>NC_134142.1:76335000-81335000 GCF_033958435.1 Carettochelys insculpta | reverse complement strand
TCTCTCTCTCTCTCAGGTAACTTGGCATGGGGAGAGGAGAGGTGGAGAAGGAAAGAGCATGGGGGTCCTGGGCTGGGGGCAGTGAGGAGCCATGTTGTGGCTCATGTGGAGAAGTCACATTCCATCCGCTCCGTCTTAGCTGCTGTGCCGTCCTCCTCATATGCTGGAAGGACTTTTGTTTACTTACGCCACTGGTACTGGGGCCTGTGACTTTGCATTGGTAATAGTGAAGGAAACTGTTAGGTAAGCAGGCAGAGTATAGTGCTATGTGGCTTTGCAGAGAGTGGCAGAAGAGGGCACTGAAGGAATTTGTGGAGGAAAGTTTACTGGAGCCTGATGACCTGGGACACCCAAGGCTGGCTACTGGGCTAGTATTTTTCTCAGGACTCCTGAAGTCTGTTTGCAGACACATTGCTCTGTGGCCACCCTTTCAGACTGTGTGGTACCACTGGGAATGTGGGGCCTTGTATTGAATGAAACCCTGTTTTACCATTCCTCCTATATTTCCTCCTGTTGTTTTTCTTCTTTAATTCCTCTGTAAGTAAATATTTCCTGTTCCTATATTCATTGCACTCTTCTGGTGGGTGTGTTCACTCTGGGGAGGTTGGAAGAAGTATGCTTGGGGTAGAAGGGTCTTGCCCTGTGGTATACCTGCACGTGCCTCCCCTTGGCCATGGTGGTGCTAAAATTATATTCATAAAGGCTGAACCCCCCTAGAGCAGAGAAAATAGAGATACTTTTTCCAATATAATGATGTGTGTCAGTATTGTGTACATAATTCAACTTTAGTACTAAATTCTCATTTCCTTATTTATGCAAATAGTCCCCTATAGGGGTCTTTAAATAATAAAAATGTAGGGCCAAGCCCTACTAAAGTGTGTTGCACTTTTTACAAATAGACTTCTGAGACAGCTTACTGAGCAAGTCACTGCTCTGCATGGATGGGGAGCCAGAATTTGATCCTTGTACATTAAACTCAATGTTTTGTGTGTTTGGCTAGCATGTGGTATAATGGACCTTTGGATGCTACTGCATTATAAACAGATAAAAGTACACTGATCTTCATTGAAATGCAAAGTGAGCAAAGAGACCTTTATCTATATCTAAACAATATTATCATAATCAAGAGAATGATGAAGAGCCTCAAAGAAATATTGGCCGTTTCCCATAATTTATATTTGCAGATGCTATAACTAGTTGTTGAACAAATGTATAATGGCTATTTTAGGATTACTGCCTGTCAATATCTGGCTACAGATGGCACCATGATTCATAGCTGGAAGAAAGAAAATGTTAGATAATAAGATATGGTTGCTAGGTGATTTTTGTACACAGTATGCTAACATGTGTTGGCAAATTTGGGAATAGCAGCAGTATGCTTTTTCAGAAGAAATTTTCAGTGGTGAAGAAATTATCTTCAAAGGACTATTTAAAGGAAGATATCATTATGCCCTCTGTTACCAAGAAATGAAGATGAAATTTTGATCTAAGCAGATAGCATCCAAAAGGTAAATGTACCTCTACAATCAAATGGAGCAAGGCACAGCAAAGAGATAGAAAAGTAGAATTAAAAAAAAAAAACTTTTTTTTTTTTAAACCAGTATGCTTCTAGAAGAGAGCAAAAGGGATAATGGTCACTCGTAATTTGCTATCTGCTGGATGATAGGAATATTAGTATAAAGTTAAATTATTTTCAAATATATAATATTTTGTTTGTATTACTTTATATAATTAGATTTCCCCCAATAAAAGAAGCTGTTTGATACTGAAAATGCTAAGTAGAATTTTCTAGTTATGCTGTTTGGTAACACCACTGGTAAATTTATTCTGCAAATACTTCCAGCTCTTTAATGTCCTGATGGAGAAGTTAAATATAGATTAGGGTCATTGCTGTACTTAATGTGACTATATTTCAGCTGCTGTGTAATAGAGAAAAATGGAGCTGCACAATAGTGGAACTCTAGATACTTCTTGTTCTGAGTTTTGTTAAAATGTACAAAAGGTTGCATACCTGCCTGAAATAACTCACAAAAACTTCAATCTCCCAGTATTTTAAAATCAATAATATGTTTTAGAATAATATGTTTTAACTCATTAATATTCTTTTGGGGGAAAAAAAAACTCACTGTGGTTCTGACAGCCTGGACCATGAAACTCAGTATCCTTTTGCCTTTATATTTCTAGTTAGGTGTGTTAGACTTTGATTCAACAATTATTTTGTATAGAAAATCCTGGAGTTTGTTTCCGTGCACACATTTTCAAATGAAACGTAAGTCTATTTGAACCATATGTATCTTATATTAATGCCAATGAACTATGCTGTTAAAATATGAACCAGAGGCTGTCAATGTATGATACTATTAAAAAATGAAACAGAGGTACTAGAAAACTAAATGTGTTAGTGTATTGCATGCCATTTTACAAGCTAAATTTGTATTTGCAATGTTGGAAGCTAAAATACATGTACATGTACAAAATCCTGTGCCTATGATTATGCCCTTTGATTTCTGAAAGTGAAGAATAAAATTCACTTGTACATATTTTAAGCTGTATAGCTATAATATTTGCATGGAGCTTACAAACTGATTTATAAAGAGATTTAAGCTTTCCACTTACTTATTCAGTTTTGTTTCCTCAATATTAATTGAAAAGTCCTAAGTGCAGTTAGTGCTTCGGTGCTTAGCGTAGTAGCTGTCAAATTGTCACATTTCACTATGATGTTACAGAAGAATATATATCCTAAAAGAATTGAGCCCTAGATCTATTTTTGTGTTTACTGAATAAACAAACATTCATGCAGCTTCAGAAGTCTTTTATGTTAAGGTAAGTCGGGTAGCATCTGGTAAACTTTTTTTTCTTGCATCATTTGAAAGAAATTAGAAAAGAATTTTTTTCCCCATTATTCCAAACAATAGCCCAATCTGTACCACTGAAATCAGTTTTAAGATCTATTGTTTTCCACACAAAACGAGATCAGGAAATGGTATCACTTATCAGTTTATAATATTTGTCTGTGTCTGTGGTGCATGGTCTTGTGTCTCCTGGTTAACGAGGACATCGTGGATCAGAACTTAACCACAAACACCACCTACATCTCTCAGGACAGAAAAAAAATAGCAGGTGCCTTCAATGGGACAAATTTCTTTTGTATGCCCTGCAACATGAGGGTGTCTGAGGTACAGTGTCAATTCAGGGTGAATTGCACAGAGATAGAGCTACGTACAGCTCGAGACTTAAGGTTCTCTACTATAAGGCACACTAAACCAGCCGCAAAGAACATTTCAATGTACCACACAGGCTGACAAGAAGCCATACAAGCAATTCCCTCAGACATTCTAATTTTCCTTTATCACCAACAGTACCACTCCTCAGACCAGTGAGAGGTTATAAAAACCAATCTCACCAAATAAAGATTTTTCTGATCCCAAAGGGCTAGACATATTCCTAAATCAATTTATAACTCAAAATTTTGCTTAGAACACTGTAGCCAGCCTTTGGACTCTAAAGGATTATTTACAGAAAGGGAGAAAGAAAGGGTGATAGCTAGTGTTTCCTTTGATTTTACCCACACCGGGCAGAATTAGTTTTGCTCTGTACACCAATAGGGAGGTGAGGTGTGACACAGGCAGGCCCAGGGCAGAATGTTGGGCATGCAGAAGTGATAGGGCTCTGGCTGAGTGTGCAAACTCTGTGGTGGGGCTGGGGTTGAGGGACTCAGTGCTAGGATGAAGGTTTGGGGTGGAAGGGCCGTGGCTGGGGAGTATGGGTCCTGGGGTAGGGCAGGGTAAGGGTCTTGGGGCTGGAACTAAGGTTTCAACTTGGTCCGACTGGATGCCATGACACAAATGGTCTAGTCCATCTGGTCCAGGAGAGTTGGCAACCCTAGTTGTGAGAGAGGGCCGTGGTACAAGGACTCTGGCTGAGGGTGCGGGCTCTGGGGTGGGGCTGGGGCAAAGGAAGTGTGAGGGATGGCTCAGGACCAGGGAGCTGTGGGGTCTGGCCACTCCTGCTGCAGCAAGTTGGAGTGTGGGTAAAGGTGGGTCAGCCCATCCCTGGCTGCCACTGCTTCCTGCCCTGCACAGCCTGCTGGATGACATGCGTGGGGATAAATAGATAGCCATGCAGTTTACGGGAACATAGGTGAGAGTTAAAATCATTAAAGGAATCAAGTACACCAGTTGCAGAGTTCTTGGTGCAGGCTTGTAGCAGTGATAAAATAAATTGCTGGCTTAAGTCAAGTCTCTGGAGTACATGCGCTTTAGGATAGGTCATCAGTCCTTTATTCCAAGCTTCCAGTTCATAGCAAAGATCCTCCAGAGGTGAGAAGCAAGATTAAAAAAAAATGGAGGAATTTCTGTGGCCCATTATAAATCCTTCACCATGAGAAGGGACTTCTATTGTTTTTCTGTGGAGAAATAGATACCAAGATGGAGTTTGTCACATGAGTGAGTCACCTGTCCATGCAAGACTCAGTTCTTTACAGGTGGACACCATTGCTCCCATGCTGGTCTGAATGTTCACAGAGAAGCTCATCAGATGTGGATTGTCAGTCAGGCAGTTCTGTTCACTTGACTAGTAGTTCTTTCACAATAGGCTGGCCAAGCCTCCCATTGATGTCTTTCAGACCAAATATTAGAAATACAGTAGCCAATACTCATAATTTCAAATACAAAACTGATACATGCATAAACAAAATCAGCATGAAGTCCTGTGGCACCTTATAGAGTACCAGATCTTTTGGAGCATCAGCTTTCATGGGCAAAGACCCACTTCGTCAGATATATCTTGTCTGTCATTCACCACCAGGTCTAAAAGGATGATGGGGCATGGCATCTGATGAAGTGGATCTTTGCCCACAAAAGCTTATGCTCCAAAATATCTAGTAGTTTATAAGGTGCCACAGGACTTGTTGTTGTTCTCAAAGATACAGACTAACATGGCTACCTCTCTGATACTAATAAACAAAATCAGTGATTCTTAAGCTTTTTATAGACATCTCACTTCACTCACCTTATGTATCATTTGTTGGAGATACATACCTGTTGTTGCAACACTGCTCTGCATGTTCAAATTACAATCCAAAAACATCCTATGTACCATGCCTCATCACCCTTTTAGTCCTGGTGGTGAATGACAGACAAGATATAGATCCACACTATCAGACAATGATTCAGAGAGAGAGACTATATTTTCCTGAAAAGCCTGCTCTGCTGCAAACATACAGTTCCATGTAGTCAATTGTTTGGCCATACTGGCCACATATGACTTGCATACGTAGAAAGACTCTCAGCAAAGGCCAGCAATTTCTCAATGTCACCCAGAAGAACTTCACACCACTGATTACTGAGGTCATCTTATAATCTGAACAGTTTTCCAAACTGCATTGGATGTGCCAGATATGACTGCCAGGAGAATGGTGATGACTTGTTATGTGCTGGGCCTCATGGCTTCAGAGATTATGCTCTCCCTGGAGAAATACAAACCACATCAGAAGATATGCCCTTTGGAGGAGTTGAAAAGGATTTGCTCAAACTGAAGGACTCATATGTCACCTTGCATTCCCTCAGCATCTAAACACACCACCTAAGAGGAGGCACATGAAACAGCAATACCCCTTCATTTTTCCATGTCTAACACCAGAAGCTTTCAGAATGACCTAGAAAATGACAGCATTTCCACAACAGATGATAGCCTTCTGCTCCCACTCAAGCCCCCGGTCTTCAGTGTCTCAGAAACATTTAATTTTGATGGAACAATTGAAATGTATGTCCTATCTTTGGAGACTGGGAATCAACAACCTCCCATGTGGGAATTGCTTAACTCATTTCAGGAAATGTGTGGTCCCTTATCATCATCAGCCAATGGACCATGGATATTATTACACTGCTTATTTCCAGTTCCTCTTCCATGCCCCCTTTTATGAAGATGTATATTATCAAGAGTCCTCATGCTTTTGTCAGAGGAGGTCCTTGCACCTTGCAGTGGGAAGAGATTTCACAGTTCTACAAGTCCTTTAAGACTAGGACAAACCATCCTGATTGGTAGCATAACTAGGTATTTTGCATCACCAAGCAGGATAGGACCAAGTACTCTCTACTCTTCCAGAAAAGTGTTGGACACTGGAATTAGTATGCCAACTATCAAGTGTACCTAGTTCCACAACACTTGGATGGACTGGAACATACTAGCAGACAATCTCGGCAGGCACTTTAGCCCAAACCTTGAGTATGATATCAACTGCAAATGTCAGATATTCTGCTCAAGAGAAGGGTCTATAGTAGATGTGTTTCTGGCCCTGTAGTCAGGAAGACTGATGTAAATTTAGATTTATGAGGAGCCACAGGACTGCTCGTTGTTTTTGCAGATACAGACTGACACGGCTACTCCTCTCATACAAATTTAAACAAGACTCAGCCAAGGTTATCCTTATAACTCCGGCATGGTCCTGACCATTCTGATTCACATATTTATGGAATCTGTCAGTATCCTAGCCCAGGACTCTATATCTGCTTCCAGAGCTACTGTCTCAGAACAGAGGACTGATCCTGTGCCCAAGTCTGGCATGTCTGAACTTCATTTCTTGGAGGTTGAATTGATGTTGTGAGTGGAACAGCCCCGCTTTTCACCAATTAAGGAGCGTGATGGTCTTTCCTCATGGGTAGTGTTGTCTAGTGGTCAGGGTTTAGGCCCTTCAAAATGAAGAAGAGGGGCTTTGGTAGGGGACTCTGGGCACTCTCACTGTAGTGGGGTGACTTGAGTATAGGGCCCTGTGAAGGTGACATCCAGGAGCGGCTTAAGCCTGCCCTCTCTGGGCTATTTCTTACCACCTCACTATTATCTAAAGTTTGCAGCCTATGACAGGAAGCTGTGAAGGAGGTAAGCTCACCATCTGGCATTTTTTCCACAGTCAGGCCTGGTGTGAAAGCTCCCTCCAGCTTGAGGCAGTAAATGCTTCCTCTCATGTCTTGGTCTTCTGGCCAGATTGTTTCCAAACCTCTCCCAACACAGGGAATCAACACTGGAGGGGGGAAGGGGAGAGAGGGGGGAGAAGTAGTTGAGCAGGGGGAAATACCTCCTACTCTAAGTATGATAGAAGTACATCCTTTCTTCCCTTGGGGATGGAGGGACCTTATGCAATTGTTGAAGGAGATATTATGCCTCCTCTCAATCTTTTTTCCCAGGAGATGCAAGGTAAAGGCTCTTTCCCTTCCCTGCTCTGTCCATATATAAGCTGTTATCCTTCCTTTTAACTCTTCCTCCAGTTTGTTTATCTGTTGTCTTTGTGGTGTTGGTGGTGGGGAGGTTGGTTGAGGCCCAATAGTTCCTTTACCCCTTGTTTTGCCATCTGCAGTTTCTATACCCCAACATAAGGAGGAGCTGATAAACTGTAGGAAAGACTCAGCAAGACAAATTTTACCTGTGAGAATGGAGGAGATTCTCTTAGTGGTACCAATGGAAGTCATTGATCCCTCTTTGCTCTTCAATCACACAGATTCTTAGAAACTCACCAGAAATGAGAATAAAGAATCTGTCAGTCAGTTTGTCAGGTCAAAGTGCACTTGACAATGATCTCAGCTTAGCACTTGCCAGTGCATCATCATATGGTGTTTGCTTACTTGGTAGTGAATAGATTCTTCAAAATATTCCCCCATCAGAGAACAGTTACCCCTCCTTAGGACTTGAATCAAGTGCTCACAGTCCTCATGGGGCCACCCTATGAGGCTATGAACTCATTTTCATTACTGCATCTGTTGATGAAACTGGTGTTTTTGGTAGCTATGGCTTTGCCCAGAAGAGGTTCAAGTGCTAATGGTTGATAATCGTATGTATGGTATTAACGAGAACACATCTTAAATTCCTTCCAAAGGCAGGCATAGAGTTCCTTCATAATCAACTAGTACATCTTCCAATATTTAAAGATAGCATTAGCTTAACTACCAGAACAGAAGAAAATCTTTTAGAATCTTGCAAAGTTATTTGTCTCTCTACTGCAAAAAAATGAAACACTCTCCTGTTTCAGTACAAAGATGATCCAGTAAGATTTCTAACTTCATTAAAAGACACTACAGTTACAGAAGGGATTCTTCCATTGCTGTGGGTATTCTCCTTCCCTGAGGCTGTGTCTAGACCTTGAGGAACTGTCTACAAAAGATGAGCAAATGTATTTGCGTATCTTTTGCTGACAGTTCTGTCACGATAGGCTTTTTTGACATTTGGCTCATCCATACAGGGTCAAATATTGGAAAAAAGCCCTCTGTTGAGATATCCCTTCTTTCTTGTGGACCGAGATGTACAGGGATGTCAACAAAATGGTCCCGACTGGCAGATCTCTTCCAAGAGAGCTGCAGTCTGGATGCCTGCTTTGTTGACAAAATTTCTCTCTACAGAAGTTTTGTCGACAGAAGCCTGCAGTCAAGGGCTACGTCTACACGTGCAGCCAACATCGAAATAGCTTATTTCGATGTTGCGACATCGAAATAGTCTATTTCGATGAATAACGTCTACACGTCCTCCAGGGCCGGCAACGTCGATGTTCAACTTCGACGTTGCTCAGCCCAACATCGAAATAGGCGCAGCGAGGGAACGTCTACACGTCAAAGCAGCACACATCGAAATAGGGATGCCAGGCACAGCTGCAGACAGGGTCACAGGGCGGACTCAACAGCCAGCCGCTCCCTTAAAGGGCCCCTCCCAGACACAGTTGCACTAAACAACACAAGATACACAGAGCTGACAACTGGTTGCAGACCCTGTGCCTGCAGCATAGATCCCCAGCTGCTGCAGCAGCAGCCAGAAGCCCTGGGCTAAGGGCTGCTGCCCACGGTGACCATAGAGCCCCGCAGGGGCTGGAGAGAGAGCATCTCTCAACCCCCCAGCTGATGGCCGCCATGGAGGACCCAGCAATTTCGACGTTGCGGGACGCGGATCGTCTACACGGTCCCTACTTCGACGTTGAATGTCGAAATAGGGCGCTATTCTTATCTCCTCATGAGGTTAGCGACTTCGACGTCTCGCCGCCTAACGTCGAAGTTAACTTCGAAATAGCGCCCGACGCGTGTAGACGCGATGGGCGCTATTTCGAAGTTGGTGCCGCTACTTCGAAGTAGCGTGCACGTGTAGACGCAGCTAAGATGTAGTAAAATTCTTCCACAGATCTAGTGCCGTTGAGGATGGGTTAACTTCATCCTTCAGGGGTGTGGATTTTTCCCATGTTATCCCATCATAACTATTCAGCGTAGACAAACCTTCAGAAACTTAAGACATTTATAAGTCATCAATCCACATTTCACTTGGCAGTATGCCACAAACCTGTACATCTGATGCTGCATTCAGGAAAGCTGTCCTTCAAACATTATTTTGTTAATTATTCTGAGTTCCTGCTTCCTTAATATGAAAAGCTTTTATGAGTCATCTTCAGTGGAATGAACATATGGACCACTCACTTGAAGGCGAAAGGAAGGTTAATTGCTTTTCGCAGTAACTGGAATTTTTCAAGATATACTTATGCATAGATAGTGGGACAATCAACCCACTCCAGGCATAAAAGGGACTAAAAACAGCCCTGGGAGAGGACTGTCCCAGGAACCAATCAGAGGGGACTAGAATCAGCCAATCAGGGCTTGGCTAAGCTCTAATAAGAAGGTCTTGCTCAAGCCCCTGGAAGGAAGGGGACATTAGTTACCCTGTTAGCAAGGACACACATGTTGCACAGAGCAGTGCTGGGGGAAGGCAGTGTGAGCCAGGGGAGCTCAGGCAGGTGCTAGGGCTACAGAAGAACAGCCAGGGCAGGAGAAGGTCGATACTTCCTGCCAATGTAATTGGAGATACACATCTCCTAGAGCTGGAAGGGACTGTGGGAGGTCATTTAGTCCAGTCCGCTGCCCCTTTTTTGGCAGGACTAAGCACTATCCCTGACATCTATTTGCCCCAATCCCTAAATGGCCTCAAGGATTGAGCTCACAACCCTGTGTTTAGCAGGCTAATGCTCAAACCACTGAGCTACCCCTTCTAACTGCTGGGTGGTCAGTTCAGACTGCATTTTGCCCCTGTGGCAGGTGCCTGATGATGACTGGCAGGCAGTCACCTAAGTAAGGTGGGTATTTGGGGTTGGGTTTCCTGGGGAGGGGAGGACACCAGAATGTGGAGGCACTGTGACAGGCAAGTTACCCAGAGGGAAGGTGTCAGAGTGTGGACACAGTGCTGCAGGGCAGTACCCAGAGGAGGGATCCCAGAGCGAAGGGACACCCAGTCTGGACAAGTGATGGACACCAGGCAAGACACCAGCAGGAGATGGCACTCTGAGGTTAGACTGAATTAACTCTGAGTGACCAGCAGCAGGCACTGCAGCAGTGAGTCACAACTTGTTACAGCATATTCTGCAACTCAGCCTTGCCTCAGATCTCTTCTCTGAATGGTACCATGATGAGAAGGCCCCGAATGGTGGAGGCACAGCTATCTCTTCTACATCCTCTCAGCAGCGTATGAGGACTGAAGACTGCATATAGGCATTGCTGGCCAAAAAGACTTGGATGTCTGCAACTCGAGGTGCATGCGTGCCATCAGTGGAATGTGCAGATGGCCAACAAATATCAAACTCCTGTTCTTGTACATGATAAGTGACTTTCCTTTCTCTCTTCTGGTTCTTGGTGTCAGGTCAAATAGCAGGCTCCTTTTAAAGTCCTATTCTGTCTGGAGTCACAGAACTCAATAAACACCTTTAGCAGCTGTTCTAGTGTTTCAGAAATTATTTCTGGCAACAGCGTCTCACTCGCTTCTCATCCTTTCCCTCTCAATGGCATAGCATGAAAAGCTTAAACTTCATATTCTCATCTTTGTTCCTCATAGTCTACTCTGTATACAGACTCAGTTCTTGTTTTAGTGCTTGTGCAATGTTCTTTGTCTGGAAATCCAGCTTTTCTCCTGCTGAACGAAGTTATGCTCAGAATTTGCTGGTGCAGTGAGGCAGCGTGGCCTCCCTCCAAATCTGAGCCCACTGTGCTCTCCCTGGTGGGTGTAGCCCTCTTCACACTGAAAGCAGAGGGGCAGGACAGGCAGCATGGCAGGTATTTCAGCTCATTTGGGCCAGAGTTAATGAAGCTGGCAGACATATATCTAGCTCTCTGAAGGACTCCGGGCCAATGCTCCCTCTAATCTTTTCCACCCATATGTGGATTTTCTCCATCCCTGTTCAAAATATATTTTTATGTGCACCAAGATGTATGAATGTGCACAACCAGTAGAAATAAAAACCAGGCTGTGGGTGGTCTGCTAGTCAGCTGTGTGGCATTTGAGTCTCTCCTGAGTCAGCTCCACAAGTGCACAGATCACATGGAATACTGCTCCCAACCAGACTCTGAGCTGTGTGGCATCCTGCCCCTCAAGGAGACTGAGAGTGGGGAAGAGTTGCGAAGACTGACATCTACCACATGCCCCCAGGAGACGGAGATCTGCAGAAGGAAGTGCTGCTGTAATACAGGTCGGCATTTTCTGGCATGATCCCCCACCACTGTTAGAGACTGGGCTGGGACCCAGCAGAGCAGGGTGAGCCAATGTCCACCCTACCTCCCTGCCACCAACCCCAATGATTGAGTGGTAGACTGCTCACCTACAGCCTGAATGCCTGTGCCTTGTTTGTGGCTTGCCCCAGCCAGAAGGCTTCAATCCCCAAGACTGCGATTACTGCCTGCCCTATCCAGAAGGCTCAGGCTAAGGAGGAGGAGTTTTGCCCCACGCAGGGCATCGGAGCTAGATTGTCTTTAGTGCCTGAGCTAGCCAGAAGGCTTAAGCCTGAAAGACCACTTAGCTCTGCCCTTCCAAAGAGTCAGAGCCCAGACAGTAAGTGTTGTGTGCTCTAGCAAGGAGTCTTGAGCTAGGGGCAGCTAACTAACTTTGGTTTATTGTCTGATGGAGCAAAACAGAATGGCCTGCCAACTAGCCCAAGATGGAGGGACTGCTACAGCCTGGAAGGCAATTTCTCAGAGTAATTTGTGGTGACAATTTCTTGGGTTTGAGAAGAAATTTTTCTCCAGGTCAGGTTGGCAGTGATGGTGGGAGGTTTTCCTGTTTCTTTGCAACGTGTAAGTACAGGTCAATTGACAGGATTATTTGGGTAATTCTCAGGATCATTTCCCTGCCTTTGCAAGTGGCTCAGACAATCGTGCAAATCTGTCCTTTGTATTCTCTGCCTGCAGCATATAATGGTCTAGTCTTCTGTGGATTGTAAAATGGTTGCTCCTCAGGGGCTTGAGCACCAAGTCTGTATAATTTTTGGTGGTGCCTAGAATGGGTCCAAACCCCAGGCTGCCACACTTGCCTTGTAGCCTATGTATATTTGTAAAAATGGAGTGAGAACAGTAAGTGTTCAACAGTTTCCATATACAGTAAGCTCCTTGATATCCGTGGGACTGGGAGATTGATGAATAATCAAATATTCTGGATAATAGAGAGTAGCTCATGCTGGGTGGGAGAGCAGAGGAGCCTGCCAGCTGCGCTAACATGCAGCATGGAAGGATGCAGGGCAGCGCCAAGAGGGCTGGACCTCTGAGTGGCAGGGCATTGCTTTTGTGCTCTGTATGCAACCCCCAGCCCTGATACTGCTGTTCCTCTGATCAGCAGACACTGGGCAGGTATGCAGAGAAGCAGCATCAGGGCTGGGGTTTGTGTACAAAGCGCCAGAGCAATGCCCCACCCCTCAGGGTTAGGGGCAGCCCAGTCAGCACTGCCCTGCATCCCTCCGTGCTGTGTGTGAGTGCAGCCAGCAGGCTCCTCTGCTCTCTCCATGCTCCCACATCACATCTGCTGAGCAGAGCTACTCAGCTGTGAGTTATGCTGGTTATTTGAGTGTGCCGGTTACTCAAATATGAGTTACACAAGAGTTTATTGCACTGCAAAATGTGGGATGCATAGGGGAGGAGGACTTTGGGATGGGGCTGTGGATGAGGGGCTTGGGCTGTGGGAGGGTTTCAGGTTTAAGACAAAGGGTTGGAATGAAGAGGTGAGGGCTGCAAGGTGCAGGAGGGGGCCCAGGGCTGGGACAGAGGCCTGGGGTTTGGGAAGGTGAGCGCTGTGGCTGTCGGTGGGGCCAAGGATGAGGAGTTTGGGGAGCAGGCAGGGTGCCTCAGTGGTGGGGCCAGAGGCTTCCCTCTAGTCCTCTCTCACTGGCAGCCTTGAGCTGTGGGGCCCCATTCACTAGCCAGGCCCTCTGATGGGAAGGTGGGTGAAGAGAGCAAATGCCTGGGGGCCTGGGTGATTTAAAAGGGCCCTGGGGCTTATCCACTGCCATCTCTGGGGAAAACGTCTGTTGCTTTAAATACACTTAAATGCACTTTTGATATGCCCCATGCAAGTTCCAGGGCTGTTGATGATGCAGCAGAGTAGCAAATACAGCTGCCTCAGCCACCCTGGAACCTGAAGGAACATATCAAAAGCATCTTTGAATCAAGAGACGCTGTGGCTTTTCCCTCGCACAGGTTGAGACTGTATGGCTGTGGCTGCCTCTGCTGCTCTTCTGGTGTCAGGGGTGGACGGGGGATGCTCAGGGCTGAGGTAGCGGGGCAGAGAGCAGCAGCCACTTTACTGTTCAGGTCTCAAGGATGCTCCAGGAGGTGTGGGCTCTTGGATGGGGCCAGGAATGAAGATTTTGGGGAGCAAGTGGCTTCTTCTGTGGCCGGGGGTCAGAGGAGAGGCGTGGCTCCCAATATTGGTGAAGACAGCCCCCATACTCTGAATATTGGTTGAGCACAAACACCAAAGGCCCATATGGCTCACCACCTATGCACACAGGGTGACTGTGGTTCTCAGGAAGCCAAATCCCATCTACATGAGTGTCTTGTACCACCTTACTTGCTCTAGCCCCTTTGCATGCCACGCCACACAAAAAAAGAATCCCTGGTAATGGGTCATTGGAACTGTGCTAATTGGGTCTTCCCCTTTCCGCTCTGTGATAACCCATGGGATGCCTAGCAAGAAGCTTCTTGGAAAAGATAGCACTTTGTCATCTTCTCCAGGGTTTCTCCATGGGTATTGGGAAAGAGCAGGGGTCTGCAACCAAAAGAGCGAGAAGAGCCATTTTTTCAAATTTGGTTACAAAATCAACACTTCAAGAGCCCCAATGCATGTGAATATGAGACAGTCCTTAATAAATAACATCAAACCATACTTTTTGGTACTCTTTTATTTTAAGACCAGCACGCACACAACGATTTGTACCAGTTGGACAGTTTACATTATTTTCACCCCTGGACTGGAGAGCTAATGAGGAAAAGGAAAACCCTGGGCCTGGGGGGATAGGCTTTTAAGCAAGAAGGAGCAATGTATGCATCAACCCTCCACACCAGTGTTTCTCAACCTTTTTTTTTTTAATGAAGTACCCCTTTTTAAAAAATTAAGTACCCCCAGCCACCCCCCTTTAGCCCAATCCCCCACTTCCTCCAGAGCCAGGCACTGTCAGCCCCCACATCCTGGATTTCACACAACCCTCCCCCTCCTCCAGAGCCAGACACCTCCAGCCCCTTCTCCAACCCCTCCTCCACCTGCTGTAATCCAGTGCTGGTGACTCACTGGACCTGTGATTGCCTTGCGCTTCTCCCCTGAAACACTGGGGAGGGATGCGTGCACAGAGTAGCGCACAGTGCTTCCGTGGCTCAGAGCTCAAAGAGCTGTGTGCAGCTTAGGCATGCATACCCCTGGACTTCTCTCGCATTCCGGGGTTGGCAACCTGCCAGTCGAGTGGGGAGTCTGCCTGAGGCAGCTCTGTGGCCAGGCCTTGCCCAGGGGACTCAAGTCAGGGGTTTTCATAGAGAACTGCAAAGGAGTCTGTGGCAGCAGTGTCTGGAGCCACAAATGACTCATTAAAGAGACGCATGCAGCCCCAGGGCCACAGGTTGCCAACCCCTGGGAAGGAGGATGATGGGCGATAATGGGCTCTACCTCCTTCTTCCTGTATTGTCTCCACCAAGTTCTATCAGAATGAGCTCCAGACTTACAAAGAAGCCTCTGTGGGATTCATAGGTGGAAATGGTACTATGGAAGCAGCTCTTTGTAGGAGTTAAAATATCAGTGTGTGAAGAGTCCCTCTGTGAATGGATCTCAACAACACAACAAAGTTATTGCTGGGGTGGCAAACTTTCCAAGCTGCATTTGATGGTCTTCAGAAGTTCAAGAGCAATAGCACACTATGGGAGGCGCCATAGCCCCGAGTGCTGCAGAATTCCTGAGCCCCAACACATGCCCCCACCCCTGCGTGGACAAATCCCTGAGACTTTCTTCCCAGTGTTCTAGATCAATGGTCCTGTCTTGGGGCCAGCTCATCTGCTGCTGGCTGCTCAGAGAATTAGCTTGCTTCTTAGCAGGATCCCCCCTTCTGGCTGGCGTGGCCTCCTCACTCCACACTCTGGTCTCAGGATCCTTGTCACTCCTGGATCATGGCATCCCCTTCAGGACATTGCCCTCCAGCAAAGCCCACTACAGTTTCTCTCCTGCTTCTGGGGGTCTCAGCAGTCTCATCTCTACACACCCATCACTGTGGCCAGCTGCTGCCTCTGTCTAGTGCTGCATCTTATGGGCAGGCAACACTTCATACTGGTCACTCTTTAGTGTGGTACAAGGGGGAAGGAAAGGGACTCAGGCCCACTCACTTCACTGAGTCCCAGCCCAGGGACTCTCTGGTGGCAGCCTTGTCCTTTCCTCCTCCTCTTTCCCTTCGCTGCCTTAATCCTTGGTGCACTTCTTTTGTGACCTCTTGTACCTTTCTGGCCTCTATATCTGGGCCAGCACTTTGGCAGGCATCAAGTGGGAGCTTCTCCCAAGCTCTTTTTAGCCTACCCAGAATTGCTTTATCTCAGATAGTTGGTCTTACTGTGAACTGGTCCTGCCCCTCCTTGCTCAGGATACAACTGACTCACTTCTGCTGAGCAGCTCCTTATATTCAGGGCAACTCCAGCAAGCTGCCCTCTGACTGGCTGCTTCCAAGCCCTTTTCAAATTGGCTGGGCTGCTGGCAGGCTCCCTCCAGCCTGCAACAACCCCTTCCTTCCAGGAGGGGGATGGCTGCCCCACTACAGATGGACTTTAAATATGTGACTTGAGATGCTTACTTGTGGACAAAAGTATTAAACAAAAATATATTCACTCAGAATAAAAAAAATCTGAATTTTAATGGGATTACTGTATATGCAGTACAAAAGCAGCTATAGTACATGACTCACCATGACAGAACCAGGAACAGGAAATCTCATTATGGAAATGCCAACAAGCTCACAGTAACCTCTTGGATCAAGGAATGTCTATGGACACGTTTGGCATCCATGTGCATTAGGACATACACTAATTTCCTAAGATTAAGCTGAAACTTCCACATTTGGCAATGTAAAATCACCCCTGCAAATCAGTATCCTTTTAGTTTTATGTTAGAAATGAAACATTTCTTCATTGTAGAGAAATGGTCTCCTCTGGTACTTAAGAAAAAAACAACTCTAAATTAAAAGTCTTACGTTCTGCCTTGTTCCCAAGTAGCAGTATTCTTAGAAATTCCAACCCACTGGAATTCAGTTATCAATCTGTTTAAAATGTAAATTAATCAACCTCCCCTGCTTTCCATGAAAACTGTAATCAATGAATTTTCCTAAAATGTAAAGAAATGGAATTAAATATAATATAATTGCATAGACAGTAGGGCCTGGCACACTTCCTATTAAAATTGGTGGGAGTCTTTCCATCAACTTTAATCTGTTTCTAAGTAAGAATTTAGTTTTAAGTTTGATCTTATTGTGCCTTCTTCCTTTGATAGCTTGCCATGCTATCATTCTGCTGTAGTCCATTAAGCTTCATTCTTTATGACATGAACTCTCCTCAATACAAACACATGTTTTGGTTCAAGGAGAAGGTTGGTGGAGAAAGAACGCTGTTACTGTCTTTAACTTGTTTAGAATTTCAAAATTTAACCTACATAATTTTGCACTATTGGATTTTTAAAATTTGTCTTTGCTTCCTCCTGCCAATTCCATCCTCACTCACCGAGTCAAATGAGGCAAAACAGAATGATGTTATTGCTATGAATTATATTGTATTTTATTTGCTTTTTCATGATATCTTTAAAAATTTATATGGTCGTCTTAATTTCTGTCATTGGCATTTGATATAGTGTTGTAGCCACACAGAAGTATATTAAAACAAAGATGAATGATGGGTTCAGCAGCAAACACAGAAATAATTCCCTCATCTATTCTTTGTCTTTTAGCTATCTGACATAAATATCTCTTTTGAGTAATAAAACATGTTTGCTTGTTAAACAGCATATTTGCATGTACACTTTGAGATTTACTGCCACACATCAGAGTCTGTCATTTCAGTAACATGTCTGTTCATTAATACAGTTTCATTTCCCTTCTGAATTGCCTATTTGAATCGAACATTTTAATAAGAGGTGATGCTGAATAAAAATGTTGTCACTGAGTTATAACATAAAGAAACTTCCAAGACACTAAGCACATCAAAGGGGATAAACCCATGGGAATCAATCCTGCCAATATAATGCAAACTGAAGTATATTGTACAATCATGATTTCTCAGAGAACGACAGTAGCTTGGGCCACTTTGCATTTATAGGCCCCAGCCCAGCTGCAAGCTCCCAACATATCTAATTTTTCATATACAGGGTCATACTAAAACCAAAAGAATATATGAAAATGAACATTTGAGACGTTTATTTGTTAATAATTTAGTCACTATACCAATAGCGTGTATACTAAAATGTCACTTTAATTGTGAGTTTCCACTGCGAGCAAAACTCTTTATTTTAGAAATGCTTTTCTGGCTTTGTTGTGTGCAAACTTGTTTATAATTGAAGAAAAATCTGATTTACGTGCAACATCATTATCAATGTTAAGCTGTGTGAGCCCATTAATACGCCTTTGTCCCACTGTAGAATGATAGAGCAATGAAGGGTCCTGTGGCACCTTATAGACTAACAGAAAAGTTTAGAGCATGAGCTTTCGTGAGTTAACTCACTTCTTCAGATGCATCTGAAGAAGTGAGTTAACTCACGAAAGCTCATGCTCTAAACTTTTCTGTTAGTCTATAAGGTGCCACAGGACCCTTCGTTGCTCTACAGATCCAGACTAACACGACTACCCTCTGATACTTGTAGAATGATAGTAGTTCTTCACTTGTTTTAACCCACTGAATGTGCATTCACCTGAAGCCATTGATGCAGGGAGACAGACAAAAATACGTAGTGCAATTGTGCTCTTAGTAAATCAGTCGACAGGCTGAGATCAAATATTTTCTGAAGCAGTTCTTTAGGGTTGAAGTCTGATCTGAAGTTGGTGGAATGTGTGTGTTTCAGGAAGACAATCTCACTACAGAAGTCTCTTGAAGTTTCATTGTTGTACTGTCATCCCCTGAACGTAGATCTTCATCACTTAGTTCTCTGAACTCCCAAAGGAATCCAAAAAGGGTGCAAATTTGTTTCAGTGAATCAAATTGACATGTAAAACCAGATTTGATGGTGTCAATAATAACAAATAAAGCATTGGCTTGATAGCACCTTTCTGCTTCAGATTGAAATGTTAGGCTGTACTTGGTGGAAAACTTAGATGAAATATCAATTTGTTGTTTGAAATATCAATTCCCTGGACTCAGAAAGAATTACATTCCATTGATCATGAATCTTTTGAACATCTTTAGAAAGTTGTTCAATGTTACCACTCTCAACATCTAATGTAGCACTACATGCTTCAGTTACAAGATTAGTTTTGTGGATCATTTTTAGCAGCTTTATCCGCATGGACGACACTGAAATACATTCGGATTTGAATGTATACTTCTGAGTTGATTTAAGCTCAGTGCAAACCTGTGCTGTGAGATTAAGAGATTCAAGTTCACTTAAAGCCTTTCTCACAGGGTTCAAATGCTGTGCAACTTGTTTAACGTAATCAATTCATGCTGACCATCTAGTCTTTGACATGCTGTGAAGGGAAACAGGCAGATGCTGCTTCAGAATTTCCCACTTTGGAGGACTGCTACTGAAGACATTCAGTTACTGGATTGTTCCAAAGTGTGTGGTTGCTTTCTTGTGTGATTTGGTGAAATCAACACCCACAAGAGTTAGTGTGTGGTGGCTACAACTGGAGAAAATAATGTTTGAATTTTGCTCAAGATTGACTGCTTGTACTCTGCTATACTTTACAGACAGGACTGATTCATTTGAAATATTACTGTTGAAAATGAAACACTGTACACATGCTTTTCCAGTGTACACATGTACACTGCTTTTCCATGCTCCGGCAGAGCCAGTCTCTTGTGTAGATCTCTTCATTTGGAAGAGTTTTTGTCAGCAGACGAGTGGAAAAAAAAGCACAATTTTCAGCACCTTTCAGGATATTACTTGGAATCTGAAAAAAACCTAACTTTGAAAAATGACTGAATTTGAGTAACACTGTTCTTATCAAGAAGTTCAATATCAGGTTCTGATACCACTGTTGTTACACTGTGTCCTGTGCTAGTCATAAGTTCTTGCTCTTGCTGGCAGTATCTCCAAGGTCCTCATTTTCTCCCTGTACAGTCTCCAAATTGAGCATAGATTCTGCAGTTCTTGCTACTGTTGGCATTTCTGTGTCTTGATAGATGGGGTCCCATAATGATTTAAATCATTACAACAGTGATTGATTTATGGTTCATTATCTCTCTGCTGAGTATATTAAGGTTTCTTATCGTGTCTGTCAGCTTAGTATTTAAGTCACTCGTGGGCAATCTGTGGCCCCCCAGGCTGCATGTACCCCATCAGGGTTCTGCAGGATTGACAGATTCTGCTTGTTTCTGTCCACAGAGTCTTTTTTTCTTATCAGTGTAACCCTTATATTAATGCCAGATGCCTGCCAGAAGGGCTGGGTTCAACTCCTGTGGGGTTTTCCTGTCAAGGATACAACCAACCGGCTCGAGCCCCCAACCAGTGGCCGGTTCTCCCCCGCTCACAAGCACAGAGTCTGAGATAGAAATGGCTTGTTTAATGACCATAACCTACCCCAAGGTTACAGTGACAGATGCAGTATATCTAGGCAAAGAAGAGACAACCCCTTTACCAAGATACCATCCCCATATGCAGTAGAACCAAGTCTCTTGCTGGGGCTCTTGGCCCTTTACCCCACACACAGTTACAGGGTGTACCTTCTGCGGTGCAGTCCCAAACCCAAAGCCCACAGATACATCACCAGGGCAGTACTAGCTGTCCACTTGTCTGCAGTCCCCCTTACTGCCACCGGCTGCCTTCTGGTCGCTGTTGTCCGCTGCTCCTCCTACCAGCCGCCCGCGAGTCGCTGTTGTCTGCCACTCCTCCTACTGGTCGCCGTCGTTCCTCCTACCAGCCAGCCTCATCACTCCCAACCCCACTGCTTGGGATCGCCCTGAGGCAAAGCCCTGTGATTTCAGCTCTGCATGGCTCCAGCTGCCACTCTGTGATTTCAGCTCTTGGTATTTCTAGTGTGGGGTTTCACAACCCTGCCCTAGTGTCCAGCTCTATCTTTCAACATGGGGGGAGGGTTAGTCAAGCCAGTCTTATAGTTATATGGCCAACGCATAGGCAGGGCCAAGGCACTCAACAAGCTGGCTCACCCAGTATCCCTTCCCTCCTCCTTTACAATGCTTTAAACGAGGGAGCCCTGTTTAATCAATGTCTTATGCAGCTATGGCGACTGCCCTGTCCCCCACAACAACCCAGAGCATTGGTGAGATCTCACAACTCCCGCACTAAGTGTCAGCTTAAATTGTGATTTTACAGCTACATGTTTACAATAGACCAAATCTCATGGCTTACTTGCTACCCATTAGGCTTTGCCTGAAAAGGTATCACACATGCACACCTTTGCATTCTCATGCAAATGATCACTGGGAGACACATTCCTCCCAGCCTCAGTATCACACCTGCAGCCCTTTGCGTTCTCATGCAGATGACCTCTGGGAGACACATTCCTCCCAGCCTTCAGCAGCATTGTTTTCCTTCTGCCACATTCCCTACATCAGTATTGCTAAAGTGACATGCACGTAAAGTAAGGGCATGTGAAGTGATGCACACAACATTGAATGTAGGATCCATGCACTCCCTCTGCATCCAATCAAAGCACAGATACAAGTCAGTTGCCACGCACACTGCAAATTCTAGATATGCAGGTGCAGTTAGCTAAACCAACCCTATCCCAGAAGACCATCTTGGTTATAACAAGCTTGCATGAGATGAAGGAGGGCCACTCACAAGGCTCATTCACTAACTTACATTACCTATTGCTGATCTAAGTGCTACTATAAATAGGGCTGTACTAAATGCATGACCCATTCTGGTGGATTTCATGGTCAAAGGATTTTAAAAATAACATTTCCTTATTTCAGTTATTTAAATCTGAAATTTCACAGTGTTGTAACTGCAGGGTCCTCACCCAGATAGCAATTGCTGCTGCTGAAAGCATTGGACAGCTGGAGACAGCTGGCTGCTGAGCAGGAGCCCAGCATTGAAGGCATAGCCGCTGCCAGCAGCAATCCAGAAGTAAGGCATGACAAGCTATGGTATTAAATATCAGAGAGGTAGCCGTGTTAGTCTGTATCTTCACGAACAACAAGAAGTCCTGTGGCACCTTACAGAATAACAGATATTTTGGTGAATAAACTTTTGTGGGCAAAGACCTGCTTCATCAGATGCATGAGTGGCACTCATGCATCTGATGAAGCAGGTCTCTGCCAACAGAAGCTTATGCTCCAAAATATCTGTTATTCTATAAGGTACCACAGGACTTCTTGTTGTTCTCAAAGCTATGGTATTGCCACCCTTACTTCTGTACAGCTGCTGGCATGGAGCTGCTTTCAGAACAGGGTGCCCAGCCAGCAGCCACTGTTCTCAGGCAGCACATCTCTAAAGGCAGCACAGAAGAAAAGGGGACAATAATGCAACCCCCTGAAATACTCTTGAAACCCTTCTGCAAATTTCTTTTGGGTCAGGACCCCCAATTTAAGCTACTCTAGTCTCACCTGTGAAATCTGTATAATATAAGTTAAAAGCACGCAAAAGGCCAGATTATCTGGGGGGAGGGTACCAGATTTCATGGTCTGTGGTGTACTTTTCATGGCTGTGAATATGGTAGGCTCTTAACGATATGTAATATAGCTAAACTTCTTGGCTGGGAGTTAACCAGTTTGAGTAAACATCAGCCTGTTGCCATGTCCACTGCATTATATTTGAGCACATAACCTGGCACAAAAACCTGGCTGTTGATACTAAGGAGCTAATATGATTTGTTTATTTAAGGCATTGTAAGAGGAAGCCAACAGGGGCCAATACAGTGATAACAGAAGTGAAAAATAATAGTGACGGTCCATTAATGTCCTATTGCTCTAAGTTTCCTCTTCTGTTTTATTTTATTGTGCAAAAGATCAATTTAGTTTCTTGTATTTCTTCTTCAAAATACAGACATACTTGTATTCTCCAACTCGTACCAACCATAAATGCAGTTCCAGAGGTACTTGCCCAGCATCCTTGAAGCATTCAGAAAGTTCAGATTTTCAATTCACGCGCAGTTCAATCAAGTGATACAGGAAAACAGGATTTTTAATGATTAATTGCCTGAAAGTCTTCAGAGGCTCCTTAGAAATGGCAATGAAGACATATGGAACTGATTATCTGTAGTTGTGCACTAGTTTGGTACCACTGAGGACCAGCTTGGCACCCACTTACTCCCAATTGGTGTAAGTCACAGCACCGGATCCAGGGCACCGTAAAATCAGGTACTCCTGTTTTATGTTGTGTGATCAGATTTAAAAAATTCCCTTCCCCTGCAAAGGAGACATTTACCTTCCTCAGCACTGAGGCCCCCTGGTATGAAGTTGTCGTAGGGCTCTGCAGAATGGAGGGTCTGATTCAGGCCTCTTATGAATACAGCTTGAACCTCTATAGTCCAGCACCCTTGGAACTTGACCGGTGCTGAACCAGGGAATTTGCCAAACCACGGGATGCCAATATTGTCTAGCAGCATTACCGACACTTCACTGCTTACTGGGCTCTTACAAAACGTGTCTGGGAAATTAGACCTAAACAAGCACAAAACACTGAGAGCCAGGACAGGTGGCTGGAAACAAACTTCATGGGATCGCGAGAAACTTGGCCTCATCCATGATAACCGGACATCAGCTAACAGCCAGACTATGCATGTTGCTGGCTGAGAGAGTGACAAATTAGAGAGATTCAACCTGTAGTGAGTTTTATCAGGTGGGAATAAAGCAGGTAACTGCCCTCTACCTTTATGGAAGTGTTAAATCCTTTTGAGTGTCGGAAAAAGGGCCATTGATCTTTTTGGAAGTATTCCTTTTGGTCGACGTTGGTCCTTTGCAGGGAAGTATGCACACTTAGGAGAAAACCTGAGTCCTGGACTGTTCTGTTAGGCAAAGAAGGGTGGGATTTGCATGGGTCAGTTTAGCCCCTAGTCTCATGAACCGTACACAATAGGGCATTTTAAGTAAATTATGAATTAGTGTAATTTTTAAAAGTACACAATTTACAGAATTTGTTCTGCTGAGTGTCACCTTTTTGGGTACAATACACCCCCAAAAATAGACTACATAAACTCCAAACTTAATACATCTCTCACTCTGAGAAGATCTCAGTCATTTTGTTGAAAAACATTTACTTCACGACCTGACAGTTTATCCGTTAGCAGAGTTAGTGAATGAACTCTTCTGCCTCTGCACTGTCTTTCCAAAGTGTTCTCCTGTTTCAAACTGGCCACCAATTCTCATTGTTGTAATAGGTCTGAGGCAACAGGTTTCCCTCAGCTAAGCTTTATAGCCAACACATATTAGGTATTGAGCTTTTGTGGGTAAGACCTGCTTCATCAGATTAGCTTATTACCAAATTAATTTTTTTTTAGTCTTTAAGGTGCTACTGCTTGTTTTCTTTTGTGAAGCTACAGACTAACACAGCTACCCCCTGAGACTATTAACCAATACATATGACAGTTTTTACTACTCCTAAGAAATATGGCCACTGCCTTCCAGTGTTCCCAACAGGGGAGAAGCCAGGTTGCCATGTGGAAATTGGGTGATTGTCACTGAGGTAAAGAGCCAATAAGAACCCTGGTGGAAAATATTGGGGCAAGAGTGGGGAAAGGCAAAAGGGTTACACAAGTGTGAGTGAGTATCAGTATACAAGGGCAGTGGAGATACTTGCATTATTTAGTCAGTATGTTCAGGGAGCTTGGGCTCAAGTTCTGTTTTAATTGTAATATAAACATTTGGACTTGGGCTGGAGCACTGGCTCTAGACCCCTTTGCTAATTTTCTAAATCCTTGCTCTGCCCCTTCCCCAAGGTCATTCCACTTCCTGGCCCCTTCTCTTTGGCCCTACCTCCACTGACTCCATCAGCCCCCCCTCCTTCATTTGCTCTTCCACTCCCTCCTGTGAGTAAGAATGAGGAAGAGCAAAGGAAGGAGGGAGGTTGATGCAGTGAGTGGTGCAGGAGAGGGTGTGGGATGCAGACTTTTGAAGGGATTTTGGGTGTAGGAGGGGGCAGGGGAGTTGAAATGCAGGGAGTGTGAGGGGTGCAGGCTCCAGTAAGGCATCTGTTACCTCAGGCAGCTCCTATTGGTGGCATAGCGGGGCTAAGATAGGCTCCCTGCCTGCCCTGGCCCCATGCCTAGAAGCAGCTGGTACTTCCCTGTGGTCCCGGTTGGTGGCAGGGGAAGGCATGGAGGCTCTGCATGCTGCCCCTGCCTGCAGGTGCTGCCACTGCAGCTCCCATTAGTGGCCGTTTGCAACCAATGAGACCGGTGAATTGCCTGGGGTGAGGTCAGCATGCGACGTCTCCCTCACTTAGGGGCTGAAGGAACACGGGGTGGCTGCTTTTAGGAGTAGCCGGGGGGCGGGGGTCCAGGGCATGCAGAGAGCCAGACAACACAATGATGTCTTTGCCCTGAAGAACTTACAATTTGAACAGACAAGTCAGACACATGGTGCAGGAAGGAGTTATAACATGCTGCGGTGGTATCTCCCTGGAGATACAGCCTGGGACCAGGGACACTTCTGCCCCCTTTACTCTCTCCAGTCTGGGTGCTTTCATATAATGCCTTGCTAGTGACTAGTGGCAACTCTTCCAGGCACTGTTATCACCTAGCACAACCGCATGTATAGCCCAACATGTAGCCAGATTGCATGAATGCTTGGGGAGTTGGGCACAAGCCGATGCATGTCTGGGGACATTGCTGCGTCAAGTTGACCAATTCCTGTGTTGTGTTCTCATCAGATGAGCTATTGCATTTGTAACTCCTTTTCTGGACAATGGCTGTTGATAGCTGTTTAACCCCTAGGGATCTAATACCTGCTTGATTCCACAACTTATAGCACATTTTAATGAGAGCCACAGAACACATTCTCATAACTTTATTGCATTGATGATACACATACACGGGTAGATAAATGGCTTTGAGCAGATTATAAGTTTTCCCTGATACCTTACCAGGCCATGCTTTACATGCTTTTATATCACAGTGATATAAAAATGAGGAATAAATAGGGGGTTACAGGTGATTTTCCCCCAAGATACAGAACTTCACACTGATGTGATGATGGCATATGTCATGTTAGTTCCATTATGTTATATTTATTTTTAGTTTTTGGGTGGGCTTCAAGAGGCAGGGTTCAGTTAAAGGGAAGGAAGAGGGGACATTAAAGGATGGTGTGGGGGACAGGGGAGTGATGCTGAGATGAAGAGACTGTGAGACAGAGGGAGATGGAGTTGGTTGGAGCAAACAGTCAACCAGCACAGAGCAGAGAAAGTCCAGTCAAAACTGAAGGAAGTTCTTCAAAGGAGCAAAGACCCTTGCTTTGTTTGCTTTTGCTTCTATTCGTGGTGGTGTCTGTCTCACCTTTCTTTGCAGCTTTCTCCCAAGCTCACGTGGCAGGGGAGGAGAGACATCACTTAGGCTCTCTAATGATGAGTCTCCTCTTCACAGTTCTGGGTTGAAAGAAGTGGTCATGGCTGGGCTCCATTTTATTACCTGCTCCCATTAAAGCATTCACTTCTTTGTCCATGTTTGTGATACAAGATTCCTGTTTCTTTGCATTATGGTAACATAAATATAATCGTATCTGCTTGGTGGAGAGAGGGTCAAAGATGCAAAATAAATTTACTTTATCCCATCTCATTTTGTTATATAGAACAATAAATTTATGTTGTGTGTACCAATATCTATCTCTGTATAATGTAACATATATAATTGCATGGTGCATGATTCTGAGCACATATTAATTCGAGCTATTTTGCAATCCTTTAGGTAGCCATCATAGCAGGAAATTTTGAGCTGGCTGAATATATCAAAAATCACAAAGAGACAGATATTGGTAAGTAACGTATTTATAAACTAGGAAAAATAAAAAGCTTTAGTAACCATTGATATGAAATGTTTAAATCTTAAATAAAATCCTGTAAAGAATAGTTAAATCTGGTTTTATGTGAAATGCTATCAGAAGGTTGAATGTGCAGTTGATAGAGACATATTCTATTTTTTTCTTCCATTTTTTAAAATGTGAATAGGAAAAAAGTGGAATTGTTTTTCAAAGAGTACTTTGTATTAGAAAATTGAATAGAAGTACTTTACCTGGATCATAGGTGTGTTCTAAGTAGGATTTTGGATAGATTACACTGATCAGTTTTGGATAGATTACACAAAAATTTATAAACACATGTGCATGCCAGAAAGAACCAGATTCTCACTTTCATCCGGGCTGCTGAGCACTGTGTCACCAGTGCAAAGAGGTGCTAAAGCTGGTGTAGCTACTCACAGGAGGATCACCTCAACATAAAGATCCCCTGCATAGGCCTTCCTCTCATATACCATGCCCCCTTTCTGCAGCAAGTGGAGGAGGGCCAAGAGGAAAGGAGGATGTTTGGGGCTATCCCCTGTAACAGCCTCTTGGGGTGCATGTAATTTAGAGCAGCCTTGAAGTTGCTTGAAGATTTGTCACATATAAATTTGCAGGGTTTCATGTAAAATGGGATTTTAAGCTTACTTAGATAACTGATTCAAAGGACCATTAGGAGATTCTTATTTCAATTCATATCAGGTTTGTTTCAGTTTAGTTCGTCAGAAACAGATTCAAAGTAAACCAAAACAAGCCACTCATATTGAAATAAGCATCCACATAGTTTAACAACCTAGTGCAAGACTGTGCTGGCAAAGCCTCAGTTGTGGTAGGCACTGGCACAGCTCCTGTTGTGCCAGGATTGTAAGAATACAAATATGGTTTAAAGCCATTTTTACAATCCCTTTTCTGAATGGCTCTGTGTGCTCTGTTGCTTGCATTTGAACACTAAATGAGATATCGTGAGTTTTAGTTTTATGTAGCATTCTTTAATGTTTTCAAGATGTATGGTTATTAGACAAAACTGAAAAGACTTCATAAAATTTAAACCTTGTGGTAGCTCTGTACTTAATATGGTGGTAATCTTAAAACAGGTCCCTTCCCATAGTTTCTTTTTTCCCTTTCTGCCTTTACAACCAATGCTGGTTTGAAAATGTCAAGCTGATGAGGTTCAAGCAGTTGCTGAAAATGAATCAACTGCCTATCCCTATTGAGCATGTCATTTTATCACCCCCTGTTTCCAAATGATTTCTAATGGTTCTTCAACTTTGTAAAGATGTTAACATCAAAGCAGTCAGTAGGGTAATTCAAATGTTCCAATTTATTCCAGAAGTGTTGCTTTTCAATATTGGGGTTTTGTCCACTTCTTCTGTATCTAAAAGAGGTATTACATTTTTCTATGCATAGTTTATTCTCTGTTTTAAAAAATATTGTACGCAGTATGAGAAAGAGAGAAAGATACAGAAGAGTATAAATTATTATACTGAAAAGGGATCCACCTACGCGCAGCCCATTACTCAACTGTTGCAATGTCCTCGCTACGTGATTAATGCTCAGCTCCACATTATTTTCTCATCAAGGATGGACAGCGTTGTTTCCCAGTTGTCTCAGTATAGGAAGAAAATGGAATGTTGCTGAAAAGTAGCTGGATGAGACAGTCCAAGGAAGGAAGGATTGTCTCGTGGCTTATGCACTTTAGCATATTCAGATTCAAGAGATCTGAACTTCCTGGCTGTGACAGAGACTTTCTTTGTGATCTTGGGAAAGCCACTCTTAGCCTCCCACTGTGCCTTTGTTCTCTTCTGTAAAATAGAGGCAATGATGCTTTATTTATTCATGTGGATGTTGTGAAGATAAATTCATCAATGCTTGAGTGACATTTTGGTACTACAATGGTAGCTGTAGACGGACAGGTATTCTGATGGTGGTTTTGATAAAGAGTGAGCGTTACTTGTTTTAATTTCTTTCCACTAACTTGGGTTAACAGAAATAATTTTTCTGTAACATTTTTAGCATTATATTTTAGCAATGAATGCATATTTCTGGAATTTTTCCCCTAGATGGAAAAAAGCAGGTTACTGAATGAAAAAATTTGAAAAACAGAGGTGAGACTGGAGCTTGAGTGATGCTGAAGATACAGAGGAAAGCTAGTGTTAAAACTTCATCAACTTGACCTTTGTTGATAGTGTGTGCATTGTTATGCTTCATCTTCATCGACCTTTTGGATGAAGTAAGGCATATTTTTTAAAAGTCAAGGAGTTTCATGATGGAAAAAAATAGCAGACAGATGATGAGAGGCTGAAAGAATAAGTTTCAAGCCAAAGACCTAATGAAGATGAGAGGGATGATTTAGATGAATATGTTTCTTAAGAAAGCTTATTATCTAACATTCTCAAAAAAGTCCTCTGTTTTAGAGAAGTTTTTGAAATTGAGCAAGGCTATTAAAACATATTTTGTGTTTAAAAATAATTCTTCATTAAGATGGATGCTTATCTTCCAAACTTGGGAAGCATTTAGAAAACTTAGCAAATTAGCTGTGACTATACGTTATACATTGAGAATTCATGGAGGGTAGACAGACCCATGAATGACTATTAGCCAGGATTGGCAAGGATGGTATTCCCAGCCTGTTTGCTAAAAGCTGGGAATGGACGAAATGATATGGATGAATCACTTGATAATTACATGTTCTGTTCATTCCTTCTGAAGCATCTAGTATTAGCCAGTGACAGAAGACACTTACTGAATTAGATGGACCATTAGTCTGACCCAGTGTGGCAATTTTTGTGGCCTTACGTTACGTGTTTGCTCAGTGGAAGATTTGTGAATGGTTGGAGGATATCAAGTTCTGTGAATATAACAAGCACACAAAAGTAGTAAACCTGCCACCACAAGCCAATTATTACAATCCCACACAGTTTTGAAAAAGTTGTTGTGAGTCTGTGCTCTTAAAAAAGGGAAAGGAACCATCAGTGTGGAATGAGCCATTAGTTTTAAAGACTGTGGGAAAATACGTATGTTACCTTAGGATGACAAAACAGAACAGAGAAGCAATGAATGTCTGCCTATAGGAAGAAAAGGACTTAGGTGTTTATGACTGGAGGATAAACTTCATGGCTGGGTCTACACATGCATGATCTTCCAGAAGAAGATCGTCCAGAAGCTGTCTTCTGGAGGATCATCTTCCAGAAGATTGCATCCACACATTAAATGCATTCCAAAAGAGCTGCTCCTTCTTCCAGAAGATTGTGTCTAAACATCCATGGTAGCTCTTCCAGAAGAAAAGGGCAGAAAATGCTATGGATAGGGTCCCATGGCTGGAAATCTCTTCTGGGGGTGCTGGCTATGTGCCACATTAAAGGGCCCCTGCCTGCACATGCTGCTGAGGCCTGCTGTGCTGCTTACAGCAAGGCTGAGCCCGTGCCTGGTCCTGACCCTCAGAACTCACTGTCATGGACCCCCAGCAGCTGCAGACCTGCTGGGCATTCTCCTGCCCACCCTCCTCAGCCTCTTATGTTGCAGGAGACCCAGGCCTAGGGGTCCCGACCCACTATGCCCCCTGCTGCCCCCCTAGTCTATCCAGCATATGTGGACCGAGTCACCAGCACCGACTGGTGGGAGAGGGTGGTCATGGCCGACTGGGATGATGTGTGCCAGCTGCAGAACCTCTGAATGAAGAAGATGACGTTCCTGGAGATCTGCAGCTGGCTTGCCTCCATCCTTTAACAGCAGGACATGTGGATGTGCCCAGCCCTCTCTGTCAAGAAACACATGGTCCTCACAATCTGGAAGCTGGCCTCCTCAGACAGCTACCGTCCTGTTGGGCAGCAATTAGGGGTGGGCAAGTCCACCACTGGGGCCATCATCCTCGACGTAAGCCACTCTTCATGTCCTGACTCAGCTTGGTTAGCAGGGAGGGGGCTGTCTGGCAAGGAGGGGGACTTCTGGGGTCACCGGGGGTGGACAAGGGGGCAGGGATGCCTAGTTCTGGAGGAACATGATGCCCTGACCATACACATGCTTGCTGTCAGAGGGTGCCCTCCTTGGGGGGCAGGGCAGGGGCAGACGGCCCTGTAGGGAGGGAGAGGGAGCCCAAGCGGGGGCAGGGGCAGGGGCAGGGGCATGGGCATCTCTGTGCACATCCACGAGCGTGCTCACTCTCTTTCCCCTGCATGTCATGAGAGCCATCAACGAGGTGTTGTTTTGGAGGCTTGTGTGCATCAGGGATCTGGACACAGCTGTTGCAGGGTTCACTGACCAGTGCATCAGGGTGATCGACAGCATGCACATCCCCATCAGGGCCTCGCACCACAACCTAGCCACTATGTGAACCGCAAGGGGTAACAGTCCATCGTGCTTCAGGCAGTGGTGGACTATGGAGGGTGGTTCACAGACATCTATGTGGGCTGGCTGGGCTGGGCACACGATGTGCGCATCTTCTGTAACTCTGCTCTTTACTGCAGGATGGCAGCTGGCACCTACATCCCCCAATGGGAGCGTGCCATGGGTTGTTGTCATGCCATTCTGCCTGGTGGGTGACCCAGCCTACCCCCTGATGCCCTGGCTTATGCAGCTATATACAGGCCACGTCACTCCCTCCCAAGAGCTCTTCAGTGCCTGGCTCAGACAGGCCCGCTACCCTGTAGAGTGTGCCTTTGACTGCTTGAAGGCAAGGTTTAGATGCCTTCTCACACGCCTTGAAGTGGGGGCAGAGAATGTCCCCCAGGTCCTGGGGGCCTTCTGCACCTTTCATAACTCATCGAGGTGCATGAGGAGACCCTCCCCCAGGGCTGGATGGCTGAGGCTGCCCAGATACAAAACATCTGTCACAGCCCATGACCATCAGGTCAACCATGATCGGGTCCTCATCCAGGAAGCACTCTGGGAGGCATTTGCCCATGGGAGCACTGATCCTCACCCGAGCACCCCCCACAGATTCCCCCCTCCACCTCTCACCACTCTCCCAGTAATCAGGGGGGTTGGAAACTGTAAAACTGTATTTCCAAATAACTGTACAACAATAAAGAAAGGTTTAAACTGTAACATATATGGGGGATAACTAGTTACATGGGGCTCATTAAATAGGGTGGGTATTCAAACTTGGGTGGGGGATAGGGGCTGGGATGAATGGGGCACCACTCAAGAGATGGGATGGAGGGCCACGAGACCCAGTGCCCATGGGTGTTTCTCCTACCCTGGTTCATGGTCTTTATTGGGGCATTGAAGGGGCCGGGAGCAGGGGGAGATAGGGATGTGGGGCTGTGGCCTTGGCCTCAGCAGTGGGGTGAGGGTTTGCAGGATGGGGTTTCCTCCATGGCCACAAGGCAGGCCACAAGTTATCTCAGGGCGGCTGCCAAAGGGCCTACCAGCAGGAGGGCAGCTAGGGCATCAGGGTCATTGTTGCCGGGGTGTGGGGGGAGAAGCAGCTAGGGAGGCATAAGCAAGAGCGTGTGGAGCATTCCACAACCTCCCTCCACATCTCCTACCACCAGGCCAATTCTGCTCTGGGATCTGCTGTTGCTACAGGGGTGGCTGGGGAACATATGCAGCAGCACTGCATGCGCTGCCTGACTCCACACTTTCAGATTCCTGAAACAGGGTCTCTGGGTTCTTGCAGCTTTAAAAGCAGACAGAGCCAGAGACCATAGAGCCCCACTGGGGCTGCCTGGAGCATCCCTGTGCTCCAGCTGACTGCCACCATGGTGGATCGCTCTTTTGGAAGAAGGTACTGCGGAGCCTCCCTGAGAAGCCTTGGGGCCTGGCCTGTGGCCATGGAGGAACCCCCAACTCGCAAACCCTCACCACCCTGCTGAGGCCAAGGCCGCAGCCCCACATCCCTATCTCCCCATGCTCCGAGCCCCTTCCATGCCCCAGAAAGGACCTTGAACCCAGAGTAAGAGAGGCACCCATGGGGTCTGGGGCTTATGGCCCTCCATCCCATCCCTTGAGTTATGCCCACATATATTTTTATGAAAGAATCTTTGAGAAGAAGATGTTCTTTCTGATTTGGGAGCAGAGTATGGAATCTGGAAGAGGTGGTGCACCTCTGGAAGAATGCCTTTTATGTGTAGACTCTCCAAGGATCTTCTGGAACATCATGTACGTGTAGATGCGGCCCATGTGATTAAGAACTTTTCTCTGCAGATAGCAAGTGAGAGATGGAAATTGAATACTGGTTACATGAAATATATGACGGGATTCTCCAACTATAAAATAGGCAATGGAGAAGAACCCTGCCTTTACATTTTTGAAGAAAAGAGCCAGCAAACTTCTTACTCTTGGTAGTCTTGATAGACTCTGTGTGGTTATTGATACTTCCTTAAATCAAAACATGATATCTAGCTAATGCAAATAGCAATCAACATTTGGAGTCCATCTTTTCTTTCACAGTTGAGCTGTCTTATCCCTATTTTAACTGTTTACTTGGGATAGGAATTGGTAAACTGACCTAATATCAGGAACTTCAAGGACAGTGGTTTTTTTTTTAATCCTGACAGAAACAAGTTTGATGATTCCTAGAAGTGAGGCATTTCAAATGTGCAAAATTCTGAATTGCTTGTGACGTGTAAGCTTTGGAGACAGATTTAGTCAAGGATTCCATTTTCTGCTTTTATATATTTTATTTAATGGTCCTCTGAGACCATTTTGCTGCTCCAGACTGTTGCAGTAGGAATTGGAAAACCCATGTACACAGTTGTCATTATGGGGTAGCTGTATACTATATCAGGAATAGTCAAAGGGCTGTGCCATAGCACCCATAGTATGTTTACCATTCATGGTCCTGTACAGTATGTTGCAAAGAATGAGCTACTTTGTTCAGTAGTGGTAGTTATAACTTGAGCCCTCTAGAGAAACAAAATATTTCTGCTTTTATGGTAGTAGAAGTTGGCACAAATTGCAGAATTCTTCTATTAGAAATGAAATCTTAGTCTGCTGTTCTCCTAATGCCTTTCATAAACAGACACACACACCTTACTTCTGGGTATATTACCTGTTCCCCTAGCCTAATCCCTTCCCACTACCTGCCGTTTCATAGACTTTTAGCGTGGGGTAGGATAGTAAGTCACATGTCACACCTGGAACCGTTCAGTCAAGAGAGAGACCTCAATTGCTTAACATTTCAAAGGGTGTGGACTTGCTCAAAGAGCAATGTGAAGTGCCATGTTGTGACTGATAAGAGTTTAAAGGAATTTTCCAATCCAGTAGAAAATAGCTAATACGAAGCTGGATTGTCTTTTTCTCTTTTCCTACAAAGGTGGCATCAGCTTTCGGTCTGTGGCTCGAGCACTACACCCGTTATTCAAGCAAAATTCCACTTTAGTTCCAGGCCAGTTTGGCTGAAGTGAAACTTGCAATAAGGTCACTTGCTGTACTTACAGTTATTATTAGTTATCTAATAATAAGGGCTATGTCTACACTAGGACTCTACATCGAAGTAGCCTATTTCAAAGTAAGAATATTGAAATAGGCTACTTCGATGATTATTGTCTACACGTCCTCCAGGGCTGGCAACATTGAAGTAGCGCTGGGGAACATCTAAAAGAGCCACCCCGGAAGGAAGCGCGGAGCGTCCACACACACAATCCCCCTCTTTTGAAATAAGGGGCCAGGAAAGCCCGCGGACTGGGTCACAGATCACACTAGCCCTTCCAGGGCAGCTGCAAGCCACTCCCTTAAAGGGCCCCTCACAGACACACTCAGCCTGCACCACACAAGCAGCCCTGCGTTGGTGATACAAGCCTCGCAGACCTCGAGCCTGCAGACATGGATGTCCAGCAGCAGCTGGAAGCCCTACAAGCCATCTCCTGCAGAGCAGGCGCCCTTCTAGAATGCTGCCTGGGCAGCCGCCCAGCAGCTTCTGGAATGGGAGCCCTCCCCAGGAGCACCAGGAGACGCCCCCGACCATTGGGCCCTCCTTCCCCCCCACCCCCCGCCGGGTGCCCCGCCGACTCTGGAGCTACCCCTCCAGCACCGAGTGGTGGGAGCACCTGATTATGGGGGAATGGAATGATGACCAGTGGCTGCAGAACTTCCACATGAGCCAGCAGACCTTCATGGAGCTCTGCCAGTGGCCCACCCCCACACTCAGGCACCATGACACCTGGATGCGGCGCGCCCTCCCCGTCGAGAAGAGGGTTGCAATAGCTGTCTGGAAGCTGGCCACTCCAGACAGCTACTGCTCCATAGGACAGCAGTTTGGAGTGGGAAAGGCCTCAGTTGGGGCTGTCCTCATGGAGGTAAGGAGGCCTGGGTCTGAACCCCCGGGGTGAGGGGGACCTGGGTGAGGGGGTCACACTCTGCAAACCCTCACAGGCACCCATGTTCCCTCCCCACAGGTGGTGCATGCACTCAATGCCCTGCTGCTGAAGAGGGTCGTCCGAGTTGGGGACCTGGACACAGCCATCGAGGGATTTGCCTCCATGGGATTCCCCAACTGCTTTGGAGCCCTTGATGGGACCCACATCCCCATCCATGCCCCAGACCACAGTGGTGGCTGCTACATCAACAGGAAGGGCTACCACTCTGTGGTCCTGCAGGCCATGGTCGACAGCTGTGGCCACTTCCAGGACATCTATGTGGGCTGGCCCGGCTCTACCCACGACGCCCGCATTTTCCGGAATTTGGGACTATGCCGCTGACTGCAGCCAGGGACCTACATCCCCCAGAGGGAGATCCCTCTGGGGGATACCACCACCGTACCCCTCTGCCTTGTGGGGGATGCGGCATACCCCCTCCAGCCCTGGCTTATGCAGCCCTATACAGGCCACCTCACTGATAGCCAGGAGCGCTACAACACCTGACTCAACCATGCCCGACAAGTGGTCGAGCGAGCCTTTGGGCGCCTGAAAGGCCGCTGGCGTTGCCTCCTGGCACACCTAGACCTGCGCCTCCCAAACATCCCCCAGGTTGTGGGGGCCTGCTGCACACTCCACAACCTGGTGGAAAGCAAGGGGGAGGCCTTTGTGCAGGGCTGGGCACAGGAGGCTGCAACAGCCTACCCACAGCCAGCCGCCGCCCCAAGCCGCCAGGCCCACCAGGACGGGGTCCGGGTCCGGGAGGCCCTAAGGGAATACTTTGACCAGTGGGCCCAGTGAATGACCCCCCGGCCCTCCCTGCACTCCGCCCCACCACCCACACCCCACCCTCACCAAAAGCACATGGGACACAGGTTTTTGGAAAAATAAAACTATCATTATTTACAGGAACAGAAATGTTGCCTCTTTTCAGCATATAATATTAGCAAATAAAACAGATTCAATGAAAATAATAACTATATATAAGTGCGGACATCTCTAATAAACTAAGTACAGGGGGGTCAACTATAAATAACTATATACAGGGTGGGGACAACTATGTACAGGGGGGAGATGTGGGCGGGCCACACATCGGCCCATCATTCTGGAGCGGGGGTGGAAGGGTGCGAGACCCTGCCGCATTCGGCTGGCTGGTCCCCCTCTCAGCCAGGGTCCCCGGTGAGGCTGGCTGGGGGCTGGGAGGACGGGGAGGTATGACTGAGGCGGGTCCTCGGCCCCGGGTGGCTCCTGCCCTGAGGAGCTGGTGGGTGGGGCAGCAGGTGGGACATCAGCAGGTGGGGCAGCAGGCAGGACATCAGCAGGTGGGGCAGCAGCAGGCGGAGTGGCAGGGAGGGCAGCACGGAGGACATCGGGGGGGGCAGACGGGCCACCAGCTCCTCAAAGGTGTTAGCCACCCGATTGAAGGTAGCCATAAACTCCCACCAGGCCTCCCGGTGCCAGGCGGCCTCCCGCTCCTCGAATTGGAGCCTCTGCTCCATGAGGTCCATCTGGCGCTGCAGGGCCGCAGCCACCTTGGGGTCATATGTGGTGTGGCGGTGGCCCCGGCAGGGGTGAGCCTGTCCTGGGGCAGGCGGCAACCCCAGGTGTTGGTGTTCTGGTGGTCTCGGAGGGCTGTCTGGAACCACGGATGGTGCGGCTGCAGAAATAGGGGGAAAGGGGGAAGGGAGGCTGTGAGTACCCAGCCTTGACCCGTGGCCCACCCCGCATCCCCCCAAGGGCCTGTGTCCCCCCGACCCATCCATCCCCCATTGGTGCGTGCAGTGATCCTGTGGGTGGCCCCTTCCAGTGGTCCGCCCCTCTCCCCTCCCACCGGGGGTGGGGCACGGCACTGTCCATGGGTGGAGGTGCTGCTGGGCACTGGTGGCTGTGGCACCGTCCCTGTGCTGTGGTGTGCCTGGGCCATGGTAGTTGGGGTGTTGTGGGGATGTGTGGGGCCCCCGGTCAAGTGGTGCTCCCGCCCCATGCTCAGGGGGTCTGTGCCCTGTGGGGTACGTACCTGACGGTGCACTGCCAGGATCAGGAGATGCCCATCTAGTGGACACCTGGCTGGAGCTGCGGGATGGGATGTCCAGCACGAGCTCCCCCTCCTCACTGGACCACTCGGTGGCTGGGGTGGAGGGTCCCAGCTCTAGCCCTGGCGGCGGGGGCAGGGCTGGCCTCCAGACCTGACTCTGGCTCCGAGGCCAGCTGGGGCTCATTGGCCATGGTGTGAAGGGTGGCTGGGGGGGAGGAGGTGCCCCTAGGGTCCAGGATAGCCCTGAGCTCCCGGTAATAGGGGCAAGTGGCGGGGGCAGACCCAGACCGGCTGGCCGAGTCCCGGGCCTGGGCATAACCCTGCCGCAGCTCCTTGACCTTACTCCTGACACGATCAGGAGTATGGGCAGGGTGACCCTGGGCAGCCAGGCCCTCGGCCAGCCAGGTGAACGCCCTGCGTTCTGCCGCTTGCTCCCCATAATGTGCAGCACTTTCTCCTCACCCCAGAGCCCCAGCAGGTCACGGAGCTCAGGGTCAGTCCAGGAGGGGCCCCGCTTCCTAGTCCACCGGCTGGAGGACTGGGATCCCTGGGATGGCCCGGAGGGGGAGCTCTGGGGGTTCTCAGGAGGCTGGCTGGCTGCTATGGTGTCCCTCTGGGCTGTGCAGGGACACCTCATGGCACGGCTGCTGCGTGCACGCTGTCAGCTTCCTGCTATGGGGTTTCCGGGTCTGTGTGGCTTTAAGAACCGCTGGGCGCAGAGATCATAGAGCCCTGCAGGGGCTGGCCAGCACGTCTCAACCCCTCAGCTGATTGCTGCCATGGCGGACCCTGCTATTTCGAAGTAGCAGGATGTGGATCATCTACACACACCCTACTTCGACGTTCAACGTTGAAGTAGGGCGCTATTCCCATCTTCTGATGGGAATAGCGATTTGGACATCTCGCCGCTTATCAACGATTTGAACGTCGAAATAGCACACGGTGCGTGTAGATGCGATGTGTGCTATTTCGCCGTTGTGCCGGCTACTTCAAAGTAGCCGGCTAGTGTAGATGCAGCCAAGGAGTCAGAAGGCCAAATTGTGCCTCAGTTTCCGTGTTCTGTGAATATATTGAAACCAGTGATGCCCCTACATGTTGGAAGCTGAAGTCCATGGAGATTCTTTACAGAATCTCTAGGGTTTCCCATATAAAATCCTTTAATAATTCCATCCCATTAAAAAGTCTGAACAGTTTTGTGGGTTTTTTCACCTATGCCTTTGCTGCTCAGATCATTAGATTTTGATTTTGCTTAACAGAGATAGCTGCTTTTCCTACCACCTGTGGTCAGTTAAACTTAAGTATCTCCACATCCCTGTTAGTATATTCCATAACCTGATGACTCTTTTGTGGCAGTTGCCAACATGAGAATAATTACATATCAAATCACAAACTGCTGCATATTTCTAAGGGTTAATACTACCAGTTTTCAGACCAAAAAAAAGGTGACTTAAATAACTGTTGTACCATAAGGCACTCACTGGTATTAAAAAGGGATGTTCAGAGCAGTCTTGCTTCTAAGAAGAGTGGGTGCCATTTTGGAAACCCTAATTCCAGGGTGAGAGATAAAGAAGTCGGGGTGGGGGATAGGGGAAGAAGGATAACAATGAGGGATTACATGTAAATTCTCATATCATAGTATTTCTTGTTAATCAACATTCTCAACATTCTAAATGCCAGAGATCTTTTTTTGCATTTGACAGATATCCAAAAGTATATAAAAATTCTGATGTTGATTTTCCTTCTGAAGTAACTGTGTTTAAAAAAAGTTCAAAATATTTCTGTAAACCAAGAAAAGTTGATGTTATGAACCTAAAGCCTCATAATACTCAGTACATCACCTCAATTTTATCTCGAGATGCTCCCTAATGAGTTTTTCCATATTAAAACACCTTATTTGAAAGATTACCTGTTTTGAAACTCCTTGGAATCTACAAATATCTTGTCAAGCATTTTTTTATACAGTGCATCTTTTTTCTCTATTTTGAAAGACACATTACACCTGGTATATAATACAATCTTAATGAACTGCGCAGCAGTTGCATGTTATAGATTTACACCTTTTTCCATGCCTACTTTAATTAGTTGAACTGTCTTATTTTATTTATTTATTTAATCGTTCTTTTATTTATTATTTTATTTATTTATTTATTTTCCAAGCTAAGGCAAAGTAATGGATTAAAAGATGTGATGAATAGAAAAGTTAATCCCTGATTGTTTTCATCCAGCCTACAGCTGTCTGCAAGTAAATGAGCACAGGAGGTTTAGAAAGCATTTGCTATACAGCATTTACTATGGCTACTATAGGATGGAGATACAAAAACACAACAATAATATATATAGGAGTCTTGAAGCTCTCATTAAATACAGTTATACAGATATTAAATATGTTGCAAGCTGATAATCCTTTGACTCGGATAACCTATTTTTAAATCTCTCTTCTTTGCCTTGTCTCTTTGTGATGAGATGAATGATCAGATGGATTAAATGACATGGGTTGTTCTTCTTCAAGTGAACAAGGTTTGTTTATACCATACATCTTGTCCTCCAGCAGGTCTGATGATAGAAGCAAGAGGGTTTTTTCTGTTTTTTTTTTTTTTTTAATATGAAACACATTGAGCTGGTGTGTGAGTTTTGGTAGTTGATTAGCAGACTAACTAATACTTGGATACTGTTGCTAGGCTTCAAGTCTGAGTTCCTGCATTCCCTATAATTATTCAGAGATGTGTATTTGTGATGGTTTGTGGGTGTTTTCAAACAGATTTTTCTGTAATTTAATAATTTTTGTGAATGCCAAAATCTGCTAAGATATTAAGCTTATTCTTTAAAATAAATGTATTAGTGTAGAACAGTTGTTTTAGTATTAGACAAACACTCATCATCCCTAAGAAAAGTAATTTGTTTTTATTAGAATTGTGGCAGTAAATATAATGTTTAAGATGAAACATGCATTTTGTTGATAAATAAACGGAATAAATCTGTTTTTAGATAGCAATGATATTATGGCTCTCGTGGTAAACTTGCTTTTCTAACCTATTTTCTTTAATTAGATCAGAGTGATTGAGGTCATTATTGTTGGTTCTTCAGTTGCAAATATTTAAATTAAATGCTATCAGGTCTAATACTTATTCTGTTTATTTTAAGAGCCATTTAGCAGTTTATTTTTTTGGAGATCAGATTCCTGCAGCATATTGTCTAAACCAGTTGTGAAAAACAAATTAAACCAATAAAAACACAAATGAAAAGGGTCAGTAAATCAAAAGACATAAAAATCATGTTATTTAATAGACCTGAGAGGGATGCAAGTGTGTGAGATAGCCATGTTCATTTGGCATGTCAGTTGTCTGATTATTCTTAATCGGTTTTATATTCTGTAAAGTGTTTTCTCTCGGAAGAGCACAATATTAAAATAAACACAGAGGCACTAACTGAGATCTTTATCATTCACCATTTTAAGTATATGTTACATATTGTATTGTACATACTCTTCATCTTTTGTGACCTCTTAGCTGTAATCTATTTACCCCTATCATAAATGAATATTCATTGCTAGTATCCACAGGAAGACTTCACATTAATATCTTCTAAATTTCATTCTAATCAAAGTAAGGTGTTGATTAAAGTAGGAAATAAATTGATTGTTGTCATCACTTATTGTTCATTATGAAATGATGCCAAGGAATAGAACAATTTGTTTCTCGTCTTTTGTCAGACTGTATATGAGAGACCAAATTGGAAAATTTGATGTTTGTTATCAGTGAGTGTACTTCTTTTACCTACTAGAATCTGAGGCAGATTGAATAAGTTACAGTAGTTTTCCTGTCCCTTTGATCATAAGTAAGTTTTCCTCCATGTATGCTAGCATACAGCCATACATTAAATAAACAATTTACGTTCATTTTGAAAAATAAGCATTATTTCCAGGAATGTTATATTTCTGGATGCTCTTTGGTTTAAATTTAGTTTAGTTCTTGTGCATTTTATAATATATAAAGTTGCATATTGATAATAAATTAAATATAGCTTAGACCTCTTACCCTTCAAAATGATCTAATGTGAACTAGAAGACAATGTGCCCCAAATTACATCGTACATAATTATTGATTAAGATTTGCTAGGCTTATTCTCAAATCTAAAATGAAAGCAAGGAAGGAAATTGCAAAATATTGAGCTCTGAATAAATGCAGTAGAATTCAGAACATTATGGTCTGGACTCCTGTTCTCATTGGCATCAGCTGGTGCAATGGGTCTCCTGCATTGACCTGATTACAGAGTAAGGACCTACAGAGTGAGGTACAGTGGGACGAGATTCTGGCATCAATACGTATGACAAACATAAACTACTAAACACAATGTTATTGAATATACAAAGATCTGTTTTTAAATTTAGTAACACATAGTGTAAATAAAAAATTAAACTGAAGTATAATAAAGGAGAAGATATTATTTAAGTAGGTATCAAAACAACATAGTGGAAAATTGGTAATAGTTCCTGAGAGACAAAAATGGAAAGTGTAGGAAGTCATGTGAAACTGGTATTATTAAAGGCATAGATTAAGTTTGTGTTTCTTGTAAAAAAAAAAGGTAGGTGATTGGCTTATATTATTTTATAAAGTTGGCAATAAAATGGTTAAAATGACTCTGCCAGGGCAACTAAACAGATAATTAGAATTATGCTCTTAGAAGTTGATCAGAATTTTAAAAGTAGTGTGAAGCCAATTTGCAAAACTTTTGGTGAAGATTTTTGGTTGCTCATTAAGGATGAAATTCACCCTTGTTCTAAGAATCATCACAAAGCCTCTGCATTAGTAAAGTCCTGTTTCTACAGCAGAATAAACACTTGAGTGAATTTCAACCTACTGCCTAATCTTATAGGTGTTGAGGATCCTAAACGCCCATTTAAATTAATGAGAGTTGAAGGCAGGCAGTACCACTCTAGAGGAGTTCAGTACTTTGTAGGCTCAGGCCTTCTGAATCCTTCTCCATTAGGGCTAGTAGTAGGCATCCTTCAGTCTGCATAGACTATGGATCGCGCCCTTTAAAGTTTCAATTGAGGACTTCATTTACAGCATCTATTGTGACTATAAAGACCCACGCGAGAGTGACAGTCCTTGCTGCATCTCTTGCAGATGTAGTGGGTGTCTGGCAAGTCCTTATTGTGCTTTCTGTGTGCTCGCTTCTCCTCTGCTAGCTGTCTGATCTTCAACTCGCCCTTCTGAAGGCCCTTGTGTAACCCCTGCCTCCATCTGCTGCGGTCGTCTGCTAGTTCTTCCCAGTTGTACAGCTCGATGTCTACCTCTCTGAGGTCTGTCTTGCACACATCTTTGTAACACAACTGGGGGCGTCCGGGAGGTCTTTTGCCAGAGGCTAGCTCACCATACAGGATGTCTTTTGGAATCCTTCCATCGTTCATCCTGTGGACGTGGCCAAGCCAGCGGAGTCGACGCTGCCTGAGGAGGGTGTGCATGGTTGGGATTCCAGCTTGCTCGAGGACGGCAGTGTTGGTAACTCTGTCCTTCCATGATATTCCAAGGATGCGCCTGAGGCAGCGCAAGTGGAAGACGTTCAGCCTCTTTTCCTGGAGGGCATACAGGGTCCAAGTCTTGCTGCCATAAAGGAGGGTGCTGAGGATGCAGGCTCTGTAGACTTGCATTTTGGTGTGAGTGTACAGCTTGTTGTTATTCCACACTCTCTTGCTGAGTCTGGACAGAGTTGTGGCCGCTTTTCCGATCCTCCTATTTAGCTCAGTGTCCAACGACAGGGTGTCAGTGATGGTGGACCCGAGGTAAACGAACTCGTGGACGACCTCTAACGTATAGTTGTCAATACTGATTGATGGGGATTCAGCAACATCCTGACCGAGTACGTTCATCTTCTTTAGGCTGATGGTAAGCCCAAAGTCCTTGCACGCTTTGGAGAACCGATCCAGCAGTTTTTGAAGCTGGTCTTCTGTGTGAGACACTACAGCAGCATCGTCTGCGAACAGCATGTCTCTGATGAGGACTTCTCGCACCTTAGTCTTAGCTTTCAGCCTTGCAAGGTTAAACAGTTTCCCATCAGATCTTGTGTGCAGCAAGATGCCCTCTGTTGAAGATCCAAAGGCATGCTTCAGGAGGAATGCGAAGAAGATCCCAAACAATGTTGGAGCAAGCACGCATCCTTGTTTGATGCCGCCTAGGGCAACATTGACCTAATTGTGCAGAAGAACAAACTGAAGGAAATCAGGGAAATTCAGTATTATGAAAGACATGGGGCAGGATTAGACTTTTCTAGCTGTAGATTGTTTTATACAGTTGGAGATGTTACTTTATATATTAAGAATATTTACCCTGGGACTGAGGTTGAGATGGAAATAGGACCATACTTTTTGAATGTTTCTGGATAAGGATAAAATGGATAAAAAACCAAAGGTGATTTCACTATAGACCACCTAACCAGGAAGAAGAAATGAATGAAAAAAGATAACAAAATCATCCAAACCAGAGGACTTGATGGTGATGGGGGACTTCAACTATCTAGACATCTGCTGTCAAAGTAACATAGCAGTTCACAGATTATCCAATAAGTTCTTGAAATGTATTAGACACCATTTTTATTTCAGAAGGTGGAAAAAGCTACTAGATGGGAAGCTGTTCCAGATTTGTTTTAGTAAATAGGGAGGAACTGGCTTAAAATTTGGAAATGGTAGGCAGCTTGGGAGAAAAAGATCATGACATGATAGAGTTCATGATTCTAAGGCAAAGTAGGACAGAGAACAGCAAAATGAAGAAAATTGATTTTGAGAAAGCTGACTTTAGCAAATTCATGGAGCTGTTGATAAGGTCCCATGGGAAGCAAGGTTAAGTGGAAAATCAGTTCAAAACAGTTGGCAGTTTTTCAAAGAAACATTATTAAGGGCTCAAGAGAAAACTGTTCCACTGCATAGGAAAGAAAGAAATCCTGGCAAGAGACTACCCTGACTTAACAAAAAGATCTTGAATAGTCTAAAAATCAGGAAGAAGTCCTACAAAAAATGGAAACTAGGTGAAGTTACAAAGGATGAGTACAAACAAATAACAAAAGTATGCAGATGCAAAATTAGAAAGCCCAAGGCAAAAAATGAGTACAAACTAGCTAGAAACATAAAAGGTAACAAGCATTCTACAAATATATTAGAAACCTGAGGAAAACTGACACGATAGGCCCACTGCTCAAGTAAAAGGGGAAGAAGATAACACAAATATGGAAATGGCAGTGGTGCGCTTAATGATTACTTTGTTTCAGTTTTCACCAAGAAGATTGGTGGTGATTGGATGTCTACAATAGTGAATGCTGGAGAAAAGGAGTTAAAATAGGAAGCAAACAACTTAAAGATTAAAGGTGATATCTGAGCCATTAACTTTTATCTTTGAAAAGTCATGGAAGACGAGAGATTCCAAAAGACTGGGAAAGGCTAAACATAGTTCTCATCTATAAAAAGAGTAATAAGGACAATCCAGGAAACTACAGACTAGTCAGCTTAACTTCTGTGCCAGGAAAAAATAATGGATCAAATAATTAAGGAATTTGGTTGCAATCATCTTCTAGAAGATAATAAGGTAATAAGTAACAGCATGGTTCTTTAAAGAACAAATCGTGTCAAATCAACCTGTTAGTTTTCTTTGACAGGATATCAAGTGGACAAAGGGAAAGCAATAGATGTTGCATACCTAAATTTTAGTAAAGCATTCAGTACAGTATCACTGATTAGTATACTAAGGAAATACAACCTAAATGAGAGCATAATTGGTTAGATAACCCAGAGAGTAGACCTAGGCATCCTTCAGTCTGTGTAGTCTAGGGATCGCGCCCTTCATAACTCCATTTAAGATCGTCATTTGCAGCATTGACTGTGACTGTGGAGGCCCACACAAGAGTGACAGTCCTTGCTACATCTGCTGCATATGTAGTGGGTGTCTGGCAGGTCCTTGCTGTCCTTTCTATGGGCTCGCTTCTCCTCTGCCCGCTGTTTGATCTTCATCTTGCCCTTCTGAAGGCCCTTGTGTAGTTCCTGCTTCCACCTGCTGCGGTCATCTGCCAGCTCTTCCCAACTATCTGGGTCGATGTCTACCTCCTTGAGGTCCTTCTTACAGATGTCTTTATAGCGCAATTGGGGGCATCCGGGAGGTCTTTAGCCAGAGGCTCGCTTGCCGTACAGGATGTCTTTTGGGATCCTTCCCACATTCATCCTGTGGACGTGGCCAAGCCAGCGGAGCCGCCGCTGCCTGAGGAGGGTATGCATGGCTGGAATTCCAGCTTGCTTGAGGATGGCGTTGTTGGGCACTCTGTCCTTCCATGATATCCCAAGAATGTGCCTGAGGCAGCGCAAGTGGAAGACATTCAGCCTCTTTTCCTGGCGAGCGTACAAGGTCCAAGACTCGCTGCCATAGAGGAGGGTGCTGAGGATGCAGGCTGTGTAGCTTTGCATTTTGGTGTGAGTGTACAGCTTGTTGTTGTTCCACACTCTTTTGCTAAGTCTGAACAGAGTTGTGGCTGCTTTTCCAATCCTCCTGTTTAGCTCACTACCTCTTTAGGCGCGAGCCTGGGCAATTGTTATGGAGACCCTGGGCTGCCCAGACACCAGGCCCCCCCCTCTCGGCTTTACTGATATAGTCCAAAGGAAAGGATAACCTCTACGTTTGGTACCAGCTCAGCTGCAGGAGTTGCCGAGACAGTGCCAGAAGTTGACACAGAGCCGCCTTAGGACTCTCCTCCAGATTTTCTGTCAGGGTCTACTCCCTTAGCCTTACTCCTTTCCAGGATAACCCACAAGGCAGTGGGGCGTCTTCCTCTGCCTTCACAGGAGTTGTCGATTTGTAGCACCACACCTCCTGGTCTGCCGTTGAGACTGTGCATTAGAAGGGAGAAGGAACAAGTCCCTCCAAAAGGTTGGTATGTGAGACAGACCAGACCACCCTCACTGTGTTTTGCCTGCGAGCTGATGCATTTGCCCAGGAGATGATGTCACTGTAATGTACAACAGCTGCTAGGACCCAACAGTGAGAGCTGAGTGGTGGGTGAGGACCAGTGCTTCCGTCCGCCTGAAAAGGTGCAGCTGCCAGAGAGTCAAAGGTACTACCTCTACCCCAGGCCCCCCATATCCCCCTCCCAGAGAGTAGTTATCAATGATTCACAGTCATGCTGGAAGGGCATAACAGGTGGGGTTCTGCAGGGGTCAGTTTTGGGATGAGTTCTGTTCAATATCTTCATTGGTGATTTAGGAAATGGCAGAGAAAGTTCAACTCTGCCATGAAACCTCTAGGAGTTCCATGCCAGTCCCAAGCCTGGATAGAGGAGGAGCATTGGTCAGATGAGTGACAATGTCCTAATGGTAAAGCAACAGTATGAATGAAATCTGATGCCAGTATGACTACTGATGAAAAATGCTGGCTCAGATGTCGCCCAGATAAAAAAGGTCCTTGATATCAATTGAGCAATCAGGGTTTGGTCAATAAGTTGGCTCTCAAAAGAAAATTACAACTAACACGTATACTATCAAGGGGAACATCCGAACACTGTTGATGACTGGAAAGTTAGAACTGCTTTGAAAGGAGATGGAGAGATACCAGTGCAATATAGTTGGTCTGGTGGAGATGTGTTGGATGGCATTGGGAGAGATGTGTTGTTGCTAAGTCATTTGGTTGGGGAATGAAATGAAGCATGAGGCAGGAGTCAGATTCTTTCTTAGGAAAAGAGCTAGAGGAGCATAGTTAGCATACCAACTGATGAGTGCAAAAATGATGGTAGTGAAATTCGAAGTGAAACCATCAACATCTTGGTTGTTAAAGTGTATGCACCCTTGTTGCACAGTATGGAAGAAGAGATCGAGCTATTCTATAAAGACTTGTCAAAGATGCTGGAGGATATACCAAAGAGAGATGTGTTGATCATTGGAGGAGATTGGAATGCAAAGGTTGGAACAGATATTGAAGTTTGGGAGACAGTCATGAGAAAGAGCATTGAAGATCAAAAGGGATGTTTCTGAGAGGGTGGAAGGGCAATATAAAGTGAAATGCAATGAGGTAAGGAAAGTGGCCAGAATGAATAAGGCGAAATGGTTAGAGGAGCAGTGTGAAGGTATGGAGAGGTATGATAGTGAGTGTAAGACCAGGATGGAGGGTAAGGTGAAAAGGAATATTAATAGAAAGTGGCAGTCACAGCAGATGGTAATCAACTATGAGAATGACGAGGTGCTCATGAACAAGGAGAGGGTTTTGCAGTGATTGCATCAATCTGTGCAAGGCACAGTTGAACCTGAGTGTCTCAGAGAGGCTGATTGAAGAACTGGAAGAGGTAGCCCCACCAAGCACTGAGAGTGAGACTGATATTTCAAGGGAGTAAGGAGAAAGAACAGTGAAACAACTAAAGAACAACAAGAGCCCTGGGAATGATGGGAGGCATGATCAAATACAGTGGAGAAAGTAGACCAAATATATCATATAGTGTGGAAAGAAGGGAAGGCACCTAAGGAATGGACAAGATCCATGACATTACACAAGAAAGGAAGCTTATTGGAGTGCAAGAACTACAGAACAGTTGCCCATACAAGTCATCTAGGCAAGGTGCTGATGATGATTCTGATGGAAGGACTGAGATTGCAGACAGAAGAACATCTAGACGATGAGCAAATGGGAGTCAGGAAAGATAGAAGTACCATACAGCAGATATTAGTACCAAGATTGATAGCGGAGAAAGCTTGATGAAAGAACATCTACAATTGCTTCGTCGATTTTCAGAAGACATTTGACAGTGTAGATCAGAAAGTCACTTGGGTGGTGTTGGAGTCATATGGAGTGGATAACAGACTGATACAGTTGTTGAAGGATATCAACAATGTGGAGGCAGCGGTGAGAATGTGTGAGGAGTTGGCATGTTGGTTTAGAATGAATACAGACATGAATCAAGGAGATCCGATCTCACCCAGTATCTTTATCATGCACCTAGAGAGAGTGATGGATGAGATCGAGGAGGAGGTAGGAGGAATATTGGTGCATAAGATGAGAATTAACAACTTGAGGTTCACGGATGATATAGTATCGGAGGGGTAGCCGTGTTAGTCTGGATCTGTAACAGCAACGAAGGGTCCTGTGGCACCTTATAGACTAACAGAAAAGTTTTGAGCATGAGCTTTTGTGAGCACAGACTCACTTCATCAGATGCTGGTCTTGGAAATGTGCAGGGCCAGGTATAAATAAGCCAGAGCAAGGGTGTGGATAACAAGGTTAGCTTAGTCAGCAAGGGTGAGGCTTACTACCAGCAGCTGATCTGGAGGTGTGAACACCAAGGGAGGGGAAGCTGCTTTTGTATTTAGCCAGCCATTCACAGTCTTTGTTTAAGCCTGATGATATAGTTATCATTGAGGAAGACATAGAGAATCTAGCAAGAATGGTGCAGGTGCTAAATGAGGACGGGAAGCAGTACAGACTGATTATGAACATCAATAAAATGAAAACAATGGTATTTGGAGATAAAAAATAGGAAGGAAGATCAGTGTATACAGGATCAAACTAGAGAATGTAGAACATAACATATGATCTAGATTGTAAGAAGGAAACAGTGACTAGACTAGCGAAAGAGAGCAAGCTTGAAGGCGATGGATACGTTCTGGAAAAGCAAAGTGACTAGCTTAGGAATTGAGCTGAACATCCTGAAAACATGTATTCAGCAGCATATTGTATGGATGTGAGATGGATGATAATGAAAGATTCAAAAAGAAGGATCTTGGTATCTGAGAGGAGTTGTTATAGAAAGATCCTGAGAATAGGATGGGTGCAGAAGGTCACCAACGGATTATATAGGAAGATACAGCCAAAAGATGATCTACTGCAGGAGGTTATACAATGGAAGTTAGGGTATTCGGGCATATCCTCAGAATGAACAATGAACCAAAAGTCAAGACCCTGGTATTCAACACAATGGATGGTTCAAATAAGAGAGAGACCCCACAGAGAATGGATAGATCATATAGTAGATTGGTGTGGAGCTAGTCTACAGACACTAAGCCACTCTGCACTCGACAGGGAAAGATGAAAGGATATAATATGCTAAAGGCATATTGGGGTGCATTAGGAGAAGCATTTCCAGCACATCTAGAGAAGTTATTATTCCCTTCTATTCAGCACTGGTGAAGCCACATCTGGAGTATTGCATCCAGTTCTGGGCCCTCCAGTATACAGAAGATGTGGATGCATTGGAGCAGGTTCAGCAGAGGGCAACAAAAATGATTAGGGGGCTGAAGCACATGACCTATTAGGAGAGGCTGAGGGATTTGGGGTTATTTAGTTTGTGGAAGAGAGGAGTGACTGGCAATTTAATAATAGCCTTCAACTTCCTGAAAGTGGGCTCTAAAAAGGATGGAGCAAAGGATGACAGAAAAAGAAACAATGGAGAAGGAGAGGTGTGGGTTGGATATTAGGAAAAACTATTTCACTAGGGCTGTTTCTACACAGTCCACTTCCTGTGGCAGTGGCATGCTAATACATGGAGTGAAATGCTAGCGAGGCGTGGATGCAAATTCCCTGCTCCTCATTAGTATAACGTCATGTGATTTGGCGTCCGGAAAACTGTTCTTCCGGACTCCAAAACACTGTGTAGAAGTGCAGTCCCCGGTGGGTCTTCTGCAAGGAAGTCCTTCTTCCGGAGGCCCCTTCTTAAGCCCCCTGGGGCCGTGCTTCTACATGGCATTTTGGAGTCCAGAAGTACAGTCTTCCGGACTCCAAATCGCGTGACACTATGCTAATGAGGCACAGGGAATTTGCATCCTTGGTTCATTAGCATCTTTTGCTCCATGTATTAGCATGCCACTTCCAAAGGAAGGAAGGAAATGGCCTGTGTAGAAACGACCTAGAAGATTGGTGAAGCACTGGAATGTATTACCCAGAGAGGTGGTAGAATCTGTATCCCTAGAAGTTTCTAAGTCCCAGCTTGACAAGTCCTGGCTGGGATGATTTAGTAAGGGTTAATTCTGCTTTAGGCAGGGGACTAGATTAGATGACCTCCTAGGGTCCCTTCCAGCCCTAGGATTCTATGATTTTATGGTTCTATGAAATAGTGAGGGAGGCATCAGACACCAATGGGTGCTGAGCCCATGGTTGTTGATGATGACGTCAGAGAGTTCACTTATAAAGATTGCAGATGATGCCACACTGGAAGGGGTTGCAAGTGATTTTGAGGATAGGATTATATTTTAGAGTGTTCTGGACAAACTGGAGAAATGGTCTGAAGCAAACAAGATGAATTCATCAAGGATAAATTCAAAGTATTCCACTTAGGAAGGAACAGTCAGATTCACACATACAAAATAGGAAATGACACCCTAGAAAGGAGTACTGCAGAAAGGGATCTAGGGTCATAGTGGATCACAAACTAAATATGAGTCAACAGTCTGACACATTTCAGGGGAAAAAAAGCGAACTTTATTCTGGGATGCATTCACAGGAGTGTTATAAGCAAGAAACAAGAAGTAATTCTTCCGCTCTACTCTGCTCTGATTAGGCCTCAGCCAGAGTATTGTGTTTAGTTCTGGGTACCACCTTTCAGGAAAGATGTGGACAAATTGGATAAGGTTCAGAGAATAGCAACAACAATTATTAAAGTTCTTGCAAACATGACCTATGAGGGAAGATTGAAAGAACTGGGTTTGTTTAGTATGGAAAAGAGAAGACTGAGAGGGGAAATGATAAATTTAATGTACCTAAAAGGTCATTACAATGAAGTGTGAGTAAAATTACTCTCCTTAATGATTCCTGATGATAGGACAGGAAGCAGTGTGCTTATATTTCTGTAAGGGAGGTTTAAGTTGGGTATTAGGGAAGAACGCCCTGTCAGGGCCAGTAAGCAGTGGAATAAATTGCCTAGGGAGGATGTAGAATCTCTATCTTTGATGATATTTAAGAACAGGTTAGACAAACACCTGTCATGAATGGTTTAGATTGTCCTCTGTCTTATCATGAGTGTTGGGGGCTGGACTTGATGATTCTCAAGGTCCATTGCAGTTCTATGATTGTATGAGTCTTTGTAATTAATCAGTCTCACATGAAATGGAAAAAGAAGTGTAAATCCAGCTTTTTCACAGAGAAAATGTTATTGGGTTGAGCAGCTTAAATGTAGTGAAATGGCATAAAAGAAGGTGGATTTGTGTTGTTTTTGCATTTATGGAGAACCTGAGGATTATTTAAACTTGAAATTTCCTATAGAAAAAACAAACAAAAAAGTAGCAGGAGTGGGGAGGAATGCAGTGGAGAGAAGTTTCATAAATTATAATTTTTGGAGGTTCCATTGTAATCATCTATTCTGATCTTCTGTTTAACACAGGATAGAGGAGTTTCTTGAATTTAATTCCTGTTTGAATTAAAGTATGTATTTTAGAAAAACATCCAATCTTGATTTTAAAATTTCCAGTGATAGAAAGTTTTTTGTAAATTCCAGGGTTTAAATCTCTCATCTGTAATGGAAGAAAGAACTGAAAGAAGTTGAATAAGGACTTTGGAATAAAAGGGAACCAGGAAAATTTGATGTTGCATATACAGTGTGACAATAAATACCATCACGGAATAAGAGCTTTTTAATGCACTGTTGTAAATATACCACAGAATTAGTAACAGTATAGATAAATTATTGGCTCTGAAGAGCTTACAGACTAAATTTTAGAGGGAGGCATAGCTAAGTGGTTTGAGTGCTAGCCTGCTAAACCCAGGGTTGTGAGGTCAATCCTTGAGGAGACCCTTTGTGGTAAAGAGGTTTAAAAAGAAATGTCTGCCAGGCATGGTGATAGGTCCTGCTGCGAGTGCAAGGGACAGGACTTAATGACATCTGAAGGTCCCTTCTAGTTCCATGATTTTTTTTTCTCTTTGAAGGATAGGCTCATAATTCAGAATGATCGGGACAAACTGGAGAAACAGTCTGAGGTGAACAGGATGAAGTTTAATGAGGACGAATGCAAAGTACTCCACTTCGGAAGAAACAATCAGCTTCATACATATAGAATGGGAAGTGACTGTCTAGGAAGGAGTACTGTGGAAAGGTATTTAGGGGTCATAGTAAACAACAAGCCAAATATGAGTCAACAATGTGATGCTGTTGCCAGAAAAAGCAAACATGATTCTGGGATGCATTAACAGGATCGTTGTGAGCAAGACACTAGAAGTCATTCTTCCATTCTACTCAGTGCTCATTAGACCTCAATTGGAGTATCATGTCCACTTCTGGGCACCACATTTCAAGGAAGATGCGAAGAAATTGGAAAAGGCCCAGAGAAGAGCAACAAGAATGATGAAAGGTCTAGAGGACATTTAGGGAAGATTGAAAAAACTGGGCTTGTTTAGTTTAGAAAAGAGAAGATTTAGAGGGGACGTGATAGCAGTTTTCAAGTACGTCAAAGAGGATTACAAGGAGGAGGGGAAAGAATTGTTCTCTTTGGCCTCTGAGGATAGGACAGGGAGCAATGGGCTTAAAATGCAGCAAGGGAGGTTTAGATTAGACATTAGGAAAAATTTCCAATCTGTCAGGGTGATTAAACACTGCAATAAATTGCCTAGGGAGGTTGTGGAATTGCCATCGCTGGAGATATTTAACAGCAGGTTAGACAGACACCTATTAGGGGTCATCTAGATGGTATTTGGCCTTTCCAAGAGAGCAGAAAACTGGACTGGATGACCTCTTGAGGTCCCTTCCAGTTCTAGTGTTCTGTGATTCTATGATTCAAATGAAGGTAAACTGCCCCATCCTGAAATAACACTTAGTGAAAAAAAGACTTAAGTTAATGATCTTGATTAATTACTGGCAGTCTCTTTTATAATGCCTCAAGCCGTGTCTCACAGGCATCACATTAGATGGTTACCTTTTTGTTCATACCTTGGTATTTCAGGATGGAATAGTTGGTCACTGACTCCTTGATATTTGTGATGGCTGCCTCATACTGTTCTAAGGGGTCTGTAAAATGAATTCCTTTCAGGAGTCTGTACAGAACATGATCAGTCGTTTACATAAGAATTCTTTCAATTTCTGAAAGTCCTTTGGCATGCCTCGGATCAATATACTCTCTTGAGGCAGCTGTTTAAATAGGTCTGTGCTATCTTTGTAAAACCAGATTGCAGTTGTAGCCTTCAAACCCCAAATATATTCTGACTTTTTTCCTTCATGTCAGGGCATGATTGTGCTTTGAGGCCCTGGACTCTATCTATGAGGGGCCAGACTTGGCCCTTCTGCCAAGTATATCCTATGTAGGCAGTTTCTTTTTCCTCATTCTTGCATTAGCCCTGCTTACCATAGGGCAAAAGTATGGCAATAACTTGTGCTAAACAACTGCCCACTCTTGGCTGTAGATCACATCCTCTGAGTAGATTGCTTTGTGTGAGTCGTCTGCTTGCAGGAGTCAATCCATGAGCTGTTAAAATATTGCCAATTCAAAATTGAAATAGGCCAAATGAATTAACAAAGGTGGCTTTCTCCAGTGGCTCTAATGTGAGTGGGATCTGCTGGTATCCCTTTGTAAGATCTAAGGTGGCACTCATTTGGCCCCAATTCAGGCTAGCATGGGGAGAAGGGTTGATAAATAAGCTTCTTCTTCGAGTGGTCCCCGTGGGTGCTCCACAGTAGGTGTCGGGCTCGCCCCGGCGCCGCAGCTCGGAAAATCTTCAGCAGTCTCCGTCAGGTCGCGCATGCGCCGATGCGCATCGGTGCTTTGCGCACTTACGGTCACGTGCGCGATCCAGTCCCCGCCAGTTCCTTCTCAACCGCTAACGGCTGCAGACGGAATCCTCTCCGGCTCCAGCGCCTGAGACAGATAAATCTTATTTTTTTTCTTGTGTTAATAGTTTTTAACAGTTCATAGTTAGCAGTTCTATAGTTATTATAGTTAGTTACTCTGTTAAAAGTTGTTAAAAGCTAAAGACTATCTTAAAACCGCAGCGGCCGCTTCCGGGCGGGCCCGCTGCTTTTGTTTGTCGGCCTTCAAAGGCCAACGGTTATTAACATCACCTAACAGACTGTTAAGTGTGCTATTAGCACCTAAAGACTCAGAGTTAAGTTTTAACAATGCCATCCCCCGGCTTTAAGAAGTGTGAATCTTGCCGGGAGGCTATGCCTGCTTCGGATGGCCATAGCAGATGCATACGGTGCCTTGGGGAGACGCACGTTCCCCAGAAGTGCTCCCATTGTTCCAAGTTGACTAATAGAGCTAGAAAAGATAGAGAAATGAGGCTGAAGATGCTGCTAGTTGATAAAGCACTTCAGCCTGCCTCATCGGAGGCAACGCATGTGGAGGGCTCTTCAGGATCGCACAAGAGGAAGGCTGCCTCTTTGACCTCCTCTGCGCAGAAGAAAAGAAGAGCCTTGCCTACTCGATCCCTGCCCCTTACTGTTGGGAGCGGGATGAGTGTAACAAAGGGCCCACGCACGCTGGCTTCCTCCACTGGTAAAGCCGCGGCGCATGCAACTACTCAAGGCCCTGCAGCTACTGGGGAGACGGCACCGAGAGCCGTGCGGGCACTAGTCAGTCCGGCACCGGCTACTGCGGCACCGATCGAGACTTCCCCAGGGGCACCGGAGACGACGGCACCGGGGACGACGGCACCAGCGATGAAGGCACCGGCGACAACAGCACCGGCAACAACGGCACCGGGAGCAGTGGAAATCAGCATGACACCTGCTCCGGTACCAAGTTCACCGATAAGACCACCCGAGAGGGTAAAGGCTAAAATGAAGACCAGGCACCGCAGCCCCTCTCCTGAGGTAATTGCGCTGCCTCTGTCACCACGATCACCACCAGAGATTCGATGGGCAGCAACACCTTCAGCCTGCCACAGACGTCCTTCTCCTTTTCTTCGGAGTCCATCCCAGGGGTCTGCATGCTTTTCTCCATCATCTAGCAGAGATCCCTATGAGTCTTCTCACAGAGGCTCTCCTCGTACGTCGGTATCATCTTGGAGGTCTTGACATTCCAGGCACCACCCTTACATCCTTGGGTCATGGTCCAGGTCTCCATCGCCGGGCCCCTGTCCCTGTTGCTACGACCGCCATCATTATGCGGGGCGTCAGCATAGGAGGTCGACGTCTCACTATGGATCCCCGTTGACCACCCCTCAATGCCACAGTGTTCTGCTTCCACCTGGGGCAACACCACGAGTTCCCCAATCAGAGGCTGGGTCTAAAGGCATTGAACCCCACCTTGAAATTCCACAAAGGCAATCTCATCAATACAGCCAGGATCCAGAGGAATTGGAGGAGAGATACCATAGTGATGCCTCCTCATCCTCGCCAGACGAGGCCGTGGTCCCTGGAGACATTTCTCCCCCAGATGACCTGAAACAGTTCCAGGAGCTGTTCAAACGAGTAGCTCAATTCCAAGATATTCAAGTGGCGGAGGTGCAGGAGAAACACCACAGACTCCTTAAAAACCTCAGGCCTCCATCTTCTTCTAAAATTGCTGTTCCTCTGGACGATGCAATCATGGAGGCAGCCACTAATATATGGCAGACTCCAGCATCTGCTCCTCCTACCAACAAAAAAGCGGACAAAAAGTACTTTGTCCCTGCGAAAGGTATGGAATTTCTATTTAGTCATCCACAGCCAAACTCGCTAGTGGTTGAATCGTCCCAACACAGGTCCAAATCGTCCCAGTACAAATCTGGGGAATTGGACAAGGATATAAAGAAGCTGGATCTTCTGGGTAGAAAAGCCTACTCCTCCTCTACTCTGTTGCTCCACATGGCCAACTATGCCGCTCATTTGTCGCATCACAATTTCGACAACTATTCCAAGCTTACTGCCCTCATGGACTTCCTTCCGGAGGATAAAAGGCCAATTCTTAAGGCAATTGTGCAAGAGGGCTACGTGGCTTCTCGAGCGGGTGTGCAGATTGCACTGGATGTGGCGGACACAGCGGCCCACGCCGTGGCCACTGCAGTGGTAATGTGGAGAGAGTCATGGCTTCACACATCCGGCATTCCAAAGGAGTTACAGGTCAAAATTGCAGACCTCCCCTTCGACAAAATAAAATTGTTTGCTGAATTGACCGACTCAGTCCTACACTCAAGCAAAGATTCCAGAGCGACACTTCGGACTTTGGGGATATATACCCCACCGTTCAGAAGGAAGAAATTTTATCCTCAGCAACACCGTTATGGTTACCAACAGCAACGTACCCAATTTCAACGGGGGTATGATCAGGGACGTCATCAACAAACACATTATAAGGGCCCTAGGCGCCGGCCTCAGCAGGGCAACACCTCCGCAGAGCAAAGTGCAAGACAGCAAGTTTGACGGGTATGTCGAGGGCCGCGAAGCCAAGACCGTACCTCAGTGCCAATCTCAGTACATGTTCCATCACCGACTCAAGCCATTTTACCCACAATGGAAAAGCATCACGTCGGACAAGTGGGTATTGGAGATTGTAAACACGGGATACATGATCCCCTTCCAGTCTTTACCTCCACCAAATCCTCCCACCGCACCCCTTCTCAGAAACCCCTCTCACCTACCGGAATTAAGGCGGGAGGTGGACCACCTCCTATTCATAGGGGCGGTGGAGAGAGTACCGGAACAATTTCAAGGCAAAGGGTTCTACTCCAGGTATTTCCTGATGGAAAAGACGACAGGAGGGTGGAGACCCATTTTGGATCTACACGCACTGAACCAGTACCTATGCAAACAGCGCTTCAAAATGACTATGATGGCTTCAATAATCACGACACTGGACCATGGCGATTGGTTTGCAGCCCTCAACTTACAGGATGTGTATTTTCATATCGCAATTCATCCAGCCCATAGGTGTTTCCTCCGGTGCCTTGTGGGCACAGATCATTTCCAGTACAGAGTCCTCCCACTCGGACTCTCTTCAGCACCCAGAGTCTTCACCAAGACCTTAGCGGTGGTGTCAGCATACCTACACAGACAGGGAGTTTTCATTTTCCCATACCTGGACGATTGCCTGCTAAAGGGAACTTCCCGGGCAGGGGTATTACGGATGATACACATCACCACAAAAACATTTACCTCACTGGGCCTCACCATCAATTTCTCAAAGTCAAAGACTGACCCCATGCAAAATATAGAGTTTATAGGGGCTCGGATAGACTCAGTCACGTCAAGGGTGTATTTACCCGAGGCACGTTTCCGTGCCATCGAATCTCTCGTACAACTACTAACGTACAGCCCCACGGTTCCAGTTCTCACGTGCTTACAACTGTTGGGGCATATGGCAACCACCACGTTTGTGGTGCAAAACGCCAGGCTGCATATGCGAGGATTGCAGCATTGGTTGGCAACCGTATACAAACCCTCAATCCACACCGTCCACAAGAGGGTGTCACTTACAACAGAGGCACAAAGCTCGCTAACATGGTGGGGAAACCCCAAGAATCTCCTAACAGGGGTGCCCTTCCGCCAACCACAAATTACTGTGTTCATTACAACAGATGCCTCCCATATGGGATGGGGGGCTCACATGGACAACAAAACCACTCAAGGATTATGGTCCCCCGCAGAAAAGACACTGCACATAAACGTATTAGAGCTCAGGGCAGTGTTCAATGCGTGCAGGCATTTTCACAATTATCTGCGCGGAAAAATAGTCGGCGTGAATACCGACAACACCACCACCATGTTTTATATAAACCGACAGGGGGGAGCCAGGTTTCGTACGCTTTGTGCGGAGGCAGTCCAACTCTGGAACCGGTGCATCGCCAACAATATAATCATAAAGGCTTCATACCTACCGGGGGTCCACAACGTCAAGGCGGCCCAACTCAGCAGACACTTTGCGCCCACTCACGAGTGGCAGATCCGTTCAGACCTACTTCACCAGGTGTTCCGCAGATGGGGTTTTCCCCAAATCGACTTGTTCGCCATCCGAGAAAACAAGAAATGTCCCCAATACTGCTCCAGAGCGGGCATGGGACAGGAGTCTTTGGGGGATGCCTTCATGATCCCATGGAAGGGCCCTCTACTTTATGCGTTCCCTCCCACGACACTTATACACAAGGTCTTGGAGAAGGCCAGAAGGGAGAAAGCACGCATGATACTCATAGTCCCAACCTGGGACCGACAACAGTGGTTCCCATTGCTCTTGCGCATGGCTCAGCATCGGCCATTTCCCCTACCATCAATACCGGACATTCTCACTCCGGCTCGGGGGTCAATACTGCACTCACACCCGAAGAGACTTCGGCTACAAGCATGGTTAATCCATGGTTAAGCGCCTTAGAGACTACATGCTCAGAGGGAGTACAACAAGTCCTTGAATGTAGTCGGAGAACTTCCACCAGAAAGACTTATCAGCACAAATGGTTGCGTTTTTCCGAATGGTGTTCCTCCAGGCAACTAATACCCCAGGACACCACCATACCTACGATTCTGGATTATTTGCTACATCTCAAACAAAACGGACTTTCGCTATCCTCTATAAAGGTGCATCTGGCGGCTATATCAGCGTTTCGGCATAAAGAGGATGGATCAACCACATTTGCCCATCCTGTTGTCTCGCGTTTCCTAAAGAGGTTGGTGAATCTGTACCCCCCTCGGAAACCAATACCGCCGTCATGGAGTTTAGACCTAGTTCTACACACCCTCTCGGGACCGCCCTTTGAACCATTGGCTACGTCCCCCTTGGACTACTTACTATTAAAACGACTTTCCTCCTGGCAATCACGTCAGCTCGCAGAGTGAGCGAACTCGCAGCCTTAATGTCCACACCACCCTGCACGATCTTCTCAAAAGAAGTGGTGGTCTTACGATTACACCCAGCCTTCGTTCCAAAGGTCTCTTCAGACTTTCATATCAACGAACCAATAGTGCTGCCCTTGTTCTATCCTAAGCCTCACAACTCAAATGAAGAGGCACGGTTGCACTTACTTGACGTAAGAAGGGCACTGGCCTTCTACACTGATAGAACTAAACTTTTCCGGAAAACGGACAGACTCCTGTTGTCCATTGCATCCAGGTCAAAAGGAGAAGCGCTATCTTCACAGAGGATTTCAAATCACATTGTGTCTTGCATAAGACTGTGTTACGAGATTTGCAAGACTCCTCTGCCAGTTCCGCCAAGAGCCCACTCTACTAGGGCGATGGCGGCGTCAACGGCCTTCTTCAAAGGCATCGCGCTGAGAGATATCTGCAGAGCGGCGATGTGGTCTTCCTATGACACCTTCGCCAAGCACTACGCCATGCACAGGATGCTTGATGAGGATACACGCCTGTCGACAGCAGTCCTTTCACGGGCAAGCTGCGCATAAATCAGGTACCCACCTCCTTTTTCGGGGGGGTGGGTTACTGCTGGGTAGTCACCTACTGTGCAGCACCCACGGGGACCACTCGAAGAAGAAAGAGAAGTTACTCACCTGTGTAGTAATGATGGTTCTTCGAGATGTGTCCCCATGGGTGCTCCACTACCCACCTGTTCCTCCCCACTTCGGAGCTCTGTTTGTGTGTTTTTCAGGGGCGTCTGGAGCGGTTGATCAGGAACTGGCGGGGACCGGATTGCGCATGTGACCGTAAGCGCGCGAAGAGCCGACGCGCATCGGTGCATGCGCGACCTGACGGAGACTGCTGAAGATTTTCCGAGCTGCGGCACCGGGGCGAGCCCGACACCTGCTGTGGAGCACCCACAGGGACACATCTCGAAGAACCATCGTTACTACACAGGTGAGTAACTTCTCTTTTTTTGCTCCTTCCGTAACTGGAGAAGACAAACACTATAGACCTGGGTGAGTTTCCTCTTGTCATTCTGCCTAATTTCATAGCAATAACTGGCTTGACTTGGCATACCATTTTATAAGGTCCTTGCAATTTCTCTCTGTACTTAGGAGTAGGACTACCCAGTTGGTCAACTTAAATATGTACCTATGCACTCCTTTGTTGTAGATTTGCTCCTAGGCCTGCTGTGCATTGAGGAGATTGTCTTTGGCAAAGACTTTAAGGGTTTCAAGCCTCTTTCTGGAGAGCTGGGACACCTTATAGGATGTTCTTCATCCTAGGATCCTATCCTTCCCACATCTCTTGAGCTACATCAAGAATTCCTCAGGGTTGCCTCCCATACAAAGCTCTAAAACTGGGGGAACAGAAGAAGTTTAAAGTTTTCCCAAATAGCAAACATTTGCTTCAGGGTTGTGCTGATTTTCTTCACCTGGACTGTTTGTCTGTGGGTAATAGACCAATATGTGTAAGGTCTCTCTTTAGAAGATCACAGATCTGTGTAAAGTTAATGCCTTGACTTCTGAGGATTTCCTAAGATGCCCATACTCAAGCAAAAACTTTTATCAGTTCTTTTGCAATTTTGCAATTGTCTTTGCATTGGTTTGCACAGAGGATTGCATCAGGATAGCAGGATCATAATCAAATTATTTCAATCACATGTTTGTACCCAGCTGTATTTCTTTCCAAGGGGCTAATAATTTATATCTGTACCCTTTCAAAGGGGGCATCAATACCAGCGAGTATTGCTTCTCTGACTTTTTGTCCTACTAGTTGTTCTAGAGCAGGAGCTGCAAAAGTATTTAACTTCCTGATGTCCAGGCCAAAAGAAGTGATATAAAGTCCTAGGTAGGTTCTTTTAATGTCTGAGGTCACCTGCAGATGATACAGGATGTGCCAGTTGCATGATATCATGCCAGTGAGGCTGTGGGATGAGGAGTTGTAATAGTTCTTCAGACATCAATTAGTCTTTCTCCAGCTGGTAGTAATCAGAGGTACTGCTCTGCTCATTGGGGGTCCAGCACATTCCCATTAACTAGTGGCCGTTGGCCAAGTTAAGGTTTTGTTCTTTCTCTATTCTCTTATGAAGTCTGACTCTTTGATCAGGATGACTCTTGCAATGGGTTCAATATCCCTTCACAGTTAGGAGGTCCTTCTGGCATAGCTTCCTTTAGAGCTAATCCATCCTCTCTCAGGTCCCGCTCTTCACCTATACTGGTCATTATTACAGGATGCAGGTTTCCATTTCCCCAGATCTGCTTTGCTACTTCCTCTGGTGTCTCCTGGAATTGGTCAATATCTCAGAAATGCTTCCAGTCCTGACTTAAGATAATTGGTTATGCTAATGGGTTGAGGGCAACCTCACTTCATGGTATTTAATGTTCTCCCCTGTGGTCAACTGTACATGGGCACCGCAATAGGGTTTAGCATCTCTATGAATACATTACAGGGTGATAGTTTTCCTGTCAGCTTCACGCATAGAATCTACAAGATCTCATTACATCAGTTCCATTTACCTGCACAGGGAGCCCCTGTTGGTAGCTCTTGAGTGGTGACAGGTATCACGGGGTAGCCATGTTAGTCAGTATTCACAAAAAGTGGGTCTTTGCCCATGAAAGCTTATGCTCCAATAAATCTGTTAGTCTAGAGGTGCCACAGGACTTCTCATTTTTTGGAAGCTCTTGTCTATGATGTCAGGGTAGTCCAGAATGGCTGCTTTTACCCTGGCATTGTCTTGGGCAGATGCTGAATCCGGTCCCTGATATATCTCCTGTGCTGGTCCCATCAGGCACAGTGCCAACAGGATGGCCCACCAGTCAGGTAGCCTTTGGGCTGCCCTTGCTACTTGTTCACATGTTATGAAGAATGTTTCGGAGTCATCTTCAGGGCCCATTTTGGTGCATTTGCAAGGCGCAGGTGGTAACCCCAGGCTCAGGATGATAGCTGCTGGAGGCTGCACTACCTATTGCACCAGTCATTGCTGCCATTCCTGCTCTTGTGCCCTTAAGTCCTAGACAAGCTCAGTATTGTTTCTGGAGCTGCTGCTAGGCTGACTTACTGCTGCTGATTCATCATCATCCATTTTGATTGCCCTACCAACCCATATCGTCTACTTTGAGATTGTCTGGCTCTGTCAATCCTCCAGTCTCCCTTCTCTCATGGGTGAGAAAATTGCCTCATTTTCTGCCAAGCTGCTCCTTGTGGGGCTTCTTGTCTAGGGATCAAAGGGTCAGGCCATTTAACAAGAAGGAAAGAGTTTGATAGTGGAGCCTGGGTCCTCTCATTTGGAAGAGTGGTTGAAGGCTTCCCTCACTTCCTCCCATCCCTCTAGTGTCCAAAGTTCACAGTCTTTAACAGGAAGGCATGAAGTGGGTCAGATCGCCATTTGCCACCTCTTTGTTGCTAGGTCTGGCATGGTAGCTCCTTTTCTTGGGACAGTCACTGTCTCCTTTCATGACTTGGTTCTAAATGTCTCCCCTCCTTAGGTAAGCCATTAAAAACAGGAGTAATTAAAACAAACAAGGCTATGAGAATAGGGGAAATGCCTCCCTCTGAAGGCATAATAAAAGCAGGTCTCCTTTCGCTCAGGGACGGACTATCAGGAGTTTAAAATAATGATTCTCTCTCTTCCCTGCTCTGCTTCCCTTTTAACTCCCTTAGTCTGTGGGTCTCTTCAGGATAAGTCAGGGGCATGGTGGCTGAGCCCAGAGAAGATCCTTGACTCCTTGTTGCCCAATGTGAGGTTTGTGTATCCCATCACATGTACCAAGACCAGATATAACATCACCAGTCTCCTGAAATTCAGAGTTGATTTTGATCCTCCAAAGATCAGAAAGCTACAGACAAACCTCTCTGCTAACTCTTCTCACATATTTACACCAGTGATATCATCACAGGACCTAACATCAACCACACCATCAGGGGCTCTTTCACCTGCACATCTACTAATATAATATATGCCATCATGTGCCAGCAATGCGCCACTGCAATTTACATTGGTCAAACCAGAGAGTCTCTACGTAAAAGAATATATGGACGTAAATCAGACATCAGGAATGGTAACATACAAAAACCTGTCGGAGAACAATTCAATCTCCCTGGACACTCAGTAACAGATTTAAAAGTAGTAGTCCTACACCAAAAACATTGCAAAAATAAAATGCAAAGAGAAATTTCAGAGCTGCAATTCATTTGCAAATTTGACTCTAGCAACCAAGGATTAAACAGAGACTGGGAGTGGTTGGCCCATTACAAAAGCAGTTTCTCCGCTCTTGATGTTCACACCTCCACATTAGCAACTGACAATGGGCCACATCCCTCCTGACTGAACCGGCTTGATTTCTCCTCTATTGATGTTCACAAGTCCACATTAACTGCCGAAAATGGGCCACATCCACCCTGATTGAATAGACCTTGTCAGCACTGGCCCTCCCCTGACTGAGACTCACTCTTTAAAACCTCCTCTGAACCCCCCCTCCACTCATGCATCTGACAAAGTGGGTCTTTGCCCATGGGAGCTTATACTCCAAAATATGTTAGTCTGTAAGGGACCACAGGACTTCTTGTTGTTTTTGAAGATACAGACTAAGCTGGCTACCCCTCTGGTACAAAGGTACAGAGCTAACTCCAGAGGGGTAGCCCTGTTAGTCTGTAGCTTTGCAAAGAAGAAGCAGTCCTGTGACACTTTAGAGACTAACAAACTTATTAGGCCATGAACTTTCATGGGTAAAACCCACTTCCTCAGGCTGGTTTTCAAATGGCGGCGGGGAGTGCAATAATGTTGTCTGTGGGTGAGAGATACGGTATGGGGCTGTGGCTAGATCATGTCTGGGCCAGAGCAGTGAGATAGTGGGGAGGAGAGGGTTCAGGGAGTCTGTAATGGTTAGAGGGAAGTGGGGAGCACAGTCCTGCCCTACGTAGCCCTGTTCTGCCATGACAGCAGCCTACTGCTTTCTCTGTCTCCTTCCTGACTGCTGGGAGAGTCCCTGCTATAGTCCACACACCCAGCCAGCTGGAAAACCATATATTTAAACCCTCTGGAATCTGTGGGAGCAAGAAGCCTTGAGGGAGGGGAGTGGAGGGTGGCGCGTTTATTCTGCATCACACTGCCAGGGATTCCGCCAGGGCCAGCTGGTTCTATCGGTGCCCTGGGTATGAGCAGCCCATTTGCAGTGGTGAGTCACTTTCTGCCACAAATGGACAGGAGTGGGGATGAGAATGCGGATTGTAATGTGATTCTAGTAGAGAAACATCAAGAAGTCTTGTGGCACCTTATAGACTAACAGATATTTTGGCGCATAAGCTTTCGTGGGCAAAGACCCGCTTTGTCAGATGCATGAGTGGGGATGTGATTTCAGAGGGATATTTAGAGAGTGGGGTCCCAGTAAAAGGGAGGGCCAGAGCTGACAAGGTCTATTCAGCAAGGTGGAAATGGCCCACTATCAGTAGTACTTATCAAAAGAGGAAAAAACAAGTTAGATCAGACAGGGGGATGTGAGGCTTTGTCAGAGTCTAATGGGGACATATTAACGCCCAGGGCCGAGAAGGGCAAAGGCTGACAAAGGCTCACATCCCCTTGTCTGATCTAACTTGTTTTTCCCTCTTTTGATATGTACTATTGATATTGGGCCATTTCCTCCTTGCTGAATAGACCTTTTCAGCTCTGGCCCTCCCTTTTACTGGGACCCCACTCTCTAAATACCCCTCTGAAACCACACCCACACTCATGCATCTGATGAAGTGGGTCTTTGCCCAGGGAGGCTTATGCTCCAAAATGTCTGTTAATCTATAAGGTGCCACAAGACTTCTTGTTGTTCTAGAAGCTACAGACTAACACAGCTACCTCTTTGATACTAGTAGAGAAAATGAGTCCAGCAAAAAGACTTCGGGAGCCTGAGCTCTAAGTAACCTTTTTCATTTTTTGTTTATCTTTTTATAGTCTGCCTGGCACAGATGCTTACCACCTGTATTGCTGAATTTTCCTTAACACTTTAAATATGTAAATGAGAGAGAATGTATGTGTGTACATCAAACAGCATTCACTTAATCAGTTTAAAATAAATCCTACCTTAATTGCTTTATGTCACCCCAGAGTGTATGCAACTATACTACTTTGTCCTCAAAAGGCAAATTAAAGTTTGTGTTATAGATATGGTTTAGGTGGGGAAAGAGGTCACTGTAGAAGTCATTCAGTCAGAGGCAACTTTGATGCAGGATGCTTATTGCTTCATAGGCCTGAGAAGCAAACTACATCTCCTTTCCAAGGTTAAATAAGAATTACTCATGCATTACACTTTAATTGTTTACCATCTTGAGCATATGCATCTGATAATGCAGCATTGATTTGGAGGATAGGGTCATAATTCAGAATTATCTGGACAAACTGGAGATGTGGTCTGAGGTAAATAGGATGAAGTTTAATTAGGACAGATGCAAAGTACTCCACTTAGGAAGGAACAATGAGCTTCATGTATACAGAATGGGAAGTAACTGCTGAGGAAGGAGTACTGCAGAAAGGGATCTAGGGGTCATAGTGGACGACAAGCTAAATATGAGTCAATGGTGTGTTGCTGTTGCAAAAAAAGCAAACTTGGTTCTGGGTTGCATTAACAGGAGTATTGTGAGCAACACACAAGAAGTCATTCTTCCACTCTACTCAGTGCAGATAAGGCCTCAAATGGTATTGTGTCCAGTTCTGGGCACAACATTTCAACTGTCAGGGTGGTTAAACACTGCAATAAATTTCCTAGCGAGGTTGTGGAATCTCCATCACTGGAGATATTTAAGAGCAGATTGGATAACTATCTCACAGGGATGATATAGATGATGCTTAGTCTTGCCATGAGTGCCGGGGACTAGATTCGATGACCTCTTGAGGTCCCTTCCAGTTCTGGTGTTCTATGATACTATGATTCCATTCCATTGTACTGTTGAGTTTTTGATTTATTAGTTTACTTCTAATTACAATTTTGATTTGGTATTTGTGCTGCTTAATTTCTTTGTCTAGTAATGGTTGTAATTTGTAGTTTTGGCTTGAAGTTTACTTATTGTTACCTTCTATTAATTTATGAAGTTATGAAGCTGTTTTTTCTTTCCAAAGAACAGCAAAAGTAAAGTGTCTTCATCTGGGGCCAGAGGTAATTCTTAAAAGTTTCATAGCTCTTTGACTCTGGCCTTAAATTAAATGTCCCACAGCATCAAGTATTGAGGATATTTTTGCTTTCGGCAAATTAGGTAATATTGGTAAAGTATTCTAAAGTCAGGTAAAAATATTCAGTTCTAGGCAGTCAGCGGCGAGCTCTTTTTTTCTAATTTATTGATATTGCTTGGGTCTGTGAGCTATGTGATTTTTAACAAGGATTTTTTTTTATTTTCTTTTATTACTTTGATGACATTTTTTTTCTTAATGCAGTGGATAGTATGCAAGTAAGGTGTTGCACTGGCTGAATCATTGTATCAATTTCCAGGTGTCACATGCATGGAAGGCAATCCTGTCCTTCAGAAACATCATAGCAATCTTTTTTGCAGAAGCCACAGTGTATTGTCTACTCTTATGTTTTTTGTTTTCCTTGTCTGCCTGTTGTATGAATCAGAGAGACAGGATAGGTTTGACAATACTGGGTTTTGGACCAACTTCTGTTGGTGGAAGAAACAAGCTTTTGTACTTCATAGAACTTTTCCTCAGTCCTGGAGAAGATAAACAGTGTGTTCAGGATAAATATAAAGTAGAACAGATTGTTATGTAGAAGGGGTTCGTTCACTAACTGTAGAAGACCATTTAAAACGAAGGGGATGGTTATGGGTAGCAGGCAACAATGTTTGTTAATTGTTGTAATGAGCCATAAAACAAGTGTATTAAATCCACCATTAGAATAGAGTTATAGGTTGTCTTCTGAATGTGTTACGCAGATTTCCTTTAAGAATGAGGACTGAGAGATCAGATATGAAGTGGTTCCTTTTGAAACGTGTTCATCCATGGGTGATAGGGGTTTTTGTCTTTTAGTCTTGTTCTGTGTGGTGAGTTAATTCAGGAGCATAGTAATTGTCTCCTTTCACCCCGTAGGTGTTACCGGGCATTTTGTGCATTAGAGTGGGTACACCCCCTATTTTGTGTGTGTGTGTGTGTGTGTATGTGTGTGTAGGACCATTGAGACATATGTTGTGAGGATTATAGATCATCATAGCAGTAGAGATATGTCGACATCTCTTGTTCTAGCAGGATTAGGTGCTGCCTTGAGTTGATTTGTCCTAGTCTGTGGAGAATTTGCTTCTGATGATGATTTGGTGAGGTAGGTAGTAGGAATCATTTGTCCTAAGTTTAATGTCACTAGAGTCAAGCATTCATTTTGTTACTGATAGCAGTGGCTTCTATATAGTATATTTTACTAACGTTTCAGTCTACTTGCTTTTTTTTGGTATTTTCTTTTACATGTACATTGTCCTAGTGATTTTTGCCATCAAATAACATTAATTTACCTTTGATTGGTTGCAGTTTCGTATTCTTCTCTTATATACAGTAAACCCTAGATTTAATGGACTAATGGGAGGAAGGGGTGTTGTTTAATGCCGAAAGTCCATTAAATCTGAATCTGTGAGACTGGAGGCACCTTGCAAGGTGCACTAAAGAGCACTGCACCCAAGACCTGGGAGGAATGGAGTGGGCTCGGGAGAGAGAGCTTGGCAGCAGGCTCTTTGTGCTGTTTACAGAGCAGAGCTGCCTGGCTCACCTACCACGAGCTGCTCATCACCAGCCGAGGGCTGGGCACTCCCGTGGAAACTAAGTTTCTCTTCCCCAGCCCTTGTGGCTCCTCTGGTCCTGGCAGCCCCAGCTACATGCCTCCAGCAGCAGCAGTGGCTCTGGCAAGTCGCCGGCATTTATTTGGATGTGGGCGGGGGCGGTTGGCAGACAGCATTGATTATTTCTGAAATCCATTGGTGGAAGAGAAAAACTTTTGAACTTCATAGAACTTTTCCTCAGGCCTGGAGAAATTAAACCGTGTGTTCAGGATAAATATAAAGTAGAACAGATTGTTAAACTCAAGGGGTTCATCCATGACTTTCAAAGTCTGTTAATTCGGGGACTGTTAAATTGAGGGTTTATTGTAATGCTGAGGAAGTCTTTGTAGCTTAGCACATTCACTTATGCCCTACTTTTTCTTTTTTTGTTTGTGTGCTTCTGCCTCATCTTTGGATATGGTGTGAGTCTGAGTTTTACCATTTTCATATTGCATTAACGTCTCATACAGTTTCTGCAAAATTTCACCGAGTCACTGCTTATTTCCTCAGTATGGTTCATTTGGCTTGGTTGTTTGTGTTTTATTGTTTGCAAACGTTTGGAGTAATGATTTCTCTTGCCACAGTTATTACATATGATGCCATATGCAGGGCATCTTCCATTATCATGTTTTTCTCCACAGTCCCTACAGATCATCCTTTGCATTTTACTAATCTCCTTTGCTTTTCATTAGTGTATTTGCTTTTGCACAAGTATTAGTGTATTTTCCTTGTTTCCATACACTAATTAGTGAATTATATCTGTGTCTGCTGCACATGTGCTCTGTATTTAGATGTGCGCTTGCTCACTAATGACTTTTGTATATGTCTGTAGCTCTTGTAGGAGGCAACGTGCCCTCTCAGGTTTATTTTTTGAGCTCCTACAACTTTTGTCCCTACTACTAATCTATCATAAATGCATTCCTCTTTTAAGATTTCGTAACTAGTGAGCCATTTGTTTTGGCAATATTGAAAATGCCTTTTGTAAATAATACTTATGGATTGAAAAATGCTTTTGTGATGCTTCTATGATCTTACATAGGTCCTCTTGCTGACCTGTCCAGATGCTATTGTAGCATGAGGCAGCATTTACATGGTACAGCTGATAGTATGGCTTTTCATATTTTGCTTCCCTTTTTATCCAGAAATCCTGTTGCTATTTCATGGCTTTTCTGTTGTTCTTTAAGAATGTCCATGACTGTCTGCTAGAGGATAGGAATCTGGTATGTGGACATGATTATTATTTTCTTTTGATTTTTGTTTTTTTGTTTTTTTCCTTTGGAATGTTCTTTGTTACTTATGTCACATACTTGCAGGAGCTAATTCACTTTTCCACCAAGCTTTGTGCTTTTATATATATATAGAGAGAGAGAGAGAGAGACACGACACTTCAACAGTCAGAATTTGTTCCTTTTTCCACTTCTTCTGCCCTCTCTCATTAAGTCCTTCCTGAAAATAGAGTTCTTAAAGGTCTTAGACATTCACCTGTGCATAAACATGCTATCATATTATAGTCACCTGTTACGAAGTTGTTTATCATATTATTGGCCAGCTGTAATGCATTATGGAGCTGATTCATCCAGAAAGGGGCCTTTGAGCTTGTGGCCCAGAGAACTTTAAAAAAAAAAAGTGTTGTAGGCTTTGCAGCTATGGAGCGTGTTCCTTATTTTAAAGTGTATTAATTCCAAGATCTCTGGTCCATTCCTGTATCAGGCAGGATTTTTCTCTACATTTCTTAACTGCTTTGTCCAACTCAGTTTTAAGATGATCATCGAGAGGAAGACATTAGTTTTGTCTAGCCTGACCACATATTGGCCAGCCTTTGGGCATGCTAATGGTGAACAGCTTATAGGCTCAAGAAGTTTGATTTCCTACTGCAGGAGCTGAATCGTCCCTGAACCTCACTGTGTTTGATATGAAAAGATTTGAAAATGAGCTGAGACCTCAGATTTCCTGTGGTCAGTGATTGTTTTATTTCTGTCAGTTGGTGAAAAGGAGGTCATATGCCCATTTGGGTCAAAGAGTTATTTAACCTTAAAAATAAAAAGCAGTTAGAGAAAAAAGAGAGCTCTGACCTGCCTTTTAAATGATAGGAAAGAAGACAAAGAACCGCAGTGTGTTTTATAAAATATTTGCTCTCTTGGAACCAGCAGCAAAAAGGTAGGTAGGCTGTTTTGACAAGTCAGAAGAGAAAAGCATAAAAAGTGGGTAACTAGCTTCCTTCCTTCCTGGATAGGGGTGTCTTTGGGTTCTTCAGAAGAAATTGACTTGGCAGACCTTCAGTGTCATCAGTCTCCCAGTATGACTTTGAATCCTGCAAAACAGATAGATCAGACTCTTGACAGAGGGATTTTCTCTCTTATTTTTTCCATGTGACTTGCAAAGGTATTTTTGGCAGCAAATAGACTCCTCTAGCCCCCAGACTATACTTCAGTCCAATCTGTTGTTTTCTGGGTCTCATGCAAATATGGAAAAAATTACATAGTTTTCAGGGGAATGATCGAACCTTCAGTGTTACTTGGCAGTGATAAGTAAGAAAATGGGCAATCTGAAGACCTTCATTACTCAAACAAGGAAAAATAAATTTGAGTAATTTGTCCACAGACATCTAAGGCTTCCAATATGGTGGGTTTGATGCTCCTTGAATTCAATCTCTCAAATACACTAAAATGAAATACAGTTATTATTGTGACTGTCTAGAGGCATTTCTATGGATTTGCCTTTTTCTGTTTTGGTGCATTAGGGTTTCTCACCTTTTGTTCTTGCATTTGTTTCTTGTTTGGTTTCCTAAATTTACATATGGTCTCACTTTGATATTCCCTATCTGTACATCCCCTATTTGAAAATATTTTGGAATAGGCACAATTCCACATAGAATAAGGTTTACAGAACTTGAAATAAGCCATCTGCTATTGTGAAATTATTTTGAAATAGAGGTTTTGCTGTTTCAATGCCTGTGAAGTTTTTCCAAAATAGTGGCCATTATTCTGAAATAACTTTGCTGTGTAAACACACCTTTGAAACCACACGACTGACCATGGAGCTGCACTGATGTTACATAATATTTATTTGAAAAATCAAGTACAAGTTCTAGAGACAAATCCTTGGTTGGTTTAAATTGGTATAACTCCATCACAGCATACCAACTTACTCCAGCTGTTTAAATAATATTATGGATAATGTCCATCTGCTTTTAAATTTAAATATTTTCTAAAGGGCATTAAATTCACTAACCAAAGGACTTCTTTCATGAGAAAGCTTCCTAAACTTATCCGAAAATTAATTACAAAAATTAGGCAAGCAGTCCTTTAGCATCTTAAAGACTAATAATTTTATTTATTAGGTAATGAGCTTTCGTATGTAAGTCCCACTTCTTCAGATTTGCAGTCTTACAGGACTGCTTGTGTTGTTTTGCAAACATACAGAATAACGTGGTCACCCCTCTAATACTATTTACAAAAATTAATCCTTTCTGAACTGAAACATGGGGGTATTTAGACTTCCATTAATGCTGAAATTTGTGAGTATTTATCATATTTTTGTATCATTCTCTTCAGTGTTATGTGTTTTACTTTTCTTTAGCCTGCATTACTATTCTCTCCTTATCCTGGCTGCATTTCTGTAACCACAAATTCTAGCAGGATGGCCTGATATATTGCAGAAGTACTTCATTTAAAAAAAATCATGCAAGTATGTGTGTACTTATATAGCATCTATGAAACATGTTTATAATAGTTAACTTCTGTGTAAATTAAGGATTATTTTGAAATTAAATTGCTTGTTACTGACTATAGATGTTAATTCCTGTAGCAAAATATCAGATTGAGGACATTTTGCTAAAATCAGATCAAACTGTTTTGCACTAGCAGCAAATAATTAAAAATTTCAGCAAAACTCTCTTCTGTTTCCTTGCCAGCTGTATTTTGCCTTTTCAGATCAATCAAACTCCATCCTTGTCCTCTGCTTATTGATGTTAAGTGTGCAAAGCTCTGAAAATCAGTTTATAGCAGTGATTTTCAAACTTTTTTATATTAGTAAACCCTTTCACACAGCAAGCTTTTGAGACTGATCCTCCCTTACTGGGGCAATAATTTAATTTAATAGGGGCTCAGGGCTGTCAGCCCTACACAGCTGACTGCTTGTGACCCCCATGTAACTGTCTTGCAACCCTTTGAGGGGTCACTGCCACCTGATTTACAGTCCACTCTGGTGTGGCTGGAAAATTAAGCAGTTGCTTGTCTGTGTAGCCAAAAAAATTGCTTTTGAATTAACTGACTGTCTCTGAAAAACTCAGGCCCAGTCTGTTCTTTGCACCGTCTTCTGATCAGACCACAAATAGACAACATGTGCCTATGGAGGTTGAGCCTCAGGCATGCTCAGAAGTGCATTCTCCTCTTGACTCCCTGCCCTTTATCTGAAGAATCCACTCATTTCCTTCTCCTCTCCTACCTTTGAGCTAGACATTCCTCCTCAACTTGTCCATTCACCTTTCTTTCAGCTGAATGCCATTCTGCCAAATGCCATTCAGCCCTCTCTCAACTTGATTTCTTTGCATTTCAGGCAGGAAACTTGACCCTTTTTCTTACCCAGATGGCAGTTTTGGCCAGATCCTCAACTTGCATAAGTCAGTCACAGCTCAGTTTGGGTCAGCGATTGAGGAGTTATGCCAGCAGAGGATCTCACCCGTTGGGCACAGGATCTTTCCCAGAGTGCATTAGTTCAAAGCTACTTTTACTTCTCTTCTAGAACTATCCTTTTTCTTCATCTTAAATACAAGTTTTGCAGTTGGAATGGTGCTCTCAGAACTCCACAGTTTGTAGTGCTACAGTATATAAAATTGTAGCTTCAAAATGTCAGCATTTGCAAACTGTTAACATACATCAGTATTTGAGATGCACCGACTTTATTTTAAGCACAAGGAAATATGGTATGTCATGTATTACTAAGATGTAACTGCTAGTAAATGTTGTGACCATGGTTTTATGACAAATAGTGGTAGTGGGGATACAAGCACTGGATTAACAGTTTAACATGAGTGCAAAACAAGTTTACATGAGAACTAATAAACTACTAGCAATGATTTTGCAGTGAGTGCTATTGGTTTATGGTGGGCTATTGACTACAGAATTTTAAGAATTCTCAGACTATTCTTTCAGGGCCAAGTAACTAAAATTTGGTAAAAGTGATCATTGTTCATATATTCAGAGTTCAGTCAGATCCCTGTGGTTTGCGGTAGTACTAGCTATGTTTTTTTCTATACGTTTAAGGTAAAGTTGTTTTTCACCAACAGTTCTGTTCACCAGGTTTATTAAAAAAAAAACAACCTATAGTAAGGCAGTGGTTCATAGAATCACAGGTTTGGAACAGAACTCAGGAGGATGTCAAGTCCAAACCCCTGCTCAAAGTAGGACCAATCCCAAATAAATCATCCCAGTCAGGGCTTTGTCAAGCTGGGACTTAAAAATCTTTAGGGATGGCAATTCCATCATCTCTCTAGATAATCTTTTCCCATTCTTCATCACCCTCCTGGTGACACAGGGGTTTTTTCTTCCCCTAATATCCTACCTAAACCTCTCCCACTTTAGAAAAGATGGGAAGAAATCTAAGAAATAATGCTACATTTTTTCATTCCAATTACATGACAGTGAATTGGCATTAGCTGATTTCTAATATAGAATGTGCTTCGTTATTTCAGGAGACTATTCCAGGCCTTTGAACTCTGTAAAACAGAACTTCACAGTCCTCACAGTCCTCCCTGGCAGCACATAATGTGCTATGACATTGCTTTTCTCTCTAAGTCCCTTGACGAGTGTTGTAATGTAATCTATGTTTGAACCAAAAAAAAAAAAAAAAAAGGAACGCCCTGGGTTTAAAGTATGGGCCACTGCGGGTACATCTACATGGCATGCTCCTTTCTGCAGCTTGTTGGCAGGCAACCCTATAGGATGGGTTAAGTACCAGAGTAGATTGTAAAGCAGGCACTAGGCGAAGAGAATACAGACTTGACTGAAGAATGTGGTTGTGTACCCGAACAGCCTTACATGGCTCTCTACTCCCTTAAGTTCTGCCTTCTCATCTACCTTGCTGTATAGAGTCCTTCTTACTCTCAGATGCAGTAGCCTTCCCCTGCCCTAGGTAAAGACTTTGGGAGTGAGGAAAGTCTCCAGCATGGGGAAGCAGTGAGGGAAGACTCTGACAGTGGGAAAGAGCTCTGTCAATGTAACGCGCGCACCTACCCGTGAAGTGGCACTCAGACTACTTAAACCAGAATGACCCTCCTCTGCAGCCTTTGCGAACAGCCAGCTGGGTTTTTAGCTGAAGCGGCAGAGACTCATGCACTACACTCTGGAGGTCTCAGGTTTGGTTTTGCCTGTCATCATTACAGCAGCTCTTTACTGCTGGAGGTTTTCCTTGCTGCAGGAAAGGACTCCAGCAGCAGGGAAAGATTCTGCCTGTTCCCTGCTTCTAGAGACCTTCCCTGCCTCAGTGAAGTACTCTAGCAGTGGTGAACAGCCGTGACAGACGGGAGCTGCTGAAGCCTTTCCCCAGTGCTTCCTCCACGCCCTTCGTCCTTCACTGACCCATGTAGCAACACACTGCAGTGTGGAAGCCGTTTGCTTTTCCCTACAGCATGTAGCTACACATGCTGCTGAAAATAGTCGGTGGTGTAGCCTGTAAGAAACTTATTCGGAGGCAGCAGTATTACTCTAACAGTATCCATTAACAGCAGCAAGGCTGTGAAACATGATATTCATCAGTTAAAAATTACATATTTCTTTACTGAGGAGGAGAACCTCAGAAGAGCAAGAAACATATTTGAGGAAAGGGAATCCCTTCCTTGACAACAACCAGGAGGTTAGCTCACTGTTGGAATCAGCTCCATGGACTTCCCTGGAGTTTTGTTTAATAAAAGAGCACCAGATTCTGGCTAGACTATGTGCATGGTCTTAATCCAAAGCCCACTGAAATCAATTACTCTTTAATGGGTCAGTACTCAGATGTGCAAGGTGGTTGATGGCAGTTACAGGGATAGGGAGGGAAGGATAAAGCCAAGCCAGGCCGTGCCTGTCACCTTCTTTGTCTACCAGTAGATATAGCTAGATGCAGAGTACAAAGCAAACTGTTCCATCTTCACAGGTGGCAAAGTTATCTCTAATGTGCTGCTAATGATTGCATTAGAATTCCTACTGGTAGCCACAGCTGTAGCATAGCAAGGTTAGAGAACAGTTATATACGTCTCATAATTTCTGTGAGATCTTAGCTGGTGTATTTCAGGAGAGTAGGGGCTGTCCAGCAGTGGGTTGGGACCCCAAAATAGGTCCCAACTGCCTTTTAATGGAGCTGCCAGGGCTGGCTTAAGACTTAATGTATGGAGGTACACATCTCACAGAGCTGGAAGGGACCTGAGGAGGTCATCAAGTCCAGTCCCCTGCTCTCTTGCAGGATCAAGCACTATCCACCCCCCTGCTATTTTTGGGCCACAGATCACCCACTCAAGGATTGAGCTCACAACCCTGGGTTTAGCAGGCCAATGATCAAACCACTGAGCTATCTCTGCCCCTAGAACCACACTCTGAGCCCCATCACCTAGTGCCCAAGCCGAAAGCTGGTGGCTGCAGCCCTGGACAGCAGGGCTCAGGTTACATGCTATCTGCCCTGTGTCTGAAGCCCTTGAACTTCAGGTTTGATCGCCTGCCAGGGCAGCAGGGCTCAGGCTTTGATTTGGTCCCTGGCTCTGCTCAGCCCCTGACACCTAGGATGATAGGGCTTGAGCAGACTCAGTCTTTGGCATCTGCTTCTGGGGTCATGTAGGACATTTTGTTGTTCGAACAGGGTTGTGAAGGAATGACATTTGAGAAGCCTGCAGCAGAGAATGTGCGTACTGTGGAGGTAGCATAAAAAGAGCTGATAATGTTAGTATCCAGGTGTTTGTATCTGACTGAAAAGTACATCATGACAGCTTTTTCATCTTACAAAAGAATAATAGGATTTTTTTTTTAAAATTTTCACATTTTTCTCGATGAAAATATCATGGAATTATCACCCTATAATTTGCTTTTCAAAGTTTACTTCTCTTCCTTGGCCAACGCAATTATTAAAACAAAAATAAAAAAGTGATACAAATTTTATTTTAAAATCTACAGTGTTGAGTGATGTTTCTAAGAACAGTATCTGTGTGTTATGTGATGCAGTGGTTACTATGGTGATAGCTTTTTGTTTTGAACACTGTAGAATAATATCCTGTATGCTGCAAGTGACCAGTTTGTGTATTATAGGTACCCAAATTGATGTAATCGGCGTGCTTCCATTTTTTCAAAATGTTTACTATTTCCTTCCCTCACCCTTAGCTAAATGTAATATAATAGCTCAGTCCTACTGTGACAATTTGGGGAAATCTGTCTATGTAATTTCTTAAATCTGGTTGATATAGTGAAGTTGTTATTACAAAAGTCTCTATGTGCATCTGTATAGATTCTGCCTTTGTTGTCAGGACTGTTCAGTATCCCTTCCCCAACAGTACAACAGTGAGTTGTTAGAATTTCGTGGCAACCAGGTAGCACTTCAATAACCATGGTTTTTTTGCAGCCTGGGAGAAGATATTTCCTCCTATATGTCTGAAGAAGGAGGAAAGTGGTGAGTCTTGAAAGTTACCAGCACCAGCATATAGAGACAGAGGTGTTGTTGGGACAGATGAAGTAGAGAGATGCCTAGAGACATAGAGAAAATGAAGGAGAAAGAGACAGGGCTGGAAGGATGGGTACGCCCAGGGAAGAAAAGGATAGCTGAGCTAGAGAAAGTTCCATGTCACAGAGTGCAAGCCATGCACAACGGAGGAAGGTCCCTGGATGTTCCCAATGACTCTGGCCCTGCCCAAGAGAGCTCTGGAGTGGTGAAGGAACTAAGGAAGTGAGATTTATGTAGGGTTTATTGTTTTTATGTAGATCTGTGTGTTTCTCATGCAACTACAGAAAGAAGTCATGTTAGCATCCTGTGCAAAGTGTCTGTATATCTTGTAGCCTAAACCTACCATCTGCCATTCCAAAGAGGTAGACTGTAGACCCAGAACAACCCAAGCCAAGGAGAGGGGATATTTCAGATGTAGGGCAAGATTGAAGGAGTTATAGGGTCTGTACAGGGACCATTTGGCTTACAACTCTCAGGAGGAGTTGCCAGAGTGAAGATCAGCTCCCCAAGAGTATTCCCAGAGGCCCTAGAAGAGCAGCAGTGCCTAGACTCTGTTCAGACTCTGTGAACGTAAAATACTGAAGGATTCAACAGCTGGATTCCATCACTGTACTCTGGTGCAGGGGTCAAAAGGGGCAATGCATTGCACCTCCGAGAGACAGCTTTTTCACTTCCAAACATTACAGTAACACAGGCCCAAACGGAGTTTGTTTACGCTAGTGTAAATCTGGACTAAATCTATTGAAGTCCATTAAATTAATGTAGCTTATGCAGATATAACTGTAAACTGCTTTCTGGCTCAGGGGGATGTTTCTCCATTTGAGCAAAAGCAACAATATAAAAATCTCAAAATTTATTCCTACCAACTCATGGTCTGTACTTTAAGTAATCTGGCTAAGAAATATTTCTTATATTCAAAGCATAGGAAATCAGTGCTGTAGGTAACTCAATACGCTCCGGTGTGCCATACCACCAAACCATTTTTAACAAGCGTAGTGTACCAGGGTAAAACAGGCGGAACCAATTGCTACCGTACAGTGCTGCTGTGTCTGTGTTACCAGGCTGCAGGGAAGGGCTGGGAGTGCTACTCCTGTCCCCACTGGACTGAGCGCAGAAAGAAAGGAGCAGAGCACGCCAACTCTGCTCCCCACATGCTGTTAGAGACACAACACACAGCTCCATAGCAGTTGGTTGGGACTGGTAGTCTGCCCCTCCCAGCAGGGAAAGGAGCAAAACTCTGCCCCACAGCCCTGTACACAGACGCAGCAGCTCTGTGCAGGGGCTGGGGGTTCATCTGTTTTCCCTGCTAGCTCCTTGCCCCTCCATCTGCTGTACTGCCCTGAGCAATTCCTTCCTCCAGGTAATGTGGGATGAGGAAAGAGGGAATTAGGGAGGGTAAGAGTGTGGGGTTCCCACGCTGAACAGGGTGGAGTCACACGGAAGGGGGTGTCACATGGGAAGTCACGAGGCCCTTCCTCTCCCCTACTGGCAAAATCGTTCATTTACTTGCATCACTGGGGTAAACAAAGAAAAAAATCAACTGTTATATTTTCAGAGAGTCATTATTGGAAGTTCTTTTAAAATTAAATATTTCCTGTAAGTTGGCAAGAAAGAACTGGAAAGAGTTGAGAGTGAAAAACAATTGGTCAAACTGCTCATATCTTGCATTCATTTATTATATTTTTGTTATTAGCATGAGTAGTTTGTTTTAAAGTAACAAACCGTTTCTGGAATATTCACTTAAAACACAAACATATCTCCCAAAGGTACTTGATCAAATTTGAAATTTAAACTTTTTTTAAAAAAAAAATCTTGTGTGATTGGGACTGGTTTTTGGATAGCAAGGTTGTCCCACTGTCAGTTCTGTTGAATCAATAAATAACAGTGACGTTAGCCTTGAGTTTAGTTCTGTTAGATTGCACCGGTGCATTTTATAAATACCTCCAGTACAATACATATTTTAATAATATTGACTCTTGCTTTAAAATGACTGTTAATAGTGCTGAATTTTCAGCTAACTCTAAGAAAATGACTCTCTGCTATTCTTTTGTTAGACGAGTATGTTTTTTCTTTTTCTTTTTTTAAAAATTTTATATAAACTAGTTTTTGGCATCATTAAATTTCAGATTTTACTGTGGGAAACTTAGAGGGAGAAAAGAAAGCAGTGAGATGTCAAAACACACATGGAAACAATAGAGGGACTGTGTCCCCATTCTACTTGAATGAAGCTTCAGAAAATAAGTCTTGGGAAAGGTGGCCCAGATTCCTCAAACAAACTGGAGCAGCCTCTGGGCCTTAGGTTGTGTACGTTGCCTTGGTCACACTCTCTTTTCCCCAGGTACACACTCCATATGCTGACAGCTTGAGACAAAGAATGATATAGGAGCGACAAAGGTGACTCTTTTTGCTAGTCAGACAGACTTCTTTGAGGCTGACTGAGCAGGCCATACTATACAAATACATCAGCCTTTGCTGAATTTGTGCAATTTGCTTGTAAGCTACTGCTCATGTCCTGTTCAAGCAGGATACATAGTGTTAAAAAAATAGTATTAAAGGCCACTCAGAGGGTTGCTCGCCTATTGAGTGGCAAGAGGTGAAACAGGCTCAACCAGAGCAGTCCCAAAGCAGGAGATACGTTACTTGTACATAGCTAAATATGAGGTGGTGAGTCTTAGCATGATAAAGAAACTGTATGTCTTAATCTTTTCTAACAGCGTCATAAATTGCAAGTAACTTGAATGAATCTGATGTTCTGAAATGAGCGTAAGTGAGATCAGAATATCTGTGTTTACTCGGACTGAAGATTTTCTGTTTGAATACATTACATAGGTTTGGTATATGATAGCTGTAGGCTTTTTGAGAATATACATCAAGAAACATAGCCAATTGTGAATTTATTTGAGAAAATATTTTTCTGAAACAGGACTACCTATGGAATTATGCAAATACTATAGCATTTTGATTATAGAACCTGAAGTGGACATTGGATCATGTAGTCTGACTTTCTGTATAGCTCATACCATAAGATTTCCCTGAATTAATTCCTTTCTAACTAAAGCATCCCTTTTAGAAAAACATCCACTCTCAGTTTAAAAATGTCCAGTGATACCAAATTTATCAAAATCCTTTGTACATTTTTCCAGTGGTTCATTACTCTCATTTTGTAAACATTATGGGTGCGTCTACACTAGCCCGCTACTTCGAAGTAGCCGGCACAATGTTGAAATAGCACGTCGCGTCTACACACGCCATGTGCTATTTCGACGTTGAAATCGACGTTAGGCGGCGAGACGTTGAAATCGCTATTCCCATCCAAAGATGGGAATAGCACCCTACTTCGATGTTCAGTGTTAAAGTTGGGCATGTGTAGATGATCCTCATCCCACTACTTCAAAATAGCGGGGCCCTCCATGGCGGCCATCAGCTGAGGGGTTGAGATACGCTCTGTCCAGCCCCCGCGGGGCTGTATGGTCACTGCGTGCAGCAGCCCTTAGCCCAGGGTTTCTGGCTGCTGCTGCTGGGGGTCCATGCTGCGTGCACAGGGTCTGCAACTGGTTGTCAGCTCTGTGGATCTCGTGCTGTGCAGGCCGAGTGTGTCTGGGAGGGGCCCTTTAAAGGAGTGGCTTGGGGCTTTGCCGGCCCCTTATTTCGATGGGGAGCACTTGTGTGTGTAGATGCTCTGAATTTCCTTCCGGGGTGGCTCCTTTCGACGTTCTCTGTTGCTCCTTCGACGTTGAATGTTGATGGCACCAGGCCTGGAGGACGTGTAGATGATATGCGTCAAAATAGCCTATTTCAATGTCCTTACTTCGAAATAGGCTACTTTTGATGTAGTGTGCTAGTGTAGATGTAGCCTATGTCTCATTTCCAGTCTGAATTAGTTGTAGGCTGAACTTGGAGCCTTTGGCTATTTCTTTACCTTTGCCTGTTAGAGTGGTTTCCAATCTTTTCAGTAACACGGCACGCTTTAATAAGACAAAGAATTCCACAGCACACCCATTTTTTTTCAGCTGAATGAATGTCATGTTTAGACTAAGTCTACACTTGAGCACTATGTTGCAATAGCATCTTTTGAAGTCTTTTGATTTCACAGGCTCTGTGCCTACCGTCGATTTCAACTTCGAAGTAGCACGCAGTGTGTGCAGACGCGATATGCGCTACTTCAAAGTTGTGTCTGCTACTTCGGCATAGCAGGCTACTGTAGACACGGCTTACCTTACATTTACTGTGGTTAAAGTCTTACTGGAGAGGTTTGCAACATAATAGTGAATATAACAAGCTAAACAAGAATCATATGCATTAATACCACAACAAAATGCATTTTCTATGTAGACACTCTGAGAGCTTTGTCTACAAAACCCTCTAGTGTAGACGTAGCCAAGGAGTTTGGGACTCAGTTGAAGGAGGATGATGAAAAGAACCCCTTTCCCTCCATGATGGATATGTGCACTATGACTGTGTCTACACTGGCACAAAACTTCGAAATGGCCATGCAAATGGACAAATTGAAGATTACCAATGAGGCACTGAAATGCATATCAGCGCCTCATTAGCATGCCGCCGGCCGCAGCTCTTCAAAATTGCCACTTCTCTCTCCCGCGCAGCTCGTCCAGAGGGGATCCTTTTTGAAAGGACCCCGCCAACTTCGAAATTCCCTTATTCCTATCAGTTGGTTCTGGCAGCATGCTGATGAGGCACTGAATATGCATTTCAGCACCTCTTTAGTAATCTTCGATTTGGCCATTTGCATGGCCATAATGAAGTTTTGTGCCAGTGTAGACACGGCCTATATGTCATCTGTCTCAATACCAGTCATGGGTTTTTCTAACTATTCTAAAGATCCCTCTTGCCCAGGAACCTTATTTTAGTAGTTGAGGCTTAATTACACCTTGAAAATGCTCTATTTCCTCCCCCCATATCTCCTACACTGAAGTGATAGAAAAGAAAACTGGCATAGGAGCCAAGATGCAAGTGGAAACTATGCTGGCACACTAAACCAGCTTTCAGGCAACCCAGTGCAAAACTCTCTTAATGGACTTTATATCAATGTAATAATGCAAATACATATATTTAGTCTAACATGATTTTAAACATAATTATTTTATGAATGTTCTCATAACTCACCGTACAATACTTTATTGTCATCCAGAGACAGGAAATAAAGCTGTTTGGAGAAAAAAAAGTTAAATAGAAAATTTGATCTAGCAAAATCTGCTACAAAAATTTTAAAATGTGAAAGGCCAGGAAAACCTATAATACTAAAAAGGGAATTCATGCGGAATTAGGTTTCTTAAATAACTGCCAATTAAGCTAATGGTACAAAATGAAACAGCTCTGTTTCATAATTATGAAAGCATTTATTTTCTAGTTACCACTGTCACTTACTTTAATACACAACGATTTAAATTTTATGTATATAAACCTGCTAATGTGCAATGATCATCAGATGAAGTGGGTCTAACGCATGAAAGCTCATTACCTAATAAATAAAATTATTAGTCTTTAAGGTGCTACAGGACTGCTTGTTTTTGTGAAGCTGAAGACTAACACAGCCACACCTCTGAGACTCAGTGTGAGAGAAATTGCAAAAAAAGAGTAATCTTAATGTTAAATTCAAATGACCTGAACAAATTAGCACATTAATCTGAAATAAACAAGATGAAATTCAATAAAGACAAGCCCGAAGTATTATACTTAATGGAGGAAAAAAATCAAACATACAAGTACAAAATGGAAATAATTGGTTAGGCAGCAGTACTGTTGAAAAGGATCTGAGGGTTATAGTGAATCATAGATTGAACAGGAGCCAGCAGCGTGATGCAGCTCTCAAAAAAGCTAATGTAATTCTGTCCTGCGTTATCAGGGCGTTGTATGTTAAACATGGGAGGTAATTGTTCCACTCTTCTTGGCACTGGTGAGGCTTGAGCTGGAGTACAGTGCCCTGTTCTAGGTGTCACACTTCAGGAAAGGTATGGATATGTTGGAGGTAGCCCAGAAGATTTCAGAGGAAGAGAGGCTATGTCCACACTATGAGATAAATTAGAATTTAAGGCAGTTACCTTGATATTACCATGTGACTGTCTTTACTCTAAATACCATTAGCTTGATTTAGAGAGCACTAATATCGATATCACAGTATCATCGGTACCTGCTGGGTGTAGCGTAAAGTGCAAATTCCGAAGGCCAGTGTGGAAGTGCCATGTCTTAACATGGAATTTATTAGCCTCCACAGGTGTCCCATGTGTAACCTTCAGTGCTCCGCTCTGGCCACTGTTCTCAGGTGCACAGGAAGACCAGGAATTTCAAATCAGGACCAGGAAGCCTGTAGCTATGGACTCGTGTGTGTGAGAGCCTGAGAAATGTCTTTCCTTCTTTGCTATTAGAGTTCGTGGTTCTGTCTCTACACTCGCTATTTTTTTCTGCGCTGCCTGGTGCCAGCCAGTGCACCACCGCGCCACACGGCAGCAAGGCTGTTGTGGGGGTCGTGCTTGCAGAAGAGGCCAAGAAACAACTTCTCAGCGTTTTACATTTGTGCACGAACCTCCTTGCCTCTCCCACACAGTCGTGGTCTTTCCCACTCTCAGCCGCATCACGTGGGTAGCCTCCAACCCAATAAATGGACTTGCCTGCCATTAGGTGCTGACCATGCTGCCAGGCAGCACCATGTCCTGGCTTGCATGCAGTTAGGGCTCCAAGGGTGGGAAAGATATTTGGGGCTTGCTGCTGCTGGGGAGAGGTTTTTCCCAGTGGCTAAGATATTCGGGGGCTTGCATCATAGTAGGCACAGGAAGTGCCATCAAAAGTTGAGAGGGCAGATAGTCAGTGGAATACATTTCTAGATTATCAAGCATCAAGAAATAATCGTGACAGGGCAATAGCTTGGTATGGGCATGATCCAAAGGCCATTGAAGTCAATGTATTAGTTCTAAAATGACCACAGTTAGCAAAGTAAGGTTTGGAGCAACCATAAATGATTTAATGAGCCATTTGCATTTGCAGTGTAATGCACATGTATACTTAGACATACAATTCTAGATTATGGAGCATTAAGAATTAAATGTGACAGAGCAAGACCTTGGTATGGGCTTGATCCAAAGGACATTGAGTCAATGTATTAGCTTTAGAATTACCACGGTATGGGCTTGATCCAAACGCCATTGAAGTCAGTGAAAAGAATCTCATTGGCTGTGGCTGTGGCTGAACAGGGGTCCTTTTGGAAAGGACCCCACCGACTTCAAAATCTCCCTTTTCCTGTCAGCTGTGTAGCCGAGCCATGTGCGAGCAAAACATGGCACTTTCTAAGTGCCGTGGCCTGCAGCGTGCTAGTGAAGCTCTGAATATTCATTTCAGCATCTCATTAGTATTTTTTGATTTGGCCATGAGCATGGCCATTTTGAAATTTTGGCCAAGTGTGGCCCATTGATTTCAATGGGCTTTGGCTTAGGCCTTAAGTGACACAGAATTTCTTTTCAGAGTTATGGGTTAATCCATTCCAGACCACTGATCTGGAGTGGGAAGACCTTATGAAAAACATTGAGCCCTGGGTTCAGTTCTAACCGCTTTGCTACCCCTTCTCTCCCCTTACTTCTAAAAAGCAAATCACTTATACAAACAAGATTCTTCCTGGAGAAAGGCATGTTTGCTTATCATGGTAGGGGAGTGAGGGAAATGAAATGTAGGAAGATGTCATCAGATATCTACAGCCACTTGTGGGTCATTTTTTCCCCTTGCTGCACCAGTGAAAATACCCAGAATGCTGTGGGGCTCAGGGAACTTCAGGTTAGGGTCCCACAATACACTGCTGCAATAATTGATATTTGGTGACTTGTGTGTGGCAGCAAGTCAAATTTGTGGGAAGCCTGTGGAAGGTGAGGATGCTCAAATTTGAATTTATGAAACCCAGTGTTAAAAAGTCGATTTTTAATAGTCAAATTTAGTAGTAGTGTAGACGTAGCCAGAAAGCATTTCGAAAACCTGACCTGCAAAGAAAGTTTTAAATAAAATTGGGCATCTTTAGTCTTCTAAAAAGATGGGGGGGGGGTGCAAAATCAGATAAAAGCCTTCCAGTGTGGTAAAGACTGATATACAGAGCACAGTCATCCCTTGTTCTTCGTGTACATTGAAGTTAAAATTGTCCTTGGGTTAATCTTCAGCAAGGGAGATTTAGAGTAGATAGTGGGGAAAACTTTCTCATTATAAGGATAGTTATCCACTGCTGATGCTTCTAAGGGAGTTTGTGGACTTCATGGCATTGGAGGCTTTAAAGAACAAGTTAGACATAGTCTGGGGATACTTATTTTTGGGCTTCATGCAGGAGGCTGAATTTTATGAATTCTTGAGGTCCCTTTCAGGCCTACATTTCTAAAATTCTAAAGGCTGTTAATATAAACACAGAAACAATCGATTACTGTTGATGTATCTCCCTCCAAGCCTATGGCCACACTAGCCCCTCCTTTTGGAGGGCCTATGGTAATGTGGCACTTCAGAATATGCTAATGAGGTGCTGAGTATGCAGCACCTCATTAGCATAATGGCAGCTGCCCGCGCTTTGAAACTGCCGGTTGCAAAATGCATGCTGCCTGTGTAGCCAGGGACCTTTTGAAACGGCTCCCTAATTTTGAAAGCCCCTTCTTCCCATTTGGTTTTGGGAAAAAGGGGCTTTCAAAATCAGGGGGGTCATTTTTAAAGGCCCGCAAGCTACATGGGCAGGATGCGTTTTGAAACCTAATGAGTCACTGCATATTCATAGCAGCACCTCATTAGCATATTCTGAAGTGCCATATTACCATAGCCCCTCCAAAAAGAGGGGCTAGTGTGGCCACAGCCTAAGAGTAAATACTTACCACACTTTACATATGGGACAGTGGTACTGGAAAAATAATTGGGAATGACTCATTTCTTTCAAAGGGAGACATCTGAATTGGAGTTCATTTTCAAGTTTGGTACATTTCACCTCAAATTCAACAAAGCTGTAAATTACCTCACACATTCTGTGGACAGTTTCCCCACCTTTGATATCCGTAGTGATCTCAGGAAGACCACTTAATAGACACTTGGAGAAACTAATTTTCTTCTGCCTCTCCCTACCCTTTTGGCCTATGTAGCTGTTTCACCCCCTTTTATTTCACTTTTTCTATCTTTCTGTTAAATTCTCTTCGTCTCAGTTATCATTCATCGGGATTTTCCAGATCTGAAGACGTGTGTCCATCCCATGAAAACTCATCACCTAATAAATTATATGGTTAGTCTTTAAAGTGCTCCAGGACTGTTTTTTTTGTTTCAGTTTCTCACCGTGGTAGCATTTGAGTAGCCTAGGCTGACTGTACTTGATGATTTCATTGTGCACACAATAGGAAAAGATCTATTAGATTTGACTGAAGAGTTCTTTCACAGCCACAGGAGTGGCCTTTTGGGTTTCTGGTTTTGCACTTACAGCTGTCTACAGTCAAGTTGTGATTATGGAGACTAGGAGATGACCACCATGAAACTGATCCCAATTCACACTGGGCATAAGTGAAATCAAATTCAGGCCTGTGTTGCAGTGGGTATTCACAAGCATATGGAATGTAAATTGTTCATTCATCCTTAAATCTGGCGTCTAATGACTGAGCGCTTAATTGTGGGACCATAATGTCTCATTAACAGTATTATGTTGCAATGAATGAAATAAGAAATATGGATTAAATCAGCCAAAATCAGAAGCTATAAAACTACATTCTTCCCCCACATTCTTTCCTTCATTATGATCTCCTTGCACCACACTGGCATTTTAGAGTTTTCTAGTCAGCATATCCACTCCTGGGAGGATCCCCACAGTTTAAGGAGACACCCCTGTGGTGCGGCAGTTAATACGCAGCCTCTCTAACACTGCTGCCAGTGAAGGACACGTGGCCTGTGAGAAAATAGTTGTGATTTCTACTTAACACTAGATATACACCAGATGGCATAGTGGAAAGCATTAATTAAGCTCTTTTAGGGCTTGTCTAATTGGAGAAGTTGACTGGAATAGCTGTGCCTTCATGGACACTCTATTCTGGAATACAAGTGATCTAATTCCTGAATAACTACTTCTCCTTGGAAGTGTGCTAATTTATTCTAGAATAAATTTATTTTTATTCCAGAGTAGATGTGTACACACAGGGAACTGTTCTGAAATAACTGTTGCAGATCAGCTTTGTCCTCAGTACCTGTTCTGGTCAACTTTTCCATGTAGACAATGTCTCAGTTTATGCCTGCAGATTTGTCAGGCCCACAACTGGATCAGGGGAGCACAAAAGTGACTTGAAGTCACCTTTGCATCCTCTTCTCTTAGTTGCACTTATTGTCTGCAGCCAAGAATCTGGGCCAGTCTTTCTATTTTAATCCATACTCCCTGTGTGAGTCCTCCCTCCCACTTTAAATGGCTTTTGCTGATTTTAGCCAAAAAATAAGACCTTTCCCTGCATATTTTTGGTGTATTATTAGTTATTCTCAATGTAAAAGTTATACTGTTGAGTTTCAGAGATGCTGTTTATCTCAAAATGTGGAGTAGCCTGGATTATAGAGTGTCAAGATTTCAGCTGTGCAGCATTTTGCATCCTTATTAAAGTCTTTGTAATGAAAATGTATAGATGTACCACATTCTGTTTTTATTTGAACCTGGAGATTGTCTTGAGAACTGATTATTTTTGTGACATTTTCTGCTCTTGTCAGAATCTGTCATGACAATTGCTTAATGAGAAATTTTAGAAACCCATGGGCCTTGAATCCTATTTTATTTTTGTCTGAAAGTGTTCATAAACACACAGTAGAGAGTATCACACTCCATTCTGTAAAAATGATGCTGAGAACTGAGTTCATTCTTATAAAGCTGACTTCAACAAAAGAGAAAATTACACAATGCAATTGGGGGGGTAAGCTTCTGAACAGTGAAAACACAGAGCTGCATCTACACTGTGAAGTTTCTTCGAAAGGACAGCTTTCAAAAGTAAATGTGAAAGATAGCCTTTTGCCAAGGAGTGTTCACACTGGCAAACAGGGCCTGCAGGCCTGACCTGCCTCTTCGAAAGGCCCCATCACACTTTCAGAAGAGAGCATCCACATGTCCCAGGGTGCCCTATAGAAAGTACAGGGCCAGGAAACACCATGGGCAGGGTCATAAGGCGGCCAAGCCCTTCTGGGGCCATGGACAACCATCCCTTTAAAAGACCCGCCCCCCCCGGAGCCTCGGCCTGCACATGCTGAGGGCTGGCTAGTTGTCCCCAGGCAGGCAGAGGAAGAGTGGAGGAGACACCCCGGGCTCCGATGAACCCCAATCAGCTTCCCACCCACCATTGAGGCCATGGCCAGTGCGCTGCCCACAGTGCTGGCTGCAGTGCTCCAGTGGTTCCAGGTGGCCACCTTGATGGCCACCCTCCTAGAGGCTGTCCTGAGGGTGTGACACCCCCACCCTGTCTCCTGGGTTATCTGCTGCTTGTGGAGCTTTCCCACAAGCAGCCTCTGGTGGGACCAGCTGGTGCTGGAGGACTGGGACAATGATCGGTAGCTACAGAACTTCACAGTGACCCAGGGGGCAGTCCAATTCTTTAAAGTAGGGGCAGCTGGTGGAAGCTGCTCCCAACTGTCGAGCCACATTGTGGGCTTTGCAGTAGCCCTGGCATAACTCTTTTACTTTGGACCTCACCTGGTCCGGGGTGTGGGTGGGGTGACCCCAGCCAATGAGACCTTTTGAAAGTCACTCAAAGGCCGCAGTATTGCATCACTGGACCCCTGTTTGATGGAGGACCTCATCACCCTCTAAGAGGGAGAGGAGGTCTCAAAGGTCGGCCTCTGTCTAGGAGGGGGCCCTGTTGTTTGGGGCTTGGCTTGCCTCCTGGGAGGACTCCCAGTCTCCTTGGGGGGCCCCTAGAGTGGGTGGGGGTCTGACTGGCTAGTCATGGAGCTGTGGAGCACACCAGAGTAGCAGAGGTGTCATCACAGGGAACAGTCTGTGCAGTAGCATGAGCTCCCTGCTACCTGCACACACTCAGCTTCCTGCCTGGGAGTTTTTGGGAGACTGCATCTTTAAATGCTAGTGAATGCTGGAGCAATAGGGCTCTGCTTGTGCTCTGAGCGGTGCTGCCACCTGCCAGCTGATCTGCACCATGGAGAACTCCCTCTTTTCAAAGAGCCATCCACAGAACATCTACACATGCTCTCTTTTGAAAGAATCTTTCAACAGGGAGTGCTCTTCCTGCTGTTGGAATGGAGGACCCAACTTCGACATAACGGCCCCATTCTTTCAGAGTTAATTTTGAAAGATCTTGGTGTGCATGTAGACGTTCTGCAGGGAATTTCAAAAGAAGGCTATCTTTCGACCTTAATTTCGAATGTACTTGCTAGTGTAGACGCGGCCAGAGTGATAAAAAATATAAAGAGCCAAATCCTTGGTCCTGTTCCTAGTAATTCATGCTTCTCTGGATGCTTTGTGCTGTTCAAAAAGTGTTTCACTGCCCTGGGGCACTCTTTCAGGAGCGATTCCTATCAGCTGTTAGGAATAAGGGGATTTCAAAGTTGCCGGGGTGTTAGCCGGTGGCCGGGTATTGTGCGGTGAGGTACTCCCCTGGGTCCTAAGCAACCCAGTTTTTTTACTGTTAGAGCAGGCAGCTCCTAGCACTCTCACCCACAGCCAGGCTGTAGTAACCAAACGGTCAAAGTTCTTTTTGTTGTGCCGGCTGTGTTGCAGTGACAAAAGGGTTAACAGGGTCAGGCTCAGAGCTTAACTAGTTACAAGTTTATTAAGCTACAGTTATAAGCGTGCGGTTACAAAGGCTATTGTTTACTATTTATATGCTAGCAAAGTACAGGTGTTAACAAGTTACGTTACAATCCAATACAAAGATATCTGTTACCATCTAACACAATGATATCTTGGCACAATGACATCTAGTTACAGAGCTCTAATTCTTTAGCTGTGCACAAAAAAAGTCGGAGACCTAGCATGGGTGTATCTTACCCTCTCTGCGTCTCTCGATACCAGCGTAGCCAAGCTGGATTGGTCACTCAATTCTGCGGAAAGACGAATACGAGGTTGGGCGTCCCCAGTTGTGGACCTTGGGAGGCAATCATCTGACCCGACCAGCAGGTAGTTGGTCGAATGCACTCAAAGTTAGAGTTCTGCTGGACCCACCTTTTATACCCCTTTTGGGTTACATATTCTCTTTCTTATCTATGGTGCCAGATCATACTGGTCTGTCTTTGTGACGCCAGTTTGTTACAAGGGCATTTCTACTTAGTTTGCACTTGTAAGACAACAGATAAGCAATTTAGGAGTACAGGACATTCTTTTGTGTGGGCGGGGCACTTCCCCTTCTGGGGTGATTGTGTGTGTGTGTGTGTGCATCATATCGATCAATGCCAGCTGGGGTGATTTCTTGAGGGTCCCCCCCCCTCATGTTGACAGTCTGGCCTGTTAGCCTTCTAGCTGTACTTTCTGCTTCTCAGGGTCACAATAAGCTAGCATATCTGGGCCTCAATGAGGGCATCAAAGACTGTGCTGTCAGCAGCCATTTCCGTGCCCTGTGTGCTCCTCGGTCGGGGGGGGGTGGGCAGCGAGCAAGCTGGCTTGTAAGGGGGAGACTTTGTCTGGCTACACGGGGTCCTTTCGAAAAGGAGCCCCGTCTGAACGAGCCACGCGGTGGTGAGCCACGTCAATTTCGAAGTGCCGCGGCTGCTGGCATTCTAATGAGGCACTGAATATGTATTTTAGTGGTTCATTAGTAAACTTCGAAATGGCCATTTGCATGGCCATTTTGAAGTTTTGGGCTAGTGTAGACACAGCCCATATGATTTTCTATGGCTTTACACAATGCACTCATCACATCGCACCATCACAGAGATAAACTGTTATTGTGGGTTTTTTCTTTCTGTAAAAGATAACCAATAGATTTATTGCAGTTGAATGTGAACACAAGTGGATTCATACTACTCTTCCTATATGTTGTCCCAAAAAAGAGAATTTCGGTGTGTCTACAAGGGCACAAATCTTCGAAATAGCCATGCTTATGGCCATTTCAAAGATTACTAATGAGGCGCTGAATTGAATTTTCAGTGCCTCGTTAGCATTAGGACGCTTCCGGCCCTGGCACTTTGAAAGCGCTGCTTTTGAAAGTGCACGGCTCAGCGCGGCTACACGGGGGTCCTTTTCAAAAGGACCCTGCACCTTTCGAAATCCCCTTAACCCGCTCGCTGATCGGAATAAGGGGTTTTTGAAAGGTGTGGGGTCCTTTCAAAAAGGACCCCTGTGTAGCCGCTCTGAGCCACGTGCTTTCGAAAGCGGTGCTTTCAAAGAGCTGCAGCCAGAAGCGTCCTAATGCTAATGAGGTGCTGAATATTCAATTGAGCGCCTCATTAGTAATCTTCAAAATATGGCTATTTCAAAGATTTGTGGCTGTGCAGAGAGAGAGAGAAAGCCTTTGAGAGAGAAAGTTAAATTGTCACTGAAATTTACTTGTCAGCTTTCCAAGTCATAACTCTGCCATGAAGCCACTGAGAGCTCCATGCCAGTCCCAAGCCTGAATGAAGGAGGAGGGTTCAACTGTTCAACATCTCAGTCATTCAGGTGCATACGCCCACGTCGGACAGTACGGAAGAAGAGATTGAGCTATTTTATAAAGACTTGACAAAGATGGTGGAGGAGATACCGAAGAAAGATGTGTTGATCATCGGAGGAGATTGGAATGCGAAGGTTGGAAGAGATAATGAAGGTTGGAAGAGAGTCATGGGAAGGTTTGGATATAGAGAAAGAAACGAACGAGGTGAGAAACTGTTAGAGTTTGCCACAGAGCATGAGATGGTGATTTGCAGCACGAGATTCCAACCAAAGGACTGTAGGAAGTGGACATGGTGATCGAATGACGGGAAGTCCAAGAACATGATAGATATGATTTTGATAAGAACAAGGTGGATAACATCAGTACAGCAGTGCCAAACTTTCCAAGGAGCGGATATAGACTCAGACCACAGTCTAGTGATCGCAAACATCAAGATAAAACTCAAAAGAACATGTAAGACACAGTTTAAGAAAAGAAGAGATGTGGCGAGGCTATGTGAGGAAGAAAAAGGGAATGCATACAGAACAGTGCTCAAAGAGAAGATTAAGAATATCACCACAGAGAAAGACGATAAGAGAGTCGCAGGGGTAGCCATCACTACAGAAGAAGCAGTTGAGCAGACTGTTCCAGAAGAAGAAAAGATCAATAAGAAATGGATTACCCAGAAGACACTGAAGTTGGTTCAAGAAAAAAGAGCGTTGAAGATCAGAAGAGATTTTTCTGAGATGGCAGAACAGCAATAGAGGATGAAATGCAATGAGGTAATGAAAGCAGCCGAAAAGGATAAGGAGAAATGGTTAGAGGAGCAATGTGAAAATATTGAGAGGTGTTACGGCGAATGTAAGACCAGGGAGGTGTATAAAACAATTAGGAATATTAATAAGAAATGGCAACTGAAGCAGATGGTGATCAAAGATGAGAATGAAGAAGTGCTCATGAACAGGGAAAAGATTGTGCAGTGATGGATGAGATATTGCACTGATCTGTACAAGGCACAGTTGGACCCAAATGTCTCAGAGAGACTGATTGAAGAATTGAAAGAGATATCTCACCTAAGCATAGAGAGTGAGAGCGATATTTCAAAGGAGGAAGTAGAAAAAGGAGTGAAATGACTCAAGAACAACAAAAGCCCTGGAAATGATAAGATCACGGGAGAGATGATCAAATATGGCGGAGAAAGCATGATTCAGGAAATACACCGACTATGTAATATAGCATGGAAAGAAGGGAAGGCACCTAAGGAATGGACAAGATCTGTGCTAGTCACAATACCCAAGAAAGGAAGTACATTGGAGTGCAAGAACTACAGAACGATTGCCCTAACGAGTCATCTAGGTAAGGTGCTGATGATGATACTGACTGAGAGATTAAGCAGACGAGCAAGCAGGGTTCAGAAAAGATAGAAGTACCATTCAGCAGATATTGGCACTAAGACTGATAGCGGAGAAGGCGCAACGAAAGAACAAGAACGTATACACTTGCTTTGTCGATTTTCAAAAGGCATTTGACAGTATAGATCAGAAAGTGACTTGGGCAGTGTTGGAGTCATACGGAATGGATAGCAGACTGATAAGGTTGTTGAAAGATGTCAAAGATAATGTGGAGGCAGCAATGAGAACATGCAGGGAGTTGGGAAGTTGGTTAAAACAAGTAGAGGTACGAGACAAGGAGACCCAATATCGCCAAGTATCTTCATCGCACATCTAGAGTGAGTGATGGACAAGATCAAGGAAGAGGTAGAAGGGATATCTGTGCACAGGAAAAGAAGTAACAACTTGAGGTTTGTGGGTGATATAGTTATCACTGAAAATGAGGAGAAGCTAGTGAAAACGGTGCAGGTGTTAAATAAAGAAGGGAAGTGGTATGGACTGATTATGAACATCGATAAAACAAAAACAATGGTATTTGGAGATAAGGAAATAGGAAGGAAGATCAGCATGGATGGTATTGAACTAGAAAATGTAGAGAAGTTCACATATCTGGGGAGCAACATAACGTATGATCTAGACTGTAAGAAGCAAATAGCGACTAGAATAGTGAAAGCAAGAGCGAGTTCGAAGGCAATGGATAAGATCTGGAAAAGCAAAGCAATTAGCTTAAGAACAAAGCTGGGCATCCTGAAAAAGTGTGTATTCAGCAGCATGGGTGATAACGAAATATTTGAAAAGAAGAATATTGGCATTCAAAAGGAGTTGTTATAGAAAGATTCTGAGAATAGGATGGATGCAGAAGGTCACCGATAAGGAATTATATCGAAAGATACAGTCAAAAGAGAACCTGCTGCAGAAGGTTATAAAACGGAAGCTACAACTATTTGGACATATTTGCAGAATGAATGACGAATGAAAAATCAAGACCCTAGTATTCAGCATAATGGACGGTTCGAATAGCAGAGGCAGACCCCACAGAGAATGCATAGATGATGTAGTAGATTGGTGCAGAGCTAATCTACAGAAACTAAGCCACTCTGCACTGGATAGGGAAGGATGGAAGGAAATAGTGAGAGAGGCATCAGACACCAATGGGCGATGAGCCCACGATTATTGATGATGATGATGATTTCCAAATCATTCATAAAGACTTTTTTGTGTAACTTTCTTCAACTTTTGTTCATTAAAATTAGTCATAGAACCTTGAACTGGGAAGTGAGCCGAGGTAGTGTACAGTACTTTGTATAATACCACATTTTGTCAGTCTATCGTTGTTTCCTCCACTGTATGCCTATGTGATTTGTCCAGGTTTTTTTTTTTTCCAATAACGCAAGCACTTGGGCTTCCATCATTTGTCTTGGGGGATTATTTCACATTCTAATCTCTCTGACTGTCAAGGTTGAATTATTTCCAACACACATATCTTGCCATGTCAAATTTAATAAACAGTATTTAAAAGTCCTCATGCATGTTGGCCTTTACAATGTATTTGGTGTAAAATCCTGGTCCCTCTAACATTAACAGCAAAACTTTTATTGACTTCAGTGGATCCAGGATTTTATCCTTGGTTTACTTGGTGAACATTTGTCCATCTCTGCTCTTTCCTTACATTTAAAGTCACATACATCCCTGTAGGATCTACAGTAAGTGCTTCTAAGGAAAAATATCATCAGTAAATTGTTTAATGTGCTTCTAATTTTTAAAGTGATTTAGTACCTGGAAATCAGTTAAAAAAATAGTAGCACCCTCAGAATAATCAGCTCTGTACAAACTCACCAGTTGCAATATGAGGGTAACAGTTCAACAACCAGTGGCAAACTTCATTTATCCATTCTTTCATTCCTCTATTAATTTCTATAACTTTTCTTAATGTATAACAATTATCAGCATCCTTCTGGTAGCGAAGTGTCCAGAAATGAGTGAAATATTCCAGTTATTGAATCTCTTAGAGCTGTATAATAAGACAAAACAACTTCCATTCTTAGCATGTGGTTTTCGGTTTATGTTCTGATGCACTGTAAATTCACATCTAATTTTTCCAGTAGGCCTCTTTGGACATTACAGCTTTCTATGTTTTCCGTTCATGAATCATGTAAGTGTTGGAGATTTATCACCAGGTATATAAACATAACAATATAAATGTATCTATAATAACTTGAATCTGTCATTTTAAAGTTAACCTTTTAAATGTTATTTTGTTAACAGATCAAGGCTCTGACATGAAGCCAAAAAATTTTTTTAGAAAATCCTCAGACTTGCACTTTGCTTCAGATGTAGCTATAACCCTCAGTGAATGCACTTTAAACTCTGACATTAGCTTTGGTTTTCAAATGGTTTCATTTAATGCACTAAGAGGCCAGGTAGAGAAAGGAGCTGTCTAACAATATCAAAGTATTATAATTCCTTGGGAAAGCCAAATGATTGCTATGGTGAACAAAATGGTGTAAGGATGATGACTTTTTCAGAATAGACTTCATAATAGATGAAGTTAAGATTTTCAAACCAAAGATAGAGTAGCATCTTTGGGGCAGAAAATATTAACTTATGGGATAAATGCTGATAAATTTCTATTCGTCAGTTATGTTTTGAAAAATGAAAATTCAAGTATATGGCAACATGGATATTTTCTACTTTGCAATTTAATTGTGCTTTTCTTTCCAGCTCTCCTAGAACACTTCAGAAATTAAACATATTTGTTTAGCCAGGCAAGCTTATGTGCATCTGGTTTTAAATATAGATGAAGAAAAATTTTAGTCCTTTTGAAATAAAGTGAAGGCTGGTAATTTTTAAGGAATCACGTCGTATGATTCACTATTGTGATTGTTAGCATTAGTTTTAAAAATACTAAATGAATAAATCCAGGTTGTTCCAGGGATTTCAAAGTAATTTGGTTAAATGATCTTTTAAAACCAAGGAAAATATTTGACTTTAAACACTATTGTGTTAACTTTTAGAACTGTGCATAGTAACTTCATTAAACACAACTGCCACTAAGTTGCTGCTTGGGATTCTCAGTCCTGTTTGGGCTCTTGGGCCCTGGCTGTTGTGGAGCTGGGTAGCTTGGCCCAATCTACCCAGCAAAATTGTGGAGTCCTCCACACCAGACCTCCTGCAGTCCACGTGGGACATAATGACTCTGTCAGCACCAGCTGCACAGGCTTTTGCAGCTCCCCAAACATGGGAAAATCTGCACTTAGGCCGTTGGGGTCTCTGCCTAAGCCGTGCCAAAACCCGCCAAGAAAAAGATTGAAGCAGTGCTCCCTGGCACACGGTTGCTACAAGTTGGGCTGCGAAGCACAAACCCTGCTGACCTTCCTTCCCCAGCTGTTGGGCTGACAGTCCAGACAGAATTTCCTAGCATGGTCTTCCAGCACTGGAGTGCAGCCCTTCAGTGGTACCTACCTTCTGTGAAGTACAGGGTCATTGATACCAGAAACCCCCGAGCCCGTGGTATTGCCCACGCGATGGCTCAAGAAAACAGTGTGGCTCCCCATTTGAACACTTATCTCCATCCCGAGTGTCACCCAGATCAGGTGCCTATAGGCAGCAGACTTAACTCCACCTCATGGTCCCAGTGAATGTTGCAGCACCATTTGTACAGCCGGCAGCGTGGATAGCCAGCCACCAGCCTTCACAAATCTGACAGACGTAGATGTTCCAGGGCAGTGGTTCCACGTGGTGACAGAACCAGACTCCAGGTCACAAGCACAGCATCACTCTCAATGCAGCTACTTGGAGACCATCTCCCTTTATTGAGGTCAACATCATCCTCGCCCTGCATCAGTCCAAGGCCCACAAGACCTACCCTGCAGCACCCCGCCCCCCGCCCCGCCTGCCTCACACGCCGCCGCCTGTGGAGCTACCCCACCAGCACCGACTGGTGGGAGCGGCTGGTGCTTGAGGAGTGGGACGATGACCGCTGGCTCAGGAACTTCAGGATGAGCCGGCAGACATTTATGGAGCTGTGCCAGTGGCTCACCCCCGCACTCAGGCACCAGGACACTGCCATGTGGCGTGCCCTCCCTGTGGAGAAACGGGTCAGCATCGCTGTCTGGAAGCTGGCCACTCCAGACAGCTACCGATCCGTGGGACAGCAGTTTGGTGTCGGAAAGGCCACCATCGGGGCTGTCCTCATGGAGGTAAGAGGACCCACGGGGGGAGGGCAGGGCAGGGCAGGGCCACGCACACCCTGTGGGTGCTCTCCCATGTGCTTTCCCTGCAGGTTGTGCGTGCCATCAATGCCATGCTCCTGCACAGGCTCGTGAGGCTGGGGGACCCAGATGCCACCATCGTGGGCTTTGCCACCCTGGGCTTCCCCAGTTGCTTCGGGGCTCTGGATGGGACTCACATCCCCATCCGTGCCCCGCATCACAGTGGAGGACGCTACATCAGTCGCAAGGGCTACCATTCTGTGGTCTTCCAGGCCTTGGTGGACAGCCGGGGCCGTTTCCGGGACATTTATGTGGGCTGGCCTGGCAGCACCCACGACGCCCGGGTTTTCTGGAACTCGGGCCTGTGCCGCCAGCTGGAGGCGGGGACCTACATCCCCCAGCGGGAGATCCCTGTGGGGGATACCACCATGCCCCTCTGCGTCATCGCAGATGTGGCATACCCCCTCCGGCCCTGGCTCATGCACCCGTACACGGGCCATCTCTCCGCTAGCCAGGAGCGCTTCAACCAGCACCTGAACCACGCGCGTCAGGTGGTGGAGTGCTCATTTGGCCTCCTGAAAGGACGCTGGAGATGTCTCCTGACCCGCCTGGATGCGGGCCCCAACAACATCCCCCTGATTGTGGGTGCCTGCTGCGCCCTGCACAATTTGGTGGAGAACAAGGGGGACGCCTTCTTTCAGGGTTGGGCTGTGGAGGCCGGCAGGGCCGATGTGCAGCCACCCGCTGCCCCCAATTGCCAGGTGGACCCTGAAGGGACCCGGGTGCAGGAGGCCCTGTGGGCCCACTTCGATGATGAGGCCGTGGGGTGAACTCTGCCAGGCCCCCCACTGCCCGCCCCTTCCTCCACCACACTCCTGCCCCAACGCCCACACCATGGAGCACCCAACCGCACCCCCCACACACTTTTCCTGGACAAATGACAGCACGCACTTGTGGCTGAACTTAAACTTCTTTTTCTTTGATAACTTTTTTTTTTGGAACTAGAATTAAAACAAGAACAAACTGTATACAAGATGTGTGTAATAAAAGTAATGTGTACAAAGAAAACAATAGTAATAAAAAAGTTTGTTCACTAAAAAGAAAACCAGGGATGATAAAGGGGAGAACTATTTACATGGGGGGGGACGGGGCAAAGGGGGGCACAAAAAAAGAGACCTACAACTGTCCATCGTCCTTTTTTAAAAATCAACTACATACAAGGGGGGGGGCACGTCCCGGGCCCCACTGCCCGAAAGTCCGGCACTGGGGGTGGGTGGTCGGGAGCCCTGCCGTGGCCGCAGCCCTGTCTGGGGCTGGCTGGGGGCGGGGCGGACCGGAAGATATGCCCGGCGAGTGTCAGGTGGCTCCAGGGGTCCCTCGGCGGTCCGGCCCTTGCTGGTGGATGGCGGGGCGACGGCGGACAGGACAGCGACGAGCGGAGCAGCAGGTGGTGCGGCGGGTGGAGCAGTCAGGGCGGGTGCTGCGGCGGCCGGCGCGGCATGGGGGGCCAGGTAGTCAACAAGGCGGTTGAAAGTGTCCGTGTAGGCCCCCCATGCCTCTTGGCGCCAGGCCAGCGCCCGCTCCTGCAGGTCGAGGCAGCGTTGCTCCACCCGCAGGCGCTGCTCCGCCACCTCCAGCTGCCGACGGTGGATGGCCAGCAGCTGGGGGTCCGTCGCTGTCGGCTGGTGGTGGTGCGGGGTCTGCCGTCTAGCCCACCGTGGGGCCAGTCGGTCCTCGGCCAAGGGGCTTGCCTGGAGCGGTGGCCCTGGAGGGGTCTCTGGGACCACTGATGCCTCGCCGGCGCTCTCTTCTGGTCCTTCCGATGGTGCAGGTGCGGGATACAGGAGAAGAGGGGGGGAAGAAGAATGGAGACAGGCGTTAGTGTGGGCCCCGAGCCATGGCCTTTGTCCCCCCAGCCCTGTGCTGCAGGTTCCCCGTCCCTGGGAGATGCTGCTGTGATGGATGGGGTTCAGGGGTCCCCCTGCACTGCACCCCGTCCCCTGGTGGGAGCGACTCTCACTTCACTCTGCAGGGTCTGACAGGAAAGGTTTCTTAGGCCACAGATGCCCAGTTTCTCCCAGGAGTGACAGCACCAGCTGTCAGAAGAGACAGTCCTTCCAACCCGTCCTGGGGAGAAGACCCCAAGGGGTGCCCCTCTTGGATGCAGCTTTCCCCCTCCTCAGGCTGGCTGCCTTCCAGCTCTCCCTTCCCCTAGCCTCTACCTGCGGCCCCCGCCCCCACCCCAATTCAAAGCCAGCTCGGCTCCTCCCTCCTCTTTGTCCACAGCAGAGGTGTCACCTGCGAGCTGTAGCCCCAGGATCATCCTTCGCCCCTGGGAGCTATTCGGCTCTTGTTGCTCATATGTAGCCTGAGTCTCCCTTTTGCACTCCCCCCACTCCATCACATGCTGCTGCTGCTGCGGGGTGTCCCACCCCCTCCTCCCGGGGGCCCCTCGAGGTTCCGCTCCCCCCTGCCCCGGGGATGGGGCATGGCACTGTCGTGCGGGGTGCGGGGGGGCAGGGGCTGATGCACTGCTGTGAGGGACATGGCCCTGCTGTCCTTGGGGCCATGGCCATGTGAGCATGTGGGGGGCCCTGGACACATATCTATTACCCCCGCCCCTCAAGCCCAGGGGTGTACACCAGAGGGGGGTACATACCTGTCGGTCCACTCCCACAGTCTGGAGATCCCCGGGGGGCGGAGGCCTGGCTGCTGCTCCAGGATGGCAGGAGGAGGATCTGCAGCCCGGCTTCTGCGGAGGAGGAGCCCCCCTCCTCCTCCTCCTGCCGCGATGGCCCGGGGGTGGGCTCCCGGGGGGGCCCCCGGGATGCGGGGCTTACCTCCGGGGCAGACTCCAGCTGAAGGGCCTGCTGGGGCTCGTTGGCCGAAGTATCAAGGGTGGCTGGAGGGGAGGAGGTGTGCCGGGGGCCCAGGATGTCCCTGAGCTCCCTGTAAAAGGGGCAAGTGACGGGGGTGGCCCCAGATCGGCCGGCCGCATACCGGGCCCGGGCATAACCCTGCCGCAGCTCCTTAACCTTACTCCTGACATGGTCAAGAGTGCGGGCAGGGTGACCCCGGGTGGCCAGGCCCGCGGACAGCCGAGCAAATGCATCCACGTTCCGCCTCTTGCTCCCCATTACCTGGAGCACCTTCTCCTCGCTCCAGAGCCCCAGCAGGTCCCGCAGCTCGGCCTCCGTCCAGGAGGGGCCCCGCTGCCACTTCCCAGCCTGGCTGCCGGGCTGGCTGGCCTGGCTGCTTTGGCTCCCCTGGGGGAGGCTCCCCTGGGGGCGCTGGGGGGGCTGCCGGGCAGCCATGGCAGGTGCTGGCCCTGTTCTGGGTGGCTGAGGGACGTGCAGGCTGGCCGCGTGTCTAGGCTGCCGCCTGCACATTCCCCCAGCTTCCTGCACAGGAAGGGAGGGGGAGGGGACCTTTAAGGGGCCGCTCCACATGGCCACCATTGAGCTGAGGGACTGGAGAGAGCGTCTCTCAACCCCTCAGCTGATGGCTGCCATGGAGGACCCCGCAATTTCGATGTTGCGGGACGCGCAACGACTACACGGTCCCTACTTCGACATTGAATGTCGAAGTAGGGCGCTATTCCTATCTCCTGATGAGGATAGCGGCTTCGACGTCTCGCCGCCTAACGTCGAAGTTAACTTCGAAATAGCGCCCGACACATGTAGCCGTGACGGGCGCTATTTCGAAGTTAGTGCCGCTACTTCGCAGTAGCGTGCACGTGTAGACACGGGTCATGAGTCCATGCATAAAAAGGATGGGGGTTATAAGAAGTGACCGTCCTGTCAGCGTCAACAAGCCTCCCAGGCAGCTCCTCTAAGAGCAGTAGGCTAGCAAACACCTATCTGAATGGGCCACTTGAGGGTGACATACCAGACTGCACATCAGATCCAGACCTCCCCTGGCTTCTCTAACTGCTTCTCCCGGTTCTTCCCAGCATGGGCATAGATAACATCCAATTACTGGGTCCTTAATGTCATTCACCAAGGCTATACATTCAAACTGTATTCTACGCACCCTGTCCTCCTCCTTCCTTGTCCTTTTCTGGGATCCTTCTTATGATCAACTCCTTGAGAAAGAGGTGCATGTGTTCCTACATCCACATCCTGCCCTCCTTCCCTACTGTTGGAATTTCTTTTAAGAAAAAACTGAGGGTGGGAGAGAGTGCAGCACACCTTATACCTTGGCATGGAGGCGCCACTCAAGGAGTCGCTAAGGATGCTCACCTGTGTAGGGCCATCCTGAGGAGGGAATGAGGCCTAGGGCAACCTCCCGCCTTCAGTGCCCCAGGTATGGGGCCCAGGGTAAGCCCCCCACCACAGGTCACACTCCACCCATTCCCCAAGTCCCACCCCGACTCTGCACCCTTGTTCCATTCCCTGAGCAATACGGCCTAGGGATTAGGGGAGCCTGGCACAGCAGCAGCAGGGGTCTCCCCACTCACCATGCAGGCAGTGGGAGCTGGAATGGCCTGGCAGCCTGGTCTGCTCCACCCCACTGGCCTCTCCTGAGCCACTGTGCCCCACTTTTCCATGGTGGTGGGAAGTGGAGCACCCTGGAGCTAGAGCTCTCTTCTTCCTGCTACTGTGGAGAAGCTGAGTGCCATGGGCCAGGAGAGTAGTGCGGCACAGCAGGGCAGAGCAGAGCAGGCTGTCAGGCCCTTCCAATTCCTGCTGCCTGTCTGGTGAGTTCTTGTGGGGGTGACCACTGCTGCCTCCACACCAGGCCTCCATAATCTCCTTGTTTCTTTCTACCGATAGGATGGTTGGGACACCTGCTGTAGGAGTTCCGTAAATGCGGGGCCTGGATCCACGCTATGAACAGGATGACTTTGGCCCCGTGGGTACTCATAAGCTACGTCTACACGTGAAGCCTACATCGAAGTAGCCTATTTCGATGTCTCCACATCGAAATAGGCTATTTCGATGAATAACGTCTACACGTCCTCCAGGGCTGGCAACGTCGATGTTAAACATCGACATTGCGCAGCACCACATCGAAATAGGCCCTGCGAGGGAACGTCTACACGCCAAAGTAGCACACATCGAAATAAGGGTGCCAGGCACAGCTGCAGACAGGTCACAGGGCGGACTCAACAGCAAGCCGCTCCCTTAAAGGGCCTCTCCCAGACACAGTTGCACTAAACAACACAAGATCCACAGAGCCGACAACTGGTTGCAGACCCTGTGCATGCAGCACGGACCCCCAGCTGCGGCAGCAGCAGCCAGAAGCCCTGGGCTAAGGGCTGCTGCACACGATGACCATAGATCCCCGCAGGGGCTGGAGAGAGAGCGTCTCTCAACCCCTCAGCTGATGGCCGCCATGGAGGACCCCGCAATTTTGATGTTGCGGGACGCGCAACGACTACACGTTCCCTAATTCGACGTTGAACGTCGAAGTAGGGCACTATTCCCATCCCCTCATGGGGTTAGCGACTTCGACGTCTCGCCGCCTAATGTCGATGTTAACATCGAAATAGCGCCCAACACGTGTAGCCGTGACAGGAGCTATTTCGAAGTTAGTGACGCTACTTCGAAGTAGCGTGCACGTGTAGACACGACTATAAGGGACAAAATCTTCTGGCACCAGTGCATCTGGCAAGCACACACACACCTATTGAGGAATAGACATGAGCCACACATCTCAAAGAATTCCAGTTATAGAATGGGTAACTGACTTTTTCATGATCACTTTCGCTCAAATGCCTTCTACCTTCAGAATTACAACCGACTCCTCTATGCTGGTCAGAACAAAATCCAAAATGGCTTTTCTCTTGGTTGCTTCCTCCACTTCTGAAACAAAAAAGTAGTTCTTGGAATGTATTCAGCATAATACCTTCTACTTCTGGGCTGAAATACATAACTACTAGAAAAATAACCTTTCATACAGTAATAAAAGCAGACAAAAATGAACATCTGGGCTGTAAAGGTAAATCTACACTGCAAGAACAAACATCCCCCTAAGGCAATAAATTCGAGCCCAGCTCAGTTTGACTCTGGCTCACAGGAGTCATGCTAGTGAGCTAAAAATAGCAGTGTAGGTGTTCCCACTTGGGTTGGAGCCCATGTACACTGGTATTTTTAGCCTCATTGCATGAGCTTAGGTGGGTTCACCTGGGCACATCTGTCTTGCTGTCCCTTGTTTAGCCCTATCCTATGTCTGCCACTGATAGGCCCCAAGGAAGTAGGTATTGGAAAACCAATAAATGAAAAGTAATCAGGTTGTAAGAACCAATAATGTCACCTTTAAATCTCCTAGACTCCATAACATGTCTAAGAAAGATGAGTAAATGTGTACTTCAAGAGGGGTGGAAACAGGTAAGAGAGGTTCATAGAATCCTACCGCTGGAAGGGACCTCAGGAGGTCATAGAGTCTGGCCCCCTGCCAAAAGCAGGATCAACCCTAACTAAATCATCCCAGTCAGGGCTTTGTCAAACTGATACTTTAAAACCTCTAAGGGTGGAGATTCCACCACCTCACTGGATAATGCATTCCAATGCATCACCACTCTTCTAGTGAAATAGTTTTTCCTATCCAACCTGCATCTCCCCTTCTGTAACTTGAGACCATTGCTCCTTGTTCTACCATCCATCACTAATGAGAACAGTCTCTCTTCATCCTCTTTAGAGCACCCTTTCAGAAAGTTGAAGGCTGTTATCAAATCACCCTTCACTCTTCTGTTCTGCAAACTAAATAACCCCAAATCCCTCAGTCTCTCCTCCTAGGTCATGTACTCCAACCCCCTAATCATTCAACCCGCTGAACCTGCTTCAGTGCATCCACATCCTTTCTATACTGGTGGGTGGGAGGCAGAACTGGATGCAATACTCCAGATGTGGCCTCACCAATGCCAAATAGAGGGGAATAATAACTTCTCTAGATCTGCTGGAAATGCTTCTCCTAATGCACCCCAATATGCCGTTCACCTTCTTAGCTACAAGGGCACACTGTTGACTCATATCCGCTGTAATCCCCAGGTCCTTTTCTGCTGCACTGCTAGTTAGCCAGCCAGTCCCCCAGCCTGTAACAATGGTTGTGGGTTCTTCCGTCCCAAGTGCAGGACTCTCCACTTGGCCTTGTTGAATGTCATCAGATTACTTTTGACCCAATCCTCCAATTTATCTAGGTCTCTCTGGACCCTCTGCTTACTCTGCAATGTATCTATTTGTCCCCGTATCTTATTGTTTGACTTCAGATTTCAGACCTTGCATTTGTTACTACTTTTACTGATGCCGGAAGTGGGCATAACAATAATGATACTGCCAGCTCAGCCCTATAAGGAAAACAGTTGAAGGTTAAAATCAGATGCTAGGGCTTAATTAATCAGTTCCTAAAATAAAATCTGCACTGAAACTGAATAACAAGATGATGCAGATATCATCAGTGCTTAGTCTGTGATGTTATTTACCATTAACAATATATAGGACACTCTGGGGAAAAAACTGTGCATTTCTGTACCATTAATGGTCAAAATCTCATACAAGTAAATTTGAATAAAATAACTTTGAATACTAAAGGTCCTGTTCTTCCATACTCTTCTGCCTTCAGTTTGTCGTACATTGTCCAAGTGATTATCTTGCCCATACACTACAAACAATTAGAGAGTGGGACACTGGTTATGTACCAGTGCCTAACTATGATTTTGGGCTCCTACACAGAGTAAACTCAAAATATTCATAATGCAATACCAGTAGAATTAGGTATAAAGACAGCTTGGTCACTCTGTGTCATGGCTTGGATGTAGGTAGTCTGACCTAGTGTTCAGAGGTGGAGTTTGGAGTCAGGCCAGGTCAGATACTAGGACAGTGAAAAACAACCTGGAGGTCAAGGGATGTATATGACTCATTGAGGTTTCTTTGTGTGGTCCAGGAGACATTTAGTTTATCATTGTCCATGCACAGGGTTGCCAGATTCTGCAGGTTTTTTGTGTTTGCACAATTTTTTCTACTGATATTTCAAGTGATAACACGCTTAAAGCAAGGCAATGTGAAGTGAGGTGAGCATTGATTGCACACAACATCATGAGAACCGCGTGCTCTCTCTGCATCTAATCAAAGTGCTTCTACAGTTCAGTCAGCCCATCCCACAAATTCTAGGTATGCAAACAAAACTACACTGTCCCCAGAGAGGACAAAACTAGGGAGAGGTAGATACGTTGGAGGGTAGAGAGAGAATCCAGAGTAACCTGGATAAATTGGAGGACTGGGCCAAAGGAAATCTGATGCGGTTCAACAAGGAGAAGTGTAGAGACCTGCAACTGGGGCAGAAAAATCCTAAGCATTGTTATAGGCTGGGGACCGACTGGCTCAGCAGCAGTACGTTGGAAAGGGACCTAGGGGTTATGGTGGATGAAAGGCTGGATATACAGTGTGCCCTTGTAGCCAGGAAGGCTAATGGCACACTAGGGAACCTTAGGAGAGGCATTTTGAGCAGATCTAGAGAAGTAGTTGTTCCCTTCTATTTGGCACTGGTGAGGCCACATCTGGAATATTGTGTCCAGTTTTGGGCCCCCAGTATAGAAAGGATGTGGATGTACTGGAGCAGATGCAGTTGAGGGCAACAAAAATGATCAAGGGGCTGGAGCACAAGACCTATGCCGATAGGCTGAGGGATTTGGGCTTGTTTAGTTTACAGAAGAGAAGACTTAGGGGTGATTTAATAGCAGCCTTCAACTTCCTGAAGGAGAGCTCTAAAAAGGAGGGTGAGAAACTGTTCTCAGAGGTGTCAGATAGCAGAACAAGGAGCAATGGTCTGAAGTTGAAGAGGGAGAGGTGTAGGGTAGACATTAGGAAAAACTACTTCACCAGGAAGGTGGTGAACCATTGGAATGCGTTACCAAGAGAGGTGGTGGATTCTCCATTCCTTGAGGTTTTAAAGTCCCAGCTTGACAAGGTCCTGGCTGGGATGACTTAGTGGGGGTTGATCCTGCTTGAAGCAGGGGGCTGGACTAGATGACCTCCTGAGGCCCCTTCCAGCCCTATGCTTCTATGACCATCTGGATTACAACAATCTTGCCGTCCACTAAGATAAAGGAGGGTCGCTCATGGCCCACTCACTAGCCTAGGTTACCCTGCACAGTACTAGAAGAGGGCAGTCTGAGGTATGGTGGAAGACAGATAGATGGCAGGGGCAGGTTACCTGGAGGTCAGGCAAGCAGGCAATAAGAGCTGGTAGTACAGTTTGATCTTCTCTCGACTGGCATTCTCAGGACCTGACTAGTACGAAACAAGAATTTGATGAACCATGGGATGTCAATATTGTCTAGTAGCATTGCCAACACTTCCACTGTTTGCTGGGCTCTTAGAAGACATTTGGGGAAAATTACAGCTAATTAACAGCACAGAACAGGACTGGAGTCTGTAAACAAACTTTATGGGACCACGGGAAGCTTGGCTACACCCATAATATGTAGTTGTCCAACAAACTAAAATGCTTGATGACCAATGTTGCTTTACTAGAGAGTGCTGTCAGTTTTGTCTCTTCTTGAGTTATTGTCCCAAGCACAGAGCCTGCCAACATTCCACTGAGAGATTATTCTGCATTCTTAATAGATCTTGGTGTCAAAGCAATTTTCCTCGGTATTATTTCATAAGTAAATTGAGTATGGAGTATAATCCAAGATTAGTGACAGTGAAAAACTGCACAATCTTGGGCAAAATTCTAGGCAGCACAGTGGAACTTCATGGGGTTGCAGAGAGACTCAACTGGTGACACTATCTTTAGATAGTTTCCTTTATGCTGTGGTGATTGTGTGTGGTGTAGCCCTCTCTCCTTTGTGACATTTTATAAGTAACTTGCGTGAAAGGGTCAAAGAGTGAACTCAGAAGAACTTGCATATTATAACTATATGAGAGATATAGGAGTGTAGGGAGCAGGAAGCTAGTTGTGCCTTCCTTTTTTGCCCACCCCACAATATGTGCTTGCATTTCATCCAGATATTTGTAGTCACACCTCTCATGTCAGTTTCAATAATTAGATTTTTCCTTGTTTTTGTGTTCAAGTATTTTCATATTTATTGGGTGAAATTGTGGCTCCGCTGAAGTCAATGACAAATTTCAACAAGGTCAGGATTTCACTCATGTCTTTCCCTGAACCATCACAGCAGTAAGTTCCAGATCCTTTGCTAATTTAAGTCACTGAAAAAATTCTGTGAACTTCAACAGCATTGGAATATTACTCACAGGATTTACTCTTAAAATTTTCCTTCATTTTTCTTCATCTTCTGCCAATGCCTCTGATGCCTCTATTGCCCTTCATGTTATTTCCCAGTCATCACTAGTGTGTTCATATCCTCTGAACTTTATTACTTGCTTTGGGTAGCTCTCATTGGCCGTGTCTACACATGCACACTACTTCGAAGTAGTGGCGCCAACTTCGAAATAGCGCCCGTCACGGCTACACGTGTTGGGCGCTATTTCGAAGTTGAAATCGACGTTAGGTGGCGAGACGTCGAAATCGCTAACCCCATGAGGGGATGGGAATAGCGCCCTACTTCTAAGTTGAACGTCGAAGTAGGGCACGTGTAGACGATCTGCGTCCCGCACCATCGAAATAGCAGGGTCCGCCATGGCGGCCATCAGCTGAGGGGTTGAGAGATGCTCTCTCTCCAGCCCCTGCGGGGCTCTATGGTCATCGTGTGCAGCAGCCCTTAGCCCAGAGCTTCTGGCTGCTGCTGCCGCAGCTGGGGATCCATGCTGCATGCACAGGGTCTGCAACCAGTTGTCGGCTCTGTGGATCTTGTGTTGTTTAGTGCAACTGTGTCTGGGAGGGGCCCTTTAAGGGAGCGGCTTGCTGTTGAGTCTGTGACCCTGTGACCCTGTCTGCAGCTGTTCCTGGCACCCTTATTTCGATGTGTGCTACTTTGGCGTGTAGACGTTCCCTCGCAGCGCCTATTTTGATGTGGTGCTGCCCAACGTCAAAGTTGAATGTCGACGTTGCCAGCCCTGGAGGACATGTAGACGTTATTCATCGAAATAGCCTATTTCGATGTTGCTACATCGAAATAAGCTATTTCGATGTAGCGTGCACGTGTAGACATAGCCATTATGTCCTAGGGTTTGTCTGATTTAGGAGCATCTGCGCATTTGATTAGGATGCTGCTCGCTCCATCTTTCAGAAAAGAATGAGGATGTTACATCAGTCATAACAGGAGACGAGTCTCTGAAACACCTCACTAAACAAGAATCCACAACTGAATGCATTGCTGTGTATACTTTCTCTGTTTTACAACCGTTCAACCAGTTTTTGTTCCACTGGGGAATAAATTCTAAACTATGGTCCATCTCCCGTACACATGCATAACAAACTCTTATGCGATCCTTTTTGTGGCCACTGGTGGAGGCATGGCAGAGATGATCTTCGGAGAGTCCATGTGGCCAGTACATCACTAAGCTCCAGCCGTCTCTGGAAGGGCCTTAGCAGCTACGAACAACTGTGTTTAGAGCAGCTCTCTATCTACTCAAAAAGGTGCTGAAGCCTAAACCAGTCACTGGCCAGCTCAGGTTTGGGGACCCACAAATGAACCTTGTGATTTTCCCACTAAATTCCCCTCAGTGGCTGCAGGGTACAGCAGAGGACTGAGTGCTCTTTTTTGTTTTACTTTCTATTCATATCTAAATACACACGAAAAAACAGTTGGAGTTAATCTTTAATTGACATTTTGAAATGCAATACATCCTCTGAAACACAGACTTCATGATACCTTATCTGCTTTATCTATATTAACTCATTTTGCAAATTAATTTTAAAAATTCAGTAATTTGGTTCACAAACTGTGCTGTTTATTGTTTATGTCTCTTTTATCTTTGAGGCTCACCTGTTGTTGGGCACAACTCACTGACTTCACTTGGGGTGTGTCTACGCAAGCCCCCTCCTTTTGGAAGGGACATGTTAATGAGGGAGTTTGGAAGATGCTAATGAGGTGCTGCTATGAATATGCAGCACCTCATTAACATAATGGCAGCCGCGGCAATTTGAAAGTGCTGCTTTCAAATGGCGCACTACCTGCGTAGCTGGGGGCCTTTCAAAACAGCTCCCAGGAGTTCAGAAGCCCTTTCATCCCATTTGTTTTGGGAAGAAGGGACTTTTGAAGTCCTGGGGGTTGTTTCGAAAGGCGCCCGGGTATGTAGGCGGCGTGCCATTCGACCGTGGCACTTTCGAATCGCTGCGGCCACCATTATGCTAATGAGGCACTGCATATTCATGGAGCATCTCATTACCATCTTCTAAACTCCCTCATTAACATGCACCTTCTGAAAGGAGGGGGCTCGTGTAGACACACCCTTGGATTTGTACCTGTAAATGGGTGCTAGATGTGTAGTGCCAAATGACAAGTCACATAAACTGGCCTTACTATGAGGTTGCTTAAACAAACACTACTAGCTTTAGTATGTAATTGCCACTCCAACTGCACAACATAATATTATTCCTAAATATTTAAACAAGTGCATTTAGAAAAAGAAGAAATAAACTGATCTATTAATACAGATTCTCTCCTTTATTCATCTCCACTTCTTTTTCTGGGACATGCATTTCCCAGTCTCTGAGCTTCAGTATACTCAAGTATGTGCAGGACTTAGTCTGGTGAACAGATTTTGTGAAATTTGAACACGGAAGTCAGGTTTTTATTCCTGAACCCATGATGTCGGGGGTGTGACTGGCAAATGAGATTCTTAACACTTCCATTTTCACAGTAGTGCATTGAATTTAGCCATGTATTTTCCATTGAATTAAGGGAAATCATGTGGTTAAATGCCTCCATCACTGCTAGGAAAATTTAAGAGTAAAGTAAGTGGTAATACTTCCAAAATGGTGTGTATATAAAATCAGCTATTGATAATGGGTTTTATGCATATTCCCCTTTATTCTACAAGTGACTAATTAATCTTATACCTACTCTCACTTACTAAAATGAGGTAAACAGCAGAATCTGTTTTTATGTTCTTAATCATAAAATAATATCCTAACTGCTGTTGTAAATGCAACATCTGCATCCAGAGCCTGGGCAGGCCAAAATGAAAGGCAGGCTAAATTAAAAAAAAATCCTTTCTTTTATCTGCTCAGCAATCCCATAGCAAGGGGAACATTCTGGAACATTGTGAAATGCAAATTACAATGCCTTGTGCTAGAGCTAATATTGCTTCAGTTATTAATCCACTGCACAAGTCTTAATGAGCAAGCCTTCCTCTCTCAATGGGACTGACTGTTAAGAACATTACAAATACTACAAACACCTACATATTTGTACAAAGATAACCCCATGTTAATGCTGCAAGATTCCTTTTTTAATCCCCTGTTATTTATAAAAGTATGAATCATTAACAGTTATTTCTGAGATGGAGAAATGTAGCCTACTAATGTAACTTAAAATGCTGTTATTTTAAGCAACAACAAAGGGAGCAAAGTCTCAGGTTCTTTTTAATGCTAAATGTCTCAGTAGTGGGAAGGGTGGTGAATTACTTTGGTAAGGTACTTATTGCTTTTTTTGAAAAAAAAATCCTGCTGCAGAGGTGCCCTTTGAGTTTCCTTTCTTTTGGATGAAACATCAGGTTCTTTAGTTGATGGTCCCTTTGCATATTCCATGTATGAGTATTCATGTGTACCATGGGGCTGCATCCAGAAATTCTTCAGAGCTTTGTTCAATGGCCCACACATGCACAGTGGCTTCCCCCATGCTCCCATCCAATCTGGGAGATGGGGCTGCCCCTTGCCCAGCATGGGGTAGGGGTGGTGGCTGGGGATGGGACCTCTGCAAGACACTCATTCAAAAAGCCCTCTCAGGCAGCAGCTGGTTGGATGCAAGATCCTCTCTTTCCTTTCTTGCAACAGGAAGCCCCCAGTGGTGGCCTCAGGGCGGGGCTGAGAGGGGGTATTGCCACACATATCACACCCTCTTCCCCCCTGCTCATGGGTTCAGTAGCCATGGCCCACCTGCCGTGAGCCTGCTGCCTGTTCATCTGCAGGCCCATATAACTTGCTGTGTATGGAAGGACAGACTCCCACTGAGGACTATCTATAGGAAATCCATTTATTCCTCAAACCTGTCTATATCAGACATTGTATATTGAACTGTAATGGGGTGCACTACTCCCCAATGCCCTGTACAGGAGGCCAGAGGCCTTGCCACACCCTACCTCATCAGGAAGAGCAGAAAAGACATCCTCGAGGCAGGACAGAGTGTCTGTCTCTGGGGCAGCCAATCAGGACCCAGTAGGCTGGTATAAAAAGCTGCTGGGCTAGGGCCTGGCACTTTCTCACAGGAGCTTAACCCAGGTACAGGGAGTGTGAGCTGAACTTAGACTTTGGTAAGGCTAGCTACAAGCCTAATACAAGAACTAACAGCACCATGGACAGGGCTAGTCAGATCATAGCCCCAGAACCTTGAAGATAACCAGACAAGGCAGTGTCCAGGAAAGTAACCCAGGGAGCCAGGAAAGTGCCACACAACCAGGCAAAGACCTTACACAATTCCCCTTTGCCACAGAGGGGCACTCACAAGCAGGTGGATGCCATTACAGTCACCTAAGGAACTGGATCTGATAAAAACTCCAAGATTGGAGGATATGATGAGTAAAAAGGATGAATACCTGGTTTCAATAGTCTTCTTAGTATTGACATTTAAGATAAATATTCACTGGTTCCATCTATGTGTGCTGGTCTGGAACTAGTATCAGTACTGCCTTGTCTCTATTAAGAACTTTCTGGTCACTGAACATGCACAGGAACCTTTATACTTAACTTCAGGAACCCCAAGAACACTAGGTTGTACCAAGTCTTTTATAACATGGGAGGAGATATTCCTCCAATATCCCTGGTCTCCACTTCTTTCTGGCCTGGTTCTCCTGAGGGATGTCTACTCTGGAGGAGCAGTCTACAGCAAGGTCCTAGGATCTATCTCACCTCCAACTATCTGGTAGGAGCTCTCTGGCACTGATGGCACCACTGCTGCTGATGGATCATATCTCGGAGTCCTACGAGTTAGAGGAGATGATCACACCAGCATCTCCATGCAGGCAGTTGAACCCTTCATATGTGTAATTCTTCTGGGTATGTACTCCCACCCCTCCCAGGACAGCTATTACCAATTTCCTTGGAGTCCCCTACAACCAACTGATCCTTCTGTCTGTGTTTATTGGGATCTGTGGAATCCTTGTGGCATGTGTTTTGACTCTTCAGGAATCATACTGCTCCTCTCTCATGAGCTAGTTTCTTCCAAGTATGAGTAGGAGGAGGTGGAAGTAGAACTGCAGCTGCCAGTGGCTTTGATGAGTGCTTCTGCTTCATCCATGGATACGGGTTCACTCCTTCACCACCAGATGACAACCCCAGCACCAACAGGTGATATAAAACTTTGCCATTGACCTACAGATCCCATTAGAAGAGATCCCAGGCCCTCGCCTCTGGCTTCTAGCATCTTGCAGCTGCAGGCACAGAGTAAGGGTGCCCTGCCGAACTGTGAGGCTGTACTAGCTCTGACTGATGCCATATGGCACACATTGGCATCCTCTGACCCTACATCAAAGAGGGCCAAGAGACACTCTAGTATTCCTGCTAAAGGGACTGAATTCTTATTCTCCACTCCTGCCCCTGATTCTTCTGGTGGTTTAGGTGGCTGTTGAAAGTGCTTGGTCACACTATCAAAGAGACATTTTGGCAGATAAAGGCTCTAAGAGAGTAGACCTGCTGAAATTTTCCTTCACTATCAGGCATTGTTAGCAAAATATGATTTTAATAACTTCCAGGCTTGTGGACTCCACAGGCAAGCTTCCTAGAGAAGACAGGGCCTAATTTCAATCTCTTTGATCTGAGGGCAAATCTTCCAAGCTGACATGGGTATGGTGGACATGGCTTCAAGAAATTTGGCCTTTGATCTGGTCATGAGGAGACTTCCCATGAGGAAGCATGGGATTCCTGGCTGCAATCCTAAGGAGATCCAAAACACCATGGAGGACCTCCCTTTTGGTGAGCTGAATCTTCACAAAGAGAAAAAGCACGAGTTTCTCACTTATTAAAGATCTTGAGATCAACTCTGCAATCTGTGGGATTTATACTCTGTCCCCCGGGGAGGGATCACCTGAGGTAGTTATATAGACAGAGGCCACCCTGCCTTCATGCACCTTATAATAAGCTCACTGTTAAGCTACCTCCCAAATGTCAAAAGCGTCAGGGGCCTTACTTCTTAACCTACTCGATTGCCACAAGATCACTACAGCCAGCTGGGTTCTAGAGATTATCTGTAGGATGGAAATTTCTGAGGCAAGTTATGGTATTTTGCGAAAGACCCCCTCTTCAAATCCTGAAGTCTGGAGTAAGCCTATAATCCTATAGTTCAGAAACTCAGTATAAGTGGAAGATTACCCCCACTCGACACCCCCTCATCTCACTCACAAGACCCAGTGAAAGTTATGCCAACTCGGATAGAGCCTTGGAGTTTAGAGGGAGGGGTAGTTGCCCTGGCAACCACATTGCAAGTAGATGCCATGCATGTGAGAGCCAGGATATAGCACCATTCCATTTGCTATCCCAAGTTGGTACTCAAAACAAATGTGTTATGGCTCTATGCTGTTACTGTCTCTTTTGCTTTAATCTTCTAGATAAGCACCCTGAATGTGCCCATGTAAAGGCACCATCATTGCTCTTGTACACACATCATCCATCCAATTAGACACATAGATGTTAATGCATGTTTGCTTTGTTTGAGAAACTTGTTAAGGAAAACCACTTGTACTAGAGATAGACTGTTCTATAAGCAATGAGCAGGGATACTATGTAACCTTTTTAGATTATTGGCTTATTGTGCTCATTTCATCTTGGACATATCCAGGCTTGGGTAACACCCATGCTGTAGTTTCCCCCTGCCCACCAATAATCTATATAATCAATTGTAATCTATTGTCTGGCAGTGCTCCACTGAGTGCTGATGGGCAAAGTGACACTCCAACAGCGCTGTGTGTAATAAACCCTCCTGCCTGCTTCATACACGGTGTCCAGACTTTGTTCCAACATTATCCATCAGAGATACTTCATAGAGTTTCTCTTTCCAACCTCACAGATCCCTTTCCTAGTCCCCTCTGGGGACAACTCTCACAAGGTAATTCTTCAGTGGGAAAAAAGAATCCCTTTTACATGCTTGGCTATAGGGAATGTCCAGGATCATTATCATGGGAGTGGGTTCTGCTCCCTGCATTTCCAAAGCCCCCAAAAAGACAGAGTGCAGATACCCACCCTGGACCTTCTGAAACTCAACATCTTTATTTGAAGGCCACAGGTCTGGATGGCTATACCAACATCATAATCCCTTCCCTTCAAGGAGATGTGGAATTCACAGCTATCTGCGCAAAGTGCACCAGTGTCTATGTGGACATTCATGGTAGGCCATGAACACTTCCAGTTTTGAGCCCTCACCTTTGGGCTAGCTACAGGACCCAGATTACTTACAAAGTTGGGCTTCTAGAATTATACGTTTTTCCCATATCTGGATGATTGGCTGTTGTTAGTCTGATTTCATCAGGAATGTCAGGTCAGTGACAGGGTTCCTCATGCAATGTTTAACAGCCCTGTGTGTCTGCATAACAGAATAAAAGTCTGTTTTGTTATCTGTAAGATGAATAAACTTTTTGCATCAAGGTTGGATTTGGTATCTGCAAGAGTGTTTCTCCTCTCAGGAATGTTTCATGCAGTGAATTATTTGACTTCACTCATCACTGACAGGCCTTGAACTGTGCCTCTCACTATTTGGCCACATGCACTTACGAGATTTCTTTCACCAGACTCCCACTGTGGTGCTTTCAGGTTTGGCTTCACTTGATCTGTTGAGCAAGCAAAGACCACATCAACTCCAGGATAGTAATTTCCACCAGTTGTCTGCAACCTGGTGATCAAACCTGAAAAAAGATCATGGTGGGCGTTCTCTTCAGGCATTCTGCCCCTCTCCATCGGCCACATTTGTAATGGACATCTTCCTTCTGTGCTGGGGTGCTCACCCAAACAAGAACACTGTACTAGGCTCACAAAAAACCAAAATTTAAACTCACTGGAACTGAGAGCAGCTCATCTTGTGAGCAAGGACTTTCTTCTGCTTGTATGCAGATTCCATATATAAATAATGTTGGACTACAGTTGTCTGTAAAAACAAACAGGTAGGAATGAGATCTTGTGCCCTTCATCAGGAAACACATTACAATACAGGCAGTGTACCTTTCTGGTGTTCTTGATTCCCTGGCTGGCAAATTAAATGGATCATCTCAGCAGAATGTGCTGTGAGTGGGAGATTCATGACAAGTTCCTAGGAGAGAGATATACACAGTGGGATACTCTGCTGTATGACTTCCTTGAGTTACAAATGGACAGAAAGCTCCCCCTATATTGCTTCAGGAAGAGCCATGGGTTGTGATATCCAAAGCTGATGCCCTAGATCAATGGCCTCAGGTATGCCTTTTTTCACATTTGCCTATAAGATGCTCTGGGACAAAGTCAATATATTTTTTCTAGAACCCTACTAGCCCAGACAGTTGTGGTTCACAGAACTTCTATCTGTTCCTGGATCTCCTAACCCACCCACCAAATGGTTCATCAAAGGTCTATTATGCACCTTCTCACCGGTGCTTAAACCTGCCCTTCAATGTAATTTTTACATCCCAGCTCATTAGTTCACCTTTTGAACATATGCGCTATGTCTACACTTAGTAAAAACTTCAAAATGGCCGTGCTAATGGCCAGATCAAAGAATACTTATGGAGTGTTGAAATGCATATTCAGCACCTCATTAGCATGCCGGCAGCCGTGCTGCATTTCACTTCCACATGGCTCATCTACACAGGGTCCTTTTCGAAGGGACCCCATCAACATCTAAATCCCCTTATGCCTATGAGTTCATGGGAATAAGAGGATTTTGATGTTCTTGCAGTCCTTTCAAAAAGGACCCTGGTGTAGAAAAGCTGTGCGAGAGTGAAAAGCGGCACTTTCGAAGTGCTGCGGCTGCCAGCATGCTAATGAATATGCATTTCAATGACTCATTAGTATTCTTCAATCTGACCGTTAGCATACCCATTTCGAAGTTTTTACTAAGTGTAGACACGGCCAGGGTGACTTACACTATCGCATTCAGTAATGACCTAGATACAGAGAATGTTTTGTTCATGAGCAAATGGACAGGGAATGTTTCAGTTTGTCTAAAGGAGCATTTTTGGTTGGCTAATCAACTTTAATTATAGGTTGTGATTTTCAGCCTCTAGGTAAGCATTTGTTTGTGCCTGTTCTGTATGCTCACTGTTGGAAGTTCTCATACAAATAGAACATTTGCATGTACTCCTAGGCAGATAGATATCCATGAGAGGTTTGAAAGGGATAGATGCTTTGTTTCTCTCTATCAAGGGTTTATATATGTCAGTTGTACGGTTCACAATCTTTTTCTTTCTGAGCCCTTCCTTCCCTGATGCCCACAAAATGAAATGAAACTCCATGGCCCTGCTGTGCCACAACTGTTTTTCTGCATATAAAATCCAGGGCTGCCATTAAGGAATAGCAAGCAGGGCAGTTGATTGGCACCTCTGTGAAGTTAAGTTGCTCACCATAGGGAGTTCTGTGAAACTAAGTTGCTCAGGTTTCAGCTTCTGTCCTGGGGTAGTGGAGTTCAGGTCCTGGGCTGCAGTCTCTTACAGTGGGGCTTTAGCTTTCTGCCCTGGGCCTTAGAGAGTCTAATGCTAGCCATACTTGGCAGCCCTCTCCTCCCTCCCAACACGTGCATGCAGTGGCCCCAGACCCGTGGTGGAGGACCACTTTTAGTATATTAGCAGAGTGGGCCCATGTGATTGCATGTTCAAAATGTACACTTATGTAAGGTTTGAAAATCAGATCCTGAAAGACTGGTTACTTTGTGATGGGACTGGAATGAATGATTCGCCCAAAAATCATCATTCTTAAGAAGTACTTTATGCTGAAGTGTAAAAATGACATTGTGGGATTACATGTTTTCCCTGACAGTGAGTCCGTACCAAAGATGTTTAATCTGTAATTTGAAATGATTGTTTTTTCTGTCTATCAGCCCTTGCAACAGGCTGGGATCAGAAAATCCTTTTGAAGGTCTTTCCACCTGATGCAGCCTTACTAGTAAAGGGTCCTGTGAGCCCAGTTTATTACCTGTTACACCTCTGCAACCCTACTTTCTTTAAATTCTATCTCCAGAAGTTACATACCCAGGCTACGGCTACACTGTAGCCATAACTCAAAATAACTTATGCAATTTGTGCAATGCAAATTGTGTAATTTATTTCAAGTTATCTTATTTGGAATTTGGTGCTGCCCACATGGCACCAAAGTTTGAAATAAGTGGCAACTTCGAAGTTTCCACTACCCCTTGTTCAGCAAGGGGTACCAGAGCTGGCATAAAGTGCTTGAAATAGTGCTGCTATTTTGAGCACGGTGTTTAGCTGTAGAGTTGCTGTTTTGGGATACATTATAGTGTAGCCGTAGCCCCTTAGTCTTCAGATAGATTGCAAGTGTGTAACTGAGATGTAACTGCAGAGGAGTAATGGAGAGATGTAACTGAGATTTTAGTCCCTCTTTTTAAATTTAGTTCACAGTTATGTGGATACAGGAGCTAGACTGGACTCTATTCTTCCCTTTTCCATTGCTATGTTGACTTTGTAGAGCTAACAGGAGTGAAGAGCAATAACACTTTTGTTGGCCAGTAATGTCATTAGCATCATCTATGTGATAATGGGCAGCAGAGATTAAATGAGTCATTGTAATATAGTCATTTTTCTGTCATAAATACTCTTTGAGGTCAGATATGAGCACGGAGAAATGTCTGTGAAGGGTTTTGTTCTTCCTCCAGCCAAGAGTATGATTTCTGAAGTAGATATCATCATGGAACATGAGGTGTTATATAAAACTATGGCTCTTATGTTGTTTCCTCCCACATTTCACAGTAAAACTTCTCTTTATGAAAATCAGTTAGTTAATTTGGCCATTGTTAGAAATGTATGCGACAGCTCCAACTCTGTGTTTTTCTGCCCTATCTGAGCTATGGCATGTGCTTGATTCCTCTCGCTTCTCTGTCCAGTCTATCCCATTTGCTTTCAGTACTGATTTAGTGTAACACTTTTCTATTAAAATTTCCATCAGGCGATAACTTTTAAAAACTCCCTGTAGTGCACTTCTGATTTCCTTTTGTTTCTTTTATTTTCTTTTGACTGTATATGTTTGATTTATTTATTTTTTCCTTTTCCCTTCAAACTTTTTTCCCAGGAAGGTTTTATAACAGGGTGACTTGCCACTTTAAGGGTTGGAGGCTTGACTCTGACCAGCTTCATACGGTTAACCCTGCCTGCCACAGCTGTGTTCAGGTAGGGGTTTAGTTAATAGAACCAGCTGGGTAAGGAAGAGCTGGTTCTCCAGGAAAGATCAGCAGGAAGCTGCAGGGATGAGATAAACATTATGGGTACATCAGCACTCAAGAGGTTTGTTGTGTAGACAAAATGGGGGTTTTGTCAACAAAACTTGTGGAGTATCTACACACAAAATGTGTTTTGTCGATAGAAACTGTCAACAAAAAAGCCACATAGATGCTCCAGGGGGTCCTTTTGTCAACAGGCGGATCAATCTGCCTTTAAGTGTAGATGCAATCTGTTGACAAAATTTTTGTCAGAACAGTAACTTCTGACCGTAACTTTTGTAGATGATGCTTCTCATAGCCCATTTGCTTAAGGAGTTTGCTGAGGGTGTGTAGGCTGTAGCAGGGAACACTGAGTTTTCAGGGAAAAGGGGATTTGAGAAGAGAAAGCCCATGAGACTGCCATGAGGAAAATTGGGAGCATAGACCTGAGGGGATTTGAGAGATTTTTTGTTTTGTATATTTTGTTATGTAAATGAATCCACACACAGGGAAGGGTATTGCAGAATTTGAGAGCAGGTTTTTTGATAATCAGAAATTCCTGGAAAGTGAGGAAGCTGAGGCTGGGTGCCTGTCAAATCTACCTCAGGCCATGAAGGAAGCTCAAGAGGTGGCTGTTTGTTCTCTCTACTGTTTTTTATTTTTCTGTCTTGAGTTCCTCTCAGTCTTCTCTTTCCTCTTCCTTAGTCCCCCACCAGCTCCCCCCATTGTCTTTTCTCATTCATCCTTCATGCCACCAGTATCTTCCCCCCTGTCATTCTGACCCTAGTTTTCCTTTCCCTCAGAGACACTAAATTACATGTTCTCATGTTTTCCATTCCACCCACTCATGGTCAGTTCATTCCTGACACCCATTAATTCTTTATTCATCAACCAGCCACTCATTTTTTTTCTTGTTTTCACTTTACTGCTCCTCCTGAACAAAAGACATTTGGGAGAAGGAGCCAGTATGTTTTCTATAAGAGCCTTGCTTTTTCACTCATGACACGTAAGTTGGTGAGAAGGCTGCAGGGAATTGGGGCACTTATGTCATTGACTGGAAAACAAAATTTAAATACTAAATCTCCAGGCTTTGAAACTGAGGGTGCTGACTGGCATTAGTAGCTAGTCTGGTTAGAGGGAGCTAAATTTTAAACACTTATTCAAGATAAATCTGCTGGAGATGACAGGAGAGAGATGAGCCAGGGAGAGAAAGAGAGGTGGGACTGGAGAATGGCAGTAAAGAATACTAAGACCAGAGAGATGAAAGGGAGGGAGCAGTGCCTGAAAGGGAGCTCTCTTGCTTTCAGGCAAAGATTTATTTTTGTTCTTCCCCATCTGACTTGTTTTTTATGCCAAATCATGGTCCCCCCTGGCCTGTACAATAATAGCTCTGATTCTTCTCTTTTGCCCTTCTATAGAATAGCACCATATTTAAGTGTGAAGCAAATGAGATGCATTGTGTACTAAAACAGTGTGCATAATAGGTCTGATCCTTCATTTCCTTGCAGCCTGTGTGGAGGAGAATGTTACCAAATCAGAATGGTTGCATTTTACACTCACTTTGCATAGGTGTGAATGGTGACGTGGTGCAAGTAGCACTGCCCCTCAAATAATGTAAATAAGTATTCATTTTTAGAGGCTCTAAGATGGGAGCATGCAGGGGCTGGGGGGGACCTATAGCCTGCAAGCTGGATTTAGCCCCCAACTCACTTTGATCCAGTTCATGGCCAGGTTAAGAAAGGGCCCTGGACTGCTGCCATTAACACCCCTGCATTCTGGGCCAGATCTACATTCTTTCTATGCTTTCCTGCTTCACAAGCCACTCTCTCTGTTAGGAATGTTCTTTTCTCTTCTGTTGCACATGGTAACCACAGTATGTGCCTCCAACATTATATTGATATTATCTGATTTTTTTTATCACAGTAGCCAGGGCTTCACTTATTCACAAGTCTGGAGATCAACACTTCGGTAAATAGTTGCTAAAATTTCTTAAAAACAATGAGAAGTCCTGAGGCACCTTACAGACTAACAGCTTTTTGGAGCATAAGCTTTTGTGGGCAAAGACCCACTTCGTCAGATGCATGCTTGTTTTTGCGGATACAGACTAATACGGCTACCCCTCTAAAATTTCTTATTTGTGTATGGTCCATGATTTCAAGCTTTTATGTCATTATTTTGAAGTCCGGTTTCCTCACACCCACCAAAGGCTGTGGCCTATGCTGTTTTGTTTCAGGAAGAAGGGTGCTTTGAAAAACATGGCTTGTTTTTGAAGAAACCCCATCTATATTGCTGTTTTTGCTTCTGGGAAAACCTCTTCTGGACATGCTATTGTGTGTGAATATGCAAATGAGGCATGAGATATGTAAATCTGTGCTTCATTTGCATGTTCAATCACGCTCATTTGTGTTCCACTTCCGAAAGCAGCGTGCAGTGTAACTGCAGCCAAAGGCATTTGTCTTGAAATATAGCACAACATGAGGTGATTGTAAGAAATAGCAGCTAGCCAATAAGATGCAGTTAATAGTTTCAAGTGTTTAACCATATCAGCATGAGGTTTTCTGGGGCCAGGGCCCTAATGCCTCATTCCTAGAATTGATGGGTGAGTCCAGCTGCTTCATTTGCAGCACTGAATATTGATGTTTTGGGAATGGTCCTCATGATGAGCTCTAATCTAGTTGCTGCGGTATTGAGGCTATGCCAACTTTCTCTTAATGACTCATTAAAAATTCTTTTTCTTGCTAGATTTGTTTGGAGAAAATGTACATCATACAAACACTTCCTCTCATTAGATGTATCTGGAATGGGAAATAGAATCGTTTTAAAATAGTTTGGTTTTTTTTTTTGTTCTCCTTAGTTGAGAGCTTCACTCTGTACCTGTCGGCAGCATCACTTTGGTCATTGACTTAGTGTAAAGAGAACTTAAAATCAGCGTAAAGTGTTCAGTTCTATATGTTGGTTAATATGATCAGTAAGTGAAGAGTGACTCTCCATCTTGAGGCTGAAAATAATCCATTGACCTGTAAATGCAACTAACCTTCACAGAGGTGTTCCTAAGCAGGTGTTTTTCAGCCCTTTCCCTGAACACTTGTGCAAGAGAAGGGAAGAGTTTAACTTTTAGGGCTTCGCTAATTTTTTCATGAAGTTCTTTGAAATCTTCAGATTAAAGATGCTGGAGAATTACAAAGTATCCTTACAGCTGTGGGTTAGTGTAGCCAGATAATTGGATTTTATATCCCAAGCTGGAGGTGCACACATTGAGCAATTCCTTTATAACTTCTATTCTAATGCAAAGTGAAGAGAACTAAAATCCAACACTGTTCAGAAACCTCTGCATCATGAAATATGACTAATCCAGAAGGACTCTAACAAGAAATGCCTTCTGGGTTTTATTCTGTTTGGCTAAGATGGCCTGCAATGTTCTATGTTTCTCATCCCAGGGTACGTGTACCCTTAGGGTGCATGGAGGTCTTCCAGGGGGTACATCTACTCATCTAGATATTTGTCTAGTTTTACAACAGGGTACACAAAAAGTAAAGTTAGTACAATCTAAAAGTTTATTTGGACAGTGGCTTGTTTCTACTGCTTCATATGCCTTATGCTGAAATGTAAAAACACTATTTCCATTCCAATAAATTTATTTGTTAATAAGTTACTAGAAAGTCAGCAAGTTTTCAGTAGTAGTCTACTGTGGTATGTTTTGCATGTTTTTTGTAAATAAGCAGTTTTAAGTGAGGTATAACTTGCTGGTATGCAGAACAAATCCTGAAAAGGGTATGGTAATCTGAAGAAGTTGAATGGCACTTGTTTCAAAACATCAGATTGCCTTAGGACCATGTTTCTCAATCAGTGGTATGCATACACTTAGGGGTACGTGAGAGAAGTCTGGGGGTACTTATAATTTTTTTTTTTAAAAAAGGGATACTTTATGAACAAAGGTTGAGAAACACTGCTGTATGTGAACTGCAATGGATGAGTTCCATTAAATAATGACTTAGAAGGTCTGTATTCCATCGGTAACTGTTGTCGATGTCAGTCAGAGCACTGGAACACATTGAGGGAGATGTGTATGTGTGGTTCATTCATCATCTTGGCATTGGGTAAGTATCCAGCTTGCAGGGAAGAGATTCCCAAAGTCCTGTGCCAGCATCCATGCAACTCAGAGTAAAGCCTTGGATGGAGTATCTGAGAGAGATCTTTTCTTCCTGAAGGGAAATCTAAGTGATAGTGCCAGTTCTTTGAGAAGTGTCCTTATGAGCACTCCCTACAAGGTGCACTTGTATCCCTGCACTGCTCACTTGAGAGCTTTGGTAACAGTGTCACATGACACTAAGTCAGTCATCACAGCTGGAGTTCCAACACTGATGAGCACTCAAAGTATAATCACAGAATCACAGGAGTGGAAGGGACCTCAGTAGGTCATCTAGTCCAGCCCCCTGCTTCAAGCAGGATCAGCCCCCACTAAGTCATCCCAGCCAGGACCTTGTCAAGCTGGGACTTTAAAACCTCAAGGTATGGAGAATCTACCAAGTCTCTAGGCAACGCATTTCAATGCTTCACCACCCACCTGGTGAAGTAATTTTTCCTAATATCTAACCTACACCTCTCCCTCTTCAATTTCAGACCATTACTCCTTGTTCTGCCATCTGACACCACTGAGAACAGTTTCTCACCCTCCTTTTTAGAGCTCCCCTTCAGAAAGTTGAAGGCTGCTATTAAATTACCTCCAAGTCTTCTCTTCTGTAAACTAAACAAGCCCAAATCCCTCAGCCTATCCTCACAGGTCTTGTGGTCCAGCCCCTTAATCATTTTTGTTGCCCTCAATTGAATCTGCTCCAGTACATCCACATCCTTTTTTATACTGGGGGCCCAAAACTGGACACAATATTCCAGATGTGGCCTCACCAGTGCCGAATAAAGAGGAATAATTACTTCTCTAGATCTGCTCAAAAGGCTCCTCCTAATGCACCCTAGCATGCCGTTAGCCTTCTTGGCTACAAGGGCACACTGTTTACTCATATCCAGCCTTTCATCCACTGTAACCCCTAAGTTCCTTTCCATCGTACTGCTGCTGAGCCAGTCGGTTCCCAGCCTGTAACAATGCTTGGGATTCTTCCGCCCCAGGTGCAGAACTCTACACTTCTCCTTATTGAACCTCATCAGATTTCTTTTGGCCCAGTACTCCACTGTATCCAGGTCCCTCTGGATTCTCTCTCTACCCTCCAATGAATCTACCTCTTCCCCTAGGTTTGTGTCATCTGCAGACTTGCTGAGGGTGCAACCCAGTCCCTCATGCAGGTCATTAATAAAGATGTTGAATAACACAGGCCCCGGAACTGAGCCTTGCGGCCCTCTGCTTGAAACAGACCACCATCCAGATATTGAGCCACTGACCACTACCTGTTGGGCCCGACCATCAAGCCAGCTTTCTATCCATCTTATAGTCCAAGGATCCAGTCCATATTTCCTTAACTTATGGACAAGAATGTTGTGGGAGACCGTATCAAAAGCCTTGCTGAAGTCAAGGTATATCACATCCACTGACTTCCCCATGTCCATGGAGCTTGTTACCTCATCATAGAAGCTAATCAGATTAGTCAGGCAGGACTTGCGCCTGGTGAGTCCATGTTGGCTACTTTTGATCAGTTTCCCCTCTTCCAAGTGCTCCAAAACAGATTCCTTGAGGATTCCCTCCATTATTTTCCCAGGGATTGAGGTAAGGCTGACGGGTCTATAGTTCGCTGGATTGTCCTTCTTTCCTTTCTTAAAGATGGGCACTACGTTTGCCTTCTTCCAGTCATCCGGTATCTCCCCTGATCTCCAAGAGTCTTCAAGGATAATGGCCACAGGTTCAGCAATGACCTCTGCCAATTCCCTCAGTACCCTGGGGTGCATTAAACCCAGATTCATGGATTTATGCCCATCTAGTTTTTCTAGATAGCTCAGAACTTGTTCCTTCCCCACAGATGACTGCCCTTCACTTTCCCATACTGCATTGTCTAGGACCGTCATGGGGAATTTGACTTTGTCCGTGAAGACTGAGGCAAAAAAGCATTGAGTACTTCAGCTTTTCCTGCATCATCTGTCAGTAGGTTACCTCCCTCATCTAGTAATGGCCCCACACCTTCTCTGATAACCTGTTTATTGTTCACATGCCTGTAGAAACCCTTCTTGTTACTCTTCACATCCCTTGCCAGCCGCAGTTGCAATTGTGCTTTCGCTTTCCTGATTACTGCCTGGCATTCTCCAGCTGTATGTTCATACTCCTCCTTAGTCAACTGTCCACGTTTCCTTTTCTTGTATGCATCCTTTTTGAATTTGAGCTGACTAAGGATTTCCCTGTTAAGCCAAGCTGGTTGCCTACCATGTTTGCATTTCTTACTAAGCAGCGGGATTGTTTGTTCCTGTGCCTTCAGTAAGACTTCTTTAAAATACTGCCAGTTCTCTTCAACTCTTTTCCCCTTCATCTTCGTTTCCCAAGGGATCCTGCTCATCCGGTCTCTCAGGCTACGTCTACACGTGAAGCCTACATCGAAGTAGCCTATTTCGATGAATAACATGTCCTCCAGGGCTGGCAACGTCGATGTTCAATATCAACGTTGCGCAGCACCACATCGAAATAGGCGCTGCGAGGGAACGTCTACACGCCAAAGTAGCACACATCGAAATAAGGGTGCCAGGCACAGCTGCAGACAGGGTCACAGGGTGGACTCAACAGCAAGCCGCTCCCTTAAAGGGCCTCTCCCAGACACAGTTGCACTAAACAACACAAGATCCACAGAGCCGACAACTGGTTGCAGACCCTGTGCATGCAGCATGGATCCCCAGCTGCAGCAGCAGCAGCCAGAAGCCCTGGGCTAAGGGCTGCTGCACACGGTGACCATAGAGCCCCGCAGGGGCTGGAGAGAGAGCATCTCTCAACCCCTCAGCTGATGGCCGCCATGGCGGACCCCGCTATTTCGAAGTTGCGGGACGTGCAACGACTACACGGTCCCTATTTCGACGATGAATGTCGAAGTAGGGCGCTATTCCCATCCCCTCATGGGGTTAGCGTCTTCGACATCTCTCCGCCTAACGTCGATGTTAACTTCAAAACAGCGCCTGACGCGTGTAGCCATGACGGGCGCTATTTCGAAGTTAGTGCCGTTACTTCGAAGTAGCGTGCACGTGTAGACACGGCTTCAGAGAGTCAAAGTCTGCTCTTCTGAAATCAAGGGTCTGTATGTTACTGCTCATCTTTCTTACTTTTGTCTGGATCCTGAAATCTACAATCTCATGGTTGCTGCAGCCCAGGTTCCCTCCCACTTCTATTTCTTCTACTAGTTCTTCCCTGTTTGTGAGCACAGGTCAAGTCGCACACGGCCCCAGTCGGTTCCTTCAGCACTTGTACCAAGAAGTTATCCCCAACGTTCTCCAGAAACTTCCTGGATTGCCTGTGTGCTGATGTATTGGTCTCCCAACAAATGTCCAGATGATTAAAGTCTCCCAATAATATATCAGTATTGTCCCTACTCAGTATCAGGACTTTGATACCAAGTTTGCTCTAAGGACAGGAATCTTCTTTGGTATCCTTCCACTCACCTCCACTTTCCAGTGGAGTATCAGATAGCAAGTGAGAGGGCACCTCCTATGTGCCCTATTGTGACTGCTATCAAGCGGCTCCTTGGGTCCACATTCAGCCTGGCCCATAGCTATGGTGGTATGGTCAGCCATTGGTGCTACTGGGCTGTGTTCCTTCAGCTGTACTCCATGCTTTTTCATTGTGCCAGTGGAATATTTGATGGTGAAGAACAGACTATCAGCAGGCTAGGCAGTGCATCGCTCAAGTGTCTTGAGTGTGACCCAGAAACACAGCACAAGTTGTGTGACGCAGACAGACCGGCAAACATATCCATCACCCAGAACACAAAGGCTGTGCACACGTATAAATGAGATCCTGATACTTGTCAGGAAAAACAATTTCCCAGCTACCTTACATGCCGTATTTACCATAACTGCCTCAGATCTGCTCTTCACACAAACATGTGGGAGCTTCCCAGATCCCAATGGCTCACAGCCAGCCCCACCCACATGTCCAAAGCTATGAATCGCACCCCTGGCTCAGCCACAAAGGTTCACTAGTTCTGGTTGCCCCAAGGTTAACAGGGAGCCCCTTGAGCTCACCACTGCCCACCTGGCTTGGTCACAATACCAAGGGCCATACTGGGATCCATGAGCGGCATATTGTCCTCATACTTATCAGTTTCCAGCCTCACCCATGAATCTCTGAGACATTTTTCCTAAACTGCAGCAGCCAGAACCTTGAAATCTTCAGGGGTGATTACGGGGGAACAGGAGGGTAGACTGGGGAAAGAGGTTACTTCACGAACCAACAAAAAGGGTTGCAGACACACCTTAGTGGAAGGTGAAGATGCTCACCACAAGCTCTCTGACATTCTACATTCTTCCTGGTCCTCCAAAATAGCCCTTCCTATCAATAAAGTTTTCCTGAACCCCACAAAAACTATAGGGCAAACTCAGCATTGGTGACTCCTACTTGTAAATGAGCTGATTTAAAAAAAATAAGTTCCAGCTAGGATGACAGAATTTATTTTTTCCCCACCATCTCCCCCAACCTCCATCACCAAAGCAAATCCACACTCCATGATAGGAATTGGAAACACTTGGACGTCCTTGTGAGGAAAGCTGCCACCTCTGCCACTTTGTAGTTCCAAATCACAAGTTATCAAGCCTTAGATGCCAAGTATAATTATGTTAACTGTTTGAAATTGGACAGCCATACTGATTGCCTGTGAGTCACAGCCAACCAGTTCAGAGCTGTTGTCCAGGAGGGGTAACCAGTATCTGAATCTATGCTCCAGTCAGCCTTCATGCAGCTCATACAATGGCTTGGTCCCTCTCCACTGCAGTGGTTATGGTATGTGTGTAATGATTACATCTTTCAGGCTTCCCTACGGGGGTGCAGGGAACTGTTTATGACCTTCCTTTTGAAGACACACAAACAGAAAAGAGCTAGGCCGCTATCCTTTGGCACAGAAGCACTAAAATTATGGAACTGGAGCTTCTCCCACATTACACCGTCAGTAGCCTACCTTTCTTGAGAATGTAGAGTTTGTCATAAGTTGCTAGACTATCAGGAATGGGAAGCCATCCAGCAGTACTCGTGACCTATGCAGGTGGTGGAGGACACTGACCACAGACTTCTTTTTGATATTTACACATTTCTGGGTCAGGTATGTTACTATGCTAGGGTAGAGATAGGGCAGCACTTCTTGAGCAGTGCACTCCTTCTTCCATGGAACAAGGACCTTCTGTATTCCAGGTCTTCATTTCCCTTGCTGTTAACAGTCCCATTAAAAAGAAAAGGAGTACATTTTACGGTAGTTGTTTCCACTTGACTGAGATAGACGTAGTAACCTTACCTGTCACAATTCATGACATGCCTGCTTAGCTCATTCTAATCTATGCCATGCCTCCTATCACAGAATGAAGGAGGCATTGTACAGCCAACTTCAAGGCCTGGCTTCTTCTTGGGTCCAGTGCATAGAAACCTACTCAGAAGCTCAAGAGGTCCACAACACATCATACTTATCAGCAGAAGTGGTCTACATTTCAGACTTGGAGTAGATTTCAACAGATTTCTTTGACATTCATTACTTTCCCAAATGCTTCTAAAAAATCAGGACTATCTCTAAGTTCATTCAGGGCTCAAGTAACTGCTACAGCAGCCTTCCATCAACAGGTGGAGGGAAACTGAGTGATGTCACAAAAAGTTTCCTGAAGCTTATCATTAACTTTTCCCCCAACTTTGACATCCCACCCCTAGATGAGACCTAATCTAGTGTTGAAAGACATAGCTAGATCCCACTTGCAGCCTGTGACTCTGTCCTTACATACCCACCTGTCAGTGAAAATAGCCTTCCTGGTGGCAGTCACCTCTTCAGGGAGAACAGGGTAAATAGTGGCGCTGATGGCACGTTCTCCCTACACATTCTTCTTTCTGTACCAGGGCACAGTTAGACTTCACCCAAAGTTCACCCTCAAGGTGATCTTCCTCTTTCATGTGAACCTACTGATCCATCTTCCAACTTTTCATCTCAAGCCTCACTGTGACAATAGGGATGCTACATGCTCTAGACTTCAGGAGAATCCTGGCCTCTTCCCTGGATAGGACAAGGTTTCTTTAGGAGATCTACTTAGCTTTTCCTTTCTATGGTGGAGAATTCTAAGGACTTGTCAGTATCATCTCAGAGAGTCTCCAGATGAGTCCTGAACTGCAATAAATCATGTTCTCAGGTTTGCAGTGTGACGTCTCCAGATGGTATTTACACACACTCAACACGATCAGGATCCTCATCTGTCAACTTCTCAAGAGTATTCCTATTTCTGACATCTGTAGAGCAATGACTTGAGCGTCAGTCTACACATTCAAAGAACAGTCTCTGCCTCTGATACCATCTTTGGCTCCATGATATTGTCATCTGTAAGGGTCTTGACTCTGAAACCATAACTCTTCAGTGGGGTTACTGCTTGAGCGTGACCTACAGAGGCATGCCCATAAAGACACCATACAAAAAACAAATTACTCATCTTGTGCAGTAGTGATAGTTCTTTGAGGTGTGTGTCCTGATGGCAGCTCTGCAATCCACTCGTCCCCTTTTATATGAATTCTCGTTCATGGCACTGCAGTAGGGAAGAAGCTGAAGTAGGTATCCCATGCATTCAGGGAACAAGGAGAGACAGTACACATGTGGCACTACAGGACACTGCTATCAAAGTTCTCTGATCAGCTGTGTTGGGATGCAGAGTACCCATAGGATAACTAGAGGCCCAGTCAGAGAGAGGGAGAGCTCATTGTGCTTGGCGCTATAGTCACCAAATAGCAAAAAGATGATCGCAAACCCAAGGTGCTTGGTTTAAATATTAAAATTTGCTGTAAGTCTGGAAGGATCTCTTGAGCAATGATGGAAAAAGGCTAGACTGAACAGAGGACAATTAGGGTCCCCATTTCTGAAGATGGGTCCCCAGGTTTTGCAGTTTACCCCCATATCAGAAATGTGCAATAAGAATTTTTAAATCACGCTTTCTGGAAGGTGTAATATAGTTAGTTTTTTAGGTTTTTTTGTTTTTTTCCAGTCGATTACCTCTTTCTCCTTTAGGACAGAAGAGTAAGTCTGAGTCCATATTATTGGTAAATCCAGGTTGTTTAGCCTTTACCTTCTGCACTCCTCCACCTCCCCACCCCTTAGCTAGTTGTGTGGTTAACTCACAAAACTGGACAACAGGATGTCCTGGCTTCCATTAATTTCTTGTGTGACTGTGTGCAGTTCTCTTAAGCAAACTGGGGCTCATTTGGGGCATAGGCCTTATGTGCTTCATAAAGTAGCCACAACAGGCCTGGAAAGCATTTCTCTAACCAAGAATCAGAGTAGAATTGACAAACAATTCTCCCATACAGCCCCTGGTCTAGAGGCATGCCCATACTGCTCTGTGTGACATACATTCTTGGCTGTTTATTCTACTTCTCTACTTATTCTTCACATCTGCATCCTTCTGTTCATCTGTAAAATGGGGATAATACATAGCTATTGTTGCTAAATTTATTACTGCTTGGGAAACTCTTAGCCAGCCTTGGCTGGAAGGCGTTTTAGATATTCAGAGTTGTGTTCATAATTATAGCCTCTTTACAAATTCCAACTCTAAAAGGTAATCACTGAAATTAAGTTGATATTGCATCAACTTCTGTGCATTAAAAATGCTTTAATATTGGCAGCAATGTCAGGTCCGATGTGTCTAAGAGGTTTATACCAACAAAAACTTAACTCCAAATAAATCTGTTAGTCTTTAAAGGGCCAGAGGACTCATTGTTTTTACAGGTTCTGAGGTGGCATTTCATATTCTGGAAGTTGTTTTGATTCTCACTAAGATGGCCTAATAAAATGCATGTTTTGCCTATGTTCCGGTGTATTCTACAGAAAGCTATATATGACTTAGACAGTCAGAAAGACCATTCCTCTGCCCACACATTTTCTATGCAAGTCTGTGAACTAGTGTCAAATCCATTAATTTAGTTTTGTAAATATTCTTACCCAGTGCTTTTAAAAAAATAAAAATAGAAAAGAGGTGCTAGTACACAGCTGGCTCCCTTCCCACCATGGTTCCCATGGCTGGGGCTCCTGGTGGGGTTCTGCACCCCCCAGCCGGCTCTCCCAAAGCAGGGCTGCCAGGAACCCTTGCCCTCTCCCCACTCTCCCTCCAACCGCATCCCTGGAGCTGGAGCTGCTGATGGAGATCTGCACCCTAGCCATCTCTCAGCCCCAGGGCTGCTGGGGTTTCCTTGGGCCCAGCTGGGTCCCTGGGGAGGGAGCTGCTGGTGGGGCTCCATGCCCCACCCAGTTCCCAACCATGGGGCTCACAGTGTTTCCTCACCACCCAGCCGGGTTCCTGTGGCTGGGGCTGCTGGTGGGGCTCCATGCCCCAGCCAGCATCTAGCTGTGGGGTTGGTAGGGCTCCCGCCATCCGGCCAGGGATCCCAACTGGGACTGCCGAGGTGCCGGTATGATGTGCCTGTAATGGCACAAAAAACATTGCTCCTGCCCCTGTTTTCATTTGCGTATTTTTCCACCTACTGAGTATTCTGGTTTAAATTAGTGGGCTGAATTTTTATCATCACCTTGGGTATTTTTTCATTATAAATAATGACTATGTAAACAGTGAAATGTTAAATGAATCCTAAACTCTTAATTATCAAGTACAGATACAAACTTTTCTTTATATTCTGAGTCATTTTATAGCTAGCATATCAGGCATACAAAAGTAAAATCCATCTAAGTAATCTGTGTGATCCGTCTCCTTTTTTAGTTGATGGAGCAGTGTTCTTAGCAACACAAAGGGCTAGTGTTTAACTGTGGATTTTAATCTTAATCAGTGGAAACTGCTGCAATGGATTAATTTGTTAGCGTGCAGTTTAGGTTTATGCTGTATGCTGTTTAAGTTTTTAGGTTAGTCTTTGTGAACTGCAGCTTATTCCTCAGAAACCATGTATTGCATTGCTGGCGTATTTAGAAATATATTTAAAACCTGTGACATCGCTAAGCATTCCTTTTGTCGTGAAGCTGAAAGCCCACATTAATTTTTTGAAAACATCAGAAAATACAATCTTTCAACATTCCAGTTGCTTGTTCTTCCTCTATATGGGGTTTGCACTGACTTTCACTGGTATCCATAGGCATTTTCCATGAATAAATCCTTTAAAACGCTGCAGTTGTTGAAGACTGTATTTATCATCTCCACAGAATGCAGTAAAGTACCTGGGTTGCATTTTAATGTTTTTTCCCTTTATACAAAAAAAAAATCTATTTTATTTTGGTGTAATTATCATAATGGAGGGGGAATGAAAAATAATTGGTGCTTGCATCTCATCCTTTTTCAAACTGGAGTCTGGGTCATATTCAGAAATGCTACTTAGTGGCAGTTTGTCGAAATTTTTAATGTAGGCATGGTGTGAAGCTTGCTTATTGTTCAATAAGCAGACACTCTCAAAGTGAGTCTCGTCAGCGTTGCAGAAGATAAGCAAACAAAAATCAAAAGGCATAGAATGTATCTGAACAATGAGATTCAGTTGTGCAATTTTAAAAGCTTAACACGTTTATTAAGTAGCTCCCATTTCTTTCAAGACTTTTCCTTCTCAAGTTCTGGTTGTTGAAATGCTGATTTGAAGTATCTTTCCATGAATGGTTTTCCCTCCTCCTTTTCAAATATAAATTTTGTCCCCTCTCAGCCTGCACTGCTTCTCCTTCCTTCAGTCCTATGTTTGCTTGTTCAAAAATGCAATGATTACAAAAGCAGAGTAACGTCTGAAAGACTGTGGTGGTGCTGTTCACATGACTAATACTGTGAAAGATAGCAAGATTTTTTTTGAGCAGCTCCAGTCTACGCACAGTTGGTTCCCAGCTGACAGACAGAATGTGGGGTGGGCTTTGTCACCAGAACGCTGGGTACTGCATGCCCAGCTATGCTTGCAATTACACGGTGCCCAGAAACCCGCTGCTTATGTCAGGGTGCAGGCAGTTTAAACACATAGAAACTGGGTAGTTTTTTCCCCTCTTTCTTCCCAGAAAAGGTTATATAATGAGGGGATTGCTGCTAAAGTAAGAGAAAATGAAGTCTTTGTTAAATGCCTTAACAAAGAAAGAAGGTAAGCAATGAATACAGAACATTTTATGTTTGAGAGCTGATATTTTCTTGTGTACCTTTTAATATGATCTGCTTACTTACTGTATAATTAATCAGTTCCTGAAATTTCTTTTTCAATATTCTTGAATGTCTGAACATCTTTTTAGGCAACTAATAATTAGATTTAGTTGGTACCTGACTTAATCATTTTAGTTTTTTCTTGAACTCAAGTAGTTATAGAAAGTGTTCTGTTTTCTAAGAAATTCATCTGAAGATGCATAAGGAATTTGTTAGGTGAACATTATCACTGTATACTCCTTAGTTATACTCTCATGTGTATGTATTTTTAGGAATAAAATTCTGAGACCTAGAAAGAATTATTTAATTTTTAATTTTGATGAAAAGGTACAATAATTACTTGATTTGAAACTTAAAAGCATGTAATTCATTCAGATATTTTCATGTCCTTTTATAAGATTTGTTTCTCTAAACTGCCTTTGTAATAAGATTTGTATGATCTGTAAAATAATTAACAATAAAAATAAGTCCAACAGAGTTTAAAGCATGCACATTTGTGTCATTATTTGGTGGTGTAGTTATTTTTATTGTGAAAATAATATAAATATTTCCATGTAAGAAATAGCCAGGAAAATATCCACCCACTTACAGTTTGCAGATTGCTGTGAGAAAAACAGTTGGTTGGAATATTAATCATTTAGGCATGAAAGGCGTTATTTTTTACCCTTTCTGCGTAGATATATGCCTTAACAATCCTAATTCTGGTACTAGTAGTTTTCCTTTTATTACCTTTACAAAGGAAATTGTAATATCTATTTCTTTTAAAATGTACAACTGGTATCAAACCACATGTTAATTCCAAAATGATTATTAAAATCTTCTTCACTTGGAAAAAGTGAGCAAAGATAATTTTGTAATGAGAGCTGGAAAATGCATACCTGTTTTATGGAGTGGTGTGCAAATTTTTGATTTATCTGAAATTTGTCAAGGTATATGTGTTCAGAAATACTGTCAGTTAGTCCTCTTATATCTGTGCAATATACAAAATGATTAACCCCCACCCCACCAAACACATCACCTTTTTATAATAAACCTTTGGTAGATAGTCTATATTTTCATGAGTTTAGGCTTCATCCTGTCCATTTTGTGAATTAACAAATAATTCTAAAAGCCACGTGTATCCCGTTGAACCCGAATGCAAAACTTCCATTAACTTCAATGGGAATAGGATCAGCCTATAAATAAGCAAGCCTGTACCTATTGTGCCATATTATTTTGTGTAATCTTCATTAAAAGTAAATACGTTACCACTGTGACGTCTTATATGCAATCTGCCTGTCTTCAGTGATGTTGTTAGTAAGAAGTATGCTAAATGTCCCGAGCATAGTTACATGCAAACAGTACATCTGTGTCACACACTACACATAACATGGCAAGACAGGAGTTACACAGAGTATTCTGAAGTGGCAATGAATAAAAAATGAAAAAAGAAACTGTACTGTTTTGTGGAGGATCCACACACTCATTCTGGATCCTCTTCAGAATCATTTGTCAGTCAAGAATTCAGTCAAAAATTATTTGAGGATCTTCATTCTTTTAGCTCCCGTTGCAATTCAGTAATTCTTCCTGTCCTAAAACTGTATGAAACTTTGTTGGCTGAAATTAAGCACTTGTGTGTTTCACCCACAGAGATGACTGCATATTATAGGCAGATGAAGTAATTTTCTATGTACACTAACAGCTATGTTAAGTGGGGGATGAGGTGTATAATATGACTTATTTGTTCTACTTTACATAAACTGATGCTTTTAAAGTTTGTGTTGAGACCTTAGTTATTCTTCAAGATGAATGGCTTTCATATACACTCAAAAGATTATCTGGAGTTTCTTTCCTAAATCAAATATTATATAATTTTTGAAAATTACAATGTGCATATTCTTCAGAATATTACAGGCTGCCTTTTGTTATTGATATAATTATTATTACTTTGCAGATGTAGATTTGTGAAGTCTGGCTTCACTCTTACAAAACCTCTGAGTCTGACTGAAGTTAATGGGATTATATGGAATAAGGACTATAAATCTATGTCTACACTAAAAGCATATCTCTACAGAAGTTACTGTCAGAAGAGATGTTCCGACAAAGCTTCTGTGAACAGAATGTGTCTACAGAACTTTTCATCCACTGTGTTGACAAAAGGGCCCCCGGAGAGTCTACAAGGCTTTTTTGTAGACAGTTTCTGTTGACAAAATACATTTTGTGTGTAGATGCTCTGTGAGTTTTGTCAATAAAACTCCAGTTTTGTCTACAAAATTCTCTCGTGCAGATGTAGCCTAAGGGTATGTCTACACAAATTTATTTTTGAATAGCAGCCACTATTTTGAAATAACTTAGCAAGTGTCTACACAAACCAACTGCTATTTGAAATAAGGAATAAGGTATTTCAAAATAGAGGCTACTTAAACAGGTAATAGAGCCTATTTTTGAAAGTCAACGGTGCAGTGAAGGTGAGGCCATAGTGCATCCAACGATTCTGTTTCAAATAGGTTCTGTTTTGTTTGTATAGCTGTGCCATTTTTAAGGAAGATATTCTGGAAAATCTTTTCCGGGATAGCTTATTTCAAAATAATGCTGCTGTGTAAACATAGCCTAATAAATTGGGGTTTTCAAGATTAGACACTCTGACCATGTCTACATATGCCCCTCCCTCTCGGAAGGGTCATGTTAATGAGGTACTTTGGAACAGGTTAATGAGATGCTAACGTGCATATTCAGCACCTCGTTAGCATAATGGCAGCCAGTCATGCTTCAAAAGTGCTGTTTTCGAAACGCAGACTGGCTGTATATATGCAGGTGCTTTGAAATAAACTCCACACTTCAAAATTCCCTTATTCCCACTTCAAATATCACTGGTTAAAAGCCAGGCTTTCAGCTCTTGACTCCTTTAAGTAAATATCACATTATATATAGTTTAGTAGTCTTTGGCTTTGATGTAGTCAGAACTATAAATTTACTTTTAAAAACAAAGTAATAAACTCCCAAGTTATTAAATCTCTCTGAACTTTCTCACTTTCAAATTGGGCATAAGGGAATTTCGAAGTGTGGGGTTTATTTCAAAGTTCCTGCATCTATACAGGCAGTCTGCGTTTCGAAAGCAGCACTTCCGAAGCGTGACTGGCTGCCGTTATGCTAACGAGGCACTGAATATGCATGTCAGTACCTCATTAACCTGTTCCGAACTGCCTCATTAACATGATCCTTCTGAAAGGGAGGGGCATGTGTAGACACGGCCTCTATTAGCTTATGAAATTAGTAGGAAGAACCATCAAATCTAGTGTGTGTATCTGAGAAGTCTTTTCTTAGAAAAGTCTCTTTAAACTGTACGTCAGGCTAAAGTACCTATTAATTTAAGAAATTAACATATATATTTACTAATATAAATTGTCCCGTAATTGCATTTATTACTATGTTTAGATATGTCTGAGTATAGTCTCACCTGGATGCATGTGAGAGCTGAAGTGAGCATATTACTTTAGGATACTGCACTCTCTGTTCTATATACAAAAATAGGTGCAATAGAAATGCGTAGATTAGAAAGACAGGCGCCTAAAGATTATGTCAGTGTAAGAGTTCTAACAAAAGGAGAATCTATCCTGAATTTTTTATGTGGCAGATGGAGATAAAATGACCTCTAACATGAAAGATTTCCAGGCTATTCCTGAACTGACAATGGAACCAAATTTTCTCTCGCAGCTTAGGTCTCTAGAGGAAAAGAAACCCAAAAGAAACAGTATGAAAGAAAAAAGTTTCTGTGGATCAATTCAAGTCAATGACCATGTGTTAGGCTTCAAAGAAGGTTTCAAGGAGAAAGCAAATTGTGTTGATGAAAGATTGGCACACAAACAGATTTTTGCCATTACTATTTATTTGTCATTGATGTTACCAGTGTCGTGGAGTCAACTATGTAGTACTTTGACTTACTGGCTGCACGTTGCATGTGGAAGTGATTTTCAGTTTTAATTGTGTTTTAAATGTAATTGTGTTACTTAGCTTGATTAGATAATCAGCAAAGATAGTTTTCCTCTCTTTTTCTAAGCACCCGAAAAAGATGCCATATGTTGTTGAATCTTTTTAAGGAATGATAAATATGCATATCTGATAAAATGAGATGTGATTACCATAATTGTTTTTCCCCCTCCCTCTCTCTCTCAATACAGTGCCATTTAGAGAGGCCCCAACCTATTCAAACAGGAGACGGAGGCCCCAAAGCACCTTGGCAGCACCTCGTGTCTTGCTTCGTTCCAACAGCGATAACAATCTGAACATCAACAACATTCCTGACTGGTCAGCTTCCTCTTCTGCTTCTTCACACCGTAGCCTTTCACCTCACCTGCTTCAGCAGATGCAGAATAATCCTAATGGAACAGTAAAAACGGTTGGGAGTTATACCCCATCTTCTCGGAGTCGGTCACCATCACTAAACAGGCTAGGAGAGGATGCAAAAAGACAGCAACATAGGCACATCAGGTGATCTTTTTTGATATTCCTACAACGTGAAGTATATAATTTTACTGACTCACTGACCACATCATTCCTTAATACAGTTTTAATGTCAATGTCCATCTTGAGCCTTGGGTACATGTGAACATTTGAATGTTCCAATGCATATGATTTCAATGTCCAAAAGCTAAACATGTCAAAACCTCTAATCATTGTTTTCAGATTCTCTTATACACTCCTTCCCTTTCCTCACAAAACCTGCATAAATAGGTGAACCTAGCAATCTGATCTATAGCTTACCAGATCATGCTTTGGTATCTTCAGCCAGCACTCTCCAGTTTCAAGCAGGATGCTAGCAGAGCTTTCAAGCATTCTGATTTTTCAGTTCAGAATGACCTTTTTTTTTGAAGTTTAATTTTAAAAAGATTAAAAGCAAAAAAGAAAAGAAACATTTCATCTGAAACACATTTTTTCCCTTTACTTTTCTGGTTTACCAAAGAGTTTGACTTTTGAATTTTTGGGTTTTTTTTTAATGTTTTGGTTTAGCTAGTGAATGGCAAAAGCAGTTATTCACACAACTCTAAATGCAAGTAAATGGAGTGTCATATATGGGTGTAACAGCTTTAATTAATCATGGAGGAAGTGAGACCCCCAGTTTGGTCACTATTACATCTATGTCTTATGGCGGTAGTCCGCTTACTGTATGATTTGTTGAGGGGACTGTTGTCCATCAGGGAGCTGATGGAACCTGACACCATTGCTTTCTTTCATTTCCCCTTCCCAGATAGCACTTCAAGCCAGTTAGAGGCAGCATATCTAATTCTGCAGCATCTTGAAGTTCCACTTCCCTGCTGCTAGAGCTGAGCAGTGTGCATGAAGGAAGAAAAAGTGGAGTACTGAGGAATTCCTGTGGGGCTGGTTAAGGCATTTGATAGGGCGTAGAGCTGGGGTGGAGGAGCAGCTGGAGGCTGTGTTGTAGACAGCCAAGCACATTCTCTCTTCTCTCCTTTCTTCAGTACCCTAATATTTGAGGATATTTGTTTCTTCTCTGGAGTAGAGTGTGACTCTGTATGTGCCCCAGATCAACCTACTTATGGGTACTGCTGAGTGGGAGAAGTCTCGCTTTAGTGGAGAGACGTGGGTGCTGCTTACATTGTAACAGAAAAAAATTAATAGATTAGAGATCATATAACTTGGAAAGAATGTCAGTATACTACAAAATGCTGCCCTATAAAGGGGTAATTACAGTTGGGGGAGAGTGAAAGACTCAAACAGAATTTAAATACATTTGATCCAGTAAACTTAACTTTATGTCATTCAAAATAATGGGTATTCTGATCCCAATATGAAAGAAGAAAATGAATAACGTCAAGTAACAAAGTTGTCACTTTCATATCATGTATAACAGATTTATATCTACATTTGTTGTCTTTAAAGCCAAATAGAATTTGGCTAAAGTTATTGCTTTTCTATTACTTTCTTTCATTACTTTGCTTCTTATTTTTTTCCTTGCCTTTTTATTTATAAGTACTCAGTTAACATTTGTTTTCTGATTTGGCATTAGCAATACCAACAGAGTTGTCTAATGTTGCAGTCTACAAATTCACAACACTTATGTTTGACACACATGATATTGACCACTGGCAGGAGATAGGATTCAGAACTTCATAGGCCAGTGGTCATATCCAATATAGCAAAGAGTTCCAATTTTTTCTGTTGCAGCACTTATGCAAAGGCATTTAATTATTAACTTAGTTCTCTATGCTGGATTGAGGCCTATGTGGGCAAATCCTTGCATCTATATGATAGCGTTAGTAGGATTCTACACATATGCAGGGGTCCACATCTTCAATTGACTTTGCAAGCCTGGGAATGTTCTTTTTGTTCCATGTTAGAGGGGATGTGTGCATTCTCCAAAGGATAGTCTAGCTACAAGCTATTTAAAAAAATCAGACTTCTACTTAGAATGTACAATGTACAAGGCTTGAAGGACATGATCAGACCAAGTGACTTCCAAATAGTGCTCCAAAGAAAGCTGCCAACAGGACACCCTGAAGATGTGGAAAAACACTGGTGTCAATTGAAAAATGCCATCATTGGATCCTGTGGAGAAACCACTGGCTACCAGTCCAGGAAGCATCAGGACTGGTCTGATGAGAACAATGTGGAAATGGAATGCTTGATGGAGGCAAAAAGGAGAGCCTTAAGAGCCTGGCAAAGCGATATCCACTGCACAACAAAGAGAGAAGTGCATGCCAACGCCAAGGCAGAAGTGCAACATAAAACAAGGACTCTGAAAAACCAGTGCTGAACTGAGAAGGTGCAAGAACTCCAGCCTCTCGCAGACATCAATGATACAAGAGGTTTCTTCAATGTTAACAAAGCTGTTTATGGACCGAGAAACCATGGAATCAATTCCCTGAGATCAAAGGATGGTACCCAACTTTTGAAAGACAATGAAGCCATTGCTTCTCACTGGAGGGAGCACTATAATGAGCTCCTGAACTGTCCTGCCAGTGTGGTACTAGAATCTCTTGACAAAATCCCTCAGCAACTAGGGAAGATCTTGCAACACTTCCTTCCCTGAGTGAGGTCCATGCTGCCCTCAAAACAATGAAGTGAAATAAGGTAACCAAGCTAGATGGAATCCTTGATGAAGTCTTCAGAGAAGGTGGACCAGATCTCCACACACAACTCCACCTCCTGATTCTCAAGATCTGGGATAGGGAGCAGATGCTGTAAGATTTCAGAGACACATTGATTGTCAGTCTCTTCAAGAAGGGCGACAAGTCAGAGTGTGGAAACTATTGTGGAATCTGTCTCCTGGCAATGGCAGGGAAAATTTTAGCTCAAATCCTTGCAAACCGACTCCTGCTACTCTCAGAAGAAATATTCCCAGAATCCCGGTGTGGCTTCCAACCATTCCAAGGAACAGCGTACAGGATCTTCACTGCCCAGAAACTGCATGAATAATGTTGTAAACAAAACAAAGCCGTATACATGAGTTTGATTGAACTGACCAAAGCATTTGACTCAGTCAGTCATCGTACCCTGTGGACCATGCTCTCAAAGATCGACAGCCCCCAAAATTTCATTCGCATCTTGAAGCTGCTTCACAACAACATGACTGCCACAGTATTTAGCAACAACAGATCCCAAAGCATCCCAATGAGGTCAAAACGGGAGTCAAACAAGACTGCATCATTGCCCCATCACTGTTCTGTATCTTCATCACCATGACCCTTCAACTCATTGATGGCAAGCTTCCAGATGGCATGACGATTGTCTAAAGAATGAACAGTAAGCTTTTCAGTCTCAGGAGACTGAAGGCTAAAATCATGACCTCCATGACCTTGATAATGGAGCTCCAGTATGTGGATGACAATGTGGTTGCTGCTCTTTCTCCCACAGCACTTCAGGCTATCTTAGCTGCCTTCACTAAAGCATAGGAGAATCCTGGCCTCACAATGAACATCAAAAAAGACCAAAACAGTCCACCAGCTCTTTCTGATCGTACATTCTCATGTACCTTCTATTGAAGTCAATGGAGGACTGCCAGAAAATGTGGAGCAGTTCCCATACCTTGGAAGTCATCTTTGTGCTAAAGTCAACATTGATGTGGCAATCTAGTATTGTCTGAGCCATGCAAGCTCTGCTTTCACTTGCCTGAGATAAAGAACTTCAGGAACTGGGTTATCTATCCCAAGACAAAGCTCCTGATATACTATGTAGTGGTTTTTCCAATGCTACTGTATGCATGTGAAACCTGGACAACATACAACTGTCATTTGAGGGCACTTGAACGATATCATCAGCTCTATCTGAGGAGAATTTTAAATATCTGTAGGGAGAATAGGAGCACAAACATTAGCACTCTGGAGGAGTCAAACATGACCAACATTGAATCTATTATCACTCATCAACTTCGTTGGACTGGTCCCATGGTTTGGATGTCTGATCAGCACCTCCCAAAACAGTTGATGTTTTACAAGTTGGAGGAAGACAGAGGAGCACTGGGGTCCAGTGGAAGCAATATCAAGATGTGCTGAAGGCACACATGAAAAAGTGCAGCATTGGTGTCAACACTTGGCAGAACCTTGCCCAAGACCATCTGCAGTGGAGGAGGGTAATATGTGAGGGAGTGGCAGAATTTGAGAGGTCCTGATGCAGTGTAGAAAAGGAGAGGCAGAGAAGAAGAAAAGAGCATCAAAAACTGCCCTGTGCTCCCTCCAACAGCTACCAACACCTGCCCCTTCTGAGATGAGATCTGTGGCTCCAAAATCAGGCTGATCAGCCATCGACAGACTCACAAATAGGAGGGTGACATGAAGATAATCCTACTTATTGTCGAGTGACTGCCAAGAATTTTATGTAAGCAGAGGCCGTGTTGTCCAACACACTAGCCAGTGGCCAGATTAAGCTATTTGGCTGGTTGTTAGCTTGAGTAATGAATATATTTTCAGAATAATGTGGTTAGTTTGCTATAGCTTCAGAACTAGTTGGACACCATGGACACACAGGTTAGGTTTGAAAAATAGAAGGAGGTGGCTAGTGAGGCCTACGGCTACTTCTGGTTCTTTCACTTTAAACAGCTGACATTCCCTAGTGAGCTTTCATCACAAACATCCAGCCACTTTAAACACTAAGGCTGCTGCTACACTTCATCCCACTTTTGGAAGTGGAATGCAAAAAAGTGAGATGGAAAATACAGATGAAGCACAGATTTACATATCTTGCGCCTCATTTGCATTGTCTCATATGATCTTGCTTCAGAAAAGCCTTTTCTGGAAGCGAAAACAACTATGTAGATGGAGTTCCTTCAAAAACAAACACTGTTTTCAAAACAATCCTTCATACTATTTTGTTTCAGGAAGAAGCGTTCTTTCAAAAATGGGGTTTGTTTTTGAAGGAAGCCCCTCTACACGGCTGCTTTTGCTTCTGTAAAAGGCTCTTCTGGAAGTGTGATCAGTCAAAAATATGCAACTTAGGTGTGAGATATGTAAATTTGTGCCTCATCTGCATTTCTGACCTTGCTCATTTGCATTCTGCTTCTGAAAGCAGAATGCAGTGTAGCCGCAGCTGAAGAGTAGGTCTACACAGCAAAGTTATTTTGAAAAAAAATCTGTTATTTCAGAATAACTATGCTAGCATCTACACAACACAACTGCTGTTTTAAAATAAATTTGAAATAGCAACCATCTTATTTTGAAATTGGTAAACCACATTTCATAAGGAATGGCACCTATTTTGAACTAGGTATTTCAGAATAGGTGCTGTTAAAACAGGGAATAGAGCCTATTTCGAAATAAGCCACAGAACATCCAAGGTCTTTGTTTTTACACAGGGTCTATGGATGTGGCCACACTAGCTCCTCATTTTGGATGGGCTATGGTAAAGTGGCACTGTCATGAATATGCAACACCTCATTAGCATAACAGTGACCGTGTGCGTTTCAAAACTGCTGGTTTCAAAATGTGCACCATCCATGTAGCAAGGGGCCTTTCAAAATGACCCCCCCCCATTTTGAAAGCCCCTTCTTCCCAAAAACAGATGGAAAGTAACATCAGTACCAGGCAAATTAGTAGAAACACTAGTAAAGAATAAAATTGCAAGGCACGTAGAAGAGCACGAATTGTTGGGCAAAAGTCAGCATGGTTTCTGCAGAGGGAAGTCGTGTCTAACTAATCTATTAGAATTCTTTGAAGGGGTTAATAAACATGCGGACAAGGGGCACCCAGTGGACATAATATACCTAGATTTCCAGAAAGCCTTTGACACGGTCCCACACCAAAGGCTTTTATGTAAATTAGGTGGTCATGGGATAGGAGGAAAGATCCTTTCATGGATCGGGAATTGGTTAAAAGACAGAAGACAAAGGGTGGGAATAAATGGTAAATTTTCACAATGGAGGAGGGTAACTAGTGGTGTTCCCCAGGGGTCAGTCCTGAGACCAATCCTGTTCAACTTGTTCATCAATGATCTAGAAAATGAGGTAAGCAGTGAGGTGGCAAAGTTTGCAGATGACACCAAGTTGTTCAGGACAGTCAAAACCAAAACAGATTGTGAAGAACTACAAAAAGATCTCAGCAAACTGAGTGATTGGGTATCAAAATGGCAAATGAAATTTAATGTGGGTAAGTGTAAGGTAATGCATGTTGGAAAAAATAACCCAAATTACACGTACTACATGATGGGGTCAAATTTAGCTACGACAGATCAGGAAAGGGATCTTGGAGTTATAGTGGATAGTTCTCTGAAGACATCCACGCAGTGTGCAGCGGCAGTTAGTAAGGCAAATAGGATGTTAGGAATTATTAAAAAAGGGATCGATAATAAGACAAAAGATATCATACTTCCCCTATATAAAACTATGGTACGCCCACATCTTGAGTACTGCGTGCAAATGTGGTCTCCTCACCTCAAAAAAGATATATTGGCATTAGAAAAGGTTCAGAAAAGGGCGACTAAGATGATTAGGGGCTTGGAACGGGTCCCATATGGGGAGAGGCTAGAGAGACTGGGACTTTTCAGTTTGGAAAAGAGGCGATTGAGGGGCGATATGATAGAGGTATATAAAATCATGAATGGTGTGGAGAAAGTGAATATAGAAAAATTATTTACCTTTTCCCATAATACAAGAACTAGGGGACACCAAATGAAATTGATGGGTAGTAGGTTCAAAACTAATAAAAGGAAATTTTTCTTCACACAGCGCACAGTCAACCTGTGGAACTCCTTGCCCGAGGAGGCTGTGAAGGCCAGGACTCTATTAGGGTTTAAAAAAGAGCTTGATAAATTTTTGCAGGTTAGGTCCATAAATGGCTATTAGCCAGGGATAAAGTATGGTGCCCTAGCCTTCAGAACAAGGGCAGGAGATGGATGGCAGGAGATAAATCACTTGATCATTGTCTTCTGTTCTTTTTCTCTGGGGCACCTGGCATTGGCCACCGTCGGCAGATGGGATGCTGGGCTGGATGGACCTTTGGTCTGACCCAGTATGGCCATTCTTATGTTCTTAAAGAAGGGGCTTTCAAAATCAGGGATCCACTTTGAAAGGCCCCTAGCTACACTGGCGGCATGCATTTCAAAACTTCCAGTTTTGAAGCGCATGCAGCTAGCATCGTGCTAATGAGGCGCTGCATATTCATGGAAGTGCCTCATTAGCATATTCCAAAGTGCCACATTATCATTGCTCTTCCAAAAGGAGGGGCTAGTGTGCCCACAGCCTATGTGTGTAGACACTGTATTTTGAAATAGCTAAGTGCTATTTCAAAATGAATTTTTTTTATTGTGTAGCTGTGTTATTTTGTAATAAGATGTTTCAAAATAGCTATTCTCGGTAATTTTATTTCAGAATAAGGCTGCTGTGTAGACATACCATAAATGAAGTCTGTCTTCATTGGCACCCGTTCTTGGCAATAAAAGAAGGAAATGTAAATCTAGAAAATGATGAGGTCTGAGATCAAAGGGGTAGCTATTTTTGGTAATGGATGTGTTTCTTCAATTAAATTGATTTGGGTGGGTTGGACTATGTTTAACTTTGTCCAAGCATTCCCTTGCTTATCTTTTTATCTATGGTTTTATTGTCTGTCTTCAGTCCTTCATATCCCCTACCACTTTTTGTTAAAGACAGTTAATTATCTTCGATTTTTTTTTGTTCTGTTGTAAGTGGCTACTTTCCCTTTGTCATCTTTACACCAAAATAGGTACAGTAAATTCTTTCATATCTGGGAGGTTGCCAGATATTCGATTATTGTAGATAGTAGAGTGGTACACATAGCAATGCATAACACTACAGTAAACCCCTGAGATATGTGCAAACAAGTTGCTCGTGTCTTGGGTTAATGCAGTTGCTGCCCCGGACAGGAGAAGTCTCCCTGCTCCTGTCGGGGCAGTAGTCGCTCCAGTCAGACTCTCAGCTGCCACCCCTGACAGGAGCAGGGAAACTGATGAGGGCACCAGCTGTGCAAGCTGAGGGTAACTGGAAACCATGCTGCCGCATGTTCCCCAGCTCTTCCATTCACTGGAGCCAGGAAACTGACCAGGGCTGATGCCCTCGTCAGTTTCCTGACTCCCCTGAGTTCCATGGGAAATTTGACTTGCAAGGGGGTTGTAAAACAAGAAAAACAAGATTAGATATTAAGAAACGAACAAAAATACATGCAGGGTTCTTTATATACCAACAACGATATTAGTGTACACTGTAAATGTATACGGCATTTGCTGTATTTATTTACATTTACTTTCACTATATGGTACTTATGGAAAATGTAACTAAAATTTACTTATGGTTAAAATGCCAGTTACTTGAGAATTCTGGATAATAGAATGCCAGATATGAAAGGGTTTATTGTGTTTGTGAAAGTTCACTTTCATTCCAATTAGGCTGAGCTAGCCAGTGCACTTTTTTCTGAATTCTCTCTCTCCTGAGCTATTTACTAGCGGATAAAAATCTCCCTTGCCATAATGGTGTTTTTTGTTTAAAGTAATATCTTGCTAAGCCAAATTAAACAAAAAACAATAAAAACTTTCTCATCTAAAGCAGTTATGCAAGCTTTAACTCCTGTTTTCCCCGCCCTTATCTTTTCCCTGTCAACACTGATTACTTCTGTTTTCTTTTTTCTGTTGCATATTTTCTATTTTCAGCATTTCCATGTAAGACTTTGTTCCTTACATTTTTCCATAGCAATGGAACTGTAACATGTTGCACCTATTTTATGATGCCTTTTGAGATTCTTCCACCCACACTTGGATTTTACCATTTCCTTCCTTGCACCAGACATAGTTTCTGAACTATTTTAATATTTGATTTCCTCAAAAGAAATCTGTGTGCAGATGTAAACTTGCATCAAGTTTCTCTAATTTTCATCTTTTATCAGTGAGGTCTTTCTTATTCAAAATAAATAGATTTGTGTTTGATTACTGTTAAGATTCTTCTATTGAAATTATGCTGCATAAAACACAAAAGACATTATGCCTCTTTGGGCACATTCAGAGTTGTGCTTTTGGTTCAGGCCCGTAAATAAGTAGTTTTCTTATTAATTAAAGATACTCCAGGTTACACCTCCTAAAATGGACACTCTGTTCCAGCAAAATCCCTCATGTGGCAGGACCAGGGATATTCCTGGACCAGAGAACCAGGGCAGGAGGGCAACCAACTGGCAGTCCTGTGGAGGGGCAGCGAGGCTGGGACTGGAGGTGGCTTCCCCTGACAGACTCAGGCGGGGGACTGGGGCCAGAGCTCTAGCTTCCTCTGGCAGCCCCAGGAAGGGGGTTGGGGCTGGCTTCCCCTGGCAGCCTTCTGCGGGGGACCAGGGCCAGAATGTGGGGGCTGGGGCCCAGGGACTGGCTGCAATGATGAGCTGCGGGCCAGCAGGAGGCAGCTAGAGACAGAGGCATTAACCTTCCCTGATCTGGTAAAATCTCTCGTTTGGGACCACTGAGGTCTCGAGGGTGCTGGACTTGGTGCCACCTGTATAGAACTAATATGTACACACCCATGCAGGCTATGTCTACACTAGAGAGTTTTGTCGACAAAACTGCCTTTTTGTCGACAAACTCGTGGAGCATGCACATAAACAAAATGCAGTTTCTTGACAGCACGCAAACAAAACTTGGCACTTTTGGCAGCAGCGTTTTGCCTCTCCACCATGAGGCAGAATGCTTTTGTCGGCAGATTCTGTTGACAAAACATATGTGTGGACGCTCCACTGGAGGGTGCAACTTTAGCTGACAGAATGGTCCTCCATGGTGCCAGCCAGTTGGCCGGGGGACACCCTGAGCACTGCAATCAGAGCTCTATGCTCTCTGCCTCCAGCCACTCTTAAAGCTGCAGGGAGCCCTGGAAACTCTGTGGCAGGGAGGTGAGTGCATGTGAGCAGCAGAGGCTCCACACTGGCTGCATACGGGCACACCCAACCACTCCTCGACAAGGACAGCATGGCCGAGGCCGCCCAAGACCCCTCTGAACCCTCACAGGACCTTCCTGAGGGGTCCCAGGACCCATTCTGGGGGTGTCAAAGAAGTGGGCCCCCTCCTGGTCCAGGCCAGAACTCCCAGGCCTCTTGGGACTCTGGGCTGAGGTGGCCATTCTTCTGGACCCCAGGGCCAAGAAGCATAATGCCCCAGGGTACGCCCACTTTACCATAGCCCTGGTGGAATGAGGACACTCCACCTGCACACTGGAGCAGGTGTGGGCCAAAGTGAAGGAGCTCTCCCAGGGCTACCTGTGGGCCTGGGACACATGACACAGGTCTGGGGCAGGGATGGCCGTCTGCCCCTACTATACAGAGCTGCACCAGCTCATTGGGGGGATGAGGATGGTGCGTTCAGCATAGCAGCCGTGGCCATGGCTGAGGAGGCTCCCCACTGCAGCCAAAGCTGGAGCAGCTAGGAACCTCACTGGAGCCCCAGCCAAAGGCAATGTCGGACCATGTATTCAGCCAGGGAAATCTGGCCATCGCACTGGACTCAGGCTCCTCGAGTGAGGCGATGTCCAGGGCATCTCTGGACCTGTTCAGGGGACCATCTGGTGAGTACCCCTCGTCACACACCCTGGGGGATAGTGCAAAGAGCGGTCAGGACGTGCCGCAAGCCCTGCCAGGCCAGTTCAGGCAAGACGCCATGCTGTGGCACTGGCACATGCAATCATGTGCCATGCAGCATGTCCCACAAGGACCAGTGGGCAGCCCCTGGGCACAGGTGCTGGCCTGCCACCAGCCCCATGGAGGGCCACAGGGGCCCACCTTCCCCAGCCATGGCTGGGGGAGGGCCAGCTACATGGGCAACAGCCCGACCCTGGACACACCACTGAGGCATGCGGCCCTGGCATGCAGGCATACCCGCAGGAAGGAGTCAGCACCCACCCACCATGGATAACACCGTGGGCTGCATGCATGTTGGAGGGGCCCCAGGGGGGTCAGGCTGCACCCCACTCACCCCCCACCCATGTGGGGACCCTTCTGTGTCCCACTGGGTGGGAGGTGTGGGGGCAGAGAGCAGTCCAGTCCCCATGCAGGAGGGCCCACACAGGCATGCACACCCAGGACATCCCCATCCCACGGCCCGGGGGTGGGGGCTGCCGCTCATAGGAGTGGGGTCAGGGCCATGGGGGCTGCGCTGTAGGAAGGCCTCACCATCTCTCCTTCTCTTCTTACAGCTGCATCATCCAAGGGATGGGCCAACCCCACCATGCCACCAGGACCAACCAGCCTTAGTTCGGGTCCAGAGCCAGACAGCCCAGGAGTGGCGCACAGCAGTGCTGGCACATCGCCACTCTCAGGGCAGGCCTACAGCTGGAGGGGCTGTCACTGGGCAGGTGACAATGCCCTGTGTGCCTGCTCAGCCATGCTCTGCAGCCAGCAGACAGACCTCCTGGAGCAGCTGCTGTGGGAGGACCAGGTGTGGTGGGCATGGGCATGGAACCAATTGATGTCCCACCTAGATGCTATCACTGGTGTCTGGTGCGATCAGTTGGCCCAGCCACCTGTGCCCACTCCTCCCACTGCCACTGCTCTCCCACCCCTACCCCCACTTGTCCCACTGCCCTTCCCTCTGCTGGACATGCCCCCTGCAGTCCTGGAACTGGCATGGTGGCTGCTGGCTATGGCCACCCCCCAGTCCTCCCCAGCTCTGCTGGGTCGCCCATTCCCCAGCCCCCCCCACTCCCCCCACCAAGCCCAACCCTGCTGAACCCCCACACCTCCAAACCTCCCCATGCTCCCAGCCCCAACCCAGCTCCGACAGGGACTCTGGACCCACAACAGTAGTGGATCCGTGTCCAGCACTACTCAGGGTCCTGTTCCCCTGCGGAGTCATGGCCCCTCACCCGCTCCAAGACTGAGCCCTCCACACCCTCTGTCCCAAGCCTCCCTCCAAGTTTGGATGCCCTCACCCCCTGTCGCAAGCCACCTCCATGTATGTATGTTAAAGCCTGCATATTGTAAATGGTTTTCAGTAACAGATGTCGATTTGCACAAGTGTTTCCAGTTTCTAAAGTAAAGGTTTTATTTTCACACCACCCCGTGTCCTTCATTACTGGGGGGAGACAGGGAGAGTGGGTGGAAAGAGGGGGAGGGGTCATGGTGGGGACAGAGTAGGGCTGCAGGCCTGAGGCCCCCCAGCCAGGAGTGCCGTGGGGAGGGTCACTGGTGGCCACAACAGAAGCTGTCCCTCAGGGCCTCCCAGATCTGCACCCCATCCCTGTGAGCTTGGCACATGGGAGCCAGTGTTGGCCCCCCGCCACAGGAAGAAGGCCTCTCCCATCCCTTGCACAAAGTTGTGAAGGGCACAACAGGTAGCCACAACTTGGGGGACATTGTGCTCCCCCACATCCAGACAGGTCAGGAGGCACCAAAAATGTGCCTTCTGACAGCCAAGGGCACACTCCACCTGGTTCTGTGCCCAGTTGAGGTGGGTGTTGAAGAGGTCTTGGGTGGGGTCAGGTGGCAAGTGTAGGGCCTTATGAGCCAGGGCATGAGAGGGTGGGCAGCATCCCCCACAACGCACAATGGCATGTTCACATCCCCAATGGCCAGCTCCCAGCGGGGCACATAGGTGCCTGCCTCCATCCTCAGGCACAGGCTGGAGTTGTGTAACACACAGGCATTGTGTTCCTGGCCCAACGAACCTACCTACATGTCCAGGAACCATCCCTGGTGGTCAACCAGGGCCTGCAGCACAATGGAGTAGTATCCCTTGTGGTTGATGAACTGGGCTGCTTTCTGGTCTGGGGCATGGGTGGGGATGAGGGTCCCATAAGTGGCACTGAAGCAGTCAGGGAACCCCAAGGTGGTGGTTCAAGTTTGTGATGCTCATGACCCTCCAGAGCAGGTTGGTGTTGGTGGCCATCCCTACCTGCACGGGGAGGAGATCAAACACACATGTGAAGGAGCACAGGAGGGTATCCCTGGTCCCCAGTGGGCTCCACCGTCTGCCCCCATCCCACGTCTTCTCTGGGCGCTTCCTCCCTGTGGGTCCACCCCCCAACTGTGGGTCTGTGTGAGGGTGCCATGGCTTCCCCACACCCCAATCACACCCCCAACCCTGCTCTCCGAGGGTCCCCTTGGGTAGAACCTCCCCTCTCCCTTGCTCCCTTTCCCCTCACATGCAGGGCCTGTGGCCCAAGCATGCCTTACCTGCATGAGGACAGCCCTGACGGTGGACCTGCCTACTTCGAACTGGTGCCCGGTGGAGTGGTAACTGTCCGGGGTGGCAAGCTTCCATAGGCCGATGGTGACCTGCTTCTCTGGGTGGGGGACAGGCAGCATCTGGGTGTCTTTCCTCTGGTGGGTGGGGGCAAGCCAGGTGCAGAACTCCAGGAAGGAGTCCTTCCACATGAAGAAATTCTGGAGCAACTTTTGGTTGTCTCACTGCTGCATGAGGAGGTGGTCCCACCACTCAGAATTGGTGGTATACCTCCAGCCTCACCTGGTCACCCAGTGGGGTAGGTGCAGGTGGGGTCCTGGGGCACCGAGGGCACACTGCTCAATCCCGTTGGTAGGTTTGTCCCACTGGAGGAGCTGGAGGATGGCCACGATCAGGGTGATCAGCAACTCGAGCAACTGGCGGGGGGTCAGTCCAGCACAAGCCTGGGGGCTGGCCTGGCACCATGGCTAACTGGACAGAAGAAACTCTGTTACTTGAAGTGTGCACTAGCTTTGCCATCCCTTGAGGAGGTAGGCAAGCCTCAGCATGGGCAGGGAATGCAGGTTGGAGGGGCCCTTTAGGATCACACCTGGCTGGGGTTCCCAGAAGGGCTTATTGGCCATGTGACCCTGTCTGATGGGGTTCTGGGGCCCGTTCTGTCGAGAAAGCGTCTGAGGTGTCTGGCTGCTTTCTATTGACAGAGCGGATCACTTTTTCGATCCATTTTTGTGTGTAGATGCAATCTGTCAACAGAGGTTTTGTTGAGAAATCTCTTCCAATGACAATTCTGTTGACAGATTGCTGTTGTGTAGACTTAGCCTCAGAGTTGTAACAGTAGATTTTGGTGGTTTAAGGCATTCTACTCATTTCCTCTGCAGCCTTATTATGTGTGAAGGCTGGAAAACATAATGTTTGTCTCAGTTATTGTGTTTCCACATTTTGTTGTAACAAAACCCTTTCCACTTAGAAGATCATCTAAAGAATATCTAGACTAATAAACAAGTATTGTTTTTTCCAGTAATAGCTAATTTATTGAAAATTAAATATTTACTGCATACTCTCACTGCTGAATATCTTCTGTTATGTCATGAGAACAGAACAATATTAACATCTATTTTAAATGCATTCCCTAGTGCCAGTTACAATGCCAGTGCCAACAAGGATGTTATCGCTGCCTTGGATTATCAGGGTCCAAAACGCAAACTTTACAGTGCTGTACCTGGAAGACTTTTTATCGTCGTAAAGCCTTATCAACCTCAAGGAGAAGGAGAGATTCATCTGCACAAAGGGGACAGGGTAAAAGGTTAGTCTCTTTTCCATTAGTTCTTGAGCAACCATAGCATGTTTTCTGGTTAAACACAGAGCTTGGTTCTTAAAACCCTGCATTTGCTCATCTATATTGGAATAACTTATTTTGTTAGGCTCATGTTACTAGATCTATTATTTTCACTTCAATGTTTCTTTAAACCAGATTTTGCTAATAATTGGTGCACTTCGTTCTATTTTATAATCAAAGTGTATTCAACTACTATTGCTATGGCTAATTTATTCAGTAGGTGCCATTAAAACTCAGAAGTATCCTCCTGTGGTAGAGTAGGAGGCACAGTATTGCAGAGGGCCAAAGGCTGAGTTTTAAGAATGTTATAAGCTTATAATCCATCTCACCAACCCAGGAAGAAACATATGGGCTGTGGCCACATTTGGCCAAAACTTCGAAATGGCCATGCTAATGGCCAAATTGAAGAATACTAATGAGGTGCTGAATTGAATATTCAGCACCTCATTAGCATTTGCACGCTTTCCAGCTGCAGCGCTTTGCAAGCACCACTTTTGAACATGCGTGGCTTGGCACAGCTACATGGGGGTCCTTTTTGAAAGGATGCCGCACCTTTCGAAATCCCCTTATTCCCCTCAGCTGAGAGGAATAAGGGGATTTCAAAATGTGTGTGGTCCTTTTGAAAAGGACCCCCAGGTAGCTGTGTTGAGCTGAGTGTGTTCAAATGTGGTGCGTCCAAAGCACCGCGACCAGAAGCATCCTTATCCTAATGAGGTGCTAAGTATTCAATTCAGCGCTTCATTAGTAATCTTCGAAATGGCCATTAGCATGGCTATTTCAAAGATTTGTGCCAGTGTAGACACAGCCATGCTGTGCCTGAGATTGCTTCAGGTCTTACCTCAGGGCACAATTTATTGGGTTAAATAAACAAACAAACAAACAAAAAGAACTTGTAGCATCAAAACTAACGAATTCCTTACTCAATATAGACTTTATTTCCCAGAGGCTTGTTCCCTTCTCTCTCTCTCAGCCTCTGGAAGGTGGACACACTGGGGAGTCATGTGACTCCTTGGTAACCCTTTTAATGTTTCCGGACTGTTCTATCATGATACTGGGGCCTATTTTGAACAGTACTGGGGAAAGGTAGAAAGGAAATTAATGGCTAATAGTTTTCTTGAAAGTCAAGAATATGACCCAAATCAGGAACAAACTTAGGCTATGTCTGCCCTGCCCTGATGTTCAGACTACTGTGCTGCGAACAGCAATGTTCACTAATGTGCTGTGCTCTAAATTGCCTGTGTGGACACTGGGCACAAAAGAAAAAGTTCCTAGATCTCATTCATGGATTCTTGTTTGAAGAGGGCAGTGTTAATGAAAACTGGTAACCCTTTAGTTCAGTTTGCATCTGCAGTATCCTCACAGGGAAGTTACAGCACAACATTTTGGTGTGCACGGCAGGTTGTGACCCTGTAGTCTGAACAGAGGATCAACATAGACAACATGGTAGCTGAAAAGACAACTTCTTAGGATAGCGGATGCATCCAAGACATGACATGGTTAGTTTGAGGAGATGACGGGACATGGTTAGTTTGAGGAGACGAAAGACTTCACTGACCCCAGATTGAAAGAAACCCTTGTTCTTGCCATCTTGGACAGTAACGTAATAACATATGGGTGAAGTTAATAGACCTTAAAATGTGGGTAGAAATGGAGGAGACACGCACAGCTTTCCCACCTGTCCCACATTAGTTGCTGAAAACGTTCATGACTGGGTAGGTTGTCAGTTGTATAGATACTTGATCATTTTAGCTGATCTATGATGTTTGATTTCCACCCCGTGCCTCCACTCAGATGATAAACCATTATTCTTTGAGAAATAGGGGCAGATTCTCTGCATCATTCTACACTCTTTCAATTTAGGGCAAAGGATACTGCCTCCAAATTCCTACTGGAAATTGCTCTGACATGGGGGAGATTCCAGTGGCCATAGAGCTAACATGGCTGCCAGCACAAGGGTCATATTAGGAAAGGATATTTTAAGGTTTTGAGTTGTGCTTACGTAGTCTGGAGGAAATCTGAAGGCAATGCAATTCAGCTTTTCCCAGCTTATCCCAGCTTTGGCTGTGGTTTCATGATCCTCTATGGCTTAAAAGAGAGATGCCTCAAGACATTTAGCTTGCACCCTGATCCACAAAATAATTATAAATATTTGACCTTACTACAGCCTCAGTGTAGCATTTGGGATGTATTTCCTCCTTGTTTTGATTGTTGAACATGATGGAAATACTGTAGAAAGTATAAATCATGGTTTACTTTAATAAATGGGAAATGGCACAAGTAAACATTTTTAATATTTTCAACACAAACAAAAATGTAAAGTGGAAGTGACGGTTAGAACTTATTTTAGAATTTTTTCATCAAGATGGCTGTCAGTAATACTGCTGAAGCTCTACTATTGGCTAAGGATCACATGACCCTGTGAGTTTAGACAGACATTTTGCCACCAGAGGTCTGACAACTTGGATCTTGTCCGTGGTGTTCAGCCTTCTCCCCTTATGTGAGCCTGACCACATCTCCAAGTGATATGCCTTCTGTGTATGCCTTTTTGGCTAAGACCTTGATGAGGCTCGAGAAACTCTTTGCCATTACTGGCTCTGCTTAAAGGTCAAGGGGTTCTTGTCTCTTCACTACCGTCTGCATGAAATTACCCAGTTTTATATTCTACCAGTCAAATATTCATGTCAGACCAAGACCCTGATAAAAATTGAGAGAAAATAACCATAACCACAATAATTTGCCTGGATATTTGGATGTTTAGCTTGTGAGATGTGTACTAGATCAGGCTTTTTTTTAAAGAGGAAAATAGAGGAACTCTTGTGTCTCTCAGCTATTTTTTTTCTCTCTCTCTCTGAGTATGTGCTGATCACCTGGCACAACTTTATTCTTGCTGTCTCCTAAATCCTCCTTTTATCTAATGTTCATTATTGTATCAGAGTGAGGGTATGCGTTCCTCTCTGTATTGTTGTGGCTGATCAGCTGCGCTCTCTGGAGACAATGAAAGACTTGGATCCCCATGCAGTGACTTTTTAAAAACTGAGTCTGATAATACCTTCTTTCTCACCACATCTGTATGGCTTTAAGTCTAGTATTTAAAAGAACAGTTGTCTTAACTGTATTTACCAGCCAAGGTGAGTGAACTTTGACATGAATGTCCATTGTTTTGGGAGTGGAAGTTAGATTATGCTTTTGGGTTACCTGTTTCCAGTTGGTAGCATGGCCTCTGCCTTTGCATAATTTTCCTCAATTTAAATCTTTTTACCTATTTTCCCGTGCTATGAAATATTCATTGATAGACTCCAGACTCTCTTTCGTCCACTCACTGCAAGGTGATGAAGCTGCATGAAAAATGACAAAACAATATTAGGCATTTTTACACTTGTGTTGGCTGAGATTATTGCACATTCCTTGCATCCTTCTAGTTTCCCCCCCTCACAAGCTATGTATGGCAGACTCATTGATATCCAGCACCCCCGGGACCAAGAGGTTGCTAGATATTCAAATGTGCTGGATGATGGGAAGGTGTTTTCCCCCCAGTCCCTAACCTGGCTCCATGCCTGCCTACAGAGGACTCTTGTGCTTCTCCTCGGCGTGGCTCCTCCCTAACCCCCTTCTACTGGAGCTAGGAGAAGTGAGTGCAGAGTCAAGTAAACGGCTTAGAAGTCTCCTATAAAATTAGAATCCTCAGCTGCCAACTCAGAAAAGCTTCACTCCTGCTTTGTGCTACTGGAGTGATACAAAAGCAGACTTAAAGAGCGCTATGAGTGCCTGCTGGGCTCCTTCTTCTCCACCTCGTGGCGGAGGGCAGCTCCCTCCCACTCACAGCTTAGCTGGTGCAGCAGCTCCTCCCACCACCAGCTGCACCACTGCCCTTCTTTCGTGGCACCTTCTTCGCCCAGGTGGCCCATGGTGGGGCCTTGCCATGCCACTCCTGCTCCCGTCATGCCTGCCCTGGGTGGTGCGGCTCTTCCCCTCGCCCGAGGTCAGCATGCTGATCTCCAGCTGCCTCTGGCTTCAGCATGGCTGCACATATGGGAGCACTCATGGGGGCCTCCTGGGCCCTGCACCAGCTGGAGCAGCCTGCCCCACCTGGCTAACACATTGCCTTATCCTAGATAGCAGGCTCAGGGGCACCCCATTTCTCCCTGGGTGGCAGCTGGATTCTGATCCCTTTTTGACCAATGTGCAGGAGAAGAGTGGGAGTGGGAGGCAGCTGCAAGTGGAGCAGCCCACTGGAGGAGGGGGATGGCACCTTATAGACTGACAGATATTTTGGAGCATAAGCTTTCGTGGGCAGACACCCACTTCATCAGATGCATGAGTGGGGGGGGGCGGTTTCAGGGGGTTATCTAAAGAGTGGGGTCCCACTAAAAGGGAGGGCCAGAGCTGACAGGCTCTATTCAGCAAGGTGGAAATGGCCCAGTATCAACAGTACTTATCAAGGGAGGAAAAAACAAGTCAGATCAGACAGGGGGATGTGAGTCTTTGTCAGCATCTAATGGGGAGATATTAACACCCAGAGCAGAAAAGCTGTCTTTGTAAACTGCGAGCCATTCCCAGTCTCTGTTTAATCCTTGGTTAATGGAGTCAAATTTGCAAATAAATTGCAGCTCAGAGATTTCTCTCTCCATTTGATTTTTGAAATATTTTTGTTTCAGGACTGCCACCCTTAAATGTGCCACTGAGTGTCCAGGGAGATTGAAATGTTCTCCCACAGGCTTCTGTACATTACCGTTCCTGTTGATACTGGGCCATTTCCACCTTGCTGAATAGACCTTGTCAGCTCGGGCCCTCCCTTTTACTGGGACCCCACTCTTTAAATAGCCCTCTGAAACCAACCCCCCCCCCACTCATGCATCTGATGAAGTGGGTCTTTGCCCACGAAATCTTATGCTCCAAAATATCTGTTAGTCTATAAGGTGCCACAAGACTTCTTGTTGTACTTGGAAGTTGATTACTTCACATACCTTATCTCTCTAATATCTTTTACTGGACTAACTTCTGTTTGTGAAAGGGACAAGTTTTTGAGGTCCATAGAACTCTTCTTTGTATTTGCAAAGGTACCCAAAATGCCAGAGCTAAAAGCCATGAGGTGGAACAAATCATTAAACATAAATAGTTAACACAACTTGGAAAAGACCTTTCAAAGTGAAATGGAGGATAAGCAGACATGAGTTAATGGTTCTTCTATGATGGAAGGTGTTAATGGGATTGATCTATATGGTTCTCAAAGTGTTGTCCACGACTTGACTCCCACACCCTGCAGTAGGGAGGCTGCTCGGGCTCTCCAGCCCTGTGCAGCCTTTGTTCCTCCCTCCCAGCCACATGTTACAGCTGTGTATCTATATTCTTGTGCTCCAGTAGACTACAAGTTGACCCACTCTCATCAAGCACTCTTGGGACCTGACTGGTGCTGGATGAGAGAATTTGCTGGATGATGTGAGATCAATATTGTCTAGCAGCACTACCAACACTTCCACAGCTTACTGGGCTTTTAGAAGATATTGGGATAAATTACAGCTAAACAGCAGCGCAGAACACTGAGAGCCAAGACTGGTGGCTGTACATAAACTTTATAGAACCACAGGAAACTTGGCCACACCCATGATAAGTGGTCATCTAGCTAACTAAAATCATGCCAGACAACGAATGCTTCCAGAGGAGAGTTCCAGATTAGAGAGGTTCAATCTGTAATATGGATACTTCAGTAGTTAAGATATTTAAAGATAAGCAAATGGATTTTATTATCATGGGTGGCTGTCTGGTGATCTGTGGAAAGGTTTGCATTGAGCAAGGTGGGCCACAGACCAAAAGGTTGAAGAACCACTGGTACAGAGTATTGCAAAGGTACTTGGAGGAATTGAATGCATTTTCTGCAGATACAAAGCCATAACTCAGCACAAACGCACAAACAGTTCACTGATGCTTCTTCACAAATTTAGGATGTATTATTTGTGTATGTATTTATTTTTGCAGGAGGCAAATAAAACTTGGGACATGCTTTTTATGTATTTGAAATCAAAATAAACAAAATATAAAATGTAGTTGAGAAAACCATAATCTAAAGCTTTATGGTTTTGTGGTATGCATTTCGTGTAAATGATTGAAATTAGAATATTCACTTCACTTAAGGAGTGACTTCTAACAGGCAAAGTGTTTTCAGAAGTCACTGTGTCTCTTTGACCTGTGCTGCGGACATATTTTGCTTGAGGCCCTACTATCCCATGATAAAAATTACAGTGAACTCTGGGAAGCAGCAAGAACAACATCCTGAGGAGTGGGGTTGACTGGGAATGACTTGCATAGATTAATTTAAGGGAATAAGAAGAGAGCCATTGGAAATGATGGAGGAGGGGGCATTCACTTCTGAGCTGAAAGATCTTCAGTAAAAGTAACAGGTTAAGGTTTGAGTCAAGGTTTCTCACCACCTCCCAGCAATGTTGCTTTATCCTTTCTGAGTAATTTGGTAGGGTGGCAGCATGGATTTTTCTTGAAGCATGTTGACTTAAACATTGAAGATTTGGATTCTGTTCCTGACGCCCACTAAGTGTGTCCTTAAGGAAATCTCTATAGCTCCCTGTATGTGAATTTCTCTTTCCGTAGAATGACATTATTGCTACATATTTACTGGCCTTAGCAAAGCACTTTGTTGTCTTCAAATTGTGAACCCTGTGTGAGTGCAAAATCTGTTTATTATAGATCTTGTTACTTTCACATAAAGCACCTAGCAGTGAGGTGTCTTTTGAAAGATGAGTGTGTGTCATGGTAAATATTTGCGAAGAAATGTATGAATGACAATTGATCAAAGTGGCTGGTAGGAGAAGTGTTCAGAGAAAGCTCTGTGTGGGCCAGGTTCAAGTAAAAACTTAAGCTAGATACAATGTGATGTATTAATAGGACATTGCAGAACCTCGATAAAAATATCTACTTTATTTTTTACCCATTAGTCATACATTGACATCATTTGTGTGTCTGCCACTCATGGTACAAAAAGGGCTATGTCTAACTTACAAAAATAAACCTGATATTGCTGTTTAAGCCAGGTAGTATCATAGAGATTTCATATGGAAAATAGCTAATGTTCTCCCCTTGTCCTCTGAAAAGAATAATTATTTTCTCCCTTATTTTCTATAGTTCAGTTCAGTTTGAAAGTGAATATTTGTAAATCACCCATATGTTTATATCTAACCTGGGTAGTATTACTAGTACAAAATATGTCAGTTACCATTACCACAGCTGTATTTCTTTGTATTTTAAAAATGCTTCAAAAATCAGCAGTACCTGTTTACTTTGAATGTCAAAGAAAGTTCGAAGGTCTCCCAGAGCACCTCGTTTTTAGTTGATGAACAATTTGTAGTTTTCCATGTCATGAAAATAAGGCAAAGCAGTAACATCAGGGTATCCTGTAGGGGCTGTCACTAACTCAAGTCTGTGCCATTATATTTTATTTCTTAATGGCGACAGATACTAGTGACTGGTAGAACTCAGCATGATGGAGAGACAGACCATCTCTTTTGGCTGAATAAACTAGGAAACACAAATCCTATTGGAAAGCATATGATCTTAAATAGGCTATGAAACTGTGAGCAGCGTGAATTGTCCTTTCTGGTGATCTGGCACAGTTCAGTTATGGATCTGTTTTTCCTTTTCCACGTAAGGTTCATCTAACAATTCAGTTTCTCAAATGCCCATTAAAAGAGTCTGGATACCTTCATATTCTCATCTGTTCGCAGTCTTTATTTCTGTTGTTATGATTTTTGCCCTTTCTCCACGTGCCAGATGGTTTCTATTTCCAGGTCCCAGAGCAGTTCCACTTTGGCCTTTTTTGCATGGCCTCAGTTCTGTATTTGATCCTCCTTTTCTTACTTACAGTGACATTTCAGGCAGCAGCATCTCTTTTTCTTTTCACCTGGAAGAAAATATCTGTGGTAGCTCAATGAAGATCACGAATGGGGGCAGACATGGCTGCCAAGAAAATTGGTTTTTATGGTAGGCATTGCAGAGACTTCTTGATAGAGCATTCCAGGACTGAATCCAATCATCTTAGACATCTTCAGGAAGGGAAGCAGCAGCAGCAATAGCAGGCAGATTTTAGCCATTTTCTATTTTGCTGCTCCAGCAAGATCCTGAGTCAATGACTCCATTACAGTTGGACAGGACCAGATTTTAAAAAGGTAAGGTGTAAATTGCAAACAGTGGAGGGTTCTTCTAAAAGTTATTTAAAAAGAAAAAAAAATTTCGCTTGCCCTTCCTTGTAAACCAGAACTGAAAAACTTCTGTACGGCTACACTTTTGCTGATTTTTAAAGTGTATAGGACCTATATACTTCTCTAAGCCTGCAAGGGGGTGAACTCTATAAGCTCCCCCGGCTTTGGTTGGGATTCATAGTGTTCAGCACCTGGCAGTCAAGCTCCAGGCATGGGATACCCTTTCACATTTTAAATATGCTGCAGAAAAAATATTTTTTTATGTCTTCTCTTAATAGATTGCAAGTTGTTTTGTTTTGTTTTTTATTTAATCTGAGCATGGAATGTCACCAGTTGTCTGTATGGCACCAGAGTCTTCTACCTGAGGCTCTGGAGCCACATGAGGCTCTTTAAGGACTTTTGTGGCTCCCAACACTATAATTGGAAAGTAAAATGAAAAAACCAAAAACCCTCTATCTAAAATCTCCATATCTAAATAGCAAATGATATGTGATCTCAGAGCGTTGGATAACTCACCCGAGCATCCTCCAGAGAGAGAGAGCGAGAGAAAGGTTCGGGAGTGAAAGTCAGGAAGACAGTGGTACAAATAAATACTTAAAGTGTCAGGAAATAGGATATGTACAAAGTTTGTCAAGGTCCTGCAGTAAACATGCATTGCATTACAAATCATTGTGTGTGTGCTGTTCTTAAAATAGGGTGACAAAAATATGATCTGATGTTATTTGATGTTATTAGAGGCCATCTCATATTCACATGCATTGCAGCTCTTGAATTATCAAGTTTTTTACCGAATTGGGAAAAAAATGGCTCTTGCTATTTTGACTGCCGACCCCTGGTTTAGCCCCTAGCACAATACCTCACTCAGAGTCTTCAGGCACTATTGTGAGGGTTGTGTTTCAGGTCCTTATGATAATTAGAGTATTATAGGATAAGTCAGTAGTTCCTAGTACTAGAATTCTGACCAATACTTAACTACTTCTGGTTCAGTGTAACCTCAGCCAACAGGGCAACCCAAACCTGTAACAAACATATTAATCTATTGTGAAATACATCTTTTAACTCAGTTTGAGAAGGAAAAGATTATTAAACTGCTACTGGATTTGATGAAATTATTGGCAGACAATGCTTGTAGACAAGAAAAAAGTTGTCATCTTGGTCATGTTAGACTAGTAAATAAAACAATGGCAAGGGAAGAACTACAGAAAATTGTTGTTTTTCAACACCAGTTTTCCTACTCTGCATGGCTATGTCTACATAGCATGCTGCTGCCAGCTGGGTCTTGCAAATAAGGGCACTCAACAAGGCAAATGAGGCACTCATTTACAAATCATGTGCCTCATTTTCATACTCTTCTGTGATTGCTATCCTGTCACCTGTCGGAGGCTGCTGTCACCACAAAACAAGCTGCTTCTGTTGACCAAAACCCCACTTGTCAACAGCCCCTGATTCCTCATTTTTTTCAGGGACAAGGATCTGTCAATGAAGGGGGTTTTCACCAACAGAACCCTGTCCATATGGCTTGTTTTGTGGTGACAGCAGCCTCTGCCGGGACAGCAGTCACGTGACAGGAGTCAAATCAGGCATGCGATTTGTAAATGAGCACCAAGTCTGCATTGTCGAGTGCCCTGCCCGCAACAGCACATTGTGCAGATGTAGCCTATGAGTTAATTCAGTAATTAGAGTGTTAAACAACTAAGTAAATTCTTACAAAGGTTGGATAAGCATTAATTTGCTACTCCTGGTACTAGGGGTCAAGTTACTTATACACAACAATACATCAGTCATAGATCCATTGGTCTACCCATTTCATAAACACACTAGAATTTCAGAATTACAAACACTAGCCCTACAAACTGTCCAGTCAATCACATGCCTCGTTTGGAGGTGGATGTATATAGTCAGGCGGCAGCAGAGGAAAAAAAAAAGGGGGGGAGCAGCTTTTTTTCTTCTACATAGTAAAGTTTCAGTGCTGTATTAAGTCTACATTAAGTAGTAAATGTTTGAAAAAACAGCCATAATATTTTGTTCCAAATTACAAATATTTCAGTTATGAACAACCTCCGTTCCTGAGGTATTTGTAATTCAGAAGTTCTACTGTACCTCATGGTGTATCATCCTATATTTATTTTAATTGACTCTATGATAAGAATAATTGTGACTTGTTATGAGTTAACGTAGTAATTCACAAGTCACTTATACTTGAAAATGGAAGAGAAAATTGTATCCTTTCTAATTAATCTCAGAGTATTGACACTAGAGCTGAGAGAAATTTTTCAGATGAATAGTTTATTCATAAGAAAAGTGTAGTTTTGGTTGATTGAAACTTTGATACTTTGTGGATCATTATGAATTTACTGCTATCGGTGACTATTTTCATTATCACTGGACCAGAGAATGATTCTGTAGCATGATAGCAACAAAGGGTCCTGTGGCACCTTATAGACTAACAGAAAAGTTTTGAGCATGAGCTTTCGTGAGCACAGACTCACTTCATCAGATGCTGGTCTTGGAAATCTGCAGGGCCAGGTATAAATAAGCCAGAGCAAGGGTGGGGATAACAAGGTTAGCTCAGTCAGCAAGGGTGAGGCTTACTACCAGCAGTTGATCTGGAGGTGTGAACACCAAGGGAGGGGAAGCTGCTTCTGTATTTAGCCAGCCATTCGCAGTCTTTGTTTAAGCCTGAGCTGAGGGTGTCGAATTTGCAGATGAATTGTAGCTCAGAAATTTCTCTTTGGAGTCTGGTCCTGAAATTTCTTTGCTGTAGGATAGGTACTTTTAAGTCTGCTACTGTGTGGCCTGGGAGATTGAAGTGCTCTCCTACGGGTTTTTGTATATTGCCATTTCTGATATCTGATTTTGTGTGCGCTTATTCTTTTACGTAGAGACTGTCCAGTTTGTCTGATGTATATAGCAGAGGGGCATTGCTGGCACATGATGGTGAAAGAACCAAGTTCAAATCCCTGCCTCAATAACTATTTAACTAATTAAAAAATTGGAGCAGCTTCAGCAGGAGGGGGAGATCTCCAACCATCCCATAGTGCAATAGTTAGAAGTCACAGAGGTATAGCCATGTGAGTCTGTAACTCCACAAAAACCAAGCAGTCCTATGCCACTTTAGAGATGAACAAATTTATTAGTTCCTGAGCTTTTCTGGGTAAAACCACTTTATCAGATGGGATTTTGAGTGGAAATACAAAATCCAGGGTTTACATAGTGGTGGGGAAGAAGAGAAAGGAAGTTACATGTCACTACTAAGACTTCTGATATTTGCAGGAATGAGAAACATCCAGCTTAATTTTCTTCATTAACTGGTCCTACTAGGTGCTACAAACTAACACGGCTACCCCTCTGGTCCTACTAGTGACAGGTAACTTCCTTTTTTTCTTTCTGCCTTCACCCCTGCTTCTTACTACATAAACCCTGGATTCTGTATTTCCATGCCAAATCCCATCTGATGAAGTGGGTTTTACCCATGGAAGCTCGTGACCTAATAAATGTGTTAGTCTCTAAAGTGCCACAGGATGGCACATTGTTTGTCCAGTGGTTAGGTCTCTCTTACAATGTAGGACATACACATTCAAATGCTTTCTCTTTGTCAGGCAGAGGGAGGAATTGAGCATAGGTCTCCTATGTCCCAGAGGAGCCCCTTGGTTGTTGCGGGGAGGTATAGCTCAGTGGTTTGAGCATTGACCTGCTAACCCCAGGGTTGTGAGCTCAGTCCTTGAAGGGCTGTTTAGGTATCTGGGGGGAGGGGGAATGATGGTACTTGGTCCTGCCAAGAGGGCAAGAGATTGGACTTGACCTCCTGAGGTCCCTTCTAAGCTCTATGAGATGTGTGTCTATATACATTTATTACGATATTACTAAAAGTTACAAAGGAGGCTGACAGTGGAAAAATCTATTTTGGGTCCACTAGTAAGACTCAAATCAGATTTTTTTATATTTTGGCTTAAATGTCTTCCGTTTGACCCAAACTGTGGGCTTTTTTTTTTTTCAATTTTGTGAAACTAGTTGTAACAAACACATGGCTATGGGGGTGGGTGTCTTTAATTTGTACTAGTAGTAACAGCTCCCTCCTTCCCTCCAAGAGACCTTTTGAAACACTCTCTGAGCTGTGTGCACTAAGCATGTGGTGTAAAACCAGCTACGTTGGCTTTGTACCATCCATGCATTCCCTTCTGCTGAGGGGATCACCAGGTGGCTACATGAATCATCATTTTTTTCACCTTTGCAGTGTTCTGCGTCAGAAAGATGGCTGGAAATGTTTAAGAAGAAGGATTATGGGGGAGTATAGGCAACAAATGTAAATAGTAGCCATTGGATTCAGAAAACCTTGAAGGTGGAGGACCATGTTTTGAATCTGATACAGCATGGGTGGAAAACTAGTATCAGAGTTCCATGGTCTAAGGAACATGTCAGTCATAGTTTTTTTAAATTGATGGAAAAGTCACAACACATTAGCTGACACCTGACTCCAACTTTTGGCCCAAACTCAAGCCCAGCCAGCAGTCTCCTTTCTTGTGACATTTTTCCCCTCTTGCAGTGTGGAGATACCCTCCCAAACAGAGGGGAACAGTGAAACTTTATACACAGAGTACTGCCAAATGAGAGAGAGAGATGCTGGGGAGAGAAAAAAAATAGAAAATTACCAATAAAAGTACCAGATCCTGGCTGAAGTAGTTAGCTCTAAAACCATTTCCTTACCTCTTGTTGACTGCCCCTCCCCTGTAAGAGACAGTGTTCCAGAACTGGATGAGGCATAGCAAGGGCTTGCTGACTTTTGGTTGTTATGGGGCTTTGAATGGCTCCCTGTGGAGGAATACTGTCAGCATTATACCTCCACCTTTTACACACCCATGCAAGGTCTGATACCTAACTTTGCTTGGCAGCAATCAAGTATCCTAGTTTCTTTTTATTAAACCCAGAATTTCATTCCTCTCATGTTAGGTGATGTGTTCCAGGTTACTTGGGAGCTCTTCAACTTCAAGGTACTGAAGCTTGACAGTGAATTGCATAACGTGAGCTGTACTGATCATGTCAGCATTGTTTGGAGTCTCATAGAGCATAGTCTGGACTCTCAAAGTCCTGTCTCATCATGCATGGGCTCTGCCCAAGACCTGAGGTGGTTTATCTGAGGAATCTTCCCTTTCTGATTTTTTTTTTTTCTGCACGCTGTCACATCTCTTCAGAAGATATGCCTAGGATGTTACACTGTTCTGACGGGTTGATTTGTAACATTATTTTCAAAGCAATCTTGTCTCTGTAGGTTTTCAGTCATACTAGTCTAGGCCGATAATACCTAATCATCTGTCTCACCCACTCTAAGTGTATAATCATAAATTCAACTCCCATTTTTAGTCTTTTTTACCCCACAAAGCAATTTACAATCTACTTCTTTGGATAACAGTTTAGTGGGATGACGGGAAATGAAAAGAATTTTATTTCAGTTTGCCATTGTAAATCAGATTGCTTCTTTTATTCTGGAAGTTGCTTAGGTACTATGGTGATGAGTGTGACAAAATGCATTAGAACAATATCTATAGTTTTGACACACATTGAGTTCTGTCACTTGTACACATGTCTGAGTTTCATTTATGCCCATCACACACAAATACAGATGGAATGGTTGAGGACTTTTGTTAGTTGATAAAGGATCAATTGGAAAAGCGTGTTTTATGTGAAAGAAATAGAATGGAAGAGCATCTGAATTGTTTATGACTGGCACATAAGCCTATTTTTCACTCTGTTCTATGGTACATGTGGCTTTCTTTTTCTGTGCTTTAAAGTCAAACTTCCTGTAAACTGCATCATTAATGTACCTGCACCATCAGGAATTGCATTTCTATATATCCCTGCATCATGTTGGCACAGGGTGATGCTGGAATTTTAAGAGAGAAGGAGCCAGTACAGCTTTGTATGGTCAGCTGATCCCTTGTTAGGCTTAAAATGAAACAACTGAGCCCTAACAGGAGGAGATTGGTAGGTGAGAGCTCTCTGAGACCATGAGCGGGAGGGACCTGCAAGACAGAAATGGGAAGCATCAGGAGAAGGCTGGCAAGAGTTCAATAGTAGAAAGCTAGAGGAAACCCAAATGAAAACTGGAACAGAACTGTTTGTGAACACTGACCAAAGCTGCAGACCCCTTAATAAGTAGAAGGTGGAAAGGGGAAAATCCAGCTTGGTCAGAGGAAGCCAAGCCTGGAAGCAAGAAGGTGGACCCTGGAGGAACATTCCTACACAGGTCTAGGACTCACTCACGAGGCAGAGAGGCTTGATGAGTGGAATACCCTAAAAACCTGAGCAGAAGTCTCTGGAAAGATTAGATACTCCCACCATGACAATGGCATCTTTCCCAATAGCTTTCTTATGCCATCTGTTTTCTTCCTTTCTGTGTTCTACTAAGTTGTATACAGGCAAGGGTTTGTCCAGGAATATATTTTTGATGTATGCATATGTCCAACCTACTTCCTCTTTCTTTCTTGAATCATTGCCTCCACAATTTGATAATCACACGTCAGCATTGTTTTTTATCCCACTATCATATCCACTGAATAAAAGGAAATAACCACTTCCCTTGAACTACTGGTAATACTCTCACTAATGCAGCCCAATATGCCATTGACCTTCTTGGCAACAAGGGCACACTGTTGCGTTGTATCTAGCTTCTCGCCCACTGAAGAACTGCTGCATTGTACGCCCATCCTCAGTTTGTAGCAGTGCATAGGATTCTTTATCCTAAGTGCAGAACTCTGCACTTGTCTTTGTTGAACCTTATCATATTTCTTTTCGCTCAATCCTCCAATTTGTCTAGCTCACTCTGGGCCCTATCCCTACCTTTCCACGTATCTCCACTCCTCTCAGCTTAATGTTATCCACAAACTTGCTAAGAATGCATGTAAACCCATCATTCAGATCATTATGAAAATGTTGACAACAACTAGCCCCAGGACCTACCTCGACAATCTGCTTGATACCAGCTGCCAACTGGACAGTGTTCATTACCTACCGAGTCTGACGTTCTAGTCAGGTTTCTATCCACCTTTATAGTTTATTAATCTTAGATACATTTCTTTAACTTGTTGGCAAGAATATTGTGAGAGACTATTTCAAAAGCTTTGCTAAAGTCAAGGTATATCATGTCTATTGCTTTCTCCATATCCAGAGAGCCAGTAATCTCATCATAGAAGGCAATTAAATTGATCAGATATTGCACTTGATGAATCCATGTGGACTGTTCCTCTCCTCCAAGTGTTTCAGAAAGGATTCCTTGAGGACGTGCTCGCAGATTTTTACAGGGACTGAGGTGAGACTGATTGCTCTATAGTTCCCTAGATCTTCCTCCTTCCTTTCTTTTTAAAAGATGGGGACTAAAAATGCATTTTTCCCATCATGCAGGATCTCACCCAATCACCACGAGTTTTCAGAAATAATGGCCAATGTTTCTGCAATCACATCAGCCAACTCTTTCAGCATCCTCAGATGCATTATATCTGGCCCTATGGAATTGTGTGTGTTCAGCTTTTCTTTAATCAGTTCTTTAACCACTGAAGGCTGCTCAATGCAGTGGTCTGGGAGCTGACATTGTCTGTGAAGACTGACGCACAAAAGCATTGAGAACTTAAGCTTTTTCTACCCATTCAGTAAGGGTTCCACACTTTCCCTGGTCTTCTTCATCTTGCTAACATACTTGTAGAAACACTTTTTATTATCCTTCACATTCCTTGCTATCCTTCACTTGCTCTCCTGGACTTCTCCCCAACCTCCATATTAGCCTCTCAGGGGATCCTGCCCATCAGTTCCCTGAAGGAGTCAAAGTCTAAGATTCAGGGTCTTTGAGGCTCTCGTTTCTTTTCCTCCTCCTCCACGTAATTTATTTATCTTCCCTCGATGATGTTCTTCTGCATTGTGTAATCTAGCCCAATGCAGAAAAGGAGTGATACAAGGCAACCCCGCTGCACTCCAGTGAAACCAAACCAATGTCTCACTGTTCTGTCTTTATACAACATCTTGTTCATTGACTGTCTTTCTAGGAAGCCCATATTTTCACCAAATCATACATAATTACTCTCTTTGAAACTAATTGAAAGCTTTGATGAAATCTGTACAGTCCAAGACTAATCTTGTCTGAAAGTTAAGCACTTTCTCAATCAGTTGTTTCAGGGTAAAGATGTGCTGTACAAATTATTCTTTCTTGGTTGGAAGCCTGGTTGCACATAAGGGAATTTTTAAAATCTGTATTCCCAGAAAAGGTATCGGTTCTGGAGACTAATTTTGTAACCAGGCATAGAATGGTGGGAAGCTCTTTTATTGTTACCCGGAGTTCCAGCTAAACTGAAGTTCTTATAACTTGCAAGTCTGTACCAGAACAAACCAAGGAAAATGCAGCACTTCCATTTGGTATATGGCTGCACAGAGAAATCAAAACTATATATTTTCATTTAAAGTCTGCACTTCGTTAGTCTCCAGTATTCCCATTAGAATGCCTTTATTTGAACATACTGCTTCATTTTATCTAAAACATACAAAAACACAATGGCTGTGTCTATACTTGGTCAAAATTTTGAAAGGGCCATGCTAATGGCCATATCGGAGAATACAAGTGAGGCAATGAAATGAATATTCAGTGCCCCATTATCATGCTGCTGAACCACGGCACTTCGAAAGTGCCACGTTTCGAACGCGTGTGGCTTGTCTACACAGGGCCCTTTTTGAAAGGACCCCGCAAATGTCAAAATTCCCTTATTCCTATCAGCATGGTTTTTTACCCCACTATCATAGGAATAAGGGAATTTCAGCTGATAGGAATAAGGGAATTAGAACGTTTGCGAGGTCCTTTCGAAAAGGGCCCTGTGGAAATGAGCCATGCATGGTCGAAATGCAGCACTTTCAAAGTGCTGCAGCTGGCAGCCTGCTAATGAGGTGCTGAGTATTCATGTCAGCACCTCTTTAGTATTCTCTGATTTGGCCACCAGCATGGCCCTTTTGAAATTTTGGTCAAGTGTAAACACAGCCAATATGTTATAGAGCATCCCACACTGCAAAATGCTCCCATGATGGGGTGTATCAACCCTGCACTGGCACACCAGAGGTTAGCTCATGCTTGTTGGCAGAAGAGGACATGCCCCTCTGGCTTTACTTGGTATGCTCCCACTGGATCCAGAGTATAAAAGGCCTGAGAGGAGCTCAGTCTGGGTGCGTGCTGGCAGAGGAGCACTCCATGAGCTCTGGCAACTTGTTGGCCAGTTGAACAGGACCAGATCTACCAACCTTGTTGGGGGACATGTTACTAAATGCAGAGACTACTGAATTGTGGAAACTACGGATGCCATAAAATCAGATAGCAAGAGACCCAGGGGACTATGGGGGAAAGGCGCCAGAACCAACTAAAAGGCTTAGTGTTTTGTGGGTGGATCACCGCTGAGCTGATGGCAAGTGAGTCCACCACCAATAAGACCCTGGGTCAGAACTTGCTTGAGAGGGAAGGCCTGGGTACCCCTATCCCAGTCACAACTGACCTGGAGTGATGGCCTGATCTAATCTATGCTTACTCTGGCCATCAGGCTCCACTACCCTGACTGCAGGGGGATTGGTCTATTCATGATGGTGACTGGCCATGCTACTTCAACGGCAGGGCCATTGTTAAAGGGAAGTGATAACAGACATGACAGGACAATCAAAATATTACATAGATGATCAAATGGAGCAAAAGCAAAGGTTACACTGGCACAAAACTTTAAAATGGCCATACTAAAGGCCATTAAAAGATTACTAATGAGGCACTGAAATGCATATTCAGCGCCTCATTAGCATGCCACTGGCTGCGACTCTTCGAAATTGCCGCATTTTGCTCCCACGTGGCTCGTCCAGATGGAAGGGACGCCACCAACTTCGAATTCCCCTTATTCCTATCAGCTGATATAGGGGATTTCAAAGTTAGGGGAGGTCCTTTCGAAAAGAACCCCTGTTTGGACGAGCTGTGTGAAATGCGACAATTTTGAAGCGCCATGGCTGGCAGCATACTGATGAGGCGCTTAATATGCATTTGAGCACCTCACTAGTAATCTTTGAAATGGCCACGCTAATGGCCATTTCAAAATTTCTCTTAGTGTAGACATAGCCAAGATGTGCCAAAAACAGGATCTGGTTTTTGTGATTTTCAGGTCCTCAGTCTGGCAGGTGTACAGTATTTCCAGACTGCCTGTTTTTCGCAGACTTTCACATCTTTCCCTCCTCCCCTGTCACACAAAGAAAAAGAGCATTAAATGTCAGGTTCAGGGCATAGCAGCTCCGATTCATTCCTCCATTTCAGTGTTGCCTTAGCTAAGCGAAATCACTACAAAATGTGTTAAATAACTATTCAGAGTAATAAAAAAATAAGAAATTGGTCCATCCCAATAGTTGGCAGTGGCTTAGGCACTCCACTTGTTTGTTAAAATACCCTTAATGTTACTGGAGACCTGAGTTGGGGCCATGGTAGGAGTCACAAGATTGATCTTTACTGAAAAGCCTGGTTAGTGGTACATTGTGGTAGGGCCAAATAGAACTGGGAACAGAGTGTTGCTATCGGCTCTTGACCTGGGAGTGTTTGTTCCTGAAAAATGGAATAGAAAACCTGTTGTTTACTACGGAGTTGTTGAGAGTAATTTTATTACAAAGGCTTTGAAGCAATTGCTGCACCTGGTGACAGATTTCACAAAAAGCTGGCCAATTTGGAATTCTTGAGCCCCCAGTTCTACTGAACTTATTCACTGCCTCGTCTTTTCTGTACTGGCCCTGGGTACTGTCAGAGTGTAGAGAAGGAACTTAATTTTGTCTTTCCAGGAACCATGCAAACTCTTCTGTAGCTCATAAAAGTGAGTGTCTCTCTCCAGTCTCTGGTATGAAGTGGGGCCACTTATAATAGTTCCCTCCTGAAGGCAGATAGGGAAAAACTACTATTCAGTAATAAAGAGAACTCAGGCAGGCTGGTTTAAAAGTGAAATAATTTGTGGATTTCCACAGAACTAGAGTGGACAATTTTTTTTTTCCATGACCAAAACTTGTTTGTGACTTTTTTTAATGAGAAACTGAGAAAAAAATTATGTTCTAAATGAACCCATTCCCCTAGCCCCCTGTTTGGCTACTGAATGACAATTATTCACTCAGCTACACCCAAGGAGCATTCCTGATCCTTGGTTTGGAGTCTCAGTGAACCCTTTAAGAAGACTGGGACTTAAGCAATCCTATTGGTCACTTGGAACGGAAGTTAAATGAAGACACATATTTGAAATGCTCTGTCAAAAGACTCTGTGTCTATAGTCTCTGCCCAGATTAATTAACATATTCCATCTAACTTCAAGATAGAAAAACCAGGACTTGACCCATGTAATCAATTAAACCATGTGTTTATTATTACCCATTAAAAGTAATAAATCTGGAAGGCAGATTATCCAGGAAAAAATTTTAGTCCAAGTCTCAATGAATAAATGCAGTTTGAGGGGTTATACTTACTTTTGGGGAAAGTAGGCCTATGACACTTACATTGTTTACTGCCTAGTTTTAGAAAGGGTTCAACATAATGAAGAATTAAGACTCAATGCTTTTCATTACACAAGATGTGTTCCTTTTGCTATCCCACTACCCTCCAACAATTCAAGCCCCAGATATCTCTTGATATCTGTGATACCTGTGATGTTATGCTTCTGAAATAAGAGTGCCAATAAGCCATTCAACCTGTTTTTATTTGTGATACTTACCAGATTTAAACCCAAAATCCAGACTTGTAATGACTAATATATTCTACCCAGATTTCCAAGACCAGCATCTGATGAAGTGAGTCTGTGCTCACAAAAGCTCATGCTCAAAACTTATCTGTTAGTCTGTAAGGTGCCACAGGACCCTTCGTTGCTGTTACAGATCCAGACTAACACGGCTACCCCTCCGAAAATTGGAGATGTTTGTCATTAGTCACTGTGAATGTGTTCCAGAGGCAGATCTGCAGCTATTCCAGTTCCTTGTTAGTCACTCTCGGCTAGAGATGGAGCGTCAGTGTCCACTACATAGCTCATTCATTCCCTACCATTTTTACTGTAATGTGGTTGTTCTTTATTTTTAGCACACAGTTTGTCCATTTTTGGATGGCTTGAGTCATTCCATTATTAATAGTTAGCGCTTACTTTGATCTCTCTCTGTGGAGTCTACCAAGTTATGCCCAAAGATCCTTACTCTCACTCCCTGCCAGAACTGCCACACATCCTTCCCCTTCAGTGACAAGCATTCATCCACCAGTCTTCTCTGCTTTGGAGAGTCCAACATCCTCTCCAAGTGTGAGGTCTGCCCTGGATGCCAAAGTAGATCCAGGAAGGTTAGGAAGACCAGATTGAAACTGCTACTTATGGAGTGTTCCCTGAGACTGGCAGGATCCGAGATCCCCACCAAACACTGGTGTCTACAGTTCAGAATGCTCTAGTGACTTCATCAGCCTTGCCTCTTCCCTGTTGTCACAAATTGATCACTCCATGATGTCAAAGACAGGTAATTTTGCAAACTCTTGGCATGAGTATACTTGAAACAAACAGAACATGCAGTTGGTCACAAACAGCTCAATTGTCTCCATCTGTCCACTACCAACCCTCCATGAGATAGAATGAATCACACAGAAACAGGTCAGATTTCCTAAGAAGGGGGCATCCTCCATGGTGACATGAGTCAATGACTTCTAAGTGACTGTTTTTGACTCATTGGTTGACAATTGCACTTATCTGGATCCTTTGCTTAATGAACTCACCCTTCAATCTCATTGTGGAGTCTATAACTACTTGACCCTGGTACTCCATATGGAGCATAGGTCACCTACAGGTCTCCTCCACCTCACTTTGTCTTGGGCAAAACTTCCAGCTGGCACCAGGAGCACCCCAATTGTTGTCCTTCAATCTCAATAGACCTTCTCCACATTGTCTGAGGTCTTCCTCTTTTGTGTTTTCCTTGAGGGTTCCATGTGAGACCTTGACTGACTAAGCTGGATGACAGTTTTCTGAGAGTGCAGCCTAGCTATCCCCACTTTCTTCTCTTGATTTCAATGTCATTGGTTCTTGTCCTGCTCTGTTCCAAAGCTCCTCATTTGTGATGAAGTCTTGCCATTTGATATGAAGGACATACCTCAGGCATCTGTTTATGAATTTCTGTAGCTTGTGCTTTGAAGACTTTTTAGTACACCAGACCTTGTATCCATACAAGAGCACACTCTTCACATTTGTGTTGAAAATCAGCAGTTTCATCTTTGCAGATATTATTTGTGAACTCCATATGAGATAGAGAGTCTTGAATACAGCACTTGCTTCCCCTGTTCTGGCATTGATATCCTTATCTGTTCCTTCATCTATGCCTATAATACTCCCGAAGTAGGTGAACTGCTCCACATCTTCCAGATCATCCCCTGCTAGTGTGATGGTGGTGGTGTTGGACTGGTGGATCCTCATTGTCTTGGTCTTTCCCTTGTTAATGCTCAGTCCAGTCACTGAGGCAGTTTTGTCTAGTGCTGTGACCTTTTGTTCCATGCTTTCATGTTGGTATGAAAGGAGGGTGACATCATCAGCAAAATCAATGTCCTCTAGCTGCTTGAAAAGTATCTACTAAATGCCTCATTGATGGCCATCTGTTGTCCAGTTCATAATCCAGACCATTGTGATCAAGAACAGGAAAAGTGACAATAGGCACCCTTGTTGCACTCCTGACAGTATTATGAACAACTTGGCATGTCAAGGGTTCAGTGGGGGCTCATCTCCTCTGACAGATGAGACCCTGAGGTAATTTTAATTCCATCCAGTTCAGCTCCATTCCTCTCACAACCCTTCAACACTCCTCTTCTGGGATCCTTTTCACAAGAGTCTTACAGCAGGGGTTGCATTCTGTGCTGTATTTCTTTGGGCCCAAGAAAAAAGGATGGTGGAAATCCATTCAGGATTTTGGGATTTTAAACATCTTTGTCCTTGGTAGTGATAATTCCACCTTGGGATCTAGAGGTCTGGTTCATTGTCATTAACCTCCACTGTACTTACTTCCACAGAGCTATGCAGCCATTCCACAGATACATCCCATAGTTCAGCATTGGTAAAACTAGTATCAGTAATGTGCCAGGACCTTTGCTCTGTCAAGTGTCTTGAGGATCTTGCAAAAGTGCTCTTGGCCATTCAAGGGTGAAAGCTAATTACTTTTCCTACAGGTCCTGCTATATCATATCCTGCCCGGGTGGGGGCTTAGGATAGTAGATTTTCAGGTGGTGGGTTGCACTACCACATTACTTGTCGGAAATTTTAAGTTTGCAATGGAGTATGGGGAGCAGAAGGTTGGGGTGGGGGTAGGCTCATGTCAGAGAGCTGGTGGCATAGGATCACAGGAATCCTGGGGGGCTGGGGTGTGAGGAGGATCATGGCAAGGAGCTGTGTGTGGAGATGCGTTCAGGAGTGAGGGTAGCGGGCTGGGATGTGGGATGGCTGCGGCAAGGGGCTGGATGTGTGTGCAGGAGGTGCAAGAGTCAGGACAGAGGACTCGGGTGTGTGGGGGGGTGCAGGAATCAGGGCAGAAGGCTGAGCTGTTAGCCCAAAACAGTTTAAATTATAATTTTGCTATACAGAAGATGGGCTGCCTGCTGAGTTCTGCCCCCTCTGCATCTATCATCGGTTTGTGTCATTAAAACATAATTAAATTGGGTAAAAATAACTGGGTTTTTATTTTATAATAAAAATAAAATAGGATTTAATAACAGAAGTGAAACTAGGACTCCCTATAACAACAGTATAATGGGTTGGTTGTTAGCTTAGCCCTGACCCTACACAAGGACCAAGAGTAGAAGGAGAAAGACTATGCCATATCCTGGGTGACGGGGAGGACGCAGGAACTGGATATTGGGGACGTCAGGAACTAGACACCAGGAATGTCAGGAGCAGGTATGTGGATCTCTTCAGTCTTCCGCCTTCTGCTCTTGACCTGTCATCCTGTGTGCAGTGAGCGGACCCTACGTATGTGCTTTGTGCATGCGGGTAGGAGACAAGATCCCTCTCAAGTTCTTTCCTCTCAGCAGGCAGTCACTCTGTGGGAGAGTCTCTGTGTCTGACTCAGTATCAGTCACTCTCCCATGGCACTCCATGTTCCCTTCCTGTCCCTGTTTTGACATTGAAAGCCTGTCTCAACAACTGGCTCTTGCTGCTTTCTCAAGGTTTAATTGACAACCAACAGGGTTCTATCCCTGTTCCATGCTCTGGGCCACCAAATCATCATGGAGCAATATACTCCCACAGCTGTACAATGAATGGAGTCTGTCCAGCCACTCTGGACACCACACCTCCCAGAGAGTACTTTCTGTGGGACACATTTGCTGATGTCTAGTTTATTTGCACTCTACAACAGACCCCTCAAACCACAGTGAGGAGATGACTTCAACTCCTGGGCCACATGACATTCAGAATACAGCCTTGCAAGGGGTGTTCTCTGTGTCTCCAAGCATGACTCAGATCTGTCTACATCCTGAACAAGCACAAGCTGTCTAAACCAGTGACAGTACCTTGGATGTTTCTTGAATCCTTCGCCGGGATGAAGGATCCTCAAAGGATCTGTTTGAGAGTTCTGCATTTGTTTATTTCCCTGCCCCTGACACCTACACACAAATATCAGCACTGACCCCTCCCTGCTAGGCTGGGGCATCTGTTTCCAAGAATTCTCAGTTTAAGGCAAAGTACCTGCAGGATTATTATTCCGTGGGTCTCAGAGTAATTGGATGTACTTGCTCTCATTTCTTAACGAGCATCAGAAGTCTCTTGATCAAAGTAGTGCTGGATAACAGGGCTGTTGTATATTGCATAAATCATCAAGGGGAGCAAGAACTCAGTCCTTATGCACATAATCCATAGAGTTATGGAATTGGAGCATATCTCACACCATAGGAATCCCAAAGTTTCACCAGCAGAGGTTACAGAACACTGCAGCAGAATCCCTGAGCAGGGTTTTCTGTGAAGTCCAGATGCGGCATTTGAAAAACCTACTCCACAAAGTGCCTTGAACCTTTTGAGGACCTGCAGTTTTCTTCCTTTGTGCTTCAATACTGCATTCCTCATAACCATCACCTCACTCAGATGGGTAGGAGAAGTAGGAATGCTAATGGCTGAACCACCATTTATGGGGTTCTGTTATGGTAAGATGACTTTACATTCCCATACTCACTTCCCACCTAAGGTCTTGTCAGATTTCCAAATCAGTCAGATAATTCAACTACCAGTATTTTAGCCCAAATTTCTCAGGAAAGGAAGCCAGTCTCTATAATCCATTTCTATCTTGATAAGACTGAGCCCTTCAGGGATTCTCATAGTCATTGATTCTTTCCCAGAAAGAATGAAGGGACATTGTGTTCTCTCAAAGTGTATCAAAATGTGTGTCTGGATGCATCCTGACATGTTATGAGGCATGGGGTGGGGTGTCCCCCCATCCTAGTACAATTCACCAGGCTCAATCAGCCTCTGTAGTTTTATTCAGGAATGTACCTGTCTTGCACACAAGCAAGGCTGCCACCTGGCTCTGTGCACATGTATTCTCAGAACATTAACATGCACACGTGTTAGTCTAACATAGTCTTTGGCAAAACAAAAAGCAGTCAAGTAGCACTTTAAAGACTAGCAAAATAATTGATTAGGTGAGCTTTCGTGGGACAGACTCACTTCTTCAGACCACTTCTTCAGGACTTTGGCGAAGCTGTTCTATAATGTGAACTGAATTAATCTCCTCAATACCCTCATCTGTATTTGAAATCTCCTAACGTGGCACACCCATAGAGATTATAACTGTAAGAGGGAGCATTTACTTACTTTTTATTTTTAACTGGAGATCTTTGAGGTATGCTATCATTAAGGGTGCTCAACTACCTGCTTTCCTTCCCCTTTGCTTTGGGATCTTGGACTCTGGACTTTGAGGTTCTGAAAGAACTAGAGTGGTAGTAAGTTTGCCATCCACTATATGCCCTCCTAATGGAGCAAAATGATATATAGGGCACAGGACATTGTTGACAAAAATATCCAATCAAGATACCATCCTGGCATGGTGCTCCCATAGGGTCTGTACAACTTAAAGAAATTCATTACCCTACAATGTAAGTACTCTCTCCTTTTTCTTGGGAAATACTACATTTAGGAGAAGCTGAAAAAATGTTAAGACCCAAATTATCAAGAATCCAAGTCTATTATTGGTTCAGCCCTTCAGTTCTCATTCTTTCCTACTGCTGAGACTTATGATTCCAAACATCACTATTACAGACATACATTATCAAAACAAAAAGCAGTCAAGTAGCACTTTAAAGACTTGCAAAATAGTTTATTAGGTGAGCTTTTGTGGGACAGACCCACTATGGTCTGAAGAAGCAGGTCTGTCCCATGAAAGCTCACCTAATAAACTATTTTGCTAGTCTTTAAAGTACTACTTGACTGCTTTTTGTTTTGATAGTGTATAGACTAGCACAGCTTCCTCTGTTACTATTAGACTTACATTAGTACATTTAAAGCATAATGGTCTGGCCTAGAGAGCTACTTGTGCACCCTGAGTTCTGTCCTAACAATGGGCTCCCTACTCTCTTTCCCAATAGTAATACTTGAGCATCACCTTTGAAGGGGATTCTCTGCAGTGTTTTGGGAAGTAGAATTTGACTTATTGTGCTGGGTTGATGCTCATTGGTGTGCTATGCATGGCTAAATAATCTTGACATTTAAATTTATTTTAGAGGAAAAAGGGGGTGAAAAAAACCTAATGTTCCATTTCTTTTTCTTTTGTATTTAGTTTTAAGCATTGGTGAAGGTGGATTCTGGGAAGGCAGCACCCGAGGGCATGTTGGATGGTTTCCCGCAGACTGTGTTGAAGAAGTGCAGTGTAAACCAAATGAAAGCAAACCAGGTAAGCAAATAAAATTCAACAATTTTCACAGTAACAAGTGAAATGTGTCTAGTTGAGCACTGAGGTGGCCTATATTGGAATATGATTTATGGCTTTGTTGTTCAACACTGGAAATTGAGGAATTAAATAAGGCTGATGCACTAGATTGAGAAAATAAAGATAAGTGAAGATCTGTTTATTGATCAGATTTCTTGATCTTCATCCAAGCCAAACAGTCTTTTTCAGAAAGCACTGTACTGCAAGGTGCTGCTGTAGTACTCGGAAGTAAATTATTATAGATATTTTAAGGCACTATGTTGTAGTTTCATTTTCTAACTGTATGTGACAAGTTTCTCGCTGGTTAGTTAAGCACTTAAAAGAAATTTGACTGTTGGTCTCCCAAACTGGGACAGTGACAAAATATGTGGTAAACTGCCATTTATTATTATAATGAAAAAAAAGCCATTCACTTCTTGCAGCCAAATTCTACCACTAACACTTACAAATACATCTAGGGATAGAGTTAGGATCTGACTGGGACCACTTTTAAAAAACAATTAGAAAGTGAGCAGCACTGTATTTTTAAAAGATATACAGTCATTTTTAAATATTAGTTTGCAGGTTTAAATAATGGTTAATGTTTTTGAAAATTAAACCTGGTGTTATTCTATGCAGTGATGCTTGTCCAGGAACAATGAATATTTTTAGATGCAGATTCTTCAGTGAGCATCCCATAGGTAGACCTATGCCCATGGTAATCTTAGTGTAGCAGCAAAACCTTAATACTTTTGTTACAATGTTCAGCTGCAGATTTTGTGCAATGATACTCTTTTGAGTGCCTCTAAGGAATGCTCCACTTACGTAGCACAAAGTCCACTTAAAAGTGATGTTATTAACAGTGGCACAGGAAACTGAATCTCTGGTTCTGTGCACTGTTTCTGCCATGCATAAATAAAGCAAAGACAACCATATTTAACTACTTTTTATGGTTCCAGGTATTACAGCATTCATGAATCTAAAATTAGTAGGCTGCAATATTTATGTAAAGAAGAATGTACCTAATGCACCATAACTACTTTCCCTACTTTTAAGGGAACGTGGATATGCTCATATCTTCAGGTTGAAAACTTACGGTGAACTATAACAACTTCCCGAGTCTTCTCAGAGAGGTAGCCATGTTAGTCTGTATCTTCTAAAGTATCTCTTGAAGTGTGAACTGGATACACAGAATGATTTAAATGAGTTATTAAGATGGGTCAGATCATTGCTCTTTGAATTAAGAACTTCCTGAGAATGTAAAGACATTACAGTAATATTTTTGTATTGTCGTTCATATATCATTTCACAGCTGATTATGATGTACAGGCAGACAATTGGTGTTCATGTATGACCTCTGTCCAGACAAGGGTAGGGTTGGATAGAAAACACTCAGCAAGACTGTTGAAGAATTAGGAAATGCTGAGAAACTGGGTCATTGTATGATTCATGTAAAGAAAGGCGGGATGGGGATTTGGAGATAAGTGTTGGGGTACATGTACGCAGTAGTGAACTCCCAGCCTGAGCTGATGGAGCTGGGCAAGGTTTTCACTAGTACTCTGGAGCCCACCCTCATCCTAGGGCTTCAGTATAAATACATAAACATTCATTGGGCCCAGGGGTGAGTGTGAGTGGAGCTGACTCTAAAGCACAGAGGCTTGAAGGATCTAGTTCCTGCTCCAGTTAATATTTAAATATTGTATGCAAAGTGGAAAAGCTTGAAGCAGATAAAGTAGTAGAGGCCCACTCTGGAATACCTGAGTGGTTAGGGCATTGAGTGGTTAGGGCACTCACTGGGGAGCTACGTAATCTACGTTCTTATGCTTGCTCCAAGTCAAGCAGAGTGGGGATTTCAACCTGGATCTCTTGTACCTGGGGTGACTGCCCCTGCCATGGACATATTGTTAAGGTTAATATTTCACACAGTTGTATTTAGTAAAAGTCACAGCCAGATTGTGGTCAATAAACAAAAATTCATGGAAGCCTGCAACCCGTGTGTAACTTTTACTAAAAATAATTATGGAGGGGTGGCTGATAGGGAGAGAACTGTGACTTCCATAACAAACTCTTATCCTTGGCTATAGTGTATCGGGGAATGGGAATACCACTGTCTGTCTTGAGAAAGGATTCACCCGATTTAGTCACCCAACTTCAAGAAAGGATTTGTAGCTGTGAATACCAGGCACATATAGGTGCCTCTTTCCAGTCCAGATTTATAGGCCAAACACCTTTTGAGATACAGGTCTTGGATCTCCAACCCCTTATCATGATCCATAGGTCTCAAACTCACAGGGGAGTGCCCACATTCCAATGCTTCATCTGGCAGCCTACTGGCAATTGTTTACTTAGGACCCAATGTGAGGGTTGGTCCCTGAAGTCTAGGTGGTGAAGTTCAAGAATGGCTGATCAGCCTGAATAACTGGACTCCATTATACCCCTGCCTGTGCCCTGCCCTTTCCTGATTTTCCAGGCACTTGACTTTTATTTCCTGACCTCTAGTTTGTCTCCTGGCTCTGACATCCTGACCTTGCCACACTCTGGTTCCTAACTCATGGTTCTGATCTCCAGTTAGTTTACTGCTTCTGGAATCCTGGTATTTTGATTAAGAAGACTCAACTCCTGTCTGCAGCTCCTGATCCCATCTACTAGGTCTGGCTGCCCATGCTATGTTACCCCCCTGCTGACTAGTTTAGGTGGCTCTCTGCTCAGCCTGCTCGCTTTTGTGAATCCCATTTTTAGGTTCCCAAAGCTCCCCACACATTGTACAGCGAGCTGATGAGTCTAACTTGCGACTGTGGCCTTTACTGGGCAGACAAAGCACCCAAACACAGCATTAATAATTCTGTTGTTTTAGTCTTCTTTGTGGATCTATCCTTAAGGCTGTAGTCTTGCAACTGGATCTGTGTTGATGGAACTGTGTGCCCTTGCAGAACCTGCTGAATTCAAGGGGCTCCCTGTAGATTCTGAAGCCCAGCCATGAGTTTGCCATTGCAGTATTGGTGTCTAAGCTGCCCCCATGTTTAGACTTCCTGATTCATCCTGTTTTCTCTCTGTTTTTAAGTTCTTTGAACCAATAACTGTCTCTTTTTGTGTATCCTTGTCCACCGATGACATGACATATGGGCTACATCTACACTTGCATTCCTCTTTTGAAAGAGGAATGCAAATGAGAAAAATTGAAAATGATGCACTGATTTACATATTTTGTGCTTCAGTTGCATAATCTCTTTTCAGAAGAGATTCTTTCAAAAGAAAAAAAGCAGTGCAGGCATGGGCTCTTTCTAAAATAAACCCAGCTTCTAAAGAACCCTTCTTCTAGAAACAAAATAGGAAGACGGGTCCTTTTGAAGATGGGGTTTATTTTCAAAAGAGTCCGATTTACACTTCTTTTTTTCTTTCAAAAGAATCTCCTCTAAAAAGATTAAACAAATGAAGTGGAAGATATATAAATCAGTGCCTCATTTACATTTTCCATTTCCCTCGTTTGCATTACTCTTTCAAAAGAGGAATGCAAGGCTGTGTCTACACGAGCCCCTTCCTTTCAAAAGGGGCATGTTAATGAGTGGGTTCAAAAGATGCTAATGAGGTGCTGCAATGAATATGCAGCACCTCATTATCATAATGGCAGCCATGGAGATTCAAAAGTGCGGCTTTTCGAATTGCGTGCCGCCTGCGGAGACGGGACCTTCTGAAAGGACTCCCTCTCCAATTTTCGAAAGCCCTTCTTCCTAACACCAGATAGGAATTCCAGGTTTTCCAGAGTGGGCCTCTACCACTTTATCTGGTTATTGAATCCAATACCCTGCTGTCACAATTATATTAATCCTGATAATAAATTTATGCAGCATCACCTTAAAATTAGTTTGATGGTTTGCCTCTATTCTTATTGGGAGGCTGTTCCAGAAACTCACTTCTCTAGTGGTTAAAAACCTTCTGATTTCCAACCTAAATTTGTGCATGGCCAGTTTATACTACTGTATTCTTGTGCTGACATTGTCTTTTTACTTAACTGGCTGTTTCCCCTCCCTGATATTTACCTCATGAAGTGTTTATAGAGTACAGTTGTCAACCTTTGTTTTTCAGGTTAAATAGTCCCAGGTTTTTAGTCTTTCGTATAAAGTAGGTTCTACATTGTCCTGATCATCAGAGCAGACCTGCTTTGTACTTGTCCCAGTTTGAATTTGAATTTGTTTTTTCAAACAAGGATGACCAGAATTAGCTGAAGTATTTTTGTCATTAAAAATCTTTAAATAAATTCTTTTATTTTGGAGTAGGGAAAAATAATATAAATATAATGGACAAATTTTCTACAATTGTGTAAGATTTGTAGGTAGTTTTGCAAACAAAGTTCACCTTCTCATACTCTGAATGAACAATACGTAATATACTTCACTGTGTAAAATACAATATACCAGTATTTCTCAATGCGTGGTACGCATACCCTTACTGGTACGTGAGAGAAGTTTGGGGTATGTGCGTGCTGGAGCCGTAAGTGGCTCTTGGATGCTTGGAGCTGCAAGAGTACTCTCCCTAGCACTTGGAGAGAGAAGCATGTGGCAGTGGCAATGGCAGTGGCAGCAGCAGCTCCGGTGAGTCGCTGGCATTGGATTACAGTGGGGGTGGGGGACAGGGGTTGTGCAAGCCTGGCTCTGGAGGAAGGGAGGGGGATTGGGTTTAAGTGGGGAGCTGGCAGGAAACAGTATCAGAAACATTGATTTAATTGTGGCCCTCAGCAGTTTGAAACCTAGGTTTGAACATGTTATTTCATCCAAACAAGCTCAAATTTCGCATTAAATTAATTATAGTTGTTCTTGTAATTTCATTGATCACCGTTCATTGATGTTTGCATAAAAATATATACATGTGAATACAAAATTCAACTTATTTTCTGTTCATCTAATTTTTTTTATGTTTCCTCTTTGCACAGTCATAAGTATGATGGTAAGTTTATTGCCGATAGGCAAATTCTTCCAACCAACCAGTTACAATTAAGAAGTTTAAACAAATGTGTTGCAATGGTAGAAAAAAAATTGCATGTCTGAAAATTGTGGTTACTGAGAGTCCTTTTTTTTTTTTTTTTGAAAAAAGCGTACTTTATAATAAAATCTTGCAAACACTTCTGTATACAAATACAAGCTTTATTATCCGGCATATTATCCCTGGGGAACTGGGGTTGCTGAATAATTAAATATGCTGGATGTTTGAACTGGAGCTGCCAGCCCTGCAGCTACTGGCCCAAGCAGATAAAGTTGGTGTGCTGGTTATCTGAGTTCCAGATAACACAGCTTTTACTGTATTGGAATTATACTTAGTATTAAAAAAGTAAGGTCATGAGGGTCCACAAGTGATGTATGAGAAAAATGTGATGTATTAGAACAGTCTGATTACTGAAGTATGATTGGGATTGGAAGGAGCTGATGACTTAATAGTTATACATCGATATTTCCATTCTGCAGATGAAACGAATGCAGTGTAAGCTGACTGCTGTACAGGCAGAAGTCAGTACGTCCTTAGATTAAAATTGCAAAAACTAGATAGGAAAAAAAGTTAATAAGCACGCTGAAAATGTTAGATTAAATTCTATTTTCTGGGACTATTTAAAGGACATCAACTAACAAATGTCACAAACCTGTGCAAGTTGTGAGAATTCGCACCATAGACTGTGCAAAGTAACAGAGATTTCATTCCAGTTCTTCAGAAAAAAGAAATCCTCAGTGTCCCAAATTTCACTGCAAAATTCAGCATCGTTTTTTCCCCCCAACAGCTTAGTAACTGATTTTTTCATAGCATGTTCTATAAATGGGACCTTCAAACATTCCTTCAAGTATCCTGCATTAAGTTTGGAGGATAATGTTTAATAATAGCTTGTCACTGGTATACCACAAATCAGTTCTCTTTTAGTCATTTGTGGAAAAACAAACTGCAATTAAACATTACATTTTTCAATAAAATGATATCGGCAGATCTTCCTTGCCATGCTGATATAAAATCTCCCTCCTACAGACAACATGTTCACATCTTGAGACCCTTCCATAGACATTGACTAAAACATAGTCTAGTCATTCTGCAATCTTAAGTACTGCTTGTTCTGTTTTTTTTTTAACTCTCACATGTGCCACAACTCATCTGCCCCAGTGCAAGAACTGTCCTCCATGACTCTAACCCAAATTAACACGTTCTGAGGCTTAATGCACATTTTAACATGGCTCTTCCGTGTTCTTCCCTTCCTGTGCCCTGGCCCTCCGGTTTTGGTGAGGGATGCCAGAACAGTTGGTCTTGAAGTTTATGGCCAACTGAGATGCAGGAGGCAGTTAGCTCCTCATGGACTCATACGGTTCAGATTATCTGCACACTTAGGCAGATGTCATTGCAGTGGTCATTGACTTGTGTCATTTTTTTAAGTTTTTCTTTACTACTCCTGAGGCCTGGAAAATATTTTTAAAATGAAAATTCAGATTCACCTTTCATCTCATGACCTCTGGACTTACGGCCCCTATACACAGGCCTGTCATGGCCCTGCAGTGACTTCAGCTGAAACTGCAGTTGCTGCGCACTGTGCGTGTGTCATGTTTGGCACCCAAAAATAGTGGATGCTTTTTAAAAAATAGCTTAAGTGACTTGCTTAAGGCCATAGGGAAGGCAATGTTGGATCTGGGATTAGAACTAAGGAATTTCTGGCAACTAGTCTTGTGTCCAGAACCCTTTATTTTTAATAAGGTCAGCAGGGAGTTCATTTCTTAACGAAGGAAACATGAACATTGGTATAATATAAATAAAGTCCTTCCACTCCTGTTGCAATTGTTGATCTAGCAAACCATGGTCTTACACTCAACTTGATAGCATTTTTCTGCTAGCATACCTAGCTATGCCATATTTGATCAATTCCAAACATTCAGAACAGAACCCTATTAATTCTCGTATAAACTGGAAATTAGGAGACATAGAGCCCATGGTCTCTGATTCATAGACAGAGCAGCAGCTTCAATCATCTCTATAATTGTTGAAAGATTAAAAAAATGGGTTAATATCTTCCATCATGAAAACACCCCACAGCTCAGATTTGTTCTTAATCCCAATAAAATGTTGATATGCTTAAAATTTATCTCCTAGACACCATTTCCATGGCCACATGAGATCATGGGATTTCCTCATCAGTCTTTTCCTGGCATTGGCCAAATTGGCCCTGTATCCATCAAGGAGGAAGGGGTTAGACTTGGGGGTGAGAGGATTCATGTAGCTGTGATAGTGAGGCTCAGTTTTGTTCATTTGTCCAAGTAGAGTTCCCCTGGGCGTAGGCAGCAAATTATACGGGCTGCTGGTGCCTGAGCCCTATGAATATCCACAGCTCGGTACGCTGTTCCAGCAACATTCAGAGACCTGGGTGTCTTAGAGTTTGAAAGCTGCTTCAAGAAGAGCTGCAAAGGACCTGAGGCAGCAGGCTTACAGCAGATGATCCCTGGCTTCTCTACCTGTGCCACAGGAGGGAGGAGAGGAGGAGGCTGTGACATGGTTGGCAGCTCCCCTCACCCAGGAATGACAAGGAAGGGGTTTCCTGTAGTGCAAGAGGAGAGGACAGACCTTGCACCTGACCAGCTGCTTGAGGGGGCTTCTTGAGTGAGTGTCTTTCACAGGGCTGGCCTTAGGGAAAATGGCACTCTGGGCAAAATTTGCATTTTGGTGCCTTTAGCCCCTGTGGTTGTGGTGCCCCCATTGCCCCTGGTCCTTCCTAGGCTCCCCACACTCCACTCCCTCAAATCCCTGCACCTCCCTCCCTACACTATGTTCCCTTTGACCCTAATGCTTGCATCTCCCTCCTGTGCCCCTACCCCTGCACTGTGTCCACTGCACTGTGCCCTTTCACTCCCACCCCTTGCAAGTCCTGCAACCCCGTGGGAAAACTGACTTAGTTGGATGCACAAGAGCTCCAGCATTGTTGATCACTCCAACAGTGGACTGCTGCTCCTTCACCTCAAGCAGCTCAGGGGTGCAGACGGAAAGGGAAGAGAACACAGCCTCTGTACCGCGCTGCTGGGGAAGTGACCTTATTGTAGAGAGCTCTGGTGTTGTTTAGTGAGGCGGAAGGAGGAGATGGACTCTGTGTGTGTGTGTGTGTGTGTGTGTGTGTGTGTGTGTGTACACGCACACTTACAAGGTAGGTGAGGGGGATGGGACTTGGAATTCTGGGCATCACCAAAAATTATACAAACCTGCTGCTCCTGGCCCTGGGTAGTATCTGCTATCTTTCTGGGCTCTTTTGAGTGATGGATGCTGTACCCAGTGGATCTGCTTGGTATTGCCCTCTGGAACCCTTGCATCCATGACTGAATTTTCATTTAATGTTCCTGGAATCAGTTGATCTTGTTTTTTCTGGTTCTTCCCCTTTCATGAGGAGAGGCTGGTCCTTTTAGGGACTAGATAGATCCCTTTGTGGCATCTGTCATGCACCTGAGGACCAAAGGGGCTTGGGGGTTGTGGGGAAGAGAAAATAAGAATGTGGGAGAGATGGGGAACTGGGGATCACACAGTGCTTCTGGAATGATGGGGCTCACAACCCCTTGCAGGGGAGGAAGGGGCCACACTGGGCTCCTCCTGACATTGAGGGGGTGGTCAGAGAGGTATGGAGAATAGGAGGACATGACAGGAACTCTTGGTGCCTCCCATGAGGAAAGAGGGTGGGATTTGAAGAGAATCACTGAACTAGAGGGGGACAGGTGGGTAGAACAGGTGGGATTTGAAGAGAATCACTGAACTAGAGGGGGACAGGTGGGTAGAAAAGGTGGATCAATTAACCTGGCCTACAGAAGAAGAAAAAGTGTACAATCCTTTAGAATGTAAATTACGCGGTATTATATGATCTTTGGTAGCTTATTAAATAGCGATTTTTTTTCTGTGAAGATCCTGAAAACAGTTTTTTCTGTTTTTAAATGGCTGTTCTATAAAAAGGTTCTTAAATACAGTAAACTCTTGCATATCCAGCTTTCTATATCAGGGACTCTCAAATAACTGGCATTTTAACCATAAGTAAATTTTAGATACATTTTCCGTAAGTACCATATATTGAAAGTAAACACAAATAAATACAGCAAATACAGCATAAGTTTACAGTGTACAATACTACTGCCGTTGGTAAATAAAGCACTCTGTATGCATTTTTTTTGTTGCTTAATATCTAATTTTGTTTTTCTTCAGTGTTATGCATTGCTAGGTACATCTCTCTATTATCCAGAATATTTGAATATCTGGCAACCTCCCAGTCCCAGGGCTATCAACAAGTAAATCATATTGTAGAACTAGTAGGGACCTTAAGAGGTCATTGAGTCCATTCTCCTGCCCTCACAATAGGACCTATCAGCCATCCCTGACAGATTTTTTTCTTTTTAAATCTAACCTGCCCCTGGCCCTTGGCTGCTGGATATGAAAGAGTTTAATGTAGTACCAGAAGCAAAATGTGCACAGGCAATATTAAATGTAGATGTGAGCACACTATATGCAGTAATCTCATGCAAGGACACTTTATGTTAGTCTTAGACAGGTAGCCGAGTTACTCTGTATCTTCAAAAACAACAAGAAGTCCTGTGACACCTTATAGACTAACAGATATTTTGGAGCATAAGCTTTCATGGGCAAAGACCTGCTTTGTCAGATGCATCAGTCTTGTGATTGGAAAAAAATGTAGGAATATGATTTAAACTACATTTACATTAGCTACTGGAGTTAATTTAGAACTGTTCTACATTAAAACAAAGAAAAAAATTCTCTCATTTCATATCTGAGAAGACTGAGAACAGTGATGGAGGTAAGGGGACTATATTGGAGATGCATTGGCAAGCCAGTCAACAAAAAACAGCTGACTTAGTAGGTCGGTGCACTAACATAATTCTGACAGTCCTTTGTAGCTGAGACTGCAGTATCAACTCCAGATTTACCTCAAGTAAAAGGAGGTTACAGTAAGTTTTTGCAGCTTACTTCAGCTCTGCAAAGCAGTAGTTTTCTCTGTGATGATAAACAGCAGTTTGGGAAAGGCCTTTTAGTGAATTCATTGTTCATGAATTTGTTTGATGGTACAGGTAATGCAGAGCCTCAGTGTACTTACCGACCACGTAAAACATTAACCCACGTATGCTTCATGCTCAGCTCTGACAGGGTAGCCATCTCTGATTGTGTGTGTGCAGGTGAGAAAGTTATGCACAGTTAAGGGTTGTCTTCACTACTGGGGTATGTTATGTTACTCCAGCTGTTTTAGTAACATAGCTGGAGTCAGTGTAGCTTAGGTCAACTTACCCTGTTGTCCCACTGGACTGCATCAATGGTAGATATTCTCCAGCTGACTTACGTTACTCTTTGTTGGGAGCCGAAGTACCGGAGTCAGACAGAAGTAGCTCTGCCATTGATTTACAAGTCGTCATTAGACCTACTAAATCAGTATTTGCTGTATCAAATACTGCAGTGGCAATCCCCTGGTAGTAAAGATAGTGACTTTTTTCAGTCACTGGTCTTTCTGCTGAGATTTTAGAAAGGTGTGAGGTGACAAACCTGCAAGATGGACTGACACAGCCAACCTGTTTTCCACAGTTTGCTTAATATGTATAGTAAAATATAATAGTTCTCCTTCACTAAAGACATAAGTTAAGTTCATAGGTGTAACCTACAATGACGATCCACTATTCCTTGAGTCATATCTTAATCCAGCCAATTCTTTTAACATCATAGAACTACATAAGTAATCAAACTGAATCTGGGCCTTTGGCTTCTGAGAAGTAAAATTTAAGCCAGATAATTTTGGTTTTAAGCATGTATCTGATTTTAACGTCCATTATAACTTTTAACTCTTAGGGGCTATGTCTACACTCAGGAAAAACTTGGAAATGGCCATGCTAATGCCCAAATGAATATTCAGCACCTCGTTAGCGTGCAGCACTTCGACAGTGCCGTGTTTCGCTCGTGTGCAGCTCGTCTACATGGGGGGCCTTTTCAAAAGGACCCCACAGACTGGGAAGTCCCCTTATTCCTATCAGTTGATAGGAATAAGGAGATTTTGATGTCTGCAGGGTCCTCTTGAAAAGGACCCCCGTGTAGACAAGCTGCGCATGAGTGAAACACAGCACTTTCAAAGTGCTGCACCTGGCAGCATGCTAATGAGGTGCTAAATATTCATTTCAGTGCCCCATTAGTATTCTTTGATTTGACCATTAGCATGGCCATTTCCAAGTTTTTACTAAGTGTAGACATGGCCAGGATGTACATTTTCACTTATACAATTTTTAGGCTGTCCCCACTTCCCGGCTGTGATGCACTCCAACTGTTTTCGTTCTGATTTTCGTGGTTGCTAAGAGCCAATTAAGAAAGTCTCTAATCAGTTGAAACAGGGCAGTACAATTCCCTAACGCACTGAAATAACCTAAAAATAAATATGAATTACAGTACTGAGCAATATAAAAATAAAAGAAAAGGATAGGCTAATCTTTTGACATTATTCTTTTTAAATCTGGGATTTCTACAGCAGTGAGTCAGTCATGTGAGTATGGTTCTTCCCTTCCATGATTCTTTCTGCCCATTTTCTTTGCATCCACCAAGCTTCTGTACAGAAAACTACAAATTCCTCAGTGTCTCAGGAGACCCAACTGCACTTGTGCTACCTTCATGTTCTCATTAATCCTGTGCTTTAGCATTTTCCATTATTCTTCCCCTTTCATCTAACTTGCATGAGTTATTTTTCAGGTATTCACATTCTTCTCAGCTGATTAGCAGAGCATCCACAGCTGGGTTTTGTATCTCTATTGGTGGTGCGCATTCACACATATCTCAGTATTAAGAAAAGAGGATATTTTGCACATGTATGGAAAAGATTAGAGGAACCGTTGGTTAGAGCTATCCAAACTGGTGATTATTTTTCCATGCAATATACCAGTTCAATAACAAAAGTAAACTTCCATCTGAGCACTCTGGTTAACTAAACATCAGAAATGCAATTTCCTGAGGTATCCCAGCCTGTTTTTCACCACCCAGAACCAAGACTTAAGGATGAGTAGTTATTTAAAACCAATTTAATCCTGGCAACATAGCCAGGTCAACATATAACTCAGATTTTACCCAGTAATCACACCATTGCCAATCCCGTAGTATTTTATATCTGAAGGTTTATTAGTAAGAAAACAAAGAGGAGAGAATTAAAGTGGTCAAAGGAATCAAATACAAACAGCCATTGGGGTATGTCTACACAGCAAAGTTATTTCGAAATAACAGCCGATATTTCGAAATAACTATCCTAGCATATGCACAATGCAACCGCTATTTTGAGATAATTTCAAAATGGCAGTTGGTTTATTTTGACATGGGTAAACCTCATTGCATGACGAATAGTGCCTATGGTGCTGTTAAGACATGAAATAGAGCCTATTTTGTAATAAGCCATAATGTGTCCAATGGCAGTGTTTCAAAATATGCTCTATGTATGTAGATGCTGTATTTCAAAAGAGCTGAGTACTGTTTCAAAATGCATTATGTGTGTAACATCATTATTTCAAAATAAGCTGTTTTGGAACAGCTCTTCTGGAATAGTTTATTCCTATTTTGTTTCAGGAAGAAGGGTTCTTTCAAAGATGGGGTTTATTTTTGAAACAGCCCCATCAGGACTGCTTTTTTATTTTAGAAAAAGCTCTGTTGAAAGGAGAATATGCAAATGAGGCACCAGTTATGTCAATCTGTGCCTCATTTGCATGTCTCTTTCAAAAGAAGAATACAAGTGTAGACACAGCTTTAGGCTAGGGCTATACTGTAGCGCTATCTCAAAATAACTTACACAATTTGCATTGTGAAAATTGTGTGTAAGTTATTTTGAGGCAACTTATTTCAAACTTGGTGCTGGCTACATGGCACCAAAGTTCAAAATAAGTGCCTATTTTGAACTTCCTGCTGTCCCACTCATAACAAGGGGTAGTGGGAACGAAATACCATGCTTGAAATTGCCCTGCTATTTCAAGTGCAGTGTTTGGCCACAGGGTTTCTATTTCACGCTATAAGTGTATCCCGAAATAGAAACCTCAGTGTAACCTTAACCTTAGAGTTCTTGTACTGGGCATGAGGCAGTGATAGAAAGAACTGCTGCCTTGTAACTGTCTCTGATAACATCAAAAAGATTAGAAAAGTTCCTCAGCCCTTTGGTGGGACTACAAATCCAGAGATAAGAGCAGTAAAGAGGCAAAATGGTGATGCTTTCAGGTTTTTTTTATATCTCCTCCCAGGTGGAGGAATGTTCTGAGACTTTGTTTGTGGAAAAGTACAGGCACAAGATGAAGTCCAGGACACATGAGCAAGTCACATCTTATAGGAGCAGCCAATATCTATATTCTGGATGAAATGTCCACAGGGAGGCCCATCAGGCTGGGACTGGCTTCCTCAGAGGTCTACTTTGTCCTTTATGGACCATCAACTTGAATAGTACATTTACAATGTCATGGCCAGACAAGGTCTAAATTATCTAGTAAGTATTACCCTAGGAGTGAACTTGGTTGAAATACAGGTACACAGTTAATAGTCATCACTTTAGATACAAAGATGATGCATACAAAGGTTGTTTCAAAAGAAGAACTATGTAGATGCTCCATGGGCTGTTCTTTCAAAAGAGCAGTCCTCCATGGTGCTGGCCAGCTGGCGCATGGAGATGCCCTGACCGCTGTGATTGGAGCTCTATGCTCCCAGCGTCTGGCCACATCTCAAAGGTTCAGCGTTCTTTCAGCTGCACAGGCATGAGCAATTCAGCATCACATGAAGATTCTGCTTTGCTATGCTGCTTTGCTGCTCACTCTATCCTCATGGCCAGCAACCAGGAGCCGGGAACCCATCAGGGTCACTCAGCTGAGCCAGCAGAGGGTTCCCATAAGAGCATAAAGAAGAGGGCCCCATCCTGGTCAACAGGTGAGGTGTGGGACCTCCTTGGCCTGTGGGGGAGGAGGTCGTCCTAAAGACAACCAGGCAGCACCAAAATGCCGTGGCATTCACATGCTTCTCAGCTGGCCTAACTGCATGGGAGCACCCACCACGAACCCCGACCAGGTGCGGTCAAAAGTAGAATTACAGCAGGGCTATGTGAACGCCAGCGATGTGGGCTGCTGCTCGGGAGGGGGGACACCCATCATTTGCCTTCCTTATGAAGACTTGGACCAGCTCCTTGGGGCCGGGAGGCGGGCAGATCCCCAACTACAGAGCAGGACACTGCAGCACCTGAACAGGAGCACAATGAGGAAGTGGAAGACCAGCCAGAAGTCTGTGGAATGACGTCCCTCTGGGAGCAGGAGCCTGAGCTTGGATCGGAGGAGGAAGGATCCAGTGAGGTTGTTCTGATAATTGCTATCCTGTCCAGCTCCTTGAGCCAGGTGACATCAACTAGGGCCTCCCCTGAGTTCATGGAAGGACCCCCAGGTATGTACTGTGCACTTTCAGGCACCCTGGGGTGTGGGGAGAGGGAGCCAGGATACACCACAGCCAGCAGTGTGCCAGCTATATGGACACAGGCCATGGTCCAGACACACAGCATATGGCAGTGGAGAGTGCAATACCTGGCACTGAGCACTCACTGCCATGGACAGCACCCCGATCAGCTGCACGTCCGGTATGGAGGTGGGAGGGTGGAGCACACCTGCAGGACCAGCATGGGGACTCCTGGGCACCCAGGAACCCCAAAAGGACACTGGGGTAGAGGACTTGGAAGGGCTTCCCAGGGAGGGTGAGGGGCACGGCTCTTGGGCCCAGGTTAGAGGAATGATGGATAGTACCCCTCCCTTTCTGTTTCCACAGCTCTGCCATCCCAGATGATAACTGTGCAGGGGCTGGGGAGCCCCACAGCAGCAGACACCAAGGAGTCCATGGCACCCCCACCTCCTGCACCTGCGATGTTCTGTGGCAGGACGCCCACCTGCCATCAACACAAAGCAAAGAGTACCTGCCCTATGTGGCCACACTGTGGGACCAAAACGCCCTACTCAGGGAGCGGATGGAGATGGAGCAGGAGGCCTAGGGTGTGGTGGCAAGTGTCCTTTGTGTCCTTTCCTGGGCAGTGACTGACTGCCTCCTCCCACCTCCTGCAGCCCCTTCTGCAAACCTCTCACAACCCTCCTGCCCTGCACCCTCTTCCTACCATGCCTCTACTGCCGTGGCAGAGCCCATTGCAGCCCAACAATGCCCCTACCTCACTGTTGTCCTGGCCTTAAGAGGGAACCCGGACTTGGGGAAGTAGAGGCAGCCACAGCTGGAATGGGTCATGGCCATTTAATTCCAGCAGGGGAATTAGACCCTTAAACCTGCCACCACTCCAGGAAACAGTCATGTAAATACTTTCCCCCAAAATCCACAATTGTTGTGTTCCTGTTTGTTTTTTATTAGATGTAGTGAAAGTTTATATTTTAACACCCCTAAAAATAGCTCCCCCTATTCCCCTGCATATATAGTTCTTTTTTCTACACAGTTTTGGTTTCTTATTGAGTTGTGTTTTTTAAAACAGAAAGTGGTTAGATTTACTAAAAGAGTTTATTCTTTAACAGCCTTGTGTCCCATGTCAATGGTAATGGGACAGTGAGATGTGGATGTGCGGGGTGGGGGGGCAGTGGCAGGGGGTGCCTGGGGAGGGTGGGTGTGCAGTGGGGGGTAGTGGCAGGGAGTGCCTGGGGGACGGTCATTGGGGCTCCCTAGTGAAAGCCTCCTGGAGGGCCTCTCTCACCTGCACACCATCCTGGTGCACCTGGCAACACGGGTATGGGGTGGCTGCTCATAGTTAGGGCTGGCATCATCAGCCTACCCCAGCAGGTATGGCTTGTGGTTGCCCTCCATGATATTGTGGAGAACACAACATGCAGACACTGCCTGTGGCACGTTCTGGAGGCCGATGTCCAGCTGTGTCAGGAGGCATCTGAAGCACTCCTTCGGGAGCTCAAATATGCACTACATGGCATGGCATGCCCAGCTGAGACGTTCATTGAAAAGCTCCTGGCTTGGGTCCTTATGCCCAGTGTATGGTTGCATGAGCCATGCATGCAGGGGTTAGGCGGTGTGAGCCACCATGCAGTGGGGCATGGTTACATCCCCGACCCTGACCAGGAGCTCAGGCAAGGGGATGTAGGTTCCCTCCTCCATCCTGCACCCAAGCCAAGAGTTCTGGAAGATCTGAGCATCTTGAGCTCAGCCAGTACACGCGCGCGCGCGCAAACACACACACACACGCCCATGTAACATCTCTTTGAGTCCATGAGAGCTCGGAGTGTCATGGAATGGTAGCCCTTCCTATAGGTAAAGTGGTCCACGCTGTGGTCTGAGGCCCAGATGGTGTTGTGGATCCTGTTTAGTGTACAAAAACAGTTGGGGAACCTCTGTGCCACCAATCCTGCAGTGGCAGCTTCAAGGTCCCTGACATGGATGACCCTTCACAGGAGAATGGTGTTGATCACCCTGATAACCTGCATGGTATGGAGGGTGTATACAATCAAGAGTGCATGGCAGTGTGCTCCTAGGCTGCCCATGTTCCCTCCAGGGCCATGCCCCATATCATTATAGCTACCTGCTTCTTCTTGGGAAGAGCAGGCCACATGCAGGTGTTCTGGTGCTGGAGTGCTGGGCTCAGTCAGTGACACAGCTCCAGGAAAGTCTGCTTTCTCATCCTGAAGTTCTGGAGCCAGGAGTTGTCGTCCCACTCCCCCCTCACATGCTGGTCCCATCATTCAGAGCTCGTGGTGGGACCAGCTCCTGACTCTTTCCACCCCCGGAGCAGGGAGGCTGTTGTCTGTCTTGGCTGCCGCCATTGACAGGAGTGGGGAAACTGATCAGTGCAGTAGTGCTGGTCATTTTCCCCTCTCCTGTGAGCGGTGGGCAGCCCAAAGCCAAGCTCTTGGCTGCCTGCTGCTGACATGAGTGGAGAAACTGACCAGAGCGGCTGGGCTGGTCAGTTTCCTGGCTTCCCAAGTTACACAAAATTTGACTTAACCTGGGCTTGCACAAGAACACAACTTCCACATAAGTTGAAGGTCTGCTGTACCATGTTATGTAAAAATAACGAAGTCTTATTAAATCTTTGTTCAGTGATTGGGGAAAGAGAAGAAGGGTTTTATGTGCCTATTAGAGAGGTTTATTTTATTCAAAGTCATGTTGCATATCACTTCAGTAGTTAAAAATGCTACTTTGTAATATGTTTTTAATTTGTCATATTCCAGCATTTGATAACTAACTCTGAAGATTCTGCACTTCTGAGATTTTGAAATATTTAAGAAAGGATGATGAAAAATTTATTTTGATATCACTCTCTCAAACATGCCTCATCTAATAATTCCTTTTTCATGAATATAGATCCCTTGGAAGCCATTGTAATTGGATCTTAACTGCCCTTTACATGAATGCTTTATTTAAAATTATACTAGCATTTGGTCTTAGCTGCTTTTTTTTTTAATCCTTAAGAAGCCCCAGAATTTGTCCCTCTATGGTTTGTTTAATCATATTTCACTTTCATATACATGCCTCTACAGATGCTATTTATATTTTAATAAAACATGTATTTAAAATGTTATTTATAACTCAGTACTGATTAAATTATAATTATAAGGTGTGCTGTCTGTGTCTTGAAACTATATAGCCTGACATTTCTTAGGCAATCAGTTACTTCAGTGGACGATGCCAGTAGAATATGTTGTTAAAGTACTGCACGTCAAATCCCTGAGTGATGATTATTCGGACATGTTCAGAAAGCCATGTCTCATTCTTTTCTGAGTTTTTCTAATACTAGGCTAAACATTTGTTTCTTTATCCTCTTTCAGCCATCTGAGTCATACAAAATAAAAGTCTTGATGGCAGTGGAGGCTGCACTTACAAGAAAACACTTTCAAACACTGACTAATTCTGTGAGACACAATCTTTCTGAATTTAAAGAAGGTGATAGGACATCTGCTCACACAAGGAACAGAACTGTAAGACCGATAAAGGTTGAACCTCTCTAGATCTGAATGGTGCCAAATGAGAGAATTTGCTGAACTACGGGAGTTCAGTATTGTCTAACAGAATTGCCAACACTACTTCTGCTTACTGGGCTCATAGAAGACATTTAGGGGTAAAATTACAGCTAAATAACAGCACAGAGCACTGAGAGCCAGGACTGGTGGCTGTAAACAAATTTTATGGGACTGCAGGGAAACTTGGCCACACCTGTGATAAGTGGACATTTGGCTAACTAAAATCATGCCAGACTTAGAATGTTGCTGGATAAGAGAGTGCCAGACCAGAGACATTCAACCTGTGTAATTAAATGTGTGGATAGCAGTTGCTGATATATATTCCCACTCTGCTGGATTTGGACTACAGCCTCAGATCCTAAAATGATTTGAGATCTGCCCTCAGCCTTTGCATCAACTCTTGCCTGTGACCAAAGAAAGCAGAAAATGCATTTGTTCTTAAGTGATCTATCCATGGCAGGAGAACTTGTTAAGAGTTGTCAGTGCCTGATCATAGCAATATCATGAAAATGAGTACATTTATTTTAAGTAATTTAAAAAAAAAAACTTAGATTATGTTTGGTATTTGCCTCTGAGCTCCTCTGACTTCAATATAGAATTGAGGCCTACACTGACCTCTGAAATTTAGTTTTCTAGAAGAATTAATAAATTTTATGCTTGAATACAACCTTAAGTAGTTAAAAACGAATTAATTAATATTCATATTAATATCAAAAATAATCTTATTTTTCAAGCTGTGGACAAGTTCTTATTTATGTTTCAGTAAAATCCTAGAGCAAGTGAATATTTACAAAGCAGTATTCATGAACATTTGTTTGAATTTCAAATAGCTTTTGAGTTTGACTGTGTTTTTCAGAACCATTCACATAAACAGGATTTTGTTTGCATAGTAGCTTGGGGAATTGGCTGTGGGTATGGGTCTGATGCACATTCAGGTGAAGTAATTTAAACATCTCCCATTTCCTGAGCTTTAAATCAGGAACGATACAATTAGCCTTATTGGTATGTGTGAACAGAGGAATTTGTATATGAACAAGACTATTTGCCATTCATTTTTCACCTATTAAGAAAGTTTCAATAACCTGGACATACAACCCTGTCAGAGAATGGAATCACATACAGTACATCTGCAAAGGGCATAATTTGCCAACACACTATGCAGGAAATACCAGCTTTGGCTACAAACATCATTTGTCTCATCACGTGTTTGCAATAATATGACCAGGTATAGGAAATAACAACTGAGTCCGTTAATATCAACTCATGGTTTTAGATCCTGTTTAACTGAACACTGTGCTGAACAAGGGAAACAAAGAGGAAGGGATTTAAGAGACTTTTCAGTGGGTTTTTTTTTTTATTTTGGTTAAAACCTGGTGTTTATGGATACAACTCCTGCTAATGAAAGCAGTGGTGATAATTGCCTCTAAATCCAGGAACAGTGTATCAAACGTAATATGCATACTGTGCCTCTTTTGTTCACATAATTTCTTGTAAAATGAGTGAAATAGTAATTTTAACCGCCCCCCCCATTATCAAGGATCCATTTAAGATGGATAGGTGTTTTAAAATATGTTGCAAATATTACACACTAGATAGTATAAATACATTAGTTCAAATACAACAGAAGAAGGTGTTTGGGTGGAAGGTAAATAGATATATTCATCAGCTGGTTCAGAATTTAGCCCTACTAAGCATAAAATTATATTTTCAGTTCTGGTCCTGCTGTTTTCTAGTGACAGTCAACTCAACGTGTTGTCATAATGCATGCCAATGACTCACATACCACTATGAATGATGGGAGTATAGTTATAGAGAAGCCCTGCTACATGCAGGTTGAACGTCTGAAAGCCAGCACCCTCAGGGCCTGACCAGTGCTGGACTAGACAATATGCTGGCCCTTGGGAGGTCAATATCACGTAGAACATTACGAAAACTTCCACCACTTACTGAGGTTTTAGAAGACATTTAGGCTACATTACAGCTAAATGACAGCACAGATCACTGAGAGCCAGGACTAGTGTCTTTATGGGACCATGGGAAACTTGATAAGTGGTCCTCCAGCTAACTAAAATCATGCTGGATTACAGATGTTGCAGGGCAAGAGAGGTTCAACGTGTACTTAATGTTGAAGGGCAAGGGGCTGCAATTTATAAGAGGAGTACCCTTGTATCAAATACACGAATAGGTTGATTGTCTTCTTAAGCCCCTTTTGGGACCCCACACATCCATATCCCTAATCCCAACAGCACTCCTGAACTATTTTTACCCAAGTACTTCAGTTAGCACTTACAAATCTCCTACCCCCTAATAAGGAATTGAGCCTTCAGTGAGGCAAGTCACCGAAGCATGTTGTAGCTGATATTTCTATCTGCATATATTTGTTTAAGGAGATTCCAATCTCAGCTCCCCATTTTTTATCTAAATTTGGCAGAAAATTTATATCAAATATATTTTGTGACACATCTGGTAGGCCTGTTCTTCAGAAACATTATTTTGTATTTACCTTTCATCTCAATTTTCTCAGGAGGCTTTACAAAAGTTGTTACAGTGACCAGAGAAAGTGAGGCATAGCTCTGAGCAGATAGCAGAACCAATCTCTAGGTTACACTCTGAAATACCAAAGCCAGAAATAAAACTCAGATTTTCTAACTCCTGATGCTTTAATAACACACTTACTTTCTGAATCCCTAATTCAGCAAAGCCCTGGATCCAATGCCCCAAAACCCTGTTGATATCAAGTCAGTAGGGCTTATCAGTTGTTCTGAACTGGGGCTTGTAAAGGAAAAAGATACAAAAGAGAAGCTAAATTAAAACATTTCCCAATTAAAAAAGCACCACCTGTTGCTCTAAAATATAAGACTCATCCTTCAGAGACAGGAAACATAAGGATGATGCAAGCTGGTGAGCAGTTGGTACAAAATGTGTGGGTGCCAATTGCTGTAGCCTCTTTATGAGAGCTTAAATCTCAGTCAGCAGTTGGCAAAGGCGTAATTTGTTTAAATATTTTATTTATTAGATTGTAAAGTTCCAGTGTTTCAAATGTTCAACCCATGGTCATAAATTTATGGGCACTTCAGGACCAAGTCCTCAGCTATTTAATTGTTATGAAAATCAAAACATAAAGCAACCAGAAGGCTTGGAATCTTAACTATATCACTGTAAGTAAGATATGCCAACCCTTACAATGCTTTCCTCCTTTCTCTTTGTTTCTGTTAACTGTGTTTGGTTTCAGTGTTAAATACTTCTGTTGTGTCATAACTTTGAATATGACCTGCTGTTCATAGTAACCAATGTGTTAAAACAAAAACAAAACAAAGGAGAGGAAAGGTACATGAAACATCAGCACCTGCTTTCAATTTGAAATTGTTTTCTTCCGGAGCTGATCAGTTAAAGCACAATAAAGAATTTTTCCCCACCTGGCATCTCAATTTCTGGACCTGTAGCACTTGGATTCATGTATTAACCCTATAAATCAGCATAGGGCAATGTACAGCCCATCAGGGTTCCACAGGTGACCCTCAAGGCATTTTGTTTACTGTTGTTGTCCACTGGTTTCCAGCTGTATAGGTTTTTTCTTACTGGTATTACTAGAGTGATGCATGCTTAAAGTTAGGGCCTAGGAAATGAAGTATGCACTGACTGCACACAACATTGATTGTGAGAGCCATGTACTCCCTCTGTATCTAATCAAAGTGCTGCTATAGTTCAAACAGCAAACCCCACAAATTGTAGGTCCACAAGCACAGTTAGCAAAATTACCCTATCCTCAGAGACAGTCTTAATTACAACAATCTCGTCACCCCCTGAGATGAAGGAGGGCCACTTACTAGCCTAGGTTGCCCATCAGTGCAAAAATACATTCTTACTCTTGGAGTAAAACCTTCTACATTAAATTCATGTTTATTGACTATAAAGATACCTTTAGGTTATTCAAAGAAGATTATTGTTCTGGCCTTCTGCTCTTTGAGAATTTAGGATTAAAAAAAATACTTTTCATTTCTATATACATTGCACCTATATAAGGCACTTTACAGCTGGGAAGATTCAAAGAAATTCTCAAGCCATACACTGAAGAATTTATAGCCTAAACCATGAATGACTATATTCTAGTGAAGAAACAGCCAGGATTTATTTTCATAGGAAGCAGGTAGATTTATTACATGATTTCATATGTGATTGGGAAGACAGGGTGAAGTGGTTGCTCCAAAAAGAAGGTGCAGACTGTGAATAAGCATAAAGATGTAGAAGCTGTAAGGAGAGAAGTTTGGATAGAGAAAATAAAAACAGATACCAGCTTTTGAAAATTTTTTGCTGATTGAAGCAGCATGTTCTCAGAGGCAGGTGGTCAGGTCTAGTTAGTTGCTCATCTGATAAGGGGCTCACAGCCACAAAGAGGGAGGCATTTTAATACCTAATTGTAGATGCCCAAATAATCACTGGTAAAACAATGGGATCAAAAAATCTGGAGTTAGATAGCTAGGGTCCTGGTAAAATGCATGGAAAAAGATACAGAGAAGTAGCCATGTTAGTCTGTATCTTAACAAAACAAACCAACAGTCATGTATCACTTTAATGACTAACAAAATAATTTATGAGGTGAAAAGCTTTTGTGGAGCAGACCCACTTCTTCAGCTCTGGAGACTGCTGGAGATAGATGATGAAGAGTGGAATCCACAAATGCTACATGTGACTGGGAAACAGTTTAAACTAGCCAATGACAGATGCCAATGAAAGGAATATGACCTAAGTCCCCCAACTCATCTCTGCTTATGGGTCACAGATTGAAATCCTTTTCCTAGAGTCAGATGGCCTAAGAGTGCATAAGCTATTCTTACAAGACATGCCAGAAGAAGATGCAGTGCCTACTTACCATGGTTATCCTAGTGGTTAGAGGGCTCACCCATCTACAGGCTCAGTGACCTAACTACCTGGCTAAAAGTTATGAGTTAGGTGCCTGTGGCAGCACCACTGCTGAGTCTGAGTATCATTTTGAGATAGATGTCTAGGTGCCAAGAGCGAGGTGCTGTACCTTTGCCCGGCAGCAGATATTGAGGTGTCTAAGGAACTTTTGCAACAAAAATTTAGGCACCATCTGAATTTATCTGCCACCAGGATTAGCATGCAGCATCTGAATGAGGAGCCTGAAACTGGTTCATAGATATCTACATCTGGAGTTTAGGCATCTAAGTTCCTTTCTGAAGCTGGGTCAGAAAAGCTAGCAGGAGACTGCAGCATGTGGGAAGCCTGTTAAAACACAGAACTTGGTGGTGGTAGAGGGATTTAGCTAGTTATTGGAAGTCTGTGGACTTCGGTGTTACAGTTATTTAATAACGAGTTACATGATTTCCCAGCTATACAGTTTATCAGCATAAAAGCCCATAATGAAAGTTAGTAGCATAAATACTTTTGCAGATGTGATCAAGAGCTATGAAATAAAATATATATCTACAAAAACAAACAACTATGAGCAAGTTCTTTTCATTAAATCAACCTATTCTTCTAATGCTATTCATCTTTTCCCAGGCTCTTTCACAGAACCTTATTCTTTTGTGGTCAGTCCTAAAACTAAATTTGTTGAGATCTGTCTTCTATCCTTGCTTTAAAATGACACTGAATGCTTAATAAGACCCAAGCTGCATAATTATTCACCTGTTTTCAATTAGCCATGAGGCTGTCAGCCCTTGTTAGTACAGAAGCAAGTATTCAAAGCAACATCCTTGGCTTTTCACTTTATTTGCTGCTTTGTTTTCTAATTTTGAACAACTGTTTCCCACAAAATGTGAAACGAGGATGCTGAAGAGAGATATTCTCATTCTTGACCTACTGTATGAAGGGTTAAGTAGTTAGAGACACTTAAAAAAACTAGCAGTGTCTGAGAGTAAGTCTCTAGAAGCCTTAATATAGGACATGGTGAAGGAAGGATTTAAATAACAGAGAAAGAAAAGTACTGCTTTCTGCTGGTGAGAAAGATGGACCAAACAGGTAAACATTTTTGTTTATATTTTATTTTTACTTCCTTTGTTGAGGGTAAGTTAAGGGGTTTCCCTTGTACTTTAAACAAATTTGGGAAAAATGTTCTTTGGTGGTTTAATTAGTCACGTTGCTAGCATATGATATTTTTCTGAAAGTGAATGACTGGAGCCTAGGGAATGTATTACAAATCTAGACCTGGGGCATCTTTTTCCATCTAGCTGATGGAGTAAAACTCAAAGTTCCTTTTGATGTTTGATTCTCTGACTGTTGGGTGTGTATCTTGTGAGGGGAGGGAGGATTGAGCCCTCCATTTCACTATTAAACCATGAAGCTGTGATGGAGTAAGAAGATATTTTGACAATGGCCCATGCCTCCTCAGTAGCCTTAGTATATGGATTCTCACCAGGCTATGTTAATTTTTTATGTCCTCTGCATAGGACCTTTTAAGGGAGTGGAGAGGTATAGTTAGGGTTTCTAATGCAGAGGAGTCTAGTGTTAAACCCTCTCCCTCTGTGGATCCTAGACCTGAGAGGGCTGTCTTGGTGGTGGTGGAGAATGTTATGGAGAATACTGGTGCATATGTGCTTGCCTGAAAGAAGACTGAAACTTTAAACAGCTTAGAAGACTATGTTTTCATTTATGTGTCAAAAGTGCTAGATTGTGTACAAACATCAGTAAAGCCAGACATAATCCCTGTCCCAATGAGCTGCTAAACTGAAACAGTTTTTTAAAAAGATAAATCAAGCCGTGGTGACTGCGAAGAAAGGGATATAACTTAGAAGCAGAATAAGCAGTATGTAGTGGGCCTGTGTTCTTTGTATACAAAAGCATAGGACTATCTGTGTCTGCCTTTGTAGTAGATGTGTGTGCTTAAAATTTTAAGTCTTGTAGTTGGAGTTAACTCCTTTTTTTAAAAAAAAACCAAACTATAGGCTCTCACATACCTCCGTAGCACTATATGCAAAACATTGCACTGATTCTTTTTAGATAGGAAGCTTGTCTTTGAACGATTCTTTCGCAGACACACCTCTGGTCTTGATTGTACACGTTGAGGTTTCTGGACTTTAAAAGTTGTACAAAAGTTTGTTTAGGAGAGACTATTTTAAACTAGTACATGAGAAATTGTCATGTTACTAGGCTATATGGTATTTGGCTTAACTGTCTTGTCAAGTCTCTGGATTTTTGCATAAAAGTAACATGAGGTATTGCTGGGGAATACAAAGTTTGTTTAATTTTTTTGGGTTAAACAGATCTAAAACTAATAGAGGCATCTATTTTGATACTTTCCATGATTGTATTTAAAATATAGCTATATTTGATTTGAAAACTGTGGGTTCTTCCTATAACTTTAGTTTTCCTGAAAAACAGTTTCTTAAAAGGGATGTAACTTTTTTTTTTTTTTTTAAATAATTGTGAAAGAATTCTGTTCTTTCTGCAAATGCAAACCCACACAGGAACATCCATGTTACTTACCAGTGGTTGACTTCAGGTTTGTGGAATTGGCTGGTGGTTTGCTTTAATCTGATTTAAATTTGAATTTTTTCGACGAGAGACCCAGTATAAAGCTGATTATCAGTCACTCCAGACTGGTCTGTCTGATTGATATGAAACATAAGACAAAATCATGTGTCCCTTCATTCCAAACTGATGATTAAAATTTATTGGTCAATAGTATCTAAGATACAGAAGACCTTTTTCAGTTATTTTAGTGGCTTAGTTTGTCATCTTGCAAAACAATATTCAAATACTATAGTAACCTTTTAGGTGAATCATTAAGCATAATTGTCTCCTGAATGATCCTGCGAGTTACTTTGTCAAATGTGAATAGTTGTTATGCTGATGCTTATTTATATGAGATACTTTTTGCATTCAGCATGATGCTTATTTGTACACATTACCAATCTCGATTTCTGTTCTGTAAGTATAGATGTGCTTTCAGGGGCATATCTGTATGTTTCTTTGCATTTTGCATTCATTCATCAAACCTAGGTAGTGTGTTTTGTTTTCCTTCCTGTGTTTTGCTGATATTAACTGGAGTTATTTCATTAGTGATTTGTGCTTTTTTATGTTGTTTTATACAGTATTCAAACTGGGAGGCTTTTGGGAGCTTCAGTTTTTACAAGTAATGGTTACTGATATCTTCCCTCTCAAAATGGGCCACTTTTAAGGTATATCATCTTGTTCACTCAAAAATGTGAACACTCAATCATAAATCACACCTGAAAAATGTAATTTATTACTATGATGAGTAAACAGAAGAAACTACAAGTGCGTAATCTTAATTTTATAAAAATGAATGTAGTTCAGCATTTTGAGGGGAAAAAAGCTGATCTTGTGCAACATTTATTGATTTAAATAGTTGATTTTGAGAACTGACTTCACTTTATTGAATTAATGGTGGTATTTTCTGTCTGTAAAATTGGGATAATACTGCCTGTGTTCTGCCATTTTAACCCTGAAGAGCAATGAGGTCCTAATCTCTGTGGAACTTCAAGGTGTCATTGGAATGCAAATAAAAATTACACAAACTATATTTAAAAACACAGTTATGATTGCAAAGTCAAAAACCCAAAACTTAATCAAAGTGGCCTTTACGATTTTAATTCAACCCCATTATGGGTATACGTTTATGATACACATCTTACTCACACACTGGCTGTGTCTACACTACAAAAATAACATCCATGTTAAACTTCAAAGTAGGGCATTACTCCATTCCCAGGAATGGAGTAAGGACTTCGAAGTTGGGCTCCCTTGCTGGTATTTTCCTTCAAAGTAAGGAAAAATGGGTATAGACTCTCTGCTAACTTTGAAGTTAGTTCCTAGAATAGGCGCACCCACAACTTTTAAGATGGGTTCTACAGAAATGCAGGCTGCATTTACACAAGATAAATTCAAATTTATTTATAAGTTCGAATTTGACCATCCTCACTTTTCCACGTGCTCCCCACAAAGTCATTGTTGCCACACACAAATTGGCTAACAGACTGTTACAGTAGGCATTGTGGGAAGCTGTCCCACAGTTCCCTAATCTCCATAGCATTGGTATGCTCACTGGTCTTGATATCATCTCCCCACATTGCATTTTTCTCATTCCCCTCCTGATCCCTGAAAATATGCCAATCTCTGAAAATAATGCATGGACCATCGAAGTTAGAAAAAGGGGATAGAAAAATCTAGGCAAAAAGAATCTGAGAGAAAGCCATGCTGGTCTATATACTATCAAAACAAAAGAAGCAGTAAAGACTAACAAAATAATTTATTAGGTGAGCTTTCGTGGGACAGACCCACTTCTTCAGACCTGAAGAAGTTAGTCTTTAAAGTAATGTTAGCCTTTAAAGTGCTGCTTTTTTGTTTTGCTAGGAAAAAAGAATTTTTGTTCCCCCCCCCCCCACATTACATCGGCGACATGGCTCCAGCGACGGTATTATCAACTAGCCATCCACTTGTCCCACTTCCCCTCGTTGCATGCATGTGATCCCTGAAAATAATTCAGGGTGCCAGACTGTGTTTTAAAGTGAGAAGAAAGAGGATAGAAAAGTGTAGGAAAAAAGAATTTTTTATTTCTCCCCAGTAGCAGCAAGCCCCAGTATGAGTGAAGGTGGGGGTGTGGGCAGTGGAGGGCCAGTTGAAGTGGTCCTTCCTCACAGCAGCAGCCAAACCCCAAATTTTTAGCTGCCGGGGAGACTTTTCCCCAGTGGCAGCAAGCCCAGTATGGGCCAAGGGGGGGTGTGGTTCACTGGAGGGCCAGTTGAGGTGGTCCTTCCCCATGGCAGCAGCAAAGCCCCTTAGTCTCTGGAGGAGACTTCCCTGTGGCAGCAGCAAAGCCCCCAGTATCTTTCCCGCTCTTGGAGCCCTAAACGTGCTGCTGGCTGCATTGTCAGCACTGAACAGCAGGCACATCCTTTTATTGAGTTGAGTTGGGGGTTACCCACGTGATGTGGCTGAGCATGGGAAAGGCCCAGACTCTGTGGCACCTGTGGGAGAGGGAAGGGGGTTTGCTCACCAACGTAAACCACTGAGAAGTTTCTCTGTGTATTATGCTGGCATGACCCTCAGCACAGCCTTGTTGCCATGTGGTATGGGCGGGGCATGGGCTGGTGCCAGGCAGCAAAAAAAAAAAAAAAATAGCAAGTGTACAGACAGAGCCGTGAACTCCCTGCAGAGGCTATCTGAGAGGAGCATTATGGGTTACATACGGGACGCCTCTGGAGGCTAATAAATGTGTTTTTAAGATCAAAATTAAAAAGCAGTCCAGCAGCACTTTAAAGACTAACAAAATCATGTATAAGGGATGAGCTTTTGTGGGACAGACCCACTTCTTCAGACCGTAGCCATACCAGAACAGACTCAATATTTAAGGCATAGAGAACCAAAAATAGTAATCAAGGTTGTTGACAAATCAGAAAAATTGTTATCAAGGTGAGCAAATAGGAGAGCAGAGGGGCGGAAGGGAGGCCGGGGGAGTCAGAATTAGATAAGGCAAAGTATGTAAAAGAACCCCTATAATGAGCTAGAAAATTGCTGTCCCGGTTCAAACCATGTGTTAATGTGTTGAATTTGAATATAAAAGAATGTTCAGCAGCCTCTCTTTCTAAACGACTGTGAAGTTCCTTTTCAGTAAAACACAGACTTTCAGGTTATTAACAGAATGGCCCACTACATTGAAGTGCTGGCTGACAAGTTTGTGAATCAGGAGCATTTTTTTTGTTTATGCCCATTAATTCTTTGTCTAAGAGTTAGAAGTCCGTCCAATTGTACAAAGCTTGTTGGCACATGATTGCATATATGATGTTAGTTGAGGAACATGAGTGTGCCCGTGATTTTGTGAATAACCTGGTTAGGTCCAGTGATTAGTATCTCCAGAATAGATATGTGGACAAAGCTGGCAGTGGGCCTTCTTGTGAGGGAAAAGTGCCATGGAAAGTCCATGATATGCCCACATCTTGAATACTGTGAGCACCTCATTTCAAAAAAGATATATTGGATATGGAAAATTGTTCAGAAAAGGGCAACAAATTATTAGGGTTATAGAATGGCTACCATGTGGAGTGATATTAATAAACTGGTAATTTTCAGCTTGGAAATAAGACAGCTAAGGGAGGACGTAATAGAGGTCTGTAAAACGTGACTGGCGTGGAGAAAGTAAGTGTGGAAGGGTTAGTTACTTCTTCCCATAACACCAGAACTAGACATCACCAAATGAAATAGCAGGTATGAAATAAAGGTGTTTCTTCACCCAAGACACAGACAACCTGTGGAACTCCCTCTCAGAGAATGTCATGAAAGCCAACACTTCAGTACAATTTGGAAAAGAACTAGATAAATTTTTTGGAGGATAGCGCCACCACTGGCTGTTGAGTAGGGATGTTATCCCTATCCTTTATTTATAAGGGCTGGGAATAGGTGACAGGGGGTTGATCACTTGATGATTATCTGTGATTATCTGTTCTGTTTGTTCCCTCTGGGGCACGTGGCATTGATCACTGTCGGAAGACAAGATACTGGCCTAGGTAGACGTTTGGTCTAACCTTGTATGCTTGTTCTTATGCGCTGTATGAAAACCACTGTACGTGGTTTGTTTGGTGTGTGGTGTGTTTTTTGTTTTTAATTCTCCAATCTGCAAAATAACCTCAAGTATTTCATGGCTCTTGTCACCACAGTATCTAGACACTACGGAAACTTGTTTAAAGTATCCCAAAATAGTCAATATTTCTGAAATTTCATGCTTACCATATACTTATGCAAAGTCAACCAATTTTTTAGATTTCATCTATATGTCAGAGACTTTTCCTGTGAATTTGTTCAAGAACTCGTGCTAAATGAAAAGAGTGAGGATGACTGAATTCGTTTTACAGCTTCCTCTTAACATAATTTTAAAATGAGGTGAGGGTTTGGTTGTGCCAGGCAGAGTGGAATGTTCCTGGAATGGGACTGCTTATCATAAAACCATACATTTAAAAAAAAAAAAAAAAAAAAAAAAAAGACAATCACCAGGCAGGGGAAAGGGGCTAGCTGGAGGCAGGCCCTCTCCTATTTGGGACTGACCCAGCGCCGAATCACTCCCCAGACACCCTTTAGGAAGGCTGGGAGTGGAAGAATGAACCTCCACACCCCTGGGGTGACAGTAATTTTAGTTTCTTACAGGTACTTTCCTATCACACCCCACTGAGGGGGTGAGACAGAGCAGGGGATGGGAGATTGCAGTATGACAGTACCTGTAAGAAATGTAAGTGTGCTGGGCTCAGGCAGGGGGTTAGGGAATGTCTGAGTGTGGGAGTTTGGCGGAGTGCTGGGGTGTACGGGGGTGCAGGAGTCTGTTAGTGGACATTGAGAGTCGGGGCAGGAGGATGGGGGTGTGTGGAGGTACAGAAGTCAGGGTTGTGGTGTGAGGAGGGGCTCAGGGCAGAAGGATGGGGGTGGGGCAGGAGTCAGGGCTGGGGTTTGGAGGATTCAGGAGTCCAGCTAGAGAGCTCAGAGCAGGGAGGATGTGGTGGGCTGAGTGGGGGGGTGGCGTGCAGAGGGGTGAGTAAAGAGGGGCCAGGGTGCCATTTTACAAGGGCAGGGTGTATGTGCACGTGCAGCTGCATATGCTGGGATGCTGCTGACAAGAGGGGAAAGTGCAGAGCTTGTGTGAAGTACTCCTTAGACACCTCCCCTCAACAGCCAGGCGTGAGGGAAACGTGCAAACTGTGCACTTTCCCCACTTGCACCCTGATTAGTCAGGGGAGGAAGAGGAAGACTAACAAAGTCCTTGTATGCATGTCTGCAGGCTCTCCTGCCCTTCCAAGGTGGCACTAGAGGTAGAGGAATTCAGGGCTGGGAATTCTGGGTGCATGTGGGTTGTGCCCTCTGCCAGGCCCCTTCTCCTGCCTGGTTACCTGCTACTTGGCCTGTGAGGCCAGCTGGGAAGGCAGCGCTTCCTTATGAAGCCAAATCCCCTGTCCTGCTGGCTCCTCCCTGCCAGACCACTGCATCTAGCTTCCTTTAACCCCTTTCCCACCTGTTGCCGCACCTCATATGGGAACATTGCTGGCTATTCCCCTTTGTCAGGGAGTGAGGGGAAGGTGCACAGTTTGCTGCATTCCTTACTCTGGCTGGGAAGTGTAGGTGGCAGACAAACATAGACCTGCCTCAGCCAAGGGACATTCCTCCCTCCCCAGTCTGTGCCGGCTCGAGCTGCAGCATTCACGGAGAGGCACTTCTCACCTGGCCCCAAGCTACTTCAGTCAGAGAAGGCTGGGGTAGTCCTCTGTCCCAGAGTGGTCTGAATACTGAACCCCTCATCCCTAGCCCCCACCCCCAGCAGTGATTTTAGTGAAGGCCAACACTAAAGACCCGAGCAACACCAGGTAAATCTTCCTGTGTGTATGCATGCACATGAGTCTTCTGTGAGTCCGTTCAAGAACTCCTAAATCGTAAGAGCTAGGAATTCAGTATGCTGCTTCCTTTTACTGTAACTTAAAGCAAGGTCAGGGTTGGCCGTGCCACAAAAATGGGAAATGCCTGGACTTCAAGGCTCTCCCAGAATGTGCAAAGGAAGGGGCACAGAGAGAAGGGATGATGTACTTCAGACTCACCGCTGGGGGCAGGAAGCAGTGATAATGGGGCGTGCCCAATGGAGGCAGCTGCAGCAGGAAAACAGTGGCCACCGGGTGATGGGGCTGTCAACCCTGCTGGACACCAAACAGCCACAGTGCCAGACAGGGTGAGTCCTGCTGGCCCCACCCCCCTGCAGAGCAGCATCCTGGCCCTAGCCCCACTTCCAACCCCAAAGGTCAGGCCAGGGTCAGGGAAGGTGTTTTTACTCCCTCCCCCAGCACATCAACTCCAGGTAAATCTGCCGGTACTGAAGAGGAAAATATCTCTGGCATGGTAAGATTTTACCACAAGTTTTGCTTTGGATCAATTTCGTAAACTGTTTTACACTTGACAATAACTATAATGAATCTGCTGTTACAAACTCCACTATAAAAAATTATTTAATTTGTGTAGCACATGGCTTATGAGAAAGCTCATTAAGGAATTCAACATGTCCTACCCCCTTGTGAATTAGGCAGTTATGGTCCTCATTTTGTAAGTAGAGAGTGCAGCACAGAAAAATTAAATAGGGAATTTGTGACCGGAGTTTGGAATAGGATTTTCATCTTCTAGCAGGAAGTGTTAATGACAAGCTCATCACTTCTTCCCTACTCTTTACAACTGATATATCTAACAGCCTCCGCCCCAAGCTAGTCCTCCTTTGGAATTGTAAAGGATTATGCAGTACAGTGCAAAATTTGGTGTGGATTTTTAAACAAATTGTAGTAAATTGGCAGATTTATTACAAGTTTGTTGTAAAGTGCACAAAATAGCATGAGAAACATAATTACCTATTAAACAGCTAGTTACTCTTTTTAATGAAGGTAGTTAACCTTAAGTCTTCTGTGAATTAAACCCTGTTTAAAGAATAATCAGTCTTTAAAAATCTATAAAATCCATAGTGTTTTCATATGTCAGCAGTATTGTCAGCATTTTGATTTGGCCCACAGTACAATCCTAACCAAACTAGTCCTAAATGCAAAAAAATCACACAACAGTGGCAGAGATATTATTCAAGGAGATCTGATGAGAAAACTGTGATTTAATTTTGTACTTAGACTTTAGCCTTGAGTCACATGTATACATATTATGCATGAACTTGTTGCTATTTACATACTTTAAAGACACTGACTTCTAAAGATTCAAGTCAAGTGTGCTTTTTCTTAGAACTGAACTGTGTTGTGATATGCCGTGATTGATACCAGACATTGGGTGCATTTTTTAAAGCAAAAATATTGCTGTAAGTGTCTGATAAAACTGTGAAAATATTTAAATTGAAAAACAGCCTACCACAGATGCTTTTATTGTACAAAGGCTTTAGAACATAGAAAAGGGAAGCATTCTTACCAGTCACTTTTACGTTTGTCTTTTGGAAGGATAGTATATCACCACTTTATTGGCTGAATATAGAGCAGGAAAGCCACTTGTCTGCACCCTTACAAGTTTCTTTCCTCCCATCTTTTTTTAAAAAAGCATTTCTGCATATTTTTAAATAATGAAGCAAACTGCAGGTGGCCTGGAATTAGGGTTGTCAGGTATCCAGTTTCTGAATGCAATAACTGGTTGAAAAAGGACCTGGTGGCTCTGGTCAGCGCTGGCTTCATTTTGCTCCTGAAAGTGGCTGCCAGCTCCCTGTGGCCTCTGGAGGCAAGGATGGCCAGGGAAGCTCTGCACACTTCCTGTACCCACTGGCGGAGTTCCTGTCCAATCAGAGCAGTACCTTCAGCCGGGGTGCACTGCAGAGAGCAGCCTTGCTGCATGTCTGCCTACGGGCTGCACATGCTGGCGGCCGCTTCCAGGAGAAGCCTGGTGCCAGGGCGGGCAGAGTGTGGAGTCAGCCTTACCATCACTGCACTGCTAACCAGGAGCCACCTGCGGTAAGCATGGGCTGGAGCCCCCTGTCCCAGTTTGGAACACCCTCCCAAACCCAAACACCCTCTCAGGGATGACACTTTCTCCTGCACCCTCTCATCTTTGGCTGCAGCCTGGAGCCCACACCCCTCAGATGCAGACCTCACACCTACACCCCAACTTCCTGCCTCAGGATAGTGAAAGTGAGTGAGGGTGAGTGACAGCAAATGACAGTGGGGGCTAATTTTTTTGGGGGGGCGGGAGAGGGCACATTCAGGAGAGTCAGCCTGGGTGGAGCAAAGGTGAGGCAATCCTATCTTCAATTCAGAGTTCACTGTGCACTAACATCTACCCCTGGAACTCTATCTGTTCCGTGGATCTATTCAATTCAAGTTAATGAGGTTATAGTTTTTCCTAAATGTGTACTTGAAACAGAAATGGGATGATAAAACCATTCTCCTTCCAGGAAACTGGCCTTACATGTGGGACACTCCACTTGCTGCCTTTGTTTTATGTGAAATACATTGCATATCCCCAAATGCATTGTACTTACTGCTTTGTCTAATATTGAAATAAAGACACTCTTTACCAGTATCCAAAATTCTCCATTTGAACGTTTTGGGATCTGGTCCATATATGCAACATTGGGAGTGCAAAAATAAAACTTTTATCTCCTTGATATTTGTAATTACTCAAAGCCTTTGTGGATTTATCAGAATATCCTTTGAGATGGGGGTTTGAGAGAGATGAAGATTTACACCTTAATGTAGGAAGTCTGTGGCAGACCTATGAATGCTGGGACCAGGTGATCTTAGTCCCAAAGTGGTTAGGATAAAGATCTTTTGGATTGTCTGTATAAAATAAAGATTTGGAAAGTCTAGTAAGTATTGTCAACTCTGTCCCTTCCCTTGCCTGAGACACTCTCTTTAAACCCTCCGCCACACTCGTGCATCTGACAAAGCAGGTTTTTGCCCATTAAAGCTTATGCTTCAAAATATCTGGACTTCTTGTTGTTTTTAGGAAGTATTGTGTTTCACTAAATTTTTTTTCATAAGTTTTAAAATTAGCAATGCAGTGGTGTTCAGTAGATAGTCACTAGATGGCAGTTTAGGTGTGGAGGTTTAAGAGGAAAATCATGGATGTCTGAGAGAATCTTATTCTGCAGCATTTCAATTCACTGTCTTCATGTGCACATCTGTGAATTATCTATTTTATTAAAAATGCAATGTCAAGGTAAAATAAACCAGTAATCCTTTTTCTAAAGCAGGGGTGGCCAATATTTTTGGCCCAAGGGTAACATTAGGTATGGAAATTGTATGGAGGGCCAGGTGGGGCTATACCTCCCTAGACAGGCTTGGCCTTGTCCCAGTCACCATTGCCCCCCCCCACCCCACACACTTCCTGTCCTGGACCATGTGGCCTGGCTGGCGCTGTGGCCATGCTGCCACAAGCACTGGGGCTGGTGATGCTGCAGCTGCATCACTCAGACTCTGGAAGAGCTGAGGATTGGTGAGGGAGGCACAAGGAGAGCCCATGTTTGGCTGGTTCCTCCCAGCAATGCTGTCACAACACCACTCCCCAGTATGCGCTCAGGGGCCAGGCTGAAGGTACTGCCTGTGAGTTGTAGCCCCCCCCCCCGCCATCTGTTCTAAAACTTGTTGGCTGCAGAGGAATTCCAATATGATTGATAACTTATCCTCTATGGCAGGGGTGAGCAAATGTTTTACGTCGGGGTCCCACTTCCCAGCCCTGCAGTTATCTGAGGCCCCCGCAACCTGTGGGAGGACCACAGGAAGGGATGTGGGGAGGGGCTGCTTCGGAAGGGGGTGCTAGGAAGCTCCAGGGGGAGCCCTGAAGGAGGAGGGGTGCTGGGGGAGAGGACCCCAGGAGGGTACCAAGGAGGGATCGTAGTGGGGTACTTTATCAAGCCAGGAACTCAACAGCTGCCCCACCACTTGACTTAAGGCCTCTGCGCATTCTGATTGGCCCAGCAGCAGCAGAAAGCAGAGTGTTGGGGAGGCAGCGGAAGCCCTGGGGGAAGGTCAATCATGCTGTGCCCCTCCACTTCCCACTTGCGCATCTCTGCTCTATGGGACTACCTTTCTGGGGCATGGGAGGCAATGTTTTAATTATCTGTTCCTAATTACAAATGTGGGGAATGAAGATGGCTGGAAGTATTGTATATTCGTGGTCTGGTAGTCTGACTGGATGTAATCTGCTATTTTCTTTGAATTCATTAATCTGTGTTATTTCAAACTCATGGCTCTGGCATTGTGACAATGTGGGGGCAGGGTCTGAAGTAGCTAGGTACCAAACTATGCAGTGCTTGTTGGGTCAAAAGAGAGAATTTAAGATCTGCCATGAAATAGACTACAATAGGTTATAGATTTTCTTGTCCTAATCGTGCTCGCCCTGGCTCTGTGTCCCAGTCCTATTCTGCTCCAATTTATCCAGGTCCCTCTGGATTCTGCTCACTAGCTAGTTGCTGCTCTTCAGGTGTCCCATTCATGTGGCTTGCCTACCTAGTCTCAGTCTTGCTTCCCTCTGGGCTCCATTTTCATTTGCCTCTCCCTCCAACTGCCTGCCCACGTTGTCCATCTCCACTGGCTCCCAGTCCAATTTTCCTTGCCCTTTTACCTACTTCTGTGTTGTCCTCTGAGACCAGGGCTGGATTTATAGATTACACATGCCCAAGCACAGCATCTTCTGCCTTCCCTTCCCCACCCACTTCTGTGCCAACAGCTGACCATTGTGTGTGTTTCTCTCTCTCTCTCTCAAAAGAATCTATAAAACTTTTAACCCACTTTTAGGTTCCCCTAGGTGCTTGGCAACTGTGCCTAATTGGAAATTGGGCCCTGAATGCATTAACATCTTTAATGTGTATTTATTGTGTCCTCTCCTCAGTGACAAAATTGAGTGCAGTGGAATATCTTGTTTTGGTAGGGTGATGATAGGAATTTTTTTTTTTTTTTAAATGAAGAGTGCCCCACCAAAAAACTGTTACGCATGGTAGAACCTCAAATATGAACAGACCAATCAACCATGTGCTTCATTTGGAACTGAAAGCATGCAATCTAGCAGATATGCTAATAAAGCAAAGGCAGTACAGTATTAAATGTAAACTACTAAAAAGCAAAAGCAATACTTTTCTTTTGCTTTAATAATGTTTCAAAGTTGTATTAAGTCAATCTTCAGTTGTAAACTTTTGAAAGCCAAAATATCTTGTTCAACATTACAAACAGCCTCTATTTGCAGGGTGTTCTCTTAGGTTCTACTGTATTAATGTTGGAGAAGGGGAGGGCAAAGTAACGTAGCTTGTGCTTGCAGCAGAAAGTGACAAAGATTTTTGATGTTCCTCAGTTCCCACAGAAGTTTTCATGGTCTTGGATTGAATCAGAATAGTTCTGTCTGCCACGTAGACAAACTTTATTATTGTAGAGAGACTTCTAGTGGCTTAGGTGGAATATCCCATCACTACTACGTTACGTGCCTCAGTTGGAGGGAATCGTGCTCTTATAGTGCATTACCCTAGACACCAGTCATTTCTGTTAGTTGAGATAGCAGTATCTTAATGTTGACTATATCAAATGCTGTGTAGTTGCAGGAGAGTCAGAATGGAGGTCTGTCCTCCATCCAGGGACAAGAGGTGATCATTACTCACTAAAGTAGTCATACTTCCATGTTCTGGCTTGAATACAGATTATGGTGAGTTAGGGGGCCAAATATAAACTTCTGTTAGTCTGTAGTTTGTCTTTTGCTAATTTCTCTTTTTCAGGGTGGATACAATTTTTTTAATTGGCATTTTTATTTTTAATCAACAAAATACTAAATTTATCATTTTAAATGAAGCTAATTACATCTCAAATATGCTACATATACACAATCTTATAAAAATGAACGAATGGCTCTAGTCTGTCCAGTTGAACCACTAGCTCTTGCTTCTTCAAAGTTCTTGGCTTTCAATTTGTTACTTTTTAATCCGCTGAGAAATGACACAAATTGGGTAGGATTGAATTTGTTCTGTGCTTATGTGGTGGCAGAGGAGTATGTTAAGACATTGTCTGAAAGACAGAGACAATATGTAGGAAAAGACAGAGACAGCTTTGAAAGGAACAGTGAAATAGACTGGAAAGAAAAAGGGAAGACATTCAGCAACACACACAGCTTCCTATATTTCCCCTACATTTTTGCCACAGAAAAACTGTCATTGCTTGTGAGGGTAAGAGACCCTAAATCTGAATATTTTTGAAGAAATTCAATCCCTTAGTAAAATAGGAAAATGTGTCAAATGTAAGCAGTACAAGATGATGCTGGGCCTAGTTGTAAGGATGAAACATCATAAGGAAATACGGATAAAGATGTGCATATGGCTGAGTGGATCAACTGATTAATAACTTATTATTCACTTTGCAATGCATAATTTTTCAAGATTCTCTCTCTGGCTTTTAGTAGAAGTGTGATTTGACAAATTCCCAAGCTGTCTGACATGTTTGATATTGCTAGAAAAAAAAAAGTTAACTAGGTTTAGACTTGATTACCCAAGTGTACAATACAGAAAGCTGCAGTAAGAGAAATTTAAAGTTACTAGTTGCTACTGTGTGTCCTTTTTACCTTTGTATTACATAATACATATCCCTTATTTTGGAATATCTTGGCCACAGACCACAATGATCATGCCATAAGTCTATTCCTTATTTTACTTCAGCATGACTCAGCTTTTCGACCAGACTCCCATTCTATACTTGTTTTCTCAAACAGCAATGCCAATGAGTTCAAAGGTGCTTACTCCAAAATTAAGTACACTCTAAGCACACTTAGCTTTTTTTGGTAACTCAAATTAAATCAGTGATTTAGATCATCTTGATTTTTAAATCAATCTACCCTGGGTTTGCTCAGAAATGAGGGTTATCATTGAACTGTATTGGCTTCTTCAGAGATGGTCAGACTAAAGGAAGGAGGACCAACCAAAGGAGTTGAGCATCTGGGAAAGCTGCATGTCTTCCCTAGCCTCATTCTCTGAAATGACTGATCCATTCTGGCTGTACTTCCAATAAAATTCAACCTGAGATGGACACCAAACATGGAGAATTTCAGGCCAAACAATTATTGTGTATCCAAGCAACTTAAAAAAAGGAAATTATAATGGGAAATACTGAGCAACATTAGTACATATGTAATATAAATGTGTGATTAATTTTCATTGCACTCTGGTTTAGGTAGCAGTTTGCACATAGTTTTCAATATGAAAGACTAATGAGACCAGCTTATAGGCACCATAAAAAGTTTCTCCAGGCAGAACTGCAGTATATTGTTGTCCTAACTTCCTAGGAGGTAAAGGAACTCTACTGCAAAGAAGTATGACTGTGTTCAATTAGGTAATGGACCCCTAATTGAAAGGTATCCCAATGAAGAATAAACATGGTTAAACTAAACTGGAAACAAATTGCTTCATCATCCTGAACCCCTGGTTTCTCTCTAACGTGACACAAACAACTATGCTTTGTAAAGCAGGGACTCAAGTTTCCAGCTGCGAGAAGAACAAGGTGTGCATAATTACTGTTAAAACAAACAAACACTAATTGTCTTGTCAGAGCAGAAGAGAGTTTCTTAAATCTCAGACACAACATGATTCTTCCAGTGAGCCAATGCAGAGCTGACCCATTGAAAGCTTTCTCAGAGGCAGAAGCTAGTTTTAGAGTTCTGCCACTTTAACAAATGGCATGAAATAGATCTTTAGGAATATACTTACAGAACTGTCAGTTTGCAGCACACACAATATTGTGTTCATGATGTTGCAGTTTAGAACTAAATCTTGATGGCTTTTTTCTCTTCTGGAAAGTGCTATGAATTCTCCTGTGATTTAAAGACTTATTTTTTTTTTGTTTTTCCCCCAAGGTAGACCATGTTATAGTTGCTTTGCTAGTTGTAAAAGCTACACAGTGCATTCAGTCTTAGGGTAGTAGTGGAAATCAGTGGAAGAAGCTGCTTAGCTGCACTTATTTACTATGTCTGACATCCTAAATGGTGCATTTAAGGGTGCAAATCTTGTGGTATTTTGAAATTCTGCAATGCATTCTTAATGTTTTGTTAATGTAACCTTGCAGATGTCTCCATGGAGCTTGATAAATCCTGAGAAAGACGGTACTTGATAAGAAGCTCAATTCAGATCAATTTGATAGGGAAAATGTACAAATAACTGACTAGGAAAACTAGTTATTCTGAAAAGTTTTTGATTAAGAAAAACATTTTTGGGACCTAAAATGTTTATGTATTTCAAGCAGGATTTAGCATTATTTTTTTTTAAACTTGAAGGATTTATTTTTTTAAATGAGAAGTTGGAATGTGTTGTGGTTGCCTGAGTCCATGACTTTTTTTGACAAGCTCTTTTCTGAAGGCCTGTTTCTGTGCTTGACCACATCATAATTTAGATCTGCTTTGATTTAGTCCTCTTTATTTATTTTGGTTTGCAGAAGAATGATTAAGATGTCTTTCAAGTATTTTGACGTTGTTTCATTTCAGTCTATGTGAATTGGGGATTAAATGGTTTTTCAAATGATGCCCCTGCACGTACTCCACTTCCATTGTTGGTGCATCCCTGCACCTTTGAACTGAGAGCTTCAGCAGTGGTGTTTATCCAGGTTGTGCGTGTGCAGTCCCTGTCTCTCAGCGCCATGGTCACCTCACTTTACTGTGCATGCAACCTAACCTCCTCAATTCCTTCCTCAATCATCTTCTGTCTAAGTTGGAGCACTCCACAATATCACATAGTTCGTTCGCTATTGAAACAGCATGAATAGTTTAGTTTCTGTAACTGAGTCCAGTAACAGTGCCTCTCTCACCTTTCTTGAGCACCCAATCTAGACAAACGCATGCATCAATGCTGAGGCAATTTCAGCAATCTCTTAAACAAATCAGGCTTCTGGCCAAGTCCATGTAGTATACACGACAATAATCCCCTTCCAAGGTAACCATTTAATAGGGACCTATTTTGGTGCCCTCACCAAGGTGCCACCACAGTCCATTCCCTAGTTGAGGAGGGATCTATCATTAGTCCATCAAACTTATCTATAGTATTAGGCTCTCACTGCCTCTCAGCAGTGATGCTGCTTTACCTCCAGCAGCCAGTTCTGTAGGTCCTCACCCCTGGAGAATTCCTACCACATTGAGCTGGCTCTGGTGCTGTGGTCCTTTTTGACAGCACCTGACTGGTTGCTTCTTCTGCTGCCTCTCTAGCCTCCCTTCAAGGACTCCTCTATGGTTGCTGGGATGGTATTCCTCAGGGCCATGAACCTCCAGCAGTGGGGCTCCAACACTCAGTCCTCCCAATCACAGTCCCTTAGTAAAGTATGTGTGCTCTCTTCCCCATTACTCTGTTCTTTACATTATTTCCCCCTTTATATTAGTTAGGGCTCATCTTTATGGTACCTAGCTTGCTTAGATTCAAACAAGATTCAAGTTTTGTTTTTCATGTCAGACATGAGGCTGCTCTCACTTCATCCACTGTCTAGGTGGGTCACATATCCCTCAGAAATATGCCCACTGCAGCAACATGAAGGCTTGCTGTGGAAGCAACAGACTTTGTCACAAACTCATTGTCATGGAAAAGTCCTAGCACCTCGCTACAAACGCCAACAGAGACCCTCTAGACAAGGGTCCCTAGAGATCTGTGACCAGGTTCAGGAAGGCTTGTTCCTCAGAAAAATCAATGAGGAAAAGAGCAGAATTTTTTCTCTGAGTGAACTGGTCAAAAGGAAATGGCTCTGGCTCAGTCTCTTTTCTTCATTACCAATTCCAGCACAGCCTCTGCTGACTCCAGGTGCACAGGTTTGCCCTTGCTTCAACTCTGAGCCAATCTCTCCTGCCACAGCACCATCAACACTGCTTACAGAAGTGGCAATCAGACCTTCACCACAGGTTCTACCACCACTGCCTGCCCTGCTAGCAATAGCAGCAATGACAACCACAGGCACAATGACACTCTTGGTGCAGACAATTTTATAATCAACACTTAATTCATCAGCCCCTGTGACCTTAGCAGTTCAACCACTGGCACCAGAACAATTTCATCGTAAGAACTTATTTTCTTTCATGCTTGAACCACCACTCTTCAGCACCGACTCCTCCCACCTCGTGTGTGTGGTAGCAGAAATGTCTGCTTCACCACCAGTCCCTCCTTGCTGTACTTAAGAGAAAAAATGAAGAAGGGCTTGTCTTGTCTCTTCAAGATATTTTCCCTACCCAACTAATGCCAACCTCTGGACTCCTATGAATGAAGCATTATTATCAGTAAGACATACACCCATGTATGACCTCCCAATATAACTGCTATAGTACTAAGTTGCCAATTCTCTGCTTCATCACCACAGGCCAACATATGCTTGGGTTCCTGGCTGGCTCCGGCTGCCAACTCCTGAATTCTATGGACCTGAAAATTACGCAAAGTGTGAGCTTCTGCCACTGTCTGTCCCAGAAGTTATAAAGGTGAACCTTTTGGGCAAACTGGGTACATCCATATGCACCCAAAAGACCATATAGATCCACGTAATCATCTGCATGGATGGTTGTCCAATATTTTTATTGAGATTATAACAAATTAGTGTTGGCTCACTTCTTGAGGTTGTGTGTATGTTTAGTACATATGCTAATGCCCGCATAGCTCTGCTCCCAAACCCAGCTCTGTTGCTGCTGCTGTTGCAGCCCACATCTGAATGAGTGGGAATCAAATTCATGGGCTGGCATCCCCAACCTCCATCTCAACATGCTGACAACTTGATATACTGTGAGGGGACTCATGTCACTGCTTAAAAAGAGGCCTTTCCTGTTTGGTTACGTTATCCTGTAGGCTTTTAAAGCCTGAACTGAGCAGAGTCCAGGCTCACCACTCTGCTGGAGGATAAGATTTACCCTTGGCAGCTTGATCCATCTTTGGTTGTCACAGATGTAGAATAATTGAATGCTCATGCTGTTGTATATCCTTCAGTTATAAAGCCCTTTTGGTAGAGTCTCTAAAGGGACCCAGGCATTAGCTCACAAATCCTGAAAGCACCAGAAATTCTGTCAAGAAGGCTGCCCTCAACAAGGTTGCCTCTTATCCACTGTGAAATAGGAAGCCGAGGCTTTTCCCAAGATCTCTGAACACACAAACCCTGATGGTAAGCCACTGTAGAGTCTCAAGAATGCAACCACCCAGCCAAAACCCTTTGAACTAAAAAAATCTCTGCAAGAATTATGATAACCATTGAGCCTCCTGACAAAGGTAATGGTAGAAAGGTGAATTGAGAATGTCGAGGATGACCGTTGATAGGTCACCAACACTAGTATGTCATGCAGCACCTGTTCCTCTGTAATGGGCCTTTCTTCTTCTTAAATTGCATTAAATCATTTAAAACTTTTTTTTCATATCTGTGCCATGTCCATGGAGCTACTGATCTCTGCACCACACTGACAACCACTGTGTACCAAGGTTCCACAGTACTACTGGCATATGCCTGGGTACCTAGGTGGCTTCTGCTGCCAACTCCTGAATTCTTTGGACCTGAAAATCACTCCAAGCATGTGCTGTGCCACTGTCTAGCCCAGAGGTTATGAAGCAAAGTGATTCCCTAGAGTCTTTCTAGGGACAAAGCTTCAGAAGCCAAATTCATTCTTCTGGAATTTTTGTCTTAACCACCTGGCCAAACTAAAAATAACTGTTCTGTAAAGGGGATATGAATCATCAATAAACCCAAGCCTCCAATTTGACCTACAAGAAGCCCTAACCTCATTCCATTCCTGCTTAAATCCAGCATGGGAGGGAGACCCCTCCCCTACCCCAGAAAGTCCATAGGCCATTGTTGGGAATTTGTGGCACAGTAACTGGTCCATCCATTCTTCCAGAATTATCTGGACAACAGGCCAAACCACACCCTTTATGATTTAAGACTTCCCATGAAATGGGGCACAAACCCCCATTTAAAAAAGTCACCACAGAGGTTGTAGCCCATTCCACTGCTTAGTGCTGGCTCTTTGCATCATCTTGCTTTCTACTTCAGCATCGGTCTGTGTAAAATGGAAGCTTCCTGCCGTGAGATGTCCTTTTCAAACCTGCATTTCCAGGTGATGAGTCAGCAACCAATGCTCCTTCTTTGCAGGAGTTTTCACATTTCCCAAACCTCTGTCTTTCCCCAGCCATAAAGTACTGTTGCTTTCATCTGGCCAGGCCAACCAGTCTCACCTCTACTTGAAGATGCAGGATGGTCCTTGTGAACCATTCAAATTATATAGTATATTAAATTTGCATGCTTAATTACTTTAGACATGTTTGCAACAAACTATTCATATGCTCTATAAGTGAAATATTTCAATTGAAGAAAAACTGTTAAGAAATGACACCAGGGACCAATAATAATGAAAATCTACAGTGGCTTACCATCAGGGTTTGTGTGTTCAGAGATCTTGGGAAAAGCCTCGGCTTCCTATTTCACAGTGGATAAGAGGCAACCTTGTTGAGGGCAGCCTTCTTGACAGAATATTAACAGGCTGTTTAATTGCCATGTAAGAGACTTCTGTGTTGTGTGAAAATCATCCAGTGAATGACTAAATTGGTTGGCAGCTTCCAAGAGTTACCTAGGATGGCAAAAGGCAAACTTTTCTGTTATGTGGAGACAAGATCTGGTCCATTTCACTTTCTTCTTTTGAGGAGTAGGAAAGGACAAGAAGAGCTGCACAGAAAAACACACCAATAAATGGGGAGAGAAAGTTAGAGATACTAGTATTCCTGCATTTTACATAACTGAAAATGTTCTAAGTTAGCTTCAACCTTTAAAAACAAATGTTAACAATATTTCTGGAAAATCCATGTATAGAAAATATAATCCAGTCATTATATATCCAGTTATTTCACTTAATCTAATTAAAACATAGTTACTTTATTTCCCCTTTAGTTGACTTTTTTTCTCCTGAGCAAAGCTATGTTATAGAAATGTATATCTATAGCTCAATATAGCTTTGCTCAAGAGAAAAGTGAGTGAATGGGGAAATAAAGTTACTATGCTTTAACTAGATCAAAGGTAATGACAGGGTTACCAAGGCCTTCAAAATTATTGTATGTTCATCTCCCAAATACTAAACATATTGTTCATGTACTGATTTTAAATACCTAATTTTTAAAAACACTGAAGGAGCATCTTTAACTTGAAAGTGTCACAAGGTTGCATGGCACCACCCCAGATCCGGTCACTAGCATCAACTTGACCTTGTACTGGTATGCAGGAAACATCTCAATGCTGTCAAATTTACGTGCATGTACCACAGCACAGATCGTGATACTGATCACTCATTGATCATTAGCAGAGTGAAAATCATCCCAAAGAAATGCTATATGACACAGGAATGCAGAAAGCCAAAGATCAACACCAGAGATGTGCTGAAATGCTCTGTCTTCGCAGATGATTTGGAACGCAAACCTGACCACACAAACTGTTGAGGAAACATGGTCCATGCTGAGAGATGCAATACATGAATGTGCCAAATCTGCCTGTGGAGCATGTAAATTCTCTACTAAAGATGGGATCGATGAAAATGCTGACTTTCTTAGGCCTCTTCTTGAAGAAAAACACAAGGTGAATCTCAATAACATAAAGAATCTGTCACAAAGCACAAGAGATCAACTTCAACATGCAAGATCTGCTCTTCAGAGAATCCAGGGGGTTTACAAACAAGTATTGAGTCGATCTGTGTTCTAATATTCAAAAGACATCTGATCTGGGCAACCTCAAAACTATGTATGATGGACTGAAGAAAGCACTCAGACCAAACTTTACCAAAGTTGCCCCACTGATGCATTTAAATGGACAGCACTACTCAAGTCTTTATTCCTATGAGCATACAATGAAACCTGAACTTGATGGCCTTATCCTAACTCTTCCAGAAATATGATGGATCTGCAACGGAACTGTTTGTGATAAACAGTGCAGTCAAACAAGAGTGCATTCTTGCCCCTACCCTCTTCAGCATATTCTTCTCAGTTCTACTAAATAGTATATTTCAAAACTCACGCTGTAATGTATTTCTCCACACAAGATTAGATGTCTCTCGCAGAACCACAGGGCTGGAAGGGACCTCAGGAGGTCATCTAGTCCAGACCCCTGCTTCAAGCAGGATCAACCCCTACTAAGTCATCCCAGCCAGGACATTGTCCAGCTGGAACTTAAACCTCAAGGGATGGAGAATCCACCACCTCTCTAGGCAACGCATTCCAATGCTTCACCACCCGCCTGGTGAAGTAGTTTTTCCTAATACCTGACCTACACCTTTCCCTCTTCAACTCCTGACCCTTACTCCTTGTTCTGCCATCTGACACCACTGAGAACAGTTTCTCACCCTCCTGTTTAGAGCTCCCCTTCGCTCCCCTTCAGGAAGTTGAAGGCTGCTATTAAATCACCTCTGTCTTCTCTTCTGTAAACTGAACAATCCCAAATCCCTCAGCCTATCCTCATAGGTCTTGTGCTCCAGTCCCTTAATCATTTTTGTTGCCCTTCGCTGAACCTGCTCCAGCAACTCCACATCCTTTTTATACTGGGGGGCCCAAAACTGGACACACTATTCCAGATGTGGCCTCACCAGTGCTGAATAAAGAGGAATAACTACTTCTTTAGATCTGCTTGAAATACTCCTCCTAATGCACCCCAGTATGCCGTTAGCTTTCTCGGCTACAAGGGCACACTGTTTACTCATAACCAGTCTTTCATCCACCATAACCCCTAGGTCCCTTTCCATTGTACTGCTGCTGAGCCAGTCGGTCCCCAGCCTGTAACAATGCTTGGGATTCTTCCGCCCCAGGTGCAGGACTCTACACTTCTCCTTATTGAACCTCATCAGATTTCTTTTGGCCCAGTCCTCCAATTTATCCAGGTCCCTCTGGATTCTGTCTCTACCCTCCAACATATCTGCCTCTCCCTCTAGTTTTGTGTCATCTGCAAACTTGCTGAGGGTGCAACCCAGTCCCTCATCCAGGTCATTTAATAAAGATGTTGAATAACACCGGCCCCAGAACCAAGCCTTGCGGCACTCTGCTTGAAACAGACCGCCATCCAGATATTGAGCCACTGACCACTACCTGTTGGGCCCAACCATCAAGCCAGCTTTCTATCCATCTTATAGTCCAAGGATCCAATCCATATTTCCTTAACTTATGGACAAGAATGTTGTGGGAGACCATAACAAAAGCCTTGCTGAAGTCAGGGTATATCACATCCACTGACTTCCCCATGACCACAGAGCTTGTTACCTCGTCATAGAAGCTAATCAGATTAGTCAGGCAGGACTTGCCCCTGGTGAATCCATGTTGGAAGAGGGGAAAGTGATCAAAAGTAGCCAAGTGCTTCAAAAGGGATTACTTGAGGATTCCCTCCATTATTTTCCCAGGGATTGAGGTAAGGCTGACGGGTCTATAGTTCCCTGGATTGTCCTTCTTTCCTTTTCTAAAGATGGGCACTCCATTTGCCTTATTCCAGTCTTCTGGTATCTATCTCCCCCAGTCTCCAAGAGTCTTCAAGGATAATGGCCAAAGGTTCCGCAATGACCTCTGCCAATTCCCTCAGTACCCTGGGCTGCATTAAATCGAGACCCATGGACTTGTGCACATCTAGTTTTTCTAGATAGCTCAGAACTTGTTCCTTCCTCACGGATGGCTGCCCTCCACCTTCCCATACTGCATCATCTAGGACCGTCCTGGGGAAGTTGACTTTGTCCGTGAAGACTGAGGCAAAAAAAGCATTGAGTGCTTCAGCTTTTCCTGCATCATCTGTCACTAGGTTACCTCCCTCATCCAGTGATGGCCCCACACCTTCTCTGATAACCTGTTTATTGTTCACATGCCTGTAGAAACCTTTCTTGTTACTCTTCACATCCCTTGCCAGCTGCAGTTCCAAGTGTGCTTTCGCTTTCCTGATTACTGCCTGGCATTCTCCAGCCGTATGTTTATACTCCTCTTTTAGTCAACTATCCACGTTTCCATTTCTTGTATGCATCCTTTTTGAATTTAAGCTGACGAAGGATTTCCCTGTTAAGCCAAGCTGGTTGCCTACCATGTCTGCATTTCTTACTACGCAGCGGGATTGTTTGTTCCTGTGCCTTCAGTAAGACTTCTTTAAAATACTGCCAGTTCTCTTCAACTCTTTTCCCCTTCATCTTCATTTCCCAAGGGATCCTGCTCATCCGGTCTCTTAGGGAGTCAGAGTCTGCTGCCCTGAAATCAAGGGTCTGTAGGTTACTGCTCACCCTTCTTCTTTTTGTCCAGATCCTGAAATCTACGATCTCATGGTTGCTGCAGCCCAGGTTCCCTCCCACTTCTATTTCTTCTACTAGTTCTTCCCTGTTTTGTGAGCAGCAGGTCAAGTTGCGTGCAGCCCCGGTTGGTTCCTTCAGCACTTGTACCAAGAAGTTATCCCCAACATTGTCCAAAAACTTCTCTCTACAACCTGGAAAGACGCAAAGCCAAAACTAAGGTCAAAGAAATCCTCATTTGGGAATTCCTCTTCACCAATGATGCAGCTCTTGTTGCTCATAATGAAGACGAGCTACAGTCACTGATGGAGTCTCTGTCCTAAATCTGCAAGTTGCTTTCCCTTGACATAAGCATGAAGAAAACTGTTGCATTCACTCAAGGTACACCTCAGCAACCCAATGTCATTCTTGATAACAGCCCATTAGATGTGGTTTAGCAATTCTGTTACCTTGGATCTACTGTCACCACAAACCTATCTGGTTTTAGGAAGAAGGGGCTTTGGAAGTCAAGGGGGTCCTTTTGAAAAACTCCTGCCTACATGGGCAGCATGTGTTCCAAAAACGGTACTTTTGAATCGCGCATGGCTATTATGCTAATGAATCACTGCATATTCATGTCCATGCCTCATTAGCATCTTCCAGACTGCCTCATTAACATGTCCCCTCCAAAAGGGCAGGGTAGTGCAACCAGAACCCAAATGTGTATTCCTTCTAGAAATGTGATACCTTCTGTATGTTCAGCAGCATTTGCTGTTAGGCTGAGTAGGAGCTTAAGTCATTAAAATTCCCGGTAATCAACAGTCTAGTCTCTTTGAACCTCCTGTTGTAATTTATGCAGGAGAACCTCAGAGTTACAAACATCTCAGGAATGGAGGTCGTTCATAATTTTGAAGTGTTCTTAACGCTGAAAACCTTAAGCTGGTTGTTCAGAAGCTTGCAAATGTATAGTATCTTAGTACAGCTTTGAAAATGTACTGTGTGTAAGGGAGAAAAAAAGCTGCTTTTAGTGTCTTAATTTCTATGAAGTATAGCATTTCCTGACAAGTCAATTTTTTTGAAAGTTTCCCTTTAGTTTACTAGTTTAATGCAGTGATGTACTGCAGTATTTCTCAATCTTTTTATATAAAGTACCCCTTTAAAAAAAAGTGCCTCAAGTACCTACGTTCTCAGACAAACACCATTTTTTTTTTCTCTACCATGGCAACATATTTGTTTAAACCAATGGTTCTCAACCTTTCCAGATGAGTGTATCCTTTCAGGATCTAATGGGAACATGCAAGATCAGATTTTACCTTGTTTTCAAAAGCTACCTGCTTTCAAAATCATATCTTAAAATGTTGAAGTGTTGCGACATACTATTACTGACAAACTGCTTACCTTCTGACATTTACTGTTAAATTAGAATATAAATATTTTACATAAATCTGGGTGCATAGACTACAGAGCTGTACAGACAGGTCATTGTATGAAATTTGTACCAACTTAGATAATACTTTTTATGTAAACCTATTGTAAAACTTGGCAAATAGCCGGAAAAGTTGATGTAACCCTTTGGAAGAGGTGTGAGTGCCCCAAGGAGTACAAGTACCCCCCAGCTGAGAGCCACTGCTGTGCTGTATTTGGTCCCCTCCCACCGTCTTTCCCCACCCCAGCTGTTTGCTTGCTTCTGGCTTCAAATTAAGTGTATGGCTGTCCAGTCAGTTAACTCTGGTGCTTGAAACTCTGTGATTGTACTGTAATTACTTTCCTGATGTATTTTCTTCAGTTGCTGTGCTGGCCTTCTGTGAGATAGATGATTGTCTCTGGGCCAAATTCCACTTTCAAACAGTCACATGAAAATTAATAATAAGGTGCAAGTTTTCAGAATACCTCATCTGCAAGGAGAACTCTGTCCCCTCATGCACACACAGCAAATAAAGTTCAATAAATATTTTCTGTTCACTCCTTACAAAGGAGCATGATGGATCCTGCAAGGAAAGCAACAGCTGTATAGTTTGTACAAATCAAATTCTAAGGCACTGCCAATCAAGTAAGCATGGGGTCATGTAACTTCTCTTTGCCTTGAAACTGAAAATATAATAAATAATTAGATAGGCTTTTATTTGTGAAGTTGACAGATTTTAATTGTAGAAATATATGAAAAAACAATGCTGCATGCAGTATAAAAATACTAACTCCACTTGGTCAAATTGTTTACCATACATAGGTTATTAGATTTTAGAGACATTTGTGTTTAATGCACCCAAAATTAATGGAGCAGAGGTAAATATTTGGGGACAGTAGAGATTGATGAACTCCTGTTAGCATAATTTCAAACATTCGTAATCTTTGTGTCCTTAAATGTTCTAAATTGTTCTTGGTTGACTTGTTACTTGTGAGGAATCCCTAATGTGGGCTAAACAAACGGTCCAGGACATTTAGCAGTGGCTGAGGAAGCACTTGTGAAAGTTTCTCTCCATGCTCGTAGGAGGCTGTGGCTGCTCTACACTGGTCTGACCTCCAGGGTATTGCAGAAACCTATTGTGTGGCAAGAGTCCCAAGCAGCCATTAAGGCAGTGGTGGATGTCTTGCAGCCTATGGACATGTGGCCCATCTGAGTCCTAGGCATGATCTGCAGGATGTTTTTGTTCACTGTTGCCCATGCACAGGGTTGCCAGCTTACACTGGTTTTCACCTGTGTATTGTTTTTCCCACCAGTATTACTAACGTGACACACATGGGGAGTGAGATGCATGCTGACTGCACACAGCATTGGCTTTAAGAACTGTTGCAGAGCTTTGACTGGATGCAATCAGCCGACCCTGCAAATCCTAGTTACATGAGTACAGTTAGCAAAACTATGCTATCCTGGGACACCATCCTGGTTCTGACAATATTGTGGCCCATTGAGATGAAGGAGAGACCACTAAAACATGCCGGAAGTGGTGGTATTAACATTCCTTTTATTACTATATTTGTAATGGAAAATGTACAGTTTTACTGGATTGCTGTGTTGAGTCACGAATCCTCTTCTGCTTTTGCTATGTTTATTTAGTAGAAAACAGGATAAAAATGTTAATCCTAATAGTTAAATGTCCTAAACAGCATCAGTGTCACTTACAGCTTTGTTCCTATGGAGACTTATCACCAAAGACACTGCTTCAGAGGCTTCACATGAAGGGTAATTGTATGACATATTCTGCTTGCACAGTACTTAAGCATCAAGGGAACTGCAAGGTTAGAAATACATTTTCCTTCAAGAACAGAACCCAGAACTTCAATGATATCTATTAACTGACAATAATATTAGAGTCTGTCTTGGGTTGCCAGTCAGACTGAGTCACCCCTTGGGCTGAGTGCTTTTCACACACAGGTCCCTGTTCCACAGGTTGGCAGACCAGTAATGCCTCTATCCTAATAGACTGCTGTGTCATCCAAGGACCCCACATTCATTTGAATGGTGTGCATCCCTGAGCCCTTGCAGAGTCCCATTGACTGACTGTATTTGGCTGTTGTATAGGCACTGAGGTCTACCACCATGGATCAAACTGCAGGATCAAAGCTAAGATAAGAAATGGTCCCTGCTGCTAAGATTTTACATTCTGAATTAAGGGGGGGGAAATTGGAAAGGAGGTATAGAAATAAGCCCACCTCCTGACACAGAGTAGAGGATGAAGGTAACAGTTTTGGCTAATATACATAGCCACATATTCCTGCAAGCAGTCAGAAGCTTTTGACTGTTAATATTTACAATGTTAACAAAATTAGAATTATGCCTAGCTAGCTGCTTGCCTGCCTATCCATTAAAATGCATGATGTAAAAATTCCATTTCATGACTTTCTAATTACTCATTAGGATGGCCCTTTTGCAGTTCTCATCTCCATACAGGTGCAATCTCCTCACTCTGAATGCAGACATTTCCATACCCCTTATTTGTCTGACATCGTGTGTTGGCAATATCTGTGTAGTGAAGGGGAACGTCAATTTCTTTTCCTACCCTTTCCTATCCTCTTTCTTCACAACACAGTCTAGGCCCCTGTGTTATTTTTCAGGGATAATATACAATGATGGGAGGTGGGACACTCAGTGGATGGCCAGTTGAGAAAACAGTCATTGCACAGCAAGCCTTATAATGCACCCAAAAGCCCAGGCATTCCCCATCAGAGACTCTCTCTTTTCTGAAGAACTTTCCTATCTTCTCTTTCTTCATGCTTTTCAGGGTCCCTATATTAGTTCCAATAAACTCAAAAATCTTTCCTAAACTTTTCTATCCTCTTTTTTCTAACTTTGAGGGTTCCTGTATTCTTTCCAGGGATCAGCATCTTTTCAGGGATTGTGAGGGGAATGAGGAAAATGCAATGTGGGAAGATGTCAAAGACCAGTGAGCATGCTCAGGATGAGGGAACTGTGGGAGAGGTTCTCACAATGCACTACTACAACAGTCAGTGTTAGCCAATTTGTGTGTGTGTGTGTGTGTGTGTGTGTGGCAGCAATGAGTCAACTTTGAGGAGCACTTCAGAAGTGAGGATGGTCAAAATCACACTTACAAATTTGGTATTAATGAATTCAAATTTATCTCATAGTGTAGATGCAGCCTTTCAGTGGAGGTATTGGCTCTAGATATAGTGGTAATGTAATAGTAATGCATTGCGCTCTTCTACAGTAAGAGAAGTCCATGTAGAATTTTGACATGGAGGTGGAAGGAGGGTTTGGTATCCTCTGCTCCTATCCAAGCAAGAAACAGTGACCCGCACTTCCCTAAAAGCAAATACAGTAATTTGATAATTTTGTTTCCTTTGACCCATCCACTATAGCTGCAAACTTATTCAGGGGGTGAAGCTGGTTATTTTCATGAATCACTTGAAGGTATATCCACAGCAAGCAGAAATTTTTAAACGGACTTGGTTTTTATAAAAAAGTTTCAAGAAGGTTGGTTTTGGGTTTTTTTTTTTTTTTTTTTTGTTTAACTTCTCCTCCTCAATTTGTACCTTCCACTAAGCTGAAGAGCCCTTTTCTCAGCTCCCTCTAATTTAACTCCTCTGGCTTTTTGGGTAGGAAAGTCCACTTCATGAGCTCTCTAATTATGCATCATGAAACTGCTAGTTCTTTTTTTGGCTAAGGAATACTCCTTTTATAGATCTTCTCAGAGCAACCTGCGTGTGGCTTTTCTCTCTATCGTACAGAGTAAAACAGATGTCTCTTTGAAAATACAAAATAAGTTACAGATGTATGATCATTTTACTGAATGTAGGATAACCCTACAGTCCTAGCCCATAGCAAGTCTAAACCAGCTTTGGTGATCCCATTCAAAGGGGATTTTGAGAACCACTGCTTTAATCTGTAAACCTGCTTTCTCTATGGAGCTCTGATCTACCTCAATTTCTCTCCCATCCTAGAAAAATACCAGCTGCTCTTTCTTTTGGGTTTGTCAGGTGCTTTGAGCCCAGAAGGGGTTTAGGTGTCTATTGAGTATGGTTAATAGCACAGAAAACAATTTGTATGATCCTTTTTGTCTTGATCCCCTGTTATAGGGTAGGACTGATTTTGAGTATAATAAGGAATCTTACAACCAGCAACCCTAAGTTATCTGAACTCGGGACACACTAACAAAGAATGCATGTGTGGAAAGTAGCAATAAAAGGGTGTTTGGATTTCAGGAAAATCCATTTTGTGGCATTAAGGAACGTAACGTATTACATGCACATTAGGAAATACTGAAATCTACAAAAATAAGCTGTGTTTCATTAGCACTTTAGAGAATGTCCCAATGTACTAAGATAAATGAAAATCCTGGTAATATGATCTTTGAGAAATTAAGTAGTAGCTGTACTTTTTGCATATTGCAGCTACAGGATGACTGAATGATTTGCTAATACTTTTTGTTTATACTGGACCTTCATAATGGGCCTGTCATAGCTGGACAGGCAGGGAGTAGATTCTATTTGAATCCTAGAGCAGATAGTTTCTGCAGATTCATGGAGTTGTCAAGAAGCTTAATGAATTCTCTAAACAGCAGCATTCCTATTAAAAAGACCAAAAGGTCATTATGGAAGAGCTTTGTTAAGAAGGTTGAACTGTTCCATTATTTATCAATCCTGTTTAGGAATTATTTATTCACATCTCAATTATTGCACAGATTTAAGTGTGGTAACTGCATGCCTGGCTCCATAGAGAAAGAAAGTGTTAAATGGGCTCTCCTGCTCAAAGTGCCATTTTTAACACTTGGTGTCAGTGGTGAAAATCATACTTGTCTCTCTCTCCTTACACATAGCACAAAACAGAATTTGATGCCATATTTCAGTGTTCCCATCAAGGTTTTTCTGCCACAGAGAAAGCCAAGCTATTTGATGTTTTTGACAGTAGTTAAGTAGTTCCTGTTGGACCATGTTTACTCACTATAGTACTAAAGTAGTTCACCTTCCTTGTTCCCATAATCTGCAGTTCTGTTTATGTACTCACATGTGGGTGAGGGGCTCTCTTCTCCCTTCTGCATATCTCTACTTAAACACACATCAGCATCACCAATTTACTTAACATGCCAGAAGTGAGATGTATTTTCTGTGCTATCAAATATAAGTTTATCAAGCGATAATAAGTAAGAATGTTGGAAGCAAATGGTCTCTAACAAAACAAAATCATAACAGGCTTTCTAGAGACTAAATTTTTAAACAGGTTAACCACATGCTTAAAGAATATTGTCTTACCCAAAGTCCTCTCTAGCATTTTCAAACAAGCCTGCTCAAGGCACCTTTTCCCATGAAGCACATTAACTGTATGTTTAATCAGTAAATGGTTATAATCGTTCTTGTCCACCCCAGAATTTTAGAGCAAACCTTTTTGGTGATGCATCTTCAGAAAGAGTTCTTCTCTCCTGCTTTCTTTTTACTTAATTTTGAAGTTCTCATAACCTTTCATTAGCATTCAGCTTGGACTGAGGAGGAGACAATTTGTGAAATGCGTACATTAATTGTAAACAATTGGATACATATTTGTCTGACTTGGGAAACCTGTTTCTTGGCTTTGCTGGTGATCTGTTTCAAAACAGGTTTAAAAACATGATTTTCTCCATGTGTATGTATTATAGTAAACTCCTTACACAACACCCATATGTACACTTTGTAATATTGATGACCACATTGTCTTCTGAGGTCTCAAATAAAAGCCAATGTCAGTCTGTTGAATTAGAAAGTAAATACAGAAATCGTTAGCCGCTGTGCACCCACTCTAAGCCCTTTGTCAGTTGTCAAAGGCTGGATCTGCACATTCCCCTCCCTTTCGAAAGGGGCATGTTAATGAGCAGGTTTGAAATATGCTAATGAGGTGCTGCAATGAATATGCAGTGCCTCATTAGCGTAATGGCGGCCACGGCAATTTGAAAATGAGGCTTTTCGAATTGCGCACCACCCGTGGAGGCGGGACCTCCGAAAGGACCTGCCCCCCCAGTTTTCAAAAGCCCTTCTTCCGATCACCAGGATGATCACCTGATCATCGGGTGGCGCACAATTCGAAAAGCCACACTTTCGAATTGCTGTGTCTGTCATTATGCTAATGAGGCGCTGCATATTCATTGCAGTGCCTCATTAGCATATTTCAAACCTGCTCATTAACATGCCCCTTTCGAAAGGAAGGGGAATGTGTAGACCCAGCGTAAGAGGTTCCCTGGTGGCGCTATGAAAGTTTTCTGGTTTTGTTTTTAAATATGAAATGCCATGCATTCCTCCTAGTCGGAGTAGTGACTTCATGTATGAGGATCACTGTGTAAAATCTTGACTTTTGCGACTTCAGATGGTTTTTCATACAAACTATAAGGTTGCAAATAGAATGATACAGATGACAGCATGGGTGGTATTTGAATACTAACCGTTGCATTTTCAAATATGACAAAGGACCTTTTCTTCCATTAAATACTCAGCTTGCTTATACAACCTGGATTTTAGTGGCTGTTAATAGTATCTCACACAATCTTATAGGGTACATCTACACTTGCATTCCTCTTTCGAAAGAGGTATGCAAATAAGGTATAAGTTTGCATATTTAACACCTCATTTGTATATTCTAATTTCAAAAGAGCTTCTTTTGAAAGAAGAAAGCCAGTGTAGACACTGCTCTTTTGAATGTAAACACATCTTCGAAAGAATCCTCCTTCCCTTTATTTAGTGGGAAGAAGGATTCTTTCGAAGATGGGGTTTGCTTTCGAAAGAGCAGTGTGTACACTGGCTTTCTTCTTTCGAAAGAAGCTCTTTTGAAATTAGAATATGCAAATGAGGTGTTAGAACATTCAAATGAGGCATAAATTTGCGTATTGACCTCATTTGTATATCTTTCGAAAGAGGAATGCAAGTGTAGATGCACCTATAGTGATGCATCCAGGGGCATGATTTTCTATAAAAATTTCTAAGTCCTTTATAAAACCTATTAAAATTACTCCCTTCTGTCATCTTAAAGACAAAAGCTTTACTTTTGAAAGCCTCCTGGTTTTTAGAATAATTAACAGTGTATTCAAAACTTCAAATTTATATATAGTTTAGCACTAGCTGGAGCTGACTTAATGCTATAGAGCACTAAAATCCTGCCTTTTTGATGTATTTTGTTTTTTGACATTGGAGGTGGTTCTGGCTTTTGAAGGCAGTTTATTAATTTGAAGGCTTCATTGGTGAAAGAGAAGTCACTTAATGTTTGTGGGTGATGTAACTAAGTAATTGCTGCTGTGATTGATAAATGGCATTTAATGTGATTTAGTGCTGTTTCTGATCTGTGACCTTATTTAGCACATGGATGCACTGTTTGTTCAAAATTGTTCATTTTGGTGATCATGTTAGCTTTTATTTCTCAATATTTAATAGTATGTTGGCTCTCCAGGCTTATGGCAGGGAAAGCTTCCCCCCGCCCATGTAACCCTTTTTCACTCTTCCCTGGGTTACTCGGGAGCAGGCAGCACTCAGTTGTATGTCTATGTGTCTGATGGGCTCAATAATAAAGGAGATCCTGAGTGTCCCAGTGGTGATGTTGGATAGTTGGGAATCCCCTTTTCAGCCCTGATTTCTAAAGCTCTGTAAAATGGCAGTGCCTCTACCTGGCTGGCCCCTGTATACACTAAATGGTGTGCCTTGGGAACTGCCAGGAAATTTATTTCAGTTATAATCTGGATTTAACTCCCAAACAGCAATTAGGAATAGTATATGTCTAATAGACCACATAAGAATCAACACACCTTTACTTAACAACTGAAGGAGACAGGGTTACAGACTAAAAAAGAATAAAATGAAATACCAATATACATAGTATTGTAGGAAATGGATAGTTAATATTGTTGGTTCAGTATTTCAGTGCCTAGTAGTCACTTGTACAAGAATGTCACTTGTACGTTTATTTTGGGATTTTTAGCAAGATTTCTCTAGGAGTAACTAGCAAAAAAAAAATCTTATATGCAAAACTGTGAAACAATGGAAACTTGTTAGCTCTATGGAATTAGAGTGACTGGGATCCTTGGAGACCTTTTCAATGTACATCTAAGGAAATAAGCAAGATCAGCTTTGTTCACGCGAGCATTTGATTAGACAGCTCAAGCACTTAAACTCTCTTGCTTTCTGTAAAATCTTTCTCATTTGTAAATGACACAGGACAACTAGTTAGCCCTAGGAATTCTTTAGTCTTAGCTTGGTCAGTACCCTTCTAATGAGGACCCTGGTTGAACTTTCTCTGGTAAAGCTTGCAATCTGAATGATGCTCCTGCATATTGAATGAAACCCTCATACTGAAAGGTGTTCGCAATAATGGGTACAGCCCACGTTTTGTGTATAAATTACACAAATAGCAAGTAACCCTGTAGCACCTTAAAGGCTAACAAATATATTATCTTCTGAACTTTGGTGGGTACAACCCACTTATTCAGATGATATGCAAGGCTTCAGCACATGCGAACACTAAGAATAGAAACATACATCAAGACAAATGCTATAGAAGTGTCAGTCCAACCTAAAATGCCACTGTGCCTTACTATAACTTAAATTAGTTCTACTATTCTCCAAACTCAAACCTGGTGGAAAAGCAGGGGTATCTCCAGAGCAGTCACGAATACTCATGAACACTAGGATGAATTTGTGATAGTTAATTAAGAGGCATAATAAATAAACTTAGGGTTTTCCAGCATTCTAGTATGTTCTCAGTGATGTTAACTGTTGTGATTTGTGTTCTGTCATGTTTCTCTCTAAGAATTTTGCACACAACTGCTATTTCTGCAAGAGGGTAGAGATGTCCACACACACATGCCCATGCTTTCTCATGGAAGCTTTACTTTTCTATTTATTTGGCTTTTGATTAGCCTAAAGTAAACATTATTCTGACTGGAGTGAAATGATGCCTCTCTATGGATGTGAAAAACATAACATTCTCAATTTTGTGGTGTGAGTTATTGTAAAATCTCAAACCTTGTAATTGTTCAGTAGTATTGCAATACACACTATTGTAAGACTAGTAGCTTATTACTAACAAGGTAAATGAAATATTTTATAACTAGCACTGAATTAGCAGATTTAAAAACATTGGCTTGTTAGGTGACTGAGCCAGCAAATGGAAAATGCTGTTTTATTGAAAAACAATTGTTCTCTGAGAACAAGTACAGGAGGATGTTTACGAAAGGGATGTGACTGTTGGGGGTGGAGGGAGGAAATAGATTTAGCCATCTCACTACTGTTCTGTACAGGATTGGAAGAGGAAACAAGGTGTTAGACTAGGTTTCTGAGAGACACCACAAAATCGTGATCCACAGAGGGCTAGAGCTCTGAGGAGGCAGAGGTACCTCCCTTGCAAGATTGAACTCTGAAGAGAGCACGGATTTCTGTGACAATGTCCATAATTAGATGTTGCTTTGAAAGGAGTATTGTGACGTAACTCAGGCTTGGAACACGAGTTTTCAAGGGAAATGCTCGAGGGCTCACGTTTAAGTTGTACTGTATAGAAAAGTCCAGTTGACTGGCAAGCTTCCAAAACTCAGAATTGGTGTAGCTAAAATTGCATATCTGCAGTCAACTTCTATGTCTGATAGTCATAGCCTTAGTTTATTCGATGAGCTTATTTCATAGCCTGAATAATTAGCCACAACATATTGGTGGGTGATGCAGGAAGTGGCTCTCTGAGGAGGTTGCTGAAATTAGGACAGTAGTTCTTAACCAGGGATCTGCCCACCCACCCCTGAGGGGAGAGTGCAGGCAAGTCACCAAGCGTGGCCCAGCATTAAACTTGCTGGAGGACAGGGCAAAAAGCTAATGCCTCACCATGCAGGACTCATCACTTGGGACTGAAGTTTAAGTTTGAGCAACTTAACTTCACCATGCCCCTGATGGTGTTAGGGCCTGGACAGTTGCATTCATTGCTGTCCTTTAATGCTGGCCCTGGCTTTTTTATATGCAGGGAAAAAAAAGTTGTGGCATTACCGGACTGTGAAGTTTTTCTTGTATGTTGAAGGTAAAGGCGCTGTCACAAAAACAAAAAAAGAAAATGAAAAAAATTGAGAATCTTGAAGTTAAGATACATACTTTAAAACTTAGGAGAAGTAGGGAATGGAGACAAAATACATTAACACAATTTACAAGAAGTGCATAGTTATTAAATGAAACCAGGTTATCATTCATAAGGGAGTTACAGATACCCTTCAAGTGTTGGAGAACTGAATTAAAGAGAATGGGGTCTGACTTCGTACCCGGTGAGGTCAGTGACAAAATCCAGTGCACAGTCCAGAGAACAGTAAAATGTTGATCACCTATAATCTGATTTTTAGGCACTTATTCCATGCATGCATTGTATTCGCTCACTAGGTGAAGTTCATAATGGTAAATGTGGCTATATAGAAAGACTTGGCACTGCAAGATTTAAAGGAATGACAGACTGAAAATATTTGCTTTCACATTTTGTGCAAATGCCAAGCTTTCAAACTTGTCACCTTCAAACTTTTAATATACTCCCCCTTGCCCTGCTAAGGCCAACTCCCAAATCCATCAACCGCTCAAATGACTTTTTTTAAAGTCTAACTTGATGCATCATCTTAAACTTTATATGGTGTTTTTTGTTTGTTCTATCCTTTGACTGGATTTTAAGCTTTCATAATTGGGAATTTAGTTTATCTGTTGACATTTTACAGTTCTTTTTATCCAATGCATTTTACACCAGAATTATTACACATTTTACCATGGGCTTTTGTTTTTTGTGGTGAGGTGGGTGGAACAGATACAAAATGGCTGTGACTTCCCCATAATCTCATATGAAGCCAGTGATGTACAAGACCTATGTATTCTGATTTTCGGTCCTGTTCTCTAACCACTATGCTCTTGTCTGAACATCATCTAACACAGTGTGTGTGTAATTATACTGGGCTAACAACTATATTAAAATTGTTTTAAGTGCCAAAACAACAAGATGAAATATGCCAGAATTCAGGTTGCATGTGATGGAGCAGCAATTAGTGGAAAAGTCAGGTTTTGCAACTATAGCCCTGTCCTAGACAATCATGCTGTTTGTTTTTTGGAGAATAAAGCATATACATTCTGGTCAGAACTGAAAGGTATGGGGGTGGGAGAGAAATGTGCCCAATGAGGGTGGAATCTGTAGTGATTCTTAACTTTTAAAATCTTATCAGAGAGGTAGCCATGTTAGTCTGTAGCTTCAAGAACAACAAGAAGTCTTGTGGCACCTTACAGACTAAAAGATATTTTGGAGCATAAGCTTTTGTGGGCAAAGACCCGCTTCATCAGATGCGTGAGTGGACGGGAGTGGTTTCAGAGGGATATTTAAAGAGTGGGGTCCCAGTAAGAGGGAGGGCCAGAGCTCCCCGGTCAGCTCTGGCCCTCCCTCTTACTGGGACCCCACTCTTTAAATATCCCTCTGAAACCACTCCCGTCCACTCACGCATCTGATGAAGCGGGTCTTTGCCCACAAAAGCTTATGCTCCAAACTATCTGTTAGTCTGTAAGGTGCCACAAGACTTCTTGTTTTAAAATCTTAGACGTTTCTAGTAAGTATGTTGAACAGCAGTTTTTCAACAGCTATGATTTGGGCAGAATTTGAGAGGAATAGCGAAAGGCACATCATGATGCAAAGGACACATGCCTTCTTGATTTCACATCTCTGCCATAAATCATAGGGTGGCTAGAGTTGTTCAAAGCAAATTTTCACCAAAAATTTTAATATGGGCAAAATAACCTCTCTCTCTCTGTGCTTGCTTTCAGAAATGGATAAATAGCTAGGGCTGAAAAGTGTTTTTGTTTTATTAAAAAAAAAAAAAAAAAAAAAAATTTCAACCTGAGGCAGACAACCAGTTGGGAAAATTTCAGCCCAAATGCTTTAATGATTGTCAAAGTTATTTGCAGCTGAAAACTAGGCCTTATAAGGGGAAGGGTCAGACAACCTTAATAGTGTGGTGCTACCATTTGTATTTTAATAAGGTTTAATCTTCCTGACAAAGAAATTTGACTGTACTTGTCTTGGTGAGCTGCACTGTTATCCAGGCCTATGTTGTGCTGTAATAAAAATGCAGCCCAGGCCCCAAATTGCTAGCTTGCTTAGGGCATGACAGGAAGCAATAGCTGGAAGAGAAACAAATGGGGGTGGAAGGAGGAAGACAAAACAACAGAGAAATTACAGTTCAGCGTACTATGCAGCAGTCTCAGTGTGCCAACTGTCTATCCACTGTCATTTGATTTCTTCATCACAGCAGAAATGAGCTTTAAAAGAGTGATTTAGAAGGTGATTGTGTTGGCTAAGAGTTCTCTATACACAGATATGGGAGACTGAACCCCATACTGCTGTGCAGTATGTCAAACATAAATAAGCTTGGTACAGAACTGTGTGGATTTTCTTGTACAAAGATGCACACTCTTGCCCATTGTCAATTGTGGTATTGTTTCTACTGGATAGGTATGAAACCCAATTTTTTATATTTAAATTAATTCCTTAGGATCTAAGACCCTCTAATGCAGATCAGAGTATCAGCCTTCTAATTTCTTATGGGAATAGCTGGTTGAAGATACGCTCCTTTTAATTATGGCGGGCAGGATTAATGTTTAAATGAATAACCATGATAAAACAAATGCGTGCTAATTAACTCTTAGTATTACTTTTCACATCTGAAGTGGGCTGAGTTCAGCGCGCACTCACTACCTGGGAGGTAAATTTTTAATATGGTCCTTTTGAGGAGGCAGTAGAAAAGAGCGATTTGTTTCAAAAGCAGTAAAGCCGTTTTTGTTTGGACCAGTACAACAAAAATATAGATGTGATGTTACTAATAGCTGGGTTGAATCATTCTTTTCCTCTCTAATGGCATGCGTAATTGCTCTAGGTTTTCGAGCGTCCTTCACCCGCACTTATTTAGATTAGTGACTGATGCATTTCCATGGAAACCTGCACCAGGGGAAAAAAGTCTGTTGGCACAGTGTGGAACTAGAAGGGTATGGACTGTGATTTTGAGCCTACAACTTGTGTAAAATAACAGATTCGTTGCTTGCTGGATTTTCTTTATTTTTGGTTTACAAGAGTAAGAATTACTGTCAGTATCATTATGGACTAAAAATTTAAGAGCTTCCTTTTTTTTCCCCCCCAGTCCTATACTTTGGAGCAACTTTCACTATTTCGTCGGTACTCCATAAATTTTTTTTAAAAATAATGTAACTCTCTGGCTTGTTTGTTTTGTTTTTTTTTTCTTCATGGGGATTCAAAAGAACAACACGTTCAAGTGAGATGGTTACACCTAGGTTAGAAACTATGACTGAGAACTCCAGATTCAAGAAGAAAGTTCATTTTGGAGGTATTGTGTAACTTTACTCTCTGTGTGTGGCTTTTAAACGTAAAGATGAGATGACAATGTGAAGCAGTGCTTGAAAATTAGGGAGGTCTAATTTAAAAAAAAAAAAAAAAAAAAAATTAAATTCTCCTGTGGTATAGCATTTGTGCTCCTAGTTTAATACATTCTAACCTATGTTTTATTTCTTCTTAAACCTAAAGTTTATTGTAACTTACAGCACATATAAAGAATAATTAAGAAATTGGGAAATAAAATGAGACAATTAGTAAAATTCCAGATGTTTTATTCTAGGATTTGGAACCATATGGGAAAGATTATTTTTTTAAAATTTTTGTACATATGAGATAACAGCAAGTCATAAATTTTAAAAGGAACTTGTCCTTGTAACTAATGTTGATCTAATTTAGGGATGTGAAGGCAATTATCTATTAATTTAGAAGTATATTCAATTTTTCATTTCTTTCAAACTCCACTAGGCTGGATACTGGGCAGTTTTCTAAACTGATCACTATGGTCTCTTAAACCACCTTAAATTTTTGTTTTAGTCAGGCTCTGTATTCATTTGTCTGTATATTAATAAGTAATTTTACATGTTTGTAGATGTCATTTGAGAATAAATTGCCCATCAAATAAAGTAGGTCATCTCAGTACCTTATATAGCTTGCAGAATACCCCAGGTGCAGTAGATTGTAGGTTATGTACTGCATAGTGAATACATTGCTTTAAGGAACAGAATTTTCCCCATAAGATGCCTTGCATTTCAGACCAGTTTGCTCGATGATGTTCTGTTTAAAATAGCCGCTCAGATTGATTAATTACATTGAAATTAAAATAACCTGTAAATTACACAGTGATCTTGCATCAGTGGCAATAAAATGTTGCACAGCATTTTGATGCTATCTGTAATCTCTCTGAAATCATTTCTCTATAATATTGCTGCACATGGGTTGAGATGTGTAATATACATACAGTATCCTTAAGAGAAATTTGGATTTTAAAGCACAAAAATGTAGGGGATGGGGGGAGATAAGAGACACAAGGCTGAGTTAAGTTTCGAGTTTGAGTTATTTAACTGAATTTCATTATTTGACTATGTCCTATAATTTGTTGTTTAAAACCAAACAAGAATCTCTATATTTACACTTTTCCATTTTAAATGTATTGATAAGCATTTTACCATTTTTCTTCTTCAGTGCTTTTAATAGTATACTAAAATGCATTTTTGTGTACTGTTTACAAAAAGGATGCTGGTGATCCAAATTTTAGAAACATTCCTACAGTTGGGAGATATTTAGCTTTATGTTCTGTATTGAACTTAATTCTATTTATTTCCCTTCCTTTTCTTACTACATGGACTTTCCACACATCTGGCTTGTCTTCCTTTTTGGTACACTTCAGTACGGGACATACTGTGAGTTCCCCACTCAGAGGACGGCATATTTCAAATATTCTCAAGAATTCCCAATCATTGTACTTTCAGGGTTATAGCAGGTGGGGAAATATCATGGCAATACAAAGTTGGAAGCAATCAGTTGCTAGGCGTTTTGCAAGGTTCCATTTGTTGGTAAGTGTTGGGGGAAGGATTGGTGAGGTGGAAAAGGACTGAGAGGAGCCTTGAATCATACTCCCATTCCATGGCATAAACCAGGCAGTTCTCTAGTCTAATAATAATAATAATAATAAAATGGATGTTAATGTACTCTCATTCTCATCCAGTCTGAAGCAATGAATCAAGGCCATAATGTGTTTTGGGAACCAAGTGTGTACATGGTTTTACTTTAAATCAAAACAATCTGGAGGAAAAACCCCCTGAGTTGGAAAAGCCTTACTCCAAAGGAAATTTCGTTGCTGTTGTGCATATAAAAGCATGTAGGATAGCATTGTTCCATATTTGCGCAGGGTAGATTTTTATCTCCACCACACATGGGTAAACTCTGAGTTCTTCCACTAAATTTCAAATGGAGTTACTCTGAATGAACACCCATGTAACTGAAATTAGTATCTGGTATTAGGAGTACAATTGTCATGATATTTTTTTAAAAAAAACAACCCTATCGCAAGATTCCATGCCAGGCTTATTGTGGCTGATTTATGTCTTCTGGTAAATAGGGGGTGTGTTTTTTTTGGTTTGTTTTTTTTAAACAATAAAGGCACCACCAAAGTGCTGGTTGTCATGAGCAAACAGATGAGTAAGCAGATGCTAGAATGATTATATTGGGTCAGAGTGCGAAGAATTTTTTTTTTCCTACCATTGCCCTGTCTTTGTTTAATCTGTGACGTCTCCTCCTCCTCCTCGTCATCCTCCTTGCAACATCATTAGCTTGAATAGGGGAAGTGGCACTTGTCTCTGTCATTTCCCCCTAAACATACTTTCAGGGAATGTTTTACAGTGATGCAGCTGGCCATGGCAACTTCCTTTTTTTTTTTTTTCTAGAGATGGAATATATTAACTCCATTTCATTTCATGTAGGCCTAAACTGGCATGGTGCCTGAAATCCCACTGCTGTGCTTTGGTCTCTTGGAAAAAACGCAGCTGCAACCAGCTTTGAGTCTAAAGTAACAATTAGAAAAACAGCCTTCAATTAAATCAATGAGGACTGATGTAGGGTGTGTTAAAGGTTTCTAGTTTCTTTAAATGCTATTAATTTAATGGAGTGAATAAGAATATAAATACACACTGGAAGTTGTTCTAGTTTGTTAGGACTGAATCCTGAAAAGACTTCACCCAAGTGAGTAACTTAACTCTCATCAGTAGTTCAATTTATTCCAGTTATTCATACTTTGGAATGGGGCTTAAAGGGGTCACGTGTGCTAACACGTGCTTAATTTAAGCAAGTAAATCTCATGGAGGTCTTAGACTAATGGATGAAGTCAGGTGCATATACACATTTGGAGGCCCACAGCCTCCGTTACCTTTTCACTGTGAATAAAGCCCTATATAAATAATGTCACATCTAGTGACCTTTTGGATTTATTCTTAAATCAGTTTTGCTTGACTGTATCTGCACTCTATTATTTTGTAGTCTACAGGTGTTCTAGTAAAGCATTGTACCAGCAGGTACACAAGCCATAAAAGCATATTTTGACCCCATGTGTATGCACCAAGTTACTGTGCAGCAAACTGGTGAAAATCTGTATTATACCATGTTCCCTGGTAGTAGTGTCCATCTGGAAGGTACTAAAGAACAGTGAAAGTAGTGGAGTGCAGTACTTTTTTCAAACCAGTTTTAGCATCAGGGAGTTAATGTTTATAATTGTTGAGTCATGACCAAGCTCCAAGCTCAAGCTGTCTTCACTGTATAACGTAGAAAAATGAATACCTTCTGAGGCTGTTGTAATATGTTGACTGCTCAGAAGAGAGTGAAAACTAATTTGAAATAAATTTTGTTATAACTTTGTAAAGAGTTTTAGAAAAATGTATTTGGGGTTAAGTTTTGTAATGGGATGGAAGTTGAATGTTGAAAAATTCTCAAATAGGTTTTGATGCTTCCATGAGGATAAATTTTTTTTTGTTTTGTTATTCCTCTTTGGAACTCTGATACAATGGGGAATCCAATAAAGGCAACATCTACACTACGAGATAAAATTTACAATTAAGGCAGTAAGCTCGATATTGCAACGTGACTGTCTTCACTGTAAATACCGTTAGGCTGATTTAGGAAGCACTAATATCGATATAATATCAGAACTGGCTGGGTGTAGTGACAAGGTCGAATATAAAAGTTTGAATAAAGGCCAGTGTGGAAGCCATTCATCTTAAAATGGAATTTATTAGCCTCCAGAGGTATCTTGTATGTAACACTCAGTGCTCTGCTCTGGCTGGCTACTGTCCAAGTGCACACAAATTAGGTAACAAGAAGACCATGAATTACAATTGAGGATCAGGAAGCCTGTGGCTGTGGGGACATGTTTGTACGAGAGGCTGAGAAACATCTGTCTTAATTTTGCTGTAAATGCTGTGTGTTCATCTACCCATTACAAATAGCCCCAGCACAGAGTTCATGGTTCTCTCTCTCTACCCCGCTAGCTGAGCACTTTATTTTTTTTTTCTTTGCTGCCTGGCACCGGCCGTTGCCCCACTGCACCACATGGCAGCAAGGCTGTTACGGGGGTTGTGCTTGTATAAGAGGCCAAGAAACTTCCTCATCTTAGTTTACATTTTTGCATTTCCCTCCCCCCCACCCCGTGCGCGCACACACACAGGCACGACGCAGTCGGGGTCTTTCCCACACTCAACCACATCACATGGGTAGCCCCCAACCCAATAAAAGGACATGTCTGTCGTTCAGTGCTGACCATGCTGACAGGCAGCACCAAGTCCTGGCTTGTGTGCATTTAGGGCTCCAAGGGTGGGAAAAATTTTCGGGGACTTGCAGCCATCCAGGGTGATTGCTTTAGCTGCCTCCCACACCAATCAAAAATATATTGGGGACTTTTTGTCACCATGCTGAAGTCTCCACTGGCAGCTAAGATTTTCTGGGGCCTTTCTGACACATGAAGGGGGAAATACTTCCACTGCCCCCACACACCACCTGCCCCTACAAGGACCCAGGGGGACAGCTGCCACTGGGGGAGAAATCTTCCCAGGTGGTTAAGATTTTTTGGGCCTTGCTGCTGCTGGGGTGGGGGAAGTCTTCCCTGGCAGATAAGATTTTCAGGGCATTGCTGCCATCCCCCATGTTGGCAATACCTGTGTAGTGAAGGGGGAAAACAAAAATATTTTTTCTTAGCCTTTTCTATCCTCTTTCGTCTAACTTTGCACCTCTTCACACAGGGAAGAGTGGGTGGAGGGGCAGCTGAGAGTACAAGCTACATCTACACTAGGAGCTAAAATCAAGTTTATTGCAATCAATTAACACTAGGCTTTATCAATTCGATTTTGAGCATCCTCACCTTCCCACATAGTCCCCACAAAATCGAGTTTTTGCAGCCACACACAAGTTGCCAAAATCAACTGTTGCAGCAGGGTATTGTGGGAGCCTATCCCAGAGTTTCCAGAGCCCTGTAGAATTCTGGTGATTTTTTTTTTCCATTGGTGCAGCATGTGGGGGGAAAAAAATGCCCCACTAGTGGCTGTGGGTATCCAACAACATCTTCCCACATTTCATTTCCCTCATTCCCCTGCTGTGTTAAACAATTTTCCTTTTTTCATTTTTGCCTGTATAAGAGATGTGCTTTTTACAATGAGGAGAGGTATAAGAGGTAGTAAAGCACTTGAAGTTAGAAAAAAGATTTCAGGTTTCCCAACAGACAGGTTTTCAAAGCGGGATGCAAAAGCACTGGATTTTTGGAGGCTTGTATCTGGGTTTAGACTTCCTGGCAAAGAAGACCTTTTAGAACAAGAATTTAAGTGCTACACTGAAAATGCAGTGGATCATGGAATCTGTTATGGCTGCTTTGGTTGCTCACTGACATTCTGAGGTGGGACCGAGCAGGCCCAGGCTTGGATCTAGGTATAGGCCTGGCAAAGAAGACCCTTAGAACAAGAATTTTCATCCTTGTAACCACTGCAAAAACTGGAAATGCATGTCTACGTAGTAAACACGAGCATAACATTGAAAATGCAATGTATCATAAAATCACTTATGGCTCAGGGCAGCTAAAAGACAAAATGTAGCCAGCCCCAAAAATTGTGACTGCTGAGGGGAAGTCTCCCTGGGTGACTAAAAGACCCCTGACTATAGCCAGCCCCAAAAATCGTGACTGTCTGGAGTGACGTCTTTTGGGTGGCTAAAAGACCCCGACAATAGCCAGCCCCTTGGCCTTTGGATAAAGCACATACAAGAATTTCCTCTGAGAGGACAGCCACTCTAGTAACAAAGCATTACCTTCTGTTGCCCAAAAATCGTGACCACCCAGGGTGACTTCCCCTGGGTGGCTAAAAGACCCCCAACTACAGCCAGCTCCCCAGTATCCAAGCTGCCAAGGGAGCCTTCCCCTGGTTGGCTACAGGACCCTTACTGAGCACAAACCGCCTGGCACCTTGTGCAGCATGTCCTTTTATTGGTTTGGGGGTCAAGCCACATGCTGCGGCTGGGTGTAGAAAAGTTCTAGACTCTGTGGCACTTCCGGTGGCAGGGAAGGAGCAGAATGTAGGAGTCAGGACAAAATGTGAAGAGCTGAAAAGTTTCTCTGCCAAGCATGACACTCACCCACAAACTAGCTGATGTGGGGCAGGGATGGGGTGCGGGGGTGGCAGTGGCTGGTGCCAGGCAGCACAGAAAAGAAGGCAGCTAGCAGAGGTGGGCACACAACCACAGACCCTACAACTGTGCTAATAGCAAATAAACATAGACATTTTTTCCCCCCTCTCATGACCCTACATCCACAGGCTTCCAGGAGCCAAATTGAAACAGTGTTCCTGTTGCCTAATTCCCGATGGAAGAGGCCAGAGCAGACAATTGTGGGGCACATATGGGACATCTCTGGAGGCTAATGAATTTGATCTAAAAGCATGGTGCTTCCTCACTGCCCTTCATTTAGAATTTTTAATTTGAACTGAAGACTACACCTGTCAGGTTACTACAATATTATGATATCAATATTAAGTTGATTTTAGTGCACCATAAATTGAGCTAATGGAATTTGCACTGAGGACAGGCATTTGCTAAAATTGGATAAAATGACTTAATTGATATTATCTTGTGGTATAGACATAGCCACAGACTGTGCACAGAAGTCGCATAATGAACTCGGAACCCAAAACCCCTCTTCTCAGCAACTCTTTTTTTTCCAAATCTTTACTATCTACTCTTTCTTCATGCTTTTCATTGTTCCTGTGTTTGCAGGGATCAGATGCAATCAATGGGTGGGGGATAGCCAGTTAAGACAAACCTGATGATTTTTTATAAAATCTGTGTTAATTAAATTACAGAAGAAAGAGGTTTATCTTTGTTGCCGCCCTAATCTTCCTTCGTTCCAATAGGAAACATGGATGTTTGCTTACCACTGGAGGGGTATGAGAGCAATGCAATGTGGGAAGATGTCAAATACCAGTGAACATACCCAGAATGCTATGGGGATGAGGGAACTGTGGGATTGGTTCCCACAATGCACTGCTGCAACTGTTTGCCAGTTCAGTATGGAAGCAATAAATGGACTTTGTGAGGAGCACATAGGGAGGTGAGGATAGTCAAATTCTAATTTATAAAATCCAGGGTTATAAAATAATAAATTTTGAATTTATCTTTGTAGTGTATGGCACAGCCTTCGTTAGCTAGGCTGAAAAACTGTACCACCAATAGTCTTTTTTTTATTTAAAATTCTATAGTCCCAGAAGAGCTAGGGGATCACTGCTGCAGGAATTTTTACTTCAACATTTGGTGCCTATTTTTAAAGGGAAAAAACTATACTTTTCCCCCCCAAAAAAAGTCTATTTTTTTTCTCTAAAGAACTGGCCTTAGTCTATGAGAACCCAAGACCGGTGAACACCAAGAATTAAGCAATAGGGTTGAGGGTTTTTTCCCTCAGAATCGTTTTGCCACGGTCAACAAAGACAACCTTTACTTTTATTTAAAAATAACTTCATTCCTGTTCTCTTACTACCCTTATTTCATCTAGTAATTCGTAGTGAATCTTGTTCCCCCAAAATGTGTCAATGCTATTTCTTCAAATTTTCACAGAAAACCACGCTAGATAATTATTTTTCTTTCTGATATTAGCCATCACCTTGTATGGTACCTAATTTCAGGTTTTGGTTCCTAAATAACACATTGTGGAGACATATTTTAGTCTTTTCAAGTAGACAGGCTCTATTTGTGATGAAAGCTGCCTATAGAACTGATATGATTTATTTAAACTGCCCCTCACGTTGTGTAGGACTTCTGAAGACCACTTCTTAGAAGTATACTGTCCCGGAATGGGTGAACGATTAGTTGCTTTGAGGGTATTAATGAATTAGACCTTTGGGCATTTCAGGCAAAATTCAGGCCTCTATGTCTTAGCCTACAATTCAGAAGTCTTGCTCATATACCTCTGCTGGCACAACTCTCTTAGGCTAAGGTTATGGTGCCTTTTTCCTGTGCTGCAACTTCATGGCTCATGGTCGTGGGAGAACATGTCTCTGCATGCAGCAAGTTACTGCACTGTATACAGCCAGTGTGCTCCCAGTGCAGTTAGGTGCTTCCCTTTTGGAGGTGCTTTGCCTAGAGCCAGGGTGTCCAACTAGTTCTGAAGCAATAGTCGCTTTACTGAAGTAGCCACTGTATTCTGAAAATGTATTTATTGTTCAAGCTAACTAGTTACACCATGACCCAGAGCACTGGGAAAGCTCTCAGAGCTCCTGCTATGGTCACACTGCTGTGTTTAAAGTGCTGCCACAGCAGTGTAGTCCACAACCCCTGACGCTGAAGAATTGCCTTCTGAGATCGTAAATGGGTCCTTGGCAAGGAGGCTTTATTTTGGCTCTGCGAACAAATATATATGGCGGGTGCCTTCACTCTGATATATGGTGCTTTGACCACTCAGGGCAGAGCACCTGACCAGAATCTGGCCCACAGTATTGAATGTCTGTGATTACATCTTAGAACATTCCCAATACAGTCATCCCTCACTATACGACCATAACTGGTTTCCAGATTTCTGCTCATAGGTGAAAAATCATAAGAGTGACACTAAATTACCATTAGAATACATGTAAAAGTCTCCAATTCATTCCAAGGGCTTGTAACTTGACATAAGCCAGTTGTTGAGGTACTTTTCTGATGTTTTTGAATAGTTTGGCACCAGAAATAGAATGTAGTATATGTGTGTAGTTCAGGGATTCCCAACCTATGGGTCAGGACCCAAACATGGGTCCCATTAGATTTGTTAAAGGTCGCCAGCTGGGCAGTTTCCAGCTCCATATGGCTGTTAAAGAAGCCATTTGCAGTTTCTTAATGCTGCTGCCTCAGGCAGATATCTATCACTAGCAATAGCTGCCATCTCCAGCAGTTATCTCTATTACTAGTGATAGCAGTTACTGTATGCCTAGGTGGTGAAACCTTAATACTTGAGTTAATTGCTGGGAGCAGGAGGGCTGGGGGAGCCACGCAGCCTAGCTGCCCTAGTGAAGAGGCTGTGGGGGGAGGAGGAGGAGTGTCTAAGGGTGGGGCTATTGAGGGATGGGGGGGGTCTAACACTGGGGGGAAATTTGGGGCTGCAGGGGGAGTCTAATGCTGGGGGTGGTTTGGGGCTCCTGTGGGGTGTAAAGCTGGGGGTGGTTTGTGACTGCTGGGGGGAATCTCAGGCTGGAGGCAGTTAGGGACCATGGGCGGGGGGCAGTTAAAACCTGGCGAAGGGTGAGGTCCGGGCGGGGGGGTCTAATACAGTCAACCCTGGAGTTACTCTGGGTTGTTGCTGCAACCCCTGCATAACTCAAATTTTCCTGCAAGGGAAGTAGAGCCAGGAACCACCAGGGCTGGTCAGTTTCCTGGCTCCCAGAGTGGTGGGAGCTGGGAACCAGGGGCAGGCTGGTTCCTGTCTCCCCATGGCTTGCAGGGAAGGGAAACTGATCAGCTCATGGCTGGTCAGTTTCACGTTCCTGACATTTCAGGGGAGGGAACCAGGCGAAGAGCCTTCTCCCTCTCTTCCCGCCCACCCTGAGGGCTGTCAGACAGCTGCATGTCTGAGAGAAGGGAGGGAGAAGGTTCCAGCTGCAGGTCTACCTGCCCCCAGCCAGGGACCCCACGGCTGGAGCTGAGCCGGCTGCAGGTTTTCCCACCCCCTGCTCAGGGACCCCACTCATATAAGCCAGGGAAGTTCACTAATATAATGAATAAAGGTAGGTATATATGTTCCTCATTTTAGTGAGTACTCATAAGTACTCATTAAATGAGGGATGGGTGTATTAATAAGAGGGGAGAAAATGTCCATACTAGGGTGGCAATAGGCTGTTGAATGTATTGCAGCCAAAAGAGGAATATAACTCATGAATGGTGATTTGGAATGGCTGTTAGATTCTTGGGTGTGTTTTTTCCAGAAGCTCTTCCATGAGGCATGGAGAGCTATTTTTTCCTACTTTAAATTAGCTTGTTAGCATACAACCAAAAATCTCCTCGGTACGGTGACACTTATCATAAATTAAATAGCTTAGTAGAATAACCTGGCTATGTGCATAACTCACATTGATTAATTGAGTTAAAACATTGATTGCTTTGGACTCTCTCTCTCTAATATCCCAAGAAAGAAATAAAATTGTCTACTGTTTACATTCTTTCTTTTATGCATCACATGCACACGTCTGCCACTCTAAACTCTGCCCACAACTCTGGCGAGCAGTCTGACAACATACCCAGTCAAAGCTCAACCCACAGCAGTTTCCAAGGTAACCAACACACTGTTTGAAATGCACTGCTAACATCAGAAGGGGGGAAGAAAAGAAAGCAAATTGCTGCATGTATTTTTTGATATTTTTATTTATACTATAAGAAGTACAAAACAATTTAAATACTATGACCTAGCTTAGCTGGCATTGCCTGCTCTGTTGTGTCATAAGAACACCCTAGTTAAGGACTAAGTTTGTTTGTTTGCTCCCTAGGCAAACACTGCTGTGAATAGTAGGATTGCATCTACAGAGTGTGGAGGGGGATAGCAAAGCAGCTATGGAGAAGGTCTTCTAGCCCAATGACCGGGCTAGCACAGCATAGCCGTGTCTACACGTGCACGCTACTTCAAAGTAGCGGCACTAACTTTGAAATAGCGCCCGTCACGGCTACACATTTTGGGCGCTATTTCGATGTTAACATTGACGTTAGGCGGCGAGACGTCGAACCCACTAACCCCATGAGGGGATGGGAATAGCGCCCGACTTCGAAGTTGAACGTTGAAGTAAGGCACGTGTAGACGATCTGCATCCCGCAACATCGAAATAGTGGGGTCTGCCATGGTGGCCATCAGCTGAGGGGTTGAGAGACGCTCTCTCCAGCCCCTGCGGGGCTCTATGGTCACCGTGTGCAGCAGCCCTTAGCCCAGGGCTTCTGGCTGCTGCTGCTGCAGCTGGGGATCCCTGTTGCATGCACAGGGTCTGCAACCAGTTGTCGGCTCTGTGGATCTTGTGGTGTTTAGTGCAACTGTGTCTGGGAGGGGCCCTTTAAGGGAGCGGCTTGCTGTTGAGTCCGCCCTGTGACCCTGTCTGCAGCTGTGCCTGGCACCCTTATTTCGATGTGTGCTACTTTGGCGTGTAGACGTTCCCTCGCAGCACCTATTTCGATGTGGTGCTGCGCAACGTCGATGTTGAACGTCGACATTGCCAGCCCTGGAGGACGTGTAGACGTTATTCATCGAAATAGCCTATTTCAATGTCGCTACATCGAAATAAGCTACTTCGATTGTAGGCTTCACATGTAGACGTAGCTATGTTGCGCGCTATTCATTTTGAAGTTGAAATCGACCTTAGGTGGCGAGATGTCGAAGTTGCTAACCCCATGAGGGGTTCGGAATAGCGCCCTACTTGGAAGTTGAACATCGAAGTAGGGCATGTGTAGACCATCCGCATCCCACCACATAGAAATAGCGGGGTCCGCCATGGCGGCCATCAGCTGAGGGGTTGAGAGATGCTCTCTCTCCAGCCCCTGCGGGGCTCTATGGTCACCGTGTGCAGCAGCCCTTAGCCCAGGGCTTCTGGCTGCTGCTGCTGCAGCTGGGGATCCCTGTTGCATGCACAGGGTCTGCAACCAGTTGTCGGCTCTGTGGATCTTGTGGTGTTTAGTGCAACTGTGTCTGGGAGGGGCCCTTTAAGGGAGCGGCTTGCTGTTGAGTCCGCCCTGTGACCCTGTCTGCAGCTGTGCCTGGCACCCTTATTTCGATGTGTGCTACTTTGGCGTGTAGACGTTCCCTCGCAGCGCCTATTTCGATGTGGTGCTGCCCAACGTCGAAGTTGAACGTCGACGTTGCCAGCCCTGGAGGACGTGTAGACGTTATTCATCGAAATAGCTTATTTTGATGTCGCTACATTGAAATAAGCTATTTAGATGTAGCGTGCACGTGTAGACGTAGCCCATATGAGCTAAATTAATCTGTCTGTGTTACATTATATGTTTGGTGACATGGAGAGTGAGACTTTGAGGTGGGGAATGGAGAAGAAGCTCTTTATGTGGCCTACAAATTATTGTGCTGCCTGCTCCCTGACCCTTTCTCTTTTTGTGGATTATTTTGTTAATGCTGGATAGCAGGGTAGACAGGATTGTGAACAGGAGTATATGTAAGAGGTGATCACCCAGGAAGGTTTAAGTTCACCTTATCCATAACATGTGCCAGGACTTTAGGATGGAATATGTTTCCTCTGGAAATCCTTGTGAATATGCTATTGAAAGGCACAGTTGAAAATAAAACACTACTGGTAGCTTTGCACATAGTAGAGAAGCTGAGGAATGTTATGTCTCACTGCATATTTTTTCTTTCCTCTCATCTACCTTGGAAACGGGGATAGAACCAAAATGTATTTTCCTGCTATAGCAACATCTGGCTGCTAGCTAACAGTACTGAGAGCGCTGAATTTTTTTTTTTAAACTTAAACCTGTTTTTCTGATTTTTCATTTTGTCTAAAATTGGCTTCTGAAACAGGCCTGTGACAAACTGGGAATGGGAGCCAAGGGAGAGATTTCACAGGAAGTTTCACTACCTTTTGATATAATCAGGGTTTTGTCAGTGGTATGCAGGGCATGGTCTGTGTGGGTCACTTCAATATTCTTCTTTTGGGAGAAGTTCTTCGAGATCACTGCATGTCATCAACTACAGAAGCTAGCATGTGTATATGGGAGCAGATGCATAATACATATACATCACATCCCACACAATAATGTCTTCTCTTGTCCACAGGGTACACACCTGTGGCTTGTTACAAATATATATTTGAATGATCTATAGCTATTTTAAATCTAGCCTTTATAGCTCTGGGCAATTTATCTTGCAGGTAACAGTCACAGCTTTTTCTCTGTGAAAGTGGGTTACATCTTCCTCAAAGGTTCTACTCCCTATTTATTTCCATTCCAAGACTCTCTGCTTGATTTTTTTTTTGAACCATGGTTAAGCCTAAAGCAGGAGTCAGCAACTTTTCCAAGGCAGAGTGCTGATATTTGACCTCCGTATACTGTCTGAGTGCTGGTGATTTTTTTTTTTTAAAAGCCCCTAACAATCCTACTTAACAGCTTCATTAAATGAATTAAGATACAGAGCTTTACCGTTTTGGTCTGTAAATCTCCATCAGGTTGGTTTTCTTTTTTAAATATCCAAATATGTCTGGGATTTCAATACAGGCTGAATGTCTCTTATCCCAGATTCTCTGGTCTGGCAACATCCATGGTCTCAGCCAGTCTGGCAGGCAACATTACAAGGCTGGCAGCACAGCTGCTGCCAGATCCAGGTGGGGAGCCCCAGTGGCCAGGGGCTCAGAGCTGCTGTTGGCCCTCGGCAGGGAGCCACTACCAACTGGTGGAGGGGGCAGTGATAATGAGATAACTGCTCCCCTTCACCTAGCCTGCTGCTGCCCAGACCCACACTCTCAGCCTGTTCCTTTACCCTACATGCCATTTAGACCATTCAAATCCCAACCCAGTCCTGCACCGTCCCTCCCAACCAGACCCCAAATACCCTGCCCTAGAGAGACGGAGAGAAACCAACCTGCAGCAGGTTCTGTAGGGCTGTGTGACGGGGGCTCTGGCCCCAGCCCTGTGCCCCCATGGGGCTTCTGGTCCTGCAACCCTCAGAAGAGGCTTGTGTGGCAAGGGCTGCCACAGTAGGGATCTGGCCCCAGCTCTGTGCTGTGGTGGTGGCCTGCGCACCAGGGGCTCTGGACTCTCCTGTGCTGCATGGGGGAAGAAGGGGTGGGGCTGAGCTCCCACCACATTCCTTATTAAATCGACTTGGGTGTAAAAAGTGGCGTGCTGTGGTTTGCTGACCCCTGGACTAAAGCACGCTACTTCCATCTTCCTTTTGTGCACAGGAACTGGTGGTGAATGCCTCCCAAAAGTATGTATAGTAGCATGCTCTCAATCTTCTGGGGGGCCTTCTTTGCAGAGTGGGTTCCAGTTTGAAACAGAAATCCTCTGAGGCAAATTAAAAAAAAAAAAAAAAAAAGTGAGATGAGGGTGATAAGATCTGTAAGTTCTCTGTTTGAAGCAGCAACTCGTATTTAGGTGGTAGGAGACAAACACCAGTCCAACAAAACAATTTGTTAGGAGATGTATGGCCACAGAGGTTTTGTGTGTGTGTTTTTTTTTTTTAAACTTCATCTCCATTTCACAGGAAGGGGGACAATCATTTATATGAAACTTTTTCTTGTCTCTTTATAGACTACTCTTCACATGTCTTGTGAGTTGATCCACCTGTGTACAGAATCTATTTCACTTTTTTTTCTGTATTTAAAAGTGTGCTACAATTCACAATGCAAAGGCAGCTCTGTATAAGTTTTTAAATGTGTAACTTTTAGGAGGGTTTGAATTTGAAAAGTAATTTTAAAATGAAAACATATCCACTTAGTAAGTGCTTCAAGGATTTAGAGTTTCTACATTAGTGTTGCCAGTGCTTGGTCAAAGTTCAGCCTTTGATTATTTTGAATATGGTGTAGAAGCAAAATCTGACCAAAGTGATTTTTTTTTTTTTTTTTGCAGGTATAAATACAATAAATGATCAGATATCAAGGACAGCCTTTCCAGAAAAGGGAACATAATCTAGTGGTTAATTTAAGACTATGGGCCAAATGATGCCACAGGAGTGAGCATGGCAAACTTGGGAGTAGGGTCTTAAATTGTACAAAAACTTAAACTCTTCTATTGAATTTGTGTTGCAAATTATCAAGTCACTGGAATGCAGTGGTGGTTTTAGGGACAATTTTAGGCAACCCTGTGGTGGTGGGTTTGTTTTGTTTCTCAAACCAAACTGTAGCAATGGGAAATCCCCATGCAAAAGTGTTTTATGCCCAAGATATTGGCTTGTTTGTAATTGGCATGCACTCTAGTGTTTTCTGGAGGTGACAACCATGTTGAATACCTTTAAGTTGCTCTATGGTAGCTCAAAATGTCATACTGGTCCAAATGATAATCATTTCATGACAGATTTTTGGTAGGTTTATGGACTATCACAGTGGTCCCTGTATCTAGGAATAAATACCCCAGCCTTGTTGAATGGAGCCCATAAAAATCTTTGCTTGAAAAACAGCTACCATTGTTCTGCAGGAGACAGAAGAGGAGGCTGCCCCAGATCATAACATTTCATTTTATTTTAGAGACTGCTTGAAAAGCTTTCTAGTCTCCAAGAGTTGAGAATATTTTGATGGAAAAACCTTAACCACATGCAGGTATTTTTATTCTTTCTGAAAATAAGTATGGCAATAGATAACTACTTATCCAGTATCCTCTCCACAAAGATGAGTTTCCTAACCCCTACATTACATGATCATTTAATATTTTATGGGTTTCATTCAGGTAGAGAGAAACTACCCAGTGGAGACACTAAGGATTGCTGCAGTTCTTGTGTGGATGTGGCTCGTTGATGCAGGATCCCTGTCTTTAGATCTATGAGATTTCCTTTTGGACCACATGTGACATGAGACCCAAAAATAGTGATTGATTCCCTTTCTAGCCTTGTAATCTATGAATCTATGTGATCATCTAGTCAGACGTCCTGTATTGCACAGGCCAGAGTACTTGCATAGAATTCCTAGAGCAGTGTTTTGTAAACCATGTGTTCCACGGAACATGTGTTCCATGAACAATTCTCAGGGGTACCATGACTGTTTGGAAAAATACACTGATGGTCTATATTTTCTGTTAAAAGCAGATGGAATGTTACTGCTTCGTTGCTATGACACCTGATTAAATATCTTTTTTTTTGTTTTGTTTTGTTTTTTTTTGTTTTTGCTGTTTATGTTGCTGTTTGGGTGGTGGTTTGTTTTGGTTTTTAGTCTACGACAATAGCTTTTGGAAGAAAATTTTCATTGTTGCATGTAAAAATATTGTATTTTGTGGTCTCAAAAGCTTAAACTGTTTTTGAGCCCATCTACTTTAAAAAAAAATCTTCATGTTAAAAATGATCAATGATGTAGAATCTGACAGAAGCCTTTAACTATTGGAACAATTTGCAATTAATCTCTGTTAAAAATATATGCCCTATTTTCAGTCTGAATTTCCCTATAGTCAGTTTCCAGCCATTAGACTGTTATACCTTCCTCAGTTAGCTGGGAGAACTCATTACTACATATTTGTTGCACACACAGTAAGTGATAACCAAATAACTCCTTTGATATCTCTTTGCTAAACCAAAAAGATTGAGCTCTGAGTCTGTCACTGCAATGCATGTTTTCTAGTCCTTTTAGTCATTCTCATGCAGCCATTACACCAGTCCCAAACACAGAGGTAAAATGACCTCTCTGCTCCTATTCAAGAGTCCCCTGTTTACAAATCCAAGGACTGCATTAGCCCTTTTGGCCATAGGAGTGCATGTTTGGTTGATCATTCATCATGATTCCCAAATCTCTGTCGGTATCTGCCTTCCCAGGATGCAATCCCCCCTCCTGAAAGTAGGCCCTCTGTCTTTAGCTCCTAGCTGTATTAAAAAATGCATTAATTTATTATTAAATAAATAAATAAATAAAAATGCATATTGATTGACTGAGCCAGCTTCTCAAGTCATCTAGACAACTCTGTCAGTGACCCATCCTCTTAATTTGTGCCATTCCTTCAATTTTTGCATCATCTGGAAACTTTATCAGCTGCAATTTTGTTTCCTTCCATATCATAAATAAACATGTTAAATAGCATATGGCCAAGAATCAATCCCAGAAGAACTGCATGAGAAACAAAACACTTGATGTTTCTCTATTTGCAATTATATTTTGAGCTATAAATTAGCCAGTTTTTTATCCATTTTATGTATGCCAAGTTAATTTTATATTAAGTATTTTAATAAAAATGTTGTGAGGTTCCAAGTCAAATGCCTTACAGAAGTCTCTTTATTATATCAGTATTACTTTTATTAAAAAAGTGCGATTTCATAAAAATTAAAAAAACGGGGACGATAAGATCTATTATCCATGAACTCATGTGGATTGGCATCTATACTATTATGAAAGGAGAGGTGTCTATCTGTCCCATTGTATTCATGAACCTACCCTTGACCCCACAGCCCCTCCAGCCTTTTCTTGCTACAAATCTGTGGACCCTACAGCTCTTCCCGCTACATCTGTGCTCACTCTGCCAGCCCATCTCCACATATGCCCACCCCCCGACTGTGGAACCCACAACTCTTGCAGCTGCTCCCCCATTTCCCATTACACCTCTGTGCTCCAACTGCAGAACAGTGAAGTGTCAGTGAAAAACCTCAGTAAGTGAAAATGTGATCTCTAACTAGCATCACTGACACGCTGTCTTTGGACACTGAGGTAAATAGGAGGATTGGAAAAGCAGCCACAACTCTGTCCAGACTCAGCAAGAGAGTGTGGAATAACAACAAGCTGTACACTCTCACCAAAATGCAAGTCTACAGAGCCTGCATCCTCAGCACCCTCCTTTATGGCAGCGAGACTTGGACCCTGTATGCCCGCCAGGAAAAGAGGCTGAACATCTTCCACTTGCGCTGCTTCAGGTGCATCCTTGGAATATCATGGAAGGACAGAGTGACCAACACCGCCGTCCTCGAGCAAGCTGGAATCCCAACCATGCACACCCTCCTCAGGCAGCGTCGACTCCGCTGGCTTGGCCACGTCCACAGGATGAATGATGGAAGGATTCCAAAAGACATCCTGTATGGTGAGCTAGCCTCTGGCAAAAGACCTCCCGGACGCCCCCAGTTGCGCTACAAAGATGTCTGCAAGAGAGACCTCAGAGAGGTAGACATCGAGCTGTAAAACTGGGAAGAACTAGCAGATGACCGCAGCAGATTACGGCAAGGGTTACACAAGGGCCTTCAGAAGGGCGAGATGAAGATCAGACAGCTAGCAGAGGAGAAGTGAGCACACAGAAAGCACAATAAGGACTTGCCAGACACCCACTACATCTGCAAGAGATGCAGCAAGGACTGTCACTCTCGTGTGGGTCTTCATAGTCACAATAGACACTGTAAATGAAGTCCTCAATTGAAACTTTAAAGGGTGTGATCGATAGTCTATGCAGACTGAAGGATGCCTACTACTGATCTCTAACTAACCCAGTAATGGATATGGGTGAGTTGAGTAGTGGAAGTGGTATGATCTCAGCAGCAGCAAGAAAAAGGTGAAGGAGAGCATCAGTCTCGTCAGTTTCAACAGGGGGAGAGAAGGAATATTCTGCTGAGAGGGGAAAAAATGAGCGAGCAAATCTCCCGCCTGAGCCAAGGAGAGAGACTGGAGGAGTACTGAGGCCTGTCAACATGCAGAAGCCACCTTTCACAGAAAGTTAGAGAAGATGTACACCAAAGAAACTGAGGTCCATCAACAGGCATGTTCCAACCTGAAAGGAGACCAAGACAGGAGGTATGCCAAAGAAATTACTGAGGCTTGTCAGCAGACATTGATTTTTATTTATAGCCACATATAATTGGCCATGAGTTGGGTAGGCAAGTCCAGAAACCTCAAGATATAGGCTGATCAGCAATCTTCCTATAGGACACCAAGGTGTAACATACAAGTTAGAGCTAACAATGTGCTCACACAAAATGTGGATACAGATGTAATCAGTGTCTGTAGGAAACATTGATGTTCTGTTTGTGTATGGGCCAAAATAAAATTTGATGGAAAAACCAACAAATATATATTGGTTTATATATTAGAAACAACTAATTCTATCTGTGCAAATAAGTCCTTCGGCTGTAGCCGCCACAAGAGGGCGGGACTTGCTGTTAATTATTACTATCCTCCTTTCATTCTTTTGAGTGGAGTCTTTTACGGGCCATTCTTTTTATCTTGTCTGGGCTTGATTGCAAGCCAATAGGCCTGTAATTAACCTAGTCATCCCATTTACTCTTTTTAAATATTGACAGATGAACTTCTCCCTCCCCCAGTGTTCTGGAATTTCTCAGTGCTCCAAGATTTATTAAACATCAACTTTAATGATCCAGCAAGTTTCTAAGCCAGCTCCTTAGGAACCCTTGGGATCAAGATATCCAGACTTCTTGTGGTTTTTTTTTTTTTTTTTAAAATGTCTGACTTTAGTCTTTGCTTTTTTAGAATCCTTCAGAGATACTAGTGCTGTGGTGTCCAATATGCTCCCCATTCACCACATATAGTGAACGGGGCAGTGGAGTGTGGTGAATGTGTGGCGTCCCTCTGGCCGCTCTACACATGCTTCCCACCATATGGGGACAAGTGCGTGGCAACAGGATTGGAGGCAGCTCCTCCGTCCTGGCAGGCTTCCGTCTCAGGGCAGCTCACGTGGTGCAGCTTCAGCCCTGGGGTGGCTTGAGGGGAGGTTGTGCCTGCAGCAGGATGCAGTACCGGCGGGGGGTGGGTGGGTACTGTGGTGATCCTTTACGTTTGTTTTGGACGCCACTGTACTAGTGGATTGGAGAGTGTGTTCTAGGATACAGCTATTTCATCTTTTTCCCAAATATGGACCAGAAATATTTAACCAAAAGTTTGTTGATGTGACAGTAGGGTCAGGAACGTGAAAGAGGGATTTATTTGAAAAGAGAGATTCTGGTCCTGGAGATGTGTTTAATGCAGTCTCACTTTTTTCACAAAAGTGTCTCCCAAGCTGTGGCATGGTTGACATTTCAAATGGTGTTTGGTTTTTTTGTTTTGTTTTTGTTTTTTGGCATGTATATTACCTATGCTTCATCATTTTTGCGTTCTAAAAATATTTTTTATTTTATGGATGTAAAGGTGGTACAAATTACACACTACTGTTTTCTTGTCTAATTTGTGTGTTGATGTATGAGAGCACATGCATCTCTTCCGATGCCTCCGTTTTCTTACCATTCGTTATGAATTATTCAGATGGTTTTGGTTGCAATCCCAAAGTCTAAAAATGCTTTTTTTTCCATTCTCCTTGTTATTACTTAAAAAGGGGTTGGGTATTTTTAGTCCAGTCGGGGGTGGGGCGGGGCGGCGGAGATCAGGTTAAGATTGGTTGTGAGGAGATTCTAGATGAAGATGTGGACAGCTTTGTCATCTAATTTTTGAGTAAGGAGACTTTTTTTTTCATAAGTGATGAAGGAAAAATTACTGCTAATCATGTATTCTGTGTGTATGAGAGTGATGTGGAATAGCTATATTATCAACTGCAAAATTAACAATATTCTCATTTGAAGAACTTAAGATCTTACTAATATTTTTTGAGGTATTTCTGGTGGCTTACATAGATATAAAACAAGAATATCTGTTTTCAAATTACCTAATGTTCTGCATATCTTGTTACTTTTCCTTCTCAAGTAGAGAAGTATTTAAAGATTTTTTTTTCTTCTATCTTTATGCAGAAACTCGGACGGATAGAGCAAAGAAATTGTTTAGACACTACACAGTTGGCTCATATGACAGCTTTGATGCTTTAAGGTAAGATGTCTTCCTTTCAGTTAACAATATTTGTGCTTAAACTAACCTCTTTAGATTTTCTTTTATATAAATATGGGATTATATCAATATATTATTCACATATGAAATGGATCTTCAAAAACTCAGCCCCAGCAATTTGAATGTATTTTAGTGCTAAAGAGAGAGGTAATTTAAGGCCCTGTTCCACAAGATGCTGAGTGTTCCCTACTGCCATTGAAGTTACTGGGAGTTCAAGATACTCGAGTGCTTTGTAGAATCTGGCCTTTGAAGATCTTTGCAATGTAAATGGAAGAATATATGGTTACAGTACCAAAAACACTGGTTCAAGAGCCATAAAATAGGTTCTCATACTTAGTTCAGTTTTCAGGGTGTTTCCCCATCTGAAGCAGTGTTTGTCTCATGAGCAGAATCCAGTTAAACCTAAATTGTGAGATGATTTTTTTTTTTTGCTTGCTGTTTCTGTTGAGTATCCATGTTTTGTTTAAAGAGGGAACCCCCTCTCCCTCTCTCACTAACTCACTCACTCTCACACTCTCTCTCTCTCTCTCTCTCCTGGCAGGGAGGGTAATCTTGCAGCACAAAACTCTTATGTTTTTTTCTGTAGCACTGGAAAAATAATCATGGCACTTGGAAGATGTTTAATTTTCCTCTCGTGATAATTTTCCTCTCCTTCTTGTCCTGACTATCTAATTAGGATTAAATTTTTCAGTATATGTGCTGAGCCTAAACCAGCATATTCACAAGTTCTGAAATGTTGTAGTTTGATTTAAGACATAGCCTCATAGCCAGGAAGTATTTTTAAAATATTTGCTGTTTGCATAAGCTCATATTCCATGTTAAACTCTCAACCTTGTTCTGAAGGTTAGTGAATAATTTTTGCTATTCCTGACGAAGCCTAAGTGAGTGACTGGTAGTGTTTTGGGGATTTTTTTATTTTTATTTTTATTTTATTTAAATAAACTTCCATCCCATCTGGCTCTCCCTAACCAGGCATGCAGTGCTGAAAAGGCAGCAAGATTTAGCGGTATTCCTCGGCACGTGAGGTGTAAACCTCTTTGGTGCCTGAGTGTATCAGGTTATACTTTTGAAAGGCTTCATCATGTAGCTAGAACACAAAATAATGCTTTATTGTCCTTGCTGGTGGACATGAGACTGTGTTGCTTGACTATTTTTACCCAATCCTATGTGTTGCTCTTGCAGTTTCCCGTATCCAATGTGTGGGAGGTTATAAAGCAGCTCTCTTGATGTTCTGACTTAGCAGGAGTGGACCTGGTTTCTCACCTTCCCTTTTGTGGTGAAGCCCATGACTGGGGCTTTATGCGGGAACCAAGATTGTACCAACATGGCTGTAAAAATGCCCAGGATAAAATTATACTAACTAGGCTTGTATATGCTGTACAGTGAGAACTACATAAAACTGTAACTGCCCTGATGTAGTATGAGATGCTAAATATTTAAATAGTTAGTATGTAGATGTCCACTGATTTGTTTGAAGATTTAGTGGTCTGTAAATCGCTAGCGATGAGGCTATTTCATCTATAAGGGATGGGGATGTTCTGATAAAACTAGAAACTTGAAAATAACTATTAGTACAACACTTCTGTGGGTGAGGAGGGCTTAATTTGAGGAAGTTGAGGGAAACTTTTTTCCTTGCTCAATTGGTTTGATAAGTATAGTGAGAGAAGGAAAGGATCATGGTATCCTTGATTGGAAATTAAGTATTAACACATTTCTCATGTAGGTCCATGCTTAGGCTTCTCAGGAGTATATTAAGAAGAGAAGGGAGCCTGGAGGAGCCCAGTACAACTTTGATAACTAGAGTATGGAAGAAAAATAATTACTTTTTTTCCTCCTGCAGTTACTAAGGTTACCCTACTGGACTCACTAGGAGTAGTAAAGATGACTAGGTGATAAAAATGAAGTTGGAGATAATGCAGAGGGGGTGGGAAGTAGTTGAAATTATGATAAAGGCTATCAAAAGACACTAAATAGTTCACTTAGCATATATGAAATAACACTTTCTTTGTATCAACTAAGGCATTATGTAGAAATACTGTACCATTCATTTATTTTAAATAACTTGAAGTCATAAGCTTCAAGAATAAGATCCTCATTTCACTTATTTTTGCCAATTGTATGAAACAATCCCATTGAGAAAGGCAAAGCTGTTTTTTAACTCCTGCACATACCAGAGCAGCGTCACCCCATTAATCTTTGTGTCCTGCAAAATGGCAGATTTGGTGTGTGATTTTTAAAATAGGTTCTTAAAAAAACCTCATTCCTTGAACCTGCAACATTAAGTACAAGATATTTAAGCAGCTGACGACAATTGTAAATCAGGGATCTATATATCTAAATAATTACATGGATGTTACCTGTAATCTGAGGGTGCGAAAAAGAGTCCATTTTTAAAAATGCCTAGGTGCTACAGATTTAGTTTCCAAATTAGGAGGTCTGCCGGGGGCGGGGAATTGAAAAGACTTCTAAGCTATTATAGTTGTGGGGTAAGGTACTGCTGACAGCAGTCTTGTTCCCATGCACTACTTCCAGATTAATTTTGATCACTTTTTCTGTCATGAGCCCAAGCCCTGGAAGGGGAGACAATAGGGCAAAAACTAGTTATTTTTTCAAAGTGATTGCTACTTTCATGAAGTTTTTGTTGCGGAAGCCAGAATTGAACAATAAGCAGTGCTTTGTTTAAACTCCTGCATTAGTTCTTTTGTAAAAGTGACTTTGTCCTTCGTGTGTCCCTTTCATTGTCTGAAATATGTTAGTGAAGAGCACTGCCTCCTTTTAGACCTGAACAGAAGTTAGTATGTGGCTGTCATCCATATTAGTAGGCTGATTACATGTTCACCAAACCTCTTGAATGTGGCATTTTTCATTTTAGGCAGGTGAAGTTTACTGAAGCTTAAACCGTTTTTTCCCACTGTGAAGGAGTTCAGGAATCCCCTGTCAGAAGCATAGTTTTTATATATATAATACGCTGCATAATGTCACCATGTTTTCCAATCCAAAACTATCTAAATGATTTGCAAAATGTGACAAGTGATGTTTCATGTGAGGTTAAGCAGGTATACCCCACTCACTCTGCAGTAGTGAGAACTAATGGATGTGTTGTGCTACCATCTGTGCCTCATTTTATATCTGTGATGCATAACATCTGGCATTTTAGGTTTTTAAAGTGAAGCTAGGATTGTCAGTTATGGGATTTATTTTAATGTTACATTAAACCTGATGGTGACTGAGGAATTTTTTTTCAGTGATCTGGAGCTTTAACTTTTCAGTGACTACACACGGTGTAACTCCTTTTGCTTATATTAAGTGTGTGCTATGAGAAGAACAGCTTACAAAATCAGCTTTACCCATGCTGCAATTTAATGCCCATGGTTGGCCCGTCAGCTGGCTCAGGCTTGGGCTAGCTGGTGGTTTGGTTGCTGTGTAGATTCTGTGGGTCAGGCTGGAGGCCAAGCTCTGGTATCTGTGCCCCTCACAGGTTGTAGAGCTTGGGTTGCAGCTCAGGCCAAAACTTCTATTCTGCAGTTAAACAATCCCTTTACTCTGAGCCCCATGAGTCCAAGTCAGCTGACATGGGCCAGACACGGGTATTTAATTGCAGGGTTGAAAGTCTTATAGCCTTCAGAAATTACAGAGATAATGTTTAGTATGGCTGTCATGAGCCAGTTAATTAGGCTGTAATCAAATTTGTGGTTTTAATCAATTTCCTTCAATTTAACGCAGACGGGGGAGGGGAGATGGAGTGGGGCGTGGGCAGAGAGGTACTGTTACAACTGTATGTAAACGGGTATCAAGTTGGTTTATGCAGTGGAAGCTGGCGTCAGACAAGCAGGAATAAACAGCCTTGTTCCCAGACATTAGGATCTTGCATCTATATCCCCAGAATTCAGCAATGTGCTTTGACAAGCTAAAGTTCCTCCTCCCTCTCAGTAGCCATATTGGCAAAGGCAGTATCAGACAGATTGGTGGTGATCACATCCTAGATCATTTAATGCGCATTGTCAAAACCAAAGAAATCTCATTGTCTCAGGCTCTGTTTATTTGATGCCCATTACATCTGCAACTTAAAGCTGAAAATATGAAAAGTAAATGAAAATGGACAGACCCCCCCCCCACAACATACAAGTTGATAAAAGTGTTCATCCTCTGCTCAAGGGAGTCCTCTGGGTACTTTCTTTTATTAATTAATGGCAGATTTCAAGAGTGCTTTCCCCCCAAGCCCACAAAAACAGGCTGTGACTTATCAGGAAAATGTTTTTGTGTAGCCCCAGTGCACTGTATCTGTTAAACAAAATCTGTGCATTTATCTGTAGTCCTAATTCTTAAAGTAAGCCCTTAAGATATATTGGATATCCCCCAAATGACTTGGGTAAAAACTCAGGTCATCCCCCAAGTCAAGGAGGACTGTGCAAATAACTGAGTCAGTTGATTCTCTGGCAGATACAAAAAAATTCCAAGTAAGGATTTGGTGCAACCCAAATAGAAACTAAAAAATTTCATGTTGAATAGTAACAGGGGAACAATGCTTGTCTATATACTATCAAAACAAAAAGCAGTCAAGTAGCACTTTAAAGACTAGCAAAATAATTTAGGTGAACTTTTCATGGGTCTGTCCCACGAAAGCTCACCTAATAAATTATTTTGCTAGTCTTTAAAGTGCTACTTGACTGCTTTTTGTGTTAAAAAATGTCAGTAGGCTTGGTAGTCAGTAGTTCCTCATCATTATAAAGAAAATTTTTCTGAGAGGGTCTCAGCTATCTGGCCACTTATTTTGGCATGTTACAGTTTTCAGGATTTATATTTGAAAGAGTCATAGTCAATTTAAACTTTTTTTAGAACACTTATTCAGGTGTCCAACAGACATTGTCTTGACTTTTTTTGTGGTGCTGGGAATAAAGATCCTATGTGTTCATTTGAAAACATTCAGGCATTAGTTCCGTAGGCATAGGAAAAAAAGTTGTGGAATAGTTTACTAATGACAACTACAGTTATTACTTGGCCATAAGCTCCAACTAAATTTGTCTCACCTTGGCAATGAGGCAGTGAAAGAAAATCTGACTTGATCATACTGCCAGTTTTGTCCCCTCCCCCACCATCAGTCTTGTCACTGTGAACATACCACAAATTGTGATGACACATCAGATATGCAACTATAAGAACAAGGAGTAAAATAGGATTTTAGTAGTAGCTTTTAACTCAGGGATATACAATTTGGATGTAATTTTATATCCGTCTTCTCTTGGAAATCTTGCACATAAGGGTTATCTTGCTCCTGGAATTGGCAATTGTCTCAGCATGTGTCACAATTCTGTCATGTCCTTGTCCATCTGTATTACACTTAAACTGGACAGATGTGTTTACAGGAGGTCTGGTCATAACTGACACGGGACAGGAAGTCAGAAAGGGCACTTCCGTTGACTGCAGTTTGGCTATCATCTATTTTAATTTCACTTATATTCCAAGTCCAGCATCCCTCGGGAAATGTCCTAAAGAGGAACTTTGGGGTTAGACGTTCACTTATGTGCACCAATCACTGGCAAATTAGCTAGTGGTTATTAATCAGATTTGCAGGATTGCATTAACATTGTCAGTATTAGAGGCTTTGTACTCTGCAGACTCACATGAACTCCCCAGGTTGTCAGCATAGTGATAGTGTGACTGGAAGTGTAATTAGTGAGCAGCATGCTTTCCTGGGAATATGTTTAGGAAGCTCTCAGTCAAATGTTATCTATTCCTCTGTCTGAATTTTGCATGTTAAGTATAACCAATATAATGGATGCCTGTTTATAAAGCACTACACTGGTGTGGGGGTATATGGATTGCTTTATTCCTGTTTTGGGGATAGTGTTACATGTCTTGAAGAGTATTTCAAAACCATTGTTGGCTGCAGGCATGGGGTTTCAGTCAGTCTGCCTCCTTGATGGGAAGACATGGGTTACACTACTGTCATACAGCTAGCTACTCCTTCTGTATTCTTTCAGTTGAATTTGATTTAACAGCTGTTACGTACTTTTGTCACCCAAGGCTGCATGTGAGTGTAGTTTGTATGTGACCATATTCATATGGGAGGAAAAACGCCCTGGGTGTACTAGTGCTGAAATTTAATGAGATTAGATAAACTTGTCCCCACTTAAATGCGTAATGGGTAAGAAGTAGTTAACAGCTCTAATGAGGAACAATGTTAAAACATGTAAAATGCATTCAGGCGGGAACAAATCATTATTTAAATAGTTAGGCACAGCTGCTTGTTCTGAATTGTATTTACTCTAAATGAGTGCAACACCTAATTTTCTTCTTAAGGGAAAGTGTGGTGGTTTTTTGTTTTGTTTTTTTTCCCAGTGAGGTTAGATTACAAGTGATGCAGACTTGCGTGTTTTGTAGAATGCACTGCTCGCTGAAGAGTGAAGCTCTATAGATGACTGGACAGTTGGTAGAAGCATCATGTGATTTGTTCCAGATCCTTCATCGAATATAACAGTATAGTAGCATTTGTCATGTTGTCAAAATAACTCCTTTGGGGGTTCTTGAGTGACTCTCTCTCTTGCTTCTATGGAATTAAGTTGGATTATACCTTGGTCTGCATTTTTTGGGCCTACAATCTGACTGTTTTTATTTGGAACTATCACATGCTGTGTTTTCATGGAATATCAGATGTCCTAATTCAGGGGTTTGCAACCTACTGCGGCGGAGATGCACTCTGCTCTTTAAGGACTTCTTTGTGGCTCCCAACGCTATCATTTATAAACTTTAAAAAAAAAATAAAAAAATAAACCCTCCTGATTATTTTTGATAAATGGTGAACCTCTAAATGCCCAAAAATGAGCAGTTCCTATATAAATGTGATCTCAAAACATTGCATAACTTCCCCAGTATCCTCCAGAGAGCGAGAAGGTTTGGGAGTGAGTCAGGAAGATAGTGGTACAAACACACACACAAAGTGTGAGGAAATAGAATATGTAAAAAGTTTTTTGTGAACGTCCCGCAGTAAACATGTATTGCCTTACAAATCATTGTGTGTGCACTGTTCTTAAAATAAGGGTTACAGAAAGTACAGTTTGTTATTTATTAAGGTCTGTCTCGTAGTCACATGCATTGCAGCTCTTGAATTTATTTATTTATTATATATTATAATATTTATTTATATATAAAATACACAGTAAATTGGACAAAATGGCTCCTCTTGCTATTTTGGTTGCAGAACTCTACCTGAATTTGAATTATATTATGAATGTCGTATTTGATGAATTCAGAGATGTAAAAAATTAGTTCTAAAAATGTGCTGTTTCTCATATTGCTGTGTTCACAGCTTTCTCTTGCAATGATCTTGAGGTTAAGACTAGATCATGATTTGGTCTAGGGCTTACAGCATGTGTTTACGCTATCTGAAAACAAACTTACAGGTGTACATTCAAAACTTGGGTGCTTTTGAGTTTGGATCAGATAAATATCCAAAAATGCCTTGGGTCTTTTGAGCTTCAGAGCCTCTATAATGTAAGGGTAACAAAAAGCCACATAGCTGCTCCAGAGGGCCCTTTTGTCTACAGAACACATCAAAAAATCAGTCTGCTTTTATGTGCAGATGTGGTCTGTTGACAGAAGTTTTGTCAGAAAATCTCTTCAGACAGTAACTTCTGAACACAGATGCTTGTAGTGTAGATGTAGCCAAAGAGTTTCAACCCTGACTTGGAATATCCAGAGCTATGTGGTAACTGGTTTATTGTAAAAAAAAAAAAATGATAATTTGCTGTTTTTTCTCATATTATCCATTGTAGCCTAGATTTAAAGTATGTAATCACTATGCATGAAACTTCCTCTATACTGTGGCACTGATGGTAACCATAGGAAAGACTGTTTTAGAGGAGTTTATGTAGGTATCAACACTTTACATAGGTCACTTCTAGTCCTTCACAGAACTATTTTTTGGCATTCTTCTTATGCTAAGAAGTACTAGTCCTGCTTGCTGCACACTTTGTGTCCATTGAAAGAACAGGACATGAAAGCTTATCATGCTCCAGTGCCTTTTGCCATCTGTCCCACTAGCTGAGCAAGGAAGGTCTAGTAACGTAGTAGAAGAGGCAGCTCTCCAGTGAAATGAGTAATGCATCATGGTGGTTTTAATACCAGTTGTCTTGGAAAAAGCAAAGGGATTTAATAGGCAAATTTGGTTTCTCAATTGCTTTCTCAGCAAGAGATAAAACATTCCTAGATACACAAGAAAATAAAATCATTTCAAATATTTCTTTAAACCAAGAACCTTTTCCAGATGGCTAAGTTTAAAAAAAAAAAATCAGAGCTTTCCCAGTTGCCTCACATTGAGTTATTTGTTTGCAAACAGAAATAACACACCCCAGACCTCACCTGATGCTCTCACGCATGCTTTCCTTTCCAGGTCTTTCCCTTTTCAGGCACAAATTATCTCTACTCTGCTGCTCCAGATATAAATCTCTGAAGTGCCTTACTCATAGCTTCTATTCCTTGTAATATAATTTAAATGGGACTCAAAGGCCCCTCTTGGGATTGGAGTATCATTGCGGTAGGCCTTGTACAAATGCTTATAGAGACGACAGTCCCTACTTGGAAAAGCATCAAATCAGTGTAAGCCAGGGACAAATGGATACAGCACACATACAAAGTGAAGGGGATCTTCTGGGCAGATAACTTAGTTTATTTGTGTGAAGGCATCCAGAGTTAAGCTTAGGGGGTTGAGAGGTTTCTGGATATAAGAAGGAAGTAGGTAAATAGTAGATGCAGGAGGTTAGGGGAGATGGGAGGGTGAAACTGCTTGCATGGGCTGTGTGGAGGTGAGACAATGGTGGATGAACAAACAATGCCAAGACAGTAAAAAGAGGCATACGGAGGCAAGTTTCAAAACTGAGTAACTGAGGTCAGAGGGCAGTGTTCCTTCTAGCTGTGTGCTTGGGCAGACACCCAGGAGAAATTCAAATGACGCTCAGATGATTGGCAGAGTGCCCACAGCCAGCAGCCTGTGTTTCAACTGGTGCTGCATGTCTGCAAAGGCCTCAGTGCATATAAGAAAATGTATTCCATTCACGAATTGGAAAAAATAGAAGGAACATTGTCGGGGGCTGTAAATTTCCCCCCAGGTGCTGCTTTTTGATGTGTAGCAGACAGAAAAAAAACACTGAATCAGTTTTTATAGAACTATGTGCCCCAGATGTGATCTTTATCAAGTTCAAACTCCGCATGTGCCATGACCAAAGCGCTTCAGTTTGGAGCATGGTGCCACATTGACTCTACAGATGTCAGCCAGGGTTGACTGGCAGAGAAAGTCTAGGGAATAACTCCATGGCAGCATTTGTCCCCAACTCCCTGTGGTGCTACTCTGCTCAGACCTCATGAAGGAGGCGGCAGGAGGCAGGGCCACAGTGGGGAAGATGGCTTCTGCATACACCTTGTTCTCTGTGACTGATGACAGGTCTAGGGCTCCCCACAGCATCCAAGGATCTGTGTGTTCTTACCAGACTGCCCAACTCCAGCTTCTGGCCTGGCCAGTGGGGTGGGACTTCAGGAAAGAGGAGGAGCAGGAGTCAGGGCCACAGAGGAGAATGGGGCATCTGTATATGTCCTGTTCTCTGCCTTTTGAAAAGGTGACTGCAGTGTGTATATAACACTTGCAAATAAACCTCTCTTTTGTTAGTTTATAAAGTTTCTAAAAAAACCTTCTGCAGCTGCTGAAAAGCACACGCCTCTTACCCTATCACACATACTACGGCTGCACTTTTTAGGTTTGTGCTTTTGATGTGTAGCAGAGAGAAAAAAAACTACCAAGTCCAGTGACCAACTTTTGTTTCTTATGGAACTATGTGCCCTTGATGTGCTCTTAATCAATTTCACTCTTATTATGTGCCATGAGCAAAGTGCAGTAAACCCTCGATTAATGGGCTAAAGGGGGGAGGGTTGCCCATTAACCCCGAAAGCCTGATAAATCCAAGTGTTTACTACTCACCCACCCCTGCTAGTGCCCCCCGCCCACCAAAATAAAAAGCTGGGGACTTGTCAAACTCTAGCTGCTGGAGTCAGAATTGCCAGAGCCTGCCATGCAGCTGGAGGAACCACACTGGAGCTGCCATGCACTCCTTTCACCGGGGTGGAGCATGTACACAGGAAAATGGCACTCATGTATGCACCCTACCCCTGGTGGGAGGAGCGTGTGATGGTTCTGATGTCAGTGGCAGGGCTTCTCCAGCTGTACGTGGAAGGATGCCTCTAGCCATGCACAGTGAGGCAGCTCCAGCTGTGCAGCACCTGCAGCCGTGTGGTTCCTGGAGCGGCTCCTCCAGGTGGCAGTGGAAAGTCCCTTAATTTTGGGGGTCGGGGGGAGCAGGGGGGTTAGGATTTTATGGACACCGGTGGACTTCAGGAACAGGGTTGTCCATTGTTTTTGAAGTCTGCTAAATCGGGATCTGTGAAATCGAGGGTTTACCGTCCATCAGTTTGGAGCCAGAGTAACTGCTGAAATAGGAGGTAAAAAGGTCTGTGATTTGCATCCAGCATCCCTTTTTTCTTCATCTATAATACAAGTGTACAGGTATATGTACTGGAAACTAGTTTAAAGAATGAAATTGCAACCAAACTTGAGGCATACAGTGATCCAGGCACCCAAAATTAGCTGACATTTTTGACATTGGTCTCTGTGTGTGTGTGTATCTTAATGTGGCACCTAATACTTGTCAGCAGCGAACATTATATAAAGCATGTATGTTCTAATCTAAGGTGACAATTTTAATTTTTTGTTGGGCTGGCAACCCTTTCACTGGGAATAAGAACTAACTTAATTTTTAAGCTCTTATAGTTCAGCTGTGTGTGATGTAAACTAGTCTCTGGGTTAAATTGGCCATGCAAACAACTTCAGGGGGCTGGTTTGTAACAGACCCCATGCGAGCTACAGTTCTGTAAGTTACACAGGAAAATTGTAGAGGGCGTACTTTAAGTGATCACTACTGGTGCACCCACCGTCTTTGGGGGAGATTTAAATGCAGAATGGGATAGGCCTGAACAGGAGAGTGAACTGAAAATGTCTGAATCAAAAATGGGAGAAGTTTATTTAGAATGTCGAATGGGTGGTGTGTGCCAGTTAGACTACGTGGCAGGTATGTCCAACATATAGAGAACGCTCAACAGAAAACTCAGTGTGAAACTGATTTGTCGTGACAAGCGATATTTTCATAATGGTGCTTGAGTAATTTCACCTGTGCATTAGAAAGTGCTGCCACAGGGTGAACTCACTGTCATGGTGCCTCCAGCTGGTAGCTGAGGGAATCAGCTCCTTTTCCTTAGCTGGGCATCTCCCTCTGGCTGGTGTGTCATGTGCTGCCATTATCTGTGCTCTGTTTGAGATCTGCATTGCTCGCAGGATTGCTGGGTCCTTCTTTGGGACACTGCTCCCCAGCAGCACCCACTACAGTCCCTTGCCCCCTTCTGGGGGATGGGTCCAAAAGCCCTCGTTCGGGGTACCTGCCAATATGGCCAGTTGCAGCCTTTATCTACCCCTACCTCAGAAGCAAGCCACAGCCCATATTGGCCACAGTTGGTGTGGCTAGGTGCAGTGCAAAGGGGGAGGAAAGGGACTCAGGCCTGCCCACTACTGAGTCCTGGCCCAGGGACCCTCTGGCAGCAGCCTTGTCCTGCCCTCTTGTTCTCTTTCCCTTGACCATCTCTCACTCCTTGGGCCGCTTCCCCTGTGATCCCTTGTGGTCTTCCACCTCAGTGCTGGCAGGAGTCAAGTTGGAGCCTGCCCAGCACTGCTGTATCTAAGGTGCTAACTCTCTCTCTCTCAGATCTGGTCTGCACTTTACCTGGCCAGCCCCTACTGATTCAGCTCTTCTGAAGCAACTCCCTATATGCAAGGCAGCACCAGCAAACTGCCTGCTGATTGGCTGCCCCCAGGAGCCCTTCACTTATTGGCTGGGTGTTGCACAGGCTCCCTCCAGCCTGCTTTACCCCTTTCCTTCCAGTTTTGGGGCTGCTCAAGCCATTACAGATGTACATTCTGTCCATCAATGCCAGACTATAATTTTCTCCTATTTTTACTTTTTTATTGTAAATCATGCTGCTTATTGCCAATTCACAAGCATGTTGTTGACGAGTATCAGAAAGGTAGCCATGTTAGTCTGTATCTTCAAAAACAACACGAAGTCCTGTGGCCCCTTTATAGACTGACAGATATTTTGGAGCATAAGGTTTCATGGCCAAAGACCTGCTTTGTCAGATGCAACTCTTTGCCCACAAAAGCTTATGCTCCAAAATATCTGTTAGTCTATAAGGGGCCACAGGACTACTTGTTGTTTTCTTGCTGTTCTGCCATATGACTTTGGCAGCCTTTTGGAGAGGTGTGATCACACAAGATCTTGTGCCACACAAAGATAATCAAAAATGAGGGTTGGCAGGGCTGAGGATGGGGACTGGGGAAGGCCCACCTCACTCTCTGCCCAGATCTGGCACCACTTTGTGGTCATGGTTGGAAAGAACTTCAGCCCAAATGCCTTTGCAGCTCCCCACTCCCTGAGTTTCAACCCAGACTGAAGTGCAGAGATACATTCGCTCAGGGTGCTTACCGTGCTCCTAGAAGTTTTTCACCCCAAGTTTCTAAGCACAATAGTTCAGATAAAAATCCAAATCAAATACTAAAATTTGGTTCTTTAGTTCATCTGTGTTACAATCGGGTCACTCCAGTATCGTGGAGCAACTGCTTTTGGTGGGGGGGGAGGTGTTCACAAAATGTGATCTCTTGTAAAATTGAAGTTTGGATGCCAGTGTAGTCTAGTTGACAGAGCTCTAGATTGGGACTCGAGGGTGGAATTCAAATCCTGGCTTTGCTGTGTGACCTTGAAGTAGTTTATCTCTCTGCACCTCATTTACACGGTCTGTAAAATGGGAATAATTATGGTGCCCTGTTTTTGTAAAAGTGCTTTCAGATCTACTAATGCTATGTGAAGTAGGTATTAATCCTTATTTTAGTGTGTTATGATTGAGTAGAAATTCCCTGTTCTTCAAGGCTTGAAGGCATCTGTGTTTAGGTAGGCAGAGATACCAATATCAAAAGTACACTGGAAAAGTGCCCTAGTCTGTTTAAACCAACTGGTCCCCACGTTGTAGGCTTTTGAAGTTATCCTCTTTGCTTGTGTGAATGTGAAAACAATGCAGGAGTGGATCCCTTAGACAATTGATGTTTAGTTTTCATACAGTAGTTACCTGTACAAGTCAAGACTGAATGAGTAGAGGTTGAACCTGTCTTGTCTGGCATTCTTGGGACTTGACTGGAGCTGAACCAGAGAATTTGCTGCACCATAGGTCAATGTTGTTTAGTAGCATCAGTAACACTTCCTCTGTTTACTGAGCTCATAGAAGACATTTAAGGGTAAATTACAGCTAAATAACAGCACAGGACCCTGATAGTCAGGACCGGTGGCTGGGAACAAACTTTATGGGATCATGGGAAACTTGGTCACATCCATGATGAGTGGTCATCCAACTATCTAAAATAACATCACATTATGGAAGTTGCCAGACAAGTGTGTGCCGGACTAGAGAAGTTCATCCTGAAGTAGCTAAAAGTTGCAGCTCTGACTCTTTGCATGGTATGTGTGTGAAATAAATTGAAGTATTCTGTCTAGTCGTCTTCTCTGCACCAGGATCTGCATAATCAAACCATCGCATTAGGTACTACTAGGCATTCTGTATGCTTCATCCTTAGTTTGTAGCTATGTTTCAGGTAAGGCACTAGAACGGATGTTGATAGCATTTAAGAAAAATAAATCAATATTTCTATTTGTTATAAGAGAAATATGAGTGTTCAGACACAGTGGAATTGATCTTAGAGCACTGAGAATAACAAGTGGGTACCAGGTATGTAATGAAGCAATTATGACAAGTACTATGTATGTAATGAAACAATTGTTCAGTGCTGTGAAGAGGGAACTTTCTGCCCTGGTTTCTGCTTTTCCATACTTTATTTTTAAGCATATGCATAATTTTTCACATCAGAACTTTTCACTGTAGGATTACAAATTCAACATTACTGTCTTCAGCTTTCCGTGTGCTGAATATTTGCCACAAAAATAAAATCAGAATTCCTAATATGCAATAAATCTGGTAGAAGTTAATACATCAAAGTATTTTGATCTTTTTCTTCTTTCTCTGTTTCTGTGGACAAAGCATTGCATTGATTCACCCTAGGTTAGTGAGGTTATAAACAATGGTAATCAGGAGGGATGGGGGAGAGAAACCAAAATTAGTAATGTCCAATTCAATTGACATTCAGCCTGCATTAACAAGTCAAATCACAAAAGTGTATACACTATTTTACTGTTGAGCACTACCTGTATCGACACTAGCTTAGGCTGGCTGGGTGTTCAGTTTGGATCTGTCATAGGTGTTCTTATCATGCCACATGGCACCCATCTGTTTGTCAAGTGTATAACAACTGTAGTAAATGCATTTTGTAATTCCCTGTATCAAAAGAAAAACCTGCTGAAACTGGACTAGAGCCGATACAGGCAGTTGCTGGGATTGTCTGAGCATCTCCTCATTTCAGATCTTTTCCCTGCCACTTCATACAGAAGAACTGACAAAGACGAGGAGAATCAAAAATGTCAGTCATCCATTCTTTAGTGCTCCACAGTGCCCACATTTCACTCTGATATGATAAAGTTGATGTAACTATGATTCTTCGCATTAACAGCTTTGTAGGAAGCTTGATGTAATGACTTCTGAGACACCACTGAAGTGTCCGTAACACGATGGCAGCTGCTATGAAAGTGTCCATAGCTTTTTAACATACTAAAGCAGTGTTTCTTATAGTTACATTTTTATAACAGTTGGTGCTGACAGACCAATCAATCTGAGAGTTGCCGCCTATTTGATGTTGTCTGGTCAGGTTAATACAATACTCTGTTGGCTGGAGACTGCTTGCTGGTAATGACTAGAGGTTGGTAGGTGTTTTCTCCCCCCCCTTCCCCCCAGCCCTCTAAATTTGATACGTGTCTGGTAAGATATTCCATCATCTGCCGTAAGTTACCAGCTGAGCCAGTGGAGCAGTGTCACTGGGTGTATTTGAGGTTTCCATGTAAACTGATGTTCAGCTCGGTGCCACCATCAACTGCCCTTTCAAGCTTATCCATCAGTCAGTACTGATATCAAGCAAGAATAGTGATGATGCAGCCTTGCCGAAACACAAAAATGTGGCAAGTATCTCCCATTAATTCAAACCCCACTTTGTGTTCCTTTAGAGCACAGATGAGCAAATTTGGGAGGGCATGACCTTTCATAAAGGGGAGGGTTGCATAACAGTCAGCTGCTGGGTCTTGCTCATTCATCTAATTAAAAGTGTTGAAATTGGTTACTGTTCTTACGTACGTGTATTCACATTTATGTATCGCTTAATAAAGTTTTTACATTCAACATGCTTATTTTCTTACACGTGCCAAAAGGGTTTTTATGTGAACATAACCAAATTTTCTATCGGTTTGGATTACATTAGTCAGTGGAGGGACCCCCTGCTAATTTCAGGGATGAAAAGTGGGGCCTGACATAAAAAGTTTGCTTGCCCCTGTTTTAGAAAGTGGTTCTATCAATAATGCTATCTTTCTGGGAATGCTGAGTCACCTGACCACATCTTACAACCTTGCCTGATACACTAAAACAAAGGGCTAATGAAAGCCTATTTAGAAAGTGTTATACACAGCTTATTATATTCAGACATCTCATAAAAGCTATCTCAAAGCAAAAAATGTGGTCAGTAGCACAATGGCCAAGCTCTAAAGCCATGGTGACTATCCTGGCCTTCACTTCCCTTGTCTTGAATCAGTGATGCAGTTTTTGAAAAGACTTCTCCCCTGGCACTGACCACAACACAATACATCTATAGTTGTGACATCTGATCTTCTGGCCCACTTTTTAACAGAGACAAAATAGTGATCTCCCTGTATTCAGCTATGATGATGATGCACAGGAGGTCTAGCAGAATGTATGCAACTGTGGCAAACTTGGACTCTCTCTCTTCAGCAATTTGGGGGCATTACAGACTTCTGGAGCCACCCCAGACTTCAACTTATGAATGGCAAACCAGATTTCTTCTTGCTTGAAGCCAGGTGGCACTTACCCAGAACACCACACTGTGAGGCTGCATCTACATTAACAAGTTCTTTTGAAGGACTCTTCCAAAAAAGGGGGCTCTTTCTAAACTTCCTGTGGAGCATCTACACACACACAAAGCGTTCTTTCAAAAGTAAATCAAAAGAATGTGGCATTCCTTTTGAAATCGCTTTTCCTTTCCCGTTTCAGGCCAGACACCTTCTTTCAAAAGAAAATGTGGGTAGATGCTCCACAGGCCCTCTTTTTTTGAAAGAGCAGTCCTCATGAGTCCTCTTTTTTTTTTTTTTTTCGATCACTGGCCCGTTCTTTCAAAAGAGTGATGGCTGCGTGGATGCTCTATTTTGAAACAGCAGATCACTCTTTTGATCCACTTATTTGTGTGTGGACACACGCTTTCAAAAGTTCTTTTGGAAGAGCTCTTCCAGAAGAGCTTCTTTCGAAAGATGTCTGTAGTGTAGCTGTAGCCTAAGTGTAAGATGAGAGGTTGCAAATAATTGAAATACACCTGAAATGACTTTCCCAATGATACAAGTGATCTTGCAGGCTGGCTAATACCACCCTTCCAGTTCTTTACTGGGCAAAATGATGCTGCCATCTTTCACAGTCAGTGCACAGTTGAATGGAGGCTGCAGAAATTGTACCAGGGAGTTGCCTGTTCTAACCTGGATACCTGGTTTGAGTACCAGTATTCTTCATCTTTCATGCAGAGTGACTAGACAACATTCCAATGTTGAACTCATTTAGCTCTTTTTTGCTCTTGACATGTGTGCACAAATTGCAGTGATCAATGGGTGATATCTGAAGGGCTGATGGTTCAGTACCAAGCAGGCAGTGATCAGCAGGGAGGCCTTGAAACAGTTTCTCTCCTCATCAGATGACAGAGGAAGTGAGCAGTGGCTTTGAACAGTTCAGAACAAGAAGCCATTTAATAGTTCATTTCTAAGAAGAGCATTTGATTGGATTCAACAAACTTTAGCATGTTGACCTCAAAGACAGCAACTTAAAGGTGCACTTTTGTCACCAGGAGCCAGTAACGGGCACATCAGCGATTACATATATCAAAGATGTCTGTCTGCCAACTGTTTTGTTAACAAGAACACAATTACAGGCCTAGTGAAATCAAGTAGGGTATACTAATTCTGCTTGTGAACTTCAGGAAAAGGAAGAGTGAGACAGTGCTCACCATCTCATTAACAGGTGCAAATTTGAGCAATCACTTACCCTTGTTCTTTTGAGCACCAAAGTTCCCAGTGTACTCAACCACTGTGGAAATCCTTTTCTACCTGTACATTATAGAAGCCTAGAGTCATGACCTGTTACCTTCTGGGACTTTCATTAAAAACTACCTGCAGCTGCCGGTAAAAACCTTTAGTGTCCTTGTTAGCCTTGCTATTGGTGGCAATATACACAGTGATAAGATGCTCCACAGCCAGAACAGAGTAAGATGCTGCTGTGCCATTCATTACTTATCTGATGACTCTGTAGTGCCTACTGGAAAATAAGTGAAAGTACAATAGCCAGCTCTTTCTTGAGCAATCTGTTGTTGTAATCTGAGAAAAGAACTACTGTCCTCAACTTTGTTTTTACAGTTTATTGGCCAGTATGTGTCAGGTAAGGTCAAGCTCTTTGGCTGCTTAAAAGGGACAACTTTAGCAATTTCACACAACATTTGAATGTTCCAGATGCCCATTTTGCATTTGCCACCAACATTTAGTATACCAGAATGGCCCTTTCACAAGGTTTCAGTGATCATTTTTGCCTCAGTGGCAGGCACAAACTCAGAGCCATTTTGTTTTCACTGATGCTTGACCAGATTGTTGCAGGTGGTTGACTTCAGTAGATGTGAATGTACCAACTCCAGAAAGTTGGGTTTGTTTTTTTTAAAGTATTAAATTTCTGATGATTTATTCTTGACAATGATTTAATTAACTTCTTCCCTGCTCTCCCTCCCTGCCTCAATCGTATTACATAAATCTTACATTCTTGCAGTCAATATCATAAGATAAGTAGATACAAATTTTTAGTTACATTTTGTCTCTGGAAAGCAACATAATTTCTGAATTTGAGTGACATAAACATGAATGAGTGAATCCAATTTTTTTCTGTGGAAAACTTGTAGAATACTTCATAGTGAATGAGCTGTCCTGCCTCATTTTAGAAGATTTGGTTAATGAAAATATGTAGCCTTTAAAGAGAGGATTGCTTCTTACCATTATGGTTAATATTATTTTCCCTGAAACTTTACTAATCATAAGGCTGGAAACAATAGCATGATTTTCCCTATTCACCAACATTCAACATTTTTTATAAAACTTGTTAGTTTCCTTAGATTCTATTTTGCAGTTTAAAGTAAAATGCAAATCCTTGCCCTGCCCCATCTCCAGAATGTGACCAATATCAAAATCTTACATTAACCCCTCTTGATTTCTCTAGTAGTACAAAATTCTTATATGGGAGAAGAGGAGACATGGCTTGGACATCTTATTGCAGTACTTAATCTCTGTGTGGTATTTAGAAACTCTGGACCACTGAACATATACAAACAGGATGCATAGATTTTTCTTGTGAGATGAGACTGACTGTCGTGTAACAAAATCATATAACGAGCATTTTATTTCATTTTTCAATGGTCATCTCTGCAGTAGCAAGTCTGGAAGATGGGCATGCTGCGATAGGTAAAGTTGTGAGCAACAATCTGAAAGCATTTTGCTGTCTTAGTATTACTCTAGTTGTTCCTAACACAGCCAGCCACTGCAGTAGCACGTGTGCTCAAGACAAAGCTCAGCTACAGAAACACAGGTAGTTTCTCACCTGTGCACATCCTTTCTATTCTAATTAGCATAAGGCTTTTTGGTGAGTTTTGAGGGCATGGAAAAAGAAATTGTTCAGGAAGGTGCTGTTTTAAAACAATGGGAAGGTAAACAAAGAGGCTGGAAGTGGAGAAATAGTTGGTGGGGTATGACCCCTAACCACTGGCTGAGATACTGAAGTCCTCAGATGGTTTAAAGACTTCAAGTTTCATAGAGAATTGACCATTTACACTAGTTTAAACCTGCAAAATACCTCTGTGACTTCCTGCAGAGGAAGGTGAAAATCTCCAAGGTCTCTGGCAATCTGACCTGAAGAGCGGCAGAGGGGGAGGGGGGAGAAGGGAGAATTTCTTCCCCCGAGCATTGGTACAACTGTATTAACCTTTTTCAAAGTCATGTCATATTGATGGCTCTTAAGTTGTCCTGCAATCATGCAATACACCCAGCTCTTTCTCTTCCTCTGTTACTTCCAGCTGATAAGTCCACAGCTTATAGCAAAAACTTAGTTCCTAAAGGCATGTCTTTACACTGTTAAATATCATTCCATTCCTGTTACTCCAGTTTGCAAGTCACTGCTAGTTGAAGGTTCTCTGAAAGTATCTGGCAGACTCAAACTCAATGGCTGACAGTAGGCATATCATCTGTTACCCTTTCTTTTAACATTAAGTTCACTTTCTACCTTTATTTCTCAAGTCTAGATGGCCATCAGTGTGTTCTGTATTTACTATATATTATTACAGTTGGTTTTATTGGGAAATTTTAAAATTTAAAGGCCAGGTTATCTCCTACATTCTTGATGATACACCTTTACTCATTGTCCAATGAAAACGGTTGGTGTTGGGAAAACGAGCTTATAAAGCCTCCCTTAGCTCTTGGGTGTCTGAGCTCTCAAACTAATTTTTGCCATCGTCAAATGAAACTTATTTGTCTCCAAGGTCCCACACAAAACAAGCCTTGAGACGTTTTGGAGTCGGCTCATGAGAGGATTCTTGCTGCAATGTCCCAAACGTAATTGAATTACTTTACATAAAAGCTGCATGAATATGTAGGGATGTTTTAAGTTAACCCAACCTCCTATGGCAGAATCTGAATGCAGATAATAGGCTCCCCCCACCCCAAGAGTATCAGTAATCTTTGCAAGGAAGAGGAGAGAAACTATTTAGAGTAAAGCTGATATTCTTCTTTTATTTCTGTTTTGAGAGTCTGTGAATTTCACAACTTCAGGCATTGCAGAGACCAAAGAACAGCTTTCTTCAAAAAAAAAAAAATCACTTTTCCCTTTATCCCACTCTTCTCCTATAGCCTGACTAGTGTACCATCAATTTTTTTACTTGCTAGTACTCCTCCTGTAAATGCTGATACAGATGTTATTGTGGTACCAAACGAGAGTTTGCAGTCTGGTTTTCTGAACATACCCCAGTATTTTTATCTTGATACATGGTTACATTTTTCCTTCAGTGGAATCATGTCTTCAAAAGCACTATTTCCTATTATCCATCCAGAAAGTTTATCACTGTTAAAGAGCCTTAAGTTAACAAGCTTTTTGGTGGCACTATGGAAATCTCTTAACAACCAAAAGTATTTTTCCTCTATGAAAGGAAACATTCAATATAAGCGGCAATTTTTGTCTCTCCCTTTCTTCTTTGGAAAACTGACCAACGGAAATGGCTTTAGCAAGAGTAGATGTTTATTCTGGTGTAACAAACCATGTATGAAGTATTTGATACATGGGAGTAGGGGACAAACCCACGTTACAATTTCTATCAATAAAAATTATTTTGATGGATTTTGTTTATTGTAATTGACTTGGAAAAGCAAACAGTACTAGAAGGAATAAAAATACTTAAAACAACCATTCATATATTCTGCAAAATATGTTTCATAGAAATAAATGTTATCCAATATTTAAGGTCATGTGGGAAATCTACATATAAAGACTATACAGTAGAGAGTTTAAAGAGTAAATTGCAAACTCGGATGCTATTTCTCAAGCTTCTTTAGTTCTCATGCCTACCATATGTATAATAGCCAAAATACCCAAATTTAGTATCACCACATACTTTTATAAAGCATCAGCACAAAGATGCCTGCATGGGAGGTACTGCAAGCGACTGCTACAAGTTTGAAGATAGGTCTAAGAAATGAGTTATTCTGATTCTCTTTGGATTGTAAGCATTTTGGGACTGGGACAATTTGTGTACCTTCCTGCATATTCTGTGTAGTGCCAAATGTACCTTGCCACTTGGAAATAGCTACTAGCTGCTCCAATGAATTATTGTCTCTGTATTCTGCTACAGTGAATTGCACAGCTGGATGATCAATGGCCAGGGAAATTCAAGCAATCAGATGTAGTCTCTTCACTAATGTTGACGTTCATAATTACTAGAATGAGCCTCTCATTCCTGAGCTCATTACAGTAAGGGAGAGACCTATAAATAGTAAGTCAGATTGACCCATCCCAGCAGTTGCAGAACCTGTACATAACAGGAATTTCATTGTATCTTACAATAAAACATTCTGTAGGAATTGACTCAAATCTCAGTCATATCAGTGAGCTATAGCATGGGATTTCTTGCATTACTCAAGCAATATTCAGATATAGCTGCCTATGTAGGCTATCACAAACATGGAAACTGTAAATCCACAATGATAACCCCTCTGAAATGAATGTAAGCTACCTTGGGAGAAATTAGATGTGCACTGAGCAGCCATTTGCATTTCTGTCTGTTGCTCTGGGCAACACACACGCCCTCTTTGTCAGTGTCCCAGCCTGTAAAATTAGGAATTGTGGCTTACCTCACAAAATAGTTCAGGTTTAAACAGATTTTCATACATGTAAAGGATGTGTTACAATACAAAACTCTTTTTTTTTTTTTTCATGCAGTGGTGTGGTAGTTTGCTTTCTTAGACCCAACAAACACCAACCGGTTTAGAATTAGGAACTCTTGTTTTTCCTGGCAGAAAAATTCAAAATTAGTTCAAAATTAAGGGCTGAAGAACCATTGCAGAGAAGCAGCCTATGTTAATCCTATCTGATAAATGGCAAATCTGGGAGAAAATATGCTATATAAGGCAATGGCTGGCACTCTACTGCAAGTAGTTTGATGACAAGATGAAATGTGTATTACTATGGAAGGTTACCTTAAATAGTATAATTAAACCTATCTATTTTATCTTACTGACCTGACAGCCATCATCTAATAGTGAAAAAACTCAAGACTCCTCTATTAAATGTCTGTTAGTTGATTTCTTTTCAAAACAGGACAAACCTAAATTCACGTGTGTTTACCTACAGGAGTTTGGCGCGTAGTCTTCATTATTGCAGGGACTGCTCAGTCTCATATGGAGCCATATGGTCCACTCAAACTGCCTGGGTAAAATGTTCCTTTTATCATTTGGAGACCAGCCCTCTGAATGGGCCTATGGCACCATGGGAGGATCTTACTCATGATTGGTAATGAAGGTCTTATATGACTAGTCTGCAGCTAAGTACTCACACCACCTTCAGAACTGAGGGAGTGCTGCCAAGGCAGCTTGATCCAGGATAATTTGACCTAGTTGCGGGATGGGCACAATTTAGTCTGCTAGACCCACATAGACTGCAAACATGCTTCAAGGATGTCTTGACCTGTATAAATGGAATACATCCAGCACAGTAATAGACAAAAGAACCCCATCAGAACAAATAAACAAAGGAAAGTCTATTGGAAACAGTTTATGCTTAAACATGTTGTCTTAGGAGATATAAAAATAAGCTTGTTGCCTATTGATAGTTTCCCTTGCTCATTCTGCTACTTTTGTTGGATTCCTGGCTCCGTAGCAGTGAACACATCAATTTATGCCTACTGTTTCCCATTGTCAGCAGCCATAATATCAAGGCAAGTCCCACCTTCCTGTAGGTAAAGGGGGAAATAACCACTGAATCATTTTCTCAACCTTTTTTTTTTAATTCCCTGTTTGTATATTCTTAAAATGTAACAGCATGGTTTACAGTAATGTAAATAGTCATATCCAGTATCTTAAAGTGGTTATTTACAACAATCTATAATCAATTAATTTGTGTGCCAAGTCATGTGTGGATGTGCACCATCAGTAGCAACTGTGGGAGGCTGTGGGCTCTCTGGTAATCAGCTGAGTGGCACCTGAATCTCTTCTAGGTGACAGCCCAAGCTCTCAACATACAGGCAACGCTGTGAATTGTAACACTGAGCAGAAGTAATGGGTCTGTCCTACAATTGCTTATTACCTAATATACTATATTGTTAGTCTTTGGAGTGCTACTGGACTGCTTTTTTGTTTTGATAGACTACAGACTAGCACAGCTATCTCTCTGTCACAGTCAGCGCTGTCTGTAACCCATTAACACCCCTCGCTCCTGCTACAAAGGCATTAACACACTGCTTAGTCTTAAACTCTCTCTTTAGGATATGTTAACTATTTATTTATGCCAACCAACCTGTTCCACCTGCATTTAGCTATGGCACTGGGGGCAAGTTTACACTAGACCTGAGAGTTGATCTCAGATAGGCAATTCCATCTAGGACAATTGTATAGCTGAAATTGACATATGTGAGAGAGACTTATCAGGCCCACCTCACAGGGAGGTTGATGGGAGAAACTCTCCCATTGACCTTCCTTATTCCTCGCAAGAATGAGGAGTACCAGGTTTGACTGTCAAGCCCTGATAGTTTGATTTTATGCCTCCCTACCTGGTGTGCTAAATTGAACCCGGGAAGATTGACCCTGACCATGTCAATCTTCTGGTAAGTACAGACATACCCTGAGTATCTTTCCCAGAGCTGAAGAAGAGATCTGTGTATGTCAGAAGTTTCTCTTTCATTAATAGAAGAGAGTAACTTCACCTACCTTTGTCTGTCTTGTACTCTGGAACCAATGCAGCAAACAATATTAACACTGGCTGCAACACTCAGCTAGTTGCTTTGGTATTGGACTATTTGGTGGAGCCCAAAATGGAGAGAGAGTGGGTGCTGTATTGTGCATGTCACATCTGATACTTCATTATCTTTCTACCTCATATAGGGGCTGGATTATTGTCGTGATGGAATCATGTGGCTCTGCTGAGAGCTTCAAATATGAAGTTGTCACCATTTTTTCTTTACCAGAGTGTTTCCCTCTGGGTTCTTTCTACAATAGTACCAAAACAGTTTGACTGTCTTGCAGGTAGTGAATGTTTCCCTCCTCTCTGCAACAGAAGCCTTAGTAACTTAAATTCTCTAAGTGGACAGCCACAGCTAATTTGTGCTGTTTCAAGGCTCCCTCAAGCATGTCCTTTTTGAAGATGATCTGCATGTATGGGAACAGTGAGAATTAAAATTAACTCCTACCTTGTATTTGCTGCCGTCTTTGCTAGTAACGAAGTTTTAAGCTAGTGCAGCACTACATTTTGTAATACGTTTTGTTTGTGGCTAGCTGTTTAACCTCTAACTTGTGCTTATTTAAAAAATGCCTGGCAAGTTGTAATGGGCAGTAGTTTCTGTACTTCATAGCTGTGCTTAAATTTTTTAAATTATTTTTGTGTCCACTTCTTATTAACCTAATTCTAATTACCTAGTGCTGTTGAAAGTGAGAAAGTTCAGACTGTTAAATCTTTTGTTGCTGGACTCCTGTACTGTAAAATATCCAAACTAAGCTTGTTTTTATTTGCTTATTTTGCAAAACTGCATTTTCTTCATCCAGTGTCTACTTTTTTCTTAGATAACGTGAGCAAGAATCTTAAAGCTACATTTCCTCTAAATTACAGGGTGCTTTTTACTATAGCCTTGTTTGTAGCATTTCTCTGTTTTGCAGGGACTCCGAAATATTTTTAAAAAATTTGTTTTCATGCTTGCACTTGCCCTGTTACTATTTCAGTTATGCAGATTCTTGATGCTGTGGAGATTTGTGCTTGATGACGCCAGGGCAGCTGCACGTTGTTAGCATTGTAGGTTGTCAGATGATCATGTGGGATTCTTGCAGCATGCAACATTCAATAGGATTGAAAAAGGGCTTTTGATGCAAGGCATAGCTTTCCGACTATATTTGTGCCTTTTTAGCTAGCTAATAGAGAAAACAGATCTAATTTAAATTTTAAAATGCTGCCTCATTTTTCTTCTGGTTGGTTTCATTTTGGCTTCACTAGAAGATGCATCTGGTACATCCATGATTGAGGAGTTTATTAATGATATTGTCATTCAGCTCACTTACTTTCTTTTCTTTTTAGAATCCTAGCTAACCCACAGATGACATGATCATGCATTTGTTCAGTCATCCATATAGACTACAAACCACCATGCATGATTTCTTCCTCTTTCTCCCCTCACTCTGCCTTTTCATTCCCTTTTAAGTTGCATTGTCATGTTCTCTTTTACCATTAAGCTCTGTGTTTTGTCTTCCCCTCCATTGTTTGCTGATGGTTTTTTTTTCTTCCATGCTTGGTTACTGCAATATTATTTGATTAACTGGCTGTGATGATGATGAACCTGCACACTGGAGGAGCAGCTACTACAGTGGTGATGAAGGGATGTAATAATGGTCGCTATCCTCGGAATTCTCTCTACAGTGACTGCATTATAGAAGAAAAGGCAGTGGTCCTGCAGAAAAAAGACAATGAAGGATTTGGATTTGTGCTCAGAGGGGCAAAAGGTATGCATTTTTCTGTGTGTCTCTGTGTGTTTGTGTAAATATACAGAATTCATATATTCACATCTCTGAATAAGCAGGAATTATTCTTGGTGCACTTGGTTGCTAGACAACAGTGTTCGCTGCATTCTGTGCTACTCGGATGGATTTTAGTGGTTTCTGTTTGAGCAGTTTGGATTTTGTACAGAGCTCTTTCATATGCTGTTTGTTTTTATTTCAGAGTAGTTGCAACATTTTTTCATGTACATATTCTGTTAGCCGTCTAAGCCAAACTACAGGCATCTTGCTTCAGATGAAAAAAATTACCTTGTATTTCAAATGTTAGTCAATTTTAAAATGGTATCTGTGAATAGCAAGTAAAAAAAAAAAAAAAGGCAGGTTAGTGTTTTGCTTAAAATAGGTGTGGACTTTGTGCAAGGTGACACTGATGCAATTTTGGTATGAAAATATGGTCTTTCTGTCTTCAGAAGCTGCACATATGTTGCATGGCCTGTGATGCGTTCTAAGAACTGCTTTTCTTCATACATTAAAACGTTAGGTTTTAGTCTAAGGAAAAGATTATTTTAGAGGATTTTTAAGAGTGAAGTCTTACATTTAGTGCTCTGCTTTTCAACTTATGCTTCAGTGTCGGTGAATTTTACTCAATTTATGTTTTTTAAAATGTATTGATGGTATGTCCCATCTCTTGCTCCCCCTCAGTTTTTTATGGGTTTTTCCCTTGCCCTGCCTGGCTCCAATTAAAGGGTTGCTCACATGTGGTCATGAAGGCTATTCCACACCCTCATTCTGGGGACATCATTTTTATGTTCCCTCACTAAATTTAATAATACCGTATTTTTTTGAATAGCTATAAAAGCATTCATTCTGTTAAATGCATGTGAGTGGGGACTGCCAGGAAAGCCAGTGGCTTTTTCTTTTGATTAACTGGCATGAGATGTCTATGCAGCAAAGTGAGGTTACAGCCTCTGTGTAAGCCCAAGTAATTTAGTCACACTCGCACTCTCAAGTACAGGGGTGTGAGCCCCTCAGATGAAAGGTCTCAAGCCCTTAATAATCCTAAATCTTTCTGATACAGGACTGGTGTTTGGCCTGCTGTGCCTTTCCTTACAATAGAAACTGATATCTCTTCTGCTCATGTTTTGAGATTCATATCAGTGTAAAGAATAACTTACCAACATTTAATGTAAATCAAGCAAGCTAGGACTTTTCCTCCCAGTTATAGATTGTAAAACCAGGGTAGTTCTTGCAGAGAATGAGATGAGCATTTCAATATATATAAACATTTCCAAAAGGCTTTGACCTTCGCAATCAAAACTGAACTGTTACACATTTTGATTATTTTATGTGGCAAAAAAGGGAATATATTCAAAAATGGAAAACTGTAGAGTGCCAAGGGACTGCCTGTATCTAGATTATCTGCAGCAGAGGCCTAATTTACTTTTAGTACGTAATGTGTGTTTTGTTCTTCATTCACCATGGAGTCTTTTTCAGTAAAATTATGTTTGCAACTATTATTTGTTTTAATATGACCTTTTATCTTCAAAGCTGATACACCTATTGAAGAATTCACCCCAACTCCAGCCTTTCCTGCTTTGCAGTACCTGGAATCTGTGGATGAAGGGGGAGTAGCATGGCAAGCTGGTTTGAGAACTGGAGACTTCCTGATTGAGGTAGGAAAGCATGGAATTTGATTGTGTATTCTGGTGGCAAAAATGTTGTGTGTTGTTTTTAAACACTTAAATTTGAGCTATAAAGTATGATTATAACCAATAGTGCCGAGGATGCTGCTGATATAATAATAATGATCTTATTTGGATTTCATGCAAAATATAGGAAAGTAAACAGATTTGGATACCATGTGAGAAAACTGCTGGAGACTGATTCTGTTTTTGATTTGGGGTAGACTACTAAATAACTGCTAAAAAAATAACTTCATTAGTATAGCAGTTATATAAAACCCTTTTGCAGTCTTGTTTGGTAGCAGTGCGGAATTTAATGAAAGGACTTCAATAGCATGGTATAAAAGAATCTGCATGTGAGGTGTTCTATTTGGCAGATATGGCAAGTAGAGAATTGTTAAAGGCCAGTATCAAGAAGTATTGAGATGAGGTGGGTTTTTCTTTTGTTTTACTCATTTATTGCTGTGACACAGGCCAGGATAATTTGGAGGATGCTTTCACAACAACTTTTTTTTTTTTTTCAAATAGAACATTACTTGTTATGTAGTCTGCACAGTTGATGATGTGTTTCCAGATGTTTTGCAACGTGAATCTACAACCTAAACGTAACTGTTCCCACAGTATATGCATATGTGTTAGTGTTTACAAGGAAAAAAAACCTGATGTTTGAGGTTTCTGTATTGATTGACCTTTTTCTTTTCTTTTTCTCAGAGGTGTATTTGTCAAACTTTTGAGTTGGAATACAAATTTACATAGAATACAACCTTGTCATCTTTCCTTTATATTAAATGTAAATGCAATTTAGGTTTGTTACTTGCATGGTCATACAATGAATATGTACACAGGGAGTTCTTTATATCAATGAAAGTATAGACTTTTTCAAGGTAAGCAAGAAAAGTTGATGTCCCTCTGAGCATTGATGCCTAAACAGGAGAAGATGCTTTTTAAAAATTAGTATTTGTCAGTGTGATTTGTCTTTAGCTTGTTGGTTTTTAGATTTTTGTTCTGGTAGTGCTTGGCATTTGTAAGATAAGTGCTTTTTCTGAAGATGTTTGGAAGTATCAGCAGTACATTTTCTGCCCTTAAGTGGGCAGTTTTCACAAAGGCTATTCGCAGGCAGCTTTGATGGATTGATTGGTGAGCAATGGTTAACTTCCTACAAGGAGGATGAAAGGTTGACAAAATGACTGGTAAGAATTGCTTAGACTGTGATGATAGGATAATTAATAATGTACAAACCTATAACTTGGTTTCTGAACAAGCTTCATAATGAAATAAATCAATGTCTAGTCCCCAGTTTAGTAAAGCATTTAAAGCACACATTTAAATACTTCCTTGAGGAAGGGAGGGTGTCATGAATGAGGGCCGTAATCCATACTTCAATGCGGTGAAGTTTGTAGCCTGTTCTGAAGGATGTGGTAATGTGTAAAACAAATCTAGCTGTGTATATAATCTGACCATTCGAGTTACTACTTAAGCCACAAATTGCACATTAAAAAAAGAACTAATGCAAAAGAATCACAGCTTTACTTTGATCCCTAAGAAGAAAAAATTAGTATTTTGTCATGTGTGGCTATTGTAATAATGGCAATTAGTGGTAAGACCATGTACCATCCAAGTGACTGATGTCTCCCAAGACTCTGTATGGAAATACCATGAATTTCCTCCGTATGTTTGGCTACCATTATTTGATGAAAACTAATTAGTCCAATAAAGTCATACAACATACTTCTGTTAATTGTATGTTGCCCTTTACATTTTTTGTAAAAACATATAACACTGATTTGACTTGTTACCATGCTGAAAAACTTCTTTTTTGCCTAAGACTTACCTTAATAGCCCATGTTAAATTTATGGAATTGAAGCATGGTACTTGTTGTCGTCTTTGTGTAAAAACTTTCTAGTTTTATGTATGCTCTTCTATTTATCTTTGTCCTTTAAATAGCATTGTATTATTGTGACAGAACCTACTGTGAAAAGAACACATGCTGCTTCTGCTGATACAGCATAAATAAAATAGTGGAAAAATGCAAGAATGACTCTTCAGATTGAGAACTGGCAAACGCTGGAGGTTATAATGTAAACATTATTAGCACGTGGGTATTCTAGATTTCACATGCTTGTTAGCATCTGATCCATCAAGTAGGGAATTTCTTTCCCAATTGACTTTTATAATTAGAGGAATTGTCCTTACAACTTTTTTATTGATATCTGCATGCATTCTTACACTGTGGTACGTACCCAAATGGGGGGAAAAATGAGTAAGAATAGAGCTAATTACTAATACAGGAGGGCATCAAATGATGCCTGGATACTTTTCCATGACACAGCTAAGTCCACAAGGAAGCTTGCTCAGTGATCAGGCTGTCAATTTGAGTGTGAAAATACATATGAGCGTTTGCATTTTTATAGCACTTATATATTATGATTGATCCAAAAATTGCTGTCATAGATATGTTGGAGTATTGTAGATCAATGTTTGCAAGAAAGAAACCAAGCAAGGTACTTCTCTGTTCACTTTTCCACTGATTTGCTGAGTGACCTTGACATTAACCTCTCTGCCTTTGTTTCCCCATGTGCTTCATGGGAAGGTTTCATGGTTTTAATCTTGTTAATGTAGCATGGTATGAGATTTTTAGATGAAAGATGCTTTGATAAACATAGAATATCGTATTTAATGTAATTAAATTCATGCTGATTCCATTAGGATTTCCTTGTTCTGAGGTCTGGCTTCTGTAATAGTTCTTATATCTATGGATGTTAGTCTCCCTCGATGTTAACATTGCTAAAATGGGAATTTTCCTTTACATTTGAAACAGCTGTAAAGTTTGCACAAATATTGTAGAGTGACTTGCACTAATTGTATTTTATTGATTTTGATACTTCATCCAAAGATTCTTACCTACCCTATTTATTTGTACAGGCTTGATTTTGCTACTGGAAACTTTTGGAACAAAGAGTGGCAAGTCTTGTAGTAACTGCAGTTTCTAATAAAAATGGTTCCTTTTATTTGTAGGATATAGTTCTTAATATATACATCTACATATACCCCATATTTCTAAATATAGCACCTGAAGTGTTTTCTGCGATATAATTAAAAAGTAGTTTAACAATGCATAATTACTGTTACTTTTGATAGCTTTGCAAGTTTCAGTATAGATGTGTAAATTTTAGACCAGTATGGACCACTTTAGTGCAGGCCATTAAACTTGCCTAAAATAATTTGTTTTGAGCTGGGGTTGGGTGTGGTGTGTGTGTGTGTGTGTGTGTGTGTTTTGAGAGAGAAGTGTAGCTAATTGCATCACACTCATAGTGGCAATGTCATAATTAAACTAAAATGTACCTACTATTAAAAATGGAGCTACTTCTGGAGTATTTCACAACTACAATTTTCTTTATTCCTCTTTGTTAAAATGCACATTACTGATCTTAGGTAATTGCTTGCATTTGCAAGCAGATTGAAATTTTATTATTATTAGAGTACTGAAGACTGTTTGTAGTCTAACTGGAATTCAAACTTAGTGACTAAACAAGCTAATGTTTTACTGTAATAACAAGAAGAAAGGAAATTTCAGGGTTTGCTAGAAAGATTTAAGGTTAACTGAATATTCCAGTTTACATCTATGGAACCACTCACCTCCACCAAAAAAAAAAAAAAAAAACACGCCCAAAACCCTCTGAACTGATACATCAGAGAGGAATTGGTATTAAAGGGAACAGATGTTTCTAGACAGATCTTATTAAGAGTGACACATGAAGAGCACTGGTTAGTACATTGGATTTATTTAGTACAAATATTGTTTTAAGTATTCATGAAATAGAAATATTTTTATTGTATATGGCCTTATTTAATGAAATTGTCATTGGGTCAGAATATCCATTCTTTGAATCTGGACACAGAGAAGAAATAATAATTTTGGTCAAACATTAAAAGCTGTGTAATCAAAGAGCTGATTTTAGATTTACAGGTTTAGGAAAAGTTCTTTTGTTTTTTCAGGGAACATTTAAGCTTTTGGTATGTGTGAACTGCCTTATGAGAATGTGATGTTGTACTGATTTTTGCTGTTGCAACCAAGAGAGGGTAATTTGTCTTCATTTTCTGCAAAGTAGGGTGAAGGTTCATTTTTATATCTATATTAGAGGAGAAAATTTGTGTAAATTAGGAAAATAGTAATTAAATATTTTGTGTGTATGCAAAATACTTACTGCTGTATACTTTAAAAAGTTTATTTTTAAATAGATGTTCACAGACTTAATCCTGCAAAGGTACCAGTGTGACTAGCTTTTTTCCACAAATATTGTTGAAATTAATCTTTGTGCGGAGGGCCCACACAGTGTCTTTAAACCTCACTTAATCCTCATTTTGAGAATTTAAGTGGTAGGAAAGCCTTATTCTGTCCCTCTGCACTGAAGGGGATTTCATTCATGTGTGGGAGGCAGCATAACTGAAGGAGCAGCTGTTGAGAAGTTCAGTCCTTATGCCCTCATCAAGAGAATTGCATAATATTCAGTTTTAGATTTTAAAGCAGCAGGGCTTATTACAATCATCTACCTTGACATGCTGAATAACATTGGGCCATAGAATTTCATCTATTTCAAGACCCCATATCTTCTGGCTGACTTGTGACATAGTTTTAAAAATACCGTATTTTAAAGACTGGAGCCCAGATCCTTAAAGGGCACCAAGATTCCATTTAAATTAGTCAGTCAGGCAGTGGGTGCAAGTTGTCCGGTGCTTTGGATTAAAATACATATAATTTAGCTGTTTGGTATTCAATGTGTTGCCTAGTTATTGTTGAAATAAAAAGAATCTCTTTGAGGACCATAAGAAATGAGTACCTCATTTAGCTTCCTTTATAGAACAACTATTCATTATATTACTTCTATTTTTTTCTGGATTATTTTTATCATTTAGTTCATTGCTGTCTCATAAGGGACCTATTCTCTTTCTAAAATTGTTTGATATTTTTTTTAAAAAAATCCCTTGCTTTTTTTGTCCATAAGGGTGCTGGCCATAGAGTTTTAGTTGGATGTTTGCATTTTTTTCTTATTGGTTTTCTATATTCATTGTGGCTAATTTATAGTCACTGGTATCATCTTCTCCTTTTTCCATTTTTCATTTGTATGTATAATTTTAAAATATATGATTTTATATGTTTTTATTTCCATTTTTAAACAGGATAGATTTTTAATGGAAGAAATCATCTTTTGTGAGTATGAAAATCAAGTGTGCGTCCAGTGGAGCATTTTATAACTCCCAATTGCCATTCTTGCTGTTTGTTTACACATTTCCTTCCTGTTGACTTGGTTAATCATTTTCAACTTTGGGAAGTGGGATCTTCTCAAAGCCGCGGGTGTGCATGTTTGTGAGTGCATGCATACGCGTGAACCCGCATAATGTTACTGGCTAGAATTATAGACCTCTTACATGTAATTAGTTGCAAGTGACCATACCCGAGGAAACTACTGCTTTTTAGATCAACGATCAAGTCATATTAACTGTTGGAGGGAACTCTAATACAAGTTGTACTTCCACGGTCGGGCACCATAGGGACCCGACCTGCCTAAAACAAGGGAGTTTGCCACCCCAGGGGCGGTCAGGCTACTGAGTTGCAAGGGAGGGACACGGTGGCCTCCCTGCTGGGCTACCCTCCCTGGTCACTTGGTCTCCTCCTCTCTCCGACCATCCCCATGGGCTTTGCTGGCCCCACAGGTTCTACCAGGCCCTGCATCAGTTGGCCCTGCAGACTCTGCTGCCCCTGGTCTCAGCAACCCCACAAGCTGCTAGCTCACCCGACAGACTCCATTCTGCTGCTGCTGGAGCTGTCTGGTCCCCAGGCTCTGATCTGGCAATATCAGTGGCCCTGCCAGATTTTGGATGTTACTGGACCAGAGACATACAGCCTGTGTAGAATAACCACAAGTTCAGTTGTGTATATAATCCCAGCCATGTATGCGATCCAGGATGACTTTTTATCCTGTTACTCGTTTCTTTCTTGAGTAGCTCCAGAAATGCTGAAGGATTTACTTAGAGAGGTCTTAACACACACTCTATTTATTTATGCTTCTGTTTATTGTTGACTTTGCACATTCATTTTTAGCATCTGAAACTGGGGTTACTATTAGTTGTAGTTATATCATTTACACACCAGAGTTTACTTTGCTCAGCAAAATGAGGATACAATCCATCTTTATTGCTTTGTACCCCATGCATTGTTCACAGCTGTGATATTTAGAGTTTGCCTTTTTATCACAGGAGGGGGGAGCATGGAGCAGTTTCTCTTTAGGCCTCTCCACAAAGATTACATTTCATGAAAGGACCCCAAGGGAACATAAGGAATTCATTAAGAAGCCATGTTGAAATATTTAGTGGAAGCCACATAGAGTACTCATGACTGCATATATGGATGCATCCTTAAGTAATGTACTTCTGTAAAAGTAAGATGAGTTAGTGTCCTGTGTGGGATTTTGATTTAGACAGAAGAAGTCTATGTGATGCTGCTCAAAGCTATTTTTAAAATAAACTTTGCATCAGAGATTGACGATTGATTTAGTCGTCTTCCTTTTCCACTAAACATTTGAGTTTCTGCATTCAGAATTTCAACTGCTAGAACTTATTTAGGCACTTGGCTAGTGTCTGAAATGTGTTGGTTTTACATTTGTTCTTCCATGCTTTCCCTGTTCTTTTCTCTGTTCTCCCCCCCCCCCCCCCCCCCGTCAGATATCCACTGTCTTTTTTTGGTAAAGTTAACTCTGCACAGCTGCTGTTTTAAGTATCCAAATTTCAGATGGCTAGGTATGCAATCAAGAAAATAGAGAATTCTGTGGAATTATCATGGGCTGTTTTATAGCATGTATAAAGCATTCCTATAGAATCTTCTTTAGCATTTTCTTGACTTACACTTTGCTCAACATTGGGGAAATAACAAATGCATAAGTTAGAAAAAAATTAAATGCAAAAATTGTAAAGCAAAAGGTTACTATTGGCTTATTTTAAGTTTCTGTATTGTCATTACATATCTTTATTCTACTACATGATACAAAGCTGTGCTTATGTCCACACAAAAACAATACTTTGCTCTAAGTTCAGTCATGCCAACTCGGCTGTCTCTTTTTTTTTTTTTTTTTTTTTTTTTTTTTATGAAACTCTCTCTTCCCTTTGAAATAGGATGACATTATTTCTTAAAGTAAAAATGGGACTGCTCATCTGAGTCCAAGCCATTACCTACTCTCCCACCCCTCAGCTGCTGGGCTTGCCAGAGCCAACCCCAGAACTATGGCTGACCACACCTTCCTGAGCTCTCTCCCCCATGCTGCCTTTCGTTGGGGCTAAGAGCCTTAGTCCTGTGCTGCCCATTGCAAGCCCCCTGCCCTGTGCAGCCATGACTAGGGATGAGTGCCTAAGTCCTATGCTGCCCATGGTTACCCCCACCCCCTGAACTCACAGATGCCTGGGACTGAGGCTGACAACACCTCCTTTGAGCCCTGCACCATCTGAGGCAAAGCACCTGAGCCCTTTGTGCTGCTCCTAGTTGGGCTGTCACTTTTGCTAACCTCCATGCTGCCTGCAGCTGGGGTTGAGCCTCTGCTGGCTAGGGCTGACTCTGGACTTTTCTGGTAACCTGAGCATTTGTTTGCTCTTTCCAGCTGGTGAGTTGAGAAGAGCAAACAGGACAAATGCCCTTTTTTGTCAGTCAGGGCTTATTAAACATTACATAGTATTGATCCTCAGAGACCTTCCAGAAAAGTGGTATCTGATTGAAGACCCTTCTAAGAGAACTACAACCAAGTCATTGACTTCAGGTGAAGTGCTACTACTCCACATTGCAGGTCCCATTTTACTAGTATGCACATCTTGCATTCTCAGCAGAATAAATGGAGTAACACGATAGATGAGATTTCTACTCAGCTCACCATCTGTGACCCTAAAGATCAGAAACTGGCTTTGTTGGATCCTAAAAATGCGCTAACAAAAATCTTAGCTTTCTCAGCACAGATGCAAGGGGGTAGACAAAGAAGTACTTGGTTTCCCACAAGGTCTCAGTTGTTCAAAATTAAGCAAAATAAGCTTTTAAAAATACAAGTGAAAGTCAGACAAAATCATTTTGCTGTAATCCATCATCGGTGATCTACAACCCATCATGGACAACGATCCTTCACTCTCACAGACCTTGGGAGGCAGGCCAGTCCTTGCCTGCAGACAGCTCACCAACCTTAAACAAATTCTCACCAGCAACTATAGACCGCACCACAGTAACTCTAAACCTAGAACCAGTCCCTGCAACAAACTTTGGTGCCAATGCTGCTCACTTATCTACACCAGCAATATCACAGGACCCAAACCACATCAACCACACCATTGGGGCTCTTTCACATGCAGCTCTATTAATATAATATATGCCATCATGTGCCAGCAATGCCCCACTGCAATATACATTGGCCAAACTGGAAAGTCTCTATGTAAAAGAATAAATGGACACAAATCAGACATCAGGAATGGTAACATAGAAAAACCTGTAGAACACTTCACTTCAATCTCCTTAAACACTCAGTAACAGTTTTAGAAGTAGCAATCTTACAACAAAAAACCCTTCAAAAACAGACTCCAAAGAGAAACTGCAGAGCTGCAATTCATTTGCAATTTTGACACCATCAAACAAGGAGAGAACAGAGATTGGGAGTGGTTGGCCAATTACAAAAGCAGTTTGTCTGATCTTGATGTTCGCAGCTCCACATTAACTGCTGATAGTGGGCCACATCCTCAGTGACTGAACAGACCTTGTCAACTCTGACCCTCCCCTTGACTGAGACTCCCCACTTTTCATAAGACTATATATATTTAAATCCTCCTCTGGAATTCCCAACTCATGCATCTGACTAAGTGGGTCTTTGCCCACAAAAGCTTGTGCTCAAAAATATCCGTTGGTCTATAGGGTGCCACAGGACTTCTTGTTGCTTTTGAAGATACATACTAACTCGGCTGCCTCTGTGATGCACTTTGCTATTGTCAGTCATATAAAACCACTGTCCAGGCTGCCATACAAGCAGCCATTGTGCTTCAAAACAGGTGATACCAGGAGGTTGGTGTCACAGTTTCAGTGCAAGTATTCCTTTTCCATGGGCCAGCAAGGGCGCCCAGTTCAAGAGTTTAGCTCACAGCCAACAACTCTTTCTGGCAAAGACTCATGTCTCACTTCCTTGGGAGTAGTAGGGGTTTTCCAGGCTGCACAATTCCCTACTGATCCTGTGATATTTCCAGCAAATCAGACTGCCCAAACAGGCTGATGTTTAAGCTTCACTTTCCCAGAGGCTATGAACATTGTAACTGCCCACAGATGCAAGGAACCATACACCTTTTGCTAAGCAAGCTCATTGATTCTTGAATTTGAAAGCATCACAGAGAGAATATTTTTTTAAACAATAAGAGGACCGAGGGGTATGCCAGAAGCATACCAGATGTCACCACACTCACCTCAGTCTCTGGAAGGTGTCAGTCCTTCAAAACCCACAACTGTTTTTCCTCGTTATAAGTTCATAACTGACTCAGATTCTGAACCAGAGTGCAGGCTGGGCAGTTGAGGTGTTGCTTTTTACAGCTTGACCTGTGCTCTCGTCTCCAGGACCATGTAATTGGCAACCAGTGATAGACTTCCCAGTGTGCAGCTTCGAAAGGGTTTTGGGAGGATTGGGGGAATTAGCATCAACCTGTCTATATAGTCCCCAGAAAATCCACTTCATGCTTCCTCCCAAAAGCCCATTCTTGTCTGACACGTTTTCAATATAGTCATGTTGACGCTGAGTCCTCACATCTTGTCTCCCCGAGGGCAGTTGCGTGCAATCCTGATCTCCAACAATGCATAAATGCTGCATTTACTGCAGTGGAACACCCACCCCCATGATACGTAAACAGAGTTAAATAAGGTCCCCCAAGGCTGTGCAGGAAATTGCTCTGTATGTCACAGGTGGCAGCTATGGTGACTCAGCTGTATTTTAGAGCTGGGTAGTTTCAAAGTACTTCAGAATGTATTTGACATACCTAAGAGATCACAAATAAGTGTTTAGTAACAAAGTAAAATATGGAAACTTGCAGCTTTGGGGAAGAGAGGGAATTGAAAGAGCATCAATAATTACGGCATCCAAAGGCTCCGGTCAAGACTGACACCTGAATCTGTTGGGCTCTAGAATAACATAGTTGAAGAATTGGCCTCTGTCTTGGAGTGTTTGCACTTTAAGGGCCCAATTGTGATATTTTTAGGCAAGTTGAATACGGCCTTATTCTAAGTAATTTATTGAAACCAATAGGAGCTACTCTTTGAGTAAGAGTGTTGCAATCTTGTTCTATAAATATTGTGCCAGTGCTAAAACAATCATTAGTCGCAAGAATGATCAAAGTTACCAGTACAGGATCACTATGCATTGGTAGCATTGACGTAGACCCAGGTCACAGCCGCTTTTTTGATTAGCCTCTGGAATAAATATTACCAGAGGCCTTGCCCTAGGAGGACAAACCTGCACGCATACATAAAGAACCAAAAGTGAAATAGAAGATTCTTTGACAAGAATTTTCAAAATCCATTCATCAATTTATGGTACTGGGGTTTTCTTGTTTGAGATCCTTGTCTCTCTTAGACTGATTTCTATATGTATACATAATGTAGCCCATTAGCCACATGCTTTTTTTTTTTTTAAATCAAATTGTAGGATGGATAGTCATTCTTTCCGCATTTGTAAGTTTAAATGTGGATATATCCTTGCAAGTCACAGCTATGAATAGTCTTTATTACTTTAGAAATTTATTAATCTTCTCTTTCAAATGACTTGACAGTTCTGCTGGTCAATTCAGAGACTAGACCTAAAAAATAGTGATTTCACTATGTATAGGAAAGCAATTTTAGTGAACTTTAATAGTTCATAAAATGTTGCAAAATTTCCTTGAAGCCTCATTTTGGCCAACGTTCTATCACTAGAACAGCAGAACTGTAATATGTGGTTTGGAGGATGATGGTTTTCCCCCTTCTCCCAGGTGGTGAAAACTTTTTCTTGTCTCCATACTTGAGGAATGATACAGCAGTAAGCTGTCTTTTTTTCAGTGATATTGCTTACTCTGAAAATGACCATTGATTTTTGTGGTTGTGTAAAGACTGTGAGCCTCCCCCTGTGAAGATCTAAATATCTAGTTATCCCCTTTTACAAGCATAAAGATTGTCTGTCTGTAATTTAGAAAAGAAGTTCTTGACACCTGCAAAATCATGCACTGCAGGTGTCTTGATCCAAAAATAACTTTATTTTATGAGAAATAGTCCAAATATCTGTGAAATCAACATCCAAATATTGAAGCCCCTTTTGCGATTGTCATCCATACTAAAACAGGGCAGATGTTTTACTAAGTTTTCCTTTAGTTTTGTTAATAAGTTCCCTATTACTGAAAATTGCTTGCTAATATGCTAGTGTGTTAAGCGAAGAAGAATCTTAATGTTAAGACTGCAGTTACTCAAGGCAGGAAATCTGCACCATTGAAGTTTTCCTGCTATGCATGTTGTGCAGTCTATTTAACCTTGTGTATGTGCTGATAATTATTAATTAATATTACCCTTAAAGAGGGATAGAAAAATGAAAGAAATACAGGAAGAAAATAGAAATACTTGCATTATTGAAATGGGGAAGTTGTAGGAGGAACCAGATTTTGTTTTGATTTGAGTTTTCTACTTTTGAGTTCATTTTTGCAGGCAAAATAGTGATTTAATTTCACTACAGGTTTTTTGAATTTAATTTCAAACTTTTTTTCCGCAATAAATAAAGTCACAGGAAAGGATCTGCTGCCCACTCATTCCCATGCCATTTTAGATATGAGGCAGAACCAATAGCAAATTTGTGTTGCAGCTTTTAGTCTCTCCCACTTTCATCATTTCAGTCTGAAGAAGGGCACTTGTCAAATGCTACCAGAGGGATCTAACTTCCCCACTAGTCAGAACATGGAAGCACTTAAAAACTACCACTGTGGTGTAGAAGGGTTTTTCTTTTTTTTTTTGGTTTTTCGTTTTGTTTTAAATATAAATCACAGATTTAAAAGCTTCTTCACTATCCTCCCCTTAGATTTTAAGGAGCTAATTCCAGGACTGTGTGGCCCAGTCCAAGATCATTTAATGAAAATATCTGGCTCATCAGTCTTGATGAAGTACCGTTCTTACCTGTTGCTGATAAGATTGTTGGGAGGAAAGGGTTTGTGAGGTGAGCATGGTGAGAGAAAATTTGTTTTTGCAGGGTTTACAAAAGCTTTTCATCTTCATCAGTGAATAACCAGTGCATTTTTTCCTAAAAATGGCCAAACATTTTTTTTCTCTGAATGTGAGATTCTGCCTTTTTTTGCCTTTCCAGAGGCACAGCTGTATCAGGAAAATTCTGAAAAAATAAACTAAAGAACATGAGTTTAGATACTGTCCTACTGTCTGAACAGTGTTTATGTACAAGTGTTGAAGTAACATGAAAGATTATTGTAAATGAGGTTACAGAAAGAACAGTATTTGTCTCATTTTTTCAGTTTTATGTTTGATAACAATTCACGTCAGCTGTCATATTTGCCTGTATGTAGTCAGCTTGTACTTCTTGCCTGTTAACATTCCCAGTTCAGTCTCATCACTATTAGTCTTTCCATCCTTGAGGTCGTTGGAACTCCTATACAGCCCTCTATGACAAGTAGAAGTTCCATTTTCTTCTTGGTGCAAGAGATAATTTGGAACTCGGCTGTTGCAAGATCTGGCTAGCCTGTGCAGTGGACTCTTTCTGGCAAGTAATCGTAAGCATAGGTCTAAGGTTTTGTTCTCAAGAAATTCCATCAAACAATTGCTTAAAAGGAAAAGATGATTAATAGCTGCCTGTTGCTTTGCTGGTTTTTTTGGTGTAGCTAGATCTCCAGACTCAAATGTGGTAGCCCATGGAAGGGGGGTATGTTTTTCACACAGTACTACGTAGAGAAGCTCATATCAGAAAGTGTCTATGCCTAATCTGGTATCACAACTGTTAAATTTGATACAGAAACAAGGAACTCTTAGTCAAAGACATTTGAGAGTTCTGAGTAAGTTGCTGTAGAAGAGAACTTAACAAGCTGGAGCATCCATTTGGAATTCCTGCGGCTCATGGAAAGTATCTGGTACGGGAGTGCTCAAAAATATGCATTATATTTTTTTTCCTAGTGCTGCAAGTTGTGAGATTAGTACTGATACATACCAAACACCACTTAACTAATCCTCATGTATTCTTGATTTGTATTAACATGTTGAACGTATATCAAGACTTAGGTGAAGTTCAAGCTCTGTTTTTGCTTCCAGAAACATACGTTCATAAGAAGTATAACATATGAAGTTCTTAAATAATCTTTAGGATGCTACTTACCTGTTGTCCATTTATATCCCCACGTCATAAGGTTCTTTTTGAGGAATTGTGTAGCGTAAGATTTTTGTAAGATCACAAGAATTTATTAATAAATACGTAGGAATGGAATACCTAATTTCTCCAGAAACTTGTCTTTAAATTTAGTCTTAGCCTGTTGTAGACAAAAGTGGAGACTCATTCAATCTTTTTCTTCAGTTAACTTATTCTAATATGTTCTGTCCTTCTAAAACCGTATCTGCACTACAGCATAAATTCTAATCCAGGGCACTTAGCTCGATTTTAAATTGTGACTGTTCACACATCAAATACCATTATTTTGAATTTAGAGGGCGCTACAGCCGATAGTCTTACGCTGACAACCCAAGTAGGATTAACAGGAAGTTTGAATATAAATGTTGGATCAATGGCAATGTGGAAGCATCTTCCACTTAAACTAGTTTTATTGGGCTACAGAGGTCCCCCACAATTGTCCATTTTGGCCTGTTGCAACTCCCATGTTCTCCAGGTATGCAGGAAGTAAAGTAACAGGAAACCCAGGTATTTAAGATTTTGGGGGCTGGATGTCACTGGGGGAGTGGGTCTCCCCCCGCCCCCATCTCCACAATAAAGATTTTCAGGGACTGGCTGTCACCAGGAGGGAAGTAGTCTCCTCGCAGCAAAGATTGCATGGGCTGGCTGTCGCTGGGAGGGGGAAGTCTCCTTCTGAAAAAAATGGCCATTTGCTTTCCACGGGAAGGAGTGAGGGCAATGAAGTGTGGGAATATGACATCACATATCCACAACCATTCATAGGGCATTTTTTCCCCATACTGCACCAGTGAAAAAACCCAGAATGCTATAGGGCTGAGGGAACTATGGAATAGGTTCCCATGTTGCACTGCTGCACAGTCAATGTTTGGCTATTCAGTGTGGCAGCACTAACTCCACTTTGTCAGGACTTTTTGGGGAGGTGAGGATACTCAAATTCAAATTTATAAAACCCAGTGTTACAAAATCAATTTTTATAAAATTGAGTTTCTCATAGTATAGGCGTAGCCTAACAAAGCAAGTGATTCAGTCATGGGACTTATGCTTGTCTTTCTTATTTCTGTAATGGTTGTGCTGGCACAAGATGATAAATTTAAAATCTAGCTTTAACTAAAATCTGGACCAATATAATTTCTTTCAATTACTAGAGGCAAGAAAAGTTCCTTTTAAATTACTACAAAGTATTTGCTGTAAACACCTCTGCAAATTTATTATGAGCGTTCTAGATCTCTTGAGATTTTTCTTTATATGTAGATAATTTATCATGAAAACCATTTGAGTAGAGGATAGGAAATATCTGTCCTGGAAATATCAGTTGGAGATAGAAATGTGTCCTTAAGTCCAAAGTTAAACTCTGTTTCTGAGCATGTATTTACTCCTACAACCCCTTATTAATTGAGAGCTATGCTCAGACAGCTTAACTCTTGTTATCCTTAGGTTAGCTATCTTGGAATGACAGGAATGTCTGATGACCACTTGGTCTGGAAAGGCTTTTTTCTCAATGACAAAACCTAACAAGTTGGTGTGTGGGATCACTATATCCAAGTGATCTAGCTGTGGAGAGGGGTTGTAGTTAAGCTACAGTTGTTGCAATTTTAGGTTCTATTTTGGTCTGACAATTTAGAAGTGTTCATTGAGGAGTTCTAATCCCAGTGGGTTGTTCTAGCATTTGTTCTGGGCACTCGGATGGTGTGGTGAGGAGGTGGAGAGGTCAGGACTATAGTACTTTGACAGGCTTCTTTGACAAGCCTTAAGGCAACTTTAACTTTACCCTCATCCTCTGATTAATAGTGTAATAGGCATAATTCATGCATGTGTGAGAGATGCCCTCAAACAGTCCTGATGTGGAGTTTGAGGTTCCTTACCCCAGTTAGGTATTTGTTTAATAAAGTTGCAGCCCCTGCCCTTTAAAACACTGTGGTGTGCATGTCATCGTTTCCATGTCCACATCAATTAAACTCAGCGCCTTTTAATATGAGTCAGTCCACTTACATGCATTTACCGTTTACGCTCCAAAAATGTCACATCTAATGTTGAAGATATTCTGTAAACTGGCAAAGAATAGGAAGTACAAAGATAGCTGAAATGCTGTCCTTTACACTAACATGTTCATATACACGCTGTCCTCAATATGGGCACAAATAGGTTAGGTTATGCATGAGTTGTCTCCTTAAGCCCTCTAAGGGTGCTAATGAGTGCCAATTGGAATGATTTTTTTGAGGCAGAAATTTGTTCTTTAGGAACTAGGTTGAGACTGTTTCATATGGGCTACTGTATGGTAAAGGTCACTTCAAATTCTGGCTGAATTTGAACTAATAACCTATCTACCTTTTCATGTCTCGAACAATTTTACTAAGGCTTTTGGGATGTATGAAATTTGTGTTTAATAACTGAGAATACAAAAACTATGAAATTTTATGAGTAGCACTTTTTAAATTGCTCTTTACTGTTTAAATATTGACCGCAGAGAAAAGTTGAATGTTCATTTACATGGTAATCCTGCCTTAAGGTGGTAAATACATATTTATTTTTCAGTTATATTTAGGCCAGCTTCAGTTTCTTATTTTAATGACTATCAGCAGACATTACTAATCTTTAAAATATTCCTTAAGAGTTTATTATTGAGGTAGCTTTGCTGTGGAGGATGAGAGTCTCTTAAATTTTACAGTACTGATTAGAATTCAAATCAGGCATAAACAAAATGGTCCCAGTGCTTTGTGTGCAATTTTTCAGTGAAGAGAACTAGTGCAGTTCAGCACAATTGCTAGCTGAGGTCAGTGTTTGGATGGCTTTACGTGGCAATTTTATTTGTGGTTCCTCAAACATTAGCTGACCTTCAGATTGTCAGAATGCTGCAAATCCATAAATTTGGAGAGCTCAATTAATATATGACAAATTAAATACCTAAAAATAGTGGCAATAGCAATATACAAGATGATACAAAATTAAAGTGACCATCTTATCATAACCCAGATTAAACCAATTATTACACTGCAATAAAAAGAGACTCAACTATTAAAAGCTGGGAGGAAATTACCAAAAAAGAAAACTGATGGAAAATAGCTGGGCAGATTAGATTTCTGTTGGCAGAAAATTAGCCTGCAATAATATCCCATTTACTCCTATCCCACCCACAGAAATTTTCCGCAAATGGAAAACTAATCTGCCCAGCTATTTTGCGCAAAAATGGTCTTCCCTAAAATCCTGATTTAAAAACACTCTTTAATTGGCATTCTGAATGCTTCTGTTTTTACTTCATGCTGTTTTTAACAGTATTTTTCTTTTAAATGCTTAAAATTATTTCTCTTTATTTAATGGTTGCTTTTTTTTATCTGAATCAGAACTTTGCAGCCTGGTCATGGCTGTGCCAAGTGGCAGTGCTGTTTACATCTTGGTCTTTTTTTTCCCCCACCATGAGCCCTAGCTTTTTCCATAACCACAGCTTTCACTCAACCCTGATGGACCTCATCTGCATTGTAAGCTTTGGCTTATTAATATCACCTGGTATAACCCTGATTTTTCACCCTCCTATTATGACCTTTCACTTGAAGTTGTTTCACAGAGACATTAGCTAGGTCTTTTATCTGCTGCTACAGCCATTCCAAACCTAGCAGATCATTTGAGAAGAGCTTGGTGAGTAAATTTTTAGTCAATTGTGATTTCTGTGTGAGCTGCAGCAGGCAGGTAAGAAGAAACAGGAGTGGTTGAAAGATGCCAAGTTCAACCATCTTCCTCAGGAACAATCCATGGATGGCTCTGCTATTTGCAAAAGTGAAGGGATGGAGGTATGAAAATCACAGCTCTTTGTCAAAGCTCCCAAAGTGGTGGTATGGCACAAATCTTGAAGGACATTTTGATGTCATTGGATACTGATGTGAATATACAAAGCAGCATATGTTTGCACCAAATCATGTGCAAACTGGGCCAAATGAGATGTCTACAAGAAGCTTCTGATTTCCTGATTCTGTTGATGTAGCTCATAAGTATGTATCGTTTTTGTATTTGAAGTTTGAGTGTTTGTTGATTGCATACTTGTGTTTTAAATCTTTGCTTCTGTGAGACCTCCTCAGGAGGTTTGGCCAACCTGTTGCAAAAGAGTTGCTGGTCAGATAAATCGGAGTACTTGATTGACAGTGGACCTTAAGTGGTTGCAATCTACATCTGAGGAGCTTTGCTGTTGCCGTGAGCATTCAGACCAGCATGTAAGTCATGGCTGAGCCCTAAAAAGACTGAGTCATGTGCAGACATGTGACTTGTTCATGTGACAAATTCCACACTGGACATACTTTCACACAAAGAGAACAATAGAATTCCCTCCACATAGGCAAGGTTATAAAAAGGGCCCTAACAGTTCCTCCATTTGTCTTCATTCCAGCTCATTGCTCCAGGAGCATCTTTGCTATGAATTGAGCCAAAAAGGATCAATGACCCATTTTAATAAAGGATATATTCCAGAAACTTTTAAGATAGCAATTTATTCCATCACTGCTACAAGCCTGCACCAAGAACTTCTGTTAGTTGTACAAACTATTGTGCACGTTCTAGCCTATGATTGATTGCATATACTCACCTAAGATGGAAAAAGTTTGTGAACTCAGCTTTACACAGAAAGATGAGGCATTAGGAAAAGTAAACTAGGGGAAAAGGAGACAAAACATTGAACTGTACAGCTGTAATATTTAGAGGTTTTCTGGGGCACCACTGAGAGGGTCAAACTGGGACAAATTATTTAAAGACAGTACTACTTATAGCCCAGGACTGGGGGTCTTTCCACTATGACACACCAAACCAATCACAAAGAGCACTAGTTTACGAAACTAACTACAACAGAGGTGTCCAATAGGAATTCAAAGATCACCACGCTTGTGGTTGTTGTCTGTCCATATTCACCATATTGCCCCTTCCCCACCCTGCTCTAACTGAATGCCCCTCAGAGCCAGGAACCCGCAGCCTCAACATTCTAATTCAAGTGTGGTGACCCACCAGAGATGCCACTGGAGCTACTGACAGGGCCACCATCACAGCTGCCACGTGCTTTTCCCGCCAAGCAGTGGGGCAGTATGCAAAGCAGACAGACAGCACTCCCTGTGTGCGGCTCTCAGGAGGCACTGCATGTAAAGGCTCCAAGAGACACATGCATCTCAAGAGCTGTATTTGTGGCGAGGTGGTGTCCTATTCTCTGCATGTGGTGAGTGGTGAATATATTGGACACTCTGAACTACAAAGAAGTCACCCAAGCAATCCCTTCAGACATTCCACCTTCTCCTGTGCCACAACCAGTGCCCTCCTTACACAAATGAGATGAAAACCCATCTCACCAAATCTGAACAACTTCTTCTGATCCCAAAGGAGCAGCAACATTCCCAGATCAATGTATAACTCAGATCTTACCCAAAAGGGCACAATGTGCCAATCCTTTAGCATTTAAAATCTGAAGGTTTATTTATTTAAAAAAAATAAAGTTGAGAGTAAAATTGGTAAAGAAGTCAAATTAGTACGCCCATGCCAAGTTTCAAACCTGCTTAAGGGTAATGGGTTTACCTGAATTGCTTGAAAGGCATGACGTGTTCTGAGATCATGTGGAAGCTATAAATGTTGTTGGTACCATGAAGGTGATAAACTAATGAAACCAAACTCAAAATATAGTTTTCAATCAGATTGAAAAAGAGTATAGCAGACTATTTTTGATAAGGTTGGAAGTGATAGAGAGCTCGTGTTTTGCTCCACTGCACAACATGTGATGCATTTGTTCTGCTCAGTAGAGAAGGTATTTTGATGATCTGAAATACAAAGTGAAGGTTGTTGAGAGCTTTAGATTTCATCGATATCCATAAGAAAAGAGGAGTTTTTATTATTGGAGGCTATTTTAGAGAAGTTGGAAAAAAGTCTGTTCAGTAGCTTTTTATCATGGCTTTTCCTCCTGGAATCAGCCCTATGTAAAGTTGCCACATACAGGTGTTCAAAATCAAATCCAGCCAATAAATTAGTACACATCTTTTGACCAGTGTACTGCCCACAGTGAAACGTGTTGTATAAGGTGCTGCAATGGTTGTACTCCTAGTTCTATTTCTCAGAATTGTTCAGAAATAGTATACAACTTATTTCTACTAACCATTGGGAAGTGTTTAAAGCTCATTAGTAGTGCATTAAAATGCCAGATCAGGACACAACAAGATTGTCATCCAGGTAACAGGCAATCCATCCTCTGAAGTCAGGTTTAAGTTTTTAATACTTTAGATGATAACGAAGCTTCACATAATCTTGTCACAGAATCTAAGTCAGAAGTCATAGCTTGGCAACAAACATTTTACTTTTCATTTATTGTTTTGGCTTAATAATGATATACCATCATGAAACATTAATGTTCTAAGCAAAAAAAAAAAAAAATCCAGCATCCAGACCTTGGCATTTAAACAGCCTGTAGTTTTCTTGATTGACTTTGAGATGCTTTAAGAGAACTACAGTCCTTCTGTTTTTGTTGCAGGTAAGGAGGGTGCTCTTTCATAGGCTAAACTTTTCAGTCTATCTGTAATTCAAAGAGACACTATCTGGAAGAAGTAAAGTAATGCCAGACAAACTTGCAAAAGGATCAAGCTCTTCGGATCCAAAAAGTTTTTGAATGTGGGTTTCCAACCCTGTGTTAGGTACCATATTAACACGTTTGGATGATAAGTATAATACAGAAAAGTTGGTGACAAATTGAAGTCTCAGCAGCAAAGACGTGAAAAGGCACATTTAAAATTTGTAGGATGCTATCATGAGCATTTAAACTCAAAAGTTTTGAAAACAAGATGAGTTCTTCACTGGTTTTGGTAGGCAGATCTTTAAGGATGAATGTGAGGGGGAAGGTGTTGTTGATCTTCTTACCTACATTGACAACAAATCTTTTACATGTGAATGTCCGTAAAACAGAAACAGTATTGGTTTGCCTTTTTTTTTTTTTTTGGTGTTGCTGCAACCATGGTTGTGAATGAAAGGAGCATCAGCAAACTAAAGTAAATGAAGATGTATCTAAGAATGCCCAGGGGGCAAGAAAGGTCTGTCAAAGTGATCTGTCAGTGATTTGTAGGGATATACCTGAATGAGTTAATTAACAAGATTACTTCAGAAAAGGCTAGGAATATTCCTTGGGAAACTACTTGGTGATGATTGAATTGCATTCAGCCTCATTTTTTGGGGGCACAAATCTTAGTGTTAGGCTCTAGGCATTCTAGGCCTCGTGGCTTCAATGGTTATTTAGAAGTGGTACCAAGAATCCAAGCTGGCTGTAGTTAGGACTGAGCAGAGGGAAGTATTTGAGTCAACTCATAGGTTCCAAGAGATCAGGTCTCTGGGTCACAATGGGGTAGGAGTCCATACCAGTGCCCTAACTGCTAATTTTGCACCTGAATCAAGCATATAAATTGCACCCCCATGTTTATAAATTCACAGTAGCTGTTTCATAGAAGAAGGGAAAATAATAAATAGTGCATAAATAATAAAAGATTATAATAAATAAGAGAAACATGTTTGTTATAATTATGAGGGCTTCATGCCTGCCCAGGATCTGAAGACACCAGCTGTGTAAAATCTGTCTGGAGGTTAAAGAGTAGGTGCAAAACATGCCCAGGCAGATGCCATTGATAACAGCACCAAGTGAGCTGGCTGGCATGGATTATAGTTGCAGAGAAAGTGCATTACCCAGGTGGGGAGACGACAGACTGGACACACTGCCTATCAAAATGACCCTGCCAGGAATAGTTATGGGGGCAGGGATTCAGGCAGGGAAGGGGTTGAGCTTTGTTTCCATGTGGCTCCCTGGGGAGGAGTGTAAGAATGTTATCCGCGTGTTGGCTCTCGTGAGGGGGGCATTACCTACGCCAGAGCCTAGAGCCGGGGTTTGCAACCAAAATAGTGAGAAGAGCCATTTTTTCCACATTCACTTACAAAATCAGTACTTCAAGAGCTGCAATGCATGGGAATGAGACAGTCCTTAATAAATAACCTCAAACTGCACTTTTGTCAGTATATCCTGTCTTAGGGGAGGATGTGCTGGTGGCTCAGCCACCCAGATTTTGCCACATCCTCCCTCACTCACAAAGAAAACCCTGCCAAGGACATATACATACAGGAAACCCTTGAGATATGTGCAATCAAGTTGCATGTGTCTTGGGTTAATGCTACTGCCACACCAGACAGCGGTGGGAAACTGTTCCTGTTGGGGCAGACACCTGACTCTTGCCTGCGTGACGAGTGGTTTCCTGCTCCTGTCAGGGACAGCATCTGTTAGTCAGGCTGCTGCCCCAGACAGGACCAGTATCCAGGCCCCTGGAGAGGCAAGGAGCTGAGAACCAGGGGCAGCCTGGCTCCCCTCCACTTGCAGAGCCGGGAAACTGAGCAGGGCAACAGCCCTGGTTAATTTTCTGGTGCTGTGGAGGGGAGCCGGGAGCCAGGCTGTCCCTGGTTTCCAGCTCCTGTCCACTGGCTGGAGGCAAGAAACTGACCAAGGCTGCTGCTCCCTGCTCAGTTCCCCTCTCTGCAAGTGGATGGGAGGCAGGCAGCTGCCTGGTTCTCAGCTCCCCACTGCTTGCAGGACCCAGGAAACAGACCATCTGGTCAGTTCCCAGTCCCTCAAGTGGCAAGCGCCAGGGAGCTAGGAGCCAGGCTGCCCCCAGGTTCCCAACTCTCTGCCACTCTGGGATCCGGCAAACTGACCAGCTCTGCTGGGCTGGTCAGTTTCCTGGTTCCTGCAAGCCCAGGGAAGCCTGGAGCAAGGCTGCACCTTGGTTCCCATCTCACCTCGACTTGCATGAAAATGTGAGTTATGCAGGGGTTGCAGGAATGCAACCTTGTGTAACTCAAGGATTTACTCTCTCTCTCAGAACTGGAAGGGAAATTGAAAGGTCATCCAGTCCAGTCCTCTGCACCCACAGAAAGACCTGTCACTATCCCTGATGCACTTTGAGTCCAGCCTGCCCCAGAAACTTGAAAGGCCCCCTCAAGGTTTGAGTTCACAACCCTGGGTTTACAAGGCCATTGTGCTATCTTGTATGTGTAGAGAGGCAGAGAGAAGGTACGACAACACGGCTTTCTCTCTTTGTAGCACTTTGCAAACCACTTGCTGTATCCCCAGGAAATAAGTATTGGGCACTGGGGTGTAAAAGTTGGGTAGCATCTCTGTAAATATTGTTAGCATGCCAGGGGTTTGCAGTGTGTTCTCCGTATACGTGACTAGGCTTTACATGTGAGACACAATAAGTAAACAATTATGTGAACCTCACTGTGCTGGTGTGGTTCCTTCACAGGCACAGATCCTTCCGACTGATCAGTCATACGGATAAGGATAGGGACAGGGAGGTAACGTGAGTCACAGGAAGAGGCGTCAGCCACACCCAGCAGGAGGCAGCTCAGGTGACACTGGCATCTGCTTCCCCCTCATGCCTGCTGCAGAGACTGGCACCCAAGCAGCTGGGCTGCAGCCAGGAGGGCCAGGTGAGCAGGCTGCACCCTCCGTAGATCGAGGCGGGGAGGAGTAGCCAGGGCATCAGGTAGTGGAGATAAAGAGGGGCGAGTGGCAGGGGTCAGACTGACCCAGCCTGCTCCTTCCCTCTATGCCACCCAGCCCCCAAACCCAGCTTCTCCCTAGAGCCCCTCTCTCACCCAGCAGCCCCCAAGACACCCCCCAAAAATCTAGCTTCTCCCCCCAAGTCCCACTCACCCAACAGTGCCCCAACACCCCTACAAACTAGCTTCCCCCGATCCCCCAACCCCCCTACAAACCCACCTGGCAAGTTCCAGGGACAGGAAGGTTGGGGGTCACCGCAAGTGCCCACTGCAGCCATGGCAGGGTCACCTCAGGGGCACAGCCAGCCAGCTGGGTAGCTCCATCCAAGCTGCATGTGGCTCTTTAAGAGCCATTTGCAGCTCATTATGCTACTAGTGGCAGCTGTGGCTGCTGTAGGAGCAAAAGCAACTGCAGTTGGCTGCCCCCTCTCAAACTCCTCCAGCTCCCTCCGGCCACCAAGTGGGAGCTGCACCCACCTTTGTCTCTGCAGGAGCAGCCAGCAGTGTAATGAGCTGCAAATGGCTCTTAATGGCTCCTAAAGAGCCGCATTCAGCTCAGAGCAGCCCAGCCAGCTAACTGTGCCCCCTGAAGTGTGGCACTTGAGACACATGCCTCAGTCACCTCATCCTTGTTACGTCTCTGGTCCGTACATCAGGGCTGGGGAACCTTTTTTGGGTTGGGGCCACTGACTAATCAGTTGGGGGCTATACAAGTGAGAAGCAAAAACAAAACACAGTATAATCCCTTGCTGATTGTTGTCTGCCTGAAAAACAATGTTCCCTTCATTCCCCTCACACACTAGCACAACAGCCTGGTGGGGGGGGCAGCATTTTGGGAGGCCCTCTAAACTCTGAGGCTGGTGTGTGGAGGGAATGAGGGATTTGGTGTGGGAGGGGCTGCCCAAAAGTGGTCTTAAGGTCTGAGCAGGAGGGAGGGTGCAGAAGGGCCTGGTTTGGAGGGAGGGTGCAGGAGCAGGCTCGGGTGGGCAATCTGCAGGAGTGGGGTGCAGAAGTGGGTAGTGGGTGGGAGGTCTAGGCAGGAGAGAGGGTACAGGAACAGGCTGCAGATGGGGGATTTGGGAAGAAGGGGCTGCAGGAATGTTAGAGCCCAGGGCTGCTTCATCCTCCTCACCCTCAGCGGAGCCCATAGTCTGGATCTGGCCCTGTCTTGTGTGATCTGGAGCTGGACAGTGGGCTGGGGTTTCCCCATGCCTGCTATAGGCAATCCAAAGCAGGATCATAGGTGGATCTGGATGCAGGTTGAAGCTGGGCTGTAGCCCAAGAGTCTGGGGCTCAGAAGGCAGTAGCATGGCTGGAGTGAAGTTGGAAAAGGGGGCAGCCAAAGCTTGCGGAGATTGGGACAGGATAAGGGCAGAATTGACCACGTTTGGAGCTTATGGAGTCTAACAATAAAGCAGCAGGGTTGCCTAAAGAGAGCTGCAGCTAGCAGTGAGGGTGTGGCTACATCTCCATTACCAGATACATTTGAATTTTATTAAAATCAATTTTAATGCTGTTTTTTATTTGAATTTTGAGTATCTTCACTTCCCACAGGCTCCCCACAAATTTGACATAGTGCTTCCACGCTGAAATCATCAAACATGGACTGTTGCAGCAGTGTGTTGTGGAAACCTATCCCACAGTTCCCTCAGCCCTGCATTCTGAGCCAGGAGCCATGTGCAGCAGGGTTGTCCACTTCCCGGGTCCCTACAGCTTGGGAGACCTGGGAAACTGACAGCGCAGCAGCCCTGGTCCGTTTCCCAGCTCCTACAAGTAGCAGGGTGCTGGGAGCCAGGTGCAGCACATAGCTTTGTGGGGTACATACGGGACACTTGTGAAGGCCAATAAATTCAATTTTAAGATGTGGCGCTGCCACACTGGCCTTTAATCGAACTTCTGAGTTGAGCTTGACACTATACCCGTCAGGTAACTGCAATATTGTAATCTCAGTATTAGTGCTCCCAGAATTGATCGAATGGTATTTACAGTGAATATGGTTGTGGTAATATCGAGCTAACCGCCTTAAATTTTGAATTTATCTCATAGTGTAGACGCAACCTGTGATACCTGTTCTATGGGGTCATCTAGCCCTATGCAGGCATAAGCTGCTGCAGCATGCCTGATGGATGAGTCACTGCAGGCTCCTCTGAAGGGATAAATCCCAGCAGCTGAGCAAACAGCCCTAGTCTAGCTGCAGATTTGCCTGTTACTCTGCTGCCTTTTAATATGTTTATGTTTAATCAAAGTTAGGTTAAAAATACTGGAATAGTAGTAGGTAGTCCGTAGTGCTCAAGAATGACATCTTGAGCTTACACAAGGTCATCAGTTGTGGACTCGCGTGTGGCTGAGGAGTCCAAGCTTTGAAAGGCATGGGTGTTCACAGTGGGGGGCAAGGGAATTTGTCCTGGCTCTGTTGGTGTGGCTGCTGCTGTTGGTTTCTTCCTCTCACAAGCATCAATGAGGTGTATGCATTGCTGCTCTTCAAAGTTGTCATACGAGTGTTGTATGAGAGCACGCCAGCCTGTTTGGTCTTTTGCGTGCTGCTCTAGCTGATCTGTTTTTAAACCAGCATGAGCAATGTTGGCCTTCACGCAGTCTTTATATCTCTTGCAAGGCTTACCTTGATTCTTTTTGCCCTGGGAGAGTTCATCATGGAGTAGTTGCTTTGGGATTCTTGATTCCTCCATTCGTATGATGTGCCCTGTCCAGCAAAGCTGGGCTTTCAGAATCATAGCTTCGATGCTCATGGTTCCTGCTCTGTCCAGGACTTCCAGGTTCGTAACTCTGTCCTGCCATTGAATGTGCAGTATTGACCTCAGGCTGTGTGTGTAGAAGCACTCCAGCAGTTTGATATGTTTTCTGTACAAGGTCCAGGTTTCACAGCCTTACAGGAGACTGGTCGGGACTACAGCCTTGTACACTTTGAGTTTCGTGGACTGTCGGATATTGTGCTGATTCAACACTCAGGCTCTCAGACGTCCTCAGAGTAATGCCTTGTTTATTGTGAAGACCTTTTTAGTGTTAATATGAGAATTGGATCTGTTGGATTTGGCAGAAGCACGCAGTAGTGCCCAATCTTGGAAGGGAATTGTATTACTATCTCAGTGGTTTGTGCATTAGCGCTGTAAACCCAGGGTTGTGAGCTCAATCCTTGAGAAGGCTGTTTAGGGTTCTAGGGCAAATAGATTAAAAAAACAATCTGAAAGGGATGGTGCTTGGTCCTGCACAGAGGGCACTAGACTCAATGACCTCTCAAGGTCCCTTCCAGTTCTATGACACATTTGTACTTCAAGAGACAAAAATCTCAGCTGAACCATCCAATACTCACTTCCCTTCCATTCTGCTATGCCATCCGCAACCCATAATGCAGCAGGCAAAATTCCATTGTAAGTGTATATACCCCTTGAGGCATGAGGGAGGTCTACCAGAACGGTTCAAAATGGTAGGTAAGAGAACAGCAGCTTTTGCAGGGCCAAGTGTGGCTTATCAACCACATGAAACTTGCTCATGGAGAGCTTTATTATCACTCTAGTACCAGCTTCTCCGCTGCTGCTGCTGCACATGTAGAAGTAATTTTTGTTTGTTGTTGAAGAGTAAAGGGGTATAAGAGTCCAAAGCCACCAGCAATAAAAAAAAGCTCAAGAGCGACCAACCAGGAAATGACTGAGAGAGCTTGTCACTGCTATGCCAGTTGTTACGCTGTCTGGCCAGGCTCACGATTTTGAGTGCACACCTTAGTGCAGACTGGCAGAAAACAGGTCAGATGCCCAAGCTCATGGTGTGTTCTGTAATTTAAGTGTCACCAAGTTCGTAACAAATATGATCTCCTGGATTGCTATACCAGTCTTATTATGGAGTCACAAATAACCTCCAGCCTAAAAACTATCTGTGCTTGCACCAGACAAACTGTGCTTAAAAAGGAGGTTGGCTGAACACCACAGCACATCAGGTTGCTTCCAATCCCAAGAGAACAGTTGAGACACCAGGTCTTATGCCAAAGACACCACTGGCAGCCGGTTCTGTAGTAAACTAACTACAGATTTATTAGCAGAGAAAAGGAAATCGGAGTTACTGAGAAGTTAAAGCAACTAAAATATATTAAGTAATTCCAAATGGGTTGTAGTGATTTAACAATTGCCAGTTTTCCAAAAGTCTTTCAGGATACTCTAGGGATCTCCACTTGGCATTTGGTGTGCTTCACTGTAAGATAACAATCCAGAGATAAAGGCTCTTTTTTGAATAAATATTTATAGTTTCTTAACACAGAAAGCAAGCTTCACAGTGTCTATCTTTTCCTTTGATGACTGAAAGTAATGCACTTAACTCTCTTGACTGCTAACCATCACATGTAATGATAACTTCCATTGAAATTAGCATTTTTTGTTAAAGTCCTGAGATCCTCCGTTAGTATTTCACAAGATTTCTTTGGATTGTTTAGTTACTGAGGCATACACAACATAAGTGTTTCGTTGTCTGTGTGTTCCTGTTATGCCTCTGGCATTCAGGCAGTGATGAAGTTCCTCCACTCCTGATTTGTTTCTGGCAAGTCTTCCAATGGTTCCTGGCTGTGCCCTGGACTTTTCAGCTTAGCTTCCGTAGACCTTCACCATGCTGTTTTCAGGCAGGCTTGTTTTCACTGGCTTTGACATGTCCATCCTGTCACTGCTCTGGTGGTATGCTTGGGATGAAAACTTATTCCAATCCATGTTATTACATTATAACTAGAACAAATAGATGAAAACAATGCAAATAAGTGAGTTGTCCTGAATACTTTCTAGTCTGACCTGAGTTCCTAGTGTCACAGCCAGCTCTTACTAGTCATCATAAGTCTCACAATATTTGCTGCCCTATATTCTGTGCTCGATAACTGATTTATCTCTGGGCTTTTGGAGCATCAGAGTTCACATTTTCAAACTTTTATCTGAAACAAAGGCTAGAAAAAAATTTAAAAATGAAAGCCAATGTTTTTATATGTTAACTAAAACTTACTTGTTTTATAAAATCTCATGGTTTTTATTTTTCTTAATTAATTTTGGAACACTTGGGGACTAGAAATACTGTTATTACACATAGCACTTAGAACATTGTCCAGAAGTGTCCTCTACTGTGATTTGAGTCAGCTCTGGGAAGTAGCTCCTTTGATACCCTGATCTTTTTACTCACTGTTCCTGATTCTGTCCGTCTATTTCTCTTACTAGCCGGTTTCACAGCTGGAGATTGTTTGTTTGATTTCAAACAGCATTTACCTATTGTTAGAAGTACCTATCGTCACAAGACTTTGCAGTCAGCCACCCTGTGGTGTATTTTTTTTTCTCCTAATATGCAAGTCTCCTTTTTTTAAGGTAGACCAAGAATTTTGTCCTTTCTTTGGTTTTGATTACCAGTGCATATAGGTTCTTAATGAAGTACAGCAACTGTGTTCAATAAAATTGGGAATGTTTGCACAGCATTTGTATTTATTGTTCTCTATTGGTGTATTTGAATGCAATAGCTTTTTTAACTTGTGATTTTAATTAGGTTTCATTTTGAGGGTACTGCTTTCCCTATGTTATCTAAATACTCTCTCATAATGAAGGAATTTTCTTTAAAAAATAGTATGATTTTTGCCATTTTAAACACCCACACTGAAGGTACAGATTAGATACTTCAGAGGCTGTTCTGTGTGAATTCAGTGAATGGGAAAAAAGAAGAGCCAAAATCTTATGAACTCTGCTACAGATCTGCTCTTCCCAGAGTTACACTCAACATGGAACTACTTTGAGAGAGAGGAATGATGATATTAAGGCTGTGGACTGAGACTTAAAAGATGTGGGTTCAATTCTCGACTCTACTGTAGACTTCTTGTGTGGTCTTTTCCCCCATCCAAAAATGAGGATAATGACACTTCCTTTCTATGTCTTTTGCAGGTTTTGTCTATTTGAACTTAAAAGTTTTCAGGGTGGGGACTGTGTCACTTTGTCTAGATGAGTAAAGTTGTCAATGTTAGGTCAAGTTTAGCAAACAACTGCATTATATTAGTATAGGGTTTTCCTAGTGTAGACAAACCCTGTGTTTTTTCTAACAGCAGGAGGTTTGTCTCCACTGGGGCTTTTAGGTGCTACTTTCGCAATAGAGTGGCCAGAGTAATGCTCATTAATGCTTCATTGTTGAAGCAAAATTTTTAATAATTGGTTCTACTTCTTGAAAAACATCCATTTGAGCAGTGGATCAAAGAGTTCCACTCACTCAACTACTTTTAAAGTGGAGGCAACTGCAGAGAACATTAGTACAAGAATTAAAACAGGTTTGAGACATGACCTGTCAAGGTGAACAAAGAAAGAAGTGTATTAGAATCATAGATCATTTTTGCTCTGTCCATAAGTTTAAAACCTTAGGTTATGCTCCAAAATATCAAGATCATTAGGAAAGGGGAAAAAATCAGATCTTGCAAAAGAACTTGCATTAGAGCTCAGAGTTGCTCTTTTACCTTGCTTATCTGTGTTTTAAAATCTGATTCAGCTATTGAGTCTGTAGTATATTTGCTGCTGTTCAGAATTACTCGATGAAACCTTCAGTATTCAGATGTCTGGTTGTTTTTAATTAGTTGTGGTAGTTTTAACACTTCATTCTCATGAGATAGAGTTGATCATTGTGAAGAAACATAGTGAAGAGATGTTTTTGTAAGTTGGGTGCTCAGAGCCTGAAACTGAAGACTATATTGTCTGTTTAAACCATGTATATGAAAATGAAATTTCTAAAATGCTAAATGTTTATACTTCATATGTTCTCTAAAATTTTTCCCAATTCATACTTTAAACAGAGCAGTTATGCAAAAAGAGTTGTCAGTTATTTGAAAAATATTTCTTTTAAGAATTCTTCAGATATTCATTTTTCTTACTTTTAAATAGTTCTATTGAAATGTACAGAAAATGAGCCAGAAACAAATACTGTATTGTTTTACCCATTATTACTACTTCTCTGTAGAGGGGTTTTTATTATAAGGGATTTCAATATGTGCACATTGTTTGCACAATATAAATAACATGCAAAATAGGTTTGTGTTCCAACTTACAAAGTCAATCACTTGAAAACTAGGTGATTGCAGATTGATTTGTTATGCCATAATTCTACCCTCATGTGATTCCAGTCTGGGTACTTACTGAGATGGGGGACTCTGGGTGGGATGGGAGAGAAGTGCGATTGTGTAATTAAGAACTTTATCATAATACAAAGGGGGGTGGGGCAGAACTAAGGTTTCATGGGCAGTCAGAACTCTAGCAATTTTTCTCTCAAGTACTTAACTTTGGTGCCTGAATAACATATATTTTATATGTAATTATCTAGGTTCTTTTTTTTTTAAATTGAGAAGGTAAACATTAAAATGGAGAAACACCCCCTTCATAATGCATCATCAGGGTTTTAATACTTAGCATTTAGCACTGCCACTCAGTTCCTTGTTACCACCTAAAAGTTCTGCAATTTCATATTTGGAGTTCCTTTAGAACTACTGTGGTAGGTAACATATATTTAAATCAGCTTTTGTGACAGGTGACTGGAAGATAATTGGTAGGATATCAGTTTATTTCAAAAGTCTCCATAGGTTATCTTGGCTATAAGAGGCTGGTAGCTATCACTTCAGTACTGTGTAAATTCATTGAAACCGTAGTAAGGAGCAGAACTATTAGACACACAGATGAACATGAGTTGTTGGAGAAGTCAATATGGCTCAAAGGGGAATGTCTCGCCAATCTATTAGAATTCTTTGGTGTGGTGGGGTCAGCAAACATGGACAAGGGGATCCAGTGGATATGGTGTACTTGGACTTTCAGAAAGCCTTTGACTCTATAGTTTCTCCAAAGGGTCTTAAGTCAAGTATGGGATAAGAGGCAAAGTTTGTCTCATGCTCAGTAACTGGTTAAAACACAGGAAATAAGTGGTCTCTTGTTAGCATGGAGGAAGCTAAATAGTGTTGTCTCCAAGGATCTGTTGTTGGGACCAGCGCTGCTCAACATATTTGTAGTGAAGTGGAAAAGGGTGGCAAATAGGGAGGTGTCACAAGTTACAGGTGTCACAAAATTCCCCACCACAGCTGAGCCTAAAGATTGACAAAGAGATCTCACAAAACTGGGTGACTGGACAACAAAATGGCAGATGAAAATCAGTGTAGATAAATGCATAGTAATGCACATTGGAAGACATTCTCTCTCATAAAAAATATGAAATGATGGGGTCTAAATTTCCTTTTACTATTCAAGAAGGAGATCTTGGAATCATTATCAACAGATGTCCGAAAACAATGGCTCAATGTGCAGCAGTGGTGGGGGGGGGGCGCGGGAAAACTAGCCACTTAAGAACCATTAGGAAAAGGATAGATAAGACAGAAGATATAAAGACACACATCTTGAATACTGTGTGCAGTTCTGGCCACCCCATCTCAAAAAAAGTTAAAAATTGGAAAAGATATAGAGAGTGATAACCTAATATTAAGGATATGGTAACAGCTTCCATTTCAGGTGAGATTTAGAACACTGGGACTATTGAGCTTGGAAAAGAAATGACTAGGAAGGTATATGATAGAGGTCTATAAAACTGTGAATGATGTGGAGAAAGTGAATGAGGAAGTGTTACTCCTTTCTGCAATATTCATCATCCAGTTAAATTAATAAGCAACAGATTTAAACAACGCTCAGTCAACCTGTGGGATTCCTTGTTGGGGATGTTGTGAAGGCTAAAACTATACTGGCATTCAAAAATGAATTAGGTAAGTTCACCAAGGGCTTTTGGCAAAGATGGTCAGGAGGCAATCACATGTCCTGAGTGTCCCCAAACTCTGGTTGCCAGAAGCTGGAATTAGATGATGGGGTGGGGAGGATTGAATGCTTGATTGCCTCCTCTGTTCATTCCTGCCAAAACATCTGGCATTTGGCCACTGTTGAAAGATGGGATATAGGGCCTGGTGGACCATTGGGCTGGCTTAGTATGACTGTTGTGTTCCTATGGCTGTACTGCCAGGTCTGACTTTTTGAAGTAAACCTCTTCAGCTTCATCTACACAAGAGAGTTTTTCCAGCAAACCTGGGCTTTTGTCGGAAGAACCCGCAGAGTGCCTACACGCAAAATGCGCTTTGTTGGCAGTTTTGACAGCCAAACCCAGCATGTGCATCAGCAGCATTATTCCTCTGCTCATTCAGGTATAACACCTCTCTCGACAGTTGCCAAAACAGGTATGTAGATGCCCCAGGGCAGCTTTGTTTGCAGCTTCCAGTCAGCCCTTCTGTTGAGAGAGAGCCAGACAGTCTGGCTGCTCTCTGTCGACAGAGTGGATTGCTCTTTCAGTCTGCTTTTATATATTGATGTGATCTGTTGGCAGAAGTTTTGCTGGGAGATTCCTTCCCACAGTGACTTCTGTTGACAGATGCTTCTCATGTAGACATAGCCCGTGTGTGAAAGCTGCAAAAATGTCAAGAGGAGACATCTGGAAGTATTTAACTTTTTGAAGTGGGATATGGAGGGACCTGGTTTAAACCTCGTAATGCTTTACTTGGAGTCAAGGAAATGTTAAAGAAGCAAAACTATTCTGTGTTGCATCATTGGTATGGACAAAACAGGTCACTTATATTATTTAAGCTTGGGGAAATTTGATATTTTCTTTTCGGACAGTGTATCATATATGTTTGCAGTGTGGTACTTAAAATAGAAAGTCCTTTAAACATAATAGGAAAATATATTCCAGGCAAACTTCAGTGCAGGTAATTGCCTGTGTAATGTCATAATGTATATTTAAATCTAACTTACATACTAAATCTGCATGAAAACGTAACAACAGTAAACTACAGTATCGTGTCAATAAATAAATATATCGTTTAAACTGCAAGTGTGGGGAAATGTCCAAAGAGTAAAAGTATCACTTTGATAGAGGTATAATTATTTGTGCTCTTAGTTCCATTTTACATTGCTAGTTGAGTTGTTACTCAGAGCAACAGCCTCCTAGCAACAATCTTTGCAGTGTGTCACTAGCATGGATATAAGACTTTCAGAGGGGGGGAAAAATGAAGTAGCTTACACAGTTTTAAATGCTAGCCATTGAGTTTTTAGATTATCTCCAAGCGTGTGCTGAAAACAGAGAGACTGAGATCCCTACAGAATTGAAAACAGCTTGTTACAGCAAATTCAGTAATGACTAATTCCATCAGATGAAAAAGGTACAAATTAATTCATTTGGACGATTGATAGATGAGCAAACCTACTGCTGAAATAATATTTGCATATCTTGATGTGTGAGCATCTATGCAGATACTTCATTTGTAGAAATATTGCTATTTAGAAAATTTATTTTAAGTTCAATCAAGATCTAGCTGAGATTTCTAAACAAACTGCTGTGCGTGGAAACCCAACTACCAGGTTTTGCTGGTGTGAATTTAATGTGATAAAAGTAAATATTCTTTGTACAAGAGGGACCTATAGACACTAGTCTCTTCCACTTCTCCCCACTTACACTGCAAATGCAGTGCCACAGCCTAAGGGTAACTGCACCTGTATTACCCCTCTTTCTTCCTTTTTAGGGTACCCAATTAAGGATTCTGGAACAACGTGGCCCAGTGCCATACAGCAAGCTGGTCTTTCTAAAGACCAGCACATAAGCTGTGCTTTCTCTTTGAAGACCAGGAACAGTGTATTGCCAGTAGTTACACGGATCCATCTAAGAACATTTATTCTTAAGGCAAAAACATTGCAGACAAACATAAGAGGTAGTAAAAAGCTTACCAGAGGCCAGAGCCCTACTACCAGAACTTTGGAGCCTTACTGGTCCAAAGTCTTTCCAACCTTTCTCCAAGGGTCGGGGCCCTTGGACAGAGGCTTCTGTCCATTTGCTCTATCAGAAAGAAGGCCCACACGTCACTTAAACATTACTTTATGTCAAAATTCCTTTCTTTTTCCATTAGTCTCTGGAAACCCCAGTTAGCACCAATGTATGAGCAGATTTTACTTTTCTGGAAGGTTTTTATAACCTAAATGCTTCACTATAATCACTACACTTTCATTTTTGGAGGAACTGGGGTAAGCTAAGCTTCCCCCCAGGTACTATGTACAGTCCACAACCCACAATGTTGCATGAACTTAATACAACATAACTCCTGAAGGTGTGGCTTGTGGCACTCGGTATGCCTCATTGTTCCCCTTGTCTCCTCTTACAAACAGTGCTATGCCTTTTTTCATGCCACTCGTGTGCTTGGAATATCCTCTCTGATCCAGGCTGGCAACAAGCTTCATTCCCTCCATGTGTTTGCTGCCAGCTATATTTTCACTTTCTGTACTTCACTAGGTAGGTGAACGATGAGCAAAAAGTCAAGACTGTGGTATTCAGCATAATGAACAGCTCGCACGGGAGAGACAGACCCCACAGAGAATGGGTAGTAGATGGGTGCAGAGGTAGTCTACAGAAACTAAGCCAGCTAGTGAGGGAGGCATCTGACACCCATGGGTGTTGAGCCAATGGTTGTTGATGATGATGGTGAATATTAGATAGGCACTGTCCAAATGTCTAGGAAGAGGCAGTCCTGGAAATCTAAAGAAAAGAACAAACAAGATGCGTATTAAAGTCTGTTGCATTTCTGAATGTTGAAATGTTGACTTCCCAGTACACCTGACCCAGTGCTTTGCTCAGGTTTGCTGCTGTTCCTCTTTTAATACCCAGCCCAACTATTTATGAAGGCAAATAAATCATTCAGTTGACTTTGGCAGTTGGGAGTTTGACTGAATATTAGATGGTAAGTTCCTTGAGGCAGGGAATGTAAACTGTCACAGACTTTGTAGAAATAGAAGTATATATGCAAGCTAATGATGTCATATAATTCCACAAAAGGGGAACTCAGCTATCTAACACTTTCATTTAAATCATATGTTATGATTGTTGGATTTTGGAGTTTGAGTAGGTACCAGGCCTGTATTTGCTTCACATATGATCTTATAATGCACTTCGCATTGGACAAAAATGGTTTGAATTTGGGGGAATTAAATCCTGTTTTGTGGCAGGGGCATTGGAAACAGCCCAACGTAAACAAAGCCTTAGCAAGCTAAGGCGCCAACTAAATGAGGGCCAGGAGAGATGATGAAGTGTGGAAAACAAGGTGATTTTTCCCAGGTGAGAAAGTTCTTTTACTAGTACTGTTCCCTCTTGGGCCATGCCCACACCAAGGATTTTATCACACTGTTCCACTAATATATCAGAGGGGGCACTTAGTATGGGCAAAATACCAGAGCCTTGTCTACACTACAGCTCCAGCTGGTTTTTTTTTACTGCTGCTGCTACTGAACCAGAGATTGCAGCAATAAAACTATTTTAATCTCCTTCTGTAGGCAGTGCCTTGGGGTTGTATGGTGAGGGAGGGAAATCAGGCCAGATTTGCTTGCTTTTGAGTTTAATTGCTAACCACCTTCTTTCACATTGGTTAGGAGGGCAGTCATTGGCTGACGCTTATGATGCTAAAATGATCAAGTTTGCCTTTCTTGTTTCTGAGGTTCCCGGCCACACTAGCATAAATGCATCTTATTTCCCCTTGTGCCAGCTAAGTTCCAAGCTAAAATAGATTCCATAGTAAAAAACCATTTGTGTTATATCATTAGCCAGTACTTAAATGGTTTTAGTTTTATTGGCCCTCAGTTATTTGTGTCAACAGTTCCATTTTACTGATCTTAATAGATCAATCAGGAAGATTTTTGTGGTTTTTATTAAATGACTTCTCTAAGTAATTCTATAGGAGAAAGTAAAAGTTTTATGTTCCTGCTTCCAGTGACATGTCACAAGTTTAAAAATAAAAACTCAGGGTCTGAGTATGAGATTTAGATATGATACTTAGTTTTTCAGCCCGAGTGGATTTAAGGGAGTGGTACCTGCTTTGCTCCACAGAGAAGTGATCAGGCAGAAGTAGTAGTCTGGGAGCCAGGTGGCGGACCAGCTGGCAAGCTGAGTGAACTGTAGCTGAACACCTGTTTTCCTTCACTTTCTTCTGGCTGGAGTATAAACTGCCCTGTGGGAATACAGCAAAAACAAACTGAGTGGAGAAGTGGTTGGGGAGGATCTCTTCATTTATCTGGGACTGACCTCCTCCTGAACTTGCTCTGCTTTGCTGGTTCAGTGTCACAGCTCTAAGCGCACCAGTCTTTTGCCAATATTAACAACTGCAACCTACACCTCTCTTACTGAGCTGTCAGACCATTTCATCAAACCGCTTTCTTGTTTCAGCCTCCTTTCTGATGAGCAGTTCTTGAGACTCAAGCGAATTCTTATGGGCTTCACAGACCCCAAAAGAGGGATAGAGTAGGAGGGGAGTTCACAGCCTTTTGAAAATTATATCAAAGTTTCCTTAAGGTTGTGGTTTACCCCAAAACAAAACACACAAACAGCTTATACACAACAACTTTGAAAATACAAGAGGAAGATGGTTTTTTCAGTAGGTCTCAGGGACTCCTTGACCATATATTCAAGTCTTTTTTGAAGGACTGTTTGGTAGCTTGTAGCACACACAGCCTTTTCTGCTTCATGGAAGACATGACAGAATTTTCAAGTATTGGACGAGATGGGAGGAAGTGAACACCAATAGCTTTGTTTCCATGAAGAGAAGGGAGAATTATGACTTCTGTCTGAAACCTCTCTTCTCTAAAATATTTTGAAAACAGTCTGAACTCCGAACCTGTCTACCCATCTTTGCTGCTTCTGGGTTGAAGCTTTGCAGCAAACAGACTGAGTTGCCCCAGGGTTTCTTGAGAAACATCTGGGTATAACTGAATGATTTATGGAGCATCTTCGTTGCCAGGCTCATGGTACGGCTAGTACCAGAAAGTTTTAAGTACATAATTTTTCTTTTCCTGTTGGTTCCTAGTGAAAAGGATGTAAAAGTTGCAGGGAGCCTATGTCTGCCTGACCCCTTAGTCACCATGTACCACCTGAAGATCCTGTAAAGAAGACAGAAGAAAGACTGGAGACAAGTGGAGGAGGTTGCACATTCTTGTATTCTTCTGGGAGGACCTAGACAAGATGGAAAAAGGGAGAGCAGAGAGAGGCAGCTGTGAGGGCAAAGAGCTTCCTGATAAACAGCCTAGGATCTAAAACCTTGTGTGTGTGTGTGTGTGTGTGTGTGGTGGTTCTTTTTTAACATGAGATTAATTATCTCCCATGGCAGCGCCTTATAATTTCACAATGAATATTATTTAATACATCATGTTTGTTTACATGGGGGCATTTGGAAAATTCATATGAATTAATTAGAATTAATTAATACTTTAATTTGGATTTAAAGTGGCCTTAATTCCATTTACTTCAAATAACTTCAAAAGTAAATTTAAGATAAAGTGAATTAAAGCCCACTCTCATTCTGAATAACAGACTCCACACTGGGGTATTATGTGGCTTAACTAATCACTTCATATTCACACTTTTACTTAAATTGGATTAATTTTCCTCAATGTTCCTGTGTAGACAAACTCTGTTCCTATACAAGGCACAATTGTAAGATGTCACAGTATCTACTAATTTAAGGGGGAATGCACTTGACTAAAAAAATTCCCATTACCTAATCATTATCGCATAGGTCCATTTTATATATTGGAGAATTATTTACTGTAGTCCAATCTAGTTTACTGTATTTATTACACAAACTGCTTTGGACTAATTAGTAATATGAGATGATATGCTGCTCAGAGAAGCTAAGGGTTTTCCTTTTTTATTGAATTACCTCCCCCTTCTACCTGCAGTGTGCCTGAAAGTTCTTTCCAGCTCTTATTGTGCAAAAATTCATATTTAAGGAGGTTAAACAGTGGTGTAGTGTTCAAAAACAATCTCAAAGGCATTTGATTATCTGAGGTTCATAGACTAACAAAATGATTTATTTGGTGATGTGCTTTCATGGGACAGGCCCACTTCATTAGATCAATTTCATTTCCAATACAGATGGACATTTATAAGTACAGAGGACTAAAAAAAAAATTAAAATAAAAAATGACAAATAGGATTGAAGGAAGGGGGTGAGGTAAGGGCGGGGGATGTACTTAGAAATGTCCATCTGTATTGGAAATTAAATTGATCTAATGAAGTGGGTCTGTCCCATGAAAGCTCATCACCAAATAAATCATTGTGTTAGTCTTTAAAGTGCTACTTTTCTGCTGCTGTTTTTTTTTTTCTTTTTGTTGGAGTACAGACTAACATGGCTACCTCTCTGTTACTGTAAGGTTCATAGACATTCACTAGAGATATTGTCCTTCTCGCTCTTTGAAAAAATCCTTTACTGGTTGTTGCAATGGCTTTTGTTAGTGTTAGGTGTTTGTTGGCAAGTTCAGCTTTCACATACATTTGTAAATTTGGTGTTGGATTAAATTAAGTCATAGGAAACAAAAGGGCACCATTTTTCTGATGTGCACTAAATCCATTAAAGTATGAACTGCTTACATAAAATATGGTTTATAAAGATTATTTCAGTACATAATGATTTTGGTCATGCAGTAATTTCAAATAACACTTTTCAGTAGACTAAAACTGAAGGTACAGACTGACATGGCTAACCTGAGTGCTTTTAAAAAGTTAACATTAATCTTGTAAAGTATAAAACACATCATGGGGTACTACTCTGCACCACTAAATTCAGTGACAAAACACTAATTAGTTTTAATGGCTAATTGGCTTTAATGATATAGGACTGGCATTCAGACTTCAATGGTCTAAACATAATTGTAATAAGTGGAGACTTGATACGTATGTGGCATACTGCATGTGAGGGCTTTTTTATTGTCATGGTTCAGATCCCATCCTAGCATGTGGCCTGCTATAGTAGTATGTTGTGAACGTCATACGAACTAAAGCCAGGTGAAGAAACTGCAAAATTTCACCATAACTGTCTTGGATTAAATTCATCATGTGTTACTAAATTAACGGTTTCAATTACATCCATATAGTCAAACTATTACTAATGATGCTATTGTATAAATACCAGTTTTGCCATAGGAGTCAAAACTTATGTCCATATGTGTTCTATTACCTGCTTGATTGAGTTGCGTCACTTACATGAGTCGGGGTGTTTTTTGTTCTATTTATACAAGTAATTTATAAACACACCTAACAACTGTCCAGAACACTTTTCCCCACCATTACATTTTGCCACATACCTTAGACAAGCTCTTCTGGCAAAAGCTTAAGTGAATGAGATAAGTCCTATCAATATCTGACTGACCAACTGGAAGGGCTGTGGCAGATTAGTGAGGAAAGCGAGTTCTAGACCTGAGGACCATCCACTGAATGTGCCGTCAACCTCTTGATATTTAAATTGAAGGACTGTTAGCTTGATCGTGACACAGTTGATCTCTGCTTCTTCCGTGATGGCACACGAGGAGAAAGAGGCAGCTAGAATCCAAATGAGGTCAAAATTTACATCAGTCTGCATGATGGGAGGCTAAAAGGTGTTAAGTGAGAGCAAATGCAGTCTTCATAGATGTTGTGCAATATTCTCCCTCTGGCTCTTATGACTGAATAATTTTGCACTGATCGCTTATTAGCTCTTCAGTAACTTTTGACAAGGAACACCTAACTAGTCTATTGTTGACTAACCCATGACCTAAGGTAGGGAAAAGGATAATTCTAGGGCATTGGTTGAGGAAAAAACTTACTGAGCCACATTTTGTGCCCCGTGTAAATGTATTAAGCTGAATGTTATCTACATAGTGCAGGTAGGAACTAAACTTGGCCTGCTAAATAAGAGAGTCAAATGTGGTAGCTTTCTAGAAAATTAATGAATGCAAAACTGATGGGTATTTCCATTCATTTTGTTTTCCAGGGTAGATGAAGATTCAGTCTGTGAATTAAAATGCAATAGTTTGTGGTTCTAACATTTATTATCCATACCGATGAGTTTAACTGAAATATATAGTGTTGGTTGGAGAAGCTTGCCATTTAAAATAATTCAAAGAAAATGTTTTGTTAGCCCCTCCCTATGTTTATAAAGATGTATAATTTTTTCATCTTTCCACTCCTTTGAATTAAGGAATCGGAAAAACAAATTGAATTGAAGAAGACATCTCACTTAGTTCAGCTTTTCTCAAACCATGCATTTTCTAAGTAACAATGTATAAAGTAGTATAAAAAAGCTTGTTTCCCTAATTTGAAAGCCACATTAGGTGAGTAAAACCATTAATTGTAAGAGAGAGATTATAAAGAGTAATATTGCACCTATATAGTCAATATGGAAAACACAATTACAATGAAGTAAAAATGAATGGTCAACTTATTTTGTTTTGTTACATAACTAGATTGGAATATTTGTACCTCTAGTAGCAACACATGAAGCTCTACAAATATTTTCAAGCACTGAAAACATCAATTGTTTTTTACCTATTTGTAACATTTTGACTTAAGCTCAACAATAAAACGAAATATGTATCTGAGTTTGGGTCTCTTTATTTCGTTATTTAAGTTTATATTTCTAATCCTGAGAACCATTTGAGTGTATGCTTAAGTTGAAGCACATGTCCTATTATTTCAGTTGAGCCTACTGCAATCAGACCTGAGCACTGGGCAAAAATGTTAAGCCCATGTGTAAATCAAAGGTTAGACATCCAAGTTACCTTCAGGCCTAAGGGTTCCAGAATTAGGCTCTTAAGTCTGGAGTTTTGATCTTGGCCTTACATGCCATACAGCTGTTCCCATTAACTTTGTTAGGGCTCTAAAAAGGGTTGCGTGATTGTTAATATACATACTTGAATCAAAAAAGGCCATTTTCTGTCCATCCAGCCCTGTATCCGGTCTTCCAATAGTTGCTGGTGCCAGATGCCTCACAGGGAATGAAGAAAACATGGCAATTTATTTAATGATCTGTCATCTCTGTCCAATTTTTAGCTGTCAGAAGTTTAGCGACAACTACTGCATGAGGTTATCTTATAAGTTACTTGTGAAAATGCAACTAATAACTCGCAGTTGAAACTTTTCAAGCAACAAGTATAAAGATTTCTTAGGATATTGAAATGTAGTTTCAAACTAAGCACAAGATTTATAAGAAAAGGAAAGTGATTTATTTCTAAAGCAACCTCCAATTTTAGGTGTCAACAGGAGAATACAATTGCATAGATCCTTACCCATCAGCAGTCCCTTCAAAATTCAGTGGGACTATTCATCTTAGTAAGCACTTCCAAGATCAGACCTACCCCCATTCACATACTTGGTAGAAATGTTTTGCAAATTGGAAGTGCAAGGTGGAGGAAACCTTGATCTTTAATGGGAGAAAGAGGTACTTAATGTTCAAGAGCCACGTGGAGAATTTGTGAATCCAGATCTGCATTGTAGAGGAAAACATTTCATAAGGTGGCCTTTCATTTTGTGGCCTAAGAATAGCGAACTAACTTAAAATTCAACTTTTTCTTCTTCACATTTTTGCCCATTTATTTCCAACAGAGGGAAAGCAAATAGTAAAGGTTAACTCACAGAAGTAATGTTATAATTTGCCTCATGAATACAATTTCAGTACCTAGAGAATTTAACTGTTTTACTTAATCATGGTGATTTAAAAAATCAGTAGTTTTGTTTTATCCTTTGAATAAAGTTCTCAAAAGTGAGAAGCTACTTTTTATGTTTGAATATCTGTAGATGCAAAACTCCCAGTGACTGTTTGGCTGTGTCTACAGTAGCAAGTTCTTTCAGAAAATACAGCCCTTTTTTTTTCGAAAGAACACATGGCGTATCTACACACAAAAATGCACTCTTGATCTGAAATTGAAAAAACGTGGCTCTTCTTCTGAAATCCCTCTTCCACTCCCAGATCAAGAAGAATGCTGTCAGTGCGGGCAGAGTCGCGGGAAAAAACCCCCCGCTGACCCCGCACCAGCGTCCCGTTCGGATCCCCACGGGGCCTCGGACGAGGGCAACGAAGAGATGGCAGAAGCCCGCCGACAGGCAAAGGCCGCTCCGCTCCTCTGCAGGCCAACCCCACCCACCTCCGGCAGGGGGCCTAGAGACTAGCACTGTATTAGAGGGAGAAGGCTGGAGGGAAGCTAATTCCCGGTGGGCAGGAAGCTGACTCACTCGCTAAAAGCAAGGGTGAGACGAGAAGAGGAAGATAAATCGAATGATAACTGTTTTTATTAACAAAAGCAGCAACATACAAACAAACAAACAAACAACACAGCATGTAAACTAAACTCATGCACCAACTCATTATAGCACTAGAAGAAACATAAACAACCAACTTTACTAAACTTATTTATCCTAAAGAATATATTAATTAAACACTTACACTCACTAACAACAGGGGTTCCATGAAGGGAGTCTATGTGAGGTTTTCTTATAGAACAGAGAAAGTAAAATAGTTGAGAGAGTCCCAAGGATTTTTGAGGTAAATATTTCTCCGAGCTAGGGAAAGGAGATTAGCCTTATCCCCTTTATGCTCCGGATGGCTAGTTGAACCACCCTATTGGAGACCTAGAGGTCCAGCCTACCAAGGCCTCCTCCCGACTGGGTCAATAAATGACAACTTTATCCAGCGGGGATTGGAGAGACAGGAACCCTGAAGTTAGGAAAGATTAAGTATGTACACAAACAATAGCAATTAACAATTACCTAGTTAAGTCCTGACTATGGGGCTTATTAATCAATGGTGCAGCTTGAAGCAAATAATTTTAGCTTTAAGTTATAGCTCTAAATAGGTCCGGTAGAACTGCAGCTTGAGCTACAGTCTGTTAAGTCCCCCTTACAAGGCCTGAATTGTTTGGAAAGATATTAAGTTTTAGTAATAGTGTCCCAGGGCTTATAGGGGTTTTTTTACATGTCTTGAAGCGGTGGTCCTGTCGAGTTTTGTGGTCGTGTTTGGTGGTCCAATCAGGTGCGAGGGTCCTTTCCAGTAGTCCAATTGAGTGCGGTGGTCATGTCCGGTTGTCCAATCAGGTACAAAGCAGTGGAACTGCTCTGGGGGGGCAAGATGGCGGCCTCTAGGTTAAGCAGCCGAGCGTGCAGTACCTGCTAAAGCAGGCCAGTTCAGCACTCGGCTGCCGCTCCACAGAGGCCCCCTGGGTTTGGCTTGTCGGGTACGCAGCACCTCGCCTTCTAAGGCGAGGCCAGTTCGCCACCCGACTGCCTTGCCCTTGGCCTAACAGCTCTTTTTGTTTAAGAACAGGGGCTGACACTAGGCCAGTCAGGAGTTCTTAGTGAGGCAGGAGCTCTTCGCAAAGGCAGCAGCTCTTCGCAAAGGTCTTCATCCACAGCCGGACCCCCCAGACTGACCCTGAGGGCTGCGCTGCGCCACCTTATATCTGGTGTTCTTATGTTTATTCATGATTTTATTTAAATATTCATGAGTTTGTCTCTGGTTTTCAATCAGGTCCTCCTAGTTATAGACGCTTCTGGAAGGTTTTTACCAGCGTCCAATCAGAGGCTTAATTTTAAAGCGTGTGTGAGTTCAGGGTTACCAGGGAGACCAACTGACTCAAAGAGACCGTTACAAGGGGCTGCTAAAGGCAGCCTATGGGTTTTTGATTTATACCTGTGCCCGCAATGTTGTTAACTGGTCAAAGGCCTGTTTCCCCTGACCCACGGGGGCGATAATGCCCGAGGGATGGAAAAATCCCTGACAAATGCCTTCTCTCAAAAGCTTCTTTCTAAAACAAAAAGCATGTGTGGATGCTCCACGGGCCCTCTTTTCAAAAGAGCAGTCCTTATGGTGTTGGATTTTTTGATCCCTGGTCTGTTCTTTCAAAAGAGCAGGGGCAGTGTAGACACTCTCTATCAAAGGTGTGGACTGATCTTTCTGTCTGCCTTTTTGTGTGTGGGCAAACTCTTTTGAAAGAAACTTTTTCAGAAGAGATCTTCTGGAAGATTTTTTGAAAGATCTCTGTAGTGTAGATGTAGCCTTTATGAATTTTCAGAACTTTTGACAATGCATTTAGAAAAGTTGACTTCAACTAAAATATTTTCAAGCACTTCCTAAGCACCTATGGGAGTGGAAATTGCTAAAAATAAGGTCACTGAAGGCCCTTAGACATCAAAGAAGTTGCAACTTGCTTACATTGTGTTGAGCACGGTATTTCAGTTTGAATGTAGCAATATCCTAGCATGAATTACAATAAGATAATTGGGGTATTATAGCCTGACAACAGCTGAAAAAATGTGTTTATATTTTTCTCATAATGACCAAATATCAAATCTGTCAAAATATAAATTCTGGTCAGATATTGATACAGTGGTATTTTGCTGTACTAGTTTGTCTATTATAATAGTTTCGTTATTGGAATGAACTCCAAGGCACTGAGACCATTGAAAGGGAGAGTGAAGTCTGCTCCACAAGCTTTGAGGTTCATGGCTTTAGCCTGTAAGGTCTTAGGTTAAATCCCACCTATCAACAAGCTAGGTCTATCAGCAACATAACTGGGGGCTTGTTTGGGCTTAACTGCTGGGAGGTGTCTGAAGCTCAGGATGTACTTACTCGGTTGGGAGAAGTCTGTACAATGAGGCACTGAGACATTTCAAAGGGAAAGGGAAGTCATTCTACAGCCTTAGCAAAGAGCCAGCTGGCTTTAGCTCATGCAGTAGGGGCTCTTTTCCTGATATCTGGTCTAATTCTCCCTTGCTACAGTCTGAACACACTACTATTTGTCTCCCCATGTAGAGAACGTTTGCACTGTTCTCTTTATAACAGCCATTTACATATTTGACAATTCTCATTGTGTGCGTTCCCAGCCGTCTTTTCTCTAGATTAAACATGCCCAGTTCTTTTGACCTTTATTCACTGGTCATGTTTTCTAAAACTTTATCATTCTGTTGCTCTGGCCTTTCCAATGTGTCCACATCTTTCAGTGTGGTGCCCAAAACTAGACATATGACTACATCTGACACCTGACCAGAACCAAGTAGAACTGAGTAATTTACATCCTGTGTCTTACATATGAACCTGCTATTAATAAATCCCAAATTATTGGCTATTTTTCAACAGTCATATTGTTTCATATTTAATTTATGATGCAGTATAATACAACTGCTTACCCAGGTGCTCCCTATTTTGTATTTGGGCACTTGATTTTTTTTTTTTTTCTTCTCTAAGGCTATTTCTACAGGACAGACCTGTACCACTGCAGCTGAGCCACTGTAATATTTCTCGTGCAGCTGCTCCATGCCAACAGAAGAGAGCTCTTCTTCTGGCCTAATTAATCTACCCACAATAAGTGGTGGTAGCTGTGGCCAGGAGAACATCTCCCACCGAAATAACATTGTGCACACCAGCATTTTTGTCAGTGCAATTTGTGTTGGTGTAGAAGGGGAGGGTTTTCATACCCCCGACCGGTAAAAGGTAAACTGCAGACAAAGACTAAGTGCAGTACTTTGTGCTTGTCTCTGTTGAATTTCTTCATGTTGATTTCAGACCAGTTCTCCAACTATTCAAGGTCACTTTGAGTCCTAATTCCATCCTTCTAGGTGCTCACAATTCTTCCTGTCTTGGTGTCCATACAAATTGCATAAATATGCTATCTACTCAATAACTACTTTAATTAAAATAAAAATAGCATAAGATCCAGGACAGATCCATTTCAGAGTATTTTAGATACTGATGTAAAGATGTCAGCTGAACCTAGCCCATATTTCCCTTTCTTATGCTAGTGCCTTTATAATTCTCGATTAAACTCAGCTGCATGCATGCAGTCCTCAATATACATGGGGAATAGGGAACACAATGTTGTAACTTAAAGCAAAATGACATATAATGAGGAATTTTCCCCCATAAGAAAAATGCGAAAAGATGTTTAGGGGACTGTAAGAACATAAATTTTGCTTATGTGACCATTTAAACCTTAATGTATTACTTGTTACCGTACCATACATTTAAGGCATTTTAAGCAACATTTAAGGAAGTGATGCTAACCCAAAGTACATTTTTAAACCACTTTTATCCTATTTGCAGTAAGAAATCGATGAGAGTTTCAGAGGGTTCTGGGAGGGTATACTAATTTTCCATTTTCTAAACAGATATAACTGCTAAAGTACATGGAATTTTTATGTTTCACACTTACACCACTTCAACTTTGAGGAATACAACTTATATCGGAGTGACTTATATTAAGGACTGACTGTAGCATATGAACCTCTTGACTGTTTCAGTGCTGAAAATGTCAGATCTAAATGGGCTGAGAAAGTTATCTTTATAGTTGTGTAACTGTATTAATCCTTGTGTTTGTAGACTGGATTCTGTGGGATGACAACTTTATGGTTGGGATTTTCAAAAATGCCTGGACAACATTAAGAATAATTAATTCTGATCAATGATCTAAAGGACTGAACTTTTCCCCCTACTTATGAAATGATACTTCTGTAGGTTTGAAAAAATGCATGCAATTTTATCCAACCAAAAAAAATCCTTCTGCTATTGTTGATTTTGGTTTTTGTTTTTAGAGGTGTTGGACAAAATGAAATTTTGCCTTCTGGGTTAAAAATGAATTGGGATTGACATGTCTTTTTATTTCATGATTGCTTCAAGTCTTGTGTCCCAGTTCTTCACATAAGATTAAATTCAGTTTCAGGTTCCAAAGAAGTGTTTTTCCTAGTATTTGAGTTGGCAAGCACAGCCCATGTGTTTGTGGCTTTTTCACCTATGGAAATATCCTTATTGTGTCAGGGTATGCTCCTCTGATCCTCTGTCTCCCTTCTGGCATTTATTACTCTTTTTATAAAGTATTCTATTTAGTACAACTTTACTGCACAAATGTTTGATTTATAACCACCTCCTCAAACCTTTTACAGAGTGACTTTGCTTTTGAGTATCCGTGAACTCTCTTTACTAATGAAGTCAACATTTCCATGCTGTCAGAATTAACTCTTCTTGCAGCAAGATAGATTAATAATTGAAATTCTTTGGTTCAGAGAATTAACAGTAAGTGTGATTGTCCTATTTTGTTTGCTTACCTAACTACTTATTGCACAGTTAAGGCAATGAGATGGTGGGAGGGATAAATAGTGATGTGCTTTCCATGCTCACAACTGAGGCTGCCTCATATTTAGGGTTGGTTGGTTTGGGACCTCTTAGTCTGTAGTAGTGGTGTGGAGGTGACTGTTTCTTTGAATTATCTTGTCCATTTTCTTTTTGTTCTGGTGCTCTTTCTGCCACTACATTCCCAAAGGTTGTACAGTGCCTCTAGGTGAAGTTAAATTTTTAGGTCCAATACTGTAATAACACAAATGTTTTGGCTGTGCTACAGACTTGGTTACAGCTGAAGGTTGAAATGGAATTTCTGTAAAGGTACCTAAGCAGCTGAGACTTTTCATTACTCCCTCCTCTCCTACTTTCCCTTCTCCCCTCCTCCACACACTTAGGCTTGGTCTACACTACAAAGTTAAGTCAATGTAAGGGCTTTGGCTGTCAGTGCCCCACGCTGATAGCTGGTGCAAGTGTTCTGGGTGAGGACTTATACTGCCAGCACAAGGACCTAGTGTGGACATACAAAAGCAATTTAATTTCTGTGGTAGCTATATGTCAATGTAACTTAACTTAACTTAATTTTGTCATGCAGACCTGCCCTTAGTGTCATTTTGTGGGGGGTGCTGGGGGAGTGGCTCTTCTGTGTCGTCCTTAAGTGCAGTTCTGGTGTGTGGCCACTTAACTTCCCATATAAAGTGCTGAAAGGTGCTGATGGATACCAACATAGAGATCTTTTAGCTCAAAGACCTTCTTTCAGTCTCGCTGGAAGGAGGAGTAGAGATGGCTGCAGAGAATGAGGGCTGTCACCTAAGGGAATAAGTTGCAGGGCAGAGATATGTGCAGAGTTGTTCCCCTACTTACAAATGGAGGGGCTAAGCTATTGGTTTGTAAACTGTGGAGATTAGAGCAGAAAGCCAGCTGGAGGCACTGGGAGCATGGCCCTGAGAGGAAGTAGAGAGAGGGAGCATCCTGGGCCCAATATTTGCTGGAGTGACACTGCTGGGAAATTCTGTTGAAGGAAACTGACTGCTGTTTATCTTCTGTATTCAGGAAACAAGACTTAGTACTAAATGAACAAGATTATACCGAAGAATATATCCCTGTTCATTGATTTTTACCCTAGTGCAAACAGCCCTGAAAGGCCTCCATATTCACAAACTACTCAGTCCAAAGGGGAAAAACTGGAGAGATTCCATATGACTATGGAGTTCTCTTTGGATGACATCCTTTTTGATAATATGGCAACTAGGAGGCAAGTTCTTTCTTCATACAACACTATAGAACAGGCATTACTAATGCTAGTCAAGGGATGACTGCCTCCTCCATACAGTACTAATGGGAATTATAGCCTGATGATCCCTGAGAGTTTCAAGTTGACTTTAAATGTCACAAATTATATAAGAGCACTGCCAACATATTGAAAGCCAGTGTATTTTCCAATTCCCTTTGTTTTACTACATTTTTTGTTTTAAATTGAATGAATTTTTCTTTACAATATTAGTCAGATAGTGTTCTGTAATGAATTATTATAGTTTGCAGAGTATAATGTTGTACATGTGTGGTTTTGCAAAGCTTAGAATCCAAGCTCGGAAGAACATTTTTAATTGCTTTTCCATCTCTCTCTCCCCCATTAAGGAAACATTTTTACAACAGAACAAAGTCTCTCTCTTACTAATTTTCAAGTCTGTGTAGCACCCACAAGCAGAAATAAGAGGTTGTAACATCTTCTTAAATGGCTGATAAGTTTAGCAAGCAATTTGAATTACACAATCCTTGCTGTTAGGAGGGAATGGGAAGAAACTATGGATTCACACTGAAGCTATTTTGTTGTTCTTCCTCAACAGAATACGTTTTAGTTACTTTAATGGTGTATGGTTTGAGATGATGCAAATGGGAAGAGGGTTTGTTTTCAATATATCAGGCTCTTTTTGTCTGCTGCACTTAGGACATAGAACTCCTTTGTGTGTCCTTGCCGACATTAATTTTTCTGGTATTGGTTAAGAAAAAATAAGTGTAACTTAAGTAGAACTTGCACAAACTTGAGCTAAAACAGCAAGAAGTCCTGTGGCACCTTATAGACTAACAGATTTTTTGGAGCATAAGCTTTTGTGGGCAAAGACAACAATGCATCTTCCGCATCTGATGAAGTGGGTCCTTGCCCACAAAAGCTTATGCTCCAAAATATCAGTTAGTGGATAAGGGGCCACAGAATGTCTCATTGTTTTTGCAGACACAGACTAACACAGTTACCCCCCTGAAACTTGGACTAATGCAAAATATTTCTAGTTTTTTATGTTGAACCACAATCCCCAAATTATTTCAGGGGCCTTTATGATTTAGTCATTTAAAGCAAAGGATTGGGACTCGAGTCCTTGGTTCATTCCCCCTACCTCTAACTTGCTGTAAGTCATTGGGCAAGTCACTTAATTTTACTGTGCCATAGTTTTCCCCATCTACAAAACAGGGATGATGGTCCCTTGTATTGTAAATGGTTTTGAGAAGTGTTTTTGTTTTATTCTGTTGAGAGAGAGAGAAAGGGGGAGAGGAAACTGGATATATCTTTTATTGTTGAATCAAGCCTTTTGATGAGTTTTGTTGTGAATTAGTTCAGGTTCTCTAAAGTATTAATGTGTAAATAGTGCACATCCAAGACATTTTTAGTACTTTCTGTGATATTATCATTCACTACAAAAATGTGCATCTATATTTTAAATATTTCCTTTCAAGTGATACATGGTCTGTGGTACAAATTCTAGTGATTATGTATCTAACTTTTAATTATTTTAAAAAAATAAAACCATTATACCACAAAGAAAAAGGTTAGACTCTGTATTACTGCACGGAAGAAGACTGAGCTAAAACATGGTAAGGCTCCAATCCTGAAAAATATTTTAATACCTACTTAATTTTAGGTACATCAGTAGTTCCATTGACTTCAGTGGGCATTTAAGGATCTTACACTGTGTGTCAGTAACCTGCATTCATGTTATTCTGAGCTGCATGTCTATACCAAAAGGAGAAGTATGTCTTGTTACACAGTGAATTTTCTGACATAAGGATTTTTTTCATCCAATTTACACATGCACTGTGACACAGTCCCTAAACCAGTATGAAGCAAAACGGATTATTCACCATACTACTGGGATATCTAATCATACTGGGTAAAATCACATGAATTTCACTCACTGAGAAGGTGGGTCTCTGGAACAGAAGAACCTCTTGTAACAAATCACATTCTTTTTTGTTTTAAGGGGTAACTTACATTTTTATTTTACTGGAAGACTATGCCTTGACAAACTTGAGATAAGATATTGATGTATATGAGATATGGATAATCTTTACCTAAAGATTTACTGTCATTTGGCAAATTATTCTGGCTTATTTATACCTGGCCCTGCAGATTTCCAAGACCAGCATCTGATGAAGTGAGTCTGTGCTCACAAAAGCTCATGCTCAAAACTTTTCTGTTAGTCTATAAGGTGCCACAGGACCCTTCATTGCTGTTACAGATCCAGACTAACACGGCTACCCCTCTGATATATAAAGTATGACACTTTAAATTGTCTTTTTTTGTATTCATATTTTTATTTTTATGAAATACAAAGGTAGTATTTTCAGAAAAATCTACTTTTATATCTCTTTCCTTGCCTTGCTTTTTCTTCAGGCTAAAATAGCAACTGGGCAGTGCAGAACCCTGTATGCCTCACTGGTTTTTGGAGGGGAGAGTTAGAGTTGGAATGATTTCTTTTTTAGGATTATGCCTCTATAAACTAAGTGGTAGCAGTAACTTATCACCTTTATCAAACTTTTTTCCTTTTAGAGATCAGTGTGTGGTTTGTTTTTTTTTTTCTCTTTTGTGGTTTACGAAGCCCTGATTTTGTGCCTCCGTACCCTGTTGCTCAGTCATCAGCAACTTGAGTAGCAGACAGGAAGGTAACATTTTTACAGACCCTGGAAGTGGCAGCATCAATCCATTTAGCATACGCACAACGTACTGGGAGAGTTCCACTTCGGGGTGTTGTCTCTCTTTTTGCTGAACAGCAGGGTAGATTGTGCAGGTTAACAAGGGGGAAATAAACTCACTCAGATCTGGGGTGACCAGATGTCCCATTTTTAAGTGGATAGCCCTGTATTTAAGCCTTCCTCTAAGCGTCTTTTTTTTTTTTAATGGGCCAGTTGTCCTATATTTTCCATCTATCCCTGCCATCAGTAATGGCAGGCCCTGATGCTGCATGGATGCTTGCTTGCTAGCCGGCCACACACCAGTGGTGAGTGTATGTTTTGGGTCCAGTGACGCCGAATGGGCTCAGGAGTACGAGGCTGGTGGCTGTCAAAGCTGTAGCCTGTGGGGCCAGCCACTCCTGCTGCTGGTCCATCAGTGCAGTCCCTGCTGTGTGTCTTCTCTTAGCCCCCTTCATCCCTTGTCCTGTTTCCAGCCAACACTGGCTACTTACTGCAGTGGTTGGTGATTTGTGGGCTGGCGGTGTCCAAATATGTGTCACCTTTGCTGCCCATCCATCAGCCCTTTACATGTTTCTCCACTCACTGTCCTCTCCCGGCTGTGCGTATTCACCACTCCAGCCTCACTGCTCACCAAGAGTCCAAGCACTGTGCAGAGAACCAGCTTCTGGTTGGATCATTCAGCTCCCCAACCCCCTGGCTGGCAGGCTCCTTCCTCCCCCCACTGCCTTTTGATGGGCTGGCACCCAGGGTACTCTCAAGAATCTGTGGCTCCAGTGAACTGGCCAGGAGGAGCCAAGCCTACATGTGCCAAAGCCTCACTGGCCTGGGGAAGCTTTTGTCCCTGAAGATAAGTTCTAGAGTGGCAGGGAGGATGCTGTTGCCAGACTGTTTGCACCCTGTAGAGTCTGCAACAGTCTGCACCTGTCCAGGCATGGGCATAATAACCTCTTCACATGCTGTTTTTGCCCCAGTGTGTATGGGGCTGCTCTGTCCCTCAGGCACCCTTCCCTGCTGAGCCACCTTTCTAGCCAGATTCACTAAAAGCCCTGTAGACAGATTTCGCTGAGCCACATGTCCTTAGGACTAAGCCCTGTCTTGCCAGTGTTTTAGCCAGGGAACAGGAGGTGGCTGGGTTATGTCAGTAGCAGGCTGGAAATGTTATCTACCTTTCAACACTGTGCAGATAGGAAGGGACAAGCTGCTTCCAGCCACAGGGGAGCAGGATGGGGAGAAAGGGGGCAGTGGGAGGGAAGAGAGGACTTCTTGAATACACAGGCCAGGTCAGCCCTACCTCCCCGCCACACTTCCTTGTGGCTGGAAACAACTTCCATCCCTTCCTTCCGAAGCAGTGCTGCAAAGCTGGTGCTGGGCATGGTCTGGTGTGAAATCCAGGGAAATCTAGGAGTGGGGCCTTGACTGTGCATATGTTGCCTTGAGGAAATGCAGCACCAAGTACCAGGAGAGGCAGATCCATCCGGGCAGCTCAGCCAGGCATAGAGGGTGGAGAGGACTGGGCAGGGAAGGTTGGGTTAGTTACTCCACCCCGTGTGTGTGTGTGTGTCTCCCCTCTCCCCATGTACAAGCCTTAAGGATAAGAAGGTAAGTAAAAATTTCCAGCTATGTGGTATTCCTTGTTCACAGGCACTCAGTCAACTAGATACTCATTTGACTGTTTGTGTTGCATAGTTCTGATCGCCATTGAACTCACGTGAGTAGGAGCAATTTTACAGGGTATGCCGTGTTCAGGATAGGGAAATGTAGTCACACTTCTCTATTCCACCATTTGAAATAGTCGACTGAAAAGAAACTTAGAATCATAGAATACTAGAACTGGAAGGGACCTTGAGAAGTCATCCAGTCTAGTCCCTTCCCCTGACAGCAGGACCAAGCACCGTCTAGACCAGTGGTTCTTAACCTTGGGTGCCCCTTCTGGGGGTGCAAGACATGCCAGAGTTTTTAGAAGGTAAATCATCAAACACACAAATTTACAAGCGTGTAAGTACAACTACTTTGTTTCATCAAACCCATGTATGAATGCAGTTAGCTGCTAACTGGTAGTGCATCAGTTGCAGTTTACTTTCACAGCAAAACTCCACAACATCTCTGGATAGTACTTGTGTATTTTTGTATGCCTATTGTACTATTATTTGTGGTAAATAATAATATAAAACTAGCTTACATATATTTAATATGCATTTAAGAGTATAAGCACCCCATCTTCGTATTTGATTTTTGATAAAGGGTGCAAGAATGTATTTGGAGAACCAAAGGGGTGCAGGCTGCAGGAAAAGTTAAGCATTATTGGTCTAGACCATTCCTGATAGATGGCTGTCTAATCTGCTCTTAAATATCTTCAGTGATATTTATTTATCCTTGCTGATTATCTGTAGGTGACTGTAGTTGGTTTTGAAAGAAGCATTCTATGAAATACGTATTTCTACGAAAACATGCTCTCTATGTTCTTTTAAACAGTAGAAAAATGCCATTGTTTTCTGTTTCTAATGTTAACAGTAATTAGTAGTATTCTCTACATACACACATGCGCGCGTGCGCATGTCACTCTTGGGTTGTACATACAGGTCTTTTAAAACAAAATCAACCCCCTCCCCCCATCTTCAATTGTGTTTTAAATACATCATTCTTTGTAGATGGTGCAGTATATTTAAGAAGAACTAGTGGTTCTGAAGGAATTTTTAGAATAAATAGTGGCCTTCAAATTTTTGAACAAATTAAATGTGAAAAGATACAAATGTGTGGCATGTCTTTTTATACAGCATATTTAGGATTAGTCCCTTTCATCTCAATTCCTATGAACATGCATAATCAGTTGTGCAGGTGGATTTGAATGTATGGCTTTCTAAAGAGCAAGAGGTTGGGAATACTAGCAGTTTGAAGGAGTAGGAGGATGGGGAGTGGAGGTGGTTGCAGACTGCAGAAATTATAGCTATGGCAACAGTGTTTTTTCTCCTTTTCAGTACTTTTTTTTTTTTTTTTTTAAATATACTTTGTCCTGGAAAAACGCTATTAGTGCACCAAATGAAATAATGGGTACTCTTATTAGGTGGTTTAACATAAATGAGAAATGAATATTAAATCCCCTCATAAGTACCTAATTTACAGTTTAATCTGCAACAGTAAACATCACCTGTGATGAACACACAATGTTATAATTTAAAACCCTCCAGTTTGTAAAGTGTGAAAATTCTGAGGTAAGGTAATTCAATGAAGTAATTACCCAGGCCATTCAGATGATCAGTGGATAAAAATAACATACAAAATGATTTTCACATATTCCTAAAACAGCCTTAACTCTGTTCCACAGAAAATACTTCATACATCAGTTGCTATAGCTAATATAGAGTCATCCACTGTGTAAAGTATGTACAGTAAATTGGGGGTATTTTGAAAGAATGTATCTGTTGGGTTCCATACATGGAAAATAAAGGCCATATCCCTGTGATCAGATTACAGTATTTTTCTTCCAAACTGTCTTGCTGTAGTGCTTATGAATAGTGTACATGTGAAAAATAAAGATCCAGTCTCTTTGACACACTTACGAGCAAATTTAAGCATCTCGCTTTCCTTATTTTGGCGTGTGCCTCACCTGCAATTAGATTTGGTTTACAGCTCTGCTCCTTTGGAACTCAAGGCTAATCTGTATGGGGAAATCTGCATGTGCTCAGTGTGTGGACACACATTCTGGAAGCAGGGTTGCCTTTAATGTGGGTAATTAGTTATAGTGTTATAAGCATAACAGTGTGGTTACACCAATAAATTTCCCTGTGTAGACAAATCCTCAAACAGAAACTACTTGAAAACTACACAGAGCTGCCAGTCTTTGCATTCACTGCTGGAGGAAAGGGCTCTTCAAGGCTGCTCCATGCAGAGAACTGCGGGTTGGTGCCCTAAAACCAGTCAGCTGCTTAAGTTGTCTGACACTTGTAAACTGCTTCTTATAACTGTTGTTCTAGGAAAACCTGGAATGGGTTAACAGTGGCCCAAGAGGCTTTCCCTCATATACACTGTATATCATGTTAGAATTTGAACACAAGTACATATTTTATAAATATTGTTTGCCTGGCCAAAACTCATTGGAACAAAAACCATTTTTAAAAAGCTTACTTTCATATTTACAAAATGTAACTTAAAAGGAGTAAATATTGACAGTGTTCAGACATTAGAGTAGACCACTGCTAGTTCATTTGAGACCTGGCCTCTTTGAAGAGTGTCTTTCTTTGTGCATTTGATTATTAGGGAAATACTAATCATGGTAATCAGTCATTCCCTGCAAGTTCTGACTTGCTTGAGGATATCCAAGTTTTAAAATAACTCTACGGTGTAATCCAGTGCATGCAAAATGTTTTAACAGCTTGCTTGTGGGGTAGGTTTTTTTTGTGGAGGGAGGCTTGGTTGGGATGGTTTTTTTTATTTGTTTTCGCTTAAAGCGGTCAGGTAACTTCCTCTTTTGCTGCTGCATAGAAGGAAAAGTTTGTGGTCATTGGATTGTTGGTAGTGTACCTTTTGTGAAACATACAGCATTGCATTCCTTGTGAAACACTGAACAGCCTTGCAACGTATTTTGTGCAGAGTCAAACTAGACAAACACTGACATTTTTTCTTGGTTTGGAGATGTCTGCAGCAGACTTATTAAATATCTGCTGTGGGTTGCTTTAAAAACAACAAAACGTTTCTGTTTAAAGATTGGTTGTATTTTCAAAGGTCAAGTGGCTCCACTGGCTGATTGGGAAAGGCTACAAAATATTTTCAGATAGTTTAGGCTGTGGCATACAGACACATGTAATCCTGTATTGCCTATGAATTATCACAAATGAGAGAGTGGCATTTGCAATCCTCAGTTCTCTTGTTCCTCCTCATACACCAGTAGAGGGGAAAATATAAGCACAGTGCTGTTTTTCCCCTGGAAAAGTGCCAGAACTCAAATCTGATTCCTCACAAGGGTTAGGGTGTTCAGTTTTGATGCCCCTGTCCCCATGTTGCTGTGGGACCAGCAGGGGCTCCTGCCCCACTCCCCGTGCTGCTGCAGGACAGGTGGGGGCTTCTGTCCTGACACCACGCTACTATGGAGTGGTGGGTGCTCCTGCCCAGTCCCCGCACTGCAGCAGAATTGGCAGTGAAAGTTTTTCTAGTGTTCTAATGGGAAAAAGGTGTCGGAACTCCATTCTAGTTTGTTCCACCAAAAAAACCCAAACCTGTTTTAAGCATATATGATGCGCATTTGGAAAGGAGTGTTTTTGAGCAGCTGTATTTTTTTGTTTTCACTTTTTTTAAAGTAGTCTTATCAACCACAGAGAGACTATTTTCTCCATAATCGAGGTGGAAGTTAATTTTTCCATTAGAAACTCCAAATTTGTTGAATGAGCTAGCGCTCTTTTTCTTTGTCAAAATTAAAGGGCAACATCAAAAAAAATCGGGAAGAATGGTGCTTTCAAAGTCGGGATTTCCTTTGGAAGGAACCCCATCTACCCAGCTAATTTGCAATTTGAAAGCAGCACTTCCGATGCTCTGGGTGGCAACCCTTATGCAAATGAGGTGCTGTATATTTATATACATTAGCATTTTCAACCTGCTTCATTTATATGCCCCTTCTGAAAAGGAGGGGCATGTTTAGAGGTAGCCAAGCTGAAATTTCATATGTATGTCCTTGGTAGAATTTTACTTAACATCTTTCCAACGTTTGGTCTTGATCATGTGTCCTGGGTCTATGCATGATAGGTATTCTCTGTATAAAGATCTCCCCGTTCTCAAATAGAAGAAGTGATCAGGTGGCTCTTGACCTTGTAGGCTTATATCTGCATAAATCGATGGGATCCCTTGCCTCTGCCTCAGCTCCAAGACCCTTTTTTGTCTTCCCATTCCTTAGCAGTAAGGCAGCTATGCAATCACACCAAGAGGGTCTCTTCAATCTGCCATTTCCTCTTTAGAGAATGTTCCATATCATGAAATAGAGCCACTGTGATTCCCCCTAGGATGTGATGAAAGTGTTCATTTGTCCTCTAATTATCTCACAGGTGAACAAGTGTGCAGGAAATGTCGAAAAAATGTCATGCAAATATTGTCAAGGTTCTAAAGTAAAAACAACAAAGGCCACACACTTAGGCAATGCCTCATCTCTCTTGCTTACACTTTGATTAGAATGTTTCTTTGATCTTCTCCATGCCTGTATTTAAACTAAATCATTAAGGTGAGTGGATTATTAGTTTGTTCATTAACCACCCTCAAGTGGAGAGTTTTCTCTCTTTCTTGGGAAGAACTAAAATTCTCTGCTGTTTTTCACTCCATTATAAAAGATGTATGGTCAGCCCATCATCCATATTTGAAATTTGTCACTGTTCCAAAGCAAATGGTGTTTCAGTCTTCTAAATAGCAATATACAAATCTTGTAATTATTGTTTAGTGGGGGCATCACAACTATTACTGCTCTAATTTTAAAATGGAGACAAGTTCATTATTATGCTCAAGGATACATAAAGTCCTGGTCAAAGTTTGTCAGAACCCACTACTCCTGAGTCAGTTGTGCTCCTGTACCACTAGAAAGTCCATCCGCATCCCAGGCAGACAATCAATCTCCCTCTTTCTTTGTTACTCCATCTATAAAATAAAAACACTTACCTACTTCACAGTACTGGCTGTTATGAATAATTATTTGCGTATATGATAGTGCTTTCGATATAGCTGTTACAGAATAATAGATTTTGTTAATGTTACTGAGTTCCTGCTACATGTTGAAAGAGCAAAAAGCAGCACTGCTAGTGAGCAGCAGACAGTATTTCATGTTGTATATGCTTCTGCCATTATTTTGACTTGGAGACTTTTCCTGCCAATTGGGTTTCTTTTGCCTGTTTCCAGAGGCAGAGTTTTCCCACAATAACCATTTTTTCCCAAGCTTTTGCTCCTTTCATAGTATGCGTCCCTAAACCTGCCAAGTCACATCTATACAGCTTTCCTGCCTCATTAGGTGGGTAATGTCAACTATATAGTCTTGTAAGAAGTAGCCTGTGTCTGAACTGCAACAGGCCAGGTCCATGCTCAATTCAAGTTCTGTTTTGATTTACATAGCTAACCTAGTGCATGTTGGGGCATTTCTTATAGTGGTAGCTGACAGTTCATAGGGAGTTGGAGTTTTCTTTTTCTTTTAAATCCTGCAAGATGTTTCAAACCAGAGAAGACCTTCAGACCTCCTGGGTATGAGTTTTCCAGTATCAATAAATGGAAAAGCTTAGAATCAGGTCTGAAATTTCCAAGTTAAATCAATCTCTGTCAATGATGCACAATTAAACTAGCCATTGTGGCAATTGGCTTAATGTGAAATGAATAATCTTTTTTGCCTGGATAATGTGCATGTTGATTTTCTTTTCCTACTTTCCCTGCAAATTTGAGGGCATTTTGAATGTGTAAAAAGGGGTTTAAGTTTTGTTTAAAGGCCACTTCAGTTCATGCTACTTTTCACCATGAATGCTTTGTGTAGGATCACTTTTGGGGAAGTGTGTATTTACACAACAGACCTCTTTAGTAATACATATAATATAAGGGATTTATATTCTTTCATATCTTACATTAATCTAGTCTGCTTTTTAATTTAATATTTTAATGAATGAGTCAGAGCCTTTCCAAAGTATATGATATTGGTTTCTAAGCACTGGTCATCTAGCATATAGTATAGCTGGTATAGTCTTTGATTATTTCCACAAAAATACTCAGTTTAGGAAAAAATTAGCTATTTGTGCATTGTGTGGAATATTCTAAGTTCTTGGAAAGCAGAGTTGCTGTTTAATCTGTAAGCAGGTGCTCTACATCCATTCCTTTGTATGTATTTTATGTCTCTCTGCTGTTTTCCGTTTTCTTTATTAGATAGAGGTAGTTACATGAAACAGGCAAATTTTCTGTTCGAAGTTGTTTGCATTTCAGCCCAAAGAAAACACTTTTTGATAAATTTGTGAATCTTGTTTACTAATTTTATTAGTTGGTTTCCTTAAAATGAATGTGCTCTGTTTAGTCCATGGCTTGCTGGGTTCTTGTGTAAGTGTTGGTTGCATGAGTGTTGCTGGCAGAAGACATCCCAGGCCTCTGAGAGAGACACATTTGTTCCCAGCCTCTTGAGAGGAAGTGGTCAAAATCAGGCTGTGTCTACACTACAAGATACATTTGATATTTAATACATTCAAATATTTAACCTCAATATTATGAGTTTAAATAGTGTCCACAGAGCTTCTTGAAATTCAACCCACCTTTTTTCCATGTCAAATCTCCATGTCCCCATTGCCCTGTACGAGTTCGACAGCGTGAGCACTGGATTGTAGGTACCTATCCCACGGTGCCTTAGCCCCCACTGTTTGTGAGTGTTTCATGTTGGAATCCCTGGATTCACTAACTGCATGGAAAAAAAGAACTGGATATTGCGCCGTTTCCTGCTGCAGCATTCCAGCACAAGCATGGATCCACAAATGCTCCAACTCATAGCACAGATCATTTCTGAAACCACAGTGGCTGTCCTTCAATTCCAAAGCTCAGTGATGCTTGGCTATCTTACTGGTGGTATTGGTGCTGCTGCTGCTGCGGATGACGACGAGGATGGTTTGGAAGAGCAAATCTCCCAATTGCATTCCAAGAACTCAGAGCTGTTGGCTGCCATGACTGCATTGCTGACAGTGGAGTGGCAGTTTTGGACTTGAGAGAACAGCACATGCTGGTGGGATCACATTGTTTTGGAGTCGTGGGATGACAAGCAGTGGGTGCAGAACTTTTGCATGTGCAAGTCCACCTTTATGGAACTCCGTGATGTGCTGGCGCCCGCCCTGAAGCACAGCAACACAAAAATGAGGCAGTAGCACTGTGGAAGTTTGCAACCTCTGACAAATTACCTGTTACCTGTTAGTGGCAAATCAGTTTGGGGTAGGCAGATCTACACTGGGGTCTGTGGTGATGGAGGTGGCCCATGCAATCTGTTGGCATCTCCTCAGGAAGGCTGAGACCCTAAGAGATGCACAGGTCATAGTTGATGGCTTTGCTGCCCAGGGCTTTCCTAACTGCGGTGGGGCAATAGATGGCGCACACATCCCCATCATGGCCCTGGCCCACCTGGCTTTGAAGTATATTAATTGAAAGGGGTACTTCTCCATGGTCATGCAGGGGTTAGTTGATCACAATGGTCGTTTTACTGACATAAGCGTTGGCTGGTTAGGGAGGGTTCATGACATGCGCATATTCCAAAATTCAGGACTGTACCGAAAGCTCCTGGATGGAACTTTTCCTTCATTGAAAAATCAAGTTTTTGGTAATGTGGAGTTGCCCATTGTTATACTGGGTAACTGTGCTCACTCTCTGCTTCTCTGCCCGATAAAACCCCACACAGAAGCCCTGGACCCCAGCAAGGAAAACTTTAATCACAGACTAAGCAGGTACAGAATGGTGGTGGAATGCGTCTCTGGACATTTAAAAGCGAGGTTCAGATGTTTCTGAAGCTAAAGTTCTCCGTTATTACAGCATGTGCTGTTTTACACAACATATGTGAATCAAGGCAGGAGACTTTCCTGTATATCTGGAGTTCTGAGGTGAAGGCTGTAGACAGGGCTTACTGGCAGCCATCTATGCTGCCATCCACCAGTAGCCATGCTCAGATTGCAGCAGTAAGGGACATTTTTAAAAAACAGCTTTATTACTGATTTGTAACATGCATGCTACCAATGTATTTCTGTGCCATAATGCCAATAAATCATACCATACCATAATGAATAAATGCTTTTATGTGGTGGGAGTGGGTTAAGTTGCAGTAAATAGAATGCATATGGCAGGCAGCTGTGACTCCAGTGCCCCTCCACTGCAGACCAGGGAGTATCACTGGGCAGCTGTGCCTTCAGCGGTGCTCACCTTCACCCCACCTACTCAATTCCCCCAGCTGCACCTCTGCTGTGGACCAGGAAGTATCAGTGGGTAGGTGTTCCTTCAGCGTCACTCCCTCTCCACTCACCTGCCTGTTTCGATTTGTGTTTTTTTCCCCCTGCCCTAGTCCTGAAGGACAAGAAACCACACCGAGTTCAAAGGAGTGATTTTATTTGGGGGGGTGGGGAAAAAGGTTCTCTTGCTCTCCTCATGGCCTCAGGGAGGCCAACTCAGGGAACTGCACAAATGGCAGTGGGGAAGTAGTATATTTGCCTTTCTTTTCCCTTCTGGGGCCCAAGGAATAAGATCCATGTAGGGAATCTTCCCTTCACTAATCACCAATTGGGTTAAATAAATAACCAACAGCCAGATATTCAGTCTATGAAAAATATATTCTCTTATTTAAGTGCTCGTGTATTATTCCCCGGATCTACTTGATTCTTCCTTCCCTAGTATGTAATCTTTATCAGGGACTATTTACATAAGTATAATTACTTATGAGCTGGATCTATACCTGAGCACTCTGTCGAAAGCGCAAAAATCAATGTGGGGAGGTTGAAATAGTGGCTGTGAAGAGGGGGCAACTGCATGCGAAAGACTGATTGGTGGGTCAGTCCACCACTTTGAAGGGCCACCACGGCCTTTCAAAAGGGAGTGTCCACACAGTTCCAAGCTCCCCTTTGAAAGAGGGGAGGCAGGAAACACCATGGACAGGCCTTCTGGCACTGCAGTCAACCACTCTCTTAAAGGGCCTCTTCTTCCACCTTACACGATCTGAGTGCTGTCCAGCCTGGCAGAGCCCACTCGTGCTCCAGGATAGAGGCACAGAAGCAGCTCCTGCAGGAGGACACCATCATCCTGGAGACCTTGCTGTTGGTGCTCTGCACTGTTGCTGCAGCCACCCCCTCCATCTGATCCAATGGCTGAGCAGTCCTCCCAGGGCTGTGGGGTCCCCCCACCCAGGACACACCAGGTTCCCTCCCCAGGTGCCCTGTCTCCTCAGGACCCATCCCAGCAGCAGTGACTGTTGGGAGCACCTGGTGCTGCGGGAGTGGACTCATGAAAGGTAGCTGCAGAACTTCTGCCTGTTGAGGCAGACCTTCGAGATCTGCTGCTGGCTCGTCTCCGTACTCTGCCACCAGGACACCTGCATGTGGTGCCAGGTGTGAGCAGCCAGGCACTGCCCCTATCCACCAGGCCCACCAGGACAGCCTCAGCATTAGGGAGGCCCTCAGGCAGGCTTTGCAGTTGGCCACCTCTGACCCACCACCTCACCCACTCCCCAGGCCCATCTGCCAGCCACCATCCCTGCCCCCACCAGCACCTCACCCCCACATCTGCCACCCACCATGCCTCCCCAAGGGGCACAGCATGAGGGGGCATGTGTAAAATAAACATTTTTGCACAACTGAAAGGTATGTGCAACTACATACAGGTTGGGGAGAAAGATGGTGTGGAGGGGAGCAGAGGGGCTCTGAACCTGGAGGGTGCGGAGGGACAGGTAACCTGGAGAAGCCCGGTGGTCCATGAGTCCCGTCAGAGCTAGGATCCTCTGCCTCCCTGTGCCGATACCCTCTGGGGTGGTCAGCAGCTTCTCCCACGCTGCTCTTCTTTGTAGGCCTCCATGAGCTGCAGGTGCTGCTCAGCCACCTTGGCCTGGCAGCGGTTGGCTGGGTCTTCCTCTGCTGGGCAGGGGGCTCTCCAGCCATGGCCCTAATGGCATGCTGTGTGGGGTGGGGCCTGGCTGCCCTCAACATCTGCTGGGGTCTCTCAGGGACCAGGGATGGTGCAGGGCTATCCTGGCTCCTGGATGGAGCCGTATGGAGAGAGAGACACGGCGTGTTGGTAATGTACTACAGCCCAGGGAGATCTGGCTGTGGGCTGCCTCCCCGCATGGGGCACTCCCCCCAACGGACTGAGCATCCCATCCAATGCCACAGTGGCCAGGGGTCTTTTTGGATGGGAGAGCCTTCCCAGCCCGCAGTGCATGGTCCCAGCAACCCCCCACTCCAATCGGCTGCCGTCCCACTGTCCGCTGGGGGCAGGTGCAGGCCACTACCAGCGGGCTGCCACGGGGTGCCGCGTATCACAGTGGGCTGGCATGTATTAAGTCAGCTGGCCAGTGCGTCACCCCCACCCCATGGAGAGGGCGCATGCTCTGCACTTTATGTACCAGAGGGTCCCTCAGTGATGTCTGGGCATACCGGGCTCCTGGTCACCCGGCTGTACAAGCAGGAGGGGATGTGTATGTCAAGTCCCTCTCCTCACTTGACCACTTGGTGGTGCCCTCATCCTCCTGAGTCTGCTGATGTGTCAAAAACTGCTGGGGGTCAGGAGCTGTCCCAGGGCCCCAGGATGCCCCGGAGCTCCTGGTAGTAGCAGCAGGTAGCTGGGGCTACCCCAGAATGGCCGGCCTCGGCCTGGGCCTGGGCATAGCCCTGGCTGAGTTCTTTTACTTTGGAGCATACTTGCTCTGCTGTATGGTCCAGATGGCCCCTCGTGAGGAGGCCCCAGTTTAGGCAGGTGAATGCTGTGGCGTTTCACCGCTTTACGCCCATTTCATGGAGGACCTCCTCCCCTTTCCACAACCTGAGAAGATCCCTCAGCTTCCTCTTAGTCGATGAGGGGGCTGGGTTCCTCCCCCCACCCCTAGAATCCTGGGAGTCCTGCGAGGGCTCAAAGAGGGGAGGCCCTGGAGCTCCTGCAGGGGTTTGCAATTGGCTGTGGTTGCCTGCTGCTGTTCTCGGGCTTCACAGAGCGTGTGGTGCTGCAGCTCATGCTGGCGCTGCTCCTAGCATACTCTCAGCTCCCTAACACGGGGTTCCCATGTGCATGCTGCTTTAAGGTGGCTAGATACAGGGATCATAGAGCCCTGTGCTCCAGCTGACCAGCACCGTGGCGTACCCTTTTTCAAAAGCAGCATGTGGAGCATCTACACATGCACTCTTTCGATTTAGTTTTTCAAAAGGGGGCGATCTTCCTAATACAGGATTGGGGTTCAGATTTTGACATTTGCACCTCATTCTTTTGATTTTTCTTTTGAAAGAAGGTATTGCGTGTGTAGACGCTTCCCCCCATTCTTTCGAAAGGGGGGCACATTTCATTTTGTGCACGTGTAGACACACCTATTATAGTTTTTGTTTAGTACAAAATCTTGTACAAATTTGATTGTATAGAAGCATATTAATTCACTTGTAAGGTGCCCCCTGCTTTAATATTTCTCCTTATGTTTTGTCACTTAACTGTTCTTTCCCTAAACCCTTAACCTTTGTCTCTCAAACTATTCTCTTTCCCTATACACTTAACCTTTGTATAGTACAGTATCAAAGTATCAGCACAGTATCAAAGGCACATCAATTCAGGGGTGTGTGTCTCTCTCTCTCTCAATGTGCACAACCTTGATATGTTGGAACGCAAGTTGTTGCAAATTATACTGTCCCTCAACAGACCAAAAGAGAGGTACATAACATACCGGCTGAAATAGACTTCAGAGAAGAGTTTTGAGGTTTTTTCCACAATTTTTTAAGCTTTACTATTAAACATAAGAAAAAACACAACTAACCTTTACAGTATTTTAGTTCCAATTTTCAACCTTTCTTTCATTCTGTCTTGTGTAAATTCTGTGGATAATTGCCATTTTGAAAAATTGTATATTCTGTATGTTGGTCTTGTAATATAGTCTCCGGGGCAATACAGTCCCAAAGGTAGCGTTCATTGGGAGGTAATTTCATAGCTTTTGGATTCTCCTTCAGCCAGCTTGATCACATCTTTTACGAAAGCCACTTTAGAAGCTTAATTACTGTGGAAAATGTGTTTCTAAATCTAATTTGTTTATACAAGCAGAAAAGTCAGAGGCATGTAGGTTTCTCTAAGAATCCTCATTTTGTGGTTCCCTAGTGACTGCAAACAATCAGCATTTACTTGATATTCAATTCACAAAGGCAGTTTTTTCCTAACCTGTCTCTTCGGGGTGTGTTTATTCAATTTTCATGGTTGAGCTATGGAGTTACACATACTTGTTGCATCCTCCTCCTCCTCCCTCCCCTGTTGTTCATACTTGTTCCTGCAGGCCTTCTCAATCAGGAGGAGGAAGGATGTGCTCTCCATTCAGATTCTTTATGGGGAAGTCAAGATGCACGGTTACAATCTGATGTTTGCATGCATCAGTTGTCTCTACTGAGGCCAGATGCCACCTCCAGCTGTAAGCTTGCAACATAGATGCTTCTATTCAGATCAGGGAAGGCAGCTTTCATTTTCAGTGAGGATTTTATTATTTCTAACACAAAAACTAGACAGGTCAAACAGACAATTAAATCTAAGGTCTGTCAGTTTCAGCCTTGTGTAACTTGAAAATTGTATGGCTTATGGTTTGGTGTCTCCTGACAACTGCAAATCCCCAAAAGGAGTAAACTTTTTATAACTGAGTTACTTTTTATAACCGAGTCAGTACTCTTGCCAGCTCTTGTCCTCCCTGCCTTTCTTCCCTCAAGAGTTAGCTTTGTGTTCCTTCCTCCCAGAAATAGTCAGTTATATTTTCTTTGAGGGCCATTATGCTCAAGATATCGAAGCCGCTGTTTCAACCAGTTCTTCAAAGTATTTCCTTCTTTCAGTTAACTTTCTCTTATCAACCTTCACCTTGAGCAGGCTGCCCTTCACCCAAGAGGTTGGATCTCCCTGATGTTCAAACAGCTAAATCAGAACTCTGTCCATGTTGCATGTGAAAGGAAGGAGGAATTAAGTGCCATAGGCTTTTTGCAGGTACTGGATGCCACAGCCCATTTTCTTAGTGTCCTCAGATACACATAGAACAGCAGAAGAGAAGAATGAGACCATTTGCACTCCATCTGTGGGAACTACAATAAAAGGGGTGCTGTTGAGGAGGAATGGTGAATTGGCAGGACTTAATGATAGTGATGTTTTTGAGACTCACCAGGACTCGTAAGTTCACTGGGTATATAGAGGAAGAAAAGCCTGGGAATAGAAATGTAAGAGGCGCAGAAACTATCCAAGTTACAAGGTGGGTCCTGTGTGTGTTCAGCTGTATGGGTTGGACTAGAGAACTTGGAAAACCAGGGCTGAAGATGAGACTCCCTCCACCTGTCCACTTAGATGTGCCTAAATGGCAATTATGTTCTGTTGTAGGCACTCCTCATGCTATACAGTGGTGAAAATGAAAGATGGTTCCTGTCTCAAAGACTTGATGGTCCTTATGCTAGCTGCTGTTTTTCTGTTTGCTTTCTGTTTTTCAGTTTGAAGGGCTAAAATGTTTTTGAGGACCATGCTCACTGCTTCCCTTTGTCCTTTAAAGATCTTTTCTATAGTGAGAGCATGTATCACTAACTGATGCAACTAAACAATCTCAAAAGTGAAAGCTGTGTGTAGGTATCTAGTGTAGCTGTTCGTGTCCAAATTTGTTAGTGTTAGCCGATGGCCAAGGATGTTTGGTGAGGTGCCAGCTATGCCCGTTTTATACCATCCGTGAATTTAACCGCTAGGACGCACTGTCCCTTCGCAGCAGGCAGCCTGGGCTAGGCTGACAGATGCCCCAAGGTCCTAACCACCCATGACTTTAACTGCTAGAGCTCAGAGCCCCTTCGCAGTGGGCAGTCAACACTGACTGACAGGTGCCCCAATGGCAGTACTAAGAGCCTTTCCACACCCGTGACTTTAACTGCTAGAGCTCAGAGCCCCTTCACAGTGGGCAGTCAGGATTGACTGACAGGCGCCCCAAGAGTTTGCCCCGTGGAGGCGGCACAACTCAACGCTAGGCTCTTAGTACTCTCACCTAATGGCCAGGCTTTATTGCCAAAACGGCTGAGGTTCTTTAATTGTGTTGGCTGCTTTACAGTAACCCAGAGAAAACAAGTCAGGCTTATGCACAAACGGTTATCAAAAATTTATTAAACTAGATTCTAATCATATGGTTACAAAATTGCTAGTGCCTACTTATTTAAATGTATAGATGTTACACACACAAACAAGTTACACAACTGAAGCCACGATCCCAAAGAAAGAAAACAAAGTATAGAGCTCTATGTCAAAATATGTGTACACTAAAGATAGGAGATCAGGTGTGGGTGCTTCTTACCCTCCTTGCATCTCTCGAATCCAGTGGTGCCAAGCCAGGATCGGTCACTCAATTCCGCGGAAAGACGAATAAGGGACAAGGCTTAGGGACCCCTTTAGCTGCAGAAGCCTTGGGAGGCTGTCACTTATCTGACCAGCAGATAGATAGTGAAAAGCACTCAAAAATCATGGTGCTGTAGGTCCCATACTTATACCTCTGTACTCCTGTATTCTCTTTCTCCTTTCTTATGCCAAATTGGGGCTGGTCTGTCTGGGCGACGCCAGCTCTCGCAAGAGTAGTTTACACTTGCAAGGGAGAGAGACAATAAGTTTCGACTACTGGACATTCTTTTATTAGGGTAAATATTTTCCCACCTAGGATGTGGGTGTGTGTGCATCACGTTATTTAGTAGGGGCTAAGAGCCATGTCTGTCACAGCTTCTCTGTCTGCTGTGAGCCTAATCGTTGTATATGTTCCCAGAGGCACCTTGTAGCAGCACACCTGTGCTTTCTCACAGCTTCAAAGGCTGTGCTGGAATTTATGTTAAGTGCCCTGTTGTTTTGGCTCCCTTGTGTTCCCAGCAATGCTGGTCTGAGAGGGGGCTGGCTGTCTGGCTACATTTAGCTAGCTTGTCTTTCTGGAGGTCGTCATATCCCTCACAGGATGATGGGAGGAACAAATAATATCTGTGTTGTTTTTCTACTTTTTTCCCTGATTTAAAATCTTGCAGATGCTACTGCCTCTCAAATTCTTTGCAACCCAGCATGTGTAGCTTTCAGCCATCAACTACCATATTTCAGTGAGTTCAGACTTTTTGATGGAAATAGAATCAGAAAAAGGAAGGAAAAACTTTAAACTAGGAGCCACTCAGATTCCGTTTGAATAGAAACAGGAGGTGAAAAGGTTGCCATTTTAAGAAGCATTTCAAAAGTTGTTTATATTTTACCATTCCTACATTGGTTTCTATGGAAACTAGCAGAAACTGGGCCATCAGCAGCCAGGAATCCATTTACTCTTTAAATTTACTGCTTGAGCAGCCATGCAGTTATCTTTCCAAATTAAACCTTGATAGAGTAATAAATGCTAAATAAATGGAGGTAAAATAACGCCAAGTATAAAGTTCTGTTTCCTCTCAAAATGCTACCTATATTCCAAAAAGGTGCTGTGTTGTTGCTTTATGTATGTCAGGGTGGTCAAATACTGGAATAACTTGCCTAGGGAGGTTGTGGAATCTCCATCGCTGGAGATATTTAAGAACCGGTTAGATAAATGTCTATCAGGGATGGTCTAGACAGTATTTGGTCCTGCCATGAGGGCAGGGGCTGGACTTGATCTCTCGAGGTCCCTTCTGTTCTAGTATCCCATGAAGGAGAAAACTTAAAATCACAGTCAAATTAAAATATATTTTAGGAACAAATGTCTTCACTTTTGGCATTAAAAACATATTTTGATGATGATAAATGTTATGGTCTACTTGTAATTTCATTATGACTATAGTTGTCTAATATCAGAGAGGTAGCTGTGTTAGTCTGTATCTTCGAGAACAAAAAGTCGTCCTGTGGCACCTTATAGACTAACAGATATTTTAGAGCATAAGTCTCCATGGGCAAAGACCCATTCATCAGATGCACAAGTTGGGGGGTGGTTCCAGAGGGGCACCTAAAGAGTGGGATCCCAGTAAAAGGGAGGGCCAAATCTGACGAGGTCCACTCAGTCAGGGTGGGAAAGGCCCTTTTATCAGTATGAAGAGAGGAAAAACCAGATAAGATGGGGGGGACGTGGCCCACCTCCAGTCCAATGCGGAGACGTCAACACCCAGGGCAGAGAAGCTCCCCCTATAAGGTGCGAGCCACTCCCAGAGGCTAATGGGATACATTAGTTGTCTAATGTACTCCCTTTTATGCTGTTTATTTCTTTCAGTTGGATGAGAGAAAAATAATTCCTATTAAATTTCACAATGAAGTTTTCATGGACTAATGCATTGGTATAATGTTGAGTAACTATCACTGCACTAGAATTTATTGAAAAAAATTAAAACAAGATGATATACCTGTTCACAGGTGAAGCTGGTAGCACTATCTGTTGTTCAGCATTTCCCATTAAGACCCTGTTTTCCGACACTTTGCCAGAAACTATTTGGCTGAACGTTTTTTAATGCCAGCTGTCTGCTTCAGGCTGACTGCTTTTGAGGCTATGTCTACTCTATGAAGTAAATTCAAATTTATTGAAGTTGACTTCTTACCGCTAGATTTTATAAAGTCAAAGATGTATCTGCATATGTCCAGCAAGTCAACAGTGTGTCTCCATTGCCTTAGCTAGGTTCGACTGCATCAGCAATGCATTGTGGGTACTTATCCCACAGTACCTGCAGCCCTGTTGCATTCTCAGTTTTTATGCCAGTGTGTTATGGGGAAAAAAAAGTGCTGCAAGTGCATGTGGATGTCTGATGATGTCATCCCAGAGTCGGTGCCCTCTTTCCCCACTGTTGGAAAAACAAAGGAATTCCACATACTTTTTCTGGGTATTTTCCCAAAGCCTGCCCGTGGCTTACATTACTGTACTGTACTGCACTAGCATGGATCCTGAACAGCTTAGTCATTGCAGTGTATTATGGCCACTTCCCGAAGTGTTGTGAAATATTTATTAGACAAAGGCAGTGGGGAAGATGAGGTGGATGTGAATGATTCAGATGATGACATTGAAGAACTGGAGAACAGGAATGCCGAACTGCTGGATTCATTGCTTGCAGTGGAGTGCCAGTTCTGGAGACATGAACCTAGAAAACTTTCTTGTAAATTTTTTTTTTTTTGGCTGATTCACAGTCTGCTCAGCACAGAAAGGGTCTCATTATGGTTCCATGCTGGGGTTCTTTTGCAATGCTGAAAAGTCAGATCAGAAGTAGAACCCTGAGAACTCCTGATGGCTAGATGTGATGGCTCCTGAGGTGTGCTCTCCATGTTGGTCAGAAAGAGTTTGAATTCAAATTCCTGGGCTTCCTGTTACCTAATTCTTGCACAACTGGAGAGCAGTGGAGTTGAAAGCAGCCAGAACGGACACTTATGGGGCACTGTGGGATATCTCTGGAGGCCGATAAAAGTGATTTAAAGTAAGGCTGTTTCCACCCAATCATTAATTTGAGGTTTGAAATTTGAACCTGGCATTACACTGGATCAGAGGGATGGGGTGAGAGAATCACCTTAGCACCCCTTAAAATTGACCTAATGGGATTTGTAGTGAAGGCAGCCATGCTGTAAAGTCAATCTAAATGCCTTAAAATTGACTTTATGATGTAGTGTACACAGCCTGAAAAATTTCACCCAAACTGTTCAGTCATTGCCAAGAACAAGTTTAGGGAATAATGACGTTTGACTATGTTTGAAAAAAATTCTGGCATCCTGTCTTAGAAAAGGTTTAGCAGCCCTAAGCTTGGGATAAGAGACTTGATATTTGGCAAGGGCATTTTTTAATCAGGGCAGCACCTCTAGCCATGCCCATAAAAATCAACCCAAATTTGATGGTTATAAGCCTTTGAAAAATCATGGTTCACACATGCCTAGTACAGACTTCTTTAATTTTATAATGAAATATCTGAAGAGTCCACTCTGAGCATGCCCCATCTCCTCACAGCTCCCATTTGGGACTGGACTGCACATGTGTTAATCCCCTCTTCCCCCTCAGATAACAACTCACCAAGGCCATCGTTAACCTTGAAAAATCAAGCACTCAAAAGCTAGGAAATACAAATGCAAGCATAATTATAGCAACCTTAATACAGTCCCTTTGTGTAAGTACATTGCAATATAGTCTTTAATTATATGAGCACATACTATTTTTTCCCACAGGAACCCTGTCTTACTCAGTGAAAAACAAATACTCATTTAATGTGCAGCTATCCAATATTTTATTTTTCCCTCATCCTTTAGGGGGTGGCCTCATACCTTATTTACTGCACTCTTTTCAAACCCTGTTGCAAAGATACGATTAATTTCCTCATGGACTTTTTATGGCATTCATTATTATAGCATTTGAATACTTCAGAGACATTAAAACATCTTCTAGCCCCCCTGAGATGATGTGGTGAGATGGCATTTTATAAAACCTAATTCACAGAGAGGGAACCCAAGAACCAAAGATTAAAATCAGAATCGTCCATTTGTTTTTGGATGCCCTGTTTTGAGCTGTGTATACGCTGATTTTTCAGAATGTAACTTTATATGTTATTTTATATGTTCACAATTCTTATTGACTTCAGTTGCAGCTGTGAGTGCTCAGTTCTACAAATCATACCCCAGGGTCACAAGTCAGGCGTCCAGAAAATGAGAAACATACAATAAATGACGGTGAGAAGTTAGGTTTAATGGACTTTTGCAAAGTCACACAGGGAGTCAGTGGCACAGGCAGGGACAGAATTCCAATTCTGTGGAGCAGCATTCAACCACCTGAACTATTTGCTTTCTCTTTCTGAAATCCCCTGCCTCATTCACTATACATGTTTCAGCTTCTGCAACAAATAACGATTCTACAGAGAGCTGATCAGTGCAGGAATTTCAGGGAAGGACCACCACATGCCCCTGCCCTGCCATGTCTCCACACTGGCTCTATCCGTGCCCCTCCCCTTCTCTGTCCAGGCCTCTCCAACCCCCACCTATGGCTTCAGGTGCATGCAGGGCAGTGCACCCTCCTTCGCTGGAGCAATGCAGCCTGGGAGTAGCACTGCTTTTGTGCTGCACGGCTCCAGCGGAGGCTCCCACGCTCATCAGAAGCAGCTCAGTGAAGTGTTGACATGAGGTGCAGGAAGCAGGGGTAGCCCTGGGGTGGGGGGGGATGTGTGGCCCCCTCTACACCCTCACACATTGCCTGAGATCCTACATACAACTTCCTTTTACTGCATAAATCTACTTCTTCTCCAGACCAGATCAATACTCTACACTAGGGGTCAGCCAGGAACTCTATTCCCTGCCTCTGCAGCCAGACACCCTACCCCCCTGCCTCCAGTGGCTCATCAGAGCTGTTGCCAGAGCCATGCAGCCCCAAGAGTCACGTGGTGCCTGAGGTCCTAAGCCACTGCCACACGATACCCTGAGCCACCGCGCTGCCACACAAGCCGCCACACCAGCCTGCCAATCCACATTTGCCACAATACACTTCCCCATTTGCCACATACGGGAAGCATATTGGATACTGTGGGCTTATACCATTAAGCATGAGATTTATATCTCTCGTGTGTGTTCATGCAATCAAAATATCTAGATCTATGTGTAATCTAGATATCCTGAACAGCCATATGAATTGATTTTTACATATTATACTAGTTTGCTTTTATGTATTTGTTTGCTTTTTTAAAACCTACTCAAAAGCCATTTTTTTTCTTTTCTGCTGTTGGGCTACAGCTGCACTGTAAGGATGCGATAGGCCTAAATTGGATACTTAGGGATAAATAGCTTATCTTGAACTTAGGATAATGTTGGGCAGCTCTCTCTTTTCTAAGGTAGCTCCTACTGAATTTAAAATTTTGAAATCGGTAATATGTATAAATAGTTCGTATGTAACTTACAACTACTCCGCAAGACATGAAGGGATTTTCAAAAATATCTTGAGTTTGGAAAAAAAAAATCAGTTGACTTTCAATAAAATTTGTGTGCATCACTCACTCACATACTTCTGAAAATTTTACCTGTTGTCTGTTTGGAATTTCAGCTGCTATAGTGCTGCCCATTCATTTCTTTTGCTTAGGTCTCATTGGAAATTTCAGTCTTCACCACTCGGTTAACTAAATAGCTTTGTCATCTGTGGATTTTGCTACTTTAGTATTCATCCCCATTTTCAGATCACTCTAAATATATTACACATCACCAATCCCATGATGGAACTTTGGAGCACCACAATATTAAAGTATTTACTGTATTGAAAATGGGTGAATTACTGCTTTTTGTTTTCGGTCTCTTAAATATCTAATCCATAACAGTACTTTACCTCTTGCCCTGTAACTTAATATCACTTCATGAGGAAGTGGTTTTCTTTTATCAGTGCAAAGATTGAAGAAACAGAAGGAGAGTAAAGGTTTTGGGGGGGAAAATATACGGTGAGGCAGGGGTTTTGGCTTCCCAGTCTACTACACAGCTTCTGTACCTCAGGATCACCTAGCAGTCTGTGTCTTCTCAACTGGCCCTCCACCCACTCTTCCCTGTTTATAGAAAGAGTTAAGAAAAAGATTTTGGGCTTCCCACTACACAGAGTTGCCCAAGATAGGGGATGGGGCTTGCCAAATTTCAACAAGTGGTGATGCTCAGGTGGTGGGGGGCCAGCACTGATGGGCTGTCAGAGTGCCAGACCCCTCATCCCTTGGTCGGGGGGGAGATTGGGTGAATCACAAGATGAAGGGCCAGTGGAAGCTGTTCCTGAAAAGCTTTTTGTGTGAGGGTGCAATGACCATGGCTGCAGAGCCAGTTGAAATGGTCCCCATAGCAGCTGCAAGCCCCCCAAAATCTTAGCTCCTGGCAGAAGATGTCTCCTCCAGTGGCAGCAAGCCCTCAAAATATTTGTGTGGGGGGGCAGTTGACACAATTCTCCCACCCCCATAGCAGCAAGCCCCTAAAAATATTAGCTGCTGGAGGAGACTTACCCCTGGTGGCAGCGAGCACCTGAAAATATTGGTCACTGGGGGGAACTTCCCCCTGGTGGCAGCAAGCCTCCAAGAATCTTTCTGACACTTGGAGCCCTCACCATGTGTAAGCTAGAATATAACTCTGCATAGCAGCATGGTCCTCACTGAATAGCGGGCACATCCTTTTATTGGGTTGGGGGCTAGAAACATGATGTGGTGGAGTATGGGAAGACCCCGACTGATGGTGCCTTTGCAGGAAGAACGAAGGGCCCCAGCACAAATGTAAACTGCAGAAAAGTTTCTCAGCTTCTCTTTCATGCACAACTCCCCCAACAGCCTAGCTGCCACATGGTGCAGTGGGGCAGGAGCTGGCACCAGCACTGAAGGAAAAAAAAAATCCAAAGTGCTTGCAGAGGTAGAGCCAGAACCATGAACTCCATTTTGGGACAATTTTGAATGGGTAGATGCGCTCACAGTGCTGATAGCAAAGAGAACTTGTGACTCGTTGCTATTATACTCTTTGTCTATGTCTACACGTTCAGTTCTTTCTAAACGTTTGGCATCATCTAAGTGATGCACACACTGTTTCAAAATAAATTTTGAAATAACAGATGTATTATTTCAATTCTGGTAAACCTCACATCCTGAGGATTAACACCTAATTCAAAATAGGCCATAATGGGCTCCAATGGCATTTTGAAATAACACTATGAAATCAGAAATGCTATTTTGAAATAGCTGGGTGGGTAGGTGGAATAGTAAGAATGGAGGCTATTGGAATAAGTTTCACCACTGTGACAACCACTATTATTTTTGTGCAGTGTCTGGACCAGATTGGGCTGGGGTGGGAGAGGTTCAAACGACGTACCCTCCCATATCTGGTCCAACTAAATCCCCAAAACACCTGAGCTTAAATGGTATTGGGTTTTAACAGCAACAGTGCATCTGGGGGTATGTCTGTATCCGCAGGGGCAGGGGATTCAACACATCATGATTGATCATCTGGATATCGATTTTGCCATGTTAGGATCTTCTGAGTTATCAATTTTGTGGCATCAGTGTAGGTGCCACAAAATCAACCTCTCTGGGCTCAGCCATCGACCCTGGTACTCCACACTGCTGCATGGAGTAAGGGACATCAGTGTGAGCCCGAAGAGCCCCTGTCTATGCCAGGGAACAAAGGTAATCCCGATACATCAATTTTAGCTACGCTAATAGCATGGGTAGAATTGCATATCTGGGATCAACTTTGATCCCTAGTATAGATCAAGTAACTTTTTCTCCTTTACACAAAAAGAGAGTTATTACCATCTTTGATACCATCTGTGGGGATGTCTACACTTCCAGGAACATCGACCAAGCTATCGTGAGCAGTACAGGGGTCAACTGCTGACCCCATACACATCGATTTTGTATGTCTCTACCAGATGCGCGAAATACAACTCCAGAAGATTGACCCTAACTGGGTCAATCTTCTATAGTTTGATTTCATGGATCCTAGAGAGACGCACAAAATGATCTGTCTGATCCCTGTACTCCTCACGATAGAGTTAGGGAGGTTGATGGGAGAAGTGCTCCCATCGACCTCCCTCAATGAAGACAATCAGGTAAGTGGAGTTCAGATGTGTTGATTCTAGCTATGCAATTGTCGTAGCTAGAATTCTGTATCTGAAATCAAGCGTACTGCTTAGTGTAGGCTGAGCATAAAAGACTTTGAAACAAGGGTATTTTCTTCCAAAAACACTGTCCAGCTAAGGGAAAAGGAGCAAGAAATGTTGTTAAAATCAAATATTTTAAATGCTTTGGCTGTTTTTCTTTCTCTGTATCTTTAATAAAATGTTGAGGATTTTTATTAATGTTTCCCATAGTACTAAGCAAGCTGAGGTCTTTGTGTACCCAGTTTAACATATGTTGGAGAGTAATTGAGTTACGTTAACATTTTTGGATCCCATTATTTCCTCTAACTTAATACAACATATCCCCCACAGAGTGAAGTACGTAGTTTTCGGGACCTGACGCTTTAGCTATTTTTTTTATCATGAGCAAAAACACTGTTGGACATAATTATGTGACAGAGATGCATACAAATCAAATTCCATCTGCAAAACAATTTTAGCAGGTTTAATGGCACCCCCACACTTCTAAACACATTGAGACATATGTTTGTAAGCTAATTGAATACAGCTTCCATTCTTGGCAGCTGTCCATTACACTGCTAAGTCAACAACAGTATTCTTAAAACTTTGTTGCAGTATGTTAAGTACTCTGCTCACCAAGTATAATTTTAAAGACTTTTTTGGAAACAACAGCTATAGGCCTATAAACGTGCCTTACTAGATACCTTGAATGTGATTCTATTTAACACTGAATTTTTTTACTGAAAAGCTCTGTGATTGACTGTTGTTTGGCCTCTGTTGTGGTGTCTGTAAAGTTTACGATGCAGTTGTTTTTCAGCTTTTTTTAACATGATCACAAAGACAGAATCCACCGTAAAGGTCCATCACACCCTTGTACATGGTATGTTAGGTATTCTCTAGTCATAGTCAGCAAAGACTCCAATGTCATTGCCAATAAACTGATTCCTTTATGTGTCAGTGTGGAGAGTTCATCATGTGAATGCAGACATTCACAAACAGGTACTGTGTGAGGGTAGTAGTATTGTACTACTGTTTGATATATTGGGCTGTTCCATGGTATCATATGCTAGTGTGGCGTTAGTTCATTTCCGGGTATAACATAACATAAACCTGCTTGAATTTTGAGAGAACGCCTTTCTTCTTTCTGCAGCAGTTGGAGTGCTTAAGCTAAAAGACTCATTGCTTTTTATTTAGGAAGGACCACAGGGTAGAATGTCTTCCACATTTTCTTAATTTAAATGGAAATATTCAATCTAAGAGGATTTTCTTGTTTAGTGTATTAACTTTTTGTACAAGGATTTTTAAGACCAACTTAGTATAGACTGTGGCTGCTTCAACACTCATTCTCCTGTCAGAGGTGGCATGGTAATGAGGCAATTCAGAGCAGGCTAATGAGGCACTAATGTGCATATTCAGCACCTCATTATCATAATGGCGGCTGCTCAGAGGAATAAGGGGACTTCGAAGTAGGCGGGGTCCTTTCAAAAAGGAGCCCCATCTGGATGAGCTGCGCAGTGGTGAGCCCCATCAATTTCGAAGCGCCATGGCTGCCCGCATGCTAATGAGGCGTTGAATAGGTAAAGTAAACTTTATAAAACTTTATTTACATGGCCATTTCGAAGTTTGGAGCTAGTGTAGACAAAGCTGTTATGTCTGTTCTTGATAAGAATTCCAGCCATCATAAATATCTTGTCCTTTCATTCTTGCCTTAAGGTGACACCTGTTCTTGTGTTGCTTTCTTTTAAGCCAATCTTGGAAGTCAGCCATTGTTAGACCATGGCTTGAGAATTTCAATTAAAACCTTGTAAACACTGTAACAAGCACATAATGAGTAAAATAACTTGAGCACATAACAGTATTTTTAAAAAGCAAATGTAAAGCATTTTACAAGGCAAAATAAAAGATTTTATAAGCAAGCAGTAAAGTTAAGTTCCAGGGTATGTGTGTAAACCTAGAATAAATCACAGTTTTGGCTATCAGCTAGACTATATGAACAGTACTTGGTACCATTGAATGCAGGAATAAATAAATAAACCATTTTAGGATATTAAAACTTCAGACTGCTCTTTTATATCAACCATTGAGAAGGAATAAGCTCCAAAGGAGGAATTGCCAATTCTTTTACTTTCCTGGTTTTCGTTAAATAAATTTTACTATTAAATTGTAGCCCAAATTTAAAGTTGGTAAAAAAAGAAACTATCTATGATGTATAAATGGTTTACGTGATCTTTTTCTAAATTGCAAAGAGAACTAAATTTTAAATGAACATTCATCATGCAGTATTTGTAACCTAGATGTTGCAAATCAAGGAACTGTAAATGAAATGGATTAAACCCAAAAGTGAAATATACCTTTAATTATCAAATCTGGAAGAAATACACAAATTAACTATGGAGTAAAGATACAGAGAAGCAGCACTACATTTTTTAATGATATTTTTTAAAGTTAGTGACACAGGTACAGGAACAGGTTTTTTTTCTTCTTGACGGTCACTCGATAATGAGAAGGATATCTTTGTCACCTGCCTATTTGTGAGTCTGATGGCTGATCAGCCCAATTCTGGAGCCACAGATCTTATCACAGAAGAAGCAGGTGTTTGGTAGCTGCTGGACGGGCATAGGTCAGTTTTAGATGCTCTTTTATTCTTCTCTGCCTCTCCTCAGCTGCACTATGGCAGGACCTCTCAAATTCTGTCACCCCCTCATGGATTACTGCTCTCCACTGGGGACAGTTCTGGGCAAGGTTCTCCCAAGTGTCAACACCAATGCTGCACTTTTTCATGTGTGCCTTCAGCATGTCCTTATTATTGCTTCCGCTGGCCCCCAGCTCTCCTCTGACCTTCCTCCACTTTGGAAAGTAGAATCTGTTTTGGGAGGCACTGATCAGACAGCCGAACCACGTAACTAGTCCAACAAAGTTATTTGATAAATGATAATGGCTTCAATACTGGCCATGTTTGCTTCTTCCAGGATGCTAGTGTTTGTGCGCCTATCCTCCCAAGAGACATTTAGGATTCTCCTGAGGCAACATTGATGATATTGTTCAAGTGCCATCAAATTACACTTGTATGTTGTCTAGTGTTCACATGCATACAGTAGCATTGGAACAACCAGTGGACAGTATACATGGAGCTTTGTCTTGGGATAGGTGTCCCAGTTCTCAAAGATCCTTTGTCTCAGGCAGGTGAAAGTAGAGCTTGCATGGCTCAGATGATACTGGATTTCCGTATGATGTCAACTTTAGCAGAAAGATGGCTTCAAAGGTGTGAGAGGTGTTCTGCATTTTCCAGAGGCTCTCCATTGACTTTAATAGAAGATGCATGAGATTGCCTCACTCTGAGCATCAAAAAAACCAAAGTACTCCACCAACACTTGCTGATGAGACAGAGATTCTTGTATGAGTCAATGAAGGCACTTACAATGGTCTGAAGGGCTGCTGGAAAAAGAGCAGCAACCATTATGTCATCCGTGTACTAGATCTCCATGATCAGGGTCATGGAGGTCTTGCTTTTAGCCTTCAGCCTCCAAAAATTGTCTATAGAATGATTGAGAAGTTTTTCAATCTTCACACTATCTGGAAGCTTGTCATCAATGAGGTGAAAGGTCATGGCGATGATGCAGAACAGTGGTAGGGCAATCACACAGCCTTGTTTGACTCCCATTTTAACCTCAAAGGGGTTGCTTTGGGATCCATTGTTGCTGAATACTGTGGCTGTCATATTGTCGTGAAGCAGCCTCAAGATGCTAATGAAATTTTTGGGGCAGCCAATCTTAAAGAGGATGGTCCACAGAACACTATGATTGAGCTGAATGTTTTGGTCATGTCAATGAAACTCATGTATAAGGCTTGGCTTTGTTCGCAACATTTTTATTACAGTTGCCAGGCAGTGAAGATGATGTCTGCTGTTTTTCGGAATGATCGGAAGCCACACTGAAATTCTGGAAGAATTTTTTCAGAGTGGCAGGAGTCAGTTTGCAACAATTTGAGCTAAGATTTTCCCTGCCACTGCCAAGAGGGAGCTGGCACAATAGTTTCCACGTCCAACTTGTCACCCTTCTTGAACAGACTAATGATAAGTGTGTCTCTGAAATCTTGTGGCATCTGCTCTCTATCCCAGATCTTGAGAATAAGGAGGTGGAGTTGTGTGTAGAGGCCTGGTCTACCTTATTTGAAGACTTTGGTGGGGATTCCATCTAGTCCAGTTGCCTTGTTGCTCTTCATCCTGATGCTTCCCAGACTGGTAGCCCATAGTTTCTCCACAAGCTCCAATGATGGCATTTCTCAATTGACACAAGTGTTCATCCACATCTTGAGGATGTACTGTCGGCCGCTTCCTTTTGGAGCATTATCTGGAAGTCACTTCATCTGATGGGGTCTTTCAAGCCTTATACATTGATCTTTCTTCAGACCTGTTTCCTCTGATTTCTCCATTTGGCAACAATCCTAACCATCATTGTGTATCAAATAAGGTGTTGATCAGTCCACAAGTCATCAGCACTAGTCATTGCACCAATTCCCAAGCACAGACAATGGTGTAGTCTATGAGGTGCCAGTGCTTCAATTGAGGATGTTGCCACAAGGGTGTTTGTGATGATGAGGTCATGTTTCACACCTTTCATAAGGAGTTGGAGATGCTGTTGCTAACTCCTTCTTTCCCAATAGTAGTCTGCCAGAGGTCCAAGTCTCTTCCCACCCTGGCATTGAAATCCCCCGAGAGAATAATCTTGTCTTCTTTGGGGATGTCTTTCAGGACTGCCCTGTTGGGCATAGAACTTTTCCTTCATGTCATCTTCAGTGTCTAGAGTTGGTGTATAAGCAATGATAGTTGCCTGTTTTTTGGCAAGCTTCAAGCAGAGATTCATGAGACGCACATTGACGCTGATGGGAACTTCAGATAGGATCTTTTTCAGTTCATTTTTGATGTACAATCATCAAAACTTGCAAACGGTGATTGTTATGCATCTTTTGGTTCTCTACTTTCTGGGTTGTCCATTAGAGTCCAAATATTCCATGTTGGATAGTTTACTATTTTGATTCCAACCACATAGAGGAAAACCCTCTGTATGCAATTATCCAGTGAGCGGGATTCAGGTGGACTATGTTTAGGGCACCTTTTCTAGCCTCCTCCCCTTGTGGGGTGAGCAGAGTGGATCCTAAATAGGGCTGCTCAGTTGTGGATGCAGCAGCCAGAGTGTTCTACCACCTCAGTCCTCAAAACGGAATGACTGATACATCTATCTGTCACCTTACCTGCAGGTCTATGACTAAAAGTTTCCAGAGTTCACAATCCTGCTCCCATCACCATTCATCAGTCACTGCAGGGCTTAAGTTTAGGAGTGTAGTATGCAAATGAAGATACTTGTCTGTGACTTTTTAACATCGGGGGACTGTTGCACTGCAGCCACGGTTCTTGATGTATAATAGGCTCAGGTCCCATGGCATGGGATCCATGATGACTGGGAGTCTCCTGTCTGCTGCAGCTTTCTTCCATCTTCACTGTTGTCATAGCATTACACTTTCTGTCTTCCATCTGTTCTGCCACTGAGGATTTGTTGTTTGGAACCTCCCCCTTGATCTTGCCACCATGGGTGACCCTGCTAGGAGTATGGGGCTCCCTACAGCGTGGCGCTCACGTTCACTGGAATGCACAAGCCCACTTGCCACAACAAGCTGACAATCTGGCTAGTAATTTGCACACACAATCTAAAACACTTGGGTCAAGATTTTCTTCTCTGTCTGAAGTGTACTTGGTATAAAACCCCAACATGAGTCTTATACCATTTTTTTCTCACTTCCTATTCCCTAGCCAATTCAATGTTGGTCCAGTCTTCTCACTCAAATGAGAAAGTCTAGAGGTAGTTGGCATAGCTTGGAGCATTCAGTTGCTCCGACACGGCTGTTCTTGCTGAAGAGGAGCAGTAACCTTCATGTAAGAGAATCTCCTTATCCTGCATTAACACTGCTCTCCTTGGGAGAGAAAAAAATAGTTATTCATCCCACTAAAACAATAAACTATCCAGATGTTTATACTGTACCCATCATCATGGCATGTGAGAGAGGACTTTTAGAAACCTTACAGCCTCTGGTGGGCAAAGTAAACTTTTTAAATAAAATAAATTAAAAAAAACCTTCAAGGTAAGTGATGTTATTCTAAGTCAGCAATTATATAAAGGTTTAAAATGCTCTTCTTCCTTCTATTCCTCTCTACTCTGGTCAGCCCTGGGAAGGCTGGGAAGTGTCAGCATCAGCAAAGTTGCAGGGGACAACTTTCAAACTGTTTTCCTCTGAGCATCTGTGTAAGTCCATGTGAAGGCCTTCAGGGACTTTGGGTAGACCACCGAAGTTCCCTCCCTCCTCACTACCATCACCACAGAAGCTTCATTATTTCAAAGGCATTTTGAATGTTTGTCGTCTCCTTCTGCATAACAAACTGTGAGGGTGTTTTGTAGAGAAAATTTATTTTAAGGACAGTCTGTAAGAGGGAAGAGTCATCAATTCCCCTGACAGAACAGATCAACATTGCTCTAAGGATGAAGAAGATAGAAGAATGTCTCTTCTGGCTAAAAAGGAGTCTATTGAAAACAATTTGTTTTTTTATTTTAAGCATGTAACTTAATCAAGTTGCTTTTCTAACATGCTTGAGGGCCAGTTGTAATGGGTTTTAGAGGCTCCAGATTGGAGGGACCTTAACAGGATGAGATATTGTTTGGTGTCTGCTTAGCCCCCTTGCTACTTGATTTGGAAGATGCTGCTGAGCTTTGTAGAACTGAATTAAGCCCTCTAAGTCTGATAGTGTGGGCAGGTCTTCAGTGTCATGAGTGAGACAAAGTGAAACAAAAAGAAAAGGAGATATTTTCATGGAAGGAAGAGCAGTGTGTGGACTCATTTGCTTCTCTAAAGCCCAGCCCCCACACCCTAAACCAGGAATGGCCAATTTTGCCCAGGCAACCGCCAGTTACCTCACCCTGTCCCTACATTTTGAATAGTAGGCAGCTCCTATGAGAAATAATTCGTGTATAGGGTAGCTTCTGTCGGGAGAGTCTGCCACGGATCTTGATATGCCTGCATTAGTCTTGATGCTAAATAAATACCAACATATAACAGAAAGATCTGAAATGCATTTTCATTAATGCAAATTAAAATGCACTATTTAAAGGGAAACAATGACATTAATTATTGCCTGCTATAGAGGGGGTGGAAATTAAGTAATGTGTCTTGCATTGTACAATAAAATATAAGTTACGAAAAACTCATGTGGCTAGTGCTACCTCCTAATCTCTGTTCCTCCATGCAACAAAGTGCAGTGCACATAACAGGATTACCAAATCATGCACTTTCATTCTAAGTGGTTTACTGTAGTATGAAACAGGCCAATGATAAGATAAGCCTCAACACAAAACAAACAAAATGTCAGGAGCTGGAATTATTCCAAATTGCACCCCGCCTTCATACTGTTTTGCTTGATGCTAAATACATGAAAATTGGTATAAAATGTGGCTTGATTTAAAATCTTTATTTTAAATAAGCTTCTAGTCATATCACAGGAGGGAACTGGCAACACATATTAATGCAGGAACTTGCCTTCGGGACACAATCCTATACTATTCGTGTGACCTGCTTAGCTCAGTGTTCTATGTCTCCTTCTGACTAGTTACACAGTATGAGACCCTACTACACACCTGCTGCCTTTTTGGTGTGTCAAGCTAGGACATTTTTCACTGTTTAAAGAAATTCTACCATACATGTAAAAAGAAAAAAACCCACATACTGTAGCAGCAGTGGGTTACTTTCATTGCAGCGCCTGAAAGTGGAAATGACAAAAGGAAAATGAGGAGACAGCCTGTTGATTTTTGCTTTATGCAAGCTGGGAGAAATAAAACACACACATGGCATAAAGATTTTAAATTAAATTGGATTTCAAAAACTCTTGTTTTTATAGCCAAAGAATTAATAAGTAATTGGGAAGAAAATCTGTCTTAAAATAAGATTCTTAAGTCAATGGTATTTTTTCATAGCCTTGCTACTGCATTGTAAATTCACAAATGTCAGTTACTAAATATCAGCATAATTTTTGAAAGATCCCTGATTTCTGTCTGATCTAGACATTTAAGTGACCTGACTAATTGCATTGCTTCTCTTGATTTTACTTCTTAACTGCCTACTTGCTGAAATTAAAACCAAATCTGGTAGGAGAATTTTAGAACAGCTGTCCATCAGACCCACTAGCAGACTGGCCTAGTGGAATAAGCAAAGGCGTAGATTTCAGGCATTTGAGTTGTACTATTAACCCTGCCACTGACTGTCATTAGTGGACAAATCAGATAGCATTTTTTTAATATATATGTCACTGCTTCATCTGGTTGTGGTGTTTACTCAGCTGTTTGACGGGGTTTTGAAGAGGACAGGATGTGTATTTCTTTTAACAATAAAGGGTTGGAAAAAAGTTTCTGTAGGCGTCTGGCTAATTTTCTGCTGAAATAAACAAAAATGAGCAATATCCCTTAATGACTTAGCCATCATCTTCAATCTTCTTGATTTCACCTTCCAAATTCTACACAACCCTGTTCCTTGTTTGGGCCAAGTGCTCTGAGCCCACTTCCTGTCATCCTGTTAGAACTCTTCCTCAACAAACACATCTCTGCTTTTTATTCTATTATTTCCCTTAACACTGTGGTGTCTCATCTAATTCTCTATCCTCTGAAATCTCTTCTACCAACATAATGAGCTAACAAGGTATGGGCCTTGTATCAGTGGGTATTTTCATCTTACTGTGAATTTAGTTTCCTCTTGTCCAGCCTTTTTCTCCTCCATCGTCCCTTCCTCTTGTCACATACTGTAGCATTTAACTGAGATAACAAGCTATCAGGGCCAGGAACCATGTCTTTGTATTTTTGTAAAGATTTGTTGCCTGTGTTATATGCAAGTACTTACTGCTTCCCCTTTTTGGTTGCTCTGTGATTGGCTACCTGGACCCCAGACCTGGGAAGCACAGTGCAGAGACACTGTGTATGAGAGGGAGAAGCTTTATGAATATGGGTGTCAATGGGCCCATTCCTGCAGTTTTTGTTTGTTGGATAGGTGGTGAGGCAGGAAGACAACTGAGAGTCCTTCTCTTTGGAACAAATTGTTTCTTGTTTTATACCAAGCTTGTACTTTATTTTTTCCCAAATTTAGTTTGCTCCAATTAACAAAGATTTTGGAGCACCCAAATTTTCAGAAAATTGAGGGCTCAGGAAAGCTATTCCATTGGCAACGGAAATTCTCTGTTTAGACTTGTCTGGGGCTGACACCTCTGATTTTTAGATCATGCCAGCTCGTTTACCCTCTACCCCACTGACACCAGTGCAGCCTCGGTCCTCCACAGTTGGTGCTCGGTGGGTAACTTGCTGTTAGCAAGCTTTTCTAAGGTTAGTTGTATGTGCTAAAGAGGTGAAAATTCCAGGTCTGGTTGGCCTGGTGAGCATTAAAGAATTGCTTGATGATCTAAGCACAAGGAAGTTAAGTGAAACCCCTGGGACACACAACGAAACTTTCTGGTTAAATGGATTTCTGCTAATCAAGGTTGTACTCCTAGTATTAAGCTTATGCAGTGTTACTGGGCTCCTGGGGTGTGTGAAAAATATGAGGCAAAAGAGGAAAAATTCAAAATTTCAAAAACCTTCACTTAGTTGTGTTGTATGAGGAATATTTTGTGGTCTGTTTTAAAGGCGTTTTTTCATGGCTTGTGGCTCTCATTGCCTTCTCGTTTCCGGTTGCCTCAGGATACTTCCAGTTGTACCAACTCTGAAACTCAGCACCACTGTCTTGTGTATTTCTAGGAGAAATATTTTTTACATTGGAACTTCCTTTGAACCACTCCTGTCTAAATGGGGAACTTCAGGATACTTCTCTCCCTTTTATGAGTGAAAACTCAAGTTCGTGGCCTCATCTGTTGCTTTGTACAGATAATCTTCCTTCATTAAATCCTTCCCATCAAGCTGTTTTGTCTACTAAATACATTCTCTGTCATTCCTATAAAATTGTAGAATCACCAAGCAGATGATATGGACAAATAAGTAAGACTTTTTCATCAAGAAAAATGAGTTAATATACACAGTAAAGGAAGTGGAATGTGCAGGCCTTCTAAATGGCCTTCTCCACTCACTCATTAACAGCTAACAAAAAGCCATTTTCCTGAGCACCAGTGCAAAGAGAGAAACTGGAGTAACTGAGGATCATGTGGCAACCTTATATCCTATCAGATTTGCTTCTTGTACCATAAGGCTCTTCTTCATCTTCACTGAAATGAAGCTCTGCTCCAACAGCTCCACAGGTGGACACAGTACTTAGGGTGAGGTACGGTTCCACATTAAATGCAAAGAATCCAGTCCTGCATCATGGCTTCCTTCTGCTCTAAAGCTGCCAAAAAGGATGAGGGTTAAAGCTGGGCAAGCACTGGGAGCAAATGATTTGAGAGCTTGTGCACATCTCTGACAATTGAACAAGGAAAAAGGCACTATCCAAATAATTCATTGTTTCCAATAACTTCACAAGCTCCAGTGAGAAATCATCTTAAGCATTGTATCTATAAAATTGTTGGTACCTGATCCCCCTGCTCATTCAGCATCATCTGTGTCACATCTACCCCCAAGGGTTTCATTTGCCTTGGCTCACTATGGTCAAATCTGACCACTTACAAATCCCAGCCAGGTTTGGTCTTAGTCTATGAGCCTGTCTGTCTCTGCTAGTTATCTTCTCCACAGCAACTGTTTCTATGACACACATGTGAAAGGAGGATCCCCTTTCTTCCCACTTCAGTTTGAGCCTGCTAAGGGGGTGATTGCTGACAATCCTCAAGGATTCAACTGAGTATTCTCCTTTTCTCTTACAGGATTTCCTAACAGACTCAGAGTTGAAAAAATATTCTGCTCCAGTGTGTTCCAGCCAGTACCTGTGGTATGTCATGTCTACCAATGTTCCTTCTTCCCCAGATGACATGCCTACTTTTCAGAAGTTAAGTCACTCTGTAGCTGTGATACTGGATATTCAGAGAAGTCTAAAGCTTTTATTCTGCCTCTCAGGATTAAAGAGATGTTAGCCCTTTTAATACTGAAGATTACTTGCACTAACTGAGGAATTAATGATGCTATCCTGCCTTAATACACAAGAATTCCTAAATCCAGCCCTCAAACAAGAGTGTTGGCTATTCTTTAACCACCTGTGAGTGAGATATGCAAAGGTTCTGAACCATACGTTTGCCCCCAGTGAGAAGGGAGTTGGGGGTAGGAGTTGTAGTCTTTTGTTTCTTTCTCTTCTCCATGAAAATAACATATAGTTAACTATGATAAGAATAGTGTAATCTGGTCTGGTATTCTACAAGATGCTGAGTGAATACAGAATGAAGTTAAAATGTCTAGATGGTGTTTCTGTTAGTGGTGGTAGAGGTCTTTTTGTAGCAATACTTCATTGAAACAGGTGACTTGTGTAGTTGTGCTTTAAAATTTAGTCTTTCTTCTTTCTTCTTAGTTTGTAGTAATTCATGACAACGGCTATTTTTACTCCTCTCTGCAATGAGGTGTATCTGACACAGAAATTACTCCTATAGTAAAATCCTGCCTCCCTCTACCCACCCCATTTGAAATCAATGGGAGTTTTTTCCACTGACTTCTATAGTGCCAATATTTCACCCAGTGTCTTGAATAAAAGGTTTTAAAAGATTTTCTGCAAACATGTCTGCATTTTGAAATGGTCCTTTGTGCAAATATTTTGTACAGACTATCACAGCACCACTGGTGATTTGAACTGCAGTAATCAGGAAGGACGTGAGTTCAGGCTCAATTTACTTTAGGAAATTTTTTTTACACTAACCTTTTCTATACTAAAACAACACCTTGACCATGCTGAAGGAGGCAAAGATGATAAAGTTCTTCAGTTTTCCTTCAGTCCTTAATGTCGTCATGTGTGGCTACTTCATTAACAGCCTTTTTGTTGTCGACACACTATTTTTGTCACTTCTCAGGAAATCAGCGGTCAGTATTCCCCACTGACATCCTCTGGCTTTGTATTGGGCACTTGGGTGCTAGTAATTGCATGTCAGGTTACCATTGCTCTTGAATATTGTATATACAGGTAATCCATGGTAAATAATGATGATTCTACAAATAATCCAGCATTAGCATCATCCTGGCAATTAAAGAATAAGGATTTATTAATATTTCTCTCTGAACAGAGCTCAGATTGTTGAAAATGTAACTTTGCAGGCCTGAGAACACACCTTAAAAAGCATGTAGTAAATCCTACTAGTGCATATGACACTTTATCCTTGTCTACAAAATTGTCTATTAATCTCTATGTTCCCAGTTAATTGACATATCGCCTGTTTTCTGAATGCTGCTGCTCAAAATTCTTTCTTTTAATTTCTTTTCATCATCATACTGCAGTTAATCAGAATGTGAACCATACCCACTTTGTGAGACACGCTTTGCATTTATGCTTGTAGCTATATCCCTCCCTTTTATTCTGAGTCATTTCTACATAAACCATGGATCTAGCACCCATGACACGCTGTAGATGTCTGCTGATGTGCTGAAGGGAACTCAGAAAAGAAGAGATTCTAGAAATCCTAAATCTTCAGCCAAATTATTTTCCAGTTCCTCCCTCACTCCCTTTTATCTGAATATATCCCTGTGGCATGGATTTAATCAAAGCTTGAGAGGGAAGCTTCTGTGGGAATTCTGTGTTTAAGATTTTGTTAACATCACTTGCACAGGATGAGACAAAGCATCTTTTCTTGGCCAAGTGATCTTAATTCCTCTTATTTTTAATAGTGCTGCACTTAAATAACATTTTTGCTCTACCGAGCTTATAAAATTGTTTGCTGCCTTTGAAAATGCCAAGATTGGAGTTTTACTCTCATTGAAGTCAATATTGATACTTCAGCAAAGTCAGGATTTCACCCTACCTCCATTTTCCACATATCATCATGGTATAATGTGTGAATTCACAGGTTTTAATTATCTCTCTGTATTCAAGGAACATGAAAAGAATCATACTATATTTTTTCCTAATTTAGAAAAATCAAATACATTTGATTAGCATGCACTGTACCAAATTGCTCTTTGTTGATCTAACTATAGGCATTTGACCTAATCTATCATTGGAAATGCATTAATAGTAAATCACAGCAAAGGAACTGAATGGTTGCATGCATGACAACAATGGGTTACCAGTACACTTTTTTCACATGGTCATACTTTCAGGTTTTCACATATCTGTTAGTAGTTTCATCTTTAGAATTTCTTGTTATTGGACACCTTTCTTGCATAATGAAGCCCTATCTTGATCAAATACCTAATGTAACATTTTCATTACAAATTTAAGAAATTTTCTTCTCTCTTTCTCTCTGATTAGAATACATGGTGCATTTGATATGGAAAATTTATTATATGTCCTAGTTCTTAAAATAAAAAGCAAATTATGTTCTTAATGAGCTGTGATGATGACTAAATTAAGGGATTAAAGTTATGTTTTTCTCAACGGTCATCTTTCTTCTCCCTCATGAGTGACAGATCAGCAGCTATTTGTTTAGATATGGATAAATGGTAGGCTTATGTCTGTCTCCCTTATGACTAGGTGGCTCTTCTTTTCATATAGTATATTATCTGCACAAACTTCTCTAAGAATACAACATTATGGTGGTTATTCAGTAGCATCGTTAATTTTAATAAGGCTTAGGATCTTAAAAGGCCTTCTAGAACAGATTTGGTTACAGACTAGTGGTGCAGCAGGTGTGGGAAAATAAATGGTTCTTTTTCTTATGAGCTCTTCCATATTTCAAGACTCTAAATCATTTTATTTTCATTTATAGGTTTGCCTACTACACTCATCAAATAATACCTAGGCCTGCTGACAGAGGACAAAGGAGGAGATTGTCCCAGGGCCTGGTGATACAAAAGTGTCCAGGGCTCCCAGCCACTACTGTGGCAACAGCAGCTGCCGGAACCCCAGGCACTTTCAATCGCTGCTGGAGTGCTGCGGGGGCGGGGTGGGGAGGGTGCCATGGTCCAGACAGATGAGGACTGGCTGCTCCCAGCCCCACCTCTTCTGCCTCAGACCCAGTCTCTTCTGGGGACAGGGGGCAGGGCTACTCTTCTGCCTTGCCTAGAAGCCTGTCAGCTCTGCTGGTAGTATCTGAGTCCCTTCAGGAGTTTAAACTCATTTAGTTTGAAACAAATCCTTTTGTGAAGAAGGGATCTACTCGAAGCAGTGGATGCAGTAAGGCACACGGAGATTAACAGCCAAATTCTACCATGCCATTCTTACTCATGTTGAGTCGTACTTTTTCTCAAAAGTCATACTGAGCCTAGAGGCTATTTGATGTGTGTTATTACTCATGGTAATGAATGACAGAATCTGACATTCAGTTCAGTGGAACCTCATGTCTATTACGTATTGCTCTTCTACCTGAACCACAAAACCATCCTTCCTGTATTAAGTTACAAGATGGTCTCTGGGACCTGAGCCCATCTATGTTTTTGTGTGAACCTTTTAGCGTGTGGAGCAATAAAATGAACTATGTAATTGGCTGATGATGATATAACATCTGTGTCATTGATGCATAGTACTAAGTTGCTGCCAGTTATTCACGACTAAAAATTAAAAAGTGTGTATCCTTTGGTGAGGTAATGTAGTTTATTCAAAGAAGTTGGCCACATTTTAGTTTTCTATTCAGTGCAAACTTGGGTCCCAATTTTAGGGCAGTCCATTGTCTTTAGTGAGTGATGCGTCCAATTAGCTGATGGGCAAACTGTACTCCTTGTGATAAGTAACTTCACATCTGCTGTTATACACGTACTTGGAATATATTGGATTGCTCAGGAGACTAATGTTGTGGCACTCAAAGGAATTAAATATCTCATAGCTTCTCTCCTACTTAGGCTCTTCTGCTGACCTTAATTTTTTTCATACATGCTCATGTCAATTTTTGTCATAGTTTATTTTATGAGGATTTGGGCCAGAGGAGAGTACTCAAGGTAATGTTTACCGATCCTTTTCTTTTAAGTCAAAATCTTCTACTTCAGAAGTTACTTCAAAACTCCATGGATTTTCAGATTAAATATTACTGTTTTCCAACACAAGCTTTCAGTAAATGAACAATATATGATTATTTACAAGACATGAAATTTTCACTTGGGCTCAGTCTGAATGCTTCTCAGAATATCATACATTCAAACAAGTTGCTTGTTTTATGTTGGAAATCCAGCCTCCTGTTCCAAGATGTGATACCTTTCTTTCTTAAATGGATAGTAGTGAGACATAAGGTGGTTTCCTATCTTCCAGGGTCATGGTGTGAGTTAGACACTGAAAAAGCTAAGTGGCAAAATATGCCTTTTTTTCTTCATGAGTGGGTGGTTGAGCCTTTTGACCAGAACCTAGAGCCCCAAAGCTGAAAGAAACCTTACTGGCACAGCAAAAAATCTGCAAAATACTTTAAATCTGATGGCAATTTGAAACCCAAAACGGATTAAGCCTTTTCACTTTCATTTAAAAATAAACCCAACATACAGGTAATTGATAATGGCACAGAAAGTACACTTACAACATTTGCAGATTATATCCAAGTGCGAAGAAAAGGCTTGATAGAGAAAGATAACTTGTTCTTTCTGAGGCCCTGGCCCATTCCTCAAAGAAAAGTTAGTCTTTGTGCAAACTTTCAGAGTCCCAGCCCTGATCTTAGTCAGTATAATGCAATTTCTGTTTTTGCTCAAGTTGCTGAAGTAGCAGGACTACTGCTTATCTGATTTTCTGTTTTACAACTTTGCTCAGTTGTAGGGTTTTTTGGGGGTGGGGGGGGAAAAACTGAGTGAGATTGCAAGACTGTTTGTGTGATGTTAAGTGATGGAGCAGGATGCTGGTACAAGGACTGCAACAAAGTCTTCACCCAAAGAATTTCTCTCCCAAATTGCTATGTCTGAGTGAATGCTCGCAGTAACCCCAGTGAGAATCTGGGCCCTGGAGGCTAGATGCTATAAAAATATAGAAACAGTCTGCACCTTAAAGAGCTGTTACTCAAAGAAGGCTTGCCTTTTGTGGCAAGTGAAAGAGAAGGAAAAGGAAGAGAGGAACACGTTTTACATTTGTGTACACTTTTTTTTTTTTTTAAAAAATGGAACATTTTATTTAAATGTTGGCAATACTACATATTATTAGTTGAATGATTTCTCTAAGTCATTGCATCATTACTGGCAGCTCAAATAAAAATATGCTTGTTCATTGAATATATATATATAGCTCTAAGAGATTGTGGTATAAATCTAATAGCATTAAGTAGATTTCAAGTACCTAACAGATAAGATGTGATGTACCATTTATATCTTTATAGATAGATATAGACATATATGCTAAAGTAATGCCTACCAGCCGGGGTACAGTACAGCCTATGCGAATTACTTTCAGTTGGTAAACTGTTTCTCCAAAAATCATTGACTGATGCATTGATGGCAAAAAATATTCAGCAGGTTCCCAGTTCTTCTAATTCTTAAGCCTGTCTGTCTGATCTTCTGCCAAAGCATTGGTCTGTAACACAGAGTAGCAGTGGGTGGAGGTTTGATTTTCTTGCTTAAAGGTTTTTTCCTGGAAGGCCGCAGGATAGACACTCCAGGTAACCTGGGATGAGGAAGGGGTGGAATGGCGAGAGTATGAACGCCCCAGGCTGGGAGTGGGCCTGGGAGGAATCACCTGGGTAAGTCACATGGTCCCTTTCGGCTGTTCCCCCTTTGCCTTTTGTCTCCTCATTAGTCCTCTCATACAGTAAGTATGTGGATTGGTGGTGTTGAAGCACTCCAGAGCATATCTTTAGACAGCTACTAGCCTCAGAATATCTGTTGGCCTGGCTTACACCTCCTGCTAATGAATAGTAACAGAGAGTAAGCCGTGCTAGTCTAGATACTATCAAAACAAAAAGCAGTCAAGTAGCACTTTAAAGACTAGCAAAATAGTTTATTAGGTGAGCTTTCGTGGGACAGACCCACTTCTTCAGACCATAGCCATACCGGAACAGGCTCAATATTTAAGACACAGAGAACCAAAAACAGTAAGCAAGGAGGACAAATCAGAAAAAGATAATCAAGGTGAGCAAATCAGAGAGAGTGGAGGGGTGGGGGGGAAGATCAAGAATTAGATTGAGTTAAGTATGCAGACAAGCCCCTATAGTGACCGAGGAAGTTCCCATCGCGATTCAAACCATGTGTTAATGTTCCGAATTTGAATATAAATGTCAATTCGTCCGATTCTCTTTCAACAGAGGAGCGATAATGTCTTTTCAGTAACACACATACCTTGAGGTCGTTGACAGAATGACCCATTCCATTAAAATGTTGACTAACTGGTTTGTGGATCTGAAGTGTTCTGATGTCTGTTTTGTGCCCGTTGACCCTTTGTCTAAGGGAGTTAGAAGTCTGTCCAATATACAAAGCATCTGGGCATTGTTGACACATGATGGCATATATGATGTTAGTAGAGGAGCATGAGAGAGTGCCTGTGATTCTGTGAGTAACCTGGTTATTCTAATGTCTGCTTTGTGGCAGTAGTCACACAGCTCATGAGCCATTGTGTGGTAATCTCTGGATTTTGAGTTGAGGAAATAGGTCTTCTGAGAATTTTCAGCAGTCGATATATATAAACAAACAGAATGTAGCACTAATTCTTGGAGAGATGCGTTTTTATCAAAAATGAATGGGGAAAACCTCTTGATTTGGTGACAGTGAGGACCACTGCTTGTTCCCTATAGCTGGAAAATAACTTCAGTATGGGGTAAACTGCAGTGTTCTGCAGATTTCTACAGAAACTGAAAATAGTAGCAGAGAGGGAGCCATGCTAGTCTATATACTATCAAAACAAAAAAGCAGTTAAGTAGCACTTTAAAGACTAACAAGATAATTTATTAGGTGAGCTGTCCTGGGACAGACCCACTTCTTCAGATCACAGCCATACAGAACAGACAATATTTAAGGCACAGAGAACCAACAACAGTAATCAAAGTTGAAAAAAAATTTTTTTTTCTGCTTTGATTACTGTTTTTGGTTCTCTATGCCTTAAATATTGAGTCTGTCCTGGTATGGCTGTGATCTGAAGAAGCGGGTCTGTCCCACGACAGCTCACCTAATAAATTATTTTGTTAGTCTTTAAAGTGCTACTTGACTGCTTTTTTGTTTTGATAGAAACTGAAAATGTGTATCTTCTATCTGAGTATCTTCTCCGACTTGAATTGTCTATGGCTGGCTGCTTTTACACTTTGGAAACATTTTTTTTTCCTCCTGATAAAAATTGTGGTGTATGTTCAAATGTAACATTTTCTTTTTCAGATGAAAACTACACTTTTAAAATTGAAAAATGGTCTTATGGAATTTTTTGCAGCTGCCATGATCAGCCAGCACCTTGTTAGCTTAAGAAGATAAACTTGAAATGATGCTGAAATACTCTTTCAAGTGAAAACAAAGATTTATAAATTACTTTGAGACTGTTCTGTAAATGAAGTAGTTTTATAATATTTGTTGACTTTGACATGCAGCCTATACTTTCAACTAAAAACAAGCAAACAAAAAAAACCACGAACACGTATGATTTGTTCTTAAGACTAAAAGAATCCTGAATGACGACAAATTGTGTGGAGTGACTAAACAATTCTAATGGAACAAGTGGTATCAGAGTCTGTGTATCTACCACTCTTATGATGTGACAGCGCCATGTGTTGTAAGTTTCAGGCATTTTTAAAGTTCTGTTCTTGCAAGAAAAAGGATAGGATTTTTTTGTGCATGGATGGTTCTGTTTTTTCTATCAGCCCCATCTGGTGGATTTCTTAACTTTTTCATTAGACTGTTGAATCATAACAATCTATCTTTAAGCCTTGAAGATCTTATCTAAACATTTTGAAACAAAATAGCATTTTTAAAGGGAAGAAAGAGGATCAGAAGAGTGTCATTTAGCAACACAATTTTAAGCCAGGATCATCAGAGAATATGGTAGGAACTGACAGTCTTGCGGTGGTATGCCTGAAAAATTAATGGAGACAAGAACTGTTAACAATTTTACTCTTTTTCGTCCTGGACAATCTCCTGTGTAAGTGGCTTGCATTAGTGGAGGATATAGAAAATATTGTAACTGAGAAGTAGCTTTCTAATTAGTCCTCATAGGTACAGTGATAAGTCAGTGCATACAGTTTTTGTCTTCAAAGTGGCATTGTTTTTTATTACAACTTATAGGTTAGTTTTGTTCATCAGACTTTTTTTAATATTAAACTCAAATGTTCATGATCATCATTAAAAGTACAATACCATTTCTGGTTTGGGAGGTCATGAGTACTGATTGACAGATGTTTGCAAGATAAGTTAAACTTATACCATTGATAAAGGAAAAACTATTTTTCAGGTATTCTGTGCATAAACATAAATTCCATCAAAACTACATTGAGAAGATTAATGCTGCATAAATAACAAAAGGAAGAAATTTTGTTGTAACTAGGCTTAGCTGAATTTGTTTGTCTAATATAATTTTGATGACTATAGGAATATTTATTTTAAGCTCTTTTTCCAATTTTGTTAATTTAAAAAGTTGCACAATTATTGGAGGATTTGACAATAATTATCTAACAGTAGATATTGAGGATCAAAAAGTTAAAGCTTTCTTGCCATTAAAACTCCAAATATCAACATTTGATTAAAATAAAGTAAACATCCTTAAATCAAATTCTCAAAAGTTTTCAAGCAGTGTTTTTATTCCTTAGCCTCTCTGGACATTTTTGTTATCATTAATGGAAATATTTTTTCATTTGTGTATGTACAGTGAGGTCAAAATTTATGACAAAATCTAGTCCTTCCCACACTCTAGGTTTGATAACATGAGGTGACACATCTGCTTCCCAAAGATGACATGGTTTTGATCAGTCTCACTTTTTTTAAACATCTGGGCTGTACTATTGTAATTGTTTACCAGCTCTTTAGTCATCAGTCCTGGGAAAATTTATGAACCATCAGGTCAAATTTCAGGTCTTATTTTTTGTTAAGTAGATGGCTACATCAATCACCCTTAATAGCTGTGCTTCTGAGGCAAGGTGAAGTGTAAGATCTTTGAGTCAGGGATGGTCTTTTATATTTGTACAGCACCTAGCACAGTAGTGCAATGGTCCATGAACTGGAACATTTAGTTACTATGTTAATGCAAATAAACGATGGAGCTATTTAACTCAAGGCTGAAGCAGGTACACATAGGCTCAAGCTTTATTATGAATTGGCCCACGCAAGTGGAATTGACTGTGTGTACACTCTTCACCATGACATTCACATTTCCTGTCTGCATGCAGAGCTGCCTACTTAGACCTTACTATCCTTAATGGCAACACTGCAATACATTACTTTTAATTAGCATAAATAAGTTCAAGAGTATCCACATTCCCCAGTGCTGGGAATATTCTCATTCCTCCTTTCCCAATGGAATGCTAACATGAGTGGGGAAAGGAGTTCAGAAGCACTGGGTGTATTTTAAAGAGTCCTACAGAAAGTACAGGAGCACACTATCCCAATGTGCAGTAAGAAAAGCAGATGTGGTAGGCAACCAGGCTGGCTTAATAGAGAAATCTCTGAGGAGCTTAAACACAAAAAGGAAGCTTACAAGAAGCGGAAACTTGAACAGATGACTAGGGCAGAGTATAAGTATATTGCTCAAATGTGCAGCAGTGCAATCACAAAGGCCAAAGTGCAACTGGAGTTGCAGCTAGCTAGGTCACTCCAGACCCTATCCCTAACCTCCAACATATCTACCTCTCCCCCAGCTTAGTAACATCTGTGAACTTGTGGAGAGTGCAATCCACCCCCTTGTCGAAGTCATTAATGAAGATGTTGAACAAACTAGCCCTAAGACTGACCCTTGGGGCACTCCCCTTGATACCAATTGCCAACCAGACATCGAGTCACTGATCACAACCCGTTAAACTCAAAGATCTAACTTGCTTTCTAGCCACCTTACAGTTGATTTACCCAATCCATATTTCTTTAATTTGTTGGCAAGTATATAGTGAGAAACTTTATTAAAAGCTTTGCTCAAGTCCAGGTATATCATATCCACAGATCCACTAACTACATCATAGAAGGCAATGAGTTTGGTCAGGCGTGATTTGCCTTTGGTGAATCCACGTTGACTATTCCTGATCACTTTCCCCTCTTCCAATGCTTCAAAATGTCTTGTTTGAGGATCCCCTCCATAAGTTTTCTGGGGGACTGAGGTGAAGCTGACAGGTCTGTAGTTCCCTGGATTCTCCTCCTTCCCTTTCTAAAAGATTGGCACTACATTTGTCTTTTTCCAGTCATCCAGAATCTCACGATTGCTAGTTAGCAAAGATAATGGCCAATGGTTCTGCAATCACATCAAGGTGCCACAGGACTTCCTGTTGTTCTCGTAGTTACAAAATAGTCCTTTTTGTGCCTCAAGATTAGGAAATATCATTGTTTTTCAACATAGAGATTAACTTGCTGTTAATACTTGTGCTTTGTATACGAGACACTACAATATACTGCATCCTTTATAATATAGTAAATTAAATGTTCATAACATTAATAATTAAATGAACAGACAGTTGACATTGAAAATTCCACTGGTCCTGCAAGAGATTTCATGCTCTGAATAGTGCATAATGAATGTTGAAGAATTGAGTTGCATTTTTAAATTATTTAAAGTTACAAGCTATTCAGGAGAGATTTTGACTCAAGTATAATAGGTCACAAATGTTTGTTAATCCATATAGCAAACTAGTGCAGTTTGTAATATTTTTCATGCAGAGTAGGGAACAGTCAATCCAGCTACGTCTCATTTCACTGTTCCTTTTTCCTTTCTTTGCTTGGAATATAAAGGAAGATCAGTGGCTCTTAATGGCCCTCAGAATTAGTTTATAAAATTTGCTGAAAAGTCATTTTCAAGAAAGAAAGGTTTTAGTGGTTGAATCATCTTCTAGATAAATATACTCTGTTGTGATTCATCTGAGGTTTATATTTTTCTAAATGATCATATCTAAAATACATATAGTATAATTACAAAGAAGCGTGCAGTTCATCTGTGTTTTATGGGTCACATACTACCTCTTAAAACAAACATTTTCTATTGCAGTGTGCTACATCTGATGATGTGAGGGAAACAGTGGGCTCACTGTGAGGTACAAAATCTTAGATATACTTAGATGCTTTGCCTTTCTCTGGTAAAGGTTTTATCTGTTGTAATCTTTGTCCTCTCATCTACTAAATTCCATACCTTTCCAAATCCTCCTTTCTTCAGAACCTTTGAAAATTCTGGTGTCCTTCCCATTGCAGCCACTTGCAATCTCAATATCTTTCTTAGCAGCTCTTTCTTTTGCATTCTTGTCTCCTTCTGTTGTTGGTTTTTGCTTTAGATCTTTAAAACCTCCCTTCCTTTATAACTTTCCTATCAATAACTTTACCATGAAAATGCCTTGTTCAAAATCACGTTTTTTCTCCTGCAGTTCAGACTATATTATTCGAGTGTTCATAACTTTTGCTGACTTCGTCTTGCCTTTCAAGTGTGTTGGCATACCTTCAAAGTTCTGTACATGAAGGCTCTCACTTTCTTCTCTCTTATCCAAGTTTTTTTCTTCTGTTTTATTTTCTCAGTACTCTTCCAGTTATGTTTCATCATCCATGGTGACATAGTCTCATGCTCCAGATGACCACTTATTGCTCTTTCAAATCCACTTTTCCACAAAAATGTTTAACAGTATGTTCTGCATGATTTTATTACCACCTAAGGTTCATCGTGCTGATATTCCATTGTACTGTATGTGGGAATAGTTCTGTTTGTACCAGATGGTAGCTTTCTGGGGCTCAGGTACTGTTTCTTAATAATACATTTAGCCACCACAAATACTTGACTATGCAAAGAGTAATTTTAGAGATATATAGCCCTGATGAAGACAGTAGCATAACCCAATTAATTTCAGTGGTAGGAGACCAGTCTCTACATGTTTGCGTATTTGGTCTTCATAGCCCTAGAAGACCAAGCAATCTGCTTGTGTTCATTAAATAATTGAATGATTGTTATGTCATTCCAACCCTTCGATGGATTTTTCAAATCAAGGATTTGGTACATTGCATCAGAAATGGGTATGTGTCAGTTTTAAAGCAGTACAGTATTCAGACTTGTCACTTTTAGCTCTGGGTCTGTCCTAAACAGAATTAATTAAATATATTGTCAAAAGGGTGCATCGCCATTTTGAGAATACATTACATTTCCATACTTAGATATACTGAAGAGACATTATCGCTCCGTTTTAGAAAGACAAGTGGACGAACTGACATTTATATTCAAATTCGGAACATTAACACATGGTTTAAAACGTGATGGGAACTTTCTGAGTCACTATAGGGGCTCGTCTGCATACTTGACTCCAGTCTAATTCTTGATCTTCCCCCCCACCCCTCCACTCTCTGATTTGCTCACCTTGATTATCTTTTTCTGATTTGTCCTCCTTGCTGACTGTTTTTGGTTCTCTGTGTCTTGAATATTGAGTCTGTTCTGGTTTGGATATGGTCTGAAGAAGTGGGTCTGTCCCACGAAAGCTCACCTAATAGACTATTTTGCTAGTCTTTAAAATGCTACTTGACTGCTTTTTGTTTTGATAGTGTATAGACTAGCACGGCTTACTCTCTGTTACTATTCAACATGCAAGGCACTACATTTAGCCGTTTGGAATGGAGATGCATCAACTACATGAAAAAACTCGCCCAGATCCAGACAGACATCATCTTTCTCTCCAAATGCAAGAAAATGGATATTATACCCAAGAGACTGGCAGTGAAAAACCCATTACAATCAACATACTACACTGACTACAATGAACATCTATGCAACGCGCTTTCTAAGAAACTGAGGAACCACTTGATCAAAATCCTTTACAATAAACAAAAGATGATCAAAAATGAACTCTCTGAACTTGAAATTATCATCAACGAACAGGCATCCACACAAGACCCCACAGTACGAAACTTTACCAGTGCCAGACAAGATATTTATAAAACACACTTCCTCCTTTCTACAAAAACGAAAAGAGAATAAATTTTCTTCATTACCTCATTCCTCAGGATACTTCAACCACAATAACAGTAGCTCAACCAACAACATTGTTAACCTTTCAAACTACCAACTCAGCCCAGCAGAAGTCTCTCTCTTATCCCGGGGTCTTTCCTTCTGCCCTACTTCCCCCACGAACTTAATACAATTCTGTGGGGACCTTGAAGCCTTCTTTCGCTGCCTCCGTCTAAAGGAATTTTTCTAGCACACCTATGAACAACAGTCTGACTCTCTCGACTCCCCCTACCAACAACAAAAGAAGAAGAACTCTATGTGGACTCCCCCTGAGGGTCGTAGTGGAAGTCTAGACTTCTACGTACAGTGCTTCCGCAACCGTGCTCAGTCTGACATTATGCACAAACAGTGCCAAATGAGAGACAATCTCAACTATGCTGAACGCTATGCTGTCCAGAGTCTCAAAAATAACCAAGACATCATAATCAAACCAGCTGACAAAGGGGGTGCTGTTGTCATCCTGAATAAGTCAGACTATGAACAGGAGGCAGCCAGACAACTCTCCAACACAACATTTTACAGACCTCTCTCCACTGATCCCACTTTGGAATTCCAAAGGAAATTACAACAACTACTGAAGGAACTCCCTGCTGCTACTCGGGACCTCATTAACTCAGACACACCATCTGAGCCGCGGCCTGGATTTTTCTATTTACTTCCCAAAATCCACAAACCTGGAAACCCTGGACACCCTATCATTTCAGGTATTGGCACCCTTACCACCGGACTATCCAGTTACGTGGACTCCCTCCTCAAACCCTATGCCACCAACGCTCCCAGCTATATCCGAGATACCACCAACTTTCTGAGGAAATTACAAAACATCGGACAAGTTCCTGATAACGCCATCCTTGCCACAATGGATGTAGAGGCTCTGTACACTAATATTCCACATAAAGATGGATTACAAGCAATCAGGAACACCATCCCTAATGCCACCACAGCCAATCTGGTGTCTGACCTCTGTAACTTTGTTCTCACACACAATCATTTCTGTTTTGTGGACAATTTATACCTCCAAATTAGTGGAACTGCTGTGGGCACCCTCATGGCCCCACAATATGCTAATATACTTATGGCTGACCTGGAACAATGATTCCTCAGCTCTCGTCCCCTATTACCACTCCTCTACTTAAGATACATTGATGACATCTTTATGATTTGGACCCATGGTACAGAGGCTGTAGAAGAATTCCACAGAGACTTTAACAATCTACACCCCATCATCAACTTATGCCTCAATTACAACATGCAAGAGATACATTTCCTGGACACTACAGTACTAATCAAGGATGGCCTGATCAGTACCACACTGTACTGAAAACCTACTGATCGCTATACTTATCTGCACCCTTCTAGTTTCCATCTTGCACACGTGACTAGATCCATTGTTTACAGTCAAGCTCTTAGGTATAATTGCATTTGCTCTGATCCAACTGACAGAGACCAAAAACTACAAGAACTTTACCAAATATTCATAAACCTGAATTACCCACCAGGAGAAGTAAAAAAAAAACAAATCAACAGGGCCAGACACATACCCAGAAACCAGCTACTCCAAGATCAGCCCAAAAAAGCCAAGAACAGAACACCACTGGTCATCACCTACAGCCCCCAACTCAGACCACTGCAATGAATTATTAAAGACCTACAACCTATTCTTAATCAGGATGCTACACTTCAGAAGGCCCTGGGTGACATGCCTGTTCTCTCCTACAGACAACCTCCCCCAACCTCATGAGGATCCTTACTAACAGCCACAGCCTATACCCCAGGAACACCAGTCCTGGAACCTTTCCCTGCAACAAAGCCCGCTGCCAGCTTTGTCCACATATCTTCTCTGGAAATACCATCACTGGACCTAACCAGGTTACTCACAGAATCACAGGCACTTTCTCATGCTCCTCTACTAACATTGTATATGCCATCATGTGCCAGCAATGACCAGATGCTTTGTATATTGGACAGACTTCTAACTCCCTTAGACAAAGGGTCAACGGGCACAAAACAGACATCAAAACACTCCAGATCCACAAACCAGTTAGTCAACATTTTAATGGAATGGGGCATTCTGTCAATGACCTCAAGGTATGTGTGTTACTGAAGAGACGTTATCGCTCCGTTTTTAGAAAGAGAAGTGGACGAACTGATATTTATATTCAAATTCAGCACATTAACACATGGTTTAAATTGTGATGGGAACTTTGAGTCACTATAGGGGCTTGTCTGCATACTTGACTCAATCTAATTCTTGATCTCCCCCCCCACCCCCACCCCTCCACTCTCTGATTTGCTCACCTTGATTATCTTTTTCTGATTTGTCCTCCTTGCTCACTGTTTTTGGTTCTCTGTGTCTTAAATATTGAGTCTGTTCTGGTCTGGCTATGGTCTGAAGAAGTGGGTCTGTCCCACAAAAGCTCACCTAATAAACTATTTTGCTAGTCTTTAAAGTGCTACTTGACTGCTTTTTGTTTTGATAGACGTACTGTGTTATTTTTCCCCCTGTGTAATATGCAGTGGTTGGGAAAAATTGCTTGTACCAACAGAGTTTCTTTTTAAACAAAAGAAAATATAGATGGAATGGGGGGAAGCATAATTTGATGGGTTATAAATTATCTAAAATTGACAGTTCTCAGGAACCCATGAAATCAAAAGCACAGATACTTGTGTGCTGCTTAATCTTTTCTTAACTGTCCTCTAAAATCAGACCAGTCTGGAATTTTGTTTCAACTTCTATTAAAGCAAATGACTACATTTGCTTTAACTTCAAACAGAAAGCTAAATGGAAAAATTTGGTGGTTGTACATTCTTTTGCTATCCAGCTCTCATTAGAGCTGAACAATGTTTCCAACAGCACAATTTGTTTTTAATTTTTGTTTTGAACAAGATTAATAGGGCAATTAATGAGTATTGCTTCCCACATATATTATTATTATAAACATTGTAATCTAGCAAGATTTACAAAATCAAAAGCAAGTAAGAAAAGTTGTAAATGGGCAAAATAAAAAGATAACAGGAGAAGAGGGTTTGGGCATTAATTCTCACGTTGCCATTTGGATGGTGTAGAGGAATCTGTACATGATACTCTCCTTCATTATTTTCTGTTCTAAGCAAATTGTGGTGTGTTTGTGGTATGATGCCTGGGAGGGGCATCTGTCTGACACCATCCAGCTATAATATTTTAGGTGGTCTTAGGTCTCTTCAGTCTTGCTTTCATTGAGTCAAAGTTAGAGATTATCTTGCAGGGAAGTTGTTAGGCATTTTGAGCAGATGACCACAGAAACTTAGTGCATTTGAATGAGTGGGACCAGTTTAGTTGGGAAGCAGAATTCTTCATTCAGTTTGAATTTCTGCCACGTTTGGAACCTTCAGAGATGCTTCATCTGACTGTACAACTGCTTTTCAGGCTGACAGAAAAGAGCCGTGTTTCAGTCCCACAAGTGCGAATACTGACCACCAAACCATTACATAGTCACATCTCAATCCAATCAGAACATCCTGGTAAGCAGAAAGACAGTCTTGAGGAGGAACTCCTTTACTGATGAAACTTTCGCAGTGTGGACTTCAGGTTCTTGATGCAATCCTTGTCAACAATGGTGCTTAGGTCAGTGAAATCACTCAGTCTTGACTGAATGCTTTTCCACTAAGATACTAGAGTTTGCAACATACTCAAAATCACTAACTGGAAGGATTCTGGTTTTACACCAAATAATTTTCAGACCAATTCTTGCCACTGAGCTTTCCAGAGCTTTAAGACACTCAACCAGCTTGTCCATTGATTCAACAATTAGCTCTGTGTCATTAGCAAAATTTGCATCAGTAAGTTTCTTATCAAGACATGTGCCTCAAATGCATTTACGCAGTGTCTGGTCTAGTATGTCATCTATGAGAGCATTGCAAAATTTTCAAGCAGCAACATACCTGTGCTGAACATCTGGTGTAATTCAGAAGAATATGGTTAATTTCCCATTCACCAAAGCACAATTTGGGAAGTCCTCCTACAAGATACAGAGCATTTTACAGTGCTTATCAGGAAGACCTACAAGTTTCAAGATTGGCCAGTGTGATTCCTCATCAACATAGCCAAATGCACCACAAAAGCAATGTGAATAAAGTGCTTGAAATCTTCTTCATAAGTGCACGCTGTGAACATTTGTTGCAGCAATGAAGAGAGCTTGGTGCAGACTTCTCTTGATCCTTAAGGCTATGTCTAGACTGCAGGCTTCTGTCAACAGGCTGTCTGTTCAGACTACAGATCTATTGGCAGAGATCTGCCAGCTGGGAGCATTCAGCTGAAGTCCGTGTACACCTCATTCCACGAGGGAGAAGGAATGTCTGGACAGGGGGTTTTCTGACGTTTGGCCCTATATGGATGGACCAAATGTCGGAAAAACCTTTCCCGACAGAGCTGCTGGCAAAAGACACACGTAGACCAGCTCTGTTCTCCAGATGATTGAACAGTATCTGTAGACACAAAGGAACAGGTGATCCAATTCTTTGTACAGGATCCAGAGGATTACCACAGATTCCTAATGCCTTATTTACCTTAAGTTCCTTTAGTGCCCATGGATTTCATCCATATTAAATTCACCAGAATTATTTGATGGAGAATGGGCCAAGCTGTCGGCAGCATTAATACCAAGGCCAAAAGAAATTTGGGGTGCATTAAGCAGCAAGGTGTATTGTATGCCATGTACTACTGTATCAGTATATCATGCACTCTGCTTCTGTATTGGCTAGATAACCAGAACCAGAGAAGGTCTCACCAATAGAATTAGATGGTCACACAAATATTTCTGTAAGGAAGTGACATTGTTCCTGGCAGAAGTTTTGGAAGTAGAGTGGAATACAGTTTCAATATATGCTAGCAGAAGCATCAGATGAGGATAAAATAGGAGCAGTGGATGGCATGTCAAACATGAAAGTGACTACAATATCTGTTGACGGGCACAGTGCTGGGGGTTTATACATTCTGCACTAAGACTGAAGGGGTTAAATAGTACCTTGGGGGCCAAGGTGACCCTGCCTAGCCACACCTTCTGAGTTTGCTCCAGAGAGAAGTGGAACTTAAAAGAAAAGGGTCTGACAAGCTGGAAAGAAGGACTGGGCCTGGGAGCTCCCAAGAAGGACAACATAACAGCTATTCTGGGGAAAGAGGCATCTACCAGCTATGCCCAGAGAGACTAAAGGTGCAGTAATACATTTTCTTCAGTAGAAGTACCTTTTGCTACAGATTGCAAGCCCTTCACTATAGAGAGGGGGTTCAGAAGGGGCCCAGAGAGGGGAGCTGTAACACACTCTTGGGTGTTTGGCCTTTTGTAATACTCACAAGTAGTAGGTCAGATGTCTGGTGGAGTGGAAGAGCCTAGGCTCCCCTATAAACTCCCTTTTGTATTAAGGAGGAATTGACCCTCTAACTACTAGGCCACAATTTCATCAAGCACCAGTTATCACAGGCACAAGTCTGTGGAGATCAAAAGCTTGTATTTTTACCAACAGAAGTTGTTCAATAAAAAGTATTATCTCAGTCACCTTGGGTGTGTCTACACTTGCATTCCTCTTTCGAAAGAGGTATGCAAATGAGGTGTAAATTTGCATATTTGGCACCTCATTTGCATATTCTAATTTCAAAAGAGCTTCTTTCGAAAGACGAAAGCCAGTGTAGAGGCTGCTCTTTTGAAAGTAGACCCACCTTTGAAAGAATCCTTCTTCCCATTAAATAAAGGGAAGAAGGATTCTTTCAAAGGTGGGTCTACTTTTGAAAGAGCAGCCACTACACTGGCTTTCTTCTTTCAAAAGAAGCTCTTTTGAAATTAGAATATGCAAATGAGGTGCCAAATACGCAAATTTACCTCATTTGCATACCTCTTTTGAAAGAGGAATGCAAGTGTAGACACACCCCTTGTGTGTCTCCGTATCTTGGCACGACATGGCTAGAACACCACTTTAAAACATCAAATATTCAATACTGTAGAAGTTTCCAGTAGCTATTTGCAATATCAACATCTGTCTTATAGTTGTGTTTAGGCTAGGTGCTTCCTTTCTTAGAATAATAAACATGGTAAACAGCATATTACTAACTTAGATCTCTGACTTATTGTCACTAAACTAAATCAAATATGATGATAGCAAGGGCCAACTTTTGTAAATTTAAGTGCCTAAAACTAGTCATTTTAAATAAGTGTCTTGGGCTGTTTCCACACTCTCACTGTCCTGTCGGAGGTGCCATGGTGGTAAGGCAATTCAGAGCAGGCTCATGAGGCACTAACGTGCGTATTCAGCACCTCATTAACATAATGGCGGCTGCGCAAATTTCAAAATGCAGACTTTGAATTGCAGATTGACAGTGAAGGTGGGGGCAGCTTCTAAATAAGTGCTGCACTTCCACATTCCCTTACTCTGATCTAGTTCTTATTTCAAAGCAGCCCCCCTCTACAATGCCAATATGCAAATTGAAGTCCACTTCGAAATTTGTATGGCTGCCATTCTGCTAATAAGGCATAGAATACGCAAGTGCAGACTTCAAATTGTAGATGGACAATGAAGATGAGGGCAGCTTCGAAATAAGCACCCCACTTAGACATTCCCTTATTCCCCCACATCTTCATTGTCAATCTGCAATTGAAAGCCTGCGCTTGAAATTTGTGCAGCTGCCATTATGTTAATGAGGCGCTGAGCATGCATGTTAGCGCCTCATTAGCCTGCTTCAAATTACCATGGCATCTGTGATGGGACAGTGAGAGTGTAGAAGCAGCCTTGATTTATTTCAAAGCACATGCAACTCCTGCGGACTTCAGTGGGATTCTGCTGTTCATGACGTTTTAAAATCAGGCGTTGCATGTAGGCACACAATTTAAAATGTTGGCTCTAAGCTCTGACCTCGAAGCTCCTGTACTTGTCACATGGAGAATTCCCTAAGTATCAGAGTAATAATATGGAAGAGGAGGAAACCAAATCTGTGTTGCAATTGTTAGCATAAATATTACCTCATGATTCATCCCCAAGAGACTGAAAATAATACAGTTGTTAAAACCAGCATGCCTTTCATGTAGCGTGACAGCTTACAACAACCATACAAAATCAATGAGGTTCCTTTATCTAAAGTATCCAGTGTTACCCCACTGCCTGCAAACAGTGTTCAGTAGAAATAAATTTGTGTTCCTGACTCTGAGCAGCATCCCAATGAAATATTTGAAGCTTTTCCTCCCCGCCCACCCCACAACCCATCACTCAACTACCATGAGTTAGCAGCTTTTTTTTAACATTTAAATCCCCTTTCCTCCCTCATGTTCCTGTTCTGCTGTGTAGTGGGAAATAAATACCTAACCATAATATTAGTTAGTAAATAGGAATATGAATAAATTTCCTATATTTTGATTTCAGTTTGCTTCTTCAGAGTTCAAGTTCTGCATATTATAGTACAGAAAGCACCCAACTGATTCCAAACAAAGAGATCTTGGGACCTCCTCCCACATGCGTCGTCTGCAACAATATTATTTGGTCTCTGAGACTTTTACATGAAAGAAACTTGAAAAAAACATGTTTTTCCTCTTCACATCCCTTCTTGGTACCATAGGAGCCAAGCACAGATATTTTGTCTCTTGAAAACTATTTGATAAACTGTTTCTTTGCAAAATTGCATTTGCCAAGCACAGAAATTGCTGTACTTTATTATTTTTAATTTCTAACTGAATTTGATTAGTGGCTGTGGGTTTTGAGGGATGCATGATGATTGCAGACATGCTCTGTGGTCTTCCTTCACACTGCTCTGCCATATTCCCTTTCTGCAGCTTGCTGTTCCAGCCCCTTTCCTATCTTGAGCCCATCTCACTAGGTCGCAAGTCAGGATAGGTTGTGTGTGTTCAGGATCAGATTTTTAAAGGTATTCAGGGCACCTAACAATGCAGATCGCCATCTAGTGGGATCTTCAAAACTTCCTAGACACCCAGCTGACACTAAGGGACTCTTTCTTCCCTTTCCCTTCCCTCTCCCACCCATCCCCCAAATCCTTGTTAGCCTCTTCCCAAAGAATATGGGTTATGGCCAGAGAAAAGGTCATCTTGATTTGACTTAACACTGCAAGTGAGTGTTACAAACGAAGGAGTATGGGGGAGGAAACAAAGAGGTGGTGATAGACTCACATGATTTCTCAGCGAAGTGTGTCTCTGGAAGGGAGTATCAAAAGTTGGATTACTGGCTTGCAGGGTAACACACAAGAAAATCTGACCAGACGTAAACAGAGAAGGCGACAGTGAGTGCATGCTGTTTCACCTAAACTTTCAATCCAGATCTTCAGATGCAAAAAGGTAGGGCATGCCATCAGATCCATGTCCTGTAAAGTGTCAGCGGCCTCTTAGGCCTTTCATCGCCTATGCCTGCCCAGGAAAGTGCAACTCTTCCTCTCCAATTTGGACCTCACAGCAGTCATCCAGTCTTTTTGTCAATGCCATAATAGACTACTGTAGCTGCTTAGGGCTGCCTTACGAAGCCTTTCCAGCCATTATGTGTAACAGGGCTGCTCCTTTCCCCAACAGGGGAAGCTACTTGCAACAAGGCACGTGTGCCAGTCTCTACACTGGTTTCCTCTCATTTCTGGTGATATTCAAAGTGTGTGGGATCTTCCTGAGCTTTGAATACCTTTTATCCTTGTATTTGACCAGCAGTCACCTTATACCCTGTCCACAATATTTATCATCAGCTGGGAGGCTGTAGCTGACAGTTGCCCTGTGCTGAGTTCTCCGGGACTGACAGTTTGGTTTTTCTGTACCATGTGTGTTAAGGACTAGATTGTTAAAGGTGAAGAGAGAGTGCACTTCTGAAATAGAGGTGTTTTTCTTCATTGGTGGTCCTTCACAGCAAGAGTTTAATGAACATCTTTTTATTCATTACAAATCCTATACCCACTAAGACTTCTGTAGCCACAAACGTTTTCCTTTGTTACCCATTGTGGTTAGTTTTCAGGGAGGTGTGTTTTTTTTTTTTTTCCCTAATCATGTAACTGAAAGCCTTGATGTTACAGCAATAGATACCACAGGCCAATCAATAAAGATCATCGTACAACGTTGTTTGCCAAAAGGCTCTTTAAAACAGAACTTTTTACTCCAGCCTCTTCTTTTCCATTTCGGTTTAGATGGGCACTTTGTAGGATTGCTCATCTAATAGTCCATCAACTCCAAATAGTTTCATATATATTTTACCTGTTGGGCCCCAGAGGGAGTTAAAGTTACAGAAGGCATTTTGGAATGGGGGGGTCGGGGTGGGGGGTTTCTGGCAAGAACTGCTTTTTTTAGAGCCCTGTCCTGACTTTTTTGGCAAAAGTGGTCATTTCTCCCATCGGCTCCTGACAACGTTATCAGTTAACAAGGCCAAATGGGCTAGACAGCCTCTAGTGGCTTGTGGTGGAACAAGTGGAAGGAGTGGGCAGTGCTGCCAGTCCCACATGGGGAAGGGTGGCTGGGACTGAGTGAACAGCACCACCTGACCCAGAGGTTGGGAAATAGGGTCACTCCATTTAGTATGTGAGTGCTTGTCCCCACATGTGGAGAGTGGGGCTTGCACAAGTGACTCGGGCTTACCTTGTAGGGGTGGAGGGAGGATTTGGGCCAGCCAGTGTTCTGGTTTTTCTTTTGGGAAATATAGTTACCTTACCGATTTAGCCAACTGAGTAAAGTATGGAAAATGGTGGTAGCCACCTTCCACTGTTTAACAAGTTATGGCGGGAGGGCAGGGAGTACTGTCTGTAGAAAGGAAGGGGAGGTGAACCATGAGGCCCATGGGATTTTACAGCTCCACTGTATCTCATTTGCTTTGCTGCTCATGCATCATCTCTGTTGTGGTGCAAATCAAAGGAAGATAGTGGTATAAACTGAATGTCTGAACAGGCAATGGAACACAGGCAGAAATCTTTCTACATTTCTTCGGCGTCCCCTAATTTTTTCTTTTTTCCCTTATTTTGTATATATTCACAAAAACATATCTACATATATATATATATAATGCCATGATTTTAGTGTAAGTGACAGCATCCTGGAATTCATTTGTGTGCAAGTTGTTCTATAAGCTTATATTGTACTCTCTATCCAATACTTTAGTTTCAAAAGGAGTGTTCTCCTGAACCCTTCCTCTACATGAATGCCTTCTGCAGTGTTAATGATGTGCATATAATTACAGCATCAGGGAAAATGAAGACTGTGAGCTTTCATAACTCTCATCAGCACAGCTTACTGCCACTCTCTTTACATGCACGCTCTTAAACTGTTAAATGCTTTGTGGGGTAAAATGTAAAGGTAATAGATGTATGTTTCTTGCCATTGATGTGTAAAGTTATATTTAAGAAGGAGAAAGACGCCTGCAACGTGGAACAGCCACTGCAGATGCGATGGTCAGTTTCAAAATGAGGTAATTGGTGAGGACAGTACTTGTTTCCAGTGGAGAATTTTTGATCCTGAAACAGAGCAAGGAGAGAAGGATGAAAAAGTGGGAGCATTTTCTTTTGCATGTGCACACATATCAGCACTGACTTCCTTGTCTCCTTTTGAGATTTGGGAGGGAGCTAAAGGTCCTCTCATTATTCTTCCCCTATGTCCTGGAGCCTACGCGCACTCTGGAAGGAAGCAGCATTTTTTCTGCCTTTCACTTCCTGGCCAGGAGTTCTCTGAACAGACTGCCTGCTTTGCAACTCAGCAGTTGAGCAGCTCTAAGAGGTGAAGAGGGAGGGAGCAGAGGGAGAGTACTTCAGGTCATAGCACTGGGCCATTTAGTCTTGTCCCTTTTTCCCCCTGACAGGACTAAAGTTTAACAGTGTGAAAGTCTGTGTCATTTCTCCTTTCCTTACACATACACACACACACGCACAATATCCATCTAAACATTCAAGTTGCAGTGACGGTCTAGGTTGCACATTCGGAAAGACTGTTTTTCTGGAAGAGTGGTGAAACACTGGCATGGGTTACATAGGAGGGTGGCAGACTCTCCATCCGTAGAGGTTTTTTGGTCTCAGCTGATGAAGTCTTGACTGGGATGATTTAGTTAGGGTGGTTCTGCTTTGGTCAGGGGACTGGGCTTGACGACCTTCTGAGGTTTCTTCCAGCTTTAGGATTCAAGCTATGTTTGTGTTAGTCACAGCCCAAGTGAAAGCTCAACAGAGTTCTTCATGTATTTGGGTAATCCACTGAGACATACAGAGACAACAGCAATTGGGAAGGTTCTTGTGTGAGTAGTTGGCAGCTTGCAGAAGGGTTGGACCCATCTTTTCTGGAATACTGTGAAATGTAAAATTTGCTGCTCCTTTTCTTGTTTCAATATCTATTCATGCTAAAAGTAATAATGAGAACAGTGTGCACCTCAAGTTGAATATATTCTGGTACTGAGGGACTTCACGAAGCTATATGTTCAATGACTGGTTGGGACTCTGTTACCTGATCTGCTGAGAATCCAGTGTGCCTGTTTTCCCTTCCCCTCCCCACCCTTAAATAGGTTTTGCAGAAGGCAGGAACACTTTGTGTTCGTTCATATTTTTCCCACAAGAGCAGAGGGAAAGTTAAAACATCCAAGATGAGCCCCAGCATCAGGTGATAGAGGCGCATATCTTGGTAGGAACCACTATAGCCCCTTCTCCCAGGCTCACAGGAAAAACAAGTCCATTCACAGTTCATTGTCCTGAGTATTAGCCGTTAAGTTCCTTGACTATTACTAATGCCCCTCATGTCGCATGACCACATTAGTAACACAAGTTTATACTTTGTATTTCTAATTTCACATACAGGAGTGATACATGTATCTAGATGAGACAATCATAGTAGTATACCTTTCCAGTGGTATCTCGAATGAAGTACTGTACCTTGAATAAAACATATTCCAGTTATGTCATTCATATTCATCAGCATATTCCCATCAAGAATATGGAATGCCCTGTCACCTGTGCCACTCTAACTTTACCATAAGCTTATGTGAGGTACAGGTACTTGTGCAGGTCCCTTGTGTTTGGGTGAATTGTATCCATTGTGGAGAAACACTCGGGATGAATATCTCGCACATTGTGTTGACTTATTTCTCTCTTCAAAGAAATACCCTACTCCTCAATTTCGAATCTTTTCTGTCCACCTTGGCAATATAACTCCAGCAATAGGTTTGTTGTTGTGCATAATATGTCAGAGAGTACAGGTTACATCCATCTTGCATGTTTTAAACAAGGCCCTGTTTATTTACAGAATCCCTTTGAAAGAATCCAATCATTGTCTACTAGCAGCTTCTTTGGTTAAAGCAGCTGGGCAGAGTTGTTTCTGAAGCTTGCAATTTGGGGTAGGAAAGAATGTTTGCTTGACACATTGCCCAAATCTTACCACTCACTATAGAAATGTAAAGCTTGGAATACTTGAGGATGGAATTTGGTGCATTTTGCCAACTGTATCATCTTGAATAATGTAGATTTGAGTAAAGGCTAAACACTGCTCCTACTGCCCCGAAGAGTCATCACTTCTGTTTAGTATCACAGCTGGCATAGCAGTTGGAATGGCAGAGCTTTTACATGTCAACCTGCTTCACAGCTGAATACATCCCCATGAATAGACTGTGCCAACTGAAGAGTTTAAACTTTAGCATAAGGGTATAGATTCTAGGGCTGTATAAGTCAGAGCCTATTTGGTATTGAAATATTCTAGCAAAGACCCCATATTCTGAGATGTGAATTATTTCAAGCGAGTGTGAGGTAGATGAAAGAAAAATCTTAGTGACTGTTAAATGGTGTGAATCAGCTGTCACATAATCAAAATGGAAGTTCACTTTCTGGGTGAATGAAAAATTCAATTACTATAGACTATTCAGTGGTAAATTATACTTTTTTAGAAGCAGGGGGAAAAGTGTGTTTTATCAAAAAAAAATCTGATATTTAAAAAAAAAATGCAGGAAGATGTCTTGTGACATTGCTGTTGAGCCCCACCAAAGGATGACAAACTACATAAAGATGTAGTTCTTCTGTGGACACAGTAGACAACATCCACTAGACAAATTAGCTGAATAAACATAAGTTCTGTACCCTGTTAGTAATTTAGATCTTGGGTTTGTTACTGTACCATACACATGGTCTGTAACAGTCTCACAAAGGGAGCTTTAAGAAAGAGGATTGTTTCTCCTTTAATATGAATTCCCAGGCAAAAGCTGTAGACTGGCTGTGCTTGGGCTCTTGGGACCTCACTAAACAAAACCTGAAATGTTTAACTGGCAGTCAGAACAAACTACAGTTTGGCTCAAAAATTGAGGTGTTACATTTTTGCATCTTTTCAAACACTTCCCAATGCAAGATGCTTCGAAACAATAAGGAATGATTTTGTGACCTGTCATCCCTGAGCTGAGTGTTGATTGAATAGTAGCCCAACTGTAGCAGTGAAATGTAATGCCTTTTTCTGTGTTTTTATACATCTCAATTCCCAAGAATTCTGCCAGTGTGGGCCATTTTATTCAGTGGCCAGCAAGCATAGAAAGTCTGAGAGTATCTTTTCTGAGGGAGAGCCAACTTTTTTTTTCATTTTAGTTTTCTGTTTTCTTTCATCTCACATAAATCATTTGAGTTGACAACATGATTGTATTTGAAAATAGAAAACCTAATACCTCGGTACCCTAGGCAGTGGCACTGTGATTGGGCTGCCATCGCTGCTAGACTCCATGTGTACTTGTGATCTTGCAGTAATCCTTTGCATAGAATTTCTGAAATAATGCAAGTGAAGAGAGAAGCTTTAAACAGCCACACAACACTAATACTCATGGTACCTGTGATAACAAGCATCATATGTACTGTGTTAATGGACATGTTAAAAGGTGTGCAATGCTTTCTGAGATCTCTTCTTCCTTGGAACAATGGAAAGAAGACTCCAAAAGCAGAATGACAGAGAAGGATCATCATCATCATCAACTGTGGGCTCAGCGCCTGTTGGTGTCTGATGCCTCTCACACTGTTTCCTTTCATCTTTCTCTGTCCAGTGTGGAGTGGCTTAGTTTCTGTAGACTAGCTCCACACCAATCTACTGTATCATCTACCCATTCTCTGTGGGGTCTGCCTCTCCTATCTCAACCGTCCATTATGCCAAATACCAGGGTCTTGATTTTTCATTCACCATTCATTCTGCAAATATGCCCAAACAGTTGTGGCTTCTGTTTTTTACAGCCTTTTGCAGCAGGTTCTTTTGTGGCTGTATCTTTTATATAATTCCTCATTGGTGACCTTCTGCATCCATCCTATTCTCAGAATCTTTCTATAACAACTCCTTTCGAATGCCAATATTCTTCTTTTTGAATCTTTTATCACCACCCATGTCTTACATCCATACAACATGCTGCTGAGTAGTAATAGGCACCCTTCAGTCTACGTAGACTATGGATCGCGCCCTTCATAGTTCTGTTTGGAATCATCATTTGCAGTGTCGACTGTGACTGTGAAGGCCCACATGAGAGTGACAGTCCTTGCTGCATCCGTTGCACTTGTAATGGGTGCCTGGCAGGTCTTTACTGAGCTTTCTGTGGGTTCGCTTCTCCTCTGCTAGCTGTTTGATCCTCACCTCACCCTTCTGAAGACCCCTGCGTAGTTCCTGCCTCCATCTGGTGCGATCGTCTGCCAGCTCCTCCCGGCTGTCCGGCTCGATGTCTACCTCCCTGAGGTCACTCTTGCAAACATCTTTGTAGCGCAATTGGGGGTCTCCAGGAGGGCTTTTGCTAGAGGCTAGCTCACCATACAGGATGTCTTTTGGGATCCTTCCATCATTCATCCTGTAGACGTGGCCAAGCCAGGGGAGCCGCCACTGCCTGAGGAGGGTGTGCATGGTTTGGATTCCAGCTTGCTCAAGGACAGCGGTGTTGGACACACTGTCCTTCCACGATATTCCAAGGATGTGCCTGAGGCAGCGCAAGTGGAAGACATTCAGCCTCTTTTTCTGGTGGGCATACAGGGTCCAAGACTCACTGCTGTAAAGGAGGGTGCTGAGGATGCAGGCTCTGTAGACTTGCATTTTGGTGTGGGTGGACAACTTGATGTTGTTCCACACTCTCTTGCTGAGTCTGGACAGAGTTGTGGCTGCTTTTCTGATCCTCCTATTTAGCTCAGTCTCCAATGACAGGGTGTCAGTGATGGTGGACCCGAGGTAAATGAACTCGTGGACGACCTCTAACGTATAGTTGTCAATGCTGATTGATGGAGGTTCAGCAACATCCTGACCAAGTACATGTGTCTTCTTTAGGCTGATGGAAAGGCCGAAGTCCTTGCATGCTTTGGAGAACCGATACAGCAGTTTCTGAAGCTGGTCTTCTGTGTGTGATGCTACAGCATCATCATCTGCAAACAGCATATCTCTTATGAGGACTTCCCGCGCCTTAGATTTAGCTTTCAGCCTTGCAAGATTAAACAGTTTCCCATCAGATCTTGTGTGCAAAAAGATGCCCTCTGTTCGAAGATCCAAAGGCGTGCTTCAGGAAGAGCACGAAGAAGATCCCGAACAATGTTGGAGCAAGGATGCATCCTTGTTTGACGCCACTCCTGATGCTGAAAACATCCGATAATTGCCGTCATACTGGATGGTTCCTCTCATGTCTTCCTGGAAAGACTGGATCATCTTGAGTAACCGTGGTGGACAGCCCATCTTGTGGAGCCGTTTTGAACAGTCCATCCCTGCTGACCAAGTCAAAGGCCTTGGTCAGGTCGATAAAGGCAATATAGAGTGGCTTCCTCTGCTCCCTGCATTTCTCCTGCAGCTGCCTCAGAGAGAAGACCATGTCAACGGTAGATCTCTCTGCGCGGAATCCTCACTGTGATTTGGGATACACCCTCTCAGCAATCTTCTGGAGTCTGCCGAGGATGACGCGAGCGAACAGTTTACCAGTGATACTTAGGAGGGAGATTCCACGGTAATTGTTGCAGTCGCTTCTGTCTCCTTTGTTCTTATACAAGGTTACAACGTTAGCGTCACGCGTATCCCGTGGAACCTCTCCCTGTCTCCAGCACAGGCACAGTAGCTCATGTAGGGGTTCCAGGAGGGTATCTGTGGCACAGTTGATTACCTCCGGTGGTATACCATCCTGGCCTGGGGCCTTTCCTACCGCAATGCTGTCAATGTCTTTCTTCAGTTCATCCACAGTTGGTTCCTGATCCAGTTCACCTATTACTGGTAGGAGCTCGACAGCATCAAGGGCTGTATCAACCACAATGTTCTCGCGTGAGTACAGCTCGGAGTAGTGCTCGACCCAGTGCTCCATCTGTTTGGCTTTGTCAGTGATGACTTCACCAGATTTGGATTTCAGAGGTGCCATCTTATTCTGGGTGGGTCCTAATGCCTTCTTGATGCCCTCGTATATTCCCCTGAGATTACCAGAGTCAGCACTGGTCTGGATGCTGCTGCATAGCTCAAGCCCGTAGTTGTTGGCACAGCGCCTGGCTGTCTCTGTACTGTTTTTTGTCTGCTGTGAGTGCTTGCAGGGTACTCTGGCTCGGTGAGCGTTTGTACTCCAGGAGTGCAGCGCACTTTTTTTTGATGGCTGGAATAATCTCATCGGAGTTAGATTCGAACCAGTCATTTGTGCTTCTAGCTCTTCTTCCAAACACTGACAAAGCTGTGTTGTGATTGTATCCCTCAGATGCTGCCATCTGGATGTCACATTGGCACCCCTAGGGCTACTGCGCAGATTCTCCTCAAGGGTCACTCTGAACTTTTCGGCTCTCTCTGAGTTTGCTGTCTTTCTGGCATCAATGCGGGGCCTTCCAGTGGGTTTAGAGTGGTACAGCTTCTTGGGTCTCACCTTGAGTTTGGAGCCAACTAGAGAGCGATCTGTATCGCAGTCGGCCCTATGATGGCTTCATGTCAGAAGGACGTTTTTGAGGTTATCACATCTCGTGATGACCATGTCTAGTTGATGCCAGTGTTTTGAGTGTGGGTGTCTTCATGACACACTGTTCTGTGGCTTGGTTTGGAAAAATGTGTTTGTGATGCACAGATTGTGGCACGTGCAAAGTTCAAGAAGACGATGTCCGTTTTCATTCATTTTTTCCCACACCGAAGTGGCCTGAGCAGGAAGGCCATGAGTCACGATCAGCTCCAACTCTCGCATTGAAGTCACCCAGAATGTACAGTTCTTTGCGAGCAAGTATTTGTGCTATAGCAGCACTAACCACATCATAGAACTTGTCTTTTACTTCCGGTGTGGCGTACAGGGTTGGAGTGTAAGCGCTGATCAGGTGGACAGGACCGGCACAAGTTTTGAAGTATGACCTGAAGGAGCCTTTCTGATCCACCCACGACTAATTCCACCATTTGTGGAAGGGTGTTTCTGATGGCAAAGCCAACACCATGCTCCCTGGGTTCATCTTGGGCTTTACCCTGTCAGAAAAAGGTGTAGTCCTTTTTTCCTTTAGAGATCCCAAATCTGCGAGTTGCGTCTCTTGCAGACCAGCAATGTCAACTTGGAGCCTTTTCAGTTCCTCATTGATGACAGCGGTCTTTCGGGTGTCACTGATGTCCTGAAGATCTTCAGTCAAACTGGTCAGCATGGTCCGCACATTCCAGCAAGCAGGCTTAAAACTTTGATGGTTTCCTTTTCTTGTTGATTTTCTTATTGGTTTGCCTGGTGCTCAAATTTCAGTCACTTGTCAGGTTTGGGAACCTTAAGCTTCACACACCCAGTGAGGCAGGTGAACTCTGGCGGGGCAGTACCCTTCTGGCTGGGGGCTGCCCAGCTTGAGGTGGGTGGTGACTGTCCAGTGAGATGCAATGATCTCTCCCACCGTCAAAGGCAACGCCTGGCGCTCATTCTCTATGCCAATCAAGCAAGAGCTTATAACTGGTATCTGTTACCTCCCGTGTTGGTTCAGTGCTGTTAAGCGATGCTGGAGTACCTCTCCCGGCACAAGCCTGGGCAATTTTTTGGGACCCTGGGCTGCCCAGACGTCAGTGTCCCCCTCTCGGCTTTACTGATATAGTCCAAAGGAGAGGACAACCTCTACGTCTGGTACCAGCTCAGCTGCAGGAGTTGCCGGGTCAATGCCAGAAGTTGGCACAGAACTGCCTTAGGACTCCCCTCCAGATTTTCTGTCAGGGTTTACTCCCTTAGCTTTGCTCCTTCCCAGGATAACTCACAAGGCAGTGGGGCATGCTGCTGAATACACGTTTTCAAGATACTCAGCTTCATTCCTAAGCTAATCGCTTTGCTTTTCCAGGTCTTATCCATTGCCTTCAAACTCGCTCTTACTTTTGCTAGATCTATATCATACTTTATATTGCTCCCCAGATATGTGAACTTCTCTACATTTTCTAGTTCAATGCCATCTACACTGATCTTCCTTCCTATTTCCTTATCTCCAGATACTATTGTTTTTGTTTTATCGATGTTCATAATCAGTCCGTACCACTTCCCTTCATCTTTTAGCACCTGCATTGTTTTCTCTAGCTTCTCCTTATCTTCCTCAATTATAACAATATCATCCACGAACCTCAAGTTGTTAATTCTTTTCCCATGCGCAGATATCCCTTCTACCTCTTCCTTGATATTGTCCATCACACTCTCCAGATGCATAATGAAGATACTTGGTGATATTGGATCTCCTTGTCTCGTATCTCTACTTGTTTTAAACCAACTTCCCAACTCTCCGCATGTTCTCACTATTGCCTCCTCATTGTCACTGATATCCTTCAACAATTGTATCAGTCTGCTATCCACTCTGTATGACTTCAACACTGCCCCCATCACTTTCTGATCTATACTGTCAAATGCCTATTGAAAATCGACGAAGCAAGTGTATACGTTCTTGTTCTTTCTTCGAGTTTTCTCTGCTATCAGTCTTAGTGCCAATATCTTCTGTATGGTACTTTCGTTCTTTTCTGAAGCCTGCTTGCTCGTCTGCTGTATGTTCTTGTATCTGCGATCTTAGTCTTTCTGTCAGTATCATCATCAGCACCTTGCCTAGAAGAATCGTTAGGGTAATCGTTCTGTAGTTCTTTCACTCCAATGTACTTCCTTGCTTGTGTATAGTCACTAGCAAGGATCTTGTCCATTCCTTAGGTGCCTTCCCTTCTTTCCATGCTATATGACGTAGTCGGTCTATTTCCTGAATCATATTTTCTCCGCCGTATTTGATCATCTCTCCTGTGATCTTATCATTTCCACGGCTCTTGTTGTTGTTTAGTAGTTTCACTGCTTTTTCTACTTCCTCCTTCAAAATATTGGTCTCAATCTCAGTGCTTGGTGGGGATAGCTCTTTCAGTTCTTCAGTCAGTCTCTCTGAGACACTTGGGTCCAACTGAGATTTCCATAGATCGGTGCAGTCTCTCGTCCATCGCTGCACAATCTCCTCCCTGTTCATGAGCACTTCTTTGTTCTCATCTTTGATTGTCATCTGCTTTGGTTGCCATTTCTAATAGTCTTTTATACTTCCCTGGTCTTACATTTGCCGTAACACCTCTATCTTCACATTGCTCCTCTAACCATTTCTCCTTATCCTTTCTGGCTGCTTTCCTTACCTCATTGCATTTCACCCTGTATTGCTGTTCTGCCGTCTCAGAAACATCCCTTCTGATCGTCAGTGCTCTCTTCTCTTGAACCAACTTCAGTGTCCCCTGAGTAATCCACTTCTTATTAATCTTTTCTTCTTTTGGAACAGTCTGCTCAATTGCCTCTTCTATTGCAGTGGCTATCTCTACAACTCTCTTATCTAGGTTTTTCTCTGTGGCAATATTCTTAATCTTCTCTTTGAGTGCTGCTCTGTATGTATTCCCTGTTTCGTCCTCACCTAGCCTTGCCACAGCTCTTCTTTTCTTAAACTGGGTCTTCCGTTTTCTTCTGAGTTTTATCTTGATGTTTGAGATTACTAGACTCTGGTCTGAGTCTATATCTGCTCCTTGGAAAGTTTGGCACTGCTGTACTGATGTTACCCATCTTGTTATCAAAATCATATTTATCATGTTTTTGGACTTCCCGTTGTTTGATCGCCATGTCCACTTCCTACAGTCCTTTTGTTGGAATCTCACGTTGCAGATCACCATCTCATGTGCTCTGTTGCAAGCTCTAGTAGTTTCTCACCTCGCTCGTTTCTATCTCCATATTCAAACCTTACCATGACTCTCTCCCAACCTTCATTATCTGTTGCAACCTTTGCATTTCAATCCCCTCCGTTGATCAACACATCTTTCTTTGGTATCTCTTCCACTGTCTTCGTCAAGTCTTTATAGAATAGCCCAGTCGCTTCTTCTTTACTGTCCAACCTGGGTGCATACACCTGAATGACTGAGGTGCTGAATGGTTTTGCTTTGAATCTCACTACCGTCATTCTTGCACTCAGTGGTTTATATCCTAATAATGTGCTTCTAGCAGTTTTGCTAAGAAGGAATCCGACTCCTGCTTCATTTCATTTCCTGCCCAAATGACTCTGCAACTACACATCTCTCCCAATGCTGTCCAACGCATCTCTGCCAGTCCAAGTATATCGCATTGGTATCTCTCCATCTCCTTTTGAAGCAGCTCTAATTTTCCAGTTGTCCACAGTGTTCAGGTGTCCCATGTTCCAATGGATAACATATGTGTTAGTTCTAATTTTCTTTTGGTAGCCCACTTATCAATCCAACCCTGATTGCTCAATTGGTGCTGCGGACCTTATTTATCCGGGCGATGACTGAGCTGGCATCTTTTATCATTTAGTTGCACTGGCATTAGATTTCATTCGTATTGTTGTTTCATGGTGACTGCACCAACACTCATCTGACCAATCCTCCTTCATCCAGGCTTGGGACTGGCATGGAACTTGTAGAACTGTCGTGGTGGAGTTAAGTAACATGATGCTAGAGATAAAAAGAGCCATTGGCATATTCAGTGGGTCATTAGCATCGTGAATGTTTTTATGAAGGTAACTGTGGCCAATTGGAGTGAGTAAACATTATTTTTCTTCCCTAAAATGTTTATATGGTAGTATCTACTCTAGTAATTTAGGTGATCCATATCATTCTAATGGAAACATTAATATTGCTTGTAATTCTTAGTAACTTTGTTTGAATTGTTGAATTCTATTCTATTCCTAGAATAACCTATGTTACGGTTGGTCATTAAAAAGAAGTCCTTCAACCTAAACAGGCTGGAGGCAGTACAGAGCAGTGATCAAATATATGAGTTATCCAATAGCCAGGTGGTCAAACTGTATGTAGCAGAGGCAATCTAGAGTAATGATTAAACTAGTCTCTGGGATCAGTGGAAGTCCAAGGGACTTGGTCAGGAGGGCAAGGAAAAGTAATGCAAAGAAGGTAATGGTCAGTTGCTCACACAGCTGTCTTTCCTCCCTGTCTTCCAGACACTCCACACACGTGCACACATGCGTTGGGGATCTTTCTCTTGTCTCCAATGAGAGTGCTGTCTGTACAGTTAATCAGGGATCTGAGGTGTAACTGCTGAGGGGATGCTAACCTTAACACTAAGGCAAGTACTCAGGCATAATGGCTCAGTGCACATCATTGTGTGGAGGCCAGTCTTGTTACTAAGGTTCTTCTTACAGTAGCATTTATGGACAATGAAACTTGTCTTGTGTACTCGGAAACTTGCTACTGTGTTGGGGAGGTGAAGTACTGTGTGCCCTGCTTCATCTGCATCTCTGAATAAAGCTACTGGTTGGAAGGAGGGGATTTAAGCAGAGCTCTGTATGTTGAATCACAGGAAAATTTCTCTGGGTATTTGTTTTGCCTGGACCTTTTTCTTACAAGCTGGCTTGATATTATTTCCATGGGCAGCAGCTAGCATAGGCAGGGAAAGGCTATGCTTCCCCAAACAGCCTGGCGTGGTCCCACCTGTGTTAGGCCCAGGGACCATTCCTGCCTTCTTCCAGTCTGCTTCACACTGTCAAGTGGCTGGAAGTAAGGCTGGGCCACACAGGCTGGGGCCATTGTGCAGAAGGCCCAAAATGCAGTGCTTGAGACAGTAGGATTATGCTGCCTGCCAAGCCCTCTGGGACAGAGGTTACTTCGGCAGCACCGTTCACCTGGCATGCTGCTCTGGTGGCATTGCCCACCCAGTATGTTTTGGAGTGACACCCATGGAGACTGGTGTGCTCTGGTCTCTAGTGGGCAGTGGGGAAGGGCTGGGAGCTAGCCACCCCCACCTGCATGTTCACCTGCCGTCCATGCTGATGCCTGCAGATAGTTTAGCATTCTGTTGTGTATGGGTATGCTGTAGAGCCCCCACCAAAAAACTGCTTGATTTAAAGGAAAACTGTGTATTAGCTTTTGCTGATTCATGCTGTTCTTTTATATCCTGAACGCACAACTAAATTATCTCTTTCACCCACAACTTGTTAAATACTTTGCCCTTTATTTTCTTTTCCTGCCCATCCACAGTTTCTCTCTTTTAGGGGTTCGTTATAAGTTATATGGGACTCAAAAAGTCCTTGGCCTCCATTTGCTGGAGCAGGGGAAAATTTGAATTAATCCGCCTTTTACGTGTACCTTTAGGACTCAGTGAGACAAAACATTGGAAAGTGTTGAGTCAGTATTAAGAGTAGTTGGGAGGAAGTTCTGCCTCTTCGTTGCTGTGCCCTTGTTTATCTTATGCAGCTGGTATAGTTAAGTATAGCCAGGTCCTTACACATATCGGGCCACAGTGTACTCTCGAGGCAGTTGGAGGAAGCCATTCATTTTATTCTTAATTAAATTAAAGTAAACAAGCTTTTTGTCTTCATTTTTTGCAAAGTAAAATTTCATATTTATTCCATGCATAGTAGTGTAACTAAAGCATTTCACTAATGAAAGGGAAATCTACACGATATTTATACTCAGCCTATATTTTGAGGGTAGCATAATGAGTTAGCATCTCATGGCATCACACTGCAAAGCACAACTTCATAAACAGTTTTGATATTTAAAATGTGTAAAATGCATTTTAAAACCATTTTTAAATCAAAATGGACATTTCTTCAAAGGCTGGCACCTTGCTGAAAGCATTGATGTTTTGGAACACAGGTGGGATTTGAAGTGCTGATTGGAAGGCTATAGACCAGTTTCTGAATTTGATATTTATTAATTTGAGACTCTAAAGGACATACTAACAGTGTCTAAAATAAACCCTGAGGATGTGGGTGTACCTGTGCTGATATAAATGTACACGTGCTGATAAAAGAGCTTGTGGAAAGATTGTACTAGCCACAGCTCTCAGGCCATTTATTTAGTAAAGAATTTCTCCTTTTGTTCATCTCACAGCCTGCTAATATACTCCTGTACCATACAGCATATTCTTTCTTACTCTCTGCTTTCCTCAATCCATAGTACAAATGATTATTCTGGAGCGTGAAGTTAATATAATAAAGGGATGAAAAGGGAGATAATGGCCCTATTTAACTTCTCTGCTTCTGTGACCCCAGACGACGTTAGAGGCATGATAATAAACTGTTGCTACTGCAGTGATTAACATCACCTCAGTCATGAGTAAAGCATCATCCCCTCAAGAAAGGCAAGATGATTTGGGCCACGTCTACAGTGGCACTTTATAACACTGTAACTTTCTGGCTTAGAGGTGTGAAAAACCCACCCCCTGCCCCTCGGAGCACAGCAAATTGCAGTGTTGTACCGCACCTGTGTAAACCAAGCTACAGTGCTGGGAGCCAGGCTTCCCTCACTGCTAGCTACTTCACTTGTGGAAGGGGTGTACGTAGGCTGCATCTACACTACAAGATAAAACTGAATGTATGAATATTGATTTTGTAACTCCTGGAATTTATAAATTCGGTTTTGAGTACCCTCACTTCCCCATGTGCTCCTCACAAAGTTAGCTGATTGCTGCCACACTCAATTGGCTAACATCAACTCCTGCAGTAGTGCATTGTGGGAACCTATCCCACAGTTGCCTCATCCCCATAGCATTCTGCGTGTGCTCGCTGGTCTTTGACGTCATCTTCCCCCCATTGTATTTTCCTCATTTCCCTCCCATGTTAAGCAAACTTCCATTTTTCCAGCCGGAAGGATGGAAGTGTAGGGCATCCACAGAGATGACAAAGTTAACAGAAATCTCTCTTCTGTAACTGAATCATCAAGGATTTCATAAAAATCATCAAGTGTGTGTCTTCTCTGGCCATCCACTGACTGTCTCCTCTCCCCACCCCCTCTGATTGCATCCAATCCCTGAAAATAACACAGGGACCCTGAAAAGCTTGAAGAAGGTGTTGATAAAGTTTTTGAAAAACAAGAATTGCTGAAGGGAGGGTATTTGGCTTTCCAGGACACTACTCAGCTTCTCTGCACAGTCTGTGTTCTCAACTGACTGTCCACTGGCTGTCCCCACTCCCGTGATTGCATCTGATCCCTGAAAATAACATAAGGACTCTGAAAAGCTGGGGCAGAGTGAAAAAGAAAGAGGATAGAAAGGTTAGGAGAAAAGGTTGTTTTCCCTCTTCACTACCCAGGCTTTGCCAACATGGGGGATGGCAGTGAAATTTCATATACTAAACTTATAATGGAAACAGGAATCTCAACTGGCCCTCCATCCACTGTTCTCTGTGTTGGGAGGGACGGGTCAAAACATGAAGAACCAGGATAGGAAAGGTGTTGCAAAAAGCAGCAGGTGTCTGCAATGGGCAGCAAGCCTCCAGAAATATTTTTAGCAGGGGGAAGCAGGGAGACGCTGTGGTCTGCAGTTACTGAGCCAGTTGAAATGTTCCAACACCCCTGAATAGCTAAGCCACCAGGAGAGATTTCCCCCTGGTGGCAGCAAGCCGCACAAGTCCATTGTTGGGGCGCAGGATGTTTTCAGTGGTGGGGGGTAGTTGAAGTAGTCCCCCCCCCGAATATATTAGCTGCTGGGGGAGACTTTCCCCAGCTGCAGAAAGGCCCCAAAAATATTTTTGCTGGGGGGAGCAGTTGAAGTGGTGCCCCTGAATATCTTAGCCACTGGGGGAGACTCCCCCTGCCCCCCCGGCAGCTGCAAGCCCCCAAAATTCTTTCCTGCCCGTGGAGCCCTAACTGCACTCAAGCCAGGACATGGTGCTGCCTAGCATCATGGTTAGCATCAAATGGTAGACTCAGCATTTTATTGGGTTGGGGGCTACCCATGTGATGAGGTTGAGCGTGGGAAAGACCCCAAGTGCACGGCACCTGTGGGGGAGGAAGGGGAGGCGTATACAAATGTAAACCACTGAGAAGTTGTTTCTGGGCCTCTTGTGCAAGGACAACCCCCACAACAGCTTTGCTGCCACGTGGTGCGGCGGGCCAGCAGCTGGCACCTGGCAGCACAGAAAAAACCAAGTGAAGAGCTAGAACCATGAACTCCATGCTGGGACTATTTGTAATGGATAGATGCGCTCACAGCTCTAATAGCAAAGAAAGAAGGAGACATTTCTCAGCCTCTCAGATAAACGTGAGCCCACAGCCACAGGCTTCCTGGTCCCAATTTGAAATTCATTACGGTCTTCCTGTTACCTAATTCCTGTGGCCAGAGAGGAGCCTTGAGGGGCATTGTGAGTTACATACGGCACACCTCTGGAGGCTCATAAATTCGTTTTTAAGACGTCGCACTGCCATACTGGCCTTTATTTGAACTTGACACGACACCCAACAGGTACCAACAATATTATGATACTGATATTAGTGCTCCCTAAATCAAGCTAATGGTATTTACAGTGAAGACAGTCATGTGATGATATTGCGCTAACTGCCTTCAATTCAAATTTATCTCATCGTGTAGGCACAGCCATAGAATACCAAGAAAGCTTTCCCACTGCTCACACCATGGACACACTTTGACTTTAAAGCACTTTAAACACAATTCCCTACAGAGGATTTTGGAAGAACCTACAGAAGGCAGGTAGGACCCAGAGAACACATTAAAAGGGATTCTCAAACTGACTAGTCATCTTCTCAGTTGTAGTTTTATTTTCAAGTGTGTGTCTGCAGTTTGAGGAGAGAAGAGTAGAAGAAATTGACATTTTACTAACTACCATTTGTGGATTATTTTTTAAACTTTTTCTGTGTTCACTTTGTCACCTTCTTCCAAGCCACGAGATATTTTACCTTCAGATAACTTCATATTTGCAGTTTTCACAATGTGCATTTTGGCCCCAAAATCTGAAAATTACAGATGGAGTCCAAACTGAACTGTTTTGGTGTGATTACGAACTTCTCTGGATTATAGGAGAGAGAAAGGACTAGTACCGTATCTATAATATTCCCCATGGAGTAAAAACAGAGAATTCATATGTAAAAGGTATGTATGTGTGTATATATCATGTTTTAATTTACACAATCATACTGATTCATAGGAATATGCAAATGTCTCCCGTTTCTGTAGAAACAATCTACACACAAATAACATGTTTCACAGACCAAGATCATATATCCTTTTTAAATACATCTTCTTTCTCCGTGGTTGGTTCAGTTCATTGAAGTCCAGAAACTGAGATCAGATTATGTACTAGTCCACTGTGGGAAGGGAGGAATTGGATAATAGTATTTTGCTGTGTATATTTACACTGTGTATATATTTAGCTCAATATGAGATGCTGGACCTATTTGTTTATAGCACATACTGTATCTTCTCTTCATTTACTTCAAACTGTAATCTTCCTTCATTCCATAGCAATGGCTCTTCACAGCATTGGGAGGTTACTTGGTCCAGCCTCCTTCTGTTTGTGAACTCTCAAACAAATAGTTTCTCAATTTTGAATGCAATATTAGGTGTGTGTTCTATGTTAGAAATGGAATAATTTCAAATGTGTAGGATTATAAAGCTATAACACAATTGCCATTGTCAAGGCACACTCTAAAATGTTTTGATTATTTGAAACTTGCATGAGTCATCCTTGCTCTCATACAAAAAAACCAAAGGCACAGCAGTTTTACTGGTTTTGCCCACTAATAAAAATAAGTGCAGTTCCTCAAACTGCCTGTCTGATTATTCTTTGTCTCTTTCAAAATTTATTTCTTTTTATATTAGTGGAAATGCAAAAGTGGGTAGCTATAGTTCACAGAACAGATGACTATAATACCAGTGCATGGTTTAGTCAGTATATGGCATCAACAATAAAAATCTTTCTAAAACGATATTGGGCTCAGTGAAAGTTTTTTTGGTTTTTTTTTTTTAAGTAGCTGTCATCATACAATTTTAAATCCTAGCCCTGAGACATGTTAGTTTTCCTGGAGGCTTCCAAAGAGTCAGCAGTTATGTCAAACAAAATTCATCTTCTTTTCTTGTTAAATTAAGTGATAACCCTGGGGTGAGACAAAAATAATTCCAATTTTGCGTTCTTTGAGTTAGGTGCTCTGTGTTAACTTAGGGCCCAGCAATATAAATGCTCGACTCTGAGGTAGCTCAAAGCTGCTTCCATGGCAGACTACCTAACAATTATAAATAAGAGGAAGCTAATACGCATTTTTAAACAGGTGATGCTTTTTTGAAAAATAATAGTATGAAGAATAAAAGTAAAAATATTTGAGCATGTTTTCTGCAGCAAATCTTGAGTAACACAGCTCAGTCAGAAGGCTTAATAAGTGACCCATTCTTAATGGGATTTGTGATCTCCTGATCATGAGCATGAACCAAACATGGTAATATATAAACAGAGACTTCCAAAAATATGAATATTAAGTAGTGTAGATCCTCTACTTTGTGACACAAAAGAACTAATAACAGGAAACATCGAGAAGGCTGAGACAATTAATGACTTTTGTTTCAGATATCACTAGAAAGGTTAATTTTGACCAGGTGTTTAACACAATGAATATTAACCACAAAAAGGAACACAAGCCAAAATGAGCAGAACAGGTTAAATAATATTTTGGCCAAGTTAGAGGACTTAGTTCCTCCGGTATCCTAGGGTGAATTTCATCAGACTCTGATAACTAACTAAAAAACAATCTCAGAGCCACTAGCAGTTATTTTTGAGGAAAAAAATGAAGGATGAGTGAGGTCACAGACAACAGGAACAGGGCAAATGTAGTACCTATCTTGGGGAAAAAAAGGCGCAAAGAGGAAGCAGGAATTAATAGACCAGTCAACCTAACTTCAATAGCTAAAAAGATGTTGAAACAAATAATTAATCAGAGTGTAAGCATTTAGAGTATAATAGGGTTATAAGTAGTAGCCAATGTGTATATGTGAAGATCATGTCAAATTAACTTAATTTCTTTTTGACAGGTTTGCTGACCTGCTACGTGGAGGGAAGCTTTAGAAGGGATATATCTTGATTTCAGTTTGGCTTTTCACATGATCTCAAATACCATTAAGATTAAGCAAACTAAAAAAATGTTTTCTAGATAAAATTACTCTGGTTGGCAACTGGTTGAAAGACCATGCTTGGTCATAGGCATGAATTTTATTTCCCAGTGAGGGTGCCACCCTGCCCTTAAAGCCCAAGCATGCTCCTCCTCTTCCTGACCCTGCTCTGCCCTCTTACACCAAGGTCCCATCCCAGCTGACCAGCTGCAGCTAGTGAGAGATGAGTTTAAGCCCTAGAGCTCCCACAGGATTGGTATGGATGCTTAATTCTCTACTTACTTGTGGCAGTGTAAATCAGAAGAGTTATACAGATATAAAATGAATGAACCTGTCTGGGAAGCAGTCTGATGAGTGGTAGTGTGGTTCACCAGCAGATATAAACCCAATCTGACAAACCAGGGAAGGCTTATCAGCCTGGCAGTGCCAGCAAGAATTATTTCTTGAACTGAAGAGGGTACTAAGCAGAAGCAAGTCTAGGTGGCATTGCTATACTGGCAAAGGCACTGTTGTGTAAACAAAACCATTTTGGAGCAGTTAATGCCCCTCGTTTCTTGAGGATGAGTGGGCACGACTGGAGGGAATCCGTCGGAGGGGAGTGACCTGCCACTTTAACCACCAGCTTTGCCCTTCTCCTGGCCCTACCATTTCTCCCAGTAGAGCTGAAAGGGCCATGGGAAGAAAGGAGGGTGGTAACTGATGAGCTGTGAAGAACGCATTTAGCAGATTTTGCGGGGTTGCCTAGAGTGGATACTTAGGTGGGCATGATACGGTGCCTCCTGGGAGAGCAATTAAGTCATAATTACCTCTGCTTAGTACAAAAATTTAAAGTGGGGGTGGGGGAGGATCTGCAAAAGTTATTAATTTTGGTGACGTTACTGTTCCAAGTTAAATGCCCTATTAGTCCAGAAAAATGAGCTTTGCGGTGTGGATGCAAGGTTCTGGGTTTTTTCCCCTCTGCAAAAAGCGGGTTTTGGGAGGTGGGGAAAAAAAGGTGTAGACAAGACCCTAGGAGTTGACAAAATAGAGCTGTTCACTGTTGTGTTCTCTGCCCCCCTGAACAAAAAAGACTTCTGAAAATCAGCATTTTAAAAGCAGCATTAAGGATCTTTCAAAAGAGGAATCCAGTTAAGGCTGCAAAGTGCCACCCTTTTTACATCTGGTCTGGTGTTTAAAGCTGATGTAGAATTAATGTTTGAATAACGGACTCGATGACCTCCTGAGGTCTCTTCCAGCTCTATGATTCTATGAAAGGGGGTTCCTGTTTCACTGGTATGTGTACATCAAGCAGACTTGGCTTAATTTTTTTCTACCTTCAAGTGCTCAAGGCTAAAAGAAGGAAAGAAAATAATATTCTGCTGTGTAACAGGTGAGAAAGCAAAAGAGACCAAAGTTTATTCTTGCACAAAAATCTGTTCTCCCTGAAGTCAGTAAGTTTCCACAGGTGTAACTGTTATCAGGATTTGACCCATGTTCTCCTTCCCTTCTTGAATCATTGAATCACATTCCAAGCTTAGCCAACTTTTTTAGACTTGGGAAAGAAGTTAGTTTGAGTTTGGGTAAAAAATGAGGACTAGATTAAGGTTTATTTAGTTAAGTTTTTTTTAAATGAACTCAAAATCAGTTGTGAGGTGGTTCTTTGGTGGAGAAACAGCAAATGGACAGAACATGCCTTTTCTCCTGTTGAGCCAGCCTGTCTATCATAGCCTGCTAAGAAGTAGGTCTGAAGTCCATGTGAAGGGCAGGGGGAGAAATCTGACATTTCTGCTGAACTTCTTCCATTGCTTTTTGCATCCCCTTAAAAGTACAAAGATGCATTGGCCTGCAGACCTGGAATGAGTGTAAGCAAAGGGGTTGGTCACCTGTATATCCCAGTACAGAAAAACACACCAAAGAAAAAATAACTTTTGTTTTTGAAGTACAGCTCAATACCTGGGTGTTGAGTCCTAGAACTGCATACTCCCAGAGCTGAAGTAGTTCAGTGTCTGCATTGCTTTGCAGGAGAGTGGTTACCCCAACTCCATGCCTTGATGGGAGGGAGACCAAAGATTCTGGACCAGCAGCACAGAGTGGTAGGGAGCCCCAGACAGCAAAAAGGTGGTCAGTAGTGTGATCAGCACACTGGGGAGCAGTGACTACTGTGATTGCATCTCACTGCATCCAGAATGGGACATTTTGTTTTGTTTTTTCCAACAAATGTGTGGGAATTCATTGCTCATAGAAGGGAAAGGGCAATAATTCTGGCAATGACTGGATAGAGCATGTGAGGTTGTTTTGTGAGCTTCTCACCCTACTGCTCTGGTACCGCTTCCTCCTCCATCATTCCCTTGCCTGCTGCCCCACATCAGTTGCTTAGAAATGGGATCCAGCGCACACAGAAGATGATGAAGATGAGAACTAGGACCCAGGAAGCAGCATCCTGCCTGCCAGCCTTAGTGGAGGAGAGGGATAAAGGGAGGGTGCTCTGGAGGAATTGGGCTGGAGGGACTGGGAAGGGGACAGTTTGCTCAGAATACACTCAGGGCTGGCACAGATTCCCTTGGCAACCAGATTTTTGTGAAGTGGGTACCTGGAAGCCTGTTCCCACAGCAACACGATGCTCGCTGAGCAGCCTTTCAAGCTGCTTTGCTGGTGGGGCACAGGGGCCTAAAAATTGGAAGGGCCTAGAGCTACATTCTTATTAGCCTTGCTGCACCAATCAGCTGGTAGATGCTTCGATTAGTCATCTAACTGAGCTGTTCAACTTTTGTAGCTGCTAGGCTTCCTGCAATAGAGGCTGACCCAGCCCTACTTCAGCCCTCCAGGGAGGGGTTGGAGCCCCTCCTACAGCAGCCTCAGGAAGCTACTTCTCTGCTCCAGCCAAGTACAGGGTAGGTAAGGGGAGAAGCTCAGGGCTTCCTCATGGGCAGGGGGTTGCTCAGGACGGGAGGGATGTTGTCGTAGAACAGTACCTGTAAGAAATTTAAGTTTGGGGTGGAGTATGGGAGTCTTGGTGCAGGGGACTGGGTGTGGGGGAGGGTGCAGGAGTCAGGGTTGGGTAGTGTGAGGAGGGGCTCAGGTATTTAGAGAGGGTGGGTGGGCTGACCCGCCCCCCATTCATACAAGGACACTGTACGCTGTTACCCTTCCTCACTGTGAGGCTATTTGTGGAGATAAAGTACTAGTTAACATAACCATTTACTATAACTAAATATTGCAGAATCAAACCTCCTATGGATAAAATAGTGTATGGCATGGCAATCAGACTTTAAGGGAAAATCATGGGATTTTTTTAGAAGAAAAATAACACTTTGTTAAATAATACAACTAAATTCTGAATTACTGGTTTCTTGTTCATTTTGGGCTTAAAACTAATTTCCTAGCAGTGAGTAGAATGGCTATGAAGCTGTGTATACTTTACTGCTTGTATGCCAGAACGTAAATGGTAATGAGGGGACCCACAAAGCCCCGATATGGTGGGGAGAAAAAAGGACAATGGTATGGGGGGAGGCCCCATACAACCCCTGGAATGAGGAAAAAGATGAGGGTTGCAGGAAGACTCTGAAGTAGAGAGGAAACAAGATGAGAAGGCAGCGCACAGGAGAAGCTTGAGGGGTGGTAATAAAGGAATGCACAGAGCCTCTTATGTGTGCCGTATACTTAGTCTAGAGAAATAATAGTGTGTGATTCCTCAGTTATTGAGGATTCACAAAGAAATCAGTGATGTACTGTAAAATTGTCCATTTCCTCCAGGAGGACAGAGATGCATATTCCAAGAGAGAACTCTAAGAACACAATGGCCGTGTCCACCCTAGCCACAAACTTCAAAATGGCCATGCAAATGGCCATTTTGAGGTTTACTAATGAAGCGCTGAAATACATATTCAGCACCTCATGAGCATGCTGGTGGCTGCGGCACTTTGAAATTGATGTGGCTCGCCACAGCGCAGCTCATCCAGACAGGGCTCCTTTTCGAAAGGACCCCAGCTACTTCGAAGTCCCCTTATTCCTATGAAGTGCCAATTTTGAAGTGCCGTGGCTGCCCGCATGCTAATGAGGTGCTGAATATGTATTTCAGCACTTCATTAGTAAACTTCGAAATGGCCATTTGCATGGCTGTTTCAAAATTTTTGGCAAGTGTAGATGTAGCTAATAAGTGGCTAATGTAGTGGTTAGTGTAATAGGATGGAGGGAGGGGGAATTGAAATGGCAGACTAGTCTCTGAGAGCATCTATCCCTTTATTAAGCTGTCCTTCCTGTAGGAAGAGAATTATCTCCCATGGAGGTTTTCCAGTATTGTAAATTTACATAAAAAGAATGGTAGAAGCCAATTACGTGTCTTGGCAAAGTGCTCATGTATTGAGAGGTCAGAGTGCCTTCTGGTGCACACAGCTGTAGAAGCAGTGTTCGTATGTGGAGAAATCATCAGGGTATGGCCAAGCTTTTTCATCGTTGCAGCTGACAGCTGTAAGAATGGAGTTAAGACAAAAGCTTTTATGCAGCACTTGAATTAAAGAGCCCTATGAATGTCATTTAATGTAGAGAGTAGAAGAGCTGCTGGATTGCTAGCCATGTTTTCTTTTTCTCTGGCATTCTCTTTAATTGCAAATTTCTGCTTTCATGTGAATTGAAGATATTCCCTCACCTTATCTCGATAAATTCTGGAATTGCATCTTCTCCCCTCCTATGGCAGCATGGTGATTTAGCTACTTCCCTCTGGGAAGCAGAAGTCACACTTTTATAAGAAGACCATCGCTTCATGCTCTTCCTCCTTTCTCCCCATGTTTAACCCAGGCAGGACATCTTATTTTTCATTCTTTTTTAATACCTTTTACTCGTCTTTGCTGCTTATAACTCTAAGCTTTTTCAGAGAGCACTGGAACTGATAAAGGCAAAACTACTCCTGAAAATTTTCCAGCTCACTTGAGCTGTGTTTACACTTCAACTTGTTCAACAAAATTTTTGTTTATTACACAAGTGTTTTTATGCTTTATTCAATCTAGACTTAAACATAATTATTATTAGGATTGTGCATTTAGACCAACAAAGAATGGGGCCTTATTATGTCAGGCACCACGCAAATACAGAACAGTAGAAAATCCCTGTGCCATATTGCTTTCATCCTAAATAGACAAGACTGGCTTCCTAGGTGGGTGAAAGGTCTGTAGCACACAAGCAGTTTGGACAACCTGATGGCAGCAAATGTGTTTTGAGGGAGGGAGGATGGCTTAGGAGAGTATAAATGAGAAGAAAAGTAAAGGAAGAGTTGATACAGAAGGGAAGGAGGATGAGTGGGACAGGTCAGCAGATGAGAGAGTAAGAGTTGTAAAGGAGGAGGAGTGAGTTTGTAAAAGCCACTGAGCCCAGCACAGACAGTGTGCTGTAAAAGTCTGAAGGCCCTATTTGGGCTAATTCTGCGGTTGCTCTTACCAGATGGAGTCTCTGCTTGGTTGCTCTATGTAGTTTTTTTCCCAGTGTAGCCTCAAACTTAATATATGGCATATTTCCTGGCTTCCATTTGTGACATGGCACTCAATATTCTTTACAGAAACATGCTTAGAAATAAGGTATAACTGGAAAATGCTTCATGCAAAATACTTGGAAAAGTTATAGTTTGCTGAGTAAAACAAGAAGTCCTGTGACACCTTTAAAACTTTCATGGGCAAAGATGCGCTTCAGCAGATGAATGAGTCAGCTGAATGTGTGTATTCTGTTGGTGTGCATGTGGGATTCCTGTATTTGAAGTAGAAATATGAACTTTTAGCATCTTAACTGATGCGGACATGCTAAGTGAGGGCCATTAAGGTTACTTCAGAAACTTGATAGCTCATTGATAAGAATGGTGATCTGTAAACCTGTTTTAAGAAAACAAAACAGCAGTCATGTGGCACTTTAAAGACTAACAAAATAATCTATTAGGTGATGAGCTTTCATGGGACAGACCCATTTCTTCAGGTAAATGGGTTTTTCTCTCCTAAGGGCCTGCCTGTAAGGAGGGGCTCCAAGTCCCCACAAGAATGTATGTTCAAGTCCCCTGGTACGGAAGTCCATCAATTTAGTTTTTTTCCACATGGAGAAGGGGCGAGGGGGTTCTGTTAAAGGAGGCAGCCCCTTGAGGTGGAGCCACCAGTCCTGAGAACACCTCTGTTTAGGTTCTAAGATGTCGGCTGGAAACAACTGAAGCTGGGCATTAAGAAGAACTAGGCTCAAACTGGAGGTTTTCTAGTCTGTGAAAGGAGATGAGTAAAACGACTTAGGGTAAGATATTACATGTAACAAGTTTCTTAGTATATTAAGCTATTTTATTTTGCTCAGTAACTCACAGTAAACTCATATCCAGCAGCCCTGGGACCAGGAGGTTGCAGATGTTTGAATATTTTGAATAATAGACAGGTATACGTAGCAATGCATAACACTAAAGAAAAACAAGATTCGATATTAAGAAGTGAATGCAGAGTACTTTATTTGCCAACAGTAGTATTGTACACTGTAAACATGTTTGTTTATATTCACTTTCACTATACTGTACTTATGGAAAACAGAACTAAAATTTACTCTGTGGTTATTTGAGTGTTCTGGGTGATGGAGTGCCAGGTATGAAAGAGTTTTCTGTACTTTGTTCTGTGCACTATTACTTATAGCTACTTAAATCTTACTTTTTATAGTGAAAATCACTTTTTATTAATTAACCCAGTGTCAATGATCATTGTCTGGAGGGCACCAGCAGCTGTGTGTCTCTCCTTTTAAGAAACAAAGAGGGTGAACAACATGAGCTTACCCTGTATAAATCTTTCTACAGAGTAAGATAGATTCTTCTGGGGTTCAGCTCCCAGTACAGCCACGTGCTTGTGTGCTGAAGTGAGTCCCTTTAGCTGAGCCTTCCTAAAGCTGAGTTCATCTCAGCATCTGTATTATACCTCTCAGTGCTCTGACGCCATGTCTGTGCCAGTGCTGAAGGAGACTGGAGAGCTTGGCTCAACAAAACAAAGTAAAGGGCCCAGGTAGGCAGAAAGGTTGGCCCAGTGGTATTTCTCACATCAAGTGGCAGTCAAAAGGGGATCTCTGTGACTGAATCTTGAAAAATCTTCCAGAAAGTGGTTATAGAGTATTGAAGACTGTTTTAACTACTGCGAGTTCAGGTTTTTAGCCTTCTCGAGCAGAAACTTACTAGTTTAGGCCACTCAATACATTTCACAGCCCTACGGACACAGGTGCTATGCAATAGTAAATACCTCTTCATGGCAAGTTGAAGCATTGGGGGCCAATTTCAATTAAGCAACATTCATAAAATGTGGTCTCACAATTCACATTCTTCTCTCAGTTCAGTCTCAAAACCCCAATTGTTGTTGAGAATTGTGCACCTTCTGCATTTACCCATATTCATCAGCTTTCTTTTCTTGATGGGCTATTCCATGTTGACTTTAAACCTGACTTATTTTGGTTATTTGTATATGCAACTTTTGTAGCAAATCAAAAGAAAAATGTTGAGATTTATAAAATGAGAAATTTAAAATGTTTTAATACAACTACATCTATATAAATTAACTTTGTATTGCTTATACGTCATCAATTTAATCAACACCTTTTTTGAGGTACATGCTTAAAGGACTTCACCTACTTAAGTACCCAATGAATATTTTAGCTAGTAATGGCCTAAAACTGTGTGGTTTAGGGGAGTTTTGTTTTTGTACATCAGGGAAAGGGATTGGTAACTTTTATTGTTTCATGTGATTATTACTGAATGAAATACTTACGAAATAATAAAGATAAAGAGGCAATTTTCCTGTCGATCAGGGTCATAATTTTCTAGTGATAAATCTGGGGCAGGCTTAGTTTTCTTTCCTGGTTTGCTTGTCTCCCTCTTCTCAGTTTTTCTGTCCGTATCTGTGGGCCCCTTTACTTCTCTTATTGGCTTCCTGGGGGCTGTTTCATTTCTTAGAGGGCCTTATTCAGTATATTCATAAGATTCAGCTGATGATGGTACTGATTGATCAAATATATTGCATCACAGACATTACTCTTGTTTGTGAAGCAGACAGTTTGGCTGTTTCTTGTTGTCATTAACTTCAGGTGTGTTTCGGGAGAGTACATATTGGGTTCTGTTTTGGCCAGGCCCAAAGGAGCAGACTTTTCAAGCTTCCCCGCATGCAGAATTCGAATGTGTTGCTATAGAGCAGACATTCCCAAATAATCAAGTACAACCTCTTATTGGTGCTAGGAACTGAGATGTTGCTGGGGTGCACAGACTTGGAGTAATGCATAGAGCAAGCAGCTTGCTTGGCTGTGTATTTTATTTTTGTTTGCATGGGTGTTGCCCCAGGACTCTGCCGTAGAGTACCTGGGGTCACATGAAAGCTTAGGATGCATGTTCTATGAATCATCAGCTCACAAAATACTAGAATTCCAAGTGTAATTGTTTACAAATAAAATCAAACCTAACAGACAGTTTGGTCTGAACCTTACCCATTCTGACATACGTGTTTGGGGAATTGTTTCCTGCATACTTCTCAGACAGCTGTTTAATAACCCAAAATAAATCATTCCCTAGTAAGGGAAAAGCGTGGGAGCATCAGTGAGTAGACCCCATTATGCAACATCTGAACTGTTACTTGAGATGTTAAAAGACCATTTGGCTTGAATATTAAATACAGTAGAACTTTGTTATTTTGAAATAATGACTAAAAAACCCATTGGCCATGTCTACGCAGTCTTGGTCTTCAGCCCTGCTGCTGGCAGAGCTATGCTAAGCAGGTTTCTGGAAATTGCAAATGGCTTCCTATTTGCATCTGTAATCCACACACCTACATGTGGTTAACTCTGATGTAGTGGTACCTAGACTACTACACAGAGAAAAAGAATAAGTGCTCTCCACAGGCTAAACTGAGAGCTAGCCTGCCTTTAGCTCAAGCTGTAGAGGCATTAAGCTCCAGAGATCCCAGGTCTGAGTCTGCCTGTGGGCAGTTACAAGTGGGATTTCCATCTGGGATTTCATCTGGGTCTCTGAAGCATGGAAAGTGCTTCCTCAGCTCGGGGAAGTATGTAACTTACATGCCAATGTGCAGTCCACTGTTCCATGTAGTGGCACCTAGACCACTTCACAGAGAGAGAATAAGTGTTTTCTACAGCTTAAGTTGAGAGTCAGCTGGCCTTTAGCTCAAGCTCTAGTGGCACCTACGCTAAGCTTCAGAAGTCCCTGGTTCAATCCTGCCTCTGGGCAGTTATACATATTCATGCAGCTAATTAGTATAGCCATGTGAGAGTCCGCCCTCGGCAGAGGGTGCTGCTGGCAGTAAAAATGCCATGTGGATGTGCTTTTGCTGGCTAAATCCCCCTCTGTCTTCAGTCCCTTATCCCCAAACTTTTTCAGGGATAAGGGACTGGCAGCAGAGGGGGCAGTTAGGGATAACGGACTGGCGACAGAGGGGTGTTTAGCTGGCAGAGGCATGTCCACATCGTCTGTTTATGCCAGCACCATCCTCTGCCAAGAGCAAAATCTGATGCAGCTGTGCAAATAGGAAGCCATTTGCAGTTTCCAGAAACCTGCTTAGCATAACTCTACTGTCAGCGGGGCTGAAGACCATGGTCACGTAGACGTGGCCATTGTGAATTATAGGATTTTGTGACTTAACGTAGCAAACAAAAATAACTTTAAAAGTATTCCAAATAATTGGTTCTTTATTTTGTCAATTGTTTAATTTTCATTGCTAATATATGGTGTCCCATTACTTTTACACAATGCTGTCTAGTAGTAAATATGTGAATCATATTAGAGCGTTGGCTATTAAATCTATGGGGAAAGAGTCTAGTTTTCTTCTGTTTTCAGGACTATTGGTGAACAAGGTTCATGCACCCTTGGGTTGGAATACCATAGCCTATCTGTACTGTGAAGTGGGGGACACGAAATTTCATAAAGGATTGCAGCACAATTGGCTGCTGGATCTCAGACTCATCTATCTAATTAAAAATGTTTAAATATGTTGCTGGCTTTGTGTGTATGTATTCACATTTATATACCAATAAATGGTTTTTACATTCTACATACTTATTTTCTTACACATGCAAAGAGTGTGTTCCTTCACCCTTGCTCTCCCCATATGATCATAACTGAAGTTTCCATCAGTTAGGATTCCATTAGACAGGTTGGGAGGCCCTGCTAATTGCAGGGATGAAGAGTGGGGCCCAGTGTAAAAGTTTGCTAACCCCTGTTCTAATCCACACTAGGTTTAGGATAGGTCTTCATTCTGTGAATACCACCATGGAAGGCAGTGACACTATTTGTGGAGTAAAATAAATAAAGATATCAAAATTTAGTCTGTGGGTTGGATGTGCTTATAAAGCAGTTCACAAATTGGCATGCAGTCTTCTAGCTATCATAGAAAGGTGAGCTCTAAATAGCTATTTATATGTTTCTATTTCTGTACGTCTTAGGTATTTATAGAATCTCATCATAGAATCAAGTCCCTAGTTAATGGCAGGCTTTGTTCTTATATTGTAAATATTAAGATACAGATTCTCTATTATGTCCAACTTCAAATATTAATAAACAATGGGAGCATTTTAATTACTTTTCCTGCCTTATAACTATTTTTGTGTAAAAACTAAACCTTAACAGAAGTGTAGCGTGCCCAGTGGTAAAATCCCAGTTCAAGCACATATCAAACAATGCAATCAAGTACTACAACAAGAAAAATAAACTAAAACATGTTGTTGAGCCACTCAAGAACTAGCCTGATTTAAGCCATTTGTAGCTAGTTGCAGCTGAAAATGGCAACCAAATTTATCAGTCTGCAAACAGTATGTTATAGTGACCATACTAACAAAATGGGTATCTTGACAACAGTACCCATGTGAGAACTCTAATATCCTTGTTTAATCTTAGGTTTTAAGGTCAAAAGGAAACTTAAGATCATTTAGTGTCTGACCATCTATGTCACAGGCTCTTCAATTTCAACTAGTTACCCCTATACTGAGCTTGATAACATGTCAAACAAGTAGTCACGTAGCACCTTAAAGACTAACAAAATAATTTATTAGGTGATGAGCTTTCATAGGATAGATCCGTTTCTTCAGATCTGGCGGTATACCATTTCCAGAAGCATGTTCTCAGGTATTCATCACTATGGCCCACTACATTGTTTGTGTGTTCAGATTCCTAATGTCTGCTTTGTGTCCAGTTTGTGCAGATTGTCAAGTTTGTCCAAAATACATAGCACAGAGGTATTGCTGACACATAAAGGCATATATAACATTTGTTGAGGTACAGGAGAATGAGTCCCTAATCCAGTAATTAATGTGGCTAGGTCCAGTGATGGTATCTCCCAGAATAAATGTGTGAAAATATGTGCCTTACAACAAAGAGACTTTAACAGCCAATTACGAAGGGAGATGTGTGAACTGCAGTTTATGCTCAAATTCAATACATTGGGGCTTGTCCTTAATAGAGAGAGCAACTACTTCATGCATTACAAAGACAGCTTCCCGCTTTATATTCATACTGATCTTATGCAGTACACTTAGCTCCCCTTCTCCTCATCCTTCACCCCTCTACCCCTTTCAGTCCTATGTATCTGATTTGTCAGCTTTTATTTCAATTTTTTTGGGTGTCTGTGTTCTATAACTGTCAGTGCTGTATGGGAAATGACAGATCTCCACATCTGAAGAAGTGGGTCTGCCCCATGAAAGCTCATCACCTGATAAATTATTTTGTTAATCTTTCAGGTGCCACATGATTGCTTGTTTGTTTTGTTAGAATACAGACCAATGCGACTATCTCTCTGTTACTATTCAAGTTGATAATGTGTTTAGCAAAAGGATGCATCTTTCTAGATTGGTTTGTTGATGTGAAGATGTCAAGAGATAAAAAAAAATCCAATACTTTCCTAAGGGCTTTGTTAATCATGGTTTAGTCACTGTTAAAAATTATCTTATTTAGTATTTGAATTTGTTTGCCTTCAGCTTTCAGCCATTGATGTTTATTATGCCTTTCTCTACCCTTACTCTTGATATGTTATATGTTTTCTCCCAGAAGATGATGGTACGCCGCAGTCAAGTCACCTCAGTCTTTTTGATAAACTAAACAGATTGAGCTCTCACTGTAAGCCATTTGCTTCTGTCCTTGAATCATTTTAGTGGATCTTTCTTCAATTTTTCAATATCGCTTGCAGAGTGTGGACACCAAAGCTGTACACACTATCTGATATCTGTTTCCTGGATTCTGTGGAAGGAATATCACATCCCTTCTTGTACACTGCACTACTCTGTTTACACATCCAAGGACCCCTCTCGCCCATTTTGTCGCTGTACCAGGCTGGGAGAGAGGAGGAGACAGGTCAATTCAGTCAGGGAGGATGTGGCCCATTATCAGTAGCTAATGTGGAGGTGCGAACATTAAGAGCAGAGAAACTGCTTTTGTAATTGGCCGACAAATTGGGAGATTTAGGTTAGATATTAGAGTTGGGGGGGCGGGGATAGTTAGGATCTGGAATAGACTTTCCTAGTCGGTTGCAGAATTTCCATCATTGGAGGTTTGTGGAATCCCCATCGTTGCAGAACACCCATCGTTTAAAAATAAGTGAGCTGAACACCTGTCAAGGGCGATCTAGAAATACATGGTCCTGCTGCACCAAGGGGGCTGGAATATGTGGCCCGTCGAGGCTTCTAACCCTACATTTCTGTGATTATGTGATTGGACGTATGTTCTGGTTTATATTTTAGTACTAAGTGGCAGGTAATTTAAAGAATACATGGGTGTTGCAGGGTAGTTTCTAAACCTGCAGTAAGTTTTAAGACTTATTTACATATGGACTAATTCTAGAATAGTTATTCCACTTTAAAGTCACACCCACTTTATTGCAGAATAACTTTCATATGTTAGATAAGTAGTTCATCTCTAAGCAGTCAAGCTATACAGATCTAAAAGAACAAAATAACCTGTATGATGTTTACCCTAAGTCTATGGTCCTCCCTTCTTGTGAGTTCTTATACCCAGCCTGTATGTCCTTCTGTAAAATGCAATCTTGCTCTTATTTGACTGTGTTCAGTTCGTGACAGCAAGACAGTTTTCGGCCAATTCTGCCCTTATGTTGCTGCCCACTCTGTCATGTTTGACCAGATTTAGTGCTCCAGTCAGGTAATTATCTGCCTCCCTCTTAGAGCTCAAGCAGACAAAACCAGTTTCCTTCAGTTTGGCCACTCTTTCTAGCACAGCTATTGTGACCTTCAATGGGGAAAACAGCTGTTGTTGTTGACTTTTGTGTTTCTCTGTTCAAGGAGGTATACAATAAACAGCTTTAGCTTCCTCCTGACTGCTCTGCAGTCCATTTCCTGCTCAGAATGTAAGTCACCTACTTCAGCATGCTGTCAGCAGTATCAAGTCAAAGTCACCATTTTGATCCAAACATATATAACGATTACTGCCGCAACAGTAGTGGCTGGTGCCCTGGGCCCTTTAAATCACTGTTGGAGCACCCCACAGACAATGCCTGTGACACACCCCTTCTGCCTCAGTCCCTTCCCCTTCCAGGGGTGCACAACACACACACACCCTTCCTCCAGGGGCCCAGTGAGATTGTTGGCCATGCTATGTACAGGCGTATACCACTTGGTCACCACACTGTTTTGAAGTGCTCCCAGGAATAAAAAGCTGCTTGTGTATGATGGTGGTTTTTGTTCTGTTTTGTTTTTAGAGGATTTTGTTTTTTGTGAAGTACCGTAATGAATTATACAGCAGTAGAAGTTGCCAGGTGAAGATGATTGGCCAAATTCATCCAAGGTATAATTCCATTGATAACAGCATATACACTGAGATGTGTTTAATTGTGACATGACTTAATCCAGTGATTCAGGATAGCAATGAGAACTACTTAATGAAGTAATTCTGTTTAACGGGTGTGTCTGAGTGGTATTTAGATCTTCTGTGTGTCTGCTTCATGATGGTTTTTTAATTTATCACAGCTCCGAATTGCTCCCTGGCTAAAATAACTGCCAAGAGTCTTGCAGCTGCCCCGGCACTGGCACTCAATAGGCAGCAACCTCGATCTCTGTCATAGTTCATATAACTACCTAATGCCCAACTTGGCAGGCCTATAATGTAATACAACAGGCTTTTCACCTGGCTGCACAGCAGCACTACTATTAAAATCGTGTTTTGTGTTACCTGGGAATTCTTTTTAATAAGAAGTAATAATAGCCCACTGGGGAATCAAGAAGCAGAGGAGTCTGTTGACTTAGTTATATTTCTATTACATTTTTTCTACAGATGCATTCCAAGGGAATGCTTCTGTTTAAAGAAGACCTGTCTTTATTTATTTAAACAAACAAACAATTTTATTCTCTCAAGAATTTACAGTGTTTTTAGAACTTTAGTCCTAAAGAAAATGTTGGACAAAGAGGTATTTTATTATTTTGATTGCCTTGATGTCCTCAACTGTTGATCCCATTTTCTCCAAAACTGAACATGGAGAAGAAATGACTTTTAACATCAACATTAGGAGCAACCACTGAATGAGAATAAGATTTGTTCTTTAAGCTTATTAGTCTGAATGTGTTTTCTGCCTCCTTACTGATTTGTGCTGATAATTAGGAGCAGAGGTTGCTTGCAGAAAAGCTATTGCTCGAATGAGGGCCCATACTAGATTTTCTAAATTATTCTAACTCCAGTTGTACAGCTAGAAGTATAATTCTTAAGTCATTGATTCATCTGTCTTTGTTGATTTTTTTTTCCTTTGGGCAGTTAGGATTGAAAATTTACCAGGGATGAAATTTCTGTAAGAATTTGGAGACCTGATGGTTGTCTCTAGATTTATTTTTTTTTTGTAACTGTGTCATAGAATTATGCATCAAGAAAATGATCTACTGCATTCCAATGGATAGTGAAAAGAAGATTATAGAAAAACTGTATATTAAATTCTATAGGATTCTTTCATTGGGGTTGATGCACTTTGTAGTATCCATCCAGAGATATAGATGCTTTGAAAAATTTTTAATCCAGGGCATTTCCAGCCAGGAAATTTCAAAAGATCTCTGCCATCCCATAAACTCTTCTCTCTTTCCAGGAAAGGAAATAGCTTAAATTTCTTACAGGTACTGTCCTATTGCAATCTATGCACACCCTGCCAGCCCAGGGGTCTTGAGAGTAGGGGTTGGTGGAGTGGGGGAGGTGCAGAACTAATGACAGAGAGTTGGGACGTGAGGGGGCTCAAGGTAAGGGGTTTCAGGACTCAGGTTGGGGGGGTGGTCTGGGGCTGGAGGAGGGGCAGAGGAGTGTGCTGTGGCCATGCAGCCAGGTGCTGGCAGTATCCAGAACCCTGCTCCCAGCTGGACAATCTCGTACAGGGGCGTACTGGTTGACTTTCGTTTTTGCCTGTTTCACACAGGAATTAACTCCATTTATCTCCCTCAGCTCCCTTCAAATACATTTGTGTCTTAAACCTTTGTCCAGAATTTCACAGGGATCTGGTTCTGCTGTTAAGTTTATATCTATTGGTTTCAGGAATGATAGGAATAAAAGATCACAGAGTGAATCTGAAGCACTGCAGGTTGAGAAGCTGTGTGCAAAAATATCAAACTAATCTTCTCCTCTTTCCAACTTTCCTCTGCTCTGGAGGAGCTCCACTCCCCCACCTCCAGTCCACTGGACACTTCCCCAAGTTTGCTCCCCACAGCCTAAGGGCACAGTGCCAAACGAGCACCTTGCCCCATTTTGTGCTCTTGCTCCCCTTCTCCCAACCAGGCACTGATTTTTTTCCTGCCCCCGTCCGACAGCCCCCTTCCTCCAATCAAGCACTGATCTCCCCCACCCTCTTCTCCCAGCCAGGCACTGATCCCTCCCTTCCCAAGCCAGGCACACCCCTTCTCCCCACCCCCTGCAATCTGCGGTACTTTGAAAACCTCTCATGAGTTTTTCCCCTGCTTGGTTTCAAAGCAAGCAAATACTAGGCATGCATTGGGTCCATTGTTTCGTTTTTGTTCTACAGGATAATCAGTGCAAAGTGGGGAGAACTGTCTGTTTTGGGGTTGTTTTGTTTTGTTTTGTTTTCTGATTTTATTTTTTTTAGTCATGGCTCCTACAGAGGGCTCTTCTCAGTCTGGTTACCAATCCAAGAGGGCATCAACCCGGAGCCCAAGAGAGATCTCTGAGATCTCTCGTGTGGGGTAAGGACTCCATAATGTCACAGCAGTGAGGTAGACATCGGAACAGGGACACACATTCACTGATTTCCTGCACTCTGAGACAGGGGTTATAACACATGTGCAGAGCAGTGCAGGTCTAAGATAAAGCAGCTTCACCAGTCCTGCTACAGGGCTCATGAAGCAAACAGCTGCTTTAGGGCTCCCCCACTCTCCAGCACCTGCACCTACTATGAACAGCTGGATGCAATACTGGAGGTGAGCCCCACATCAGCACCCAAGGCACCCTTGGAAACCAGTACTTTATCGTCAAACCACAGTGCTAACATCATCTGCTGTGTCACCTTAAATAGCAGTGATTCCTCTGTCACCACATCTTGTTCTTGCAGTGTAGGATCCATGGCTGCTTTCTTTCACATGTGGGTGAGCTGGGCTCTCTAGCACGTTGAAATGGCAAGGAAAGGAACAGAAAACTGTGGGGTATATTCAAGGAGAGAGGGGCTCATGGCACAACTTCCTGATTCCCAGGGCACCTTGTGTTTCCTGTTGACATCCCACAATGCCTAGCAAGGCCAGGCATTATTTCTAAATGGGGCTCTGTAGTGTGAATACTCAATTTGCTGTGTGGATGCACTATTCAGAAATAACTTATTTCTACTTTACTAAGTAGAAATAAGTTACTCCAGGAAAAACTCTGCAGTGTAGACATAGCCTCAATGGGAAGTCATTTGCAAATGGGAGAACTCCACTGTAGTGCCTGTTGGTATGCAAGTGTGCAGAGCCATTAATTATCTTCTGCTGTGCAGGACTGATTCTGAACACCGTGCAGGACATAGTGGAGGCTTTGCAGCTATGGGGTTTCCGAAATGCACTGGCATGAAAGACTCTGTGTGCATCCTTATTTCCATCCCAGAACATCCTGCCACAGAATACACAATAGAAAGGGCTACTTTTACAGGATTATGGTGGATGTTAATCTGACATCAGGGATAGCTCGTGAGAGAATGTGTATCATTCTCGCATTTTTAAGAATGCAGGAGTGTTCAGAATGCAGTGATAGATCTTCTTTCCTGACTAGCAGATTACCATTGGTGATGTTGAAGTGCCAGTATTAATCCTGAGGGATTCAGTCTACTCCTTATTCCCCAAGCTCATTGAGATGTACACTGGCCAGCTAGAAAGCACCAAAAACAGATTCAGTGACAGGCTCTGTATTTGCAGAATGACAGCAGAATGAGCTTTTGGTAGATTGAAAGTTGTTACCATTGTTTACTCACTAGACTGTATGTCAGTGAAAAGTATCCCAGCACTTATAGCTGCCTCCTGTATCCTGCATAATATTTGTAAAACAAGGGAGTAAAAGTTGCTATGGGGATGGAAAGAAGAGGAACAGCTGTCCACTTGAGTTTGAACAGTCACACACAAGGGCTGTCATGGCTATCATACAAACTCACGTATATAGTCTAGAGAGGATTTGAAAGAGCCCTTCAACAGTGAGCCACAATAGTACACTATGGTATATGGTGTTCAAGTTTGGGGGCCTGTGAGAAATTGTGTGGTGCTTACTGTACACGAATAACCAACACTGCAGTTCAGCTATTGTTGGAGTGCTTGTACATTGATGACAACTACAGGGTTTGGCACTTATCCTGTGGGTTGTATGAGTGGAGATACACCTCTCATAGAGCTGGAAGGGACCTCAGAAGGTTGACTCCAGCCTCCTGCCTTCTTAGCAGGACTAAGCACCAACCCTTTTTTTTTTTTAAATCTGTTTGCCCCAGATCTCTAAACAGTGCCCTCAACGTTTGAGCTCTCAACCCTGGGTTTTGCAGGCCAATGCTCAAACCACTGAGCTATCCCTCCCCTGTACAAGGCCAGTATTTTCAATGCCAGCAGGCATTATACGCCATGTCTTGCAATGAATAAAGATGAATGATGTTCAAAACAAAAGTGTTTTATTCAGTTTCAAAAAATGGTCAGAACAAAAACACTGCAGAACCCAAAAGCAAATACTTCTTAATGTAAAAAAATTGGAATCTTTGATAGATGAAAAAGGAACACGGGTGTTCATTGTAGCTACACATACACTAACCAGTGAGCAATGGTTGATGTACGTGAAGCTGCATTGTTCATGTTTCCCCAGTATGAAGTGGTAGGGGTAGGTGAATGGGACTGAGGCCATGTGGAATGCTGAATGGGAAGACAATGTAGGAAAGCACTATGCTGCAGTTCTCCATTGAATCACAGAAGATTGGGGTGTTGAGACCTCTAGTCCAACCCCTTGCTCAAAGCAGGAGCAACCCCAACTGTATCAACTGACTGCAATTGCAGTCAAGCATAGGATCGTTGAAGCTAGATGTCCATGTGATTCTGCATCGTGTGTTTGCGGATGGAGAAATTCCATAATGTCATAGTGCATTTGCCTCTCCTTTTCCTTTAATTGTCTTCTATCTGCTCTGTCCATCTCCATAAGGCTGCACTATTCATCCTCCAGGAACACCGTTCAAGGTCTGCTGCAGAACTAGCTTGCAGGATCTTGCAGCTTGTGATCTTCTGTCCTTCCTCTCCCGCCCCATTTGGCTTAGTCATTCCATTGGTATTGAAAGTGTAATGATCAAGGGTGCAACAGCTGCAGGTACAAATAAAACACACAGAGGTGGTATTGCCATGTAGTAGGAGTGGAAAGTGAAAATAAACATTCAGAACTTCTACCCTTCCCTGGTTTCCTTAAAATGTTAAAACATGCATATTAGCACTTCTGCTTTGGAGTTCCTGTTACCTGGTTCCAGTCTTGGCTCAAGCCATGACTATGACCCACCAGGAATTGAGGAAAATAAGAAAGGAATTACTTTTGTTGCAGTAAACTGTGTGTAGAGCACTGGCACTGAATACTGGCACCATTTGACAGGTAGTAATTTTGGCTGATACCTCACTCCTGAAGATGACAATGGCAGAGAGCACAGCTGCTTCTGGCATCCCAAAGTCACCTGCACCTGAAGCCTGCTAGCCTGTATACTGCAACAATGTAACAGAGTTACTACTGAATGGGGTGAGAAAGTGTTTCACTGTGGAAGAAAAAATTAGGCAGGGATCCTTAGAATCCTTTGGCAGTGGGCTGCTGTTTACCTCAATGGAAGCTGCATTGAGAAATCTTGAGGATTCAAGGGATATCCCTGTGTACGTAATGAAAAGCGAATAGAAATGCTACCTTTCTTTGTTATGCTGCTATTTCTATTATGAGTCAATTAATGAAAATTCCAGAGTGGTGTCCCAATAAGTTGGGGTTACCATCACTGTGATGGGAAATAGATGTACACGCTTACCCAAGGTTCCTTCCCTAGCTTCAGGCTTACCCATGCTTGCAATATGGTGGAGTCAAAAACAGGTCCTGGCTCACAGCACAGGTGGACCTCCTCCCCATACTCATCTCTGCCTCACACTGTTCTCCATCTTCGCACCTCCTCTTTGCTGTTCATGGCAAAGGCCTGTGGCTCGGATTGCTTTGAAGGTACCGACAGTGGTGGCAGGATGGTGGTGTGGCCTCAGCCAAGTATGGCATGCATCTCTTTATAAAAGCAGCAGGTCTGCAGCTTGGCACAGGGATTCACCTCCTGAGCGCTGGTTTGACTGCTGCAGTTCCTTAGTTTTCATGCGCTGCTGAGAGTCCCAATCCTTGCTGCTTTGCTCTGGGATGCAGGAGAAGGAAATCTGGTTATTATGGATGTCATTGTTTCTTTGGCTCGTTCAGAGCCATACTTACATAATCCCTTTAACCCCACAGGACGTGGAGTTCTAATATCTCCTCTAGACAGAATCATGTCTGGACACGTAGCCAGCATGTTCAGCTGGGCATTTGCACACAACAATGGAGAGCAGCTAGAGACATGTTCACCAAGCTGGTCAACCAGAAAAAGGCACTTCAAAAATTCATGTTTTAATGGGCAAGGTTTCAGTGGGTAGGTGGGGGGCTTTTGTCTGCATGGCCTCTGGGCAGCAGAGCTCAGAGTTGTGATAAGAGCACTTGGTATTAGCCATTATGGGACAGCTGTGAAGGACTGTTAGGGTCAACATTAGTAATGCAATGTCTACATTCATGCTGCACTGACCTCTGTATTTAGACTCAATGCCACTCGGAGAGCTTGTGGTGTTATATTGTCATAACAGGGCATTTACACTGAGAGGAGACAAATTTAAGTGTAGACACATGCAGAAGTAGATCAACACAATGCAAACTATGTCAACCTAACTTTGTAGTGTAGACCAGGCCATAGAATGATCCCAAACTTGTATGACTTTAGGGTGTTAATTACTAACTGCCAGTAGTACATAATGATCCGTGAAACAGAGCTGCTACTTTACAGCTAGACATGCTTATGCCTGAGTGTGTCACACCACATGCTGTGCTATCATATTTGGTCTTTTAGGATTTTCCGAGTTCATCCTTTACATGGTATACATAATGAGCCAATCGTGGTTTGGATTTTATTTTTTTTGGTGGGGGTGAAAGGGAAATCAGGCTGTCATGGTATAGTTGAACAGAAAACAGCATATTTCTGATCGGCTATTAATGGAATAGAAATTATACTCAGAATGCAGAATTATTTCTGCAGTTTGAGACACATAATGTTACCACGCATTTCTATTTATAAACATGAGAAATATCTTTGTAATATCTCATACAACTCAAAAGGATCTTTGTTTAGTAAATCTAAAACTTAAACTTCCAGTTCCCAAGCCTCTGAATAATAATTACACAATCATAACATCTCTCACTTGGGAGACCACAAACAGTTAATACCATGTTACTGTCTGCTTGTGATCCTCTCCGGAAAACTTCACACAAGCTATTGTGAGGTGGGTGGGACCTCAAACCACTTGCAGTGCCAACAACTAGTACTCTTCAATCCATTTATCACATTACTAAGCAAAGAACACTGCCTATACTTTCTAGAACATTATAGCCATAATAGTTTGAGGTGCCTGATGAATCTTTATCTAGCTTGTTGTCAGTGGAAATTTCACAGCATTTAAACAGCTAAACTGGTGTCCTAAAATGGTCTGCAAGAGATTTTAAATAGTGGATTCTTAGCCACATAAGAGATCTTTTCCTTATGCGTCACCTTCCTATCTGAGCCCCTCCCAAAAATATTAGAATTATAGGCTACGTCTACACGTGAAGCCTACATCGAAGTAGCTTATTTCGATGTGGCGACATCGAAATAGGCTATTTCGATGAATAACGTCTACACGTCCTCCAGGGCTGGCAACGTCGATGTTCAACATCGACGTTGCGCAGCATCACATCGAAATAGGCACAGTGAGGGAACGTCTACACGCCACAGTAGCACACATCGAAATAAGGGTGCCAGGCACAGCTGCAGACAGGGTCACAGGGCGGACTCAACAGCAAGCCGCTCCCTTAAAGGGCCCCTCCCAGACACACTTGCACTAAACAGCACAAGATACATAGAGCCGACAACGAGTTGCAGACCCTGTGCATGCAGCATGAATCCCCCGCTGCAGCAGCAGCAGCCAGAAGCCCTGGGCTAAGGGCTGCTGCACACGGTGACCATAGAGCCCCGCACAGGCTGGAGAGGCAGCGTCTCTCAACCCCCTAGCTGATGGCTGCCATGCAGGACCCCACAATTTCGACGTTGCGGGACGCGGATCGTCTACACGGTCCCTACTTCGATGTTGAACGTCAAAGTAGGGCGCTATTCCGATCCCCTCATGAGGTTAGCGACTTCGACGTCTCGCTGCCTAACGTCGAAGTTAACTTCGAAATAGCACCCGACGCGTGTAGCCGTGACGGGCGCTATTTCGAAGTTAGTGCCGCTACTTCGAAGTAGCGTGCACGTGTAGACACAGCTATAGTGTGATACTTGATAACTTTATAGCATGCCCTGTAAGTTTTGAAGCATTATTTTGCCAAATGTTATAAATATTCAATTACTTTGAAGAAACCTCATCAACTCAATGCAGAAGCATAGCGTTTGAGCTCTCCAATAACAAAGCACTGTGCAAGTGTGCTGATATAAAAATCACTGAGAAGAAATTTCAAGTATGAATTTCCAAATGTCAAGTTGTGTGTCTCATCAATGTTTGTTTAGAAATCAAAAAATACTCGATACTGTCCTTTCAAGAGAACAGCATGTATGGAATTGCCAGTTGTGACATTCAATATGTGTATTGAAGGTTTTATCTACTTGCATGCCTAGGCATGCATGGTTTCTTACTCCAGTAATTGCTTGCACTGGTAGAAAAAGTACCTAAAAAGTTACTTGGCTAAAAGTATAGTTACTTGGCAAAAAATGTATTTAAGTCCAAAGTATCCTGTCAGAAAACGACTTGGGTAAAAGCACAAAGTTGTTGCATCTTGATAGTACTCAAGTATCCAGACGTAAAAAGTAGCCATCCTATAAAAATCTATGGTTAACCATCTGTGTTATCATAGGGCTTCATTATTTTTTCACATATATACACCACTACATATTCTGCATATGCATACGTGTGTGTATGTGTGTGCTTGTGTATGTGTTATATTCACATATATTCTGCACTAATATTTCAGATCTGGAATTTAAATGTAGTTGTAACCTTCATTTATAAGGCTAAAGAGTGACCAAATTAAATGCAGAAATGAAATTTAGAGAACTGTATCTATTTTGTCTACATTAACAAGTGTGCATTTTAGCATTGTAATGGTTAATAATTGTAATTAATTAATTAATTACAAAAGTACTTGTTCAACCTTAAAAGCAGTTGATTTTCAAAACTATCAGGGTCAAGCCTTAGGAAAAGTGGTGCCCTGGGCAAACTTGCATTTTGGTGCCCCTGACCACTCCCCCCTCCCGCCTTCCTCCTGAGTACGGTGCCCCTTCCCACTCAAATTTCTCTTGGAAGCTGCTCAGTCTCTTGCTCCTCTGAGTACAGGGATATTGCCTCTCCCACTTGCAAAGGGAGTTGTCAAAGTCCTTCTTGGCCAAGCCCTTCCTTTAAGAGCTACATGGGGAATGGATTATTTAAGTTTAAATCAGGGATGGGGAACCTAAGCCTTGCGGGGGGGGCTGGTGGTAATTCCAAGCTTGCCTATATCAACTAAACAAGCTATCAGGGCTGTTTAGTTTCCTGGCTGCTTCTCCATGCCTTCCCCCAGAAGGCATCTAGGCAGGCTAGAGTCTTCTCCCTGCCTTACCTGAGTAGTGCTGCTAACAGGAAGGCAAGGAGAAAGGGCTCTTAGCTTGCCAAGCTGCCTGCAGCTGCGGGCAGCTAGGCAGGCTGACAGCCGCAGAGCAGCTTCAAGTTATGCTTAATTTGCATTAAAGTGAGTTACATGCAACTCTAAGTCATGTATTTCAAGGGTTTACTGTACTGGTTTGCACAACTGCTAGTGGGGTGATGAAAGTAGTGAGTAACTAACTTCTTTCAGAGATGGTAGGTGAGTAAAAAGTACAGTATTTTCTAAAAGGAAAAAAAAACTTAAGTGAAAGGACAAGGTTCATGAAAATAAATAACTTTAATAAAATACAAATCCTGAAAAAAATGCACTTGGGTAGTGTAATGAAGTAGTTCTTAGTTTACTTTCCACCTCTGCTTGAGTATATTGGAAGTGGAATTCCAATGGTTTGGAACCATCTGCTTCAAATGAGGTTTCTTATGTTTCTGCTGAAGCTCAGTCAGTGTTTATGAAAACTTGCTACAGGTGCTGAGCTAGTTGCTTATTTTTTGTGCCGCTGTTATGGTGTTTTAGTATTTGGACTACTACACAGTAAACCATTGATTAATTTCCGTGGCTTGGCTCACACAGTAGGATGCACCAAAAAAGGATCCTGTGGATAGCTGGATTTGCATTGATGAGGAATGATTTGCATGCAGTGTATCAATGCTGAATTTAAGCTGAAGCATAAAAAATGTTCCTTATGTGGAAACTGTAGGGGGTGATTTTTACAGTGGCTTCAAATGGATGGAGAGTGACACACATTTAAAAAAAAAATCTGAATCGTTGATACGATTTGGAACATTTGCCTTTCCTCTTCTATTCCCTTCCGCACCCCAAACGATAAAGCTGCCACATCATTATTTCATTTTTAGTTGATTCGCCATAGCATTCATGAGCCTAATAGGATGTGCTGTAATACGAAAGCTGCAGAGCTATGGACCCTATTCTCCTTGTTGCGGTATGTATGCTTGCAGTGTGCCTTATAGCTGAGAGAGAGCTGACTGTGATTTTGTGTAGCAGAATACTGCATGCTTCCCCTTGGGAAGGTAGTGTGCAGTGCAAATTCTTAACAGACTCCATCATCATAGCAAATAGCTGCTCAATAAGTGATTGAGATGTTCCATTTGACAAGAATATTATAATAGTGCTGTTGCATCATAAAAGTATATTAAGACTAATATGTATGTTAGAGCTCTGTTAAAATCAGTGGACTTTGGCATAATGTATCCATTGTACATTCATAAGGGAATGTTTGCATAAGTCAGCCTACGTACAAATGCATGAAACTACCTGGTTATGATGACTTTCTGAATATACAAGTGTTGGTGTTTGTGCATACGGAATCTGTTGTGGGTTTTTTGTTTTGCTGGTGCAAATGGTAATACTCATGTTCAGTCTGTTTTAGGTGTATGCATAGGTGTGAAAAATTTTAAAGTGCTTTGAAAAGTATTTTTGAACATATATGAATCCACAAATATCTTCCTACACTGTTGCACTGTTTCAAAAGGGTTGATTTTGAGCTGGCAAATTGTAGTAACTGTGGTTTGGTTGGACTCTAAGTATATCCTATCATTAGCTCAATAATGCCACATCCAAGCCACTGGGATTTGCTACTGTAAATGCTTTTGCAAAAGGCTGATAACTTTGTATTGAGAGAATGGCCAGAAAAATAGAAGGATCAATTCCTGGTGAAGGCAACCATGTGTATCTGCTGGAAAATAAGATTGTTTTTGTCATGATACATGGAGAGAATTAACTTTTTGCTTTTTTCCAAACAAAGAAATTTGTAACCATCTGTTTACCCAGTGCTTTTTTTGTAACATAAAAGGAGACAGCTCTCACCCAACTCTTCACCACCTCTCCTGGCCTGGGTTCCTGGGCAGAGGCTCCTGGCAGCGATCCACACTCCAGCTGCTACCCGCCATGAGGCTACTGGGAACCCCCACCCACGTCCCTGAGGCTGGAGCTGCCAGTGGGAATCCTTTCCCTGGCCAGCTCCCAGCCCTGGGGCTGCTGGGGTTCCCCAGGCCGCGTCCTCAGGGCTGGAGCTGGTAGCAGGGTTCTGCACCCCAGCTGGCTCCCAGCTCCAAGGCTTGCCCCCACCCCCACACTCCCTGGCCAGGGTTCCTATGGCTGGGGCTGATGGCAGGGCTCTGTGCCCATCCAGCTCCCATCCCAGAGCTGGCAGGATCCCTGGCCAGGTGGTGGGGGATCCTGTAGCTGAGGCAGCTGAGGTGCTGGCCTCTACAGTACTAAAAAAGCACTCTCTCTACCCCTTATCTTTCTTTTTACACCTTCCTACAAGGATGGCACAAACTGCGAATGTTTCCATCTCCTACAGCCACTGACAAAATATGCAGGATTTTGTTTTTTTGGTTTTAACCAGCCCATTTCATAATTACCTATATCACAGCACAGCAATACCCCTTAGAGTAAAATCCTGCGATCCAGGACAAACAAACATAACTACAAGACCACCATTAAAACTTTTTTTTATAAAAAGCCCCCCTCTTTTTATAATTGTACCTTTTCCCCTTCCCAAATCTACACATGCATGTAAACCCAGTAGCACTATTCAAATTTGGCAAGTCTGTTTAGAGCCTAATCTTGTTGGAAAGGGAAAACAATGACACTCTGATAGAGCTAGTTTGCATGGGATGATGTATGCCTAACAATAATTTAATCTCCCCCATCCAGAATGACAAGTGCATAGCATGAAAACAGCCACATTTGGGATAAGGAAAATGTGTGTATTTAGTAATAAATTCACAAAAAAATGCTAAGCAGAATTTTCAGGGATATATTCCATATTTGACCCATTTCTGAAGCAGCTTCATTTTTTAGGCACTGAGGTGGTTTTCAGTGGTGTGTGCAGTTGCCTCTGATGTGTAGCCATTCTGTAACTGACAACAAGAAAAAGAGCCACTTCCATGGTGAAAATCTGTCCATTAGTCTTTTGTTGCCACATATTCAGGCTGCTGTCCTTTAGGGGCCTTGCTTGATGTTGTCCTAACTAAAGTTGTGCAAGTAACTGATTTTTTTTTTTTTTAAGGTAGCTGGACATTGGTAATTTTTTTGATGTGATTGAAGCTGACCAAGATAAAAGAAATTGGCAAACTGAAAAAAAAAATCATTTTTTTCAATTTTTTTCAAAAATAAATAAAGGAAAGGAAAGGAAGAGCCAAATGGTGATAGTGGTGTTGCCCAGTTATACCCAGGAGTTAAGGCATTCAGCTGGGATGTGGGAGAGGCACACTCCCTCCGTCACTTAGGTAGAGGGACTTGACTCCACATCTCCCCAGCCTCAGTGAATGACATGACCATCAGCCCAGCGGGGGTCAGGTACCAGGCTGGAGGTGGGGTGGTTGGGAAGCCAGAGGATGGAAGCAGAGCTGGTGGCAGAAGATGGCAGCAGGCTGGGGGTGGGGGCGGGGCTGAAGGAAGGGGACCTCCCTTTATCCAGCAAATTCCCTTGTTTGGAGGTCAGCCCTGGCACTCAGCTGGCTCCCTTTCCCACAGCTGGAGCTGCCAAGGTGCCAGTACTGAGTATTGGCAAGTACCGGCTCAAAAAAAGCACTCTGTGTGTGTGTGTGTAATATATATAAAAAATAGTATATTAAAACCTTCACAGTGAATGACCAGATGACTAGTGCATCTCACCAACATGTTCTTTAAAGTATGACTGAAGAAGGTAATTTTTATAATCAATGACATATATAAAATTGATTATAAAAATTACCTTCTTCAGTCATACTTTAAAGAACATGTTGGTGAGATGCACTAGTCATCTGGTCATTCACTGTGAAGGTTTTAATATAGAAGCAAAGAAGCACTATGACCACATGACTTGTATCTGCAGAAGTGCTACAGTAATAATTTCAAATTAAAATTATTGGAAAGAGGCTGCCTATTTTTTTTACAGCAGTACGATTCACATGATATACTAAATATGCAGTCTATTAAAGTTGTACAATTAAATAATTGTATTGTGTAATTGTTGGAAAGCAGTCATTTTCATCCAAGACACGTACTGTTCTAGCTAGATTTTCTATTGTGTACTCCCCAGAGAAAAGTGGGTGTAGAAACCACCATTCAGCTTCCTGAAGGGGTGCTCTAAAATGGATGGAGAGAAACTGTTCTCAGTGGTGACAGACAGCAGAACAAGGAGTAATGGTCTCAAATTACAGAAGGGGTGTAGATTGGGTATTAGGAAAAACTACTTCACCAGGAGGGTGGTGAAGCAGTGGAATGCGTTGCCTAGGGAGGTGGTGGAATCTCCATCTCTAGAGGTGTTTAGGTTCTGGCTTGACATAGTCCTGGCTGGGATTACTTAGTTGGGGTTGATCCTGCATGGGGCAGAGGGCTGGACTTGATGACCCCTTGAGGTCCCTTCCAGCTCTGTGATTCTATGATTCTGATTTGATACTGTTTACATTCACTTTACATTAATTGTAGATGTGTAAATGGCTGCAAGAAGCTGTGAGGCGACAGAAAATAGGGGTTGAAATGTTGGCCCCATTGAAGTCAATGGAGTTTTGTCATTAATTACCATGTGTTTGTAACCCAGAGTTTAGTCACCCTATGTACGATGGTGGTGATGACAAAGGATTTGAGACACCGATTGCTTGTTTCTACTATGGTTTAAATGTGCCATATGCTTCCACCGCTTCCTAGAATCAAAGTACCCTTATGCCCCTTATCAACATATTTATTCTTGTAATAAAAATCTCTGTTTCAACAGCTTTTTAATGTCATGTATCTGTGCCTCTTTAACAAATCCATTGTACACATTCAGTTACAGATTGGGTCTGAGACAGTTTCTGAAAAATATGCCTCGTATGAATTTGTTCCTGCTCCAAATGTTAAATAACATCATTGCACATAATGATGCCAACAGATGGTGCCATTTATCACTTTCTATAGTAAAGTGTGCATATGTTTGATTAATCTGTTGATTTTATGGTAACTTTTTTTTCATAAAACAGTGGGGGGTGTATTTAAATCAGCACTCATTTTTGTCTATTTTCAAAGAAGTACCTTCAATTTAAAAAAAATTAAATAAAAAGCCTAAATGTAATATATAGATTCTCATTAAAAATACTTGTGATTTTCTAATGGAAGAATTGGCTTGTTGAGTTGTTTAAAAATGGAAGCTTCTTAGGAAGTAAAACATTTATTCTGATTCATAATATACCTTTGAGGAATTCGGGAGTTACCCTAACAGATGCCAGCGGTGCAACTAAATTAATACCATTTCCGTCCTTTTCAAAGTATATGTTAGTTTGCTTTGAAAAATGTTTAATTTTGAAAGGCATTGAGAGAGCTCTGTGTGGATGCTGTCAGATATTTTCCATCTCAAACAACCCTTTTTAATTTGTGTGTTCTAAATGGGGTCACTGGCACATCTCAGGCCAGCATATTAACCATTTATGTTCTTTTGTCAGGTATCACACCCACATCATGGAGAAGGGGAAAAGGTTACTCACATCTTGGAGGTCTGCTTTTGATTACGAGGTTGCTAGAGTGCTAATCTGGAGCCAAAGGCTCTAGGGGAGATCCTCAATGGCCTATCACTATTTAGATTCTCAGGGATCTATTATAAATCTTTACTACGTATGCTGATGCTTCCAGGAGCATCCTTGTTTCAGGTTGTATTCTTGGTAGCATTTTGTTACAGGTTTAAAATCAGTGCGCTGGTGCCTGGTTTGGAAAGTGATACTCTTGACAGGGCTTCAGGAAATAAAACAGGATGAGCAATCTTACGTTGACACTGATATTATCAAAAACTGGTCAAAACTGGCAAGACAAGTGTATAATGGGATAAGAAGGTGGCAAGGCCCAGATTTGCCCATTTGGGGCAGTAAAGTCTTATGCATTAGTTAAACACAAGATCCTGTGATCAATACAGCAGTAACTGAGTGAAAATTAATAGCCTGTATGATAGAGGAGGTCAGACTAGATGGCCTGATGATCCCTTCAGGCCTTTACACTCTGTGAATATATATTCTGGATAGAAAGTGAAGATCTAATTTCCAAATGGCCTGCAGGCCCATCCCAACACCTGTTCATCTGAATGCATTGCTTAATGTAATTTTTGCTTTTATACACATTTGAAATTCAGCATTTATGGACATTTAATAGTTATTTGGCATATAATCCAGTAATTTGTACCAACACACATCCCAGGTTCCCAACATTCATGATTCACTTAATGCCATAACTTTTAGTTATCTCTAATGATTTAATATATGGAAGATGGGCTTTAAACATAAAATAATGAAACCATATAAAGGTAGCATGAGGTGGTATACGGAGGTCACATATCTGCTATAGAGAGGATGGGTCTGGTAAATATAGCTGGTCAATCCTGAAAGAGCATCTAGTTCATTGTCAAATTCTGAAGTTTTTCGTACTGAGTTCTTAGTGGCCATTGTTTAAGATCATGCTTTCTAAAGTTTAGTGCTAAAGGACTAAATTTTGGTATGATACTTTCATAAGGAATGTCAGCTGTGTAGTATGTGGTTTAACATTGGTGGGGCTTGGGCTCATCTACACTGACCTGTAGAACAGATTTCAGGAGTCTGAGTTGCAATGTACGCTCAGGTGTTGGATTGTGCCTGTCCTGTGTACATTCAGCTAGTGTGAACTAAAAATGTCAAGTTCACATGAACGTAGTCCTGTGGACTTGGTAGCAATCTTAATATTTTTGTATTCGGTTTAAATTTTAATATTCTACAACAAGATTACATTTTAGTTTAGGTAATCAGTGTAAATTTTATTTTAAATATTTTTAAAAATACTATTCAACTGATTAAAAAAAATTATAATATCGATTTTCATCCACCCTGATGTGTATTTTTAAGATTTGGCATGTGTTTCTGTATAGATTCTACTAGAGCTTGAATGCAGATTTGTTAGTGATAATTATAGTGAGTGTGTGTATGTAAAATTTTTGTCTTGTTTACCATGACTGCCTGTCTCCATCTGCTGGTGAATGCTGTAAACTGTTTCATATTAAAGATCTTTCATGGGGTATCTTCTCAGCTTGAAATTGCCATTAACAGGAAAAATAGTCTTGTTTACTGAGATGAACATTGTAAGTTAGAAACAATTAAGAGATCGTGTCAGATCAAGTCAACAACATCCTTTTTTGGAAGCTAGTGTAAATGCTGATGTTATAGTGCCATTAATTTTTATGATCGGTCAGGGTAGACTGTTTGTGCTACATAAGGCCATACAGAATAATAATATGCAGGCTACAGAAATAAATAAATCAAAATGGTGGGAAAAGCCCAGCCTTTTGTTCTTGTTTGGTGAACCCAGGGAAGATGATCATATTTTCCTAGATGGGAAACTCATTTTTTTTAATCCAACTCAATACATTGAGTGCAGCTTCATCTGGAATACTGTGAGCAATACTGGTCCATCACCAAAAGAATGTTGCAGAATCAGAGCAAATTCAGAGGAATGTGAGGAAAATTTGGGGCATGAAAACACTCTCATAAGAAAAGACGTTGACAAGATTTGGGTTATTAATTTAGAAACTAGACAAGTAAGAGGGAGCATGTTAAATGCACATAAAATGGTATATAGAGGTAGATTAGAAACTTCTTTGAGTATCAGAAAACAAAAACAATGGGACATTCAATGATGCTTAATTAGCCTGTGAACACATTGACACAAAGTCACTAAGGTCAAGAACTTGGCAAAGTTCAAGTGGGTAATGAGGTAGAAAAGTTAATGATAATATCTTTGAAGAGTGTATGCATAGCTGATGTCAATCCCTGACTAGCAGAAGGATGAGGCCCAATGGGGGAGGCAGATTATCCCTAATCTGCCATTTGTGGGGCTCTTGCTCTTTTTTCTCCATAGCGTCTGATGCTTGCCATTACTGGGAGATAATATTGGAACAGGTGGACCTCAGATCTGATACAGTCAGGCAGTTCGTTCATTTGTGATGTCCTGAGTGATTTGTCAGTCCTTACTCAGTTCATATCCTAAATATTGCTTAAACGGCAGGATAGAGGAAGCTGAAAGGGCTCACTATGCACATCTTTTCCTACACCAAAGTAATTCTTCCTGTCCTGCACTGATGGAAATACTAGTAAGAGTTCAACATGACTTCAGAGAAATCTAACTGTTCACCTTCAATTAGCTCTGAGTAAGTTGAATTAACTTAAATAGTGTAGGACTTAATTGTACTCCCAGTTGCATCTTGTTTTTGTGTATAAAAATTGCTGGTTGGTATTAGGCAGATTAAAGGGGGGTGGAGGAAAAAAAATCTGTAGATACAGACAGCAGTTTAAAAAAAAATAAGTATCTGACGGATGTTACAGTTTGGCCATAGAGAGAAGCTTCACCATTGTTTACGTTCTGTCACAGTTGCTGAAGGGTATCAGATGGAGAGCATGTTCCTGCTGTTGATATTTACAGTGTTGATTCTTGAGTCCATGTGTATCACATCTCTTATCTCACATGCATGGTAGCTCAGTAGCATATTGTAAAATATAACCACCATAACATATAAGATGTTCAGTAGAATGTCCTGCTTCGTTAATTGTTAAGCTCAGTGGCTAATAGTTAATGTATCATTTGATACTCTGAATAATTTTTGCAGAGTTTCATTGACAGCAGCTCTGAGTTAAATCAATTTGGTTTGGTTTAGTCAGCTAGCCATAGACCATGGTGACTTAAAATAAATCTTACAGGTTTATTCCAATATCAGAGATCCAATAGTTTTACCATATAATTATATTTTATCCCAATATTGTGCTTCTCATCCTAGGAGCTTTAAGTGCTTTGCAAAGACAAGTATTTGATTATAGTCTGTTTTATAAATAAACTGATGGACAGAGTAGTCAAAACAACTTGTCCAAGATCACATACACAGTCAGTGGGAGAGTCTAAACTACAATTCATGTCCACAAATTATGTTCAGTTGTGATGAATTAGGGTTGCACAGTTGCTAACTTGCTGTTCTTGCATCTTCTGTGAAAGTGCTTTGGGACTGTGCTAGCCCTGCTATCATAGCTGCTGTTACTTTGGGCTCGTGCAGAGCTGGGGAAAGGGCCGAGGACTGAAAAGCAAATAGAGAAGAGCATAAAATAAAATAAGAGATCATTAAGCATGGGAATTCTTCACAAGCATGAAACTGAATTATTTCCCTGAATCTGAACAGAAGTGAAAAACCTCTAAATATCCTGTTGAGTATATGTAATAAACTGTAAACATGAATATTTGCTGGTAATGTAGACTAGCCAATTTAGGAAAAATCAATATTTTTGCCCTTTGTACTTTTTATAGAAGGGGGAAAAATGATATTTTTAACTCTGAACTAACCCAAATGTCTTCCTTTTGATTTCATGGATGACAGTGGAAATAAAGACTCATGCATGTATTTTAAAATCTATTTTATATTTTTCCTATTGCAATTTCATTTTGTAATGGATTTCTTTATTTAAAAATATAGAAATTCTGTAACATATGCTGTTCCTCCCATTTTTAGAAATGAAATATTTTCTAATACTGATCTAAAATAAGGTCTTCTTTTTTTTTTCCCCCCCTTTAGGTTAACAATGAGAATGTAGTGAAAGTTGGCCACAGGCAGGTGGTAAACATGATTCGACAAGGGGGTAATCACCTAGTTCTTAAGGTTGTCACAGTAACCAGGAATCTTGATCCAGATGATACAGCTAGAAAAAAAGGTACATTTTTCTTTTTGCTTCCTGATTTTTTTTTCTGGTGTGCTCTGAGGAAAAGAGACTAGAAACAATTTACATTAGTTTAATTACTGTTATGTTATATATTCCTCATAATAACTATGCAATCACATTCTATTTTGTAATCTACAAGTTATTTATATTTGCTGAAGAAAAAGCCAGATTTCATTAATAAGTGTATCACTGAAGAAGATATAGTTCATTCTTGTCATGTTTAGTACTGAAGTTCATCTTCCTAGATCTTTTTGTAATTTTCTTTTAAGAATTTATACTCAGCATTTGCCAGGGTATTTGAGGGAGATTTTAAAAAACAAAAAACTGTCCCTTACTTAAAGTCATATCCACAAAGGCTGGGATATTAAAACCTGCTTAAGTTTGGGCCTGGGCTTGTGCCCAGTTCTGTTCCTATAAAAGTCCATGAAAATGTTAAGTGCATTTGAAAATACTGCATCGATGAAAATATAGCACATGATCGACATGCTAATAAGAAAAAATACATTTTGAGATGCCTGTTGGTTAAAAGAGATGGAAACTGGATAGGGAGCAAGCTTTTAGCAGAGGGGAAAGTGTGGTGTGCTCTCCTCCATTAGTACCTCTAGAGAAAGGGAAAACTTTCGCTTCAGAAAGGGAGCAGATAGTTAGGTTGATTTGGTGTAGCTGCAAACACATTTAAATGGCTTTGAGAATGTGGTATCTTGGTACCAAATAAGAGCTTTTTCATCAAAAAGCACTGCATTAATTCTCATTAAAGCGAAAGACTAACATAAGTCTTGCGTTTATGTTACCTCTTGTTTTAATGGGGATTGATCTGTGGTAATCCATGTACTGAAATCAGACTGTACCCATAAGAGTTGTAACAGTTCTTTTTATTCTTACTTTTTTGGTATTGGCTCTCCCGAAATTACTTTGCAATTGCACTTGATTAAACATACCCAAATTCTGCTCAGCCAGGATCTGCAGTAGCAATTTGTTAGGAACCAGTAGATAAATCTAATTTGAATATTGTTGCTGACCTCCTCCTCTTTAATACAAGAGTGATGCATCTACTTCTCTGGCCCTAACATGGATCTTCCATATTGCAATGTGAACTAACAGCTGAAGTCTCCCTGAGGTGGTCAGCTCTCCCGCGCGTACCTCGTCAACATTGTTGAATTTTCATGTGCCACATGTTAGTCATGCCTGCACTGGTCTTTCAGTGGGAGGAATGAAGCAAATAGATAGCAGTACTACTACATGCATTTTTGTTTAAAGGCAGAAACACAGTGTTTACCTTGCTTTTTAATAATCTACTGGAAATTCAGATTTTAAAAAATTAGAATATGTAAAAAGAAAAAAAAATCTTAATTCTTCATTTATTTTTTTAGAAATGTTATTCTTGGCAGAATTGCTTATTACTTATCTTACTGCCACATGTTCCAGACAAACTTAGCATTTTTTTACAGTGGTATTGGTTATGTTTTCTGTACATAAATAAGAGGAGCTCGGAAATTTGGGAATGTTAACACTTTCCTAAGGAAGGACAAGTTGCTAACTTTTCTCAAGCAGTCATTAGTCCTTTACTCAAATGAACTCTCCCTTTAGCTATGTCTACACTATCAAATTATTTTGGAAAATCAGACCCTTTTTTGAAAGAACACATGGAGCGTCCACACACAAAATGCGCTCTTTCAATCCAAAAATTGAAAGAATGCAGCTCTTCTTCTGGAAGCCCTCTTCCACTTCTGGATCAGGAAGAGTGCCTCATTTTGAAAGGTTCTTTTTAAAAATTAAAAAAAAGCATGTGTTTTGATGTTCCACATGTCCTTTTTTCAAAAAAGCAGTCCTCGTGGTGCTGGATTTGTTGGCTCTTTTGAAAGAGTGTGGGCTGTGTGGGCCTCCTTTTGGGGAGGTAATATTAATTAGGAGATAATGATAGGGCAACACTCAAATTACCTGGAGATCAGATTTCTTTCATCCATATCCCTAATTTTGAGAAATTGTACAGAATTTTGAGAAATTGTACAGAAATTTTGAGAATTGTACAGAAACAATCAAGGTCTCTGTGGCTGACGATCTCCTCCTGGTGATGGACTAATTTTTTTTTCAAGAAGAAGGGTGCTTTCGAAAGGGGGGTTTTTGAATGAACTCTGTCTACATTGCTGTTGTGACTTTAGAAATCAGCTCTTCCGAAATCGAGATCCCGTGTTAGTATGCAAATGAAGTGTGAGAATAAAATATTCTGGAATAACTCTTACAGAACAGTTTATTTCAGAATAACACTGCTGTGTAGACATACCCAGTGTAAAGCATATTTGTGTCCCTGGGCTAATGCCTTAAAGGATGATTATAAATGATTGCAAAGTGGATCTCTTAAAAGTTGTTTTTTGTACATGTGTCCATACACAATATGACAGGTACAGGTGAATTAATACTTAAAGATTTTTACTATATATCATTAACATAATCTATTTTTCACTAACTGATAAGAAAACCAAAAATTTTTAGAAATGCAATATATGAATTGCTTCTAAGCCCTTCAGACAGCATACTGAATGTTTTGTTTCCTAGCTTTAAAGAAATTACTGTGTATATGTATTTGATATTGCTATAATAAGTATACTGGAGATAGATATTTAAAATCTAATAAATGTGTATTCCATATGATGATCTTTTTCTGACTATAAGAAGTGTATATGTGAATATACAATGCTTTGGAGATGTATATTTACTTATACTGTATATCCTTCTATTTAATGCAAAGCCCCGCCACCTCCAAAGCGAGCTCCAACCACTGCATTGACCTTGCGGTCTAAGTCAATGACCTCAGAGCTTGAAGAGCTTGGTAAGAAAGTGTTTAACAAGCATGCTGAGATAAGGTGGGGGGGTGTAGAAACAAACAAAAACTATTATTTTAAATGAACTGCACCCTGTGTGTGATATAGAAAAATTTCAGGAATGCTGCATCTCTGGAGAGTTCAAAATACGCATGGTTTGCATGAGTGACTCTTTTTTTTTAAATGTGTGCCTTTACTGCTCTGCAAGAGAATGTTGAGACTTTTTTTTATGCATCATCAAAGTTTGGCACAGTAGTGCTGTATCATTATATTAGCTTGCTTTTTAACCTTTCAGTTCATCTAATATTGTTTTATTTTAAATTTCTGTGGCCTCTCATTAGTGGATAAAGGTAAGCTGCCAGAAGCCACTGTTGAAAAGTTGACAGTTGTTGAAGCAGTACACTATCAACTGCAACTAGTTCCCATTAGACTCTCTACTCTAAATGTGTAAATATTATCATGTTGACTTTTATGTTTGAACACAAACTTAATAAACTATTCTGTTTAACTTTTAGCAATGCAAAGTGATGAGCATTTAGTCTTTGGCTCACTAATTCTAAATTATGTAAATGTAGTTGTCCCAGCAGAAGGATGGATATATTGCAGATTTGTATAGCTGTACTGGGATTTCTGATTAAGGTTAAGTCTGCACTACAAAATAGAGTCGAATTTATTGAAATTGACTTTTTACTGGTAGTTTTTATAAAGTTGAAGATGAGTGTCCACAAATGTCTGGAAAGTTGACATTGATTATCTCTGTTGCCTTAGCCTCAGCAATGCAACCCCATTGCAGCTGGGTTTTTTGTGCCAGTGTGTTATGGGGAAAAAAATGTGCTGCAAGTGCTCGTGGGTGTCTGATGTCATCATCCCAGAGTGCAGTGCACTCTCTCTCTCTCTCTCACACACACACACACACACACACACACACACTCTCACTCTATTGGAAGAAATAAGGGCCGGACCAAGGAATTTCACACTATTTTTCGTGCTGTTTTCCAGAAAACTGCCCAAGCTCACTCTGTTGCAGAGCGCTAGCATGGGTCCTGAACAGCTGATAGCCATTGCATAGGCTGCTTCTACACTCACCCCTTCCCATTGGAGGTGGCATGGTAATGAGGCAATTTGAAGCAGGCTAATGAGGTGCTAATTTGCATATTCAGCACGCCATTAACATAATGACAACTGTGCAAATTTTGACATGCAGACTTAGAATTGCAAATTGATGCTGTAGATGCAGGCAACTTCAAAATAAGTGCCTCACTTTAACATTCACTTACTCCCATCTAGTTTTGTGGGAGTGAGGGAATGTTGAAGTGGGGCGCTTGTTTTGAAGGTGCCCTCATCTACACTGTCAGTCTGCAATTCGAAGTCTGCACTTTGAAATTCATGTGGCTGCCATTATGCTAATGAGGTGCTGAATATGCATGTTAGCATCTCATTAGCCTGCTTCAAATTGGCTCATTACCATGCCATCTCTGAGAGGAGGAGGCAAGTGTAGAAGCAGCCATAGAGTGTTATGGCCACTTCCCAAAGTGTTATGCAGTATTGTATTCGAGCAGGAGTGTCCACTACGTTTGCCACTTGTCACATGTGGCAAATAGGACACTGTTGTGGTGAACATCAGGATGGCCAGCCCGCGGCTCTTGGAACCTTTAAATGCAGCTCCTCCTGAGAGGTGCATTCAAGGAATGCCATCTGCCCATTCCATGTGTGTGCCCAACCAGTTGGTGGGAGAAGCAAGTGGCGGCTGTGGTGAGTCGCTGACATTGAATTAGAAAGCGGGGCTGGGGGGTTCCTGGCTGTAGGGGAGGGCATTCAGTTAGTGGGGGGTTGGGAGTGCCTGGCTCTGGGGAAGGGGAGGGCATTTATTTATAGTGGGAAGGAGGGCGGAGAGCGCCTGACTCTCCAAAATTTTATATAATATAATGTGGCAAATATGGCAAGACAACAACCACAAGTGTCGTGCTCTTTGAATTCCTGTTGGACACTGCTGTATTAGAGAGAGCCAGTGGGAGGATGAGATAGATATCGATGATTCAGATGATGATATTGAAGAACTGGAGCCCAGAAATACAGAGCTGTTGGCTGCTCTGGGTGTATTACTTACAGTGGAGCACCAGTTCTGGAGATGTGAAATCAGCACACACTGGTGGGATAGTGTCATTTGGAAGTCTGGGATGACCAGCAGTGGCTGCAGAACTTCCGCATGCACAAGGCCACTTTCATGAAACTTTGTGATTTGCTGTCCCCTGCCCTGCAGCACAGTGATACCAGAATGAGACCTGCTTTCACAGTTCACAAGCAAGTGGCAATTGCTCTGTGGAAGTTTGCAGTGCCTGGCAGCTACCAGTCAGTGGGAAATCAATTTGGTGTGGGCAGATCTACACTCGGGGGGCTGTGGTGATCCAGGTAGCCAAGGCAATCTGCGATTGGTGGATGCAGAAGACTGTGATTCTGGAAAATGTACAGCACATAGTGTGCAGCTTTGTTGCCATGGGGTTTGCTAACCGCAGGGAGGCAATAGTTGGAAAGCTCGTTCCCATCCTTGCCCCAGACCACCAGTCCTAAGAGTATATAAACCACAAGAGGTACTTCTCCATGGTGTTGCAGGCATTGGGGATCACAAAGGTCATTTCACCAACATCCATGTGGGGTGGTTGGGAAAGCTGTGTGACAAGGTCATCTTTAGAAATTCTGGTCTATACAGAAAACTCCAGGATGGGACTTTCTTCCCAGACCAGAAAATTAAGATTGGCAACATGGCGATTCTCATAGTGATACCCTGCTTACCCTCTGCTCCCTTGGCTCATAAAGCTATACATGGGCATCGTGGGCCACAGACTGAGCAAGTGCCGAATGACAGTGGACTGTGTCTTTGGCTGTTTAAAAGCCAAGTTCAGGTGCCTTTTTAGCTGTTTGGACATTTCCCAAATGAACATCCTCACTGTGGTTGTACCGTGTTATATTCTCCATAATATTTGCGAATCAAAGGAGGAAAATTTCATGCCAGCCTGGGTTGCAGAGGCAGATGCCATGAGCAAGGTTTATGTACAGCCAGCCATAAGGACCCATGCACATGCAGAAGCAACAGCAATGAGGGAAGCTCTGGAAAAATAGCTTTATGAATGAGCAGACAGCCACACAATGCTGCTGCAGTTAACTATTGTGATACCAGCACCACCAGCCCACAATGATGTGTGCTTCACCTTTCTGAAACCACCTCCAACTGCACCCCACCCCATGTGAACCAAAAATGACACTGTGATTTTCACAAAAACATTCTTTTTATTTGCAGTGGGGAGGATGAAAGGGTTAGGCAGGGGAAAAAAGGGAATCCTGGCATCACATGTGGTAGAATGTCACCCTTTTTCAGTGTGGGGGAAGTCCTGGGAGTGGAGTGAAAGACTGTCCTTGCCCTTCCCACCCCTCCATCCCCCACATATGGGGATCCCAACGAGTGGGGGGGATCAAGGGAAGCTGGGCAAGAGAGTGGAGATGCATAATGAGTACTGTGGTGGGCATCCCTCTGCAGCTCCAGAATGGAATGCAGGATCTCATTTTGCTCCCTGACAGCCAGCAGGAGTTCTGCCTCACCCTTGTTCCTGCCCTGGAGCACGGTTTGCTGCCAGTGCTGTGTCCACTCCTGATTAGCAGCAGCTCTAGCTTACTCACTGTCAGCCTTTTTAAGTTTCTGCAGGATGATATCCTGCTTGGATCTTTTTTTTTTTTGCCTCATTGCAGCAAACTCTGTCTCCCCGCATATGCTGCCTATTGAAGACCATGAAGGTCAAAATTTAGATACAAGTTTTAAATTTGATAAAAAGCACTTACCCATTGAGTGAATGGGTTTCTGTTTGACAATCACTGCAACTTTTGTTTTCCAAGGCCACTTTTGGCTTTTTAAGGATGGCAGTGAATCAACCTGTGCAGAGCAGAAGGTCTTAGTTATCCAGACCATTTTATTGCAAACATGGTAAGATCTTCCCAGCTCATGGATGGCAGAGGACAGGATCGGCACAGCCCACGCACGCAGTGGGCTGCAGGGGTCATCTCTGTAAATTGTAAAGCATGGAATAAAAGTTTCTTGGTGGCTCCTCATCAGTCCTGTACAGGGAAAAAGCTATTTATAGCAGGGAAAGCCTGTGTTGGACATGCCAGTGGAGGAGTCAATCCTTCTGGCCACAAGGTGGACTGTGGAGGGTCATCCCTGTAAATTGTAAACCATGGAAAGAAGGCTTCTTGGTGGCTCCTTGTTTTTCCTGTGCAGGGGAAAAGCCAGTAGTGTGGTGGGAGGGGAGAAGACTGGGAGAGCCTGCCAGCTGCACAGACAGGGGAGATGAAGAATCAGCCAGTCACGAGGTGTGGCAGGGTGGTCCTTAGACATTTAAATGACCACAGGGCAGTGCATAAAACTGTAATCAAAATTCCCGTGCTGCTTCTAGCTTGCAAAAAGAGACCTCCTCCTCTTAAGTTGGGAGGAATAGCTCAGTGGTTTGAGCATTGGCCTTCTAAACCCAGGGTTGAGAGTTCAGTCCTTGAGGAGGCCATCTAGGGATTGGGGCACACAGGTGTCAGGGATGGTGCTTGGTCCTGCCAAGAGGGCAGGGGACTGGACTAGATGACCTCTCAAGGTCCCTTCCAGTTCTAGGAGAGGTGTGTCTTCAATTATATTTTTTTTTAATTTTTTTAAAAAAAGAATAACAGAGTGAAAAAGAAAATATGCTCATACTGTGTGAGCACAGGGTTGGAAAAATTGCCAGAATGCTGAGACACACCATGATACCAGATTACTTTCTGGTTGCCTGGCATGGTAAGGTGTACTATTGTGGACGCTGCAATAAGTCAGGCCTCCCCATAAACCTTGTGAGAAAAATAAGAGTGCCTGGCTGAGACCTTTATGGAGAGCTCCAAAAAAGATAAGCAGTCCATCGCCAGAAATATTAACAAGCTGTTCTCAGGGGCATAAATCCACTGCTTCACCTCTCTATTTCCACCAGAGTTCTGACAACAGTCTCCTGAAGAGTCCTTGTTAGCTTTGGGGACTGTGGTTGGGTCCCTCCCAAGAATGGCATCCAGCTGCTTGTGGTACCAACATGTCTTGGGACATGACCCACATCACTCATTGGCTTCTCTGACTTCTTGATAGTTCTGCCTGATCTCCTTTACTTTAATCCAACATTGCTGAGCATCCTGGGCATACCTTTTTGCAGTCATGTCTCGTGAAATCTCATAAATGTCCACATTTTGCTTGCTGATTTACAGTCTGCTCATCATTGATTCTTCACCCCACACAGAAATGAGATCCAGGATCTCATTGTGGGTTCATGCTGGAGCTCTTTTGCGACCATGAAAACTCAAATTCTGAGAAGTACCCTGAGAAGTTATGATGGTTAGATGCAATGGCTAGCTGTGATGTATGGCCCCTTAGGTGCATTATCCATGCTGGCCAGAAAAAAAATGAATTCAAATTCCCTGGCTTCCTATTACCTAGTTCCTACACACCTGGAAAGCAGCAGAGTTGAAAGGAGCCAGAACGGACACTTGTGGGGTATTGTGGGATATCTGTGGGCCACCCTAGAGGCCAATAAGATTGATTTAAAGTAATGCAGTTTCCACACTAGCATTAATTCAACCTTTTAAATTTGAACTTGGTGTTACATGACCTCAGATGGTCAATGTAAGAATGTTGACCTTAGCGCTCCTTAAAATCTACTGTGGTATTCACAGTGAAGACTGTGATATTGTAAAATGGAGCTAGCTGTTTTAAAATCGACTGTATGCTGTAGTGTAGACCATAGCCTAAATATGTAAGTCAGGAAGAAAGAAGCAGAGGTTCTTTTTCTTCCCCCTAGGGGGTCAGAAGAAAAGGGATACTTCAGCAGCCTATGCTATAAAATGTTATGATCTGACAGTATTTTCAAAATGCAAAATTAGATGTATGTTTAAATATTTCTAGCTAGGTTGAACAGCTGATAGATCTTACACAAAGGTATTATGTCTCTCACAGATTAACAGACTTGGTCATCTCTTAAGTCTCTTCTTTCTCTTGCTTTGATTCTGCATTAATTCAATAACAGGTTTCATAATCATTTTTATTTTAGGCATCAGTTGACATCCATTCAGATGAAAGGAGTCAAGTCTTTTGGATAATTAACCACATTAATAAAATAAAGACGATCTGTTTGAGAGCGCTAACATTATATGGGAGTTCTGATCTAGAAGGGGATGCTGAATAGGGCCCTAATTATTCTGGGTCATATTAAAACCAAGCCAAAAGATAGGAGTACAGTCTACTAGTTTGGATGTTGTGAGGGTTGTACAAATTTCAGAATTTCATAGCTTCAATTTTTTTTGTCATAACCTAGTTATTTGAATGCAAATTTTTATTGCCTTTTAATTACCAATATTCTTTCCCCAGGGTTTAACATTTGCAACTTTCTTCTTTTATTGAGCGTTACAATTTTGTTTAATTTGCAACCATTCTGTTTTATCATACGCATCTGCCATAAGCGAAGTATTAGGCAGCCCTCATGTCCACCCACTGCCAAAGCCTTCCATGTCACTATAGAACCGACAAGATTCCTATATTTCTCCGTCTGTGTAGTTCTACTGTCACAGTGTAGCAACATCTACACTGTGAGATAGGGGTGTGATTCCCCTGCTCACGTACACATGCTTGTGCTAGATCTTATCAAATTAGCACAAGTATAAATAGCAGCATTGCTGTGGTAGCACAGGCAGTTGAAGCGTAGGAACAGCTTAGCTGTGTGAAGTAGAAATTTTCCTGAACCCCAAAGGAATATACAGAATACAGCAAAGCTGCATTTCTGCTGCTATTACATGCACCACCATGACTATAGTGCTATTTACACCTGCACTAACGCATACTTTTGGCTTGCCATCACTGAGCATGTGAGCCCGCAGAATCAGACCATCCTAGCAAAGGAGGACTGGAAAGAACTCCTTTGGGAAAGAAAAATCAATTGGGTCAAAAACCTGTAGCTGTGGATGTTCTCTACTCAAAGATGGAGCACTTGTCAGACCCAGCCCTACTTATTCCAGGGTGCATTAATTGGCTCCACATCATGGAAGCTTTATGGCTATTGGCATCATAATTAGAAAGTATTGTGAACGTCAGTAAGGTATCTGCATCTTCGTTTAAAAACAAAAAACAAGCAAAAAAAATTCCATAGGTACTTTTAGTCCCTAAAAGGTTGCATACCACAGCATAAATTATTCTGTGCCTACCAGATTGGTGGTCATGTCATACTAACATTCACGAACCCAAAGAACATAGGGACTGCTGTAAAATCAAAGGTCTGCCTAGTTCAGTGTACTGTCACTAGCCATGGCTATGAACAGAAGGTACACAAAACCTTATAGTAGATGATGATGAAATAAGATGCTCGTATGGAAAAGTTCTCCTTAATCTCCATTGGGTAGAGGTTGGTTTATGCTGGGAAGTACAAGAGGTATTTATACTTGTTTTATGCATGTGAATAATGACAACTTCTACAGTTCATCTAATTCTAGTAAACTCAATTCATTGATGTCTTGTAGCAGAGTTCCAGCTACTTATGGCTAATTATGTGCTATGAACAAATGTATCTTATTTTATCAGTGTGTTGCCTTTTACTTTCATCGATTGTCCCCTGGTTGTTGCAAAGCAAGAAAGGGTAAAAAGGAAATCCTTCCTTTGATATCATTCATTATACTGTGTATCTCTATCCTGTCCACTCTCTAAACTAGAGTCCTAATCTTTCCAATCTTGCCATATGGAAGTCTTTTCCATCATTTTGTTGCCTGTCTCCAAACCCCTTCTATTTCTGCTTATAGACCTATTTTACTGGACCTATTTTACTCTGTTCTCCATTATAGCGCATGGGTCCCTGTCTATTGCTAAACAAAGGCATTTGTTGTTCTCCTACAAAAAAATGTAATCCAAAGTATTAAGTAACGGCATATAAAATTTGTCTAGAGTTCATTCCACTTTCAAACTGCAAGGATGTTAAAATGCCCTATTGTCACAGCCCATTTATATATCATAAGTGACGAAATTGATATTTTTTTATTTTAAAAAATCTTCACGCTGCATAGCCAAGGTATCTAAGTTTTATAACTCAGTAATTTTCTACAGTCCAAGTCTAAACACTGATAAACTGGGCTATGCCAAGATGTTTATGCTTAAAGTGGCTTGAAAAATACGTGCCCAATTCACAAATAGCATGGAAAGATTCACCTCTTAAAAATAGAAAAATGTTGTGTTCAAAAATCAGTCCAGGATTTAGCATTTAATATGGGCTTGCCTTCAGAATTGATTTACAATTGATTCCCTTTCTATTTCCAAGCTTCAGTACGGAAGAAGAAGGGTAAGGGGAAGCATTTTCTCTCTTGTTTAATCTGTTTCTCACCTTTCCATAGTGAAAGATAATAGCATAATGATAAATGTTGGCATATGGTCCAGTTTATTTTATGGTGTCAAACATGCATTTAAATATTGTATATGTTTTAGTTATTTAGCTGATAACTTGAAAATACACAAAGAACTAACTTTCAGTCAGAAGAACACATTGGAAAATACTTCTCTCATTTCTTCCTTTGTCTTTTCTTCTCCATGCACCCCTCATCTTTCTTGTCTCAGATTTTTTTTTCCAAACCCTTCCATATCATTTCCTCAGAGTTACTGTGCTAACTGGCAGCTACTGAGAAACAGTGGCAAGTAACATGATATTAGTGTAGTCCTATATCAGTGATTTCACTTGCCCTCTTAGTGGCCAAATGTTACTCACATAACCACACTGTCTGTCTTAGGAGGTAGGGATTTCACACATAGCTTAAACTCTGACCCGGAGAAATGCTGCTCTGAACAATTTCAGGTTTTTAATCTAACAATCTTCCACACTGTCCCAAATATGTGAAATGCCCTCCCTGATCCATAAGGCCACTACCCTCTCTTCATTGAAATCTCTCCTTGCAACCCACATCTGCTGCGATTTCAATATAACAGACACCCATTTAGTGATGGCAAGTTGTAGGGGTAGATTGTCTGTCTGTCTGTCTGTCTGTCTGTCTGTCTGTCTGTCTGTCTGTCTGTCTTTTAATATTTTCAACAAAATGTAAATAATTGTGTGTACAAGCTGTGTTTAGCTGTATCCTCCTTTCCTCAACCTTTGTATATTATTTGCCTTCCTAGACTGTAAGCTCTGTTGGGCAGGAAATGTGTCTTTACATGGTTTACATAGCATCTTCCCAAAGAAGGGCCTCAATCCTAACAGCGCCTTTGCATGATACTCCAGTATAATTATAATCACTGGAATAAATTTAAGATGGCTGATAGAGAAGATAATTTGTAGGTAACATCTCTTCAGTAGTGAAGTCTCTCTTTGATATCTTGTTAGAATAATTCAGAGTAAATTAATTGCTTTCTTTTTCTTCATTTTTGCTTTTTTAAAAAAAACTTTCCTGACCTCCCCTTATTTTGGAACTGATTTCTGCTGCTAGCAAAAGCAGCTGCTGGTACATTTATTGCTTAGGGCAATAATGCTCAGAAACTCTCTTCAAAATATGAAAGAATAAAGCATTAATGGTTTTCTGGCATCATTTTTATATTATTTTCAAGATATGATTATCAGGGATTTTTACATTAGTTTTTCTAGGATGAGTCAATAAAACTGTTTTTTAGTTGCAGATGAGGGGAAGGGGGACTTTTTGTGTGTGTGCTTGTTTTCTGTTTGGTTGAGAAGAAGGGTATAGACTGTTGGAACTTCTCTTCCAGCTGGGGACACTATTTAGCACCCATTTATAAAAGTTCCAGATAAGTAATAAAGAAGTATATATAACTTAAAAGAAAATAATTACTAAGGCATTATTCTAGCTTCTACTCAAGTCATCATACCACAGACCATTGAATCCTCAACAGATTTCAAAACACAGTTTTAAAAAAATTAGAGGCCAGTTTTTTTCCTTTTGTTGCTTGTAGATAAAGAATTAATAAATGAGAGTGACACAAGCAATCTGTATCCTAACAAATGTCTTTATGTTGCAGCATCATGTTCTAATGCCACAGCTAGGGTGTATGCTGGTTCCCCCATCAGTTTGGGGAAGATCAAATAAAAATGTCATGCACTAAATTAAAATAAGATTAACAATTTCAAAAAGAAAAGTTAATGTATTTTAACGTATTGTATATTTGTTAAATAATTGCCCTTAATTGGCTATTTGGAAAAGATAATATACTATATAATACTGTGCATTTATTACCCTCATAACAAATGTTAATAACGTATTACCTAAAAAGTCATCTTTACAAGTCACTAATCAAATGAGACTGAACTCTGAGTGGTATGTTTTTCCACACCATAGTTTACATTGTTTCATTTCAGTAGTTTCAAATTTTAAAGTAAGAGAATTGTGAACTCCTTAAAAAACAAATAGGGGGTGTTTGCGTGGCTTGTGAAAAGCTGCTTTAAATTCTTTATCTTCAATTAATATTTTGACTAATTTAGTTAAGTTTTGGTTATGATACATATTCTATATCAAAGGTCTCTGGATTTTTCTAGCAAGCAATGGATTTGATTTATCAAACTACTTCACATTGTTTTAGTGCCTATGCAGAGAACAGCAAGGATTAGCTGGGCTAGAGAACTTTAAAAGGTCAAGAGAGAAACTAAAGAAATGAAGATAACACAAAATATAATTTTATTTTTGCTAAATTTACAAAAGACTGTAATAAAACAAAGTATGATTTAGATGAGAGGAAAATAAATCTGAAGTACAAAATAATAGGTTAATGATGGCTGGAAGGTTTTGGACAGTATCCTTCTGGGGTATCCTTTTTGTATCCAATTCAAAAAGAAAACATCTACTTATGTTTCTTGGGTTTAAGGCCTAAGCATCAAATATAGATGTAGGAATCTCCCTATTTTTGGCCAGATTAGATGCTGCTGCTGTCTTGAGGGTATATAATATTCAGCAGCACAGAAGTCTGTTGGATATCCGGCATTAAGTAGTAGTCTTTATTTAGGGAAAAGATGTTAATAGCATTCAAAATGAATATTATTGGCTCTGTCCGCCAACAAACATTCATACTCTATGCCATTCCTGTTGTCCATTGTTTCAAAGGTGGCACACCTGAAACAATGAAATCACAGAGCGAATAGATATATGAATGCTATTTAAAAGTGGAAACAAAAATGTTGCCTTCTGTTGGATGAAATCTTGCACTGAAGGATCTGGATTAAGAAACCATTTTTAATTTCAACGTGGTGAAATAATGATCAAGATCTGTCTGCAGAAATAAAATGGAAATAGCAACACCATTCCTTCTGCAACTCACTTGATAACTTCTGCTGCCAGCAGTGATTGTAAATAGGAAGGTTTTCCAGACACTCACCAGACACTACATTGAAAGATCAGAAAATAAGGCACGGCCGCTCCAGGTTTAATGAAGAGTACCCGTAGAATGTTCTTGTAAGTAATATATTTTTGTTACTTATTGGAAGTATTAATTGATAATGCAATCAGATGTAGTGATAATGAATCTCCCGATTTTTTTACTATTAGAAGGACATACAGTAATGGTTTTTGAGGACAAAATTTAGATCTACCCTCATTTATACTGTTGTAGCTAGGAGTAATTATGTTGCTTTCGGAAAATTTACTGCAGGTTCCCACCAGTTTAACAAAGAATAGAATCTGGCCCATGTATTTATCCATATCTATTTTTTAAAATATTAAATAGAAAAATATTTGGAGTTAGAGTATTGGAGAAAGAAAAGCTGCAGGTTACCTTTTCAAGGATCCATAATCTTGGGTGCCCAGCTGTAAATGCACAGAGTCTGACTTTTCAGAAACAAATTCTAGCAATTTCATTTGTAGCCAGTAGGCAAACCATGTGTGCTGGACTTCTGAAGGTCGAGGTCTGTGTCTCAAGTTGGGCACATAAAACTGTCATTCTTGTAAACGTTGGGTGCAGTGAATAGAAGTGAGGGGTGTTATAGGTCTCCACATCAGCATGCATCTGTCAACTGCAATCAATATTACTATTATGAATTTTATTACTTGAAATCACATTCAGTTCATTATTCCTAAACATGAAGCCCTTTCTTAACAGGTACTTAGTTGTTTTTCTTTGCCACAGAACAGCAACTGAAGAAGGTTTCCTCACCATACAAATAAGACATCAGTGCAGGAGAAGCTGGAAAACAAACTGTAAGTGTTGAAAGGAAATGTGTTTTATGGCATTTGGGGGAGGGGGCATGTGAGTGGGGTTGCTCTGGCATTTGAGAGCATAGAATTCTCATGAGTAATTATCAGTAAACTGTATAGTACTGTGTTCACAGCAGTGGGTTCCTTATGAGCAGTGAATAAGGCAGGGATGTTACCAGTGTGATACCATCACATAAATATAGAAAAGTTTTCACTGTTTTAAATATGGTCTCTCTCTCTCTCTTTCAGGAACCAGGGAGATGAACGACAATCTCCCTCATCTCACCAAAAACAAACTTTTTTTTTCCCCCTGCCATTTCCCTTTTTTTCTGCAATTGTCCATTATTCCATGTTCATTAACTTCTTATATAACTTAAAATAAAATTTTTGGATAACTCATAGTGGATTGATTTTCTTTCCTTGGTGTTAAAAGTGAGTATGTCTCCCACGACATGATTGCAAAAATAAATATTTATTTTTTTGTTTCTTTCTTATTCTGTCTTATTTTTCTTTTTTTTTTTCCTGTATTTTTTTTCCTGACAGAGCCCAGTTTTCAGATGCTATCTCTTAAGCAGAACATTCAAATACCATTTTCTGTCCAGTCCTTACAATCCCACCTGGCTTACAGGATGGGGATTGTTTTTTATTTTTATTTTCTGTTCTTGTTTTTATTTTGTGTACAGGAATCCAGTGATACACAATGACCATTCCTCTTGCAAGGTAGGAAACACCTTGTAAGGTAGGTTGAATTTTAAGACTTTAGGCACATTTTAAATGCCTGTGAGCTTACTGGGTATTGGTCATACTGTTAAAGAGATGGTGTTTGAAAATTGGGCCTGTAATAAGAATTTTAACATACCAGAATAGCATTTGTCCACATCTGCCTCTCTTAGAATTATTTTTTAAGTGTAAAGGTCCATAATATGCAAACATGATCTATGTGAACTGGACTAAAAATAGTGAGTCACAAATGTACATGTAAAGCCTGCTAAGAAAAATAGCCTAAGTTCCACTTATGAATAGATACATGCCAAACACTCTCATGAATCATGTTTTGATGTTTATAGGTATTAAGGTGATTGATTTATATTTTAGTTAACTGACTCTTATTAGCAATCAGTTTTTACATTTTAATACGGTTTTCTAGTTATTTTCTCTCTTTCTTGGTCTTCCAGGATAATGTAAGTTACCCCAAACCAAACAAATTGTGGTTCTATCCAATTTTCTTAAAAGGGTACTTTTTAGATGGATTGTTCTTATTTTCATGGCATACAGAAATTGTAGCTTATTCTGAACTATGTTGTAAAAGCCCACATTTTCTCCTTTTATTATGCACTGAAGTTAAATCTTCTGCATTTTATTTGCACCATGGTAAATGTTTGAATCTGACCTTGTAACAAGGGTGTAATCCTGCCAGCTGCTATTTGAAGGGAGCCTTATGGCCATGTGGTGCTGTGGCGCATCTTGCAAGTTGGTGGTCCAGGTTTGCTCTTGGTTAATATATATGCCCACTGTGGTAATGGAGCAATTGAAAATTATCATCTATGAAGACTGACCTACCTTTAAATTGAAAATTGCAAATAATTTATTATTTATTGCATATTTGACCTAAGTGTCTTTTTGGGGAAAAAAAAATGGAAAGGCCATTTGACTCTAACATCAACCAGTCAATTAACCTATTAAATGTTTTAAAACCATAGCATTACTTTGTTCTAGTTTAAAATAATTTACTTGGCAGAATTCGATTGTTCATATTTTTCTCCTATCACGAAAGAGAATCCGAGGTTGCAAATTTGGACCTGGATTTTACCATTCAGGGTGGTGAGAAATTGGAGGATTGCGCCAAAAGAAATCTGATGAGGTTCAGTGAGGAGAAGTGTAGTGTCCTGCATTTGGTGTGGAAAAACCCAAGCATTGTTATAGGCTGGGGACCGAGTGGCTCAGCAGCAGTATGATGGAAAGGGACCTGGGGGTTATGGTAGATGAAAGGCTGGATATGAGTAAACAGTGTGCCTTGTAGCCAAGAAGGCTAACAGCATACTAGGGTGCATTAGGAGGAGCATTTCGAGCAGATCTAGAGAAGTAGTTATTCCCCTCTATTCGGCACTGGTGATGCCACACCTGGAATACTGTGTCCAGTTTTGGGTCCCCCAGTATAAAAAGGATGTGGCTTTGCTGGAGCAGGTTCAGTGGAGGGCAACAGAAATGATTAAGGGGCTGGAGCACAAGACCTATGAGGATAGGCTAAGGGATTTGGGCTTGTTTAGTTTACAGAAGAGAAGACTTAGGGATGACTTAATAGCAGCCTTCAACTTTATGAATTGGAGCTCTAAAGAGGGGGGTGAGAAACTGTTCTCAGCAGTGTCTGATGGCAGAACAAGGAGTAATGATCTGAAGTTGAAGAGGGAGAGATGTAGGTTAGATATTAGGAAAAACTACTTCACCGGGAGGGTGGTGAAGCATTGGAATGCGTTGCCTAGAGAGGTGGTGGATTCTCCATCCCTCGTAGTTAAGTTCCAGCTTGACAAGGTCCTGGCTGGGATGACTTAGTGGGGGTTGATCCTGCTTGAAGCAGGGGGCTGGACTAGATGACCTCCTGAGGTCCCTTCCAGCACAATGTTTCTGTGATACAAAGCCAGGGTTTTAAGCATGTCCATGGTATCACCCTGTGTGCTAAAGAGCTGGCTATACTTCTGTTCTCCTTACTAACTTTTCTTTTCAGCTAATTTTTGTCCACCTAATCATACCTGTATAGGTAACTCAGTTACCTAAAGGTAGACATAGAAATCTATTTTTAGACATCTGCATAACTGAGTGGTCTGATCAGAGATGATGAAAGTCTGCAGGACGTGCATTGGGCTTCCAAGTGGTCAGCCCCTCAGTGTCCAGTCATCTGCTTCATTAGATGTCTAAGTCCGAATATGCAAGTTTGCAAGGGCTGGCCTAGACCCACTGTTCTTAATGTATCTAATTTGTATCCACTTCTAGTTCTTACGTCTATGCTAAAAACAATGAAAATTCTCTATGAAACACCAATAACAATGCAAAAGCTGTTACATTTTTGACAATAAAAAAGCACACTGTTGACCAGCAGATTTTGAAAATACATGTGTTCAATTCCTGTGCATAACTGAGTACTTTAATTCCAGTACTATCTATATACATCTAATTGCCCCAAGGAGGGGGTAGGTACTGAGATATATTATGCCCATTTTCACTTGTCAAAGACAAATAAATGCTTTTTGCAGATTCATGACAAGAAAATAGGAAGCTTTCATGGCGTATGCTAATGAAAGAAGTGAAACTGAGATGAACTTTGCAATCTTACATGTAGATGGAGCATTGAATCAAGAACCTGTGCATGTGAAATACAGTAAGAGCTAAGTTTTTGAAGTGTGGGAGAAATGGACACGCTGGATGGCCATCAGTTTTCAAAAGAAAAATGTACATGCAAAGTATTTGAAAGTGGTTGAGCGCAAATGTTAGAAAAGGTGGGTGAAACCCCACAGGATGAAGATACAATTGGTATTGCACTACATTTTGTGTAATTGATTGTGCCTGGTGCACTTTCTGTCTGTATCTATCTTAGGTATTTATAAGGCACATACTGCCTTGGTACCTAAGCATTTGAAAAAATGCACCTGCCACAGGAGGCATGATGCAGATACAGACAGAGGCCCTGCTCCAGAGCAGGAGTGGCAGGTCCCAGGAGGCTCCTTAACTGCATTACAGCTGTTGTTGAGCTCCTGACTACACTTTTGCCCAAGGAATATCTCAATCTACCTGTCAACAGGAAGATGCTGCCCCACACTTCAAGTCCAGCTCCATTTGTGGGGAAAACTAAAGATACTGGAGGTGGCAATGATGCAGTAGCAGAGGTGAAAAAGAAATGGTGGGATTTGAAAAGGAGGGATACTTAGAGCAGCACGCTTCTGGGGAGGGATCCACTGCCAGTCCAAGTGGCAGGTAAGGCACAAACAGGCTTAAATCTTTCAAACGTACTCTGATTAACACAATCAAATAAATACATCTCCTGTCCCTAACGTCTGCCTGCTGTCCAATACCCAGTGTAGCCTATGCTCTGTTCTTGGCCTCTACATTGGCCAGATGTCCCTACAGCTGGATAGGCCTTGCAGTTCGTGGTTTACATTGCGTTTTCTGGTTTGTAATCTAGTTGTCAGCATCCTAAATATGTTTACTGACAAACTGAAGGACAGTCACCATGCCAGTATGACAATGCCTTTCATGGTGCAAGAAGCCTGCACTACAAAGCAGTACTCTTACACCATGACCTTATGCATACCTCCAGAGACCTAGTGTTGTCCTGCCTCCTGGTGCTGTTTAACAGACATACTACTTGCAGCATCCAGAATATACAGTTCACAATCTACAGGGCAGGGAGTGGGAAGCTGCAGAATAATGAATGCAGGCAACAGACACATGACAAATATGTCACTGTGGCCATCAGAAGAAGTTACAACATTGCATAAGCTTCCACATCAGAAAAGACTGATCAGTTGCAACACGCGCATGACGGTGTCGGTAGTGTTCACATGATCAATCAGGTCTTTCACCAAAGAAACAGAGGACTTGTTTGACAACATACAGGCAAGCAAGGCCTCTATAATGCTGGCTCATTAGTTACTAGACACAGGCCAGCTGAAAAAAACAGTCAGGCCTGTTGATAAATGCAGTAAAATCAATAGGCTGAGGTGAAAACCATCCCCAGAGGTCTGAAAGTGCCCATTTGACTTTAGAAAACAGATGTTTACTGTGTGACTGAACATTAAATCTAAAAGGGGCAATGACTCAAACTCCCAGATCCTTAGTATCTTCCCCACACGCCATTTGCACACTCCTTTCTTACCTTCTTACTGGACAAATTGGGCTAGGGCTAAATATTCACTGTGTCAGGGTAAGATGGGATCAGGGACATGGAATTAGCCCGCAATTCATGAACCGATCAACGCTTCTTGCTCCACTCATTGAGGTTTGTGTGTGCAGCCAGGAAATAACATGACTATGTGAGACCTGTCAGCCAGGCATTCAACTGTACAGTCTTCTATACCATTAGGAACAAGCAGGCTGCCAAGCTGGCTTATGTGGCTACAGGCATTGGATGCAAATAATCACTGAAGTCACAGGGAGACTGGACAACTCCTCTCACTTTCCTTTGCTATTGGCATTGAATTATGGGCAGTCACAACATGATGTCTGTGCCCACGATGGTTAAAGCTTCTTTTTAAAAAGAAAGACATGTTTAACCAATTAAGGACCAAACTGGTTGCATGAATGACCTGGCCTATTTCCTGTTGCTTGTGCAGAATCAACCCATAGTTAGGAGATGGGGTTGAGGTAGTTTAGGTAACAGTTTGTTTGGTGTTAATCCTCCTGTCACCAGTTGCAAGGGCAGTGGGTCACTTAGCCTTCTCCTCCTCCAGCTGAACTGTACAGTTTCTAGGCAAACCAGATTTTCCATTGCCACTATGGTGGCTGACACACCACTTCCAATATAGCAGCTGGTGCCATAATATTAATGAGCTGCAGTCTGAAGTTATCAGGGCAATCTTTAGTTATCAAGGAAAAGATTGATGACTTGGGCAGAAATTGATACCTTCAACACTATTGTGCCAGTTTTTGATCCTGAGCTAAAATTCCCATGATCGCCTAGCAATGAATACAAGTATGTATAAGGCTGTGCCTCGTGCTAATATTTAATAAACATTATGAAAACAGTCACTTGAGGCGATTGAACTCTTTGTTATGAATAACTGTTATGAATTTAGTCCCTCTTTCATTAGCGACTAGTTAGCAGTCTTATCCAGTATTTATGAATGTATTCATTATTCATAAGTATTCGCCAGTAGTTCTAATAACTATCAGCTTATTAGTCACAAAATGTTTGCTTTGAAATATTTTGTCATTTGTGTGATTGGTTCCTCATGTCAGATGATACCGCTTCAACTTCATGACTTGGAAACAGAAATATTTAAGTAGGAGAATGACAAATTATTAACTTTCATATTTCTGTTATTAGAGAAATTATCACTTGTGCTAAAATTTCTGAAACTTTTGAGGGTTACAGACACCTTCATAAATACCTCTATGCAAACAACAAAAGCAACACCCCCCTCAATCAAATTAAAGTAAGTGAGGGTGCCAAAAATATTCACAAATTAGTATTTTTTCAGTTTTTGCTCTTCTTTATTATTTCACTAGTTCTGTTTACCATTGTTAGGTGCTCTCTGTTCAAAGTGTTTGTCAGGAGAATGGAGTATTCAAATAAGGGGAACTTTCTGATGTTATGTCAAAAGAATGATATATTTTGTATGACTGGTGGCACAATTAGAATAGTTATTCTCTTCATCTCTCTGAGTCCATACAGATTAACTAGAGTGTGTGTTTGCTTTGTGTGGTAAAAAAGAGGTTCCCTGATTTTGCATGTCAACCCTCTTTAAGTTTTGAGACTTAATTTCATGGTCTTACGCTATAGCTGTTAAAAGATATTTGGCAACAGAAGTCTCAGCTGTGGCTGCCTTAGGGAAATAGAATTGCAAAGGTAACACATTAGAGGGGAATAATGTCAAAGTCCCTTCCAAAATTTTCATGCAGTGAAAGAGCCTATGATTGCATGACAACATGTCCCTAATATTCATTTCCATAAAGAGCTCATATCTTTTTACAAATACAATCTCATCTTCACTTTCCATAAAACATACAACTGAACAGTCCAATCAGTCGCAGAATGTGAATACTTTGAATGTGAATACTTTAAAGTAGTGAAGATTTTAAATGCACAAATAATATCCAACATAACAATCAAATTAAGACATTAACTGAAAGTAGCCCTTAAGCAAAATATAATACCCAACATACTCAGTGAATGATGATGATCATATTGATGATCTGGATGGACACGCATTGCATAAATGTGCTGATGGAGGGATTCTTGGGTCTTTGAGGAGGTTCCCTTAGAATCAAGAAAAATAAATATATTGAATTGCCCACAAATTCCTTAACAGGCAGTAAATCAATTAACAAATATGACTGTCATCCTAATTTGACCTCAGAAGTACCCATTAGACAGAAATGCACAGTTCTAGAGGAAATTCTTAAGAGCAGAATATGGTGTGTAGAATTTAGAGAAGAATTTAGTCCTTAAAGTATAATCATTCTCCTTGGCTGAGGTGTCCGGACATAAATATGATGTGGAATTAGCATTCCTCGCATTCTAGCACAAAAACTACCAAGAAGCCAGTTAGTGATGATCAGGAGCTGCTGTTACTTAGATCTGGTGCTTCCACATGTCTCTTGCCTTACAGTGGAAAAAAGCAGGCTGTTTGGGCTAACTTAACTGTACGGCTGAACAGACCCAGACAAATTTTTTATAATCAAATTTTCTCCCCAAAACCTGTGATAGGCTCATTATTTGTTTCCAGCATGAAAAAAGTTAGGATTCCCATCACAAATGTGATCACAAATGATGCTGAGCAGACCATTCTGTCATGAGAGCAGATGACTGATGTGCGTGCAAAGTGTCTGGTCGTTTTCAGTCGGTGGCAGCATATTTTTGTACGTGGGTGGAGTTAGGCTAAGCACATTTGCAATGTTCTCTTCAATAGCATAATTAACGTTTCCTCCTTCCATATTAAGTGCCCAGGGAAGCACTTGCACCCACATTTCCACCAAATGTCCTCAGGCAAGGAAAGGCACAGCCAGGAGAGCAAAATGAAGTTTATCTTATATGGGGTTTAAAAAAAAAAAAAAAAAAATCCTGGTGAGCAATGCCTTCAAATAGGATCACATGCTCTTTGGAGAAAACAGTAAGCAAATCATGTATACAGAAAAGATAAGGCTTGGGAGACGGTTGCTCACAGGATAAATGCTGGCCGCAACCACAGTTGCTCTGCAGCAATGATTTTTTGGGGGGAAGTGGGGGGAACAAAACACTGGGGGTGGCGGGCTGATAATGAAACGTCGGACAAAAGAGAAGATAGCCAGCAGTGCTTCAGAACAGCAAAGGGCTACCACACAGACCAGTGGTGGAGCACACCTGACACCACAGGAGAATCAATTGGACAATTGACTCTGAGCTCATCACAGGGATTTCTGACTGTGACACCACTGCAATTCATAGGTGAGCTTTTTTGAGAGGTTCACTGACACTTCCTTTCACAATCACAGTGAGATGTTTTGGTAGTTATGCCATGGGAGGCAGCACAGTTGTGTGTGTTATGGGTACAGGACAATGTGCATTTTATATAAAGTGGTTAGTAACTTCAACTGCCACATACCCAGCTCAGCCACTAAACTTTAGTTTGCCCTTCTGTTGGCCCAAACACAAACACTGTGGTTTTCCCAATTGGCTTCTTTCTATGTGTTGTCCAATGCATGTAGATTCCTCCATCTTCCTGGCCTCAGATACAGTGGTTGTTGCTCCTCTATTTGATTGCCAGATGTCACTGGGGAACAAGATGGGGAGGTTCCTGGATGCTCGGGGCAACCCAGACGTCAGAGAGCGAGCTCACCCTCCACGCCTGAACAAGAACAGGAATCTTCAGAGCCTGCTTCCGATGAAGATTCACCAGCCAGAACCACAGAGAGCTGGCAGTGGCCACTGTCATCGTCTGAAACGCACAGCAACGTTGGGGAAGATTTTGAGGGATTTCAAACACCAGAGCGGACTCCAGAGTGTACAATGGACATACAATCTCCTGGGGATCAGTCACTGAGTAGGACTCCTCAGTTTGAAAGTGACTCTCCTGAGGAGGAGGGGAATGATGAAATGAATGAAGAGCACCATGGTGTTCAGCCTGTCCCTAGGGATCAGGGTTGGAGAGGGCAGCCCCACCTAACAGAGGGGGAGAGGCTGTTGATGGAAACCAACAGTAGGATTGTGCAGCTGCTGGAAAATATCAAGAGGGAGCATGCACAGTCCATGGGTCTCATGTCACAGTCCATGGGCCGCATGGAGCTGCAGCTAGGCATTGTGGCTACATCCACAAGAGCCATCCATAACTACCTGTCTGAGATTTTAGCTTTCCTCAAACAGCCAAGGACACAGGTCCTTGAAACACGTATCTCCCAAAGAGCCACCCCCCATGTTGAGTTAACCAGTGCCTCGACATGGACTGGTGAGGATGCAGTGGTAGCCTCCACTGTGTGCTTACCAGGGGATCCAGGATCAAGTGTCTCTCGAGAACCACCGCAGGCCACTGTGCCGCGTCGCAGTGGCCGGATGCAGAGAGCCATAACTGAGAGGGCCTCATTGCCCATGCCTACACGCCAGGCAAAAGGGGGAGGGAAGAAAAAATAATCACACTAATGATGGGATTTTTAGGGGGATTTTTTATGTGCCTGTCCTTTTAATTCTTAGCCATAAGGCCATGAGTGGCAGAACTCAACCATGTACATTTGGCTAACATTGTATTCTGGCTGACTAGATTAGTCTAACATTTTGTAGTTTATATTTGCATTGTTAACAATGTGTGCTGCTGGTATTTGAAGAACATTTGCCTCTGTTCTTTCACTTTAGCCTCATGAGAGCATTTTTTTACACTGTGCCAGGCATTCATTGCTTTTCTTACAAATACAAGTCATTTCTTGAGGCAGCTGTTTTTTGAGTTTTTTTTTTTTTTTCCTCCATTATCCCCATTCCTTCTGAGCAAGCATTATGGACTTGGTGGTAAGTATACAGGTCTTGGCAATACTAGCCTCAGAAACTGTCTTCAATCAGTCTTTGCCTGGTGTTTCTGGCATGCTGGCCTGAGGTGTTGGGGTTAGCCTGTAAGTGCCTTTTTGGATCGTGATCATTCTTCTCCTCTGTGGGCCTGACAGTCAGTCTCTAGGCCTTCATGTGGAGCTAATCCACATCTCTTGGCTATGTTGTGTAATATGCAGTCTTGTCAGGATTATAGTGTGGGGTCTGTACAATAATGTGCACCAAGCAACTGACACTCATTTTCAGAGTTCCTTCTTTGATGCATCTGGTGGCTTGATGGGTGGGCAGCATTATAATTTTCCTCTGAGAGAGTCAGGGGATTTGGAACAGGAGTCATTAGCCATATCTGTATGGAATAAGTACCATTTTCTTCAACAAATAAATGTACTATTTAGGGGAGACCATCCCTAGTAATATCACAGATTTTAAGTTAACCATAAAAATACTACTTACCTAGCAGCCAGATGTCCTCAGAATGTAAGAGTCATGAAATGCTGTTGGGCACTGGGCTAGTAGGTCTGCATCACAAATGACCTTCACACTGTTAGAATGGAACTCCTTCTTGTCCCCTCAAACCATCAGATTACCTGAGGGGAGGGTGTCCTCTGCAGAACACAGGTGCGATAAGTAGCACGTAGAACCGATGGAATGCATTTTGAAATAAAATTATTTTATGACTGGTGCTGCCTCTCTCGGGGAAATTTAATATAGTGGCACTCAGAAATTGCAGCATGCATGCAGAGGCATCAGACTGGCTTATACTTGTGATATCCCTGTGATCCTCTGAAAGGTTCCAGTTATTAAGATCCCCTTGAGCAGTAACTTCTGTAACTATCACAGGTGTAGTAATGCACCAGTGTTTGACTCACCAAATCCCTCTTAGTTGTCATTCAAGTTCAAGATAGTTTGTATGTCAAACGTACTGAATTTCTCCTCTGACAACTGTTGGACATAAATCTTTGGTCTAAAAATCTTTCTGTGGGTGGATTCAGGCTGTGCTCAGGCAGCTCAGCCAATGGACACTCCTCCCTTTCACCTTCTCTGAGACTGAAGCTAGTCAACTGTGAGCAGGAAATATTTTGCTACTGTACAAACTAGCCACAAACTGCTCCTCAAAACACTGCTTATGACTGCATTTTGCTAAATGACTAGGTTGAGGATGAAATGCCACTGCTGTGGGTTAACTCCTGGTGCAGGCATGTTGCAGATACATTTTTTTTCGTTCAAAATATTTCTCCTATGACCAACTGCATGCAGGCACTCCCCCTTTAGAATTTCCTTTGGGTCTACTTTCTTGGCCTTGCCGCCTGCTCACACACCACTCATGCCAGGTGTAAATTCTATAACCTGCGTTTCATTTGCTCCCCATCTGTGCCTCCTCTAAATTTTGCTTTGTTAACATTGTTTTCATAGGTAGCCTCATAAATAAATACATTTCCAATATCATCATGTGAGAGTCCCTTTTACTGGTGGAAGAACACGTTACAAAAAATATGTAAAAACACAAACAAGGAAGGGGGGAGGAGAAGTCCACTAGTAAACTTGACAAAAAGTTTCCAGTGTGCTGCCTTGTGAAAATCCATTACAGGCACAAGTGTGGTATGGGCACTACTACTGTGGACATGAGTAACCTGTTTTAAGAGTACAGCGCTTTGAAAATTTTGCCCTAAATATCTAGATTTTATTTCCTTTGGATGAGTTTGCAGTGGAGTTATATAGAAGTCAACAACATGCCACTTGACTCTTTTGACCTAGGTAACACATCTAATAATATAATAAAAATGTATTTTCATATAGCGCTGTCACTTTAAAAGTATGGTGGAATTGGGGGGGGGCATATACTAAGATTCTGATGTATTCTGCAGGACCCGCCATGTAGCTGCTGCCATTTTGAATTACTTTTGCTCCACCACCACCCCGTACACCCTAGCTGTTTTGGAAGCTTCAAATTTTTGTTGTAGTTTTAAAGTGCTATCTTGCGGTTCTACATTTGTGCTCTGATCAGAGACAGCAGTGCAAAAGAATAAGTTGGGCAGCGTTAGAAACACTGCCTATACTGCACTTAGAAACCACTGGCAGGTTCAAGATGCTCCTAAAATATTTTTGCAAAACAAATTAATCGTACCAACTTCTCCCTCCCCACTCCAACTTGCTTCAGCTGTTATCAGCTAGGACTGAAAGGGAACTAAGTACATTTTGAAAGGGAGCAACTATAGGGTGAGAAGGACTGAGGAGCTGACAACATTAAAGCTGTAAAATCACAAAGAATAAAGTTTCCCACAAGCTGATGTGGGTAGCAATGTCAGATTTTGCTAGAAAATCTGTACAAACTGATATTATGGTCAGATCAAATACCGAGATCTGTCTTCCAGTGTTGTCTTGCGAAGTCAATACAGTTGGAGGGTATGTATGTTTCATCCCCTAAATGAATATTTCCATGCTTTTCAACTGTCTGTCATAGCCTCATCATTCTTTCCCTGTAGTTTTTTTTGTTGTCTGAATAGGTGTATGACTATGTGTCTGTTCAAAATAAAGGGGATATGTTTTTATATGGTATACTTATTATTTACAGATTTTGGATGACTAGGGCTTCAGTCCCCAAAAACCCTTCTCTCTGGATCCCAATAACATGTATTTGGTCTTCCATGATCATATAAAGGGCTGAAGAGATGTAACATGTAATTCTCTTCCCCTTGTTTCAGTCAATCGTAGATACTTCTAAACTTGAATCTGCAGCCTAGCCATATTTTTTTTCTGTGTAGCTCAAATGCTTAAAGTTAAATCCATGGCTTCCTGATACCTTTTGTCCACCAAAAGATTACAGGTATTTTCTTCTGAAAAGTGCTCAGTCTGCATTACTGTTAAGACCATATGGAAAGTATTTTTTTAAATGTTTATTTTATATACTTGTAAAGATTTTCAGCATGTTTTTTTCCTCCTACCCCTGGATGGTCTATTACACAAAAAGAAATCAAACAAAAAATGTAATACCAATTCTAGTGGACAGCACACTACCACTTCCGAGTAACCTAACCACCTACAACATTAGATTTAATGATTCTAGAACCTTTCCTGCTTTCTCCCTGTCATCCAGTGCTCCAAAAGTCTCTTCTCCCAGAGCAACAGTCTTCCCAATCAGAGAAGGCTGAATATAGTGCCTCCGTTTCTGCACCACCCAGATCTGCTGCTTAGGGAGACAGTTCTCTCTTCTTCTTGCCTACTTCCTTTCCCTTCCCATTCTCAGTTTGCCTGCTCTCCCATGAGGGATCAAGCTCAAATCTGATACTTTGCTTAGTGGTGTCACCTTTAGACTACTGGGCAGCTGGTTTTAAATCCTAATAACCTAATCAAATAGTCTTTTTTTTTCCTCCTAAACTAAATTATCAAACGTAAGTCTTGAAAAATAAGACGTGGCTTGACTAATGCTTATAAAATTTCAGTTGTGGAAGCCTAAGACAAGAGGAGTTGCCAAGCTAAGGAATCACTTCTAATTGGTTCTAGTACATTATTTCTTTGAATACACATAGGTTGTGTGACTGGTGCCCTAATGCTCTGGAGAAATTAAAAAAAGAAAAATGCCATCCAAACTTAGAATGACTATCATTAGCTTAGGGTAGTACATAGAATGCCAATTTGCAATCTGTGAGTTCACAGAAACAAAAGATAGTTTGAAAGGGGCTGCGAGGAAGGCTCATGGTTTGGGTATAAGTTTTAGATTTTAGTCCAACTTCAGAGACTGAATCACTCAGTGGCCTTAGGCAAGTAACTTGATCACTCTGTGCAAGTTGAACCTGTCTCGTCCAATGCCCTCAGGACCTGACCAGTGCTGGATGAAGAGAATTAGCTGGACAACGGAAGGTCGATATTTTCTCACACATTACTAACACTGCTTACTGGGCTCTTAGAAGACATTTGGTGGTAAATTACAACTAAATAACAGCTCAGAACACAGGGAGCCAGGACTGGTGTCCGGAAACAAACTTTGAGACCATGGAAAACTTGGCCATTCTCATAAGTGGTCATCCAGCTAGCTAAAATCACACCAAACTATGGAGTTTCCTGGACGAGAGAGGTCCAGATTACAGAGGTTCAACCTGGACCTCAATTTCCCAATATGTAATAAGGGAGTAGTAAAGCTTCAGTTGGGTGCATTGTGCTTTGAGATGCTTAGACTTAAGGCATTATGTTAGTGCTAAAAAATTTAGTAATAGTACTGCTGAATTTGGTTTGTTGTCACAACTTTAGTTGAGCCTAAGACCAAATACTCCTGAATTTTGAGGAATCTCATACATTCACAGAAGCTTCCTATCATTATATGGCATGCTGAATCAAAATATCAGTTATAAGTTGCTCTTCCCCAGGGTTGGAAAAGTTCTCATCCAAATTGGAACTTTGACTATTGGGCCCATTTCTGATCACAAATAAATTATTGTTTTAACCAAAATTAACATAAAACACATTTCAAGTTTAAATTAGAGACATGAAGCAATTTTGAACAATGCAAAGTTATATTGTCTAAAAGACTTACATGATGAATAGATTAGAAAGTAATTACTGATGAAGAGACATAAAGAGCACATTTGAATTACTTGCTATTGTCCAAAATATCACTGAAATTCTGGTGACTAAGTACTGTCTGCTTATCGCTATGTGAAACAGTACTCTATGGGTTCCTTATCTCTAAAGGTCTTCTTTCCGTTTCTGTATAGATATTCTCCCTTCACATTTTGAAGGTTTGAAGAAGAGGATTGTTTTTCGAGTCACACTAAGTAAACATTAAATGCATGCAGGCTTAAAACTAAAGCATGCATGTTACGCAGCAGCAATAAATAAGTGCTCGGCTTGCACGACTTTTGATGCTCAAGCATTGCCTTGTTAAAATGCCAAAAAAAAAAAAAGCCACACTTTTTCTTTGCATTTTTTTGAAAAGTAAAACTCTTCCTTTGATCTTGCAATATTTAGATTTTCAGTCTTTGGACAAATTATATTTATTTTAGTGAATATTTTTATGTTACAGATAAAGTGGATGAAATTGTACCCATTTCTAAGCCATCAAGAATTTCAGACAATGTAACTGTGGACTCACGAGTGGCAACGATTAAACCGCGGCCTTCCAGTAGATGCTTTCCCTCAGCTACAGATATGAATGTGAGTGGTGGCTATTAAATACTTTCACTTACAAAGCTGGGGTTCTAATTAGTACTGCTTTAATAAGAACAGTCTTTTTATACACACTAGTTACCCAGCTGTTATGTATATACCGGCACGGGAAAGTTGATAAATGTATCCCTATGTTAAATCATAATGATTAATATTTATTACTGTTCTAAGTTTGGCCATTGGCAATAAATTAAACATTAATCTATCTCTCACTTTTGGGTTTTACTCCCAACAACTCTGTTTTGGTTTTGACTAGACAGAGTTGAGCAATTTGTAGGGGGAGGGCACAGCAGTAACCCTATAAAAACACTACAAAGACTGAAATTCTATATCCTGGAAAACTAGAGACAGAACCTCACTCAAGAAGACACATCCCACTGGGCACCCTAAAAACAGAGTGTAGGTGTGAACCACCAGAAGAGCTAACTTCCCCAAGTACACACCTTCAGAGATGGTAGGCACATACTTGAGGCAGCTAGTCCTTCTGGGAGCACATGCTGCTGTGGCTACACTCAATTTTTAAAAGAAACAGCAAGTCCTGTGGCATCTTATAGCCTAACAGATTTTTTGGAGCATGAGGTTTCGTGGGCAAAGACACACTTTGTCAGATGCGTAAGGTGCCATAGGACGACTTGCTTTTGAAGATAAAGACTAACATGGCTACCCCTCTGATACTCAATTTTTAATGCACTAACTTGATCAGAACTAGCATGGGTGTCTCCCGTAGATCTGGGAATTACACTCCCAGTTCCGAATGTGGACACCCTCATATCTGAGTTTGCTTCTACTGGATATAAAGTCTTAGATGAAGGAAAAAGATAAATGTTTTCCCTACTGTCTAGCTGCATTTATGTCCTACTGAAAAACACCAATTCTTATTCATACACTTCACTTCTGTCAGTTGCAGAGGAAGGAATCCCAAAGTGTTCTGAAATATATCAGCAATGTTTTAGAAAATCAATGGGTTTCTCATGTCTAGAAGTAGGAAGGATGAGGCACTTAGGCAAGTCAATTAGGACCAGGTCCTGAAGGAGAGTTTTAAGTGTTGAACTGTCTTTGAGGATGTAGGCACTACTATCTGTCTACTTATATTCCACAACTGTACAATAGGGATAACAATGTTTCCCTACCTCAACACAGTGTTATGATGGTGAAATCCATAAGCCTTTATGAAATGAGCAGCAATGTCTCTCTGTGAGTTGCTGACAATCATTTTTCAGGAAGGCACTCAGCTACCATGCTAACATAGTCCAACTCTCGATCCCTAAGGATAGTAGAGCTCCTTATTCCTTCCTACTCCAAGGCTTGGCAACCCACAAACATTCCCTAAAATTTCACCAGAGCCAGCTTAGAGGAGTCAGGTTTACAGCAGCCAAAGAGGAGGCAGCAGTGGAGTTGCTCTGTACTACAACAGAGAGGAACGTGCCTTTGTGTGTCTTAACTAGGAAGATTTGTTGGAGAACTTAGCTCCACTGATGGCTGGCTGCTAGATGAACACACTAGGCATTCCTTCCACTTGGAGTCAAGGGTCAGCTGGGACTTTAAGCCATCCTCCACTTTCCCCTTTCCTGTCCAGGAATAAAATGTTGTGTATCCTTATAGTCTGCCTGGCCCTACACTCCCTATAACTATAGTTTTGCAGAACTGTAATTCTGTTAGTTTTGCACCTAGCTGCTAGCTAGACTCATCAAATGTAAAGAACCCCAGCCCATTGAGAAAGGAGGGAAGAATAGGGGCTTTTGTCCCTTGAAGAGTATGCGGTGCCTTACAAGTAGAGCGAATATGCAAATGACCATCCATTTGCAATTTCGTGAGCCCTCATTTGCATCGTGCTGTTGGCAGCCAGACTGAATCTAGATGCAGCCATAAGGAAGACTACTGATTCATTCCACGTTCGGAAACATGCCCATAATTTGTTTTAAAATGGGGTAATTTATTCTCTTGACCTACTTGTATTTCTGACTGAGTGGAAAATAAGCTATATTAGGCTTTCTGGCTCACCTTCATTTGTTTGATAACACCTACCTGATATATGTTTATTTTTAATTGTCCCAACTCCCTGTCCATTTTAATTGTCAAGTTTCTGCATAATAACTTTTTTTTTTAAAAAATCCTACCCTCTTTTTTGCCCTTTACTGTTCTGTCCTACTGACCAACCCTTTCAGTTCCTGTGTCCCTTGGCTCCTCTAACGCTACCTCCCATATTCCTCGCCTTCTGCATTGTAGTCAGTGGCTTCCTCCTCATCACTGCCTGCGTGCCAGCAGGGGGAGCATTAAGACTGCAAAACAGCTTTCCGGCTTTCACTTTCTATATTTGGTGCCATAATAAGTCCCAGCTGGCAGAAAGAAGCAATTGTGGGGGAAGTCCTGCTCAGCTCTTGGACTGGAGCAGGGCAGTGCACGTAAAATATGGGAGATTGTAACTGCCATGCTCTAACAAGTCTCTACTGAGCACTTGCAAACTACAGTTTCTGGAGAATTTGGTCAAGTTGTGTGGGTTTTCAGAGACACCACAAAACTGACACCAGGGTGTTCCCCTGCCTAACTTCAGGCTTTTGTAAAGTCTGAAGACTCAGGAGCTTTCTAATTACGGCATATGGCTGCGCTTTAAAAAAAAAACAACAAAAAAAAAAAAAAAGGGCGGGGGGTGCAAGACAATATACTTTGTGCTTGGAAATAACTATAGTAATTGAAACTGTCTTTAAAAAATAAATAACATTTAGACCAAGCCAGACCACTAGCATAGAAAAGTTCATCGCAAATAGTTAAAGTTGGTACTTATGAGCAACAGAAAACAGGTAGACTTAACTATTGGCAGAACTCTCACCTCTACCTATAAGAAATACTCTACAAGCATCTAGGTCCAGAATAAGCCTATGTAGGAAATTGCTGGAACTAATTCTATTTGATCTTAAATACTTTGTGATTCAATTGTAAATCTATGAGCTCATGTTCTGTTCAGTTGTTCCTGATGATCACCAGGCTATTAACCCATAATTTCCCAGTCAAAACTCTGAGGGCCAACTTCTGCCTCTTGCAGATAATTCAATTTGAAATGAATGGGACTACTTGTGTGAGTAGCATGAGCAGATATAGAATTACTAAACCTAGACAATTTCAGGCCTCTCTTCTATGGCAAAATATGGGAACTCTGATGTATGTGAAGGGCGACTTGAACAGCACTGCAGGTTTGTGCCAAAGCCCTTGGGAGGGAAAGAATGCTTGTTATCCCTTCAAATTTATCCATAAAATGTACTAGATGAATAAAAACAGCAATAATTTGTCAAAAGTAACTTTCTTACAAAAAGTTAGTTAATTATTCAAAATACAGGTAAAGCACAGGCCCAAAAGAAACTAGAAATGCCAAATGTGTGGTGTGTTTTCTTTATTAACCTCTAAATATTTAAGCTGAACAATGAAGTCTGTGGAATACAAGATGTATTATTTTTCTCATGGTATCTCTCTCTAACATGGCCCTTTGTACATAATATTTTTGTTTTGTTTCGTAGTCCATGTACGATAGACAGGGTATTGCTGTGATGACACCTACTGTACCTGGGACTCCTCAAGGTCCTTTTCTAGGTATACCTCGGGGTACAATGAGAAGACAAAAATCGATAGGTAAAATTTTTCTCGTGTAAATTTTACATGTGCATTTTTGGCACCTCTTATTAACTTCTGTTCTTGCTTAAAACACATGGACTTTATTTTTCTTCATCTCATTTGAGTCATTAGTTCTGATCCAAACCAAACCAGTTTGCATGAAAACTAGTACAATTTTCATATTTTGCTTTAATCACTTTAGGAAAGTGTTGAGGTGTTGTAAGGGGTATGGAAAGATGCCTTTAAATTGCTGGTGCAGAAGAGCTATTTTGGTAAATCAACTACATCGAAGTATCGTTTAGATGTTTTTATTGACCTGAAAATTTCATCATATGCTATGCAATCTGTGATATGCATCCAGCTGGTCTTATGGATTAACTAAGTTCCTTTTTTAATTCAAAGTGATCCTTTCACTGAGGGGAGGAAAAAAAACATTTTTGGTGCATTTTCTGTTAGAATTGATCGACTTTGCTCAAGGTATTTCTGGTCCAGTTACAAACATTATGCTTGAGTAAAGCTATTCTGCAGTATACCCACAATATTTTCAAATGTAGTGTAATGGCACAACCAACTATCATACAAAATGTTGTATTTTTTAGCAAAATCAGAGATTACTTTTATTACATATAATAGGGGTTCTGAACCCATGGGCCATTTGCCACCTAATAAGTGTGCCGCTCTGGCCCATGTGATACCCTCTGGGCCATACAGGTAGTGTATATACTGTGTGGATGCAGCCCACGTACCACATAGAGAGCTGCCTGTGACCCACCATGGTAAACAGATTGAGAACTGATATAGAGGCTAACATTCACTAAACATCTAAGGCTAACCCTATACTAGACATAGAAGTCAACCACTGATGCACAATTTTAGGTAGTTTAAAGACTAATAAAATGATTTATTTGGTGATGAGCTTTCGTGGGACAGACCCACTTCATCCGGTCAATCTCATTTCCAATACAGACTGACATTTATTAGTACAGAGGACCCCCCCAAAAAACTGCAATAAAAGCTGACATGGGGAGGAGTGATATGGGGACGTTAATTGTCCTGCCTGAGATAATTACAAGCCTCAAAGGAAGGGAAGCAGTCCTTGTAATGCGAGAGGTAATTAATGTCTCTGTTCATATCATGTATTAATGTGTCGAATTTAAATATGAATTCCAACTCACAAATTTCTTGCTCCAATCTGTTTTTAAATTCCTTTTGCTCCAGGATACAAATTCTCAGCTCTTTAACAGAATCTTTAACAGAATGGCCCACTCCACTAAAGTGTTCACTGATCAGCTTATGTATATTGAGTTTCTTGATGTCTGCTGTGTATTCACACCTCACAATCCATCGTTTATCGTCAAGCCCTTAGATACAATCTTATCTGCATTGATCCTATTGAAAGAGACTGAAAACTACAGGACCTCTACCAAGCATTCATAAAACTTAATTACCCACTAGGAGAAGTTTAAAAAAAATTGATAAGGCCGGACAAATACCCAGAAACCAGCTACTTAAAGATCAATAACAGAACACCACTTGTCATCGCCTATAGCCCCCAACTCAAAACCCTGCCACGCATCATTAAAAACCCACAACCTATTCTGGATCATGATGCTACACTCCACAAGGCCCTAGGTGAAGGCCTGTCTTTCCTGTAGACACCCTCCTAACCAAAAAAAGATTCTCACCAGTAATCACAGGCTACACCACAATAATACTAATCCTAGAACTTTTCCTTGCAACAAACCCCACTGCCAACTTTGTCCACCTCTTTATTCTGGGGATACCATCACTGGACCTAACCATGTTAGTTACAAGATCAAAGGCACATATTATGCACTTCCAGCAACATTACATATGCTATTATGTGCCAACAATGCCCTGCCACTATGTACGTTCAACAGACTGGGCAAAACCTTCACCAAAGAATAAATGGACACAGAGCAGACATCAAGAAACTCCATACACATAAGCCAGTCAGTGAACACTTCAATGGAGTGGGCCATTCTGTAAAAGATCTGAGAATTTGTGTCCTGGAGCAAGAAGAATTTAAAAATAGATTAGAGTGAGAAATTTGTGAGTTGGAATTCATATTCAAATTCGACACATTAACACATGGCATGAACAAAGACATCAATTACCTCATGCATTACAAGGATTGCTTCCCTTCCTTGGATGCTCGTAATTATCTCAGCCAGGACAATTAACATCCTCCTCCCCTGCCCCTCATCCCCATGTCAGGTTTTTTTTTTTTTTTCTTTTGGTCCTCTGTACTTATAAATGTCAGTCTTTTTTGGAAATTAAGTTGATCTTATGAAGTGGGTCTGTCCCATGAAAGCTCATCACCAAATAAACCATTTTGTTAATCTTTAAATGTTACATTTCTGCTGTTTTGTTTTGTTGGAGTACAGACTAACACAGCTACCTCTCTGTTACAATTTTAGGCATGCCAATTGAGTAGCTAGAATCGACTTAATCAGCAGTCAACTTCAATGTCTGTCTATACAGAAGAAGGTTGATGGGAGCGTTTCTCTTGTCAGCCTTCCTTAATCTTTACCACTTGCAAGACGCAAAACCCTGGAAGATCGACCCTGAGCAGGTCAATCTTCTGCGGTAGTGTAGACATTGCCTAAGTGACTTAAGAGGTTGGATGTGCCTAAAACTCTTCTGAAAATGGAACTTAAGCTCCCATGTCACTTAATTTGCATTTGAAAAATGTTATCCAAAATTAAAATGTCACTTTTTATGTAATATTGATGGTTCTGTATATTCCTTTTACTAAAACTATACAGACAAAATTCCCAGAAATGCTTTCTTATTGTACTTGCTGTGTAAACATCATGTTACTTTGTACATTTCTAGAGTGATACAGCCAGATATTGTTACAGTTATGGACACAGATATGCTTTCTCTGAATAAGCATTCCTTCCCTTCTTGTTATGTTTCAGTGAATATTCCCTTGTATGAAATTACTTCTAACTCAGAGAATCTTTAATGTTGCTTTGAGTAGTTTGTCTTTTTTTTCCACACCTTTATATTCACTTGAAGAGAAAATATATTCACGCTGAAGGTACATAAGACAAAAGCATTTGCCTGCAATCAGTAATCAGTTTAGTTTTGTTGCTGTGTCAGTCCTCTTTAATATTAGCATGTGACTTCATAGAAAATCAAGAGCATTTTTCATGTGCAGGAATCAATAAGCCAGCCAAGTTTTAGTTTTTGGGGTTTGTTTTTGTTTGTTTGTTTAAATTTGGATATGCTTCATGTTATACGAAATTGCTGTAACATCTTAGTGCATATCTATACAGCCTGCAGGAGCAAGCATCCCTGCTGAGGTGAACAAACCTGAGCTGTTAGAGCTCATACTAGTACTAGAGATGTAAAATTTGTTTTAATTAATGAACTAGTTAAAAGTTAAGTCTAACCAGTTAACCAATTAAACAAGGAGAGTGATGGGCAGGCAGGTGGCCGGGGGGGAAACCTCTCCAGCCCTACTGGGCTGGAACTGTCTACCCCCTCATTCCACTGCCATGAACAAGGACTGCTCCAGTCCTGCTGGAGAGCCACCCACATGCGGAAGGCCCTGCGGGGCTGGAGCAACCTCCCTGCCTATGTGCGGCAAGAGGCTGCTCCAGCCACCAGTTATAGGTAACTGGTAAACCTTACATTTTTAGGGTGAGGCTTACTCTAGAAATAGCTGTGTGGGCAGTACTCTGAAGTTTCTGCTCTGATTCTGAGAGCTGGGGAGGCATGGTCCTCAAAGCCAGAACTCCCTTCTCAGGCCCCGATTTCAAAGTGCTATCTACACAACTATTTTTAAGCACTAGCATGAGCCCTACCAGCCAAAATTTGTTGACCAGGGCTGGGAAGGTTGCTCCTTCGGGCTGGGTAGATGTTCCCTCAGAGTTATATTTTTCATGAAAATAATACTGGATTTAATAAAAAGCAGTTTTCTTAATGTTTTTCCCTTTTTTTTTCTTTCTTTCAGGAATAACAGAGGAAGAACGTCAATTTTTGGCTCCTCCTATGTTAAAATTTACCAGAAGTCTATCCATGCCAGACACTTCTGAAGATATTCCCCCTCCACCACAGTCTCTACCCCCATCACCGCCACCTCCTTCTCCCTCCCTTTATAACTCGCCCAAATCTCCAACATCAAGAAGCTATGGAACAATTAAACCTGCATTTACTCAGAATTCAGGTTCAAAGGTTTCTTCAGGTAGAGCTGAAAATATGGGAACAATGATGAGGGACAAAGGGATATATTACAGAAGAGAATTAGACCGTTATTCTCTCGATTCTGAGGACTTGTATAGTAGGAATGTTGCATTGCAGGCAAACTTCAGAAACAAGAGGGGTCAGATGCCAGAAAACCCATATTCTGAAGTTGGGAAAATAGCAAGCAAAGCAGTTTATGTGCCTGCCAAACCAGCAAGGCGGAAGGGAATGTTAGTGAAACAGTCTAATGTTGAAGATAGTCCAGAAAAGACCTGTTCTATTCCAATTCCAACAATTATTGTGAAAGAACCATCTACCAGCAGTAGTGGGAAAAGTAGCCAAGGAAGCAGTATGGAGATTGACCCTCAGTCTTCAGAGCAGCCTGGACAGCTCAGACCTGATGATAATTTAGGTGTCAGCAGTCCATTTGCAGCAGCCATTGCTGGAGCAGTGAGGGACAGGGAAAAGAGATTAGAAGCGAGGCGTAATTCTCCAGCTTTCCTTTCTACGGACTTGGGAGATGAGGATGTTGGACTGATGCCCCCAACGCCACGTATGAGGCAGTCTAAATTTACTGATGAGGGCATGTTTAGTAATGAAGATAGTTTTAGGCAATTGATGTCACCATCTCCAATTCCTGCACCTAGAGAATCCGAAAATCTTTTTAATAGTAGTGAACCTAGCAATGAGAGTGAGGCAAGGACATTAAATTCTTCATCCATAAAAAAAGCTAATGAAAACAATATGGTGGCAACTCAAACCATTAATGCGTCCACTTCAGATAATTATGTTCACCCACTCACAGGAAAGCTATTAGATCCAAACTCGCCTCTAGCACTTGCACTCTCTGCAAGAGATAGAGCCATGAAAGAACAAACACAGCAGACTCCAGGCAAAGGAGAAACTGGTAAAGCAGACCTTAATAAACCACTTTATATTGATACAAAACTAAGATCTAATATTGAAACTACATTTCCTGTGACGGCTACTGTTACCAGGCAAAATACACGTGGCCCACTGAGAAGGCAGGAGACTGAAAACAAATACGAAACAGATACGGGGAAAGAGAAGAAGCATGAAGAAAAGAAAAATATGCTGATAAATATTGTGGATACTTCGCAGCAGAAGTCAGCTGGCTTGCTCATGGTTCATACTGTGGATGCAGCAAAGATTGAGGACACTCTTGAAGATGATGAGAAGAGAGCTGAAATGGAAACGAACCCAGACAGTTCTCCACCAGAGATGCCAGAAGATAATGAAGAAGCAGAAAGTGGGTTGAACATATCTGCTACACCTGAGCCACCTGCATCTCCCTGCAAAACTATTGTAGCAGCTAGTTCTGTTGACGACCCTGTCATTTTGCCATTTCGTATCCCTCCACCCCCTTTAGCATCTATCGATATTGATGAAGAATTTATTTTTACTGAGCCATTACCTCCTCCCTTAGAATTTGCTAACAGTTTTGATATCCCTGATGACCATTCAGCTCCAGGTTCTTCTCTAACAGACTTACTTAAGCAAAGAAAAAATGGAACACCTACATCTGCTTCATTTAATCCCAACCAATCAGCAAATTCTTTAGACGGTAAAAAGCAAGTGGGTCTTTCAAACTGTTTGCCTGCCTCATTTGTGCCACCCCCTGACAGCTTTGATCATGTCACTGACTCTGGGATTGAGGAGGTAGACAGTCGATCTAGTAGTGACCATCACTTAGAGACAACCAGCACTATCTCAACGGTGTCCAGCATCTCAACCTTATCCTCTGAAGGTGGTGAGAACTTGGATACTTGTACAGTCTATGCAGATGGGCAAACATTTCTGGTGGACAAACCCCCAGTACCTCCTAAGCCAAAAATGAAGCCCATAATCAACAAAAGCAATGCACTTTATAAAGATGCTCTAATTGAAGAAACTGTAGATAGCTTTGTTATCCCTCCACCTGCTCCACCCCCACCTCCAATCAGTGCACAGCCCAGTATGACTAAAGTTGTACAGCAAAGGACCTCCAAGCTATGGGGCGATGTAAGTGAAGTAAAAAGCCCAATTCTCTCAGGCCCAAAGGCTAATGTTATTAGTGAATTGAACTCAATACTACAACAAATGAACAGAGAGAAATCCTCAAAGCCTGGAGAAGGGTTGGAGTCACCTACTGGAACAAAAACTGCAAGTCTCAGTACAAGGTAAATGCAACTAAATATTAAATAAGATCAATACTATTTTCAAGATTTAATTACTGTTTCCAAAATGGGAGCATATTTTTCAGACTTTACAGTAGCAGTCTCCACCATAAGAAGTTTGATAACATTAAAGATCAACCTCGGGGGTAAATACCTAATATAATGCTAAATTTTTCCCATGCTTATTCTGTTATTTTCTGGGTTAAAATAATGTACATTTTCACTGGGAAAATGATTCCACTTTCTGAGACTTCCTGTAATAACCACTTTGATAACAGCTACCAGCTACAGTTAGCTCCACTTTAAATCCCTTTGCTAGAATGTCACCCCTTTAGCATTCAATTTTTAGGCAATCTTGGAAGCTTCTTTAAGGAAGGTTCAGTAAATAGCAAAAGCAAGAAGCCAGAAACCAGTTGGAAATTTATAATTATTTGTTTCCATTTTAAGTTCTGTTTTTGTGAATGCTACAAGATTGAAGGGCTTGTGTACATGGAGCAGAGGTGTGCACTAATGTGTTACACATTAATTGGTCCCCAGATTCTGCAGATGCACATTAAAAGTTCCCTAATGCCCTTTAATGAGTACTCCTTGAAACAACAGGGTCTACATAGATGAATGAATGTGAAACACTTTAGTGCTGTTTAGAAATCACATGTAGTAGTGCTTGTGTTACCCTCCCACCCACCCCCTGCAGACAAGCATCATTGAGACCCCATCTGTGTTCAGAACTGAGGCAGGATTTATATTGATTTGAAACACAGTTTTGCTGAGAGAGAACAAGAAAAGGCCTGCAATAAATACTGAAATCATGCATGTGTACTATATGAAAATTACATAAACAAAATACAGGATAACATTTCTTCTATTTCTAAAGGAAAGCTCCTTAAAAATATACAGCCAACTGTAAACAGAGCAAACCTAAAATTTATGAGAGAAGTTGATCTGAAGTGGGGATGGCCGCCTACAATTGGGCAAAGAGTTCTCTCAGTTTCTATTACTTTGAACAGTCCATCCAATATTTTGAACTGGCTTGCTTTTTCTTTTAAAATACTATTTATTCAACAGAGTTCTTGCAGATTTACCAAACAATTATAGTTGTATTGAAATGTTATTCAGTTCCATAACTGATTGAGGCTGATAACATGCCAGTTTTTGTTTAGTCTTACTTCACATGCTCTGTGTGGCATTATTTGATTTAGGCAGCTAATTCAGTTAATCAGCAATATTGTATTCAATCATTGTATGACAAGAATCACAAAGCAATTTCTGTAACTGTTTTTTGTTTGCTTGTTTTTTACTGAAGTCACATGACCACTAAAATCTTGCTTAAATAACTGCTGTATGCAATATCCTTGTAAGTCACCTGATATATCGATGGTTTTCAATATTTTTTTATATTTCAGTTGCAGATATTTGTTTACCAAAGGAAATTTTCAGGGAACTAGAAAAATTTCTAGATCAGCATTCTTTTTTCATACTAGCTCATGGAGGTTTTTTTTATGGAGTTGGTTTCCAAAGCGTGCTTATGAAAGTCCCATGAGGATATCCTCTATCCTTATACACTTGAATGTATATTGTATTATACTGAATACAAAAATTGTCATTTTAAACATGCTAGAAGAACAATAGTGCAATAATTCTAGGTCTGTGCAGAGGCCAACAGGTAACTGGAAAAGTCAAGTATATTTTGCTAAAGTAGCAACTCTAGATACGCCACCTGTATCTGAACAGAGCGATATTCTGCTAAATCCTATAATTGGATACAAAATAACTTCTTTACTTTCAGTTTTCTGAATGTTGCTGGTGTCCTATAAGAGATTTCAATAGTTGGGCTTGACCTGTATGTTGTAAGAAAAAAATGGTATCCTCTTGGTGGTAAGGAGAGGTTTGGTATTACACAGAGTTTAGGAGAGGGTACTGACCTGTGAGCTCATCTTTTGCTGCGGAGTTATTAATTGTTTGATCTGACCTGCCATGTAGAAATACATTTTTGTTTGACACTTTGGTGCATAAAATAGTAATGCTACTATACATTAGTTACTATCCAAATTATTTCCTCTAGAATTATTGTGCTGGGCAGCCATGAAAACTGGGTGCTGAAACATGGAATGACTGCCACAGTTTGTGTACAGAATGGAGATGTGCTTGGCATTATAGAAAGTGTGGCTTTTTAAATACCAAATGGTCTCCAATTTAGGAAGCAGTATTTTCTCAAGTCCCAAAGGATGGTAGCTGAAGTTTCTTTCCTGCTGGATGGTGACCATAAAGGAAAGTATTAAAGTTCATACAGAATTCTTAGAATGAAGATACAGGTAAAAAAAAATCCAGGAAAGTGGAGTGCCTTTCGGTTGTTCTTCATGTAAACAGAGAACATAAGTTGCGTTGTCTGGTCCAGTTGAGGAACCTTAATACAATAAAAACAAATAGCACAGTGGTTTGAGCGTTGGCCTGCTAAACACAGGGATGTGAGCTCAATCCTTGATGGGGCCATTTAGGGGGCAAGTAGATTCATATATATCTGTCAGGGATGGTGCTTTGTCCTGCTGTGAGTGCAGGGGACTGGACTCGATGACCTGTCAAGGTCCCTTCCAGCTCTGTGAGGTAGGTATGTCTCCAATGACATTTGTGTAATGCATGTACTTTCACCAAAGGTGAAGCAGAAACTGAACTTAGAGGATGCGTTTGGTAATTTCATAAACCATGAAGTTGCCTAATTATAGATGAAAAATGACGGTCTGTACAACCTCTCTTTGCTCCCCTCGTGACTGCAGGGTTTGGTTTGGTTTTCCTTTTCTTTATGTAAAGTCACTTTATGCTGCTAGTTTACTGGGTTTGATGAGCCTAATCTTATTTAATTCTTTCGTATTTTCAACTATTAGGTCATTTCTAGATTACATTAGAACAGGACATTCCTGTTTGTTCCAAAATATTGTGTGGCAAATAATTAGACCACATGCTTTGCCATTCCTTCCTTTTTTTTCCTGAAATAATCAGAACTGGATGGATTCACTGCAACTCTTTCATGAGTCAAAATAAAGTGCTTCATTTACTGGAAGGGGAGGGTTTTAAAATGAAATGTGGAAGTAAATGTAAAGACTTCTTTCTGGGGAAGGAAGAAATTAGGCTGACAGGAAAGCCTTCAAACAGTTTTGAAAGAGCTGCTAACGTATTGTTTTTAAAAAAATCATCATGCAAAAAAGGGGTATTCATAGGTGACAGACCTCTAGAATTAGTTTTCTACTGCAAAACATGAGGGTAGCAGTTACATTGTATTATTCCCTCAAAGCTTTCCTATCACACATAGAATGTAGTTTGAAGTTGTGATCACCAGTGAGTATAGAGATCTAATTCAAACGATACCTTTAAAAAACAGAAATTAAAAGGTAAAGTTGAATGCAAATCAACTGTCAGCTAGTCCTTCTGTGAAAAAATATTTGCAAACACACGTTTGGAACACAGAGTGCAGGGAAGGCGTAATTCTGGAAGACCTAGGAGTTATAATAGACAGCAAGTCAGACATTCATTTAGAATGTGGTATGACAATTAAATAAAATAAATAAATGGCCTATTAAGTGTTGATCTGTGTATAAAGATGCATCACCTCACCAAACAGGGATTTTATTCTTCCTATAATTCCAGTAGGACATATCTTGAATACTGGTGAGGGGAAAGGTTTTGTTTAATTTGGTATCAGAAAAGTGTAGGCACATATGAGGAATTCAAAGATGAGCAGAAAATGGGAACTGGATGAATTTATGTATGAGAAGATTCGAAAAAGCTAACTAACTATTTCTTAGCTTAACAGAGATTGAGGAAATAGTTGAGAGAGAGTCTACAACAGTGGTCAGAATTGGTTGACCGGGATCAACAGGTCAATCCTGAGGAATCTCCCAACTGATTGCAATCAGCACTCAGAAGTCACCTGTACAATTCCCAGTACCGCTGTCAGCCACATTGCCTCTTCAAGGTCATATGGCCCTGCTGGGGGCAGGGCTCTGGGCAGTTACAGCCACATGGCCAGTAGGAGCTGCCAATGTGAGATCCTGGCTTATGGGAATGGTGGCACCATGCTCCTCCCCTTCAGCTGCAGTATGTGGTAGCAAAGGACTATGGATCAGTGGCCACTGATGACTGTCATCCCTGCAGGGCTCTAGCATGTTGACCTTAATAAAAAGGTTGAAGAACACTGATCTACAGTTGTTTAAAGGATGCAAAATCCAATTAAAGGAATTCTTTAATGTGTTAGACGGAGGTGGTAGGAGAGAATATACCTGGAAGTTATAAGATGAAATTCAGTTTGAAGATTAGAAAAGATTTCTGTTTCTTAATATGCACAGGACTCTGTATTTCAGGCCTGATCTGTTTCCAGTAAAGTCTGAGATCATTGCCAATGACAGCAGTGGGATCATGATTGGAACCTTGGTCTTTTTTCTGCTTAACATATTCTGTGTTCTGCCTAGGGAAGCAGTGGGCAAATACTGGCATGCAGGCCAGATACAGTTCACCAGGGTTGGCCCCTAGAAGGCCGCTGCTGCTATATTTCCCTGCATCTCTATGGGTATGGGCTCTTGCAGTTCCTGTCGGCCGCAGATTGTTGTTAGTGGCCAATGGAATCTGCAGAAAGCAGTATCCAGATCCACACTGCTTCCTGCATCTCCCATTGGTCAGGAACAGCGATCCACAGTAAATAAGAGTTGCAAGCACCTGTACCTGTGGAGGCACAGGTGAGTATAGTGTTGGAAGCCCGCCAGCGGCTAACCCTGGCAAACTGCTGCCATCTTATTGCCCACCCCTGGCCTACTGCACGAATGGATGACAAATTCTTTTATGTGGTGGGAAGAAGAGGGGACAGCAGATGCTAATGGCAAACTCATGGGAGCGGACAAAATGCCTACTTCTCCGTCCTGACACTAACTTGAATCTGGCCCTAGCATGTGAGTTAATGCATAGAATTGTCCATTCTAAATTTGCGGGATCTCCAGAAACTGCTTGCATAAAATCATCACTGCCTTACTCAACAGATCTGCTGCACTCCGTGTATCACTCACTTTTGGTGATAAATACATTTTTCATTGCATTTAGTCCTGTCCCAACTATGACTGAGTAAGTTGGTGTCTTTATTCCATTTGTGCATGACCTGCAGAATTATTTACTAAGTTCCAACGTACTTTGGCCTATTGTTTTGTGACATTTTCAAGCACTTGAGGTATTCAAATTCTTTTTAACATAGAAAAGCATTGGGTGATCTAAATAGAGGAGTTGCTATCTCTCTGGCTACGTCTACAGTATGAGATAAATTCGATTTTAAGGAAGTTGCTACAATATTAAAATGTCACAGTCTTCACTGTAAATACCATTAGTTCGAATTAGGGAGTATTGATAGTGATATTATAATATCATCAGTAATGGCTGGGTGTAGCATCAAGTTAGAATTGAAAATTTCATATAAAGGCATGTGTGGAAGTGCCATATCTCAAAATTAAATTTATTAGCCTCCAGAAGTGTCGCGTATGTATCCCACAAAGCTATGTGGTTAGTTGCCAGGTAAGGCTGCTGCTCTCCTGGTGTGCAGGAAAGAGGTCACAGGAAGCCTGTGAATTTGAATTTGAATTCATCAGCACCCAGTCCTTGAAATATAAAGGGTATCCATAATGAAAAATGTCTTTTACCTATTGCATCGCACCGGATTGGTAGCCATCTCCTTCGGTTATGAGCATTCAGGGTAGTGACTGGCCAAGTAGCTCTTAGGTTCACAAGAGAGCTCCAGTGTGGACCCATCAGGAGATGCTGGATCTTCTTGCAGTTTGGGGAGATGAATCAGTGGCGAGCAGACTTCAGGTGTCCAAGAGAAATGTGAACACACATGGTAAGATCTCGCAGCTGATGACCACCAGAGATTACTCTCAGGACTCTATGCAATGCCAGTGAAAAAGAACTCTGGCAAGCCTATCACAGAGTCCAGGAAGCCAACCGGCATTCCAGGTCATCTCCACAGACTTATCACTATTATGAACAGATGCACATGTCTCTTGGCAGCACGGGGAATCCCACCACGTTTCCCAGTATTAATTATGACAGTTGTGGAGGCCCTGGCATGGAGTCGGGTGAACCAAGAGTTGCTGGAGGGCCAGGAGCAAGAAGCCAGTGGAGAAGAGGAAGGGGGCAACTAGGAGGGGCCCGAGGAAGTTCTTCCTGGCAGCCTGGATCTCTTCACCCTACAGCTGGAACTGATCCCCTTGATGCCGGTCTCCAAGCCCCTGGGACCAAGTTGTTCTGGTGAGTATTTTTTCTGAACGCTAGAAGTGTATTCTGGCTGGATATACGTATGGGCGTGGGTACAGGTTTTCTATGAATCTGCACCCCTCAGAACGGCATGTTAATACTTCTGAGGATGAAGTGCTTATCTGTTTTGGAGATTTCCTCAAATGCCTCATCCAGGCACTCTTGTATATTTTGCACCAAGTTTTTGGGCAGGCCTGACTTATTGTGGCTTCTACAGTAGTACACCTTGCCACACCAGGCAAACACATAGTGATTTCATATCAGGCCATTACACAGCATTTTGGCAAATTTTCCAGACTTGTGGTCACACAGGATGAGCAGCTCTTCTTTGTTGATCTGTTAGTTTTAGGAGGGTGATGTCTTTTTTTGTCACTCTGAAAAAGCACAGGAATTTGGATTGAATTTTTTTTTTGCAGTGCTTCCTGCCCTTTTACATTTCCCTGGAACACATTGTTGCACTATGTGGTTGGTGCATGCTCTGTTTCCCCACTTTGCATGGATGGCAGGCTGTATGGGCTTTCTCCCCTCCCATTTCCCTTTCCCTCTCACACATTTTTTTTCCCTCAATTCACAGGGATCCCTCTTCACCCAGCCTTCCATGCAGCTGGAATCAAACCTTTCCCCACTCTTTCCTTTCACCATGCGGCTGCCAGGCTCTGAAGTCCTTGCTACTTGCAAAGGATTGCTCCAGGAATGGGTGAAAAAAAAATTTCCCCTACTCCAGGACAATGGCCAGCTTACCCGTCTTTGCAATCCCACTCACATGCTCCCCTCCCTGCTGTAAAGTGGACAATAGCTTATCATGTCCACAACTAAATGTTCTGGATAAATGGTTTAAATGATGGCTTGTGCAAGGCATACCTGGAATACCATCCTTAATAAGCCTTAAGCAGCCTTGCAAAAGAAACCTTCCCTGGTAATAAAGACAGAGACCCATTCATTCCATGAGTAAGAGTTCAGTGTGAATTGTATCTCAGTTGTCATGCCCAGTGTGGAAGACAGGCTGAGGAAGCATAAAAAGATGCAAGCAGAATCTGATCTTGCAGCATGTGGAGAGGTCTGAAGCAGAAACCAGTGATGTGAAAAGGGAGATGGCATAGTGGCGTCACAGTACAGCAGAGTGATAGCAGAGTGTGCTTGACTTCCAGAGAGAGCCAGCGGCAAGCAGACTAAAAACATGGCAAAGCTCATAACAGCAGTGAGTGACCAAATGGAAGTCCTGGGCTCCATGCTGGAGCTACAGAGGGGCTCCCAATGCAGCAGTTGGGAATCCCTTGAAGACAGGTCACCCACCCGCTGTCGTCATGGTTCCAGAACGTGGGGAGGGTGGAAAAGGTGAGCCTGCTGCTACAGCCTCCATGGTCACTGCCAAAGAATATTCCACCAACCTTGACCACACTTTGTTTCCCAGCAGCTTAAACCTCTCTTCCACCCAAAATAAACATTCTTTTGAGCTTGGTGTGATTTTTTTTTTGGGGGGGAGCATGGTATGCATGAGTGGTAGGGTGCACAAATCATTGCTGAGATTAGGGTGGGTTGGGGACAGCTGATAGCACAGCTGCCCACTGCTATGCCAAGGTCTGCAGAGGATTTGTGGCAGAGGCCCCAGCATGGCGAGAGCTGATAGCACAGTTGCATTCCCCTATACCAGGTCCACAGAGGACTCATGGCAGTGGAACCTGGGCAGGGAGGGCCGATAGCATAGCAGCCCTTTCTTTAGGAAAATAAGCTTGCGTCCACATCCGTTTTTCTGCCTGCAACTGAATCCCCTCCCTCCAAGTAAAAACATTCATGTAAGACCTGGTCTGGTTTATTGGTTCATATTTGGTGGGGAGCACAAATGAGTTTGGAGAGTGGGGGTTGGTTGCTCTTACAGCAGAGAAACACATCACCATCATATACATGGTATATACATAATATTACATAATTACATTCATAATATTCATGAAGCTATTTTTTAAAATGTCCCTGATTGCTGCCACCTCTGCATGGTTATTGGTGAACAGCAATGTAGGCAGCTGTTAGTAAGCCCTGCCTATGCTCTCAGCCTCAATATTCCATGTGTTCAGGAAAGAATCCTACCTGGATTCACAAATGTTATGGAAAATAACTCACAGGGGGCACATTAGTTTCATCAAGGTTCAAACAGGTCAATAGGCATCTGAACCTTGCTTCTAAATGGCTAAAGGTGCATTCAACCACCATTCTGATTTTGCTGAGTCTTTGATTGAAGTTTTCTTTGCTGCAGTCCAGGGCTCCTGTGTCGGGGTTCATAAGACAAGGCACCAGAGGGTAAGCAGTGTCGCCCAATATTACAGTAGACATCTCCACATCACCAATCTTGATTTTCCAGTCTGGGGGAAAAAAGTCTCATCCATAAGCTTTCTGTACAGCCCAGAATTTCTGGAGAATGCGCCCATCGTGAACCTGCTTTGACCATCCCACATTGATGTTGGTGAAACAGCCTTTGTGATCTACCAATGCTTACAATACCATGGAGAAGTACCTCTTTCTGTTTATATACTTAGAGGCCAGGTGGGCTGGGGCCATGATGGGGATGTGTGCCATCTATTGCCACACCACAGTTAGGAAACTGCATGACAGCACAGCCATCCACTATGGCCTGTACATCTCCCAGGGTCACAGTCTTCCTGAGGAGATGCTGACTGATTTCACTGGCTACCTGCATCACCACGGCCCCCCCACTGTGGATCTGCCCACTCCAAATTGATTTGCCACTGACCAGTAAGTGTCAGGCATTGCAAACTTCCACAAAGCAATTGCCACTTGCTTCTGAACTGTTAAAGCCGGCCTCATGCTTGTGTTGCTGTGCTTCAGGGCAGAGGCCAGCACATGAACAAAGTTCCAAAGATGTAGACTTGCACATGAGAAAGTTCTGCAGCCACTGCTCCTCATCCCAAGGACTTCAAAACAATGTGGTCCCACCAGTGTGTGCTGGTCTCGTGAGTCCAAAACTGCCATTCCACTGTGAGTAATGCATTCAGGGCAGCCAGCAGTTGTGAGTTCTTGGACCATCGTAGAAAGATTTCCTGTTCAAAACCTTCATCAACCATCAGCTCACTTTGTAATTGACACAAAAATTGCACAACCATCCATGAAGTTGCCATAAGTGTGTGCAATGACTTGAAGCATTTCAGGGTCTATGATTGCGCTAGTGCTGTCTTCCCTTTGTTTTCACGTGGTTACTAGGTGCTCTGAATTCTGGAACAATAGTTTGCATTCTACGATAGTGACATCAAACACCCACAAGCAACTGGGGCTAAGGCACTGTGGGATAGGTACCCCCCATTGCATTGCTCATGCAGTTGAACTTGGGGATGCAGAAACTTGACATGGAGGTTGAATTTCCACAAGTTTTGTGGACACTTAAATTCACATTCGTAAGAATGAGGTTAAGAAGTTGGATTTATCTCGTAGTGTGGACATAGCCGCGCTCTCTCTCTCCCTTTCTCCTTCTCTGAAAGAGAACTGGGAAACTTACTAAGAACAGGGCCACCACTCTGGTAGAGGGTATGTAGCAAGAGGAGCAGCTGCCTGGGTCCAAGGCCAAATAGCTACCAGAGAGCTGGCAGTTAACAGGGCTAAGTAAGAGGCTATCCTCCATCCCTGTCCCCTTCTAGGTGCCTGGAACTAGGTCCCCCACCTTGCCCAGGGGCTTGGCAGTTCTTGTCAGCAGCTCTGACTAAGAACAGGATTTCTGCATTTGAATTAGCTCCGCCAAATGGATATGGGAAACATTTTAGCAAGCCTGTTAGTCACCCTAACCAAACAGAAGCAGTGGTATAACGCATGCAAGCATTGTTCAGGGGTTGACTTCGGGTTCTGGTCACAACACTCAGCACCAAATGCATGATGAAATTGAGCCATTGCTTGTTCATGTGAAATGTAAAAAAATTACAGCCTATGTAGCATTGCTAAATGTCAGTAAAAATTATCTCTGTGCAGCTAGTAACAGAGACTTGAACTACAAGGCTTACTTCCAATTATAGGATGCATTGTAGCTGTCATAACTGTAACTCAGTCATGGTGATTTTATCATTTCATGGTGCTGATTAATTTCAAACTACAGATAATTGGTGAGCATTAGTCAAAGAGCATCATGAAATATGACCTCTGTGCATTTTCTGGTAAACAAGGACTACAGAGATGATGTAATGAGCAGAATTACACACTGAGTTATTAAGCAAACAAACCCTAAAAGCACTTCTTTCTTCATATTTTGCTGTAGTAATAATTCCTATAAGTGTAGTTGTGATGGCCATGGGTTGCTGAACATAGAGATGCGTGAAAATGGTAACTTAGAAACATTTGGCTAAAATGTCTACTTGCCCCTGCACTGAATTAACTAATTTGCAGGCCGGACAGGAGTAAAGAGATGAGAAGAAATCCAAAGGATGTGCCTGCTTAAATTATATTGCTAAGAGAAGAAATGATGAGTAACTAGATGGGGGACTGGATCTTTATTTGAATCTGGCCAGCTTCCCCACCCCATAGTTCCTTCCAATCATCTAGTCCAGGCAATTTTGGAAACCAGTCCTAATTACAAAATGTTATTTTGAGTCTGGCTAATATATCTTTGTACATTGACTAAATTATTATACCTCAGGTCTGGATATCCAATTCTCTCTGCCTCGGGCCCCCCCCGCCAAAAAAAAAAAAAAAAAAGCATTCATTGAAGACGGGACCTATTTGACCACAATATAAAAACAGAGATTGTAATAGAAGCTGGATATATTCAGTCCCAGGGATTTTGCTTTAAGTTCATCTGTTCAAAAATACTTTGGGAAGCAGATCTGCACTGTAGCTTTGAAGGAGCTGTATTTTTCCCATAATATTGGGAGCTAATATTAGCAGTTCTGTAAATTAATTTTAAAATCTACAAACTTCTATATGGACCTGATAGAGCAATACAGGTGATAAAATCGGGGAGCGGGGGGGAGTGGGGGAGGGTTACCCATGTTAACAGATTAGTGTGTACTCTGTGAACCAAGTAGTTGCTTAGCAACATAATGATTAGGGTAACCTAGGGGATCCCAGTGAATAATGTCAGTATGATTAACACCAAATAAACCAAGGTGCTCTGAGGGAGAAGAAAAAAGCAAGAGAACAGCCGAAGGTGAAAATGGCATCATTCATCATGAGTTTCCTTAATTGTTCCAGTCTGATTCAGTGTGCTTATAAGGAGTAAATAGTAATGACAGTTGTTGTAGGTTCCAATCACTACTCTTACTAAATCATATTGCTTTAGATGAAAATGGTTATAACTTATTCAGGACGTAATTCTTATCTGATGTCTTGATGTCTTTTATGTTAGCAGTGGGCCTGAGTCCGGTAGTGCTACGTGCCTTCCATTCCCATTGAAAACAATGGGAGTCAGACATACTTAGGCAGCTTGCAGGATTGAGCCTGAAGGGAATGAAAAAAAGGTAGTGTACTGGGATGATAATTTAAAAAAAAAAAACCTCTCCTGTCTCAATTTCCTGTAATATATACTTGAGAAGGGACACAATTTTATCATAACCAGGTAACGTAGAGTTACATTCAACAGAGTTCTGCATAGTAAATGTCAATGCATTAGCTCATCATCATCGTTATCTTTTGTGACTACTCTAAACAAATAAGCCACCAGTAAATATTTTTAAGTTACTGTGTGTCCATTGCTTTCAGTTCATCCCATGAATTGCCAGCCAGTTTCACAGGATTTTTGCTTTGTGCATTATTTTGCAGTGTTTTAGTCATTCCATTTTGTTTTTCATTTTTATTTGCTCCCATGACTGCTGCTCACAGAAGAGGGTCATGCTGAAGTGCCATGAAGTAAGTGATGACAAAGAGCATAGAATATTCTGTGTTGTGCCTTCTTGCTGCTTTAATTTTCACTAATTGGTACCACATTTTTAATGTTACTTTATTACTAACTGCAGTTTGGATTAGTTGATCCTAATCCAGAAATGGTAGCCACTTCTAAAATCACTAATTTACAGAACTGGGTCTGATTTCAGAACAAGATTAAATCTAACTTTTTCATGAAGCAAGATCTCAGCAAAGATATTTAAATAAGTAAGAGCCATTCACTACATTGCTCACAGATGAATAATTCAACAACTGCTTTCTCATACAGCCATGTGGCATTTTAGTATCCTTTTACTCTGCTTTGCCATTTTCTCATTGCTCTCCTTCCTTATTGGACTACCTGAATAACACCCAGTGATAAATGAGCTGTTTGGCCACAGATGAATTTCACACATGCTTTCCCGTTTTGACAAAATGAACTTGCATCTGACTTTGTTCAATGCAAAGAAAAATCACAACTATGTGAGACATTAAAGTAAACCCTCGAGTTACAGGGGGGTTGTGTTTTGCACCACTCGCATAACTCAAAGTTTTGTGCAAGTTGAGGGGAGGGGGGAACCAGGCTGCAGCCTGGTTCCAGCCTCCCTGGGGCTTGCAGGAGCCAGGAAACTGACGAGCCCACCAGAGCTGGTCAGTTTCCTGGGTCCCAGAGAGGCAGGCACCTGCAACCCAGGGGCAGCCTGGTTCCCATCTCCCCCGTTTGTGGGATTCAGGAAACTGACCCCAGCCATGAGCTGGTCAGTTTCCTAGGTCTCAAGGAGCTGGGAACCAGGCAACAGCCTGGCTCCCGGCTCCCCTCCTCTTGCAGAGCCAGGAAACGGACCAGGGCAGCAAGCCTGGTTAGTTTCCTGGCTCCAAGGTGGGGAGTGGGAGCTGGGGCAACCTGGCTCCTGGCTCCCCTCTACTCCTTGGAGCCAGGAAACTGACCAGGCTTGCTGCCTTGGTCAGTTTCCCGGCTCTGCAAGGGGAGGGGAGCCAGAAGCCCAGCTGCTGCCTGGTTCTGAGCTCCCCACCACTCTGGGGACTGTGAAACTGCTCCTGTCAGTGGCGACATGAGTCAAGCTGCTACCCCTGACAGGAGCACTCACCCCACTCCTGGCACGGACAGCAGCCTGACTCTTGCTGCACCTCTCAGGGCATGGCCTAGAGTCAGTCTGCTGCCCAACAGAAGCGGTTTTCTGTGCCTATCAGACCGTGTCCCATTAACCCCAGACGCGCAGCTGGCTTGCTTGTATCTGGAAGGTTTACTGTATCAGTTTCTATAAGTTAGGCATGATGTCCAGGCAGGTTCCCAGTCACAACCAAAACTCCACTACATCTCCTGCGCTTGTAGTAGATCCCTTCCCATACCTACCTCCACTCCCATGTTCCCATCTTCTGTTAGTCAGGTGAAAACCACCTGCTACAGCTGAAGCAGGTGCTCTTCCCGCTCCTCCATGCAGAGGCTTCCTGAGCGCTCTCTAATACCACTGAATTTTTTACTCCCAGTGTGCCTCACCAGCCTGCACACCATCCTTTATCTTCACCAGCCCCCAGATCAGGATTCCCGATCCTGCCTCACTTCTTTCCCACCATAAACCACCTCACAATGAGACCCAGTGACCTCTTCTGGTCTCTCTCTGTAGCTAATAAATTCTAACGACTAGCTTTTCAGTTTCTCTGTTGTGCTGAACTGAAGTAAAATACAAATATTTGCAATTACAGAAACATTTTAAGTACACAAGTCCGGGCTTGAATAACCTTATTCTGTACTGTATTTCTATTTATATTTTATTGGCTCTTTTTCTTTCCGTAAGACTTGTTTTTCTGAAAGAAGGTGGAAGAGCTTTGTCATAGACAGCAGGCCTTTAGGCAAGTCACAGTATAAAAATAGCTTGGATGAGAACATAATGCAAGGTTTTGTAGTTTTCTCCCCCACTTCCCACAAGGGAGCCATCTAGGATATATTGCACCATGCTGTCTGCCACTGAATCGTTCTTTTAATTAAAAATATTATAGCATATTCAAATCAGCTAAATATAATGCATAATTAGTCAGATTTTCTTGTTTGCAAGCCACATGGATTGCTTTTGCCCTTGGGAAATACACCATTGTGACACAGTACTTTTATATTATGATATAACAGGAGACAGTGAAATATGCATTTCAACCAGTGCTATCATACACAAGTGAATGTCCACTCCAGAATTTTACCATTTGCTGTTTTTAATAGGCCAGACTAATTTAAAACAGTCATCATGTGCATCACCTTTTTTAAATATGTAAGTAAGGGAGAGAGTGAGTTCAGCCTGTCATTTGTTAAAGAAATTTGGTTTTAGGCAGCAGAACATTAAAGTACTGTAATGTGATCACACACTTACCCTTTTAAATTTGCCACCTACAAGTTACATGACTCCACTAGCTACCATTTTGCTGATGATCCCATGATGATGAAATACATAACAGAAGAGAACACGTAATTTTTATATGTAACTTTCTTTTTGTATTTGCCCTTCTTTCCCCTGAGTGTAGAGTGTATGAGTGTAGCTGCCTTAGAAAAGGAATTAAAAAAAAAAAATAGAATGACAGTTACTTGCAATTTTTCTTACATAAATGTCAGATGGTGAAAAAATTGTAAAGTAAACCCTTGAAATGTGAGATTTCAACTCAAAATCCCATTCCCACCCTGGCTCAACCCACCCTGCCCTGTGCAGCCCCCTCCCACCCCACTCGCTACCCCTGCACAGCTCCAGCTCACCTCCCACTGGGGGGCAGCAAGTCTCAGCTGCAGCTAAGCCCTGGGAAAGCAACAGCCTCAGGCACTGTGCTACCAGAGCCCTGGGGAAGTGGCAGCCACAGGTGCTCTCTGCCCAGAGCCCCAGGGATGTGGCAGCCATGGGCACTCCTGGCCCCAGTTCAAATCCTCCACATGCAGCTCTGGTTCAGCCCCTCCACCCCCACTCCCTTGCAGCCCTGACCCACCCCAGGCTTAACCCCCCTGCCCCTCTCCCAAACAGCCCCAGCCCACCGCCAGGCTTAACCCCCCCCCCCCCCCCCGCAAACCAACCGCAGGACTTACCTTTCGAAAGGTGCTCCTGCTGCTTCCCCATCTGCAGAATGTGCATTCCTCTGGGGGAAAAAGCTGCTCCTGACTTATGCAAAATTTGGGTTACGCGGGAGTGCATGGGGATGCAACCCTTGTGTAAATTGAGGGTCTACTGTATAATTCCTTTATTGTACATGTTGTGATACAAGGATTGGCGTGGCATGTAAGAATGGGCAAAGGAAGTTGTGTGTTTAAGGCATGAGATAGGAAGGAGGAGGAGAATTCTATTTCTGGCTGTGCCACAGGCCTCTTTTATGACCTTGGCTAAGTCACGGAACTTGTGTGTCTATTATTCCATGGGTACAATGAGAACACCTACCGCAGTGGAGGCTTGCAATTGTAAAGTTAAGTTCATTTGCAGTAGTGTAGTGTTTAGTGTCTGTTTGAGATAGAGTCGCTAGTTTGGTGTTTTTTGTTTTGTTTTGTTTTTTTTGATTATCAGCTAAAATAGATTTGTCTCATTACTCAGTACCACAGAAACAATGTAAATGATATTTATGAGAAGAGCACACAGTTAATTTTTCATTAAAGACATAATGCAGTTTCAATGTGAAAGGTGCAATAATGATTTTCTAAACAAATATATACTTGGAGTCCGGCAGCAAAAGTGGTAGCTGTAGATGGAAACCAGGGTTGTCCATTATTTTTCTGATGTATGGCAGTGTTATATAATTGTTCAGCACCATTGGCTCTTATTCTTAGTTGGCCCCCTCAGCACTACTGTACCGAACATGGATCAATAATCAGTGGAATTACAATACAATAGCAGTGGAAAGTTAAAGCAAAGACACATAGTCAATGGAGTAATGGGCTAGACCTTTTATATATCTCATGGCCATAAACCATATTTCTTTTTCAAAGCAAAGCTTTCATAACCTTCTAATTGTGTCTGCCCTATTGAAGCTGTCAATGGCCACTTAGTTTTAAGTTAATATTAGCAAAGTTATGTACTTCTTGGTTCAATGATTTTTTTTAATAATTTCTTAACACATGGGTCTTGCAATCTGCAATTTCTGTTGTTTGGGGCTCACTCCTGCAAGATGCTGAGAGCCATTAGGTTCCAAGCAACTCACAAGAAAGTACTGAAAACCTTGCAATTTTTTTAACCTTTCTTGGCCAAATTACAATACTGTGCAATAATAGCTAAATTCTGAAACTACTGCTCCTACTGTACTTCTGGAGTAACTAAAGAACTGACCCTGCGAGGTTTACAAGTCTGCTTCTTTTCTTTGAACTTGTAAAATTTTGTGAAATAAGTACTATTATGTGCATAGAAATTATTCAAAAAGTAAAGTTTTACAGGATCAGACCCTGAATAATCTGTTGTTCTGATTTATCTGACCTTTCACTGTCAGCGCAGTGAACATAATTCCAACAGTGTATACTGCTAGTGCAGATGTTTTGCATTTTAACATTTATATGAACTGTTGGCTCAAAACTAATATGTCTGTAGAATACCAGTTGATGAAACAGTCAGACTAAATGTAGCCATTTCCATGGTAGCTAGATTGTATAAATTTGTAAGTGGATCCCTTAGCACTTGATTTAAACCATCTTCCAGAGCACAAATAGACTTTCCCTCATTGTTCACAAAAATAATAGGCAGAGCATATTTTTTTAGATACCTGCTATTCAAGTGACTAATCTGTCACACTCTGAGCACCATCAATGCTCCATATAATCAAAGGAAAGTGAAAGCACCCAGCACCTTACAAAATTTGGCACAGAGAAACTGGAGTCGCCAAACAAAGTAAAATTTAAATTTTGTTTAATTTGCCAATTTAACAAAAAGGAAAACATTCAGAGACTTTAAGGCCCAAGATGCCCACCTTGATCATCTAATTATAACTGGAAAGTTTTTGTTTCATCATGAGGAGCAGGTAATCATTTGCCAGGAAAACCAAATGTGGCAGCAAGAACATGACTATTAAAACATAAATTTGGTTTGATGTTGCTTGATTGAAGAGGTGGAAAAAGTGCCCAAAAAGTTACTTGAGCAAGAGTGCAGCTGCTTTCATTTCTGGATACTTGACTACAATTGGGGGGGGGGATGCTTGTGTGTACCTTTACTCAAATAGTTTTCAGCCAGGTCACCGGTAAACTTTTACTCAATTAACTTTTTGGGTACTTTTCCCCCTGCTGGTTGGAATTCTGATTTAATTCTTGCCACACTTACAAAGGCTTGCCTGTTGTTGACAAAAAATATTGGAACAAATTTTCCAAAAAAAGGGTGACTGGATGGCACAAGGGATTTTCACCAGCAGTTAGCTAGTTCAAATCTTGTCAAGTCAGTAATTTTAATAAAAGTAAACAAAAAGCGATAATCTCCACAAAAGGATTTGTGATCCCAATTCACCAATAATGTATCCATATAAACTATCAGCACCTTCATTAATCAATGTTGGCAAGGGCTCTAATGGGCACTTAAACTATTATACTTTCTCTCCAAGAGGTGGTCTCTTTAGGGGTCACTTGAAGAGTTTCAGACAGCTTGCTATATAGAGGAATAAGAATCAGAGTAGACGCAATAATTAACTCAGAATGTGATTTTGTTTAAGTTCAAAGTCAAGTAAATTACATGCTTTGAGAAAGGAATTTGAAATTCACTTTAAAGTTTTGCATTTTTAGCTACATTATTGTCTGGTGTGAAATGTAACTCCTGACTTAGAGAGAGGCCAAACCACAATCCCAGATCCAGTCACTGAGGGATGTCCAAATTCAAATCTGAACTTCATGGCCTCACACCCAAAGAGTCATGTTTGTAACACTGCTTCTCATTTAATTTTGAATTAATTTACAGTAGCCCTGCAAAAGGAAGAAAACATAAATTTAAAAACATCCAGAGAACACGATAAACTACTCAGGGAAGATCTTGATTTATAATGATGATATGGCTTACCATTGGTCATAGATAGTTGGGTCCATTTTATGGAAAAGAACCTTTGTAACTCCTTGGTGCTTGTGCCTTTACCTGACCTTGTAACAAAAATTACCCTTGTTTTGTGAAATCTGTCAAAAATTTAAAAAAAAAATCCCCTTCCATTTGCTTACTCCAAGGACACGTTTTTCTCTCCTTGCTAAGGAAAGCCTTTCATTCCATTGCTGACACTTCTGGATGTTTTCTCTCTGTAATTTCAGGAGCACAGATGTCATGAGTACTGTCTCAGGTACACGAAGTACAACCATCACTTTTACAGTCCGGCCTGGAACCAGCCAGCCCATCACATTGCAGAGCAGGTCCCCAGACTATGACAGTAGGACATCAGGAGTAAGACATGCTCCAAGTCCTGTGGTTTCACCAACAGAAATTAACAAAGACATCATGCCTGTTCCTCTGAGTGCTGCTGCTTCAGTTTCATCTCCTTCTCCAACTCTTTCTGATGTATTTAGCCTACCCAGCCAGCCTCCTTCTGGAGACTTATTTGGCTTGAACACAGGACGCAGCCGGTCTCCTTCTCCCTCAATACTGCAACAGCCAATCTCAAATAAGCCTTTTACAACTAAGCCTGTCCACTTGTGGACCAAACCAGATGTGGCAGATTGGTTGGAAAGTCTAAACTTAGGTGAACATAAAGAGACCTTCATGGACAATGAAATAGATGGCACCCATTTACCAAACCTTCAGAAAGAAGACTTGATAGACCTTGGAGTGACTAGAGTTGGCCACAGAATGAACATAGAAAGAGCTTTGAAACAGCTACTGGACAGATAAAAATGGCTACCTTTTCCTCTCAAACTTGCGTTATAAATAGAGATGGGCTGGTACTGTAATACTCCAAATGTCTTGGCTGTCTGAGTGTGTCAGCAAAAGAAGACAAGGTTTAATTTAGTGGCTGGCACAGACTGTATGTTTAGTGCCCAAGCTTAAATTTGAGTAAATGGAATTAATGGAGCTCGTGGGGAGAGGTGGGGGGTGGAGACAGAGGAGAGAGAGAATTGTTAACTTTGAAATATTACCTGTCCATTAATGATGCCTTTCAGGTGGGACCCAGAACATGCATGTTTTCTTTTGGTTTTAAACCACCAGCATTTCATTTTTGAACAAAAAAAAACACCCTAGTTTGCATACACACCTTTCCCCAGCCATTCAACGTAGTCATTTCTTGACACACGCATCAACACTTTCCCCTTTTTTAGCTTTTTTTTTTTTTTTTTTTTAAATATAGACGCTTACATGCTGTACCTTTTTATCAGTACTAATACACACCCTCTTTCACAATGTCATTTTGATCTTCTGTTGATCTTTGGTTCGTTGGCAGTGAAGCTGCAAAAAAACCTGTGTATCCCCAGTACTTGTTTAAAAGTGACTGTTCTGCTTTACTTAGGCATTTCTTTATTTCTGCATTTATTATAATTAGCACATTTTCTAAGGTAGCAGAATAGGTTTTAAACATTATGTACGGACCTGATGGGTAGAATGTGGAAACTATTTATAAAGTGGAAGATAATTCTCAATGGTACTACCAAATGAGGCTTGTTTGATCCAGGTACTCCCATTTTGCAACCAGATAAACTGTTAATAACTCCCAACATAGGCTATGTGATCGATGTGGTTGTGAAAAGCATTGGATATACTGTGTCCATGCTGATCACCCCCAGATCCTGCTTAATTCACTGAGCTGCAAGTGCTCAGCATCGCTAAAAAACAGACTGGATATTGCTTCCATGGAAGTTGGTTGGATTTTTGCCATTAACTTTATTGGGGGCCAGAATTGGAACCGGTTAGTAATAAAAATGTCTCAGCAGGTGATCATCTATAGTTTAAAAATATGTAAAGGGCAAATGAAAAGGAAGGGAACGTGGGGTGTCCGAGCATGTAGGTGTTCCAAAGGACCAGAGGGTTTCAGATTGTGGACTTGGTTCCTCGCTTCCTGGCCAGGGCTATAGGTTGGGGAAGCATAGTCAACGCCTCAGCAGGAGCAGACAACTTCCCATCACTCTCTCATAAGTTCTTTATTCAAAAATTAGTAGCAGGGTCTAGAAAGAGAGCAGCGTCTCTCCCAGTATTACAGGCACTTGTCCAGTTTGGGGCTGATTGTTCACTTGTTCTGCACTCTGAGTGCGTCCTAGGAATACACAGGTTTTGGCAGATTTGACTTTTAAAGAAAAACTTAACTATTTTCTCTCTCTGTCTGATCCCTTTTGTAGGTAACACCTTTATTAATTTCTGTCTTGAGTTTTGGGGGTCTTAGTTTCTGAACATTTAACCTTTTCAAGGCAGGCACAACTTTTACTGACAGCCAGAGACTCAACCTACTGTATCATCAGGTTCCCCCACCTTTTGGAAGGTTCCTGATTTCTTTCCTTGTTATTGGTCCAGCCTATCTCTAATTATAATTTTTATTTTCATTTTTATTTTTGCTCACAATCAAGTGTCTAATTAGGTCTGCAACAGCCCTAGAACAAGTACATAAAATTTAGCAATTTAAATACCTTTCTTTACTGCAAGTTTAAATAGTTGTACAGATAGTTTATAAGCACAATATTTTAAGAAAATAAGTGGCTGGTCTACTGGGCAGCCTTTGTGCCACTTCAGTGCTAGAATGTTAAAAACTAAAGGAAAAAAAAAACAAAAAAAACCTTTTGTGGTTTAATACTATTTCTGTGGAATAATAAGTCTTGACCTTTTTAAATCAACTTCATTTGGATGCATCAGCAGAAACCAGCAGAGCTGTGTTATATTTTCTATTTTTCCTAGAACTTCTTCAAAGGAGGATGAATACTTCTTCAAAAGTGATTACACAATTAACAATGCATTAGCAAAGCTACTATTCAACCTCCTGCCCCCTTTATGGAACAAGTCTTTTGACTTAACATCTGTTACTATGCCCTTTGCAGGTCTATATTTGTATTTGAAAGTTCCAAGTAATCTTGTAATAAAAATCAAGTATTGAGGCATTTTATTTTCAAGAGTATTGAGTTTCTCCATAGTTACATGGCTATTGTTGTAGAGAATGACATTTTCATTCAGATATTCAATAATGGCACCTTAAGGTCATCAAATAATTTAAGAAGTGTAAAAATGGTAATTCAGCCATCATTGTCTTCCATTTGGTGATAAAAGAGAATTCAGTAAATAAACCACTAATCCCGTGCTCCTTTTTGTTTGTTTGACTACAGTTGGTATTACCTCTATACTATGTGCCAGAAAATGTTAGATAATACGATAGCAAAAGAAAATGTAGAAGATGAATTTTAAGCTGCTTTTTAATCACAACTTTATTGTTGAATTTAAGTTTGAGTGCTGACATACACAAGTAAATTACAGCTGATGGTAATCCCTTTCTTAAACAAGTGTTTCCTGCTTATGTATCTTTTCAAGTATTTAAAGAATAGGAACAGTACAATTAGTAGAACAGATGAAAAACACTACAGAGCTAATGAAATAGTTTATTTTTACATTGTGTCTTATGCTCTAAAGGGTAACAGGGTCTGAAAGGACCTGCTTATACCAATAAAATACACCTCTGCCAAGACAAATTGGTCTCTAGCTCTGTTTGATGACTTTGCTACAGAAAGCAATAGTAACAGATATAACACCTAGTATTTTCATCAATTTTGGAAATGTTGGGGTGGGGGGAAGGCCCTATTATTTCATGCTACTATAACAGTGGAGAACAAAGTGTTAGAGATATATGAACTATGTTATGATATTCCAGGTTTTAGGATCAACTTTTGTTTATATACTGTAATTTAAATAAATTGCATTTACATGCCTAGTTTCTGTAATATTTGTGTATACAATACCAAAATCATACAAGATGTAAATTGTGTATAACTGCAGACTCCTTTTTCCCTGAGTGTCTGGGAACATTTTAAGTTTAATTCATATATTATAAAATGACTAGATGTGACTGTTGATTTACAGAATTTACATATCACAACGCTAATTATTTGTGGTACTTAAGTTAATAAAAATAGTGATTTTCTGAGTTCTTAAACAAGCATTACCCAGTTGATCTGGCAATGATTGTGTGTGAGCCACAAATATGGATAATTTTCCCATAACATTTTTTCTTTTCTTTTCTAGATATTAATGTTTCTCAATATAGTTTATGTAATAACTTGTGTTCATGTTATCTGTTGCTGTAATTTTTGTGCTTTAATTCCTCTTATTTTGAATTGATTAAAAATCAAGCTCCTGTAACTTGCACTTTCCCCGATCCTTAATACTCTTGTATGGCAACCAAAATTCCTGTAAGAAATAAATATAATATTGCACTAAGGTTGTGGTTCTGATTCCAAACAGTGAAAGCTGTCTGAATGTTTATTGGGTAAAAAGTTGCCAAATTTACAAACTCATGTAACATTATTGAAACAGGATAAAATGCTTTTAACTCGACATAACCAGAGAGAAAATAGGTTTATCAAATATTGGGGGAAAAAAGGTTTGCTGTCATGTTTATCTTTCTTCCTTAAAGCTTTTTTCATGATGAAACCTATTTTACTTTTAAAATTCAGAGTCATATATAAGGTTTGAAAAGTAAAGAAATTTAAATTATGGATTTTTTTGGACTTGTGTTTGGTCTTTACTTGGGTTTTGTCAAATAAATGTTAGCCTGCTTAGCAATTGCCTGAAATCCTAACACGTTTTTTTGTCAGAGAGAGTGGCATTACAAAGACTGAAAATCCCTATCCAAAGTTCAGGCCCCTTATGATAAAGACACTATTGCTAGTGTAATTTGGATAAGCTAAGCTTCACATTTTTGAATTGTTAACTAGAAGAATTTTTTTTAAGATAATGAAATAAATATTTTAACTGCAGTCCTGTTTCATAGCTAATTTTTTTTTCCTGAGATGATGATCTATTTCTTTTTTCAATTGTAATATCAACACAGCTTTGTTTTATTTCAGGTATTTTAATAATTAAGTTATACAGAATATCTTTGTATCTGTAGGTATTCAGGTTAATACATTAAATTAATACAAATAGTTGTATAGTACCCAACTATAGCATGCTGTGGAATTGCTAATGCTATGTCGGAATCAAGGTAGTTTTCTGAGAGCAGAATATTTAATAATTTTTATCTACATTGTTATTTTCTTCTTGTTCCTGTAAAGTTTCTATATTTCACAATCTTCACAGTTTTATATCCAAGACCACACCAAAACATTATTCAGTGCTACTACTCTGCAACAGTATGGTTATAGTACTATCCTAACTCTGTTATGCTTCAAAACACACGAAAAAGTACGTGCCTTGGATGTTTTGAATCTGATCTGCATAAAACGTTGTATTCAAATGATGTGCTTAGATGAAAGGAACATTTTATCATCAATGTATTGTCATAGCTGAGAAAATATAGTTATAGTGCCTTGTTTTCAGAACTGAGAATTCAATATCAATGCATGACTAAAAATGCTTAGAAAAACTGAAATGTTACGCTCTAGATATGATTCTGGAGCCCTCTCTTGATCATGAGACTGACTTAGTCACAGTCATTAAGTTAAACTAAAATAAAGAACACTGAAATAAAACTGCGTTTGTTAATTTCCATTAACAGATTTATTTTTATTGAAAATTAGAATATAATTATTTATGTATATTGTATTTTGATCGCAGAGTAACAAGCCAACTAGTACCAAATGTGTTAATGTTTCATGCTGACATCTAGTGGTCTTCAACAGCCATGCTCTAAAGCTGTATTTTTTGTAGCCATGGAATCTCTGCTTATTTCTTCTTTAACATACAATTCATATGCATTTTTCAACAGAAATTAATTCATCAAAATGAATTTGACAACTAAGTGTTGGGACAACTGTATGGGGCTGCATGCCCTGTCATAATTTATCAGTAAATAAGCAGTGTTTTAAGGAACTGCAACATACTTTTCAGACTGCATCCCTTTATACTTCTACTACAACTTTAGTAGACATGTTTTGTGTTAGTGTGACAAAGTTTGAAAACAGATTTTGGTTCAAGACGGAAAATCTTGGACCACTTAAAACATCAAAAGATGAACCAGATTTTTAAAAGCCAGATGGCAAATACCCTAAACTTGATGGTGTTTGGAGAAATGGAGCTAGTCCGGTAAATCATAAAAGCTGGTGATCATTTCTCAGAATGTGATGTAGAACTGTGCTTGGATTTCTTTAACTCAAAGTTGATGCAGGCCTAAATATAAAGAGATGTGTGTGGATTTCTAATTTTTATTTTCCAGGTTAGGTTTATAAGTTAACATACAACATGCAAGTGAAAGAACAGCATTATAGTTATTAAAATAAATGTTGCATCACACACTAATCCCTTTCTCTTCAAAGATTCTACAACAGCTACTGTAGAGAAATCTCAAGCTGTGCTTAATCACATTAATACTTTAAAGAATCGGTTTTCCACTCATTCCTTTCCATAACCTTAAATTGCCTTATATTGCAAGAACTGAGGAGAAATGTTAGACAACTGAAGCCGGAGGTTGGGAAGGTAATAGTCTCTTTCCTTTGAACAAACTTCTGAAATTTTTGTTCTGAGCTGTCTTTCAAGTATGAGCCTGAGGAGAATTTTAGGCCTGGTGTGACCGCATCACAGCTATTTTCAAATGAGTATTGATACTCTAAAGAGATTCATGGCAGGTTAAGGTTGCAGTCTCACATTCAGCATCAGAAGGTCATGAGTCTTTTTCTCAAATGAGGTGATTGTGTGGAGTTGGCTTCCAGATGCAAAGTAGATTAGTACAGAAACAGTACTTATTTACTGTTGCATTTTATCAGACCACAAAAATAATTTTATTAAGGTTTCTGAATAGACAAAATAGACGTATAATATTTATATGTGTCTAGCTAAAAATCATTTTTTTTAACCATTCCTTTTGTATGACATCAATCAACTATCCATTTAGGTCCAATGGTAGAATCACGGTATAAGCAAGATTCCAAAAATATTGTCTGTTTCCTTTCATTCAAAAGTAATGCTTTATCAAGACTAATATTTTGCACTTTTCTCTGAAGATCTCTCACCATTCTGGAAATGTTGGTAGGTGCTCTCTGTGGATGAACAGACTGAAGCAAAGAGAAGCAAAATGTTTTGCTCAGTAGTTTGCAATAAGCACAGAGGTTTAATTGGAGGAATGGTACTGAAGGTGGTCGTATTTTGTCCAGTTCTGTTCAATAACTTCATAAATGGTTTAGATAATGGCAGAGAGTACACTTGTAGGCTGCCTCCAGATTCAGTCCAGCTGTCATGCAGCCATTTGCATCATGCTGCTATTCACAGCAGAAAACAAGCAGTGTAGATGTAGTTCTGCGGGCAAAAACCCTCTCTATTGCCAGCCATTTGCAATTTCATGAGCCCTCATTTTCATCATGCTGCCAGCAGCTGGACTGAATCTAGACACAGATAAAAAGATTGCAAACAATACCGAGGTGGGAAGGGGTGCAAATTCTTTAGAGGCTAGAATTAAAATTAAAAATGGTCAAATGGTCTGAAGGAACTAGGACAAAAGTCCAAGGGACGAATAATGCACCTGGGAAGGAACGATCAGTTGCATACACACAAAATAGGAAATGACGGTCTAGCAAGGAGTACTAGAGAAAAGGATTGGGGTAATAGTGGAATGTAAGCTACATATTACTCAACACTGTTGCCAAAAAAAAAAAAAAAGCAGCAGCAGCATATCTCATTCTGGGATGGAGTAGCAGAAGTTTTATAAGCAAGACATGAGCAGTAATTCTTCCACTCTATTATGTGCTACTTGGGCCTCGACTGGAGTACCATGTCCCATTCTGGGTGCCACATTTCATGAAAGCTGTGGCTAAACTGGAGAAAGTCTAGAAAAGATCAACAAAAATGAATGAAGGTCTAGCATGTAGGGCAAAAGACTGAAAATATGTTTGTTTAGTCTATTAAAGAAAAGACAGAGGGGAACTTGTTGCACTTTATCTGAAAGCAAGACCCTGGAATCCTTATTCATCCCTGTTTAATTATTTCATAATGTGTAAGATATACATGAAAATTCATGAACTGCTAAATCTATTGTTCTTTCCAAACATATATACCATTAGTGTGTATGAAAATTGAGATTTTCATTCATGGTTGTTACTGAAATATTTTAAATCTGAAAGGCTCTACTGTGGGTCTCCTGTGATGACAAGAGTGGTGCTCCACACCCAGTATTCAGACAGGGAGTTTTAAACAAGAGATATCTAATTCTGTAAGACTCAACCCCTGACCCAGCAAACCCCACTGGAACATGTCGGAGTTAGTGTTTTCCAAGAATGGGAACTGAGGTGATAAAGTAGGAGACAGTGGCATCATGCATTTGCCCTTCTCCTCTCCTGGAAACACCAAGAATGCTGAGGAGACAAAGCCTTCAACTGAGGAGACTGGTCCAGGATCAAAAGGAGCACCTTGAATATGAAGGATGATCACATCTGGTGGGGTGGGAGACCTGCTTGATTCAAATACTGCCTAATGTAATAAGGTATAAGATCCAGACTGTGCTTACCTTTTATGCCTACCACTTATAATCATTTAAAATCTTTGTCAATAAAGCTGTTTTATATTTCACCTAAAAGTGTGTTTTGAGGAAGTGTTTGGAAAAATTTCATCATTTATAAGGCCAAGTTTGGGTCCTCACCCTAGGCAGGGGCAGAGGAGGTAATAAACTTATACTGCCACATGTCAGGCTTCTGACCAGGGCAAGACAGTACAGGTCTGGGCTGCAAGGCTGGAGATGAGAGGAAAAATCAGCAGTTTCCTTTCTGTACAACTCAGGGGCCAGATGTATGAAGGGCTATATCTGCTATGGTACTGGGTGATGAGGGAGGGTTTTGCTGCTTATCAAAGCAAAGCATTGTGAGGCACCTCAATCTGCATGTTGCAAATCCTGTCACAGGATATAATGATATTCAAGTACAGTACATAAAAGGGGGTTAGAAGTCAGGAGAAAAATTGTCCTCCTTAGGACATGAAACAATGCACTTAAATTGCAGCAACAAGGTGGCTTTAGATTTGAATTAGACAAAAAATCTTCCTGGCAGAGGGGTTAAGCACTAAGTTATCAAGTTCAAGGAAAGACCTAAGCTGTTACAAGGCTGAAGCAGGATAGGCTGGGGCCCCTGTACTCCAAGATGTCACAGCTGCAGAGTTTGCCCTAGAATCTACTGTTGGCTGAAGAACTGTGCTTCTTCAGCCAAACTTTCACTTAACAAAAGATTTCTGCTAGCTGAGGGCTAGGTAGAAAGCCACATTCATCTTATGGGGACATTAATACAAACATAATATGTGTCCATAGAAGTAGCAAGTGCTGTCTGCTGTACACTGTAATCATTTTAACAGCAGAACCTGTGTTCCCTGTAAAGCTGTGTGTTCCAGCTGCAGCCCGGGAAAGAGTCAGGTAATGCCCAAGTGATTAGCAGAGCACCCACACTCAGCCATGGATGGCAGCATACATTTTTATTGGTGGTGTGCACCTTCACATGCCTTGGGACACATAAGAAAAAATTTATTCCATCCATGGATGGAAAACATTAGTGGGGACACTGACCAGAAACCCAAATTGCTTCTTTGCTTTCTTTATTAGAGAACAGTTGGGGCTTTTGCCACTATCTCTGAGGTTAGCAGTCAAGTTTAACAACTTCTGTTGAAGTTTGTCAAAACTAACTGCAATTGGGAAAATTAACAGACTATAATAGGAAAATAAGACGGCCCTGTTTTATTTTATATGGTCCACTTTTAAATACTTCCATTTAGAATATTTATTTAACTTTGACAATTTCCAGTGAACTGCAGAATCCAAGGGGCTTTAATCTCAATTTATAGCCCTCATACCTCAAAAGTATGCATGGGCTTAACTACAGTAGGTCTATCATACACTGAGCGTTTTTCCTACTGGAACAGCATTTTGGAACTTTTTTTTCCTGTTAGATCACCAAAAAAATTTTCGCTGCTGGTTCTGCAGCAGCGTGTAGACTGGGGCAGGAGCCCCCGCCCCCATGGAGCAGTACAAGGACCAAGGTATTAAAACTGAACACCACAGCCCTTGAGGATGCTGCAGACTTGAGTTCCAGCACCTTTTTTTTTTTTTTTTTTTTTTTTTTTAAATTTCCCTAAGTGGGGGAAAAAGCACTGATCATAGGCAATAGCTTTTTAGCCTTGAGCAAGAAAAAAAATGGAGTCATAGGGTTAGCGGTCTGAGGCAATCAGAACAAATTCCATTTTTTTAGCCCTACAAAATAGCTGTGTAAATCAGCCCCCTTTAGCATGCAGGAATAGGAAGGGGGGGGGGGGAGGGGGGTTGGCTAGACATCCATGCTGATTTAAGATGTGCAGTGTCATTGAATAAGCTATGGCGTGCGATCATAGCAGGTGTTAAGTAACTGTAATAGTTTCGTTAACTAATGTGGGAGGCAAGACTTGAGAGACTGATTAAACAGCATGCGCTGTGCAGCTAAATGCCATGAGCCTGAGCATTTATAACAATGCCTGTATTGGTTGTGGGGGGTGGAAACTAATTTTTGAGGGCGGGGGGGCATGGGAAGGCCAATAATTTGCTTCATGGTCAAGAGCGCGCACACACTTCCATAATCTTGGGTCCATCAGGGGGCTGCAGGGTTTGGGAGAAGGAGGTGGAGACAGTTGGGGCACAGTGTCCAGGGGGACAGGTGCAGGTGGGGGAGGAGGAGGCCCTTTTTGAGGTCCAGAGTAGCACAAGCCATTTCCAGCACTTGAGGACCCCTAGCCATAACAACAACAACAACAAAAGAAAATAAAGTGTGAAGGTTTTAGGCAGGAGTCAGCTCCCTCCAGCAGCTGCTGGCCTGCTGCCACCACCACAGCGTGCAGTGGGACCCACCTGCAGCTGCCCTGTCATCAATGTCCCTGCCACCCAAACACCTGGGCAGGGCAGCAGGCATCAAGTGCTTCCTGTTGGTGGCCAATGGCAGTTGCAAGATTACCCGGGGGCGGTTTACACACAAAGGCTTTGAGTGGCAGACAGCGAGCCTGCGCCAGGTCCCTCTGCAATATGGGATTGGCAGGCTGGAGCCAGATGTTTGGTGGGCCACATTGTGTCCACCTCTGTTTAAGGGTTGCTCGCTCGCTCTCTCTCACACACACGAACTGTGCTTTTTTCCCCCTTTGCATATGACCTATTTCTTTTGAAGTACTGCTTCAGGAATGTTTATTTCAGCTGTACTGTAAAAGCTCAGTTACCCAGCAGCCAGATAACTGACACATTTGGTTAACTGGTTGGCAGGCTGGCTGAGCAGCTGCAGCTGTCTGAGCAGGTCCACAAGCCCACTGTGAAAACTCCGGGGTTGGGCTGGCTCCTCCCCACCCCAAGCTTAAATACCTGGCACACTTTGCTGACATCCCCCAGTGCTAGGCTTGGGGCCAAGGTTTAACAAATGAGTATGCTGAGTACAAGGAACTAGCAAACATGTGAGTAAGCTGTGACTAAAACTGTGTTCTACCAACTCTCTCACCACCATGTATAGACCGCTTACCGAGAGAGAGACACATTATACCCTGGTCTACGCTGAGCGTAGCAGGGGCAGCTCTTGTGACACTCAGCATCCACAGCATGAACTTGTGGGTCATGGCACTCACTGTGGGAGGCTGTACAGCCCGCCAAATTAACAGGGTGCAACACAAACTCATCTGTACTGTGTCACTGCTGTAAAATACCAAAAGGGAATGCTTGCGTGCCTGACTTGGAGCAGCTGCATGCTAGAGCCATGAAGGCAGAAGGCCTGAATATACTTTGTCTGGTGGAGGCTTGTTACATTTGGTAACCTAATCATTGTAATTTTCCCCTTCTATAGCTAAAAATAGTTTGTAATCAATGCCTTGAATGTTTGTGAGTAAGTGAGTCTCTCTCTCTTCAGCCATCTGTCTGTTCACAAACTACTCCTAAGAGCTAGGCTCACCCTAGTGGGTTTGGGGCTTCTTAAGAGTGTGTTTGTGCCAGGATCATGGGATGTGCCTGGAATGTAAATGTTTTTCATAACACACAAAGGGAGGGCAGTGCTAGGAAGGGTGTGTATACTGTGTTATGAGCATAGGGCAGCAGCAAGAAGGGGACAGCTATACCCCTGTGGGCTAATGGGGTTACATCCCCCCCCACTAGCCTTGCACTACCCTTGCACCCCCCTCCCCACCCCCAGCCCAGAGACTCTTCTGCTGCCCTACTGACTCCTGCACCCCCACAGGTCACTGCCCTGAAGACCTGCCCAATGTTTCTAGTTATATTAAAAAAAAACCACTTTGCCATCAGCTCTAACCGCATTCAGCAGTAAGTTGATTTAACTCAAGAAATACCACCAGTGGTAAAATTACAACATAAAATCCACAGGCTGTCAAACAGCATTGCTTCCCTTGGGCTCTGGGTGGTGTTAAGAGTAAAGCTGAGCCTTCAACTCTTAACTAAACTAACCCACTTCAGGGAGGACAGGCCTGGAGCACCTTCCCACCGCAACTACCGATGGTAAGTCCGCTCTAATTATGAACACCACTTCTTAACATAAGCATCCTGTGCGATTAACCCCAGGATCAGCAACATCCTAGACTGAGTGGTTCCCTTGCCTTTTCATCATGCAAGACAGATGAGGTTGAAACAAAGGGTACCTCCTTCTGTACCAAACATCTATCAGCACCAGCCATGCTCCAAATCTGGTAGTTCTCTAAACTGAGCGTTCCTAAGGCCACAACCAGCTGCAGGTAGCACCGGCTCTGGGGACATGAATCCCCAGCCACAACACCCTGCTCCACCACCCAGCTTTGTCAGACTATCTCCAGCTTCACCCCGCACAGGCTTGCTGAGGCCACCAGCAAGGATATGCCTAAAGCTCTGCTGGGGGCTGAGTGCTGCTGTAAGGGTCCCTGCTGGGTTTGCAGCTGTTCGCCATGCCTGACTCCCCCTCCTCCTTGTGTGCCCGCCAGGAGCTGCAGGCTGTCAGCCCTGTCCCAGTTGTGTGCAGAGACCAAAGCCCAAAAGATGGGGCATGGTGAGAGTGGCCTATATACCCCTCCCGCAACCCAAGCATAGCCATGAATGCAAGAATCATTACTTTAATGACGGGGACATCGTGGTATGGTATGTGATTAATGCCGAGCTGGTTGCCAGAGGAAAGCTCAGAAGTCAAATAAATAACCCCTTTTCAGGCTGAAGTTAATTTGCAGCCACAAAACACTCTTGAATAGTTTAAACCATTTGACAATCTGTACTCTTCCCCAAGCAGATGCAGGGGAGAATCATGATTTTTGGCACTAGCGCAGTTGAATTTCTATGAAGAAAACAGAAGATTTTTGTCATGGAAGGTCTGCTCCCGGGGAGCCTCCTTTATTCATGCAGCTCACAGGAAGGAAATGCAGCCACAAGCTAAATAAAATCACTACACCTTTCAGCACTAAAGGCTTTTGGGTTACGGCTTTAAGGACCTGCTCTTGCTCCCATTGGTTTTCATTGAAACTAGATGAATCGGACTCTTGGCCCATTTTTTCCCAGGAGAGTTAACTGTATAGCACAAAACATATTTGGATGAAGCACTCTCTGGCTCTGGGGCTCGTAAAGCAAAAATATGGTGAAAATCATAATGTCCAGAAAGAGAAGCTTGACTACTGACAGAGGGACCTCAGCTAAGCATTATGCCCACATACTAAATATTACTGCAAATATAAACCCTATCCTGCAAATCAGATCTACTTGGTGGCATTACTGAAGTCAGTGGAGTTGGTTGTTGTCTCAAAGGTCTACCACCATGTAGCCCTAATGACTTCAGTTGCTCTATCTGCACAAATTCAGTTGCCAACTTGGAAACTTACACAGTAAGTAACCAATACATCTAAGTGGTTCTGAAGGTCAGTGTGGACTTGCTAGCTCTGTTCACAACTTCAAACACTTGTGAGGAATGGGGCTCTGGAAAACTGGCAGATCTACTAGTAAGATGGCTGATGTGTTTAACGGCATACATTTCCAAAACAAATGACATCATTAACTAAGAATGAATGAAAACAGAAGGATACATAAAACACAAACAATGGGAATCTGGTGTAATAACATTACATACACACTTTTAGAGTGGTGGACAGAGATTTAGTTCAACTGTTAATGTCTTACATTCCTTCTAACCGTATATGTAAAGGCCTAAAAGTCTTGCAGTTTCTCTGTGGTACTAAAACCAAGAATTTTTGTGCTGTTAGAGGTCAGGTGTTAAAACTACTAAAGAATCATGTCATGCAAAACACATGGGGGTATAAGGTTCACATATGTGAAAAGGGCAAGGTAAAATAGCTGTCTGGAAATTTTAATTGATCGTATTAGTCTGCCAGCAAGTGGGGTAGGGTGCAAATTGATGAATGATTCTGACCAATTCTCTCCCTACTCTATTTGTCTCTAGCAATTAAGAATTTGTAGCAAGGGTGGCAGGGGGGAGGGGGGCAGAGGTGTTCTGCCTTTGGTTTCTTCCTTTAATCTTCTACATATTTGTTCAGATTTTTTATCTTGATACTGACATATATTTAAGTAGTGAATGCACTGCTGAGCACCTCGGAAAGCAGTTTCAGGCAGTCTCAAAATCAGGCTTTAAAAAATAAAACCTTTCCAAATTAATGAAGACTTAACATTTATTTACTTATATGGGTAAATATCACCTACACATAGGTTCTTCGAGCACTAGAGCAGAACAACCTGATTATGTCTGTTTACTCTGCAAGAACTCGCAATATTAACAAAAAGATGTTTCTGCTTTGCAATGAAATTAACTGTGTGTATCTATTAGTTTCTCTATATCTTTTTACTGAAAACTTTTTTTTTCCTGCACTATTAGGGCACTCCAAATCAAGTCGTCAAAAATGAAAAATTAATAACATGTTGTGTACAGAAGATTTAGACTTCTCAATTTTTAACTGAATTCACAAATGCCTGATTAAATGGAGTTCCTAAATAGTAGAGCCAGCTTTACCCATACACAGGCTATGCAGCTGCCGAGGGGACCTTAAAATCTGGGGCACCACCAGGTCTGAACGTCCACTCACAGGCCTCTCTCCATCCCTGTTCTGTGACTTTGATGCCTCAGGACATGATCCAATTAACTTGAAAGTGAAAAAGCCTGCCAGACCTATTAGCAGAACACTGAACCTGTGAAAGAGCCATTCAAGTGTTAATTAAGTCACGTAATAGGTTGAATAGTAACAAAGAAGAAGCCATGCTAGTCTATACACTATCAAAACAAAAAGCAGTCAAGCAGCACTTTAAAGACTAGCAATAACCTAATAAATTAATAAATTAACCTAATAAACCAAGTTTCACGTAACAGGTGTTTGCCAACCCCAGATACACGTTCTCTGCTTCTGAGTTTACTGTGTTAAAGCTACAGGGCCTTATTGTTAAAACAAATTTTAAACTATTTCATTATATTGTGATGATTATAAAATCAAATCTCTAAAATAAAATCATTGTCCCCCCAGCTGCCATCGGGGCACCAGTTTAATAGCACTGCATAGAGACACACAAATCCTAAGAACAGCCAGTGGGAAGGGGAAGAGGGAAGATTTCAGACTACAGTAAGCTCTTTCATATCCGGCATTCTCTTATCTGCAACTCTCAGATAACCAGCATTTTAACCATAAGTAAATTTTACTTCTGTTTCCCATAAGTACAGTATAGTGAAAGCAAATACAGTAGGTTTACAGTGTAGAATGCTCCTGTTGTTGGTAAAGCACTCTCCATATAGTTTTGTTTCTCAATATCTAATCTTGTTTTTCTTTACTGTTATGCATTACTGGTATACCCATCCATCATACAGAATATTTGAATATCCAGCAACCTCCTGCTCCCGGGACTGCCGGATATGGAAGTTTACTGCATTAGCCAAGCCATATAGAAATCATAAATTCCACACAAGTCTACTAGCTTCACTGTGATTTTCTATTATAGAAGTCCAATACAGCATATTTGAAGGACTCCATATCATAATCTCGCACTCTCATACTTACAAACAGCTGGGTATTAATACCAGCACAGATCTGTCTTTGCATTTCAGAAGAGATGCATGGTATGCTGTCTTCTGTGTATACATACTAAAACTGTACACTGATATTTTAATATTTTCCCTTCTGCGTATGTATAGCAACTGCAGGACAGATTCTAACATGCTGTAAAATCCTCTCACAATGAACACTGGTGTATTTTACATTATTAGTATTAATGGCTTCATTGTAGTAACATTCTAAATCGTATCCATATCTTGTGTACGCATTAAAGAAACTAAACAGGCAAACATATAAACATCTGGGGTTTAAAATGCCTCTTACACAAGTATACACCAGAAGTGAATAAACACTGCATTAAGAATTTTTTTTTTTTTAAATAAAGGAAAAAAGGCATCATGGCTAAAATCTGGAGAGCTCATGTGTTGGATAAGCAGCATAGTAGCCAATAAGAAGCTAGGCCAGGCAGGCACTGACCCAACCAGCGCTAAACAAAGGTCTGACGAGAGCTCTGTACCAAAGGCCTACAAGTTATAAAACTTACTTCATTTTGCAAAAGCAAAAATATTCTGAGTACAATGAAAAAAGCAGCCAGATTTTGGGAGGGTGCTAGGAAATATGGGCTGGACTCAGACCTGAGAATGTAGTATAGGTGCTGGAGCTCAAGTTGAGACCCAGGGTTAGGTGGATGGCTAAGGCAGCTGCCCTGGGTCCCAAGCGCCCCAGAATGGCTTGAGCATTACTGGGGGAGGGGGCAGAACCTGGCACCAGTACCGATGGTGGTGGGAGCTGTGAGAAGTGGAGCGACCCAAACCCAGCCTGCTTTGCTCCACCATCTCCCAGCTAAGTCACTCCACTTCCCTGCAGGACTGGGAAGCAGAGTACCCCGGCCCCAACCTGCTCTGCTCTCCTGAAAAACACAGCTGGGAGCCTCCACAGTGAGTGCAGCGGGCACCCCAAACCCTGTTGCCGCACCAAGCTCCCCTGGGTTGCATCGCTCAGGAGAGGGGACTCAAGGTAAGGGACGCAATGGGAGTGAGGGGGCATAGTAGGGAAGGGAAGGGAAAAAGGCAGGGTGGGGGAGCAGGAGGGATGGGAAGAGGGTGTTCAGTGCCTCAGCCTCCTCTAGGGAGGGCATTGCCCAGGATTCAGTATTTTCTAACCTTACAGATGAGTAAGGATGTTCAAGATCTAATTTTGCAAATCCATGGTCTGCTAACCTCAGTTTTAGTAATCCTGGGCTTCCATTGCAATGTAGAGATCTACTGTCAGATAGATGTGTGCAAACCCAACAGTAGAGGGCACTGTAGTGCCATTGTGTACGAGAACTGCTACAGGTTAAACCTCTCATCCAGCAGCATCCATGGTCTGGCATGATTTTAATAAGCTAGATTGTTCACTTATGTGTGGCCATATTTCCTGGGGTCCTTTAAATTTTGTTTGCAGCCACCAGTCCTGGCTTGCAGTGTACTGGACTGGTATTTGTCTCTAATTTACCCATAAATGTCTACCAAGAGCCCAAAGAGCAGTGGAAGTGTTAGTAATGCTGCTAGACTGGGGGCATCCAACCCATGGCCCAGGAGCCAGAATCCAGCCCACAGAGCCTTTTTACCCAGCCCCTGCCACCGGCAACGCTGCCATTTTTCTGGCACAGCTCAGAAAGGGGCCCCGGCTCTGGCCGGCGTGGCTCCTGCAGGTGCTGCTTGCATGGGCCCCAATGTGGACACAGCTCAGGCCCTGGCTTGCATGGCTTTGGCTGCTCCTGGGGTGGCGGTGGCTCTGGTAAGTCGCTGCATTCAGTTTGTGCTGAGGGAGCCTGGTTCCGGGGGATGGGAGGAGGGTTGGTTTAATGCGAGGAGCTGGGGTTGCCTGGCTCTGGAGAGGGAACTGGGGATTTTGTGTATCTGAAGATTGTGGGCACTGGGGTACTTAACATTTTTTGAGAAAGGGGTATTTTATAAAAAAAAAAGGTTGAGAAACATTGGAGTAGAACTCACTTGGTTTAATGGCTGGCAGGAGGGACCTGACTGTTAAACCAATTAAATTGAATCCTATTCTTTCAGCGCAGCAGGGAGCTGCCCCTGCCTTGATGTTCAGCAGGGGTGTGGTTTGGGGCTGCAAGGGATCTAAGTCTGAGGGTAAGGGGTTTGGAACTGCAACGAGTTTAAGCCTGAGAGTGTAGGGTGGTTTGGGGCTATTTTATGTTCAGCCCCCAGAACATATATAAAAAAACCACACTGTGTGGCCCCCCATGAAAAAAGGCTGGACACTCCTGTGCTAGACAATACTGACCTCCTATCGTCCAGCAAATTCTCTCATTTGGCCCTGGTCATGTCCCAAGGGTGCCAGCCAGAGAGGTTCCACATATAGATGTGAGGGAACAAGAACATTTGGAGGAAGAAATAAGGGTTAAGTCTTACACATGGCTCACTTGCTCTCTGCTTGAGCACCAAACACCCTGCATATTGTCAGTTCACAGAGGGCAAAATAGCTCGTAGTGCCCATAGGCAGTGAGCACAAATTAGATCAGGCTTCAGGCTGCTTTATCTTGGGCCCTACACCAGGCCAGACTTGTTATAGGCAGACTCCAACCTCCCCCAGGTTTTTTTTTTTTTTTTAAATTGTGCTCCATTTCTTGAATCTAGCTCCTTTTAGTAACTCAGACAAGCTTAAGAAATATATACAAGATGAACAAGAAAAGGGGTATTTCAGATCAAGCTGCTGAAGCAAAATCTGGAATTCAAAGCAGCTGCTACTTTGCTACAGAATGTGATTTCCTCCAATCACTTGTCCTAGTTAACTGTCGCAAACTGAGTAATGGGATTGATCCCCAGTATAAGGAGTCCAGTCACAATGTAAAACAGCAGGAAAACAGCCATAAAAATCTTGCACAAAATAGTCCACAGCTTTAAGGCTTTATATGAAATAAAGTGAATGCAAGAGCATCTTTCACCATATTCTTAAGACTGCTATGCCAGCTAGACAAACTAAAAATAAAGCAGGGTTTTAAAAATTTATCTTAGAAGTTCACTGATAAAGATTTGCTCAAAAACAAAACAAGCAGTCATGCTGTAGTTTAAAGACTAACAAAATAATTTATTAGGTGATGAGCTTTTGTGGGGCAGCCCCACTCCCGGAGATCTGCCATTTCCTGTACAGCACTGATGGTTTTATAACAGAGATCCAAATAACTAACTAAATAAATTAGATAAGAAAAACTGACAAATCAGATACATAGGATAGAAAGCGGGGGGGGGGGGGTGAAGGGAGGGAGGAAAGGAGAGAATTACTACTTGTAAGTGTCCTGCCTGAGATCACGTTACAAAGACAGCTTCCCCATCTTTGATATTCGTAGTGAAGTAATTGCTCTCTAGTAAGGCCAATGTATCGAATTTAAGCATAAATAGAAGTTCAGATGTCTCCCTTTGTAATCTGCTGTTAAAGTCTCTGTTGTGAAATGCATACTCAGGTCTTTAACAGTATGGCTCACTCTACTGAAATGCTCAATGACAGGTGTATGTGTATTCATATCTGCATGGCCCCACAGTATGCTAACATTTTTATGGCTGACATAGAACATCCTCAGTTCCTGTCCCCTTGTATCCCTCTTTTACTCATGCTACATCAATGATATCTTTATCGTTTGGATCCATGGTAAAGAGACTCAAAGAATTCTACAGAGATTTTAACAACCTGCACCCCAATATCCATCTCAGCCTGGACCATTCCACACTAGAGCTCCATTTCCTGGAAACCACAGTACAAATAACTGATGGCCAGAGCAATACCGCTCTGTACTGGAAACCCATGGACTGCTACACTTCCCTAACCGTCTCCATCTTCCATCTAGCACACACCACATGCTCCATTATTTATAGTCAAGCCCTTAGATACAAATCACATCTGCTGTGATCTTACTGCAGAGACCAAAAACATCAAGCATCTCTACCAAGCATTTGTAAAATAATTACCCACTGGGAGAAGTTAAAAAACAGGATTGACAAGGCCAGACGAATACCCAGAAACCAACTATAGCAGACCCCTGCCTTACATGATTTCGAATTATGCATTTCTTGCAATAACATGAGTCAAAATCATGAGTGGCGGGGAGCTGGGGACCAGAGGCTGGCCTGGTTCCCGCCTCCCCTCCACTTGCAGGAGCCTAGAAACTGACCAGTGCTGCTGTGCCTGGCTCCCAGCTGCCTGCCACTCCTGGGAGCCAGGAAACTGACTTGCGCAGCATTGCGGGTCAGTTTCCCAGCTCCCACAAGCAGAGGGGAGCCGGGAAACTGACCAGTGCTGCTGCATCTGGCTCTGGGCTCCCCACTGCTCACATGAGCAATGAGTCGGGAGCAGCCAGGACTGGGGGACCTGAAGATGGCAGGTCCCCTCTCCCACCCAGTCCTGACTTATGTGAAATTTGACTTACGCATGGTTGCCCAAGAACTCAACCTTCGTGTAAGTCAGGGGTCTACTGTACTTCAAGACAGGCCCAAGGTGGTCAACAACAGAGCACCACTTGTCATTACCTATAGCCCCCAGCTCAAACCCCTTCAACACATCATCAACCTACAACCTATACTAGAAAATGATGGTACACTCCAAAGCACCCTGGGAGAGAGGCCTGTTCTCTCCTACAGACAACCATCTAACCTCAGAAAAATTTTCCACTAGCAACCACAGGCCATACCGCAGTAATACTAATCCTCAAAATTTTCCCTCCAACAAATCCTGTTTCCAACTCTGTCCACATATTTATTCTGGAGACACCATCACTGGATCTAAACATGTTAATTATTGGATTGGGGGCTCATTCTCCTGTACCTCAACCATATATATGCCCTCACATGTCAGCAATGCTCCTCTGCTGTGAATGTTGGACAGACTGGACAATCACATCGCCAAAAAATGAATGGACACAAAGCAGTCATTAGGAATCTGAATACACATAAACCTGTCAGTGAGCATTTCAGTAGAGGAAGCCGTACTGTTAAAGACCTGAGAATGCGTGTCTTACAACAAAGAGACTTTAACAGCAGATTACAAAGGGAGACATATGAACTGCTATTTATGCTTAAATTCAATACATTGACACTTGGCCTTAATAGACATGGCAATTACCTCACACATTACAAAGACAGCTTGCCCACCTTTGAAATTTGTAGTGAGCTCACACAGGACATTGACGATTAGTAATTCTTTCTCCTCCTCCCCCCCACCCCCCCTTCTATTATACATCTGTTTTTATTTTTCTTTATTTATATAACTCCAGATCTGCAGAAGTGGGTCTGCCCCACAAAAGCTCATAGCCTAATAAATTATTTTATTAATCTTTAAAGTGCTACATGACAGCTGGTTCGTTTTGTTAGGATACAAAGTAACTTGGCTACCTCTCTGATGCTATTCAAAGATTTGCTAGGCTCTTAAAACAACTCTCATATCTCTACTCTCCCAACTTACTCTCCCACTGTGGATCGCCTCTTCATTTGTAGAAATAGTTAGCACATTACCTGCAGTACTTTTTTAAATTTAGAAGTCATTCTTATTAGCATCTTCATAGTGACCAAGAGCGCTCTCTCTCTCTCTCTCTCTCTCTCAAATAGCTGGATAGTTTAATTCCTATCAAACTAGCAGAAAGGTTCAGGCTACTCATTCTTATTTATCTGAGGGATGAGTGTCAGAGGATTCCCTGAAGGCATCAGGATTGCTTTCAGTTAAGAGGAGAGAAACCTCAGTTACAAAATGTGACAAGCACTTCAGAGCTCCCATACATAAAACATTTCTGCCAGCTGAGAACACGTCTTGGGAAATTGTGCATGCGCTGGGTTAGCTATTTCATACCAATAGGCAGCGACACCCATCAGTAAGTTAGAATCACGTGGCTGCAACACATTCAGAAAGGAATGGGAAAATACCCAGCACAACAGATGATCGCAGCGCCTGCTGTACAAATGCAAGAGCATTTACCAGGGATGTTTCATGTTCTTTGAATTCTTCGCCTCCCACTTTAGCTGACCTTCACATTATGTTCTTCTCATTACTGCCACTAATTGTTATACAGACAGAGAAGAGAAAGTCTAGATAATGCTTTATAGAGCATTTTAATTACACATTTAATCATATTGCAAATAAACAAAAAACCTGACATTTAAGAGATTTAATAGCCAACTGTTTGGATACTGCATACTAATATTTAATGTTACCATAGCACCTTCTACTGGAGGATCTTACACATCAGTTGAGTCTTGTAACATGCTTATGAATGAAATGTTAATCTCTTCAATTTACAGAGTGAATAACTGGGAGTGGAAAGGAGTTAAATGACCTGCCCGAAGTTGTCCAATTAATCAATGAGAGAGCAAGTGAGAGAACCCAATCATCCTGTTTCCTGGCATACCTTGCGCACTTGGATAGTTCTTACAAGAGTACAGTAGACCCTCCGATTATGCAGGGCTGTGTTCTTGCACAACCCTACATAAGTCAAAATTTGCACAACTCAGAGCCAGGAAATAGACCAGTACAGTAGCACGGGTCAGTTTTCTGCCTCCTGTGAGTGGTGGGCAGCTAAAAGCCTGGCTCTGGGCTGCCTGCTGCTCACAGGACAGGGGAAACTCATGCACTGGTCATTTTCCCCATTCCTCTCATGGCAGTAGCCTGACTCTTGGCTTTGCCACCCTGCTTCTCTCAGGGGTAGCAGCCTGACTCTGCAGCTGACTCAGCTGCCACCACTGACAGAAGAGGTTTCCCCTGCTCCTGTCAGGGGCTGCAGCTGAGGGTCAGGCTGTAGGAGGGAACTTTATTCCAACACAGGCTCTCAACTGCTGCCACTGACAGGAGCAGGGAAATTGACCATGGACTGGTGGGGAGCCAACAACCAGGCAGGAGCCATCCTGGCTGCTGCCCCTGACAGGAGTCGGGAAACTGACCAGCATACCAACCCCAGTGCACATTATCTCAGGGGTCTGCTGTATTGTTGCAGACTGTTCATGAGTACAAGTTCTGCTTACAAACAAAAATCAACAACCTTGCTATACTTCTGAGACCTGAAAACACCCAGGCAGCAGCAATCACATGGGCACAGGGCTTCTGTGTATGCTACCAAAATATAAATATTCAATGAAAAAAGCAAACCTTCAAAAATAGCACAGCAGAACTTTCGTGCATAATTACTCGAGTAACAAATACATACTTTTCTCTTCTTAAATGATGAGCTTGTACGTGAGACCAGATTTTTGTGAATTTGCAGCAGCAAATTCTAGTACTTATGTATGGAAACTGTCACCTATTCTGAGATACTAATCTCAAAGGGAAACTGCTAAATTAAGTATAATCTCACCTCCACGATATAGGGAGTTACATAAGAGTTCCATTCTCTAGATCAGGAGACACAGCAGCATCGCAGTAGTCATTTATATAATTAAATGCCTAATATTGAGGTTAAACACATTGCATATAAAACTGTTAAGACGCAACTTCTGCAGAGGACAATTTAATCTTTGCTTTCAGGGCTCTGCCCTCCGTAGTTGATTTCTTATTTATTTCCAGCTAAAAGGAAAATTAACTCATCTAAATTACCACCCTTTTTGGAAGTCATAGGGTACTTCCTTCACTACAGGGAAGATCAACCCTGCCACAGTCCATCTTCCAGAGTTCAACTTAGCATGTCTAGCAGGGATGCACTAAATCTAATTTACAGGGCACCTTTCTTGCATCAGTGCACATGGCCCTGCCTCTTGTTAGGAGTAAGGGAAGTTGACTAGAGAGTTTCTCCCATTGACCTCCTGCTGTGTGGACAGCGGTAAAAAATTGATTTTAGATAAGTCGACATCAGCTATGCAATTCTCCTAGCTGGATTCACATATCAAAAATAGGTTGTACCTCCTAGTGCAGACCTGGTCTTAAGAGGATACCAGGCAACTGACAGTGTAATCAAAAATTCCTTATCCAAGTTAAAATTCTAGTAGTTTCAGACGTAACGGGTGTTCAAGTCTCTCTGTTTTTAAATTTGCAATTTGTATTATTTTTAATACTTATTTCTTCAGCCGCTTATGAAAAAAACTTCCGTGAAAGGGAAAACTGATTACACAGGGAAAGACCCAGAACCAACCACTCAAAAGTGCTGTTAAATACATGAACCAAAATAATGAAAAATTATTCCATAAGTTTTCAGTTACAGTGATCTTAGGTGGCTCTTAACACATTGAAAAAAAAAATCAAAATCAAGCTAAGGGATGATTTAAATTGATAGTGACTAACCATCTCCCCAGTTTCCTGCTAGGAGGCAAAGGAGGATATATCCTTTTGACTAACGGTTTGTCACTCCTTAGAGGGTACAAGAGAAACATTCAGCTCTCTTTTTAATGTATTGTTACTTCCTACTTTAGGTACCAATTCTCTCTCTGGTGAGAAAGTGTCCATCAGGTAGCATGAAAATCCTCTGCTGGAGTGGTGCCTATCCAGACAGCAGCACAGTTACTGCCATCCTGCACAAAGGGGCCTTTAGAAGAAACACTAGAGTCTGCAGACACTTCCTGTTCTGCACAAAACAAGGACCTACCTTGTCTGGCTTCAGGCCCAGCTGCTGGTTCAGTTTCTCTTTATCTCCTCTCACCTTCAGAGTGGTTCAGTTGTGGAGGTAACTTCACACCCTTCCAGAGTATCAAAGTCCAATCAAATACAATACCAGTCTTCTATCCCAGCCTTAAGCTGGACACAGCCTTGTTTTCCGAGGGTCTGTCTCTTCTGAGCACAGCTCAAGCCTCTCTTGGCTCTGCTCAGTTTTCTTAGTCTCCCCTTCTTGGCAGGGATCCCTGCCTTATCTTGCTTGATAGCAGCACATATAAACTACTCAGTCCTCCCATTAGACAGGGAACCACTGAACACCCTCACTGTGAGACAGCACCAGGAGTACCCCTGGCCATTCTCTTCTGTGGAGTCCCAGCCCTGTAAATTTTACACAGCTGAGCTTTCTGTCCCTGTGGGTGTCTCAGGGCCTCTGCCTGTGCTCCTAGCTGTGCTCCTGCACGTTAAAAATGCTGACTCACAGGGCTCCTCTGCTTGGGGTCCCTCTGTTTAGTTCTTTGCTCTCTGAGCAAATCACAAGCTACTTCTGCTTTTCCAACTCCAGCTCTTAGCCACTGCACTCATTCCCCCCTCCTCCCCAGCGAATTAATTCCTTCCACCTGTGGAGACAAACTAGCCTGACACAGGCACAGCTCAGCTCTAACACCTTTTAAGGGCCAGTCATCCATTATATGCCCATCAGTATAAAAATTAACCCTTGACACCGCAAACCTAGATTTGCACACATACACGAGCAGTTAGAGGATGTCTGAAGTAACTGCCATGTATATTTATTCTTTAATGCTGTTCATGTGGATAAGTAACTTTTAAAGGTCTCAGGCCAGCTGTGTGTCCGCAGCTTCACAAGCAACAGGCAGTCCTGTAGCATCTTAAAGACTAATTATGTAATGAGCTTTCGTGGGCAAGACCCTTGTCTTATCCATGAGAGCTCATTGCCTGATGAATAAATTTGTTAAGGTCCTACAGGACTGCTTGGCTTTATTTTCAAAAGCAAGAATACTGCAGTTAATATAGATGCTATATGTAGAGGCCCCTATATTACACACTGCCAGCTCTAGCATCCAACTCCCCCCTCTCCCAAATGTGCAACAGAACTTAAAGGGTTAGAAACAATTTTTTTTCCTTTGAATTATAAAGAAAACCTTTCAAGTTTGACCTAAATATAAAGCAGTGCAGCATTAGCCTCCTACTTCTGGCTCTCAGCAGGTGCAACGCTTTGAGATAGGAACTGGCCTCTTCCAAGGGGACACTAGGGCTAAGCCCTAGGAGCAGTTCACAAGGGTCTCTTTTCAGTTATGGTAATTTTCCCCAAAACATGGCCCTTAACATTTATTTTTCAGACAATCCAGGTCTAACCACGAAGGGAAGAGGAGTGGGGCAGCTAGTTTCCCCAAAAGGTTAGAGAGTGGGAGAACTTGGAAGTCAGGTTGCCCCATGACCCCCACCTCAAATTTTGTAACACCTATGACCCAGTCCACATGAGAGGAGAAAGGAGAAACTGTATTCTCCTCTCAAGTACCACAAGCTCAGCCAGCACTCTGAATACAAACTCCCAGGCCACTTACCATTTCTTCCCCTATTCCAGAAGGCTGGATTGTCTCCTTGGACACCTACAACCTACTTTCAGCAGCTTCTTCCAAAGTGGCTTCACAAAACACGTGAAACTTGCTTCCGCATTATATTTAAAGAAGAAAATAGTGGAGAAGCTAATGCTTCAGGACCTTGAATCATCAGTCTGTGAAAGTAACACTTCGGCTATGTCTACACTTGCCCCTTCTTCGAAGGGGGCATGGTAATCAGGGTGACCGGAGATTACTAACGAAGTGCTGCTGTGAATATGCAGTACTTCACTACGCGAAGTTGCCGCTGGAAGAATTAGAAGTGTCAAACTTCCAAGTGTCGGCATGCGGCGTAGCTGCGGGCACTTCAAAGTGCCCACTCTACTTCTAAGTCCCTTTGCTCCTCACAATTTTAGGGAGCAAAGGCACTGCAAAGTTTGACACTTTGAAGTAGCTGCGGGGGGACAATTTGCCTAACAAAGTGCTACATATGCATTGCAGCACTGCAAGAGTAATCTCCCGTCACCCTGACTACCATGCCCCCTTCAAAGAAGGGGGCAAGTGTAGACGTAGCCTTAATGACACAAGTAGACGGTTTTCTTAGGAGTCAGTTATGTACAAACAGCTTTTGCTCCCCTCAAAACAATGAAGAATCAAAAGTTTCAAAGAGCTTAGTACCCTGTTCTCCAGACCCAATGCCATGTCTCATTCTCAGCCAGAGCTGTGGCATACTGCATGACCGCATCTACACTAGCAACTTCTTCCAGAAAAATCAGGCCCCTCTTTTGAAAGAGCACAGGGAGCATCCACACACAAAATTTGCTCTTTCAATCTGAATTGAAAGAACGTGGTTCTTCTTTCGAAAGCCCTCTTCTACTCCCAATCAGGAAGAGCGCCTCCTTTCGAAAGCTTTGTTTGGGGGGAGGGAGGGGGGGTGGCAGAAAAGCACGTGTAGATGTTCCAAAGCCCCTTTTTTTGGAAAGAGCAGTCCTCATGGTGCTGGATTTTTTGATCCCTGGCCCGTTCTTTTGAAACAGCAGGGGCTGTATGGATGCTCTCTATGGAAACATCAGATAGATATTGTAATCTGCTTTTTTGTGCGTGGATACAATCTTTCAAAAGAAGATCTTCCAGAAGATTATGTTTCGAAAGATGGCAGTAGTGTATGTGCCCATGGGCAACTGTCTTGGTGGGGGGTGGGGGAGGGAGAGAGGCAGCTGAGGTGCTAAACAAGAGCTGAGCTCTTTTTGAAACTAGCCCACATCCCCAATTTTATCTGATGTTCCTGACAGGGGCAGGGACAGGGGGCTAGCCAGCAGATCTCTATGTTAGGGAAATGTTTAAAAGGTTCAGCTGAGTGCTGCCCACGCACTCATTCAGAACGGCACCAGTCACTACACACTGGATGTACTTGTTCTTCATGCCGTAAGGGCAACTGGTATGGAACCAGATATGTTAAGGTAAACAGATGAGTGAACAAGGAGACTCTCTGAACTGACACCTTAACATTCTTGATACACCAGCTTTAAAATTGAAAAATATCCCATGAAAATGGTTCAAAAAGTTTATTTGAATATTTAATTTACAAAAATCATCTCTTATGTGGTGTTCTATGCAAAATTGATTAAAATAAATTGCATATAAAACCCAACCCAATTTATTAATGCAATATGACAAAGAAATGAAACCAGGGAGAGGGAAAAAATATAAGACAAAACACATAATTCTTTAAAGATTGTCCCAATCACCCCAGACTTGATTTCAACCAAATACCTTCTTCCTAGATACACTGTGCCATTTTATACAAGGCTTTTCGGTACTCCGTTGGTTCAAATTCGTAGTTACGGAAACAGTTATTTCTTTTTTCAGTAATGCGGCAGTTCCGACATGCTGTTCTGCTATTCATCAGAAGGTGGACACACACGATATACATATTTAACATTCGCATCATTAGTGGGAGCTTTCTGTCTATGGTAGGGCCACTAATTTTGTGGTGAAGTAAACCAATTTCAAAAAAGTGACAAGAACTTCAATTTCTGTTTTGGCAAAATAAGCAGGATTAATTTCCTTGTCAAAGGAAAAAATGTGTCTGGCAGTTTCTTCTGAACATACAAACAAGGTAGCTGTCTTTGTGCAGATCAGAAGTGGAGACCATCTGGAATGGTTTTATGCTATTTGTATTAACATTTCTTCACTGAAATATGGTTCCCACTGTCTGACTGAAGAGCAGGCCTATTTCACTGTATTAACAAAAAGGTATTTCTACACATAAAGCAATAGAGCAACACTGGACTACCTTTTAATCCTTAAGGCAGGCAGACAGTTCCTGTAGGTAGGGGCACTGGTTTGGATGCCAGTTTGGGGTTCCTTGAAAAGACTCTGCACCGTTCTGGGTGAGTCAACAACGGAATTTTGCGAGCACTTCTGTAGCAATTTTAAAAGGATTTTCTGGGAGCCGGGGGAGAGCGTGAAGAGATCAGCATAAGCCAATGCTAAGATGTCCATGGTGGGAAAAGACAAAAGCAGTAGCACCAGAAAGTCCACAGAAGAGCCAAGAGACCTTGCCCTAAAACGAATGATGAATAACTGGCCCATTTCCTTTGTTACTTCAATACATTACTAACCACTGGCCAATATTCAAAGTTAGGTGGTTGTCATTAACTACAACTCAAGTTCTTCTTCTCTTCCCTTATCCATACACTATATATGGAAATATAGGTGTACTCTTACTTAAGTGGAAATGCAAATTACCTGCATACCCATGATCTTTAGCTGACAACAATTAGTGGAAGACTAACTAGACTTAATCACTAGGTACTTCTGTTCACTTACAGGGAGGCATGAAACATGCATTCTAATGGACAGGCAGCTAATAGTCCTTGAGGTGGCATTTAAAATCACTAATTTGGCAAAGAATAAGGAAAAACATTTCAAAATGCATAAAAACTGTTACCAAGGGCCTTGGTGGGGAACTTAAGAGTTATAATATATTAGCGAATTCTGTGGCTTAAACATTTTAAAAAGAATCAGCAAACTATTAAATATAAAAGCAATAAGTATATACCCCTCCTTCCTCCAAAAAGCATCATGATTTGTAGTGGTGTATTAAATCAGGTTTAATGACTATGGCATTAAGGCATACTCGGTAGACAATATTCTTTATTGCCTCAGCTCAACGTAATTTGCCGGGAAGAGCCCATATCTGCCTTTGCACACTCCCCTCCACCAGCCGTCATCAATCATTTCTATGTTTGTGATGATGTCATCTGGATCAAAGGAAATCTCGTCATCGCCCGCTGAGGAAAAAGGGGAAGAGGCCACGTGTTTAGTACTCTCACATGAAGTTCTACCACAGTCGGCTTTTTCCCAGGTAATGCTCCTTTTAGTAGAATTAAGCAATTAAAAAGGGAGTTATTCACAGAGAAGCCTTGGTAATGCTAGCTACCTTCAATGTGCCAAATGGGGAAGGTTAAAACAGAATAGAAGGTGTGATAATCACAAGACTTCTCTGAGGCTAGGTCTGTTCTAAACCAAAAAGTCGATCTTGTGGACCTGGAATCGACGTATCCTAGATTGATTTTTCTGGCCATCCACACAGAGGGATGTTGATGGGAGAAACTCTCCTATTGACCTCCCTTACTCCTCAGGACAATGAAGAGTATCAGGGCTGACTGTAGTCCCCTTATGATTGGATTTCACACTTCCCCACTGGCACGCTAAATCGAACCCTGAAAGAGTCAATCTTCTGTTAAGTGTAGACATACCCTGAGCAACAGGCTCTTTCTTACTTGTTTTGTACTGACAGCTTTCACCCTATGGGCTTATCTATATACTTACTGCTGGGATGATGCCCCGGAGATTGATATTCTGGAGTTTCATGTAGTGGATCTAGCAGGGACATGCTCAATTGAATCCTGAGGGTGCCCCCATCAACCTCAGTACACACTGCAGCCATGAAGAGTAAGAGAAGTCATTGGGAGAGCTTTTTCTGTCAACATCCTACTATGGGGATGGTGGAGAAATTCAACCCAAGCTACGTTGACTTCAGCTACACTAAGTCTTGTAGCCTGAGTTGTGAATCTTAGATTGACTTTCTTCCCTAATGTAGAAAAGGAGACTGTTCAATTCTTATCCATTGCATGGGTCTGCTGTTAATCTTATGTGGTGACTCCTGCTCATCACACCAAGGAAACCATTCCCATAACCATTGTATTTATGTTACTCTTCAGCCCCAGGGGTTGCAGAATACCTAACTGCCAAAGCATGGTGTACTCTGGGTGAGGGATATGTATTATATTAACATTATGCTAATTTTGCACATACATATCTCATAGAACTGGAAGGGAGCTTCAGAGATCATTGAATCCAGTCCCCTGACCGTCTTGGCAGGATTCAAGCACCATCCCTGACAGATTTTTTTTTTTTAAATCTATTTGCCCCAGTCCCCTAAATAGCCCCCTCAAGAACTGAACTGACAACCCTGGCTTTACAAGGCCAATGCTCAAACCACTGAGTTAACCCTCCCCCTTGCAAAGCAGGTATAACACTGACAGACCTGGGTTGTCTGCAGAAGGGCATGAACCTGCAACCATAGGGGCTGAAGTCCTGTGCTCTACCACATGTGTTAAAGACTGTATCCTGTGAATACAGGATACAGAGTCATCTAAAGAATAAAACATGCACTTACCAGCCTGATAATCATAAAGTGCAATGGCTGTAATTCCAAGTTCATTTTCATATTCATCATACGTATTTTCTGCTAAAGGTTAGAAAAGACACATTAGAAAACTAAAAATGACACTATGTACTGATACAGCCTTCCTATACGAAAGTGTAATCTGGCACCCTTCTTCCACATCTCCATTGTAATTTGGATCACAGGTTGAAGAAAGCCAACTAGCCAACTGTGTCAGGGTACACCCAGAAGCAGCACGATTTTGGTAATACTGACATAGGTTTTGATGAGTTTCTTTGATATTATTACCACAAATTAGACATTGATGGGAAGGTTGTTACAGACAGGAACATGACAGGGCAGAAATGAAACCCCATGTTTTAGCTTAGGAAAACATTTCAAAAATGTGTCTATTTAAATTTTCAAGAGAAATTTCATTTTTGCATGAACTTATTTCGGGTGTAAGAGACAGGCAGCTTTGCGTTAGTTTAATGAACAAATTTTGAGAACAACAAATGTTTTTACAAGATGAAAAAGCATCATCCTACACACCCTCAATAAATACACTCCCTACTGACCCTGAAACGAGTTACACGAAAAACAGGCCTACACCCTTCCAATCTCTACTCTTTTGGTAGCACAATTAAAAAATGAAATATTAACAACTTAAAGTTGCTGCCCAAACAAGTAATGGGGACATATCAGCATATTCATGGAGTCACTACCTACCACTGAACGTACCAACTCAAAAAAAGCACTCTACCTGCTTGATAGAGATCTTCTGCTCCTGCCACTTCATAGACTGTCTCTGGGTCATATTCTGACTCTCGTTGACTGACTGCTTCTTGGTAGTCTGACTCTTCAGCTTTGTGGCTGGGTTCTGGCTCATGTACAGCTGAATACATTGTGCTGGAACTCTTGTAGGTTGGTTCTGACTGGTATGAAACAGCATCCTAAGGAGGAAAAAATGGTGAAGCTGGTCAGGGTCACATAAGAAGGCCCTTGATCATATCATCAATAGTCCAGAAGAGAAGTTGCTACGTCATATATTCAGCATTTGAATTCAAACTTACGAGAACATTTCCTTTGAAAGCAGCAAAATTCAACACTCTACAACAAGTGTGTGTAAATGCGCAGGATTGTCCTGGGGTCACCAAAAGTATGATTAGAATCCTACAGACCTGACCAGATTAGTCTGCCATCACTCTTATGATTCCGGGAACTAGTGATGTGATGCCTTTAAAGCTCTGCAGACCTTTACAACAGGTGCATTACAATTAAGTCAACACACATCTGTAATGTCAGATTCACTATGTAAATATACTGTTGATAGATCTGTCTATATCATAAACCACCATGTTACACATGATGAGATGCTTTTTGCATTTATATCTCTCATTTACAACAACAACAAAAATCCCATTTTAACTGTAGAGATAATAAACCTACCTCACTTGATTTCAATTTCATGCTCTAATGTTGACTTTAACATTGGAGTTGTTGTAAGGACTCCATTAACCACTCATTAAATATTTCAGTAGAGAGAAAAATCTCATGGATACAAGGCTCCCTATACATCTCCCTACCATGACATATCTAGCTATAAAACCCAAACTCTGTGATTCATGGCACAGAACGTCCTACAAGAAGGCAGCCTATCATATAACTACTAGACATCATTACTTTATAACAAAGCCATAAAAAGTGACCCACAAATGTGAAACACATTCCTGTAGTGAATAGGCTTTATAACAAGCTATGCAATTTACCAAACTGTGATTTTAACTAACTTCATAAACTGTGATTTTAACTAACCTCATACACTGGGCTTGAGGGCAGTTTCTCATCAGCTGGTTGTGGGGTAGGAGATGGAGGTGGTGTTTCTTTTTTGGCTTTAGCTTGTTCCTTTAGCAAAAAATGAAAGTGGTTATACCCAAGAGAAGTTTAAACAGTGGTCGATTCCAAGACAGCAAACTAGTAGCCATGTGAATGGAACTTAAACAACTTGCTCATAAAAGGCAGTTTTGTGACTCAAAAGTATAGCATCCAACTAATTACATAATTAAATCTGCATGGTTTGTGTAGACTGGCCATAAGGTACGTGAATAAAACGGATTAGAAGAGAAATGGTAATTTACAGACTACTACAGAAAAAGGTACCTAAAGGGTATGTAAAAGGTACGTAAGTCACAGCCTATGGTATGATTCTGCTCTTTGGAATACTCCCATGGGTTAAACTGTATTCAGTAATTTTAAATCCATGAACCAGCCTTCAAACTGCATTTTAATTCAAGTATCTGGAACCCAATACCATATGCTCTAGTTATAAAACTGACATGTCTCTTGATGAGAAACACATTTTTAAGCTCTTCCTGGCATGTGAGCCAGCTGACAAGGCAACAGCATTTGAATAGCTAGGAGAGAATTAAATTCAAAATGCCTCAACTTCCAAAAGGGTTCCACATGACGGAAATAAAAGCAACACTACCACTGCATTCTGCTACATAGTGTGCGCGCCTCTGGGACTGACTGACAGTCATTTGGAGCTCCACACAGTCTGCTGCATGCTGTATTATCCCTGATTTGGGTGCAATCTTCAGCCAAAGAGATGCATGAATCTTTGGGTTAATTTTGAACCTAGCTAGAATATTAAAGTGCAGGAAAGTTAGTAGTCCCTGCATTATTTAGAAAGGTTATAAAGGTTAGACAATGCCAGCTAATTAGTATTTGCCTCTTTATCTGCAATACTCTGGAGTAAATGCTTCTTCCCTTTAGCAACAAAATGTAATGTCTACCTTATATTTAATTCTCACTAATGTAACAGACATTTGCAGGAACATTCAGTACTCTGAGAATAGAAGCATGTGCTCTTTGAAGAGAAAATGCCAATATCTTTCTCTTTACTGCTCCTTTGTGATAAAAACATGGTGTGTTTTTTACAATCAAAAGGAAAGGGAAGGATGAAGAGATTCTGTGTTTTTCAATTCAGAAGAAACATAGGAATATCAAACCCAACCTTCTGTAGAAACCCCAGCCCACAGCTGAAAAGCCTTACTCCTTTGCTCCTCATTGTTTCCCAAGGGGCTGAGTAAAATAAGTTTAGCCAGGGCACAAGAACAAATATGTTCAACTTTAGCCATGCTTGAAGAACTTGACGCACTGGGTTGAGCTTTTATGAGAATCTGCCCTGTGTGAGCAAGTCTCTTCTTTCTTTGTAATTGCTCAGGTTTGATTATCTCAGAGAGCCTTTTCAGAGAGTTCTAAAGCAATAGGGAATTCAAGACCTTACATTTATGACGTAAAGCTGAAGAAGAAAACAGCAAAAAGTTGAGAAAAGTCAGACGTGTTCTTTGTGCATTACCAAGAAGCAAACTAATGGCAGAAAAAAATGTTTTACAGTTCACCTTAAATTCTATAAATTATTATTTTATATGTAATATTTTGTAGCAGTAGATGGAAATCTGTGAAAACTATTTTAGCTCTGCCGTAGACTGTGGGACTATGGGTAAGCTATTTAAACTGAATGCCTCAGTTTCCTTACCTCCAAAAATGAAATGGGGATACTGATATTGATTCACCTTTGAAAAAGACTTCATGCTTTTTGGATGGAAAGTGCCAAGTATTATACTACATTAAATGGCTACAAGTGTAGAATAAGTTAAATTCTGTTTAAAGACAGCATTGAGAGACTTTTAAACTATGTGAGGACCCTCACATTTAAGTACATCTGAGTTGTGTTCTTTAAAATGGCTACATGCATATCAGATTCTAGGTTTTTAGGTGTCAAAAGTGCAACTGCTTTTCCATCTAATACTGAAGATGTTTAAGATATGGTCTTGCCAAGCTGCCCAGAGCTGGGTTTCTGCCACCACAAATTGCTCTATGAACCTTGGATTAGAATGCAGTTCTAGCCTCTGAGACCAACACTCATCGGCCACAGGCTGACTCAAAGTTAAAAGAGCATGCAAAGAATTGCTCCATGAACACCATCTTTACTAGAAGCAAAAAGAGCAAGGAAGGGAAAATAAAACAAAACTTCATGTGGCCAACAAAAGCAGTGAGGTAATTAGCAGAAACCGTCTAGAGTGAGATCACCTTCAGACTGAAGAGTGAGAGAATTTGTATTCCTGCCCTAAGAAACCCATAATGCAAAAATAATTTGTTCAACTGGAAATTAATAAGTCTATCTGCCAAATGTTCCATGTGCAGGATAAATCTGTTAGGTGCACCAAGGGATATGCAGATGTGCACCACCAGTAGAAAAAGACATGCTGCTGGATATGGGAGGCTGGGAGCACTCTGCTAACCAGCTGGGGAGGCATCTGAATCTCTCCTGGGTGGCCATCCAAGTGCTCAGCTTACAGAGAACACTGCTATCTGCTGTTATTGGTTTAACAATACATTGGGGTGGGGAACCTTTATTGCATCAGTTGGGGGCCCACATTAAAAAAACCCACACAGGCAAACAAATCCCTCACTAATGTGCCTGTCAGGGGCCACTTCCCTTCCCTCATGTTCCAGCACCATGGGCAGGGAGGAGGAGAAGGGGGAACTGAGGTTCGTGGCTTACCCCAGGTCAGAGTAATTCTTCTTGGAGCCCAGGAGAGGACCAAAAATGGGGGAGTTGACGGTTCATTGTATGGGAGCTGGCTGCTAGGGAGCGGGTGTGGGATCTAGATGGGAAGGAGGGTTCAGGAGCAGGGTGTGGGGAGGGTCTGGGCAGGAGGAGGGTGCAGAAGCAAAAGGTGCTTACCTCTGCCTGCTACCACCGCTCCCTCCCTCAGCTGGGGGAATGACAGCATGGCAACATGCTTCCTGAAGAAGCTTTTCTCCTGCACCCCATCCCCGCTGCTACTCTGACTGACCAGAATTGCGGCCGATCAGGGTGCTGGGGGGAAGCCTCTTCCCAGGCAGTGCTATGCAACAGTTCCCCAGCCGGGGTGCAGGAAGAGGAGTAGTGGCAGCAGCAGTGGCAGCACAGCTTTCTGCCCCCACCAGGCAGATGTGGTCCATGGGCCACATCCAGCCCGAGCATGCGAGGCTTGGGGTTCTGCACTGCCCACAGACTAGATGCTGGGGAGCCCTGAGCTTCAAGGGCCAGATTCAGACAAGCTGGCCAGGGGCTCACCCACCCCTGCTGTACACACACATTAATTGTACACTGCTTTGCTTAGAAACAGTGTGGGTTATGTAACAATGGATGATTTATTTTTGAGAGACTTTAAATCTCAATTTCAGACAGTTGAACTAGAATGTAACACACCAATTTCAGATGTTTTAAATCTATGCAGCATTGGACTGACAGCCATGGAGGCAGATGACTTCAGTCCATGGGAAGCTATGCAAGGTTCCCTCATCCGCTCTTACAACACCCACAGAGATGAGATGGTAGTTTATTCAATAGGCCCATCGGATGCTTGGCGTCTGTTGAAATGGCTAACAAGGACGGTTATTTGTGTAACATGGTGCCCTGTCCCCACAGAGACAAGGCTAAGGCAACCAACTCACTTCCCGGGAATGGAAACTAACACCTTTACCTGGATTTCAGCCAATGACCTAAACATGAAAAAATATTTATAGCTCACACTCCAGTCTTATTAACAGGAAACAGTCATGACTACTTATTAAAGGCTGAGCCTCCCTAGTCCAGCACTCCTGGGACCCGACTGCTCCTAAATGAAAGAATTTGCCAGACCCGGGGAGGGCAACGCTTGCCTCAGCTCCTGGCACTGGGGCTCCTGCTCCAGTCACTGTGCCTCCAGCCAATGGGTGTGCAAAGTCTCTGCACGCGCCAGGCTCCGTTCATCCCTAGTCCAGCAACACACCTGGCCCCAGCCCTGGAGCACCAACGGGGTTGCAGGCAATGTTGGGACTAGGGAAGTCTGGATTAGAGATGTTCAACTTGTATGTGGTTTTTATTTTAAATAATGAAGTTCTTCATTTCCCAGATTCTTCTGTTCTATGGAGCATGTCAAGGTTCAGCAACACTGTCCCCATTTACAGTCCTTGGATCCACAAGCTACTCAGAAATTGCTTTTATAGCTCTTTGTGAGAATCCAACAGTGTCTGGTGGTGGAGTTTGGACACAAAAGGCCTTCACCCATCAGGTGCAGTACCAGCAACAGGATGTCCAAGTTTAACAAGAAAGAAAGAAGCATATTTACTAGAGGATATACCCCACACTCAAAAACCACCAGCGTTTGTCCAGAAGAGGTCTAAGTCTTACTGACTTCTAGTTTCCTTCTGGCCTCCTCCTGTTCGCATTTCTCCTGGGCCATTCTTTGTGCTCTCTCCGCTTCTGCTTTCCTTCTGTCTTCCTGTTCCTTTTCCTTGGCTAGGTTTTCAAAGTTAGCTCGGATGTTGCTTGTTTTATTATTCACTGTAACATTACAAGCATTAAAAACATTTCAAGAGCAAACTGGGAAAAAAAACAAGGGGTCTAGTCACACAATCTCTGCAAGGTGCTATACTGGAGTCAGATTTCATAGAGGGGCGCACACAGTTGGAGGGCTTCCCACCTCACCCCCAACGTCCCTAGATACTATCATCCCATCACTCTCTATTGCTTGGAATCCCTACAAGTCCTCCTGCTGTGGTAGGAGATCTGCATCTCCCCCATTCCATTCCCTCCATACCTGGTGTGGGGAGAGGAGTAGTGGCGGCAGCAGTGGCAGCACAGCTTTCTGCCCCCACCAGGCAGATGTGGTCCATGGGCCACATCCAGCCCCAGCTTGCAAGGCTTGGGGTTCTGCACTGCCCACAGGCTAGATGCTGGGGAGCCCTGAGCTTCAAGGGCCAGATTCAGGCAAGCTGGCCAGGGGCTCACCCACCCTGCTCTACACACACATTAATTGTACACTGCTTTGCTTAAAAACAGTGTGGGTTATGTAACAACGGATGATTTATTTTTGTGAGACTTTAAATCTCAATTTCAGATGGTTGAACTAGAATGTAACACACCAATTTCAGATGTTTTAAATCATACCACTGGATGCCTCCCCTGCTGCGGCAGTGCATCTGTGTCCTGACAAGTCATTTCCCCCTGCAGATTCACCCCACCTCCACTGAGCTTCTGACAGGTCTCCATTCTTCCCTTTCAAGTCCTTATTCCCCTCTCCCAGGGCTCCCTTTTTCCCTCCCCAACCCCACTTCCTCTGATTCTACATCCCCTCTTCAATACCAGTCCATTCACCCAATTCCTCCTTTCCTTATCACACCTACTCTCCAGCCCATTGTGGGTTCTTCCTACTGCCTCAGATTGCGAGCTTCTGGTCTCCAGCTGCCTGCCTCCCCACTGGCCATTAGTCCAGATCACTGCTTCCTCCCTGACCACTTGATCCATTCCCCTGCCTCCACAGCATCTTGCTTCCCTCATTGATATAGCCCCATCTTCCTGGCCCCTTGTGCTTCCCCACCTTAAATCTTTCCTGCTAGGCTCTCTTTTTTTATTTCCGTTTGAGTCTACACTCTTCCCACGCAGCAAGGAGAGATGCTGTGTCTGATACATCTAGACAGTAGCAGGGGTACTGAAGATTCTTGGGATGTGGCATTCCAAAGTTACTGCATTACCAGCACCTGCCAAAGTTGAGTGTACTGCTTCCTGGCTGTTGGCCAGTACACCGACATTCAATGTTGTACCCACACCCTCTTGGTATAAATGCAGTGACCTGTTAACAGCTAGAGTGCCATTAGTTCTCCTCCCATCTCAAACCTATGCTAACCACGCTAAAATGCAGATTTCAGGAAAAACAAGAAGTCCTGCGGCACCTTATAGACTAACATATTTTGGAGCACAAGGTTTCATGGGCAAAGACCCGCTTCATCAGACTCTGACAAAGCGGGTCTTTGCCCATGAAACCTTGTGCTCCAAAATACCTGTTAGTATATAAGGTGCCACAGGACTTCTTGTTGTTTTCGAAGATACAGACTAACATGGCTATCTCTCTGATTCTTGATTTCAGGAAAGTCACCTGAACAGGTATGGAAGCACCAGTAGTACAGCAGTACACCAGCAGTACAGCTTTAAGAGCTGTTTACATCTAAGTAAAAGCTCTTAAAATGCTTTACACTCAGTCACTAATCTCTTCTTCTGCAACAACTCGATTCAGGCCCGAGCTTTCGGTCATACTTCAAAGTCTTGACAGAGACAAGGAGGAAGACACAGGCCAGACATGGTATTGTCACATTGTGAATAGTCAACATAAATCTTAATCACACTCCTCTGCCCCTTCTTCTCTTTTCCCTAACTTGTGAAGGCAAAGAAATATTCATTCAGAGTATATGGTCCAGACCTACAAGTCTCCTGTGTTGCACTTGCTACACTTAATGGGGGTTCCATGCACTCAACAGGCTTGCAGGATCAGGCTCAGAGACTTCCAAGGGCTTTAGTGGGACTCAGGCAATGCAAAGACTTTGCTCTTGCTCATTGTACAAAAGGTGATTTTTCGCCCAGTGCTACTGGACGTTACCAGGCAAAAAAGCAGCTGCACCAGTGCTCACTCAGCACCTGCAGTGCAGAGACATCTGTTCGGATACCCAGAACAATGCAGGGAGAGGGGATCTGCGATGCCCCAGCTGCCTGGGAATATTAGTCCTGACTGCAGGAAGGGAGAGATGACAGACTGAGTTCACCCTCCCTTTCACATAGAAGCCTGGACTGGGTCAGAAAACCTCAGAAAGCTCCCCCAGCGTTAGGATGCTCTGCAATGGGGGCCCAGCAGGTGTCGTTGAAGGGAGAATGGGAGTTCTGGATGGGTGTTTGTGGGGTGAGACTTGGGTGTTGGGAGGGTTCAGATACAGGGGGGTTTGTTTAGTGGACAGGGGCAGCAGCCTCCCATGTAATGATCCATCCCCCGCATTGGTCCTCAGCCTCATCTAAGCCTAACCTCTATATCAGGAACCCCCACATCCAAACATTCCTGCATCCAGACCTCAAACACAGAATCCCACTCACCTGACCCCCTGCATCAGGAACTCCCAGAATCACGCCTCTGAATCCCAACCAGCTCTATCTTGACCCCACCCCATCCTCCCAGCTCCCCTCCACTGTGCTCTAACCACCTTCACCTAGCCTATACACTATAAGATAAATTTGATCCTATTAAATTCAATTTTGTAACGCTGGGTTTTATAAATTTGAATTTGAGTACTCTCACCTCCCCACAAAGTCCCCATAAAAATTGAGTTAACATCTCAATTGGCAGCATCTGAAGAAGTGAGTTAACTCACGAAAGCTCATGCTCTAAACTTTTCTGTTAGTCTATAAGGTGCCACAGGACCCTTCGTTGCTCTACAGATCCAGACTAACACGGCTACCCCTCTGATACATAAAAATTGAGTTATTGCTGCCAAACTACATCACCAAACATCGACTGTTGCAGCAGTGCACTGTGGGAACCTATCCCATGGTTCCCTCAGCCCCATAGCATTCTGGGTTTTTTCCACTGGTGCAGTAAGGGAAAAAATGCCCCATAAGTGGTTGTGGGTAAGTGATGTCATCTTCCCACATTGTTTTCCATGGGAGGGGAATGAGGGCAATGCAAACAGCCATTTTTACAGAAGGAAAGAAGAAAAAGTAGGGAATCCCAGGCAAAAGAAAATCAACTAGGCTGGCTTCAGAAGGTGACTGAACCATGTAAACTGGTTGCTCAGCTGTTTTCCCCCCAATGAAAGAACACCTTTGCATGAATCCCGTTAGGTACGACTGTCAGACCCACAGACCAAACACACCTGGGATCACCCAGGTGACTGTGCCACGTCAACTAGTCCCTCAGCTACTTTCCCCCGTTGAAACCACAGTATGGTACGGCCTGTCTTAAGGATGCCATTGGATAAGGAATTTGCCAAAAGAAATAAAGATTAGAAAGAAAGCATCAAAGATCACCAAATTAACTGAAACATCTTGCTTTTATAACTGAATTATGAAAGATTCTACAAAAAAAGATGGAACATTTCTGAAAATATTACGGAAACAGATTACAGCTGGCAATATCCTTCTTCCATCATTTATGAAAACCTTTGAGGAGAAGCTGTGGTTCTCATTTAAACACATCTTGGTTTCCCCTAGAGTTACTGGTTGAAAGAAAGCTAGGGACAGTTAATCCAACTTAAAAATCACATGCTGTAGATTCACTGGTTGAACTGCAAATAATAATGGAAACAATTCAGTTCACTGAAACCAAAAAGTTCTTTCTTGAAAGGTGGCCAACTATCCAAAGCTTGCTTTGGTACAATGATTTTCTCTATATGGTGGGGATGGAAGCTGAGGGACCAGGTGCCTTCAGGGGACGGGTCCCTTCGGAGCATTCTCTGGAGGCCAGGTCAGCCCTGAATATCACTGACTGTGGGGGCCAGCCCTCCCCACATACATTGATGGGTTGGGGTTGCAGCTGAGGGATCAGTTGACATGGTCCCTTCAGGGGCTTTCTGCCAGCTTCCCGGAGCGTGCTGCCCCACCAAAAACCTAGCAAAGACCAAACTCTCCAGCTCGTGTTGTCTATGGGGAGCAGGCTCCTCATCTCCCCTTGGAGACAGCCAGCCCCCAGAAATCTCTTCCCCTTTGGAGCCTTCACCACATGCAAGCCAGGACATGGTACTGTCTGGCAACATGGTCTGCACTGCACCACAGGCACATCCTTTTACTGGGTCAGGAGTAGCCCATTCCAGAGAAGCTTTATATGGTCTCAGCCTGAGAGAGAATCAAGGAGACGCTTTATAATTTCCTAATACTGTTTGTTCACCCTCACTAAGAAATAGCACACTGTTTAAATGCAGGTATAATTTCGACTCAACTGTTACTACTGCAGGGGAATGAGTATCACCTGTCCGTTCAGAGAGAAGAGACGATCGTCAAAGAGTAAAATAATAAAAAGATTAATAATAATAAAAAGAAAAGTAATAAAAAGTAAAAACAAAAAGAAAAGAGAAGTTACTCACCGTAATAACGGTGGTTCTTCAAGATGTGTCCCCGTGGGTGCTCCACAATAGGTGACGGGCTTGCCCGGCGCCGCAGATCGGATCTTCCAAGCAGTTTCTGCCGGACCGCGCATGCGCCGGCGCGCGCCGCTCCCTTGCGCGCTCCTGGCCATGTGTGCGATCCGGTCCCCGCCAGTTCCTCGACCAACCGCCTCGGGTGCCCCTGCAAAACACTGACAGAGATCCGAAGCGGGGAGGATGGGCGGGTAGTGGAGCACCCACGGGGACACATCTCGAAGAACCACCGTTACTACGGTGAGTAACTTCTCTTTCTTCTTCGAGTGTCCCCGTGGGTGCTCCACAATAGGTGACTACCCAGCAGTAACCCAAGATAGGAGGTGGGTAATCGGATTATGTGCAGCTTGTCCCCGAGAGGACCGCTGCAGAGAGACAGGTATCCTCTTGGAATACCCTGTGACGGGCGTAATGTTTGGCGAAGGTGTCGTAGGATGACCAGGTCGCCGCTCTGCAAATGTCTTTTAACACAACGCCCTTGAAAAAGGCTGTTGATGCCGCCACCGCCCTGGTGGAATGAGCCCTGGGAGTGGCCAATAAAGGAGTCTTTTTGAGCTCGTAGCACATTTTTATGCAGGATACAATGTGCTTTGAGATTCTCTGCGAGGAGAGACCCTCTCCTTTCGATTTGGGAGCGAGGGAGACTAGGAGTCTATCCGTTTTCCAGAAGGACTTGGTCCTGTCTACGTAGAAGGCTAGCGCCCTCCTCACGTCCAGGAGGTGTAGGCACGCCTCTTCGTTGGAGTTATGAGACTTTGGATAAAACGAGGGTAAAACAATAGGTTCGTTGATGTGAAACTCGGAAGAAACTTTGGGAACAAAGGCTGGATGCAGCCGTATGGTTACCGCCTCCTTGGAAAAAACAGTGCAGGGTGGCGTTGCCATGACTGCCGCGAGCTCGCTCACCCTACGAGCTGACGTAATTGCAAGAAGAAAGGTCGTCTTTATTGTAAGGAGGCGGAGGGGAACCGTGGCCAAGGGCTCGAACGGTGGTCCCATCAGTGTGGTAAGCACCACGTCCAAGTTCCACGAAGGTGGAATCGGTTTCCGAGGGGGGTAGAGGTTTACCAACCCTTTGAGGAACCTGGTAACCATAGGGTGGGCGAACACCGTGTGCCCTTCCTCCTCATGTCTGAACGCCGAGATGGAGGCAAGGTGGACCTTTAACGAGGATAGCGAGAGTCCTCCTCTCTTGAGGTCCAGTAAATACTCTAGAATTGTAGGTATAGGCACCGAAAGGGGGCCCAGCTGCTTGGTAGAACACCAAGCCGTGAAGCGAGTCCATTTTTGTTTGTAGGTCTTCCTGGTGGAAGTCCTCCTGCTACTTTCTAGGACTTGTTGTACTGCCACTGTGCATGTGCTCTCTAGGGAGCTGAGCCATGGATTAACCACGGTTGCAGTCGCAGGCTTTGGGGGTGCGGATGCACTATGGACCCCTGGGCTTGCGTGAGCAGATCCGGCGCCACCGGAAGAGGCATCGGTGGACGGTCCGACATGCGCAGGAGTAGGGGGAACCATTGTTGGCGATCCCACGTTGGGACTATCAGGATCATCCGGGCCCTTTCCCTCCTGGCTTTTTGCAAAACTTTGTGGATCAGCACTGTGGGAGGAAACGCATAAAGCAGGGGGCCCCCCCACGGGATCGCAAACGCGTCCCCCAGGGACCCCCATCCCAGTCCTGCCCTGGAGCAGAATCGTGGGCACTGCTTGTTGTGCTGAGTGGCAAACAGATCTATTTGGGGAAAACCCCATGCGTGGAAAATCGGCCGTAGCAGATCGGGACGGATCTGCCACTCGTGTGTGAGCGCAAAACGCCTGCTCAGCTGGTCCGCCTTCACGTTGTGCGCACCCGGCAAGTATGAGGCTTTCAAGATTATATCGTGGGCGATGCACCAGTTCCATAAGCGGATTGCTTCCGCGCATAAGGCACGGGATCGAGCTCCTCCTTGCCTGTTTATATAAAACATGGTGGAGGTATTGTCTGTACTGATCCCGACGACTTTGCCTTGTATGTGGTCTCGAAAGTGTTTGCAGGCGTTGAACACTGCTCTGAGCTCCAGTACATTGATGTGTAGTGACTGTTCCGTGGGTGACCACAGTCCTTGAGTCACCCCTTCGCCCATGTGCGCTCCCCACCCTATGAGGGAGGCATCTGTAGTGAGAAAAACCGATATTTGCGGCTGGTGGAAGGGTACCCCTGTTAGCAAGTTCCTGGGGTTTACCCACCATTGCAGGGATTTGCGCACCCCGGCTGTGGGCGACACCACCCTGTGAACGGTGTGTACTGCCGGTTTGTATACACTCACCAGCCAGTGCTGCATGCTGCGCATGTGTAACCTGGCGTTCTGCACTACAAACGTCGCCGCTGCCATGTGGCCCAGCAGCTGCAAGCACGTCAAGACCGGCACTGTAGGGCTGAAGGTGATGACTTGCACGAGGGAACTGATGGCTCGAAAGCGAGCCTCTGGTAGGTATACTCTCGCTGTAACCGAGTTTATGCGAGCCCCTATGAACTCTATGTCCTGTGTGGGGTCTATTTGTGATTTTGCCAGATTGATAACCAGGCCAAGTGAGGAGAACGTGTTTGCTGTGACGCGTATCATGCGCAGAACCTCCCCTTTCGAGGCCCCTTTGAGCAGGCAGTCGTCCAGATACGGGAAAATAAATACCCCCTGTCTGTGCAGGTAGGCTGACACCACTGCCAAGGTCTTGGTGAAGACTCTGGGGGCCGAGGAGAGGCCAAACGGTAGGACCTTGTATTGGAAGTGTTCGTTGCCTACCATGAACCGGAGGAATCGCCGGTGAGCCGGATGGATAGTTATGTGGAAGTACGCGTCTTGTAAATTGAGGGCTGCGAACCAGTCTCCATCGTCCAGAGCTGTAAGGATGGAGGCAATCGTGGTCATCCAAAAACGCTGCTTGCGCAGGTACCTGTTGAGGCCTCGAAGGTCTAAGATGGGCCTCCAGCCTCCTGTCTTTTTCTCCGTGAGGAAATACCTGGAGTAGAACCCTTTCCCGTGCAGTTGCTCCGGCACTCTTTCCACCGCCCCTATGAGCATGAGATGGTCCACCTCCTGCCTGAGCCTAGCTACCTGGGAGGCCTCCTGGAGGTGGGGCTTGGGTGGAGGTCGTGACGGTGGGAGCGACTGGAAGGGGATGGCGTACCCCGTGGCTATGATCTCCAGCACCCATTTGTCTGTGGTGATCCTTTGCCACTGGTCGTAGAATGGTTGGAGGTGATGGTGGAACAGCCGCTTCGGATGACCTTGTGCGATGGTAGTGATGGCGCAGCCCTGGATCTGTATGTCAAACTTGTGGCCTTTGGCCCCGTCCCGAGGACGCACGGCTCTGTTGTGAGCGTCGCCTGGGAGTTCTGTACTGCTGGTGCTGTTGATGTCGCCCTTGCTCGTAACCCCTGTGATACTGGGGGCGCTGTTGCTGGTACCGCCTTTGCTGAGGGTAGTACCTTTTCTTTGTGTATGGAGGGGTGTAAATCCCCAGGGTCCTGAGTGTGGCTCTTGAATCTTTACTGGAATGAAGGACCGAGTCAGTTGATTCAGCAAACAGCTTCTGCGAGTCGAAGGGAAGGTCAACTATCTTCGCCTGCAGATCCCTCGGTATACCCAAGGTCTGGAGCCAGGACTCCCTTCGCATCACCACTGCGGTTGCTGTGGAACGTGCTGCCGTGTCCGCAATGTCCAAAGCAATCTGAACTCCCATCCTCGCAGCCGCGTAGCCTTCTTGCACTATGGCCTTGAGGACCGGCTTTTTGTCCTCTGGAAGCGAGTCCATGAGGGAAGTTAACCTGGAATAGTTGTCAAAATTATGGTTCGCTAAGTGCGCTGCGTAATTTGCCATTCGCAACGTTAAAGTGGAGGAGGAGTAGACCTTTCTGCCGAACAGCTCTAGCTTCTTGGCATCTTTGTCTGTTCCCCCTGTTTTAAATTGAGATGTTTTTGATCTTTGTTGCGAGGACTCCACCACCAAGGAGTTTGGCTGTGGGTGGCTAAACAGGAACTCCATGCCCTTCGCCGGCACGAAGTATTTCTTATCCGCTCTCTTTTGGACAGGCGGAATAGTTGCAGGGGTCTGCCATATAGTAGTGGCGGACTCTAAGATCGCTTCATCAAGTGGTATTGCTACTCTGGAGGAGGCCGGGGGTCTCAAATTTTTGAGGAGCTTATGGTGTTTCTCTTGCACCTCTGCTGTCTGGATGCCTTGCGTGAAGGCCACCCTCTTAAACAGCTCCTGAAACTGTTTGAGATCGTCCGTAGGATGGACGTCCCCCAGGGCCGTAGCCTCGTCCGGGGAGGAGAGAGAGGAACCGCTGGGGTACGTCTCTCTGGACCCTTCCGGTTCCTGCTGGTGATGGTACACCCTCTCGCTGGAGGTTTGCGAGGGAAAATCTCGGGGTTCCATGACCAGTCCCCCCTGAGATGCTTGAGTCTCTGTCCCCGGTCGCAATTGCCCTCGGAGGTATGAGATAGTTTGTGGGGATCTTTCCCTAGTAGATTGCCGATGGTGTGTATGCCCCGCGTGGTAGGGGCGACCATGGCAGTATAGGCACTGTTCTTGGGAAGGTGACCTAGACCACTCCCTTGGTGCGTACCCTCTGCGTCTGGGGGAGGGAGATCGTCGAGACACTGGAGAGAGCGATTTCGCATAATAGTCCAGTGGTTCAAACCCCAGGAAGGGTGAAGGTGGTGCCAGCCATGGCGAGGCTGGTTGTAAAAATGGAGAAGGGGGCTCCGGGTAGGCTAGGGGAGACCCCTGCCTTCTGGTTGGAGTCTGCAACATAAGCGGAGGGCTGTGAGAAAGCAGCTCCACAGCCCTGTCTGGAGAGGGGCTGCAATGCCTCCTCTTGTGTGCAGCCTTCCCCCTCCCTGGAGGAGGTGACTCCGCCCCCTGACGCGCGGGGGATCCCGGCCCCGTCGGCACCTTGCTAGGCACGCTCAAAGGCGGTGCCGCACGTGCGGTGTCCTTCTGCGCCTGCAGGCTACGTGCCTGCGCGCTCTGCACCGCCGGTTCCCTGGGGGTCGGTGCCGCTGCCTGCGGTGCCGCCGGTACCGGCGCTTGTTTAGCCGCTGCCCTGCCTGCGGTGCGGGGCCGCTGGCTGATCATCGGAGGCTGAGCCGTTTCCACGTGGCTCTCCGTGCCGCCACCGATCAGCTGTTGCTGCGGCTGGGGGCTGCGTGCTCCTCCCATCCCGCTCACTGTTGCTGCCGGCAGGGATCGGGCTAGAGAGACTTTCCTCCGTTTTTGCGCTGATGGAGTGAGGGAGGCAGCTTTCCTTTTAAGGGCCCCGGAGGGTCCCTCCTGCTGCGGCTGCTCCGGCACGTCTGGCTGGAGGGCCTTATCAAGAAGCAGCATTTTAATCCGCATCTCCCTGTCTCTTCGTGCTCTGGTTGTTAATTTAGCACAGAAGGCGCATTTCTGTGCCACATGGGACTCCCCCAGGCACCTTATGCATAGACTGTGCCCATCGGACACTGGCATCGCCTCTCGGCAGGACTCACATTTTTTAAAGCCTGAAGAGGACATTGTTGGTGAGTCTTTGAGTTTTTAAGTGGGTACTTAGCACCTTCTTTGTGCTGTTTTCCCCGTCCGATGGCCTGCCTCAGCAGGAGGGCTGATGGCCATAGCTCCTGGCCTCTGGCGCTTGTTACTGGGACTGGACTGAAGCTGTCCCGCTCGTAGTTTGTTTGTTTGTTGTTTTTTTTTTTCTTTTTTTTTTGCAAAATAACAACCAGCTAACTCGTAGTAGCCTAAGTATCTGAAAAACTTTTAAAGAAAAACAGATAAAGTCGTTGAATACGCTATTTGGCCTTAGCCTAGTCGGATTCCGTCTGCAGCCAACGGCGGTTAAGAGGAACTGGCGGGGACCGGATCGCGCACATGGCCAGGAGTGCGCAAGGGAGCGGCGCGCGCCGGCGCATGTGCGGTCCGGCAGAAACTGCTTGGAAGATCCGATCTGCGGCGCCGGGCAAGCCCGTCACCTATTGTGGAGCACCCACGGGGACACTCGAAGAAGAAGCTTGGATTCATACTTATTGATAACAGTGGGAAGGAACCTTAGGGGTGCCAGAGCAAGACAACCGACATTCTATAAACAAGGAGATTCTGTAATCAATAATGTAACCTTACCAGCTTCTACCGGCTTGGTCTTCTGATAGCTTGATGACAGTTTCTCAATATCTTCAAAAGTGGAGGCATTCTACCAGTAATGACAAAGTATCAACTACTACACAAAGCAGCACCAATTCTTCCATTACATGCTCATTCAGTAAACAAGGCAGCACATATCTGCTTGATCTTCTGAAGGTGCAACATTCTAAATCAGGACTCCTACCTCTAAGTTTTTTTGTTTGGTTTGGTTTGGTTTGGTTATTGTTTAAAGCCTGCTTCATTTTTCAGTCTAAAACATGACAAAAGAGAATGAATTCTTTCAATGCACCACACTAATTAGGTTAACCTTCAGAGACAGAAGTCAGACTTAATTCCTGCTAAAAAGTTTATTTCTGATTCATCTCAATTATCTAGTAATACAAAATAACCTTTCAACCTGTATAACATAATGATTTCTAGCAAGACAAAACATCCAGTCGAAGATAGTTTAAAAACCCCCCTGAAAACAAACCCTAAATCAGCGATGGGCAATAAAAGAGCAGCAGCAGCATACCAGGGTTAGTCCCTGGTGGGTCGCTGCCACTATATCCACCTTCCCCTCTACAGGCGTTGGGCGATCGCAGCTCCCATTAGCTGCGCATTGTTGTTCATGTCCAGTCTCAGCAGCAGGAAGTGACGTCCTGGTCCATGCTGCTTCCCACTACTCCCACTGATAAATTTTGTGTCTTAATTTTACCCCATTTATATAATCAGGATAATCACCACCTTTGTAAAATCCTTGAGAGCCTCAGATGAAAGACACTCTATACTATAAAGAACCAGAGAGCATTCCCTAAGCAGAATACAAGCATAGAGATAGAACACTACAGTTCCAGCCTCGTTAATAATAGTGGAATTTTAAACCAACAGCCAGACTACTGAATTCATGATCATTTCAAACAACTTACCTTATCCATTCGATCCTTCTGTACACCGTACTTTCCACCAAATCCTTTTGAATAATCTAAAGATAGGATAAAGAAGTCAGAGAAGGCAGGTTCAGTCTTTTCCCTTTATCAGGTCTATTAAATGCAAATGGCCTTTTCAAAAGCAGTTACATGCAGAGTCCCAAAGTGAAGCAGCCAAAGAAAAATGCAACTTGTTTTTGATGCAGATCAGGATATACGTATCTATAGAAGCTTCTTCATATGCCAGCAGGCAAGAAAGATGCTGTGTGCTATGTGCATGCTTTTCACATTCCAGGAGTGAAAGTTAAGCTAATGATTGTCGTTGACAGGGACCAAGCAAAGAATAAGGAATGGCCCCTCAAAATGCACCACTTCTAGAGCACAGCCTTTCACAGTACCAACAGTTACTTCCTGTAGCATAGGGCAGATTACCAAAGTCATTTTCATTTGTTCAGAATAGTGTGCTAACAAGTTCACAGTAACACTTGTTAGGGCACAAGTCTCACTTTAATACTCTATTTGCATGGCATGCATGGAATTTATCAAGACAGACACACAGCTGCCAAATTCATGTTTTCTGCAAATTTTGATATTGACCCCAGGTTGATGTAAAATTAAGACAGGAGTGCTGCATATCTGGAGTGGGAATACGGCATTTATTTACCTTGTTGTTTTATTTTAATAATGAATAATTACCACATGAAGGAAGAGTCTTGAAGGTCTGTGCCTTGGAAGACTGACTTACATCTCCTTCCTCTGCTCACATTCCCAAAATCTAGGGTCCACTAATCAGTGAGTAAGTGTATTTTAAAATTCTACTAAAACTATGCAAGGCTTCAAATGTTTGGGACTAAATCATGACAGTACATAAAACATTAACCACTGTTAGAAGTAACAGCTAAGTTATCGTCTTCTTTGGTGTGCACTGTCAACCAGAATAAATGTATGGCTTTATTAACCAACTTTATGCACTGCAATTATGCTATTATGATTTAGCATTTCCCCAAAGACTCTACACAATCTGACTTCTCACTTCAAGATGTCAGCAGAAAACTAGAACATGTAGTTCATATTTGAATGACCTCACAATGCATAAAAGCAGCTTTGTAAACATGCTGTGCCTTTACTTCAACTAAGGCTAAGTTTTACATTTGGACTTAAGCTGATATGTATGATCTAATACAGATATAGCACCACAAACTAAATAGTGGAAATCTGTTTTATTAGCTGTGGCATTTGGAATTTTATGAACCCACATCCTTAATGTAGGCTGCTAATGAGATTGTGTCTAGTACCTCATTTTAAGGAAACAGCTTGATGTTGGTGGATAACATGAGGGCAGAAATTTCAGAAAATATTTTCCTCAGATTACTTATGGCACATATCAGGTTTTCTATGTGACTAAGTCTGTGTTAGAAGTGGCTGCACTGCTAAGAGAGTTACAACTGGAGACTGTGCCTTGTTGAGACTCATGCTTGGCTAGTTTCTCCTTGTATTCAAACCCCACAGCAGATGGGTCCTGCCTCTCTTTTTGAACACCGAATTTCCCTCCAAAACCACTCTTATAATCTGAAAAAGTCACATGTAATAAGGGAAGGGAAAAGGAACAAATAAGTTTAGTTAGAAACATTCAAAAAACAATCTTCAGATGTAATTCTGATGAATCAGCAGTAGTTTCAGAAGACACTGAACACTCATTTTTAAGTGTATATTTATAATGTGCACAATTACACTTTGGAAGAGGCTAATTCTACTTAATGTTAAAAGGAATATAAGAAAATTCATATTCTTTGTTATATTTTGCAACTCTTCCTATACAGTAGACAATATTTCTCTGCACAACTGTTTATACTATATACATGCACTTGCATATTAAAACAGGCTCATAATCTGATTATGTCTTTATTCATATGTACTCAAATCAAAAACCTATGTGAGGATGACAGCATTTAAAAGCAAATTAAAGTTATTTCATGGATACCATCACTATTTGTACTTTATAGCCTTGCTTTTGTAAGGAATACAGATCAGGAGGAAAAAAATCCCAAAGCTACTCCAATTTGGCATTGGCAGAAGCGAGGAATATTTTTACTATAGCTCTGCAGAAGAAAAAAAAAAAACATCTGTGTTCAGAACTATGTTCCATTCTTTGACAGCTGTTCTGGACTGCCATTTTTATAAAAAAAAAAAAAAAGTTAAAATGAAGGCACAGATCATCCCTTCTCCCAGGAAGCTGCAAAGAGAAAAAAACTGAGATTCTCTTTTCATGTGAGTGCAGCAAAGACTGGTCCACTGTGGAAATGATTAGGCTGCAGATCACCCCATCCTCATGAAGGCCATGACAACCTGGCCGAGAAGGAAGAGGTCTGTATTATTGATGCTGAATTTTTACATCCAGTAAACATGGGTACATGTGCATGGGACTGAGGGAAAGACAGGGCAAAGAAGAGGAAAATAGTTTCAGTACAGTGAACAGGTTTTGTCTTCCTCTCTGAGCTGGTAGCTCACATCAGACAAGAGTCATTTATGACAGGCTGGCTTCCAGAATTTCACTGAACATAAAGAATCCAAGCTAAGGGCAGATGCATAAGGCTATGCCAGCCTGACACCTGACTCAGTATCTTTAATGGCTCTCAGTACCACCCACAATTGGTTAAATCAATTGTAATGTCATGCCACCAAAAATAACTGCAATACAGTGACATGTGAAACACTGAGAAGCACTACAAAGTTAGCTGCTATGAAACAGTTTTAACCCAGCTGTGGTGGTGGTGGGGGGAGACAGGACAAACAGACCCCCGAAAATCTGTAACACAAACCAAAAGCATGTTAAAAGTTAAGACCTGAACTCAAACATACCCTTTTGGGATTCATGCAGTTGTACTTTCTCTTGATGATCCCAACCAAGTGCACACTTGTCCTGTCTGTCTGTCTGTACACCAAACTTGCCTCCAAATCCTTTCACGTAATCTATGTACATAAAATTCCACAAGCCATTATTGGGATTCTTACAAATGACATTTAGAACAGAACACTGATATCACAGATGGAATATTTTATCCCTAATATTTCATTAATAATACTGAATTATTTTCCTGGTCCATTTCTCCCTGCCATGTCACATTCTCAGTGGGGAGTGGGACGCACAGCTATCTGAAAACTAATACAAGTCAGTGAGTGCAGAATAGCTCACCCCCACTGTACTTTGAATGAGAATGTAGTAAATGTATCAACATTAACACAATACTAACATAGCAACAGAGAGGTAGCCCTCTTAGTCTAGATTCAGAATTGTGGTTTGACAGAAGTCTATCATGGCAGGTAAGAGAAGAACAATTCTAATGCCTGCAGCATGCCACCAGGAAAAGCACGTTATGGTATGAGAACAACAATAAGTCCTGTGGCACCTTATAGACTAACAGATGTTTTGGAGCATGAGCTTTTGTGGGCAAAGACCCGCTTCATCAGATGCATGAGTGTGTGTGTGGAGTGGGGAGGGTTCCAGAGGAGTATTTAAACAGGGGGATCCCAGGAAAAGAGAGGGCCAGAGCTGACAGGATCTAGTCTGTCAGGGTGGAAATGGCCCATTATCAGTGGTATAGATCAAGAGAGGAGAAAAAACAAGTCAGATCAGTCAGGGGGATGTGGCCCATTGTCAGATTCCAGTGTGGAGGTGTGAACTTCCAGTGCAGAGAAACTGTTTTTGTAAGGGGCCAGCCACTCCCAGTCTCTGTTTAGTCTTTGGTTGATGGAGTCAAATTTGCAACTGAATTGCAGCTCAGAGATTTCTCCCTCCATTTTAATTTTTGAAATTTTTTTGTTGTAGGACTGCTACTTTTAAATCTGTTACTGAGTGTCCAAGGAGATTGAAATGTTCTCCTACAGGTTTGTGTTATGTTGCTGTATGTTGTCTAACTTCTCTCCATTTATACTTTTACACAGAGCCTGTCCAGTTTGGCCAATGTAAATTGCAGTGGGGCATTGGCCTCCTTGTTGTTCTTGAAGACACAGACTAACACGGCTACCTCTGAGATACATTATGGTATGGTCCTTTATCCAGATATATTATTATTATTATTAGAGATATAATTATAAAGGCCCCAGTCACGCAACCTGATCTGCATCTGAAGACCATCACATCCTACTGACTTCTGTGAAACTACTAACAGTTATCCAAGTCCCCCTATATGGATCGGATTGCAAAACTGGGGATGGAGTTCACAATTACATTCTTTCTAGTTTAAAAAAAGTCTCACTGGCAAGAATGTTACAGTATCTTTTGCTGCTTGCTTCCCAGCTTTGAGCTTCTCATCCTTACTTACGAACAGCTGACCAGAGTGTTAGTCTCAACCCATGCATACTTTCATTTAATAAAAATTTAATAAAAACCTTTCTGTGATTCGTGTTTTTCTGTTTTGCCTTGGTATTCAAAACCAACTGCACTCTTGTCCACTTTGTCCTTGTCAACCCCATATTTACCACCAAAGCCTCTGGAATAATCTGGAGACAGGAGTAAACAGTTTTATTTACAAATATACAGTAATAAAACATGACTAAGATTAGACTGTTTCAACCATAGCCACTTGTTTTAAATTATGTAGTAGAAGAATACTGGCATCCTGGATAATCATGATCCAGGATATTAAGTCTTAAAATCTTCAGAATACATCACCTAATAGTTTTTCCTTAAAACAGGAGAAAAACAAAACAGTGGGGTCAAAGCTAAGCCAAACCACCACACAATGTGAGCAATATTAATCTTTCAAAAACTTTAGTTACAGTGACGCATGGAAACAATGAAATTACAACAGAACTTCAAGGCTACATGAAAAGCAGTTTGGTTGTCTTTTTTTTTTCCCCTCCTTTTAAGCTTTGCTAAAAAATAGCTTTATCACTTCAGGCGATAACATGATGAAAATATATAATTTAGCACAGGTCAGAAAATGAGAAGATTTTGAGAAAAAAATTAAATTGCTATAGCAACACTATTAACTCTAGAAATCCCTTGGTGTTTCCTAAATATTAACAACATTTACATTTTAACTATCAGGTGATTTTGTTAGAAATACCTCACTGATTTCAGCCCTCTGGGTTTTTATTATTATATTGTTCAAAACATTTCAAAGCTGCCAGAAGCATGTGGTGGTGGTTTTTTGGCTTCCCTCCCCATATCCTTGCCAGTTTGCTGACCAGCTCTGGTTACAGTATAATTGAAGCTCGACACCCACTTGGAATCCTGGTGTTAGTTAAACTGAAGCATATGGTTCAAAGCTCTCCTCACAGAGTTAAAGTTAAACTTTTATGACTCACCCAGCGAATGTAATGACACAAAATATCTATCAATATTTACCAAAATGAAATAGTTTACATGACAGTAGCTGGCAATTACAATTGCATCACATCAAAAGCAAAAAATATGCATGTGAACTAACCTTTCTGAGATTCATGTTTCTCTGTTTTACCCTGGTAATCGAAGCCCACGGCACTCTTGTCTACTCTGTCAGCCTGCACTCCATATTTACCACCAAAACCACTTGAATAATCTGAGTCCAGAAAATAAAACACAATCAAATAAGTGAACTCTTTCAGCGGCACACACAATGTTGCAATGCAGAAATCCACAAAATCATCTGAGTTCAGAAATACTCCTAGTCCACAAAATAAAGCTTACAAACTGCAGGCAAAATTCAGCATAGTACTGTGACTCGTGATGTCATAAGTATTTGTCATTGTTCCCTAAGGCTACGACTACACTGCAATCCGCTTTCGGAAGTGGAATGCAAATGAGCAAGACCAAAAATGCAAATGAAGTGCCTATTTACAAATCTCACACTTCATTTGCATAATCTCTTCCAATGGCATTTCTGGAAATGATTTTTTCGAAATCAAACAGCCAGCTATGTAGAAGGAGTTCCTTCAGGGGAAAAAACCCTGTTTTCAAAAATACTCTCCTTTCTGAAACAAAATAGGAAGAAGTGTTCTTTTGAAAAAGGGGATTTTTCCCCCCAAAGGAACCTCGTTTCCACAGCTGTTTTTGCTTTCACAAAAGCCTTTTCCAGAAACGCAATTGCGTGAAATTAAGCAAATGAAGCACAGGATTTGTAAATCAGTGCTTGATTTCCATTTTTGATTTCCCTCATTTGCATTCCATTTCCAAAAGAGGAAGGCAGTACAGACAAAGTCTATATGCAAATATAGATGCTGCTAAAACATCCTGAAGTAATTTTGTGCTTAAATTAAACTAGCAGAGCCATTCATGTGGGATGGTCATCATACATTTTTAAATCAACAAAGTGCCTAATTATTAGGTAGGGTTTAAAATTTTAACCTCTATACATGCTTAGAATTCTGTGCTACAATTTTTAGGAAATGGGACAAAGTTCAATACCAGTCCAACAAACTGATTTTGGAGGAGTGGTTTAGTCCACCCTTTCACGTATAGTTGTCAAAAAACCATAGGAGTCACGTACTGCATTAACAATGTTAAACTCTCATCTGCCCCACAAGAGATTGAATCCAAGACTATACTCTTATTTTGATTTCTAGCATGTTTTAAACATTAGTATGGCCTTGCGCTTCACTTTTGGGGGTGAGGGAACAAATGACAAGTTAAGACTCTTGAAAACAAATTGAGTACTGGTTGAGCCTCTCAAATCCAGCAGCCCTGTGACCTGACTGGTGCCAAAGAAGAGAACTTGCCAAATTAAGGGAAGTCAATGCGGTCTACTTCCACTGCTTACTGGGCTCTTGGAAGACATTAAGAGGTAAATTACAGCTAAATAACCGCACAGAACACACAGCCAGGACTTGTATTTGCCACAGCCATGGTAAGTGATTGTCAGGCTAAGTGAAATCATGTTGGATTATGGATGTTGCTGGACTAGAGATTTCCAGACTAGAGAGGCTGAACCTGTATTTCATTTGTTAAGGCCAATTCATAGAATCACAGAATGCTAGGGCTCGAGGGGATCTTAGGAGGTCATCTACTCCAGCCCTTAACTAAAGCAGGATCAACACTAACTAAATCATCCCAGGAAGGACTTTGCCAAGCTGGGACTTTAAAAACCTCTAGGGACAGATTCCACCACTTCACTAGGTAATGCATTCCAGTGCTTCACCACCCTCATGGTGAAATAGTTTTTCCTAATATCCTACCTACACCTCTCCCTCTAACATCAGACCAATGCTCCTTTGTTCTGTCATTTACCACTACTGAGAACAGCCCCTCTCCATCCTCTTTAGAGCCACACTTCAGGAAGTTGAAGGCTGCTATCAAATCACCCCTCACTCTTCTGCAAACTAAATAAGCCCAAGTACTGCAGCCTCTCTACATAGGTTATGTGCTCCAGCCCCCTATTCATTTTCATTGCCCTGTGCTGGACCTGCTCTAATGTATCCACATCCTTTCTATACTGGGGGGGGCCCAGAACTGGATGAGATGGTCCAGAAGAGGCCTAACCAGTGCCGAACGGAGGGGAACAACTTCTCTAGATCTGCTGGAAATGCTTCGCCTAATGCATCCTAGTATGCTGTTAGCCTTCTTGGCTACAAGGGCACACTGTTGACTCATATCCAGCCACTCAACCATGGTAATCCCCAGGTCCTTTTCTGCTGCACTGCGACTCAACCAGTTGGTCCCAGACTGTAACAATGGTTGGGATTCTTCTGTCCCAAGTGCAGGACTTTGTACTTACTCTTGTTGAGCCTCATCAGATTTCTTTTGGCCCAATCCTCCAATTTATCTTGGCCACTCTGTACCCTATCCCTGCCCTCCAGTGCATCTACCTCTCCCCCAGCTTAATGTCCTCCACAAATTTGGTGAGGGTGCAATCCATCCCCTGTTCTAGGTCATTAATAAAGATGTTGAACGGATCCTTCGGGCAGCCCATTTGAAACCAACTGCCAAACAGATATTGAGCCATTGATCAGTACCTGTTGGGCCCAGCCATCTACCCAGCTTTCTATCCATTTTATAGTCCATGTATCCAATCCATACTTCCTTAACTTATGGGAGAGACTGTTGTGGGACACTACATCAAAAGCTTTGCTAAGGTCTAAGCATATCACATCAATTGACTTCCCCATGTCAGAGCCAGTTACTGCATCAGAGAAGCTAATCAGATTGGTCAGGCATGACTTGCCCTTGGTGAATACATGTGGACTACTCTTGATCACCTTCTCCTCTTCCAAGTGCTTCAAAATGAACTCCTTGAGGATACCCCCCCATGATTTTTCTGGGGACTGATGTAAGGCTTACTGGTCTATACTCTTCTAGATTGTCCTTTCGTTTTTTAAAGATACGCACTACATTTGCCTTTTTCCAATCATCCAGGACCTCTCCTGATCTCCACGAGTTTTCAAAGGTAATAGCCACAGGCTTTGCAATGATCTGTACCAATTGCCTGAGGACCCTTGGATGCATTAAATCCAGGCCCATGGATTTGTGTGCATCTAGCTTTTCTAAATAGCTCTTAACCTGTTCCTTTCCCACTGAGGGCTGCCTACCTCCTTCCCATACTGCATTACTTAGTACCGTAGTTTGGGAGCTGACCTTGTCCATGAAGACTGAGGCAAAAAAGCATTGAGTACTTCAGCCTTTCCCACATCATCTGTTACTAAGTTACCTCCCTCATCCACTAACAGCCCCACACCATCCCTTATAACCCTCTTATTGTTAACATACCTGTAGAAGCCCTTCTTGTTGCCTTTCACATTCCTTGCTAGCTGCAATTCCAACTGTGCTTTTGCTTTCCTGAATACCCCCCGGCATTCTCCAGCTGTGTATTTCTGCTCCTCCTTAGTCATCTGTCCAAGTTTCCACTTCTTATACACATCCTTTTTGAGTTTAAGCTCACCAAGAATTTCCCTCGTAAGCCAAGCTGGTTGCCTACCGTATTTACTTTTCTTACTGCACATCAGGATGGTTTGTTCCTGTGCCTCCAATTAGACCTCGTTAAAATACTGCCAGTTCTTCTGAACTCCTTTCCCCTTCATATTAGCTTCTCGGGGATCCTGCCCATCAGTTCTCTCAGGGAGTTGAAGACTGCTCTTCTGTAATCAAGGGTCTGCTCACCTTTCTTTCTTTTGTAGAATCCTGAAATCTACCATCTCATGATCGCTACAGCTCAAGTTGCCACCCACTTCTAGTTCTCCGACTCATTCTTCCTTGTTTGTGAGCAGCAGGTCAAGCTGCGCATGGCCCCTTGGTTGGTTCCTTCAGCACTTGTATGAGGAAGTTATCCCCAACATTCTCCAAAAAGTTCCTGGTTGTCTGGTGGTCTATAGCAGACACCAACCACAGCCTCACCTCTGTTGCTTCCGCTTTTAAGCTTAACCCAAAGACTCTCAAGCGGCTTTTCTCCTTCCATATACTGGAGCTCTGAGCAATCATACTGCTTTCTCACATACATTGCAACCCCTCCTCCTTTTCTCCTCTTCCTGTTCAGTCCACCTTAGATAATTAGCTGATTGGCCTACTTTCTCCTTTCAAATTGACTACAGTGGCTTCTGAGTTCACTAACTTCAAAAGAGTAGCAAATCACTTGGGACACAGAATAATTTGACAGCTGGAAATATAGTTTGACCCCCTGCTGTGTTGAGCAAACACTGTTTGTAAAGTGCCTTACATCTTCATATAACAGTGCTTGTAGTACAGTCTTAAAACAAACAGCTACTACTGGTAAAACTTATTTACACACACACACTCTCTCTCAACACATTACCTTTTTGAGAGGCATGTTTCTCTGTTTTCCCCTGGTATTCAAAACCTACAGCAGACTGTTGGAGAAATTACATAGTAGTAAGAATTCCTTAAAAAAAAAAAAAAGACGTCACTTCAGGTTCCACCTCCTTGGTCCAACACCCTTGGGACTTCAGTGGTCCTGAACAAGGGATTTTGCCAGACCAGGGGAGGTTAATCTCCTCCCCAACAGTCCCTGATCGCCCCTGCTAGCCTGCTGCAGACAGCCCTCCTCCCGAGCCCTGGACGGGGCTGCTGGGGGTCGCCAGAACCAGGGCCATGGCTCCAGCAGGGCTGCCGTGGGATGCTGACAGTGTGGCACCCTGTGGAGCTGCCAGAGCCACCGCCTCCAGCTCCACTTTCCCCCAGGGAGGGCTGCATAGGGCTGTTGTGGAGGCCAGCTTAGCCTGCCCTCCTGACCCAGCCTTCTGGATCAGGAGCATCCCTTATCCTGTTGACACAATAGTCTGTTTCTGCAGAAAAATGATCAGTGTAATAAGAAATTAGAGTACAGTGATGCTCTCTTCCTCTCTGCTCTGGACCACAAGTGTCTGGCTAGATCTCTGGGCCAATATCTTCAAAACCTCAGAGAGAGGAACAGATCCATTAAGGTATCTTTCACAGTCTCTGCCAAAGCAGATCACTCCCTACAATGCATTTGGGTCTTGTCAAATGTAGTGACAATACACTGGAGATTCCACCACTTCCAGTAGGAGATTATTTTAGTCTTAGAAAGCTTCCCCAACTTGATATGCAGCCTAGTGGTTGAGTTTGGTAGACATCCTAGGCCATGCTAAATCCCTCCCTGCCTGGTGTTCATATTTCTGCTCACAAACATATTCAGGTTAGCTAACTGACAAGTTTTTAATATTTCCTTTCAAATCTGGCCATCTTTCCACTTAATAATGGTGTGGGGGAGGGGAGAAGAGCATTTTTGTTTCTTAAGAAAGTACCAATATCCACACCACCATTCCCTTTAATGTATGTCCATGTGCAGAATTAAATTTTGTTACGTGCACCAATACGGAGGTGACATGCAATCTGTGGCATAGACGAGGCTGGCTCAGGTTTGGAGGAAATGAAGGCTCTGGCTAGGGTTGCAGACTTTGCAGTTGATCTGCAGATGAGGCATCTGAGGTGCAGGAGGGAGCTTCAGGCTGGGGCCCTGGGGTTAGGAGTGTGAGAGCTTGTTCAGGACAGGAGGTTGGCACGGAGGTGGAAGGTCTGGGCTGGCATTAGGATGCAGGAGGGGGAGCTTGGTCTGGTAAGGAGCTAGAGACCCAAGGTGTGGGAGAGGGCTCCGACATGGGACTGAGGATCAGGACACAGGGCTCTTATCTCAGGTGGCTCCCATTTGGAGGAGGGTAAAAACAGGTGGTTCCACACAGTCCAGCACTCACTTATTGGACTGCCCCCTTGCAGATCCCATTGGCTACAATTCTTAGCCCTACAGAGACCTACAATGAGACCGACAGAGGTCAGGGGCCCCCAAGTGAGAGCAGTGCAGAGAAAGAGCTTCATGGCAATCCTGGCGACATGGCTCTAGCTGGGGGAGGAGGAAAGCTCTGTTTAGTATGGATCAGGGTTCCCCAGTCTCTCAGTCCCAGCAGGGAGCTGCTGCAACCAGGGGAGATGTGCACTCTTCTGGCCCCAGCAGTGAGCAGGCACCCTGCAAGCCACCACAGCAGCTCTGTGTGCATCAGTCCTGAGCCCCTGCACTGGGCTGATTGGACAGCTGCGTATTAACCAAAGCCAGTTTACTGAAATGCAGAGGGCAGTGCTACCAATGAATGACAGTGATGTTTACAGCTAGCAGTAGCAATTTTCAACCCGATGTGCTGTGTAAACAGATGAACACAACTGCTGAAGGTGCTTACTTACCTGGTCAACTCTATCCACTTGTACTCCAAACTTGCCTCCAAAACCTCTTACTGAGTCCACTTGGGAGCAATGTTTAGAAAGCTTAGCTTGATACTCATGACCAACAGCTGACTGAAATAAATGGAGAAATACAAAAATGGATTATTGAATTAACAAAGTGGTACTACAGTTCATAAGTCTAAAACCACCAGGCCTGTTCATAATGTATGCGGCTCTTTAGACATGCAACTTGTCTGCATTAGTAGCAGTTGCACTGTGAAAGCCATGCATGTTAAGGTCCAATTCTACAAAATACCCACAAAGATTTATCGTGAGAGTGAGAGAGACACTGACCCTGGATTTATAAATTAAACTGCAGAGGTGGTAAAAGGAAAGATACTGAATCGAATCCTATTGCCATGATCCACAGACTAGAAGGAAACCCTTCCCATAAAATACAAGTGATAACTGTGTATGGAACTATGGACCATACACAATAGAAAAATTATCACTACAGACAAACAAGATATTTTTTGGAGGGGAAAAAACACGTTGTAGAATTCTGCAAGTTTAAAGCAAAAGAGTAGCACCACAGACTGCCTAGACTGAATACAGCATTTGCATCCACTAAAGAAGAAATTTACCGCTGGATGTAGGAAATTATTTCAATGCAGAATACACCATGAGAATTGTCATAGCCAAAAAGAAATAATCATTAATTTAGGAAAACAGGAATGAAAGTCTTAGATAACATCATCCATTGCAAAAAGCTATGCAGATAGAAAATGACAGAACTTCCTCATATACTATGCTAATTCTAAAACATCATGAGCTTCCTCAGACCACCAATTCGCTATTCAACCTCCATGCAACTTGAGCAACAAATTATGTTCCTAGGAACACTATTCTTATTTCATTCTCTTGTACAATGACTTCAGTACATTTTAGCAAGCAATTTTTTAAACCAGAGAGAAGGGAAAGTAATTTGACTATTTACAAAGACCACACAATTGTCAAAAATCCTGTCTTTGCAGATAGACAATTTCAGACAGATAGATGATAAAAGATTAATAGTGACCATTTTAGTAAAATCAAAATAAATGTCCACTACAGTGGAAAAGTAGGCTGCTAATGGTTGAAAGGTATTTAATCACTGTAGTAAAGCTAAAATAATTGATGTTGGTTTCCATGATCTTTGGCACATTTCTGTTTTATGGTATAGAGAGCTGGAGTTATGACTATAAACTTCTGGCTAAGTCTATCATTTACATTTTAGTTAAACATATTACAGGAAGCTGCTAAAAACTTTCTTCCTTTCCCACAGTCTATATTAGAATAAAGAGATTACTCTTACCACTTCCTCACCCTTTACTTTTCAATTTATTCCTATTAGAGACAGTACAAAATGGAAAGTGACCGTACAAAGTACATTATGTCTTATCAGTCAACAGCTTTTCTGAAGTCTGGTTTCATGACCATTTCCTAGTGCAATTTTTTTTTTAATCTCTACCCTTCCATTTTAATCAGACACTGGCATAACATCCTAAAGTACAATCATGTCACGCTGCATTAAAAAAGAACCAGGAGCAGTCTTCAAATAAGGTAAGAGGGTATGAGATTACACAATAGAAACTTCATCCTACTCCGTCTACTGACAAGGCTTCACATTTTCACTAACATAGTACTATTATAATAATCCTCAAACCTACATTCCATGCCCAAAAAAATCAGTCATTTGGTCAGGTCCTGGGAAATGGAAGAAGGAAGATGATTTCTAGTGCCCCTATGCTAAGCTAGAGGGCTCTGAGATTGCCAGTGCTTTTTTAGTGATGGCACATTACCAGCAGCGCGTGACCAGGAGCCAGAGGCCCCCGCCACTCTTCTGGCAGCCCCAGCTGCAAAAACCCAGTGGGGGTGCAGGGGGAGGAGGAGGGAGCGAGGAGCCATACTGCCTCTTTTATTTATTTTTAACAAAGAAAAAAAAAGTACTGGCAATTACTATTCCAATCTAATGACTAGCACTACTGCCACAGCCCTTCCACAACTCCTCTCCACGTACAAATGGCCTGCTGCGTGTGGCTATGCCACAAAAGTGAGTAGCTATGTTCTGCAGCAAAGATCTCTAGCTCTGGCTCACAACCTATGTTGTTCAGTGCATTGGAATAGCAATAGTGTCACTGTACCCTCTGTACCCAACAATCTGCAGATGAGAACTGGTTTCGATTCAAGTAAGCATATCCCTGAATAGCTGCCAGCATTCTGCTGATATAATACTTGTGTTTTAGTTTTCGATGGCTTTGAGAACAATCTGCCTTGAAAAGTGAGAACATTTGGCCATTAAGAAATGCTTATTTTTCAATCTCAGCCTACTGAGATATGCAAAAAATTATTAAAAACCTCAACTCCAGAAAGATGCTGATTCAAGATCTGATCTCCAGCAGTCATATGGAATATGCTACAACTTGATACCCTGTTGAGCATCCCTGATAAAGACATTTAATAAGAAGATATTAGTTGGCAGTCCCCTCTGTAGTGCCACACTGGAATTCCCTAGTATCTCTTACTAAATGAGTTCCTTGGGCTCAAACTTCTACCATCTATTCAGTCCAGAGAGGAGTTCAAGCAACTGGCTTGAAAACTATATGAGAATTCATTATTACTGAAATGAGCATAAAGAAATACGTAAAGTAATATCATGAAGCAACTGTCCTCTTCAAAAATATGGAAATTCATTGTAGCCAGATTAATAATAAGTTGTCAAATTCTATATGCCAACTCTGATTTATAAAAGTCAGACACATTTATAGTTCCGACAAACCTACTATGTGTCTGCCACGTATCTTGTTGATATCACGTTGGCCACCTAATGTTTTTCCATGCGGATGTGAAAAATTTTTGTCAAAGCAGTGCAGGAAACATATTTACACATCTTTCAGTAGATTTATGGAAGATCTGTGACTTAAATGTCCCTGCACGGTTTTGAAAGTGTTGAACTCCCAGTTTTTGGAGGAGAAGAGACAGTTGAAGCAACAGAGGCAATGTAGTGTTTGGTGTCTGTTATAGGCCACCAGATCAAGTAGATGAAGCAAATGAGAATTTCTTCAGACAACTAAGAGAAGCTTCCAAATCACAAGTGCTGGTTCTCATAGGAGAATTTAATCACCCAGGTGTTTGTTGGGATACAGCACACAAACAATCCAGGAAGTTTTTGGAGAATGTTGGGGATAACTTCCTGGTACAAGCGCTGAAGGAACCGACCAGGGGCCATGTGCAGCTTGACCTGCTGCTCACAAACAGGGAAGAAATAGTAGGAGACATAGAAGTGGGTGGCAACCTTGGCTGCAGTGATCACGAGATGTAGATTTCAGGATTCTGACAAAAGGAAGAAATGTGAGCAGTAAAATACAGACCCTTAATTTCAGAAGAGCAGACTTCGACTCCCTGAGAGAACTGATGGGCAGGATCCCCTGGGAAGCTAATATGAAGGGGAAAGGAGTTAAGGAGAACTGGCAGTATTTTAAAGAGGTGTTACAGAAGACACAGAAACAAACTATCCCGATGTGCAGTAAGAGAAGAAAATATGGTAGGCAATTGGCTTGGCTTATAAGGGAAATCCTTGGCAAGCTTAAACTCAAAAAGAATGCTGAAAAGTGACAGAGAGATAGTCGTGTTAGTCTGTATTCCATCAAAACAAAAAAAAAGCAGTCATGTAGCACTTAAAGACTAACAAAACCAACTACACCAAGAAAGGCCCAAAAAAGCCAAAAACAGAACACCACTTGTCATCACCTACAGCCCACAACTCAAACCAGTGCAACCCATCATTACAAACCTACAACCTATCCTAAATTGATGCCACACTCCAGAAGGCCCTAGGTGACAGGCCTGTTCTTTCCTATAGACAACCTCCCCACCTTATGAGGATTCTCAGTAGCAACCACAGGTAACACCACAACAAGACTAAGCCTGGAACTTTTCCTTGCAACAGGCCCCATTGCCAACTTTGTCCAAATATCTATTCTGGAGCTACCATCACAGGACCTAACCAAGTTAAATTAAAGAATCAGGGGCACATTCTCCTGTTCCTCAATTAACATCATATATGCCATCATGTGCCAACAATGCCCACACACTATGTATAAAGGACAGACTGCAAAACACTCTTGGACAAAGAACTGAATGGACATAGAACAGACATCAAAAATCTCCAAATACACAAACCTGTCAACCAGCACTTTAATGGAGTGGACCATTCTGTTAAAGACCAGACAGTTTCTGTTCTACTGAAAAGGGACTTTAACAACCATCTACAGAGGGAATGCTCAGAACTAATGTTCATATTCAAATCCAACCCATATAACATGTGGTTTGAACAGCGACAGCAATTACCTGACCCATTATAAGGACTTTTTTTTTTTACATTCTTTGATGTTTTAATCTAACTCTTAACTCCCCCTCTCAGCCCAACTGTCCCTCTGCTTTTCTGATTTGACAACCTTGATAACAATTTTTCTGATATGTCAACCTTTGCAATAATTTTTGGGACCTCTGCGCTTTATATATTGTGCCTGTTCTGGTATGGCTCTGAGCTGAAGAAGTAGGTCTGTCCCACAAAAGCTCACCACCTAATAAATTATTTTGTTAATCTTTAAACTGCTACATGACTGCTTTATCATTTGTTCCCGTCCCTGCCCACCCCCCCCCCCCAAAAAAAAAAAAAAAAAAGGATGCACATGAGAAGTGAAAACTTGGACAGAGGACTAAGGAGGAGTATAAACATATGGCTGGATAATGCCAGGGAGTAATCAGGAAAGCGAAAGCACAATTGGAATTGCAGCTAGCAAGGAACGTGAAGGGCAACAAGAAGGACTTCCACACGTATGTTAACAATAAGAGGGTTATCAGGGATGGCGTGAGGCCGTTACTGGATGAGGGAGGTAACCTAGTGAGATGATGTGGGAAAGGCTGAAGAACTCCATGCTCTTTTTGCCCCAGTCTTCACAGACAAGGTCCGCTCCCCATCTACAGCACTAACCAATGCAGTATGGGAAGAAGGTGGGCAGCCTCCAGTGTAGAAAGAACAGGTTAAGAGCTATTAGAAAAGCCAGACACACACAAATCCAGGGGTCCAGACTTAATGTATCCAAGGGTACTCAGGGAATGGGCAGATATAATCACAGAGCCTTTGGCTATTATCTTTGAAAACTCAGGGAGATTGGGAGAGACCCTGGATTATTGGAAAAGGGCAAATGTAGTGCCCATCTTTAGAAAAAGAAAGAAGGACAATCCAGGGAACTATAGTCTCCAGAAAAAAATCACAGAGAATCCTCAAGGAATCCTTCCTGGAGCACTTGGAAGAGGGGAAAGTGATAAAGAGCAGTCCACATACATTCACCAAAGGCAAGACATGCCTGACCAATCTGATTAGCTTCTATGATGAGGTAACTGGATGTGTTGACATGGGGAGGTCAATGGATGTGATATATCTTGACTTTAGCAAAGCTTTTGGTACAGTCTCCCACAATATTCTTGCCCATAATTTAAGGAAGTATGGATTGGATACATGGACTGTAAGATGGAGAGAAAACTGGCTTGACAGATGGGTCCAATGGGGAGTGGTCAATGGTGCAGTGTCTGGTTGGCGGTCGGTTTCAAGTGGAGTGCCCCAAGGATCAGTTCTAGGGCCAGTACTGTTCAACATCTGTATTAAAAACCTGGAGGAGGGGATGGATTGCACCTCGGCAAATTTGCAGATGACACTAAGGTAGGGAGTCAGGTAGATACGTTGGAGGGTAGGGATAGGGACCAGAGTGACCTACACAAATTGGAGGATTGGGCCAAAAGAAATTTGATGAAGTTTGACAAGGAAAAGTGCAGAGTCCTGCGCTTGGGACGGAAGAATCCCAAGCACTGTTACTGGCTGGGGACCAACTGGCTAAGTAGCTGTGCAGCAGAAAAGGACTTGGGGATTACAGTGGATGAGAGGCTAGATGTGAGTCAACAGTGCGCCCTTGTAGCCAAGAAGGCTAATGGCATATTGGGGTGCATTAGGAGGAGCATTTCCAGCAGATCTAGAGAAGTTATTATTCCCCTCTTCTCGGCTCTGGTGAGGTATCATGTGAAGTAGTGTGTCTCGTTCCGGACTCCCCGGTATGAAAAGGATGTGGCTGCACTGGAGAGGGTTCATCAGAGAGCAACAAAAAACGATTACATGTCTGGAGCACACGACCTGTGTGGAGAGGCTGAGAGATCTGGGCTTACTTAGTTTGCAGAAGAGAAGACTGAGGGGTGATTTGATAGCAGTCTTCAACTTTCTGAAAGGGGGCACTAAAGAGGATGGAGAGAGACTGTTCTCAATGGTGACAGAAGACAGAACAAGGAGCCACGGTCTGAAGTTACAGAGGGAGGGATGTAGGCTGGACATTAGGAAAAAGTTTTTCACCAGGAGGGTGGTGAAGGACTGGAATGCATTACCAAAAGAGGCGGTGGAATCTCCATCCCTAGAAGTTTTTAAGTCCCAGCTTGACATGGTCATGGCTGGGATGATTTAGATCGGGTTGATCCTGCTTTAGGCAGGGGGACTGAACTAGATGACCTCCTGAGGTCCCTTCAGGACCTAGAATTCTATGAACTACGTGCTTAGCTACAGGTTTGACTTTCCTCTTCAGAGAGTTCAACTAAATTATACCTGTAAACTGTTTTAACTTCTTCCATGACACCACATCAGAATGGAAAACTTGTATTCCTATTTTATAACCAAATACCAGGTGCCAAGTACTGCAAGATACATCTCTGTGGCCATGTCTACACTAGCCAAAAACTTCGAAATGGCCATTTCGAAGTTTACTAATGAAGCACTGAAATACATATTCAGCGCCTCATTAGCATGCGGGCAGCCACGGCACTTCGAAATTGACGCGACTCATTGCCACGCGGCTCGTCCAGACAGGGCTCCTTTTTGAAAGGACCCCGGCTACTTCGAAGTCCCCTTATTCCTATGAGCAGGTGGGAATAAGGGGATTTCGAAGTTGCCAGGGTCCTTTCGAAAAGGAGCCCCGTGTGGACGAGCCGCGCGCCGGCAAGTCACATCAATTTCGAAGTGCCGTGGCTGCCCGCATGCTAATGAGGCACTGAATATGTATTTCAGCGCTTCATTAGTAAACTTCGAAATGGCCACTTGCATGGCCATTTTGAAGTTTTTGGCTAGTGTAGACATAGCCTGTATCTTTTAACCAGTCAAAACAGTTTTTAAAACAGTCTGGCTTCCCTGGAAACCATGGTGAATCAGTATTCTGGTAGATTTTAGCGAATCTTGGAGCTCCGTTCACTCACATAACTCCATGTATCAGTTAGGTTGACATCAAGCTTATGACATTTAGACTTAGAAGGAAAAATTCTGACCCACTGACGTCAATGTTAAATTCTCATTGAGTTAAAAGGGAGCAAGATTTCACCCACACTGAAGACCGGAACAGATCTCTTGGAGAGAAAGAGACTGATCTTTTATTTGATATTGCTGCATCATTTTAAAGATCTGTTTGCACAGGCATGAGTACTGATGGGGCAGACATCTATGACAGCTAAAATTTTGCTCTTTTACCAAAACGTAAGTACAGGCTGCACCTCCCTGGTCTGGCACCCTCAGGACCCGAACAATCCCAGACAAGGGATTTTTGCAAGACTGGGGTGGTCAATGCCCTCTGAGGTCCCCAGCCACTTCCCTGATACACCCACAGCTCCTTAATCTGAGACCTTGCTGACAGATCCTGAGCCAGTTGCAGGTGTCAGCTTCCCAGCCACGGTTTCTTCATAGAGGCAGCTGCAGCCCCACCGCTCCCTAACATCTTCCTGTTCAGCTCCCTAGCCCTGGTTACTTAGTCAGCTGACCCAAAGCAGCTTCCTGCTGGCTCCCTAGCTTCACAGTTCCCTGGCCAGCTCCCCAGCCCTGCAGCTTCCTGCTGGCTCCTCGGTCCCGCAGCTCACCAGTCTTGTGGCTCCCTGGCTATTGGGGTCCCAGCACTCATTGCTGGCTTGCCAGTCACTGGGTTCTGCTTCCCAGCTCTCCTCTTCCTCCTCCTGCAGGGGCTCCAGCAGGGGTTTTGGCCACAACACCATGCTCCAGTGGGAGGCTGGGAGGGGAGGGTTCTGCTCACCCCCGCCCCCACCACAGCAGTGCCAGTGGGGGATCTAAGTCTGGCCTGGTCCAGGTTTCCTGCCACTGCTCTGGCCCTAGCCTTTGTTCTGGATGCAGGTCGGACCCCAGCCCCAGGGACTTGCTGGTCCTGCAACATCCGTGGTCATGCCAGACTGCAGTTGTTGCCAGACAAGAGTGTATCAGATTTAATAGGTTGAACCTGCATTACAAATACAGCAGTGCCTGCAATATTTGCTATTAAACACCTCCCCTCCTGCAAAATCCTTGTTTACCACATTTTCTTAAAAGCAGCCTTAGCATCTGCTTATTTAATGAATTCACTTAGAATGCTAAGTGGATGAGGGGAGTCATAAATAGCCAGTATTAGAGAGCTTGAAAGCCACAAGGTGGACTTAATTTCATCTAATAATTCTCTTGCCCCAGTTCTCCATCGTTTTGTATTAGCCCATTTTAAAGGTTCACTGAGAAGTACATTGCACATATCTGCGTAAGAATGGGGCTCTGCTTATGAACAAACTGAAAGCTGTTGGATATGCTCAACAAATAACAGTATATATTGGAAGCCATCTTGCTATTTGCCTATAAAAATAGTTACCCAAAAAACTAAAATGAAATCTTATTTGGGCCTCAATTTTTTAACTATGACTTTCTTATAATACAGTGTTGTGCTGCAACAAAATTATAAGCTGGATAACCAGTGGGGGCAGATGAACAACTAGAACAACTTCTGGTCAACATCTTTTAATATTAGTATAATCGCTAGGCATGTAGCTATTTAAGGAAACCCAACAATTATAAGGATTTATACTTTGCATTGACGTCGACAGCTATTTTAAACATTTACTCAATAGTCTATAATTTAAAGACTGCAACTACTGTCTGCCTAAAATACAGAACCATTTTCCAGACACCTGGGTGATTTCTCTATGCTAATTTTCCATGGCTTCTTTTTTTTTTTTTTTTTTTTGAAGAGAGAGCTACATGTTAATTGAACATATTTATATATTTATTCTCTCTTAGGCAGTCTCAAATACAAAAACAAATGATGCAGCAAATTAAATAGAAAATGAATTTATTCACATCTCGGTGCTTTCCTTATTTAGGAGAGTATCTTTAGACACCTAAATGTTTATTGGAGGACAAAGACCACTAATGAACACGACACAAGCAAGCAGACCAGGTCTACGAAAAAAAAAAAAAATCACAAGGCCAGGAAGAAGTGCTGGGTATTAGTACATCACTTCTCCTAAAAGCTTCCCTGTGTCTCTCACAGCTGACCCCTTAACTCCTTGAGTGCAACAAGAAACAGAACTTGATTACACACAGCTTAGATCTATAACATGGTTTTACAAGCATAACTAGGGTTAGCGATGTCACATTTTGCTGATAGGTACATCGGCAAAAGCCCTAATAAGGGACATTTATGCCAGAATAAAGATAGTTTATACTGTTATAAATTAGTTTGATTCCCAAAATGGAATAATCTGTAGCCATATGAACACTTTTATACAAGTAAAACTGCATCTGCACTCGGAAGTGTGCACTTAATGTACTGATATAGTCAAGGAAGCAAATCTTGTATACAGACATGCCTAATGCACAGAAGTAAACCCATCCCACTGACAACAGAATTTACCTAGATGAGTGAGGCTCTCAGTATCAGTCCCATCCACAAAGCATGACCTGAGAAGACATTTTACACTTACTTTATCCATACGGTCTTGTTCCACACCAAACTTCCCTCCATAGCCACGGGAAGCTTTTGGTCCTGTTTCAAGCTCTTTCTCCTTGAGACTCTGATGTTCTTGGAACACATTCTCTCTCAGCTGGTGAATGCTTTAAAACAGAATCCATTAGTTATACAATAAATTCTACAGACATGGTTAACATTAAGATGTCCTCAGAGCCATATCTTTCTACTTGGGCTAATTTTACACCCAAAACCCCGATCTTAATTTTAGAATTAGAAGACAAATGCTGGCAATTTTACAGTATACATTTTGTTTTAATCCTTCAGTACACCAAGCCCCTCAAGTTTTAAGACCGTTGCTACTTATTTCATTGTGATATGTTTTCAAAAATAAAAAATCAGAACAAACTTTTTCAGATCAACCATCCTGCATTTGGGCTATAACAGGGAAGAGGAGTTTGCTATTTGCTAGTGATCCTGAAGAGGGGATTACATAGTTACCAAACGTGATTACCTTCTCTAGGTATTTATATGGCCCTCAACAATGAAGAATTCTCTCTTCCTTCACAGAATCCCAGAATCCCTGGGCTGGAAGGGACCTCAGGAGGTCATCTAGTCCAGCCCCCTGCTTCAAGCAGGATCAACCCCCACTAAGTCATCCCAGCCAGGACCTTGTCCAGCCAGGACTTAAAAACCTCAAGGGATGGAGAATCCACCACCTCTCTAGGCAACGCATTCCAATGCTTCACCACCCGCCTGGTGAAGTAGTTTTTCCTAATACCTAACCTACACCTCTCTCTCCAACTCCAGACCATTACTCCTCGTACTGCCATCTGACACCACTGAGAACAGTTTCTCACCCTCCTTTTTAGAGCTCCCCTTCAGGAAGTTGAAGGCTGCTATTAAATCACCTCTAAGTCTTCTCTTCTGTAAACTAAACAAGCCCAAATCCCTCAGCCTATTCTCATAGGTCTTGTGCTCCAGACCCTTAATCATTTTTGTTGCCCTTCGCTGAACCTGCTTCAGCAAATCCACATCCTTTTTATACTGGGGGGCCCAAAACTGGACACAACATTCCAGATGTGGCCTCACCAGTACCAAATAAAGAGGAATAACTACTTCTCTAGATCTACTCGAAATGCTCCTCCTAATGCACCCTAGTATGCCGTTAGCCTTCTTGGCTACAAGGGCACACTGTTTACTCATATCCAGCCTTTCATCCACCATAACCCCTGGGTCCCTTTCCATCGTACTGCTGCTGAGCCAGTCGGTTCCCAGCCTATAACAATGCTTGGGATTCTTCTGCCCCAGGTGCAGGACTCTACACTTCTCCTTATTGAACCACATCAGATTTCTTTTGGCCCAGTCCTCCAATTTATCCAGGTCCCTCTGGATTCTCTCTACCCTGCAACGAATCTACCTCTCCCCCTAGTTTTGTGTCATCTGCAAACTTGCTGAGGGTGCAATCCAGTCCCTCATCCACGTCATTAATAAAGATGTTGAACAACACTGGTCCCAGAACCAAGCCTTGTGGCACTCCACTTGAAACAGACCGCCATCCAGATATTGAGCCACTGACCACTACCCGTTGGGCCCGACCATCAAGCCAGCTTTCTATCCATCTTATAGTCCAAGGATCCAATCCATATTTCCTTAACTTATGGACAAGAATGTTGTGGGAGACCATATCAAAAGCCTTGCTGAAGTCAAGGTATATCACATCCACTGACTTCCCCATGTCCACAGAGCTTGTTACCTCGACACAGAAGTTAATCAGATTGGTCCTTCCCCTATTCACTCCCTTCTTGTTAATTCTCCCCTAGTGAGAGTTTCTTCAGGGGGCAGGGAAGGAGGGAAATAGATTGTAAGCTTTTCACAGTAAGGAACATCTCTTACAGTGCAATTGTATAATACCTGCTACAACGGGGCCCTAATCTCAGCTGAGGATTGTGAACATTATCCTAATATAAAACAGGAAGGAACTGAAAGTAGGTTGATTTCCATTCCTTCTGCCAATAAGAAGAGACGACGGATGCAGGGGAAAAACCAGCAATCTGTGCTTGAAGACACTTCCCACATGAGTTTAAAACTGCCTGAAGCAAAACTGTTGTATATTTATCCTTTAAATATCAGGGATGGACTCTAGAGAATAAAATGGATTGCTGAAGCACGTAAGAATGCCCAGACTGGGTCAGAACAAGAGTCCCTAGCTCAGAATCCTGTCTCCCAAAAGCAGACGATGCCAGATGCTTCTAAGGGAATGACCAGAACAGGGCAATTATCAAGTGGTCCACGCCCTGCTATACAGTCCCAGCCTTTGTCAGTTAGAGGATTAGGACACCCAGACCACAGAGACTGCATCCCTGATCATTCTGACCAATAGTTATAGTTCTGGCCTTCAAAGCATGCCCTGGCAATGAGTTTCACAAGCTGACTGTGCTTTTCATTTTGTTTCAAACCTGCTGTCTATTAATTTGATTGGGATGATCTCTGATTTGTGCATTAAGTGAACAAATTAACACCACTTTCTTATTAACTGTCTGCATCTCATTCATGATTTTATAAACCCCTACTATCGCAACTCCCCCTCAGTCATCTCTTTTCCAAATTGAATGGTCCCTGACTTTTTATTCACGCCTCACATGGAAGCTGTTCCACACCCCACTTTTGTTGTCCTTTCCCTACTCTTTTTGAGATGACCTTTTCCAATTCCAATATTTTGAGAGAAGACGACCAGAACTCCATTCAGCAGCCAACATGTGGGTGTACCATGTATTTATACACATGTTGAATCTCTCTAATCTGGAACTCTCATGCAGCAACATCCATAACATGACATGATTTTAGTTAGCTGGACAATCACTTATCATGGGTGTAGCCATGCTTCCCCATCATCCTATAAAGTATGTTTATAGCCACCAGTCCTGGTTCTCAGTGTTCTGCACTGTTATTTAGCTGTAATTTACCCCTAAATGTCTTCTAAGTGCCGAGAAAACAGTGAAAGTGTTGGTCATGTGCTAGACAGTATTAACCACCTGTGATCAGGCAAATTCTCTCATCCTGCACTGGTCAGATCCAAAGGGTGCAGGACTAGAGAGGTTCAACCTGCAGTAGAGTTATGATATCTTCTCTCTTATCAGCTCTCCCTTTCCTAACAGTTCCTAACAGTGTTAACTTTTTGCTGCCGAACACTGAGTAGATGTTTTCTACTCCAAGTAGGCCATTTACCAATTAAAAATGTCATATTTCAATAGTTCCCTATTTTCAGCATTTATGACCTTTAATACCTTCAGCAAACAATGGGCCACTACATACTAAAAATGACTGGTGTCCTATGAATGTATCAGATAGAAGGAAGAGCCGGAATACACTTTGGCTTTCAAAAGCTGAAGTCAGTATTGAGACTAAAATTTCAAGCATGACCCGTTAAGAAGCAAAGATTGAGAATTTGATTGTAAAGGCACCATACCATTTAAACAAGCTTGTGAGCTCATGGGCCATGATAATAAATGCATTTCCTTTCCGACAGAAGCTAAAATACTGTTACAACATATTTTGGTATACCAGAATTTTTAGAAGTTGGACCGACACTTTTAAAGCCAATTCTAGGAAATTATCCCAGCAAACGGAAGCTGTATGGACCACCTCCCTCAAAAATTTCCATGTCACATCTTTTCACTTGAGCTCAACTGGCCACCAGTGAGTAATTGTGAATATTACAAAAAGCAGTTGTAAAACTCACAGCCAAAGAGCAAGACTTTGTAGTGTTTATAGACAAAAAAAGCAGGCAAGAAGAACCATGTTTTCAGCAAAGAAAACGTTGTAATATCAATTCCTGTTTTACAACTACAGATGCTGGCAGCCATAAAGAACTGGCAATTTTGGAAAGGATTTATGTAACCAAAGCTCTACAAAGAGTCTCTTGTACTTTATTCATCGGGATGTAAATTACTAAGTATCTGAACTTATCAAAAAGTGCCTCCATTAACAGTTACAAAGGAATCAGGAAGAGCTAGATTACTTGATGTGTTCTTGATGTCCAGATCCTTGCACAGTTTTAGCACCCCAGCGCTGCTCTTTCTCACTCACATCATTCTGTCAAAGACATGTAAAAAGAAGTTAAGAACCATTATACTTTAACCCAAGACTTCAGAGTTTCAAGACTTTGAAGGCCTTACAGCTTTCTCATGCCACTGAAACTGGAAAGATTAGGCAATAACCATATTGTCCCATTCACCAGTTTCTTCTACAACCACCTCCCTTTTCTGTCATCACCAACTCATGGAACATGCTCCCAGTTTAAAATCATTACAAGGTCTTCATATAAACCCATTTCTTTTTCTTCCAAATGCCCAGCTAAATAAAGCAATGTAATCAATCACATACACAAAAAGGATCCTAGTTTTCTTTGCTACAGGCTACCAAATATTTCCCATATACTTTTCATAGATCTTGCTTTGACTGTAGCTCTTCAAAGCACGAACTATCTTCACTGTAATATGTAGCACTGTTGGTGCCTGAATAAAGTTTGAGAATCATACCACAAAATCAGGGTCTGTCTCCCAGTCATCAGCTCCATCATTCTGGCTGACAGAAATGGTGTGACCTGCAGTAGCCTTCCACATCTGAAACACCATCAAAGGAAGTACTGTCACACTGGAGTTACATTTAAATTAATTTCACATTATGACTGGCTTCATTAAGGACTACTCCAATATTGCTAACGTACTAGAAGTTATTTCACTAGACAACATTTGCAGTATTAGCAACTACAGAATATGTGGTTACTAGTATCGGTCTAGTTGGTAAATGCAACTGGATAACTGATAATTCCCTGTGTTTTTTCTATTGGCATTATCAAAAGGCTAGAAATAATCACTGGCATTGTTTCAAAGAGATTGAGGAAGTTCCTAAGTTCCTTCTGGCAAGAGTCAACATGAGTGTGCTTCCTTTATTTATTAGTAACACATGATAAACCACTATCATTGATGAGTTCTGTTCAAATAGGTTCTTTAATTAAAATTCTTTCACAAAAACACACCCAAAACCTCTGCTCCCCTATGTGTATTGTCTCAAATGGAGCATTTTTTTCTAGCCCTTCATAAAGATGAGCACAGAAATTGCTAAATGCTGTAAAAATGCAAGAAACCTACAGAATACATTAGATTCAGATATCAAATATTATTAAAACAATCTGAACAATTTAAAAATATTAGCATACAGACTACATTTTTAAAGATACGTGTTTAAAATATGTACATCTCTTACATGTTATTGTTCTGCGTTCATACAATTTCAGTATAAAGCAGAAGGAAGAAAGTATTGGGATCAGGAAATCAAATTTCTTTCTTTTTATGAAGATACAGTTTGGGTGCCCAATTTTAGATACTGTCAGGAAATCTGACTGTCAGTGAGAAGATCCTCAGAATTTCTGAAAATCAGACCTTTCTGCAGCATGCCATTTAGGAACCCCGAAGTTAAGACACCTGAATCATTAATTATTTTTGAGAATCTGGTTCAGCATGGATGTTGCTGCTTAGAGTACACTACCCCCTTTTATAAGCACCACTATGTCAACAGGAAGGCTGTGAAAACAGTACCAGCTATATATTAATATAGAAATAAATGTTCAAAAGTATGTGCCTTTTACATGTGATAACACTATACTTCCATTTCTGTCTATCACTTCAGAAGGAACCCACAAAAAAGTTATTTTGATGCCTAAAACCCAGACTCAAGCGCCTAGGTCCCTCTTTTAGGCACCTACGTCCATGCAATCCACAAAACTCTGTAGTCACCTAAGGTTACTTATTGTGTATGTTTCTGCCCCAGGCCACAGTGCACAGTCCTGTAGGCATCCAGATACCTATCTTCCATCTAACCACATCCACCCACCCAAGCAATTCATGAATCTGGGGAAGAGGCAGGCATTAGGGCAGGGGGCTGGACTCAATGACCTCTCAAGGTCCCTTCCAGTCCTAGCATTCTATGATTTGGTCACCAAAGATTTTGTTGTGGGCCCTTGCACACAGGGGAGTCAAAAGGGTGCCCACCAGATTAAATACCATTCAAAGTTGAGGAGGACCTTATAACTTTTAATCCAGTGGTTAGAAAACTTCCCCAATAAGTGGGAGACCCAGGTCCAATTCTCCTTTGGCTAGCAGAACAGGAGAAAGTATTTGAACACGAGTCTCCTACCTCTCAGGAACATGCCCTAGCCACTGAGATATGAGATATTGTGATGTAAGGCTCTCTCAGTCTCTCCTGATGATTGTTCTCATGGAGCTAGAAAGAAAGAATATGAATAACTCTATATTTCAATTGCTAGGGCACTCACTTGGGAGGTGGGAGAGCCTGGGTCAAATCCCCATGCACCAACCACTAATTATTTATTCACAGTGGAGCAGTTTCAACAGGAGAGACACTGAGGGAGCCCCCATTTAAATTCTTTCTCCCTATCTGGAAGCGGGGTTACAGGGCGGGGGTCTCCAACATCTAAGGTGAGGGGTCTAACCACAAGGCTAAAAATTAGAGAGTGGGCACCATACCTCTTCAAGCCATTTTGCTGGAAGCAAGGGGCATGCCAGAAACACCTTAGACACCTAGCCTTCCAACTCCAGCTGATGAATACCCATTCCTGGATTTTCAAGCACAGGTAGGCCTCTCCCTGCAGCCTGGACTTAGACGGTTATCTCTGAAAAGCATGAGGCTTAGCACTCACTCCTCTGGCCTGCATTTCCCATTAGCTGTCTTAAGCAGCTCCACACCAAATACACTGGCTTTTGTCAATTACATTATCAAGCAAAGAATATGGGTGCCTCATTGTATAGGGAGCCTAGGCACCCAACCTGTGACTCTCAGTGGGGTCCCTGGATTTTCAAGGAACTTAAATGTTAAGTGCTGTGCTGCTTGTGTTACAATGCTGAAATCCCCCTTAAGAGGCCAATTCTTGCTCTCTTTTTCCCCCAAACAAACATCCCTGAAGCAAGCAGTCCTATACCACCTTAATGATTAACAATTTTATTTATTAGGGCAAGAAGATTGTGGGTAAGTGGGTCATGACCTGATAAATAAAATTGTTAGTCTTTAAAGTTGCTACGGGACTGCTTGGTTATTGTTTTTGTTTTTTTATGAAGCCACAGACTACCACAGCTACACCTCTGAGACTATCCCTGAAGCACTGACCCACCAGTTGACTGTTCAGTGTTTACACTATACACAAGTTACAAGATAGTATCAATTTTCAATTTAGCAATATCCATACCTCCTCAACATCTATGTCTCCTCAACTTTGCGAAAACTGGCAATCAAGAAAGACTGGGAGCTGACACATTTCTTATAAATAGTATTGAAAAATAAATCTCGGACAGAGACTATATTGTGACAAAATGTTCATCCCCTCCCCGTAAGTCCCCCACCCAGACATCTGTTAGGGAGTAACCATAAAGGGCACAAAAATCTAGCAATAATAAAAACTAAGTAAGTTCTCATTTCCTACTTGGCATAATTTGCAGCCCCACCACAACAGTTTTCCTCAGTAGCTGCTGCTCTGGCAAATCTCTTTCAAACTAGAACACAGAGAAACACAATCCATGCTATAGCCACGAGTTACTGACTCACCCAGCCAACTTTCTGGAAAAAGAGAATTGCAGTTCAAAACACATAGAGGCTAAATATATGTTTTTGATTTATCAGGCCATTTCTGTCCTTTACCATACTGACTAATCAGCAGCCACAACATTTTCCACAGACCAGATCTGGAATTATGAGAATTCAGCTCCTTCCTCCAAGCAGGGGCTAACAACAGACTCCCTGAACAATAAGAGGCTAGTTAATTACCTCTGTCAACGATACCATATTTAGAGATAATTGGTGGAGTCAAAATAAGGGATGGGTAGGTACATGTTCAGAGAGAAAGTTCTAATTGCACCTCTTTTCTCTTTGTGATTTCTCAGAGGATACCCCCTCACGTTAGGCCTCCTGCTTTTGCCAGCCACAAGCGGAATTTTGCAATTCTCCCATGCTCATTTTGAGAACAGCGGCCCACTGTTGAGAGACAGGATAGCAGTATGGTATGGTATGGTATGGTATGGTAACTGAGGAATGGCACCTTTGGGAGTCTGATCAGTGACTGGACAGCTGTCTTCAAAACGGAAGTACTGGCTATTTAAGTAGTAGGACCAAAGCATCAGAGGAAAGAAGGACTTAAAATGAGAGGCTAAACACATGCATTTTACCATCCTCTGATGGTGACCTAGAAAGAGGAAGACCAAGGACAGGACAGGGCCATCACTCAATGAACAATCAATGAAAAGGCAAAAACAACAACAGAAAAATGTGGAAATGACTGAGGTGCTTAACGACTTCGTTTTGGTTAATGCTGATGAAAACATGGGAGGTTCAAAAGCTAAAATAGGACAAGAACAAGTTAAAATTACTTTGACATGCCAGATGTATTCAAGTGACCAGAGCCTGATGAAATGCATCCTAGAATACTCAAGGAGCTGACTGAGGAGTTATCGGAGCCATTAGCTCTCATTTTTTTTAAAGTTATGGAACATGGGTGGAAGATTCCAGAACTTCAAAAGGGGCAAATATAGTGCCCATCTATAAAAAGGGAAATAAGGATAACCCAGGAAATTACAAACCACTCAGCTTAACTTCTGTGCTAGGAAAGATAAAGGAGCAAATAATTAACAAATCCATATGCAAACAGCTTGCAGTAATAAACAACAGTCAGCATGAATTTGTTCAGAACAAATCATGTCAAACCAATCTGACTGCTCTCTTTGACATAACAAGCCTTGAGGGCAAGGGGGAAGTAGTAGATGTAGTCAACCTTTTGGCTAAGATGTTAAGTATCATTTAATACCTAGACTTTAATAAGGCATTTGATACAGTCTTACATGACCTTCTATCAGAGACTATGCACCCCCATCCACATTCAGATGTGACTCATTCAGCAGGTAGAGTGGAAGACTTATTGGGAGACAGGGACACTGCATAGAACAGACTGATCAGCACAGAAACCAGAAGCAGTCAGTACAATCCATCTCAGAGAGATGGGACCCAGAGGAGGTCCCTGAGCTGGGGCCCTGGCCTTCCTTCCTCCCTCTCAGATCAGCAGACATACGCCAACTCAACCGCCCAGTTCCAATTTAAACAAGTCAAACCCTTCCTTTTGCCTTTGTCCTGTTTCCCGGGAAAGAAAGGTGTCACCTGGTTGCCTGGGTTACAAATGGCATGTATGTGTGAGAAGTCATCACACCAAAATGCATCACACCAACTATGCATTGATGCTGTGCCTAGGGGAAACAGACACCCACCTGGTGAAACACATGCAACCTACCCATGGGAATAAAATCCTCACACCCCACACTTCATCACACCTTCTCATTAACACAGTATTTCTCAAATGGTGCTCCACAGAACCCTGGGGGATGCATGAAAGGGAAAACAAGGGTGTCATGAGAAAATTCCATTAAAGTAACATTTTATGATTTTAAAATATTTAAGCATTATGAATTTTATTAAAAACAATTTTCATTTGTGTTTGCCATGTTAAGTGTCCCTGTGTAATGCCAGCTTAGCCAGAGAGTGCGGATGATGATGTTACTACTCAAAACTGCGTGGCTAGTCACTCAGTGGTGGGATCGCCTCTTGTATACCACCCTAAAACCACATACTCACTCCCAGGGAGCATGGATCATGGGTTGACTGAATATGAATATAGCACAGTCACATGATTTCTTGCATTTAAAAATTTAACCATGACAAATATAAATTGACCATGAATTAGGGGTCGGCAACCTGTGGCTCTTTAAGGAGTAATTTGCAGCTCCAGATGCTGCTGCCGCCGACTCCTCTGAGGCTCCCTGCCCTGCCGCTGCTGAAACAGGAGAACTAAATTTAATTGGTTCAACAGCCTGCAGGGCAGCGGGAGGGATTCGGCCATTAAACCAACTGAATTTAGTTCTATTATTTCAGTGGCGGCAGGGCAGGGAGCCGCAGAGAGACCCTCACTTGCAAAGTGGCAAGTGCGCAAATTCCAACTTGTTTATTATCATCCTTATTTATTGTTATCTACATTTTCAGCTCCATAGATAAGACTTATTAGGGGTTCCACACAATTCTTTAGTGTTTAAAAGGATTCCGTGACCAAACAAAATTGGGAAACACTGCACTAACAAACTAGGGAAATACAACCTAGATGGACAGCCTTTCGAAGAGAGTAGCTATCAATGGTTCACAGTCATGGTGGAAGGTTCCACCATAAGAAGTAGGGTTCCACAGGAATCAGTATTTGGATTAATTCTGTTCGATACCTTCATCAGCAGTTTAGATAGGGAGTAAACTTACAAAATTTGTAGATGATACCAACCTGAGATAGGTTGCAAGCGCTTTGGAGAACAGGGTTATAATTCAAAATGTTCTGAACAAAGTGGAGAAATGATCTGAGGTAAAGAGGATACACTTCAACAAAGACAACTGCAAAGTATTACACTTACAAAGAATCAGTTCCACACATACAAAATGGAAAAAGACTTCCTCGGAAGGGGTACTGCAGAAAGGAATCTAGCGCAAGAGGGGACAACAAACTAAATATGAGCAATCAGTGTGGGATGTATAAACAGGAGTGTTGTAAGAAAGACAAAAAGTAATTCTGCTCTGCTCTGAATTGATTAGGCCTCAACTGGAGTACTGTGTTTAGTTCTGGGCACCACATTTCAGGAAAGATGTGGACAAACTGGAAAAAGTCCAGAGAAGAGTAACAAAATGATTAAAAGTCTAGAAAACATGAGCTATGAGGGCTATGAGTAAAACAAGTGGGTTTGTTTAGTCTTGGAAAGAAAAGACCGAGAGGGGACATGATAACAGCTTTGATGTATACAAAAAATTGTTAGGGAAAAGAACTGTTCTCCTTAACCTCTCATAAGATGATAAAAACAATGAGCTTAAGTTGCAGCAAGGGAGGTTTAGGTTAGACATTGGGAAAAACTTCCTAACTGCCAGGGTTGTTAAATTGCACAGGGAGGTTGTGCAGACTGGAAATTGCCTAACCCAGGGGTCTGCAACCTGCGCCTCCAGAGCCACATGCACCTCTTTACGGACTTCTTTGTGGCTCCTGATGCTATAATTGCAAAGTTTAAAAACAAACACCCTCCCATGGTTATATTTGATATTTTGGGGAAGGTCTAAAAGCCCAACAATGAATAACTCATATCTAAATAGCAAACGATGCGTGATCTCAAAATGTTGGACAACTCCCCTTTAATAGGCGCAGTGCATTGTGGGATACATGTGAGTACTGTTCTTAAAATAGGGGTTACAAAAAGTGTGTTTTGATGTTATTTATTAAGGGTCATCTCGAATTCAGGTGCATTGCAGCACTTGAATTATAGAGGTTTTTAACAAATTTGAAAAAAATGGTTCTTCTTGTTCTTTTGGTTGCTGACCCCAACCTAACCTCTCAAATATTTCCAAACACCTGCCAGGAATGGTGTGTGGTGTTTGGTCCTGCCATGAGTGCAAGAGACTGAACTTGATGACCCCCTGAAGCTCCTTCCAGCTCTATTATTTTATAATTGACAAAGTCAATACAGCCATGTAAGGTTGACTGTCTAAGTCTGGTTTCCCTGAACAGTTTGACTACTGGCCCTCTCGAGAGGGTGTCCCTCTTCTATCCTGCCACAGCTTCTCTTGTTTCTTCTGTGTTCCCAACCCTGCTTGTCAAAACCCAAGTACAGTAAACACCACCACCAATGTGCGATTTTGCCCTGCACTTAACTGGACTTCTACGTACAGTGCTTCTGCAACCATGCTCAGTCTGACATTATACACAAACAATGCCAAATGAGACACAATCTCAACTATGCTGAATGCTATGCTGTCCAGAGTCTCAAAAATAACCAAGACATCATAATCAAACCAGCTGACAAAGGGCGTGCTGTTGTCATCCTGAATAAGTCAGACTATGACAGGAGGCAGCCAGACAACTCTCCAACACCACATTTTACAGACCTCTCTCCGCTGATCCCACTTGGGAATTCCAAAGGAAATTACAACTTCTACTGAAGGAACTCCCTGCTGCTACTCGGGACCTCATTAACTCAGACATACCATCTGAGCCGCAGCCTGGATTATTCTATTTACTTCCCAAAATCCACAAACCTGGAAACCCTGGACACCCTATCATTTCAGGTATTGGCACCCTTACCACCGGACTATCCAGTTACGTGGACTCCTTCCTCAAACCCTATGCCACCAACGCTCCCAGCTATATCCAAGATACCACCGACTTCCTGAGGAAATTACAAAACATTGGAAAAGCTCCTGATAACGCCATCCTTGCCACAATGGATGTAGAGGCTCTGTACACTAATATTCCACATAAAGATGGATTACAAGCAATCAGGAACACCATCCCTGATGCCACCACAGCCAACCAATCTGGTGTCTGACCTCTGTTACTTTGTTCTCACACACAATCATTTCCGTTTTGGGGACAATTTATACCTCCAGATTAGTGGAACTGCTATGGGCACCTGCATGGCCCCACAATATGTTAATATATTTATGGCTGACCTGGAACAACGATTCCTCAGCTCTCGTCCCCTATTACCACTCCTCTACTTAAGATACATTGATGACATCTTTATGATTTGGACCTATGGTACAGAGGCTCTAGAGGAATTCCACAGACACTTTAACAATCTACACCCCACCATCAACTTATGCCTCGATTACAACATGCAAGAGATACACTTCCTGGACACTACAGTACTAATCAAGGATGGCCTGATCAGTACCACACTGTACCGAAAACCTACTGATCGCTATACTTACCTACACCCTTCTAGTTTCCATCCTGCACACGTGACTAGATCCACTGTTTACAGTCAAGCTCTTACGTATAATCGCATTTGCTCTGATCCAACTGACAGAGACCAAAAACTACAAGATCTTTACCAAATATTCATAAACCTGAATTACCCACCAGGAGAAGTAAAAAACAAATCGACAGGGCCAGACGCATACCCAGAAACCAGCTACTCCAAGATCAGCCCAAAAAAGCCAAGAGCAGAACACCACTGGTCATCACTTACAGCCCCCAACTCAGACCACTGCCACGAATTATTAAAGACCTACAACCTATTCTTAATCAGGATGCTACACTCCAGAAGGCCTTGGGTGACATGCCTGTTCTCTCCTACAGACAACCTCCCAACCTCATGAGGCTCCCAACTAACAGCCACAGTCTATACCCCAGGAACACCAGTCCTGGAACCTTTCCCTGCAACAAAACCCGCTGCCAGCTTTGTCCACATATCTTCTCTGGAAATACCATCACTGGACCTAACCAGGTTACTCACAGAATCACGGGCACTTTCTCATGCTCCTCTACTAACATCATATATGCCATCATGTGCCAGCAATGCCCAGATGCTTTGTATATTGGACAGACTTCTAACTCCCTTAGACAAAGGGTCAACAGGCACAAAACAGACATCAAAACACTCCAGATCCACAAACCAGTTAGTCAGCATTTTAATGGAATGGGCCATTCTGTCAATGACCTCAAGGTATGTGTGTTACTGACAAGAAATTATTGCTCCTTTGTAGAAAGGGAAGTGGACAAATTGACATTTATATTCAAATTCGGAACATTAACACATGGTTTAAATCGTGATGTGAACTTTCTGAGTCACTATAGGGGCTCGTCTGCATACTTAACTCAATCTAATTCTTGATCTTCTCCCCCACCCCTCCACTCTCTGATTTGCTCACCTTGATTATCTTTTTCTGATTTGTCCTCCTTGCTTACTGTTTTTGGTTCTCTGTGTCTTAAATATTGAGTCTGTTCTGGTCTGGCTATGGTCTGAAGAAGCGGGTCTGTCCCACGAAAGCTCACCTAATAAACTATTTTGCTAATCTTTAAAGTGCTACTTGACTGCTTTTTGTTTTGATAGTGTATAGACTAGCAGGGCTTCCTCTCTGTTACTATTCAACTTGTGTTAATGTGAGTTAAGTGCAACTCAAAGCTGCTTCACAGCTGTCTTTCCCCCAGCTTCTCCCAGATGGGAGAAGACAGGCAGGCAGCCCTGCTGGCATTGCTTCTCCCCGGCTTTCTCCAACTGGGGGAAGCCACACCACTGTGGCTGTCTACCAGGAGTAGCTTCTCCCAGTTGGGGGAAGTTGGGCAGACAGACAGCTGCGCCGATGTGGCTTCTCCCCAGCTTCCCCCAGCTGAGGGAAGCTGGGCAGCCAGCCACATTGATGCGGCTTCTCCCCGGCTTCCCCAAGCTGGGAGAAGTCACGCCGCTGCAGCTGCCTGCCCAGCACAGCTTCCACCAGAGGGGGAAAGCCAGGGAGAAGCTGTGCCTGGCTCCCTGCCTCACTTTGAGAGCTGGCAAACTGACTAGCATCAGCGCTGGTCATTCCTGTGAGGGGAAGGAAGATGGATCCTGGTTAACAGCTCTCTGCTGCTCCCAGGAGACAGGAAACTGACCAACGCTGCTGCTCCCAAGTTACACAAAAATTCAACTTTCATGGAAGTTGCCAAGAACGCAACCTCCTCCTACGCCAGTGGTCTACTGTACAGTAAACTCTTTCATATCCAGCAGCCCTATTGGTGGAAGGTTGCCAGATATTCAAATATTCTGGATAATAGAGAGGCATATATGCACAACCCTAAAGAAAAATTTAGATGTTAAGAAATAAAAATGTACGCAGAGCACTTTATTTACCAACCATAGTATTGTACACTGTAAACTTATACTGTATTTGCTGTATTTGTGTTTACTTTCACTATACTGTTCTAATGAAAAATGTAACTAAAATTTACTGATGTTTAAAATGCTGGTTATTTGAGAGTGCTGGATAACAGAATGCTGGAAATGAAAGCGTTTACTATACCCCTTTCCACAGGCAGCTTTTTAACTGAGCTAATTAGCAGGCCTTACCTACAAAAGCTCATGACCTACTAAATTTGTTAGTCTTTAAAGTGCTACAGAACTGCTTGCTCTTTGTGAAGCTACCCCTCTGGGCCAGTATAGTCAATCACACAACAAGAATCCCAACAACAAGGACAACGTACACATATTACTGAATAGCTCCAAATCAATCACGACTCAAATGTGGAAGTACTATTGGAAAGCACCAAAAAAGCCATGAAAAAGAAATGTATTGCTCTAATTATGTATTGTCTCAGATACGCACTGAGAGACTGTCACAACGATCAAGCTCTGACAATCTGAATAATTCATTTTTTTGACAGGCAAAAAAATAACCTATGCATGAGACACATGCAGAATCTTTCATCAGCAGAGGCCATGTTAAAAGCCAGACTTCAATTTAACCCCAGATTATAGTCATTCCTTCGGAAAGAAAATGACTTAGGAGGTCAGCTACTGCTAAAGATGCCAAGTTCCTCATTCCCTCTGACAACAGGGAGACACCCCATTCCTTCCAGAAGTTTGATATCGACACAGCTGCTGTAGGCCCTGGAATCAGTCACACCCGCATTTAATCACAGATTCAGCAGGGAATGACTGGTCTTTAGACAGTGACAGGGACGTGGCTGCTACAAGCTTCCCAGGCATAAAGCAGAAAGCAGACAGGCAAATCCAGGGGCGGGGTGCTCTCTGCTTCACCCACCCGGCAGCCCAGAAAAGCCCAAGTCTACAGCTCAGCAAGCCAGGGAGACTCAACCTACCTCTCATCCCCAGCCCACTCCCAGAGGAGGAGGGAAGGGCTGCAGGCGCTGGCTCAGAGCCCCAGGCCAGGAGGAGGGGCGCGGGAAAACAAAGGCCGTTGGTCGTTGGGGTGCACAGGCCATGGCGCGGGGGGATACTACCGGGGATCAAATAATTAACATCTCTCTGGGGCCGCTGCCGCCCCCGCCCACCCCGCAAGGGGGTCACCGCAACGTGATGCTCAGGGGGAAACCAGGCCGTAAGGAGCCAACGCAAGCGGGGCACGGTCCCCTCCGGGGGGGGCGGCCGTCGGCGAGCCGACAGGAAGAGATGGGGGAAAGGACCCCACCCCCAGCAAGGGGGTAACTCCCTTCGGGCAGGAGCGGGAAGGACACCGCCCAGGGAGCTGCGCCGCTTACCTCGCTCCCGGCAGCGCAGCTTCGGCGGCGACGGCTACTGCTGCAATTTCCGCTTCTCCCAGGCTCCCATTTCCTGTGCCCGCCGCGCGCGTCAGTAGGTGGGACCCGGCTGCACGAGGCGCGGTGACGGCGCTAGGCTCCCGCCCATGCCCCGCCGTCCCTTTGGCCCCGTGTCCCGCCGGCTGCGGGAGAACCTCGCTTGGGCGGGTGGCCGGGCGGAGCTGCTCGCCGGGAATGCGGCTGCTGCGCGCGGCTCGCTCTCGGCAGCCCGTGAGGCACGCGTGCGAAGTGGGTCCCTGGCGCTGCGCTTTCCTGCTGCTGCGCCCGGGAGTTTATTGCAACGTGTGTTGTTGCTTCGCTCACCGCGCCGGGCTTGTTAGACGGGGCTAACCTGAACCAGCCACATGTCAGTACTTGTACGGAAGGGCTGCAAATTCTAGGGCGGCCCGCACAGCCCGTGGGGGGAGGCCCAACGGAAAACACTGAAAGCCAAACACCTCTTAAAGAGCGATCAAATACAGTCATGTAAGCAAAAAGAAGAGGGTAGGAGGGTGTTTTTGCCAAGGATAAATCTGATCAGTTTACACAGTAGCGCCCCTCCCTATTGCAGCAATATCAATGAGCAGGAATTTTTGTGAAGGCCTTGATTAGGAACATCAATAAACCAAAAACAATGGTGTTTGGAGATAAAATGGAAAAATCAGCGTAGAGCGAATATAGAGAAGTTGAGGTATCTGGGGAGCAACATGATGTATGATCTAGACTGTAAGAAGGAACTAGTGATTAGAATAGCAAAATGAGTTTGAAAGTAATGGCTAAGATGTGGAAAAGCAGTGCGATTCATTTAGGAACAATGCTGAGTGTCTTGAAAATGTGTGTATTCAGCAGCATGTTGTAAGGATGTGAGACATGCGTCATAATGAAAGATTTGAAGGGAAGCGTATTGGCATTTGAGAGGAGTTGTTACAGAAAGATCCTGAGAATAGGATGGATGCAGAAGGTCACCAATGAGGACTTATATAGGAAGATACAGCTGAACTGCAGAAGGTTATGCAATGTAAGTTACAGTTATTAGGGCATATCTGTAGAATTAACGACAAACAAAAAATCAAGATCCTAGTATTTGCAATAATGGACAGTTTGAATAGGAGATGGAGACCCCACAGAGAATGGGTAGATGAGCTATTCTACAGAAACTAAGAAACTATTCAACAGAAACTAAACCACTGTACACTGGACAGGGAAAGGTGGAAGGAAATAGTGAGAGAGGCATCAAACACCAATTGGCACTGAGCCCATGGTTATTGATGAGGAGGAATTTAACCATACACATGACAAAAAGTTACCTTCAGGGTAGGTCTGTTATGAGTGAGCATTAAGTATGGCAAGTATCAGAGGGGTAACCGTGTTAGCCTATATCCACAAAAACAAGAAGTCCTGTGGCACCTCATAGCCTAACAGATACATTGAAGCTTAAGTTTTCTTGGGGAAAGACCCACTTCATCTTTGCCCACAAAAGCTGATGCTCCAATGTTAGTCTGTGAGGTGCCACAGGACTTATCTTTAAATATGAATAATTTTAAATATTACATTAAGACCATATACACTCATCCCTTGCTCTGTGAGCACAATTCGTTCCCAACTTTGTTTTTGTAGGCGAAAACTCGTAAGAGGGACACTAAATTCTCATCAGAATACACGTAAAAGTCTCTAATTGGTTCCTAGAGCTCATGAAGGAGTGGCAGCAGGTGGTGCTGCTTTTGGAAGGTAAGTGAACCTTGGGTTTGGGGAGAGGAAATTTAAAGGCTGGGGGCAGTTTAGGACCATGAGTGGGAGGAAGGGTTAAAACCTGGTGGCCAGTTGGGTCCGTGGGATGGGTGAGGGGTTCAGGCTGCTCAAGGTTGGGTGTGTGGTCTGGTGGGGGTCAGGCTGCCATAGCTCCAGTCTGCAGGGTTGGCCAGGGTGTGTTAAGACTGCTGTGGGTTGGGACCGTGGGGCTGGCACAAGGGTCAGACTGCCATGGGGCTGGTCTGTGGGGCCGGGTGCTGGGGAGGGGGTTCAGGCTGCCGTGGGGCTGGCAGAGGGCAGGGTCAGGCTGCCATGGGGCCAGCAGGGATGGGGTGGTCAGGCTGCCGCGGGGCTGGCAGAGGACAGGGGGCCGGCTGCTGTGGAGCTGGCAGAGGGCAGGGGGCCAGCTGCTGTGGGGCCAGTGGGGGCCAGGGGTCAGGCTGCCACTAGTAGGCACTGCGGGGCCAGCAGGGGATCAGGCTGCTGTAGGCTGGTGGAAGTGGGGGGGGTCAGGTTGCTGTCGGTAGGGGCTGCGGGACCTGCGGTGGGATCAGTCTAGGGCAGCTTGGAACCAGCGGGTGGAGATTAGTCTTGTATTAGCTGGGGGGAGTTCACTAGTAGAGTGAACTACGGTAAGTAAATGTGTCCCTCGTTTAAGTGAGTACTCTTACGTGAAGTACTCGTTTAATGAGGAATGGGTGTAATTTCAATTTTAAAATTTTCTTTATAGAGGAGCCCTACTGAAAAATTAGATTGAGAATTTTGTTATACTTCTTTCTTGGAGGGAATGTGTTTTTTTTCTTTGGAGGGGAGTGGAAGTACTTCAATAATTTAAATGTCTATCGTGTTATACGTGCTGGAACTAGAAGTGTGCAGGGTGCTGCAGCATCCCCTGACTTGAAGTGGTTTCCATTATACACAGCAGTGGTTCTCAAACTTTTTGGCCCATGGCCCACCCCACTCAGTACCAGCCAACCACCCATGATGACAAAATGCTTTTGTTTATCTCTAAATACCTTAAATATTAAATTATTCATATTAGACTCCTGGAGCTATAACATAAGTGGGCATATATAACCTGTAAACCAGGAAATGTTAATCAGCAAAATAATTTAACAGATTAAGCATTTTAACATTATCAGGAAGCAGGAAGAACTGGAAGTGCTAATAAATCAATACAACTATGACATTGTTGGCAGCACAGAAACTTGGTGGGATAACAACATGATTAGAATGTTGGTATGGAAGAGTACAGCTTGCTCAGGAAGGACAGATGGGAAAAAGGGAGGTGGTGTTGCTTTATATATTAAAAATGTACACACTTCGACTGAGGTGGAGATGGACAGAGGAAACAGATGTGTTGAGAGCATCTGGATTAAGCTAAAAGGGGTAAAAGTCCAGGGTGGTGTCCTGCTAGGAGTCTACTACAGGCCACCTAGCCAGGTGGAAGAGGTGGATGAGGCTTTTTTTAAACAACTAATGAAATCATCCAGGGCCCAGGATTTGGTGGTGATGGGGGACTTCAGCTATCCAGATATATCTTGGGAAACTAACACAGCAACACAGACTATCCAATAAGTTCTTGGATTGCATTGGAGACAACTTTTTATTTCAGAAGGCTGAAAAACCTACTGGGGAGAAGCTGTCCTACCTTTGATTTTAGCAAATAGGGAGGAACTGGTTTGAGAATCCAAAAGTGGAAGGTAGCTTGGGTGAAAGTGATCATGAAATCATAGACTTCACAATTTTAAGGAACGGTAGAAGGGAGAACAGCAAAATAGAGACAATGGATTTCAGGAAGGTGGATTTTGGTGAACTCAGAGAGTGGGTAGGGTCCCATGGTGTAGCCAGACAAAGAACACATGGGAAGCAAAACTAAGGGGAAAAACAACTGAGGAGAGTTGGCAGTTTTTCAGAGAGACATTATTAAGGGCCCAAAAGCAAGCTATTCCACTACATAGGAAAGATAGAAAATATGGCAAAAGAACTCCTTGGCTTAACCAGGAGATCTTGTATGATCTCAAAATAAAAAAGGAGTCATATAAAAACTGGAAACTATGACAAATTACAAAGGATGAATATAGGCAAAAAACACAGGAATGCAGGGGCAAGATTAGAAAGGCAAAGGCACAAAATGAGCTCAGATTAGCTACGGGCATAAAGGGAAACAAGACGACTTTTTATAAACACATTAGAGGCAAGAGGAAGACCAAGGATAGTGTAGGCCCATTGCTCAGTGAGGACAGAGAAACAGTAACGGGAAACTTGGAAATGGCAGAGATGCTCAGTGACTTCTTTATTGCAGTCTTCACTGAGAAGTCTGAATAAGGAATGCCTAACATAGGGAATGTAGTGGGAAAGGGGTAGGTTTAGAAGATAAAAAAAAGAACAAGTTAAAAATCACTTAGGAAAGTTAGATGTCTGTAAGTCACCAGGGCCTGATGAAGTGCATCCTAGAATACTCAAGGAGCTGGTAGAGGAGATATCTGAGCCACTAGCTATCATCTTTGGAAAATCATGGGAGACAGGAGAGATTCCAGAAGACTGGAAGAGCACAACTGTAGTGACCATTTATAAAAAGGGGAATAAGAACAACACAGGAGACTACAGACCAGTCAGTTTAATTTCTGTGCCAGGAAAGATAATGGAATAAGTAATTAAGGAAATCATTGGCAAACATTTGGAAGGTGGTAAGCTGATAGGGAATAGCCAGCGTGGATTTGCAAAGAACAAATCATGTCAAACCAATCTGATAGTTTTCTTTGATAGGATAATGAGCCTTTTGGATAAGGGAGAAGCGGTGGATGTGGTATACCTGGACTTTAGTAAGGCATTCGATATGGTCTCGCATGATATTCTTATCAATAAACTAGGCAAATACAACTTAGATGGGGCTACTATAAGGTGGGTGCAAAACTGGCTGGATACTATGTTCAGATAGTAGTTATCAATGGTTCTCAATCCTGCTGGCAAGGTATAACAAGTGGGGTTCCACAGGGGTCTGTATTGGGACCAGTTCTGTTCAATATCTTCATCAACGATTGAGATATTGGCATAGAAAGTACGCCTATTAAGTTTGCAGATGATACCAAGCTAGGAGGGGTTGCAACTGCTTTGGAGGATAGGGTCAAAATTCAAATGATCTGGACAAATTGGAGAAATGGTCTGAAGTAAACAGGATGAAGTTTAATAAAGACAAATGCAAAGTGCTCCATTTAGGAAGGAACGATCAGTTTCACACATACCGAATGGGAAGCAACTGTCTAGGAAGGAGTATGACGGAAAAGGATCTAGGGGTTATAGTGGACCACAAGTTAAATATCAGTCAGTGTGATGCTGTTGCAAAAAAAGCAAACATGATTCTGGGATGCAGTAACAGGTGTGTTGTGAACAAGACACGAGAAGGCATTCTTCCACTCTACTCTGTGCTGGTTAGGCCTCAGCTGGAGTATTGTGGCCAGTTCTGGGTGCTGCATTTCAAGAAAGGTGTGGAGAAATTGGAAAGGGTCCAGAAAAGAGGAACAAGAATGATCAAAGGTCTAGAGAACATGACCTATGAAGAAAGGCTGAAAGAATTGGGCTTGTTTAGTTTGGAAAAGAGAAGATTGAGGGGGGGACATGATAGCAGTTTTCAGGTATTTAAAAGGGTGTCGTAAGAAGGAGGGAGAAAACTTGTTTTTATTGGCCTCTGAAGATAGAGCAAGAAGCAATGGGCTTAAACAGCAGAAAGGGAGGTTTACATTGGACATTAGGAAAAAGTTCCTAACTGTCAGGGCAGTCAAACACTGGAATAAATTGCCTAGGAAGGTTGTGGAATCTCCATCTCTGGAGATATTTAAGAACAGGTTAAATAAATGTCTATCAGGGATGGTCTAGACAGTACTTTGTCCTGCCATTAGGGCAGGGGGCTGGACTCAATGACCTCTCAAGGTCCCTTCCAGTCCGAGCATTCTATGATTCTATGTTAATTTACCAAAGCTTGTTTGGGTCAGGGGCCACTTACCTACATAAAAATCAGTTAGGGGCCACACAAGTGAGAGGCAACCCCCCCACACAAAAGAACCTCCAACCCTCACTGATTTGGCCCCCAACTTGGATACCTCACTCCCCTGGCACTGCAGCCCCACTGTGAGGGGCAAGGGAGAGAGGAAGCAGGGAGGACCATGCTTCAGGGCTTCTCACTGGCCAGATTAACTCCTGGAGTTTGTAGATTTTGAGGCCCACAGGCTCTGGGGTGAGGCCCAAAATGAGGGGTTCAGTGTGCAGTGGCAGGGGGCTGCCAGGGCATGGGATGGGGATGAGAGGTAGGGTGCTAGAACTGGCTAAGAGGGGGAGGTTGCAGTAGTCAGCTGGGGGCTAGGGTGGCTGGCCAGGAGGGAGGTGAAGGAGCAAACGCAACTGCAGGAGCAGGCTGGGAGTAGGAGGTCCAGCTGAGCTGGAGGTGGTACAGATCAGGGGTGTGCAAAGTTGGGGGCATAAAATTCTGTAAGGGGGGGCACAGCACGATTGGCTGCAGGGTCTCAGGCTCATCCATCTCATTAAAATGTTGAAATATTTTACTGGTTTTATGTATATCAATTAATAGTTTTTACATTCTACACACTTTTCTTACCTGTGCTGAAAGGTTTCTCATAAGAGCATAACCCAAATTTCCATCCGTTTGGATTACGTTAGACAGGTTGGGCAGCCCTGCTAATTGCAGGGATGAAAAGTGGGGCCCAAGATAAAAAGTTTGCTCACCTCTTGGGTACAGGACCAGATCTGGGCTGGAAGAGCTGGGGGGTGGGGGTATCCAGAAGCCAACTGGGGCTGAGAGAGCTAAGGGGGAGGGGGGCGCAGGAGGTGATGCAAGGGTGAGGATGAGCAAGAGGAGATGCAGAAGGATGGAGGTGCAGGGACTGGCCATAAAGGAAGAGGCACTTACCTGACTCCATGCGCTGTTTCTGGGACAGTGTTCCCCCAGCCAGGGGAGGGGGAGCACCAGCCTGCCAAGCTCACACTTCTCCCACCCACCCCCAGCCAGATCCAGTTTCAAGGCTTAGGGCTGCCCCTCTATCCACACTGGGAAGCTGGTCCTGATCCAGCATCCCCCGAAATACGTGCACCTCAAAATTCACAAAAGTCCAGGGGCTTTGGTGGTGGGTTGGGGCTGTGGCAGGGGAGGTTAAGCCTGGGATGGGTCGGGGAGGGGTGGCAGGGCAGGTGGGGGTTGGACCCAGGGAGTGCGGAGATTGCACTGATGGCATGTGGGTGAGGCGAAGCTAAAGACATGCAAGGGTGTAAAAGCTGCAGGAGGGCAGTAGCGAAGAAGCTGAGAAGCATGGGCGGGGGGTGTGAAGAAGCTGGGGACATGGAAGTGTGGTGAAAGGTAGCTGGGCACTGAGGAGTTTGAAGTAGGGCATGGGGGTTATGGTGACATCCAATAGTCTGGGAAATTTGGTAATCCAGCACCTGTCTACTCCCAGATGTGCTGGATTAAAGGAATTTTACTTTAGTTTGTGATTCAATAGCTCACAGCACCCCTACTATAAAAAATTTGTTCCAGTACTCCTGCATCACGTTCTTTTAGAGTTTGTGGAGCGACTTGCTGAAGAGCCTCACTGTTTGTTTTCCATCTCTGTATTAAAAATTCAGCAACTCCTCTTCCTTCTCCCCCAGATCAATTAGGCTTTAGAATTAAATACTACTAGTTTAAAAAGTCTAAGTGAAAACTGTTCCCATCAATTAATGAAGTAATTTTACTAGCTTCCTATGTTAACATAGTCATATTAGTTCTCTAGTTGTCCATAGTCCCAGAAGAAACAGGAGGCAGACAAGAATTGAATTTCTAATGTAAAACTCATCACTGCTGCAAACAAGGCAGCGGAGAGGTGGAGAAATCCATCTTTCCAAATGAGCTAGATTCATAAATCCACATGCCATATGAATTTAAGCACTACAATATTTGAAAATGAATATTGAGGATATGGGTGCAAAGATGGAGTTATCTGAAGTTCTTTCCCCTGGCTTCTTGAAGATTTGCACGTTATAGTTTCTCATTACTATTAATGTCATTTCCCAAAAGATATGATACCTGCAGTCATGATTGATAGGTTAATCTAGATGAGGGCTGCAATTTCCAGTGGGAAAGCAGCTGTCAGTTAATCCAAATGTATTTTGCCATATAAAAATTCATCACGTTTTAAACTGGGCTCCTTCATCATACAACTTTGAGTCAAATGTTTACAGCCTCTAAGGCACAGCAGTGGTAGAAAACACTTGTCACTCTTGCATTCAGCAGGGTTTTTATTTCTAAACAAGGTAGAAAGGTGGAAGGTAGGAAAGGAGAGGAGATCAAAGTGGATAAACTGTATTTTCTGTATGAGATATTATTCCTGCTCTTAAAATTCCCAAGAAATTACTCCCTTAAAGTATTCCCAGTTGACTATTAAATCAGCTAAGGAAGTGCTCATTTCTTAGTCATATGCACAAACTTTTCACTTTTACTGTAGCTGTTGTGGGCCAAGCATCTATAATATATCTGGCAAATTGTATATTTATAAATTTTGTATTTGCCATTATGCAATCTACTTAAAATTCAGGCTCAGAAACTAACACTGCAAGAAGTACTCCTTCTTTGAGTGTCCCCGTGGGTGCTCCACATTAGGTGTCGGGCTTGCCCGGCGCCGCAGATCAGATCTTCCAAGCAGTTTCTGCCGGACCGCGCATGTGCCGGTGCGCGCCGCTCCCTTGCGCGCTCCTGGCCACGTGCGCGATCCGGTCCCCGCCAGTTCCTCTTAACCGCCGTCGGCTGCAGACGGAATCCGACTAGGCTATGGCCAAGTTAGCGTATTCAATGGTTTTAGCTGTTTTCTTTAAAGTTTTCAAGTTCTTAGTCTATTGTTGTTAGCCAGTTGCTATTTTCAAAAAAAAAAAAAACCAACCACAACAACCAACAAGCAGGACGGCATTCAGTCCAGTCCTAGTAACAAGCGGAGCACCGGAGGCCAGGAGCCTAGGGCTATTAGCCCTCCTGCCGCGGCAGGCTATCCGAGAGGGGGAAAACAGCACAGAGAAGGTGCTAAGTACCCCATTAACAACTAAAAGACTCACCAACAATGTCCTCTTCAGGATTCAAGAAATGTGAGTCTTGCCGAGAGGCAATGCCAGCGTCTGATGGGCACAGTCACTGTATAAGGTGCCTTGGGGAGTCCCATGTCATGCAGAAATGCTCCTTCTGTGCAAAATTAACAGCCAGAGCAAGGAAGGACAGGGAGATCAGGCTTAAAATGCTGCTATTCGACAAGGCCCTGCAGCCAGACGTGCTGGAGCGGCCGCAGCAGGAGGGACCCTCCGGGGCCCATAAAAGGAAAGCTGCCTCCCTCACCCCATCAGCACAAAAATGGAGGAAAGTCTCCCCAACCCGATCCCTGCCGGCAGCAACAGCAAGCGGGACGGGAGGAGCGCACAGCCCCCAGCCGCAGCAACAGCTGATCGGTGGCGGCACGGAGAGCCATGTGGAGGCGGCTCAGCCTCCGATGATCAAACAGCCGCCCCGCACTGCAGGCAGGGTGGCAGCTAAACAAGCGCCGGTACCGGCGGCACCGCAGGCAGCGGCACCGACCCCCGGGGAACCGGCGGTGCAGAGCGCGCAGGCACGCAGCCTGCAGGCACCGGAGGACACCGCCCATGAGTGTGCCGAGCATGGCGCGGACGGGGCCGAGATCCCCTGCACGTCAGGGGGCGGAGCCACCCCCTCAAGGGAGGGGGAAGGCTGCACAGAAAACAAGGCACCGCAGCCCCTCTCCAGACAGGGCTGCAGAGTTGCTTTCTCTCAGCCCTCTGCTCATGCTGCAGACTCCAACTAGAAGGCAGGGGTCCCCCCTAGCCTACCCGGAGCCCCCGTCTCCATTTTTACAACCAGCCTTGCCCTGGCTGGGACCACCTTCACCCTTCTTGGGGTTTGAGCTGCTGGAGTACTATCACAAATCGCGCTCTCCAGTGTCCCATGTCTCTCGACGATCTCGCTCCCCCAGATGCAGGGGGTATGCACCAAGGGAGTGGTCCAGGTCACCTTCCCAAGAACAGTGCCCATGCTGCCATGGTCGTCCCTATCACGCGGGGCATAGACACCACTGGAAGTCTACCAGGGAAAGATCCCCACAGACGGTCCCGTATCCCCGAGGGCAATCGCGAACGGGGACAGAGACTCAAGTATCTCAGGGGGAACTGGTTATGGAACCCAAGATTTTCCCTTGCAAGCTTCCAGCGAGTGGATGTACCATCACCAACAGGAACCCGAAGGGTCCAGAGAGGCGTATCCTAGTGGTTCCTCGCTCTCCTCCCCGGACGAGGCTACGGCCCCGGGGGACGTCCATCCTCCGGACGATCTCAAACACTTTCAAGAGCTGTTTAAAAGGGTGGCCTTCACGCAAGGCATCCAGACAGCAAAGGTGCAAGAGAAACACCATAAGCTCCTCAAAACTCTGAGACCTCCGGCCTCCTCCAAAATAGCAATACCGCTTGACGAAGCAATCTTGGAGTCCGCCACGATGATATGGCAGACCCCTGCGACTACTCCACCTGTCCACAAGAGAGCGGACAAGAAATACTTTGTGCCGGCGAAGGGCGTGGAGTTCCTGTTCAGCCACCCACAACCAAATTCCTTGGTGGTAGAGTCGTCGCAACAAAGATCAAAGACATCTCAATTTAAGACAGGGGGAACAGACAAAGATGCCAAGAAGCTAGAGCTGTTCGGCAGAAAGGTCTACTCTTCCTCCACACTACTGTTGCGAATGGCAAATTATGCAGCGCATCTAGCGAACCACAATTTCGACAACTACACTAGGTTAACCTCCCTCATGGACTCGCTTCCAGAGGACAAGAAACCGGTGCTCAAGGCCATCGTGCAAGAAGGCTACGCGGCCTCGAGGACAGGAGTTCAGATCGCCCTGGATGTTGTGGACACAGCAGCACGCTCCACAGCTACGGCAGTGGTGATGCGAAGGGAGTCCTGGCTCCAGACTTCGGGTATACCGAGGGATCTGCAGGCAAAGATAGTCAATCTTCCCTTTGACTCGCAGACGCTGTTTGCTGAATCAACTGACTCGGTCCTTCATTCCAGTAAAGATTCAAGAGCCACACTTAGGACCCTGGGGATTTACACCCCTCCATACAGAAAGAAAAAGTACTACCCTCAACAAAGACGGTACCAGTACCAGCAACAGCATCCCCAGTATCACAGGGGTTACGAGCAAGGGCGACATCAACAGCACCAGCAGTACAGAACTCCCAGGCGACGTTCCCAACACAGCCGTGCGTCCTCAGGGCAGGGCCAAAGGCCACAAGTCTGACACACAGATCCAGGGCTGCGCCATCACTACCATCACACAAGGTCATCCGAAGCGGTTATTCCACCATCGCCTCTGACCATTCTACAACCAGTGGCAAAGGATCACCACAGACAAATGGGTGCTGGAGATCATAGCCACGGGGTACGCCATCCCCTTCCAGTCACTCCCACCGCCACGACCTCCACCCAGACCCCACCTCCAGGAGGCCTCCCACGTAGCGAGGCTCAAGCAGGAGGCAGACCATCTCATGCTCATAGGGGCAGTGGAAAGAGTGCCGGAGCAACTGCAAGGGAAAGGGTTCTACTCGAGGTACTTCCTCACGGAGAAAAAGACAGGAGTCTGGAGGCCCATCTTAGATCTTCGAGGCCTCAACCGGTACCTGCACAAGCAACACTTTCGGTTGATCACAATCGCCTCCATCCTTACGGCACTAGACGATGGAGATTGGTTCGCAGCCCTCGACTTACAAGACGCGTATTTTCACATAACTATCCATCCGGCTCACCGACGATTCCTCCGGTTCATGGTAGGCAAAGAACTTTTTCAATACAAGGTCCTACCGTTTGGCCTCTCCTCGGCCCCCAGAGTCTTCACCAAGACCTTGGCAGTGGTGTCAGCCTACCTGCACAGACAGGGGATATTTATATTCCCGTATCTGGACGACTGCCTACTCAAAGGGGCCTCGAAGGAGGAGGTACTACGTATGATACGCGTCACAGATGGCACGTTCTCTTCGCTCGGCCTGGTTATCAACCTGGTAAAATCAAAGATAGACCCCACACAGGACATAGAGTTCATAGGGGCACACATAAATTCTATTACAGCGAGAGTGTATCTACCAGAGACACGCTTTCGGGCCATCGGCTCCCTCGTGCAAGTCATCACCTTCAGCCCTACGGTGCCAGTTCTGACGTGCTTACAGCTGCTGGGCCACATGGCAGCAGCGACGTTCGTAGTACAGAACGCCAGGTTACACATGCGCAGCATGCAGCACTGGCTGGCGAGCGTATACAAACCGACAGCACACACCGTTGACAGGGTGGTGTCTCCCACAACAGAGGTGCGCAAATCCCTGCAATGGTGGGTAAACCCCAAGAACTTGTTAACAGGGGTACCCTTCCACCAACCACAAATATCAGTTTTTCTTACTACGGATGCCTCCCTCATAGGGTGGGGAGCACACATGGGCGAAGAGGTGACGCAAGGCCTGTGGTCCTCCATGGAGCAGTCACTGCACATAAATATACTGGAGCTCAGAGCAGTGTTCAACGCCTGCAGACACTTTCAAGACCATATACAAGGCGAAGTAGTCAGGATCAGTACAGACAGACAATACCTCCACCATGTTTTATATAAATCGGCAAGGAGGAGCTTGGTCCCGTGCCTTATGTGCGGAAGCAGTCCGGTTGTGGAACTGGTGTATCGCCAACAATATAACCTTGAAAGCCTCGTACTTACCAGGCACTCACAATGTGAAGGCAGACCAGCTGAGCAGGCGTTTCGCACTCACGCACAAGTGGCAGATCCGTCCCGATCTGCTACTACCGATTTTTCACGCATGGGGTTTTCCCCAGATAGACCTGTTTGCTACTCAACACAAGAAGAAGTGCCCACGATTCTGCTCCAGGGCAGGACTGGGACGGGGGTCCCTGGGGGACGCATTCGCGATCTCCTGGAGAGGCCCCCTGCTTTACGCTTTTCCTCCCACAGTGGTGATCCACAAAGTCTTGCAGAAAGCCAGGAGGGAAGGAGCCCGAATGATCCTGATAGTCCCAATGTGGGATCGACAGCAATGGTTCCCCCTACTCCTGCGCATGTCAGACCGTCCACCGATGCCCCTTCCGGTGGCGCCGGATCTGCTCACGCAAGCCCAGGGGTCCATAGTGCATCTGCACCCCCAAGGCCTGCGACTACAAGCGTGGTTAATCCATGGCTTAGCTCCCTATAGAGCACATGTACGGAGGAAGTGCAACAAGTCCTAGAAAGTAGCAGGAGGACTTCCACCAGGAGGACCTACAAGCAGAAATGGACTCGCTTCACTGCATGGTGTTCTACCAAACAGCTAGCCCCCCTTTCGATGCCTATACCTGTAATATTAGAGTATTTACTGGACCTCAAGAGAGGAGGACTCTCACTATCCTCGTTAAAGGTCCACCTTGCTGCCATTTCGGCATTCAGACACGAAGAGGAAGGGCGCACGGTGTTCGCCCATCCCATGGTTACCAGGTTCCTCAAAGGGCTGGTAAACCTATACCCCCCTCGGAAACCGCTTCCACCTTCGTGGAACTTGGACCTGGTGCTTAATGCGCTAACGGGACCACCGTTCGAGCCTTTGGCCACAGTTTCCCTCCGCCTCCTTACGATAAAGACGACCTTTCTTCTCACAATCACGTCAGCTCGCAGGGTGAGTGAGCTTGCAGCAGTTATGGCAACGCCACCCTGCACTGTTTTTTCCAAGGAGGCGGTAACCATACGGCTGCATCCAGCCTTTGTTCCTAAAGTTTCTTCTGAGTTTCATATTAATGAACCTATTGTTTTACCCTCCTTTTATCCAAAGCCTCATAACTCCTAGTCTCTCTTGGTCCCAAATTGAAAGGAGAAGGTCTCTTCGCAGAGAATCTTGAAGCACATCGTATCCTGCATAAAAATGTGCTACGAACTCAAAAAGACTCCTTTACTGGCCACGCCCAGGGCTCATTCCACTAGGGCGGTGGCGGCATCAACAGCCTTTTTCAAGGGCGTTGCGCTAAAAGACATTTGCAGAGCGGCGACCTGGTCATCCTATGACACCTTCGCCAAACATTACGCCCTTCACAGGGTATTCCAAGAGGATACCCGTCTCTCGACAGCGGTCCTCTCGGGGACAAGCTGCACATGATCCGATTACCCACCTCCTATCTTGGGTTACTGCTGGGTAGTCACCTAATGTGGAGCACCCACGGGGACACTCGAAGAAGAAAGAGAGGTTACTCACCGTAGTAATGGTGGTTCTTTGAGATGTATCCCCGTGGGTGCTCCACTACCCGCCCATCCTCCCCGCTTCGGATCTCTTTAGTGTTTTGCAGGAGCATCCGAGGCGGTTGGTGAAGGAACTGGCAGGGACCGGATCGCGCACGTGGCCAGGAGCGCGCAAGGGAGCGGCGCGCACCGGCGAATGCGCGGTCCGGCAGAAACTGCTTGGAAGATCCGATCTGCGGCACCGGGTGAGCCTGACACCTAATGTGGAGCACCCACGGGGACACATCTCGAAGAACCACCGTTACTACGGTGAGTAACCTCTCTTTCCACATAGAATTAAGAATGGCTTGTTCCTGTTATCGTTTTCTTTGTGGGGGGAGAGAAAAAAGTCAAACTAACTAAAATTATATTAAATGTGTTAAAAAGCTAATACAATAAAAAAAAATCAGTAGCATTACAACTTTTCTACTTGGCCTTCTACTCAATCTCCCTGCCAATTCACAATCCTTCCCTATTTTACAGGAGCTAGCATTTGTCTTTTGAATACCTCATGCAAGAACATCTCACTACATTCTATGGAAGACTAACTTCCCAGTATTTCCCCATTTTCAAGCTGTTCTAATACACACTATGGACATCCTCCCTCTGTTCAGTACTGTAAATAAATCCTTACACCTTTACGACTGCAAGCTTTTCAACTGGAAGCCAGGCAAAAGAGGGACAGTTTTGGGGGTTGTTATAGTCTCATCTCCTGCTAGTGAGATAATTATTTTCTACACTTAGAAAAATATCCAGCCCCAACTATAAAATGATTGAATGAAAGTTCATTTATGCAAGGAAAAGCAAACTGAAGTGTTACATGGTTAATTTTTTAAAACAAAGATTCTCTCATCCCATTTAACATGCTTTTAACCTGTAGAACAAGTTGATGCATCTCGCCAGTAAAAAATGAACTGTAGAAAGGCAGCGGTAGACTTACTCTTGTCTACACACATGCTGCACTGGTTTGAAAACCAGTTTAAACTGGTACAAGTTCTAGGGTAGTTCTCTTACAGTGGCTTAGCTTACATTTATCACGTACCATATATGTGTTTTCCTCTAAACATTCAGATACTCAACATTCAGACAGATTAATAAATAAATATAGGCAGTTTGTACTTAGAGCTTTCTAATGGACACAAATGTTTGATGCCACTCAAACTAATGTAAAGAACATTAGCCTCTTCCATTTTCTTCTCTGTAAAATAAGACATTGAGGCTACATCTTCACTAGAAGCATCTCTCTACAGAAGTTACTGTTGGAAGAGATGTTCTGACAAAACTTCTTTTGACAGATCATGTCTACACATAAAAGTGGACCATCTTTTGACCTGCTCTGTCGAAAAAAGGGCACCCTGGAGCATCTACACAGCTTTTTTGTCGACAGTTTCTGTTGACAAAACACATTTTGTGGGTAGGTGCTTTGTGAGTTTTGTTGACAAAACCCCAGTTTTGTCTATAAAATTCTCTAGTGTAGCTGTAGCCTGAGTATTTTAATTTACTTTGGGACTGGAAATACTAAAACATTACTCAGTCATCCGTTTAAATAATAAAGTCAACATCAAATAAATTGAACAACAATGAATCACTCAGGAACTGATAACAAATGCAAACTTTTAGCTCCATCACAAATTTAAATTGAAACAATTTTGAACATCAGTTGTCTACTGGAAGAATTTCATGGCTTCATTTGAAGCGAGATCTACATAGCAGCAATTGTTAAGATTCCTTTTTTTTGACAACTAACTGTCTCACTAAAAAAATTGCATATAATTACAGTTTAGTTTTCTCAATAGTGTTTTATTGGCAGTGGAAAAATGCTTCAGAACTTTATTGAAAGAAAGCAATAAATAATACTGTGGTAAAAATAGTTCAAAAGTACTTAGGCTGTACATACTTCGTTACATGATTAGAAGTACACAAAAAGATTATTAGAAAAAACATAAAACAGTAACAATGAATTTCGGTTGTACAAGTAAGCTAAAGAGTCCAAACAACAACAACAAGAACAAAAAAAAGACATGCTATGTATATTGTTGCATAATAAATAATGCACCATGATCTGAACAGATTTCTTACTGGCTTTTTAATGTGCCATTCAATGATACATTTTCTATTTATAAAGTCTGAAATGGCTACAACCGTCAATTGTTTTAAAAAATCTGGACAGCTTTTTAGAACAGGTTGACAAACGAATGCAAAAAGACTTACATCGGAAATAAGGCCTTTATTAAAAGTTGCACTACTTTATTCTTCAGTATACTGTGCCATCACCTTTTAGGGTTTTTTTTGTTTTTTAAAAAAACCACAATAGACTGCAGTGCTTCATGATTGGTCCGCTAAGAAGAGTTGCGTCGGTGCCTTTCCCCAAATGTTCTTAATCAAAAGGATATGGGAGGAAAGCACTTTTGTGATTTATGGATTACTATCAGGAACTATTATGAAGTCTTCCTTCCTTGGCCAAGAGAAAACATTTCTCAGTTTATGGCTTATGTTCAGTCATTGTAGAGACATGCTATACAAATACAGCAGACTGGAAGTTCTGAAAGAGTTACCCAATTCTAAAACATGTTCCATAGTGTTACAATGTTCCCCCATTTTAAAAACATACTAAAGCTTTAAATGAAGATAAATCCACACTACTTGACAATTTTTGTAGAAGAAAAAGGTACAACTAACAGAAATAAAAATCTATTAGACCTGCTTACTAAAACAATTATCTGAATGCTTAGCTGAAAAAGGCTGGTTTATTTTGTTTTTAGAACTAGCTAATATTTTCAAAAGACAAAATATATACTGCTTGGTGTCATGATACTTTTACAAAGAGAGTAAAAATCATTTTCACCTTCAGTTTCATTATTAAAAACCCAATGATAATTACAAATAACTGCATAATTTACAAAAGCCCTATATTGCTCATAGGGACATATACTTACAAGCATTACAGTACATTCAGTTGGAAAGACTAACAAATTAAGGATAAAATCAGCAAGGATTTGATTTATAGACTGAATTCAGATGAAAGAGGTAAGTAACTATGTAAAAGAAAAGTCACAAAGGTTTTCTTAAATATACGAAACATTTAATTCTAAAATATTTTCTCTATCGTACTCATGAATTTATTTGCTAATTAAAAACTCTGTAATAAAATATCTCAAAGTGTCCATTTAATAAGTATTAACAATTTAAAGATTCCACTGATTTCTACCATACGGTCTTTGAGTTCAAAATGCTGCATCACCGGTAGAAATAGTGTGGGTAAACTGCAAAATAAAATAAAATATCTGTTATGCTGTGTCTCAAAATAAAAAACCAACCAACCAACCATACATACATTACATCCCAAGATTCTAACTTAAACAGCTCATTGTTGTAGCATTTGTTTAATGGATTACTGCCATTTCAGAAAGTACAGTTTTATTGGGTTCCTACGTATGTTTCACTTGCAGTGGTGAGGCATGAGGCCAGAGGTCAAATACCTTCAATTCTCTCTCTCTCTCTCTCTGTGTGCGTGCATGCGTGCGTGCGCGCGTAAGTAAAAACATTAAGGTCAGGCATATTAAAGCTCAACTTAAAAATAAAATAAAATTGAGTTGTTAGAGTTATCTACATGATTTATACAGGAATGGATCCAGCCTATTTAAAATTTCCCTTCACCTGCAGGAACTTCCTCTCTCAGAATTTTATACCACAAAACTCTTTTACCATGTTTTTATACACTAACAGCTACCGACTTTGAAGACCCAACTATATTATTGCTATCGAAGCTTACTGGCAGCAAATCCTCTAGCACTAACACTGAAAGAATTTAACTACAAATATAGACTAAACTATTTTAAGCACCACTAAAAAAATATAATTTTCACTTGCAAGTGACTGATTTAAAACAAATTCTGAATTTCTGCCTGTTCTTTAAGAGGCAACACAGCTTGATCTGAGATGTAGATGATGTAACCTAACATGGGGGCTCCCTTACCACATTACTGTATGATTGTCTTAGGTATAGTTAAAGGACATCTTCATACCCATTGGGAATTTGGAAGACGAAAGATTATGAAAAATATGCACTGTTACACTACGCATTATATGAACACTTCGCTCTCGAAAAAAGCGTATGGGAGTTGTGCCATGTGGGCTCCCAATTCTCCTACCCATCTGGCAGAGGTGATGGTGATGAGGAAGACTACTTCCATCGAAAGATGGAGTAGAGAACAGATTGCTAGTGGATCAAAGGGGTGTGCATGTCCAGTATGGCTCTAACGTCAGACTGAGGTCCCATGGAGTATGGGCTCATTATTTCTGAATAAGGGTGAATCTACACTTACCGGCCCATCGACCGTGCTGCAGTCGATCCTCCAGAGTTCAATTTTGCTACGTATGTTAAAACATGGCAAAAATTGATCTCTTTGGGCCCAGACATCGACCCTCGTACGCCACACACTATTGTGTGGAGTAAAGGACATCAGCATGAGCCTGAAAAGCCCTGATCTACGCAGGGAAAGAAAGTCAATTATGATATGTCAATTCTAGCTATGCTAATGGCGTAGCTAGAATTGCATATTGGAAATTGACTTTCTACCCTAGTGTAGATGTAGCCTAAATGTTATGAAGGCCACTGAGAAAATGCCTGTTGGTTGGGTGTGAAGCTGAACTTATCCAACTTGCGACGGAATACTGTGACAGCTTAGAGATGTACTCTGATCAACTGGAAGGAGATGCTCCATTTCTTAAGGTCCAGTATACAGTTCAGTACCAGTGGCACAAGAAAGGAACCCATGATTCATCTATTTTGGTACTATGTATTCAACTGGTTCATTTATGAAGCTCTATATATTGTATAGTTGGTCTATGACCATTTAAAAGAATGTCCCTTACTGCCCTTGAATAGACCAATTTGATTTCTCAGAGCCATGGAGTAGCCACATCTTGGAGGCAGAAACTTGCGAGGTTTAGGTGGTGGAACTGGCCTGCATCCTGAGAGAGTTGAAGCAGAAGAGGAAGCATATGTGGTAGAAACATGGCAATCTTTTGGAGGTAAAGAACTACATAAGTCTAGGCCACAGGGGGCTTTCAAGGACTCAGGTGGCCTGATCTTACATATGATCCAGATTAAGAGAAAGCTGAAGGAAAGACATATTCTAGGGCTCAGGTCTGTAACCAAAATAGTGAGAAGAGCCATTTTTTAAATCCAGTTATAAAACAATAATCCTTCAAGAGCCACAATGCTACATGAATACAAGATGATCCTTAATGCATAATGGCAAACTGTACTTTTTGTAACCCTTATTTTAAGTACCACATACACACGATGATTTGTACCAGTTAGAAAGTTGTTACCTTCATCTCCAGGCTTTACCTGCCTCAGCCCTCAAATCTACCCTGCATCCCTGAGCTTCACCCGCCCTGCCCCCATCCTCAGGCTTAACCCCTATCAGCGCTAAACCACACCCCCGCACAGAGGTTTAACCCACCTCAGCCGCCCTGCCCCAGCCTGCCCACTGAATACGGATCTTACTTGCCCACCCTTTTCTCTCCACACGCACGCTCTGGGTCTCCCTGCCCTCTTCCACCCCCAACTTCCCCCACAAATTTCTTAGGCCAGCAAGTGCCTTTGACTTTCCCAGCTGAGCCCCACCCAGTGGCATCAGCGCTGGACTCACCAGGTCCTGGGGGAGCTGACCTTGCACAGCCAGATGCAGCGCCAGGCTCCAGCAGCTGCTGCGGAGCGAGGAGGAGCTGGGGGTTCCGAGCTGCCCAGGAGGAGGGGTCGGCCCTGCCTGGAGGGAAGCTGCACTAACAAGATCCTTCCACACACACCACCCCCTGCTCATTTCCCCCACATGCGAGCAGGCAACTCCCTGTGCTGCTCCCACTGAAATAATGGAACTAAATGGAATTGGTTTAACACCATCCGCTAAATCAATTCAATTTAGTTCTATTGTTTCAGCAGGGGCAATGCAGGGACCTGCAAGAGGAGTCAGCAATGGCAACACAGAGCAGCGAGTGGCTCCTTAAAAAGCCGCTTGCGGCTCTGGAGCCACAGTTTGCTGACCCGTTTTAGGGTGTATCCCATTTGATGAGAAAAGCGTTGCTCAGGGAACAGGGTTCCAATCCCTCTCTCAAGCAGAAGAGCAAGCACATGGTGTTTTGCGTTGTCACAAGAAAGCCTATAGTTGGGAACTCTCACTGTTGGACGATATTCTGTAGTACCCCAGATACATTTCCCATTCATGACACTCAGAAAATTTTCTGCTTCATGCATCTATAGTGAAGTTTTGTCATCCTGGTAGATAGGAGGCTCAGATGTTGATTTTGTTACGGATGCACCAATTCCATGGTAACATGGCTTCTGTGCACAGACAGCATAACCATGACCCACCCTTGTTGGTTTATATAAAACAATCCAGCAATCTTGTCTTTGAGGCTCTTTATAATTCTGTCCTTGATCATAGGCAGGAAATGGAAGCATGCACTGTGAACTGTCCAAGGCTCCATTAGGTTTATACACAGAACAGATTCCAGTGGGATCAGCAGCTTTGGGCTGTGTGATCGCACAATTGTTCTCCCTAACATATTAGGGAATTTTTTCCCCCTTGGAGGGCTCTGTGCAGATGTTGTTTCGTTGTGTCCATTAATGTAGAGCAGACGGTCCCAACTTTTTTGAGATGGCAACCCATTTGGCAATTCAGTAAGACTTTGTGACCCAAGGCAATTCAAAACTGGCAGGGGGAGGTTGTCCCTGTGAAAATTTATTTTATAAGTCTTGATTCACTGCCCCCACCCCCAGCTTTCCAGGCTTAAACCCCTTGCAGCCCCAAAACACCCTGCCACCTACCTCACACAAGCACCGCTGCTGCTTCCCACTGCTCTTTTGCCAAGCCACCACTGCTTCCTCCATGAGGCTCCCCACAGCCTATCTCCTCCCTTCCTCCACCTGCAGGCGTGGGCAGTTCCCTGCCCTGCTGTATTGAAATGGGACTCCATTTAATTGGCTGGATCCCTCATGCAGGCCATTAAATCAACTAAATTGAGTTCCATTTCAGTGCAACAGGGCAGGGACTGAGAGCTGGAGGAGTGAGTGGCAGGAGCTGCAAATGGCTCCTTAAAAGCCACATGTGGCTCGGAGCCACCAGCTGGTGACCCTTAGAAAAATCTAATGGCTACCCATGTTTGGGTCCCAACCCATAGGTTGGGAATCCCTGATGTAGAGAGATGTGAGTTTATGGTGTGTCTGTTTTACAATCTGTGCAATCCTACTGTTGTGCACAAGACAGGGTAGGATTTGAACATGATGAATACAGCTTTGCCTTTCCAGTATGTTTGTTTACAATATTGTGTTTGGATTGTTTTTTTAAAAACATTTTCAGCATCACGTCCCCATTTTGATTTTTGAGAAACCCTCACAACTCCCCACCTTTTCTTTACCTTCATCCAAGATCACTTTTTAAATGTCAGGGCAAGCCCCAAGACCCTACCCTTTCTTGAGGCCCTGCCCTCTCCATTCCTCTCCTCTCCATCATTTGCTCTTCCCAGCCCTTACTCACTCTCACTGGGTTGAGACAAGAGATATAGGCTCTGGGGTGGGAATAAGGGATTTGGGTGTGGGATAAGGTGAAAGTTGCCAGCTCTGGGAGGGAATTTCATTGCAGGAAGAGGTAGAGAAGGCTTTGCTGGCTCAGGGAGGGAGCTCCAGGCTGCAGAGTGTTGGGGTCACATGGGGCTTTGGGATGCTGAGCAAACCACAGGCTTCTGGCAGGGAGGAGTGGGACCATCAGTAAGTCCTTTCTAAAACATTTGCTCAAGTTCTTTGGCATTGATAGCAGCCCACTGGAGACTTCATTTGATTATCTCTGAATCACTTATGTGGATAACTTTTCTTTTGCTTGACTCAGCTCCCTGCACAAGATCTGTTTTGAAAGACAATGTCTTCCAATTTGATGATGTCTGCTCCACCTAAGTTGTGCTCTCACTAACATTTCCTTAATACTGGTTGTATTTCAAAGACCCTGATATTGGTCACACTATCCTACTGGCAAATGCTCATTATTGAGCACAGGGAGCGCTTGTGAAAATGTTCAAGCTAGTCTGAGTCTGAGACCCATACAGGGGAGAGGTTAGAATCACTGCACTATGGAGTAACAGTATAGAGCGTCAATTTGATAGAGATATAAATGTTGTGCTGGTTAAAGACTTTTGTTCAGAGTCAGTCAAGGACCTGGCTATCATTATTAATTCAGGAGGAAGTTTTCTTATCAAGGGAACTGCCACTTAAGATGCTGCTGCCCAGATACCTGAACTGATCCACATTTTCAGCTGTGTGCCTTGGATAAGGTTTGTTGGCAGTGGAACACTGGAATGAGGTGCTGACTAAAACAAGATCTCTGTCTTCCTGAGAGTGATAGTGAGACCAAAAAATGAGGACACTTCAGAAAAATCAACCGTCATCATATCTATGGGCCATCAAGGTCCAGTTATCTGCAAAAAACTGCCTCAATGAGAAGTCTCTCCATCATCTTGGTCTAACCACTGAATCTTCAAAGATCAAAGAGGGAGCCATCAAATTAGCAATGAATGTATATCTCCTGATCCAAGTCCTTTATGGCATGGCTGATGACACAGGCAAAGAGCAAGCTGAACGGCATTGTAGTAAGCATGCAGACTTGCTTCATTCCATTTGAGATTTCAAACTTATTGGAAAAGTCACGAATGATGGACAGGTGATTTGGGTAACCCAGTTTATGAAGAAAAGCCCATAGGCCTTCTGTTGACCCTATAAAACATTTTGGTCAAACTGATGAAAACAGCATACAGAACCATGTTCTGCTCTAAGTATTTTTCCTGGGCCTCTGTTTATGACAAAGTTCAGGTCCATAGTGCTATGATCTGGCCAGAAGCCACACTGTGCTTCCGACAAATTCTCCTCAATAGGTTCACAATACCTCTGTTTAAAGAATGTGAGCTAATATTTTCCTTACTGTTGTCTTTAAATAGTAATACAATAAATACCACCTTTGAAGTTTCAGGATATTTCTTCTCTCCCAAATGCTACACAAGAGATCATGAAGCATTTCAATGGCCTCAGAGCCTTATACTTTATACAGTTCTGCTGGATTACCATCCTATCCAGCAGATTTGCCAGAGTCCAGATGTTTGATGGCTTTCATAACTTCCTTAACTGATGAAGGGAGGTTGAGATCTTCTTTGATGAGTTTGTTGGATAAAAGATCATGGGAATGCCAACTGATGCTAGTCTATAGAGTAAACTATGTAAGAGTTCTGCCCATTTCTGTACGATTCCCTCCTTGTCTATCCCATCTGTTGACTTCAAGAGAGCTGTGCCAGATTTAGATGGGCAATATATTGCTTGAGAGAACATCTTTACTTTGTTTACATCTGCATAATGCTGAACTTCTGCAACACTCATCCTGAATTCTCCTCAGTTCAGACTGGACATTGCTGTGTAGGTACTTATACCTACCTTCCTTCAAGATGGAAGTAACTTCATTCTGCCATTCAACAAATGCTTTATGCTCGTCATTTAGGAATTTGGAAATGTCCTTGTTCTCATTGAACCAATCCTCATTGTATCCAGCACTGATTTAGCTGCGTCAATCACGTCCAAACTGGTTCCATTTTTCTGATGGGTTGGCAGTGATTAGTGTGCATAACACTGCTTATAAAGTGACTGCTGAAATTGCACTTGGCGATTAGTGTGCCTGCCTTTCATATATTGAAAGCCGTTATATTAAATTTGGGGCCTTTACATTGCAATGAGATGATATGCTATGGAGCAGGCAATACTTAAGGTACCTTTTCTATCCCATTCCCTTAGAAAGGGTGACCAGTGTTATCTTAAACAGGGCTGCTCAGTCACCTAAGATGCTGCCAAATTGCTCCAGGGACAAAGCTTAACGACCACTAGTCACAAGACCAGCTATGTGCAGGACTGCGCTTATGGCTGCCAGTGGTCATCTCTACACTTCACCACACCTCCCTAACCACAGGTCTTAGATTAATGATAAAATGGTAATGATGGTGAGAGCTGATAAGATGTTAATGGGATGAGAGTTGCAAGTAAACTGGTGCGGGAAACTAAGTGAGAAAGCCATTGTACAGAGGCAATCCCACTTTCTTGGCCATGGATTCCAGCAGCACAAAGAACTGTTATGGCTGGGGACTTCCTGAGCTGCATTTGGGTGACCGGAACATCTCCAATGCTTTGTTATTTTCCCTGCACCCCACAGCATGCTGCTGAACCATCTTCATGACCGCTGAATCACACATTAATTTCCTCTTCCTGATCTGCTAGATCCAAACAGGCACTGCTACTGCAAATCCTGATTACAAGCACAAAATGAAGTATCAACAGGGATGTTCCTTTAAGAACCACCACACGTAGCTAAACCTTGTCATTGCTGCTGAGGAATCATATTGGTACAAGCATACTGTAGCTCCAGTCTGATTTTAAAATGGAAGGTTGAATCCCACAATTCTAAGAAGACATAAAAGTACCAGGCTTCACATCTGTGGAAGTGTACTTTACCAAGAAGGAAGGGGTAAGAAGTGCAAATACCCTTCAGCCATGACAGCCCATACTATACTCCTTTAACCTTCTGTAGCTAGCTATTCCCCCTCTTCATGTTCCCTCACACTAGCTCCTCCACTAGAATTATCCCCATCCCATTAGCCTGCCTCTCCAGTATATACATAAATTTTCACATTTTTTTAAACATACTGCCACCCAAAGATAAAGTACTAGTGTAACAGTACTCTGCCCACTGTAGTAGTAGTAGTAGGCATCCTTCAGTCTGCATAGACTATGGATCGCGCCCTTTATAGTTTCAATTGAGGACTTTATTTACAGCGTCTACTGTGACTATGAAGACCCACACGAGAGTGACAGTCCTTGCTGCATCTCTTGCCCACTGTAAATGAAAACAAATTACCCTGGTCTCAAATTCTTAGCATCTAAGCTGTCATATCCAGCTAGGACTATCATCTGAATGCAGTATTTTCAAGAAAAATCAAGGTAGGCATAAAAAAAGACCAAAAAATCCCAAACTTTTTTTTTTTTTTTTGCAGAAAAACCCTTTTACACTTTCGCTCACAGAAACTAAAATTAAAAAAGACCGATTCTTTTGGATTTGTATAACATTTGTGTTCTACAGAGTGGCCTATTTTACCACTATACCTATCTATTTTACTCACCAACAGACACCTTTAACAGGAGTAAGTCCTTACTGTAGTGGAATCCAGTCTTTGTGTTCCTGATACATTGCCTGTTTCAACAATCATAGAAGGAAGACATGCAGAACACAGCATGCAGTTAGTCTTCAAAAAAAAAAAAAAAGCCACACAGCAATGTGATTACAGCTAATGTACACACTCAACTAAGCCTACAATAAATTAAAAAAGCAGAATTTAAAATACCCTTAAGTTCATCTATTTCTTAGTTCCAGTTCCAGTGCTTAGTTTAACAAAAAAAGTTCCTTATAAAACAATATTTATTCAAGCTAGATCCCTGTAAAAGGCACAAGGGAATCATCATACCTAGAAGTACAACTATTAATACTCTTCTTTATAAGATTTCTCTCAGCTTTTCACTGCATAAGCAGAAAGAAAAAAACCTGAATTTTTAAGAAGCGAATGTTTAATATTTTGCTTTTAAGTCTGAGTTAAACACTTTATGGTGTAGAGAACTTCAGGACTGGATATTTTACACTAGCAAAAGTAATTTACAATTTTAAGCATCCCACCATCATTCTTAATATTTATGTAAAATGTATAGGTGTGTTCTTAAACTTCACATATTTACTTAAAGTAGTCAATCTAAATAGGCACACTACCAAAGACCAAAATAGACCAACAGTATTTCTCAAACTGTAATTGTGTTGTACATTCCACTACCAATGAAATTTTCCTTTTGGCAAACATTGATTTTTATCTATGCTTTAAAAAAAAACAAAAATCAAAGCTTACCTATGAGGTTAAAAATTACACTTGTACTGTAGATATGATTACTTTTTCATATTTGGCCAAATTCTACTCTCAAGCACATACACATAGTTCTAAAAGAAGTCCATACCAGTGGGAAAACTGTACTGAAACTTAAATATTGAATATATTTTTAAGAAATTAAGCTATTTATACAGCAAAACTATGCTTTTTTTCAATGGGATTATGATGTATAAAAGCCCTCAGATCTTTTTAGATAAAATTTCCTACCTTCATATTTGTTTTCAAGTAATACTTATCAATGAACATTACTGTACGGCCTTACATCTAGGCTTTACTTGTGCTCTTATTCATATTAATTATAAGTGTACAGTTACTGCCCCCTTTTTACAAGGTAAGAAAATATTAATAAGTTTTAATGGCATGTAATCTTATTTCCATAGTCACAGATATGGAACAAAGTATTTTCTAAAAAAAGAACTAGTCTTTTCCTAGAGGGGAAAAACCAAAAAGGAAGCATATCTTTGAAAGAAAGCTCACACAAGATATGACGACAACGAACCTATATTTGAAATACAAATTTTACACATAACATGCACAAGTTAAGACACTTTTATGCAGATTAAAACCAAAAGATTCTGCCTCCTAAACTTTTCTAAAAGCTCAAGCAAAAAAGGTCATGCTTAAAAAACAAATTAAGTTATATACCATCAATTTGCATCTTCTTTGGCTGCATAGAAGGTGAAGACATTGAGGGGGTAACTCTGAAGTTTGCAGGAAGTGTCTCTGAAGATCCAGCAGCTAAGCCTCTTATGTCCTTTGGTCTGAACTTCTTTCTCCATGAAGGTGCTCGTCTAAAGCTTTTATCGTCATCCTGTCAGATTGATCAGCATCATTAGTAATTCGACAAATAAGATTATTTTCTATAATTTTAAATTAGAGCAGTGTCAATATTCTTCCCCACAACTCTACAGGTGCCAAGGGCTGTGTCTACACAGCATTTCTCATTCAGAGCAGGAATGCAAATGAGGGAGATTAAAAATGCAAACAAAATGAAGTATAAGGGTTATTTCGAAAACAGGGTTTTTCTCTGAAGGAACATCTACACAGCTGTTTTGTTTTTGGAAAAGTCTCTTCCAGAAACACTATCATGCAAAATTATGTAAATAAAGCACAAGATTTGTAAGTCAGTGCTTCATTTACATTTTCCATCTCCCACATTTGCATTCATCCTCCGGATGGGAAATGCTGTGTAGACATGGCGAAAGTGTTTATTATTTCTCGGGGGAAAAAATATGTCTGTGTTAAATTTAATTGCATATTAGTGTATATTTGTGATTTAGGATTTAAGGTAATTCATATTTGCCATATTATCTAATAGTGAGAAGTACATGGAAGGGTCATAAGACAAGACAAAAGAACATCTGTTTTGGAAACTTTAACCACCATCTATAAATTAAATAATTCCTTTGGTCTCTTAAATTCCACTTTAGTGGGAATAGCTATACTGAAATATAGTAAAAGCGCATTGAAGCTTAGAGGAAGGAACTGACTAGCAAAGGAAAGGAATACAAAACATTAACAGTACCCTTCTAACTCATGTAGGCTCTATCTATATTTGCATTCCTCTTTTGAAAGAAGAATGCAAATGAGGGAAATTGAAAATGCAAATGAGACATCAATTTACATATCTTGTGCAAATGAAGTCCAATCTCTTTTCGAGAGAGATTCTTTCAAAAGAAAAAAAGCAGTGTAAACATGGCTCTTTCGAAAATAAACCCCATTTGTGAAAGAACCGTTATATTCTTAATTTTTAGGAGCCCTTTCCAGTGACCCCTCTTGCTAGCGAGCTACAGTTTAGGGCAGTGTTACCCAAATGGCGTTCCGCAGAACCTCAGGGTTCCAGAAAGTGAAAATAAGGGTTCTGCAAGAAAATTCCTCTGTGGTTCCCTGCCCTGCCACTGATCCAACACAGAACTAAGTTTAATTAGTTTAACGGCTGCCAGGGCAGCGAGAGGGATCCAGCCTTTACACCAACTGAATTTAGTTCCATTATTTCAATGACAGCTGAGCAGGGAGCTGTTGAGAGTCCCTCACTCATCCCACTACCCAAGCGGCCACACCCCTCCAGTGGGCATGGCTCAGCTCATACCTGCCCATGGAATACCTCGACACCAGCCTTCCTTCCTTCTGCTGGGCATATGTAGCTGCCTGGTGTACGCTTCCCAGCAGCATTAGGGATGGGTTAGTCCCAGGGGACAACTTAGGACTCAAGCAGGTTAGAGACAGAGGGGTTAAACCTGAGGATGGAGAGGGAAGGCCAGCAGGATGTGTGTGTGTGGGGGGGAGGTCAACAGGATGCGTGTATGTATGTATGTGTGGCGGCAAGAGGGTGGGGGGAAGTAAAGGGTTGGGTATGGAGGGGTGGATTTGGAGGCTAAGGCTGAGGCAGGTAAAGCCTGGAAATGGGGGTCAGGTTTTGGGGGATGAAGGGTTAAAGCCTGGGAATGGGGGTTTTGCAAAATTCTTTCAGCTTTAAAAAGGTTCTGCGGCCAAATAAAGTTGGGAAATACTGGCTTAGAGGGTAAACAGCATAGAAGGGGCACATCAGGGTGGGGCTGCATCACAAACCATGGCAGAGATTCCAACTAAGCAGTGCAGAAGCTTATACTGAAGCTTGGGAAGGCAAGTTAGACACCATCTCACCCCACTTCTCCTCCTGCCCCAATCCCTTCTCCCACCATGGTCTAAATTATGGTAGGGACCCTGGAGCAGCACAGGATCAGACAGCATAAAAGGTGCCTCATGGCCACTGTAAGTTCCCTTGACCTTAAGTGCATTACAGACTTCTTTCAGTGAGTGGCAGATATAACAGATAACTGCATAGAGTAGCTAGTATGGCATAGCTCAAGCAACTAGAGTAATGATGTACCTTTATGGTGTGGGTAAGTAAGCAAGTATATACCCTACAAGCCTTCTACTCATCCAGGCCACATCTCCACTGCTATTTTTAATCGTGTAGTATCCTGCTGTGGGAGCCTTTGCCCTCTGAAAGGATAGACACCCTCAGACAGGAGCAGGCTTTGACAGGTGGAGGTAGGTAGGAAATGTTCAGTTTTTCCTGCTATGTCCCCTGCCAAATATTTACATGATCCTTTCATTATGAAAAATCCCACCCTGTCAGAAAGATTTAAAAAAGGCTCACTAGCTTATTAGTGATACGTACCCACCTCTGGTAGGACAGTCTGCAAGAATATTACACAATATACTATTATGCAAGTTTGAATTTGGCTAATAAACCAGGTTTAATTCTACTACTTTCGAAAAGTGCCATGTATCTTTAATAACTTCAATGGAAATATTCAAGGCTTACTCTTGTCAGGAAAACGGACACCTCCATCACCAGTGTCCCTAGCACTATGAGGAGTCATCAGTTAAGTACTGAAACAGAGTAAGTGTCCTTTACTGAAATTTCATTACCAGTACTTCACCCCTTGGGAGGCTTTCCATTAGCGTCATATCCAAAGTATGAAACAGACATTATGCTACTTAAAAGGTCTGACAAAACCATGGGCTCACCACCATGCTTAAGTGTACATGCTAACTGAAAAGGCAACAGCTTTACAATCGTATATAGCTTGGATAACTGGGAGTAAAAGAAGGGGGAAAAACAGCAGCTTATTGGGTGGACTGAACGGAATGGGGCACAGCCTTGAGAAGAAAATTCTGCTTCATACCATTCTTTGTAAACAAGGCAGGAATTTCCAGTTTCTGCTGCTCCCACTATCCATTCTGAGGAGGCAGGGTGCAGGGGGGGGAGAGAATGATAAGAGATGTAGCTTTCCTGTGACAAGCTCTCTCACTGAAGCAAGTAACTTTCTTCCTACCTCTAAGGGCATAGAATCATAGAACACTAGGACTGGAAGGGACCTCGAGAAGCCATCGAGTCCAGTCCCTGCCCCAATGGCAGGACCAAGTACTGTCTAAACCATCCCTGACAGACATCTATCTAACCTGTTCTTAAATATCTCCAGGGATGGAGATTCCACAGCCTCCCTTGGCAATTTATTCCACTGTTTGACCACCCTGACAGTTAGGAACGTTTTCCTAATGTCCAATGTAAACCTCCCTTGCTGCAGTTTAAGTCCATTGCCTCTTGTTCTATCCTCAGAGGCCAAGAAGAACAAGTCTTCTCTCTCCTCCTTATGACACCCTTTTAGATACCTGAAAACCGCTATCATGTCTCCCCTCAATCTTCTCTTTTTCAAACTAAACACGCCCAGTTCTTTCAGCCTTTCTTCATAGGTCACATTCTCTAGACCTTTAATCATTCTTGTCACTCTTTTCTGGACCCTCTCTATTTTCTCCACATCTTTCTTGAACTGTGGTGCCCAGAACTGGACACAGTACTCCAGCTGAGGCCTAACCAGCACAGAGTCGAGCGGAAGAATGACTTCTTGTGTCTTGTTCACAACACACCTGTTAATGCATCCCAGAATCATGTTTGCTTTTTTTGCAACAGCATCACACTGTTACTCATATTTAGCTTGTGGTCCACTGTAACCCCTAGATCCCTTTCTGCTGTAGTCATTCCTAGACAGTCTCTCCCCCATTCTGTATGTGTGAAACTGATTGTTCCTTCCCAAGTGGAGCACTTTGCATTTGTCCTTATTAAATTTCATCCTGTTTACCTCAGACCATTTCTCCAATTTATCCAGATCATTTTGAATTATGACCCTATCCTCCAAAGCAGTTGCAACCCTCCCAGCTTGGTATCATCTGCAAACTTAATAAGCGTACTTTCTATGCCAATATCTAAATCATTGATGAAAACATTGAACAGAACCAGTCCTAACACAGACCCCTGCAGAACCCCACTTGTTATACTTTTCCAGCAGGATTGAGAACCATTAAGAACTATTCTCTGGGTACGGTTATCCAGCCAGTTATGCACCCACCTTACAGTAGCCTCATCTAAATTGTATTTTCCTAGTTTTTTATAAGACTATTATGGAGACCATATCAAAACGCTTTACTAAAGTCTAGGTATACCACATCTACCACTTCTCCCCTATCCACAAGGCTCATTATCCTATCAAAGAAAGCTATCAGATTAGTTTGACATGATTTCTTCTTTACAAATTCATGCTGGCTGTTCCCTATCACCTTACCACCTTCCAAGTGATTGCAGATAATTTCTTTAATTAACTTAATTGCCAGGAAAGATAATGGAGAAGGTAAGCTGACTGGCCTGTAGTTTCCTGGGTTATTCTTATTCCCCTTTTTATAGATGGGCACTATATTTGCCCTTTTCCAGTCTTCTGGAATCTCTCCTGTCTCCCATGATTTTGCAAAGATGATAAAGGCTCAGATACCTCAGATACCTCCATGCATGCCCTCTGAAGGGCATTCTGATGATTTCATGCATCTATACATTGAAAGTGATCAGAACACACACACACCCCTTTTTGAAAAAAAACAAAAAAAACAAAAAAGAGCACTACATAAACACTGTTACATATATGCTGGGAAAATCCATTTACTCTGAAATTGTTTGAATGTTCATAAACTCACATAAGTTCAGTTACGAGACAGTCTGCCGTCTGCTCTACTGGCTACTAGAAGATGCACTTTGCACAGCACATCTGGAACATCGGCAGCAGAAAAGTTCAAATCAACATGTGATCTTCAATGCTTAATCCACCAGTGGGACTGCACTTGAAGACTTAAATTTGCGTTTGCCCTCCAGCTTCATGCATCTTATGGATGCAGTATTTTTTCTTCTTTTTTCCTGCTTCCATACTATTACAGTGTCACTTGTAACTTTTCATTCGCCAACTGTGGCATTCTACAGTATGTCCATATTTTATAAAGTATCTGGAAATTACAGGTGTTATGCTAAACATTACTTGTCGGTACAAATAACTACAATAGTATGATACAGTATGATTTACTGACCCATATCAGCACTAAGCAACAGTGAAACACTATTTTCACCTACATTGTTCAAGACCATCTTACATAGCGTAGTTGGTCCTTAAAAATGGCATTCAGTTCATAAAATGGATAAGAACACAAAGTATGTGAGAATTGGGTTATTTTTAACTTTGGTTACATTTTACAATATATAAAGCCAACTGCCTAATAGCGTACTCCAGAAAGGCCCACAATTGGGAGTGCTGCAGATTAGCGTTGAGGTACACAGGCAGAGCTACAATGGAAAAAGTTTACGTAACGCCTCTGTATACTATGCTTTGTGAAGTGCAGATCAGTAGCTCCTCCCTTTTACACATTTTAGGAAGAGAAATAGATTCCAATAAAAAAATCATTTTCTAGCACTGACTTTGGTTACATGTTACAGACAACACCAATCTTCTGAGTACTGCACAATGTGATCGCACTGTCTAAATAAAAGACAAAAACAAAAATTACACACAGTAGCCGTGTCTACACGAGCCGGCTACTTTGAAGTAGCCGTGCCATCTTCGAAATAGCACCCGCCACATTTACACGTGGCGAGCTCCATTTCGAAGTTGAAATCGACGTAAGGCGGCAAGACGTCGAAGTCGCTATCCCCAACAGGAGATGGGAATAGCGCCCTATTTCGACGTTGAACGTCGAAGTAGGGCATGTGTAGACGAGCCGTGTCCTACAACATCGAAATAGCGGGGTCCGCCATGGCAGCCATCAGCTGAGGGGTTGAGAGACGCTCTCCCCAGCCCCTGCGGGGCTCTATGGTCACCGTGTGCAGCAGCCCTTAGCCCAAGGCTTGTAGCTGCTGCTGCTGCTGCAGCAGCTGGGGATCCATGCTGCATGCACAGAGTCTGCAACCAGTTGTCGGCTCTGTGGATCTTGTGCTGTTTAGTGAAAGTGTGTCTGGGAGGGGCCCTTTAAGGGAGCGGCTTGCTGTTTCCCCGGAAGTGCTAGTCCACCCTGTGACCCTGTCTGCAGCTGTTCCTGGCACCCTTATTTCGATGTGGGCCGCTTTGGTGTGTAGACGCTCCCCCGAAGCGCCTGCTTCGATGCAGTGCTGCCCAACGTCGACGTTGAACGTCGACGGCACCAGCCCTGGAGGACGTGTAGACGCTATTCATCAAAATAGCTTATTTCAATTTCTCTACATCGAAATAAGTTATTTCGATGTAGCATCCCCATGTAGACGTAGCTAGTAACTCACAAAAGATCAGAAGATACATGTTAAGGTTTCACTTTGTAAAATCATTTCTCTGTAGAGTAATAGTTTAAAGAGACCATCCAATCCAAAATCCTGAATTTGAATAGGTTGATCAGAGATCAAAGGTCTTAAGGCAAATTAAAACAAAGTAATAAATCAAAACTCACTTCGTCAGATCTCCTGTCAGTGCCCATAACTAGAAGATTATTAAATTCCTTCTCCAAAACAGCACGAGCCTGAATTAAAAATAAAACAATTAGAGTATTTAAAAATCTAACACAACACGAGCGTCGATAGTACGTTTAAAAGCTATTCCTATGAATGCATTATAAAATGAATATATGGTAACAGTATTAATATAGCATTAATTTAGTATGTGCAAAGCTGAAACAACATACCACAGGAGACTTCAATGCAGTCAATCTTATGAGTGTCATGAAAATTAATGATAAACTCAAAGTTGATGACTTCACAATAAACAGTGTTTTTTCTTTGTATTTACAGAGCACCTAGCTCAATGTGGGTAATAACAGTAATAAATGAGAGGCCAATTTATGGGAGAAGATGGGCTATGAGAAAAACTAAACACAAACCAATTAATTAGAATACATGGTAGAAATTATGGAAAATCTTAAGTTTTCTTGTGATGTGTTTCCAAATCTATGATAGAAGCCACATTGTAGATTATTTTTTTAAAATTTTTTACAGTTGACTAAAATGACTACATGCTTATAAAAAAGTAAATACTATGACAAGATAGTTTATTAAAATTGCTAGGAAAAAAAAAGACAAATTATTACAGTTATTACCTGAGTGTTCTGAGTAGGTATTTGTAATAATAGAGCTAATGCATTGAAATCAAAAGTCTCATCTAAGGCCACAAGTGCACCATGAACTCCACTTTCTAGAAGGTTATTTGCATATTCTTTGAGACCAAATGACAGTACCCAGCGGATCATTCGGTCATTGCTCCAGACAAGAACATCTACGGAGGAAAAACAAATAGGCTGTATAAAAGTGCATAACAAAATGTCTATAAAAATGTTCACAAGTCTTGTTCTTCTATATTATGTTGGTACAGGGCTTAGTGCCATCACTTAGGCAACAAGGAACAGTAGGCAGTGATATGGAGTCAACAAATCTCTTTTAAAACATAAAATATTTAGGATAATTTGATACTCGTTTTATTCAGTCTCCAAATTTTCAATATGCAGCAAACGTTCTGAACACAGCACAGAATTCTTTCCTGTACTCTACAGAGCAAATGGAGAACAGAACTCGTTTCCACACACCTTCATTTACTCCCCTGCTTTATGAGTGGGGACTGGAGGGGAAGGGGGAGAGAAGCCCAGCCTTCTCCCTTCCTATGAGGAAATATGGATGGGGCAGTCCTTGCAATCCTCAGACTGCCTGGACTTCACCTTTAGCCTAGCACTCATACAGGCAGAGAAGCTCTTTCCATCCTACAAACTTCTTTAATGGCTAGTCATTCCTATTCTTGGAAAACAGTGGAAATTCTGTTATTTCATTTCTTTAAAAACAGAGTAAGTGATTCTTGCCATAGCTCACTACTACATTTGATCTTTATTCTTCATTGGAATTGCAGGAGGTAAAGTGTGGGCCCGAATTCCTACTCCTTCTTCCCCACTTCCTCCATCCCCTATTCAAACACAAATTAACTGGATATTTTTCATTAAGAACATTAGCAACAAAATAGTTAATATTTGCAAGCTATCAGGTAACTCTAGGCTTCAGAGGTAGAGCAAATCCTCAAGATACACACAACTTGCACGTCTTGGATTAAAGCAACTGCCGCCCCTGACTGGAGTGGGAAACTGCCCCGTCAGGGGCAGCAACTGCATGTTGGCCTGCCATCCCTGACAGAAGGGGGAAACCGTTCTTGTCAGGGGCAGCATCCTGACTCTTGCCACCTCTGTCAGAAGCACTTTCCTGCTCCTGTCAGGGGCAGCAGTTGCTAGTCAGGCTGCTGCTCCTGTCAGGGTTGGCAGCCTGACTCTCAGCTGCGCCCCTGACAGGACCAGTTTTCCGGTTCCCAGAGTGGCGGGGAGCTGGGAATCATGTGGCTGCCTGGCTCCCGGCTCCCCTCTGCTTGCAGAGCTGGGAAACTGACCAGGGCAGCAGTCTTCGTCAGTTTCCTGGCTCCAAGGAGTGGGAGGGAGCCAGGAGCCAGGCTGCCCCTGGGGCTCCCCTACACTGGCTGGAGCCAGGAAACTGACTGAGGCTGCTGCCCTGGTCAGTTTCCTGGGTCCCACAAGCGGTGGGGAGATGGGAAGCAGGCTGCCCCCTGGTTCCCAGCTTCCCACCTCTCTGGAAGCCAGAAAACTGACCAGCCCTGGTGAGCTAGTCTGTTTCCTGGCTCCTGCAAGCGCAGGGGAGTTGAGAACCAGAGCAACCTGGTTCCTGTCTCCCCTCGACTTGCGTGAAAATTTGAGTTATGTGGCAACCCCCACGTAACTTGAGGGTTTACGATACTGAAAAAATTGGGACAGCTCTCTCCTCAGTGATATCTTCTCATATAAAAACAGAAAAATTTTCTCCAGAACAATAAGAGCGAGGAAAAAACCCCAAAAGCTCATGTCACAACTTATCTGTTCTACAGTGGGTTCTATAGCATCTTGTATAGCCCAGGGAGCTGCAGACTACACAGGGCCCTACTAACATATGGCACTTCTATGATGTCATGAAATACACTAGGGTCTCAACATTTGCAAGTGTTCTGTGTTTAGAGCCCTTGCAAATGTTGATTTTTTGCCAGTACAGGAAGTGACTGGGGCTCTGGGGGAAGCAGCAGCTGCTGGCACTCCTGCCCAGGACCCCGGGGGAAGCAGCCAGTCGGCCACTCACAAATAACTGAATTCACAAATATTAAGTTCCCGAATCACGAGACCCTACTGTAATCCCTTCCAATTTAAAAAGTCATTGACTTAGTTTTAGGGTAATGCAATTTTGAGGCATCTTACTATGAAGATTTTAAAATCCTAAGTGAAGCCAAGACAGAAATAAATAGTTAACCTTTTATCTCATTCTGGCTTTCTTCTCTTCTCCTTTCAAGTTCTTTTCGGTCATAGTTTAATTTTCGTAAACACATAATACCACACTGGAAACTGTTTCTGTTTGGAAAAGAAAACCATATTTAGAGATAACATGCTAGAACATGTAATCAAGAGCATGATAAAGAACATGTTAAAGTGTATTTACCTGTGAAAACTGTCAACCATTTTAAGTTGTCCACGGAGATCTTTCTTAGTCAAGTGATCTAGCATTCTAGCATCAACAAGACATTCCATGAAATAGCTGCGGTATTGGGGGAGCCCCAAACTGGGGAGCCACTCATTGCCAATCCACTCATGGTTCATGTCACCATATGCTAGTGTCTGTTTTTAAAAAAATAAGTAGTAAGTGTGACTTACTTATGCCAAAAGGCAAAGAAACACCAATGTTTTTCCCTACACTTCACATTAGTATTTAATATATTTTAAAAATGAAAGGCCAGTCAACTTTTAGCAAGTACTCTTTAGTTGGGAAAAATATGCTAAAGGAAGTGTTGAGTTGAAGTCTGCCACTTTACATTAACCTTTTCACTGGAAAAATGATGCTTGTTCAAAAAAGGGAATATAAAAACATTTAAAATAAATAAAATATCCATTTATTTATCATCAGATTTTCATGACTTTTTGCTTGTTCCTCAAATTCAGACCATGTCAGCAACATCAATTTGATACCCTTACAATACAATTTACTTTGATGAGATGCACACCCTTTGTCTCAGGAAAAAACTTATTTTTTTCCCTGAAATAATATAATGTATTCTATTTTCCTATACTCCCATTCTGTCACCCTCACCATACTCAGGCTGCATCTACACTATGAGATAAAATCGAACTAATGAATATCAATTTTGTAGCACAAGCTGGTCAATTTCCCGGGTCCTACAAGCAGCGAGGAAATAGGAACCAGTCAGCAGCTCGGCTCCTAGCTCTCCACCCCTTGCAAAGCAGGGAAACTGACAGGGCAAGAATCCTGGTCAGTTTCCTGGCTCTGCAAGCAGAGGGGAGCAGGGAGCCAGGCTGCCGCCTGGTTCCCAGCTCCCCGCCACTCCCAAGACTGGGAAACTGCTCCTGTCTGGGCAGCTGCCAAAAGTCAGGGATGGCAAGTGTCAGGCTGCTGCCCCAATAGGAGCAGTTTCCTAACCTGAGACACATGCAAGTCGGTTGCGCTGATCTTGCGGGATTACTGTACACCGAACTTATAACAGAAACAGGAATCTCCACTGGCTCTGCTCCCTGTGTTTTGGGGGTGGGGGTGGGGGGTCAAAGCAGGAAGACATAGGAAATGTTAGGAAAAAGATTTTATAAGAGAAATATCAAAGCACGTGGTGTCTGCAATGGGCAGTATTTTTGCGGGGGAGGGGGTGGAAGAGGAACTGTGGTCTGTGGCTGCTGAGCTTGCTGAAATGCTGAAGTAGTTGAAGTAGTCCCCCACCCTGCCAAGTATCTTAGCCACTGACGGAGAGACAACAGCAGCAGCTCCACAGGTCCCTTGCTAAGAGCATAGGGGAGGTTTCATTTGGGGGGGAGGTGGGGCAGATGAATTAGGAACCCTCCTGCCCCAATGTCTCAGCCACCAGGGCAGACTTCTCCCCAGCAGCAGCAAGCCCTGAGTGCATTACCCGCACGCAGCAGCAGCAAGCCCTGCTGGTCCCTTACTAGGACTGTGGGAGGGTTTCGGAGGGGGGGCAGTTGAATTAGCTGCCCCCCCACAAATATCTTAGCCACCGGGGGAGTCCCTCCAGTAGCTGCAAGTCCCTGAATATCTTAGCCACCCTTGGAGGCCTAACCGCACTCAAGCCAAGACATGGTGCTTCCTAGCAGCACAGTCAGAACGGCAGGCACATTGTTTTATTGGGCTGGGGACTACCCATATGATGTGGCTGAGCATAGGAAAGACAGCGAATGTGTGGCACCTGGGGGAGAAGGAGGAGGTTTTGTGCACAAATGTAAACTGCCAAGAAGTTTCTCTGCCTCTTATGCAAACACGACCCCCACAACAGCTGAGCTGCCATGTGGGTGGCAGGGCAGCATCTGGCACCAGGCAGCACCAAAAAAAAAACCCAAGTGCAGTGACAGAACCACAAACTCCATGCTGGACCTATTTATAATGGGTAGATGAGCTCACAGTGCAAATAGCAAAAGACAGACAGACATTTCTCAGGCTCTCATACAATCATGAGCCCACAGTCACAGGCTTCCTGGTCCTGATTGGAAATTCACGGTCTTCCCGTTACGTTATTTCCATGTACCTAGACAGCAGCAGACAGAGCAAAGCCCTGATAGGCATTGTGGATTACATATGGGACACCTCTGGAGGCTAATACACTCAATTTTTACATACGTCACTTCCACAGTGGCCTTTAATCGAACTTTTGAATTCAAGCTTGATGCTACAACCAGCAGGTACCAAAGATACTATAATATCAATATTAGTTCTCCCTAAATCAAACTAATGGTATTTGCAGTGAAGAAAGTCCTGTGGTAGTACTGCGCTAACTGCCTTACATTCGAATTTCTCTCGCAGTGAAGACGCAGCCTCAGATAGTATTCATAAGTCTACAGTGAATTTGGCTAAAAGAGAGATTTGGGGAACTGATACTGGTGAACAAAACTCACTTTTCTGGGCTTATAGCTGCAACTATGAATTTCAAGTGGTTTTAATAAATCAGTTACTAAACTTTGTAATTGTTATTCTTGAAGACATGCAGCTCATGCTTATATGATGCACAAAAGGGCTTTTAGATTTCTCCCCCGCCACCTTAGTGGCAGCCTTAGGGCTGGTCCTAGTTCCCCGAAAACTCTATGCACGTGCAGTGGTAGAAAGGTACCAGCAGCTCTGCACACTCTCAATTCTGCCTTGCAAGTAACTCCAACAGAAGGATAAGGAGGGTGGATCATGGAATGAACATCTCAAAAGGACAACTGTTACAGAAGGTTAGTGCGGTCTTTTCTTCTTAGGTGCTTGCTCGGATCAATTTTATGTGAGGTGACACAGAAGCAGTATCCCCACAGGTACGCTTGGAAGTCACAGACATGCCAAATGTAACACTGCTCTCCCAAATCTGGCATCATCACAGGCCTGTTGGGTGATGACATAGTGAGATGTGAAAATATGAACAGACAACCACATCATGGCCCTCCCAGATACCCTAGATTGGCAACTGCAAGGAATGTTACTGATGAAGCTTGGGTTCTGGTGGAACGAGTCATGATAGTTGGAAACAGGACTTTCACCTGCTCATGGCAAGCAGGCAGGAAGAGAGTAAAAGATTCTTTGGGATGACCCTGGCAGTCTTTTCACCCTGTCTTCCACAGCTATAAAACGCTGGTTAGTCTTGTGAGAAAGGCTTATTCCTTTGATATAGAAGGCAAAGGTTCACCTAATGTCCAAGGTGTGGAGCTGCCATTTCTGTAAGGCTTCAGAAAGAGAACAGGCAGAAAAGTGTTTCTTGTTACAGACCACGATCAGGGAAGCCTTGCAAGAGCAAGATCAATCCAAGCAACTGTCAGTGGTTGTAAGAAGAAATTGAGAGGCTGCAGAGCCAGCACAGCCCCTTGTACCAGCACATGTGTGTGAGCCTTCCAGGGACACTAGGGTCAACCCTATGGATGCCACTAAGGGAAAAAAATCTCCAGCAACTGTGCATATGGTACGCCCATGATGGAAGTGACATAAGCAAGCACCTGAAGGAGAAATTATACATTCCATAACAACTGTGCAGGAAGCCAGAGAAGAAACAAGAAATCCAAAAGAACCCATCTCAGTTATTTTGTTCTTTTATCCTATAAATATTTAAAAAAACAGACCACTATACATTTTTACAGACTCCATTCCCATTAGTTGAGACTACAGATGGCATGTATTACAGCTCTAAGGCTGAACTCTCCAAGCAAGACTATATTGATAAACACAAAAAACACACTGTGCCTGGACTATTTAGCATCTATATGATGACAGTAGTTATTAGGTGAACACTGTAGTGGTGAGATTGTATTGGGGTATTCCATAACAAGCACATATTTTCCTTGAATCACTGTCCTGACAGAGCCAGGAACGCCCCAGGCATTAGATGAAATAAAGAGTTTGAGAGAGAACAGTTTCCACACTGACTTACTATGTCGTCACAGGAGAACAAATACTTTAAGGCTACGTCTACACTAGCCAAAAACTTCGAAATGGCCATGCAAATGGCCATTTTGAAGTTTACTAATGAAGCGCTGAAATACATATTCAGCACCTCATTAGCATGCGGGCAGCCGCGGCACTTAGAAATTGACACGGCTCACCGCCACGCGGCTCATCCAGATGGGGCTCCTTTTCGAAAGGACCCCGCCTACTTTGAAGTCCCCTTATTCTTATGAGCAGATAGGAATAAGGGAACTTCGAAGTAGCCGGGGTCTTTTCAAAAAGGAGCCCCGTCTCGACAAGCCGCGTCAATTTTGAAGTGCCGCGGCTGCCTGCATGCTAATGAGGTGCTGAATATGTATTTCAGCACTTCATTAGTAAACTTCAAAATGGCCATTTGCATGGCCATTTTGAAGTTTTTGGCTAGTGTAGACACAGCCTAAGTGACATACAATAAGAAGGAATATTGAATATTCCTGTTACATGAAATAGCATTGGAAATTAAGAGGAAAGAACAATATAGTCTTAAATTTAGACTCTTCTGTTGTGCCGACTGTACTATGACAATCTTAACTTTCTTTAAATAAAATGTTTCTTTAAACACAAATGTTTTTCCAAAATTTTTTCATATGTCAGAAAATTTTAAAAATGAACATATGACAAAACTGTCTGAGAATCACACTGCCAGTTTATAAGGTTAGTAATAGTATCTATCAACTTAGATTATAAAACATGCTCAGAGGAAAACAAAGATCATCATTTATGCTCTAATTGCGCTGCGTAGCTTCACACATACTGTATAATAAATTACATAAAATCTCCAACCTGAGCCCAGCTTCCCTCCTCATCTTCCTGATGTTATATGGTTAGAAAAGCAAAAAACAAACAAACAAATATTAGTATTTATAAGTTTAGTATTAGGAGAAAAAAAGATGTCATGCACATGCAGAATCTTTATGCTAAAAATCTGAAGAACTCAAACAGCATGCATTTAAAAAGAAAATATTAAATGGAAGTAGGAAAATGCTTCCACTGATTGGGTTTTCTGAAAAGAAATTTATGTGCAATTAAATCAATTTGGTTGTATACACACAGTTAGTCTGCCTTCAAGGAGAATCAGTTTATTTTTTTTTTTTGGCCCCAAGAGGGAAAAAGAGAGTAAAGTGTGAATTTTAGTGTTGTATAGGGTTAGTAATTAAAGGAAGACATACTCCAAAATAATTTAGCTTTAATACTTTCATTCTTCTGACAGACTGAAAGGCACATGATTCAAAGCAAAAGAAGTGGGAAAAGCATCATAAGGAATACAAGTTGCAGTGCTGTAACTAACCGTTTGTGGCGTGGCTGTAAGATTTTCCATTTCTTCATGTGTTACCCAGACATTTCCCGTGGTCTAATATGACCCCACAGTGAACCAATCACATCCAATGAAAGGAAAGCAGTAACAAAGAGGAAAGGTTGCAGAATATATAAGCAATAGGTACATATAAAGGAGCAGGCATGGGCAAAAGCAATGGTTTCTAAAACTGAAGTACAATTTTACATAAAATGATAATGTAACAGAGGTGCACTGACATGGAATATCTCCCTTCAAAAATTTTTAACAATTAAAAAGTGTGTTAAATAATTTACACTGATGTGTTTAATCAGTTATAACAAGAACCATAATGCTGAACAAAATTCTAAATTACTCATTTTAACAACATCCCTTTTATAAGATCTTTTTCTTAAATACAATTTTTTTCCAAGTAACATACTGCAGGACAACATTCTAACACTATAATTTTAATATGAGTAAACATTTTTGTAATTCTGCACATTTAAAAGCATTCTTAAATTTTCCTCTGTCACTATTTTCCGGGAGTACTAATCTCTAAATAACACAATCTGAAAGTCATATGCACTTTGCTAAAATCACTTCCATCACTTATAGGTAGTTTTGGCCATAATCACCTGCTCTCTGTTCAAATTTAGAATATTTGCCCAGAGTGGTCAGAATGACCTTGCAGACCAAGATCCACAAAACCCCATTCAAGTAAATACACCATATGGCACAGTATGAATGCAGGGTGAGAGCTTTGTAAGATTTAATGTAATTATCATTTGAGAGTCTGATTTTGGTTACATATAGTTTTTTTTATTAGAACATTTTTCCCCCTCCACAACTGACACTTACTTAGAGAGTTTATGCAGAAGAACTCATTCCCCAATAGAAAAGACGTTCTACTTTACACAGCATTGCTGCCTCATGAAAAAGGTATAGGTTGAACCCCTCTAGTCTGGCATATTCTCATCCAGCAACATCCGTAGTTAGACACAATTCTATTTAGCCAGACAACTACTTATCATGGGAGTGGCCAAGTTTCCTACTGTCTCTAAAGTTTGTTTACAGCCACCAGTCCTCGCTCTCATTGTTCTGTGCTGTTATTTAGGTTTAATTTATCCCTAAATGTCTTGGAGCCCAGTAAGCAGGGGAAGGGTTGGTGATGCTGCTAGACAATATTGACTTGCCATGGTTCAGCAAATTTTCTCCTTCAGCACCAGTCAGGTCCCAAGGGTGATGGACTAGAGAGGTTCAACTTGTATTTAAATTGTCATAGTATTCAAAACCAACTATTACTAATTGCTAATGTTTGCATGATCACAACTTGTCAGCTGCTTATTCCTTTCTCAATTCAGCCCATTATGGTATAACAAATCTGTCAAAACTCTTTGACTTCAACTGAAGTCAACAAGTCATCATCAGCAACAAGGTTTTTGTTTGCATAATTTCTCTACCTACATAAGAAAGGGAATGAGAATAAATTATCAAAATATCCTTTATCCTGGATTATTTTTCCAATATTTTCTGAGGGTTATCAGTTCTTCTAAGTAACAGTACCTGACAGAATAAATTATAGTAATTCAGCTCCCTCCTTTTACTGGCTTGTCTCATGCAAATATAGAAATACTTTAAATAATGCAAAGCAAATAATTTAAAACCATGGCAGTTCTAAAGCAAAATTCAGAACATATACACAATATGCCAACAATAAGACCCAATCCTGCCACTAGACACATGTAGATGGAGCAATATGCCCACATGGAGGACATAAAAGTCAGAGGGATTCTTATGGCAATAATCACAGCTTATGATCAATTAAACTGAGATGCTGCCATTGCTCAGAATTCCTATCAGTCATTCAGCTTAGTTTCTGACAGCAACTTACTCAATCTTTTACAAATTCTAAAGTGAAATCTCCCTTCAATTTACAACATAACTATATTTATATTATGCTCCTTGTTTAATAAAAGTTACACAATATATACCAGGCAAATTATACCTATTGTTAATATTTTCCTCATTTAAAATAAGATGTCATGCTGAGCTGAAAAACAGCTAATCTTTCCCTCAACCAAAAAAAAAACAAAAAAACCAGAAAATTCTTCACTCAACTTCTACAATACCATACAGTATTGGCTTTAAAATAACTAATATTTTCAGCAACAGAGATCTATTATAAACTAGCCTGATTGTTATTTCACATGAGAGTTTTTTGAAACAAACTCGTCTTTTTAAAACTGTTGTGGTTATTTGCAATTGAAGGTCATTTTGAAAATTCTCTTAAAAACTCAGTTTCCCCACTCGATATTTTTTCATTAGAATTCTGGAAAGTGCTGAAGAAACTACTATTTTTAACAGAGCAGAGAAAAAAAAACATTTGACATTATTTCAGTAGTGATTCCCCCCCCCCAACAGGTTACATTACTTCCAATTTTTTTCTTACCGTTCTTGATGTAGGAGGGGCAGATGGACTTGTTAGTGACATGATCTCTTGAATGGCAAGTCTCAGTTTCAATCTGTGTAGAGGATTACTGATTCCAATTTCACGCTGTATTTCCGTATCAGACAAGGCAGACATGATGGCACCACTTTTCACATTTGCTCGGCAAGCAGCTACATACCAAGCAGGCATCCCTACCCATAACTGGCAAATAGAAAACAACGTCAGAAGTATTTGTAAATAATGTTTCCTCAAATCTTCAAGTTTTAAAAATGGAACAAGAGTTTCCTATAGAGGTACCTTATGTTTTAAAATGGAATTACTTACCTCTAGCCACACCACCACAGTAGGGCCATCCCATTGTGCAAAAGGCAGACCTTGCCTTCTAGCTTCCTCAAGCAGTTCATGTCTAAAATTATAGAAAGTAATTAAATGAAGAGAAAATAAAACTGAAATAGTAATTTAAATATGTTCTGTTCATTGAATACTGGTATCTTGCTTCCTTCATCCAGCTTTGCCTCCTTTAGCAATCATCTTGACACTGTAAGACAGCATTTCTTAAACTATGTCCAGTGAAACACTGGTATTCCATGAATAACTTGCAGGTGTGCTGCAAGTGTCAGATACTTTTTTGATATCATACACTGATGGTATACGGTTTCTCTTATTAAAATCAGATACAATGTTACTTCCTCATTGCTATGATACCTGATTAAATTATTTTGTTTTGCTTTTGCTGTGGGTTTTCTTATGGGGGGGAGGGAGGTTTGATTTAAAAAAAGAAATTTTTATAGGTGTTTCACATGAAAAATATTGTTTGGCATTCCGTGGTCTCAAAAAGCTTAAGAAACACTGCTCTAAGATATCTGAAAAGAGACAGGACCATAGCAAATGCAGCTTGTAATGATCAGTGTGAAATTTCAGTCTGTCAGAAATTTTAAGTCCTGCTTTTTTGGAACCAGGGTGCACTAGGATGGAGATTCCAAACATGCATCAAATGGCAGTGTTTGACTTTCTAAAACGGAGGGGTCTACAGTAACGAGGAGGTAGATGTTAACACATTACTTACTGCAAGTAGGAAATTTGCTATTATTCAGTGATTTAAAATGTTTTACACCTATTAACCCAGGACAGATTTAAAGCACAACTGAAGTCCAAATGAGATGATGATAATGTTGACATAAACTTGAAAGCAAAAAACAAAATATTCAGAGGGAAAAACGAACACCTAAAACTGATATTTTCTTATTTTGTGATAAAATCCTAGTTTTTAATGAAATAGTGCAAAACTATTTGCATTTTGTAAAAAGAAATTGAACAGTTTTAAGGGATACAGCCCCTTCCCTACTGCCCCATAATCCATGACTCATATCCCATTACTTGTTTAAATTCAAATTTTGCATATGATTTCACAGATTTTGCAGGGATGGGTCAAAATAAAAGTAACAGGAAACTACAAAGTTCCATTGCTTATACAAACAATCAACTTCCAATCATCCTGTAGCATTTAGTTATTTGTACAGTACGAAAAAGCATTAACACAGTGTAGTGGTGAAGAAGGCTAGCAAAAAGGATAGTAGGACTGCTGTCATGCGCAGAATAGAAAGGTGATACAGGCAACACAATCCAATACAATGTAAAAGAAAAAGCATGAAGTTATCTCATGGGACAAAGCACAACAGTCAACCTTGCAAATGGACATCACAACAACACTGAAAAACTCAGTACTATTAAACAGACTTCCAAAACCCACTTAAAATTGTTCGATCAGATTAAGTTAGGTTGTAGAGCTTTTTAACGTAAATGAAGTACTGAAACACACGTTTCATAAATTCACCGCTTGCAGTGTAAGAAATGTCTTTGTTTTTGTCAGTGTTATTGAACAGGCTTCCACTATAATACTTCATCAGACCATTTCACTGCCTAATACAGAGACATCCCCTCTTGTAAAAACATGCATTTAATTTGCTGAACAATTAGGGCTTTTAATATATTATTAAAACCAAAGAAAGTTTCCAAACAAATTTCTCACACATTCACAACAAAGCTAACAGATTAAATATCAACTTACCCTGATTTTGCACTATCACATCAAATGGTAAATAATAAGGAAATAAAACAATTAAGAAAAACTGTAAAACTACAATTAAATGGAACTTGTAACACAAATATAAAAACAAACAAATAATGAAATGATGCATTACTGTAATTCAGTTCCTTAAATATAGGACTGTCCAGAAATACTTTAAATAAAATGGTAAGAATTCCTGTTTCAAACATAGTTGATTGAGACTGGGTATACACAAACAAGATATGAAGTGAAACATAAAATAACTACTAAATAGCTTTTATGAAGAGGTTTAAGAATTTCACACTTTTTTCTGAAAACTAATGTACAAAGTAATGGTAGCAGCAGTGACTAAAACGCTAACTGAAAATTGTTGATTTTCAATATAGCAGGTGCAATCTTATGGATATTTTTCATTTTGTGTGTTTTTGAAACTGAGAAGTTAGCCTTGAGAATGTGCCTTGACACTATCCTTTCCATGATCAGCGTGATTGTATTTTTTAATGTTTCTGATTATTCCCAATGAGATGGGCAATGGATCTCCTCTAGTTATTTTTTGCTGCTATATTCAATATACTCTGGCAGGTTTTTGCAATGGATGGAGGAAAGTAAAGTACTGTGACTTGAAGAATGCTAGACTAAGGCTACCAATTTGCTGAGTGCAGAAAACTGAACACCCTTGCCCTGCCCCTTCATCTCCCCTCCCTCCCTTCCCCTGCCCCTTCATCTCCCACACCCTCTCATTTTCACAGGGCTTGGCAGAGGGTTGGAATTTCAGGAGGGGATGAGGGACTGTGGCTGAGTGAGAGCTCCATAGCAGGGCCAGAAATTAGGGATGCCGTTGGTGCTTCAGGCTGGGGAAGGTGTTGGGTGCAGAGAGTTGCATGCCCCAACTGAAGATGCATGCCCTGGTTTGGGGTGGGGGGGTTGGGTACACAAGGAGTCTCTACACTAGGGATGAGAATTACTGAGTGTAGGATGGGATATACGCTCTTGGGAGGACATTTGGGTGCAGGAGGCAGCTCAGGACAAGGGTTTAGAGGGTGCCTGGGTAGCACTCAGGCATCTCCCAGAAGTGGCTGGCATTTCCCTCAAGCTCCAAGGTGAAAACATGGCCAGGCAGCTCTGTGTGCTACCCACATCTGCATTCACCATCCTCACAACTCCCATTGATTAGTTTCTGGCCAATGAAACCTTCAGAGCTGTTGTTTAGGGTGGGGCAGCATGCAGAGACCCATGGCTGCCGCTCTGACTAGCAGCTAGAGGGAAATGCCAGCCACTTTCAGGAGCCTCACAGAGCACAGCAGGGTTGGCGACAGACTTTGCCAAGCCCTGTGCAATGGAGGGCGAAGGGTGCTCTGCTCCAGTGGCTTTGGAAGAGGCATGGCACCAGGCAGACGGGGAGCAGTTAGGGGCACCCAATCCTCACTACCACTCAGACTGCACTGCATCTGCTCCACCCATGCCTCAGCACTGCTGATACTGTACCACACATGGTTCCAGTGGCAATTTAAAGGGTCCTGGGCTCAGAGCCCTTTTAAAATCATTGGACCTGAGGCAACTATCCCCTTAGCCCACCCGTGCCCCCACCCGCCATCAGTGGTCCTGAAGCCAAGACAGGCAAGCCCCACTACACCACCAACTGGACTTTTAACAAGCCAGTCACCACCAGCAGTGCTGAAGAGGGAGCTGTGATGATCCCTTTTCAAACAGGAATTCCAGTCAAAAACCAAGCACCTGAAACTCTGTGCTAGACCCCAACTCATACAAGGGCAGGTCTACACTAAAGGGAAGGTTGAATTAAAGGTACACAACTCCAGCAATGTTAATTATTTTGCTGGAGTCAATGTACCTTAATTCAGGCTTTTGTGCCATCTCCATTGTGGGCAGTTGACAGCAGCAAATACTCCCACTAACTTCCTTTACTCCTTCTGAAGGGAAGGAGTACTGGTTTTGACAGGGGTGCCTCATGAGTTCGAATTAGCGTACCTCTAATAAGCACACTACATTGAATGCTGAAATATTGACAGTGGCTGCATTTATCTTCCCTGGAGTGAAGACATGCCCAAAGATGAAGGAGTCTACACTTTTTCCTATAGGGCAGTCAGAGAAAAGAAAACGTCCTGTCTTTTGCTACATATTTCCACGATCATTACCAGGCTTTTGTGGAAATTTATGCCTCCTCAGAAATACTCCCTGCATTTTAAAATTTACCATGAAAACTCCATTACATAGATAAGTAAGTGCCTACTAAGTGCATACTACGTCTTTATTGTTCACTGAGTGTACTGGATTGGAATCAGATAATATGAAATCATAATATTTTAATCTTGGAAAAGCCACATTTTCCAATTCCAGTTTGTCATTTGTAAAATTATCGTAACACAAAATGTAACACTTGATAAACATTGAGGAGTTTTGAAAGGTAAATTAGACTACATTTGTAACATACTTGCAAATGCCAGTAAATACTTTGAAAAGAAAGGTTACTCACCGTAGTAACGGTGGTTCTTCGAGATGTGTCCCCGTGGGTGCTCCACATTAGGTGTCGGGCTCGCCCGGCGCCGCAGATCGGATCTTCCAAGCAGTTTCTGCCGGACCGCGCATGCGCCGGTGCGCGCCGCTCCCCCGCGCGCTCCCGGCCATGTGCGCGATCCGGTCCCCGCCAGTTCCTTGACCAACCGCCTCGGATGCTCCTGCAAAACACTAAACAGAGATCCGGAGCGGGGAGGATGGGCGGGTAGTGGAGCACCCACGGGGACACATCTCGAAGAACCACCGTTACTACGGTGAGTAACCTTTCTTTCTTCTTCGAGTGTCCCCGTGGGTGCTCCACATTAGGTGACTACCCAGCAGTAACCCAAGATAGGAGGTGGGTAATCGGATTATGTGCAGCTTGTCCCCGAGAGGACCGCTGCCGAGAGACGGGTATCCTCTTGGAATACCCTGTGAAGGGCGTAATGTTTGACGAAGGTGTCACAGGATGACCAGGTCGCCACTCTGCCAATGTCTTTTAGCGCAACGCCCTTGAAAAAAGACTGTTGATGCTGCCACCGCCCTAGTGGAATGAGCCCTGGGCGTGGCCAGTAAAGGAGTCTTTTTGAGTTTGTAGCACATTTTTATGCAAGATACGATGTGCTTAGAGATTCTCTGTGAAGAGAGACATTCTCCTTTTGATTTGGGAGCGATAGAGACTAGGAGCCTATCCGTTCTCCGGAAGGACTTGGTCCTGTCCATATAGAAAGCTAGCGCCTGCTCACGTCCAGGAGGTGTAGGCGCACCTCTTTGTTAGAGTTATGAGGCTTTGGATAAACAAGGGTAAACAATAGGTTCGTTAGTATGAAACTCAGAAAGAAACTTTAGGAACAAAGGCTGGATGCAGCCGTATGGTTACCGCCTCCTTGGAAAAACAGCGCAGGGCGGTGTTGCCATAACTGCCTCAAGCTCGCTCACCCTGCGAGCTGACGTGATTGCGAGAAGAAAGGTCGTCTTCATCATAAGGAGGCGGAGGGAAACCGTGGCCAAAGGCTCAAACGGTGGTCCCCTTTTCGCATTAAGCACCAGGTCCGAGTTCCACAGAGGTGGAAGCGGTTTCTGAGGGGGGTATAGGCTTACCAGCCCTTTGAAGAACCTGGTAACCATGGGATGGGCGAACACCGTGTGCCCTTCCTCTTCGTGTCTGAACACCAAAATGGCGGCCAGGTGGACCTGAAAAGAGGATAGCGAGAGTCCTCCTCTCTTGAGGTCCAGTAAATACTCTAATATCACAGCCATAGGAACCGAAAGGGGGCTAGCTGTTTGGTAGAACACCATGCCGTAAAGCGAGTCCATTTCTGCTTGAAGGTCTTCCTGGTGGAAGTCCTCCTGCTACTTTCTAGGACTTGCTGCACTTCCTCTGTACATGTGCTCTCTAGGGAGCTGAGCCATGGATTAACCACGTTTGTAGTCGCAGGCTTTGGGGGTGCGGATGCACTATGGACCCCTGGGCTTGCGTGAGCAGATCCCGCGCCACCGGGGGGGACCTCGGTGGCCGGTCCGACATGCGCAGGAATAGGGGGAACCATTGCTGTCGATCCCACGTTGGGACTATCGGGATCATTCAGGTTCCTTCCCTCCTGGCTTTCTGCAAGACTTTGTGGATGAGCACTGTGGGAGGGAAAGCGTAAAGCAGGGGGCCCGTCCATGAGATCGCGAAGGCATCCCTCAGGGACCCCCGTCCCAGTCCTGCCCTGGAGCAGAATCGTGGGCACTTTTTGTTGTGCTGAGTAGCAAACAGGGTCTATCTGGGGAAAAACCCCATGCGTGGAAAAATCGGTTGCAGCAGATCGGGACGGATCTGCCACTCGTGCGTGAGTGAGAAACGCCTGCTCAGCTGGTCTGCCTTCACATTGCGAGCGCCTGGTAAGTACGAGGCTTTCAAGGTTACATTGTTGGCGATGCAGCAGTTCCACAACCGGACTGCTTCTACACATAAGGCACGGGACCGAGCTCCTCCTTGCCGATTTATATAAAACATGGTGGAGGTATCGTCTGTACTGATCCCGACGACCTTGCCTTTCAGTTGGTCTCGAAAGTGTCTGCAGGCGTTGAACACTGCTTTGAGCTCCAGTATATTTGTGTGCAGTGACTGCTCCATAGAGGACCACAGCCCTTGCGTCACCTCTTCGCCCATGTGTGCTCCCCACCCTATGAGGGGGGCATCTGTAGTAAGAAAAACCAATACGTGTGGTTGGTGGAAGGGTACCCTTGTTAGCAGGTTCTCTGGGTTTACCCACCATTGCAGGGATTTGCGCACCTCCGTTGTGGGCGACGCCATCCTGTGAACAGTGTGTGCTGCCGGTTTGTATACGCTCGCCAGCCAATGCTGCATGCTGCGCATGTGTAACCTGGCGTTCTGTTCTACGAAACGTTGCTGCTGCCATGTGGCCCAGCGGCTGTAAGCACGTCAGAACCGGCACCATAGGGCTGAAGGTGAAGCCTTGCGCGAGGGAGCCGATGGCCCGAAAGCGAGTCTCTGGTAGATACGCCCTCGCTGTAATAGAATTTATGCGTGCCCCTACGAACTCTATGTCCTGTGTGGGGTCTGTCTTTGATTTTGTCAGATTGATAAGCAGGCCGAGCGAAGAGAACGTGCCTGCTGTGACACATATTATGCGTAGTACCTCCTCCTTTGAGGCCCCTTTGAGTAGGCAGTCATTCAGATACTGGAATATAAATACCCTCTGTCTGTGCAGGTAGGCTGACACCACTGCCAAGGTCTTGGTGAAGACTCTGGGGGCTGAGGAGAGCCCAAACGGTAGGACCTTGTAAGTCGAGGGCTGCGAACCAATCTCCATCGTCTAGTGCCGTAAGGATGGAGGCGTTTGTGATCATCCGAAAACGTTGCTTGCGCAGGTACCGGTGAGGCCTCGAAAATCTAAGATGGACCTCCCCGTGAGGAAGTACCTCAAGTAGAACCCTCTCCCTTGCAGTTGCTCCGGCACTCTTTCCACTGCCCCTACGAGCATGAGATGGTCTACCTCCTGCTTGAGCCTCGCTACATGGGAGGTCTCCTGGAGGTGGGGCCCCGGGTGGAGGTCATGGCGGTGGGAGCAACTGGGAGGGGATGGCGTACCCCGTGGCTATGATCTCCAGCACCCATGTGTCTGTGGTGATCCTTTGCCACTGGTTATAAAATGGTCGGATGATGGCCTTGAGCACTGGTTTCGTGCCCTCTGGAAGCGAGTCCATGAGGGAGGTCAACCTAATGTGGTTGTTGAAATTATGGTTCGCTAGATGCGCTGCGTAATTTGCCATTGGCAACAGTAGCGTGGAGGAGGAGTAGACCTTTCTGCCCAACAGCTCTAGCTTTTTGGCATGTTTGTTTATTCCCCCACGTTGCGACGACTCCGCCACCAAAGAATTTGGTTGTGGGTGGCTGAGCAGGAACTCCATGCCCTTCGTGGGCACGAAGTATTTTTTTTTTTTTTTTTTCGCTCTTTTGTGGACAGGCGGAATAGTCGCAGGAGTCTGCCATATCATAGTGGCAGGCTCCAAGATTGCGTCATCAGCGGTATTGCTATTTTGGAGGAGGCCGGAGGTCTCAGATTTTTGAGGAGCTTATGGTGTTGCTCTTGCACCTTTGCTGTCTGGAAGCCTTGCGTGAAGGCCACCCTCGTAAAACAGCTCTTGGAACTGTTTGAGATCGTCCGGAGGATGGACGCCCCCCGGGGCCGTAGCCTCATCCGGGGAGGAAAGCGAGGAACCGCTGGGGTACGTCTTTCTGGACCCTTCCGGTTCCTGCTGATGATGGTACACCCTCTCACTAGAGGTGTGCGAGGAAAAATCTCGGGGTTCCATAACCAGTCCCCCCTGAGATGCTTAAGTCTCTGTCCCCGGTCACAATTGCCCTCGGGGGTACGAGATCGTTCGTAGGGATCTTTCCCTAGTAGATTGCCGATGGTGTCTATGCCCTGCGTGGTAGGGGCGACCACGGCAGTATAAGCACTGGTCTTGGGAAGGTGACCTAGACCACTCCCTTGGTGCATACCCTTTGCGTCTGGGGGAGGGAGACCGTCGAGACCCTGGAGAGAGCGACTTTGCCTAATAGTCCAGCGGTTCAAATCCCAGGAAGGGTGGAGGTGGTCCCAGCCAGGGTGAGGCTGGTTGCAGAAATGGAGAAGGGGGCTCCGGGTAGGCCAAGGGGGGGGGGACCCCTGCCTTCTAGTTGGAGTCTGCAACATAGCGGAGGGCTGTGAGAAAGCAACTACACAGCCCTGTGCGGAGAGGGGCTGCAATGCCTCCTCTTGTGTGCAGTCTTCCCCCTCCCTTGAGGAGGTAACTCCGCCCCTGACATACAGGGGATCCCGGCCCCGTCCGCACCGAGCTCGGCACACTCGAAGTCGGTGCCGCATGTGCGGTGTCCTTCGGTGCCGGCAGGCTGCGTGCCTGCGCGCTCTGCACCGCCGGTTTTCCGGGGGTCGGTGGTACCGGCGCTTGTTTAGCCGCCGCCCTGCCTGCGGTGCGGGGCGGCTGGCTGATTATCGAAGGGTGAGCCGCTTGCACGTGGCTCTCCGTGCCGCCGCCGATCAGCTGTTGCTGCGGCTGGGGGCTGCTCGCTCCTCCCGTCCCGCTCGTTGTTGCTGCCGGCAGGGATCGGGCTGGGGGGCATACAGGGCATTCCGGCGTCCGCACCGAGCTCGGCACGCTCAAGGGCGGTGCCGCTGCCTGCGGTGCCGCTGGTACCAGCGCTTGTTTAGCCACCGCCCTGCCTGCGGTGCGGGGCGGCTGGCTGATTATCGGAGGCTGAGCTGCTTCCACGTGGCTCTCCGTGCCGCCGCCGATCAGCTGTTGCTGCGGCTGGGGGCTGCTCGCTCCTCCCGTCCCGCTCGCTGTTGCTGCCGGCAGGGATCGGGCTGGGGAGCATACAGGGGATTCCGGCCCCGTCCGCACCGAGCTCGGCACGCTCGAGGGCGATGCCGCACGTGCGGTGTCCTCCGGTGCCGGCAGGCTGCGTGCCTGCGCGCTCTGCACCGCCGGTTCCCCGGGGGTCGGTGCCGCTGCCTGCGGTGCTGCCAGTACCGGCGTTTGCTTAGCCGCCGCCCTGCCTGCGGTGCGGGGCGGCTGGCTGAGTATTGGAGGCTGAGCCGCTTCTACGTGGCTCTCCGTGCCGCCGCCGATCAGCTGTTGCTGCGGCTGGGGGCTGCTTGCTCCTCCCGTCCCGCTCGCTGTTGCTGCCGGCAGGGATCGGGCTGGAGATACTTTCCTCCGTTTCTGCGCTGATGGAGTGAGGGAGGCAGCTTTCCTTTTAAGGGCCCCGGAGGGTCCCTCCTGCTGCGGCCGCTCCGGCGCTTCTGGCTGGAGGGCCTTATCAAGAAGCAGCATTCTTTTTTTTTTTTTTTTTTTTTTTTAAAGCCTGAAGAGGACATTGTTGGTGAGTCTTTGTGTTTTTAAGTGGGTACTTAGCACCTTCTTTGTGCCGTTTTCCCGTCCGATGGCCTGCCTTAGCAGGAGGGCTGATAGCCCTAGCTCCTGGCCTCCGGCGCTTGTTACTGGGACTGGCTGAGCTGTCCCTCTCCTAGCTTGTTCGTTGTTGTTTTTTTTTTTTTTTACAAAATAACAACCGGCTAGCTTATAGTAGCCTAAGTGCCTGAAAAAACTTTAAGAAAAAAACAGATAAAGCCGTTGAATACACTACTTGGCCTTAGCCTAGTTGGATTCCGTCTGCAGCCGACGGCGGTTAAAAGGAACTGGCGGGGACCGGATCGCGCACATGGCCGGGAGCGCGCGGGGGAGCGGCGCGCACCGGCGCATGCGCGGTCCGGCAGAAACTGCTTGGAAGATCCGATCTGCGGCGCCGGGCGAGCCCGACACCTAATGTGGAGCACCCACGGGGACACTCGAAGAAGAAGTAACAAAACAAGGCTATATCTACACTAGAAGCATCTGTCGATGGAAGTTCTGTCGACAGGGAAATCTTGACAGACCCTGTCAACAGACTGCATCTACACACATCTTGCTCTGCCAAAAGAGAACTGCCAGGCTCCACTGCCCTCTGGTGCCAGAAAGTGGAATGGCGGTCATGCAAAGAGGGTTGCCCAGCAAACGGAAGCTTTCTCTGTCCACAGAAGTGTCTAACTGCACTGCTGTCGACAATACTCTGTCAACAGAGAGTTATGCCTTAAAATTTTTGAGGGATAATACTGTTGAGGCAAATGCATAGTTCCGTCAAGAATCTGTCGACGGAATGTTCTAGGTGTGTAGGTGCTCCCTGAGTTATGTCGACAGAAGTTCCCTTCTGTCGGTAAAACTCTCTAGTGCAGACCCAGCCGAAATGAGTAACAGCCAATAAGCTAAACATATATTCCTGTAATGGAAACAAAATTTTGAAATGCAGCAGAGGAACAAAAGCACATAATTACTTTGCTTTGAATATTAATGTGCTTCACCTGTAAGAAAGAACTAGCTTTTGATTTGTCGGAAGCTAGACACAATTGAGCGTGAATATTTTACTAGTTCTGATTTTTGCAAAATATGAATTTTAGTGACACTGAGAGGTATCCAAGTCCAGAATAACTAGGAGCCCTATGGCACCCTAAAGACTAACAGGTTTATTCAGACATAAGCTTTTACAGGGAAAAAACCCACTTCATCAGATGATGTCAGATGATACAAGTATTTGTAATGAAGTATATGATAACCAGTAGCCTGCTAAACAGAGTTAAGTGGGAAGGACCCAATAAAATCAGAATCCTGCCTACCTATTCCAGTTGTCAGTAGCATTCTATTCTGCCAGTTAAATAGCAAGTCATAGATTACTATGATTAAATATTTCATAGACTTCTGCACTCATGCATTAACTACCTCAAAAACTGGCAAAACATTACTGAGGTTCGAAACAGAATACTTAAAAGAGTGCGTGTACACCCCAAACTCATGTAACTTCTAGCTCAAGGCAATATAGCCATATCAGCTGTCAATGCCCTAAAATCAGAAGTTTAGCCATGTAAGCAGTGGGATGGACTTGCTGACCCAATACATACCTAGTGTCTCAGCTGGGCTCCAGGCAACCACTCTTCTCATTTCCATTTTTAGCATGCTACTCAAAGACAGATAGCATGGATACGTCTCCTTAAACTGGAAAATATACACCCATCTCAAAGGGTACATATGCCTGAAGCCTGGCGGATAAGTGTTCAGCAAATCAAAGCACCAAAAGAATTCTGGGGCAAAATGTGCCACAAATTGCAAAAATGAATTGTTTTAAACTACCCAAAGGCATGAGAGGAGACAAGAGGAAAGAAAACACAAACTAAATTTAGTGAGAAGACAAAATTAACAGCAGCTGTTATTCAGAAGGGAACTGTTTAATAATGGGTTATTTAAAAGATCTAGCTGTTGGACACACTGGACATCACAAGGCTCCAAGAAAGGACACTTCCACTGTGTGGCTCTCACTTCACAACCAAAGGTACTTATTGGACTCTTACCTGCAATTTACACAAGGAACAAACCTCAAGAGCAGGAATCTAAATGACCATCACTTTTACAAGACTCTTTCAACAAGCCAATTTTTCACTTTTTTCCCCCTGAAGTTCTTATTTTTTACAGTAGCAATTTTAGTGCTAAACACTATCACATCAGGTTTGGCAAGACTGACTCATTTTAACACATTATATTGGAAATGTGTGTAAAAAAAAGTCAGAGACATATTCAGGCTCGATACTTCACTGAGCCTAGTAATTGTGAATTTTTCCTTCAAACACAGAAAATATGTCTCCTAAATTACATAATAAACTTACTTTTTTTGTAGTTTTCTATTTTTTTCTGCCTGTCCCCCAAGTTTGCCAAGTCCTAAGCCATCTTGAGATGAAGTGTCTGTTTCACCCAAGCCAACTACAAGGAATTAAAAAAGGTACTTAGTAACTTTTTCTTTATTTTACCTCAAATTTACTGGTATAAACCAGCATAACTGTCACGCTATTGTGCAAAGTAATTGGTAATGATAGTGATCAGCTGTAATTGTCCAACAATGTTTCGATGGGTAACTCATTTTATTGATGAAATATGATAAGAAATTAAAAAGGTAGCTTTTAAAAGAGTTACACTAAAGCAGTGTTTCTTAAACTTTTTCAGACTACAAACCACCAAATAGTACTTTCACATGGAACACCTATGAAAATTTTATTCAAAACAAATTGTTGTCAGACTAAAAAAACAAACATACACAGCAAAAACAAAATTAATTCATTTAGTCAAATATCCACAAGGAAGTAATAACATTGTATCTGATTTTAATAACAGAAAATATAGACCATCAGTGTGTGAGATCAAAAGTTTGACACTCACAGCACACCTGCATGTTGTTTACAGAACACCAGTGTTCCATGGGACACAGTTTAAGAAACACTGCACTGAAGCATGTAGATCTTGAATAGGAGGCATGAACAAGCACTTCAGACTACGGCAGACCCTCGAGTTAAGCGGGGGTCACGTTCTTGCAACCCCACGTAACTTGAATTTTTGTGCAAGTCAGGGGTGGGTGGGGGAGAGGAGAGACAAGGAATCAGACTGCAGCCTGGTTCCTGGCTCTCCTGGCCTTGCAGGAGTTAGGAAACAGACCAGGTTCCTCCAGTGGCACGGTTGGGGAACGACAGAGGGAAGGAGCTTTTAGCGTGCCTACCTGGCCGCAGAGGCAGGCAGCTAGACACGCTAAAAGTCATCTTCCACTGGTGGGGCTGTTAGGTTGACAGCCACACCGCTGGGGAAAGAAAGGCCAAAAGGGGCCACAGAGAAGCTTCAGTTTGCACTTAACTCACCTTAAAGTGAGTTACATGCAACTTGAAGCTGTGTATTTTGAGGGTTTAACTGTATATTTATTCTCTCCCCCCTATATGTGTGATGCATCTAGACTCTAAAATAAGCATTACTTAGAAAAACACATTAAAATTTATACTACACTACTCATTCTTTCCTTCCTTTTATACTATTGATAACACCTTGATCAGAAAATGAACCAACCTTGGCCCAATGACTCTTTGCTGATTTGTCCAGGTCGACCCTTTTCTTTCTTACCAAACAAGCGACCTATTGAGGATTTGATCCCCTTCTTTTTAGGAGCTTTGTGAAGGGAATCCTGGCTACTATTACTACTACTGGGATTGCTTGCTTGCCCATCTTGAGAACCTGTAGAACTGCAGAGAAAAAAAATTTCTTTTAAGCAAAATGCACAGAAAATAACCACTAGTTTCAGCATACTGCATTTTTACGGCAATTTGAGGTTTTGGTGAAAGCTAAGACTGTCAAGCTACACCAACAAATTAATTTCCAGTTTTTAAACATTCCTCATTGCAAAAGATGTTTAAAACATCAACAGAATGCATCAAAAGATTAAACTGAGCATAAACAAAAACACTAGTACTCCCTTTCTTAAGGTATCTTATTAGAGTGAATAACCTATGGAAAGCCATTGCACGTTATATGTATATCTTTTATTACAGTCCACTAGAAAGGATGTTCTCATGATCATAGGTTGAATTAAAGTCACACATCTTGAAATGAGTTGCATAATAAATGAGAATTTCAGCTCCCTTTCACATACTTTTCTTCTTTATAATATGCATTTTACATAAAGTGATTTAAAAAGGCAAACACCAGTACCTGGAACCTTCCCCAGATAAAACCCACTGCCAGTAATTAATGTGTTAATGGGACTCTTTACACAATTACCTTTAGCAAATCAACTGACTTTTTCATTTCCTTTGACTTTTCAGTTTTTTAAAAAAAATTCTGAAAGCATAAATGACCTGAATCACAACTTTGTATTCCATCAGCTTACAAAAATAGTTACCTACCTCTTGCAACTTCTTCTTTGAGATGTGTCTCTCATATCCATTCCAAATGCACATGCGTGCAAGCCGCATTCATGGTCATCAGAAGGTTTTCCCCCCCTACCAGCACCTGTTGGCTCCACTGTCGAGCTCCACTGACTGATGCTATTAGGGTGCTGTATATAGGCCACTGCCAACAAGCCATCTGCTTGGTTCCTTCTCTCTGGAATACTCTTGACAAAGTCTTGAAAAGGATATGAGCAATACGTCTTGAAGAACAGTTATGATAGGTAGGAGAGTGGGTTGTTTTGAGTGATTGCTCATGTCAATTCCAAGTTGGTGACTCCCAAGCAGTTAACTGGTGATGCAGTCAGAAATAAGAGAGATACAGATTGAGCACCACTTTACCAAAAGCAACATTGTCCCTGGCCTGCAAGGTAATGGCATAATAAGATGTAAATGTGTGCCACCCAGCAGATAGCCTGATGGGAACATGAGTCAGGATTGCAGCAGACGATGCTTGTGTTCACATGGCATGCGCTGTTAAGGAAGGAGCTGGGATGCTGGCAAGATCATATCAGGTCCTAACGCAAGCTGTGATCCAAGAGAAATCCTCTGGGAGGAGACAGGCAGACTTTACATTCTGTTTGTGATAGCAGTGAACAGCTGAATGTGGTTGAGCATTCTATACAGAAAGCAAGAGTACATCTAACATCCAGGGACAGGAGCGACCTTTGGTTCTTTGTGGATCTGAGTAAAAGACTGGCAGGTAAAAGTCATGGTTGGCATAAATGAAACCACCTTAGGCAGGAATGCTTGGTGTGGTTGAAGCTGCACATTGTCCTTACAAAAGATCGTGTAAGATGACTATGATGTCAGGGCCCTAAGCTCTGATACCCTTCTGGCTGATGTGACTGCAACCAGAAACCTAGCTTCCAGGAAGATACAGGAGGGAATCCTGAGCAGGACTTAGTGGATGAGTGACAAAGGTAAGAATGCATACAGCAGGTGAACCCTCCACAGAATAAGGAAAGTATCTGTCATTGATCCACAGCTGTGATTTAGGAAGAAACAGAACTTCTGGCACTTCCAGTTCTGGCACACTGCAAAATGGGGAGACTCCCACCTTTGCAAAATTTAGGCAGTAACATCCAGGCAAAGGGACCATTTCTGACAACAGTAGGATCTGCTGTGTTGGTTAGCCAACTTGTTCTGTGCCCCAGGCGGATAAAAGGCGTCCAAGTCTCATGAGTGACGCAGAAGTCCCATAGCTTGAGGGCTTCACAACATAGGGGAGAGGAGCAAATACCACTTTATATGTTTTATTGAAACATTGCTAACTGTGTTGTCTGTTAGAACTGAAGTACACCTACCCTGAAGATTGGTGCAGGCAAAACATACTGCACATAGCTCCTTGACATTGATGTGCAGTGCAATCTCTGTCTGTGACCAAAGTGTTCTGAGGTTTTCTTGCCCAGCACGCCAGCCCATCATCAACCTGTCTGTGACCAGAGGGAGTGTCAGCTGTGATATGGAAAAGGACACCTGCAGAGACTGTATGTGGGTTGAGCCACCACTGAAGGAGGTGGGAACTGGAGACATAAATGACCACTCTAACTGATCTCAATTTGGCTTGTAGACATGGACCTCACTGACTTTGGGAATGGCTGGCCCAAGTCTGGCATGCTGTACTACATATCTACAGATTGACATGGAACTGAGTAGCTTCATACAGTTTTGGACTGTCATGATGAGGAAGGCTAAAAGATCTCTGATAATGGCACTCAGTGAGAAACCAAGATTATGGAAGAAACCTCTGGCCTGGATCAAATCAAATTGAGGTGTTATGAACTCTATCCTGAGTGGGGATGACAGCTGACTTTGCCACATTCAGGATCAGACCAACTCTGAGGAAAGTGCCATGCACCTGTCTCACATGGTCATGCACTTGGGTCCAAGACCTGCCCCTGGACTACCGCTCATCCAGGCAGGGGGACTCCTGTACATGCTTTCTCCATAGGAAGGCTGCCACAATAGCCATGCAGTTTGTGAATACACAGGTGGCCACCGACAGGCTGAAGGGGACGACTATGAACTGAAGAACTCTCCTTGGCATGAGATTGAGGCAATGTGAAAATACACAGCCTTCAAATCAAGGATGCAATACTGGTCACACAGATCCAGCAAAGGTATGATAGAGGTTAGGGAGACCATATGAAATCTCAACCTCTTAACGAACAGATAGATGTTGCTCCCATCTATAAAATGCTGGAGCCCACCTGTGTCCTGGGGATTAGGAAATAACAGGAGTAAAACCCCCTGCCTCAACTCCAGAGGGAACCTCCTCTATTATTCCTACCTGCAGGAGCAATTGCACTTCCTGTGTTAGGAGCTGCTAATGAGAAGGGTCCCTCAGAGAGAAGGGAGGGTCAGAGGAGAATTGAAGGGAATATCCCAGTCCCACCATGCTTAAGACCTAGATATTTGAAGTGATTTCTGTTCAAACACAGTAGAAATCATATTAATGGTTTTCGAACACAGGAGGTCTTTTGATTAGCTCTAGTGCGTTACCTCCAGCTGCAACTTCAAAAAATCTTTTTACGGCTGGAGACTGACTCATTGATGCCTAGCCCTGACTGTTGGAAGAGCAGTCTTCTCCTGTTTCTACAATTGCCCATTATAGTCCTGCCTGTGCTGGGAAGGAAAGTACCACGGCAGAGTCTGTGGCTCTAAAGAGCTTTTTTTGTGGGGTCAGTGTATGAAGTCCCAGAGATTTTAAGATTGCTCTCATGTCCTTTTAGCTGTGCAGCCTGGAATCAGTTTGGTCAGTGAAAAGTTCACAGCTCTCTAAGGGCAAGTCTTGTATCATACGCTCCACTTCTGGAGTGAGTGAGGCCACAGACTTGCAGCCAGGACCTTCTGTGCCCCACAATACCTATGGACATTAAGCAGGTTGCAGAGACTTCACACTCTTAACACAGCCTGAAAGAGGTTCTGGCACTGATGTTTCCCACTTCTAAAAGAGTTGTGAATTCAAACCAAGAGTCAACAGGGAGGAGCTCTTTAAACTTGACCAAGGAGGCCCAAGAATTAATAGCTAAGCACCACTTGTTGGTTTGAAATTCTAAAACAGTGGTGTCCAATTTAAATGTATCCAAATCACCACATCCCCCTACCCAAGCCAAGTGTTGCCCCCCCACACAAGCTAGCCTCCTCTCCCCAACAGCCAGATTACTCATTTGGCATGAGCCAACATTGCCGCAGCTGAAGCGGCTCCGTGGCTGGAGCCCACCAGGTCCCGAGGAGCCCCTTGCCTCTGCCACCACACGCTTGTCCCGCCGTGTGGTGGGGTACACGCCTGCAACGGATGGAAGAGCACAGTTCCCCATATTGCACTACCTCTGTTTGCCACATGTGGTGAATGGGAAGTGTATTGGATACCACGGTTCTAAATCCCTCACAGAATAGCTCTTATGGCCAAAGAGGTCCAGCTTTTTTGCATCTTTTGATTTAGGGGTGAGACCCTGCTGCACCTACCTCTCCTTCATGATATTAGCATCTACAACCAAAGTACCCAGCTGTGGATTTGTAAACAAATACTTATCGCCCACTGAGGGCATAAAGTATCCTCCCCTCCACTCCTCTTGCTGTGGGAGGAAGAGAGACAGGGATTTGCCAGTGTCTTTGAGGTGCCGGAAATTTTTATCGTACTAATGCCATCCTAAAATGTTCTTCTAGGGCAAAGACACTGACCATGGGGTCAATTTTTTCTGCTATCTCCTCAGCTTGAAATCCATTTCTGAACTATCCTCCCGAGTAACTCTTGGTGAGCCCTATTGTCCAGGGCTGGTAAGGACATGGATGAGCCTGCTACCACTTCATCCTATGTACTGATAGACATCACTGGTACAGCATGGTAGACTTGCCTTCTGATGATGCCAGTGCTCTAGAGGCCCCTAGATCCAGCTGATGTGAAGGCCTGCAGAGGGACTGTAGGGCCGTCAGCTCAATGAGGTCTCCAGCTGCTTCAAAACCACTGGGGACCAAAGTGGGCGAGAGGCATGTCCAATTCCCTCTTGTAGCTTTCCCGTGCCAGGGAGCTGAAACATATTGTACTCAACAGCTCTGCTTGTGGTGCCAGAGTTGACAGTGTAGGCTGCTCTTGAAGCACCATGGAGTATCCCAACATAGGATACACTGACATTAGTCTTATCAACTCTGGTGGCAGATGAGCTCTCTCCAGTTGATTCTGCCTCTTATGAGGCACTGTATAATGAGCACAGCACCAAGATGTTGCTGTGTCAATTGCCAAAGGGGAGTGACAGTGCTGGAAGTCTGAACACAGAATCCTTCAGCAGTGCCAAACAGTTCCACATGAAGGACAGTGCGCTTTGCACCAATGAGATCAGTTTTGGTGCCAGACTCAGCTGCACTGAGGGTGAAGCCTTGACACGTAAGGCGTTTTAGCCTGAAACTCCCCCCGCCACCTTTTTTTTTTTTTTAAACTGTGAAAACTCCTACAAATTTTACACTTCTGTTTGGTGTGCTTCCTACAAACACTTAAGGAAGATCCGTGAGGGTCTCCTGCTGGCATAGGTTTCTGGCAAGAAGCATGGGGTTTGAAGAAAAGAAAACTTCAGATTAAAGTCTATATCATTAAACCAACACTTCTGGAAAACAGGTTTGCACAAAGAGTAGCTTACAAGAATACTGGGAAATCGGATGCCTGGGCAAGAGAAAGAAGCTTCAGCAAATGTCACTGGCATGAAGAAGGAACTGAGTGAGCAGGGGGGTCGGTTAGGCAGTGCCCTATATACAGCAGCCTAACAGCACTACTCCAGGGGAGCTCTAGAGCCAACCCAATGGGTGCTGCTAGAGGAAAATCCTTCTACATGCACGCACACAGCATGCACATGCTTACTTGTAGTCGACAAGAAGACTCTGAACCTTAGATACATTATCCAAATATTAACCTCGTATTTTCTGTCATCTTGCTCGCTTACTTTCTTATGTCCCTGATGTCTTCATGGCTCACTGTATGCAAGGCTCCTTTATGAACTCTGTCCAAATGCAGAGATCGAGGCGAAGATGGAGGCGATATCTCACATTTTATTGTAGTCTTGTCATCTCGTGTGTCTTCTCCAGAAGCTGGAGACTAAGAGAAAAAAGAATGAAAACTTTAGGGTTTAGTTTCTAGCATGAATCCTACAATAATATTACACAAAGAATTGAAAGAAAATATATTTAAATTACTTTTTCACTTGATAGCAATAAGGTTCTCCTAGTTTTAATTCTGGGGCCATCATTTCTATGCCTTCAGTACCTCTGAACTTCCTCTTACATTTGTATACAGCTTTGTTGAAATTTATATTTTTTTGCTGGAAGTACACAGTTAAAGCAAGTACACATTCCCTTTAAAAAAATACCTAACGCAACATATATTAATAGTACAAGATATATATAGACAACCCTTATTTCTTTACATGAAGCTGACAAGACAGAAGGCCAAGTAAAGCACTGCCCCAAAAAGGAGAAACTGGAAGAGCTTTAAATAAGAAGTTCTAGTAGATGTCATTGGTTTAAGAGGATTACCACATTTAATCACAGATTTTTGAAATAAGGAATCCACCTTCAAGTGTGGTGAGGATCAGAAACCCCCGATGAAGCTGTGGCAGGCTCATCCATGTCCTTGTCAGCCACAAGCAATAGGTCCCACCAAGAGTTACTCAGGAGAGTAGCTCAGAACTTGGGCTTTCAAGCCAGCAAGGTGGCAGAAGAAATTGACCATAAGGTTGATATTCTTGCCCCGAAAGGCCTTCTGGGATTAACACTGGCACTGATGAAAACAATGTCAATATTTAGAGTCTTCCTGCAGTGTGGTACTGACCAGAAATTCAAACTAATTTAAGTGTGCGGTGGTAATCTTTAAAATTCAATGCAGTCTACGTTTACAAAGACAGAGGGATAGCTACTGCAAAAAAACAAACACGTATTTCAAGTTAAATTACCAGTTGAACCCCTCTACTTCAGCACCCATGGGACCTGATGAGTAGATGCCAAATGCAAGAAACTGACAAACCACATGATGTCACAATATTGTCCAGCTGCATCGCCAACATTTCCATTGTTTTAGTGGGCTCTTAGAAGACATTTGAGGTAAATTACAGCTAAATAACAGCACAGAACACTGAGAGCCAAGACTTCTGGCTGGAAAAAAAATTTATGGGACAGTGGGAAACTTGGCCAAACCCACAATAAGTGGTCATCTGGCTAACTAAAATCATGCCAGATTACAGATGTTGCCAGACAAGAGAGTTGGGGATCAGAGAGGTTCAACTTGGCTTTTGTTAAAGCAGATCATCTTGCTCTTAATTTCTTCATTCCCAACATCATTTCAAATAATTAATTTAATGTTACTTTAATAGCAGAGATTAAATGTGAATATGAAATATTTTGCAACTATTAATGAGATGCTTTGAATATCTTACATAATGTTTAACAATAAACACTTTATGACCATGACAGAGCAAAAAAAATATCACTAAGTGGCTAAAGAGTTTACCTTTCTACAGTGTTTCCTTAAATCACTAGGCTGACAGATGCATGCGAAGGAAAGAAATTAAGAGAAGCCAGATTTATTGCAAACTCTGTAGCACAAACTCAAAGCATTAGCACAAACACAAACATATTAAGGAGAAAATAACATAGAAGACCATATATGGAAGAAAGCTGAGATGCTCTCTAACTACAAAATATTCAACTACCATTCAACTGAAAATCAAGGTTTCTAATGGAAACACTGTGGGTACTTGAATAGTTATTTTAGGGGATAATATTTCACCCATACTTACCAGGCATAATTTAAAAAAAGGAAACAGAAAAAAATATTCTTAGCAGGAAAACAAGTAAATTAAGTTTTGTTTTGATATTTTTTTCAATAAGAGGAATACTTGGACAAGGACTCTCCCTGGATCACATAGCTGAAGGAACTCAAGGCAAAGACTGATGATATATTGACTGACTTAAGAGGCTACGAATTTTAAAAACTTTTTGTTCTGAAATTTGAATCTTGTCCCCTTTTCTTCCACTTTAAATAAGCAGTAACAGAGAGAAATCTATGCTAGTCTATATACTATCAAAATAAAGAAGCAGTCCAATAGCACTTTAAAAAGACTAACAAAATAATTTATTAGGTGATGAGCTTTCGTGGGACAGACCCACTTCTTCAGATTATAGCCATACCAGAACAGACTCAATATTTAAGGCACAGAGAACCAAAAATAGTAATCAGGGTTGACAAATCAGAAAAATATTATCAAGGTGAGCAAATCAGAGAGCAGAGGTGTGGGGCGGGGGGTGAAGAGTGGCTCTTTTGCATACTTGGCTTAATCAAATTCTTGACACCCCCTACCACCCCGTCCCTCTCCTCTCTGATTTGCTCACCTTAATAATATTTTTTTGATTCGTCAACCTTGAGTACTATTTTTGGTTCTCTGTGCCTTAAATATTGAGTCTGTTCTGGTATGGCTATGATCTGAAGAAGTGGGTTTGTCCCATGAAAGCTCTACACCTAATAAATTATTCTGTCAGTCTTTAAAGTGCTACTGGACTGCTTTTTGGTTTTAAATAAGCAGATGCATTACAGTATTAAGCCTGAAAAGTCCAGAATGCTGGTAGCAGTTGTGTGATGTAACTTTTTAAACACATTTATATGCCCAGTCTATCACCACTACTTTTTCTCCCCACCACCCTCACCAAAATCTATTGAATCTCACCTCTTAGACATTCCCAACCTTTAACAGTATGCAGAGCAAAAGATCAAAGATTGTTCATTAACTGTAGTTGTACGTAAAGCATAAATCACATCAGACTGATACTGCTATAAAATTGCATTCGTATCTCTTAGGAAATAGACTTACACTGTACAGAGCTAAATATTTAAAAAAGGACTAGTAGGCAAAATACTTTGAGGTATCAAGAATTCCATACAATTTGTATTACAAATGAAGAATGTATAAAATGATAAGGTGAATTAGGGAATGTGGTCCAAAAATAACTGTCCAGTTAGTGGCACATGTATTAGCAAGTAATTCAAAACTGGTTAAATATTTTACAGCATAAATATATTCGAACAGTATGTATGCGGGGGGGTGGGGTACAACTTTCTAGTCTCCAGGGTAGGATAGAAAATTACTGGAATTATTTTTATTCAGAAAAATGAAAACAAATACTAAAAATGAAGAATGGCACCATGATGCAATAAAAATGATAATCTGCAACATACAGAGTATACTTGTTGAAATATTGGACAAGGCTGGCCATGGCCAAATCTAAGGTGGTTGACTGACATTACTTAACTGGTCAATAGACTGGCTTGCTAAATCTACTGGGATTGCAAAAATGTATGTTTTGCAATAGGTTTCATGTTGGCTATGTGTGGTAAATATATAAAGACTTGCTCCATTATATATAAAAATATTTCTGTTTTGACCATCAGTGTTACGCTATTCTGTATCAGAGTATGCAAATCAAATCATAGTAAAGACTTAAGTCTATTCTCTGAGACTTCCAGCATTAGAAAATAAAGCAGATAACCCTGAAAGATGATGTGTCAAACAGAAAATATACATGGGCTCAGTGTTTAAATATACATGTAAATATCACCCAAAGGAAATCATCCATTCCTTGTAAAGAAAATTTTAACCATTATAGGAAAAGGTGAAACAAAGGAAAAAATATACTCAAATATTAACCACACCCAAATAATGTGGGGATGATTAAAATAAAGGGCCCCGATGCAAAAAAAATGAACAGTGGGGAAAAAATACAGACTGTCAGCTATTTTTTGTTAAAGAAAGCTATGAGCTTTTAATTCAGCAGTTGAAAGGCAAATTAAAATAGCACCAACACTGAATTTCTAGAGCCACAATTAAAATAGCTTTTATTCACAAATCTGAAAAAACAGGTAGTGTCAATAAACTAAGGCAGCATTATCATCTCCACGATAGCATTTGATATAATTTCATGGGCTTAAGACAGGCTAACAGGTTTAATATTCACTAATGTTCATAAACAAGTGAATTTATATTAGGAAACTACAAAAATATAAATAATCCATTATTCACAACTAACAAAAATCTCTACTACTGTAGTTCTGATGGAAGTGCAAGATCTTTACATTGCCATCCTTTAAAACATTATTCAGTTGTTTCATAAACCAATAGGGCCAGTAAATACTACCGCATCATATTTCACCAATTCCTTTAAATCTTGGAGTTGTGAATTTTAAAGTGAAATCAATTACAGTTTCAGTTACTACTGAATATTAAAATTCATGAAGATTTCTAGATGCCATAGGACTTAGAGCTTATTTTTGCTCACTGAAACTACATTTTTTAAAAAAAAAAGTCATGCTGCATTGGGAGAAAGCTTTGGCAATAAATATTTTAAACAATTTTTTCATGGAAACAGCTATGAAACTCATGAGGGTCAATTTTTGCAAAGAAAAGTTGTTTGAAACATTTCCTCTGTAAATTGCTAGCTCAAATAGATATATTTCAGTTCACTTACAGCTGTATATTAAAAGGTAAATACCACTTAATAATCTTCAAAATTATGGGTTTCACATGTTCATGTGAAATTATTATTCGCTGAACATTCAGTAGATATAGTCACAGAGAGGTAGCCATGTTAGTCTGTACACTCACCAAACAAAAAAGCAGTCCTGTAGTGCTTTAAAGACTAACAATATAATTTATTGGGTGACAAGTTTTTGTGGGACAGACCCACTTCTTCAGATCTGGAAGATTTTCATATATGAAGAAATAGGTCTATCCCATGAAAGCTCATCTGCTAATAAATTATATTGTTAATCTTTAAAGTGCTAGCGGACTGCTTCTTTGCTTTTTTGTTTTGATCCAGCAGAAATGTAGATTACAACCAACAGGAAGCAATAAAATAAGCAGGATTTGAACAGACATAAAAAAGAAGAGGGTAAATGGTTGTTGCACCACAGTTTAGATGAGCTAAGTTATTCTAGCCACAGGAAGGCATCACAGAGTAAGACAGAGGAGAAGACAGCACAAAGGTGAGAGAGATATGGATCTCCAAACTTCTGGAGACTTTTTGAAAGTTAAGAACAGCAGCTTTGAACTTCATGTTGGAGGTTAAAGAAAACAAGTACTATACTTGGCTTATTGTTTAGGAAGAAGGTATTTTCTATTGTAGAGAAAAAAGTTTGATACTTACTAGCGTCATGATACCGGGACTATGGGTGATCCGCCTTGGTGTGGAACGACCACTGCCAGGAGGAGAGGAACCAGCGAGGGACCCACCAGTAAAAGGAAGGGAGATGGGGTTCATTGACTGAAATTGTCCATTATTATCTAGATTCCCACTACCAACTCGACTTTCAATTTCTTCTGCCCGTTGCTCCGTATTTTCCTTTTCTTCTTGTATCAATCTAAAAGTAAAGTTTAAAGACCGAGTAATATGTTTTCTGTTAAAGTTGATTAATTCGCTGCAAAATAAGGACTCAAGATTAAAGTAATTACACTGAGATAAGTGATGCGTGTTGCCAAATAATAGTTTTAAATCCTGTGTGGTTATTTGTATGACTCCAGAAAACTAGAACTCTACAGACAGGAAAGAAAAGATGTCTATCTGAAATTGTATCTAACATACAAAAGAATGGAAATACAATGTGGGAAAACAAGGCAGTGTGATTGAATAGTGATGTATTGTTAGCATCACAGTTCTTGTGTTTTATCTTCTGTCAAATTAGCAATACTTCACTTACAGTAGAATGGATTAATGAGAGGTATCCAAACACTGGTAACTGCACTGAAAGAGGACAAGTTTTACTTCACCTTAATACTGTAAAAATATGATTTGGACTGAGAAAATGAAAGGATAAGAGGAAGGCTAGCCTTGTAGCAAAAGTATTCTATTTCCTGTGTGGCCAAGGGCACATCGCTACACTGCCGCCTGTCTTATTTTCCCCATCTATAAAAGGAAGACAACCCTTTCTCACCTCACAAGAAGTTTGTGTAACTTATTTGTACAGTTCTTCAAGCATCTCTTATGGAAGTGTTACAGATCCAAACTATGTGGTAACTATTATTCTGCAAGTACACTACCATTAACTAACATCTTTAATTTTCATTTTATTAGCAAACAAACAAGGATATTCAAAAATTAGAGTTTTTCTATTATTACAACTTTAATGTGCCTACATATTCTAGATCTTGCACAGGCAGGCGATTACCCAATCTCACCCCCACTGGTACAGAATTACGATAGCAATAAGTACTACAGAAATTTAGGAGACATTATGAACTTGCACTCAACTGCTATTGACAGCAACAGCTACTACCACTACTGTTATTTATATAGCATTATTAATAATATATACAGTATCAAAAGCATTTTATGAAGTTGGCCAAGCCTAACCATTTTTATTAAATTAAAACAGGAAAAAAAAAAACCTAAGCTTCCCCATAATCACACACAAAGCTTTAATGAAAAGTTTAAATTTCTGCTCTGAAGGAAGCTTATTTTATCATATTTTTAATTAACAGATAAACCATACCTAATCTCTTTGTTAATTGCATCTAATTGCTCTTGAAGCATTATGGCTAAAGTTTGAGCATCAGCTTGACCACTAGGTGACAAGAGATCAACTGAACTGAATACAGTCTCTCTGTCATCTTCGCCATCTGAAACATCAACATCACTCTCAAATGCTTGCGCTACATTTGCCAAAACGCTTGCTTGTTGTGCACGTTCCCAGTCCTGTTCATTAAGGGTCTGAACCTGTTGAAAACAAAAAAGCCTAGAAATCAAAATCTAATTTTAAAACATATAACACTTTAATTACTTTCAAGAAGCTAAAGAAGATAAACAAAGTCAATAGGTTCACACTTACATGCTGTAGGTATCCAGCCAGAACGCAATATTTAGAAAACACAATAAAAACAAAACCAATTCTTTAGAAAACTGCAGATTTACAATAATGGTTCAAGTTATAAAAATCTTAGAAATACCCTACCTAACTACAATGCAAAATTGCAAAGGTTTGCCAACAATACTAATCCAAATTCCAACATATGTTTGAAAGACAACTTGGTGTATTTAGGAACTGAGCCCTGCTGAAATTGAAGTATTTAAAAGGGACAGAGAGATTGCTTGCCAAACGATGAATGGCATGCTAGATTATTACACTGAAATTGAAACATCTTTGAATGTGCACATAAATTAAAATTTGGATTTGGGTGTTTCAGATAATATATTTGTTTCAAAGCTGAGTTTTCTAATCACACTTTCTAATAATGAATAGTGATCAAAATCCCTAGTTTTCCCAGTTACTAAATAACAATTAAAAAGTACATTAAAAGTACTGGTAATTATGTATTTAATGAAACAGGAAATCCATGTACACAGAAAGCAGAAACTAGCAAAAACCTACTTTTGTATACTATATAAAACCCATCAATCCCTTAAAGAACTTTTAAACTTCTAAGAAACCTACTTTAGGGAAAAAATGTGATAATAAATATGGAAAATTCTAGTGTCATTATTTAGCAAAGCTATGCTATTCAGGAGCCACATACTATGCATTCCTATCCTACAAACTTTGAATTGAATCTAAGCATAATTTTCTATCAAAATCATAATGTTCCATTACCTTTGAAGGCTCATCTCGTAGAGCTGCCACACGCCCTTTCTGGGGCCGTCTCAATACTGATGAGGTACTATAGGGATCCGTATGACTATCAGCCACAGATAACGGTGTCATTGGGTATCTGAAATCTGGTACATTACCCAAATGTGGTCGGCTAAAATGTGCACAGAAATTTAATCTTTATTAAATTCAATATTCATGCTCCTCTACTTTTATTTTTTGACTGAGAGTAATACTTAACTTTGGCACAGAAACAGTCTTCATTACTATATTCAATAAAATTGTTTCAAATATTAAACAGAAAAACAAAATATAAACAGCTCATTTTAACATCTACCAAAACAGTGTTCTAATTAAATGCTTGTACCTATGATGAAGAGAAGTGGCTCTGATCCTCATTTGGTCATTTTCAGCCCTTATTGCTTCAATACTTAGTACCAGTTGATCCTGCAAAGAACAGAACAAGAAGCAGGGGGGGAAGGAAAATCAGGAAACACACAAGAGCTCTGCCATTACATTCTTCAAAAACAAAACAAAACAAAACTAAACTAAACCAAACCAAAGAATGTACATATCTTCCCAGCCAATAGAGCTCACATCCACCATTAGGCATTCCATGCAATGGGGTGCCTTCAAAACTACTTCTCAACAAAGCAGGGTTTCAAAAGACTTCTGGCATATTAATATTAGTAACCATTAAATCTCCATGATTTTCATCTACCAACTATCAGAATGCAGTGCTGGACGTAGTGTTCCCAGCAAGCGGAGTGTTTGAGCAGTCACACAGCAGAGACTGAAGTGTCACCCGGCAGATTAGCAGAGCACCTACAGCTGGTGGCATATGTTTCTACTGGTGGCGCACATCTGCTCACATCTTGGTGTATGTAAAATTTATTCGGTCCATGTGGATAAAGTTAGAGGAAACACTGACTGGAACTACTGTAGTAATTTAGATGGCTCAGTGCAATTTCATTAGGTAAATGCTGATTCCATTTAAAAACAAACCACTGAAGAAGAGATGTATTCAAATATGATGATTATCTAACATTGTACAAAGTACATAGTACAGCTGAATAAAATCATACAAGCATTGTGATATCAGCACAGACATTTCCATAGCTGCTCAGCTGCTCACACCTAGAATCACAACTTTGGGAAACACTCAATGAAAGGCTATACCCACATTACCTAGAAAGAAATGGGATAACCAGACAAAGGAATTTTTTACACTTAGATCCCACGTGCAGAAAGTTTAAGTATAGGCCGCTCCCATGCTCTACAACATCCCCAGCATCTTTAGTGACAAAAATCTGTTTTGCTTAATTCTGCTCCCAAGAAGAGCTCAACACAACAGCCGAATATGACAGGTGCTTCTCCCCCGACTCCATGATTTTTAAAACAGAGATGTGTCCCCCACCATGGATGCTTCACTTGGGGCGTCGGTGTGTCCTTATGCTGGCGCTCAGAGATTCTTCTATAGCCGTGGTTTACTGCACAGCAATGTGCATGCGCAGAAGGACTGCCTTGTGCCCTCTGGCACGCGCACGGCATGGACTCCTCCATTCCTTCTCTGACTGAAGAAAGAGCAGAATGCTCCAAAGAAGTGGAAGAAGGGAGGAAAGTGGAGCACCCACAGGGACACGCATCTGGAAGAACCATCATTACTGCACAAGGTGAGTAATTTCCTCTTCAAGTAGTGTCCCTGTGGGTGCTTCACTCTGGGTGACTCTAAAGCAGCAGTCACACTTTGGAGGTGGTTTTGGAGCTCAGTAACCACCCTAGTAGATAACACAGCTTGTCCCACTTGGATAGAGGAAGCAAGAGAGGATGAGAGACCATAATGCTGTGCAAACATGTTACCAGAAGACCATGTGGCTGCCTTGCATATGTGCCTAAAGGGTACATTTTTCAGGAAGGCAGTAGTGGAGGACACAGCTCATGTAGAGTGGGGAATGATGGTGCCCAGGAGCTCTCTGTGATGGAGCACATAATGTGTGGATACGTGAAGAGATCCACTTGGACAGCTGTTGCGACAAAACAGGCAGGCCTCTGGATCTTTCTGTGAAAGACAGAAACAATCTGGGAGATTTATACCAAGGTCTTGTGCAGTCAACGTAAAAGACCAAAGCCCAGCTAATATTCAGAGTATGTCACGCCACACGCAGGAGGTCAGAATATGGCTTATGAAAACACACTGGTAAGTGAATAGTTTCATTGAGATGAAACAGAGAGGAAACCTTGGGGAGAAACTTAGGATGAGGATGAAGGGTGATCCTGTCTTTCATAAACACTGTATAGGGAAGCTCGGCAAAGAGGACAGCAAGCTCCCCAATCCCTTTGGCAGATGTGATAGCAACTAGAAAGGAGCCCTTCATGAACAGGTAAAGCCAAGAACACATTGTCAAAGGCTCAAATGGTGGTTTCATGAGGCGCTCAAGCACATAGTTAAGTTCCTAAATAGGGACCGGGGGACGTATTGAAGGAAAAGTGTTATGCAGGCCTGTGAGAAAACATCTAGTAATAGAGTGGGGCAGGAATGACACCCTATCCTCAGTCTGGTAGAAAGCTGCCAGAGCTGCTGCATGCACCTGGACTGTGCTAAGCGCCAGGCCCAACTCATGCAGGTGCAGTAGGTAGCTAAGGAGAACTGGATGAAGTACAGTATTAGGAGGCATAGGATGGTAGGTATCCATCCAGTTGACAAACATTTTCCACTTGTACAGGCACGATTTGCACAGGATTTCCGTCTGCTGTTAATGAGAACCCATTTTACCCCTTCAGAGCACGTGACTTCGGCATTTTGGAACCGTGAAGGAGCCACAGGTGGAGATATAACTTGAACAGAACTGGGTGAAGAATGAGTCTGAAGTTCTGGGACAGAAGATCATGGCAAGGAGGAAAGGGATAAGGCGCTGCTGCTGACATCCAATAGTGGTGCGGGTAAGGTTTGTTTCGGCCACGCCGGGGCTATGAGGATGAGGTGGGTTCGCTTGAGTCTGACCTAAAGCAGGAGTTTGTGAATCAGAGGAAGAGGAGGGAACACATAAAGGAGAGGTATATCCCACATGATGAAGAAACATCCCTGAGAAATTGCCTGTGCAGGCCTGCCCAAGATCAGTATTGGTGACACTTTCTGTTGACTCGTGTGGCAAAGAGGTCTATGCACAGTTGGCCCTAAAGCTGTAACACACAATGGAGAGCTGCGGTGTTGACTTCCCGCTCATGATGATCGCTGAATGAATGACAGAGCATCCGACATGACATTCAAAACCTTGGACACTTATGTGGCGGAGGGGATGATGTGGTGCTGGAGACAATTTTATGGCCTCTGCGCTCAGGGACGAAGACCAAACTCCAACCTGACAGCGGATATAGTACATGCAAGCGGTGTTGTACATAAGGATATCGACCAACCGGTGCACTACGTACCTCTGGAAATGCTTGCAAGCGTAATGGATTGCCAGCAATTCCAAGAGGTTGATGTGGAGCATCTGTTCAGTGAAGGACCATTTGCCTTGCACAGTGTAGCCGTGTCTACACGTGCACGCTACTTCGAAGTAGCGGCACTAACTTCGAAATAGCGCCCGTCACGGCTACACGTGTTGGGCGCTATTTCGATGTTAACATCGACATTAGGCGGCGAGACATCGAAGCCGCTAACCCCATGAGGGGATGGGAATAGAGCCCTACTTCGACGTTCAACGTCGAAGTAGGGACCGTGTAGTCGTTGCGCGTCCCGCAACTTTGAAATAGCAGGGTCCGCCATGGCGGCCATCAGCTGAGGGGTTGAGAGACGCTCTCTCTCCAGCCCCTGCACGGCTCTATGGTCACCGTGTGCAGCAGCCCTTAGCCCAAGGCTTCTGGCTGCTGCTGCCGTAGCTGGGGATCCATGCTGTATGCACAGGGTCTGCAACCAGTTGTCGGCTCTGTGGATCTTGTGTTGTTTAGTGCAACTGTGTCTGGGAGGGGCCCTTTAAGGGAGAGGCTTGCTGTTGAGTCCGCCCTGTGACCCTGTCTGCAGCTGTTCCTGGCACCCTTATTTCGACGTGTGCTACTTTGGCGTGCAGACGTTCCCTCGCAGCGCCTATTTCGATGTGGTGCTGCCCAACGTCGAAGTTGAACGTCGACGTTGCCAGCCCTGGAGGACATGTAGACGTTATTCATCGCAATAGCCTACTTCAATGTCGCCACATCAAAATAGGCTACTTCAATGCAGGCTTCACGTGCAGACGTAGCCTGTGAGAGCCGAGATGAACTCTCCAGCCCATTAGGGAAGTGTCCGTAATAAGCGTGATTGACAGGGGCAGTTGGTGGAACGGCACCCCGGTGCAAATGTTGCCAGGACATGTTCACCACTGAAGAGAGGCAAGGATGCATGGTGAAACAACCATAGTTCTGGTCAATGGGTCTCTGGTCAGGGTGCAACACATGGCGAGCCACAAACGAAGACAGCACATGTGGAGTCTGGCTAGTCTGACCATGTACGTGGCAACAGCCATGTGAACCAGTAATCTGAGACATACGTGCACTGTGACTGTGAGAGAGAGTGGTATGTCTAAGATGAGATTGTGCAGCACCTGAAACCTTTGCATGGTCCTGGTGGTAGTGGTATTTAAATGAGCCCCAATGAACTCTAGGGACTAGGTAGGGTAAAGCATGGACTTCTCATAGTTTATATGGAATCCTAGGTTTAACTGAAGGGCCTCAGTAAATGATGGCCGTTTTATGAGACAATTGTCCATACAGAGGAAAATAATGACCCCGGGTCAGCATAGGTAGGTTGCCATGACTGCCAGAGTCTTGGAGAAAACCCAAGGCACAGTGGACAGCCCAAACAGGAGGACTCAGCACTGAAAACGGTGGGGCCCCTCTGTGAGCCAAAGAAATTGCCCGTGCGCACGATAAATGGTAATGTGGAAGTAGGCATCTTATAGGTCGAGAGCTGAGAGCCAATCATTTCTGTCTGGAGCTGGAATAATGGTCTCGAGAGTCACCATCTTGAACCATTGATAAAAGGATGTATTTGTTGAGCTTTCTGAGATTGAGAATGGGCCTCCATCTCCCTGGTTTTCTGGGGGGTTAAGAAGTATCTGGAGTAGAAACCCCTGCCCTGGAACTCCTCAGGAATTGGTTCCGTGGCTCCCAAGCAGAGGTGGCGTTGGACCTCTTGGTCAAAAAGATGCTCGTGAGAGGAGTCCCTGAAGAGGGACAGGGTAGGTGGCCAGGTAGGTGGGGGAGATGTAAAACAGGATAGAGTACCCCTGGGCCACTAGCTCCAGGACCCAGTTGTTTGAGGTACGGGCAGCCCAGCGGTGGAGAGGGGTGAAGGTGATGGTGAAAAGGATGATCATTGGGTTATAACTTGGGCTGGACCAGAAAGACCTCTCAGGCACCCAACCACACCCTCAAAACTGCTGTCTGGGTGGTGGAGGGCTGCACACCAAGGACTGTTGCGGTTGTTGCTGCCTAGTGGAACATCTTCACTGGGACCTGTTCCACTGATGGGACTCGAAGTGTTGTTGTTTGCGTAGGTCATGTTGTGATTGGAAGTGCTCCAGTGGCCTTTAGTATGGGGAGTTGCAGGTCCATTTAACCAGCAGTGTGTACATGTTCATGGTACGCAACATGCTACAGAAACTGGGGGAATGGAGAACCTCATCAATGTTTCGAGTGAACAGATGTTGCTTATCAAAGGGGAAGTCCTCCACCTTACATTGTAATTCTTTAGGGACCCCAGATGCTTGGAGCCATGATGTTCGCCTCAAAACAACTGCAGACACCATGATTCTGGCTGCCGTGTCCACAACGTCCATTGCTGACTGTAGGACTGTACGAGTGATAATGTGCCCTTCATGGATGATGCTGATGAGAGCTGAGCGTTGCTGTTCTGGCAAGGCCAGGACCAATTCTTTGAGTTTGGAACAGTTAAAGTGATAGCCAGCCAGCACGGCCACATAGCTGGCCACATGCAGCAACAAGTGCGGAAAAGCCTATATTGCTTCACGGGGACCTTCTGTAAGTCTTTCTCCAGTGCTACTGACACCTGCCTGAATGGAAGGCCTTGGTATAATCCATGTCTGCACCATGTCATCTGGCGAGGACGAGGAAGGATGCACTGGGGATGGCTGCCCATCCTCAGATAAAGAGTCCTAGGTGCTGGAGTTCTGCGAAGGCAGGTATGGTGCCGACGTGGAGGTTTTGGTGATGGAGGGATGGTCCCCTGAGACCAGGAACAGTATCAACGGTGGATATGAGCGAGGGGATCTGGCTGTGTCATGGTGACACAGCAAATAACTACAAGTCTTAACTAACTGTAACTTAGTTTACAAAAAGTTAACTAACAATAAGAGGAACGCTGAACAAGAACAGGCTAAAGAGCTAACTACAATAGCTAATGAGCTAAAACTTTGTTTTTCAGAGAGGATGAAACTTCATCTACAGATGAGGACAGTAGAGAAGGAACTGAGGAGCCCATGCCATGCACATGCCAGAGGGCATGAGGAGGTGCTTCTGCGCATGTGCAGCATGGGAAACCACAGCTACATAAGAATCTCCAAGGATGCACCAACACCCAGAGTGGAGCACACAGATACACTACTTGAAGAAGAATCCTCTGCACAAAATGAGGCAACCAAACTTTTATAATGAAAAGTAATAGTACTAACTGTGCCATAAGAAATACGTGAGAGCAAGGCAAGAAACCTAGGAAGTTTAAATATTTTTACACAACATACCGTGCTATAACTAAAAAGTTCGGTCATACAGTTTATACCAGCAGTATCCAATACATTCGCCACTTACCACATACAGCGAACAGGACGTTGCAATGTGGCAATTCCAGGCTCTGAAGCCGCATACAGCTGTTGGAGCCTTTACATACGGTCCTCATAGCTGCCTTCCACATACTGCATGCACACACCCCACCGTATGGTGGGGCAAGTGCATGGTGGCAGTGAGTGGCAATCCTTGCAGTCTTGGCTCTGGTGAGTCACCAGTATTTAGTTTGCATGCAGGAGGAGGTTGTGTGTGCCTGGCACTTCAGGGAGGGCATTTATTTAGAGTGGAGGATGGGCTGTAGCAAACATGGAAGGACGACAACCACAGGTGTGACAATCCTTGAATAGCACTTAGATAATAGCAATTGCACTTGGACACCACTGGTTTATACCCTATTCCAGCTACATGCATCCCAACAGAACAGTTACATTTCAATTTGAAAAATATCTGTATAATACCTTTTCATGTTGAAGATCCTCTATTTGTTTCTTTGCATTTTCAATTTCTCGAAGAAGGGAGTTCTAAAATAAAATGATTGCACAAGTTATGTTAATGTTAATCAATGAAGATTTTTAATTTTTTCAATGGTGATTAAGGTAACAAAAGCCATTACAAAGGTCCATTACATAAAGGACTAACTGCAGTACTTCTTTTGACTAGCTACTTAATTTGCTAAAGAAAATTATTTGTTTTGTCTACCACTGTTCTTTTTTAATATGATTAAAAGATTCAGACTCCTGGATCTACGCTCCTCTATGGGTGCGTCTACACTAGAAACAAACCTCGAAGTAAACTTCTAAGTTAGGCACCACTTTGAAGTAGCCAGCAGAGAGTTTACACACACTTTTCCTTACTTTGAAGTTAACTACTACGGAGCCCAACTTCGAAGTCTGTACCCCATTCCCGAAAATGGAGTAGTGCCCTACTTCAAAGTTTAACTTCGAAGTAGGCTGTGTGCGGATGCTCAACCTCAAAGTCTGTTACTTCAAAGTTGTCTCCTCCCCACACACAACCCTGTCTCAGTGTATTCTCTTCAAAGTTATTGCTTGAAACTGTTTGCATTTTAATTCAGTTTTGAAACAGTGTAAGCCATAACATAAGACATTCTGGTAAGAAGGATGACAGAGAAAAATTAGACTGTACAGTAAAATCTCTGCTACCTGGCGTCCCTGTGGAATTTGATAATTATAAGTGCTGGATAGTGGAGTGGTGACAGTGCACTCCACCAGTCATATGGGAGCTGGCCCTGGCCAGTAACCCAGACTACCAGCCCGAGTATGCCAGTTAGTACAATGTGCCGGTAAACCAGGTGCCAGATAACAGAGCTGTATTCAATCATAAATTTTCATTGGTTTCCTATTAATTGTACATACAGAAAATTAATAGTACCTTTCTAACCCTCAATACTAACAGTGAGTCTATCTAAAAATTCAGTTTATTTCATTATTTTTACTCCATGAATAAATTCTCAAACTTAGAGTGCAGTCAGTCTTATCACAGAAAGAGGTTTGGTACCATGGTTAGACATAACAGATTGGCATTGCCACAGAACACAAAGTATATTCATGGGATCTGAGGGCAGGTCAGTGCTTTTTGAGCCTTGCTTTCCAACTATGCTAAACCCAGAGGCCAAATATTTCAAACTTCAGGAGCCTAACTTTAAGCACTTAATTTGGTCCCAGAACCAGTGCTAACAGGGCCATCAAAGTTTTATTTGGTCATGCCTGATTTTCCTTAGTTCCCCTTGAGAATAAAAGCAGAGAGGAAAGCAAAATCTCCTCTCTTTCAGGACTGAAGCAAAGAAATAATCTGCCTCCAGAACCCTGAAATAGTATTTTCAGAAGCTCAGCTGAGATGGTGGACCACTTGATGGCACAGGAAAAACAAATCCCTCTGAAAGTTCACTTGGATCATAAAATATGCCAGTATGTTGAATCTTTAAAGAGAGGACCATTTAACTTTAACTGAAAAATAACTCCCAGGTGAGCACTGTACTCCAAAGGACTCAAATGTTAACCTTCCATATGGGAGAATGCAAACTGATATGAGCATTCGTCAAAAAAGAAAATGCTATCAGAGAAGGAGCTTCCCTGTTTTTCTCGAAGAATTCTTTCATCTACTGAAAGAATTAAGTGTCATTATTGTTTCCTGTAATCTGTGTATTTGTATAGCCACTCAGGAGAGATTAGCAGAGTGCCCAGAGTTAGTTTTTTTTGTTTTGGTTTGGTTTGGTTTTCTTTTTCTTTTTTTTTTTTTTAATTGATGGTGCACTTTTGCACATGCTTTGGTACATATAAAAATTTATTCCACGCATGGAAGGAAAAATTTAAAGGGAAACTGAGTGCCATCTCAAAGAGGAATCCATGAAGAACTAGATGTAAGTGAGCCAAGTGAGGCCTGGTCTACACGAGGAAGTTAGGTTGAACTTAGCAATTTTCTAATCACTCTACACACTAGAGTCAGTTCCACTGACTTCAAGGACTCCTAAGGTCAATTTTGGTACCCCTGCTGAAAACGCCAAATTCAACCTCGCATGGTCGACTTTAGGAAATTTGACATGTCTGAATGTGATCACTGTGGCCAGCACTTTCAGCTCCACTTGAGCTTCATTTCCTGTTTGATCAGCGTGGCAAGCAGAGCAGGCAGCACACCACAGCAGCACATCTGGCCATGAATTCCAGCATGCAGGAGATCCACTGTGTGGGGTGATGAAGCTATACTGGCAGAACTGTGAAGTAGCAAAAGAAATGCAGACATCTATTTCAAGATCTCACAGGACTTGGAGGAAAAAGGATATACCAGGAATGCCCAGCAGTGCTGCATGAAAATGAAGGAGCTCAGGCAGGCGTACCAGAAGACAAAGGAAGCAGACAGACATTCTGGATCATCTCCACAAACATGGTGCTTCTAATAGAGTACCCCCAACCACTGTCCCTAAATAGTCCATGGATCCCTCTCAAAAGATTCTTCAGCCAGCCTCTCGCAACAGTGGGAAATACAGGGTGGATGAAGAGGACGACAAGAATAGTGAGCAGCCAAACTGACAGCCAGGATTTTTTTTTTTTTTTTTAAAAAGAAACTTCATATCACATCCCCTTCTCCCAGTGAATTTTGCTGCTGGACCCTGATTTCTCATTTTTAATCATGCTACCCGTGGATGAAGAAAGGAAGGAGTCAAGGGTACCCTTCCATTCAACTCCCAGGGACATTTCTCAGAGCTGAAGGCCGACATACCCCCACCTGTGACTGTAGGACACTTCTTGCCCTTGCTCACCGGCTTCAAAAGCTCCTGTCATGAACTCCTTTACTGTGTGCATCTTTTTGTTTCCTAAATTAAAATGCATAACCTCTCAGAAGCAGTGTCTATTATTTTTGTTGCATGGCCAGGGAGAGGAAGCGGAATTTTCTACCTTATTCTCACATAAGCTGTGGAGCACACAAGCTGGGTGCCATCACGAGCAAAATGCTGCTTTTGCTGAGGTCTAACCCAGTCAGGAGGGCTCTTGAACCTGGCTTCTAAACAGACAAATGCACATTGTACCACCATTCTGCATTTGCTCAGCCTGTAGTTGAACTGTTCCTTACTGCAGTTGAAGCTCCTTATATATGGCTTCATGAGCCAAGGGAGCAAGGGGTAAGCAGGATCTTCCAGGACCCCTATTGGCATCTCCAACAGTTATTTTCTGGTCTGGGAAGAAAATTCCATTCTGCAAATTTCTGAACAGACCAGAGCTCCTAAAGACATACGCCTCATGCACCTTTCCCAACCATCCCATGTTGATGTCAGTGAAACAGCCCTTATGATCCACCAACACTTGCAACATGGGGATGTACCCTTTGTGGTTCATGTACTCAGTGGCAAGGTGGTCTGGTGCCAAGATCAGGCATTTAGAGAACCCATCATGGCAAAATTGTCCACTATGTCCTCCACATTTCCCATCCTCACTGTCATTCATGGCAGAAGGGTATTGATTACCTTGGCTATCTGGATCACAGCAGCCCCGACTATAGATCTGCCTACTCCAAACTGACTGCCTACTGATGGTACCTGTCCGGCATTGCAAGCTGCCACTGAGTTACTGCCACATACTTCTGAACTGTCAGAGTAGGTCTCATTGTGGCATTGCTGTGCTTTAGGGTGGGCGAAAACAATCTGCAAAGTTCCATGGAAGTGGCCTTAGGCATGAGGAAGTTTTGTAGCCACTGCTGATCATCCCATACTTGCGTAACAATGCAGCAGTGTCAGCTTGTTTTATGGCACCAGAACCAGCACTCCACTGTGTACAAAGCATCAAGTGTAGCCAGCATCTCCATGTTCCTCCTCTCCAGTATCTCACATTTGTGTGTGTCTGTGTCCTCCTCAGAGCCTTTATTGCTCTGACAGTTGCTTTTACTGTGGTATGTGCAGAGCCTAAAGTGTGAAGGGGCTCACAATACTTGCCACAACGGTCTGAAGCTCAACAGAGTCCATGGTAGCCTTTTAATGGCACTGCATGGACACCCAATAAAAAAGGGTGCAAAAACACTGTTTGCCATTGCTTTGGCGGGGGGGGGGGGCAGAGGGGAGTAGGACATAAGTGCAGTATGGAAGGCTGATGACATACATCCAAAATTACCAGTCGCACTGTTTTGTCCCATCAGACACTGGGAGCTTCACCCAGAACGCAAGAGGGAAGCAGGAACTGTGTGATAGGTACTTACAATGCATTGCTAGCAAAGTTGAAGCTGCCCACCCTAATGGGGACGTACTCCATTGACTTCAAGTGCCAGGGGGGACATGCACCCCTGACTTTACAAAATCACATACTAAAAAAATTGACCTTAACAATTTCAATAAAATCTCCTAATGTAGGCATAACCTGAGTGAAAAGGCCATGCAGACTGCAAAATGTCATAAGCTGAAAGCTGAGCTGAATTAGGAGGAAAAGAACAGATCCTTGGACAGAGGTCTGAAGTGTGCAACAACTGACCACAGAAACACTCCTTGTGCAAAGGATGATTTTTTTTTTTTTATAGTCAAGCAGACATTCCTGAGTGGGGAAAAATGATATTTCTGCTGACAAGACCACCGACATGATCCAGAAAACACTGAACTGGATAGGAAAGGAGTGATACAGAACACAAAAGGGAATTGAGAACTGAGTTCTGTTCCTGATCCTGTAACAGACTTGTATGATCCAAAGTGAACACCTCTATATGCTGAACACCAAAACACCCAAAGGCAAGCAAAAGAATCCTTAAATAAATTTTCCCTAGAAAGAATTAAATGTAGGACATAGAAAACATCCCTTAACAGGCATAGGTGTCTGTAGTTTTTTTGTTTTGTTTTGTTTTGTTTTTTTAAAAAAAAGAATCACCTATTTTCAAAAAGTTATGAAAGTAGTGTTTCTAAATTTGAAGTTATTTATTGGTAAAAGTTGTATTATTTAACTGCTAAAGTTACATGAATTAGGCTTGTATTGTAAAATCTCTAACAGACATATTGTTGAACATTTTAAGCTACTGTGGTCATCACATTTAATGATTTTCTACCTTATCTTCCAGAGCAGCCATCCTTTCCTTGAGATGAAGTTGAAGTCTTTCATTGGATTCAGACAGAAGTTTATCAACAGTATCTGATAAACGTTTATTATGTTCTTCATTCATCTTCTCTCTTTGTCTAGCCTAAATTATTTAGGAAGCATTGAAAGTATGATTAGCTATTGACATTTTCTATCCTATGAAACATTTGAAAAATGTCATTTAGAAATATCTCCAGGTTGTGAAAATTTTAAAGGTCACTACATCCCAACTCCTTATTTTCTCCAATGCAAGACACTATCCTCAAAAGGTTCACAATTAACAGATACGTTGATCATCCAAAGGCTTTCAGGAACACCTGAATCCTTCTGATAATCAGAAGTACCAAATTCGCATGCTTCTGAGAACTTACAGCAGGCGTGTCCAACCCGTGGGCCGCATGAGGCCCTGGACAGCTAGTAATGCGGCCCCACGAGATCGTAAACTTTTAACATTATTATGTGATTTATATACATTAACTATATTATATATTTTATATGCGGCCCAAGACAATTCCTCTTCACTCAATGCGGCCCAGGCAAACCGAAAGGTTGGACACCCATGACTTACAGTCTGGTGACTGAGTAGATTTCAAAGTCTGCAGCGCCCCAAGGCCTGATGAATCAACATGTCTACAGAAGATTGTGTATGTGCGCACGTGTATGCCTGTGTGTTATTACTTTTAAACATTTTGTTTCAAATTTCAGCTGGAAACTCATAGATCACAGTGAAATTCACTTAGTTTATTTAGGAGCAACAACAAGCAAACATCATAAATCCTCCAATCTCTCCTCAACTTTTAGCACCATACCACGTGGGACATAGATCAGCCCCGCTCCATTAGGGGCTACCATGCAAGAGATTATAGTTTTACTTTTCAGGATGGTTTCTACACCCCAAAAAAATTTTAATACCCTTTGCAGTTCCTGATTCTTCTCCTCCAGTTGTGCTTCCATCTGTCTTAATCGTTCTTCAATGTTGCCATGCCTCTCTTCAGCCTGTCAATTTGAAAACAAACTAATATTTAAACCTTTAAGAATGTACTCAACTCTCACGTGCTAACAATAAGTGTAACATGCCTTGGTATACAAGCTGCCATTTTTGTCAATTTGCAATGCAAAACAGTTTACTGCCTGAACCTAATGAGGATTTTTACATTAAATCATAATCAAATCGTTCCCCGACACCAGAATTTCATGGTTCAGCCGCTGCTAGCAACTGACTTTTTACCAGGAAAATTTACGTTCATGCTCCCAATGATGCAATAAATTTATAAATTCTAACACATAACTTCCTCTCTCCCTTAATTCACATTTGCCTGTGTTAGTAATCATGAAAAGCAGAAAATAGCAAGTAGAAAAACAAAGGTCCAATGTATGAATTCTACGTTCCTAAGTTTGGAGACAAGTTCCAACAGTTTAGAGTTCCTAGAAGACAAAGATTCAGACTACAAAGCCAGTAAAGGGATAGGAAAGACAACAAAAAATGAAAAGAGGACTTTAAAGACACCTGAAAAGTCCATTTATAGCTATCAAATATATTAAGATCCGCAGAAGCTTTTTAAGGACATAAAAAATAAACTGAAATTTTTAGGCTCATTATTTAAAAGACTCATCTCAGCCCTTGCTTAGACCTGGCTTATACCTAAAATTTGTGTCAATAACCACAATGTTCCAGGATATGACAGTTTACAACCTTGAGCTCCACAACTATGCTCACCTACCGTTCGTGCAGGATCAACGTGACTAGGTCGACAAAAGAACTCTTCCATTAATCTACCTACCACTGGCTAGAGGTGGATGACCTACAGAGATGCAAAAGACACTTCTTTGCTGCAGTGAACATCTACATGATATTACAGTGCCCAAAGTGCAGACTTTGTTTAAAAAAAAAAAAGGGAAGAAACTGCCTTCTTCCCTGCCAAGGCAAGTTGCTGTTTGTATTTTGACTCCCTGACCATGCTTTCTGAACTAAAGCATACATCAAAGGGGTAACAAATGCAGTAATTAAAACAGCAAAAGGAAAGGAAACACTTGTCACCATGAAACACACAAAGCTGGTAAAGCAAACTCCCAATAACAGAAAATACAGAAAGAGGAAGCCACTAGAAGCTCGTATTTTGAACACATACTACATAATTAAAAGAATGAACAAAGAAAGCACAGATTATACAAAATATTGTATTGATTCTATTGGAGGAAAAAAAACACTGAATAATGACTGAATAGAATTGCAATAGCTGAAATAGAAAAAAGTTTCTCCCACAATTCAATGCTAAGTCCCACCTTCGAAAGTGCTGCAACTCTCTGTGCCAGTTCAGCCTCCACTTCAGGTAAAGTCTCAGCTTTTCTCAAAGTCTGCTGCAACTTTTGCTCAGCCAATTCCAGTCGTTCCTGTAACTGTCGATTCTTATCTTCACTCTAAAGATTAAGAATGCAATAGTCACCATTTACAACTAAAATGGTAAACATTTGTGCCTTTATCAAATACTGGAATAGAAAGACAGCTAGCGTTTAATTAGACTTACGGAAAATTTCCCAGTCTTGATTTTACCTTTCAAACATAAAGAGAAAAGCAGCTTTCTAAACTAATTTATATAATTAAGTTTGTCATGTAAAAGTGCTTTTTCACTGAATTAGAAATTGAATTCTTTCATAAAACACATCCACAGCATGGGAACTATCATGGTGGCATTACTAAGGACTCCAATGTTAAGGTTACGCAGAGATTTGCGATGATAGTTGAGAATGCTTTCTTTTGATATTTAAGTAAAATTATTTTATATGAGCACTAAATGTAACACTTAACTTCCTGGCAAAGTAAAAAGTACACATGTTCAGTATTTTAGAAGTTAGGATTAAAAATAACTCAATGTTTCCTTCTGTTCCTTGGGCCCCCTGTCTTACATCACTTCAAAATATAATATAATTTAGTTGTGCACAAGAATCTCACATCTACTAGTTTTCTTTTAAAAAATAAGGTGATGAGCATTATTTGGTGCAACTATACTGTTTTTGTTTAAGCCAAAAGAAAGAGATGGATAAAATGTATTTTAAAAACAGAAATGGTGCCCACCAAAAGACAATAAAACTACAAAGCTTCAGCAATTAATGGCGTGTTTTGTATTCAAGCTTCTGTTCCCTGCCTCCTTCCTCAATCCCCAGATAATTCACACTCCTTCATTCTGTCATCTTTCAGATAGCCCCACTCATGTAAGTGCTTCCATTCCTAGACACCTAGCTAGAGTCCCACTACAGAACAAAGAGGAATATTTAAGGAGGGCCCAGTGGGGCACAGGATAGCCCCCACAGGGGACAGGATGGGAGAACAACCCAGCCCTTCTCCGTCACCAGCTCTTGCTCTGGCCTCTAGCTCCCAGCCTGGTCGCAGCTCCACTCCCAGCCCCATTTCCCTCGTCCACATTCCTGCCTCCCCACTGCAGTCCCAGTTCTCAGGGGCAGGGAGGCATAGACAGGAGTAAGGCGGGGGCTCAGTGTGGTTTTGTGACCCTGGGTTTAGAGACATGCATGTGTAGAGGGAGCAAGAATGAAAGGTTGATAGAGGCTCTATACCAGAAACAAGGATACAGACTAATCATTGTGGGGAGACAGGGAAAGAGGAAAACAGTCAAGTGTGAGGATTAATCAGTGGGATTGAAGAGTGATGCTAAGAAGAGAAGGACAACGGGACTCCATCCTTCTACCTTTATCCCACACTGACATCCTGTTAAACTTTCAAACAGTTTATAAAAAACAGAGATCGAAGCTATTCCAGCAAACCATGCAGTTCAGAGGCACTATGAAAGCTGCAGAACATGAAGAGGAGGTATAAAAAAGGATTGAGCATGGGGCAGCCCAGAAAACAAGCAGACACAGAGATGGAGGTTAACAAGTAGAGGATCTTAGAGGAGACTGACAAAAGGGGGAAATTTAAGCACTTTTTTAACATAATCTACTCCACTAATTCCAACATAGTTATAATTCACAAAATATTCAATATAGCACAAGATCCGTCAAGAGCGTACTTTCTTTGTCCTAAGCTTTATATGTTAAAATGTTTAAATTATTTTGTTGCTCACTAACAAATCAGAAGACCCCCACACAAAAAGCTAAAATTAGCTAAGAACATTTATCTACATTTATTTTCAACACAACCACTCAAAGTCTCCAATGAAAATTGCAACATCTTCGAAGCGAACATTAATGAACACTTTTCACAAACAATTTATCCAGTTATACAGACACCTCATCTCCACAACAAATTCTCTTTTAATTTCTATCATAAAATTGGAATTTCAATTCTTCAAAGAAACACAATTTTATCTACAGCTTTAACTTTGACCTCTGATTTCCACAGGCAACCATAATATGTTAGATTTATTTTTGAAAGTATGACTGCTGGTAAGATATCACTATAATCTTCAAGATGACTAGCTCACACTGGGTACTGGTAGTTTAAATATTACTAATTTTTATCAGCAATATATTCAACAGAAATTTCTTTATACGTTATTTTAATAGTTAAAAATGATTACCTGTCGGTGCATGGAGTCTTTATTAGCAATTTCATTTTCAAGTTTATCATTGAGGTCATGCACAGATGTGGCTTCACGCTGTGCAGCGAGGTAGCGTTTTTCAAGAGTTGTAATTCTCTCTTCCATGTCTTCCTTTTGGGCCATGGCCTGTGTTATGAGAAATATTTGTCAGACTAAAAAAGATAACCTTTGGTCCAGTAAAAGGTTTGAATTACTTAATACTCTAGCTAAATCAAGCTTCTTCTTCTTCTGTACAGCAAACTGAGTAAGTGTTGAAATATTTACTCAGAAGTACTGTTCTAGTAAATTATAAACTTATTTTAAAATTAAATAGGACCAGCAGTTAAGTAGTGAGTTATAGAATGCCTGTTATTTACTTCAGAATCTTTACAATACTACAGTAATTTTCCTTATGCATTGAGCTGAACTTGTGCACCTATGTTTTTCAACTTGGTTGCATGAAGTTTGTCTCAAATTCCTATTTGGTTGCTAAATAAAAAATGTGTCCTATTTTCAATGGCTTTGTGTATTCATAAATCCACTAAAGGTGTGCTTCAGGAGCTAAGTATCTTTAAAATCAGGATCTTCGTCTAGGTACCAATGTTATGGATATAAGAGACTAAATTTAGGAACTCAGGTTTGAATATGTGGGATTAGGATTTGACATCTTTCCCAGACTACCCATTTTTGCAGAGCACACAGCATTACTTAAATTTTCAGACTAAAATTTCTTTTAAAAAATGTATTCAGTGTTATCTTAATATTAAATCAGTTTAAAACAGTGGGTCTTATACGAAGTTCCATATATCAAAGAATCTCTGTGAGGATTACAATCTGTACTTTAAAAATCTTTGGAAAAAATACCATGTATTACATACTTTAGATATTACGAAGTTTAAAAACAAATTTAACATTATCTTAAGAAAAAAACTGACAAAAGTTAGAATAATATTTAGATACCCTTCTTCCTAGAACCTTGTTCTGAGAGCATTACAGATTCTTTCATCTTAAATTTACCAAATTTGTGTATTCATGAATTTCCAGTAGCACATCTATTCTGAAAAAAGCATAGATAAAACTCCACATCTTTTTATATCTCTGTGGACATAGAATATCACATTTTCCTTGAAGTAAGTCCAGACTCTAGCTGAAAAACAGAAGAATATGCTTTACAGCCCAGAGGGCAAAATGTAGGACACCTTCAAGAATGTCAATTTTCAAGTAATTAGTAACCACCACTTTAGCAAACAATTAACAGAAATGTAAATTTGAAGATACATAACTGAATACTACAACTTCAAGAAAATTAGCACTTAGGAATGAGCTAGGCAGTTAGGTAGAGCTCTAAAGAGGCACATGGATGCCTAAGTTCCCATCGATGGAGTGTTAAAATGAAATGTCATCTGCCTGAAGTCGAGACTTAAGTACCTATTGCCATGACAGACAAACAGCTTAGTACACCTGCCTAAATGGTCCACTTAGCTGAGACTACCAAGATGTTCACAGTTCATTCCTCACCTCTCGTACATCTCTTTGTAACTTTGTATTCATTTCTTCCGATTTTATTAAATCTTTTCTAGCTGTGTCAAGATCTTCTTCCAGCTCGGTTACTCTGCTAGAAAGAGCGGTGATACGTTCCTTCATTTGGCCTTGCTCGTTGGTCTGCTTGTCTATAATTTCTTGGAGTTCTATAACTTTAGCAAGATCTTCATCGTGGTTTGAAGAACCATCAGACAATCTCTATTTTATTTAAAAAAAAAAAAGGAAAACCCTTTACATTTCCACACTACACAGAGCTTTGAAATATATATTATATTGTTTCAATGCAACAAAGTTAGTTTGTACAGTTTATCACACCATAAAGTTGTAGTAATTACCTGGTGCTTTAATTATATTCTTAAAACTGAAAATACAAGACAAAAAAATTGCATCAGTGTTAAGAGCCTTACCTTCCCATTTGTGCTCAAAGTGTTCTCCTGATCATGATTTATATCCAGCCCTGCATCAGTTAATGTTCTTTTCTGATTGTTTTGCTCCTTCAGAATCATTAACTACAAACAAAAGTAAAAAAAAAACAAAAAACTGTAGTACTTTTCATATAAGCAATAGTTAATAATACAATGACCTAACGTTGAAGCAAATGAGCAAGCTTATAGTAATGAATTTTACTGACTTAATATTTAGAAAATTATTAATGATTTATAGAAGAGACTGATGTATGTATGGATGGGCAGGATGTAGTACAGGCAGCTAAAAACCCATTCGATGCCTGCTACACTACTGATGTTGGTCTTAAACCTAGGGGGTGGGGGGGGAGGGAGGACAGAGGAATCTGTGAACAGCAGAATAATCAGCTCACATGTATAGTTTCCTGTACAAATTTCTATCAACAAGAACTAAAGGGGGGAAAAAAAAACAAACTCACTCATTCAGTTAGGGATAACTTTAAAAAAAAATCTACAAGTAAAGAAAATAACAAAGAATCATCTATATATTCTAATATTTGGAAGAAGACTGATTTGATGGTATGGACTAAATTCTTCCATCCAGATATCCCACAAAATTTTATTTCACTATCAAGACCTACCTCTTTATGCGTAGTACCTAGTTCTTCTTCCAATAAACTACACCTTTCAAGTGCTACTCGTAATCTTTCCCTTACCTGAAAAATAAAGTCATCAATAACAATCTTACAGCTATCTGAGTACTTAGCAACTATGAACATACGACTGAAATTTTAAGTTCTTATAGGTATGTCTTCCCATTTGTGTAACTTCACCATCACTGACTCATAACTTTACATTTTGAAGTCTTAACTTGCATCACAGAAAGGATCTTCTAGAAAACTGACTGAGCTCTCTCGACCAACCGTTAATGGACACTTTTTCTAAAAATGAGATAGAACTTCTCCATGTGAGCAATGAACTTCATTTGCTGCTGCCTTTTAAAGCTAGACTGGAATTCTGTGCATCTGAAATATACCTCACCTTCAAAGAGCATTCAAACACCTGTAATTTCTGGCTTAAAGGAGAAGTTGGTGATTTCAATGTATAGAATTGTTAAGTCTATAAGAAACAATCATTTTATTATACACAAAAGCTACCTGGCAGTAGGGTTCACCTTAAGCTGTGACCATTTGCACAGCAGACCCCTATCGGGTAACAGGCCCAATGAACAGATAAACTTAGGGGATCCAGGATTCGCCTTTATCCAGCTTCTTCTTGTGTAATATTCTGGCTGGTAGTGGTAGGGGGTTAGAGAGATCCCGTTCCTCCCTTTTTATCCCTACTTTACTATCTTGAGCTCTTTTTTTCCCCTCTTTTCTATTATGCACACATGCACTCAATGTAAGGGAAAGGGTGTGAGAAACAGGGAAAGGAAACGTGGGGTGAAAGTTCAAATGAGAGGCAATGATGAATGAAGAGCAGGTGCAGATGAAGAGGTAGAATGAATGAATTTTCTGCATTAAGAAAATTTACACAAGTGTAACACCAGTACAAATAAGCTCCTCAAAAAGGTTTTAGTCTCTAAGGCATTGTCTACACTACAAACATTTGTCAGCAAAAGTTATGCCACTTTAACTAAAGCATGCTAGCTCCTTGCATCAGCAGAGTGCATCCACAAAAAAACCCAACTTGCATCAACACACACATCAACATACTGTGTAATTAGCTGCAGGCTGCTTTGGTAAGGGTTTGCAATGCCTCATGGGGCACACACAGCCTCATATAATGCATGTCTCAACCCCATCATGATGAGGCATCCTATTACAAGACTGTCAGCTGCTTTTCCAACTGAACGGTGTTGTGGGGGGAGAGCAGAGGAGAGAAAGATAATGCATCTGGGGGAAAGGGAAACAGCAGGATGACTGCTATGCTTTGGCAGGGAGAAGGTGGCATCCCCTCCCACATCAGCCACTCAGCATGCTCAGTATAGTAGTCCCTCCCAAAGCAGCCAGCTCTGCCTGCCTGCAGGTTTGATGTTCCTTCCCAGCTCTCCCACAACCACCGCAACTGCTGAGAGTGGCATCCTAAGCAACTTTGTGAGCTCTCTGGGCTGAGGAATGTCAAAGCAACACAGCAATCCCATCCTAACACCCCTTCCTTACTCATACCTCCCCACCAGCAGAGTGTCTGCCGCTGCGCTCCTAGTGCAGAACAGACAGGAGTTTTCCACCTGAACACTTTGCTCTTTGTTCCTCCAAGGAACAGCACTCAAAGATAGATGTGTAAGGGCAGAGGTGCATGGCTGCAGAGCAGCAGAGAATGAAGTAGTCACAGCAAGCATTGTGGGATACTAGTGGAAGCCAGTTTCTTTGACTAAATGGACAGCCCTGTGTAAACTGAGTCTGTCAATATAAAACTTTACCATGAAAAGCTTTATACCTCTCATTGAGTTAGTTTTATTTTGTCGATGTAATGGCAGAATTTTGCCACCATCAGAAGCTTTGTAGTAGGTACAGCTGTCAACTAAGGACAGCTTTTGCAGACAAATCTTTGTAGTGTGGTTAAACCCTCAGTATTCCCCAGATACAGTAAGACTCCTCAAACTTCAGAGCAGCCACTATCCAATCTTCTCTGCTCTTGCACTTGAAAGAGGAAACAGCTGCACACAAACTCTGACCAGGCAGAGAGTACAGAAAGACATAACAGATTTTCAGTAAGTTTTCTTTCGCTATTGACTGCACTGACTAAACTGGCAATTATCTTCTCCCTGACTCACTCACCAGTTCACTTAACTGCTTAGATTCTTACTTTCATCTGCCTAGTCTAGGCCAGGTGTAATAGCTCACCTTAAGTATGGTGCCATTCACTATGTTGCTACCAATTTCACTCAATTAACTGATTATATACTCAATTTACTGATTATATACCCAATTTACTGTCCCTGGAGCATGTGATTATTTACATAATTTTGTATTAGTGATTAGTAACAGAGACAGTATGAATCAGGTTACTTGTAACCATGCTGCACTGTTTATTGGTACTACTTTACCCTTTCTGCTCTCGTATCTAACTTTACTATTTCTCTGCATTACATTTTCCTCCTTTTTCTCTCCCTTCACCTTCCTACCTTCTTCCTATGTTACACCCATTAGCTTTTCTTTCTCCTGTTCTTCCTGTCCCATTCCACCACCACACAGAAATGATACCACTGCCTCTTTTTTGCCTTTTTCTATCTGCATCTGGTAACACCTACCCCAACTAGGTCTGTCTCCGTTCCTCCCTCAACCTCCCTTCCACCTTTTTTCTCCAGCCAATACCCAAATACCATCTCAAAAAAAAAAAAAGTCACTGCCATCCATAATAATCTCATCTCCCTTTTTACTAGCTTTCACATCCCTAAGTTCTCCTCCAGCACTGACAGATGCCAGCTTGTGTGTTCCCATTTCCTTAAATTCATTTAAATTCTTGCTGCACAATGGTCTTCCTGGTTTGTTGCTTCAATCACATCACCACTTTGCTTGTGTCCTTTTAGTGGTTTCCTTTTCCCACAGAATCAAGTACATGCTACTACTTTGATCTGAGGCTACAAAGGGCTTTAAATAATGTGACTGATCTGTATGTTCTCTTCAATCAGTGATGTCAGCTTCAACCGCCTGTGTCAAATTTTCAAGCATATATGTTTGTTTCTTCCCAAACCAATTCTTTTTCATGGGAACAGCAGCTTTAAAAATGCCATATAACCACATTACACTATCCTCCTTAAAACTCACCTATGCCAACACAACACAAAACACTTGGCAGTAGTAAGACTGCTGGTATGCTGCAACTGCTGCTTACCTTTCTGACCACAGCTATCAGCATTGTTACTTTATGCTCCCACTGTCTATTTGTTGTAACAACCTGTTGTCCATTGACTTCTACTCTGTGTACAGAGTAACCAATCATCAATAATATCCTTTTCTGTGTTAGTAAGTGTGAAAACCCCTTAGGTAGATACGTCATGTGAACCAAAACGGAGCTCTTTACAGTAATGCAGCTCATGTTGTTATATTAAATTGCATTGCTTTTGTCTTAATACAGTACATATACATTAGGAGTTTGTATAGACGTAACTCCATCCTTGTAATTACATTAGTGTGCATTTTCTTAAAGCATTGTCAGAGAACCTAACTTCTGAAATTTAGCTTAGGCAGTTATTCGTACCACACTTTGGTGGTGGCAATGAGGAGAAGACAAAGCATTAGCTGGCACATTCCATTACCTTTTCATCAAGGGCTTTGTGATGTTCAAACAGTGATTTCAGTGCTTTGAGAACTTCAACTTCACTAGAAACTCCTGCTGGAGATTGAGCCTGTCTCTTTACAACAGTCATCCTAAGGGACCGCTCATGTCTGGAGACTAGACATTCCAAATGTTCTAATAATAGCTGAAATAAAAACAAAAAAGTAGATGAGTGACTAAATGTTAATTCCGGTTTTGAATATCAGACTAGAATGACTCTAAAATATCAGGTTTGAGTTTAGAGCTTTAAAGCGAGGAGCCAATGTTCAATGTTAAATATACTGGTTTCTTATCCCTTTACATTTCAGTGGACTCTTTGTACAAACCTAATAAAATAGAAAGGGACCACTGTTCACCCATTTACACAGTATTCTTCCCCACATCTGGCCTCTACGTAAGATGGCAGATTTGGAAGACTCATTCTAATCTTTTGTTCAGATGAGACTTCAGATCACTGTCCGTTTCAAGTTTGGGAACTGCTTTCTAATGATCGGGGTTGTGAGAGCTATGTGGATCTCTACAACCTGCACTCCTACTCCACTAATTTAGAATCAGAGCACTGTGCTTCTGGGCAGAATATTCCAGGCTACACGCACAGACCTAACAGACAATCCTATATGGACACTTCCTCATATGAGACACAATTGTACCAGCAGTGAGAATCCACACAGAAACTACTCAAAGAAGAACTTACAAATTTTTATCTTTGCTCTTCAACTTAGTGTATAAGAGGAAGATATGCAGTTTGAAGAGAATTTCAATGTTAAATTAATTTCTTCAGTTAACTACATGTTCCTTCATGGTGGTTTAATGGGGTTTAGTGACCGTTTAAGGAAAAGAGGCATCTGAGGGGGATGGACTCCAGGTTACCTCATTTAAAGAGTCTCAAAAAGATAAGTGCTCCACTTAGGAAGAAACAATCAGTGTCACACATACAGAATGGGAAAGGACTGCCTAGGAATGAGTACAGCAGAAAGGGATCTGGGGGTTATAGTGGACCACAAGCTAAATATGAGTCAACAGTGTGATGCTGTTGCGAAAAAGGCAAACATGATTCTAGGATGCATCAACAGGTGTGCTGTGAACAAGACATGAGAAGTCATTCTCCCACTCTACTCTGTGCTGGTTAGGCCTCAGCTGGAGTATTGTGTCCAGTTCTGGGCACCGCAGTTCAGGAAGGATGTGGAGAAATTGGAGAGGGTCCAGAGGAGAGCAACGAGAATGATCAAAGGTCTAGAGAACATGACCTATGAAAAAAGGCTGAAAGAACTGGGCTTGTTTAGTTTGGAAAAGAGAAGATTGAGGGGGGACATGATAGCAGTTTTCAGGTATTTAAAAAGGGTGTCATAAGGCAGAGGGAGGGAACTTGTTCTTCCTTGCCTCTGAGGATAGAACAAGAGGCAATGGACTGAAATTGCAGCAGGGGAGGTTCAGGTTGGACATTAGGAAAAAGTTCCTAACTGTCAGGGTGATCAAACACTGGAACGAATTGCCAAGGGAAGTGGTAGAATCTCCATCACTGGCGCTATTTAAGAAGAGGTTAGATAGATGGCTTTCAGGGATGGTCTAGAAAGTGCTTGGTCCTGCCATGAGGGCAGGGGGCTGGACTCGATGGCCTCTCGAGGTCCCTTCCAGTCCTACTCTTCTATGATTCTATAAAGATCTAAGGGAGAAGTGGGACAGACATAAGGAGAGAAGAACTTCTCAGGGGAAGACAAACTTGGAGAGACTGTTTAAAGATCTAAAGCCAAAATTTTTGTAATACAGGTTGAACATCTTTAGTCCAGCACCCATGGGACCTGACCAGTGGGTGTCAAATGAGAGAAATTGTCAGACCACAGAGGTCAATATTGTCTCGCACATTGCCAATACTTTCACTGCTTATGGGGCTGTCAGAAGACACATGGGGTAAATTACATCTAAATAAGAGCCCAGAACACTGGGAGCCAGGACTGCTGTCTGTAAACAAACTTTGTGGAAACACAGGGAGCTTGGCCACACCCACAACAAGTGGTCATTCAGCTAACTAAAATGATGCCAGAGTATGGATATTGCCAGATGAGAATGTTTTGGACTAGAGAGGTTCAACCTGTACAGATGTCTGATTAGGCTGTAGGAAGCTACAATCATCCAACTACCGTAATCCCTCGATTTATGCGGAGGTTGTGTCCTGGGCAACCTCTGCATAACTCAAATTTTGCAAAAATGGGGGTATGGGGAGGGGGGCTGGGGAGACCCTACAGAATTACCCTGGCTGGAGCAATGGGCTGCTGGGGGATTTGGCAGGGGGCAGCCACGCAGCCCCCAGCTTCTCCCAGGTGGGAGGCACACAGCTGCTTGCGCAGTTGTTTCTGAAACAGCACCACAAACAGCTGTATGCCCGCCAAGGCTCTTGCAGCTGGGGGAGCCAGGGGCATGGTTTCAATTTGCACTTAACTTGTGTTAATGCAAGTTAAGTGCAAATCGAAATCACACTTCAACTGTACACAAAACAGAACCCAGGTAGGTAAGGGACAGCTCAGAAAGCTCCCTGTTCTCACTGTGTGAGGAACTGTCCTCACCCGGGAAGAACTGTTTGCTTGTTGACCTCTGCCAAACCCGGAGAGCTGGTACTGAGGTCATGAGACCTAGCAGGTTAAAAGACAGCACCACAGCACAAACACTTGTGGTACATTGAGGTAATTCCATTTTGCATGTGGTCTCGGTAGAATTAGACACAGGATTTTAACGGGCATGCCTGGAAGGAGGGAGAGACTGGCTGAGTGGTAAGCCAGCCAATAATCAATAGAAATTATCAGATAAGTAACTAACCCTTGTATTATTTCTTTCTGCTTTCAGTTCAGCAATTTCTTCTTCCCTTTCAAGGAGCTGTTCCCTGCATATATTAAGCTCTTTAGTAAGTGCTGCAAACTCCTGGAACAAAGCAAACAAACAATACATCAGTGGTAGTGTGCAACCCAATTATATGAATTATTGCCACAATAAATAGTTTAGTAAAGTTGTAAGCAATTATTTTTATTCAGCTCATCAAAGGAACACATTTATACATGGTGGGAGGTGCTGGGAGAAACAGTGCTCATGACTGGAACTCAAGACTCATGGATTTTCCTCGGTATGCCAATGATGTCTTCTGTGGCCTGAGTCGAGTCACTTCCATTATCTATGTTTTGATTTCCCTTTTGCTAAAAACCTTTTCAAGCCTAGCAAAATACATTTTTTTTTTTGAGAACCAGACATATACTAAGCTGAAAGCTTTAAGACAAAGCTATTCTGAGTTAAGCGAGACGTAAATGAAACCAAATGCCTTTGAAAGGACATCTTTGAAAGTACATATAACTTCATTCCTGAAATGTTAATGTGCGGCTAAATAACTTCTCTCAGTACAAAAGTTTCAGAGCCTAATTCTGTAAAGATACATGGGACAGGAAAAAAATAACTTCTCTGACATACCCCTATGGCAAATACTTTTGGGATTCCAGACCAGAGATAGTGCATAGATGAACTGCAGACCAAATCTGGACTGCCAGATGCTTCTGAATAGGTCAAGAAATATTCTTATATATTTACTGTTACCACAGTGTGAAAAATATTTCTCTGAGGCCTGAATCTTTACTATATCTTGACCAAGAAGTTTGTATCTTGCCAAAGAAAAATTAACTAACTCTGCATTAGAGTCCTGAAAGTCACTATGAAAACAATAGCAGTAACAAGGTCATCAATAACCAAAAATCCACGACTTCTACCTCCTCTCCCTCTTTAAAAGGAAAAAAAAATAAAAGATCTATTCATTGGAACAATCCAGCTTATTACTGGGTGTGCCGTTCAGATGGCTTTTTTAAGTCAATCATAAAAAAATGCTCAGCTTGATGAAAGAGAGAGTTCCCTTTAAAAAAATACAAAAAATTGATCTCTTTACTCTTGTTCCATGGCAATTAAATTCTTATTTTCCTTTTTCAAAACAGGAAAATTATAAAATTAATTAGGTCAGTTTAATACATCTAATGAAAATCCAATATTAAATACACAAACATAACAATGTATTTCAAATGTTGTTCATTCCAAGTTTTGTACATGAAGTAAAATCTTCTAATGATGCTAATATGGAGCGTTCACTAAAGCAAACATGTCCATACAAGTTCTTCATGAATAAAACATCAATGCAAAACAGAAAGCAGACAATCATACCTTCAATTCCATCACTAAAATGACAACAGGAGAAGAAAAAAAGAGCAGTTCTCAAGTAACTAAGTTATAACTATAGCAGAACCCCAAGATACATGCAGTCAAATTGCACGAATCCCAGCTTAATGCAACTCTGAGTGATGGTGATATAGCACCTGGCTCCAAGCTGCCCACCACTCAGGGGAGCTGGGAAAGTGCTGCACTGGTCAGTTTCCCTGCTCCTGGCAGTGGCAGCAGCTGAGAGCCTGACTGAGCAGCTGAGAGCCACTGCCAGGAGTAGGGGAACTTGACTTCCACAATCCCTGACAGGAGCCATTTCCTCGCTCCTGTCAGGGTCAGCAGGCTCCCCGCTCCTGTCAGGGGTGATGAGAATCAGGCTGCTGCCACCAACAGCAGCTGAGAAACTGACCAGCAGAGCAGCGCTGGTCAGTTTCCCATCTCCTGTGAGCACTGGGCAGCCCAGAGCCAGGCTCTTGGCTGCCCACCACTCACAGGAAACTGACCAGTGCTGCTGCACTGGTCAGTTTCCTAGCTCCCCCCCAAGCTATGCAAAATTTGACTTATGCAGGGTTGTGTAAGAATGCAACCTCTGTATAAGTCAGGGGGTCTACTGTATTAAAGTTGGCTGGAACCCAGAATTCTTGTTCCACAGAAACTTTTAAATTAAAAAAAAAAAGCGTGAAACAAAATAATAAAATGAAATTCTGAAGTTTCCTGAACAACAGGAATTCAAAAAATTATGTTTAGAAAGTCTAACTCTTCTTGTATCAACTTCTTCCAGACATTTCTAAGGATCCCTAAACATCCTGGTGCCAAAGAACTGGAAGGCTCAGGGATCCTAGGCTCCCAGGGCTTCTGGGGAGGCAAGGACAGAAGCACCAACAAACAATTGGTGCTGCATGTTCTGTTTAAGACAGCTGCGCTGCCACTATGATTTGGAGTAACACTGCCTCTCATCTCAAGAGTGAGGCCAGGAATACCCCACTTCCAGCACTTCCCAATGGTACCCCCTCCCCCTGTCCCCACTATCATCTCTTCTCTCTCCCCCCTCCGCCCCCAAGAGTGTCCTCTTTTTGGGAACCTGAAAGATGTTAACCCTAATCTCATTATGGAGAAAGATCAAGAAATACAGATATAGAAGACAAATTTATGACCAAAGATGTTTGTTTTGTTATGTTGACAGTGATTGGCCAAACCTTATAACCATGGAGGCAAAATGAAAAACTGGCAGTCTATTTAAAGTGGCTAGCCACACCCTCTCCCATCAGTGACTGACAAGTCTGGTTCTGCCTGTATAGCAGACATGCTGAGTACATTGGTTAATTGACTTTTGCACCTTGTACATTAAAGAGAATGCTAAGAATATAGGCAGAATAAACAGGGTAATGCAACATACCTGATCTGCCCTACACACTCTAAAACATGTGGCAAAACAGTAAGTAATAAAATGAAGGTTTATGCCAGATTTTCATAAAAGGATGTTCACGCTGCCATTCTAGTGTAATAGATTCTACCAGCTTTGTCCAATAGAATTTCCAGCGCTCGTATAAAACAACTCTCCTGCCACATGATGTTGTGGCTGGTTTCATAACAGAGAGAAGAAATCTTATCTCCACTATTGATGGGAGAACTTCACTAAATCTTTATTGTGATCATCGTCTTTCAAATTTCATTCTGTGAGCTTATATTGTGTTTAGAACAAAATGTGTGGTTTTTTGTTTTTATTTTGTTTTGTTTTTCTTACAGAAAAGAACTTCTAGAAATTTACATCTCTAGTACCTTAAGGGCAGAAAACATCTTAAAGTAGATAATAGCGGAAGGAAACGTGCCTTCAACTACTAGCTGAGTAGGGTTTGGGGGATTAAAATGTTACACAGAGCAGTCCTACCTACAGTAGAAATATGTTTGCATTCAGATTTTTCCTTAATTTCAAGGTTAAAAAAATGCACAGTAAAAAGGAATATTGTTGAAGAAGCTGGATATAAGGGTTTAAGAATGGAATGAGGGTATCAGAATATTTTTCCCTTAATCATTTAAAATAAAAACCTGTCTGAGATCTCTCAATACTGCAGATGAATTAGTCAATAATTAAATATAAGAATGCTTCATGCACGTTGGAGTAAATTACTAGTACCACAAACTAGTCACATTCATAACAAGAGCCAAGAGATTGACACACCCCATTTAAGGCTTCAAACAAAATTCTTAACAAAAAGTATTTAAACAGATGGTGGAAAATCCATCTAACCTTTCATACCAGCAGGACTATTACACAATTGCAAACGTTGTTTATCAAATTACCTATCTTCCTTACTTATTTAAATGACAGATCTAATTATGTTTAAAAGAAAGTTAAGCTATTTTTAAAATGCTACCCTTTTAATAGGCTGCTCCTTTAATTATTCTGAGCCAAAATAGTCAAAAGCACTCTAGCAAACTGTCAAGCTCACAATTCTGTAAATATCTGTTAATTTGGGGGAAAAAAAATCTGAGTTTCGTCCGTATAACTTGTTTTAATATTGACAATTTGATCCTCTCTATAGCCTTGGTAACTCCAACAGCTGTAAGGAAAAAAAAACAAAAAACAAAAAACAAAAAACTAGGCTTAAGAATGAGGAAAATCCTTGCTTATATTTTGAATTATCTGGTAAAATCCAGTGAAATATTCTGTAGAGAATGAAATAAAAACATCATGAAAGTACACAGGTCTTACCTGAGAGCATAAAGATCTGGGTATCAGTGTGCTGAAGTACTAATGCTACTTTATATTTTACGACATTTCAGTACCAAAACAGCTCTATGCAACTGCTTTATATTTTGTTCCAAGACTACTCAAAAAATATTTTGAGAGGGACTATACCAGGCTAACAGAAACCTGATTAAAACATTAAAATATGGTTTTGGTATTAACTCTTGTGAACTGTTAACTTTAGTGAGGGTATTTATGCTATGAAATATATCTGTGCAGGATTTTTTTAAAGAACTGAAAGTGCAAAATTAAATATTTAGTGTAATAAATCTTGCAATGCAATTAATCTGTAGTTCCTTAATTTTTCCAACTTCCTGTAATTTTCCTCATGCTTGGAAAGTTAAACAGCATCACAAAAGGGGGTAGATTTTATGCTTTCTATGACTTCTAAAACATAATGCTAGCATTTCTACACATTAATGGCATTAACAGACATTCTCTAATTAAAGCATATGATAAAATATTTCATTGTTAAGTGTTAGCTAGTGACTTTCTGTTGACACAAAATCCACATTCAATATAAATGCAGGAAAAAAAGATATAAGACTGAATGAAAGCAGAGGAAGTGAGGGGTAGATAAGAAAAAATGGGTGGAAAAAAATGACAATAGCTAGTTTTTATATAGAACTTCTCATCAGTGTATCACAAAGTACTTCACAAAGGAGACCAGTATTAACCCCATTTTACAGATGGGTAAACTGCAGTACAAGGAGATGAAGTAACCTTCACAAGCAGAGAGGTAGCCGTGTTAGTCTGTACTCCAACAAAAGAAAACAGCAGAAATGTAGCACTGTAAAGACTAACAAAATGATTTATTCAGAGATGAGCTTTTGTGGGACAGGCCCACTTCATCAGATCAATCTCATTTCTAACACAGACTGACATTTATAAGTACGGACGACCAAAAAAAGAAAAAAAAACTGACAAATCAAATATTATAGTCAAGCCCTTAGATACAATTGCATCTGCTCTGATCCTACTGACAGAGACCAAAAACTACAAGACCTCAATCAAGCATTCATAAAACTTAATTACCCACCGGGAGAAGTAAACAAAAACAACTTGACAAGGGCAGATGAATACTGAGAAACCAACTACTTCAAGACAGGCCCCAGAAGATCAACACCAGAACACCACTGGTCATGACCTATAGCCCCAACTCAAACTCCTACAATGTATCATTAAAAGCATACAATCTATTCTGGATCATGATGCTACACTCCCGAATGCCCTAGGTGACAGGCCTGTCCGTTCCTATAGGCAGCTTCCTAACCTAAGAAAGATTCTCACCTGCAATCACAGGCTACATCACAGTAATACTAATCCTGGAACTTTTCCTTGCAACAAACCTCGCTGCCAACTTTGTCCACATATTTATTCTGGGGATACCATCACTGGACTTAACCATGTCAGTTACAAGATCAAAGGCACATTCTCGTGCACTTCCAGCAATATTATATACGCCACTATGTACCTTGGACGGACCAGCAAAAACCTTCACCAAAGAATAAATGGACACAGAGCAGACAACAAGAAACTCAATATACATAAGCCAGCCAGTGAACACTTCAATGGAGCGGGCCATTTTGTTAAAGACCTGAGAATTTGCATCCTGGAGCAAAAAGAATTTAAAAACAGATACTTCTCACTCTAATGTGAGTTGGCATTCAGATTCAGATTCAGCATATTAACACGTGGTATGAACAGAGACATCAACTACCTCACGCATTACAAGGACTGCTTCCCTTCCTTTGATGCTCGTAATTATCTCAGGGAGGACAATTAACATCCCCACCACCCCTCATCATCCCCCTCCTTCAGTTCTATGTGCTTGATTTGTCAGTTTTAGTGCAATTTTTATTTTTTGTCCTCTGTATTTATAACGGTCAATCTGTATTGGAAATTAAATTGATCTGATGATGTGGGCCTGTCCCACGAAAGCTCACCACCGAATAAATCATTTTGTTAGTCTTTAAAGTGCTATATTTTAGCAATTTTGTTCAAAAGGTCACCCAGCCAGTATCAGAACTGGAAATAGAACCCAGGACTCAGAGTCCGTCTTTTTTTAAATATATATTTAGGGCGGGGTGGGGTGGGATGGGATGGGGGTGGAAATAAGTTAGAGGGAGAAGTGAGAGATCTTTCAGACTCACTATCCCCTTTCCTACCTAGCTGGGCTCTGAAAGGCAAAGAACATGCCTCTCCTTCACAACACCATGCCTCAGCACAATGGCAGGGAAACGGAACCAGATGCACCTCACACAAAGCAGGGACAGGGGAATTGGGCAACTGCAAACCCCAGCCTTTGAGAATGGTGCAGACCATAGCACACATGAGCCAAAAGCCACAAAGACCTGCGCTGTTGTGGGCATCTGAGCCTCTCTTCTTATCTCCCATGTGAGCCTGAACACTATTTTCTCATGCAAGGGGGTGACACATCCAGCTGAGGTGTTCACATCCAGCTCTCTCAAACCCTCCCAACTGACAGACATGTAGAGTATCTTCACCATATACCAGGCTAAGTTAAGAGGCAAGGATTCTGCAGATGAATCCACACAATAGAAACTATATTAGCACAGCTATGCCAGCATAATCCTAGCATGTCCAACAGAATCCGACCCGCAGAGACTTTTAACTGGCCTACTAGACTGGCTGCCACAGGAGGGCTAGCTACTGCAGAGCCCTCAACAGCTGAGACAAGGGGCCGGCAGCAAAGCAGTTTGGAGCTGTGAGGGGGACTAAGGGTGGGGTTGGGTAGGGGGTGGTTTGTATCTCCCTCCCCGCCCCGGGACACCTAAAAAATTGCCACATGGCCCCTGATGAACAAAAGTTGGACACCGTGGTAAAGACCCAGCCTACTCTAAAGAAAGCGATTGTAAAATCAGCATAGCTAAAGCATTCAGGCGATGTATTTTTTCACACTGCTGACAAACACAACTATGTCAACCTAACCCAGTGAAGAGCACCCTGTGACTTACAGACCATGCTACCCCATCTGCTCTCCTCCCCCATGTGCCTCTCAAGTACTGGAGCCCTGAACTTCCTACGCCTCCCACTCCTTCTCAGCACTTCTGGAGTACTGATCTACTGATTCACACTCTGTCCCTGCTCCTCTCCTGTCTCTCAGCTTGCCATGAATCAAGCTCTGGGAGGGAAAGGAAGGAGCAGGGACTAAGCTTGAATCAGAGGACCTGTGGTGCTCCAAAAGTGCTGGGAAACAGAAGGTGGATTAGGAAGTGCAGGGATCTACTGCCCCATTGCACAAGAGGCACACAAGGGAGGGGAGCAAACAGTAGTTCTGTGGGCTGTGATGGCGCACATTCAAAGGAACCTCACTCATGCAGCCCATCCACTCTGCTCACCTAACCCTTAAATGTATTCCAGGACTGCATTACCGTTCTCCTGATTTCCAGCTGGTACATGCTCTTCTCAAAACTTCAACACCCCATGACCCTTTCAGTTTTACCAGGGAACAAAGGGGCGGGTTGAATGGGGGTATGCAAATGAGGGGCTTTGAAGCAGCGAGGAAATGCGGAAGCTCAACACTGTATGGTATTAAGGGCAATGGACACCGTGGAGACTATGCTGTCGGAACTGAAGCACTGAAGTGGGATCAAAGCAGAAAGGGGAAATGAGGTGATTCCTATCTCTGCAAGGTGGGGAAGGCCGAATGAAGAGCAAGAATCAGACTGTACTGGATAGGCAGAGAGATGGGACACAAGTAGATTAATTCGTTGTGCTCACACAACCTGTGGCCATTGCAGTCCATGGCTAGATAACCAGAGCCAAGAAGTTAGAAGCAATGGAGAAGGAGAGCTGGACTCCGGTACGTTGGCCACTGAGAATTTTTTTTTTTTAAATACAAAAATTAAATTGCCGAAAATGCTAACTCAAAGTTATGGCTGACCAACGCTGTACTGAGACCTTCCAGAACGTAGAGCAGGAGTTAACAACCTGCAGCAAAGAGGCCAAGAGTGGGCACGCAAGCAGATTTTCATCAGCATTCAAGGTGGGAACTCAGCTATCTTCTCCCTCACCCCAACTGGCAGCTTGCTCAAAGTTGCCTGTGGATTAACAATAGACCAGCTAATGCTACCAACCACCATATAAATTAAGATGCAGAGCTTTACCATTCATTTATTAATGAAACTGCTGTAAGTAGGACTATTAGTGATTTTCAAAAGCATTACCAGCATTCGGACAGTATAGAGAGGTCAAAAGGTCAAAAAATTCTGTACCGCACCTCAGAACAACTGCAGAGGCCTGATGTAGCATGTAGCTATACTGAAACCTCTGAAAGCCGAGATATGAAGAAAAGACACGATACCTCCATAATGTAACTAATGCCTCCCTCTTTAAACTATGCTCCAACACTACAAATATTCAGCTATGTCTATACTACCACTTATGGCTGTATGATTTATGTTACACAGAGGTGTGAAATGACACCCCAGAGTGATATAAATTACTCAGACATAAGTGCCAGTGTGGACTGTGCTTTAATCAGTGGGAGATCTTTTCCAACCAACATATCTATCAACTCATGTTGGCAGTGGATCATTTATATCAACAGGAGAGCTCTCTCTTCAGCCTGGAGAGGCTACACTAGAGATCTTACACTAGTGTAGCTGTATCAGGACAGGTGTACCACTGCAAGCTCTCTGGGGTAGATATATTCTTGGCACTTTATCCTTAAAGGTACTAAAGAACACTTTAGGAAGAGAGTACTCATGATCTGTAAGAAAAAGTTTAACGTCTTTTCTTTATTAAGTTAAACATGGGCTTAGGTCAGGTGTGGCAAACAGGATCGACATACACCACACCTACAGTTAAACACTATGCCTACACCATACAACCCCACCCTTAACCTTGCAAAATGTTCTCCCTCTCCTTCACTCATGCCCTTAGCATTCCTTCCAAGATATTGCCTGCACTTACCACTCACAAAAGGCCGGCGAACACTGTCACGTTTGCTAGACTGCCGACATTCCTTATCGGCAAGAAGATACCTTTGTTCTCCTCTACTGACACAGCCTACAATATTAATCATTGAAATGAGGCATACTTAATCACTCGATACACACACACTTCTCTTCCAAAATTGTTAGCTCTGTCAAACTGCTCCAGCTAATCCTTGCATCATTTTTCAGCTACACCAAAACCAGTGAACATAGCTGGTGCGCACTCAGATAATTGCTAGAATTAAACTCTGTGGGGGACACACAAAAAAGACACATTCTCCTGGCCCTTGCTCATATCTATTCACTGTAGAGTCATAGATTTTAGGGCCCATTCAATCATCTAATCTGACCACCTATGTAAACATATGACTGATTTATTCATCCAATTACTGAGACTAGTACTTTGTGTTCGAGTAAGACCTATCAGAAAAGCATACAGTCATCACTTAGGCTGGGTCTACATGGGCATAAATCTACAAAATAGCCGTATTTCGAAGATTACTAATGAGGTGCTGAACTGAATATTCAGCACCTCATTACCATTAGGATGCTTCCGGCCACAGCACTTCGAAAGTGCATGGCTCAGCGCCGCTACATGGGGGTCCTTTTCGAAAGGGCCCCACACCTTTCAAAATCCCCTTATTCCGATCAGTGAGCAGGATAAGGGGATTTCGAAATGTGCGGGGTCCTTCTGAAAAGGACCCCCATGTAGCTGCACTGAGCTGTGCACTTTCGAAAGCAGCACTTTCGAAGCGCCGCAGCCGGAAGTGTCTTAATGTTAATGAGGTGCTGAATATTCAATTCAGTGCCTCATTAGTAATCTTCAAAATGGCCATTAGCATGGCTATTGCGAAGATTTGTGTACATGTAGACACACCCTTAGAGATGCAGAATCCATGAATTTTTTGCTATGTTGTTAATCTTCAAAACTAGCCCTACTAAAGTTATAAATTCCCAGTAGCTATTGCCAGTTTCAAGAGGGAAGTGCTGAGGTTGCACTGCACAGCAGCATGTCTTACAGTAGGGTCACAACATTCGCAAGGGTTCGCTGTTGAGAACACTAGCGAACGTTGAATTTTGCAAATGTTATTTTACTCCATTTTAACCTAGCTGCGGGAGCAGAACTCAGTGGGCTCCCAAGCACCAGAGGGGGTGGTGAGATGGTGGAGCCCAGTGGCGGGGCTGTGGGGAACCAATCAGTGGCCAGGCTGGGCCGGGCCGGGCCCCTGGCTGGAGGCAGGGTCAGGCGCCCTGCTCTATATAGGCCAGGTGCTGACAGAGCTGCCACAACTGCTGGAGCAGGACCCCTCCACCTGGCCCCCTTCATGCCCAGCTTCCAGCACATGTACCCCAGCCTGCGCCCTGGCCTTGCCCACGCCCTGCACTTCTCCACCCACAGCCCCGGGGTGTGAGGGTCCCAAGCCCAGTGTGTGCATGTGTGTGTGTGTGTGGGCGGGGGGGGGGATATCCTGCTTCCTCACCCCCCCCCAACCTAATCAGTGACCCCATGTGGAGCAGGCAAAGGGCCTGGAGCAGGCAGACGGCTGTAGTTAGTAGAGGGTCCCTGCAATGGTAACTGTGGCAGGCAGGGCAGGGAGAAAAGCTGTTCAGAAGCTCACTCTGCCTACTTGCCTGCTGACCCCGGCAGGGGAAAGTGGAACCAATTACCCCAGTAATGCTTCTTCCCCTAGCTGCAGAGAGCTAGGTGGGAGGACCCACCCCTCACGTTTCAAGCTTTCCTTCACTCTTTGCCATCCTGCTGCTTCGCTCGGCTAAAGCCACCTTTCTTCTTGTGGTTGTTGCTCTGTCGGGTGAGCTGCTCACGAATAAATGAATTTCCGAATGTTAAACTCGCAAATGTTGTGACCTTGCTGTATTGCCTAGTTTTCAAATGTTTAGGTTTGCATTATCTTAATGCTTCATTTCCTGGTTTTCGGAGATTTATGTTGAGCCATTCTCTACAAGCTCATTTTCATCCTGCTCTTTCATTAGAGAAGCCAAGTCTGTCTTTGAGTAAACATTGTGAAGGACTGAAAACAGTTTCTAAGCACTTTCTCTCATGTCAAACATAACTAAATCACAAATATTTAAAGTTATTATGCTATACACACTCATGTTCAACTACACTAAGGCAACTACAACTTATATTTTCATACAAATAAAATAATGTAACCAAATTCAAATCTTCTAAATTGACAGACTCAAAGGTCAAAAGACCTCATTCATCTGAATACACAATACTGTACTGCACAGGTTCATTTATCCAAAAGGGAAAGATTAAACTATGTCCAATATTCAGATACAACATAAATATTTCTTGATGGTATTAATCCTTTATAAACAAATGACAATTTGAAGTGCAATTTAAAATAGCTTATTCAGATTGTTCTCCATCACAGACAGCCTTGTTAAAGTAATACTTCCAAACTACAGCCGCAACCTGTAGCCCTCATTCCCAGACTCAAATTAATAGTGAACTTACAGCCAAAAAAATCAAGCAAACAAGAATATCATCAAACACAAGAGCACTTTTCTTAACTTGCAATGAAACCTGAAGGTAAAAAATGATTTTTAAAAAATTCAAAAATCTTATTTTACTTAAATCAGGTTTCATTTTTAAATAATCAATTAAATACTAAATTTCTCCTTTAAAAATAAATTACTATGAAGTCTCTTCACAAACCACATACACATACAGTTACAGTCTCATAAAAATGAATTAATGACTAGTCTGTCCAGCCTAACTACCACCTCTTGTTTTTTCAAAGTTCTGAGCTTTCAATTTCTGTTTCTTGGCAGAATAAAAAGTTGTACTGCAAAAAAAGATAAGCTGCATACGACTGCTTTTGTTCTGTGCCTGTGTGTTGTCAGGCCTTGGCCAAGCATGGGAGAGGAGTTAGTTAAGACACCGTCTTAAGACGGAGAGACAATATATAGGAAAGGACAGAGGCAGAACAGAAAGGAACAGTGGAGTTGACTGGAATGAAAAAGGGAAGACATTATTCAGTGCGCACACAGCTCCCTGCACCCCCCCCACACATCTATCACAGAAAAACACTCATGGCTTCTGGACGTAAGACCCTACCAGGGATTATTTTGAAGAAATCTGGAAATGTGGAAAAAAGGAAGCCATACCACATGTGAGCAGTGCACGAATTTGATGCAGAACCTAGTTGCAAGAATGAAACAACGTAAGGAAAACTGATTATCTGGAGAAAATTATGAGGATGAAGATGTGGACCATGGCTGAGCCGATGAACTGGTTAGTAACCTAAATTCATTTTGAAATGCACCACTCTTCAAGATCCTCTCTGTGCCTTTTAGAAGTATGATTTAACAAGAAAATTCCCAAGCTATTTGCTGTGTTGGATGTTGCAAGGACGAAAGTTTGGCTTTCCTAATCCTCATGGTTTGTTTAGTTACTTAACTAGGTTTAAAATCTCTCACTCAAGTATACAATACAGAAAGCTGCAGTAAGAGAAATCTAGAGTGGAAGTTGCCACTGATATAGTAGTGATACCGTAAGTGTATTTCCTATTGTACCTTATTGTAGCTTAACTTTTCCAAGGGAGCCCCATTCCACACTTGTTTTCTCAAAAAAAAACAAAACACAAAACAGTATCAGTGAGTTCAATGGGGCTTACTCTTAAGTGCACTCTAAAGACGGTCTTTACTCATAAACAGGTAGTAGAGATCATCCCTCCATCATATGGCTGCTATTGTTACTGATTTAATTACACAATATATTTCACCTTAGCTGCACTTGCCTGGATAACATACTTCCACTAAAAGCATACTATGATACACACACAGACTTATGAATCCCATAGATTTATGAATCTAACAAAAAGAGTTATTTTTAAAAACAAAAGTTAATTGCAAAAAAGTAAAAATCCTGATTTTACAGTGCACAACTTGTAACTGAATTACACATAGCTATTGTGATCCGGTACACAGCATGGTGGTAATACACAGTTTTCCTCAAAACTACAGTATATTAAGAAAAAAATAAGAACATTTGTAGTTAATACATGAACAGAGTCTTATAACGCCCTGACTGACTCTTCAGAGACATTTGGTCTAAACTTCTCACGAAGAGGCATTTATCACATCCACCTTAAATTAATGAATTCTAACACTCTAAGGCTACATCTACACTAGAGTGATCTATCGACAGAAGTCACTGTCAGAAGAGATCCTCCGACAAAACTTCTGTGGACAGATTGCATCCACACACAAAAACGGACTGAAAAAGCGATCCTCACAGTTCACACAGAACAGCAGGACTGCACAGACACTTTCTCCACAGAACAGACCCCAGAACCCTATCAGACACATGGCCGGCAAGCCCTTCCGGGAGCCCGACCAGGCACACCCTTAAAGGAACTCTCCCCACCCTGATTACCTGCTCATGCTGAGGCTTGCCTACCTCACTGAGGGCCAGCATAGTTACTGGAGGGCTCACACACTTGCCGTGAGAGACTTTGTGCTTTCAACATAGCCATGGTGCCAGAGCAGTCCCCCAGGCCCCAGAACTTCTAAATAGGGAAGTACACGTTCCTGGGAGCTCTGCACCTGGCTCACCGCGCCCGCCCCCCCCAAAACAGGACACCAGGATGCAGCCTGCCTTAACCCTGGAGAATTGGGTTACCATCTCCTTCTGGAAGCCTGCCACTCTGGACAACAACTGCCCTGTCTGGAACCAGTTTGGCGTGGGGAAGTCCACCATCCAGGCTGGCCTCACGCAGGTAAGGTGCTCTTGGGGTGCAGGCCCTGCACAGGGTGGATCCTGCCCAAGAGGGACCCTCGGAGAGCAGGGTTGGGGGTGCGAGGGATGCGGTTGGGAAGGGAAGGGAAGGGAAGGAAGCCCCATCCCCAGGGGATCATGCCATCCCACCCTCACACAGACCTGCTGTCAGCAGGGGAGGGCTGGCACCCAGAAACCCTATGGGGAAAAGAGATAAGAAGGGGCAGGGAGCCCACCGAGGACCAGGGTTCGGGTTCAGGTCCACCTGAGCCTCCCTGCGCTCCACCCCCAGCATGCTGCCCCACTCCAGCCCCTCCATCTCCAGCAGAGACCAGAGTTACATAACAGATGGGTATTGTGTACCTGGCCCAGCCACCCGACATACACCTTGAAGAACTGTCCTCGACGGTCAACCAGAGCTTAATGCACCATGGAGTGGTATCCTTTGCAGTTGATGTACCTTGTCGCATTGTGGTCCAGGGCATAAATGGGGATGTGGGTCCCATCGATTGCTCTGAAGGGTTGAGTCCAAGGCAATCATCAGAGCTCTCTTGCTGGTCTCTGAGGTGGTACTGCCCTCCAGCTCCAGCTGGGTCCTGGGCTGCTGTTCCTGCAGCTCTGGCAGGAGAGCACCCTTGGCCATGTCCAAGGCGGCTGCTGGAGGAGACGAGTCCTCAGCCCTCAGGAGGTTGTGGAGCTCAGAGTACTAGGTGAAGTTTGCCAGTCCTTCCCCAACCTCCTGGCTGTGTCCCAGGCCCTGTGTACTCCTGGCACAGCTCCTTTACTTTTGCCCAGACCCGATCCAAAGTAAAGACAGGGTGGCCCCATACCACCGAGGCGGTGGCAAGCTGGAGATAATCTGGTGCATTTCGCCTCTTGGTGGTGCAACCCAGGAGAACAGTCTCCTCAGCCCACAGCCCAATGAGGTCCTGGATCTCAGGCCATGAGGGAACCTGTCATTTGCTGCCCCAGGTGGGGAGCTCCTGGGACTCCTCCTATGGTTCCTGACAGTGCTGGGGTGTTACAGAGCTGCTGGCTGGCAGCCATGGCCTGTGGATTCACTGGAGAGTGGCTGTGAGGGCATGTACAATAGCAGCTTATGGCTCTGCTGTTTGCACTCTCTCAGATTCCTCCCCCACGGTTTCTGAGGCTTCCTACAGCTTTAAGAATGGTTAGAAGCAGAGAGCATAGAGCTGTGATTGCTGTGGACAGGGCATACCCGGGCCATCTGGCTGGCACCATGGAGGACTGTTTTGTTGACAAAAGGCCCCCTTGGAGTGTCCACGCTTTTTTCTGGTCAACAGACTCTGTTGATAAAGGCATTCTGCCTCATGGTGCAGAGGCAGAAGGCTGTTGACAAAAATGCCACAGTCTATTGAGTTACTGTCGACAGAATATATTTTTAGTGTGGACACTCCCTGAATTTTGTCAGCAAGAGGCCAGCTTTGTCAACAAAATCCTCTAGTGTAGATGTAGCCAGAGAGACTAAAGAAACTTTGTAGTCTATAATAAGAACATTTAAAATTGCCTTCACCATCCTCCAGTTGTGTTTTGATTAGACAATGATACTGCATGACTTCTCAGATACCTAAAGTCACAACTATGGAGTCCATGCCAGCTAAGAAACTACCATACTGCTTTTTCTCCACCCCTCACCACCAGTAAGGCAAAGAATATACTTTTAGTTTAACAAAAAAAAAAAAAATCCTGTACCATCAGTTTGACAAGAGGCAAATCCATATAAATTTCAGTGACATTTTTGAGAATTCCTTTTTAAAAAGTGTTCCCCCAGCCTTTCCTCCCTCCCCCCCCCCAAAAAAAAAAAAAATTGACTGAGATCATATAGGATACCACACATGCTGGGACGTGAATAAAGAGACTGCATAGAGGGGTGATAGTGGTCTGTTATGCGTGGCTCCTGTCCTCAGATTTCAAAGCCTGGCACTCATTACAGTATATTTACATTTATGAAAATGTAATGGGAATTCATCTTTTCTGCTGAACCCTCACATCACAGAATTGATCAAAAACAATGTGTAACTGAAAGATTAACTACTCTGAAATCAAACAGTACTGAACTGGTGTTTCCCCAAAGGAGCTTACAAGTATTTTTCTGTTTTCTGATTTTTTTGTGGTTTTTTTTTTTTAAATACAGAAGTAGAATTCTTCTCTAACTAGCTTTTTGTACAATACATTTGCAAGTTTTCTGCAGTTAAGTGTTGTCTAAAAATAAAATGATGTATTTAAGGCAATTAGTCACCATGCGAGTATTTAATATCTAGTTTTATTGAAACCAAATCTAGATAAACTTAACAGACACTTATGAAAACATATTTTGTACAATAGTTTCAAAAGAACAATGCTCCTGTTTGCAAGCTATACAAGCAGCTGAGAAACTGCATCAGCCCTTAATATTCATCTTTGCCTCCAGCTTGCAGAGTTAGGTCTGTTGCTAGAAGTAGCATAGTTAAGTTTTCAAAGCATGTTAAAGGGAATGTTTTGGGAACATCTGTAGGAGGTTAACCAAACCACATGTTAGGCAAGTGTCAACAAGATTCCCCTCCCCCACCACTTCAGTGTTTATCACGCTTTTTTTTTTTTTTTGCCAATCTATGAACAGCCTGGTATTATAATTCCAAACTTGTTCAAGCAGGTTGGGCTCAATAAGGATATATACTTGTAACAATTCAAAAACAGCCTTTGAGACAGAACTAACATTATGAGTGCTTAATTTTTTAATTTTATGTTGATGTTCAATTTTGATTATTATTCTCTGTATATAATATATTTGCCAGTTAAGAACTTGGCATTCATTCTGAGCAAAATTAAATCTCATTTTATTGATCTGCAATACAAGGGTACCTGAGGGTTAATAGTTAGGTAGATTATAAGAAACACTGGGAGGCTGAAAAATTTAAACTCAATTGTGAAACATACTCTTTAACCAAACTGGCTAATGTAAAAAAATCTTAGCAAGTATTAAATAACTATCATTAAGATACAAATGAGAAATGAAGCTCTGCCAGAGTTCTAAACATGAAGATAAACACCTTCATAACAGATATGTCAAAACATTTTGGTACTGTAATCCAACACAGTAATTCAAGGAAAAGATACCAAGAATTTCCCCAGTACATTTCTCTTCTCCTGAAACTACTAATACCCACTTTAAAAGAATTTAAGTTCAATTATGCAAGCTATTTTTAATTCTTTTCCCCATGCATACAATTTGCACCGCATACAAGTTGGGGACCTGTGGAGGGGGGGGACTCAGTGGCCGTGTCTACACTAGCCCCAGACTTCGAAATGGCCACGCAAATGGCCATTTCGAAGTTTACTAATGAAGAGCTAAAATGCATATTCAGCGCTTCATTAGCATGCGGGCGGCCGCGGCACTTCGAAATTGACGCGCCTTGCCGCCGCGTGGCTCGTCCCGACGGGGCTCCTTTTTGAAAGGACCCCGCCTACTTCGGAGTAGGCAGGGTCCTTTCGAAAAGGAGCCCCGTCAGGACGAGCCGCACGGCGGCGAGGCGCATCAATTTCGAAGTGCCGCGGCTGCCCGCATGCTAATGAAGCGCTGAATATGCATTTCAGCACTTCATTACTAAACTTCAAAATGGCCATTTGCGTGGCCATTTCAAAGTCTGGGGCTAGTGTAGATGTAGCCAGTGTGTGACGTTGTCATGAAAGACTGTATCACAGTGCATATGTGAAAGAAGGCTGAATCAAAATTGTGTAAGTCCCATGTCTAACTTTCAATGGTTTCATTCCACAAAAAAGTTTGCAGTTTCCCTTTAAAAAACAGGCTAAAATAAATTATGTACAGTTATCGGGTCCCACAGTCATGCGTCATCATGATTTGAATTCTGTACCTTCAGCACTGCACTATAAAATATCACCAGTTAAGCTACAGAACTAACTGTTAGGAGGCTGGAGAAGTCTATTATCATAAGGGATAAGAGAATTGTCTCCCTGTACACCAGCACCCAGAGCTTAAAAATTGACTCAAGAATCTTTTATAACAGAAAACGTTTAGGTTGTCTAACATAAATATAACTGCAATCTCCTACTATGATTAAGTAAAGGAAGTTTTCAGCCATGCACTCCTCTATCCTAACTACATGGATTTTGACTACATCACTTGACAACCTCTGAAGGTGCTTCCAGTATATGGTTCTATTAATCTGTGATCACAGTCTTGTCCTATAGCAGAACACTGGCTCTCCAACAGATGTGTGAAAAGTACATAAAGGGTCAGATGACCTGTAGGTAACTAGTAGTAGGAGCATGTGTGTTTAGATTCGGTGCTTTTAGTACAAAAGTTCATTGTGCATGCTTCCCTCCTGAAGATAAATCCACAGTGGAGAATGTAAACCTTCTTGTGCAGTGTAAAAGGAAAGGATTTTTAAGCTTCTTTCCACACATCCTGAAACAGGTACACATTAGTGGCAAAGAGAACAAACTGTTCTGATTAGTTACCCATTGAAAGATTTGTCAAGAGTTTAATATATCCTTAACATAGCAATTACATTCTCAATCAGGAAGTTTATTCTTCTTACAATTAGTGAGGATGACATCTCTCTGATTTGTATGCATTCATTTTTACTGCTACTGAAGCATACTGTAGCACTTCATTCCTTACTGATATCAGCATTTTCTACAAATCCCTCCTACCCCATGCACTCATGCTAGGTCACAAGACACAGAACTTGCACGAAAAATTACATCTTGCTGTTAGCACTATTAAATGTCACAAAGGTTATTATTACTCTCCCATCTCCACTTTAATACAAAAAAGTCTGTCAAATCTCATATGCTTTTTTGACACAGATAACAACACCTGCATTTTTCATTCCAGCAGCAAGAACATTCAGGTTAATAAACTTCTATCAACATATACGCTAATCCCTCCCTATACGAGCACAACTGGTTCCAACTTTCTGCTTGTAGGTGAATACTCGCACGAGGAACATTATATTACCATTAAAATACATGTAAAAGTCTCTGACTGGTTCCTAGTGCTCCTAACTCAGGGAAGGAGTGGCAACATGTGGTGCTGCTTCTGAAAGGTAGAGTGAACTTTGGGTTGGGGGGGGTTAAAGGCTGGGGGCAGTTTGGGGCCATGAGATGGAGGGAGGGTTAAAACCCATAGGCGGCTCTGGTGGAGAAGGTGGCAGCTTGTCCCTCCGGGCTGCAGCAGAGGTACCTCGGGGAGGTGCAGTGAGCCGGGGACTGGGGGATGTGGGTTCTGAATGGAACAGGTGTTGGGAGCCAGCTGGGGTTGTTGGTGGTGGCTGGGGGAATGCTGGGACCGGGCATGGATGCGGGAAGAAAGGGGGCACAACCGGGGAGCTGCCGCAGGGGGAGCACTGGGAGCAGGCCAGGCAGGGCTGCAGATCTCCCCACCCCCTGCCAGGGACCCCGCAACTGGAGCTGACCCAGCTGCAGGACTGCAGGTCTCCCTGCCCCCTGGCTAGGGACCCCATGGCTGGCTCATATAAGCAGGGAAATTCACTCGCATAGTGAACAATGGTAAGTATGTGTGTCCCTCATTTTACTGAGTACTCGTAAGTAAAATACTCTTTAAACGAGGGACGAGTGTATATTATTTTTGCTGCCTCTGTCTGTCTGTCCTGGCAAGGTTCTTTCATGTTCTGCTCCCATCCCCCCTGCCCCCCTGTGCCAGCCACAGCCCCTCTCTCAGCCAGTGCAGGGCCCAGCTCAGCCCCTAAGGGAGCCCCTCCCACCAACCAGCGTGGGGCCCATTACACTTTGGGTGTGTACTACAACAGGTTTCTGTCTAGAACTTTCTTCCAACTCAACTTCTGCTTGCAAGCAGAGTTGCAACAAGGCCTCTCGTCATTATGACTAAGCTATTTAAGCGACTTCAGCATTTAAGCCAATCTCTAAATATTAAGGGTCAGGACAACACTTCCACACCTATTGGCAACCACTTTGCTGAAAAGTGGTTTTGTTCATTACACCAACAGACAGCGTCTTACAAGCAAGACTGTAAAACAAGCCAGTCTGAATACTGGTTTAATTACCAAAAAGTACCATTTAAACTAAGTCCCATTCACTAGCTCTTGCAGCAAAAAGGGGGATGTTAAATGGGATTCTTAAATGTAACCTTTGTCTATATCTATCCTATGATATAAAAAATTAAATTTATTAAAAATTGAATTTAACCTTATTCTTATGAATTCAAATTTATGTGAACCTTGAAATTCAACACACCATTTTTCCATGTCAAGTTTCCACACCCCCATTGCCCTATGCAGGTTTAACAGCGTGAGCAGTGCATTGCAGGTACCTATCCCACAGCGCCTTAGTCCCGGTTGCTTGTGGGTATTTCACGTTAGAATCCCAGAAAGCAAAGCACTTTCCCAGAATTCAGAGCACCCAGTAACAGAATTCAGGCTTTGCCCAAACCTGCCCGGGTTCCCTGTGCTGTGTCCCCTCTGAGGACATTGGCATAGCAGCGGTCAGCTGTGCTATCAGGCCTGTCCAGCACATGTGGCAGATAGGGCTATCAACCCTATGCAACTCCATGAACTGTGTGTCTAGACCTTTATAGCTTTAGGCCTGGGTGCTGCAGAATTCAAATTCAATCAAAAATTCAGGGGCTTCCTGTGACCTTCCTGTACATCTGGATGGAGAGGAGCAGAGACAGAAGCCATACATGGTGGGTCACCATGCAGATTTGTGGGACACTTGTGGGACACTTTTGGACACTAATAAATTCAAATTAAAGACATGGCATTTCCACACTAGTTTATTCAAAATTTTAAATTGATGCTATACCCATCTGGTAATATCAACATTTTGTTATTGGTATTAGGGCTCACTAATTCGAGCTAACGGTATTTATAGTGAAGACAGTGCGCTATTAAAATGTCACTAATACCTTTAAATTTGATTTTATCTCACAGTGTAGATGCAACCTTTGTCTACTTTAAAGGCCTTTTACGTTGCCACCACCACATAATGAGGCCACAGGCCTTGTCAACATGGGGTACTTTTATCATTTATACTGACACAGTTAGGCCAGCAAAATCCTCACTCCTTTGTGCAGACACTTTTATTCCTGTCAGAGAGCTGGTGTCTACACCACACATTTAGGTCCACACATACAGTGTTAGGTTGAATTCTTAATGAATGAATCTACACTGCCCAGTCCCTCCAATAGACCTAAAGGGATCGTAAATATCACCCCCATACTCCTCCTGAATCAGTGGAGTAGAGCCTGAGGAGATATCACAAGTTGAATTAAGGACAGGATAAATATAGTAATTTGGCGTTAATGGCCCCCAGGTGGTGACCCAGAGAGTGTTCCTGTGTGATGTGAATGCTCTGGTGAGCGCTTTGAACTCACATGGCCCTTCAACCAGGTGAGCAGGAAAAATCCTTTGAACTTATGAATGTTTGCTTTTATTACTCATTGTACCACCTTACCAGCACAGCTGAGCATGCCCAATGTCCAGTTTTTGTGCTGCATCAGGGCTGGGTACCACCTCATTGCTGAGTCTGTCCATGTTTTTGGGTGGGTAGGGAAAGGGGACTGAACAGTAATCGCCCAGCTCCGTGCAACCTGTGCTCCCAATGCCATGCTGGAGCTTCCATATTTGACGAGAGGAGTTTGCTGAACTTTTAAAGCTTAAATGTTTAACTGCCTGGCGCAGAACGCCCTCAGGCTAATTAAATTTATATAATTCGTTTTAATTGTATTTTGCATTTGTACATTTATTTTTCTAAAGAAAGGTTGATTCTCATCAGCTGGTAATTAAAACATGTTGATTTGGATCTAAAGATAGCTTTTATATTAAAATTCACCGCTTTTTGCTGACCTATGGGTTAAACTATAACTATTAAGCAATTATATAACTCATTTACTTATTCTTAATTTTTACGTATTTTGAAATGTTACACAGTATTTACTGTTTCTTTTTTACTCAATAAATTAACTGTAATTTGTATGAAGCTCAAAATAGATATAATTCAATCCAATACAGTTAAAGGTGCACAAAAAGCACTTTTTATTAAATTAAAGTACCTTAAAATATGTTAGGAACATATGGGAAAAAAGCTGTTGTCAAAAAATTTAACACATTTTGCATTTAAAATGAATGCTTATTAAACAAAAGTATTCAGTAGTTAAGTGAATTCATTGTTTCTGTTCACCAGATCTTTCAAAATTTAAAACTAGTGGCTTTCATTCCCTCACTCCTTGGTTTTGTTAATACTAACAGACAGAAAGCTGTGCTAGTCTATATACTATCAAAACAGAAAGCAGTCCAGTAGCACTTTGAAGACTGACAAAATAATTTATTAGGTGATGAGCTTTCGTGGGACAGAACCACTTCTTCAGATCATAGCCATACCAAAACAGACTCTGCCCCGCTTTTTTGTTTTTGTTAATATACTGGAAGACAAAAAAAAGCTTTCTAGCCTTTTCAACTCTCAACTGGCTTCTCAACTGAGAAGTATCTTTAAATGGAACTAGATGAATAAACAGATGGAAAAAAATACTCCACCGGCACAGGAGGCTATTGCTGTCAAAAGCTGATTTAGCACCTCCACAAACTCTGGTATTCCATGGTTATGATTTCTACCAATTCGTCAATCTAACTTTCTTTAAAACAAAAAATATGCACTATGTCATCTAAACCTTTAACAACAAGTTTATCTTACTTGTATTATTTTAATTAAGTACTTTAAATTTTAAATATATTCAAGTAAAAAATATCAGATTTTCTTAAATTATTAATTTTCTCCAATCCACAGAAAAAGCCTGACAGGACAAAAAAAAAACAAAAACAGGAAATAAGACTGCATCTACACGATGAGATAAATTTGAATTTAAGGCAATTAGTTCAATTGTTAGTTCAGTGATTGTCTTCGCTGTAAATACCAGTAGCTTGATTTAGGGAGCACCAATACTGATATCATAATATTGTGAGAACCAGGTAGGTGCAGCCTCAAGTTTGAATTTAAAATTTCCAATAAAGGCCAGTGTGGGCATGACACCTCTTTAAAGGGAATTTATTAAGTCTCCAGAAGCTTCTCGTATGTACTGCACAAAGCTATGTGGTTACCTGCCGAGTATGGCCACTTCCTTTGCAGGTCTCCATCCGGATGCACAGGAAGGAAGTCACAGGAAGCCCATGAATTTTTGATTACATTTGAATTTGAATTCATCAGCAACCAGGCGTGCAAATATAAAGGGTGCCCTTAATGGAAAAATTCTTTTACCCATTGCATCAAACCATTGCACTGCATCAGTAGCAATCACATCGTTAGCCATCTCCTGCAATGATGAGCACTCAGAATAGCAATCTGCCTAGTAGTTCCCAGACTCGCAAAAGAGCTCCAGTGTGGACCCATCAGGAGATTCTGGATCTTCATGCAGTTTGGGGAAAGGTATCAGTGGCAAGGAGACTTTTGGTTGCCAACAGAAACATGGATCTTCACAATCACATTTTGCGCAAGACGACTGCCAGAGTTACTCCTGGGACTCCACCCACTGCTGGGTGAAGGTGAAAAAACTTCAGCAGGCCTATCAGAGTCCTGGAAGCCAACCAGCCGTCAGGGTCATCTCCACAGACGTGCTGCTATTATGAACAGCTGCACATGCTTACTGGTGCCGACCCCATCACAGAACAATCCTACGCAAGGAGCAAGGCCCACACAGACTGGAAGCCACATCATGAAGTGGGATGGTGGGGAGGGATTCTGTTACAGCCACGTGGCTGGCTGGCTGGGGAGGGATCCATTTAAAGTGAAAAGAAATCCGGGGGAGGTGGACAGTTTTCAAGCCATCTGCCAGGTTGGGGTACAAAAGTTCCCCATGGTCACCAGAGCAGCCTTCAGAGAAAAAAGGCCATGTAAAGGAGGGCAAACCCACCTATGCTGCACATGCCGGTTTGTGGTAGCAGGGTCCACAGAGCCCGGCAGCTGCATCATTGGTGGGGGGGGAGGTGAAGGGCTCCATTCCAGCCGCATGAACACCTGCATGAGAAGGGATCTCTGTGAAGTGAAAAACAGTGCAGGAAGAAAGGGACATGGGAGGGGAGAAGGCTCGGAGAGCCTGCCACCCACACAGAAGAGGAGAGATGGAGGGCATGTCAGTCACATAGTGCAGCCATGAACTCCAGGGAAATGTAAAATGGCTAGAAGCATTGCAAAAAAACCATCCAATCCAAATTCCCATGCTTCTTTAGGTTGCCAAAGATGACATTACCCTCCTAAAACTAACAGATATTGACAAAGAGCTGCTCTTCCTCTGTGACCACAAGCCTGGAAAGTTTGCCAAAATGCTGTATGGTGCTATGAAATCAGATGGCTACCTTACCTTGTTGCTGGTGTGGCAAGGTGTGCTACAGTGGAAGCCACAATAAAATCAGGCCTGCTCAAAAACCTCATCCAAAAAACAAAAACAAAAAAAAAAAAAAATACAAGAATGCCTGGATGAGGCCTTCAAGGAGATCCCCAAAAAAAGAAGTGCTCCATGCCCAGAAACACTAACACTCTTCTTAGGGGCACAGATCCATAGAAAACCACCAATTGGCTACCCTCACCTTGTGATACACCTGCTGGAGTTCTTTCACCTTCACCCAGCGTTGCACAAAATCCCGGGAGTAACCTCTGGCAGTCATCTTACGTGACATCTTGTCACAGAGCTCCACATTTCTCTCGGACACCCCAAGTCTGCTCTCCACGGATTCCTCTCCCCAAACTGCAAGAAGATCCAGAATTTCCTGATGGGTCCACACTGGAGCTCTCTTGCAAGCCTGAGAACTACTAGGCAGATCACGATCCTAAGTGCTCATGATTGCAGGAGATGGCTAATGATGGACTGCTACTGGTGCGGTGCAATGGCTATCTATGCATCAGATGCAATGGGTAAAAGAATTTTTCCGTTATGGGCACCCTTTATATTTGCATGCCTGGTTGCTGAGTGTTCACGATTACAGGAGATGGCTGTTGATGAGATGGCTACCAATGGGATGCAATGAGTAAAAGGAATTTTTCATTGTGGGAGCCCTTTATATTTCCAGGCCTAGGTGCTAATGATTTCAAATTCAAATTTGTGGGCTTCCTGTGATCTCCTTCACGTGCACCTGGACAGTAGCAGAGAAGGAAGTGGCCATACCTGGCAGGTAACCACATAGCTTTGTGGGAGACATACAGGACACTTCAGGAGGCTAATAAATTCGATTTTAAGACATTGAGCTTCCACACTGGCCTTTATTCTAAATTTTGAAATCAAACTTGATGCTATACCCAGCCGGTTCCAACAATATTATGATATCAATATTAATGCTCCCTAATTTGAGCTAATGTTATTTACAGTGAAGGACAGTAACATTTTAATATCAAGCTAACTGCCTTAAATTTGAATTTTTCCCACAGTGTAGATGTAGCCTAAAGCTCTGAAGCATACCATTCTGTCGAAAAACATTTTTCAAAGGGGAAAGAAAGAATTAATTCCATTTAGTATTCTTCAGTAAGATCTATTCAACTGCACTAGGAAAAAAATGGATCAGTGCTCATTACTATAATCTTTTTATGAAAAATGTTTAAAACAGATGACATTCCCAACCCAACATTACATTAAAAAGTGAAATGGGCTAATTCAGAATGTAGTAAAATAATTTAAACCATCCTCTTTGGTTATGGATCAAGCTCAAAACAGATGCAATTCAATTCCACTCAAGTCCATAAACAGAGAATTTTATTTTTTATTAAATAAAACTACCATGAAATATGCTAGAAACATAAGAAAAAAAGCCTTGCACAGTCCCAAGCACAGTGTCAGTATGTCAATATAAATTCATTGAAGGTACTGAATAAGTCTGTATGAATTCTCTGTTAAGCGTCTGACATAACGGTCAGCCCTTCCCCTATTAGTCCATTAAATGGAAGGTTTACTGTACAGCATAGTGAAAGTAAATACAAATACATACAGCAAATATAGTGTAAGTTTACAGTGTGCACTACTATGGTTGGTAACTAAAGTACTCTGCATACATTTTTGTTTCTTAACACTAAAGAAAAACAAGGTTAGATGTGATGCATTGCTAGGCATTCCCCTCTGTTATCCAAAATATTTGAATATCTGGCAATCTCCCAATCCCAGAGCTGCCAGACATGAAAGAGTTTACTGTAATTTCTTTCAATTGGAAGCCATTAAAGAGACCCTGTCAATAATCATTTGTAATGCTTCTCAAAATATGGCTATACCTAAGATCCTTAGGAAACCAACTGCAACAATGTGTGTCAAATAATGGTACTTCCCACAGGGAATACACTATATTTGTGTCTATCATGTCTGACTGCAATTAAAGATTGATTCTAATCTATGAAACTCCAGATTATTTTTCTTCAGGACACACCAACACAATTGAAGTAAATTGTTGTTGAAAATTTCAATAATTATGAAGGTGAGTCAATTGAACCCTGGCCAGTGCGACATAGGTATTACTGTAAACCATGGTCTTAAAAAGGTCTTAATATAAATGTTCAACACAATGTTGCAAGAACACAATTTTATTTGATTTATCTGCTCATGTTCTCCCAATGAATTTGGGAAAGTAAAAAATGGACTTTTCACGTTCACTTTATGGCCTGAGAAAAATGTTTGTATGGTTATTTACCCAAGCATTTTTTTACTACCATAACTATACCTGAACTCACTTGAACACAATTTGCAACTACTCACAATTAATATTTACATCTCCAAAAGTGGTGAAATGTGGATATTAAAAATTGGTACAAAAATGAATGTGGATCAGAAACTTAAAATAAAATACTATATACAGTTACCATAATAAAGCCTAGAATCAGACCAAAACTATAAGCAGCTTTTCTCCTCTTTCAGATTCTGCTTTCCCCTAGAAGCTCAAAGACTCGTAGGCACAATGCAATTCTCATTCCTCACTTACATAAACTAGATTTTTTGAAATAAAGAAATTCTGAAGACTATCATGAATACTGAAGATAAATAATTCTAAGCCATATAACACTGTTTTTATAGCATATAAAACGGTACGTCAAAAAACCAATGATGTGTTAGCACACCTTCTAATAATACATATTTTTGGGAATAATGGACACCCTTCCCCCCATTATCCCATTAAATGGAAGATTTACAGAAAAGTCTAATACAGTGCTAACCAGAACCATCCTTAGCACTGCCAAGATTACAAAAGCTTCCCATACTCTGTTCATGCATTAAGTGCATCCTACCGGTTCAGAACACATTTGATGTGTATCGACTACAATTAAGCAAAAAGGAAGAGCAGTTCAGTTCTCCTATGAGGCAAGCATTGCTCTGGGCAACATAGAAATTGACCAATACTACGATCAGTTTCATTTAGGTGAGTTCTCTGGCTAATGCACTTCTATTCAAACAATTTAAAAAGCACTGACAGTAGGAAATAGTTTTCTTCTTTTATTGTAGTAGCCTATGCATTATGTCACAGCATTCCATGAGCTATTACAGGCCTTTTAGTAACTGACTGAACAAGAATATCAGCTGTCCCTGGTATGCATCCAAGAAGTAGATTTTTCTTTTACCATACTGCGTTCAGACCACAAACTACAAGACAATTGTATGAATTTATAAAGGATATCATTTATAAATAAACAGTGACTGAACTACAATAGTACGAATTGAACCTGCACAGGTGGACCCCCCCACAACCTATGCAGACTGCACAATAGATTGAGAACCTTGATCAGTAATCAGAGCACAAAAATAAAAAATGCATTACTATTACAAATACAGTTATCCTGGCACATTTTGCATTTCTTCTTTCACACAGAGCTCTGGAGTTTTCATAAGTGATTTAACAACTGTGCATTCTATTGCAAGCCTGAATATTACTGTAGTATATGGAAAGGGGAAGTACTACTGAAAAAAAAAATAAGCAGCTCACTAAGGAAAACTGCACAAAGTAACAACCACAAATTAAGCTGTAACAAGTTCAAAAACTACTGCTTAGTTAATATGCTGGTAACCATATGACTAAAAATCAACTTCTAAATTGAGGTGTCCAACAGGCACCTTTTTATCCAGCTCACGGGGCCAGCTGCTGCAGAGCCCCAGTGGTTGGGGCATGGGGTCAGCTGCTGCAGAGCAGGTTTGGAGCCGCAAGGGGGGTTAAGACTGGGGGTAGGCAGGGGACACTTTAGTGCCCTGAGGGGTTTAAGCCTGTAGGGTGGTGCTATTTTGTGTTCGCCCCCCCCAGACCACATTAAAAATTGCCATGTGGCCCCCCCAAAGAAAAAAGGTTGGACACCCGTGTTCTAAATCAATTCTTACCAAATACTTCATTAATAAAAGTACAGTACAGTGCTGTACTCCTTATGTGATGGAATTAGTTCTCACAAAATCATCTTAATGCTAATGACACACCTACAGTGGGCCAGCTCCCACCCTCACCTGAAAAAGTCAATGGGCAAACAAGGAGCCTACTGCAGTGGAAGGCAAACTACAGCCCAGTGGGATTCCATCTGTGACCTGTGGACCGCATCTGCCCTCCCACACGCATGCACCTCTGCGCACCTGGACCCCACAGTTGCTACTACTTCCTGCTGCCCCAGCACTCCCAGAACATCAAGATTCTGCTGATTCACGCACTGTCTCTGTACCTCCATCTGGATTCTTGAGCTTGAATGAGAATCAGCTGTTGAAGCTCTGGGAAGGTTGGGGAGAAACGGGGATGGAGTTGCTTGGAGAAAAGCTGCTTATTCATCAACATACTCATGGTGCTCCAGAAGTGCTGAGAGGGATGGGGAGTAGTAGTAGTGTGGCGCTCCAGTTCTCCAGCGCCCAAGAGACACATGGGAGAGGGTGAAGGAAGGAGGGTATGTGGGCTGCAGGCCAGAGGTTGCCCATGCATTTCGGTGAGATGAAGGAGGGGTGCATGCAGCCCTCTCACTAATTTTGGTTGTCCACTAGGAAAAAGAATGTTTAAAGGAATGTTCAACCTGAAACAGTATCAGTTTTTAAGAGTGAGTTCAAGTAGTTTCAAATGCAAGACATGTTAGTTTCCACATCAATCTGGTGCATATTTACCCCATTTTGAAAGCGTTTTTCCCGAATTCCTGCTCATTCGAACACCCTCCAACCCTCTATTCCATGTGGTGTTTTTCACCTGCAGCTGACAAAGACTAGCACATTAAAGAAACGGCAACCAGCTTTGACTGCCCAACTTGAGACACTTTGGACGTTATTTTCAAAATTTGTTAAACCCACAGAGATCTTTCTGAATTTAATAGAAGCTGAAGGTGGATGTTAAGCTTCTCTGAAATTTAAGCATTTAGTCTTAAGTTGGACACCCAACATTTGATCATTTGTCAAAGTTTTGGCCTCAGTTAATTATTTCATCATACTGCTGAAACACTACTACAGTAGCATATATACTTTGACTAAATATCAATATTGTATTGTATTAGGATGAGTTGTAGTGTAATTTGCCATATCACAGTGATTATATTTGTGACAGGAAGGTACTTTACCTGCAAAAATACAGCAGTTTTATATTAGTGTGTGCAAAGGGTAATCCAAACTTTTCAAGAAGGTAGGTTTACTTTAAATAAATGTGTTACACACTATTCTAAGATCAGTATATTCACAAGTAATGAGCAAACAAGCATCTTGTGAGAAGTGCAAAGTCATGGAGGAAGGCTACACACTGGTTACTATAGAGTTGCTGCTAGAGCAGAGCAGCAGTCTTAAAATAAATGGGTCCTAAAAAACTAAGTACAAGTCTTTTGGGGGCAGCAGTGCTTGCCAACTTTGACTGTATCCCTTTAACTAGAACTGGATAAAAACAGGGTGGTGTATATATACTGTTCACTATTCCTGACCAGACACTACAATGCCTACATATCAACACGATATATATTTAATCATGTTCTTTACTATTTTGCCTCCCGCAGAGACCAACAGCTAATATTTCAGTGGAAAGCAAAAAAAACAAACCCAACCCCAGAATGCACCTCAGTTAATTCTGCAGTGTTCTGAAACTACTACTCTGATACTTTGCTACTGCGCTCCCATGTCAGACCTAACCTTTCAAACTTTTTGCCACTTATTTTAGAAGTTTCTGTGCTATGTATTACCTAAGTTTTAAATAAAAGCTACTGGACAAGTCTACTTTCCTTCCAAAAAACAGCCCCTACGTGCTCTCTGAAACATTTTATTCACATGTAAATTATAAAAAACAAACAAAAAGTTAAGATTATGTCTGTCAGTCAAAACATCCATACCTGTGGAAGTGCAGTATTGAGCTGTCTCTGCAATGAATCTCTTTCATGACTGACTTCATGTAGCTTGCCCTGGGTCAATACTAGCGTTTCTTGAGTTTCTCTTAGTGTATCCAAAAGTCGATCCCGTTCCTCCAACATAGACACCATTAACTGCTCAAAATGGGAATCCGCTTCTGACTGTAAAGGGGAGCCTGTACCATGGCCACCATTCCCCCCTGAGGGAATCTCTGCCTCGCTGATAGTTGGCATCACCTCACACATCATCTTGAAATAAAAAAAACAAAAAAAACAAAGTTAATAATAAGAAGCAAAATGTGCAAGGACTATAACTCCAAACTAAATGTCTGTAAACCAATACGCACAAGAATTTTGCCTCTACCCGAAAAAATTAGGAGCCATAATACATCAATTTGACTTTGCCATCAATACCAACATTGGAGGCTAACATAACTTAAAATGTGTCCAGTGAACCAATTTAATGAAGACTGTTCTCATAAATATTGATGCCACTTCCCATTAAAGACCTTGTGATTTTCTTGCAAAGCTGTATTTCTGTGATGATGATGGAGATCACTCATACAATCATCTTCTATGGGAGTTGTGGATCCTCAGATGGCTGATAAGGTCTATCCTTGAACCACAAGATAATACTACTGACCTCATTTTCTGAGATTTATGCCTTTTATAATAAAAAGTTGCTGGAACTTTCAAAAAGCACTGAAGCCACACATAGCAAAAACAACACTATTAAACCAATTAACAACTGAATGGCACATCTAATTTGAAAGAGCAAGACATGACCCCTCAAACTTGTGAAACAGTATTGTGACATCAAGACAGCTGGATTAATTCATGACAGAGCTCCAGTACTTTGAGCTTGTTATACTGGCCATACAATCTTTACTACAGCAGACTAGTGCAAAAAAATTAGCAGTAGCACATTTCTGCCTCTGGATGCAGCATTTGGAAAAGTCATATAGATTAGCCCAGGGAAAAAGAAAACCAAATTTAAGGATCTGAAAGGACATCAAACCACTTAAATAAGTGTACTTTTTAAACTAGTAAGACTTCAACATATTCCTGCAGTACATTACACTATCACTACAGATATCAATTTTAAAATGTGCCTGTAAAAGGAAAAACAGACTGGGGCACAGAAGTTTAATAAAAATGAGAGAGTATTTTGGTGCCATCATGCATGGTAAAAAAGGCAACACAGCCTTAACAACTGTAGCTCAAACTTGGAAGATCATCAATGTAAGTCGAACCTTGCCATCCCTTTTAAATGCTATGCCAAAATCACTTAGAAACAGAACTTGGAGAACTTCTATTCCTCAAATTTAAAAACCAGTGGAAAAGAGAACGCATTGTTTTTAGCATTAGCACTGAGCCACTAAGACCTTCAGGAATTCTTGAGACAGAGTGTGCCTTAACCTTCTAGCTTACAAGAATCCATATGCAAACAAAACACAAACAAACAGAGAAACAATCAATATTAATACACAGATTGAAAAAAATATATTGCACACATCTGCCATGTTTGCAACTGGTATAACATGAACACACACTATATTTCATCTGCCCATCTAAAGCAACTGAAATTATTCTCCTCCAAATCTACTGAATAAGCTTACATTTCAGAATTTAATTTGAAGATCTTACTCTTTTACAACGTACTTCAGAGAGAGTCTCACTTTTATTAAAAGTCATTTTAAACCATCAGAGACTCTTTATTTTAAACACCACTAATTTTATTTACCTTGTTCGAAGAAACCAAACAGCTTGAAAAGAGTCCCCAAAATTCCAACACCACCAGATCTTCTCTGTTCTTTTAGCAGCTTTCTGTGATGCTCAGACACCTTTCAGACTGAAGAGCGGCCATCGACCTTGGGTACACCCCCACGCAAAAGGATAAATAAATCTGTTGAGCAAAGAGTAGTCCAATAGGAGCAGCAATATTTGTTTCAGCAGACCAATAAACACTTCAAGGCAGAAAACTGTGGGTGGAAAGAAACCAGTCTCAGCTTCCCCTCTCTCAGCTGATGGCCCACAGCTCCGGTGGGGGGAAGCATGTACAAAGGCAAAGCCACTTCCACCCTGCTGGTGCAACAAGCTTCAACAGTGCATGGTTCAGAAATCCGTCTAAGGTCGCAATTGCCTTATTCAAAAGAATAAAAATAGGAACAATAAGGGGGGGTGGCGCTTCTTGTTGGATATTCGGGAGAGTTTTCTCTTTTTCCCCCTGATAGTAACAGTAGGATCCTTTCCTTCCCTCAGTTCCCTAGGTCTTCTCATACACATTTATAATCCCAGCGGTGGGGGCTGCTGAAGGCTGTTTTGGAAGTCGCGCGGGGGTATTTGTATTGGGGTTATTTGTTCCGTCCACTAACAATCACCCTCAAACCACTAGTTCTCGAGAAGGGGCTCCGGCGCCCAGAGGTCCTGCTCCAGCCCAGTGACCAGCCTTCTCTCTAAAGCCAAACAACGGGGTACCCACAGGTGGGGAAAGCGGCTCCCGGGAGAAGCCCCGACCGATGGTTTGCAGCCCAGGTCCTGGCTCTGCTGGGGTCTCGCGCGGAGGCCCCAGCCCCTCCGTAGACCTCCAGGGAGCGGATCTCGGAGCCGGCAGGCGGCTTTCCCCAGCCGCAGGCCCCAGGGGAGCGCAGGCACCGGCCTAGGGAAGGGCCCCTCTCCCGGAGGCCTCGCTCCCCGAGCGGCTGGAGTAGTCTGCGCTCCCGGGAGCCTCAGCGAGGAGTCGGGCTGGGGAGTCCCGAGGCGCGAGCTGGACTTGCAGAGGGGCCCGGCCGCCGGGGCGCTTCTCTCGGCCGGGTCCCGGGGCCACAGGTTGTCCCGGCGCTCGGCTCTCTCCTGGCCCGGCCCGGCTCCCTCCGCCGCCACCTCCACGGTGGACGGTGCGCGACTGGCCAAGGCGGTGCCACGCCGTGCCCGGGCGGCGGCGGCGGCCGAGGGCCAGCGGTGATCCCGGGGCCGGCGGCTGGGCTGGGCTGGGCAGGCTCCCCTCAGAGCGGCTGGCCGGGCCCCGAACCCGCCGCTGCCTCGCGTCCCCTCCGTCTCCGGCCGCTCTTCCCAGCGCCCTCTGCGGCTCGGGCCCAAATCAGTGCGGGTCCCAGAATGCACCGCGCGGCGCCAGGCGCTCCCGGAGCCGCTGTCCCTCTTCCCCTTTCAACCTCCAGGCTGCGGGTCGGCCGGTTCGAGACTCCCCTCGCCCGCCTGCCTCCCACCTGGCTGGGCCGCCGGGAGCACGCAGGACTGATGGCGGCCCCCTGCACCAACCCCGCGGGGCGGGGCGAGGCGAGGCGAGCAGAGGGTTGCTCAGCCTGCTCGGCAGCGGGCGGGAGGCAGGGCTCGGGGCGGAGGTGGCACAGTCACAGGGAGGGGCTGGGCAGAGAAGGTGAACCACACCAAGGTGTGGGGTGAGCGTGTGGCAATGCCCCGCTCCCGCGGTGCAAACACAAAGGCTGATTTCTTCCCTCCGGCCGCCAGGCCAGCGCATGCTGGAGGTCCGCGCTGCTGCTCCCTGCCGGACGGCCGCAGCCCCCCGCAGCGCCTCGCTCTCCCAACTGCTGATTTCATTTCAGAGGAGGGGTCGCCCCACACCTGAAAGTTTCGCCAGTATCACTCTGGATCCGTTAAGGGGGTAATTTAACGCATATAATTATAGCCGTAAAATCCCAAGCGTGAACGGAGTTAAACCTTGGTCTGAAAGGTGACTTATGGCAGTATAAAAAAAAAGGCAGCGGAAACGTAGCACTTTAAAGACTAACAAAATGATTTATTCGTTGATGAGCTTTCGTGGGGCAGACCTACTTCTTCAGATCTGTATTGGAAATGAATTGATCTGATGAAGTGGGTCTGTCCCACGAAAGCTCATCAACCAATAAATCATTTTGTGAGTCTTTAAAGTGCTACATTTCTGCTGTTTTGCTTTGTTGGAGTACAGACTAACACGGCTACCTCTCACTTATGGCAATATAATTATTCCCTTTCCCCCAGGGGAATAACTGTACGTGTATAAAGCACCTTTAACACAGGATAGAGTCATGTCAGTAGAGCCTGCACACTGATGGGATTTTTGGGGGCAGAGGGAGATGTATAGCTTTTAATAATATCCAAATAGTTAAAGTGGGACAATGCTGTAGTGCAGAAAAGCCCCTATGGCCCCTGGCTAGCCCTTATGGTTGTGAAGAATCAACCAGAAACATGAACAAAATAAAAATAAACAATACACTTATCTCTTCTTTCGATATTATATGTGCAAGCCACTCAAAAGAACTTCATCTTAGAAGAAAAAACTCTCAGCTTCAAGAATTTGGAAATAGACTGATGTGCGATTATTGCAATTGACCGTGTAAATCCAATATTGGACAGGTAAGCCACGAGAGAAGTTGCAGACTCAAACACTGTAGATCCTCACTGCTGCTGCTAACCACCATCTATGGAGATGAAAGGGGTCATATATCTCATAGAGCTGGAGGGGACCTTAAGGGGTCATTGAGTTCAGTCCCCTGTACTCACACCATTCCCCACAGATTTTTTTTTTTAATATATTTGTTCCAGATCCTTTAACAATTGCGTTCACAACTCTGGGTTTGGCAAACCAAGCCTCAAGCCACTCAGCCATCACTGCCTCCCATAGCTGGCTAGATGAATCAGCAGACTGGCCACATCCAATACTCCCTACCCCAGACCTGCATTCCCCTCTGCATTCTGAACCACTAATTTCTGGCCTCATCCCAGAGCCAACACACCCAGGCAGAACCCTCATCCCCTCCTGGACCTCAACTCCTTTGCCCTGCCTGGTGAAAATAAGCAAATTAATGAGGGGATAGGAGATCAAGAAACAGACAGATGTGGGGATGGAGTGAATGGGGGTAGGGTAAAGGTGTATGGTTTTATGCAATTAGAACCACGGAAATCCTAATTTGGAGTCCAAGCTGCTACAAGAAGTGACCCATAGATCAGAAGGGATTAATTTGATCATCTAGTCTGACTTCCCGTAAAACACAGACCATAAAGTTTCTCCAAAATAATTCCTACAGCATATCTTTTACAGAACACATCCAATCTTGATTTTAAAATTACCAGTCATGGAGAATCTATCAAAACTCCCGTTCCAATGGTTAATTGCCCTGACTGTTTAAAAATGTCCTTTTTCTTGTTCAATTTTTCCTAGCTTCCACTTCCTGCCTTTGGTTCCTGTTACACCTTTTTTCTGGTGCAAGCCCGGGGCAAGAGAGCCCCAGGAGGGTGGGGTCAGTTGACAGAGAGTTCAGGAGCTGGACCAGGATCCTGGGGTGCTGCAGCACCCTGCTCACCCTTAGCTCCCTTCCCAAACCTAATAGCATTGCTCCTACAGCTCCCATTTGGCTGGGAATGGGAGCAGCGCAGATCAGGTCACCAGTGGGGCTGTCCCAGCCCTGAGCGTCCCATCCCATACACCATCCTATATGCACAGCCCCCAGCCCACTGCCCTGACTCCTGCACTCCATTCTGCACACCTCAAGTCACCTGCCCTGAGCCCCCCATATCCTGCATCCCTACTACACCCCAACTCTCTGCCTGGAAAGCATCCCCCTGGCTCTTCACCCCACTCTTAAGTTTCTTGCAGGTGCTGTCATATCACAGCCCCCCCCACCCCCGGCCCTGAGCCTCCCCCACTGGGGGGTGGGAGGGCAGGTTGTGATAGGGCAGTAGCTGTAAGAAATTTAAGTTACTTTCACCCCTGTTCCTAGGTGTATGCGTGAAGCACCATTAAAACAGCGAGGCTGTGTCTACACTAGCAAGTTGTTTTAAAAGATGTTTTGAAAGAAGTGGGCTCTTTCGAAAGATCCTGTGGACTGTCTACACACAAAAAGCATTCTTTTAAAAGTCAATCGAAAGAACTCGGCGCTCCTTTCAAAAGCACTCTTCCACTGTTGTTTCAGGAAAAACACCTTCTTTTGAAAGCTTCTTTCAAAAGAAAACATGTGTAGACACTCCTCAGGGCCCTTCTTTCGAAAGAGCAGTCCTCATGGCACCTGATTTTTTTGATCCCTGGCCTGTTCTTTCAAAAGAGTGGGTCTGTGTGGATGCTGTCTGTCAAAAGAGCAGATCACTGTTTTGATCAGCTTTTTTATGTGTGTGGATGCACTCTTTCAAAAGAAGTTATTTTGGAAGAGCTCTTCCAAAGGATCTCTGTAGTATAGACATAGCTGTATTGTCTGCTTGCACCCAGCTTACTTACTTACCCAATATCAGTGCGGTGTCCCTTTCATTAATTTACTATTTCCGCAATTACTGTGTCATCTCCAAATAAAATAGCAATCTGATTTTTTTCCCCACATCTTTGATAAAAATAGCTAACAGCATAGGGTCAAGAACTGATTCCTGAGGGATACCTGCTCATTGGTTTCCATTTTACAGTTACACCTTGAGAAGCTAGTGCATTTAATATGTGGTATCTTAATTTTATATTTTAAAAGTACTAACTTTTAACCAAAATGTTTTGCAGTACCAACTTGAATATCTTACAGAAGTTCAAGTATAATCACCTCTGTTGTCTGTATCAATCAACTTTGTAATTCTTCAGAAATATCACTTTAGTTAGACTTGATCTATTTTCCGTAAACCCATCTTGATAAGCATTAATTACGTTACCCTCCTTCAATCTTTATTAATTGAGTGCTATATCAGCTGCTCCATTATCTTGCCTGGGATCAGCATCAGATTGACAGACCTGTCATTATACAGGTCATCCTGTTTACCCTTTTTAAATATTGCCATAACACTGACTTTCGTCCAAGACTGAAACTTCCGCAATGTTCAAAGACATCTTGAACATCAGCATTAATAGTCCCACAAGCTTCTCAGCTATTTTTTAAAAATACTTGGACGTAAGTTATCCATATCTTCTGATTTAAAAGTGTTTTGCTTTAGTTGCTGCTGTTTAACATTCTCTTGAGAAGTTCGTTGAAAAGAAAGAAGCATCATATGATATGACTACATAATTTATTTTTTCCCCAGATACAGAACAAATATTTACTGAATACTTCTACCTTTTCTGCATTAGTTTTTCCGAATTCTACTATTCCCTCCTAGTAGCGTCCCAATACCATTGTTAGGATTCTTTTGCTCCTAATATAATTTTAAAAAGTCCTTATTGTCCTTAATGCTTTGTGCCTTAGATTTCTTATGTCCCTTTGCTTTTGTTATCAATTTCTAGCTTCTGATTTATATTTATTACTATTAACTTCCCCTTGCTATAGTGGGAACCTGTCTGATCCAGCACTCTCTCATCTGGGAACTTCCATTATCCAGCATGATTTCAGTAAGCCAGATGTGCACTTATGGGTATGGCTAACTTTCCTGAGGTCCCATAAAGTTTGTTTATAGCCACCAGTCCTAGCTCTCAATGTTCTGGGCTGTTATATAGATGTAATTTACCCCTACATATTTCCAAGAGTCCAGGAACCAGTGGACGTCTAGGTAATGCTGCTAGGCCTCCTGAGTTAGATTGCCCATAGGCATATGTGTTTCCTTTGGGCAGCAAATTTCAGGATTAGGACCAATATTAGAAACCTTTGGCTCAAGTAATATTATACACTGCACACAATACCTATAATGTATATTGGATAAAAAAACAATTAGAGTCCTCGTTAGTTTCACATTTTTACAAAGAATATATTCCATAGATTATGTAGTATTCATATTCATCTTCTAGCATACCAAGAAAAATACTTTTCTCCTTACCAAAAACTTAACAAGAGGATGTAGAATAGCCCGCATAGGGTTACCATATTTGACATTTGAAAAAGAGGATACCCTTGAGAGCAGCGTATCTGCATCAGCATCTACCAATTCATGCTGGTCTAATATACTAGACCACTAACACATTAGTACAATGGGGCTAAACGTAGTGCCTTGCATGTTGATTAGAAAGGCACTACATTTAGCCATTTGGAATGGAGATCCATTAACTACATTAATACAATGTGAATTGGTAAATACTGAGTCAGATACACTCCTTCTCAGAGGTGTCCTCTTTTTTTAATATGGTAACCCTACATTCCACGGGGAGAAGAAAATCTTGATACCTTAGATGCCTATAATCAAAGGAGTTTTACACCTTTCTTTGTACAAGATCAGCAAGCCATCTTGATAGTATCTCAATAACAATATGCTGTTATACTTGTAGTCATATCCACATAGAATATGGCTTCCCAAACTGGGGGGAGTGCCCCCCTGGGGGAGCATGAAGAAATTCCAGACGACGGGCATGAGGTGACTCAGCCTCCCCTCATGATTCGCCTCACCTAAAGAAAGAGCTGGCCTTTGCTTCCAGCTCTCAGTCCCTGCCATTTTACATGGATAACCCGGTGCAGTCACTATAATAAGCGGACAGCTGATGAAGACCCACGTGGAGCTAGAAGACCCAGGTGGAGCTAGCTGCCTCCTGCAAAGGTGAGTGAGTGTGGTTGGGTAGGGTGACCCTCCCTCCTGTATTAAGTGAGATAGTCCCTTATTTAGGACACCAAAAAGACATCCCTACTTATTTTTTTAAAAGAGACTAGTAGTAGCATCCTTCAGTCTACGTAGACTATGGAACGTGCCCTTCGTAGTTCCGTTTGGCATCCTCATTTGCAGCATCAGCTGTGACTGTGAAGACCCACATGAGAGTGACAGTCCTTGCTGCATCTGTTGCATATGTAATGGGTGTCTGGCAGGTCCTTGCTGTGCTTTCTGTGGGCTCACTTCTCCTTTGCTAGCTGTCTGATCCTCAACTTACCCTTCTGAAGGCCCTTGTATAGTTCCTGCCTCCATCTGCTGCAATCGTCTGCAAGCTCCTCCCAGCTGTCTGGCTTGATGTCTACTTCCCTGAGGTCTCTCTTGAAAACATCTTTGTAGCGCTCCTGGAGGCGTCCAGGAGGTCTTTTTCCAGAGGCTAGCTCGCCATACAGGATGTCTTTTGGGATCCTTCCATCATTCATCCTGTGGACGTGGCCAAGCCAGGGGAGCCGCCGCTGCCTGAGGAGGGTGTGCACGGTTGGGATTCCAGCTTGCTCAAGGACGGTAGTGTTGGACACTCTGTCCTTCCACGATATTCCAAGGATGCACCTGAGGCAGCACAAGTGGAAGACGTTCAGCCTCTTTTCCTGGTGGGCGTACAGGGTCCAAGTCTCGCTGCCGTAAAGGAGGGTGCTGAGGATGCAGGCTCTGTAGACTTGCATTTTGGTGTGAGTGTACAGCTTGTTGTTATTCCACACTCTCTCGCTGAGTCTGGACAGAGTTGTGGCTGCTTTACCGATCCTCCTATTTAGCTCAGTCTCCAAGGACAGGGTGTCAGTGATGGTGGACCCAAGGTAAACGAACTCGTGGACGACCTCTAACGTATAGTTGTCAATGCTGATTGATGGAGAATCAGCAACGTTCTGAGCAAGTACATTTGTCTTCTTTAGGCTGATGGAGAGCCCAAAGTCCTTGCATGGTTTGCCAGCTTCTGAAGCTGGTCTTCTGTGTGTGACACGACAGCAGCATCATCTGTGAACAGCATATCTCTGATGAGGACTTCCCACACCTTAGATTTAGCTTTCAGCTGTGCAAGATTAAACAGTTTCCCATCAGATCTTGTGTGCAAAAAGATGCCCTCTGTTGAAGATCCAAAAGCGTGTTTAAGGAGAAGTGCGAAGAAGATCCTGAACAATGTCGGAGCAAGGATGCATCCTTGTTTGATGCCGCTCCTGATGCTGAAAGCATCTGATAATGTGCCATCGTATTGAATGGTTCTTCTCATGTCTTCGTGGAAAGACTGGATCATCTTGAGTAACCGTGGTGGACAGCCCATCTTGTGGAGCCGTTTTGAACAGTCCATCCCTGCTGACCAAGTCAAAGGCCTTGGGTAGGTCGATGAAGGCAATATAGAGTGGCTTCCTCTGCTCCCTGCATTTCTCCTGCAGCTGCCTCAGAGAGAAGACCATGTCGACGGTAGATCTCTATGCGCGGAATCCGCACTGTGATTCTGGATACACCCTCTCAGCAATCTTCTGGAGTCTGCCGAGGATGACGCGAGCGAACAGTTTACCAGTGATGCTTAGGAGGGAGATTCCACAGTAATTGTTGCAGTTGCTTCTGTCTCCTTTGTTCTTATACAAGGTTATGATGTTAGTGTCTCACATGTCCTGTGGAACCTCTCCCTCTTTCCAGTACAGGCACAGTAGCTCATGTAGGGGTTCCAGGAGAGTGTCTGTGGCACACTTGATTACCTCTGGTGGTATACCATCCTGGCCTGGGGCCTTTCCTACTGCAATGCCGTCAATGTCTTTCTTCAGTTCATCCCTAGTTGGTTCCTGGTTCAGTTTGTCCATTACTGGTAGGAGTTCGACGGCATCGAGGGCTGAGTCGACCACAATGTTCTCACGTGAGTACAGCTCAGAGTAGTGCTCGACCCAGCACTCCGTTTGTCTTTGTCAGTGATGACTTCACCAGATTTGGATTTCAGAAGTGCCATCTTGTTCTGGGTGGATCCTAATGCCTTCTTGATGCTCTTGTACATTCCCCTGAGGTTACCAAAGTCAGCACTGGTCTGGATGCTGCTGCATAGCTCGAGCCAGTAGTTGTTGGCACAGCGCCTGGCCATCTGCTGTACTGTTTTTCTGGCTGCTCTGAGCACTTGCAGGTTATTTTGGCTCGGCGAATGTTTGTACTCCAGGAGCGCAGCGCACTTTTTTTCGATGGCTGGAATCATCTCATCGGAGTTAGCTTTGAACCAGTCATTTGTGTTTCTAGCTCTTCTTCCAAACACCGACAAGGCCGTGTTGTACATTGTATCCCTCAGATGCTGCCATCTGGATGTCACATCGGCACCCCCTGGGTTGCTGCGCAGATTCTCCTTGAGGGTCGCTCTGAAGTTTTCAGCCCTCTCTGAGTTAGCCGTCTTTCTGGCATTGATGCGGGGCCTTCCAGTTGGTTTAGAGTGGTGCAGCTTCTTGGGAATCACCTTGAGTTTGGAGCAAACTAACGAGTGATCTGTATCGCAGTCAGCACTATGATAGCTGCGTGTCAGAAGGGCGTTCTTGAGGTTATCGCATCTAGCGACGACCACGTCTAGTTGATGCCAGTGTTTTGAGTGTGGGTGTCTCCATGACACTCTGTGCTGTGGCTTGGTTTGGAAAAATGTGTTTGTGATGCACAAATTGTGGTACGTGCAAAGTTCAAGAAGATGCTGACCATTTTCATTCATTTTTCCCACACCGAAGTGGCCTAAGCAGGAAGGCCACGAGTCACGATCAGCTCCAACTCTCGCATTGAAGTCACCCAGAAAGTACAGTTGTTCGCAACAGGTATTTGCGCTATGGCAGCACTAAGCACGTCATAAAACTTGTCTTTTATTTCCGGTGCGGCGTACAGGGTTGGGGCGTAAGAGCTGATCAGGTGGACAGGACCGGCGCGAGTTTAGGACACCAAATTTAGGACACCGAAAAGGCATCCCTACTTATTTTTTTAAAAGAGACTAATTGTCCTGTATTTGGCCCTCCACTCACCGACCTTTTCCTCCAGCAGCTCTGGCAGGATTCACTTTCCTGAGCCTCAAGAAAGTGGGGGGAGTGTAGGCGGCTGCCGCTTCCCCAGGCTCCCAGGGAGGGCTGGCCACTGCTGCTTCCCTGGGTTCCTGGGGAGGAACAGTGGCTGTTGCTTCCCTGGGGCTCCGAGGTAGCGCCAGGGGCTGCCTCCTCCTTCCTGACTCCCTGGGGCTTGGAGGAGACACTCCTCCCCACCCCATATCTCCCTGTTTCGCATTTGGGGCAGGGAGACATGGTCGCCCTAGGGTTGGTCGGGGAGGAGGAGGATGGGGTTAGATGGAGGCCTGGGAGTGCCTGGCTTGGGTGAGGGGGGTGAGGATGGGGTAAGAGAGAGGGGCTGGTGGTGCCTAGCTTTGTGGGAGGGGAGGGGCTTGGGCAGGTGGCTTGCAGGGCTCGGTGCCCGGCCAGCTTGCGGGATTCAGGCTGCTTGGGCAGGTGGCTGTCCCCAGCAGCATGGGGCTCAGATGGCTCAGGCTGGCAGACGGGCAGCTGGCCCTGGCAGCATGGGCTTAGGCGGGTAGCCCAGGCAACTGGCCTGAAGCTGGGGTAGGCAGCTGGGGGGCAGGCAGCTGTTTCCAGCAGCACAGGGCTCTGGTGGCTGATGGGCGAGTGGCTTGGGCTGGTGGCTCTGGCAGCGGAGGTCTCAGGCGGGCGGGTGGCTGGCTGGCACGGGCAGCTTTGGTGGCTTGCATGGGGCTCACACAGCTGGCCAGCTGGGGCTGCACCAGGCACCTGCATGCAGCCAAGGAAAACTATTTGTGCTTATTTTTAATTTTAAATAACATTTTTATATCACGCTTTTGTGTTTATTTTAAATTACAAATTGAATTTTTTGTTAAAAGGGGGGTTGAATGATGGTAAAGAAGCGGTGGGGGGCATGAGGGTTTCTCAAAATTCAAAAGGGGGCATGATACTGAAAAGTTTGGGAACCACTAACATAGAGCCATTCTCCGGGTCACTGGAAATAAAACAATCAGCACAATTAGCTCCACAAGTTAAATGTCTTGTTCAGCTGTTTCATCACAAGACAATCATATAATCAAGATGGAACAAAGGAAGTTGAGAAATGGGAGGAGGGAAATAAAACCTTTTTCTTGGTCACATGTAGATTAGATCTCTGTGTTTCAAGCTCAGCAGATGAGCAACTTCTACCACACTCTCCTGTCTTACAGACCTACCTAGTTTTACACAATCAGGTCATTAAGTTTCTCTGTGCAATGAGGACAGATACTTGTTTCAGTATGAAAGTCCAGAGGTAAGGTTTTAAGCCAACTCATCAGCTGGTGTATAGGATGTGTGCAATAAGAATCTGAACAGACAAAAAGGGCAGTTTTTTCATGGCAGCATACAATAGTATCTATGCCTTAAATTCAAATGCTACCTACATAGTGCACTGCGGCTCATTTGTAGTTGAGATTTTTACTTTTGTTCCTCAAAGCCATCCTCTTACGTGAAACCTCCACTGGAAAAAAGCACAGTTTGCATGCATAGCTCTTTCCCTGACTTGAGTTTAAAGTACAGTACCTTATTTACTCCTTGTCTTGTGCAGAGGACTTCAACTTATCAGGAAAATGTGTTTTGTACACATTTCACAGTAACTGCCTGCTGAATTGAATGGACAGAGAGAATAGGTTTGGTTGTTTTTTGCCAACAGCATAGATTATTCTTTTGTTAATAGACGTGAGTTAGCCTCTGCTTTTGTTATAGATGATGCATCTAGAAGAAAGTAAAAGAGATCATAGCCCAGGGAGAAGCAATAAAAGGGGACAAAGCCAGAGGGTAACCTACATACAAGAGGACAGAATAATTAAGGGTCGTGTCCTTTTATAATGACAAGTGCATTCAAATATATGTCAGCCCTTTGGCTATGGAAGTCAAGGTTTCCAGAAACGAGGTTCTTATTCACTTTTCATTTACATCAGCTCTGCACTGATGTAACTCCATTGACTTTTCAGATATTACTCCTGATATATACTTGTCTAAACAAGGTCAAAATCAGGTTCAGTAAATAATAACTGCATTTTTGAGTGGGCTGCATGCTCAATAAGCCCAAGGAAAACAAAAAGACATTAAATATATTGTATTTGATTTAGCTAGACCAAAAATAATTCCAGATTTTTGGTGACCTCTACTGTGCACTAAAGGTGTTATTTTCCAATTTTTCCCGAAAATTGAACACAAAAATTGTGGCTAAAATTTCATTTATTTATATATACATTTATTCTATGGGGAATCATACATGGCTAAAAATCCTGCATTATTTTCAACATGTAGTCCCCATTCCCACAACAAGAACTGTATAGGCAGCTCCACGTGTGTGCAGCCCTGCTGAACTCATAATGGTCCACTGCCTAGGGGATTTGCTTATGTGATTCTCGGTTCAGAACCAGAGTCTTATTGCTTGCTCGTGTTACTTTGTGATTCATTATTGAAAGGAATATCTCCAAACAGTGAAGATTTTTAAAATGTTTTGATTTAACTCAAAGTTAGCACCTATCAAAATGCAGTAATATGCACTAGATTATCAATAAGGAAATGAATTTTAACAAATTTTCTTCAAATAATTTTTGAACGCATGAAGTTTGAATAACCAATTTAAAAATTCAAATTATAAATTCGAGGGAGGAGAGAAGACTGTACAATGGAGATTAGGGACGATCCATTTCTTGCTTACTTTCTGGTACATGCATTTTTTCATTTAATTAAAACATCCATTTTGGGAGGGCCACATGCAAGCACAAGAATGTGACAGCAATGATAACTGATACGCTCAAAAAGTTCAGAGGTATAGCCGTGCTACAAATAACACTTGAATGTTTAGTATCAGAGGGGTAGCCGTGTTAGTCTGGATCTGCAAAAGCAAGGGGTCCTGTGGCACCTTATAGACTAACAGAAATGTATGAGCATAAGCTTTCGTGGGCGGGTCTTTGCCCACAAAAGCTTATGCTCATACATTTCTGTTAGTCTATAAGGTGCCACAGGACCCCTCGTTGCTTTTACTTGAATGTTTGTGAAGCTTTGCAAAGTGTGTTAGTAGGGGAAGTAAATAAAAATGAATGTGAAAGAAGACAAACGTATTATCTAGCCAACAACTGCCTATTGCTTTGGAGTCAGTCATTCTGATTTACTATTTATTGATTTTAATTGGACTTGAAGTTAAGCACCTATGTAAGTATTTGCAGGATTGGAGCTGACAACAGTAGAATGACTAGAAGATTTATCTGGTATTGTTTGGGTCTTCAACCTAATTTGTTTTTCTTCATTGAAATCATGGGTCTGGTGTGGGGCTGGGAATGAGGGGTTCAGTATGCAGGCTACTCAGGGCGAGAGATGGCTAGCCCATCCCTCTCACTGCAGCAGCTGTGGACAGGTGAGAAATGCTTCTGTCTGGCTGCTGCAGTTTCAGCAGACGCAGCTGGGGGAGGGGTGCATGCCTCTAGCTAGACCCTTTCATTCTCTTTTCTGCACGGTTTTATGAGGTACAATCCCATTCCAGTCACATCCCATTTTTCTGGCACTACCAAACCTTTAGCTTGCTTTACGTTATGATAAGAGGAAGCTGTGTACTCAATTCAGTGATCCTAGCTCTTACCGCTAAGGAGGAGTTCTTGAACAAACAGACAAACTCTCTCAAAATATATAGTAGATTGAGCCTGCGTGGAAGTCAACCAAAATTCATCCTGATGTCATGCAGGATGAGGCCCTTACCTTAACCAAATTCATTAATTAAAAATAATCCAACCTCAAAATACTGATATCAGCAGTGCTTTTTCTGTGCTGGTACTCAGTACAGCCACCTTAGCAGCCCCAGCCATGGCAGCGGGGTGGGAGGGGAGGCAGGCAGAGTACCAGCTCCTCTTTTTTTACATAAAAGGCACTGGATATTACTATAGCTCCTTTCATCTCAAAGGACACCAAAGCACTTTGCAGATTTGGGCACAGAACTTAAAAGCGAGGTCTGTGGAAGCAAAGCCTTGTGCCCACTCAGTCTTCAAATCAAGGAGGCCCCAGGAGGGTGCGGGGTCAGCCTGTATAGAGCTCACTGCAGAATTAAAGCTAAGTTGGTAAAACACTGAAATCTTTTGGGGTGATAGGAGTTAAGTTATTTTAATAACAGTACAGTTAATACAGTAACTAACCTCACACAGGTTAGCCAGGATGAAGAGAAAAGGATCTGCATCAATAAAATGATATGCCTGTGCAGAATTCTGTTGACTTCAGGAAGACTGAAGAAATAAGGCTCAACCCATGTGGATATTTTGGGGGGGATTTTGCAGAATCAGGACCACAAATTGATATATCCTCTCACCCATTATGGGTCCATTCTGTACATGTACCTGCAGTGTGGACATAACTAATCTGACTGTAAAGAACTGACTTATTCCCAAAAAACTACCTGGCATCCCACGAACCTAAAACCCTACCTTTTGACACACAGTTGGATTTCAAGCAAGACCGCCAACTAACTAGATTTCTGTTTCTAATAGGTTTTAGGCCAGGAATATATCTGAGGCTATGTCTAAGCTGCAGGGGATTTGTTGAAAGAAGCTTTTTTTTGGAAGAGATCTTCTGAAAAAACAGACACCAGTGTGCATAGAAAGAGCAATCGACTCTCCTGCCAGAGAGCGGCTGGACAGATGGGACACTCTCTCAGCAAAATGGCCATATGGAACAATGTCAGCCAGGGTTGCAGGTCACAAGTTCCCTCCCAGTGTTGTTGCTGGATCCCTGCGGAGACACACACTCTAAGGGACCCCTCTGGACAGCCATTCACTGCCCCCTGCTGCAGGCTTGCCGATCCCTTTGAGGGACAGCAAAGCTCTCACAGTGCCTACTGTGCTTGCCTTGCCGCTGCTGTGCGAACTACACACTGATAACTGCACTCCATAGTGGACAGGCCACTCTGGATGCATCACACCAGTTTATTCTGGTGGGACTAGCTAGTCATGGAGTGGTGGGATGACCAGCAGTGGCTCCAAAACTTCCACGTGCGGAAGGGCAACTTTCTGGAGCTCTGCGCCTGGCTTACCACTGCCCTCCAGAGACATGATATCCAGGTGCAGCCTGCCATCCCCATGAAAAAGATGTCACAATTGTCATCTGGAAGCTCACCAACCCTGACAGCTACCAGCTGGTGGGCAACCAGTTTGACATGGAGAAGTCCACCACTGGGGCCCTCCTCACAGAGGTAATGCACTCTCAGGGTGCAGTTCCTGCATGGGGGGCATGGCGCACTAAAGGGGGACCCTTGGGAAGCAGGGTTGGGGGGTTTGAGGCATGAAATGGGGGTGAAAGCCCTGCCCCCCCAGGGGATTGTAACATTCCGCCCTCACACAGTGGGGCAGCCTCACACAGGACAGCTCCTGGGGAGCTCATGGGAGAGGGGATGAGAAGGGGCCAGGCACCTCCCAAGGGCCCCGGCATTCACTCCCTTGTGTGTTTGGTTGCCTGTGGATGTGTCCCTGTCATGTGTGTTCAGTCGGCTCCCTCTGCAGGTCATGAGGGCCATCAACTTGGTCCTGCTGTGGAGTGTCATCCATCTGGGAGACCCTGACCAGATCGTGGCCAGATTCGCTACCCTGGGGTTCCTAAACTGTGCCAGAGCCATTGATGGGACTCACATCCTGATCTGCACCGTAGAACATCAAGTGGCCAAGTTTATCAACAGGAAGAGCTATTTCTCCATGGGGCTGCAGGCCTGAGCTGACCGCCGGGAACAGCTAATAGACATTTTTGTCAGGTGGTCAGGCAGGGCACACAAAGCTTATGGCTAATTGGTGGCCCCAGGCAAATGGGGACCATCAGGCAGGGGTGCAGCAGGTGCACCCTCCCAGCTGCTGAGCCCTCCCAGCCAGCCCTGCTGAACTCCCAGCCACCCGCAGTGCACCCTGACCGCTAGACTGCTCAGCCGCAGCCGTGCCCCTCCCCTGTCCCCACATAGTAAGGGCCTACTGGCTCCAGCCCCACATGGGCTGGGCCATTTCGGAGGCCCCTTGAAATTGATGGCCCGAGCTTGCCCATCCCTAGGACTGGCTCTGTGTGGCAGCTTGTTGTATTCTGCACGTTGTTGTGGAGTGGGAGAGGGAGGCCTTCCTCCTGGGGAGGAGTGTGGATGCCCGCCATGAGTGGCAAGCTACAAGTAGTCAAGCACGGCTGCCATCTGCTAGGCCCATCGGGTTGGGGTGCGGTCCAGAAGGCCCGGAGGGAGCGGTTCTCCCAAGGACCCTAATAACCTTCCCCAGGGCCCCCCGAATGGGGTTCTCAGGCTTGCAGCCCTATCCCATCCCCACAATGATCCCTCCCTTCACCACTTCACCTCCCCCGACCCCTGAATAATAAGGCACTCATCTGTGTATCAATGAAAAACTATTGTATTTAACTATTTACAGCAGGTGGGGTGGGAGGGTGGCCTCAAAACTTGGTGTTGTGGGGGCTTGGGACATGGGGTGGGGGGTACTAGACATGGGGGTAAGGGGTCGTGGGACATGGGTGGTGGGTCTCAGAAAATGGAGGTGTGGGGGACCATGAACCCGGAGGGGGAGCGGGACCCAAGTGGCACCAGCCTTGGGATCCCCTCCTGCTGCGCATTTGGGCCACTGTCGGGACTGGCTGGATGCCAGGGGACATGGGGAGGTTCAGATGATGTGGGACTGAGGCAGTGTCTGGGTTGGTGTGGGGATGGGGCATGGCCATAGCCCAGGGGAGCAGACAGCTCTTGATGGTGCCTTGTGGGAGGGTGGAGAGCTGCGGGAGCACCAGGGGGGCGGTTGGGCAAACATGTCCTACCACACTGTTGTCACTGTCACAGCAGCACATGAACTGGTCTCAGGCCTGGGAATGTCACTCCATATCCTTGCGGACCTTCTACACCAGTGCCTGCTGCATTTCTCTGAGGACAGCACCATGCCAGCACATTATGTCACCATAGATGTGGGCCGGCTTCCTCTGGCTTTGGGGGTCATTCAGCTGGAGAGGTCACAGTGGCTTGGCCCACAGTTGGTGCTGGCCCAGCTGTACAGAACACAAAGAGGGAGAGATGGTCAGCCATTCGTGCAGAGACAGTCCCTGAAGCTGTGCCTTCCACCATGAGCAGTGACCAACACCCTTTGGCGCAGCAGAGGGGGATAGCCTGAGAGCAAAGCCTTGTGTGGCCAGCACAGCAGGCCCTGCCACACAGGGACCCTGAAGTGCTGATGGGAACATGCCGCCCTCTTCTGTCCGCCCCCCCCACCCCAGACAATAGGCAAAAGGGCAAGGGGGGGTCTGGCCACAGAGGTCTGGCCTCATGGGTGGCAGGGAAGCTGGGTGATATCCCTTGGGATCCCCTGGGTCAAGTTGGCACCCTTGTGGCTAGCCTGCTTCCAGCTGTGGAAGGTTCTGGGCACCACCCCAACCCCTGGGGCCTGACACTCATCCAGCCTCCCACAAACGTGGCAGCAGAATGCCACTCAGGCTCAGGGGCCGTCTGCTGGGTCTGTGTGGCACTCACTAATGCTACATGTGGTTCCATGTGCAGAGAGTGCAGCATGATGACCAGCCCGAGCCAGCTTAATGACACTCGCACCCCGCCCCACCTGTGCCCACCTTCAGTGCCCTGGGTGTGTAACGAACAGGTCACTCACCTGAGGAACCCTTCCCAGCATCCAAAGAGGTCCAGGAGGCATCCTGGCTGGCTGAGACAGGCTCCAGCACAATGGTGAGGCTCACCGGCTCCTCCTGCTCCTGCACCTTGTCTGGCTTGCCCTCCTTCTCAGGCTTGTCCTTGTCCCAGCTGATGAAGGGAGCAACATGCCTCAAGTCCAGCATGAGGCTGGGGGTCAGTGTTTCCCCACAGGATCTGGTGGAGCTCTTGATAATATGAGAAGGTTAGGGGTTCTGCCCCCGAGATGGCTGCATTGTCCCAGGCCTGCACATAGCCCTGGCACAGCTCCTTGACCTTTGCATGGACCTGCTTCAGGGTGTGGAGGGGGTGGACATGTTCAGTCAGGGCCTCAACCATAGATGTCAGCATTGTGTCTCCTGGACCAGAGGTCCTGGGGGGTCTCCTCTTCTTCCCAGAGGTCCAGGAGAGCACCTCCTTTTTGAGCCCCTGTGAGGGTTCTGGGACCCCTGAGGCTGCTCCCTGGAAGGCTGGGTGGTGTCAGGACTGTGGGTAGTCTGTGGCTTAGCCATGGCTGCTGGAGGTGAGGCTGTAGTAAAGCTGTTAAGAGCAGTATTGCACACCACTGCTCCCAGACCAGCCTCCTGTCACAGGGCTTCTCCAGCCTGCCTGTGGCTTTAAGAGGGCCTGGAGGCAGGAACCATAGAAAGCTGATTGCTGTGGACAGGGTGTCCACCGGGACACTTATGTGGCATCCCAGAAGGCCTCTTCTGTTGATAGATGGACCTCTGTTACTTCCACACCCACCTTCTGTTGACAGACATCTCCCGGAAGAGGTGTTCTTCCTCGTGGCTAGTGGGGTATGGCTGTTTACAAAACCCCTCCAGTCTGTCAACTTACTGTCAAGCAATTGCAACCATAATGCGGCCATGGTCTGGGTTTTGTCAATAAAAGTAATTTCTTCCACACTCCTGCCAAGAATACATCCAGTTATGAAGTAACCATTAGCATTCAGAATAAAACAAAGCATGTTTGGATAATAACTGCACATTTCTGGATAACTAGCAGTCTGCATTGCTCGTGTCCGTTTTTTTCTATATTTGTTTTAGCTTATTTGTGAATTAGGAGGATGTGCTCCAGGATATCAGAAAAGCGTATGTTTACAGTGCTATTTTTTTTGCACCTCAGCAACCCCAGCCGTGGGATTGGCAGGGAGCTGGCTGAGTATCAGCTCCTCTTTTTTTTTTTTGTTTAAAAAACAAACAAAAACACTGCATTTTTGTACTTTGTTTTGTTAGACTTTGGACCTAATTTTGCCATTCTTAAGCAGGCATGTTGCCTGTTGATACTGCTGGCAGATTTGCCACCTAAGGACTACAGGATGTCATACTCAAAGAGTTAAAAACTGCTGGTTTCGATGGTTTGTGCTTATTGGACACGCCTTCTGTTCTTTAAATACATGTAATTTCTTTATGATGGTATCACAGTTTTTGTGGAAGTGTAGCAAAAAAGGGTGATATTTGTTTTCTTATATAACAACCACATAGAATCCATCTGGTGACTAAGATCAGTAGAGTAGTTATCTCTGGAGATGAGACAGATTGGAAACACTGTCCCATCTTCAACCTTCTAACAAACCATCTGTCTTGAAGGAATGGGAAAAGCTCTGAGGCCTGTCTCAGCACTGCTTGTTGCTATAAAATGATACCAACACTTAATTAACATGGTACAAACATTAACTAGTTAGTCATTAGCTAATATCTTACTGGACAATAGTGTGATAGAAATAAAGACTTTGCAAATGGGCAGTAACAGAAAGAGAGGGGGGTGTGACAGAGAAATAAAGGGAATAGAAGTCCAGGATGGAACAGTCAGGAATCCTTAAGGGACTCAGTCTATAATTACTGATGTGGTAATAAGCAAGGGCATTTTTTCCCCATAGTTTATTTCTGGGCTAAAATTCATATTCCTCTAAATTCTGCTCACATGAGAGATTTTTACTTGTGCCATATTACTGACATCATGATGCTCATAAAAGAGCCAGCATAAATATTGTCTTATGAACAGACTCTAAGGTTGGGTCATAAGTAAAGCTGTCAAAACAGAGTAAAAAAAACATTAAACTCTTGTACATAGAGATGCAATATGCTCGATCCTTTGTCTACTTTCTGCAGCACACATAGCTTGTTTTAATTCTAAACATAGTTCAAAGCCCATCCCAAATCAATATGCATATTATTCAAGGAACAAAAAGAGGTTCTACTACATGCACAGCAGAAACACTTTCTTTTAATGGTTCGTGCTTCTTCATGTACAGAACACTATTTTGTACATTTCAGAGTTGGATGTTTAACTGTTGAGAGATTAATTTGGTGGTCTCAGTCCACTTGCGAGCACTTAGATGGCATCCTCACAAACATCAACATTGAAGTAGGCACCAAATAGTTGTCTTGTTGGCTCTCTGTCATCAGTGAAGTCAGAGACCAAAAGGGCACAGAGAATGACTTGTCCTTTACTACCAAGAGATAGTCATTTGGCCGAACATGGGGAAATTTGTACTGTTACTGTCTGAGCTGATGTATTTATCAATAACTAAAGGGCTTCATTCTCCAAAGTCCTTTCTCTCCAACACATTTCATGAGTACTAAATTTGCAGATGAGCTACAATGGACACAAAACAGTATCCCTTCCATTGTGGCCTGTGCCTGGTGCTTCATTGCCAAACAATGAAGCCAGTGATGAAGAATTCCCAACAATGTACAGCCATCAAATGGTCCTATGCTGCCATTCTGCAGGGGGAAAGAGGCTGGGGCCAGTACTTCATAGATTCTATGCAAGTCCATACTGTGGAACAGTGCCTCGGAAGCCTTTAGGGGACTTCTGTAAATCAGAATAGCCTGTGGTTGCTGTGCTTTACAACACGGCTACGTCTACACTAGCACACTACGTTGAAGTAGCCTATTTCGAACATCGAAATAGGCTACTTCAACACATATCATCTACACGTCCTCCAGGGCTTGTGCCGTCAATGTTCAACGTCAAACTAGCAATGGGGAATGTTGAGAGGAGCCGCCCCGGAAGGAAATGTGGAGCGTCCACACACACAAGCACTCTCTGTCGAAATAAGGGGCCAGCAAAGCCTGTGGACGGGGTCACAGGCTGGACTAGCCCTTCTGGGGCAAGAGCAAGCCACTCCCTTAAAAGGCCCCTCCCAGACACACTCGGCCTGCACAGCATGAGGTCCACAGAGCCGACAACCGGTTGCAGACCCCGTGCACACAGCATGGGCCCCAGCTGCAGCAGCAGCAGCAGCAGCAGCAGCAGCAGCAGCCAGAAGCCCTGGGCTAAGGGCTGCTGCAAACGGCAACCATAGAGCCCTGCAGGGGCTGGACAGAGTGTCTCTCAACCCCTTAGCTGATGGCCATATGGAGGACCCCACTATTTCGATGTAGCGGGACGCGGATCGTCTACACACACCCTGCTTCAACGTTCGACGTTCCTATCTTCGGATAGGAATAGCGATTTCAACATCTCGCTGCCTAAGGTTGATTTCAAAGTCAAAATAGCGCATGGCACATGTAGACGCAATGCGTGCTATTTTGACGTTGCACCAGCTACTTCGAAGTAGCTGGCTAGTGTAGTTGCACCCCATGTGGCACACCAACTGGCCATTAACGCTGTAGAACCGGGAGCCATCTTTATTCTCTGTGGTTTATTTCAGTTTCACAATTTATGTTTTGTCAGCTTTCAATAATGTCTCTATTATGATTCCAAAAATCATTTCAGAAACAAACTAGAAATGTTCCCCAACTCACTCTTGCCATAAAAAGCCCCAGAGAAATATATAAACAAAAAGAACCGGGATGCTGCTACTGCTGCTGCTTCGATGCTTAGCATGATAAGAGTTCCAAAACAGGCTGGTCACTCTGGCACACAGGTGTTGTGGCAACTCTACTAGCAACCCTGTTTGCTACTTTAGGCTGGTGAGCAAACTCAGTTATCTGCCTAATTTGAGTATTTTAGATTTAACTACAGCGCAGACATCTGACACATTAGGGCTTATTCGAGCAAGTTCACAACGCTCTGCGAAGCTCATTGCAATGCCAGTGTTTGAGCGGCCCTAAATTCCTGTGGAATGGTGGAGGTAAGGTTGCTCAGCTCTTACCATGATATGGGTGTCCAAAATACAGACATGTGGTTGTGGAAGGTAATTAAGGAGTGCTCTTTTTTCCACTAAACAAGATAAAGGGGCTAACTTACGACATGCTACAGGGCAGGAAGGCCAGAATAGAAATAGAGATTCGCCAGGAACTCAAGTTATGAGCCTCAGCGCTCAGGCCACACAAAGCAGGTTAAGCTCCTTATGATGCAGCACTGGATCACAAGCTGGTTTGGTAAGTCCGTTTGTGGATGGATGCTTGGGAGCAGCATCTTTATCAGTCATGTTACAGCGGTCTCAAGTCAATTTTGCTTGATATATTGCCAATAATAAGCATATGCTATAGTAAGAATACCACATTTAGGAAAAACTGAACATGTCCCTAATATTATTTAAGTATATGCAAGCAAATATAAGGCTTTTAAGGATGATCGCTGTAAAAATTGACTTTAGTATTAAATGATCATATGTATCATAGCTACTATTTTTACTGTGTCCATCCATCTGGGCAAGGTTCTACCATGTTCCTCCCCACCCCCTCACTGTCCCGGCCCTTGCCCCTCCCCCTGGCCAACATGGGGCCTGGCCCAGCCCCCAATGAACTCCCCCCCTGCACTGTGCCAGCCCCTCTTCCACCCAGCATGGGATTAGTCCCAGTCCCCTAACAGAGCCCCCTGCCACTGTGCCAGCCTCAACCCTTTCCCCAGCCAGCATGGAGCCTGGCCCTTATTGTGTATTCCAGCAAGTTTCCATCCGAAACTTTCCTCCAGCCTAACTTCTGTTTGCAAGGGGAGCTGCAACTGGGCTTCTAGTCTTTTATAAATATTTCAGCTACTTCCTGGAAAGTTGTCGCCAAGGCTGTCAATCCACAGCTTTTTGTGATCACTTCTCCAATGAATAACAAAAAGGGTATAAAGAGAATCTAATGCTTAATTGTTCATCGTAATCTGCCCCTTTTACACTACTCACTGGAAATCTGGTTAAATGATCCCTAGGAAATAGCTCCAGAGCAGACAATTTTCCCATCTGGCCTGAGGATTCTATGCTTACCTGCTTTTCAGCTCCTATCTTAACGGATACCAGAGTAAGAAAGGAGACATTCCAGAGAGATTCTTGAGAGAATATGGGAGGTGGAGGGTAGGGTGGGTCAGAGAATGCAATGGTTACCCCATTCTCAGCTGTCCACACAGACTGTGAGCAGCCCTTTGATTGTTCAGGCCACTGGTTGCCCCAAAATATGGGAAGCGCAAATACAGATTAAAGATGCTTTTGTCCACTCCACACAATAACTATACAGAATGAGGAATCAGGGCTCTTATGTGGACCACCTATCACACAAATAAGAGAAACAACAAATGCCTGGGTTGGAATATGTCTACTCTAGGTTAAATAATAAAGGACTTAGATTTTGTTTGGTCATCTTGTGTTCATTTGCAATCAAATATGGGCTGTCAAAGTCTCTAGTAATATCAGCAAAGGTTACTCATTCAAGTAAATGTTTCTAGCATAGGGAACTATAATGCTTAACTGGTACCAGAACATAAAGGAAATGTTTTCCTCCAAAAAGCAAATTATTTGTACATTGATTCTCTTTCCAAACAGCCATTTTTCAAAAAATAGAGAGCTCTTCATTCATATCTGAGCATTTAAATCCAAATGGTAGTGATGAGGTCTCTGCTGCACAAATTTGAACAAGGCCAAGATCTGTCCAATCAAAGAATAACTGTAAATTAAGACAACATGCATCAGCTTCAGTCATTGATGTATTTTCTCCTTAGATTTTTGTAACATATTTCTGATAACTCTCTAAATAGCTTGTACAATATTCTAGGTTTACACCAAAACCTTGATTTAAATTTATGTCTATTATGAACACTATAAAAAATCCAAGGTCATAGGAAGTTTTCTAAGCTTCTCAATATATATAGCTGTTTGTCAGGAAAACGAGTAAATTAAAGGTATTTTGTATTTTCTTTTAAAAGGGGTGATCTATATAGAGAGTGGAAATATAATCTATTTTGCTTTTTATGACTAAAGGTGATGTTTTAAATAGAAAATAAGAATGCTAAATTATACAAAAATATTGGCTGACATATGAAAGCACTGTAAATCCCGGTAGTCTGTATACTACATGGTTTTAAGATCTAATTAGTTTTAAACTGTCTACATATAAATCAGTAGTTTCAAGCACAAACATGCAGCTTGACACACAGGTCCCAGTTTTCATGTGTGAACATGACTGAAAGAGGTGATGCACTCACATATTTTAGCCACAAATTTAGAAGACTTGAAAATAAGGTTCTTACTTCATAGGCCTCAATGAGGAAAAGATAGGGCAATTCCCACTGAGGATACAGCAATGAGGAAAGACTGTCTGGACCTAATTGTAGGTACCTGACCCTAGACATCTTTTTTTTTTTGTGGTCAGGATAGCCAGCCAATTTCTATCAACTCTACCAACTCGTAGCAGCTCTCACAGGCTACGTCTACACAAGCCCCAAACTTCGAAATGGCCACGCAAATGGCCATTTCAAAGTTTACTAATGAAGCGTTGAAATGCATATTCAGCGCTTCATTAGCATGCGGGCGGCCGCGGCACTTCGAAATTGACACGCCTCGCCGCCGTGCGTCTCGTCCCGACGGGGCTCCTTTTCAAAAGGACCCCGCCCACTTCGAAGTCCCCTTATTCCCATGAACTGATGGGAATAAGGGGATTTCGAAGTAGGCGGGTTCCTTTCAAAAGGAGCCCCATCGGGATGAGACGCATGGCGGCGAGGCGCGTCAATTTCGAAGTGCCGCGGCCGCCCGCATGCTAATAAAGCGCTGAATATGCATTTCAACGCTTCATTAGTAAACTTCGAAATGGCCATTTGCGTGGCCATTTCGAAGTTTGGGGCTCGTGTAGACACGGCCTCAGAGTGCTCTGCTAGTTGGAATGGATGATTAAGGAGCCAGCTAATCCAAAAGAGTCTGGGCATTGTCTGGGATTCTCTGCTTGGTGTCCCTCTCAGTTTCCCTCATTTTAAACCTGTGACCTGCACCCCCACTCATTTTCTCATTTGTTGCTCCAAACAATCAGTTGGCTCCTGGGTCCAGTAGTCCCTCTTCCTACGCTGGGGGAGGGATCTTTGCAGTAGGAGCAAGGTAAAGTGACAAGGATCTATCTTATAGTATCTATGGGGCAACCCTACAAGGTACAGATTACAGAAGAAATGGGAATTGAGTAAATTGTTAAAATTGAGCAAGATAGGCTGTCAGGTCACAGAAGGCATTTGCCCATGAGTCGACTGTTCAGAAAGATAGATGGGGTTATTGGGATCTGAGTTTTATGGTTTAGATATAGCTGCCTCCACATCTAATTTACTAAATGGAAAAGGGTAAGAGAAGTTGTTTCTTAAAATGGGAGACTGAGGTGCCTATTTAGACAAACACAATGTTTTAGTAGGTTCTCAATAATAGCTTTTGAGTGAAAGACTCATTCTTTGCTATCTTCATTTTTCTCATAGAACCACAAACTACAAAAATAAAAAAATATAAAAAATAAAGCCACTTAAAGAGGATAAGGGATACTTTTTTTGACTAGTATATGCATGCATTCTTTTTTGATCCAACTTTAGATGTACACACCAAACTTCTGTAAATATGTCAGTTCCTGATTTGCATACAAAATCAGCTATCAGTTTGCATGTACAAATGCTCCTTTTTGTAATAAGTATCACTGGGCACCTCTCCTGCACCACCAGTTCATACGGTTTAAGAGTCACAAACACATCCTAGACTTTTTCTTACACCAACCTGTGCATGTGTGTGGGTGTGTATGTGTTTCTTACCCTTTTATATAGTAATACTATTCAGTTCAGCCATGTCTACATGGCCTGCTGCTGCCTTCCAGGTCATGCAAATAAGGGCACTCGACAACGCAAATGAGGCTCTCACTTACAAATCGCATGTCTCATTTGCATACTCTTATATGACCATTGTCCCAGCAGAGGCTTCACTTGCCACAAAACAAGCCATGTAGATGGGGTTCTGTTGGCCAAAACCCTGCTTGTTGACAGCCCTTTATCCCTGACAAAAATAAGGGATAAGGGGCTGTCGACAAGTGGGGATTTGGTTGACAGAACCCCATCTACACAGCACATAGTAGTGCAACTCGTGCTGTTATGCTAATGAAGTGCTGAATATTCATATCATTGCCTCATTAACCAGTTCCAATCTGCGTCATTTAACTACCCCTTCCGAAAGGGAAGGGTAGTGTAGACACGGCCAAATTGTTATAAAGACTGTGATGTAGCTTCATTTATAAGACATAATGTAGGGATTCACAGAATTTAAACTAGAGATTTTCTTTTGGCTGCATACAACTTGTTAGTGGCTGAGGGAGCATTAATGACAATTACTTGCCATGTGCTTGCAGAGTTCCCGCTGAGTTCCTGATAACTATGGTAAACTCTTTTGATTCCCATTTAGGATCAAAGAAATTCAGACCTAGAGAGGCCAAGAGAATTTTTTTCTCTTCCAAATTTAGGGGAGGCTAGTGGTAGAATTAGGGACAAAAGAGATGTCATCCAGTTCCTTATACTAATCACTAGATACAGTTTCCCTTACAGTTTGTTACTATACAAACTGAATTTTGGATCTTTAATCACAACCTTTTTATACTAGCAACTCAAGAAAAAGTAATCTTTGAATGAATGCTCCCATATTTTTCTTACAAATATGTTTTGTCAAAACAGGGAAATATGTTATTGACAACTGTACGTTATTGAGATTTCCTCCCCTGCCAACACAGATGCCAACCTCATTTGCATGAAGTGAGTTGTTTTAAGAATATCATTTGTGAAATCAACATAGAGAAATGTGTACAGAACAGTCTCTGGAATAAAATCTTACAATTTCAACCTCACATGCAGAAACTCAAACATGATCTATTTGGTGCATCCTACCATGCCCTGCATAAATCCTTATGCCACTGGTCAACAAATTCTATACTGTAATATGTTCCATTTAATTAAAAGATTTGGTTTAAATATAGCATGGGTCAGGTGCTAATCCCTTCAACAATACAAATCAGCCACAAGTAAAAACTATTCCAGTCAGTTCTCAAAACAGTGCATTCTAATTACATGCAAAAACTACTACAGTTGTAACCTCTGTATCATATATATGTGTATAAGTTGTCACACACAACAATGTGTTATGATAAATACTGGGAATAAAGGAGTAAAATAAGGAGGACAAAGTGCTTGGGACATTGAACTTTGTTGAATTAGATATTCAGCTCAGGATTAGCATTTTATTCAGCAGTGAATTCAGAATGTTTGTTTATTCATTAGTTGTTAAGAACTAAACTTCTGAAGTCTGCATGGGATATGGACAAAGCAAGCTCTATTTTATTACAGTTAAATAATTTAAAACTATAAATGCATTAAGGCAGACATATGGAAGCTACTGCATCACCCCTTTATTTCTTTCTGTGTAGACACTGCAAATATTGGTCTCTGGTTTATTACCATACATATCTTTGTGCCGATCTTCCATTGTTCGGTTTCTAAAAAAAAAGGCCTTATAACAATGTTGTATGAAGGTACTGTGTACACTTTACTTCAAATTTTCTAGTAATTGTAATCAAGTGTTAACTTGACAATTTCTGAAGCCCAGCTTTCTGCTAAACTGAAAATGTGAAGTCACTTATGACAGTTTTGTGTTGTTTCTGTGCACTGTCATTCCTATTGAATTTCAGGTTTCTTTTCAATTTCATATTGGTACTGAGTGACCTGATGCTGCCATGTGTTGAGGAACTGGGAAAGAGCAGCATGTGACAGCTACATAAAACAAAATGAGACAGGGCCAGCAGGAAATATGAATTTTATATCATATTTTTGATAGTATGTTTCTGAGGCCACCAGCTGTCCTAGTCAAAGTCACATCAATATTGATTTCAAATGACCTCATGCAAGATACTGGCACTACACACAGGTGACAAGGAAGGCATAAAAGCAGGTTATAAATATAGGTGCAGTTTTTGCAATCTTGGGTTAGTGTGAGAGCCAAATTTGAAGTCTGCAAGAAGCTTCACAGGACTTTAAATTGCCCTTACCTCTCTAAACCTTTTTTTCACAGACTCCTGCAAGGGACTGGTGTTAAAAAGTTGAGGTCAGGTGAAGGAAAACTGGAAAAAACTGACTGAAGGAACACTGGACCTTGAGCCACCTTGGCTGTGTCTACACTAGCCCCCTCCTTTTGGAAGGGGCATTGTAATGAGGGAGTTCGGAAGATGCTAATAAGGTGCTGACATGAATATGCAGTGCCTCATTAGCATAATGACAGCCACATGCGATTCGAAAGTGCTGCTTTGGAATGCATGACGCCCGTGTAGACGGGGGCCTTTCGAATGGATCCCCCCCCGAACTTCAAAAGCCCTTTCTTCCTAATGCTAAATAGGAAGAAGGGGCTTTTGAAGTCTGCAGGGGTCTTTTCAAAAGGCAGCCGTCTACATGGGTGGAGTGCGTTCTAAAAGCGGCACTTTCAAACAGCATGCAGCCACCATTATGCTAATGAGGCACTGTATGTTCATGTCAGCACCTCATTAGCATCATCTGAACTCCCTTCTTGGCTAAAAGGGCACACTGTTGATTCATATCCACCCTCTCATCAACCGTAATTCCCATGTTCTTTTCTGCTGCACTGCTACTTAGCCAGTTGGTCCCCAGCCTGTAACCGTGCTTGGGATTCTTCCATCCCAAGTGCTGGACTCGGCACTTGTCCTTGTTGAAACTTATCAGATTTTTTTTGGACCAATCCTCCATTTATCTAGGTCACTCTGGACCCTATCTGTACCCTCCAATGTATCTACCTCTCCCCCTAGCTTAATGTCAGCTGCAAATTGCTGAGGGTGCAATCCATCCCCTCATCCAGGTAATCAGAAAAGATGTTGAACAATACCACCCCTAGAACCGATCCTTGGAACAACCACTTGAAAATGGTAACATAATAGCAATAGCCTCTGCAATGACATCTGCTAACTCTCTAACTACCCTGGGATGCACTAAATCCAAACCCATGGATTTGTGTGTGTCTAGCTTTTTAAATAGCTCCTAACCCGTTCTTTACTCACTGAGGGCTGCCCACCTCTTTCCCATACTGCATTGCCTAATGGTGTAGTCTGGGGGCTGACCTTGTTGGTGAAGACTGAGGCAGAAAAAGCATTGAGTACTTGACCCTTTCCCACATCATCTATCACCTCCCTCATCCACTAACAGTCCCACATCCACCTGATAACCCCCTTATTGTTAACATGTAGAAGCTCTTCTTGTTGCCCTTCACATTCCTTGATACCTGCAATTCCAATTGTGCTTTCACTTTTCCCCAGCATTCTCCAGCCATATATTTTTACTCTTCCCTAGTCATATGCCCTAGTTGCCACATCTTATACGCATCCCTTTTGAGTTTAAGCTCGCCAAGGATTTCCCTGGTAAGCCAAGCTGGTTGCCTACCATATTTGTGCATCGGGATGGTTTGTTCCTGTGCTTTCAATAGGACTTATCTGAAAAGATCTGGCAGTAAGGGCAGAATGTGGCTAATGGCTGTTCTGTTTTGTTTCTGAAATTATGAAACAAAATTATTCAACCACCTCAAATATTTAGAAATGCACAAACACCCAGAAATTTGAAATTATGGTTCCTACAGCAATTATACTGCATACTTATTTTAAGACAAAAAATGTAAAAGCATTTGCAGTTATGAAAAATACTCTATATAGATAAGGGGCAGAGTTATGACTACTAAAGGAATTGCAACTTTGGATTTCTTGTTTTTTTGTGAATTTCAGAATAGTATTTCATATTTAAGAAGAAGCACTTCATCCAAAGAATACAAACTTCTTTATAAGCATTACATGAATAAGCTTCACAGCACACCTTCAAGGGAGGTACAGCAAGTACATAGCTATATTTTGTGGGAGGCAAACAGAATTTCACACTTGAATACCTGTGGGCATCAAGCTTTAAACATCTACAAATCAGAGCCAAAGGTCAGAATTTTCATACGATAATAATGATTTAGGGTGCCTCACTTGAAAAGAGAGAAGGATTTTCACAGGGCTGGCACTTGGAATTTTCTGAAATATTAAAATCCTTCAAATTGTCTCAGACTGAGAATCCCAAAATTAAGGACCCCAAACCATAATTGTTTTTTGAAAACCTTGGCATGTGTGAATTTAAGCTCATAAATCTATGGTGGAGTACCCTGGCTCTTGTTCTAACAATTAGGCAGTATTCCTTCCCTTTTCATTTAAATTTTATTGGTACATTATATATATTTATAGTATGGATATCTTTTAGTTTTAATTCTGCAGTTGTAAAAGTTTACGTTCAATTTTGTCTGCTACCAAGTTCATTCTGCAATCCCGAAGGGCTTGTATTAAGTCAGCAACCTTAGCTTCCTTTCCCTTCGATTTTTGCCATTCTCGAAGCGACTGCATCAATTGTTCTTGCAAGTTATAAGGATGGGCTGTTAGGATTCTGTCAATTTTAGCATCAGAAATTTCTAATTTTCGAATGAGCATTTTCCAGTTCCTCCCAACGTTTTCACAAATAACGTCAAAAGCTACCTTCTGCTGACCTGAAAAATAAACAAAAATGGCAAAATGCAGGTTATGCTGAGTGATTTACAGACAGACATTTATGTGGGTTTTTCTATTCATTCTTACCATATAGGTTTGCCCATATACATATTAAGGGCCCCAATTTTTGCTGTAAAGCTACTGGATATGCTGAATGCAGTTTAGAAATACTTCAGATCTGATGGAGTTTTCAGAGGCCTTGTGTCACACAGTGACAAAATGTCTCCATGAGTGCCAGGAAAGCTGCTATTACCCCTTGGCTATGTCTACACTGCAGCGAACTGTCGACAGAAGTTACTGTCGGAAGAGATCTTCGGACAAAACTTCTGTCAACAAAGTGTGTCTACACACAAAAGTGGATCAAAAAAGTGATCCGCTCTTTCGACAGAGTGGCCAGACTACCTGGCTGTCTCTCAACAGAACAGCCAATTGGAAGCAAAGCAGACAGAGCTGCTCTGTGACCCAGAAGCCCTGTCTGTTGACAGAGGGCCTCCAGGAGCATCCACACAGCTTTTCTGTCAACATCTTCTGTCAAGAAAGGTGTTCTGCCTCATGCGGGAGAGGCAGAAGGCTGCCAACAGAAGTTCAGCGTTCTGTCGGTTTACTATCAACAGACCGCACTTGTAATATGGACGGTCAGTGAGTTTTGTTGATAAAACTCTCTAGTGTGGACATACACCTACGTCATGAAGCCACTGAGAGCTCCACACCAGTCCCAATCCTGGATGAAGGAGGAGGGCTGGTGAGATGTGTGTCAATGCGCTGACCATCAAACCACAATACGAATGAAATCTGATGCCAATACAACCAAATGTTAAAAGATACCGCCTTGGACGTTGCCCAGATAAACAAGGTCCGCGATACCAATCGAGCAATCGGGGTTGCGTCGATAAGTTGGCTACCGAAAGAAAATTACACCTAACACATATGCTATCCATTGGAACACAGAATGTCCAAACACCGTGGGCAACTGGAAAATTAGAACTGCTTCAGAAGGAAATGGAGAAACCGATGTGATATACTTGGACTGGCAGAGATGCGTTGGATGGGATCAGGAGACATATGCAGTTGCAAAGTCATTTGGTCAGGAAATTAAACGAAGCAGGAGTTGGATTCCTTCTAAGCAAAACAGCTAGAAGACCATTATTAGGATACAAACCAGTGAGTGCAAGAATGATGGTCGCGCAATTCGAAGCAAAACCGTTCAACATCTCAGTCATTCAGGTGTATGCACTCACGTTGGACAGTACGGAGGAAGAGATTGAGCTATTTTATAAAGACTTGACAAAGACGGTGGAGGAGATACTGAAGAAAGTTGTGTTGATCATTGGAGGAGATTGGAATGTGAAGGTTGGAACAGATAATGAAGGTTGGGAGAGAGTCATGGGACGGTTTGGATGTGGAGAAAGAAATGAGTGAGGTGAGAAATTGTTAGTGTGCTACAGAGCATGAGATGGTGATTTGCAACATGAGATTCCAACGAAAGGACTGTAGGAAGTGGACATGGCAATCGAATGACGGGAAGTCCAAGAACATGATAGATATGATTTTGATAAGAAGAAGATGGATAATATCAGTACAGCAGTGCTGAACTTTCCAAGGAGCGGATATAGACTCCAACCACAGTCTAGTGATCACAAACATCAAGATAAAACTCAAAAGAAAATGTAAGACACAGTTTAAGAAAAGAAGAGATGTGGCAAGGCTATGTGAGGAAGAAACAGGGAATGCATACAGAACAGTGCTTGAAGAGAAGATTAAGAATATCACCACAGAGAAAGACCTAGATAAGAGAGTTGGAGAGATAGCCATTGCTATAGAACAGGCAATTGAGCAGACTGTTCCAGAAGACGAAAAGATCATTAAGAAATGGATTACCCAGAAGACACTGAAGTTGGTTCAAGAGAAAAGAGTGTTGAAGATCAGAAGAGATGTTTCTGAGATAGCAGAACAGCAATATAGGATGAAATGCAATGAGGTAAGGAAAGCAGCCAGAAAGGATAAGAAGAAATAGTTAGAGGAGCAATGTGAAGATATTGAGAGGTATTACAGTGAATGTAAGACCAGGGAGGTGTATAAGACAACCAGGAATATTAACAGGAAATGGCAACCGAAGCAGATGGTGATCAAAGATGAGAATGAAGAAGTGCTCATGAACAGGGAGGAGATTGTGCAGCAATGGACGAGATATTGCACTGATCTATACAAAGCACAGTTGGACCCGAGTGTCTCAGAAAGAGTGACTGAAGAATTGAAAGAGACATCCTGCCCCCCCACCCCCCCGAGCATCGAGAGCAAAACCGATATTTCAAAGGAGGAAGTAGAAAAAGCAGTGAAATGACTAAAGAACAACAAGAGCCCTGGAAATGATAAGATCATGGGAGAGATGATCAAATATGGTGGAGAAAGCACGATTCAGGAAATACACCGACTATGTAATATAGCATGGAAAGAAGGGAAGGCACTAAGGAATGGACAAGAGCTGTGCTAATGACAATACCCAAGAAAGGAAGTACATTGGAGTGCAAGAACTACAGAATGATTGCTCTAATGAGTCATCTAGGTAAGGTGCTGATGATGATACTGACTGACAGATTAAGATTGCAGGTAGAACATATAGCAGATGAGCAAGCAGGGTTCAGAAAAGATAGAAGTACCATAGAGCAGATATTGGCACTAAGACTGATAGCGGAGAAAGCTCGACGAAAGAACAAAAACGTATAAACTTGCTTCGTCGATTTTCAAAAGGCATTTGACAGTACAGATCAGAAAGTGACTTGAGTGGTGTTGAGAGTCATATGGAGTGGATAGCAGTCTAATACGGTTGTTGAAAGATATCAATGATAATGCGGACGCAGCGATGAGAACACGCAGGGAGTTGGGAAGTTGGTCTAAAACAAGTAGAGGTACGAGACAAGGAGACCCAATATCGCCAAGTATCTTCATCGCACATCTGGAGAGAGTGATGGACAAGATCAATGAAGAGGTAGAAGGGATATCTGTGCACAGGAAAAGAATTAACAACTTGAGATTCACGGATGATATAGTTGTCATTGAGGAAGATGAGGAGAAGCTAGCGAAAACGGTGTGGGTGTTAAACGAAGAAGGGAGGCAGTATGGACTGATTATGAACATCGATAAAACAAAAACAGTGGTATTTGGAGCTAAGGAAATAGGAAGGAAGATCAGTGTGGATGGTATTGAACTAGAAAATGTAGAGAAGTTCACATATCTTTGGAGAAACATAACATATGATCTAGACTGTATGAAGGAAATAGCGACTAGAACAGCGAAAGCAAGAGTGAGTTTGAAGACGATGGATAAGATCTGGAAAAGCAAAGCAATTAGCTTAAGAACGAAGCTGGGCACCTCGAAAACATGTGTATTCAGCAGCATGTTGTACAGATGTGAGACATGGGTGATAATGAAAGATTCAAAAAGAATATTGGCATTCGAAAGGAGTTGTTATAGAAAGATTCTGAGAATAGTATGGATGCGGAAGGTCACCAATGAGAAATTATCTAGGAAGATACAGCTGAAAGAGAACCTGCTGCAGAAGGTTATAAAACGGAAGCTACAACTATTTTGACATATTTGCAGAATGAAGCACGAATGAAAAATCAAGACCCTAGTATTCAGCATAATGGATGGTTCGAATAGGAGAGGCAGACCCCACAGAGAATGGATAGATGATGTAGTAGATTGGTACAGAGCTAGTCTACAGAAACTAAACCACTCTGCACTAGATAGGGAAAGATGGAAGGAAATAGCGAGAGAGGCATCAGACACCAACAGGGGCTGAGCCCACGGTTATTGATGATGATGATGTAGACATACCCCTTTTGAAAAGGTAGTTGCAACATGCACTCCTTTCCCATCCTGTGTGAGACCAGTGCAGAAGGTAGCATGTGGAATTCCGCGTGGCAGCTTCTAGAGCTGCAGAGTCCAGTACACTCCCTGTTCACCACATGTGGCGAATGGGGCAATGTAGCGTGGCGAAATGCAGCTCAGGAGAGCTGCACACGTGGGGTGCCCCACCGGCCACTCCATGTACACGTACCACCCCGTGGAGCTGCTCCTACAGCTGGTGGGCTCCAGCTGTAGGGCGGCTGATGCAGCGCAGCTTCAGCTCGGGGTGGCTCACATGGCTCCAAGTGAATAATTTCATGGGGATGGGGTGCGGGGAGACAGCTGGCAGGGGGGGGGTGCCTGGCTGGGGTGGGGGGATGGCTGTGGTGATTGGCTAAATTTCTCTTGGACACCACCGCTCTAGAGCCAGACTGCTTGTCATGTGTGAGTCAGACTCAAATAATGCATAGTCCACATACTGACCTTTTGAAGGTGGTGAATTTCACCACAGAATTATTCCCAACTATTTGAAACATCATTCACTCTTTTTGTGAAGAGCAAGGCAGATCTCTGCCCCAAAGTCTTCCTATGCAATGTTATCTGGGGTTAGCTTTAAGGAGTTCCTTACTTAAAATAATACATTTGGCAGTGTTTGCTACCAGTTTGCAAAATAAAAATAAAAAGATGCATCCACTTACGGTTTTCTCTCTCATCCAGATGGCAGGCAACATCACCTTGTCCACCTTCTACGAACTCCTCTAGTTGCACTGTCAGATCTTCTCTTTTAATGGTTTTGATCATGAACTGGAGAAAGTCTGTCTTCTCTCTTGCAATCTCCCGCTGTTCCAGGAGGATGGTGAAGAGATCATTGCCAGTTTTGACAGACTCAAGCTTCCTTTTGCCAATTTTGTCCCGGCACAGAAATTTAAGGACAGAGAGCTCGCTGTCATTTAAGCTCATAGAAAATGAATTCAGCAGAGACAAAAACGGATCCATTTTGGTAAGCCCTGTGAAAGAACATCAAGGAAACACTGTTTTAAGTAACGTACTAGAAAACATGCCGGAAATCTTACGAATTGTCTGCTTTCCACCTGCCCGGGCAACAACTTTCATGTAAAGATAAAACTTTCTTTTATTAAATACACAAGTCCTTAAAAATAAAAAGTAAAGCTCTTTGGAGTGATTACCTTGCTGGACGGCACTTAACAGCAATTTCCCCACAAACATTTCGTACTTTCACTTTCACAATGCATCGTCCTTCTCAGTATCTAAGAAACTTTCAACGTTTAGAACAAACTTCAATGCACTTTCTCTGCGACTCTAATGGCAGTTATCAACAGCACGTAAAGAAACGTTTTATTTCAGAGGAGTTGCTACTTACTTCCTGGTTTAATCGATGCTGCTCGGAAAGCCTAGCCGGCTGAAAGCAACGTTTCCCTCTGCACAGCTCTGCCTGCCGCCGGAAATCACATGAATGACAACGTTTCAACCCAAGCAATGCTCTTTCTCCCAGCGAACAGTAGATGGCAGTACCATACAAGTAGCTATTCTATCTTATATAGACACACAGACCTTCAAATGCTAGGGCCATGGACACACATACTGGTGAATAAATATATAAAACTCTGCAGCCAAAGCAACAAAACGCCTGTCCAGACGAGTCCTAAATTATTAGGAAAAGCAAAACAATTCAGTTATATGTTAAGTAAAACACCACAGTTAAGGATTCTATGTACATTTAACGCCAATCTTTCCCCTTAAAAAAAAAGCAGCAGAAATGCAGCATTTAAAGACTAACAAAATGATGTATTCGGTGATGAGCTTTCGTGGGACAGACCCACTTCTTCAGAAGGTATGAAGAAGTGGGTCTGTCCCACGAAAGCTCATCACCGAATACATCATTTTGTTAGTCTTTAAAGTGCTACATTTCTGCAGCTTTGTTTTGTTGGAGTACAAACTAACACAGCTGCCTCTCTGTTACTGTTCTTTCCCCTTATGCATTAAAAAACGATGTTCTAAAAAACGATGTTCAAAAAAACACAAAAAACAGGTTGATGGGAATGTAGTTAGAAGTTTTACTCTGAATTATTATGGGAGCTGCACAAAGGTTTACTGCACACTAAAAATGGGACAAATTTATGCCTGGTGTAACTCCCTCAAAGTCAATGGATTTACACCTAGAATTAAGTTAACATATTTTTTTTTACCATTTCAATATTAAATTTTAAATATTAAGAGACCCAGAAACCTATATTTGCACCATGTTCAGTTCTCAGCATGTAAATGGAGACTGAACTGTAACAAGTTTAAAGCAGACTCCTGGAAGTGAACTTGCCTGTTAAAGTGAAGAGGTAGATAAATTAGAATGGAGGAATTGGGGAGTTAGTCAGCGTGTTTGCTGATTAGTACAGTATGCCTGCATAGCTTCTGGCAGAGAGTCTCAGAGGGGTAGCCATGTTAGTCTGTAGCTTCACAAATAACAAGCAGTCTTGTGGCACCTTGAAGACTTACAAATTTCTTTATTACATAATGCGCTTTTGATGGTAAGACGCACTTCTTCAGATTTTCAGATTGGAGTAGTGCTTAGAGAGTATTGACAGCACAGAAAAATAGGTAACCAAATTCTGAGTAGATATGAGGTCAGTTTAAATCTTATTTAAGAACTAGCCCCACAGCAAGGACTGCATAAAGTTTACAGAGTTATTTTATACTATACGATATAAATGGGTGTTTGGTGCAAACATTCAGTTCATCACTTGCCTCCTGCTTCAGGAAAAAGGATGGTTATCTGTGCAGAGTTTCCTGCCATCTGAAAAGTTTTGCAAATGATGTTTAAGTAAGATGTGTGCGCGTGTATGATCTAGGGATAACTAGGTCCCCATTTGCTGGAGAATTTATAGATGCTGGTCAAGTTTAACATTTCCAATCATGAATTTATCAATCAGCACATAAATCTACTTGTTTTCCTTTTTACAAGAAGATAATGAATCACAGCAGTTAAGTGAGTTGACAGCAGCCAGAAAGGGACCCAGTGTCACAGCCAGGGCCAAAATATAGGAGTTGTTTATCTCTTGTCCCTCATTCTATTAAGCTGCTTCCCCCTGTGGCTAAAAATCAAAATGGCTGCACAGCAAAGGAATCAACTCAGATGCAGGCCATCAGTGGGAGCAGCAGCCACCTGAGGTGTCCTGCCATCCACAGCAACAAATTTTAAAAGCTGAGGACCCCTTATCATGAACTGCACTGACCCCAAAGGTGATGCCTAGAATTATGACTAGCCCATGATTGTTAAGAAAATCAGACAAATTTTCAAACCCAACAATCAATAGTTTGAGCCTGTTTTTATAGAGGAAAGGGCTGGGAGCTTTTTTTAAAACCAAAAGCTAAGTGTAGCCCTGACCTTTCTAAGCCCTGGAAGAGCTTGTGCCCTTGTGCTTTTCTCCTAACTTTGTAAACCAACCTAAAAAGAAAGAGGGAATGTGTTTGTTTGTTTTGTTTGTTGGGGGGCAGGAAAGGAGTGGAGGGGCTCTCTGAATCCACTCCATGTTTTCTGTCTTAGATACACAAAAACAAATTACTGTCTGTGCCTCCCACATCTCCATCCTCTTTCTCCAGTTTTAGGGAGGACAAAAGCCATTCTTCTACAACTTAAATGTCTGGGAAAACAGTAGAAAACTCCAGAAAAAACAAACCGAACCCAAACAAATATTCTCCTCTCCCCATGGTACAAGTGTACTCTCCTTTGACCATACCTCCACCTCATCCCAAAAATCAGGGTTAACACTGGTGCCTTCACCAATCTCCTCCCTCCTTTATGCTCCTGATAGAGGGAAAGTGGAGAGAGTTCCTCTCAGGCAAGTATTACAAGCTGTTACGGTATATGCAACAGCTCTACTTAAAGAGCTGCTTCTGTGAGAGCCTGGCACACCACAGGAAGGGAAAATTACTAGAAGCAGAGACATATACTAATAACTGGAGAGAATTATCAGCACTGATCATGTGGGAGATGATGGGACTCACTTCAGGCGCTTAACATTCCTGGTTTTCTAAGGGACAAAGTCTGTCTAAATAAATATTTTCTTTTTTGTGTCCTGATGTTTCTTTACACAAATGCACCAGACACCAGTGCTACTGTGGGGTGGGGTAGTGAGGTCAAGCAGTACAAGGCCATTCAGAGCCCAGCAATTTGAAATACTCATCATGCTCTCACAGGTGCACACACCTTCCGTCCCACACAGGCTTTCCAGGCTATCAATAACATGCTCCTGCATAGCGTTGCCCATGTGGGAGACCTGGAAGCGGCCATTGCTGGCTTCACAGTGCTCAGGTTCCTGAACTGATATGGCACCCTGGATGGGACCCATATCCCGATCCGTGCGCTGGAACGCAGCACAGGCCGCTATATCAACAGAAAGGGCTATCATTCCATATACATGGGCTGGGTGGGCTGCATACATGATGCATGTGTGTTCAAGAACTCTGGCCTCTGCTGGCGCATGGAGGCAGGGACCTTCATCCCCCAGTGTGAGCTGCCGCTTGGGGACACCATGATGCCTCTGTGCATGGTGGCAGATGCTGCCTACCCACTCCAGCCCTGGCTTATGCAGCCTTCTACCGGCCACCACAACCCCACCCAGTAGCTCTTCAACTTCCAGCTCAACCACACCTGCAGTGTGGTCAAGCAAGCCTTCAGATGCTTGAAGGGCCAGTTCCATTGCCTCCTGGCATGCCTGAAGGTGAGACTGTGGAACATACCTCAAGTGGTGGGAGCCTGCTGTGCCCTCCACGATATCGTGGAGAGTAAGGGTAAGGCATTCAACCAAGAGTGGGTGGCTGAGTCCAGCCCAGGCAGCATGCCCACCAGAATGGGGTTGGCATCTGGGAGGCTTTCTGTGAGTACTTTGCTCATGGGCCCCACTAACCACCCTCCCCCGGCCACACCCCCCAGAGACTCCCCCACACTCTCACCCCTCACCATCACCCATTCACACAGCCACACCTCACTGCATGCCCCACCCCCAAAGCACATGACACATGGGGATGATGGACAAATAAACACTTTTATGGCACGAAAGAATGTGTGGATATTTATACAGAGTGGGCTGATAACTATTTACAGTGGGGAATGAGGGTGTACTATGTACATTGGAGGCAGGGGATGGGGGCACCTCAACTGGGGTGGTGGGGGAAGGGGGAACCTCAACCGGGGAGGGAAATTAGTCTAGGGCAGGGGTGGAGGCCCTCAAGCCCCGTTTGCCCCAGGATTCCATCCTGCCCCTGGTTCCTGGTCCCCTGCAGGGCTGGGATGGGGCAGGGAGAATGGGGAGATAGGGCCATGGGAAGGCCTCTGCAGGGTCAGGCTCAGTGGGGCGGGGGGTGGGCAGGTGCAGCTGGGGGAGCAGTTGGGGGACAGCTGTGGGGGCAAGCTGGTCCAGAAGCTCCCAGAAGGTGGACACCCTGTCCCAGAGGGTCCCCATCAGTTCCCCCCAGGCCATCCGGTGCCAGACTATGTCCTCCTCCTCCAGCTCGAGGCACCACTCAGCCACCTCTGCGTGACATCAGATGGTGGCAGCGTGGAGAGTGTCATCCACCAAGTGTCTCTGGGCCTTCCTGGCACAGGTCCACCCTGGTACTGGTGGAGGGCTGCCTGGGCCCCATCTTCCAACTCTGGTGGGCTGTCTGGCATGACCATGTGGGTGGGGCTCTCCCACCCCTCTGTCAGTACAATTGTACTGATGGAAAGGAAGAGTTGGATGGCATATCAGTCCTGCACCACTGCCCTAGTAGTCACACCTCCCCCGTGTGCAGCAGTCCCCTGCTCCCTGTCCAATGGCAGGGTGGCCCTGGGGGATTGCAGGTGCTGATGGGTCCTGCACCCACAGGACCAGCCCTGTGTGAGGTCTGTCCCTGCCCACCCTCCTGCATGAGTGGCTTGCAGTGCTGTCCATGGGAATGGGTCCTGAGTGTTGCCAGTGGCCATTACAGTGTGCTGGGAGCCATGGCCAGGTGGGCTGCATCCTGCTTGGGTCCCCTGGGCATGTGGGTGGCCTGCTGGTGTCTGTGGTGACCCCACCCAGTGAGCAGGGGTGTGCTCTCTGCCAGGTACTTACCAGAGAATACTTTGCTGAGGTCTGGCAATGCCCAGCTGACTGTCACCTGGCTGGATGACCTTGAGGGGAGGTCGATGACCAGGTCCCCCTCCTCATTGGACCACTCCATGGTTGGTTCCATCTGCAGCAGGGTGGTGCTGCTTGGGGGGTCCAAGCTCCTACACACACCAGAGTTATAGCTCGTCTGCTGTCTCTGAGGCTGTGGAACTCCCAATAGAAGGGATGCAGGCCCTGCCACTGAGTGGCCGTCTGAGTCCTGGTCACAGCCCTGCCTCAACTTCTTCACCTTGCTCAGCATCTGGTCAGGGATGCAGGCAGGGTGTCACCAGGTGGCCAGCCCAGTGGCAAGCTAGGAGAAGGAGGCTGAGTTGCGGCACTTGCAACCCATCTCCCTGAGCACCTCCTTCTCCCAGAGGCCCAGTAGGGCCCTGAGCTCTGGCTCCATCCTGTAGGGGGGCCTGGTTTTTTTTGCTGCCTGTCTGGGCCCCTGTGAGCCCTGTGAGGGCTCTGAAAATGAGAAGGGGCTGTTGGGTTCCTGAGGTGGCTGGCTGCTGGCCATGCTGTTGGCTCTTTGTTCGGGGGTGGCTGCGAGGCACACTGAATGCTGCTCATGACTGTATTGCGCTCATGGTCTCAACTTCCTGCCAGGGGGTTTCTGTGTCTGTGTGGCTTTAAAGGCAGCCAGATGCAGGGAGCATATAGCCCTACTGCTGCGAGCTAGGACATCTCTGCGCCCCAGCTGGCTGGTGCCACGGAGGACTTCTCTTTTGAAAGAGTGGCCTGTGGAGCATCTACACACGTTTTCCTTCGGAAGAATCTTTCGGAAGGGGCCGTTCTTCCTAGCCTGGGATCGGAAGAGCGCTCTCAAAAGCAGCTCTGCGTTCTTTTGATTTCTTTTCGAAAGAGCGTGTTTTGGGTGTAGATGCTCCGCGCGCTCTTTCAAAAGTGTCCCCAGCTTTCGATTTGTCTTCTGGAAGACCTTGCTAGTGTAGACACAGCTGAAGTGTTTAAACAATGTATTTGAAATAGCTAAGTGCTTTTTCAAACTACACTTCTGTGTGTAGCAGTGTTATTTCAAAATAGTTATTTTGGAATAGCTGTTCTGGAATAATTTATTTCAAAATAGGTTTGCTGTGTTGATGAAGCCTTAGACTCATCTTTGAAATTTGGCACAGTGAAATTGCATCCATTTTTTTACCTGGCCTGAATGTGGTCTATTAAGTTTAGTCTGACACATGCACAGTTGAAAAACCTAAGCAGTTTACGTCCCTTTAACCTATTACCTCTAAAGCCAGAGGTCATAGGGTCACAGGCAGTGGTTGCTTCTACATGGAGGTGCCATGGGAATGAAGCATTTCGAAGCAGGCTAATGAGGTGCTAACGTGAATATTCAGCACCTCATTAGCATATTGGTAGCCTTGTGAATTTCAACGTGCAGACTTCAAATTGCAGATTGGCGGTGTAGAGGGCAGCAGCTTCAAAATAAGCACTCCACTTCAACACTCTTGTACTCCGACCTACTTTTGTGGGAGTAGGGAATGTTCAAGTGGGGCACTTATTTCGAAGCTGCCCCAATCTACACTGCCAATATGCAATTCTAAATCAGCACTTTGAAATTGTTGCGGCTGCCATTATGCTAATGAGGCATTGACCATGTACGTCAGCGCCTCATTAGCCTGCTTTGAATTGCCTCATTATCATGCCACCTCCGACAGGAGGGGTGAGTGTAGAAGCAGCCAGCAGCATCTGCCAGCGTGCAACAAATTGTGACCTTTTCCATGCACAGAAAAAAAGTTTAACCGAAACTATTTGAACAGCTCAGATTTCAGTGGCAGCTTCCACCTCTCGAGTGATCCTGTCACATAATCAAATGATTTCAGAGGGGTAGCCATGTTTGTCTGTAGGTTCACAAATACCAAGTAGTCATGTAGTACCTTAGAGACTTACAAAGTTATTAGGTCCTGCGCTTTCGTAAGACCCGTGAAAGCTCATGACCCAAAAAATTTGTTAGTCTCCAATGTTCTACATGGTTGCTTGCTATAATCAAATAATGTCGAACTTATCTTTGAGCATAAGCTTAATATCTTAAAAATCAGACAGAGGGCGCTCAAAACTTTACAAACCACCGAACAGCTCTGTGCTTCAGTGTTTCCAGAGCAGTTTTAAGTGCACCAGCTACAATAAACTCTTCCATATCCAGCAGCCTCAGTACCTGGAGGCTTCCAGATAATCAAGTATTATGGTTAACCAAGAGGATCCCTTTGCTGTCTGGGGTCTGCACTACAGCAGCACTTCCCTCCCTGAAATCCTGCACAGCCCAGCCCCTACAGCAGTTTCTCCTCCAGCGCAGCCCATTTCATGCTCCCAGCAGCTCAGGCCCCATCCCATGCTGCCTCCCCATGTTCTGGACACCCATCCCACTGCATTCCTAACCGGAGATAAGCAGCTCTCAGCAGCTCAGACCCTGTCCTGGGCCGCTGCGTGTACGTTTGTGGGGGCAAGGGAGGGGCAGGTGGGGGCTGGCTCCCTGTGCTCTGCCACCTGTCTTTGCCAGGGATAAGCAGCTCCCAGCAGCAGGCCCTGGCCCGTGCTGCCCCGTGGGGGCTGGTGCACAGCAGGGGGGCAGTCTCCCCTTCTTCCCCTCTCCTGCCCACTGGCAGCGGTTGCTGAGCAGCCCTGGAGCCTCTGCAGCCCAAGGCCAGGGAATGATGGCATCTTGGTTTCCCCACTTGCATCCCAGCGCCTGTCCCTGCTTAAGAAGGGGAAATGGCATTGCTGGCTCGGGCAGGATGGGATCCCTTTGCTGCCTGCGAGCAGCACAGCTCTCCTGGAAGTGTAAACCTAGGTGCAGGAATAGCTCCTGGCAGCAGGGCCAGTTATCTTAGAGTACCAGTTAACTGAATACCGGTTACAAGAAAGTGTACTGTATCTTGACTTCTATAAGGTGCTAGTCTCTGAGGGATCTAGGCATCTGCAACACTTTTCAAAAATGCAAAATCTATTCTGTACAAGACTTTGCTCCCTGCCCTATAAGTTGGCTGCAGTTACTTGGTGCATATAAAAGTGGCGTAGATAGCATAGCTTAGATGTCTATTGAGAGCAACATCATCTGTTAATTGGTGCTTTAAAAGCCGTATACCAAGCTGTGTGCATTATACACTAGTGATATTTAATTAACATATACAGCACTGTGTTTGAAATTCCCTGAGGAACAATGGTTTTGCTAAGGTTGAGGTTGTTAAACTTTGGAAAGGTGCTTTGTGTAGCCCCGATTTGGCCCAGCTGGCTGGGTTTGCCTCTTTCTGGAAACCCTACAGTTTGGTCCCTTATATATTTCTTTCTGTAGTGTAGTAGTTGGGCTCACAGAGTGACATGGCTGGGCTGGGCAGTGAAGGACTTCAGGGAGGGAAGTAATGCTTCCTATGGGAGCTACCTAATCTAATGTAACACAGATATCAGAGTTTATGGGATCACATTGGAGCTGCTGCATCTAGTTATAATTTTCTATTACTCTCAAGCAGCATCCTCTGGGTCTCAGGTCAGTGCATCTCGCCAAACAGCCTTCTACAAACAATGTCTTCCACCACAGTCCTCAATGACATGTCTGCAACAGACTTTGAAAATAAGCAATCTGATTTCTTTACCAGACCATGCTCTCTCATCTACTAGAGCCTGCTCTCCCTGCCCATGACTGGGAATCAGGGGCACAAAGCCTGAGCTATCTAATACACATTGCAGTATCACTATATACATTTAATTGCTTCTTTGTTCCTGAGCTACTTATCTGTCAGTTCCTATGTATTTTGCTTGCATTTGATATGGTGAACGGCTTTAATACTTTAGCCTGGGGCCCTACTGCCTCATATACCTGGGGAGCTGAGGTAAGAGGGCATAGTGCTTATCAGCTTAGCAGTGGCTTAGAACTGAGTTTATATGGAATATAGGCAAGCTCAGGAAGATGTCTTCAAAGAACTATTCAAAATTGGTGCCCTAGCTGCAGGCTCAGGAGAAACAAACAGCCAGCTACAGAGGTGGAAGCTGGATTCAAACCAGACAGGACTTGAGAAAACTTGTCTCCCTCCAGCTGGTTTGCTGGGATACAGCAGTTCAATACGGCAAAGTAAAATATAAGGACAAGGAAATTAATGTAACTGAATAATACCTCATTTCTTTGTACCTGTAAAAAACATAAGCTGAGTTTTTTCAAGTTTATTATATACCCAGGTTCTTATGCTTATTGCTTTACAGGTAGATTAGTGCTTTTATGGGACTGGCTGGGCTGAGTATGATAAGAGTGTGAAAATGGGCCATGGGCCAGGTGGCTTTTATCTTGGCTAAGAGGAAGAAGGGGGACATCCAAAATGATGTGATATTGAAATTAATTGCATTCCAGGCTAGTGTGATCAATCATTTTGCTGGCTATGGAACTGAAGGGATCTCCCAAAACACATTCCAGCCAGAATGGGGTGTGGAAAACAAATAGTCTTGCTTCTCGGACCAGAAAAAAAGAGGAAAACATAACTGAAACTGGCAATCGTCAATTGCTGAACAAGGGAGTCAGTTGGTAGCTGGAACTTACAGATGAAACGTTTCAATTTAAATAGACTTAAATAGGTTTGAATGATACAGATAAGTTACCTGTCTGACTTAAAACTAAATAGGTATCTAGTATCATTCTCTTCTAAGAAATTTACAGGCACCTCAGACAGAAATACTGGAGAATATTGTCAGTTAAGTGGAAACATAGTAACAATTCAGAGTGAAATAAAAGAGCAAAGCTAAGGAAAGTAATTTAACTGGGTAATATCACATTTCTTTGTGCTTGTAAGATAGATAAGCTGAGTTCTATTAATTTTACTATATGTTCACATTCTTATACTGTTTTCATCTTGTGTGTTTTTTTTGTATGTGAGATCATGAAGGTTCTGAGTGCACATTGAAGGTCTTCTGGTACTTTCATTAATGAAGTGTTTTGCTGCATATCTTTGGCCAAAACTTACCCTTCTCTACAATGTTCTGGCTTTCCTCCACTAGAGAGTTTTGTAGGTAAAACTGTTTTTTTATCCAAAAAACTCGTGGAGCATCTACACTCAAAATGCGTTTTGTCGACAAACTGTTGACAAGAAAGCTGTGTAGATTGTGGAGGCAATAGACCAGAGGCCTAGCAAAAGTTTGATCAAGCTGTAGCCTGGCCTGAAAGGAATGATGGTTGTTACACTGAAGATATGCCGGGACCAGAGATGAGAGGCAGATGCTTCTAGCATACTGATAACGTCAAGCAGCTCTGAGATAAGCCAGAGCCAGGTAGTATCATCTCCGATTAATTAGGACAGTAAGCGTTGAAACTTATCGTTTACCAAGTCACGTGACTATTGTTTTCTTTTCTTTTAAAGGTCTCTATACCTGCCCAAATTTGTATTCGGGGAGACGCCTATAACTGGCTACGGGAAACACTCTCAGTTGGTGCTCTCCCCTGCAGCTGCTTGTGTATTCTAATAAAGAGTCTCTGACAGTTTCTAACCAAATGAAGTGTAAAGCTTCGTTTCTTCCACAAGATGCGCTGTGGGCCCTTTTTTCGACAAAGGGAATCAACAGATTGATCTGCTTTTATGTGAAGATGTGAGCTGTTGACAGAAGTTTTGTTGGAACATCTCTTCTGACAGTAACTTTTGGAGACAAATACTTCTAGTGTAGACGTAGCCATAGTGAATCAGTGGTAGAGTTGGCAATATACTGCCAGTCCCCCAAGCTAACATATCACTAAGTGTCTAAATATACATTTTTTCCCTTACGTACCTGCCATCTTCCTTTTAGTTCCCACCCCAATAAAAACAGGGGAAGGGAAATATTTAGAACAGATGACTCACTTGTGTGTGTAAGTTTCCTCTCTCTATGTTGGAAATATGAGCTGACAGGTATGAAAAAGAGGTTTAAAATGCATCGTCATGAATTATTTTACAGCGAGTATGTCAAATTTTGCATCAGCTTGGGTGCGTCTACACTAGCCGGCTACTTCAAAGTATCCAGCACAACATCGAAATACCACCCGTCGCGGTGAGATGTCGAAATTGCTATTCCCATCCGAAGATGGGAATAGCGCCCTACTTCGACGTCCAACGTCGAAGTAGGGCGCGTGTAGATGATCCACATCCTGCTACTTCGAAATAGCAGGATCCTCCATGGCGGCCATCGGCTGAAGGGTTGAGAGACGCTCTGTCCAGCCCCTGCAGGGCTCTATGGTCACTGCGTGCAGCAGCCCTTAGCCCAGAGCTTCTGGATGCTGCTGCTGCAGCTGGGGGACCATGCTGCATGCACATGGTCTGCAACCGGTTGTTGACTCTGTGGATCTTGTGCTGTGCAGGGCAATTGTGTCTGGGAGGGGCCCTTTAAGGGAGTGGCTTGGGGCTTTGCTGGCCCCTTATTTCGACGGGGAGAGCCTGTGTGTGTGTGGACGCTCCACATTTCCTTCTGGGGCGGCTCCCTTCGATGTTCCCCGTCGCTACTTCAACATTGAACGTTGATGGCACCAGCCCTGGAGGACGAGTAGACGATACACATCGAAGTAGCTTATTTGCATGTCCTTACTCTGAAATAGGCTACTTCGACATAGTGGGCTAATGTAGACGTAGCCCTTATGTTGCAATCTTGGGCCCAAGCATGTGAAAATCCTTTCAACTTCAACTTCTGGAATCTTGCTCCAAGCTTGTTCTGCAGAAAAGCAGCAGATCTGCTGCTAAAAAGCCTCTGTGACTGCAGAAGTAAAGATGAGATTTTTCTCTGTGTGAACACTCCACTGTGATGAACTCATTCATCCAAACAGGGTTTCCATTGCAGCCTTTCAGTGTTACATTCTTTGTTTGGCTGAAGGAGATCCTTTTGAGTAACATACCGCTTTTCCTGGCAGCATCCAATACTCTGCTTATGCACCCATATCCCAACCCACTTGTTTATGAGAAAATAAAATCTGGTCCCCTCCCCGCCTCAGTTACAAAAACTTCCCTTCAGCAAAGAGAATGAATGATGTAGGCAACACACTAAGAATATGAGAAGTACTTCGGAATGGGAGCTCATGCTAATTTTACACTAGAGGTGTTTTCACCACATACTTCAGAAGAAGTACTCTGGACTGACAGGGATGAATGTAAGAGAAGAATCAGATCTATTGCATTCACGGTATTGAATACAATCAGCCTGTATCTACACTAGCAAGTTCTTTCAGCAAATGCAGCTTTTTTTTTAAAGAAAATGTAGAGTATTGACAAACAAAATGCTCTCTTTCGATCCAAAAATCAAAAGAACACGGTTCTTCTTCCAGAAGCCCTATTCTGCTCCTGGCTCAGGAAGCGTGCCTTCTTTCGAAAGCTTCTTTTGAGCACGTGCAAATGCTCCTTGGGGCTCTTTTTCGAAAGAGCAGTCCTTGTGGTGCTGGATTTTTCAATCCCTGGCTAGGTCTTTCAAAAGAGCAGGGGCTGTGTGGACACTCTCTATCAAAAGAGCAGATCGATCTTTCAATCAGCGTTTTTGTGTGTGGTCCTGCTCTTTTGAAATAATTTTTTTCTGAAGCGATCTTCCAGAAGAACCTCTTTTGAAAGATCTCTGTAGCATAGATGTAGCCTCAATGATTCAAAATTTAATACCCCAAACTAACATGTGTTTATTTCTTAGAGAACAAGTGCCAGTGAAGGCACCTGGAGTTGTTTAGTCCAAATATAACTGATTAGAAGTATGACTAAGCACATTTTACTTTTCCGATGAAAGATCATGATCATACACTCCTTTTCCTCGCTATATGAGTCAGTTGGAAGGTACACATTTTTTGGAAGCTGATTAGAAAGGGAGGTGCCCTGCCTGTTCAAACAGTGTTCTTCAAGTACTCATTTCCTTGTACAGTCTGGATAATGTAGTGCTGCTGGCTTAGTGACACAGGAAGTGAGTAGGCTAGTTACTCATAGGAGTTTAAAAAGAATGAGTAAGAAAGCAAACCCACTGTCTCCCTACCCCACCCTTGGCATCGAAACTAAAGGCTGCCGCTTAAAGACATTCTATTTTTCTATTATTTAAACAAAGCCTTCACTAACTGATGTGTTCATGGTGCAGTGCTGAGTTCAAATGTACATGCTTACCAAGGACAAGTCCCTTGCGCCCAAAAGCTTACAGTTTAGGAAAGCAAGCAAACCATGGAAGGTGTGGGAAGTGAGTACAATCAAATATATACTGTTTTTATATATACACATTATATATGTTTTTATTTTATTAAAATTATAACAACTAAAAGACAACTCCAGTATGTCTAATTGCCCCTCAACATAGGTGCAATACTTAAACTTTTCTTGAGATAATTAAATATGATCTTTCTTAAAAACAAATCGCACACAGTTAAACAAAGTGGCTTGCTGTGTGAGAGTGCTTGTATGAACCCACATTCTCACTCTATTTTGCCATTTTTATGTTAGATGGAGGGAGGACCTGTACAGCACTTGAGGGGCCTTCCTTCCATCTCTGCTTAGTGAAAGGCTAATACTTCTTACTCCTGGCTAAACCAAACAGTGACAAAAAAGGTCTTTCACTGATGTTAAAGCTGAATCCCTCTATTTAGAGCCAAGCTAAACATCTTGAAATTTGACTCGAGATCTGGAATTTCTGACTTTTTCCTGTAAGGGGTCTGATCCAAATCCCATCTCATCCCATGAGGACTTAGGAGAACATCAGCATGGAATCATCCTTCCTTCTGCTTTTTGATCTCATGCAGGAGACAGGGTACCATCCCTGACATGTAAATGGTTCACTTGAGTTCATATGCACTGCTAGAACTCCTTTTTTTCCCCTGCTCATTAGTAAAAGGTAGTACATGCTGATTTGTCCTGCACAAGCACCTAATTTCATATAATTTATATTCCTATCACCCTTTTTAAATTTACACTCGCTGTTGGCTGCCAAGTGTTCAGTAACTGAGAAGGACTTTGGATTCATTCCCACTCTTTATTTTCCTCTAGCTCAGTGGTTCTCAACATTTCTTTTTCGCAAACCACTTGAAAATTGCAGAGTATTTTGGCAGACCGCTTAATGATCTCTCCTAATGTTGTTTGTGCTGTTAACGAACTAGTGTAAAGCACTTTTGATACAAGGACTACATGAAAACCCTTAATAATAAACACTTTTGTTCTACAAATAAAAGCACAGGACATTTTAAATCAGTAGGGGTCTCTCCCACACCACAGCTGCCACACAGCTGAGGCTGGGAAGGAGGACTGTCTCTCCCTGGCAGCTGCAGCTTTGGAACTGGGAAAAGTTGTCTCTCTCTCCCGCTGCTGCAGCCCTGCACATCTCAGATTTCCTCCTCGTCCCCTCTTCCTACCCCATAGGCCACCTACGTAACACTTATTTCTCCTATCGCACCTCACATCTGCCTCCCATTTACTCCCTTATTGTCCCCAAGGCCACCACTTCACCTTACATGTGATGGTCCATGCTGGTGTGCCCACTGATTTTTTTCCATTCGGTTGAATAATTAATTTTGTTACATGCACCAAGGGAAATGCACATGTTCACCACCGATAAACACATGCTGCTGGCTGTGGGCATCTGCAGGTGCTCTGCTAATCAGATGGGTGGCATCTTACTCTCAAGCGTGGCTGCCAAAGCACTCATCTTACAGGGCACATTGTTCCTGGCACCTAACTAGTGGAGACACACCTGTGAGCAACTAATTAGGTACGCAGTCTTTCATTCTCACGTGTGGCTGTCCAGGTGTGCGCCTCAGAGGAACTTATCACTGGACCACGAGAACGGAGCTTGCAGGCGACTGGTGGTTTGGGGACCACAGTCTGAGAACCTTTGCTCTAATTAACTACTTTATGCAACTAAATTTTTAAACTGCCCTTGTTAACAATATGGTGGGACATTTAGGCCAGACTGATGACTGCAATGGGACATCTCTACTATTTTTAAAGGGTAGAGTAGTCCCTTGCTTTGATTTTAATATAAATAGAATAGAAGTCTGATTCTTTGGCAGGAGCATGGCTCCAATGAGAATGCAGTAATTGAGGTAATCTATACCTGAGAACAAGAGGAATTGTCCTGTCCCTTCCACAAACCAGGGAGCTTTCAGAATCCTTCCACTTCAGTGAACCCCAGCAGGAGTTCTTGAAAGCCACCTTCATCATGACTAACTAGTGAGCTGGCCTGTACTGCAGCATCCTTTCAGCTAAGGCTGTGTCTACACTACCAGATAAATTTGAATTTAAGGTAGTTAGCTCAATTGTACCAAGTGACTGTCTTCACTGTAAATAACATTAGCTCGATGGAGGGGGCATTTATAACAGCATCATAACATCATTGAAACTGGCTGGGTGTAGCCTCATGTTCAAATTTAACAGTTTGAATGAAGGCTAGTATGGAAGCGCCATGTGTTTGAATCAATTTCATTTGCCTCCAGAGGTGTCCCACATGTAGCCCACAATGCCCCACGGTCCTCAGCTCTGGCCACTGCTGTTCTCCAGGTGTGTGAGTGGTGGGAAACTGACTGGCACTGCTGCACCTATCTCTCTGCTGTGCCTGGCTTCTGGCTCCCGCAAGCCAGGTGCAGCAGTGCGGGTCAGTTTCTCGTCTTCCCCCAAGCTGCAGGGACCTCGGAACCAAGCAGCAGGGTGAGCACTGCTGGCAGTGGGGGTACAGCAGGGCGTGGGGGGAGGGTGCAGAATGCCATGGGGCTGAGGGAACTGTGGGATAAGTTCCCACAATACACTGCTGCAACAATCAATGTTTGGCCATTCAGTGTGGCAGCACTAGGTCGACTGTGCGGGAAGATGAGGATACTCAAAAATTGAATTTATGTAACCCAGCATTATCAAATTTAACAAAATTGAATTTATCTGGTAGCGTAGATGTAGCCTAATAGTCTGCTTCAGAAAGTGTGGAGTGACAACTCACAAGAGTCACCAGGATTTCAGTTAGCCTTTTTTTGGAAGCTGAAGCTAATGGCATCCATATGTATACCATGGCTACACAGGGAAGTACTTCACTGACTGGCCAAAGAAGGAATCTCACAGATGTGGTAAGATCACTTTCTTGCCTGATATTTATATTCCACATGCCACTTGTTCTGAAAGTGGCATGCTAATGAACAGCCTGGAAAATGCTAATGAGGTGTGGATGTAAATTTCTGGTACCTCATTAGCATACAGTCACATGATTTGGAGTCTGGAAGAAGCTCTTCCAGATTCTAAAATAGTCGTGTAGAAGTGTGGCCCCCTGGGGGATCTCCTGGAAGGAAATCCTCCTTCCGGAAGCCCTGTCTTCCTGAGGATGGCCTCCAGGAGGGTGGCTAGCAGGGTGGCCACCCAGAGTTGCTGATGCAGAGTGACCAGGACTGCAGCCAGTGTGCCGACAATGGCCTCGGTGGAGGGGAGAGCTGCTCGGGGTCAATGGGGACTTGGGGGTGCCTCCTCCACTCACTCTCCCTGCATGGCTGGGGACAGGTAGCTGCCCCTCACCGTGCGCAGGCCAAGGCTTGAGGTGGGAGGCTCTTTAAAGGGATGGCAGGCAGCAGCTCTGGAAGGGCTCATCCGCCACGCGACCCTGACAACAGCACTTCCTGCCCCTGTACTTTAGAAACAGTGCCCTGGGAGGTGTGGATGCTGTCTTTCAAAAGCGGGGTGGGGGCTGTTCGGAAGGGTGGATTGAACCTTTGCTCCCTGTTTGCTTGTGTGGATGCCCCATTTCAGAATGTTGTCTTTCAACATTTAGTTTTGTAAGTCGCCCTTTCGAAATGGAGCTGTAGTGTAGACACAGCCTCAGTGTGGATACGCTATTTTGAAATAGCTGAGTGCTATTTTGATATGCAGTTTTGTGTGGATGCACTATTTTGAAATAAGCTATTCTGGAAGATCTCTTCTAGAATAATGCTGCTGTGTAGACATAGCCTTTGTGATTTCTTTGGGCCCACTCTTTGCATAGCTCTACTGTTGACTTACTTGACATAAACCTTTGTACTCTGAGTAGAGCACAGGTCATATACAAGTCTCCTCCACTTCACTCTGCTGTGGGACAAAACTTTTAGCTGACTCCAGGAGTACCCCAGCTGTTATCCTTCAGTTTCAGCAGACCTTCTCCACGTTGTCTCTTTTGCATTGTCCATGCAGGTTTCATGTGAGAACTTGACAGGCTATGCTGGCTGAGGGTTTTCTGAGCATTTGACCTAGGCAGCATGTGACCTTCTCTTGATTTGAACGTCAAGTGGTTCTTGTCCTGTTGTGTTCCAAAGCTCCTCATTTTTGACAATGTCTTGCCATTTGAGGCGAAGGATATACCTCAGGCATCTGTTTATGACTGACTGTAGCTTGTGATTTGAAGATTTTTTTGGTATGCCAAGCTTTAATGTTGATTCAGGGTAAAATGCAGTTCTCACCTGCAAATGCTACATTCCACCAGAGCAACAAAAGCTGGCAAATACAGCCTTTCACTTTTTGTAATCAAAGATTTTAAATGTTGTAAAACTCCACAGAACCTTGCAGCCAGTACTTTCACTACTGTTTAAATATATACAGGTATATTGGGGCCAAAAATACTCAGTACTTGTATAGGAGAAGTTGGCTGTCTGGCAACACACTTTACCTGAACTATTTGTATCATTTTCTCCCCGCCCCCGCATATGCACTGTTAGCTAGGCTGTTCTCATGAGGCTACAATAAGCATGATTATCCTAGCTTACATGTGGGTAAGAAATGGCTGTCAATTCAGTGTCATTTCAATCTGACTCTGTGACACTGAATCCACAAAGGCTATGTCTACACAGCAGCCTTATTTCAAAATAAATGACTCCAGACTAATTATTCCGAAATAGCTGTTTTGAAATAGGGCTGCTGCATACATACACAGGCTGTTTCTACATAGGCCACTTCCTTTGGAAGTGGAAGTGGAAATAGTCATAAGCGCTACTCACTGTTTTAACACCACTTATTTCAAAATTGGCACTATTCCTCTGGCAATGATGGTTACTGATTAGGAACTTCAAAATAGGCACTATTTTGAAATAAGAGCTATTTGTGCAGACTCTGGCCGTTTCTACACAGGCCACTTCCTTTGGAAGTGGCATGTTAATACAGGGAGCAATGGATGCTAATGAGGTGCAGATGCAAATTCCCCATGCCTCATCAGCATAATGTCATGTGATTTGGAGTCCGGAAGACTGTTCTTCCGGACTCCAAAACGCCGTGTAGAAGTGTGGCCCTGGGAGGGTGCTTCCGGAAGGACGTGCTTCTTCTGGAGGCCCCTTCTTCCTGAAAATTTTTGGGAAGAGGGGCCTTGAAAGGAGGACTTCCTTCTGGAAGCTCCCCCTCCTGGGGAATTTGCATCCGCACCTCATTAGCATCTTTCTCTCCCTGTATTAACATGCCACTTCCAAAGGAAGTGGCCTGTGTAGAAACGGCCATAGTCTGCACAAATAGCTCTTATTTCAAAATAGTGCCTATTTTGAAGTTCCTAATCAGTAACCATCATTGCCAGAGGAATAGTGCCAATTTTGAAATAAGTGGTGTTAAAACAGTGAGTAGCGCTTATGACTATTTTGAAATAAGTGCTATCCTGCATCTTAACAGCACCTATTTTAAAATAGGCACTATTCCTCCTGTGATAAGTTTTACCAATTTTAAAATAACACTATTTCTATATCAAATTTATTTCAAAATAGCGTGTGTAGTATAGATGACAGAAAAGTTATTTCAGAATAACAGTTCTCTCAAAATAACTTGGCTACGTGGCCACAGCCAAAGAGAGAAATACTGCAGAGTAGTTCCCTTATAGCTACTAAATAGCTTAAGTTATGAGCAAGCAATTTAAGAAAAGATGAAGAAAAGATTTTTACGTCACTGTCCACAGATTTTAGCCCTTCTCACTTTAAAAAATGGTATTTATTTAAAGGGCTACTCTAGAGGCATTAATCCAAAATGTCAGACTATGAAAAAGGCTCCCTCACTGCTTCCTCATCTCAGCTGTGACTAATACTATTTGGCTTTAGTGGATATTCTAGTGTCTCAAATTCCAATGCACTGACAACTTCTACTGACAACAAAAGCTACTACAGATTGCCTTCTGTTACCCAATACCATTCTCCCTGCCCACCACCACTACCTTGGCTGAAACTCAAGCTCCACTGCCCAGGGCTGAAGCCCTGATTTTGGGCTACAGCTGGGGCTGAAGGCAAACTCTGAGCACCACTGCCCAAAATTGAAGTCCTTGGACTTTGGCTTCAGACTTGAGCAGCACAGCTCAGCTATCAGCATTCTGCCCTGAATCTCAGCAAATTTAACACTGGTCACAACCCACAGTTTGAAAACAACCTCTAGGCCATAAAATCAACATACAGTACATCTTTAAGCATTATTACATAGAGGAAACGGATTTTAATTTCAAGCTGAACTAGCAGGTTAATAAACAACGCAATAAGGACCTGACTCAAAAATAACAACGTGGATAGAAAGTCCAAAAGAACTACTGTGACCTACAAGAGGTCATATATCTTTCCTGAATTAATTGCCATTTGAACTAGAGCATAGGTTTTAGAAAATCATCCTGTCTTAATTTTAAAAATTTTATCACCCCCTTAGCCTTCATTTTTAAGCTAAATAGATTGAGCATCTTGAGTTCATCATTATAAGGCACTTTTTCTAATCCTTTAATTGTTCCTGTGATTTTTCTCTGAAATCTTGCCAATTTATCAACATTCTTTTTGAGCACGTATACTAGCAATGAGTACAGAATTTCAATGAGGGGCAAACCATTACCAAATTCATTAGTAAAATATCCTCCCTCCTTCTACTCAGAAGTTGTCTGTTTAAACATCCAAGGATCATATTTTCTCTTTTGGCAACAGCATTGCACTGGCAGCACTGATTATCCACCATGATCCCTAAGGCTACGTCTACATGAGAGGCTTTTCCCAGCAAAACTGGGCTTTTGTCAGGAAAAACCTGAGCATCTACACGCAAATACGTTTTGGTGACTGTTTGTCGACAAAATGTGGCAAATCTGCAGACAGCGTTATACCTCTTCCCATTCAGGTATAACACCTCTCTTGACAGCGCTCTGTCAACAAAACAGCTATGCAGATGCTCTGGGCCCCTTTGGTTGACAGACAGGGCTTCTGGTTCACTGGGCAGCCCTGTTTGCAGAGCCTCTGGTAAGCTGTTTTGTCAAGAGAGGGCCATACAGTCTGGCTGCTCTCTGTCAGCACAGCAGATTGCTCTTACAATCTGCTTTTATGTGTAGATGCAATCTGTTGACAGAAGTTTTGCTGGGAAATCCCTTCAGACAGCAAATTTTGTGGACAGAGGCTTCTTGTGTAGGCATAGCCTAAGTCTTTTCAGAGTCACTGCTTCCCAGGATAGTGTTCTCTATCCTGTAAGTATGATCTAAATGTTTCATTTTTAGATGTATTATTTTGTGTGGACATATTGATAATGCACATTGCTTGCTTAAACCCAGATTACAAACTTAATCAGATGTTTTATTCTAGGTCACTGATAAAAATGTTAAAATAATATAGAGACAAGAACTAATTCTTCCAGGTCTCCATAGGAGTACACCTAATTGAAAATTATTCCCTGTTTACTGTTACAATTTGAGACCTATTAGTAACCCACTGTTTAATCCATTTAGTGTATGCCATGTTAATTTTATGTTGCTAAAGATTTTTTATCAAAATGTGTAGTACCAAGTCAAATACCTTATGGAAATCTATTATATCAAAACTATTACCATTATTCAGATTTCTAATTTCATTAATAAAATGTATTAGTAGTTTGAATGGATCTATTTGCATAAGCCTATGTTAATTGATATTACTTATTATATCTCCTTTAATCCTTTACTGGAATCAGCTGGTTCCATTATTTTGTCTGGGATCAATATCAGGCTGACAGGGCCATAATTATGTGTGTTTTCCAGTTTCTCCTTGTAAAATGTTAGCACATTAGCATTCTTCCAATTCACTGTAAATTTCTCAGTATTCTAAGAGTTAATGGGTATCAATTATCCAGTGAGATCTTTGGGTCAGTTCTTTTAAAAATCTCATAGGCAAGTTATCTGGCCCTACCTGTTTTCAAAATGTTTAATCTTAGTAGCTGTTTAACATTCTCCCAAGTTCCTGTTGGAAAGAATTTCAGCCCCGTTCCATGACAAGACTACAAGAAACAGTTTCCCAAACACAGAAACGTTTACCGAACACCTCTTCCTTTTTTGCATTATTGACAATTCTACCATTTCCATCCACTAGCTATTGTTAGGATTCTTTTTATCCCTAGTATACTTAAAAAGCTCCTTATTATAATCCTACGGCCATTGGATTCTCCTCGTGACCTTTTGTTTCCCTCATCAATTTTTTTTTTTTTTATAATTCCTAGCTTCTAATTTGTATTCATTATTGTTAACTTCCCCTTTCTTAGTTGTTTGATATACACTGAAATCAGAGGGAGAAAAAGATAGACTTCCTTTTACTTCAGGGAGTTTTGGATTAGGCTCTAAAAGAGGATGTAAAAGTTAAGGGTACATCTTCACTACAGTGAAGACTGACCCTGCTGTGGTTGATCTTTTGGAGTTTGATTTAGCATGCCGACTGGGGAACGCACTAAATCAAATTTACAGGGCTCCTCCACTGGCCATGGTACTCCTGTCCTTGGTTAGGAGTAAGGGAAGTTGATGGGAGTGCAGGCTCCTGTAGACCTCCCTTAGTGGAGACAAGGCTGAATGAAGGTATTTTACATAGCTGAAATTCTGTGCCTTGCCTTTTGTTTGGATAACACACCAGTCCAAGCACAATAATAAAAAACACTGCATATTAACATCAGTGGCCTGACTAATGTTTCAAGTTAAGCATGTGTTTTAACACTTTCCTGAACCAGGGCCTTATATGTTAAATTAAGCTTCTAAAAATAAACTATTTAGAGCCTGTGTGGGTGTGCAGTCTAGGAACACTTTTTAGTAGCCAAGATTCTGTTACATTACGTGCTACTCTCTCGTTAAAATCTAGATGCATCAAAGTTAGTTGAACTTATATTTTTGGGCTGAAGAGGAGGACTGGTGTGAAATAACTCTTTTTTGCTTTTCTAGAAACTCCAATCCAAAGGTGGTCTGACGTGAACATTAAACTGCTAAATCCAACCATGTTGCTGTTGAACAGGTGTGAAACTGCAATGAGAGTGTAATCTGCACTGGCATGCTGAGGTGGGTTAAGCAAAGAAATATTTGAGAGAATGAGCCAATGTTACTGCTTTAGTTTTGTCCTTTTATATAATTACCTTTTCACCAGCTAGTCAAACACATTTCATAGCCAGGAGTCCAATTTAAACTATGTTAAGGAAGACATTTAGATGCTAAGCAGCCACAGCTCTGACTGAAATCTGTGGGACTGGAGGGCAATCAGCATCTCACTCAAGGGGTTTACAACCTGGGCCAGGGCTACCACATGCAGGGGGACACTAAGCAGGAATATTTTGCCCCTCAACACATACTAATAAATAACAGGGACCCTCGTCTTGAACTGCTCAGGGCCCTAAGCATTTGCTTAGTCTTCATATGCCTAGCACTGGCTCTCTTTACAACAGTGTCTATGGGTCACGTACGATGGCCAAGAGAGATCTCAGCTCTCGTCACTAATGCTCACATAGATAACGCAGGGTGTAAAGAAAACGGTATGTAACAGTATTACTACATTTATGCAAACATGTAATATATTCATTCAACTCATTTTCCATGTCTCCCAAGTCCAACAATATTCATATGTATGCGCACAGGATGGGGTGATGACAGGGAAATGGAATCTTTCCCAAATTCTTGCATATTTAAATTTATTCTGAATAAAGTTCAACACAAAAAATTACAGCATTAACTTTTTTTAAAAAATGGTTTCCACGAAAGGATTTATATATAGATATCTAAGTAGTAATGCAGTATTTATATACAAAATTTCATTTCAAACAATTTACTGTACAAAAGAAAGCATAACCATCAGTTTAACGATTTCAGCAAATAATACGTTTTATGACAAATTATGTACTTCGGATATAGTTTTCTTATTTACAGGAATGTCAGTATTAACCCAAGAATATTAGATAAATTATTTACAGGTGAAATTCCTTCAAAGGAAGCTCCATAACATTTATCTTTATAAATGGTGTATAGTACTTAGTTTCTTTCTAGATTTTATAGTTTATCAATGAATGAAATGGAGAATATATTTTCTACAAGGAGTATGGAGAAAACTCTGCTAGTCTTACTGTTACTAGTGGTTCTGTTTCAGTCAGTGAGCCTGATCTTGCATACAGGCATTATCAGGCATAGTGCTCACTCTGTGTGAGAATAAATCAGACAGAATTTGGCCCTATATTATGAAAACATATTGAATTATAATTTAAACAAATAGTGACATTCCTGCAAGTCAAAATATTAGAGAAACAAGCATTAACAAAATATAAGCCCTTTATTAATAAAAATCTTTGGTTTGATCAATATTTTAAATTAGCTTTAATGATATTTGGTTATCATAATTCATTTCTTTCCACATAGTTTCTCTTTTGGTGTTTTTTTGGGCAGACTTCAGAAAAAACATCTGATAGTCATCACATACTTTACAGTAAAACCAATAAATATTACAAAACAAAGTGGTATTCTTAAAGTTCCATTTTAAAGCTTTAAATTACTTTGGCAAACAAAAGAAAAAAAAAAGACACCTCCCCATCCCGCGTCAGCCCTGCTTATTTTCATGAAATATATTTTTTCTGACATTTGTTTTTGTAACAAACCATACAGTGGTTGACTGAAAAAGTTTTGTTTTTTCTTTAGTTATGTGGTTTCGTTTGTTGTTTATTTTGCTATTTTGAGTGGAAGTGCCATGGTCAAAAGAAGATATTAAAAGAAATATTATTAGGAAGTGCCTTTTGTCATTAGAGAAACCTTAAGCTAAAAATATACTGTAAATAAAAATGTACTGATGGGGTCTAGATATATATCACAGAGAAGGATTTTGGATTTATTTGAAAGAAATGAGTATATATAAACATATTTTAAGACAAAAGATAAGCCCTGTAACTGAAGATCTGATTCTGTAGTTCCAGAGTAGGCAAAACTTCAATTAAAGATATTCAATCATATTTATCCAGAATCTACCCTTACTCTTCCTGGCATACTCTCTGGTGGATGTCACTAATGTCTGAAACCTGTCATGATGGGAAGATTGCAGCCAAGCAAAATGGCTGTGCCCTCCTCTTGATTGCAAAAGAGAGTGGTCTGTAGAGAAAGATCCAGCAGGAAAAATTGTTTTTAGCATATCCTCTCAGCAACAATGGTATCTAGATATTAGGTGGGGCAGAGTAATTTACTGTAGTGCTAGAGGTGCTCATAAATTCATGATATTTTTGAAACTGCTCTGTTTGCTGAGAAATCCTATGAAACTGAGCTGCTGCTGCTACTACTTCACAATTTGTGGTCAACTGTGACAAGTCCATGACGGTCTAGAGCACTGGAGCACTTGCACCCACATGGGATCATTTACCTGACAAGCTTTTGGGGTAAGTGAACAACTGTCAGTGGTGCATACTACACTAAGGCTCCTTTTCGTCTCGAGAGATGGTGGTTAGCAGAGGCGGCGAGGATCTATGGGCAGTGTTTGAATCTGCAGCTTCTCTCGTGGCTTATCCATCCAATATTGGATTTGCACAGTTGATTGCAATAATTGCATGTCGGTCTATTTCCAAATTCTTGAGTCTGAGAGTTTTTCCTTCTAAGATGAAGTTCTTTAGCATGACTTGCACGTGTACTATCGAAGGATGATGTGCCCTGTTGCAGTGAGCATCGCCAGGTAAGTGGTGCATAGAGCGAGATAAAGGTTATGATCCACTCTGATTGCATCTTTTAGCTTTTCTGCGTCAGCAAGTGTCCTAGTGGAAGACTCTACAGGTTGAACATCTCTAATCTGGCACCCTCGGGACCTGACCGGTGCCGGACAAGAGAATTTGCTGGACTGTGGGAGGTCAATATTGTTCAGCAGCATTACCAGCACTTACACAACTTACTGGGCTCTTAGGAAACATTTAGGGGTAAATGACAACTAAATAGCAGCATAAAACACCGAGAACCAGGACTGGTGTCTGGAAACAAACTTTACGGGACTGTGGGAAACTTGTCCACAGCCATAATAAGTGGTCATCAGGCTAACTGCCAGATGAGAGAGTTCAGGATTAGAGAGTTCAACCCATAGTGCACAGCAGACTCTGCTAGCAGGTCCCTATGGAGTCCCATCTTGGAGGGCGGGCAGGGGAATTAAAAAAAAGAAGCTATTCTCCACATCCCTGTCTATGGTTTGAATTTCCCAATGAGATTTACCCTACTTCAGTGTGCATAGCCTAGTGAGTGCAATGGGAATTTTGTTTGCCTAAAATCTGAACGGTCAAATCCAGATGATATCTGCCGGGGGAGCTGAGCTGAATCTTTGAAATTGAAAATGCATCAGAAGATTTATGTTGTTTCTCTTCTCCAGTGGAGGGAAATGCTAGAGCACATTGTTAAAGTGACTTTGCATATATTTTGTAAAGCTGCCTGAAGCCTGTCAGGAATGGATTGCCAAAATGATTTTAAATTATTATTATTTGAAATTTGCTTTTGGTTAGTTCTTAATTCATAAGCTAAAGTCATATTCTCAGAGGAGATTTCTAAGCACTTGTGTTTTGTTAACACGCATTGACATCTGTACTGATATGTTTGAAATATAAAAATTCCCTGCTTTACTGAAAAAAAAATCTATCAGCAGTAGAATGTGGCCTTCAATATTTGTAAGAGGAGAATTTCTCACAGAGATGGGAGCAAAATGGTTGGACACACTTAAACATTCACCTGATTGTCCATAAATCAAGTCTTGCCCTTAAAATGACAGCTTGTTTATCAATGGAATGCCTCGACAAAACAAAACTACCCTCCTCTTCTATATGTCGATGTTATATGAATGGCAGGAGGACATGCTCCCAGTCCTTGAGAGCTTGGGGCTATGGTTGTTGCAGTTTTCACCTGTTTTCATGCTCTTTTCCTTCCAGGTTTCTAGCATCTGCAGCTTTCCCTGTTCTTCTTTCATGAAGACCTCCACCATGAGAACTTTCTCTTTGTGAATCTGCTGACTAATATCCTTGGGAATGTCTGGGATAATCCAGTCCACAAAATCACTCATAAACATGACCAAGTTCTGAAAAAGAGATTTTAAGAAAATGTTAGTGAGGTCAAATGAAACAAGGATATAGATATGTAGATTTTCACTGTAATTCAGATGGCTGAGAAGAGCCTCTCTCTGCCTTTCAAGCACGTGGAAAGTTCCATGTGTCAGCTATGTAGCTTTGCCATCAGCTTCCTGTAATATTAAAAGAGCTAGAGGACAATGGCAGGATAGATCTCCCTGACTGACACAGAAAATATGGAGTAATGAGAAGACAGAGAAAAATACTGTAGTTGGCATATGTCTGTTTATGCTTCACATTACCAGTGCAGAAAAAATGACTGAACAATTTTCTAGTACGAAATGATGATTTGGCAAAACAGAATACTTCATAGGAGCAGAATGAGTTTGACAAACATTTTGATGAAATATTATCAAAAGATTAAACAAAATCAAAAAGTTTAGTTTTAACTTTAATGTTGATGTTTATGCATTCTACTGTACAAAATATTTTTATTTGGCAAAAAAATTCAGAGATTTTTACTTCTCCCTCCAATTTCAGGGGAAATCAAATTTTGAAATCTTGGCATTTGCCAAGACTGGAAATTCAACTTTTGGCCAGCTCCAGAAATGACTGTAGATAAAAATCCATTCAGGACCAGCATGCTAGCGTATGTACCATTTACAAAGGGATGGTTTAAAGAATTTTGAGTCCTTGTGCTCTATGGAAGCTGGGGAATACATTTAAATTAGGCCCAATGACTGCCGCACCTCATCTGTGGCCATGAGGAAGGGTGGCGAGGTTGAAACTGAGGGATGCCATGACTGTGCTTGAACTTTGCCGCAGTTCCTGCCAGATCTGCATGTCATGAACAAAGGGCTGTTCAGGAAGCACACCCAGCCCATTCATACCTATCACACATAGCCCCAGATGCACCTCCAATATACACCTCAAAAACTTTTCATCTGTCCCCACTTATCACTGCCACCCTATGGCATCCTTCCAATCCTAATGGACATCCCATTCACCACAGCCACCAAAACCACACCCCCCCGGCCACAGCCCCTTTGTCTTAGCCCCACACATGCCCTGTTTCCACCACAGCCCCCACAATTCACCCCTCTGCTTCTTAACATTCTGCACTGGCTTCCACGCTCTGCTCCTGTCTTGGGCTAGGAAGGCTCCTTCCGCTCCTGGCTGTCCAGTGACTCTGTTCACTCCCACTGCCTACCCCATGCTCTCAGGACAAGGCAGGGCGGGAAGCCAGACCACATGTGAATAAGTACCATTTCTACATGGCACTTGGGGTCAGGGGACCACTCAGTTTTGGCCAGTTATAATGACATCCATCCAAATCTGGTGAGCAGGTATCCCTACGTTGGGGGCCCTGTACTGACTGCGCATTGGTTACTCCAGGTCCACACGTAAATCCTTCTTGTCCTGGTTTGTACGATTTAAATCATGCCTAAGTGTTGCACAGGTCCTATGCCTCACCTCCATTAAAGTCACTGATCTGCATACACTTCATGCGGGGCAGAGCGCCGTGTATCCTTGCAGGGGTACAGCCTGTGGCTGTTATGTGGTTTTGCACCAAGCTTAAGCAGACTGGGGAGATCAGTGGCTTCCTGGAGGGAATATGACTGGTAAATGATATCCAGGGGACTTTGGTCACAATTAGTAAAGGAGTAACTTCATGTATGTGTCTGTGATGTCTCTTTCCTTGTTATGAGTCTGAAAGGATGTAGATCAAACAGTACCTGAAAAACTATCACAAATGCTAATCTTGCTGCTAGGACAGCCCAGAACTCCTTTGAAATTTCATATTTGTTTTCAGACCATGGGGGTTCTCGGTAATCTTTGTATCTGTAAAACAAGACATAGTGAATCAAAGATGTTGTTTTAAAATGATAGATAAACCAGAATTTAGCGTGGATTATGCATTACACACTTAATTCAGACCCTCTTGATACAAATCCCTGTCATGGAAAGGATATGTAAAAATCCAGCTAAACAGGACAGACTTACAAGCTTGTCGCAGCCTTGACATTTTATGTGGATTAAAAGAAGGTGACTCTTAAAATGTTTAGGGGCTTTTTGATTAGAAGAAACCATATAAACTCAAAGCAAAGAGTGGCTGAACTTCAAAATACAGATCACAATCTCAACTTCTTCCAAGTTTCGGAGATATTTTATCTTTCAGGTTCAGCTCTGAGAGCAAAACACTGATCTCAGATTGATCTGGTGGATCATAACTCCAGTATTTAGATTTACATAGATTGGGAGAATAGAAGATTGGAGTCAAGCTCTTTCTGAGTGCACATGAAAGGAGAATTTCACCCAAGTACTGGTTTAGCTGTTCTATGAATCTGTGATACATCAACAGCAACCTTCTTTCATTTTTAAAAAGTAACGTCATGAAACATGGAAGAATTTAAATTAGGAGCATTCTATTATATGTTTATGCAGGACTTATATCTCCATATTCTGAAATGTGAATTTACCAGAAGAAAGGGAGTATGAGAGGAAAGATGGAATGGAAATTAAAAAGGGACAGGTAGGAAAAAGGAAAAAAAGAAAACAGTGCTGTGTATTGGGCCATGAAACCTAACCTTTCCTTCCAGTCATAATTTTATATTGACAGCATCTCCGTCCAACTGGTATTTCCTCCCTCAAGCGAAAAACCACCTCATGGATCCAGAAGAAAGGAAAGGTAGAGAGGAGTAGATAATTTTGCTGATTCTAGATGGTTTTCATTCTCGTATCACAGTAAAGGTGATACTTAATTTTAATAGGCATCTTTACAGTGTAACTTCATTTCTTCAACGGTTTTAAACATCTTCACTTAAGAAAGAGTCTGAGTGATCTGCCTTTGTTTTCTTGTCAATTTCTGTAATTTTCCAATAGAAACATACCAAAATCCTCCACTTTTTCAGTAATGTCTACAATTTGAGTCCTTATCTCTGCTGCGTGAATTGTTTTCATTGCTATTCTTGGCCTTGATCCCCAACTGAAGGGTTTGAGAACATTTTAAAGCTGATGTATATCTTAGTTAGCCTAGGCAAAGAATGCATTTCAATGCTGACCCAGATTTCTTGACAAGCTGAACTATTCAGCAAGAATTTTTCTTCAAAATATAAATAACATGTAAAATTTGTTTTGATCACGCTAGTTCTGTGTATATTTAGAATTTCAGATGAGCCTGAGGCCAAAGACTTAATTCTGTCAGTCCTGAAGTCAGTCGGAATTCCACACCAGGAGAGATGGCAAAATCGGGACCACAGTGTCACAAAGTTGCCATTCCTGGCAGCTTGAGCTACTACATAAATGGTCATGACAGACAGATCTTAAATTGGTGTCATTGCATCAGTACATCATGATTAGGGTCAGCAAAATTCAATGTTTATTTGTTGCAATTTTAATTATTATGATTATTATTAACAACACCAACCATTTCTATTTTAAAAATTATGGGTAACTAAGTGAGACAAGCAGGCCTGCTGGTTAGGTGGGGGCAAAGCCTCATGATGCAAAAGGGCCCAGGTCTCCCAGCTGCTGCTACTGTGCCCTGGTGGCACTAAAGGCTGACTAGTGGGACGTGTGTGTGTGCAGGGGGTGGTGTGCTCTGGGGGGCACTGAATGACCCCTGTCCTACCCTTTCTGCCTAGGCTCCCCCACTCTGGGAATGTAGAGCTGGCCCTCTCCCACTTGCCCAGGGGCCTGGTGGTTCTGTCAGCCCCCTGGTGACAGCATAGTGGTTGGAGTTAAGAAAAGTGCTGACAATGACTCAACAGGAAGTTCCCAGTACTGACAGATGGGTTACTAAGGCTGAAGGGCTCAAGACACAAAGCAACATGGTGCAGGGGAGGCTGTCTTGCTGGCCCAGCAAAGCAGAGTTGCCCGCCAGGACTGCAAGGCAGAGGAGGGGGCTCCCAGCACAGAAGGCTACTCTGCAGCTGAACAGTTCTGGCTGGGAATGGCCCCTATATTCCTGCCTGGTGAGACGATGAGTGAGAGGAGCTGTGACAGTGAAGCTGCAGATGGCTGTCTGGATGGTGATGGGGCTGATGAGACCAAATCCCTGCAGACACATGGTGTAGAAAAAGCTACAGCCAGAGCAAAGACCCCCAACCAGGACTGCAATGAGGAGGATGAAGATGAGCACCTGGCCATAGAGGAGGCCACATTGCTGATGAACATCTCCATCCCTAGGCAAGAGACATTCAACAATGGGGTGGCCTTCTGAGGGCCAGAGACTTGTTTTCCTCCTTACAGCTCAGGCTGGAGGTCTCTGCCTTGTCCCACCAGAGCCATAGCCTTCCCTGCATACGTGCTGCAGGGATCCAGTGTTCCTGGCCACCCACCCAGACAAAGAGTCTGTGCCACTACGGTGTCATGGCCCTACTCCCTCATTCCTCTAACAGCAGGTCTGAAGATGGCTCTCTGTGCTGCTTCAGGGCCAGAGACATTCAATCTTTGCAGACACAAGTTGCAGGGGAGAGGCTGCACTTGAGCCATTTGTAACCAAAAGTTATTTTTTTCTCCTTTTATTTCACTACATCTGTGGAAATCAATGTTTTACAGCTACGATTTAAATAGATTCCTGTCACGCCTCATCATGATGCAATATTGTGACATATTGGCAAAAGGTCATCTTATTTCACCAGAGCATTGGTATGCTTTGAAGTAACTGCAGCAAAACATCTCAGCACAGCACAACACTAAGAATATAATTGTGGAAACATAATATCATCTCAGTAAACTGGCACTCTCCTGGAAATAGCATATTGCAGAAGACCCTAATTTGATTATCAGTATCTCCAGATAGTTTTGTAGTGATGGGAACTGACAGAGAAGCTTTTAGGTCAAGCAAAGGAGAGAAATGTCTTGCACTGATCAGCCAGCAGCTTTGGGTGATTAAAGAGTGGTGGTGCCTGGTCCTGAGCTGGGAGGATGATGGTGTTTGTGACTGTAAAATTGGAGGAGATAAATTCCCAAACTCACCAATCATGCTAGATCCTGAAATTGCAAGAGGAGTTCCATGCAATCTGGGTTCTTCCTATTCCTCTAACACACATAGTTGGTAAGTACCTACTTAGTAATAAAACCTTTGCAAATGCCCTGGCAAGTATTTAATCTTTACATGGTAACCTCATTTTCCCAAACTAAGCTATCCTATGCTGCAAGTGCTGCAGGAACTTAACCCACCTGCGAAGATTTCAATGGTAACTGCTCACTATATAGGATAAAGAGGACTTAGCTGCTGACAAAATACAGTCAGGCCTAAATCAGGTGGTCTGTGACTACGTCACTGAGTCTCACCACACACATAAAGAAGCTTGTACACCTGTGTTCGGCAGGGAAAATAATTTAAAATGGCTATCATTCAAGAGAGTACCTGCATATCTGAACCTTGTAGCCATGTTCCATTGGGTCAATTGGAGCTGTTCCTTCTTGAAAATCGCTGACATTAAAAGAGGATAGCGTATGGTTCACGAAGCCATGCATGGTGCCATTCTCACTGTACATATACAGGTACACGAGGCGTGGAATGAAGTCAGATGTGAATGAGATCACAAATGCCTAAGCCATAAGAGTAAAGAATGAATGCAATATTCAGGTAATGCTTTGCGGATAACATACGCAAGTGTATCTTCCCCACATAATGCTTATGAGTTGAAGAAATGTTATGCAGTGGGCTGATTCAGACAATAAGTCTAAGACTGTGGCCCCTGTGCCCTGTCTGTGTACCAGTATGATGTTTACTGCTCAAGCTCCAGAGATGCACATTGTTGATTGGGAGTAGCTTTGTGGTAGCTGAGATCTCTGTGTAAATAATTGGAGCTCCTTGGGGAACCTAGACATTGCCCCCATTTTCATGACTCAGTCCCCATCACTCTTATGTAGCACAAAACCTCGATCTGCTAATCCTCTAATTCCACAAACACCTGTGCTAGTCCTGGACATGTTACTTTTCAGTTCCCACTTCAGTTCCCTCCCAACCCCTATCAGAAGCCATTCTGTGGTTAGGAGAGCCAGGAAAAAGATTGTACACTGCCCTTTGGGCCTTGAAGATGAGTGCTCCAAATTTGTTTCAGCTGTTCCTGCATAGCACGTATTAACTGATCAGACCAAAAAGGGAACAAATTCTGCTTGTAGCTGAAGACTGCTGTAATCTTGATCAGCCATGGTCAGACCCAGACGCTGGAGTTTCTTAGAGGGTTTTTTTTTTTTGGTCTCTTCTTGTTCTTATGTAAGTTATTTTATTCCAGTCCAGGGGTGTCCAACATGTGGTCTGCAGGCCAGAATCGGGACTGCAGAGCCAGCAGCAGCTCCATTTGAAAACCATCTGGGTGGCTCCAAGCCTCATGTGGCTCTTCAAGGAGCCCTTTGTTGCTCCTAATGCTGCCACCACTCACTCCTCCTCCCTCTCCCTGCCCTGCTGCGCTGAAAGAGCAAAACTAAATTTAATTGGTTTAATGGCTGGCAGGAGGGATGAGGTAGTTAAACCAATTAAATTGAGTCCCATTATTTCAGCACAGCAGTGCAGAGCTGCATGCACTGCAGGTAAGAGAGTGAGTAGGAGGGCTGGGGAAGCCATGCAGCTGCAGTGAGGAGAGGGCAGCCTGGCGAAAGTGCAGCAGGGGGCAACAGCTCCCAGAGCTCCTGTGTAAGGTAAGTTAATCCTGGATTTGGGGCTGTGAGGGCCTAAGCCTGGGGGGCGAGGGGGATGGTGGTTTGGGACTTTGAGGGGTTTAAACATGGGGGAGGGTATGGGGCTATTTTGTGTTCAGCCCCCGGAACATATAAAAGATTGCCTTGTGGCTCCTGAAGAAAAAAGTTTGGACTCCCCTGTTCTAGTCAATAATAGGTATTTTTCTTAAGTAACATTTGAACCTTAAAAGTGTTTAAAATTTTACTGTGTGTTTCTGTTGTCTATTGCCTTTATGGCTGTACAGAATACTGTTTGCAACACTGCTAAATAGCAAAACATCAGGCTGCTTCCCTCTGCTCCAGTTATGCCTGTTCCCTGATGGACTGTATGAGTCTTTATTGATGGCTATGGATGTACTTTTATGTGCTGCAAATAACTTATGGTGAATCAGCTCTAAATGCTCCTTGCTTTGCAAAAATCTATTAATTTTAATAAGATTTTTAATGATAGAAAGATAGAAGGGCAAGCATTTTGAGGCAGATGGCTTTTTTTTTTTACAGTCACTAAAATTTCTCATTCTCCTCAGTTATTTAAACAAGTTTTATAAATAAGCGTGATACACAAAATGCAAAGACAGTTAATTTAGTTGTGTTCTCAATAGCTTTGGCCATTCTCATTTCTCTTTATTGAGAAAGACTAATTCACATTCAGCTCATGTATGTGCAGTACAAAAAGTTTTACTCACACTTTGATAAAAAAAATCAGAGCATGGATAGATTAGAGCAAGGAGATAAGCAGTGGTAAGTGACTGAAGAGACATTGTAGGGAGAAATGTGGAAGAATAGGAAGATTTTTCTAAAGCAGAAAAGGAGGAGCAGAAAAGAAGAAAAAGAGGAAATTAAAAAGCAGCACACCAAAATGTAAGACTAACTCTGCCAGGAATTTTGGATGCTGCCTCTGAGAGACTTCTCTGCTTGAAAATAAGGATTCTGGGGGTGGGTTGCTAATCAATTTGTAGAGTGGGGATGCTGAGAGTCATTGAACCAAACTTTAAATCCTAGCTATAATGGAAACCTCTTTGAGGCACAGGGTACTGCAACACCCCCTGCACCCTTAGTTACAGTACCTATGTAGAGCTCTGAAGACACTGGAAATCTTTCTATTGATTTAAATGGGCTTTGGATCCGTTTGCAGTGGAGAAATCACTTCCCAGGTTACTGAGGTGCATAATGTAGCTAACCTGCTTGGAGGACAGGTGATGGGCTATATCCTCTTTTCTATCTTGAAAAGCACTTCAACAGTGGCATAGGCCTCTGACTGGACTCTTTTCTTCTCCTTCTGGTTAGGAGAAGACACCACAGTGACAACTGTCCAGTAGCTAGAGAAGGAGCTTAAAAGCCGAGCTATGCAAATAATAGATTTGTTTAGTTCTCTGTTGATTTCAAAATTCAAGAAAATCATTTTGGATTGACCTGAAAATGAAATCTTTTTCAAAACTTTCACTGAATAGAAGTTTTAAAATTCATTTTGGGTCACACAAAATGTTTTGTTCTCTTTAAAACAAAAGCCTTTGTTTGGATCTTGAATCTTCTTTCTTTTTTAATTTTTATAAAATAAAACCCAAGATAAAATTTCAGAATAAAAACTCATTTTGAATCGAAACGTTTCATGGGAAATGTTGAAATAAAACATGTTTACTTCTTCAGAATTTTTGTAAGGGTAGGGAGAAACCAGAGACTCTGCAGATGCATAGTATTCAGGATGAGCTACATCTCCAGCTGTCTCCTCTTTTGTTGTGCCTACAGCCTCATTTCACCTTGTTAGTAACTTTGACACAGGTCTAATATTAGCGTTGTGTGAAAGGACTGTGAGATGAAATAGTGTTTGTTTGTATAGCACATGGAACATATACACACACCCACAAACAAGAGAAAAATGTTTAAATGTAAACAAAAGTCAGAGATATTCTACTCTTCTAATCTCAGTATAAATATTTTTTAGAAGGCCCAAAATGATTCAAAGCTCTCCGATTGTATGACACATTGAAACAGTCTCCCATGTTTTCCTGAGGGCCTAATCAGCATTCATTGAAGAGAATGAATTAATTTTCATAGTTGTACAACAGAATCCTAAAGACATGGATCATAAGACAGCTTCAGAAGGACACATCATTAAGAGCCAGGTCGCTGAACGGTATCAACTGCCTGCCATTGAGCTAAAGTGACTTACGCAAGCTGAAGATCTGTTCCAATAAGTGTAAAAAATGTGGAAGAGTGACAATTTTTTTTTAAGTTAACATTTTTAAAAATGTTGTCAGGGAAAGATACTTACAAACTATCTAGACTACTAGGAAACCAGGCTAGCTTAACGTCAGCAGATGCAAGAAAAATAGTCTGGAAAAAAGATGCCAAGGTTATCACTGCTTATTTTTACTATGTCTTTTAGAGCCAGTTGGCCTTTAGTGCTGAATCTTTTAATTTTGCAAGATTTTATTATGTATAATCAATATATGATGCACACTGACTGACAACATAAAAGTAAACCCTGGACCTGATTCTCGTCCATTAGTTTACTTTAACCCATGTGACTCCACTGACTTCAGTGGAGATTAGTAGAAGAAAGCTAGTGCAACGAGTGGAGAATCAGGCCTGTTGCATTCGAATTTTACTTATGCAGAATTACTTACGTTTATTATTACAGCAAGTTTTCCTATAGCCCTGAGAATGTTATACCAGATTCCTAGGAAAGACAAACATGGTGGTTAAATGTTTTCATGTTGTTAAACTTATCACCATTAAATGAAAATATCATGTATCTGCCATGCCTCAGGATTGCAAATCAATACATCTTTAGTTAGGTTTTTACATTTTAAAACATGTCTTCAGTTTGTAACAAAGAGTATTTCATACACCAGGAACAAATAGGAGACTAAAATATGGCTCCATGCATCCATATATTAACACTTCCATCATTTTTAAAAGCATATGTACCAGCCATACTTGGGGAGTAGAGGTTGAGGGGAGGAAGATGGGCCAGGTTACTGCAAAATGGAAGAAAATAACAGGTGTATAAGGAAAAATCATTAAGTTCAATCAAATGAACCCAAATAATTTTCTTAAGAAGGAATAAAAAATGACATATGGAAAACCAAAATTTCCAGATGATCCCTTTGCAGAATATATTGTTTCTGTTGAAAGTACCAATCTTAAGGGACCTGTCATAAATCAGAGCTTTTCACATGGATGTCCTATTTCTCCCCAGCAGCATGTTCCAATAAAGTCACTCTGGTAAAGTTTCTTCCAGTTGCCCACTTCACTATATCTGGAAAACCCTGAAAGCAGTTTCTGTGCATTCAACAATATACTGACTGAATATTAATTTAATATTTACCTCTGTGGCTATGATGGTAGGATAATATTTGGGTGGTTGCTGCAATCCTGGGGGGCAGTCACTGGTAGGGCATGTGATCATGTTCACACACTCTGTATATTACACCCAAAGAAGACAGAATGTAAGGAGAGAAAGGGTAGTGGGACTGGGTGATCTTTGTACATCATCCTACCACAATAGCCACATTAACCCGTTAGCTTAATTACTGGGGGTCTGGGATTTGGGTGCTCAATGTCCCAGGTCTGACTTGTACCAGTCAGTGGCTTTGGTATCTGGATGCATAAGGCTACAGTTCATGGCAAAACGGCACCCCAGCTGAGATTTGAGCTTCTATACCCCTTAGACAATCTGTATCTGTATCTAACATCTACTGCTTTGGTGAGTATTTATTATACATAACATTTCCAGGAACTGGTACTTTGTAATTTGAAAAATCTTATGTAATTCAGATAAATCCTCAGCAATTGGTAAGCACAGAGGTGCTGGATTGTATAATGGGGTGCTGAGATGTACTGAATCCTTTACGTGACAAAAAACCACTTCGGTTCTGGTAGTGGGGGCGCACTCTCCGGAGGACTGCTTGTTCTAGCATCTGTGAATAAGCATATGGTCAATTTCAATCTGCCATTAATACTATCTCTCTATTTGGCAGCAGTGTCTTAATCTGCACATCAGAAAAAACAGGGGAGAAGACTATGCATGTCTTTTCCCAACAGATTTCTAACAGAATCAGCTTCAGGGCCTTTCCTCAGTGCTTTTTGAAAAGCCAGTCTTGGGCTATGTACAAGTTGTGCTTGGTGAAGAGTTCGTTGTGGGAAGTGCAAAGGTAGCTTTAGGAACCTATGACTTTTGAGTTGGCTGGAGACTGAGGGCTGCTGTTGGGTATGCCCAGCTTTGCATGAGCCTGAGGAATTACTTGCGAGTAAACTAGCTAAAAGATTGCTTTGGCCTTCGGGAACAGTGTCAGCCAGCCTGAGCAGGGCTAAGCAGGGGAGCTGATAGCCTCTGTAGGTCCTTGGGCAAGGTGGAGAGGGGCCTGGCTTTGCATTCCCAGAAGGGGCAGGGCTGAGGGGAGCCAGTCCTTAGTGCTGCCTGGAGCACACCTCATCACTGCTCACCCTTAGTGCTCCAGCAGTGATTTAAAGGGAGTAGGGCTCTGGCTGCCCTCACTGCTACTGCGGCAGAGGCCAGAGCCCAAGGCCCCTTTGAAGTGCTGGGCCTTGGGGCAACTTTCCCCTTTCCCTGCCTCTCCACTGTTTGCAGACCTGGGGCTAAGAATCTGATGCTATGCTAACAGGAAACCTATTATCAACTACTTCAGTGGGAGCAGGAGCAGATTCCTGGTCCTGACAGTGCTTGCATAGGGTTTCTAGAACATGCTACTCCTTCCTGTCTATTAATTCCTGTCTCAAGCCCAGTGTGGCTTTCTTCAAGACAAGGTGATACTTTGGCTTTGCGGAACCTTGGCAGAAATTCAGTTCATCTGAGATTCTGCTAAAATACTGCAATAGGACTGAATTACAACAAACCAACCTTTCCAAACACAACAGCTATTGAAGAAGCCAATGAACTCCCACAAACTACATATAAAAGATGTGATGGTGAGGGCAACAACTTGACAAAAGGAAGGGAAAAGACCACAGAGACAACCCCTCAGGTATCCCTCAATACCTAGGGATAGCAGGAAGCATTTGGAAATGCCTCAGAGCTGGGGAACACAATGTCTGGTAATTAACAATAGATTTTCTTTGCTCATGCTGACTTACACCATGATGTTAATGATTCTTTTCAGGGAGTTTTCTATTTATCAATTTTCTGTTAACTCAATTAACTGCTAAAGAAAGAAATACAGCTTGCAGGGGCATATCCATCTCTCTTCTCCCCTGCAGTCAACAGATTACCTCAGGTAGCAGATTAGCATTATTGTGGTAGTAATAATAACCTATGGTAGCATTGTGTTTCAGCCAGGTCCACTGTTGTGTCTAGCTTTCAAAGTCCTAGAATTCACGTTGGCCAAGAAATAGGCAGCTGAAATAACTCCCATGTTTCAGCAGCTGTTCAATCTCCCCCTTGCTCCTATGTATTTCCCCTGTTCAGCTGTAGAACTGGACATACAGAAGGTTTTGATTCCGCAATAAAACCTGCATGTTCAGGAAGAACTATCGATGTGGAAAACCATGCACTGTACCTCATTTTTTTATCGATCATTCCTGATCCTCAGCTGTTTTATGCTTACTTAATAAAATATTAATCTGAATTTAAAACCATGCTCTTAATATTTTAAAAGTAAAGCTCTGATAAGTTATGACTATTCACAACTAAGGTACACTCTTTTGTGCTGTGAAGATCTTCCTGTTAATTAGGCCAATTCAGCATAAAAAATTCCGGACATCAATCAATCAATCAATAAAAAAAAAGAGCAATAATATCTCATGCCTAGGCTATTTGGCAGTCTACCTACCTATATCTTTTGCTCTGACTGCAACTGGTCTTCTGAGCTCAGTGACGAATTTCTTTGCATCTAGACGTATTTCAATGATGTTGTTCAACAATGCAAACAAAGGAGCCAGCGGGAAGGATGCAACAAACAAGGTTACAAACCCAAACTGGATAACTGAAAAGAGAAATGATTTCACTGAGAGTGCTATGTATTTATGAACTGTGCTTAGGTATAAACAACTTAGGGCTTTCCCCCCACAAACCCTAACAACACAGACACTTACTAGTTATACTGCACACAAATTTCAGTATGTAGTTGTTAAGTGGTACTTCACACATGCAAAAAGAGCCATAAGTCCCTGTTCTGATAGCTTTTGCTGCTCGGGAAGGACAAATCAACCACAGGGCAGCTGGGGATTCTTTAGACATAATGAAATCCCCTGAGTGGTACAAAGATGGCTTAACCAGCGCTGGGCCACCTGCTCCCCATCTAAATAGGAAATAAATCAGAGGCAGGGAGAAGGCATGCTGGGAGTGGGACTGGAATGCACCATACATTAATCCATCCTGGAATGGTCCTTACGAGACTGCAGCAACCAGCATAACACAGAGAAGTTCTGAGCAGTTCAGAGCAGATCTTAGTTGATCCCAGGATGAGGGGAATGGAAGCATAGTTAGGGTTTCCACTTTCCACTGCTCTCTCAACAGCATTAAACTGTCCCTCTCTGCTTAATTAAGTACTCATTTATCAGTTACTAATAGAAATGTATGCGTAATATATGTGAGATCACTGAGGTGTCTGTGTCAGCTCAGAAATTGGCAAACAGGGCTCAGTTTTCTGATCACTTAAACCAGAATTAAGTCTACTAATTCTTCAGCGGAATTATCACTGAAGTACAGGGGTTCAAATGAGAGTAATGTCTTGGAGACAAATGTAAACAGTGCTACAAAATATTGTGGATGTCAAACTATATGTTAAACTGTAACAGAGATCAACAGACAGCATCTAATATTTTAGTATGTATTGAGGTATCTGGAACACTGGCTGTCTGCTGTTACCATAAAGGTATAGTATGGGAGGTAGAAACCAGGCCTTTTCCACTTGAGCTGTTGTTGTATGGCTTCTTTTATCTTCTCTTGGTTAGTCACTCTAGGACAGTGGTATAAATACACGTAAGCTATTATGCCATACTATGTAAACCAATTTGTCACCCATAGCAGCTAGAGGTGGTTTGGTCAAGAGTTATTGCTATGGAGGACATTTTATAAGGTAAGGTAATGTAATATAAAGTGAATCATAGGTGCTAGTTCAAAGAACACACCTTACAGTCTCCTCACTTATCATCATTACAGTTTAAATTTAATTATGTTACAGCTCACTCACTCATTTCCATGTATTCTGGAGTTAGCCCTGCAAAAGGCTCCAAGTTATAGTCAACTTCATAGCGTTGTTTTTTTTTCATATGCTCCTCATGATCTAAGGACCGTTGTCGCTTTAATTTGATATATCTTATTAATTTCTTCATTTTTCTGAAAGAAACAAAAATGGTTAGCTTAGCGGGTTTAACACCTAGGCTGCGTCTACACTAGCAAGTTCTTTAAAAAAACCGGGCCTTTTCAGAAAGAACCCTCAGAGCGTCTACACACAAAATGCACTCTTTTGATCAAAATTGAAAGGCCTCTTTCAATCTGAGATCAAAAGAACGCAGCACTTTTTCCACTGTCTGGCCCTTTTCCTCTCCCAGATGAGGAACAGTGCCTTTTCTGAAAGGTTCTTTCAGAAAAAAAACGAGTGTAGATGCCCACGGGACCATTTTTTTGAAAAAGCAGTTCTCATCGCACCAGATTTTTTGATTCCTGGCCTGTTCTTTTGAAAGAGCAAGGGCTGGGTGGATGCTCTCTATCGAAAGACCAGATTTATTATTTGACCTGCTTTTTTGTGTGTGGATGTTCACTTTTGAAAGGAGGTTTTTTTGGACGAGGTCTTCCAGAAGAACTTCTTTCGAACGATCACTGTAGTGCAGATGTAGCCCTAGTGGTTGCATCGGTCAGGAAGGACAGTTAAATTCATGCTAACAGACACACACACAAAAAATACCTTATGCCATCAGTTGTCATAATCTGCATAATAATGTGTAGAAGCCAAAGATAAGACAAACAATTATGGATATGCACTAACTGATTTTCAGATCTGGTAACACTGAACCTAATACAGTACAAACTTCATTATTCAGCATGCCTGGGGAACCAGAGATGATGGATAATAAAATGTGCCAATTAGTTGAGCTGTTGCCAGTGGTCAGCCCCACTCTACCCCTCCCCTCACCCAGGCCGAACAGCAGGCAGACTGTCCAGTGGCAGCTGGCCCTGGCCAGGACACTAGCCCTGAAGCACCCAGCCCATGCCAGGCCATGGCCAGGCCACCAGATAGGGATGCCGATTAACCAACTGTGCCAGTTATCTGAGTGTCAGATAACCAGATTTTACTATATTCAGCACCAAACTTAGCTGTAAATAGTATAAAATCAGTAATCTCTAATACTCTTCAAAGACTTTGACATATTACAACAATACACAAGGAGCGCGTCTACACTGCAAACTAACCTCAAAGTTAACTTTGAAGTTAGGCACTACTTTGAAGTAGACAGCAGAGAGTCTACACACAGTTTTTCCTCACTTCAAAGTTAATTTTGAAGTAGGGAGCCCAACTCTGAAATCCTTGCTCCACTCCTGGAAATGGAGTAGTGCCCTACTTCGAAATTTAACTTCGAATTAGGGTGTGTGTAGACACTCAACTTCAAAGTTGTACTTCGAAGTAAGCAACTTCGAAATTATTTCTGTAGTGTAGACACTGCCGAGGACTTTGAATATGCTGTAGGGGAGCAAAGGCACAGGATATTAACTGGATAGCAGGCATAGTCTTACTGTAAAGATTTCTTGCTTGAGGACTATAAATCAAAATAAACCAGATGATTGCATCATAAAAGGTTGACATGCAGTGTATTTTACATATGGTATAAATGAATGTAATTATATTACTTACGGGATACCAATCTCAAAGAGATTATTCTGAATCAGCTGTTTGCCCAACATGATAATACTAAGCTGGATACACAACTCCATTAAGCAACCACCTGGAGCACACTAAAGCCAGGAAAGGAAGTTAAGTCAGCATTTTTGCCAAATCGTGCAATTGTGAATGCACTGTTATTTTCTTGATCGATGATGAATATGCACAAGATAAATTGCAATTACCTCTTCCATTCGGAAGGAAGGAAAAATATAAACATAGTCTCCTGGACGTCCGACAAATCTAAGACAGTTGGAAACAATGGTTAGAATTATGATTCAACCTTCTTTATACACCTGCTCCTGCAAGTCCTTTTCATGCAATATCTAATGCTTTGAATGGGAGTTACACACGTACAAGGACTTTAGAATCAGTTAATTTGTCATCACACTGCACAGTTCAGAAAGGACAATTTTAGGTACATGTGCTTGAAATGTTTTCATTTTGTTTTTTACATTTAATTGCTGAATTAGTTAAGATAAAAAAATTTAGTACATTTCCAAATATACCCTAAGTATTGCAGACAGGCATTAGCACAGCATACTTCTTTTAAAAGAACATCTAACTAATTAAATAAACTTTAGTTAAAATGAGATGAGTTGGATGGATAAAAAAAATTGGGAAGTCAAGCAAAGGGACATTTGGAGAGAGAAAAAAATAGTGTGTGATCTGTAGAAATTATCTTTAGATGTATGTTAGGCTTCCAATACTCACTGCACAGCACAACTCAACCAGAACACGGTTCTCTACAAATAATCTCAGAGTTAACAGCTGAAAGTTTAAACTACATGTCTAGGCTACTCACCGGCCTTTGAAAAAAGCAACATAGAAAATCGGAGTGTAGGCATTGACAAATTTCAGAAGGAAGGCCTTGAAGATAAGACGCTCTTCAAAATTCTTGTCTGTTTTTGGGACCTCTGAAGTAAATAAGACACACACACTGTGTTTGAAAAGGAACTTCTGGACTGGAAAGTGTGAATGGTTTATGTAGTTGGGACTTGAGAAAATTTCCCCATGTAATCCAAACAATGAGCCCCTTAAGAAATATGTATATATTTACATGGAGGTGCAGAAACTTGATTCCATTGTAGGCAATGACCAGTGGGAAAAGAAACAAGCCACGTAGATAACTTATTCTGATTTAATTAATATATGAGAGGTTTTAACACCCCCTGCCCAACAAAAGAGCATAAACAAAACAGGAGGGCTGTCCTCATTTGAAGTACATGGAAACTGCTGGCATGTATTAATGGCAGAACTGCACTTTTAAACAAATAGTTTGAAGGTGAAGCAGAAGACAAGAAAATTGGTTAAAGAAAAAGAAAGGTAATTTGGGGATCGACCTTGCAGTGTTTCCTCAAACAACAGGCCCAACATTATAACAACTCTGTGTACGGAACTCCCACTAATCTCACTTGCAAAGACAATGTCCTACCTATTTTTGTCTGTAAAATTAGTATGAATCTAGCACAAAGCATGAGACTGGACAAAATTTCTCTCCCTTCTCCTTCGTCTGGTCCTGTCTGAAAACACTACCAGAACATTGGCTCCACGGTGTGTTGGCCTTTCTTTTTTTCATGTCTTTATATTTTCTGTGTTAAAAAAGTAATGATAAGAAGTGGAAAAAAACCAAGTATATTTCCAAACACTAGAAAGGTCCAAAATAAGTTATGGCAGGGCACAAGAGTTCAATTTATGCAGAATCACTTTGCCCACTCATAACTGGAGTAGTACCAGCTGAGAGAAAAAGTGGCTCAAAATAAAATAAATTTCATGTTCTCTTTGACCTTTTTACTTCAAACTAAGGAGACAGAATTTCAGACTTTTGTTTTTACTTATCCATCTCATATTGGGAAATGGTGAACATTTAGGTTTTTTCACCTTAAAAAAATAATTGATCTAATAAAACTGACAATGACTTATACCTACCAATCTGAGTTAGCCATCTAGCTATGCAGCCATATACTTCATCCAGGATGATGATCACTACCAGATTAATAATAACTGCAGTTGCAGTGACTGTTACTCTAACGCTAGACCGGCCAGAGGGAGTTGAGTTGATGGCTAAGGCTGCTGCCGTGGAGATTCTGTATATAATGACTCCAAACACGATAGCAAATGTCAGTCCGATCTGGAAATAAAAGATGGCACTAACTATTAAGAAAACACCCAACTGTTATTCATCAACAAGCAGATTTAACTCTTAAATGCCTCCGATGTGCTTCCTGGGCCTGATACGGATCCCGCTAACTTCAATGAGAGGACTCTTATTGACTTCAAAGGTCAACTTCTGTATCTAGGGCTTTGATTATAACAATAATTTCATATTGTGGTGTTAGCACTTCATAAAAAAGAAACTAAATTCAAATGCTAGTGGTATAGTTTATATTAAATTGATTTAATTCACTCTTAATTGGTGCTCCTACTACTAAGAGATCTGTTGTTAAGTGCACTCTGGTGTCAAATGGTCCAGGTCCACCTAGGAGGATGGATTAAAACACTGAACAGTGGACTACACTACACATAGGTCCAGATTATTGTTCCCAGAACTAACCAGCTTCATGAGTTCTTTGCTTTACCTCCAGTGCAGAAGTGGGGATCAGATTACCCGTGTAGCACCTCTGTCCCTTCAGAGGCCATTCGTTCAATCAACAATCAGACAGAGGACAGCAACTGAACAGGCAAAGTATAGATGGCAACAGCAATTTTGTCCTTCCTTATCTTCACAGTGATTCTCAGAATGAGATAATGTAGCTTAGGGTTTATATCATCTTTTCTATTGAGATTCTCTCTTTTCTTTTGTTACACACACACACACAAAGATGGAGGACAGATAAGGCCAGAGGGAATCTCTGATGATGAAGCTGTATTGGAGCTATGCTCCTAAGGAGCTGAGGGGTGGGTAGCCACCAAGTATCAGAACTGGCCTGGAAGCACAGAGTCTCCATTTGAATGTCATTGGCCTGCCTCAGAGTATCCAGATTTGGAAACCTTGGGTTTATTTCATGGAGACAAACATAACTGAAACAACTAGTTAAGAACTCAGGAATGGGGCTCCATGGCCACTCCTCCAGCATGTATTAGCATGAAAAGGGACAATCTGTGTCATAATAATTACAGCAGCTTCTACCTATCTTCTGAGCTATAAACCCTGTGTTGTCATGTGACCAGTGCCCTTCTAGTATTCTGACTCAGATGTAAGAGAAGAAATACTTAATTTGGAATCTGTGATCCAAAAGAACCCATGACTTGCAAACTCTTTAAAACTGACTGTGTGTGGTAAATTGGAGTCCTCTTCAAAAGCAGTGCATGGGAAATGTACAGGTGTACAGAGAAATATATCTTTTGTTTCCCAGTCTTCAGTAAGGACACCATGGAGGAAAGATGTATGAACAAAACAAAAGTCAAGTATTATCCAAGCAAAGTGATTTTCAAACAATTTGTACTTTAAAATGATTTAATAGTTTTTTTTTCCTAGATAAAAAGGTGTCCATTGTAAAATGCAGGTGTCAAAATGACTTGCTAAGAAGAATCAAATGTTTTCCAGGAAATACTTACCATGAAGATAATGCCAACACAATTGGTAAAATATGCTGGAAAACGATCTTTCCATGTCAGTTTCTCTTTATCAGTCTAAAATATGAAAAAAAACCCTCTGTAATTTAATATGGCCTCTAAAAAGATCCCTCCTATTTATTGTTGTAACAAAAACACCAACACACAGAAAAACAATGAAACGTGATCAGTCAGAAGGTGGAAGGATACAGTGTTTAAAGATATTGTTTTATACAGGCAAACTTCTTATAGAACACGGTATTGACTCCTACACTATCTGAACAGTTGTTTTGAGCAACGCACTTAAGTAAAAACAACAATAAGTACTGCAGCACCTTAAAGACAAGCACGTTTATTAGGACATAAGCTTTTGTGGGCTGGAGCTCACTTCATCTGCCCACAAAAGCTTATGCCTTAATAAATTTGTTAGTCTTTAAAGTGCTCCTCATTGCTAGTGCTGAAACAGACTAACGTGACTACCTCTCTGACCCTTAAGCAAGCTGTTACAGTGTGAACTTAGATTTCTTAGTATAAAATATTTAATTTTCCTTTTCCAGAAAAGATTTAAACTTTTTATTAGAAAACATTTTTAGTAAAGCGCCACCAGTCCTCTCCCTTCAAGCCTAACTCACTTAATCCCATAAGAATAGGTTGCTTAGTTGGGGAAGGCCATTCAAGACCTTAGTACAATGGTAGCTCTAATCCTGTGAACACCTGAATATGAATAACTTTTACACACAAGAATAATACTGATGCCAGGGTGTATTACTACTCTCAGTGGGGCCAACAGCCACCATGGGCCTAGGGGCCAGGTGGGAGGGGGGCCTGACTCCATGTCCCTAGAAAGGGCATTGCTTATGGCAAAGTGGGTGAGGCCCTTGAGCAGTCAGCCCTGCCACCTGCCCCACAGCTGTGCAGAAGTGCTCCCATGGCATTTCAAAGGGGGCTGGAGCTCTGGCCGCCACCACTGATATGTCAGTGGCAGAAGTGGCCAGAGCTCTGGGCCCCTTTGAAATGCTGTGTTCTGGGACAACTATCTTCTTTGCCATCTACCCCACTCCCACTGTTGGCAGGCCTGACTACTCATAAGTTGATTTACTCACATGCAAGATCTCTGCAGGATCAGAGACTATATTTGATCACTCTACTGACAGTGATCACACTATCTGGGAATGACCATCGCCTTTAGAAAGCAAGCTGAGATCTGATTCCATTCGTAAAGTTTGCAGAATGAGAGTCATATTTTAAGAGCAGAAATAAAACATCAAAGGAAAGTAACAATAAAGGACATGAAACTACATCGTACTGAACAACATCTCATTCATAGTTACGTGCATATTGTCTGACAGAACAGCAGGCAACTCTGCCAAACATGTGACACATGCATCATTGCAAAAATGCAACATCCATTCAGTACGCTAGCCCAAAGAATAGCCATGCAGTGCCATCCCCACTACATGTAAACAAAGTCTCTATCTGGGTGCTGAAGAGAGGGAAAAAAAGAACAACTGAATGTGAATATTAAACAAAGGCTCAACAACCACAGGTTGTTGAGAAAAACAATCAATTTGTGTCTTCCACAGTTACTCATAGTCTGAGTCTCTGCACAAATTTGAATGAAATGTACCAATTTCACCCCAGCCATGACTGTCTTAACTCTCTGTCTCCATTTGTTTGCTGTATCTTCTGGCAAATGTCCACGCTTCTGATGGCAATCAAAGAAAAAAAAAGCACCATGCAATACAATGTTACAATGTATTGACTAATAATGCCAAATTAATTCTCATTCTCTTGGATGAGTAAGTACACAGTGCAATTTAGCAACAAATATTCTATTAGTTGGATAATTCTGTGTGTTTCAGGTTTCTTTAAAAATATCAAAATCAAAACCAAACAAAATAAAACAAAATGAAACGCAACAACACATTATCTGGCAAAAATCCCACTTCTAAAAGCGACCTGCAAAGAATTTACAAAATACTAAGTGTAAGCCCTTTTTGCTTCTTTAAGATGTGCAACAAAAGCCTGAAAGGCTTTTCTTGTGAAAGATTTATTTTACCAGCTTGAGGTTTGGTCTGAGAGAGATCAGGAATTTCAGGTCTGTTTTTTCACTGTTTGACTGGACTCCAAGAAGTCTCAGAAGTGGTGTTTACTGTGAGCTTTAGTACACTGGCACTTTAGACTGAAATTTACATGGGTGAGCCCTGTATATCTAACGTACAAAAAAAAAAAAGTAGAAAGTCCTCCACTTCTGTTGGGAAAATAAAAATAACAAAGTTAGAATTTCTTCAGCACAAAGAAGCAAAAAGGGGCACCCTCTGTTTTACACATTTATTTACTTTTTGGCAGGGCACTTTTTAAAGTAATGCTTCCACACTGAAATTTGAATCTTTTAATTATTAAAGAAGTTAAGATTGAACATTTTCTGCTTTAATCTAATTTAAATGTATCACAATCAGCTGATACCATTGTTTATGAATTGCCAAACTATAGCTAAATTTAAACATGCCAGAAAACAAAACAGAGAAATTTACTTTAATTCCAGTCCAGTCTCCCTAAGATGTCCATCACTCAGTAACCTAATTGTCATATGGTAACTGGTTATAACATGATCTTACATTTACACAGTACCTTATATCTTGAAGGATGCTAATGTGTCTTACAATATAAATTTTGTTTGCTATGCTGTACAGGCTACTCCCAGGTATCACTTCATCCATCACTAAAATGCGGCCACCTCTTGGGTGACATGTATCAACTGTTTAACCACAACACAACAAAAGAACTTCGGACCAGAAGTTAAGGGTACTTTATTCATTTGAGAAGGCCAGGAGAGGAAGAGGGCAGGGCAGGAGGAATTATATTTAGGAATGCAGAAGGCTATTGCCCAAGCTGGAGTGCAGCCAGGAAGTTGAGGTTAGTATTATAATTATTTTAGTAACCATTTTATTTTATTCAATGCTATCAGATTCTTAAAAGCCACAAACATTTCAAGACCAATGTGCAGAAAGCCAGATTCCAATCCACTAGTGGGACATTTGTCTTTTAGAGGCATTTTGAAATCTGTGAACAGTCCATTACAATGGATCTATATACCGAAAAAGAAGGAGAAAGCAAATCTTAATTCCTCAATTGAAAAAGAGGGATGAAACTCCATCAGAGACTCCTACTGAGTTTTCCTCTTCCAGATACCTTTCTTGTGGGAAACTCTGCAGTAGGATATGAATTAGCTTTCATTTTTTGCTCAGTTCTTATTCAGTCAAACTTTGATTGGAATGCGTAAAGGACCTCAACATTTGGCCCAAATGATTAGCATGTTGTTATGATGATGGATACAAGGAAGATATGGGAATCTTTCATGAGAAATTTTAGTTACTCCTTATATGCGAGATATTTGGTTCACTTACAGATTTCTCAGACTTCATAAGCAGCATAATAGAAATTCAAATGATAATTGAAAAATTCTGTTAAAATATATCTTACAGTCAAGTACTGAAGTCTTTCTAGAATTGTACAAACTTTATATATATTAAATGTATGTGCTACTGAACACATAGTTAATGGTTAAAGAAATGTTTCCAAAATCTTGGTGAAGTCACCACTGTAAATGGGTTTATGTCACCAAAGAAGCTTATGTGCTGAAATAAATAAAAATTATTACCATACCTTTTTATGTCTATATTCTTTCCTCAGTGATTTTTCCAACACTTTAGCTTCATATTCTGCTCTTGGATGAGCCTGTGAAATAAATCATATTGAATAGCAAAGAAATACCTATTTCCTAGTTCAGCTAAATGCTGTATGAACAAATGACATGTCCAGTTCCTACTAATTTTAGTTTCTCCAACTGAATTCTAGTTTATTATACAAGTCACTGATGCCAGCTGCTAGCATATTGCAGCTACAATCTTTGACGTACTGTATCATTCTAAATTCTACTCCATGGAGTCAATGTTTAGGAAACAAAAAAGCTCTCTAGAATACATCAAGTGTTATCCTTTGCAGATGCAGTTCTCGTCATTCTGATTTGCTATGTAGCCTGTAGAGACTACAGATTACAACATGAGATGTTATAAGGGATACTGGCATTTGGATCAAGAGAAAACATATTATTCTATAAACTGTTATTCTCTGTGATCTATGCCTCATGGAGAATAGCTGCTGCTATCTGCCATAATTTAAGTAAAATATGGCAGCTTTTGGGGTACTGGCAAGTTGCCAATGAGGTGCTCAGGTGAGCCAAGTTTGGATACCAAATTTGTTCATATCTATGGTAATGTCCTTAAAGAGATACATCGCTGCAGTGCAACAGATACTGCACATTAGACAAGCCAAATACAATTGAAAAGAAGAGATGTAGGAAAATATCCAAAAATAGAAGGAACCAGACAGCTGAAAGATTCCAAAAGCTCCCAAAAGAATGCACTGGATGGAAAAATAGAATGGATTTGAAAAAGAAGTTCAATCACTGGAAAAAAAAAGGACAGAACAAATCACCATAGTGAGATCTCTAAGGAAATTGATGCCAGAAAAAAGAAGAAGTGGGTGAAATCAAAAGATATATTTCACTGGTAGACAGGTAATAAAAAAAAAGGTAGAGCAATTAAAAAAATTCCAAACCTTGACTGCCTCCTTCAGGAAACCAGAAAAAAAAGAAAAACAAAACACACAAAAAAAAAGAAACAAAAAAGATAATTATTTAACTGTTGCAAATTGCATTGAATTTATTTTAAAAAAATCACATGGAACAATGTGATAGAGTAGGTGGGTAGACATAATGGGGAAAAAATCAGAGTTTACTGACTAAATGACACAGGATACACAAGAAGATTAAATATTTTAGTATTTTAAGTTGGCATATGAAACTCTGATTCAGCAAGCATTTAGGCATCTGCTTAAGTCCCATTGAAATCAATGGGAAGTCAGGAGCCTAAGTGTTGCTGCTAAACATGGGACTGTATTAGCTAGAAGAAAGCATATTAAGTGAAGAGTAAAATATCTTTATTAACAGCTGCTATCTCGGGTCAGATGTTGTGTTTGCTCCAGAGAACACTGAGCACATCTGTAAAGGGGATAGAGGTTGGAAAGATACATTTAATCCTTTCTACTTTTATGTACGCTCACAATTAGATACCAGAAATAAAAGGAGAATCATCTTGTGATATTTAGGGAAAAAAGCACCCTCATATTGTCATCTAATAAAATAGCAGTCTCCAGTCTTGCACGATGCACCAATATGGGATATGCCTGCACAGACCACTTACTAGGAAGGGGCCTTGCAAACCAAACGTGCTTTTGAGAAGTCATTTAAAAACTGAAAAATGCTTTATATGATTATTCTATTAGGCCTACCAGGTAGCATGACACGCTATGTAATGAAAGATCTTTTAAAATATACTCCTGTAACTGAATAATATTTATTGTGAATATAATCAGTAGGTCTAGATTTCACAGGGAGACATTTTAATAAAAGTAGCACAGGCATAAGTTCCAAGAAATGAACTGTTTTTAAAACAAAGAAATAAGGACCAGTCTCAGTCTCATGGAAGTTAGTGAGCCAGCTGCAGCTGACTGATGCCTCTAAAGCGTTTTTTGAACTCTTATAAAGCCCTAGATATTTACTACTCAGAACTCATATTACTTTCCATTCCAATTTCTAATCCAAATATTGCTTATAAAACCCTCAAAACACCTGAGATAGCATAATTCTAAACTGTCCTCCTTATTATCTATGGGGCTTGGGGTATGCCAAAGATGCTCAAATGAATTGTGAAGCTAGGGTCTCAAAGTGCAGTGAAGTCTCTGATAAAATTGCAAATGCCTTCAATGAGGCTTTGGATGAAGCTCACAGGATATAACAAAAAATAAATCCCCCCAAAAAACAGAATTTAAGAAAATTGACTGTAATGCAGATCCTCAGAATTACTCTTTTTCTTTTCTTAAAATATTTAGCACTTTTGCACACGCGCACACCCACAAACAATTCTTTTGCTTGGATTTTCCTATATTTAATCACTCCCAAATATGTTGAATATAAATTTTGCTCAAGTTTTTTTGGTACACACAGCAAAAATCAAACTCCAAATTTGTGTCCCAGCTGCATCTATACAAGCAATTTTTTTTTTCCAGAAAAGCCGGGCCTTTCTCAAAAAACCCCACAGAGCGTCTACATACAAAATGCTGTTTCGATCTAAAATTGAAAGAACGTCGCCTTTTACCAGCAGCCTTCTTCCTCTTCTATTTGAGGAAGAGCACCTTTTCCTGAAAGATTCTTTCAAAAATAAACAAACAAACAAACAAAAAAGTGTACGTAGATGGTCTGCTAGCCCTTCTTTCGAAAGAACAGTCCTCATGGTGCCGGATTTTTCAATCCCTGGCCCACTCTTTCAAAAGAGCAGAGGCTGTGTGGATCATCTCTATTGAAAGAATGGATCAATCTTTCAACCTGCTTTTTTGTGTGTAGACACAATCTTCCAAAAGAAGTGTTTTTGGAAGATCACTTCTGGAAGAACTTCTTTTAAAGGATTGCTGTAGTGTAGATGCAGCCCCCGTGTTTTACACAATGCTTCATACCAATGTACTTGAAGAACTGTCCACAAAGTTTGCCTAATTAAGATGTGATTCTGAACCATTAAAGGATACAGGAATTTCTCTCATTTACCTGAATGGAGCAACTAAGCCATTTTCCAAACCCGCTTCTTCACGCCATTTAACAATAGTATAAACTTCATCAGCTCTGACAAAGCCATTCTTGATTTACATCAGAATAACTAAGAGGAGAGTATGTTTCTCTGTTTTTAGCACCCTTTCTTGAGTCAGGGAGTTATGCATGAGCTATATATTCCATGGCTACATTACTAGGTATGACCTAACACTATTAATAAAGTGTGTGTGTTGGGGTGGGGTGGGATTGTAGATATACAATTATACTTCCATGGTAACAAGATGTATTAGCAATACAGCCATAATAAAAACTCAGAAATAGTTCACTTACAGGATTTCCCTTTTTACCAAGGAACTACTGGAAAAATCTTGCCACATGCCTCGAAGACAATTCCTAACAGTTTAGAGTAAGGCGCTATTTACAGTGTAATTACTGAAGTTAAAATGAAACCAGACCAAACCATGAAATGGAGTCAAACAAAACTAACCTCCTCTTCTTCAAACCCAGTCAGATCCCATCTGTAGTTGAGACGCATCTGTTTTCTTTTCCAGTGTTCCATAAAAGTGGCAGCTGAGAATTTAAAAAAGTTTGTTAGAGCACATTTATCTGAACCATTTATAAGATCTTCAAATCAAACTGATCTGGGTTAGAATTTGTCTAATGTATCTGCTTATGTATGTTGGGTCAAATTTATTCACAGTTCCCCTGGTGTAAAGCCAGAGGATTTTGACTAAGATCAGCTGAGAGTAGAAGTGGTCTGATATCTGTAAGCTGTTAATAAGTACAACTACTATGCATTTGGGTCTCATTTAGCATATCTAGTACATTCAAAGCTTCCAGTAGGTTTGAACAGAAGGTGGTCATTTAACAGGGCAGTTTAATTTCAGGAGCTGTTTTAAAAAAGTAATTTATAACTAGATTTTAAATGTAAATTTATGTCAGAGAAAATTCTGAACTCTCCAGTACCAATATTTGCTAAATGTTAAGGGCCAAACACTGGGAGCCATCTTTTAACTATGGGAGATAAAATAAATGTATTCTCGTACATACACAAATCCTTTGTTTGTTCCCAGTAGTGGACAGTTAAGTGCCCAGTCAAGACTTGGCTTTTCAGAGGTACCTCAGGGCAGTAGTGTAGCCAGAATGTGACTTTGGGTGTGTGGACAATGAGTGGCGTGGGAGGCACAGTGATGGGGCTGCCTCCTCCCCCTAGCTGGCCTTCAAAGAGTGGGAGGGGATAGAAGTTCTAGCTACAGGCCCCTGTAAAAGTGGGAGCTCTTTAAAAATGTGTGCACCACATTCCCCACACACTCTTCTTGTACCCCAGGGTTCTTAGGACTTGCCCTGCTCTGCCTGCCCAGTTTTCCAGCAGGAGATCAGGACCAGGCTCCGGAGCTTGGCCTGCTCCACCCACCTGGGGCTCCAGTCTGGGTGTGGGGTAGGGGTGCTGGAGCCTACCCTGCTCTGCCTGCCTGCCCGCCCAGAACTGCAGAAGGAAAGCAGGGTTGGGGCCTGTCCCACACCCCTTATGTGCCCAGTGTTTCAGCTGGGGAGAGGGGATGGGGCACAGAGTCTTGCAAGCTCACGACTCGGCTCCCTACCAAGAGTGCCGCGTGAGCAAAGCAGGGCAAGCCCTTGATCCCACTCACATGGTCCAAGGAAGCACGAAGCAGAGAGGGGCAAGCCCCCTCATTCTGAAGGGAGCGGGGGCAGGGCAGGGGGCAGGTTAGCCTGGATGCTAAGTGGCCCACTCATGAGTACACCTCTGCCTCAGGCAGTTAGGTGTTCAAATCCAATTTAAGTAACAGTTTGTGTCTGTACTGATATTAGCAGGCACCATTTGTATATGGCTGCCTAGAAATCTGAAGTTGCAGAGTTCTAACCCCGCCCCCCCAAAAAAAAGATAGTGTGGACACAGTTATATTGGTATAAAGATGCTTAAAGAACAAGCTATACTGGTATAAGGCATTTTGATACTGATATAAATGTGTTCATACTGGAGGCTGTACTAGCATAATTCTTTATCATAATTCTCTATCCAAAATAATTAAACAAAAACTGCACATGGACCAAACCTTGTATGTGCTGGAAAATGAGAGCTTTCTAGTGGCCATTATAAGAGGATCCATTGCATAGCAGTCATTTTGTTTTTAACAGGATAGACCCCGGAAAAAGAAGTAATATGCAAATATATAACTCTTGAGTTGCAGAAAATAACTCCACTCTATCAGACTATGTGCCTCCGAGGTGGAGGAAGTTCTCAGAGGATATACATTTTAATGCTGGGAACAAACCAGTGCGGTTCAGTAAATAAGTAATTATGAAAGAAGCAAGTCTATTGAGAAAGGCTAACCCCATGAGAATTCTTCTGTAGTGACTACTAACAGATGTGCTTAACAAGATGTACCATGATATTTAGTAAAACCTTGGAGGCAGTGAAGGGGAGAGAGACTAATATAGATAAAAAAAGGATGACTGGAATCAGGCTCTGCTTTTAGCTTTCATCAATCCTCCCAGTGAAATTCTCACGTACAAAGCCTCCAACTGAACCCCTTTATAACTCTTGCTCTTCCTGTAAGTTGGTAACATCATAATTATTTCTTAAAACAGTCTATGATATAATCCTTAAATCCCTGCCCCTTCTCTGTGCCTCTGGGAATTCTTACACTGAGGTCTGTAGTTTCCACATGCAGTGAGAAAATGAAAGACACATTGTTTTGTGCTGCCACGAGAAATCGTTTTACAGTAAGAACTTCGAAAAATGAAAATATTACAAGTGAAACATAGCCATCTGTTAACTCACAGGAAAAGCACTAATTGAGTGTGCCAGGTTCCAAGTAGCAGCAAGGAATGACTGACTTTCTGCCAAACACATGCATTTTCATATTTCATCTGTGGTCATAAACACATGCTGAGTTCAAAGGTTCTGGTAGATTGCTTTCTAGATCATTATTTGAGCTGGATTTTGAGGGATTCTGGGTGAGGTTTCATACCACACAAACTCAGGCTTTATTTTTAGCAGACAGAAAATCAGTACTAATTTAAGAGATGGGAGAGCTGCAGCCCCAAGGCATCGTGGGTGGCAGAGGGCCCTGCTGCTCTGAAGCTCTGAACCACAGCAGAGGAGCCCTCATCCGTCAGCCCCAGAGCTCCTGGCCACTGTGGGAAGCAGGGGTCCTCTTAGCTCATAGCTGTCTTGGGCAGTAGGGGAACCCTAGCTCTCTGAGGCACTGCAAGTTGTGGAAGGCCCCTCACAGCCCTCAGCAGGAGCAAGTAGGGTGAGACTTGGTGCTCGAGTCACTGCACATGCCCCCACCAGTCTCAGCTGCTGTGGGAGGTAGGGAAACCTGGAAATTCCAGAGCTGTCAGCTGTCTTGGGCCCCATGGGGGACCCAGGAGATGCCAGCTGCCATGGGCACTAGTTGCTGGAACACCCTCCTTTCCTTCCACAGTAAGCCTTGGGCTCAGCCCTGTTTTGTCACTGTTATTCTTAGTAAAAATCAGGTATGGGTCATGGGCTTCCATGAATTTGTTTTCATCACCCATTACCTGCCTCTGACATTCACTAAAAATAACCACGACAAAATCTTAACCTTGATGATGACTAATGAATGGACTCTTGTCTCCACAGTCGTACAGCTGGCATGTTGGAAGTGGAATGAGAAAGACCAGTCCATCACTGAAACGTAAGGTTACGATACGGGATAGACACTGTGATGGGAGGCACAGGGTGCTCTTGGCTTGTAGCAATAGGAGCAGACCTGGAACAACTGTGTGGGTTCCAGGCAAGTTGGCTCTGCGAGAGAGAGACTGTGACTCAAGTTATCATGGTTCCATCCCCAGCCTTTCTAGAGATTTTCAGCGTGATCTTGTGCAAGTCACTTAGGTCCACATCCACCAACTGTTTTATGCACCCAGAAAATCCCAGAGAACAGCAACCTGCAGTGCACAAAGCCCTGAGCAAGGTGCCTAGTTTCCTACACAATGAATGGGGAGACAGAGGTGCCTAAAAATGTGATTCACAAAAGCCAGTCACCTAAGCAGGGAACCAATGGACTATGTTGGAAAGTGGGGTGCGTCCTGAGGCCCAGCTCTCAGGGAGGTGCCTATCTCTGCTTGTTACACATGAACTGGGCGAGGATAAGCATTCCTCTGCCTAACTTGCCTGAACTAGTAGGCACTCTCAGAGGCTGCCCAACTCCATGGAAAATAGCTGGGTGTGCAAGACCGCTTCTTTGTAATATTTAATCCAGTGGCGAAGGTGCTCACCTGAAATTTGGGATGATGAAGAAAAGGGTCTGCATCTCATCTGTGAGTGCTCTAACCATTGGGATACAGAGTGATTCTCCCTCTTCCTCCAATCCAACTCATATTAATTATTCAATTATGTATGTAAAGTGGAATAACTTCAATAGGACAGTGAGGGAGTCCCAAATTGGACTGTCCCATTGCTCTGTTGTTAGGGTGCGTACCTGAGAGGTGGCAAATCCCTGGTCAAATCCCTTCTTCCCCTCAGGCAGAGGGAGGACTTGAACCTCTCACTTCTTAGGTGAGCACATTCATCACTGGGGTAAAGTCTATAAGAAAACTGCAACCTTCTCTTCCCCTGGATGTTTGTGTGGGGTTCAGTGGCAACCTCTGAGCACACCTACCAGGTACAGCCCAGTAACCCAGCTACCCTCCCCTGCTGTGTATTGCTCTGGGGCTTAGGTAAGAAACAGACATCTAAATATCTCCAATAGCGTTGCCATTTTGGGTTAGACATATTCTTGGAGGTTTCCTCACATGACAATCTATAAGTACAGATTAATCTTTAAATTCCTGGCAGTTCCAAGACAATCCTGGAGAAGTAGCAACGCTGACTAGAGGAAGGCAGCAGGTTGCATGCCCAGAGACAGAAACAAAGGTGCAGTCTCTATGCACTGCAGCTGAATTGACCAGCTCTGCTGCTGCTGCAGCAAATGTGGTGATGGTGCTTTATGCTGATGGGCTTAAAAACAAAGAGCTCTCTCATCAGAACTCTGTCAAAAAACTGAGCCCAGCTGGTGATGGTAGCTCTGTTGGTGGGAGATTTTCTCCTGCCAATACAGCACTGTGAACGTGAATGTTTATGTTGGTGTAACTTATGTCACTCAGGAGCATGTAATATTCACACCCCTGAGCAACGTCCGTTTTGCTGACATAGGCTTATTCTGAAAAATGTAGGCAGCTAAGCAGGAGTTTTGTGGATCATGGCGGCATCTAAAAGCAGCACGTAGCTGCCTAATTCTGAGGGTTAGGTGCCTATCTACCTTTATGTATCTAGGCCTATGGCCCTGCTTTGTGGTGGATAACCATGTTATTAGTGCAATTAAAGTTAATAGAAGATATCAAGCATTTAAGCTAGACGTATGCTTAAGTACTTCTCAGTTCTTCATTGTGAAATAGGGTCAATACTGCCCTGCTCCAAGGAATAAATTGATAAATGTCTCTGAGGCTGTCAGGTGCTCTGGTGGTAGAGAATGTACAAATACAGATTGCACATCCCTGATTCAGCAACCTTGGGACCTCACTGGTCCCAAATGAAGGAGTTTGCCAGATCAGGGGAGGTCAATGTAAGCCCTCCACTCCCAGCCCCAGCAACCTCCTACCCCCGGCCTGGTCGTCAGCTTCCCTGCCCAACGCTGCTCCGGGCTCCAGCTGTTGGCTCCTGCACCTCTGACCAGCTCCGCTATCAGCCCTGGTTGGAGTGCCAGTCCTAGCCTGGCTGCCTGCCATACTGCTGGGAATGCTGGCCACCAGGCCCAGCTTGAGCTGTGTGTCTTGGCTGGGATCCTGGCTGCCTGACCCCACTGGGGCTGCTAGGACACTGCCATTGGCCCACCTGGACTCCTGGCCAGCAGGCCGTGCTGCCCTTCCGTTCCTGGCCACTGGGGCTCCGAGAGAGTCACGGTTCTTAGAAGCTCAGTCTGTATCCACATATGCAAGCAGTTCTGGGAGAAGTGTTTTGCCAACACCTCCCACCCCCAAAATTGTTTGTTTACTCTGACTTTGCATAATAATAGAGATTACCCCTTCAGTTACCCAAACGGGTGAAGGGGACTCTGCTAAGGAATGGCATCTGGGCAATATTCCCTGTCATGAGACATCGGATGAGGCTACATACCAATTGGAGTGCCTGTCAATTTACGATGAGAGAGAAAGGGAGAGAGCGTGTGTGTAAGTAGATATTTGATTCCCCACGTGACAGAATGAGACTATTTAAAGTCTCTGACACGGCTTAGCGTGCTGCTCCAGGTTATATCGTGTTTCTCAATATATGTAACGTGACAAGATGTTGTTCAACATAACAGATCACTCATCTCCACAGATTCTGACCCTCTCCTTTTCAGCTTTCTTGGTTATCTTATTATGCCTGGTTGTGTGTTATACCTCTCAACTGGAGCATACAGTAAAGCATCCAGTCCTCTTCTCACCTCACCTTATATTGAATAGAATACTCAGTCATGGCTGATGGTATTGATACTTCTCTAAATTGATGGCCATGGCCAGGAAAACAATCTTCTTCACTGTAAAGGATACACTATCCTCACCTTAAATTACTGCTAGTAAAAAGATGGTTCTCTTTTTATCTCAGTAAATGGAAACGAGAGTTGTGTTTCCAGAAATAAATGAGATAGAATATCAAAAATGGAAATGGTTACTCAGAGATAAAAGCTTGCATGGGCAAAGATCTCCTGGCTCTGCTTTTAGGGATGTACTAGTGAATTTATGGCTATTCAGTGTGGTAGGCAGTGAGGATGAATTCACTGCCCCGCCCCCCAGGCTGTAAGCAGGTTATGAGGCTGAAATGCAGGCTGTAGGCTGTGCTTCCTATGTGCAGGATTCCTATGTATTAATTTTCTACACTAGCAGCTCCAGATCGTCTATCTGCAGCCCTCCTAGTAGAAAATCCCTGACTTGTGGCGGGAATGGTTACCACTTAATGGGTATTCCCCGTAACGCAGGGGCAATGTGATGGTTCCATAAGCAGGAAGGCCTTATGTGAAAACTCCCACAACAAGAGAATGACACTGGCAAAGATTAGTAGTGCTAGAAATCGCAGTTCTTTCTGTTCACTGAACCAGCTAAGAGGAAAATATTGCTTTGTGCTTCCCACAGGTGGCAATGATCTTGAGTAACTGAATTCTCTGTCCTAAAGGAATAAGTCCTTGTGTTACCTCAGTAGTAAATTTCTCTAGCAGCAGAAATCTCCTGTGTAGGGGGTTTTCTGATACCATCTGGGCTACTGGCCCTACCAGGGATTCTAGCTGAGACAACAGTAGTAATGCTTAGCCTTTACACAGCACCTCCAACCACTTTACAAACTTGATCCAGTTCATTCTCACAGCACTTCCATGGGACAGCTAATATTATTAACTCAATTTTACAAGTGGAAACTGAAGAAGAGAAACTGGCTCAAGAGTTCAGGAGGAGTTAGCATTTGAAAAAGAATTGGAATGCAGCAGCTTCACGCTCATGGTCAGCAGACCCCCTCGTCTGTGCCAGTGCTGCCAAAACAGGTTTTGGAATAGGGGTGCTGAGCTGCATTCCCCCTACTCCTGGCTGCACCCATCACTGCTTCTAGTGCTGTTCCTGGCAGCCTTGACCACTCACGTGGGGCTGGCAACTGGGACTCTGGTCCCTGCAGCTGGAACCCCAGTGTTGGTGGAACCCTGGGCTACTAGCCAAAACTCAGCTTGGGGGACTGACAGACGGGCAGGACCCTGATGCTAGCAGCAGACCCCTCTGTTAGCAGTCGGCCGGGGTGGGGTGCAGCGCCAGTGGCTGGGACCCCACGTCTGTTCCCTCATAAACTTAAACATATTCATGTGCACAGCAAGACTCAGCCATGTTTGTTCTGAGACTCTAATGACCATTATACACCTCTTTCCCCTCTCTGCCCCACATACACGATACATTTCCTCAGCAGTGCTCTAATTTGGAAGCTGGCTCTGCATATATGCTTTGTTGGCAAGCTATGTAATCCCCTTAATGAAATCTAGACATAACATGCAGCAGTTTTATGACATACACTTAACAATTGCGTTTTATATTCATCTGAGCAATCTTCTGAATGTTAACCTTCCATCTAGAATATAAATTTAGGGACGGCAGCTTAATTGGAAACGGGGAACGGAAGGGGCTGCGTGGGAAGAAACTTGACATAATCAACGGTCCAAGTGAAAAAAAAATATTGAGAATTCCACATCAAAGCCATAATTTCTTACCCCACAGCGCCATGAAGACAGAGAAGAAGACAGTTGCTGGATTGTCAAACAGGTGACTTGCTCGAGCAGCGGCACAGGCAGAGCTCATGTTCCAGTAATTGCATGTTTTGTCACATAAAGGACACATGGTGATATTGTTTCTGTCATCACACATCTCCTTACTGTGAGAAAGGAGCAAGTAAATGCATAGAGAAGGTCATTATATTTCACCTTCCATGTTCAGGTCATCTCTTCTGATATGACATTTGTCCTTTGCTTCATTGAATGCACATTCAGACCATAAGGCTGCAAACATCCCTTCATATTTCTTCTCCACTCTAAGCCTCTTGTTAGTATTATAACTTATTTTGTATAATGGCAGGTCCTAGGAGCCCCAGATAACACCAGGACCCCATTCCAGGCCTGATCCAATTCCCATTCAGGTCAACAGGAACCCCTTTGTTGCTATTAAGAGGAAATGAACCAGGCCCTATGTTAGTCACAGTATAAACACGAAATGAGAGAGACCTGTTCTGAAGCGTTTGCAATGTAAATAAAGGCGGACAAAGGATCGGAGAAAAATAATTCCATTTACTGTGCTGGGAACTGAGGAAGAGGGAGTATGTGTCTGTGGCAGACTCAGAGACTGAAATCAGATCTCCTGAAGCCCACTCCAGTGCTTTAATCATTTAACAGTTTAATCAAAACTTTTCTTCTTCTCTGTTGTCTTCAAGACTACCCTCCCCCGCATCCTCTGCCCCTCACTTAGGCCTTTCTCAGAACTACACTATCAGGAATACATGACCTCAGTTCAAGGCAACAAGTTCAGAAGAGGCACATTAAATTGAAGTGATCCAGTGTTTTTTGGCTTTGATCTGCATTCCCTTTAATTGGGGGAAAAGTAACCGTCTGGCAGCCTGCTCTAAAGTTTGCTGGGTAGCATGAGAGAGTATTTTGTAATTGTCATTAGCCCACTGCTACCATCCTGGATCTTAGGACCCCATTTTTTAAGTCACCTCAGCTGAAATGCTAGTTTTGCATCTCGAATCAAGTGCAGATGCAATCAGTAGCACATGAGAATGACAGAGTTTAGGGGCCAGATTTTCTAGTCCTGCTGAGCTAAGCTAGAGATGGGACTGGTGGGGTGCTAGGCAAAACTGATTTCAACCTGTACCTGTGCTCATCACTAAATACAGCAGGATGGGGACTGCTCTACCTACAGCATGACTGCCTATGTTTCCTACCAATAACTCTAGCAGCTGTGGCATGAAGATGAATCCATTATCCCTTCCACATAAAAAAGCTCCTACAATAGGAGCTGGTAAGGAGGTATCAAAGGAGCTTCTATGCTGGCTGCTAAATGAACAGTTGGGGCGATGCAAAGGGACCCTATCAGGCCAGAAATTCTGCCCTAGACATTCAACTATATGATCTGTGGCAACTGATATTGTTCCTGGGAGACACCTAAATTCTGTCATTTGCACATGAAAGAGATTATGGAAGCAAAACTGGAGGTGAAAAATTAGAGGCTTTTTTAAAAAAAAAAAAAAACTATAATAAATAACTGAATAGTATAATTAAGAACACCGGGCACTTGGATTTTACTAATTTGACCAGATTACGTAGTTTAGGCACATGTATGCCTGAGTCATCTTTGTGTTTATAGTTGCTGCTATTCACTACCTGGTAACAGGCATGCTGCCTACATTCTGGCTTCTTCTGTTCTTTTAAGATTAATGTATACAATGATGCAAACTACCATATGAAAAGAATAGAAGAGATGCTGGCAAGAGGTGATCTGAAATAAATTAGTTTTAGCACACACCTTATTGGCAGGCCACAGATGATTATTTTGTAACGTCTCTCGTGGCCTTCTTGTTTGTCTACATGCTATCTCCAGATCCTACTCTTTGAAAACACCTATTTTGTTCTGCACATATTTTATCTTTCTATTGTGGAGGACAAACTCTGAGATGAATACTGTGAATATGTATACATTGTCATGTACACCTGCAGAACTGTATTAATAAGTAATAAAAATAATAATTTATTATTAGATGATAAAGTTGGTAGAATAAAGATAACATAAAATATTATCCCGGTACTGGATATTGTGAGCTCAGGCCAGACACCTGCTTCAAAACCTTTGCAGAACTAAAGCACAAAAAGAGAACTGAAAAAGAACAAATGTTCCCTGCTAGAGATTCCCCTGGTGTTGAAGTGCAAAGTGCCCATCACAAGTAAAATGCCCTAAATAGATGAGATGTGCTGGAGGTGTGAGCAGAGGGCACTGTGCTTTGGCAATTGCAGGCTGGCAGATAGACCCTCGGGACCCATCACCAGCCGGCATACAGTAATGCAGTCCATCAGACAGAGACTGGCGTAGAACTGATCCCAGGAGTGGAGAGTTGTAAGTAGGTTCCTGGTGGGTCAAACTCTGGGCCATAATGGCGTTACACTTTTTCAGATAACATTTTATTTTATTTTACTTTAGCATTTTATTTTGGGTTCTTAATTACTTCATCTATATACCAGAAGGAAATACATCAAAGTCACGTATAAAACCATGTTATTTTTTATTTTACGTATTCTACAGCCCTGATACTTCTGTTATACTAGAAAAGCTAAAACATACACACAGCAAACTAATCTTTTCTCATCTCCCATAGCCTGACTGATGTAAACTACTTCTGATGAGGCAAAGGGAAGTTTTAAGATGCCTAGATTCTTAAATTACTGGCAGGGGCATTCTATTTTAAGGATTAATTGCATTTATTTAAACGGCTAAGAAAATGTACTCATGTTAAAATGTTGCCAAATTATCAGATATAAGTACATTTATTCACTAACGTGTAGAGCATGCAAGTACACATGAGAAAGAAAATATACCTGTGTAGTCACATTGAAGTCAGTTGGCCTAACCATGGGCGTGAAGTTAAGCATGTGTGTATTTATATGACTGCAGCCTAAGTGTAGAATTCACACTGATGCAGGACGAATTGTGCTGGAATTGTGCAAGAGAGGCAGACTGACTGCACAGGATGAATTTGTGCACCCCAGGCACCTTTACATTGGTTTCACAAAGATTAAGGCCAGAAGGGACTATGTAACTGTTTAGTTTGCCCAGTAACTTGGATTTGAACTGCTGTGTGCTAGAAGCATAAAACAGGAGAGATTGAGGTGCCATCAATGCCCTGATGCCCCTAAACTAGAAGGGAACTGATTAGGTGAGATATATACAGATGAACCTAGCAGACATTTCTTGTTCCATGCATCTAAGAGAGGTGAATTTGCAAGATCCCTGACAATTTGATCTGGATGCAAATTCCTTTTCAACCCCAAATATGGTGATCTGTTGGCTCTTGGGGCATGTGAGCCGAGATACACAAGTCGAGCTTTTAAGAAAGAGGATTTTCTGTGCTGCTTCAGAATATTCGTCCACTTTGTCTCCAGATGTGGCCACTCCCTGATTTTTCAGAGGAAGGCGTCTGCCTAGTTCTCACACCCCAAACACATTTGGCTAATTATGGTTTTGGGAAAAAATATCCTTCCTGACCCCTGCAGATAATTGACTGAAGCATAAGGTTTTATCATAATCATTGTCTTGAAGCAGAACTGAAAGTGTTTTGAGGAAGGTGAGAGTCATGCAGAGCTTTCTGTTCTTTCCAAAGCCTGTGAAGGATGGAATGAACAGGAGGATACATAGACTCTAAGGACAGAAAGGACCACTGTGACCATCCTGTGTGATTTCCTGCATACCCAGGCAGAATAATTTCCCAGATTATATCAATGATAGTGATTCCATCACCTCTCCTCATAAACTATTCAAAGTTTATGAATCCTCCCTGCTAGGAAATGACATTTTATTTCAAAGTTGATTTTATCTAAGTTTACCTTCTAGCCATTGGAACTTGGTCTACCTTTGTCACCAAGGCTATGTCTACACTACGGTAGACAGATATCTTCCAACAAAACTTCTGTTGACAGATTGCAGGCACACATGAAAGTGGATCACTCTATCGATCTGCTCTGTTGAAAGAGAGTGGTCAGACTGCCCGGTTGCTCTCTCAACAGAATGGCCAACCAGAAACACAGCAGACAGGGCTGCCTAGTGTTAATAAAGCCCCTCCCCCACTGGAACATCCACATTGGCTTTCTGTTGACAGATTCTGTCAAGAAAGGCACTCTGTCTCCTGGGGAAAAGGCAAAACTCTGTCAATGGAAGTGCTGGGGTAGATTTACTGTCAACAGAACGCATTTGTAATGTGGATGCTCCATGAGTTTTGTCAACAAAACTTCCAAGTGTAGATGTAGCCAGATAATAAAATAACCCTGATATCTTTTCCATGTCTTAGTACCTGCAACACAGTGATCAAAGTACACCCAAACTTCTCTTTGATAAACTGAATTTATCACATTTCTTTATCTTCAAGTTGTAAGTATTGTTTTCTGGATTCTAGAGCATTTTAAACTCTATTTGAACAGTTTGAACTCTATCTATACAATAAATACTCTGAATGAACTTTGGGGGGCAAGCTAGTGAAATGTAGGAAAGGCACTCTACAATCTGTGTTTATGAAGATCTAATTATTCTATGACACTGTGTAAGTGATTCAGAGGGGCTGTGGCCAGTTGTCCAGCTTATGGCATGGTGCCAAGTAAGGCTGAAGATTTCACTGTTACTACCTTACTCAGTATTAATATAAAGCTTAAATAAATGGTTGGTGCCATACATCTGTAACAGCCTGGATTCTGAATGTTGTTTGGATTGGTAAAGAAATAAATGTGAACATCTGCATTTCTTTTTACCTTGGTATATTATCATTCACGGTTGCACAGCCATACAGAAACACAATCACTCCAACGATGGAAGCTGGAATGAGCATTTGAGTATAAACTCCCAGCCAGGCAAAATACAGTCCAATCTTCTCGCCAAAGTATTTTCTGAAATACATTGAGGAAAACAACAGTGAAATATTTAACATATTTTAAAATACTGCATGGCTAAAATTATAAATCAGGGCAGTATTGAGCCAGAAGGAGAAAGGAAACTCTTGACTAGCTGGAATGCATTTCTCCTTGGAGGGTTCTTTTCTGCATGCCACTTGGAACGAATCCAGTGATGGAGGGACCAAGAAAGTCAGTTGTCCCTACTAGCCAAATTCTGGTGCTTTTCAGTGTGTCTAAGCTGATTTATCATGATTATAGCCTCATAAATGAGTATTTTACCTTTTTTGTATTGAACTTACTCCGTGGACCCTGAATCTCAACAATAGCAAACAAAACTGAACCTCGATAAAAAGAAAAAAAAGAAGAAATCTTGCATTCTTTTGTGCACTTTCAATTCCCATTGTAGCAAACAGGATTTTTGAATGTCCTAAGATTTGCTGGTGAACCCAAAAGAGAGCGTGAGGTGGATATTTAGAAAAAGAAAGCCTTGATTCTGGTACCATTGGAACTTTAAATTAGCCTTAACTACCAACTCAAATACATCTTCTGGTTTAAGTTTCTTGAATGGGATGCTGTAAACATACTGTCTGTTTTTCATCTGGACCCACCACTTTCTGGTTTGCATGCTATGTCAGTCCAAGGTCTGGTCTACACTAGCGATCAAAATGAAACACAGATATGCAATTCTAGCCATGCTATTTGCATAGCTAGAATTGATGTAGCAGGATTGACTTTGTACCCTGGTGTAGATCAGGGCTCTTTGGGCTTGCGCTGACGTCCCTTACTCCACACAGCAGCATGGAGTACAAGGGTCAACGGCTGAGCCCAGAGAGATCCATTTTGCCCTGTCTTCACTGACATGGCAAAAATCAAACTCCAGTAGATCAACTGCAGTGTGTTGAACCTGCATTAAGTATAGACATACGCGAACAGTCTATGTAAAAACTAAGCACAAGTAAGTAGGTGCTATCGATGCCTTTCCACAGTGCTTCTAGAAAGTGAAGAAACCTTTATGTTCTAGCCAGGGAATCAGCATATCTACTGGGTGCCTGGCCCTGACTCATCCCTAGCCAGCTCTGTGCCATTCTCTCAGCTTCAAGCTCAAGCTTCAAGCTCACAGATGGTTTCTGTCTTTCTGTTTCATTCTCATTCAAAGAGGACTTCCCACAACCAGTAGAACCGAGGCAGACAATCAGGCCTTATACCTGTAGCAAAGAACTAGCTTTATGAAACTTCTAAAATTCTTCATGGAAACAAGACATTTGGAATTCTCCTTACCTCACCAGGTCAATTGGCTGGTATTTATAAAAGACTCCATAGCTTGCCCATTCCTCGCACAGGAGCTGTAAATAAATCACTAATGAGACTTAAAACTAAGGCATACATAAATAAGCCTTTTCTTCTTTTTTCCCAACTCACTGCATAGTACAAGTGGCGTTCTGGTGTTATTCTTGTTGTGGCTGCACATACCGCAATCGACCAATACATGCATCTGCATTTAGCATTAAAAACAAGCCTGATGGTTTGGCACACTTCATACTACAATGATGAATTCTACTGCACTAAAAGCTCTCCACTAATGGATAGATGTAAAAATGGGAGGATAACTGATTTTATGATTTGTTGCAAATCATACATCAGTCAAGTCTTTAGCAGAACGGATAGGGATATGAAAGATGGTTGTTCTTAGTGATATTAGAGATACACCATGCTGGAATAAACTAGTTTGCTGTTGCTGCACTAATATTTTGCATGTGTAGAGAGGAAGTACATCAGAGTGTCCAAGAAAACAGCATTTAAGATCTTAAGAAGAACACTATAATTTCCACTCATTATTTTCCGTTAGGATTTGGTCCAAAGAAAATAAAGGTCACCATTAATGGCTCACAAAAGAAATTAAACACTCACAAAGCTAGGTTCATCTGAAAGCACTCAATTTATTACATAATTTACACTGTAAACAAAACTACACTTCTGAGATTTGATCTTCCTGACCCACTCCATTTCTGGAGAGATCAAGGTGGCACACTTAGATATTAACTGGCAATTTAACATATGTATTGCCATTCAAAACATTTTAAAAAGACGTATCTTACCACAGAGTATCAGTTTTGGTACAAAAATCTCACTGATTTCTGTGAAAGTTCTTCACACACAACCAGGAAAAACTGAGCAATTCCCATGATCTACCTGCAGTACAATGATAGTCTTGCTATTTTATTTTTTTAGCTTAATATAAACAATATAACAATGACCAATCCAAGCAAACAATAGCAGTGAATTGATCTGTTTGCTCTAATTGTAACCACTGTCTGCATTAAATCTTTTGGATTGTCAGTGGTAATGCATGAGTTGATTGCTAACAACAGATTTTTTTAACTGTAACCTTTGGTAAGAAAAAAGCCCAAACACACCAACAGATATATGTATGCAATGAATGAATGTCAAAAAGCTAAAAATGAAGACAGGATTTTGGTTTTCATCCAAAAATTGTGTTTTTTTCCCCAAAATTCTGACAGTTTCTGTGGAAGGCTAATATGTTTTGTAAAAATTTTCATATAGTCAGAAAGGCCAATATTCTGCTGAAAAACAGTTTTGATGGAAAATTTTCAACCAGCCCAATGCATTCATAAACTTTTAGAGGGCCACAACCTGCTTTCATTCTGCACATGCAACCTTCATTCAAAGCAATGGCAATTCTGTGGCAAAATTAATGGAAAAATACAGCTCCCAAACTGTTCATACGGCCATAAAGTGGGACTTCAAAAGTGCTTAAGAGACTTAGGTGCATACATAAGGACTTTTGAAAATCCCATCCACAGTGTACTTTAAAAAATACAGAATCTGAGAAGGAAATCAGGTAATTAGGTAAACTAACCAGGAAAAAAAAATAGAGCAAGACTGAGATGGACTACATGCCCATGTATAAGGGCCTGAAGACAAAGGGTGTTTTTCCTGGCAGGTATGTCCACACAGCCTCTTTACTGCTGGTCCCTGCCGTCTGCAGAGAGCAAGATCTCATGTAGCTATACTAATGAGCTGCGGGAGTATGCTAATAAGCAGCCATTTGCAATTGCGAGACTGCTCATTAGCATGGAGCTGCTGAGAGAGAAGCTCTGTGTAGACCCAGCCAAGAAGTTTTAAATTAATTGGCCTTAGGTGCAGATAAACCAATTTTAGATATTTTCTTCATAAAAAAATAGGTAATAAGAGGCTGACGTTTCCTAAACCAATAACTTATTTATATCATGATGCAGTGAAATCGGATATCCCAGCTGCTTACAATTTCACCATGAAGTAAAATAAAAAATTAATAAATAAATGAAAGACACATTTGCAGTCTAACTGCAGCCCAAATTCAGCAAGGAGATCATTTAAGGGTCATTATTCATACAGCAGTTTTTCAATTCTCTTGAAAAGTGATTACTAAAGTCTTCAAAGCTTGCCTGCTATATTTTACTCTTCTGTAAAGACGTTCAAGTCATTCTGCATCATTACATTTTTATCTATGTAAAAGAGGTGTAGTCAGTAACTACTAAGTGGTTGCATACTCTTCCTTTCTGAAACCCAAATAAAAAAATATTTATTGAATTGAGCTCCATAATAAGAATTGTCATTTGAGGAGCTGAAGGTTGAAAGTCAGGTCTGCCTTAATCTATTTTGTTTTAATCTTTAATTTATGTCTGTTCAGCAGTCTAGATTGTAATCTGGGTAACTTTACAGCAACCTTAAGAGGAATGAGAATATAAATGCTGACAGTTTTCCTATGGTGATGCAATGCACCATTATTATAATGTATACACATCCATGCTGTGTTTTATATTGGAGCAAATGTAACATTTAGAAGTGCTTCTACTATATAGCACTAGCTGCCTTTCCATGACACTGTCTGGAAAATCTTGCCAAGTGTCCAACTCCTAGCAGGTGATTTGTGAGGCTGATACTCTTGAGAACTTGCTGAATCTCATATATCAACTTACTTTTCTGTCGTTGAACTCAACATTTTCACCTTCATAGTCACCCTTTAAAAAAAGAAAATTTGTGTCATCCAATGAGTCACACCCAGAGCTGTTATGCATCTCAAATACCATGTAACCCACTAATGTAATACAGCTAGACCAGAAAGACAATTTATAAAATAACACTGGATTATACGGGTTCATTTCTCATGGCACACTTTGTCTTCTGTCATCAAGCACATTAAAAAAAGCAATGAAGTCGGTCACTAGGTGAAAGGAATAAATAACAAAGGTGGCCTAAAATGTCAAGGGGAATAATGTGATTACAGACAGTCCACATATGAGTGATATTTGAGATTTAGGTCATCCATTAGAAAAAGAGGAGACCACCTTGGAAGGTCCACCTATATCCAAACTATCCCAAAAGTTACGGATGACAAGGTTTGGAGCTTTGATTTGGAGCCATTTCTAAATATGATATGAACACAATTATGAAACAAATAAAATATACATATCAGTAACTATCAGTCTCTACATGTCTGGGGGTATGTCTTCACTACCTGGAAAATCAACAGGCTCAGTTTTCTGGGGTTCAATTTTTGTGCTCCTATTAGGGACATACAAAATTGAACTATTAGAGGTTGAGTTGATCCCTGTACTCCTCAATATCATGAGGAGTAAGGGAGGTCGACGGGCTAGTTTCTCCTGTCAACCTCCCTCTACAAGGACAGCTAGGTATGTCAACTGTAGATAAGTCAATTCCAGCTACACAATTGCTATATCTGGAATTGAGTACCTACAATCAACTTTAAGATCTAGTGTAAGCCTGGCCTAAGAAAGCACAATAAAACATTAGTATGCACATGAAGCAATTTTTTTATCATCTATTTGGACACCAAACACCAGATAGATAAAAAGATGGATTCTGATCTTGTTCACACCCATATAAACCAATGATAAACCCATTCAAATCAATGAAGTATCATTAGTTTTATATCCCTTGCAAATAAGAGGAATACGAGGTTCAAATGGCCTTTTCCACCACTGCATTACTTCACATTCACACAAAGGTCCTCACTGAATAGGTACATCAGGGACATCAAACACTGCTCTGTTGACAGTCATGAAGCCTCCATGGGAAGGTAACTCAAGTGTTTTATTGCCTTTCAGTTCTCAGTCTCTTGGGTGAGTGTGTCAGCTAATGCTAACTGTGGTGTATCCATCTGCCCACTTTGGTGATCCCCAACTCATTTAATATGGCCATCAGTTCAGAGGCTGAAATATCCGAGTCACTACCAACCTGATACAGATCTACACCAGTACACCGGGGTAAGAGACTCCCTATACAATGGCTTTCTGTCCTCTGCTCCTATCAGTCCCTACTGGAACTATAAATTAAAAGTATTTGTATAAATTAAAGAATTGGTTAGAGACAGGCTCTGGGTAATACCCACTGTCATGAAATACATCACTTTCAACTCCAGCACCTGTTTTAGAGTGTGATGTGTATTATTATTGTCTATAATTGTCTATTATAAAACTAATGATACTTCATTGATTTGAATCTAAACCACGGCAGGGACTGACACTCTGAGATTGATCCAACAGTGGTCAGTGTAGCGAGTCTAGTGAAGACCCAAACAATCACAGATCGCTCTCCCATTGACCATGTTACTGTACCCTGGATGAGAAGACTAAGGAAAGGCAACCCCCTGTAGTGTAGACTGGGGTGAGCAATCAGTGGCCACCAGAGTTGAACAATAAGGTTAGCCTATGGCAATATGCTGGCACTTTATCTGCCTGCCCACAGGTATGGCCATTTGCAGCTCCCATTAATCATGGATCACTGCTCCTGACCACTGGGAGTGGTAGAAAGTGGTGTACCAGTCCATGCTGCTTTCTGCAACTCCTACTGGACAAGAACAGTGATCCACAGCCAATGGGAGCTGTAAGCAGCTGCATATACAGACTGGTGGGTAAATAAAGTGACAGTAGCTCGCCAGAAGCTGACCCTGGTGAACTGCCTCCAGCTTATTGACCATCTCCGGTATAGACCCTGTGGTAACTTGAATTAAGGTGTGTCAACTTGAGCTACGTTATTCACATATCTGTAGTTGTGTACCTTAAGTCAACTTTCTGCTGTAGCATAGGTGTGGCCTCAGAGTATGTAGTTATTTCCCCATCCCCAATGGCAACCCATTATACATACAATCACTGTCATTTGCTATTTTTACATGGGGATGCCAGGGAGATTTAAACCAGGAAGCTAGCCACTGGGAGCCAAATATATTAATATGTTTCCTAGCCATTGTGCCAGAGTCCTTGGGTCCAGGAGGTCAAAACCAAGGAAAAATATTTCATGCCAAGCCACAGTAATAATTTCACTAGCTTTATATTAAAATAGCCTTTTGATGACCAGGGAACTAACTGGGCTGGTATTATTAAAAGATCACGCCACTGACAGGTGAAGACTGCACAAGGTGTGGAAATGTGTTATAAAAGCAGAGCAGGAAATTAAGCTTGTGAAATATGAAAGATGTTTGGGATGATGCCATTAATACATAACACACTCAGGATTTCTTGGTGTCAGATTGTAAAAATATAAAATATATTCTAAGATCACTTACATCATGCAAAGGATATGCAGCACTGTAAACTCCGTTGGCAAGCAGACTGGTGATTCCTTGAGAGACAAAGACATACTACAATAAACTCTTTCACATCTGGCATTCTATTATCCAGATGTCAGCTAACCAGCATTTTAACCATAAGTAAATTTTAGTTAGGTTTTCCATAACTATAGTATAGTGAAAGTAAATACGAATAAATACAGTAAAAGGCTGCATCTAGATTCTGTCCAGCTGCTGGCAGTATGATGCAAATGGGGACTCACGAAATTGAAAATGGCCTCTCATTTGTGTATTTGCATGGCTCGTTTGAATGTTTGCAGCAGAAAACATGCAGTATAGATTTGGTTCTGCTGGCAAAAACCCCTGATTTTTTTCAGGGGTAAGGGGCTGGCAACAGAGTAGGTTTTTGCTGACAGAACCATGTCTACGCTGCTTGTTTTCTGCTATGAATATGCAAATGAGTGGCAATTTGCAATTTCGTGAGCCCTCATTTGCATCATGCTGCCAGAAGCCACACTGAATCTAGACACAGCTATGCAGTATAAGTTTGTGTTGTACAATATGACTGTTGTTCGCAAATAAAGTACTCTGCATACATTTTTGTTTTTCTTAGTGTTATGCATTGCTAGGTATACCTTTCTATTCTCCAGACTACCTAAATATCTGGCAACCTCCTGGACCCAGGGCCGCCAGATGTGAAAGAGTTTACTGTAGGTAGTGATGTACAATGTAAAATTTGGATAGTCTCAAGTTAACATCCAAGACTTCCCTCAAAATAGCACTCACTGGGTTAGGTAATAAATCTTCTGCCATCTAATTCCTCTCCTAGTTTCATTTTCATTCATACAGATCATTAAATAGGATTAATTTTAGAAAATGGAAAACTGAAGAGCATAAAAGGAAGTCATATTTAAGAAAGAAGCATTAGGAGACAATGGACTTGAGAGCAGTCATTACAATAAATGACATTCTCTGAAAAGTCAGTCTGATTTGATGAGCAAGGCCACAGATTTTAGTGCTAAAGGCTGGATCATAAGAAGAATATGGCTGGAAATGATTGTGTAAGGGAACATACATACTAGGGTTGCCAACAGTCCCTTATTGCAATGGATGTCCCTTATTTTTAAAGTTATGTAGAACAAGGTCAGGAGTTTGTGTGTGCTGCAAAAAGCAGCAAGAAATATCTCTGTCAAATATAAATGAGTGCTGATTGTTATTACTATTAGTATTTATACTCATAATAATATTGGGAGGAGGGGCTGGGCAAGGATGCTAAAAATCAACTCTTTATTTTTGCAATAAAAACTTGGCAATCCGAATATATATGCACTCATCCTACACTCCAAGTGCTTCAGATTGGTTAGCGAAGTTGTAGGGAAAGCCTTTGCAAAGCCCTTGGTATATTACTTACCATATTTACCACATTTCCATCTTTTATTTAAAAGGGTAGAGTCCGTCTCTCTTTCCTCTCCTTTCCCTGTTTACACATGTGTCTATTAGTTACATGCATGAGTCTTAAAGCAGTTAATGCTGCATCTATAATGTGTGGGGTGAGGGAGCTCTGTGGAGTTCATCCTCTGCTTCTGGAGAGTGATCTCATTCTTTGACTTCAGCATAAATTAAGATGTGAGGACGTAATAGGATACATTATATATGTAGGTGGAATTGTGCAATGGGTGAAGAATGCACTTAGAACTCTTTTCTTGCTACAGAATTCCAAAGACTGCTTAGCAGTACACAGATTCTTGGAGGCTACAGTATATAATTTATAGATACTGTCTGTTTTATTATAGCTGTTGGCATTAATATAGATACTTCCTAATATGGATTTTCTACAAGTCTTTAACTGGGTCTTGTTACCCCCTGAAGATATGTTGGGTGACTCTACTGTGTTGACTTTTAAGATCACATCCATGCTTGGTGTATACTGACATTGCTACATATATTTCAATTGAGCTAAACTGCTTATCAACAGATAAAAATTGGGCCAAAGTGTTTAATAAGCATTTCAGAATATTACAAAAAGAGTCCTGAAATGATATGTTGTGGTTTGTCCTATGTAGACATTTGTTTATTGATTCTTTACTCACATAATAGCACCAGTCTGGATGTAGAGAAATATAAGGCATATCTATACCAGCGGTTCCCAACTATAGAGTTGGCCTCTTAAGGAAGGCATGGAAGTGTGTCCAGAGAGGTGGGAACTCTGCTTTTTTTTTTTTTTTTTTTTTTTTTTAAAAGAGCCCTGGTACCAGCCCCAGGGTGGCTGGGGCCCAGGCAAAAGGGAGGCAGAGACAAAAGGGACATCTAGGTTTGGGTTCTCCTCCTCATCAGCTCTCGCCTGGAGGCAATGGGGCTTTGGCTGTCAGTCCCACAGTGGAAGCAGCAGTGCAGAAGTGTGGCTGGCAATGGTTTACTAAGCCTTCTGTGAAAAGGAATAAAGACTAATATCCTTTTGCACGTTGCTGTGCTTATTTCTGTGCTGCTGTTGGCTCAGTGCTGCCTTTAGAGCTGGGTGTCCAGCCACTGCCACTACTCTCTGCCCTGCCTTCACAGCTGGGTGGTGCTATATGTACTTGGGGGCAGCATAAATGGCTACAGACACAGAGTAGGAGGCATGATCTAATATGTTTGAGAGCCATTGGTCTACACTACCGTGTGGGCCCAGGTACTGACACATGCCTAAACCCCTTTACCATGGATGGCCATGGGTATGCTCTGGAATGTGGACATACCCTATGAGTGGGAACATGAACAGTGCATTTTTTGGTGCCACAGACATTTTAAAAAAAACAACAACAGTATTTACTAACTCGTTAAGGCCATGATCCTACAAAGCAATAATTAACTGCTGGAGGAGTTCCTGAGTGTCCTCAGTCTTCAAGAGGTGCTCAGCACCCTTCAAGACTATGTTTCCAAAACAAAAAAACAAAAAAACAAACCAAAAAAAAAAAAACAAAAAACCACGAATCTTTGCACTATCTTCAGTTAGAAATGGATAGAACGCAGGTAAATGACACTGATATTGATTGCATTGCTGAAGAATTGAGCGCCCACCTACTGCTTATTGACATGAAAAGTTTTGGAGTGTAGTTTGCCCGGTTTCAGGAGCCTGCACTAACAAAACACAGAAGACTGTTTCTTGGACAGCTGTGTTATTCCTCCTTGGCAAAGTTCAGAGGCAATCACTTCCAAAATGTCCCCGTGCTACAAGTGTTTGTTCAAATCTGTTCCAAAATAGTTTTTAATTATATAATCAGAGGGGTAGCCGAGTTACTCTGTATCTTCAAAAACAACAAGAAGTCAGTGTTACCTTATAGACTAACAGATATTTTGGAGCATAAGCTTCTGATGAAGCAGGTCTTTGCCCATGAAAGCTTATGCTCCAAAATATCTGTTAGTCTATAAGGTGTCACAGGACTTCTCATTTTTAATTATATAATTACCAAACATAAAAAGTCAGATGGCACTACACTGATTTATATTGACTGATTATGCAGAGCAATCACCTCTTCAGCTCATGCACTCCATGTGGTTTTTTCATGCCCACATCTAAGGAAGGAGAGAGACCAAAATGTGGACAAGATCTTTTCCTTCATTTAATTAGCTGTTAGCATGTTCTCTGTTTCTAACTAGCAAAGTGAAGAAAGTAGCCACCTCAAGGACTAGATTCTTCTTTGAGCCGTGGGACTTTCCGCCTTCCTGAGAACAAGTTTCTTATTTTAGCTATGATACCAATCCAGCAGCAGCTTTGAAATGGGAGGGAGACTCCTGAATCTGCATTTCTTACATTACAGGAACAGAGCCTGGCTGCACTCATAGTAATCTTAAGGCATATAAAGGCTCATCACCTGTGAACTGTATGTTGTGACTTAAACTGCAAATACAGAGTATACAAAGCACTTCTGGCTTAATCATCCTCTTGTTATTTGAGGTATTTCTTAACAGCATTTTTTGTCAATATTTGTCATAGCTACTTGTGGTTTGAGTTTCCATACTTGCATTTAACTACCTGTGGACAAGTGAGTGCTTTAACAGTTGCTAATAGTTATAGAACATTTTTTTCCCCATTTGATTGTTTTTCTTCCATGGCATACCAGGTCTGGAGATGACTGGACTGAAAGAAATTTAGCTTTTAACCACTTGTGATTTGTTTCATTGTAAGGTATCAGTGCTACACTTTAGTGGATTCCTAAGTACCATAATCAGAGTTAAAAAGACTAAACAGAGCTGAAGAGTGGGATACATGGTCAGTAGGTCTTTATCAGGGTGAGCTGATTTTTATTTCTCCCTGTTTAATGAATTCAGCAGCTGGATCAGTTCCGAAGGCTGAAATCTCACATCCACAGGCAGCATTAGTGTAAGCTTCTGCATACTACTTCGCCACTTTGTCACTGAACTGGACAGACTACCTCTACAGATAAGGGATTAATTTACCCCCATGCCCACTCCTGTGCATAGCCTCTACGCTGAGTTAGTCAAGAATGCCAATAAATGCTAAGTATGGTGGAAGTTTCAAAGCCTCATAAATGTGACCATTTCTCACAAACCCTTAAAGGGCCATCAGATAATAATTTTAAGTGACTAATGAAGTGCACTGGATTTATATGGTTGAATCTAGAGTGTGATCCAGAAGCTGCTGAAGTCCATGAAAAAGTTAAGTGATGAGTATGGGCAGGATTGAACCCCTGGTGAGCAGGAAATGTTCACAAGTTATTAGTGCCTGGGCCACATACTTTATACTACCATCCAGTCCCTTTGTGAATGACCTCTTTCTGCATGAAAATACTTATCTTGTTTTACAGTTTGCTTCAAAGTCGGATCATAAAACTGGCTGACAGTAATAGATCTACATCTTTGCAGGTGAACAATGTTGCAGACGAAATATAAATCATAAATACAATAACTAAACTAAATGAACTTAAATCAAAATATGGAGGGAAAAAAAACCAAAACCAAAAACAAAGCAGAAACACCCCTCTCCCTCCAAACCATCCCTTCAGTTATCATTTGCAAATATTTTTGACACCTGAAAATGATGTTGATCTCAAACCTAAATACAATTCCTTACCCATGCTGTACTTGGCTTTCGTACATGTTGTTCTTTTCAATATTTCATAAACCTATGTTAGCAAAATGAAAGAAAAGAAAGGGTCATTTGAGATACTGCCAGTGAGCACAACTGTGTAAACAAATCTTTTCAAGAGAAAAAGTTATTGGCACAATGGTGCCATTGATCACAGCTAGTATATCAGTGTTAGTGTTTTAAGGTTGTTGAACTTTGATATTTTCATATACAGTATCTGTAGAAAGGAAATACAACCCCTAATACTGAACTTCCAGTTAGTGATTTTATTTGTTTGAAGGGAAGGGGGTTAGATTTAACTGTTCACTGTGATAAAGATTTTATTCATGGGCGCCACAAGAAGAACAATAGAACCCAGATTAAGGACATTTTTATACAAGATTCTTGTGTTCTACTAAACAGGGGTATAGAACTAGAGGCTCAGCTGGTGTACATTGATATGGCTTCATTGACTAAACTGGAGCTATGCATATTTCACCACATGGGTATCTGGCCCATTAGACTGAGGCAAAACCCCAAGTGCTCATCATTTTGCCAATCATTAGGCTACACGATAAAATAACTTGACACTAGTATTTCCTAGGTAACATGCCTACAGTGGCCCAAGTGGCCTAGATTTATTTTTTAGTTTATTGTCAAGCATGTTTGTATGTTTCACCAAGCAGCTTGAGCGGCTGAACATTCGCCCCTGTTGTATCGGAAAGAGATGCGCTGAAATTTGACCTTTTGACCTCTATGTACAGTCCCAGTGCCAGTGACACTTTTAAAACCACTAATAGTCATACTTACAATAGCCTTACCATTTAGAGGGTAGCATTAGCTGGTCTTTTGTTAATCCACAGGTGGCATGGCTTTGAGCAAGCTCTTGGCTGCGTGTGGGAGGAGGGAAGGACTGAGCTCCCACATTGCATGCTGATGAAAATCAGCTTGTGTGCGGCTGTTGGCAACTGTGCTGGGGACTGCTGACCCCTACACCAGGCCAACCTTCCCTTCATCTCTCGTTCTGCCTTAAATCTTACTGTTTGTACTCTCGTAACTGTACTGGTCCCAGGATACAAGAAGTTAAATGTGGGTGAGGTTATAATTTTTACTGGACCAGCTTTGGTAAGTGTAACAGGCAAGCTCTTCTGTTTCTGGAGTGTCTTTTTCTACCAGCACAGGTTGGTCCAATGAAAGTTATAACCACACCCACTTTATTATACTTAAATATTATTATGACTTAATGTGGCTGAGCTCTTGCGCTTATTCTCACATTTTGCTACTTGGCAGAGCTGAGGGGTTGTTATAGAAATCAGCTCAATTGTCTCACATATTTACTAATGGTTAATTATACTGTATGTTATACGATATAATAGTCTTATCTAGATTTATCAGCAAACAACACAATTCTTCGCAAGATACATGCATTAGCTTCTCAAGAGACTGTTAGATCTTATTGTCTTTATCCTTGTCCTGTGCCCAAATCTTTAACCCTTTGTTTTTTGCTTAATTTAGGGCTACATTGTCCCTAGTGCCCCCATCTCCCTTTACCTGACATAGTCATGTGGCATATGCGCGTGTGTGTGTACATGCACATGGATCCCCTATAGCTCACGGAGATGCTCAGGCACTGTACAGCAGATGAGCAAGGAAACAAGTGGGCAGAAAGTTAGAGGAGCTGCAGTGGAATCATTCCTCTATTATTACTTGCACTGAGGTTCCACATGAGATTGGCACTCTATTATTATTATCTTTATTCTTGTAGTGCATAAGGAGCCTAAGGAATACCAGAACTGCACTGTGAAAATATGGCAAAGGACATCCTGCCCAGAAAAAGTGACAAGATAAATGGACAAGACACACAAAAGATGGGAAGAAACAGAGAAGTAAATTTACTTGTTCGTGGTCACATCACAGATCAGCAACAGAGCCTGGAATACAGCTCAGGTTTCCTGACGCCACAGCTAGGACTCCATACACTTCACAACATTACCTCAGACATGCCTTAGGCCCAATTTAGCCCTGCTTCGATTGCAGGGATTATGCTTTTATTTGCTTTGCACATCGGTGGCACAGGACAATGAAGAAATAATAACAGTTCTTCAGAACAAGTGCTGTCTCTCACCAGCAGAAGCTGGACCAATACGGGACCTTGCTCATCTTTCCGCAGTACAGTATCTCACTGCCTCCCTGCTGCCAGAGAGAGACTTTCCTTGCTGCAGGGTACAGCTCCAGCTATTATTGAACCATCTGGCATGTTGGAAGCAACAAGGAAAGGCACCCCATTACCTTCTCGATCCCAGAGCCTTTCACTGCCATGTGTAGCAAAGCACTGCAGTGATAAAGTATGGACAAACCTTCCTTTCACTGTGGCATCTTCCTACGTGTGTAGTGCCTGTACTCTGCAGGCCATTGCCAGGGTAGACAGAGCCTAACAGACTCAAAATGGAGTTATTGTGCAAAAAAGACGCACTGTTAATCTCATACAATATTTTTTTATACACTAGAATTGTCCCTGGAAATTCTTGATTTTGTTATTTAAATATTTGCTATCACTGACAGTTAGTCACATGTGGTACTGAGAATTTGGATTAAACCGAGCAAAGAAGCACTTAAAACCCACATAACTATGGGACTACCCCTTCTGTAAATGATTAAAAAATATAATACTTACTATTGTACTTCTAGTTTTGCTGTCAAAAAAGGACTCTTTGTCAGACAAATCAAATCTGTTAAGACAATGAAAAGGAGAAAAAAAAAGCTGCCTATTATTTTCTATACTTGGTGATTTCTTTTCATTTATCTTGGAGATACAGTTGAGCAGTAACACTCACTGATTGTGCTGTGTTATTACTAACAAATATAAATTGAATTTAATCGAATAGCTTTTTGAAAAGAAACATCCCTCCCAAATTCCCCTATTTATGGTGTCAACATTCAATTGATTCTATAAATTCATAGATTTTAAGGCCAAAAGGGACCCCTCTATAATCTTTTCTGACTTGCTGCATAACACTGACTTAGCATTTCACCCACTGATTTTTTGATTTAGCCAAGAGTTGTTAAGTTAGCAGTGCTGGGCCAGCTTTTACCCTTTTTATTCTGTAATTACTCTAAAAGAAGTTTCATGGGGTGTGGGTGGGGAGTGAGATTAGTTTTGGAGTACGATTCTTCTCAATCTGAGTGCAAATAACTAAATCTGACCCTTTGTGATACTTGGACATCAGATTATTTTATTGGATGAATAACCTTTATGGTATAAATTCACATATCTGGTCAATTTCTACACATCTGGGCACATATTAAAGGTGACATGTACTCTGCAAGCACATTACATGTGCCCATATTCTGCATGATGTCATCCTAGCACACAGCTCCCTTTTATGTTCCGTATCCCCCAAAGGTAGAAATAAATGTTTGTGGAAAGACTGTGCTTGATATTGGTGACTGCCTATGGGTATACACATGACCATGCCTCTTATCTCAGGGTTACTTCTTTAAACCTCTTTGCTCCAGAGGGATAGCTCAGTGGTTAGCTCGTTGGCCTTATAAATGCAGGGTTGTAAGTTGAAACCTAGAGGGGGCCTTTCAAGGTTCTGGGGCAGATTAGATTAATTTACATATTTTTATCTATCTATCTATATATAATGTTAGGTCCTACTGTGACGGCAGGGGATTGGACTTGATGACCTCTCAAGGTCCCCTCCAGCATTATGAGCTGAGACATCATGAGGACCTGGATGGGCTTTCTAGAAGAGACATAACTTGTGCTAGACTCTTCTTTTCCCAGTTTTCTTGATATGCTTGTATATACAATTTCAATTATTCTTGAAATCATATAATGGGCCCCAACCTGTTTCTGTTGAAATCAATAGCAAAACTCCAATTTCAAGGAGAGCCAAACGAGGCCATCTCCTTGTTGCTGGTACACAACATATGTATTATCTGCCCATATAATATTAAGGAGGCTCTCAGTTATGTTTATCAACCTACATTCTTAACTACAAAATTTACTGAACACGACATTTTCGAGGTGAAAAGGACTACAGTAAAACCATAAGCATTATGATATAAATTTAAAATATGGTGAAAAGGCATATTTATTATTCTGTTCAGGCTGTTGCTGCATATAATATACGATAGTAAAAATGAACACAAATGCCACATAGGGCCTTAAAGAGCCCAATTCCAGCACAGTGAATTAGATTAGACTTAATTTATGAAAAGGGAGAGTAACCATTTTAACGTTCATTAGCTGCTGATGCACCTATTCGTTCTTGTCTCTCAAGTGTTATTGCAAATGCCGGCTCCTCTTAATACAAATGGCTAATTTAGATTAAGCTTTCACTTACAGGTGTTGTTTCTCCCGGGAGAAGGGGTAGGAGAGGCGTTTCATGGTCTGTGGTTTGTGTTCTGCTACTTTTGGCTGGATAGGTTCTGTTATTTTTTGAATTACAGAATTAATTTTTTTCAAAAGCCCATGTGCTTGATTTATCTGATACATCTAAGAAGAAAGAGAACGATTAATACAATATCACTCTCAGATTATTCATAAAAGATAATGAAGTACAAGGAGTAAAACCATCATTTAAATAAAAACGAGAGGTACCATGGCACCTTATCGACTGAGATTTTTTTGGAGCATAAGCTTTCATGGGCAAAGATCCATTTCATCTGTGGGTCTGACAAAGTGGGTCTTTGCCCATGAAAGGTTATGGTCCAAAAAATCTGTTAGTCTATAAGGTGCCACCGGACTTCTCGCTGTTTTTGCAGATACAGACTAACACAGCCACCCCTCTGATACTTATCCCTTACATAAATACACTCGTGAAGACCAGTGCACTGTTTCTTTACCTTCTTTAAAAGGGTTGTGAAAGGGGCAAACTGAAGCAAACTAGGGCTGCTTCTCCGCTCTCACTCTCCTGTTGGAGGGGGCATGGTAATGAGGCAATTTGAAGCAGGCTAATGAGGCGCTAAGGTGCATATTAGGCACCTCATTAGCATAATGGTGGCCACCCGAATTCCAAAGTCCAGACTTTGAATTGCAGATTGATAATGTAGATGGGGGCAGCTTCGAAATAAGCGCCCCACTTTGATTTTCCCTCACTCCCACAAAACCAGATCAGAGTAAGGGAATGTGGAAGTGGGACACTTATTTTGAAGCTGCCCCCATCTTCACTGCCAATCTGCAATTCGAAGTCTGCACTTCAAAATTTGCATGGTCACCATTATGCTAAAGAGGTGCTGAATATGCACATTAGCCACTCGTTAGCCTGCTTTGAATTGCCTTAATACAATGCCCCACTGATGGAAGGATTCATATAGAAATGGATTCCTTCCTCTGAGTTCCAAGAACTGCTGAGCGCAAGCATGCTTCTGATCTCCATGGTAGCCAGAGAATGCCCTGCATTGGCTTCTGGCATGCCCCCCTTCCACTGTGGAACTACTTTTCATCAGAGCAGTAAGAGTAATTTGGCCTTTTGGTACCAAACAAGTGCTAAAGTTACATAGGAATTGTATTAGAAGACAAAAAAGAAAACAATGACCTTCACAGCCTGAGCCACAATATTCTACTCTAAATCCAGATGCAAGGGGCCTGCAGCATCTAGATAAAGGAGTTTGGTTTGAGCTCACTGCTATGTGTGGCCAAGTGAAAATTAATTCCTCACTTCTTCTAGGTCCAAGTAATGACTGGACTATGTCTGAAAGCTTAGAAACCTCTTTTTCTCTCCCTTGACAAAAATGCTCTTTCCTGTGTCATACAACAGCTCCCAGGAGCTTAATAGCCTTACAAAAACCAGGAAATGGAATTACAATAAATAAAGTGATAACTGGGCTAGGATGCCACTAATACAATACTTAAAGCGATAGTTTAATTTTAGTTTTACTTGCAGTAAATTATTTTGGGCTTTGAGGCTGGTTTTCGTTCCATTAGAGACTTCCTTCTCTGCAGTTTCTGGAACCTGCACTTAGGATGTCATTAAATATTAATCCACTTCTAAATTATGTTCACTGAAAAGGTACAACTACATAGTAAAGATTACTTAAATTTTGGTTTCCAGAGAAAACACATTCTCACTTTTATAATGACACTTTAGATATTCTGAAGTGTAATTATTCTAAGCTGTAATTAATCCAGACTCTGCAAACACTCATGCGCATGGTTACTTTTATGCATACAAGTAATTTCTGAGCTCTGTGGGACCACTTGTGTGCAAAATGCTACTTCTACACGTGGGTTCTGGATTGAGGCTTTCTTGGGGTAAGTGGAAAATAAGTCCTCCATCATGTACATTTAAGAATTCATTATCAGCTAACATTACGTAGTACCCAGAGGCACCGAGACCTCATCTGGGGTGAGTGAAGTCTCTGCTCTACAGCCTTAGCTGAGAGACAGCTGCCCTTTAGCTCATGTGGTAGAGTGCAGGGCTTTCAACTCTTTGCTTGCAGGTTCTATCCCTGGGGCTGGCAACCTGGGTCTGTGAGCATTATAATTACTGAACGTACAAAATCCTAAAAAAGCTCATTTGTATGATGTGAAGAAATGATCCAGGAACTCTTGATATTTGTTCCTAGGTATCATCATGATTCTTCCTGTAGCATTTGGCAAGTTAGTTAGCCACTTCTCAAATTCCTTATGAGTAAAAGACAATTAAAAATACTTATCTCCCTTGACATGGTGTTCTGAGGATTAGTTAATTCTCGTGAAGTGCTGGGAGGACCTTACAGATGTATGGGGTGTAAACTGTATATGTGGAGGGAAAGAAAACCATCCACTAACCTTTTTTGTAGGCATCTTGAGTTTCAGAAATTCTGCCTCCCGGCACAAAACATTCCAAGGTGCGTGTATTTTTACAAATCCAACCCCATGTATTTTAGTCTAAAAAGGAAGAAAGACAATAATTTTGGTGAAAAAGAATACAATGCTATTTTCCCTCCAGTTTCATACATATTGAGGGATCAAATAATCCACAATAGACAACATTATACATCTTATCTGTTTAAAACAAAACAGAGGTCTAAATAGCTATGATAAAGTCATTGAACAAATCATCTGATTTTCTGTTCAAAAGGTGCTCACCCCACAAAACGTGAAACTTGGCTGTCCTCCAACAGAATAATTATTCCAAGGTAGAATAACGATCTTAAAGTGAGAAAATAAGTGTTTGTAAAATAAAGGGCATTTGCTATGGACAAGGAAAATATACCTAGGCTGTGTCTACGCTAGTTCCCAACTTCAAAGGGAGCATGGTAAGTAGGGTGTCGGGAGATTACTAATGAAGTGCTGCGTGTGCCCCAGTGATTCAAATTTGAATGAGACTAGAGTGAGTCTAAACTGCAACTAAAAACTCACAGCAGGTTCATGTGTGTTTAGTTGGGTTTATAGGGCTCAGGCTAAGAGCTACTAACTGCAATTTAGAATGTTTGGGTCCAGGATGAAGCCTGAATTCTAGGTCACTGAAGGATCGGAGAGATGTAGACCTATCCAACAGCGCCTGAGCCTGTGAGGTTTTGAGTATCTTGTGTCAGGTATTAAATGGATTATTTTAAATGGAGCTGAGGCTCATCAGCAACATCTCAAGAACCTCTAAGGCTCAGAAGCACAGACTTGTCATAAGAAAGAGGCAAAAATGCATCATCCACAGTGCTAGTGTCTACATCTGAGTTTAAATGGTAATCTTTTACACTAATGCTACACAAAGATTTATAAGAAAATGTACAATTTTTTCATATACTGATCCAGATTCTTCCATGCAATAGGGAAATTTTATATTGCATGGCTGACATGAAGCTGCCCTAAAGCCAGCCTAGCAAACTATGCGAAGATCACTTCAGTGCAGAGGGAACCTCAGTGGGCAGAGAGTTGGCATTACGGTTGTTATGATGATTCTCTTCCCAGATGCTAACATACAGGCATGGAGTTGGCTGTCTCTGCTGATTCATCTAAAGAATCTGGATTCATTCATCCTTTATATTATGAAACTTATTTTCAAAAGACACATTTGCTCTCAGTTGTGTTTTCTTCACTATCCCCAGTAGTGACTGAGCTTCTGAGCAAGTCCATGCTTGCTGTATCTGAGCTTCCTTTGCAGAGAGCAAATAACTAGCAGCCATGTAGCACCTTAGAGACTAACAATTCATTAGGTCATGATCGCACATGGGTAAGACCTCTTCAACCATTTGGTATTTTCTAAGGTGTTACAAGACTGCTTGTTATTTATTTGTGAAGCTACAAACACAGCTACCCGTCTGAGATCATTTATGCAGAGGGCAGAATATAACTGCAAAGACAAACTGACAGGGCATACCAATATGTTGCACAAAATTAGACTGTTGATGCTTGATTCGGGGCACATTGCTAGCCTTAAAAATCAGCAGTTAGCATTAAGAGGAAGCCACAGAGCTCCCCGTCAGATATAGGCTATAGGAATTGTTTCCATCTATTTTTTGCTTTCCTTTGGCAGCCAAGTTTACACATAATATTCAGCTCTTCAGATATTTTTGAATCGTGTAATCTAAGAGCTGCGGAGCAGATTTGGCTTCCTTGTTTATGTGCCTACTTGCCACATCCGTGGCCTGCTCACAAACTAAGGAGCTTTCACATGAACAGTTGTATTATCTATTTGTAAAGGCAAATAAATCTATAGAGCATCTCAAAGCCAGCAGTACAGGTTCTGTATTTGAAGCACCTTCAAGAACATAACTATGCCCCTTATAACACCAAAAGCAAGGAAGAACATGGGGTGAGTCCATGCTTTTGAAAATATATCTTGCAAAGATGACAGATAACATTGGTCCTTTTTGTTGCCACGTGCAATGGATTGCTGGAAACTCCAAGGCTACATCTACACGAGAAGCCTCTGTCTACAGATAAAAACAGATTGAAAGAGCAATCCGCGCTGTCGACAGACAGCAGCCAGACTGCCTGTCCCTCTCTCGACAGAATGGCCAACCAGCAGCTTTGCAAACAGGGCTGCCTGGTGAACCAGAAGCCCTGTCTATTGACAACAGGGCTCCAGAGCATCTACATGGCTATTTTGTTAACAGAACACCATTGACAGAGGTGTTATACCTGAATGGAGAGCGGTACAACGCTTCTAGTGGATGTGCCAGGTTTTGTCAAACTGTTAAAGCGCATTTTGCATGTAGATGCTCTGCAGTTTTTCCTGACAAAAGCCCAGTTTTGCCATGAAAAGCCACTTGGGTAGACATGGCCCAAATGTACACAAGAAAATGAAATGCTTTCCTTCTCATTCCCCTCAAATTAGAGTGCTATCTAGCTGCCTACATGCCACTGAGAAGGGGAATCCTATGAAGATGTGGAACTAGCAAAAGAGGAGAGCCTGATTTTCCACCACTCACAGCCAAACTCTACCCTAGGTCAAATGCACATACATTTAAATGTACATTATATTTTGACAAAGGGGAGTCCTGTGACACCTTAAAGACTAACTCATTTATTTGGATATAAGCTTTAGTGGACAAAAGCCCACTTCATCAGATGCATATCGGCTCATGAAAGCTTACGTCCAAACAAATCTTTTAGTCTTTAAGATTGCACATGACTCCTGTTTGAGGGGTAGTCATGTTAGTCTCTACCTGTCAAAACAGATTATATTGTAACAGTGATTTTCTCCCCTTTAAGTATTAGAGTGAACGATTCCCATCATTCATCAGTTCAACAGGCTATTCAAGTTAAAATGAAGTATAGTTTTAGACAGCAAAATACTTGAATTTTGGCTTTATTTTTCCATTGTTGCTGCTATACTTGCTTATGCAAGTATAAGAGCTTGTTTTCAGTACTCTGCACCTGCTTTCTAGAAATACATTACTCAGGAGATATAAATAGTTGCCAGTCTCCCATGTGTCAGAACTTCAAAAACATTTATGAGTTAACTTCACAGAGGAGAGTTTAGGCATTTAATTTAGGTTTCCCATTTAACAAGTGCTCACTTTTACTCATATTAAAGACCTGCAGAGTGACTTCATAGCTTGGTCAGTAATGCCTTTCAGATTCAAGCAAGTGGCTGCAACCCTATTGCCTTACACTCAGGCTCTGGAGAAGAAAGTTGACGTAGATCCAGATTGCTCTTTAGACATTTCTTTTCTATTTTCATATGTTGTCTTGAGAGAACAGTGTCCCTCAGGATGGGTATTCATGATGTCCTTGCTTGAACTGAAGGACCTTCAATATTATTTAAAGTAGTATTACATGTCATAGGTGGGGACACCCTATCGAGTAAACTATTTTTATCTGCATGACTTGGCACAAGGAGAGTGCCAATCTACTATAGTAGTTTGCAAATTAGATGAAAGGCTCTTGTTACTTGCATTGGAAATATAGAACTTACAATGGAAACTCATTTCACTTTCCGAGAGTTTGTCTTAGCTGTACATTCATGAATGTTTAAGGGACATATTTAGGATTTTTTAAATGCAGCTTTTAGATTTTGTAAATAAAATTTGCAAGATGTTTACCTTCCCTGTCTGCAATCTCTGGCATATTGGCTGGATCAGTTAAACAAACTTTAGTCGCTGCCTTTGAAATGAATCTGAGCATGGCTATCTCTACTAATCACATTGGCAGCAGATCACATACACACCAAATTATTTTATAAAGTCAGTCTTAATAGAAGACATTGTTTTTGTTGTCCAGGTGGAAGGAGTTATGTACAACACATGGATCTCTAATCCTATTGGAAGGATGGAATAACATCTAAAATCCATGCACTTATCTAAACCATTTACACAAGGCCCTATGAACAGATTTCATTCCTTTGGAGGCTAAACTGAGATGTGATAATTTCAGGATGAATAACTCTTTCAGACAGATTGGACTTACAAACCACATAATTTAGATTCAGTTTGGGATAGTGACCAAAGTTCAGGAGGTGTTCAAAGCTGGAGTTTTTTTTCAGGCTCATTTTTATTTGTAACAATAAAGTATCAGTGACTTCTGTTATAATAAAGGGTATGTTATAATCTGAACTTTCTAGAACTTGTCCTATACCAAGAAGTTTCCTATCTATGTCAATATTGTAATCACACCAACAGAGCTCATGCTCTAAACTTTTCTGTTAGTCTATAAGGTGCCACAGGACCCTTCGTTGCACCAACAGAGCGTTGCTCAGTTAGGTTAGGTGAAATTCACACCTCAATTTTGAACATTCCAAAAGGTTCAGGGATGCTCAGCCCGCAGGATCCTTCTTAAGAGCTTATGATAAGTTTCTTAAAATTGCAGGTTTTTAAAACAGTGTACCTGTTTTAATAAGAAGGCTAATTAAGAAGTGCCCTGGAGCAGGTGTGCACAACTTTGTTCTTTCTAAGCCCCACCCATCCCAACATGCTCTAAAAGTTCCACAGTGTACCTGTGGCACAATACTTGGTGTTTTGCATATAAAGCTAGGGTTGGCATTGGGCGTGGTAAGCAACACAACTGCCGAGTACCCCATGGAAGAGGGGTCCCCATGAAACCACACTGCTCAGGCTTCAGCTTCAGCCCAAGGGCATGTGGCTTGGGCTCTAGGCTTCACCCCCATATGGCTGGGCTTTTGCTTTCTGCCCTGGACCTCTCTGAGTTTAATACTGGCCCTGAATCCTGCTTGTGGCCTTCCATGTGGCCCTGGATCCATGGATGAGGACCACTGAGTTGGAGATCATTTAACAATTAATGAAAAAAATATTTTTCTGATGTCAATATTTAAGTATCTCCTGTTTTAGAGGCCTACATTGTGCAAAAGCCTAACGCTATGATCTATTAAATATTGCAATAAAAAAAACTTCTTAGATTCACATGGTGACTTATACTGTCCATCCTCCTCCACCCCACTGTTTGTCCTCATTCCCACTCCAAGAGGAAGGAAAAAGCTATGGCCGGAACAAACCTGGAAGAGGGGAACAATTAGGGGAAATACAGCAAATGTCTGAACTCTGAAGACAGAGTCCGTGAGGGAGAAATATCAGGATTTGCAGGCTCTGGGTAAGAGAAAGGGCTCTCCAAAATACATGGCTATCCTGAGATATGTGGGGAAACATACACATAACTGGCTACGTGCAAAGAAGTGCAAAACTTTCATTTAGGGCTGGGCCTTCTGTGATACTCCTCTGCCTTTTCTTTTTCCCAGCAGTAGGATTCTCTGTTGCCCCCTCTCCACTACCTTACAGGAATAGGACGGGAGGAATGTCACAGACAACAAGAGACAGGTCCTTGTTGGGAGGGGTGGAACTTAGCATTAACAAGGTCAGACTCAGAACTCATTTCCATGGTAATTTATCAAACGTTTTTTCTCGGGACACTGCTATATAAAAATTTCCCCACGGCACTGTCTGATCACCCTTCTACCCTTAACCTTGCAGTGTTTGCTTGAAGGGCCTCACATGGATGTAATGAGCAGAGGGTGTACGAACAAGCAAGGGGATTCCATTTGTTTTAGTCCCTCCAAACCATGAGAAGCTATATACATTACTGTCCTGAATATCTTCACAACATATTTACATGTCCAGGGCCTGAAGTAAATTAATGTTATGGGCATTACAGACAATATGAATAGCTGAGAGAAATGGAATATTGCTACTGAGCAAAGAGCAACATTTTCTGTTTTTAGTTTGTGTTATATTACATTTATGAAGAATCCCATTTTACTAAAATAAAAATTGAGCAACCTATACACTCCTCATAATTTCTAGAGTTTATTTGCTACTGATCTCAGCTGCCATCTCAGACTTTTTGGGGCTCTTGATACCTATTTTAGGTTAGTGCAAACTTCAGGCAGCTACGTTCAGAATTCTAGAAGCACAATGCACTTATATACTCGTATCAGATATTTTCCAGAAAAATATTTGTATCTGTCTGGAAAATGTCAGATATGACAGTTCTAGTCATGTTCCAGTTTTATTCTTTACTAAATGCTCAGGGTACTTCACTCCCTGGATAACAAAAATGCCATCAGAAGCATGGATCTCATGTTTTCTTCTTGAGTAATAAACATGAATTTAAAAAAAAAATCACTTCAGAAACTTTGTGTTTTATATACAAAGAGATCAACTACACTGTGGTCCAGTGAGTTACTGAGATGACTGGTATCAAAAAGAGTTGAGGGTGCTAGGAAAAATAAAGGCCAAACAGTGGGGAGCTGTGAGCATCTGCAACTCTCATCAGGGGTTCACAGGAACTTCTTGATATTTGTCAGTATTTGACCCTTATTTATGTTATTAAGGTATAAAGAGTTGAAAACTCTATTTACATCTTCATCTCTTTCCAGTTCCAGACCAGCCTCCATGAGATTGCCTTCATACTCCTCTCTGCGGAATCTCTTGTCATCTTCATGATAATCCATGTGTTGTTCACTTTCTCCCATGTGCAGCTGGCCACCTTTCCCAGGAAGCGACTGATCCTGTTTGATGCTTCGAGCACTTGAGTCACTGTGATGAATTCGCCTAGTAAGTGTCTTAGTGATTGAGGACTTCTTATAATGGTAAACCAGGATGTAGTCCACTTTTCTCTTACCATCTCTAAAATAAAGTCCATATTTGCAGTTGGCATCTGGATCCTGACACAGCGACTTTAATAACTGTAAACATGGGGGAGAAAAAAAGTGTAATTAGTAGAGACAGGGACACAAGATAAACCAAATATTAAAAGAAACCACATTCACATTATTCTTCTTGTCCACAATGCCTAGTCTTCAAAATACACTGCTAGTTTAAAGACTGCCTTTTGTGCCAACAACGTCAGAGATTCTGCAATTTAACACCTGCAATTCTGTTGAACAAGGAGTTGAAATTTTATTTTTCAGTGATAAATAGATAAAATGACCTGGATTTTATCTAATTACTAGCACTTGAGTTCACAAGTGAACTGCTTTGTGGGTTTGTTGTTTTTCCCCTTTGTAGGATAATCACCAGTAATATCATCTGCTTCATCACCAAAGACATCTGTGTTTTAATTCTGATAAACAGATTAATAGTCTGTGCAAACATTTCTCACTTCTCTTATCGTGGATGCAATTTTGCATCATCTGAAAAAGAGATCAATTTAGAGATTAAATGGAACCAGCTGGCTATGAAGCTGAGCCAAAAAAGCAAGGAGACAGACGGAATGGAGTTCAGTCCTTGCTTAGTTTTGTTTTTTTCTCATATACAAGCCATGTCTCATTGCAATTTGATGGTAGAAAAGATACATATTCCAGACTGGAAAAACTTAATGAAAATTAAAACATATTTGCACCGATATTAACAAGATCCAAGAAATGCCACTTGTGAGACTGATTTAGCATTCCACTGACGTCGCATTTTTTCTTTATCATTTCTAGACTACGGGAAAAATAAAAAAAATTAATAAAATACTGATACATAACACTACTTGTACCTTTCTCTCATACAATGCTTTTCTCACACAGTGCCAAATTCTGCCTTTACATGCATGCATATAACTACGAGGACAGAAATTGGCCAATAGACTTTACTTGTTTTCGTAGTACATGCTAAACGCAGCAGTGACACTTGAAATATTCAGGGACCCTTGTACATTTTATGGCCTTTAATTAATCAGGAAGAATTTTAAGCCAAGAAATATTTTCCCCTGTAATAAATTGTTGGTACAAATGGTAGCCATTGGCCATCAAGCACATTTGAGAAAGTTCAAAGTCCAGCTGTAATACATACATCTGCAGTTTACTGGGTACATAAAAGAAAAGATGCAAGCCTTTAGGGGAACAACATCATGTTTACAAAGTGGCTAGGTTTGAAGTCCTCAAGAGCTATATATTTTTGGCATTTTTGTCTTGAATGGGTGGACCCAGCTGAGAGCACAAATTGGTAGCAATTGGGTAATTCTTAGATGCAGTTTTGTTTACTTACAAAGATTTTATAGCTCTGCGGCTGTGAATGCAAAAGCAATCAAATAGCAGGAAACAGCTTCTTTTGCTCACAAGCATCAAGAACACTCTTTTTGGCCTGTACCCCTGACTGCAAAACTTCTTCCCGCTTTTTTCCAAGGTCAGACACCATCCTTTCAGTTGCTCCTTTTTGCTCTCTGTGTCTGTTCTAGGCCACTTCTACATTATGGATGCTACAGCAGCATGGGTACATCACTGTATCTGTACTGCTATATTGAGGCAGCGTAAGGGCACGTCTACACTTCTGAGAAGATTGACCTGGGGAGAACTGATCTTCCAGAGTCTGATTTCAGGCTCCTGGTAGAGACCACGATATTGATCTGTCTGGGGTCATCAGCTGACCCCTGTACTCCCCACTATTGCAAGGAGTACGGGAGGTGACTGGGAGAAATGCTCCTGTCGACCTCCCTCAGTGAAGGCATCAGGTGAGTCTATTTCACATACTTTGATTCTAGCTAGGCAACTGTCATAGCTAGAATTACATACAGTAAAACCTCCAGTGTCACGGGGGTTATGTTCTTGCAACCCCCGCGTAATTCAAATTTTTGCAGAAGTTGAGGGGGAGATGGGAAACTGACCAGCCCACCACGGCTGGTCCATTTCATGGCTCCCTGAGTGGCAGAGAGCACCAGGGGGCAGCCTGGTTCCCCTCTCCCGGCTGCTTGTGGGATCTGGGAAACTGACCAGGGCAGTGTATTACAAGGTCTGACATTGATCATAAGAGCCTTCAGCGTACAGTACATTACAGCTTACATAAGCAACAAGAGTTCACAGCCACAGGACCCCTCATTGCTTTTGCAGATCCAGACAAACATGGCTACCCCTCTGATACTTGACACCATGCAAGGTACAGCTTACATGAGATTCAGTATAAAGGTCTCAGGACCAGATTAAAGCATAATCTTTAAGGATGCATGAAAAATAGTATACTCTGCTAAAAGGGGTCAATTTCTGTTGGAATGGGGAGGTTGACCTAAAGGTAGCTGATAAACACTTAAAATAGGGAGCCAGACTGAGGTGGCCAAGAAAAAGCATCTTTTTTTCTTCCCCCCCAACAAAAAGCATAGTAAGAGTTAAAAGGAAACAAGATATAATTTATTCATTGTTTGTTTGGTGATAAGGGAAGAGCCAAGCAGGGACCATTTCTCTCCTCAGCATTGCCCATCAAGAACAACAGTTGGACATGTGGTTGGCAGGGGACAATTTAAAGATGTGCAGATTTTGTGAAAGCAAAATATTCTGGCATAGAGAAGACTTCGGTCTTCATGCAGTCAAATCTCAAGTGCAGCTGGCCATTCTCAGTAAAGACTGTGAATTCTGAGGGGGAGTTGATCAAGACCACCAGTTTTGTTTCATTTTCAAACCTTGGGGTCAAATGATGAATTCTTCAGTAAAATGCAGTCTAAAACTTAGGGCCTGATCCTACGATGTGCTGCACAGGGTTCCCTCTATTTTTTTACATCGGGGCAGAATAAATTTTCTTATGTGAACCAAGGCATGTGCGGATGTGTACCACCAGTCAAACATATGCTTCTAGCTGCGGGTGGCTAAGGGCAGTCTGTTAATCAGCTGGAAGGCACCTGAATCTCTCCTATGTGGCCACTTTTAAAGAACACTGGTGCTGAACACCTACTAGTCCTACTGAAGTGGATGGGACTTTCTGGGGTGCTCACTGTCTACCAGTGAGACAATTCTGAAAAGTACGGCACGTCTTCAATTCTTATTCAAATAAATGGGCTAGACCGTGGACACCACAAAAAAGCCATGTCAGCACCCAGATTTTGTGGCCATTCTGCATTGGATCAAGCAGACAGTTCTGGCAGACTAGAAACTATGGTTATGGTCTGCACCCAAGGAGCCACCTTTCATCTGGAGATCATCAGAGAGCAGTGCAGTATGGTGACTCTTTCCCCTACCTGCAGCATACGCTATGTAATAGGCATTTGCAAAGGATGGCAAAAAAATTCACTTTCAGATCCCTTTTAGCCACCAGAGCAGCAGAAAGAGGACAGACTGCATCAAACAATCTGACCCAGAGGGCAATGAGGACCTGCATCAGTTTTCACAGTTGGCTTCGTTTGAAACTTCATTTGTGTTTCAAATTTTTGTTTTTAAATATGGAGTCCTTCCATAGCTAAAGTTGCTACCAGCTTCCTATTCTGGGACAAATTTTGTTTACTTCATAGTTTGTGTGTGTGTCTTCTGTCCAGAGAAGAATCCTAGTGGAAATTTCACCTTAATAAAAACAGATGTCATTCACTTTTTGGTAAAAAAATGTGTAGGGAATGTGGCAGAAGGAATGCAGTGCTGCTGAAGGCTGGGAGGAATGAGTCTCCCAGAGGTCATCTGCATGAGAATGCAAAAGGTGTGCATGTGTGATACCTTTTCAGGCAAAGCCTAATGGGTAGCAAGTAAGCCATGAGATTTGGTCTATTGTAAACATGTAGCTGTAAAATCACAATTTAAGCTGACACTTAATGCGGGAGTTGTGAGATCTCACCAATGCTCTGGGTTGTTGTGGGGGACAGGGCAGTCGCCTTAGCTGTGTAAGACATTGATTACACATGGCTCCCTGGTTTAAAGCATTGTGAGAGACAGGGGAGGGGTACTGGTTGAGCCAGCTTGCTGAGTGCCTTGGCCCTGCCTATGCCCTGGCCATATAGCTATAAGCCTGGCTTGACTAACCCTCCCCACCTGTTAAAAGATAGAGCTGGATACTAGGGTGTTTGTGAAACCCCACACTAGAGATACCAAGAGCTGAAATCACAGAGTGGCAGCTGAGGCCACACAGAGCTGAAATCACTGAGTTCTGCCTTAGGGCAGTCCCAAGCAGTGGGGTTAGGACCGGCGGACAACAGCAGGACCAGCGGGCGGCTGGTAGGAGCGGCGGCGGCGGTAGACGACGGCGACCGGCGGGCGGCCGGTAGGAGCGGCGGCGGTAGACGATGGCGGGTGGCCAGTAGGAGCGGCGGTGGCGGTAGACGACGGCGGGCGGCTGGTAGGAGCGGCGGCAGACCACAGCGACCGGCGGGCGGCTGGTAGGAGCGGCGGCAGACGACAGCGACCGGCGGGCGGCTGGTAGGAGCGGCGGCAGACGACAGCGACCGGCGGGCGGCTGGTAGGAGCGGCGGCGGACAACGGCGGGCGGCTGGTGACAGCAAGGGGAGGCTACAGACAAGTGGACAGCTAGTATTGCCCTGGTGATGTATCTGTGGGCTTTGAGTTTGGGACTGCACCGCAGAGGGTACACCCTGTAACTGTGTGTGTGTGGAAAAGGGCCAAGAGCCCCAGCAAGAGACTGGGTTCTACTACATATGGGGATGGTATCTGGGTAAAAGGGGTTTTGTCTCTTCTGTGCTGAGATATACTGCATCTGTCGCTGTAACCTTGGGGTAGGTTACGGTCATTAAACAAGCCATTGCTATCTCAGACTCTGTGCTTGCAAGGGCGGGGGGGAGAACCGCCTTACAGGCACCCAGCACGGGAGTGAAATTGTCCCAGGCCACTGGGTGGGGGCTCGAGCCGGCTGGTTGTATCCTTGATAGGAGAACCCCACAAGAGTTGAACCCGGCCCTTCTGGCAGGCATCTGGCATTAACAGAAGGGTTACAAATGTTTTAACGGTTTTTGTCAGGTTATTTCCCCCAAACAGCATGGTCAACTCACTTGAAAACATGTTTTACTCCAGAGACTGTTTGATGTACTCTGATGCATATGCTTCTGTTGGACAGTACAGAGGATTTAATTTTGGAGTCATTCCGTACTGATTTGCTAGGGTTTCAGAAGGGCACCAGTGCTCCAAAAAAGCATGGGAACAGTACCAAGATTCAGAAACAGAATGGGAACTGCACTGAGGATCCAAAAAAGCAGAGAAATGTGCCAGTGCTCTACGGTACAAAAAATATGGCTCCTTCCTCTCTCAGTCCCAAATAGAGTCACATTTGTACAGCTTTCATGCCCACGTCATCATCTGTGGAGTCTATAAGCATTGAAAGGATTCAATTTAAGCAGCACATGCGATTATTTCATTTTCTAAGCCCAGGACAGAATCTAACTGATTTTAGAAATTGCTAAAATAACTGGGGCATGGAAACACAAACAACTCCCACCCTACAGCTTATGAACACAAATCTGAGTTAATATATCTATGCCAGGGACAGAGACTCTCAGCTCTGTCTGTAAGGATTCCTGCTGAGAACCTATCCCCCCCTTCAGCTTCCTTCCCTCACCCCCACACCATCCCTGAGTCCTACTTACACTGCGGTAAAATCTGATGGATTAAGGATTTTAGGAGTACATAGACTTGGCCTCAATACAAATGACTGAAGCCTGAGGATATCATGAAATCACATCTGAATTGGCAAGGTGGAAAGATTCTAAGAAGCTTGCAAGTACCGCATGAAAGTAATATTGGTGCCATTCTATTAAGAAAGCGGCTACATGTCTGTAATCTGTCACATAAAGTCCGTTATGCACTTGGAGGAGAATAAACAGTTTCATTGTGTCTTCCTATAATGGTATTAAAATGCTAAGCAAATTCCCAGACCAAAAACTGCATTAATTTGGAGTTAAGGAGCTCACAGGTCATATCCTCATTTGATATAAATTAGTTTGACCACACTGAAAGAAGCAGAGCTATGCTGACTTACACCAAATGAGGATCAAGCTGCTCAATCTAATGGAAAAACCACTAAAAACCATTTAATCTTTAAACACCCACATGTAGGAGGCTGTTCATGTTCTGACTATTCTTCACTCCCAAGCCAATTCCAATTAAGTATTCTTTCCCCATTGTGGGACACAGAAAATCATACTGCAAACAGAATAGCATCAGCTAACATTTGTGTTCCAATCTTTTCCTGTGTCTATTCCCTCATCTACTATTAATCTTATTAATAATAGGTATAACCATAATGCCTAGGGAACATTAAGCATGGACCAGGACCCCATTGTACTAGGTGCTGTACAAACAGGAGAAAAAGGACAGAGGATGTCATAAAAAGTTATGATCTCAGACAAGAAACAACATATGGATGCAGACAGATACATGAATACAAGCAAACACTAATCAATGTCACAGCAGTGGTAGCATTACCCCTCTACACATTTTGACCTTTTACGTGTCATGTGATGTTACTGACACCTAACCACCTGGACATCTACATCACAACACTTAGAAATTATTCTAGGGATGTTTAAGATACAAAACAATGTAATTAAAAAATTTAAGGAAAGCATAATGAATGACAGTGAAAACCCATTCAGACTACAGGTATCTATATTGTAGATTATTGGTGGGACATTATCAAATGTAAGCAGGTGTGTAGCTTTTGGGTGCACATTTTTAGACATCAAAAAGCTCTCTCTGACACAGCCACACAAATTAAAACAAAACAAAACAAAAACTTGCCACTGCTTCATTTGCTGGTTTGTTACATCTGGGAACAAGCAGCATTTTATAGGATTTGGCTAAAATTAGGATCCTGCATTGTTTCCCTTCCTCCTGTACAGAAGCCAACACAAACCCTTCAAAGTTGCCTTACTGTGGTCGCTGGTTACTGTTCACCTCTGACAAAGAACAGTGCAGAACTTACACCATCTGAGCTCCCAAACACATATATTTAAGACATACATATATATTTTTGCAGCTGGGTGACGGTGCTGAGAATGGAAGCACTTGGATTCCAGAGTAAGGAGCAGGGTACAAAACACAAAAGTTAAACACTATCCAATAAATTCTGTACTCACTGTACTTTCATGCTGGATATACCCGATATCTTCAATAGCTCTGATGTTGATAATGTGTATCCCCTTCTCCTCACTAGGTAGAGAGGAGTATTTCTCATTCACCCTCATTGTAGTCTTGCTCGCAGCCTCACCACGACCTTCTGGCAGAAATTCTACCCCAAGAAATGCACTTTCAGTGTCTGAAAGAAAAAGGAACAGATTGGTCTAAACACTTTCATCCCAGTCCTAATCCCGCCCAGCACTGTCATAGCTGTCTGACACATAACCAGTTCTTGCCTTTCCCTGCTCCTTCTTTCCTTCTGTGTTCCCACCCTTTGTTTGTCCCTCCCTTCTAAGCCTTACCTCCAGCTACTCTGACTGTGCCCTCAGTTCTTTCCAGCTCCCCTCTGGATAGTTACTTAAATCATTTTCTACCCAGGCTTATTAAAGCTCAAGATTTATTTATGAATGGCCTTTTCTCGGTCCCCTAGGGATTTGACTGTATTTTAGTTAAATGTAAAGTTATTCTGCACATTAGCAGCTGAGTAGAGGTTGCATGCCATTTGCCAATCATACACTAGAATTTTTTTTCCTCTTTCATTATAAGTGACTCCGCACATTTTAGCTAAACGGCCAGGACACCATACCAGGGGTACAGTTTTGTACAAGAGATATACTTAACAGCACACATCCTAGCCTAACTCTTAACTGCAGTACAGCCTGAGTATGAAATGTGAGTTCTGCATCCCACTTGCATGTTGCAAGTGTTGCAACATGTTGCATCTGACGAAGTGGGCCTTTGCCCAGGAAAGTTTATGCTCCAAAATATCTGTTAGTCTATAAGGTGCTGCAGGACTTCTTGTTCATCCCACTTAACTTACTCTTCCATGAGGGCCTCTTAATGATAGCTGATCCCCCTCCTCCTCCCACCTTTTTTTTCCTCCTCCTCCTTCTTCTTCCCCTCTCCCTGATTCAGAGTTCCCTACTGCTTATTTCTACCCCATAATTCTGAAGAAGCTGGTCTTACACATCACAAGTCATTACCTGATAAATTGTTGGACTTTAAGGTGCCACAGAACTGCTTGCTGGGTGTGGGTTGGTGGTTTGTTTGTTTGTTTGTTTTTTGAAGCTCCAGCTTAACATGGCTACCCATCTAAGACTATTCTGCAGAAGCGTTGCTCACAGCTTGCACCTTGGAGGCAGGGGTGAGTATTTTCTTTACAAAAAGAGGCAGGGCGATTAAGATAAGAAAGGACTGGTAATTAAAGTAAGGTTCTAGAAGTCCTTGGATGAGCCTATAAAACAGAAATTCTTCTAGGGGAGTGGGGCAGGGTGGGGATGAGTACAGGGGGGCCATTACTGAAGACAGAACATAGGGGACTCAGAAGAACTACAGCCAATATTACATTCAGAAAAGATGGGACTGTGAAAGAGCTAGGGGGAAAAAAAGGGTCAAAACCAAGGAAGGGGATAGCAATGCCATAGATAAAAGTTCCACTCTGCCTGAGGTACTTACACAGCCACCTCATCATAGTATCTGAGCGCCTCACAATGTCTAATCTATTTATCTTCACAGCCCCTCTGTGAGGTAGATCAGTGTGGTTATCCCCATTGTACAGGTGAGGCATGGAGCACAGAGAGACTGAAGACCAGACTTTCAGAAGTATTTAGCCACCTAGTAAGATTTTAGTGCTCGGAAAGTTAGGTGCTTTGTAAGCCCCACTATATGCATATTTGGATCCCTAAAATTCCTTGTAACTCAATGTGTATAGCACTGGCTTGAGGTCATACAGGAAGTCCATTGCAGGAGTAAATGCTTGATCTCTCAGGGCTAGATCTTTATGAACTGGACTGATTTCTTTCTTGACTGCAAAAAGGAGAGGACTCTGATGGATGGGAGGAAAAGCAAGAAGAGCAGTTCTCTGAGACTCCACCAAACAGTCCGGGCGGTTGAAAAAGAGGTCACAGATGAAACCACAGAAAGTAACATAGGGGTCAGAAAAGGTAAAGAAAGAGAATAAGAGTCAGTTTAGAGGAGATCACTTAACTCCCAGGGAGTGGCAGGTCCTATCCTATGCTGGATGGTAGAGAAATGGTATGACTCCTGTGAAATTTTACATTTTAATTGAAAGCCATTGTTTTGTCATTTTTTGTTCCAAATCTGAGAAAAAGGCAGAATGAGAAAGTGTTGTATGAGTATCAGATGTGTATGCTTCAAATTCTTAGAGTTTTAGATGTATCCAGATCAATTCCAGAGCAAAGAACAGACATGGCACCTGCAGAGTCCATAAAGTCAGTGATCAGTGTCATGATTTGTCACTGGACAGTACATGTGCTCAGCCCTATTTAGAATATGCTAGAAAACATAGTCCCTGAGCCACCGCCTACAAAATGTGTAGCTCTGGATAAGGTGGCTAAGGGATTTCATGAATTCTTTGCTTAGTCTGACATTGCCAACCTTTAGCCAAACCCAAATTTACTATTTCAGATTTGGCTCAGCTGTAAGAATTTTTTTGCCACAATAATATTCTATACAAGAGAATTCCATAGCAGAATTAAAGGCCTGCCCAAAAAACCCCTCAAAAAACTGTATATACTCTTTTAACCAATTTGAACAGGATGAGGACAGACTTTGATGGATGGGGGCATTTCTGGGCCCCCAGAAGGGGTGGGAGCCTCAGAAGGAAGGGGCAAGGTTGGGGATTAAGCTGCAGGGTTCTGGTGGGGATTTAAAGGGTCTGGGTCCTACCCCCTCCACCTCAATGGAGACTAGCGGTTTCAAAATTCACGTAAAAGCTGGGCAGCCAGGGCTAGAAGGTGAATGTTATATTATGTTGCAGATTCCTTGGAAGCTTAAATGAGTTCCACAGAAGGATATTTAGGAATTAACTGCTCTACTGTAGTGAAAGTATTGATCCAGCATGTGAAGACATATGTGTGTGTCTTCACCTATTTCTGTTGTTTGTCAAAGATGTGGGCAGCTATCACTTTTCTTTTGAGCTATGGGATCCAGCTAGTATGACCCCTTAGAATTCCCATCGTCTTCAGAATACTGGTGCAGTGCTCCACCCTACTTTAGAACAGAGGTACATTTCCCACACTACTTCAGTTTTTGTGGCACAACTATAATATCTCTGTGGAAATGAAACATTTCATCAGGCCATTAGTGATTTGCTAAGGTTTGGGATCTATGTCCCGATGATAAAGGAGAGTAGCACCTCTTAAGAACTGAGGTGGCACACTTCTCCAGCATCTGGGCATAGATCTCCAATCTTAGGAAATCACAAATGAATAACGAATTCAAACAAGAAAAGAATTTTGGGCGGGAACGTAGAGCTGTGACTAAATGAGAGTTTGACTGGGAAGCTCAGGGCAACTTTATAGAATGGAACTATTTTTATCATTCATATTGTAGCAGGTCCTCTTACGCTCCTGGGTCCCTAGTACCCATTCTGTTCATACCGTCAGCAGAGACCACTCCAGTTCTAGGCACTTGTGCTTCTATTATGTGTAACATCTCATCACCTTTTATATATATAGTCCATCACAGAAACTCATCTGCTTATCCAGCTAAAGAGGAGCAGAACCTTCCATGCCCCGGGCTCCTCCCCTTCCTCTCTCCATTTTTTCTGTTTCCTGCATTCTCAGCTGCCTTGTGTAACCCCACTGTTCCCAGGCTCACACCTGCCAGCCATCAGGGCTGGGTTTGCTCAGCTGGCTCCTATAACCTTCTTTGGGTGGGGCTGCCATGACAGTGCTCTGGCTCAGGCTCTCTGGCCAGAAGTCTGTCACAATATTACACACATATACACCCACATGAAAATATATATGTACACACACGACCTACATATATGAAGGTGAGGTGCCTGTGCTCAGCCGGGGACTCCTAAGGGATGAATAATTCATTTTCTAGCTACGTAGAACTCAAATGGTTATTAGCACATGTTGAACACTACTCTGAATTTCTTGTGAGTGGTAAAATCCCAGTGACTTCACTCAGATTTCTGAGTTCAACAGGATCACAAGAGCAGATTATTACTCCTTTCATAACTTAAAGAACCTATGTATGCTTCAGCACTTGTAAAACTTATTTGTCAACTGATGGGTGTTTGTCTAGGATTACTCAAGAAATTTAAAACAAATTAAAATACAGTGGTGCAGCAAAATATTCGTATGGGTAAAGGCTTAAATAAAGAGAAAGTTAGAACTGGTTAATTGAGTGAAGAGGTTGATTTGTTGGGAGGTTGCATTTTTGAACATAATTAATTGAACCTACAATTGGATAGATGCAGGATCGAAATGGAACTCTGCCCAGATGACTCAATGCTATTATGTGAGTTCAAACAATCACCCATCTGTTAATATACATATTTACATCTGTGTTTGCACATCAGTAACCTGGCAATATATGAAAGAAGAAATGTGAATGTAGTAGGTATGGAAACATAATACTTTGTTTTATTATGACTACTAGAAAACGTGAAATGTGACTACTTTATGACAGAATCCTATTTAGAACAAGTTTGCAGTCATTTTCTATTTCAGAATGTAATTTAATATCAGATAGCTCAATCCAAGCCATTTAGCCAAAATCCCAACCTGTGTGTAATTAGACAGTTCAAATTTGCAATTTGGCATAAAAGGTAAAAGCACTTTGGTGCAAACCATCATCTTTATTTTGGGGGTACTCTGCACTCCAGGATGTTTGACTCTGGATCCTGAGATTTCCTTTCCCCAAAAGAAGTGATGTGGCAGGATCTCCACTACTTCTCAGCTGAAAAGTTTCAGAAGACACTAATAACACTGTGGGCTTTTGGGGGCAGATCCTATTGCTTTGTTTCCTCCTACACTGTTTTTTTTTTAAAAAAAAAACACACCAGGGAAGTGTAACAATGGTTCAAACAATGTAAGGAAACCACTGATCAAAATTCAAATCAAACAGAACTGATTAGATTAGAAAATGTTTAAATAAGTTATTTTGCTTGAGTTCTAAAATCTTTGCACTTATCTGAATACCTTTAAGTTTAGAAATTGCTACTACTTCCTGGCTTAGATGGAACCTTTAGGCACAGTCCTGAGAGGGTTGGGGCATACACTGCATAACTACACCAGTAGTAGCCACAGAACACTATGACCCAGACTTCTGAATCATGATCCCTCTGCTGCTGGTTTATTCTGGAGGTGAAGGTAATTTACTGATGATTGATGACAGCAGCAAACTACAGGGGCGTTGGAACAATTTTTATAATGGGGGTGCTAAGTGCCATTGAATCAAACTGTAAACCCTGTATATAACTGACCAATGTGCCATTTTGCCCATGAAATAAACATGCCTCTGGCAATTAGTTACATCCTTTTGTTATTTCAGAGATTTAGAACCGATTGAAATGCTTCCAGAAATAGGTGGACAGGGTATTGCCTTAAAAGCCGTCCGAAATTAAGTACTTTCCATCTCAGCCTCCTTGACTAGGAAGCAGAAGGTACAGTCTACAGGAGCTGGGCAGAGTCTCTTTAAAACAACAGTTGTGTCTTTGCTTTCTACACAACATTAAGAACATGACAACACCACACAGATTCCAAATAACCATGTTTACTACTATGAAAACTTACAAGGATCAGCTATACATATACTCTGCTATTCTGTCAAGTTCTGGTGGCTTCAGCAACAATAAACAGGGAATCTCACAGGAAGGTTTACAGATTGTGTGAAGAGATACTACCCTAATCCTATGTATAACAGAAAGGGATAAGACAGGAAACTTCCAAAAAGTTTCCTTCATGGATTTTCTTCTTGATTGTTGCATCAATCAGCTGGGAATTGCCTTTCCTGGAACGTGCTGTGGGTTCTGTCCCCAGACCTGGAGAATCTCATGAGTTCTGCAGGTAGGCAGGAGAATGTGCATGACCACAGCTGGACAGTCATTCTAGGCCTGTCCTGTTTCCAAATTACCCCCATTTCTCCACTTCCTGACAGCGTAGTCCCAAAGGACATCAGAATCAAACAAGATTTGCCCTACCAGATATTTTCACCTATTCAGTTCTACCTACAGAGCCTCAGAAACCATTATGATTACCATATCATTCTTACTACACACCAAAGCTTAGTTACAAATGCCTCCATGCAATAGTGTTCCCAAAAAGGGCAAGATTCTGCATTTCCTGCACAGACAAATCTCCTGTCCATTCCCCAATTGCAATGGAAATCGTGCTTGCAGGACTGAGCCCATAAAACCTACTTTAATTGTGAATAGAAAAGATACAAAACTACCAAGTATCTACCTTCAAATAAGCACCCAGCAACCTGGTTTGTGGTTAGAGTGGAATTCAGAAAAATAGCTTTCTAAACCTTAAAATTAATGTTACAAAAGAATCTAAACAAATATGTTTACAGCACACTCAGACCTTATTGTTCACTTGCAGAGAGGAGAGCGTCATCTATAAAATTATTAACGGTTTCTTCATGATCAAAGGTATTTTAATACCTCAGTGAATCAGTGTAGAAGCTTTAAGTCCAGCATAATAAGACCACCATAGCATACCATGTTCACTATGGCTGTCCGCACTTGCATTCCTCTTTTGAAAGAGGCATGCAAATGAGGTGTAGATTTACATATCTGGTGCCTCATTTGCATATTCTTCTTTCAAAAGAAGAAAAGCAGTGTAGACGTAGCTCTTTCCAAAGTAAACCCCATGTTCAAAAGAACCTTTGTGCCCATAAAAAAAAGGGAAGAAGGGTTCTTTTGAGGATGTGGTTTCCTTTCAAAAGAGCCGTATCTACACTGCCTTTCTTCTTTTGAAAGAAGCTCTTTTGAAAGAATATGCAAATGAGGCACCAGCTATGTAAATCTGCACCTCATCTGCATTTTTGATTTCCCTCATTTGCATGCCTCTTTCGAAAGAGAAATGAAAAGGTAGACATAGCCTGTGTGTTCTGCAATTATTACTCAATTACTCAATTGCAATTATTATGCAATTATTATTCTAAGAAAAAATGAGAGGTGCAGCCATGCACAAATGAAGACATATGGAAAGGGCAAGCACATTTCTTGCCACCATTTCCCAATAAAATTCCTGCAGGAGTTGTGTTCTTATCAGTGGATTTATTCTAGGATGCACTCATGACTCCCATTGAAGACAACGACAAGGACAAAATTCCCATTGACTTCATGGAGCCAGGGTTTCACACTAAAAATTTAAAGAAGGATTCTTTCTCCCTCTGCTTGTCACAGCCTCCTTCTAAGATGGGATTAAGTTTATATACTTCCACCACAGTTTGAGATGTTATTTCTATTTTTATTTATCTGAAAAACAGTTTTGCTTTAAAGAAAATAGTAAGTAAATGCTCCAGTTCACTTATCTGGTAAATGTTTGTCATAGCGCAGAAAGAAAATTAAACAGTGGAAAAAATGGAATCGAACATTAATATTTTGCTCTCCAAGCCTACAAACGTGATTCAAAATAATATTCCGTATGATGTTAATTGTGTTTTTATCACAATATTTAGAGAGGTTATTTTCTTTTCCTTTTGGATACCTTGCTTCAGCATATCTATGATTCCAAATAGAAATTCTACAACAATCTGCAAACTTTTCTGTTTTACTCCTTATAGTTTCTATTCCATACTGATATGTTCAACTTGTTTTCAAAAGCACCAAGCATTATTTGATAGCTAAAAGGTTTTTTTTATGTCTGTGCTAATATTGCTGAAATGAAAACTAACAGTCAGTAATTGTGTTTTTCAAAAAGTGTACCAAAGTGATTGCCTTTCAAGTTACTATATATGGAGAGACAATGTGGCTTGAAAATGGAAAAGAAATTCATTTTACCTGGCCACTGTCCTGTTATTAATAGCTATATTTGACTAAAGTGGAGGGCAACAGTAATAGCTGGTGTCATTACTGGAGAAATTTTTTCCATCTTGATGTAGAAAGTTTGCTGCCATTGCCCTTGAAACTATTCACATGCTCTTTTCTTTACTTTTTGGATTTTTGGAATTCTTTATTGTTGCTATTTATATTTTATTAGGTTTTGGCTCTGTAATAGAGATATCATATGATGTAATGCAATGGACCAACAGTGGTAAAAGAAGAACAGGTGTGATAGAACTGGTAGGGCCATTGCTCTATATTAACTCCCTTCTCCTGCCCCTCCAACATCAGAGAGCTCTCTGCTGACCAAGAGATAACTCAAAATGGCACCAGACAAGCAAAACAACAGATGAAAACATGTAGACATATGTCCACTGCCATGATGATCAATACCCCTACCCCCACAATACACCTTTCCAGATGTATAGGTCTTATGTGTTCCTATCACAACTTGTGGTGTACCTGACTAAGTGCATCAAATGCTCTGATGATGATCATGTGGGTGGAGACCAGACAATGAGGAGGCTCTCAAATGAACTCACAGAAAGAAAACTCCCAATACAAAACACATCACTCCATATCATCTATAGGCAAATACTTTCCATGAAGTGATCATATCTCACCTCTTGGTCCACATCCTTAAAGGAAACCTTCACCAGCCCTTCAAAAGATAAGCCTTGGAATTTAAATTCGTAAATCTGCCTGACACTGAAAACCATGGCCTTAACAGAGACACAGGTTTAATGTCCACCCATGCCCCCACCTTTTTTTTAAAAAAAAAGAAAAAACAAAAACGAAAAACAAACCCACAGCCCTCTGTTGCCCAGTAACCTTGCACTCTCCTCAGGGCTGTCCTTTGGATACACATCATTTCCGGGTGCCCCTATGCAGCCATGTGTGTTCATGGGATATTGGAGGGTCCTGACTACCATCCATTGGTGCCTGTCTGGCCCAGCCCCTTCACTCCGGCTGCTCTCTCGGCTACCGGCAGCAGGGCTGCCTTTTCTCTGTCCACAGTATTGTCCTGATAGTCACTCAGCTAAGGGCTCCCTCCTGCCACACTGACAGTGGAAAGAAGCCCTCAGCCACTGTGGCTCTGCGCTGGCCTCAGAGAAGCCCCAGTCTTCTAGAGAAACTGTGAAAGGGGGGCACGAGGGAGGCCATGGTGGGACGAAGGTGCAAGGGAAGCCCTGAGCCCCAGCAGAAGTGATGTGAGGGGAGGAAGTGGGGAAAAATTAGCAGCTTTAGGTAACTCATGTAGGGCCCACAAATTGTAAGGGCAGCCCTGGCTGAAGCGGGTTTTATCGCTCTCCTCATCCTAAGTTATCTCCATCATGTGTCTTATGTGAAACAATCAGACTCATTTTTTATTTGGATTGAACACTTGTTTCTTTTTCCAGACCTGAAGTTCTCTGTAATGCTTCCACCAACAGAAAACAGTCTAGTAAAATATATTCCCTCCTCCAACTGGGCTCTTGTATAAGCATAGGAGGACAATGCTCCTGATCTGAAAAGCATACAGTTCAAGAATTAATACATACAGCTACAGGGTTCCAGCTGGCTAGATCCAGAACTGGAGAGAGGAGGGAGATGGAAGAACATAGCGGAAGGTGGTTTAAAGCCACTTTTGGTCCCAGTATACATATCTAGTACACACACACACACAAATACACAATACTGCCATCCTCTGTGTGCACTGTTTAACAGTAAATGGTATCAAGCAACTGTATGGCTGAACCAGGATACATGTATAATTAAAGGGCAAAATTCTCAATATTCCCACAAAACCTCAAATTCTTTAGTCTATTTTCTTTATGGGGCCTGATTCTGTCTTATGTGGCCTTGAATTGAGTTTCTTAATATTTAACTCTTATTACTTATTTTCAGAAAAATAAATTGTTTGGAGCAGATCTTCAAAATTCACACATTGTTCATTGATTGTGTCTCTGCAGGGATCATTCCTACCACTGCTGGCCCTTTGGACCAAACACAGGAAAGGACATTGGTACCATCATAAACATTGCTGTAAGTTTTGGATTTAGCAGACAGGTATAATACTTCTACTGAATTGAAGAAAAGCTGGCAATACATTTTTAGGCCATCTGCTTGGGTGTCTCCCATAGCCTGAAAAAACTGGAGTAAAATGGTGGCTTACAGAAGGAGGTGCCCTGATGATGGATACATAAATCTCTACATCATTAAATTGAGACAGAGCATGGCCAGCAGCACTGCTGTTGAGTGCATTCTAGCACAAAAGCACATACAGGTATACTAGCATTGTTACCACCGTGCAATATGGGCCAGGTGAAAGGTGTAAAAAGCTCACATTGCAGCACCTGCTGCAGCCTGCAGTGAGGCTTCCTACACTGCACTGTCAGGAGTCCTTTTCAGCTGGTCACATCCCATTGTTTTTCTACCAACTCTGCCTGAGCAGATCTTCGAGAACAATTGCAGGGTTTGGCTTCCATCCTGCTAAACAAGATTCAGCAAATCAGATACCAACAGGAACAGAAGACAGACAACTCATTACCTTCATTTTATTATTTAAAAAATTATACTTTAGGTTCATACTGACATAGCTGGAGACACCTGATTATGTGGCACATTTCTGGTATGCTAATGCCTAATTTGGCTCTTTTCTTTATTCAAATTGCATTTGGATGATTTATTATATTAGCCCTGGAGTCTCGGATGGTATCTCACACACCAGCCCAACAATCAAGTTGGAGGACACTTTAAATATTGAAGCACTGGAGCAAGTGAAAACATTCTCCTTCAAAAAAAAAAAAAAAAAAGCAATAAGACTCATTGATTTTGCTGTTTGTTGTTTTCTCTTTATTTTCAAGTAACTAGCTATTGTCTGACATTAATTGTCGTTTTAAATCAACCATCATGCATCATTGAGGACGGCCAAACAATTCCAAGATTTACGGACCTCATTCGCAGTAACATCATTGCTCACACCCTAAAGATGGATCTTTCTATCCTTTGATTACCTTTTGAACAATCAAACATGGGTATCATCTGAGTAAAGCAATGTTGCATCATCAAGAGGGATGTGATGTGACAATACCTAGACGCACTGATGACATCAAAACTCTCATTTAGAATCTTGAGGGCTATGTATTGGTTATGGGAAAACATTGCCATGTGTGAAGAGTTCTGGATTAACTGTTGTGAGGCTCAGAAGCACTAAGGAGTGGTATAATCCATGGGCAGCATCATGAGTGGTGGATATCATAGGCAAGGGAAGGCTTTGCCTTCCCATACTGCCTCACCTGGCCCTGCCCATCCTCTCCCAGAAACCCCCATGCCCTCCTCAGCCTTCTGTTGTGGTGTCAGAGGCTGGGGCAGGGGAGCTAAGGGCTCTTCTTGTGCTAGGGCCACTCTGGCCATCCAGTGCTGGGGCTGGAGGTTCGGCTCTGGGGGTCAGGGGAGTGGCCTTTGTGGTTCAGCTGTAAGTCATGGCCCAGGAAGCCTGAGGTCATACCTCCTGGCTCTCCTTTTTGATTTTCTGGAGCTCCAAGGAAGGGTGGGTCCGTGGGTGCTACCCAGGGGCCAGCAGCGGTCACGGTGCGTGGAAGGGTGGCCTCTGGCATACTTAGCAGTAGCAGCAGCAGTGGTGGCTGGGAGCCTGGGCCCTTTCAAATTGCTGGGTCTGGGGGCACTTGTCCCTTTGCCTCTTGCTCTGTTGGTGGGCCTGCTTGTACAGTAGGGAGCTGATGCTCAAATCTGAACACCGCCCCCCACCAAAAAAAAAAAATAAAGAAAAAGAAACCATAAAAAACAAAAAGAAATGCAAAACTCAAGAACAACAAGGGAAGCCATGTTAACTTATTCTAACGATTACTGCTCCCTATTTATCGAAGGGAGATAAACTCCCTGCAGTGGAAGACATAATATGCTCTGAATACTGGTGATTCAGAGGTGATATGCTCTGAATACTGATCCTGGGCAGACAGAAAGGAACTGAGGGTGGTTGGGGGCAGCCCTGGTCTATATACATGGTACAGTGGCACAAGAGTGCTAGGGGCACATGCACTGCCCTGACAGATACCACTAGGGGAAAGAATTTCCAGGTCTAGTGCAATGGACACGTACACTCCTGTTGTGGACTGGACATGTTCAATCACTTGAAGAATTTTATTGGAAGCTCCATGCTCTGATAATGGGGGCATAAATAATGGGTGTTGCTTCTCTGGGATATTGTAGATATAAAAATATCTGAAATACCGTAGGAATTCTAGAGCTAGTTAAAAAATGCAGAACTTTGGAAGTTTTATTGAAAACTTTTCCTTTGTTTTTTTGAATACAAAAATTCCAGGAAAATTCTGAATTGAAAAAAATATAAAAAAATTGAGAAAACTTCATCCAGATCTAAATAAGATGCACAGAAAGAAGCAGAATGGATTTTTAAAAATTCAGACTCTAATACAATGTATTCTACCAGAATTACTCTGTGGCTATGTCTGCATTATAGTGATCTGTAGATGGAAGTCATCATCAGAAGAGATCTTCCAGCAAAACTTCTGTCGACAGACTGCAGCCACAAGTGGATCGCTCTGTTGATCCTCTCTGTCCACAGAAAGTGACCTGACTACCTGGCCCTCTCTTGTCAGAATGGCTGACCAGAATCATAACAGACAGGGCTGCCTGGTGACTCAGAAGCCTTGTCTGTCAACAGAGCCCCCCGCTCCCTATGTGTCCACATGGCTATTTTGTCAAAGATTCTTTCGAGAAAGGTCTTCTGCCTCATGGGGGAGAGCAGAAGGCTGTTGACCAAAGTGCATTTTGTATGTGGATGCTCTGCGAGCTTTGTCAGCAAAACTCTCTAGTGTAGATGTAGGCTGTATGAATAATCCATGTAAATGCTACCATTCTATGGATTATGAAATACATTTTTTTTTCTTTAAAACCTAAGCGATCATCCATCCTATCTGAGCCCCACTGAAATATGGACTCAATTACCTTGCCGAATGGAGTCTTTGCATCGTGTAACTTCACATATGCGAGGAATTTCATTGACTCACTTGCTTTAACTTACATATCTGCTTATTGAATCAGGTCTTCGAACAGTTAAGCAGTATCACCAGTAGATCCCATTAACAGGGCAGGACACTTGAAACACGAGACTAGAGACCGGTCCCTTTCAGTTGTTAGTATACGTCTATTTAATCCACCAGATCTTCAACACAGTTACATCATATTACTTTTAAAACCACTGCTTCCCAGTGGCACAGCTTAAGTGTTTAATCACACAGAAGCTGCGTCTACACGTGCACGCTACTTCGAAGTAGCGGCACTAACTTCGAAATAGCGCCCGTCACGTCTACACGCGTCGGGCGCTATTTCGAAGTTGAAATCGACGTTAGGCGGCGAGACGTCGAAGTCGCTAACCCCATGAGGGGATGGGAATAGCGCCCTACTTCGACGTTCAACATCGAAGTAGGGACGTGTAGACGATCCGCGTCCCGCAACATCGAAATAGCGGGGTCCTCCATGGCGGCCATCAGCTGGGGGGTTGAGAGATACTCTCTCTCCAGCCCTTGCGGGGCTCTGTGGTCACCGTGGGCAGCAGCCCTTAGCCCAGGGCTTCTGGCTGCTGCTGCTGCAGCTGGGGGTCCGTGCTGCATATACAGGGTCTGCAACTAGTTGTTGGCTCTGTGTATCTTGCACTGTTTAATGAAAGTGTGTCTGGGAGGGGCCCTTTAAGGGAGCGACTTGCTGTTGAGTCCGCCCCGTGACCCTGTCTGCAGCTGTGCCTGGCTCCCTTATTTCGATGTGTGCTACTTTGGCGTGTAGACGTTCCCTCGCTGTGCCTATTTCGATGTTGGGCTGAGCAACGTCGAAGCTGAACATCGACGTTGCCAGCCCTGGAGGACGTGTAGACGTTATTCATCGAAATAGCCTATTTCGATGTCGCAACATCGAAATAAGCTATTTCGAAGTTGGGTGCACGTGTAGACATAGCCAGAGGGAGAGCTGTGGTCTTGCTACTTCCTATATTTGCCTATTAATAAAATAAGCTTCCTCCTGTCTGGGGGTACTGAGAACTACTAAAACAAACTGTAAACCCTGTATATAATGGAAACCACTTCAAGCCAGGGGTGTTTCAGCACCCCCTGCACTACTAGTTCCAGCACTTGTGCCCCATCCCAGAAAAAAGGGCTAGAGAGGGAGACCTTGCACCACTATAGCTAGGGTAGAGTGTCCATCAGCTCATGGGAATAAGGAGACTTCGAAGTAGGCGGGGTCCTTTCAAAAAGGAGCCCCGTTGGGATGAGCCGCACAGCAGCGAGGCGCGTCAATTTCGAAGTGCCGTGGCCGCCCGCGTGCCAATGAAGCGCTAAATATACATTTCAGCGCTTCATTAGTAAACTTCGAAATGGCCATTTGCGTGGCCATTTCGAAGTTTGGGGCTAGTGTAGACACGCCCATCATCTCTTTCAGGGTTATGTGGACAGGGCCAGAAATACATGCATCTTGGCGGCTGCTTACAAAAGTGCCATCACAGTATTCCATAATAAGGCTTAAAAAAAGAATAGCACTTACCATACAGTAACTGCGGCATTCAAAGAAACCATAGAAGATTAGTGCTGGAAGGGATCTAGTCCAATCCCTGGCTCAAAGCAGGAGCAACTAAATCATTACAGCCAGGGCTGTCAAGCTTGGTCTTAAAAACCTTTAGGGAATGAAGATTCCACCACCTCCTTAGGTAACCTGTTCCCTTGCTTCACCCTTCTGCTAGTGAAATACTTTTCCCTTATTCCTATGCAAAATTTGCACATAATTTGTGCATAATTTTTGTGGATACTGAATAATATGTTATGAGATAAGAACCAATGATTTTGAAGTGCAAGAGCACAGAAGACTATTCTGGAGAGTTTCCTTCCTTCCATTTATTCTTTTAAATTCATTAAGATCACATGGATCTTCTCCCCTTCATTTAGCATCTACGAAGAACTCCTTGATTCTGTGTTCGCAAGGTCTCGACACACAGAACCTTTGTAAACGGCTTATGAATTTGTGCATTTGTAATATTGCTGCCTCTGAGTCCTATTTTCAGGTCTCCTGTCTGGCTTCTTCTCGCTAACAGCCTCTCGCAGGAGTCTCCCCTTACACACCATGAAACATAATTTGATGACTATCAATTTCATTTACACCAGGGAGATCATTACATGGTTTTATTTTCATGTGGATAACAGAAGGGTAAAAACTAACAGACTACAAGCTGAGTAATGACAGAGAGGTAGCTGTGTTAGTCTGTATCTTCGCAAAACGAAAGTAGGTCTGCCCCACGAAAGCTCATCGCCTAATAAATGTTGTTAGTCTTTGAAGTGCTACATGACTGCTTTATTATTTTGTGGAGACTACAAGCTACTCCCTTGTAAAGCACTATATTCAGGATTTACATACTCAGCTTTTCTTTTCCACTGTAGCACAGTACCAGTGTAGCAGCAGCAGTTTGTGAACTTTTAGCATTACATGTTGTATACATAGCTATTAGTGTAAAAATTTTCTAGGAGGAGGTAGGAGAGAGGTATCACTGAAGGAGGAGTGAAAGGCTAGAGACACAAGAAAGTCTCAGAGGTGTCACAAACAATGTATATACCAGCTGCACTATTGTATTTATGCTGGTAGGTTTACTAGCCTATGCTAGAGTATTGTTGCTTCTCTCTCTCTATATTGGCTCCTCTAGCTCTTCAGCATTCAGGTGAATCTTCTTTGCATGTAAGGTATCTACAGCTCTGCCTGAAAAACTAGAAAGGAGGGTTCTTTCGAAAATGGTGTTTTCCTCCGCAAAGGAACCCTGTCTGCACAGCTGTTTTTGCTTTTGGAAAAGGCTCTTTGGGAAACGCGATCGAAAGAGATGATGCAAATGAAGCACGAGATTTGTAAATCAGAGATGCATTTGAATTTTCAGTCTCCCTTATTTGCATGTCTCCTCTAAAAGAGGAACATAGTGTGGCTGGAGCAAAGAAGAGGGCCACATCAGCTCCACAAGAGGTGAAACAACAGATCCTGCTGTTCTCTCTGCAGTATGTCAATGTCTGTATCACCTTATTTATCCTATTTTTTCCTCTGATTAGCTTCTGTCTAACTAGAATCTAGATCAGTAAACTAGCACAAATCTAATCTTACAACACTTTGCTGTTACCAGTTTGGCACACAAACGTGATTCCATGTGCCCTGCTTTGTCACAGTTTTCCAGTAACTGAAATGAAAACAGCAACGAAGGGTCCTGTGGCACCTTACAGACTAACAGAAAAGTTTAGAGCATGAGCTTTCGTGAGTTAACTCACTTCTTCAGATGCAGCATCTGAAGAAGTGAGTTAACTCACGAAAGCTCATGCTCTAAACTTTTCTATTAGTCTATAAGGTGCCACAGGACCCTTTGTTGCTGCAACAGATCCAGACTAACACGGCTACCCCTCTGATACTTGAAATGAAAACGTTACGTGACAACTGGCCTACTGCCGTTATCTTTTGGGTTTCTTTGCTTTCCCTGTTTTTGTGAACATAACTTTGATCATGTATTTTTTTGACACAAAAGTTTCAACACAACTTCTGAGCACTACCCCATAAAGCGGAAGATCCCCTTACAACAGAAACATTTGGGGAGGATGCAAGAAAACTCTGAAGGCAGGATTTTCCCTTTAAAAGACTAAGAATGTGAGTTTACTAAGTGAAGATTTACTTAAATTTGAGTATTAAATAAGAATCACCCCCACCCTTTTTCTTCTGTGCACGTTCAGCTACATTCCTTAGTGTGCTGCTATAAAATGAAACAAAGCAAATTCATATTTATTCGTTACTTTCGAACTGCCACAATAGGAAGGAATGTGTATGTTGTAACAGCACAAAAATTTTGTTTGTCATCCATGCCTCCCTCTTTACCACTTCCCTTGCCCACTCCTGACTCTGGGCCACATCTTCAAGTGTTATAGATGGCCTTTGGTGGAGCTACTTTGGTTTATGTCAGCTGATGATCTGGCTGCCAATTGTTCTTCCAGTTACAGAAGTCAGTGAAGCAGCTTCCAAATGAATATTCTCTTTGCTCCTTTAAATCGCTCCTAACCACCTCAACCCCTGCAATCTGTTGAATGTCCAAGGAGATATTAAATGAAACAAAGACAGCAAAGGGAAACTTGATAAAAAAGGAAAAACTTATTAACACAGTGTGCATTAGCCTGTGGAACTCATTGCCACAAGACATCAACTGAGGCCAAAAACTTAGTAGATTTTTCAAAAGGGGTTGAACATTCATATGGATTAAAAAAAAAAATCCAGAGTTGGAACAGTAAATACTACAATACCAAACATGAGTTTTAGAAGGGATACAAACCACTAATGCTTTGTGGCTTAACTATGCTTTATCTGTTGGGGCTTTGAGGAAACTTCCAATGGGGCAAGTCAACCCTTATCCACCTGCTGCCTGGTTTCCTACACCTTCTTCTTGAGCACTTAGTGTTGGACAGAGCTTCAGACAAGAGACTGGGGAGTCTAATCCAGTGTGACAATTGTGTTAACATCCAAACAAAACTTGCCTTTCATGTTCATGTAGTCATTGTGCTCATCTTTAGAATATATATTCATTGGAGTATTTTTACGACTGCAAGTGTTGGAAGCATATACACTGTTGCATAAACAGTAATAAATTCTTTGGAAAAATACAACCTACAAGAGACCATGATTCACCAAAATTCTAATCCCACCCAAAGCCTTTTGAAATTCTGGCCAGCTCCTTCTTCCCACCTCAGCCTCTCAGGAGGAACTGTCTCTTTTGTGCAATTCCCAGATGAGTTCTTATCTTTCTACTGCACCTGAATCCTTGATCATTCTCCCAAGTGAGACAACCCTGCTCTCCACAGAATACATTAATCAGCTCCATGTCGCACAGCTGCCTAATACTGACTCATTATTTCATCCAGATGCCCTCTGACCGTGGGAATCTAGGGGAGCAGAGGGCACTCAGTGCCTTTTTGGAGCTCCTCAGCCTATAGTTTATTGTTATGGAGAGACTGACGGCAGTAAATGTAGAGCTATGAAAGCAATGAATATCGGCATCTATTTTCCACACTGCACTAAGCCCAAGCTCTGACTCATGTCTGAGCTCAAGTTCCCCTTCCATTCACACACAAATCAGACTAACTTGGGAGAGCAAGCACTCTGGTCCAGACCCCTGCTGGTAGCGGGTAAGCATCCAAGTCCCTCTAATTCAGGCCCAAGAACTCTCATTTTGCAGTACAACGCAGCTCAAGCACAAATTTCAGTCAGAAGGTAGCCGGAAAGCAGCATGCACATGTTAGCTCTGAGACTGACATCCAGCAATTGCACACTCAGGTTTACCATGCTGGGGGGACCTTCCAGCATGGGCTTGAAAACACCAAGTCCACAAGACCCAGGTTTACAGAACTAAGACAAAATGGGTTAGCATCTTTCTTTGGAAACCTAGCTTCATTCTCCTATGTGCCAAAGAACAAAATGTCCTGTATTGACACGCTAGTTTATAGGAAGGTGACATGAAGACATCCTACTTGTTATCGAATAACTGCCAATACTCCCATTGTAAAACTATCACACAGTTTGGCAAGTTTGAACATAAATTTTCACTTTCTGCTCAGGAGAGGTTGGGGATTGCAACTGAGAGTTCATGGCAAACAAGGTGAATTGGGGCTCAGTAGGGATGTCTGGATCTAACCAATACTTTATTCCTCCCTTGTACGAGAAATACAATTTTATACAGAAAGGAGCCTCGTGAAAATAATGTTTTCCTTTCCCTGCAAGCAGAAGAACAGATAACTCAGGAGTATACACTCATCCCTGGACAGGGCTTCAGATTCTACAGTCACTGAGCATACAAAGTTCCTCTTAACTTAAACGGGAATTATGTCTGCTTAACCCATTGGAGCGGAGGGCTCCTATAGCCAGAGGTCTGACACCTTGGATATAATTCAACAGTTCTGTGTTCATTGCTTCCTCCCCAAATGTAACCATACTTCAAATTAAAACAAATGACCAAATTCTTTTTATAGAATGAGGGAGAGGGGAAAAAAGGAAAAAGTAACTGGAGGAAAAAAAAAACCCAAGACAAAAAACTAAACAACCTTCCTTAAAATAAACTCTGTGGTGTTATCTGCCTACTGTCAAAAGTGATTAGGGAATAAACGTGACCGACCTGTCTGCTAACAGAGTTCACTTCACCAGGGGACATACTTGATACTTGTCAGAGATTTTCCCTCCATTGATATGTCTGCTAACCCTTACTATACACACTGTTACATGGGTATGTACTCCTGCATCACAGAAGGAGTTGATTTATTTGTTGAAGGGAAGAACATTACTTTTCCCTAGCTAATTCTATCTCCTTCAGGTTAAAACCTTTGTTTGCTCCAAATGAAAGATATCAAAGTCTTAGACTAAAACCAGACCACCTAAAGTTATTTCTGCTTAAAGGATAAAATCAACAGGCATTAATAACACAAACAAAGGTGGAAATGGCCCATCAAACAAATGTATACTCATGAAATTGCCTACATTAGAGATTATGTAAACAAACAGCAAGTAACTGTCAATATTTTATCAGAAAAGTATAAAGGATTCTAATTGTAGCAGGGACAGAATACTTTAGGATAAAAGGCTCAAGAAAAAGAATGAGCAAACTAGAGACGGCCCTAGTCCAAACACCAATGAACTTTGTGAGAGTTGGATATCCGGACCTAAGTCTTGATCTGAATTTTGCAATCAGGGCCTATGTAATATATATAAAACTGGAAATTCTAATCCAAAACTTCCTCTTGAAACACTTCCTTGGAAATATTTGAAATCTGAATGCTACTTTGCACCTGAATTTCACAGTTGCACCCATATCTAGCAAGGGCTAAAGCTTGTAACAGATGGTACTTGGACGGGACAGTTATTTAGGAAGAAAACCTTTCTATTCCAATCTGTGGAATGGACTCTTCTAGTGCTATCAACAGGAGATGTACTGATGAACATATTCAAAGGAATTAGAAAGGCACCATGTACTATACAGAAAATGTTATGAGAATGAATTGTGAAGACATGAGGCAGATTCCCATACCAGGGTTATTCTTTTTTGGTGACAAGTGTGAGGAACTATCACAAATTGAGGTGTCAATAGATAGTGTTTAAACTGGAAAACATACACAGAAGTGCAAGGAAAACTATTATGGGTATGGAACAGCTTCTGGGAAAGATTAAAAGACTGGGAATATTCAGCTTGGAAAAAGAACTGAAATCATGACTGGTGTGAGAAAAAAAGTGCTATTTACTCCTTCAGATAATATACAAATCAAGGGGAGAGAGGGCTATTTCACACTATGAAATTGACAGGCAGCAGGCTTAAAAACAAAGTTCTTCACTCACCCCACAGCCAACCTGTGGAACTCATTACCAAGGTATGTTTGTGAAGGCCAAACGTATAACTATGTTTAAAAAAAAATCACCTACGTTCATGGCAGATTGACCATTTTAGCTAATAGCCCTTGGTGGACCTATGAAACAACCTTGTGATAAGGTTGTCCTAAATCACGGACTACTAGAAGATGGAAGTGGAAGACAGAGGGTGGATCACTTTATAAATTGCCCTGCTCTCTTCATTCCCTCTGAAGCATCTCACACTGACCACTGTCAGGAGATGGGATAATGGTCTAGATGGACCATTGATCTTACCCAGTATGGCCTTAAGTTCTTTTGTAACAAGGAAGGCATTCAGTGCTGAATTTTATTAATGAAGAGTTTAACAAAATAGCAGTTCTTCTGAACTATCATCCACACACATTCCTGAGTTCCAGAGGAATTGGATTTGAATCCCTGGGTCTGAATCTGCCATTACTGGTCTGGTTAGGGATTGCATCCTAATCCAGAAGGGATTTATTTTCAACACCCCGCAATAAACAGAGGTATCAAAGAACCAGTTTGAGATTAAATATCGTAAGAAACATTTTGTGAGCTTTTAGTACCATTGGATCTGAACCCAGATTGGTCCATGTTTGATCTCAAGCCAGCATTCTGAACCCCACCTTAAACAGAAGCCAGACCCAAAACAAAACACTGCCTCCTCAGTCCATCACGACTAACAATAAAGCACCAAACAGAAGTGTGTTGCTGTTGTAAAGTCATGCAAGGAGCAGCACTTCCAAAGTTCCTGAATGCAAGTTGAAAACCCATCCAAGTAAGGATATTTTATTAGGTGGTTTTTGGAACAGAATGTGGAAGTGCAAAATAAGTTAAAATGATAAAGACCTGAATAGAAAATTGCAGTTATAAATGGAATAGTTGCTGTGAACAGATAGTTCTGTAAATCCACATCTGTTCCAGTTCAAAGCAGTTCATGTGAACCAATGGGAAAAATGATTTTTAACTCTCACCCCCCCCAGCTATACTGTTATAAACCTGTCTGCATTTGCTCAGCTGCTGGCAGTAGACAGAGGTGTCAAATACCCCAAAACTGGCTCATTGAGTTTCACTGGGACCATGTTCCCCCTTCTCATCCCTTCTGTTTTGATCTCCCACATCCCTGCAACACTGCCACATTATTAGGGGGAAAAAAAGCAGATGGATTTTGGTTTTGCTAAACTGATCAAGTCACATGAAGCTTGACAAAAGCTGCATTTTGCTGTCTTTCACTGAGGTTAGTCTGTTTCATATATGTCCCCTCTATGTCACAGGGGCGGGGTGTCACATAGATGATAAAACAAGGAAAAAAGCTAATAGATGAGTCAAATGGAGAAATAGATGTTAAAAATAATGTGGCTGCTCCAAAATGAATTCAGGTTCCGGACAGAATGCAAACTTCCAGCGCACAGTTTATTTTACACTGTCTCCTTCCCCCTCCATTTCTGTCTCTGTTTTATCTCCTGGAGTTTCATCTTTTTTATGTCTTAAAATTCATTCCTAAAAAAAGACAGTAAAAACAGAAGCAGCCAGAAGGTGAAGAGGCAAGATGTAAACATTCTGTTCCAAAATCTGCTGTGAAACAAAAGGGCAATGTGATTACATTTGGTAAGGGCTGAAATTTGTCCAGTGTTTCGAGCTGAAACCGAACCCCACTTGACTGGATGTGTCACCTTCTGAAAAAGTCTGGCTAGGAGAACGGATTCTTGTTGAATGTGCATATTCTTCTGTTGATTAGGATTGAGTCTCAGGTAGTTTATGAAGAATTTATTCATTTTACCTATTCTTTTAAATGGAACGTAGGCAGAAACGCTGCTTTTTGCGCCTGCAAAACTTTCAGGCTTAAACCCTAATTGATTTTGTGTGGGCAGTTCTGTGCTCCTGACAACTGATTTGAAAGGCTGATATCGCTGCAGCAGGTGTTTTAAAAATCTAAAGTGCAAAAAACGTTTATACTCGTCCATTGCCAGGGAACAGTCGTTCTGCTTTGTGCCATCCAACTAAACGTTTGTATTCTGGCAGGCTGTGTCTACACTGCATTCCGCTTTCAGAAGTGGAATGCAAATGAGGGCAATCGAAAATGCAAATGAAGACACCTGCATCCTTTGCCCCACCAGTCAGCAGGTCTGTGTGAGGGTATGCCTGCAGGTGGGAGTGGCGAGTGGAGTCCTCTTCCCCTCCACCCTCCCCAGGCACAGAGGTACATGCCACCTACTTCCAGGCACGCTGCAAGGCCAGGGCAAGCAGGTAGCCTACCTTACCCAGAACGAGGGCTACCATAAAAGAAACTCCCCTGAGAGGGAATGTATCTATATCTGTGTCTATCAGCTCATGTGCTATAGTATAGCACACAACACAAGTTGATAGATACAGATCCACTCCCCCTCGGGGTGTCCTTTTTTTTGAAAGGTCAAATATGGTAAAACTACAGAAGCTGCCCAATGTAAGGATGGCCCAGCTGGAGCTTGCACCCTGGCTGATTTAAGTCAGCCTCCAAGGCATGCCACAAACTGAGCTTTCATTTTGAAATGTATTTCTCAGACTCTGCCCCCTGCCAAATATTGTTAGTGTATTGATAATGACTGTAAAGGTAAAATAATAATTTCAAGTCTGCTTCTCTGTGATCAGTAGAACACCTACTGATCACAGAGAAAGCTGTTCAGATAGATAAATTCAGGCTTCCCACTAATAAGATTCTACTGTTACATCACTGAGTTCCACGTTCCTGTAAACTTGCAGCCCCATGACACTGAATTAAAGTGATCGTGGTTAAATTCTGCTGATGTTTACAGGGGAACTTCATTGAAGAAAATGGAACTCAAGCATGGGTCTGAAGATGAAGCTAACTTTTCTTTATGTTTTGCTGGTCCAACTTTCTAACTTTTATTTCATTTCATTATCTAGACATTTGGAATCTATGATTTGGATTATTTCACCCCTGTGAAGAAGATTTTCACAAGGCCTTGTTCATTGACATCCACAGAAATTCTGTTTCACAGCAAAGAGTACACAGTAATTCTAAGGACAGATGTAGGTAAAGCAACACATATTAAGGCTTCTAAGAAGAGAAAAAGGAAACAATTCTTCTATGTAAGATATATTTGCAAACAGAGGCTATAAAGAAATGCTAGTACTGTGGATTAGAGTGCACAGACATAATACATACCATACGTGCCAAAAATTAAGAGCTTGTATCTGTAAGCCCAGAAAAGGAATTCTTGGGTGGGAACAGAGAAAATTCTTGTTTTATCTTGTAAAACACAAGGTCAAAGAGTAGATATCAATGTACTGTACATGTTTCTAAGAGATATGATCTAAATTTCTTTAATCACTTGTCTGGACACATCAGCTCTGAGGACTCTACCTATCATATTGAAGGGAGATTTTAATACCACCCAAGTCACATCTCTAGACAGTTCAGTCTTTCCATTTTTATTAGGTGGAATATTTTTGACATCAAGTAAAATGCACTGAGGACTTCGGTCAGACCACCCCTCTGACCGACCATACAGCATCCCTAACTGTAACCCTAAGACAAGCCCTTACAGCAGGCATACCTTATACAGCCTAGAAGAGTCACTTTTCAGCCAGGTAGATCATCTAGAAAGTTTGTTTTTTTGTATTGGCTGTGAAGTGTGCTATATGGACCTGATTCTGTGAAGTGCTCTGAGTCTCCTCTCAAGTGGTGCAATCCCTCGATTCCTCATTGACACCCAGGCATATTTTAGATTTAAGGATACAGAAACAAGACAGTATCTTATCTTTTTATAGCCTGAAAGATGACTATTTTAGTGGCTAGTCCCCGCAAACAAATGGGCTCTTTGCTTACTTAAAAGCAGGCTGAAATAAATACATCTTCACACACTTATGGTTTCAAGATCACGGGCTCGTTATCGGCAATATGATGAACTGACAGTATGTGCAGGGAAGCTTAAACTATTAAAAATGTTGCTGAATTTGATGGAAGTAATTGTTATTTTGAACTATAGTCGACCCACAGTCAGGGTGGTGTTGGAAGAATAGTTAACTGGAAACTCCCCTGTGATTAATTATTTTAGTAATTAACTGACCTTAATAGGTCTCTTAGATGTTCTTTCACTGATTTACAAGGTCTTTCCGCTATTCTCCAGAGTGCTAAAGAGACAAGACAAGCATTTCCCAACATTCTACAAGGCAAACGTGTGAACATTCTGCATTAGAAAGGAGCCTGCAGCAGAACCCTGGATTCAGTCCCGTTTCATCCTCAGAGACATGAACCCAGGATCTTAATCTTCTTCCCTATTGCTGACATAAAGTTCAGTTCCATATTCCAGCTTGGTGAGTCAGCTGCTACCCTAAATCCCATGGTAATTACATAGCTGAATAAAACATGTTAAGTCACAGGAAATAAAAAGGAAAAAACCATTACTTTATTTCTAGAAACCTTGACTTGTCATTCATCAAAAAGAACATTCACACCAGGCTCTCAGATACCAGCATCTGTGTGAGGTTTGCCTGACCACATGCTGAAATGCTTTTTACATATAGAGAGCCATTTTTCTTCTACAGCCAAGTTCAGATTCTGTGCCAATGAACACAGGATATATAGAGTAATGTAATAATTTCCACCAGCAACTAGAATGGTACCAAGGCTTCATTGTACATGACAGAACTGGCCTTGACAGTCTGTTCAGTCTTACCCTCCCGCTGCTGCCACATCAAAGGCCAGTGCCAGATTTTGAGATAGTGGGGCTCTGTGTTCAGCCTCATTTTGTCCCCCTGTCCACACCCTGCTTGAGACCCATCCAAGAAAAAAAAAACACTTATCTGATCCCCAGGGGCAAAAGGTGAGGGGTGCCACTGGGGGGAGGCACTGGCTATGTTAGCCCCCCCCCCCAGTCCAAAGAAGGGCGAGAACAACCCCTGTCTGCCCAAGGCCCTGCGTCTCCCCACCCCTGCTCCGCCCTCTCCCTGCACTTGCTCTGCCCCCTCTCCTCCTCTTCCCTGCATTTGCTCTGCCCCCTTTCCACCTCTTCCCTGTGCTTGCTCCATCTTGGCTCTTCCCCCAACCAATGGGGATTGGGGAACTAATGGGGCTGGAAGTCCAGCAGCAGCAGCAGCAGCAGCAGCAATCTACTTCCTCCCCACTCACCAGCAGCAATGGGACAAGTGTAGCAATACAGCCCCGGCTCGCTCTGCTCTCCAGCTGCATCACCCCACTTCCCATAAAGGGCAATCCTGCCCCCTCCCCCAAGTGATGTGCCAGGAGAGCAGAGTGAGCTGGAGCCCTGTTGCTCTGCTTCCCCGGCCAGTGAGTGACATGGGGGCGGGACTGGACCCCTGCTGTGGACCCTCCAACCTCGCTAGGTCTCCCTGGCTGTCCAGTGACTCTGACCATGCTAGTTGGCCCCTTGCCTGGCCCATCCATGGCATGGGGGTGGGGGGCATGTGCTGCCATGCTGCACCCCATTATTCATTCTCTTTTGCTTCAGTCTTTGAAGTAAATGAAAATAAAGCGAGGTACACGACTGTTTTTATTGTTTAACTTCCCCCCACCCTGGCCCACAGACCACTGGAAAATTGAGGGTCTCAGTGGACACTGAGAAACCTTTCCAAATGTTATTTGTACCATTAGCTAGCTATTGTAATGTGCTTTGGATAAAAGCACTTTCTAACAAAAAATTAATAACCTTCGCTTGGTCCACCAGAATGGAGTTCTTGGCCCACAGTTTGAGAACTTCTGGGCTAGAGGAAAGCTTGTATTTGCATCAGGCTACTGTGAAAAATGTGTAAAAATTAATATAGATGCTTTGCATCAGTTATTTTATTATTTTCCTCAGCATGCCATACAGGAGAGCAATCAACATTAGCCTGCCAAAACATGTGAAAACTGTTTCTGGACAGAGAAAAAAATTGATTTAAAAAAAATTCTTTGATCACTTACTGGGACCAAATTCTGTTCTGATTGAAATCAAAGGGAATTTAACTAAATAGAAGCAGGCTTCGACATTTGGAAAGGACAGAACACAACCACTTAAGCAAGAAGGATCTTGCTTATACCAGAGGTGTCAAAGGCTCCTAGCTGAGAAAGTCAGCAGACATCTGATCTTTGCTCACTGCAAAAGGAGGAATCAGGAATCAACGAGGCTGGAAGACTTGCTGTACCATATCCAGAGGTAACTGGTCAGATGTAACTGGCCATGTGCCTCTCCAGCCCAGGGAAGGGCTAGAGCAATCCCATTCCACCCCAGACCTGTCTCACCCCGTCCCTTACCCACCGTCTCCAGGCCACCCTTGCTCTGCCACCTTCCCAGCCCTATTTCACCCTTGCTCCATGCCCGTCCCCCTTCTTCCACCAGCTGAGGCAGCCTGGGGGACTAGAAAGGCTGGAACCCAAACAGCAAGGGTCTGCATCCCCCACTCCCCAGCAGCAGGGATGGGGGCAGTGTAGCAAGGTGGCTCCAGCTCAGGTTGCTTTCTGACAGCACCACTCTGATTCCTGCCAGGGGATGTAGAGGTAATTCTGCCTCTCCCCCAGAATGGTGTAGCCTTGCTATCCCTCCCCACCCCGCCACTGCCAGCTATTGCATGGGGAGAGGCAGAGAGCAGGAGCAGACCCCTGCTGCTGGCACTGGCCCTCAAGCTTTACTAGTTTCCCTGCTGGCTGGCCCCTCTGCCTCACTGTACTTGTAATCCCTCATGCCCTCCCCTTGCATTGTCGTGGCAATATCCAACACCTTCCCCTGTCACCCCAGGTCCACCCCAGCCTCCTGTGCCATGCCTCCATTTTTTGCATGATGCATCCTCTAACCCCATGCCCTCAAAACCATTCAATACACATCTTCCATTGGTAGTGGTAATATGCGCCTAGCGTATTACAACTGAAGACACACGGCCTAATTCAGCCCCCCCCCCCAACACACACAACTATGAAAGGGGCATATACTCATATTCAAGAAATCCATCTTAATTCATGCTTGAAAGTTCATCTCTCAGTTGCCCCATGAACAGGTTGCTTATGGTTTTTATACCCAGGTGTGGATGCACACATGGCCATTATCTAGTCAGAGAGCATATGCACACAACTCAGTGAACCACACCCACTAGATCTGCTGCTTTGCCTGAAAATTTTTTCTGCAGTGGCTCTGGTACCAGAATAGGAGTGGAAAAATAGTAGGCCAAAAGGTGCACATGCAGAATTCCCTCTGAAGGCATCGGTACCACAAAAAAGCTTGTGTGTATTTAGTGACTTTTGGCAGAAACACTCTCTTTTCCACATTGCAATAAGATTTTTCCTAGGTTGGCATAAAGTTCTTTGAATTTCTACATGCCAGACTAGGAAAAAACAAAAAACAAACAGACAGTCATACATGAACATGAGGGATGGGAGATGATTCTGAGTTGAAAATATTACAATATGACAGACTAAATATAAATTAACACATTTCTTCCTATTATTGATCACACTAAGCAGTAAAGGATTGAACACTTTCAAACTTCACTGAAGTTAAGGAGTCAAAACCTGGGAATCCTAAATAAAGAACTATATCCCACTGATGTCAACTGTAAACCAGACCCAAATGTAAAAGCAAAAGAGAAAAAAATGGCATGAAAAGTTATACTTTAGAGAACCCTATTTGTATTTAAAGCTACACTGAAGACAAGAGTTTAAGAGCTTTTCACCCTTACATTAACATTGGCCTTGTGATGCTGCTGAAGTATATGCGCACTCAGGATAGTTGGCTCAAAAGAATGGTTGTGTGATTTACACAGTACACCTTTTTAAAAGCAACACGTTCTGAATTTTGTATTTGTGAATGTAATTGTTATCCATGACTTTCCTTTTCCTTCATTATTAACCAGGTACTTTCAAATTTGTTTAATCTCTTCTCCTGGGCCAGAATTTTGTCCTCTCATCTCATCAGTCATGCAGATTTCTATTGCATATTCTGAGCTTGTTCTGTGAGCGGAACTTCGGCTGGCATCAGAGTGCGCAAAACAGGCAATAAATATCTGCAGTGTGGACAGGAGATAAAATTTTGCACATACTGGTGCATACAGATCAAATTTCCTGGCACAGAGACAGGAGTGATCTGACCAGAAGCCTAGAACCCAGGAACATCCAGATATCACAACAACTTATATCATAGCCAAAGTCAAGTCACCAACTTTCTTTGCCTGAGTCCTTCCCTTAACTGTCTCTAAAGCAATCTGAAGGGTGTTGTAAAAAGTCTTAGTATCATGATTATAATATGATTCATGAACATCGTGTTGTATAATGGACTAAGGAGAAAAATATTGTACAAGTTCCCTTGTAACTTCAAAAAACTATCCCCTCCCCTAAAAAAAAAAAAACCAAAAAGACCCCAACATCCTCGCAACATCGATTCTCTGAAAAGATAAACAACTTTCTATGGGAACTTTAAAGGTTATTTAAAAATGACAAATTCCGTCTTAGTGAATTGCACTCTAAGTGCTTGGAACCCCAAATTCACATAGGTGCAAGCAGTCCTAGCAATCCCAGAATATAAATATTAGCAAGGACCAGTTGCCTGAATAAATAGTTTGCATGGACAGGCTCTAACTTATACACTGCTGCAAAGTGCATTGGTAACAAAGGTATGGAGTAGGATGGAGAACACAGAAGAAGTGATATCCCAGTGAAAGATCAAGAGATGTGATGTGGGGCAACATATTACTATTTTATAAATTTAAAAAATCTGGAATTAAAGTAGATTGATGACATCAGCAGGCTACAGGTGAGAGGTCAAGAAGTTTGAAGGCAGATGAGGTTGCTTGGCACACAGGCTGGAAGTTGCATGAGAAAGGAGATAGAGATGCTCTTAAGAGAAGACAACAAGAGCATAAAAGAATGCCAAAAAGGAAGATGCTGCAGGACAAGTAGAGAAATAGATGAACTAGAGCTAGTCAGAGCCTTGGAGATGAATTGTCTCAAGGAGATATAAAAAGGGTATAATGGGGCTGGTGCAGGATTCAAAGGAGGGGTGGCCTTTAAATACCCTCTAAATAAGCATGCATACTTTCAGAAATGGAGGATGATACAGTTATTTGCCTTAGCTTCTTCCTTGCATTTTCCCTCCAACAGTATGGCTGGAATATTTGAAACAGCGCTACTCAGCATGTGTGCTTAGAATCTTGTAAACAAGTCACCAATTTTGATTGTCACTAAAAGGCTAACCTTTACTGTAAGGTATCTCAGAGTAGCACTTAAGACACTAATATTTTCCTGTACTTAGGACAGAAAATAGAAGCAATTTCTCAGGTACCACTGTATTCTGTTGGAATAGGACTGAATTTTTAATAGTACCACTCGGGTACTGGAGGTGTCAGTATGAAAGGAGTTCTGCAAGGGATGAAGACAGATAGTTCCAGAGATGCTTTCATGCACATAACTGCTTTTAAAGCGAGTTCTGTCTGCTATTGTACCATCCAGTTGTAAAGGCAGGATGTTTATGGCAAACATGATAGAGGCTCATATTTTAAACCTACATAAACACTTTTCCCCCTTGACTCCCATCCATGCGATTATAGTAATCTCCCAAGATATTAAGTGGAATGGGTCTACATATGGTCACTACCTTAGAAGGCCCAGTTAGTTTTTATATGTGCTGAGGTACATTGAAGTACATCATCATGCAGAAAAATACATTTGACATATTCCTGCTTATGCCTATAGAGTCAAATTAAATAGATTATTATTTACCTACAAAATAAGTGACAGCATATGAAATGAATGTTTGATTTCTAAAGTGCTTGAAATCTTTGACACTTGCTCAAGATCATCTCCAAGTATTAAAATAGGCTCAGTCTGGACAGCTGATCAACACCCCCATTGATTCAGAGTGTTCAGTGCCACACAAGATTCAGTCCTTAAAAATGTACATTTTGAGGTTGTACAAGTAATTCAGCAAAACAGCTACATTGCTTTATTGGAGTACTAATCTCTATGCAAAAAGAAAATTTAAGCACTCTGAATTACCCTTAGCTTTGTTTTTAGGAAAATATATTGACAGTTGGTGGATGAATTAGAGCTAAATGCTTCTCATATGTACCTTTTGGATTTACTCTAATGAAACATAGGATGATATATGCTCTAGCAAGGGTTGCTTGCCAAGGTCCCAGTTGTGCCAGGTGCCGAGCAGCTCCAGAGATGTGCTCAGCACATTGAAGCCAATGAGAGAATTCAGCACTAGGATCAGCCCCTGCAATCCGTGATGTCCGCTAAGATTCCTCGATAAAAGGAACTCTCTCTCCACTCACAGCATTTCCTTTTCTCAAGGTCATCAGAATCCAAGGGGTATAATTAATATTAAAATGGACATTTTTCCCCTCTTGGTGCCAACAAATACTCCCACTTCCCAGGGTGACTTTTGCCTCCTATTTTGGCAGGCTACCCTTCTTCCATATTTCATAACTACAATTGTGTAATAGAACATAACTATAGCAGCTTCTAGTTATGGTAAATATGCTGAGTCTTAACCTCATTACCAGCTCTGCTGTGTCACTTGTTCCCGGATACTCATTTGTTCTGTAACCTCAAGTGCCTGGGGAACTGTCCTGCTTGCCAGGCTTATGGAGCACTAGACATGTTGTACTGCACGCTATTCAGCAGAGAGACACACTGTTGCATACCCCAAGAACTGTCACAAACAAAACTACCTGCTGGAGTTGCTCAGGCTGAACAGGGACCCATCCCCAAATGTGAGTGAGTAAGGTCTTTTAAATTAAAAGAAAGTTAATCATGTGAATGACTACACTGCTGGAAGAGACTGTCTAATTAAATCAAAATGGTTATTAGTCTTTTGTCGCTGATCACTTATTAGCAGGAAATAATTCGTCACTGTCACTTGTAGTAGGAGTAACTCACTATTTTTATGAAATTTCTCCTCTTGAGAATGTAAGCCCATAGGCCTCCTATGGAAGTAGTAATTCAAGGGGCTGATTATTCTCTTCCAGAGAGTGTGCTAGGGAAATGGGTTTCAACTTCTGGGGTGCAGTCCTGGCCCTAGGTAAGTCAACTGCAAAACTTCCAATGACTTTAGGAGGCTCAAGATTTCACCTTGGTAGGGAGCAATGGTTTAAACGACATGTGGAAGTGGGATTTCCTTCCATTCTAACTCTGCAGGAGGCCTGACTCTCAAGACCCAAAGAAGTCCTGAGTCTCATGCTCATTGCCTCCAAACTGCTCCCCAGTTTGTGCCATTGTCCCCATACTGTGCCAGTATGGTTCCTTCTGACAATAGGTTGCCCATGCCCTGGCTGCTCCAGTCTTACTGCTACTTGCAGCTCCACAGCTCATTCTCACTCCTCTACAATACCGAGAGGGTGGAGGAATCAGCATGAGAGAATGCTGACAACTGTCAGCAATGCCATATGGTACAAGATGCCTGAGGGTTTGTGAGGCCATGACACAACAGACACTCATCCCCGTTGATCTTTCCCCTTCATGCCATCAGTGAAGCCCAAAATTCCCAGAGGGGGTTTCTCACAAATCAATAGCATAGGGCCACTGAAGACACTCAGAAGAAAAATCTGCAGAAATGTGCTGACTTATGCTAAACTATAGATGAACCTATTTATTCATTTTCTAAAAAAAATAAATATGCCCCTCAATCCTTACTTCACAGCAATCAGAGGAAGCTTTGGTTTAGTAGGGAACAAATAGAGAATTCAGGAATGGGTCCTGTATCTTCTTGCAGCTCAGAGCAGAGCAAAGGTTCCCAAGGTAAACCAACAGTCATACAGCTCTGCAGTGTTTGATGGATTATATCTTATAAACATTCAAAGGAAGCTTTTTGGAAGGCTTGTCAATAGGAATCCAATGATGCGCTTGAGACCAAAATTGTTCCCTTTTCATATTGATGAGACTGGGCACATTCAGTTCATGCTGCTAATGGGTGAATCAGTGAATTAAATGGAGAATGTCACTAAAGTATTAATTTTCCAGGAGTCTTTTGGCTTATCACTTTGATTGCCTTATGATAAATAGCTTCCTGCTTCATGAGAAATAGTATTTCTTTTTAGTACCATTTGGTCCTCATTGATTTCTCTGTTAATGTACTTCGATAACTCATTAGCTGCCCCTGTTTTTCCTGCTTTTCATTTTAGAGTGCTCCAACTCTGAAATGAAATTATACCTTTTCTACTATAAATGTTAACATGGGACAATTAATGGACAACAGAAGAGGAATATTTTGATATCAAAACCAGCTGTTTTCTGTCAGGTAGATTATCAGAAGCTTCCCCCGCCACATCCTGAGACACTCTGGCTGGTCTGAGATTTGATGAGCATACAGTGTTACTTTTAGATATGGGCTGAGTTCCAGTTACATATTTGGCTGTTTAATAAGCAGACTTTAGGATAACAGTCTTCATGGGAATAAAAAAAGGGAGTAAAGAAAGGGCTCCCTGTGCTATTCTTAGCAGCAAACAGATTTGGAATTTTGATTGTAAAGCATGGAATTTATAAACGTTGCCATTCTAAATTTAATTCATTTGTATACAGTTCAGCTGGATGATCAAGTGTTACAGTATTTTCCTGCTTGTCAGGTCAATTCTGAGTTTAAGAGCCTCTAAACTAAGAAAAAGTCATTCAATAAACACAGATAGTCATTTGTATGTGTGTGCATAGATACATACACATGACTGATTTACTTCAGGGGGAAAGGCAAGGAAATTCTCTCCTGTACCCTGTATCATTAAGATATCTACTCTGTGGTCATAAATGTTCAGTAAGTTCTCAGCCATGGAGTACTTTCATTCTCCAATCTATCTAGCTATACCTGTTTGAACTCATTTGATGATAGTGGGATATAAAATTTACCTTATTTAATAAATACATTACGGATTAAAAAAGAGGTACACAACTAGACACATACACAGACCTTTCAGTTTCAGTCGTTTTTTTCTTCCATTCTATAATATAAACTCAGTGAAAGTTTGCTCCTATAGCATTGCATAAATTGCATTTTCAGTGTTTTATGAGTAGATTGGCTTTTTAAAAAGTGATAAATAAGCTTTTAATTGCTATATTTGGGCAACTGTGACTGATCATTATTTTATGTTTTAGATGAAAGGCTTATTTTGCCAGTACTTTGGTAAGTAGCATATAGTTCTTATAATTTAAAATAAAAATCACTCAAATCCCTTAATAGGGATCTCCTAGTGGGGAAGAGGTGGAGGAACGACATTTGGATAATCTGGTTTCCCCTCAGAATTACCAAACTAGAGTAAAAATGACTTGCCCTCTCATGACATGCCCAAAATCCAAACTAAGACCCTTCACATTTTCCCGCATTGCTATAAACACTTACGTGGCCCCCAAGATGTCTCTGGGGGGATCCTCTGGAGATCAATCCCATCCTTATCCATTTCTTATCCAAGCCTGGAAAGCTCAGCTGCAAATTGGTACCAAAAAGAATATTTCAACTTGGAGGGATCCTTCCTCTTTGCTTTTTTTCCTTTCTTTCAACGGGCATAAGGAAGCCAGTCAGCTACTGCCCCCACTTTTGTCAGACAGGACATTTGCTAGCAATGTGACCACCACCACCGCTAATAATAAACGTACAGTCCCTGCAACCAGCCAAACTTGAGAGAGGAAAAAAAGAAACCGAACAAGTTCCCAACGGGATGCTCTGGAAAGCAGAGCAGCTCCGCACGCACCTACGAGCTGACCCTGCTCCCCTTGCAGAAAGCTGCAGCCTCTGCCATGCAGAAGGGGTTTTAATCGCTCGGCGCCTTCTCAGGACCCCCCACCCCACGCCGGCAAGAGAGCGGCAGGGACTTTAAATAGAGCAGTGGGCTGCTCCGCGCCCGCAGCACGCTCGCTCCTGCACAAGGCAGTGGGATCCCAGCCCTCCACGTGACTCGCTTGCCGGGCGCAGCACAGGGAGCGCCTATTCCCCAGCAGCCGGAGCTCTCTGGGAGTGGGGCGCGCCCTTGGCGCGCAGCAGGAGGCTCCAGGCATCCCCGGAGCAGCGCCTCGCTTGGCTTGGCAGGCTAGCCCGTGGCGGGGCTCTGCCCTGCCTGAAGCGCTCGGGGGCGGCGGGGGCTAGGATCTGTTCCCGGGTCGCACTGTTTGCTTGAGGGGGCTTTTAGACGGAGCACCTGTAGCTGGGTGTTTCCTACAGGGCTTGGGGGAGTGGGGGGGCCAGGAGCAGACAGCCCGTGTGGTAAGCCCAGGTTGTGGGGAGGGTTGAAATGGGGGTCGCTAGAAAAGGAGTTATGACTGGAGTTGGCTTCTCAGCTCTGCAGGGAGATCTGGAACTTTTTCTCCTCTGGGCTGAGATTGGAGATTTTAGGGAAGAGGGACCAGACAGATCCCAGGAGATCTGAGCTCGATCTAAAATTGCAATCTTCCCACTCCCTTTCCATAGGCTTTGAACCAAATCAGATTTCAGGTGCTCTCCTGGAGTTTTGCTGCAGGCAAAGGAAAGCAGGGAAGTGCTGAACAGCACCCTGCCAAACTGCAAAGAAGGCACCTTCTTTGTGACCATAAAACCCCACAATGACACCTATCAGTAAACATAATAAATCCCAACCCAGATCTACCTTAAACAGAGCCATTTGCTGCAGAGTGAACTGACCTTGGGAGTTTGAGTAACCCCCCTGAATGATGGCAGCAGCTGACATGTGCTAGGAGAATTCCTCTCAAAGGTCACTAACTTTTTTTCCCTCCAGCAGGCTGCAGCACCAGGGGTAGTTTTCGGAAACCACGCACTGGAGACCTAGCAGAACTTCCAATGGGGTCAGGCTGAGTTTTTGGACATCACCCCCAGCCTTTGGGGGTCCAGAAAATTCCTGTCTCTTGACTGATGGTATCCATCAGAGTAAGATATAATTAAAGAGGGTATTAGCATGGTAAAGTCTTTGATAGTTCATTGATCTCTTGGAATGGTTTTGGACTCCTATACAAGGAAAAGGTCAAAATTTAATAGGACTGTGGTGAAAAAGGCCCTCTTCAACTGCCTAGTCAGAGCATCATGATTTAATGGTTCAGTGCCCAGAAGGAGTTTTATTTTTAACTTTCTCTTCCTCCTTCTTCTATGTTGCAAGCCTTGTCATTTAAGATAACTTCCAAGGGCCTGGTTTTAGTGTAGTTGGGTAGCTATACAGATACGAGATTTTCAAAAGCATCTAAGGTGCTTGCCTGCACTTTTAGTCACCTACGTATCTCTAAGGACCTGGCTAATTTGAGCCTTAGCAGTGACGACAGAGATAAGTAAACTGGAGCAGGACATCTTGCAGTTTACGAACACCTGTGCAAGGGAATAAAGTGCATAAGGAGCTCCTTCACTCCCATGGGGGGCTATTTGCATGACAGCTTACATGGGGGTGAGAAGAAGTGCCGCAAAGTTTCTGTTCTCACTGCTGCATATGCAGGTGTGACTTTGATTACATCCTCCCTGCAAAACACTGGCCATGACTACCACCAAAATAAAAAAGTGCGCGCGCGCACGCACACAGAGCAATGGGGAAAGCAAGAACCCTTTGTGACTGAATCAGTCTGATGCCTGCAATATTCCTGAAGCAGTGCAGCCATGTTCTGATCCTTACTGACAGTAGACCATAGGGTACCAAATTTAACTCCTGGGGGCTCATCCAAAGCCATGGGAGAAGAAAGATGGTATTAGAACCCAAACTCTTACCTTCTAGGCACAGTGCTAAGCCACAGAGCTGATTCTGTCTCACTGAAGAAGTGTTTCAAGAGTCAAACTCCTAATTTTACTCTCTCAGGTTTCCTTGATGGTACAAGTGTTCAGGCTTTTGTGGTCACTGCAATACTGAAACAAGGAGAGAACAACCTCAGAATAAGTTTGAAATCTGATGTGATGCAGCGGAAAGACCATTGGATACGGGTATAAACAAAGGACTTTTTTAGAATGTAGATGATTTCTTGACAGAATATAAATTCCAAGAGGCTTTGAAAATGCTTTTAGGCTATTTTTTTTTCAAACTGTTTACTTCCTTTCACTTTTTAAATGCAAATATAGATTTAGACAACTATGAAAAATGTACAATTTTTACTTTATTGAAGTAGTACGTGTTCCAGATCTGCAATATGTTTGAGCATAATTTGTACTTACTTATGTGAGCATAAACTCTATACCTGTACAACATTAACATGTGAACACTGGAGAACAGTGGTGTTGTCATAAGGTGCCCTGGCTCTACAGCACCCCTTTTGGGCCAAAAGAAGTACTGTAGGTGCTTCCTGCCTCCCTCTCCCCTGACATCAACAAGCAGAACAAAAGAGCAGAAATGTAGCACTTTAAAGACTAACAAAATGGTTTATTAGGTGATGAGCTTTGGTGGGACAGACCCACTTCCTCAGATCAATTTCATTTCCAGTACAGACTGTTAGTTAAGTACAGAGGACCAAGAAGAAAAAGAATTGCAATAAAACTGACAAATCAAACAGGATTGAAGGAAGGGGATGTTAATGTCTCAGACAGAACAATTAACATCCCCCCCACCTCTCACCACCTTCATCCAATCCTGTTTGTCAGTTTTTATTGCTTTTTTCCCCTCCCTTTGTGGTCCTCTGTACTTGTAACTGTCAGTCGGTATTAGAAATGAAATTGATCTTAGGAAGTGGGTCTGTCCCACAAAATCTCATCACCAAAGAAATCATTTTGTTAGTCTTCGAAGTGCTACATTTCTGCTGCTTTGTTTTGTTGGAGCACAGACTAACCCGGCTACCTTTCTGTTACTAATCAACCAGCAGATCAATGAAGTTTTAAGAAGGGAACAATGCCCTTTCTGAAGGGGACAGAAATCTAGTTTATTAACTGTAGAACCAATGAAAATGCAAGCAAGCCTTCTTCCCAATGTCAAAGACAGAAAACAGTCTGCCCCATTCCCCCCATGTCCATCTCTTTACTCCCAAAGGGCTCTGTGAGCTAAGGGCCCTTTCCTGGAGTCAGACGTCTTGCCACTACCTAGACTTTCCCCAGAACTAGGGTCCTACACAGCTGACAGCTGCAGCTCTTCTCTTGTAGAACATATCATTCCTGCTAGAATGAGCTCACCAGCCATTGCTTGTGAGTTACCTGTCTTGTGAGAGCACACTTTCCAGAGACCTTGCTCTGGTGAGTTCCCCCGAAAGCTCCTCTCCTCCACAGTTTCCAGTTTCTGCAACATACTCTAGCTTCCCCCAGATAATCCTTTGAAAGCTTATTAGACAATTAGGTGATGGCTGGCCACCAAGGGATTGACTTGATTCCAGGTGTGTCTGAAATTGGCTCACTCTCCCTTATAGAAGCCTGCGGCAGGTAGGCTGACTCCTTAAAGGGCCAGGCTCTGTGATAGCTGACAACTGAACTTACTGAGAGGGAACAGAAAATGCCAGTTAGGTTCTGTCAGAGTTTTAACCAGGGACTTTAACAATATAATATTTCCCTGCAGCCTGTGACAACCCCCAGTACACCACTAGAGCATGTGCTTGCTAAGAGGAGGTGGAACAGATCAGTGAATCTATTCATGTTTCTGTCCAGTTAAGCCAAAATGCTCTCTCACAACCATGGAAGGAGGCAGCACCAGCTGACAATCAAGCTTATATTAAGTAAACTTGAAGGCAATGATTATGTTTGGCTCATAAAAATATACTAAGTATCTTGATAGTATAGTATGGTATAGTATAGTATAGTATGGCTCCCCTCACAGAATTTGAAACACAAAAACCAGATGTTTCTTCTGGATGTCCTGGGTTTTCTGAATTGCCTTGTAGTTAATTATATTTGTTCTAAAATTATTTTATGAACCCCCTGGATGGCTTAGAGGTGAACTTTGTGGGAATCAGGGAAATCACTCCAATTCTGTCTTGGATTTGGTGGGTCAAATTTTTGATAAGGTCACCCTAGAGAACACCTTTGGCAACAGAGTGAACCTCTTTGGAGATAATCACATGATCATGAAATGAAACACTGTTTGCAAGAATAATCCCATATCCAGTATTTTTCGTCAACAGTGAAACTATAAGCAATAAGACCTCCCACCCCCGCGATCGTCAGTTCCAAAATGTCAGCATTTTGTAGGGCGCATGCAAGCAATACAATTGGACTTATATAATACCCAGTATCTAGCTTTTGTATAGAATACTACAACTGCAGGGAACTTTGGCAGGTCATTAAATGCAGTCCCCTGCATTCATGGCAGGACCAGGGATCTGCAACCTGCAGCTCCAGAGTCACACATGTCTTTGAGGACTTCTGCGGCTCCTGACACTAATTGTAAAGTTAAACAAAAACCCCTCCTGATTATTTTCTATATACAGTGAACATCTAAAAGCCCAACAATGAACAACTTGTATCTAAATAGCAGCAATATGTGATCTGAAAACATTGGATAATTTCCCCTTTAATAGGCGCAGTGAATTGTGGGATATGACAGTGTATCTGTGTTTTGCCTGTGTTGCTAATAAAATCTTGATTTTGAAAAGGAAGTTTGCAGCATTCCTGCTGTGAAAGGCAATGCACACTTGAAGAAAGAAAACAAATTAAGCATGAAATAAAATTGGCATAATTGAAATGGGTTCGAGAGTGAAAGTCAGGAGGACAGCGGTACAAACATGTAAAGTGTGGAGAAATGGAATATGTAAGAAGTTTGTGACCGTCCTGCAGTAAACATGTATCGTATTACAAATCATTCAGTGTGTGCTGTTCTTAAAATAGGGGTTACAGAAAAGTATGGTTTGACATTATTTATTAAAGACTGTCTCATATTTGTGTGTGTTGTGGCTCTTGAATCACTGAGTTTTTACTCCGATTCCCCCCAAAATGGCTCTTCTTGCAATTTTGTTTGCTGACCCCTGATCTAGACCACCCCTGTCAGGAGTTTGTCTAGCCTGCTCTTAAAAAATCTCCAATGATAGGGGATTCCACAACCACCCTGATAGGTAGGAAGCTTTTTCTAACATCCAACCTAAAACTTCTTTGCTGCAATTTAAGCCCTTTGCTTCTTGTCCTCTCATCAGAGGTTAAGGAAGCTAATTTTTCTCCTCCTTCCTTGTAACAACCTTTTAGATACAGTAGTCTCTTGAGTTATATGAGGGTTGCGCTCCCACACACCCTCGCATAACTCTAATTTCACATAAGTCAGGGAAGCGGCTTTTCCCCCCAGCGGAACACATGTTCTGAAGCTGGGGAAACAGCAGGAACGCCTAGAGCTCCTTTCGAAAGGTAAGTCCTGGGGTTGGGGGAGGGGGCAGGTCAGGAGTTAAGCCTAGCAGTGGGTTGGGGCCATGGGAGGGTGGCATGGAGGTTAAGTCTGGGGTGGGTTGGGGCTGCAGTGGGGGACAAGGGGTGGAGTTGAGCCAGGACCACACGGCCCTGTGGGAGGTTTAGCTGGAGCTGTGCATGGTGGGGGAACGGGGTGAGCTGGGGCTGTGGGGTAGGTGAGCCAGAGCCAGGGCTGCGAGTGGGGGGTATGTGAGCTGGGGCCATGTAGGGTGGGGGTTTAAACCGGGGCTGTATGGGGCTGGGGGCGAAGGATTTTGAGTAGTGCTTAGCTCACATTAATGTGAGTTAAGCACAACTCAAAATTGTGTATTTTGAGGCATTACTGTATTTGAAAGCTGTTACTGTGTACCCTCTAGCTGCGTCTACACGTGCACGCTACTTCGAAGTAGCGGCAGTAACTTCGAAATAGTGCCCGTCACGTCTACACGTGTTGGGCGCTATTTCGAAGTTGAAATCGACGTTAGGCGGCGAGACGTCGAAGTCGCTAACCCCATGAGGGGATGGGAATAGCGCCCTACTTCGACGTTCAACATCGAAGTAGGGATGTGTAGACGATCCGCGTCCCGCAACATCGAAATAGCGGGGTCCTCCATGGCGGCCATCAGCTGGGGGGTTGAGAGATACTCTCTCTCCAGCCCTTGCGGGGCTCTGTGGTCACCGTGGGCAGCAGCCCTTAGCCCAGGGCTTCTGGCTGCTGCTGCTGCAGCTGGGGGTCCGTGCTGCATATACAGGGTCTGCAACTAGTTGTTGGCTCTGTGTATCTTGCACTGTTTAATGAAAGTGTGTCTGGGAGGGGCCCTTTAAGGGAGCGACTTGCTGTTGAGTCCGCCCCGTGACCCTGTCTGCAGCTGTGCCTGGCTCCCTTATTTCGATGTGTGCTACTTTGGCGTGTAGACGTTCCCTCGCTGTGCCTATTTCGATGTTGGGCTGAGCAACGTCGAAGTTGAACATCGACGTTGCCAGCCCTGGAGGACGTGTAGACGTTATTCATCGAAATAGCCTATTTCGATGTCGCAACATCGAAATAAGCTATTTCGAAGTTGGGTGCACGTGTAGACGTAGCCTCTGTCTTCTCTTTTTTAGATTTAATACCCCCTCCCAAATTCTTTCAATCTTCCCTCATAGCTCATGTTTTCTAGATCTTTAATACATTTTTGTTTCTCTTCTATGGACTTCCTTCAATTTGTCCACATCTTTCCTTTTTCTTTACAAGGAAGCTGAACAAAGCACAGAAATCTTCTGCAGGTAAAAGTCCTACTGTCTTAAAGTTGGGGGTGAATTAAAAAAAAGAGTAATTTGCTGTGCTTTCTAAATTTCACTAATTTTAGGTTTTAACTAGACTAAATGTAGCTCTACCACTTATTTCTGCTTGCTGCCTCAGCTGAATCATACCACAGGCAGCCTCTGAAAGACATCAATTATGGCAGTGGATGGAAAAGTTTGATATGGATCCCATTCCTGCACAAGTGTATGTCGATCAAATTAAACAGAAATTCTCACTTGGATCTCCAAAAATGAGCCTAGCACTCTTCATCCATAGATCTCAAAGTGCTTGATATCCCCATTAGTATCCTATCGTTCCATCTATGGAATTCGCATTGAAGTCACCTGGAGTTTTGCATAAAAAACTAACAATAAACTATATCCCAGAATGTAATTACATCATCTCACCAGTATGTGATTTCAATGAAACTCTCCAAGATAATAAAAGTAAGAATACGTGCAAGTGTTAGCAGAATCAAATCCTAGTACATAAACTTTGCAATTAGCACCGGCTAATTTATTTCCCCCCACCCTATCAAATAAAAAAAGAAATCACACCAGTTTAAAGGACAAGTAAGTAAGTACTTTGCTGAAGTGCTAGAGCTGGAAGGACTTTGTGAATTTGGACTAGGGTGAGTCAGGTATTTAGATTTCAAATTATAAAATAGAAATTTGCATTATGTCAATTGAAGTCACTGCACAGAGTAATATACTCTGAAAATAGGGCGTGTTTTTCAGGCATGTGAATGTGTAAAGTCGTCAAACTGAGCATTTGCTGCACAAACAAGTTTACTGCTTTGACAAACATTTTTGCTGGGATTGTCTGCAATAAAACAGATGGAAAATGGATCACCAGACATTTGAAAAGTCCTTTAGGAGGCAGATTTTATTGTTTTAATAAATAAGAATGAGGAAAACAAAACCAGTTAGAGCAGTAGAAGAGATGAGGAAGATTTCAGGTACAAACACTTTTTGCTTTAAAGTAAAATGGGATCCCCACATTTCATGTCCTGGGATCTTCCCTTGTTAGCTCTACATGAAGTAACCATGGAACAGCATGCAAGGTTCACTGTGGCCCTGATCTTGAAAATAATTCTGCACATGCTTAACTTCATGCACAAGTAATCTAGTCCCATTGACACTTCACATTCTTGAAGTTGATCATGAGCATAAGCACTTGCAGGATCTGGGCCTAAATTATTTCATAGCATCTGCTTACACTAAAAAAACAGACTTGACACCCCATTCTCCTTTGTCTGCCTTGCATTTGCAAAGTGTTGCTCACTTTACAGCAGCCAACATTTAGAATCTCCTCATTGTCTAACAGTAGCTAATACAAGCTTTCGTGCTAATGCTGGTAAAAGTTTTCAAGACACTTTGTGGATGTTGAAGGACTTGAGTGTTTCTGCCACTGAGAGGGATACCATGTGAGTGATATCATCTGTGAGTCCAGGCAGGACTCTGAAGGCTAGATTTTGATTTTTTAATTGCAAGGAGTTATGTATAAACAGCATTGCCATGGGAGTAGCCAGAGACACACTATGATTCAGATGTACCTCTGAGTCACAATTCCTCTTCTGCTCCTTCCTTGCTCTTGAGGGAAGGAAATTGCAGCAAACCCCATCCCATCCCAGCTGCACTGGTAACTTGGGAGAGGGACGTAACCAAGCCACTTTTCATTTCCCTCCACTGCCCACCCACTGACAGCCATTTATTCCTGCATGCCTGGACCCATGCTCCACATAAGCAGCATAGAGGGAGTTACGATGCTTCTCACTCCCTTGCATGGGGATGTAGCTCAAGTCACAATCTAAACCCAAATATAGATTCTGAATGCTATTTAATTCTCAATCTTGTCTGACTCTCCTGAGGTACCAGTTAGAAAAGCAGATCATGTTCCCCCTTTGCGGTCCTTGTTACAGCTTAAGTTCCTTTATCATATGGAGAGAAGAGTAAAGTGTTTTTGGGTGTTTTAGAATTTATTTTTATGATATACTCCATATTTTTCTGTGGAATTCAGTGTCCCATTCCACACTGATGTTGCCTTTCTAATCTAAGATCACTGTACAGTTTATCCATTCTATGTATTTTGAAACTTTCTCAGTACTCCTAGTTCATCTCTTCAGCAGTTTGGTCAAACTGATACTTCAGACAGACAGTGGCACATGCACAGAGTTATTGGAACAGCATAAGAGCAGAAGTCACTCCTGTATGCACATTTATCATTTGATCACAATAGTTCCTTCTGCTCTTATTGTACACTTATCTTCCCGCTCTGGTTTACACTAAAATCAAAAGGAGTTTGGCTGCTGGTTCCAGCAGTTTAAGGTAAGTAAATACATGAAACAAACTAATCGTTGATACATCCTTATTACATAACATGGAATAAATCACTAGAACACCTGCCTACCAGTGTATCAGTTATTTAATGGCACATTCGACACAGGGGCAGCAGACAATTTAGGCCCAGATTTCAATGTTCACAAAGGGCAATGTTTTTATTACTCATTAGTTCCACCAACACCAACACAGCTACTCATAGATTAAGATGCTTTTCAGTGTGAGTAAAGGTATCAGAATCTGGCCATTAGAAAGTGTATAAAAGATACAATATATTGCAAAATTGTTGGGGTACTGTTACCAAATGTACTATGGTTATATAGTGTCAAACACAACCCCATTTCACATTTGTTCACTTGTACCATAGGGGTCTAATATTGTATTTCCCCTGGTACTGAACATGAAAGTATTACGAGACCCTTTAATAGTTAACTGTAATTAGTGGAGTACCTATGCACAAGGGCTACTGCAAAGTTTCATGCGTTGCATAGTTTTATGTTTCACCCTTAACTACATACTGTTGTTGCTGTCAATACTTCAGGTTAGTCTGTTGTCTTACCTCTGTTAATAAAGAACTCGTCTTTAGAGAGCTTGTCTTCAAAAGAAGTGAGGCCCAATTTCATGCATGGCTGTTGTGAAGACTCACTTGAGAAAAAGGAATAAACTGTGCAGTAGTCAGAGGTCAGGATGGTGCTGATAGTTCAAAGGAACAGACGTGTTGTCTTCTTCAGTCCTCCGACCTATATGCCAGGGTGCCATTTTGGGAGGGCCAAGGGGCGGCAGTTGAGCCCACTGGGATGCTGCTTGCTGTTCTTCCTGTTCCCTTCACTGTCGGGGAGCAAGGGGAATGTATACAGTTTGTATGCATGCCTCTCACCCCGGCTGGTGAGAATACATAGATCCAGTGCCTTTTATGTAAAAAAGGGGGGAGACAGTACTCAGCTGGTACTTCGGCTCCCCCGCCCCAGCCAATCCCACGGCTGGAGCTGCTGTGGTGCTGGTACTCAGTACCGCAAGTACCGGCACAAAAAAGCACTGCCCAGATTGGAACAGGAATGACTAACGTAAGACTTTGAGTGTGGATGAATGGAGGCACTTAAAGGTTGGGTGTACAATTTCAGTCATTTCCATTGTAAGGATGAATCGAGCTGTTGGGGAATTGAGTGTATCTGTTGGTGCTGTATTGGTTCAAGAATTCCTCCCAAACCAAAAGAGGTCTGACCAGTAAATTTGGTGTGTGACTTGTTCTTACCTTCACTAAAACCAGCTTGAGGGTTTGGTTGTGCCTGGAAAATGGGAAGTACAGGGAATGGGCTGTTTTCCCAGAACATGGAAAGGGGAAGGGCAGAGTGAGGCAGAAGGGAGAGGCATAGACAGGAGGGGTGTGATACTGAGAGTGACCACTCAGGGCAGGTGCAGCCCCAAGAGAGATCAGCAGTCTGCCAGGAAAACTGTGTAAGTAGTTCCCCTTCCCAAAACCTACCGCCTGCCTGTCTGTGGAGAGCCTATGGGACACAGAAGGGAACTGATGGAGGTGGGCAGCCCCCCAGACAGCCTGAAGGACACAGGAGGAGCACTGAAAGACAGGGTTAGCACCCAGAACCTCACCCCACCCAGACAGCTTGCAGTCTATGGGGGAGGGTGATGCTGTAGTGGGGACAGCTGGAGAATGTCCTGGCTCCCCCAGATAACCTACAGAGCACAGGGAGCATCCAGAAGTGGGGGGTCATCCCACTGCAGTGAGGCCCTCCAAGACAACCTGAAGGTTGCAGGGGGCAGCGCCTTGGAGTCTGCCCCCAAATAACCTGCTGGCCATGGAGAGGGGGCAGCCCTTTGAAGCCTAGGTATCCCCAGACAGCCTGCAGGCCATGGGAGGCAGCTTGAGGAGGAACAGTCCCCCACAGCCTGCCCCCCGAGACAGCCAGCAGGCCATGCGGGGGTAGGTGGAAGTGGGGCAACCACCTGCAGCCTGCCCCTACTCAGACAGCCTGTAGACCTTGGGGGACTAATTGAAGCAGGGGTAGCTTCCTGGAGCCTGGTTCCCCCCTGCAGACAGCCTGCAGGCCAAGTGAGGGGGTGTAGGTGGAAACAGGGCAGCCCCTTAGATCCTCTGCTCACCAAGACAGCCTAAAGACCATGGGAGGCAGCTACAGGAGAGCAGTTCCCTCATGCCTGGATCTTCCTGCATCTGGCCTACAGGCTGTGGGGGTAGCTGGAGTTGGAAGAGCCCTTGGATCCTGCCCCCCAGCCTGCAGGCTGAATGGGGCCATTGGAGGCAAGGGGCAATCCTGGATCCTTGCCCTCACTTCCGCCTATAGGCCATGGATTGCGGGGGTGGGGTGGTGCTCAGAGGATGGAGGGGCAGCCCCCATATCCTGGTCCACCCTGACAGCCTATAGGCCACAGGGGGCACTAGAGATGGGGGACAGCCCCCAGAGCCTGGGCAGCCCCTGGAGTGCCCCACTAAATGGGCTGCAGGATGGAGGGGGTTGCAGGAGGTAGTCCCCAAAGTGTCACCCCCCCAACCACTATATGGCCCCGGGGGGCACAGCTGGAGGCCAGGGACAACCTGCTCTAATGTCTGCACCCCCCCACCCAGAATCATAGGGCTGGAAGGGACCTATGCCTAGAACCCAACCAACTGCACCACTGCCTTGAACCCAACCAACCCTCTGCTTTACAATACCCACTCCTTGTCCCTCCTCACCCCGACCCATCACTCCAGCCTTCATTTTGAAAAATACTATCATTGGAAAAAAAAATTATGTACATTTTTCATTTTCAGAAAATTACTTTAGTTAAAGACCCAATCAACGCTGGGCACATCTGCTAGTATTAGCATATTTTAAAAAATTATAAGATGCCCAGAATAGTAGATGAGCAGGTTCTTGTTATGTGTTGTGTACATCTAAATAAAATAAGGCTGCAATGATTGTTTCCAGATTGTTACATGGTGCAAGGACAGAGTTAATGTTTGCACATACAGTCACATGTGAGCCATCAACAATGGTCTGAAGAATGCTGCATGGATCCCACTGCATAATTAAAATTAACACACCCATAAAGTACAAATGTACACCAGGTACAGCATCAATACAAACAGTAGTATGTTAAAAATAATAATTTGTTTAAGTGAGCCTGTCTAGATTAGTTTTCGTCACAGTTCAGTCTAGAAGGGTCAAGCAGGCGATTTTATTTTAATCTCATCATCTTTATATACCCTTGGCAAATGGAAAATTTGAGATTTATACTTAAAGGCTGTGTTTACACTTGCATTCCTCTTTCGAAAGAGGCATGCAAATGAGGGAAATTGAAAATGCAAGAGAAGGATTCTTTCGAAGATGGGGTTTACTTTTGAAAGCGGTGTCTACACTGGTTTTCCTCTTTTCGAAAGAAGCTATTTTGAAATAAGGATATGCAAATGAGGTGCCAGATATGTAAATCTGCACTTTATTTGCAGTTTTGATTTCCCTCATTTGCATGCCTCTTTCGAAAGAGGAATGCAACTGCAGACACGGCCAAATTGTTTGAGGTCTCTGGGATAGCTTTTGTGAACTCTCAGTCAACCTTCTAACTCTTTAAAAAATAAAAGATGGCTGAAGAGTGGTCATTTGCATATTGTTCTGCCTGGATTCTCAGTCAAGAGCCTGGGCTAAGGAACTCTCTCAGGGTGTGCACTGCTTTCAGGGCAGCAGTCTGATGTACATTCAAGAAAACCCTGACAGCCACAGATGAAAATGCAATTTAATGGACTTCAGAGAACCATGTATATACCATCATTTCTTTCTACAAATTAAGCTGTGTCTACACGTGCACGCTACTTCGAAGTAGCGGCACTAACTTCGACATAGCGCCCGTCGCGGCTACACGCGTCGGGCGCTATTTCGAAGTTAACTTCGACGTTAGGCGGCGAGACGTCAAAGTCGCTAACCTCATGAGGGGATCGGAATAGCGCCCTACTTCGACGTTCAACATCGAAGTAGGGACCGTGTAGACGATCCGCGTCCCGGAACGTCGAAATTGCCGGGTCCTCCATGGCGGCCATCAGCTGGGGGGTTGAGAGATGCTCTCTCTCCAGCCCCTGCGGGGCTCTATGGTCACCGTGTGCAGCAGCCCTTAGCCCAGGGTTTCTGGCTGCTGCTGCGGCAGCTGGGGATCCATGCTGCATGCACAGGGTCTGCAACCAGTTGTCGGCTCTGTGTATCTTGTGTTGTTTAGTGCAACTGTGTCTGGGAGGGGCCCTTTAAGGGAGTGGCTTGCTGTTGAGTCCGCCCCGTGACCCTGTCTGCAGCTGTGCCTGGCTCCCTTATTTCGATGTGTGCTACTTTGGCGTGTAGACATACCCTCGCAGCGCCTATTTCGATGTGGTGCCGCGCAACGTCGAAGTTGAACATCGACGTTGCCAGCCCTGAAGGACGTGTAGACGTTATTCATCGAAATAGCCTATTTCGATGTAGCTACATCGAAATAAGCTATTTCGATGTTGGCTTCACGTGTAGACGTAGCCTTAGTGTGCAAAAAATGTCCAAACTATTGTCCTTGCACAAAAACACCTATGAATATAGGGTGGCTAGGTTGAGAATCCTTTCAAAATTTCTGTTAAAAATGTTCCCCTTTGAAACAATGCATTCGTAGACCCTTTAGAACTTGCTGGATCTTTGTATTATACCTGCGTGTACCACCCTTTCAACCTGTATCTACACCTCACTAGACCAATTGCTGTGCCACAATCTAGTAGTTCTCTTCTGGTAGACGTATTGCTGGCTAATGTTCCTGCTGATCTTTCATCCACGTACAGATTTTCTTTCATCCATGTGCAGAATAAATGTTTGTGCACCAAAGCATGTGCAAATGTGCACCACAAGTAATAACAAAATCCCTCTAGCTTTGCTAATCAGTTGGGCAGTATTTGAGCCTTTTCTGAGTGGCTGCACAAGTGTACAGCTTCTGGAAGACTGCTGCAGACATGTCATTCTATGCTGCTAAGTCAATGTGGACTATACATCAATGGCTGAGTTGCAACAGAGATGGGTGTAATTTTCTAACATTAACCTCAGTCCCAATCAATTGTGGACTTGGGAATTCTGCTCCTGACTTAGAAGAGAATTCCCATGTATAGTAAACTGTCAATTTAACAGACTTTAGGGGGAAAGGGGTGTCTGTTAACGCCCAAAGTCCATTAAATCTGAATCTGCAGGACAGGAGGCACCTTAAAAGGTGCACTAGGGAGCACTCCATCCAAGACCTCGGAGGAAGAGAGCAGGCTTGGGAGAGAGAGCTCATTAGTGAGCTCTTCATGCTGTTTACAGAGCAGAGCCTCTGGGCTCACCTACCACAAGCCACTCCTCTCCCACCCAAGGCTGTGCATTCCCATGGAAACTGTTTCCCTGGAGTTGGTGTGCCTCTGCCCAGGCTCTGGCTGGCAGGATACCTGCCAGCTATCTGGTCTGGGCACCTACCCTTCTGGGAGGAGGTGGCTTCTCCAGCCCTGGCAGTGGCTACTTTGGTGAGTCATTGGCATTTAGTGAAGTCATTTATTATTTCTGAAGTCCATTAAATCGGGGTCCATTAAATGGAGGGTTTACTGTATATTTGTGTTAGTTCTGGGACCCGAATGCCAAGGCTCTTCTCCCCCCCTCCCACTTACCTTGGTCTGTTTACATAACTAAACAAAACACAAAATATAGTCATCAACCACTGCACTGGTATGTATCTATGAACAACAACAACTATGGTGCCCAAAATAAAACCCCCAGACCTATAGGCTACTTTTTATCATGCCTTTGAACCTTATCTCAAGATGCTGTGCAAAGGTGCATAGTGTTAGCATCTCCTTTTACAAATGGAGAAACTAACGTTCAGCATAATTGATTTGCTGAAGGAATGAAAGCAAATAAGTGAAAGTCCAGCTGTATAGTACAGGTGCTGATTCTCATCTCTGAGAATTTCCATATGACTGTAAAGAACAGGTGAGAAAGACATCAGAATCAACCCCCAAATCTTGTAAAACTTTGCTTCCCATGCCTTCTCTGATTAAGCATACACACCTTACACTGAGTAGTATCCAGCTCCAGATACCTAGGTTTGTTATAGTGATTGTGTCTCTGTGAAATACCTCAATAACAGTGAAACAAATATTTATTTGATAGAGCCATTGTAATAGTTAACATGGTTTCTCAAAATTATTTTTACTATTTCTTTAAAAATCAGTTTTTTTAAAAAAATTGGCACTGCAGTCCAAATTTTTCATTTCATTTGAAAAAATAACTTTTTGGTTTTTAAAATTGTCATAATATTTTAATATTTAAATTTATGAAAAATTGAAAAATGACCTGTGTTGAACTGTTTAAAACAAAAGAACTTAAAATTAATTTCTTTTGTAAGCTGATTCCAATGTTTCAAGGTCTACTATATGAAGTTTACTTCTTAAAAAGGTTTAAATACCACCAGGCTCAATTTATCAGGTTTTTTAAACACAAGGGGGCACCACCAAACTATTGGAGCAGGATGAATGATCCAATTTCTCACATGTTAAGTTAGAGAAAACTGCTGCAAATCTTAACACACATTTTAAAGTGTTTGATTTTGAGAACAAAGGATGACAATACAATGTCCTTATTTATTTATTTTATATGAGATCAGAAATCTTTGTTATGTGCCTTGTATGCTGTTTGTTTCTTTAGCTTGGTGGAATTTGAATGACTTTATATTACAGACACAGAGAGGTAGCCATGTTCATCTGTATCTTCACAAAATAAAAAACTTCTGAATTTCCAAGATCAGAAGAAGTGGGTCTGCACCACAAAAAGCTCATCATGCAATAAATCATTTTGTTAGTCTTTAAATTGCTACAAGACTGCTTTTTTATTTCATATTACAGAGAGTAAAATCCAGTTCCTTTAACAATATAGGGAAGATATTCAGAAATTTCAACTGAGGTATTAAAATACTTGACTATGTATAGATGAGAATACTGATCCCAGAGGACATGCACGTTTCTTTTTTTTAAAATAAAGATTGCAATGGAATTATATATTAACCCAGATCTGAATTTTGCATCCCTCTTACAGGGAATTCCACACACTCAAACTTGGGAGCTTGAAATATAGATTCGTATCTGAACTTTCCCATTTTAAATGGAGGTTTGAGCTGTCAACTCTGAACTTGAATCTGGGGTTTGGATTCAAGGCCATCTCTTTACATATGCCCATGTACATACCCACATTGAAATTAATCTCAGTTCAGAGGGTCAGCAAGGGGACTATAGACCATTATAACCCCCTGAATAGGGAAGCAATGGAACATAAGAAGAAAGTAGGCCTTGGATTGTCCCTCTTCACAGGAATTTCATTGTGAGTACCTGTAGACCTTCCCCCAGTAAAGAGACTCTGCTGAAGCCAGCGCTGTTCTTTATGGAAACATTCCTTGAGTGATGTGTCAGAGGTGCCTAGAATTTTTCTCCTACCCTGGGATGGTCCAAAGAGATGTACCTGTCCTCTTGAGTTACAAAGCAGCATTTCCTTGAAGTGTACTAAGACAGGGGTTCTAAGACTGTGCGTTGGAGTCCCCAGAACAGGTCATGACACTATTTTAATATGGTCAGGAAGGCTGGGGTCACACTTGGGTTCCAGCAAATCTGAAGCCCAGGCTCAAGCTCCACTGTCAAGGGCTGTTATATGCCCATCCGTCCTGGGCAGAAACTCTTGACCTTCAGCTTTGATGTGTCCTCCTCCCCAGGGTGGCAGGGCTCAGGAGGTAGGGGGCTTGGTTTGGCTCAGTTTTTGTTCCCTTCTGCTGAGGTCGTATAGTAATTTGTTATCAGAAGGGGGTCAAGGGCAATGAACTTTGAGCAATATACCACTGTACAAAGGTATAACTGCAAATTCATAATTAAAGACCTGAATGGTCACGTTTCTGTTACGTTTATTCCTTGCTTTCTTAACTCTCACAATCCTATGTCATGTTATGAGGTCACATATGCAAATAATCATTTACCAGTCATTTGCTATTTATACTCTTGCTCAAGAAAAATACTCCTATTCAATGAGCCAACATAACATTTGAATGTAATGAATGGAGTGGGAGGCAGAGGAGAAAGTAATCTGGAAATTGGAGTCTGGCTTTGACAGAACACGTTTGTCTTTAAACTTCTACGTATTTTTAAAACTCTCTCCCTTGACTTATTAGGTATGTTGTCTTAAGCTATTTTCTGCTGTTGCCTTAGGTGTTCTCTTCTTTGCTGGGTTTCTAACATAATTTAAATTCTTGTAAGTTTCAAGACAGTTATCCAACTAGCCTCAACTGCCTAGCCCACACAAACAGAGACTGAGCTATTTTTTAAAGTAATATACCCTTTCCATAGGAGCTCTACAGGTTTCAAAGTAGAATCCTCTAAGAACTGATTCAGATATGAAGATAAAAACATAAGTCATTTATTATTCACTACTTTAAAACATTTGAGTAATATTAATATTAATACCAGTGTACCTATAAATGTTCAAACCAAGGATTTTCACTACTTCCCTTGAAAAACAATGCTAATTTCACCATGTACTGACTTGCACAAGGATTTTCCCTGTCTTCATACAGCTTATCCTGCTTGTCCTTTTTCAACTCAACTTGCCAGCCGTTGACTTTTTATATTGAATTACCAGTAGAGTTTAAGGTGGAGAAAAAAAAAAAAAACTTTCCTGGTTCTGTAAATATATTTGCATGAAATAAAGCATATGATGTATTCTTTCAGTCTTGCAAACATCACGAAGCTTAAAATTGTTTAGTGATTAAGGCAGAAGTGTAGAAATCAATAGGCCAGATATTTACTAGCTCTGGCACTGACTTGCTGCATGATCATTAATCACTCAACTTCTGATTTTGAGCTCCTCATTTATAAAATATTTACTGGTAGTAATGAATCCATATATTAACAACAATCAAACACTACTGCCAATCTAGAACTAAACCCCAATTTTTTCAGCTCAAAAACAAAGGCTTCATTTGGGTGAAAGAAGTCCTCTATCTCGGTGGCTCTCAACCTTTCCAGACTACTGTACTTCTTTCAGGAACCTGGTATGTTTTGTGTATTCCCAGTATGGCTTAATTTAAAAACTACTATCTTACAAAAATCAGCCATGAGAGTACAAAAGAATCATTGAATACTATTAGGCTGTGTCTATACTCGCATTCCTCTTTTGTGAGAGGAATGCAAATGAGGGAAATTGAACATGCAAATGAGGTACTGATTTACATATCTTGTGCTTCATTTGCGTAATCTCTTTCCAGAAGAGATTCTTTCGGGAAAAAAGCAGTATAGATGGGGCTTTTCCTAAAATAACCCCATCTTCGAAAGAACCCTTCTTCCTGAAACAAAATAGCGCTGAATAGAGGGGAACAACAACATCTCTAGATCTGCTGGAAATCCTTCTCCTAATACACCTCAATATGCCTTTAGCCTGATACTTGTATGTTTTTATTAACCCTTCATTTACAATTAGTACTTGCTTTAGGGTTTCTACATTTATCTTTATTTTTAGTCCACTGTGAAATTCCTTTGTTTCCTACTGTTTTCTTCCCATTATGCTGCCTGTCATGGGGTGACTCACCACCACAGTGCCTCCTGCTGGTCCATAAGGGAATTAGCTCATTTTCCAGCCTTGCACCTTCCTCTGGCTGGTGTGTTGTCCACTGCCACACCCCACTCTACCTTGTGCCCTGTTGAGGACCAGAGTCACTCTCAGAATTGTTAGGTTCTCTTCAGGACACTGCCCTCTGGCAGTGCCTGCTCTAGGCTCTTGCCCCCTTGTTAGCCGGTGGCCGGGTAATGTGCAGTGAGGTACTCCCCTGGGTCCTAAACAACCCAGTTTTTTACTGTTAGAGCAGGGAGCTCCTAGCACTCTCACTTATGGCCAGGCTGTGGTAACCAAACGGTTAAAGTTCTTTTTGTTGTGCCGGCTGTGTTGCAGTGACAAAAGGGTTAACAGCAGTCAGGCTTAGACCTTAACTGGTTACAAGTTTATTAAGTTACAGTTTAAGCGTGCGGTTACAAAAGGCTATTGTCTACTTCTTATATGCTAGCAAAGTACAGGTGTTACAAGTTACGTTACAATCCAATACAAAGATATCTGTTACCATCTAACACAATGATATCCTGATACAACGACATCTAGTTACAGACCTCTAATTCTTTAGCTGTGCACAAAAAGAAAGGAGACCTAGCATGGTTATATCTTACCCTCTCTGCATCTCTCGATACCAGCGTAGCCAAGCCGGATCGGTCACTCAATTCCGCGGAAAGACGAATACGAGGTTGGGCGTCCCCAGTTGCGGACCTCGGGAGGCAATCACCTGACCCGACCAGCAGGTAGTTGGTGGAGAAGCACTCAAAGTTAGAGTTCTGCTGGACCCATCTTTTATACCTCTTTTTGGGTTACGTATTCACTGGTCTGTCTTTTGTGACGCCAGTTTGTTGCAAGGGCATTTCTTACTTAAATTTGCACTTGTAAGACAGGAGATAAGCAATTTAGGAGTACAGGACATTCTTTTTGTGTGGGTGGGGACTTCCTCTTCTGGGATGGCTGTGTGGTCATCAAATTCATCAATGCCAGCTGGGGTGATTTCCTGAGGGTTCCCCCACCTCTCTTGTTGACAGTTTGGCCTGTTAGCCTTTTATCTGTACTTTCTGCTTCTCAGGGTCACGACGAGCTAGTACATCTGGGCCTCAATGAGGGCATCAAAGACTGTGCTGTCAGCAGCCGTTTCCGTGCCCTGTGTGCTTCTCAGTGGGGGGGGGGGGCAGTGAGCAAGCTGGTTTGTGAGGGGGAGACTGTCTGGCTACACCCCTTTTGGGGGTCCCAGCAGTTCCTTTTCAGAGTGCCCACCAATCTGGCCAGCTGCAGCCTCTGTCTACCCTCTACCTCAGGGGCAATACAAAACCCATATGGCTAGCTGTGGAACAAGGGAAAGGGGAGGGACTCAGACCCACCCACTACTCTGAGTCCCAGCCCTGGGATCCTCTGACAGCAGCCTTGTCCTGCCTTCCTCTTCTCTCCCCTTCACTGCCTTACTCCCTGGGCCACTTCCTCATGATTCCTTGCACCTTCTAGGTCTCTACCTCAGAGCCTGCAGTCTGGGAGGAGTCAGGCTAGAACCTTCCCCAGGTGGCCCTTAGCCTGCCCAGCACTGCCCTAGGTAAGGCCTGGATTCTGGTCCTGCAACTTCCCTGGCTAGGACACCACTGATCCAGGGCTGCTCCAGCAAGCCACCCTCTGAGTGGCTAACCCTGGGAGCCCTTCATCCATTGGGTGGGGGTACTGCACAAGCTCCCTCCAGCCTATATTAACCCCCTCCGTGCAGTAGTGGAGCACTTGCCCCACTACACTCCTGTTTTCAGCAACAGATACTTTACTTTTGTACAATGTCTTACTTCCCATGCCACTTACTAGACAAACGTACATATAACTCCACTTTGGGTGGTATCCAACCAGAAAGAATGTAACAATGAACAATGGATTGGGGTTGATCAAGGACATCAGAATAAGGCTCTTTTATTGCAAACAGGGCCCTAATATCTTTAATGTTCACATAGAACATCTGGTTTTCATCCAAATGATCCCCTTGCAATAAAATTGTATGATAGTTTATCTACCTCAGAAGCATGAATCAACTGTGGTGGGATCTGAACATACTGTTCTAGTGAAACACGGCATTCTGCACATGATGCTTAAGTTGCTGTTTAGAGGCTGTTGAACTTTTTCCATTGGAAAATACTTTTGTCAAAATTGAAACTTTCTGCAGTAATGTGTCCCAGTGAAATTCCACATAGAAGAAAATATTGAAAAAAGTATCAATGAGGTCAAAAATGGAACACTTCAGAGTTGTGAGAACAGAATGTTTCAATTTTAATTTAAAATGTATTCTATTTTATGTAGTATTGTTATATTATAAATTCTAATTTAATAAAATCTCAAAAGCTGAACAATACATTTTGATTGATTTAAGTAATTTTTGAAACATTTCCTTTTGTAGCATTTCAAAAATGTCAGAATTCCAAAGTTTGACCAGTTGTATTAAGCCATCCTCTAATAAACAAGTTTGAAAAAGGTCTGATTTTCAATACACCACTATTCATTTTCTATTTTATTGTCACTTTCTAACTAAACTGTGATTTTGTTCTTTAAAAACAATGGCCTGACTTCATAGAACACACAACAAATTAAAAAAGTTAGCTTTTAACACTGTACATGCTGTAGACACAACCTTTGATATATATGTTTGATATGAATATTTGAAGGCAAAGCCCTGTAGTCCACAGTGTCATTCTTATCTAAACTGTTGAATGTAGCGTTGCTGTTATCTGCAGCGTGTAGCTCAGCTGCAGATTCTCCATTTCTTTTGCACTGAGAATTTCCACAAAAGTCAGCTGAAACTCAGATCTGTAGAGAATTGTGCTCTGCACCTTGTTACCTCTGAGTCTTCATTTAAAAAAAAGTTTACTGAAAGTACTTGATTTTTACAGAACTGCTGAGCCAGATAAATCTCAGATAAATTAAATTCTAAAATACTACAAAACTCAAGAAAAAAGATTATAAAATTAAATACAAAAATTATTTCAGCCAGTTTAATGCACAGTAATATAATCAAAGGGCTTCCTTACATAGTAACAGTGAGAAGTACATGCTGCAGTGGATAATGCAGATGTAGCCCCTTTATATATCAAAGCAAAGCAGCAGTCAAGTAGCACTTTAAAGACTAACAAAATAATTAGGTGACAAGCTTTCGTGGGACAGATCCACTTCTTCAGACCTTAGGCACACCAGAACAGACTCAATATTTAAAGGCACAGAGAACCAAAGATAGTAATCAAGATTGAAAAAAATCAGAAAAAAAAGATCAAGGTGAGCAAATCAGAGAGTAGAGGGGCTCCAGGAGGAGGGGGGGCGGGGTGAGTCAAGAATTAGATTAAGTCAAGTATGCAAAAGAGCCGCTATAATGACCCAGAAAATTCACATCCCAGTTCAAACCACATGTTAATGTGTCACCTAATAAACTATTTTGTTTGTCTTTAAAGTGCTACTTTACTGCTTTTGTGTTTAGCTAGTATATAGACTAGCATGGCTTTCTCTCTGTTACTACTTCTTTACATATGTTTCAGATGCCACAGGGTGCTAGAAATAAAAGCAAAGTGAAAATTGGACCCCTTGATTTATATAAACAGGAAGTTAATGGAGAAAAACAACAGCACTGCTGGGAAATAAAGGCGGTGTTCAGTGTTTTAACTGAACAAGTTTATACTTGTAGTCAGCAACTGACATAAGCCAACACTGGTTAGAGTGTTTCATCTTCAGGACAAATTTCGCAGGCCATCTTAACAACCATGGCTATGACAGAGTTTGCAAAAAAGAGACCTAAACCTCCCCTGAAAAACTCCTCCAGCTCCACCCCCCATATACCACCACACACACACACACACAATTATATCAAATTTTGCTTCAGAAGAACTCTGTGTTCCTTAAGGACATTGATTGGAACTTTATCTACCTTGCCAAAGACATTTATTTCATGCTAAACATAACTGATGTTCCTTACTCCAGCAGCAAAGACACCAACATTTCTCTGTGACCACAATGGAACACAAGTACTACGGTATAAATCTGAGAATGTATTGTACTAAGGCCTGATCTCTGTGGATGCTGAGTACCTTGTGTAGGGCAAAATCATAGGAAACTGAGGATGCTCAGCATCCTGCAACATTGGCCCTAAGCCCAAAGAGAAGCATCCTGCATTATTGTTAAACAGAGAATGGAATTATAAGAAAACATTTTAATGAAAACTACATGGAGACTGATTCTCCTTAGTTTACATAAGTATTCCCTATATTTTTTCCATCCATGTGCAAAATAAGTTTCGTTAGGTTCACTGAAGCTTGTCTGAATGTGCACCACCATTAGAAACATGCTATTTGTGGGAGATTTGGGTGCTCTATTAATCAACTGGATGGCATTTGAATCTCTTCTGGACAGCTGTCCAAGTGTTCATTTTACAGGGAACACTGGTTTATGCTGATGTAAATCAAGACTTTATAGAAGCCCAGGGACACTGGTAAGACAGAGGCCTAAAGTACTGGATTGAAAGTCACCTAGCAGGTCTTAACATTTATGCTCATTTATACTCAGTAATGCTAATGATTAATGTATTGCTGTTCAAAACTATAAATACTGCCAAGGTATTTAATGTTATCCCCAGCACACTGCATTGGTAACCTTGCTTGTGTGATAAATACTGAAAGAAGTTTTCAAGGAGAATACACATTTGTTTAAAAAAAAAAAGAATGATCTCTGTGGTTTTGGTCTTCTTACTTAGTTCTGCTGTCAGTCTCTGGAATTGATTTTTACATGTTTGTTTGTTCCTAACTGCATGTGCAATTCTTATATAAGTGACAGAACTCAGGTGATATTTTGTTCATCTATGAAGCTTTGTTAAAGTGGTCTGAAAGTGAAAAATGGAAGTTTCTATAAATCTGTCAAAGAATCATTGTCAGTTTTTAAAAAGATAAAGATACTTGGATATGGGCAGGAAAGGTTGAAATATGTTCTCTAACAGCTTGAAACATTGTATTTCATGTTGCTATTATAAACACTGTAATGCTATTTTACCTTTTTTGGTTAAAAATGCCTCAGCTACATTCAGAAGGTATTCTGCCTTCTGAGTTATTAATTACAATACTTTGTAGTTGGCACACCATATTGGTGCTACTGATTTGTGAAGAGAAATACTGAAAAGTTCTGGTTTGAGGTACAGTTCATAACCTCTCTCTATTTGGATTAACAGGAGAAGAATGTATGCATGAATTTTTTTGTGAAAACATGAGCTTTCAATGTTTAATGAAAGTGATATAATAATAATACAGTTTATGTCTCCAAAGTTATCTTACAATGAACAGCAGAACAGTTTTAAATACAAACATGGATTTCTTAAACGTGAGTTTATTTATTTGATCTTTTTAAATGAGAAGATGAATATTTCAGTCCAACAAAGTAAAAGTTTGTTAGACAAGCACTGTGTTAAATCTTATGCTTTGGACAACTGTTTCCAAGGAACTCTATGTTTTATAGTCAAGATAACTATTTACCTTCGATTACACAACTTTACTCTTGGAAGTCTACACTACATCAGGGTCTTTATTTAGCTTTTCATATCTTTTTCTCCCCTACGTTGGTTATCTATTCAATCTAGGTCTAAACATAGCTTTAGCACATAAGAGCTCTGCCCTGCCCTCTGATGCTCATGCACAAGTCACCATGTAAATGCACACCTCAGTTATGTCATTTACACAAATGAAGGAGCTGATCTTACAGAGATACGTGCCTGTGCCTGCACGTGTTGGGTGGCAAGGATGGATTCTAGCTATAATAAACTGCAGAAAGTATGACTATGAGGAAGCATCTGGTACAATATGCTCTTCTTACTAAAATTTCTTATGGATATAAAATAAAAACCAATCAATTTGTGTAGGGGGAACCCACCAGTGACTAGACTAGTTTGGGAATTTTTTAATTGACTAGCTGATTGATTTTTTTTTTAAATCAGAAAAAGCAAATTTATTGAAACAAACATTTTGTGAGAAAGTCCTAAAGATTCTATGGGTCCAGGATAAAGTGTCTGGTAAACACTGGTGAGAACATATTATAAGTATTGTTCCTGGGCTTCTGGCCTCTATTCAGTCCACTGGTCCCACTTAAGGGCCTAGGTGCCCTTGCTGGGGTGAGGGGTAGTTGTGGGGGAGGGGGGGGAGAACCCAGTCCCTACCCACTCATACCAGCTTCCAGCCCAGGGACCCCATACTACTACTAGTGGAAAGGGCTGACTCCCTTTGCCCTTGGCACAACATCTCTTCTCCTTGGGCCACTTCCCCAGACAATTTCCCCTAGTACCTTCTCCAGGCTGCAGCAGTAGCAAGTCCCCCACCTCTTGATCTGCTGAAGCACCTCACTGTCCCTCTGTGGTTCCTGGTGCTCTGCTCCGCTCCGCTCCGCTCCGCTCCTCCCAAACCAAACCAAACCAAACCAAATCTGCCCCGCTCTCGCATTCTCTCCCCACCCTTCCACCTGTGAAGGCCTTTTAAAAGCCCCTTATTAGTCCAGTCATGGAGTCAGCTGGCCGCCATTAGGCTGAGCCATCTCCCACCCAGCTGCCTGTGGTTGCTCTGCTGGTGCTTTGCAGGCTCTTCTGCCTGTTTGGGCTCCCTCTGAGGAAGCCCTCTGCCCTGAGCCTGTCACAGTATATTCTCTATATCACTATCTAAATCACCGATGAAGCTATTGAACAGCACCAGACTCAGCACTGACCTCTGAAGGACGCTACTCAATATGCCATTCCAAGTTGACTGTGAATGACTGATTACTCTCTTGGAACACTTTTCCAAACAGTTATTTTTCTACCCTATAGTATCTGCCTGTAGGTCAGGATGGGCAATAATTTTCACTGGGGCGGGGTACTCCTAGAATTTTGGTGAGTGGTCCCCGGCCACTCTTTTCTACTATTTTAATGGAGGGAGTGTGGGTTCAGGGGTGGAGTTTGGGCACAAGAAGGAGCTCCGAGCTGGAGTTTGGGGTGCAGGAATGTGTGTGGGTAGTTTTGACTTGGGACAGGGCTGTAGCATGGGGTTCAGTGTCTGGAAGGGAGTTTAGATGCAGGAGGGAGTTCTCCTCTGGGGTATAGGAGGGGGCACAGGGTTTGGGAGGGAAACTGAGTGCAGGAGGCAGTTCTGATATGGGACAGGAGCATAGGAGAGGGTCTAGGAAAGGGAAAAGGATCTTGCACAAGGAGTTAGATTGCAGGACGGAATGCAAGGTGTAGGCTCGGCTCCAGCCCTGGCCACGAGATGCTTAGCATAGGTGGTCCTGGGCACAGGCACACCAGGGCACTCAGGCAGGCAAGCAGGCTTCCTGCATGCCATGGTGGCCTCACACCATTGAGTGTCTGGCTGCTGTTGGCAAATGTGTCTCTGCATCTCTTGGAGGGAAGAGGGCATGGGGTCTCCACATGCTTCCTGCACCCACAAGCACTGCCTCTGCAGCTTCCATTGGCCAGAAAGCAACTAAAGGCTCAGATTTTGTCTCCATCATCTTGAATTCTAAGATGTGTTTCATTAGACCCCTGTGACCTGAAGACACTTAGACTGCATCTACACTAGCAAATTCTTTCAGAAAATCTGGCTCTTTTTGAAAGAACACATGGAGCATCTACACGCAAAATGTGCTCTTTTGATCTGAAATGGAAAGAACACAGCTCTTCTTCTGGAAGCCTTTTTCTGCTCCTGGATCAGGAAGAACGCCTTCTTACAAAAGCTTCTTTTGAAAACAAGCATGTGTAGATGCTCTGCAGGCTCTTTTTTTGCAAGAGCTGTCCTTATGGTGCTGGATTTTTCAGTCCTGGCCCGTTCTTTTGAAAGAGTGGGGGCTAAGTAGATGCTCTCTATTGAAAGAGCAGATTGATTTTTTCATCTGCCTTTTTGTGTGTGGACACCCTCTTTCAAAAGGAATTTTTTTTTTGGAAGAGATCTTCTGGAAAAACTTCTTTCAAAAGACTGCTGTAGCATAGACATAGCTTTAATGTGTAAGTTGTTTTTAACTTGCTTTCCCCCCTATTTTAGCCTCTGATTCTCCAACATTTAACTGGCATTTATCATGTTATACATCCAATCACTACTAACCTTTTTGGTGGAAACTAAAAGCAAAAAGCCATCTAGCACTTTTGTCATTTCCACATTTCCTGCTATCATTTCATCCCCTCCCATCGTTGGGTAACTGACCTACACTGTTCTTGGTCTTCTTCTTGACTCTAATGCATTTGTTGAATGATTCCTTTTCACTCTTTTTTTCTCTAGATATTTTTATCTACTTTGTGCATTGGCCTTTCTAAGTTTTTCCCTACCTACTTGTGTTACTTGTTTAAATTCATCTGTTGTAATTGAATTGAGTTTCCACTTTTTGTAGGACTTTCTTCTGAGACTCCAATCATTGAAAATATCCTGGTTAAGCCAGAGTGATCTCTTGCCATGCTTCCTAGCTTTCCTATGCAGTGGGATAGTTTGCTCTTGTACCTTTAGGCTAGGGTTACCCTACAGCAGTGGTTCCCAAACTTTTCGGCATCATGCCTCACCTTCTGATTTTTGAGAAACCCTTATGCCCCCACCTATTCATTACCACCTATTCATAACCTCCCTTTTATCAACACATTCAATTCATAATTTAAAATAAACACAAGGACTTGATATAAAATGTTGTTTAAAATTAAAAATAAGCAGAAATAACTTTTCTTGGCCCTTTGCAGGTGCTTGGTGCAGCCGCAGCTGGCCAACTGCCTGCGCCCCATGCCAGCCACCAGAGCTGCCTGTGCCAGCCCCACACCTGCCTGCGACCTGTGCTGCCAGAGTCACCTGCTGGAGTCCCGCACCACCAGGGCCAGCCACCTGCCCGCCCACCAGCCACCCACTGGCCACCTGAGCCACATGCTGCCAAGAGCAACTGCTCTCCCACCAGCCACCTGCCCAAGCCCCATGCTGCTGGGGCCAGCCCAAGCTGCCCAAGACCCGAGATGCTGGGGCCAGCCATCTGAGCCCTGTGAGACCCTCAAGCCAGCTGGCCGCTCAAGCCCCACAATCCCTGCAAGCCACCTGCCTGAGCCCCTCTCCTCCCCCAAAGCCAGGAGGCCTGTGTTCATCAGGCATCATCAGTTTCTCTAGCCTAAGCACCACTATCTTCATTTTCACTTTGCCATAGAAGATCATGGAGCTGATCTAAAAACTGCACGTCTGACCACTAAGTCACAAGAAAGAGATTGGATTCTACTCCAATTGAAGTCCATGTTACGTGTGCCATTTTGACTGTAAAATAAACAACTACGTGATAGATGGTATTTTTCATGTGAAAAATAGAAAAAAAACCCTTAAAACTGAATTAAAAATATTCATAACTTGCTTTTCCTTGTATAAATACAATACAAGTTGAACTTCTCTAGTCTGGCATGCTCTTGTCCTGCCACATCTGTAACACAGCATGACTTTAGTTAGCTGGATGACCACTTATGGGTGTGGCCAAGTTTCTCAGAGTCCCATAAGTTTGTGTACAAGCCACTAGCCCAGGCTGTCAGTGTTTTTTGCTGTTGTTTACCTGTAATTTACCCCTAAATGCCTTCTAAGAGGCCAGTAAGCAGTGGAAGTGTTGGTAATGCCAATAGACAATATTGACCTCCCCTGACTCAGCAAAATTCTCTTGTTAGGCACCTTTCAGGAACTGGAGGTGCCAGAGTAGAGAGGTTCAACTGTAATATTTTTTCAAGTTTAGCTCAAGTAAAATAAGACAGTTCATATACTGTGATGAACAAGTGGAAAAAGAATGCCTAGAAAGGAACACTGAAGAAGACAATCTGGTGTTATTGTAGGTCACAAACTACATGAGAGTCAATGTATCACCATTGCAAAAAAAAAAAAAAAAGTCATTTTAGAAAGTATCAGCAAGAATATTGTAAACAAGAACCAAGAAGTATTCCTTCCACTGTGCTCAACATTGATAAGGCCCTGCTTGAAGTATTGTGTCCAGTTCTGGGAATCATATTTCAAAAATAAGATGTAGACTAATTGGAAAAAGGCCAGAGGAGAGCAACAAAAATGATTAAAGAGCTAGGAAACGTGATTCATGAGGAAAGATTGAAAACATAGGGTTTATTTAGTCTGGAGAAAGCTGAAAGGAGACATATCAGTCTAAGTTCATAAAAAGCTGTTATAAAGAGGAGGGCGATTAGTTGTTCTTCTTAATCACTGAAGATAGGATAAAAAATACTGAACTTAAATTTCAGCAAAGGGGATTTAGGTTAGACGCGAGAAAAAGCTTCCCAACCATCAGGGTAATTAAGCATGGGAACAAATAACCAAGGGAAGTTATAGAATTTCTGTCATTAGAGGTTTTTAAGAACAGGTTAGACAAAATACGTATCAGGGATGATTTTGATAACACCCATTCCTGCCTCAGTGCAGGAGACTGGACTAGGTGATCTATCAAGTTCCCTTCTAGTCCTACGTTGCTATGATCCTATGACTGCATAACAGAAAGCAGCTTTGAACATTTTATATCTATTCACTCACACTGAACTCATAAGCCACACCTAGAATTTGACCTGATTATCAACTGCTTTGAGCTGCAAACTCAGAGGAACATGAGCACGAAGGTTTCTTGGTTCGGGCTCATATCAAATGCCAATTTCCAAATATTACAATTACTGTAGCTGAAGTGGACCATCTCTAAGTTGTACACCAAACTGAGGTTCAGAGGATGAATTCAGAGTCATCACCAGGAGTGAAAATTTTCCCCCCTCCCCCATGCAGAGGGCAAGTGCAAGATCCAATGCATCATTTTATTCTTGTTTAATCCCTCCAAACAGGGACTAACATGGTGTGAGAAGCATGTCTTCTTGTCCCTTCCACCGAAGCACATTTCGTTATCTGAGAGTGGATCTGCACTTTGGCCTGTATATACACTCTAGATAGCCATTAGCATGCAGCGTTATACTAACGACAGGTTGCGAAATTGCAAACGGAGGACCATTTGCAAACTTGCGGGGCTAACTAGCATAGCTGCAAGAGACTTTTCTGTGCGCAGGGGGTGTGCCAGCCGTACAGAGGCCCTGTGGATGTGCCTATGCTGGCTAAGCCTCCCTCTGTTGTTGCCAGCCCCTTATGCCTGAAAAAATGCCTGAAAAAATTCAGGCATAAGGGGCTGGTGACAGAGTGGGGCTTAGCTGGCAAAGGCATGTCCACACAGCCTCTGCACGGCCGGCACGCATCCTGGTGACAGAAAAATCTCATGCAGCTGTGCTAGTTAGCCAGGCAAGTTTGCAAATGGTCCTCCATTTGTAACTTTGTGAACTGTCATTAGCATAGTGCTGCTGGCAGCAGCACTGTGCTAACAGTCTGTTAAGACATGACCTTTGTGTTTAGTGGGGTGACAATGTTCTGGTCTACAGTATACATAATTACAGGTAATTTAATAGTCCGTGTATGTGCATTTACAGAGTTATAGCCATACATTGAGTGACTGTGTATGTTATTGGATTAGAAAAGTTTTCCACATGCCTGCATAAAACACTCCCTTAAGTTTCACCCCACATTGCACCCCACAAAACAAATCATAACAATATTAAAAGAACATATTTCAGACCTATAAGATTAGGTGCCACCTATCTACATGTGCAGATAGGACTGCTTTTCAGCTAATATTCTCTTCATCTGAAACATCTATTCCTTCCATCTCATTTAATGTAGATAGCAACTGCCCTGGAATGGGGAGGGAAAGGAACAGCTGGGTGGGAGGAGAAAAGCTATAAAAACAGTAAACTCAACAAAGACAAATCTGAATAAATCCTGCTAATGGGCTTTCCAGCTCCTGAGAGTCTCCTAAATGTCTTGTTCTAAGGATACAAAGTCACCATGAGGGTGGTGCCAAGAATAAACCAGAAATTTAAAAATAAATATTGTTACCCTCTAGTTCAGAAGAACTCATTATAGCTTCCTATTTTCCCACAGACTTGAACGTAGTTACTGAGATGCTCCTTCTAAAGATATTTCCATTCTAGGAGGATTCCCCTTCAAACATTCTAGTGTGTTAGTACAGAGTCATTATCTAGCAGCCAAGAAAGTTCCAATGAAAAAATAATTACCATAACGTTGCCCTGTGAGGTCTCGCTCTTCTCATTCCCCTTTTTCTCTGGAACTGGGAGAAAATGAGAATTACAGGTGTTCAGCATCTCTCAGCAAGTAGCTCATTTTGCACTAATTTCTTTCTGATCTATGTAGACTCTTATGTCATGTTCATCAGCATACTAATCTTAACTGCTTCCAGCAGGTCAAACAGCGACGTGACTAACATCCATCACTTGTTTGTTCTCTCATCCTCTCCCACAGGGAGGAGGGTGTTTAATAGAATGTTTATTATAGAATTTGTTTTTATAACATGTTGGTATGTGTTTGTGTTATGGAAGGCCAGGTCAAAGAGATGCACCTTCGAGGAGAAGATTGTGTGGCTTGTGGTGGTCCTTGATTCTTGTTCATTCTGCAGACTTTAAAAAGTTCTGGCTCCTGCACAGATGAGTTTTACCATTATTGTAGAAAGTTCCACTGTGCCAGAAGAACATTGTTGACAAACATAGTCTTCATCCTGAGCTTTAGGCAATCTTTTAGATATCTTGGGCCCTGGCCTTTGCCATTTTGAAAATAAGTATTGGGACTGTGAACTCAATGGGGAGCCAGTGTAGACAGCGGGATTAATGAGTTCACAGCAGCCTATGTTGCTGAGCAGATGCATTGCAGTGCTCTGTATTAGTTCCAGTTTCCTAAGTGATGAAGGCTTTTATACCTATTTTTATCACATTACTATATGCAGTGTTCCCACACAAACCATCACAAGTTGCATTGTTCCACACAGAGGCCATAATTCAGTGTAGGTTTTCTCGAAACCATTCAGATTTTCCTGACAGGTTTGCCCAGTTGTGAATGGCTTAGTAAGCCTAAGATGTTGTTTTAGTTAGTAACCAAACTGGAAAGTAAACAAGCTTTTTGGTTTCATATTTTGTTACCATCATTTTGCAAAAAAAACCCTCAAATTGTTGCTATATGTCAAATACTGATGCAGGACCCTTCTGTTCTAACTACAATTGTTGTAGACAAATTCTGAAGTTCCTAGTTAGATTAAAAATAGAATTAAGCTTTAATAGTCAACCAAAACTCTTAAGAACTATTGCATTTGGCCCTTATTGCCTAATCTTAAATATGGCATCAACATTGCATACATATCTATGTTACAGCTAAAAGAAGAAGCTGACTTTTTTGAAAACTCAATCTATAAATACAGTGGGATGATTCCCTACAAAGGCCATCCAATCCATCATAAGCAAAATGCTGGCTCATGACTTCTTCAGCATCACTCCAGAAAATCTAACAAAAATATCCTGTGCTGACAAGTACAGTAGGTCATAATTTAATTGTCAATCCAGGTAGCAGATTATTATTAACTCTCTTCCATTTCTTCAGTACTTTAGAAATTACCTTTCACCTCTTACCGCAAGAAGGAGTTCTGCTTTGAAGTGCATTTTTCCAAGGGATGGCAAATGTCTATTTATTTTATGGAGAAGGACTGTTGAGCTAAGCTTGGGAAATGTTTTAATCTAATGATGAGTTTCAGCTCTTGCCCAGCCACCAACACGATACCAAAAAATGAAATATTGGCTAATACTCTTCTTTCTCTGAATGAATTTTTACATTGTGGGGGCTAACACATTAAAATAGAATGGATAAACATAGCCATGTTTACACCAGATGTAAATCCATTGATTTCACCTGAGTTGTACCACGAATGAATTTCACCTAATAGTTTTATCCCGTTTCATTTGCTAAAGTAGATGCAGACAGTAAATCCTAAAATGGCATTTGCTACTTACAAGTGCCATGCAATTTATGAGATTCCACAGTCAATGATATTAATGCCCATGATAGCCAGAGAGGTGCAATGACTCATTTTGCTAATATGACTTATGAGTGCTCCTCCAGTATTATTTTCTTTCTTAATTCCAGCTAATCATTTTAAAACCATGTGAGTATAAAAACCTGTATGTATGTGCCCACTAGTGAATTCAGTCTGATACCTTGTTTACCCACAAAACTCCGATGAAGCGGTCAAGCCTCTAACTGCGTACAGTCAATTGTTCATACATCAAAAAAATAAAGGAATCATTGTGCCCTAATCAGTTATGCTATTAAAATGGGTGTATCAGGAGTAAGTCTTTTCAAGTCATTATTTCTTGTTCTACTAGAGCTCATTTTTTTTTGTAGAAGTGGATTATGAACGTCACTGAAGATGACAATACTCATGGCAGAAGAGTTTGTGTAGGCTGGGTGTATGAGCAGGTATTGCATAAATAGACGCCATGTTTAGAAATATTACTTTTAAAGATACAACAGGAAATGAAGTCTCATGACAAGGGAACAGAACAGGAAGTCAGCAGACCTGGATTTTGTTCCTGTTTGTGCTATAGACTGTGTTACTTGTAAAGTGAAACAAATGTCTCTGACTCAGATTTCCCTCTAAGTGTATTAGGGATGATGCGCACCTACTTGTTGGAAATTCAATTAGATTATGTTACCTAGGCAGCAATTGTTATCCTGTCTGGGACCTCTCGGCAATATCAAATTACAAAGAGATGATCAAGTGCCTAACTTAGGAAAAGTATCTTGAGAATATTGGGTCATTGTTCCTGTCAACTGCACTATCATACAGAGATTTAAATATACGAGGATCTTTTAGATGTATATTTGATTGTGACTTTTCATGAGTTTCTATAACCAGAAATTTAGAAGCTGGATGGTTACATTATCTCCTATATATTAAAGGGAGAGAGAGAGAGAAAGTCAATCCATCCATGAGTCTCTTTCTCCAATAACTCCACTTAGACAGTAACAGAGAGTAAGCCGTGCTAGTCTATACACTATCAAAACAAAAAGCAGTCAAGTAGCACTTTAAAGACTAGCAAAATAGTTTATTAGGTGAGCTTTCGTGGGACAGACCCACTTCTTCAGACCATAGCCAGACCAGAACAGACTCAATATTTAAGACACAGAGAACCAAAAACAGTAAGCAAGGAGGACAAATCAGAAAAAGATAATCAAGGTGAGCAAATCAGAGAGTGGAGGGGTGGGGGGGAAGATCAAGAATTAGATTGAGTTAAGTATGCAGACGAGCCCCTATAGTGACTCAGAAAGTTCCCATCCCGATTTAAACCATGTGTTAATGTTCCAAATTTGAATATAAATGTCAATTCGTCCATTTCCCTTTCTACAAAGGAGCGATAATTTCTTTTCAGTAACACACATACCTTGAGGTCATTGACAGAATGGCCCATTCCATTAAAATGTTGACTAACTGGTTTGTGGATGTGGAGTGTTTTAATGTTTGTTTTTCCGCTTAGACAGTAAGAAGTAGGATCACCAAATTGGTATGCAGCTTCCTCTTGTTATAACTTAAAACAAGGTAAGGCTTTGGCTGTTCCAGGACAATGGGATGTGCCTGGAATTGTATTGTTTCTCATCAAATGGAAAGAGAGGGCTGGGAAAGCAGGGTCAGTTATACTCCAGAATGACCATATGGGAGCAGCAAGTGTGCCAGCCCCAGGGAGCAGCTGTCTGTTGGCCAACTCACGCCCCACTGCCCTGGAAAGCCCCCTTACATCTCCCAACCCCCTTCACTGACTTCTGCACACCTCCTAACCCCTGCCCTGAGTCCTGCATACCCACACCCTGCCCTGAGCCCCTCAACACCTTTCCCTGAATTCTGCATCCATTACTTCCTGCCCTGAGTACCTCCTATATCCCAACTCTGTCTCCTACAACCCTCACAACCCCATCCCCTTGCCTGAGACTTCCCCTACCCCCTCTCATATCCAAGCCCTGCCCTGAATCCTGCATCCCCACACTTCAACCCACTGCTCTGAAAGACGCAAGCAATGCCGGGTAAATCTACTAACAGATATATAGGGACTTTTATTAAAAAGAATAATCTAAATGTACTGCATATGCAAATATAAAGCGCATTCTGTGAGTACAGCAGACATATACAGATTTAGCAACATAAAAACACTCCTGCTCCACAAATGTGTTAGCCAGCATTTTAATGGAGTGGGCCATTCTGTTAATGACTTAAGAGTCTGCGTGTTAGTGAAGAAGAATTTTCACAACACTTTTGAAAGAGAGGCAGCCGAACTTTCTTTTATATTCAAATTCGACACATTAACGTGGTTTGAACTGGGATGGGAATTTTCTGAGTCACTATAGGGGCTCGTTTGTATAATTGGCTTAATCTAATTCTTGATGCCCCCTTCTGCCCTCTACTCTCTGATTTGCTCACCTTGCTCTTTTTCTTCTGACTTGTCCTCCTTGCTTACTGTTTTTGGTTCTCTGTGCCTTAAATATTGAGTCTGTTCCGGTCTGGCTATGGTCTGAAGAAGTGGGTCTGTCCCACGAAAGCTCACCTAATAAAATTATTTTGTTAGTTTTTAAAGTGCTATTTGACTGTTTTTTTGTTTTGATATACAGACTTAGTATACAGTGTCATGCACTTATATGTCACCATTGTAAAGTCTATCAAACCGTAAAATATTTCCTATTAGAAAATACTTGTTCCCTCCCATTTTTTGTTCAATACTGGTAGCAACGCTTGCAGTAAAAGTAATCCTCCACTTTTCTTGATAAAACCCTGTTTTTCAGTAGTATATAATCTTTACCAGAACATAAATCATTTGGGCTGGAATGTCATATGCTGGTGTCTGCTTAAGGCACATATTTTGGGAGACCGTCAGCTATAACACGTCAGCTGTTTAAAAGCAGGTTCTGAAAAAATATATTTATGCCAATGATTGCATGCTGAGTTGTTTTAAAGAAGCACACACTAGTACATTCGGAGCAAGTCTCTACATTGAGAGGCCTAAAGCCTTCAGTATTCTTTTAAGGTTACCTTAATGCTTTCCTGTATGTAAAAAAAGACAAAATGTAACTTTGTGAGGAATGCCATATTAATGAGTGTGACTGCATCAGCAGAACAATGAATAGAAACTTTGCAACTCCTTTGTCATAATACCTTTTAAATTCTAGAAGCATTTGCTGTGGAATGTCATTAAAACCTCAGTAATGTGAATAAACTAGTATTGCTCTGTCAACACTAAACAGATGCATTTTTCAGAGATGGTACTATAGCAAACCAGAGAGAGATTTTAACAGTATAAGGGAATTTGGACATAATACAACTGTATGCCTTTTTCCTTACCAACTCCCCAGAATAAGCAGATCTCTGGTAATTTCCAGTTTAATTACAAAACCATACATTTTTGGTCATTTCCAACTAGATCCTTGTACAGTTTATGTAGATGGTTTACGCTCCTCCCATTAATAACCTTTTGAGGCATCTAATCCAGCATTATAATCCTTTACATTGAAAAAAGAAATATTTAAATTTAATTAGCAAACTGCATCATTCATCAGCCTTCAATAACTGATGCTTCTAGAAAAACTTTATTGAACATTCAGTGTGGAAACAATTCTGTTCATTAGCTACCTCTAGGAGTCATTTGCTACAGACAATGTGGAAAAATTGAGTTCTTTCTTATCTTTTAAGGGTAAGCTAAGAAGTTGTGAACTCAGTTTTAAGTGTGATATTGTTTCTTTTTGCAGACCGCAGTCAAGAATTGAGAGACACTAGATTTGACTGGGGTTTTCAAAGGTGCCTAAGGGAATAAAGGCATCCAGATCCCATGGACATGCATGAAATTGTATTGCTTATTAAATCAAGGCCTTTGGAAACCCTGGGTTACACCTTAAAATAATTAAATTCCACTTCTTTAGAGTACTTTTTATTGGTTCACGGATACAGAAACACTTCTAAAAAGTCTGACATATATTAAAGAATTAGATCAGCATGGAAGTATTTTGTTGGGGAAAGCACCCACAAACTATGTTTACATTGGCCATCTTTTAGCAATACTGCTGTGTAACTGAAAGTTGTGCAGTGTGGACAAGCCTAAAAGCCATATGGGATGTGATTTATTCTTTCTTTGATTATTCAAAAGGCGCATCAGGACCTTGAAGTGTCAGGGTCCTCAGTGTTCAGGTCAGTCATCACTGTAGATGGAGAAGGTGCAGAGGGTCATTACAGATTCAGCCCGATGACAAAGCTGCTGGAAGCTGCTTTTTTGAGGAATTCCCCCATTTTAGCTTGCTTGCTTGTCTTCTGGGTTTTTTTGTTTGTTTTTTGTTTTTGTATGAAAGTAGCATGCAGAATATGCAATTGCATAACATCCTGGGCAGTATTCTAGTCCCTGTTACTAGGCTGAAGATTTATATTGATAAATATCAGAAACACCCATTTATTGAGCTTTCTGGTTAACTGGGTACCAGTATCAGTTAAATGCATTACTTTAAATGTCTTATTTACCTGGGTCTCTAATGCGATCAGACAGATCAGCTTCATTTTCTGTTTACACTTAGTTTAATTTGCTGGTTCTCAGTCTCACTAAAGCCACATCTACGCTAGCAAAACCTTTCAAAAGATAAACTGAAAGCTGGGGCTCTTTCCAAAGTCAATTGAAAGAACGTGGTTCTCTTTGCAAAAGCGCTCCTTTAATCCTGGATCAGGAGGAGTGGCCCCTTTCGAAAGATTCTTTCAAAAGAAAAAGCGTAGATGCTCCCCAGGCTGCTCTTTCAAAAATGAAGTCCTCCATAATGCCGGTGAGGTGGGGCACAGAGATACCCTGGCCAATGCTCTGAGAGCTCTGGGCTTCCTGAGTCCAGCCATGTTTTAAGCCTAATGGACCCAGAAACCCTGTGGCAGAAAGCTGAGAGTGTGCTGGCAGCAAAGGCATGAGCTGTTTGGAGCACATCCTCACGGCAACCCCTGCAGACCCACAAAACCATGATTGCCAGAAGCCAGCCCCCCGCCGCCAGGAGCCCCGAGGTCCACCCTGAGAGCCCTCACAGGACACAGGCCAGCCAGCAAAAGTGAGGGCACCCTTCTTGACTGAGCTGGAGCTCACAGCCCTCCTCAGCCTGTGGAAGGAAGAGAAAGTAGTCTGGGAGATGGGTGTCAAGTGGCGGAATGCTGCCACCTTTGCCCACCTTGTGACTGGCCTGGCCTCCCAGGAACACCCTGCCCACACACAGGAGCAAGTGTGGAGCAAAGTTAATGAGCTCTGGCAGGGCAATGCCTGGGCACAGGACAAAGCTGGCTGGTCAGGGGCAGGTTCCACAACCTGCCTCTGCTACTGGGAGCTCTGGAGCCTCCTGGGGCCCTAGGACACCTTGCCACCACCTGCCATCCTGGACACTGCAGCAGACAAGCCACATTCCAAGGCCCTGGATAAGCTGGGACCCCATGGCAGCCCCACCCTGCTGGGCATCAAGCCAGAGCCACCCTCTGAGGACTCCAGTGATAGGGACCTGGTAATTGACCTGTTGTCGTGGTCTTTGAGCCAGGCAACAGCCATCAGGGCATTGCCAGATGTCAGTGAGGGACCCTCTCGTAAGTCCCTGGCGGGAAGCGCACCCTGGCTTATGGGGCAGGGGAACCACAGCTGCCAGAGGGTCACCCATATGCCCAGCAGACCTGGGCCAGACACATCCCAGATGGCCAGGGCTCCTGGCATACAGTAATGGCCACTGGTGATGCTCAGCACCCATCCCTGTGATCAGAGCTATGAGCCACATGACTGTACCTGGGGACTGCCCCACATGGGAAGGGACCCCCTCAGTGTCCATGATATCCCATGGCCACCATGCTGTTGAACAGGAGGTGGGGGGTTGCTGCCCCCGGAGGTGAGGGGCAAGGCTGACTTTCCATCATCTCTCCCTTTCTATCTGTACAGCTGTGCCAGGAAAGTCTCATCCCCTTTGTCATCCCAGACAGCCCACTGGAGGCAGCAGAGAGGGCCCAGGCACCACTGCCACCAGCACCAAGGTGGGCCTGCAGCCGTGGGCATGGAGGTGGTCAGGGGTGATGCCACTGGCCGCCACCAGGTTAAGGTAGCAGAGTAGCACTTCCACCTGGAGGAGGTGAACATTGCCTGGTAGCGATGGCCTGGCAGGAGCTCATGGCCAACCTCAGGGACATAATGGCCGTTCTGAAGGAGCATCTAGGCCACCTGGCTTGCCTTGCCTGCCTGGAAATCCCCCTGCCGAGCATGACTCCGCTGAAGCCCTCCCACAGCCCTACCTCCCTGTGCTTCCTGCCCCATCCCAGCCCCACAGAGGACCCTGAATTGAGGGCAGAGGGGATCCTGGGGCTGATGGGGCTCATGGCTGTCCACCCCTGCCCTGGACTGATGCCCCCCCTTTCATCCCCCAGGTTGAGGTTCTCCCCTTACCCAGCCCCCCCCATGTACATAGTTTGGCCCCTGTTCCCCACTGTATATAGTTCTGTTCACCATTTGTTAAAACCACACTGTTCATAGTTTTGGTTAAACAGTTTATTTTTGCACCATCCCTATGTCCTCTGCTCATGGTGGGGGGACAGCGATGGGTGTGTGTGTGGAGGAGTTGCGATGGGGGATGGTGAGAGGTGTATGTGCAGAGGCACCTGGAGGGGGTGGCTGTGGGTGCGGATCATTGGGGCCCATTGGAAAAGCTGTCCTGGAGGACCTCCCTAGTACAGATCCTGCCCCAGTGTGCCTAGTGGCTCTGGGTAGCAGCCAGCTGCTCGTAGGCGGGGCCAGCCTTGGCCGCCCACCCCTGCATGAATGCCTTGCCCTGGCCCTGCAGGCTGACTTCCAGGAGTGTGAGGAGGCGCTGCCTGTGTAGGGCCGAATCAGCCAGGACTGCAGAGAGTAGATGGTGTCCACCACCTTGCACTGAGTCATGGTGATATCCCTAACCTGGAGCTCCTGCTGGGGGATGTATGTTGCGGCCTCCATGCCATGACATAGCCCAGAGTTCCAGAACACACAGGCATCGTGTATCCAGCCCGCCACCCCACGTAGATGTTCATGAATTGGTCCTTGCTGTCCACCAAGTGGTAGCCCTTTATGTTGATGTAGCTGCCAGCTCTGTGTTCTGGGTCACAGATGGGGTTGTGTGTTCCATGCAGGGTGCTGAAGAAATGTGGGAAGCCAAGTGCAGTGAATCCCATGATGGCCACATCCACATCCCCCACATGGATGACCCCGTGGAGCAGCATTGCATTGATAGCATGTACGACCTGCCTGCGAGTGTGTGGGGTGTGCTTTGCCCCTTTATCCCATTCCATTCCAGCCCCCTCCCCTCAGGCCCCCCAGCCACCAAGGGCCCCCTTGCCTGGGAGTCCATCCCTGTCATGGGTTCATGGCCTGAGCATGCCTTACTTCCTTGAGGACAGCCCAGGCAGTGGCCTTAACCACGCTGAATTGGTGCCCCACAGACAGGTAGCTGTCCAGGGTGACCAGCTTTCAGATGGCAGTGGCAACCCTCCTTTAGAGGGAGAGGGCGTGATCATGCAGGTGTCCTGGCACCTCAGGGTGGGGGTGATCCAGTGGCAGAGCTCTTGGAAGGTCCTCTTGGTCATTCTAAAGTTCTAGACCCACCTGGCATTGACCTGGTCCCCCATCATCAGCTGCTCCCAGCAGTCCGTGCTGCTGGGGTGGCTTCAGATGTGCCGGAGCACTCAGGGGCGATACTGGGGGGATCCTGGGTGGGGGGTGGGAGTCCAGGGCCCTGGCAGCGGGGAGCTTGACCCCAGGAGGAGGTGGAGAGCAGCCATGGCCACATTGGCCAAGTGGCTGACAATGACACCCAGGAAGCCCAGCTCTACTGCCAGGCGTTGCTGATGTGGATCCATCTGGCTGTGGGATGGCTGTCAGATCTGTGTACGGGCTCTGAGGGAGTTGTGTCATCTCTGCAGGCCTCAGCGTGTGCATGGCAGGGGTGTTTGGGAGGGGCCCTTTAAGGGGGCAGCTGGCTGCTTGTCTGCCATGCGACCCCATCCATGGTGATTCCCGGCCAGTTCTTCCGAAAGAGCACCCAGAGCTGCGTGGACACTCTCTTTTGAAAGAGCAGATCAGTTTTTCGACAGGGCAGATCAAAGGCTTGGTCCACGTTTTGTGTGTAGATGCACTTTTTCGAAAGGCAATGTTTTGGGTGGTATCTTCCAAATGTTTGCCTTTCAAAAGACTACTGTAGTGTAGACGTAGCTTAAATGTCCTGATTCAGCAAAGCTCAGAACCACTGGCTTAAAGTTAATCACAAGCTTAAACGCCTGTGTGGTGGAAACTTGAAACAGCACAAAGAGGGAAATACTTTAATGCAAAACAAACTTTCTCTTTCTGTGAACACACACTCATGAAGGCTTAAAAATTCCCACTATCCTAGAGTCTGTTTACAATTCAAATTAATCAATTAAAGGTTTTACATACTTGTTTACATTTTACTGTGATAAAGTTGTAAAATTAGTCTCCTTTTCCCTAAGTGTGTCACACTCTGTATCCTTCCATTAAACACAGTCATATCATAGTTTAACTAAGCTCTTTTGATAATAAACATGATAAAAATATAACATTTGTCATAGTCTTCCTCTTTTTGATTGTTCTGAGGGAATCTGTTGGAGAAACAAGATATTATTTGCACAGCCGTTTTAAAATGATTGGCAGTTTTCCTTCATGAGAGCAAAACAAACTTCCTGCCAAAGATAATAGCTTAGCAACCCTTTGTGGTAACTGAAACACCAACAACAGACTATTTACACTGAGTTTTTAAATGGTACTTTAAGACTTTACTAACTTAAAGATTGGAGGAATTGTTTTGTTGTTCTAAATATGGAAGCCAGACAGAGGGGCCGAGAATAAAAAAAAATGCACTTGCTTTTTGGCAATATGCATAGTGACTACAAAAGAAAGTTTGGCATTCAGTGCCGCTTCCTAGACTCCAATGCTTTATTTTTTTAGATAAATTTTGTAACTTTATTTGAACGTTTTAATATTCTTTCTGTTGAATATTACCAGTGGTCTGAATTTCCAACTGACCAGATATATTGTATTTATGTTCTATTCTGTGTATGAGCAAAGACCTGTAACTTAGCAAAGGTAATTTGTTCAATATAATCACTGCCATGAATAAATAAAAAAGGAAGAAAAGCAAAACAGCTGAGATGGCAACATGCATTTGGTAGTAAGACTACAAAAGTTCTATAGAACTTTTTAAATTTCACATTCGATAGTTATGTATGTCATTAATATATCACACAAACAGATTACACAGACACAATTTATATTGCAGAGATAGCACATACATATGACTACTCAGTTATTAGAGAACTTACACTTTTAAGTGCATTTCTTAAACTGTGGTCCATTGAAAGTAGTAAAGTACTAAAATGTCAATATTTATCAATAGCTATGCAGAGATACTGAAGCTCTTCCTACTCTGAGTGGAGAAAAGTGATGTTATCTCAGATACTGTTTTAATGAGGGCAAATGCTGATTTCACAACTGACCATCACATGACAATATTAATGTACAAGTGGATTTGAAAGCACCTTCTGTAATTTACTGAGATAGATGACATTGCTTTCCAATACAAGTGAAGGACTTGAACGTACAACTCTTATGCCTCATACAACTGCTGTCTGTCATAATTCTGAATAGACCTGCTTCAACTCAGTCTTCAGTTGTTCCATAGTGAGGAGAGATATCAATGTTTGTCTTAGAGGGAGGCTCACTCCTCTGCACTGGTAGAGAGGATCTTGGGAAGCTAATCAAAAAAAGAAAGGCTAAAAACCTAAAGCCATTACTCATGGAGCTAGTATAAAACTGGTTTGTAATTTAAAAGAAAGGATCTAATCAGCTTTTGCCCATGAGTGCCAAATGCTCTGTTACAAGGATATTTAATCCTGTGTTGAAATTCAGCCACGTTCGAGTTCCGCTGGGATTTTGTTTAAAAAAAAAAAAGAACATTCTTTGGCTGATGGTCTGGGAAGGGAAAAGTCTTTTACCATTTTTATTCCTGTGCCACTAATGTAATTAAACCACAAGTGATAGATGGATGAATGCAGTTACATTATACAATCCCCATACAATTTCCAAGCTCCCGCTATAGGCACTTTCCCCTCTGGAAATACAGTACTATTTGCAAGGCCTAAGTTCCCATATAGAACATTATATTAAGAAGCCAATCTAAAGGATACACAACTATGTGCATTGTTGATGAAGCAAATAGGCTCTCTCACTAAATCTCAGGTAAGGATACAGACACAGGTGCAAATCCACATCATCTGGACAGGGATTCATAATTTTCAGAAAGGAAGATCAAGCATGAGCATGGGGAAAATACCTGTTCTTGTTCTCTCAGGCCTATTATGAGATGGGGCACCATCATGGACAAGAAAAACAAACTCCCTTATTGTTACTGTATGCGCTAAAGACATTCAGTACGCTAAGCTCTGCATGTGTCTGTTCAGCAATGAGGCAGAGTTGTTGTCCTGCTGTCTTTTAAGTCATCCTTGCTCTTTAACTTATCCTTCTGTGTGACTGTGTGAGACGGGTGGGAAACATCAAATCTAGATCAGATCCAGTCCTCTTCATCTTGGCAAAATTTGCTGATAATGTGAAAAAGGCGGGGACTCTCCCATGGTTATTGTCTCAGATATATGAGGGTGGTAAGGGAGGAATCTTTCCTGATCAGGTGAAAAACTACTGATAGGGTCTCAGCTGGAGTACTGTGTCATTTCTGGGTGCCACATTTCAGGAAAGGTTGGGACAAATTGGAGGAAGTCTAGAAAGGTCTAGAAAATATGACATATGAAGAAAGTTTATTTAAAAAATTGATGTATTTAGTTAAGCATTTAGTCTGAAGAAGAAATGCCTATGTGTGGGAGTGGGGAGGGGACATAACAATTTCAAGCTCATAAAAGATAGTTACAAAGAGGAGGGTATTTTTTTTTTTTTTTACTCTTTGCCCTCTGAAGATAGGACAAAAGCCATGATCTTTAATTGCAGCAAAGGAAGTTTAAGTTAGGAATTTTTTCCTAATGCTTAACGATCAGAGTGTGGTTAAGCACTAGAATTTACTGACTCTGGAAATAGTGGAATCTCCAGTACATTCTGCACACCCAGCAAATTCTAGGTTTGCAAGAACAGCTAGCAAAGCTACCCTATCGGGTGACACCATCTGGCCTGTGACAATCTTGTGGCCCACTAAGATGGAGGGCCACCACTGCAGGTCTACAAGCTACCTTTTTGTCATCAAACAGACTGCAGAATAAATCACCATCGTAGAAAATTTAACAATGGTAATTCATAATGCATTGACTTATGGGGATAAGTCTCAGTTTGTGAAAAACATCATACTTCCAGCTGCCAATCTGGCCCATGAGCTGTTTGTAATAAATCATCTGCCGTGTGAATCTTAGGGGTTCTGAGATATTTCAAGTGAGCATCTCAACTGTTGTAAAAGTATGCAGTTTTGCTGGTCCTCTACTGGTGAAAAAAATCAGTGAATCGAGTCTCTTATGTTGTGATCTGTGTTTAGGCCGGATCGAAGGGAGTGAGGTGCCCAACTCTTGAGGAACGCTTGTGAGACCTGGGCATCTAGCTCCTTCTGGGCTAGGGCTATCAGTGAAGTCTTCAAGCAAAAATTGGGATTTAGGTGGGAGAAGGGTAAAAATTAGACCATTGTTTCTTGTGTAATTTAATGGGACAAATGCATATTTTGTACTTACTGTTTACTTTCAGCCTGTCAGCTCAGATTTCTTGTTAAATGGAAAATGAAGCTAGACAAATCTACCTACTGCTGTTATCTGATTCTATAACAATTTTGCCAAGTTTTCTAAAAGAAGAATCTGCGTGGCTTTTTGTTTAATTTGTTTTACTATCTTAGTCAAGAAGTATGACACAACACTTAAGAACGTAAACACTCTGACTTATGACAGTTTGTTGCTGTACAAGTAAAAGACTTTTCTCAAAGCCATGGCAGACATGAACATACAAAAAGAAGTTCTGCATAGCAGACAAGGCCACACACAAAGTTCTGTGAATTTATTTATTTTTTTCATTCACATTCTTTTTCTACCATAAAACCCAAGGTGGGCTAGGACAGCTTTCTCATAAGTGCTGGGAATTTTTAAATTCTTGCCTGTAGCACCTCAAGTAAAACATATCCAAGAAAAATCAGACAAAACTCAATTTTCTGATGTATAATGGACTTGTGAAGTCCCCAGAAGAAAAGCTTAGGCTGAGTGATATGTTATCAAGACCTTATTCTTTCCCATTCTAAAGGAAATTCCCTGGTTGCCATCAAACCTTACTCCTAATGTCAACCAAAGAGCCAGTCACAGGAGATGTTGCTGCTAGAAAAATGCACTCTGAAGGCTGGCATCTTGCAGCCGCTAAACACACACTAGCTGTGTCTACACGTGCACGCTACTTCGAAGTAGCGGCACTAACTTCGAAATAGCGCCCGTCACGGCTACACGTGTTGGGCACTATTTCGATGTTAACATCGACGTTAGGCGGCGAGACGTCAAAGCCGCTAACCCCATGAGGGGATGGGAATAGCGCCCTACTTCGACGTTCAACGTCGAAGTAGGGACCGTGTAGTCGTTGCGCGTCCCGCAACTTCGAAATAGCGGGGTCCGTCATGGCGGCCATCAGCTGAGGGGTTGAGAGACGCTCTCTCTCCAGCCCCTGCGGGGCTCTGTGGTCACCGTGTGCAGCAGCCCTTAGCCCAGGGCTTCTGGCTGCTGCTGTGGCAGCTGGGGATCCATGCTGCATGCACAGGGTCTGCAACCAGTTGTCGGTTCTGTGTATCTTGTGTTGTTTAGTGCAACTGTGTCTGGGAGGGGCCCTTTAAGGGAGCGGCTTGCTGTTGAGTCTGCCCTGTGACCCTGTCTGCAGCTGTGCCTGGCACCCTTATTTCGATGTGTGCTACTTTGGCGTGTAGATGTTCCCTCGCAGCGCCTATTTCGATGTGGTGCTGCGCAATGTCGATGTTGAACATCGACGTTGCCAGCCCTGGAGGATGTGTAGACGTTATTCATCGAAATAGCCTATTTCGATGTCACCACATCAAAATAGGCTACTTCGATGTAGGCTTCACGTGTAGACGTAGCCACTATGGGTGGCTGGAGCTATTGACTCCTATACCACAGCAGACAAGCAAAATAGATAAGAGCAAAGAGAAGGAAGACAGTGTCCAGTAAACATATACCTGACCCAATTTCTCCAGGTACTGGATCTCTGTTTAGAGCTAAGGTGATTGAATATGCTGTTTTTGGCCAGGAAAATTCCTTTTAAGCCATACCTTGGCTATCTGGCCATTTTTTGGCATCAGTGGGCAATTGTCCCATTTGCTGTTGCTGAGTTGATCATTTAGCACAAGCAAACAGGACAAAAGCCCACTTTTGTCAAAAAAGTGGCCCATGGAAGACCACGTGGATGACAGCCGGGGCTTGGGTGAGTAGCCCCAAGCTTGTGCAGGAAGTGAGCCGTACCACCAGCCCTTCATGGGGTAGAGGCTGTGGCAAATGGATTGAGCTAGCCCCACACAAGGGGGCAGAGGGCTCAGGCTAACCCTTCATGATGTCCAGTTCTCCCTGCAGGAAATAAGGTTACCCTATTTAGAGCAGAAGTTGTACGTAGGAACATGTGGATGTCAATGGAGCGATGTGACTTTACACTAGCTGAGGACTTGGCCTTTAACATGTGATTTCCAAATAGTACCAAAGAACAAGAAATGTTGAGAAGGTTGAAGGCGTGAGAGAGCAAGAGGCTCAAAGTGTGATCTTTGAAAGCACAGAATCTAGGAATACAGTCTCCCTTCCTTAAAGGGCACTGCTGCTATTGAGACAGAAAAGAAATCAGCCAATAGTGACAGTTGTACATTTTACTTTCCAAACCACCTCTCCCCTACTCTTTTGCTACCTGTTTGTTGCATCATGCCTAAAATTAGACCATTATGTTTTCTACTCAAGGACCGTGTCTTATCAGTTTTTTAGGTAACTAGCATAGTTGCAGTTTGAAGGACTGAAGGACAACAACTGGGGTACTCCAGGAGTCAGCTAGAAGTTTTGTCCCAAGACAGAGTGAAGTGGAGGAGACTTGTAGATGACTGATGCTCCACTCTGAGTAGAAGGGTTTAGTAGTATAGTTGCATCATTATGCACAATAGAAATAATAATCCTGTTAGAACACATTTAAATTAGGGCGACTATATCTCCCTGTCCCAAACATGGGGGGCTGGTGGCTGCTGCCTCCTACAAGCCCTGAGCAGCTGGGAAGGAGGCACTAGTACTCCCTGGGAGCCCGGAAAAGCAGCAGTCACTAGCGCTCCCTGGGAGCCCAGGGAAGTGGCAGCTGTCCACGCTCCACCACCTTCCCTGAGGGGGGTGTGTGTGTGTGTGTGTGCACGCGTGCATGCACAAATATGGGACAATGAGTCCCTTTTAAAAAAGAAGTCAGGACGCCTTTTCTGCATCCCAAATACAGGACCATCCCACTCAATACAGGATGGATGGTCACCCTATTTAAATATATTGTGATGCGCGAAGCAACTGAACTAATTCTAAGGCAATCTAGACTTGTTTATGCTGATATTTCTCTACCTGATCCATTAGTACATGATCAAACAAACAGAGCAACATCCAGAAAAATTGTATCATGACTGAAGGGCTCTGTAAAGTTTGCTTTAAAGGGAAAAGTGACTTAAATAACTGGGGGAAGAGATTTATCTGGATATTAATTTCTTGAAATTTGACAGGTATTTAGCATTTACAATTCTGTGAAATGCAGACTAAGTTAGAAACAGATCATGCTCAGAAGTTACTCAGAAGATCCTGTCATTACTGCTTGTTGAATGAGAAGAGAAGCGATTTGGCCTCAAAAAAATTAGCGTAATGGTAGTAGCACAGAGAAGGTGCGTACTCTAATGGGAGACGGGAAATCTGGCTCTCCATCTGACTCAGCCCTGAGCAAGTTACAACATTTCTGTGCCTCAGTTTTTTCCATCTGAAATCCAAAGCATTGTTTAGAATCCCAAGCATTGTTACAGGCTGGGGACTGACTGGCTAAACAGCTGTACAGCAGAAAAGGACCTGGGGATTACAATGGATGAGAGGCTGGATATGAGTCAAGAAGTTGCCCTTGTAGCCAAGAAGGCTAATGGCATATTGGGGTGCACTAGGAGGAGCATTTCCAGCAGATCTAGAGAAGTTATTATTCCCTTCTATTCGGCACTGGTGAGGCCACATCTGGAGTATTGTGTCCAGTTCTGTCCCCCCACCCCCACCGCTACCCCTGAATACAGAAAGGATGTGGATGCATTGGAGAGGGTTCAGTGGTGGGCAATGAAAATGATTGAGTCTGGAGCACATGACCTATGAGGAGAGGCTGAGGAATGTGGGCTTCTTTAGTTTGCAGAAGAGAAGAGTGAGGGGTGATTTGACAGCAGCCTTCAACTTCCTGAAAGGGGGGCTTTAAAGAGGATGGGGAGAGGCTGTTGTCAGTACTGAGGGATGGCAGAACAAGGAGCAATGGTCTCAGGTTACAGAGTGGGAGAGATAGGTTGGACATTAGGGAAAAACTCTTTCACCAGAAGGTGGTGAAGCACTGGAATGCTTTACCGAGAGAGGTGGTGGAATCTCTAACCCTGGAAGCTCTTGTCCTGAGTTGACAAAGTTCTGGCTGGGACAATTTAGGGACCAGCATTCCGAACGTCCACAATAGAGAGGCTTATACACTTCTCAGGACAGGAATTATGTTTATATTTGTATTAGTGTATTATATAAAACAGAATGCAACATCAGCACTCATTGTTTAACAAGCTAACATAACAGGATGAAGGTGCCCTAATAGGTTGCATGGAGTCCTGAGTGTCACTTGATTTATAATAGGTCACATGTAAAAAAAAAACCTTGGTGGCGTCTTTCATCTCCCTATCATGCAGGTTGATATAATTAAGCATATTAGACAGTTTTTCCCCTAAAAAATGAAATCCAGGGACAAAAGGGATATTGTTGCAGGAAGGAAATAGATTGCATTGACAAAGCTTTGGCAGGGAGCTTATGAAATTCTTGCTCACATCCTTTTTAAGTCCTACACTGTCCTGTTCTGAAAGGGGAAAATATTAAAAGCTCCATTAATCTAATATTGCAGTAATTTCTCCAGCATAACCTGCTTTTCTGGCACTGGTAAAGGGGGCATGGAAACAAAACTCTGACTTATAGATCACCAGATACTTTTCTTAAAACTTGGATGAAAGATGCTTTTTGAGGCCATAAGTCAAGTTTCAGGCCTTAACTGGAGGTTTTTTGGTTGTCATTACTTTACTAGCACTAAAATAGTTCACCGTCTTAGATACTCCACTTCCAGGAACCTAAACAGAGAGCGGAGTGGGTAGTGTATGTGTGTTATTTATTTTTTGCAAGCATGAATGAGATGTGGCTGTACTCAGGTCCAAGCTTCTTTTTTATCATCGCTTTGTTAGTGCACATGTTCAATTATTATACCAAGATCTGAGATTTCCCTGTGTAACATGGTTTCTGCTTACCCTGAGATCATACATGTTCTCATAGGATTTAACATCCTGAGGCTGAATTCAGTACCTCCTTCAGAGGTGGGTAAATATTTATACCACATTGCCCAGAGTTAGCGTAACAACTTCAGCTCTGTCATGAAAGCCAGTATAGGTCACTCTGGGCTAGTCTACACTAGCTCTCTACTTCGAAGGGAGCATGGTAAGTAGGGTGTCGGGAGTTTATTAATGAAGTGCTGTGCTGCATATGCAACACTTCATTAAGCTAATTCTCCCCCGCAGAAACTCCGAAGTTTTAAACTTTGAAGTGCTGGCTCGCGTGTTTTGAGGAGCAAAGGGACTTGGAAGTTGCCCAGGCACTTTGAAGTACCGGTGGGTCAGCTGTGGCTACGTGCAAGCTGGCATTTCAAAATCTAACACTTCAGAGTTGCCGGGGGGGGGGAGAATTAGCTTCACTTCATTGATAAACTCCTAACACCCTACTTACCATGCAGCCTTCGAAGTAGGGAGCTAGTGTAGACAAGCCCTATGTCAATAGTGAGGCTTCTCAATAACTGAACAACACTCCCTGACCACTAATATGTATGCATTATAAGTCAGATTTAATAACTTATGTAGGCCAATAAAATAAACAATTCAGGCACCAAATATTAATTTGCTGTGACACTATAATTACATTCAAGAGCACGCAGGGTAGTAACTCAAGGGAGGACTTTAGAAGACAAGGAATAAAGGGTGCTTTCCCTTTCCCAGTTTATTAATAGCTTACTGTACTTACGTAACGGTTTGATGTGAAAATGGGTGATCTCTTTGGGTGAGAGATTTTAATCACAGACTTCAGTGGGCTAAATGATGAACTCTACTCTTTGTTTTTTCATAAAATACCTAAGAGAGATGGGAGCAAATCCCAGATCTTTGAGCTAAATATATTCAAGTTATGATTAAGTTTTGCACCAGACATCTGGGTCCAAGGCTTGTTCCAAGTAAAAAATGGCTAATAATAGCTCTTGGTATTTAATTATTTAACATGTATGTAGTCATCTAGTCAAGAAAATGGGATCTTCAGTGGCATTTTCTTTTAGACCACTGCTGAGCCTAGTCAGCAGGCATTCACGAACAGTGTGCCTCATCTGTGTTGTGCGGCAGCTGCACAAAGGCCTGTGGCTGGCTGCACAGAGACCTTGCCTTGTCTTGAACTTGTTCAACAGGAACCACTGACAACAGGGCAGGCCAAGACTGGACACTGGGCAGGCTGTGGGGTGGATGACAGGAGACTGTATGGGAATTTCAGCAGATATCCATTGCTTTTACCAGAGTGTTTCTGCCCTAACATCCTGGTGTGGCAGAAGAGACAATAGTGTGTGATGTGATGGCAGACATGCAGCTGGTGGTTTGAAAAGGTCATTATACAGTGCCAGGGTTCAGTCAGTGTGTACTGTCTCCAGGAAGTTACCAGTGGCAACCTCTCATCTGATATGAGAACTGGGAGTAATGGGAGTGGAGCCGAATGCGGGGTGCCAGAGATGATGCACAGGATGGCAGGGAACTGTATATCTGCCAGTTTGTTGTGTGAGGATTGACTCCACAGAGGTGCACAGTAGTCCATTACCAAATATGAGGTGGCTGTCAGCTCACAGGGCTATGGGCAAACAGGATTATGGATTCACTTTAACACAGAGTTGATTAAGGATAGTTTACTTTATTAAGCTTACAACTTCACTGCTATGACAATTACACACTTTAGCGAGCAAAAGCATTACAGAGCAATGTATATAAGGAGTAAAAGGCATTTGGAAGGCCTGTTGCCACACATCAGGGCCGCGGTGGACTTGGCTGCAGCTGGGGGAATCCAGGGCACGACTGAAGCTGAAGTCCCTGGTGAGACTTACCAGTGGCAGGACCTCACAATGATTTTATCGCTTAGACATTTATTGGGTGCTTGCGCACTGGCTCAATGCCACCCTTAGCACTCTCATGAGGCTCAAGCCAAGCTTACCCTGTCTAATGGTGTCCTAGATTGCCAGCTCAAATGCAGGTGATAGGGCTGATATGGCCAGCTGGTGTTTATGTCTGCAGGGTTCAAGGCTGCAAAATAAGGGTGGGAACTTGGTTCTGCTACACGAATGGAAATGTCCATCCTGGCTCTAAGGCCTGCATATGTTTTCTTATATGACAGTGGCAAAAGTGGATGTATGCAGGCTTGAGGCATGAGCACCCCATGATGAGCCTGCCAGTTTGCGTAGAAGATTGTTCCACATCTTAATTTTTGCTTCAGTCATCTTCAAGAGGGCATGATAACTCAGTGTGCAGTCTAAGGTCACACCTAGGTAGGCTGGTTCTGTTCTCAGGTTGTGCTGGCATGAGGAGTATGGAACAAACTGGAGATGGTTTTTATCATGTTTGGCTGGAGATGCCAAGTCCTACAGTCGGTTAACTTTACCATGTCCTAGTTTAAGGTGGCACCAAGCTCGTGAAACATCTGGGCCTGGTAGGCATTGCAATGTATGGCTGCATAAATGAACTTGTGACTCTGTTGTTAGCAGGTCATTGATGTAAAAGTTGAACAGGGTTGGAGAAGACACGGCTCTGGGATAACCCTTTTCTCTGTTATCTCCAAGCACTTATCTTGTCTCTGTTTGGTATGTGGAATGTTTGGACCTTGTATCAAATAGGCAATCTGTGGACAGCACAGATTACAGTACAGATGAAGCAATACAAGCTTGCTGTTTTGGGTTCATGTGAGACAAAATGGACACAATCTGGGCAGCTCCACCTGGCAACAGGTGAAACCCTCATTTACTCAGGGCATGAAGAAGATGATGCACCACACATAGTGTGCTTTAATGGAGTGGACAGCAGTATCTTCACGCATCATCAGATTCTACACCATGCTGCAAAAGGCACTAATTGTGCAATGTTACACACCAACCAATGAAGCACCTAAGGAATGTACAACAAACTTCTATGAGAAACTACAAAGTGGTTTGAACCAGAAAGCAAAGAAGGATATGTTGATTTTGATGGGTGACTTCAATGCAAAAATTAGAAGCATAAATACAGGCAGAGAACAGGCCATTGGAAAAGAAGGCCTAGGCAACAGGAATGAAAATGAGAGCGCTTCAGTGACTTTTGTTCCTTCAATGGTTTGGTGATAAGTGGTAGTGTTTTTTCATGCAAAAGGCTGTATGAGGTCACTGAGCCTCACCAGACCATCAGTCAGAAAACCAGATTGATCACATCTGTATCAGCAGTTCTTACAGAAGATTGATGCAGGACATCTGCATCAGAAGAGGAGCAGATGTAGGTTCAGATCACCATTTGGTTATGATAAAACTCAAGTTCAAGCACAAGAGGTACACAACAAAAAATGACCAAGCCCAACATGGAGCAACTGAAAAATATAGAGACAAGAGCCCATTTCCAGGTGGAGCTGTCCAACAGATATTTACTTCTGGCAAACCTCATCCTGAAAGGTGCTACCATGGAACAAATTTGGGAACACACCAAAACAGCCTGGAAAGACACCTGCGATAAAACTTTGGGAAAGAGGACAAGGCATCACAAAGAATGGATCACAGAAGAAACTCTGAGAAAAGTGAAGGAATGAAAGGATAGAAAAGCAGAAGTCAACAATAGCAAAACAAGAGCAGCCAAGGTGGAAGCTCAGACTGTATTCAAAAGCCAACAAAGAACTTAAATAGGCTTTAAAATGGGACAAGAACTTTGTGGAAAACCTTGCACAACAAGCTGAACAAGCTGTAGGACAGAGAAACTTGAAAGAGCTGTATAATATCACACAGAAGCTTTCTGGGTCATGGTGTATAGTGGATCAGCCAGTACAGTAGAAAGAAGGGTGTGTACTAACAAACCCAAGTGGATGGAAGGAACAGTTTGAAGAGCTACTGAACTGCCCTGCCACCATAGAACCTCTGTGTTACTACTTGAAAATATACCACTGCAAATTAATAGGAACAGACCTGCAAAAGAAGAAATCAGAAAAGTAATTGCCCATTTAAAAAGCGGAAAAGCACCTGGTCCAGACAATATCCCTGCAGAAGCAATCAAGGTAGGTAGTGAGACATCAGTCAACACGATATATAATCTATTTTGGAAAAAATATGGGATACTGAGGGGATCCCACAAGACTGGAATCATGGCTACCTTATGAAGCTTCCTAAGAAAGGCAATCTGAAAGAATGCAAGAACTGGAGGGGCATCGTGTTACTGTCTATTTCAGGAAAAGTGTTCAATAGGATGCTCTTGGAAAGAATGAAGACAGAAATTGATAGACAGCTCAGGGAAGAACAGGCCAGCTTCTGAAGTGAGAGATCTTGTCCTAACCAAATAGCAACTCTCAGAGTGATCATAGAACAGTTGCTTGAGTGAAACTCCCCACTGTACATAACCTTTGTAGACTTTGAAAAATCCCTCAACAGCACTGATAGAGATATTTTGTGGAAATTGCTGCAACACCATGGCATCCCATCCAAAATTATTATCCTGATCCATTCAACATATGAACCCTTGACAGCCAACTTGCTCACAGTGGTGTCTTGACATAGTCCATCAGCATCCTTTCAGGAGTAAGACAATGGTGCTTCTTGTCACCTTTCCTGTTCTTGATCACAACAGGACAACAGATGGCCATCAATTAGGTGGTCAGTGGACACTTCTCAAATAGCTGGAGGACAATGATTTTCTGATATCACCCTCTTTTCACACCACCATGAAAGCATGAAGGCAAAGACACTAGACAAAACTTCCTCAGTGACTGGACTAAACATTAACAGTGGAAAGACAAAGACAACGAGGATCAACCAGTACAACAACACCATCACACTGGGAGGGGATGACCTGGAAGTTGTGGAGCAGTTCATCTACTTGGGGAGTATTATGGGCAGAGATGGAGAAACATATAAGGAAATCAATACCTGAATAAGGAAAACAACAGCTGCACTCAAGACTCTCCATCCCATATGGAATTCAGAGATAATATCTGTGAAGATGAAACTGCAGATCTTCAACAAAAATGTGCACTTGTATGCATGCAAGACCTGGCATACTAAGATGTCTTCAAAGCACAAGCTACAGACATTCAGAAAAAGAAGCCTGAGGTACATCCTTCACATCAAATGCAAGACTTTGTCACAAATGAAGAGCTTTGGAACAGAGCAGGACAAGAACCACTTGACATTAGAATCAAGAGAAGAAAGTGGGGATGGCCAGGCCACACTCTCAGAAAACCATAATCCAGCATAGGAACCTGCATGGAAAACACGAAAGAAAAAGACCTTGGACAATGTGGACAAGACCTACTGAGACTGAAGATTAAAAACTGGGGTACTCCTGGGGTCAGCTAGAAGTTTTGTCCCACGACAGAGTGAAGTGGAGGAGACTTGTAGATGACCCATGCTCCACTTGGAGTACAAGGATTAAGTAATAGTACTGCCCATCGTGTTCTAGTGCGAGTACACTCTTTAAACTCTTGAGCTGAAGAGTTCCTTTACAGTGCTTTGTACAGGTCAGTACATTTCTTTGTACAAACAAAACCCTTATATATTCTCTGTAGCCACAGGCAACATGTAGGGGTGCACAGAGGGACCACATGCACCCCCAGCACCATCCCCCTCCCTGCTCATTTTCAGTGTTATATTGCTTCCCCACAGTGGTGTGGTCCAAGAGCAGCAAGCTTCCCAGTGTGCATTTCTCTTGGGTCATGCCACTCCAGGGGAGGGGGCAACTGCCCCTGCAAACACCAGAAGCAGCACATCACTTCCACAGGAAGAGGCAGGTGGGGGCGAGGGTGGGGCAGGGGTGGGGAAGGGGAAGAGACAGAGGCACATGACTTGTGCTCTCCCCCGGTGTCCCCACATTAGTTGCCTCCATCTGTAGCAGACGCATCAGAAGCTATGTATATTTTTCAAGAAGTGGGGTTAGCATTACTGTCGGCTGCTGAAGCCTCCTCAGGCATAGCTAATAGAGCATATTACCTGACCTGTGTAAAATAAAATGTGTTTGCAAACAAATTTTGAAGATCAGATGCATAAAGAAGCTGTCACACTAAAGTGGACACTTCATGCTATAGTTAGATATGCGGCTATCTGCATATAACTGTGGCGACTGTTGTATTAAACTAAACAATTCAATATCATGAGTAATCTTCCTGTATTAAGCGCTGAACTGGCAAAATTCTTTCTTTAAGAGCTATGTTAGACACAAGTAGATTGTCTACACTTAACCTGCTCTAGTAAAAACAATGTAGTCACCACAACACAGATCTATTTTACTGATTACAAGCAGCAAAGGAAGGACATAGACTTGTTCAGAGGCATCCAGTCATACATCTCCTATATATTTGAGCACCTTTGTGAGTCTGTCTGTCTGTTTGCTCAAGTATTCCTCCAAGATGGGAAGTGCTAGGACCACCACATTCAGTATATAGCTTCTTATCATAATTTAAACAAGATAAGGGTTTGGTTGTGCCAGGATAATGGGGGGTGCTTCTCATAAATACGTACAGAGACAAAAAGAGAAAATCACCAGGAACGTGAAAGGGGCTGGCTGGGAGTGTGCTTTCCTGGGAGTGCACTCCTTAGGGATGGGGAGGATCTCCTCTTTCCCTCCCCACCTCCCCCCGATTCATACAGGAACGTTGCTGGCGATCCCCCTTTGTCAGGGAGTGAGGGGAAAGCGTACAGTTTGCTGCATTCCGCACTCTGGCTGGGGAGCACAGGGCCAGATGAACCTGGACTTGCCCAGTTGGAGAACATGCAACCCTCCTCGGCTGTGCCAAACTGGAGCTGCAGCAGCCATGGAGAAGTGCTTCTCACCTGGTCTCAAGCTGCTGCACTAAGAAAGACCTGGGCTAGTCCTCTCTGCTGGGGCAGCCTGCATACTGAACCCCTCATGTCCAGCCCCACCTCAGAGCAGTGATTTAATAAAAAAAAATAAATTCAGTTAAGGATCTGAGCAATGCCAGGTAAATCATGTTTATATACATGAAAGTTACACAACAATCAGGGATGGACAGACTTGTAATGAACGTTCTTTGGGCCATAGATCATTGTTCGATTCTCTGTTTATATAGCGCATAATTCAGCGTGGTCCTGGTCCACCACTGGGGGTGATATAACAATAATTAATTTAAGATACCCTGATGCCCTTGGAACATCTCAGCATGGCCCCTAGTCCTTTCACTGGGTCATCCAGGTGAGCAGCTGTTTCTTTACCCTTACACATTTTACATAACTCATATTTGTATATGTTCAATACAAACACATTGTTATTCAAACTACAGAGACCAGTTAATCTCAACATGAGCACTTCTCTGATGCTTTCATGCCTTTGAAGTAGATCTCTCCTCTATCAGGGGAACATATTTCATCTTCCTTTTTTCTCCTTAGTCTACAGCATTTACCATTCTATTTAACTCCTCTTCAGCCCCTTACAGGACTGCCTCTATTTATAACACCACCCAGGCTTTCCCAGATGTATTGCATCATTAATTAGACTTGACCAACTTTCCAGGGGCAACCAGGTAGGCTAATTGAATGCTCTGACTACCTTTAACTTAGTGTATCTATGTGGGAGGGTGAACACCCTATTACAGGTTGTTATTATTGTTTTATTATTTGCTTTACAGTAGCCCCCAGAAACCCTGGTTATGGGCCAGGGCCCCATTGTGCTAGGCACTGCACAAACACAAGTTCCCTTAAGTGTTCCTTAAAACCATCTTTTTCTGTGATGCTTACAAACCCATAAGGACTGTTGAAAGGTTGTGAGAGGCTTCACAGAAAGAGATAGTTCTAAGGATGATGAAGTATTAATGCTAGTGATGTCTTAGTTCCGCTATCTCTTCCACTGCCAATTTAATCATGATTTCAACAGGAGAGATTGAGGAGCTCCCCATGGCAGAATATACCAAAGCACCTTAGTTCGGGGGGCCATGTGAGAGGCAATCTCTGTACAAATCAACACTGCCTTGTTGAAGAGGCACAGCAGGGAATTAAACCTGAGTCTCCTACATACCAGATGAGTGCCTCAAGCAGAAGACTGAAAGTTCTGCTATTCTATTCACACTGGCCCCACCTACACTTTCTCTTTCTTTCCATGCTCCCTTTGTGACTGAGACCCAGGCTGTTAGCTGGCCTCTGAGCCAACCTAATGGAGTGGGCCCGCAGTTGAGAGAGGTGGGAGAGCATTCTTGTCTTCCTCTAGGAAGGCAGGGGTGTAGGCAGGAGATAGGCTTCCAGATTTGCCTAGAGTGAAGCATCAGTGTGCATGGCCAAAGTTGAACACTTAAGAGTGCTGTGATTTTTACCTCCTAAAACTTACTTGCCAAGTTTGTTCATATACCTACAAGATTATGTGGTAGCTAAATGGGGGCTTTGTGGCTCATGGTGGTGCCTAAAACTCGGACTTAGGCATCTAAGTATCTTTGTGAATTTGGTCCGGTAGCTCAGACTATTACATTAACAAAAGACAATTAAGGGCTGAAGTTGATCCCAGTGTATAAGTACCTATTGGGGCAGCACACATTTGATAAAAAAAAAAACCCTTCAGTGTAGCAAACAGAGGCAGAACAAGATCCAATGGCTGGAAGTTGAAGCTAGAAAAACTGGGACTTGACATAATGTGCAAATTTTTAACAAGGTAATTAAATGGATTCTCCAACACTAGCAATGTTCAACATAAGATTGAATGGTTTCCCTCTGTTTTGCTCTAGTTCAAACAGGAATCAATTAACTTTTAATCAGTCAATTGACTTTAGCAAAGCTTTTGATACAGTCTCCCACAACATTCTTGCCCATAAGTTAAGGAAGTATGGATTGGATACATGGACTGTAAGATGGATAGAAAGCTGGCTAGATGGTTGGGCTCAATGGCTTTATGTCTGGTTGGCAGTCAGTTTCCAGCGGAGTGCCCCAAGGATCGGTTCTAGGGCTGGTATTGTACAATCTCTTTATCAGTGACCCAGATGAGGGGACGAATTGCACTTTCAGCAAATTTGCAGATGACACAAAGCAAGGGGGAGAGGTAGATGTATTGGAAGGTAGGGTCCAGAGTGGATCCAGAGTGACCTAGATAAATTGGACGATTGGGCCAAAATAAATCTGATGAGGTTCAGCAAGGACAAGTGCAAAGTCCCGCACTTGGGATGGAAGAATCCCAAGCATGGTTACAGGCTGGGGACTGACTGGCTAAGTCGCAGTGCAGCAGAAAAGGACCTGAGGATTACGGTGGATGAGAGGCTGGATATGAGTCAATGACGTGCCCTTGTAGCCAAGAAGGCTAATGGCATATTGGGGTGCATTAGGAGAAACATCTCCAGCAGATCTAGAAAAGTTATTATTCAGTTCTGGGCCTCCCCAGTATAGAAAGGATGTGGAGCAGGTTCATGGAGGGCAACGAAAATGATTAGGGGTCTGAAGCACATGACCTATGAGAAGAAGCTGCAGGATGTGGGGTTATTTAGTTTGCAGAACAGAAGAGTGAGGGGTGATTTGATAGCAGCCTTCAACTTCCTGAAGCGGGGCTCTAAAGAGGGTGGAGAGAGGCTGTTCTCAGTAGTGACAGATGGCAGAACAAGGACGAGTTACAGAGGGAGAGGTGTAGGTTGGATATTAGGAAAAACTATTTCACCAAAAGGGTGGTGTAGCACTGAAATGCATTAACTAGAGTGGTGATGGAATCTCCATCCCTAGAGTTTTTTAAATCCCAGCTTGACAAAGTTCTGTCTGGGATGATTTAGTTGGGGTTGATCCCTCTTTAGATAGGGGTGTGGACTCGATGACCTTCTAAGGTCCCTAGCAGCCCTATGATTCTAAACTCTGTGACCTGTATTTTACAGGATGTGAGACTGGATATTCAGTGTTCCCTGTGGCATTATAAACTGTGAATATAAGAAAAAGCTGGGTCAGCTGTGACAGATCAAGGAGGATAAGACTGGAGGATTGGTTCCAATGTTTGGCTAGGAAGATGTTATTAAAGACTTCAGCAAGAACTGTTTTGGACAGTAGATTACAGGGAGTAGAAAGGGCCCTGGTGTTGATGAAGTCCCTCAGAGAGGTGAGTGTTAGAAACACCCAAGTGTGATGTTTGGGATAATTCATGTGCCTCAGAGGTATTGTGTCCAGCTGTTTGCAGACACTGGTAGAAGTCACTGCAGCTGTTACATTCACATAATCTTTTCAATTATTTCTTCACAACTCTGATGGCTAGAAATTTCCTTTTTTAAAAAGTAAAGCAAATTGAGATTCTTGTCCCAGAGATTGGTTCCTACTCATGGTCTTGTGCTGCCATTGCCTCAGTCTGGCCTTGCATACAATACAAAAAGAAGTGCAGTTAGAGAGATCTATCTGTGGTCATTGAAGCGCAGATGAAGAACAAAATAACTCTAGACATACGGTGTCCCACAAATCTAAAAACACGCACTCTGTTGAGCAGTGCTGAGTATTTTGTTACCCCTATGTTCTGTGACATTTAAACGAGTGCTATGGAAGAGTAGTATCATAAGCAGTCCACACCAGCAGGGCCTATAAAACAATATGAATATTTTCTTTTTTGAAGAATTATTTCCATCTAAAGAATTCTCTTTAGATATTCATTCTATTGTGAAGTGGGTGCAAATATGGTAAGCACTTCCTTTCTACTGTTCGTTATCATAGCAGACAAAAGTTGTAAAAACAACTAAAGAACCTGATTCACTACTAAACAAATGAGCATTTACATAGGTATTCTTTGAAACCCACTTCCCCAGAATAAAACAGCAGAAGATAAGGAGAAAGCTATTTGATAATGCATCCTGGAAGCTTTAGCAATAAGTCCATTTTGCCTCATTACTGCTCATAGCTTTGAAGCATCCCATGAAGCACATGACAGATTCCAAAGTAAAGCCTATCTTCATCTCAGATTTGAAGAGGCATTGAAGTAGGAGAGTTGTGGAGTCCAGTATATTTCTTATAGTAAATTGTGTCAGGTGTTATCAAACCATTTTTGAATGTAATACTAGCTGAATGCAAAGCACTAGATGGAGCTTCATGGGTTTTTTTCGGATAACAAAGCTATCTTTTAATGAACTTATTCACAGGTCTCTAGAGAGGACTCCTTTGGCACATCGCCTGATTGCCACTGACTGATAAGACATAAGAGACAGGAAAGATATAAACTGTAATCCCTCAACTAGTATTTAATAGTAATATTGGAAGCTCGAAGGGACTCTTCTTCCAGTAAATTTCCATGATCATTCAAATTAGAGCCATAAAATGCCTTTTGGGCTTGACTTAGCAGGACATCCTATGATTTTGTGCCATCATTAATAGTGGATGATTGTGTGTATATCTTATAGCAGTTTGACATGTAGCTGAGTGTGGATAATTTTGTCTTCTTAATGGACAAAGGGGAAAAAGGGGCCCTAAGTTATATAAAGTAGTCTAGCCTCCCCCCCTCCCGCCCTACTTTACATTTACATACTGGAAAAAAACAAACAAACAAACAAACATACTTTTTTCAACAACAGGGATGGGCTCTTTGAGGTAAGCCATGGGCAGGCTGTCAGGTACAGCTGCCTGCAGCTCCCATTGACTATGGTTTGGTGTTCCTAGCCAATGAGAGCTGGGGGAAGCTGCAGCCAGAAAGTCATTGTTGCCTGCGTCACTTCCTGCGTCTCCCACTGAACAGGAATGATGAACCGCAGAATGGGAGATGCAAGAGGCAGTAACTGCTGATGTAAGAAAAAGAGCCTGTCTGGTGGCCTGCAAGTGGCCTATCCTGATGAACTGTGTGCAGCCTGTGGGCTGTAGGTTTCCCGCCACTGTAGAACTTGTTTGGGCTTCTCTTGGAAAAATGCCTCTGGTACAATAAATTTCTCCTGTATGTTAAAGCCAGATTATATTTGGCCTCAGTGAGCAAGAGGTTAGATCACAATATGGAGAGGAAGCAAGATGTGGTAACTAAAAACATGTAACTAGTCAGCAAGCAATCTGAGTCTGAGTTTTGGTTCTGCCACAGAATTGCTGTGTGATCTTGGTTGAATCACTTAATTTCTCCCTCTTTTAGCCTTAATTCACCAAAGGTCTTTGTTAACCGGTGGCTGGGTAATGTGCGGTGAGGTACCAACTATGCCCTTGTTACTGTCCGAGTCTTTAACCGCTAGAGCGCTGGGCTCTTAGCACTCTCACTTATGGCCAGGCTGTGGTAACCAAACGGTTAAAGTTCTTTTGATTATGCCGGCTGGGTTGCAATGACAAAGAGTAACAGCAGTCAGGCTTAGATCTTAACTAGTTACAAGTTTATTAAGCTACAGTTATAAGCGTGCGGTTACAAAAGGCTATTGTCTACTTCTTATATGCTAGCAGAGTACAGGTGTTAACAGGTTACGTTACAATCCAATACAACGACATCTTAATACAACGACATCTATCTATAGAGCTCTAATTCTTTAACTGTGGACACCAAAAGGAGACCTTAATGTGGGTGTATCTTACCCTCCTTGCGTCTCTCGATACCAGTGTAGCCAAGCCAGGATCTGTCACTCAGTTTCGCGGAAAGACGAATACGAGGTTGGGTGTCCCCAGTTGCAGACCTCGGGAGGCAATCACCTGACCTGACCAGCAGTTAGTTGGTGGGAATGCACTCAGAATCAGAGTGCTGCTGGGTCCATCTTTATACCCCTTGGGTCACGTATTCTCTTTCTTATCTATGGTGTCAGATTGTACTGGTCTGTCTTTTGTGATGCCAGTTTTTACAAGGGCAATTCTTACTTAATTTGCACTTGTGAGACAGGAGATAAAGAATTTGGGAGTACAGGACATTCTTTTGCAGGGGCGGAGATTTCTCTTCTGGGATGGCTGTGTGGGCACATCACTCCATTAATGCCAGCCAAGGGCAGTTCTCTGAGGCCCTTCGTTAATGGTTAGCCTGCTAGCCCTCTATCTGTGTTTTCTGTTTCTCAGGGTCACGATGAGCCAGCACATCTGGGCCCCTTTAGGAAGGCATCAAAGACTGTGCTGTTTAACTGCTGATCAGTGCCCTGTGTGCTCTGAGGCACCTTAGAGGGGAGGCAAAAGCTGGTCTGTAGTGGGGAGATTTTGTCTGGCTACAGTCTTACAAGTGGTTTGGTATAGAATGCTCAACCAAAGCGAAGTGCTATAGATCTCACAGAATCACTATTATGAACATTTTGATGTAAAGGAAATGGATGAAGACTCTTCAGATCTGATGTTATGATATTTATTGATCTTCAGTGCAATCATAGAGAATGCCAATAAATTGCAATCTCATATTCCATAATTATTTCAGTATAACCTGTACACAGAGGCTACTCTGAAGTAGCCTATTTCGAAGTAAAACATCGAAATAGGCTACTTCGATGCGTATCGTCTACATATCCTTCGGGGCTGGTGCCATCAATGTTCAACGTCGAAAGGAGCAGCCCCGGAAGGAAATGCAGAGTGTCCACACACACAAGCGCTCCCTGTCGAAATAAGGGGCCAGCGAAGCCTGAGGATGGGGGTCACAGGCTGACTAGCCCTTCTGGGGCAACCACAAGCCGCTCCTTTAAAGGGCCCCTCACAGACACACTCAGCCTGCACAGCACGAGGTCCGCAGAGCCGACAACCCATTGCAGACCCTGTGCACACAGCGAGGACCCCCAGCTGCAGCAGCAGCAGCAGCCGCCAGAAGCCCTGGGCTAAGGGCTGCTGCACACGGCGACCACAGAGCCCCACAGGGGCTGAGCAGAGTGTCTCTCAACCCCTCAGCCAATGGCCGTCATGGAGGACCTCGCTATTTGATGTAGTGGGACGCGGATCATCTACACATGCCCTACTTCAATGTTGAATGTCAAAGTAGGGTGCTATTCCCATCTTCGGATAGGAATAGCGATTTTGACGTCTCGCCGCCTCACATCGATTTCAACATCGAAATAGCGCACGGCATGTGTAGACGTGACGTGTGCTATTTTGACGTTGTACCAGCTACTTCGAAGTAGCTGACTAGTGTAGTGCGGTAAACCTCCCCCTTGAATTTCCTATCACAGAATAAGAACATGTTGTCTTTTCCCAGTCTCACCACAGAATAAAAGCAAATGGAATAGCCCTAGCTATAATTCTGAGGTCATACATCTCACATCTGAACAATGTATTGTTTTTATTCTGGGTAGGGAGAGCATAATGTACTAGTTTACAAACCCAATCTGTGGCCTTCTCTCTTTTGAGAACTTGACCAATAACTGAGTTTGTAATGGAGTGTCTTAATATTCTAGGGCACACTGCGAATGTGTGAAGCACAGTTTGGAAAGCATCACAGAGTGGCAGCCATGCACAGGAAATTTGATATGTAACAGGTTTAGTACAGTTATGAGGAACAACTTCCTTTATGATGACGTCTAGGAAGTCATTTATCATTCCACAGAGGAGTCTGGCACCTTCAAGTGTTTGTCTAAGGGAAGGAAATGAACCCTGCTTCTAACAGAAATAGTATTTGATTAATTTCACAATGAAATATATTGCTGAAAAGAATTTTAAGTAATTGTGGGCTCCAGCATTTGACTGTACCTGGTTCTTGTCTCCAGGAAGGACTCAATTCATTATTTTCTTGGTTTTCCTTTCTTTTCAGTCCTTTCATTGGTTAGGCAATCTTCTAGTTTGCAGATCCTCAGTCACTTTTTTTCTCAGATACAATGTAGAAATATGTTCATTTGAACAAAGTAGATTTTTATATTCACCAAAAAGGTGGCTAATCAGAAGAAAATCACAATGAGTATCTTGTATCTTTGTCACGTCTATAATGCAGATTTTACTGCACTGTTTGAAAGATGAAGCTGACTCACATACACAGGGTCCGATCCAAAACCAATCACATTTTTTCCATTGATTACAAAGGTGTTTTGATCAGGCTGTTAGTGCCTATTATACTATCTTTCTCATTTCTGTGCTGATCAACAGGAAGTGCAAATGAGGAAGTCCATTTATAAGAGTGGAAGCAGCATTAGCATTGTATTGGTCCCATAAAACACAGCAAGTAGGTGCACATTGTCCTGGAGGCCTACATTGCAAAAAAAGAGACATTCATTTTACCAAATGATTAGACATGCACTGAGATAGGATTAATCTTTAATACCCAGAACAATTCACCACCAGCCATTTTTGTTTTCATGCTCCTGTAGAATAGGAAGCTGTAGATAAAAATACAAGTCATTGAGCCTCCTTGAGTGAAAGGTTATCTCTGAAACTAGCTTCCCATCTCTTTCCAAAGAGTAGAATGCTCACAATTTAGCAGCTTTATTGGGTATTAAATTGTAAAAATAAAACTATCACCACCAATGATTTACTTGATACTGCCTATAGAGGAAAACATGATCGCAGCCCCAAGATACAGGTTAATTTTAGTCTTACAATTCAGATACACAATACATTGTTTCACTAGATGCAGTCCAATCCCAAAACCATGCAGGCTGGGATTTGTTTTTGATGGTCCATCAATAAAGTCTTAGTGAAAGAAGTGTGTTTTCAGGAGGGATTTCAATGGCTGTTTGGTGGAGAAGAAAAGGAGAGAGTGTATTCATTCCTTCTTCTGGGCTTGAAATTAAGTGGGAGAAAATTATTATGAGAATGTATCAGATGTAAGTAGGGGATGGAACAAAAATAGCAAAAAGATGTGTGAGGAGAAATGAGAGCCAAGATACATGGAAAAGGCAGATTTATTCAGAGCCTTGCAAGTAAGGACTGGAACTCAGTTTGGAAGGGGATGGGAACCCAGAGAAGGGTTCTGACTAAAGGACAGACATGCTAAGAAAATGAGGATAGTTTTTGTAACAGCATTTGGATGGACCAGAAGGTAGAAACAAGGAAGCTGGAAGAAGATGGCTGCCATAATTAAAGCACAGGTTGTGTTTTACCACTGAAGCTGAGATTAAATTTTTAGCAAGGGAGATTTAGACTGGACATTAGGAAAAAGCTTCCTATCAGAGTGGTTAAGTACTAGAAGAAATTGTCTAGGGAAGTTGTGGAATTCCAGTACTGGAGGTTTTCAAGAGCAGGTTAGATAAACACCTGTCAGCAGGGGATCTGACAGACTCGTGGATCCCCTAGATAAGGGTAGCACCTCCACGCTCCTGGAACAGTTGGGGCCTCAGGAGGAAGGATTGGAGCTGAGGCAGCTATCCCTGGGACTGTGCCGTGCTTCCACCCCACTGCCTCAGAGTCCTCAGTGCCACCCAGAGCATACCAGGTGGTGATCCAGCACTGATTTAAAGGGTCCGAGGCTCTGGCCACTGCTGCTACAGAGATGGTGGTGATGGCAGCCAGGAGCCCCAGTCCCTTTTGAATCACTGGACCTTGGGGCAGTTGCAGCCTTTGTGACTCCCACCTCCTTGCTGGTGAGATGGTCAGAGATAGTCTAGCAAACACTTAGTCTTGCCATGAGAACAGAAGACCAGATAATCAGTCTAGTTCACAGCCAGAGGCATACAGGGTGGAAGAGGAAGGAACAAGGGGGCTACACTTGATTTGTTCCCATCTTACACTGAAGGGATGGAGTGAAGCTAGTACTGACTGTTATGTCAGCCTCCATTTGATTTCATGTGACTCTTTCTATTTGGTCATTGCCAGGAACTGTACTTTCCCCACCCCACCCCCATCAAATTCAAAGAACAAGTTTATGAAACAAAAAAATCATCATCTGCCTGAGAACCTCCAACTCTGCCCCTGACCTCTTTGAGTCACTCAGTAAAAAGCTGGGTAAACATTTTTAGGAACTGCCAAAGAGAAAACAGAGTTCTCATGCACAAATCAAATCAAGAAGCATCCAGCTTGGTGGTCTAAAGTTATGACAAAATGGCTACAGAAGAGCTTCACAGCCCACAACATTGCACACTCGTGATGTGACAAGAGATCATTGACCCTGGTGGAACCAGATTGGGACAGGTTTTTATTTTTGCCCCTTCTCCACTGATTTGGATGCAGAGCTATTTAACTCAAGATAAAGTTGATGGGCCAAATTAATGCCTGGCGTAACTCTGTCAACCCTCCAAGACTTCAGTGGTGTTACAGCATAGAATTTGTCCCCGATTCACCTACCAAAATCCACTCCTCCGGCGTAACAATACGCTTCTTATGGTATTGAGTTCATCTTGTTTAGAAGGATAAATCAGAGAGAAAAGTTTACAGCCATGTGGAATTGCTGAATGGGGACAGTTGCTGTATACAAAAAGCCTTTTATGTTTATTTCTATCTCACCTTCCTATTGTATCACTCAATCCTCTAATCCAGCCTCTCACCTAAAATAAAAAAGCACTCCTGTTTACCTTCCTATCTAACTCATTCAGCTTTGCTGTCTTTGATGGCCTTACAAATTACTTCTTCTGTGTACAGCATCAGGGAAATCTCTGGACTGGGATTCTCAGTCAGATCTTAATTTTCCTTTTCCTCTTCACTTGTGACATTGTCAGCATTGTTTTTCTTTCACTTTCATCAATTGCCATTCCATGTTCAGTGCCGCTAGAACAGTAGCCTATAAGGGTATATTAACCTATTTTATATTTCTTATTCTTGTGGGCTAAGCCTATAATATATGTTATTTGCTAACATCTGCTATTTCCTTCACCTTTCACTGTTATTCCATTTTTAGCACTAATGCAAGAGAACTACAGGGATCATACTCTGTAAGACATTAGCCTGAGCTAGGTATGTGGGGGCATCTGGACAGTTAGGGTTCCAGACGGATGTAGATAAGAGGGAGTGTATCTGCATCCCCGAGCTTTAGTTTAGCTAACAGCATTTTTATATCTTATCTTGTGCCAAGATGCTATGGTCCTGTTGGATCAACCATCCTGTTTATGGCAAAGTGAAGGCCAAGGTCACCAAGGATGTTAGGTGTTATCTTGCCCCAAATGCCATTTTTGGTGGTTGTTAATGAGGCTGCAATGTGATATCTTATGCATATTCAAAGGAGGGGGGTTTGTTCCATTCCCCTATCAGATATGTGTACTGTGGCAGGGTCAGTCTCATTCCTGAGACTCAGGTCCTCTGTTCAGTCCACTGCCCCCACCATACAAACCCCATTGCCCTTACTTGGGGCAGAGGGTGGTCTGGGGGGAAACCAGACCCCACCCACTTGTTCTGGGTTCCAGCCCAGGGACCCTGGATGGCTGCTACCAGCAAGGGCTGACTCCCTTCGCCCTTGCCCCTGCAGCTGCTCTTCCTGGGCCACTTCCCCAGACGATTCCCCCCGGTACCTCCTTCTGCTAGTGGTAGTCGTGGCAGCAAGTCCCCTCCTTTGTTTGGCTCTTCTGGCTGACCAGTTCCTCACAGTCTCTGGTTGAGCTTCAGGCCCCCCCTGGACTGGGGCAGTCAACACCCCTGGATTGCCGAGGCTCCTCTCCTCTTTTGTGGTCTCTGGTGTGCCTCTGAGTCTCCTTCCTTCTCCTCACTCACCCTCCAAACTCTCCTTAACCACCCTCCCCTTGCCCTGCGTGGAGAAGGGCTTATAAAGGTAGCCCTGAGTGGGATCAGCTGGCCTTAATTGATTTAGGGCAGCCTACTCCTCAGCTGCTCCCACTCTGATTGTCAGCTCTGTCTCTGCTCTGTTTTTACTTCTGCCTCTCCTCTCCTGGCCCCACCCTGCCACAGTACCTTTGAAATTCTTGGGGTACGGAAGTCTAGTTTTGGCTTTGTAGGGTTGGGCTGAAGAGATGAAGGGCAACTTATAACACCCTATGGCTGATGGGTCTCTCTCTCTCTCTCTCTCTCTCTGGAATTTTAGGGGTATATATGTCTATACTTACCAGAAGATCACCTTGCCGTAGTTGATCTTCCAGAGTTTGATTTTGCCGAACATGTGAAGACATGGCAAAATCGATTTCTCTGGGCTCAGCCATTGACCCTGGTACTCCATGCTGTCACTTGGAGTAAGGGATGTCCGTGTAAGCCCTAAGAGCCCTGATCCACACTATGGCTGAAAGTCGCTTCTGATACATCGATTCTAGCTACGCTCATGGCATAGCTAGAATTGCGTATCTGGGATACTTTGTTCCCTAGTGTAGATCTAGTCTAGTTTTTTTTTCATCCTCTCTGTTCATTTTCTTTTATTTTACTGGTACTAGTGTTTCTTTTAAAGTTCTCCTCTTATCTACCACTGTCTTGCTTTTCACCACCTTTGGAGTGAGGCTGGTCCTTCAACTTTTCAAGTCCATCAGGAGGAAGTGTACGTAAGGTGTTAGTTTAGGTATGTTTGTACTTGTATACTGGTTTTATGTACATAATCAAAGTAAATTAATCTGTATGTCACCACTCAAGACATTTGATTGCAAACTCCATTATGAAGTATAATATATTCTGTGTACTATTACATCATTTGCAGTGTTCAGGTGATTGCTGCAAGTCCTGTGACCTCCCTCCAGATAAGAGCTCTTATAACTCCTCATAGCTGTAGTCTGGGGTGGATGGCAAACCTAGAGATTCTTAGGTCAGATTGGTGAGCCGGGTACCCAACACAACAGTCCTACCCAAATTCCCATCCACTGGACAACAAAACTAACCTTAAAAGTGCTCTCTCCTCTGATTAAGCCCATCTCTTTAGCATGTATTCTGGTTCCCCCACCCCACATATATTATACCCTGGATTGCAGCAAGATAATCAAAAGCAAGAATACCTGATAGACGCTAACCCCCATGACAGCTTTAAGAATTGCATACTCATGGCCAGGTCAGTTTCTCCTCTCACTTATACCCAGGTAAATATTAAATAACCCCAATGAAGTCAATTGAGCTACCTCAGAAAAAAATTAATGTGAGAGGACTGACAGTGACACCCCCGTCAACACACATGCCCCATGGTGAACCTCACATTTTTGTTACTTAAAGGGCAAAAGGACTTCTACTGATCAAGTGCCACAACTGGCTGAGTTCAGCAAGGGGGTGAGATGCCAAACAGAACCCACTCAGACTGTTATAAATTCTTGGCTCACCATGCACACCCTGTTTGGCAGAAAACTCTTCATTCAGGAGAAAGTCATTGCAGAAGGGGAAGCAATATAAAAAGAGGAGACATATAATTACAACTGGGGAAGGAGGGAGCAAAGGGGAGTTAGATTAACTGATGGGCAGCCCTGACTTTTGTGTACCCTACCACCAGTTTAGACACTTGGGCTTCTTACACAACATATGGGGAAAATTACACATCTCAAATGGGAGCTAACAGAAACCAGCACTCTGAATGGGGATTAACCTAAAATACCCAGCAGGAAATGCCAAAAAAGGGGCAAGGCCCAAACCTCAACTTACAAAGACAGTAAGTAATTCCTTCCATTTGGGCTTCAAGCTGTGAATGCTTTCCAGACCAGGTGAAATAAAAACAAGGAGGATGAGTAACCTCTTCCTTTAGTCCAGTGGCTCACTCACACACAATGTCAAAGACCCACTTGCACACACAATCTTCCAAGGGATTCGAACCATTGTTTTACAAGTCTCAGGTGATTGCTTTATACTTATGTCACACTCTGAGCTGGAACTGTCTTCTGCTGAACCTGTTCCACGTTTTATAAAATAACCCAAATTCAGGATTACAAGTCTCCTACCTGGTGCATAAGTGCCCTAACTACTGAGCTCCAGTCAATCGCTCTCCAGCCCACTGACCATTTAAATATTTTATATGTGAATGGAGGTTTACCATTTTCATTTATAATGGGCCACAGATATGATAAACTCCATGGGAAATGTAGTTTAATATTTTTGTTGTGTGTTATGCGATTTATTAAATTTACTAGATTTTTTTCACTTGTGGCAGATTGTGGCACTTTCCTGGACCCTGACTCAGACCCTTGTATAGCAGCTTTACTTTTTTACATAGGAGTCTCTAGCTGCGTCTACACGTGCACGCTACTTCGAAGTAGCGGCACCAACTTCGACGTTAGGCGGCGAGACGTCGAAGTCGCTAACCTCATGAGGAGATAGGAATAGCGCCCTACTTTGACGTTCAACGTCGAAGTAGGGACCGTGTAGACGATCCGCGTCCCGCAACGTCGAAATTGCTGGGTCCTCCATGGCGGCCATCAGCTGGGGGGTTGAGAGATGCTCTCTCTCCAGCCCCTGCGGGGCTCTATGGTCACCGTGGGCAGCAGCCCTTAGCCCAGGGCTTCTGGCTGCTTCTGTGGCAGCTGGGGATCTATGCTGCAGGCACAGGGTCTGCAACCAGTTGTCAGCTCTGTGTATCTTGTGTTGTTTAGTGCAACTGTGTCTGGGAGGGGCCCTTTAAGGGAGTGGCTGGCTGTTGAGTCCGCCCTGTGACCCTGTCTGCAGCTGTGCCTGGCATCCCTATTTCGATGTGTGCTACTTTGACGTGTAGACGTTCCCTTGCTGCGCCTATTTCGATGTTGGGCTGAGCAACGTCGAAGTTGAACATCGACGTTGCCGGCCCTGGAGGACGTGTAGACGTTATTCATCGAAATAGACTATTTCGATGTCGCTACATCGAAATAAGCTATTTCGATGTTGGCTGCACGTGTAGACGTAGCCTCTCTCTTTAGCTATATCTCTGAATTTTTTTCATTTCATACTTTGAGGCTGATGACAATCTACCAGCAGGCCAATTACATGGCCTACATGGCATTGTGACTAATTGTTTCACTCTATCCTGCTCTACCTTTTTTTGCTCAAAGCTTTATTTGCCCAAAATCATCTCTGGTGCACATCCAGTGACATTAATGCCTATTTTTTCCTATGTGGTAACAGAAGTGTCTGCTGTCAGTGGAAATGGTAAAATCATTAGTATCCGGTCTCATTTCATTTTAATCTGGTTGGTAAATAAAGTCAGTCTCTCCTGTATGTCAAATCTTCATCACACATGCCCAATTCTGTGAAGTTATTGGATTGTGATGGGGACATTGTTGCAACCACTGTTATATGTTTGTACCAAATGTTGTGCAAAGCGTACCAAATAAGATGCCTATGAAAGGCTGATGATCTAATGATTCTGTTTATACGGCTGATATGTATGTATCACTTTAGTATTTGAAGTTATGAGTATTGGATATGTACTTGTATTACAAATGTTATCAGAGATATCAAGAGGAGGCTTGACCAACCTATTGTGAAAGGGGTTGCTAGTCAAGTGAAGAGCAGTACTTCTCTGACAGTGCACCTTTGGTGGTGCTGCTCCACATCTGATGAGCTTTGCTATGAACATCCAGACCAGCACGTAAGTAAATGATGGCTGCAGCCCAAAAAGGACTGAGCCATCTATGAAGAGGTGACTTTCTCAGGTGACAAACTGCATCTTGGCACATACATCTGCAAGAATAAAGGGATTCCTTCCACATGGGCAAGGGTAATATGAGGTCACCGAGGGCTCCTCCATTTTGTCTTCAATCTGGCTACTCATCTATGGAGGGTCTCTGCTATGAGCACCTGAAAGGACTAATGACCCATCCTAAGAGACGATCTATTCCAGAGACTTGTTTTAAGGCAGTTATTTATTCCATCTCTAATATAAGCCTGCACTGAAAGCTTTGCAATAAAATATTTGATTCCTTTAACGGTTTTACTCTCACCCTTTGTTTCTTTCTCGTTCTTAATAAATCTTTAGATTTAGCATGTTCTTTTGGGTAAAATCTGAGTTATAAATTGACCTGGGGATTGTGGCTGATCCTTTGGAATCAGAAGGACCCATATGCATTTGATGAGATACATCTCACCTGTAAGAGTGGTACTGATGGTGCCACAAGAAAACTGGAGTGTCCAAGAGGACTGCTTGTACGACTTCTTGCTAGCTAACGTGGTAAAGAGAACTCTTCTTTGTGATTATTTGGTGTTCCTCATAATGATGGGCCCCCAGTCTTAGGCTGTAAGCAGTCTTGCCTCTAAGCAATTTATCCTGAACTGAGCCTCTCAACAGTGCCCTCAGAAACCTCCGTGTATTGTAAACACTACTTCTTTACCTGCAAAATCCAAATCCCTTAAAATTGTGCAGCGCCCTTTTTCATTTCAGTCCTTTTAATTTTGGTGTCATCAACATTTTTATGTCTGACTTTTTCTTTCGTCCTGGCCTGTTCCATTCAGTCCCCAGGACAAAGGGATTAGCAATGATCTGAAAATGTCAGTGAGGGTGTCATGAATTTTGGTAACTTCCTTGGAAACTCACATACACATACTGTTCTGACTTTTGTCCATATAAATGTATTCAGTCTTTCCATAGCTATTTCCCTTATGATCTAAACAATCTTTCACTTCTCCCACTCCATGTTAGGAACGCTAAACCACATGGGCCAGTAGCTCTTCAGATGCTCCCTGTTCTAAGCTAAATTTAGCATAAGCTAAATAATTGTCAGATTAACATGACATTTCCTTATCCTGTTTGAGATTCAACAAATGCTTTATTTTAAAGTAACATGTATTATTATTATTATTATTAATAATAATAATAATAATAATAATAATAATAATAATAATAATGTGCCCAAAGACAAGCTATGTGTCTTAAAAATTAAATTAAAAATAAAAAACAATCCCTGCCCAAAGTAGCATGCAATCTGGATCCAGTAAGGTACCAAAAGTGTGTGTGGATGTGGATTAGGACGGTGGTCAAAAATAGGCAAAATTGTGGGAAGACAGCAGAAGAACAGGAGATAATAATATAATGTGGTTACTAATGCTGATTACTAATTACTAATGCCTGATCTAATGCTTACTGAAGTCAATGGGAATCTTTTCATGGACTTAACAGACTTTGAGTAGGACCTTTTGATGCAACCAACATCTTCACAGTCATGTTAAATAACATGTATTTATTTATTTATTAGTGTGCTCAGCATTTCATCCTACACACGTCTCAGAGAGAATATGGCAGAAGTGAGTTTTCAGAAAGGATTTGAACATGAATGTGAGCTGGCTTGGTTGAGGCAAGGCACCCAAGATGTAAGGAGCCTCACAGAAGAAAGCACAGAGGTGCTTATAGAAGAAGGATACAAACTGGGCATCAAAGCTGCTGCACCACTGGTGGATTGAGGTAACGAGGATGATATGTCCCTGGTAAGGAGGGATAAAGAAAAATTTAAAGGCTGCTCACAAATGGCTTTCAGTAAGTACCTACATTTTCCATTGTAAGGGTGGGCCAATTGTGATACGAGTGGGTATCTGTTTGGCCTACAGGTAGGGAGCAAGTCAGTGGTACAGCTGGAAATCCAGGAGACACTAATCCCAGCCATCTATTGTAAATTGAAGACAACAGTCCTTCCATTTTTATTTCTCGACTATACCATTTTGTCAGGTTCCCTAATCAGCATGACTTGGAATGACTTTTAATTATAGCTTTGATCCTTTCATGTTTCTTGCTTGTCCTGAGAAGTTCACATGAAAGAGTTTTAATTAAACTCCTCCAAGCATTCAACGTCCTGGGGGAGGCAGGTTTTTTTTTTTTAAATTGAAATTGTTTCTGTGGGATACTGTGCTGTCCCTGGGAGTAGTTGGCATCTGTTGAGATTGTGTGATATTGACAACATTCTCAAAGCAGAGATATTGCACTGTCTATCACAGCATCTCACAATCCCTTCATATACAGAGACTGATAGAAATGGCAAATAATTCCCTAACTACCAGCTAGCCGGCAACTTTTCCATGCTTCCACAATTCTCACTTGCTGCACATTTAAGGACCAGACCACTCAGAGAGAATCACCTGACTTAGCTCCACTAATTTCTGTCCTAGCCAAATATTTTACTGCATTTTACCTGCAAACTCACTGTGACTCATACTAAATGCAGAATCCCCCTCCTTCTGGCTATCATTCTAATTAGCTCTGTTTGTGAAGAATGAAACACACTTTCCATCTTAATCCTCAGTTTTCTACAACATTCTTTAAAAATATCATCTATCTGCACATCTTTTGGGCTGAATATTTTCATATTTGGTTGTAGTACCAAGATGTTTTGAGGGGAAGTTTGACTAATTTTTTCAATTATTTAGCATGAATGAAAAGTACATTTTCTTTGTCTTTCATTAGTGATCTGATAAGTCAAAAAAGAATCAACTAGAAACTTATATGTGAGCTTGTTTTGTGGATGTCACCGTGTTCACATCGGCTACGTCTACACGTGCAGCCAACATCGAAATAGCTTATTTCGATGTTGCGACATCGAAATAGGCTATTTCGATGAATAACGTCTACACGTCCTCCAGGGCTGGCAACGTCGATGTTCAACTTCGACGTTGCTCAGCCCAACATCGAAATAGGCACAGCGAGGGAACGTCTACACTTCAAAGTAGCACACATCGAAATAGGGATGCCAGGCACAGCTGCAGACAGGGTCACAGGGCGGACTCAACAGCAAGCTGCTCCCTTAAAGGGCCCCTCCCAGACACAGTTGCACTAAACAACACAAGATACACAGAGCTGACAACTGGTTGCAGACCCTGTGCCTGCAGCATAGATCCCCAGCTGCCGCAGAAGCAGCCAGAAGCCCTGGGCTAAGGGCTGCTGCCCACAGTGACCATAGAGCCCCGCAGGGGCTGGAGAGAGAGCATCTCTCAACCCCCCAGCTGATGGCCGCCATGGAGGACCCAGCAATTTCGACGTTGCGGGATGCGGATCGTCTACACTGTCCCTACTTCGACGTTGAACGTCGAAGTAGGGCGCTATTCCTATCTCCTCATGAGGTTAGCGGCTTCGACGTCTCGCCGCCTAACGTCGAAGTTAACTTCAAAATAGCGCCTGACGCATGTAGACGTGACGGGCGCTATTTCGAAGTTGGTGCTGCTACTTCGAAGTAGCGTGCACGTGTAGACGCAGCCATCAAGCCCAGACTGAAGACCATCAGTTTTAAATTTATGAATGAATAATGGTAGTTGTGTTCAGGTCCATTAAAACTCCTCCATTGTTGTTTTTCCTAATGCAGTGGAAGGATCCATTTGTTGAAGATTTATTTATGTAAACGTAAATCTAATGGACTGACTATCTGCATATCAAGCAACTTACAAACCACTGATTCATGTTTGAGTTAAGGACAGCTGACTGGGCCATTAGTCTGCTGCCCATATAATCTCTGCAGAGGACAAAAAGCTACCTGTGTGGGGGCTTTAAGTATATGTCCAGAAACAAAGAATATACAAGATCAGCTAGCAAAGCCAAAATCCCCAAGCTAAATAGCTCTGAATTGTTGTTTTGTGTTTGGAAGGGCAAATTGTCCTCTAGGTTACTCCTGAAACTTACCTGATATGTAAGATTTATGATGGGATGGAAATATCAGATTGTGTGAAGAAGCCTCAACACTTATATTACAATAGGGAGATTTCATTACACCTTATTATTTCTGGAACAGTGACAATGCCATTTTTCACATCTCATACTTGTGTACATATTGGATGCCGGGGGAGAGGGCAGGCATAGCCTGCCCACGGCTACAAGGCCCCTCTCACGATGAGAGGGGACCCATTAAAAACAGCCCCGTCCCAAGTAAATAGGGGGGACAACGAAAGAAAAACCAGGAGCGGGAGTGAGGGTCAAAGGTTTAAAAGAAGGGAGCCGGAGGGGGACACCGAGCAGAGGACCCCAGACAGTGCCCACCGTTCCTCAAAGGCATCCGGGGAGTTGGTGGACGCCGCCCAGAGGAACTCTGCTCGGATTTGTGAGCGGAGGGAGGAACGGAAGTAGGCCCCACAGTCGCAGGTCGCCCCCCCTGCCAGCCTCCTCTCCCTGGTTTTGTAAATGGTCATTTTGGCCGTGGCCAGGAGGAGGCTGACAAGGAGGTCCCGCGACTTTGTGGGGCCACGGATAGGGTGTGAGAGGATGAGAAGGTGTGGGGAGAAGTGCAGCCAGAACCTCAGGAGGAGGTTCTGGAGGAGCCGGAAGAGGGGCTGCAGCCTGACGCACTCGATGTAGATGTGCACCAGGTTCTCCCTCGTGCCGCAAAAGGTACAGGTGTCCGGGATGGGGGTGAACCGCGCCAGGTACACGCCCATGCTCACTGCTCTGTGGAGGATTCTCCAGCTGATGTCCCCAGCGGGCCGCGGGACCAAGGTGGAGTAGAGGCCGGCCCACCGGGGCTCCCCACCCTCCGATGACGGCAAGAGGTCCCGCCATGTGTGATTGGGGCGGGACACGAGGGTGGGGAAGTGGAGCGTGTGAAGCACGAGCGCGTACAGAAGATGTCGAGGCGTGGTTCGGAAGGGGACCGGCTGGAAAGTGTGCAGCCGGCTGAGGTGATGGGGGGGAGGGGGGCGGGGTGCACCCTCTCACAGGACCCGGCTGAGGTAACTGTGAGCGGTGGAGGGCAGGGCAGCCTTCACCTCCCGGAGTACGAGACGGGGGGAGCGTAGGTCGGAGAGCTCCATGCGCCGGGCGAGCACCGGGGCCTCCATCCAGTCCCCCCGCTCGTAGTCCAGGGGGTCTCCGACCCTGGTGATTCCACCTAGGACCAGCCTCCGGCGCACCGTGCGAGACTCCGCCGCCTGCACACGAAGGTGGGGGTTGTGTAGCAGGGGCTCCGTGAGGAGGTCTTCTCCCACGGTGGCCCCTAAGGACCTGGAGGCTGCGAGCAGCCGCCAAGTGCGGAGGAGGTCCTGGTAGAAGGCCGGCAGCTCCGAGAGGCCTCGCGGACGGTCTCTGCAGGATAAATAGAGGAGCTGCCGGTCGCATCGGAGCCCTCGGTAACGGCGGAGGAAAGCGTGCGCCAGCGTGCTCCACGCCGGACTATCTGCACTGTTGGTGTTGAGAAGCCTCTGCAGGGCCCGGAGGCGGAAGACATGGACATGAGTGCACGTGCAGGTCAGGCCCTGTCCTCCCTCCTCTGGGGGAAGATGGAGTACTCCTGCAAGCTGCGTCTACACGTGCACGCTACTTCGAAGTAGCGGCACCAACTTCGAAATAGCGCCCGTCGCGTCTACACGCGTCAGGCGCTATTTCGAAGTTAACTTCGACGTTAGGCGGCGAGACGTCGAAGTCGCTAACCTCATGAAGAGATAGGAATAGCGCCCTACTTCGACGTTCAACATCGAAGTAGGGACTGTGTAGACGATCCGCGTCCCGCAACGTCGAAATTGCTGGGTCCTCCATGGCGGCCATCAGCTGGGGGGTTGAGAGATGCTCTCTCTCCAGCCCCTGCGGGGCTCTATGGTCACCGTGGGCAGCAGCCCTTAGCCCAGGGCTTCTGGCTGCTTCTGCGGCAGCTGGGGATCTATGCTGCAGGCACAGGATCTGCAACCAGTTGTCAGCTCTGTGTATCTTGTGTTGTTTAGTGCAACTGTGTCTGGGAGGGGCCCTTTAAGGGAGCGGCTGGCTGTTGAGTCCGCCCTGTGACCCTGTCTGCAGCTGTGCCTGGCATCCCTATTTTGATGTGTGCTACTTTGACGTGTAGACGTTCCCTCGCTGTGCCTATTTCGATGTTGGGCTGAGCAACGTCGAAGTTGAACATCGACGTTGCCGGCCCTGGAGGACGTGTAGACGTTATTCATCGAAATAGACTATTTCGATGTCGCAACATTGAAATAAGCTATTTCGATGTTGGCTGCACGTGTAGACGTAGCCGCAGGGACCCAGTGCAGTCCTTGCCAGAAGAACTCCAGGATTAACCTCTGGAGCTGGTCCAGGAACCCGGGGGGTGGGACCAGGGTGCTGAGGCGGTGCCAGAGCATGGACAGGACGAGTTGGTTCAGCACCAGCGCTCTCCCTCGGAGGGAGAGACACTGGAGTAGCCCTGTCCACCTCCGCAACCGCTCAGCGACCCTGCTCTCTAGGCCTTGCCAGTTTTCCGGCGGAGAGGGATGCGTGGCGGATAGAAAGACGCCTAGATAGAGCAGCGGACCCGCGCTCCACCGGATGGCCTGAAGCGCGGGTGGGAGGCGGCTCGTCTGCCATCCGGTCCCGACCACCAGGCCAGAGCTCTTGACCCAGTTGACCTGGGCAGAGGAGGCTGCCGAGTAGATAGCTTGGCAGGCCTCCAGACGCACCAGGTCTCCCGGGTCCTGGACCACGAGGAGCACGTCGTCGGCATACGCCGACAGGACTAGCCGCAGCCCTGCCTCTGGAAGCGCCAACCCCGTCAACCGTCGCCGAAGGAGGCAGAGGAAGGGCTCGATGGCCAGAGCGTACAGCTGTCCTGAGAGCGGGCAGCCTTGTCGTACTCCCCGTCCGAAGCTGACCGGAGCGGTCAGGGTCCAGGTAAGCTTGACCATGCACTCCGAGGCAGCGTACAGCACCCGGAGAAACCCGACGAAGCGGGGTCTGAAGCCGAAGGCCTGCAGGGTGCCCAGGAGATACCCGTGGTCCACCCTGTCGAACGCCTTCTCCTGGTCCAGGGACAGGAGGGCGAACGACAGGCCGTCCCTACACCCAAGCTCTAAGAGATCCCGGACCAAGGACAAATTATGCAGGATGGTGCGGCCCGGGACGGTGTAGGTCTGGTCGGGGTGGACCACGTCCTGCAGCACGGACCCCAAGCGACGGGAGATGGCTTTGGCAATGATCTTGTAGTCCGTGCTGAGGAGCAAGATGGGACGCCAGTTCTTGAGGTCGCGGGGGTCCCCCTCCTTGGGTAGCAGGCTGAGGACTGCACGCCTGCACGAGAGGGGGAGCACCCCGCTTTGCAGGGCCTCGGCCCAGACGCCAAGCAGGTCTGGGCCGAGGACGTCCCAAAACACGCGGTAAAACTCCACGGTCAGCCCGTCCATGCCCGGGGATTTATTGGTGGGCATGAGACGGAGGGCTTCTGAGAGCTCGGCCAGAGTGAGAGGAAGCTCCAGCCGGTCCCGGTCGCCCGTGCTGACCGACGGGAGTTGGTCCCAGAGCCCCCTGCGGGCATCGGCGTCGGTCGGATCCGGGGAGAAAAGGGCGGTGTAGAAGGCGCGAGCCCTCTCGTGCATCTCCACCGGATCCGTAAGAGGGGTGCCATCCTCCGCCAGAAGGCAGGGGATATGTTTTTGGGTGCCCCTCTTTTTCTCCAGGGCGTAGAAGAAGCGGGAGCCGTGGTCCATCTCCCGGAGGAGTTGGATTGGCGACCTCACCAAGGCCCCCTGTGCCCGATGGGCGTCGAGGGTCCTGAGCTCGTCCCGCTTCTCCTGGTACGTGCCGCAGAGGGATAGATCTCCGGGGCTGGCAGCTAGACGCCTCTCCAGCTCAAGGACCTCCCGTTCCAGCTGCCCTATCAACGCATCCCACCGCCGGCTGGCACCCCGAGTATAGTCGCGGCAGAAGAGCCGCGCGCGCACCTTTCCCAGGTCCCACCACCGCCGTGCCGAGGGAAAGGCGTGCTGCTGCTCGCGCCAGGCCAGCCAGAACTCCCGGAAGGACGCCACGAAGCCCATGTCCTCCAGCAGGCTGTTGTTAAAATGCCAGTAGGCCGACCCCCGCTTCCCCAGAGAGAGGGAAGCCTTCACGGCCACCAGATGGTGGTCCGAGAAGGGGGCCGGCCGTACGCTGGAGGCGTGGGCCTGGGAGAGATGGTGCCGTGAGATGTAAATGCGGTCCAACCGGGAGTGTGCAGATTTATGGCCCACCACCCAGACGTAGGTGAAACCGGCGTCCTCGTCCAGGTGGTGGCTGCGCCAGACGTCCACCAGGGAGCGACGGTTAATGAGCTCCCTGAGGATGTCCTCAGCGGCCTGGCACTTCTCAGTCCCCGTGCGGTCCCGCTCCTCAAGGGTGCAGTTGAAATCCCCGCCGAGGACCAGGCACTCGCGAGGATCGATGGTGTCGAGGAAGGCCGCCGCCTGCCGGAAGAAGAGGGTTCTCTCCGGGCCGAGTGTCGGGGCGTAGATGTTGACAAGGTGAAGAGGCAGCCCCTCCACCCGCACCCGGAGATACAGCAGGCGGCCCGGCACGACCTCGACGCTCCCCAGCACCTCGGGCTGCAGGTCTGGGGAGAACAGGGTCGCTACCCCGGCCCGCTGGGCCGAGAGATGACTAAAGTGGACCCCGTCTCCCCACTCCAGCCACCACTTGGCTTCGGCGGCCTGAGTAGTGTGGGTCTCCTGTAGAAAGGTGACCGAGTACCCGCCCTCTCGGAGGAAGGAGAGCACTCGGCACCTGCGGAGACCCGACCCGCAGCCCCTGACGTTTAGTGTGGCAAAGATGAACGGCGCCATTTGGAGGGCTGGGGAGGATCCTCGCCAGAGGGAGCGCCGGCGGTTCCCGTGGGGCCACACAGCAAGCCGTGAGCCACGCCAAAGGTGACGAGGGCATCACGGAAGCCACGGGCCCGTTGGTAGACCGCGGCGTCCCTCTTCCCGGTCCCCTTGCCCTCCCTCAGAAGGGCCCTCGCGGACTCCAGGGCAGAATGGAAGTCTCCCCAGCGCTGGAGGGCGAGAGTAACCTTGTTCTTGGAGCCGCGAACGTCCTCCAAGAACTGGCGCATCTCACCCGCCAGCGCGTGGGGTGCCGAGGTCTCGGGGTCTTGAGAACCCGTCGGCCTTGCGTTCTTTTGGGCCCCCCGGCCAGAGAAGAGGTTGGGGTAGGGACTGGGGCCTGAGTTTGGGAGGGATGAGGGCGGCGGAGGGAGAGCAGCCCCGGAAGTGCTGGGAGAGGGCAGTGCAAGAGGGGCCTCCTGAGGGGTTACGACCTCGGGGGCAGGTATGAGTGGGCAGGGGTAAAAAGGAGGAGGAGGGATGGGGGCAGGGGAGGTAGAGATCAGTGGGGGAAGAGAGGGGTCATGGGGGAGAGGGAAAGGAGGGAGTGGGGGGGGAGGAGGAAGAGGAGGGTTTAGAGTGGGGGGGATTGCGGGTTCTGGAGCGGGGCATTGGCCGGGAAGGGGTATGGCGGGGGTGGCAAGCAGTGAGGCCAAGGTGGGAGCAAGGGCGGAAATACGGGCCAAGGAGGTCTCCAGAAGGGGGGCTTCCTCAGGCAATGGCAGGGTAGAGGTTGAGGTGCCGGCACTCTCAGCGGGAGGTGCCGGCAGGTCGGGGGGGAGGGTATCGGGGTTTTCAGTTCCGGGGACGAAGGGGGGGTGCAAGGGGCACCCTAATTCCCCTGGGGCGTCCGGGGGCTGGCCGACCTCCTCCAGGGGGTCGTCCTTAGTTGAGGGAGGGTTTGCCCCTTGGGACAGCTCAGGGCAGAAGGAGGTGGCAATTGAGGGATCGCTGGTGGGAGGGGTGGGGGAAAGTGGGAGGCATGGGGGAGAGTCCATAGGTGGCCCACAGGCCTCTAATAGCAGGCCTTCCATGTCCAGGGCCACCGGGGTGAGGCCCAGGGCCTCGACCTCCTGCGAGAGGAGGGCGAGGCCGGGAGCCACCTCCTCCGGGCGCTCCGTTACAGCTGCGTGGGTAGCGGCCGGAGGGGTGTCGGAGGAGGGTGCGGGCACATGGAGGGCCATCTCGGCCTCTTTTGGCTCTGGCTCCGGGGCCGAGGGGGTGTTAATCTCCTCGGCCGCCGCGACGGCAACCTCCGTCGCCCCCGGCAGATAGTTGGTAGCCAGGGGTTCGGCGGGTGGAGCGGGGCTGGCGGATCTCTTGGGTGCCTTGCGCGGCACCTCCACCCCGTCCTCCGGCGGGGTGGGGTGCCGGACGCGCGCACCCCCTTTTTTCCTTTTCCCCCCCACCAATACCCAGCCCTCCGAGGAGGCGGGCTGGGCAGTAGAGGAGGAGGGGCCAGGGGATAGGGCCGACAAGGAGGGAGGGAGGGAGGTGGGGGGTGGCGAGGGAGAGGGGCGACCCGCCCTGGGGTGGGCCCTCTTTTGGTCCTGCCGCCGGCCCTGCCTCCCTCTCCTCCACGGGCCCGGCTTTTGTGCCCGCTCGGGCGCCTGCGCCCGCTTCTTCTCCCCCGGCACCATGCTGCCGGGCGCCCTCCGACGCCCGAGCGGCAATGGATCCGTCCTGGCCTAAAAGAGGAGGGGTGGTCCCAGGGCCTGTCGCGGTCGGGGCGCCGCCGGTCTCGTGGCTGATGCCCCCCGGGTCGGAGGAGGTCCCGGGCTCCTCTTCTTCGTGCCGGGCCAGGGGGCATTCCCTCCGGACATGCCCCGCCTCCCGGCACCCAAAGCACCGGGCCTCCCCCAGGGTGTAGAAGACCCGGTACTGGGCCCCTTGATAGGGCGCCAGTATAGTCCCCTCCTGGGCCACCCTGTCCTGTGCTGCCGCTGGCAGCAGTTGGACTCGGGCCTGCCAGCGGAATGAGAGCACATGCTGGAGGGCGGGGTCTTTGCAGCCTAGGGGGAGGGGACTCAGGACCGTGAAAGGCCGGCCCAGGGCAGTGAGGAAAGGCAGAAGGGCGGCGTTGGGAAGGAAGGGCCGGACGGACGAGAACACCACCCTCACGCCCAGGTCTTCCAGCGGCTCCAGGGGCACGTGCATGCCCCCAACCGCCAGGCCCCTCTCCACCACCTCCTGGGCGGCAGCCTCCGAAGCCAGGAAGAAGACGATCTTCCCGAACATCCGGGAGGCCGCCACCACGGCCGCGGACCCCACCACCTGTGCCAACGCCCACACGTAGGTTTCCACGTGGGGCGAGGCAGCCACCAGGAGGCAGCGGACCCCGTGCCTCCTGGTGAGCGCATGAAAGGGGCCGCGACCGTCGGGGATGGTAGTCCTGGCGGAGGCGGATGGAGCAGGGTGCGGGGCGGCGGCTGCCGCCTGGGCATACAACCTGGGGGCCGAGATGTCGGGGCCCCCAGGGGTGGTGGAGGGAGCAGGGGGAGGGGGAGAAGGGGAGGCTGCGGCGAATGCTTTTGCAGCCGGGGAGAGAGTCCCCGCTACGGGGGGTTTAGCCCTCCGGGTGGGGCTCTTGCCCTTTCTTTTCTCCTGGCCCTTCCTGCCCTTTTGGCGGGGTGGGTTCGGGGCCAGGTTGCTGGAGGACGCCGCGGCGGAGGTGGTGGGAGCCCCGGAGCCTGCACCCGCGCCCTCAGCCGACATGGAGGCAGAGTCTTGGGCGGCCCTGGATGAGTGGGCCGCCGTTTCGGGGGTGGGAGGGGTGACAGTGGAAGACGAGGAGAGGAGGGGGTCACTGGATGACCCTCCGGCGGGTGTGGGGGTCATGGTGGTGGGTTTGTAAGATGGGGGAAGTTTGTAGGGCGTGGGGGCCTTTAAGAGAGAGCTGGGGAGGGGAGGAGAGTGGAGTGGAAGGAAGGGTGGAGGCGTGGCTGCCCCTCCCCCACCGGCCGGGCTGAGGACCCAGTCAGATGGGGGAAGGGCAGAGCAAGGGCAGTGAGGTCAGGGGAAGGTGAAATCTAAGATGGCCGCTACTCCCAGCACAAGATGGTAAGATGGCTCCTTTTCTGCACTGGGATGTGAGGGATTAAAGTTTATGCGTGTGTGTGGGGGGGCCTCAGGCGCTTAGGTGAAGTGCAAAAAAAAGGGGGGGGCGTGGGCACAGCCAACCTGGGGGAAGGGGGGGCCCACGTGCACCTGAGGGGGGGGCGCCCACAGCAGCTGCTGCAGAGCCTTCAAGAAACCAGGGGGAGAAGGAAGGGGCAGCTGGTTAGAAGGGGGCCTAGGTGGAGGAGGGGCCCCCAGCGGCGGCTGGGTGTGGGTGGGGCAGTAAGGGGGGGCGTGGCTGCAGGGGTGGGGCAGGGGCACACCCTAACACCCCACCCCTGGCTATGCAGCCACCCCTCTGGAGCCCCGGTGGAAAGGAAGGGCTCTGCCCAAACTCACCCCTCCCAGGCCACTCCACAGGAAGAGGCCTGTAGAGGGGGCCCAACCGCTGCTTTCAGAAGCCCCTTACCTTTCCTGGGGGGTGAGGATGCAGCAGCTGCTGGATGAGGAGGTGGGCCGCTCAAGTGGGGGGCAGCAGCAGCTCCCCCGTCCCCGGCAGAGTGGGGAATGGGGAGCAGGAGAACGCAGTGCCGCCGAAGGCCAGGAGGAATGAGTCTCCCAGAGGTCATGTGCATGAGAATGCAAAAGGTGTGCATGTGTGATACCTTTTCAGGCAAAGCCTAATGGGTAGCAAGTGAGCCATGAGATTTGGTCTATTGTAAACATGTAGTTGTAAAATCACAATTTAAGCTGACACTTAAGGTGGGAGTTGTGAGATCTCACCAATGCTCTGGGTTGTTGTGGGGGACAGGGCAGCCGCCTTAGCTGTGTAAGACATTGATTACACAGGGCTTCCTGGTTTAAAGCATTGTGAGGGAGCAAGGGGAGGGGTATAGGTTGAGTCAGCTTGCTGAGTGCCTTGGCCCTGCCTATGCCCTGGCCATATAGCTATAAGCCTGGCTTGACTAACCCTCCCCACCTGTTAAAAGATAGAGCTGGATACTAGGGTGTTTGTGAAACCCCACACTAGAGATACCAAGAGCTGAAATCACAGAGTGGCAGCTGAGGCCACACAGAGCTGAAATCACTGGGTTCTGCCTTAGGGCAGTCCCAAGCAGTGGGGTTAGGACTGGCGGACAACAGCAGGACCAGCGGGCGGCCGGTAGGAGCGGCGGCAGTAGACGATGGCGACCGGCGGATGGCCGGTAGGAGCAGCGGCGGTAGACGACAGCGACTGGCGGGCGGCTGGTAGGAGCGGCGGTGGCGGTAGACACCGGCGGGCGGCCGGTAGGAGTGGCGGCAGCAGCGGTAGACGACGGCGACCGGCAGACGGCTGGTGACAGCAAGGGGAGGCTACAGACAAGTGGACAGCTAGTATTGCCCTGGTGATGTATCTGTGGGCTTTGAGTTTGGGATTGCACCACAGAGGGTACACCCTGTAACTGTGTGTGTGTGGAAAAGGGCCAAGAGCCCCAGCAAGAGACTGGGTTCTACTGCATATGGGGATGGTATCTGGGTAAAAGGGGTTTTGTCTCTTCTGTGCTGAGATATACTGCATCTGTCGCTGTAACCTTGGGGTAGGTTACGGTCATTAAACAAGCCATTTCTATCTCAGACTCTGTGCTTGCGAGCGGGGGGAGAACCGCCTTACAGGCACCCAGCACGGGGGTGAAATTGTCCCAGGCCACTGGGTGGGGGCTCGAGCCGGTTGATTGTATCCTTGATAGGAAAACCCCACAAGAGTTGAACCCGGCCCTTCTGGCGGGCATCTGGCATTAACAGAAGGGTTACACTTGGTTTCCAGTCTAAAATTTGTCAGACTTTACTGGTGGCAGGAAGAGGTGACAGATTATCCTTATTCTTTAACAGAGACCGAGAACTACTTTAAGTCTATGGATTAGAAAATGCATTTGTTAGGCTCACAAATAATACAGCATCCAGGCATAGCTTGGCAAAAAGTAGAAAATAAGTAAAAACCAGGATTCAGCAAGCACTCAAGCATACACTTAACTCCATTCTTCCTCGACATGCTTTACTTTAAGCACATGCTAAATTCTATTGTCTTCAATACACTCCAGAAATTACTTCTGTAAGCAAGAAAAAGGCAAAGGAATAATATATGAAACAGTCCTTTAAGTAGTTTACTACATAATATAATACCCAAAAGGTTGTTATAAGGAGGAAGAAGAAAAATTGTTATCCTTAACCTCTAATGACAGGACAAGAAGCAATGGGCTGAATTTGCAGCAAGGCAGGTTTAGGCTGGACATTAAAAAAAAAGAAAAAAAAATCCTAACTGTCAGGGTGGTTAAGCACTGGAATAAATTGCCTTGGGATGTTGTGGAATTTCTGTCACTGGAGATTTTTAAGAGCAGGTTAGATGAAGACCTGTCAGGGATGGCCTGGATGTTGTTTGGTCCTGCCATGAGTACTGATGAGCTCTTGTGATTAATTTCAGTTCTAGGTTTTGCTGATTCTATGCATATCAACTTCTGTACTGCTGGTCCACAGTACCTATTCCACTAGATATTTCTATGGCCCTGTCATTGTAGGTTCTAAATACTTATTTCAAAACCATTTTAAAACTTGTGCATTATTTATTTCTCACTATAAATCAGCATTATACTGTCAACCAACTAATACAGAAAAGTATCACAACAAATAAAACAATCAGAAATGGGAAAAGAGTTTGTAAAAAAATCAAAGAAAAAAAGTCCTAACTTCCTAATCTAAACAAATCAAACATGTCTTAGCAGGAGATGTAAAGCCCCATCTACTGGCTACTGAACTGTACTTCTAGTTTACCACCTTGGCCTATGGATATTAAGGAACAAGCTGATGCATTGTAGCATTTCAGTTCTATTCTGATTTTGCAGTATTTTAATTTCCTTCCTTGAATATCTGCTGTGTTTTCAAATGATAGAATTGTTCTAGTGACAAATACTGAGCTCTTGTATAACAAGAAGCCCTGTGGCACCTTATGAGCCACGTCTACACATGCCAGCTACTTCGAAGTAGCCGTGCCAACTTTGAAATAGCGCCTGTCACGGCTACACGTGGTGGGCGCTATTTCGAAGTTGACATCAACGTAAGGCGGCATGACGTCGAAGTTGCTACCCACATCAGGCGATGGGAATAGCGCCCTACTTCGATGTTGAACGTCGAAGTAGGGCACGTGTAGCTGATGCGCGTCCCGCAACATCGAAATAGCGGGGTCCGCCATGGCGACCATCAGCTGAGGGGTTGGGAGACGCTCTCTCCAGCCCCTGAGCTCAATGGTCGCCACGTGCAGTGGCCCCTTAAAGGTCCCCGCCCTCTGCCTTCCTGTGCAGGAAGCTGAGAGAGTGTGCAGGCAGCAGCACAGCCACACGGCCGCCTGCACGCCCCTCTGCAGCCGCAGTCCACCACCTGCGCAGCGATGGCCACCTGCCAGCCCCCCAAGCGACCCCAGGGCACCCCCCCACAAGGGGAGCTAGAGCTCCCAGGCTGGCAGCCAGCTGGGGAAGAGGCAGCAGGGCCCCTCCCGGACGGAGGCCGAGCTCCGGGACCTTCTGGGGCTCTGGAGCGAGGAGGAGGTACTGCAGGTAATGGGGAACAAGTGGCAGAACGCGGATGCGTTCGCTCGGCTGGCCGAGGGCCTGGCCACCCGGGGCCACCCTGCCCGCACTCCTGACCATGTCAGGAGTAGGGTTAAGGAGCTGCGGCAGGGTTACATCCGGGCCTGGGATGCGGCCAGCCGATCTGGGGCCGCCCCCGTCACTTGACCCTTTTACAGGGAGCTCAGGGCCATCCTGGGCCCCCGGCACACCTCCTCCCTACCGGCCACTCTTAACACCTCGGCCGACGAGCCCCAGCAGGCCCCGGAGGCGGAGTCCACCCCGGAGGCAAGCCCCGCACCCCAGGAGCCCACCCCTGGGACACCAGAGGAGGAGGAGGAGGGGAAGATCCTCCTCCAGTGATGAGGGGCTCCGGATCACCATCCCGTCCCGGAGCTCCAGCAGGGCATCCACCCACAGGGTGTCCCCCAACCGTGGGAGCGGACTGTCAGGTATGTACTCCCCCGGTGCACACCCCCGGGGTTCAGGGGCGGGGGCAACAGACATGACCAGGGCCCTTCACATGCCCAGATGACCACGGCCCCAAGGACAGCAGTGGCATGTCCCGCAGTAGAGTGCATCAGCCCCTGCCCCCCCAGCAGGCCAGTGCCATGCCCCATCCCTGGGGATGGGGGGAGCGGAACCTAGGGACCCCGGGGGGAGGGGGTGGGACACCCATCAGCAGCAGCAGCATCTCCCGGGGACGGGGATGGAGAACCAGCAGCAGAGGGGTGGGGGGACAAGGGCCACGGCTCAGGGCCCACACTAACAGTGGTCTCCACTCTTCTTCCCCCCCTGTGTTCCGCAGCTGCACCATTGGAGGGACCAGAGAGCGCCGGCGAGGTGTCAGTGGTCCTGGAGAGCCCACCAGTGCCATCACTCCAGGCCAGCCCCTCGGCAGAGCACCGACCAGCCCCAGGGCGGGGATGACGGCGGACCCAGCACCACCCCCGGACGGTGACGGACCCCCAGCTGCTGGCAATCCTCCGGCGGCAGCTGGAGGTCTCCGAGCAGTGCCTGCGGGTGGAGAAGCGGCACCTCCATCTGCAGAAGCGGGTGCTGGCCTGGCGCCAGGAGGCATGGGGGGCCTTTATGCGCACATTTGAGCGCATCGCGGACTACCTGGCCCCCCCATGCCATGCTGGCCGCCGCTCTGCCCGCCCTGCCTGCTCCACCCACCGCTCCACCCACTGCTCCACCTGCCATCACACCGTTGTGTGCCACCGAGGGGCCTTCTGCCGAGGGGGACCTGGGGCCTGCTGACACCCGCCGGCCATATCTGCTGGTCCACCCGGCCCCCAGCCAGCCTTGGCCAGGGCTGAGGCCGAGGCGCGGGTCACGGCCGCCCACCCCCAGTGCTGGACATTAGGGGGTGTGGGGCCCAGGACGTGGCACCCCCCTCCCCCTTTGTACATATCCCCTTTTACTTGTGTTGTATCTAGTTTGTATTAGACCCCTGTTATTTTATGATACCTGCCCCCCCATGTAAATAGTTCTCCCCTTCCTTGTGTTCCACTGTATTTTGGTTATCATATAATATATAATATTTATATTTGTTGTAATAATATAATAATACGAATTCACTGTTTTGTGGTTTCACGAACAACAGGTCTATTTTTATTTGCAAGACAAGTCGGGGGGTGTGTGCTCTTGGGTGCTCTGTGGTGTGGGCGTAGGGGCAGGGAGTGTTGTGGAGGATGGGGGAGGTGCAGTGGGGGGCCTGCCAGCGTTCACCCCGCGGCCTCGTCAAAATGGGCCCGCAGGGCCTCCCGGACCCGCATCCCCTCGGGGTCCACCTGGTGACTGGGGGCAGCGGGTGGCTGCACGTCAGCCCTGCCAGCCTCCACAGCCCAGCCCTGAAAGAATGCCTCCCCCTTGCTCTCCACCAGGTTGTGGAGGGCGCTTCATGCGCCCACAATCTGGGGGGTGTTGGTGGGGCCCACATCAAGGCAGGTGAGGAGACACCTCCAGCGCCCTTTGAGGTGGCCAAATGTGCGCTCAACCATCTGGCGCGCGTGGTTCAGGCGCATGTTGAAGCACTCCTGGCTGGCTGACAGATGGCCTGTGTAAGGGTGCATGAGCCAGGGCTGGAGGGGGTACACCACATCTGTGACGACGCAGAGGGGCATCATGGTGTCCCCCACAGGGATCTCCCACTGGGGGATGTAGGTCCCCGCCTCCAGCCGGCGGCACAGGCCCGAATTCTGGAATACCCGGGTGTCGTGGGTGCTGCCAGGCCAGCCAACATATATGTCCAGGAAGCGGCCCCGGCTGTCCACCAAGGCCTGGAGGACCACTGAATGGTAGCCCTTCCAGTTCAAGCAGCGTCCTCCACTGTGCTCCGGGGCATGGATGGGGTTATGGGTCCCATCCAGAGCCCCGAAGCAATTTGGGATGGTGGCACTCAGGTCCCCAAGCCGCACAAGCCTGTGGAAGAGCAGGGTGCTGATGGTGCAGATGACCTGCAGGGGAAGGACATGGGAGAGCACCAATGAGGGGTGTGCAGGGTGTGTCTGGCCCCCCCCTGGCAGGGATCCCCTCCCCTCCCCTCCCCTCCCCTGCCAGGGCTCCCCTCCACCCACAGGGCTGCCTCCCCCTCCCCGTGGGTCCTCTTACATCCATGAGGACAGCCCAGATGGTGGCCTTGCCAATGCCAAACTGCTGGCCCACAGATCGGTAGCTGTCTGGAGTGGCCAGCTTCCAGACAGTGATGCCGACCCGTTTCTCCACGCTGAGGGCACGCCGCATGGCGGTGTCCTGGTGCCTCAGTGCGAGGGGTGAGCCACTGGCAGAGCTCCAGGAATGTCTGCCAGCTCATACGAAAGTTCTGGAGCCAGCGGTCGTTGTCCCACTCGCCGAGCACCAGCCGCTCCCACCAGTCAGTGCTCGTGGGGTAGCTCCACAGCCGGTGGCATGTGCGGCGGTGGGGGGGAGGGCGGGGGCTGCAGGGTCTGGGGTTGCTTCCTCCTCCCCTGGGGGCAGCTCCTCTTCTGTGACTAGAAGGTGATCAGCTGCCTCCTGCATGGCATTGAGCAGGGCGAGCACTGCTCCTGCAGGGGCAGCTGGGTGAACCTATGGCTGCTGCTGCTGCTGCTGCTGCTGGGGGTCCATAACTGCTTCGCCGAGGTGTGCGTGCCTATGGCTCTGCAAACCGTGTGTTGTGCTGGCTGAGTGTGCCTGGGAGGGGCCCTTTAAGGGAGTGACTAGCTGTTGCCGCGAAAGTGCTAGTCCGCCCTGTGACCCTGTCTGCAGGTGTTCTTGGCACCCTTATTTCAATGTGTGCTACTTTGGCGTGTAGACGCTCCCCTGCAGCGCCTACTTCGATGTGGTGCTGCCCAACGTCAAAGTTCAAACGTCGACGGCACCAGCCCTGGAGGACGTGTAGACGTTATTCATCGAAATAGCTTATTTCAATGTCGCTATTTCGATGTAGCATACACATGTAGACGTAGCCATAGACTAACAAATATTTTGGAGCATAAGCTTTTGTGGCCAAAGATCCGCTGTCTTTCCCATGAAAGCTTATGCTCCAAAATATGTTAGTCTATAAGGTGCCACAGGACTTGTTGTTCTCAAAGATACAGACTAACATGGCTACCTCTCTGATACTTGAGCTCTTGTATAGTCACAGAAAACGATATTGATGGCAATGTAAAGTGGCAATATTAGACTGTACATAGATATGCTTTTCAATAAACACAAGAACTCAGAGGTTAAGAAGAATGATGACCCATGGCAATAGGAGCTGCAGTTGCCCTTACTTGCAAAGGCACAGCTAAATACTGTGGTGGTGGCCTGCCAGGGGCTAACTCTGAGGAACTGGATCTGGCCTTTGGGCTGGTATTTGCCCAACCCTGATATGGATGTCAGGGAACTGGAGTAGATGATTGCTTGAGGTTCCTTCCAGTCCTATGATTCTATGGTTCTAGCTCTGCAGTCTAACCATGCAGTCAGACACAGTTAAAATTGCTATCCATATATCAGGGGACAACAAACTGGCTTACTGGCAAAAAGTTACCTGAATACCTTCAAATAGGAGGGGAGAGCTAATCATACCAACCAGAAGAGGGAGCTCTGCCTGCACAGACCAAGTTGGGGGCACTCTCCTGGTTTAACAGAAGAGGGGAAGACGATCTCCACCATTATCTTATTTTGCAGCCCATCAGCCTATGTTATTTCACCCTTTGGTAAGCTACCCATATGTACATGTGTTTACTTTATTTTCATGCACAAGTGCTCATTTGGGCCGTGTCTACACGTGCCCCAAACTTCGAAATGGCCATGCAAATAGCCATTTCGAAGTTTACTAATGAAGTGCTGAAATGCATATTCAGCACTTCATTAGCATGCGGGCGGCAGCGGCGCTTCGAAATTGACGCGCCTTGCCGCCGCGCGGCGCGTCCAGACGGGGCTCCTTTTCGAAAGGACGCCACCTACTTCGAAGTCCCCTTATTCCCATGAGCTCATGCGCCGCGCAGCTGCAAGGAGCGTCAATTTCGAAGCGCCGCTGCCGCCCGCATGCTAATGAAGTGCTGAATATGCATTTCAGCACTTCATTAGTAAACTTCGAAATGGCCATTTGCATGGCCATTTCGAAGTTTGGGGCATGTGTAGACGTAGCCTTGGGAGCACAAATAAAGTCAGTAAGAGCTTTAAATAAGCAAGGACTACTGTATTTGGGTCCTGCATATTGAAGACAATAGGAATTTGGTTGAGTAAGGACTATGGGATTTCATTTAGTCACTAAAATAAAATGTGCACTTTAAAAAATATGGTCCCTTCATTCAACATTTTATATTGCATAAAAGAGAACTTAAAAACCATTTTTAGCAGACCAAAAGCTTTAGCTGGTGCAAAGATTCAAATTTCTCAAAAGATGATGAAGATGTATACATTTTAGACTGGGATGGTACATTTCCAGCTTATAGGGTGTTCAATTAATACCTCAGATTTCCAATCACATTGAGTTAAAGAGAGAAAAGAAGGAGTTCTGCCAGAAACCTGGTGCACAGAAAATTTAGCAATCAGGAAAAGAAGAATAATGCTAATAGAAGATAGCATCCCATCCATTTAATGTTTATTTATTTGCTTCAAATCTGTTTCAATGTGCACCTGTACTTATGTCTAACATTAACTGTTATTAAGAAACTGATAGAGCAAAGTAATTCTAATCACCATCATGTTCAGCAAATATACAGGTTCAACTCTATAATCCGGCAACATCTTAGATGCAGCATCCCTATGGCTGTTCCCAGGCTGGAGCAATCGTGGGCAAAAACCCAAGGCCCTGATCTCAGTACCACCTGCTCCAACCTCCCAGAGCTTCTGAAGCACTGCCAATAGCTCATTTGCAGAGCTCAAGCTCAGGGATGGGAGAGAAGGAACAGGGACGGGGCATGCTCAGGAAAAGAGGCAGGATAGCTAAGAAGTTCTGTGGCTGAGGGGCCAGCAGTGCAGTTCCATGGCTACTGGCTGGTCCCTGGCGCTGGGGCTCCATAGTCATCCTGTGTCTTCCCTCAACACCCCCTCACCTCCCACTTGATCATTGCTGGGTCCTCAGCTTCCACTGGAGCAGAACCCCACAGCCTAGGGGCTGGTAATGTCTTCTTTTGATCCCACAGATTCTCTGGTTTGGGATCAGTGATGTCTGGAGGGGCTGGACCAAGGCGACACAATCTGTAGAAGTTACACTTCCTATTTGGTCACCCTTTTCTCTAATTCTGTCCTAGATTGTGTTTCTGCCATAGCTGCCATTCCACTGAAACTAGTCTCATAGTCTCTTTCAGGATGAAGGCCAGAATTCGACCCATTCTATTCTTCACAACTGCCATCTTGTCACCCTTAAATCAATTCAAAAGTCTGCTAGAAAAGTCACCATTTGATTTCCCATTTCAACTATGTTGTGAATTTCTTTTACTTTCATATATCAGAAAGGTAGCTGTGTTAGTCTGTATCTTCGAGAACAATAAGAATTCCTGTGGCACCTTATAGACTAGCAGGTATTTTGGAGCATAAGCTTTCGTGGGCATCTGATGAAGTGGGTCTTAGCCCACGAAAGCTTATGCTCCAAAACCTGTTATTCTATAAGGTGCCACAGGACTTCTTTTACCTTCCTAGTGCTCTTTTTAACTAATTCAAGTACAAACTTCTTGTCTTCTGTTTTAAGGGACTTCATGGCTTATTCCTTACCCCAATATGATCTTTTATAGCTGCTGAGCTATTGCACTGATAACCATCCTGGGTTACCCATGAACCATTTTTTCCCACAAATTCCTTTGCACTTTCTCCAGTGCTGCCTCTGATTCTAAGGCAGAGGACCTCATATATGTTTGCAAGTTCACCATGCTATCCTCCTTCAGATCTCTGTTATGCCATGATGTGCACAAAAACCTGACTAGACATGGCCAGTTTTTCTGGTTGCATTATTACATTACAGCTATGTCTACACTAGAGGTGTTTTGTCAACTAAACCTGGGGAGCATCCAGATTACCAAACGCATTCTGTCAATAATAAGTCGACAGAACACAGCACTTCTGTTAACAGCTGTAATCCTCACCCCATGAAGAATACTGCTGTCAACAGAGATCTGTCAACAAAAGGTGGGTCTGCACGTTTTGTGGGGATGGGAGCTTCTGTTGGTAGAAAAGGTCTCCAGGGAGCTGTGCAGGTACCTTGGCAGACATCCTGTAAACAACAATCAGAATTCTATGGTCCCTGCCTCTGGTCCTTCTTAAAGCTGCAGGGAGTCCAGGAAACCCTGTGGCAGGAAGCCGAGAGCATGGAAGCAGCAGCGGTAACATCTGCAGCCCCCCACACTCTCGCAGTCACTCCTTTCATCTGAGCCTTCCCAGATGGTAGACAGACAGACATTCCAAGACTCCCTGAGCCCCTGAGGGAGGACAGCAAGGGGTGCCAGGAGTCACCCAAGGACTCAAAGAGGCAGGCCCCCTCCAGGACTGGGGCTGAGATCCAGAGCCACTTGGACCTGTGGAGTGAGGAGGACCACTATGCCCCTGCCTCTGCCCAGATGGCCACAGCCCTGGCAGAATGGGGCCAACCCCTCCCCCACACGATCCATGCAGCAGGTCCGGGCTAAAGTAAAAAAGCTCCAGCAGGGCTATGTCCAAGACTGGGGCACTGCCTGACACTCCAGGGCAGGACCTGCCACCTGCCTGTATTACAAGGAGATCCATGACATCCAAGGGTGTGGGGTGGGACACATCACCTCGAACCACACAATCATCATGCCGCTGGAGGCTCCCCCACTGCAGCCGCAGCCCCCAGAGGAGGAGAAGCAGGCCTCTGAGTCCCAATCCATGCCTGAGCTGGAGGCTCACAGCCACAGCTGTGACCAGTTGCTCATACTCACAACTGGAATCTGCCCCTCACCATGGGAGGAAGGTCTCTCCCTTCCCCTCCACTATGTAGTGCAGGGCACAACACGTGACTACAACTTTGGGGACATTGTGTTCCCCCACATCCAGGCAGGTGAGCAGGCACCTGAAGCATGCCTTAAAGCAGCTGAAGGTGCACTCAGCCTTCATACTGTCCCAGCTGAGGCAGGCATTGAAAAGCCCCTGGCTGAGGGTCTAGCTGGTCTCATCGATAGCCCTGATGCAGTTTGGGAAACCCAGGGTGGTGAATACATCCATGACTGTGCCGATGTCTCCCAGATGAATGACCCTCTGCAGCAGCATGGTGTTGAAGGCCATCATGACCTGCAGAGAGAGGGGACTGAACACGTCAGAGGCTGAGGGAGGGAGTCCCTGGGCCCCAGGAGTCCCCATCCCCCTCCTATCCCCTCAAGCTCTCTAAGAACCATCCCCCATGTGAGGCTGCCCCCCTCAGCAGCAGGGTTGTGTGAGGCATGACCCCCAGGCTGGGGGTTCCACCCATCCCAAACCTACTCCTTGCACCTCTGACCCTGCCTTCCATGGGTCCCCCTTTGTTGCAGGGGTGGACTGCATAAGGAGGGCTCTGATGGGACACCCCTACACACAAAACTGGTTTCCCACTGAGCAGTAGCTGGTGGGGGTAGTGAGCTTCCAGAGGACAACTGTAACCCACTTCTCCATGGGGATGGTGGGCCACAGCCATGTGTCCTGTCTCTGAAGGGTGTGAGTGAGTCAGGCACAGAGCTCTAGGAAGGTGGCCTTCTGCATGTGGAACTTCTGGAGCCACTGCTGGTCATCCCATTGCCCCATGACCAGCCAGTCCCACCAGTTAGCTCTCATGTGGTGCCTCCAGATCCACCTGTGCACCTAGGGGGCAGGGAGGCGGGTGCAGGTGTGACAGTCAGGCAGCAACTGTGAGCTCCTCAAAGGTGGTGTATGGCTCAGCCTCCCTGAGGAATAGGAGGGCAGTCATTAGGAGATGCAGCAAGTGCTGAAGCACCTCTGTGTGGGGCCAGCGCATGCCCAGGAGCTGCTCTGGCACCATGGCTCACTGGAAAGTGCTGTGTCTTCCAGGAGTTGAAGCCCTGCTCTAGCAGGAGGTAGGTACACTGCAGCATGGGCAGGGAATGGGTGACTGGGGGGGACCCTTTAAGGGCATGTTTCACCCAGGCTCCCAGAAGGGATTGCCGGCCATGTAACTCTGTCTGCTGTGTTTCCAGCTGGCCATTTTGCTGAGACAGCAACTGGGCATTCCAACTGCTCTCTGTTGACAGAGTGGATCTTGTGATCTGCTTGGCAGTCTGGCCGCGATCTATCAGCAGAAGTCAAGCAATGGAACCCTGGAAGAAATGATCCACCTCCCATCTGAGACTTTCCCCTATTGAGCAATGTGAGTCCTGTTGAAACTCACCAAATCCTCTGAGATTGACCCCAGCTGGAGGATGAGTCTGTCTCTCTCCTTCTCCCCCTACTCCATTTAGGATCAGCTCCCTTCCCCAGACTCCAAGGACAACTCCGCTCACTGGAGGGAGCATGCTATTCTGTGGGGCCACACATGCGACCCAATGGGGATGGAAGAATACAGCCCCCAAAACCAGACAAAGAAATTTGACAAGAAGGGCCTAAGGAGCAGCTGTCATAGGAAGAGAGGAGGAATGGAGGCAGGGGCTCCTCTTACAAAAGGTATGTGTGGGTTGGCACTGGAGGTCACTAGAGAGGAAGTCAAGTCCATCCGCGACTGCCAGTTGATATCAGTCGTCCCTGATTCCAGGAAGCATCCGAGCCTGTGGCATGTCCTTGTTCTCTTGAGACAGGAGAGCATCATGGCCACACTGATGCGTCACCTCCACTCCATCTGATTCTGTCTTCATGTGCCTGGGGCTCTGAAGAGGCTGTGCCTTTTAGCATGCCTCTGCTGGGACGTAGAACCCCACACAGGGCCAGGTGGGGTTAGAAAACAGATGTGGGCCACTAAGACCCTGCCGCACTGTCCCTGCAGAAACTGCTCTAGCTGGACAAAGAGTTTCAGAGGGAGCCTGTTGTGGGGCATATGTTGAAACCAAAGGGTTTCAACCAAAGGGTTCTTACAGGCACTGCCAGCTGTTGCTGATTGGCAGGTCAACAGTAGCTGGGAGGATGAAAGGTCTGGGAAGCAGACTTGCTGAAGTGGAGTGAGCAGGCAGGAGTAATGGAGCCAACAGCTGCTACAGGTCCCCGGGCAAGGTGGGAGGGTGGCCCAACCCTGCACCCCAGAAGGGGCAGGGCCTAGGGCATTTGGCTCTCAACACTAGCTGGACTGCGGTGCAGCCCCCTCATGGCCCCCAACTCCACTCCCTCATAGCTAGCACAGCAGCACTGCTGCAGCAATTCACAGGGGCCTGGCATGCTATCTGCTGCTAATGCCAAAGACATAGCAGCAGTGGCCAGAGCTCTGGGCCCTTCTGAAATGCCGGGCCCGGGGGTGATGCCCCCTCTGCTCCTCCCCTGTCGACAGGCCTGGGAAGGAGAAAGGAAGTCTAGTCACCAGACTGCTAGAGAGCTACCCAGGGACAGGCCCCCAGTGAGTGGGGAAGAGGCCTAGAGACAAAGCTCCTAATGGGCCTGAGAATAGAGTGAATTTCCAGATTCCAGGACATGAAGACTGTCCATGAGAGACCCACTGAGCTGAGCAAAACGGAGCCACATACTGCCCCTGTTTGGCCAAGGGATGGACTTTTGCACTGACAGATCATTTCCCAAAGTCAGACAGCTTCAGAAGTGGAAAGACAATAGACTGGCCTGGAGAGGTGCTGAAGAAGGGTGCAGCAGGGGTTTTAGTTGCAGGAGATATTCTGCTAGCATCACATGCCTGAGACCATGGGCCAGCCTTTGCCTAAGACTACAGACTCTAACATCTGGAGGATGTTGGATGAAGCATGTGACCTTATACCCAGGGGAGAGGAAGGGCCTTGACTCACATATAAACCCCCCTTTTCATTTCAAGGGACATGGGCCTCTTTTCCCTCCACTGGGGAGAAAGAGAGGGTAGAGACAGTCAGAGAAACCAAAGATAAGCTGCAGACCCTTTGTCGGGGCTTTGGACCTTGCATTTTATTGCACTCTGTTATCTGGAACTCAATTAACGAACTGCATGGAGGAACAAGGCCTCAGATCCCCATCACTCAACCTGACTGAACCCCTACCTCCTTCCTCTTTGCTCCTTTGGAGCTGCTATATGGGATGCAGACCCACAGGATCCTAGACCTCTTCCACCAGAAAAGGTACAATGTGTGTTCTGTCAGAGGGAAAACTTCGAGCTCCTTTATGCTTTGTTGCAGGAAAACCTGATGAAATCTCAAAACCAGGAACTGGCTGACAACAATGACCCCAAATACGAAAACTTAAACCAAGTGAGAGGGTTGTTGTTGCTGCCAACACTGAAATCAAAATTGCTGGACAAGTGGCAAGGATCATTCGGGTTGATAGATAGGGCAAGGGCAGTTGATTATACACTCCAGCATTCCGGGAAGAGAAACAAGACAAAGGCTATAATGCATGGACTGACTGAAGACTTGAAAAGACCAAAAGGGTCTCCTCATCATGTCTTTTTCACCAGAACCTGATCTCAGGCTGCCAACCCCTTGAATCCATGATGCAGGAAAGAAAAAAAACAGCAAATGCAACGGACTGAAGTCCCCCCTTGCTGTTCACATCATTGCCAGAACATCCCAGTGATGTCTAACATTCAGTGCATACCACTACGGAAGAAAAGATCCCTTAGAATCTGACTAGGACCCTATTAATTTCACAGCTATGAAAAATGTGAAGTCTGATGTGCACTGTAAAATCTGATCTCCCCATGCTGCCTAAGAGCCTGGGGCATCCTGCTACCAATTTGGCCAGGCTGCAGAGGGACAGGAGTTTTCCTTCCCCTATATGGTCACTCTTGGTGGGGAGATCAGAGCCACCTTGAGAGGTACTGAAAAATGAGGGTGGAAACTTCTTTAGCCCTGCCCTGAAGGCTGCATAGAACTGAAGATGATAGCCTTGAGATCCATTGTCCACAGCAACTTTGAAAAATCCCTGAGGCTATGTCTAGATTACAGGGATTTGTTGATAGAAGTTTTTGTCAAAGGTATCTTCCAACAAAACTTCTGTTGACAGATTGTGGCCAAACTGCCAAGTGGATCACAAGAGTGATTCACTCTGTCGTCAGTGGCTAGACTGCCTGGCCCTCTATCGGCAAAATGGCCAACTGGAAGCACAGCAGACAGGGCTGCCAGGTGTCCAAGAAGCCCTGTCTGTTGACACATGGCCCCTGGAACATCCAGACCTGCATTCTGCCCAGCCTGCTGCTAGCTGCAGCACAGAAGGAAGTGTGGTTTGGCATGGTATTGCCACCCTTCCTTCTGTGCCACTGATGGTGGCATCTCTACCTTTCAAACTAGGTGACCAATGCAAGTGGGAGCCCAGCTTTGAAGTCAATGCCACCACCAACAGTACAGAAGGAAGTGTAGCAAGCTATGGTATTGACATCCTTCCTTCTGTGTGGCTCCTGGCACATTGGGCATCCTGTTTTCCAGGTTGGGCAGCTGAGAGCAGCTGCCACTCCAACCACCCAGCTCTGAAGGCAAGGAAAAATCAAGCCTCCCTTGACAGAGATCAGAGGACTAAAGAAGAGGTCAAAGCCGGAAAACCCAAATGTGCGATGAGCCTACTAGCATCCCTCCTGCACTTTTCTTGGTACCCTCAGTCTGAGAAACCCTGCACTAGAGGATTTCTCTACAACCCTTAGATCCAACATAACCAGTAGTTCTCGGCAGACTCTTTCCCAAAGCTTCCACAGAAAAGCCTGTAGATTCTCAGGAAATTTTTCATATTTCAAAAATGTGGATAGAGATTGGGAGACCAAAAAGGAGGTCATGTTCAAGAAAACCCAGTTAACGTAGTATGCCGGTCAAACAACAGCATCCCTTGCATTAAGTGGCCATACACTTCTTTGTGCAAAAAAATCCTCTTATTTACCGATGAACAAAAATATTGTGTCTACATGAGACTTGAATCCACTAGAATTTACACAACCTTCAACTCTGTTGTCTCCTGCCACCCTCTGTCTTCTCTTCAATTTCTTGGAAAAGCAAAAATGAAACAGCCCCCAAGAGATGCTATGTCAATGCAAAATTCTTCATCCTGGGAGTATGGCCAACCTCAGGTACACCAATATTAGAAGCCAAAAAAAAAAAAAAAAGAAAAAAATAAGAGATTAGCTTAAAATAGTTAGATTAAAGACAGGAAAAAAAAGAAATAATTCATTTTGGGTCTTTTTGGCTACGTCTACACGTGCAGCCAACATCGAAATAGCTTATTTCGATGTTGAGACATCGAAATAGTCTATTTCGATGAATAACGTCTACACGTCCTCCAGGGCCGGCAACGTCGATGTTCAACTTCGACGTTGCTCAGCCCAACATCGAAATAGGCGCAGCGAGGGAACGTCTACACGCCAAAGTAGCACACATCGAAATAAGGGAGCCAGGCACAGCTGCAGACAGGGTCACGGGGCGGACTCAACAGCAAGTCGCTCCCTTAAAGGGCCCCTCCCAGACACACTTTCATTAAACAGTGCAAGATACACAGAGCCAACAACTAGTTGCAGACCCTGTATATGCAGCACGGATCCCCAGCTGCAGCAGCAGCAGCCAGAAGCCCTGGGCTAAGGGTTGCTGCCCACGGTGACCACAGAGCCCCGCAAGGGCTGGAGAGAGAGTATCTCTCAACCCCCCAGCTGATGGCCGCCATGGAGGACCCCGCTATTTCGATGTTGCGGGACGCGGATCGTCTACACGTCCCTACTTCGATGTTGAACGTCGAAGTAGGGCGCTATTCCCATCCCCTCATGGGGTTAGCGACTTCGACGTCTCGCCGCCTAACGTCGATTTCAACTTCGAAATAGCGCCCAACACGTGTAGACGTGACGGGCGCTATTTCGAAGTTACTGCCGCTACTTCGAAGTAGCGTGCACGTGTAGACGCAGCTTTTGTGTGTCTTTTCTTTCTGAGCCCTGAGGACACACTCAGACCATGTTTTCAGCCTTTCTTCTGAAAACTTGAGGTGTTGAAACACTTTTTACTTGAAAACTGATGTATCTACACTCCAGAGCCAGCATAGTCCTCTAGTTTAGATGCAGCTGACAAGCACAGAGTTTGTGTGAGACCACCACCTGCCCAAACAAAGCCCTCTTAAGACTCACAGCTTGAGCAGTCATGCTTCATAGTCAGAGTAGTGGGAGTCAGAGACCAAGATTCAGAGCTATGGATCAGACTTGGTTTCAGGAATCCAAGAGGAAGCCAAAATGCAGATATCAGTGAATCAGACTTTGAGGGCAAAAGAGACCATTGTGATCATTTGGTCTGACTTCCTGCAGATTGTAGGCCACAGAACCTCATCCGTCCACTCCTGTGATAGACCCACTGTGTCTGACTGAGTTTCTAAAGTCCTCAAATCATGATTTAAAGATGTCAAGTGATGGAGAATCCACCCTCGCACTAGTTGAAAGTAGGAAGTGACCTATGCCCTATGCTGCAGAGGAAGGCAACCCCAAAGGTCCCTGTAAAACTGATCTATTGACAATTCTTCCTCAAACTCCAAACATAGGGTCGATCAGCCCATGAGTGTTTTGGCAAAACCCACCAGTCAAGCCCCTGGGGAAAAATTCTGTGTAGTAACTATAGGCTATAGATTATGCACCAAAGACCTGCCTCAGGTCCTGAGCCTATATTCATTGACCTGAACGGCAAAGCTCCCACTCACTTGCATGACGCAGGATCACATCCTAAGTGCATACATAGATTTTATGTTGTCCATCTGTTAAGGGACATCTTTCTGCTTTGCCATTTCTGTACACCCCAGATTGAAGCTTTTATCCTATGATCATTATTTAGCCTTTACTTAGGCAACATTCCTACCAACTTCAGTGAACCATAGAATCATAGGGCCTATGGCTATAAGGGACCTTAACACATCATCTAGTCCAGCCTCCTGCTTAAAGCAGGATCAACACCAACGAAATCATCCCAGCCAGATCTTTGTGAAGCTATGACTTAAAAACCTCTAGGAATGGAGATGCCATCAGCCCTCTAGGTAAGCATTCCAGTGCTTCACCACTCTCCTGGTGAAATAGTTTTTCCTACTTCTCCCACGAGAATTATAATGCTGGAAGGGACCTCAGGAGGTCAGCTAGCCCAGCCGCCTGCCTAAAGCAGGATCAACCCCAACTAAGTCATCTCAGCCGGGACCTTGTCAAGCCAGGACTTAAAAACCTCTAGGGAAGGAGAATCCACTGCTTTCTAGGCAACACATTCCAGTGCTTCACCACCTTCCTGGTGAAGTAGTTTTTACTAATATCCAACCTACTCTCCTTTTGTGACTTCAGACCATTGCTCCTTGTTCTGCTATCTGACACCATTGAGAACATTGTCTCTCAATCCTGTTTAGAGCTCCCCTTCAAGAAGTTGAAGGCCGCTATTAAGTCACCCCACAGTCTCCTCTTCTGTAAACTAAACAAGTCCATATCCCTCAGCATCTCCTCACAGGTCACCTGCTCCAGCCCCTTAATAATTTTTGTTGCCCTCCACTGAACCTGCTCTAGCACATCCACATTCTTTTTACAGTGGGGGGCCCAAAACTGGACCACAATTTTCCAGATGTGGCCTCACCAGTGCAGAATACAGGGGAACAACAGCTGTAAATTTGCTGAGGGTGCAATCCATCCCCTCATCCAGGTCATTAATAAAGATATTGAACTATAGTGGCCCTAGACCCAATCTTTGGGGCACTCCACTTGAAACTGAACATCAATCAGACATTGAGCCATTGGTCACTACCCATTGGGACTGACTGTCTAGCCAGCTTTCTATCCATTTTACAGTCCTTGTATCCAATCCATACTTCCTTAACTTATGGGCAAGAATGTTGTTGGAGACTGTATCAAAGGCTTTGCTAAAATCAAGGTATATCACAACCATTGACTTCCCCATGTCCACAAAGCCAGTTACCTCATGACAGAAGCCAATCAGATTGGTCAGGCATGACTTGCCCTAGGTGAATACATGGGACTTCTCTTGATCACTTTTTCCTCTTCCTGGTGCTTCAGACTGGATTCCTTGAGGATTCTTTCCATGATTTTTTCAGGGACTGAGGAAAGGCTGGCTGGTCTATGCTTCCCTGGATTGTTCCTTCCTTTTTTTTTAAAAGATGGGCACCACGTTTGCCTTTTTCCTATCAGCCAGGGCCTCTCCCGAGCTCCATGAGTTTTCAAAGATAACGGCCAAAGGCTCTGCAATGACATCTGCCAATTCCCTCAGTACATTTGGATGTATTAAATCTAGAATCATGGATTTGTGTTTGTCTAGGTTTTCTAAACAGCTCTTAACCTGTTCTTTACCCATTGCGGGCTGCCCTCCTCCTTCCCATACTGCATTGCCTAGTGCTGTAGTCTGGGACCTGATTTTGTCAGGGAAGACTGAGGCAAAAAAAGCACTGAGTGGCTATTAAGGAATAATAAAGTCCTCAGAAATAGCCCTAAAATACAGTATGGTATTGAGAGGAGAAAAATTAACCAAGATACATTCATCTACATTCCAATGTATGTTTTTCTCTTTTAACAGCAATTATTCAGTGGCTGGATTTAACATTGAGGCTACGTCTACACCTGAAGCCAACATCGAAATAGCTTATTTCGACGTAGCAACATCGAAATAGGCTATTTCGATGAATAACGTCTACACGTCCTCCAGGGCTGGCAATGTTGATGTTCAACTTCAATGTTGCGCGGCACCACATCGAAATAGGCGCTGCGAGGGAACGTCTACACGCCAAAGTAGCACACATCGAAATAAGGGTGCCAGGCACAGCTGCCGACAAGGTCACAGGGTGGACTCAACAGCAAGCCGCTCCCTTAAAGGGACCCTTCCAGACACAGTTGCACTAAACAACACAAGATACACAGAGCCGACAACTGGTTGCAGACCCCGTGCCTGCAGCATGGATCCCCAGCTGCCGCAGCAGCAGCCAGAAGCCCTGGGCTAAGGGCTGCTGCCCACGGTGACCATAGAGCCCCGCAGGGGCTGGAGAGAGAGCATCTCTCAACCCCCCAGCTGATGGCTGCCATGGAGGACCCGGCAATTTCGACGTTGCGGGACGCGGATCGTCTACACGGTCCCTACTTCGACGTTGAATGTCGAAGTAGGGCGCTATTCCGATCCCCTCATGAGGTTAGTGACTTGGACGTCTCGCCGCCTAACGTCGAAGTTAACTTCGAAATAGCGCCCGACGCGTGTAGCCGCGACGGGCACTATTTCGAAGTTAGTGCCACTACTTCAAAGTAGCGTGCACGTGTAGACACAGCTTGAATGATATGGAACAAAGTTTGGGAGCAGAGAATTGTGTATGTATTTTTCTCTTCAGTTTAATTGTACTAAATTCCAAGGTATACTGGAATTCTAGAAGACCTTGTGCTGAAGATACCTAAACATTACTAATAGTTTCAGTGTATTTAAATTTACAGTAGTTAGTCAAAATGTCTTTCTTTTCTTTTTTCTGGAAAACATAATTTCTGATGAAAGATTTTAACTTTTCCAAAAATAAATCTTCAAACTCATTTTTTCCCAAATCATTTAAAAACAAGTTGGAGATTTGGTTTTGTTCCAATGTACAACATTGTTTCATTTTTTGGTTTAAAACACTAAGACCATTTCTATTATCTATTAGCCATAACAAGTTTCATTTGAAAGTGTACAAAAAATTTTTTTAACATTTCTGTTTAGGAACTTTGTGGAATTTTGATTTCTGCACCAATGCAGAAAGGAAACTAATTTTGAAATGGCTGATTTCTTATGACACAAAACTTCTTTGTTTCAATATACACTATATAGGCTACGTCTACACGTGAAGCCTACATCGAAGTAGCTTATTTTGATGTAGCAACATCAAAATAGGCTATTTCGATGAATAACGTCTACACATCCTCCAGGGCTGGCAACGTTGATGTTCAACTTCGACGTTGCGCAGCACCACATCGAAATAGGCGCTGCGAGGGAACGTCTACACGCCAAAGTAGCACACATCGAAATAAGGGTGCCAGGCACAGCTGCAGACAGGGTCACAGGGCGGACTCAACAGCAAGCCGCTCCCTTACAGGGCCCCTCCCAGACACAGTTGCACTAAACACCACAAGATACACAGAGCCGACAACTGGTTGCAGACCCTGTGCCTGCAGCATGGATCCCCAGCTGCCGCAGCAGCAGTCAGAAGCCCTGGGCTAAGGGCTGCTGCACACGGTGACCATAGAGCCCCGCAGGGGCTGGAGAGAGAGCGTCTCTCAACCGCTCAGCTGATGGCCGCCATGGTGGACCCCACTATTTCGAAGTTGCAGGACGTGCAATGACTACACGGTCCCTACTTCGACGTTGAACGTCGAAGTAGGGCGCTATCCCCATCTCCTGATAAGGATAGCGACTTCGACGTCTCGCCGTCTAACGTCGAAGTTAACTTCGAAATAGCGCCCGACGCGTGTAGCCGTGACGGGCGCTATTTCGAAGTTAGTGCCGCTACTTCGAAGTAGCGTGGACGTGTAGACACGGCTATAAAGATGTATGCACCAAACAGTCTGGCTAAAAAGATATTCTATGCAGAAAAAACTGCAAATTTCTAATGCTTTGAAGAAATTGTTCAATAGTTGCATGTTGCCATGTCATATATTATGGACTACCTTTCAAGATCACTCTGCATCATACTGAAATGGTCTGCTTGATAGCATTTTATGTGTAAAATATGTGTATATTATCATCTTTATAAGGAGATTATTACTTTATAAGAGCTACTTTTAAGAATGTATTAAAAATTTGTTTTCTGTAACCAATTTTTAACTATTGCCACCAGATGGCACCTTCCACACACATCCAGGAAAGCTAGCAGTTACTTTGTTCCAGAGGGCAGTAGTGTTAATCGGTAACTTTACAAATAACAAGCAATCCTGTAGCACTAAGCTTGTTATCTGAGAAGTTATTTTGTTGTGAAGGTTGTTTTTCTTGACCATTTATTCCAGTGTCATTGAAAATCGCATGTAGCCAAACCCTGTGTGCAAATTGTCAGCTTTGGCTCAAATTATGTGCTCTCTGTAATGTTTTCAACAGTTAATATTTTTGCTACACAGGAGCTGCGTCTACACGTGCACGCTACTTCGAAGTAGCGGCACCAACTTCGAAATAGCGCCCATCGCGTCTACACGCGTCGGGCGCTATTTCGAAGTTAACTTCGACGTTAGGCGGCAAGATGTCGAAGTCGCTAACCTCATGAGGAGATAGGAATAGTGCCCTACTTCAACGTTCAACGTCGAAGTAGGGACCATGTAGACAATCCGCGTCCCGCAACGTCGAAATTGCCGGGTCCTCCATGGTGGCCATCAGCTGGGGGGTTGAGAGATGCTCTCTCTCCAGCCCCTGCGGGGCTCTATGGTCACCGTGGGCAGCAGCCCTTAGCCCAGGGCTTCTGGCTGCTTCTGCGGCAGCTGGGGATCTATGCTGCAGGCACAGGGTCTGCAACCAGTTGTCAGCTCTGTGTATCTTGTGTTGTTTAGTGCAACTGTGTCTGGAGGGGCCCTTTAAGGGAGCGGCTGGCTGTTGAGTCCGCCCTGTGACCCTGTCTGCAGCTGTGCCTGGCATCCCTATTTCGATGTGTGCTACTTTGACGTGTAGATGTTCCCTCACTGCGCCTATTTCGATGTTGGGCTGAGCAATGTCGAAGTTGAACATCGACGTTGCCAGCCCTGGAGGACGTGTAGACGTTATTCATCGAAATAGACTATTTCGATGTCGCAACATCGAAATAAGCGATTTCGATGTTGGCTGCACGTGTAGACGTAGCCAGGGCTATTAAGGGCCAGATCCTGAGTTGTGTATATCTGCAAACCCCCACTGGTGTCAACCGAAGGCAAACAATGGTAAAATCATCAAATACCATAAAAAAATCAGTAACATAAATCATGAAGTTCTTACCATATTTTAATCATGATAATAGTTTCTCTTCTCATGTAGGCAGGTGCCTGCACCATATGGACCACACAAGGTGTATGTATGTGGGGCTGCTGGAATGGGGAAGTTTACCATATAGCATACTGTCTGTTCCTCCACTCCACCCAGGCCCAGGGAAGGCCTCTTATGGACATTCTATAGGGTGCGTGGTGATGAGTTCTATGGAGCCGCAGTGTCCAGGCTTCAGAAATATTCTTGGTTGAGGGGCCTGGCTGCACCAAAGTTTGGCATGGGATCTCTTCCCTGGTCTCAGCTGCAGCCCCTGTGAACTCCCCCACCATAAGCCCCAGCTTACCTGCTGCCCCAGGCAATTCCAAATAGAACCAGGAGTCCCTGCTGCCACCACCAGCAATGCAGCAGGGCTAGTGCAGCTTCCTGCTAGCACCTGTCCCTGAAGTTCCAGCTGGTGGTGAGGCATCTCCACTTGCTGCTCCTCCTGCGGAGTCTGGGGAACATCTCTAGCCCTGCTGCATGGCTGGCAGAAATACCCATCCATAGAACGAGGGGGGGTGTGGCTCCAGGCCCTGTGTTTTGGGAGCCCTGTAGCTGTCTCAGCCATTCTATGAGGAACTGGCCAGAGGGATTACCTGGGGCAGTGGGCGGGTGGCAGGGGCAAGTGGTGACAGCAGCAGGGGGTTACCTCCCCGCCACCCTGCCCTCACCGGGCAGCACGAGCAGCAGCCTGCTGTGCTCCACCACTGCCTTCTGGCCAACTGAACGCTGTTCTCCACAGGTGGCTGGTCAGGGAGAAGCCTGGGGCTCAGCACTGTGGGAGAGTGTGGGTGGAGGGAGTTGGGGGAGGGAAGACGACTCCCTGAGGCTGCTGCTGCTGCTGTCTACCACTTCTCCCCAGCCCCACGTAAACTTGGCCAGGCTGACCAGGGAGGGTATCGGGGGAGGAAGAGCAGGGGAAGGGGTGGGGTAGGAAGTGGAGGGGGCTGCCTGGGGCTCTGCTCCTGGAGGAAACAGAGGGCCTTGCCCCAAGGTCTGCTTCTCCCCATTGGGCCTGATTGCTGGTGGTGGCAGTGGAGACCACCAGGCTATTTCAAATAACTCCGGGATAACAGGCCGGCCAGGGGCCACATGTGAGGGAGCATGGGGCCTTGCAGGCCAGGCCAGGGGATGCACTGGTAGAGGGCATGTGGGGGCAACCAGGGGGCATCAGTGTGTGGAGACCCCTGCAACTCCGCAGGAACTCCAGCCTCTGCCCCAGCTCAGAGCCTGCACATGGCACCCAGACTCCCTTCCCCACCCAAACTCCCTCCCAGTGCCTTAGCAGAGGGGGTGAGTGAGTCTGAGTGGGAGAGGGGTGCAGGCTCTGGGCATTCTATGCTGGACACCACCAACATTTCTGCACACCTATGGCACCTGTCCATGCCCCAGCAGCACAGCTTTGGAGCAGGAAGGAAGGAAGCTATCCCTTTCCCTCCCTCAGACTTAAGGGAGGAGCAGAGGAAATTACCCTGCTGCCTCCTCTGGAGTTTGGATGCTGCCATCTCCACAAAGAAAGTAGGGGGAATTGGCAGGTACAGTCCAGACCAGGGGCCAGTGGAAGGTGGTGGGCCCAGAGGACAGTGGAAACAAAGGGCCTCTTCAAAGAGGACATATATATCGGGGTGAGCAAACCTTTTATGTCGGATGCATCTTTTTAGCCCCGCAATTAGTAGCCCCTGCCCACCAGTCTAATGTAATCCACACCAATGGGAATCTCAGCTATGTTCATATGTTCAGCACATGTAAGAAAATAAGTGTGGGTAGAATGTGAAAACTCTGTTCACTGGTGCATAAATGTGAATATACATGCATTAAAAACAGTCACAGATTTCAACATTTTTAATAAGATTGCCAATGGTGCTGCACCCCCTCATGAAATTTCATGCGCCCTGAGGGATCCACCACCCCTCACTTTGAGCACTCCCGATATACATGATTAGAAGGTGCAGGGAGATTTCTGCTTTTTCTCTGTGCATAGCAAAATCGCCAGGGCCTCACTCCCTCTAGGACACCGCATGTCAGTGGGACTTTTGACAGTGAGAAAGATTTAGCAAATACTCCTGATTTGTCCCACAAAAATAAAGCACAGCAATAACATCTGAGCCTCCCCCCATTATATGTGTGGACAAAGCCTTGTGCTTTGTGGAGGGACGTGCGGTGAGGTACGATGCCTGAAAGGGCAATGCACTTCCTGCCATGGTGTGACATACCCTTGTAGCCAGACAGAATCCCCTTGCTCTACTCCATCTTGCCCCTGTTAGGTGCCTCTGAGCACAAACACAAAGAAACAGTACAGTCTTAGAATGTTTGAAAGCACAGATGCGCATATCTCAAGCCCAGTCTTTTGATGCTTCAAAACACAGATGTGCTGTGTCAGCATGACCCTGGACTGAAGAATACAGACAAGAAGGCTAACAAGGCAGCCGATGACCACAGGGACTTAAACTGACCTTGGCTGGTACTGATAATTGATACACCCACACTTCGTCCCAGAAGAGGAACGTCCTGCCCATACGAAAAGAATGTCCTGTTTTAATTATTTAGTTATCTCTATATTACAAGTGTAAATTAAATTGCAACTGCCTTGTAAGAACTGGCGTCACAAAGACGAACCAGTACAATTGGTACCTTTAGATAAGGAAGAATGTGCGTGACCCAAGGGGTATAAAGAAGGGCCCGGCAGACCACTCTAGCTGAGCTCCAATTACCTATACCTGCCAGTCAGGTAAGGTCTTTGCTTCCTGAGGACCCAGGGGACGCCCTCCTCACATTGTTCTTCCCGAGGGATTCAGTGAACGACATTGGCTACGCCAGGAGTCGAAGGACGCAGGGGTGAGAATTACACCTGCAATGTACTTTTGTGCACATTTAATAGTAAGAGCTCTTTAGACTGAGGCGTCTGGTCCTCAGATGGGTAACTTTTCACTTGTAATCTAATTGGCATGTCATATGTATCATCCTACTAGTAGTTAAGAAGATAGAGCAATAACCTTGTAACCATTAAGATTCTTGTTTCTGCCTTTAATAAGTAGTAACCATTTAAGCTTTCAGCCTGACTCCTTCCAGTTACTGTAACTCGGCCGAACACAAAACAAAGAACCTTAGCTGGTTGGGCTATATTAGCCTGGTCAGTGGTAAGGTGCAGTAAAAGCTGAGTGCTGAGTTGTGTCGCCTCCACGGGACAGACTCCTGGGGCACCCGTCAGCCTCCCTGGCTGCCCACTGCTAAGGGACAGTCTGTCCTAGCAGTTAAAGACTTGGGTGAAATTAGCTCTCTGCACCAACATTTGGGGCACCCGTTAGCCGCACTGGCTGCCTGCTGCAAAGGAACTGCCTGTTCTAGCAGTTAAAGACTCGGGTGGATTTCTGAGGCATCCATCAGCCATTCTGGCTGCCCGCTGCGAAGGGACAGTCTGTCCTAGCAGTTAAAGACTCGGATGTGATAAGGCACACAGACCACTCATTACCCGGCCATCGGCTAACAGCCCTATAAAATGGCATTAGGAAATCAAATAGTGTGAATTGCCTGCTAGTGAGTCGTAGCTGCAAAGTAATAGCATAGTAAAGGGGAAGGATTGTCACAATGGTGACAGTGGTGATGCACTCCAGAGGTATAGCCACATTTCATCTAGTAAATCGGGTGTGATGATAAGAGCAAATATGGTAGTGGAGAAAAAGATGGTCTGAAAACTAGTTCTAGTAAGTGCCTGATTCTGTAACCTTAACTCACCTGGGATAGTACTTATGAATGGCAGTGGTCCCACAGTGTAAACATTGCTCCAGCTGCATAAGGAGTAACAGAACTGACTTCCTAGGTATTCACAGTGCATAAGGGTTGCAGAAGTCTTAAGTTATTTCCCTGCTTGTTTCCATTAAGCATATATAAGCACTGTGATTTTCAAGAATTTGTACCTAATTAAGAGTTTAGGAGCTGAACTTCAGGCTGCCGAGGTCTACTGAGGTGAAGGAGGGCCACTCATGTGGCCACCCCACTATTCCTGATTGTCCATTCCTGACCTAGATCATATCACAGAGTCAAGGTCTTAATTTTACCTTTTTCCTCCTTTCTAAAATAAGATGTTTCTATAAATAATCAGGAGGTCAAATACTGCTAGATATGAATAATGAGAGAATAGCTTCATCTCCCACTCTTCTTACAGCTTTTGGCCATGCTTGCCTTTGGAATGTTACATATGGACACTGTGCTTAGGAGGATCTGTAGGTCATAGCACAGACGCCAGCCAGGGACTATGTCGCTTCTCCCCCGTCTCAGCCATCAGTCAATACTTTACACCTCATGTAACAGTACAACAGCACCCCTACTAATAGAGTCCAAATGCTGGGGACTCTCCAAGACAGAGACTGCCAGTCAGATGTGATTTTATTACATTCCCAAATGGTGTCTAAGCCAGCAAATCTTTATGCACATGATTAACTGTGATCATGTTCATCATAGTTCTATCAAAGTCAGTGGCTCCATTCATGTAGTTAAATCAAGCACATTCATAAACATATGCAGGATTGGGGCCTTAATTCGGATGTGCAGCCTGTTGTTCAAATTAATGAAGAAAGTTCATTAGCTGGTGTGGTAAACAGATTTGCACCAGCCTGCCCTAATGACTAGCACAGAGTCTTGTTTCTCACATGGAAGAGAGGCAAAGAGATTTCCTTCCCAGCACTTTGCTTCCGTCAGTTAGGATAGGAAAATGCACTCTGGCCACAAAAAATAGGCCGGGATATATCCTACATTGTTCACCAAATTTAACGGCTAATTGACTGGTGACTGTGATATAAAAAATCCTGTGAGACTCCACCTCAATATGGAAAACTCATGCTCAGAGAACATTTGATTACTGAATTTGTGGCTGGCCCTTAACTCTTCCATATCGAACAGATGCTGCTAAAGATAGACCATTACAAACATTGATCAAATCAGTGGTGCAGACAACCACACCACAGGCACTGTGTGCTCAAAGGACAAGCCAGCGAACTTATCGATCACCAGCTAATAGGAATTAGGCACCAAGAGTCCCGAAGAAGCTCAGTAAGGCTGTCACCCTGCAGTGGGAGAGAAAGGTGCTCAGCACTTCACAGCTGCTGCTTAGCATTCTGCCGGTTCAGACCCCACATGTTTATGCCCTTATGAATTTACAATTTCTCAGCTGTTCTCACAATCAATCAAGATTGATGCCAGGCATTTCATGTGTTCTTTGTTTAATTGTGTGTGCGATCTCTGTATAAAAGCAAGCAAATTTTAATCAAATAATTGCAATGAACAAAGGAGCTACATAAGCAAATGATGTGCTTTCAAAGTCTGATATTGACTGTTTTCATTTGCTTTGACTTCGCAATCAGACCTTCAGTTTGCTTTCGTTTTTAAGACTGAAGTGCATTTTTAAAGTTAGCTTTAACCAGAAGGGAGAGGAGCCTATATTTGCCCTGTGAATCTACTGCATTTGCCAACTTGTGGATAGGAGGGAGTGCAAACTGATCCTGACACTCTGTCATCAGCACCTAGAGCTGAGCTCCAACTGGGACACACAGCAGTTGTGAGTTTGGGCCACCCCTTCTAAAGATAGCAAATGATGAGCAAGGAGTCTTTGCTCTTCTTTCAAGCTCATTAGATGAGTGATGACAGGTTGTAGTAGGGGTCCCCTGTGGCCAGACAACAAGCAGGCCCCCAACTGCTGCTGTCCACTGCAATTGATGTTGAATTTACCAGCTGTTATAACAACTGTAATGACACAAGATACAGACCTCCCGTGCTTCAGTGTACTAGCCTGGCACTTTATGGGACTGTTGCTTTGTAAGAGGCTTCTCAATCATAGTGCTTTGTGCTATTAATTAAATCTGTGATTATATCCTTTACTCCCTCCTCTCCAGTATCTAGGAAGTAGCTTTTCTTCCCCGCACTAATCTGCTGATCTGAAGCCAGCTGGGCTCCCACAGTGTTCAACAGGGAAAAGCAGCTAGCTAGCACTCCTCTCTGGGCTGGCTCTGCAAGTTTGTGCTCCTCTGCTTGTGGAAATGGAGAGAGGTACTACGATTCTGTTTTCACATCCTATCTTATAAAAAGAAGACCCAAGGGATGGAGGAGTTATTAGCCATGTTCTGTAATCTCCAGCCATTATCTCCTGAAAGCAAATGTCAGCTTCTTTTTCTGGAGTAACTGTATCAAAGGCTGTTATTAACAGTGGCTATTAGCATAATGAAAGTGGAAAATTCTGTGAATGGAGTGAAAATGTTTACAGTAGAAATTTCTACTATTTCCTGAAACTTGATTTTGATGGTTTCACTTTATGGAGGTTAGATTTATGGACCATCTGAGTGAATGACAGTGTGAGAATATTCTGCTAGAGGTAAAGTTGTTGGCATTCAGAATCAATGATGTTAATAGGAGGACTTAAACTACTCCAATTCCTGTTAGCAGGAGATGAAGGAAAGCTGGCAAAAATAGATTAAGATGGATTTATGGCCGGGGGAGTAGCTCTGTTGGGGGTTGGGCTGTGCCTCGCACTGACCCGGGGAGGGATGTGGTTGGTATGCTGCAGGTGGGGCTCTGTTGAGGGGGGCTGGGGTGTGTCCTGTGCTGGCCAGAAAGGGGCTAGGGCTGGCATGGCTTGTCGGGGGGGAGGGGCTCCATTGATTGGCTGGGCTGGGCCCCATGCTGGGTGTGGCGGGGGGCACAGTGCAGGGTCAGGGGGCTACATTGGGGGCTGGGCCAGGCTCCACAGTGGCCCAGGTGGGACTTGTGCTGTCACAGTGTATGTGTGGGTGCCCACTGGGGGGCTGGGCTGGACCCCGTGCTGTCTGAGGGAGGGACTGGGGCCAGCAGGGTGATGCAGGGGAAACATGGTAGAACCTTGTCTGGACAGGCAGATGAAGAGATGGACACAACAAATGTAGTATCTGTATATCACACACAATTTCCAGTATGTTTTTAGAATGTGCTAGGGGCAATAGTTAGTTCCAGAAGGTGTAGGAAGTAACCAAGGGGACAGCCATGTTAGATTTTATTCTGACCAAGGGAGAGGAATTGATAACAAATCTGAAGATGAAAGGTAAGATGGGTGAAAGTGACCATGAAATGCTAGATTTCATGGTGCTAAGGAAAGGAAGGCCTGTGAGAAGCAGAATAAGGACAATGGGCTTAAATAAAAACAGGTTTCAACAAATTCAGGGCACTGTTAGGTAAGTTCCCATGGGAAGAAATGTAGCGGGGAAAGGAGTTCAGGAGAGCTGGCAGCTTCTCAAGGACACAGTATTAAAGGCACAATTGCAAACCAGCCCAATGCAGAGAAAGGATAGGAAAAAAATAAAAGGAAGCCAATAGGGCTCCATCAAGAGACCTTAAACACATGAAAATAATAATAATGAAAAAAATCAAACTAAAGAACATGGACAAATTACGTTGGAGGAATACAAAAGAGTAGTTGCACAAGCAAGTAGGAATAAAATTGGAAGGCTACGGTATAAAACGAGTTACCAGAGCTACGCACATAAAAGACAATAAGATGTTCCTTTCTTGGAGGAAGGAGATGTGGGTCCATCTTCAGTGGAGAAGCAGATGTAATAATTACTGACATTACTAAGGCTGGGGCGTTTAATGCCTATTTTGCTTCAGTCTTCACTAAAAAGGTTAATGGTGACAGATACGCAACACAATTAATGTTCGTAAGAAGGGGGAAAGAATTCTAGGCAAAATAAGGACAGAACAGGTCAAAGAATATTTAGATAAATTCAGGCTTGCACGGGCTGATAAAATTCATCCTGGGGTACTTAAAGAACTAGCTGTAGCAACCTTGGAACCATTTGCAATCATCTTTGACAACGCCTGGAGAACAGTCCCAAGACTGGAGAAGGGTAAACATAGTACCATATTTGAAAAGGGAAACAAAAAAACCCTGGGGAATCTTAGATCCACCAACCTAAATTTAATATCTGGAAAAACACTAGAATACTGGAACAAACTATTAAACAACCAATGTGTAAGAGTCATAAGGAATTCAGCAAAATGAAATTCAATAAAGACAAATGCAAACTACTTCACTTTGAGAGGAAAAGCCAAATATACCACTATCATGAAAAGTAACTGGCCGGGTGGTAGAGAGTATACCTCTGAAATCTAGTACTCTCTGGTTCAGCCACATCCGTGGTCCAGCAGGAGAGCTGTTACCAGATTTGCCCATAGCTCTGGGACATGTGCATTTATTTGGGGCTACGGGGGGGTGAGGTGAATAATTCTATCAGGCCTTGGCTACACTAGACCCCATCTTTTGAAAGGGGAATGCTAATGAGCCACTTTGGCAGATGCTAATGAGGCACTCCCATGAATATGCAGCACCTCATTAGCATAATGGCAGCTGCATGCCTTTCGAAAGGACTCCCTGCCCCCACCCCCGCCCTCGCCCGATTTTGAAAGCACCTTCTTCTCAAAACCAAATGGGAAGAAGGGGCTTTTGAAGTCCGGGGGTCTTTTTGAAAGGCCTTTGTCTACACTGGTAGCGTGTGTTTCAAAGGTGGACGTGTTGAAACGTGGGTGGCTGACATTATGCTAATGAGGCACTACATATTCATAGCAGCGGCTCATTAGCATCTGCCAAAGTGGCTCATTAGCATCCCCCTTTCGAAAGGTGGGGGCTAGTGTAGCCATGGCCTCAATGTGCTGCTTGCAACACTAGTGTTCCTAAGGAGCTTTACTTCATCCTTCTGTTCACACTCCGATCCCATGTGAATGGCTAGTGGTCTGATTCTACCAATCTGCGGGATTCTAGGACTGACGTGACAGTTACCGTGCACTGAAGGTCACACTCACTACCACGGACTAAGGATGTGGTGGGGATATTTGCTCAGTGCAAACGCCCCATCAATGGGGAGACTTGTTACCTACCAGCTCTGTGTTTTTGGGGAACCCGAGCGTGACCACCTGCCAGCCCTGTGCTCTTGGGGAGCGATACTCATGGAAAACAAATCCCCTCCACACAGGCCTTTGCTTGAATCAAAGACAAAGCACTGAAAGTGGCAGGGGTGGAGACACCTAAATCCCACCAACAAGGTTGATTGGATTAAAGAAACACTCCAGCCTCATCTGCACTCAAGATAGAACAGAAAGACACCGCCATTAGCATAATGAATGGAGAACAGCTCATCTCAAGCAGGAACTGCACTGAGCTATGGGATACTGAAAGTGGAGAAGCACTGCCTGATGGGAAATCTCTGCTCCAGACGCTGTTGAACTCAGGCCCTCTCGCACCCAAATTACCAATTCTAGTAATGGATCCTATGAATACCAAAATACGGAAACTGCCTAGTTGTATTGTGAGCTCATTCAAGAAACATCACCCATAGCCAGGCATGATCACTCCCTTTTGCTTCACCTCTGTTTACCCATAATCCAATCCATTGTTCTGCTTGAACCATTGTCCTGTCTCTAAAAAACACCTGCCTTTGCTCAAGAAACTGTTCTGATGTCTGGATGTAAACTCTATATCAGTTCCATTGAGAATTCATCATCTCCTGCCTGATCATGTTAGGGGCTCTGTTTATCTCCTGCCCACTGGATCCTTTTCCCCCGCTGGCTACCACTGCCATTTGGGAACCCTGGTGAGTACAAGGTCCATGGAGTGGTGAGATCTCTCTCTCTCTCTCTCTCTCTCTCGCTCTCGCTCTCTAGGCATAGGCTCCTCACCTTGCCTTATGTAATTAGTTGTACAGTTTGCTAGCCCTAACATTTGCAATCACTTTATTTACTACTGTAACTATTACATATATATTCACTACTCAAACATAAATAACTTTCATTGTTAAACTAGTTGCTTCTCTCTTTTTTTTTCTCTCTGGCTCACTCTTCCTCAGGGGTGTTTGAGCTTCCCCATTCACTCTGCAACAACACTTCTTGTATCTATGCTGTGATGGCCCCCTTGACCATCCCTTTAGGGTTCTGCACTTCTAGGTGGCTCCCTGTGTGCCTCAGAAAAGCCTCCTTCATTGCCCCAGGCCTTACTGAAGGCAAGGGTCTCCCTTTACCTAGCCTTTTTCATCACAGGCCAGTCTGAATTTGGGGTGGAGCAGGTCCCTCTCTGCCAGCCTTGAGGCCAGCCCTCCAGGGAAGAGGTGGGGGAGTCCAGTCCCACCCACTGCCCTGGACTCTGGCCTGGGGATCCAAGGGAAGGAGGGAGCTAGTGGGGCTTTTTGTTCCTTCCCCACAGCAGCACCCTTTCCTTGAACCTCTTCACCCTGTACCGTGTTGCTGGGGTGCATGGCTAGGCTCAGCTCAGCTCAGCTCAGCTCTGCTTTGCTCTGCTCTGACCTCCTTCTCCCTGGGCACGACACCCCTCCTGTCCTGCTGCCTGGGGAAGCCTTCTATAGAAAGTGTGGAGGCCTTAGCCGCGTCTACAGGTGCACGCTACTTCGAAGTATCGGCGCCAACTTCGAAATAGCGCCCGTCACGGCTACACGTGTTGGGCGCTATTTCGAAGTTAACATCGACGTTAGGCGGCGAGACGTCGAAGTCGCTAACCCCATGAGGGGATGGGAATAGCGCCCTACTTCAACATTCAACGTCGAAGTAGGGAACGTGTAGTCGTTGCGCGTCCCGCAACATTGAAATAGCGGGGTCCTCCATGGCGGCCATCAGCTGAGGGGTTCACAGACGCTCTCTCCAGCCCCTGAGCTCAATGGTGGCCACGTGGAACGGCCCCTTAAAGCTCCCCGCCCCCTCCCTTTCTGTGCAGGAAGCTGAGAGAGCATGCAGGTGGCAGCCCAGACATGCGGCCAGCCTGCACGTCCCTCAGCCAGCACAGACACCGACCCCAGCTGCGATGGCCGCATGGCAGCCCCCCAAGTGCCCCCAGGGGACCCCCCCCAAGGGGAGCCAGGGCTCACAGCCCAGCAGCCAGGCGGGGAAGTGGCAGCGGGGCCCCTCCTGGACGGAGGCTGAGCTTTGGGACCTGCTGGGGCTCTGGAGCGAGGAGGAGGTGCTCCAGGTAATGGGGAGCAAGAGGCGGAACACGGATGTGTTTGCTCGGCTGGCCGAGGGCCTGGCCGCCCGGGGTCACCCTGCCCGCACTCTGGATCATGTTCGGAGTAAAGTGAAGGAGCTGCGGCAGGGTTATGCACGGGCCTGGGATGCGGCCGGCCAATCTGGGTCCGCCCCCGTCACTTGCCCCTTTTACAGGGAGGTCAGGGACATCCTGGGCCCCCAGCACACCTCCTCCCCTCCAGCCACTCTTGATACCTCAGCCAAGGAGCTCCAGCAGGCCCCGGAGGCGGAGTCTGCCCTGGAGGCAAGCCCTGCACCCCGGAGGCCCCCCCAGGAGCCCACCCCCGGGGCACCGGAGGAGGAGGAGGAGGAGGAGGAAGAGAGGGACTCCTCCTCGAGTGACGCCGGCCTCCACATTATCCTCCCATCCAGGAGCTCCAGCCGGGCGTCCGCCCCCCGGCTGTCCTCCGACCGTGGGAGTGGACCATCAGGTATGTACCCCCCCCGGTGCACACCCCCGGGGTTGAGGGGCGGGGGTAATAGATATGACCAGGGCCCTCCACATGCCCAGATGACCATAGCCCCAAGGACAGCAGTGGCATGTCCCTCACAGAAGTGCATCAGCCCCTGCCCCCCACAGCACGACAGTGCCATGCCCCATCCTCGGGGCTGGGGGGAGCGGAACCTCTAGGGTCCCCCGGGGGGAGGGGGTGGGACACCCAGCAGCAGCAGCAGTAGCAGCAGCAGCATGTGATGGAGTGGGGGGAGTGCAATTGCGAGACTCAGGCTAGATATGAGAAACAAGCTGAATAGCTCCCAGTGGCTAAGGATGATCCTGGGGCTACAACTGGCAGGTTATACCTCTGCCCTGAACAAAGAGGAGGGAGGAGCCAAGCTGGGTTTGAATCGGGGGCAGCAGTTAGAGGCTAGGGGAAGGGAGAGCTGGAAGGCAGCCAGCCTGAGGAGGGGGAAAGCTACACCCCAGAGGGGCACCCCTCGGGGTCTTCTCCCCAGGATGGGTTGGAAGGACCGTCTCTGACTGCTGTACTGTCACTTCTGTGAGAAACTGGGCATCTGTTGCCTAATAAACCTCCTGTCATACCTGCTGAGTGAGTGTGAGTCACTCCTGCCAGCGGACGGGGTGCAGTGCAGGGGGACCCCTGAACCCCATCACAGCAGCATCTCCCGGGGACAGGGATGGGCAACCTGCAGCAGAGGGGTGGGGGGGACAAGGGCCACGGCTCGGGGCCCACACTAACGGCTGTCTCCACTCTTCTTCCCCGCATCCTGTGTTCCGCAGCTACACCATCAGAAGGACTGGAGCACGCCGGTGAGGCGTCAGTGTTCCCGGAAAGCCCTCCGGGGCCATCACTCCAGGCCAGCCCCTTGGCGGAGGACCGACCAGCCCCATGGCGGGGAAGACGGCGGACCCAGCACCAGCAGCCGATGGCGACGGACCCTCAGCTGCTGGCCCTCCACCGTCGGCAGCTGGAGGTCGCCGAGCTGCGCCTGCGGGTGGAGGAACGCTGCCTCCAGCTGCCGGAGCGGGCGCTGGCCTGGCGCCAGGAGGCATGGGGGGCCTACATGTGGACCCTCAACCACATCGCGGACTCCCTGGCCCCACAGGCCACGCTGGCCGCCACAGTGCCCGTCCTGCCTGCTCCACCCACTGCTCCAGCCGCTGTGCCATCCGCCGTTGCACCGCCACCCGCCACCGAGGGCCATTCCGCCGAGGGGGACCTTGGGCCAGCTGACACTCGCCAGACGTATCTCCCGGTCTGCCCGGCCCCCAGCTAGCCCCGGCCAGGGCTGTGGCCAAGGTGGGGATCCCAGCTGCCCACTCCCAGCACTGGACTGTAGGGGCGTGGGGCCCAGGACGGCCCCCCCCTTTGTATATATTCCCCCCCAGTTTATTGTTATTTTATTGTAAATAGTTTGTATATTTGACCCGTTACTATGCTGATCCTTACCCCCCCATGTAAATAGTTCTCCCCTTCCTTGTCTTCCCCTTTCATGTTATCCCTTTTTTTTATAATGTATATATATTTATCAGTTAGATTTCCCCTGTACATAGTTAGTTTGTCTTGTTCATAATAATAATAATAATAATAATAATAATAATAAGAGTTCTACTAAAGATATTTGAGTTGACAAACAACTGTCTGCTTTTATTTTTACAAGAAGTGGGGGGGTGTGCTCTTGGGTGCTCTGTGGTGTGGGCGTAGGAGCAGTGAGTGTTGTGGAGGATGGGGCGGGCAGTGGGGGGCCTGCCAGCGTTCACCCCGCAGCCTCATTGAACTGGGCCCGCAGGGCCTCCTGGACCCGGGTCCCTTCGAGGTCCACCTGGCGATTGGGGGCAGCGGGTGGCTGCACATCGGCCCTGCCGGCCTCCACAGCCCAGCCCTGAAAGAAGGCATCCCCCTTGCTTTCCACCAGGTTGTGGAGGGCGCTGCACGTGCCCACAATCTGGGGGATGTTGATGAGGCCCGCATCAAGGCGGGTGAGGAGACACCTCCAGTGCCCTTTGAGGCAGCCAAATGTGCGCTCCACCACCTGGCGCGCGTGGTTCAGGCGCAGGTTGACGCGCTCCTGGCTGGCAGACAGATGGCCCATGTACGGGAGCATGAGCCAGGGCCGGAGCGGGTATGCCGCATCTGCGATGACGCAGAGGGGCATGGTGGTGTCCCCCACAGGGATCTCCCGCTGGGGGATGTTGGTCCCTGCCTCCAGCTGGCGGCACAGGCCCGAGTTCTGGAATACCCGGGCGTCGTGGGTGCTGCCAGGCCAGCCCACATAAATGTCCAGGAAACAGCCCCGGCTGTCCACCAAGGCCTGGAGGACCACTGAGTGGTAGCCCTTTCTGTTTATGTAGCGTCTTCCACTTTGTTCCGGGGCGCGGATGGGGATATGAGTCCCATCCAGATCCCCGAAGCAACTGGGGAAGCCCAGGGTGGCAAACCCTGCGATGGCGCCATCCGGGTCCCCAAGCCTCATGAGCCTGTGGAGGAGCAGGGCGTTGATGGCGCGGACGACCTGCAGGGGAAGCACATGGGAGAGCACCAATGAGGGGTGTGCAGGGTGTGTGTGGCCCTCCCCTGCCAGGGCCCCCGTCCCCTTCCCTCTCTTCCTCTCCCCTCCCCTCCCCTGCCAGGGCTGCCTCCCCCTCCCCCCGTGGGTTCTCTTACCTCCATGAGGACAGCCCTGACGGTGGCCTTGCCAATGCCAAACTGCTGGCCCACAGATCGGTAGCTGTCTGGAGTGGCCAGCTTCCAGACAGTGATGCCGACCCGTTTCTCCACGCTGAGGGCACGCCGCATGGCGGTGTCCTGGTGCCTCAGTGCGGGGGTGAGCCACTGGCATAGCTCCAGAAATGTCTGCCGGCTCATGCGAAAGTTCTGGAGCCAGCGGTCGTTGTCCCACTCTCCGAGCACCAGCCGCTCCCACCAGTCGGTGCTGGTGGGGTAGCTCCACAGCCGGCGGCGTGTGCAGCGGGAGGGGCGGCAGGGTGCTGCAGGGTTGGGGGTTGAGTCCTCCTCCCCTGCAGGCAGCTCCTCCTCTGTGGCAAGGAGGTGCTCAGCTGCCTCCTGCATGGCATCGAGCAGGGCGAGCACTGCTCCTGCAGGGGTGGCTGTGTGGACCTCTGGCTGCTGCTGCTGCTGCTGCTGCTGCTGGGGGTCCATGACTGCATCGCTCGAGGTGTGTGCGCCTATGGCTCTGCAGACCGCATGCTGTGCAGGCTGCGTGTGTCTGGGAGGGGCCCTTTAAGGGAGCGGCTAGCTGTTGCCCCGGAAGCGCTAGTCCGCCCTGTGACCCTGTCTGCAGCTGTGCCTGGCACCCTTATTTTGATGTGTGCTACTCTGGCGTGTAGACGTTCCCTCGCAGCACCTATTTCGATGTGGTGCTGCGCAACGGCGACGTTGAACGTCAACGGCACCAGCCCTGGAGGAAGTGTAGACGTTATTCATCGAAATAGCCTATTTCGATGTCGCTACATTGAAATAAGCTATTTCGATGTAGCGTTCACGTGTAGACGTAGCTCTTCACTGGTCACAGGTGCTTTAATTATGGTCTGTTGCTGGCTGAATCCTGATGAGCCCCGGATGCCTATCCAGCCTGCATGACTGCACCCTCTGTGAACTTAAGAGGGGAACAAAAAGGGTTTCCTCCAGAACCCAAAATGTTTCCCCTCCATCAGGCACTGGTCAGCTGCAGTCTGTGATCTGCCACAATGCTAAAAATCCCTGTAGTGCCCAGTGTCCAGGGATAAGGGGCTAACAACAAAGTGGGTTTTCTCCAACAGAACCATGTCTGCATGGCACATTTTCTGATGACAGCAGGCTCTGCTGGCAGGGCTATCCCACAGGAGTATGGAAATTAGCCCTGCTACTATTCAAACGAGTGGCCATTTGCATTTTTGAGAGCCCTCCTTTGCATTACGCTGTCAGCAGCATGGCTCACTGTAGACATAATCTGTGTGTTTTGCCTTGAGAAAAGAAGTTTGAGAGGGGACCTGATAATCTTCAAAGATATTAAGGACTGTTGTAAAGAGGACTATGATCAATTGTTCTGGGTCCACTGAATGTAGGACAAAAAGTGATGGGCTTAATGGGCAGCAAGGAAGATTTAGGTTAGATATTAGGAAAAACTTTCTACATAGGGTTAGGATTAGTTAGGCCAGATAATCCCTATCATTGGACATTTTAAGAACAAGCCAGACAAAAATTTGTCAGGGATGGTCTAGGTTTATTAGGTCATAACAAAGTGCAGGGACAAGGCTTGGATGACTTTTAAAGGTCCTTTCTGTGATTCTCTAAGTAAAGTGATTCCAGGAAATTAAAAAAAAAATCCTGCTGTTGTTTATATAGAAAAAGATTGGACACTAAAATGCAAAGAAGAGGAAACCCCTGAAAAGCTTGCTCTGCCATTTGTCAACAGAGTTTGAGTTCTGTTTAGTTTGCAGCTGGTGGTATTATATATTTATTTAGATCTCTAGTCACAATCCTATCTCTAGAGTAAAGTGGGCAACTGGAAATAGAAAAGGATTTCAAATACTGATTTACAGTACCCAGGAACTTCTCAGAATACATTGTAAAGATCTTAATGCTTTGAAAAAAGCTTAAGAATAATTATTTGGATCTGCAATACACAATAGACATAACTCCATAGTAGGTACAACTTGTAGGCTAAGAACATGATGCAGCCTTTGTGTTGTATGCGGTACCCAATTTTTATGTAATTTTTTTAAATAAATTGCCATAACAAATACAGTATTGTTATTGCAATAATTGTTTTCTACTCCCAGGGAGACAAGGATCTTCCTTCTCCCCTGTTAAGAAATTTGTAATGATGGATGAAATGTCAAGATTCATTGAATAAAGTATTGATCTAAATACAAATAGAATAAGAGACCTTTTGTCAAAAACTCCCTGTGAGCCATGGTTTTGAGTGGTTTCTCCTCTTCATGACTCTGATTTAATGCATTCTGAATTTACGGGCTGTGTGTTTTTAATTTCCTTCTTACTATTTTGTTCTAAATGGGAACATATTTTTTCCTTCCAATGCCAAGCTAAAGTCTGGCATCTTATTCCTTGAATTCACTGCCCTGGGTCCTTGTCATACTGGCTTATTTGTGAAGATGAGAAGATATGTTTGTTGTCATGGCATAATGAAACAGTAATCTGTGTAATCTCGATACATAGTAATAATAAACTGGGAACATACACTATGAGTGTAATTCTTGGCCTTCAGAAGCCAATGCCCAAAATCCCACTGACTTCATTTGAGCTAAGGTATCAAACTTCTTTTACTCCGTTGTGTGTATAGAGTCATAGATTTCATAGATTCAAAGCCAGAAGGGATCATTAATACAGTCTGACCTCCTATACACCACAAGCCAGATCACTTCTTGAAAATATTTCCTAGCGTATAGCCTGACACAGACTTGACTAGGTGAAACCACACTGGTGTAAATATATATAAATTTATGTAACTAATTAAACTTGAAAATTAATTCCCCTCAAGTTAGCCAGTAGAAGACAGTAATGTCTTATGAGCCATTCGCAACTGTGATAATGAACAAAGAAATAATTATAACCCCTTCTAGCATTCCCCATAAATATTTGGCACTTGCAATGTTTGGGAACTCAAAATGTTGGCAGTCTTGTTTGTGTCTGAAAGTGAAGGTTTCAGTTAAAATCTGAAAAGTTTAAGCACCAATATTTTTCCTTCTTTTTATGCTGCACACCACAAATCATTGTTAAGATGGCAAAGCCCAGCGTGTAAAAGTTAGAAAATTCCAGAATTAACATTACCTATGTAACTTTAAAAGGGACGTCTTGTGCATATGTATTATGACAAAGTCTAACTATACGATCACATATTAGTTTTCCCAAAGGAGTCCTACCTTATTCAGTGAACTGTATGGATGATGCTCACTTAATAAGCAACTATTCAATATATTGTTGTCTCCTCATTGCTCAATGTGTGACTCTAGGCCTTAATCACTGCACTCTATCACTGTCTGTTTTGAAGATAGAACTACTAACTTCCTGAAGGGGTTTTCTATGGCACTCATCAGTATATAGTATCCGAGTGCATCACAAACACTGATGAATTTATTTTCAGAACAGAAAACCCATGGTTTTCAGAACAGAAAACCCTGTTCTGAAGATGGAACTACTAACTTCCTTAAGGGGTCTTCTATGGCACTCATTAGTATAGTATCAGAGTATATCACAACCACTAATGAATTTATTTTCAGAACACCTCTAAGAGATGTCTTTGACAGGATTACTGACCTATTCCATGGGTGGGGTGAAGCAATTGATGTGGTATACCTTGATGTCAGTAAAACTATTAACAAAGTCCAACATAACACTCTCATTAGCAAACTATGGAAATGTGATGTATTAAATTACTGTATGGTGGCTGCACAACTGGCAGAAAGACTATACTCAGAACAGATATCAATGTTTTTCTGTCAAACTGGGAGGATGTATCTAGTGGGGCCGCACAAGAACCAGTTTTGGGTCTGGTACCAGTTAATATTTTCATTAATTACTTGAACAACAGAGTGAAGAATATGCTTATTAAATTTGCAGATGACACCAAGCGTGGCAGGGTTGCAAGCATTTTGGAGGACATGATTAGATTCGAAACACCCCTGACAAATTGGAGAATTTGTCTGAATTGAACAAGATGAAATTCACTAAAAAGTCTCAGAGGGATAGCCATGCTAGTCTGTATTCACAAAAACAACACGTCCTGCAGCACTTTATAGACTAACAGGCATATTGGAGCATAAACTTTCATAGGCAAAAGCGTACTTCATCAGATACATTATGTAAACAAGTTTTGCCACAAACAAACGCAAGTGCCTTATACTGTATTTTATGATTTGCAAATATATTTGTTGGTTGTCTTTCTGCCTCTGTCATCCCTAGAAGATAATTCCAGATCCTTAGTTACACTCTGGTATGTGTATTCATGTTTACATTATTTGTATCACAGGTAGTGCATAATGGAGTTTGCAGGAGGATAAGCATCTGGTAAAGTGGGTTTTCACCCACAAAAGCTGATGCTCCAATATCTCTGTTCGTGTATAAGGTGCCACAAGTTTTCTCATTGTTTTCACTCACAAGAAGGGCAAATAGTAACAGAGAGGAAGCCTTGCTAGTCGATACACTATCAAAACAAAAAGCAGTCAAGTAGCACTTTAAAGACTAGCAAAATAGTTTATTAGGTGAGCTTTCGTGGGACAGACCCACTTCTTCAGATCTGAAGAATCTGAAGAAGTGGATCTGAAGAAGTGGGTCTCTCCCACAAAAACTAACCTAATAAACTATTTTGCTAGTCTTTAAAGTGCTACTTGACTGCTTTTTGCTTTAAGAAGGGCAAAGCATGACACTTAGGAAGGAAAGCTCAAATGCACAATGACAAAAGAAGGATAACTGGGTATATAAACATCTGAATACCTTTTCATTAATCTGTTTTCCACTAATTAGTTCATGACATGAGATTATGCACATTGTACACGAGGTGAAGAAGAACTCAGTGCTTTACTATGTTATATAGAGTAATTCCTGTTGCCTTTTATGATTTGTTGTATTCACAAGACAAGGTCCTATGATTCAAATTCATCCCTGACATAACTGCAAAAATATTGTTGAAATTCCAACAGAAATTAATTTAACCAAATTTGTTTTTATTGTGCTTTACTGAAATCCTGCTGAACACAGCTGTATTTTAGGATGATCATTTGTATACAAGTTGTTTTCATCTATTGGTTAGCTCATTTCAAAAGGGGGCTTGGGAAAGTGGAAGTCCAGCCATCTGTCACCTCTCATACATTCTATGAGGTTTTGATTCCAAGACTCTTGCCAAATTGTGCTATAGTTCAGGTCCCTTGACTTCCCATGCTTGTCCTCAGTGCTTCTTTTCTGGGGGAACTCACTGAAATGGAGTTCCGGAACCCTTTTTGGACGCTCTGAGCTGCATGTGCAGGGCTCGGCAACCTGCGGCTCCAAGTGTTGAGGCCATTGACTCCACTTGTGGCTCTGGAGGCTGCTGCCATTTAAACAATGCCCGCCTTTATAACTGAATTTAGTGTTTTTGTTAAAGTGGGGGCAGCCTCTGGAGCTGTTGAGCAGTCAGCTGCACCAGGGAGCCCCAGAAGAGGAAGCCAGCAGGGCAGGGAGCCAGCCGTGCTCTCCATGTGGGGGAAAGTCTAATCCTGCAGGAGGGCTGGGGGAAGGGGTGGCTGAGCCTGCCCCTGCCAGAGCTGCGCTGAGAAGGAGGAGGCAGGGGGAGCAGTGGGGCAGAGGCCATGGCTATGGAGGAGCAGAGCGCAAACCTGGCTCATCCCACCCCACTAGATGCAGGTGCCCCTGACCATGCCAGGGAGACAGGGGAAGAAAGCAGCCAGCTCACCCCCATGGTCGTGCCGCTTCCTCCACTCCCAGCCTGGGAGGCCCTGTCCTCCTCCACCTGCTGCACTCCTGCCACCTGCCTGGCTGACGCTGCCTGGCTGCTGCCCCTTGCAGCAGCAGCCAGCGGGAGAGAACAGGCGGCTGTGCCACAGCTAAAGCAGGAAGAGAAGCAGCTGCTCATCTGCCAGCTGTTTGCTCCTTCCTTCTCTGCTACCACCCCCAGCTGAGTAGTGCTCACCTGCAGCACCTGACACTAGTGCCACTACTGCCTGGACTGCACCATCTGCCTGTGCTGCAAGGGTGGGGGTGGGGGTGGGCACCAGCTCTGGGCTACCTCCTCTTATCTGAGCAGCTGGGGGAGGTGAGCACCGTGCAGAGTTGTTGTCTGACGCAGGCAAATCCTGGAGATGTGGGGGGCAGGTTCAGGGCTGAGAGGGGTTAAGCCTGGGGATGGAAGGGGGAGTGGTTTGGCGCGGTGAGGGGTTTAAGCCTTGGGGGGGGGTTGGGGTTGCGTTCCAGCACCGTTTTTTTCAAAAAAAAAAAAAAAAAGCAATAACATTAAGGACATTAACATAATCTTTTCCTGCTGACAAAACCTTAAGAGAGTTTTGCCAGCAGGGTCAGTGAATTAGATGTCATTTGAAGAGCAAACTGAGTAAATTTATATATACAACAATTAATGCACATCTGTTGCCTTTTTCAGGATATCAAAGTCTGAAGTCCATTGAACTAGGGACATGGCACTTGACCAATTCTTAATTCAGTCATGGTCAATGAACTTCAGAAGGATTATAATATTAGCAGTTTGTTGGTTCAAACTTAATCCCTGACAGCTTTGTTTAAATTGAAAAGAAAGGTGCCTTTGCGAAAGAGGCTGAAACAATTACATCAAGAAAATGTTAACATTCTCTGGGCCAGTGCATATTGTACTGCACTGGTATTCTTCTTTCATATTATGCCAGAACTTCAGCTTCCCATGTGATCTAAATGTTCTCATATCTATATTCTCCCTGCTGAAGTAGCGTTCCTGACAAGTTTGGCTTGTCAGAGCATGGAATTAAGTATTATCTTATCACACAGGTATCTGATCTGTACAGTGATCTGGAGACCAATGTGAGTTAGATGTCCACCTTCCATTGAAATTTCTGTGAGATTTGGACAACTAACTCTGTTAAGCTGCTTTGAAAATCTCACTTGTATACATGTATCAGAGGGGTAGCCGAGTTAGTCTGTATCTGCAGAGAAGTCCTGTGGCACCTTATCGACTAACAGATTTTTCGTGGGCAAAGACCGATTCCATCAGATGCATGGGATACATGGGTGATGCTTGTATACACAGGTGGTGAGTGAAGCTTTCCCTTGGGAAGGCTTGCCCCTGTCCTGCCTCTTCTGGCTGACGCCACCCTATTCACTTCTTTCAGCCTGCCCTGTGGCCCCAGCCAACATAGTGGGGTCTAAGAACTTAGCTGGGCCCAAAGAGGCCTGGGAGTTCAGACCCCTGCCAGAGTTGAGCTCCAAATTCTTTCAGGATGGTGGGGCTCTTGTCTTGGCCTGGCTTGGAGCTCTGAGCCCAGAGCCCCTCCTACATTCCACACCTTCCACCCACAGCTGTGCCCATGGCACTACTTCATTCTACCTCTTCCTGCCCGCTCTCAGCTTGCTCCCACTCTCTCCCACTGCATCCTCAAGCCTGGAAACTCACTCCCCAGCCCCAGGGCCCTGGCAAGAGGACATTTTTCTAGGTCCCCAAATCCACCAGCAGCAGGAGGTTTGGAAAGGATTAGTCTCTTCCAACCTCCTTTACGCACTACCTATGATCGTTATAAATGTTGTAAATGTGAATACACACTCCAGACTGTAACTAAGGATCTGGAATTACCTTCTAAGGACTACAGAGGCAGAAAGAGAACCTGCAAATATGTTTTCAATTCATACAATACAGTATAAGGTACTTTTACATGTTTGTGAAAAAATTGTTCATATAATCATCCATGCAATTTTTATTACTTATCTCAGGGGTGTGCAAGCTGGGTGTGTGTGCACCCTTGGAGAGGTATGAAATTTCAAAAGGGGTACACAGCACATTCAGTCCCCCCTCCCATGGGGGCCCTCCACTGCCTCCACGCAGCCTCTGTCAGCTCAGCAGCGCTGCCCTGTGCAGTTTTGCCCATCTCCCTGCCTCCATCTGCCATTGCCATTTCAGGTCCCAACCCCTCTACCCTCCCTGACATACAGGCCTCTGCAGCCTCCCTGCAACCTCTTTGGGCTAGGCTGACCTGTACTGCCAGCCGTCCTACTCGCTTGTGGTCCCCCATCCCCTGGGAGTGCTGGAATTATTTCTGGTCTCCCAGCCTGAGCAAGTTCAGGCTTTTTTAAAGTACAGTTTTGTTAATCTTTTGTTTTGTTCTTTTGTTTAACTTTACCAGGGAGGGCTGGAGAAAGGTGCCGGGGAGCGGGCTCTTTAAACAGCAGGGAGCTGTTGATTTTTTTGTTTTGTTTTGTTTTTGTTTTGTTTTGTTTTTCTCCCCAAGCTGGGGAGTGGCTAGGACAGGCTTTGAAACTGCAAGATAAGGAGTTTTTATATATACAAAGCACTCTCCATCTCATTAAAATTTTTGAAATATCCTACTGCTCTTATGGATGTGCATTCACATTTATATACTAATTTATAACGTTTTTACGTTCTACATACTTATTTTCTTGTGCTGAAAGGTTGTTTTTTTCATTTGAACGTAACTGAAATTTCCATTGGTTTGGATTTTATTAGACATATTGGGGGGGCCCAGCTAATTGCAGGGACAAAAAGTGGGGCCCAACATAAGAAGTTTGATCACCCTGACCTATCTTATGCAGCACGTGAGAAGACATTATCCAAACACTAGTGTTTAAGTTTGCTAGTCCTGTTATTAAAGACAGGAGTTACTTTGTTTCTAATATGTCAGAAATGTAGGTCTGAGCCCTGATGCAAATCTTGGCAGCTCCAGGATGAGTGGAGGCAGAAAAGTGGCTAAAACCCTTTTTTGCATCATCTCCCACTGCTGGGCCTAGCCTGAGCTTAGCATTTACCACTGATGATTCAGACCCGCAAATCCTATGTTAATGCCACCCACTCACTTCTCTCTGTATTGATTAGAAGACGGTGTGGTCAGAAGCTAGTCAGCCTACACCAGCCCAACAGCTCCTAAAGCACTGTTCCAATCAGTTAGACTAGACCATGCTAGATTCTGACCACACCCCCTTCTAATCAATACAGAGAGGAGTGAGTGGGTGGCATTAACATGGGATTTGCAGCTTTGTTCTCCTTTGCCCCTCTGCATGACAATAAATCAGATTTAACCTGTGCCAGTGAATGAGGGCATAACATATTAGAGATGTAGCCATGTTAGTCTGTAGCTTCAAGAACAACAAGAAGTCTTGTGGCACCTTACAGACTAACAGATATTTTGGAGCATAAGCTTTTGTGGGCAAAGACCCGCTTCATCAGATGCATGAGTTGAGGGGGGTGGTTTCAGACGGGTATTTAAAGAGTGGGGTCCCAGTCAAAGGGAGGGCCAGAGCTGACAAGGTCTATTCAGCAAGGTGGAAATGGCCCCGTGTCAATAGTACTTATCAAAAGGGGAAAAAAACAAGTCAGATCAGACGGGGATGTGAGCCTTTGTCAGAGTCTAATGGGGAGATATTAACACCCAGAGCAGAGAAGCTGCCTTTGTAAGCTGCGAGCCACTCCCAGTCTCTGTTTAATCCATGGTTAAAGGTATTAAAGATATTAAAGATGCATATGAAAGATGCTGAACACTTCCTATGTGATGCTGCAAAGGCATTTATGTCAGTTGGAAATGAATATGAGAATCTTGTCGGAATTGCTCAGCCCCTTACGGGAGGTGAGTTTTCCAGAGTCATATTGTCTTTCTTTAGAATACATTCTTCTAACAGTATAAATAGTTTGCCATCTAGTTGCATATGTATGCAACAACAGAGTCCTTCTAGATTCAACAAACCTCTCCTGTGGCTTCATTTCCCTCTTCAAAAATGGCAGCAGAAACAGAAGTCAGATTCAGAGTTCACATGAATGTTCAGCTACCTGTATTGGTTGTGCCACTATAAAACTGTTTGATAACGTGCAGCTTACTACTTATTGAAGCTTTATAGCAATCTTGGAGAGGTGCCAACCTAGGCATAGAAGTTAATGGCTTAGAAAAGATTGCTGGTGCATACCTGGTCAAAAATATTTTTAAATATTTAGAATTTCTCTTGACTGGCTTTAGAGAAAATTGTGAACACTTTAGTAGAAAAAGCAGGAGCCATACATTTCCCAGACTTGGCCTGGAGTTTTCCTTGGCTGACAATTCTGGGTCACAAAGGCACACAGACGCTGGAGATCAGCAAATCATGGGGATTGCATTCAGTATTATACATTCCATTACATTGCCATATGCAGGCTTGATTCAAAGCCCACTATAGCCAGTTAAAATATCCTCATTGACGTAAGTGTGCTTGGGCTCAGGCCCTCACTGTCTTTGTGTATTTCCTTTATTGTCTGTTACATATTCAGCATGGACTGAAATTGCCTTTCGTACGAGTGAGCCTTTCTCTATCCAAACAGAGACATGTTGTGAGTACACTGCTATCCACCTCTGAGAAGCATATTGTCCCAACAGACAAGACATACCTCCAGCTGCTGCATCTGTAAGTGCTGAAATAAGTACTAGAATAAATTCTTGCATGGAACAAAACTGAATGCCATCAGGACATTATTGCCAGCAGTGTTTTCAGACTATTTGCAAAAAAGCCAGTTTGATCACTTGTTTACTTCTGACAATTTTAAAATACACTGATCACCTATTGCATTTTTTAAAAAATGTACAAACGGAAAACAAAACCAGGTAAAGTTCTGTGTTTGTATAAAGCCTCCCACAATGGGGTTTTGTTGCTCCGTGGCTATGGCTCCTAGGCACTCTGGCAATACAACTAGTTATCATTAATTGTCATATAGCTGAAATGGTGAATCTATTTTACATATTCAGCAAATGCCATCTTTTTGGGTGCCTTTCACTCCACAGTCATTTTCAACATTTCTTATATTTCCTTATCAGCATGGGCAACCCTGCCCTTGTTAATCATGGCAAATAGCTGAGGCTATATGATTTCTCTTTATTATACTCCTGGAAAATCAGCACTCCCTGTCACAGCTTGATATTACTCACTCTAGATATCTGTAATAAACGAGATAATTGTCATAAACCAATAAATCTGTAACTGGTGGTGAAAGGCAAATTACAGATAAACCCTTTGATTAGATGTTTATAGCTGATGAATAGATATTTAGTCAACTGATTGTTTCTCTCAAATTTTGTTTCCTTCCATTTCGGGCTTATCTAGGTGAAATCTCATTGAAGGCGTAGGAGGTGAGCTATGTGACTGGTCCCCTTTACCAGAAAGTAAGCATGTTCAAGAAAGCACTATGTTCTAAGCCGAGCAATTAAAGAATAACAACTGTGTAACTCTGAACCCCTTACCTACATTAAAAGGTCATTTCTATATTTTTATTTCATTAGGAGTTACACTTTGCTTTCAGCCTTGTAGCACACTGGGCACCAAAGATGTTTATAAACTTTATACACCTTGCTTCATGTCTGGAATAACAAACAGGCAACAGAGTTTATACGTGGTTAAATAAGCTCACTTCTCTGTGGTTTTCGTGTTAGTTTGTGCTCTTTAGGCCATAGTCTCATGTTCAAGAATAGACATTATTTAAACTGTATTGGCCTACCATTTGTAACTGACAGAGCTGAAAAACCTGGTGGAATATTGTAAGTTAATAGGTCATGTTGTAGAATTTACTGTCAAATTTAGTTGTCAGACAGACGCCCCAAGATCACTTTTGCTAAGGGATGGCTCCCTTTGGTTTGCAGAATCAAACCACAACCTATGTACTCCAGATCACTGGCTACATTGTCTTATGACAGACTGAATAATGACTCTTCACTGGACCTATGGGCTAAGAACATGTGTTTCATTAAATGAGGGCATGAAACACAAAGGAGAGTAGACCCTTTCCTTGCGCTCAGTACCTAAATAACAGATCGTTCAGCAGGATTTCCTGCCTTTGAGAAGCATAGATGTTCACATGACCCCAGCATCTAAAAATGTAAAAAGAACTTAGCTCCCACACCTGGGCCCAGATTTCCAAAAGTGCTCAGCTCCCATGCAGTGGCTGGATTTTCAAAAATGTTCAATTCCCAGAAGTTCCCCTTGAGGCTAGCAGAAAAATGTTGGAGCTGGACTTTTTTGAAAATCTAACCCTAAATGGATGGTACAATATTGAGCACATTAATTCCACTACAAACAAATCCATGCTATTGCTTATTTGGAACGGCTGTTCATTTGCAGAGCAAAGTTCATATTTTGCTGGCTAACAGCATTGGAATAAAAGTATTGACTGACTACATCTCATTAAGTTTCACTTGGTACAATAATATGAAAGAATTTAAAAATGTCAACTTCTGAAGATTTTGTTACCACCATAACACCACAAAAGTGAGACAATTCAGAGTTGAAGCTGAAATGCACTGTATCTCTTGAAAGCCTTAGATATCAAGGATATATTGTTCTGCTCTAGCTGATAAACTGTAGAAGAGTATGTGGTATATCTAATCTTTGTAACATCTTGCTTCTCTACCTGTAAGAATCTCAACAGAGTGTCTATAGTGGTGAAGAGCAAAAATTTCACCCTTGTTCAGGTCTGCTCTTTTTAAGGATAGACACAATTTTCTTGATCTATTTGGCAAATCCACTGTTTTTTCGGCTTTTGGGGCCTGATCCTCAGCACCTTGTTTGGATTCCTCTGCACAACTCCCACACTGCAGTAAGACTTACAGCAGCCCTGAGGTAGCAGATAAAGATTCTACTGATATAAGGGAACTGTCAGCTGATGTAGGACTGACACAGCCAACTGCTGGGCTGGGTCCAGAAATCAAGTGTGATATGCACTGGTTATCATGACCAGCAGAGCATTTGCATGCGAGACATTATCTACTCATGCAAATTAGATCATTTAGTCTGTTCTAGCTTTGGTTGGGGGCCAGTTTGACATTCAAAGTCCCGAGGCTCGAGAAGGGGGAAAGCCCCTTTTAATTTACTCTCTCCTGGTGTCCGGATTGATGCTCTGGTGCACTTGCAGATCTGATCCTTCACTTTAACAGATCTAGGTCAGGCCCAATCTAGATTTGAACAACACCAGTGCTGGTTCTTAATATGTAACTCAGGTTCATCTCTAATTTTCAATATTTAAGATCAGGCTGAATAGACCTTAGGTGACAAAAATCAAATTTTGTTCTCCACATTGAGTTTGTGGCAGAAGGGCAATCCTGCTGAAGAAATAGCTGGCAAGATGCAGAGTTTGATTCTGCTGATGGTTCACTCCTTAAGCACTGTGACTTGTTTCTACATACAGTTACTTTCATTAACCATTTTCTAAGAGTTAATCTAGCAATATCGCACTTTATCAAACCCTATGACACACTAACGTTGCCTTATGTTCATTTCACTTTAGTTTTCTGGAGAATCGTCCAGTTCTTGTGACTCATAACACCACCTACTGGACAGCTTTGTATGTTATAACCTAAACTATGACTAAAATGCTTCATTAATCTGTGCATTGACCTATGTGAAATTATAACACATTCATAAACATACCTTCTGCTGTCACCATCTAATATATAGCCCATGGCCATTTGTTGAAATCTATTCCTTCAATCATGTTAAAATGAATTACTACATAGTGTCAATGAATATCTGATGTTTTGCTGTGTTTCAGGCCGGGGGTATATTTTCAGAGCAAGGATTGGAAATAATGAAATGATTCACCTTTGGCATTTTTTGAAATACCAAATCCTAAAGGCTCATTCAGACAAGCAGACAGGGATATAGACGTACATACAGGGATGGGAACATGACACATATCCCTATCTCTTACGTACGTGTATATCCCTGACATCTGATTCTTTCACTTCATGCATCTGATGAAGCGAGCTGTAGCCCACAAAAGCTTATGCCCTGATAAATTTGTTGGTCTTGTGCCACAGGACTCCCTTTTGTTTTTGGTGAAACAGACTAACACAGCTACCTTTCCAAAACATCTCTAGGGCTATGTCTGTACTAAACATAGAAGTCGAAAGGTGATATGCAATTTTAGCTATGCCAATTGGGCAGCTAAAATTGACTTAGCAGTGGTCAACTACGATATCTGACTATATGGAAGAGGGTCAATGGGAGCATTTCTCCCATCGACCTTCCTTAATCCTCACCACTTGCAAGTAGTTCTGGGGTTGACTTGGACCCTGGAAAGTGCTGTTTTGTACGTGTGAAACAAAACCTCAGAAGATCAACCCTGATGCGGTTGATCTTCCATGGTAGTATAGACCTAGCTTAGTTTGGATACTTGTGGGACTACAGTAAAGAGCTGAAAATCTCACGAGAACAGCTTCTTGTGAGATTACCAGATCTTGTCACCTCTGCTCATAGTTGAGAGCCTCTCAAAAGTCATTTTGCTTAAGTGTGTCTGTTTACGGTCTCTGTAGGATGTTAGCCCCATACCTCTGTTACCCTATATATAGCTGGAGGAGAGCTACTGAGGCACCGGTCATTTAATAGCAGAGGCACTGTCTACTACTGGCTGGCCACCTTTTGCCAGCATAAGACCCAAAGAGGAGGACAGGTACTCTTAATACATGGCACTCTCTCCCCTTAATCTCTCAGGCCAGATCCTTATACGAACTGATGGGAAGGGTTTGGATAACAGCTGGGAATTGGCTGACTCCATGCTCACAAGAATGGAGGAGATAGAACCATTGAATCCCTATGACCAGACCTGTGGTCTCAGAATACAAAAATGATTTAATCTATGAGATTCCAGGAGCTACTGACTTATAGTTAGAAAGCAGTGTTTTGATTAAGGGAGCACTTGAAGAAAACGTCTTCTTCGCTATCTCAGGGAAGCTAGCTAACTTCTCCAACAAAATCTGTAAACAGTATAAACTAGGCCTGTAGCTTCCTTCCACCAGAGTGTATATGTGGTCCTGAGTGGCTTGCGTGGTCTCACCACTCTCTTTTATTCCAAGGAATAAGTGGTGTAGCCTGAGACAAGCAATCAGCTATGCCCAGTTCAGTCTGTAGCCCTTTCTTCAGGGCTTAATTTAGTCTTCAAAACACATACAGAAGGAGATGCAGAACAATAGCTATAGTCCTGTTTCTGACTGAGGTGATGGGGCCTCCTGGCCTCTACTAGCTAAATGAATGTATACACAGCATTTTGGAATAAACCTCCCAGACCAAATCAATAGATTAGGGCTTGTGGATCTTATGCTACAGCCACAAAAATTGCTCTGTACACAGTACATTGAAGCTGCAACTCAACCTGGAGCTTGGGCTCTGAAGCCTAGGAAGGGGCTAGAAACACCATCCTGGTCCCAGGTCCCCTTGGGCAGCTGGAACCTTCATTTATACTCCCCCCAACTGGGATTCAGATTCAATCACTTAGGCCATGTCTACACTAGCAAGTTCTTCCAAATATTTCTCAAAAGAAGGGACTCTTTTGAAATATACTGCAGACTGTCTATGCACAAAAAGCGTTCTTTCAAAATTAAATGAAAAGAACATGGCTCTCCTTTCAAAAGCGCTTTTCCACTCCCATTTCAGGAAGAGCACCTTCTTTTGAAAGCTTATTTTGAAAGAAAATGTGTGTCGATGCTACATGGGCCCTTTTTTGTGAAAGATGACTGATTTTTCGATCCCTGGCCTGTTCATTTGAAAGAGTGGGGCCTGTGCGGATGTTAGCTTTCAAAAAAGCAGGTCACTCCTTTGATCCTTTTTTTATGTGTGGATGCTCTCTTTCAAAAGAAGATCTTCCAGAACATACTTTCCAAAAGAAAATCTTTTGGAAGGTCACTGTATTTGATACAATCTCCCACAACATTCTTGCCCATAAGTTAAGGAAGTATTGATTGGATCCATGGACTATAAGATGGCTAGAAAGCTGGCTTGATAATTGGGCCCAATGGGTAGTGGTCAGTGGCTCAATATCCAGATGGCAGTTGGTTACAAGCAGAGTGCTGCAAGGCTTGGTTCTGGGGTCAGTGTTTGTTCAACATCTTTGTTAATGACCTGGATGAAGGACTGGATTGCACCCTCAGCAAGTTTGTGGATGACACAAAGCTAGCTGGGTAGGTAGATACATTGGAGGGTAGAGATAGGATACAGAGTGACCTGGAGAAATTGGAGGGTTGGGCCAAAAGAAATCCGGTGCGGTTCAACAAGGAGAAGTGTAGAGTCCTGCACCTGGGGCGGAAAAATCCCAAGCATTGTTATAGGCTGGGGACTAACCGGCTAAGCAGCAATACAGTGGAAAGGGACATAGGGGTTATGGTGGATAAAAGGCTAGATGTGAGTAAGCAGTGTGCCCTTGTAGCCAAGAAGGTTAACGGCATATCAGGGTGCATTAGGAGGAGCATTTCAAGCAGATCTAGAGAAGTGGTTGTTCCCCTCTATTTGGCACTGATGAGGCAACATCTGGAATATTGTCTTCAGTTTTGGGTCCCCCTGTATAAGAAGGATGTGGATGTGCTGGAGCAGGTTCAATAGAGGGCAGCAAAAATGATTAAGGGGTTGGAGTGCATGAACAATGAGGAGAGGATGAGGGATTTGGGCTTGTTTAGTTTACAGAAGAGAAGACTGAGGAGTGATTTAATAGCAGCCTTCAACTTCCTGAAGGGAAATTCTAAAGGGGATAGTAAGAAACGGTTCTCAGTGATGTCAGATGGAAGCGCAAGGAGCAGTGGTCTGAAGTTACAGAAGGAGAGGAGTAGGTTGGACATTAGGAAAAACTACTTCACCAGGAAGGTGGTGAAGCATTGGAATGTGTTGCCTAGAGAGGTGGTGGATTCTCCATCCCTAGAGGTTTTTAAGTCCTGGCTTGACAAGTTCCTGGCTGGGATGATTTAGTTGGGGTCAATCTTGCTTAAAGTAAGGGGCTGAACTGGATGACCTCCTAAGGTCCCTTCCAGCCCTATGAATCTATGATTATAGACACAGCCTTACTGTTCTCTAGATGGGTCAGCTGACTTCCACACATCTGCCATTTGGCTGCAGTCCTAGGACAAGGACAAGGACAAGGAAAAAGGCTGCAGTCCTGCACAAGGAAAACTGCTCTGTTGCAATTGGCAGATCTACATATTCTTTCTTCACTTTCTCTAATAATTCTTCATCTCCTACAATTCTTCTGCTGGAAGCTCTTTGGGAAGGAACCTGTGATCACATAGGCATACTAATTGTCATAGAGCTGGGTGATCTGTTAAAGATGAACAGAGAAAAGTAGAGAGAAGAGGAAGGCTAGATTGAATATGGGAAACATCCTAATATTTCCAGCAAATAAGATATAATGGGTCCAGTTAATTAAAACTGCATTCATTTAATTTGAGCACTGAAAGGCAGATTATAGTAGTCAGTTGTCTGAAATGGAAGCTACCCAGAGGTCCTGGACCTGCCTGAGCGGGTGAACCTTCCAGCGTCTGGTTACCCAGAGGCCCAGGACCTGCCTGAGCCTGTGGTCCTGCCTCCATCACCTACCCCAACAACATGGACATGCCCGAGTTTCCAGACCTGCCAGATCTCTGGGATGACCCTGGATGGGACCCTGTGCTGATGAGGGTAGAGGTAGGAGGCAGCCTGGGGAAAGGTCTGCCAGAGCTCATGTGTGTGTTGAGGCCTGGATCCCCATTGACTGGCTGCTGACATGAGCTGCTGTTAGGACCCCAGGCTGGGAGGCAGTGGAGTGGGTGGGCCTGAGTGCTGCTCCCCATGGAGAGATAGGTCCCCATCTCTCCAAATCCACACTGTCTTGGTTGTGTGCCTACTACTCTGCCCTGCGCCAGAGCAAATGACTGGCACTGTTGGACTGCTCTGCTCTGCTAAAAGGAAGCTGAGCCTTATTTCTGCTGCCCTGCCCTGCCCCAGGGCCAGGGCTTGTATACTGCTTTTGTTTGCTCAGCCCTGCTGCCAGGCACTGAGAGTTATTAATGGCTGCCTGCCCTGCCCCTGGGCCAGAGCTTATATATTGTGTCGGCTCAGCCCTGTGACAAGGCACTGAGCTTTAGTAACTGCTGCTCTGCCCTGTCCAGGATGAGGGGCCTGTGACCTCTTGGATTATTTGCTCAGTCTGGCTAGAGCTGCTGTGCATTCGAATGATCACTACCCCACCCCCCAGCTCCAAAACCAGGCAATAAGGAGAATTAAACGCAGTGTGGTGACCCTCCTCTCCCTGGAGGGGTGAGCCCCGAATGCAGACCTCTACAGCTAGGTTGGGTTCTTGTCCTGTATTCCTCATGGGAGTGTTTAGGGCCTCTAGTAATAAGTCTACACAGCAAAGTTATTTCAAAATAACAGCCATTATTTTGAAATAACTATCCTAGCATCTACACAACACAACTGCTATTTCGAAATAATTTCAAAATAGATGTTGGCTTATTTCAAAACAGATGAATTTCACAAGGAACAGCACCTATTTTGAAATAGCTATTTCAAAACATATGCTATTAAGACAGGGAATAGCACCTATTTCAATATAAGACATGGTGCGTTCAATGTCTATTTCTAAATAGACGGTAGGGCTGTGGCCACACTAGCCCCTCCTTTCAGAAGGGCTATGGTAATGTGGCACTTTAGAATATGCTAATGAGGCCATTCCCTGAATACGCATCACCTCATTTGCATAAAGACGGCCGCATGCCCTTCGAAACTGCCGGTTTCAAAACGCAGCCGCCCATGTAGCTGGAAGCTCTTCAAAACGGCCACCTGATTTTGAAAGGTCCCCAGCTACATGGGCAGCATGCGTTTCAAAACTGGCTGTTTTGAAGTGCATGTGGCTGCCATTATGCTAATGGGGCAGTGCATATTCATGGCAGTGCCTCATTAGCCGATTCCAAGTGCCACATTACCAAGACCCCTCTGAAAGTAATATTTCAAAATGCATTTTGTGTGTAGCAGAATAAACTGTTTCAGAATAGCTCTTCTGGAGTAGTTTTTTTCAAAATAAGGCTGCTGTGTAGACATCTTGGATCTGGGTCTGGAATTACATACAGCCCCTGCATGCTGTCTACTCCCCCTTCAAGTAAATAAGTGGGCAGTAGGGAGATTATGGCAGAAAGTGAGTAGGAGGGAACTAATTTGCATTATGAGGTGGGAGGGGAATCACAACTTTCTGCCCACAGGAACTACAAATGGGAAATATTGTGATACTGTGAGCATCAGTCTAGCGCAAAGCGTAGATCAGCATAGCACCTCCAAAGCCAAAGGATTCTTATTTTTAATGCACACATTGTTATTGTTTGGGAGGGAATTTATCTAATTGTTACATCATAGGCTGTGTCTACACTAGCTCCCTACTTCGAAGAGAGGATGGTAAGTAGGGTGTCACGAGATTATTAATGAAGTGCTGTGGTGCATATGCAGCACTTCATTAAGCTAATTCTCCCCCGCGGCAACTTCAATGTGTTAAACTTTCAAGTGCCGGCTTGTGTGTATCCGCAGCTAACCCTCCGGTACGTCAAAGTGCCTGGGCAACTTCAAAGTCCCTTTACTTCAAAGGCCCAAAATTTTGGGGAGTAAAGGGATTTTGAAGTTGTCCAGGCACTTCGAAGTACCGGCTGGTTAGCTGCGGCTACACACGAGCCGGCACTTGGAAGTTTAACGCATTAAAGTTGCTGCGGAGGAGAATTAGTTTAATGAAGTGCTGCATATGCAGTGCAGTACTTCATTAATAATCTCCGGACACCTTACTTACCATACTCCCTTTGAAGTAGGGAGCCAGCGCAGACACAGCCATAGTCTTGGTTTTAGCGTTGATGTATAAAGCCATGAAGTTATGAATCCTTTGCTTCCGATCCACCGCACTTCAAAAGCTCAAAGAAGTCTATTTGAAGAGAGCTCAACCATTTTGTTGTCAGAGTTGTTTCAGCCTGTTATAGAAAAAAACGCATGCACACAGCTCATCTATGGTGACTTTGATTTTCTTTCGTCTTGTTTTCCTTAGCCTAAGATAAAAGTCAATATAGATCGAATGTATATGGTTACCTTTGTGTCTTATTCTTAGCTCCCTGTGAAACCTTTTGAATCCAATTTTGGCCTAAAACTTGGAAAAAGCGGCTTCTCATCTGTGTGCCTCCATTTTTCAGTACTCAGGCCGTGTCTACACTTGGGCAAAACATCGAAATGGCCATGCTGATAGCCAAATCAGAGAATACTAATGAGGTGCTGAAATGAATATTCAGCACCTCATTAGCATGCTGCCAGCCACAGCACTTTGAATGTGCCTTGTGTCTCTCGTGTGGCTCATCTACACGGTGGTCCTTTTTGAGCTGATAGGAATTAGGGGATTTCAATGTTTGTTGGGTCCTTTCAAAAAGGACCCCCATGTAGACGAGCCACGTGCAAGTGAAACACGGCACTTCTGAAGATCCGCGGCCAGTGGCATGCTTATGAGGCACTGAATATTCATTTCAGCACCTCATTAGTATTCTCCGATTTGGCCATTAGCATGGCCATTTTGATGTTTTGCCCATGTGTAGGCATAACCTCACTGTGAGACACATTGATCCACACGTTTCAGTGGTGCTGAGCACCTATAGCTCCACAGACTTCAGCTGGAATTGTGGGATCGGAATTTATTCATCAATAAAAATCAGCTGAATTCTCTTTTCAAAGGTGTGGTGGTGTAAAATGTAAAGCTGCTTCTTTCAAAAACATTGTAAAAGCAATGGCTGTTTATCCGGGAGCTTGAAATCTCAGCAGCAATGAGGTTACTCAAGTTTTGCCCGAAAGTTACCTACAGTATTTTGATTAGATGAAAGAGGTTAGTCTTTCCTCCTGGCTGCATGCAGAACACTTGAATCCAGCATTTATGACAAAGAGGAGGCTTTATTGCTTACCATGAATGACATACCTTTGATAAAGACAGTTCACTCCCTTTATTACAAATACTATTGCTTAAGAGCTAACAATGACACAAATAAACTCATTAACCTTAAGTCTTAGGTGGAAATTGTCCAAGCAAATGTGCTTAAAATTTCATGCAGAATGTGTCTAAACCATATTCCTCCCTCCCTGTTGTTTCTTTTCAATATCCACAAATATATTCAAAAATCAGAGGGTTCCCTCCTTTGAAACTTAGAACTAAGTTTACTGAGAGAAAACTGTAGTTGCTCTTTCCTTCAAAGTATTTTCCTTATCACAAAGCAATTAAATGGAGCATATTAATGGAGTAGCTTTCAGTTTATTACTTACAGTCAGATACAGTACCAGACAGTCCATGGCTCTTACAAATATAGATCTATATTTGTTATATCATTACTAGCAGTTGCACTTGTAAACAGATCACATGAGTTTGTAAAAATATTTCATAGTAAGAAAAAACATGCTGTGGTGTTAGATGTCCGTGTACTATGGGGTGAAATCCTGGTCTCACTGAAGTAAATGGCGACATCTCCATTGATTCACATGCACATTCCAAAAGAGCTAATTTGTTCATGCAAAACTACACTTGGTGGTTGAAAAACAGGCCTTGTTAATTAATTCCAACTAGTATCTCTAAGAAGCAATGTGGGCTAGCTGCTATTTCAATATTCCTCATATGTGTTCCCCATTGTATCACACTCTTATTTTGTAATCATGAGCAACTCCTCAAAAGTTTGAATTTGACACATATTAACCAGTGTAAAATAGGCTTAATTCTATGGCGAATGAGACCATGTGTGTTTAACTAAGTAACTAACAACTTGTTCTAGTTGCTGATTTTAAGCAGTTATGTTTCTGGATGGGATAATTAAGCAACTTGTCAAACCACTTTTTTAAAACAATTGCCTCTCTTTCAGGATGAAAAGGCATTGTGCTACGTCCAAATTTGTTAGAATTCAAAAATTTGCCGTTAGTTCAAGTCTTTTGAAAAGCCTTCTTCCACTTTGAATATATTCTTTACCACAAGATGGCGCTGTTTTTTGTTTCTTTATTGTCTCCTGCTCTGCAATCCACAGTGCTCTTATGTTTCATCATGTCCTGCAGAGACAAAATATCCATATATCGTTAATATTTAATATGACAGATATACACCTATATATTTTATCTACACTCTGTGAATGTATTAACTTCTAGCTATACATGGTGATCCGAAGAAGTGGGTCTGCCCCACGAAAGCTCATCACCTAATAAATGATTTTGTTAGTCTTTAAAGTGCTGCGTGACTGCTTTGTTGGTTTGATAGAATACAGACTAACACGGCTCTCGCCCTGTCTATGTAGCTACACTTGGATTTTTTTTTGGAGTGCATGCACACATTCTTTTTAGGGCTGTCTGTTAAAGCATGTTAGCGCCTGCGATAACGCCTGCGATTACCACAGGACAGAATTAATGTGTTAAAAAAATTAACGAGTTAATCGCAGGTGCTAATGTGCCTTAATTGACAGGTGGGGCTGTTGTGGGGCTCCGTGCACCAGCTGCTCACAGCCATAGGGCTGCGGGGGTTTCCGCCCTGGCCAGGGTCCTGTGTCTGAGGGGCTACTGGCAGGGATCCTTGTGGCTAGGAGCTGGCTCGGGCTTGGAACTCTGTCAGCCTCATGATTAATCACATTATTAACAGCCCTAATTATTTTATTTTCTAACCTGTATAGATTTCACAACCTTACATTTACTTTGAGTTTTCAAATTCAAACTAACTGAAATTTGCTTTGATTCACTCATTCCTGAGTATTGGTTTGGACATGAAATCATATGGCAGCCCAGATACACTTTCAAAGATCACAACCCTTGGCCATCCTCCAAGTGAACCCGGTCAGAAAGTTTTCAATTTGCAATATATCTATATATTTATATCTACGTATGCAGGTACATCAATAGGATGGGTTTCATTAGAAACTCTGTGGAAGCATAGTGATTGCCACAGCAAAGAATTCCTTATTCTTCTAGGTAAGGAGCATATCCCAGTTATTGCATATGCCTGGAGTGGTGCATACTGGTTTTTAATTATTTCTATTTTCAAATGATCACATGCTTCTTTTCAAGATATGCTGCAGTGTTCATGGTCATGTGTCTTTGAAGGAATCCAGAAGATTGCGATCTATGTCAGCCATATTTGTGTGGATTTACAGCAACTTCAGCATTTAAAGCAAGTGCTTTATACAGAGACACAGTTTCTGTAGAATTCCTTATAACCTGAAATCTATTATTCTTTCTTTAAATTAAATATGTTTATATTTCTATGAACTTTTGAGTCAATAGTATACTGGAAGGCAATTAAGACCTCTCCCTCTGCAATATCAGAAAAATATCAGCTCTTTGACAGAGAATATTATAAGTGGTATGAACAATTTTTTTGGATTTGACATGATTCTAGTTACTCTTTTAATAACTTATGTCAGTGTTCACAGTGAGAAGTAAAAGCATGGTACTCCTTTCTATATGGATAACCAGTATTAACCTTGCATCTGCTCTTGTGTTAGTCTGTCACTCACAATCAGGGGCTAGTTGATGCCTAAAATAATTCCTCCCTTGACAACTAATTCATCTGGGAAGAAAAAGAACTCTGTCCAGATGGTGGGACTCTCACAGGCTTCTGGTATTCTTTAAGACAAAGTGTCTCTTTTTTAAATAGGTATTTTATAAATTATACAAGATGGTTGGAGATATTCCTGAACTAGTTTTAATTTTTATTCTCCTTTTAAAAATTGTGTCTTTCCTCTGGTATGATAATGTCATTCCTCTCAAATAAGAAGACTCTTGCCTTAGAACATTTTATCTGAAATTAAAATTTCTTACACTTATCTAGATGTATAAAAAGTAAAAACTAAAAACAAAACAAAAAAAAGAAAACAAAAAGAGAAAAAGAGGGATAGATGGTAGAGAAGACTGGTAATGGTTTTGACCTCCTACATGGCTAGAATTTGCTCAGATTGATAGTGACTCTCAAGTATTTCCATCTGAATGAATAAGCTCTTTCCCTAGAGCTGAGGTTCCAAACTTAGCTTTAAGATACATCAGAAAAACCTGAGGAAGGTTACACAGCTCCAGCTTGCAAGGTACTTGTGCTGTTGTAAAACAAAATGACTTAGATTAACAGGAGTGTTTCTAGCTCTCAAGATTTTAGTATGTGTCTCAATAGTTAGCGTTTTTCTTAAAGTTTGGGGTCTTGGAATCAAACACCTCTATGGGAATATTGAATTTCATTTCTTGAAAAGTAACAGAGAGGAAGCCGTGCTAGTCTATACACTATCAAAACAAAAAGCAGTCAAGTAGCACTTTAAAGACTAGCAAAATAGTTTATTAGGTGAGCTTTCGTGGGACAGACGCAAGAAGTGGGTCTGTCCCACGAAAGCTCACCTAATAAACTATTTTGCTAGTCTTTAAAGTGCTACTTGACTGCTTTTTGTTTTGATTTCTTGAACAGTTAGTTTCTAGCCCTCATGGTTGCAGACCCCTACATTTATTATTCTTTTAAAATATCAGGATTTGTAAAGCTAATTTCATGATACATTGGGCCAAATTAATGGTATATGAATATATAACACCAACAGACCCTGGTCGTTAAGATCCAACCTGGGGCCTTCCTCTGGAACTTAGTTTGTGAGCCTCTACCACATGAGCTAAAAACTACATGACTGTAGCTAAGGTTGAAAAGCAGGCTCATTAATCTTCCCAAGACCTAAGTGGTCTCAGTGCCACTAGATGAGACAGAGCACCACACCCAGGAGGTGCGTGGTTACAAATGTAATACTGCCACCTGCTAACAACAAGACTATCAATCTGCCACCTTTCATGTGAAACTTTTACTGTGATTTATTTCAGAAAGCAAATGAACAAAAAAGTTGTTAAAAAGGTCTGACCCTCCAGAGCTCTGAGTACCCGCCATTGTTCTTGAAATTGATGGAAGATAAGAGCACTCAGAATCATGCAAGGTTGGGTCTATTGTTTCTATCATGTCTTTTATGCCTGTGATATCATGCTGTAATATGCTCTTTGGAAAGAAAGGAAAGGTCTCGTAATACTGAATCTCCATTTTTAGAGGCTGTTTATTATACATGTGTTCAACTATATATTATGTGTGCTTTCAGTGTAGATACTTGATGTCTAATAAGAACTTATGAAATGTAGTCTCGGGATAGCTGTGTTAGTAGCTTCATAAACAACAAGCAATCCTGTTACACCTTAAATACAGACAAATTTAGTAGGTAATGAGCTTTTGTGGGTAAAATCCACTTCTTTAGATTATAGGAAATGTAGTACATTCATAATATTATGCAAAAGGTCATTTAAAAATCTAGATTGGGATTTTCAACACATCCTAAGGCCATCAAGCATCCAAATACCACTAAAAGTCAGTGTTAGTTGGGAATATAACTCAATTAAAGTTTCCTTTTGAAAATCTCAGGCCTAGAAACCAGAGAAGGTCCTGCAACAAAACCTCATATTGAAAGAGCCCTGAATTTTTTGGTGTAGGCAAATCTCTATAAGGAAGATTTTTCCTAAATTTCCCACCTTTTAATTTACCTTCATCCCTTTTCCCAGGCTACTCCTTTGCTTATAGCACTTTTCTTTTGTAAGTCAATGTGAATGCCTATGTGTAAATGGGAGGAGAATTTTCCCATGTTTCTTGTTGTCTTATTTAGAGATCAAAATCAAGAGAATTTTCTTACTTATCCTATTGGCTGAATGGCAAGATAAAAACATGCATATAAAGGAAGTATTATGGTATGGCTCCAGTTTGCTGTGGAACTGACCATATCCTGCCCTGGATAACGTCCAGTCCGCATGGGGATCTAGTATTAAGAACATTAGCAGGATGCAGCCCAAAATCAGAGTAAAGAAGTATTGCAGGAACTAAACATTCATATTCAATATAAGCTTATATTCACAGAACACAAGGGCTGTGGCTACCCTAGCCCCCGCCTTTCAGAAGGGACACACTAACGAGCAACTTTGGCAGATGCTAATGAAGCACTTCCGTGAATATGGAGTGCCTCATTAGCATAATGGTGGCCACGTGCATTTTAAAGTGCTGCTTTTGAAATGCATGCCACCCATGTAGATGGGCCTTTTGAAAGGCCCATCTACATGGGCGGTGTGCGTTTCGAAAGCAGCACTTTTGAAATGCGCGTGGCTGCCATTATTCTAATGAGGCACTGAATATTCATGGCAGTGCATCATTAGCATCTGCTGAAGTGGCTCATTAGCATGCCCCTTCTGAAAGGCGGGGGCTAGTGTAGCCATGGTGAAGGTGTGATGGGAGCTCCCAAGTGGAAGTGTTAACATCACCTAAAGAAACTTGGTGAGAGCAGAAGACATTCAGAACACTCTATGTAGAATACTAATACAAATAATATGAAAGAGAACAAGAGGATCCCTGAACTTAAAGTCTCAATGTGACTAATAAGGCAACCTGTAGTAATAAATCAATGGAGATTCATTAGACTAAATCACAATATGGCACCTCCTAAAGTAGGAATTGCTGATCTAAACATGCATGATGTTGTATTTGGTCATTAAAATAAGGAGAAAGGTCTGACCGAAGCTGAACTCCATTGCATACCTGACCACTAGCACCAAAGTATTAATTACGTAAATGGATGCAGAGGCACAGTTTTTCCCATCAAAAATTGAAGAGTTCAGTAGTTTGCTGTCTATAAAATCAAACCTTAACAAGGAGAAAAGTCCCATGCTTGAAAAAAAAACGCATATATCTGTCTTGTTTTGGAGTACATAGTAAACTAAAATATACTAATAATAAGGTAGCAGGGTAAATTTAATAGGCTTTGAATTAATTTCTGGTTTCTGCAAGAATCGTTAAAATGCTTTACAAAATACTGACAAAGACTCACAGCCAATATTTGATAGATGAGTCAACTGAGGCACAGAGAAATGAGATTTCATTCAAGCAGAATGATACACTTCTTATGGCTGAATGTAGGTTTGCTCTTCAGAAAACCTTGCTAAACTCACATTAAAAACAGATTAAAAAATTTCAGATATTTTTACTTTGGATTTCTATTATGCTAGGACATATAGGCTACGTCTACACGTGCACGCTACAGCGAAGTAGCTTATTTCGATGTAGCGACTTCGAAATAGGCTATTTCGATGAATAACGTCTACACGTCCTCCAGGGCTGGCAACGTTGACGTTCAACGTCGACATTGCGCAGCACCACACCGAAATAGGCGCTGCGAGGGAACGTCTACATGCCAAAGTAGCACACATCGAAATAAGGGTGCCAGGAACAGCTGCAGACAGGGTCACAGGGCTGACTAGCACTTCCCTGGCAACAGCTAGCCGCTCCCTTAAAGGGCCCCTCCCAGACACAGTTGCACTAAACAGCACAAGATCCACAGAGCCGACAACTGGTTGCAGACCCTGTGCATGCAGCATGGATCCCCAGCTGCAGCAGCAGCAGCCAGAAGTCCTGGGCTAAGGGCTGCTGCACACGGTGACCATAGAGCCCCGCAGGGGCTGGAGAGAGCGTCTCTCAACCCCTCAGCTGATGGCCGCCATGGAGGACCCCGCAATTTCGATGTTGCGGGACACGGATCATCTACACGTTCCCTACTTCGACGTTGAACGTCTAAGTAGGGCGCTATTCCCATCCCCTCATGGGATTAGCGACTTCAACATCTCGCCGCCTAACATCAATGTTAACTTCAAAATAGCGCCCAACACGTGTAGACGTGACGGGCGCTATTTCGAAGTTGGCACCGCTAGTTCGAAGTAGCGTGCACGTGTAGACGCGGCTATAAACTGGGAGTTTTAAAATGTTGTAATGTAGAAAAACCCTGAGAAACCTGAAAAAATCCTGGAAAAATGTCCAATTCACTCTACTGAGTGGCACTTTGGTCAACATCTCTCAAACCAAATGACTTGGAATTTCCTTGCAAACATTTTGCTGTCTTCACGTCTGTCAGTAACAAATATAAAAAAAGATTGTGTATTCTTTATAAACAATGCCAAAGCTTTAAACGCATGATACTTATGCCTAATTGAAGAAAGTTTGTTTGGAGGCTGAACTTTTTCTCTAAATACTTGCAAGGAAATTGACAAAATAAATTCTCTAAAATCTGGTCTGAATTTAATTCACTGAAATTTAATCCACTGAAATCAGTTCAAGGATGGACACCAAAAAACAGTCAGGAGTCCCAGTACTTGATCTTGTCTTCAGTAATAGTAACACAGAGAAAATTTAAGGGCCACTTAACTACACTTAAGTGAATTGTGATTTTTCAAAATAAGCATTTACTCGCAGTGAAAATTAAAGACCATGTATTAAACAGATTAACTGAATGACTTCCATGGCGTGTTCTCTTGGTTCAAACATCATTCTAAAAGCCTGAGGGACAGGCAAGTAGCATTTATTAGTTGGGGTTTTGTTTTGTTTTGTTTTGTTTAATTGCCAATGCTTGGCTTTATGTCGTTAAAGGGAATCAAAAAATAAGAAATCACAAAGCTCTTTAAAAAGGAGGTGGTATATTATTATTCCCACGTTACAGCTGAAAAAAACTGAGCCCAAAATGGCAAAGTTACTTGCCCAAAGTCATGAGCAGGCCAATACCAAAATCAAATTAGAACACAGGTCTTGTGCATCTCAGGCCAGTACACAATCAGCTAAGGCATGAGCCCTCCATTTAATGGCTAAGATAGTTAAGCACTGGAATAGGTGTTTAAAGAAGGTAGCAGAATCCATGACATTGGAAGATTTTAAGAACAGGTTAGCAAGCACCTGTCAGGAATGACCTAGGGATACTTGGTCCTCCCTCAGGAAAAGGGAAAGGACTAGAGGACCTCATGAGGTTGCTTCCAGCATTCTAGTAAAAGCTTTCTGTAAGCATTCCATGTTGATTTACCAGTATTGTTGTTTTTATGGGATTTTTCAAGATTTCTAATCATCCCCTTGAATCACCAAGTTTTAGGGCATGACCACACTAGATAGTTTACAGTGGGATGGGGCATCCACACAGCTGTGCCTCTGTAAGCTTTCTAATACAGCTAATTCATGCCAATGGGCTAGCGTTTTCCTGTCAGCTTTCCCACTCAGTCCCCAGTGAGCGACAGTAGCTATGTTGGAGGGAGCTCTCCCACAAAAATAGTGCTGTCCACACTGGAATCCATGTCAGTATAACTTATGTCACTCAGGGAGGCGATTTATTTAAGCTGCAGTGTAGACATAGCCTTATCTCTTTCCATGCAGGTTTTTATTTTACACCTTTTTCTTTTATAGGTCACATAAACATCTACTGAAATGGAACTGGATCAGATATGAGGGTTTGCTAGTGAGAAGTAGGGGCAGTGCTTTGGATTTGTTCACATGTCAGTGTTTTCCTCAGGCTTGGAATAGCTGAGATAGGCCTGGTTTATTTTGGTAATGGCCCTTTCTCTGCGGCTTTGTCATAGTGCTTCTTGTACAGAATTGCCCTGGCACACCATTTGTTGGATCAAAGGCATTTTGTTTACAGCTATTTTCTGACACCTTCTGGCTATAAGGTTTGCATGTCTGACATTTGCTGGATGTCAATGATCTATAAAATAATTAGCTAAGAATCAAGCCATATTACCCGAATCAATTTATGACACTGTTTTCTCAGCACTGGCTCAATTACCTACAATAGCTGCTGGGGAATGGGAATGGCTTAACATAGGCAGCCCATTTGTATCACTGTTTAAATGGGATGGAACATGCATTACTTGGCCATTATTCACACATTGTCCTGTGGAGTAATTTCACAAAGAGCAGTATAAATTAGAAGATGAAAAGGAGTTGGATTTCACTGCTCTCCTAATCGGTGCAGCTGCTCCTCCCTGACATCCCTTTACTGAATGTTCAGGAATCTTCATACACTGACACATCATTAATAAAGAGAAACCTTACTCTTTGTTCTCCTGTGCATTTTAAGCCTAGGTAAGAGTGACATCTTAAAATGCAACATTTGCTGTGCATCCCATATTACAGGCTCTTCAGCAAAAAGCTACTGTAAAGTGCTCAATAGGGATAGTTTAACTCTGAAGAAAATGGAATCAGAGAAAGATTTAAGTCAAAGAAGTTGGAAATAATTTCCATCCTCTTCAAACTCAGGAAGAATTTGAATCTGGGGGTTCTGTTTGCTCAATTATAGTGAATGAGACAACTGCAAAATCTGTTCTTAGAGACAAAATTTAAGAAAACATAGAGTGCTTGGATAGGGTTTGTGGCTCTCCCTCCAGTATGATTCAGTAAGGGTTTAATCCTAGTCTCCCACTTGTGTCATTGGCAAAGCTCCCAGTGCATTCAGTAAGGCTGGAACCAGTGTTCCCTGTAAGCTGTGTGCTTAGGCAGCTGTCCAGGAGAGATTCACGTGTCACACAGCTGGCTAGCAGAGTCCCCACAGTCAGCAGCATATTTTTGTATTGGTGGTCCATATCTCCTTATGACTTGGTGCATATAACAAAACTTATTCCACCCATGGATGGAAAAAAATAAAGAGAACCCTGGCTGGAACCAACCCTAAATTATTGTTATTCATTAGCTAGATCTGGGATGTATTAAAGAGCACTACTAATATTTAGAGATTTGGTTCATCTGTGGAGAAAGAGCTGAATAATGTATAGAAACAAAAGAACAGGCTGACTATACAAATCTAAAAAAGCAATGTGATAAATGTGTGAAATGCCTTTCCTTGCTGATTTTCATTATACAGCCTTTCATAAGATCAATCAGTCAGAAAGCTTCTCTAAATAGAGAGAAAGAATTTGATTACTGAATTATTTTTTTCCAAGAATATGTACCTCTCATTTCCATGGCATAGTTCTGCGTTACATTGATATGAAGAAGGTCCTTTTAGAAATTGGTACTGCTCAAAAAACAGGAATAAGCACTTTCTAATTCTCACTACAAATGTTGTTATCTTGGGCTGAAAATGCAGTACAACAATTAAATGCAGTGCCTATGGCATGAATTAGAATTCTTCCTCTGTATTTTGACAGGAAATCTCAGTGTTTAGAACTTACGGAAAGCTTAAAGCATTTCTCAGTCATTGGCTCAACTAATGACAGGCAGTTGAAAGTTTAACCACAATACAGTATTTTCTTGTCATCATCAACACTAGGGGAATGATTCTGCAATCTCTATTCAAACAAATCCTTTGACTTCCATAGGAGCTTTACTTGGGTAAAAAGTGTAGGTAGGATCACACTCTGATTGCCAGACCTGAAACTAAGGACTGTATTCCTTTCCATACATGGTATATATATATGTGGGAAGGTTGACTTTATGCCTTTAATCATGTCTAAATTGCTGTAGTTGCCACCAGATTGCCTGTGTACATGAGCCATGCCACTGCTCAGCCATTAATTCTGGTTAAACCATTTTAATGAACAGTGAATCTGAGCCACCATTTTAGATTTGTTAAGTTACCCCTGAAAGTAGTAGGTTGCTTCAAATTTTCCTAAAATAAGTTATCTTCTTTTTTCTATTCGCTAACTAGCATCTGAGCACTTTAGACAATTAAAGCATACACTCAAGGGAGTTACTCAGAAGATGTTTATAGTTGTCATAAAAATTGTTGACAGTTTCAACAAAATAACTGATAACAGCTTGTTAAGTCTTTGCAGTTTAAAAAAGCACTTTAAGCTGTTATGTCTCCATGATCAGTTAAAGCATTGATTCTGGTAGTTACCAACATTGCTCCAAGGGTACGTCTACACTTACCGCAGCGTCAACTCTGTGGAGACTGATCTTTGGGGATTCAATGTAACATGTTGAATAGGGATTCACTAAATCAAATGCTCAGGGCATTCCTGTTGTCCCCAGTACTCCTTGTAGTCCACAGGAGTAAGGGAAGTCAATTATAGAGCCGTTGACCTCCCACTGTGGGGATGGCGGAAAAAGTCAACCTACGGTACATAGACAACGGCTGCGGTATTTTAGTAGCTGGTGTTGCATATTGTAGGTCGACTTTTTTCCCCCAGTGTAGATCAACTGTAAATCTAATAAAATGCAGGTTACAGAATGGAATTGTAGTTAAGCTCTTCATATTAAGAGGCAGCACGAAATAGCGATGCAGGAAATAATATTATAAGACATATAACATTCTCAGAAACAAATTCTACTCTATATTGCTCATGAATCTTTCATCTCATGATATTGTAACTCTATTGCTTTCAGTGACACAGAGGTAGCCGTCTTAGTCTGTATGCTACCAAAACAAAAAGCAGTCATGTAGCACTTGACTAACAAAATAATTTATTCAATGGACAGTATCAGAGAGGTAGCCATGTTAGTCTGTATGTTTGAGAACAACAAGAAATCCTGTGGCATCTTACAGACTAATCGATATTTTGCAGCATAAGCTTTTGTGGGCAAATACCCACTTTGTCAGATGCATGAGTCGGGGAAGGGCACTCATGCATCTGTCAAAGCAGGTCTTTTCTCACAAAAGCTTGTGCTCCAAAATATCTGTTAGTCTATAAGGTGCCACAGGACTTCTTGTTTATTCAGTGGAGTTTCTTATGGCTTATACTGGTATAAATGGGATGATAATCAGGACATACCAGTAGACTTAAAGCTATTCTGTTCTTGTTGAGTTAGAACACTGTTCTAGCAATATATTATTTATGGACTAAAAGCAATAGCAAAATTCTTACTGATTAAAATGGGGCCTAGATTTGACTCCAAGGCAGATCACCTTTAAAATCACAGAGCATCAGCTTTTTGACTATTCTCCCTTTGACATGTCCACACAATTCATGCAAATGATGTAAGTTGTGCATTCATTTCAAAGAGATAATGAGTCCTTTGGCCTGAGTATCTTTCTACACCAAAAACAAAATAATGAAGTGTTTGGCTGAAATTTTCAAAACCGTCTGGGTGATTTTGATTCCCTATTCCCATTCATTTTAATAGAAATTGGCCACCAAATCTCTTAAGCTTAGATTTGAAAATTTCAGCCTAAAAGTTTATTCTGTGATCTGTAAAAGATAGGGCTCTGAAGTTACTATTCAAGGAGTGGTATGCAACATTAAGCATGCTCAATTTATCTCCAAAAATCAGGAAATGAAAAGAAGAAAAAAGAACCCTAAAATTTCTAATGTCAGTGCTGGAATTAGCTGACTTCCACCAGGTGTGAATCTGGTTTTAAATGGAGCTTGATTCTTGATCCAACTTGTATTGGTGTAAGTCAGGAGTAACTCTAGAAAGATCAGTGGAATTGGACTAATGTAAAATTGGTATAAGCGGGATCAGAATCTGGCCAATTATTTTCCAGGAAGCATGTACACAAAAGACTCTGTAGTAAGACAAATAAAATCTACAATTCATTGTTACAGATGAGGTTTGCATCCTGGTATATTGAAGTGTTTAAATTTGTCAACTTAAATTGATCAGTTTCAGAATCTTAACTGAAGGGTATAAGGTTATAATAGTTAACACATGTGTGAATGCCAGCTCCATGGGTCATCAGTAAAATGGAAGGCTTAGCAATGGATCAAATTATACTGCCAAGTATATTTATCTTTCTGCTTTCTAAGTGTTAAAGAGACCTGGTGACACTGATAAGGAAACTGTTACTTATATTTGCAGAGTCTAAATACATTAGGTCATGACCCGGATAGGATAAGTGGTGGCTAAACTTATATGGCTTCCAACAAGAGAAAAATTACAGCAGCTGTAATTGGGCACCAAGTATGAAAGAAAATGTGAATAGCAATAAGTACAAAGGAGGACTATGACTTTTTGACTCCTGGCATGCTTTAGTAAGTATATGGACCATGCCACTACGGTCTTATCCTCACAAAGGAATTGTCTTTGAACACGCCGAGACTGACAGCTTTTTTTTGGCTCTGTGTGGGGCTACAGTCTGAGGCCTGGCACTCATGTCACTGGTGCATGACCAAAAGTAGAGAAGTTACACTTTAGTAACACAGTAGGCCTTCTGCTTCTCTCTTTGTTTCTAAGGCTGTCCGGTGTTCTTGCTTATCGTGAAAATACAATACCAGTACTAACCATGGATTTGGTCAAAGATGAGACTGGCATAACAGACCTGCAATGGTGCAGAACTAATCTTCAGCCAGACCCTTCCTGTGTGATAAGTCACCATCCAAGTAACCTAATCTGTGATGGGAAATCACAAAAAAAAAAGTGCCTACTCTTTAGTGATGGTCTGAATTTTTTCACAGTCATTTGCAGGTTTCTATTGGGGTCCTCGGAATCATTTGATGTGGCAATTAGCAAGTGGACTTTTGTACTCTGGGAAGATGAAACAGCCTCCTTCAATAATTACATTTATGCCTTGAACAGAAACAAAAAAAGCCTGAAGAACAGATAACATTGTTACATCAAACAACAAACTGATTGTACTTGTGACTATCTATTTTCTTTTCTTTAAGCAAAGTGTTACTTTTCCCATGAGAAAACTCCCTTACATCATAAGATGAAATGTCCTTATACCTCCCTAGACCTTACCTATTTTCATGTAGGTTTCTAACCTGTTCTTTCCTTTGCTTTGATCCTACAGTAATATTACAGTTCTTTTTAAAAATCATTGCTATGAATGATTAACAATTATGGGCAGAAAAAAAGCAGGCACAATATCCACAAGCCCTTGTTGTTTTGCCAACAAAGCTAGACATGCTGCAGGATTAAAGCACCAGATTGTCTTCTTGATATGCTTAAAGAGCCAATTCACTCTGCATCAATAATGTTGCATAGGCACCTTTAAGTGAGAATGGTCTGAACTGTATCTATAGTGAAAATAACCATGTTAGAAAAGTGATATGTAACATACAGGGTTCTGCCATTCTTCTAGAGGCTGGCACAGATAATGACTTCTCAGGGTTCATTTAAAATATACAGATATTTATAATAGTGAATCAAGTGACAAGATTTAACATAACTCCAAAACTCTTCAAAAGCATTTATATTGTTATAGAAGATAGGTTTAGACTAGAGAAAAGGCCTTTCAGATCATCTTATTAATCTGCATGCCAATTTATTAGCATTAACTAATTTTCACAATGCCCCAGGAAAGCAAGTAAACAGTTCTCAGAATTCTGCAAATAGTGAAACTGTTGCAAGGAAAGTGACTTGCCCAAGACTACAGAGTTGATCTCTAGCAGGACCTCAGGGGTTCCTAACCTTCAGTCTGATTCCTATTATAATTGGCCTATTAGACAGTGAAGTGAAAATATCCAGGAAGAAATCAATGGCAGTTAAGTATCTAAATACCTTTTGAGGATCTAGCTGCTATTGACTTATTTGGGATGATAATATTTAGAGTGATGCTACTAATATTTGTGTTACTTTGTCATATAGTCATGCAAACTGGGGAAGATGATATTGCTCATTCACACTACTGTTTGCAAGAGAACATTTTTAGCATCTTCTGTATCTCTACGACCAACTTACACTTTAAAAGAGAAGTTACAGAAACATATAGGATTACTGCATATATATTACTTTTAATCTTCATTGTAAAAACTCTTTAATTCACCCACTATGTTCATTGTTATTATTGGGCATTTACTCCTAATAAAGACTTTTTTATCAAGGCAAAATCAGAGCACCTGGGCTGTGTCTACACGTGCCCCAAACTTCGAAATAGCCATGCAAATGGCCATTTCGAAGTTTACTAATGAAGCGCTGAAATGCATATTCAGCACTTCATTAGCATGCGGGCGGCAGCAGCGCTTCGAAATTGACGCGCCTTGCCGCCGCGCGGCGCGTCCAGACGGGGCTCCTTTTCGAAAGGACGCCGCCTACTTCGAAGTCCCCTTATTCCCATGAGCTCATGGGAATAAGGGGACTTCGAAGTAGGTGTCTTCCTTTCGAAAAGGAGCCCCGTCTGGACGCGTCGCGCGGCGGCAAGGCGCGTCAATTTCGAAGCGCTGCTGCCGCCCGCATGCTAATGAAGCGCTGAATATGCATTTCAGCGCTTCATTAGTAAACTTCGAAATGGCCATTTGCATGGCCATTTCGAAGTTTGGGGCACGTGTAGACATAGCCCTGCGGTTATGTTGCATGCGTATGTGGGCAAGGAAGTCAATGGAATTATTCAAGTGTACACTGTATTGAAGGGAGAGCAGAATGAGGCTCTATGTGTTTTATTTTTCATTAAAGACCGAATGAAAGGAATTATCTCATCAATATTCTTTTTCACGGGCAGGTAGTGCATTGCTGCTGTTGCCATTGTCATTGCAGCTGGCATAGGTGTTACGCAGAATGACTTTACATAACAGTTTCCAAGGAATTGCATTTAAAAATATGTATTGCACTTCATATTTTGGACTCATAGGAACTTTTTGCATCTGACTATATGGATGGATGTCTTAGGATAAGAGTTCTAGTTCAAATACTGACATTTGCAAATTCAGAATTTCCTTCCTGTGAGTCTTTTCAGTGCTACTTAAAATTCAGTATTTCCACAAACATTTTTGCCAGTAAAGTCATTGGCTACTGTGGCTGGATAAAGCAAAATGCAAAAGGATCTAGAGTCAATTTATTTAAATAGTCAAATGAATAGTCACAAAAAATGTGTTGAAACATGCTCAACCCTAATGTTAACATAGCGGTTTTTGTGTGTGTGTGTGTGTGTGTGTGTGTGTGTGTGTGTGTGTGTGTGTGTGTGTGTGTGTGTGAGAGAGAGAGAGAGAGAGAGAGAGAGAGAGAGAGAGAGAGAGAGAGTCAGAAACTGGGGGGTGAAAGGTGCTTAAATTTTAGTATCAGAGAGGTCACCATGTTAGTCTGTAGCTTTGAGAACAACAAGAAGTCTTGTGGCACCTTATAGACTAACAGATATTTTGGAGCATAAGCTTTAGTGGGAAAAGACCCACTTCATCTGATACATCTGCTGAAGCAGGTCTTTGCCCGTGAAAGCTTATGCTCCAAAATATCTGTTAGTCTATAAGGTGCCACAGGACTTCTTAAATTTTGGAGTGTTCTGAGTTTAGGAGAGTGTTTCCAGAGGCATAGAACAGGAGTGAGCAAACTTTTTACATAGGTCCTACTTTTTTGTCCCTGCAATTAGCTGCCCCTTCTTCCCCCACTCAGTCTAACATAATCCAAACCTATGGAAATTTATGTTTATATGGAAAAAATACCCTTGTGGCATATGTAAGAAAATAAGTATGTAGAATGTAAAACCTTTATTCATCAGCATACAAATGTGAATATACATCCATAAAAACAGTAACAAATTTCAACGTTTTTAATGAGGTGGATAAGCCTGAGACCCAGCAGCTGATCATGCTATGCCCCAGACTTTGCTCACCCTGTCATAGAAAAGCAAATGAAGATTATGCATGGCTAATTATACGGGCATACTGTTTTTTTTAATTTACCAGCATTGTTTAGATTAAAAACTGGTAGCCAATGACATGTAGCCCTGCCTGACAAGTAATACAAACACCAAAGAACTTTGTAGGCTTTGAAAATGAAAAATGCAGGAGAAACAAATGCTTTAAATTAACAGATTAAAAACTGCAACAATACTTTGTGTACTAAAGTCAATCTGAACAAATGTACAAAAAGGAGAGATTTGAGTTGGGGGGCAATTGGAAAAATATATGTTATTTGAATATGGTGTAAGGAGAGAATACACTACATTATGTCTTTGACTTCCTGCTTTCTCACTTGTACACAGAAAGGGACATCTTCCCCATTTCTTAAACAATCCTTTGTCTCTACCATTCATTTCAGCATCTCAGCTGCAGTTAACACAAGCTGCTTGTAATCACTTTCAAGGCCCTTCACAGTCAATCACCACCCTTCTTATCATCTCTCACTCACTCCAGCTGTCAGTGCTTGACTGAGCAGCCCTATGATGCTCCTCTGACTTTCCAGGTACTGCTCCACACACTTGGGATGGGCTCCCCATAAACATCTGCAAAGCTGCCTCATTATACACTTTCAAATACCATTTTTGCCATGATGCCTAAAAAACAGAGAACCGTTAAGCTGTTGCTGTGCCAAGACCACAGCCTTTCATGCTGACCTACATGACCCTCTTGGCTTATACTCGCCTATTTGTCTACATCCATCTCTTGTCTTATAGTTACATTGTAAGCACCTTGCAGCCCGGATTACTTTTTTGTTCCGTCTTTGTAGAGCAAGTAGCCCCATGGGGTATTTCTTCATGCCTGCGGCTCCTGTGTGCTACTGCAATGCAACTAAATAAATTCATGTTCACAGTTGCCCTCTTTGTATTTTTTGTGTGTGTACTTTGTTCTTTCTTCATTACAGCACACCAGGGGTTCTCAGTCTTTCCAGACTGCTGTACCCCTTTCAAGAGTGATTTGTCTTGCATATCCCCAACTTTAAAAACTACTTGTTTACAAATTCAGACATAAAAATATAAGAGTGTTGCAGAACACTATTACTGGAAAATTGGTTACTTTCTCATTTTACCATCCAATTATAAAATCAGTCAACTGGAATATAAATATTGCACTTACGTTTCAGTGTATAGTATATAGAGCCAAGACAAGTGATTGTATGAAATTTTAGTTTGTACTGACTTTGCTAGTGCTTTCTATGTAGCCTGCTGTAAAACTGGATAAATGTCTAGATGAGTTCATGTACCCCCAGAAAACATCGCTTACCCCTATGGGTACATGAAACCTTGGTTGACAACCATTTCTCCACACAGCCTTACCAATTTTGTTGTGAGCATCTTTTACTCTGCAGTGCAGTTGGAAGCATGCTTTCTGGCTCAGGTAGACAGACCAACGCTATCTCTACTCAAGAGAGTGCATTAAAAATAGCAGCGTAAGTAGGAGTAACATGGACAGTGGTTCAGACTAGCAGACCACTTCTGTACCCAGGAATTTAGGTGTGTTTGTTCTCAAGTAGTCAGCCCAAGCTCTGCCAGGGCTGCAATATCCCCGCTGCTATTTTTTGCATCTTAACTTCAGCACAGCTACCCAAACCTGCTGGGAAGCACCTGTTTCTGTCTCTGTTCTGATGAATATATATCTTTGATCCCTTGTCTCTGAATTTTTTTCCCCTGAGACTACTATTTATTTAGGTGGCTGTATTACTTAAGGGCTATACTGTGCTGTCTGTGCCAAAAGCATAAAGCTGCTTTACCTCAGCTGGAGTGCCAAGTAGATAGCCCCAAGTGTTAAGTATTTGTGTAAAGAGCAGAAGAGAGGAAGCCACTTGCTGTGTGCAACAAATTTATTGGTCCTTCTACTTCCCCAAGCCCTCTTTGCACTGTTGAGCATGGGACGCTGAGTCTAACTCTGTAAAACATTTCAAGGGACACCATTTATTTGAAAGAAGCTAAAATACAAAATCGCACTGTATACTGGTGGGTTTGGTTGTTGAGTTTGACTTTTTCTTTGGTAGCAGGTACTGATTTCATTAGGCTTTAGAGTAAAAGGTTTCTGTCCTTTTACTTCTTAAAAATATAGTAATTTTGTTCTTTGTGGCAGTACTCAATCCATCTCTTTTAACAGCAGTATCTCCTAAGTGCATAACAATGAGTTCACCCGCTGTGATAGAGGGAAGGTGCAACTCCCAAATGGAACTGCTAGAAGCAATTGGTGTACTCCGCTTGTTTCAGCTACCATACTTGTAAGCCTAGGCAATCATAATGACTGAATGATCTCAAAACTGAGAGCAAGAGGAAGAGGAGAACATTCTTTGACAACAAAATAAAAATACGAAAGATCATGTCTGAGTCAGAAAGAGGGAGTAAGGAGGACTATAATGAAGATAATTCTAAATTGTAAAGTTCAGGTCCAGATGGAAATTTTTCCAATATAGTGGATGTCCAAATTAATCTTACTCAGGTGGGTCCAAGCTGTAAATAATGTTGAAACACACTCCTTCACTATTCCAGAATACTTAGACACATTTTGGATTGGTAACTAGCAAACAACATTCTTTAAGCCATAAAGCAAACATACAAATCACTGGAAAAGGGTTTTGCCAAAGTGAATGTTAACTTATCAGAGCCCAGTTCTAACTCTATTGAAGTCAAGGAGAGTTTTGCTACTGATTTCAGTGACAGCAGGATTAGATTCCTGTTTCAGGAAGGCCTAATTTTTCAAGCATGTGTATAAATCTCGTTGCTTTCAGTTGGATTTAGGCTCAGGTAAAAGCACTTCATTGAATCAAAACCAATGTCTTTAAAAATACCTTTTTGAAAGGCTTTTACATGAGAAAATTAAACTGATATAACCTAATGTTTGAAATTAAAGTGATTTAGCTAAACTAGTGCAAATACTGTGCCCACATTTATGTCTGTATGGCCGTGTCTACACGTGCCCCAAACTTCGAAATGGCCATGCAAATGGCCATTTCGAAGTTTACTAATGAAGCACTGAAATGCATATTCAGCGCTTCATTAGCATGCGGGCGGCAGCAGCGCTTCGAAATTGCCGCGCCTTGCCGCCGCGCGTCGCGTCCAGACAGGGCTCCTTTTCGAAAGGAAGACACCTACTTCGGAGTCCCCTTATTCCCATGAGCTCATGGGAATAAGGGGACTTCGAAATAGGCGGGGCCCTTTCGAAAAGGAGCCCCGTCTGGACGTGCCGCGCGGCGGCAAGACGCGTCAATTTCGAAGCACTGCTGCCGCCCGCATGCTAATGAAGCGCTGAATATGCATTTCAGCGCTTCATTAGTAAACTTCGAAATGGCCATTTGCATGGCCATTTCGAAGTTTGGGGCACGTGTAGACGTAGCCTATAAGAGTAGTTTGTTACTTTTGGCTAAATAAACTGTTGACAGGTTTAAACTCAACCATCTCCTGTGGCCCCTCTGCCCTTCTGATTTGCCAACCTTGATAACAATTCTTCTGATTTGTCAACCTTGATAGCAATTTTTGGACCTCTGTGCTTTATATATTGAGTCTGTTCTGGTATGGCTATGATCTGAAGAAGTGGGTCTGTCCCATGAAAACTGATCACCTAATGCATTATTTTGTTAGTTTTTAAAGTGCTACATCACTGCTTTTTTGTTTCCAACTCAACTAAAATAAAGTACTCATAAACCAAACACGAATACATAAACTACACGTGAACTAAACATACATACATATTGTTTTAGCCAGATTTTTTTTTTGCCAGTGATCTAGCATAATTTCAGAACCTCATATTGAACATCTAAAGATTTTGGGTATTTTGCATTTGTGCTAATCTCTTCATTCAGTAAACTATTTCGAAAAGATTAGTGTAAACTAGTGATTCTTAACCTTTACTGCAGCCTGCAACCCTTTGGTTATCAAAATATGTTCTCTCACCTCGTATCAAAAATCAAGTAAGTTCTTGCACCCCTTATCAAAAATCATAAATGGAGATGGGGGGGGTCTATACACTTTTAAATGCATATTAAATGTATGTCAAATAGTTTTATGTTATTACTCACCACAAATAATAGTACAGTAGGAATACAAAATACACAAGTTTTGCCCAGAGATGTTGCGGAGTTTTGCTGTGGAAGTAAACTGTAACTGACTCTCTAACGGTTTTGATAACACAAAGTAGTTGTAGTTACGTGCCTTTGCTTAATTTGTGTTTTCGATTATTTACCTTCTAAAAAAATCTGGCATGTCTCGCACCCCCAGAAAGGATATCGCGCATCCCCCAAGGGGTGTGTGCACCCCAGGTTATGAACCACTGGTGTAAACCAAGTAGCTTATAGTAATTTTAATGCTCAAACTTTCTCCCTGACGGCTAGATTTTCACACACATCCAGGCTGTGGCCACACTTGGCCAAAACTTCAAAATGGCCATGCAAATGGCCATTTCAAAGATTACTAATGAGGCACGGAATTGAATATTCAGTGCCTTATTAGCATTAGGACCCTTCCGGCTGTGGCGCTTCGAAAGTGCGGCTTTTGAACGCTCACAGCTCAGCGCGGCTACAGGGGGGTCCTTTTTAAAATCCCCTTATTCCTCTCAGCTGAGGGGAATAAGAGGATTTCAAAAGGTGCAGGGTCCTTTTGAAAAGGATCTCTGCGTAGCCGCAGCTAGAAGTATCCTAATGCTAATGAGGTGCTGAATATTCAGTTCAGCGCCTCATTAGTAATCTTCGAAATGGCCATTTGCATGGCCATATTGAAGCTTTGGCCGTGTGGCCAGAGCCCCAGTGTGTAACTTCATATGCAAAATTCATGTGAATTTGTATGGAACTCTTCATTCAATTTCCAGGCACATGCTTAGCAAATAATAAAATTTAATTAGTCCAGTAGCACTTTAAAGACTAATAAAATAATTTATTAGGTGATGAAATTGTTTTGTTAGTCTTTAAAGTGCTACTGGGACTGCTTTTTTGTTTTGATAGTATATAGATTAGCGTGGCTATCTCTCTGTTACTATTCAACATTTAATTAGTAATTGTTCCCTCAGTTGCCTCATTTTCATATGTAATTACACACACTAATTAGTTTGCATGCCTAAAGAACTTGACCTAGACTAGCTCAGTAAAAATAGATATTGAAAAAGTTTTACTCCAATTGTTATTTCATAGTATTTCTTTTTGTCTCCACCTAAGACTAGAAACAACGCACCATACAAGCATAGGTACTGGTTGAAATTTCTTGCACCACATTTTACACTGGAAAATGGTCTTTTTTAAAATAAATGAATTTTCCCTTTTTTCACAAAATTTCCAGTGATTTTTATGAGATTTTAACTCAGTCATTTTAACACACTAAAGAAATGTTTTGTTCTGGATTAAAATATTGGTTAAAATATGGTGGAAAATGTCTGGCAATAGGTGCATTTTTGACTCTGCAAAATCAAAACAAATAATTCTTCCTGGTTTTCAATCACCACTAACAATCATAGAAAAAGATGAGTTCTTGCCCCAGCATGTTTACATGAAAAGGAGCATTCTGTAGCTAAACAGTTTTCACCAACTGAACTCGGCCCAATAGAAGATATTATCTCTCTCAGCTTGTCTCTCTAATATTTAGAACCTGACAGATGAAGAGTGGACAAAAGGCAGTATGAATGTCCCAGTCTTACAAGCTGACTATCTGTGTCAGAGACAGAAAGTAAATGATTTAGGCTGTGCCCACACCAGCACTTTTTTTTTTTTTTTAAGTATAACTTATATTAGTCAGGGGTATGAAAAAAAGCATATCTTCAGCAACATAAGTTACACAGAAAGAAGAAACTGTGTGGACAGCACTGTGCTACCAGGGGACCCTCTCCCTCCGACATTACTGCCACCCTTTCAGGGTGATATAACTATGTCTCCCATTAGCATAGAGAGCCTGCATGGGAGATCATACTGGGGGTAACTGCATCTGTAAGCTCCATAATTAGTCATGGCCTTATTCATGGCCACACAGAGTATGTCTACACAGCAGCTGAGAAGCATTATTCCCAGGGAGAGTAGATGAACACATGCTAGCTCAGATCAAGTACATGCACTTAACTAGCAGCGTGGGATGTTGCAGCACTGGGGCAGCCTGGGCTAATTACCTAGCTTAGGCCATTTCTATACTTCTGGGAAGATTGACAGGATCAGGGTTGATCATCCAACGTTTGATTTCACCTGGCTGGTGGAGACACGTGAAATTGATCTGCCTGGGGTGAGCCGTCAACTCCCGTCCCCCTGCTATTGTGAGAAGTAAGGGAGGTTGACGGGCAAGTTTCTCCCGTCAACCTCTCTCAGTAAGGACAAACCTTAAAGTTGATTGCAGATACGTCGATTCTATCTACACAATTGCTGTGGCTAGAATCGCATATCTGCAGGTAATTTTAAGCTCAAGTGCAGACCAATCTTTAGACCCAGGGGTTGGGTGGACTTAAACCCAGGCAGCTAGCCTGAGCCACCACCAACTGCACGACAGCCCAGACTGAGCTAGAACAAAACAAAACAGCAGAAATGTAGCACTTTAAAGACTAACAAAATGATTTATTCAGTGATGAGCTTTTGTGGGACAGATCTGATGAAGTGGGTCTGTACCACAAAAGCTCATCACCGAATAAATCATTTTGTTAGTCTTTAAAGGGCTACATTTCTGCTGCTTTGTTTTGTTGGAGAACAGACTGACACGGCTACCCCTCTGTTACTATTGAGCTAGAACAAGTCAGTTTATCTGTGCTGCGAATCACAGCTCCCAGCTGCAGTGCTGACATACACTCAGCAAGTCCATGGCTCATCCAGCACCTGAGCCTAGGTCTCCTGAGTCCTAATCTGGATTGAGCTGCAGTGCACAAATCATAAATTCTCCCCAAAGCATGAGAATGGCATGAATTCCTATGGGTTTTGTTTTATCTGGGGACAGGAGAGAGATGCTTTTATGTACTTTCTGGGTATTAAATGTCACAGAGGTAGCCAAGTTAGTCTACATCTTCAAAAACAGCAAGAAGTTCTGTGGCACTTTATAGACTAACAGATATTTTGGAGCATAAACTTTCATGGGAAAAGACCTGATTCTGCCCACGAAAGCTTATGCTCCAAATATCTGTTAGTCTGTAAGGTGCAGCAGGACTTCTTGTTGTTTCTGGGTATTGAGCCTTCAGTGTTTTCATTTTCCAATTTTTTTCCCACAAATACATGAACTAGGGAATTATTTTTGGAATAAATACTGCAATACTCACATAATCACAACTCCCAGGCTTGGGCTTTTAGAAAAGTCACTCATTTACAGAAGATCTGTGGTAAATAACACAAGAGCTGGATGGTTACAAAGAGGTGGCCGTGTTAGTCTGTATCTTCACAAAACAAAAAAGCACTTATGGAGCACTTTAAAGACTAATAAAATAAGAGCTGAAAACACTGTAACCCTAAAACTGTCCTTCTCCTCTCTCATGGGATCAAGACATAAAGGATGTGTATGAAAATCATATGGGCCACACTCAATCTATCACATATTCTGCATCCGACGAAGTGGGTCTTTGCCCATGAAAATTTACGCTGCAAAAATATCTGTTAGTCTATAAGGTGCCACAGGACTTCTTGTTGTTTTTACTCTATCTTAATGGCACCTCACTCCATAAGTGATACTATCAACTTCAACAGGCAACCCAGGATAAAAGGTAATATTCTACATGAGTAAGAATTGGAATGTACTGCCCTTTAAAAGATAATTATTATTAGTGATGATTATCATTAGTTTTGAATATTTTTCACCCATTTTTCATGCTTTAAATGTGTGAAAGATGCTTTTGGTGTTAATTAAAACATTACAGGCTATGGACAGTATTAATGCAACTATTTCTAAGTACATAGGTAGGTGAACTAAAACTCCTGAGGAGTGCTCCCCATGAGTTAGGAAATTGACGGTTCAAATGTCATAGGGAAATAGCATGTCAGTGCAACTTCTTTAGTGATCAATAAAGTATTCTGTATTCATGCTTCACAAAAAGGGTTCTGAGAACCTTCTCAAACTCCCCTGGGGACAACCCTTTGACATTTTCATTGACACCTCCTGAAGTAGTTGCCTTTTTAGCTGTGCTGTAAGACAGCAATTTGCCACCTCATTATCAGTTTGATTGATGAGAACAGGGTCTTAAAATGTCTGTCACATTATGATTGTTAGTTTGATTCTTTCACTAGATTCATCCTCTTAAAAGGAAACACTGATGTGCATGACAAAATGTTTTCCACAACAAGATGTCAATGACAGCTTTTCTGAAAGAAATTGCAGCTTCTGCAAAAGTAATTGACCCCCCCACCGCCTTTTTTGTCTTTCATGTTTGTGTTTTAAAAGTGCAACAGTATGCAACATTTTGTTATAATGACACTCCAGAGTGTCATAGATAGTGGCTTTTGTATGCATGGACTTTAAAGTTTGTGAAACACATTGTGATTCTTCAGTATGAAAAATCTTGTTAAATGTATAAAACATTGGCATCAGTATAAAAACGCTAACAAAAGACCTGCGTTTTAGAATCTATAAAACACTAAATAAACCAAATCATCACAGTACTTGTTCGTTTGTCTTTTAAGAGTTTGCATAAATTTTCAACTGCCTAATATTTATTAACTTCATCTTTCTAACTCTGGCACTTTTATGGCCTCATTTACTATAGTACTTCATGTTCTTTAATGCACCCTTTTATTCTCACAATACTACTGGTGAAGCATTATTATCTTCTTTTTACCAGACTTAGAAAGCCTAAGAGATTTGCCTAAGTTTGCACAGGAAGTCTCTGGGGGATAAGGAATCAAACCCCTCTCTTTCTGAATGACAGGCTATCTCCCTAATCACTGGACCGTCCATTTTGTTCATTCTCCTTATTGTTTTACTCCAGCTTTCTGTGCTTATAATCTGTATTTAGACACCATTCATGAAATCTTCCCTATGCAGGATAGCAGTTCAGCATGTGAAATCAATGGGATGTCAGACTAAATATGCCTAAACTTAAGCACATGATGAAGTGCTGTACTGAATATAGATGGATTTAAACATCTTTAAGGGTTTCCTAGCTCCAGGCATTATTTAGGATCAGACTGAGCCTTTAATGAATATTTTAATGAAGTATGATACAATGCCAAGAATGTGTGTGTTTGTGTGTGAGATAGAGAGAGATTGTGTGTGTGACAGAGAGAGAGACTGATGCTTGGTCTACACTAGGCAGGTAAGTTCATCGTAGCTACACAATTCTAGTGCGGCAATTGTGTAGCTATAATCAACTGATCTGCAATCAACGTATCTGGCCTTCTTCACAAATCTCCAATTGATCTCCCTTACTCCTTGAGATATTGAGGAGTACAGGCGTCAACTGCTGACCCAAGGTAGTTCAATTTCACATGTCTCTACCAGACATGTGAAGTTGAACTCCAGAAGATCAACCCTGACCAAGTCAGTCTGCTGCATAGTCTAGACCAGGGATTCCCAACCTCTGGGTCGGGACCCAAACATGGGTCACCATTAGATTTTCTAAGGGTCGTCAGCTGGGCAGCTCCAAGCCGCATGCGGCTCTTTAAGGAACAATTTATGGCTCCCACCACTGCTCACTCATCCAGCTCCCAGTCCCTGCCCTGCTGTGCTGAAATGAAAACTCAGTTTAATTGGTTTAATGGCCTGCAGGAGGGATCCAGCCATTAAACCAGTTAAACTGAGTCCCATTTCAGGTAACTGCCCGCACTGCAGGTGGGGAAAGGGAGTAGGAAGGGGAGCTGCGCAGAGGAGGTGGCAACGGCCCAGCAAAGAAACAGCAGTGGCAGTGCATGATGCTTGTGTGAGGTAAGTGGGCGGAGTGGTTTGAGGATGCGAGGGTTCTAAGCCGGGGGCGGGGCATGCATTTTTCACAGGGAAGAACCTCGCCCCACCATTTTCAATTGCCTTGGGTCACGAAGTCTTACTGGGGTTCTTGGAGGGAAGACAGATGAAGAAGGGGCAGCCCCTGCAGGCTGGCCCTGTCCCAGCCACCAGCAAATCATGGGAGGATGGGGATAACTGGAGAGGTGGTAGCTTCTTTGAGCCTGGCTCTCCCCCTCCACCAGTCAACCTACAGACTGCAGGGGGATAGCTGGAGGGGGCAGCCTCAAATAGCCTGCAGGCCATGGGAGGGGCTGCTGGAGGCCAGGAACAGCCCTCGGAACTTGGCCCTACTCAGACAGCCCACAGGCTGTGGGAAGAGGGCTGCTAGAGGGGGAACAATTGAAGGGGAACAGCCCCTGGAGCCTGTCCCCACAAACAGCCTGCACACTCTTTATATAAGTGGATGATCTGGCCCAAATGACATCTCTGATAGCGCAACCACTGGGGGTGTTTTTATAAGGATTCAGAACAAAAAGTGCCATCCACGTAACTACCTTGAGCATCTAGGTGCTTGTGGGTGTACTATTCTCCAAGTACTCATTTGATTTTTCCCTGGTTAGGCGAGGGAGTTATGTAGTGAGTCACCGCACAATATGGTTTGGCTACACACAATCCAAGAGAAAGAACAAATATCTGACGGAGAGCCAGAGAGCACTTTTTCCTTCATTGCTGCCATTAGGCCATGAAAATGGGAATGTATGCGAGGAATTTCCCACTTTATGTTCCAGCCCTCATCTCAGAAAAAATCCCCCCTTTGTATTTTGGCTATGCCAGAGTAACGCTGTTATTCTCCCATGCAGTCTGGGTGAGTCAGTTATCTTGTTAGACAAGACTGATGACAAGGCAATGGCTGACTGAGCCACTACAAGGTTTATCAATGCAAACTGAAAGAATCTGCCTATCAGTTAGTGAAACAGGAGATGCGGCTTCTTCATTGAACCACTTTTTGGAGAGGGCTCTTTTGTGCTGTCTCTTTCATCTACATGAAAATAAACAGCCTCTGCTTAAACATTCAGTTTGTATCAATAAAAGGTCAGTGTCAGTAGCAGTATACACTTACAATTTAAGATGTGTTGATGCTGTCAGTCTCTCATAAAATCCCGAATTTTTTTCTTTTAGAAGATGAAATTTTGTCCCTGTTTTAAGTTATTGGAAAACTCATATTGACTGTAATGGAGGCAGAATTTCACCTGTAGAATCTTTCATCAAAGTATTTCCAAGCATTTCACAAATATTAATTCATTGAGTCTCATAAGATACTTTCAAGGTTAGATAACGTTATAGCTACATGCCTGAAAACAAGCTTAAATTATACTGGGGTGGAATATTATATCCTTAATCATGAGCTCCAGGAGATAGGTACATCTCCATATTCACCTTTTTAGAAATCTGATCTCTGCTTATTAATGACTCAGTAGGTGGCACTCTTCTCTTTGACTCAGTACGGAATTGATACCCAACATCATGTTAGGGGTGCAGTGCAGACAGAACAGTCAACTTACAGGTGAGACGCACACTGTGTTATTTAAAGATGTGTTGTAAACCCCGCTACAGCAAAACACTTAAGCACCTGCTTAAAACCATCAACATATTTAATGCACAGATGTCAGTTGAAACATGGGCTTAAGCCCCATTCCCTAAAGTTAAGCACGTGCGAAGGGCTCTGCGTTCAGCATCATTTCCAGTACAACGCATCTCGAGATCTGAAGAAGTGGGTCTGTCCCGTGAAAGCTCATTGCCTAATAAATTATTTCATTAGTCTTTAAAGTGCTACAGGACTGCTTGTTTGGTTTGTTAGAGTACAGACTAACACATCTGCCTCTCTGTGAATGCTGAATCGAGACAGACTTCAAAATTTAGACCTAAGATATCTAGCACATGTTTGGGTACAATTCTAATATAGTAAAATGCTAAAAAATAACAGTTAGTAATATACTAAAAAAATGTCCTAGGCTTTAATAGTGGCATAAACTTCTATTTATGTAGCACTTGCTGTCATTTTTTTCCTGGCTTCTTACTTTGAGGATTTCTTATAGTCACAATTATTATTGCCATACAGAATGTTCATTTGTTAGTTAGAACATGTCCCTTATTTTAAGTAAGGGATTTTATTTTAAACCTAGTATTTTTTTTTAAATTGTGTGCTATCATTGGTTTCAAAGTAACACAAGTAAGAGTATTTTAGGTTCAAACAGGCAGATATATTGAATGATACCGAACAGCTATTAGGTACTGAATGGGATACTGATTACATTATGGGAAGTAGTGTGAAAAACGTCAGAGAAATTTTACCAAATGCTGTTGAACCCAAGAAAGAAATTAGGATTAACTAAATTTCAGATTTTAATGGAGAGTTTTGGCTGTTTCTTGTTTCATTTCAGTAGTTTTGCCCATTCTTACCAGTAATATTTCAGTGGCTGGAGAATACACTGGGTGACAAACACACTTTTAACTACAGGCTGAACCGCTCTAATCCCGCACCCTCAGGATCTGACCAGTGCCAGATGACAGAATATGCAGACCACAGGAGGTCAATATTGTCCAGCAGTATTACCAGCACTTTCACTCCTTACTGGGTTCACAGAAGACATTTAAGGGTAAACTGGAGCTGATTAACAGCACAGAACACTGAGAGCCAGGACTGGTGGCTGGAAACAAACTTTATGGGACCACAGGAAACTTGCCCACATCCATGATAAGTGGTCGTTCAGCTAATTTCATGCCAGATTATGGATATTATTGGATGATACAGTTCTGGATTAGAGAGGTTCAGCCTGTATTTGGAGTGTTATAAAAAGTAAATTATGTAAGTGCCAAAGGAGTTGCCTAAAACTAGCTGTCCTGGCAAAAGAAATAGAATGTTCACTGTGATATTCCGCTCCCCTACCCCCCACTTTTTTTTTTCCCAAAAGGTTTTGATAGACTTTCCTACCCTCTGAAGAATGTAGTCAGGCAATAAAAAATATCTTTGTGAAGATTTTTATGATTTCTTATTAGCCTTGATTCTTTGAAATGTTATTCCTGTTTGAAGTTTTCCCACCAACTCTACCCTCACAATTGCTGAAATATTTAACAAAAGATTCTTAGACTATATCTTTTCTTTCTTATGACTCTGTTAAAACCCACAATGAGAATGGGATGCATATTCCAAGGGATTTCTGTGCTGCCATGTGAATATGATCTCACAGAGGCTTACATGGTTTGACATAAGAACGCAGGGCTCATAGAACAAGTCCCTGATTTAAGGGTTAGCAGCTGCAGTGAAAAGGCTTTCTGGCCTAGTTTTGGTGGCAGGCATTCAGGGAGATGCTCCAAAGTTGTTTTAGACAGTGTTACATAGCAACAAAATACAGACAGGCCCAGCAGTTATCTTTCTGAACCTGGGAAGTTGAGAGCCAATAAAGAAGGGCAATGTTGCACATAATGATGATTTCCTTTAATTATCCTTCAAACTGAAATGATGTCTCATGTTAGTAAGTGAGCACTGACTTCCTTCTTCTCCAGCTCTCTTCCACAAGAGGCTCTGCGTGCTGTCCTTCCTCATTTGTCTTGTGGCTGCTCAGACCACCCAATTTTCAGTCTGAGCTGTTACTTCACACAGCAATCCAGACGACAGCACAGCCTTGAAATGCTCAGCACCAAACTCAGCTCTGAGGTATGCTTCCTAATACTTTGGTTGCAGTGATTTTCTCTCCCTTTGGATATGGCAATACATCTAAATCAGAAGATCATCTCACTACGGGAGCATGGAGGTACGGGCGTGGCTGTGGCACAGGGCAGCCCCCATGCAGGACAGGGACGGAGTGCTACTCTGCTCTGCTTCACTCCACTCCACTCCTGGCCACATTCCCAGCTGCTGGTTCTATACCTCGGCAAGGATCCTGACTCTGCATCTGGCGTCCTGGCTGCTGGCCCTAGGTGTGGTCTCAGCTTTGGTCTTACCTCTCTCGGCATCCTCTTCCCCCTGGGGCCATGGCCTCACTCCTTGCCCTGGTTCTGTAGGGAGGGAGACAGCACAGACAGGGGTGATGGTGGAGGGGCAAAGAAATAAAAGTTTGGGGACCCCTGATTTAAATAGAAGATATGAGGCCTGGGTTCTACAGCTATGGGCCGTGTCTACACGTGCCCCAAACTTCGAAATGGCCATGCAAATGGCCATTTCGAAGTTTACTAATGAAGCGCTGAAATGCATATTCAGCGCTTCATGAGCATGCGGGCGGCAGCCGCGCTTCGAAATTGATGCTCCTTGCTGCCGCGCGGCGCGTCCAGACGGGGCTCCTTTTCGAAAGGACGCTGCCTACTTCGAAGTCCCCCATGAGCTCATGGGAATAAGGGGACTTTGAAGTAGGCGGCGTCCTTTCGAAAAGGAGCCCCGTCTGGACGCGCCGCGCAGCGGCAAGGAGCGTCAATTTTGAAGCGCGGCTGCCGCCCGCATGCTCATGAAGCGCTGAATGTGCATTTCAGCGCTTCATTAGTAAACTTCGAAATGGCCATTTGCATGGCCATTTCGAAGTTTGGGGCACGTGTAGACGTAGCCATGGTGACTTATACTCAATTGCCCATTTTGAAACCTTTAATTCTCAACAAGCTAACCCTCCAAATGTCTACTTCATTCCAAGCAGCTTCCTTCCACATGGAACCAACCAGAGACCGTGTGCAGCTTGACTTGCTGCTCACAAACAGGGAAGAACTAATAGGAGAAATAGAAGTGGGTGGCAACCTGGGCTGCAGCGATCATGAGATGGTAGATTTCAGGATTCTGACCAAAGAAAGAAAGGTGAGCAGTAAAATACAGACTCTTGATGTCAGAAGAGTAAAATTTGACTCCCTGAGAGAGCTGATGGGCAGGATTCCCTGGGAAACTAATATGAAGGGAAAAGGAGTTCCGGAGAACTGTCAGTATTTTAAAGAAGTCTTATTGAAGGCACAGGAACAAACCATCCCGATGAGCAGCAAGAAAAGCAAATATTGTAGGGAACCAGCTTGGCTTACCAGGGAAATCCTTGGTGATCTTAAATTCAAAAGAGATGTGTATCAGAAGGGGAAACTTGGACAGATGACTAAGCAGGAGTATAAATATATGGCTGGAGAATACGAGGGAGTAATCAGGAAAGCAAAAGCACAATCGGAACTCTAGCTAGCAAGGAATGTGAAGGGCAACATGAGGGTTTCTACAGGTATGTCAACAACAAGAGGGCTATTGGGGAGGGTGTGAAGCCATTACTGGTGAGGGAGGTAACTTGGTAACAGATGATACGGGAAAGGCTGAAGTACTCAATGTTTTGTTGTTTTTTTTTTGCTTCAATCTTCACGGACAATGTCATCTCCCAGACTATTGCATTAGGCAATAAAGTATAGGAAGAAGGAGGGTAGCCCTTGGTGGGTAAAGAACAGGTTAAGAGCTATTTAGAAAAGCTAGACACTCACAGATCCATGGGTCTGGATTTAATGCATCTAAGTGTACTGAGGGAATTGGCAGATGTCATTGCAGAGCTTTTGGCTCTTTGAGAACTCGTGGAGAGCGGGAAAAAAAGTAATAAAAAAATTACCAGGCTATCTTCACTCCTAGGCTGTCATACTCCTAATTTGTCCCATATGTTTACAAAATCTGATAAGATTCAGTTTTGAGAATCCAATTTTGGAAAGTTTGTAACATGGAAGATGATTACAAAAATTTAGGAAAAGGAAAGCTACAGTAACTAACTCCATTCTTTCCCCTAGCAGTTAAATACTTTGTGGTGTTACTTGTAAATGAATTGAGTCATTATATAAAAGGATGATATTGGCTCTGACCCAAAACTCTCAACATTGTTAACATTCTCAAAATAGATTTTGCCTTATTATATTGTTGCTTATGTCCATTTCTAGTTCTAAAAGTTTTTGTAGTGCTGTTCATTCTGCAACAAAAGCCGAGAAACTCTTGAACCATAGAAGTCAGTCGGTGTTTTAGGGTTCACAATAACTACGAATGGCAGGTAACCCAGTAAGAGCATTTTGTCTTATCAGTACACATTATTAATGAACATCAACAGTGTGCCTACAAATTTGCTACTTGTATGTCCTGTGGAAGCAAAGAGTCTGATTCGGTTTAGAGCTGGGAGGCTTCAGTTTACAGGGACAATTTCTCCCTTCTGAGTCTTTTTGTTTCTGCTAGCTTGTCATTCCTATGTCTCTTTGATTCAAACAAAGAGGGGGACAAACAGAGGGCTTAGAGTCGGCAGGTAAATTTTTAAGATGTCTTTCTTCCAACTTCACTTCCTGTGAATGAAAACGAGTTCTCCCATATACAGCCCTAATGATCAAGCTTCACATGGGATGAGTGATAGTGTGACAGGCAGAAAAAAAAAGTCCTGTCTTCCATCAGCCTGAGGCCAGGTTATGCCACTCTCCCTCCCAAGCAGCTGTACATTTCAGCATTGTCTACACTGGAAACAGTAGTACCCACCTGCTCAGCAACACAGGCCACCAGGAACATGTGATTTTGGTATGTGTTCTCTGCGCAGGTAGTGAAAGCACAGTTCAGATTAAGGTTTCTGTCCTGTTTCTAAAAACCTGCCATGGAATTCATCTGGTCACCACAAGAGACCTTCCATGACCACTGCTTACTACAACTGTTGTACTGGAATAAGTAGATGAGAAATGGGAGAGAGGTTCATAACCCCAGGAGACAGTGGGCCAGATCTGCACCTCATGTAAATTGGCAGTATTACATTTAAGCCAATGGAGCAATGCTGATTAACACCAGCTGAGAATTTGGCCCTCATAGGAGCAATTCACAATTGCCAGAATAAACAGCTCACTTCCAGATCTAACAGCAAAACATACCCCTTCATCCAATATTTTTCACAGAACCTCCCTCATTCTCATCTTCTATATATTTTAGAGCATCTGTCTGTCTGTCTGTCTGTCGATATAATGTTTGTCCAAAAGATCCTTTTAAACCATAAGAGTATGACCACATAATTTGGTATGCAGCTTCCTCTTACCCTAACATAAACCAAAGTCAGGGTATGGTTGTGCCTGGAAAGTAGGAAATGCCTGAAATCCCAGGATTTCCCAGAACAAGGGAAGGCAGGGACAACAACAGGAGGGACAACATACTTCAGGCTCACCACTGGGGACAATGAGCACAGGGAATAGCGAAACAGCAGGGTGATTACTGGGGGCAGGAAAACAATGGCCATGTGGAGGCAGCTGTTCACCCTGCTGGGAGAGGTAAATGCCCCTGTACCCCACTCCCCAGCCCTGCTGCTCAGTCACAGTCTTGTTCAGGGGGTGCCCTGCTGCCTTCTTGCAACTCCCCTACACAGTTAGCCCCACATCGTTTGCCTAAACCATGTACTTTTGCCTTTAATCTTCCAAACAGGGGGAAAAAAATAAAAAAAGCCTTATTTTGCTTAAATACCTGAGCAACATTGGGTCAATTTGCTAGTTAATTTAATTAAAAAACAAAACAAAAACAAAATGACATGGCTAAAGCCTGACTAAAATCAGAAAGAGAAGAGAAAAACATAGCCATGTTATCACTGTTAAGTTCTTTTGGAGGGTTGGGGGATATCTGAATGATAAAAGGCCAGATAAATAGGTGGATGGATAAAATTACATGTGGGTCAGATTAAGAACTCCCTCAAATGCTTGTAAAAGACTTTCATTTGTCATTAGCTGCATTAACACCTGGCACAGATAAGTCAGCTTGTCCACACCTGACTAGTTAATCTTGTGGTGGGAAATTCTCTGCTAGTTTAAAATGAGCCAAACAAGTTCCCATGCCAAAGGCCAATCTATAACTCTCATGGGCATGTTAGGGGCAGAAAAGAACATGCTGCATTTGAGCAGAGCTTCACTCTATCATCCCTGGCATGGTGCTTGACTGGCAGTTGCCACCTTTCATCTATAGCAGGCTCTAGGATGCCATGATTGCTGTTGGGGGTTGGAGTTTAAGATTCAGATGACTGCAACCAGCTCCATGATGCTCACCAATCCCAGCTATTTATGATGAGCATATTTTGGACTGTTATCTCCACACAAAAGTTCTTCAAATAGTTTGCATGTGTGCTAAAAGTCATTTGGATTATACTTGCTTTCAGCATGGCTAAATATCAGCCTAGTCCACATGCTGCAGATGGCCCTAAAAGAGGTGAGACTGACAGAGTTAAGTAGTTCTTCAGTTATTGTCACACAGAACGCTAAAGTTATTTTGAAATCCTCCAAGAGCCACTAATTCTGAGAACTCTGTTGAGCACTGTGGAATAGGAACCCAGAAGGGACTATAATTGAAACTGTTTACAACAGTACAGCTGCATCTGCAGAGCCCCTTCCTTTCAGAAGGGGCATGCAAATGAGCAAGAGGGGAAACTCAGATGAGACATGGATTTAAATATCTCAGACCTCATTTGCATATTTCCCCATGATCTGGCTTCTGGAGGAACCATTTTTGGAAGCCACAGCAGCCATGGGGACAGGGTTCCTTTAAAAGGAAACCTCCCTTTCGAAAGCACCCTTCTTCCTGAAACAAAATAGGAAGAAGGGTGCTTTTGAAGGGGAGGAGGGTTCCTTTCAAAGGAACCCTGTCCACATGGCTGCTTTGGCTTCTGGAAATGGCTCTTCTGGAAGCCAGATCACACAGGAATATGCAAATGAAACATGAAGTATTTAAATATGCAACTCATTTGCATTTCCAATCTTGCTCACTGGCATGTCCCTTCTGAAAGGGAGGGGCTGTGTAGATGCAGCTTACCTGAGTGGAGTAAACCTACAGTGGTTCATGCTTTGAATAAGCAATCCAGGGAAAATACACTAAACTCATTTCAGTTAAAAACAATTCAATTCTCCAGTGCAAACAAAGCTTTCCTCTGAATGCTGTGTCAACATATTTAGGCTACATCTACACTACAGAGATCTTTCGAAAGAAGCCCTTCTGGGAAATCTCTTCCCAAAGAATTTCTTTCAAAAAAGTGCCTCCACACACAAAAAAGCAGATCAAAAGAGTGATCTGCTCTTTTGAAAGACAGTGTCCACATAGCCCCTGCCCTTTCAAAATAACTGTCCAGGGATCAAAAAATCAGGTGCAATGAGGACTGCTCTTTCGAAAGAAGGGCCCTGTGGAGCATTGTAGCACGTCCCGTGACGCCCAGCCCCTTGGTCTAGGGCGGGCGGCAGTTCACCAGAGTTATATAGTTCTGGGCCCAGCCCTCAGTCCAGGGCGGGGCAGCAGTTCACAAGAGTCAAGCACCAGCCCAGCCCTCAGTTTGGGGCGGGGCAGCAACACAAGGATAAGCACCGGCCCAACCCTCAGTTTGGGGCGGGGCAGCAACACAAAGGGAAAACACCAGCCCAGCCCTCGGTTTGGGGCGGGGCAGCCACACAAGGATAAGCACCGGCCCAACCCTCAGTTTGGGGCGGGGCAGCAACACAAAGGAACTATAGACAGGCTCAGCGGGGGCTGGCCCTGTCAGGGAGGGGGGTAGTGGGTCGCAGGCCCTCCCACTCCACTGCGACCCGGCCCGGGGCCCTGGGGGTCGCTCACATGCAACCCCGGCAGTGGGGATCCAGGCCGCAACACACTGCCATTGGTTCGTGAGCGACGTTCCCCGGGCCACTTCCTACCTCACCCTCTGTTGGCGGCAGGTCCCAGTCCATCTGGTCGAGGGGTCCTCCTAGGTCGGTCTCCTCGGGGTCATCCACCTGTGGGGGCCCTGGCCAATCGTCCATGACCACGTCGTTAGGGTAGTCAGGCGGTGGCAATACAGGAGAAGCAGGGCAGTCCTGGGTCCGAGTGTTGTAGGGATCCGCCGGGGCTCTGAGGCAGCCTGCTCCCGGGGCCTCTTCCACGGCAGGGGGTCTCCACCGACGGGAAGGTCCTGGTAGGTCCGGGAAGTCCGGGTAGTCTCCTTGGGGCATACGGATGCGGAGTTGCATGGAGCCTCTGGGGGCCTGCTCCTCCAGCCTGGCAGGGCGGCTGCAGGCCCTCTCCCTTTGGCCCCGGGGAGCTCGTGCAGGCACGTCCTCCTTGCCCGGAAGCCCAGCACTGAATGGTGCCCGAGTCCCGCCTTTGGCTCTTCTCGCCCTTGGCCCCGCCCTCTGAGGGGCGGGCCTCTGGTCTCCTGACTCCGGCCCCGCCCACCAGGGCCTTGGCATAGCTTCCCCGGCCTCTGGGTCCGCAGGAGGCCATACTGACCCACTACATTCCCCCCCCGCCAAGTCCGTCTCCCATGCCATGGGGGCGGGCTCTTCCATTTCCCCCAGGCGGGACAGGAAGTCTGCATTTATGTGGTCCTTACCTGCCCGATGACGTATGTCGAAGGCATATGGTTGCAGTGCCAAGTACCACCGCATAATACGGGCATTTGTATCCCTCATCCGCGCCAGCCACTGTAAGGGTGCATGGTCTGTAACTAGGGTGAAGGGGGCACCCAGCAGGTAGTACCTCAGGGCGTCGCAGGCCCACTTCACCGCCAGAGCCTCCTTTTCTATCACGGCATAGCGCTGTTCCCTGGGGAAGAGCTTCCGGCTGATGTAAACTACGGGGTGGTCCTCTCCGTCCACTTCCTGGGACAGGACAGCTCCCAGGCCTACACCGGAGGCATCTGTCTGCAGGATGAACGGACGAGTGAAGTCGGGGCTGTAGAGGACTGGTTCCCGTATTAGGCATTGTTTTAGTGCCCGGAATGCCTTGTCGGCAGCCGCAGTCCACACCACCCTTTGTGGCTGGGTTTTCGTTAGCAGCTGCGTCAGGGGGGCTGCAACTGAGGTGAATTCAGGGATGAAGCGCCGGTAATATCCTGCCAGTCCCAGGAACTGTCGTACCTGTCGCTTGGTACTGGGGGGAGGGCAGGCCGCTAAGGCCTGTACCTTGCCCACGAGGGGCTTTACCCGGCCCCCTCCTATGGTATACCCCAGGTAGGTCGTCTCCTGCCAACCAATCCGGCACTTCTTTGGGTTCATTGTTAGGCCCGCGGCCCTCAGAGACCTAAGGACCGCGGCCACCCGGTCTAGATGTTCCTCCCAGTGACGACTATATATAACGATGTCATCAAGGTAGGCCGCGGCATAGTCCCTGTGGGGCTGAAGGAGACGGTCCATAAGCCTCTGGAAAGTCGCCGGGGCACCATGGAGACCAAAAGGCATCCGGGTGAACTGATACAGGCCCGATGGGGTCGCGAAGGCGGTCTTCTCTCGTGAGGAAGGTGTCAGGGGGATCTGCCAGTACCCCTTGCTGAGATCCAGGGTACTAAAGTAGCGGGCGGCCCCCAGACGTCCCAGCAGCTCATCGACGCGGGGCATCGGGTACGCATCGAATTTGGAGACTGCATTCACCCGCCTGAAATCGATGCAGAACCGCTGGGTGCCGTCGGGCTTTCAGACGAGCACCACGGGGCTGCGCCACTCGCTTTGGGATGGCTCTATGACTCCCAGAGCCAGCATCGCCCGTACCTCCTCCTCTACTACCTCACGCATTCGAAAGGGTAGTGGACGTGTGGCATCGCGAACCACCTTCCCTGGCTCTGTACAGATGACGTGGCAGACCAGGGAGGTGTGTCCTGGGAGGGCCGTGAAGTTCTCTTGGAATGCCTGGAGGAGGCACTGGGCCTGTTTCCGCTGCTCCCCCGTTAGCGTTGCCCCAAGGGCCGGTTGTACAGGTTCCTCCCCATGAGGCACCTGGGGTCCTAGTTCGGGTTCCGGGGCGCAGGGGTTTATCATGAAGCCCTCCCGGTCCCGCCATGGTTTTAAAAGGTTAACGTGGTATCGCTGTGTCTTCTTGCGGCGGTCGGGTTGGCGGACTTCGTAGGTGACCGGCCCTACGGCTCGAACAACTTCGTAGGGTCCCTGCCACCTAGCCAACAGCTTCGATTCGCTGGACGGCAGTAGGACCAGGACCCGGTCACCTGGCTCGAAGCTGCGGCTCCGTGCCTCCTGATTGTACGATCGAGCCTGGGACACCTGCGCAGTTCTCAAATTTTCTTCTGCGAGAGCCCCTACCCGTTCCAGGTGCTTCTGGAGCCGGAGAACGTATTGCAGCAGTCCTTTTGAGGGGGACGCGGTTTGTTCCCAGACCTCTCGCACCAGGTCAAGGACTCCCCGGGGACGCCGTCCGTATAACAGTTCAAATGGCGAAAACCGCGTCAAGGACTGGGGAACCTCGCGGATGGCCAAAAGCAAGGGGGGCAACAACTGATCCCACCGTCGCAGGTCTTCTGGGGGGAATTTGCGCATCATTTCTTTTAGCGTGCGGTTGAATCGCTCGACCAGGCCATCTGTCTGAGGGTGGTACACGGAGGTGTGTAACTGTTTGATCCCAAGGAGGGCACAGACCTGTTTCATCAGGCGTGATGTGAAGTTAGTTCCCCGGTCCGTAAGCAGTTCCCGTGGTAATCCTACCCGGGCAAAGATCTTCATTAGTTCCCCTGCGATGGTGCAGGCCGTGATATTGCGCAGTGGGATTGCCTCCGGGAAGCGAGTGGCATAGTCCACGAGGACTAACACAAACTTATAGCCAGCTATGCTCTTAGGGAGCGGGCCCACTAGGTCCATAGCCACCCGCTCGAACGGGGTCCCCACCACTGGCATTGGAACCAGGGGGGCCCTAGGGACCCGTGGGGGCGCAGCAAGCTGGCACGCGGGGCAGGAACTACAATAGTCCTTCACATCTTGGTAGACCCCGGGCCAGAAGAATCGGGATAGTATTCGGGCCACGGTTTTCTCTTGGCCCAGATGGCCTGCAGCAGGGATGTCATGGGCCAGCTTCATCACGGCCCGTCGGTGGCACTTCGGCACCAAAAGCTGTGCCCATTGGCCCTGGGTCTGGGGGTCCCGATTCACCCGGTAGAGGCGATCCTGGCGTAGCTCAAAGTGGGGCCATTGCGTCATGAGCTGGGGGTTTGTCGCCACACCGTCGATGGCCGCCACCTGAGAATAGGCCCGACTTAGTGTGGGGTCGTCTTTTTGATCGCGACAAAAGTCCGAGGTTGCCCCGTCGTTGGGGCTGGTCCCTTTTGGGCCTTCAGCAGGTCTTTCCTCTGGGGACTCCAGGCTCGGCTCCACACTCTCCTCGGGTGGGTCCCTGGGCGTGTCCCCTTCTAGAACAGGGGCCGCCTCTTCGTTGGGTCCCATGGCCGGCCGGAAGATGTCTGTGAAGCCTGGCCAGTCCCGACCCAACACCACAGGGTACGCTAGTTGGGGGGTTAGGCCGACGACCAGATAATGGGTCACCCCTGCCACCGTCAGGGGCACTCGTGCGCTGGGGTAAGGGCGCACATCGCCATGGATACATTGGAGCCTGATAGTCCCTAGAGCGGGGTCAGCCTCCAGGCCGGCACGTTGTCGTATTAGAGTCTGGCTGCACCCCGAGTCCACTAAAGCAATCACGGCTTTGTTTCCCACGAGGACTGGGACTGTAATTGTGGGTGCCTGAGGGGGTCGCGCCCTCTTTTCAGCCGCCCACACTCGGCCAAAGCTACAGATGCCCTCCGGGCAGTCTCGTTGGAGGTGCCCCCATTGACCGCAACTGAAGCAGGGTCCTACCGCGGGCTGGGCCCGCCCCCGGGTTTGGCGCCCCTTAGGATCTGGTGGTCGCGTGCTAGTAGCCCCCTCCATCCGCCCCTGGAGTTTACCGGGGTCCTGCTTCAGGGGCGTCGTCCGACATAGCTTGGGTGGGTCCCGCAGCTGGCCGGATGATTTGGAGCGGGGCTCCTCTGGCTTCCCAGCTCCCCGACGCAGGGGCCAGGACGATGGTACCAGGCCCGTGGGCGTCTCTGGCTCTTCCGCCGCTAGGAAGTCTTCCATAAGATCCACAGCAACTTGCACGGTGGCAGGGCGGTGGCGCCGCACCCAAGCCCGTCCTCGAGGTGGGAGGATGCAGAGGAGCTGCTCAAGCACAACCTGCTCCACGACCTCTGCGGAGGTTCTCATCTCCGGCTGCAGCCACCGCCGGCACGCGTCCCTCAACTCCTGTGCCACACACCGTGGCCGGGCTCCCGGAGGGTAGGTCAGGGACCGGAAGCGCTGGCGAAAGGTCTCCGGGCTGACGTCCAATGCGTCTAGGACACCTGCCTTTACCCGGTCATAATCTCGGGCGTCTTCCACCGACAAAGCCCGATAGGCTCTCTGGGCCCCCCCGGTCAAATAAGGGGCCAGTAACGTGGCCCACTGGCTCCGGGGCCACCTGGCCACCACTGCCACCCGCTCGAAGGTGACCAGGAAGGCCTCCGGGTCATCCGCGGGGCCCATCTTCGTCAGGCGTACCGGCGGGGCCGACGCTGGGCCCTCCCCTGGAGCTTCCTGCTGTGGCTCGGCGGGTAGCGGCACCAGGGCTGCCAGCTGCTGCAGGCACCGTTGCTGGTGCTCCTGGCTCTGTGCCATTAGTTCTGTCAGGAGCTGCTGCTGCTGGGCTCCCAGCTGCTGGAGTAATTGCTGCTGCTGCTGTAGTTGGGCAGCTTGCTGTTTTTGCTGGCTCTCCGCCAAATACTGCAGTAACCTGTCCACCTCCATTGGGGAAGCAGAGTTAGCAGCAATACAAGAACCCACAAAACAAGCCCAGAGGGAAAGAGGAGAGAGAGACAAAAACGCAAAAAAAAAAAAGATAGCGGACAGTTGCCCTCACTGTCCAGGGACCTTCCCCTCCGTGGGTCTGCGCCCACTTCCTCACCCCTTACGTCAGGGGTGGGGATCGAATTACCCACATTCTCCACCACGTGTAGCACGTCCCGTGACGCCCAGCCCCTTGGTCTAGGGCGGGCGGCAGTTCACCAGAGTTATATAGTTCTGGGCCCAGCCCTCAGTCCAGGGCGGGGCAGCAGTTCACAAGAGTCAAGCACCAGCCCAGCCCTCAGTTTGGGGCGGGGCAGCAACACAAGGATAAGCACCGGCCCAACCCTCAGTTTGGGGCGGGGCAGCAACACAAAGGGAAAACACCAGCCCAGCCCTCGGTTTGGGGCGGGGCAGCCACACAAGGATAAGCACCGGCCCAACCCTCAGTTTGGGGCGGGGCAGCAACACAAAGGAACTATAGACAGGCTCAGCGGGGGCTGGCCCTGTCAGGGAGGGGGGTAGGGGGTCGCAGGCCCTCCCACTCCACTGCGACCCGGCCCGGGGCCCTGGGGGTCGCTCACATGCAACCCCGGCAGTGGGGATCCAGGCCGCAACACACTGCCATTGGTTCGTGAGCGACGTTCCCCGGGCCACTTCCTACCTCACCCTCTGTTGGCGGCAGGTCCCAGTCCATCTGGTCGAGGGGTCCTCCTAGGTCGGTCTCCTCGGGGTCATCCACCTGTGGGGGCCCTGGCCAATCGTCCATGACCACGTCGTTAGGGTAGTCAGGCGGTGGCAATACAGGAGAAGCAGGGCGGTCCTGGGTCCGAGTGTTGTAGGGATCCGCCGGGGCTCTGAGGCAGCCTGCTCCCGGGGCCTCTTCCACGGCAGGGGGTCTCCACCGGCGGGAAGGTCCTGGTAGGTCCGGGAAGTCCGGGTAGTCTCCTTGGGGCATACGGATGCGGAGTTGCGTGGAGCCTCTGGGGGTCTGCTCCTCCAGCCTGGCTGGGCGGCTGCAGGCCCTCTCCCTTTGGCCCCGGGGAGCTCGTGCAGGCACGTCCTCCTTGCCCGGAGGCCCAGCACTGAATGGTGCCCGAGTCCCGCCTTTGGCTCTTCTCGCCCTTGGCCCCGCCCTCTGAGGGGCGGGCCTCTGGTCTCCTGACTCCGGCCCCGCCCACCAGGGCCTTGGCATAGCTTCCCCGGCCTCTGGGTCCGCAGGAGGCCATACTGACCCACTACAAGCATCTACAAGTTTTCTTTCGAAAGAAAGAGCTCTTCCTGAAACAGAAGTGGCAGAACACATTCAAAAGGAATGCCATGGTCCTTTGATTTACTTTCAAAAGAACGCTTTCTGTGTGTACATGCTCTGCGGGATATTTCAAAAGAGCCCCCTTCTTTCAAAAAACCTTTCAAAAGGACTTGCTAGTGCAGATGCAGCCTTAGAGTCTGTTCATATTCTTTCCCCTGATTGTTCTAGTAGGTGGTTGTGGTGCAAGAAGTTTCTTCTAATGGCATGTATCAAAATATGAATGGTTGTACAATCCTATTGCATTGATGAGGTTAATATATCAAAAGTTTTCAGAAGCTAAGGTAAATAAAAGAAGGACCTACATCAAAGACATTTGTAGGTTGCTTTCTAAAACAGTTTACAAAACAAAAGATTACTAAATATTCAAGGAGTAGGGTTTATCATGCCGGTCTCAAAGAGTATCAGGTTAAAAAACATTCTACTAAAGTTAAAGAATGCTTAATTTGGAAAAACATGTTCAAAAAGAAATTTCTCAGGTAATTGGTGATAAAAGAAACATTTTGCCTTTAATTCCAAACTGATATAAAAATATACAATTAGGTAAAAGGTTTCAGTATTGTGAAGGTTTTCACCTGTATATCTGGATCGGAAGCTGGCAGGTGCAGGCTTCTGTTCACAGAAGGCCAGCCACTTTAAATAGTATCTTTAAGGGGTTAGATCTAATGTGCTTTGGATTTGGAAACTGATATCGGTGTAGTTGACTAAATATGGGTTGTGTAAGTGACGTTAGCATATACTCCAGAAGTTAGACCTATGGAAGAGAAGGAAAGCTTTAGACGTGAGCTGGCAGAATCAGTGGCGGTAGTTGAAAGGAACACCTTTTTAGTAGGCAGGGGTGAGTCCCACTAGCATGTTAGTGAAGAGACCCCAGTACAAGAAGTGGTGGAAGAATTTGGTTCTGGTAAAAGGAAGCAGAAGAAGACAAGTATTTTGAGTGGTGTTTATTTAGTGGGTTTTTAAGCGGGGGAGTACATAGTTTGAAAACAAAATCCCACCTGGTGATTTACTGTAGAGGAAAAGGTGAAGGACAGATGGCTATATGTTGATAAAACATATCAAAATTGTGAAATACAAGGTCATACTGAGTTCATCTGGCAGAACAATATAAGCTATCTGACTGCCAACTTGAGAGAACAGGAATAAAGATGAAATTGAGTAAAAATTGTGTCAAGTAGTTATGTAAGAGAGGGAAGAGTTCTAACTAAAAGCAAAGGAGGACAGGTTTCATACTTTGCCAACAACAATGAAGTCAGTATAGGAAATTTAAAGAATATTTCATTAAGTTAGTGGGTGTAGTATGACAGAATGCATAGTCAGACAAAGATACTTGCTGTGTCTACACTGCAAAGATAACTTTGAAGTTGCTTACTTCGACGTACAACTTTGAAGTAAGCAACTTCAAAGTAGAGCATCTACACACACCCTACTTCAAAGTAGGGCACTACTCCATTCCCAGGGATGGAGTAAGGACTTCCAAGTTGGGCTCCCAAGTTAACTTCGAAGTAAGGGAATATGTGTGTAGACTCTCTGCTGGCTACTTCAATGTAGTGCCTAACTTCAAAGTTTGTTCCTAGTGTAGACGCACCCTTGGAGAATAAGTTGATGGTGACAGTGTGATGTGCAAGAAGGTAAAAAGAAAGATTCTCATCATTACAACTTGACTCAGTCAAAAATGCATATAAACAAGCAAAAGAAGAAGGGGGAGATGCAAAGGCAGTTGTTAAGGCAGGACTGGAGACTTTGGCTGCATCTACACTACGAGATAAATTCAATTTTTAATAAATTTGAATATTTAACCTCAATATTATGATTTTGAATTGTGTCTTACAAAGCTTCTTGAAATTCAACTCATCTATTTCCCATGTTGAGTCTCCATGTCCCCATTGCCCCATGCAAGTTTGACAGCGTGAGTGGTGCATTGTGGCTACCTATCCCACAGCGTCTTAGCCTCGGTTGGTTGTAGGTGTTTCATGTTTGAATCCCAGAATTCCAAGCACTGTACCAGAATTCAGAGCACCAGTAACTGTGCAGAAACAAACTGGAGATCTCGCCATTTCCTGCTGCGGCATTCCAGAACAAGCATGGATCCCAAAATGCTTCAATTCATAGCACACACAGTTTTGGCAACGACACTGGCTGTCGCACAGTTTTTCCTTCAATTAAAAAGCTCAGTGATGGTTCAGTATCATAATAGTGCTGCTGCTGCTGCTGACACGATGGTTTGAAAGAGCAAATCTCCCAACTGCAGTCCAAGAACTCAGAGTTGCTGATTGCCTTGTTGCAAGGGTGACAGTGGAGTGGCTGTTTTGGACTTGTGAGATCAGCACACAATAGTGGGACCACATTGTTTTTGAGTCCTGGGATAACCAGCAGTTGGTACAGAACTTTCGCATATGCAAGTCCACTTTCATGGAAACTTGTGATGTGCTTTTCAGGGGACGGGGCAGGCTGCAAAGCGGGGTAGCCACCAGGTGTCCTGGCCAGGTGTCCTGGGGGTGTCCATGGCAGGGAAACAATTTTTTCGATCATTTCTGGAGCAATCCTCCCCAGTGATCAAGCCACATGGAGGAGGTGGTAGGGAAGGATTCGATTACAGCCACATGGAAGGATGCCTGGGGAGGGGGGTGTTGAAGTACAATGAAAGAGAGGTAAAGAAAAATAAAATAAATAATCCAAAGAAAGGCTAGATGTAAGGGGATACAGGAGAGGAAATGCCCAGCAGAACATGGCATCTACAGGGCATGGGGGAGTTCTGAAAAATGAAAAGAAATGCAGGTTGGAAAGGGACATTGCAGGGGAGAAGCCCCACTGAACCTGCAAACTGTGTTGGGGGATTGGGGAAATGGAGTGCCCGCCAGCTGCTGTAGGCAAATGTAAAGGGGCAGAAAGCATGTTAAAAAAAACACAGATGTAAATTCCAATGCCTCTGCGAGTTGCCAAAGAAGACATCACCCTTCTAAAACTAACAGATATGGAGAAAGAGCACTTGCTCATGCTGTGTGACCAAAAGCCTGGAAAATTTGCTAAAATGCTGCACAGTGCCATGATACCAGATCGCTATCTGTTTGCCTGATGTGGCAAGGTGTACTACTGTGGAAGCCAAAACAAGTCAGGCCTGCCCAAGAGCCCCATGAAAAAAATACAAGAGTGCCTGGATGAGGCCTTTGAGGAGATCTCCAAAAAGGAGAAGTGCTCCATCCCAAGAAACATTGACACGCTGTTCTGAGGGGGACATAACCATAGCTAGAAAACCTGTACCCATAGATGACTCTATAGCTATACCCACCCCCAATCTGCTTCTAGCATGCAGAATAAATACTCACCCAAACCTCTTGGTCCAGGAGACTTGGGGACCAGCATGGAGGTCACCAGTTCCGGGTGTATGGTGAAGAGCTCCAGGCTGTCTGGCACATCTTCCTGTGTCCCCTGCTCATTGCCCCCTTTCTCCTGTCTGTTGCCCTCTTCCTCCAGGTCACCCAAATCCTCTGGGCTCATGCCAAACACCATACCAGGGCCTTCAGAAGTGTCATAATTCAGACTGGGCTCCATGGTGGGGTCACCCCCCATAAACACATGCAGCGGTTCATAATAGCAGCAGGTGTGTTGAGCTGCCTTTACTGCTGTTTGGCTTCCCAGACTTTTTGATAGGCCTGCCAGACTTCTTTCACCTTCACCCAGCATTGCATAGAGTCCTGGGAGTAACCTCAGGTGGTCATCTCACGTGACATCTGATCACAGAGTGCCACCTTTCTCTTGGCCACCCAAAGTCTCTTTGCCACCGATTGGTCTCCCCAAATTGCAAGAAGATCCAGAATCTCCTGGTGGGGCCTCGCTGGAGCTCTCTTGCAACCCTGAGAAGTACTAGGCAGATCACTACCCTGAGTGATTGCAGTAGATGGCTAATGATGCAATTGCTACCGACGCAGTGCAATGGCTACCGATGTGGTGTGATGCGATGGGCAAAGGAATTTTTCCATAATGGGCACCCTTCATATTTGTGGGGCTGGGTGCTGCTGTATTTCAATTCAAATTCTAATTCTAATTCAAGTTCAAATTTAGTCAAAACTTCGCAGGCTTACTGTGACCTTCTTCCTGTGCACCTGGATGGAGAACAGCATACAATGAAGTGGCCATACATGGAGGGTCATCCCATAGCTTTGTGATATGGGACACTTCTGGAGGCTAATAAATTCGAATTAAGGATATGGAGCTTCCACACTATCCTTGATTCAAGATTTTAAATTAGAATTTGACACTATACCCATCCCATAATATCGATATTTTGTAATTGGGATTATGACTCAATTAATTGATCTAATAGTGTTAACTGTGAAGCCAGTGACGTTTTAATATTGAGCTAACTCTTTGAAATTTGATTTTATCTCATAGCATAGACACAGCCAGAAGTTCTGGGCCTACTACAGAAGTGGGTAAGTGAGGTTCTGTGGCCTGCAGTCATAATAATGGTATCTTTTGTCCTTAAAATTTATGAATACTATAGCTGCTATGTTTGCAATGAGGCCTGTGTGAGAGAATGATAAGTGGATGGTTCAACTGCCATGTATCATTTACGGAGCTTGAGAAAACATATGACTCTGTTCCACGGGAGCTGGTATTAGGAATACTGAGACAGATGAAAAGAAATGTCAAGAAGTGGAGAAGAGAGATGAGCTGCATCAAGTGTCAAAAGTTAATGACACAAAGCTCTATGAAATTCTGTGAGGTGAAAGTAGGACTGGTAGCAGAGCTAGGTAATATATCAGGGAGGATGGGAAGAAAGTAGGTGGGGTGTGCATAGACGTGAGGGCTAGGATGAATTTGAGACTTTTAGTGGTAGACAGGTTACAGAACACATGACAAATGGGAGAAGAAAGACCAAGAATAAAAGCACTAGAGGAAGAGGACAGCAAGAAATGATATGAAAGGAAAAGCATAAAATGGAAAAGACTGCCAAGGAAAGTGGAATGGAGCACCAAAATCTATGAACCTAGGCCCTGGGCTGGAAGGAGTGACAAAGACTTATGGGCACAATCCTGTGCAAATGAGAAAAGACGTGGAAGAATTAAGTGAAATGTGTGTGCCAATACGTACACCTTAAGAGCTCCAGAGCACACATATGCATGCTAGTTTTTCAGATCTCCATTCTCTAGCTTTTTTTCAGTTCCACAGCAGTGCACACAGATGTAGAAGACTGTTCATCTTATTTCTAACAAACATAAATCAATGGTCAGTGTTTTCAGGCTCCAGCATTTCATGCCTTCTTCAACTAGCTGGCTTCAGGAAACATGTTGATTTTGTTCATTGGCTATTAAAGAATAGCGAGTTTAAGATGTCACCAGAGGAATACTTCCCAAATTCTGTGTTTTGTTTAAGATTGAGACATCTTTGTTTTCCACATCCTCCTGGTTCCAGATTAAGGGCGAAAAAATGGATAAGAGTCAGTTTTGTGAAGTTTAAATATTCTGAGTTGAGACAGGTTACATCTAGGTTACATGAGTCAAAATATTTGTGTCCTTCCTTTTGTTCAGCCTCTTTGCTTTATTAACATAGGTTTCTTTTTGATCTGGCCATATTTTGTCAGTTCTGATGTCCCACCCATGGACTTTTGATTTCTTTTTCATCTAGTGATACCGGCAAAGAACTCTTAAAAAGACAGAGGGTGGGATCTGAGGTTGTCATACAAAACATTTGTTACTCAGTTTTCAGTATCTCATTGAACCTCTCACAGCTTTGATATTTTAAGTAGGCATCACAACAAAGGGAAAACAAATGACTGAAAAGGTAATGCAGTATATTAAACCTATTAATGGCTCTGAAAGTCACAAGCAGACCTGCTGAAAGAAAGGTCCTTTCCCATGAGTGCTATTTAATTTCTGTGGGAGGGTCTACCTAGTGATTTTTTTAAACTGCGCAGAGTACATTTAGTACTGTGACTGCTGTATCTCTGCCTATGCTCAGAGCACAGGAATATTTTATTTGCTTCCTTTAATTATTTTAGCTTAACAAGACAAGGTAATATTGGTGGAGATTCCATTCATTTGATTTTGCTGCTGCTGAAGCAAATTCTAAGTGAAAAAATCAGACATACACCCCAGGTTGTCTTCCCTCTGTCATGGTAAGACAATGAAGAATGAGTGATGACTATCTTATTACATTGATTCTATTTTTTCAAAAACAATCATTTATGCATATGACAGCTTAGCTCAAATGTACCAGAGGTCTAGTCAGCTGATTAAATGTGAAGTTATTATGCACTTTAAGCATTTAATTAGAAGATCATTTTGATAATAGAAGTTACTTAAGTGGGAACAACTAGCCATTTTAAAATATCTCAAGTCAAATTTCACTCTCAGAGATCTCTGTCCAGCCCTCAGAAGGCACCTGAATTCATTGGGCTGGCATTGGTGGAAGTGTGGAAAAATGGTCTAATAGTGTGTTATCTGGAGACTCAGGAGTCCCATTTCCTGTTTCCCAGCTCTGCCACTGACTTGCTCAAGATCACATAGGAAATCAAATAGACTTCTGCACCTCAGTTCCCAGTCTGCAAAATGGAGATAGCAATAGTTCCCTAACTCACATTGGTGCTGTGTGGTTAAGTACAATAAAGATTGTGAGATGTTCAGATTCCGTTGTGTCTGACATAAGGGTGATAAGTGGATAGCCTAGTTTTACTCTTGTGGTTACCCTCAATAAGACAATGCTACTTTATTCTGAACAGCATCTTTCATACAAGCTACCTCCCAAAATGCTTTGCAGCTGCAGTTAGTCGACTTATGGCTTTCAGGCTTCAAGCAGCTTTATAAAGAACCACATAGGACCCTGGATACTGTCAATTGGATTAATGGGTATGTGTGCATTTCACTTGGGTTACAGGAAGGACTAAGAAACTGAACTGGTGGTGTGGGATCAGCCAGAAGCTATTTTCTCTCCCAATAGGAGGCCAAACAGCAGGATAATCACTGTATTACCAAATCACTAGTACCAAATATTGAGATGGAATACACACTTTTCCTATCACATACAATTCTCCCCAAAGAAATCCACAGAAAGGAAAAATCCCATAGAATGTAATCCACAGTAGCTCATCCATCTCTTTATAAGCAGCATCTTATAGCTGTAGATTACATATTCTGTACACAGAAGAAAAAAGTCCTGAGAGCCTGCTAAGAATTCTGAAAGCCATCCTGTAGGTCAGATGCTATATCCAGCGCATTCCATGCAAGCAACATTTTAAAGAAATACTGTCAAACTTTAAATAAAAAATAATTCAGCAGTTTACCATGTCTATTCAAAGGTATTACTGGTGTCAGGATATATCAACATAAGGTACCTGGTAACTTCCCTGAATGTAGGACTCATGATAGGTCAATCATCTGCAAGTGTCTGGCCTTTTAGGCACTGAGCTGGCATCTCCTGTTCTGCCCAAGAACTCAAATACTTATGCTCGGTCCAGCTTCTTTCAACATATTGCGAGTCTGTTTGCTTTCTGATCTCAAGGCAACACAAGATGGAACTGCTCCTTCCAGGATAGCTAAACAAACCCAGCATTTCAGCCCCTCTGTCACACTCTGTTCTACTTACCAGTGGGACATGTCCTTGTGGCCACAGAGAGGATTAGCTGTGCCAATCTGTTACCACTTGCTGTGGGTGCTCTTTCTCAGGACTCATCTTCTCCCTCTTCATTGCTTCGCCCGCTAACCAGGTCACTATATTTTCCCCTTCCAGGAGGTTAGTATACTTTAGTGTCTTTGTACCAACCTCCCAAGCAGTCTTCCAATTCACTGCCCGTCAATGGCACCACTTCCCCAGGAGCTGGTCAGTGAACACATGCCCCTCCCCCATCGCTGAATTCCAGCCTATAACATCAGTAAAGGTCCACACCGTCTTAAAGTTTACATTGCTGTGCTCCATCCTACATTACTTTCTCTCATCCTGAGAGTGACTACAGTCTCCTATGCTCAGCTACAGGGTTTTATGCAGACTGCTTCTTTTCCTCTATAGGGGAGCTTCATTTCTAATTAGTCCTCCTTTCTCCCTGGCTCCTCCTCCATGTGCATCCTAGGCAGTTAATTGGCTCACCCAGACACCTTAACCCTTTCAGCCCATGTATGATATACACCCCATCATATGCTTTTGTGGGGACAACCCTACTTTGCCCTAACTTCTCTCATGACTTCACATCACAGTTCACTTCTGCTTGCCTATTTTAAATAACGAGGCCCCTTCAAAACAGAAGGGAGAATAAACTTGCCTTACATCAGAATCTCTGTGTTACCTTCCTTTAGGAGTGCAACCATAGCCTCACAGCTTTTTATCAGACACATTCACTGATATAGAAAACAGCAAATTCTCTCCAAACACCCGCTCAAACAATATGCCACTGCTTTAGAAACATTGTCACTTGGACTGCTGTTTTAAAAACAGCAGATGCTCCAACTTTGCACATTTTCCACTCAGTTCTTTCTTTTCTCCCATAAAAGGCACCAACGATCTTTTTCATTGGAAGCAATTCAAAAAACTAGTCCTGTAACCCATACCTGTCTGTTTGCCTCTTTAACAGAGGGTTCATTTTAAATACTATTTTACTGATCTAACTTTGTACATATGATGTGCATGTAATACTCACATCAATATGTACGTGTACCAAAAGGGACTTGTTTGCTTAGGCACTTAGGTGTCCCTTGTCCCTGTAGTAACAGAATGATACTGTGTACAGAATATTGGTGACTTCTTGTGGAGAACAGGAGACCTTCAAACTCACATACTCTGTGAGAATCAAGGTAGCTGATGTAATATGTTCTATTGGATCAACGTCTGATGGTAAAATAACTGAGCTATAGCCGTTAAAAGGTGTTACCTCCCCACTTTGTCTAATATCCAGTGTTCACATGGATACAACTTCTCTACAGCCAAGAATGGATGATGTGCTCCATGTAACAGAATTAAGAAAAACCTGTAATTACATACCATTTTAGATGAACTAATAAAATTTATTGGACAAAGCACTGCTCGAAAAAGAGGACATATAAGATGTGTGTGTCTTTTCCACAATATATTTCCATTATTATGAAGGGAAGGGACCACTTTGAACTTGGTTTGTGGGATTTCTTCAGAATTTAAGAGAAACTCTCAAGCTCTGAGAACAGAAAGCCAGGCGGTGTACTGACCTGCTTTGTGTGTTCTCTGCTGCTATGTAGGGGAAGAGCTTTGGTTCACAGACTCAGGTTCTTGCTCTCTGGGCTGCTGCTAGAATTACTGTAAACATACTATATGCTGTATGGAAACACAGGTGGAGTGCTTTATATTGCTTGACCATGACTGTCTTCTACTGCCTGGTAAAGAGTGGCAATGACAGGTTCCCAGTGTAGTCGAACTCTTCAAGCAGAAGACAGGATAAAGGGAAAAGAAATTGTTGGTAGCAATTCCGAAAGACTTTGTATGAGGGAAAAGAGGGGGGTGGGGTCAGCAAACAGAAGGGGATGATTGGACTGGATTCCTGTTTAATCTAAACCCATTTGCCCCTCCCCATGACACTTAATCAAATTCCCTAGGGCATTACATGGCCAACTAACTATTTTAGTTCAGAAGCTCAAAGGCCCTTCCTTTTCAGCAGGGTTACAAACATTGCATACATAGTCTTCCCTGAATATAACCACAAGAAATGTTGTCTAAGCAACTCATGAGTTGTAGATTTACTTAAAGAGACAGTGTCAACTTACAACTCCAATTCTGTTTTTAAAATGTTGCCCTTTGTTACTAGACTAACTGCAACACCTAAGAACTAAAATATTTTAGCATTTAGTAAAAATTAATAATTTTTAGTTAGTGAGTTAAAGTTTGTAGCATGCGCTGAAAATGAAAGACATAATTTATTATTTGTGCCATGTGAGAAATCTCAGACCAGAACAGTGCTGAACATTTTCAAGACCATGAGGCCGTTTAATATAACGTGAGTGGAGATTCTCACACCCCTTTGGCGGCATCAAGCTACTTACTCGATCAAAACCCTAAGTCCTGTTCAACAAGATCCAAACTTCACCAAAGTTTTGGTGTAGCGATACGTAGAGATTTAGTCTGGGTCCACCCTGGGAATTCATTCATGTTTGACAATGAATATATTCTGCCCATTTTCCATTTTGTTTGTAGTCAGTTTCACTATTCTTTTCCCATGAAATGCTACAATGTGATTGTTCAGACTGCTCTGCATGGTTGTTATTGAAGTGTTCATAATAGGTTTTTTTTGGTTTTAAAAATGTATTTTAAATGGTTCCATTTACATTGAATTTTGTAAATGACTTTTCTTTTTCACAATATTAATTCAGGGGCTGAAAACCAGTTAACAGGGTCTCTTCAATTAGTCATAAAACCACAGGATAATTGTCATTCAAGAAAATACTTCTGTATGCCCCACCATCTAGATATAAATAATCTTAAAACAATTACAGAAGAATGTTGAAGAAAGAGGTTTGACCAGAAAGGATTACCCACATAAGAAACGTTAATCATGTAAACAGCCCTATTGAATGTAAATATTTGCAAGTTACAAGGCCTTAAATTAGAAGAGCAAAAAGAGTCAATTAGAAAATGCATTTGGGTACAGCCCAATGAACACAATAAAAACACTGCAGAAAAATGAAAGAGGAAAAGATGGATCATCTGGTGATACTCCCTGCACTGCTGCTGTAGTGCTTCCACCACTACAGACAATGCACAAGTGGATTTGTGCAGTTAATTTTTGTAAAATTGTGTGTTTTTCAACAATTACTTGAAGGGTGTTTATTTCATGATCTCTTACATAAAAAAAACTTTAAAAATCTGACCTCATCATTGAGTTAATTCAATTAGAGGTGACCCTTGTTTAACTTTTTATAGATTGCATGTTCCTTGTGGTCACTCTACAGAACTCAGTATAATAGAACATTTCCAGCTGTAACAAGAGAGCTTAGCTGGGGAAAGATCTGAGTCACAGGCTTAATGCTGTGCAATCTACATCTCCAAAACACCTGTTCAGAGGAAGACTGACAAACAATTATGCCATTATTCATCTGTGAAATTGGCATGGTAAGCCCATAGCCCTGAAATCCTAACCAGAACAAAGAGTCAAAAATAAAACAAATTCATGTACATTTAGCTATTAGTTGATGTTATAGATAAGCCAATGACTTATTTATCACACTGTCTGATTAAAAGCCACATGTGCATGCTTTTTCTACTTTTGGAAACTTTATAAGCTGGTAGTAATTAGAACAATTTTGATATTTTGTTTAGTGAATTCTCCTTTAATTTGAAATGTTACTCACCTAAGTCCAAGTTTGAACTTGAAAAATGAGAAAAGTATATGTTCCAATTATGCTGAGGGATAATTTTGTTGATATTTCTGAGGAACCTCTTTTCTTATACTCTGACATTGCTGTTAAATTTTAACTAATTTGTTAGCTATTTGAGACAATCAGAAAGCAGCTTCTAAAGCAATTATCCCCAATATTGCAATGAAGTACTGTTCATAAAAGATCTAGCTTTGGACATCTAAAATACTGTATACCCAAATATGTGGCTCTTCAGAACAATATTTTTTTTTTAATTTTTACTTTCAAGACAAGGCAATGGAACTCATACACTCAGATTTGCTACTGATCACTGTTTAAGTCAATAGGCTCACTGAATTCCTCACCGACTGCAGAAAATATTGATTAATCGTGACTACAGCAAATATGTCAATCAGCCCAATGAATACTAGAAATCACAGTATAATTTAGTAATTGTTAATATAATGCTTGCTAAGAAGGGTGATCAGAAGTCTTTCCTCAGAAATTCTGATTTTTCATAAAAACATTATTTTAAACATGTTGGTTGAAAATTGAAAACTTTTTGATTTTTTGACAAAAACTCATTTTCTCCCCTGGAAAGCAGACACATTTTCTAAACAAACAAACAAACAGTTTTCTTCTGAAACCTTTTCCACAGAAAATTTCCATCCAGGCTTTATTCCAGACCAGAGCCTCAACAATCACAGTAATTTGATTGAAATTAGTGACAGAGAGATAGCTGTGTTAGTCTGTAGTCTATCAAAACAAAAAAGCAGTCATGTAGCAGTTTGAAGTGGGTCTGTCCCACGAAAGCTCATCACCTAAAAAATTATTTTGTTAGTCTTTAAAGTGCTACATGACTGCTTTTCGGTTTTGGTTGAAATTACGTCTTCTGTTGTCCAAAGAAGATTTTTGGTTTAAAGTGATTATTTTTGCTTTCATACCTGTTTATATTATGAACATAAATGTTTTATTTCAGGATTCATTTGCTACTTTTCAATTGTTTAGTGTTAAAAGTGGAATATCAATAAATTAATTGCACCTGTCAATTTTCAACAAAGGTCATTTCGGTGGGTGAAATTTCAGTCCCCGTGGGAGAAGAAACAAATCAAAGTTCCTTTTTTATAACAAAGTCTCCACTGGCTTTCCATTGTGGCCCAAGTATACCTTATGGCAGATCAAAGAGTAAACAAAATACCGTTTAGAAAGTAGTCAAGTAAGTCAGAATGAACAAATGCTTTGAAAAATGTCGCTGTTTTTTTTTGTGCACATTTTCTACAGCACATGACAAATTTCCTCATATGTGTTCATTCTACCTTTTTTTTTTCCAAATGCTTGATTTGTAGATTGTTCATGAGCAGTTTCTTGAAAATGTTCAGTATTTGTAAATAAAATGTAAGCAGTTCTGGCACATCTCTTAACATCAGCTTGACAGAACAAATGCTCATTATGAATTTGAATATTGTTTTTGAGGAAAATTCTCTCAAATTCACTTAAAATACACTTTGCTAGGTCATATTTCTGGAAAGTGAACACAAAAGAGCAGTATACATGAAGTGAATTATTGTAAGGAAATTATGTGTGGGATTTTTTTTATGCAATATTCACTTAGCTTCACTATATCCTTAATATGAGCAAGATCTCCAAAGGCTGTATTTGGGACATCTGGTGAGAACCATTTTTACTGCATAATTTTCTGGCAACCAAGGGGCAAACTAATGTTTACTTTCTTGAAACAAGAAGAATATGGCCAAATTAAAAAAAAAATGAAATGAACACAATAATCTGATTTTCTGTCTACAGTGGTGTCAAGGGACCCTCTTACCCTGGGAAGAGTGGAAAGGGACATTTGTCAGTAGTTTTACTGGTTCTTTAAGATACATCTCTGGTTACAAGCAGTAACAGAAGGGTCCTTTTCAGTGCCCCTTGTCAGAGAGTTGATCTAGTCTGTTATACACAATTGTCTGTTTCACAATAAGATATTTCAGTCCTGTGGTCTTCAAAGTGCCCATTGAAAGCACTAATTAGTGACCGTTTAAGGTACTTATGTAATGTTAACTTCAGCATACAAGGGATGCTCTTGAGCCTGGCCCCTGCTCATTCCATTTCATTTTGGAGCTTTGAAGATAATTGATTTTTTAAAGACTGCAGCATTCCCTGAAAAATCAGAGACTCAGATACTGGGGAGCTAATTTTGACTCAACCATTCATGCCCAGTTAGAGGAAGAACTGTTTACTTTTGCCTCTGCTGAATATCGATTAATTTAAAAATTTAAAGAATTTAAAATCAGTAAGCTAACCAAATGTTAAACAGCTTATAGCATAAATACTGTGGAGCAGAAATCTTTAATTATGAATAATCAGGGTCATGAGAGATTTAAAAAATACTGATGATGGATCAAAACACTGAGATTAAAAGTCTCAAAATCAGTTTGTAAGTGTTTTGAAAAAGTGTATTGGGCCAGTTCCGGGATTGCAACTGTAGGTCAAGACAATGTACATTCAAAGGTAAATAGTCACAGAGAGGTAGCCATGTTAATCTGGATTTTCACAAAACAAAAAAGCAGTCCTGTAGCACTTTAAAGCTGAACAAAATAATTTATTATCCAGATCTGAAAAAGTGGGTCTGTTTCATGAAAGCTCCTCACCAAATAAATTATTTTGTTAGTCTTTAAAGTTCTACAGGACTGATTTTTTGTTTTGTAATTCAAAGATAAGGTAAAGCTCACTTTTGGACTTCCTGGTTCTGCTGCTAGCTCTAGTCGCCTTGCTCTGATTTAGAGTACCTACTGGCTAACTGTTTACACTACTGTGCACAGCCCCAAGAATCCAGAAACGTAGCTGAAGATGAGCACAGAAAAGTCATCCTAGCCACTTTGCCTTTGCTCTATCTGTATCTTGTTTTCCCCCATTATATCATCAGCAATGAGAGGAAGTGGCAGAACAGCCTCTCAATCGGCTCCACGACAGTGAGAATTACTTTTGCTTTGGAGAGATCCTCCCTGACTTGATTGCACCAGCTTCAGAGCTAGCCAGTGCAAAGCAGCAGGCAGCAATCACACAATTCACTTGTGAACATGATCACTAAACTTGTGAGGTGAGCTACAGCCCACAAACTTACTTGCAAATGACCTGGGTCAGGAGATATATTGAAATTTGTACCTATGTGAAGTTGTAATGAGGGGCATTTCCTGGCTTTGTTATTGTTCTTCAAATGGAAATAAAGCGTGAATATGGTAAACCCACATAACCTCTCCACATGCACAAAATAGTGTTAGATGAAGATCCATCTCGTTCTGCACTGTCAGGTCATGGCTTTTTCATCCTTCAATCAAAGAAAAAGAACTCACTAAGGCTATGTTTAGATTACAGGGATTTGTCAACAGAAGTTTTTGTAGGAAGATATCTTCTGACAAAACTTCCGTCAACAGATCATGGCCAAACAGCCAAGCAGATTGCAGATTGCAGATTGCAACAGAGAGCAGCTGGACGGCCTGGTCACTCTATCGGCAAAACAGCTTACTGGACACGCAGAAGACAGGGCTGCCCGTTGTCCCGGAAGCCCTTTCTGTTGACAGAGGGCCCCCTGGAACATCCAGACCAGCTTTCGATCAACAGATCTCTGTCGACAGAGGTATTTTTCCTCGTAGTGAGCAGGTACAGCTGTCGACAAAAATGCTGTATTCTGTCACCTCACTGTCCACAGAATGCCTTGGGAATCTGGATGATCTGCTGGTTTGGTTGGCAAAATGGCCATTTTGCATAAAAAACGCTCTAGTGTAGACATAGACTTTGGGTTTGAGCTGTAATGGAATGCTTCAATCATTTCTCCACCTTGAACTATTTTGGGATTTCCCAGCCTGGGTAGATAAGTTGGCTCAACAGATCAGTGAGTTACTTGGCCAGTCAATGAAAGTCTTGTGCCCTAGTTCTGTAGTTTTAAAAAAAGTGTCGGGTTAACAGGAAAAAATGAATGACTTACCCCTATTCCTTTCCCATCTTTTCAGGGGCAGGGTTGTGATCCTTAGGGCTCAATGGTTATAACCACCCAGGTCTGCATATAAACTGCATAGCCTTTTTTACATACAGTACAGAGATTTCATTCATCAGTATGACATTCATACCAATCACCCAGGCAGACACTTCGAATAGTCTATATATCTATATCTATATACACACTTACACGCATATAGCCGCAAAACAAAAAAGCAGTCGAGTAGCACTTCAAATACTAACAAAATAGTCTGGATCTGGGCGAGTTTTTTCATGTAGTTGATGGATCTCCATTCCAAACGGCAGACTATTCAACACATAGAACAGCTGGGTGTTGCTTGGATACTTTTTCTGCTCTCACCCCCCAACCTGTCCTGGGATGGGGTTAAGATGGTATGGTCCAAGGCTCAGGAAGACGATGTTGCTTTAAGTTATGGCAATCCACCCCGGACTGTCCATAGGTGGCATTTCTGTTCAGAATGGCAACAGTGGCATAAGCAATATCCCTACTCCCGCAGTTGCACTGGTGCTTGCAAGGAAGTTTGGTAGAGCTTCTTACCACAACCCAAGGCAATGCTTGCACCTGGGGAATTTTCCCTGCCAGTGTGATAGAGTTCTTATACACTGCAAGTGATACAGAGAGCCAAAGGGGAAAACCCACCTAAGGAATTTATTTTGACTTCTACAAGACAAAAAACCAGCCCTGTAGCACTTTAAAGACTAACAAAATAATTTACTAGCTTCCGTGGCACAGACCCACTTCTTCAGATCTGGAATAAATTCTAATAAATTTACCTAATACATTCTTTTGTTAGTCTTTAAAGTGCTACAGGACTGGTTTTTTGTTTTGTGAAGATACAGACTAACTCGTCAACTTCTCCGTGACTATTGACTTCCACAGTTTACCCATTTTGACATGCATCTTGATATTGATAAAGATCTGGATTCTGCAAAGTGCTGAGCACCTCTTGGGCAGAGCTGAGCACCCTCAGCTTTGATGGAATATACACCTGAAGACATGAAGTTCCTTGTAAGAGTGTGTCCCAAAAATGCAGAGTTGTTAAACATTATAATATGAGTTCTTGTTTAGAAATTGTGTAGCCTTCTATCAATTTTCGAGACCTCAAACCCTGTTAGTGGTTGAATATGGCAACCCGTCACCAACAGCCTGACTGCATGACCCTTCTGCACAAAGATTTCACTGTTGGAAAGTGCAGAGTATTCTGATGCTTTCTGAAAGCTATCTGAAATTTGAAGTCAAGAATCAAAGAGAGGTGAAAGTGTAAGAAAACCTATCCAGTTTCAAGTCAGAGAAGACTTCTTTCATACCGAATTTTGAAGGGAATTTGTTAGACACTGTAGGTAGGGTACATTCACAAAGAGGCAGCTAAACAACTATTACTTGGATGAAACTGAAGGAAATTCTAAATAGAGCTTTTAATTTCTTCATACATGCTTGAGAAAGTTTGATATTAAGTTTACAAGATAATTCTGGGAAATATGCTATTAAGTGCTACACCATATGTGAGAAATCAAGTTTAAAGAAATATTTACTGTTTCTTAGTTGTGAAACATAATGATTTGTTATTATTTTATATGCATTCATAAATAGCAATGTTATTTGGGTGTACCAAAGGCAGAAATCTTGCTGGTTTGTTAATAGGTTTTGCATATAGATACTGATAATTAACTATGGTCTATTAGTGATTAACTATTGTTTTCCCTATCTTTAACTGGTAGAATGTAAAGACTGTAAAAATAAAACACACTTTCCAGATGGAATAACCGGAGTGCATTTTTTAAAAATGACTGGATCAAATTTTCAGAAAAAACAAAAATAAAAGCTAACAAAAATGCAGTAAGAAGAAATTTCATTTAATACAATGACTGTAATTTACAAAAAGAACATATGCCAAATGCAAATTTATTGCATTGTCCTTTAGCTTCCCTCTGTTCAAAAAGAGAATACAAGCTAAAAGACATAATACAATAGATTTGTATTTGCATTTGTTTTTAATCATTTCAGTATGCACATTTTTGGAGAGGAGCTAATCTTCATATTCGAATCTGTGTCCTGAGCCAAAAGTCCACTGAAATCAATGAAAAGACTCCCAATTGTTTCAAGAGGCTTGGGTTCTGACCCATACTATTATAGCATCCTTGTAGTTTGTGACAAAAGAAGATTTATAGGACAGGTCAGCTAATTGTTAGAGTATAATTTTTAAATTTTCAATAAAAGTCATGAGAGCAGAAGCCATAAGTAGCTCAAAATGAGCAAGTATAACATTAATATGGGTGTTTAAATACCAGAGGTTCTGGACATGAGAATAAGATTTCTGACCATTGACCAAAACACTGTCAAAGAAGGCAAGTGGAATTTCCCAGTCTCCTCTCTCCAGAAAGATTCCGTCTCATCCTACAACCTCTGAAGTGAGTGGTTAAACTTCTACTATTAACTGTAATGGGAGTAGGCACCCTATCAAAGATGTATTTATACTTCTTTTATAGTACAGCGTGTTTGAAGCCTATAGTTAATGGGTGTTGTGCTATAGAACTTAAAGAGACCAGGATTTTGCCATCGCATCTCAATCATATGCATCATGTGCTCATTCTACAAAGAATCACCATGGCAAAACTAACAAGCAGTCCTGTGGCACCTTATAGACTAACAGATATTTTGGAGCATAAGCTTTCATGGGCAAAGACCCACTTCATGGCATAACTATGACAGTACTCATGTTTTCAGACCAGTCAAACTGGTTGTCTTTATACCTGCCAATATGTTATTTTATTCCATTTTTAAGGCCTTGACATAAATATAAAATGTCTCAGACCATAAAATGTCTCTCGCCACTCCATTTTTAAAGTACTTTTAAGACATTTTCTCAGTTAAAAGGTAATAGGAATTTCTAATTTAATACAGATCTAGTAATTATGCACGCTTATTGTTACTATTACTGAATATATTGTATTCAAAGAAATAGGCCTTATCCCCACAAAGTTTGCAATCTACAGTGGTACATGGGAAAAAGAAAAGGGGTGCAATCAGATTATACAATTTTTATATTCCTGTATACACTGGAGACATTTTGTTCTGCTGAAGTGTGCCTCAGTGATCGGCTTCTGCTTCTCCACATACTCTTCTCTACTCAACTGGTTCCTTATACGTATCAAAGCAGAAGTGAGTTCTAAGGAAGCTCAGGGCGTTGATCTCACTAATCAGTTCATTTCATGCACAAGAATAAGCATAGATAAAGGTGAAGAGTTATTTAACTAAGAAGCTGACTCCAAGGTGGAGAAGGCTTCCATCTCCAAGGGAGAGGAGAAAGCAAGTCATGTCATAAGTCAGAGATGGGCAATCATTTTTGATGCGGCGGGGCACACCAAGCTTTTGGTAAGTGGTCAAGACCCACACTTTGCAGTGGAGGGGGCATGGGGTCTGGGATGAAGGTTGGGTGCATAAGTAAGTTCAGGGTAGGGGACTAGGGTGCAGGAGAGGGTGTGAGATCTTAGAAGGAATTTGGGTGCAGGAGGGGTTGTAACCTGGGACAAGGTACTGGGGTTCAGGGTCTGGGAGGGGATGTGGGTGCAGGAGAACATTCTGGCCTGGAGGAGGGATGTGGGAAGAGGGTGCAGAGGGTTTGGGTGGTGACCTGGGATAGTGGATTAGAGTTCAAGGTCCTGGAGGGGTTATGGGTACAGGAGGATGGTGTAGAAGGAGGTGCAGGGTCTGACAGGGACTTGGGGTGTGGTGCCCGAAGCAGGGTTTGTCTGGGAGGTGCTTACCTAAGCAGCTCCTGCCAGCAGCACTCTCAGCCAAGCTTCCCTGCCTGCCAGCCATGTGGCTCTCTGTTTGGGATGGGGGGAGGGCTTCACATGCTGCCCCTCACTCCCAGCAAAAGCTCCTATTGGCTGGAAATGGGCCACTGGGAGCTGAGAAATTATGCTGCATTGCTCCCCCACACCTGCCTATTGCCAGCCAGGAGGAATGGAGAGATTTTCCTGGGTGTGGGAGTAGTGCATGCAGCTGTTGGGATCTGCAGTGCAGAGAGCTACAGGGAACAGCCAGCCTGTGGTGATAAAAGATATTCAGATGGGAAAATATAAACATCTGGAACTCATTTATAGTAATGGTTAATTTAGATTTCATAGAAGTCAATGGTGAATTTTGCCTTTAAATGAAAGGTCTGATGTGGCCCATTGTGAGCAGGCCTGGCCCACCGTCTCTGGAAACAGCAGCTCTAATAAAGAATTGAAAGTCTTTAAATATCAAAGAACGACATAATAAATAGCCAGTGCTTGGTGACTGGGGAAAAATATCACTGCACATTGGCCTTTTTCTAAATGGACATAAAACTGATGAGGTGGCGGGGGGGTGGTAAGTGTTAAAAAAATAAATTCCAGAAAGTAAACTGGGGTCCGGAGCACACCTATGGCCAAGTTTGTATATAGAAAAGTGTTGAGATGGGACACTAAGTACACCAATGGCTGTTTGTGGTGGGATTAAGTTCTTTCATATTTGAGCATATCCACTATTTCTCTTTAGATTATGCTTAACCAGCCAACTAATTAAAAGGAATTGAGTCTTCCATTAAATTCATAGCCAAACAAAACACTGTCTGTTCCGCAAGAATATTTTTATTTGATAGCTATTATGCTGCATAATTACAATTAACAAGATTTTTCATGTAACCTCCCATGTCTTAAGAAATTATCTTATCATTCCACCACAACTGAGCATTCCCTTCTGGGTCTTTGGGTCAAGGAAAGGGTTAAAATTCTCTATCACTATCTTGATCTTTGTTGAACTGGTGTATGGGAATGAAATGGTTGCCAATTTCTTTGCAATGCATTCTGACTGTACGGGAGTTCTTTTTCTCCTGACAGGCAGGTGAGATCAAAGTGGTGCAGGACAAAAGGGGCTCAGCAGTGATTTGTCAGGGGACGAAAGGCAGTCCTGTCTGGGAAAGTGGCTGTAGCCCAGAACGAGCCTTCAGATCACTAACACACTAAAGAAATCATGGCATGAGAAAAAGTACAGCAGAAAAGGTTCAAAGGTCAGTTTTATTTGGTTTGGATTATTGGTGCCTCCTTTTAAACCAAAGAGCAAGAGGGAAAAAGAACAGACTAATAACCCTTGTTATTGTCCGGGAAAAAACTCTTTTGTACACATTGCTTGGGGATTGTCTGTAATTAAAATGCTGTTTTTAGAACAAGGGCCTGATCCTGAAAACCCTTACTCGCGTGAGTAGTTTGTAATCATATGAATAGCCCTGTGGAATTGCTCATGTGCACAAAGAGACAACAGGTTAGCAGGCTCAGGCACTAAATTTGGTTTAGGGACATTCTTTTTATGCGCGTGCATTCCTCAGTGATTGGCATTGACATGTTTTCAGATGAAAACAGGGGAGTCATAAGAAATCTGAGCAAAGATTTTTACTTAAAAATTGTATAAAATTTTATGAAATAGAAGCTTTTGTAGAAAGAATAAGCTAACGCATTTGTAGTGCATTGTATTAAAGTATAAGAAAATAATTACAGCCCTTAGACCCGAGCACTTGGTGTGGTCCTGCACATTAGTAATAGTAAATAGAGAAATAAAAATAATAGATTAATTCCTTAGCTGGTGTAGACACAGATCTTTCTACTTCAGTTCAACAATACTGATTTATAGAATGCATCTTCCCCAATAATCTTCCCCTCAGTAGTCACAACTTTAAAAAAAATATTTTGGACTAGAAAGTAGTATGATCTGTTTCAATCTGGAACTAAGTTTCTCAAGTCCTGATCTGATATTTTTAGCTCACATTCAAAAGTGCTCGGAGTGAAGCTTTGAACATGGTGTAATAGGGCCTTCTAAGTCAGAGAATAATTGTGGTGATATGGAACCTTGGATAAACCTGCAGGAGGATGCAGGGTGGCCTACAGCTTCTCAGGACAAAACAGCATTGGTCATGCCTGAAGTGGTTACATGGAATTTGACTACGTATATGTATCATTTGGCTTTACTGTCTCCATCTTGAATGGATCAGGGGAATAGATAAGCAGAAAAGTGGGAGGGAGGATCATAGAGCAGGGTCCTATCTTTGTACTCTTCTCTTTCTTTCTTACCTCAATAATAAATATTTGTTGGAAATCCAAGTTCACTGGGATTGTCAGGTTAATTACTTTGATATTATACTGAAAACAGTAGGCATATTTATGTGTGAAATTATGTATTTCCAGGTAAGTGGAAAGATGTTTCAGGCTCCATGTCAAGTTTTCCTCCAATGGAGAAGATGGTATCACTCACTCACATTTTCATGATCTTGCCTCTGATTGTAGAAAAGGAAATGTCTCTGACAGAGGCTGAAATGCCATGCCTTTTTGAGTAAACATCAACAATCACTTGTGAATGCCTTCTCAGCATTGGTTATTTTAATGCATTATTTATGTTGTGGAAATGCCTGAAGGCCACAATCAGGACTAGTACTCCATTGTATAAGGTGCTCTATAAACATTTAAGATGACACATTTCTGCCAATAAAAGCTTATGATACTATCTAAAAAGAGAAAAAATAAACAAATAGCATGGAAAAAAGAGATATAGTACCAACAAAGCAATCCGGTATGTGGGGGGTGGGGACATGATGTTTGCACCATCTTGGTTTGTCACAAATTTGATTGTGTATTTGTTTTAACTATATTAAAAAGATGTGCTCAGTATCCAAAAATCTGTATAAATTAAAAACCTACATTCGCTGTCCAGTCAAAGGACCATTAAAGAGTGGCCTCTGAAGTGTCATTTTTTCAATTATTATGGCTGAGAATTGTACTTGAAAACCTGAACAGAACAATTAAAGAACAATTAAAATAAGATTTATTTTTCTGTCTATAAAATGAGTTAAAATACAATTAAAATCTTAACATGGAAATATGTATTAAAATAGATTTTTAATACGTCAGAGGTCATTTGTATCAAAATTGATTTTACTCAAGGTATAAGTGACAGAAAAACACAAATATACTTTACCAAAGTTGCTGTTTTTTTCAAGATGATTGCAAGCATGGAGCTCCATTACAGGTGATGAATAGAACCACAGCACATAAGCAAGAAACTTTTTATTAATCTGTGTCTTCTGCAGCTGTTTGCATTCCCTGTACACGTACTTATATCCACAATTAAGGGCATATAAGATGGTACAGCCATAAGCAGTGCTCATTTCTTTCTAATATACCAAGAATTTGTTGCAAAGAGAGGTGTGGGAACTATGCACAGGTAGTCCCAAATAACCATAGGAACTTTGGTGAGCAACATTGCTTTCTTCTTTGAAGTACTGTCTGCTTGGAGGTCCCTTAGGAGGTTAATCAGAAGAAAAGTACATGAATTAAGAATCCAGGATGTGTCCGTTGAACTGAAAATTTTATCTAGAGGCCAAGTCTTGAGCATAGTGCAACATAAATACATGGATGTAGCACATGCAGATACATGCAGATTGGTTTGCCTTGGATGTGATGAAATGTGCTTTTACACCTCTTGGTATTAGAATCTCCGCTAGCTACTAATGAGAGAATACACAGCCTTATCTGGCCAGTATCTGAATGGAGTTAGGAATCTGATCACGTGGAGATTGTTCAGTAGACTAGAGAGTCTGCTCCCAGGTCCAAACAGGTTGGATTACCCAAACTATTGGATCTAAGATGGGGTTTTGAGCAGCACTTTGGATCAGCTTTATCTGCTGTTCTTCAACACTCTGAAGTTCAGGAGAATTGAAGGGAATGTATAGAAAAATATTTAGCTCCTTCCCAAGAAAGAAGGTAGCTTTTAGATACCCCAAATTCCTCTGACTGCTGAAACATAATAAGTTGTACTCTATATTGTGACTTGTGACAAAGATGTCCATCAGAAAGGTTCTTAGAATTATGGCTTTTATCTCTTTATGGGCCCAGCTTTTCTGGGTGCTGTATTTCCTGCTGAGATTACCCACTGGACAACTACCTTTCCCTGGGGAGTGGAAAACTGTGGTTGTGATACATAGATGGACACCCTTATTCCGAAACTTTGTGGCTTGCTGTTATAGAAGTGCATAGTCTGCTCTTGGCAGTGGGTTGCTACAGAATATACTGTGATCACATTGTCCATTAAAATCAGAAAAGAGTTATCCTTCAGCAAGGGCGGAAGAATACAAGGATGTTAACGTAGAGGTTGGTCTATTACTATCCAGAAGCTTTGGATAGTGGGTTCAACATATGAGTTCCTTATCCTAGTCACAAAACATCAGTTACCAACTCAACAAAGCATGGAATATGAAGTGGATGACATTGCAAGCAAGTATGGTTTCATCCACCACAAGAGAAAAAATCATGTCCCCATTGATACAGAGTGAGGACAAGATGTTTCTTGTCTCTGGGCAGTTGCTCAATAATGAGTAGGATGTCTTTATGTCACCCTCCTATTTATGAGTCCATTGATGGCTGATGAGCTTGATTCTGGAGCTGCAGACCTTATCACAGAAGGAGTAGATGTTGGTAGCTGTTGAAGGGGTACAGGGCAGTTTTTGATGGTCTTTTCTCCATCTCTGCCTTTCCTCATTTGCACTGCGGTGGGACCTCTCAAATTATGCCACCTTCTCAGGGATTACTGCTTTCTGGGATGGTCTTGGGCAAGGTGCTCCCAAGCGTGAACATTGATGCTGCACTTTTTCATGTGTGGCTTCAGCATGTCCTTATATTGCTTACATTGGCCTCCAAACACTTTCCTGTCCTTCCTGCAACTCAGAAAAGAGATTCTGTTTTGGGAGGTGCTGATCAGACATTTGAACAACATGACCAGTCCAACAAGGTTTTTGATGAATGATAATCGCTTCAGTGCTGGTCATGTTTTACACTTCCAGGATGCTAGTGTTTGTGCGCCTATCCTCCCAAGAGATATTTAGGACTCTCCTGAGAGAGCATTGATGATATTGTTCAAGTGCCTTCAGATGACACTTATATGTTGTTCTGGTTTCACAAGCATACAGTAGCATTGGAACAACCACTGCACAGTATACAAGAAGCTTTGTCTTGGAATAGATGTTCCAATTCTTGAATACCCTTTGTCTCAAGTGCGTAAAAGCAGAACTTGCACAGCTCAGAAGAAGCTGGATTTTCACATCAATGTTGACTTTAGTGGAAGGAAGACTTTCAAGGTATGGGAAGTGTTTCTTATTTTCCAGCAATTTTCCATTGTCTTCCATAGAAGGTACATGAGATTGTCCCACTGGTGAGGACTGGTAGAGCACCTTGGTCTTTTTGATATTCAGTGAGAGTCCAAGAGTCTCATATGTTTCATCAAAGGCATTTAAGATGGTCTGAAGGGCTTTGGGAGAAAGAGCAGCAACCATTTTTCTGGAAAGGAAAACCAATTTTTTCGGAAAGGCCGAGATACTGGCTACTGACCTACACTCAATCATTTCATCAATGATCTCAGCTGGAATCTGGCCTGGATACAATTGAGAACCTATGATACTTCACAGTCTGACAGTTGTGTGAGGAGGTGATGGGAACTCAGGTATCTTTTATCGTGTGATATTGTGGGAGATGGTTATAATCTGGAGTCAGAACAGTCCCAATTAACTTCACTTCCTGTGTCAGGATGAAAGCAGACTTTTAGAGGTTGATTCTTGGATCCAATACTTGGAATATCCAGCAGAGTGTCTAGAAAGCAGATTGGAGAAAGCGGTTCTTTCAGCCAATCCTAAAGAGATAGGTACTGTCCCAGCCCTCTCCAATGGCCTGCTAGACACTAGGAGCTCAATTCAGCAAAATAAGTGAGCACATTCTTGCTGAAGTTAATGTGACAACTCAGGTATTTACAGTTAGGCACGTGCTTAAGTACCTTTCTGAATAAGGACTGATTAGGCTACAGAGAGCATAAAAGGAAAATGTGATAATATCAGAGTCTCAGAGAATTTGAGGTATTTCCAGCAAAGAATACAAATAACAATATGGAAACACACCTTGAGATGCATGTACCATGCTGTGGCCAAAAAGAAAGAATTATGGATACCCATGTCACTATCTGGAATGTCAGCCATCTTATCCATCTTTGGGATCTGTGAAGGGCTAAAGGACCCCCCCACCCAAGCCTTAGTGGATCAGCCATCTGAAGTATTTGACATCTGAGACCTATATATGATTTTGGGACATAATCTCCTTTATTTTGCAAGCTCAAAAGTAATAGAAGTAGCACCTCTTGCTCTTTATATCATAGAGTCCCCCTGTTGTATATCTCACTTGGAGGAAGGCTCTTTAGTGCTTCTTTTGGCACACATCTTTGAAAGTGGATTGGGAAAAGGTCTGAGAGGGCAGCAGTAGGGAGCACAAAGCATGAGGAAATAATGCTTTATTATTAATAACTCCAAGATCTGTTTTGTTGATGTAATTCCACTTCACACTTTATGAAAACAGCAAGTTGGCAACCAAAAAGGAACAAGTAGAGATAAATGTCCAAAAAAGGAGATTGGCATGATGTTCTTAAATAACCCCTCAAATGCAGAAGGTGGTACTGGCAGCTATTGAAGCCAGATCTACCAAGGTGGCTTTCTTTTAGTAGGATTTGTTTTTTTAGTCCTAAGTGGAGCACAGGATCTGGTTCAAGAAGTAAATATAACTGGACCTTTTGGAAACAGTGACCATAATGTAATAACATGTAACATCCCTGTGGTGTATAAAGCAACTGAGCCTCCCAACACTGTGGCATTTAATTTCAGAAAGGGGAACTACCCAAAAAATGAGGAGGTTAGATAAATAGAAATTAAGCAAAATCCCTGTAAACTGCATGGAAACATCTCAAAGATACCTTAATAGAGGCCCAATTTAAATGAATGCCCCAAATTAGAAAACACACTAGAGTACCAAAAAAGTGCCACCATGGATTAACAACCAGGTAAAAGAAGAAGTGAAAGATAAAAAAGGCATCATTTAGAAAGTGAAGTTAAATCCCAGTGAGAAAAATAGAAAGACGCATAAATCTGTCAAAGGAAAAGATGTAGAGACCGGGTCTACATGTTCCCCTTCCTTTCGAAAGGGGCATGTTAATGAGCAGGTTTGAAATATGATAATGAGGTGCTGCAATGAATATGCAGTGCCTCATTAGCATAATGGCAGCTGAGGCAATTCGAAAGTGCGGCTTTTCGAATCATGTGCCTCCCGTGGAGACGGAACCTTCTGAAAGGACACCCCCCAGTTTTTGAAAGCCCTTCTTCCGATCAACAGATAGGAAGGAGGGCTTTCGAATACCGGGGGGAGACCTTTTGGAAGGTCCCATCTCCATGGGCGGCGCGCGATTCGAAAAGCCACACTTTTGAATTGCTGCAGCCGCCATTGTGCTAATGAGGTGCTGCATATTCATTACAGCATATTTTGAACCTGCTCATTAACTTGCCCCTTTCGAAAGAAAGGGGAACATGTAGACTCAGCCAATAAGAAAAGCCAAAAAGGAGTTTGAAGAATGGCTAGCCAAAAACTCAAAAAGTAACAGCAACATGTTTTAAAAATATCAGAAGCAGCAAGCCTGCTAAAAGAACAGTGGGGCCACTGCATGAGGAAGATGCTAAGGGAGCACTCAAAGATGATAAGGCTGTTGCAGAGAAACTGAATGAATTCTTTGCTTTGGTCTTCACTGGCAAGGATTTTAGGGCAATTCGCAAACCTGAGTCATTCTTTTCAGGTGACACATTGAAGGAATTGTCCAAGATTTAGATGTCATTAGAGAAGGTTTAGGAAGAACTGATAAACTTAATAGTATCAAGTCAACAGGACCAGATGGCATTCACCCAAGACTTCTGAATGAACTCAAATGTGAAATTGAGGAACTATTACATGTGGATTGTAATTTATCCTCTAACTCAGCTTCTGTACCCATTAACTGGGAGGCAGCTAATATGACTCTAATATTTAAAAAGAACTCTAGTGGTGGTCCTGGCAATTATAGACCAGTAAGTCTAACATCAGTACAGTGCAAATAAGTTGAAACTATGGTAAAGAATAAAATTGTCAGTCATGTAGATGAACATAAGCTGTTGGGGAAAAGTCATCATGGTTTCTGTAAAGGGAAATCATGCCTTACTAGTCTACTAGAGTTCTCTGAGATTGTCAATAAGCATGTGGACAAGATGGATCCAGTGAATGCAGAGGACTCAGATTTCCAGAAAGCCTTTGAAAACGTCCCTTACCAAAGGCTCATAAGTAAAATAAGTAATCATGGGATAGGAGGAAAGGTCCTCTCATCGACTGAAAACTGGTTAAAAGACAGGAAACAAAGGATAGGAATAAGTGGTAAGTTTTCCAGATGGAGAGAAGTAACTAGTGGTGTTCCCCTAATGGCCTGTACTGGGACCAATCCTATTCAACCTATTTATAAATTGTCTGAAAAAAGTGGTAAACAGTTAGGTGGCAAAGTTTGCTGATGATACTCAACTGTTCAAAATAGTTAAGAACAAAGTAGACCGAAGAGCTTCAAAAAGATCTCACAAAACTAAGTGATTGGGCAACAAAATGGCAAATGAATTTTAATGTTGATAAATGAAAAGTATAGTAGACCCCAGACTTATGAAGAGGTTGCATTCTCACAACCCCAACATAAGTCAAGTTTCCCATGTAATGCAGGGAAGCCAAGAAACTGACCAGAGTTGGTGCCCTCATCAGTTTCCTGGCTCTCCTGCATTATGTGGGAAATTTGACTTACGCAGCAGTTGCTGGGCAGGTAGACAGACACAGCCGCACGATTTATCCCAGCTGGAGGAGCCCAAGGGGCAGAGAGCTGTTGTGGTAAAGCTTATCCCCAGCTGGGGGGATCTGGGAGTTGGAGTGCTTTTGATTTGCAGTTAACTCACATCAATGTGAGTTAAGCGAAAATCAAAATTGTGCATATTGGGGGATTACTGTAATGCACATTGGAAAAAATAATCCCAACTACACATAATGAAATGAAGGGGACTGATTTAGCTATCACCGCTCGGGAGAGATCTTGGAGTTTTTGTGGACAGTTCTCTGAAAACATCCACTCAATGTGCTGCAGCAGTCAAAAGGGCAAACAGAATGCTAGGGCTCATTAAAAAGGGAATAGAGAGTAAGACAGAGTGTATCTTATTGCTTCTATATAAATCCATGGTATACCCACACCTTGAATAATGCTCACAAATGTGGTCACCTTTTCTCAAAAAAGATATATTGGCACTGCAATAGGTTCAGAAAAGGGGAACAAAAATGATTAGGGGTTTGGAGTGGTTGGTGCATGAAGAAAGATTAAAAAGACTGGGACTTTTCAGCTTGGAAAAAATTAGATGAAGGGGATATATGATGGGGGGGTCTATAAAATCATGACTGGTGTGGAAAAAGTGAATAGGGAAAAATTATTTACTTGCTCCCATAACAAAAGAACTGAGGGTCACCAAATGAAATTAATGCATAGCAGGTTTAAAACCAACAAAAGGAAGGGGGGTTTTTTTTGTGTTTTTTTCTCCCACGCAGGGCAAAGTAGGCCTATGGAACTCCTTGCCAGAGGAGGTTGTGAAGACTAAGAATTTAACAGGGTTCAGAAAAGAACTAGATACATTCATGGAGGTTAGGTCCGTCTATAGATATTAGCCAAGATAAGAGGGTATGGTGTCCCTAGACTCTGTTTGTCAGAGGTTGGAAATGGATGACAGGAGAGGGATCACTTTCATGATTACCTGTTCTGTTTACTCCCTCTGGGACGTCAGGCTTTGGCCTCTGTCAGAAGACAAGATACTGGGCTAGATGAACTTTTGGTCTGACCCTGCATGGCTGTTATTGGGCTTGTCTACACTTGCTTTCAACTTTGAAGGGGGCATGGTAATCAGGGCCATGGGAGATTATTAATGAAGTGCTGCAGTGAATATGCAGCACTTCATTAGGCTAATTTTCCCCCACAGCAACTTTGAAATGCCAAACTTCGAAGTGCTGGCATGCATGTAGCCATAGGCACTTCACAGTGCCCACGCTTCTTCGAAGTCCCTCTATTCCTCAAATTTTTTTTCCTAAGACTTTTTCTTTAAAGACTCTAGGTCACTTTCAGATATTTTTGAGGAGTAAAGGCACTTTGAAGTAGCGCAGGCATTTCGAAGTGCCCACGGCTACATGCATTCCAGCACTCCGAAGTTTGACGCCTCAAAGTTGCCGCAGAGGAAAATTAGCCTAATGAAGAAGAAAATGACAAGACCAGTATGAAGTATAATACAGACAGAGCTATTGCTGAGGGAATTCAACCTAATGTCTGAGAACAAGTATCAGTGTCAGTATAGTGGATGCTAATGGCTGATCCACTAAAGCCGTGTCTACACGTGCACGCTACTTTGAAGTAGCAGCACTAACTTCGAAATAGCGCCCGTCACGGCTACACGTGTTGGGCGCTATTTCGATGTTAACATCGACGTTAGGCGGCGAGATGTCGAAGCCGCTAACCCCATGAGCGGATAGGAATAGCGCCCTACTTCGATGTTCAACGTCGAAGTAGGAACCGTGTAGTCGTTGCGCGTCCCGCAACATCGAAATTGTGGGGTCCTCCATGGCAGCCATCAGCTGAGGGGTTGAGAGACGCTCTCTCTCCAGCCCCTGTGGGGCTCTATGGTCACCGTGTGCAGCAGACCTTGGCCCAGGGCTTCTGGCTGCTGCTGCTGCAGCTGGGGATCCATGCTGCATGCACAGGGTCTGCAACCAGTTGTTGGCTCTGTGGATCTTGTGTTGTTCAGTGCAACTGTGTCTGGGAGGGGCCCTTTAAGGGAGCGGCTTGCTGTTGAGTCCGCCCTGTGACCTTGTCTGCAGCTGTGCCTGGCACCCTTATTTTGATGTGTGCTACTGTGGCGTGTAGACGTTCCCTTGCAGCGCCTATTTCGATGTGGTGCTGCGCAACGTCGATGTTGAACGTCGACATTGCCAGCCCTGGAGGACGTGTAGACGTTATTCATTGAAATAAGCTATTTCGATGTAGCGTTCACGTGTAGACGTAGCCTAAGAGTCAGGAGCCTGATAGCAAGGTATCTGAGGCTACTGGGGGCAGATAGCACTATAGCTACACCTACACAGCAGCCCTATTTTAAAATAAGATATTTGAAATAACATAACCAGACACAAAATGCATTTCAAAATAGCACCCAGTTATTTTGAAATAGCATTTCTGGGTCCATACACTATTTTGAAATAGTGCCATTGGAGCCCATTATCTCCTGTTGGCCTTATTCCTCATGGAATGAGGTTTACTGGAATCAAAATAACACATCTAGGGTGCGTCTACACTAGCCAGCTATTTTGAAGTAGCTGGCACAATGTCAAAATAGCACGTGTTGTGTCTACACATGCTGTGCACTATTTCGACGTTGAAATCGACGTTAGGTGGCGAGACGTTGAAATCACTATTCCTATCCAAAGTAGGAATGTAGAAGTAGGGCATGTGTAGACAATCTGCATCCCCCCACATTGAAATAGTGGGGTCCTCCACAGTGGCCATCAGCTGAGGGGGTTGAGAGATGCTCTGTCCAGCCCCTGCAGGGCTCTATGGTCGCCGTCTGCAGCAGCCCTTAGCCCAGGGCTTCTGGCTGCTGCTGCTGCAGCTGGGGGTCCATGCTGCGTGCACGGGGTCTGCAACTGGTTGTCAGTTCTATGGACCTTGTGCTGTGCAGGCCAAGTGTGTCTGGGAGGGACCCTTTGAGGAAGCAGCTCGCTCTTGCTCCAGAAGTGCAAATCCATCCTGTGACCCCATCTGCAGGCTTTGCTAGCCCCTTACTTCGACAGGGAGCACTTGTGTGCGCGGACGGTCTGCATTTCCTGTGAGGGTGGGTCCTTTCAACATTCCACATCTCTACTTCATTGAACGTCGATGGCACCAGCCCCGGAGGACGTGTAGACGATACCCGTTGAAGTAGCCTATTTCGATGTTTTTACTTCGACATAGGCTACTTCGACATAGTGTGCTAGTGTAGACTTAGCCCTATTGTTTCAAATTTATTTTAAAATAGCGTGTGCATCATTTAGATGCTGCCAAAGTTATTTCAAAATAACTGTTATTTCAAGATAACTTGGCTGTGTAGACATAGCCTATGATATTGTATGTTGAAGGAGTATGCCAGGTAGAAATGACCTTATTGTTATCAGGACAACAGGAACAGAAAGACATGGTGTTGAAGCATTGAGCAACAGGAAACCCTACCTCAAAGTGCCTGACAGTGAGAGGCCTAATAGGGTAAAACATATGTCAAAAGGCTAACAGTAGTCATATTAAAATATTTTTTAAAATTAAGAAAACAAACCTACTTTCCCAGAAGTGGATTAACAGGTGTAGCAACAGTCATAGCTGATTTCTTTTCTGCTGCCTACAAGAATCAGAAGGAAATGAGTAGCAGCTGGCCCTGCAGCACCTTAAAGACCTCAAGAAAAAAGAAACGAGATAGGTGCCTGTTACCTAAAGAGACACTGTTTTCCAAAAAGTTTCAAACTGTCATGCAAGGAGCATGTACTTCCGTTATGGATGGAACCTGTCCAGTAAAGAATACATACTGTATAGTGTTTAATTGCTGTCAGACAGCTTGAACTAAAAACTTAATTGAAGCATGGCCTAATGATTAGTGCACGAGTTTGCAGGTTGGAAGACTCAGGTTCAATTTTTTGGTTTACCACAACCTTCCTGTATGGCGAGATGTTTAATCTTTCTCTGCCTCTGTTCCTATCTATGGAAGGGAGATGATACAGGGGGTACATTGATTTCAGTTGGAGTTAGGTACCTCAGTGCTTTTGAAAATCTCAATAGGTACCTCAAGGTGCGCATAAGTCCATTTAAATAGATCAGTACATTTCAAAATCTGGCCCTTAGAAATCTATACATGACAAAGGATGTGCATGGGTGAGGTAGAAATGTTTGGATTAGAACACAGACGACTCTTGCATCCACCACAAATGATATCTTACATGCATCATATGTTGCTGGGTTTGTAGGATTATCACCTGATAATCACTGAGTGTGATACAAAGGAAGGAGTGTTTTCTCATCGAAATAATTAATTCTGTTTTTTTATTGTCCACTGTCTTTTCCACTTTCCCTTCTCTCTCCATTCCCCTCCCCCAACCAATGTAGTGGTTTAGTGATTGATCAGTAGGTGGACTAGCATAACTCAAGGCACTGTGGAACTGTTTAGTTCATGGGTAGGCTGGATGTATACAATTACACTTAAAGTGCATGGGATAGGTTATGGTAAGACAAGGACAGTTAACTTTATGACTTTTTCTGCATACAGGCTGAGCCTCTCTGATTCAGAAGCCTTTATCAAAAGAACCCTGTAAATCTCTCTCTTTTTTCTTCCAGGAATAAGGGTTCTTCCAAAAGTTTTTTTTTTTCAGAAGAACCCTGTCTACACTGCTTTTTTTTCTAAAAAATCTCTTCCAAAAAAGTGATGAGCTGAGATTGTGCAAATGAAGCACTAGATTTCTAAATCAGATCTTCATTTGCATTTTTGATTTCCCTTATTTGCATTCCTCTTTTGAAAGAGGAATGTAGTCTAGATTTAGCCTATGACAGCAGTCTCAAATTTTCAAAAGATCTCAGTTTCTTAAATGTTTGTATGAAAAATGGTGCAGGGAGGAGATAATAATTTTTGAAAATCTGCCCCCATATCTTCAAATGATTGGATTTCTTTTGTTCTGCTCATCTAATTTTTTCCTTTGTCCATGTCTACACACCTGCACACAATCTTTTCCTTTTACAGAACTATTTTCATCACTCTACCTTGTAATACTGCAGTGGTCTATATATTTCATTTACAGTTCTGTTTGGCCCCATGGGAGACACACTTCAGTACTAAACCACACAGCAAACAAACAGATGGGCACTGTGTCGTACATATAGTTACTGTGGTGCTTTGTGTACTTGTATGTTTTTGCTCATACTGTACTTTCATGTGTTCCTTTTTTCTACAGGCCATAAACAACAACATTGAAAAAAAAGAAAGAAGTGTTTTAAATATTAGCTTAACATCTGTGATTTTTTTTGTTTGTTTTGAATCTCTTAACACAATATACAGTTAAGAGACGGTTTTCCTCCCATTCTTAGATGCTGTATTTTGTAATATATAGGGATTGATCCAAAGCCCTATGAAATCAATGGGAAGATTCCCACTGATGTCCATGTTCTCTGAATCAGGCCCATAAAGAAGCTAGTTAGTCCTGCAATCCTTACCCAGGCAAATGTAATTTAAGACAAAATTTCCTCAGTATAGAGCTCAAGAATTAGCCTCTTAATTAGCAAAACTGCAAAGAATAACAATAATTTAAAATGTACATAACGTTTGAGTTTATGAAGAGAAATGATATAAGTAAATTATGTAAGACATACAATTTAGTGTTCAGGCTTGCTTTATTACATTTGTGTTGTAAAATAGCTATATCACTAATCAGTAGTTATAATATTGACTGTATTTTCCTTTGAGAGCTTGCATTATGTGAAAGCTTTTTATTGTTTGCTTACACATAGAAGAATAGCTCCAAAGTTGAAAACTATTTTAAATGAGAAAACAAAAGAAACTAAAAATGGCCATACCTGCCTTCTATTTACATAATTTTTGCACTACGGAAACGGTATTTATCTTTGGTCAATGCATAGTTAACCAAATCTTACATTATCCACCTGAAAATGTATACTAATCTTTTAAAAATGCACCTTATATGAAACTGTATGTCCAGCACCTCATACGTAACTGCATTTAAAATATAAACAATCAAACAATATAGATTTTAATAAACAATTTTACCTACATGTATGGAACAGAGTAATGTGATACTATTTTGCTTGGAAAGTACTTTAAGCAGTTCTGTTGATCACAAAGTGCAGAATTGCCCCACTAGGGAAACCACAAAGAAACTAAAACTAGTTGAATGAAATGAAATAGAATTGTATACGCTCTGTACAACAACAATCAGTAGCAGGTGTGATCTAACTAGATCTTAAAGGAGAATTATATACAGAGTAAGATTATTAACTGAGTTGCAAACAAAACACCTAATAATCACTTTGAATATGTTTTCTTTGAGACCTTCCCACGGTCCATGTTTGAACTAGTAATGGATTTTTAATTGGGGGAGGGAAGGCAATTTTTCTACTGAGGGATCCGCCTATCCCCTAGGTATTTATTGCTCTACAAATTGTAACTTCCTTCTTGCATTAGACTAACAGCTTCAGTTGTAAATCGCTGATGTATGTTAAAAGAAACATAGTATGCATGCTAGGGTTTAGATTAGTTAGAACAGTAGTCAAACCAAATTGCAGATCACTGAGTATTAAAACAGTATCACTATCTCTGTGCAGAATGGGTGTTTGCAAAATTTATTACCATCTACAGCAGGCTAAGTTTAGAACCTATTTATTTGCTTTCAGATTTGTTTAATCTTTACACTTATATATTATTTAAACAGAATTAGTAATATAAGGCAGTGTTAGTCGTAATACATCTGTGTATATACATATTCTTACATGTGTACACACATATACATAATAGTTCAGTTATTCTAGAGATGTGAATTGGAAATCTATCTCAGAAATACATTATTAAATTGAAGCACATCACTAACAAACTAATCCACCTCAAATACTTTACATGGTGATTTGGTAGGAGAATTATTTTCTGGATGACATTTAGAAATATTTAGCTAACAAGATGAAGTATAAAAAATAACCAACACTTAATGTGGGCTAGTTAAAATTTCACTTTTCAAGTGAATTAACAGATCTTCATAGTTTGTAATTCTAATTTGGACTCATGCTGTCTATAGCCTATTCTCCCCTCTGCATTAAATAAGAGACTCAAACTGCTCTCTGATTATCACTTTGGGGCTACAAGAAGCTTTGAGGCATAATTAAAAATATTTCTAGAAAGAATCTGTAGACCACATCTGATGTCCCACCCTCTGTTACAATTAGACCACATCAAAGGGACTTTTTTGTTTTCATAAATGGTCACCAGACAACTTACTATATCTAAGAGTGGGCTTATGTTTTATTGTATAGATGTCTGACTAGAGCCAAACGACTTAAGGCTGCTTGCCATTCAGTGTTGCACAGAGTGAGACAAGGTAGCTATAACCCTTTGATATTTCACTGGAGGTCGTATTCATTTCATTTGAAAGGGAACCATTAATGACAGGCTTATAAGTGTTCTCTTCCCTAATAAGTAGAATACACATCTTTGGGGAAGCATGTCTGTGTTAGATGCCCAAGGCGGAAAGATTTGTAGATGATGGTGCTAATTATGAAAATGGTAACCATAATGTGATCAAGATGGAAGCAATTTGAGCAAAAGTCATTAATGTGTTACTCTTCCACTCGCTTGCCTCTTTGGTTTACTGTTGTAGGAGGGAAGAAGTATCTTGTGGGATTTTTTCCTCGAGAGTACTAATGAAAAACTGCTGAGAAATCTCCAACTGTAAATTGTCAGTTTCACGTCTTTATGTGGTTCTAACAATCTTAGCGATCCCCCTGCTTTTAACTAGGAAGAGACGTGCCTAATAGTGACACACGGCATTTATGTTTCTTGTCCTTTATAAGATCTGTTTATATATCTTCAAAGTGTTTTCCTCATCATCTTAGTAACTAGGTGCTATGTTGGGCGGGTGGAAAAAGGATTCATAAAACCCAGGCTAGTATTTTCCTCCTGAAGAGCTTGCTTCGGGTAGGTGGTTGGTGGGAGTGATTTTTAGGGAAGCATTTGGCCGTTAGGTAACGGTCCTAGGTTTGGTTAGGTTTTAAGTGGGGTGCCTTGTGTGTTTATAGGTTCATATTTTCCATGAGGTATTACATTTTAATGACCTCGTTTTCCTAAGTAAACTGTACCTGCAAAATTGTATGCATGTGCCGGTGCAAAAACAAACAAAAAAACCTCCCAGCGCTAAAGAATTAATTAAACAACCTTTTATCCGGTCTCAGACCAAACTCTCCTTGGGAGGCGGGGAGGTAACTTTTGGAAAAGAGAGAGGACGGTACCAGTGGGGAGCAAGGCTCGTGGTTCTTTTCCTATTTCCTTTGATTCCAGGCATCTAACTGATGGAGAGCCTTTTCGCGTCGCAGGACCACTCCGGTTTAAGTACAGTACGTGTAAAAGGCAACGGCTTTCTAGGTCGCTTTGGGCGCCTGGCTTTTCCTTTGGGACGAGATCGCTCCCCTGCGCTTATTACTCCGTCCAGGAAAGGTTCCTTTTCTTCTGCAATGCCTTGAAGTGTCAGAAGCTCTTCTTAGCCGCCGCAGGAAAACCTTTGGTTATATCTTGGCTTCAACCTGACAGTGGCTAAAAACCAAATTATAATTGCCCGAGGTCGAATTTGGAGAGGGCTTCCTTGGAAGGTGCATTTGTGTGTCCTTCAGAGCTACTCATACAATTGTCTCTCCAGCCCTTCCAGGACATCTGTAATTATTGGCTGTTCCCCATGGAAATCTCACGCCAGAGGTTCTCCGGACGCGAGGAACACACATGGGCAGGGCAGTTTTTAGAAGGTGGCTAAGCCTTTGTCTTCCTTCTACGCTATTTGCAGGTAACTCCCCTGGAAGCTAGGGAGAGCGGAGGTAGTTTTGCGAGGCTGCATCCTAGCAATGGGCTGGCCAGCCCCGCTGCTAATGGGTGATGCATTTGCCAGCCACCAACAAATAAGTTAAGGGGAAAAAGACTAAAGTAAATAGGTGCAAATATATGCAAGAACCCCACGCACACTGGCCTTCTTACCGGGGGAATTAAGGAATTTGTCAGCCTTTAAAGACCCATCCAAATATTGCAGACTAGCAACAGTGAATTGATTGATTTCCCAATAACTGCTCTCTCCCTGGGCTCCGGACAAAGGGAAGAAAGAAGCGCAGGTCCCCAAAGACTGACAGTGAAACCCTTTCATACCTATTTTCCTTTTAGCCTCCTCAGCAGCCGGGCTGCGAACCCCTTTATTATGCTCCCCTTTTAAAATGTGCCTTTGTAAAAGCTACTGCCCCGAGTCGGGTTTTTTATTTTTTTTTTCTGGCCATCCGTCATCCCGGTTGTCATGTATTGTGATTTGCGACGCGGAGTAGCCGGGGACAAGTGACAGAGCCCGGAGACGAGCTCTTCGCCCTACGTTTTTCAGAGGCTTCAATGCTTTATTTAGGCTATTTCCAGGCTGGAGAAGTCCCTCTCTCTCCCTCTCTCTCTCTGTGTAATTTTATCCAGGCTCTACTCTGGGAGTTCACACAAGACTGATACCTTTGCCTCCCTGCTTTGTATCAGCTGGTCGCAGATCCGGCTATTGTTGCAGGAAGCTTCTTTTATTTCTATGCTCCGTCGATCAACGATCAACGTCTTGCCCTGAAATTCAGCGTCTCCCCCCGCCCCCCCCCCCAGGCGTGCAGCCTGTCTGGCTGGAGCCCCGAGGAGAACTCTGCCCACCGCAGCTCCAGCTCATCCAAACAGCTGGGACTCCGCGGTGGCCCCTGCCCGTGTCTATTGACCTAAGTCGCTGGAAGGCAGATAAAAGCGGCCGATGGAGGCAGATAAAACCTTGCCCGTGCTCCGGGAGCTGCCCCAGTGCGAGCGCTGCCACTTCGCGGGGCGGCCGGCCAGACTTCCTTAATGGGACCCCTGGGGTCGTCTGCTCCACGCCTCGAGCTCCCCAGCAGCCGGAGCGCCGCGGCCATCATGCCACGATGGTTATAACTTGGATCTTGCTGCTGCTGCTGCTGCTGCTGAGTCCGTTGCGGGAACCGCAGTCCCACGGGCTGGCTGCGGAGGTGCCCCCGGGACCTCCCTGCGCCAAGGGCCCGGCGGGTGACCCCAGGCTGCGCAGAGATGCTGGAGGGCGCGGCGGGGTCTATGAGCATCTCGGGGGAGCGCCCAGGCACAGGAAACTCTACTGCGCCACCAAGTATCACCTCCAGATCCACCCCAGCGGGAAGATCAACGGCAGCCTGGAGAAAAACAGCCTCTCCAGTGAGTACCCCGCGCGCCTCCTCCGGGGCCGCCTTACCGGCGCTGACCATCCGCCCCGGCCAGCTGAGCCGCCCTGCGGGTCCCGCCGCCGCTGCCCGGAGCGCAGCGCCAGGGAACCGGACGCACCTGGGGCCAGGTGCGCTGCAGCGCCTGTCTCCAGGAGCGGCCCGGCCAGGGCTCGAGGCTTGCTGGAGGAGCTGCCCGCGGGGAGCCGGGGGGCAGAGCTGCTCCTTTAGCGGCCGGGGGGTTCCCCGATTCAAACTCAGCCGGATTTGGCCCCGGTTGGCTCGCCGCGATGGCAGCGCAGGGACCGAGCAGTGCCCCAACTAGGGCCCTGCCAAGAGGGCAGGGGGCTGGACTCCATCACCTCCCGAGGTCCCTTCCAGTTCTGTGAGATGGGTGTGGGTGTGTGAAACTGCCGAGAGCCGCGGAAAGCCGGCGAGTCTTCTGCCCAGGAGTAAGTGCCTCGGCTGGGCTCTTGACATCTACCGGACAAAGTCCATCTCTTCCCCCTTTGGTGCAGCTTAGCTCCAAACGCCCTTGCCCACGCGCAAGGCACTGGTGGGAGAAATACACACGTGGCACGACCCAGTGGAATATGGCTGAGCTCAAGGGGAGCAGGATCTGGTCCCCCGTTTTTCAAGTTGCCCCTGGTTTAGCGAAGGCCGTTGGAGGGCTACAGACCAAAGCATCTCTCCCTCTCTCTGCAGGGAATCTGTTCCCTGGCCTCAGATTTCTTCCTGCTCTGAGCAGGCAGCTCGGGTCTCAGATGCAGCAATTTCTGGGCCAAGCCCCCTTTTCTTCGTACAAATGCACCTCCTTACATACATCCTGGGTGTTGAGTCCCTCTGGTTATCGCAGGAAGCAGCTTGTCTGTCCAGAGAAGGGATAAACTAGTACAGTGGTAACAACAAGAAGTCCTGTTGCATCTTATAGACTAACAGATATGACTCATGCATCTCACGAAGCAGGTCTTTGCCCATGAAAGCTCATGCTCCAAAATATCTGTTAGTCTATAAGGTGCCACAGGACTTCTTGTTGTTCTCCAAGATACGAACTAACATGGCTACCTCTCTGATACTTACTGAGGTAACTGTACTCATCTGTCACAGACTACATCTATGCTAGAGGGGTTTTTTGACAAACCAGGTGTTTTGTCAACAAAACCCATGGAACATACACGCTAAAAATGTGATCAAAACAAAAAAGCAGTTCTGTGGCACTATAAAGACTAACAAAACAATTTATTAGGTGGTGGGCTTTCGTGGAACAGACCCACTTCTTCAGATCTTAGACACGCTAAAAGCGCATTGTGTAGACATACCGTTGACAGAACTCAGCACTTTTGCCAACAGCCTTCTTCCTTTCCCCCATGAGGCAGAACACCTTTCTCAATAGTCTGTCTTGCACACGCACATCACTGAATAAATCATTTTGTTAGTCTTTAAAGTGCTACCTTTCTGCTGCTTTTTTGTGTGGAGTACAGACTAACACGGCTACCTCTGTGTTATTGTTCGACAGAATCTGTCAACCAAAGAGCCATATGGACACTCTAAGGGGCCCTCTGTTGACAAACTGGGCTTCTGGGCCACTGGGCAGCCCTGTCTGCCGTGCTTCTGGTGGGTTGTTCTCTTGAGAGAGCGTCTGGGCAGTTCTGGCTGCTCTCTGTTGACCGAGCATATCAACAGAGTGATCTGCTTTCATGCGTGGCCACAATCTGTCGACAGAAGTTTTGTTGGAAGATATCTTCCAACCATAATGTCTATCAACAGATCACCCTAGTGTAGACATAGTGCTGGTGTTTAATTACCTTTGCTCCAGCTGTGGGCATGCCTCCTCATCTTTCCTTTCAAAGCTTCCTCACAAACTCCCTGTCACCATGCTGGGACCAGCGCTGAGCCCTGAGGAGTCTGTGGACATCCAAAGGCTGTCTTCCATCTCCAACTGGGATTCTCTCCCCTCAAGCTGTTTGCTGCCTCCCTGTCCCAATTCTCCCCATTTGTCTCCTCCTATGGGAATATGAGGCAGTGGAGACTTTCACCCCTTGGAAATATGCTGCAAATCAGTAACTGAGACAAACTGGGACATGTCAGGTGCAAAGGGCTGTGTCAGAGCTAGAAGGGAAGAGGGGGAGTTTCAAATACTTGTCTTGAAAAGCCAGCGGAGATATTGTAGCTTGAGTGCGGACTCACGTGTCTCACAAAGATGCCTTGAGGGGAGGAACCATCTTACTTCCAGCCAGCAGAACCTTAAATCCCCAGAGAGTTGGTGCCATCCTTTCTTCTCCCTCCCCAAGATATGAAGCACAGCATTATTTCTGTACAAAGTATCCCATGTTGGGTGCCTGGAAGCCAGCAGGCTTGGGGAAAGCCTATGTGTGTGCTTGGGTTAGTGTCCTGGGATGGGGAGAGACCTCTGAGACCTGTCACCAGTCCACAGAGGAAAATCACCATTCCTAGACTAGGAAAACCCACTCGTTATCAAAGACTTTCAGGAGACATTGTTTCGAGTTCAGTCAATGGCAAAATGCTGGGTGATACGAAACAGCTGGAGGCGAGCAGTAATTACCCTAGATTAAGGTCAAAGCAGGAATTTAACTCAGCCGAATAGGAGACCTTAACATGGTGGCTATGGCTGCACTTGAGAGTTTTGCTGACAGAACCCCAGTTTTGTATACTACACTGGTGGAACCTCCACACACAAGATGTATTTGGCTGATGGTACGTCCACAAAAGTCGACCCTTCTGCCGACAACCTTCTGCCTCTCCCAGATGAGGAAGAGCATCTTTTGTCAACTGATACTGTTGACAAAAATGCTGTGTGGGCACTCTGGGGGGCCTTCTCTCGACATACAGGGAGTCCAGAACAATGGGCAGCCCTGTCTGCTGTGCTTCTGGGTGCCTGTTTTGTTGAGAGAGCTACTGAGCAGTCTGGTTGCTCTGTCAACAGAGCGGATCGCTCTCCTGATTGGCTTTTGTGTGGGACCACACTCCGTTGATGGAAGTTTTATTGGGAAATCTCTTCTGACAGTGACTTCTGCTGACAGATCTCTGTAGTGTAACCATAGTCAGTGTGTTTTCTAATGGTCAGAAGACACTCCGGGGTTTAAACACCAGGGATTTTGGCATTCTGGTTTCTATCAGAGTACTGAGCTTTTAAACCAGAATTTCTGAACTAGGTGCTTTACAAGGTGAGATATAAATTTGCCCACTTATCAGAACAACTCCTGCTACATCTTCCCTCAAGTGAGTTCTGTGATGGTTTGCATCTTAGCATCTTTTGGCTGGGTGTAACCACTTTGGGAGGCTGTCTGTTCTTCTCTCCTCCCACCTCCACACTGCTTACTCTTGTCTAGTGCATTAGACATGATCTTCTGGGCTCTGAAATATCTCCTGCCTTATTGTCATACTGTTTCAAGTACTGCACCAACTTCCTAGATGACAAGTTCCTTTCATGACTATATACATGGCTCTAAAATGCAGCCGTCTTACTTCATTTTACCCTGGAGACCTCAGAAAGAGCATTGTCCTGAAATGGGTAGCTCTGTGACCGGTTTCAATGTCAAGCACTCCGCAGTCTGCAAGAAAGGCATTAAAGGGGATTTAAACTTTTCAAATACACATACAGGATTAGGTGAACCTATAGTTCACTTCAGATCTCTTCTTCTTACGATTGTTAAATTTCAGTCAAACAAGCAGGGCTTTATTGTCAGCTTCAACCAATTCCTGTCTCATTTTTGATTATTGTAGTCTCGTTTTATGTATATGACTGCAGTATGACTTCTTGAATGTGTTAGTTGTTAGAGTGACTTCATATTCTGGAGGTAAGTAGCTATTAAGATGTATTTCAGAAAGTTAGGTATGAATGGTAACATCACATTTTTCCTCTGTTTCTGTTTCTAGGTATTCTTGAGATAACAGCAGTTGATGTTGGAGTCGTTGCCATCAAAGGTTTGTTCTCTGGCAGCTACCTGGCCATGAACAAAAGAGGCAGACTTTATGCTTCAGTAAGTTTCACCTTAAGTAAGACAGTGACACCTTGACTATTGTAGTGGAAATGTTCTATGTGGGTGTCAGTAATTTGGGGTGGGGCACGGTGGAAAGGAAGCACTATTATTCTGAGTGGACAGGCTTTATTTAGTATGAATAAGAGCTTATTGAAAAAAGATTAAATGCTGTAGCAGCTTTTTCTTTGATTTTGAGCTAGTTGAAAATCAGTTACAGTGTGAAAAATGATTTGAAATCCACACAGGAAAGGGGCTATCAAAGTGCTATATCTTCTAACTTTTCTGGCTACCTGTACTTCCAAAGAGACAAAAATAATTTATTTGGCAAAGATTAAAATTCTCTTGTCAAGATTTTAGGTTATACTGAATTAAGCACAAAAAATACATCAGAAGCAAGACTCTGAAATATAATATCAATATCTATTCATAAAGGGTCAAATTACACCTTCCACATCAGGAGTAAGTATAAATGTCAGCTGGAATGGAGTCAAAACCTAGAAAATCCTTCACTGATATTAATGACAGTTTCTCTTATGCAATAGAAAATCAGGCCCCAGGCAAATGTAAGAGAATTCAAACTGGTGTCAGAAGACAGAGCTGTATCAGGAAAACAAGTACAAGTAGTCATAAGAAGGTGTAAGTTAAACTAAGCTCCATTGCTTTAACTTCACATTTTCCTCCAGGCTTTTACATCTCCCATGTGGTCAATGGGAGTTGGCCAGAATATCACCTTGGTGGGTAAAATACCCCCTCTTAGACTCCTTTACGTTCATGTAGGTACAAGGAGCTATTTACAAACATGTAGCATACCCCATGTTGTCATCCATCAACTCTGGATTTGGCCCAATATCCTTGACTGAATTTCTGGAAGTCTGAGATCGAATTGTTATTATGTAGCAACTGTACTGTTCAGTCTCTGGGTAATCTTGAAGTATAAAAGTGTATTTTAAAAGATAAAAAATGTGCAGGGCAAAATACAGCTACCTGAAACTTGCTTCCCAAACCTATTGCATATAATTCTATTGATTGAGCTTAAGCAAGGAGAGGTTTTCCATGCACATGGCCTACATAACTCAAATACCATCATAAGTGAGGAGTTCTCAGCAAACCTAATATGTTTATGTATTTTCCTCTACCACCTTGAGTAGTTTCTGGTAAATGTTTAGAGGATTTGTTCTATAGTGTCAAGAGGGGCTTCACAAATGGGTGGAATTGCAAAGATAAGGGTTCTTTGGTGGTCTGGTGGACCTGTGTCACAAGTGGCTTCACCAAAGAAACACTGTGGAAGTGGAATGAATGAAGGTAAAGTAAATTCTTACTTTTCCTTGTTCAGATTATATATTTCCCCCCAGATCATTTAGGCTGAGTTTAAATGATGCTAATCTAAGGAAAAATGTTAATTTCTTACAATGGAGAGAAGCAAGAAATGTACCTGAGAGGCTTCCTCTCTAGGGTCTCTCCCTTCAGTGGGAGAAAGACGATGAGGCCACTTTACAGCTACCCATATTCGTCTCAGCTCCAGTAGGAGGAGAACCAGCTGCAAAAGAATCCTTTGAATTGTGAAGTACTGTGTCTGCTACTCCAACTACAGTTCGCAGCATCTTCCCCTCTGGAAGGGAAGGGGCCAGCATGGGAAAGGCTATTCTGTTCCCAATTCTCCTTTTTCAAAGGGCAATTTACAGTCAAAAATTCACACCAGGAGGTGACACACCATGGGCTTGTGCACATGGGGAAGTTGACTAGATTGATTTACAGCCTCTGGAGCAGTCTGGAACCAGTCCCTGGAGTGCTCAACATTAATGCACTGAACCCCAAGGGTTCTCACAGTGTCACAAGGGCAGGCCCATGGCCTCCAACTCCAACACTGGGCTTCCAGGTGCCAATGATTCTTGTCTCTTTCTGGCTCCCTGCAGCAAGAGGACGGCTTCTACTATACCCCTACAAGGCACCATGCTGAGCGAGTATTTGCCTCTCTTTGCTAACCTAAAACACTGTCCCTCCTGGTCAAGCCAGTGCAATCAGCCAGCTAAGCTGCTGTGGGCTCCCTTGCTGGCTCTGTCTCACTCTCTTTGACCTTAATCCCAGGTAAGAACTTCCAAAGCCCTTCAGAGACCAACCCTTGTCTCCATTGTTCTATTCTGGAATAACTATTCCACTATAGATATTCTAGAATAACTCTCGCTGTGGACACTCGATGCCAAAGTAAAAGTGATTTTATTCCAAAATAATAACTGCAAAAAAGGAGGAGAGACAGAACATAAGTGCAGTAGGAAAACTCTAATTATGTACCACACTCTCTGCATCATGAAAGTATCTGGTAATCTCATAGATTTGACTTTACAACATCCCTGTGAGATAGAGCAGCAATAACAGTCTGGTTTTACAGATAGGGGACTGAGACACAGGAAAACATAAGGCTAGATGTTTAAAAGCATTAAACTGTCTAAAGAGGCACATGCCTCATGGGATGTTCACACATCTTCATCTTTAGGTCCATAGATACTTCAATAATCTGGCCCTTAGTGACTTGCCCAAAGTCACACAGAAAGTCTGTGAAAGAGCAGGGTATTGAGTGGAGGTCTCTCAATTCCTAGGCTAATGTCATAACTACTGAACTATTATAGAGAAGAAATTTTATGGAAAAAGACAACAAAGCATGCTGTAGAGGTTCCTTTCTGCTTTTATGTTCTACCTATATTACGTGTTTCAGTAGAGAACATGGCAAAGCAAAGAAGTGACTTTGTTTCATAGCAATGTGTAGTCCAGCAAGAGTGACACTTCAAACCTAGCCTGAATAATCAGGAGGTAATTCCTCAATACCATTTTCTACTGTCTGCAGCAAGGTGAAGGCATTGCCCCATGCAGGATTTCTCAAACCCCGTTTTTATCCTTCAGCAGACGCTGAGGTCAAGGGGCCAACTCTCAGTGTCGCACATAAAAAGTGAGCCTACATTAAGTGAATAGCATGTGTGGGATTTGATGTACTGAGAAGATGAATTTATCATGGTTATAGTGAGGGAGTAGCATGATGGGGCATGTTTGTCCCAGAAAGAATGTGTGGGTGGAACTCTTTGTCATGTAAGAGGAGTTATATATTTCAGAGGACATTCAGGGTAGAGTGTACACCCCCCACAACCTCAAAACAGATATTAAGGAAGTTTAAAGACAACCATTACTTGGGACTTAAGTCATTCTGAGAGTCCACAGGGGTATTACATCTACCTATTAATATGTAGTTCATCATCAAGACACATAACTTTGCCACTTCAATAGTTTCAAAATGTCCATAGTAGATAGGCATCCAGGAAATTAAAATCATATTTGCAGTATGCAGACATATTGATATAGGCCCCTAAATGCAAGCAAACTAATAATTTCATCTTGGCTGGACAAATTAGAATGATATTCCTGAGTATTTTTACACCACTTTCCATCTTCAAAGTGATTTTCAGGCATTAATTAATATTTTTGAGACAAATATACCATCCCCATTTTCCAGATGGGGAAATTGAACTCAAGAGGTTAGGCAAATTGCCCTAATTAACATAGTGAGTTAATGACAATGCTGGGCTAGAATTCAGAAGGTCTGCATTCCCAATTCTGTGTTCAAATCAGTGTAAGAGTTTTGTTATTATTACATTGTATTGCGGTAGCACCTGGAAGCCACCAATCAAGTATCAGAGCCCCACTATGATGGAGTTATACACACAAGCCCATAACAACCAGAGCATTTGATCGAAGTACAAGAAAAGAGAAAACAGGTGACTACAACAGATAGATCTGGGGGAGCAAAAAGAAATAGTGAGGTACTTTTGATTAGTGGTAAGTCTAAGGTCGTCTGCAGAAGAAAAATATCTATAGATGAACACATATAGCAATTTAAAGAGTAACAGTTTGAATTCTGGTCCCTTTCTGTTTCCCGTCACTTTGTGAATGCTTGTTCACATATTACTTTGTGAATTGTTAGATATTTTGATACTGGGGGATGTTGTTAATCAATGGAAAGTTAGATAGATGCTGTTTGTCTCTCCTGAATTCCTCTTATACCATCCTTTCTCAACCTAATCTTGAATTTCCTTTCCTATATGCTGCAGTTTTTGTTTAACCACCAACTGAGCCCTCTGTAAAGCCAGGTCTACACTAGGGGATAAGTTCAAATTAAGGATCTACAACTCCAGCTATGTTAATTGCATGGCTGGAGTTGACATATCTTCATTTGAACTTTGGTGCCGTCCCCACAGCGGGAGGTCAATAGGAGAAATGCTCAAGTTGACTTCCCTTACTCCTTGTGACTGTCAGAGTCCTTTCATGAATTACTGGAATCAACAGGAGTGTCCTCAAAAGTCGATTTAGCATGTCGCTACTAGACAGGCTAAATTGAACTCTGAGAGATCGATCTCTGGAGTATCAGTCCATGGGTTAGACATGCCCAAAGTTCTGTTCCTGCATTGGTCAGAGTGCTGAGCTGTTGTCTGGGTGGTATTTCTGGACCTGATGGTTGGTGTGTTTGCTTTACAGGAAACTTACAATGCAGAGTGCGAGTTTGTGGAAAGGATCCATGAGTTGGGGTACAACACTTACGCATCTCGCTTGTACCGGACAGTGCCCAAGGGAGCCAACCCCAAACGCAAAGCCAGTGCTGAGAGACTCTGGTATGTCTCCATCAATGGGAAAGGCCGACCAAGAAGGGGCTTTAAAACCCGCAGGACACAGAAATCCTCTCTCTTTCTGCCCAGGGTACTGGATAACAAAGATCATGAAATGGTCCGCTTATTTCACACAAATGGTAAATACAGAGAGAGTCTACTGACACCACCGAGTAAGAATCAGAGAAGGAGAGGACACTGATGGTTCCTAGGGGAGGTTGGGATGGGGACTGAAAGTGAAAAAGAGTGTTTGGAGTATGACTAGCAAACAAACTGCTGGGATGGTAATAACATGAAAACAGGGGCATTTTTGATACACTGTGTATATAACTGAAGTCACATCAAGCCTATTTACCGTTAGATATTTTAGAAGTACCTGTGGTAAAAACAAGTGACATAAATTGAGGCACATTCAAATGTAAATTAGATGGAAATAATCAATGGCCTTTAATTTTTTTTTTATTTTATTTTTCTAACTTACTTTAAGTTGTTCTCTTATTGGGATATTCCCCTACTGAACAGCTCTCTCCTCTGAACATTTTACGTGCATCACCTGTTTCTTGAAAGAAAGCATAGCACTTTTGTAATCCTTCAGTAGTTTCCCAGCACAGGACTACATTCAAATTCTAATGAGTACAGAGATCTCAGAACTGGTTTATTTTGTAATTTACATGTATTTATTTTTACCTTTATTTTGACAAAGTCAGTATCATTCATATTTTCTTCCCTGAAATTAACTTAACCAAATTTGTAAGGTTACTTTGAATTTAAACATTTCAACAGTGCTTTATGTTGCTATGGTGTTCTAGAATTTGTTTAATTAAAACATGAGGGCATCTGATCTAGTTATTTAATTGATTTCTGTGAAGCTTGATAACGACCATATAAAACAGTTCATTAACTGTCACTTGATGGTTACCTGTCCTGTTCATTCCTTCTAGAGCACATGGCATTGGCCGCTGTCAGAAGACATAATAGTAGATTAGGGGCTTATCTACACTAGCTCCCTGCTTTGAAGGGAGGATGGTGAGTAAGGTGTTGGGAGTTTATTAATGAAGTGCTGCGCTGCTTTTGCAGCGCTTCATTACACAAATTCCCCCTGTGGCAACTTCGAAGTGTTAAACTTTGAAGTGCCGGCTCGCATGTAGCTGTGGCTAACCCGCCAGTACTTCCAAGTGCCCAGGGTACTTTGAAATCCCTTTACCCCTCAAAATTTTGAAGTGCCCGGGCAACTTCAAACTACTGGCGGGTGAGCCACAGCTAGACGTGAGCAGGCACTTCGAAGTTGCCACGGGGGGAATTTGCTTAGTGAAGTGCTGCATATGCAGCACAGCACTTCATTCATAAACTCTCAACACCCTACTTACCATGCTCCCTTCAAAGTAGGGAACTAGTGTAGACACAGCCTAGGTGGATCTTTAGTCTGACCCAGTATGGCATTTTTATGAATCTCATTCATTGCTTTAAGAGTGGACTGTTATGTTTAACTTGAGTACAGACTTCCATTAGAAACCTTTCTTATCAGGAGATGGGAACTCAGGGTCTGCTTCTCCTATCCTAAACTCCTGCTGAAGTCAGTAGCTCAGATGGGAGTTGCACCTTGGGAAAATCAGCCTTCAGGAGAGGAATCCTGATCAAACATTTTCTTTGGGCTGTTTTCAATATAAAAATCTTACTTTTGGGAGTTAATAGGTTTTAACCAGTAAAGAAAGAAAAATAATGGTTATGCAAAAACAGATTGAAGATGGTTTTCCTGTCATTACAATTTAAAAAATGAATAAAAAAGGTTTGTATTTTGGTTAGAGAGAGAATCAAGCAACTGGATCAGTGATCTTGGACTTTGGTTCAATCCCTTATAGAAATGAAACAGTTGCAATTTCTGATTTGAATCCTGAAGCACACTGGTGCAAAATTAAGCATGCTTGTGTCACATTTTATTCTGAATGGATAACTAGGTTTGGAAGGTGAAACTTGCCATTCAGGTGATGTGATCATATTGACAGGGCAATAGTCTGATTGAGAAGTGTCTGGCATGCATGGACAATTATCTTATCAGTCAGTATGTTGAAATTATGTTAGCATGGGAGTCAAGGTGATCTGCACCTTGGCAAATTAAGCCCATATATAGCACAGCTGAGTGCAAAAGAGACTGCAGTGGATTCAAGACAGCCAGTATGATGGATTCAATCATTCTGTCAAAATGCCTCTTAGATAACTACTCAAACCTGGATTTAGAGCCTCTGCCAACTGAAATTGATGAGAGTTTGATTGCATTGAGAATTATAGATACTCTGCATGTTTGGCCCACCAAAATTAGTAGAGGTACCAAAGTATGTATTTAACAAATAGGAGTGTTCAGTAAATAAATATTAGATTAATAACTTTTAATCTTATTACATACTGATAGGTATTGGTTCTGTTCTAAGTCATATTGCCACAAAGTGCAGAGGCTCTATTTTGAGCTATCCATTTAAGAAAAATTCATTCTAAACTGCAGTTGCCATCAATGAGAGATTTTTCATGAGGGAAAGGGAATTATTTGGCCCATAAATTGAGCAGTCGCCTCTTTCATCTCCAATGCAGCAAGAATCAGTGGGTGTGGTGTGGCCCATTATTAATCCAAAAGAACATGCACACTGAAAAATAATTGAGAAAGTAAAGTATATATCATGGAGTGTTATTTGAATCAAATTGTTCATTGCTGAATCTCACTGGTAGTGCTGGGTTGACAGCACAAGACAGACAGACAGGTTTAAGACAGTTGCTAAGTACCACACTATGAAGCATCACAAGCCATCCCACTAAGAAGCATGTCTGAGTTGAGGTTGTCTACAGGTCTTCAGCAGCCAAATACTGCCATATGTAGGATTCATGCACCTCTCTCTGAGCTGAGTTGACATGGGAATGTCTGCATGTTAAGGATGAATGTGGATTGAGCACAGGGCTGGGACTCATGAAACTGGATTCTAGTGCCAGCTCCTGTCTACTTTGTGATCATGTGCAAGTCAGTTATATACTTCTGTACCTCAGTTTTATGTCAAAGAAACAAGGATGATCAGTCACCCACCATTGTAAAGCATTGTTATACCTGTGGAATGAAAATCCTCCTTGTAAATTAAGAATAGTAGCTTAGAAATCTCTTATGCCTTTTAGACTACATGCGTAGGGAGCAGAGGAGGAGCATTGCTGTTCTGTCTGAGCATCCACTTAGCCTTTTGTGGTCCTATCATCTTCTCACTCACTTTGGGGAGGCACAAAAGGCCCACAGCAACCTTTGGGAGGACCACAGGAAGGGATGTGGGTCGGAGCCCGCGCTGCCCAGGGGTTCAGGTGCTGGGTGAGCAGCAGTTCCTTGCAGGTGCGCTGATCGGCTCCTTTCCATCCCTCTGCAGATTCTGCTGGATCACCAGTCCTCTGATGTGTTGGTAGAGGGCTGGCAATGCAGCAGAGGCTGTGGGGGAAGGCAGTTGATTGCGCTGTGCTCCCCAACAACATTGTCCCCCAGTTTGCACACTCCTGCTCTAGATGGGCAACCTAGCCCAGGGAGTGGGTCACATGAGTGGAGCTCCCCCATCTCAGTGAGCTGAAAGATTGCCTTAACCAAGACAGCGTCCTAGGCTATGGTAGTTTTGCTAAGTGCACTTTTGTACCTAGAATTTGTGGTGCATGGAGATCAGACCAAAGCAGCATTTTGATTGGATGCAGAGGGAGCGCACAGCTCTTACAGTCAGCATTATGCGTGGACAGCGTGCACTTCATGTGTGTTGCTTCAGTAACAGTGGTAGGGAAAAAACCTACCTGGAAGGAAACTGGTGGACTCTGACACCCCACTCATAGGTAACAGTAAATGTCTTGTGAGCCACACATAGAACCCTAGGGGGATGCAGTGGCCCATGGACCACAAGTTGCCCACACTGCTGTTGACCACCCAGCGAACAGGGGACAATAGGGATTTCATAAGCGGATGTAATAGGAAGTAAAGGAAGGCACCAGAGTAAAACTGTTAATTTTCTAACACTAAGAAGACCCTTGACTTTTGAATATTGGGCCAATGAAGCTGCGATCAGTTTTCATGTGTCACTGAGATTAGAACCTTGACTGTTACTTTGAGGACAGTCCATTCAAGACCATCCATTTAAGAGGGGCAAAGCGGAAAGACAAACAGAGAAAATGAGATGACTGTCCTACTATCTCCCTAGAGAAATGTGTGCTGGTAAAATTTGGTTATACCAAAAGAACGTGGACATAACAAAAATTAATAGCTTTGGTAAGGGTGCAATTTCTTCTTTCATGCTGCATATCTACTTCCGCTTCTATTATAGAAGGGTAGTAGTCCTCCTTTCAGCATTTTCCCTAGTATAATACTTTCTATAGAGAAAAAACTTGTTGAACTCGAAGACCTTTTTTTTTTTTTTTAAGCTCTTTTAAATAGACCTTTGAAGCTTTCAGCAGAGCTCAAGTTCAGATGTCTCCTGTTTCCATTCGGAAGGTTTGAAGAATTTGGGAAGGTGAACAAGCGGATCTATAATTAAAGAACAGTTGATGGTAACTGTCCTGCTTTGTTAGCATTCCCAGGCCACCTCCAAATTTAGACAGTTAAAGAAAACTCTGTCCCGTTTTAGTTTTGCAATAGTTCAGATGCCACTATTGCATAGCAGAAGAGGAGCCTTTCTGAAACCCAAAGAATATCCCCTTTCTGGAGGCAGACCACAAAAAGAAATGCAACGATATTCATAATCTTCTCTTCATAAAAATACTACTGTGCTAATCCCAAACAATGCACTATTACTGCCACAATCTGTACTTTTTGGGGGACAGAGGTTTATTTGTGGAATTCCTATGCGGGGGTAGGTGGTGGAAGTTACACACAAATCTTGATGCTGCACGTAGAGGTAAACAATGAGCTATAATATACTTCGCAAATCATATAAAACATAGAATGGTATGAAAAATAAAATGTGCTGGATTGGAAGGTATTGATTATTTAGAGTAATAGAAAAGGTCATGCGTGTGCAGCTGAGTTAAATTCCTTAATTTAAATCCTACAGATCGATCACTGGTCAGGAAAAGGGAAATTAGAGGAGTATCTAATATTTCAAAAGGAATTAAACATGAATGCAGGGAACAGCCTCCCTAAATCTATGTTTTAATGTTCAACAATTTAATGCAATTGTAAGTACAGAATACTCAGGCCAGCAACCCAGCTAAATCTCTTAATCTGAAATGAGGAGAGTGTAATTATGTGGTACTGAATGAATTCAAAGAAACTTTGAGATGGACTGGTTTAAAAGAAGCAGTCACCAGAGAGATGAATGAGTCCTCCCTTTCAATAGAGGACTCTGGAGGTCTGCACTATAGTGCATACAAACTGGAACAGACCCCCTCATAGCATGGTGGCACTGGGATTGTATGCCCCTCAGAAAATCAGATTGTAAAGGTCCTCACGTGGTAGCCCTTTCTTTAAAAATGCCACTACCAGCCAGATGCCAGGCCAAGGCCCTGAATTATTATCCTGCATTTTACTGCCATTCGCCCCTACTTTAAATATGGATATTACAAAAAAAAAATCAGTATCATGCAGAGATACAAACAGGAGAGGTATTATGTAGCACCACTGCCTCTACTTTCTTCCCTGACAGACAGACATGTTTGCGATCACAAGCCAAAGATCTGGAAAACATAGCTAATCATAGAAATTTTGACAGGACCACTGAAATTTTCCCTCTCCATACACCCCCATCCCTTCTCCCCACATCAAGCTGATTTTACCAGAATTTCATTTGGAAAACAAAACAAAAGAAAACAAAACAGGGGAAGTTATGGTAATGTCAAAGTGTCCTGCTTTAATATTTTTGCAATAAAATGTTTCAAGTTTTTGTTTTGAAATGACTTTTTGTTAAGAATTGTTTCTATGTTGCATCATATTATCATGCAAAATTATAAAATTCTACACTAATTTAAAAAAGTCAGAACTGAAACATTTTGATCAACCTACAACAAACATGTTTCTCTGGATGAAGAATTGCAGATTTTTTAGTTTTCATTACCATTTGAAATCTTAAAATTCTACATGAAATGTCCTCAAACATCTATTGGAAAAATATTGGTAACAGGTAAGAACTCTCATTTCCCATTAACTTTCTGCTGGGAAATGGCAACAAAATATTATCTTTCTGAAGTCAGATATGAGCTAGAAGGAAAGAATTCTTCAAGAGTTTTCTGAGATGGTCATGTTAGAATATAGGTGGTGTATGTTACTCAGTGCAGCCCAGTGAGACTACGATGATGTATACATGGCTTACATTACTCAGCCCATGGCGTATAGCAAGAATGTATTGCTTAGACAAAGAAAGAAAGCTGAAAATTATTCCTGAATTCTTAGACATTTCTTAATGGTAACAGTCCTAAAACTACAGCAGCAGAAACAGTTTATTTGTGTCCTGCAGTCTGTCTGCTTGGCAAGTCTGATAGCCATATTCAGTAGCACACATGCAGGCAGGGCAGCAAAGGAAATCCTTTGGATCAAGTTAACCAATTCCTTCCCCCTCTAATGAAATGAATGAAAAGCATAATGTGTTTCAATAGCTTTACTATGAATGGCTTCAAAATAATTATTAGGGGAATATAATGGTATAAGATCTCCCAGGGAAGGAGGAGCAAGGCAAAACAAGGTTCCCAGGAACTGATTAATTTCTTTATGCCCCTGTGAGTCCCCAAACAATGGTAGTTTCCTCAGTGTTAAGTCCAGTTCTAAACAGTACCTTTGGAGGCAGATCCTTCTCCTCTGGATGTCACAGGGATTTTTTTCCATTGACATAAATGGAAAAGGATTTGGCCAAGTGTCAGATATTATTTTTGACTTACTCAATTTTGAGGTGTGAGGGCAGAATTAGGTGCTGAGTCTGAAAATATGGTCAACATTCAAATAAGCTTGATCCACAAAACAGCAAGGCCTGTTCTTGTTCTCCTTTGCTTTCCCATAGTATCTGCTTATTCACAATCTTCTCTGACCCTACTCCGTGCTGGCGCAAGAGTCTTCTGCTCTGCAGTTTTTGTCATCTGGAACAGCTGGTTCTTTGCCTCTCCATATGTTTTCAGAACACCCCTGAACACCTAACGTTTTCCTCCTTCACCTGAATCTCTTCCCTCGGCCTTTGCTTTTCATTGAGCTTCTAAACTGCATTAGAAATTGCCTGAGATTCAGCACCCTATGTGAATTAAAATGTAATTCATTGAATCTTTTGGAAGTGACAGACCAGATCTGTGGGTTTACTGCTAGAAACAGCTTTGCTTTAGCCACTAAAATGATTTAGAATAAATGTCTATGGAAAAATTACAATTAATCTATTTTCTAACTCTTGCCTGGAACCTAATGTACCATTCTGTCTATTTACACCTAAGTCTGCCCCTCCAAAGGTAGTGCTTTAGAAAGAGTTTTTGACAGATCCATGGCAAACTACAATGTGGACCATATACTATTAGCTCTATTTCTCATGTATTTGCAATCAGTTGGCCAGGAAAAGAGCCCACATCTGTAGCTGAAACTGAAGTTTTTATATGATCAGCATTCTGCTTACTGAAAATCAAATGAGGACTAACCTATTGGTTTAACAGCCAAACACCAATACAATGGTGCTTCCCTTAGTCAAAGTAATAATTTAAGGTAGAGTTTGCTTCAGCCAAACCCAAAGCAAAGCTATCAAGGATCATTTACTGCTACTCCATTTTCAATCCTCCAGCTACCTTATTCCCTGTCTCAGTCCCCACAGGTTTTTCAGCACATTTCTCTTACAGGGTAGGTTGTGGGGTGGGGAGGAGGGCTAATTAATTCCCCACAGCTGTCCCAGCCATGCTACCCTGCAAATCCCTGCACTCAAAAAAAGCAGCTGTGGGCTTTCCTTTAGCTACAAATTAACCCTTTCTTTGCTCGCTCCTCTCTGAATAGGGTGCTATCAAATTTGAATCTGATCTTCATATTTTTGACCTGGGCCAAAGAAAACCTAAGATCTAAACCCTCCTGAACCTGGAAGTATGAAAACAAATCTGACTTTTCCCAAATTCCACAAAACTCAGTTTTGGTCCACTGCTAGCTGCAAGCTGGGAAATTGAGATCTGAATTTAGACCCAAGAGCCTTCTCTGTTTGTCAATATGAATGTGCTACAACAATTAAATTATCTGAGTAGGAATCTGGCCAGAATACCAGATCTAATTATCTTAAGTATCCAAGGCCATGGTTACACATTTCATTCAAACAAACCATTATTGGAAGGAGGCAGGGACACAGAGAAACAGGTTAGCATGGAGGTTAATTCAATTCTGATTAACCTTCGAGTACAGTGACAGAGACTCCTATCCACTGAGGTATAGCTCAAATTATGTTAACATAGACCGGCCAATCCTAAATGCTTGCGCGTTATTGATTCCATACAAGTTATTAAGGATAAAAGAACATTCTCAATAAGGAATACATGCCAGGATGCTTTGAAAATTTGGAATAGATTGGTTTGCCTGAAATAGTTACCAATAAATACTGGAAGTAATCTTAGTCTCACTCAGTAAAATGAAATAGATGTGAGAAAAACAGTAGTGGAACTGTAGCACTCAAGTGTAACACTTTCACCATTATTGGTTTGGAGAACACAAAAATCTCTGTCCCCTTGGGCCAAACTGTAGAAGTAATGTTCTGCAGCACTACAGGGGGTCTCCAATTTATGAATTTATTGTGTTCCCAATGTTTATTTGTAAGTTGGTTGTTTGGAACTTGGAAGGACTTTTCCCATAGAAACAGTGTTATAAATGGAGATTAGGTTCTGAGGCTAGTCCACAAAAGCCTATTTAATCCATAATGTAGTGGAAAATATGGTATATTTGCAATGAAAAATAGTAGGAATAGTTTTTATTTAATTTAGAATGCAAGTGCTTGAGGAAAGGTGGGCTTAATTAGGGGAGGATGAGGAGATGGGTGGAAATTCTGAAGAGGAATTCTGGGAATCCCCCAGCTGTCCCCCCCTTCAGGCTTTGTGCTGGCTCCTGGAACTACCTCTGTCCCCTGGCTTCTCCCCCTTCCCTTCCACAGGCTCACCAACAGCTGGTGAGCAGCACGATGGAAGACTACGGATGAGCAGGGGGCTGCCATGCAGCCAGCAGCTGGAGAGAAGAGGTCATTTCCCCTTCAAAATTCTGCTTCTCTCCAGTCCTCCAGTTGTGTGACTGCCCCTTGCTTCTCCAGAGTCCTCCAGCCACCCCTTGCCTTGCTTGCCACCACCTGTGCCTCTTGCCTGATCCCCTGAGGCTGCAGGTTAGTTTTTGCTTCTGTGGGCAGATGTTCGTAAGCTGCAGGGTTGTAACTCATAGAGTGCCTGTATTAATTTTTTTTGTTAAATCTATCTGCCCTAGAACCCTAAATGCTCTCCTCCAGGATTGAGCTCATAATGCTGGGTTTATAGAACCAGTTACAGGTAGGGCCCTGCCAGGGTAAAGTAACTTAAGGGACTTACTGAGACACAGGGTGGCTGGGGTCCTGGAGAAGGGGGGTGACTCTGGGCCCTCAGAAGGGCCAGGACCTGGGGCTGGATTCTCCCAGCCAGCCCTTTAGCAGTAATGTGGCAGTGGCAGCCAGGAGCCCTGGGGCTCACGCATCAATTTGAAGGGCCTAGGGCTCTGGCTGTTCCTGCTGCAGTCATGGTGCCAGCAGAAAGGAGTGGGAACAGCTGACCCTCTTGCTCCATCAGCAGCCTTGCTGGTAGGGTTCTTAAAGTGCAGCTGTGTACAGGCCATTACTGTCAGCTACTTCTTACCTGTAAACTGTACTGGCCAACTTTCATCTCTGGGCTGTACCACATTCATGGCCATGAAAAATCCATCACGGACCATGAAATCTGATCTCCCCTTCCCTCCATGAAAGTTTCTCTTTTGTATGCTTTTATCCTACACCGATTACAGGGGGGGAGACCAGAATTGTTCAGCTTGGGGTTCTTGATTCAAAAGGGAATTGCAGGGAGGTTGCAAGGTTATTTAGGTGGGAGGGGAATGATCATGGTATTGCCACACTACTTCTGTTTTTCCTTTAGTGTTGGATGGCCAGAGAGCAGCGGCTTTTGGTTGGGTGCTAGTCATGAAGGCAGTGCCCCAGCTGCTCAGAGGTACCACCAGGGCTTTTGTTCTGGGGGAATGGTGCAGAACGGCGTTTTGCCACCTTTTTTTCCCACTTCCACTATTTTAAAATGCATCTCTGAGCCACCCACCTCTGTCTGCTGCCCTGCTGGGACACTGCCGCCAGCTCAGCCTTGCTCAGGTGCACAGTTGGGCTGAGGGTGGAAAAGTGGAACCCCCCGCCGTCACTGGGGCCAGAGCCCTGTGGGGCTGGGATTGAAATCTTGTGCAGTGCAGAGGCAGAGGCGCCCCCCACCCCCGCCCAAGTCTGTTCTGTGTCACGGGACCAGGGCCAGAGCCCTGTATGATGTGGGGCCAAGGTCCCCCACCCAGAGTTGCTGGGGCCGGAGCCTCACGCAGCATTGAGGTGGAGCTCCCCCCCTCAATCCCCCGCATGGCTAGGGGCCAGGGCTGGAGCCCTGTACGGTGTGGGGCCGAGGTCCCCCAGACCTCCCGCAGGGCTAGAGTGTCCCCCCCAGAATCCCTGCCATGGGGCTGTGGTGGGAGCCCTGCATGGCCTGGGGCTAGGACAGGGGTGTCCAGCTCACCTTTTTATCCAGCCCACACCGCTGGCACCACTGCCATTTTTCTGGTGTAGCTCACATGGGCCCTGGCTCTGGCCAGCAATGGCTCCTGCAGTGAGGCTCGTGCAGGGTGCAGTCCAGTCAGTGTGCCTCGTGCAGGTCCTGGCTCATGCAGCACCGGCTGTTCCTGAGGTGGCAGCGGCTTTGGTAAGTTGCCACATTCAGTTTGTGCTGAGGGTGCCTAGCTCAGGGGAGAGGAAGGGCATTTATTTAGAGTGTGGGGGGAGGCTGGGGGTGTCTGGCTGTAGGGGATGGGGTTAGAGTAGGGAGCTGGAGGTGCCAGGCTGTGGAGGAGGGAAGGAGGATTGGGTTACAGCAGGGGGCTGGGGGTACCTGGCTCTGGGGGAGGGGGATTGGGTTATAGTGAGGGGGCTGGGGGTCTGGCTCTGTGGGGGGGAGGGCATTGTCCCTCATAAGAATTCTGAAAATCAGGCAACCCTTCTTGGGCCCTGCATGGGGGCGGTTAAGCTGCCTGGTGGAAGTTTGGGCCCTGCATGGGGAGTGGTTATGCCTCCTAGGGTGGTTTTGGCCCTCATAGGGGGAGAGGAACTGGGCCTTGGTGGGGGCTGGATTGGAGCTTCAGTTCTGTAACCTTTTATTTTTTTTTTTAAAGGGAAAAAAAAGCGCTGGATACCACAACCCTCCACCACTATAACTTTGATCCTCCTGCCCACAAATCCTTCCCCCCACCACAACACTCTGGCTCCCTACAAGAGGTCAGTGGCTTGCATATTGGCTCTATAAGCCCAGGGTTATGAGTTCAGTCCTGGAGGAGAACATTTAGGGGTCTAGGGCAAATAGATTAAAAAAAAATCTGACAGGGATGATGCTTGGCCCTGCTGAGAGGGCAGGGGACTGGACTCCACGAGATTTCAAGGTCCCTTCCAGTTCTATGAGATATGTATATTTCCCTTTCCAACACTGTGAAATTTCAGATTAATTCAAATTTTGAATTTGAAATAAATTAATTAAATTTGAAATTTACTAAAATAGACTCAGCCTGTTAGAGTCCTATATAAAACGTTCCAACTTGAAAGAGAAATTGGAAAAATGAAATAATCCTCGTTGCAAAGTGAAATTCAGAGCAAATCTGTTTTTCATGAAGGAAAGAGGTAGCAAGACAAAAGAAGAAATCTTTCTGGAAAAGTGATGGAACATTGAAACAATCAACAAATGAGTTGTGGAAAGGGTTGCAGAATAACCAGGAAAACTTGTGGTTCTTTTCTAAATAGCAATGATAATAAAGCAGATTAAATCAAATCATAGATGGTAAATATGGAAAAAAGGAGTTAAAAAACTTTGCAAGGTAAAACATATGAAAAATCCAAATGTATGAGTTAGAAATTTGACGTGAATCTCCACATTTTCCACAGCACAGAGGTATTTGAGTTTATGGTCTGGCAGTAGCCCACCATTTAAAATCCACACAAAAACAAACAAACAGAGTTTAGGTTTAGGGGAAAGATATAACATACAAACTGGTGATCAAGGTGATGGCTGGCACCAAGCTTGTTAGTTCTAGATAGGAAAGTAAACAAGCCCTACTGCTTGATTAGTCATCAATAATTCTGAAGCTGATTGAAATTGTTTCTATTGACACTTGGTAATGAAAAACAGAGGAGCATTTTTGCAAATTTCTACACTCCCTTTCCCCAGTCCCCAGACTTTATTTTCTGACCATATCTACATTAGGTTTTTTTTGTGAGAGTGTGGTTTTTATCCTTCCTCCCAGACTTTTACCATGTTATTGTATGCTATGGACCTACCCCTCACCAAAAGATCCCTCTCTCTCCACTTTTCTTCTGCCACAACATGAATGACTAAGCATGGAAAACTGTACTACCTTTGTGGAAATATTTCACTCACTAGAGTCTCTGGCATCTCTGAACCTCAGTCAAGGTGATAATATCAATTACTTCATTAGCTCTGATGATGTCTGTAAAATCCTTTCCAGTGACCGGACAGTTCTGTTAGCTTCTGAACTTCAGGTCAGCCAGCCTTCCCCTTTCTCCCTGGGGTCTGGGCCCACTTTAAGCTGTCCTGGAGCAAGTAGAAGCTCCAGCACCATTTGCTTTGCAGTGTGTGTGTGTTGAGGGGGGCAATTTCTTGGGTCCTGACTATCCTCATTTCAGCCAAAATCCCATTGGATGCATGAAGCAACAGCTGAGCCCACATTCTCTCTTGCCCTCTCAGCTGTTGGGGCCTGTTGTATTTTCACTGAAGTAAGGAAGCTGTTAGTATAATTCCATTTAATTCTTTATTTAAAACTACACACAGAGGCTTGATCTACACTTGGGTAGAAAGTCAATTTCTGATACGCAATTCTAGCGACACCATTAGCATAGCTAGAATTGACATATCAGAATTGACTTTCTTGCCTAGTGTAGATCAGGGCTCTTCAATAGTGTGACATACAAGGGTCGATGGCCAAGCCCAGAGAAATCGGTTCTGCCGTGTCTTAACACATGCAGCAAAATCGAATTCTGGAAGATTGACTACGCTACAGTCGATTGTCAGGTAAGTGTAGATCCACCCATACAAGCACACTAAGAAATCTATGCCGATTTGTTTCTTCTCCCTTGGGTTATCAGATTCCTTCTAGAGTTCTTTACTACGTATTGGTTGCCGGGAGTGTTTCCTGTAAGATGAACACTAGGGCAGCCACTCAGGAGAGATTCAAATGCTGCCCACCTGATTAGCAAAGCACTCACAACCCGTATATTGTTCCATTGGAGGGGTGCACATCTGCCATGCCTCGGTGCACATAACAAAATTTATTCTGTACATGGATGGGAAAAAGTTAAAGAGAACATAGGCTATGAGATACCTTCTAGGATTCTGTTACATGTATTGCATTATTTCAACTGTAGCTCCCTTCCCCCATCTTGAGCTGGGCCTCTCCTACATACACAGAGCTGGGGCATCTGGACCATCTCATCTAATCTCCCGAATCATGGCAGGAATGAATTCATTAGCTGCCAATCATGCCTGATGCTGAAGTTGTCATGGATGGAGTTCAAACAGAAGCCAGATGGCTGAAAAGTCACTTTCAAGATGGCCTCCTGGTTTTTTACTAACAAAAAACCACACCAAAAGCCCCACAAATTTTTCTACATAACTTTAGTATTATTTTGAGCCTGTCAATCGTTCAGGGCAAGGACTGTGTCTTCTTTTGGGCAAGGCCATGGTATTTCCAGTGATTTGAGCATTGGCCTGCTAAACCCAGCTTTGGGTGTTCAGTCCTTGAGGAGGCCATTTAGCAGTCTGAGGCAAATAGATAGAGAGGGATGGGGCAAATAGATTTTAAACCCAGGGTTGTGAATTCAATCCTTGAGGGGCCATTTAGGGATCTCAGGCAAACAGATGAGGAGAGAAAAAAAAAAGGATGGTGCTTGGTCCTGCCAAAGGGGCAGGGACTGCACTCAATGGCCTCCTGAGGTCTCTTCCAGCTCTGAGATGTGTATTTCCATTATTATTTATGGCTCTTCTATGCCTAGATTAACCAATGTGCCCTTGGTGCATTGTGGAAGCCATCTCTTTCAAGATGGCTCCAGCCCACAAAATAAAATAAAATAATAATAATAAAAATAATAATAAAAATCCAGAGTGGCACTGAAACCTCCATGCATGCGACCACACTGCTGTTCACTCAGATATGGACTCCATCAGAGAGCAGTGACTGGGCCAAATCTGAGCAATGAAGGACCATATGAGAGTGGGGTGGACAACGGGAGTGAGCAAAACTGGGCAGGTGGAATTGGAAGGAGCTGGCCTAGTTTGGAATGGTGGTGTATGAGTGGAGGGGGAGGCACTGGTGAGTAGCCAAGAAAGTCCCAGGATTAATGGGTGAGATGCTGAGGTTGAGTTGTTGATGAGGTGAATAGGGAGTGTGGAGAAAATGGGGGTGGTGGGATTGGAGTTTGTGGCCAATGAGAGTGAGATGTTGTGGGATGTACATCAGGGCTGCTGGGAGGTGCGTGGGGCCTGTGAGGATAAATGAGGTCTGGTGAAGGGATCTGGGGGCATATGTGAGCATTTGGGGCTCAGTGTGGTATGGGGGGAAAAGAGGCTTTGGGGCTGTGTGTGATGGGGTATGTATGGGGTCAATGTGCTTTAATGAAGGCGGCAATTTCCATAAAGCACAAGCCCTCAGCACTCTTTAATTTAGATCTACCTAAGCAGGAGGTGGTGTAAGGCTCAGGGATGCAAAATCTCTCTGGCTGCTCCTTGCTTAACATGAAAAACACAGCCTGTGCCATCCCATTAGCATGGAGTGGACTGCACTCCCAGAGCCTTGGTGCAAGTCCCTTTCTTTCAGACTGTGTGTGGGGTAGAAGGGAGCATGTGGCAAAAGCCCTACCCCACCCCACCCCTTTGTGTGTTGTTTTGCTCACTCCGTGCAGCAGGAGTGAACAACTGGTGCACCGTTGGGAGCATATGAACTGCCATTACAGTGGGGGGCAGAGACTAATGAGTGAGTTGCAGGAGTGGGAAGGGAAGCAAGCACAGCCAAGGAAAGAACTCTACCAGTGCAGTCATGTGTCCATCAAATGCCTAGCACAAAGTGGGCCACCAGAAATAAAATAATTGTAATAAAGGAGAAAGACAAAATACAAAAGCCAATGGAATAATATATATTTGTTTGAAGTAGGATGCCCCCAAACAAGCTTATTTGCTCCAGAAAAGCCATTTCATTCATCAGCAAGAGCTTCAGGTATTGTGATTTCTGTAATTAAAATGAAAATTAGGACAACCTTTTGAGATTCCTGCTACTGTTGAGTCACTTAAAGCCATGCATATTTGGTGATAAAACAACACTCCTGGTCATCAAAATTTACACGAGGACACCACCAAAAGGAAAGTTGATGCTGTGGAAGAAAAACAAAACCGAAACCGAAACTCCACCAAAATGTGAATTATACATGTACGGGTATATGCATATTTAATATCCACCACTGAGTAATCATTTTTTGTTGATAACCTATAACAGGAGTCAGCAACCTTTCTGAGGCAGAGTGCTGAAATTTGACCTTTTGACCTCATGCTGGTGATACTTTTAAAAGTCACTAATAGTACTACTTACATTAGCTTCATTAACAAATACATTAAGATGCAGAGCTTTACCGTTTAGGTGACGTTTGGTAGCAGTAGCTGGTCTTTTGTTAATCCACAGGCAAGCTCCTGCGGCTTTGAGCAAGCTCCTGACTGCATGGGAGAGGAGGCACATGGCTGAGCTCCCACCTTGCATGCCTCAGAAAATCAGCTTGCATGCCAGTCTGGGCACCCATGTTGAGGGTTGCTGATTCCTGACCTATAACAGGTCAGACAGCATAGAGAGTACAAATTGACTAAAATCTTTCCCAGAACTTCCATTGGTTCATGAATGATGTTGAGGCACTAACAAGGAAGTAAATAAAGCATAAACCAAAAAGAGTTATTCTACTGTTATCCTTGCTGCAAACCTAGGTGGAAAGGACAGTTTACTAATGCAGCAAAGCTAAGACTCATATGAATTATGTCATCATAAAAGCACAGGTTCAAATTAGCAATTCTCCTGGATTTCAGAATAGTCCCTTCCAGCTCCTCTAGAGCAGTTCATCTGGTTGTGGCCACTCCTGACCTGGATAGTATAATGCTGAAGGATGGGACTGTCAAAGGAGATTTTACTTAAAGTGTTCATCTGGGGGGCAACCAGTTCTTATAGGTCTAAAGGAGTAAAGAAGATATGCAAATTGCTGTGACCCAGTCAGCAACTTCGAGGTCAACATTCGGAGTTTTGCAGGGGGTTGGGGGGGGGGGAGAATTACACATGGGTTGTTAAAATTTATTACAATGTTCACAAGGATGAAAACAACCTTGTATATAGGCACTATTGAGCAACAGTGAGCAAGGCTTACTTACATAATTGAAAACTGTAGAACTTAGCCCAATACGTCAATATATACAGCAGGATTCCAACTACACTCTTTCTTTGTTACTACTGAATGAACATTACAATGTCCTGCTAACTGTCAGAAGATTCTGCAGCAACTTTGCTTGTTTTCCTAAATTAAAACTACATATTTTACACAATATCCAGAAATGTTTGTCAAACTACTGCAGCCTTTTTTCCCCATGAACAGTACAACGCTTTAAATGAGAACTACACATTTGAAAAATATTCAGAAGATTTTCCAAAGCTCTTCTCTTACCAATCTACGCATGTGTTTCCAAAAAGATGTGACTGCTGAGATGATACTGTTGTCTTAAAAACACTCAACATAAAGGACCAGATCCCTAGCTGCTATTAACTGCATTAACTTCAGTGGAGCTATGGTAATGCACACTATTTCTAACTAACTAACTAATTCACACTAACCAAAATCTCTGCATGAAAACAACCTTATATATAGGCACTATTGAGCAACTGTGAGCAAGGCATACTTAGGTAATTGAAAACTATAGAACTCAGCCCAATATGTCAATACATGCAGCGGGATTCCAGCTTCACTCTTTCTTTGTTACTACTGAACGAACTACATTTGAGCATCAAGGTAATTCAAATCAGTTTTGTGCTGAAATTCACTGTGTTTCAGGTTGTTGTGTTGCAGTATTACTCCCCTAGGTCAACCGTATTTTCAGCTCGGTGATTTTCTTTGCTCTTCAAGATTAGTATATAGACCCTGAGTGAAGGCAAGGCTGTGATTCAAATCCATACTTCTGTTGACACTATAATCCTTAGGAGCACAACTGGAGCATTTCATGAACAGTAGCAGAGATCCTCCACTGATTTACTGCCTTGGTATTCAATCATACCCAAAAAAAAAAAAAAAAGACACACCGTGACTTCTAACTGAAGAATTTAACTTGTTGCCTGCCTTGTAAGATGACATTTGTCAAATATGTGATATGTGGCAGCTTTTAAGAATTCTCCCCTATTTTTATATTCGAATGGCTCCAGACAAGTAAGAAGGCCCTCCAGACTTTAAATAAGACATACACCTACAAGATGGCCACTCACAAACTAAAATTAGGAGGTGGTGGAATTATAGTACATGTATGTGCCCCTTCCTAATGGAGCATCTCCTCCTCATATGCCAGTCTGTATGGACACTGCTTACCAATGGTGGGTGGGCAGGCAAGCATGGGGCTGTTCTATCCTGAGCCATAACATTCTGGGAGTAAGGGCACTTCAAAGTAGCGCGGGTACTTCGAAATGCCCATGGCTACATGGCTTTGAAATTTGCGCAGTGAGAATTATGCTCATGCGGTGCTGCATAGGCAGCGCAGCACCTCGTTAGCTCCTCCAATCGGGCTGATTAGCACGCCCCCTTCGAAGGAGGGAGCTAGTGCAGTTGAGCCCATGCTGTATTAATATATTATAGATACTATAACACATTGATACAACCAAAACAAAAAAGCAGTCAACTAGCACTTTAAAGACTAACAAAATAGTTTACTAGGCGAGCTATCGTGGGACAGACCCACTTCTTCAGACCACAGCCATACCAGAACAGACTCAATATTTAAGGCACAGAGAACCAAAAATAGTAATCAAGGTTGACAAATCAGAAAAAAATTATTAAGGTGAGCAAATCAGAGAGTAGAGGGGCAGAAGGAGGAGTGGGAGTCAAGAATTAGATTAAGCCAAGTATGCAAAAGAGCCCCTATAATGACCCAGAAAATTCCCATCCCAGTAAAACCACCAGGATGTGTCAAATATGAATATAAAAGAGAGTTCAGCAGCCTCTCTTTCCACACTGTTGTGAAAATTCCTCTTCAGTAAGACATTAATACAACGTGATTTGGTAGATACCAATACAGATACACTTCCTCTCAGGGGTGTCCTCGTTTTTACATGCAGTTCACAAAGGCTGACTGCAGCTGTATCTATAACATTCACACACATTTATGTCATTTGGTCAGTCCATTGTCAACGTAGCAGCCATAATGACAGATTTAACCCTGAGGGAGCAGCTACCAAACACAGAAAGGGTGAATTTAGAATCTGACTGCCTTCCTGTTCCCTATACGAACCTGCACCGGTCCTAATATGGGGCCCTTCTATTCTTCTCAGGTTCATCTCTCACACCCATTAATAGGGATACACAAATGTAAATTATTCCTTACATACCCATGAGAAATAAGTATGGTTTGTTATTATCTCCTTTTGTAGTAACATTGAACCTGACGCAGAGAGGTTAAGGTTTTTACCCAATACCACAGGAAGAGTTGGTGTCAGAGCCCAGATTAACATTCAAGAATTTGACTCCAAATCTTGAGTGAGGAATAGAGGCTGTGTATAGTGGGGCTATTAGTATTATATTCTGTCTAAATTAAAACCAGCTAACAAGAAATACGAGAACTGTTCACATATTTGAATTGTGCAACCCCAAAGGTGGGACACAATTGTATAAATTAACAAAGTCAGGTCTAAAGGGAGGAAAAGGAAAAAGAAAAAAATATGAAAAGTGTCAGACTAAACTAAATAATCGGGAGATGCTTTAGATTGTGAAATAATCTCCCAGGGGAAGGAGAGAAGCATCACCATTCAAGACAGTTAAAACTAATTTGGATAAAGCACTGGAAAATATTTTGTAGGAGATAATCTATACTTCACTGTCTGAAAGATGTGATCCAAAAGGTCTTTTTTATTCTCTAATTTGTATTCTTCAGATGTCCCAAGTTGCGCTGCTGTCCCTGTAACACAAACGTAATGGTTTCTCTCCTTCCCAGAAGAACTGTCTTCTCATATTTGGGCAGATCCTTAGCTCGTGTAAATGGGCAGTTCCCAGAAGGAAATTTTGTGCCAGGAAGAAAATGTGCCAAATCCTCATAAGGTGTAAATAAGCAAAGGCAGCAGCAAACCTTTGTTCACTCAAACAGCACTACCATGGAAGTGTTTAATACAAGTTGGATTATTCAAACAAGTCTTTGTCAACGTTAAGCTTCATTTTTACAACTGTGCATGGTAATCTACGTTGTCTGTCTCATTTTTTTAAAGATTAGAAATCACCTCACAGGAAAGTACTAATTACTGTGCAATCTAGCCGCAGAGCAATTTGTATATAACCCCCATTTGGCCTTACACATTGCTCAGCCTTGTGTAAAGAGGCAATGTCGCCTTGTAGACAGACCGCTAGCCTGAGACTCAGACAATCTAGATTCTAGTATCAGCTTTCTCCTCGATCTGCTGGTTGACTTTGGGCTATTTACATCACTGCTCTTGCCTCAGTGTCCCCATCTGTAACACAAGAATCTTGATAATGATGACCTCTGTTACTTATTAGTACAGTGGTACCTCAAGATCCTTGACTCTTAATTGTAACAGTAATGAAAAATAGTACGTGCACAGGCCTTTATAACTCATCTTTTGTTTTGAGAATTTTGCATGGAAACATTCCCCAAGGGTTGTCTGTATAATCTATACAAAACATTCACTAGTGAATGCCTTTATTGGCAAGAAAGGGAATGATTATTACGGTCTCTGTTGCAGAAGAAGCAATGAGACTTTCTAGCTTATGTGCTGTTAAGGATGAAAGCACAACCTTCCAAAAATTAAAGAATAATGAGGAGATAGTGTAGCCCTGAAGCAGCACCTTTGTATGTTATTATAATTTTTGAACAAAATTGTCTTATGTTATCATTGTCAAGCAAGTTAAATATTCCAGTAAATTATTTGTTCTTGGATTTCTGTTCTTGCCTTAATTGCAGAACTAATCTGCTATGGTGGAAATCACGCCCACTCACTCCAGTCAGGATCAGACCCTCATAAAATAATGTCATGTGAAATGATGAGAGGGTAAGATTCATTATCACTTATCTGGTGGGGCTGGAGTTATCCAATGGGAAGAAGTACTAACGAAGTCCAATGAGATATGAGATATGGTTACCAGGCAGGAATCCCAGGGGATTCAATTACCATGCAGGAATCCTATGAGACAGTATTATCAAGCAGGAATCTGTAGTATTCAGATTACCACAAGGCAGTAATATTAGATGTTTAGAATGAAAGTCTGTGGTATCTTATTTTATAAGACTTGGCACAGAATGAATAGAGTAAAAAGGCAATGGAAGGAAAATGTTTCAATTGTTTATCCACATTTCCAGCACACATAAAATGTCACATTTTCCTGAAGGGTTTCCTGGAATTGTACCTAAAAGCTTCAGGTGCTTAGGAGTGAGAGAGGACTGTTTGTGTTCATATTTTCATGCATGTATGCATACAAACAAAAACATTAATTCATTTACTGTGAGACCTGACTTTGTTTAAATAAATTTTTATTAGGGTTGAGAAGCAATTATTTGGTTTATGTTTGATCTATGACACTTTTAGTTTTTGGCAAATATACTAACACCATAAAAGGAAAGATTTGAAATACAGTTATTATAAAATCAGCTTTACTGAAGGTTATAAGTTTTGGGGAACGAGAGATCTTTTTCACTACCTGTTTGTGCAATGCTTAGTAAAACGGGTCCCTCATTAGAGCCACTGAACAGCTAGAGAGGGGCAGCTTGGTGGTTTGAGCATTGCCCTGCTAAACCCAGGGGTGTGAGCTTAATCCCTGAGGGGGTCATTTGGGCAAATGGGTTTAAAAACAAAAAATTGCCCCTATGGGATGGTGATAGGCCCTGCAGGGAGGGCAGTGGACTGGCTCTCATGACTTGAGGTCTTTTTCCTGCTCAATGAGATAGGTAGGTGTATATAAATAATAGTAATAAATGCAAATATTTTATCTCAACATCATCTTGTTCCGGCAGTAACAACATTAAAATTAGTACAAGAAGTGAAAAGAAAATGGTTACACTATATATACATCAAAAAGACTCCAGAGAAGTTTGTCTCTTAGAATCTAGATTTGCTAGAGTGGGAGTCCTCAGAAGAAGACTCTTAAACGTGTAGAATCTGTGAATTTGTGAATAACCATGCCTTACAACCCTCAGTCACAAGCGGCAGCTGAATTCCTAATTCCCATTGAAACAAATGCAACCAGCATTTATTTCAACATGGGTCCAGAGCCGTGCTCCCTGTAAGCTGAGCCCTTGGGCAGCTGCCCAGGAGAAATTCACGTGACACCCAGCTGATTAGCACAGTGCTCACAGCCACCCACAGCTGGCAGAACGTGTTTCTCCTGGTGTTGCACATCTGCACATCCCTTGGTGCACATAACAAAATTTATTGCGCACATGGATGGAAAAAATAAGAGGGAACCCTGGTCCGGATGTGGGAGGGTGTCAATTCATTTTGAATTTGGTGAGTCTTTTCCCAGTGGTGGATACAGTTCTGAGAAAAATCTTTTACTTGGGACTAAACAAAAAACAAAACAAAACACTCTGGTGTTCCTTGCATTTATGCATCACTATTTCTGATTGGTCAGACAATTCCTTTAACATTTGGCTTTTTGATGATGGATGCTACCTACCTGCTTATAATTTTAACATACATGTCTACACACAATCACATGTACACACCCATGGCCATCTCCTGACTCATTGTTTTATTCATTATTTACTGTCTGAGGCAAACATCTACTTAAATCGACATCTAAATGAAGTCAGAGTAAACTTGGAGTGAAGATCTGAGGATGTGTCCCCCTTTGAGATTTGCCTGAGTACAAACTGAATTAAGATCTCAAGCCTGAGTCCAACATGCATGTTTCTGCCTTTGATTCCATGTACCCCAATGAGTTCCTAAATACAGCCTCCCAAATTTAAACCTCTATTAAACCTTTGGAAGAAAAATGACAGAAGCAGGAGGTCAAAACTCATCAGCACATGGTTGAATAACCACAACTGTTTTGGTACGGGATATCCCCAGCAGAACCTTCCTTACATAAGATGCCATTGAGAAAAATAATGAAATGGCCTAAGAATATAGATTGGGGAAAAAATAAGTGAGACGAAAAGAATGATGGCAGTGCATCATGGGAAACGTAAAGAGTAGAAATGAAACCTAAAACCAAGAAATCCATGTCCAATAGAACAAGGAGTTACAAGGTCTTCATTCTTAGACTATTCATCATCATCAACAACCATTGGCTCAGGGCCCGTTGGTGTCTGGTGCTTCCCTCACTATTTCCTTCCACGTTTCTCTGTCCAGTGTAGAGTGGCTTAGTTTCTGTAGACTAGCTCAGCACCAATCTAATATATCATCTACCCATTCTCTGTGGGGTCTGCTTCTCCTATCTGAGCTGTACATTATGCTGAATACCAGGGTTTTGACTTTTCATTCATTGTTCACTCTACAGAGATGCCTCACTAGCTGTAACTTCGGTTGTCTAACCATCTGCAGTAGGTTCTCTTTCGGCTGTATCTTATATTATAATTCCTCATTGGTGACCTTCTGCATCCTATTCTCAGGATCTTTCTATAACAACTCCTCTCACATGCCAATATCCTTCTCTTTGAATCTTTCGTTATCACCCATGTCTCACATCCGTACAACATGGTGCTGAATACACACATTTTCAAGATGCTCAGCTTAGTTCCTAAGTTAATTGCTTTGCTTTTCCAGATCTTATCCATCGCTTTCAAACGCTTTCTTGCTTTTGCTATTCTAGTCAAAATTTCCTTCTTACAGCCTAGATCGTGTTATGTTGCTCCCCAGATACGTGAGCTTCTCTATATTCTCTAGTTCAATCCTGTCTACACTGATTTTCCTTCCTATTTCTTGTCTCCAAATACCATGGCCGTTCCATGTTCCAAATGATAGTATATGTGTCCATTGTCATTTTATTTCGGTAGCCAACTTATCGACTCAACCCCGATGGCTTGATTGCTATTGCGGACCTTGTTTATCTGGGCAACGTCCAAGCTGGCATCTTTTATCATTCATATTATTGTTTTATGATCAGCACATCATCACTCATCTGACCAACCCTCTTTCCTTTATCCAGGCTTGGGACTAGCATGAAACCCCTAAAGGCTTCATGGTGGAGTTATAGACTACGGCAGAAAATGAAAAAACTCCCACTGAGGTCAGTGGATTAGTCCCTAAATGAGGCATGTTAAAGGAAATTCCAGTAGAATCACACACTCTCCATATTATATTGGTGGCAAAAGTGTCAATGTGATAGCTGAAGGAATAAGATTTTCACAAGGCTGAGGAAGAACCTGTCTGTGTTACTCAAATGCAGTTACGTTGAATGGGCCTTGTGATATTTCCGCTGTAGAAAAAGAAGGGGCGGTAGCAGGAAGGAGTGTAAAAGAGAAGAGACATTATCCTGCTCACTATGTTTGCAAAAATGTTTGCTTGAGTGCTTCTGAACAAGGAAGCAGGTACAGCTGAATGGAAGGCTTAAGGGATAGTCAGTGTAGCTTCAGAAAAGAATTTGGACGCACTGATCATATCTGAACTCTGGAAGACATGATCAAAGAGTATTGTGATCATGGAGAGATCTGGGTGTGTTAAGTGGAGTTTTAGCAAACATATCACCTATTGTAGGGGAAAAAGTGTCATGGGGATACTAGAAAGATTACTCGACTGATATAGGTAATGACTAATAAACAAGTTACTGAACCCACATGCTGGAGAGATGCCACTGATGACTGTTGTGGTCTGTAGTCTCAGAATGGTAGCCATGTTAGATTGTAGCTTCACCAAAAAACAAACAAACAAAAACACACAAACAAAGAAAAAATAAAACAAGCAGTCCTGTAGCACCTTAAAGACTAACAATTTTATGAAGTAGGTAATGAGCTTTCCATGTTGCCAGCAGCGCCCTGATTAGATGCTATGTAGCAGGATAAATATATCAGGGATTAAAAACATCATCCCATTTCTCTTCGTAATAACTGGGTGTATAACTATTTTTTCTTATCAGTGTCCTGCCCTGTCCTGGGCAGTGTCGCATTCTCCCATCCTCATACATAGCCTTGTTAACAAAGCTATTTATTTTGTCACTTTGTAAATGTTCCGTCCACATTTTAGTCTTTACTGTGGACTCTAGTCCAGTGCTTTCACTTCCATGCATGAGATCAGGCCATTTTATTATGCACTGTGTTTGGCTTAAGGCTTACTTTTCAGGTTTCTGTTCATTTAATTGACTGTCGTTGCACTACTCTGCAAGTGACAGGGTCAGACCTGGTTTTACTGAAGTAAAAGAGAAATGCTGTTAAACTAGGCGCTTTCTAGCCTATGGTGCTTGAAGACTCCATTGACAAGGAAACTATCATTCAATGAAGTCTCTGTCTTTTGCTGGTAGGTCGCCAACTGCTGTGCTCCCATTGGCTCTTAGCATTCACTGACATCATTGAAAAGTTAGCAGATGTACGGTGATTCTAGAAGCACAATAAGTGCCTTATATTCAGATATGAGCATATCCACCACTTGATTATGCATGTTCCTTTTCAATGATCGAGATCTGTGAATTCCTTGATTTGCTGGCAGAGGTGACATATATGGCTTGTTCCTACCTCCACTGAAATCAGCAGGCCTTATGCAGGAGTGTTTATATATTGTGGATTATCGTTAAGACCAGATTGGAGTGGAGTCTATTACTTTAAAAAGAACAGACTATAGCATTACCAGTAGATACTTAGCTGGCCTCCAACCCCATCCTACTTAAGTGCTGAGAGAGATCCCAACAGCTGAGCAGAGAAGAAATGTAGTTCTAATAAAAATAAAGGAGCTTTATTTATTTAAGACTTCTGGACAGAGGCCCTTTGCTTCTCTGTGGCACTCTAGCTCTAGCATAACACACCATGTGCTGCCTTGTGTCACCAGAAGGGATCTGCCTATGTTCTGGCAGGCACACCGCATTCAAGGAATAAGGTTGCTGACTGTATTACAGCATCAAGTTAGCTGCCAGGCCAATGCCTTATGCACATTCAGTTTTCACTGCTATGCACTTTGCTCTTACCTCCCTGTGGAACATTTATCTCACCCTGTTGATAAGTGGTTTAGTTTAGCACTGTTAATCAGCCTCTGAAATGCTCTTCTTTGTTTTTTAGATTCCGTTGGACGCAAGAACAAAAAGAATCCCCTTTTGCAAATGGAAGCAGTCAGAAGAGATCACATGCAGATGATATTTCACTAGCTCTAACTTCCAGCTCCAAAGTTTCCAGGAATGGGGAGAATGAAGATTGATCTCAGCAGCAGAGTAGGACACAGAACAGTTTAACGAGCCATGCTCACACTGCTGAGTTTGGAGAGCTGTACAATACAAAGCGCAAAGATGACCATTACTGTTGTCCAGAGGTTACTAAACTTAAGCATAAAGGCAAGATTTAGCCCTATCTTGAGATCATATATGAAGCCAAATTCCACATTCAGTAATACAGCTGCAACTGCAATTAAATCAGTGCAATTGCACCAAGGTCATTGATGGGCAGAATTTGGCACTTAATGCTTTTGGAAGCTCCATGTGACTATGGTCACAACACTGTGCTGGGACTCAGGTGGGGTTGCCAAATAATCCGTAATGTGTGGGACAGCCCCAAAGTTCCCTGACAAGTCCTGCATCCTGCATTTTACACTGGAAGTTTTTGTGTAAATGGGGAATGCAGGATTTGTCAAGGAAATTCCTCACAAACTGCTGGGGTTCTTGTGGCTGGGGCTTCTGGGAGGTGCTCAGTGCCCTAGCCAGTTCCCAGCTGCAGGGCTGTGGGGTCCCCTTACCTACCTGTTTTTGGAAAATTTATTCAGGACAGGCAGACTCATCTGAGGATCCTGTGGCTGGAGCTTCCTGTCCCACCTATTTCGCAAAAATCTGGCAACCCTAGGCTCAGGTGAACTGGGGTCAGTTCTCAGTTCTGCCTATGGCCTGCTGGGCAGCTTTGTTTCGTTCAAGCTATGTCTCTCTCTGCCCCTTGGTTTCCTCCTCTGTAGAATGTGGATAATGAATGATTGTGGACTCCTTTATAAAGAGCTTTGTGATATACAGGTGAAAAGTACAGGTTGAATCTGTTTAGCGCAGCAACATGATTTTAGTTAGCTGGATGACCTCTTATCATGGGTGTGGCCAAGTTACCTGTGGTCCCATAAAGTTAGTTTACAGCCACCAGCCCTGGCTCTCAGTCTTCTGTGCTATTATTTGGCTGTAGTTTACCCCAAATGTCTTCTAAGGGCCCAGTAAGCAGTGGTAATGCTGCTAGACAATATTGACGTCCTGTGATCCAACAAATTCTTTCTTTTGGCACCGGCTGGGTCCTGACGGTGATGGACTAGAGAGGTTCAACATGTACTCTGAGAGGTAGGTATTATTATTAAACGTAGATGTTGTGTGAGCCATGATGGGAGACAGAAGGATGAACACTTAATTTTTTTTAGCTTCAAAACTTCTAGAGTACACTTGCACGAACAGTGATCAGCAACTCTTTAATCATACAAACCTCTAAGATTTTCATTGTCAGAATTTGGTCCATCTTCCAGTGAAGTCAATAGCAAAGGTTACTTCTACAGTCTTCTCAGCTGGACTGAGCCTGTAGTTTGCAGGTTGCATGAATAATTAAGCAACAGACATTCAGCCCTGAGAGTGAAAAATACATGTAGAGTTCAGCCTGGGGTGGGTGAAGCAAACCTTTAATTTTTCTAATTGGGGCACAGCAGACAACATCTATTCAACATGCAGCAGCAGTGAAAAAGGCAAACTAGAACGTTGGGAACAAATAATATGGCAAAAAATATCATATTACCTCTAGATGAATCCACGATATGTCCATATCTTGCATACTGCATGCAGATGTGTTCACCTCATCTCAAAAAAATATATTGAAACTTGAAAGGGTTCAGAAAATGGCAACTAAAATAGTTAGGGGTGTGGTATGACTTGGGGGTGGAAGACATTAATAAGGCTGAGACTCTTACCTTGGAAAAGAGACAGTGAAGGGTGCTCTAGTGGGTACTCTTGGGTTGGAGCACCCATGGAAAAAAATTCAGTCTCTCCTCCCCCACAATACTTTTTGTTCTCCTGAAACCTCATTGATGAACTTCTCCCTCTCAGCTCTTCCCGCCTGCAGCAGTCAGCTGTTCTGTAGCATGTGGTACCCAGAGGCACTGAGCCATCATTTGGGGTGAGTGAAGTGTCTGCTCTACATCGTTAGCTGAGCACCAGCTGTCCTTCGGCTCATGTGGTAGAGTACAGGGCTTTTTGACCCTTATGCGCACAGGTTCTATCCCTGGGGTCGGCAACCCAGATCTGTTGGCATTATGCATGTTTCCGGGAAGGCAAGTAAGGAATGCGAATGGGATTTGCTCAGGGGAGAGGGTGGGGAGAGGGGGGTGAAGGTGGGGACTTGGTAGAAAAGGTAGGATGGGGTGTGGCCAGGGTGAAACTGGGAGTCGAGCACCACTGGGGCCCAGAGGAAGCCAGTGCCTATGGACAAAGGTGGGATACGATAGAGAGCTATAAAATCATGACTGACGTGGAGAAAGTGAGCAAGGAGTGTCACTTACTCCTCATAAAACACAAGAGCTAGTGGTCACCTCCTTTAGGAAGCACGTTTAACAAATGAAAGGAAGTTTTCTTCAGGCAATGCACAGTCAGCCTGTGGAACACATTACTAGAGGGTTTTGTGAAGGCCAAGAGTATAAGAGGGTTCAAAAAAGAGCTAAAAACATTCATGAAGGATAGATCCCTCAATGGCTGTGTCTACACTTACTGAAAACTTTGAAATGGCCATGCTAATGGCCAGAGTGAAGAATACTAATGAGGCGCTGAAATGCGTATTCAGTGCCTCATTAGCATGCCACTGGCCGCAGCCTTTCGGAATTGCTGCTTTTCTCTCCCACACGGCTCGTAGGGAGCTCATAGGAATAAGGGGATTTTGATGTTGGTGGGGTCCTTTCAAAAAGGGCCCTCATCTAGATGAGCTGCATGGGAGCAAAATGCAGCAATTTCAAAGTGCCATGGCCAGCAACATGCAAATGAGGCACTGAATATGCATTTCAGCACCTCATTAGTATTCTTCAATCTGGCCTTTAGCATGGCCATTTCGAAGTTTTTAGTAAGCGTAGACGTAGCCAATGGCTATTAGCGAGGATGGGCAAGAAAGCTGACCCTAACCTCTGTTTGCCAGAAGCTGGGAATGAACAGGGAATAGATCACTTAATGATTGCCTCTTCTGTTCATTTCCTTTGAAGCACCTGGTAGTGGCCACTGTCAGAATACACCATACTGAGCTCGATGGATCTTTGGTCTGACTCAATATGACTGTTCTTTAAGTTCTTATATGGGGGTGTAAATTGTACTTTAAATGCAGGCACTCCCTCACCTCTCGCTTACTTGCTTGTACAGCAGAACAACTCTGCATCTTCTAAGGGCAGCCTCCTGCCCCCACCCTATGATAGAACGTTCAGTATCTCAAAGGAAGCGGTCACACTTCGCAAGGTTTGCCTTCTCGCACTCTGAAATGCACCTTTTTGATGGAAATGTGCTTTCTACTTTCCCAAATACAAAACACTTTCCCTTTCCTTCTTTTATAAAATCCTTCCTATTTCAGAACCATGGCCTTCATTGACCTCCTAAGCAATAATGTCTCTGTACTTTTACATGTGAAGTTATCTATAATGTTTTTGCATCAGATAGGCGTTGGATCCTGCAGCTTATTGCACAGAGGCAAAATATTGTGCCAATGGGAAGACCCTCCAGGTACGTCTACACCTAGTGTGCCACTAAGCCCATGTAGGCAGACTCAACCTAGGTCTACTTGAATGAGCATCCTAAATATAGCAGAGTGGATATTGCTGCACCATCAAAGCTTGGGCGCAGGGATTGGACAGGCTTGTCTGAGCCACCCATACTAGTTTGAGCCAAGCTCACCATGTCTCTCTCCCTGGGTTGGGAGGCATGTTTCCAGCTCTAGTGTAGACATGCCCATTTAAGTCATGTGGGCTGGCAGTCCACCTGTGTTCTACAGGGGGCAAGGTTGGAACTTTAAACTGAGGCCGGGCCATCGCTTTGCATTTTGTTTTGGATTGACTCCTTGATGACATCTAGCACCACCAATCAGAGAGCTTGTCTAAGGGAAAAAAGATACTGTTAGTGCAGGAACTATTTTTAGGGGGGGGATGCTGAGCTGCACCCACCCCTACACCTGTCTGTGTCCCTCAGTGCCCCAGGCTGGGATCACACCCAGGGTTGCCAACTCTCCTGGTGTTTACTAGTCCAGTCCAGGAGAGCGGGCAACCTAACCACAGCTGGAGGCAGCTGCAGAGCGCCAGGACAGCAATGAGGCAATGAGCAATGGCAACAGAGCCTCTGGGGACGATGGTTTGGACCCTGGAAACATCAGGCTGCAGGGCGCATGGGGCCGTGAGTGGCAAGATACCGGGGGAGAGTGGAGGAGGGGCTGCCAGGAGGCCAAGACCCAGGGCTCGTGGAGCTGGTGGTGGGTTGGCAGTGGGGCCAGCCCCTGGGCACAGGGAAGCGAGGTGCAAAATCTGGGGGTGCATCAACACTTCACGTGCCCCTGAAAATACAAAAGAGTCAGAAGTTTACCCAATAGAGAAAAAATGTCGTGTTTATATCTGAGCTAGATGTGCAGGGTGTTCCTCCAATGCCTAGCTCTGTGGAGTCCAGGCCTGTGGCAAGTATCAGAGGGGTAGGCGTGTTGGTCTGGATCTGCAAAAGCAACGAGGGGTCCTGTGGCGCCTTATGGGCGAACAGAAATGTATGAAAACAAAAAGCAGTCAAGTAGCACTTTAAAGACTAGCAAAATGGTTTATTAGGTGAGCTCTCGTGGGACAGACCCACTTCTTCAGACCATAGCCAGACCAGAACAGACTCAGTATTTAAGGCACAGAGAACCAAAAACAGTAAGCAAGGAGGACAAATCAGAAAAAGATAATGAAGGTGAGCAAATCAGAGACTGAGCCTAATTCTTGACCTCCCCCCCAACCCTCCACTCTCTGATTTGCTCACCTTCATTATCTTTTTCTGATTTGTCCTCCTTGTTTACTGTTTTTGGTTCTCTATGCCTTAAATACTGAGTCTGTTCTGGTCTGGCTATGGTCTGAAGAAGTGGGTCTGTCCCACGAGAGCTCACCTAATAAACCATTTTGCTAGTCTTTAAAGTGCTACTTGACTGCTTTTTGTTTTGATAGTGTATAGACTAGCACGGCTTCCTCTCTGTTACTATTCAGAAATGTATGAGCATAAGCTTTTGTGGGCAAAGACCCACTTTGTCAGATGCAGGTCCATGACAAGGCTCTAAGGAGCTACTGCAACACTTTTGCTGCTGCTGCTGCTGCTACCACTGCCTAGAAACCTTTTGCCTTATATTTGGTGAACCTAATCTGCTGTTCAGACCTCTCCCATCCCCTCTTTGCAAGGCCTCCCCGCTCCATGGTTTTACTCTATGGTTGTGTCTAGACTGCAGGCTTCTGTCGATAGAAGCTTCTAGCAGAAGGGATCTTGCAACAAAACTCCTGTCAACAGAGCATGTCCGGACACCATGACGCATTGAAAGAATGATCGTCTCTCCCGACAGAGAGCGGCCACGCACATGGGACACTTTCTCAGCAAAATAGCCAGAAGGAACCATGTCTGCCAAGGTTGCAGGTCACCGGTTCCTTCCTAATGTTGGGGCTGGAGCCCTGCAGAGACGTGCACTTAAAGGGACCCCTTCAGACAGCTGTTCCCTGCCCCTGCTGCAGGCTCACCTGCCCCTGTGAGCAACAGCAAAGCTCTCACGGTACCCGCAGTGCCTGCCCTGTGTTTGCGGGAGACACAGGTGATCCCTGGGTGCCATGCAGCTGGAGCTACCCCTGGGCTTGTGATGGGTCCACATGGACATGCTGCCACTTGTGCTGTGCTTGCTGTCAGCTGCCTTCCTGCTCCTCGGCGAGGTCGGCCCCGAAATCATCTTCAGGACTATCATCCAGGCGGTGGGAGCTGGACAGCGGCAACCAGATCCCCACAGTGGACAGGCTGCTCTGGAGGCACCACACAAGTTTGGACTGGTGGGACCAATTGTACACTCACCCCTCGTTAAACGAGTCCTTCATTTACAAGTACTCACTTAAACGAGGGACACACTTACCTACCTTAGTTCACTCCACTAGTGAACTTCCCCCCCCATACAAGCCTTACCCCCCTCCCTGCAGCTCCAACGCCCCTAGTCTGACCCTCACTGCCAGCTCTGCAGCCCCAACCCACTGCAGCCTGACCCCCTGCTGGCCCCGCAGCCTGACACCCCACTGCTGCCTGCACTCCCCACAGCCCCAAACTGCGGCAGCCTGATGCCCCTGCCAGCCCCGTGGACAGACCCCCCGCTCTGCTTGTACCCCCCGCAGCCAGACTCCCCCCCAGCAGTCGCCTGTACACCCTGCAGCTGCCTGTACACCCCGCATGGCCCCGCGGCCACCTGTACCCCCGGCAGCCAGACACCCCCTCAGGGCCTCGCGGCCAGACCGCTCTGTGGCTGCCTGTAACCCCCCATGGCCAGACCACTCCACAGCTGCCTGTACCCACTGTGGCCTCGTGGCCCCCCCGCCACCTGTAGCCCTCGTGGCCAGACACCCCGTGGCCCCGCAGCCTGACACCTGTATCCCCTGCAGCCTAACCTCCCCTCCATCTGTAACCCCCATGGCCAGACCTGTCCCCCGCCTGTAATCCTTGTGGCCCCGCAGTCTGACCCCCGCCAGCCCCGCAGCCCCAAACTGCGGCAGCCAGACCCCCTTACTTGCCCCAAAGCCAGACAGCCAGGTCCCGCCGCTGCCTGACCCCCGCAGCCCAAACCGCACCCCCCACCGGCCCCAAACCATGGCAGCCTGAACCCTCCCCCAACCTGCCACCAGATTTTAACCCTCCCTCCCACTCAGAGCCCCAAAGTACCCAGCCTTTAACCATCCCCAACCCAAGCTTCACTCACCTTTTAAAAGCAGCGCCACCTGCTGCTACTCCTTCCCTGAGTTAGGAGCCCTAGGAACCAATCAGAGACTTCTACATGTAATTTAATAGGAATTTAGTGTCCCTCTTATGAGTTTCTGCCTACGGGCAGAAAGTTGGGAACCAATTGTGGTCATAAAGTGAGGGATGAGTGTATTCATGGAGCGGTGGGACAACCAGCAGTGGCTCCAAAATTTCCACGTGCAGAAGACCAACTTTTTGGATCTCTATGCCTTGGCTTGCCCCTGCCCTCCAGAGGAATGACACCCAGCTGCAGCTCACCAGTCCCAGGAAAAGAGGGTCACGATCTCCATCTGGAAGCTCGCCACCCTCAACAGCTACTGGTCTGTGGGCAACCAGTTTGGAGCGGGGAAGTCCACTGAAGGGGCCCTCCTCATGGAGGTAATGCACTCCCAGGTTGCAGTACTTGTCTGGGGGCGGGCATCCCACTAAATGGGGACCCTTCAAAAGCAGGGTGTGAGGGGTGGAGTGGAGGTGGGCAGGAAGCCCCATCCCCAGGAGATCATGCCATCCCACCCTCACACAGCCCTGCTTCTGGGGGAGGGGAGTAGGTGGCCTCCAAGGGGGCTTCCAGATAGCTCAGGGTGGAGGGGATGGGAAGAGGACAGGCACCTCCCAAGAGCCCAGGCATGCCCTCCCTCATTCCCCGTTGTGTGTTTTCATTCTCCCCCTTCTGCAGGTTGTGAGGGCCATCAACTCAATCCTGCTGTGGAGGGTCATCTGTCTGGGAGATCTTGACCAGATTGTGGCAGGATTTGCTGCCCTGGGGTTCCTGAACCGTGCCAGAGCCATTGATGGGACCCACATCCTGAACCGCACCCAAAAACATCATGCAGCCAAGTTTATCAATAGGGAGGGCTACTTTTCCATGGTGCTGCAGGCTCTGGTTGACCATCATGGACAGTTCACAGATATTTACGTTGGGTGGTTGGGGAGGGTGCATGATGCCCACGTGTTCCACCATTCCAGTCGGTGCCAGAAGCTGGAGGTGGGCACATTCATCCCCCAGTGTGATCTGGGGATTGGGGCTGTGCAGATGCCAGTGTGCATCATGGAGGATGCGGCTCACCACCTCATGCTATTGCTGATGAAGCCGTTTACCAGAAAGCTGGACCTCAGCATGGAACAATTCAATAAGCACCTGAACCATGCCAGAATGCAGGCCATGTATGCCTTCAGCTGCTTTCCGGAACAGTTCAGGTGGTTGCTGACCTGCCTTGACATGGAGGAGCACAACATCCCTGAGGTTGTGGTAGTTTGTTGTATTTTGAACAACATGGTGATGGGGAAGGCCTTACTCCTTGAGTGGGGGCCGGATACCTGTTGCGAGGGGTGAGCCTATGAGCAGTAGAGCACAGCCACCAGCCACCAGGCCCATCAGGGTGGGGTGCAGATCTGGGAGGCCCTGAGGGAGACCTTCTCTCAAGGATTACAGTAATGGCCCGCACAACCCCACCATTGGGGGCCTCAGGCCCACAGCTCTCTCCCATCCCCAACCAGACCCCTCCCTTCACCTCTTTCTGACCCCTGAATAATAAAGCCACTCATGTGTGTTAAATGAAAAAAAAAAACCTGGTGTATTCAACTATTTACAGTGTGTCGTGGGGGGGCAGCTGAAATGTGGACTGATGGGGGCCCTCAGAAGTCCATGATAGGGGACTTGGGACATGGGGTGGAGACCTCAGAATTTGGTGATGGGGTGCTTGAGACAAGGGGTAAGAGGCCTGAGAAAATGGGCGTGGGAGGGCCATAAACCCAGGGGGTGGAACCCTGAGCAGTGCTGGTCTTGGGATCCCTTCCCACTGCACATTCAGGGACCCTATCAGGGATGTCTGGGTACTGGGAACAAGGGGATGTATGAACAAAGAGGGCTGGGGTAGGGTCTGGATTGGCAGTAGAGCAGGGGCAGGGAGCAGCGGGGGAGGTAGAGGGGGCATGGCCATCACCCAGGGGAGCAGGCAGGGGTCCAGGGAACTTTGCGCAAGGGCTGGAGGGTGTAGGCCTGTGGGGCTAGCAGTGGTAGTTGTGCCAGCATGTCCCACTACACCATGGTAATGGTCATAGAGGGACACGAGCTGGTCCCACACCCTTTACCTCCACACCGCGACCTCATGGATGCAGTACCTGAGCAGAACACGTCTTTCAGCACCACCACGTGCTGCCTCATTATGTCCTCATGGATTCTGGATTTCTTCCTCCAGCTCTGGGGGCAGTGTGGTGGTGATGTCGGGGCGGCTCAGGCCCTCAGCTGGTGCTGGTCCAGTTGTATGGAACACAAGAGGAGGAGATGGTCAGTCATTCATGCAGTGCAGTCCCACCATGATCAGCGACCAACACCCCTTGGGGAGGGGAGGGGAGGGGAGGGGGATGTCCTGGACACAAAGCCATGTGTGACCTACGCAGCAGGCCCTGCCACTCAGGGACCCCAACATGCCTATGGGACCATGCTGCCCTCCCCCCGCAGACGACAGGCTAGTGGCCAAGGAGGGTGTCTGGCCACAGAGGGGTCCTCTCATGGGTTGCAGGGGAGCTTGGAACAGCTTGGCCCTCTGTGGGGCCTGTCATGCGCTAGTGGCTTGCATCACTGCCCGTGGGAGTGGAGAATGCTGCACACAGGCAGGAATGCCCATGTGCTGTGAGTGGCACCCCTCAAGGTGCATGGGGTCATGCCAGCGCCCTTGTGGCTAGTCTGCTTCCAGCCATGGCAGGTACTGGGAGGGCACCCTCCCCGCCCCAGGGCCTGATGGTCCTCCAGCCTCTCGCAAGCCTGGCAGCAGAATGCTACCTGTGCTCAGGGGCTGTCTGCTGGGTCCACATGGTGCACACTAACACTGCTCTTGGTACACACGCTGGGACTGCCGTGCAAGGTCCCGCCTGAGCTGCCCGAGTGACACTTGCACTCCACCCCACCTGCACCCGTCTCCCACGCCCTGGGTGTGTGATGAATGGGGCACTCACTTGAGGAACCCCTCCTGCTGTTTGAGGAGGTCTGGGTGGGGTACTGGTTGCCTGGGACTGGTTGCCTGGGACTGGCAGTTAATCTGCTGGTCTTGTCCAAGTCCCACTGCTGCCCCTCCTCCAGCTCACCCTCCTCCTCTCACTCATCCTCATCATGGGCAACAATGGGGCTGTCGAGCCCTGAATCCAGGCTGAGGCCCAGGGGCTACATGCTCCTCCTCTCATGATCCAGTGGAGCTCCTGGTAGTACGGGCAGCAGGCTGGCTGTGGCCCTGAGCAGCTCGCAGCATCTCAGGCCCAGGCGTATCTCTGCCACAGCTCTTTGACTTTTGCCCTCACTTGCTCAAGGGTGCAGCAAGGGGTGGCCCTGTTTGGTCAGAGCCTTAGCAATGCAGCCACATTACAGCACGTGGCATGGGGTCCTGGAGGGTCTCCTCTCTATCTAGAGATCCAGGAGGGCCCAGATTTCTGGGCCAGGCCAGGAGGCACCCCACTCCTTTGAGCACCAGGAAGACTCCTGGGATCCCTGGGGCTGCTCCCTTGAAGGCCCAGAGGGATCTTGGGCGGCGGGGGGGCGGTCAGTGGCTATGCCATAGTGCTCTGGGTGTGGCTGCTGCCATGCTCAGCTGCCTGCCATGGGGTTTCCTGGGCTCCCTGGGCTTGGAGGAGTAGCCGTGTTAGACTGTATCCTCAAAAACAATAGAAGTCCTGTGGCACCTTATAGATTAACATTTTTGGAGCATAAGCCTTTGTGCTACTTTGTCATATGTATGTAAATTAGTGTTAATGAATAACACAGAATACTGAACACCAGGACTGGTGGCCATAAACAACCTTTATGGGACCATGGGAAACTTGGCCTCAGCCATGATTAGTGGACATCCAGCTAACTAAAAACATGCTGGACCATGGATGTTGCTGGACCAGAACGTGCCAGATTAGAGAGGTTCAACCTGCACTGGTAATTTTCTTTCGCACTGCTGGAAGTGAGAGCAGAAATCCTTCGAGGAGCTTTAGTTTCCGTGGAAAAGGAGAGATGTAGTTGGACGCATATAGGACTGATCTGCTCGAAGGGCCTGGTTCAAAGTCTGCTGAAGTCAGAGGAAAGGCTTCCACTGACTTCCAGTCAAGCCCTAAGTAAGGCAATATTGCAGGGTTGTTGGTTGGACAAAGTGGCTCTTTTCTTATTTCTCTTTGTAACAGTTCAGGCCATCCACACAGATATTCTCTTTCTGACAATCAGTTTTGGATTGTCCATTCGTGGGAGGTACAGAACAATCATTGTATCCGTACTGTCTGAATGGGTGTGTTCTCTTATTCCATAGTAGTCGCATCCTCCCTGTGGGGATGACAAATTTTTTAAAAATTTCAGAAGAATGACGTGCTTGCAAGCTACAAAAAAAAACAATTTAAAAACAACATAAGCTCAAATTAAATGTATAATTCATATTTAAAAGAAAGTAAGAGGACCAAAACAAAACACAATGAAACCAAAAATCCAACACCATGGCTAACCATGGGGGTTAGAGGCAAAAAGGCATCCTTCAAAAACCGGAAGTTAAATCATTGTGAGGAAAACGAAAAGGAACAAACTCGGACAAGTCAGGTGTAATTAGTCAGGCTAAAAGAGAATTAGAAGAACAACTAGCAAAAGATTTTAAAACTAACAAAAAGATTTTTAAGTATATCAGGAGTAGAAAGCCTGCCAAAAAAATCAGTGGTGATACTGGATGACTGAGGTATTGAAGGAGTAATTGAGGAAGACCAGGTCATTGTAGAGAATCATAGAATCATAGAACACTAGAACTGGAAGGGACCTCGAGAGGTCATCGAGTCCAATCCCTTGCCCTCACGGCAGGACCAAGCACTGTCTAGACCATCCCTGATAGATGTCTATCTAACCTGTTCTTAAATATCTCCAGTGAAGGAGATTTCACAACCTCCCAAGGTAATTTATTCCAGTGTTTAACCACCCTCACAGTTAGGCAGTTTTTCCTAATGTTCAGCCTAAACCTCCCTTGCTCCAATTTAGGTTTGTACAGACATTTGGAGGTTCGGTGGGACTCTGACAGGATGAGGGGCTGAAGGGCCAAAACTGAGTGTCCGAGAGAGGATGGGGCATTTAGTCTGACTGCCAATCACGTGCTGGTCTCTGTTTCTGTTAATACCTGACTCAGAGGCTTCTGAACCCACTAGGATTGTGGCTCTTTGGAGCCCAGGCTGTGCTCTTGTTCTGGGTCTGTATGATGGTTGGCACACCAGTCACACAACAACATGAGCTGACTACTTGTTTTCTTTATGTACAAATATGGTTCTTCTTTTCCCAAAAATTAAAACGAAACAAAAAAAAAACCTTCAGAGCCAATGGAAAAATGGTGAAAGTCATTGACATTTTTCACTGGCCAACTTGCCAATAACAAAAAAAGCCAATATACCATTTTTAATAAAAACCACCAATTTTTAACCCCAGGGGAAAAAAAACCACAATGAGCTATGTAATTTCTCAGCATTTGTCTTCACTGCAGAGGATATGAGCTAGATTCCCACACTTGAGTAACTCAGTCTGAGAAGCTGCTCCAGGATGAGGTGTCAATAAAGGAGGTTTGGAAATAAATTGATGAACCGAATAATAATAATAATAGTAATAATAATAATAATAATAATAATAAGTCACCAGGATGATATGGTGTTCACTCAAGAATTCTGAAAGTACTCAGACATGAAATTGCAGATCTACTGACTGTGGTATGTAACCTATTACTTAAGTCAACCACAGGATCAGATGACTGGAGGGTAGCTAATGTGATATAAATTTTTAAATGGGACTCCAGAGTGATATTGGCAGGTGCAAGCTGGTAAGCCTCACTTCGGTAATAGAATTTTCAGGCACAAAGGTGATCATGATATTGTTGGGGAAAAGTCAACACAAGTTTTGTAAAGGGAAATCATTCCTCACCAATCTATTAGAATTCTCTGAGGGGATTAACAAATATGAGGATCTGGGTGATCAAGTGGATCTAGTGTACTTGGACTTACACAAACCTTTGACAAGATCTCTCACTCGAGGCTCTTAAGCAGAGTAAGGAAACATGGGATAAGAGGGAAGGTTGTTTCAACTATCAGTAATTGTTTACAATAACAGAACCAAAGGATAGCACCAAAGCAATGTTATAGGGTGAAGCCAGGAAAAGTGGGTGACTAGGCAAAAAATTGCAAATGAAATGCAATGTAGGTTAATGCAAAGTAATGAATATCGGAAAACATGCTCACAACTGTGTGAAAAGGTCTAAATGATGGAGTATAACTCACCTGTTACCACTCAAGGAGTATCTTGGAGTCATTTTGAATGTTCTCTGAAAATTTCTACTCAATGTGGAGATCCTCAGAGCACAGAAATATTGTTTTAGGTGAACGTCTTGCTGGATTGGCATTTTTGGAGGCTAAGGTGTGTAGGGAATGTGGCAGAAGGAATGCAGTGCTGCTGAAGGCTGGGAGGAATGAGTCTCCCAGAGATCATCTGCATGAGAATGCAAAAGGTGTGCATGTGTGATACCTTTTCAGGCAAAGCCTAATGGGTAGCAAGTAAGCCATGAGATTTGGTCTATTGTAAACATGTAGTTGTAAAATCACAATTTAAGCTGACACTTAATGCGGGAGTTGTGAGATCTCACCAATGCTCTGGGTTGTTGTGGGGGATAGGGCAGTCGCCTTAGCTGTGTAAGACATTGATTACACAGGGCTCCCTGGTTTAAAGCATTGTGAGAGAGGAGGGGAGGGGTACTGGTTGAGCCAGGTTGCTGAGTGCCTTGGCCATATAGCTATAAGCCTGGATTGACTAACCCTCCCCACCTGTTGAAAAATAGAGCTGGATACTAGGGTGTTTGTGAAACCCCACACTAGAGACACCAAGCGCTGCAATCACAGAGTGGCAGCTGAGGCCACACAGAGCTGAAATCACTGGGTTCTGCCTTAGGGCAGTCCCAAGCAGTGGGGTTAGGACTGTCGGACAACAGCAGGACCAGCGGGTGGCTGCTAGGAGCTGTGGCAGACGACAGCAACCCGCGGGGGACGACGGCGACTGGCAGATGGCTGGTGACAGCAAGGGGAGGCTACAGACAAGTGGACAGCTAGTATTGCCCTGGTGATGTATCTGTGGGCTTTGAGTTTGGGACTGCACCGCAGAGGGTACACCCTGTAACTGTGTGTGGAAAAGGGCCAAGAGCCCCAGCAAGAGACTGGGTTCTACTGCATATGGGGATGGTATCTGGGTAAAAGGGGTTTTGTCTCTTCTGTGCTGAGATATACTGCATCTGTCACTGTAACCTTGGGGTAGGTTACGGTCATTAAACAAGCCATTTCTATCTCAGACTCTGTGCTTGCAAGGCGGGGGGAGAACCGCCTTACAGGCACGCAGCACGGGGGTGAAATTGTCCCAGGCCACTGGGTGGGGGCTCAAGCCGGTTGGTTGTATCTTTGATAGGAAAACCCCACAAGAGTTGAACCCGGCCCTTCTGGCAGGCATCTGGCGTTAACAGAAGGATTACAGGTGCTTTACTAAAAGAATTCTTCCAATATAAGGAGAGTGTGCAGGATTCTTCATGGGTAAAGCTGGTTGAAAAGTAAGAAAATTATTCTAAAAACAAAAGTTGTTTCCTTTCCATGGGGTTTAAAATAAACTCATTGTCCATAAAATTTTTAGTTAAACGCTCAGGCTATGTCTACACTGGTCCCTCCCTTTTGAAAGAGGCATGGAAACACAGTGGATGGAAAATGCATATAAGGCACTCATTTGCATATTCAGCACCTTGTTTGAATAATGGCAGCCACTCATCTTTCCAGAAGAGCTGCTTTCGAAATGCAAAACAGCCATGTAGATGGGATTCCTTCGAAAGGAAGCCTTGCTTTCAAAAGCACCTTTCTTCCTGAAAAAAATTAGGAAGAAGGGTGCTTTCGAAAGTGAAGCTTCCTTTCAAAGGAACCCTGACTGCACAGCTGTTTTGCATTTTGAAAGCAGCTCTTCTGGAATGGAGAGTGGCTGCTATTATGCAAATGGGTGTGGAATATGCAAATTGGCATCTCAATTGCATTTTTTGATCAGCCGCATTTGCGTGCCCCTTTTGAAATGGAGGGTCCAGTGTGGACGTATCTTCGCTGACATTTTTTATGGAAAATTTTTAAATAACTTTCTAACCTGTTTTTGATTTCCTTTTACCTAAGACCCAATTTTCAGCAAGTAACCACTATTTTCAGCAAGTAACCACTGTTTTCAGCAAAACATGTCTGTAATGATTCTGAACATTATTTTGTTAAAAAAAACTTGCAGTAAACATTTTGGTTAGAGGTATGGTGAAAACTTGAAATTTTCAATAACAATTTATTGTTAAAAGTTTCATTTTAGTAAGCTCTTTGCATAGGAAAAAAATTTAGAAAATATTAATCACCTCTATTTCGATATTTTTCAGTTCCCTTTTGGAAGTTTCATTTTGAGAGGAGAGAAAGTAGTTCAGGCTCCATAATCATTAACCTGCAGAGACTGTCTCCTGAGGATACTTGTACTCTTTCCGATAGGCAATAAAAGTATTCTTGTGTCACTGACCCAGAATATGAAAACTGTCAGGACAGATAACTTGTGTATAAAGAAGTAGTTCTCCCCTAGTCCTTTATTTTATCATTTAGAGAAAAGAAATTCTGTATCAGTGGTCTAATCAATTACTGCATAGAATAATGGCCTCTAATGAGTATGGAATAAATGGAGCCTGATTTATGTTGAAAACCCAGAGAGTTCTCAAACAATGAGCAAATATTATGACTATTCTTTCCAACTCCTGATCTGAGCCAGCAGACAGCTGTTATGGGCGAGAACAAGAATAGATTAGGAGCCAAGGATTCAAAACTTGAAATTGGAGAGTTCAATTGACCCACTACTTGGCAAAGTGCTTTGTCGTTATTCAAGAGTTTGTCTTTGAGCAGACATCTCCTTTCTTCCCAACACACTCTGGCTGCATCTACATTATGAGATAAATTTGAATTTAAGGTGGTTAGCTCAATATCACGACATTGACTGTCTTCACTGTAAATACCATCATCTTGATTTAGGGAGCAATAATATTGAGATTACAATATCACAGTTACCTGACCGGTATAGCATCTATCTCGAATTCAGAAGTTTGATTAAAGGCCAGTGTGGAAGCACCATGTCTTAAAATCAAATATATTAGCCTCTAGTGGTGTCCCATATTTAACCCCCAATGCCCCTCGGTGCTCCGCTCTGGCTGCTGCTCTCCAGGTGCTCAGGAATTAGGTAACAGGAAGACTGTGAATTTCAAATCAGGGCCAGGAAGCCTGTGGCTGTGGGCTCAAGTTTGTATGAGAACCTGAGAAACATCTGTCTTTCTTTGCTATTAACGCTGTGAGCACAGCTACCCATTACAAATAGCCCCTGCAGGGAGTTTGTGGTTCAGTCTCTACACTTGGTATTTTTTTCTGTGCTGCCTGGCACCAGCCACTGCCCCGCTGCACCACATGGCAACAAGGCTGTTGTGGGGGTTGTGCTTGCATAAGAAGCCAAGAACCTTCTTCTCAGTGGTTTACATTTCTGCACGAACCCCTTTCCCTCCCTCACAGGCGCCATGCAGTCAGGGTCTTTCCTGCGCTCAGCCACCTCACATGGGTGGCTCCCAACCCACTAAAAGGATGTGCCTGTTGTTCAGTACTGATCATGCTGCCTGGCAGCACCATGTCTTAGCTGGTGTGCATTTAGGGCTCCAAGGGTGGGAAGATATTTGGGGGCTTGCTGCCACTGCAGGGAAGACTTCCCCTGTGGCTAAGCTATTTGGGGAAGACCACCTCAACTGGGACCCCCACTGAACACCACCATGACCATAGCATGGGACCACTGAGGCTTGCAGCCACTGGGGGGGAAGTCTCCCCCGGTGGCTAAGATACTCCGGGAGGACCACCTCAACTGGGCCCCCACTGAATCCCCCCAACGTCCATAGCGTAGGACCACTGAGGCTTGCAGTCTCCGGGGTGAAGTCTCCCCTGGCGGTTAAGATAGTCGAGGGGACTACTTCAGCTACTTCAACATTCCAAGGAGCTCTGCAGCCACAGACTACAGCAACCCCCCCACCCCCACAAAAACTATTTTTGTGAGCTTGCTGTCCATTGCAGATACCTGAAGGTTTGATATCTCAGTTATAAAATCTTTTTGGTAACATCTCTGATCTGTCTTAATGCTTTGATGCCCTCAGAAACACGTGGGGGGGGGCTAGTTGAGATTACTATTTGTCTTTTCAGTTCAGCGTATGATATTTCACTGCCATCACCCGCGTTTGCAATATCTGTGTAGTGCAGGGGAAAAGTCAAAAGTTCTTTTTCACTACAATTTTCTATACTTTTTCTTTTAACTTTAGAATATAGTCCAGGCCCCTGTATTATTTTTAGAAATCACATGCAATGATGGGAGGTGGGACACTCAGTGGATGGCCAGTTGAGAACACAGTCGTTGCACACCGGAAAGCCAGACTCTCCCCAACAGCAACTCTCTTTTCTGAAAAACTTTCCTAACCTCTCTCTCTTCATGCTTTTTGGGGGCCCCGTATTACTTACAATAAAGTCAAAAATCTTTTTTCCTAGACTTTTCTATCCTCCGTCTTCTAACTTTGAGAATACAGTCAGCGTCCCTCTATTATTGTCAGGGATCAGCATATTTTCCGGGGTCGGGTGCAATCATGGGAGGGGACCCTCACTGGGTGGCCAGTTGATAATGCAGCTACAGAAGAAAGACATTTCTACAAACTTTGTTTCCATCTGTGTGGACGCCCTACTTTTCCTTCCTTTCAAGGGGAAAAATGGATGTTTGCTAAGCACGGGAGGAAAATACAGCGTGGGAAGATGATGTCAAAGACCAGCAAGCATACCCAGAACGCTACAGAGATGAGGGAACTGTGGGATAGGTTCCCACAGTGCACTACTGCAACAGTTAAGAGCTGTGTCTACACGTGCACGCTACTTCGAAGTAGCGGCACTAACTTCAAAATAGCGCCCGTTGCGGCTACACGCGTCGGGCGCTATTTCGAAGTTAACTTCGACGTTAGGCGGCGAGACGTCGAAGTCGCTAACCTCATGAGGGGATCGGAATAGCGCCCTACTTCGACGTTCAACGTCGAAGTAGGGACCGTGTAGACGATCCGCGTCCCGCAATGTCGAAATTGCCGGGTCCTCCATGGCGGCCATCAGCTGGGGGGTTGAGAGATGCTCTCTCTCCAGCCCCTGCGGGGCTCTATGGTCACCGTGGGCAGCAGCCCTTAGCCCAGGGCTTCTGGCTGCTTCTGCGGCAGCTGGGGATCCATGCTGCATGCACAGGGTCTGCAACCAGTTGTCGGCTCTGTGGATCTTGTGTTGTTTAGTGCAACTGTGTCTGGGAGGGGCCCTTTAAGGGATTGGCTGGCTGTTGAGTCTGCCCTGTGACCCTGTCTGCAGCTGTGCCTGGCACCCTTATTTCGAAGTGTGCTACTTTGGTGTGTAGACGTACCCTCGCAGCGCCTATTTCGATGTGGTGCCACGCAACGTCGAAGTTGAACATCGACGTTGCCAGCCCTGGAGGACGTGTAGACGTTATTCATCGAAATAGCCTATTTCGATGTTGCTACATCGAAATAAGCTATTTCGATGTTGGCTTCACGTGTAGACGTAGCCTATGTTTGCCAATTTGAGTGTGGCAGCAAGAAGTCGACTTCGTGAGGAGCACGTGGGAGCTGAGGATGGTCAAATTTGAATTTATTAATTCCAGAATTACAAAATCAACATTAATAAAGGTGAATTTCTCTTGTAGTGTAGAAGCAGCCTCGCTCTTAACCGGCTGATATGATCACATAAATAGGGGTTTGGTTTGGTTCCTCCTTAGATAATGCCAGCTCATCCTCAGTTTCTCAGCTCCTGCAGCCATCTTGCACTAAAAATGGCAGCCCCCTTCCTCAAAAACAAACAAACAAGCAAAGCAAAAAAAAAACCACCTCTTCATCCTATTTTCTGCCACTCGCATGAAAAATTCTCTCTTCTTGCAATGTGCCACAAGTTAGAATGCCTGGTCTAGACATCACATTCTACTAACATCTGTACCCAACATCTGACCAAACAAAAATAAACTGTTTACAATAATGTAATTAAAACTAGTATGACCTCTGGAAAAATAATCGCTGAGCTCAGTATGCAAATTAGCTAGCAACTTAGTGAATGCTTGTCTGCTGCAGGTGACACCAACATTAAAAAACTTTCAGTAGCTCTATGTCCCTCAAAATTCAAAGATGACTTCTGCTGACTTTACAGCAAATAGCAATTGCATTTAGGGTGTTGTAGACGTCATAGTTGACATGCTTAACCAGTAAGCTAAAATACCATTTTGCATTAATGACCTTTGTTGCATCATGTTGTTCATTTGTTTTCCAGAGCACAGAATACATTCATGAAGGCTGCAAAATCTATATATTTATTCTGCCTTCCTGTAATTGATATTCAAGCCTTTAAGTCTCCCAAGCTCTCCATCTGCAGCTTGTTTGAGAAGTCAGTTAATAAATAATGAGCCATTTTATTCATTAATAATGTAGGTGATGTCCCCAGAATTTGTATTGTCATGAAAAACCCCTGGGCCTGATTCTCATTTACTCTAACGCCGCTTCACAATGTTCTAGCAATGTGAGGATACCGTAAAGTAAGGCAGAAATTTAATTTACTCCCACCTTCAGAGTCCTTTGCCAGAACGATATAAAGAAGTTGTATGGTTAAAAGATGGAAGCCCTGGGTCCAATTTCCCCATTTTTTGAATGAATTCTCTGTAGCCTGTGCAGCTTGGATAAACAAGGGGTTCTGCTGTATTGCTTTAGCAGGGGGTGGGCGTGCTCAACAGTTTATTATAAGACTGAGACTTTGGGGCTTGAAGGGCTTTTTCTGGCTATGTCTCTGACTGAGTGGAATATTTTGTGACTGCATATAGCATGTGGCAAATAGCATAGCAGTGACTGCACGGTACTGTCTGGATTCTCTGGGCAGAGAGTTTTCACTTCATTAGTTCATCATATACAACCTGTTGCAATGATTGCAGGAGCTCACAACTTTATCCTCCATTCATCTCAACACCAATATCATGCTCATTAATATTCACTAATAGGTTTGTCTTGAAAGCGGAGGAAATAAATCTCATGAGACTTGTGGTAGTTGACTCTTTTTGTGGGCTCAGCTTTTTCAAGCTTTGCACACTGACATTAATAGGTGTCAATTGATCATATTTTCATAATAATGTTGGGACAAATTCTGGAGAAGTAGCATGGGGGAAAATGAGAGCAGAATTTAGCTGAGTGTCGTTGTTGCACTAATTTGTCCATTGTTCCATGGTGAGTTAATGGCAAAACCAATTGGAGATCTCATAACCACACATACTAGTAAGGACCCTAGGGATAGCACACTGAGATCAAAGTCACAAGTTTATTGTATGCTCACAGGTAACATATTTAGATAACAAAAAGGATTGATTTCACTCAATTTGAAGTGTGGTCCAACAAAAATAACTATTCAATATACTATCTTCCTGGGCTAAGAATCACCTAGTGTCAAGACAAGGAATTGGCCTGCTAAACCCAAGGTTATGAGCTCAATCCTTGGGCAGGCCATTTAGGGATGGGGGCAAATACATGTTGGGGGTAATGCTTAGCCCTGCCCAGGGGGCAGGACTAGATTATCTCTGGAGGTCCCTTCCAGCTCTATGCGATGCAATATGATAAGCTTCTCATTTCTGGTCTGTACTTTACATCTCCACAAAAAGTCTCATCACAAGAAGTTAACATTAGAGGTCTGTAGATGAGACACATTTCCGCCTCTAAATTGTAGTGATTGGCGGGGTGTTCCCATGGCCCACCTTAGCATTATGCTGCCACCTAGCCCTCTGTACATTAGCTACTTTTTTGCTAGACATCTCAAACATAAGCACTGTGTCTACACTAGCAAGTTCTTTCAGAAAATCAGGCCCTTTCTCTAAGGAACATGCAGAGTGTCTACACAAAAATGCACTCTTTTGATCTGAAATCTAAAGAATGTGTCTCTTCTTCTGGAAGCCCTAGTCCTTTCCAGGATCAGGAAGAAACCTCCTTTCAAAAGCTTCTTTCTAAAAAAAAAAAAAAAAAAAAAGGCATGTGTAGATGCTCCACGGGCCCTTTTTTCAAAAGAGCAGTCCTCATGGCACCAGAATTTTCAATCCCTGGCCCATTCTTTCAGAAGAGTGGGGGATGTGTGGACACTCTAGCTGCGTCTACACGTGCACGCTACTTCGAAGTAGTGGCACTAACTTCGAAATAGTGCCCGTCGCGTCTACACGTGTCGGGCACTATTTCGAAGTTAACTTCGACGTTAGGCGTCGAGACGTCGAAGTTGCTAACCTCATGAGGGGATCGGAATAGCGCCCTACTTCGACGTTCAACATCGAAGTAGGGACCGTGTAGACAATCCGCGTCCCGCAACATCGAAATTGCTGGGTCCTCCATGGCGGCCATCAACTGGGGGGTTGAGAGATGCTCTCTCTCCAGCCCCTGCGGGGCTCTATGGTCACCGTGGGCAGCAGCCCTTAGCCCAGGGCTTCTGGCTGCTTCTGCAGCAGCTGGGGATCTATGCTGCAGGCACAGGGTCTGCAACCAGTTGTCAGCTCTGTGGATCTTGTGTTGTTTAGTGCAACTGTGTCTGGGAGGGGCCCTTTAAGGGAGCAGCTGGCTGTTGAGTCCGCCCTGTGACCCTGTCTGCAGCTGTGCCTGGCATCCCTATTTCGATGTGTGCTACTTTGACGTGTAGATGTTCCCTCGCTGCGCCTATTTCGATGTTGGGCTGAGCAACGTCGAAGTTGAACATCGACGTTGCTGGTCCTGGAGGACGTGTAGACGTTATTCATCGAAATAGACTATTTCGATGTCGCAACATCGAAATAAGCTATTTCGATGTTGGCTGCACGTGTAGACGTAGCCTCTCTATCGAAAAAGTAGATCAGTCTTTCAATCTGCCTTTTTGTGGGTGGACGTGCTCTTTTGAAGGCTGATGCTACACTACCGTTCTCCTGTCACAGGTGCCAGAGTAATGAGGCAATTCAAAGCAGGCTACTGAGGCACTGATATGCATATTCAGTACCTCATTAGCATAATAGTGGCCACATGAGCAGACTTCGAATTGCAGATTGACAGTGAAGATGGGGGCAGCTTTGAAATAAGTGTCCCACTTTGACTTTCCCTTACTCCGATCTAGTTCTGTGGGAGTAAGGGAATGTTGAAATGGGGCACTTATTTCAAAGCTGCCCCCATCATCACTGTCAATCTGCAATTCCAGATTTGTTTGCATGGCCATCATTATGCTAATGAGGCACTGAATATGCATATCAGTACCTCATTAGCCTGCTTTGAATTGCCTCATTAACATGGCACTTCCGAGGGCAAAATGGTAGCGTAGCAGCAGCCGAAGGAAGATCTTCCAGAAGATCATCTTTGGAAAGATCTCTGCAGCGTAGGTGCAGCCAGTGAAGGCGAAAAAATATTAATGGCCACAGCCACTAGTCTGGGTTGTGAAGACTGAGTGGTATCTTCATTCTATCTGATTTAGACCCCTTCCTGTTCCCACTTAATTCTGTGGAAGCTGGAGTGGGCCCATAGTGAGAAGTAACGTTATTGCTACGCTACCAAATTTGGAGCTGGTCTTTGCTGTTGCTCCAACATTACTAACAAATCCTGAGGAAGTGTTTAATAATGCTGAGGAGCGAGCAGAAAACTATTGAACAATATCGAGGATTGCAAAGTAAACAGTTCCAGTGCCCTGTGCTGCTTTTCTTCCACTGAAAAAATGTACCCCATAACACCAGCGCTTTAATGAGTTAATCTGGAAGAAAATATCCATCATATTCATATATTGGATATCCAAGAATATCCACTGTATTCATCATTACCTCTACTACCTATATGTAGAATATGAAGCTCATCCAAGCAACCTTAATGGACAATATTATCCATGTAATCATAAGAACCATGGGGTAAATGCCATTCTGCTTTAGTGGAATAAAATGTAGAACCATGGAATAAGAGGCCTCAGTCCTGCCAACACTTTTACATATGCTTAACTTTAAGCTTGAGTAGCTGCTTTGACTTCAACGGGGCTACTTGCATATCTGAGGATAAGTTAATATGTAAGTGCTTTTAGGCTTCTCTTCCAATCTCCACAACCTGAAGGAAATTCTGGTGGAAGTGTTTTCTTATGTGAGCTATCAAGTAGTGGTCAGTTGGAAAGGGGAAAAGGCACCTAGCCAAATCATCTATGATCGCTCTCTTTTCTGTTCCTTCATCAGCTTCAACCATTCCTTTGCAAAATTTTGGCACTCAGCCTCAAAGTATCAATTAATTTACATTTTTACTTGATTTGATTAGCTCATCAGAAAAAAATACTCAAGATGTCGACAATTTTTCCCCCCACAAATATTGTCATAAAAATATTTTCCTTTGTTTAGCATTGGTCTCATGCTATTCCTTAGAAGCTATATGTAACACATTGGCTGCGTCTACACGTGCACGCTACTTCGAAGTAGCGGCAGTAACTTCGAAATAGCGCCCGTCACGTCTACACGTGTTGGGCGCTATTTCGAAGTTGAAATCGACGTTAGGCGGCGAGACGTCGAAGTCGCTAACCCCATGAGCGGATGGGAATAGCGCCCTACTTCGACGTTCAACATCGAAGTAGGGACGTGTAGACGATCCGCGTCCCGCAACATCGAAATAGCGGGGTCCTCCATGGCGGCCATCAGCTGGGGGGTTGAGAGATACTCTCTCTCCAGCCCTTGCGGGGCTCTGTGGTCACCGTGGGCAGCAGCCCTTAGCCCAGGGCTTCTGGCTGCTGCTGCTGCAGCTGGGGGTCCGTGCTGCATATACAGGGTCTGCAACTAGTTGTTGGCTCTGTGTATCTTGCACTGTTTAATGAAAGTGTGTCTGGGAGGGGCCCTTTAAGGGAGCGACTTGCTGTTGAGTCCGCCCCGTGACCCTGTCTGCAGCTGTGCCTGGCTCCCTTATTTCGATGTGTGCTACTTTGCCGTGTAGACGTTCCCTCGCTGTGCCTATTTCGATGTTGGGCTGAGCAACGTCGAAGTTGAACATCGACGTTGCCAGCCCTGGAGGACGTGGAGACGTTATTCATCGAAATAGCCTATTTCGATGTCACAACATCGAAATAAGCTATTTCGAAGTTGGGTGCACGTGTAGACGTAGCCATTATAAACCAATACCTGCAGATATGGTGGGAATAAAATCGGGCTGTAAATCAGGTTGGATGATAAAGAGTTTGTAAAAACTGTATTATTGTTGTTGAAAGACCAAAGGAAGCTTCACTGGCAGAGTGAGGAAAATAGAGGAGCGATTCAATGAAAAAAATAACTTCACTTGTTGGCAGCCTGGAATTTTTTAAAGCCTCGAGCACACGGATGAGAAGCAGTGCTATTGCTCAACAGAAAACCTACAGGTTGCAAACATGGCGGGTTTCTTGATATCAAAAGAGTATCTTCTGTATGTATATTCCTCTGTATTACTGAATCCAATATATTTATTACTACCTTGTGTGGCCTGCTATGGGGGAGAGGGGACACATTGTAGTGAATGGAAGTTTTGCTATTGACTTCAATATGAGCGGTCAACAACTACGTCAAAATCTGAGACAACACTTCTGGAAACCTCCAGTGTCTAAATTTGTCATCTCCTGTGTCTCTTCAATATGTTTGTGTGTCTCAGTAATCTGGCTTTATCATATTCTTTGCTCAAAGTTTTTTGTTTTGTTTTGTTTTGTTTTGTTTTTTAGAGGAAGGACATTCTGTCAGATTGCTACGACCATTTTCACAAGCAAGGTTCCTCTCAGCAATCCTTAAAACAAGAACATGGTGATTTTAATAGTATTTGACCTGAGGCAGATTTTAGTAAACCTTAATATTGTCGCTGTTCTTCAATCAAATCAAACAGCATGGCCACACAATGTCTGAACCATAGTATATTGACGAATAAGCAATCCTGCACTGTTCTAACAGTCCTGAAGCCATTGTTAGGCAAAACAACATCAGTGAACACTTGGGAAGTAAGCCACAAAACAGTCTGGTCTCAAGCTTTTAAACTGTCAAGCACGGTGGGTTTTTTATGGACTATAATGATGCAAACTGCAGCTTGCCTTCCAAAGGCTCACTCAGGAGCTGAAGCAATTGTTGACAGAATGATACCTTGAGAGCTCTGCCACTTCTCTCTTCAACTCAAGTATTCACAAATCTATGGGAACATGTATATATGCTATCTCCAGGCTCTTTCCACTGACACAGTGCTGGCTTGATGCATCCTTGCACAGGTTGTATTTAAAACTCTCAGAGGGCAATGGAATGTTTTAGTCTCTGGTGGTACACTGTCAATATGTTGCTTGCACTACCCTTTTGTACATCATGGAGTTTGAAAAGTAAATGCGAGCTAAAGTTTTGGCTTTGGCAAATACTTGAATTGTGGATGTTAGAGACAAAGAATCTTGCTGTGGTTGAATCTTTGAGTAGGTGTCATGAAATATGGGATCTATTCCCAGCCAAGCTACAATCTCCCTGTATGAACTTTGTAAGTCACTCTCTAATCGTGATTCACCACTCCAGTGCACAAGCTTATGCCAATGTAACTTCATTGACTTCAGTGCAGTTACACCAGAGTAAAACTGACGTGACAGAGAGGAGAATCCTGCCACCTGTGCCTCGGCTAAATATATACTGGAAGCGATGACTAGTATTTCCCTACCTCATGGGCTGCTCTGAAGATACATCTGATAATTTTTGTGAGGTGCTCAAATGTTAGAGTGATGAGCACCATCGCAAAGCTTAGGAATAAATAAAGAAAACAGACTCCAATTTGTTTAATAGTTGTGACGCTAAAGGTCAACTGGAAAAAGCGCTCTGTGCACCGCTAAGAGAGGTTATGAGTTATACGGTTATCTGTATATGTGTTCTGACAGATTTTGTGCTGTATTTTTCTGGACAGATTTTAAAATTCAGCAATAAACGTCATCTGCTTACAACAGCCAGTTTACCTCACAATAGGCACCAGTAGAAGGATGAATCATACAAGAGAGGCCACCACATGTTGAGCAGACCCATTTAAAGCACTTATACTGCATTTTAAGGCCAACTAAAATAATTCTCACACAAAAAAAGGCAACTAAGGATGCTGTTTCCCACAATAATAATAAAAATTACGCTGAACCAGCAATTATCCTGATTCCCAACACTATTTTAGATGATGTTTCCTTTTTCCAATTTTCTTTGGCTTATAGTTATAGTGTATCAGCAAATGGGTGCGTTCCATAATTGGGCAAAAGATATATTCTTTCATTAAAAAAATAAATACTAACTTTGAAAGGTAAAAAGAATGCAAGGAATAGCAGGACAAAGAACAGCAAAACAGGAAATGCAGATGTGTCAGTAACGAATACAATTGGTGGTTTTGGGCATGTGTGTGTGTTTGTGTGTGTGTGTGCGCGCGCATGCACAGGTACTTGCTAGTACTGAATAACAGACCTCAGAGCCCCCAGCTGTGGGATTGGCTGATGGGATGGGGAACCAGCTGAGTATCAGATCCTCTTCTTTTTTTATGAAAAAAGCTTTGAATACAATGATCTATTGTTGGGAAGGAAAACATCTTTTGCTAAACGGGTCCATTTAACACATTCTCTTCATAGCGCTATGCCTAATACAATAGCATTCCCAATGTAACTGAACATCTAGTTTACACTAAAATATACACAAACAATGCAGCAATAATTCCCCATGGGAATCTATATTCACCAGAGGGGCATCTTTGAATTTAAAACTTTCAGCATGTGGCCTTAGGTCCCCTGCCTAATACCAACGTCATTTGGACACTGGCCTACCAGGCTAGGTCATCTAATCCAGACCATGACTCAGAAGTGCTTGTGTACTTCTCTCTTAATGGGTGTCTTAATGCCCTGTGGTTACAATCAGGGGTGCTTAGCCTTTTTCCATCCAGAACCTGTGAATATCCTTGTTTCTTGCCATGGCCCATGCAAGTCCCATTACTCTCTGCAACCATGAAGGCTGTGGTGCTGGGGCAAGAGACTGACCCTGTTTTGCTACTGACTGGACAGTACCAGGGTGTGCAAGTGTTTTGTGTTTTCCACAGGGGTGTAGGGCGTGGCATTGTGTGCTGGTTAGATGGGTGTTACTGAAAGATACTGGCTGGTGCTGTGGCAGGAGGGTCCTGCTCTGTTTTGTTGTGCCGTGTGGGAGGCTGAGTATGGGACCGGGAAGAATGCTTCCCCCTTTCTCCCCAGTAGCACGTTCATCTTGCTCAATGTCCAGAATTCTCTCCACCATATTTCTGGGGGAGCTTTCACACTTTGTGGCAGGCATTATTCTTGGAATGACCCATAGCAGTGGAACTATGACCTCTCGTCCACGCCCAGCAGAGTTCCATATTAGATCACGTACATTACCCAAAGAAAGAGACACCAAAGCTCAGTCTGGTCCAGTTTGGCCTTAATTAGCCATTCAAAACCTAATGGTGAGGGTTGGAGTAGCTATCCTTATCCTAAAGGAATAAAATACAAAATCACTGCCAAGCTATACCTGAGAATAATGGGATCATATTAAGGACAGCCCAGATGTAGGTCTCTATGAACAGACTACATTATTATAAACATGAAAAAGATTTGTCCAAAGACACACCTACAGTGTCTTGTCATGTGGCACGTAAAAAGGTGTTGCATAATAACATCATATATACTCAGGACCCCAGCACATATAGCTTCATAAAAGCAGTCCTGAATCCATCCTACCTTTGCACTCAGGGTGGATCTTTCCAGCCTTAAAAGCTGAAAGCCTAACGAGAAGGATGCCTTCAAAAGGAGTGACACAGTGCCAAGTCACTTGGGAGTGGAACCGTGTCTTGCCATGAATTCTTACTGCTCTGGTTACTGGATCTCCCCCAGCCATTTTTTGAAATAATAATCCACCGCATTTGAGGATGACAGCTGCCTAGGAGAAGAAGATCAGTGACAAATGGAAAGGCAAAATAGAATGGGAATGGCCCTGTTTCATTTGTATCCCAGTGAAATTCTCTACGTTTCCCTGGGATCAAAAGCCAAATATATTCCTTAAGGACACCTATTACACCCTGCTCTCTAAGAAAGAGAGGTTTGGTTGGCACTGATAATTCATCCATCCATCCCTCAACCTATCAAATGCCAAGAGATAATAGGTGTTCTTTTAGCTTCCTAAACAAAAAGCAGTCAAGTAGCACTTTAAAGACTAGCAAAATGGTTTATTAGGTGAGCTTTCGTGGGACAGACCCACTTCTTCAGACCATAGCCAGACCAGAACAGACTCAATATTTAAGGCACTGAGAACCAAAAACAGTAAGCAAGGAGGACAAATCAGAAAAAAATAATCTAGGTGAGCAAATCAGAGAGTGGAGGGATGGGGGGGAAGGTCAAGAATTAGATTGAGCCAAGTATGCAGACGAGCCCCTATAGTGACTCAGAAAGTTCCCATCACGATTTAAACCACGTGTTAATGTGCCGAATTTGAATATAAAAGCCAGTTCAGATGTTTCTGTTTCCAAAACGGAGCGATAATTCCTTTTCTGTAACACACATACCTTGAGGTCATTGACAGAATGCCCCATTCCATTAAAATGTTGACTAACGGTTTGTGGATCTGGAGTGTTTTGATGTCTGTTTTGTTCCCATTGACCCTTTGTCTAAGGGAGTTAGAAGTCTGTCCAATATACAAAGCACCTGGGCATTGCTGGCACATGATGGCATATATGATGTTAGTAGAGGAGCATGACAAAGTGCCCGTGATTCTGTGAGTAACCTGGTTAGGTCCAGTGATGGTATTTCCAGAGAAGATATGTGGACAAAGCTGGCAGTGGGCTTTGTTGCAGGGAAAGGTTCCAGGACTGGTATTCCTGGGGTATAGACTGTGGCTGTTAGTGAGGATCCTCATGAGGTCAGGAGGTTATCTGTAGGAGAGAACGGGCATGTTACCCAGGGCCTTCTGGAGTGTAGCATCCTGATTAAGGATAGGTTGTAGGTCTTGAATAATTCTTTGCAGTGGTCTGAGTTGGGGGCTGTAGGTGATGATCAGTGGTGTTCTGTTCTTGGCGTTTTTGGGCCGATCTTGGAGTAGCTGGTTTCTGGGTATTCGTCCGGCCCTGTCGATTTGTTTGGGTGCTGTTGTCATCCTGAACACACATGACCAGGCGGTGTCAAGAGGGGAAATTGGCCCCAGCCTAGCCCTTCAAGGGTGGCTGGAATCTCCTGAACCTTTTGAACTGTCACACAGAACAGTTCAAAGGGCCTGGAGCAACACTGCACCTTTCGGCACCTCTGGCAGCTGCCCTCATCCCTCCCACCTTCTGGGGGCGTGGAGCCTGGTGTAACCTACACACCTATGTGTGGTTCATTGTCTCATGTAGCGGCGCCTAGACCACTACATAGAGAAAGAATGAGTGTCCTCTACAGCTGAGAGCCAACTGACCTACAGCTTAAACTGTAAAGGTGCCTGTACTGAGGTCCCAGGTTTGACTCTGCCTGTGGGCAGTTATAGTGGCATGGGTGTCAGCCCCACTGGCCTCCTATCAAAATCTGAAATGATGCCCTGGTATCTCCCTGTCTTTACTTCCTAGTGATCCCACTTCCAAATATCTTAGTCTGGGATTCTATGTCTAGGAGGGGAATGAGATGGGTAGATGGATTCCAATATTTCTCCATGGGCATGGAACCCAGCCAGGGTACAACAGTGTATCTGAACTCTGCACCAAAGGATCTATTGTGGTATAGGGTTTGATCTCATTTTACCTGAAGTTCAGGGTGAGGAATTTGGATAAATGGGTTTAATGGAAGGCATATATGCCATCATGTGCCAACAATGCCCGGATGCTTTGTATATTGGACAGACAGACTTCTAACTCTCTTAGACAAAGGGTCAATGGGCACAAAACAAACATCAAAACACTCCAGATCCACAAACCAGTTAGTCAACATTTTAATGGAATGGGGCATTCTGTCAATGACCTCAAGGTATGTGTGTTACTGAAGAGAGATTATCGCTCTGTTTTAGAAAGAGAAGTGGACGAACTGAAATTTATATTCAAATTCGGCACATTAACACATGGTTTAAATCGTGATGGGAACTTTCTGAGTCACTATAGGGGCTCGTCTGCATACTTGGCTCAATCTAATTCTTGACCTTCCCCCCCACCCCTCCACTCTCTGATTTGCTCACCTGCATTATCTTTTTCTGATTTGTCCTCCTTGCTTACTGTTTTTGGTTCTCAGTGCCTTAAATATTGAGTCTGTTCTGGTCTGGCTATGGTCTGAAGAAGTGGGTCTGTCCCACGAAAGCTCACCTAATAAACCATTTTGCTAGTCTTTAAAGTGCTACGTGACTGCTTTTTGTTTTGATAGTGTATAGACTAACACGGCTTCCTCTTTATTACTATTTTAGCTTCCTGTTAGAGTTCCTTATTGACTTTAGGTAGAAGCACCTGAAGCTTCCTGGTGTGAAGAGGCGAGATTCAGCAATGCTATTACTTATACCTGCGACACGCAGACTTGAAACAGATACATGCATTGTAGGACAACTTCCCAGACCACCAACATCACACAATCCAACTGAGAATCAGGTTCTTTAATATAAACTATGGCCTAATGGTCAGCTCCAAATATGATCTTTGTGTTAGAAAGGCACCACCCACACAACAAATTCTTTGCAGGGAAGCGGAGGGGAAGGAGGTGGCAATCGAGAAGGCTGGTATCACTGATTAACTCTCAACCCATATGTAGCTCTGGCTTGTGCACATCATACCAGGGCCCTCCTGACACACGCTCAAAACTGATGGATCCCAAGAGGTACGGCTCCAGTTGAAATTTTAGGGACGATTGCCATTCCGATCCTCACAAAGGCAGTCCAAGGGTTTTTCCGAACTCCAAAGTTCCTAAATTGAATTTCATCTCAGCTGTGATTCACACATAGTGATGGCGGCAGTCATGATAGCACCAACACTGGTCACTTCCCCAGTCTCACCAGCCACAAGCAATATACAGTCTTATCTGTTCCACCAGCACTTCAAAGACCCTGAATGCACAGGTCTCTCTGTTTCTGCAAAGAGCTTCCAGCCTTTCCAGCTTTCCAGTTCAGCCTCCAGATCACAACCCATGAGGAGTAAATGTCCTTTTCCCTCAGTGAATGGAAGACCTGTCACGAGTTGCTCTTTCTCTAATTTGAGGTTCTGAAATTCATGTCCTGCTGTTTCCAATTGCTCTTTGAGTTCCCCGGCCCTCAGGACAGGAGCCATAAAACTGGTAAGTGCAGCTTCCTTCCTTACACAGGAGTCTTGTTTCCATCCCTGGCCCATCAGCTGGGCCTTAACATGTTAGTGTGGCTTCATTTGAATCTCCATCATGCTAGTTTGTTTAACGGGGAGGCCAATCTGGGTACCCACAGTACTTTGCTGAGACTCTGCTTGGGTCTCTACAGTATCCTGCTGAGTATGGGACTCCATCTGCATCTCTATAGTACCTTGATGAGTTTAGGGTTCTGCTAGGTCTGTGACTCCATTTGGGTTTCTATTAGCCTCCATTCCTTGACAGTTCTCTGTGTCTGGGGTCAGGCTAATGCTTTCTGCAGGAGTGTTGCTTCTCTTTCTCAGGTTCCACTCAAACCCACTCTAACTCTTGGTTAATAATATTTCCCCTGTGAGGCCCTCGCACTCCCAACTCCTGATGACACTTACTGAGCTGATTCTTCGCTCCTTTGGAAGTGATCATGCTCTCCCTCTCAGCCTCATCTGAGACCTTTCTCTGGCTCCTAGCTCTCTTGGATTTTCTGGGCAGCTCTGACCCCCAGCCACTCCATCTTAAGCTGTTGTTCTAGTCTCTACTTTTCAGCCTTACAATGGCTGAAAACCTAACCTAGCGGTGTCTTTGAAAGCATCAGCCAAGGCACACCCTTGTGACCACCCAATGTGCAGTTATTTATTCCAACCCAAACCTCCCAATCAACTTCTGCTGTGCACCAGACTCAGGTCTCACCAATGTTCCCTCTAATTTTTTCCATGTGCAGAATAAATTTCATTATGTGCACTGAAGCAAGTGTGGATGTGCGCCACCAGTAGAAACACGTGCTGCCAGCTGTGGATGCCAGGGTGCTCCGCTAATCAACTGGGTGGCGTTTAAATCTCTCCTGGGCAGCTGACCAAACACTCAGCTAACAGGGAACATCGGTTCTCACCAAGGATCCACAAAACGTGTACCGGGAGATGTTGGTCTATTTATCCCTTTCTGATCTTCTTGGTCAAGAGTGCACCCGCAACCCAAATGTACATGTCTTTTAATGTGGTTCCTCCCAACCTACCCCAAAATACACATGGCGAAGCTTTCCTGACTTTGTAAGTGGACCTCCACTGCCTGGTACCACTGTAGTAACAGCTTAGGTAATCACATGCCATCACCAACCAATTCCATTAAATATGCTTATGCGGACCACACCTGAAACATACCACAGCACCCACTGGTCCACCACCATAACTGTTTCCAGTAAACTGGGGAGCTAGTCAGGATCCTTGTAGGTCCTGTCTATCCTTTGAGTTGTGGTCAGGCAAAGTCTTTCTCCCCTGAGAGTTTCTCTGGATTATTTTCTTTTGAGCCTTTCAATTTGCCAGGCCAGCCACTCATTTTCTTTGGCTTTAAAGGAAACATCAGCTTGTTGCACACCTTCCGCCTGCCTTCTGCTGAAGTTGGCTGGAAGGTCCAGACTCACCTTTGTACGCTCTCAAGTAGAACATTCAGGATCTTCTGCAAAACAGTCTGGTACATGTCCTTCTCCATAAAGCCTGTCTCACAGCAGAGCCACACCATTGCTTCTCTCTCTTCCTGGTCCCCTGCCCGTAGGCACACTCCTTGTGCAAATGGAGCTACCCAAAACCAGTATGGTTCAGGAGTTAGCCCTAACATTCCAAAATGGCTACTTTCACTACCAGATAGATGTTAACCTGGTCTTTGCTTAGCACTGTGTAAGCTGCCTGTTCCTCACCTGCAAAAAATAATTGCTATTTTGTCTGACAATGTTGAATCTGTACAGCCTACTACCTTTTCTACCCTTTCAAATGTTCAGAGGAAAGCGTTATGGTTTTCTTCTGATCTAGGCTTCTCCAGATCTGGGACATTGACACAGGATTCCCTCACTGACTCTGCTCCTGGAGATCGTTGGCTCTCTTCTGCAGCCACTCTTGCTGTTGGAAGCAGACTACTTTCCAACTCTGTTGTGCTGAAAATGGAACCTTCTATTATTTCTGACAGTTCTCCATCAATTTCACATGATGGGCCAGAGTCGGTGATTGTTGCTCCTGTTGTTGCTATGTTGTGGCCTTCTCCTACTGTTGTCCCACAGTCACTAACAGGTTAATTATCTCCTCTACCATTCCCTTACGCCAACCTAACTGGTGTCTGGCCAGCTTTCCTCTTCATTCCTCCTTGATACCAGGGTCAGCTGAGGTGCCCACACTCTCCACCATTTGTGACAGTGCAGACCTTCACCCAGCCTCCAAGCACACATTGCAGGGCCCTACTTTTTAAGGTTCATTTTCTTAAAACAGCCAAACATGGGGGCGGGGGGCAGGGGAGAGAGGGAATCTTTTAACTCACTCCTTTGTCTGAGGCTTCAGAGTCTCTGGCTTTCCTGCTCCTAGCAGCTTGGTTCTGCTCCCTTCCTGGAGCAGTAGGCCCTAGGATTGCCTCCATGGGATCCTTGGTCCAGGGATCCACCATGGGAGTTAGCTCCAGTCCACTGTGACTTCCTTTCCTCCAGGCACAGCCTGTCTCAATCACGCTTTCCACCACCTCTCATTTCCTGCCATTTATCGAAGGAGGTTCACTCCACCCCTTTTCATTGGCTGGATTGGGCTCACGTGCTCTGATACAGGGAGTCTGGGCTCAGCACTATTTACAGGAATTGGATGCCCTGCGACACTGTGTGAGGAAGGGTGCTTATTTCTGTAAATCCTTAGTGGGGTAGTAGCCATGTTAGCTTGTAGCTTCACAAAACATTAGCAATCCTGTAGAAGTAGGTCCCACCCACAAAAGCTCATTACCTAATAAATAAATGTGTTAGTCTTTAAGGTGCTACAGGATTGCCTGTTTTCTGTAATCCTGTCATCTTGCTCAGTTCAAGATCCATAAAGGTCATGGAGGCAGCACTTTTTTCCCATGGGCAGTTGAAATTCCTAAACTTTCTGTTATCTCAAAAGAGGTCCTTAACAAGGACTCACAACATCACAAGTCCACAGTGACTGAAAAGGAACTAATCAAAATAGTTCTGTGAACCCCTCCTTAGCTCAGCCAAGTTGGAAGAAGAAGGGGAGAAACTGGACTCAAGTCTGCTTCATATGGGCTATGTCTACACTAGCCCCAGAACTTCGAAAGGGCCATGATAATGCACCTAATCAAAATATGCTAATGAGGCACTTCCATGAATATGCAGTGCCTCATTAGCATAATGGCAGCTGCGGCACTTCAAAAATGCCACTTTCGATCACGCGCGGCTCATCCACAACCAAATAGGAATAAGGGGATTTTGAAGTGTGCAGGGTCTTTTCAAAAAGGACCCCATTTACACAAGCCATGAGCTATCGAAACCAGCACTTTCAAAGTGCCATGGCCGCCATTATGCTAATGAGGGGCTGCATATTCATGGCAGTGCCTCATTAGCATCTTTTGATTAGGTTCATTATCATGCCCCTTTCAAATTTCTGGGGCTAGTGTAAGCATAGCCATGGAGTCATACATTTCTGGGGGAAAGCCGGGTACTGGTTGGTGCTGAGATTGGCCTTATTGGAGTGTCTTCCTAAAAGACTCTCCAGTAAATAGGAATGGGACTAGCCGGCTGGGTAACTGGCAAGAGGGAAAGAAAATACAATACTCCTGCTGCAAGGAAAAAAATTCTTCTGGTTGTAGCTGGACTCTGACTTGGTCAGATTCAGATGGCAATGAGACGTGAGTAGCAGCAAGGCTTTGGAAAAAGAGACTGCCTGATTCGCATTGTTTAGAGCAGTGGTAATCATAATAGTATGTACATGTGGATCTGGTGACCTTCTCAGCCCTAAGTAACAGCTTCTAGGCCCATAGCAGATGCAGCTATGGCAATGGCCTGATCTCATGAACCTTGTAAGAGCGAACATCATCCTGGTGTAGGAGGAAAGTGAGCTGGGGAACTGGAATGCAATAGTCAAGAGGAGTGGACAGGAATATAAGGAGGCTGTAGAAAGGAATCAAACCAGGAGAAACTAGTGGGCAAGGAGAAGAGTGGGAGAGGAAGAGGCTGTGAGACAATCAAAGGGGTGAAAGAAAGCTTCCGGTGGGGTGGGGGCATTGCAATAGCCAGGAACATTTGCTGATGGAGAAGTTTTGAGTGAAAAATAAGAACTGCAAATCTTTCTCAAGGAGAGAAGCAGGAGATATAATAGCTTATTCTTGCACATTTTCCCATATACATGTTGAACCTCTCTTGTCTGGCACCCTTGGTACCTGACTGGTGCTGGATGAGAGAATTTGAGGGATGATGGGAGGTCAATATTTTCTAGCACATTACCACTGCTTACTGGGCTCTTAGAAGACACTTATAGATAGATTAACAGATATTTTGGAGCATCAGCTTTCGTGGGCAAAGACCCGCTTCATCAGATACTACCGGTATATCTGATGAAGCAGGTTTTTGCCCACAAAAGCAGATGCTCCAAAATATCTGGTAGTCCGTAAGGTGCCACAGGACTTCTTGTTGTTCTGGAAAATACAGACTAACACGGCTACCTCTCTGACGCTTAGAAGTAGATTAGAGCTAAATAAGAGCACAGAACGCTGAGAGCCAGGAATGGTGGCTAGAAACAAACTTTATGGGACCACAGGAAACTTGGCCAGCTAATTAATATCACACTGGATTATGGAGTTTGCCAGATGAGACAGTTCCAGATTACAGAGGTTCAGCCTGTATTCGGAGGGCAGGTCCCAGCTCAGCTAGTCAAATTGGGGCCAGTGAGGAAGCTACGTCCTACAACAAAGCCACGGTTGGTTGGTTGTCTGACAGCATCTGCTGAGTTCTGCACAGTGATGTCGACAATACTGCGCCTCAGCCAACCAAAGTGTCCAAGCTGAATGGCTTGCGTGCCACAGGTAATCACCTGGCTCAGAAAGCAAAACAAAATGAAAAGCAAACACACAAGCCAATAAAACAGTGACAAGCTGAAAGGAAAGGATACCGTGAAACTGGATGTAATTAACGGGGATCAAACTTTTGTGGTGCTAGGACAAAGCATTGAAACAGTTAAAACCTAAGTTAACAGATCAAAATCACTTCATCAGAACCTCATTCTGAAGCAAGGGGCTGCGTATGAGCAACATGGTGTCCAGCAATAAGGACAGACTGCAACATCTGAGCCACTAAAAAATCAGATACCCCATGCAGATGTACACAATCAAGTCCCCTAGAGTAATGTTAACTGGCACTTTATAAAAAAGGTATTTTGTTCACAAAATCAGCTGGACCTGAGATAAAGCAACAGAAGGAGACAGTAGCTGTTGTAAAAGCCCATATGCATTACAAACAAAATGACACAGACTTTCCATTGAGCCCTTTGGATACCCAAACTCTTTGGATCCATAATATTGCTGTCTTTGCTGTTTGTCCAGTCCCTATTGTAACTAGCTCCTGCTATACTCCACTGCTCTTTTCCAACATATGATACCACATCCCGCCCCGAGATAACTAGGTTTTGATCAGGGCAAGTCATTTACAACAGCAAGAAAACAAGGCACACAGAGATCAAATAGACTGGCTGCAAGCGAAAGAAAAAGGAGGGAGGAGCAGCAAACCATGGCCTGTGTGCATATGGTTAGCTAATGTGTGTGTAGTGGAACTGAAAGAAGAGTGGATGGAGAGGGTCTCCCGGTGACACTCCAGCCATTCTGGGTTGGGCCCCCAGCTCTGCCCTGCATTCCAGCCCAGCCTCTTCTCCCAGGACTACTGTCCCCTTTGACATAGAGACTCAGCCAGACGTGAACGTGAGAAAGCTTTGTCAGGCGAGTCTCTTCAGCAGATCTTTGTGCAGTGTCCTCCAAAATAATAATAATTAAAAGGGGCATGTGAGAAAGGGAGGTGAAGAACAGGCCTGCCTGTTTGCATTGATTTAGTTACATACACACACGGTGAAAGAGGGTTTTTCCCAACAATGTATATGAAGAAGTGTGATCCCCATGCCCCCTCTAGTTCATTCACTATCCGTCCATCCATCCAGATCAAAGAGTCTCAGTACAGTGCTTTCCTTCAGCAGCAGAGCTGAGAAGATGTATCTTTTGGGCTCATTTACATCTATGGAGTAGGGCTGATAAACAAACAAATAAATAAATACCATTTTTTAAAAAAAAAGTGGTTCAGTCTCTTATGTATAGACACTCATATAGAGTGAAATTCTGCTTATTGTTACACCAGTGTAAATCCAGAATAACTTTAGTGAATCCATGAATTTATGCCAAATTTCCTCTTTCTTTGATTATGTCCAGAGTTGATGAGAGTGAGAGAAATACAGGACAATCGTACTGCAATCTCAAGCTCAGGGGGACCCCAAAACATCTGTAACATTGGTGTAAGTACAGTGAAATGGAAGGGAGAGTCCCAGCAAATATGACATACCAGGGCCTCAGATTTCTTTTGAGAGACTTGCTTATGTCTACTGTGTAGACAGATCAGTACAGACTTTAGCTAGTTTTGGTCCTGGAAAAGTGAAGCCCTGGCACCCTGGGCCTTAGTGCAGGTTAGCTATGTAAGTTATTACCCCAACTCTAAGTAGGCTTCTACAGCCTGTCCTGAAATAGGCGTTGTTGCAACTTCATAGATTCAAGACCCTAGCTTGCTAAATTAAAGCTAGGTCACACATGTCTACCTGAGTGGCAATCACACTCTGTGATTAAAGTACAGACAAAGCTTTCTTTCTTTCTTTCTTTCCTTCCAGAATATATATTATATTGGACGGCATCTATACTAGCAAGTTCTTTTGGAAAATCAGGCCTTTTTTCAAAAGAACCAGGGAGCGTCCACACACAAAATGCGCTTTTTCACTCTGAAATCAAAAGAGTGAACCTCTTCTTCCAGAAGCCCTCTTTCACTCCCAGATCAGGAAGAGCGCTTCCTCTCGAAAGCTTCATTTGAAAAAAAGCTTGGGTAGATGCTCAGCAGGCCCTCTTTTCAAAAAAGCAATCCTCATGGTGCCAGTATTTTGACTGCTGGCCCATTCTTTTGAAAGGGTGGGGGCTGTGTGGACACTCTCTATCAAAAGAGTTGATGAATCTTTTGATTCGCTTATTTGTGTGTGGACACTCTTTCGAAAGAAGATTGCTGTAGTGTAGAGGTGGCCAATGAGTATACAGAGAGGTATTTAGATACAGTCTATGAATCAGTAACAGACCTAACCCCCCAAAATGTATCATGTTTTGAATTTGAACACGTGATGTAGATGTGGATGTTCTGAATACCCACTAATCAAACAGTGGGGAGTTTGGAATCCAACTGGATCTCAGTTGTGACATTCAGATGCATTTCTAAAAGATGGAACCAGAGACAAGAATGACCAAATGAAAACTTACCATTTTAAATTAAAGATATCACTATAAATGATTGTATTCCATAAGGCCCAATGGATGTATGTCAGTGATACAGGACTTCATTGTGGAAGATGCTGAGCAACTTCTAAATGTTCTGAATACGCTCAGCTCCCATTCATCCACAGGAAAGTTGAGGACACTTGGAACCACCTGGGCTGTTCCCTACCTTGTGAATGCCCACATGAAAGAAAGATAATCTTGTTGTTAAGGCACAGAACTGGGGTATGAAAGATATATATTCAGTCCCTAGTTTGCCACAGATTTCCTGGATGACCTTGGACAAATGTCTCTGCATCTCATTTCCACATCTGTAGAATGGGGTAATATTTTTGTCCATCTCTTTGTCTGTGGCTTTGGAGGCATGGATTATCTCCTACTTAAGTGCATGCACAGTGTCTATTGTAGTCTCAGCTGGGAACTTTAAGTGTTACTGTAATAAAAATTATAAGGAGAATTGTCTTTCCTTAAGGATACTGTAGATGAAGGCATCAGAAAAGATGGTTGCCAGAGGTGGGGTGGGGTGGCGTGTGGAGAGAGAGAGTGTGTGTGTGTGTGAGAGAGAGAGAGAGAAGGCAATTACTCAGTTCAACACTGAGGGACTGACAGAAACACATTATTCTTCTCAAGGATCTTGAATTTTACTGCTGCATAGAGAGCTCCTTATAATGAAAAATGCTTTCTCATAACTTTTTCATGAGAATAGAAGATGGTGTGTTTTCCAGGACAATATTTGTATTTTGCTGTAAAAGAAAGGAAAAATGTGGGTCAGATCCTCCTGTGCACTGAAGTCAGTGGCTCTACATAGTTTTACACCAGCGAACTATCTGGCTTTTTAAGAAATGGCAAAATTTTGCCTGTCCACTTATTAGGTGAGGCTTTGAAAAAGGGTTTGATATACAGTGGATTAAAACATGTATAACTAGCAAATAACAAACAATCACAAATCTCAGCATGTCGCTTTTGCTACCTGACAGTGCTTTATTCGAAACACTATTTGAAATGATGTAGTTTTACTACGAGTCACATTTATGTACGAACTTGTCAAAATACCCCGTCTGAAGAAACTTGGCAATTCTATGAAAACTTTCACACAACCATCTACAAGCAGTTTTCAGTCTTTTGGGCCCCCATCCTGCAAACAAACACATTCTTGACCTTCAGTTTTCAGGAGTATCTAAAGCTAAGCCTGGGTAGCATGTTTGCAGGACAGAGCTCTAGACTAAGCTTTTGGGATCCAGGGATGCCATTCATTCTGCTTGCACAGTGCTTTACACACTGGGATCCTGGCCTAGTTGAGGCCTCTAAAATTACCATAATAAAATAATAAATATTAATAAGAAGAAAACTATACCAATAATTAACACTCTAGTATTTCCAACAAACTTTACAAATATTAATTAATGATATCTAATGAGTTAAGTATCTGCACATTAATTAAAGTAAAAAAATACCCTTGGACTATGGCTACACTAGCAAGTTTTTTCAACAAAACCGGAGCTCTGTTGACAAAATTCACCACTTGTCCACACACAAAATGTGTTTTGTCAACAATCTGTCAACAAAACATGGCATGTCTGCTGACAAAGTTCTGCCTCTCTCAGATGAGGAAGTGCGCCTTTGTCGACAGATTCTGTTGACAAAGAAGCTGTGTGGATGCTCGCGGGGGAGGGGGCGCTTCTGCGGACAGACAGGGCTTCCAGGACAGTGGGCAGCATAGTCTGCTCTGCTTCCAGTTGGCTGTTTTGTTAAGAGAACAGCCCCACAGTCTGACTGCTCCTTTAACAGAGCATATCACATTTTTGATCTGCTTTAGTGTATGGCCACACTCTGTCAACAGACGTTTTGTCAGAAAATCTCTTCTGACAGAAACATCTAAGGACAGATGCTTCTAGTGTAGCCCTAACCTTAGGGTTTAAGTAAATATCCTTATGCCCTTTTTGCAGCTGGGTAGGTAAAGTGAGACCTAGAGAGACTGGGACTAATAAAGCAACTTCATGCCATGGGGAATAGGACTCAGGAGCCTGAGTTTTGCACACCGGCTCTAACCATTAGACTACTCTGCCTGTTGCCAATGTCACCTTAATAGCCATCAGACACAGACTAAGTGCATAGTTCTGTTAGCAGAAATAACATGTCCTGGATCTTTTTGTCCTGAGAATGAGCCAATTTCATCCAGGACTGTATTTAAAAGGCAGCAAATACCTTCAAAGCTTGAATCTCTTTAGGCTCTTCCTTGGCTAAGGACTTTCCTGTAGGGAAGGTCCTGCACTGCACATCAGAGGGCAACAGGGGGTGGGATTGGTAACAGGATAGGTACAAGAGCTATTTTTTTTCCTTTCAGGACCACATGAGACCCTTATTCATGAAGTACCATAGTACCCTGACTTCAGTGAGATTGCAGGGCAGTGTTCAATGGGAGTAAGAGTGGCAGAAGCTGGCCCAGAATTCTTTGACACACTAACCACAACACTCCAACCAGTCTTCCAACTTTTGAGGACCAAGTTGCAGCCACCAGAAAAGCAACCAGGTCTCTCCTAGTTACTGTGGTGCTGTGGGCTGGGGGTCCCAGGATCTTAGAGAGGCTAAGTGGGTGAGGTAATATTTTAACCTCAGGCTCCTTGACTCCCAAAGGACTTCTCCAGAAGGCCCAGGATTGAAAGGGGACATGATGAGGGTAGCCCCCCCACCCTCAACACTATGTGTGCGCCTCACAAGAGGAAATGTTTGCTTAGGTTTAGCGAAGGTCAGAGATTTTCGCACTTAGGTGAGCTGTCATTTGCCCAGGGGCTATTCTCTCTCCTCTGGCAGCGCTGGTTGGAACAGCAGGAGTGCTTGCTGGCGTGAAAAAGACTAAACTGTCCTTGGGGCTATAAAAGAGCTGAGTCACAACTCCTCTTTTGGGTTGCATATTAATTCAGGACCATCTAAAATCGTTCTGACATGTTCGTTTCTGAAGAGAAAAACCCAGGAGGAGGCTGAGGCAGGTTACAGGGCATTGGTGACTTGCCCTAATTATAGGGGTATGAATGCCAAGCTTCTGCTCTCCCCATTTTGAGTATTGGATTAATAGTACAGGCAGGGAAATGGTTGCAAGGATGGTTATGCCCCAGTCAAAGATCTGAAATTAACTGTACCCTCAAGACAATACTTCAGTACTGAAGTGAATGTCTCACACGCAGGGATTAGAAATCAGCTGCTCAGTAAAATACCGTTCAGTGTTTGTAACCCGTTCTGAAGGCAGTGTTGCAATCTGTTGCGATTTCTTAAGGGAACTCTTAAGAAGCTGCAAAGTTAAATTTGACTTTGCCTCTTTAAGTGTTTTCCTCTGCATTAAAGACTTCGCCCTTTGGTCTGATAAATGCTTCCCCCCTCTCCCCCCGCGCCAAAGTTCTTTCATTTTTCATTTCTTAAACCTCCCATGCAACAACTATTTTGGCTTTTAATGAAGGGATTTTTTTTTTTTTTTTTGCATCCTGCAAACTGTAAACCATGTCGCCTGGATACAGCAAAAGCCGAAATTCCACCGATTTCCACAAAGTCAGACATTGTGTTGAGGGGAAAGCGTGTTGGCCATTCTTTGATTTTTGTGTGCTGCATTAGCATTTGTAAGAAGAAAGAAAGAAAGAAAGAAGGAAAGAAAGAAGGCTTACATGTGATGAACGCAAAATGTGACATTTTCTTTTTTTTAAAGTTGGCCTTTCCTGATAGTTGGGAAAAAAATGTGCCTCTGCCTCTCCCCTCGAGACACGATTCGAAGTTGTTTAGCATCTAGGGGTGATAATCTGACTTCTGTTAAACTGGATTGAACGCTGCAGCGAAGAGCAGTAGGTGGTGATGTAATAGGTACCAGCGCACATGGATATATAAATATCGTGGCTAGGGCTAAAGCGCTATGGCTGAGCAGCTATCGAAGAAGATCAACACTTCACACAAGACTTCTGGAGTTGAGCTCAAGTTCAGAATAAGATCCAGCTGAGTCGATCCCGCTGCTTTTTCTCCCCTGGCTCACGGGATTTCTTCTCCATGCAACCTGACCAGGGGAACCACAGCTCCTTGGGTGACTGAGCTCCTGGGATCCCTCCTATGCTGCCACTTCGCCCTGTTTTTTCTGTGATCTAAGTATAAAGTGGGAGCTCGGAGGCGCGTGTATTTTTAGAGCAATTGACTCCCTTCTAACCACGTGTGCCGCCCGGGTTGCTCAGGATGACTCTCCCCTCGGCCTTCTTGCCAATCTTGCTCCTGGGGCTGCTTTCGCCTGGGGTGGTGCGCTGCGTTCCTCTCTCTGCCCAGCACAACGACACCCTGGAGTGGCGCTGGGAGACTCTCTTCTCTCGCTCCATGGCCCGGCTCCCGGGGGAGAGGAAAGAGATCAGCCGGGACAGTGACTATCTGCTGGGCATCAAGAGGCTGCGACGTCTCTACTGCAACGTGGGCATCGGGTTTCACCTCCAAGTCCTGCCAGATGGCAGAATCAACGGGATCCACAACGAAAACCGATACAGTAAGTGCCGCTTCGGGACCTCCCCGCACCTGGTCAGTTTCAGGAAGGGATTTCTGACCCAGGGGCTTTGGCACCTCCGAGGGCGTCTCACCTGACTCCGCCGGCCTGGGCTAGCGGCTCGCCGGGGCTCCCCCAGCGGGGCGGCGCGGACAGCTGGGGGCTCTGTAGTTTTGGGAAAAGGTGGGGTGGGATAGAGGCAAATCGGCGATGGGTGATGCAGGAAGGGAACCGATTCGCTTTATTTATTGGAGCCCTCTGGGCAGAAACGCCCCGGGGCCCCGTCAGAGGGAACAGTTATCGCTGCCGCCGGGTCCCCAGGCTTTGGGGGCGGCTCTGAGCGAGCTCTCCAAAGCCAGCAGAAAGTCCCGTCTGTGCACGCTTGGGCAGGCTCCAGCGGCACCGGCTGGCTTCCTCCAGATCCGCTTGGACGTGAGCTAAAGTCCCTCCACTCAGTGGCACCGATCCTGCTCAAGTCACCAGGCTACTCAGGAAAAGAAAGGGCTTAGCCAGCCGCCGCAGCGCCTTGGGTGTGACAGCCCCTATGGCCACACCGTACGCAGCGCGGGCATTGGAAATCCATCAGGGGAAAGCTTTTTTGCCCCTGCCCTTTCCCCTGCCCCACCCCCGCGACTTGCTTTAAAAATACTAGCCCTGCAGGGCTCCGAGGGCTCGCCCGAGAGCGATTTATGGAGCAGGCTACTGGGTCTGGATAGAATTGCTTAGAGCAATATTTTTCCTGCTGTCGAAAGGAATCAGGTGCTCTTTGCACGCCAGCATCTGGATGCCCAGCACCAGGGCGCGCAGGGGGTTCCTCCCCCACCCCGGCTTTGCAAACAGTCAGCTGGGATTCCTGAGCCAAAAGCACCTCGCAAGTCTCTGCACGGCCCAATAGAAAAGCATCTGTTAGTGACTTAACCCCATGGCCCCCTGACTGTATCTGATACCCAACTGAAACAATAGGGCTGGGGTTATAGGCAGCATGATGACAAATGTTCGATTTGCCACGAACTTACTGCTACTTATTTTAAACTGGGCAGTGAGTGAGATGCCTCCTTACCGTTTAAAATAGCAGGGGGGTTAAAAGCGCTGTTTTATTTGACCTTATCTAGCCACCGAAGCAGAGTGGGGTTCAGTCTTTAAAGCACAGGGTGAAACACACAAACAGCCACCTTCTTCACGCAATCTGATGCACACAACAATCTTATACACACAATCTCATGAACACAACAATGTTAAGAAGTTTTACAAGTAACCGTGAAGCCACATAGAGAAGCATGCAGGTGATGTTAGGCAAACAATCACCATTGGCCCTTAATAGGGAGGGATAGGGTTGATGCCCCACTGTCTGTGTTAAATGAACCCAGATTTAGGTTACCACACATTTTTGAAATACATATGTGACACCGTATGTTTTTCACCATAGGTCTGCTTGAAATTTCTCCAGTGGAAAGAGGAGTGGTGAGCCTCTTTGGCGTTAAAAGTGGACTCTTCGTAGCCATGAACAGCAAAGGCAAGCTCTATGGATCTGTAAGTAGCATATGAGATACTGAGTAACTGTCTGGTTAGGTGACCCTATCAATTCAGGATGAAGAGCGCCTGTAGGGTTTTGCATTCAAACTACCCAAGCCCCAGGCCTAGGCTGCATTGCTCATGGAAGTCACAACATTCTGTGAATGGAAGGTGTACTGTGCAGAGATGCTATTGGTGCAATGCTTTTGATGCAAATTCCATCCTTTGCATTTCTAGTCCCTAGATGTTCTTGCTGTCTTTCCTGGTGTAAAAATGTCACTCCACTGGGGACCACCCATACTGTGAAGTTTGTCCACACACACCTTCATCGTTTTGTTGAGCAAGACCGCAAGTTAGCGTGGATAAAAAGCAAGCAACCAAACTAATAAAACAAAGCTCCCCGAATAGGAACAGCTTCAGTCTGACATATGTACGTGCTCAGTTCCTCTGAGGGAACTTTAATTTGTGACTAGGTCCATGTGTGTCTTTTTAATCCTTCATGATACCACAAGTCAAAACCTCACGGTGATCACGCTTTGGACATGCTTCAGAACTGACACGCTGCTTTGATGGTAGACAGACACTCATCGCTGGGGGGGAGTGCCTCTTTTTAAAGCAAATTTGTTCTCTTCAGCTCCTGTGAAAGTGTGTCGTATTTTTATGCTGGATTTTGAAAACAAAGACAGGACTGGTGCTAAAATAAGAATGCATTAAAAATAATGCATAGCTTGTTTCAGGTCACACAGAACTTTCCCTCTGTTTGTTGTCTTCCCCTTTATGTAAGTTTCATCATTTCAGTCCTATGAGCCCATATGTAGAATTCCCTGTTCAGATGGCCTTCTCTGTCAATTACTTTTCTGTTTCATGTCTCTCCAAATTCATTTTGAAGGTGTTTTGGTTGCACATGAGCCCAGTCCTGCACCCCTTAATGCCACAAAGCTCTAATTGAAGTGAATGGATATTTTGCCTGAATGAGGATGTGGAATATACATCGTAATTGGCTTAGGGCCTGATCCTGCATGTCTGCTGTCAAGAGGCTGTTTTGCCATTGGCTGCAGTGCAGCCAGTGTTAGGCCTTCAAAGTACCACAGCTCCTCTGTTATCATCACCAATGGGGGCGTCAAGCAGGAGTCTTTGTTGCATTGTGTGTATTGGATGCTGTAATCCCCTGTGTTTCCCTACTGCAGCTTTCGCTCTTGACAGGTTGAGCCCTGGTTTACAAAAACTACTGCTTAAGACGAATAATAGAGATAATCCCAGTAGTTACTTTAGTAGCTATCAGTGCCAGTCCAGTCCTGTGCTAGTATGCGTAAGCAAGAGAAGCATGTACCTCTCTTTATATCCACATCCAAAATCATTTTACCTGCAAAGAAAGTGCCCTTGCCTTACCTTCAAATCTCTTGGCTTTTCTGGTCTGTTAGCATCGATGGATCCCAAGTTCTCATTCAAGACCAAGATTTAAGGAGAAACTACCGTAGGTTCTGAAATGTTGGGGTACCTATAAAATTCTTTCCTCTTTCCTATCAAAACATTTTTCCGATACTTAGAGGATTCTGAGCTGTGTAATATCTAGGTGATGTATTGTGGGAGGTGGTGCTCATGTTTTTGAAAACTAGGAGTTTTTGTATCTATTAAAATCCTGATCCTTGATAATGGGAAAAGTCCCACTGAGCAGATATACATGCGGAAGCCAACAGAAGGCAGATTCAGTGGCACATTTCCACAGTTGTGTAGATTGGCTACTGAATGCTCTTTGCCCTTTTGGATATATCTGATTGTTCTGTATTTTAAAACCTTTAATGACTTCATGCTTTCTGATGGGCCACCTGGCATCTCACTGGGATGATCTATTTAAAAGACAGCTAAGAGGAAAAATCAGCTGTGTGTTTCCTTGCATCACCTGTTGGCAATAATATTTCCACACATGATATTTAATATTTCCTTCCCCTTTCCTCCTCCTTTGCATTTCAGACCCATTTCAATGATGAGTGTAAATTCAAAGAGATTCTCCTGCCGAACAACTACAATGCTTATGAGTCCAGGATTTACCCTGGCATGTACATAGCTCTGAGCAAAAATGGAAGAACAAAGAAAGGCAACAAAGTGTCTCCCACAATGACAGTGACACATTTTCTTCCTAGAATCTGAGACATCTTCCTTCAGACCTACCTCAGCACAGGGGAAGAGACAAGACACGCTTGGGGAAAACATGGTGCACTTTTATTGGAGAGTTTTATGCAAGACTAGGTGTAAGATATTTAAATTAATTATTTAAGTCTGTATATATTGTCACAAAATTATTTATAGTTCTGGATTTTTTTTAAATTTCTAAAACCAACCAAACAAAAAACCAAACCCAAGTTATTTCTTTTGATGGTGCCACTGTAGAAGACTTCTGCTTTGTGGTTTATTTAACTTTTTAAAATTTATCACAGGTGTGCTGCTATTCTGTGTTTTAAAACAAGTGAAATTTGAATCCTCTATTACAATGTTTTGCACTGTTTGTGTGTTGTACGGTGTTTGTTGGTGTACACGTATTTGGTTTTTGGTTTTTTTTTTAAACCCTCCATTACCAGATAAGGTCTTAGTCTTTGAAAATAAGCTGAGCAAACTTTTTCAGTTCTGATGCTAGCTTATAGGAACATACAATGTCTGACCTCCTTTGTGCAGTGTTGCTATTTAATTGAAATGGTATCAGTTTACTTCTGGTACAGAAAGCGCAGTGTTGAAGTACTACCCCACAAATCTTTTTTTAGATCTGCCAGTGCTGAACTTTGAACTTTCCTGCAGTCAATCTTTGCAGGGCTACTAGGCAGTAGAGACCCTTAAACAACTATATAAACTCAATTTTTTTCTTTTTTCTTCAGATAAATAGAGCATAATTTCTTTTGTGACCCTTAGAAGAAGCTAATTTTACATGTGATTGTTTTGCACATGCGGTCTAAAGAGTGTGTATCAACTCCCACCCCTAAGGAGCACTGTGAAATATTCTACAACAAATTCATTGTGTTTATTTATTCAAAGCAAAATTCCTTTTTCAAATTTGGAGACTACATGTGTTTCCCAAAGCCTATGAAACCTTATTGGTCCCATAATGTTTAAAGCTATAATCAAAACACATTTTCTGGTTCTTGAGGAAACCCACACTCTATAGATGGAAATTAAGCTAGTTCGAAGTGAGTGAAGCTGGTCTATATTATTTTTAAACTGCAGTGTTTGGAAGGAGAAATATGCTGCTCTTTTCTATGTCTCATTCCCTGACAAAGTTAATTAATTTCTACCTCACTAATTCTTGAAGCCAGTCTCCTAACAAAATCTGCATAGAAGGTGCAAACTTTCTCTTCAGTGCTATAATTCCAGGAAGGGGGAGGAGGTTGGATCTTTCCTATCCCAAATCTTTATTTTTCCATATGTAGCCAGAAGTATTCAAGATAGAGTCACAGTTGCATCCTATTTGAGCCTTGTCACGTTTGAGCTATCTTTACCCAGTGATTTACTTTTAGTAAGGATAATCATGGTGAAAATATTTGCAGACAGCTGTCAGGCTGCAGCACTATATGGTCATCAAGTAACCCTATATTTTTCTTTCTATATTTTGCAAATGTAACCCATGTCTCTTAAGGAATGAAGGAAAAGGCAGGTTCGATCATGCGAAGGGAGAGAGGAGACTGAAAATGATGCTAAACTTTTAATACTTTTATTAAAGCGAGACTTCATGGTCTTAAGTTGAAAACAATCCTGATCACAATGTTGAGTCAATAACTTTAATATTCTTACAGGATGTTTACAGATAGATAATCTTTCAAATTCAGCTAGTGGTTTTTGGACACATACTAGTCCCAAGGCTGCAGAAAATCTGAGTTCAGCATTTTTTTCTTTCTACATTCCTTTATGAAAAGTTTTTGTTTTACTAGAGTCACATTTACTTGCATATATACCGTACTTACAAATGACCTTGAAAAGTAAAGCTACTCACCAAAGTTTAGTGAGATCAGCATGTAGCAGGACCAGATTTTAAACCATCTACTGCTGCTGTTCAAAAATAAAACCAAATTAAAAACAAAGCCAAACCTAAGGAAGCACCTAGGAAACATTATGCCTAAGGATTTCTCTGCAATTTGGGGGATTTCTGTACTTTCTCTGTTTTCTATATGTGAGTAATTATCAGTGTAACTTTCACCACTACCTCTGAAACCGCACAATTCTTCCACGTTTCAGAAAGCAAAATCATATTGCAAAGAATTTGTCTGAAGAATGGTTCTTCTGTGTCACCTTTCACTCCACTGTAATCTGTAACTGACAGCCTCACTCTAGATGTATTCAGAGGTAATTGTTGTAACTTCCAAATATTGTTGTAAAACATTTATATTGATGTTACATGGTATGAGCTTTCACCATTTACCAGAATCTGTCTGTAGTTTTATACAGGTGCTGTTCAATATTGTGGTATATGTGCTGTGCACATTTAAATGCATAATAAATGATACACATTTACACGAGAACTGATTGAAGTTATTTTGAATGGACTTCACTCCTTCTGTAAAAAGACAGGCCTTTAGTCTTCACTTGTATACACGTGGGCACCTTTAAATAGTATTTATAAGACATTTTTATGCCAGATGTGCAAGTACACAGAGCTTTCTCATGCAAAACCCTCACAGAAGGCACTGGGAATTTTGTCTGAGTAGGCCCAGTTTCCTATCTCTATTTTTAAATTAGCACATTTGCATGCAATTTAGATCCACAATAATAATAAACACAAACTGGTAATGATAGTAACAGTAGTGGTAGGGACTAGAGGCCCAAGCTGAGACTAGACCCTCATTTGGCTAGGCAATTATACAGCCCTGTGATGAAAGACAGTTCCTGCTTCTTAGTCTGTCTAGGAGTGATGTTTGATAGGTGTTTTCACCTGGCTTTAACACATGCCGTAGTTGCTCCTGGAGACATACATTAATGAAACAATTGATTTAAGATTTTTCTATCCTCTTTTTCTTCAGAAATGTTCCTTGTGCTGTTACAAACCTTTACTGTAACGTTCACTGGGGGAACTATTAGATATAAGGTACACAGTTGTACTCATCTCTGGCAGGGTTCCTTCTGGTCTAATTTTCATCTATAATCAGTTTCTCAAGAATAAAATGTGTGTGTGTGTGTGTGTGTGTGTGTACCATGAGAAAGGCAATATGGAAGTTTGATCTTACATCCACTGATTTCAATGGGAGTTCATCTAAGAACTGTGTAAAACTGGAGTAAACTCACCCAAATTCATCCAAACCTGAAAGCAGAAACTTACCATCTGACCTACATGGCCAATCAAAACAGCTTGAGTTTCACATTTTCAACTGGAGCAAGTCAAAAGCCAAGATATTATCTGGTGATCCCTTTTAAATAATAAATATATTGGAGAAGACCATGATCAGCCCAGAAGCATAAAAGAAAACAAAATGTAGCAAATATGTATTTGTTATGGATTTTTTACTCAGATGTACTGTTAACTGGTGAAGTATGGTAGTCCTTTTCCATCAGTTTCACCCACGTAATTAGAGATCAATGAGTGAGTTATTTAATTAATTTCAGCTTCTTCTCTTTGAAGAATGTCTATTGACAAATCCTGATTTTCTGTGATCTGTTAGTTATTTAGCAACATTTTAAGGAATGTTGTGATATTTATTTACACCTCAGGATCTGAAATACAGAACTGAGTTATGTTGGACTTGGTTAGTTGTGAGCTCCAATTCTGCAAAGACTTACTCAGATGTTTAACAAGCATGTGACTAGTTCCACTAATGTCAATGTGTAAAGTAAGCATACATACCAAGAATGGAGGCGTGGTATTATTCCTGAATCTAAAAGTGTAACTTTTATAATTAGGTTTCTGGTGTGGATGCTCCCTGAAAGAATTTAAAATTTGTTTCCAATAAGCATTCAAGGATACAACCTTAGCATTCACCTCCTACAAACCTGTATAACTTTTTTGCAAAAAATGTCTGAAGAAAGTAAGTACAGAAGAGGTGTGAATACTTCTGGAGCAAATATATTTAAAAACCCATACTTTCTTTTTCCCAGCTCTATAAATAAGATAACAAGCACTTATTAAAATAAGCTTATATATTCCCAGGTCTAATGTAACTGATAATAGCTCAGTTATGTTGGTAATTAACAAAAGTGTGTGATTAAATGTGTTATTTAAATAGAGGATATATGCACACATATACTTCTATCATGATTATGTCCTATAGTATTTTAAATTACCAGTATGCCTGAGCTATTATCAGTTATGCTGTACTTACGAATGAAAATATATTACGATTTATATTTATTACTGAGCTCGTAATAAGATTGAACATAAAAATCCACAGCACTAGAAAAATATGAATAAAATTCCTGTTTAGCCATTTAAATTAAACTGTATTTAATGCTTAGAGCTGATTCACCAACCTTATTAGAACAGAATTTTCAATATTTTGTTTTTAAGCTGTTTTATTCTATATTACGTGATAAATCATATGGTAACTAAAATTTTAAAATGTTCAGTTTTATCAACAATTTTAATTGACCCAAAATAGACAATTAGTTTTGTTTTTCTGTATATTTTGAATGTCAGTGTTGTATTCCAATACAGAGTGAAAACAAATTTCAAAATCATGCATTTTTACAGCAGTACTAATAAGGAATTCAGAATTGCTCAGGGGTTAATTACTACAAAACTGAAATAAACTAGTGCTCAAAGAATCTCTCTTCAAACATAAACTATGCAAATAACAGAGGTGAAGACAGATAAGGTGGAGGGGATCACATTTTTTTATTAAACGAAGACAAAAAAGCTAAATCGGGACAGTCTCAAGCACAAATTTACTCTTCTCAAGACAAAAGTGCATGAAAGATGCCTGATCTCTGCATTGCATGGTCAATGGAATTTAAATGATATGCTGCCATTCCCTTTTGTGTCGATCTGTATTTGTGACTCTGTGCTAAGCATTTTATACCCAAGCTGCTAAAAGTGCTCTGAGCTTAACCCATAGACATGTCTACAGACAGTTCTATACTCAAGCATTCCCTGATCTCATGTTTTATTCTGACATATTTATTATATTTATTATTTGCAAAGTGCTACAAATACGTGTAGTGCTTCCCAATAAGTATAAGCAGCAAGTGACAAGTCCCTGCTCCAGAGAGATCACAGCTTGAGTGCAGAATAGTAGATAGGATCCAGTGACCAAACACCAGGGACCTGTTGATGAGCATACTGAGGTTCTGTCTGGTAGAGGAGCACTCTCACTTTCCATTGGTTGGTCTAATCAGGCTCCCACCAATGTCTGTGTGTCATGAACAAAGAGATGTGGAGGGAGAGTCATTCCTAGTGGTCAGAGCTACAGGCAGCAGCTGGAACAGAACCTTAAAGGTCAGAACTTGGAGTCTGGGACCAGGAATGAGAACCAGTATCAGGGTCAGAGTCAGCAGTCAAGCAGGGGAGCAGAGTAGGAGTGGCCTCGTCAGGACAGGAGGCTGTGAACCAGGCAGTAGGGGGGCTAGTGCAAAGCTAGGAGAAGAGTGGGCACAGAGGCGCTTGCAGCTACGGGCATGTGCAATGAGTCTCCAAAGATCAGTTGGGACTGTTGGGCTCAATCAGGTGAAGTAGTCAGTCAGGTGGCTCTGCACGGTGGCAGGTATAAGAGGCAAGGGAAGGCAATGCCTTCCCAAACTGCCAGCCCAGCCTCGCACTCACTGCCTTCAGCCTTTGTCCCCTCTTCCCTGTGTATTTCCAGGCTGTCTAGGAGCCTGGGGCCAGTTCTCTAGGGGCTGCGGAAGCTGGGACTGGGCATCTGTCTGGAGCCAGGGAAGGCTGGGTCCATGCACTGCCTGCTCTGCCCCAGTGCTCTGGCAAGGGCCGGGGAAGGCTGGAGCCGCATGCTGCCCATTGCGGGAAGAGTGACTGTTCCTACACTGGGAAGCACTCGGCTCCCACAGGGCACTGGATGGAAGGGGCAGGGCTTTGGGCAGAAGTGGAGGGGCTGGAAGCTTTCCTCCTCCAGTCTGCTAGGTTCACCTGCCAGCTGCGACTCAGCTGTTCACACATGCAGAGGCTGCCTGGAAACTGGGGAAGAACATCTGCAAGTCCTCATTCCTGACACTTTGAAGATTCTAAAGAGCAGAGCCCTGCAAATCTGCAGGCATCCACTTTATATTTGCATCCACAGATGTGGATATTTGCAGATCATTTTCGCAGATGTGGATGCAATTTTGTATTTGAGCAGGGCTCTCTGAATTAGATCTTTTCTCCTAAAATCTCCCACCATTGATCCCACAAGCACTATGAATGGTTGGGTCATTTATGTAGACTGCTGCCAGGAGGCTGGCTATCTAAGCTTCTGCTCAGAGAAGACCTAGATGATATGATGAACAATGACAAAGTTCTGGAAGAGCAACCTGTAGTAGCTGGTCTACAATTCACCTCGCAACATTGCTAACAGTGTAGCTGCACTACCAGTGGAAATTATGGAAAATTTCAGGGGAAAAAACTAGTGTGCACAAAGCAGAAAGGATATTTTGCCATTGACCAAAGTAGGTGTGGAGTCATAAATCAGTCCTCAGACCACTGAGAGTTGAGGCCATACAACATGGTCCAGAGGTTGATTGGCATCTTGCAGGCTGACATCCACATCGCCATGTAACCTTAGAATGTGACTGCTTCAGCGAACAGGTGGTGTTTTCTTGTACAAGAGGAAAGAAGGGGCATTGCATAGATTAAGAGAGAGTGAAAGAGTCTAAGGGATCATTTAGGAGATAGGTTTGAGCAGCTTACTGGAAATGGAAGGAAGTATAGGGTGGAAATGTTGCCAACTGGATTGCCAGTTTTGGCTGGACATATTCCTGGAGATTTCTTCTTGTAACATAATCATTAATTAAAGATTCAGCTTTAATTCCTGGGGACTCCAAGCCAATCCTGGAGGGTTGGTGACTCTAAAATGTAGCGTTCTGTAGCCTTACGCTTTCTCCAGGTGTGTGGAAAAGGCGATAGAGCAAGCACAGAATGTGAGAGGAAAGCGAGAGGCAGAGGACAAAAGAGAATGGGACAGAGAGGAAGGGGTCAGTGGAGGTCACAGGGAACCAAGGAAGATGAGGAAAGGGCAGTGAAAATGTGAGAGCAATGTAGGAAAGAAACACAAAAAAAAGGGAGTAAGAGAGGGTGAAAAAGAATGAAGAAGAGGGAACACACTGAGGAGGCAGATAAAAACAAGCGGTGTGTGAGAGGGCTAGAGGAATGGACATGGAAGACAGATCAGGAGAGCTAGAGGAGACAGCATGGATAATGGCAGGAAAGAGGACTTTGAAATATCATAAATGAGATGAGGAATGTTCTTCCTGTCAAAAACAGCCTCCTTTAAATCAAAGGGACAAGATGGGGGAGATCACATCTTTTATCGGAGCAGCTTCTGTTGGTGAAAATAAAAAGCTTTTGAGATACACCGAACCAGACAGCCAGGAGGCCTGGGCACCAAAGAATTGATTCGGGTGCTGGGCAGGGCAGGACTTATGGAGGAAAGTACTGAGAGACCTGTCCCCGTAAGGGAAGCTGAAAAATAAAGGAAAATAAGACCAGAAAGGAGGTGAGGAAGAAGTTACATTTCCATTTGCCTTACAATGGTGTGAGAATAGCTCAGTCAAGAAAAATCTGAGGACATCATACAGATTTGAGTTTTTCCCTTGGATTCCTCTTCTCCCAATCTCTGCCCTGCACCAACCCTCCTCCTCCTTTCATTCTGAACCATGGCTTGTCTTCAGGGTTTATGGATTATTTCAGCATAATTATACCTGTATAGTTAAATGTATATAGTTATACCAATGTAGCAGTGTGAACACTCTGGCTGTGTCTACACGGCACCTTCAACTCAAAAACTGCACATCGTATTTTGAGTTTATTTCAAAACAGCACCACATGCTGAAGTCACCTATCTAAACAGTACCAAATGTCAAAATACTGCACTATTTCGAAGCAGCCGTTACTCCTACTGTAGCAAGGAGTACAGGGATGCCAAAAAAGTTTGCCCATTATTTTGAAAAATAGTATGAAATATTTTGAATTGAGCTATACTGAAATAGTCCTGCCATGTAGACACTGCCTCGCATCCCAGGATAAAAAATGTCTTTTTCCAGTTTATCTTAAATCCCTTCAAAGTGACACCCAAGCTAATCCTAAAAAAGTCCTCCTGTTGTGGAATAAAAATGCACATAAAGAGGTATGCTGATATGACTATAGTGGTTTACATTCAGAAGCTGCGTTTACACTACCCCTCCCTTTTGAAAGGGGTGTGTAATGTCAACGGATTGAAGATGCAATGAGGCGCTCATATGAATATGCAGTGCCTCTTTTGCATAATTGCTGCCACTCACTGTTCCAGAAGTGCTGTTTTCAAAATGCATAACGGCCATGTAGATGAGGTTCCATCAGAAGGAAACCCTGATGTCAAAAGCACCCTTCTTCCCAAAACCAAAAAAATGGAAAGAAGGGTGCTTTCTAAAACAGGTCTTCCTTTCAAAGGAGCCCCATCTACATGGCTATTTTGCATTTTGAAAGCAGCACTTTTGACTTGCTGGGTGGCCATCCTTATGCAAATGAGGTGCTGAATATTCATATCAGCACCTTATTTGCATTTCCATTCTGCTGTGTTCACATACCTCTGTCAAAAGGGATGGGTTGTGTAGATGCAGCCAGACTGTAGGTTATCCTGCTGTGACTGTTCACAAAGACAAGCGCATTTCTGCAGCACCAACTAGCCTTTCAAATGTAAAAATATTTGTAATTTATGTCCTTCCTATCAGTGCATTCCCATCCCGGTGTGGGCTGGAGGAGGCCTGGAACCATGAGAAAGTGTCCTGGATTAGAAAGATTATATTTTAGGAGAGGAGGCACTGGAGTAGTCTTGGGACTGGCTCCAAGGTAGAAGAGCACATTTCTGTGGAGGCAAAATAGCTGGTCATGTAATTTAGACACAAACCATTATGATCCAGAAGCAAGTGTCACCCTTTACTGAAATAAGGGCCCTCTTCTAAGGAGTCAATTTATTGGTTGGAAGAGTAAAACAGGGGTTACAAAATAAGTTTGTGGAACAAAATAACCAACACGGGGTGATACACACATGCAAGTTCACTAATCTGCTGAGCCATTGTCATTTAGAACTGTGATAAGACACGTTTCTTTCAACACCCTCACTCAAGAGTATTGCTACAAGTTTTGCTTGGGATTTCAAACAAACACTCTCAGATTCCCAATCTCTACTACAAGGGTGACTCATTAAAAAAAAAATCCCATTGGTGGTTTTAGAGCTCCTGTCCTTTTACAGTTGCATAACTGATATTAAACAGCTGTATTGACCATTGGCTAACATATCCAAATACACTTCTGGAAACCACTGGAAGCAAACAGATGTAGCTGTGGAGTTAATGCGAAAGGATGTAAACAGTAGCTTACCAGAAGCTGAAGCATTTTACCAAGTGGCTTTGACACTTTCCAAACACCTTTAAGCTGATGAAGAGTTGATTTGTACTTCAGAGGTAACCTGATTAACAACCAGTTTGAAACTGGAACATGTTAATTGGTACAAACATCACTAAATCACTTTCTTTAACCTATATGAGGTAGTGTGAATGAGAGACAACAGAGATCAGTAAAGCATGTGGGGGGCGGGTGAGGAGAAACTAAAATGAAGCTCTGATCATTTGTGCATGTACTGAGAGTAGAATACTGGATATTTACTAATACAAAATACTGTGGCACACACAAAAAAAGGAGAAAAAGGTTAAGAATTTCAAAGTCCGGGCCTCAAATGTGAGGAAGTGCTGGAACGTATTTCCCTGTGATCAAAATCTGTCTCCTTTGTGTGCATGCATTGTGAAGCAGTGTTTAATTACATGGTTCCACAGGACCCCTTCCCAATTCAGTGCATAGGAAGAACAGTGCTCACTAAATGAACAAGTATACCATATTTTATGCTATCTTCATTGTTCAGTGCATGGCCCCAGGCCTTACACACAGTGTGCTATTCCTGCATTGCTCTGAAGTAGAATTATGCATTTATTCATGAACTATCTATGGCACTCATCAGTAGAACATTGGAGTGTTTCAAAAACCCAAATTCATTTATTTTCAGTGTCCTTGTGAGATAAAGGGGTTGGGGGAGCTGAGTTCTACAGATGGGAAACAGAGGCATAGAAACATTCAAGTCAGAAGTAGCCACTCATTTTAGGGACCCAGTTTGAGGCACCAAGGATTTTTTCAGTGTACTTAGCATTATACAACACTTTATAGACGTTCAAAGCACACCCCCATTGACTTTAATTGTGAGTGCCCAGCTCTTCTGCAAATCATTGCCAGGGTCTCAAGTCAGGCACACAGAAAATGAGGAACACAATTAGTGACCCACCTGTGAAGAAAGAAGGACATACACAGCACCACATATGAACTCTATTGCAGACTCAAGACAACATGCATCTTCCTTAACCATAAAGCCAGCCATCTCTTCCTGCCAAATACCCTGCCTCATTCACTGTGCATATCCCAGCTTCCGTAATAAATGGAATATTGGTCCTGTAGACAAACAGTCCAGCCCAGTAATAGCTCCCAGCTCCAGTCTCAGCCCCTGACTTCTTGTCCCAGTCTCCATGACCAGCCAGTCTAGTCTTTCCTCCTCCTTCCCTGGGCTCCTCATACAAGCTTAGTCTTCCTGTCCTGCTCCCAAGCCCAGTCTCCCTCACTGCGCCTCATCAGTCTCCCTCCAACTTCTCTTCCACCTGAAGTCCCAATGTACTCCACAAGCTCTTCATCCCAGACTCCTTGCCCAAACAGTTCCAATCTCCCACTCCTTGGCTTTTCATTTGATTTCAGTCTTCCCCCAGCACTGTCTCCTGCTCTCCCTCACCAACGCCCAGTCTCCCTGAGTATCTCTGCACTTACTTCACCCCTCCCAGTTCCCAAAATTCCTTATCCCAAGCTACTCTCTCCATTTTTCCTTACAGTTTAGTTCTTGTCCCCTCGGCATTTGTTTCCTCCTTCACTCTGCCTGGAGGCCAGCAGTGGAAACATTGAAAGACTTCTCATAACCGTGCATGCCTGCATCTCAGAAAGAGAGTTACAGAGAAAGTCCTTCTCAGCCTCTGTAGCCCTGTAGAGATAGACTCTCCAGAGAATTGAGCACCCATGTCTCTGCAGATCGTATCTGAATATTGAGCAAGTATCTAATGAGCAGGTATGAACTGAGATTTTTCTCAAAGGTCCATAATCTGGCCACATTTATGAAGATTTAAACAGGGATAGCAAAAACTACACCCTGACACCAGATTCAGCCTCCTGTCAAATTTCATGTCCCTACTCCAAGGTTCAGGCTCTAGAGAGTCTCAGTAAAATGGCAGTGAGAATTCTTTGAACATGGGTAAAATAATGCTTTCCCCTGCTGGCCTCATTCTCAGATGCTGTGTCTACATGTGGCACTTCTTCAGGAAGAAGCATGTGAATGAGCTATCCAGAAGATGCTAATGAGGCACAGATGCAAATTTTCCACACATCATTAACATATCGGCATGCGGCTCAGAGTCCAGAAAAAGCACTTCCAGGCTTCCAGACTTCAAAGTACACTTGCAGACGTGAAGCTCATGGGTATTGTCCGGAAGGGGAAGAAGGGGCTTCCGGAAGGAGGGTTTCCTTCTGGAAGATCCATATGGGCCACACGTTGGCACATGTACTTTGGAGTCCAGAAGAACTTCTTCTGGACTTTGAACCACTTGCTGATATGCTAATGAGGTGTGGAAAATTTGCATCCATGCCTCATTAGCATCTTCTGGATAGCTCATTAGCATGCCACTTCCGGAAGAAGCAGCACATGTAGACACAGCCAGAAATGTTTGAACTATTTTTCTTGAAACAAAACTCCGAGGCAGATATCCAGTATGACTAATTTCTACCCAAATCCAGATAAAGTTGCTTGCAATTGAAAACATGGACCTTCAACAGGAAATATTAGGCAAGTTTCACTGAAGGTGGTCCTTGCAGTTCTACCTATAGTATACAGCAAAATCTACATCAAAAAACTTACCTTAATATCAAAACATTTGCAAGTATTTCACAATCTTAAATTACTTGCATCTGTTTTAAGTGAGCATGGTTAACAAGCAACAGAGAGGTAGCCATGTTGGTCTGTACTCCAACAAAAGAAAGCAGCCGAAATGTAGCACTTCAAAGACTAACAAAATGCAAATCTGTTGACCAGGGTGGGGGCAAAAGGGGCAGCTTCCTCAGGGCCCAGTGATTTTAAAAGGCCCTGGGGTCCCAACCACCACTGCTGCTACCTTGCCAGCAGCTAGATCCTTGGGTCCCTGAAATTGCTCCTCTGATAGCATGCACCCTGTGCCCAGAGCCAGCTCTCAGCAGGGCCTGGTGAAGAGTCTCATCACCCCTGATAATAAGAGACTGATCAAAATTTGCCCCAAATATATACTTTCCTAAGAGACTGACTGAACTGCTAACGCCATCAGGGACCATAAGACATACTCTGGCTGGACATGAAGTTAGTGTACAAGAGACTGCACTTTTCATGGTGCAGGGTATCAATTTAGAATTTCATGTAAAACACATGACAGCAAGTCAGTACCATAATCTCTACCTTTCTGTTTCACCTGGGTCCAGAGTGACTGCTGACAACAGAACAAAGCGTCAGTTACAAATGACCTCTTCTGCCTTAGAAATCTGTTCTTAGAATTATCTGTACTTTAGACGACTTCTTGGTGTCAAAAAATGGGATCCAATATTAAAGGAATTCCCTTTAACTTTCCCACTGAAGTTCTCAGTCAGCCCAAACAAAAGATCCCAAGCCCTTAATAGATCTCCTTTTATTGATGACTTGAATGGTTAGTTAATACACAGTAGTAGGTGCCAAGTGGTAGAGTGTTGACAGGTGAAGGAAATAAACTCTGTATGATGGCTATTCCTAAGCCTAGTGCTAGTTACATACAGAGTAGGGCTTTGTTATGATGATTTTTACAAGCGTGGATTAGACACAGCCAATTTGTAAAATTTCACAGAGGAGTCACAGAATTTTCACTGCAGGCCTTTCAAAACCAGATAGTCTGCAAAGGTCACTAGCCCTGCTTCCATGCAAGCTCATAGTGGGAATCCAGAGTGCAGTTTCCTGAGCAGGTGGGTGTATGGTATGATTCAGAGCTGAACCCTTCAGAAGTAGCTGGCTATGGGACTTCTTAGCTCAAACCAGCTTGTCCTTGTCTTATGCGATGAGAATGGGTGTCATCTAGTTAAGGATTTTTTTTTCTATCCTGAGGAAGTGGACACGTCCCTCAAGGGAAGAATCTATTTTCATAAAAAGTTTTTATTTTCACTCTAGCCCAGAGAAGTGTTTGTTAAATTGGAAGATTGCGTGAGTGATGGCCCATCTTATAGCAAAGTTACGTTCTGCAACACCATGTCTCTGTGAGATTTTAGTTAGGGTGAAACTTACTCCCACGCAGAGGACCTGTGTATGGCCTAGGAATCACTTAAGTTCTCTGCATAAGTGAATCTCACCTTAAATGCATTTGTTTTCACATTGCAAAAGGCAGGGTCTGATAGGAGTGGAAAGGGGAGTAGATGCAAAATCTTAGTTTAGGAAAGGAGTCAATACTGGTGAGACTGAGGAAGAGACATCTATTCCTAAGAACCCTTTCTAAATACTTGAGCATCTAAAGGCTGTCAGTTTGTGGTGGCAAAACATTTAATATATTGGTTTCTTATTCTATTACCTATTCTGTGATATAATATATAACATACAAATACCGTATGCCATTATGAACCTATAAGAAGTGCTTCTTTGGGGTGCCATTCCTGGCTCACAAGACTTTTCTTCATTCCCCAGACTGTTTTTTTTTTTTTTGTTTGGAGGATCCTAGGGTCACAATGCTTACTTACATTAAATTATTTGTTCACTGCTTAAACCCCTATGGAGTTAAATAATGTCGGGGGGGTGGGGGAGTATGAAATGTGGCAAACACGTGCATGTGTCTATCATTCAGGACCACCGTACACATGATGTCCTGGATTCTGCAAAAAGAATCATGAAACCCATACCGACAGGAGGGCTCTGTTGGTTCCAGAGTAGATCTAGGTCAGTGAAGTACGCACACATGCAGTTCCCTTTGAAGGATCAAGCTCTATATTAAGGTAACGACATTCTCCCTACAAGTGATCAGAAAAAGAATGGTTCAAGAACATTTTCTTGTGCAAATAGTAGTAATGCAGTAAGGAACACACAATTGACTAAATAACTGACTGTATGAATTGAGCATCACAAATACACATTTAATATGGATTTTGCAAAGATCATTTTTTATGCAGTATGAAAGGATCATTTAAGTCACAAAGAATACATCCATATATCGTAGATACTAATGGCCAGTACTTATATTTTCTATCATTATTAGTTTATTGACATTTAATAGCAACGAAGGGTCCTGTGGCACATTATAGACTAACGGAAAAGTTTTGAGCATGAGCTTTCGTGAGCACAGACTATCTGATGAAGTGAGTCTGTGCTCACGAAAGCTCATGCTCAAAACTTTTCTGTTAGTCTATAAGGTGCCACAGGACCCTTCGTTGCTGTTACAGATCCAGACTAACACAGCTACCCGGCCGATACTTGACATTTAATAGTAATCTTAAGTCTCAGTGGAAGGCATATTTTTGAATTTTACTTAAAAACAATGAAATTTAAGAACAATTCACTAAATCATTTCATTTGGGTTCTATTAGAAGAGGATTTAGGTAGTAGATGAGGAAGGTCTTTGAAGGAGATTTTGAAAGCTTGTTTTATGATCTCAACTGAAACTTAGGGCAAGTCTACAATGGCAATTAACTATACACAAGTCGTGAGGAGAACAGGAATTTTGTGTGGCTTTCCTACTTTCATAATTAAATCACTCAGATTATTTTCTCCAATTGAAATCCACTTTCAAAATAATTGGAGTAATCAGAAAAGCTAGTTTAGGCTTTACCAGAACCATGGTGCTGGTGAGTAGAAAACTCAGTGAAATTTACTTGTGTAGCCCACAAATAGTTGGTCTCAAAATATTCCCCTTTTACTGCCTTGAGAAATTTCATGAAAGTGGTCCCTATTCATTTGTAAAATGAATAGATTTCTGCTAACTGAATTAGGGACAGCAGATGCATAGGCAAATACCAATCTCAGCAGAGACAGAGATGCTGAGCTTCACACATAATTTGTTTCCGACTCTTTAGCAGCGTCACCTCAGATGTACAGAAAATAGAAAGCAAACATTCACTGCTTAGCACTCTCACCCAGCAAACACTTCTGAGCATCCATTGGGAAAAACAGTCTTTGACACAATGGTTTGTTTGCCTTGAGGACTAAGGGTCTTTTCATGGAAATCTTAAACTAAAACTTGAGTAAAACAAGAATCTGGCAAGTGTTTCAAATTATAAACACTTTCAAATTATAAAGTGTTTATAATTTGACCCTAACGTAGGTCAAATGCCCTATAAACAGATACAATTTTATATCACAGACCCACTTTATTGAATAGTCATAGTGGTAGCCGTGTTAGTCTGTATCTTCACAAAACAAAATGAAGCCCTGCCGCAGTTCAAAGACTAACCCAGTAATTTATTAGGTGATGAACTTTGTGGGACAGACCCACCTCCTCAGATCTGGAAATATTCTGTTAGTCTTTAAAGTGCTGTAGGACTGCTTTTTTGTTCTTTATTGAAGAAAAGTGCTTTATTGAAGTGAATGGGAAACTTTCGACTGACTTCTATGGGTTTTGAGTCAGATCCTGAATCAGTTATTGGCTTGGAAATGTTCCCAGCATATTCTCCCACGGGTATTCTTCTCTATTTCAGCTCCAAGTAAGGACAAATTTGACCCTTGTCCTCTTGTGGGTCTATGGTGTGCACACATATGTGAGCGGGGAGGAGTCCTCTACCCTCTTGCATGTTTTATAGAAGGGTGAGAGCAGTAGTAGTCTCTCTGATTGGGGGAGGGAAAAAAATTGCTGTCCTAAAGTACGCCAGAGATACAATCCATTCTGAAGGCATTATGGAAGAGATACGTTTATGGTCCCACAATTTTCTTTGTATCAGACAAGAAGCAAGCCAGGTGCATGAAGGCAGGGAAGTACATTCCCCTTTGGGGTGAGACAGCTCCCCACCCTACCCAGGAGCAGTGTTCCCTGTAAACAATGCATTCGTGCAGCCGCTCAAGAAAGATTCAAAGGCTGCCCAGCAGACGAGCAGAGTGCCCACAGCTAGGTTTGTGTTTTCTCCCAGTGGTGCACATTTCACATGCCTTGGTGCACATAGAAAAATTATTCAGCACATGGCTGGAAAAAAATCACACCAGGATGGAAAATATTAGAGGAAACATTGCCCAGTACTGTGCTTGAAATGCCACAATTTAGGCTACTCTAATTCTACAGTTGTTTGGTGAGACATTGATTTAAGTTATTAAATGTCAACCAAACAAATCCCAGAACAAGGTAAATAGTCTCAGAGGAGTAGCTATGTTAGTCTGTAGTTTTACAAAAAGCAAGTAGTCCCATAGTATCTTGGAGATTAACAAATTTATTGATTAGGTAATGAGCAGTGCTTCTTTTGTGCTGGTACTGAGTACCAGCACCTCTGTGGCCTTAGCCATGAGATTGGCTGGAGATGGGGTGGAGGAGGAGCCAGCTGAGCGCTGGATCCTCATTTTTTGATTTAAATAAAAAAGTCACTGGTAATGAGCTTTCATACGGAAGACCCATGTCTTCAGATTTTCAGGAGGAATTCTGTGTTTGGAAAAGACTGCTAATGGAAAAAGGCAAGCTGCAAACAACAAAGCAAACTCACAGTCAGATTTCAGTTTAAGATCTTCCTCAGGAAGGAGCTACATAACAAAAAAGTCTAAAGAAGACAGCCATAACTAAGAGAGATTTCTTTCCCTACATCGTCCACTTAACAGGGAGATAGATGGGCTTGGCACCTAAACACCAAGGGGCATGACATGGCATCTAGGGGCATGACTTTTTCAAACTCCACCTAAACATTAGAGTAAGTCCTTCCCACCTGAATATAAAATGCTCTTTGGAAACCAGAGAACAAAGTATTCAGTGGAAAATTCTCCTATTTTTATATGTGTTAAAAGTGAACTAAGTGCCTAAACATTTGTACAAATAACATAGATCTCCAGAATTATAATAATCAGTTGTAGCATTAAAATCTTCTGGTTATCCATGAGCCAGGCACTGCATCATCTCACATTGATTGTACTGATATCAAAGGCTATGTCTATACGCGCCCACTTCTTCGAAGGGGGCATGGTAATCAGCCTGATCGGAGATTACTAATGAAGGGCCGCGATGAATATGCAGCACTTCATTAGGCTAACTCTCCATGCAGCAACTTTGAAGAAGGGGGCAAGTGTAGACATAGCCAACATGTCTTCCATTCTGCTCTTATCCTGCCCTTCCTTCTGCATGTGCAACCAGGCCTTTTCGTAACAGAATCTTCTCATGTATTTGGTGGTTGGCTGAATAGACCTTTCAGTTCCCACAGATACTACTCAATGGCTGTGGCCACACTAGCCCCTCCTTTCAGAGGGGCTAGGGTAATGTTACACTTTAGAATATGCTAATGAAGTGCTGCCAGGAATATTCAGCACCTCATTAGCATAATGGTGGCTGTGCCCGCTTCAAAACTGCCAGTTTCAAAATGCACGCAGCCCATGTAGCCAGGGGACTTTCGAAACAGCCCTCTGCTTTCAAAAGCCCCTTATTCCCATCTGGCTTTGTGAAGACGGGGCTTTAGAAATCGGGGTCGTTTCAAAAGGCCCCCTGGCTACATGGGCTGCGTACACTTCAAAACCGGCAGTCATTATGTTAATGAGTCACTGCATATTCACAGCAGCAGCTCATTAGCATATTTCAAACTGCCATGTTACCATAGCCCTTCAGAAAGGAGGGTCTAGTGCGGCCACAGGCAATGAGAGCTAAAATCCATTGATTGTCTGTGAGCCTAGCTATATGCCTGGCACATCTCATTTTACTGTACCTGCTTTCAACAACTTCCTGATCTCCACACTACTGCCTGACCACTTCATTGGGGACTTAGCCATTAACTGAAATTCCCTGAATAGTTCTTTCCATTACCTTCTCCGTGACAGAATGTTCATGTTTCACTGCCACACAGCATTGCCTGAAGTGCTGTTGAATTGAAGAGGTTAATGTGTTTTTTCCCTGTTTTTTTCCCTTGGAGGACATCCTTGGTAGATTTGAATGTGTGCCAAACAGCTTTCTTTCTGAACAAGAGTTAACCTGTCTGATTGTGGTGTTCATTGATTTCTTGGCCCATATAGAAGTAATGTTCAATTTCTCTTTGTTCTCCGTTAGACTTTTGGCAATGCATCAGCCCACATCAATTTTGTTTCAGAATAGTTTTCAGTCAACATGGCTGCTTTTCATGTCAAGCTCTTGCAGTGTTTCCTGAAGTATTTTCATCAATAACACGATATTGTCCACCAATCTGAGGAGGTTTAAATGCTCATTCTTCCAGCTCATCTACCACATTACCATTTCAAGGTAGGACGGGGTGAATCCATGTCTCCTGGATTCACACCATTTTTGACTTGGATGCAAAGGAGGGTATCAGATAGAGTTATAGCCATAGTGGATTCCGAGTTTGCTTCTGTTAGTAGTTTGATGTAGCTTGAATCGATGCCCTGCTCTGCAAGAGCTTTCAGCACTTTATTGATCTCAGCACTGTTTCATAGTCAATGAAGGCAATGCATAAAGGTGACCTGTATTCCCTTGAATGCTCCATTAAGTGGCTTATAGTAAAGATATCGGTCCAACGTGCTGAAATTCTTTCAAAAACCTGTCTACTTTCTTTGGCTGCTGCTCATCCAGACTCTGCGAGAATCAGTTTGTTATTATTTTGTCAAGCTTTTAGACATGCGAGAGCAGGCATATTGGATGATAGCTCTTCAGAAGAGAAAGTGAACCCCAATGAATCAGCTGAGAGCTATTGAGTATGTTTGTTTCCCAGGCTGCTGGGTTGTTTGAATTTGAATTTCAGTTACTGATTGATCTCAGTTACTTGTGGGTGAGTTAGATTGCTAGGCTGAGTGTTTGAATTTGAATTTCAGTTTGCTCGGCTGATTGTCTGCTCAAATTTGAATTCCAGTTACTGTGGCAGTTTGTGTGTGTGTGTGTGTGTGTGTGTGTGTGTGTGTGAGCCCCTCCCCTTGTGACTCACCAGGGGTAGGAGGGACCAAAGGAAAGAAGGCTTCACAAGCTAGAGGCTAGTGACCAGTGGGAGCGTGACCATCTGGGGGCTGCAAACAGGGCTGCAAACAGGGGAGTTTGCCTGGGAGATCACTTTTGGGGGGAGCCCATATTATTATTATTTGATTTGTTTTTTTATAGTTTTGTTTCTCTTCTGCCCTCCACAGCGGCTCTAATATCATCTGAGACAATTCTCTGTAGAAAGAGAAAAAAAAATGGATAGTGACAAGTCTACTGACAAGTCAGCTGTTGTGACCTGCACTGCATGTGTTATGTTTGTTTTCCTCTCAGAAGATAGAAGGGATTTACCAAATACCAAGTGCAAGCTGGTTGCCATCTTGAAAGAAAAGATTAGAGGACATGAGGTGCAAATATCAACCCTTTGGTCCATCAGAAAAGGTGAAGACTTCCTCGATAGAAGGCAGTATTTAGTACTGCAGGTAACAGCAGGCTGAGCAACCAATAAGGGCAGTAGAAACCAAGGAAGAAAAATGGAAACATATAACCTCTAGGAGATGAAAGCCAATTCAGTTATCTCCAATTTCTGTAGAGGTAAGCAACCACTTTCAAGCTCTCGGCATGGGTGATATAGTGGAGAATGCTGTGGCAGAGACCTCTCAGAGAAGGGATCAGAATAAGACCCCACTGGCTGGAAGGCATGGGATGAGTACTCCTAAGGATGGCAGTGTTACAACCACCACCCGCAAGAGAAAAAGATGGGTGGTGGTGGTTGGGGACTCCCTCCTAAGAAGGACTGAGTCATCCATCCAGTCCGGACCTGTAATCTTGAAGTTTGCTGCTTACCAGGAGCTAGAATCCTGGAAGTGACAGAGATTTCCAGAAATCATCAAACCTGCAGATTATTACCCCTTCCTACTTCACCATGTAGGAATCAACGACATGGCAAAGAATGACCTTGACCGGATATTGCAGATTCTGTAACTCTGGGAAGGAAGATCACAGGATATGGAGTACAAGTGGTATGCTCATCCATCTCCCCTATTGAAAAAAGGGGACCAGGTAGAGATCATCGAATCATGGACATAAATGAGCGGTTGCTTAGGTGGTGTCAGAGAGAAGGATTTGGTTTCTTTGACCATGGGATTCTGTTTCAAGAGCAAGGGTTGCTAGGAAGTGATGGGATCCACCTAATGAAGAGAGGAAAGTGCATCTTAGTGGGCAGGTTTGCAAACCTAATGAGGAGGGCTTTAAACTAGGTTTGTTGGGGGACAGTGACCCAAGCCCTGAGGTAAGTAGGGAAGGAAGAAGGTACAACAAAGGAGGACCACTCATTTGAAAGGAGAAAGTAGGCCAATCAGCTTATTATCTAAGGTGCTTGTACACAAATGCAAGAAGCCTGAGAAACAAACAGGAGGAATTAGAGGCTCTGGCACAAAGAAATATGAGGTGATTGGAATGATGGAGACTTGGTGGGATGACTCACATAACTGGAGCACAGTCACGGAAGAGAATGAACTGTTTAGGAGGGATGGGCAGGGTAGGAAAGGATGAGGGGTTGTGATTTATGTGAGAGCAATTTGATTGCTAAGAACTCCAGTAGATTGAGGGAGAGCAGACAGTTGAACGTCTTTGGGTTAAGTTTAGAAGAGGAAGCAACAGAGATTATGTTGTGTTTGGTGTCAGATTAGATAGATGAGGATTTCTTCAGACAACTCAGAGAAGCTTCCACATCACAGGTGCTGGTTCTCATGGGAGACTTTAATCACCTGGACGTTTGTTGGGAAACCAGCACAGCAGTGTGCAAACAATCCAGGAAGTTTTTGGAGAATGCTGGGGATAACTTCCTGGTACAAGTGCTGAAAGAACCAACCAGGGGCTGTGCACAGCTTGACCTACTGCTCACAAACAGGGAAGAACCAGCAAGAGAAACAGAAGTGGGTGACAACCTGGGCTGCAGCAATCATGAGACAGTAGATTTCAGGTTTCTGACACAAGAAAGAAAGGTGATCAGTAAAATACAGACCCTTGATTTCAGAAGAGCAGACTTCGACTCCCTGAGAGAACTGATGGGCAGGATCCCTTGGGAAGCTAATATGAAGGGGAAAGGGGTTCAGGAGTACTGACAGTATGTTAAAGTGGTCTTATCGAAGGCACAGGCACAAACCATCCCGATGTGAAGTCAGAAAAGCAAATATGGTAGGCAACCAGCTTGGTTTGCATGGGAAATCCTTGGCGGGCTTAAATTCAAAAAGGACAACTATACAAACTGGAAACTTGGACAGCTGACTAAGGAGGAGTATAAACATATGGCTGGAGAATGCCGGGGAGTAATCAGGAAAGCGAAAGCACAATTGGAACTGCAGCTAACAAGGAATGTGAAGGGCAACAAGAAGGACTTCTACAGCTATGTTAACAATAAGAGGGTGATCAGGGAGAGTGTGGGGCCATTACTAGATGAGGGAAGTAACCTGGTAAGAGATGATGTGGGAAAGGCTGAAGAACTTAATGCTGTTTTTGCCTAAGTCTTCATGGACAAGGTCAGCTCCACAACTAGGGCACTAGGGAATGCAGTATGGAAAGGAGGAGGGCAGCCCTCAGTGGAGAAAGAATGGGTTAAGAGCTATTTAGAAAAGCTAGATGCACACAAATCCATGGGCCCAGATTTAATGCATCCAAGGGTACTGAGGGAATTGGCAGATGTCATTGCAGAATCTTTAGCTATTATCTTAGAAAACTTGTGGAGATTGGGAGAGGTCCCAGATGATTGGAAAAAGGCAAATGTAGTGCCCATCTTTAAAAAAGGAAAGAATGATAGTCCAGGGATCTATAGACTGGCCAGCCTCGCCTCAGTTCCCAGAAAAATCAGGGAGGGAATCCTCAAGAAATCCATTTTGAAGCACTTGGAAGAGGGGAAAGTGATCAAGAGTAGTAAAAAGTGGATTCACCAAGGGCAAGTCGTGCCTGACCAATCTGATTAGCTTCTACGATGAGGTAACTGGCTCTGTGGACATGGGGAAGTCAATGGATGTGATATACCTTGACTTCAGCAAAGCTTTTGATACAGTCCCACAACATTCCTTCCCATAAGTTAAGGAAGTATGGATTGGATACATGGACTGTAAAATGGATAGAAAACTGGCTAAATGGATTGGCCCAACAGGTAGTGGTCAATGGCTCAGTGTCTGTTTGGTGGTCAGTTTCAAGTGGAGTGCCCCAAGGATTGGTTCTAGGGCCAGTATTGTTCAACGTCTTTATTAATGACCTGGATGAGAGGATGAATTGCACCCTCAGCAAATTTGCAGATGACACTAAGCTAGGGGATCCGGTAGATACATTGGAGGGTAGGGATAGGGTCCAGAGTGACCGGGACAATTTGGAGGATTGGGTCAAAAGAAATCTGATGAGGTTCAACAAGGATAATTGCAAAGGCCTGCACTTGGGACAGAAGAATCCCAAGTATTGTTACAGACTGGGTATTGACTGGCTAAGTAGCAGTGCATCAGAAAAGGACCTGGGGATTACAGTGGATAAGAGGCTGGATATAAGTCAACAGTGTGCCCTTGTAGCCAAGAAGGCTAATGGTATATTGGGGTGCATTAGGAGAAGCATTTCCAGCAGATCTACAGATGTTATTATGCCCCTTGACTCGACACTGGTGAGTCCACATCTAGTGTATTGCATCCAGTTCTTGGCCCCGCAGTATAGAAAGGATGTGGACACATTAGAGAGGGTTCAGTGGAGGGCAACGAAAATGACCAGGGTCTGGAGCACATGACCTTTGAGAAGAGGGAGAGAGATTTGGGCTTATTTAGTTTGCAGAAGAGAAGACTGAGGGGCAATTTGATATCAGTTTTCAACTTTCTGAAAGGGGGCTCTAAAGAGGATGGAGAGAGGCTGTTCTCAATAATGATGGATGGCAGAACAAGGAGCGAAGGTCTGAAGTTACAGAAGGAGAGGTGTAGGTTAGATATTAGGAAAAACTATTTCACCATGAGGGTGGTGAAGGACTGGAATGTGTTACCAAGACAGGTGGTGGAATCTCCACTCCTAGAAGTTTTTAAGTCCCTATTTGACATAGTCATGGCTGGGATAATTTAGGTGGGGTTGATCCCGCTTTAGGCAGGGGGCTGGACTAGATGACCTCCTGAAGCTCCTTCCAGCCTTACAATTCTATGATTCTATGATAACTTCGTTATTTCCCTTTTTGAACAGCAAAATTGTGTTGGACTCCTTCCAGATGGGTGGTATTTTTGCATTTCCAAGTAGCAACTAAATGAGTTTTCCAGAGGCCTTGGCCTCCAGCTGTCGTAATTATTGATTGCTCCAAAATCCTACCTCAATGCCTCAAAAAAAAAAAAAAAAAAGGAATGGTGACCCTGGCTTGTCTGACAGTGACATATTCTACAGTAGGTACTATCATGTTGTTAAGGTGTTAGATTGCCTGTTGGCTGATAGCTAAATTGAGGAGGTAAATACGACATTGACTACATAGTCAGTGGGTGGCTCGAGAAATGAATAAAATAACTTGAATAAATGAGCACCAGTTCCTTGCATGTCCCTGGACCATTATACAGGAGTGGTGTGGAGCTTGATGAATTACTATGGGTAAGAATGTCAGGCCAGAAAAGGGTATCCATTTCAGTGAGTACCTACAACTGCTGGGCGCTGAAGGATGACTCTATCAGCTATATATTGGAGAAGGCAAGGACAGCCTCCAATGGCCCAGATCTCTGCAAAACATGACAGACAAAGGAGATGATGCAAAGTGGAGAGATGGAAGCACCATTAAGTTGGGAAGAGGAGAAGGCACAAGAAGTACTGGAGGAATTGATTTTATCATCAACAAGGTGTGGTCTTCAAAAATCATCTCCTGGAAGTTCAAGTCATCATGCATTGGAGTGCTATACCTCCAACAGAACAGGCACGGCACCCTCAAGATTATTTGAACTCCCACAAGCAAAGGTGAGATGGTAATGTGGAAGAATTCTATCAGGAGCTTGAGGAAACCCTTCCTCAAAAATCCACATGTACAACTGTGATGAGAGACTTCAATGCTGAGGTCAGAAGAGGGTGTGATGGGGTGGACAATGTTCAAAGTCTGCTTGCAGGAGAACGCAGGGCTTTGCCACACCCACCCCAAGAAAGGAGGAGCGCAGTGGTCCTCCAAGTAGGGCAGAATGGCTGCAGGCTGGTAAGCAGCCAATCAGGGCCATAAAAAAGGAGCTACAGAATAGAGCAGAACTTAGTTGCTACTTGGAGCCGGAGAAGAAAGAATTTCAGGCCTGGCTGCCTGGAAAAGCACTATTTGGCTACCTGGGAGCTGCCTGGATGAGCAGCAGGGCCACAGAGATCTCAGTGTGGGTAAGGATCAGTGTAGCAAGATGCTCCTGGCTGGCTGCTGGGACTGAGCTGAAGACAGTTTGCTATCTGGACTGGGGGAGCTATGAGACAGATCATGGCTGGTTGCTAGAACTGAGTAGGGACTGAACCTGAGGAAGACCTCAAGCAAATAGTGAAAGCCCTGGGGATACAGCCCCATGTCAGGGCTGGACTACTTAAGCCCAAGCAGGGCTAGAGAGAGATACAGCCTGTATACCAAGAAGGGTCGCTGGTGGACTGTATACCTGAGAAGGGTCACTTCTGGGTAACATGCAGATAGAGTCAGCTGGAGCATTGTGTCACTGAAAAACTACCTGAGAGAACCATCAAAAGGGGCCATCAGAAGTAAAGACTTCAGACACACCTAACCAGAGGGGGGCATTCATGAGAGGTGGATGACAAATCATTATACATGGAATAAACTCAATGAGAAGGATAAGATGAACTATATTATGATCTGTAAGTGGTGTATTGTAAAAGACCTCTCAGTAATGCCATTATTCAACACCAGTAGCAACCATCACTTGCTCAGAGGGAGACTCCAACATAAAAGTAGGGAAAAAAACACTACAGATGGCCAATCTGAGACAGTGGCTGCAAATATTCAATGAGTCAATCTTCAAAGTGAACATTTCCAAGGAAGATCAGAGAATCATAGATAACTGCGAGGCAGTGACAAGGACTATAAAAACTTTGCTAATAAGTTGAAGCAGTGTGTGAAATTAGCCCAGAAAGAGAGGCTGAAAAAAGAGAAGGGAGGAATCATGGATGAAACAAGGAATTCACTAGGGAAGCAGAGGAATGGGAAGCAAAAAGATGGTGACAAACTTGAGTACACCCTTCTCTGAAAGCTGAGAGGAAGAAGACTGAAGGACGACTTTCAGAAGTATTGAAATGAAAGCTCTAAACTTCTGAAAATTGCAGAAAACTCAAAAATGGGAATGGGAATTGACACTGTCAAGGTTGACAATACCAACACTAAATAACAAGGGCAGACAAGAAAATGCTGATGTAACAGAGGTGGAAGTGGTCTGAGATGATTTCTCCACCGAAATGTTCACATCTTAAATAAATGTCCCACTGCCACCACTTCAAAAGGCTAATGTTTTTTGTTAACAAAGTCTGCCATGCAGCTTACCAGATAAAGGAAGGAAAAACTTCAGGAGAATATGGACTGGTAACCAAACTGATAATGAGGATACTTTCATTTTAAGGGAGCATTTGTGTACTGTTAACTGGGCTGAGACCACAAACATCTTTCAGATACCATGGAACAACTATCAAATGGTAATTCAGTTTGTCCCTAACGACATGGACCAGATTACCAGTGACCTACATGTGAAAGGCAACATGATAGCAGATTACGTTAACTGCTGGCAAACGTAAGGTAGTTGAAGTCAGCGTGACTAACCACATGCCTAAAGTAAAAGCTGAAGTATTTTGCCAGGTGGGGGTAAAACTGACCAATTAACCTTTTGAAATGTGCTTTGAGCTGTTGTACAAACAATACAGTACAACATAAGTTCAAAACACTGCATTATTGCATAGGCATGTGTTGGGTGAATGAAGATAGAGGAGATGGGCATTAATATTGAGGATTATTAAAAATACTCAGATCATGATAGTAACACAACTGAATGTTGTCTTCACTTGGCTTCACAGGTGGAATTGTTTTTAAACTTCCTGTGTGACTGAAATCCCAACATACCATCTCACTGCTGTGACACTACCCAGTGAGCATCACTGGACTGCTGGGGGCATATCCCATGAACCTTTTGTGCTGCATCAGGCAGATCTACTCTGATTCTTTCCCAGTGAATTGTGGAAGAAGTTGTCCCTCCCCAGGAGGAACTGTAGAAAGGCATTGGAGGCTTATACACTGAAGGGAACTAAAGGGTAAGTTTTAACCCACTGTTGTGCATCCTGATTCTGGAGTGCTTAGGAAACCGGAGAGGCCCCTGGCATAACTTCGCCCAGCAAGAGCCAATTACTGCAGTCTCTTGAGACTATCTTTGAATCTGGGATATCTGCACTGTGTACTTTAGTCCCACATCCCTCCCTGTCTCAGGACAGAGTTTTTGATATGGTCCTTGGAAGAAAACCTTATGGCCATTTTCCACAGTGTCTGACAGAGGAATTTATCCCCCTGCTCGTGCCTGAGCTTAAAGGGCCCCTTAACATTGTTCTGCCCTTGTAGCTGTCAGAAAAGGATCAGAAGCAGAAATATGATCTCATCCTCTCTCATTTTCATTTCTAAGATTCATTCATTTTTGTAACTGAATCCCACCACGAGCTACTTAGCATCTCCCGTGAGGTGCTCAACACCCTCAATTCCTGCTGGTGTCCGGGGGAATTGAGGGCACTCAGCATAATATAGGAAAGAACTGACATTTAGCAGGATGAAGGATTTTATTATCCTGATCTAAAGTCCACTGAGTCCAGGGGTATCTTCAGTGGGCTTTGGATCAGGTGCTATAAAAATAAAGGTTTTAACCAATTTCTGGTTTTAATTCTGAGGTAGTCAAGTCATCTGGTGATAAATTACTACATCCCTGAAGCTGGGCTAAGTAAATGAGTAAAATAATCACCAAAGCAAGTAATGAGGTAACATACAATTTCAAGCAAGCTAAGGAAAAAGACCAGAGTGGCATTTATAAGTGATATGTCCTACCGATTTTTTTTCTTTTTGTAAAGCCAGCTGTGAATTGGAGCTGCAAAGTCAGCTTATAGCAAGGTGTGCTGTATTCCAGATGCATAAGTGTAAAGTCTACAGATATCAAAAGGTTTGAAATTTAAATCCCTTATGTATTTCAAAATGGAAACCAGTTGAATATATTGGCATGTTGAATAAATGAAATAATGACAGGAGAGTGTGTGATCATTTTCTCTGTTTTCCTTATTGGCTGTGTCTACAGTACAAAACTAGCTTCTAAGTTACACACACCCTACTTGGAAGTTGACTTCAAAGTAAGGGAAAATGTGTGGAGACTCTCTTCTGGCTACTTCGATGTAGTGCCAAACTGCAGTTAGGTCCTAGTGTAGATGCACCCATTAGCTACGTCTACACGTGTATGCTACATTGAAATAGCTTATTTCGATGTAGCGACATCGAAATAAGCTATTTCGATGAATAGCGTCTACACATCCTCCAGGGCTGGTGCCGTCGACGTTCAACGTTGACATTGGGCAGCACCACATCGAAGTAGGCGCTGCAGGGGAGCGTCTACACGCCAAAGCGGCACACATCGAAATAAGGGTGCCAGGAACAGCTGCAGACAGGGTCACAGGGCGGACTAGCACTTCCGGGGCAACAGCTAGCCGCTCCCTTAAAGGACCCCTCCCAGACACACTCAGCCTGCACAGCATGCAGTCTGCAGACCCATAGGCACGCACACCTTGGCGAAGCAGTATCGACCCCCAGCAGCATCAGCCATAGGTCCACACAGCCGCCCCTGCAGGAGCAGTGCTTGCCCTGCTCAATGCTATGGAGGAGGCAGCTGATCACCTTTTAGTCACAGAAGAGGAGCTGCCCCCAGGGGAGGAGGAAGCAGCCCCAGACCCTGCTGTCCTCCGCCCCCGCCCCCCTTCTGCACATGCCACCGGCTGTGGAGCTACCCCACGAGCACCGACTAGTGGGAGCGGCTGGTGCTCGGTGAGTGGGACAATGACCACTGGCTCCAGAACTTTCGCATGAGCCAGCAGACAATCCTGGAGCTCTGCCAGTGGCTCACCCCCCCACTGAGGCACCAGGACACCTCCATGCGACGTGCCCTCAGCGTCGAGAAATGGGTCGGCATTGCTGTCTGGAAGCTGGCCACTCCAGACAGCTACCGATCCGTGGGGCAGCAGTTTGGCGTGGGCAAGGCCACCGTTGGGGCTGTCCTCATGGAGGTAAGAGGACCCATGCGGGCGGGGGAGGCCTGGGGGGGGAGGGAGCCCTGGGGGTGGAGGGGAGCCCTGGGGGGGGAGGGAGCCCTGGGAGGGGAGGGCCAGACACACCCTGCACACCCCTTACTGGTGCTCTCCCATGTCCTTCCCCTGCAGGTCGTCTGCGCCATCAATGCCCTGCTCCTCCACAGGCTCGTGCAGCTTGGGGACCCGGCTGCCGCCATCGCGGGGTTTGCCACCCTGGGCTTCCTAAATTGCTTTGGGGCTCTGGATGGGACCCATATCCCCATCCGAGCTCCGGAGCACAGCAGAGGACACTTCCTGAACAGGAAGGGCTACCATTCAGTGGTCCTCCAGGCCTTGGTGGACAGCCGGGGCCGCTTCCTGGACATTTATGTTGGCTGGCCTGGCAGCACCCATGACCCCCGCGTGTTCAGGAATTCTGGCCTGTGCCACTGGCTGGAGGTGGGGACCTACATCCCCCAGCAGGAGATCCCTGTGGGGGACACCACGATGCCCCTCTGCGTCATCGCAGACGCGGCATACCCCCTCCGGCCCTGGCTCATGCACCCTTACATGGGCCATCTGTCAGCCAGCCAGGAGTGCTTCAACACGCGCCTGAACCACGCACGCCAGGTGGTTGAACGCACTTTTGGCCGCCTCAAAGGGCGCTGGAGGTGTCTCCTCACCCGCCTGGATGCAGGCCCCACCAACATCCCCCAGATTGTGGGCGTGTGCAGCGCACTCCACAATCTGGTCTAGAACAAGGGGGAGGCCTTCTTTCAGGGCTGGGCTGTGGAGGCTGGCAGGGCTGACGTGCAGCCACCCGCTGCCCCCAGTCGCCAGGTGGACCCCGAGGGGATCCGGGTCCGGGAGGCCTTGAGGGCCCATTTCGACCAGGCTATGGGGTGAACACTGGCAGGCCCCGCACTGCACCCCCCGCATCCTCCACAACACTCCCTGCCCCACACCCACACCACAGAGCACCCAAGAGCACCCCCCGCACACTTTTCTTGCAAATAAAAATAGACCTGTTGTTTTTGAAACCAAAAAACAGTGAATTCCCTTATTAATACTATATATATATATATTTATATAGTGGAACAAAAGGGGGGAACTATGTACATGGGGGGGCAGGTACCATAAAAGAACAGGGGTCTAACACAAACTATATACAAATATAATGGGGGATATGTACAAAGGGGGAGGGGGGGGCCACGTCCTGGGCCCTGCACCCCCTACTGTCCAGCGCCTGGGGTTGGCGGGTGCAACCCTCGCCTCAGCCTCAGCCCTGGCCGAGGCTGGCTGGGGGCCAGGCGAACCGGCAGATACAGCCGGCGGGTGTCAGCAGGCCCCAGGTCCCCCTCGGCGGAAGGCCCCGGGGTGGCGGACGGCGGTGGGATGGCGGTCGGAGCAGCAGGTGGAGTGGCGGGCAGGGCGGGCAGCACGGCGGGCGGCGCAGCATATGGGGCCAGGTAGTCCGCTATGCACTCAAAAGTGTGCATAAAGGCCCCCCATGCCTCCTGGCGCCAGGCCAGCACCCGTTCCTGCAATTGCAGCTGCCACTCGTCCACCCGCAGGTGCTGCTCCGACACCTCCATCTGCCTCCGGAGGGTCGTGAGCAGCTGGGGGTCTGTCGCCGTCCTCTGCTGGTGGTGGCTCCACCATCGGCCCTGCTCTGGGGCTGGTTGGTGCTCCGCTGAGGGGCTGGCCTGCAGCGATGGCCCCGGTGGGCTGTCCGGGACCACTGACACCTCGCCGGCGCACTCCGGGCCCTCCGATGGTGCAGCTGCGGAACACGGGGGGGGAAGAAGAGTGGAGACAGCCGTTAGTGTGGCCCCTGAGCCGTGGCCCTTGTCCCCCAACCCCTCTGCTGCTGGTTTCCCCATCCCTGTCCCTGGGGGATGCTGCTGCTGCTGCTGCTGCTGGGTGTCCCACCCCCCACCCCGGGGGACCCTAGGTTCCACTCCCCCCTCCCCAGGGATGGGGCATGGCACTGTCCTGCTGGGGGGGCAGGGGCTGATGAACTCTTCTGAGGGACATGCCACTGCTGTCCTTGTGGCCATGGTCATCTGGGCATGTGGAGGGCCCTGGTCATGTCTCTTGTCCCCGCCCCTCAACCCTGGGGGTGTGCACCGGGAGGGGTACATACCTGATGGTCTGCTCCCACGGTTGGGGGACACCCAGAGGGTGTCCTGCTGGAGCTCCGGGATGGCAGGATTATTTGGAGCCCCCCATCGCTGGAGGAGTATTCCCTCTCCTCCTCCTCCAGTGTCCCAGGGGTGGGCTTCTGGGGGGCCCCTGGGGTGCAGGGCTTGCCTCCAGGGCGGACTCCATCTCTGGGGCCTGCTGGGGCTCATCGGCCAAGGTGTCAAGAGTGGCCAGCGGGAAGGAGGTGTACCGGGGGCCCAGGATTTCCCTGAGCTCCCTGTAAAAGGGGCAAGTGGCAGGGGTGGCACCAGATCAGCTGGCCGCATCCCAGGCCTGGGCATAACCCTGCCGCAGCTCCTTAACCTTACTCCTGACATGGTCAGGAGTGCGGGCAGGGTGACCCCGGGTGGCCAGGCCCTTGGCCAGCTGAGCGAACGCATCCGCATTCCGCCTCTTGCTCCCCATTACCTGGAGCACCTCCTCCTCGCTCCATAGCCCCAGCAGGTCCCGGATCTCGGCCTCCATCCAGGAGGGGCCCCGCTGTCTTTTCCCAGGCTGGCTGCCAGGCTGGGAGCCCTGGCTCCCCTTGGGGGGGGGTGCCCTGGGGGCGCTTGGGTGGCTGGCAGGCAGCCATCGCAGCGGGGGGGTGTCTTGGGGCTGCAGGGAGGCGTGCAGGCTAGCTGCGTGTTACTGCTGCTGCCTGCACACGCTCTCAGCTTCCTGCACAGGAAGGCAGGGGGCGGGGAGCTTTAAGGGGCTGCTGCACGCAGCGACCATAGAACTCAGGGGCTGGAGAGAGCGTCTCTCTACCCCTCAGCTGATGGCCGCCATAGCGGACCCCGCTCTTTCAATGTTGTGGGACGCAGATCAGCTACATGTGCCCTACTTCCACGTTCGGCGTTCAACGTTGAAGTAGGGCGCTATTCCCATCCCCTGATGGGGATAGCGACTTCGACATCTCGCTGCTTTACGTCTATGTCAACTTTGAAATAGCGCTCGCCACGTGTAGACGTGGCGGGCGCTATTTCGAAGTTGGCGCGGCTACTTCGAAGTAGCCAGCACATGTAGACGTGGCTATTGAGATGTTCTTCCTGTCTGTATAAAGTTGAAGGAGTTGCTACTATTCTTACTGGGGATTTGCTCAGACTCTATATAGCAATAGCAGGTAACAATGATAATGTAGCAATGTCATGGAGGGAGCTGAGGAGAATGATAAATGAAAATTATGGTCAGAAATGAACTATTAGAATAAAACCTTTTCCCCCAGCAGTACATTTTCTAACAAACCTCTTGAAGCTGTGTTTTCATCGTTTGGATATTTGAAACTGTGTTCCTTTCTTTGGTCTCCACAGATTAAAGAATTTCACTAAAAATGGTCAAATTATTTCCTTTAGACCTGTGAAATATACCACTTTTTTCTGTTTGTAAATTGTCCATAAGCAGTTTGTGACTTTAATTGGTTTGTGATTCCTAATTGTTCAATGGATTGCTTATACGAACAAATCAGCCTCTGCATCATCCATAGTGTTTGTAAGGATATTAGTCAATCGTTGGAATGTTCTGTGCAAATGGTGCAATTAGTTCTTTAACTCACCTGATGTTGTTTCTTCACTGTGGTTCAGTGGCATCACCTTTTAAAACTACTTGCATTTATGTATCCCAAAAATATCGGTTAATCCCAAAGAAAGAAATTTTGCTTTCCACTGAAGGTAGGGCAAATAGTAATTGGCTTAGTCTGAATCAAGTGGATGACTGAGGTCAGGTATTAAAAATACCTCCCTGACTAGAAGGGAGATAAGCTCTGGAACAGACTTTCAAGGGAGGTGGTGGAATCCTCATCAATGGAGGTCTTTAAGAGCAAGTTGGACAAACACCTGTCAGGGATATATACTCTAGGTTTCTTTGGTCCTGCATCAGTGCAGGAGGCTAGACTTAACTTCTCAAGTTCCCTTGCAGTCTGACATATCTATGAGTCTGTGTTTCTATGGCTACGTCTACACGTGAAGCCAACATCGAAATAGGCTATTTCGATGAATAACGTCTACACGTCCTCCAGGGCTGGCAACGTCGATGTTCAACTTCGACGTTGCGCGGCACCACATCGAAATAGGCGCTGCGAGGGTACGTCTACACGCCAAAGTAGCACACATCGAAATAAGGGTGCCAGGCACAGCTGCAGACAGGGTCACACAGCGGACTCAGCAGCAAGCCGCTCCCTTAAAGGGCCCCTCCCAGACACAGTTGCACTAAACAACACAAGATACACAGAGCTGACAACTGGTTGCAGACCCTGTGCCTGCAGCATGGATTCCCAGCTGCCGCAGCAGCAGCCAGAAGCCCTGGGCTAAGGGCTGCTGCCCACGGTGACCATAGAGCCCCGCAGGGGCTGGAGAGAGAGCATCTCTCAACCACCCAGCTGATGGCCGCCATGGAGGACCCGGCAATTTCGACGTTGTGGGACGCAGATCGTCTACACGGTCCCTACTTCGACGTTGAACGTCGAAGTAGGGCGCTATTCCGATCCCCTCATGAGGTTAGCGACTTCGACGTCTCGCCGCCTAACGTCGAAGTTAACTTCGAAATAGCGCCCGACGCGTGTAGCCACGACGGGCACTATTTCGAAGTTAGTGCCGCTACTTCGAAGTAGCGTGCACGTGTAGACACAGCTTATGTAAAGAAACTGAATGCTACCTAAAGGGACTGTATTCACAGCCCTGTAGAAGGAAGGTCTCTATTTGTCCACTGAGCAAAGGCAGGGAGAACTTCCACAAGATGAAGATACTACTACTATTCAATAAGACCTGGGATTTTTCAGCTGAAACAGTCAATAGCATTAGAGCCAACTTATTTTTGTTTATACTGCTACTTATTAATAAAAACCACAAATTAATCCAAACATTTCCAGCAAAGGTGTGACCTAGTGGTCAACTACTATTATGAAGCAGAATTACACCCAGGTGCAAAGACCCCTTTGCCTGACACCGTGAAATATGTGCTGAGAATTGTTGGTGCAGAGATGTGGCCAGGATCTCTATCTTATTATACTGGATGACAATACTGAGTAACTCGGCTAATTGTCGTAGAGTTATTCTGGATTTTTGTCATAAAACTGGCACACAAAATCTGACCCATGGAGTCATATAAACTGCAAAACTGAGATTGTATCTGCATACACATTTTGAACATGTCAAAGGCTAAGGCTATTCCCATCCCTGGTTTTGGGTGGTCCCATTATAAAGATAGAGGATTTTGCAAGATTTGAAGCTGGAGCCAAATCTGCAGATGTTTAAGGCTCACATATATTTAATTCTGGGGTTTTAGTCCATCCCTAGTTGAAACATCTGAAAAGCCACTACAGTAGTTACTTCAGACAGATTCTGTGAAAACTTTGGAAGCAGAAAACAATTTGTTCAACATAAGCAGTCACTAGCTGACAAGCAAGTCTACATTAGCCTTTTTAAAGAATGCAAGTGTTACTAAGGACAATGCCTTTTTTTAAGAAAAAGGAAGTATTGAGGAACCAAGTGTAATAAACGGTAGGAAAAATAAACACATTAGCTGGCTTTAGTGCAGACAAATGGATAGTTAAGGAAGAAATTCTATTTCACAAAGGTCATTCATTAGCTTCTACATTCCTTATTACATTTATATGCATGCCAATTGTATTCATCAAAGGTCTTGGTTTTCTGTGTGCCAAAAAAGAATAATGATCACTTTAATAAATAATGACATAATGAAATTAAAAAATGGAAACTATTTACATCAGATGCTAGCATGTAGCACCATCCAAGAAAAGAGGCTGAAAGTATTTGTACAATGCATTTAAAAGTTATATCTGACAGCACCTCTCTATCCCCCTGAGCACGCAAACCTGCCTCCTCACCTCCAGCCTTTACCTTCCTCAAGCTTTAACCCCCACATCCTGCAAACCCACCCTCCCATCCCCAGGCTTAATCCGTCTCAACTTCAAGACGTGCCCACACCCCCTCCTCAGGATTAACCTGCCTCAGTCCCAAACTGCCCCCTGGGACTAACTCATGTGTGGTGCTGGCTGGGGAGCCTACTCCAGGTGGCCATGTGTGCCCAGTGCAAGGAAGGCTGGCATGGAGGTGCTCTGCTAATGAGGGTGAGCTGAGTCATGTGGCAGCTCAGCTAGTGGGGCAAGTGAGGGGCTCTCTGCAGCCTCCTGCCATGCTGTTGCTGAAATAATGGAACTTCATTCATTTGGTTTAACGGCCAGCTCCCTCCCGCTGCCCTGACAGCCATTAAACCAATTAATTTAGTACTACTGTTTCAGCAGCAGCAGGACAGGGAGCTGCAGAGGAATCAGCTATTGTAAAGGAATTTTCTCGTGGAACCCTTATTTTCGCTTTGTGGAACCCTGGGATTCCTCAGAACACTGTTTGGGAAACATTTTCCTCATGAATGAAGACAACAGCCTGATTCTCTTTTAAGGTGACTCTCAGTGCTGCTGTAACTTCCACGGGCTTCTACAGAAGCTGCAGGAAACAGAGAATAGCCAGAGCACGGCCAAAACACTTGGTGTGGTTTACCCCCAGCATATACTTTCTGTGCTGAGAGACAGTAACTCTTAGTCACTGTAGGAGCTCTGCACAGGTTAGGGAGCCCCACCACACTGGAGGTATTCCATAAGGGTCTGTTCCTGCCCCCTTTACGATCTCTTTACGTTGCCAAAGCAGCACAAAAGGACTGGACTACATCAAAGAATCAGGCTGAAAATATGTAAAATAAATACATAATTGGGATGATTCATTTCTAAACTTACTAGTGTCTGAACAGGAAAGCCAGCTCCAGCAAACAGATTTTTATGCAGTCCTTTTCCAAGTTTATTTTGAAAAGCTCATGATGTAATCAGTTGGCAAATGTCACTTTTAGAAACCGGCTCATTTAGACTGGTCTCCATATGGCTATAAAAAAAGCTTCAAATGTTGCCCATATTTTGGACCTTAATAATACCGAGTCACATTTACACCTAGATTGATTGATTGGTTACCTGGGGAAGAGCATGTGGACTACTGGGATACATACAGCCCTGATCTCCTATGCACTTTCCCCTGGGGTGTCCAACCAGTTCTGAAGAAGTAGCGAATATCATGCCTATGGCTGTAGTGAACTAACCACATTAGTCTGAAAATATATTTGTTGTTCAAGCCAATTAGCCAGACTCAACTGGCCAAGTAGCCACATGTGGCTAGTGTGTTGCACACCACGACCCTAGAGGGATTGATGGTGCTGCCAACTTTAAAATCTCTGAAAATATACTTCACAGCAGCATCATTGGAGACCAGTAAAACAATCCAGCTCACTTCCTAATTACTAATCGTTTTACATTGAATAGAAAAACAAAAGGCTTACCACCCAGTGGGATCATATGTGTATGACCCCCAAATAATTGTTTAACTTCAGAAGGTTTATTATCGCCTAACAGGAATGAGAAACCTATTTTTTAATGGGTTCCCTAGTCGGGGCAGTGCAAGACTTCCTTTCTTTGAAGAAGATCTCTATGGTAATTGATGTTAATGAGCAGCAAGCCATGGAGAAGCTCTGGGTCACCAGGTAGGAAGCCCCCCAAGAGATAATCTAATTAGTCTCCAAAACAAATTACTTTCAACCTAAACAAATTACTTTCAATCACTCTGCAGCAGATAAGATCAGTGGAGAGAGCTCAAAGCTGATGACAGCTGGAGACTGAGGCTTCATGAGTTTATGGATTGATCGCTTTTCTCTTTGGTCTATTTTGCTGAATGACAATGGAGTGACAGAAAACTGGAGCCCAGAACTGTGCTTTCCTCTAATTTCATTCAGATAAGTGCACAGGATTTCTCCAAACCAATACTATTTACAGTGAAATCTCCTGATTGAGTGGACAAAGGGACATTACAAAAATCACAAACATATAGGCTCATGTGTATATTATGAGAAAAGACTTCCAATTTTAAATGTACATAGACTCATGCTGCATGAATTATAATCTTAATAGTTGCATGATTTCACTGAGAAATATTGCATCAACATGCAAAATATTACACTGTTGTTTCCTATGTGCTTGTTCAGCACCTAGCAGAATGGACCCATACATGGCATAATGCTTTTAGCTGCTGAATAAAAATACCAATAATTCATATGCAGTGTCTCACTCTCCTCCCTTTAAAGTAAATGGCATTACCTTCATAGCAGAATGTGGTCCATCTGTCAGGAGATCCACCATGGATCAAGGACAGGCTGTTATCTGTCAACAGGTGTTCTACTGTTGGTAGAGATTAGTCTAACAGAGATCAATGGTTGTTCTGCTTTAGGTCACTGGAGATCTCCAATAAAAATAAAAAGTAATATATAGTTTTCAGTGATCCCCCACTGCAGAATGAGACCCTGAGCCTAGCAAGGTGAACCTCATGGGCAGAGCCTTGCACTGTGTGGATGCCCACCGAAGCTAATGAGGTGCTGTCTGAGCACATCTCTCCTTTCCCGCAGTTCTGTTCAGCTGAGTCAGTTTTCTCCATATGACAGAGCAAAGGGACTATGAGAGTCAGAGAACACAACCCTGCCACGAGCTCCCCAGCATGTAGGAGGAAGGTGCAAGCTGCACTATCCTTTCCATGGCTAATCAGAGTCATGAAACACTCTGTACAGTGGAGTCCACAGTTCACTTCAAACTTTTTGGTTTGATTTGTTCACACAAGGGTCCATGGAACACCCCTGTGCCTCAAACTGGATATGCAAGAGGTTGGAGAGATGGGCGCATTATGAATGAGCAGGGATGTGGGGCACAAAGGGCCAGGGACAATCGGTCCTGTAACTCTTGGCTCAGTTAATGGAGTTATATTTCTTTTCATAGTTATTTAAAAAAATTAGAATGTCACTGTGTTCACATAAGTACATAAAATGGGAGAATTCAGATTTCTTTGCCTCGTAGGTCAGACCAATGTGTATCACATGAGCAATAGTCAGACAGTGGGTGATCTTGCATTCCATTCCACATGTGTTGAAATACTTAGGTTGACAAATGGAGGGGAAGGTCCAGCCCTAACTCTGAATTTCCTTGTTTTCCCTTTTTAACTAAGGCCTTTCATCTTATTTTTAAACATGAGGGGGGTTTATCTATATATTTACACAGGTCAGTTGGTTAATTTGAATGACTTTCAAACAGAATAAGCCATCTAGTCCTCTTCGGTTTTCTCACTACCCACAAGTGTAACTTCAATAAACTTGAATTACATTTTTAAAGCCATCCATTCTTTTTCCATGTCTATTTGTTATCTGTTCTGCTCTTCTTACTTTCAAATAGCCTTTTAATTGACCATTTAAACTAGGAAATTATGGCTGATTAGGATCAATCCAAATGCAATGCTCAACTGGACTGGCAATTTTAGTACCATTGTTTTAGTTACTTCTGCTTTGTCAAATAAAGGTCAACTCTAGCTGCCATTGACAGGATGCTTCAGTAACCTTTGCCCTTCAATTCTTGACCCTGGCTATCCCTGAGCCATGACTCATAGCGGCAAACCCCCAATGTGACTAGTTAAGAAACTGGGCTGGGAAATCATATCATAAATTCAGTTTCCAGATTACTCAGGAATCATGCAATTATACCACCATTAAAGTGTAGCCTCAGGAGGAAGATTATCTCAAAAGACCTTTGAGTGAAAGAACACTTTCTAGGAACCTTTGTCCCCTTCTTCTTCAACCTAAACTCTCTCCAAAGTCTCTATGTAGTTTAACCAATTATAATAAGGACTGAGAATGACTGTCTTGCCAAGCGGGAAGATACCACTATACTGTAAAATCCAAATGAAGTAGAGTGGCCGTGTCTACACTAGCAAGTTCTTTCAAAATATTTTTCGAAAGAAGAGGGCTCTTTTGAAATATCCAGTGGAGCATCTACACACAAAAAGTGTTCTTTTGTAATTAAATTGAAAGAACAAGGTGCTTCTTTCAAAATCGCTCTTCCACTCCTGTTTCAGGAAGAGCACCTTCTTTTGAAAGCTTCTGTCAAACGAAAGCGGCCACGTCTACATGAGCAAATACTTCTGAAAGGAACATCAAAAGTAAGGCCCCTTTCAAAATTCTCCATGGAGAGTCTACACACAAGCCACAGCCTTTCGACATGAAATTTGAAAGAATGGGACTGTTCCATTGCAGTCAGTCCTCCATGCCCATGGTGGGAAGAGCACCCCCTTTCGAAAGACTCTTTTGAAAGAGAGCATGGGTAGATGCTCCACAGATGGCTATTTTGAAAGAGGGAGTCCTCCATGGTGCTGGCAGGCAGAAACACTGCTCATGGCACAAACAGAGATCTATGGCTCCTGTGTCCAGCTGTGGTTAAAGAGACAGGTTCCCACAAACCACTAGGCAGGAAGCTAACAGCATGCTGGCAGCAGGGAGCCCACACTGCTGATCTGCACACTGCATCCAGCAATGCCCCAGGCAGACCACCGTGCTCTCAGGACCCATGGCCAGCACCCCAGACTCCTGATTCCCTCAGGGGCCCCTCAAAGACAGCAGGGAGCTCCCCCCAGGAGCTGAGCCGGGTGCTGAAAAAGAGGGCCCCTCCTGGACGGAGGCTGAACTCTGGGACCTCCTCTCCTTCTGAAAGGATGAGGAGGTCCTGCACCAGACAGGGGTCCAGTGAAAGAACATGGCTGCCTTCAAGTGGCTCTTGAAGGTGCTCACTAGCCGGGGCCACCCCAACCACACCATGGACCAAGTGTGGCCCAAGATAATAGAACAGAGGCAGGGGGACTGCAAGGCCAGGGACTCCCCTATTTTAAAGAGCTGGACCACCTCTCTGACCTAAAGGAGGCCGCACTCCAGCAATGGTCCTGGACACAGCCAAGCCAGAGACAGAGACAGGGATGGACAACAAGAACCACCTGAGACCGTTAGCCACCTACAGACCCTAGCAGATGGTCCAGCATGCGGAGGCAACCAGCAATGACAAGGGTTCAAGCGAGGGGGCCCTCGTCATCGACATCCTGTCTGGTCCGTCCAGCTGGGCCCCCTCCACCAATACCTTACCCGAGATCCTGGAGGGACTCTAGGGTAGGTGTCGTGCATCCCAGAAGCCCAGAGACCCAGAGAAGGGGTGCATGGTCCTGCCCAGGGTGGCTGCAGTCCACTCACACAGCTGCTGGCCCCAGTCCAGATGCAACCTGGATGGCTGTGCTCCCTGGGCCCTGGATGGGGCTGCATGCAGCACTCAGCACCAGCAATCCTGGACAGTACCACAGGCTGCACAGCCATGGAGGGACTGGGGCAGGGTCAGACGGAAGCCTGCACTTGCTCCTCCCATTAGGGGAACCCTGGAATCCAGATTTCACAGGACCCCCAGGATGGTGGAGGGAGGGGTGGGGACACAGGAGCCATTGCACAGGACTAATGGCCTATTCCTCTGTCCCCACAGCTCCAGCACCTGAGAGCCAGCCAAGTCTCATCCGTAGGCCAGGAAGCCCCACCACAGAGGACAAGGGGGAGCAGCCCTTACCCCAACCGAGAATGACAGGGGGCCACCACCAGGTCATACACCGGCACCACCAGGGTGGGGAGGAGGATGCAGGGGACACTGCACATGCCACTGCCCTGAAAGACCTCACCAGCATGCTGCAGGAGTGGCTCATGATGGAGTGACAGGCCTGAGACAGGGGGGTGGCCAACCTGGACACTCTGACCCAGGCTGTGACTGCCCATCTGGCCCTGTCTGCTGCCTCCTCACAAGCGCCCCTGCACTGAGCCCCCCCTGCAATAACCCCTCTCCTACCTCACCCCACACACCAGCCCCCACATAAGCCCGACCTTGCTGCCCTGATCCCAATCAACCTATCCCCAGCTGGCCTCCTCCAACTGGCAAACATGATAATGGTCAGGGCTGGATGTGCAGAGGCTGCTCCCCCACCCACCCTCCCTACCGTGTGGAGCCTGGCAATGCCCCTACTTCCCTGTGCTCCCAGCCCCAGCCCCAGCCCCAGCCCCAACAGGGACTGCAGGCATGCAGGGTTGGGGGTAGGGGCTCCTGCAGCCAACGGGATAAACGTAGCGAGGGTTAAGGCCCCCCCACCACCAGTCCTCCTGGAGCATTTGTGTCCACCCCCCCCACCCCAGGTCCCCCTTATACATAGTTCATCCCACCCCTAGTAAATAGTTGATGATTTTACATAGACACAGTCATTGGTGTTATGAGCCCAGTAAAACTTTTATTTGTGGTCACCCTGTGTCCCCTATGTGTGTGTGGGGGGTGGGGGTGGGGTGTGTGTGCATGGGGGTAGCAGTGGGGGGGTTGTGCCTGGGAGTGGTGATGTGGGGGCAGTGTGTGTGGGAGGGTCATTGTGGCTTCCAGTTGAAGGCCTTGCACAGGGCTTCCCTTACCGGCACCCTCGTCCTGGCAGCACAAGGCAGTGGCCAGCTGCTCATAGCTTCACCCAGCCTCGGCAGCCCACCCCTGCCTGAAGGGTTCATGCTTCGACTCCGTGGAGTTGTGCAGGGTGTAGCACGTCCTGACCAGCACTGGGACATTGAGGAGGCCCACATCCAGCCTCTTTAGGAGGCAGCAGAAGAGCCCCTTGGGGCAGCCAAAAGCCCACTCAACTGTATTATGGGCCCAGTTGAGCTGCTCATTAAAAATTTCCTGGCTAGGCTGCGTGTGTCCTGTGTAGGGCCGCATAAGCCAGTGCTGCAGCGGGTAGGCTGCACTGGCCACAATGCAGGGCAGTATCGTGGTGTCCCTGTCAGGGAGCTCCCGCTGGGGGATGTAGGGCCCCTCACCCATCCAGCGGCCGAGCCGTGAGTTCCGAAACATCTGGACATCGTGGGTGTGGCCGAACCAGCCCATGCTTATGTCCATCAACCAGCCCTTGATGTCAACAAGCACCTGCAGCACCATGGAGTGGTAGCGCTTGCAGTTTACATCGGCCCCGCCGGTGTGCTCTTGGACCCAGATGGTGACATGGGTGCTGTCCAGTGCCCTGAAGCAGTTGGGGAAACCCAACTCCTCAAATCCCACAAGGGTGATGTCGAGGTCCCCCATGCAGATGAGCTGGCAGAGTAAGACATTGCTGATGGCCCAGACAACCTGCAGGGTGTGAGGAGCGGACACACTCATGAATGTGGATTGGGGAACTCTGTGCCCACCCATTCCCTTCCCCGCTGCCCTGTCCCCACCCTCATCCCCTACAGGGCATTCCTCTCTGGGACACCTTGCCCCTGCCCTCTGCAGGCGCCCCATCCCCGTCCCTTCGCCCATCCTTGCTGGGGACCAACTCCCTGATACCTGATGGTGTCCCTTGTTGGGGGCCCCCTCCCTGGAGCCTGTGGTGGGAGTGAGACCTGAGCCTGGCTTACCTTGATAAGGATGGCCCCGAAGGTGGCCTTGCCCAACCCAAACTGGTGGCCGGAGGATTGGTAGCTGTCTGGGCTGGCCAGTTTCCATAAGGCAATGGCCACCCTTTTCTGCAGGGGGAGTGCCAGCCTCATCCAGGTGTCATGGTGCTGGAGGGCTGGGGCAAGCCAGTGGCACAGCTCCAGGAATGTCCGCTTGGTCATCCTGAAGTTCTGAAACCACTTGTCATTGCCTCATTCCTCCAGCACCAGCCAGTCCCACAAATGCGTGTTTGTGGGGTAGCCCCACAAGTGGCGGATGGCCTGGGGGACTGGATGAGGGTGCTGCAGCCCAAGGACAGCTTGCAGGATGGTGGCTACCAGGGTGGCCACTTGAAGCCACTGCAGGACTGCAGCCAGCACCGCAGGCAGGATGCTGGCCACAGCCTGGATGGTGGCCGGGGGGAGACCTGCTTGGGGTCCATGTTGTGCCCGATGGCGCCTCTTCTGGATGCTGTCCCTGCACTTGCTTGTGGATGGCTAGCCGGCCCTCATTGTGTGTGCAGGATGGGGGTCTTGGGGAGGAGCCCTTTAAAGGAGCAGCTGGCAATAACCCCGGAAGGGCTTGTCCGCCATGCGATCCTGCCCGTGGCGTTTCCTGGCCCTTTACTTTTGAAAGGTCACCCTGGGGACATGTGGACAGTCTGTTTCGAAAGGGTGGATGCGCCTTTCAAAAGGGTGGGTCGTTTCTTTGATCTGTTTTTGTCTTTGTGGACATTTGCTTTCGAAAGGCTGTCTTTCAAACGTATTTTTGAAAGATGCCCTTTCAAAACCACTTTGTAGTGTAGATGTAGCCAATGTGCGTAGACACTTTGAGGGCCCTTTTTTTTTGAAAGACCAGTCTTCATGACGCCTGATTTTTCCATCCCTGGCCCATTCTTTCAAAAGAGCGGGGGCTGTGTGGATGCTCTCTTTTGAAAAAACAGATTGCTCCTTTGATCCTCTCTTTTGTGTGTGTGGATGCACTCTTTTGAAAGAAGATCTTCTGGAAGAGATCTTCCTGAAGGACCTCATTTGAAAGATCTTTCTAGTGTAGATGTAGCCACTTTCTTTACTGAATGCATTTTGGAGGGCTTGTATTCAAATATTTTACTTCTGCTTTCCAATATCTCTCTCCTTGGCTTTCAGGCTTTCCTCAGCTGATATAAATGGAAAAAATCCATTAACTTCAGTTGAATCACTCAGATTTCCATCCACTGAGTATATGGCTATGTGCAACACATGCTAATCAGTGTAATTTCTAAATGACGCTGAAATCCTAAATGCCATTGCTGGCATATTTAAAATCACAATACCCCATTAAACTTGTTCAGGATTTTTTCTTTTTTGTAATATCTTAATAACCAAAAGTGAAGTAAGTGAATAGTCATTCTACAAACCTCCCACTTCTGCACTACATGGACATTCTTGACACAATCACATTTACCGGCATGCATTAATCATTTACAGCTCTTTAACCCTTTCGCAAATGCTATCTTGTCCCTGAAATGGATTATGATATAATGTACATGATAAGAGACAATGTGTAAAACTAATAATATGCAAAAGTTATGGGTCTAATTTAACTTTATAACTTCCTCTATACCACTTTATCATTTGAGGTAAGGCAGCCTAATCTCCTACCTTGAGCACAAGGCTGAGATCCAGGAACTCCGGAATTCATGTCTCAGCTTTCTGGGCAAGACAGTCTATTTTGCTACAAAGTAGTGCCTCAATTTACGCAAGGGTTGTGTTCCCACACACCCTCATGTGACTCAATTTCACATAATGGGGGGGTGCATCTTTTTTGCCCGGCAGAATGCATGTTCTGCAGCTGGGGCACCTAGAGCTCCTTTTCAAAGTTAAGTCCTGGGGTTAGGGGGCCAGCTGAGGAGAGTTAAGCATGGCAGTGGGTTAGGGCAGTGGGAGAGGGGCAGGGGGGTTAAGTCTGGGATGGGTTAGGGCTGCGGAGGGGGCGGGGGCTGAAGTTGAGCTGGACCCACACACGGCGGGGGTGGTTGACCTGGGACAGTTGGGGGTTAAGCTAGAGCCACATGCCAGGGTGATGAGCTGGAGCTGTCCTGGGGTGGTGAGCCGGGCTGGGGGCAGGGGTTGAACTGGGGCCGGGGGGGTTGAACTGTGGTGTGGGGGTTGAACTGGAGCTGTGTGTGGGAGTGGTGAGCCGGAGCCATGCCAGGAGGGATTGAGCCAGAGCCATGCTTGGGTGGTGAGCCAGGCCGCAGAGGGGTTGAACCAGGGTTTGGGGGGTGTTCAGCTGGTGCTGCAAGTGATGGGTGGTGAGTTGGAACCGAAGCCAGAGCTGGGCGCGGGGGCAGGGGCGGGGGGGATGAGCCGGAGCCGTGCATGGGTAGTGAGCAGGGCTGCAGGGAGTTGAGCCAGGGCCAGGGGGAGTGAGATGTTGAGGGTTTTGAGGGGGAGCGCATTTCAGGGGTTTACTGTATCTTGGTTTCGGAGCTGCAGCTGTGGAAAAAGACTAATATTCTGGGGTGCGCTATCAAGAGTATTATATCAGAAACATGGGCAGTAATTGCTCGGCTCTGCTCTGCACTGATGAGGGCACAGTAGGAATACAGTGTCCAGTTCTGGATGCCACACTTGAGGAGAGATGTGGGCAATTGGAGAGAATCTGGAGAAGCACATCAGCATGATAAAAGGTGTAGGAGACCTGACCAATGAAAGAAGTTTAAAAGCACTGGGCATGTTTAATCTTGAGAACAGAAGAGTGTTTTCAGTCCTCGGTCCTCACTCAGTTTTTAAATAAGTTAGGGGCTATTATAAATAAGTCACTATGGTAACTCTCTGCCTACGGCTACACTACATTCCTCTTTCGAAAGAGGAATGCAAATGAGGGAAATCAAAAATGCAAATGAAGCAGTGATTTACAAATCTTGTACTTCATTTGCAGAATCTCTTCCAATTGCTTTTTTGGAAAAGATTTTTTTTTTTAGTAAAAAAGCAGTGCAGATGGGCTTCTTCTGGAAAAAAAAAAAAACATTTTCTAAAAAGCCCTGTACACCTCATTGTTCTCAGAAATAAGGGTTATTTTGAAAAAGCAGGGGTGAGTTTTGAAGGAACCCCATCTATACTGCTTTTTTATCAAAAAACCTTCTGATTGGCTGAGATTACGCAAAAGATGCACAAGATTTGTAAATCAGCACTTCATTTGCATTTTTTGATTTCCTTCATTTGCATTCCTCTTTCTGAAGAGGAATGTAGTGTAGACATAGGTAGAGAGTTACTATAGTGCCTTGTAGATGTAGTATAGATGTAGCTTCTAAGTCCACTGAAGGCAAGAGAAGAAGCAATAGGCTTAATCTACAGCAAAGGAGATTTAGTTCAGGTATTAGAACTTTCTAACTATAAGGCTAGTTAAATACTGAAATAAGCTTCTAAGGGAGGCTGTATACTTCCTGTCACTGAAGGTTTTAAGAACAGGTTGAACAAACACCTGGCATACTTTATCCTGTATCTGCACAGAATACTAACCTAAATAGCCTCTAAGATCCCTTTCAGGCCTACATTTCTATGGTTCTTCCTTTGAAAAAGAGAGAAAATTATTCTCTCCTGTCTCAGAGGGTGTTGTGGGGATTAATTAGTTTGTGTGTGTGCATTGCTTTGAAAAGGCAAAGAATTATATTGGTTTTAGTTATGTTAAGATCCAAAGCTGTCAGAACACAGCACTTGTAGATGCACAAGTGCTGTAAGTCCCAAATTTATGGAATACCCCAAGGGTGCTAAAACCACTGTATAGTGAGGGTGCTGAGAGCAGTTGAATCAAACTGTAGTCCCTCTTATATGATGGAAACTGCTCACACCAAAGCGTGGTACAGCTAAGACTGCCAACTTTTTGCCTTCAGAAAACTGAATGCCCTACCCCTGCCCCATATACCACAGCCCTGCCCCTTCTCTGCTCTTACTCTGAGGCCTAGCCCCCCACTCACTCCATCCCCCACTCCCTTGTTCACTCCCTCCCCCATTTTCACTGGGCTGAGGCAGAGGTTTCGGGTGTGGGTGGGGGTGAGGGTCAGGGCTCCAGCTGAGAGTGAGGGGCCAGAAATGAGAGATTCAGAGCAGTGGGAAAGGGCTCCAGACAGGGGCAAAGGGTTGGAATGCAGAAGGGTGTATGGGCCCTGAGAGGGAGTTTGGGTGGTGGTAGGGCTTAGCCTGGGGCAGGAGTGGGTTTGGAGTGTGGCATCTGGGAAGCATGTCTGGGTCTTTGGTACAAGATGGACCATGGGGCTCTGCTCACGGCCCTCACCTGTCAGAATCATGTCTGAAGATACCATTGGCCACAGTTCCTGGCCAATGGGAACTGCAGAGTCAGCACTGGGGGCAGGGGCAGTGCAGGGAGATCCCTGGTCATCTCTTGCACCTAGGACATGCCAGCCACTTCCAGAAGCCACGAGGAGCAGGGTGGGCTTTGAACCCTCCTGAGCCCATTGTGCCAAAAACCAGACTTTTAGTGGCCCAGTCAATGGGCTGACCAGAGCCACCAAAGTCCCATTTTGCCTGGGTGTTCTAGTCAGAAACCATCCCCTGGCAACTTGCTGCTGCAGCATCCCCAGCATCCCTAGTTCCAGCGCCTATGGAACACCCTGGCCTCTTAATAATGGACATATTATAACATTAGAACCTCTGAACCAGGTTCAACCCCTTCTTTATATCAGGAGAGCAAACTGATGATATCATTGTAGGTGTTGCTTTATTTCTCTGAGGAATTTATCAAATCAGGGATTCATAGACTCCTAATTCTGAAAGCCAGAAGGTCATCTTAGTCTGATCTTTTGCATAACATGGGACATAGACTTTCACTCAATAATTCCTATATCACGACAATGGCTTGTGATTGAAACAGAGCTTAGAAGGATTTATTAGGCTCATGCGTAACAAATAAAATAAGATATATTTCATTCCTGAAATAAATTACAATGTAATGCAGGTTGCACCTCTCTAATCTGGCACTCTCTGGTCTGGCAACTTCCATCATCCAGCAGGATTTTAGTTAGCTGAATGTGCATTTATCATGGGCATATCCAAGTTTCATGTGGTTCCATAAAGCTTTTTTACAGCTATCAGTTCTGGCTGTCAGTGTTCTCTGCTGTTATTTAGCTCTAATTTACCCCTAAATGTCTCCTAGTAGCCTGAAACAAAAAAGCAGTCTCGTAGCACTTTAAAGACTAACGAAATAATTTATTTATTAGCTTTTGTGGGGCAGAACCACTTCTTCAGATTTGGAAATTCTGATGAAAGTAAATTGGCACAATGAGAATTTAGCAGAAATATAGAAAAAAAATGAAATGAAAACTGACAAATCAGCTATCTAGGACAGAAGGAGGGATGCCAGCGGGGCGGAGGGGGAGACAAAGGGTGGGGAAGAGGGGGAAGAAAATTACTTACAGCAAGTGTCTATTGAGTGACTTGCCTGAGATTACCACGTATATCAAAGATGGATAAAATGTCCTTGTAATGTGTAAGGTAATTGGAACATGATATTCTCAGATGCTCTGGGTGAGAGGCTTATGCTCTCCTACAGACAACCACATAACCTCAGAAAAATTCTCACTAGTGACCACAGGCCATACCACAGCAATACTAATCCTGGAACTTTTCCCTGCAACAAAGCCCATTGCCAACTCTGTCCACCTATTTACTCTGGAGACACCATCACTGGACCTAACCACATCAGTTACACAATCAGGGGCTCATAGTCCTGTACCTCCACTAATGTCAAATATGCCATCACATGGCAGCAGTGCCCCTCTGTTATGTATATTGGACAGACTAGACAATCACTTCACCAAAGAATGAATGGACACAAAGCATTAGGAATCTGAATACACATAAGCCCATCAGTGAGCATTTCAATGGAGCAGGCCATAGCATTAAAGACCTGAAAATTTGCATCCCAAAACAAAGAGACTTTAACACCAGATTACGAACGGAGAGTTTATTCTCAACTTCAATATTTTGCACCTAGGTCTCAATAGACGTAGCAATTATCTTATACATTACGGCTATGCCTACAATAAGGTATTCTTTCAAAAGCCAATCTTTTTGATGATACAATCTGTAAGACAGTCTTTTGAAAGGGCTCATCTACACACAAGAAGCAAATGCGCCTGCGATCTGCTCTTTCAAAAGACTGCTCCACCCTTTCGAACGTGAGCATCTACACACCCACGGCCTGCCTTCTGGGGCCTGCAGCCAGCTGCTTCCTTAAAGGGCCCCTCCCAAACACCCCCACCCTGCACTCGCTTTGGCCCACAGAGTGGCCACAAGCTGTGCAGAGCCCCTGCAAATACACAATGGTGCATACAAGCCTGTCCCAGTGGATCCCCCCCCGCAGTGGCTCCTTCTTGTCAAGCTGGCCATCCTCCTTGCCTTGGTCCCCCTCACCACTGGAGACCTCAGCGGTGACCGGTTCTGCCTCCTGAATTGCCAGTCCAGGCCTCTCCTCCGCTGCAGGGTGTGGCTCCTCTAATGCAGTGTCCAGGAGGGATGATGGGGAGATGCTTTCCCAGGGCCCCAGGAGGCAGTGGAGCTCCCTGGAGTAGAGGTGGGTTGCAGGACCTGCCCCTGAGCAGCTGGTGGAGTCCCTTGCCCAGGCACAACCCTGACACAGCTCTTTAACTTTGCTCTGCACCTGCTCAGCGTTGCATGCAGGATGCCCTCGGATTGCCAGCTGCTTGGAAAGCCATGTGAATGCAACTACATTTGCCTCTCTCCCTCCATCTGCTTCAGGACCTCCTCATCTTTTCACAGACCCAACAAGTTCCTCACCTCAGGCTCAGTCCAGGAGGGAGCCCTTTTTTCTGGGGATGTTCCCAGCTCCTGTGTGCCCTGTGATGGCTTGGAAGGGGGCCCTAGGACTATTGTGGAGGCTGGCTGTTGGCTTTTGTTCACTCCTGCTGGGGTGGCGGTCAGGCATGCTGCAGTAGCTCATGCTTCAGCAGCTGCGAGCATGCTCTCAGCTTCCTGTACAGGGCTTTCTGGGACCATGGGGCTTTAAAAACAGCTGGACATGCAAACCATACAGCCCCACCATTGATGGTCAGGGCATCTCCTCAGTCTGCCATGGCTGGCACCATGGATGACTCCTCTTTCAAAAGAGTGGCGTGTGGAGTGTCTACACAGGTTCTCTTTTGAAAGAATCTTTTGAAAGGAGGCGCTCTTCCTGATACGTGATCAGAGGAACGCTTTCGAAAGCTGTACCACATTCCTCCAATTTTCTTTTGAAAGATCACATTACAGTTTAGAGGCTCCATGAGCTCTTTTGAAAGAGGGATAGATATTTTGAAATTATTGGCCAGTGTAGATGTAGCCTATAAGGGCAGTTTTCCCTATCTATAATATTCCTACTGATCTCAGGCAAGGCACTTAACTTAATAGACACTAGTAGTAAGTAGTTTTCTTCGCCCTCATCCCCACCTTCACCTCCCACCCCTTATTCTGAATTCTGTCCCAATGGGTACATTGGGATGAGAATGCAGAAACGGCTCTAACTTTTGACTTCAATCCCTCTCTAATAACATACTTCTTCTCCGATCTTTTCATGTTAGAATTTCTGAGTGAGTCACCAAAAGGAATCAAAATGCATGAGATTTAAATAGTATAAGCTTTTTTAGGTTCCCATCCTGTCTTCTGCTGAAGTAAATGAGAGTTTTCCTATTGAGAGCAGGGACAGGCCTTAAAAGCAATATTATCTAGCCTTGAAAATGTGACAAACTGAGAGCACATAGAATGTTCTACAGAATATTGACTTTGACTTGGCTGACAACAATGTGGAGTTCTTCACCGCTAGACAGCTAGAAATTTGCTGCATGTTTTTCACAAAGATGTTGGGTAAATAGTGTCTGGGGTCATTAATCCCTAGTTTGAGGCAGAAGTGCACATGTAATGCAAAGCTCACTGACACGGAAGTTTACCAACAAAATCCAGTTGTCAAACACCTAAAGCAAACACCACGGGAACAGAACACAAAAGGGAGGAGACTAGCGCCTTGCAAAGCAGAGGTCAAGTTTCAATCTATTCTACACTCCTGAGGGTTTTTTTTAATTTTAATTTCCCAGAATTTCTGGAGATAAATACATCAGTGATAGGCACAAGTCACAATGTGTGGACTGCAAACATTACAAAATGTGGAGAGGAGCCCAGACCGGATCAGTGACAGCTTTTCTGTGTTAAACTGTCTAAATCTTTTATCCAAATGCCCCACAGGACTATAGACAGGATCATCATATCATTGGAAGGAGAAGCTCTCCATCACTGGGGCTACTCCAAGAGCGGCTTGAGATGACTAACTTTAAAGCATGACTTTTATGACATAAGAATCCTTTTTTAGATCACATTTAGGAATGTTTTATTTTTAATCTCTCCTCCCAACCAAGTTACCCAAGCAGCAGGGAGATAAAAAAGTGCTAGGAATCTCCCTTACAGGTGCTTGTTCGTAACCTCATAGGGTCACAAGGTCCTGGAGTTCACCAGCATGCTATTTTAGTGCCTATTGACCTGTGGGTATGTCTGCACTGCAGGCACTACAGCAGTAGCAGCTGTACTGTTGTAGTGTAGACAATGTCTACAGCAATGGCAGCAGCTAGATCAACAGACTGTGCCTACAATGCGGGTTAGGTCAACATAACTATATCTCACAAGGCCAGTTCTCCTGGTAAGCTGAGTGCTTGGGCAGCTGCCCAGGAGAAATTTAAATACCACCCAGCTGATTAGCAGAACACCCACAGCTGCCCGTAGCTAGCAGCATGTATTTCTTTTACTGGTGCACCTCTGTACCTGTCTTGGTACACATAAGAACAAAATTTATTCAGCCCATGGAAGGAAGAAAATTAGAGTGAACACTGCAAAGGACATGATGTTTTTCACAGCTCTAAGCAATGAAGCTAAGTTCATCTGCTTGTTAGGCCAGGTCTACACTAGACCTTAAAGTCAATAGTAGATATGCAGTTCCAGCTAAGGCTATTGCGTAGCTGGAACTGACTTATCTACAGTCAACTTATATGGCTGTTCTCACTGAGGTAGGTCAATGGGAGAAACTCTCCTGTCGACCTCCCTTACTCCTTGTGAGATTGAGGAATACAGGGGTCAACTATTGACCCCTGATAGTTCAATTTCAGGCATCCCCAGGAGGTGTGCGAAATCGAGCCCTGCAAAATCAACCTTTACCAGGTCAATCTTCCGGGTAGTAAAGATGTACCCTCACATGTAAACCAGGCTTATGTGTGTATGGAAGCACATCTTTTGGGATGAATAATGCTGCATTTAGCAGAAAACATTTTGTGGTGGATTAATTTTTTTAATGGAGGTTATTTGAAGCTGCTCATGAAGTTATAGAACCATAGAATCCTGGGACTGGAAGGGACCTCAGGAGGTCATTGAGTCCAGCCCTCTGCTTATAGCAGGATCAACCCTAACTAAATCGTCCCATTCGGGACTTTGTCAACCCAGGACTTAAAAACATCTAGGGATGGAGATTCCCTCCCCTCTCTAGGTAAAGCAGTCCAGTGTTTCACCTCCATCCTGGTGAAACAGTTTTTCCTAATATCCAACCTACACCTCCTCCACTGCAGCTTCAGACCATTGCCCCTTGTTCTGCCATCCATTGCTACTGAGAACAGCCTGTCTCCATTCTCTTTTGGATTTTCTGTCTTATTACCTATCCTTTTCCTAATGATTCACAACATTGTTTGCTTTTTGACTGCTGCTGCACACTGAGTGGCTGTTTTCTGAAAATTGTCCACAATGAATGCAAAACCTTTGGAGACAGATGAGTAGTCAGAAAAAAGGGAAGGGGATGTTACTCCAACATTACACTGGTGTACAGTCAGAATCTGACTGTATGTGCTTCCTGAAAGCAAAGATCATTAGCCAGGTCAGAGCATTCACATATGTAAAATCCACCCAGTTCAGTGGAGCTATAATGACTTATCCAGACAAGGATCTGGCCCACTGAATTATCTTTATCCTGATGTATTTGTCTATTGGTTGATTTAAGAAAAAATAATGCAAAGAATTTCAATACACATTATTCGGGAAAATCAACATTAAGTTGGACACAGCAATAGTAATTTGGTCAAATTGTCCATACATGTATTAAAGTATAAATTCAGCAATATAAATAAAAGAGTAATATAAAATAATTTATATATATAATGTGGCTGAATTACAGTAACTTTGGATGCCAGAAATTCATATTATTAGGTTCTATTATGTCCCTAAGTATTCAAATATAGTTTTGAATTAATGTAAATAACTATTAAATCAGATGTATTGGTTAAGTTAAATCTTTCCGATATTTGTGTAAATAGAAATTGGCCCTAAAGGGAAAAAGAAATGAAAAAGAAAAGAATTGGATGGACTGGGATGAGTTTATTTTTTCTGTAAAATATTGCAATGTTGAAAATTACCCCTTTAATTTTGCCAGCTTTCTCTATGTATACACATATTTAAACAATTCCTCCCAGGCATCAGAATGATATCATCATTTTGATCTGCTGCCTGGCAGGTGGAGGCCAGGAGAAAAGGTGGGGAGAGAGACCCAGGAGGGTGCAGGCCGTCGGGAGGCTGGGGCTGAGCATGTAGCTCTCCGAGTGCCTGGGCGGGCTGGTGCAGGCTGTCTGGCTCCGTGACCTCCCACTGGGAAGTCCAGGTCTAGCTGTGCGGTTTCCCAATCCACTAGGAAGGCTGGGACTGGCTGTATGGCTCCCTAACCTTCCTTGGGAAGGCTGGGACTGGCTGTGTGGCTCCCAAACCTTCCCGCCCAGCTCCCTGACTCCCAGGGAAAAGAAGCGGGGTTGGTGAGCATAGCAAGCAGGGTATATGTATAAAAATAGTATATGTTTAGTATATGTATAAAAATAGAAAAATTGCCCTTAGAATTTTTGAGAAAATAAATGACAAACACATATGCATTATTTGTGGTCCTGTACAGAAGTAGTTGGATGTTTGCGATACATGTCCCAGGGCATTAGGGCTGCACAAGGAAGAAAGGATTTGGCTTTAACAAACAGGGAACCATTATTGTCCTTACGAAGAAAATGCAGTTCTGGCCCAACTCAAGGGAGTTTTAATCCAATGGATGTTCTCACATCGACTTTATTGGGCTTTGGATCAGGACTGTAGAAAAAATGGCAGACAATATTTGACAACAGGAATGTCAAGTCAATCATGAGTGAAGTAATTCCTTTAGGAATGTGTTCACTGCCTGTAATGATGAAGAATACATTATGTAACAGAATTGTAAAAGATGTTTGAAATAAATTCTATAATTATATTGATTTTTAAGCAGACGTAACAACAAATTGCAATACCATATTCTTCTCTAATGATTTTTACTAGTTTTAGTACAGTAATTTTACAACAGAGGGACTAAAGATGTATAGTACGTGAGGAGGCTGCTTGTATTTTGCCCATTTGGTGCTCTTGTTATTTGATTTATATTTATTTTGTTGTTTTGTGAGTTTAGTTCAGCAGGAAATCCCACAGTTGTGACATCCTGGACACATTCATATGAGGACAATTGTGTCTCCTATTTTTATTACCTGGAACATGAAGCAAAATCCCGCATTGTTCGCTCGTGTCATCCTTGGCAGACTCCAGAAGATTGCTGAGAGGGTGTACCCCGAATCGCAGTGTGGATTCCACGCAGAGAGGTCTACCGTTGACATAGTCTTCTCTCTAAGGCAGCTGCAGGAGAAGTGCAGGGAGCAGAGAAAGCCACTCTACATAGCCTTCATCGACCTGACCAAGGCCTTTGACTTGGTCAGCAGGGATGGTCTGTTCAAACTGCTCCACAAGATAGGCTGTCCTCCACAGTTACTCAAGATGATCCAGTCGTTCCACGAAGACATGAGAGGAACCATCCAATATGACGGCGCATTATCGGATGCTTTCAGAATCAGGAGCAGCGTCAAACAAGGATGCGTGCTTGCTCCGACATTGTTCGGGATCTTCTTTGCACTCCTCCTGAAGCATACCTTTGGATCTTCAACAGAGGGCATCTTGCTGCACACAAGATCTGATGGGAAACTGTTTAATCTTGCAAGGCTGAAAGCTAAGTCTAAGGTGCGAGAAGTCCTCATCAAAGACATGCTGTTCGCAGACGATGCTGCTGTAGTGTCTCACACAGAAGACCAGCTTCAAAAACTACTGGATCAGTTCTCCAAAGCATGCAAGGACTTTGGGCTTACCATCAGCCTAAAGAAGACAAACGTACTCGGTCAGGATGTTGCTGAATCCCCATCAATCAGCATTGACAACTATACGTTAGAGGTCGTCCATGAGTTCGTTTACCTCGGGTCCACCATCACTGACACCCTGTCGTTGGACACTGAGCTAAATAGGAGGATTGGAAAAGCAGCCACAACTCTGTCCAGACTCAGCAAGAGAGTGTGGAATAACAACAAGCTGTACACTCACACCAAAATGCAAGTCTACAGAGCCTGCATCCTCAGCACCCTCCTTTATGGCAGCGAGACTTGGACCCTGTATGCCCACCAGGAAAAGAGGCTGAACCTCTTCTGCTTGCGCTGCCTCAGGTGCATCCTTGGAATATCGTGGAAGGACAGAGTGACCAACACTGCCGTCCTCGAGCAAGCTGGAATCCCAGCCATGCACACCCTCCTCAGGCAGCGTCGACTCCACTGGCTTGGCCACGTCCACAGGATGAATGATGGAAGGATTCCAAAAGACATCCTGTATGGTGAGCTAGCCTCTGGCAAAAGACCTCCCGGACCACCCCCCCCGGCTGCGCTACAAAGATGTCTGCAAGAGAGACCTCAGAGGGGTAGACATCGAGCTGGACAACTGGGAAGAACTAGCAGATGACCGCAGCAGATGGAGGCAGGGGTTGCGCAAGGGCCTTCAGAAGGGCGAGATGAAAATCAGACAGCAAGCAGAGGAGAAGCGAGCGCACAGAAAGCACAATAAAGACTTGCCAGACACCCACTACATCTGCAAGAGATGCAGCAAGGACTGTCACTCGTGTGTGGGTCTTCATAGTCACAATAGACGCTGTAAATGAAGTCATCAATTGAAACTTTAAAGGGCGCGATCCATAGTCTATGCAGACTGAAGGATGCCTACTATTCTACAATAACCTGCAGGCACTAGATCACTAGGCTTCTTTACATGGTCTACTTGTTTGGCAGAAATGTGTCCTCTCCTCAGCTTATTGGAGAGTTGCCAATGGAAACCAAAGGTGATAAAAGATTTTTTTTTTTTAAAATCCCATAATCTTTTATTCCTTTGTGAGATATAAATCCCAAGTTACTTGATGTAACTCTGCTTCTGAGATATTCTAATGTTGTTCCACCACTGACCAGGAGACAGTCTTTTAATATTGTCTCACATAACCTTCTCCACCCTCTAGATCACCAACTTGTCATGGTGAGTGGGCTTATGTGTTCCAATGAATCCAAGAGTGATGCCTTAGGGATTCTTGTACTCCCAGCAGGGTCACCTATGGCTGTAAGATCAAGGGGAGGGTCCAAATGAAGAACAATCTTAAAAGTCTTCAATGGCAGAACAGGTGAAGGATAGGAAGGACAATGCTACAACAGCTGTGAAGCCTGATGAAGGCTGCAGCAGACAGGAGACACCCAAATGTCATGGATTCCATTCCACCGGAACTAGGTCTTCTGTCCATCAAGGATCATGTGGTGTTTGCAATGCAACAGCCTTCCCACATCAAAAGTAGTGGTTCAGATGTCTGATCAGCACTTCCCAAAAGAGATTCTATTTTCCAAGTTGGAGGAAGGATGGAGGAGCATTGGGGGGCCAAAGGATGCTTCCTTTCAGTAAAGCCATGCTGAAGGCACACGTGAAAAAGTGCAGCATCTGTGTCAACATTTGGGAGAACCTTGCCCAGGACCATTCCCAGTGGACAGCAGTCACAGAATCATAGAATCATAAAATTCTAAAGCTACCAGGGACCCCAGGAGGTCATCTAGTCCAGCCCCCAGCCCAAAGCAGGATCAGCCCCAACTAAATCATCCCAGCCAGGAACATGTCAAGCTGGGACTTAAAAGCTTAAAAGCACCACTTCAGTAATGCATTCCAGTGCTTCACCACTATCCTGGTTAAATAGATTTTCCTAATATCTGACCTACATCTCTCCCTCTGTAACTTCAGACCATTGCTCCTTGTTCTGCCATCTGTCACCACTGTGAACAGTCTCTCTCCATCCTCTTTTTAGAGCTTCCTTTCAGTAAGTTGTAGGCTGCTATCAAATCGCCCCCACTCTTCTCTTCTGCAAAATTAATAAGCCCAAATCCCTCAACCTATCTTCATAGGTCATGTGCTGAATCCCCTTAATAATTTTTCTTGCCCTCTGGTGTAACCACTCCAGTACATCCACATCCTTTCTGTACTGGGGGACCGAGAACTGGATGCAATACTCTAGGTGTAGCCTCACCAGTGCCAAGTGGAGGGAAATAATAACTTCTGTAGATCTGCTGTAAATGCTTCTCCTGATGTACCCCAATATACCATTAGCCTTCTTGGCTACGAGGGCACACTGTTGACTCATATCTAGTCTCTCATCCATTGTAATCCCCAGGTCCTTTTCTGCTGCACTGCTACTTAGCCAGTTGTTACCCAGCCTTGTAACCATGTTTTGGGATTCTTCTGTCCCAAGTGTAGAACTCTGCACCATTCCTTTTTGAACCTCATCAGATTTCTTTTGGCTCAATCCTCCAATTTATCTAGGTTACTCTGGACCCTATCCCTACCCTCTAGTATAGCTACCTGATCCCCTAGCTTAGTGTCATCTGCAAATTTGCTGAGAGTGCAATCCTTCCCCCTCATCCGTGTCATTAATAAAGATATTGAACAGTACTGGCTGTAGAACTGATCCTTGAGACACTCCACTTGAAACCGGCTGCCAACCAGATATTTTGCCATTGACCTTACAGTCCATTTATCCAATCCATACTTCCTTAACTCCTGGGCAAGAATGTTGTGGGAGACTGTACAAAGAGCTCTGCTAAAGTCAAGGTATATCACATCCATTGACTTCCTCATACCCACAGAGCCAATTATTTCATCATAGAAGCTAATCAGATCTGTCAGGCATGACTTGCCCTTGGTGAGTCCATGTTGACTACTCTTGATCACTTTCTCCTTTTCCAAGTGCTTCAAAATGGATTCCTTGAGGATCCCCTCCACGATTTTTCTGGGGACTGAGGTAAGGCTGACTGGTCTATAGTTCCCTGGTATGTCCTTCTTTCCTTTTGTGAAGATGGGCTCTGCATTTGCCTTTTTCTTATCATTTGGGATCTCTCCTGATCTCCATGAGTTTTCAAAGTTAATGGCCAAAGGCTCTGCAATGACATTTGCCAATTCCCTCAGTATCCTTGGATGCATTAAATCTGGACCCATAGATTTGTGTACCTCTAACTTTTCTAAGTAGCTCTTAACCTGTTCTTTCCCCACCACTGAGGTCTGTGCCCCTCCTTCCCATACTGCATTCTTTAGTGCTGTAGTTTGGCAACTGATCTAGTCCATGAACACTGAGGCAAAAAAAGCAATGAGTAGTTCAGTTTTACCTATGTCATCTGTCACTAGGTTATCTACTTCATCCAGTAACGGCCCCACACTCTCCCTGACCAAACTCCAATTGTTAACAAGCCTGTAGAAATCCTTTTTGTTACCCTTCACATTCTTTGCTAGCTGCGGTTCCAGTTGTGCTTTTGCTTTCCTGATTACTCCCCAGCATGCTCCAGCCATATATTTACACTCCTCCTTAGTCATCTGCCCAAGTTTCCACTTCTTGTACTTTCCTTTTTGTCAAGGATTTCCCTGTTAAGCCAAGCTGGTTGCCTCCCATATTTGCCTTTCTGACTGTGCACAGGGATGGTTTTTCCTGGGTCTTCAATAAGACTTCTTTAAAATACTGCCAGTTTTCCTGAACTCCTTTCCCCTTCATATCCATTTCCCAGGGGATCCTGCCCATCAGTTCTCTGAGGGAGTCGAAGTCTGCTTTTCTGAAATCAAGAGTCTGTATTTTACTGCTCACCTTTCTTCCTTTTGCCAGGATCTTGAAATCTACCATCTCATGGTCACTGCAGCCCAGGTTACCACTCACTTCTATTTCTCCTACTCGTTCTACCTTGTTTGCAAGCTGCAGGTCAACCTGTGCATGGCCCCTGGTCGGTTTCTTCAGCTCTTGTACCAGGAAATTATCCCCAGTGTTCTCCAAGTACTTTCTAGCTTGTGTGTGTGCTGCTATATTGGTCTCACAACAAATGTCTGGGTGATTAAAGTCTCCCATGAGAAACAGGGCCTGTGATTTGGAAGCTTCTCTTAGTTGTTGGAGGAATTCCATATCTACTTCATCTACCTGGTCTGGTTGTCTATAGCAGACATAACCCACAACACCATCTCCATTGCTTCTGCCTCTAAGCTTAATCCAAAGACACTCAACTGCTTTTCCTCCCTCCATATACGGGAGCACTGAGCAAACAAATTGCTCTCTCACATAAAGTGCAACTCCTCCTCTTTTTTTCCCCTGCTTGTCCTTCCTGAACTGTTTATACCCCTCCATGACCGTGCTCCAATTATATGAGACATTCTACCAAGTCTCCATTATTCCAACCACCTCATACTTTTTTGACTGTGCCAGGGCCTCTAACTCCTTATGTTTGTTACCCAGCATTCTTGCATTTCTTTACAAACACATAGATAATAAGCTGATAGGCCTACATTCTCCTTTCAAATCAGGCATTTTCCTTTGTTGTTGCTTCCTCCTTCCTCACTTACCTCAGGGCTTGTGTCACCGTCCCCCAATGACTCGTTTAAAGCCCTCCTCACTAGGTTTGCAAGCCTGCCTGCAAATATGTTCTTTCCTCTGTTCGTTAGGTGGATCCCATTTCTTTCTAGCATTTCTTGTTCCCAAAACAGAATCCCAGGGTCGAAGAAACCAAAGCCCTCTCTCTGACACCACCTGTGCAACCTTACATTTACCTCTACAGTTCGATGATCTCTACCTGGACCATTTCTTTCAACAGGGAAGATGGATGAAAACACTATTCGTGCTCCATATTCCTTGATCCTTCTTTGCAGAGTTACAAAATCTGAAGTGATCTGCTTAAGGTCAGTCTTGGCTGAGTCACTGGTTCCTACATGGAGTAGGAGGATGGGGTCATAATCTGCAGGTTTCATGACTTCTGGAAGAGACTCCGTCATGTCCTGGATTCTAGCTCCTGGTAAACAGCAAACATTCCGGGATTCCAGGTCTAGACGGCAGATGGATGACACTGTCCCCGTTAGGAGTGGCACAATATGAGAGATCTCACTGCTTTGCAGACAAGGAGAGGCGGAGAAGAAGAAAAGAGCTGCAAAAACTGCCCTCCAGCCTCCAGCCGCTACCAAAGCCTGCCATTTCTGTGATAAGACCTGCAGCTCCAAGATTGGGCTGGTCAGCCATCAACAGACTCACAAATAGGAGGGTGACAGGAAGATGTACTACTTGTTATTGAAACAAAACAGCAGGGGTGTAGGACTTTAAAGACTAACAAAATTAAAGTGCTATATGACTGGTGGTTTTTTTTGTTAGAATACAGGCTAACATGCTACCTCTCTGTTACTACTTGTTATAAAGTGACTGCCAAGAGACAGAGAGGAAGCATGACTTTCTTATAAACAAAAAAGTGACATACAGACTAGAAGGAGCTACTCTAACGGGGTACATAACTACTTGTAAAACTGCTCCTAGAAAATAGTTATCAGTGGTTCACAGTCAAACGGGAAAGGCTTAATAACTGGGATCCTGCATGGAACTGTTCTGGATCTAGTTCTGTTGAATATCTTCATGATTAAGATAAGGGCTTAGAGACTACACTTCCAACATTTGTGGATGATACCAAGCTGTGTGGTTAGGATTAAAATTCAAAATGATGTGAACAAACCTGAGAAATGGTCTGAAATAAAGAGGATTAAATTAAATATAGACAATGTAAAGTTCTTCTGTTAGGAATCAGTGGCACACTACAAAATGAGAAATTACTGCTGAGGAAGCAGTACTGTGGAAAGGTGCCTCAGGTTCATAGCAGATCATAAGCTAAATATGAGCAAACAGCATAATACTGTTGCAAACCCTCTCCGCACACACTCCTTCCACCCGCAAAAAACAACCATCCTTCTTGGTTGTATTAGCAGGAATATTGTGAACCACACATGAGAAATAATTCTGCTTCCCTCCACGCTGATTAAGCCTCAACAGGAGTATTGTGTCCTGTTCTTGTTGCCACATTTCAGGAGAGATGTGGACAAACTGGAGAAAATCCAGAGAAGAACAACAAAGAAGAGTAAGGACCTGGAAAATAAGATCTATGAGGGAAGACTGAAAAAATGGGCTTGTTTAGTCTGGAGAAGAGAAAATCAAGAGGGATGCAACAGCAGTTTTCAAGTACATAACAGGCTGTTACAAGGAGGGAGAAAAATTGTTCTCTGTAACCTCTGAGGGTAGGACAAGAGCAAAGAACTTTAGGCTATGTCTACACTATGAGATAAATTTAAATTTAAGGCAGTTAGCTTGCTATTACCATATGACTTTCTTCACTGTAAATACCATTAGCTTGATTTAGGGAGCTCTAATATCAATATCATAATATCTCCAGAATCTGCTGGGTGTAGCGTCAAGTTCGAATTTAAAAGTTCAAATAAAGGCCAGTGTGGAAACGCCATGTCTTAAAATCGAATTTATTAGCCTCCAGAGGTGTCCTGTATGTAACCCACAATGCCCCACAATGCTCCACTCTGGCTGCTGCTCTCCTGCTGGTGCGCAGGAATTAGGTAACAGGAAGACTGTGAATTTCAAATTGGGACCAGGAAACCCGTGGCTGTGAGGTAATGTTTGTATGAGAGGCTGAGAAATGTCTTTCTTTCTTGGCTATTAGCACTGTGAGTGCGTCTACCCATTACAAATAGCCCCTGCAGGGAGTTCGTGGTTCTGTCTCTACACTTCATATTTTTTCTATGCTGCCTGGCACTGGCTGCTGCCCATCTGCACCATGTGGCAGCAAGGCTGTTGTGGGGGTTGTGCTTGCATAAGAGGCTGAGAGACTTCTTCTCAGCGGTTTACATTTGTGCACAACCCCTCCGCCCCCACAGGTGTCACGCAGTAGGGGTCTTTCATGCACTCAACCAAATCATGTGGCTCGCCCCCGCACCCAGTAAAAGGGTGTGCCTGCCATGAGGTGCTGACCATGCTGCCAGGCAGCACCATGTCCTCCTTTGCTTGCAGTTAGGTCTCCAATGGTGGGAAAGATTTTCGAGAGGACTGCTTTAACTGGACCCCCACCAGAAACATTTTTGGGGCCTTTCTGTCACTGGGGGGAAGTCTGTGCTGGTGGCTATGTGTTGCGAGGCCTGGCTGCTGCATGCGGGGAAAGGTTCAAGTGGCCCTTGAGCCATGGACCCCACAACCCACAGCCAGAAAAGATTTTTGTGGACCATATCAACTGACCATTCAACCGCTCACTTCAAACTGCCCCACAATGGCAACGAAATTTGGTGAGCCCCACCCCCGTGTTGGCAATGTCTGTGTAGTGAAGGGGGAAGACAAAAATATTTGTTATTGTCCTTTTCTATCCTCTTTCTGTTAACTTTGGATCCTTCCATGCAGGGAAGAGGGAGTGGAGGGCCAGCTGAGAACACAGACTGTGCACAGAAGCTGTATAGTGAACCAGGAACCCAAAAACTCTCCCCTCAGCAACTCTTTTTTTCAAATCTTTACTATCAACTGTTTCTTCATGCTTTTCATTGTCCCTGTGTTATTTGCTGGGATGAGATGCAAACAAGGAAGCGGGGGAAAGTCAGTGGAGGACCAGTTGATAAGACGCACACCTGATGATTTTTATCAGATCTTTCCTGATGCAGTTACAGCTAGTTTTGAAAGCAATTCAGCTATAGAGGAAAGGTTTTGGTGCATTTGGAGATCTTTATTGATGCACTAGTTTTCCTTCCTTCTACCTGGAGAAATGGAAGTTTACTTACCATGCAATGCAATGTGGGATGATTATGTGAAATACCAGAGAAAATACCCAGAATGCTGCAAGGATGAGGGAACTGTGGGATTGGTTCCCACAATGCACTGCTGCAACAGTTTGCTGTTTGAGTGTGGCAGCAATAAGTTGACTTTGTGAGGTGCATGTGGGGAGGTGAGGATACTCCAATTCAAATTTATAAAATCCACCTTTACTAAATTTATAGTAATGAATTTGACTTTACCTCATAGTACAGACATAGCCTCAATTTCAGCAAGGGCTGTTTAAGTTGAACCTTACTAGAGCCCTGCACATCCATGGATATCTGCTTTATGTTTGTGGATGTGGATCCTGATCTCTGCACTTCTGCCTAAGTGTCTGAGACAGAGATTGAGTGAGGGCTCTGGGAGGGAGTTTGGGTGCTGGGTGAAGGCTCTGGGCTGGAGCAGGGAGTTGGGGGGAAAGACGAAGCAGAGTCCAGGGAGAGGGTTCAGGCTGTGGAGGGTGAAGGTGCCACACTTCGCTAGGGAACCCCCCTGCAGCAGTGGCTCCTGGGAGGTGGGGGCTCTCTGGGCACTGCTGTCCTCCTGACTCCTTGTGCTCTCCCCAATGCATCTCCTAGCCCTATCTGCCACCCCCAGGTGACCTAAAATGCCCCAGAGTCCCTGCCACCACTACCCACAGCCCAGCTGGGCAGATTGGCTTCCTGCAGCTCATTCCCTGCCAGGGGATGGGAAACAGTGTCTCTGTGCTATGCACTACTCCACACCATATGCCCCTCTCCTGCCCACAGGGATGCTCATTCTGGCAGCCACATGGAGCAAGCAGCAGGAAAGTGCTTTGCTCTGTTGTGCTGTTCTTGTGGCTCCCAGGGCATTTTAATTTCTTGGGGCATGGCAAGAGGGCTGGGGGACGCAGGGGACGGGGGCAGCGAGTTTTGCTGGAGCCTGGCTTCAGGGCAGAAATATTCCTGGTGCTGGGGCACCATGGCCCAATATAAGTTGCCACTTATGCTTGCTGACAATCCTATTGTCCAGGAGGTACTTACAAATTGTTTAATAGTTTATTCCAGTAGCTTTCCAGGTACCCAAGTCAGGCTGACTGATCTTCTTTGCATCCTTTTTGTTCTCCTTTTAAATGATGACTACTTTCCTTCTCTAGTCATCAGGGACTTCACTCATCCGCCATGGGGTTTCCAAGATAATTGCTAACAGTTCCAAGATTGGTTCAGCTAGTTCTTTAAGTAACCTAGGATGAATTTCATCAAAACCAGGTGACTTGAATATATCTAACGTGTTTAAATCTATTTTCCACCTAGTTTGGCTTGAATCCTTTCCTCCCTGTTAAAATTAATTGTGTAGTGTATCCAGTCACCATTATTTTTTGTATTAAAGACGGAAGCAAAATAGGCACTGAACCTCTCAGGTTTCTTCATGTCAGTTATTAGCCCTCCTTTCCTGCCAAGTAAAAAACCTACACTTCCTGTTATCATTTCTTGCTCCTAATCTAGTTAGAGAACTTCTAACTTTGTCAACAAAAACTTTCTACAAAAAAGCCATGTAGACATTCCGGGGGCCATTTTGTTGACAGAGTGGATCAAAAGATCGATACGCTTTTGTGTGTAGACGCTATTTCTTTTGTCAGAAAATCTCTGCTGACAGTAACTTCTGTAGACAGATGCTTCTAGTGTAGATGTAGCCAAGTGATTTAATTGAAGTAAGATTTCTCTTCTGAATAAACTTGTTCTCCTGAGTATAGGTTTATAGTACAGTTCTGGAAGCATACAGTCAGATGTATAGAGGTAAGACAGTAACAAAAATATGCTCATATTGTATTATTTGAGTTGGCAGGCACTCTGTAGTTTCAGAGAGGTTGTCTTTTATTTGTATTTGTATTTTAAATGTATCTTGTGTTTGGAAAGAGATATTTATTTGTTAAGATTACAAAATCCTATGTGTACCTATCTTATATTGTAGGAACCCTTAAAATTAGTTAGAAGGGCAATAAACATGAACAAAATATAGCATCCATCCCACAAAGTATAACTGTGCCCCCCCACCACAATACAAACTAACGATACCAAAATGCTTCACAAAATGGAAGCTGCTTTCTGCAGACTATATGCCTACATATTAAGTAGGCAGAATGCAGAAAACACAATGACCGAATTGCTCGTGTCACTATTGCTGTGACCCTCGAGCTGAAATAAGTAATTTTTCAGGAGGTACTCAGTGGGGGGAGAGTGAAGTGGCATTTGGCAAAGAGAAAGAAGGAGGCTGTTCTAACAGGCGCAGAGATTTGAATGGTAGAACATAGAATTCCTTCACAGGTGATCCAGGCCTGACACAGATTTATTCTCTCTTTCCTGTAGCTATTTGAAATATCATTTAAAGTACTTATTTTCATTTGGGGGCTTGAAGTTGTGAGACAGTACAGTTTTACTACGCACATACTTTTGTTTTCTTTTGCTAACCTTACAACCAGACTAAAACATTGCTGCATCTCAGTAACATAATACACTATTAAAAAACGATGGGTGAAATGGCAGAACTCCCATTGTCTTCAACGGAGCCAAAATTTCACCCCCAGATTTATTCCTAACAGGGAAGAAACGCGTTGAACTGAGATGTACGGTTTAAAGCTCCATCTAGTGGCCAAACAGAGAATGACGCACAGATAGCAAAGCCCAATGCGCGTGGTTTGTATGTTGCCTGAGAAGTGGCATTTCATTATGGACCACAAACAGGCCAAAAACCGTCCGGCACAAGCACCCTCTGTTAAGGGTTGCAGATTCAGAACATTACAAAGAATGGGAACTTAGAACTCCCTGCTCAGCAACCGCAATGCTGCTGAATACAGTATTCCTCAGTGACAGCCTCCTTCTGTTTGATGATGAGCCTGAGAAATTGCTTGCCCCCCTGACGTTGTCAAATGGGAACGCTCTTGTTATGTATCAGATCATCTGTGGTGGCAGGGTTCTTCTGAGGCAAGCAGGTGGGGCGTGCTTCCGTAGTTGGCTTTTCTCCTGGGGGGAGGGCAGAGGAGGGAAAAGACATCACAGGGTGTTTTAATATGAAGATACACACACACCTCATAGAGCCGGAAGGGACCTGGGCAGGTCATCGAGGCCAGTCCCCTGCCCTCTTGGCAGGACCAAACACCATCCCTGACAGGTCTCTTGGTTCGTGGTTCAGTTGGCTTGGGCTTATTTTGCTTTGTGGATGGAACCTACAGTTGAAGCCACCACTGGTAGGAATATGAAGGGTTGCTTAGTTTTATTTCCCGCTGCTGCAGCACTTCGCTGCTGGCCAAAGGGAAAGGGGTGGGAAAATTGAGTGGTAACTCCAGGGCATTCTGGCTGGGCTGCTGCTGAACTGTGGAGCTGACCCTTGCTTGGCAGATTTGTTTATTACTCCATTCCGGATGTGTTGCGTACTCTTCCCTCTGCACCTGGGCTTGACTAGCCTCCGGGACAAAGGGTGAATGGTTGTAAAGGTGGGACCTAACCGAGATAACGCGAGGTCACATCTTCCTCGGTTTCTTTCCTGGGCTAATTTTCGCCAAGGTGGCATTTCCCCTACTCGGAGATCCGGGGAGGCAGTACTGTTAGCGGTACAGACTCGCCTTTCTTTAACCTGTGCCCGGTGCAACCTTTCACATCAGTTTTAATAAAACTGGGAATGTGAAAGGGGAAGGGTGTTGTGGCAGACACCGAGCGGAGCCTTCTTCACACCTAATGTTGCACCTCTGGACGGGAACCCCCTGTTTAAGGATATCCCTTTTTGAAAAAAATAAAAATAAAAAACCAGTCCTGTAGCGCTTTAACGACTAACCAAATGGTTCATTAGGTGATGGGCTTTCGTGGGCCAGACCCACTTCTTCAGATCTGAAGCACTGGGTCTGCCCCAGGAAAGCTCATCACCTAATGAATCATTGTGTTAGTCTTTACACGTCTACAGGATTGCGGGTTTGTTTTGATAGACTACATACAGACTCCCATGGCGACCTCCCTGTTCCTTTTTGAAAGGGAAATGAAAGGGAAGGGAAAGTGGGAATTAGGTCCTTGCCAAACAGCTGACTGAGACTTTGAGCCTTTCTGGGTTTACTCGAGCCCTGTGAGCGCTAGTGAAATTGAACGAGCAGTCCCGGAGCACTTCGAGGACTAACACAGTTAGGAGGTAATGAGCTGTCCTGGGAAAGACCCACTTCTTCAGTTCTGTCCCTTCTTCCCATGTATCTATGGCTCCTGCCTTCGGCCCCCGGGCTGTCCCCAGCCTTGCCGTTATTTATTGATCTCCGATCGCTATTTGCTCTGTGCCGTTTGCAGCCCGATCTGTCCCCCTAGCCCGGCCCTACCGCCCTTCCAGGCTCAGACGCTGCCCTGCGCAGCCTGCAACCCGGCCTGCTCGTTTTCCCACCTCCGTGCTTGCACTGCCAGCGCGGCTCCCGCGCTACCCGGGCTCGCAGCGAGCGGGGTGTAAGCCTCACGCCGGATCTGCTTACACGCGAACGCCTATTACTGCCTTGCCGGGCGCCGGGAAGGCCGGGTTCCAAATGAGGGAGGGAGGGAGGGAGATTCCTTGATAAAGCTTTTAAGGGGTGGGGGGTGGGGGGAGAAAACACCACCCTGGGGTGTCCCCTGTGACATGACGTCATCCAATCAATATCGGGGGCGGGGGAGCGGTGACCGCTCTGACTGCCTCCTTCTATGAAGTACTCTACGTTGGAATTGGCATTAGCCGCATCGATCGGCTGATAAGCGAGGCCTATAAAAAGGCAGGGGGTTGGCTTCGCCCGCACCGCATCCCCGAAGCATTTGGCTCCCCGAGCACCACGCCAGCGCCCGTTCTCTCGCGGCCCTCGCGCTTCTGGATGCGTGTGGGGGCAGGTGGGGGGCCGCGTGGAGACCTCCTGCCAGCTCAGCTCCCCGGAGGAGATGCGGAGGAGCCGGTGCCAACCGTACGCGCCCCTGGCTCTGCTCGGACTCTGCTGCGCCGCGGTCGCCAGGGCGCTGCCCTTCGCGGATGCGGGGCCCCACGTGAACTACGGCTGGGGGGAGCCGATTAGACTGAGGCACCTCTACACCGCCAGCAAACACGGACTGTTCAGTTACTTCCTCAGGATCCACGGCGACGGCAGAGTGGACGGCACCAGCATCCAGAGCCCCCACAGTGAGTAGGGGGGCGGCGGCGGTCGTGGAGCCCCGCGCTGGAAGGAAGGGGCGCTCGGGTACCTGGGCGCGAGGGCTCTTTGGGGCGGGCCGCTGGAAGCGCTTCCTCCCGCGGAGCGCCCGGGGGCTGGGGCGCGCGGCGGGGGCGGCGGGGCGGCTGGCACCCCGCGCGGCTCTCCCCCTCGGGTTAACCTCTTCGGGTTTCGCTGCTTAGGTCTGCTGGAAATCAGGGCCGTGGCCGTGCGCACGGTGGCGATCAAGGGCGTCCGCAGTTCCCGGTACCTCTGCATGGACGAAGACGGGAAGCTGCACGGGCTGGTAAGTGACTGGAAGCTGACCGGCGTCCCCTCCCCCTCCCCCTCCCGGCGCGCTGCCTCGGCGCGACAAAGTCGTATGCAAATAGAGCTGGCGGCCGGCGCCGCCCGCGCTCGCGCTGATTCTACCCCGCCGCGTCCGGATCCAGCGGCTCGCGCCCGTCACATCTTTGTTCTCCCGCCCGGCCGCGCCGCCGGGGTCTGACGCCCACTGGCGGGCAGAAGGGCTAGCGGGGGCGCTTGTCTTCCACGCTCCCGCCCCTCAAGTGCTGCGCGAGATAAACACGGTCCAGTCCTTTGCCTTCAGAGGCTTGAGCCAACTGTGTGGGGAGAACCATGAGATGTTTCCTTCTCTCCCAACTCCCTAGTTACTTCTCCTCACTCGGGCTAGGGTTACACCAGTGAGTTTCGCCCAAGGGACTGGTGGAACAGCCACGCGGAAAATTTGTTTTGTTAAGAAAACTCAGCACTGTCGCCGGCATAGCGCTGCTGGGGACAGGTTGTGTCAACGAAAACGCTCTGGGGGGCCTGTTCTCGACAGACAGGGCATCCACCACAATGGACAGCCTGTGTGCTGTGCTCCTGGGTGCCTGCTTTGTCGAGAGCACTGCCGGCAGTCCGGCTGCTCTTCCGATTGGCTTTTGTGTGTGGTGGCGGTCGGTCAACAGCAGTTTTGTCTGGAAATCTCTCCTGACAGTGACTTCTGTGGACAGAGTGCTATAGTGTAACCGTAGGTCACGTCTACATGGGTGGCTTCCCCCGATAAAAGTCGGTTTTTGTCTACAAAACCTCTGGGGCATCTATACAGCTAAAGCGCTCCATCAGGAGTTTGCAGACAAAACCCAGATGATCCGCCAGCAAAGTTATACTTGTCCCTGTTCAGGTATAATGCCTCTGTCGACAGTATTTTGTAAACAGAGTGCCCCAAGTAGGTACTTCTGTTGACAGAGAGGGCTTCGGGTTCAGTGGGCAGCCCTGTTTGCAGAGCTTCTGGTTGGCTCTTCTGTCAAGAGAGGTCCAGGTGGTGTAGCTGCTCTCTGTTGACAGAGCAGATTTTGCTTTTTAATCCACTTCTATGTGTAGACACTATGTGTCAACCGGAGTTTTGTCAGGAAATCCCTTTTGACACTCATTTCTGTCAACAGAGGCTTCTTTTATAGACATAGCCTCAGTGTCTAATGAAACTGTCACATTTGTTAACCGAAATTTAAGGTTAGCATCAAATGGGGAAAAAATCCACCTTCTAGAGTTTCCCATACAAATAAAAATAAGTACATATAACTTTTTCATTCTTTATTGCATTTTCCCTGAACATTCTCTATTTTTAGGTAAAATAGAACATAGGAGTAAAAAAAGCTCTACTATAAACAGCCTATTTAATATGTGGCTATTTATTGGCAATCAAAATAAAACATGTTAATTCCACTGAAATATAAATAATATGGGTATACTGGTAAATATCTTCTTGCTGATCAGCTTAGATATTCTGCAGAAGATTGTTCCTTTGAAGAAGGGATACGCTCAGAGGGCTACCACATTTATGGATCAAGGAAATGTAGGATGCTGTCTCTTTAAGTCATGCCGAACAGAAACAAGAATTCAATTGGAAGGACTATCTCCTGCTGTCTCCCTTCTTACTGGTCATCAACAAAGTACCTGTAGGCTTATTGGAACCTGAGGACTATAGTAATTCCCTGACACGGTGTTGTTAACTCATGCCTTTTTTTGCCTAAGCCTTACAGCACAACAGCTAGATACATCAGAAATACAGTCCTGCTCTTGTGAGAACACTGCAGTACCTACTCAAAAGGCATGAGTTAAAGGTCCAAATTCATCATCATGCAACTCCACTGAAGGTACCTAGTTGCATGGGTGGGAGGTTCATTTTCCCTTGTATGGCTTGATTCTACTTTCCTAAGCAAAACTCCTGCTGGTTTCAACAGGAGAGGTAGGCCCAGTGGTAAAACCTCCATTAGCTGGAGAGCAGAATCAAACCTAGTAAGATATTTACTTGAGTATCTAGGACAGAATTTGCCTTTCAAATTTGAATTTCCTTGCTTTTTAGTGTCTAAAGTCAGACCTTTTACAAACTGTAAAGTTGAGGGAGGTGATCTGATTTTAAGTGCAGACAAACGTGGAAAGTGTTGAATAGTAACAGAGGGATGGCTGTGCTAGACTACATACTATCCAAACAAAAAAAAGCAGTCCAGTAGCACTTTAAAGACTAACAAAATAATTGATTATGTAATGAGCTTTCATGGAACAGACTCACTTCTTCATATCATAGCCACACCAGAACAGACTCAATATTTAAGGCATATGGAAAGCGTCAGTTTGAAGCTTTTATTGCATATCTAAAATGAAATATTCATTGGCTGATTATAGATTGGATCCTCCTTCCACTGAAGTTAGGGGGGGATTTCCCACTGATTTTCCTGGGATCAGGAACAGGCTTTTAGTAGAATCAGAGACTACTAGGACTGATAGGGACCTTGAGAGGTCATCGAGTCCAGCCCCCTTCCCTCATGGCAGGACCAAGTACTGTCTAGACCATCCCTGATAGACATTTATCTGACCTGTTCTTAAATATATCTAGAGATGGAGATTCCACAACCTCCCTAGGCAATTTATTCCAGTGTTTGACCACCCTGACACTTAGGAACTTTTTCCTAATGTCCAACCTAAACCTCCCTCACTGCAGTTTAAGCCCATTGCTTCTTGTTCTATCCTCAGAGGCCAAGAAGAACAAGTTTTCTCCCTCCTCCTTATGACACCCTTTTAGATACCTGAAAACTGCTATCATGTTCCCCCTCAATCTTCTTTTTTCCAAACTAAACAAGCCCAGTTCTTTCAGCCTTTCTTCATAGGTCATGTTCTCTAGAGCTTTGATCATTCTTGTTGCTCTTTTCTGGACCCTTTCCAATTTCTCCACATCTTTCTTGAAATGTGGTGCCCAGAACTGGACACAATACTCCAACTGAGGCCTAACCAGAGCAGAGTAGAGTGGAAGAATGACTTCTTGTGTCTTGCTCACAACACACCTGTCAATGCATCCCAGAATCAGTTTGCTTTTTTTGCAACAGCATCGCACTGTTGACTCATAGTTGCACTCTGCATAACTGTAACAATCTTTGGGAGGCAGGGATAAAGAGCTCTTAATTTGTGACTCTTCAATATAATGAATTATTGTTATAGTTCAATAATATGCTGAATAGGGTGTGTTTCACCACCATTAGCATACAGCCATGCAAATACCTTTATATGTACTGAGCCAAATCCTATACATCTTACTCTTACAAGAAGTCCCATTGACTTCAGTATTAGTACTAACACAAGTAAGGTAAGCAGAATTTGGCCCACAGAGAAAATTTGTCTTCACAGTTGCGCTATCCTTTCTGTGCTTCCTCTCTGCTCTAGATGCCTTGGGTGTATCTATATATTAAGTGGTACAGGAGGAACTAATTTACTATTGGCTTCTGCGAGAAAAGAAATTTTTTTGCGTTATTCCTTTAGCATTAGAAATACTTTTTAAAAGGGACCACAACACACACTCCAATCTGTTCTATATCTTTGAGGAGATTTGACAAAGCTTGATTTTTTTTTTTTTTAACAACTGAAAATAAAAAGGTAAATGTGCTCGAGGTTATATTTTGACAGGCAGAGAGTTCATTTGGGAACACAATGGTTTTCTATCATCAAAGACCTAGACATAACCCACAATTTTCCTCTGTTGGCCCAGAGTTCAGTCACCTTGAATGACTGAGCTGGAAATAGCACCAGAGTGATTACTTAAAGGATCTGGAAAAGTCTGAGGTGATAACACAAAATCTCAACATACCTTATCTATATTATGATATGTCGAAGCTGAATTCTATAAATTCAGGCAGATTATAAAAGGGTTATAAAATATATTATCCTGTATAGAATCTTTATTGGTGTCACAGTAGAACTGTTTGATAAGTTTAATGCCTGATGAGAACGAGGATATTGTACTAATACATTTTAGATACATCAATAACATAATGAGGAAAAAACATGTGGTTTGCCCTTTTTATTGTTTTTATTTATTAATTTTCTATAGTTTAATACAGCCTAATATAAAAAATGCATTTCTGCAGACCTGCTCTCTCGTGGGATTCATACTGAGTTTTGTATACACAAATGGCTAGATTGTATCCTTAGTTATTGTGCTTGCAAGTAAAACATCAGAGTTCATCATCACGTATCAAACTGAGGTACTTACCAGAGATTACCACAGTTTTCCCCTAAAATAAGAATGCAGCTATCTGTAGAAGGTGCATTGTAATAGATGAAATAAAGACTATTGTGGATAATGGAAAAACTCAGTGACTGCTAAGGGATTCTGGGGGAGGTCTGTAGTGCCATTTTTGAATTCTATGTATGATATGGAGGGCTTGAATCTCTTTCACATCGAGTAGTAGGGTCAAATGCATAGTAATATATATCTGATGTGTTATATACATATCTGTAACTGTCTTCACTCCTTACTGTTCAGCTCAGGTATTCTACAGAAGATTGCTCCTTTGAAGAGGAAATTCGCCCAGATGGCTACAATGTATATAAATCAAAGAAATATGGATTTTCTGTGTCCTTAAGTAGTGCCAAACAAAGACAACAATTCAAAGGAAAAGACTTTCTTCCATTGTCTCACTTCTTACCTATGATCAATACTGTACCTGTGGAGTCAATGGATTTTGGAGAATATGGTGATTATAGTCATACTTTTGAATCGGATCTACTCTCTTCACCTCTTGAAACTGACAGCATGGATCCCTTTGGAATCACATCTAAACTATCTCCAGTGAAGAGCCCCAGCTTTCAGAAATAACTAATATTCCTGCCCTTAAATATGGTTTTAAAGAAACATTACCAGAACCAGGATGTTATTTAGCTTTTCCAGTAGTAATATGTAGAATATGTAAATATTTAAGGTACGGTGCCAGCATTATTCTTGCAATGCACTAAACATGTAAGATATTAGCACCATTCTAAGGCTACAGTTTAAGCAGCACCTATTCATGTTTTCATGTCACATGTAGAAAAATAATCCAAACATCAACTGCTTAACTGGTTCACCTCTTGACAAAAATATACAGTATGCAGAAATTCCTTCTGTTTGGTGATAGCTGGGGTTATAAGATCACTAACATTTTTTTTCATCACTTTAGTACTATTTATGCTCACCTCAGATTCCTGCTGACAAGAGCAAATGCTGAAAAAGTTTTATATTCACAGGGAGGTTAACGAGCTCGTCATGTCGTAGCCTTTCAACAACAAATAGTTGAAACAAAACGATTATCCTGTGGACTAGAACTAAATTTACCTCTAAAAACTTGCTGCTGATGTTCTGGGACAACTTTCCATTTTAAACATTGATTTGAGGAAACAATGCATTATATCAAAGGAGAATTTTCTTCCCTTCTTCGGTTATCAAATCTAAGGGCCCACTCTGGAAAACACTATCTTTGTCTTTTTATGGGCTCACCTATGTCTGTTGGTGAATTCTTTGGGTCCTGAGGTAGGATTCTCACTAATGCTAGTGGCAGTTCTATTTATGGGCTGAGGATTGCACAGAATCCATAATTATGTTCAGCAGCTTGGGAACAAGCAGTAGAAACAGATTAACTTTCAGGTCATAAAGGTCCTGTTATATGTAAATATTCATAGCAATTGAAGGAAAGACTGAAAATAAATGCTGTATAGGTCAAATTGCTTCAACGTATGCTTTTATACCTTTCCTTAAAACACCAGGAGTTCTTTTGAGGCCATATAGGGCTGGATCCTGCATCCATTGACTTCAATGTTGCAGAACGGGGCAGATAATGCCTTTGATATGTGGTGGAGTGATTCTTGGCAGTAGGTGACTCATAATGTACATACATGCTTTCAGTCCTGTTCTCCTGTTGTAACATTCTGGCAAGAGACTAACCACAAAAGGAATGTGAGACAAGGAGTCCAGGAAAAATGTCTGTTTCCAAAGTTTCATTTATAATAGGCATTTCTATACAGAAAACTATACTGGAAATGTTAGCATTTTCTTGACCTAGCACTTCATTACCAATGCAATATTTATAATTAATTTATTGAATACACGCATCTGTTATTTTATTACTGTTATTTATATTCAAAATTCTATTTATGTACTCATGAAGGTTAGTTTTAACAAATTTTGTGAAGTTTTGTAATCATGAAATTGTAAGGAAAATATAATTTGCTAATTTTCTGTGTTGTCAGTAGTTTAGTGTATAAATTTGTAATAAAAATCCTCTTCAATGTAAAATGTAACTGACTGCTTTAATAATTATGTGACACATTTTATTCAAAGACTTCAGAAAGATTTACAAACACTAGTGAGCTAAATTTCACTACTGTAAGTCAGGTGAGAGTCATTATCCCCATTTTGTACATGGGGAAACCGAGGCACGGAAAAACAAAGTGACTTGGCCAAACTCATGCAGTAAGTGACAGAGCTAGAAATGGAATCTATACAGACAGAACTAGAGTGCTGCCTTCAAGATATCAACAATATTTCCCATGCAAATTAAATGTATTTTAATGAACACAATTTACAGAACTCAGGCAGGCCAGATACAATTTTAAAACAAGGAGGGAAATGGCTGAACCTAGGATATATTGAGTTCTCTACATCCCTATCATTCCTATTGGCTACAGTGGCCCAGGCCCCAAGTTCTCTGGCTTAATAATTTAATGAAGCTCCAGTTTAAACAATGCATTTCCTTTTATGGGGAAAAGAAAGAGAAATGCCTGTAACCTTGTATCCAGGGATATTTTATAAAGCTCTGCCTGCTTTAATTTTTCCGTTGTGTCCTTAAATCCTTTCTAAACTGTTGGAAGTGTGCAGTAGCATTCCAGAAATAATTTAGAGACTTGTGCAGCCAAATACTGGAGCAGTCACCCTACTGCAGGGGTCAGCAACCAAAAGAGCAAGAAGAGCCATTTTTTTCGAATTCTGTTAAAGTTTCAATAATTCTAGAGCTGCAATGCATGTGAATACGAGATGGTCCTCAATAAATAATGTCAAACCATACTTTTCATAACCCTTATTTTAAGAACAGTGAACACACATATCCCCCAATGTGCTGCACACATTAAAGGGGGAGTTAACCAACATTTTGAGATCACATATCGTTTTCTATGTAGATATGAGTTATTCACTGTTTGGCTTTTAGATGTTCACTGAAATAGCGAAAATAATCAGGAGAGGGTTTTGTGGGTTTTTTTTAACTTTACAATTATAGTGTCGGGAGCCACAAAGAAGTCCTTAAAGAGCCTCATGCAGCTCCAGAGCCACAGGTTGCAGACCCCTGCCCTACTGGAAATCCCTTGTGTAAACAAGCTAATCTGACATAAACTGTGATTTGTACCACTTGGTTTCAAGCAGGGGTAAACTGCACAGGTACAAATAGCAGGTATGCACAAAAAGAGTTGCACAGATGCAGCTGCCTTGATGCCTGGCCACTGATGGCTGTAGTGAGGCCAAACTCCCAGCATGGACAAAGGGTATTTCAGTTTGTGTGCCCTGTAGCATCTGCACCCTTAAAAGTGACATGACATAAGAGTGAATAAAATATATACAGTGATTTTCATCCAAAGATCTCCAGACCGTTCTACAAACTTCACAAATAAATGTATGTGATAACATACAAAGATCAGTTCATCCATCTATGAAATGCAGACACCTCTGCAAAGGAGTATTGTGCCTTTTAGAAAAATAGCTACAAGAGTACCCAGCAATGAAACTAAGCAGAAAGTGGATTACTTTTCTAGAGAAAAATTTAATTTTCCAGCACGAAATTAAAAACAGAAAATTTCAATTGGAAAAGCTGACACAATGGCTCATGGGAATTATCATTTAAGTTCCTCAGGGCCCTCTCTCCTCTGTGAACTGGATTTCTGGGGTGGACTCAGTTCCATGGTGCATGATGGTCTCCTCTCTTGCTGAGCAGCAGTGGGTCATCCTATTAGTCACCTGGCCATAGTGTACCTTGGGAGATATTATGCAGTTTTTTTGTTTAATTTAGCACACTTTTTGGGTTTCAGTTGTTCAGATTCTCAACAAAAAGTCAACATTTTCTGTGGAAAGCATATAGCTCATAAACAAATGGTTGCAAATTTTCATCAAATAATTATTCTGATGGAAAAATTTTGACCAGCCCAACATTACCATTTGGGAGAGATGTTACAGCTACTAGAAAGGTGACCTTTCTTAAGAAATCTAATGATTCTTCACAGAGGGATTCAAAAATTGGATCAAAGAGCATATGCAATATAAGGAAAGCTCTCATGGGCTACACTGCAAATAAAAGGAGGCCCTATTAAGATGGTAGCTTTGAGAATAAATTTGTGGGCATCTGTATCAGGTAGGTGAACCCCCTATCCTGTCAGAACTGAGGGTTTAAACAACACTTGAGGGCTCACTGAATTAGATGCACTATTTAATTAAAACTGTGCATGGAATTTCAGGTAGACAGAATGTAACTACTTAGATCATCATAAAACAAAGCAAGCAGTCCGATAGCACCTTAAAATCTACCAATTTTATTTGTCAGTCTGTAAGGTGCTACCGGACTGCTTGCTTTGCTTTGCACAGATACAAATAATATGTTTATACCTCAGAGACTACTTATGTTTGGTTTGAGAACCAGGGTTAACATCCTTATATTTCTAAAGAGCACCTTGAAATTATACTGACCCCATGTGCTGACAGGTTTGATTTTACATCTCAGACAAGCAGTAAAACATCTCTAGGTGTAACAGCATGGTAAGGAACTGGTTCAACATTTCCTCAGAGACCAGAAACTGATTTACAAGCACCACTTCCTGTAGCACTTTGTTCCCTTGACTTTGGTTGACAGCTTCCCTGTTGACTCAATCTGACAATATCACAGCCAAAAGTGCAATAATTAAAGGAAAAAGGGGTTTTCTTACTATTATACACCAAATAGGTTAGGAACTTTCCATACAAAAATATGTAAATGGTATTGTCCTGAATTGGTGTTAGGAATATAAACAACACAACCATAATGAATTGAACCATATAAGCCAAAGGCCATCTATAATTTGCTAAATATAGTAAATTCTTTACATCCTCTCTTTAGATTTATAATTACATTTTACATCCCTAAAATATTTTAAAGAATTGATGTCTGATGTTTGAGTGTGAAATCCCTTTTAGAAGCTACAATCATTTTTCAAATTACAAGGTGGAAAGACAAACTGGAAGTTTCTGGAGAGCTCATGGAGAGCATGAGGGATTATGATCAATGAGGGAGAGCATGAGGGATTATGATCAAGCAAATACCATAATACTAGATTGATGGATGTTTGAGATACCACTACCAATACCACATAGTTCTGCAAAGTTTTTTGACATACTGTATACTCTGCCAGAAGTGTTCTGTGGAGGGAGGAGACATGATGGAAAGGTCTAGAACCATTTTTTCATCAATGATGCTTTCATTCTGGGCAAATGTAGGCTGGATGAAAACAGATGACTCTCCCCTTGAAGACAATCCAAGTACAAAGTCTATAGGAGTTGCACTTGTTTGCATTTAAGAAAGATGTAATTCATTGTGTAGAGGTATTTTCATAAATCCCATGAGATTGGGATCTTCCCTGGATGCTAAGAGTGTGCAAAAGCCAGAAATGCTGCTAATATTTTGCAGTCTTGATATGTAGAAAAACTATTCAGTAGTTTTGATATATAGGACCCATCTAACTATCCCTGAGATCAGGGGGATTTGTCATTTTACTTCTAGCAGAGAAGCACCAAGCCAAGCCAAGATTTATTTGAACTAACTACACAGACTGAGATGTTCAAAGATGCCAAAGTTTTCTGGACCCCAAATTTTCATTTGGGAACTGAGCTTTGAAACGCTCCACTATTTATTTGTTTGTTTGCTTTTGACAACCATAAATAAACCTGAACCAGTTGTTATGTTATCTTTTAGGCCACGTCTACACTAGCAAGTCCTTTCAGAAAATCAGGCCCTTTTCCAAAACAAGCAGAGAATCCACACACGAAATGGGCTCTTTCAAATTCCTTTAGGAAGAATGTGACACTTCTTTCAGAGGCCCTCTTTCTCCTCCTCTCCCAAATGAGGAAGAGCATCTTTTTATGAAAGATTTTTTCAGAAAGAAGCATGTGTAGACACCTTGGGGCCCCTTTGTTCAAAAGAGCAGTCTTCATGGTGTCAGATTTTTTGATCCCTGGCCCATTCTTTCGATAGAGCTAGGGTTGTGTTGAGGCTCTCTTTCGAAAGAGCAGATTGCTTTTTGATCGTCTATTTTACGTGTGGACATGCTCTTTCAAAAGAAGGTCTTCTGGAAGAGATCTTCTGAAAGATCATTTTTTGAAAGATCACTGTAACGTAGACGCAGCTAATTCAGAAATACTTTAATACCACCCACCCAACCAAAAAATATTCCAGCATTAAATACAGAAGAATGTTGTAAAATTAAAATACTGAAAACTAGATTTTTTGATTGGAGATATTGAGAATCACTACAACATTTCCCCTCAGAAAACTCTAAAGGTCTGTAAAAGTCTTTTAAAATTTCATAAGATAGCAAAGTGCTGGTGACTTACCTAAGGAGAGACTACACATGGTCATTTATTCAGACTGATTCCATTGTACTGATTTTGGGTGTGCTGATGGCCCTTAAACCATGCAAATGAATCAAATTTACTGTGTTCACATAAATCGAAGAAAGAGCTTAAATTTCTATGGGTCTGCAGAGATGCTTTTGAATATACTATTAGCTTCTTTTAGAATTAGTTAAGATTTTCCCACAATACAGCGATATTCCCAATATTCCTGATAAGAGTAGGATAATCTCCTACATCTTTCACTGGTTCTGATTTTCTTCAACGACTGTTGATGAACTGCACTAGATGTGAAGTTTGAAAATCCAAACGCCCAAGAGCAAGTGTAGGAAGATGCAGGGTAGAAGTAAGGCCTTGGGGGATGGGGTTATCAACTCACTGGGCCAAGGATGGACATGGGATTCAGAGCCAATAAGGGATAATGTACTTTATTAAGCTTACTACCCCATGCTAATACAGTTTCACAGGGTATACATTAGCAAGCAAAAAGCACAGCAGGACAATGCACTCAAATGGGATAAGAAGTTCTTTGGAATGTTTACATCCCTTTCACAGGAGTCCTGATCCCAGAATGCCATACACTAGGGTCACGGTGGACATGGCTCCAGCTGGGGGAATCCAGGCGACCTCTCAGGCTAAAAGTCTCCAGTGAAACTCAGCGGGGGGGATGTTTCCCAAGTTTTCATCCCTTGCTGGGTGTGTGCACACTGGCTCAATGCCTTTTTTAGTGTTCTCACAAGAGTGTTCTCTTCCTCTATAACAGATTGCATCTGAGCTGAAAACAAATGGCAGATGATGTCAAATAGGAAAAAAAAAAGACAATGAAGCCTTAGGGGACAATTAATGTTGCAAATTTAAGAAAATAAAATCATAATCCATAACCCATACTCACATAGCTTCAAACATCAACTCCACCTCATTCTAAAAATAGGCCAGAATCTTAGCTGAATATGTGAATGAGAGAGAAAGTCTTAGAGAAAGTCTGTTACTTATTTTAACCTGAAGGAGGGTGAGCAGACAATAGTTGGGAAACTGTGTTTGGTATGCATGTGACCTATATCAGAACGTTTCATCACCTCTATAAAAAGCAGCAGTTCATAATTCAGTTGTAAATAATTAAATTAATTGTTTTAATCTAAGTGTGCTGAAGTTTGTTTCATTTACAATCAATAGTCAATATAATCAGTCAGGGTAGGCCCCCTGCTCAGTGAGGAGGGAGAAACAACATCAAGAAACTTGAAAATGGCAGAGGTGCTTAATGACGTTTTTGTTTTGGTCTTCACCAAGAAGTCAGGTGCAGAAATGCCTAACATGGTGCATGCTTGTGGGAAGGGGGTAGGTTTGGAAGATAAAAAAGAACAAGTTAAATATTACTTAGAAAAATTAGATGCCTGCAAGTCACCAGGGCTTGATGAAATGAATCCTAGAATACTCAAAGGGCTAATAGAGGAGGTATCAGAACCTTTAGTCATCATCTTTGAAAAGTCCTCGCTGTTGGGAGAGGTTCCAGAAGACTGGAAAAGGGCAAATATAGTGCCCATATATAAAAAGGGAAAAAAGAACAACCCACGTAATTACAGACCAGTCAGTTTTACTTCTGTGCCAGGAAAAATAATGGAGCATGTAATTAAGGAATTCATCTGCAAACATCTGGAAGAAAATAAGATAATAGGTAACAGCCAACATGGATTTGTGAAGAACAAATCATGCCAGACTAATCTGTTAGCTTTCTTAGACAAGATAACAAGTCTTGTAGATAAGGGAGAAGTAGTGGATGCGGTATACCTAGACTTCAGTAAGGCATTTGACACAGTCTTGCATGATCTTCTTATCAATAAACTAGATAAATACAACTTACATAGGACTACTATAATGTGAGTGCATAACTGTCTGGATAACCATTCTCAGAGAGTAGTTATTAATGGTTCACAGTCATGCTGGAAGGGCATAACAAGTGGGGTTCTGAAGCGATCTGTTTTGGGACTGGTTCCATTCAATATCTTCATCAATGATTTGGATATTGGCACAGAGAGTGCGCTTATTACATTTGCTGATGAGACCAAGCTGGGAGGGGCTGCAACTGCTTTGGAGGATAGGGTCAGAATTCAAAATGATCTGGACAAACTGGAGAAATGTTCTGAGGTAAACAGGATGAAGTTTTATAAGGACAAATGCAAAGTACTCCACTTAAGAAGAAACAATCAGCTTCATACATATAGAATGGGAAGCGAATGTCTAGGAAGGAGTACTGCAGAAAGGGCTTTGGGGGTCATAGTGGACCACAAGCTAAATATGAGTCAACAATGTGATGCTGTTTCATAATAAGCAAACATAATTCTGGGATGTATTAACAGGAGTGTTGTGAGCGAGACAAAAGAGGTCATTCTTCCACTCTATTCAGCACTCATTAGGCCTCAATTGGAGTACTGTGTCCAGGTCTGGGCACCACATTTCAAGACAGATGTAGAGAAATTGGAGAAGCTCCAGAGAAGAGCATCAAGAATGATTAAATTGCGGCAAGGGACGTTTAGGTTGGACATGAGGAAAAACTTCCTGTCAGGGTGGTTAAACATTGGAATAAGTTACCTAGGGAGGTTGTCGAATCTCCATCACTGGAGATATTTAAGAACAGGTTAGACACACATCTATTGGGGATGGTCTAGACAGTGTTTTGTCCTGCTGTGAGTGAAGGGGACTGGACTCAATGATCTCTTTAGGTCCTTTCCCGTCTAGTGTTCTATGATTCTATGAATACAGGGACAACTACTATGACTCAACTATTTACATAGAAATATAGATAATGTCACACTGTAACAGACTTGTCCATCCAGTCCAGAATCATGTGGTTTAAGCTACATACTTCAAAGGCAGGTGCCATACTGCCTCATGGACCTTGACAATCATGTAAAATTATACCATGGGGAAAATATCTTCCTGGCTTTATGAAATACTGTACCAAAGGGGAAATTTCTCTCTGACCTACTGCAATACGGTGGCATAGTAGATAGTCCTCTGGACTTTGTGAAACCCTGAGGCTTTGTCTACACTACACAGCTTTTAGCAACAGGACCATGTTGACATGGCCATGTTGCTGTACATTGGACAATGCAAATGCTGTTTGTCAGCATTTTTCTGCACCCTTAAGAGTAGGGTTTGCATTGTTGACAGGCGAGTATTCCTGCTGACCATGTGCTGTTTGAACTACCACTTGCTGCAGCTAAACTTTGTCTTGGGGGGAGGCATTAAGCCTCTGAGAACAACAAAAGTTTTGTCATTCAGTTGGCAGTGTAGACAAAGCCTAGGGAAAGTCCGCTTCCTTTGGTGCATGCAGCAGCATAGGGTACATGATATTAGACTAGATGGACCTGTCATCTCCTGAGCAGAGAGCCTAAATTCCTACGTTTATGAGTTATGAGTGCTATTTTTAATTTGTCCTAGTTTATTCCTTTGCACATGAACATTAACAGACCTTCCAATTTTCATCTTGTATAGACTACCAAAGCTGCTTTTCTATTCTTTAAAATAGAGTGAAGCAACCCCCACTTGCCACACCACAGGCCCAGCCTCTCCCCACTCCACTCCCACTCTGCCCCCTTACTTCCTCCCAAACCAACTAGTCCAGAGATTACCTGGGACAGGGTGCAGTACAGTGGCAGTAGCAAGGGGTCGCTTCCCCTCACTTCTCCCCATCCCCCCGCTCCCCCCCCCGCACACACCACAGTGGTGGTGCAAGCAGCAGCTTGCTCCGCTCTGTTGCAGCATCCCTGTCTGCTGAGCCCTGCTGCTCTGTGGGCAGCTGAGAGCACTGCCTCCTGCTGCTGCAGTGAAGTGGGCCTCAGCAGGCCAGGAGGGTGTGGCGCAGTTGAGCAAAGCAGGCTGCCACTTGCACCACTTGCATAGTGAGTGTGTGGGTTGGGGTCAAGTGGAAGTGATCCCCTGCTGCTCCTGCCACTGCCACACCCTGCCCCAGGTAATCCTCCCTCCTTCAATCCATAGGGAAGCTGGAGCAGCCACTGCAGGCTCCCCCAAGTATGGAAGCAGTCATCCCAGCTCTTCCTATGGACAGGACAGCTCTATGCACATCCACACATGCCCTGGTATACATAACAAAATGTATTGTGTGTGTGGATGGGAAAAAAATAGAGGAAACATTGTCAGGCGCTAGTTCAATGGACTTGGACCTTGCAAGAGGGGTGAGAGAACTCAGTATGAGAACAGAACCAAAGGGAGTAGGGAGGTTTTGGGGAAAGGCCCTGAGACCGTTATGGCAGGGGACCCAGCTTAGGGGTGAGTGCACTGTCCTGGTGTGACTTTCAAAATAGCTCAGGAAGGGACTGGGGACAGGGCCCAGATGACGGATTGAAGAGAAGCCCCTAAATGGCAGAAGAACTTTGTTTATTGGGTATTTATTGGGATTTTTAGTTGGTCTCTTACTGTCCTAGGCTACGTCTACATGTGCCCCAAACTTCGAAATGGCCACGCAAATGGCCATTTCAAAGTTTACTAATGAAGCGCTGAAATGCATATTCAGCGCTTCACTAGCATGCGGGCGGCAGCGGCGCTTCGAAATTGACGCGGCTTGCTGCCGCGCGCCTCGTCCAGACGGGGCTCCTTTTTGAAAGGACCCTGCCTACTTCAAAGTCCCCTTATTCCCAAATAAGTCCCAAAAAAGGGGACTTTGAAGTAGGCAGGGTCCTTTCGAAAAGGAGCCCCATCTGGACGAGACGCGCGGCGGCAAGCCGCGTCAATTTCGAAGCGCCGCTGCCGCCCGCATGCTAGTGAAGCGCTGAATATGCATTTCAGCGCTTCATTAGTAAACTTCGAAATGGCCATTTGCGTGGCCATTTCGAAGTTTGGGGCACGTGGAGACGTAGCCCTAGAAGGTTAAGTCACTTCTAGCACAGAGCAATGTATGGAGAGCTAAGGTGTTCCACCCTGTGGAAAGAAACTGAGGTAGGGAGTGGTGGTAATGTAGTGTCTGATTAGCAAGGGGTCCTATTGGACAGCCAGGCTCCCCTACACAGGCCCAGTCCTGCCAATTAATCTATATGGGAGGATCCTTACACCAAGACAGTGTCCCACTCAAATTGGCTTCAGGTAGGCAAAAAGCTCTGCCCATATAAAACTGATTTGGTTTTTAGGAGTTCATTATCTTTGAAAACTCATGGAGCTCAGGAGAGGTCCTGGATGACTGGGAAAAGGCAAATGTAGTGCACATCTTTAAAAAAGGAAAGAAGGACAATCCAGGAAACTATAGACCAGCCAGCCTTACCTGAGTCCCAGAAAAATCATGGAGGGGATCCGCAAGGAATCCATTATGAAGCATTTGGACGAGGGGAAAATGATCAGGAATAGGCAATATGGATTCACCCAGGGCAAGTCATGCCTGACCAAGCTGATTAGCTTCTATGCTGAGGTAGCTGGCTCTGTGGACATGGGGAAGTCAATGGATGTGCTATACCTTGACTTAAGCAAACATTGATACAGTCTCCCATATTATTCTTGTCTGCAAGTTAAGGAAGTATGGATTGGATAAATGGACTGTAAGGTGGAGAGAAGTGATCAACAGCTCATTGTCTGGTTGGTAGCCGGTTTCAAGTGGCGTGCCCCAATGATCAGTTTTAGGACTGATATTAAAGTCTTCATTAATGACCTAGATGGAGCAATGGATTGCATCCTCAGCAAATTTGTGGATGACGCTAAACTAAGGGGCAGACAGATATGCTGGAGGATAGGGACAAATAAATTGGAGTACTGAGCCGAAAGAAATCTAATGAGGTTCAACAAGGACAAGCGCAGAGTCCTGCACTTGGGACGGAAGAATCCAAAGCACTATTACAGGCGGGAGACCAACTGGTTAAGTAGCAGAGCAGCAAAAAAAGAACATGAGGATTACAATGGATGAGAGGCTGGATCTGAGTCAACAGTGTGCCCTTGTAGCCAAGAAGACTAACGGCATATTGGGGTGTATTAGGAGGACCATTTCCAGCAGATGTAGAGAATTTATTATTCCCTTCTATTCGGCACTGATGAAGCCACAGCTGGAGTGCTGCATCCAGTTCTAGGCCCCCAGTATAGAAAGGATGTGGATGCGTTGGAGAAGGTCCACAGGAGGGAAACCAAAATAATTAGGGGGCTGAAGCACATGACCTAGGAAGAGGGGCTGAGGGATTTGGGCTTATTTAGTTTGCAGAAGAGAAGCATGAGTGCTGATTTGATAGCAGCCTTCAACTTCCTGAAGAGGGGCTCTAAAGAGGATGGAGAGAGTCTAGTCTCAGTAGTGATGGATGGCAGAACAAGGAGCAATGGTCTCAGGTTTCAGTGGATGGAGATCTAGGTGGGATATTAGGACAAGCTATTTCACCAGGAGGACGGTGAAGCACCGAGTTATCTAGAGGTTTTTAAGTCCCAGCTGGACAAAGTCCTGACTGGGATGATTTAGTTAGGGTTGATCCTGCTTTAGGTAGGGGAGCTGGACTTGACCCCCATGAGGTCTCTTCCAGACCAAAAATTTTATGGCTTAGATAAGTCTTTTATTCAAAGCTGATTTCTGTGAGTCGTGGTGTGCACTCAACTGACAACTAAAAATCTATGTTCACTCAGAAATACCATCAGCTTCATTTTATCTGATTTTTCCATTGTGGTGACACTTTTTCAACCAGCTCAACATATTGCCTATTGATATCAGAGTTTTGGTTAAAACATGGAACAAAACACAAAATGATAAACTAAACTAATCTCGATTAAACTTCAGATTTATAATGACAGGTTTGGGATTTCATTACAAAAATTTCTCACAGCTGGAAATCTACATATTTTGGTTGATTTTTAATTTCTAGATGCTGCTTACAATAAATAAAATATAACTAGAACAAAGAAAACAGTCTAGAGATTACTGCCTATGCCACAATACCTATATGGCCTCTTTTTATAATCTGAACATGAAAAGCTATTGTTCTGTTTATTATTTTTGCCTCTAGTCTTGCTTCTTGATCAGGTAATGCTTATTTTTTAAAAACAGAAAACACTTGTGCACCCTCTAGTGGTTAGTCACAGAACTTAAGAAAACAAAAAGAAACTGCAGATAAGGTATATTCCTGTATACATTGTGCCACCACCCCGTCCACTGATCCATTTAATAGGTGAATTTCTATTGGCTTTCCCACCTCTTTTATTTTTTGTCAGCTAAACTACATTTCCCACTTTAAAAGCAAATGGAGTTCCCTTGGTCAAAGTAAAGGCAGCTAGCTGTCTTGTTGATTTTTTCATTTTCTGAATTCCGGTAACAACAGCGGCAAATCACTGGCACAACAATATAAAGAGTGCAGAAACAACGGCTAAATTCTCACTCACGTTCAATACCCGGGAACAGCAATTGTGCATGCCTGATCAAAACATACAAACAGGGAAGATGATTATGTGCCAACTCTGTGATAATTACTATTAGTGACGACGTGCTCCCACCCCCGAGGACAACTGCATTTGCCATTCGCTTAAATTTTAGATGAAGAACAAATGCACTGAAGACTGAAGCGCGGGAGATGGGGCTTGCCAGCGCCCTGGATAGCTGGCCACTTTTGCCGGGCCACAGCCGCAGCTGCTCACGCTGAGAATGGTCCCTACCAGGCCAGATGATACAAGTGAATTCCCACAACAGTGTTTTCGGCCCACCTCGCCTCCCCCTAACGCAATACAGGACGGGAGCTGTGCGTGTCACACACCGGAGTAACTCTCTGCAGCAGCGGCCAGGAGCTGGACTCGGCCGGGCATTACCGCGCGGCCCAAGGGCTTGCGGCGATCGCAGCTGGAGCCCGAACCCGCGAGCCAGGGAATTGCGTCGGGCTGGGGGCCCCACGAACAAAGCTGGGGCGGGCGGGACGTAGCAGATCTCGCTGTCCCCAGCGGGACATGAACACGCCCCCTGGGCCCCGCGCCGGCGCACTAGACGCTCCGGGGCGCTGACTCCTGCGGGTCGCCGTCCTTTCCCAGCATGCAGTGCGGCACCTGCGCGCTGGGAAGGTTCGTCGCGTGATGGAGCCGGCTGCTGCCGTCGCCGCCGCCTCGGACATGTTCGACACTATAGTGATGGCGGAGGAGAGGTGGGGCTGGCAGAGGGGAATCTGCCCGGGGCCGAATCTCGCCCGGTGTTTCCCCGTGTAACCGGCCGGGGGGGTGAGTTGTCTGCAGGACCGAGAGTAACGGTCCGTCCTGCCCCGAGGGGAACGAATTTCTACCGCTGTGTGGGCTGACCGGGCACATCCCTCCCCCTCCAAACGAGAGCGTAAGCCCCGTGCGCGCGGCAAAGCCGCAGAACATTGTGCCTCGGCGTGACGGGAAGCTGCCGTCAGCTGACCGGAAGTAGCGTCTGTGTGTTTACGGTGACGCCCTGCCACGGGAGCCTAAGTCTGAGCGGGCGAGCCGACCGCCCAGGTCAGGCCATGGCAAGGGTCAAAAGCGGGTAATTAGTAGAGGCTTGGAAAGGCTGCAGAGGTTGGCCGGGGTCGGGCGTGGGCTGTTGCCTTGACGAGCTCTGGAGGCGGCCTCAAGCCGGCTCGCCGCGAGGAGCTCTGACAAGTTGGGTTGTGCTCAGCCTCCCGCCCCAGATTGAGCCGCGATTTCTCAGCACTCGCTACATTGGGAAGGTGTTGTAAGGAAGACACTTGTCTGGCTGTAGTGTCTCATCCTGTGCGACCTGAAGGTTCAGGACAGTTCTCAATATCTAAAGTAGCAAAAGCTTTCTCTTCCACTCCTACCTTACCAAAGCTGCTTTTGTTTCATATGTTAGGTTAAACAATCCTAGAATTTAAGACTGGAAAAAGTTCTACCATCTAGGTCATTGGTTCCCAAACTTTTCACTAGGACGGACCTCCAAACATCCCCCTAACTGCTCGCGGACCCTCATTAATGCCAATTCTAGCTGTTGCGTAAACTTCATTAAATGAAAAAGGAAACCACAACAAAGATTTTTCAGACAGGATTAATAAGTCATTGGAAGATATATAATTGAAAAATAATTTATTGTAATTTTGCAATTTATTTAAAAGATATCTTTGATGATAATTCTTATTTGTTCCTTTTTTTTCACGGACCCCGTACAGTATCATGGATATCCATGGGCCTGTGGACCCCAGGTTGGGAATGACTGATCTAGGTAGTTTCTTTGCAGATGTAGGCTGAAAAGAGAGAGTATTACGCTTATTGGGATTTGAAGTTTGGCCTCCGTCATTGCAGATAAGATATCTGTGTTACATATCTAGCTCTGAAGGAACCCAGATGTGGAATTGCATAACAACTAAATGTAGTCTGTAACCCGTCATTTAAATTAGCTTCTGTCACAGATGACTGGAGGATAGCTAATGTGATGCTAGCCTTTAAAAAGGGCTCCAGAGGTGATCCTGGCAACTACAGGCCAGTCAGTCTGACTTCAGAACCGGGCAAACTGGCTGAAACTCTAGCAAAGAACAGAACTGTCAGGCATGTAGATGAACATAAATTGTTGGGGAAGAGTCAACACTGCTTTTGTAAAGGGAAGTCGTGCCTCACCAATCTATTAGAATTTTTGGAAAGGATCAACAAGCGTGTGGACAAGGGGGATCTTGTGGATATAGTGTACTTAGATTTTCAGTAAATCTTTGACAAGGTCCCTCACCAAAATCTCTTAAGCAAAGTTAACTGTCATGGGATAAGAGGGAAGATCCTCTCTTGGACTGGTAACTGGTTAAAAGATCAGAAACAATGGGTAGGAATAAATGGTCAGTTTTCAGAAAGGAGAGAGGTAAATAGTGGTGTCCCCCAGGTTTCTGTACTTGGGACCAGTCCTATTCAACATATTTATAAATGATACAGAAAAAAGGATAGATAGCGAGGTGACAAAATTTGCAGATGAGACAAAACTACTCCAAATAGTTAAGTCCCAAGCAGCCTGTGAAGAGGTATAAAAGGATCTTCATAAATTGGGTGATTGGGCAGCAGAATGGGAGATAAATCCAGTGTTGATAAATGCAAACTAATGCACATCAGAAAATATAATCCCAACTATACATATAAAATGATGTGGTCTGACTTAGTTGTTACCAATCAGGAAAGAGGTGTTGGAGTCTCTGTGAATAGTTCTCTGAAAACATCCACTCGATGTGCAGCAGCAGTCAAAAAAGCTTACAAAATATTGGGAATCATTAAGAAAGGAATAGATAATAAGACAGAAAATGGAATATTGTGTACAGATGTGGTCGCCCCATCTCAAAAAAGATATATTGGAAGTGGAAAATGTTCAGAAAAGGGCAACAAAAATGATTAAGGTATGGAATGTCTGCCATTTGAGGAGAGATTAATAAGGCTGGGATTTTTTAGCTTGGAAGAAAGACGATTAAGGGGGGATATGATAGAGGTATATAAAATCATGACTGACATGGAGAAAATAAATAAGGAATAGTTATTTACTCCTTCTCACAACATCAGTACTAGGGGTCACTGAATGAAATTAATAGGCAGCAGGTTTAAAACAAACAATAGGAAATAGTTTTTCACACAAGGCACAGTTAACCTGTGGAACTCCTTGCCAGAGAATGTCGTGAAGACCAAGCCTACAGTAGAGTTTAAAAAAGAACTAGATAAATTCATGGGGTCCATCAGTGGCTATTAGCATGAATGGTATCCCTAGCCTCTGTTTGCAAAAGGCTGGAAATGGGCGACAGGGAATTAATCACTTGATTTTTACCTTTTCTGTTCATTCTCTCAGGGATACCTGGCATTGGCCACTGTCAGAAGACAGGATACTGTGTTAGATGGACATATGGTCTGACCCAGTATGGCTGTTCTTATATTTAAATGGAGTCCTTAATGCTTTCTTTTAATATTAATTTGTGACAGTTCTCCCTTAAGAGATCTCCTTTTCTTCACGAGCTTTTGTTTTGCCAAAACATCGGATGCTTCACAGTACTACTGTGGTGTAGTGGTGGCCATGTCTGTCCTGGAATGTGACAGGCAAGATCGTTGATGTAATATATTTTAGTGGACCAACTTCTGTTGGTGAGAGGGACAAGTTTTTGAGCCAGAGCTGGATGATCTAACAGAATATTTTTCTACTTCAAATTGTATGATTCTTTAGTATATTAAATTAAAACTCTCTTTCCAACAAGTAAGTCCAATAAATATTACCTCACCCAGGTTGTATCTTTAATACTACAGTAAACTCTCTTATATCTGGCATTCTGTTATCCAGAACTCTCAGATAACCGGCATTTAACCATAAGTAAGTTTTAGTTATGTTTTTTTAAGTACAGTATCCTGAAAGTAAATGCAAATAAATACAGTATAAGTTTACAGTGTACGATACTACTGTTGGTAAATAAAGTACTCTGCATACATTTTTGTTTGTTTCTTAATATCTAATATTATCTAATATTTAATATCTAATCTTGTTTTTCTTTAGTGTTATTTGTTATTAGGTATACCTCTCTGTTATCTACAATATTTGAATATCTAGCAATCTCCTGGTCCCAGGGCTGCTGGATATGAAAGAGTTTACTGTACTATGTAACAAAAAGACTGATGTGTTGTTCCACTTTGTCTCATGAGTAAGTAGTTTGAAATTACTTTGAAATCTGTGGCATTACAAAAGCAACATTTCAGTAAAAGTAGTAAAATATTCAGTATTTTTGTGGCCTAGTATTTGTGCCTTAGCTGATATGATTTTACTTGGATTAATTTTATATCTCTTTCTCCCTTTACAGATTTCATGGGGAAGGCTATCAAGAAGGTTATTCTGAAGGAAGTCATATTGGTGTTATTGAGGGAAGGCGGTCTGGAGCACTACATGGTGCCCGGATTGGGTCTGAGGTAAATTACAAAACTTCCTAAAAATCAATGGGCTTGTCTACACTACCGCCTTCCTTCGAAGGAAGGATGGTAATTAGGGTGTTGGGAGTTTACTAATGAAGCGCTTCCGTGCATAAGCAGTACTTTATTAGGCAAATTGTCCCCACCCCCCGTGCCAACTTCAAAGTTTTAAACTTTGAAGTACCAGCACGCGTCTAGCCAACGGCTCACCCACCGGTACTTCGAAGTGCCAGGGCAACTTTGAAGTCCCCTTACTCCTGAGGGCTCCTGGAGTAAGGGGACTTCGAAGTTGCCCCAGCACTGCGAAGTACTGGCAGGTGCACTGCGGCTAGTTGTTTGCCTATGCACGGCAGCACTTCATTAGTAAACTCCCAACACCCTAATTACCATCCTTCCTTTGAAGGAAGGTGGTAGTGTAGACAAGCCCAATGTGTTGCTGAGATTAGGTGATAGTGTACTGAAGCAGTGTTTAAGCAAAGCATGATGGGTGACATAAGCCTTGCGTTGTTTGTATTTCTTCAAGTCCTTCATTCCAGGAACATACCAAAAACTGATTTAATATCATACATAAAGCTATATTAAGAAAACATTAACATTGCTTGGTGAAGTATTTGAAATTCATGAGCTGCCTCAGTTGAGGTTTTGTGTCCATTTGTGTTTTGCAGTCTCTAATTACTTTTTTTCAAATAAGGCAATTTCAAAAATTTTTTTCTAGCTCTAGGTGTACATATATAATATCTAGTACTACCATGCAGTGCTCTGTATTTCAGGCAATGTCTCTGAAACTCACTAACATTCTCAACGTGTTTTTGTGTGGATTTGGGTTTTATATGCTGGGGAAGAAGGATGTTGGTTTGTGTTTTGTCTCTTGAGGAGAAAAAAGAGGAACACAAGGGAACCTTACTCTCAACATTAAAGCTCTTCTGACTTGTGCAAATTGGCAATAAGGGTGTAACTTTATGGAGCAGTTTGGCTAAATGCAATCTGGGCACATTAGTTTATGCATCTTAGTAGAGAAGAGAAACCCTGTGCATCCCAAGAACTGTGTGTAATTTAGGTTCTCACCTGCATGTCTTAAGTAGCAAGAACTGTTCAGTGTGGGTTTTTTAATTGATTTTTAGTACAGTTTTTATTTAATGCTAATTTAACCACTGTGCCATACGGACTAGTTGTCTGTGCAGCCTAAGATCGCAATCTACTTTCTCAGTCCCAGAGATCATGTGGCTTTCCGTGCAAGATCAGGACATAAATATTATGAAAGAGAGTAGCTCGATCAAGTGAATAACTGTTACCATTTGTAGTAGTTAATATAGGCAACAGAAGGCCTACACAGCCTTCCCAAAAAGACTGGGGTAGCCCCACTCACCACAGTCCTTATGGATGGGAAGACTGGGCTCTTGCTTTCGTGTGTCTGGCTGGCTGCTACTGGGGCCATGGCTGAGGGATGCTGGGGCTGACCGGCTTTCTTGGAGTCAGAAGGAGGGGAGCTGAGACTGCCCAGAACTAGGGGAAGGGATGTGTGGACCTTGGAAGAATGTGGGGGAGAGTAGCCGTAGTGGAGTGGATTTGGGGATACATGACGGGCCAGTGGCCACTATGGGAGCTTGACTCCGATGGGCATGGAAGGGGCAGCGCTGGGGCTTGCCTTCTTCAAGCCAGGCCTTCACCAACTGCCTCTGCTTGTTACCTTAAGGTGCATTCATTGAAGGATCCACTCCAATTTCAGTTTTTTTCCTTTCACCATGTCAAGTGTAGAATAATTATCTGTAATTATTTTATAAAGTGAACTGTGTATTTTTTCCACATAAAGGAAAGCTTTAACCATTTTTGCTCAAGTTTGTTTTCAGGAATAATTGAGCTCCAAAGATCAGGTTTTCAGCAAGTGACAGAAAACTGGGCTTTAGAGTGAAGGCTTGAAACTGAAAGGGGCGGTGTGTTCTCTTTCAAAATGGTAAACAGCTAACTGTGCTAAGAATCTGATCTTTCAGAGTTGATTATGGAAAATTCTGATTTCATATTATGGCCTTGCCTCAGAAGGCTGAAAAGGACTGTCAAAGGAGTACTAGTCAAAAAATTCTAGCCTGGCAAAAGCTTTCAGAATGTACTGAACCATTTAAAAAAATGCTTGATTCAGATATCCTGCTAAATTTCTCTCTCAGATATTTATAGAGAGTAAAATTTTCAAATACCTGAGTGGCGTAAGACATTGAAAGCCATTGGGGCCTATGCTCTTTTTCTCTCCATCACCGTGCAGCTGGATTTATAATTATGAAGTAGAGGTGTGGTAATAATGGCACAAGCTTTTGAGGAATTAAAGCAGATAAAATAAGGTGGGATGTTGTGTAAAATTGCACTTTCCATTGCAGTTTAAATTGAGGTTCAGTGCACTCTGATGTGAAATGGATTTTAGAAGTAGTATAAGAAGATGTTTTGATTTTCATTTGTCGTGTGCTAGTGACTAGCTAGAATATGAACACAGATAAAGAGGACACTTTTAAACTAAATTCTTAAAAATTTACAGATTGGATATTACGTTGGTTTTGCTATGACATGGCAGCATCTGCTTCAAAGATACGAAGAAAAAGAAAAGTCCAGGTATGGCTGAAAAATATTGCTAATAACCTCCTTAATTTTGTAGTTTATTTTCTCTGAGGGGAGGCTAAAAGATTTTTGTAGGTGCTCTGATGTAGTATACACTATGTCTTTAGGAATGTATAGGAAGAACAACTGATAGGCTTTTTTCCTTTGCATAACAAGAATCAAACTTGCCAAGTTGCAGGCGGAGTGTTTTTGAAATGAATCAAAGTAGAAACCATGACAGTGACTTACATGAAAGGATTCCCTCTTAACAGCCATGATGATGAGAAAAATATATATTGATACAATTGTAGCTATTATATTTTGAGTAAGGCTACTAGTTGAGAGTGTGCTGTGTTCTTACTGCTAAAGATTGAGCGTCACAGTTTATTCATTTCCTACAGCCATTGCACACTCCCTATACTAAGCTTGTGATGGGATTTGAATAGGATATCTTATTTCTCATCTACATCGTGCTTGCAGTGGGGAATTCTCTGCTCAGCTGTGGGACAATATGCCACTACACCATTATTTGTGCTGAGCCACAGAGGAGTGGCAGAATCCTTCACATCTGTGTTTACCATTGCCTATTCTTCAGCAGCATTTCTAATTTTAGTGGCAGGAGGAAAGTGTTGCTGAAAGGAAGGGTCTCAGACTCTCAACTTGTGGGCCATTTACAGCCCAAACAGTTCCACAATCTGTCCTGCACAGACCTGCCAGTTCGTGAGTCCCTGAGGCCCAGGAGGAGATGTCCTGTACCATTTCCCACAAGCCCAGCCCCTGTTCCATCCTGTCCCTCCCCATCATACTCCTTTCCTTTAAGTTCCTTTCCTGATGAATGTGATATTACTTCGGGGATTACTGAGGGGCCTGACACCGAGTGGCATCTAGGAAATGGAGGGATGCAGCTGCCTCTGCTCTACTCTGCCACCATCTTCCAGGCCAGCCTGGTCACTCTGCTTCACTGTGGGGGCAGGAAGCAGAGCACTCTGACCTACTGTTCTCTGCTCTGCAGAAGGCTGGGTCTGGGGTACTCTGCTTACTGTTGCTGTGGTGAAGTGAAGTGACCAGGCTGGGCTGGGAGATGGCAGCAGAGCAGAACAGGCTGCTAAATTGTTCTGCTTCCCAGTAGCTCCCACCGCCGCAGTGAGTGTAGGGGATCCAACTCCTGCTGCCAGCCCAGCCTATCCAGGGCCACGCAAGCTCACCTGAGTGTGGGGGCCATCACATCCATAGGTCAGTTGGGATGGCCACCGTGGAATGCTCCAAAACATGGGGTTCAGGGTGGCTGCCCTGAACGTCCTGTGGCTCTGCACGCATCTCCCCTGGAACACAGGTATGTGCCGGCAGCAGTGGGGAGCTAGCAGCCAGAAGTCACTTTAGCCCTGCTGCATTTCTGCTTCTGGTAGTGGCAGGGATCGGGGGCAGTTAAATCACCCAGAGGCAGCAGACGAGGCTGGGGTGGGATGCATGTGAGCAACGGAGCACATGGACCAGCAGGGGTGGCAAAGTCCCCCATCCTCCCTGGTCCCTGCCAGAGAGGGGTGCCTGCTGGCTTGCTAGGAGGCTTTGAGGACTGGTACTGGCTCAAAGGTAAATTACCATTATCCTAAGGAAAGGAGTCTGTGTGTATCCTCTCATGGTTTCTTTTTCATAAATGTTTAATCTGGTGAGGGTCCATTGTTTTGAAACTGTTAATTGTACCATCCATGAATCACAAATTCTGCTTATCCAGATTTATTTAGCCAGCTGTCTTAGACATTCAGGTCCTTTCTATATGTTAGGTTTGAGACGCTTGCTTGGAATTTTTAGATTTCCATCTATATAGTGTCTTCATTTCAAGTCTTTTAGGTTTTATAATTTATTTATATATGCTTATTTAACAATGCATCATAGACCCTTTTCCATATAACAACTAAAATTTAATGCTCTAAATACACAAGATATAAACATGTAAAAATCAGTGGTACCTGAAAAGCATTCTTAAACACAAATGTTTTTCAACTTGCTTTTAAAAGAAGCCACTTTGGTTGTATCCTTGTCATAAAGTAAGTATGGAGGCAAAGAAATGTGCCACTCCTGCAGCAACAGGTGCTAGAATACAGCCAGTTTTCATATCCCAAAAAACCTGTGCTTCAAACCAAAGAGAGTGGAACGGTGTAAAAGAGTATTTAGGAGTCCCTCGATGAAGAGCTGTGGGTTATATCTGCTCTTAGAATACCAGTGTAGACGCATCAATGACTGGAGAGACTCTCCATCTCACTCAGAGGCACTAGCTAGGTAGACAAAAGAAGTCTTCTTTTGATCAAGCATTGTCTACGTTTGGGGTGAAATTGGCAGAGCTACATTTCAGGTGTGAGGTCTGTCAACAGAACTTGGCACTCTTGTCAACAGCCTTCTGCCTCTCACCCAAGAGGGAGAACACCTTTCTTGATAGAATCTGTCAACAAAAAAGCCATGAGGGACACTCAGGGGGGCTCTCTGTAGACACACAGGGCTTCCAGGTCACTGGGCAGCCCTGTCTACTGTGCTTCCAGTTGGCCGTTCTCTCAAGAAAGTGGCCAGGCAGTCGAGCTGCTCTCTGTCGATGGAGCAGATTTATGGAGCAGTCTGATTTTGTGTGTGGCCGAAATGTGTCGACAGAAGTTCTTCTGGAAGATATCTTTTGACAGTAACTTCTGTTGACAGATCTCTATAGTGTAGACATAGCCAAGATGTATCGGGGGTAGCCATATTAGTCTGTTTCCGCAAGAACAGCAAGATGTCCTGTAGCACCTTTATAGACTAACAGATTTTTTTGGAGCATAAGCTTTTCGTGTTAGTCTATAGGGTGCCACAGGACGTCTTGTTTTTGTAGCCAAGATGATGAATTGGTTTCAGTATGAAGATACTTAACTATTCCTGTTATAGAATTGATTGTATTTGGTGAAATTCATGGGCTAGGACTCATAACCAAACAGCCAGCTACTTCTTTAGACATCTAGGTGGATTTCAAGAATTAGTTAGTATTACTTTGATTATTTAATTCCATTACAGTCTTGGGCCTGATTTTTTTTATTTTTTTTGTTGATTTGATAGTGTATTTAATTAGTTTTGCTTTTGTGATTTTTTTTTTTTTTAATTTGAGGATTTGAATTAAAAGACACTGAGTAATATTTCTTCCTCTAGAAGACCTGGGTGGATACAAAACAGTCAACCTGAAACCCTGACCACCTCCCCTAATTAGTTTTGTACAGCTGTTCAATTGGAGCTGTCTTGTTCACCTGATGTATGTGTGGTGCCTGTTAGTTTAATGTGAATACCATGACGACCTTGCACCTGGAGTGTTTTGGAACTCACTGTCAGTAACAATTGTGTTTATATGTTCCCATATTAATTTTAAATGTAATCTGTAGCTGATAGGAATCATTTTCTCAGGCCAGTGAGGTGTAAGGGCATCAGTACTATTTCTAGAGGTAATGTTGGAATGCCTACCGTCTCTGCTCACACTATCTAGAGCATGGCTTAAATACTTCTATTTTTTTCTTTAGTGTAATACAAGTATGTCTTGCAAGTATGTCCTGATGCCAAGAGTCTGAATTTCTTAGTGCCTGTCCTGCCAAGAGGGAAGTAGACTTTTCTTTTAAACCTCGCCATGTGTATATCCATGAGTCGTCATAAATTTTGTAAAGTCTGGTTGTGGCAAATCCAACTTAAAGAGCCACCACCACACATACATAACTTCATAATATATTTTGGCAATCTGTCATACTTTCATCATCATCATTACTATTTTTGGTTACCAATATGTTTAGTAATATGTTACATTTTCATAGTTTTCTCTCGTCAGTGGTCTGGAAACATAAATATGTCCTAATATGTTTTCTAATGAGTCTAAGGAAAAATCTCTTTTGAGCTATTTATAAAGAAGTTTAACACAGTATACACATGGTATGTGTGTTAAAAAAACTGATTTTGCAAATGGTTGACATTGGTAGTCTCATTGATTAAAATAGGGTCCGTTTTGCAAGAAGAGAGTGGCAGAATTGGGCAAGGTATTTTGCAGTGTAACATGTTAATAGCAAATAATTAGTGTGGTCTTCATGTGGCAACTGGAAAAAAATCTTTGTTTGGCTGAATAGAAACACTATAAGAAAATTGTATTTTCATTTTTTTGCAGTAAGAAAAGAAAGGCCCTGGAATCATTAATAGGAATGATTCAGAAATATCCTTATGAAAACCCTACTTATGACAAACTTCATGAAGATCTGGAGAAAATCAGAGGAAAATTTAAACAGGTTTGTAGTATTTGGTTGTCATTTTAGCACAGAATAGCGATTTCTGAAAATACTGCAGTCTAAATTGGCAGTAATATAAAGCTACAATTATGCAGTTTTGAGTATTATTTTATTGGTTCTTTCTGGGCTATTTATATTAGTTACAGTTGTAATAGTTTTTTAACTTAGTGGAAGGGGCAAAATAAGTTGCAGTTCTCCAGTCCATGTCAAGTCCAAAAATACTTATCCTACAGGGAAAAAAGGCTAAAAGCAAATTAATACTGACGAGAGACAGCTGTGGAAGGCAGAGAAGAAAAAAGTAGAAATGGGAAGGGTGTTGTGTTATAAATTACGTGAAATTAACACACGTTTTAAAACATCTATATGTGGTTTCTTTTAGGTTTGCTCATTGCTAAATATTCAGTCTGATTTTAGATTTAATACTGAAAGATCTGCACTTACTTTTTGAGTACAACAGATGAAGATAAAATACACGGCTCAAGAAGAAACATTAAAGAATATGTATCGGGGGAGTGATTAACTGTAATAAAGATTAAAGGCAGATAAAGTCAGAATATAAACAGGTTTTTTATTTTTCAAAGGGGAAGGAGAAGAGTTAATCAGTGGTGGAAAGGCACCTCTTTAATGTTTGCTGTGTTCCAGTCTTACTTGTTCATTGTAGCAATAGTGCATACATACACCAATCCCTCAAAATGCAAAACTTCCATATTCATACATCAGTTGACTAAACCCAGATGGATAGTCTGTTTTTAATTTCAGCAGGGAAAATCTATTTATTCTGTGATGTTTTGTTTTATGATGGTTCTCCCTTTTTTATTATCTAAAGGACTGATATTTCAAAACATGTATAGATGACTGTGAATTTACACAATGTACACATTTACACAAATAGGTAGTAGATATTCTTCTTGCCCTGAGGAGCTTAAAATAAAGAGCTGTGTTATTTTTGATAGTGAAAGGTAAAGCAGAGGGTGGGATAAAAGTGAAAAGCGTATTAGACAGGGTTCTCAAAGCAGTTACAGTTCAAAACATAGACTATTGATACAGTAAATGCTCTATTTAATGGATTAGTAGGGGAGAAGGCGTGTGTTAATGCCAAAAGTCTTTTAAATCTAAGGATTTAATTGGATTATTTGGATAGTGTTGCCCACCCCGCCAGGATCCTCCCCGTCCTCCCCCCCAACACACAATAAATGCTGGCGACTGGAGGGGCTGGAGCCACTGCATGCTCCTCCCACCGAGGTGAGACGCGTATGCAAGTGTCACCTGCCTGCATATGCACCCCATCCCTGGTGAGAGGAGCATGTGGCAGTGGCTCCTGCAGTCACTCCGGCGGTAGTGCCTCCAGTGAGTTGCTGGCATTTACATTTCTTGAGGGGGCGCTGGCGGGCGTCTGTTGTGCCTAAAGTCTGCTTAATAAGGGTCCACTGAATCGAGGGTTTACTGTATTTTGTTGTTGATTTTCTGTATTATTTCCATGAGATGTAATAATTGACGTCTGATCCAGTGCAGAAAAAAATATATTGGTAGCTCAATCACTTCACATACCTTGACACTGTCATGTCAGGGATCAAACTGGCTACAAAAATACTGCAGTAATTGATTGTTTGCAAGATGGGAAAAGAAGTTTTCAATTTAATTCAGAAAATGAATGCTGGTGGAATATGTAAATAAATATTCAACTATGTTAGTTTAAGAGAAACTATTTATTTTGTTCAAAAGATATGCTGTATTTGATTGTACATATATATGTGACTTTTCACAAATAGAATGTATTATGGTCACTTCTAGATGGCTTTTCACTGCAGTGTAGTGTATGTGTAAGTCAGGAAGTAAAATTCCTTTATATATGTGGGTATAGAAAAATGTATGCACACTAGACCCCCAACATACACGATTTCGAATTACATGTTACGTGCATTAATGCGAGTCGAAATCTTGAGTGTGGGGAGCTGGGAACCAGCGCTGGTCAGTTTCCCACCTCTGCAAGCGAAGGGGAGTTGGGAGCCAGGCCGCCCCCTGATTCCCAGCTCCCTGCCACTTTGGGAGACAGGAAACTGACCAGCGCTGCTGCGCTGGTCAGTTTCCTGGCTCTGGCAAGCAGAGGGGAGCCAGGAGCCAGGCTGATGCCTGGTTCCTGGCTCTTCCCGACTTGTGCGAAGTTTGTGCTATGCCTGGTTGCCCAGGAACACAACCTACGCATAACTGGGGGGTCTACTCTGTATGCGTGCATATATATATATAATACAAATATACCAAAATTCATTATGGTATACAAAGTAAATAGAGGATTACAACATTCCTTTTAAAACCTCTTCACCCTGCTTTCACATTTTGAGATATGAAGAGGGGAATTGCATTACAGTTTTAGAAGGTGCATGCCAGAAAGAGAGATATACCAAATCTTTAAATTTGACACATATAAGAGTGAAGAGGGGTTTGTTATAAAAAAAAAAAAAAAAAAAAAAAATCCCATTTTAACATTTTTGAATATCTGTTTGCATGGTTAAGCATTTCAACAAGTCAGATCTAAATAACTGCTTAGAGCCACCTGCTGGAAGACCATATTACGTCCACTCAAAAATAAGCTCTTCTAAAAGTTAAAGTTGCAAGCAATTGCATATGTGTCTTCATCTGCTAAAACTGAGGTAGAAAATGTGTGCATGTGCCTCATGAAATATTTTTGATTATGGTGTAAAAAATGCCACTCTTTTCAAATAAAGTTTCCTTAAAATTGTTGTGTTTCCTTAGAAGTGTTAAGTTTACACTGCTACAGTTTGTATTGATTTGATTAATGGCTATCAACAGGACTTACATCCCCATCTGTGCCCTGAACTACAGCGCAGTCAAATATATAAACCACAAGGGATATTTTTCCATCATGCTTCAGGCCCTGGTTGACCACCAAGAACACTTAATAGACGTTTGTCGTGTTGCCAGACCAGGCACATGATGCACAAGCATGCCACATCTCTGGCCTGTGTCGAAGGATGGAGGCAGGCACCTTCGTCCCCTGCTGGGAGCTGGCTGTCAGGGACATGCACATGCCGCTCTGCGTTGTGGGGGGACACCACCTACTCCCTCATGTTCTGGCTTATGGAGCTTTGCACTGGGCAGCTGGACCTGAGACAGGAACTCTCAAATGCCTGATTCAACTGGGCACAGGTGCAGGCCAAGTGCTCCTTCAGCCACCTGGGGCATATCTCAGGTGCTGCCTCACCTCCCTGAACATGGGGGAGCACAATATCCCCCAAGCTGCAGTGGTGTGTTGTGCCCTACACAACATTGTGGTGGGGAAGGAGGAGGCCTCCCTCCTGGGATGCAGAAGAGATGCTGGCCACAGCTATGAGCAGCTGGGCACAGCTCCAATCTGCCAAGCCCATGTGGATCTGCAGCCAATCCATAAGGTCATAAGGGAGATCTTCTCCTGTGACCACAACTGACCCTGCCCATGCCCCAATCCCCCAAGTGGGGGCCTCAGGCTTACAGCCCTACCCCATCCCCACCACAACCCCTCCCTTTGGCCACTCACCGTTCCACAACCCTCCCTGATAGATGGATGTGGGGGTGGTGATCAAACACCTTCATTTAAAGAGAAATGTGTGGGAAATAAAAAACTATTTACAAATTGCTAACTCAGCAAACTGTATGCGGGGGGCCTTGGGACAGGGGATGAGGGGTATCAGAACTTGGATGGGGGGCTTGGGATGTGGTGTGGAGGCATCAATCCATGCAAGGGCTGTGATTCTGTGGAGGAGCATGACCCGAAAGGGTGGTGTCTGTGAGTTTGGGGTTCCCATGGGGGCTGGGAGCAGGGGGAGGTATGGAGACAGTGGGGCTGCAGTGGTCTCTGTCAGCAGTGGGAGGTGTGGGTATGACCCTCATCCATTGCCAAAAATTGAGGAAGCCTTGGAAGATGCCCAGCAGGGGCCAGGGCAGGAGAGTGGGGGCAGCATCACAGATACTGGTGACAGCATCAAAGCAGGGCATCAGTTGGTCCCAGGCCTGTGACTGCCACTCCTACTTGTCCCACAGCCTCAGTTTGAATCATAGATTCATAGAACACTAGGACTGGAAGGAACCTCAAGAGGCCATCGAGTCCAGTCCTCTGCCCCAATGGCAGGACCAAGTACTATCTAAACCATCCCTGATAGACATCTATCTAACCTGTTCTTAAATATCTCCAGCGACGGAGATTCCACAACCTCCCTTGGCAATTTATTCCACTGTTTGACCGCCCTGACAGTTAGGAACTTTTTCCTAATGTCCAACCTAAACCTCCCTTGCTACAGTTTAAGCCCGTAGCCTCTATCCTCAGAGGCCAAGAACAAGTTTTCTCCTTCCTCCTTATGACTCCCTTTTAGATACCTGAAAACCGCTATCATGTCCCCCCTCAATCTTCTCTTTTCCAAACTAAACAAGCCCAATTCTCTCAACCTTTCTTCATAGGTCACATTCTCTAGGCCCTTAATCATTCTCCTCACTCCTTTTTGGACCCTCTCTAGTTTCTCCACATCTTTTTTGAACTGTGGTGCCCAGAACTGGACGTGGTACTCCAGCTGAAGCCTAACCACTGCAGAGTAGAGCGGAAGAATGACTTCTTGTGTCTTGTTCACAAGACACCTGTTAATGCATCCCAGAATCATGTTTGCTTTTTTTGCAACAGCATCACACTGTTGACTCATATTTAGCTTGTGGTCAACTATAATCCCTAGATCCTTTCGAGGATGTGAGTGATGTATGAATAAATTTGAATATTGATTAGGCCAAGTCAATCACACCAGAGCAATGGACTGGACTAAAACTAAGTCCTTTCCAATGCTCCCAGGATTTTACCCCGCGACCCTGCTCGCCGTCTACGGTGGGTCTAATCACAATGGGGTTTCAGGGTGTGTGAACTGCGCTGCTGCGGTGTGTTTACCCAAGGAAGAAATACAGACAAGGTGTCAGGTTCAAACAGGGAGAAAGGATTTATTTTATAACACAAAAGTATGGATTATGGTAAGCTAAGTAGCACAAGATAGGTGGGCCCTTGTTTTTCTGAAATAAGCACAGGATTTGAATACTAATTGGCTTATAGCCTTAAACAATAGGTAACTGCTATAACAGCACTGCTATCTAACCCCTCAGCTACTTACTGCGCCTCCGGGACGGGCCGTGCAGCCTTCGATGCGTGCTGTAAAATGGAAAGATTAACTTCAGAGCTGTATTGTATTTATTTATTCCTGGATCTTCCTGAGGTTCACTAGGTCGCTCAACCCTTGGCCGACTACCGCGGGGAGCAGATCTTACTTAGAATAAGAATTTGCCTGCGCTAAGCTAGGTCAATTCTCTAGTTAAATGGGTTGCCCTGCTGGCCAAGCAGGGGAGAGCCCAGTATATGTGGGGTTTCCTTCTGAGAGGTTTTCCCCTTAGTTAAGTGGAGAGGTTTTCCTAGTTAAAGGTTATCCCCTCAAAAAATGGTACTGCCTATTTCGACCACCTTGTTATGGTAGCCCTTTATTGCAGACCTTCATTACCCTTAAAGGGTTACTAAGAATACCAGGGTTTTCCCTTTATAGGGTTATCCCTGACCGCTCTACCCTCCTAAATAGGGGGGAGCTTATAGCTCTGGATTATAATAACAAAGCAGTTTACCTAACTACCCTTCTGTGTGCATGTAATAGTTTTAGGCTAGACCAATAGCATTGGCCTCCTGTGCCTTTACAAAGAGACAAGGAATACAAAATATAAGACGCAGATCATGGACTTGGGGAAGTCCCAATCCACCCTCTGTTACAAAACTATATAAAAACATTAACTGCTCACCTAACTGTTTATATTAACCTTAAACCCAGACCATAAATACCTCCTTATTCCTGCTCTGTGATCCAGGCACTGGGCCTGTAGTTCTCTTCGAGCTAGGAAGTTATGACCCTCACGGCACGCTTGTACGGCAGCCGCGTCAGGTCAGATAGTAAAGGAGGGAGAAAGAGAGAGCCAGGAGGAAAAACCGGCTTGGTTAACAAAAACCTCCTGTGTTTTTTAAGAACGACTGTGATATTTCAGACACCGGCCTGAGCTAGGGTCGGTGACTGGAAGGGCAGGGTCGCTGCTGCGGTTTCCCCGTGCAGAGCACCGTTGTTTAGGCGGTGCAGTCTGCCGGGCAAACCCTCCGGATAAAAGAACCAGAGCCTTACTAGTGATTTTTGCTCTGTATAGGCTGGAGCTCTTCTGGTCTTCTGGCTGGAACTCTTCTGTTCTTCGTCGGCCCACGGCGGCTAGCAAGCGATGACTGACACGCAGGTCAGCTTTGGCTCTTCCACCAGCAATGTTCGGCTACAGGCTCAGTCCAGCTCTTAGCTCAGTCCTTCTTTGTAGTCTTCTTTCTTCTTCTTTATCAGCTCTCCTCCGAGGTCTGGTCCGGAATGCCCCAAGCAGGCCTGCTCTCCTGAATATATGCAGCCTGGGTGGACCTGTTTGACAACTTCTGCCTGCTAGGTCCTCCTCAGTGCCACAATGTATCAAAGGGGCATTTGACTACTACATATGTATGAGGATCCTAAATTAACCAATCAGTTTGAAACCTTTCAAACCATAACTTCATACATATTCATAGCCTGCCGAATATTAATTGCAACTGTCATTCTCTAACTGTCATTTTCCAGCGGCCATTTTGTGTACCCAAACACCATTTTAACAGTAAATATACTTTACACTTTATCTAATTTTTTATGTGGTTTGTGAGGGAAATATGTCACCACTGCTGGTAAAGCAGATTATAAATTTTAAATGCTTAGCTTAAGGGCTGTTTGGTCAGGATGCAGGGCAACCACACAGACACCACGGCTCATGGACAGGGACATATAAATCACCTCAGAAGAGGACATTTCTACAGATCCCTTTCTGCTGTAGTAATTCCTAGACAGTTGAGGTTGGTACCCTCCAGAAGGTAGCAAAGGCCTGGTGACAGACTCTCCAGCCTAGAGCCCTCCCTCTTGGCTGGGGGGACTGGCTTACCCTGGTGGGGAGGTGGGGCTGGCTTGGCCATCCCTTGATGCAGGGCCAGCTGTAAGGAAGATGAGGGGAGATGGTGAGTCATTCACACAACACAGCATCTAGGACCCTGCCCACTACCATGAGCACCAACCAACACCTCATGGCTCCCGGCGATGTCCCAGGAGCATAGGCATGCATGGCTTACACAGCGGGCCTTGCTGCATGGGGAGTCTGTGGTGTCTCAGGGACTGGGCTGACCACTGTATGCTCACCCCCTCGGGGGCAGGTTAGCAGCCAAGGGGTAGCATCCACCCACAAAGTGGTTCTCACCTGGGTGGTAAGTGAGCTGGGTGCAGCCTGCCCCTCCCCAGGAAACGCACACAAGTGTGGCTCACAGTGCTGTCCATTGGAGCGGGTGCTGACTCCTGCCTGTGGGCATGCCCGCATGCTGGGAGTTGCACTCCTAGGTGTGTCTGGGGCCAGGTAGGCACCCATGTGGCTAGCCCGCTTCCAGCCATGGCAGGGGCTGGTAGGCCCTCGGACCTGGAGCTCATCTAGGCTCCCATGAGGTTGGCGGCAGGCTGGAACCCATGCCTGGGGGCTGCATGCTGGGTCCAGGTGGGACATGCTACCTTGCAGTGGTTCCACATGCCAGAACTGTAGCATGAGGTCCTGACTCAGCTGGCCTGGTGGCATGCGTAACACACTCCTGCGTCTTCTTTCCACACCCTGGAGTGTGCAATGTGCGGGGTACTTACTGGAGGGACCCTCAAACAGCTCTGGGGATGCCCTGGAGATGGCCTGGCTGGCCAGGCCAGAGTCCAAGGCGATGATGAGGATGCTGCTGCTGCTGGCCTTGAACTCCATGTTTTCCTCCGGCTCCAATGGGCTTTGGGTCCCAGGGTGCTGCTGCTGCTCCTCTTCCTCAGATTCTGGCTACTGGGGACAAGGGGGCTGCTCCATCTGGTGTCAGGGGCAGCCGAGGGGAAGTGTTGTCTGCCCCCAGGAGCTGGTGCAGCTCCATGTAGTAAGGGTAGGTCGCAGGTCCTGTTTCTGACCTCCACCTGTCATCATGGGCTGGGGGTAACCCTGGTGGAGTTCTTTAATTTTCACACACCCCTGCTCCATGGTATGGGTGGGATGGCCCTATGCCACCAGGGTGGTGGCCAGCCGGGTATATGCAGGGGCCTTCCTCCACTTTGCCAACAGGTCAAGTAGGGTCTCTTCCTCTGCACACATGCCCAGCAAGTCCTGGACCTCAGGCCTGGTCAAGGAGGGGGCCTGCCATTTGGTTCCCCAGGGTTGCTCCTGGGACTCCTCCTACTGTTCCACGAGGGTCTGGGAAGGTCTTGTGGTGCCTGTAACATGCTGCTGGCTGGTGGGGCTGTGAGCACATTGGAGGGTTTCCGGGGCTCCCTGTGGCTTTAAAAATGGCCAGAAGCAGGGACCACAGAGCTCTGCTTACTGTGGATAGTGCGTTCCTCAGGGCAGCTGCGCAGAGCCTGAGAGGCCTTTCCTATCAACAGAACTCCCCTTGGAACATCCAGACTGGCTTTCTGTCGACAGATCTGTTGAGTGAGGCGTTCTTTCTCTTGGGGGAACAGCAGAATGCTGTCAACAAAAGTGCCACGTTCTGTCAATTTACTGTCAACAGTGCGCCTTGGAAATGTGGACGCTCCGTGGGTTTTGTCACCAAAACACCAGTTTGATTGACAAAACTCTCTAGTGTAGGCCTAGCCTCAGTGATTTTAGGCACCTTCAAATTTAAGCAGCAGCGAAGCAGGGAGTATTCTGACTCACCAGTGGTGTCTTCAAACAGGACTGAAGTACTTTCATAGGTCCCACCATTCCCTCCTACATTACAAACTTTAGTATAAATGATTTAGGAACATGAAGACTCAAGATGTCTGTAAATTATTCCATTATTATAACTTTATATATTATAAGGTGTATGTAAAATATCACTTCCAGATACATCAGTAAAGAAAGTAAATTAAAATATTTTATTCAGTCTTTCTGAAATGAAAGGGCCTCCACTAGTCAGTTACAGTGCAATTAATGAGTGGTGTTAAGGCAATGTCTGTGACTGTAAAGAACGCACATTTCTTCACACTAAGTTGTTACTTTCCTCAGACAAATAATTATATACCAAAATATTGTATAAACTAGAAAATGTTAAGGATGCAAAGGCAAGCACTCAAAAATGAGAAAATGTGTATTTTGGCCGGCAACCTTAATTCAGGTCCCTGGTACATATGCATTGTCTTACAATCTTTTATTACATGATTTTTAAACATTTTCCAAAGTCTGCAAGAAATGAGATATAACCTTCACTACACCACCTTGATTCATCTCCTAAGCATTCCTTATTGGTGTCTTGTATACTGAATGAGGCAGGGTCCTATGGAAAAAATGTAATCATGTAAATAAGTTCTTTATTGCAAAGCATCTGCACAATGAGACTGAATGTTCTTTTAATGAAGATTTGTTGTGTAGTTTCCTAGGATATGCAAACCAAACAGAGAGAGAGAGAGAGAAAATTCCATCATATAGAACCATACTGACTCCAACAGCAGTTATCACTGGTAATGGAATCTGTAGATCCACACCACAGATTTTTGCCACTTGTGTTAACAGAATAACTAAATGATCGCACTAGTGTTTTATCCAACTATTAGAAGAGGACAGGGCTTGTGACATACTTTGCTCAGCCCTGGGCAATATTGCATAGGACTCAGGTCCAGGCCCCTACAGAAGAGTTGGAGCCTTGGGAGTAAGGGGAAGGGCTGGGGACTTGGCCTCTCCTACTCAGCCCTTAGCACTGCCCAAACTGTGCCGCACAAAACTCTGGTGGTGACCTAAAGCACCCTGGGCTCCTGCCACTACTGCTGCCATGGTACCATCAGTGGCAGCCTGGAGCCCCAAGCCCTTTTAAATTGCTGAGCCTGGGAACAACTGTCCCCTTTGACTCCCCTTCCCCTGGAGGGGGACAAGGGAAATAAAATATAATACAATATAATGAAAAGTTCGATTATTTGTTTAGTATACCTAAGAGGGAATGGTGATTTGAGTGAAGAGCATATTTTGGAGAGGAAGATGCTAGTTATCAGCTCTGGGTTTGGACTCCATATCATTATGAGTACTCCCAGAACAATTTTCACCATGATTACTTTGATAATTTTAGGCATAATGCTGATGTTTGTTTTGTAAATATTATTTAGTATTATAGTTAAAAATATATGGGCACATAGGAATTGCCATATTGGACCAGACTAATCCATCTAATCTACATGTTGTCTCTGAGAGTGACCAGTTCCGGATGTTCCAGATGAAAGTGTTAAGAAACTTGTGGCAGACAGATGTGGAGTAATCTGCATCCAACATTCAGTTTCATCCTGATCTCTAATAGCTGGAGATTGGCTTAAATCCTGAAGCATGATGTTCAATCAGTTGATGCACAACATGCTATACAACAGTGTAGGAAGGAGAAAGCACGTCTGGGACCTAACTAAAGAAGTGTGAAGGTAAATCACAGATTTTGGAAGGTTTTCATTAACAGGTAGTACTCGCGATTGCACTCTCATCTGAAATGTGTGAAATGTGAAAATTAGGCCATACTAACGATATACTGATTCTAAAATTGCATGCAAAAAAGTTAGTTTGAAAATGTTCTGTGGCTTTCATGTATTCATGTCATTAACAAATATGGATGCCAGTATTTTGTACACAAATTTTGGCATCTCAAGATTAAGTTGACAAGATTTCTGGATACTTCATAAAAGCAGCACATAGCTTTTGTTTTGGAAAGGTAGAAAGCACCCCTTCATTCATAGAGAATTTGTTCTTCAACTAAGACAGTGACTTATTATACAGCTTGGCACTAGAGATAAAGTGAGAATTATTGTTTGGAACATAATTTCAAATTAGTTTGCACATATTTAGCAAAATGTTTAGGTAGAAGAAGAATAAATTATGCCGGTACATGCTTCCCATCTAAGATTAGTATCAAACAGGGTCAATGCCAGTGTATCTGACTGCTTTATTTAAATACTATATATAAAAAAAAATAATCTTCAAAATCCCAGGGAATAAGCAACATTGCAAAGAATCTTTCTTGAATGTAAGAACTGTGAGTCAGCAGCCCTTTAATTTTTTTAGTTGCAGCTATTGTTCCAGCAGCAGGCTTTACTGCTATTGTCCAGTGTTTGTCCAGCTCACGTTTACTGGACTGTGGGAACGGATTAGGGTTTCATGGCTTTTTTTTTACCCTACTTGCATAAACTCTTGATCAAAGACATTCCTTGGATGACAAAACACTGTATACTGTGTCACACAGTCCTGACCAGACTGCACGAACACATGCCCACATTGTTCTCTAACTGCCATTTTTACAATATATATATGGCCGCACTGAATTTTTTGAGACCTGTTTTACCTACTTTTAAAAAAAAAACACAACTCATTTATGATACATAGTTGCCAGTTAAAAAAAATGGAAAACTGGATTTGTCATTAGCCAAAGACAAAGAACAGATCTATGTGAATAACTAATGGTGCCACTTTTAAAATAATTTGAAGCTTGCAAATTTATTACTTGAAGGAAACCTACTCTACGATGTGGTCTGTGAGACATCAGTTTGGGTCAAGTTCATCAGCTGAGGATCTGGCCCATGATACATAGAATCATAGAATCATAGAATACTAGGACTGGAAGGGACCTCGAGAGGCCATCGAGTCCAGCCCCCTGCCCCAATGGCAGGACCAAGTACTGTCGAAACCATCCCTGACAGACATCTGTCTAACCTGTTCTTAAATATCTCCAGCGATGGAGATTCCACAACCTCCCTTGGCAATTTATTCCACTGTTTGACCACCCTGACAGTTAGGAACTTTTTCCTAATGTCCAACCTAAACCTCCCCTGCTGCATAATAGATTTTTATTTTTATGAGGGCTTTTGTACAAACTTAAGTTGCAATGTTGTTGTCTATTCTATGGTGAACCTGTTCTGTGGAGAAGCCAGGCTGCCAGAAGATTTATTTACCTGTGCATTCACAGTTACAATCACTCACAGCTTCTGTTGACTGTAGATCACTGTTCCTGGCCAGGGGGAGCTACAGGAAGCAGTGGCACTGCCTGTGCCATTTCCTGCAATTCCGCATTGACCAAGAATGGCGAACTGTGGCCAACAGGAGCTGCAAGTGACTACCTGCAGATGTGTTGGTAAATAAAGCAGTCTACCAGGACAAATCCTGGTGAACCGCAGCCAGCCCTTGGGCAGAGAAGTTACTCACTTGTAGTAACGATGGTTCTTCAAGATGTGCCCCCATGGGTGCTCCACAGTAGGTGTCGGGCTCGCCCGGCGCCGCAGATCGGAATTCTTCTAGCAGTTTCCACTGGATCGCACATGCGCCAATGCGCGCCACTCCCTTGCGCGCCCTCGGTCATGTGCGCGATCCGGTCCCCGCCAGTTCCTTGACCATCCGCCCCGGATGCTCCTGAAAAACACCAGACAGAGATCCGAAGCGAGGAGGATGAGCGGGTAGTGGAGCACCCACAGGGACACATCTCAAAGAACCATCGTTACTACAAGTGAGTAACTTCTCTTTCTTCTTCGAGTGGTCCGCGTGGGTGCTCCACAGTAGGTGACTACCCAGCAGTAACCCCAAGTAAGGAGGTGGGTACTCGATTCATATGCAGCTTGCCCTTGAGAGGACTGCTGTCAACAGACGGGTATCCTCATTGAACACCCAATGCAGGGCATAATGCTTGGCGAAGGTGTCGTAGGATGACCAAGTCACCGCTCTGTAAATGTCTTTCAACGTGATTCCCTTGAAGAAGGCCGTTGATGCTGCCACCGCTCTGGTGGAGTGAGCCCTGGGCAGGGCTTGCAAAGGGGTCTTTTGAAGCTCGTAGCACAGCTTTATACAGGACACAATGTGGTTTGAAATTCTCTGGGAAGAGAGGCCTTCCCCTTTCGACCTGGGAGCGAGAGACACCAGAAGCCTGTCCGTTTTCTGGAAGGGCTTAGTTCTGTCTATGTAAAAGGCCAACACCCTCCTCACATCTAGGAGGTGCAGGCGCGCCTCCTTGCTGGAGCTGTGAGGCTTCGGGTAAAACGAGGGTAATACTATTGGTTCGTTAATGTGGAACTCCGAGGAAACTTTCGGAACGAAGGCTGGGTGTAACCGTAAGATCACCGCCTCCTTTGAGAATACTGTGCAGGGCGGCGTTGCCATCACTGCTGCGAGCTCGCTCACCCTGTGGGCTGACGTAATCGCAAGAAGGAAGGTCGTTTTCATGGTAAGTAGTCGGAGGGGTACCGTGGTTAATGGTTCGAAGGGTGGTCCCGATAGCGTGTGGAGTACAAGTCCAAACTCCACGATGGTGGTAGCGGTTTTCGAGGAGGGTACAGGTTTACCAGCCCCTTCAAGAACCTTGTGACGCTAGGCTGGGCGAATACGGTGGGCCCTTCCTCTTTGTGCTGAAAAGCTGATATAGCTGCGAGGTGGACTTTTAGCGAGGATAGAGAGAGCCCGTCTCGTTTGAGGTCCATCAGGTATTCTAGAATTACAGTTATAGGGACATCCAGGGGAGCTAACTGTTTGGCAGAGCACCAGGCGGTAAAGTGTGTCCATTTCTGTTCGTAAGTCCTCCTGGTGGAGGTCCTTTGGCTACACTCCAAGACTTGTCTTACTCCCTCCGTACACGTGCTCTCTAAGGCGCTGAGCCATGGATTAACCATGCTTGTAGGCGGAGTCCCTGAGGGTGCGGGTGCACTATGGACCCCTGAGCCTGTGTGAGTAAGTCTGGTGCTACCGGTAGGGGGAGTGGCGGACGATCCGTCATGCGCAGAAGCAGGGGAGACCATCGTTGTCGATCCCAAGTTGGAACTATGAGTATCATGCGAGCTCTCTCCCTTCTGGCTTTCTGCAGAACCTTGTGGATAAGTGTTGTGGGGGGAAACGCGTAGAGTAGAGGGCCCTTCCATGAGATCATGAAGGCGTCCCCCAGCGACCCCCGCTCTATTCCTGCTCTGGAGCAGTACTGAGGGCATTTCTTGTTGCACTGGGTGGCAAACAAATTGACTTGGAGAAACCCCCAGGTGCGAAATATGCGTCGTAGCAGGTTGGAGCGGATCTGCCATTCGTGCGTGAGTGCAAAGCGCCTGCTCAGTTGATCTGCCTTCACGTTGTGGGCACCCGGCAAGTACGAGGCTTTCAACGTTATGTTGTTGACAATGCACCAATGCCACAATCAGACTGCTTCTGCACATAGCGCATGGGACTGTGCCCCTCCTTGTCGATTGATGTAGAACATGGTGGAGGTATTGTCGGTATCAATCCCGACTACTTTGCCGTGCAGGTATTTCCGAAAATGTCTGCATGCATTGAACACTGCTCTGAGCTCCAGTATGTTTATGTGCAGTGTCTGTTCTGCGGGGGACCATAGCCCTTGTGTCACCTTGCTGCCAATGTGCGCTCCCCATCCTATGTGGGAGGTGTTGGTTGTGAGAAAAATGGAAATTTGTGGTTGGTGAAAGGGCACTCCCACTAGCAGGTTCTTGGGATCTGCCCACCACGCGAGCGACTTCCATACCTCCGTCATGGGCGATACTACCCTGTGAACGGTATGGGCTGCCGCTCTGTAACCGCTCGCCAGCCAATGCTGCAGGCTTCGCATGTGTAACCTGGCATTCTGTACCACAAACGTGGCAGCCGCCATGTGCCCCAACAGTTGCAGGCATGTTAGGATCGGCACCGCAGGGCTGTACATCATCACTTGCACCAAGGATTTGATGGTGCAGAAGCTGGCGTTGGGCAGGTATACTCTCGATGCGATAGAGTTTATGCGCGCCCCTATGAACTCTATATCTTGCGTGGGTTCAGTCTTTGACTTTGCAAGGTTGATAACTAGGCGCAGTGAAGTAAACGTGCTCACGGTAACGCGTTTCATGCATAGGACCTCTGCCTTTGAGGCCCCTTTCAGTAGGCAGTCATCCAGTTATGGAAAAATAAACACGCCCTGCCTGTGCAGGTAAGCTGATACCACTGCCAGGGTTTTGGTAAAGAATCTGGGTGCCGAGGATAGGCCGAAGGGAAGAACCCTGTATTGGAAATGCTTCCCGCCGACCATGAAGCGGAGGAAGCGTCTGTGTGCTGCGTGGATTGTTATATGAAAGTAAGCGTCTTGTAAGTCAAGGGCTGCAAACCAGTCTCCATCGTCCAGTGCCGTAAGTACGGAGGCAACTGTAATCATCCGGATGTGCTGCTTGCACAAGTATCTGTTGAGGCCCCAAAGGTCCAAAATCGGCCTCCAGCCTCCTGTTTTCTTCTCTGTTAGGAAGTATCGTAAGTAAAAACTTTTCCCTTGGAATTGTTCCGGTACTCTTTCCACCGCCCCTATGAACATGAGGTGATCTACCTCCTGCTTCAGCCTCGCCTCGTGAGAAGGGTCCCTGAGAAGAGGCTGGGTGGGAGGTTTCATTGGTGGTAGTGACTGGAAGGGGATCGTGTAACCCATGGCTCTAATTTCCAGCACCTATTTGTCTGTTGTGATATTTTGCCATTGGGAGTGGAACGGTTTGAGGTGATGATGGAACATGAGGTTAGAGTGGCATTGAGCGATGGTGTTGATAGTGCAGTCCTCAACATACCCGTCAAACTTGCTGCCTCTGGGCTTGCCCCGAGGTTGTGCGACTTTGTTGAGAACATCGCCTGGGGGCCCTGTACTGTTGCTGCTGTTGATGGCGCCCTTGGTCATAGCCTCGCTGATATTGTGCGCGTTGTGGTTGGTAAGCGTAGCGCCTTTGCTGAGGATAGAATTTCTTTTTCTTGTATGGAGGAGTGTAGATACCCAAGGCCTTAAGTGTGGCCCTCGAATCTTTGCTAGAGTGTAGGACCGAGTCAGTTGATTCTGTAAACAGCTTTTGCTTGTCAAAGGGAAGATCCACGACCTTCGCCTGTAGATCTCTGGGGATACCAGACGTCTGGAGCCAGGACTCCCTACGCATTACCACTGCTGCAGCTGTTGAGCGTGCCACGGTGTCCGCCACGTCCAGGGCAATTTGCACTCCTGTTCACGAGGCTGCGTAGCCCTCCTGGACGATTGCCTTTAACACCGGCTTCTTGTGCTCCCGGAGGGAATCCATGAGAGAGGTAAGTCTAGAGTAGTTGTCAAAGTTATGGTTTGATAAATGTGCCACGTAGTTTGCCATTTTCAATAATAAGGTAGAGGAGGAGTAGACCTTCCTGCCGAACAGCTCTAATTTCTTAGCATCTTTATCTGACCCCCCTGATTTGTACTGAGGCGTCTTCGACCTCTGCTGAGACAATTCGACCACCAAAGAATTGGGCTGTGGGTGGCTAAACAGGAATTCCATGCCCTTGGCTGGGACGAAGTATTTCTTATCTACCCTTTTATTCGTAGGCGGAATAGAGACCGGAGTCTGCCATATATTAGTGGCTGACTCCATAATGGCTTCGTCCAGTGGAATAGCGATTTTAGATGAAGCCAGGGGTCTCAAATTTTTCAGGAGTTTATGATGCTTCTCCTGCATCTCTGCTATTTGAATGTCCTGTGTGTATGCTACTCTTTTGAACAGCTCTTGGAATTGTTTAAGGTCATCTGGAGGGGAGACATCCCCGGGGACAATTGCCTCATCTGGGGAGGATGAGGAGGAGCTGCTAGGATAAACCTCCCCGAAGTCCTCTGGCTCCCGAGTTCGCTGGTATGCTTGCTCCCTCGTGGGCTATGAAGGGAAGTCTCGGGACTCTGGACCGAATTCCCCCTGGGACAGCTGCGTTCCTCTCCCAGAGCGAGAGTGTACATGGGGGTATTGGCGAGGAGTGGGAGGGGATCTGCCCCTGGATCTAGACCTCCGATATCGGTGTTCAGTATGATGAGGATGGCCATAACATCATGGGCAAGGGCCCGGTGATGGAGACCTGGACCATGATCGGAGTGTGTACCCATGATGTCTGGGAGAGTGGGATCTCCATGACGACACTGATAATGGTGAAGCTGGTATGTGATAGTACTCATAGGGATCCATGCCCAAAAAGGGTGAAGGTGGCCTGAGCCAAGGTGAAGGTGGTTGGAGGAACGGAGAGGGAGGTCCAAAATAGGCCGGTGGAGTTGCCGCCCTGCGACGCTGCATGTGTATCTCGGGGGGGGCGGGGGAAGGCTGGGTAATAACGGCATTGCAGCCCTGCCTGGAGGTGGACTGAGGTGCTGGGTTTTGGCTCTAGCTTTCCCCCGCCCCTGCAGGGTGGGCGCTGCCCCCTCCCGTGCCGGGGATCTCGGCCCTGCTGTTGGTGCCGTGCTTGGTACCATCATAAGTGGTGCCGTGCGGGTAGCTTCCTCTGGCGCCACTGGGCCCCATGCTGGGTGCCCCTGCGCCATCGGCGCTGTGAGAGCCGGTGCCGCGTGAGGTGGCGCTGCCGATTCCGGCACTTGCTAAGCTGGCACCCACGGCGCCCTCAGTGCCGACTGCTGAATAGCTGGAGGCCCGGCCCCAGCCATGTGTGCGACCGCGCTGCTGCTTTCATCAGCCCGCGGCTCAGGGCTCTGCGTTCCGCTCGTCCTGCTCACTGAAACTGCCGGCAAGGATCGAGGCGGGGAGAGTTTCCTCTTCTTTTGCACAGGGCGGGGGTCAAAGAAGCCACCTTCCTTTTATGCGACCCAGAGGGCCCTTCTGTGTGAGGCTTCTCCGGCAGCTCAGGCTGAAGGGCCTTATCAAACAAGATCATTTTGAGCCTCATCTCTCTGTCCTTCCTGGCCCTGGCTGTAAGCTTAGTGCAGTGCAAACACTTCTGGGTAACATGGGACTCCCCCAGGCAGCGAATGCACTTACTATGCCCATCAGAGGCTGGCATAGCCTCGCGGCATGACTCACACTTCTTAAACCCAGAGAAAGACATTGCGGTGAGGCTTTACTGTTAATAGCATACTTAGCCGCTAATCAGTGCGTTCTACAACCCAAATAACATTCACGGCCTTCAGGGTAGTGGACGGCTTAAGCAGCCTTCTTTGTCCGCTCCCCTTCCCTCCATTCCTCTTCTCTCCTACTATTTTGTGTGTTTTTTTTTTTTTGTATAATAGTAAGAACAATGAGCTAACAAGTAAAAACAACTACCTTATCTGTCTCAGGCTTTAGAGCCCGAGCGGATTCCATCTGCAGCCGTTGGCGGTTGAGAAGGAACTGGCAGGGACCGGATCGTGCACATGACCAAGGGCGCGCAAGGGAACGGCGCGCATCGGCGCATGCGCGATCCAGTGGAAACTGCTAGAAGAATTCTGATCTGCAGCACCGGGCGAGCCCGACACCTACTGTGGAGCACCCACGGGGACCACTCGAAGAAGAATGCTTATTGCTCACACCGATATACAAACTAGTTCCATGCACTATGCATTTACTATTCTGCTTTCATCAGAAGATTTAGATAAATAATGTGGACAGATTAACTCACTACAGAACTTTGCTTTTTGGAAAAAGCGAAATTCAGTTCTTTCCACAGAGACTTCCCTATGAATGTACATCTTGAGCTTAGCTAGATACCATGTAACTTCTCCTGACAGTATAAAAGGTACGCTGCTCAGGGTTGTCTGCAAAGACCTATGTATCCTCCATAAAGATCACTACATGGTGATCCAGTATGTCTCATGACATATGGCTGGAAAATGTTTGAAGGTTGCCAAGGCATTTGTCATCCAAAGGTATGACTAAATTTTCCGAGTAGCTATAGCAAGTATGGTCTTCCATCCATCTCCAGATTTGCTGTGCATGAAGTTATAGGCTTCCCAGCTTGTTGAATCATTGTTGTGTAGCTCCGATTTGGTCCAATAATTCCAGAATTGGGGTAGTGGATACCAGTTCTTGATTGTTACCTGGCTTAAGGCTTGGTAATCAATACAAAGGCAGAGACTGCCAACATTTTTCTTGATGAAGTTAGTGAGGTTGACTTGTAGCTGAATCTTCTGGCCAGGTTCTGCTGGAGGCATCCATGCAGTATAGCCAGCTTGGGTTCTAATATGGCAGAAATCCATTGCAGTGTATTCCCAGCTGCAATTCTATGGCACGGTTGTAGTATCAGTGCAGAGGGAAGTTTTCCATATTCTTTTCACATATGTCAGCACAAAGGAGATATGAAAGGGAGAATTCAGATGTAGGTTTGGTAGGCATCCCTGCCTGCATAATTCTCTCTCCCTGAGCCCTCTGGGGGTCAGATCATAGGGCAATGTTGATTTGGCTGGTTTGCCTGACAATACTGCTGACAGAATTCTGAAGGAAAATTGAACTCCTGTTCTTGCCAGGGAATGAGGGGATTATGAAGGGTCAGCCAAGAGATTCTATGAACTAGAGGGAAGTGCTGTGCAGGGATTGAATCATGCTGAATCAGAATGTTTCTTGGTACCCTTGGATAACAGCTTCCTGGAGAACTGTACCCTTGATTCCTGGACATGAAGACAGAGAGGCATCATCAGTAGTTTCTGTTAGTTCTGTGTTGGTCTTGCATTGCAAAGGAATCTGCAGGTCCTAGACTGTCATTGCACCTATGAAATTATTGGCTCCTCTTGAATCAATGGAAGACTCTTGGATGGGAATCTGGTGGGGCTCCCTGGGATGTGCAACTTGCATAGGTGCCTGCAAGTGGGAAGCCCCCAAACGTAGCTCGCTGAATGTGCCAGGCTGGACGGAGGTGTGAGGGAATTCTTTTCTCACAGAGGTCAACCTAGTCTCCCTGACTGAGCTGGAGACTACTCATTTCTCAGGTTCTTGGGGTTCATAGAGGACAGTCAGAAATAGGGTAATAAGATTCATCACAGTGGAAGCATTGGTGGTGTCAATGGCATTGTTCCTTTTCTTGAGGAGTGATGGTCTATCAATAAATGAGCCAGACACAGCTGTCTTGGTTCAGTGAGTGGAACCTATGTCACGGTCACAGTACGTGGACAGGAAGGTTCCAGGGATCTCTCCCTTCCTCCATTCCCCTGATTATCCATGTGGCGGGTCAGATCAATGAAAGGGTCCTGATCCACGGGTGTCTCCACATGGGCCAGATCTTTGATCTCTTCCCATACACCCCACCAGAACTGGTACTGCTGTGCTGCCTCTTTCCAGCTTGTGTTCACTGTGAGATGGCAGACACATGCTGCCTAGGAAACTCTGGCACCTTGCCCCCCCAAGAGGTTCCTTTGCTTAGAAAATCTATATTATATCTAAGCTATAATTATAATTAATCTAAACTATAACTAAGCTATAACTTAGAAAAACCTCCGCTAAATATGCATGATGTGCGCCTTTAGAGATTGCTGATATAGACTGGAGGAGGCATTCTAATTTGACACCACCAGGCAAGGAGAAGGTACAACCTAATGCCTGACCTGTCAACTGGTTAATTATCAAGCTGACATTGTTTGGGTCAGAGGCCTACATTTGCAGACGCAACAAGAACTGAAGGTGGCATTGGTTCATGAAGCCCCAGAACTTCTGGAAACATCCCTTGAAATGCAAAGCGGACAGGAAGCTGCAGACAGGGGAGTTTAAGAGGGAGGAGAGCAAGTGAGCCTGCCGCTGAAGAAGCGACCAGGTGAGAGTGCTGATCTCTGGGTGAGTGAGCGTGTGCTTTAACTGCTGGCAATTGAACCGCCATTTTGCTTCCAGGTGGGGGGAGTTTCAGTTTCAGTTTCAGTTTTGGTGGCAGTTGGGACTGCCTGCCTGACCTTCTGCTCCCTGGATCAGCCTTCCCCTGTGTGACTCATAGGGGGAGGGCCTGAGAAAGGCCAGCAGGCTTAAAAGCCAGAGGCAGGAGTGACCAGGGGAGCGAAGCGGACAGGGGGCTGCAGACAGGGGAGTTTAAGGGAGTTTGGCAGGGAGTGTGACAGAGAGGACTCTAATGGTTAGGAAGACCCGCAACACCTGTGCCAGCACTACTGCTGTCTCCTCCACTTGTGCCTGTAGCCAGACAGACTGCCTGACCATGGATGTTTCTACCCAGATCCTGGTGTGGCTCTGCAAGGACTGTGGCTTGCCGTTCCCACTTACTGATACCCAGGCTGAGGGGAATATTCAGTGTGAAAGGTGCCTGCTGGTGGAATCTCTCAGGTGGCAGGTAGGGGAGCTACAGGAGGAGGTGGCCAGGTTGAGGAGTATCCGAGTCCATGAGCAGTTCCTGGATAGTATTCAGGTGGAGGCTGCGGAGATAACTGTCCCAGTGCACAGGATGGCTGATAAACCACTGGAGGAGGTGGACCAGGGTGGACACTGGCAGCTGGTTACTTCTCGCAGCAGGCGGTGTCCCACCCCTGCTCAGAACCCTCCCACCGTGGTACTGGAAAACCGTTATGCTGTACTCGATACAGGAGACCAAGAATTTCCCCGTACAGAAGAGAAGAAGCCTCGTACCCCCAAGGCTGGGAAGTCTACTGCCACCCCTGCAAGAAGGAAACATAGAGTAGTGGTGGTTGTAGACTCTCTTCTGAGGGGGACGGAGGCACCCATCTGTCGCCCTGACATTTCATCTCGGGAGGTGTGCTGCCTGCCGGGGGCCTGTATCCGAGACATTACGCAGGCATTGTCGAGGATTATCCGGCCCTCTGACTACTATCCCATGCTTCTCATCCATGTGGGCACTAATGATACTGCGAGGTGTGACGCTGAGCAGGTCAAGAGTGACTTCAGGGCTCTGGGGGCACAGGTCAGGAAGTTTGGGGCGCAGGTGGTATTCTCTTCAATCCTGTCTGTCAGAGGTAGGGGCCCAGGCAGAGACAGGTGTATCCTAGAGGTGAATGCTTGGTTGTGTAGATGGTGTCACCAGGAAGGCTTTGGTTTCTTTGACCACGGGATTCTTTTCCGGGAAGGACTACTAGGCAGAGATGGCGTTCACCTTTTGAGGAGGGGGAACACCATATTTGGACACAGGCTGGCTAACCTAGTGAGGAGAGCTTTAAACTAGGTTCGACGGGCAGGGGAGCAAAGCCTGCAGGTAAGTGGAGAGCATGGATACCTGGGAGATGAACTTGAAATGAGAGGGAGTACGGACTACACTGGGAGAGTAAAAAGAGGGCCAGGGCAAAACTGGGAGGCAAGACCAAATCAACGTCTGAGATGCCTATATACAAATCCAAGAAGTATGGGAAATAAACAAGAAGAATTGGAAGTACTAATAAATGAATACAACTATGATATCGTTGGCATCACAGAAACTTGGTGGGTAATACTCATGATTGGAATGTTGGTATTGAAGAGTACAGCCTGCTTAGGAAGGACAGACAGGGAAAGAAGGGAGAAGGTGTTGCCTTGTATATTAAAAATGTACACAGTTGGACAGAGGTGGAGATGGATGTTGGAGATGGACGGGTTGAAAGTCTCTGGGTTAGACTCAGAGGAGTGAAAAACAAGGATGAGGTCCTACTAGGAGTCTACTACAGGCCCCCTAGACAGGTGGAAGAGGTGGATGAGGCTTTCTTTAAACAGCTAACAAAATCATCCAGGGCCCAGAATTTGGTGGTGATGGGGGACTTCAACTATCCAGGTATATGTTGGGAAACTAATACAGCAGGGGACAGACTGTCCAATAAATTCTTGGATTGCATTGCAGACAACTTTTTATTCCAAAATGTTGAAAAAGCTACCGGGGGGAAGCTGTTTTAGATTTAATTTTAACAAATAGGGAGGAAATTATTGAGAATTTGAAAGTGGAAGGTTGCTTGGGAGAAAGTGATCATGAACTCATAGAGTTCACAATTCTAAGGAAGGGTAGAAGGGAAAACAGTACAATAGAGATAATGGATTTCAGGAAGGCAGATTTTGGTAAACTCAGACAGCTGGTAGGTAAGGTCCCATGGGAAGCTAAAACTGAGGGGAAAAGCAGCTGAGGGGAGTTGGCAGTTTTTCAAAGGGACATTATTAAAGGCCCAAAAGCAAGCTATCCCGCTGCGTAGGAAAGATAGAAAACATGGCAAAAGACTGCCTTGGCTTAACCAGGAGATCTTGCATGATCTCAAAATAAAAAAGGAATCGTATAAGAAATGGAAACTAGGACAAATTACAAAGGACGAATATAGGCAAACAACACGAGCATGCAGGAGCAAGATTAGAAAGGCTAGGGCACAAAATGAGCTCAAACTAGCTACAAGCATAAAGGGGAACAAGAAGGCTTTTTACAAATACATTGGCAACAAGAGGAAGACCAAGGAGAGGGTAGGACCGTTGGTCAGTGAGGAGGGAGAAACAGTGACAGGGAATTTGGAAATAGCAGAGATGTTTAATGATTTCTTTGTTTCGGTCTTCACTGAGAAATCTGAAGGAATGCCTGACATAGAGAATGCTAGTGAAACAGGGGTAGGCTTAGAAGTTGAAATAAGAAAAGAACAAATTAAAATTTACTTAGAAAAATTAGATGTCTGCAAATCGCCAGGGCCTGATGAAATGCATCCTAGAATCCTCAAGGACCTGATAGAAGAGGTATCTGAGCCTTTAGCAATCATTTTTGGAAAATCGTGGGAGACGGGAGAGATTCCAGAAGACTGGAAAAGGGCAAATATAGTACCCCTTTATAAAAAGGGGAACAAGAATAACCCGGGACACTACAGGCCAGTCAGCTTAACTTCTGTGGCAGGAAAAATAATGGAGGAGGTAATTAAAGAAATCAGCTGCAAGCATTTGGAAGGTGGTAAGGTGATAGGGAACAGCCAGCATGGTTTTGTTAAAAACAGATCATGTCAAACCAAGCTAATAGCTTTCTTTGATAGAATAACGAGCCTTGTGGATAAGGGAGAAGCAGTGGATGTGGTATACCTAGACTTCAGTAAAGCATTTGACACGGTGTCACATAATATACTTATCAATAAACTACGCAAATACAACTTAGATGGGGCTACTATAAGATGGGTGAACAACTGGCTGGTTAACCGTACCCAGAGAGTAGTTATTAATGGTTTTCAATCCTCCTGGAAAACTATAACTAGTGGGGTTCCGCAGGGGTCTGTTTTAGGACCGGTTCTGTTCAATATCTTCATTAACAATTTAGATATTGACATAGAAAGTACACTTATTAAGTTTGCAGATGATACCAAGCTGGGAGGGGTTGCAACTTCTGTGGAGGATAGGGTCATAATTCAAAAAGATCTGGATAAACTGGAGAAATGGGCTGAGGTAAACAGGATGAAGTTTAGTAACAGAGAGTAAGCCGTGCTAGTCTATACACTATCAAAACAAAAAGCAGTCCAAGTAGCACTTTAAAGACTAGCAAAATAGTTTATTAGGTGAGCTTTCGTGGGACAGACCCACTTCTTCAGACCATAGCCAGACCAGAACAGACTCAATATTTAAGGCACAGAGAACCAAAAACAGTAAGCAAAGAGGACAAATCAGAAAAAGATAGTCAAGGTGAGCAAATCAGAGAGTGGAGGGGTGGGGGGGAAGATCAAGAATTAGATTGAGTCAAGTATGCAGACGAGCCCCTATAGTGACTCAGAAAGTTCCCATCACGATTTAAACCATGTGTTAATGTTCCGAATTTGAATATAAATGTCAGTTCGTCCACTTCTCTTTCTAAAACGGAGCGATAATGTCTCTTCAGTAACACACATACCTTGAGGTCATTGACAGAATGCCCCATTCCATTAAAATGTTGACTAACTGGTTTGTGGATCTGGAGTGTTTTGATGTCTGTTTTGTGCCCGCTGACCCTTTGTCTAAGGGAGTTAGAAGTCTGTCCAATATACAAAGCATCTGGGCATTGTTGGCACATGATGGCATATATGATGTTAGTAGAGGAGCATGAGAAAGTGCCCGTGATTCTGTGAGTAACCTGGTTAGGTCCAGTGATGGTATTTCCAGAGAAGATATGTGGACAAAGCTGGCAGCGGGCTTTGTTGCAGGGAAAGGTTCCAGGACTCGTGTTCCTGGGGTATAGACTGTGGCTGTTAGTAAGGATCCTCATGAGATTGGGAGGTTGTCTGTAGGAGAGAACAGGCATGTCACCCAGGGCCTTCTGGAGTGTAGCGTCCTGATTAAGAATAGGTTGTAGGTCTTTAACAATTCGTTGCAGTGGTCTGAGTTGGGGGCTGTAGATGATGACCAGTGGTGTTCTGTTCTTGGCTTTTTTGGGCTGATCTTGGAGTAGCTGGTTTCTGGGTATGCGTCTGGCCCTGTCGATTTGTTTTTTTACTTCTCCTGGTGGGTAATTCAGGTTTATGAATATTTGGTAAAGTTCTTGTAGTTTTTCGTCTCTGTCGGTTGGTTCAGAGCAAATGCGATTATACCTAAGAGCTTGACTGTAAACAATGGATGTAGTCACGTGTGCAGGATGGAAACTAGAAGGGTGTAGATAAGTATAGCGATCAGTAGGTTTTCGGTACAGTGTGGTACTGATCAGGCCATCCTTGATTAGTACTGTAGTGTCCAGGAAATGTATCTCTTGCATGTTGTAATCGAGGCATAAGTTGATGGTGGGGTGTAGATTGTTAAAGTCTCTGTGGAATTCTTCTAGAACCTCTGTACCATGGGTCCAAATCATAAAGATGTCATCAATGTATCTTAAGTAGAGGAGTGGTAATAGGGGACGAGAGCTGAGGAATCGTTGTTCCAGGTCAGCCATAAATATATTAGCATATTGTGGGGCCATGCGGGTGCCTATAGGAGGTATAAATTGTCCCCAAAACAGAAATGATTGTGTGTGAGAACAAAGTTACAGAGGTCAGACACCAGACCTGATGCCACCACAGCCAATCTGGTGTCTGACCTCTGTAACTTTGTTCTCACACACAATAAGGCAGAGGGAGGGAACTTGTTCTTCCTTTCCTCTGAGGATAGAACAAGAGGCAATGGACTTAAATTGCAGCAGGGGAGGTTCACGTTGGACATTAGGAAAAAGTTCCTAACTGTCAGGGTGATCAAACACTAGAACGAATTGCCAAGGGAGGTGGTAGAATCTCCATCACTGGAGATATTTAAGAAGAGGTTGGATAGATGGCTTTCAGGGATGGTCTAGAAAGTGCTTGGTCCTGCCATGAGGGCAGGGGGCTGGACTCGATGGCCTCTCAAGGTCCCTTCCAGTCCTACTTTTCTATGATTCTATGATTCTGTGATTTGAAGAGGCACCACAGGTCCCTCGTCAGGATGGACCACGGTAGGCTCGGTGCAAAGCACAATATTGACTTGCTCTGTCAACAGCCCGCTCTCTCATGTCTGCTACATAAGTTGGAGCAGCTCATTCAGGAAAGTCCAGTCCCTCTGAAGGCAGTGGTTGGACAGCTGGGTCCATTCCTCTCACAGCAGCCCACCCACCTTGGGGATTACTATATGGATTGTATGAAGTGTCAGGGCTGCATCATACAGGACTGGATCATAGATGGCCAGGTCTAGTGGTTAGTGTTAAGATCCCTAAGCCAGTCAAAAGGCAAAACCAGAAAGTCAAGAAGTGACATCAGGAACCAAGAATCAGATACTAGGAATCATCCTGGTCAAGAGGCAGGGTTAGATGATGAGCAAGAGATCAGCAACCATGAATCCGATCCCAGGAAGCAGGAGATCAGAACCCAGAGACAAGAGCAAGCTGCATTGCATAAGCAGTCCAAAGCATGGTGAGTCTAGTTCTACAGATATGTCATGTTCTGCCTTCTGACTTCAGAAGAGAAAGCAAACAAGTCAGGCACCCTGGTGTTTCACCAAACAGAGCCCCAGCCTGGAGTCTCCTTTGTGATCTGGGCTTCATGGAGTCCCAGTTCTAGCTGATACACACAAGGAGGATTGGGTATGCCAAACTGGGTATGAAACTCATAGGTCATGACACTGGTTCTGTTCCCATTGAACTCAATGACAAAACTCCCGCTGAGTTTCACAGTGCAAAATCAAGCCTATAATGCACATTGAGCCCTAAAATTAGACAGAGGGAGGGAAATTAAGAGCATAATATTCAAGTGAGCCTGGTAATTGAACTGGATTTCAATACAACCTAGAACAGCCACTGGTCTGACTGTGCTGGCCAGAACAGTTCCTTGAGGTCATTTCCTGAACATGGATTGGTGGAGCACCTCATCATCCCACTCTGTCCCTTCAAATGCTCTCTCCAATCCCCAGATAGCCCTGTCAAATTCCCAGTACATCTTGACAATTAGTACAAACTTACAGTCAGTTTGTGCCACTGCCAACATAAAATGACCTTGGTAGGACCAACAGTCAGATCAAGACCTAGACTTTCAGGTGGAAGATTTAATATAATCAGTAGAGTTTAAAGTCAGAAAATATCATCATCTTATCTGACCTCCAGTATAGCACAGGCCAAAGATCTTCAGTCCATAATTCCTACATCAAGCCTATTTGTTTTTTTAATCTTTTAATATGTTACATTGATTTTTGGATAGCACAGGTTTTTTTCATCAAATGTCTTTCGTGACTGGGTCAAATGCTTTACAAGATTCTAAGTATATTGTGTCAACAGAAACACCTTTACCAACCAAACTCGTGACCTATTCAAAAAAAGATATTACATATGTCTAACAAGACATACTTTCCATAAATCAGTGATTGGCATTAATTACTCTGCAGTCCTTTCATTCTTTATTGTATCCTATAGCTTCTTGATTAGTCTGACATCAAACCATGACAAAATCATGGAAAGGAAGGTATGGGATACTCTTGGAGGTAAGTGATCTGGTCCTACAATTTTAAAAATGTTCACCTGTGATAGTTTTTGTTTAACAGTAGGTGTTTTTTGATCAAGTGTGCATGTATTTAAGTGTCGATTGATGAATGCTAAACCAAATTCAGATTCAATGTAGATGCGATAAATTAATCCCTTCCTACTCAGTAAGGCTGTGTCTACACTTGCATTCCTCTTTCCAAAGAGGTATGCAAATGAGGTAAATCAAAAATGCAAATGAGGTGCAGATTTGCATATCTGGCACCTCATTTGCACGATTTCAAAATAGCTTCTTTCAAAAGAAGAAAACCAGCACAGACAGTGATCTTTTGAAAGTAAACCCCATCTTCGACAGAATCCTTCTTCCCATAAAAAAAGGGAAGGATTCTTTTGAAGATGGGGTTTATTTTTGAAAGAGTAGTGTCTACACTGATCTTCTTTCGAAAGAAGCTATTTCGAAAGAATAATATGCAAATGAGGTGTCAGATATGCAAATCTGCACCTCATTTGCATTCCTTTCAAAAGAATTGCAAGTGGAGACACAGCCTTAGACATCTAGATTCATTAACACCCACTTGCTGTTGTGTGTAAGAGAGCCTAAGATGTACTTAGAGTTTTACTTTCTAAATCGTGAAAATGTAGTTGATGCAATTTAAATTAGGATAAAAAAATCCTGTGAAAAATAGGTGTTACTTGATCGCCATTAGTTTAGACTCCTCCTGAACATAAACTAATTATGAGTTAAGTTTAAGTCTTCTATTCACCCAGCATGAAAATATCCTTCCACCAATTCCCTCGCCCCATTCCCCCACAATATGCCTTAATCCTTTTTAATCTGAAAATTAATCTGAAGGTCCTACTCATGAAAGCTCATTACCTAATAAATTTGTTAGCGTTTAAAGTGCTACAGGACTGCTTGTTATTTGTTAATCCTTTGAAGTATGGACCATTTTCACAGGGAAGTGCTAGTGTAGACAATATTTTAGGCTCTCTTCTGAGATTGCTAGTAAGGGAACCAGTAAGTGCCAGTTTTTGTGATGAGAATACCTGTGCATTGGGTAATTGCAGTAAAACCAGATAATTTTTCAAGAGGTTATCAGATTAGATACTGACAACTTTCTTACAACTCTTAGAGCTGTCGTATGCTGTGATGTTTAACTGGCAAGTGTTACATTGGCCACATGCCCGTTGCCAAGGGAACTTGTGAGTCAGATACTAACGTTTTCCTGATGTGGTAGAAAGGAAATACGTGTTGTCCAGTTTTAGTCTATATCCTTTGTTTGATTGCTACAGCCAGTGAAAAGTAATGCCCCCAATTTTCAAAACAGAAATTGGAATAAAAATAACTCTGCTTCAGGATTTCAGATTGGCACATGGTCACTTGTAGTTCAGCCTAATTTTAGTTTGGTATTCATATATATGGAAGTACACACATACTTCACTTGTCAAATGATCCAGCATATATCTATCATTATTTTTTCAAGCCCAATTCAGTGTTTCTTTTCCTATTTTTGTACATTGTCCTTTATTAGTGTTAAGCTCTGTAAACACTTTTCTTTTTACCTTTTATACCCTACTACTTTATTTGAACTAACAGTAGTAATAATCAATGGACGCAAGTGGAAAATATAAATCTAACACATCTGTCTTTGAAACACACTATCACTATCTAAAGGGCTCACTTCCATTACTCTGGTAAGCTTAAAAGCTAGAAATAATTTTTTTGCATCAAAAGCCTAATTTACCTTACCTACTGTTGAAAAGATCAACCAAATATCATTATGCAATCAGCTGGCTAGTTGAGGCAGAGACACAAAGGACAATCTTAAGCAAAAAAACAAAAACAAAAACAAAAAAAAAAACCCATGTATCTTTACGAATTTCTGCTGTCTGACCCATTGCCAAAATACCTGCCACTTTCTAGAGATGTTGAAGAACAAATCATTTAAACACTGCAAACTTTAAAGCATGGAGTGTGGTCACAAGAAACTGCCACATGGTTTGCCCACTGCAACAGGATCCAGTTGATTAAAACCTGCTGTGTGCTGTTAAACTGCAAATTTACATGCATGAGCTAATAAAAACACAGCATACAGGCATTGGGTTTTACAAATTTTATTTCTAGACTTTAGTTCTTTTGCTGGAAACTCGTCTGTTACAGGTCTGTTGGTGAAAATGTGCATTTCAGACCAGTGATGCCAATAAGTACAATATAAAAATGTACAAATCTGAATTGCTTGCTTACTATAGATTGTTATAATAATGTGACAAATAAAGCATCTCTGTTGGCACATGAACCTGCTTATCGGGATTTGGCCTTTTCGTACATACATTTAAAGAAATTTGCAGTACACACTGCCACTCAGTGTAAAACATATAACCAACAACCACTAATGCAATAATCATGTTTGGTTCAGAGACACAGAGATGCCACAAACAGAAGTGTTCATGAGGTAAGCAGTAAGAAATGTTCCTGAAATTTGGACAGAATGTATCCAGTCCTCCTGGGTCCTGCGACTGCTAGTAGCATTGCAATGCTTTATGTATACACTATGTAGGATCTTAACTGCATTTGCCCTCAAAATGAGTTCTAATTCTGTTTTGGTTTAGCAGCATACAGGCAACAGCTAGATTATTTTTCAGCATACAACTCTTGTTAGCTGGCTTATTTATGAGATTTACAGGCTTTTTTAAATTAGCATTATGCTATAATTAACAAAAAACAAAAAAAAAAATAAAAAACCTAGTATAACAGATTAAACACACAAAATACTTAGAGTTCCAGAAGATACCTATCATACCAAATGATGAGTCCCAGCTGATGGGAAACACCATCAAGTGGCATATAAGAGTTATATTATAATGCACCTTTCATATATCAATGTGGCTAATAACACATCTTAAAACTACTATAATAAACCCCAGATCAGACAAAGAATCCAGCTTTATAAAATGCATAACAAAAAACTGACATTACTTGATCTTCTGAAATGTCTGCTGTTTTTAAATTAATGCAACCTAGTTGCGAATCGCGAGACCCATTCAGAATAATGTTTAATGCATTTCAGTTTGCAGTAGAACTATGAGGCACTGTGTACGAACATTAAAACCTGGTCTAAACATGGTTAGCTGAAGTATGAGGTATTGTGAAACAGGAACCTTTTTGGAATAGAGCAGTAATCACATTAAGTAAAAATTGATCACATAAAAAATCTACAAAAAATGATGTCAATAATATAATTTTCTATGAGAAAATTAAACCTATAACATGGCAGTATATGACATTGTATAACAACAAAAAACAAAAACAAAAAACTGATCCATAAAATAGCAGCAAAACACAATGACAAAGATATAGAAAGCAATGTTAATTTTTTTTTCTCAAACCATGCTGGGAATTTATCCATAGCAGCTCAATAAAAATGGAGCATCAACTCCTTTTTTCTTTTTTTTTTTTAACTTTCTTTTCTTTTTAATTTTTTTTTTTTTTTTTACAATCAACACCTTAGCGGCAGTTTTCTCACATACATTTCACCATCACATTCTCCTCGAGCATCAACTTCAACAGCTATGTCCACATCCCTTCAGCTACTTTCTACAATAATAATAAAAAGATACATAGCCAAGATGTGCAAATTTTCTATTTGTAGCTAAATAAAAAAAGGGGGATACATTGGAATAAGAACTCCTTTCAAGTACACCAAATCTATTCTTTTTTAACTATGGCGTTTCTCATGGTAAGATAGCTTTTGGAAATGTCTAAGAAGGGGCCAAGTACACTGTTTTTGAAAAAAAAGACTGTCTTTTTTTTTCCTTAATAAGCTGTGTTAAAACTGCAACATCAAGGGTAGAAAGATTTTTTTTTTGTTTTTAAATCAAGGGGCGATTGCATTATTTTACAAATCATACTGGCCTTATGAACATTCTCTGCAATAAATATTCTTTTTAGCCTTAACTATAAATTATATATTTTAGTGTTTAAAAACCTTCAGTTGTAAAACATCTAGAGACAATCCTTAAACTATGTGTCCTATACGTGAACCTTTAAGGCCCCTAATTTACAAACGTGAGTTGGCACCAAAGGATTTCTAAACTTCAACTTTTCTATAGAAAAGGATAGGAAGATATCCTGGCAATTTGTGAATGCAATTTCGCTCACTGGAACACAACCTTCGAAAAAAAAAATCACCTCTCCTCTAACACCATAGTTAAATGCACTTGCTCTGCAATTCCAAGTTTGCACACAAGCACTTATATATTTCCAAACCATTCCATTTAAAAAAAAAAATCCCACAATAAAAGAATGTATTTCCTATATCTAATGGACTGAAAGTGCTTTGAATGGAATGGTTTTAGAATATTTAAAAAAACAAAACAAAACAAAACAAAACCTAGGCTGTGGATTGAACCTGACCATAATGAGGCTGAATATCTGTTGGGTCAGACCAGCATTTATACACAGGTAACTACAAAAATATGAAGATTATAAAAATATAATATATTATGTCAATATTTCGGTTTCTCTTTATAATAGGGTATCGTATGAGTACATTGGGCCTTCCCCGACAATGCCAAGCTGGAACCCTACAAAAGCCTTATGCACAGGCAATCCACAGGTACAAAAGATTAACATATAGAAATGCTGTATACTAAAATACACTAACTTATGGGTTATGTTAACCATTTATAAGGTGAAGAGGATAAAAACCTAAAGAAATAAAATAAACATTTACAGATGAATTATAAAGTGACTAAATGCATAAGCAAGCAAGATACAGAAACGCCTAGAACTGCCTTAAAGCTATGCTTTTTATAGGAAAAAAATAAAAGGAATATGTCATTTTCTATTTAAAAAAAGCCCTCTTCTACTTTAGAAATGGTTCGTTGGTTGGTTTCGTTTGTTTTATATGCAAGAAATTAAATCTAATACCTCCCCTGGAGACATTTTGTGTGTTAATGCCTATTTTTACAACATACAGACAAGAACACTTTAATATAAAAACTAGTTGATTATTATTGTATAAAGTCCTCTGTTTTTGTAGCACAAACCCCTTGAGGTCATGCAAATATTATTTTTCTGTTTTTAAGACAGTTTTGGGGTATTTTTTGTTTGTTTGTTTGTTTCTTTGAAGTCACAGATGGAAGGGAGAAAGAGCAAGGACAAAATGACAACAGTAAAGTTTTCCCTTCTGGTATATAAGTGTCCTGGAGAAAAGGGTTTCTGGGGGGAGAGATCCTGATGCTGATTCTTTCTCAGATGCCCTTTCTTTGTTTGCTCTCATTCCCCCCCCCCCCCGCCAAAAAAAAAAAAAAAACAATTTGCTGAAGTCCTCTTAAATGTTCACGTCTCGGACATCGGTGGGTGTGCAGGAAAGGTCTGCTTCATCCTCAACAGTCTTTGTTTCTGAAGATATGTTGTGCTGCTGTGCCTGGCGTAGACTAGATTCGAGCAGGGATTCAATCTGTTCTTGGCAAGCTCGTAAACAATCCTAGAGATTAAAAGGAAAGGGGAACACAAACCTTTAGAAAACGATATAAAACCATGTACCAAATGCTATTTTTGTAGGAAGCAAATAAAAAGGTAATACCATTTATTTGGGAGGGGAGGAGGAATGATAACTGGATAGCTGAAGGGACTGGACTATATGCTGTTGAATTCAAATCAGGGCAGTCTGGCAACTAATTTTTGCTATTTGGCATTCTGTCAAATTATTACATCAAATGAGCGTAGTGTCAGTTCACCTCCAAGGGTGCGTCTACACTAGGAACTAACTTTGAAGTTAATTTTGAAGTTAGGCGCTACTTGGAAGTAGCCAGCAGAGAGTCTACACACATTTTCCCTTACTTCGAAGCCCAACTTTGAAGTCCTTACTCCAGTCCTGGAAATAGAGTAGTGCCCTACTTTGAAGTTTAACTTCAAAGTACGATGTGCATAGATGCTCAGCTTTGAAGTTGCTTACTTCGAATTTGTAATTTTAAGTAAGCAACTTTGAAGTTATTTTTGTAGTGTAGACACAGCCCAAGTGGGTTAGAGTGCATCTCAACAACTTGCTACCACAGCAAACCCTAACTGGCTCAATATTGTCAGTCTCTTAGAAAAGCCACTGACTGCAAGACCTATGGAGACTTGACTACAGTAGGGTCACCCTTGGTAGAGGTGCCTCCAGCTCTAAAACCACACTGGTGGGACAATGCATTGAAGCTTATTATTTCTGCCTGTTCTCTAAGTATTCTATAGCTAAATAGAGGACTCTGTCTCCGGGACTGTCAGTCTGGCATCTTTCATGAACAGGAGAATTTCATGAACCTTGTTTTTGGAAAAATCCTAATAGCCTCATTCTGATCTCTTTATGACAGAAAAGCCTTGGCACTACAATCCAGTAGGAGTGATATATGCCATTTAATAAACAGTGGCTTCCCAGGCGAGGAATGGCTAGATGTTGCTGAGAAGAGATTATCAGATGAAAGGTGCTAGCTATATAAATAAAAAATATTAGTAACCAATATTATGATTATATTCAGCGGTGGCTTTATCAGATTAGCACATTGATTAATAACTGAAAACACCTACACAAAAAATGCAATATTCCAAAAAACCAAAATGGATGATGCCTTTCTGCTAACTGTAGGTCTTTCAGAACATACCACCAGTCAGTAACATCAGTAAAACACTGCCAGGCTTTCAACTTGCCACTGTATTGTCACAGAGACCATCTGGATGGGAGACATGACTAATAGCTAAATACAAGCTAGATCCTGCTAAGGGCTGAGCGTCTGCATTTCCAGAAAGGCGCTGAGCACTCTCCACACCTGTTGACTTCAATGGGAATTAAGAGAACAAAGTACCTCACAGGTTCAAACTTCATATGGGTAAAAAACCCCAACATTGTCTCAAAGTGTACCGTTAGAAATCAGCACAACAAAATCCAAAACCTATTTTCTTCACAAAGATCCATTAGATCCTCAATTTTATCTTTCTGCAAATGCAGGCTTAGATTTCCCTCAGTGCCATGCATGCCCACTGCACGGGCACAGACCAAGAGAACCTTGAATAGGCAAAACAATCACACAGCATATTGCCAAAATTCCCTGGCATGTTGTTTACGCATAACTTTCCAACAAACATCGTAAGCTTTCCTCAGCATATTTAGCTTTCTGCATTAAGGACTTTGAAGTTTTCTTTTAGTATTGCCTTTTCTGATTTAACCTATGACACACGCTAGCCCTTGCCGTGAACCCAGTCTTCCATGATAAATTGCCATCAAAAGTGTTAGGATGTGCATGACTGAGAATGAATGTTGTTTTCCTGAGAGGGTGACCTGCCTGCTGTTTTCTTTATCTCCCAGTTTCAATTCTGCCTTCATTCAGAAGCTTCTTGTGTGATCTACCAGCTTTTCACTGATTCCACTACCACAAGAACCTTCTCTGCCACCAATAAGGGCACATGGCATCTGGGGTAAAATAAGATTAGAAACCCAAGCAAACAATTCTCCGCAAGTCCTTTCTGAGAGAGAGGGAGGTTAATCCTACCTCTAAGCAGATCAGACCATCAGTTACAGCTCACTGAAAACACATAACCTATGACCTTTTCTGGCTTAACCGCTAGTGTAATATTTCCTCTTGACAGAGACACAAGGTATTTTAAATGACAAACAGAAACGCCTCATATCCTAAAGCCATCATGCCTTTGACTCCTATACACCTCTGGCCCTCCTCGTGAGATCTCTAACAAGACTCCCCAAGATATGACAGATCACTTCTGACTTCAGATCCCACAGGATCCCCATTTTAACCCATGATAGCATGCATGTCATCCCTGATACACATAAATAGATGTAAGAAATAATAAGTAAACATAGGTTCTTTTTCCATTCCAGAAAGTTCAAGCACGTTGAGGCTGACTCAGCCATAACTAGGTGACAAGTTTCTCTGGGAAAGCCAATGGACAGTTGTGTCAAGACAATTCCAACCCTGGCTCTGTTTCTGGAAACATACTTCTTTGAACTCATGAAAACTGAAACGTGAACTAGTTTTATTATGAAAATTAAACAAGCAATGAATACATTTTGTAAACAGCTTGGAGCAAGGGGTTTCTACAGAGGAATCTTTTCGTTTTAGATACTTTAAGTTAGCCTTTCGATCACACAAAAGAATCTTCACTCTTGAGGCTGCAGGAGTAAATTGTGTTGTGAATGTATGTTGTTAAATGCCATGCAATCTTTACAGCTTACTGTAAACAGGCTTCCTGCTAAACTGCAATGTAATCAACAAAGTGATGTTCGAAACATTTCGTGATCTTTGTTGTAATTATTTTTCAGATATCTATTAAATGAACAGCTTCTCTACAAGAATATATTAAAGAGTTCTCAAAAATGCTACACACAAAGTAGAAAACTTACAGCCTACAATTTCATCACTAGCACAACATTATTGACACCCAATGTTACATTTAAATTTTACTTTTTTCCATTCTACTGAATACTGGGAGCAAATAAAAATTGTCTGTTAGTCTGATAATTTCTCCCAATGACTTTTCCGCTTCACTACCCAAATTTTCAAGGTCCACAGTTTGTTCAAGGTCATAAGCCCTTCCTGGATTGATTAAGCTTCTCAGTGAAAAAAACAGGGTGTACTAGCTTACGGATATGGTCAAATACCTTTATTTAACATACTTCCTAGACATGATCAGACTGAATTCAGTCCAACATAAGACTTAGGGTCAGACTGAAAGAAAACAAACAACAACAAAATCTATTTGGAAATCCTTTGTTATTACCCCACCCATTAAGAATAACTGAGGCATGTTTTAAGGTGTCTCTGGTGTGGGCAGGCAGGAAAAGCAAATTCCAATGCATTAACAAACAGCATGGAAACCCAATCTAATCTAGTTTAGCAAATTTCTGTCCTGGAAATGAATGTCAGGCAAAATTCAATCTATTTGGGTGATGGGGTCAGGAATAGAATGATGGAAAACAGCCCAAGACTTCTAATTGTTATTATCTGACTCCTAATTGCCACTGATCAAAGGCAAAATGAGAAACTGGACTCCTACCAACATAAACACAAGCCATAAAAGAATTTCAATCAGGTGACATTCATTTTACTTTAGACTCCACTTTCTTGAGACAAAGGTAAAAAGCATCAATACAAAACCTGAAATCCAGCAGCCCACCTGCACCAGCTAGCAAACAATCAGGAAATGCATTAACTGTTTTATCAAAATGCATCAGTTTAATAAATACTTTTAAACAATTGAATCCATTTGATATTAAATGTGTGGCACTATGTGCCATCACCTGTGGTTCAGCAACCCAAGCCAAGTTATTAAGAAAACTTTCAAGATCAGGATAAGTGTTTGGTCCATCAATTACATTAATTTATTTCATAAGAAATGTGCAGTAAGCTCTCAAGCCAGGGATCCCTCTTCGTAGAAAACCAACTCATTGTCAAATTCACAGAATAATTATTGCAGAGGGTATTGCACCTTTATTGTAAATGTGGGAAGAAAATTCATGTAAATACAGAAGAACAAAAAAGAAACAACAAAGATTTAAGTGATCTTTCCTTTCTGAGGTTCCTTAAACAAATTTACAGTGTAACTTTGTGATCCTTCTGACTTTAGCTAACAAACTATGTAAAAACCATAATGTATGTTTCCCTCCCACACACCATAAGGTCCTTCCTTTTAAGTTCACTTTATTCAGACTGTAGCACTGCAATTTACTTATGAATAATAAAAACGAACAAAGTGATTTTACATCTAATTAAAACTGTTTTCCTATTTCGCAGGCCTGTGACACTGACCAAGGGAAGTCACGTAAGGACATGATGCAGTTCTACATGAGTTCTGTGATGTGACAGAATCTAATTCACGATTGTATCAGAAAAATTTAAATAATATTTTCTTTCAAATCCGACATTCGCTATCAGTGGTGATAGGAAGCAACTTGCTCGTTTCTATGTATGCAATTCAAACATCTTAAACTGGATGGAGTTCAAGCATACACTTAAAGCATCTGCACAGTCCTAACAAATTAGCTGGAGTAATACGGGTATATACCACTACCGCAGTGGGATAATTAGAGCAGTTTTTCATTTCTTAAGTGTAGTACGTAAGAGTATTTAACATTTCAGAACTGAATCAGTACGAGTAAATTCTGCTCCTAGTAATACTAAGGGCAAAAATAATTTTTTGAACAGTGTGGTATAGTATCTTGAAATAGGGCAGGCAGGTAATAAGCAGCAATGAAGTATTTGTCTGTGTTGGTGTCACCTAAATTCTACCAAAATATCACAAAAGTATTCTCTCATTTAGGAGCCAACCCTTACAATGCTTTCACAGAAGAGTTCTATACTAACAATCATTAAAATTCTACATATCCTAGCCCCTTACATTAACTTGGGTGAGTTGTTTTGGTGTTAGAATGAGTGTGTATCTTCAGTTTTCAACACATAAAATGAAGGGCTTAATAGCATCTCCAAGAGTGTTGCAAACCTCAGGGGTTGCCTTTATTTGACTCATTGTCCAGCACTTGGAGACCTCACAAGAACCTCTTTAAAGCATCTATTTATTGGTCTTCCGCATTGTTACAAAACAAAGCTAAACTCTGCCCCAACTTCACACACCATTATGACATGGATCATTGACTTTAGGTCTTCCTTGTAGGCCCCCTTCCTGATCCATTCAATCATGAAAGGTTTATTGCTCACTAGTTACTGATGTGCATCTCCTGGAAGCTGCAGGGCAAAATGAGAGTCCTGTGTGGACCATCTACCTTGTCAGAAAGTCATGGGACAACAGTTCTTCCAAAAAGGAATTCAATACCAGCTACTGTGCAGAGCTAGCATGTAATAAACCAAATTAGATAATTAGAACCCTCCTTTAAAAAGGCATTTCACACAAATTGGGACAATGAAAAGACTCAGGAGTGGTCAAAGATAAGGGCAGAGATACCATGAGGTAAAGTTACTGCATCTTTAGTAACTCTTTTCTTATTTTACTGTAAAAGTTCTACTCTATATCAACTGCTAGTTTAACAGTTTACAAACCAACTACAACCTCAGCAACTGGCCTATACCAATTTAAGAGTTCCCTTTGCTTTGTTGATGCCTGTCTTAACATTAGAACTGGTCATGGCATGCATATCAATGAACTGCAGTAGCATAATTTCTGATTATTAATGCATATAAGGATGACATACAGTCATTGGGAAGAACAAAAGAGAATACATTTTATCAAATACTTTCCAGTTACTTTGATCAGAGTTTACTGTCCAATCATATACTACAGTTAAGCACTCATAAAACTCTTAAAATGGAGAAGCTGAAAGTACTACTCACCGGGTCACATTTGATGACTTGTGATAGGAAATGTGTAAGACATTGATAGGAGAGGAAAGTGTTCGTGTCTCCCAGGTGAAGGCCTTGCACAGCTGCTACCACACTCCCAGCTGCAATCATGGAAGGTGGGTTTGAAATGAACTTGATGTCTGTTTTAAAGAGAGTCAGGAAAAGAGAATTGATTTCTTTATGATCAGCTTGCTTGTGTCTCCCCTAAGAAGCAGGTATGACTGCCAAATAATAAATCTTAAAAGGCTGTAGGACTGTATTTAAAGATTCTTCGCAATGGAACTTTTAACAGTGCAGGCAATTACAGGGCCCAATCCCATAAGCACATGCATGTAAATAACTTCAGCTGAGTGAGAAACCCTTTTTACAGAGAGGCCTAAAAGGTTAATCATTCCTCTGAGGGATTCTTAGGATATTAGGGCCCTAATCCAGCAAACGTGTAAAAATAAACTTTACTTCTGTGCAGTCCTATTTGAAATCAACGGAATTACGGAAGTAAAGCCATTCACATTTTAAAGCATTTGCAAGATCAGGTGTATGATGTGATGCAAGCAGTGTCTGAATCATATACCATCTAAAACATAAACTCTTACAAGAAGTAGAGAAATGTAAAACAAAGGCAAAAACAAACGGAAACTGAGACCACTTAAACCTGTCAGTAGGTGAAGGGTCCATTTTTAAATAAAGGTTTCATCTTAAAAATGCTTTGTGTTAGCATAGTCTCTTGTCAGTGGCTGCCATCCATCCTGGCAACAGGGATTTAATGTAAATGTGGCATAACTAAGTGACAGGGGTCCCAAGAATTGGCAGACAATCAGTTACATTCTGATGTGACACCATGCTGACAAGAGGCTGGGCCTCCCTCCAGACTGCATTGCTGTAGGTCTCTCTACAAAGCCACTCCCATGATTCCTTGAGGGGCCTATCTCTGCCACTAGAATGTTATGTTTTTATTTATTTTTTTTAAATTTTTAATAAGGGCAAATAATGTTGAATAAGCCACATTTTTATGCTAAGGCTCTTTCTGCTCTACAGGAATGTTTGATTTTCGATTCATGGCAGAGCACGCTGGATCAAGTATTATGAGGAAAAGAAATAAGTGTTACTAGTAAATATCTGTTTTTGGGGAAGAAAAGGGAAATGGCACATTATATACAATAACAGGTGATATATTCCTTCTCTTATCAGCAAACGTACAACTTCTCCTTGCTGCATGAACTATCAAACCCTTGTATTAAATCAAACACATGGAAAAACTTAAGGCTGGAGGAAGGCCCTAGAGAACAATTTATATATTAAATAATTCATCTCCTTTATTTATGATTTAACAAGTTTTACGTAAAGACAACAGTAAAGCATCAAGACTCTCTGTATACACTAAACACGTATTGTTGTATGTATTATAAGTACAGGTTGGGGTTTATAGCTCTGACACTCCATCTGTACCCCTGACCTGTCCCAGATCCATATGAAATTGGAAGTGCATTCAAAATTAAATGATGAGAAAAGTTTGGAAGGTTTTCTTGTGTGATATGTGCCATCTTAAAAACAAACAAAAAAAAAAAAACAAAAAAAAAAACTGTCTGGATCTAAACTCATTTCACATATGAGATATATCTAAAAGAGGTCTAACTTATCTCTTCTCTCCCCGGCTCTTTCCCAAATACTCAGTTTGACCACTGCCAATAAACGCATCCCAAAGATTGTATTTGAATGAATAGATCAGATAAATCACTGGCACACTTTCCCAGGTGCACTTATAACTGAGAGGCCTCTGTTGGTTTAAATAGGTCTGAAGATTTGATTCGCCAAAACTTGGTTGTATACATAATGCGCAATCACAGTGAATTAGCTCTGTGTTAGTTATGCAAAAACTAATAACGTTCCCAAAAAATGGCCAAAATTGTATAAGTTTAATGAGTCTATTCAGACATAGCAAGTTTGCGATTCCTAGTTGCTTTTTTTTCTTAAAGGGGACAATAAACAAAAACATGAATCCATAGTCCCACCCTTATTCAGTCCAAAGGTGGAAAAGTAATAATGAAGTTTAAATGACCAGTTTGTGTCTGTCCCCATAACCACTCCAGACAAGCAGCATGGCCTGTCTTTTTTGTTGCAACTCAACAAGGAATTATTTGTGGCAGAGGCCACTAATTTCAGCATATTAATCAGGGGGCCCCTCTGGCCTGTAATTGGATGCCCCCAAGTGAAGAGTGTGGCATCATTGTCAGCCTCCATCGCCTCATCTTGCGCTATTGAGCGCTCAGGAACAAGGGGGCTTCGGTGAGATGAATTAGACCTGACACAGCCACAATGAGGAAGGGGGCCCCATCAATTGAAGCACACATCCCCAGTAGCCTATCTGAGACTTCATCCAAAAAGAATAAACAACTTCAGCGTTGTTAAAAAGAGAGGGGGGGGGCAAAGGGAGAGGGAGGAGAGAGAAGAATGCCAGCCACCCTGAAGGGAGGACAAAGCAGGCATCTAGGCGCTGCAGGGCTTTAAAAAAATTCCTAACAAGGCGAGTCACCCCTTTTCCTTTTTAAATGGAGCAGCAATTCCATCCGTCTGGAGAGCTTGAGGCTATGAATGAAAATCTTTTCATTGAGGCAAATCAAAACTGTGAACATAAATCACTTGCTGCAAGATGCAACAGGTTCCAACTGGTCACATACCTTGAGTTTCCCAATTTTATAAAGGCCAGAGAATAGAAGAATTGTAGCAAAGTTGTTTCAAAGGGAGCTCGCTCTTTCTCTCTCTCCACCACAGAGGAGAGATGAGAGAAGAACAATAATAATAACATAAAGGGGCCTGGCATGTTTAGATAACCAGAGGGTCACAATGAAACACTGAAGCTCCCAATATTTGTTCCTTTTTATTGTTTTGCTTGTATAGAGCTGGAGCTTTTCCTTAACGCCGGTCTTGGGCCAAAACAAGGCCTGTTTCCTTTTTGAGTTATCCTTGCCTTGCTTGGCCATGCCAAAGCCCCATTCATTTAGATCAATTATGTGTTAGCTTCAAACAAGCCCTGGTAAATTTTTTCTTTCTTACCACAGCAATAAGGCACCCTTTGGTGAAAATATATTTAAAACCAGAATAAATCCCCTTTTATTTGGCAGACAATTAAGGAGGGAGGATAAAGGGAATTAAACTCAACATCACCTTTCTAGGTAAGCTTTTTCTATTAGAAACAAACACACATACATCTTCAAACCCTTCCCCTTCCTTCACTTTGTTAAACCTTTATTACAGCTAATAACTACTTGGCTGTTCCGCCTCAAGTGATCTACTATTAGCTTAAGGCACAGGTTGTATTTCAAGTAGCACTCACAGAAGGTCTGACCCAAGGGCCACTGGAGTCAATTTCCCAGTGGCCTCCTTGGGCTCTGTATCAGTTCCACAAGGTGTTCAGGAAAGTACAATATCCCTCTAGATTAGAGCAGGAAAAAGATATGACACAACTGAGGGCAGAGATCAGATGCTGCTGAAGCCACACGTTCATCTTTGTTCTGATTCTGTCTGGGTATCACTAGCCAACAAGGCAGTCATCAGCAGAGAGACAAAATATCTTTGTCTCCCAAAACTAAACAAAAATCCGAAGCTAATCACACAGCTCTGTTCAGCACTCCTTACTCAGGTAACAGTCCCAGGGACTTCAGTGGAATAGGGCCCACAATCTTGTTGACCTTCATGCTATTTTTAAAAGCAAAGTAAAATTCTCTGAACGTGCTTCACATTCACTAGTCCGCTTTCCAGCTACCCATGTGGTACAGAGCACTGTGTTAAATATAGGCTCTGGATGTGCTTTCTAAAAACTGTAATAACACTGACAGTAGATCAAAGTACTGGATTCTTAGCAAGTCTTCAACCTTTGAACTACTCTTGTTTTCATCACTATTGCTGCCAGTGCAACAACCTTGGTTAAACATCCCCATATCCAAAGGGACACTGGATTGCTATAAACAACAGCTACAACTAACAACTCAGAGCAGACAATCAGATATTAGACTTCACTGAAATCTCATCGTTCCACTTGAATCCCTCTCTAGGAGTACACAATTGATTTTCCACAAATGTTTCAAATCCTTTAAAAGCTATTTGGAAAGGTTCTGATACTCAAATTAGGAGCAATGCATTTTTCCAGCCAATCACGTTTGTGAACTGCAGGGCATTCTGGAGTTAGGCCTAGGGTAAAGCCAAGGTTAAAACCTGCCAAAAATGTACATATTTTTCTTCAGATTCAATGGCTATATCGCCAGGCAAGACACTTTGGTGGGAGTGACTGTCATGCATATTAATTATTTGTCTTTTTTTTAATGCTTATTATTTTTCTCAGCTCTTTCAACCAAATCCAACCATTGGGTTAACACTAGTGAACGAACTGACAGCAGGGATTAATATACCCTAGTTTTTGAGTACAGAGACCTTTTCTTCAGACTGAACAGACTCACAGTCATGCAGGCTTGACATCTCCTTTCACTTAAATATTATTGGACAGGAACAGCCATATGCATAAAGGCAACATTACTCATTGCCAGTGAGTTGTTACTGTCAACAAGATACCTGATGGGCATCTTTTTTTGTGAAGCTACAGGATTCCCTTCAAAGGAAGGTTTGTTTTGGTTACCTTTGATTCCTATTTTTTGACGCTTCTGGGTTTTTCTTGCCACGTTGAAGGGAATCAAGTGAAGTAGATTTTTAAAGGTACGGGGAAAATACCCCAAAACAATCAGTCCTTTAAAAACCATCTTTGTCCTGCCAGCCCCTCTGCTCTTTCACATGAGAACAGTGATAGGGGGAGATCATAGAGGCAGCGTTGCTCTTCTGATCTCTTGCTCCTCCTCTTATTCACGTTATGGTTTGATTGATTAAAATGCATGTGCTCACGCCCGCCATTTGCGCACACGGCATTTCAGGGAACGAGTATGCACCCACACACAGTCCTTGAAACCAAAAATCAGGCCTCTTCAAATCTGGCTGGAGGAACAGTCAGTGTCTCTGGCTCCTCCGCAGGCTGGCCCTGCACATGCCTTCAGTAAAGCATGTGGCCAGCTGGGTGTGACAGCAGACTCAGCTCTCTGCCAGAAAAGCCTCAGGGCCATGTGCCCCTTCTGCAATTCACTGTCTACGGCATGGGAAAAGGAAGGAGCAAGGTGGAGGCAGGAGATTTGAAACATGCCAGTGAAATGTACCCACATTCAGAGCTAACCACGTGCAAGGTCTTCCTCGGAATGCCTTTCAAAATGGCCTTAAAGTGAACCCACAATGAGGGAGTTTCCCTCCGGGCCAAAGATCCTTTTGATGGGCCTAGATATATACGAGTTAAAGATCTAGTCATGGTTTTATATTTGTGTAATCACTTTCCATGATGAGATTTATATATTTACTTTATTTACATTAAACTCAGAAGAGAGGCATCTTCTCAGAAACTTACCTTCTGCATAGTAATCCACTTCTGCAAACAACAGGGGACAACACTTGGTGCTTAAATTATTTCACCAAGTGCTGTGAACTTGATGTATGGTAATGCTAAAGGATAGTCCTGGAGTTGGAGATAAGGGTGAATGTTGGGTTAGGGGAACAACACGCCATTTTAGTGTGCAGGGCATACCTGTAGCGCACAGAGCCACAAAAGTCTGGGCATGTTTACGGATGATTTGCTTGGTGTCCTCAGCCACAGGCATTTTATTAAGGAAATGTTCAATGAAATCATGAGGGGTCATTGCGGCCAGATTCCATTTCAGCTTATTCACCAGAAACAGCTCCATTTGCTACGGAAACAGAAAGGAGGAAAGGGGAACAAGAAGGAAAACCATTAGAAGCTCTGCTTACAAACAGCTTTGAAATGTAGCAATTGCTTCTGAAGTAGTTACAGCATTCTAGAATCTAAAGGCCCTGGCATTTTACTTGATGCACTGACTTCTGCGAGATTCAGAGAACGATCCCCAAAATACTACTCCTGATAGCTAATGCGGCTGACATGCTGTTCAGGATGATTACTCGCAAGAGACTACCTCGGCGAGGATGCCTTTAGGCATGAGCCTAACGCCACACTTGTGCTCCCCCAGCTGCCCTGAAATGAAGCACCTCCATTAACCAGTCAAATTGCAGAATAACACATGGGGAACGCAAGAGGGCGCCAGTCACCCATGTTTCCCCCCCTCGTACAGTAGAAGAGTGAGGAAATGAGCATGAGGGAATTAGGGGCTTTTTCATTCGAATCATTTACTGTCTAATTTAGTTTGCAACTGCCCAGAGTTTGCCCAACTTTGGTCAGCTCTGGGGCGCGTGGAAGCCCTCCAGGCCATCCCTCTGGAGCTGGGGTGGGGGACCCCCCCCCCAGATAGCCATGTGAGTTCCATCTCTTCCTGCCATGTGTGGTAATGGTGTGAGCCTGGGAGCTGGAGCCCCGCACTCATGCGAGGGGGTGCACTGTGCAGAGTGACTCGAGGTGGCAGTGCAGGGGGCCCTGGGGCAGAGGCGAAGAACAAGCCATGTGGGTTGTCTTGGCTTTTAGCACTTCTGTGTCGCTTTTCCTCTCTCCTGAGCTTGCTTTTCCCGCTGGAGCAAAGGAGAAATTACCAGTAACTCGTCGGGTCGGATGGAGTTGTCGGTGTAAATGCACAGTTTTTCTGCGGTTAGGGGAATCGTCTCCTTCATTTTTGAAGCCACAAACATGCAGGTAGCTCCCAGGAGTTGCAAGCGGCTTTTCTTGAGGGGTTCAAACGACAAAAATCTGTCCAAATAATTCATAGCCAAGGGGAAAACCTCCTCTTCGCATTTCTGCTCCTCGCAAACCTGGAAAAGGAGAGAGCTGGGTGAAACCAAGGCGGATTGCAGCAGCTACTCACGCGTCTCACCAGGCGGCTCTTTGCCCACCCAAGCTTCTCCCCCAAAAGATCTGCTAGTCTCTCAGGCGCCCCAGGACTTCTTGTTGTTCTCGAGGCTCCAGACTAACGCGGCCGCCTCTCTGCTACTTGCAGCGGCTCCGAAATCCCGCCTGACCTCCTGCCCCGCTCCCCAAGCCTGCAGGGGCAGACGGCGCGGGGGGCCGAGGGCCACCTCCCCGAAAGAGTGTTGGGGGGCGGGGGGGAAGACGCGAAGGAAACTGAAAGAGAAAGTGGCGCGCGGAGCCACCGGGGCAAGGCGGCGGGGCAGAGCCCTAGCCCCGCTCGGCCCCACGGGCACAGCTGGCTCGGCCGCCGCTGGGAGCCCAGGCACGCGGCTTGCCCCAGGCCGGGGGGAGGGGGGCGGCCTTGGGTTCTGAGCTGCCCGGGGGCCGCCGACCCTCCGCTTTGCTGGAGACGCACAAAGGTGGCGCCCGGCGCAGCCGCCCCATTTCCCCAGACGTCATCTTTTCAAAAAATATTTAAAAATATGCAAAAAATCAGCCCGCGCCCCAAAAGCGGCTGAAAACGACCCGCCGGGGCTCCTCGACCGATCCCCGGGCTGCTGGGCCGCCGGGGGGCGTCCGGGGAGCTCCCCCGCCACCAAATCCCTCAGGCCCCCCTCGCCCTCCGCCGAAAGCAACGGGCGACATCTCCTCAGGCAAGGGCAGCGGGCGGCGCTTTCAAAAATCAATTAAAAATAGACCGCGGGCGCCCGAGGCTCGGGGAAGCGCCTGGAAATGCAGCCGGGGCTCCCGGGCAGCCGCGGGGGGATGCCCCGGGCCGCGTCCCGCCCGGGCAGTGGGGCATTTAAAGCAGCCTTTGCCCCGCGACCTTGCCGAACGCCCCTGCACCACCGGCGCGTCTTTGCGGGGCGCCCAGGGCTCGGAACAAAGAACCCCCCCCCCGGCTCGGCCCCGGGAATGCCAGGGCCTCCCCCCTCCGTTGCCCCAGCGGGGCTCCCCGTTTGCGGGGCTCCCCCTGCCCCGCTGCTGGGGCCGGGCGCCTTTGCTACTGATGAATAACCACTTTAGCCTTGCAATAAAAGAACAAAGATGGCGCATAATACTGGCACGGGCTGCGCTTGCATACGTGTACATCGATATTAATGTAAAATAAAATCCCCAGCAAAGAGCCGGCGGGGGTTAGCCGCTGCCCCAAGGCAAGAGGGGGGCCCCGGGGAGCGGCTGTGCTGCTCTGGGCTCCCAGGGAAGGCGGCTAAGGGGGCTTTTTCCAGCGGGCGCTTAGGCGGTTTGCACCCAGCTGAGACTCAAAGGTTCCGGGCAGCCCCCCGAGTTTATTCCCTTCGGGCTGGGGGCGCGGGGGGGTCGCTTCCCCGCTGCATTGTTAGCAAGGAAATAAAAGACCAGGGGCTCCGAGCCATCCCCTTCTCCACTGTCACTAGGCAGCTGCAGCTCTCTGCCCCATCCTGGAGGAGGCTTTTTTTGGGGGGGAAGCTGGCCCGGGGGGAGCCAGCCAGGGTTCCTTAATGCAGCGCTTGCAAAGCAAGCTCAGAAAGATACAAACCTCCAGCATCCAAGTGGCCACTATTTTCCTCATATATGGCAAGATTTCCTTCTGCACGCACTTGAAGTAGGACACCGAGGGCGAGCAGGTCTCCTCTGCCTTCAGCATTGTCTGCAGGACCCTGTCAGTCAGTAGGTTGGGGTCTAGGTAGGCTCTTCTGATGGTTTCCACTTCGCAACACAGCAGCTGATGTTCCATGTCGGTCTCCTTCTTCTGCAGGCAGTTTGCTAAAGGAGTGAGTCAGTCAGTCGCTCGCTCTCTTCCCCTTCCAGGAGTCCCTTGGATGCTGCCTGCTGCTACTGCCGCTACAGCCCTCTGGAGGCTGCAAAACTTTCTAACTTCCAACAAAACTCTCCTGTATAGCTCCTGTGACGTTACTGTTGTTAAGCAGAGATCAAAGCACAAGAGAGAATGAGACAGAGAGTGCGAGAGAAACCAAAAGCGAGGGGCAGAGCCCTAAAGCCATCCCATAGGCTTTAAGTCCTTCCCCTTCCACAGAAGCAGGGGTTTAATGCAAATGAGACAAGGGCTTGCTTTCTTCAAGGGAAGCAAAGAGGTGGGGGCAACCCAAATTGTCTCTTCAGTGTATCATGCATAATTTTTAAAATCCAGAGAGTTCTGCAGTGGGAGCCGAATGATGAATGGGACTAGGCCACACACAGTCAGAGACTGATATAAATACCGGGAAGCTTATTTATTATTATTTTAGCTGGGGAGGGCAGCAGGACCGTATTAATTATTATTATTGCCCTCTTTCAATGAAACTGGCATTGTTTAAAATATGCTCCCAACCTGGGCTGCCAGGGCATGTAGAAGGTTCTGTCCTTTCCCCTTTCCTTGCCTGCCATTTTCCCACCCACCCCTCTTACTCCCGCATTCAGCACAGAGTTTTGCTACGTTCCCGAATTTGAAAGGAATTAAGTTTCCTCTACAATATTCGGGTTTTTTTTTCCCTTTAATTTTGTATTCTGCAGCCAGGATGAGGAGGAACATGGTGGTAGTTCATCCAAGCTTCACTAAGAAAACAGTTAACCCTAAGGAGGCGGTAGATCAGATATCATCACCCCACCCCCACTAGACACATACAACCAGTAACCACCCAGAAAAATCCCAGCAGTGCAGCAAAATGGTGGCCAGCATTTCCTCCGGCACAGTTAACACCTAGGGGAGGAGGAATGTGACGAAGGTGCTGATATTCACTGGGGCTATCAAGGGCTTGAACCAAAGCCCCTTTAACTTACTGACAGCCTTTCTACAGTTGTAGTATTTTCCAGTGTGCTCCCAGCATGGGCGACTTTAGCTTCCGAAAAAACAACCAGAAGTCCTGTAGCACCTTGTAGACTAACAGAGAGATTTTGGAACATAAGGTTTTGTGGTCTTTACCCACCAAAGCCTATGCTCCAAAATCTCTGATGCTTTATTTTCCAATGTTAGGCTATTTTATACCTAAGAAACCTTTTAAAAGTGTTTTTTTAATTAAACACTTGTTAAAGTTCTTGCCTTTAACCTGAAACATTTTCAGTAAAGAAAGCTGAGCAGGCTTTTGGGACTGAAGCAATCTGTGCTATGGAGAATGTGCTATGGGTGAAATCCTGCTCCCATCCAAATCATGGAAAAACTCTCATGTCAGTAGCGCAAACATGTCATTGTGGCTGTCTGTTAATTTGTTTGGGGTGTTGTAGACCTGGGGGATCCCCTTGGTCCCCTGCTTGCTGAACTAATTAACAAATAATGCATAATAATAATAATAATAATAATAATACCTAGCTCTCCTGCAGTGCTTAGCAAAGCCTCACCAGTTGGGTTGGGTTTGCACCAGTGCCACAAGCATGTATGTGGCATAGTACAATGCTGTGTAGCCAGCCTTGTCCCTCTCCAACACACAGATGAATACACGGGATATATCCTGCACATCATCAGACATATGGGTGTAGTTTTATCTGTGTATAATGTATATAATAGGCAATCTTCACATCTGACATTTGTCTTGTCTATATTATGATGATACACAAAGACTCCAGTCAGGATCTTGGCCCTTGTTGTAGGAGACATTGTCCTCTATCAAAATGTATAGGCTTTTTTTAAGAGGCTGGGGGAGAAAGAAATTCCTATTTATATCAATTATATTTCCTGTTTGTTACTGAAAAGTAACAAATATGTTCCAATTTTTATTAAACAGACAAGCAATAGTCTCACCCTTTCAAGTCCAATCAACTATTTGTCTATTCACCACAGAGACATTTAGGGTTATAAAACAACAAGAAGTCCTGTGGCACCTTATAGACTAACAGACATTTTGGAGCATAAGCTTTCCTGGTCAAAGACCCACTTCATCAGATTCATGAAGCGGGTATTTGCCCACGAAAGCTTATGCTCCAAAATATCTGTTAGTCTATAAGGTGCCACAGGACTTCTCGTTGGTCTGGAAGCTAGACTAACACGCCACCTCTCTGATATTTAGGGTTATATTTTGATTAACAAACACTTTGATCGCTTCTCAACCTCAGACTTTTTTTCTAATGTAGCTGTATCATTTTTTTCCTTTCAACCACTAGTGACATTTTCTAAGGCATTATAATTTGGGGACCGGGCCTGCCCCCCGTTTCCCTTCACGGTCTGTTTATTTCTTGGCCAGTTTGGCAAACAAACCTTCCACCAGGGATCAGAGGCACTCGTTCTCCTTCCCTCCCCCACACTGTAATTGCTGTGCGGAGCCCTTGCTCTCCCAGTGCATTCGCTATTTTTTTTTCATGATGTGAACAAAGTTGTGTTTTCATTCATAAAAATCCGCATCGGTGTGGCAAGAGCCCTTGATTTATGAGGCGGAGTGGTATCAGCTACAGCTTTTTCCGGAGCCCCCCTTCGACCACCACCCTCCAGCTGAGACCGCTGCACAGACAGACTGGCTTCTGCTGCGTGTGGCAACATTGCATGAACGAGCTCGCCCACTTAAAACAGAATTGGCTCTAATCCATGGAGGGAACCCCCACCCTTAAAATGGGCTGAAATACAAGAGGAAACTGGAATTAGCATGAGCCAATAGGGGAATAGATCTGTTACCAGGCGGATCAGGCAGATCTGAACTAGGAACTTGGTTGATTTCTCTCTGACAAGACAGAGGGGGTTGGTCTAAAGTGCAAGAGCTAAAGAAAACCGTGAAACCTTGCATTGATGAGGTGGGGGTGATGTGGGAGGCAGTTTTATGACACGTTACAGGCAGAGCATCACACCCTTACTGCTCTAACTGATAGCCAGTGGCTACGGCTCCTTTACAGAATAATTCTCGAAGATCAAAGCGGAGCCATCAAAGGAATTAAATTGTTCACTTGTGCCCAATTTAAAAATCGCACCCTAGCGCCGCGCAGAGAGGCTGCTGAGCTCCCTTGAGAACCTGGAAGGCGGAGGTGTTTAAAAGTGCACTTTGTTCCTCTAACCCGGGTAGGCTGCAGCCGGCTTGGCGGTGTTGCAAAGAAACATGCCGAATATAATTTAATTCGCGACTACGGACGGAGAAAGTATTGAGGAATTTTTAGACCAGATCGGGCCTGTCCCCTTATTGTTCAAATGCAGGGAAGCACTTACAATAGGGTAGGTAGTTTTAGGTCTCTATCAAAAGATGCAGAGGGGGTGAGTGACCCCCACATACAGAACTCGTTTGGTCCCTTGCTGCTTCTCCGAGGTGTGCACTTTGCACACGATCCCAGCCGGGAGGGCCCAGCCTTCTTTTGTTTGTAAGAATGCCATAAATTCAGCAAACCGCTTCCCACGTGTGTAGGTGGAATCTCACCTTGGGCCAGATACCTGATCGGCCACTTTAAAGGGTTCTCCCCTCCCCCCCGCTCAACGTTTTCCATCGTTAAACGTTTCCAATCGCTCAGGGCATGGGGGAAAAAAGCTTCTTCCTCCACGCGGTGCTTTTTCCACAGCTCAGATCTCTGCAGTTCGCCTGAAATACGCTGTCCCCGCCCCGCCCCCGCTCGTTTTGTCTTTCTTAGCACGCGGGGAGCCGAGGCGTGCGCTGCTGGCGCTTCCCACAACCGACCACAGCAAGACGTCCTCGCTGCCTCTCCCGCTACGGAGAGCCCGTGGACGCAGCAAGGCGGCGTGTTGAATAGCGATGGCGGCTACCGCTGTAGCATGGGCGCCCCACGAGGGTTACAGGAAGCGGCTTGACCACGGGCCTCGTGCAAAGAGAGCGCCCAGGGCAGAGGCGGGCGCGCGCGCGCGCGCGCGCCCCCGAAGTGCCCTAGCGCCGCCAGGCCCTGGCTCGAGCGGAGCCATCGGGCCACGCCTCTAGCCTCGCGTTGGCCGCGCACTGCGTCTAGCTGCCAGGGAGCCCGCGGGCAATGCCGCAATGCTTGCCCGCCCCTGCTGCAGGCGCGCCCCCTGGTTGGCGGTGGCACGCGCAGAGCGGCGCTTGCTCGGAGTTACATCCCCACATGAGTTCTGCTTCCCGCTCCCCCATTCGCTGCGTGGGCAGGGGGCGGTGGGCGCCCAACGAGCCGGACCTGGGAGGCGCCTTCTCGTTGCTGTTGAGCTGACACGTTTGCCTGGTTCCGACGTGGCCTCTCAAAGAGGGCCCAAGAGTGTGTGTTTTGCAGGCAGCGGTACCCTGAAAAGCCCCTGGAGGGCCTGGGATCGCTCACCGCCGGCCTGCGCTGGGCAAGAGGCTGCGCTCCGGCGCTCGCCGCCACACACAGGCCTCTTTCCCAAGGGCTTGTAGCGTCTTGCCCTTGAGGTTGAACTGCATTGTGTTCCTTTCCGGAGCTCTACGCTGCTACCCCTGCTGGAAGGGGGTTGAAGAGTTGTGGCTGTTTAATGTGCCAACACGTTTTCCTTCTCGCTTTGGGGCTTCTGCATGTAATTAGAGGCTGGTTTTTAACTATCTTGCAGAGGCAAAAGGGCTCTGGGGAGGTTCTGCAGCTAGTGCTGTAAACCTCATCCCGTCTCCTGAGCGATGGAGTGTACCTGGACCCGCAGAATAGAAACAAGCCGGGGGCGGGGGCGGGCTAGGAGATCTTCCAAGCGTGGTCTTGGGGCACAGCGTGCTCAAAGCGGTTGCACAGGCTTACTCATGGTGGAGGTCTCACATCATTACTGGACTGTGCATTGCCAAGACACTAGGGTATTTTTTTCTGGCGGAACGCAGGGGAACGTAGTTCTGGCACCTTTTTTCTGTTACAACACCAGAAAAATGGTTATTGCTGGTTCTGCAGCAGTGCGGGGATGGGGGCAGGAGCCCCTGCTGGTCCCGCAGCCGGGCAGGGCCTGGAGCATTAAAATTGAAAACCCTAATCCCGATGAGGAATCATCAGACTTGAGGTCCGGCACCTTTTTTTCTCGAAAAATGGCACGGCCAAAAAACCCACCTTTCACTTTAGGTGTGGGCCACTGGTTACATTGTATTCTCATGAAAGAGGGTACATCCGAATTCGTCAGGCTGATGCAAATGATTACTATGGTTATTGAATGAAAATCTGCAACCTTACATATTGCGAGGGCAAAGAAAAGATGACAGTTTGTAACGCCGTATTTCTTCTGCACGTGGTTGAAGCAGCCCTGAATATTTTGACATAAATGAAGTAAATATTTAGTTTTGATGTTTAGTTTGAATGAAAATCCTTTAAAATAAAATTAAAAAATGTTTGCAATGGTCAATTTCCAGTATCCCATGATACTGTCCAAAATCCGAAATATGTTTCCCCTCCAAAACAACAACAACGACGACGACAACAATCCCAAAGCTCAGTAGCCAAGACATATTTCTGGTGAGTTCTGCGTTCAAGCCAAGGCTGGGGGAATATAGTATGCTATCGCTTTAATTGAGGCTTCTGCTTTCTGATCATTAAATGGAAGCGCTGCACATTCCTCACATTCCTGCCTGTGCCTAAGTTAACAAGCCCACATGGTTTCTCTTATCACCACCGTATGCCGTAATCTTTCTAAGAGGCGGACGCATTCAACGTGAACCGTATACAGCATCTTTTTCTTGGCCACATGATTTACTGTTTGCAGGTTTTATTTATTTTGGAAGCTTTGTTAACTCTGAACGAAGTTTAACGTAAGCAGAAGGTTTGCTTTTTGCGGTCCGACAATTGATGTAGCAGTGTCAATGCTTTTGCACATAAAAAAGCACATTTATTAAAAATTTATTGTAAACTTCAAATCACAAATGAAGATCTGACTGACCAAATCTGTATGAATACCATAAAATTTTAGCTATGAAGTAACAGACATATGCACTGATGTCAAATCCAGGAGTAAGAATATCACATCACAGACAACATAGCTTTTTAGAAAATCAGACTACGTATCTTCACGTTTTTCAGAATTACAATATTTAACCAACCTGGGTATTTTCTTTAAATTAGTTTGGCTTCTTCTGTTCAATCTTTACACTATTTTCTTTTATATTTTTTAACTTCATGCTATGTCTAATGAGTTCATATTTCTTTATAGTAGCACACAAAGACCTCCATGAGCGTTGTGGTCTCATGGTGCTATATATTGTACAAAAACATACTAAGTGACCTTGCCCTGAAGATCACACTGTCTATGGCTCCAATTTTGCAAATTAATCCATCCAAGCGAACCCTTGAAGTCAATGGGGCTCTGCACCAGCTCCTGCAGATCAATTTGTAGGATCAAAGCCTGTATGCAATAAATCAATAAGACATACCAAAGGAAGAAAATACAGAGGGGAGAAATGTGTAATGCAAACAGAATCATGCAATTGCAATGATGCAATGGGTAATAGTCATGTGATTACGTGGATAGGATCATGAAGTTAAATAGTTCAGGATCATGTGGTTACATGGACTAATATCACACAGTTATATCTTGACAAACCTGATAAATAGTCTGAAATAAACAGGATGAAATTGAATACAGACAAAGGCTAAGTGTTACTCTTAGGAAGGAATAATCATTTACACAGTAAAAAATAGGAAATAACAGATCAGGAGGGAGCTGTGCACAAAAAGATCTGGGTGTTATAATGCATGGGGAACCCCACTTTTCTTCCTTGTAATTAACAGGGTCTCCCCCAGCCCTGTCTAATGTAATCCAAACAGATGGAAGTATCAGTTATGTTTACATGAAAAAAGAAAAGGAAAAAAAACAGAAAATCCTTTCAGCACGTGTAAGAAAATAAATATGTACAACGTAAAAATTTAGTTGAATGATATGTAAATATGAATGTACATACATAAAAAAGTAACAAGTCCCAGCAGCCAATCATGCTACGCCACCCGCATGAAATTTCATGCCCCCCCCAAGAGTGCCCAGCCCCACTTTGTGCACCCCTGTTATAGTGGATCACAAATTGAATATGAGTCAAACAGCTTGACGCTGTTACAAAAAATCAGACATCCTTTCAGGATGTATTAGCAGGAGTTTTGAAAGCATGAAGCGGAGGGGCAGGGATGGCTTAATGCTTAGAGCAATGGTGTACAATCGGAGTTCAAAGATCCTCATACTTGTGGTAGTCATCTTTCCCTATTCACCACATTCGCCCACTGCAAATACATGCCCTGCCTTGCCCCAGAGCTAGGCGTCCCCTGACCCAGGAGTCAGCAACCTTTCTGAGGTGGAGTGCCTGCCTATGCCTCCTGCCTAGGCCTCCCCACCCTTCTGCTCTGCTCTCCTCTTACTGGTGGGAGATCCACTGCAGGGGTCTCTGGCCCTGGCTTGGTGCTCCAGCAGGGCCCCGTGGCAGGGGATCAGGCTCTGGCCTGGCGCCGTGTTCTGGCGGAGACCCAGTGGCAGAGGCTCAGGAGAGATTCAGATGCCATCCAGTTGATTAGCTGAGCCCCCTTAGCTGCCCGCAGCTGGCAGCATGTGTTACACTGGTGGAGCACATCCACATATCAATGTTCCCTCTAATTTTTTCCACCCATGGGCCGAATAAATTTTGTTATGTGCTCAAAGTAATATGCAGGTGTGCACCACCAGTAGAAATACATGCTGTTGGCTGTGGGTGCTCTGCTAGTTAGCTGGGCACCTCCTGGGTGGCCACCCTTAGGAAGAACACTGCTACACATGCATTTGTGCACGACAATATTTATTCTAACCATAAATGGAAAAAAAAATTAGAGGGAACGGTGGGTTAGGCTTTAGGGGAAAACCTCTAAATTGTAAAGGTATCACAGAATCACAGGGCTGGACGGGACCTCAGGAGGTCGTCTAGTCCAGCCCCCTGCTTCAAGCAGGATCAATCCCCACTAAGTCATCCCAGCCAGGACCTTGTCCAGCCGGGACTTAAAAACCTCAAGGGATGGAGAATCCACCACCTCTCTAGGCAACGCAATCCAATGCTTCACCACCCGCCTGGTGAAGTAGTTTTTCCTAATATCTCACCTACGCCTCTCCCTCTTCAACTTCAGACTATTACTCCTTGTACTGCCATCTGACACCACTGAGAACAGTTTCTCACCCTCCTTTTTAGAGCTCCCATTCAGGAAGTTGAAGGCTGCTATTAAATCACCTCTAAGTCTTCTCTTCTGTAAACTAAACAAGGCCAAATCCCTCAGCCTATCCTCATAGGTCTTGTGCTCCAGCCCCTTAGTCATTTTTGTTGCCCTTCACTGAACCTGCTCCAGCAAATCCACATCCTTTTTGTACTGGGGGGCCCAAAACTGGACACGATATTCCAGATGTGGCCTCACCAGTGCTGAATAAAGAGGAATAATTACTTCTCTAGATCTGCTCGAAATGCTCCTCCTAATGCACCCCAGTATGCCATTAGCCTTCTTGGCTACAAGGGCACACTGTTTACTCATATCCAGCCTTTCATCCACCATAACCCCTAGGTCCCTTTCCATCGTACTGCTGCTGAGCCAGTCGGTAGTGAATCATTGGAACCAGTTACCTGAGAAGACTGTGGAATCTCTATCACTGGGAACAGGATAGACCAGGGGTCCGCATCCTGTGCCTACAGAACCACATGTGGCTCTTTAAGGAGTCATTTGTGTCTCTCACTCCTCTGAAGTTCTCTATGAGCCCCCTGACACGTGCCCCCAGGGCAAGGCCTGGTCACAGAGCCACCTCAGGTGGGCTCCCCCCTCCGCAGGAAGGTTGCCGACCCCGGGGGGTAAGAGATGTCTGGGGTTATATGCGCCGAGCCGCGTGCAGCTCTTTGAGCAATCAAATGTTCTGAGCCACAGGAGTGCTGTAGGCCGCTCTGCACATGCATCCTTCCGCAGTGTTCGAGGGAGAAGCACATGAGAATGGTGATGGTGGCAGTGGCTCTGGTGAGTCCCTGGCACTGGACTGCAGCAGGGGGGTGGGGCTGGGGGTGCCTGGCTCCAGAGGAGGGGACGGGGGATTGGGTTAAAGCAGGAGGAAGGGGGCTGGGCTGCCTGGGGCTGGAGGAGGGGACGGGGCATTGGGTTAAAATGGGGGGAGGGGCTGGGGGTACCTGGCTCTGGAGGAGGGGAGGGGAGATTAAGTTAAAATGAGGGGGTTGGAGGTACCTGTATCTGGAGGAAGGGAGGCGGGTTGGGTTAGAGTGGGGGGAAGCTGGGGGTACCTGGCTCTGGAGGAGGGGAGGAGGGATTGGGTTAAAGCAGGGGCTTTGGAGGTAGTTATAATTTTTTTAAAAAGGGGTACTTTATAAAAAAATGTTGAGAAACACTCGTCTGGAGGGTTGATGTGAACATTGCTCCTTCCTGCTTAAGAGCCTATCCCTAGGCACAGCGTTTTCCTTGTCCTCATTTGCTCTCCAATCCAGGGGTGAAAGCAACTTCAACTTTCTAACTGGTACAAATCATTCTGCATGCACTGGTCTTAAAACAGGGGTTACAAAAACTACAGTCTGATGTTATTTATTAAGGACTGTCTCATATTCACATGCATTGTGGCTTTTGAAGTGTTGATTTTGTAACTGAATTTGAAAAAAAAAAGGCTCTTCTCGTTGTTTTGGTTGCAGACCCTTGAGTTAGACAAACACCTGCCATGGATGGTCTCAATAATAGGATGAATACTTGTGTTGTTCCTCTTCATGTTTATACGCATCTAGTTTCATAGATTGCAAGGCCTGAAGAGACCACTGTGATTATCTAATCTGTCCAACCTTCTGTATAACAAAGGCCACAGCACTTCCCCCAAAGGAGTTCCTAAAACATATATTTCAGAACACACAATCTAGATTTAAACATTGTCATTGATGGAGAACCCACCTGCGTAAATTTTTCCAATGTTTAATTATGGTTAATTGCAGTAGAACCTCAAGGAAAGGAACACCAGAGTTAGGGACTTACCAGCCAACTGAGTACCGTGTGGAACTGGAAGTAATCAATGAGAGAGCAGTGGAAGGGGGAGAGAGAGAGGAAAAAAGCATACATTGTACTGTTACAGGGCTTTAGCCACAGGAGGAGCAGGGGGATGATTTGGGACTTCTGATGTTTTGGAGCACTGGGGCTCAGGAATTTAGATTGGGGAGGAAGGGAATAGCACTGCTGGGGCTTTGGGCTTGGGCACCTGACAGCATTCCCAACATCAGCTCCACAGGCAGAGTCAGATCCGGGGGATTCAGCCCCATGGCTCTGTTCCCAATTTCAGCCCTTCCAGGGGTGTTGGAGCGCAGGACTCTAGCTACGGAGGGAGTGCTGTTTTCAGCCCCTGTGCTCCTCCTGGAACGAAAACCTAAGGCCTGGCATGTTACCTGCCACCACTGAAACCAAGAGCAGTGCTGTGGGCTGGAAGTCTTGAGCTCCACTCCCTGCAGGTCAAAAGCCCTGAGCCCTGATGTTCCCATGGTCCGAACCCTGAGTCCCCTCCTGGAGCCCTGGTGCCCAGAGGATCAGATGCTCCAACAACTATCCCTGCCCAGAGTCCTTATCCTCTGGTGGCTGCAGCTCCAACCAGGGGTGATACATGAGTGGAGCACTGAGGGGTAGGGGACCAGCAGCTGGCAAAGTTGTCCAGTCTAGAGGCAACTGTCCTGGGCCGTATGCTTTGGGAGGCCCCAAGGGGCCCAGGGTGGCCTGAGGGACTAATTGGGGGGACAGATGCCCGCAGTGGAGGGGACAGGCTCACCCCAGTACTCATCAGTGGTGGCAGAAAGAGGAGTAAACGGCTCCAGCCTGCTTCAGTCCCGTGGCTCCAAGCCACCTCCCTCCAGGAGTGGACTTAGGGGAATGGGTGGAACTCCCCCCACCCCACTCACTGGCGGCAGGAAGTGGAGTGACATAGCTGGACACAGGGGAGCGGAGTGGGCTGTGTTGCTTTGCTTCTTGCCACTTCTGGTTAGTGCAGGAGTGGGCCTAACCCCTACTCCTAGTGCCCAGTCACTGCTAGTCCCCTGGGCCATGTCACTCAGGGACAGGGGTTTGAGGGAACTGGTGGGCTGGAGGTGGGGCACAGCAGGGCCAGGAAGAGGAGGAGAGGGAGTAGAGCAGTGTCAGGGGCTTGGGGGAAATTGTGGTGTGGGGGCAGGCCCTGGGGTGTAGTTGGGGATGGGCAGTGACAGGAAGAGGTTGGCCCTCCCCCAGGCTAGGGGTGGCATGGGGAGGAGTCAAGTGGGAGGGATGGTCACATGGCCGGTGCACACCTTGTGTCCCTCGCCACTGGCCCCAGCCTTCCCATGGCTGAGGTTTGTCACGTCTTGTTCAGGAATGGGCAACATTTCAGAGTTATGACCGACCTCCATTCCTGAGGAGTCTGTGAATCTCCCGTTCCGTCGCCATGAAATCTTACCTGTATTTCAAGTCCTAATTTGTCTTGCTTCCCATTTCAGTCATTCCATCATGTTACGCTTGTCTCTGCTAGACTGCAGAGCCCATTATTAAATATTTGTCCCATTCATATTCAATCCTGTCTAAGTGCAGGAGAACTGGACTAGATGACCTATAAAGGTGCCTTCCAGGGTTGCCAGGTCTCTGGTTTTTGACAGGAATACCTGGTCAAAAAGGGACGCTGATGGATCTGGTCAGCTGCGCTGGCTGGACTGTGGTTCTGTGTGTCTCCCAGCAGTGGCAGCATGTTCCCCCTCCTGCTACACATAGGTGGCAGCTAGGGGCCCCCACCAGCTGCCCCATCCTTTGTACCTGCCTTGCAGCTCCTGTGGGTTGGGAGTTGTTGCCGGTGGAAGCGGTAGGGGCAGCACCTGCAGACAAGGCAGTGCACAGAGCCACCTGAGCACATCTCTGCACAGGAGCCAGTGGTGGGGGTCATATGGTTGACCCTGGGAGCTGTTTGAGGGAAGCATCCCCAGGACCCTGCATCCCCTGCATCCCAAACCCCAGCCTTAATTCCTCTCCCATCCTCTGAACCCCTCAGTTCCTGCCCACAGCCCCTGCCTACATCCTGAATCCCTCACGTGCAGCCCCAACCCTCATTCTGTACTCCCAGCCAGAGCCCTTGCAACCCCCAGTCAAAGTCCTCCCTCACCTCGATTCCCCACCCCAGCTTGGATTCCCCTCCTTCAATCTGAACCCCTAATTTCTGGCTGCACTCCAGAGCCCGCACCCTTTTCTACACCCTAACCCTGTGCCAGAGTCCAGAGCCCCCTCCCATGATCTGAACCCTTCTACCCCACCCACCAGCCTGGAGCCCTGCTGCTGTACCCCAAACCTTTCTTCCCTTGCCCCACCCAAAGTTTGTACCCTCATCTGGAGCTCTCATCCCCTCTTGCATCCCAGCCCCCTCAGCCAGCCCTGTGAAAATGAACAAGTGAGTGAGGGCGGAGAGAGAAATGACAAAGGGAGGGGAAGATGGAGTCAGGGAGGGGCAGCGCCTTGGAGGAAGGGCAAGGCAGGGGACAGAGAAAAGGTGTTCAGTTTTGTGCAAGTAGAAAGGTGGCAACCATAGTCCCTTCCACTTCTATACTATTAGGATTTCTATATCAGGATCATGAATATAATATTTGATATATGTTATATGAATTTTACCATTGACTTCACTCTGAACAGAGTTAAGCCCTATCTATACAGTATATAGAACACATGGTGGAGTGGTAGGGAATCTAGGTGTTATTGGAATTAAGTTAGATTGGCTGTGTTACTCGTAATTTCAAAGGGAGGAATGAATTATGCAGGTCATCCCAATCCTGAGCCAGTAAAATCTTTATTCTGCAGTATATCATTGTGTATTGAGTATATGTCAGATATGTTTCAGAAAAAAAAATTGTAGCAACATCTGAGAGATTTTAAAAATATTTTACTGGAATTATGAATTGTATCCTTTTGCTTGTAAAGCTAACTGTACTAGTAATCATGGGCCAGGTGCTCAGCTGGAGTAAACAGACATGCCTCCATTGACTTTAATGAAGGTTCTGCTTCTGTGCAGGTAGAAGTACAAGGTTCAGAAGGCATGAGCTATACAAACATTGAGAGGTGATCAAACCCAATTTTTCTGTACATAACAATGGGATGACTTCAATACTTTTGTTAGCCACCCAACCACTCATTCTCCATTTCTTCAAGAGAATCTTTGGGTGTATGGGATCTGCGCTTGGCATTTGTTGCCTGGTCATCTGACACCTTAGTCTGACATCATCTCATCTTTAGTAGCTGAAAATAGTAGCTATGTAGTGCTGTCCCTCCACCTTCTTTTGTGGTGATACAAGAATTAATGTAGGGTTAGATTTTCAGACGTGCTCAGCACCTTTAAACTCCAGTCAGCGGCAGCTGAGAGGGCTCAGTACTTCTGAAAGTTACGTGTTTGACTTCTTTGCAACATCCTTACGTGTTGTAATCACACCATTAGCCCTTGGTAGTCTGGTGGACCCACTAATTCTCTTGCATGGTTCCAGAACCCTATGTGTTTAAATAATTTATTTGTTTTTATGTGTTTGACTATCTGCTTTTCAAATTCCCCCTCTGTCTCACTGAGTTTCATCTTGCATCTTCATCTTTCATCATCCTGCCTCCTTTAATGCTTCTTTCTGAAACTGAGTGGATTGGTTTATGTAACGCGTTGAAGGCTAGCATCGGAGGGGTAGCTAAGGTAGTCTGTATCTTCAAAAACAACAAAAAGTCCTGTGGCACCTTATAGACTAACGGATATTTTGGAGCATAAGCTTTCGTGGGCAAAGACCTGCCTCTTATGCTCCAAAATATCTGTTAGTCTATAAGGTGCCCGCTGAAGGCTGGCATTTAAACATACTCATTGGAATGAATATGGCAGATGACCAAAACAGGAGCAAGAATTCATTCTATGACAACTTTACCATTTAAAAGAAAGAAAGAAAGAAAGAAGGCTGGTAAATGTAGATCTCCTTTTTTTGCTCTACATTGGTGCAGCCCCATTACAATCAATGGGTTTGGATATTACGAATGAGAGACTATTTTTCAGAGCATTTCATTTAAAGAGTATTGGCTAAAGACTCATATCCAAGGATCCTAGAAAATCATTCCATTTTCACCTGTCCTCTGACACACCTGTCAATACATTTTTTCTTCTTTCTAAATAGTTATACTAGAGTTCCCAATAAAGCCCAAAAAGATTTTGTGTGTGCCAAAACAAAACACATGAAGTCAATGAGGGGTTTACAATCAAAATGAAAAGGAGCAGGATTGGACCGTGGTGTACATCAATGGTTCTCAAACTATATTCTGAGGAACATTGGTGTTCCGTGAACAGCTCACAGGTGTGCTGCAAGCATTTGGAAAAATACACTGATGGTCTATATTTTCTGTTATTAAAACCAGATACAATGATACTTCTTCACTGCTGTGATACCTGATTAAATTACTTCATTTTGTTCTTGCTGTATATGTTGCTGTTTTGTGGGAGGGGAGGGATGTGGGATTTGTCAACAATTTTTTTGAAGAAAATTTGCATAGGGGTTCCGTATAAAAATATTATTGTTTGGTGTTCCGTCGTGTCAATACATTTAAGAAACACTGTTGCACATCACCATTGACTGATGTCGAACAAAAGTTTCCATAGGTGTCATTCTCCATGTCTTTGCACTTTTTCTGAAGGGGCACCTTATGTGTGTGCCAAGTGAGTGTAAAGTAGATTTCAAACACTATTTTGATCTGGTCACATTTTATATCCAGTTGATGCAGATGTAAACAATGAAACAGTTTCTAAAGCAGTAGCAAACCTGGTCCATATATTTCTGTAGATCAGTAAAGCAATTGAAGGCTGGAAAACTTTAAAAGATGAGGTATTGTCTCCGGGCAAACTTAGAAATATTTAAACTTTCCTTTTGTTAACTGGTGTCCTCTTGCTTGGTTCTCTGTCTGCACATTTATTTAAAAACAAGTTCAAAGTATCACATCCTACCAATACTGTGTATTATTTTAGCTCCATCTTCAGGATTAAATTGTTTACTTCTCCTGTGTTTGAGGGTTACCTGCAGGTTTTCAGCATTGGGTTGGCAGATGGATTGTTTTCTCTGTATTGGGAGTTTTACTTTTATTGTTTTACTTAATCAATTGCCCATTGAGATCTGTTGTTACAGAAGAGAATGCAAAGTATGATAATAGCTTCCTATTTAACTTAATTAAATGTCTTTTGTTGAGTAATTTTCATGTGCATTCACATTGTGAACTAAATTGCTCAGATTTACAACCTTAAACTGTAGAAATATCTTGTTGAAAAAGGAGAAACTGCCTCCAGCGTGCTTCCCATCTTTCCATGCGACTAATGATAGATAAGGGACAACAAGTGAGAGTATTTCTACAAGTTGAAATAAAGTTAGAAATGTCATTGTTGATGAACTGCCACATCAAGAATATTTTGGTTCTAAAGTATGAAGTAGTTATGCATGGAGTTCACATATGGAATTATAATCAGTTAAAATAAAAAGGAGTTGCCAATATCTCTATATTGAACTCATAACTTTACAAAATCAAGTCAATTCAGAAATAGGGACTCTACAGAAATGAGATTCTTATCTTCTCCTGATCATTTATGTCCTTTGATTCCAGCTTAGGGTTTACAGAGTTCTTAAATGCTGGGTATTTCATGACTCCATGGGGGAGGCAGGGGGTTAAGTTGGGAAATTGTAGGCTTAGTCAGCTTCTTTCAATACTTTCTTGACACTGTGATTTCATTTGATTGGGGTAGGAGGTGTTTTTAATAGTGGACAACAGATTCAGAGTGTCTAAGTGTTTCAATCTAAAGAGCATCAGCCTGCCTAAGGACTAGCCACAGAGAGACCTAGTGGAGTTACACAGGAGCAACTAACAGAGGTTCTCAGCTGGAAAACAGCACCATTGCCAAACCCTAGAGTTTGAAATCCGAAAACAAACCAAGATAAATCCATAATATTTATTGCAAACCAGAAACACGTATAATGTTCCTGCCAATACACAAATCTGTGTCCCTTGTGTGCATGCTGTGGCTCCACTGCTAACAGTACCATGTCTTGAAACCAGGAAAGTTTCAGGAAAATATTCTGATGGCTACCAGGAGGACGAGCAAGTTTTTGCTTCTCATTTACTCAGGATTGCCTGCTACAGATTGTGGCGAAGACTTCTGATCCTCTTCCAAACTCCCTCAGAGCTGTAACTTCTTTTTTTCAGTTCGATCACGACTTGCCAAGTTTAAGCCTTGCATGTACACCAGTGCTACTGAAGGGAATTTGAGGGGAAACAAAATGTTAGAGAAAAATGGGAAAAGATTTTCACAAGAAATATTGAGAATGTTTTTTGTTTGCTTTTTCTAGCAACTTTAATAGGTGACTAAAAAACATAAAACAGTGATTCTCATGGGAAGAAATAGGTCTGGATTCTAAGCTTTTAAAAATAGGACCAATCACATATTTAGACTATTCACTTGCTTAAGCATCTTGTTGAATTAGTATCTAAATGGAAATCAGTTTGAGCTCCTAAGTCTGAATGATATTTACACATGCAAGTCAGGCAAGCATTTACCTTGACCTAAATAAAAAATGCAAGTTAGAATGATTCAACATGCATTAAAACCCAGTGACATTATATGCAGTTGTATTTTTATTCTAAATATGAAAAGCTTCTGCAATCTGTTAGGAAAGGAACAATTTTTATGTTGAGTAGAACACTCTTCAGCTTACCTCATCATTTCAGCTGTACATCGACAGGTGTGGATGTATGGGTGGTAGTGGTGGTGGACAAATGCCATCAAAATTTGGCCAGTAGCTAAGGAAATGGGAGGGATCATGGTCTTCAAAACTTCAACCTCTCACCCCTCAAGATTGGGGAAGGTGTTCTGCACAAATATTATGGGTAAAATCGTGACCCTTTTGAAGTCAATGGCTACGTCTATACTAGAAGCATCTATCAACAGCAACATCTGTCGACAGAGTTGTGTTCACAAAAACTCTGTTGACAGTGCATCAACACGCAAAAGCAGATCAACAGAGCAATCTGCTGTGTTGACAGAGGGCAGCCAGACTGCCCTGCCCTCTCTGGACAGAACAGCTGACTGGAAGCTCTGCAAACAGGGCTGCCTGGTGAAACGTAAGCCCTCTATGTCAACAGAAGTGTTTACGCCGCATTATTGTCAACAGAACTCTGTCAACAGAGTGTTATTCCTCAAAGCTTAGAGGGATAACTCTGTCAAGGCAAATGCTGGGTTTTGTCAAGTCTCTGTCGAGGTAACATTTTGTGTACATGGACGGCCCCAGAGTTTTGTCGACAAAAGGCCACGTCTGTAGAAAAATCTCTGTAGTGTAGACATGGCCAATGAGCCTATCTGTTTGGAATAATATAAAATTTTGAAAATAGTGCCCATCAAACCTGGGGAATTCTTCTGAAAGCTGTAGTGTCTCCTGGCAAACTTGCCAATATTTCAGGAGCAAATCCATTCGGACTGATTGCTGCTTACAGAAGCTTTTATGAAAACGTGTGGCCCTTTCACAGAGGCTGTGTTTTCATGCGGACACTCTGGGACCTGAGCAGACCCTGGAACTTAGGTGAGACATGTCAGGGAATCATAGTCCATTATGCAAGTTGTAGCAGGGCAGATGTATCCTCTCACAACAAAAAGATTTGGGGAAAACTCAGTGATGGGCCCTTCATGCAGTTTTATGCCTCTAATGGTAGAATCAGAGAATACTAGAACTGGAAGGGACCTTGAGAGGTCATCGAGTTCAGTCCCCTGCACTCTGGGCAGGGCCAAGCACCATCAAGACCATCCTTGAGAGATGTTTATCTAACCTGCTCTTAAATGTCTCCAGTGATGCAGATTCCACAACCTCTCTAGGCAATTTATTCCAGTGTTCAACTACCCTGACAGTTAGGAAGTTTTTCCTAATGTCCAACTTAACCCACCCTTGAAGCAATTCAAGCCCTTTGCATCTTGACCTCTTACCAGAGGTTAAGAAGAATATTTTTCGCCCTCCTCTTTATAACATCCTTTTAGGTGTTTGAAAACTGTTATCAATACCGTCTCCTGCATGTTCTCTGCAGAACGGGAAGATGTGGACCTGTCTAAAGATATCACATTTATCTCTGTGATATCTCAGCACTTTATTGTCAGTCATAATTTCACAATAAGGGCCTACATGTTTTTTTCAACAGAAAGTTTCCATTACTTCTAATGTATTGTACACACCAAATTACTATCACCCAGCAATAACTCAGCTTTTGGTGAATAATCTTGTTTATCCACGATTCTAATACGAACCCATCTTTGTTCTTATTGGTTTTGGTTCCATCTGTATAATCTAATATGTTTTATGTAAGTGAACAAGGAATCTGGGTGGAGCAAGTAAGCCAAAGAACATCAGACAGTAAAATACAGTCTTGGTGACATATTTCAGCTCTTGCAGACCATGGGGCTATTTGAATGTCAATATTCCTGCTGTACCCCAGTACAGTTTAAAAGAACAAGCTCCTGTTTCAGACTTAAAGGAACCCTCTTGAATATTATAAGCTCCACATTCATGGCGTTTTAAGTATATGTTGTTTTTGGCTATGTATATGTATCTTTAGAAACCCTATTATAATTTTTTCTTTTCTTATATAATCTCAATCGATTTAAACATTCATGCACAGCATCGGAAACCCAACCCCAGCAACATTACTTTCTGTAAAGAGAAAGCAAAACTGGTCAAAATCAAGCCACTTTCCATGTCTAAAGTGGGTAAAATAGAAAAAAGTAAACAAGGAGCAGAAACAGTGAAAAGGTTAATTTTTAGAATTTCACTTTCTGTTTTAATAATTAGCTTGTTAGTAGTAGCAGGAATAAGGAAATGTGTTTTAGAGATGATTTTTAGCTTAGCAGTGTCTCTTCAAAAGAGAGAATAATAATCTAATGATTGAAAATAAATCCACTTTTAAATACTTTTATTGTCTGAATAATTACTGCATCAGTGTTTTCATGTTCAGTGTTAACATGCTACAGTGCCTTGCTCTTACTCAGATGGTTTGTTCCTATCACTTTGATAAACTGTTTATCTTGTTCTGCATGTGGCAGTGAGGGTGCATATCTTAGCTCACACAGCCCTAAGAACAAGCTAGATTATATGACCTTTGCTCCCAGTGGTGAGTATTTGGGTCTGGGTGCTGCAAAGAGAGCTGTGTGGGTGGAGCCTAGCACTTGCACAGAACCCTTTGAAGTACTGGGGTTTCCATACAGTCGAAAGAGTCAGCCCATGTGTTTATTCTTGCAGGATCAGGGTCTTACATTGACTTCAGTGGGTTTACTCCAGTGACTAAACATTCAGGGTGTGTCTACACGTGCACAGTATTTTGAAAAGACCAGCCCTCTTTCGAAAGAACGAAGGGAGTGTCTACACATGCCATGCACTCTTTCGATTTGAAATCGTACGAACACAGCCCAGACATCAAAAGGTGGACCCCAATCCCATACAGGAAGAGTGCCACCCATTGAAAAACAATGTCGAAAGAAGGCACGTGTAGATGCTCCACAGCCTGCTCTTTTGAAAGAGGAGTCCTCCACGATGGCGCCCAGCCTGAGCATGGAGACACCCTGCCCTGACAAGTAGAGCTCTATGACCCACGTGTCCGGCAGCACAGACCCAGAAACCCCGTGGCAGGAAGCTGACAACAGGCAAGCTGCAAAAGCACAAGCCCCAAGCAATACGCCCTCTCAGCCGCCCCTGATGACAGCAATGGGCACATGGCCAGCACCCAGCAGTCTCCTGAACCCCAGGGCCCCCCCTCTGAGCCCCCACGGGTCTCCCAGGGGTCCATCCCTGAAAAAAAGAAAAGGGTCCCTTCCTGGACGGACCGTGAAATCTGAGACCTCCTGGGCTTCTGGAAAGAAGAGGAGGTCCTCCAGGAGATGTGGGTAAAGTGGAGGAATGCTGCTGCCTTTGTCCACCTTGCCTGGGCACTGACCAGCCAAGGCCACCCGGAGTGGACCACAGAGCAAGTCCAGAGCAAAGTAAAGGAACTCTGGCAGGGCTATGGCTGGGTCCGGGACGAGGCTGGGCGCTCAGGAGCAGATCCCTCCACCTGCCCCTACTATCGGGAGCTACACCACATCCTGGGGCCCCGAGACAGCTCCCCACCCACAGTGGTCCTGGACAGCTCAGCGGACCAGCCTGAGCTGGAGGAGCTGTAGGAGCCAGGACCAGCCAGCCTGAGCCGGGGGGCAGACAGCACCCAGGACTGGTCCAACAAGGAGGGTGACTTCATCATTGACGTCCCCTCGCGGTTGTCCAGCTGGGCCATGGGGTGACAAGCATCCCTGGAGATCCTTGAGGTCACTCCCAGTTAATGCACAGTGGGGCCAGCACCCTGGTGGGCAGGGTGGGAATGGCACCCCTGCCAATGGACCAGGCACAGGCCCAGAGGTCCAGAGCCAGACACCCCTGCTGGCCACAGCCCTGAACATGCCCTCTGCACCTGCCTGCACCATCCAGCACCGAGACCTGTAGACAGTTCCAGGCACCCAGTTGCTCAGTCAATGCAGCCCTGGGGCGAGCCTTACATGAAGGGCCTCCCGGATCCAGACACCGTTGCAGTTTGCCTGGCAGCTGGCGGCCGCGGCCGGCTGCTCAAACCCCATGGTGGCCTCAGCTGCCCACCCCTGGATGTAGGCATCCCCCTTACCCTCCACAATGTTGTGGAGGATGCAGCAGGCGCCCACCACTTGTGGGACATTGTGCACCCCCATCTCGAGGTGGGCAAGAAGGTACCGCCACCGGCCCTTGGGGCACCTGAAGGCCCACTCGACCACGTGGTGGGCCTGGTTGAGGTGGGTGTTGAAGACCTCCCTGCTGGGGTCGAGGTGGCCAGTATAGGGCCGCATCAGCCACGGCAGTAGAAGGTATGCTGCAGCCGCAACTATGCATAGCAGCATGGTGGTGTCCCCAACCGGCATTTCCCGTTGGGGGATGAAGGTGCTGGCCTCCATATGCCAGCACAGGCTGGAAATGTGGAAAACCCTGGCGTTGTGGGTTCGCCCCAACCAGCCCACGTAGATGTCCATGAAACGGCCTGTGTGGTCCACCAGGGCCTGGAGGACCACCGAGTAGTAGCCCTTCTGGTTGATATAGCAGCCAGTGCTGTGTGGTGGGGCGTGGATGGGGATGTGCATCCTGTCCAGGGCAGCAAAGCAGTTCAGGAACCCCAACGAGGAGAAACCTTCGATGATGGCATCCAGTCCCTGACGCAGACGACCCAGTGCAGGAGCATGGTATTCAGGGCATGGACAACCTGCATAGGAGGGAGGCCATGTGCTCTCATAAGGGTGTGGCAGGGTGTTCCCAGCCGGTGACCCCCTCCCAGCCCCTTCCAGTGGGTGACCTCCTCCCAGCACCCCCCGGCTGGCCACTCCCTCCCAGCCCCCCCCAGACCAGCAACCCCCAAGGGGTCCCTGTGCCCATGGGCCCCCTTCCCCCCTTTCATGGTTGGATTGTGCCTGGGGCCTGGCTTACCTCCTTGAGCACTGCTCTGACAGTGGCCTTGCCCACCCTGAACTGGTGGCTCACTGAGCAATAGGAGTCCAGGGTGGCCAGTTTCTATACCGCAACTGCGACTCGCTTCTTGAGGGGAAGCGCAGGCCACATGGTGGTGTCCTAATGCTTCAATGCAGGTGCCAGCCAGTGACACAGCTCCTGGAAGGTGTCCCATTGCCCCAGAACCAGTCGCTCCCACCAGTCCGTGCTGCTAGGGTGGCTCCACAGGTGCCGGGGTGCAAGGTGGCTGGGTGGACTCCGTGTCCTCGGGGGGCTGTTCTGTCTCCCAAGGAGGAGGGGGGCAGCTGCGGCGACCGTGCAGACAACGTGGGCAACAGTGCCCACAATGTCTGCATCCAGTGCAAAGAGCAGGGTGTCATTGGCCCTGGTGCTGCTGCGCTGTGATCCCGCATTGATCCTGGCAGCTTGTCAGGCCTCGGCTAGTGCAGGGCGGCGGAACTGGAGGGAGACCCTTTAAGGGGGTGGCTGGCTGCAGGCTCCGGAAAGGCTTGGTGGCCATGCGACCCTGTCCGTGGCATCTCCGCCTCCGTTCTTTCGAAAGAGCGCTTGTACACGTGTGGATGCTCTCTTTCGAAATAATGGGACGGGGTCTTTGAAAGAGTGGGTCGGAACTGCGATCCGCCTTTGCCGTGTGGTTGTGTTCTTTCAAAAGCCGGTATATCGATTTCTGGCTTTCGATTTTACTCTTTCGATGGTGGGCCCCCGTGTAGACACAGCCTCAGTAGGATGAGTTAAGGTTGTCCAACCTTGCTATTGTAAGTGCTGCTGTGTGGACCTTGATATGTACTCTGGATATCATATGGAAGACAAGGCAAATGACCTATCAACGGGGGAGGAAGCCCCTGTAGTATATTGCACCTTTCGTCTCTTTCAGTTCATACCAATCCCTGTCCGTTTTCCCACTTGGAAGCAGAACTGGTTCCACTGCCTGAGGCCCCTTCATAGCTGCAAATAAAAAGGCAGAAACTGACAATCGATAGTCAGGTTTGGAAATAAATCCACCTGTAGCAAGTCCCGTGACGCCCAGCCCCTTGGTCTAGGGCGGGCGGCAACAAAAGAGGGGGTTAGGGCACCAGCCCGCACTCAGTTCGGGCAGTCACCGCTACCCCCGTACAGGCCCCAGCCCTCCGTCCAGGGCGGGGCAGCAGTTCACAAGAGTTATATAGTTCTGGGCCCAGCCCTCAGTCCAGGGCGGGGCAGCAGTTCACAAGAGTTATATAGCTCTGGGCCCAGCCCTCAGTCCAGGGCGGGGCAGCAGTTCACAAGGATAAACACCGGCCCAGCCCTCAGTTTGGGGCGGGGCAGCAACACAAGGGTAACCACCGGCCCAGCCCTCAGTTTGGGGCGGGGCAGCAACACAAGGGAAAACACCAGCCCAGCCCTCAGTTTGGGGCGGGGCAGCAACACAAGGGAAAACACCAGCCCAGCCCTCAGTTTGGGGCGGGGCAGCAACACAAGGGTCTACAGACAGGCTCAGCAGGGGCTGGCCCTGTCAGGGAGGGGGGGTAGGGGGTCGCAGGCCCTCCCACTCCACTGCGACCCGGCCCGGGGCCCTGGGGGTCGCTCACATGCAACCCCGGCAGTGGGGATCCAGACCGCAACACGCTGCCATTGGTTCGTGAGCGACGTTCCCCGGGCCACTTCCTACCTCACCCTCTGTTGGCGGCAGGTCCCAGTCCATCTGGTCGGGGGGTCCTCCTAGGTCGGTCTCCCCTGGGTCATCCACCTGTGGGGGCTCCGGCCAATCGTCCATGACCACGTCGTTAGGGTAGTCAGGCGGTGGCAATACAGGAGATGCAGGGCGGTCCTGGGTCTGAGTGTTGTAGGGATCCGCCGGGGCTCTGGGGCAGCCTGCTCCCGGGGCCTCTTCCACGGCAGGGGGTCTCCACCGGCGGGAAGGTCCCGGTAGGTCCGGGAAGTCCGGGTAGTCTCCTTGGGGCATACGGACCCGGGGTTGCGTGGAGCCTCTGGGGGCCTGCTCTTCCGGCCTGGCCGGGCGGCCGCAGGCCCTCTCCCTTTGGCCCCGGGGAGCTCGTGCAGGCACATCCTCCCTGCCCGGAGGCCCAGCCCTGAATGGTTCCTGAGTCCCGCCTTTGGCTCTTCTAGCCCTTGGCCCCGCCCTCTGAGGGGCGGGCCTCTGGCTTCCTGACTCCGGCCCCGCCCACCAGGGCCTCTGCATAGCTTCCCCGGCCTCCGGGTCTGCAGGAGGCCGTACTGACCCACTACACCACCTCTAAGTGCATTGTTGCATCAGTGACTTAATTTTCAGCATGAACATACTACAGTGCCCTGCTCTTACTTTGATGGTCTCTTCCTGTCACTTGGAAAAATTGTTTATCTTGTTGTGCATATGATATATACTAATAAATGAGCTTGAGTTATTCGTCACTTTGTTTTACCTTGGGGATTTCTTTTAAAAAGATATCTTAAAATATTGGATAAAAGAGTAAAACAGATTAAAATAAATTATAATTTACAGTCTAAGAAACTGACTTTGCAAACCATTGTCCCCACTACCAATTACTCACATAAGTTATTCCACTGCAGCCCTTGGGACTCCTAAGCTGGGTCTACACTACAGAGTTCTGTCGACAGAATCACAGAATCCAAGGACTGGAAGGAACCTCAGGAGATCATCTAGTCCAGCCCGCTGCTTCAAGCAGGATCAACCCCAACTCACTCATCCCAGCCAGGGCCTTGTCAAGCCAGGACTTAAACACCTCCAGGGATGGAGTTCACTGTCTATCAGGAATGGATTGAAAAACCTGGCACCGGATTTCGGCACTGGCAGTGTCATAGAATCCTAGGATTGGAAGAGACCTCTGGAGATCATCAAGTCCAACCCCCTGCTCAAAGCAGGGCTGATGCCAAATAAACCATCCCAACCAGGGGCTTTTTCAAGCTGGGACTTAACCTCTAGGGATGGAGATTCCACCATCTCTCTAGGCAACTCATTCCAGTGCTTCACCACCCCCCTGGGGAAATAGTTTTTGCTAATATCCCTCTCCCACTGTAATACCTCTCCCACTGTAACTTGAGACCATTGCCCCTTCTTCTGCTATCTGTCACCACCGAAAACAGCCTCTCTCCATCCCCTTTAGAGTGGAAGTTGAAGGCTGCTATCAAATCCCCCTCACTTTTCTCTTCTGTAGACTAAATAAGCCCAAATTCCTCAGCCTCTCCTCATAGGTTATGTGCTCTAGCCCCCTAATCATTTTAGTTGCCCTCTGCTAAGAGGCCTCCTGTTGACAAAACTAGGGAGCATACACACTACAAATGCGTTTTGTCGAGAATCTGTCGACAGAACGCAGCTGTTTTCCTGACAGAGTTCTGTCTTGACCATATGGGGCACAGCGCCTCTGTTGATAGATTTCATCTACAAAAAATAGTGTAGATGCTCTGGGAGGTCCTCTGTTGGCAGAGAGGGCTTCTGGTTCATTGGGTTGCCCCGTTTGCAGAACTTCCGGTTGGCTGTTCTGTCAACAGAGGATCTGGGCAGTCTGAGCACACTCTGTTGACAGAGGGCGTTGACAGGGAGAGCCTGTATTAGGTGTGGATGTGTTCTGTAGATGGAGGTTCTGTCAGGAAATATCTGTTGATAGTGACTTCTGTCGACAGAGCTCTGTAGTGTAGACGCAGCTGTCATGCACAAAGACTCCTTAGGAGAGTAAAGGTTTTCAGGATCAGGCTCTGAGATCTCAAATAGCTTTTCACGTACCATTTGTAGCAAGGTGATGTCCTGGATTTTAGCCATTCCACCTGATAGGGTTGGGAGTGAAACAAGAAAATAACAATAGTAAAAAAGTTTCTTCCATCTTTGTTTATGAAGCTTCAAGTTGTGCCTCGCTCAAAATGTTTGAAGCTATTATATTACAAAGATTTGGTAAAATGATTAGGTTAACAGTATTCTTCCGTAATACACATCATAAAGCTTTGTCAGTAAGAAATTCAATGCTAAAAACATCCAATAATAACTTTCACAGGCCATTAAAGTTTAAGACTACAGCGTGGGAGTTTATTATAAAGGGGCTCTGAAAGGTTGCACTCTCTTACATCAGCATATACTTTAAGTTAAAGGTATTTCCCACCCACCCTCTGGCTTTATTTGCTCCAAAGCATAATGTAAGTTCTTGCTTTGAGTTTATGTTCATATACAGTCCAGTTTAGCTTTGTACTGGTATCTTGCAATAAAGCCAGGAAGTAAAGCCAGTAGGAAGGGACTCAAGAAGTCTACTCCTGGTCTGTCACAGGAATTTGAATCCCTAAACTCTTGCTCATTTAATCCTTGATGGTGGTGGAACCCTACCTTCCACTTTTTATAATCCCTGTATTTGCCTTCTATAAGAATGATTGAGCCTGACTCTGTAGTCCAGTTGTTAGGGCAGCCACCTGGAGGTAGGAGACCAAGCATCCATTTCCTTACGCCAACTGTTCTTTCATTATTTTTCCAAAATGCAACAGCTCCAGCTGGAGAGATTGAGGGAGCCACACATCTGAATACCCCATGGGTGTGTCTACACGTGCACAGTATTTTGAAAAGACCATCTCCTTTCGAAAGAGTGAAGGGAGTGTCTACACATACCATGCACTCTTTCGATGTGAAACTGAAGGAATGCAGTCCAAACAATGAAAGCTAGATCCCAACACCGCATGGGAAAAGTGCCACCCATCGAAAAACATCGAAAGAAGGCATGTGTAGACACGCCACGGCCCGCTCTTTTGAAGGAGGAGTCCTCTACGCCGGCGCCCAGTCTGAGCGCGGAGACACTCTGTCCCACCAAGTGGAGCTCTATGACCCATGCGTCCAGCTGCTCTTAAAGCTGCACGGACCCAGAAACCCTGTGGCAGGAAGCTGAGAGCGGGCAAGCTGCAAAAGCACGAGCTCCAGGCAGCACTCCCTCTCAGCCGCACCCAACAACACCGACAGACACATGGCCAGCACCCGGCAGTCTCCTGAGCCCCAGGGTCCCCCCCTCAGAGCCTCCACAGGGCTCCCAGGGGTCTGTCCCCGAAAAAAAGAAAAGGGCCCCTTCCTGGATGGACTGTGAACTGAGAGACCTCCTGGGTCTCTGGAGGGAAGAAGAGGTCCTCTGGGAGATGAGGGTAAAGTGGAGGAATGCCGCTGCCTTTGCCCGCCTTGCCCGGAGACTGACCAGCCAAGGCCACCTGGAGAGGACCCCGGAGCAAGTCCAGAGCAAAGTTAAAGAGCTCCAGCAGGGCTATGCTTGGGTCCGGGATGAGGCCGGGCACTTGGGGCAGGTCCCTCCACCTGCCCCTACTATAGGGAGCTCCATAGCATCCTGGGGCCCTGGGAAAGCTCCCCAGCAAAAGCAGTCCTGGACAGCTTGGCAGACCAGCCCGAGCTGGAGGAGCTGCAGGAACCAGGACCAGCAAACCCAAGCCAGGGGGCAGACACCACCCAGGACTGGTCCAGCGAGGAGAGCGACTTCGTCATCGACGTCCCCTCACGGTCGTCCAGCTGGGCCACAGAGAGCACCTCTTCCTCCGGGTCATCTGGCACCTGTGGGGCTACCCCACCAGCACCAAGTGGTGGGACTGGGATTACGAGTGCTGGCTCCAGAGCTTCCACATGAGCAAGGGGATATTTCTGGAGCTATGTTACTGGCTCACCCCAGTTCTCCATCACCATGACACCAGGATGCAGCCTGCGTCCCCCCCTGTAGAAGAGGGTAGCCATCACCATATGGAAGCTGGCCACCCTGGACAGCCACCAGTCAGTTGGCCATCGGTGCCATCCTCACAGAGTTAAGCCATGTTCAGATCACCAACCCACCATGGGGAGGGAAGTGGGGTCTCCTGGGCAAGGGAGACCTTCAGGGACCAGGGAGAGGAGAGGGGATGGGACATGGGAGAGGGGACAGGAACGGGGACAGCAAACACAAGAGAGGGGCCAGGGAGGGGTCCAGAGATTGGGGTGGAGGCTGGGGCCAGGTGTGGGAAGAGGATATGGGGAGTTGTGGAGCACCCCGTCACATACTCACAGGTGTGTTCTTCTTCCACCCCATGCAGGTTGTCTGGGCAATCAATGATGTCCTACTTCACTGGATCATCCGCGTCAGGCATCTCTATATTGCCCTCCCAGGGTTCAAGGATCTGGGTTTCCCCAACTGCTTCAGGACTCTGGATGGGACCCACATCTCCATCTGGGTCCTGGAACACAGTGCAGACACCTTCATGAATCGCAAGGTGTACCACTTTGTGGTGCTCCAGGACCTCATGAACACCAAGGGGCATGTGTGGATGTGTGTGGTCTGGTCCAGGCAAGCCCATGATGCCTGCATCTTTCAGAACTCATGGCTCAGCCTCAGGATGCAGGAGGGGACCTACATCCCCCCACAGGAGCTCTCTACTGGGGACACCACCATGCCCGCCTGCATCGTGGTCAACACTGCGTACCCCTGCAAGTGTGGCTGATGCATGCCTGCACAGGGCTTACCAAGCCCAGCCATGACATTTTTAATGAGCACCTGAACCAGGCTTGCAACTCCATGAAGCAGGTGTTTGGGCATGTGAAGGGGTGCTTTTGATGCCTTCTCACAAGGCTGGAGGTTGGCCACCCCAATGTGTCGGCTGTGGTGGGGCACATGTGGATGAGAAACATGAGCCCTTTGTGCAGGGGTGTGCTGCTGAGGCTGGCCATTTCTACAACCAACCAGCTGCTGTCCTGTGCTGCCAAGCGCAGTGGGGTGGGGTGTGGGTCAGGGAGACCCTCCAGGAGGCCTTTGCTTGGGGGGCCCCCTGTGACTCTCCCCTACCCACCATGAAGCCCCTCCTGCCCCCCCATATCTCGCCACCCCCCAACATACACCAGGGACACATGAGCGGTGACAAATAAACTATTCACTTGAACCATGGCAAAGGATTCCAAACTGTGTAAACAGAACACTAAACTATTTACAAGGGGGATGGAAGGAACTACATACAATGGGGTCCTGGGGCAGCAGTGGGGAGCCTTTCTCCTCCACTAGGGTGGAGGGCTGGAACCCATGCCGAGCACAGGAGCCCCTACCTCCCAGTTTCAGGGTTCCCATCTGGGCTGGGACCGGGCCAGGACCACGGGAAGATAGGGGCATGGGAAGGATCCAGTGGGCTCAGGCTCGGGCTCACCAGGGGCCACAGGGAGGGAGGGAGGAGTTCAGGGAGAAGGGAGCTGGCTCACCCTGGCCAGCACTAGCCATCAGCCACTGTGCCAGTGCCAGTTGGGAGGATGGGGGGAGGATGGGTGGGAGCAGGGCAGCAAGGTCAAGCACCGTAGGGGAAGCTGTGAGGGGGACTGTGAGGGGAGCTATGGGGGGCTGCAGGAGTGGCTGGTGAGGGAGTGGGGGGTTGGGTCAGGTGGGCAGTCACTGCCTGCGTGAGGGTGTCCAGGCTGCCAGCCATCCAATCTCAGACCTCCTGCTCCTTTGCCACTTGCTCCCGCATGACGGTGGTCATGTCCCACAGGGTGGCAGTGTGGGCGGTGGTGGCAGTGGCCTCCTCCTCCCCACAGTGGCACTGGTGCTGGTAGGGTGCAGTCCCAGTCTCCTTGCCCTCTGGTGCAGGGCTTTCTGGCCCATGTATGGGGCTTGGCTGGCCCCCGGACAGTGGAGCTGTGGAGACAGAGGGATGGGCCATCAGTACTGTGACCTGGCCTGGGAAGCCATGGCCCCCCATCTCCTCCCCATCCCCCTGTCTGATGGCCTTGGGGCCCTGTGGGGTCCTAGGAACTGGGGGTCCTTTCATGGGCAAGGCACGCACAGACATTTGTCAGCCCCCTCCTCCCCCCCCGGGCATGAGGGCTGAGGTATAGTCCATGGGGGCGAGTACTCAGTGCTGCATGCAGCCCCCACTGAGGCCCAGGGAGCACAGCCATCCAGGGTGCATCCAGACTGGAGCTGGCAGCCCTGTGATTGGCCTGTTGCTGGCTGTGGCAGAGGTGGGCACCCCCGCACCTTGTGCCAGAGCATCTGAAATGCACGAGACCTACCTGGGTGTCCCTTCAGGAATGCGGGGGCGGCTGATGTGGAGGGGACCTGGCTGGAGACCTCTGAGGACAGAGCAATGATGAGGGTCTCATCACTGGAACCCCCACTGTTGGAAACAAAAGTTTGGACTCCATGTATGAAGCAAGCAGGCGGGTTTATTACCCTACACCCATCATCGCTTTGGGCTTTGGCTTCTGTGTCCATCGGTTCCTGGCACCTCCTCGGGCCTGCTCTCGGGCTCTGTGTCTGACCTGGCAGGGTCCAGCACATGGGTGGGCAGTGCTGTGTGGATGAGCTCCTGGAAGTGGAGGCAAGGGGTGGCTGCTAGTCCAAGTCACTGGCCTCATCATGAGCCTGGCAGTAGGCCTGCTGCAGTTTCTTAACCTTACTCCTCACTTGGTCTGCTGTGTGGGCGGGATGGCCCTGGTCAACAGGCAGCTGAAGGCTGCAGCATTCTGGTGCCAGCCAGTCATACGGAGCAGCAGCTCCTCACCCTGTTAGAACGCCAGCAAGTCCTTGAACTCTGCCTGGCTCCAGGAGGGGGCCCTCTTCTTCGGCCCCTGGCAAGGTGTCTGGGACCCCTCAGCTGGGTTGGAGGGGGGCCACTGGGTAGCGTGGGCATCCTGTGTGCTGGCCATGAGGCTGCTGGATTGGCTCGGGGAGCTGGAGGGTGTGAAGATGGGAGCTCATGAGGTCCCTGCTGTCAGCACGCACTCAGCTTCCTGCCACGGTGTTTCTGGGTCCCTGAATCTTTAAACCTGGCCGGATACAGAGACCATAGAGCCCCACTTGTGCTGGCAGGGGCATCTCCGCACGCAAGCTGGCTGATGCCAGGGAGGACTCCCTCTTTCGAAAGAGTGACCTGCAGAGTGTCTACACACATTTTCTTTCGAATGAAGGTGCTGCTCCTGAACAGGAAGGGAAGAATGATTTCAAAAGGAGTGCTGCATCTTTTTGAAATTCCTTTTTTGTGTGTAGAAGTTCTGTGGGATCTTTTGAAAGAGCTCCTCCTTTTGAAAGTGATTTCGAAAGCGCTTGCCAGCGTAGACGTGGCCTAACTGAATTTAGATGCCTACAGGGTTCAGCTGGCGCTGTGTGAATTGCGGTAGATCCAAAACTTAGGCTTAGGCACCTAAAGCTCAATGCTTCAGTCTTTCATTTAAAAGCCTAAGTATCTTGGTAGACTTGGGCAGCTAAGTGTCAGAGTGGAATCCAAGACAAAGCCGTGGGCCTGATTTTTCTTCCATATTGACTTCATTGTTGCCAGTGATGCTACTCCAGATTTAAATTTGGGTAAATGAGAAGAGAATCAGGTTCAGTGAATCTAATTAATAGAACAAAGTTTATAATGCAAGTGAATTGGCAACTTCCTGGTGTCTTGGGTAGGAAACTTTATCCAGAAATAATGATAAAAAGTTTATGATTAAACAGTCAGTTTGATTATATTACCCTTTAATTAGCATTGCCAGCTCCAAAGACCAGGGACTTTGGTTTTTCTTTGTATCTCTCTTGCTTGATTCTACCAATATATGATTAAAAATACTCATACCAGAGTAGGTCTCTCCCTTCCACACTGTGTTGAATACAAAGGGTCCTGCACTGGGTTCCTCTTACCGTAATCGATACAACTCCAAAGAGGGAATGAAAGGTCATATCTGGCTTTTCCACCCTCTGAAACATGAAAAAACGGTTTGATTTAGTATATTTCTCAGAATTGCCTTTCCCTGCATGGGCTTACTGTTTCAACTTTCACTAGCACTGTCAGGAACCTGCGCACACATCAACAGGGTTTCCTTCCGCAGAAGAGAGAATTTTACAGTTATTTAGTGCTTTTCATAGTGTATGATTCCCAAACACTTTTCAAACTAATCAAGTTGAGCGCCACAAACAAGCGCACACCTCTGAATATGGGACAGCAGCTAACCTGAATGCAGCGCAACACAGATTGGGAAAAAAAATGTTTGAAGCCACTGAAGTAAATTCTGTCTCTTGTGAAAAGTGCCTTTGGATCATCAGGGAAAAGGGGAAAACCTTAATTTCAGTGATAGAAAACTGCATAGGACTCAGTTTATGGGCCTCAGAGGGCCAAGAATTCTAGATGATCTTGGCAGGATAAAGAATTCTAATAGGTGGCTCCCCTGAGTTCATGAATCTGAGTCGGATTTGAACCATTTTTACCCCAGTGATTTTAGTGGTGTTTCTTTTGGTGCCTGGAGATCAGTATCAGACCCTAGGGGTTAGAACCAGAAATGGAGTTAGGCATTATGATAGTCAGCATTGCAACGTCTGATTGTCAGGCACTTTGTCGCACAGTGCAATCCACAGCACTGAAGTTAGGCACCTAGGTTTACTATATAATGCATGGGGAGAGACAGGCAGAGAAAGGGATTCACAAAAGCCAGCTCACTGAGTGGGAAGCCACCTAAGCTAGCTGGAAGGAAATGCCAAGGGGATGGATGTGGCCGAAGACCTGTTCCCTCAAAGCTACTTAATGTAAATCAGAGAGACTTGCTGGGGGCCCTGAGCAAACCCAGGCCCCTCAGAAGAGATGGGGTCTCAGGCAGAAGGAGCAGTGCTAGCAGCTGGCTTCTCTCAGCCAGGCCTCAGCACCACCCAGACCACACCTCAGGAGCTCCAGAAGCAATTTAAGGGCTTGGGGCTCCAGCCGCTGCTGTTCTTGTGGTAGGGGCAGTGGGCCAGTTGGGGTTTTTTTCAGTCAAGATCCCTCATCCAGAGGTTGTGATGTCGTCATCCCCCTATATGACTTGTACTCTGGCCCATATTACCTCATAACCAAATGGTTAGGGCACGCTGCTTGGAGGAGAGAACCAAATTCATAGTCCTGCTGCACATCAGGCAGGTCAACCAGGTCCCGGATGAGTTTAGCTGCCAGGCTAAAAGGTATAAGAAAGAGTATCATCTCCTCCTACTTGTCTGTTTTCTGTGGGCTTAGCTGTGCTCCAAGACCACCTATTGCACTTACCTCAAAAGCAAGGCTTACTGCAGCTTAGGCATGAGATAGGTGCCCAGATGCCTAGATTGAGTCGGCTGTGCATGTGTCATTGGCAAAAACCTAGGTCTGGGAGGGTCTCTAATGATCCAAACAGCACTGTAACTAACTAATTTGCAACTGAGGCAAGAATATAAAATTGTGCCCCCTCATGTTTATAAATTCATAGTCGTTATTACGTAGAAAAAGGGAAAAATAATAAATAAACAAATAAATAAATAAATGATAAAAACATATTTATTTATTATAGCTGTGAGGACCTCACGCCTGCTCAGGACCTGAAGACACCTGCAGTGTAAAATCTGTCTGGATGTTAAAGAGTAGATGCAAAACATGCCAAGGCAGCTGCGGTTGAGGAGAGCACCCGGCCTGCCCAGGAGACACGGGTAGTGCAGGAGGCACATGAGCACCAAGTGAACTGGACGGCAGGGATTACAGTTGCAGAGCAAGTGCATTGTCCTGGTGGGGAGCCACCAGATTGGACACACGGCCTATCAGAATGACCCTGCCATGAGCAGTTACTGGGACAGATCATTTGTTTGAGGGATTCTGGAAGGGAAGGGATTGAGATCTGTTCCCAGGTGGCACCCTGGGGAGGAGTGTAAGAATGTTATCTGCATGTTGGCTCTAGTGAGGGGGGCATTACCTACCCCAGAGCCTAGAGCCGGGGTCTGCAACTTAAATAGGGAGTAGAGCCATTTTTTTCCAAATTCAGTTACAAAATTAATACTTCAAGAGCCGCAATGCATGGGAATACGAGACAGCCCTTAATAAATAACCTCAAACCGCACTTGTGTCAGTCTCTCCTGCCTTAGGGAAGGATGTGCTGGTGGCTCAGACATCCACATGTTGCCACATCCTCCCTCACTCCCAAAGAAAATCCCGTCGAGGAGATACACATATCTCATAGAACTGGAAGGAACCTTTAAAGGTCATCCAGTCCAGTCCCCTGCCCTCACAGCAGGGCCTATCACCATCCCTGACACACTTATTTAAACCTCTCCTGCCTTAGAACCTTGAAAGGCTCCCCCAAGGATTGAATTCACAGACCTGGGTTTACAAGGCCGTTGCGCTACCTTGTATGTGGAGAGAGGCAGAGAACAGGTACGACACCACAGGGCTTTCTCTCTTTGTAGCGCTTTGCAAACCACTTGCAATACCCCAGGGAATAAGTATTAGGCACTGCACTGGGGTGTGAAAATTGGGTAATATCCCTGTCAATAGTACCTCAGCACGCCAATGGTGCTCAGTGCGTTCTCTGTTTAACAGCCAGCCAGAGCAGCGGTGTGTTTATGTGACTAGGCTTTACATGTGAGACAATAAGTAAACAGTTATTTGAACCCCACTGTGCCGGTGTGGCTCCTTCACAAGCAGGAGTCCCAACTGATCTGTTGTACAGATAAGGATATAGGCAGGGAGGTAAAGTGAGTCACAGGAAGAAGCATCAGCCACACCCAGCAGGAGGCAGCTAAGGTGACACTGGCACCTTCTTCTCCCTCACGCCCGCTGCACAGACGTGCACCCAGGCAGCGGGGCTGCAGCCGGGAGGGCTGGCTGAGCAGGCTGCACCTCCATGGATCAGGGTGGGGAGGAGTAGCCAGGCAATAGGTGGCAGAGATAAAGAGGAGGAAGCAGCAGAGGACAGACTGACCCCAGCCTGCTCCTCCCCTCTATGTCCACCCCAGCTCCCAAAACCCAGCTTCTCCCTGGAGCCCCTCTCACCCGGCAGCCCCTGACATCCCCAAACCCAGCTTCTGTCCCAAGCCCCACTTACTCAGCCACCCCCTGGCACCCTCAAAACCAGCTTCTCCCCCAAGCCACCCTCACCCAGCAGCCCCCCAACACTCCTATAAACCCAGCTTCTCCCCCAAACTCCAGTCTTCTGACAGCCCCCAACACCTCCAAACCCTGCTTCTCCTCCAAGCCCCACTCCCACGGCAGCCCCCCACCAGCCCCACAAACCCAGCTTCTTCTTCAAGCCAAATTCAGCGGGCAGCCCCCCTGCACCCCTACAAACCCAGCTGGCGAGTTCCTGGCTGGGGCGGGGGTGCCACAAGCGCCTGCAGCAAGTGCAGCTGAGTCAGGGTCACCTCAGGGGTAGTCGTTAGCAGACTGGGCTGCTCCATCTGAGCTGAATGTGACTCTTTAAGAGCCATTTGCAGCTTGTTATGCTGCCAGCTGCTGCTGCTGCAGCCAGCGGCCTCCGCTTAAGTGCCCATCTGGAGCCGGAGCTGCGGGTGCCTTTGTCCCTGCAGCAGCAGCAGCCACCACAGCAGCATTATGAGCTGCAAATGGCTGTTAAAGAGCCACATGCAGTTGGGATGCAGCCGCCCAGCCAGCTAACTACATCCCCGAGATTTGGCATTTGAGGCAAGTGCCTTAGTCCCCTCACCCTTGTTATGCCCCTGGATCAAAACTCAATTAATTCCGTGTAGGGCACACTGAACAAGACTCACTGACTTTCTGTGCTACTGTGGTAGAGCAACCTTAGTTGATGCTGTCGGATCCACTTAGTACAATGGCTACGCTGTGCTGTGCCAATGGGGCAGCATCTTCTGTTGACTTCATTTATGCTCTTGGGAAGGTGCAGTACACAGATTCAGGGGAAAGGGCTCTTCCATCAATTTAGTGTGTCTTCACCACACCCAGTACATTACACTCACTGCATTGAGGGCAGCAGTGCTGACTGATCAACAAGAGAAGATGGATCTTGGGGGCCTATGACACGTCTGAAAACAAACATTAGCTGTCTGTGTCATGTGGGCCTTGCAAAGCTGAGTTGAACACTGCATGAAACATCTTTATAAAGCTGGGGCTCCTACACTTCCAGAAGGCAGCCAGGGCCAGATCCACAAAGACATGCAAGGCTCATCTACACTAGCTCCCACCTTCGAAGGGGGCATATAAATGAGCCTGAACGGTGAATAGCAAAGAGGTGCTGCGCTGCATATGCAACAGCTCATTAGCATAATTCTCACCGCACGAAGCTGCTAACTTCAAAGCACTGGCAAACAATGCAGTCACAGGCACTTGAAAGTACGCGGGCAACTTCAAATTTCCCTTACACCCAAAACGTCTTGGCTCTCTGGTGAGAGCAGCAAGGGTGAGGAGATGGTGGCTGATGAAGAGGAACATGCCAGTCTGCAACCAAGTCAGCAGGTGGCTGAGGAAGCTGTTACTGTTAGCAGCCAGGAACTATTCATCAACCTGGAGGCAGTCCCCTCATCATCACAGGATGCTCCTGAGTCCAGCAATGTTGGAAAGGGCTCTTCCAGAAAGCATATTTTTTAAACTGTTACAATTGGGTTTTGGCTGGGGTGAGGTGGATCTATGCATCCACAGTCTGGGGGCCCCTAGAACAACTCATAAATGTTTCTGGGGATGCAGCGCTTATCTTTCTTGGAGATATCCATAAAGGTCTCAGCCAGGTGCTCTTTTATGTTTCTCATGAGGTTTCTGGGGAGGCCTGGCTTTCATGATAGCACAAATTGCCACACCAAACCATCAGTAAGTAATCTGGCATCATGGCACCTCACAGCATTCTTGCAAATTTTCCAGCCCTGTGCCCACACGGTATGAGCATATTTTCTTTTTCACTCTCTCTTATTCTTAGGAGGCTAAGATCTCTTTCTGCAACCTGTCAGAGAGGTAGCCGTGTTAGTCTGTATCTTTGAGGACAACAAGAAGTCCTGTGGCACCTTATAGACTAACAGATATTTTGGAGCATAAGCTTTCATGGGCAAAGACCCGCTTAGTCAGATGCATGCAGGACTTGTTGTTTTAGCAACCTAGAAGAAGCACAGGAAGTTTCATGAGAGTTTGTCTCTTTAACATTACTTCACTGCTCCCTGGCAATTTAAATTTCCCAAGACTGCCCTGCTGCACCACATGACTCATGGGATCTCTGTCTCCCCACTCCTCCATATGGCTGGCATGCTCTCCTGGCCCTTCCCTGCATGGGATTTAGGAGGAGACACCGAGAGAGTGTTTTCTGTGCTTTACATTTTACAGGGCCTCCCCACTCCCCCAGCCCTCCACATGGATGGTGGACTCACCCCCTCCTCACTACCACATGGCTGCTGGTCCATGTGGACCCTGGTTCCAGACACCAGCATCTCCAGCATTGGCTTTCCCTGCTTTAAATTGATTTTTCCCTGTACAGGATTTATGAGGAGCTGACCCCCTTCCTAAGCCCTCTGTGCTGCCGGTGGGCTTGACCTCTCCCCACACCATGTGGCACTGGGCAGTGTGGGCTCTGCTCTGGCACACTGGCGTGTTCAATGCTGGCTTTCCCTAATTTAAATGGCTTTTTCCATGCACTTGATTTAGGAGAAGTTTTGGGGGAGCACTTTACAATCCACAGGAGTGCCCCCGCAAACCCTGCCTCCACCACACAGCCACCAGGCTATGTCTCCCCCAGCCCCCATTAGCCTGGAGAAGTTGTAGCCTCTGTTCTGCAGAGGTCGATTCATTGTTAGCCTTCAGAAGCCAAAAGTGGACTTAGAAAACAAAAGTTGCAGTGATTGTCAAATATACACCCATTCATTGTTTGGGTCTCTGTGTTGTGTCACATTTAAAAATTGTATCTAAAATTTGACATTGACTGTCTTCAACAGGCCGCATGAGTGAGAGTGATGGGGTCACTGTGACTCACTTTGGGAAAATAACAAAACAGGACCTCATCCTAAAGCAGCTGCAAGAGGTCCAGAAGGAGTGAGCCCAAGCCACTGCTGATAGAAAGTGAACATAGCTGTGGCGGCAAAGCATATTCCACCAAAAGGTCCAGCAGAGCTCCTGTCAGCTGTCAGAGAATAGACCAACATCCTCTGGTCCTTGCTGGAAATGCAGATGGCCCCCCACCACAGAATACACATTCTTATGGCCTCCTCACTATGTTGCCTGACCTCGCCTCATCAGGAGGAGGGTAAAGACAGCCTCATGATCCACCTCAATACCTCTCTACACTGCAAAAGGCTCACATTCCCCCACGTGTGATGCCAGGATTCCCTTTCTTTTCCCCACCCCTTAACCCTCTCCCCCTAAATAAAAAAAATGCTGTTGTGAAAACTACAGTGTCATGTATTTTATATATATATATATATATATATATATATAATTGGAGATACACATCTCCTAGAACTGGAAGGGACCTCAGGAGGTCATCTAGTCCAGTTCCCTGACCTCTTGGCAGGACTGAGCACCATCCCTGACATCTATTTTCCCCAATCCCTACATGGCCTCCACAAGGATTGAACTCACACCCTGGGTTTAGCAGGTCATATTGGTTAACATGGGGTGGGGAGCAGTTGGAGCTGCTATCATAAAAGCCAAGCATTCATTATTGTGGGGGCTGAGAGCGGTAGCCACATAGTTAAATGTAGGAGCTTTATGTGTCTGTCTGCTCATTCATAAAGCTATTTTTGAAAGTGTCCCACATGTGCATTGCATCTGTCTGTGGATTGCTGATTGCCCTTTTGTCTAGCTATTCATAAACACCGCCCAGGACATCTGCCTCTGCCACCCAGGGTGGCATGAAACTTTCCTGCTTTGCTTCACAAATGTTATGGTGATACCATGGTGAAGATGTGACTTTGCAAAGGTCCAAACAGGTCAAAAGGCACCTGAACCTGGTTTTTAAATGGCCAAAGGCACATTCCACCAACATTCTGCACTTACTTAGCCTGTAGTTGAAGTGCTCCTTGTGACGGTCTAGGGTGCCTGTGTATGGCTTCATGAGCCAAGGAAGCAGAGAGTAAGTAGCAATGCCCAGTATCATTGTGGACAGCTCAACTGCTCCAATCTTAATTTTCTGATCTGGGAAGAAAGTCACATTCTGGAGCTTTCTGTACATATGTGAATTTCCAAAGATGTGTGCTTCATGCAACTTTCCCTCCCATTCCATGTAGATGTCAGTGAAACGACCTTCATGATCTACCAGTGCCTGCAACACCATGGTGAAATACCTCTTTTGGTTTACGTACTCTGAGGCTAGGTGGTCCAGAGCCAGGATGGGGATGTGCATTCCATCTGTTGCCCCACCGCAGTTAGGAAACCTTATGACAGCAAAGCCATTCACTATGTCCTGCACACTTCCTGGAGTCATAGTCTTTCACAGCAGATGGGCTTTGGTTGCCTTGGCTACTTGAATCACCGCAGCTCCCACTGTAGATCCAATCACTCCAAATTGATTTCCCACTGGCCAGTAGCTGTCAGGTGTTGCAATCTTTCCACAGAGCAATTGCCACTCACTTGTGAACTGTCAAAGCAGGTCTCATTTTGGTATAACAGGACTGCAGGGTTGGGGACAGCAAATCACAAAGTTCCATGAAAGTGCCCTTGTGCATACGGAAGTTACGCAGCCACTGCTGGTCATCACAGACCTCCAAAATGGTGTGCTCCCACTTGTGTGTGCTGGTTTCACATCTCCAGAACTGGTGTTTCACTGCATGCAATGCATCCAGGGCAGCCAGCAGCTGTGCATCCCTGGTATCCAGTGTTTCAACATGATCTGAATCAATGTCTGCATCCTCCTCATCCTCCCTGTCTGATAAAATACTGCATGTCACTTCTGGAAGGGGCCATAACACACTGTGCAATGGCTCTAAGCTGCTCAAGAAGCAGGCGAGCACTGTGCAGCGGCATGAGTCGGGGCAGGGTTTGGAAAAATGGGGTGAAATTCCTTGGGCTGCTTGTTTTCAAACAGTGGGGGGATAGGGGACAATGCACGCTGAGATGATGACTTCAGACACTCACAAGCACTTGCAGCCCTTTTTTCCCTGATAACACGCTGGGCAAAAACCCCAGAATGCAACAGGGCTGCAGGCACTGTGGGATAGGTACCCACAAGGCATTGCTGACACAGTCAAACCCAGCAAAGGCCATGAAGACACACTATGTTGACTTTCTGGACATGTGTGGACACATCATCAACTTTGTAAAATCTCGTGTTAAAAATTGACTTTAATAAATTCAACTTTATTTTGTAGTGTAGACATCGCCTAAGATGGTATACTCAGTGCCCAACAACATTCCCTCTATTTTCCCCACCCATGTGTGGAATGAATTTTGTTATATGCATCGAGGTATATGCAGATGTGCACCACCAAAGGAAACACACGCTGCCATCTGTGGACAGTTGTGGGCATAGGATTTGTCATACCATATCAGATCCATTGAGTTTGACATCTTGCCGCGTGCCATAACCAGTAAAAAACTGGCTCGCAGAATGCTGTCAAAACTCCAGCTGCAGAGAGCTGAGACAGTGTTGAAATGCTCATGTAATGTGAATTGTTTCCACCTCAGGACCATGTGGTATGCAGTAGGTGCCGCTCCTTGAAGGGACAGTGAACTCCAGGAGGAATCAAGATGTCTCTTATATTTTTGCCATCCCGCATAAGAATCATTCCACCTCCTGTTTAACTAGGAAATTCCAGTCATTAAGCCTCTAAAATCTTCCACAAATTCTTGCCTCAGTTCTGGAAACATTACCTATTCCTCCTCTTTGCAGAAGACTGAGCCCCACCTTCCATCTGGTTTGGCATAAAAGACCTTTGGTCTTTGCAAACATTGAGCTGAACCAAGCAGCTTTGCTGTGACGTGCCAGATTTTATATGTTTTTTTGACTGGCCTCATCAATAATGAGGCATTGGAGGAAGAAAACAAACTTCAAGCATCTCAAACTGCTCCTGATCATTTATGCAGTGTATGTTGGGAGGTAGAGGGAGGGTGAAAACAAAATTACTGCCTTAGTCCTGCTCTTCTCTTCTCATCCCTTGAAGCATTAGACTAGATTAGCTCTGCATCTAAATCACGGGAAGAAGGAACCATAATCCCTAGAAAGAAGGAACAAGCTATTGCTCTTACTGAGATGAACTGCTGTACCCGCACAGGCACCCACCAAACCACATCAGTGAGGAGAGATTATATACATAGCATCATGTCTTGGACTCAGTTAAACATCTTTGCATGCTTTTCCACCTCATAATTAACAGCATTTTTGACATGCCACGTTGAACCATATTGTGAAAATTTCCATCTATCTCTGAAAAGCCAGCAAAATACTCACCAGTCCTGAAATGGAAGCCAAACATGATAGCATCAGTGACTGTATTTCGGGAACCCTTTATCAAAAAATATCCAACAGCCTTCTTCAGTGGTTGTCCTAAGCCTTGTAACTCCCTTGTTAATATTAGTGTTTGGGTTCTTCCTGCGGCATACTGCAGTAGTTTCTAAAATGGGTAGAAGATCTAAACGTGCTCTTCATTTGACTCCCCCCGTTATACATACAATAGAATTTTGCTATCTTGCTGAGATTTTAACTAGTACAGAAACATCAGTGATCTCACTATGCTTCTCAGGAAAGTCTTAGTAGCTGGGTATTCGTAACAGAGAGGTAGCCGTGTTAGTCTGCACTCCAACAAAACAAAGCAGCAGAAATGTAACACTTTAAAGACGAACAAAATGATTTTCTCTGAGGTAAGAAGTAGTTTAGGTTATCATTTTGTTCGTCTTTAAAGTGTTACATTTCCGCTGCTTTGTTTAGCTGGGTATTGTAATAAGAACTTTACCTGATTCTTCTAATATTTAATTAATTTTTACAAAATACGTGAAAATACTTTGAGAAACCTACTATCCAGCTTATTAACCAAACTAATTACAACTAAATTACAGTTGTCAAATAAACGAACATTTTAGGTGTCCTCTCCTCTGCTTTTTATTGTTTATCTTTGCTTACTTGGCAGTTGGCAAAGTTCAGCAGTTTGCAGTGGGCTTGCCAACCATTTGTACAAGTTAGCAAAGTTTTATCTGGAGCATCAGAACCTGCCATTTCCTCCCATCCCCATTTCAAAGCATTTTCTTTATTATAAAAAATTAAAAGTGTCCACAAATACCCTTTTTGAAATGGGAAACATTTCAAAGCACTTAACAAAAGCTTAAAGAAACCAAGAAAAATAAATAAAAAGTCAAAGCCAAATATAAGGGTCAAATTCATTAAGGACCAGAATCTGCAAGGTGCTGAGCACTTCCTGGAGAGTGGGAAATCAAGTGGGGAGAAAACTCTGGAGCTGATCCAGTGAAGTGTCACCTCTCAACCACAATTTAAATCATGGAGGTGTAGGAAGGACATATCTCTCCTGGTACAATCCCTAGTGTATATGCATTTATAACAGAATAAAAAGTCTTTTTGTAGTATAACATGACTGGTATAAGATATGTGGACTGAAACATTTTTTGTTAGTAGTGGTATAAATTCTGCCTATATTAGGGGGGCTTGCTGGTACTATGCTCCTGGTATGCCAGCAAAACTTTCTTCACGTAGACAAGTCCCTAAGTTGACAGGCAGCCTAGAAATACCCTAGAAATACCTACAATAAGAAAGATGGGGTGTATGGCTAACTCATTGTTACTCTGTAGCGTGGCACCATACCCTCATACTCATTCAGTCCCTCATAAGGCAGGAATAAAATATGAGACTGAACATCATACTTCATGGGGAACTGATGCACACTGTGGCTACTGTGACATAACTGATAAATAAACCCACTGGCTGATAAATACGTCCATTGTATTCAACAATGTTCACATTACCGGGCAAAGTACTTCCACTGTAACTAAATATACTTAATCCTAATGTGATATGGATTGCAATGTGGTCATTGTCTTAAATGAACTGGGAATGTAAACAAAAATAGATTAACCACAACTAAATTGTATTTATCCTCTTTGGCAGAGCTAGCTCAATGATGAGTCATGTTCTGATCTAATATCATTGCCATCTCTAGTGTCCCCTGTAATTGTTATGGCTGGGAGAAGAAGTTCAAACAGGCTGAAGTATTACAATGGCAAACCTGATCCCTAAAAGATGCAATACACCAATTAGCTGCATATTTCTTTTAGCCACGAAAACGAAGTCTTGATCAGCTGGCACCATTAAAGAGCTCACAAGACCTTTTTATAGGGCGCGGAGGTGTTTGTCCAGGCAGAATTCTGACTGGGGTAATTATATTTCACTGACGTTCAGTCACCTGCACAGATTCTCCTGGATATTGTAGTCACCATTTCTGGTGTTCAGTGCTCATGTGCACAAATTAAATCTTGCTGTGTTTAAGCCTTAATCTCACTGGTTCATTTCATGGCGCATGAAGGAATCCCTGCATGCAACTTAAAGGGCTGCTAGACCTTGCCACCTTGACACAGAATGCAGATAGAAGCCCAAAGTAGGCTTCTTGAAGGAGTCTTTGCAGAATAAAAGTAATACACAAATAAGGTGTAAGAGCATTCTTGCTTAAAATAGTTTTCAGATTGATATTCACTATGTCAAATATTACAGTACAACATCATGGCCAACCCAATTCCAGCGGAAAAGGACACACATAGTCAAAGCAAGAGTGATATTCTGTGCAACGTTAGCAAATGTAGAGGTGATTTTACTACCTTACCTATATTGGGAGAGCTTGAAATCTGATCTCACATTGATTTAAAGGTCTGCTCCAAAGCCCATCATAGTCACTGGACCCAGGAATAAGTATTTATGTCAATGGAATTACATTGCTGTGAAATCAGAAATCTAGATCATTATTTTTTGTGCTTTTTCTTTTGCATATTAATAGGAATTTTGTGTTATGGTCATACCCATGGGGCATCAATCATTTTGCTGTACTCCATTTGGCTTCACTAGGAGCTCTGCATGTGGATCGCTGGCAGGGTATGGCCCATAGTAACAGAGAAAGGAGGAATATTACATACCTTTAGGGGTGTAGCACATCTCTCTGTTTCGGCTGCCAGAGGGAATCAGTCACAGTTAAAAGCATTTGCATAGAAAGATCAATTGACTGTTTGTGGTTTGAAAGCATGACAAGGCATGAAAATATAAAACAAAATTCTAAGAATGAGTTAAACCACCAAATTCTTAGGGGAAACATTAATGGATTATAGTAATCAATTACCAGTTTGCTCTCTTGTTCTTTCATCAAAATCCATTACCTGTAGTTATTATTACTGTAATTATTTATTAGCATGATGCCTTATGAAAAATATGTCTATGGAAATATTGAAAACCAGTAAGTAAGTAGGAATGAAGGATGCAAAACTGCAGTTTTCCCATGGCCTGAAAATGACTCCCTCCCTGGCTTGGGGCAGCCACAGGTATGCTGTTAATTTTCAGTCCTCTTGCCAGAAGGCTATAAAATGCCTTTTCATCCTATGTTACATAAGTATCCAACAAATAAGAAGACTGTTATTACAAAGGCAACCACATTGAAAAAAGGTTTCATTTACTCTGAATATTTGCATGAAAGGCTTCTGATGTCTCTTTGTGCCTTTTAGGTTGCTGTGTGCTCTGGGAGAGGAAAAATACATCAAATTCTTTAAAAAATACAACTTCGATGCAACACCAAATTGGGATGTTGCTAGGGACACATGATATGCTTTCATTTAAAATTTACAATGCTCTACCTTCTAAGATGTGCCTTGATATCCTTTCAGCATAGTTGACAGCACTGTAGAAACAGTGCTTGTGCTAAGCATGTCTGGTGGTTAAACATGTGGGCAAACCTTCCGAACTAAGCTGGAAAGGATCCAGGTACAATCAGGGCTCAGAACTGTGATTTGCTGACTGTCTCCTGTGAAGTGACAACCATTAAGGACAGAAGGCACTCAGAACTTTACAGGGGGAGCTCAGCAGCTTGCCAGATTGAGCCTTAAGGTCTAGATCTGATGCTCTTTTAAAAGAAGGGAAAGATTCCCTTTGAGTTCAGTGGATGTAGAATCAGGCTTTTTCGTACAGAACACGATTGATTCGCGCGTTCGTTCCTCAGAGTCCATCATTTTCTTTCTCTAGTCACAAAGTTTGCTTTTCTCCTTTGTAACTCCATGTAAATAATTCTCCAACAATTCATTTTGTCTCTTCTTCTTCTGTCCCATTGAAGGCAGATTCTTATCTGCTGGACCGGGCCCTCTTTGTCTTTGTCCAGCATCGTTTTCTGATTAAACAAATTTAGAAATACTCATGTCATTAGCTATAGCCACATTTTTATCTTTACTCAGAATAATGACCATAGTGACAGAAACAATGGCTGCCTGTGTCCATGGAAGAACACATTGTAACTGCAAGGTCACTCTGGTTACTCTTAAGACTGAAGAATGGATGATTCCAAGCGGAATGATTTCGGCTCTTCTACAGCTAGGGTTTACTCTCAACACTGTGGTGAGCTATCCTGGGTTCATAGAAAAAAACTTTCTAAAGGCAAAGCCAGGGTGGGTAGGAGGAAGGAAGGTAGGGGTGACACAATGTGTAGGGATGGCATGGCATGTCCCAGGGACACCAGTCCACGGGGGAGTGGGTGGCTACATTATGGCAATCTTAAAACAAGCCAACCCAGGAGACAATAAGGGTTGCATTGAGCGTATGCTGCTTATAGCAGTACCTGGACTTTAAATTCCAAGTAGCTGCTCCATTAGTTCAAAAATCATTAAAAGACACTGGGGGCACACAGGTGAACCATGGGAGGGTCCAGTCACCTGCTGGCCCTGAAGTGGGAGCAGCTGCTGTGTGCATGATTGCACGCCGCCCCGGGAGCGGGGGATCTGCCTGGACAGCTTGTTGCTTAAAGCAGTGCCTGAATTTTAAATTCTAAAGCGGCTGCTCCACGAGTTAAAAAATCTTTAAAAGTCACTGGGGGTACGTAGGAGAACCATGGGAGGGTCTGATCACCTGCTGGCCCTGAAAGGAGGTGGGGAGTTCCCGCGTGTGCGATCACATGCGCGCCCAGGATTTTAAAACGGCACTGGGTAGGTGCCAGGCAAAAAATCATTAGTGACTCATGAAACTTCCCATGTGTTCTAGGTGGCCAAACCAGACACCAGCCTGATTACACTCACAAAACGGGATAAGGAAAGATAGCTTGTTCTAGCATGGTGGAAAATGTTCAAGAATGGTCTGTTGAGCCATGCTTCCAGATCACTTATTGGTGGCTCGGCATGGTAAAGAGTCTTACTGTGGAAACAGGAATAAGTCAGGTCTTCCCAAAAATCTTGTGATAAAGAATCCACAAGTACCTGTCTAAGCTCTTCAGCTTTTTGTCCAAACAGAATCTGCACTCCTTCCCTAGGCACGTTAACAAGCTGGTCTAAGGTAAAGGGGCATGAACCCTCCATCCCATGATTGCAACATACTATTATCAGTAGAAAAAAAGCTTACTTCCCAGAAGTGCCCTCTCTAGGATCCGGGTTGGCCTCTAAAGCCACCTGACTTACGGTGCCAGGATCCACTGGCTCCAGTTCAAGAAAAAGCTCCTGGCTTTCAGGGCCTAATTCCATGCTGCAATGGACCCCACTGTCATACACCCTTTCCTCATCAGGATGTGCTTCAGCATACTCCCCACATACACAGGAGTCAATGCAACTTGTGGGGGAAGAGGTTGCATCTGCCCCCAGAATAGCATGAAGCTCCTCATAGTAACAGCATTTCTGAGGACGTGCCTCAGACGGAATATTTTCTGTCTTGCATTTCTGGTAGCTCTGTCTGAGCTCATTGATCTTCATGCTGCACTGCTGAGTGTCCCTGTTGTACCTTTTCTCCATCGTGCTTCATGAAGTTTTTGCATAAATGTCAGCATTCCTTTTGCTGGCTTTGAGCTGTTAAATAGCTTCTTGTCCTCACAGTGAAATGACGTCCAAGATCTCCTGATGGCTTCATGCTGGAGCTCTTTTGAGATCCTGGGAATTCATGGCTACAAGTTGTGCTGGGTATGCTGCAGAGATGTGATCCAGCCATCTGCTGACCATGTTGGCCAGAGAGGAACGGAAATCTAAGCAAAATTCCTGTGCTCATGACCACCACTTCCTGTCACTTACTTCTGACTCACCTGGAGAGCAGCAGGGGTGGAGCAATGACCAGAAAGAACACCACGAGGGGCATTCTGGGATAGTTTAAAGGCTAATAAAATCAGTCTTAATAACACTGCAGTCTCTACCCATATAGTTTGACTTTGCAAATTCAACCTCTCAAGTTACTTCGGGGAGAAGTCAGCATTACAAAAGTCAATGTTAGAGCCCCTTAAAATCAACCCGTTGAACACTGGGGTGTAGATGCATAGTTTATAAAATCAAATTTAGACCCTTAAATTCAACTTAATCTCCTAGTGTAGACCAAGGCTATGTCTACACTACCAGATAATTTTTTTAATTCAATTTTATAACTCTGCATTTTATAAATTTGATTTTGAATAGCCTCACTTCCCTCAAAGTCCACACAAAGTTGAATTAGTGCTGCCACGCTAGAGTGGCCAAACACTGACTGTTGCAGCAGTGCATTGTGGGAACCTATCCCACAGTTCCCTCATTCCTGCATTCTGCACCCTCCCCGGGGCCCTGATGCACCCCTACCACTGGCAGTGCTCACCCTGGTGCCTGGTTCCTGGGTCCCTGAAGCCTGGTGGAGCCAGGAAATTGACCAGTGCTGTTGTGCCTGGCTTGTGGGCGCCAGGTGCAGCTGGGAGCCAGGTGCTGCACTGGTCAGTTTTCTGACTCCCAAGAGTGGGAGGAAGCCAGGAGCCAGATGCAGCTGTGCAGTGAGTTTCCCAGCTCCCTGACATTTGCAGAAGGCGGGAAACTAATCAGGGCTGCTGCGCTGGTGAGTTTCACAGCTCCCGTGAGTGGCAGGGATCCAGGAGCCAGGTGCAGCAGTGCCAGTCAGCCTCTGGAGGCTAAAGAATTCAATTCAAAGGCATGGTGTTTCCACACTAGTTTTCATTTGAACTGTTAAATGCAAACTTGACACTACACCCACTAGGTTCCAACGATATTATGATATCGATATTAGTGCTCCCTAAATCGAGCTAATGGTATTCACAGTGAAGACACTCACTTGGTACAATCAAACTTAATTGCCTTAAATTCATGTTTATCTTTTAGTGTGGATGAAGCCCAAGCCTCAGCTAACCCTTCTCCAAAAATGGAGAAGACCTTCAGAAACACTAATGAGACTCACCTGCCTTAGTCCTTTGTCATCCATTTCTAAAAAGCAGTCTCTTGTGGTCACTCACCAGGCCAGTTTAGCAGTTTAAGGGAGTTGTGTGTATGAAACAGTAGATTCCAAGCATCTGTGCTTTCCTCAGTTCTACCAAATCATTGCATGGCCTCTGTTGGAAATAGAACTTTGGTTATGGTACCTAGCAAATGATCTAACCTTTTTGTTAATGAGTTTCCAGTCTTGCACCCACTGCTTTGTCAAGCACCCATAAAGTCCACAGATCCAGAGCCCATTGTGTAGGTTCGCTCCAATGTGGGAAAAATGTTGGTTAGTGCAAGGCCGCTGCAATGTGTTGCACACATTTATGCTAATGGTGAATTAAACTGGCTGTGTGCAAATATAGGGGTGGTCAAAAAATTGGGATGGGGTGGGGAAATAGAGGGAAACATTTTCTATTTTCATTAACATGTTTCAATGGGAATGCTACAACTGCCTTTGAGTATATACAGTACTGTAATTTGGATCTCGCAGTACTGTCACCACGTTTCTGTTTCTCAAAATAAACTTCATTTTAACACAGTGAAAATGTGATTGTGAACATTTTACTTCAGCGTTACTCAGGAAGACCAACAAATAACTCGAAGGAGCTTCCATTCAGTGTTCTGGCTGGCATGCCAGCTTGCAAATCTAGGATTGAAACTATGTAGCAGTCAAAGATGCCTATTCAGGCTAACTTCAAAGAGGAAAATATGTGAATAGGTCAAGGAGTTTAATTTCCATAGCACTTGCACTTGTAACTCACATATAGCGTACAATAATGACTTAAATGCCCACTGGCAATAGTGTAATAGGAGACTTCTGCGGATAAGAAGAAAATGCACTGAAGGTAACAATCCCAGGCCGGATTCTGTTTCCAGTTGCGTGTGTAAACCATTGAAGTGCTATGATGTAACCGAGAGCATAATTTGGCCTACTGTTTTCAAGAGAGTGCTCTTATGAATGTTGATTTTATTGTTATGAATGAAACTCTTTTTAGTCAGGATCTTAGGCCAAGATTTTCCAAAGTTATTAGTGATTTGGGTCACCTCAACTTTTGAGTGCCAACAGGAGGCCCTGAGATGAATCTGATCAGAGTTTAAATTCAGCTGGAGCTCTCCAGTGCAGAGATCTGGTAACCATTTTCAAACCCGCAAGAGCCCTTCCACCTCCCATGGGGCTGGAACTCAAAGCCCTGGGGCTCCACATGGAGCTGAAGCCTCACACCTTGGCATATCCTATAGAGCTGAAACCCCAATCCCCACCATACTCCTTCTCCCCTCTCCACCCAGGATTAAAGCCCCAGATCCTGGCAGTCTACCCACATGAGGCTAAAGCCTTGAGCCCTGACATCCACACTTCCTGCAGCTAATGCCTGGAATACCAAATGGGTGGGGTGTTGGGGAAGCTCAGGGGAAGCTCTGGGAATTTAAGTCCTGATTCTGATTTTCAGACAGTGGGTAGCTCATCATGTTAAGGAATTTTGTTGGCCACCCAAAAATTGGTGCACCCCAAAACACTAGTCATTTTTTAAACTCCTGGACTCACTTTTTGAAACATTATTGAATAATTTAAAGTACATTTTCGTAACAAAACACTGATATTATTTTATATAATCTCTGGTGAGGATTAGGGAATCTGGCAAGAATACAAATGCAAGAGATATTTGCACAAAATTGTTTAATGGTTTGTATATTTTCCTTCTAATCCTTATTGACTTTTCTCCATGGCCGTGGCTACACTAGCCCCCGCCTTTCAAAAGGGGTACGCTAAAGAGTCACTTTGGCAGATACTAATGAGGCACTCCCATGAATATGCAGTGCCTTGTTAGCATAATGGTGGCCGTGCGCATTTCGAAGGTGCCACTTTCAAATCGTGCGCCACCTGTGTAGATGGGGGCCTTTCAAAAGGACCCCTCAGATTCAAAAGCCTCTTCTTCCCAAAACCAAATGAGAAGAAGGGGCTTTTGAAATCTGAGGAGTCCTTTCAAAAGGCCCCTGTCTATATGAGCAACATGCATTTCGAAAATGGCACTTTTGAAAAATGCGTGGCTGCCATTATGCTAATGAAGCACTGCAGTGCCTCATTAGCATCTGCTGAAGTGGCTTATTAGCACACCCTGTTTGAAAGGCAAGCACTAGTGTAGCCACGACGCATGAGATGATTCAACTCAACATATAAATTGTTGATATATAGTTTTCAGCTCATCTCAGTAACTGTAATTGCATTTCCACATCAAAGTTCTTACATATAGTATGCCCAAGGTTATATTATTTCAAACAATGGCTCAAATTAGAGGCTTGGAGTGTTAATTTTGAACTAATATTTCACTTACAATGTGTCACTTGCATGTCGATTTTTAAGATGGGTTCTTATACTGCAGCTCTAGTTATCCCCCTACTCGTTGGATCTTATTTATTCTGGCCTAATCTAATAGAACTTTTATGTTATGACTTGTTGCTGTTTTGTTCTCAAGGATACATCGTAGGATTTTAAGCAAGTGCTGTATTTCAAAGCACAAATATAAATTAGTTGATTATTCCTTTAGTCACTCCTTGAATAGGTGTGGCAGCTGAGAATTCTTCATTTTCTGGCTGTAGATCAGAATGTGTTAAATGTGATTCCACACACAGGCTGCACCTGCACTCGCATGTTCTTTCCACTGAGGGTGCCCTGGTAATAGCCATCCTGTTTGGCTCCTCAAGCCAGGTTACATTGACCAGGGCATCCCCTGAGCTCATGGAGAGATCCTCAGGTAGGTACTGTGCACTTCGGGCACCCTGGAGCGTGGAGAGAGGGAGCCTGGCTACACCACAGTCAGCAGTGGACTAGCGATATGGCCATGGGCCATGATCTGGATGCACACCAGGCAGCCATGGAGAGGGCAATGCGTGGCACTGGGCATCTGTTCCTGTGGATAGCACCATGATCAGTCACACGTCCAGGTCTGGAGGTGGGTGGGTGAGCACAGTCGCAGCGTGAACATGGGGAACCCCTGGGCAGTGGACTGGAAGGTGGGCCCAGGTCACAGGACTGATGGATTGTATCTCTCCCCTTCTGTCTCCACAGCTCCACCGTCTTCCTTGCTGTTGCCAGAGGCTGTCTGAGGAATCTCCCAGAGGTATCCATGAACTATTTGGGGACAGTGGTTGGGTCTCACTCTAGAATCCCAGGAAGCTGCTCATGGAAGGGGCGTGTGTTCAGCAATGACCCAGAACATCCATTTGCTTCCTTTGTCTTTTGGTACACTTGTCTGAGCTCCTTTATTTTCAAGTGACACTTCTGGGCATCCTTGGTATATCCTTTTTTCCTCTATGCCCTGTGAGATTTTGACTTATGTCTGCATTTGTTTTGCTATAGTTCTGCCAACAGAGCTTCATCCCCCTACACAGCAATAAGGTCCTGGATCTCCTGCGTGCTTCATGTTGGAGCTCATCTGTGACTCTGGGAATTCATGGCCACATGTGCTGCTGAGGTGTGCTGCCTACTCCACTCACCATGCTGGCCAAACAGGAAATTAAATTCACACTTTCCCAGGCTGTTTCCTGAACACCTGGAGAGCAGCAGAGCCAAAAGTGGTGGCCAGAGTGGTCACTTTGGGACACCGTGGGACACCTCCTGGAGACCAGGAATGTCAAATTTCACAATGCTCAGGCTGCACTACCCTAAAGTCGATCATGCAAGGTTGATTTTGGCGTTACTCCTCCTGAAAAACAGGAGTACAAAAGTTGACCTTAGGAGCCCTTAAAGTCAGCAGAAAGGACCCTGTAGTGTGGACTGATTGCTTAGAAAATTGACCTGAGTCACCAAAATTCAACCTAATCTAGTATAGACCAGTTCTTCGGCTCTGTACATACCACAGCACAATGTATGAGGTTCTCACAATACTGGCTACAACAGTTTGAAGCTGTACTGTCTCCATGCTAGCCTTGCAATGGTGTTTGTGCCAATAAGAAAAAGGACGCTGTGACAAAGTCTCAAGCAATTCCTCATGGGTCCTGCACTTTGGTGCAGTTTAGTAACACCTTATAGGCTTGCTGTGCTCCGTTTTGCTCTGCCTTCAGAGGTCGCCCAGGGCAGGGCACAACCTATTGAGCCATACTCATCGTAGGTACAGTCTTAAATGGGGGAGTCCCCAAGTGGGTGGTGGGGCTCCCCCTGCTCCTTCTGAGCTGTCCTGGGGAGTGTGGGGCAATCTGGGGGGGAACCTGGTCCCCTCCCCCTTGATCCGGGTTCCATCCCAGGGACCCCGGGCCACTGCTGCTGGAGGGGCTGTTTCCCTCAGCTGAAAAGGCAACAGCTTCTTCCCTGGGCCACTTCCCCAGACTCTTTCCCAGGTACCTCTTCCTATAGCACCAGAAAGCCTTCTGTCTTGCAGGGCTCTCCTCCACAGAACTTGCCTCCTTCCTAGGCTGCCCCATTTCTCCTTACCAATCCTTATCTGAGGGGAAACTTTTTCAAGGGCCCCTCAGGCCTTGATTGGCTGCAGGTGCTTAATTAGCCCCATGTGTTGGATTGACTTGGTGCTGCAGGCTGACTCTTGCTGGACTTTAGTCCCTGGAGAACATAAGAGCACAGATCCAACTGCCCATGTAAATGCCCTCCACCCCCCGAGGTGCTGGAGAGTGTCGAGGTTGTGCCAGGATGCCTGCTGTACCTTTGGGTCTGGGTGGAGGGGCTCCCATCGCACTTAGTCAACATCTATGCCCCGGCTTCTGGCTCAGAGCAGGTTCGTTTCTTCCAGCAGGTGTTGGCCTTCCTCAACACAGTTGATCCTCATGAGTGCCTGGTCCTGGGAGCGGACTTCAATTGCACCCTCAAGGAATGGGACCATACAGGGACCAAGCAGTACCAGACCGCCACAGGTGTCCTCTGGGAGCTGATGGACCATTGCTTTCTGGTGGACGTCTGGTGCAGCCACCACCCAGATGAAGACACTGTGTCCACTTTTGTCTGGTTGGTGGGTCAACGGTCACTGCACTCCCGGTTGGACAGCATCTATATTTCTTGACACAATCTCTCGTGGGCCCACTCCTCTAGCGTGTGGCCAGCTCCATTCTTGGACAACCACCTGGTTGCCATGAAGGTTTCCCTCTCTTCGGGGAAGCTGGGGCCGGCCTATTGGCATTTCAGCAATGGCCTGCTGGCGGACGCCTGGGTCAACTAGGTCGAGAGCTCTGGCCTGGTGGTTGGGGGCTGGGTGGCAGGCGAGGCTGCTCTCACCTGCACTTCAGGCCATCCAGTGGAGCATGGGTCCGCTGCTCTGTCTTGGAATCTTTCTTTCTGCCATGCATCCCTCTCACCAGAGACCTGGCAGGGTTCAGAGGGAAGGGTAGCTGAGCAGTTGCAGAAGTGGACAGGACTACTCCAGTGCATCTCCTTGTGAGGGACGGCACTGGTGCTCAAACAGCTGGTCCTGTCCATGCTCTGGCACCATCTCAACACCCTGGTCCCACCCTTGGAGTTCCTGACCCACCTCCAGAAGCTGGTTCTGGAGTTCTTTTGGGCAGGACTGCACTGGGTCCCCGCAGGAGTTCTTCATCTTCCCCTGGAGGAGAGAAGGCAGGGCCTGACTTGCTTGCACACGCAGGTCCATGTCCTCCACCTCCGGGCTGTGCAGGGACTCCTCAACAGTGCAGATAATCTGGCATGGAGCACACTGGAACATGCTTTCCTCCGCCATTTCTGAGGGCTCTGATATGACCAGCAGCTCCTTTACCTCCCCTTGAGAGGTCATTCACGAGACCTCTCAGAGCTGCTGGTCTTCTACCAGGACCTCCTCCAGATCTGACGGCTGCTTGCCCCAGCCAGGTCCTTGGGGACCACCTTGGGGAAAGAGATCCTCATGGAGCCCCTGCTACACAATCTGTATCTCCATGTGCAAGTGGTGGAGTCCCCCTCAGTGCTCTGGAGTTTGGTCCTGGAAGAAGTCACCAGAATCAGAGCCCTCCTGGACTAAAACTGGGGAGACTGAGTGGAGCCCCCAGTGCTCGCCCAGCACATGGGGCTCTCCACCCTCTGCACTCCCTGGCATGTGCTCCCAGGAGGTAAGGGCCGTTTTATCGCCCGCTGCCCAAGTCTACCTTAGCCAGGTCCTGTGAGAGGGTGCACCCCAACCCCCTCTCAGCCTGGCCCTCTGGATCTCAGTGTAGGCACTCAGCCCTGCGTGCCTACCTGATCACCTCCCCCTCATCACCTGAGAAGGCTGCATGCTCTGCAGCTGGTCCTGTTCCAAACCATGCCCAGACGCCACCTGTAGCTGCTTGAGCTCCACGCACTCCACTTCCCGACCCTTGTGTCCCACTTGGACAGCAAGTGGCAAGGCCTTTTGCAACCAGCAGGGGGTGGGGAGCCCAAGTGGGCTAGCTTGTATTCCACCCTAGTCCCACAGCCCACTGGGGAAATCAGTTAGACGATCCTCCACGGGTCAGTGAACACAGGCATGTACTTGGCACTGTTCACCCTTTCCCTGACACTTGCTCCTTCTGTGGAGTGAGGGAGACCCTGGCACACATCTATCTTGAGTGTGCCAGGCTACAGCCCCTCTTCCGGCTCCTCCAGAACCTCCTCTTGAGGTTCTGGCTGCACTTTTCCCCACACCTCTTGATCCTCTCACACCCCATCCATGGCCCCACAAAGTCATGAGACCTCCTCGTGAGCCTCCTCCCAGCCATGGCCAAGGTGGCCGTTTACAAGACCAGGGAGAGGAAGCTGGCTGAGGGTGGGACTGCGACTATGGGGCCTACTTTTGTTCCACAATCTGTTCACGAATCCGGGCAGAGTTCCTCTGGGCAGCATCCACTGGCTTCCTCGACACCTTTGAGGAGCAGTGGGCACTGTCTGGGGTTCTCTGCTTGGTATCTCCTTCCAGCTCCCTCTTTTTAGCCCTATGACATCCACACAGGTCCCTGTTTTCTCTTTAGTCGCCCCCTGTATTTATTTGGAGATCATGTTTTTAGTACATTCCCCACACCACCCCCAAGAGGGATCTTGTAGCAATGGGCAGGCTTACGTAACCTGCCCATATCCTCAATCCTCAACAGGACTAAGCTGCTATAACCTGCTGTGGGCTGTCACAGTATGGAAACACTTTTTGCCATTGCTTCCCAAAGGGAACAGGAGGAGAGAAGTGCACTATATGATGCTGAGAACACACACCCAGAATGCATCTGCAGCATTTATTTGTCTGCACTGTGAACTTAGTCCACAGTGTCAGGGGCAGCAGGAACTGTGGACAGGCTATTCACAGTGCATTGCTGACTGAGGCTGCATGTCCACTACGAGATAAATTTGAATTTATTCATATTGATTTCGTAATTCTGGAATTCATAAGTTAGACTTTGCCCATCCTCACTTCCCACATCCTCCTCACAAAGTTGACTTATTGCTGCCACATGCAGGTTGGCTAACATCCACTGTTGCAGTAGTGCATTGTGGGAACCTATCCCACAGTTCCCTCCTCCCTGTAGCATTCTGGGTATGCTTGCTGGTCTTTGACATCATCTTCCCACACTGCATTTTCCTCCCTAGCTAAGCAAACACCCATTTTTCCCATTGAAAGGAAGGAAAAGTAGGGCGTCCACACAGACGGCAACAGAGTTCACAGAAGTGTCTTTCTCCTGTTGCTGAATTCTCAACTGGCCATCGACTGAATGTCCCCCCACCCGTGATTGCATCCAATCCCTGAAAATATGCCGATCCCTGGAAATAATACAGGGACCCTCAAAGTTAGAAGAAGGAGGATAGAAAAGTCTAGGAAAAAAGATTTTTAACTTTATTGGAACTAATACAGGGCCCCTGAAAAGCATGAAGAAAGAGAAGACAGGAAAGTTTTTCAGAAAAGAGAGTTGCTGATGGGGAGAGTCTGGCTTTCCGGTGCACTATAAGGCTTCTGTGCAATGACTGTGTTCTCAACTGGCCGTCCACTGAGTGTCCCGCCTCCCATCATTGTCTATTATCCCTGAAAATAACACAGGGGCCTGGACTGTGTTGTAAAGTTAGAAGAAAGAGGATAGGAAAGGGTAGGAAAAGAAGTTTTGACATTCCCTTTCACTACACAGATATTGCCAACACACGATGCCAGAGAAATAACATACACTGAACTTATAACACAAACAGGAATCTCAACTAGATCCCCTCGCCGTGTTTCTGAGGGGTTTGAGGCACGAAGACAGATAGCAGGTATTAGGAAAAAGATTTTTACCCGACATATAAAACTGGAAGGTGTCTGCTATGGACAGCAAGCTCCCAAAAATATTTTTGGCTGGGTGTGGTGGGTGTCGTAGCCTCTGGCAGCTGAAGTAGCTGAAGTAGCTGAAGTAGTCCCCCCGGGTATCTTAGCTGCCAGGGGAGACTTCCCCCCAGTGGCAGCAAGACCCGCCATGGGCTATGGGGAAGTTTTGTGTGTGGAGGGGCCAGTTGAAGTTGTCCTCCCCAAGCATCTTAGTCTAAGGGGGAAACTTCTCCCTGGTGGCAGCAAGCCCCAGTAAGAGCGTAGGGGAATTCAGTAGGGGTCAGTTGCAGTGGTCCTCCCCAAGTATCTTAGCCACCAGGGGAGATTTCCCCACAATGGTAGCGAAGCCCCCAAATATCTTAGCCACCAGGGGAGACTTCCCCCAGCAGCAACAAAACCCCCAGTATCTTACCTGCCTGGAGAGATTTCCCTACAGTGGCTGCAAGCTCCCGAATATCTTTTCCACCCTTTGAGCCCGAAACATGTGCAATCTAGGACATGGTGCTGCCTGGAAGCATGATCAGCACTGAACAGCAGGCCCATCCTTTTAGTGGGATGGGGGCTACCCATGTGATGTGGCAGAGCGCAGGAAGGACCCGGACTGCATGGCACCTGTGGGGGAGGGAAGGGGGTGCGCACACAAACGTAAACCTCTGCAAAGAAGTTTATCAGCGTCTTATACAAACATGACCCCCACCACTGCCATGTTGCCACGTAGTGTGGTGGGGCAGTGACTGGCGCCAGGCAGTGCAGAAAAAAATAACAAGTGTAGAGACAAGGGGCACAAACTCCCTGCAGGGGCTGTTTGTAATGGGTAGATGCACTCACAGCGCTAATAGCAGAGGAAGAAAGACATTTTCAGGCTCTCAGATAAACATGACCCCACAGTCACAGGCTTGCTGCTCCCTCTTTGAAATTCACAATCTTCCTGTTACAGGAAAGCCATGGCCAGAGCGGAACACTGAGGGACATTGTAGGTTACCTATGGGACACCTCTTGAGGCTAAAAAAATCGATTTTAAGATGTGGCATTTCCACACTGGCCTTTAATCCAACTTCTGAATTTGAGCTTGATGATACCTGTCAGATAAGTAAGATTTTGTGATCTGGATAGTGCTCCCTAAATCGAGCTAATGGTCTTTACATCAAAGACAGTCGTGGTTAAATCAAGCTAACTGCCTTAAATTTGAATTTATCTCATCATGTAGATTCAGCCAAAGTCGAAGTTGGCAGCCCTAATGGGGACACACTCCGTTGACTTTATGTGCCAGTGTGGACATGAACCTTGACGTTACAAAACTGGGTGCTAAATAACTGACCTTAACAAATTCGATCTAATTTCTAGTGTAGACGTACCCAACCTCAGTGTGCTAGTGACTTGAATGGGCCTTGGATCAGGTCTTCAAAGGAAAGATTTCTACCAGTTGATCGATTAATCTACTTCCTGCAACATCTGGTTGTTTTCTTCATGTTTGCTGTATCAGTCTGCCATGCTAAATTGTGATCAGGCTGCATCACATCACACGGTAGTCTGGACAGCAGGCATTTAATTTTCGTGAAGGTTTTCATTTGTACAAATAAATAAAAGATAGGATTTAGAACAGAGCCTATGCTGTGTACTGCTGTTCACTAATCTAATTATTTTGGTTAGGGGGCCTGATATTTTTTTACCAAAGTGGTTGTATCAGTATGTGTCCTAGTTAGATGCAGGTTTTACTGGTATAAAGATGCATTATATCAGTCTGGCTTATTCCCTTTTCCATTTAGAAATAGCTATACCAGTGTAAAACTGCATCCACACAGAGTGGGAGGGGATGCATGTGCTGCTTTAACTATACTGCTATAACTAAAACCACCCACCATTTTTGGGCACACTAGCTCTAATGACTGAATACACATTCTAATGTCTCTTTCTACCATTTGCCATGCCAGATATAGATATTAAAATGGGCCACACTGATTAAGGAGAATGGGTTTGCAGTCAGATCTACATGAATCTTCTCTCTGTGCAGACCCTATTGACTGACTAAGACTCCACGAGGGTGGAAGGGTCTGGCTGCATGGATTTCATTATAGAGTCAGGACCTGGGCACATTTGCAGTGGATGATCCCTTTTTCTTTGCCTATGTACTTTGTGAATATTAACTTATTGGGTTTAAAAGTAGTTAGAAAACAGGACTGTAGATTTTGAGGGGGTAGATCAACTTTCACACTGTATCATTTCTGAGAAACATTTTCCCAAACATGTTTTATCTTGACTTACATCCCTTTACACAAGGACTGGCAGACTTAAAGACAATCAGCTAAAGTCTCCTTTCATTTATGTTTATGCAAATCTGAAGTAACTCCACTAACAAAAAATGGGCCAGCTTTTCCAATGATATAAAATGGTGCAGCTCCCCAGAAAATGATTGATATTAGCTCTACTGGGCTTACACCAATTTTAAAAATAATCTAAATTAGAGGTGAATCAGCTTTACTGGACCAAATTCTTCCTCAGTAATATGGACTGAACAAAGACCTGAATTTATCCTTTCAAGTGCAGGATTGTATGAAAAATTATATGGGTGTTTTTAGGTATATAGCCCAACTCTGTACTTGGAACTTTGAACACTGTCAACTCTGGTTTGTCTGCTCTGAGAATCTAAGACTGATATATAGATGGCTGTAGAAAGGGAAACACACTTGCTTTGAACTGACCTTTACTCTTAGAATGGGCACAAGTGACATATGAAAAAACTATATACAATATTTAGTTCAAATATACAAAAGTTACTCTGAATTGCATCAGTTTATACAAAAATATTCAGATAGTATAGGCTTAGGTAAAATAATCTGTTGATCCGTTTTGAACAACTACAAAGGAAATCTTCATGTGGGTAGTTCTTAAATATCAGAAGAAAGCAGATTAATTTTGTTCAGGAGCACATTGTTGTACCAGGTAATGGATAACTTCCTGTGTTGAAAAGATGACTTGAAGATTTCATAGTGATAATCTTGTAGACAAGGAAATATCATCTTCCAAGCCTGCTGTGTCTTAATCTATGAGAACTACCTCTAAGGAAATATTTTAAAGCAGCTAAATATTATCCAAGGTATTAGAAACTTCAAGGAGGTATTAAACTCATACACCTTCTAAATTACTTCAGTTATCTTTTTTGTTTTAGAGTTCATATAGCTTAGCCAATGTAGTTACATTTCTAGTGCTAAGGGTAGTTGAGTACACTGCCAATAGTGCTAACAATATAAATAAGAAATTAAATTATTATTATTACTAGAAGATGAGTAAATAAGCTTGATTAGAAAAATGGTTTTCTAATTCATCAAGGAGAAAAGGGGTATCATTTGCTATAATTGGAACAATAAGGCAGCCCACAAACACCCCAGAGAAGGTGAATACTTTGGAATGTTGAGCACCCTTTTTTAATGTTTGTCAATGTTGTGCACATTATGGAGAATGTGAGGAAAGGAGTTCTCAAATCCAGTTCTCATTTTCATAATTATGAATACAAAACAATAATTAAATCAACTCACATTAGAATTTGTTCCATTTTGAATAATACTATTGCAATGAAATAAAATTTAAAGGTTTTGTTAAAAAATGCTGACAGTTAATATAACTTGTCTGTGTACAGTCTTTGTTTTTATTTTTTGCATATTTCCCTTTCTCTTCCTCATTCTCCTTTTTGCGTCTCCCACCTTCTGCCTTCAGCAATTGACCACAGAAAGGCCTGGAAACTAGATGAAAGTGCATACCAAATACAGATAGTCGGCTTAGCATTTTGGATAGGACAACGAAAAGCTATTGCAGAAAGGCTTTGGCCACACTACCCCTCCCTTTTGGAGAGGGCATGTTAATCAGGGAATTCAGAAGATGCTAAAGAGGTGCTGATATGAATATGCAGTGCCTCATTAGCATAATGGCAGCCACGTGCAATTTGAAAGTGCCGCTTTCGAAACGCACAGTGCCCTTGTAGATGGGGTCTGTTGAAAGGACCCCCTGATTTTGAAAGTCCCTTCTTCCCATTTGGTTTTTTGCATACCAGGGCAAGGCAGCAAGCATCAGGGCTGATCTCTGATATGACTAACAGGGGAGGGTTTATTTCCTGTATTGTTTCTGTTCCTCAGCACAGTCCCTGTCTTTTGCATTTTATAACATGGCCTAAACAAAATGAATACATTAAGAAAACATAGATTCTTATACTGTACTCCTCATGGTAGAATATGAGCACTAGATGTACTACCATTGTTCCAGTACAGAGTTCATACAACATAAAATGTTGATGATCTGTGCTCCATATCTGTATTAATTGAATGTGCCAAATTCTCAGCAGGTATATGTGTGGCTTCAGGTCTGGTCCAATGAGTGTCCAAAGGGGAGGTCAAGACAGAACATTGAATGTTACAAAAGACAGCAACAGGGGTACTAGAAAAAAGTGGCCATTTGGGACAGCAAGTTGGAAAAAATATATCCTCTGGGATTGCTTTTCTAAAGGTGTGGTTCCCAACCTTTCCAGTAACACTGCACACTTGAGTAAGACAAACAATTCCACAACACACCCACTTTTTTCTGGCTGAATCAATTGCTCATAAATGCACAGTCACATCGGGGGAAGAGGGAACTGATGATCCTTCTCCAGCTGGGGATTCAAGCAGCAAGGCTGCCTGAGTCCCAGCTCGTGCAGGATCATCAATTTCCCACCTGCACCTGCTTTGCAAAGCCTCTTTGAGGGGAAATTAACCAACCCTGTGCCAGCTGGAAATCAGGCAGCCTTGCTGTTTGAGCCCCCAGCCAGCCCAAAGTTGGTCAATTTCCCCTCCCCTCAGCTCTTTGCAGAGGAGCCATGGGGCATGGGAATTGATGATCCCAAGCCAGATGGGGCTCAAGCAGCAAGGCTGCCTGATTCCCAGCTGGCACAGAGTTGGTTAATTTCCCCTCCCCTCAGCTCTTTGCAGAGCCATGGGGCATGGGCATTGATGACCCCATGCCAGCTGGGACTCAGGCAGCCTCTGGCGTGGGGTCCTCTAAGTGTGTTGTGAAATTTTACCAGTTCCCCCCCACCCCTTTGGCTTTGCACAGTGCCACGGGGAGGGAAATTGATGGAATTTCCACGGCACGCTTAGACAGTTCTCACGGCACTCTGATTGAAAACCACTGATTAAAACATGGAGGTCAGTAATCATTTATGTTTCCTTTCATTTGAAGCAGCTGCCTGCTTCTGTTTTGCTTAGCTGACAGAAGCTAAGTTTTGGACCTCTCGCAGTCTGTGTTTGTACATTCTAGATATTTCTAATACCGATGCCTACTTGTGTTGATGAGAGGGGATGTCACTTTCTTGGAGTGTATTTTCTGTGGTGACACGAAGCCCTAAAACATTCATGATGTTAGTTAAACTTTTTGAAATTTCTCTGATAGCTCACCATCCCCCAGGAGGTGCTGTAATGCAGTCTCATTTGTGGTATCAGAAGTTCTAAGGCTTGACATGACAGTTCCTATAGCCTATTATTTATGCTGTTGGAAGAGTCTCTCCTTGATGAATTAGAAAACAATCTCTCTTATCAAGCATATTTACTCATCTTCTAGTAAGGCAGAGCTAAGATTTCCGTGAAAATTCTTCACTTCAGAAAGTATGCTTTCATCTCTACTGCAATTAATGAAATGCCAACCAGCAGGTGGAGACGCATGAAAGCATTCTCGATCATAGACAGGCTGCTGTGACATTTCATTCCCATAGTTCTGGCCAAGCACTACAGCTGGCCAGGTCTAGAAAATATTGCTAGTAGTTTCTTGGAAAAGTTCAGAATTAAAATCTTGGACTGCTGACAACAGACACGTGACAGAGCAGCTCATGATGTATGTCTCAAATTTACAAAGCCACAACAAAGTGTTGGAAAGCCATAAAGTCAATACCTTTCATAGATCACAGAATCATGAAGGGCAGATTGCACTTGACTCCTATCCCAACCTTAATTTATTCAGTTTGCTACGCAGCTAAGAGTTGTCTTTCAGCATCAGCTGTGCTGAATGATGCAAGAAACCACACAATGTTCAGTATATGCAGATTCGCTTATAAGCTTGTATTGTGTAAGGATGGGGCTTTTATTGATTCAGTTCAGATACTCTCCAGATGTATTTACACCTATTTTATCTGGAAGCTTCTATTAAAATCTCATGAGACTAATTTTGCTTCCTCTAACAACTCTCCCTCCACCCCAGTATTTCCTCTTTCTGACCTGAATACAAATATCAAATATCAAATAAAGAGTTCTGAAATATTCCTTCCAAAATCAGGAAGTGCGGAAACATGCATAAGTAAAATTAAAAACAGTAGCAACAACTCACGTTGGGGGATTGTTTCATATGAATTTGGGGGGATAACAGGATGATTGTTAATTTTCTTCAGATGAGTTAATCCATCTCTGTAGTATAAGAAATGAAGACTTCACACAATTTCTGAGTAATGAAGGAGATTTAAGTCCTCATTCAGCAGAATATTCCAAGGCATGTGCCTAATATAAAATATGTAATTAGCCCCATTGACTTCAGTGTAACTATTCACATTATTAAAATCAGACACTTGTTTAAGTGCCTTGCTGCATTAGGGCCCATGTGCGGACTTTTCACCTGTAGCACAAATTACTAATGGAGATGCGGAAAAGCTAAATTTATCATCAGCATCAATGCCTGCATATACCAGTGATATGCTCTTTCGAAATGAGGATCGAAGGACAGATGAGAAACAACAACCACATAAACAAACACCAATTGTTGAGAACGCAGAAATCCATGCTAGACAGACACCCCGCAAACATATTACTCTAAAGAGTTCACCCCTCTGACTGCCCACCCTACTGACAGATTTGACTTGATAGTAATCATACTGGAATGCATGCTGCATTATTTTGCTGCCATAAGCAAATCCATGCCCCTCATCAATTGGTCATCAGCACTCAGCTTTACAGACCTATATCAATTTCTCATACTTTGCTTAGATGCTATGTACTAAAATTTGGTAATTTGCAACATTAACTTCTGTACATTTAAAATATTGAAATCCACTCACTCTGCAGACTTCCATCTCTCAAGCCATTCTCAACTCTTAGGACGCTTTATTTATTTTTTCTCTGATCTCCTGCTCTTCTCTTCACAGAGGGTGGAGTTTAACATGCCATTGAGGAGATAGCATACATAGAAACTCCCTCAAACATAAACATACTTAAAGAACAGATTCATCAGACTGTTTCCAAATGTGGAAACTGCATTCCATGTGATCCCTTATCCAGTGATTGTTAGCTTAGATGTTGAATGGAGTTTCCTTAAAGTGAAGATTATAAAAACATACAGAGTGCTCAACAATGATTCATCTGCTCCTAAAGTCACTCTGATGTAGAGCATTTGAGTTTGAAGTGACTCATGCCAGGGACTTTCAGAATTCTGTGCAGGAATTTGCCACGTTGAGTTTGTGAAACAGTTGTCAATGATTTCCCTGATGACTAAGAAGTGCTAAATTTATGTGGCTAAGAAATGTAGATAATTTGCCCTTTTATTGTGATTTTTAACTTATTCAGGTTACATAAACTCTTCAGAATTAAGACCATTTTGCAGATCAGCAGCCATAGGTCTGATTCTCCTCTCACCTGTACCAGTTTTACATTCATGTCATTTCATTGGCATCCATATGTGCACCCCCATTTTACACCAGAAGGAGGGAGAGAAGAATCAGACTTTGTGAGCTTTTTTTTGTCATTGGTTTACAGAATGACACAAACATGGCATCGTGATAAGGCAGGTTATTGTTATTATTCCTTGACCTATTCCCACCACAGGTGTAGTTAGAACTATTTTAACTTGTAACCAATAGGTTTACATTGACAACTTTACCCTGATGATTTTGTTTACTGACCTCTTGTGTAGTGTCTCCTTGAAAGATTTAATGATTATCTTAGATAATTCACATAACAGTGTCTATCTTTTTTCTACTCCATTTTCTTGATGGTCCTGGATTATTTTGATGGGGGACCTGTTCTCTGGAGATCTGATAGATCGATAGATCAATTCCTAAGTGAAATCTGTCGCCTGTATTCCTTAAGTGAGCCAGAGAAGCTATGGAAAAGGACAATCTAATAGATAGGACACTAGCTTTGCAATTCAGAAGATTTGGGCTTAAGTCCTGGATCTACCACATGAGTTTACTGTCACTTGGGTAAGTCATTTAATCTAAAATATGCTTTAGTTCCATATTGGTAAGATGAGAATAATATGTCACTGTGGTGTCGTGAGGACAAACTGAATACCAGGGTGATGAGGACCACATAAGTATCCTTTAAAATCCATGGGTGTGATTTGTAAGAAGTCGACTGATGTGAGATCTGAGTTTCTGAGGTGAAATGCATACTGTTAGAAATGAAAAAATAAAAGTGTAAGAACACTATGAAGGGGTGATAAAGCATTAAAACAACATGAGTGGTGTGGTGGGAATGCCATCTATGCACATGACTGCAAAACAATTTGGACTGCTGGTGTGAACAACATAGTCAATCTACTCAGTGGTGAATTTGTGTTCCTTTCATTCAGCAGACAGCCATATGAATGCTTTGGGGCTTCTCACATCATTGTTAATTTTATCACGCTGTTATTTAAATATATATTTTTAACATTTAAGTGACAACATCACTTGGCTTCTTTCTTAAAGGATATTGTGTTATAGATCTTCTGACCTTAATGTGTACTAAGCTAAGTTATGGTCTTATTTACATACTGACAACCTCTTTCAAATCAATGGACGGAGTCTTCTGTGGCTATATAAAAGTAGATACATGGAAATCAATTGAGTTATTCTGATTTGCAGCAGTGGAGGATTTGCTCAGATGTAAGAACTTCAGAATAAGACACCAAAGTAGCTTTACCAAAACTATGTATCCCGGCGATGGCAATGTTTTCCATCCATGTACAGAATAAATTTTTATGTGCACCCAAGCTTGTGCGAATGAGCACCACAAGAATAAGCAAATCTAGCTGTGGACACTCTGCTAAGCACTAATCAACTTAGTGGTGATGAATCTCTTCTGAGCAGCCACACAAACAAACCGCTTACTGGGAACACTGTACTCCAAGGTGAATGTGCTCATTAGGAAATCCGCAAGATCCACACAATGTCTGGAGGTATCACTATTAAAAAAGCCTTGTATGGAAAGTATTTCTGACTTGGTTGTAAAGGTCCTATGAGCTGAACTGGTGCAGATGTTGGTTGACATCTAACTTTCATGATAACGTGTATTATCTAAGAGTAGTTTAGCTCAGAAGAATGTTGATATATATTTAATTCACGGACATTGATCATTGACTCAGAAGAAAAAGGACAATTTAAATGAGCCCATTTTTCTGATCCTTGCGAATATGCTGTACCCTAGATGCAGAAGAACTCTATGTAGATCAAAAGCTTGTCTCTTTCACCAACAGACAATGGACTAAGGAAAGATATTACATCGCCTACCTTGTGTCTTTAATAAGCCAGGTGAATGGCACATTTCTAAAGAAACTTCCAGACTTACAGATTCAAGCATCACATGAATGCGTATCCGATCTGTACATTAATGATAGCACTTGGTTTAGGTTACAGACTTTAAAGCCAGTGGTGCTCTTGTAAAGAAGCAGTATTCCTATAATCATTTCATATGTTTTCAGCTTTTAAGTTTATATAATGAAAATACAATATAATTATACTCCTGGGAGTTCTGGTTTGGAAGAGATCTTGCAGACTTCTGTGATAAAACAAGCCCCCAGCCACAAAAGCTACATACAGTGATTTGACAGTCAAACATATATAATCACTTATGCTAAATTAAAGGCAGTATCACCGTATTAAAAGCTGCATATTGAAACGTATTATGTCATTTTTTGCCAACAAGTGAAAAATAACTGTAAATCTAACCAAAATGCAGCCTTGAATAAACTCTGAACAGCCTTTTCCAAAAGGTGCTGGGGGCAGTGGGGGGTTCGGGGGTGGGGAGGCGGCTCACAGGCGGGTGTCTGTTATATAAAGAAACTGGAATACAGAGGCAATTACTTCAGTAGGATTATTGAAGGAGGTGGCATCATTTGAGCCCTATTGTTTGGGACTTAGACAGCCCTTCTGGTATTTTTGTGCTACATCTGAAGCCTGTAAGTGTATCGGTAGCTCAAAGGCTGCTATGGCTAAAAGTCATTTGCAACGATCTCACTATGATCAGAGAGGTAGCCATGTTGATGAATCATAGTGCTTAATTTCTGTAAAATTACACTTTTCACTATTTCGGTGGGATTTTTCATTAGCTTCTCCAGTTAAAGTATGCAGTCTTTTGAAACTCATTAACCTTATTTCACACCCCAAAAATTATTCCCCTTTGGCTATGAACTTCCTGGGCCAGATCCTCAGCTGTGTAGCTCAGTGTAGCTCCATTGAGGGGAATGGAACTATACAGATTTACATCAGTTGACGATCTGGCCCAAAGCCAGCCCAAGTATAAATTCACAAAGCACAGAGTCATGTGAAACAAGGAAGTGACCTTTGTCAAAAATATTTTGGAAAGGAAAACCAAAAATGATGGATGTACCATTAGGGCCGAGGGAGTGGAGCCTGACTCAACGAAGACCTTGTAGAGCTGCCAACCTTTCCAACAAAATGTGCTGCTACCATACAGGGTGGGAAGGTTCTGATAAATGTAGCCACACCAAGTGCCATAATAATAAGTATGTATATTTTAATGTGCTATCTCATCAAAAACAGACTGACCCTCTAAATCATATGAGTTCGGCCCATCACTGATTAAGAGGGGTCTTGCATTACAAAATCTCACAACAATGGCTGTAGGCCATGCTGGCCAAGAAGTGAAACAATATATTAGAAATGGAAGGACCTTGTTTTAAGAGACCTTGGATGCTTACTAAAAGCATTTTCCAGAGACCACTAAAGTCTCCAAGGTCAAATACTAAACAGTGAGGAAACTCGAAAGTTCCAGGGTGAGCACACTGTGAACAGTTAGCAAATAACAGAATTTAATAACACAGAATAATAACTCAGCTCTGCCAAAAAAACCTGTGCATTTTACATCTTATTGTATAAATTAATCACAATAATATATTAAAGCTGACAATGAACCTATGACAGAAAATTAGAAAACATGCATGCTTATAACAAGGCTCAGTTAAAATTGTGTGTGCAACATGACAGAATTAATATTATAAGAGCAATATTGGTCGTGTAGCATCCTTGGCCCATGGCAGTTGCCCTATTTAGGCAGTGTGGGCCTCCACAGCTTGCCCCCTCCACGCCTTACCAACCCTGGGTCCTTCTCCCCTTTAACGGGCTGCACAAGGCAGGCCTGCTGTTAGGAAGCCCAGCCCTCAGTTTGGGGCGGGGCAGCAGGTAAGCAGCTAGCCACCAAAACAGGGTGGCTCAGGAGAGGCGAGGGGCTGCCTCTCTGGGGAGGTGGGGGTAGGGGGAACACAGGCCCTCCCACTCCACTGCATTCTGGCCGAGGGCCCTAATGATCACTCTCACCCTGAGCTCGGTAGTGGAGATCCAGGCTGCAACACACCACCATGGGCTCAGGGGAAGCATTCCCCGGGTCACTTCATACCTCCACATCCATTGGCATGGGCTCCCAGTCGGATTTTTCAGCAAGTTTAGGCAGGTGGGTCTCCTCTGAGTAGGTAGCACTCGGTAGGTCTGGGCAGTCAGACATCTCGACGTTGTTCAGGTAGTCTACCGGGGGCAGGACGGGGCTCCGGACAGTCGGAGACCTCAGTGCCACGGGTGTCAGGCAGGACTCCAGGACCGTGCTCACCTGGGACCCTGGGGTAACTGGCCACAGGCAGTCTCTCCAGCCATGGCAGGGCCTCGGGGGAGGGGGCACTCCGCAAGTGCGAGGGCCCCTGTAAATCAGGGAAGTCGGGGTACTGGCCCAAAGGCAGGCTGGGTTGTGGCTGCCTAGGCTGGTCTGGGTAGCTGGTGGGAGGCTCTTGCCAGCCCACCAGTCGGTGCCGGGTCCCCCAGTCCTGGCATCCAGGAGCCTCATCAGAGCCCTATGCCCTGCTTGGAGGCCAATCCTTTAATAGGCCTCAAACCCCACCACTAGCCCTTCTGGCCCCAGATGCCACCCTCTGAGGGGTAGGGCACAGGTGTTCTGACTCAGGGCCCACCCACTAGTGTCTCTGAGCGGCCTCCTCCGCCTCTGAGTCGGCGGGAGGCCACAGCACCCCACTATAGGTCATAAGAAATTTCTGACTTCCTAATGCTTGTTCAGGAAAACTTTGTGCTGTGTTACCCTTTTTTGATTTTCTACTTCTGCAAGTAATTGACTTGACCATGTCAGTGTTCTTACACCCATCAAATGTACAATTAGGGCTTAGCACAGCTCCCATGTAAACTCAGTTAAATCACTGATCTTCAATGAGGAGCTGAACTACACTCATGCAAAATTTCAAGTTTCAGACTTCAGTGTTTTGCCATTTGTTTTCTCAAACGTGTATAAAAATATTACAATGTTCTTGACTGTGGTTTTTTTTTCTCCTTGTCACAAAACAAGCTTTCTGAAAAATTTCCCTTTCGGTCCTATTCTGGGATCATGTATCATTAGCGACGCAAGGACAAAGAGGTCTACATTGGTTAGTTTAATTAGAGAACAGGACCCAATGTGGAAAGTATGAGCTAAAACACGGAATGTTTCTGGATTTTTTGAGCACATTAAATGGGGTTGTTTTGCAACATTAATGAAAACAGGCATTACAAACAGCTTCCTAGTAGTGGTAGCATTCAGTGTTACTCTACATACGTATGCTTCATTGTGTTGTGCACAGTATTCTTATTCTTATATTGCAGGATCTTATTATCATTGCTCTTTTTCTCCTAACACGATCCTCAACTTTCTGCCATGGTGTCACATAGAAAATTACACCATAAGCTCTTCAGGACTGAGACCATATCGTGTTCTAATCTGTTCTGTAGGGCACCTAGCAAATTTCTGGGCACTATGTAAATTAATTAATTGATGCCATTTGTATTCCTGAAGTGACCATGGCAGCAGTGGGCAACATACACCCTGCATGCTGGATCCAGCTCACCAAGCTGCCAGATCTGGCCCACAAGAACCTCTACTAGACTCCTTGCCTTCCCGCCACCATCCTGTGCTCAAGGCAGCTGTCTGAACCCTGCCAGTCCAGGGTCGGGGAAGAGAGAGGCTTTTGCTCCCAGCAAAATTTTGTAGCTCCCTTTGGCTGATTTCCAGCCAATGGGTGCTACCTGTTTGCAGGACAGGCAGTGGATGAAGTACCCCTCCCCCTTGCAGGCTCATAGCATTCAGAGTCAGCTCTACATGGCACCTGCCATCAATGCAGAGGTCTGGAATGCAGGGACTCTGGCTGAGGAACCCACTGGTCTGCTAGTGTGGAGTTGCCCATGTGTCTCTGCTGGAGCCCACCTCTGGTGCCCCAGCCTCCTGTTCCCTCCCAACCCTCTGCTCCCCTCCTGCAACGTTATCCCATGTAACCCAAACCCTCTGCACCCCTGCATCCACAACCTCTCTCAGACCTTGCACTCCAATACCCTACCCCCAGTCACAGCTCAAATCCCTGCACTCCCTCCTGCACTCCTGTCTCATGTCATAACCCCCTTCCAGAGCCCACACGCTCTCATGCACTGTTACTCCAGTCATAACCTCCTCCCCGACCCTGCACCCTTCCTCCGTCCCAGTCCTCTGCCCCAGGTCACAATCCCTTCCTTCACCCAAACTCCCTCCCAGCTCTCACACACCCTCCTGCAACCCAATACCTTACCCTAATTGCCCTTCTGCACCCAGCTTCCATCACAGACCGCACACTGCTTCCCTTAATAGCATGGAAGAGTGTGGCCCTTGACCACTTACCAAATTCTTGGCGTGCACCTCTGCCCCGATTAAAAATTATTGCCTACCCTTGGCCCACAGTCTGCTAGGCACTGTTCACACCTATAGAATGAAGCTATCTTTATATTAAAAAAAAACAAAACAAAACAACAACCCACTGCTGCAATTGCTCATATAAAGACATATAAAGTGCTCATATTGCACTTACAAAAGGCTGGGGGCATTAGGATAAATTTGTATGCCTGATATTTTCCTGTTTAATGGCCTGATCTGTACTTTTTTCACACTCGGATCACCTTTTAATTTCAATGGGAGTTTGGGGTGTTCAAAGGCATGCAGGAATAAGAAGAAAATCCTGAAATGTAGCACTGCACTAATATTGGTCTCTAAATTCAGACGTTTAAGACAATACCATGGAAATGCTTCTTCAATAAACACAGACTTTTAAGTCATTAACAGAGTGGCCCACTCCATTAAAATGTTAGTCTGTGTTTTATTGAAGAAGAATTTCCAGTCTGCTTTACAAAGAGAAGCTGCTGAACTCTCTTTCTTATTCAAATTCGACACATTAACACGTGGTTTGAACCGGGATGCAAACTTTCTGGGACATTATAGGGGCTCTTTGGCATACTTGCCTTTATCTAATTCTTGACTCCCCCCAACCCTGCTGTTCTGCTCTCTGATTTGCTCACCTTTATAATTTTTTTTCTGATTTGTCCTCCTTGATTACTGTTTTTGGTTCTCTGTGCCTTAAGTATTGAGTCTGTTCTGGTCTGGCTATGGTCTGAAGAAGTGGGTCTGTCCCACGAAAGCTCACCTAATAAATTATTTTATTGGTCTTTAAAGTGCTACTTGACTGCTTTTTTGTTTTGATACTATATAGACTGACACGGCTCCTTCTCTGTTACTATATTTCTGTCAGGATTTTTCAGAAGCCAGAATGGTGTCACTAGACTTTCTGATTCATAATATTTTGGGCTAAACATGATCTGAGATTTTGTCATATCTTGAAGACAGTTGTTGACTCTAGTCCTCATTCAAAACCCTTTGAAATCTAGGGAAAAGGTGTCATCACTTTCAATGGGCTTTTTATCATTCACTTGAGCTGGGTCTACACATGCAAGAAACTTCAAAATAGCTGTCCCTCTTTTGAAAGACCGCGAGGAGCATCTACACATGAAACACTTTCTTTCAGAAGAAAAATGAAGAAACGTGGTACAGACTTCAAAATCCCAATCCCGATCCCACATCCAGAAGAGTGTCCCATTTTGAAATACTCTTTTGAAAGAAGACACGTGTAGATGCTCCTCAGTGCACTCCTTCGAAAGAGGAGTCCACCATGGTGCCAGCCAGCTGGAGCACAGAGTGCCCTGGCCTGTGGCAGTGGGGCTCTATGATCCTTGCGTCCAGCCACCCTTAAAGCAATATGGACCAAGAAACCCTGTGGAAGAAAGCTGAGAGAGCGCTAGTAGCACAGCCACAAGCTGACAGCAGCACACCATCTCACCCACCCTGCAAAACCAAAACCAATAAAGTTGGCTAGCAGCTACCTGTCACAGGAGTCCCAGGGCTCAGGGCCTCACAGGCCTCGCAGGGTTCTGGAAATGAGGGGAAATAAAAGGGCACCCTTCTGGACAGAGCAGGAGCTGAGAGACCTCCTTGGCCTCTGGAAGGAAGAGGCGGTCCTCAGAGAATCGAGGGTCAAGCAGCTCAATTCCATAGCATTCATCTGCCTGGCTCAGGACCTCTTCACCCATGGTCACCTGGAGCGCACCATGGACCAAGTCCATAGTAAGGTCAAGCAGCTCCAGCAGGGCCATGCCTGGGCCCAGGACAAGGCCATCTGCTCCAGGGTAGGCCCTTTCACCTGCTTCTACTAGCGGGAGCTACAGGCCCTCCTGGTGCTCTGGGACAGCTTCCCATAGCTTGCCATCCTGAACACATCTATGGATAAGCGACAGCCAGAGGCAGAGGAGCAGCCAGGACTGGGGTGCCAGGAGCTGGACCCCCCCATGAAGCAATCGAGCAAGGAGGGGGACCTTGCAATCGACGTGCCCTCCCAGTCATCCAGCTGGGTGACTGGGATCTGGGCATTGCCAGACCTTGGTGAGGGACCCTCTGGTAAGTACACAGTGGGGTGCGCACCCTGGACTGTGAGGTGGGGGTGATGCAGCTGCCAGCCAGTCATGCACATGACCAGTGGTCCTGGGCCAGACACTTCCTGGCCTTGCAGGGTGCCCAGCACCTCGTGACAGCCTCTGATGATGGCCAGCACCCACTCCCATGGCCAGTGCTATGACCTGCATGTGTGGCAAGAGGTAGTCGGGACTGGACAGCACCTGGGGACTGTCTCCCATGGGCTGGGAACCCCTACCCACCCAAGATGCCCCATGGCTACCGTGCCTTTGGATGGGACGTGTTGCCCCTGGGAGGGGTGGGGGGATGGTGCCCCAAGGGGAAGGGATGTGGTCCACAGGAGGGCAGGTTGCCCTTGAGGAGAGGTTTGCACTCTATGGTCATGGCCCCAAGGGCCATAATATGGGAATGACACACCATCTTCTCTCCATACAACTGAGCCATCTGATGGCCTAGAGAGCCCCATGACCTCCATCATCCCAGAAAGCCCCCATCAGTGGTGGAGAGTGCCCAGGCACCTGCCCCACACACAAAATGATGTCGAGCCCCTGGCCGGAGACCCCCTTCAGTGGATGGAGGATGACATGGCCAGCTGCCACCAGTCCAAGGAGGCTGAGCAGCATATTTGCTTTGCCATGGCTAACATAGCATGGTGGAGGGTGGCCTGGGACAGGCTTATGGCCAACCTGAAGGACATCAGCAGCATCCTGCAGGAGCACGCAGCCGATGTGGCTCACCTCCTGACCACCTTGCCACTCCTGCTGAGCACCCTGCCATGCTGCCTGCTGAGCCCTTCCCACAGCCACCATGAAGAGCACCATGTTGACATCCCTGACCAGACGCTCCCACTGGGGGACAAAGGTCCCGGCTTCCATGCACTGGCAGAGCCCAGAGTTCCAGAATCCACGGGCATCATGTGTCTGCTCGGCCCTGCCCACATAGACATCTGCGAACTGGCCTCTGGACTCCATCAGACCCTGGAGCACCACCGAATGGTAACCCTTGCAGTTCACATATTGGCTGGTGCTGTGTAGCAGGGTGTAGATGGAGATGTGCAGCCCATCCAGAGTGCAGAAACAACTGTGGAAGCCGAGTGCAGCAATGTCCATGACGGCAGCATCTGGATCCCCCAGGCGGATGACCCTGTGGAGCAGCATGGTGTTGATGGTCTGGATGAACTGGATAGGAGGGAGGACATGCGCTCTCGTGGGGGTGTGGTGTGGCGTTTCCACCCCCTGCCCCCTCCCTGACCTCCCTGCCCCCTTCCCACCCTCTGCCACTGAGGGTCTCCCTTGCCCTGGATCCTCCGCCCCCCTCCCCGTGGAGGGCATGTGATCCAGGCATGGCTTACCTCCATGAGCACAGCCCCAATTGTGGCCTTGCCCACCCCAAACTGTTGTCCCATGGAGCAGTAGGAGTCTGGGAGGCAGCTTCCAGATGGCTATGGTGACCTGCCTCTTGAAGGAGGGAGTGGGCCACATGCAGTTGTTCTGGTGCCTGAGTGCGGGGGAGAACCAGTGGCAGAGCTCGTGAAAGACCTGCTTGCTCATGCGGAGGTTCCAGATCCATTGGGCATCATCCCACTCTTCCAGTACCAGGCGCTCTCACCAGTCGGTGCTGCTGGTGTGGCTCCAGAGGCACCGGGACACATGGGGCGTGGCTGGTGGGGTCCTGGGTGGGGCGACTTCAAGGCCCCACAGGGAATTCTTGGCCACCCAAGTAGACGGGAGGCGGCCATGAGACTGTGCACAGCAGTGACAGCATAGTCTCCGAGAGCAATGTGTCCTCAGCCAGGAGCAACAGCTGGGAATCCATGGCAGTGCACTCTGAGCTCTGCTTGGCCAGGGGCAGCTGGGCAGCAGTCAGCTCATGCAGGCTGGGGGTGCTGGGGAGGCAATCTTTAAGGAAGAAGCTGTCTACAGCCCCGGAAGGGCTTGTCGGCCACGCGACCCCGTCCACACAGTTTCCATCTCCCTGTCTTCAAAAGAGTGCCTGGAGCCATGTGGATGCCCCTTTTCGAAAAAACGCAGTGGTCTTTTGAAAAGGCGGAGAGAAGGTTCAATTTGATTTTTAGGTGGGGGTCGCTATCTTTCGAAAGCCGTGCTTTTGAATGCCCTCGTTCGATTTTCACTCTTTCAAAAGGGTGCTTATGTGTAGGCAGCTTTATTCTTTACTGTTGCGTCTACACTACATTCCTCTTTCAAAAGAGGAACGCAAATGAAGCGCTGATTTACAAATCTTGCGCTTCATTTGTATAATCTTGTCTGATCACTTTTTTGGAAGAGTTTTTTTGAAAGAAAAGCCCAGTGTAGATAAGGTTCTTCAAAAAAGGGTTTTTTATTTTTTTGTCTGTTTTTTTGTTTGTTTTTTTAAGAATCCTTATTCCTGAAAAAAATGAGATTTACAGGGTCTTTTAAAAAAAAGAGTATTTTTTTCGAAAGAACCTCTTCTACACTTTTTTTTTTAAAAAAATCTCTTCCAAATAAGTGATTGGATGAAATTATACAAATGAAGTATGAGATTTGTAAATCTGCATTTTCAATTTCCCTCATTTGCATTCTTTTTTCGAAAGAGGAATGTAGTATAGACACAGCATGTACTTAAGTAAGCATGTACTTAACTTTGAGAATTTGCTTAAATCACATTTACCTCAAAGGGATTTAAGCATAAGATGTAAATTAAACACATGCATAAGAGTACATTTAAACTGGGGTGGTTTTTAGAACATGTTCTTTAAAAATAAAAACACATTAAAAAGTGAATTCTTCAGGAAAAAAATCCGTTGGTCGGCAAGGCATGGTGAGGGGAAATTATCTGTGTAAGAGAGACAGACGCAGACTTTTTTAAAAATGCTTGGAGTCATCAGAAGATAAAAATGACTCCATTGAGACTGTAACTTCTGGGACTAGGAACTTGTGTAGCCTCCCTCATTTGTTAAGTCCTGGTTGTTCTGTACCCTCTCTAGTCCAAAACTCTCTCCACCAGTAACATTCATAATCTGGCCTGAATTTAGTTAGTGGGAAAAACTCTTATCATGGGTGTGGCCAAGTTTCCCATAAAGTTCTCAGTGTGCTGTGCTGTTATTTAGCTCTAATTTACCCACACCTGTATTCTAACAGCCCAGTAATCGGTGAAAGTGTTGGTAATGTGCTAGACAATATTGAGCTCCCCATAGTTTGGCAAATTCTCTCATTCAGCACCAGTGAGGTCCTGAGGGTGCCAGGTGAGAGAGATTCAACCTGTACCTAGTACCAAACCCTTTCTGGACACGAGCGCCTAAAGTGAGGTACCTATGCTCATATTTGAAGAAGTTGCCTAAGTGGGAGTTGAACGTACTCAGCATGTTTGGAAAAAGAACAAATAATACTTTTGTGATTGTGATTTTCCAGGGTATGTAACTTTTATAGCCAGAAGCATTACAGAGAATTCTGTTTGAGGCTGATCATATATCCAGCAACACTGCCAAGACCTTCCAAGAATTGAATTATGTTACAATGATTTAGCCAGTGTTAAAGCCCTTTCAATATCCCTGAGAAATCCTTTGGGCTGAAGGTGAAGTTGAAATTCGAAAGGGAAGTCTCTTCACTTTTGAAGGTGATGGCCAACTTTTATAGCGACAAATTCCAATTGACCACATTCATGTCCACTGCAGGGTGAGCCATAGTGAACTTCTAGTCTTTGGACTTCTTCATTTGCTGTATTGATTTCCTCTGACTTTTTTTTTAAAGCCTTTCAATTATACACAAAATAAATGAGTCTGTTTTTTACGTCCATTAATTATTACATTCCATTTACATTTTCTGTTTATTTTCTCCCCCTCTGTATGGAAGCTATTGAAGTTCTGGTGATTCAGAATGCTCTGGGAACACTGTGTGGCTTTCCTTCTTGTTTGTCCATTGTAACAGAGCTCATTTTTCAGTGGAGGTTTCCCATTATTTCCAGGAAAAATGTGGTCAAACCCATGTACTCCCAAACCTTTTGATCTCCTGAATCCTCTTCATATCCCAGATAAAAAAGTCAGTGATTAAGACAGAGTTCCTAAAAGGACACATAGTCAGGCTTCTCTTTGACCAAAATGGTTTCCCAGTGAATCAAACCTTTCTCAGCTCGGGGGGGCTCCACAATAGGCCCTGAAAAGATGGATAGAGCAATTGTCCTGTTTAGTGATCCACGAAAGGGAAGGGGTCCTTGGTGAAGGGAGACCTACACTAAGTCTGACCTGACACTGCAGGAATAAGACAATAAAAGGTCAAGGAGACTAACGAGAGGAAAAATGGAGACAATGGGTGCCACAGCTAGCACACAGCTCCTGCCACACAGACTATGGGGCAGCAACGTTAACTGCCTCAGACATGTGAAGGGCAAGTGAAGCGTAAAGAACTTGAAGTTTCCTTCTTAAGAATTGTGGCCCAGAATCGTCAGGATTTACCCAGGCCTCACAAAGAGGTCAAAGTGACACAGCTGGACCTGAGATGAATAAAAAATAAAGATTATCTAATTGGAGAGGAGAAAATATATAGATGTTATATAGGCCTGAACTAAAAAAGCAGCAGTTTGTCAGTTAGCTTCTGCAGAAAAAGTTGCAAGACACATTTTTGGGGGGAATTGTAGGGGGAATTTTTGCTTTATTCTATTATCATGATGCCTATGTATGTGAGGTTTTTTTTTTTTTTTTTTTTTTTTTTATGAACAAAAAGATTCTTAGTTCAACCTGGCAGGCTTCAGCACTGAGAACTTCCTCAAGTACTCAGCAATTGTCTCTTTCTCTACTTGAAAGAAACCTTGTTCTTGTGATCTGTTTGGAGACAAAAGGAGGAATCTTTGTGGCTTGTGCATGTATCCCTGTTGTCAATGGCATCTCCATTATCACTTCTTTGTAGCTAGGCCTTGCCCTCATTAAAGTGAACGGTCCCTTCCTACACAGGTTGGGCGAATACTCTAAATACTATTTTTGCATTACGCATAAACAGACCAATCTTTAGAGATGTTAACAACTGCCTGCTGCTCCCCAGGAACATTTAAAAGCTTAATCATAGGATGCAGGAAGAAAATCTTCCTTGGTTCTATTTTTCATATAAATGGGGAAACATTTTTGCCATTTAAACCACATTCTTCAGCTTTTCAGCGACCCTGTCTGATCTTTAGACTGGAGACATACAGGCACTGACATTTATCAGAGCATCATTTCCAGGATGTGAACTGGCAAACGGAGGAGAGGTTTTATTAAGCTTTTCACAACTTCTTAAATACACCCACTTAAAGATAAATAGCACAATGCAAACACAGCCTTCATTTGTATGGCATCCTGTATAGCAACTTCATCCCTCTAGCCAAAAACAAAAAAAAAAAAAAGTTTAATAGGGTCGGGAATGTTTGGTGGGCCAAGCATAAGAGTGGAAACCAGGGCACCGGACTTCTTTTACCAGTTCCACTCCTGGCTTGTTCTGTAATCTCAGACAAGTTGCTAAATCTCTCCCAGTCTCAATTTCCCCAGATGAAAGACGGATAATAACACTCACCTTTCAAGGCACATTGAGATCTTTGATTAAAGGTGCTATTTAAGTACTAAGGGATACTAATCATTGCTTACTATTTTATTACAAATAGGAGGGAGGAAAAATTAATGAAGAGTGTGTTAGGGAACAAGCAATATATTAATCAACTGACAGATGATTAGCAAAAATACATAATTTAGAAGGATTTGCTTTTTAAGATGACTCGGCCAAAATAAAATTATTTTAAGAGTTATGTAGGTCAGGAACTATTTGGTAATGACTTTGAGACTGGGGAAGAGAGTAGACAATATTCTCCTTTCTAGCTCTGATTCTTCTACCTATGTAATTACCTAAATTCAAAATGTGCTCCAACCCACCCAAGGAAGCTGGATTTCACATTGGAACTGTTATCCTCAGTTTCTGTATTCAACTTCATTTTGATTTTATTTTTCTTGCCCTCCAGAAAGGTAGGTGGGCATGGCACTTTACAGAAAATTTAAAGACTGGTTTTTACCCAAACAATCTTGCAATTTAAAGGGTTGCACTTGCTCCCTTTGAAGTCAATGGAAAAACGTACATAATTCTTGAAAGCATTCTACGCAAAACCTAACTGAAAAGGGGCAAATCTTGAACTGGCCTGCATTGCAGGATGCCAACACTGTATTCCAAAAGTAAAGGACTGATTTTTTTTGCTTTGCTTTGTTTGTTTTTGTTTTTTGTTTTGGTTTACTCTGGTACTCTTGCTCCACTTTCCCTGGTACTGATGATGATGATGATGACTATGACAACAGCGTGCAGTATTCAGCTTCATTTGCCAGGAGCATTTCTTCCTACTTTTAGAAACACTGAACAGCTTCAGATCTTGACTATTGGCAACGTTATATTGGCCGCACAAGGCCAAACAGAAGGGGTGCTGTGCAATTCTGCTCTGCTGGAGAACAAATCTGCATGAGGGAGCTCTGCACTTCCCCCACAAACTGTATAAGTTCCAAGATTATCTCTGAAGAGGGAGGTAGCCTGGGAAGAGGCTGTGGGTCTCTATAAACTATAGCCAGTGTGTTTGGGCACATCATGGATTCATACTGCCCATTCCCACGTGTGCAGGAGAGGTTAGGGTGGGAAACTGCATGGGTCACTGCTTCATCACTGATTTTGCTGGTTTGAAATTAAGTTTCCAGTGAGTAGAATAGTTTCATCTAGCCTTTGCTTGCTTGTTTAGAATTGGGCCCATCAAGCATAATTTTCTGATCTGGCACAGGCAGTACATGTGTATTGTCCCAATCATTTGAAGTCATGTTTCAGCAGGGGTAATGCTTAAAAACAAAACAAAACAACAACAACAACAACAACAAAACCAACAACAAAACCCAAAAAACCCACAAGGCCTTTATAGCCAGGATTCTGCCGTACTATAATCCGGCAACAAAAGCAACACCATGTGACCTAAAAGACTAATTACATAGTACAAAGGAGTAAATCCAACTACCTTTTCTTCAGTTGAGGACACTACTTATGAAGTGTCCTTTGGAATTTGATACCATGTTTGATAGGTTGCAGCTCTGGTTGATAATGGCAATAGCATTAAAGTAATGTCCTTAGACTTCTGTTCTGGAAGCAAACATTTGATGTAGTACCGCATTACATTTTGATTAAGACACTAGAAAGATACAAAACCAAACCTGACCAATTTAAAAGACTTAAAAGCTAATTGATAGGTCTCAAAATGTAACTGCAAATGGGTAATCATCATCAAATGGGTATTTTTCTAGAAGAGTCCTTCAGGGTTCTGTTCTTGGTCAAAGGCTCTTTTACCCCTTTCCCTTAAGGCTGAAGGATTTTTGTCATTTTCCAATGGCAGTTCTTGTCTCTGGTCTTCTGCCAAAGCCCACTTATGTCAAAAGAAGAGATGGTATCAGCTTCAATGGGATTTGGATCACGCCCTTATTCTTTGATTTTGGAAAGCTCTTAAACAACTTTGGCAACGCCTACACTTAGTAAAAACTTTGAAAAGGCCATGCTAATGGCCAGATCGAAGAATACTAATGAGGTGCTGAAATGCAAATTCAGCACCTTATTAGCATGCCGATGGCTGCGGCACTTTGAAATTGCCGCTTTTCACTGCTGCGCAGCTCGTCTACACTGGGGTCCCTTTCGAAAGGACCTCACCAACGTCGAAATCCCCTTATTCCTATGAGCTCCTAAAGGCCATAATCAAATCACATCTTGACAAGTTTGATAGGTGGCACTCCTGAAGTCTGTCACTGTAATGGGCTTGTAGGAGTAAGGGGATTTCAAAGTTGGTGGGGTCCTTTCAAAAAGGACCCTGGTGTAGACAAGGCATGCACCAGCAAAACGCGGCAATTTCGAAGTGCGACAGCTGCCGGCATGCTAATGAAGTGTTGAATATGCATTTCAGTGCATCATTAGTATTCTTCGATCTGGCCATTAGCATGGCAATTTCGAAGTTCTTACTAAGTGTAGACACAGCCTGTGAGGTTACGGTACTCAATATTTGCCATTGGTACAACCTCCCACTGGAATATTGTGTCTAGCTTTGGTGTCCACAGTTGAAGAAGGATGTTGACAAACTGGAAAGAGTTCAGTGAAAAGCCTCATGATCAATGAAAATATTTAAGATCATCCATTACAGTGACGGACTTCAGAAGCACCACCTATCAAACTTGACAAAGAGAAGTTCAAGATGTGATCTGATTATGGCCTTTAGGCAAATAAATAGGGAATGGAAATTTGATAATATAGGGCTTGTCAGTTTAGCAAACGAACATATAAGAAAATTCAATGACTGGGTTTTTAACAAACTCAGATTAAAAATAAAGTTCAAATTTATAACAATGAATGTAATTAACCATTGGAACAAGAATGTGGTTCCTCCATCATTAGGTATTTTAAAACCAAATTGGAACTTTTTCTAAAATATATGCTGTAGTTCAAACAGAAATTAATTCAGGGAAGTCTTACGGCTTGTGTGATGCACAAGCTCAGACTCACACTAATAGATGTTCATAGTGGTCTCTTGGCAGGCCACATCTAGCCCCCAGGAGTGATTTTTGTCCACCCCTGCTCTATGCTCTGCAGAATGAAGTAAAAGATTCTTCTACAAGCCACCTTCCTAGATATCTTCCCACTGCCAAGCTCTGCTGCTTGGGCTAAATACTATTACTTGCAATTGCCATGGACAGAGAAGTATAAATAGTGATTACTCTAAACAATAATTGTGGAAAGCAGTTTATAGTGTTACACACATCTCATAGAAGTGGAAGGGATCTTGGGAGGTCATCAAGTCCAGTCCCCTGCCCTCGTAGCAGGGCCAAGCACCATCCCTTTTTTAAAATCTATTTGCCCCCACAGCCACCCCAAGAATTGAACTCACAACCCTGGGTTTAGCAGGCTAAGGCTGTTAAATATGACTTAAGCCAGTGTTTGCCAAACTTAAAACATTTGCATAATCCTTTCAGGGCTTCAGCCTTATCAGCACCGCCTCCCCCCACCGCAGGTGCTTATCTTCTGATTTTTTGGCATTTAATTTCTGCTGCCTACCCCTGGAAATCTTTTTGCCTACCAGCACTGATATGCATACCGCACATTGGGAAACACTGGCTTAACCCAGTCCTGGAATAACCTTGAGCAGCATGCAAATTAATAGAAAAACCAAGTCTGTGAATAACTGGCAAATAGAAAAAGAGGCTAGATTAGATGAATAAAATATTTGCTGCAAATAGTGTGCAGAGCTGGAGACATAAAGAACTAGATCAGTTGAAACCTCTGAGGTTGTAAGGGAACCTGGGGGCCACATGTACCTCTGTTTGAGGACCTACCTACATTAGATAAATTTACACTAGTAAAATCACCCTTATGTAGTAGAATGGGTGTAAACACCTAGAATAGATGTTCTTTTCTGGTGTAAAGTGTATTTTACAGCAAAGTGGTTTACTTTGGTAATTTAATAGATTAAATTCATGCTTTAAGATCTGCTTTACTTAGGAGTAGTGCACTTATATTAGAGGTTTGCATGCTGCAAGTCATTAAAATATTTTCTTCCCATTGTACAGAAATCCTTAAAATTAAATGGGTTAGTATTTCCTTCATCAGCCTTTATTTTTTGGTAATGTTCTTAAACTGGATATTCCCTCTGAATAGAAACTCGTCTCTGGAATTAAAAAAAAGGCACACAATGTTTTTGAGCTATATAAAAAAATAAAAGTCATTAGGACTTTTCAAAGACTTTGTTTTGACTTGTTTATCACTAGGAATGAATAATGGAATAATAATAAAATGGAAGTTTGCTACATTAGACCCAAGGCCTAGTATTTTATTACAGCTGAGCACTTTGATCTTAAATTTTGGCCCAATACTGTTATCAAGCCACACTCAATATTCCTATTGATATCAGTGTGTGTACGTCATATGGTATACATGCAGAATAAGAGCTTTATGAAAAGAAGCAGGTGTTCTTGCACAATGTGTTCAGATTTATATGGTCCACATGAGACCATGAGTCTAAAATTTAGCAAACATCTAAATGAATTTTATCTAAAAAGGGAGGCAAATGAAAAAAATACTTTAATAATAAATATCTGTGATATATTATTCATCAGCCATAGATCTTCAAGCACTTTACCAAGGAGAGTATTTTTATCCTCATTTTACAGATGGGAAAACTGAGGCACAGAATTTGATTTTGCCCAAAGTTATTCAACGGGCAAAACAGAGCCAGAAACAGATCCTAGGGCTCTGAATGCCATTGCAAGACACTATTCAGTAGACTACACTGCCTAAGTTGTGGTTTGATGAGCGGAAAAGGACTAAGGCCTTGCTTACATGATAACATTTTACACTACTTACGTGTGGTTGTGTAAATCAAGTGAGATGGCCCCATTCTGACCACAACGTTATGGTAAATAGTAACAGAGAGGGAGCCGTGCTAGTCTATATACTATCAAAACGAAAAAGCAGTCAAGTAGCACTTTAAAGACTAACAAAATAATTTATTAGGTGATGAGCTTTTGTGGGAGAGACCCACTTCTTCAGACCATAGCCATGGAGTCTGTTCTGGTCTGGCTATGGTCTGAAGAAGTGGGTCTGTCCCATGAAAGCTCACCTAATAAATTATTTTGATAGTCTTTAAAGTGCTACTTGACTGCTATTTTGTTATGGGAAATGTGGAACAGAAGAAATCACACTCAAGAATAGTCATGAATTGTTGATGTGATTCTGACCTTGAAGCACCCTGGCATACGTTAACTGTATGGTTGCTGTCAGCCTCAGGTTAGCTAACACAACTCTTCACAAATATGCTGTCACATAACAACCCTGGAATAAAGACAAGCCCTAAAATCTATGAAATTGAGGAATACAGGTTAATTATTCCTATGTCCTTTTCTACCCAGGCGCCATAATCACTCATGTGACATCCTTTATGTCTTTTGCTGTGTCTGTTTGTGAAGGATGTGTTACTCATAATTTCTGAATGGCTTCATTTGCATTGTTGCTTTTCATGAAACTGCAGTGTGAGCTGTTCGCACCTGGGACCGGGTGGCTTAGTGGCTAGGCCCCCTGGCCATGGCCTGTTGGGTGGGTCTTCAGCCCCACCCGAGAATCTATGGGTTAAGATTGGGGTGCGGCCCCAAGAATCTAGTTCCCCCCTTGGTAGGAGAGGGGTTCCCTGGGGGGTGGGGACGGGTGGCTCCTCACTCCTCTCAGTGCCTGGGGGAGGGCCCAGGGCTGTGCCCTCCAGCAGCAATCGGGTGGTATCACTGGCTGCCTCAGAGCCAGCTCCTGCCTTTTAGCTGCTCAGCCTCAAACTAGGCTGGCTTCCTTCCTTTTATATCCCTCCAGGCCTGACACTGGCCCCAGGTGAACCGGGGTGGGGCTGATTGGGCCAACGGGCCTTGTTTGACCCCTGCTTTGCCTGGCCTCCCTCTCACACTCTTACCTGCAGTTCTTTATAGTTTGGAGTTTGCAAGTATGTATAATACTACTACTAATAATTTGTTTTTATTAAGCACCTTTCGTCTGCTTATCTCAAGGTCTTTCACATATTATACTAATGAATTCAACTTCACTACAGCCCTGTCAGGTAGTGGTTATTGTCTCCATTTCATGTGTGGGTCAGTTTTGCTGTTGGTAGTTTACCATTCATGACTTGCCCAAGGTCATGCAGGAAGCCTGTGGCAGGACTGAGAATAAAAAACAGATCTCCCATTCTGAGGCCTTAACAACAAGACCATCTTTTCTCTTTATGAGGCTATTATGCAGTTTATATAGATTTACACATGTTTTAAATAAGTAAAGTTTCAAAGATCTGACTGTTCTGAACAAAGGTTCATACATAAATGAATTTTTTAAAAATTGCAAAGACTGCTTGCAGATTTGCATGCCTAATTGGTGCACACAATCACAGTGACTGCACGCATAACCAATTTTGTGCATGCAATTTTCTGAAAGTTTAGACCCAAAATACACAGAAATGTAACAGGAAAGAACTGGTTTTAAATAAAACTCATGTAATGTATATATATCAGGATTAGATCAGAAACTAAAGTTAAGGATGTTTGAATCTAGAATTTTGACTTGGGCATGGTATAATTTTAGCAGTCCTTGTTATACACTAGATCGGTTTAATAAATTATCTTAAGATGTCTTGCACTTATCTTCATTAGATAAATGACAAATTTCCCATCAAAGTGCTCAGAAGACTAAACTGGTAAGTTTATCAATATTTTGTCTTATAACTAGTCCATATGCCTTTGTTTTTGCAAATCAGACACAATCAGGAAGCTTTGATATGTAGAAAATGCTAAGGCTGTTTTGTTTTGCTAATGAGAGTTGTTTGAATCCTACTCAGTTAAGAACTTGATTAACTAACAGTTGTTATTTAAAGATATGCTAAAGTTTGTCACACATAAGAGTCTGGGTTCTATTTATACACCCATCTTCAATGGCCATATAAATAGTTTTCCATGAGTACAGCTGAGTAAGAATTGAATTTGAGATTTTAGGATTTGGCCTGTTGAAAATGGGTCTAAAAAAACTATGTTAAAAATATTCACAGGCCCACACACCTTTGAACGTTCCTCTGTGGAAATTCTTCTGTGGAAGTTTACAAATTGCTACCATCTAACGTATAGTGCAAAAAGAAGGTAGAGCCAAATTGTTAGCTGGTGCAAATCACTGTAGCTCCACTGTCTTCAACAGATCTGTAGCGGTTTACATCAGGTGAGGATCTGGCCCATAATCTTTAAGACACTAAATCTTTCTTTGCAAAGTGTCAGGCAGATGGATGTCTGCAGCAGCATAGCCTTCTTTAAGCCTGGAAGTTCTCACTAAAGGGCTTCTTTCTTTCTTTCTTTCTCACTTTCTTTCTTTCTTTCTTCATCAAGTCCTTTCCTCACTGATCTGATAATGAGAGGGGAGCTGTTAGTTAACTCCTGACAACACACTGTAAATTTACTAAAATGAAAGTCTTTAACAAGGATTGAAAGAAAATCACTGAGAGACTCTCAGCTGACAGTAGATTAATTAAATGATATTATAGAAATAAGCACAGGCTGACAGAAGACTGGATTTGGCCGGGAGCAGGTTTGTTATTGGACTGAGGCTTGTGGGTAGAGTGATTATAATACCTTATCTCCAGTATCAGAGGGGTAACCATGTTAATCTGTATCTGCAGAAACAATGAGAAGTCCTATGGTACCTTATAGACTAAGAGATTTTTTGGAGCATAAGCTTTGGTGGGCAAAGACCTGCTTCATCAGATGCATCAGAAGTGGGTCTTTGCCTACCAAAGCTTCTGCTCCAAAAAAATCTGTTAGTCCATAAGGTACCACAGGACTTCTTGTTTTGACCCTATCCCCAGACATCTGCATATAGTGCAAAAAAAAACAAAAACCAAACCCTCTTTGGCAAATGTTGAAATGTTACAAGTGAAATACAACCAGCTAAGTGTCAACAATTGTTCACGGCTCATTGTTCAAGATAAAATTTACACCCGCTATTCAGGCATTCTCCCACACCCTCTAGTAAGGTATTTACTTTGGTACACTTGGCACACTCATCATTTAATATATGGGGCTAACATGTCACGTAAACAATTTTGCAGTTACGCATTTGGACCACATTTATTCTGCAGTTATACTTAGATACAGTGCTTTTTTTCGAGAAAAAAAAGTTGTGGAACTCAAGCCCCAAACCACCTCCTGTCCTCTGGCTTAAACCTCCCACCCCCCATAGCTCCCATCTGCTCCCCCCTCACCACCAGGCATCTTAACCTCCTGCAACCCCAAATCACCCCCAGGCTTCGCCTGCCCCACAGCCCCAGCCCCCTCACTCTAAATAAATGCCATCCCCCTCCTACAGAGCCAGGCACCCCCAGTGACCATCCCAGCTCTAAATCAATGCTGTCTCTGAAAACCAGGCACACCTAGGCTCCTGCTGTAACTCCAGCCCCCTCCCCTCACCCAAAGCCAGGCATCCCCAGTCCCGCTCTAACCCAATTCCCTTCCTCTCCCCCAGATCCAAGCCCCCTGAAGACACGCTGCCCCAATTGTATATTCTGGCAACTCACTGATGGAGTTGCTGATGGAGCCAGGGAAGAAAAAGTCAGACCGGGCCTCCAGGGTTGTGCTGGGCTGAGGCACCACATGCTGCACCATGCCAGAGCCACCTGGGCAGCATTGGGCCACAGAACTCATGCGGTTCTCAGCGAGAACCATGGGAGCTGTGCTGGGGTAAGAGTGGCAACAGGGAACACCTCCTCTGCTGTGCCACACTTGCCCAGCCCCACTCTGATCTCCCCGCCAGGACCCCCCCACCATCAAAAAAGGTGGAACAGCGTTCCGCCAGAAAAAAAGCCCTGTGCTTTTTCTGTCGTGCTAGCAGAAGATAGAGATAAAACTTTTTCCAGCATGAGTGTAATGCCCTGGCAGTTGGTAAGTTGGTGCAGTGGCAACTAGTAATTGACGGGGCTGCAGGTAGCATCCTCACACCCTCATTAGCTAGTTAATGAGATCTTCAATGTGAAAACTGGGATGCTGATCTGAAAGGGAGGGAGGTTGCCACAGGGAAATATTTTTGTGGAGAGTTAAGGGAGGTTAGCCTGAAGCAGGAAGAAAAAGGGTTGCCCTTTCCTCTCCAGCCCCTTTCATAATGACAAAGTAGGACACTTTCCTCCCACTCTTCCCTTTATTGTAGCATTTCTCTCTCTCTGTCTCCTTTGCTGCTCTGACCTGGTTGCAGTGTCTTCTTGCTCTGACCCCACCTCCCTTTCCCTTTTTTTCTCTCCCTCCCTCTCCGCCACCCGGAAAAACAAGCAGCAGAGACAGTAGGGGATCTGAAATGACTTCATCCACTCAAGTTTGTATTCCCTCCTCTGTGCTTCCTTCCTGCTTTGTAGGGGCACATGCAGACAGTTCTACATCTCACCTTACTAAAGCCTGTATATTCTGACCTATGGCTCCTGTAACTCAAGCATTGCAAAGTGGCAGATAGGTGTAACGTAGCTTCAAGGGGCTAACATAAGTGTAGTTCTGTAAGAAATGACCCAGTGGTAGCTGGAGTCCATGGCCATCCTTACAGCAGAGAAAGAGGGAAGGAGTAGGGGATGCCTGGTGCAACCCCTTCCACCAAGTGCCCCAGGTGCATGGCCTGGGCAACTTGTCCAACTTCAGATCATGCCCCTTCCCTGCCCTTCCCCCAGCCTGCCCCCTAACCTGCTCCCTGAGCAACCTCACTGGGAATTACCTGGGACAGGTCTCTGGCAGGAGGGTTCACCCCCCACCATAGTCACCATACAACACCAGCAGCAGCCTGCTGTGCTCCTCCACATCTTCCTGGCTTGCTGAGCCCTGCTTCTCCACAGGTGGCTGGGAGTGAAGGCTGCTTCCCTCTATGACAGAGAAGCAGGGCTCCGCGGGCTGCGAGTCCATGGAGGAGCAGAGCGCACTACCACTTGCACTGTCTGCATGGTGAGTGTGGGGGAAGGGCAAGGGGAGGTGACCCTCACTGCTGCTGCCACAACCTACCCCCACCACCTGCATCCTGCCTCAGGTCATCCTCCCCACCTCTGACCATAGGATGCATGGGACGTGCCACCGTGGGGCCCCCAGAAATGCAGGGCCTGGGCTGGCTGCCCAACCTTATCCTATGGACAGGATGGTTCTGCCATAATTTCTAATAATCATATTCAGACCTTACAGAGCCTTCTTTCTCAGCAGAGCCCAAAGCAATTTTATAAGGGATTAAGCCATGGGGCTGGCAGCCACCATGTGCTCTGAGGCAAGGTGGGAAGAGGACCCAGCTCTGAAGCCCTGGGAATGGCAGGACCAAGGATGGAAGAAGTGCAACCTAGGGCAGTCTGCGCTTCCTAGACCTTGGCATTGGCTCCTTCCCATATACTCTCGAAGCCACATTGAGCTGCATCAATTCAAAGGGGCCTGGAGCTGTGATGGCTGGGATTCCGGGCCTCTTTAAACTGCCAAGCCCTTGTACATCTACCCGCTTTACCCCACCTCACAGAAGGCCTGGGAATAAGTACCATTTTCCTCATTTTACAGATGGGAATGCTAAGGAAGAGAGACTGGCCTTAGATCACACAGTCAGCAGCAGATCTGGGATTAGAATCCAGATTTCATGAGATGTACACCAGTGTTTTACTTACTCAACTATGTTGTCTCCAATATAGTTTCATTGCCTATGGTCTACCTATTCTACAGACCCCAGAACAGCTCTCTGAAGCAGTAGCCTGTGGAGAATTTTCAAAGAATTCATGGGAGATCAGGTCAAACACTAAGTCAACAGTGTGCCCTTGTAGTCTATGAGTCAACAGTGTGCCCTTGTAGTCTATGAGTCAACAGTGTGACCTTGTAGCCAAGATGGCTAATGGCATGTTGGGTTGTATTAGGAGAAGCATTTCCAGCAGATAAACAGAAGTTATTATTTCCCTCTACTCAGTGCCGGTGAGGTTACATCTGGAGTATTGTTTCCAGTTCTGGGCCCACCCCAGTATAGAAAGGATGTGAACTCATTGGAGGGGATTCAACAGAGGGCAACGAAAATGATTAAGGGTCTGAAGCACATGACCTCTGAAGAGAGGCTGAGGGATATGGGCTTACTTAGTTTGCAGAAGAGAAGACTGAGGGGCAATTTGATAGCAGCCTTCAACTTCTTGAAAGGGGGCTCTAAAGAGGATGGAGAGAGGCTATTCTCAATGGTGGCAGATGGCAGAACAAGGAGCCACGGTCTGAAGTTATAGAGGGAGAGGTGTAGGTTAGATATTAGGAAAAAAAATTTCACCAAGAGGGTGGTAAAGCACTGGAATGCGTTGCCTAGACAGGAGGTAGAATCTCCATCCCTAGAGGTTTTTAAGTCCTGGCTTGACATGGTACTGGCTGGAATGATTTAGTTGGAGTTGATTCTGCTTTGGGAAAGGGGCTGGACTAGATATCCTCCTGAGGTCTCTCCCAGCCCTAGAATTCTATAGTTCTAAGAATTCTATAATTCAGTTCACAAAAGCAGTCCTCTAAGTCCACTGAGCTGGTGTGATACCCAATTTTTCACCTCAAAATGGAAGCCAGAATAAACAGATCTCACTACCTGATCAGCAAAAAGTATTTTTGTTTCAGCTCTGGGAAAACAGTTGAGAAGTATCTGCATTTTCTATGGCCAAGTGGAGGAGACTGTTCCAGACTCACCTGCACAGAACTGGAAACCAGTAATTCACACAGTTATTGCAGCAGTGGTTACTCATCCTTCCCAAGCCAGGTCCATTCAGTAACCATACAGTGACCTGCATATTCTGGATATCCAGGTTTGGTTCAGACCACTGACTGAAGAGATTGCTTTGTCCTTAAAACCTGGCTGAGTGGCTGTGGATTCACAGGAAGGGAAGGAAACTTTTTGCAGCCATCTGGTGATCTATGCTTGACTTTACAGCAGGTTTTGGTTGAGTGCTCTTACTGTTGTGGGAAAGAGAGCCATAACTGCCTTCTAGAAACCAACCTTATCTGATAGCTGGCAGTCAAACGAGTGCCATTCTGAGTTGGGTACTGTTGCTTTGGAGATGAACATGATGATAGATAATATTTCAAGGGCATGTGATCAGTGTAGCTAATGCGACAAAGTCCACCAAGGGATTAAAGCAATTTAAATTCCTAAACTATGCAGGAGTTATTGAAGGAATACAAGTACCCACTACAGAAAGTCATAAATTTTAGAAAATAAATGGAAAAATGGTCTTTTTTTCTCAGAACATATGAATGTTCGGAGAGTGAGTCGGACCGATAGTTTTTCTAGCCCAGGTTTTAGTCTTCTGACAATAGCCAATGCTGGGTGCTTTGGAGGGAATGAACAGAACAGGTAATCATCAAGTAATCCATCCCCATTCACTCAGTCCAAGCTTCCAGCAAACAGAGGCTAGGGGCACTTCAGAGCATGGTTTTGTATACCTATCCATCCTGGCTAATAGTTACCTATCCTCCAAGAATTTATCTAGTTCTTTGAACCCTCTTAGGCTATGTCTACACAGCTGTGTTATTTTGTAATAAGCTATTCCAGAAGAGATTTTCCCAGAATAGCTTATTTCAAAATAGTATGTCTACACACAAAATGCTGATGGAAATAATGCTCAGTTATTTCAAAATAGAGTATCCACACACAATAGAGCCCCTGGCAGCACTACAGTTTATTTCTCAATAGCCCTTATTCCCTGTCTACACAGCTCCTATTCTGAAATATCTATTTTGGTGCTATTCCTCATAGAATGAGGTTTACAGAATTCAGAATAAATCACCCACTAACATTTTTTCAGTTTATGATTTTTCCTTTTATCCCCTAAGTTTATTTCCTTATCTTTCTCTCTTCACCCTTTTCTGTGGCACATTGGAAGAAGGTAAATATGAGGGACAAAATGAAAAAGGATGGAAAAGGCAACTTGTCTTATATTTTACATAACAGATGTGAAATAATAATAATCTATATAAATAAAAGCAAGATACTCAGCGCAACAAGGCAACAAGAAGGCAGCATGACTTGCAGGAATATACGTACAGATGGACGCACTAAGGCTATGTCTAGAGTTTAGCAATTGTTGACAGAAGTTTGTGTTGGAAGATATCTTTTGATAAAATTTTCTGTTGACAGATTGCAACCAAACTGCCAAGTGGATCGCAAGAGCAATCTGCTGTATCAACAGAGAGTGGCCAGGCTGCCCAGACAACTGGACAACCGGAAGCACAGCAGACAGAGCTTCCCAGTGTCCTTGCAGCCCCTTCTGTCGACAGAGGGCCCCTGGAACATCCAGACCAGCTTTCTGTTGACAGATCTCTGTCAAGAGAGGTGTTCTGCATCATGGGAAGTGGGATAAGACTTTTGACAAAACTGCTGCATTCTGTTGATGTACTGTTGACAGGCCGCCTTGGGAATCTGGAGGCTTCCTGGGTTTGGTTGACAAAACCCTGCAGTGTAGACATGGCCAAAGTGTTGCATCTGAAGCTCTTCAAATATTAACATAGCCTCTGATCTGTGTGTTGCCCACTTATAAATATTCTGGGGAACACATCTTCATCTTAACGGTGTGTAATTCAGTTTGGAGCATTCACATTAGGGAAAGGAAAGGTAACAGTTTTTTAAAATGTGTTATTCCCTTGCTGTGCTAATGCGGGATTTCTCCATTTAAATTAATTGTTAAATGGGAGTTTTCTTAATTGTTTTAGTCATTTAATTTGTATAGTGAAGAATTTTATAGATTCTGGAATTATGTATGTGTTGAGGCAATAACTGAGGAATAAAGCTATGTAGCGCCTTTGTGTGCCTTTGCGGTGTTGGGTTTGTTCTTTTGTTGCTGGCAAACGTCTATTTTTTCCTATAGTTTCATAGTCATTTGTAATGGTGAGTTTATGGAGGAGTGATTTGTTGTTGCATTAATACTAAAGAACAGTATGATTGATGCACTCATTATACAACAACATTTTTCTCCGTAATGTGTTTGAATATACAAACAAAAATATGCAGGCCAGCTGCAATATCAGATCAGTGTGGCCTATTTACAAAAATAAGGTCAATAGGGATTGCATTTTACAAGGGAATAATATGTTTGTCGTATGAATTCCAGTTGTCTTTTCCCCACTCATGTGAAGGGGTGCAATGCCTTAGGAACTGCTCTTTGAGAGACCTGGTAATAGGAGGCAGTCTAGCTGGTATTAGAGTCCTGAGTAAGGCTATGGGTAGACTAGAGGGTTTTGTCAGCAAAACGGACATTTTGTTGACAAAATCCATAGACTGTCCAGATTCCCAAGAGCGTTCTGTTGACAGTAAGTCAACAGAATGCAGCACTTTTGTTGACAGTTGTACCCCACTCAGCGTGAGGAAAAACGCCTCTGTCGACAGAGATTGTTGACAAAAAACTGGTCTGGACATTACAGGGGGCCTTCTGTTGAGACAAGGAGCTTCCAGGGCACCAGGCAACCCTGTCTGCTGTGAATCATCAAGTCATAGAATCATAGCGTTCTAAGGTTGGAAGGGACCTCTTGAGGTCATCTAGTCCAGACCCCCGCCTAAAGCAGGATCAATCCAAACTAAATCATCCCAGCCATGACTATGTCAAGCTAGGACTTAAAAACCTCTAGGGATGGAAATTCCACCACCTCTCTCGGTAAAGCGTTGTGGTGCTTCACCACCCTCCTGATGAAATAGTTTTTCCTAATATCCAATCTATACCCTCTCCCTCTGTAACTTCAGACCATTGCTCCTTGTTCTGCCATCTGTCACCACTAAGAATAGTCTCTCTGCATCCTCTTTAGAGCTCCCCTTCAGGAAGTTGAAGGCTGCTATCAAATTGCCCCTCAGTATTCTCTTCTGCAAACTAAATAAGCCAGAATCTTTCAGCCTCTTCTCACAGATCAGCTGTGTCTACACGTGCACGTTACTTCGAAGTAGCGGCACTAACTTCGAAATAGCGCCCGTCGCGGCTACACGCGTCGGGTGCTATTTCGAAGTTAACTTCGACGTTAGGCAGCGAGACGTCGAAGTCGCTAACCTCATGAGGGGATTGGAATAGCGCCCTACTTCGACGTTCAACGTCGAAGTAGGGACCATGTAGACGATCTGCGTCCCGCAACATCAAAATTGCTGGGTCCTCCATGGCGGCCATCAGCTGGGGGGTTGAGAGATGCTCTCTCTCCAGCCCCTGCGGGGCTCTATGGTCACCATGGGCAGCAGCCCTTAGCCCAGGGCTTCTGGCTGCTGCTGCGGCAGCTGGGGATCCATGCTGCAGGCACAGGGTCTGCAACCAGTTGTCAGCTCTGGGGATCTTGTGTTGTTTAGTGCAACTGTGTCTGGGAGGGGCCCTTTAAGGGAGCGGCTTGCTGTTGAGTCCGCCCTGTGACCCTGTCTGCAGCTGTGCCTGGCACCCTTATTTCGATGTGTGCTACTTTGGCGTGTAGACGTACCCTCGCAGCGCCTATTTCAATGTGGTGCCACGCAACGTCGAAGTTGAACATCGACGTTGCCAGCCCTGGAGGACGTGTAGACGTTATTCATCGAAATAGCCTATTTCGATGTTGCTACATCGAAATAAGCTATTTCGATGTTGGCTTCACGTGTAGACGTAGCCATCATGTGCTGTAGCCCCTTAATCATTTTTGTTGCCCTCTGCTGAACCTGCTCCAATACATCCACATGCTTTCTGTACTGGAGGGCTCAGAACTGGACACAATACTCTAGATGTGACCTCACCAATGATGAGTAGAGGTGAATAATAACTTCTCTAGATCTTATGGAAATGCTTCTCCTAATGCATCCCAATATACCTTTAGCCTTCTTAGCTATAAGGACACACTGTTGGCTCATATCCAGCCTCTTATCCACTGTAATCCCCAGGTCCTTTTCTGATGCATTGCTACTTAGCCAGTCAGTCCCCAGCCTATAACAATGCTTGGGATTCTTCTGTCCCACGTGTAGAAGTCTGCACTTTTCCCTGATGAACAACATCAAATTTCTTTTGGCTTAGTCCTCCAATTTGTCTAGGTCACTCTGGACCCTATCCCTACCATCCAATAGATCTACATGACCCCGCTAGCTGCAGATTTGTTGATGGTGCAATCCATCTTCTCATCCAGTTCATTAATAAAGATGTTGAACAGTACTGGCCCTAGAACCAGTCCTTGAGGCACTCCACTTGAATCCAACTGCCAACCAGACATTGAGCCATTGACCAGTACCTGCTGGGCCCCTCTGTCAAGCCAACTTTCTAGCCATCTTACAGTCCATGTATCCAATCCATACATCCTTAACTCATGTACAAGAATGTTGTGGGAGACTGTATCAAAAGCTTTTCTAAAGTCAGGGTATATCACATCCATTGACTTCCCCATGTCCACAGAGTCAGTTACCTCTCCTTAGAAGTTAATCAGATTGATCAGGCATGACTTGCCCTTGGTAAGTCCCCTCCTTTCCCCTCCTTCAAGTGCTCCATAATGGATTCCTTGAGGATCCCCTCCATGATTTTTCCAGGGACTGAGGTAAGGCTGACTGGTCTATAGTTCCCTGGATTGTTCTTCTTTCCTTTTTTAAAGATGGGCACAACATTTGCCTTTTTCCAGTCATCCGGGATCTCTCCTGATCTCCATGAATTTTCAAAGATAATGGCCAAAGGCTCTGCAATGACATCTGCCAATTCCCTCAGTACCTTTGGATGCATTAAATCTGGATGCAGGGATTTGTGTACCACTAGATTTTCTAAGTAGCTCTTAACCTGTTCTTTCCCCACCTCTTCCCATACTGCATTTCCTAGTGCCATAGTTCAGGAAATGATCTTGTCCATGAAGACTGAGGCAAAAAAAAGCCATGAATACTTCAGTTTTTCCTGCATTAACTGTCACTTGGTTACCTCCCTCATCCAGTAATGGTCCTGCACCTCTCTGATCACCCTCATATTGTTAACATGCCTGTAGAAACCCTTCTTTTTACCCTTCACATTCCTTGCTAGCTGCAGTTCCAGTTGTGCTTTTGCTTTCCTGACTACCCCCCGGCATTCTCCAGTTATATATTTACACTGTTCCTTAGTCATCTGTCCACTTCTTATATGCACACTTTTTGAATTTGAGCTCACCGAGAATTTCCCCGTTAAGCCAAGCTGGGTGTCTACCATGTTTTCTTTTCTTACTGCGCATTGGGATGGTTTGTTCCTGTGCCTTCAATAAAACTTCTTTAAAATATTGCCAGTTCTCCTGAATTCCTTTCCCCTTCATATCTGTTTCACAAGGGATCCTATCCATCAGTTCTCTCACAAAGTCAAAGTCTGCTCTTCTGAAATCAAGGGTTTGTATTTTACTGCTCGTCTTTCTTCCTTTTGTCAGGATCCTGAAATCTACCATCTCATGGCCACTGCAGCCCAAGTTGCCACCCATTTCTATTTCTCCTACTCGTTCTTCCTGCTTTGTGAGCAGCAGGTCAAGCTGAGCACAGATCCTGGTCCGTTCCTTCAGCATTTGTACCAGGAAGTTATCTTCAACATTCTCCAAAAACTTCCTGGATTGTCTGTGCACTGCTGTATTGGTCTCCCAACAAATGTCTGGGTGATTAAAATATTCCATGAGAACCGGGGCCTGTGTTCTGGAAGCTTCCCTTAGTTGTCTGAAGAAATTGTTGTCTACCGCATCTACCTGATCTTGTGGTCTATAGCAGATACCAACCACAACATCAAGTCTGTTGCTTCCACCTCTAAGGTTAACCCAAAGATTTTCAACTGGCTTTTCTCCCTCCATATACTGGAGCTCTGAGCAATCATACTGCTCTCTCACATACAGCTCAACTCCTCCTCCTTTTCTCCCACTACCTGTCCTTCCTGAACAGTTTATACCCTTTCATCATGACTCTCCAGTTATGAGAATCATCACACCAGCTGTCTTTTATTCCAACCACCTCATACTTCTTTGACTGTGCCAGGGCCTCTAATTCTTCCTGTTTGTTTCCCATGCTTCTTTCTTTTGTGTATAAACACCTCAGATAATGAGCTGATTGGCCTACTTTCTCCTTTGTTGTACCTTCCTCCTTCCCCACTTACCTCAGGGCTTGTGTCACCATCCCCCAATGATCCTAGTTTAAAGCCCTCCTCACTACGTTTGCAAGCCTGCCTGCAAAGATGCTCTTTCCCCTTTTCATTAGGTGAATCCCATCTTTTCCTAGCAATCCTTGTTCCTGAAACAAAATCCTATGGTTGATGAAACCAAAGCCCTCTCTCTGATACCACCTGCACTACCACACGTTTACCTCCATGATTTGACTATCTCTGCTTGGACCCCTTCCTTCAACAGGGAGGATGGATGAGAAACCACTTGCGCTACATATTCTTTGATCTTTCTTCCCAGAGCTACATAGTCCACAGTGATCTGTTAAAGGTCATTCTTGGCTGTGTCATTAGTTCTTACATGAAGCAGGAAAAGGTAGTAACCCACAAGTTTGATGATTTTTGGAAGAGACTCTGTCACATCCTGGATTCTAGCTCCTGGTAAGCAGCAAACTTCTTGGGATTCCAGGTCTGGACTGCAGAGGGATGACTTCTTCTTAGGCAGAAGTCCTTGACCACCACCATCTGTCTTCTTTTAGGGGTGGTGGTCCTAGAACCCCCATCCTTAGGACTGTGCATCCCATGCCGTCCAGTCAGTGGGGTCTTCTGGTCCTGTCCCTGGGAGGTCCTCTGTCACAGTATTCTCCACTGATCATCTGGGTAGAGAACCTGAAAGCGGTTGCTTACCTCCACCAGAATAGGAGATACCTGAACTAGCTTTCTTGCCCTTGAGGTTAGATGCTTCCAGTTTTCTTCCTTGTTTAGCACTGCCTTCACTGGCTGCCCAGCATGCTGTGATTGTAGTACTAAGTGCTGCCTTCTGTCAAGGAAGTCTTTACCTTTTCTGGTGGACTGGAGAGTTCATATTTGTGCTTCAGGTCTTCTCACCTTCTTTCCCAAGATGGTGACCAGCCGGCACTTGGTACATATGAAATTCCTTCTATTTTCTGGAGAAAAGCAAAGATGGAGCATGCTGTGCAGGTCACAACAGCTGACTTGTCAGTAGACTTATCACTATCCATTTTCACCTTTCTTCAGAGAGTTCCCTCAGATATTTTTAGTGCTGCCTTGAATGGCAGAAGAGAAACAAAACTATAAGAAGGAAACAGACAACCAATATGGTGCTCCCCCAAGGCGAACTCCCTGGCAAACTACCTGTTAGTTGCTGCCCTGCCCTGCTGCTCAAGATGTTTGCTGTGGCTGCCTTCTTAAAGGCTGCTGGCTAGACTTGGCTCAATGCCTTGCCTTCTAGCCAATCAACCCTGGAAGGCGTACCTGGAAAAAGCACTCCCAATTCACACCTTTGCAAACTTATGAAACTGCCAAACACACTTTCAAACTGCCCCTCTTTGCAAAACTGCAAAACAAATGATCAGATGCAGATATTTGGGTATTCAACTGACCAGCTCACAACACTGTCCCCCAAAAGCTGCACTTACCTGAGCTCAATAATTGGATGGCAATTGGTTTCAAGCCGAGTGCCCCAAGGCTCAGTTCTGGGGCCCGTGTTGTTCACCATCTTTATTAATGACTTGGATGAGGGACTGGATTGCACCCTCAGCAAGTTTGCGGACAACACTAAGCTAGGGAGAGAGGCAGATATGTTGGAGGGTATAAATAGGATCCAGAGGGACCTGGCTTAATTGGAGGACTGGGCCAAAAGAAATCTGATGTGGTTCAACAAGGAGAAGTGCAGAATCCTGTACTTGGGATGGAAGAATCCCAAGCACTGTTAACAGGCTGTGGACCAACTGGCTAAGTAGCAGTGCATCAGAAAAGGACCTGGGATTACAGTGGATGAGAGGCTGGACATGAGTAAGCAGTGTGCCCTTGTAGCCAAGAAGGCTAATGGCATATTAGGGTGCATTAGGAGGAGCCTCGCAAGCAGATCTAGAGAAGTGATTATTCCCCTCTGTTCAACACTGGTGAGGGCACATCTGGAATATTGTGTCCAGTTTTGGGCCCCCCAGTATAAAAGGGTTGTGGATGTTCAGCGAAGGTCAACAAAAATGATTAAGAGGCTGGAGCACATGACCTATGAGGAGAGGTTGAGGGATTTGGGCTTATTCAGTTTACAAAAGAGATGACTGAGGGGCAATTTAATACCAGCCTTCAACTTCCTGAAGAAGAGCTCTAAAGAGGATGGAGAGAAATTGTTTTCAGTCGTAATAGACAGCAGAACAAGAAGTTACAGAAAGAGAGGTGTAGGCTGGATATTAGGAAAAACTACTTCACCAGGAGGGTGGTGAGGCACTGGAATGCATTGCATAGAGAGGTGGTGGATTCTCCATCCCTGGAGGTTTTTAAGTCCCAGCTTGACGAGGTCCTGACTTGGACGACTTAGTTGGGGTTGATGCTGCTTGAAGCAGGGGCCTGGACTAGATGACCTCCTGAGGTCCCTTCCACCCCTACGATTCTATGATTCCTCTTGGATGTTCTCCGAGGCAAACTATCTGTTAGCTGCTCGCCTGTTTGCTGCTCACAATGTTTGCTGTGGCTCCCTTCTTCAGGTTGGCTGTTTTGCCAGTAGAGTGGGCAGTCTGGCCACTCTCTGTCAACAGAGTTGATTCTTTTGATCTGATTGGCAGTCTGGCCGCAATCTGTCAACAGAAGTTTTTTTAAAAGTATCTTCCAACACAAACTGCTGCTGACAAATCCCTGTAATCTAGACGTAGCCTAACAGTCTGATATTGGGCAAGATATTGGGTGCAGGAGACAGCTGTTGGGACTTCTCTTCCCCATTCCTAATGGTGTCTGAGCTCCCCTATTAACTTTTCTTGAGCTCCTAAAGATTTATTAAGCATCCATTTTTGGATTAAGTCCTATGGTGTAATTTTCTTCTCATCCCGGGACTAGTCCAGCATGGCTACATCTATGCTAGCATTCCTCTTTTGAAAGAGGCATGCAAATGAGAGAAATCAAAAATGACAATTTGCATATTCTTCTTCTGAAAGACCTTCTTTCGAAAGAAGAAAAGCAGTGTAGATGTGGCTCTTTCAAAAGTAATCCCCATCTTTGAAAGAACCCTTCTTCCCATTTTTTTTACTCAAGTAAAAATATAGGCTTTCTGCCCTTGATTTAGAAATGGCATTGTTGTTACTAGAATGAAAGGATTCACACTGCCGAATATGAAAAAAGCTTCACCAGAAGTATAACGTGTATCAAAGTTCCTCTAGGTTAACATTTCTAGGATTTTTTGGGTGGGAGAGGGTGTAAATTTTGGAACACTTTTCCACTTAGGTATCTCTGTAAAGGTGCCCTCTAAAGTACAAAATGTCAGACCAGCTACTGTAACTTTGTAAAATTTCAGACATGGTTTTGGTCTCCTAAGTATAAATCTTTTTCAGCTGTTATCATTTGTGTCATTCACAATAGAATGAAATTGTCAAATCAGAAAAGCACAAGTCAAGCCACGCAACAGGGTCATAATTTAAACTTTAGTTTGTCCATTCTTTATTTTGTATGTGAAATATGAATTGAACACGAGCACAGAGTTATTAAATGCTTTTGAGGGAGTTTTGAAAGCCAATGTGAATAATATCAATACACTACCTTCGTGCTTCTGAAAATGCATTTTCTCATGACACAAAGTAATTGAGAAATATGTCTACAAGCTCCTTGATAAAGCTGGATCAAGTTTTGGCCTGGTTTTACTTTCATTGTGGGTTAGTGGACTTTCTAACAGCTGGTGCCTTCTGTTTGAGCTGCTGTTTTGACATGTAATTTTTTTCTTGGATTTTGGTCTTTATTTTCCCAGCCTACATGAAATAGAAAAACATCTCATGGAACACCCCTTTCGTAGGAACTTGGGAGGCTACTGAGGTAGTTCTATTATCGACTCTGCCAATGACTGAAAAGTCCAAATCTGGACAAGTCACCAGACCTTTGCACTCATGGGTGGCAGATAATGGAGGCTGGTGGAGGCCAAGGGAGTACCAATCAAGAGGAAGGCTGCCTGAATTGACCTCATTAACTATGTCTTTCCTCTTGATTGCTACTCACTTCTTGTCATGTGGCTGTATAGTTAGACCTGCCTCTAGAATTTCCACTCCGTGCATCTGACAAAGTGGGTCTTTGCCCACAAAAGCTTATGCTTCAATAAATCTGTCAGTCATAAGGTGCCACAGGACTTCTCGTAGTTTTTGTGTGCTACCAGAAAATCCTGGGTTAGAGCATAACAAAATGGAAGCCAATAGCAGCCATGCACCTTCCTAAAAGTCTTTTTTTCAACGTATGTCAATGTCTATAAAATCTTTACCGTTAAGTCTCTACAGATGGATGAATCACTGTGTGGTTCTCTTTCAAGAGTACTGTTTCATTGCTTCTCTTTGACCTATCTCTAGTCATGTAGAATTTTGCCTCTCCTTTTGTTATTCTCAGGAACTTTACTGATCATATGGAGCTGGGTGTGGAAAAATCTCCGGATGTGATTAAAATTATGAACAGTCCTGGTAACAACTCTTCCTACTGCTATTATAGCAGTCAGCAATATGTGCCCAATTCACATCTGATCTACTCTTAAAAAAGCAGTCAAGTAGCACTTTAAAGATTAGCAAAATAGTTTATTAGGTGAGCTTTCGTGGGACAGACCCACTTCTTCAGACCATAGCCATACCAGAACAGACTCAATATTTAAGGCACAGAGAACCAAAAACAGTAAGCAAGGAGGACAAATCAGAAAAAGATAATTTGCTCACCTTGATTATCTTTTTCTGATTTGTCCTCCTTGCTTACTGTTTTTGGTTCTCTGTGCCTTAAATATTGAGTCTGTTCTGGTCTGGCTATGGTCTGAAGAAGTGGGTCTGTCCCACGAAAGCTCACCTAATAAACTATTTTGCTAGTCTTTAAAGTGCTACTTGACTGCTTTTTGTTTTGATAGTGTATAGACTAGCACAGTTTCCTCTCTGTTACTGATCTACTCTTGCTCTTCTTTAGAAATAATGTAGAGAAGCAGGTCTCACAACAATGCTGTGGTGCAGGGTGAGAGTCATAAATAAAGATTTGCATTGCCGAGTTGGGGCTTGCGCCATTATTTTGAATATTTAGTTTCCACTGGGGCATGACATTTTTGTGCTTTTTGTTTTCATTCCATGTGTCTATAAATTCCTCAGTGCACTCTTTTAATGTGAGGTGATTTGTCTTCCCTTGAAATGGGTAAAGCTAGGAGCATGAGAAATAGGTGCTGCCAAGTAACCTGTGTAGGACACTGGGAATCCTAGTCTTTCACAGATTCTATAGAGATGAGGCAGGAAGGAACCCATGTCCCTAAGCAAGTGCTTTCATCCTAGGTGAAAGAGGATTTGATGCTGTAGCATATACTTGACATAAGAGGCAAATGATGTGCTCATCCAAGAGTTAGAAATAAGATGAGTTTTGCTTGTTTTGTCTTCTCACCACTGTATAGAACCTGTAGGAAATATTGCTGTCCTCCTTGCAATTTGTCACTGGGTCAGATGTCCTTGTTCAACAGTGGCTCTCCTCCTTTCCTTCTGAAAGATCCAAGGGGGGAGTACTAGGTAAGTTATTTACCTCCCCCACCCTGCCGCCCAGCTCAGTCTTTTGGGATACCATAGGGTGTCATCTGTCTTGCTAATTGTGCATATCATGTTCCAGGGGAGTACGTGAGCAGCTGATAGCTGTAGGGCCTTTGGTATGATCATGACACCAAACTGTATGTCTCCAGACTTGTCTGAGTGATTAACTGAGTAGTGTGTCATACATATGCCTGGCTAAAATTGGAGTTTCAATAACGGCTAGCTGGCTCAAGCTCAGCCCAGACAAGACTGAGGTAATGTTGATAGTACTGGGAAGCAATCAGAAGGAATTGCAGAGATTATAGCTGTTACAAGAGCTGTCTGTTTATACGTAAATGGCTAATTGATAAGATACTTCAGATCAATAAAACTTCTTGTTCTTGTGCTCTGCAAATGGCTTTCTTTGTGTAGCTCTTAACAATATCAGCTCCTCGGCTGAGGGTGCATACTCCTTGTTAGGCTAGTTTGCACCATGGGAGCTGTGTTAGCTTCTCCTGAGTACTCATTTCTTATTACTTTTGCCAGGAGCATTTGGGCCTGCCTTGAAGAACTACCCTTACCTTTGAGATAGGAACCTTGCTACTATTACTCGAGTCTTTGTTACCTTGAGATTAGGCTGTGATACTTTGCTCTGTATGAGGCTACATCTTGAGGCTATTTAGAACATGCACGAGTGCAGAAAGCACCTTCCTGTTTAGTCCATTCCATTCCATTGTAACCCTCTAGCACAGGTGTGGACTACTGCAATGGAACAGCACACCCCAGAGCTCTGGTAGCTAGGCCAATGAAAGCATTCTTCCATTATCCTAGCCCTTTATACCAGGAGTTAGCTTGGCATCTCTAGGATACTCAAATATGTGTCTTTTTTACACCCCTAAGCTCTGTAGTTATGGTGACCTGAGTTATAATGTAGATTAAGCCTAAATCCTGGTGCTCACTGATAAAAAGATCATAGTCTCTCTTACCTCTGAATTACTACCGCATGCACACTATACTGATGTTAAAAACACAGCAAAGACAAGTTACTTTAATTCTACTGCAAGGTAAACTAAGTGAGGTCATCACTATATCCTTGCCTGGGGTGACCACACCTAGTTTACTTTGTATTGAGATTCAAGTCTCTGTCCTTCATCTGTGTTTTTAATGCAGATACCTTGCGTGTGAGCTATCCAGATGAAAAAATAACCCTTTTTTTAACCAGTAAAGACAAGACCCTATTCAGCAGCGGTTCATGTAAGGAGAAGATTATACCTGTGCTTCTTAAGCAATATTCTCTCATTGAAGAAAGGTGTTTTAAAACTAAGTGAAGACATAGATAGCACTGTATGGTGCCATTAGATAAACTAAGAGAGCCACAGGCAAGGACATAGTATTGATGTTACCTTCCTACTTTGTAGTAGGAATACAATGCCTTGTTTGCTTTAGCTAGCACACATTGATTAGCCTGTGGTAAAGATGTACCTTTTGGGAGCAGTGATGATAAAGCCTCAATCTGTTCTGGTTGCTATTTCATTTCAGGGTGGAACATAAAAAGTTGTCTTTGACCTGCATTTTAGGTCCTAGCCAGATGACAGACCAGTTGTCTGCCCCTCAGAGCCACCCCCTTCATAGGAGGAAGTGGGACTCCTGTCCCAAGTCCCATGCTTTTGTGTGACCTGCAGTGGTGCAGGGTGCGGGTGCTGGGGGTAACCAGAGGCACCAGCAGCAGCAGGTTGCCTCTCTCTGGCCTCCCCCCTACTCCATCTTGCCCTGCATTCACCCCGCTTACTCTGTTCCACTGCTGCCTTCCAGTTCAGTGAGATGAAGGCTGGGAGCGGAGGGGAATGGAGTGAGGCTGGTAGGAGGCCACCCCTTGAGGCTGTCGTTGCTGCCCACTATTCCCCCTGCGCCAGGTAATCTCTGTCCAGGCTCACTGGGATGGAGGCCAGGGGTCAGGGTACGTAGTCCAAGGGTGCTGGAGGTGTCGGAACCCATGTCTAAGGGACTGGTTGGGGATGCCCCCTCCCAGCCCCTGGATGGCCCTGCTCCTTGTCATACCACCACATTTTGGGTGAAAGGATGCACTTCCGCCAACACGCCTTAATTTGTCAAAAGTGTGGGAGGGACTTTTCCATAGCAAAACTTCAATTCTGCTCCCTCATATGCTCAGACTGACTTATATGTAGTAAATAATTCGTATGTGGGATTTTTTTATAGGTACCTGTAGACTGACTTCAAAGAGAGTATTCATGATACTATTTAATGTATAAGAATCTTTTCTATAATTAATATATGATAGCAGTTGGCAGTAATCTCTTTATTTGGGCTGTCTAACCCTTTCCATTCTAGATAGATGAACATGCCATTTTGGGGGAAGCTCTAATACCTCCTTTGCTTGCATCAGCCCTTTGAAATTTGGCAGCAGCTAAAATTATGTCTTTCCCTTGGTCTGTGAACCGTGGTTATAAACTATTGGAGAGCAGCATTTCCCTTCTTTGACTTGAGTTGCTTTGGCAAATGTTGGGAACTGGTCAAAATGGCCACAAGCCACAAACATTCTCAAGAGCCAGGCACACATCTCTGCCAAAGTAACAGTAGCACCACCAGCAGTAGATATTGTACTGGGCTTGCCTCAGGTCTACCTGAGCAGCTGAAGCAGCATGCAGAGGGCAGAGAGCATGGTCACTGCAAGGCCACAATAGCACACATAGCCTAGGGGAACCACCTGGAGATAAGAGCTTTCCCCAGTTCCTAATGTGGGCAGGCTATGGCTACAAGGCCCCTCTCATGATGAGAGGGGACCCATTAAAAACAGCCCGGTTCCAAGTAAATACAGGGGACAACGAAAGAAAAACCAGGAGCGGGAGTGAGGGTCAAAGGTTTAAAATGAGGGAGCCAGAGGGGGACACCGAGCAGAGGACCCCAGACAGCGCCCACCGTTCCTCAAAGGCGTCCAGGGAGTTGGTGGACGCCGCCCAGAGGAACTCTGCTCAGATTCGTGAGCGGAGGGAGGAACGGAAGTAGGCCCCACAGTCGCAGGTCGCCCCCCCTGCCAGCCTCCTCTCCCTGGTTTTGTAAATGGCCATTTTGGCCGTGGCCAGGAGGAGGCTGACGAGGAGGTCCCGCGACTTTGTGGGGCCACGGATAGGGTGTGAGAGGATGAGAAGGTGTGGGGAGAAGTGCAGCCAGAACCTCAAGAGGAGGTTCTGGAGGAGCCGGAAGAGGGGCTGCAGCCTGGCGCACTCGATGTAGATGTGCGCCAGGTTCTCCCTCGTGCCGCAAAAGGTACAGGTGTCCGGGATGGGGGTGAACCGTGCCAGGTACATGCCCGTGCTCACCGCTCCGTGGAGGATTCTCCAGCTGATGTCCCCGGCGGGCCGCGGGACCAAGGTGGAGTAGAGGCCGGCCCACCGGGGCTCCCCACCCTCCGATGACGGCAAGAGGTCCCGCCATTTGTGATCGGGGCAGGACACGAGGGTGGGGAAGTGGAGCGTGTGAAGCACGAGCGCGTACAGAAGGTGTTGAGGCGCGGTTCGGAAGGGGACCGGCTGGAAAGTGTGCAGCCGGCTGAGGTGATGGGGGGAGGGGGGCGGGCAGGATCGCGAAGCCGGGGGCCCACGAAGAGGTCCGGAGGGCTAGGAGTGGGAGTGGGGCGGGGTGCACCCTCTCGCAGGACCCGGCCGAGGTAACTGTGAGCGGTGGAGGGCAGGGCAGCCTTCACCTCCCGGAGTACGAGACGGGGGGAGCGTAAGTCGGAGAGCCCCATGCGCCGGGCGAGCGCCGGGGCCTCCATCCAGTCCCCCCGCTCGTAGTCCAGGAGGTCTCCGACCCTGGTGATTCCACCTAGGACCAGCATCCGGCGCACCGTGCGAGACTCCGCCGCCTGCACACAAAGGTGGGGGTTGTGTAGCAGGGGCTCCGCGAGGAGGTCTTCTCCCACGGTGGCCCCTAAGGACCTGGAGGCTGCGAGCAGCCGCCAAGTGCGGAGGAGGTCCTGGTAGAAGGCCGGCAGCTCCGAGAGGCCTCGCGGGCGGTCTCTGCAGGATAAATAGAGGAGCTGCCGGTCGCATCGGAGCCCTCGGTAACGGCGGAGGAAAGCGTGCGCCAGCGTGCTCCACGCCGGACTATCTGCACTGTTGGTGTTGAGAAGCCTCTGCAGGGCCTGGAGGCGGAAGACATGGACCTGAGTGCGCGTGCAGGTCAGGCCCTGTCCCCCCTCCTCCGGGGGGAGATGGAGTACCCCTGCAGGGACCCAGTGCAGTCCTGGCCAGAAGAACTCCAGGATTAACCTCTGGAGCTGGTCCAGGAACCCGGGGGGTGGGACCAGGGTGCTGAGGCGGTGCCAAAGCATGGACAGGACTAGTTGGTTCAACACCAGCGCTCTCCCTCGGAGGGAGAGACACTGGAGTAGCCCTGTCCACCTCCGCAACCGCTCAGCGACCCTGCTCTGTAGGCCTTGCCAGTTTTCCGGCGGAGAGGGATGCGTGGCGGAGAGAAAGACGCCTAGATAGAGCAGCGGACCCGTGCTCCACCGGATGGCCTGAAGCACGGGTGGGAGGCGGCTCGTCTGCCATCCGGTCCCGACCACCAGGCCAGAGCTCTTGACCCAGTTGACCCGGGCGGAGGAGGCTGCTGAGTAGATAGCTTGGCAGGCCTCCAGACGCGCCAGGTCTCCCGGGTCCTGGACCACGAGGAGCACGTCGTCGGCGTACGCCGACAGGACTAGCTGCAGCCCTGCCTCTGGAAGCGCCAACCCCGTCAACCTTCGCTGAAGGAGGCAGAGGAAGGACTCGATGGCCAGAGCGTACAGCTGTCCTGAGAGTGGGCAGCCTTGTTGTACTCCCCATCCGAAGCTGACCGGAGCGGTCAGGGTCCAGTTGAGCTTGACCATGCACTCCGAGGCAGCGTACAGCACCCGGAGAAACCCGACGAAGCGGGGTCCAAAGCCGAAGGCCTGCAGGGTGCCCAGGAGATACCCGTGGTCCACCCTGTCGAACGCCTTCTCCTGGTCCAGGGACAGGAGGGCGAACGACAGGCCGTCCCTACACCCAAGCTCTAAGAGATCCCGGACCAGGGACAAATTCTGCAAGATGGTGCGGCCCGGGACGGTGTAGGTCTGGTCGGGGTGGACCACGTCCTGCAGCACGGACCCCAAGCGATGGGAGATGGCTTTGGCAATGATCTTGTAGTCCGTGCTGAGGAGCGAGATGGGACGCGAGTTCTTGAGGTCGCGGGGGTCCCCCTTCTTGGGTAGCAGGCTGAGGACTGCACGCCTGCACGAGAGGGGGAGCACCCCACTTTGCAGGGCCTCGGCCCAGACGCCGAGCAGGTCTGGGCCGAGGACGTCCCAAAACACGCAGTAAAACTCCACGGTCAGCCCGTCCATGCCCAGGGATTTATTGGTGGGCATGAGACGGAGGGCTTCCGAGAGCTCGGCCAGAGTGAGAGGAAGCTCTAGCCGGTCCCGGTCGCCCATGCTGACTGACGGGAGTTGGTCCCAGAGCTCCCTGCAGGCGTCGGCGTCGGTCGGATCCAGGGAGAAAAGGGCGGCATAGAAGGCGCGAGCCCTCTCGCGCATCTCCACCGGATCCGTAAGAGGGGTGCCATCCTCCGCCAGAAGGCAGAGGATATGTTTTTTGGTGCCCCTCTTTTTCTCCACGGCGTAGAAGAAGCGGGAGCCGCGGTCCATCTCCCGGAGGAGCTGGATTCGCGACCTCACCAAGGCCCCCTGTGCCCGATGGGCGTCGAGGGTCCTGAGCTCATCCCGCTTCTCCTGGTACGTGCCGCAGAGGGATGGATCTCCGGGGCTGGCGGCTAGATGCCTCTCCAACTCAAGGACCTCCCGTTCCAGCTGCCCTATCAACGCATCCCACCGCCGGCTGGCCCCCCGAGTATAGTCACGGCAGAAGAGCCGCGCGCGCACCTTTGCCAGGTCCCACCACCGCCGTGCCGAGGGAAAGGCATGCCGCTGCTCGCGCCAGGCCAGCCAGAACTCCCGGAAGGACGCCACGAAGCCCATGTCCTCCAGCAGGCTGTTGTTAAAATGCCAGTAGGCCGACCCCAACTTCCCCGGCAAGAGGGAAGCCTTCACGGCCACCAGGTGGTGGTCCGAGAAGGGGGCCAGCCGTACGCTGGAGGCGTGGGCCTGGGAGAGATGGTGCCACGAGATGTAAATGCGGTCCAACCGGGAGTGTGCAGGTTTATGGCCCACCACTCGGACGTAGGTAAAGAGAGTATCCTCATCCGGGTGGTGGCTGCGCCAGACGTCCACCAGGGAGCGATGGTTAATGAGCTCCCTGAGGACGTCCGCAGCGGCCTGGCACTTCTCGGTCCCCGTGCGGTCCTGCTCCTCGAGGGTGCAGTTGAAATCCCCGCCGAGGACCAGGCACTCGCGAGGATTGATGGTGTCGAGGAAGGCCGCCGCCTGCCGGAAGAAGGAGGTTCTCTCCAGGCCGAGTGTCGGGGCGTAGATGTTGACAAGGTGGATAGGCAGCCCCTCCACCCGCACCCAGAGATACAGCAGGCGGCCCGGCACGACCTCAACGCTCCCCAGCACCTCGGGCTGCAGGTCTGGGGAGAACAGGGTCGCTACCCCGGCCCGCTGGGCCGAGAGATGACTAAAGTGGACCCCGTCTCCCCACTCCAGCCGCCACTTGGCTTCGGCGGCCGGAGTAGTGTGGGTCTCCTGTAGAAAGGTGACCGAGTACCCGCCCTCTCGGAGGAAGGAGAGCACTCGGCACCTGCGGAGACCCGACCCGCAGCCCCTGACGTTTAGTGTGGCAAAGATGAACGGCGCCATTTGGAGGGCTGGGGAGGATCCTCGCCAGAGGGAGCGCCGGCGGTTCCCGTGGGGCTACGCAGCAAACCGTGAGCCACGCCGAAGGTGATGAGGGCATCGCGGAAGCCACGGGCCCGTTGGTAGACCGCGGTGTCCCTCTTCCCGGTCCCCTTGCCCTCCCTCAGAAGGGCCCTCACGGACTCTAAAGCAGAATGGAAGTCTCCTCAGCGCTGGAGGGCGAGAGTAACCTTGTTCTTGGAGCTGCGAATGTCCTCCAAGAACTGGCGCATCTCACCCGCCAGCGCGTGGGGTGCCGAGGCCTCGGGGTCTTGAGAACCCGTCGGCCTCGCGTTCTTTTGGGCCCCCCGGCCAGAGAAGAGGTTGGGGTAGGGACTGGGGCCTGAGTTTGGGAGGGATGGGGGTGGCGGAGGGAGAGCAGCCCCGGAAGTGCTGGGAGAGGGCAGTGCAAGAGGGGCCTCCCGAGGAGTTACGACCTCGGGGGCAGGTATGACTGGGCAGGGGTAGAAAAGAGGAGGAGGGATGGGGGAAGGGGGGGTAGAGATCAGTGGGGGAAGGGAGGGGTTGTGAGGGGGAAGGGGAGGGTTTGGAGGGGGGTGGATTTCGGGTTCTGGAGCAGGGCATTGGCCGGGAGAGGGTATGGCGGGGGTGGCAAGCAGTGAGGCCAAGGTGGGAGCAAGGGCGGAAATACGGGCCAAGGGGGTCTCCAGAAGGGGGGCTTCCTCAGGCAATGGCAGGGTGGAGGATGACATGCCGGCACTCTCAGCGGGAGGCGCCGGCAGGTCGTGGGGGAGGGTGTCGGGGTTTTTGGTTCCAGGGATGAAGGAAGGGTGCAAGGGGAGTCCTGATTCCCCTGAGGCATCCGGGGGCTGGCCGACCTCCGCCGGGGGGTTGTCCCTAGTTGAGGGAGGGGTTGCCCCTTGGGACAGCTCAGGGCAGAGGGAGGTGGCAGTCAGGGTATCGCTGGTAGGAGGAGAGGGGGAGGGTGGGAGGGGGAGTGGAGAGTCCATGGGCGGCCCACAGGCCTCCAATAGCAGGCCCTCCATATCCAGGGCCACCGGGGTGAGGCCCAGGGCCTCGACCTCCTGCGAGAGGAGGGCGAGGCCGGGACTCACCTCCTCTGGGCGCTCCGTTACAGCCGCCTGGGTAGCGGCCGGAGGGGTGTCGGAGGAGGGCGCGGGCGCAGGAAGGGTCGTCTCGGCCTCTTTTGGCTCTGGCTCTGGGGCCGAGGGGGTGTTAGTCTCCTCTGCTGCCGCGGCGGCAACCTCCGTCGCCCCCGGCAGATGGTTGGTAGCCGGGGGTTTGGCAGGTGGAACGGGGCTGGCGGATCTCTTGGGTGCCTTGCGCGGCACCTCCACCCCGTCCTCCGGCGGGGTGGGGTGCCGGACGCGCGCACCCCCTTTTTTCCTTTTCCCCCCCACCAATACCCAGCCCTCCGAGGAGGCGGGCTGGGCAGTAGAGGAGGAGGGGCCAGGGGATAGGGCCTACAAGGAGGGAGGGAGGGAGGAGGGGGGTGGGGCGGCGAGGGAGAGGGGCAACCCGCCCTGGGGTGGGCCCTCTTTTGGTCCTGCCACCGGCCCTGCCTCCCTCTCCTCCACGGACCCGGCTTTTGTGCCCGCTTGGGCGCCGGCGCCCGCTTCTTCTCTGCCGGCACCATGCTGCCGGGCGCCCTCCGACGCCTGAGCGGTGATGGATCCGTCCGGGCCTAAAAGAGGAGGGGTGGTCCCAGGGCCTGTCGCGGTCGGGGCGCCGCTGGTCTCGTGGCTGACGCCCCCCGGGTCGGAGGAGGTCCCGGGCTCCTCTTCTTCATGCCGGGCCAGGGGGCAATCCCTCCGGACATGCCCTGCCGCCCGGCACCCAAAGTACCGGGCCTCCCCCAGGGTGTAGAAGACCCGGTACTGGACCCCTTGATAGGGCACCAGTATAGTCCCCTCCTGGGCCACCCTGCCCTGTGCTGCCGCCGGCAGCAGTTGGACTCGGGCCTGCCGGTGGAATGAGAGCACGTGCCGGAGGGCGGGGTCTTTGCAGCCTAGGGGGAGGGGACTCAGGACCGTCAAAGGCCGGCCCAGGGCGGTGAGGAAAGGCAGAAGGGCGGCGTTGTGAAGGAAGGGCGGGACGGACGAGAACACCACCCGCATGCCCAGGTCTTCCAGCGGCTCCAGGGGCACGTTCACGCCCCCAACCGCCAGGCCCCTCTCCACCGCCTCCTGGGCGGCGGCCTCCGAAGCCAGGACGAAGATGATCTTCCCGAACATCCGGGAGGCCGCCACCACGGCCGCGGACCCCACCACCCGTGCCAACACCCGCACGTAGGTTTCCACGTGGGGCGAGGCAGCCACCAGGAGGCAGCGGACCCTGTGCCTCCTGGTGAGCGTGGGGAAGGGGCCGCGACCGTCAGGGATGGTAGTCCTGGCAGAGGCGGAAGGAGCAGGGTGCAGGGCGGCAGCCGCCGCCTGGGCGTACGACCTGGGGGCCAAGATGTCGGGGCCCCCAGGGGTGGTGGAGGGAGCAGGGGGAGGGGGAGAAGGGGAGGCTGCGGCGAATGCTTTTGCAGCCAGGGAGAGAGTCCCCGCCACGGGGGGTTTAGCCCTCTGGGCGGGGCTCTTGCCCTTTCTTTTCCCCTGGCCCTTCCTGCCCTTTTGGGGGGGTGGGTTCGGGGCCAGGTTGCTGGAGGATGCCGCGGCGGAGGTGGTGGGAGCCCCGAAGCCTGCGCCCGCGCCCTCAGCCGACATGGCGGCAGAGTCTTGGGCGGCCCTGGATGAGTGGGCCGCCGTTTCGGGGGTGGGAGGGGTGACCGTGGAAGACGAGGGGAGGAGGGGGTCACTGGATGACCCTCCGGCGGGTGTGGGGGTCATGGTGGTGGGTTTGTGAGATGGGGGAAGTTTGTTGGGCATGGGGCCTTTAAGAGAGAGCAGGGGAGGGGAGGAGAGTGGAGTGGAAGGAAGGGTGGAGGCGTGGCTGCCCCTCCCCCACCAGCCAGGCTGAGGACCCAGTCAGGTGGGGGAAGGGCAGAGCGAGGGCAGTGAGGTCAGGGGAAGGTGAAACCTAAGATGGCTGCTGCTCCCAGCACAAGATGGTAAGATGGCTCCTTTTCTGCACTGGGATGTGGGGAATTAAAGTTTGTGCGTGTGTGTGGGGGGGCTCAGGTGCTTGGGTGAAGTGAAAAATAAAGGGGGGTGGGAGGGGGCGTGGGCACAGCCAACCTGGTGGAAATGCGGGGGGTGGGGGTGCCCACGTGCGCCTGGGGGGGGGGGCCACAGCAGCTGCTGCAGAGCCTTCAAGAAACCAGGGGGAGAAGGAAGGGGCAGTTGGTTAGAAGGGGGCCTAGGTGGAGGAGGGGCCCCCAGCGGCGGCTGGGTGTGGGTGGAGGGGCAGTAAGGGGGGGGTGGCTCCAGGGGTGGGGCAGGGGCACACCCTAACACCCCACCCCTGGCTATGCAGCCACCCCTCTGGAGCCCCGGTGGAAAAGAAGGGCTCTGCCCAAACTCACCCCTTCCAGGCCACTCCACAGGAGGAGGCCTGTGGAGGGGGCCCAACCGCCACTTTAAGAAGCCCCTTACCTTTCCTGGGGGGGGAGGATGCAGCAGCTGCTGGATGAGGAGGTGGGCCGCTCAAGTGGGGGCAGCAGCAGTTCCCCTGTCTTTGGTAGCGTGGGGAATGGGGAGCAGGAGAACGCAGTGCTGCTGAAGGCTGGGAGGAATGTGTCTCCCAGAGGTCATCTGCATGAGAATGCAAAAGGTGTGCATGTGTGATACCTTTTCAGGCAAAGCCTAATGGGTAGCAAGTAAGCCATGAGATTTGGTCTATTGTAAACATGTAGCTGTAAAATCACAATTTAAGCTGACACTTAATGCGGGAGTTGTGAGTTCTCACCAATGCTCTGGGTTGTTGTGGGGGACAGGGCAGCCGCCTTAGCTGTGTAAGACATTGATTACACAGGGCTCCCTGGTTTAAAGCATTGTGAGAGAGCAAGGGGAGGGTATGGGTTGAGCCAGCTTGCTGAGTGCCTTGGCTCTGCCTATGCCTTGGCCATATAGCTATAAGCCTGGCTTGACTAACCCTCCCCACCTGTTAAAAGATAGAGCTGGATACTAGGGTGTTTGTGAAACCCCACACTAGAGATACCAACAGCTGAAATCACAGAGCGGCAGCTGAGGCCACACAGAGCTGAAATCACTGGGTTCTGCCTTAGGGCAGTCCCAAGCAGTGGGATTAGGACCGGTGGACAACAGCAGGACCAGCGGGTGGCTGGTAGGAGCAGAGGCGGACGACGGCGACTGGCAGACGGCTGGTGACAGCAAGGGGAGGCTACGGACAAGTGGACAGCTAGTATTGCCCTGGTGATGTATCTGTGGGCTTTGAGTTTGGGACTGCACCGCAGAGGGTACACCCTGTAACTGTGTGTGTGTGGAAAAGGGCCAAGAGCCCCAGCAAGAGACTGGGTTCTACTGCATATGGGGATGGTATCTGGGTAAAGGGGGTTTGTCTCTTCTGTGCTGAGATATACTGCATCTGTCGCTGTAACCTTGGGGTAGGTTACGGTCATTAAACAAGCCATTTCTATCTCAGACTCTGTGCTTGCGAGGAGGGGGGGAGAACCGCCTTACAGGCACCCAGCACGGGGGTGAAATTGTCCCAGGCCACTGGGTGGGGGCTCGAGCCGGTTGATTGTATCCTTGATAGGAAAACCCCACAAGAGTTGAACCCGGCCCTTCTGGCAGGCATCTGGCGTTAACAGAAGGGTTACACTAATGGAGGTGGGTAAGAATGTGCTTTCTGCAACATGCTAGGGCCAGCGCCTGATATACATGACTCCTCAGCCTTTTCATCTTACCAGTTATTCTAGCTTTTTAAATTTATTCATTTATTTATTTGCTTACTTACTTATTAAGGTTGAATCACTCAGGTATATTAGCCCCATTTCCAAAGCTCTGGAACCCACTATTTCTTTAACAGTTGCTCCAACACCACCACTGAGATTGTCCCTCCCGGCTGGATGAGAAGAGCACATTCTCTAGGGCCAAAGTGTCCATTTCTAATGCATGAAGCATAGGCTGTTTGTCCACTCTTGCGGGGCTGCAGATCATCGCCAGCCTGACCTCACTTCTGATATTTCATTGCTGTGGCAACCACCCCCCCACCATGATGGCAGCAATGCTGAAGCCCTGAGATAGGGCCTGAGCCTGCATCAACAGCTGGGCATGCTGTGTATTGTCCTGGTGGAAGCAAACGAGTCCACAGGTCAGAGCCTCCACAGTGATGAAGCAGCCAATGGGCATCAGTGGATTCTCATGGCTCTTGTGCAGGAACTCATCCCAGAAGGCCTCCCACTACAGGGGGGTGGAGATGAAGCCCTGGATGGGGGACTCGGGGGACCTGCTGGGCAGCGCGGAACTCTGAGTCATGGCTCCAGCCCCACCTTGCAGCACAGGGAGGGATTGGCCTCCTCTGCCATCATACTTGGAATGTAGCTAGTCCTGTAACTCCAGTGGTAGTAGTCTGTCTTAGAGTGCTGAAGAAGCAAGCCCTAATAATGCTTCTGCACAATGGGGGGAGTGAGTTATTACAGTTGTGCATAGTAGCATTTGTTTTCTGTTCTTTCCCTTTTTAAAAGTCCTACGATATTTCATCAACAAAACACCGTCAACAAAACAAACCTACCAAACACCCCCCCGCCCCAAACACTGCATTATAACATAAGTAGGAGATTCAGGATTGACAGTTGTCTGTGCCCCCTTCAAACTGCCCCTTTGTGTTTAGGTCTTATGGTACAATCTCCAACTGCCTGTTCATATACTGTTTTCTTCGCAGCACCCCACCGCATTGAAGTTGGCCTCTTGTGCACATTCCCTGGTGTTCTCATGAAACAGCTTTGTTTTTCATTTTGTTCTGGCAAATGTTTGAAGTAATTGATGCCCCTTTGGAGTTAATTAGGGTACTTTGTGGAGAGAGGTCATTTCAGCTTACTTGGAACCATGGTTTCATTTGGTAACTTGACCTGGAAAATTCAAGCAGATGAGCAAGGTCACCAAACCAAGTGAATCCAAATGTCAAATAATTATCATCATACTATCTGTGTATCTTGGTCTTCCTTTTTGCAGATTTGTTATTTTGCAAACCCACCAGATCCTCTGCTGGAACATCTCTTTTCAAAAATTTGTCCATTATTGTGGGTGAATTTCTGCAAGAACACGGGATGCAAAAATTTAAACCAATAACAGACAAAAAGTAAACAAATTGAATTTTTAGTGTTTAAATGTGGTAAAAAGTATATGACTTTAAAAGAAGGAACAAAATCAAACAGAGTAAAAAGAAACCAATTTGTCACACGTGCCAATGAAATACAATGTAGTACAGGTACTAAATAAATAGAATTGTGACCACTTTGAAGTGCCATTAAAGCCAGTATTTTCCCTGTGCTTGCAGATATACATGTATCACTCTCAGCAATACACCAACTGCATGTGCAGCTCAGAAATCTGAGGTGTCCCCCACATCCAGACAAACAGAACCCGATTTCTTGAGTACATTATATATATATACACAACCAACAATACAGTAAACCCTCAAAATGCGCAATTTCGAGTTGTGCTTAACTCTCATTAACGTGAGTTCAAACCCCCTTCAGCCCAGCTCACCATCCCCACACCTGGCTCCGACACACCTCTGCTGCCCTGGTTCAACCCCCTGTAGCCCAGTTCACCAGCTGAGCATGGCTGTAGCTCACCACCTCCCTGCACTGCTCTGGCTCAATCTCCCTGCCCTGGTTCAACACCCCCCAGCCCTACTTCAAGCCCCTCATGCACATGTCTGGCTAACTCACCCCCACATGGTTCTGGCTCAACTCCTTCCCCCCAGCAGGCCTAACCCACTCCTGCCTTAAAGCTCCATCTTCCTCCTATGGTCCCAACCCACCACCAAGCTTAACCCTCCCCAGCTGCTCCTCCCAACCCCAGGACTTACCTTCCAAAAGGAGCTCCAGTGTTCCTGCTGCTTCCCCTGCTGCAAAACATGCATTAAGCTGGGGAAAAAGCTGCCCTCTGACTTATGTGAAATTTGAGTTATGTGAGGGTATGTGGGAATGAAACCCTCACATAACTCAAGGGACTACTGTATGTAGATTGTAGCTGTTGTTTTCCACTTTATTGAAATAACTATCTTTTAAGAGCCTCTGCTCTTGCTGTGAAATAAACTTTTCAAACCAAATGCTGGGAAATCAACTTTTCTTATTAAGCCAAATGCTGTGAAATCAAGTCAAGCCAGTATCAATTGCGTGCAAATATGTCATCAAAACTACTCCATGGTGCAAATTTTGACTGGCCAAAGATGAGACTCAGTATGAGACTGAGACTCTGACTGAAAAAGGCAGAAAGGACTAATGTATAGAGGAATATAGAAAGAAAAAAATGATATCCAAAGAATCTAATTAATTTCTGAAGCACGTTTAAAACCCTTTTGTGGCACATTAGTGTGCCATGGCACACAGTTTGAGAAGCACTGGGTTAAAGCATTGCCACCTTTTCTTTCTGAGAAAAACAAAAAGCAGTCAAGTAGCACTTTAAAGACTAGCAAAATAGTTTATTAGGTGAGCTTTTGTGGGACAGACCCACTTCTTCAGACCATGGCCAGACCAGAACAGACTCTGTTACTTTCTTTCTGAGGTATGACTTCATGACCACAGTTCACATCTTTGCCACTTCAAGACTGGATTACCATAAAGCAGTCTACCTGGGACTGTTGTTGAACTTTGGGGCTGATTGAAATATTTTGTTTTGACAAAGCTGAAACATTTCATTCCATTTTTGGCTTTTAAATGATTTTGTACTATATTTTAAAAATTATAAGAAAATGTAACTGTGAAATGGAAAATTGAAATGTTCAGTTCCAAAAACCTTGTAACACTTTTACTTTCAAAACACCTTTTACAATTTTCTTTCAAAGTCAATGCCTTTACATAAACTATTTCACTTTTGATGAACTGTTTTGTTTTTTTTTCTGGAGGCATAACCATCCATCAGAAAACCTTTGGACAACTCTAGCCGTGACTCACTTGTAAAGTGAAGTGTTGCCCAGCAAGTAAATTAAGCTATATATTTGTGATCTGCATTAGTGGCTTGTGGGTCTGTAGATGGAATTTAAGGTGTTGGCTTCTTACCTTTAAAATGCTCTACTTACCTATCCAGACTGTTTATATAATGGCTGAGCAAACCAGTTTGCATAAACTAAACCCACTAACAATCACCTAGGTTTAGCGTAGAACACCAAACCACACCAGATGACTTTTTCTCCAGCAGTTTTTATGCTGGTACTTTGCACTCCCTTCAGCCACCCTGACTATTATGTCTCTTTCAGTTTTCAAGTATGACTTGTGAAAACTTCAGAACATTTTCTATCGAGCTGGAAATGGAAATTCTAGAAGAGCAAAAAATTGCTGGTAACATTTAATGTTCTCTAATCAACTTCAGCGGCAGCTATCTGTTTAGAAGCCACTGATTTGCATGGAAAACTCAGTAACGCCGCTCCTTGCTGATCCATAATACATGTCATTTATTTGAATGAGAAGTTAATTATCTGTGTAGCTGTCCATTGATGTGAATGGAGACTCAGTGAAGCTTATGGTAAATCTGGTTTTGTCATGGTGGCAATTCAGATGACTAGTAAGTTGCTGAAATCAATGGAAATTAAATGCAGATAATAGACATTAATTGAACATTTATTGGACATAATTAAAATTAATTATAGTCATGATTTAACTACTGGAAATTAATTATTATCCTTTAGATATGAACAGAATTACTGGAATGTGATGACAGTCAATACAAGAAGTGTACAAGTGGCTGAATTAAAGAAGAAAGTATTGACATTAGTGATCTTCAATATTTTTTGTGGCACTATAGCCTAAAACAGGGCTGCATTGCTATGGGGGACAGACTGCACTATAGAAGACAGAAAACATAAGGAGAAGGAAAGCAAATATCTAGTGCTACTCAACCTGTGGTGTCCAATATGCCTTCCGTTCACCACATGTAGCAAATGGGAAACAGCAGTGTGGCAAAACAGAGCGCGCTCCATCTGCTCTGCTCACACATCACACCACTTGGTGGGACAAGCGCACGGTGGCAGAGGTGGAGGCAACTGTTTCTGCAGCTTTGAGCCGTGGGATTCTTTGGCCCCTGTGGGCCACTGTGCAGCTCCAGGCATGTCTCGCTCACGCGTGCAGTGACAGCTACAGCCGTGGCTCACTCGTGCACGTGCAGCAGCATCTCCAGCCGTGGCTTGCACAGCACGGCTCGGGTGAGTAATTTCTGTCGAGGGAGGTGCCTGGCTCTTGAGTGGGACGGTGTGTGGCAGGGGAGGCAGTACCTGGCAGGGGGCAGTGCCCGGCTGGGGGGGTGGTGTGTGGCTGGGGGTGGGGTTGTGGCCATTGTGAAATTTCTTTTGGACCCCACTGTACTAAACAGTAGTGGAAAAAGTAGCCAGAAATGTAACTTGAATAAAACTACTGCTACTGTGGAAAAAAGTAATTAAGTAAAAGTCAAAGTAGCCTTCTGGAAAACCACCTGAGTAAATGTACAATGGTGTTCCATCTTAATTGTCTTCAAGTATCCAGAAGAAGAAAGTAGCCATCCTACTATGGTAAAACACCCGGGTTATCATAGGGAACCATTATTTTTCACACACACATATACATATACATATATGTATACGCATGCATAATATATAAAATAAGACCTATCATCAGTGGCTAAGGAGAATAATTTTCTCTTTCCTCCTTGTGACACCCTTTGAGGTATTTGAAAGCTGCTATCATGTCCCCTCTTAGCCTTATCATTTCCAAACTAAACAAACCCAGTTATTTTAATCTTCTCCCATAGGTCATATTTTCTAGACCTTTAATCATTTCACTTGCTCTTCTCTGGACCTTCTCCAATTTCTCCATGTTTCCTAAAGTGTGGTGCTCAGAACTGGACATGGTGCTCCAGCTGAGGCATAATCAGTGCAGGGTGGAGCAGGAGAATTACTTCTCATGTCTTGCTCGCTACATTCCTGTTAATGCATCCCAGAATCATGTTTGCTTTTTTTGCGAGTGTCACACTGTTGACCTATATATTTAGCTTGTGGTCCACTATGATCCTAGAGTCGCTTCCCGTTTTGTTTGTGTGAAACTGGTTGATTGTTCCTCCCTTAGTGGAGTACTTTGCATTTGTCCTTATTAATCTTCATCCTGTTTACCTCAGAGCGTTTCTCCAGTTTGTCCAGCTCACTTTGAATTCTGACCCTATCCTCCAAAGCAGTCACAACCCCTCGCAGCTTGGGATCATCTGCAAACTTAATAAGCGTCTGCTATGTGTCATTATCTAAGTAATTGATGAAGATATTGAAAAGAACTGGCCCCCAAACCTGTTATGCCCTTCCAGCATGACTGTGAACCATTGATAACTACTCTGTATGGACAATTATCTAATCAGCTATGCATACTACACAGACACTCATACTAGATATTTATATTTCAAATCTGGAATTTAACAAGACTCATAGTCTTTATTTATAAAGATAAAGAGTGACCAAATTATATACAGGAATAAAATTAGAGAAATTACAAATCACCAGGAGGTGCGCTGGGATTGGGGCTGCTTTGACCTGGCTGGAGCACCCCTGCCCATAGTGCTCCCAGGACTGGAAAGGATGGGGACTGCTCTGTCCCAGCATGAGCACCCATCCAGCAGCATGCCCCTGGCCACTGTGGACAGGGACTACTCCAGCCGGGCCAGGGGCACTCGCAGGCCGGGCTGCTAGAGAGGGGGGTTGCTCTGGACATGTTGGAGTACCCTCCATCTGCAGCAGTGGCACAGGTAGGGAAGCTCTAGCCAGAGTAGAGCAGTACCAGTCCCCAGCACTCTATGAGAAGGGGCACCCTAGCCCCCCCAACTCATTTAACCAATTAACCAGTTAAACTTAGCGTTTAACTGGTTAACCAATTAAATGGGATTTGACATCCCTAGCCTGGGTGGGAGGTAGGGTGCTGGAGCATGCTGGGAGTAGAGGCCTGGCTGGGAGGGAGGTGCAGGCATGGGCTAAATGAGGAGAGTCTGGAAGAGTGGGCGGGTGCTGGGGCGAGCTCGAGGTGGGGTGCCTGGCCAGGGGAGGGTGTAGGAGCAACGGAGAGTGCAGGAGTGGACTTGGAGTGGGAGAGCTAGGCAGGAGGGGGTGTGGAACTGACTGGGGCTGGGAAAGCTGCGGGTGGGGGGACATGGGAGAGGGCATAGGGATAGAGGGGCTGTCCATGTGGGAAGTGGGGGGCGCTTACCTGGCTCCACACTTTCCACCACTCCCAGGTACCACCCTCCACTGCTCCAGTTGGGTAAAATTTGCCCAGTGGGGCACTGGGAAAACCCTCCCATGAGTAGTTTCCAGCACCCTGTTCCCCCAGCTGGAAGGAGGGTGAACAGCAGTGCACAGCACCACTCTACTTTTCCTGTGGGCCCACGAGGCTCTGGCTTCCCACCCTGCGTAGATACAGGATTAGAACGGAAAGGTGTTGAAGTAGCTTTTAAACGACTTCTTTGTTGGCATTGTCATTGTGCTTATAGATAGGTTTTTTAAAAAAAAAAGGCACTGCCTGATGATTAAATGGTTCGTCCATGTGACTGTGCTCTAGCCAATCACAGTGCTGGCTTGTGCAAGTGTCAGTGGAGTGAGGAAAGCAGTGAGTAACTATTGTAGTGGAGTAAAAGTCGAAGTATCAAAACATTATTTGAGTTAAGCACAAATACTGGAAAACTGTACTTGAGTATTGTAACTGTTTCTACTTAGTTACTTTCCACCTCTGCTAGCAAAGGAAGTTTCGGGTTATCTTATTCAATAAGCAAACCTTTTTTATAGGGATTATTTAATTAAAGGAGTATTGTAATTAATGGTCAAGGTAAAAACTGGGTAACCAATAGTTCTTCAGAAACAACATTGTAATAGTCTTGTTTGGTGATAAGTCACGTGATTTACATTCATTTTCTCAACTTGATGAACATTTCATCTTTCAGGGACTTTTGGACACACATGTCCTTGTTAAGTCTACACTAACCTCAATTCTGGGAAGAACTCTTATAGGGCATGTCCATTAGCAAGCTAGTACTTCCTCAAGCTTTTAATACTTTCTCAGCATTGCCTTTTAAAATGTCAGGGGTTGGGCTCTATTGGTTTTTCAACTGTTTTCTCAGTTATGCTGACGGAGCTAGTTACACAGGAAAATAGATTGGTATGTTTTGTGTACAATATAGCCATAAGTACAATAGACCCCTGACTTACATGATTTAGACTTCCATAATTCTTGGAACAATGCGAGTCAAAATCAACGAGCTCTGCTGCACCCCTGCCACCCACAGCCCTCAACCTGCTGCCTGGTTCCTGGGTCCTCACAGCTTGAGGGAGCCAGAAAACTGGCCAGTGCTGCTGTGCCAGTCAGTGTCCTGGCTCTCAGGATTGGTGGGCAGCTGGGAGCCAGGTGCAGCAGAGACAGTAAGTTTCCTGGGTCCCTGCAGCCTCGGGGAGCCAGGAAACTGACCAGCACTGCTGCACCGGTCAGCTTCCTAGCTCCAATGAGAGGTGGGCAGCTGGGAGCCAGGAACCAGGTGCAGTAGAGCCAGTCAGTTTCCGGGGTCCCCACAGGTTGGGGGAGCCGGGAAACTGACCAGCGTTGCATCAGTCAGTTTCCTAACTCCCTCAAGTGGCGGGAATTGTGGGGGGGCCAGGCACAGCAGTGCAAGTCAGTTTCTTGGCTGCCTGCCATTCGCAGGAGCTGGGAAACTGACCAGCGCTGCTGCACCTGGCTCTGGGCTCTCTGCTGTGCAGGGGATCAGGGAGCCAGGAGCAGCCAGGACTGTGGGGACCTGAAAGTGGCAGGGCCCCTACCCCTGGTCCCATCTTATGTGAAATTTGATTTATGTGTGGTTGCCCAGGAACGCAACCTACGTGTGAGTTGGGGGTCTCCTGTAGTCGTTACCAATGTTTCCTCTAATCATTTCCGTCCATGTGCACATTTGTTCCATCCACGTGTAGAATATTTTGTTTGTGCGCTGAGCCATATGTGACTGTGCACCACCAGTAGAAACAAAAAATCTAGTTGTGAGCACACTGCTAGTCAATTGGGTGGCATTTGAATCTCAGCTGAGCCTCTGCGCAAGCACATAGCTTACAGGGAACACTGGTTATTGTTCTTTATCCAAATACACTGCAGGGTAATGTTAAACAGCGTCAAATGGTAATGTGGTAACTGGTCGTTTACCCTGATAAGTAATACAGTGATTTTCACATGTTGGGAAGATCATTTGGAATTACATTTTTACATTTACATATAAGAATGAAACCATGAGTTGTACTGATTATAAAAGGACCACACTCCAGGCTTCTCTAACCATGTAAATATATTGTTCTTGAATTTCATATAATATAACTCAAATTTTTACATCTGATTTGAATTATAGGAATTTCTTGTTACATCCAGATGTGAGAAATGGCTGTGGATTAGACAGTCTGAATAAAGGACCACCTAATGAGGAGAGAATTTGTTTAACTGCATGATCACTGAAAACCAGGGTGGAAAATATGGCATGCTTAATGAAAGGACTTAGAGATCTTCTGCTATATGCTGAGAGTGTTATTCTTCCTACTCTGATCAGTTTCTCAGCAGACAGTACCGGGTTTACTTTACCTGGCACCCTCATAGCCTCATTGGCATTTGTAAAATGAGACGGGACCCTGGTGATCATCTAGTCTGATCTACTACACACTGCAGGCCATAGAACCTTATCTATCCACTTCTTTAACCCTCATACCTGTGTGTGTGGGTTTGTCTACACTAAGCAGAACATTGAAGCTGCCATGGTAGGAACATGTTAGGTCAAACCCTGAGAGTGCCCCTTCCCCACTGTGAGAAGTAAGGGAAGTTGAAGAGAAAAATTCTCGCATTTTTCACTCCTGCAGTGGGGCAGCACCAAAAATTTAAGCTCAGGTAAGTCGACTCCAGCTACACAGTTCTTGTAGATAGAGTTGCGTGTTTTCTAGTGTTCTCCAAGCTTTAGTTACTGAAGTCCTCAGCTAATGGTTTAAAGACTCCAAGTTAGACAGCAGTCACTGTTTACACTAGTTTAAACTGTTCGTGATCTATGAGTGCAAATTCAAGTAAAATCCACCAAGGGTATATGCCAATCTGACACAGGAGAAAATTCTTTTCCAACCTCAAATATGGCTGTCAGTCCCCAAGAATGTGGACAAGACCCCCCCAGACAGATACATTTATAGTCATGGGAAATATTTGTGTCTATAATTAGACTACATTTTATGTCTATCTGTGTTCTGTTACAATTTCTCATCTTTAACACAAGACTATAATTGCTCTATTTGTGCATGAAACATGATATACTGCTGAATAATAATAGTAATAATGAATTTCATATACTGTGTATTACAGTCTTTTCAAAACAGGAAAAATTAGTCTGAAATAAACAAGATGAAGTTCAGTAAAGATACGTACCATGTGCTAGACTTAGGAAAGAAAATTCAAACCCACACATTCAAAATGAAGAATTAATTACTAGCAAGACAAAAATAATTGCAGAAAAAATTGGAGGTTACAGTGAATTGGAAATTGAATGGGAGCTGTGGTGTGATGCAGTTGCAAAAAGTCTAATATTTTGGGCTGTATTAACTGGAGCATTGTAGTTAATACATGGGAGGTAATTGTTCTTTACTCAGCACTGGTCAGATCACAGCTGGAGTAAAGAACAACAAAAATGGCAAAAAGGGTAGAAATCCTGAGATACCTGGAAAAATTGAAAAAGCTGGCTATATTCGGATTAAAGAAGAAAATGGGCAGACCTGGTAACACCCTTCAAATATGCTGAGAGATGTTAAAAAAATGAGGTTATCAATTGTTCTGCCTCTCCACTGAAGGTAGGACAAAAAGTAATCAGTTTAAGAGTTTTAAAAGAGCTGCCTGAGGAACATGATGGACAATTAATGTTGATTTTAAATGTCTTGGAATGCTAGAGAAGTTCCAAAAAACTGGAAAATAGATAATATAGTGCCAATGTATAAAAAAGAATAAAAGGGTAATAATAGGCCAGTCAGTGTGACAACTGTGCCAACAATGAAAATGGAGTGGCTGATATGCAACTCAATTAATAAAGAGTTTAAGAACAGTAATATAATTAATGCCAATCAACATGATTAATGTAAGACAGATTCTGTTAAACATAAGTGATTTTAAAGAAAAATAACATTAGCTGTTTAGTCAACAAAAATAACAGTGTTGATGTAATATACTTAGGGTATGTCTACACTTACAGGGAGACGAAATCTTTTGGAGTTCAGTTTTGCACATCTGGTAAAAAGTGCAAAATTGATCTCTCTGGGATCCACAGTTAACCTTCTGTACTCATGTTGTCATGAGGAGTAAGACAGGTCGAAGGGAGAAATGCTCCCATTGACATCTCTCAGTGAGGACAGACCTTACAGGCGACTGCAGATACATCAGTTCTAGCTACACAATTGTGTATCTGCAGTCAGCTTTAAAGTCTAGTGCAGGGATGGCTAACCTTTTTGCATTGGGGGACACATGGCAATTTTTTACATGTTCCAGGGACCAAACAAAAAATAGCCCCAAATGTGCTCCCCACCCTAGGTTTAAACCCTCTGAGCCCCAAACCTGCCCCCAGGCTTAACCCCTCTCAGCCCCAAACCCAGTATTTAGCTACCTCAGATGAAAAGGTTCATGCACTTCCACTGCTCACTTGCTCCTTTGCAGCAGCCACTGTATCCTCCTCAGCATGGCTGCATGGATCCCGCCAACTCTGCTACTCCCTTCTCCCACCTGCAGCATGGGTGGCTCCCTGCCCTGCTCTGCTGAAATAATGGAACTCAATTTAGTTGTTTTAATGGCCAGATCCCTCCCACCACCCAGCTGGCCATTAAACCAATTAAATTTAGTTCCATTATTTCAGCACGGCAGGGCAGGTAGCTGGAGGAAGTCAGTGGTGGCAGCATCCGGAGCCGCAAATGGCTCCTTGAAGAGCCACGTGCAGCTCTGGAACTGGTCAGCCCACACTCACTTTGGCTGTCTTGGATAAAATGGCACCACTGCCAGCTTCATGGGCTGGATGAAAAAGCTTTTTGGGCCAGATTCTAGCCTGTGGGCCAAGCGTTGGCCACCCCGGTCTAGTGTAGACCAAGCCTTAGACTTTGACTTAGTACTCTACAATATTTTTGTTAAAAGCTAGAATGGTATATAACAAATATGGCATAAATTAAATCAGTGGTTCTTAACCTTTATGGCAGCCTGAACCATTTTGGTTCTCAAAATATATTCTCATACCCCTTATCAAAATTCAAAAATAGAGATGGGAGGGCCTATACACTTTTAAATGCATATTAAATATATGTAAAAAAGTTTTACGTTATTACTCACCACAGATAATTATACAGTGGGCATACAAAAATACGCAAGTACTACCCAGAGATGTTGTGGAGTTCTCCTGTGGAAGTAAACTGTAACTGATGTGCTTACAGGTAGCGGCTAATTGAATTCATACCTACATTTGATGAAACAAAGTATGTGTACTTACGTGCCTGTACTTAATTTGTGTTTTTGACAATTTATCTTCTAAATAAGACCCAGCATGCCTGGCATCCCCAGAAAGGGCATCATGTACCTAGGGGCTGCGTGCACCCCAGGTTAAGAACCACTACTTTAAATGAATTAAACTCTAGCTAACAGGTCTCAAAATGTAACTGTAAATGAGAAATCTTCATCTTGTAGGTTTGTTTCCAGTTGGATGTCATAGAGATTGGTTCTTGGGCTTATTTAATAGTTTTATCAGTGACTTGAGAGAAAAACATAAAGCCGTCATTGATAAAGTTTGCAGTTTACTCAAAATTGGGGCAGCAGTAAAAAATTAAAAAAGACAAGTCATTTGATACATAATGATCTGCTTTGCCTGCTACACTAGGTACAAACTAACAAAATATGTTTTAACTTGACTAAATGTTTTTCTATGGACAAAGAACGTAGGCCATATTAACAGGATGGGAATCTCTATCCTGGCAGGCAGTGACTCTGAAAAGGATTTGAGGGTCATGAACACAAGCTCCTAGTGTAATGTTGTGGCAAAAAAGGTTCATGAGATCTTTGGATGCATAACTATGAAATAGAGGAATGTTGAGTAGAGGTAGAGCGGTTAAGTTGCCTGTTTTCTTAACAATGGTGCAACCTCAGCTGGAATACTGTATTTGGTTCTGGTATCGACAATTCGTGAGGGAAGTTCATATATTCCAGAAGGTTCAGAGAAGAGTCATGAGAATGATTAAAACAAAAAAGCAGGCCAGTAGCACTTTAAAGACTAACAAAATAATTTATTAGGTGGTATTAAATTATTTTGTTAGTCTTTAAAGTGCTACTGGACTGCCTTTTTGTTTTGATAGAATATAGACTAACACAGCTATCTCTCTGTTACTATTCGAGCATGATTAAAGGTTAGAAAACATATTTTCTAGTGATAGACCTAGGAGCTCAATTTATTTAGCTCAGAGAAGGGAACAGTTAAGGCATGATTTGATAACAATTTATGAGTACCTATACTGGAAACAAATCCTTAACAGTGGGCTCTTCAATGTAGCAGAGAAAGGCACATTATGATCCAGTGGCTGGAAGCTGAAACTAGACAAATTCAGTGTAAACCAGGCATACATTTTTAACAGTGAGGGTAAATAACACTTGGAACAATCTATCAAGGACCATGGTGGATTTTCCATCGCTGGCAGTTTTAAAAACACATTTGGATGCTTTTCTAAAAGCTAGTCTATGTTCTAGGAATTATTTGGGGGCAAGTTCTAAGGCCTGTGTTATAAATGATCACAATTGTCCCTTCTGGTCGTGGAATCTATGAATCTGCAGCAAGAGACATTTAGATTAGATAATAGGAAAAACTTTCCAACTACAGTATAAAAAGAATTAAACTGGAATAGATTACCAAGGGAGTTTGTGGAATCTGCATGACTGGAGGTTTTTAAGAACAGGTTAGACAACCATCTATCAGGCATGGTCTAGATATGGTCCTGACCCAGTTGGGGAAGAAGGAATAAATGACATCTTAAAGTTCCTTCTAGCTCTAAATTTCTAAGATTCTGTTTGTTTTGTCTTCTTTTCTTTCAGGCCATGCCTACACTACAAAATAACTTTGAAGTTGCTTACTTTGAAGTAGAGTGTCTACACACCAAAAGCACCCCCCTTACTTCAAAGTAGCCTCTCTCTACTTCAAAGTAAAGCGTCTACATACAATAGCTCCTACTTCGAAGTAAAGCGTCTACATACAATAACTCCTACTTTGAAGTAAGGGGCCAGGAAATGATGCAGGCAGAGGGTCGCATGGCTGACAAGCCCTTCTGGGCTTGCAGCCAACTGACCCTTTAAGGGTGCCTCTTCCAACATCCGCACCCTGCATGTGCTCAAGGCTGCTAGGCTGCAGACAGCAAGGCAGACCACATGCTCGGGAGAAGAGCTGGAGAACATGCCTGCCCAGACACTCCCCAAGGAGGACCTCCTCTCCACCGTGGCCAGCCTGCTGGCCATGCTGGTTCCCTTGCTATTTCAGCAGTGCAGCCAGGTTGCCCACATGGGACCCAGCCTCCAGGCCTGGCCATGGCCCTGCTGTTCCTCCCCGGGCCCCCTGATCTGGTGCTGATGGGGTTTCATCACCAGATCCCAGTGGTGGACCAGATGGTTTTGGAGGACTGGGACGATGAGTGGTCGCTGAAGAACTTCAGGATGACCTGCCAGACATTAGAGGACGTCTGCCACTGGCTTACCCCAGTTCTCCAGCACCAGGACACCTGGATGCAGCCAGGGTTCTTGGTGTGGAAGAGGGTGGCCATTGTGCTATGCAGGCTGGACACCCCTGATAGCCACTGGTCCATTGGCTACCAATTTGGAATCAGCAAGGCCACTGTTGGAGTGGTGCTTATACTGGTAAGTCAGGCCCCCACCATGGACCCAGCCTTGGGATAGAGCTACTGGGAAAGGGGAGGGATTCCCATGGGGAGGGGGTAAGGGAGAAGGGTGCCCCTGGCAGGGAGGGGAGATGGGAAAGGGGGACCATGGTGGGAAAGGGGAAGGGGGAAGAAGGGCATCCTGTTCTGATGTTCATGGACTTGTCTTCCTTTCGCCCCTGCAGGTGATCTGAGCTATCAACATGGTGCTCCTGTGATGTGTTGTCACCCTGGAGGGGTTCGCGGACCTGGAGTTCCCCAATTGTTTCAGAGTCCTGGACAGGGCACGTGGTGATCCAAGCTCCAGACCACAGCAGGGGCACCTACATTAACAAAAAGAGGGTACCATTCGGTGGTACACCAGGCCCTGGTGGACACGAGGGGCCATTTCCTGGAAGTGTGCATGGGGTGGCTGGGCAGGGCCTATGACGCTGGGATGTTCCAGAATTCGTGGCTGGGATGCTGGATGCAGGAGGGCATGTATGTTCCCCCATGGGACCTCCTGCTCAGGGACATCATGATGACTCCCTGCATCATGCCTGACGCTGTGTACCCGCTGCACCTGTGTCTCATGTGGCCCTATACTGGATGCACCACACTGGCTCAGGACACCTTTAATGGCTGCCTCAACCATGCCAGGGGTACAGTAGAGTGGGAGTTTGAGAGGCTGAAAGGGAGGTTTCGCAGCCTCCCCACAAGGCTGGAAGTCAGCCTCCTAAACATACCCGTGATGGTTGCTGCATGCTGTGCCCTCCACAGTCTTGTGGAGGGTTGGTGAGAGCCCTTCATCCAGGGCTGGGTTGTGGACCTGGAAGCCAGGTATGAACAGCTGCCCACTATCCCATGCCACGAGGCCCAGAGGGATGAGCTCAGGGTCCAGGAGGTCCCTGACCCTCCCAGCCACACTCCACACCACAGGACCCCCACTCTCCCACCCCTCATGCTCCACCACCAAACGCACCATCCTCACGCCCCACCGCCCCACCGAGCACCAGGGACTCAGGGTTAAGGTGGGAACAAGACAGATATCTTTTGGGGAATTAATGTATTTGAGAAAACAAAATAGAATGTGTCAAACTATTTACAGTGCAAGGGGGGGAATGGTCCACAGATGGAAGGCGGGGTGCTGGGTGGGGAGATTGTCCCACACTGAATGATCACCAGATAGGAAGAAGGGCTTTTGAAAACAGGGAGGGGGGCTCTTTTCGGAAAGTCCCATCTCCACAGGAGGTGCGCGATTCGAAAAGCCATACTTTTGAATCGCCACTGCTATTATGCTAATGAGGCATTACATCTTATTTGCAGTGCCTCATTAGTATCTTTCAAACCCTCTCATTAACATGCCCCTTTCAAAAGGAAGGGACATATGTGGATCCAGCCGAACTGTATCATACAAGTATTTAGAATAAGAAACTAGAGGTGATCAGGTAAAGTTTCCAGACTGGATGACATCACTTAGGATCTTAAATTATGAACTTGGAAATTCTGTATTTGTAAACATTCTGCAATGTTTTAAAAATTGTCTGTTTCTGCAAATATTCCCACCAGTGAACTCGTTAGCTTGACCATTAATGAGAAGTGAGCACAAAAAGAATGAGAGAAAAAAAGACTAAGTTATTTACAAATATGCATCAATATTTATGGATTTTTCAACATTTTCAAACTATTGAATTTAGCAGAGAAAAATTGAAGGACTAGGTCATTCCATAAGACAATACAGTACACATTTCTGAGTGGTAATGTTCATCCTACGTTACTGTAGAATATTGGTAAATGGGAAGGCCCAGATCAATAAAGGTACTTAGGTATTTACACCTTAGTCTTATGTATCAAAGTCCCAGTTTTGGTTCCAGTGTGATGCACAAAACTCCTGCCTACCCCAGTGGATGCCTAAACTCACAAGGTAACTCAGCTTTCAAGGTAAAAGTTCCCTTCAGGACCTATGTTTCATTTCTGCCTCTGGGCATGCACACTGCTGCCCTTCTTGAGATTACCGAGTGCCTGTTTCCTGCCGATACCCGATAGTAGTTCCTAAACTGGAGAGCAACAATCATTCAACTTCCTAAATTGTATTCAGGCCCCAATTCTTGGGCTGCTAGTGAGCCCGTATATCAGATTGGGTCCCATTCAAAAACTATCCAGAGAAGTAACAGAGAGATAGTCATGCTAGTCTATATACTATCAAAACAAAAAAGCAGTCCAGTAGCACTTTAAAGACTAACAAAATAATTTATTAGGTGGCGAGCTTTTGTGGGACAGACCCACTTCTTCAGACCATAGCTATACCAGAACAGACTCAATATTTAAGGCACAGAGAACTAAAAATAGTAATCAAGGTTGACAAAGCAGAAAAAAAATTATCAAGGTGAGCAAATCAGAGAGTAGAGGGGCGGTGGTGGGGGGAAGTCAAGAATTAGATTAAGCCAAGTATGCAAACGAGCCCCTATAATGACCCTGAAAATTCACATCCTGGTTCAAACCACGTGTTAAGGTATTGAATTTGAATATAAAAGAGAGTTCAGCAGCCTCTCTTTCAAGGATGTTGTGAAAATTCCTCTCCAGTAGAACACAGACTTTTAAGTCACAAACAGACTAGCCCACTCCACTAAAATGCTGGTTGACCGGTTTGTGGATCAGGAGTGTTTTTATGTCTGTTTTGTGCCCATTAACTCTTTGTCTAAGAGAGTTTGAAGTCTGTCCAATATACAAAGCATCTGAGCATTGTTGGCACATGATGGCATACATGATGTTAGTTGAGGAACATGAGAATGTGCCCGTGATTCTGTGAATAACCTGGTTAGGTCCAGTGATGGTATCTCCAGGATAGATATGTGTACAAAGATGGCAATGGGCTTTGTTGCAAGGAAAAGTCCCAGGACTGGTGTTCCTACGGTATAGACTGTTGCTGTTGGTGAGAATCCTCATAAGGTTGGGAGGGTGTCTGTAGGAGAGAAGGAGGTGGTGCTTACCTCCTACCCTTAACCCAGCAGCAGAAGTGCTCTCCCAGGTTCAATTCCCTCTTCTCAGCCAGATGCCAAAAAAAGATTTGAATGGCTCTTCTATCTCTCAGAACAGTGGTCTAAGCCCTGAGCTATGGGGTATTCTGACATGTGGCTCCCTCAGTCTCTCTTGTTGAAGTTGTTTCAATGTGGATAACTAGTGATTGTTTGGAACACAGGGAGACTGTGGGGGAAAGGGTGTCTCCAACCAGCTGCCAGGTAGGTGCCCTAACCACCAGATTACAGAGTCATTCCCACTTTCTCTGGTCTACTGACAATTCTACTCGGGATAAACTTTCAAACAGTCCCTCAAGAAATATCTAAGGTGCCTGACCCTAGGTGGTGTGTTCCTGTTCATGGATTGCAGATGCCTGGATTTAGGCATCTGTCTCCGAGAGAGGGGAAGGGTTTAGCACACTGTTTTCTGGTTGGTGTCTCCCTCTGGCTAATTTAGGAAACTCCCTGCCTAGCGTGCCTGCTTTTGTGGATTATATTCCAGGACAGTTATCTCTCCCCATTTACTGTATAGGGAGCCTAGCCTAACTCAGGTCCTAAAGATCACAGCAGCCTTCCCATGATTCTCTAAGACACAAAAGTGAAGTGCCGCAATGCTTAACATTGCAATACCTAAAGGCCTTTTTGGATCTGTCCCAAAGTACCTTTGAGAAGCAGGTAGATGTTAGAGTAGTTCATGAAAATACTATCTGCATATGCAACAAGAAGTCCTGTGGCACCTTATAGACTAACAGATATGTTGGAGCATAGGTTTTCATGATCAAAGACCCACTTTGTCAGACGTATGAGGTGCCACAAACCTTCCTGTTGTTTTTGAGGATACAGACTAATACGGCTACCCCTCTGAGACTTATCTGCATATGATAAGGCTAAAAAGTTCAGAGGCCAAGTTTCATATAATGAGAATGGTTGGAGAAAATGAGTGACATTGTTCCTTTTAATTGTACTCAGTTGTTTGCTTTGAAGTTTATCTGACTGACCTTGATATTTACTCCTTAACCCACACCTTCATTAAAAGGAATTAAAGCTGGCTATGTGTAATAACTCCTTCCCACCCCACCCCACTCATGTAAACCATAAAAAGCAAGGAATACCATACCCTGTAACCTGGCATTTCCTTGCCTTTTAGGGTTTACATTATATTCCCTCAACAGAACCTTATTACCCACACAGCATGTGCCTGCTGAATGTGATAGACTCCATATTGTCACAAGGAATTTGATTCTGCCCCCCAGCTGGTCAGCAAGCACACTACATACAGTGCCTCTCACAGTGTTACTCAAAAGCTTAATTTTATCTTCAGTCACATGCTCCGGGTTGACATACGTGCCCAGGTTAAGAGTGTGGTACGTTATGCATTTGTAGGGGAAGCATGAGGTCATAATTAAGATGTTACTGCATGGCTTCAGCAATAGACCAGCCGAACTTTGCCTGAGGACCTCACAGCTTCTGAAACCTTGGAATGCCAATTGTTGTTTCTCAACCGAGCCAGTGCGTGATAGACAGTCTTCTGTTGGGGCTAGTCCACGCTCATGGGCGACATCAGTGCAGCTGCACAGATGAAGATGTGCTGCTATAGCCTGTGTGCTGAAGATGCCCTATGCTGTCCAGAGATCGCTCTCCAATTAGCATACTTACTTCCCCTCAACAAGGGTTGGAAGCTGTGTTGACAACCAAACATCTTCTGCCGGCATATTGCAGCATAGACACAGGTTTAAGTCAATGTAACTTATCTCACTTCTTTGGGGGGATAGAGGGTTTTTTCACACCCTTGAGCTATTGAAGTTACATCAACTTAAGCTATAGTGTAGACTAGCCCTTAATTTCCTTCTCTTACAGCATAAGGGACAGCCGTCTTTTCTGAAGGGAGCTTGTGTCTTCAGTCCCATTGGCAACGGAAGAGCCAGTGGTCTTTACTTGCTGAAACTTAGTGCTAAATGAGGGCTCTTAGCAGTGGGAAAAGCATTTCACTTTAGTAAGGGATCCTTTGCACTTCTCTCCCCCAGTACATGCAGACATAATGAACTTCATTACTGAGAATATCTTCAGTCCTGTTGAAAGTTATGTTGAATGCTGGACATTTTCAGTATGGGAAATTTGAATATAATGAGAGTCAAGAAAACCATTAATTAATTTGCTTAATTACCAATGACGTTCTTCAAATGTGTGTTCAACTGCATCTAACTAAATAGCTATGTGGAAACTCTAAAAAGTAGCAAACTAGACGTTTATTTATAAAAGGAATCTGAAAAGGTAAGATCCAGGAAATTCTTAAAGATTGATTTTTAAATCTGTTGCAACTTATAAACTCAATAAGAGAATTATTTGAAATTTCCTAGATAATTCAGTCTTTACTTGCAGATTATTTAATGTAAATTTGGCAAAGGCATCATCAGTGTTCTACATGCGGTCAAATCAAAGAAGCAGAAATCCTGTTTTAAGTGATGAACTAAATTCACCAATGTTTGAAGAATTCACCAACAACCACAGACCCTGTACACTTTATTTAGACAAGACTCCAACTTAAATGTATTTGTAAGTATTAATTCTCTTATCTAAAGACACTTTGAGTCATCTTGCTCTTTGTTCTTCATAACAAAAGTTCTAATGGAAAATCTACTGTCTGTAACATGCAGATGCAAACCTGAGATATTTTATCTTTTACAGCAGTCCAGTTGATTAGCCTCTGATTTAACATGAAGTTACCTGTGATGTAAGGTTTGCCACAATTGCTTGTAAAACCAAACCCAAATTCAGTTTTGCTCTCTATAAATTAGAGGGAGTGATCCCTTAATTTAAACAGATTAAGATGCATTCCAGTAAGCAATCTTTGCACCAAATTTCAGCTCAATATGATTTCAAATGAGTGAAATGCTAAACCTAAAAAGTCAGATTCCGCAGTAGAAATGCCAACAGATCCTTTAGTATAGCTCTATTACAGCATTGGCATCATTCTTGCTGCTGTTGAAATAAACCCAGTGCATCAGGGTTATCACTTTTCTATTTTCACATTGTTTGTTTCAAACATTTGTTTTGTGATTCATCGCAATCCACTCACGTCATACCTTACAAATGATTTTATGTCTCTCTTCTCAATATGGTCTTACAAGTTTGCTGATGTCAAAGTGAGCTGAAGATGCTTAACACTTCACAAAATCAGGCTCCATGCAAAGGGAGAATGTAGCTGTTCAACAAATGATCGTGAGAATAGGTGTAATGGTTAAAGGCTGTTTAGTTATAAATTCAGTTTAGGGTTCTAATGTTAGCAATTAAAGATTTCGTATGCTCCAGTTATGCAACTCACCCCTCCATAGTTTGCCATAATTAACCAAGAGGTTTTTGATTAACATTTGCCTGCCCACTTCCGATTTAATATTTCTCTTGGAGATTTTGTCCATGTCTTGGACCCATTTACACTGATTTAAGATTGTCATCTTCTCAGTTGCTTAACACCACCTGTGAAGTTCTTACTATCTTCATCTTCCATCAGCAGTTTAGTTAAAAGAGATCTAAACCCTGAATGACTCCACTGATGTCAGTCAGAGTAATTTAACGGAATTCTGTTTTCAGTGGAATCACTGAGGACTTACACTGGTATAATAAAAATCAGTTCAGACACTGGGGATTTACAGCTGTTGTCTGCAGCCATGTCTAGTGTAATTTTCATGATATTTGGATAACATACCCTTTTCAGCATTTCAAAAATAGTTTAATTCATCTAAAGATTGTCAAACAGTCAAATAGACTAAAAAAATCCTGAGCAGTTTGTCTCACTTCATATTTGGTGAATTAATAGGAATCTAGGGCCTTATGTTCAATAACTACGAACTTGTTACTCTACAGTTTTTTGCAGTATCTCATTCACTATTTTGAAACAATAATGGAATTGTTTTGATGATTAAAAGGAGCTTTGGATGTTATAAATTGGACATTATAATGTTCTTTTTGTTAGCAATATATTTTAGACCTTAAGAGCTGTGGGTTTGGCACTCCAACTTTTAAATAGTCTGAACTTCCTTTTGGAGTTAAAGTTAGCAAAATGGACTGACTGCTTGATCCCAGCTGGCACAGGGGACATACAACCTTTTAAATGGATTTCTGTCTAAAACTCATTGAACTGCTTTCCTCTTTGCACACTTGTCTACATCTTCAGTCACTGGGCTTAGTGGGAGCAAACTGTCTAATAGTTCTGAAAAGTAAATGAATGGATTGATTCTCATGTGGGGCTTGATCCTGTTCCCACGGTAGTCAATTGCAATTGGCTGGAACGGGAGCAGGACCAGATCCTTATATTATGGTTTACGTTATTTTTATATGGAGATTGCCTAGAACCAAAACCTCAGATCGAACCCTCTGGAGATTCAAAATCCAAACTTGGATCCAGATCCAAATTTCACAAATGGTCCCTACCTTTATACAAGGCCAAACCAAAACCCCAGATCTGAGTACTACCAAAATTTGGGTTATATTAAATCCAGATCTGAATCTGAATTTTGTGGCTTGGGCAGATTTCTGTTTTCATTTATACAGACAAATGACACAATCTTGCTGTCCTTTAGAATTCCAGGCAACAGTTTGCTTTGCCCCATACCTTGCAGTAGTCAAGATCTAATTTAAGAAGCGGATGGAAGCATAAAATGCTAAACAAACGAATGTTGTCAGCAGATACATGAGACAGTTATATTGTGGAGAGAGTAACATGTTACAGGACCTGAGAGAAACTCAGATCTTTATTTTATTTATTTGTTTGTTTATTTTATTTATGCATTTTATTTATGTAGAGTCTCTGGGGGTCATCACTTTATTTGAAAAGCACCTAGTATGTTTCGGATATAATTCTTATATATTTTTAATATTAATCCTTATTCAAGGATTCCCAGATCATAAGGGCTTACAATTAATTGAAGCAAACTCTTGTCAATGATGTTTTTAAATAATTGCTATATGACCCATCAATCAGTCCAGATACACTTGAAGCTGAGTTCACATTTTCCTGAAAGTGGGTCAGGATCATTCAAATGGTAATTTGCAAGCTTTGCCCCCAACCTTGGCCGTATCTGCAGTTTACAACAAAGCTTATAAAGGTGAGTAGCACATGATTTGGGGTTTTGTAATGGAGGTTTTGCACAGCTGTAATAATGAGTGGGCGAGGAAAGTTTGGAATAAAGAAAGTGTGGGTGGTAGAAATATTCAAAGGACATAACATGGAAATATAAGAGCCTCCAAAACCTGTGATAGAAAGGACATCAAGTCTCCATGAACATGAATTGTATTTATCTATTTACTTTAACACAGTCTCATTAGGAAGGCAAAAATGTGAAATTGATCCTGTTCCTTTTTCAAGTCGGGAGCTGGCTGTGGCTGCATAATAGTGCTGTCTTATAATCTCCTTCCAAATGTGTGGGTGCCTCTTGGGTTTCCTCAAATATTTTATGGACCGTTTTCAAAGATTTATAGAAAATCAGGCCAACAATGTCTACATCCTCTACCACATCAGTGAAAAGCTACATGGAGTTTCAAAGTCATGTAAAATCTCCTTGATGGGAAACATTTACATTTTGCAAAGTATAAATTTAGCTGACCATTTCATTGGGGTAAATTCATTTCTGGCCTAAGTCCACTCATTTCATGACAGTTACACTATGGATGAGGTACACTGGGAGACGAGTGCTAGCAAGTTGAAGAAAATGCTATCACGTACAAAAGTGAATGCTGCAAAGGCTTTAGGAAACTGCCAGAAAGATATTTGATAAGATATTTTGTTATTGCCAGGTTGTGTTTTTTATGGGAGATCATATAGTAAGTAAACCAATTTTTCAGTTTGTTTTATGTTTCTTTATCATACTGTTAAATGGCAGGTTGAATATAATAAGGCAATGTATTGAACATTCTCAATGACTTTTCGTATCCACTAGTCCTATTAGTAATTTTCACATACTTACTCTGTGAAGGTAGATCAAGAAGCTCAGGGGGTAGGTACGCATACAGCAGCTCCCATTTCTGAGTCACTGGCTCAAATATAGGCAGTTTCAATGCAGACAAAAAGAGCATTAGCAACTGAGGCTCATCTAAACTGGAAAGTTATGTCATGGTATTATAACAAATGTTAACTAACACAATGTTAACTGTCTTTGAATATTTTTATGCTTAAAATTATATTAGATGCTCCTGGGCTAATTAACTCAAGTTAATATTGTGACAGGATTTTAAACACAGCTGTTATTGTCTACATTGATTGCTTATTTATGTTTAACAGCATGTTATAATGCCGTGATGTTTCCCAGGGTAAAAAGCCCTAACTGCTAAATAGTCTATTAAGTAGCTGAGACTAAATGAAATAAATCGGTCCTATCAATGCAGTTCCTAAGGGCCAAATGTCTATATCACTAACCCGCATCATGACTGCCTCAGTAGACAGGCTGAAGACTGCTTGGTCCTGAAGCCTGAGCAACTTTCTGTGAATATAGTCACTTCAGAACGTAGCTGAAGAATTCTCCTGGGGGTGATGTTGGGACTTGTGTACATCTGCTATGAGGGTAAAATAGAGGATTCCATTCTCCAAAGCAACTTATATTTCAGAGGACCTTAATTTATTTGAAATAAAATGTAAAGGATGGGGATGAAGTCCCAGCTCCACTGAAGCCAATAGCAAAACTTCCATCTACTTCAATGGAATCAAAGATTTTAGAGTTAAGAGGACCATGCAAAGCTAGGAGGTATGATACACATCTCAACATATCCTTTTTGTCAGGCAGGAAGTATCTTCATTTACAAAAATTGCCTTTCACTCATGGCAAAAAATAATGAAATTGAAAGTGATTTCTGTTTTACTTCTCAGCAAAAATGGCAAAAACTCAAAATATGACAGTTTTACACTCTTAGACTATCAGAACTTATGTAGCAGGAATCTGTAAACTCAACCAAGAAAGAGTTTTTAGAATAGTTTATGTGACACTTGAAAAGAGGCAATGTAACAAATGAAATGGGGGTGGGGTTGGAGGGGGAATGCTTTCATTCCTATACGGAACATCTGGTTTATTGCAACAATATCTACTGTAATTATATCACTGCTGGAAGAACTTCTCTATGTTAGGTTAAATTTGTGGGTTTCCATAATAAACACTGCTTTGGAGGAGTGGGGGGAGTCACTACCTCAGCCATGTCAGATCACATTGAACTGAACTGTGATTTGAGGCAAAAATAACAAAATGTGGAAAACATAAAAGCAAAGTTTCCAACCATATATTTCTTAAGATATACTGTTGGTCTATTCCTTATTCTAGCAAAGGGAAGCTGTGCCAAAGAACAGGATTGTTGTATGGCTGACCATTTTTCACTGATAAAAGTTAGAAATGTAAACTTTTTGATAGGTAGGAACTGGTTCATTCTTAATACTACTATTCTTAACACTCATATAGCTCTTAGGACACTCTGCAAAGGATGGTTGTTACATGACGGGATTTTTATATTGGATATGGAAGCCATTGGTCCCAAATACTGTGCCATGTGAGGTGTCTCGTGAAAGCTGAGGATGTTCTGAATTTATGTATGCTAGTTATATGTCTGTATCACGTTGGTAGGTAAAGTTATAGATTCTAGCTATGTAGCTGTGTTAGAAAATGTTTCAGTGCTAAGATTCACGATAGGAGGCATGAACTCAGCCCCAGCCAGGACACTGGGCTAAACAATGAGGTGGAAACCATGTGCTCAGACATCGAATCCACATCCCAGATGCTTGGAACTTGTCAAAAGAATGCAGCTGCCAGTCAGGTGACCCGGTCTGAACAAATTAATTGAAATTAGATGTCCAGGCTTCCTCCCACCTGCCATGTGAATTACTGGGGTGTGCTACCAAAACCAGCAACCAATGGCAGTTGCCACAACAGCTCACCTGGGGCAGGTGGGACAGATCCTTAAAGGGCCTGATGGGAAGAAGAAAGAGCTTTGTCCCTGACCGAAAAAAAAAAAAGAGATAACCATGATGTGGACCTAGCAGTTTCCATCTTAGTTCTTTTTACCTTTTGGCGCCTGTGCCTGTCTCCAAAGGTCCGTGTTCCAGTATATGGACCCCAGTGAGCCAGGTCTACATTTGTCCAGTAACTGAAACTATTTAACGTGAAATGGACTTTCAGAGACTTTCAAGAATCGGCAAATAACATTGCTGTCTTGCATCAATAGCTGTAATTGATGTATATAAAGTATTGCTTTAACAATTTTTCTCTCTAACCCTGTGTGGAGTTGGTGAAATAGGTTTAATAACCTCTCACCTGGATTTGGGCATTGTTGGTCTGGGCTGGTAAAGCAGCTGCAGGTTTGCTTGGGTGGCTTCTGGCTGGCCACTAGGGCTGGCAGAGATACTGTGCTGATTGGATTTGCCTTAGTGATAAGGAAATCCCAGCCTGGGGCTGTAAGTAGCTCAGATTTTAAGCAAGGACACCTTGGATGTATTTCTCTAGCTGTGCCCAGAAACCCTATCATTCCACAATGGTAAATATGATTATTTCCATTTTACACATGAAGAAAATGGAGGTGTGTATGATGGTTCACACAGAAGGTTAGAGGCAGAGCTAGGAATAGATTCCAGGTCTCCTGACTCCCAGTCCACTCCCTTGCCAAGAACAGTTGGCAAACAAACAAACAGAACACGCCCCTGCTCCTGCCCCCGGACTTTTACGGACAAGTGACTCTGCACCCGCAGAATTATGTCAAAACACTACAAAACTTTTAGTTTAGTTTAATTTTTTAGCTTACCATAGCAGGATCCACACGGACAGTTAGTGCACTGTACTTCAGTGAGCTACACATTAGCACTCTACTTGCTGTGCACCATGTCTTCAAATGGATAAGACCTCATACTCTGATGTTGTTTTCTCAAGTTTTATCTGGATTCATTAATCTCTACCTGCACCCTGACTGACCGACACAGAACCCTTTCACTCCATGCCTGGATCCCTCCACTCTAGGTTCCCCCATGCTTGGATCCTGCTAGAGTGTGCCTGCCTACTCACTCCTGCTGTGCTTGGTGTGGAGAGGCAGGGCCCCAGAATGTTTCTGGAGAAGTCCTGTCCCTCAAACTGCATTAGGGTCAGGTGCAAATTCATGGGCAAATCTGTGCCCTGATGCAATGGGACTTTGGGAAGATCTACCACCTCCATGCTGCCCATCGCCTGTGCTATGTAACCAACAGGGTCTAGTAACAGAGAGGAAGCCGTGCTAGTCTATACACTATCAAAACAAAAAGCAGTCAAGTAGCACTTTAAAGACTAGCAAAATAGTTTATTAGGTGAGCTTTCGTGGGACAGACCCACTTCTTCAGACCATAGCCAGACCAGAACAGACTCTAAAAATCAAACATTGAGTCTGTTCTGGTCTGGCTGTGGTCTGAAGAAGTGGATCTGTCCCACGAAAGCTCACCTAATAAACTATTTTGCTAGTCTTTAAAGTGCTACTTGACTGCTTTTTGTTTCAACAGGGTCTAGTGTAAGATGAGTCTCATCCACAGCTGGCATTTGTCACAGCATCTTCAGTTTTTTCCTGATGCTTGATGTGCTTCTTCTCCAACTTGCCAAATTCAGTCCATTCCACTGTCTAGAGAACCTGGAACTGGGAGTGAGGAAGGGGGTGAGGGTGACAAACAGAGGGCGACACCATTGAAATTATGATTCTATAGCTTTTTATTAATCAGATGAGATCTCCCTTACCTTTCTATCATTAACTTGCCCATGGAATTAAACATGGTCCCAGACTATTACTCCTGGGAGGTATTAAGAATGTCCAGATACTCCACAAACCTTTCAGGATTAGGCACTGAATCAATAAAATCAGCTACTGTGTCATTATGCTATTTAATCTGCATCAAAGTTTTGGGTGACATTTTGAGTTCAATCCTGCAAAATGTCGAGTACACTCAACTCCCAGTGATTTGAAACTGGAGTTAGGTTGATCTACATGCCCCAGGAGTCTCTCAGAACCTTCTAGGATTTAGCTTATAGTTTTAAAAAGCCTGACCTTTTTCTCTCTATAAAAGCAAAGTTTTAAAATACCTCATACTGACTTGAACTTCAATAAAAAATCCCCACACCCCAAGACACGATTTCTAATTCTCCAGCCTTTTTTTCTGCTTTTGTAGTGTTTCATTAGTAACATCTAAACAGCAAAAAATTGCTTATGGCTGACTGACTTCCTCCCTTGGTGCTCGTAAGTCAACACTGATTGGCTCGACTGCCTTTCATCTCTGCTAAGCTCAAATCAGAGTTACTTGCTCTGAGGATGTGCTCATTTCCAGCTGTGGGACCCACACTGCATTACAGAGTGAGAGATATTTGTTGGCATTGGCTGCTCATGTTTGCAGAATTATGCTTGGGAAAGATGGGGCAGCACCTGGATCTGTTAGATGTTTCATTTTCTTCTACTGATCGCATTGGAGATTTTCCCTGTGGGAGCATGACTAGCTTATTCCATTTTGAATTTTGCATTTTTAAATGTTTGCATGGAAAGGAAAGCTTTCTGCTTGGAGAAAAGACGGGAAACATTCTTTCAGAGAAAGGCAGTTGTCTCGTGAACAGAGAACAGGTCTGGGAAAAGGAATACTTTAAGTCTCAATACTGCCAGGGACTCACCCTGTGGTTTTGGGCAAGTCAATTAATATCTCTATCAGACAAATTCAGATGCAATGTGAATCAGTGGTATTAAATCTTCTTTATACCAAGTCTGAATATGGCCCTCTCTCTCATTTTCCCCATCTGGAAAATAAGGATGAAAATATTTTCCATGATCTTGTGAACCTTAATTAGTTAATGTTTGCCCAACACTTAAAAGACATAGCATGCAATATGAGTGACTAGAATTGTATATTCTGTAAAAAAGAAAATAAAATTATTCTGGCCACAGTACGGTGAGATGTTGAGCATCCTCAGCTCTGGAGCAGACAGGGGAGGAGGACATAAGATGCAAAATAAATAAACACGAGGAGTCTTGAAGATAGAGAAAGAAATCAGTCAGAGATGAAAATTCTCAGTTGCGCCAAGAACGTGCGTAACACTTCTCAGGAGCAACCCTGGAGCAGCTTTTCTTTAGTCAAAATTTGGAAAACTGATTCTATAGGGGTTCTCTGTTGTTTTCCTACTATTCTTTAGCAAAAGGGACTACAGCCAGGGCATGATAACTAAGATTTCCGAAAATCACATAAGGCATTTAGATGCATTACTCCTGATACACTATGGCAAAGAAGAGCATACCAAACATTGTTAAAAAAACAGAAGAGCTAACAGAAACTGTGGTATGAGGTTGTATTTACTTTTACTTTGTGGAGTTTACCTTGATGACTCTGCTCATAGCCCCTGCACTTGGTCCCGTTTGAAATAATTGCTTTGTTGTGGTATAGGTGCTGGTGATATCTTGGATACTATCTCAGACCGAGAGGCATTGGTCCTATTTTCTGGAAAAATATGGATATCTTAGCCCTGTGGATCTATCAGTGAACTTCCAAGATTAAAGCAGCTTTGACTGATGCCAAAATTAGTACCTTCATTACAGTGGGTCATCCTTTTGCAAGGGAGTGAGATAGAGACTTGCAAGGCAAGTGTGATGGAAAATATGGCTCACATATTAAGAAATACTATACTCTCTGTTGTTTTTATTTCCCATGCTGATGGTAACTGGCCCTTGTCAACCATGTTGTGCCACCTCAAAATCAAAATACATTAATTCAAGAGGTTTTGACAACCTTTGCAAGACTTACTCTCGGTATAGCCCTGTTGCAACAAGGCTTTCACACACAGAGGTCAGACATCAGAGATGACTCAAGCTACAAAGTTCAGTTCCTGTGACTCAAAACACACCAACATGCAGAACTGTTCCAATGAGCAGCCTGACTATCCAAGGAGATTAATATTTAAAGAGCATCGCCAGAGTGTGTATCTCAGGTTGGTAAACCCAATGACATTTTGGTAAGGTTAGGAATAAAGGTAAGGGTCAATTCCAGGTCTTAGAAACTTGTTAGGATTTCAATCTCTTCTCAAGTTTGGGGACATTTAGCTGCAGGGTTTTGATTCAGAGTCATCTCTGCTAGAAACAGGAAAAGTTGAGGGCCATTAAACACTGAATATTTACAGGACACGAGCTCAGGTTATTGAAAACAGGTGTTTCTGTATTGATAAACTGGGAAAAATTCTTAATGTTCAGTGGCCCTCAAAGCTATACTTCAGGTAAGTGATGCATAGTGTTAGCACATTAGGATGAAATATGGAACATGTGCAGATGTACCTTGGCTCAAGACTTTGCTTTGGGGTGTGCATGGTCTATGATTTCATGGGTAGGCATTTTACTTGTTTGTCCATTTAGTGTTGTATTTTGAAAACCAGGGGGAAGGCCAGAAATATGTTAAAAAGCCAGCCATCATAATCTTCGAAGTGCTCTACAAACATTAGCTCATGAAACCTTTCACACTCCAGTTACACCAGGAAATAGCCCTCCCTTTTTATGGATGGAATCTCGGGCTGATAATGTGGAAGCTGCCCAAAGTTAAAATGGTAGCCAGTGTCAAATCCAAGGATAGGGATGCCTGGTTCACTGACGGGTGCTCAGGTCACTTATCTATTATATGTTTCTTACATTGAATTTGTGGGTGTGGACATTTTTGCTGGAGGGTTAGGAAACATTTAAGTGAATGAATCCTTATTGACTCCTTCCTTACTGGTTGTCACATTGTCCATATTGGTAGAGGGCAGCATTATATACTATAATCTGCTATCCATCTAACCGGCTGAACTTTCCCATTGTTTTCCTCTCTCCCACCATCAGAAACCCTGTCTTCATGGAGTCCAGGGTTTGAACTGAGAAATCCACAGGAGAGAGCTCATTTCCCCTTATTCAGAAAAATTAATGTTCTTTTAATGCTTCCCTGCCATGTACTGGCCTTTGCACTCCGGCCTGAGCTCTTCAGCTGCTGTTGTTCGTCCTGGCAGAGCTTTCCCACATGCTTTAATGTAAGGGGACTTCCGGAGCAGGGACTGTATGTGCTTGTGTAGGAGCACAGGAGCAGAGGTGCCACAGTAGGTTATGATAGAATAATTGCAGATGGGATGGAAGAAGCAGTGTTTGCAAGGCCTGGATCTCAGTTTGGGTCTGTGGGTGCAAAGTCCCTCACCCTCCATGGCTTGGTGTCCATTCAGGTAAAGGCCTTTTCTTTTTTTATGTGGTACCTAAAATTGCATCTCCTGTTTTGAACAGCCATGTTTTCATGTGCACAAAAAATATGCTTGTTACACTACATCATATGCCCTTTTGTCCTCTGTAAGGGCATGCGCTCCAGATATTTACAAAGGAAGCGAAAGCATATGGTTGTATGGCTATTTGTTATCTGACACACTGAAAATAGTATGCATTCTGTACAGTAAGACTGTGCTTACACTTGCACAAATCTTCGAAATAGCCATATTTCGAAGATTACTAATGAGGCGCTGAATTGAATATTCAGTGCCTCATTCACATTAGGATGCTTCCAGCCGCGGTGCTTCGAAAGCCCCGCTTTCGAAAGCGTGTGGCTCGACTCGGCGCGGCGTGGTGCGGCTACACAGGGGTCCTTTTCGAAAGGACCCACCCCTTTCGAAATCGCCATATTTCAATCAGTGATCAGGATAAGGAGATTTTGAAAGGTGCGGGGTCCTTTCAAAAAGGACCCCCGTGTAGCTACGCCGAGCAGCAGCGCTTTCGAAGTGCCGCGGCCAGAAGCGTCCTAATGCTAATGAAGTGCTGAATATTCAATTCAGCGCCTCATTAGTACTCTTTGAAATGGCCATTAGCATGGCTATTTCAAAGATTTGTGCCCATGCAGACACACCCTAACTGTATAATGCAGGTATTTTTTTCAGTTTCTGGTAATAACCAGAGAGCAGGTTGGAAACAAGAAGTAGCAAGAGACCCAATATCTGACATTCTGACCCAAACTTGTCTATAGTTTGGGAGAGCTTGGTCTTTGGTTTTGATACTGGTCCATTTCTAATGATAAATAGTTAAATTCTATGGTACCTTAAACTTTGCAAAATAATATCCTCTAAAAAGTCTTTCTGGCCCCTCTTTCTACTCCCCATGATTTAGCCATGGTAAATGATGAATGAAAATTCTTTTTGAATGTTCATTTTATATACAGTCATACCCCGAGATGCACCCATTTGGGTTATGAGAATTCAAGTTTACGAGGAGTTTGGTTTACAACCCCTACCGGGTCTTATGAGGCATTTCCTCGAATTTACAAGGACTGATTTCAATTTCGTGTGCCTCAGCAGGACGCAGATGCCCTGCAGTGGGAGAAAGGCTGTGACTCCAGGCAATGGCTGCCCGCAGCTGCATCCCGCCCGGTGCGTCTCTCTGCAGCGCCCGGTGGCGGTTTCCTGGAGCCCCTGTCCCAGTCTTTACCTGTGGCTGGTCTGGGTCTCTGCCTCGGCTCTGCAGCAGTGGTGCGCCCTGGCCCATCTGGTGGTCACAGGCCCCCAGGTGGTCCCGCGAGACGTGGCTCCTGGGCAAGCAGCTCATCCCGGCCCCACCCCTGCTGCTCTCTCCCCGGGTGGCTGTGCCTCAGGCGCTGCTTGCTGCCTATGGCGTTCCTTTGCATTTAGTGCCTCAGCCGCTGCTCATGGGGTCTCTCTGCTGCGCAGCCCTGCACAAGCGAGGCATCGTCCCTTGCCAACTGGGGGTCACCTGCGCCTGCCTAGCTCCCCACGTGGCCAGACCCTGACACTTCCCCCTGCCCACTTAACCTAAGCTAGGCTGGGCTGCCTTCCTCTGCCCTGCTCTACCCTGCCCACCCCCTTGCACCAGCCCCACTTCTCCAGCCGCAGGCAGCTATCTGGCTTTGCGCCCCCCTCCCAGGCACTCTTCAATTTCCATTCCCCTCTCTCTTCAGGTAAACAGGCATATTGTAGAGTAATTAATGAAGGGAAAATGCCTTGTTAGGTTGTGTTATGATAACTAATGTTTACTATTGACGTAATTGTGTTCATTTTAATGGGATTTGGTGTTGTTTTAGCGTAAATGGGTGTAAATTTTGGGGCTCAGGAATGCATACATTTTTTTCCCATTGAAATTAATGGTAATTATATTTTTGACTTACAAGAATTCGCCCTAAGAGGAGTTTTTCAGGAATGAATTACGCTTATAAGGTAGGGGAAGACTGTGTAATATAAAATCTGTTCCATCTTTGTTCTAAGCATCAAAATGAACTGTTTCCCCTCACTGGTTCTCTGTTGTCTGCTGCAAGGAAGTTAAACAACCTCAGATCTGAATGCTATGACCTGTGCTTCTCAATACACTGCAAGTTCAGAACCTAAACAAGACCCCATAATGTAGTAGCTCCATGTGGTCCTGGTCCTTCAGGGTGCTGAAGCTCACCCCATTCTGGAGATTTGCAGAATCCAACCCTATGGGAGAAGACAGGCTCAAGTTGTCACTCTATAGCCTAACTTGTAAAAGATATTGATTTTGCCAATCAATACCTTAGACCGTCAGTCACAAGATGTTGGATAAGCTCATAGAACTGAGTTTTCTTAATCTATTGAATATCAAAAGTGGCCACAATTGGCTAGCTATTCACACCATCTGTTGCCAACAGGTTGTATCTGCAGTTTCAGGATGGATTGATAATTGCTACTGATTTTTGAGTTCTGAGTGGTTAAAAGCAAATCTTCAGCAACTGAGAAAAGTCTTCTTCTATCATTAATTTCATTAGGCTATGTTGGCAAAGCGAAAAGAAAATATACTGCATGAAGCTTCGTAGAATTATTTCTCCCAGCCACATGTGATATAAATAAAACAAACCTCGAGAGTCTGGCTCAGAATGTGGAATAACATTTATCCTGCAATCATTTCTGTTGTGTTTCACCACAGAAAATGTTGAATTATGGGTGTCACCATATATAATATTTAAATATTTCAGTGGTACCCAAAGCTCCCAACACTCTTGTTACTTTCCCACTTTTGAGACAACTTGCCAGCAGCATTTTAAAGAGTAGCACAGTCACTTCACAGCAGCCCTTTTGTTTTAGTAAATATAGATCTGATGGAGACATGTATCTAGGCTGTGGATGGTGGGTCAGATTCTGAGCTCTAGTGTTATCCACTATATGATGCTTTAATGGTGCAAACAGCTTGGAGATTGGCCTACTGAGGCTAGAATTTCCCTGGCATAAGGGATTTATCCCAAGGTGGTATAAAACTAACATAGCCAGCTCTGTGCCATAACTCCCCTGTGCTCTGGTGACCTACAGCTACTGTTGTTCTAACTGGTGTGACGTCGAACAGCCAAGCCAACCTCATAGCTGGTCCCAAGATTGAGGGAGCCAAAAGGTGGCATGAATAATACAGCTGCCCTCTTTTAGTTACTGCACTGACAGCAGACTCTCCAAATCACAGGGCCTGACCCAAGAAGTTAGCTCCGATTAAAAGAAAAGATGAGTGAGCACACAAAAGCTCTCAAATACCAACTGAGGAATAAGACAGTGGATGGTGACTTTGCAACACTGAGGAAGGGAATAACAAATAAATCACCATCACAGACAACCTCTTAAGATGCAGAGATCTTGTTTACACGCCAGTTTCTGTGATAAGAGAGAAGAGAAGCAAATACGTAAAAATACATCACATAAGTGAAGAAGTATTTGTAAATAGGATATATTTCATGAAAATATTGGTGAGGATTTTATGATGCATACAAGATTTTAATAGCTTATTGGATGCGACAAAGATTTTTAAACAGGTTCTTAATTTTTCATTAGATATAGCCTTTCTGGGCATTATGGTAGGAATTTTCAAAAGATAATTAGGCAAATAAATGTCACAGTGGGGGATACTGGGAGTCAGTACACAGCAACAAACTGGGCACTTATGTAGGTGCCTAAATGAGAGCTGAGCTCTTTTGAAAATCTGGCCCTCTGAGTTTCTCAAAATGGGCAGTCTGACTTTTGTCATACTAAAATATCCTACAAAATCTCTTAGAAATTGGCTAGTACTTGCACATTTAGTAGGGTGCATTTGAAGGTAAACTCTGCCATGAAGCCACTGAGAGGTCCATGCCAGTCCCAAGCCTGGATGAAGGAGGAGGGTTGTTCAGATGTGTGTCGATGCACTGACTGTCAAACAACAATACGAATGAAATCTGATGCCCGTACATCCAAATGTTAAAAGATGCCAGCTTGGTCGTTGACTGGATAAACAAGGTCCGTGATACCAATCGAAAAATCAGGGTTGGGTCGATCAGTTGGCTACTGAAAGAAAATTACACCTAACACATATGCTATCCATTGGAACATGGAACGTCCGAACACTGCGGGCAACTGGAAAATTAGAGCTGCTTTGGAAGGAAATGGAGAAATATCAATGTGATATACTTGGACTGGCAGAGATGCATTGGACAGGATCAGGAGAGATATGAGGTTGCGAAGTCATTTGGTCAGGAAGCAAAACGAAGCATGAAGCAGGAGTTGGATTCCTTCTCAGCAAAACAGCTAGAAGAGCATTATTAGGATACAAACCGGGGAGTGCAAGAATGATGGTCGCTCGATTCGAAGCAAAACCGTTCAACATTTCAGTCATTCAGGTATATGCACCTATGTCGGACAGTACAGAGGAAGAGATTGAGCTATTTTATAAAGACTTGACAAAGACAGTGGAGGAGATACCAGAGAAAGATGTGTTGATCAAAGGAGGAGATTGGAATGTGAAGGTTGGAACAGAGAATGAAGGTTGGGAGAGAGTCATGGGAAGGTTCGGATACGGAGAAAGAAATGAACAAGGTGAGAAACTGTTAGAGTTTGCTACAGAGCATGAGATGGTGATTTGCAACACAAGCTTCCAACAAAAGGACTGTAGGAAGTGGACATGGCGATTGAATGACGGGAAGTCCAAGAACATGATAGATATGATTTTGATAAGAAGAAGATGGATGACATCAGTACAGCCATGCTGAACTTTCCAAGGAGTGGATACAGACTCAGACCACAGTCTAGTGATCACAAACATCAAGATAAAACTCAAAAGAAAATGTAGAACACAGTTTAAGAAAAGAAGAGATGTGGCGAGGCTATGTGAGGAAGAAACAGGGAATGCATACAGAACAGTGCTCAAAGAGAAGATTAAGAATATCGCCACAGAGAAAGACCTAGATAAGAGAGTCACAGGGATAGCCATTGCTATAGAAGAGGCAATTGAGCAGACTGTTCCAGAAGAAGAAAAGATCAATGAGAAGTGGATTACCTAGAAGACACTGAAGTTGGTTCAAGAGAAAAGGGAGGTGAAGATCAGAAGAGATGTTTCTGAGATGGCAGAACAGCAATATAGGATGAAATGCAATGAGGTAAGGAAAGCAGCCAGAAAAGATAAGGATAAATGGTTAGAGGAACAATGTGGAGATATCGAGAGGTATTATGGCAAATGTAAGACGAGGGAGTTGTATAAGACAATTAGGAATATTAATAGGAAATGGCAACCGAAGCAGATGGTGATCAAAGATAAGAACGAAGAAGTGCTCATGAACAGGGAGGAGATTGTGCAGCAATGGATGAGATATTGCACTGAACTATACAAAGCACAGTTGGACTCGAGTGTCTCAGAGAGACTGATTGAAGAATTGAAAGAGAAATCTCCCCCGACCATTGAAAGCGAGACCAATATTTCAAAGGAGGAAGTAGAAAAAGCAGTGAAATGACTAAAGAATAACAAGAGCCCTGGATTTGATAAGATCACGGGAGAGATGATCAAATAAGGTGGAGAAAGCATGATTCAGGAAATACACTGACTATGTAATATAGCATGGAAAGAAGGGAAGGCACCTAAGGAATGGACAAGATCTGTGCTAGTGACAATACCCAAGAAAGGAAGTACATTGGAGTGCAAGAACTACAGAACTATTGCCCTAATGAGTCATCTAGGTAAGGTGCTGATGATGATACTGACTGAGAAATTAAGATCGCAGGTAGAAGAACATATAGCAGACAAGCAAGCAGGGTTCAGAGAGAAAGCTCGATGAAAGAACAAAAACGTATACATTTGCTTCATCAATTTTCAAAAGGCATTTGACAGTATAGATCAGAAAGTGACTTGGGTGGTGTTGGAGTCATACAGAGTGGACAGCGGACTAACATGGTTGTTGAAAGATATCAATGAGAATGCAGAGGCAGCGGTGAGAACATGTGAGGAGTTGGAAAGTTGGTTTAAAACAAGAAGAGGTAAGAGACAAGGAGTTCCAATATCGCCAAGAATCTTCATCACACATCTGGAGAGAGCAATGGGCAAGATCAAGGAAGAGGTAGAAGGGATAACTGTGCACGGGAAAAGAATTAACAACTTGAGGTTCGCAGATGATATAGTTATCATTGAGGAAGATGAGGAGAAGCTAGTGAAAATGATGCTTGTGTTAAATGAAGAAGGGAAGCGGTACGGCCTGACTATGAACATCGATAAAACAAAAACAGTGGTATTTGAAGATAAGGAAATAGGAAGGAAGATCAGTGTGGATGGTATTGAACTAGAAAATGTGGAGAAGTTCACTTATCTGGCAGCAACATAACATATGATCGAGACTGTAAGAAGGAAATAGCGACTAGAATAGCGAAAGCAAGAGTAAGTTTGAAGGCGATGGATAAGATCTGGAAAAGCAAAGCAGTTAGCTTAAGAACGAAGCTGGGTGTCTTGAAAATGTGTGTATTTGGCAGTATGTTGTACGGATGTGAGACATGGGTGATAACGAAAGATTTGAAAAGAAGAATATTGGCATTCGAAAGTAGTTGTTATAGAAAGATTCTGCGAATAGGATGGATGCAGAAGGTTACCAATGAGGCGTTATATAGGAAGATACAGCTGAAAGAGAACCTGCTGCAGAAGGTTATAAAATGAAAGCTACAACTATCTGGACATATTTGCAGAATGAACGATGAACGAAAAATCAAGACCCTAGTATTCGGCAGAATGATGGTTCGAATAGGAGAGGCAGACCCCACAGTGAATGGATAGATGATGTAGTAGATTGGTACAGAGCTAGTCTACAGAAACTAAGCCACTCTGCACTGGATAGGGAAAGATGGAAGGAAATAGTGAGAGAGGCATCAGACACCAACGGGTGCTGAGCCCACGGTTATTGATGATGATGATTTGAAGGTAGTTGGCAGAGATGGGGGGAAACCCTTGCTGATTGTTTACCAAGGCTAATATTGTTTGGGAGAAACAGTCCTGACTGAACCCATCTACACTTCTTACCCATCTCCTGCATCCTCATGCACTTTCTTAAGCATCTTCCACAATGTCATTCGGTTGGGAAGCAACTGGGAGAGTTGGACTGCAAGAGCTCTGGAGGCAATGGGGGCCTGGAAGCTCCACATATTGCTGGCAGCATAGATGCACATAATAAATCATGTCATACTCTACGTACAAAAGTTACATGGAATCTCTTGAGGAATGTGGCGGGAATGGGGCTGATGGCTACATTAAGGCAAGGGCATATGTAGACTGGAGAGGCAGGCGGTGATGTGAGTGGATATGAAGGAAGGGAGAGAGCAGTAATGGCAGAAAGTAATGGGAAGAGGGAGAATTTTTCTTTTGGAAGAGCTTCCTCAGTCACCATCTCTTGGGATGTGGAGCGCAAGACACCTAAAATGATGGGCTTAATATTCACCACATCCTTGGGATGTGGGTATTAATTGTAATTTTTATTTTGCAGATGGGAACTCATAGGCACAGAGAAATTAAGCAACTTGCCCAAAGTCGCACAGTGACTCAAGATCAGTGAACAGAATCGAGGAGTCTTGATTCATACTCACATGATCTCACCCCTAGACTACATGGCTTTACCACATTATATAGCATCTGACTGGGACGCTGTGGATAAAGGGTGCCTCTTTCCCTGGAAGCCTGTCAGTAGTAATCATGGGTACACATTGCCTACCGAGAGGGTGGATGATCAGAACACTCTGTGGTTAAAATAGGAAACATTAGTCATTTTCCTTTCAGGACTACAGCACAGCTACGCATGAATAATGTCCTCAGATAGAATATTGTAACTAGTGGATGAAGCTAAACATATACATTAACTATTGCTTTAACCCATCTTCCACTCTTCCACCACTATTGTTCAAAGGGTAAAATCTTTTAGATGGACCTATAGAACCTTCTTTAAGATCTTTATATAACATCAGTAGAAGTTTGGACCAAAAGTAGCCTCTCCCTTTTCGAGCTACCATGAACTATAGCCAAGAAGTGTTAGTCAGCAGAGATTTCTGGTAGCTGCTGTTTGGAACCACCAAAATGAAGTGTTTTCTATAGTGTTACAATCAAGGGAGAAGGATCCATGACATGAGCACTGACACTAGCACTGCTTTTTCCCTGTCTTTTTGCAAACACAGTTGGCTTTTTGGAAAAAAAATGTAAAATATTTCGTTTTGTCAACAAAAATGAAAAGGAAAAAGAAATATTTTCAATCATAGTTTTTGCATTTTGGTAAAACTTTTGTTTTTTTTTTGTATCCGATTTTGAAAAAATGGATGTTTTAAATAAAAGATTAAAAATTTCCCCGAAAATCAAGCTGAAAACATACTACTTTCTCTCTGCCTCTTATCTTTTCTTTTATAGTGGTTATTTTGATAAAGCCTTCTTAAAAATTTCATGTAGAGTGAAACTACATTTTGCTCAACTTTAGCCACAATAGTTTATCCAATGAAAGCTGCTGCTTATTTGTAAATATCAGTTACAGTGAGTTGTGGGGACACATTTTTCTTACACACATAAATAATATTTATTCATGTAAGTAGGATTTGCTTATACAAAGAGGCTAACTTTGCAGTTCATAAAAGCATTACATGTAAATGGCTGTGGTATTTAAAGGAATCATACAATACCCCTGAGGTAATAATAGGATATATAGGTACTACTAATAATAAACTGCACACAAATTTGAGAGCACAACCTCATGTGGCATAGTTAATGTAACTCCACTGAAGTCAATACAGATAAGTTGAGCTGAGAAACTGCCTCCATGGGTTTCTTAATACTGATAAATGAAGGCCCAGAGAGGTGAAAAGATGTGCCCAGTATACCACAGAAATTCAGAAAGGCATCATTGACCAATGAACAGAATATGGAATTAAAAATGTATCCAGGTGGTGCATTCCAAACATAAGGGGCAATGTTGAAATTAGGTAAAGAACACATGGTGGCTAAAGGGATACTGAGCACAGTATTTTTTGTAGAGACAGGTATGACAATAGTCTAACAGGGAGGAGGGAAGAGTTGAACAGTTAAAGGTTTTGAAGGTGAGAAGAAGCTTGACTTTGATGTAATGGATAAGGAGGGCCCCCGAAAAGATTCTGACAAGGTCACTGGCATTAGAGCATGACCCATCAGGGTTGTGTATGAACTGGAGGACAGAAATGTGGGTATCTGGAGTATAGAGCGATTAAGGGACCAGCAGTGAAGTTGTAGGAGGAATGGGGACTGAATTAGAGCTTTGGCCATAGGCACAAGGAAAAAAAGAGTAGATATTACAAAATCTGGAGTTTGCCTGGGCATTCAAGAGAGAAGGAAGTTAAAGATGTGATACTGTAATGGATTTGTTGTCCAGGGAAGATGATGATTTTGTCAATTGTCACAAAAACAGTGGGAGTAGCGGGGAGAAGCTTATAGCAAACGTAAGGGGTTCAGGTCTGGCCATGTTAACTTTAAGTTAACAGTATTTAGATCTGATCTGGTTCAAGTTTGCATGCAGTGTTTGAGCAGGCACTTATTTTATGTGATTTAGTCACCCAACAGTTATCCAGATTAAAGGGTACAGTAGGTAAAAAAACAATAGGAATGATTTATAGAAACAGAATGACTGAGACTAATAATTGTAAAAAAGATTTAGAAAAGCTCATGTAATATTTAAAAAATCCACCAGAAACAGGATTTTTCCAGTCATTATTTAAACATTCCCTTGCAATGTTTAGAGTGCAAAGAGTAAAACATTGTGCAAGGTCATGGCTGCTGGAAAATGAAACTGACTAGGAACAAAAGTGAAACTATTTTCACTCTGCACAATGGAAGAAATTCCAAATGTAAGCAAATAGTCAATGTTGACAGGTTTTCCCGTTTTATTGTGAGTTTTGCGATATTTGTAGTTTTTCTTAAAGCTTCAGCTCAGGAGTTATGTGATTATGTCAAAATCCCAACTTCCATTAAAAAAAAGTGGGCCTAGTTTTCTTGGTTGCAGAGAAAAAGCTTGAAAGCTTCAAAGGCTCAAAACTAGACAGCAAATAAAGCAAACCCCAAATTTACAATTTGTTTAAAATCCCATGACTTTAAGCTTATCTCATGACTTTGGCAAAGTCTTTCATAATTTTGGCACTCCTGTACATACCCACACAGTTCAGATATGTTTCTACTCTCCTTGCCTAAGAAATGTGTCACCGTTTATGCTGCTCTTTATACCCATGCTGTTGAAGGGAAGGAAGCATGTGGTATATACACTCCACGCACATCCAAGAAGAGTGTGCAGCATAGACCTTTATTAAGGAATTAATTTGATGTGGAAGAGGGACTGTAATCTAGGTCAAAACTCTTTTGCTGGTTTATCTCTGAATTTTCTTGCCTTAGTAAGACCTTACTTCTACTATTGCTTGCTTGGTGTGTAAGGTCATTACACTCCTGCATATGTGTGAGTGGAGGCTACATGTGAGTGCAGGTAAAACTGGGAACAATTAGGGACAATTCTCCTGACTGAGCAGTAGTAAATTTCAAACTCCCTCTCTCACATTCTCTTTCCCATTAATGTGGACTATGAGTAGAAAATTGTTGAGTTTGAGAAGTCATATTCTTAAGCATGCACTTCCCTGAGCCTAAGTAGATATTTAACTATAATTTTCCCTCAAGGTTCCAATCCTGAAAACAATTGGTACCAAGCCTCATCACTTAGGTGGGATCCATGAAGGGACTTAGATGTTGCAACATTCCAGTTCCTAACATGTAAGAACCTAGAAAATTATAGGGAGAATGTTGTGATCCAGAAAGCTAAAACAGATGCCTAGGCTTCTTATACAATGACTGGGGGAAGATGGGCACCTGAAAATGCAATCTGCAACTTAGCTAGGTCGAGTGGGGCCTCCCCTAGCCAATGGGAGATACCAACCAAAAGATTCCATGGTGAGCTCTGCCCCTCTCTGAGAGGTAAGTATCTGACTCTGGGCTGCAGGGAGAAGCCTAATGTTATATCTACACTTTTTACTGCTAGGTTTTGTAAAGTTAGAGAAGAGAGCCCACAGATGTCCGGAAAGCCAACATATTGTGTCTCCATTGCATTAGCTAGGTTTGAATGTATCAGCAATGCACTGTGGGTCCTTATTCCCCAGTACCTGAAGCCCCATTGCATTCTGGGTTTTTGTGCCAGTGTGTTATGGCAAAAAAAAAAAAAGGTGCTACAACTTCTTGTAGGTGTCTGACATAATCATCTCAGAGTGCAGTGCCCCCATGCCCCTTACCATTGGAATATAAACGGCCCAAGGAATTTAATGCCAGTTTTCAGGTCATTTTCCCAAAACCTGCTCTGGCTCACAATACTATACAGTGCTAGCATAGATCCTGAATGGCTTAGAGCCGCTGCACAGTATGTTATGGCTACTTCCCAAAGTGTCATGCGGTATTTCATTAGACAAAGCCAGTGGGAGGTTGAGGTGGATGTGGATGATTTGGATGATGATACTGAAGGACTGGAGGCCAGGAAAGCAGAACTGCTGGCTGTCCCGGGTGCTCTGCATACAGTGGAGCGCTGGTTCTGGAGATGTGAAACCAGTACACACTGGTGGGACTGCATTGTTTTGGAGGGTGTCTGCAGTGACTGTAGAACTTTCGCTTGCTCAAGGCTACTTTCATAGAACTTTGTGATTTGCTGTCCGCCACCCTGAAGTGCTGAGATACCAAAATGTGACCCGCTTTGACAGTTCCCAACCGAGTGGCAATTGCTCTGTGGAAGTTTGCAAGGGGTACTTCTCCATGGTGTTGCAAGCATTGGTTGATCGCAAAGGTCATTTCAATGACATTTGTGTGGGGTGGCCAGAAAAGGCACACAACACATTTATCTTTAGAAATTCAGGTCTGTACACAAAGCTTCAGGATGGGACTTTCTTCCCAGACCGGAAAATCAAGATTGGTAACATGGAGATGCACATAATTATACAGGGTGACCCTGCTTGCCCTCTACTCCCTTGATTCATGAAGCCATACCCTGGATCCCAGTAAGGAGTGCTGTAGGGTGCGAGAAGAGTTTGTAACGGTCTCACAAGAGCAGATTGACCCCTCTGTGAATCCTCAGGAGAATCTAAACAGACAAGTCTGTGCAAGGTGAAAGCTGCAAAATAACTAATCCTGCCATGGGAACAACTGCAGAACAAGCCGCGCTTGCCAAGACTCCAAGGCTACGCTGGCAGTAGGCCACAAGAGATAGTGATAAGAAATGCATAGGCAATTTTAGACAATCTTATGTTAATGAGTTCAGCTTTATCAGCTAGTGTTAGGAGGCCTGTTACTGAGCCTCTCCCCGAGCGAAGTTCAGACGTGTCAGGTTTTCCCCAATGGTGACTGCAGCGTCTCCGGGGCTCCCGTCGCAGGTGTCACGTGCTTTCAATAAACCTATAGCACTCGCCTTCTGTGTACAACCTTGTCTCTGGGGAACCCGAGCCTGGTTGGCTACAAGTGCTACAACAACAGGCTAAGCAAATGCAGAATGGTGATGGAATGTGCCTTTGGCTGTTTAAAAGCCAGAGTCAGGTGTCTTATGACCTGTTTGGACCTTTGCAAAGCCAGCATCCTCCCCGTGGTTGCAGTGTGCTGTATTTTCCATAATATTTGCTAATCAAATGGGGAAAATTTCATGCTAGCCTGGATTGCAGAGGCAGATGCCCTGGGCAGTACGTATGCACAGCTGGACACAAGGACAATCAGTAATTCACATGCAGAAGCATCAGCAATCAGGGAAGCTTTGAAAAACAGCTTTATGAACAAGCAGACAGCCACGTGAATCTGCGACATTTAACTATTGTGATACCACCCCCTCCCTCACCCCCACAATGATGTGTGGTTGACCTTGAAAGCCCCTCCAGTTGCACACCCACCTCATGTGAATTAATGAAAGACTCTGTGGTTTTCACAAAAACATTCTTTTTATTTGGGAGGGGGGTGAGGGGTGAGGATTAAGGGGTAGGAAAAAGAAGCAAATCCCTGCATCACCTCTGGTGGAATTTGAGCTTTTTGCAGTGTGGAGAGGTCCTTGGGTGAACCACAAAACTCTCTTTGCCCTCCCCGCCCCATGTTCCAGGCCCCTAATGCGGGGTGGGCTGGGCAACATCAAGGGAAGATCAGGCAACGGAGTAAGGAGGCCACATAACTGTGAGTTCTGTGGTGGGTGTCCCTGTGCAGTGTCAGCATGAACCACAAGATGTTGGTTTGCTCCTTGCCAGCTGTGAGGAGCTCTGCTGAGTCCCTGTTCCCACAGTGGGGAGTCCTTTGCCACCACTGCTGGGTCAATTTTCTGTCAGCAGCAGCTTGGACTTGCTCCCTCGGTGCTTTTTCAAGCTGTTGCAGGATGAGGTTCTGTTTGGATCTTTTCCTGCAGCACATCACTGAAACCTTACCTCCCCCACTCACACTGCCTGTTGAAGACAGTCAAGGTCAAAATTTAAATCCAGTTTTTAAATGTGGCACAATGCACTGACCCATACAATGAACTAATTAAATCAACCTTTTAAACTCAAACTTTGTGTTACACATCAGAGGGATGCGGCAAGAAAGTTGACCTTAGTGCCCCTAAAAATTGACCTAATGGTATTTGCAGTGAAGTCACATTGTGTCATCAAGCTAAGTGCCTTAAAATCAACTTTAGACTCCAGAGTAGACATAGTCTCAATCTGTTTGCAGTCCACAAACAGAAAATAGCTACCTGCAAGTAGACGATTTAGGTGCCTGAAGCATTTATTGTAGGGAATGAGTTATGGACCTGTTTCACTTCACACGAAACAGCTGAGGCAGATGGTGTCAATCTTAATGGCTAGAGCACTCACCTCAGATGTGGGAAACCTAGATTTAACTCCCTCCCACTTTGTCCTAGCCACTAGACTTCAGAACAATTCCTTTTCTCCTTGTGGCATATATATTGTGGATAAATACTTAGATAGTCCATGGCAATGATATAATTCTAACCTAGCGGTCACCAGTGCCAGGGAACCTGGGGATTTCGTCATTATATGGACCCTGCTCCTGGGGAATTAACTGTCTTTTGCTTTGCAATGAAATAGGGCTAGGTTCAAGGGTTTAATGTGCAGCAGCAGGATGCATATGTTTTTTACCATAACTGTGCTATGAATTATGAATAATTTTACCCATGTCAAAATTGTATCCATAGGCACTGGTCACAGAAGGAGAATGACTCTACAGTCCAGTGGTTAGGACAGCCATGAGGCAGACCTTGAACCAAAACCTCTGCTCCAACCTTCCTTATATTATTTATTCACAATGGAACAGCTTTCACAGGAGACATTGAGGAAGCCCCCTACATTCCATATGTCGGTGATTAAGAGTTTTTGTTTCACCTGAACCTGGGTCTTCCACATCCCAGGTAAGTGCCCTATCAACCAGGCTAAAAGAGTAGCACCACCATCTACTTTGTCTCTGGCTGGATTTTGAATGGGAACAATGCAGTAGGAATGCTCAGAGGTAGCCTGCTGGACTGGGCCCTGCACATGCTGTAGATGGCAGACTGCTTACCTTCCAACAGTTCACGAATTGCTGTGGGGCTTTGTAAGTCAGTAGCATCCGAAGAGGGACAGCAATGTGCATACCCCATGTCCTAAAACTTAGGTGGTTAGGGAACTTACAGCAAAAAAGTTAGGTGCCGAGCGAGTCAAGGTACCTATAAGGTTAGGGAGCAGTCAAGCAGGATTTTAGTGGGTCAGTAGGGCTGTGCTTAAGAACTGAGACACCTAACTCTGGAGTTCAGGCACTGACATTTCTTCCTGGACCACACCCTTAGGTGCTTAAAAACCTTTGAAGATCTGAGTCTAACTCCCACTGAAATGTATGAGAGTTAGGGATTTTAACACCTATGAGGATCTTGGCCTTTGGGCTTACTCCTGCCACTTGGCAATAGCAATTTGTCAACCACCTACCAACTCTCTAATTAAGTTCCCCATCCTTAGGCAAAATTATCATTGACTCCAGTGGTGTAGAACTGGGTTCTTATGCACTCCTGGAGCTGCTCACCACCATTTACTTTCCACGTAGTGCCACTACATTCTACATCTGTGCTGGGCAAGATGAAGTTTACAGAGATGAGCAAAACATTTGACAGGGTTTGACTCCCAAGACTAACCCTTGTATAATCCTATTGAACCATCCCTGTGTGAATGATAGTTATATACTACGTAACACTGTATTCTAAAAATAGGGTAATTGGACCTCCCAGTCTTGCTGATATTTCAGGACATCATGTTTGCTATCATGGGCAAACAAAACAGTGACGTGGTATCTCAGAGTTGGATCTTCCATATGCATGAACAAAACAAAACAAAACAAAAACAACCCACAAGCTGCAAGATGCTGTTCTTTAGCGGAGGGCAAATGTGATTCATGTCACAACAGGTATGCTATTCGCATAAGGGCAAGTTTATACTTCAGCTGATGATTTGATGAAAGAGACAAAAAGTCATAATCCCAAATAACTCCCTTTAAATTTCTTGCCTGTAATGATTTCAGGCTTTTGAGGAATTTTTTATTTCATGTTCATCCAAGGTGCCCTTGCATCACTGCATCTTGACACGCTATCCATTGTGATATAAATTACATCATCCGCATCAACCATAAGCAAGGAGACTTTCTTCCTACCTCCCAAATTTAGTGATTTATTTTTTCACCTCTGAGCATTTCAGATAATATACAGCTCTTACATGGGATGATACAAGTGCTCCCTGTAACTTTACCCTCTGTGGGAGGAATACATTTTGTTATGCGCACAAAGGCATGTGCAGAGACGCACAACCAATGGAAACACCTGCTGACCATGGACGGTGGCTGTGGAAGCTCTGCTAATCAGGTGGGTGGCACCTGAATCACTATTCAGTGTCCACCCAAGCACACGCTTTACAGGGAACACTGCCTGATGCAGGTGTAGACTTTAGGGAAAAGTTTCTTTTATATTACTTGGCTAACAGAACAGTTACACTTTTTCTGTCCCCAAGGCAAGATGAAAGCTACTTTAGAAATCATTCTAGAAATGTATTAGAAGTGAGGGTGCACAGAATATGCTGTAAACTTTTTCCCTGTTTCAAGGGAGATCAAATTGTTTGATATTAATTGGCTTTGCTTTGATTAGACAGCAGTATATTCCACTGGAGCTATAAGAACTATCCCCATTGGCATCCAATGTAATGATTATGATAGCAATGATTAGAATTTAAAAAATAATGAGGTAATAGTTATTTATATGATTGACATTCTGCTTCAGTGTTTTCACACAAAGCCCTCTCTCTCTCTGACATGCAGGCACTGCATTCCCTACACATTCTTGCAGCCTACACCACATAATCAAACAATAGAGAGCCTTCTTTCATTTTCCTGCTTAGTTTCTGTGAACAGAACTCTGTTGACAACCGAGTCTGTTCTCACTCCTGAAGAATTCCAAAAATTGAACAATATAAGGATGGCCTGTGACTTTCAGGAGATGTCTTAAAGCACTCTGCTTTTAAAATTGTGGTTTGGTACTTCTTTTCCTTGTTTTATTGTTGTTTCAAAGAAAACCTACAAAAATGCACTTGTCTTCAACTTCAAGCCTCATACCATTAGTGATAGAAATATAGTGCAAAAAGGCTGGACACTTGCTCTCTTAGACCATTACACATTCCTGCTCCCATCATGCCAAACTTTAACGTCATGATAGGTGACATCTTGATAGCTCCAAGACTGAAATCTTCTACTCAGAGAACACCTATAGCACAGGGAGTAGCAGTATTAATTTCCTCTTCCTGCCCTACTGATATGCCTCCAGCCTGAAAAGGAGGTACCAGCCCTAGGGTTAAGAAAACAGTCAATTCTCCAGCCATACCTTTGATTGCTTTCCCTGTTACCCCAAATGGTGGCAAGTAGTGCTTGCTATGGTGGTGGTTCTTCTGTGCTATGGATACCTGCACTGCAGGAAACTGATCAGAAGCCACCAACTCATTTCATAGAGGCCTTTGGCCTGTCAGCAGATGAGAACACATTTGACCACATGCTACAAATATAACCAGCAAGGAACTTGACTAGAGCATGGCTGTGTCTTGAGCCAGTCACAAGGTGGTTAATATATAGGGCTGGGAGTACCGAGTACAATTGAATAGGACATAGTCAATATTCTATAAGAGTAGTATTTTTTAAAATCTTCAGTGATTTTAGTATAGATTGGAATGTACATACTAACAGCACACCTTCCAGCTGAGGATCTCTAAGGCTACATCTACACTAACCTGGACAGATGGTGGCTGCTACACAATTTTTGGTGCGCCAATTGCATACCAAAAATCGACTTTGCAGCCATCGACTTCTGTGCCTGTCTTCATGGCAGAAGGTCAATGGGAGTGTTCCTTCTGTCAACTTTCCTTAATACCATGCCGCTCTAAAGAAGTTCCAGGGTTGATGTTTATTCTAGAATGTGCCATTTTGCACATACACAAAATGGCACCCTGGAAGCTCGACCTGGAGGGGTTGATCTTCTATGGTAAGTGTAGAGGTAGCCTATGTTTCTATCAAACATTGTTCCTGTGCATGAAGTAGGTGCATACAGAAACTGAATTTTGTTAGAATAATGTCCGTAGTGTCTGGATGAGATCAGGATTGCATTTCTAGACGTTCTTCAAACAAACTGTAAGAGATTTCCTTTTTAAAAGAGCTTATAATCTAAATAAACCAAACAGAGAAAGAAAGAATTATTATCCCCATCCTACAGACTGTGAAGTGAAGCACAGACAGTTTATATGACATTTACAGGACTACTCAGAGTCTGGGCTGACTTGGGATTGGAACCTAGGTCTTCTGAGCCCTAGGTCATTCCCTTAATCAAAGTCTCCCTTTGTTTTAAGTGATGTTCGTTTTATATTCTTTTTCTAAAGAGAGAAATAATAGACATTTCCTGTTGACCTCTTATTAATTAGCTAAATCATTGCCACCAGCCACCACTGACATGAAACAATGTGTATGTTTCAGTGCTACCCGTCAGGGAGATACTGCATAAAGAGTATCACACTGGCAGAGATAGGAAAATTAGAGAATCCCCCAATGCTTGAACTTAACGCAGACTGTCCCATGCTACCAACTAACTTTGGAGGAGTCCAGAATACTAGTAGTACCATATTCCCCTTGTCCTTTCCAATTCGTCACACCAGCCTGCTGTCCTCAAGCCAAAATTTGCAAGGCAGGCAATGTAAGGCTGCTCTGTTAGCTCTGCAGTGGTAGGCAACCTGCAGTCTATAAGGGTTCTATATGTGGCCAACAATATATTTTGTTGACTATGGCCCCCACACGGGGTTGCCAGATTGTGCTGGTTTCTGTTTGCTTAGTTTTCTTCCTACCAGTATTACTAAGGTGACACACATGTAAAGCAGGGCACATGATGTCAAGTGCATGCTGATTGCACACAACGTTGACTGCAAGAGCTGGGCACTCTGACTGCATCCAACCAAAGTGCTGTTACAATGCAGCTGGCACCCCCCACAAATTGTAGGTGTGCTAACGCAGTTAGCAAAATACTTTACCCGGAGATTGAGTTGGCTGTGACAATCTTGCAGCTCACTGAGATGGAGGAGGGACATTCATGCAGAACCACTGACCAGCCTAGGGTGCTCATCACTGCTCTACACTGTGCCCTCTTGTGGAGACTTAATGGTCCCTTTGCACAATGTTAGTGGCAGAGGAGGCTGGAGAATGGGTAGAATTAGGCAAACTCTGCATGTTTCCCACCTTTTTATAATACAAGTTGAAGCTCTCTAGTCTGGCACTCTTGGAACCAGACCAGTGCCAAATAAGAGAATTTGCTGTACCATGGCTGCGTCTACACGTGCACGCTACTTCGAAGTAGCGGCAGTAACTTCGAAATAGCGCCCGTCACGTCTACACGTGTTGGGCGCTATTTCGAAGTTGAAATCGACGTTAGGCGGCGAGACGTCGAAGTCGCTAACCCCATGAGCGGATGGGAATAGCGCCCTACTTCGACGTTCAACATCGAAGTAGGGACGTGTAGACGATCCGCGTCCCGCAACATCGAAATAGCGGGGTCCTCCATGGCGGCCATCAGCTGGGGGGTTGAGAGATACTCTCTCTCCAGCCCTTGCGGGGCTCTGTGGTCACCGTGGGCAGCAGCCCTTAGCCCAGGGCTTCTGGCTGCTGCTGCTGCAGCTGGGGGTCCGTGCTGCATATACAGGGTCTGCAACTAGTTGTTGGCTCTGTGTATCTTGCACTGTTTAATGAAAGTGTGTCTGGGAGGGGCCCTTTAAGGGAGCGACTTGCTGTTGAGTCCGCCCCGTGACCCTGTCTGCAGCTGTGCCTGGCTCCCTTATTTCGATGTGTGCTACTTTGCCGTGTAGACGTTCCCTCGCTGTGCCTATTTCGATGTTGGGCTGAGCAACGTCGAAGTTGAACATCGACGTTGCCAGCCCTGGAGGACGTGTAGACGTTATTCATCGAAATAGCCTATTTCGATGTCGCAACATCGAAATAAGCTATTTCGAAGTTGGGTGCACGTGTAGACGTAGCCCATGAGAGATCAATATCATTTAATAGCATTACCAACACTTCCACTGATTGCTGGGCTCTGACAAGACATTTAGGGGTAAATTACAGCCAGATAACAGCACAGAACATAGAGCTAGGACTGGTAACCATAAACTAATTTTATGGGGCCCCAGGAAACTTGGTCACACCCAGACACAGACAAGTTTGGGTAACCAAAATCAAACTGGATTACAGATGTTGCTGGAAGAGGGAGGTTCAACCTGTATGAGATCTTTTTTTTTCTTGCTAGATTTCAGTATATTTTCCACTGCATCCATTTTGTTTGTGATAGCAGTAATGCCGTGTGTTTGATTACATACACACAAATACACACATACACACAAACTCTTTATTTCTAGTCATCTGGCCTGATGAAATCAATGCATCCCATTTTAATACTGCCTAATTTTAAAGCTGTCATAGATTTCATAGTGTCTTAGACATTTATATACAGAGATACTTCAAGGAATGTCATTCTTTATTTAGTCTTAATTTGTTCCTGGCTTCTGATTTCTCCAGAAGGGTCTGGCATAATCAAGGCCAAAATAGGACATCAATGAACTGGCCTGTTGATGTCACTGAGAAAAGAAAACATTTGGAAAGTGACAATCAAAGGAAGGTGAAAGATCTAGTTCCAGTGCTTCCTGTTTCAGCTGATAGTTTATTCAGATGGCCTACAGATAATTTAAGTCAGATACATAGCACGTGTAGTATGATGTTTGTCCTCTTGACTTTGTTGATAGTCAAGTACTGGGGCACTCTCTGTTATGTTCTTCGTATACCCTACCCAAACCATTTCCCCTCTTTGATTCAGGACTTAATTTATTGTTCAGTGATCATAAAAGTAATATGGGGAAAAAAGTTCCAATAAGGGTAAATATATCTAAATATGGCTAAGCTTTGTGTGCCACAACGTCTCGGATGATGTAATGCTATATACCATTATGACTTACAGCTACATAAGTGTTTAATAGTCAAACAACAGAGAATGGTCCCAATTCTCATTTACAACAGTGCTCTGGCAGTATAAGGCTACGTCTACACGTGAAGCCAACATCGAAATAGGCTATTTCGATGAATAACGTCTACACGTCCTCCAGGGCTGGCAACGTCGATGTTCAACTTCGATGTTGTGCGGCACCACATCGAAATAGGTGCTGCGAGGGTACGTCTACACGCCAAAGTAGCACACATCGAAATAAGGGTGCCAGGCACAGCTGCAGACAGGGTCACAGGGCGGACTCAACAGCAAGCCGCTCCCTTAAAGGGCCCCTCCCAGACACAGTTGCACTAAACAACACAAGATCCACAGAGCCGACAACTGGTTGCAGACCCTGTGCCTGCAGCATGGATCCCCAGCTGCCGCAGCAGCAGCCAGAAGCCCTGGGCTAAGGGCTGCTGCCCACAGTGACCATAGAGCCCCACAGGGGCTGGAGAGAGAGCATCTCTCAACCCCCCAGCTGATGGCCGCCATGGAGGACCCGGCAATTTCGACGTTGCGGGACACGGATCGTCTACATGGTCCCTACTTCGACGTTGAACGTCGAAGTAGGGCGCTATTCCGATCCCCTCATGAGGTTAGCGACTTCAACATCTCGCCGTCTAACGTCGAAGTTAATTTCAAAATAGCGCCCGACACGTGTAGCCGTGACGGGCGCTATTTCGAAGTTAGTGCCGCTACTTCGAAGTAGCGTGCACGTGTAGACACAGCTTAAGAGGCTTTAAAGTGAATGAAAATTTGCGGTAGTTTCAAGTTTCTTTATTCTGCTAGATTTGTTTACAGGAGCCTCGGTCTGCATCTATACTATGAGATAAATTCAATTTTTAATAAATTAGATTTTTAAACTGGTTTTTATGAATTTCCAGTTTGTGCTCACAAACCTTCTTGAAATTAAACCCACTGTTTTTCTGTGTTGAGCTTCCCTGTCCCCATTGCACTGTGGAAGTTCGACAGTGTGAGCAGTGCATTGTGGGTACTTATCCCACAGTGCCTTAGTCCCAGTTGCTTGTGGGTGTTTCATGTTGGAATCCCAGAATGCAAAGTACTGTCCCAGAATTCAGAGCACCCAGTAACAGAATGCAGTCCTCCCCCAAACCCACCCGGGTTCCCTGTGCTGCACCTCCTCTGCAGACTTTGGCTTAGTGGCGGGCAGCTGTGCTATCAATCCCCACCCCACCAGTTCGTCAGCCATGCAGCTGGACCTTTATATTTGCAGGCCTGGGCACTGCAGAATTCAAATTAAAATTCAATCAAAAATTCATGGGATTTCTGTGACCTTCTTCTTACAGCACACTTGGATGGAGAGCAGTGGAGACAGAAGCAGCCATACATGGAGGGTGATCACGTGATTTATGGGACACATAAGCTACATCTACACGTGAAGCCTACATCGAAGTAGCCTATTTCGATGTGGAGACATCGAAATAGGCTATTTCGATGAATAACGTCTACATGTCCTCCAGGGCTGGCAACGTCGATGTTCAACATCGACGCTGCGCAGCACCACATCGAAATAGGCGCTGCGAGGGAACGTCTACACACCAAAGTAGCACACATCGAAATAAGGGTGCCAGGCACAGCTGCAGACAGGGTCACAGGGCGGACTAGCGCTTCCGGGGCAACAGCTAGCCGCTCCCTTAAAGGGCCCCTCCCAGACACACTCAGCCTGCACAGCATGCGGTTTGCAGAGCCATAGGCGCGCACACCTCGGGCGACGCAGTCATGGACCCCCAGCAGCAGCAGCAGCAGCAGCAGCAGCAGCCAGAGGTCCACCCAGCCGCCCCTGCAGGAGCAGTGCTCGCCCTGCTCCGTGCCATGCAGGAGGCAGCTGAGCACCTCCTTGCCACAGAGGAGGAGGTGCCCGCAGGGGTGGAGGACGCAACCCCCAACCCTGCAGCACCCCGACCCTCCGCTGCCTCATATGCCAGCGGCTGTGGAGCTACCCCACCAGCACTGACTGGTGGGAATGGCTGGTGCTTGGGGAGTGGAACGACGACCGCTGGCTCAGGAACTTTCGGATGAGTCAGCAGACATTTATGGAGCTATGCCAGTGGCTCACCCCCGCACTCAGGCACCAGGACACTGCCATGCAGCGTGCCCTCCCTGTGGAGAAATGGGTCAGCATCGCTGTCTGGAAGCTGGCCACTCCAGACAGCTACCGATCCGTGGGCCAGCAGTTTGGCGTCGGCAAGGCCACCGTCGGGGCTGTCCTCACGGAGGTAAGAGGAACCACAGGGGGAGGGGGGGGAGGCAGCCCTGGCAGGGCAGGGCAGGGGAGGGGAGGGCAGGGGGGCCCTGGCAGGGGAGGGCCACACGCACCCTGCTCACCCCTCATTGGTGCTCTCCCAAGTGCTTCCCCTGCAGGTCGTCCGCGCCATCAACGCCATTCTCCTCCACAGGCTCATGAGGCTGTGGGACCCAGATGCCACCATTGTGGGCTTTGGCACCCTGGGCTTCCCCAATTGCTTCGGGGCTCTGGATGGGACTCACATCCCCATCCACGCCCCGGAGCACAGTGGAGAACGGTACATCAACCGGAAGGGCTACCACTCAGTGGTCCTCCAGGCCTTGGTGAACAGCCGGGGCCGTTTCCAGGGGATTTATGTGGGCTGGCCTGGCAGCACCCATGACGCCCGGGTATTCTGGAACTCGGGCCTGTGCTGCCAGCTGGAGGCGGGGACCTACATCCCCCAGCAGTAGATCCCTGTGGGGGACACCACCATTCCCCTCTGCATCATCGCAGATGTGGCATACCCCCTCTGGCCCTGGCTCATGCACCCGTACACAGGCCATCTGTCTGCCAGCCAGGAGCGCTTCAACCAGCGCCTGAACCACACACGCCAGGTGGTGGAGCGCACATTTGGCCGCCTCAAAGGGAGCAGGAGATGTCTCCTCACTTGCCTGGATGCGGGCCCCACCAACATCCCCCAGATTGTGGGTGCGTGCAGCACCTTACACAATCTGGTGGAGAGCAAGGGGGAGGCCTTCTTTCAGGGCTGGGCTGTGGAGGCCAGCAGGGCAGATGTGCAGCCACACGCTGCCCCCAGTCGCCAGGTGGACCCCGAAGGGACCCGGGTCCGGGAGGCCCTGCGGGCCCACTTCGATGAGGCAGCGGGATGAATGCTGCCAGGCCCCCCACTGCCCCACCCCATCCTCCACAACACTCCCTGCCCCTACGCCCACACCACGGAGCACCCAACAGCACACCCCCCCACACACTTTTCCTGGACAAATAAAAGCAGACACTTGTTTGTGAAATCAAACTTGTTTACTTGGAACTCTGTTCTAACTAATACTAACTATATATAGGAACTTCTAACTAACTTAATATTAAATATGTATGTATATATTAACAAAAAAAACCAGGGATAACAAGGAAGGGGAAAACTATTTACATGGGGGGGAAGGATCAGACTGTGCAAACAGGGGTCACAAATAAATAAATACAAACTATATACAAACCCGGAAAACGAAACAGTGGGGGGAATATATACAAGGGGGGGGGCCACGTCCTGGGCCCCACGCCCCTATAGTCCAGCACTGGGGGTGGGAGGCCAGGATCCCCGCCTCGGCCGCATCCCTGTCCAGGGCTGCCTGGGGGCCGGGCGGACCGGTAGATACGGCCGGCGAGTGTCAGCTGGCCCCAGGTCTCCCTCGGTGGAACGGCCCTCGGTGGCGGGTGGCGGGGCGACGGCGGACAGCGCGGCGACAGGAGCAGCGGGTGGCGCGGCGAGTGGAACACGCAGGGTGGGCGCAGCGGTGGCCGGCGCAGCATGGGGGGCCAGGTAATCCGCTATGCGGTTGAAGGTCTCCATGTAGGCCCCCCATGCCTCTTGGCGCCAGGCCAGCGCCCAGTTCTGCAGGTGGAGCCGGCGTTGCTCCACCTGCAGCTGCTGCTCCGCGACCTCCACCTGCCGGCGGTGGAGGGCCAGCAGCTGGGGGTCCATCGCCAGCGGCTGCTGCTGGGTCCACCGTCTTGCCCGCCGTGGGGCTGGTTGGTCCTCCGCCGAGGGGCTGACCCCAGAGGGGATTCCGGGACCACTGACGCCTAGCCAGCGTTCTCCGGTCCTTCCGATGGTGCAACTGCGGAACACTGGAGGGGGGGAAGAAGAGTGGAGGCAGGCGTTAGTGTGGGCCCCGAGCCGTGGCCCTTGTCCCCGAACCCCTGTGCTGCAGGTTCCCCATCCCCGTCCCCGGGAGATGCTGCTGTGATGGGGTTCAGGGGTCCCCCTGCACTGCACCCCGTCCCCTGGCGGGAGTGACTCTCACTTCACTCAGCAGGTCTGACAGGAGAGGTTTCTTAGGCAACAGATGCCCAGTTTCTCCCAGAAGTGACAGTACAGCAGTCAGAGACAGCCCTTCCAACCCGTCCTGGGGAGAAGACCCTGAGGGGTGCCCCTCTGAGGCGTAGCTTTCCCCCTCCTCAGGCTGGCTGCCTTCCAGCTCTCCCTTACCCTAGCCTCTAACTGTGGCCCCCGATTCAAAGCCAGCTCGGCTCCTCCCTCCTCTTTGTTCAGGGCAGAGGTATAACCTGCCGGTTGTAGCCCCAGGATCATCCTTAGCCCCTGGGAGCTATTCAGCTTGTTGCTCATGCCTGAGTCTCGCATTTGTACTCCCCCCGCTCCATCATATGCTGCTGCTGCTGCTGCTGCTGCTGCTGCTGCTGCTGCTGGGTGTCCCACCCCCTCCTCCCGGGGGACCCTAGAGGTTCCGCTCCCCCCTGCCCCAGGGATGGGGCATGGCACTGTCATGCTGGGGGTGGGGGCGGAAGGGGCTGATGCACTCCTGTGAGGGACATGCCACTGCTGTCCTTGGGGCCATGGTCATCTGGGCATGTGGAGGGCCCTGGCCACATATCTATTACCCCCGCCCCTCAACCCCGGGGGTGTACACCGGGGGGGTACATACCTGTAGGTCCACTCCCACAGTCGGGGGACACCCGGGGGGCGGACACCCGGCTGCTGCTCCTCGATGGCAGGAGGAGGATCTGGAGCCCCGTCTCAGTGGAGGAGGAGTCCCTCTCCCCCTCCTCCTCCTGCTCCGGTGCCCCGGGGGTGGGCTCCAGGGGGGGCCCCCAGGGTGCGGGGCTTGCCTCCGGGGCGGACTCCGGCTCCGGGGCCTGCTGGGGCTCCTCAGCCGAGGTGTCAAGCGTGGCCAGAGGGGAGGAGGTGTGCCGGGGGCCCAGGATGTCCCTGAGCTCCCTGTAAAAGGGGCAAGTGACGGGGGCGGCCCCAGATCGGCCGGCCGCATCCCGGGCCCGGGTGTAACCCTGCCACAGCTCCTTGACTTTACTCCGGACATGGTCCGGAGTGCGGGCAGGGTGACCCCGGGTGGCCAGGCCCTCGGCCAGCCGAGCAAACGCATCCACATTCCGCCTCTTGCTCCCCATTACCTGGAGCACCTCCTCCTCGCTCCAGAGCCCCAGCAGGTCATGAAGCTCGGCCTCTGTCCAGAAGGGGCCCCGCTGCCACTTCCCGGCCTGGCTCCTGCCCTGGCTGCCCTGGCTACCCTGGCTACGCTGGCTCCCCTTCGGGGGGGTTCCCTCAGGGCGCTGTGGGGGCTGCCAGGCGGCCATGAGGTCCTTTGGGGGTCTGGGTGGCTGAAGATGAGCGTGCAGGCGAGCCGTGTGTTATTGCTGCTGCCTGCACGCTGTCAGCTTCCTGCACAGAAAGGGAGGGGGTGGAGACCTTTAAGGGGCCACTCCACGCGGCCACCATTGAGCTGAGGGGCTGGAGAGAGCATCTCTCAACCCCTCAGCTGATGGCCGCCATGGAGGACCCCCCAATTTCGAAGATGCGGGACGCGCAACGACTACACGTTCCCTACTTCGACGTTGAACGTCGAAGTAGGGCCCTATTCCCATCCCCTCATGGGGTTAGCGGCTTCGACGTCTCGCTGCCTAACGTCGATGTTAACATTGAAATAGCACCCAACACGTGTAGCCGTGACGGGCGCTATTTCGAAGTTAGTGCCGCTACTTCGAAGTAGCGTGCACGTGTAGACACGGCTATAATGGGACATTTCTGGACACTAATGCATTCTAATTAAGGACATAGCACTTCCACACTGGTCTTTATTCAAAATTTTAAATTTGCAATTGACGTTACACCCATCCCGTAATATCAACATTTTGTTATCAGTATTAGGGCTCACTAATTTGAGCTAACGGTATTTACAGTGATGACAGTGACATTTTAATATCGAGCTAACTCCTTTAAATTTGATTTTATCTCATAGTGTAGACACTGCCTAAGTGCACATGAGAATTAGTCCCAAAGTCTCTTTCCCAACCTTATTACAGTCTAAGCCCCAAAACATGCAGTGATCTGAGCACACGTAGTGTGAAGTGTGTTGACTTCTGTGGAGCTCTACGTAAGTGTCCTCAAGGGTAGAGCTCATTGCTGGGCTGGGGCCTAGTTTAGGACGCACCTACAATAAAGATAATAGAAGTTAGTGAAGGGAAAGGAAGAAGGAAGACAAGGTTTAGAGCAGTAAGATGATGTAGCTAGTATGTTTAGTAACATATGGCTCTTGGGGGAATTCATATAATGCATTCGTTTGCTTATGGCTGGAGGGAGAACCATGTCCATAGGCTTCACGGAAGAAATGTGTCATATTCATCACAGCTAGAACTGTGTTGAGAGCAATGGCCAGCACTAAGGCAGAACTTGAGACCTCATGCTTTGAAAGACAATTGGGTCAGAGGAAATTTGATGTTGATTGCAATATTGTTTGATCCATTAAGCCACATTCCTCTCTGCTAAATAAGTACTGGAACTAGTGATCCTGGCGATGCTCCTGCATGCGCTGGCTCCAAGTGGTTTCCATTATATGCAAGGTTTACAGTTTGGTTCAGTGGCTCTCAGTGCTCCTACTACAAGTTTCAGCCCCCTTGCTCTCGTTTTATCCACTAGATATCAATAAAGTTGCATCAGGGCTATATTTTACTACCATTAAAGTGTAACAAAGAGAAAAATACTAGAGTATGTCTGAAATCCTATCTGGTAAAGAGAGATGATAGATAAGCAGGAATGTCTTTTGCTCTCATAATTTTAGTATGCTCACGTAACTAGCCAGATGCTGATTTGAACATGGAACCTCTATACCCAAGCCTCAACCCCTTTAAGGCGGATGTGGTAGCAAGCTATTAGCTGCATAGGGCACCCAGTCATTTCCTGTGTGTCTTCTAAGAGCTCAGTAAGCAGTGGACAAGTTGCTAATATTGCTAGAAAATATTGACTTCCAATGGTCCAGCAAATTCTTTTATTTGGCAACAGTCAGGTCCCCAGGGTGCCAGACTAGAGAGGTTCAACCTGTATATGATTAGGGAATTATAATTCATACATCAGTATTTTGGCTCTTACTTATTTTCACCAAAAAAAAAAAAAAAAAACAAATTGGGAACTTAATACACTTGAAAAAGTAAAACCAAACAGCAGAAATGTAGCACTTTAAAGACTAACAAAATCATTTTGTTAGTCTTTAAAGTGCTATATTTCTGCTATTTTGTTTTGTTAGTGTAGTACTCAGAGGCACTGAGACCTCACACCAGCCTGCATGAAGTATCTGCTCTACAGGCTGGGTTGCAAGTCTGCAGGCCTTTCGCTCATACAGTAGAGCACAGGGCTTTAGCTCCTCTAATTGCAGGTTCAGTTCTTGGTGCTGGCAACCCAGGTCTGTCAGCCTTACATGAAAATCCAGACTGATTCAGCTACTCTTACAAAAATTGTATGACTACATCTGTAGCCTAGCACAGGAGTGCACAAAGGAGGGAGCCAGGCCCCTGTGAAGGGGCATGAAATGCCTTTGGGGAGCACAGCACAATTGGCTGCTGGGTCTCAGGTTCATCCCTCTCATTACAAATATTGTTTTTATGTACGTGTGTTCACATTTATATACCAATTAATAAAGTTTTTACATTCTACATATTTTCTTATACATGCCAGAAAAGGTTTTTTCATATGAAAGCAGCCAAATTTTCCTTCGGTTTGGATTACATTAGGTTGGGGAAGCCCTGCTAATTGCAGGTATGAAAAGTGGGCTCCAATGTAAAAGTTTGTTCACTCCTAGCCTAGAACAAAGAAAAATTAGTTAAACATATGAGTGCATCAGTGCCACTCTTCAATTTATTACTTTTCTGTAACTCAGATGGGTGGATTAATGTTACTGTCACCAAAAGTTATGAAGAAAAACCACAAGGGCTGGCAAGTTGCATGCCAGCTGTCAATCTCCCCTGATGTTAAAGCCTAGAGATGAAGTTTTAAGAAGGAAGCTGGCTACAATGGTGTCAACATCACATCTTGAACAGCAGTGGTCTTCCTGGGCACCCTGAGTGTATCAGATAAGGAGAATTCATTTGAGCAAACTTAAACCACAATAATTCTGATATATTTTGAATGTATTTATTCTGTTAATGGAGAAAACTCCTTTAGGGCTCCAGATGAGACATTTCTCACATGTATTATTTAGCTTTTCCTGAGGCCTAATGAATCACTTCAAATTACAGTTCTAGGTATTGATTAGCCTCATTCAGTTGAAATCTAGGCTTAATAATCTATACTGGTCTGTAGTTTGTGATAATATTTCTAATAAAGAGCTGCAATTAATCCACATCAAGAAAAATCAATTAATGCAGATTTGTATCACAAAGAAAGAAATCCTGCTGAATTGTGCCCACTAATCCTGAAGCTTAGGCCTATTTTTGCTAGTGAGGAGAACAGACAAAATTATTGATTTCCACCCTATTTTCAAAGCTAATAATGGCACAATAAGAACATGGAGAACAGACGGGGCTTATCAATTAAAACTTCTTCTGAGTATCTTATGACAGACGACAACATGACACTCTACTCTTTTCCAGTTCGGTGCATTGTTGAAAATTACAAAGAAATACCATTCAGTGTTAGAATAACACCTTGCAGTTATAGAACTCTATTTAGCCATGGATATCAACCATTTTGAATTCACATAGATGCTGGTTATTAATTTTACAGTCCTAGTAATTATGGTATGAGTTATTGTAGAACTTAAGCCCTATGTAAAGTTCAATTGCATGGGAAAGGATATCTATTCCACTTAATTTTAGTCTTGTGGTAAAAAATTGAAAAAGTGAAACTATTCTCTAAAGAGACCATTCTTTACACTTGTCAATATAATGTCCCATTTCTTTCTATCTTAATTTATTTAAAATACACCCAGCTTTTGCCTTATCAGAGCCCTTTTTCAGGAACCATCACATAAATGCTCTGAATTAGATTTTTCAAGTTTATAAGCCAAACGTTATCCTTGAAATACAAAGACAACAATGTCATTGTCCTTTTACAATTCCCACTGTAAACAGTTTGTAAGATTTATTCTTTTGCCTACTAGATAATTACATATTTTATACAAGTGTATCATCATCAAGTCGTTATTCTGACTGCCCCATAATAGAAATTGTGTATTTTCCCACTGCAGTGAATGCTATTCTTAACATGCATTGCCCTCAGGCAGCTAAAAATATCAGCATCCAATTGCCTGTGGGAAACTTATGATGAAGTTATTTCAGTGAAATGTTTTGTACTGATCTCTTACTAGATTTTTAATACTGTCTATGCCAGTCATATACAATGCTGCTTTTCTCACATGCAATTTCTTACAATTACTTAAGTGTCACATATGGCACATATTAGGCAAATAACTCCCTAATTCACTGTAATGCTAACCCTTAACATGAATGCTTAGGACTAAGATTAGTCCTAAGGAATACCATTTTAAAATAAATCATGGTGACATAACAACAGCCAATTAAGGATTAAGAGGTATTGATTATTGCAGTTTATGGATTAAAATACCAAGTGATATGGCAAAATATTTGCTCTTGCCAGGAGGATCATGAAATTAAAGACTTAAATAGCCATCCATATTTTTGTGCTGAATATTTGCCTTTTTATTCCCCATTCTTCCAAAATTCACTGTGTGCATTGGGTTCTAAAGATGCTTTTGAGGTGTTTTGTTGTGAGATGTCCACATCAGCCGTAGCTTTTCCCCATCTATCCATCTTTTATTAGGGCCATGTCTACACTAGCAAGTTCTTTTGAAAAATCCTGCCCTTTTTCAAAAGAACACGTGGAGCGTCCACACACAAAATGTGTTCTTTTGAAAGTAAATCCAAAAAATGTGGCTTTCTTTCTGGAAGCCCTCTTCAGCTTCTGGATCAGCAAGCGTGCCTTCTTTTGAAAAATCCTTTCGAAAAAAAGTGTGTGTAGCTGATCGGGATGTGGGTGGGGGGTACTTTTTTTGAAAGACCAGTCCTCATGGCATCAGATTTTTTGATCCTTGGCCCTATCTTTCTAAAGAGTGGGTGCTGTGTGGATGCTCTCTATCGAAAGAGCAGATCGATTTTTTCAATCTGCTTTTTTGTGTGTGGATGTGCTCTTTTGAAAGAAGCATTTTAGGAAAAGATCATCCAATAGAACTGCTTTCAAAGGGTTGCTGTAGTGTAGACATAGCCTTGGTGATCTGGTATCCATCATACAGCAAAAGAAATAAGGAGACACATGAACCTTACATCCTTTCCCTTTCAAGCCCAAAATCGATGCCGTCTTCAGATTTGAGGATGTGAATCAGCAGGCAACAATATATATTTTCTCTCGTGGAGCCATTAGCAGGTCTGTCTTTGTAATGATAATTAATAGTAAATGCCTTGTATTTTTCTTGATCCTTTCATCTGAAGAGTTTTGAAACCACTTTACAAACATCAATTAATTCAGTATTCCTTTGTAATATATTATACCTTCACAGTCTTTTCATCCTCATTTATCATATTTCTAAACCTATACTACTTAGACTTCACTGGTTAAAATCAAAATAGTTACGTTGATTCAAGTTGACACTGGTTGTGGATGTGGCCCCAAGTTTGTCAATCATGAGAAATTGGACATCAATTACTCTCAAGTAAGTGATGATGGGGATCTCATGTTGATATCAATGTATCAGGATTCAGAAAATGATATAGGTGCGCACAGATATCTGTGGTCTTGCCAATGTGAAAACCCAAATCGCTCCACGTGGGACCTGCAAGATTGTCCATGGCCATTCAGATGCTTGTATCCTTATTTTTAACTGTTCACTGTATTCACACAAGGACTTAGTGTGCCTTGTTCAAAGCAATTAGTGGAGACATGACAAACCTTCCATCACCTTTCTCTCTTGTGGGATGTTGCTTCCAATTGCTGGAGTCAACTTGACATGTTTTCAAGTTTAACTTTAAGTTTTCTTATATTGTTTGCAAGTGCCTTACTGAAGCTGACCATAAAATATGGTGTTAGGTATTCTGGAGTTTGCCAAACAAACAAGATCCCCAGACCAAAGCAGCAAAGTTTATATGAGCATGCTTTGATTGCTAGACATCTGATACAGGTTAAAAATTTCAATATTGGGAATCCTGTCACACCATTTGACCCTGCAAAAAGACTGAAGACAGCACATATGGAACTGATCGAATTACCTAATATGGCAGCAATATGTTGTCCACGGTTCACAAAGAAAAAACTGAAATAATTGGAAGCACAACTGCTTTATAGACGTTATTCTGCTACCTCTAGCATTCCAAAGGCAGACTGGTATCATTCAAAATACAGAATTGCCTTGGCTATTGAATGGGTAATCTCAAAATCAGTTGTGCCATTCTGCAAGCGTAATCCTTTCACTAATAAAACTTCTCTACGGACTTGAAAGGATATTTGTTAATAACTGGGCAGATGTGTACATTTTCACCATGGGTTGATACAGGCCAGCAGTTTTCTTTAGATTCATCATGCAACCAAAATGATTGACCCTGTGAGCAAAGCAATCCTTTACAAATGCAGAGGAGTCAACCAAGTGAGCAGCCAGTGTATGGTCACTTTCTCAGAGGCAGTGGCAAAGGGTTGCAGATAGTGCACCAGGATAGTGGAATACCCTCTGGCTACGTCTACACGTGCAGCCAACATCGAAATAGCTTATTTCGATGTTGAGACATCGAAATAGTCTATTTCGATGAATAACGTCTACACGTCCTCCAGGGCCGGCAACGTCGATGTTCAACTTCGACGTTGCTCAGCCCAACATCGAAATAGGCGCAGCGAGGGAACGTCTACACGTCAAAGTAGCACACATCGAAATAGGGATGCCAGGCACAGCTGCAGACAGGGTCACAGGGAGGATTCAACAGCCAGCCGCTCCCTTAAAGGGCCCCTCCCAGACACACTTGCACTAAACAACACAAGATACACAGAGCTGAGAACTGGTTGCAGACCCTGTGCCTGCAGCATAGATCCCCAGCTGCCGCAGAAGCAGCCAGAAGCCCTGGGCTAAGGGCTGCTGCCCATGGTGACCATAGAGCCCTGCAGGGGCTGGAGAGAGAGCATCTCTCAACCCCCCAGCTGATGGCCGCCATGGAGGACCCAGCAATTTCGACGTTGCGGGACACGGATCGTCTACACGGTCCCTACTTCGACGTTGAACGTCGAAGTAGGGCGCTATTCCTATCTCCTCATGAGGTTAGCGACTTCGACGTCTCGCCGCCTAACGTTGAAGTTAACTTCGAAATAGCGCCCGACGCGTGTAGACGCGACGGGCGCTATTTCGAAGTTGGTGCCGCTACTTCGAAGTAGCGTGCACGTGTAGACGCAGCTTCTGTGTATAAAGATAGCTTTGATATAAGCAGGATAACCTGTTGAATAGACAGTCAGTGACCAATCTGATAGCAGTACCAACAGTGCATGGTGTAGCAGCTAGTGGAACTGCTTCCCCTATAAAATGACACAAGAGGCCACACATAGCATTGGACATGGCAACTATAGGCCACCATCAAATAAACCTGCAGCCAATTACAGCTGATGGGGCCATTCATTGTCCTTACAGAAAACACTCTGGAAAGGTGGAGGAAATTGGCATTTGCCAGTAGAAGGAACTCCAGACATAACCTGCGTCCACCGTCTTTTGCCTTTCTTTTTAGAATTTCTATTATACTATGGAACATGGCTTGTGTCGATGAGAGAGTTAGATTGGAGCTGCATAAATCTTTAATCCAATCTATATGCAAGTGATTCAGTAATACAGCACTGACTTTTCAACCCTTTAGCAAGACATACAAGTTGGAATGATGGGGGCACAGCACTGGGAATAAGCTAAGGATATTTCTGAAAGTCTTTAGCCACAACCCTGCACACAGGTGGCCTGAGCATGATGGCTGTTCATTGAAGAATGAAGCACTTCCCACTTTCATATCCTTCCACAGCATCAGACCAGCCCTATAAAGAGACAATGCTGCTCTCCCTAAATGGGAAAAGGGACAGAAAAAGAGCTTTGAAAATGCTTGCTTCACACAAACTTGGTAGAGTGCCATATCTGACATCCAAGGGGTTATTTTGCTTTGGTTTTGCAGGCTATCTAAAAGGAAGACCCAAATAAATTTTGCAACTTGGAATGTTCATACATTAATAAGCAGAACTGGTTTGTGTTCATAAAGAATAAATAAGGAACCAGAGGTCACTAACATGACATTTATTTGCCCTCTTCAGCATTCCTTCCTTTCTTTTTCGCTCTTTATTTTAACTTACCTTCTTCTTCTGTTTGATCTTTTAATTTATTTTCACCTCTTATTTTAGCATTTTGAATCTTTCATGCATGTCATCCATGCCCTCGTGATGGCTCTTTCCCAGACAATATACTGTATGTGTTGTTATATACGCTTACCTCTTCACTTGACTGTAACCAGTGACTGTACTATTTGTCCAGCTGCCTCTGTGTGTTCAATGTGTTTAAATGTAATTAATCTCTTACACATTTTTAAAAAAGAATAAAATTAGAACACAGTTAGTATTTTTGGATTTAAAAAAAAATTGTTCTTTAAAGATGACCTGCAAAGGGAGTAAGGGCAGAAATTTAAATAGATAAAATTCTAAAAAGTTTGAATCTAAACACTGATATTATTCATCAGGAGTATAAACATATACCCATAAAGAGTCAAAAAAGGCTTAAACTCAATTTTAAAAAAAATTCTTTGAAGATCTGCATTTAATGGTATCAGAAATAGTCACATGCATACTTGTGAACCAGACTAGATACATATTCTCCTCATTCATTTCCTCCATGAAGTTCCCATGCACTGAACTTTTCATGCACTTTTCCTTCTTCCATCTTGACAGCTTCCTGTATCTCTCCTCTTTGGAGGAGTCCTGTTGTTGTCATTATAATCTCTCCTCTGGGATCACAAACATCCCTAGAACAGTCTTTCCTTCAGTGTACTCTGGGACTTCTTCCTGCAGCCCTATGCAGAAGTGTGTGTGAAAATGAAAAATAATGGGAATGCAATATTGCTCGAAGACTTTTGAACTTTAATGGGACCTTGAAATGACTTTTGGGTGTAAATTCAGCCTAGTCCTTATAATGATCGAATATCAGTAATATCAGTGTAAATCCAGATTAACTGTTTTGAAATCAAGGATTGCTCCAGGAGCTACTCAAAACCTTATCAGAGTTGGTAGCAATGTGCAGCATTGGGACTGAATGCAGCATTAATAATTGCTAAAAAAAACCCAAGCAGTCCTGTAGCACCTAAAGACTAACAATGTTATTAGGTAATGCGCTTTTGTGTGTAAGACCCACTTAATAATTGCTGTTCACATAAATTCTGACCCTGGTATGTTATTCAAACTGCTGTACTACAAATAATAAAACAGAATAATAAGGCATTAATGAACATAGTAATAGAGAATAACTCATACTCTCATTATCCAAATATCTCATCAATGCATATGTGTGTGTAGAAACTGCAAAATAATTGATAGACTACTTAAAATGAAAAGGGAATGTATGGATGAGCTCATAGTCAATGTTATCACCCTTTCTTGGGAAAAAATAATTACTTGACTTTTTTAACAGCAATGAAGGGTCCTGTGGCAACTTATAGACTAACAGAAAAGTTTTGAGCATGAGCTTTCGTGAGCACAGACTCACTTCATCAGATTCTGATGAAGTGAGTCTGTGCTCACGAAAGCTCATGCTCAAAACTTTTCTGTTAGTCTATAAGGTGCCACAGGACCCTTCATTGCTGTTACAGATCCAGACTAACACGGCTACCCCTCCGATACTTGACTTTTTACTGAGGTTTGGGGTAAATCTTGCAGGGCTCTTTTCGCAGCCAAGTTTGTGCTGCACGCTATACCCACATTTGTGTTACCAAACAAGCATGTATTTATGTGCAATGGGTATAGAAGTTTCAGATAAAACATATGTGTTTGGTTGCTCAGTTGTGTGACTTGCGTGTCTCTTACCTATGCAGTTACCCTACTGACATGTCATAAAGAAGATTTTTTTAGAATACAAATGAATGAACTTGCTAGATGCATTTAAGAAAACTCATTTTGTCCAACTTTGATGACATCTGATGATATTGCACTGCTCATGTACATTAATGTGTGTGGCTTGGTTTAGAACAGAGACAACTGACTAATATGAATTGGATACTTTACTCAGTGAATTTATCCTCCATTTGTTCTTACAGCCATTTAACAAGTGGAACACGATTTAATCACGTTTGCTTTTTGTTCCAATTTAACAATTTTTTAAAGAAAAGCCTTACCCAAGGTGTTATTTGCAGAAACACGTAGACTAGTGTAAGATATATTAGCTGCGAGAAGAGCTCAAATTTCATTATCTCTTGTCACATATCAATTATGTATACTTGTGTGATTCTAGTTGCAAAGAGACCCTAACCTGGCTTTTCTCCAGGGTACCAGAGAAGGGTTTGGAGAACCCCATGCTACCATTTCTAGTGCAAATGTGCAAGCACTGGAGCTTAAAATTCACTCTCAATGAGCATGTATACTAGATTACTTGAATTATCAGAGGACCTAAACACAGGACAGGTACAACACAACTGAATAAGCTTTAGAATTGTTTAAATAGCCACACAGGTCTAGTATGGGAATTTTGTTTAGATTTTGAGTGGATTTTGCGCTCCTAAAAGATTCCACTCTCCATCCTTACAACAGGTATTGCACAAGCAATAGACGAGAGGTTTTTGCATACACTGCCCTGCTCCTGTACCTCAGCACTGAATAGATTAGAGAGACTACTTACATGGCTGAGAGGCCAATTTAGCTTCTATGGCCATTAATTTGTTGGGTCTCTGGGAAGTCAGAGCACAGTATTCAATTAGTGTTAGCCATGCAGGACACCTAAATACTTGATTCAGAAACCAAACTAATTTCTCTTATTGTTTCTTGGAGAGCTAAAGAGGGTAACAACTTTTAGTCATCACAAATCTGAAACAGACTGAATCATCTATTTTGATATATATGCTTAAAATCTCACAGCTACCATCTTGAATTATCCAGTCCGTAGAAGCTATGGGTAAAATTTAAAAAACACCAAAGTCCCATGTTCAAAAGTGCCACAGAAACTTAGAAAAATGCTTCTCATTGAAAGTCAGTATTTACATGATTTCTGACTTAGGCTTCAATGTCACATAGATATGTTAAGAAAATGTTACCTTATGTTGTTATTGTTTTGCTTTTTGCTTCCTGCACAGATAGAATGAGGTTTTGGAAATCTGAAAACCTACATGTTGTTATTTGTTAACATTTATTTTATTGCCCAAGCTATACTCTTTTTCAGAGGGGTGGGGAGAACAAAAATGATGGGCAGCAGTAGGCTGACTGTTCCTGATTCTTCAAGACAAACTGCAGACATACTGGCTGCATCTACACGGAACTGTGCTGCCGACAGCATGATGCAAAGGAGTGGTCTCGAAAATGTAAATGGCTGCTCATTTGCATGTTCACACCGTTATTTTGTATATTTGCATGAGATCACCCTGCCAGTAGAGACTATAGCCGGCAGAAAACAAGCGGTGTAGAAGTGGTTCTGCCGGTGAAACCCCCCTTTGTTGGCAGCTGCTTATACCTGATTTTTTCCAGGCATAAAGGGCTTCCAACAAAGGGGGTTTTCGCCGACAGAACCATGTCTACACGGCCTGTTTTCTGCCAGCAGTAGCCTCTGCTGGCAGGGCAATTTCATGCAACTATTCAAATTAGTTGTGTGAATTTGCAAATGAGCAGCCATTTGCATTTTCAAGACCCCTCTGTTGCATCACGCTGCTGGCAGCACAGCTCCATGTAGCGGCAGCCCCTGTCATCCAATAAATCATCAACATTCTATGTAATGGTCATTCCATTTTATAGTCAAGGATATAGTCACAGTGTATGGTTTTAATAAACCTACTACTTTTGAGTAGCCTATCTGAAATAACTAGTGATCTTAGTTCAGTTCCAGGTTAGGCATTTGTGGCACAAATGCCACCAACACAAATGGAAAGACTGTGAACAGGCTTGAATGCAAGACCAAATGACTTTCTCACCTCTAGTAGTGGCAGAGGTATAATAATGGAAAGGATCGCAGAGTCAGTGGGCTTCAGTAAGAGGCAAGCATGGCAAAGAGAACTGACATTCATCATGAGGTCCCTTGATCCATGTACAAACTGAGGATTTTAATGTCCAGGGCCGTTCATCAGGTAACTTTCATGAGTCCAAAATTAATTGAAGATGGATAATAAATGCACATAAACACTGCACTTCAGTACTTCAGTAAGTATAAGTACATAGAAATGCATATTCCTTTCAATATTAAGGAGAAAACTCACATAGTCTATTGAAATGCATTAGGAGATATTAATTATTCTTGTATACCGTTCACTTTTAGTTCAGTGGTTATAGACGCTGCCATCATTTACTGTTTTGGCAATTGCTGTTTTTGTGAACTTGTTTTAACATGTTCTAGATTTCCTTGCCAGAAATACGCTTGACCCCTGGATTCAAAATAGTTCCATACAGATTGACCACATGCATATTGGAGGTATTATTAAAAGACCTTATTTTTGAGGGTTAGGAATTATTTTTTAAATAATAATTGTTTGTTTGTATGAGTAAGAATTAAAAAATTAAGATTAGAAAAGAAAAACATGCACTTGAGTTTCTTAACTTATTCGTCAGCTGAGTTTCCCCTAAACTTGTTAATGTCTGGTAGCTGGTATAGTATTAAATTAACACAGCTGTGTTAGGGTAAGTAACATTTAAGCAAGAGATAACCAAATAGAGGTTGCACCTCTCTAGTTTGGCACACTATCGTTTGACAATAACCGTAATCTGGCATGATTTTAGTTAGCCAGACGACCGCTTATTATGGGTGTGGCCAAGTCTCCCGTAGTCCCATAAAGTTTGTTTACAGCCACCAGTCCTGTTCTCAATGTTCTGTGCTATTATTTAGCTGTAATTTACCCTTAAATGTCTTCTCAGAGCTCAGTAAGCAGTGGAAGTGTTGGTAGTGTGCTAGACACTATCTACCTCCCGTGGTATGGCAAATTCTTTCATTTGGCACTGGTCAGGTTCCACAGTGAGGGACAAGAGAAGTTAAACCTGTACAAGTAAACTGCGTAGCTCACAATAATGTTTTCTTTTATCAACCTCTACTATTTTTCATAGACAGTCAAAACTTTTGTTCCTGTATTATGAAGACAGTGTGTGGACTAGTTTGATGAACACATACCAGAGAGGTAGCCGTGTTAGTCTGTAGATTGAAGAACAACAAGAAGTCTTGTGGCACCTTATAGACTAACCTATAATTTGGAGCGTAAGCTTTCATGGGCAAAGACCTGCTTCATCAGATGCAGTTTGATGAACATGAATATTAGCAAACCCTGGACAGGTTAGTGTCTTTAGAAAACAGAAATATTAGGAGGCAGTTTCACAATTCTCTTCAATTTCAGTTGATACCCAGGATACGACATGCTTTATGACTTTGTCTTTTGCCCTTGATGTAAATCTTTATCTTCAATGCATGCTTAAATTTAGAAAATAGCGCCAAGTTAAATCCTGGATCTGAAAATATTCAAACTTTGGGTGTGGTATATAGTTTTATAAAGAATTTGTTTATATAAAGAGTTTGTTCTCTTTGTACTGCACCTGCCATCTCTCAACTCTCCCTTTCTGGGTTGATTTTTGTAATGAAGCATATCGCAGAGGAGACACATATTTGTTGTGCTGTAGGACTGTTTTTATCCTCTCTTGTCAATAATAATGAGATTAAATTGTGCGCCCTGCTAGAGTTGTAACAGGAAAAATAGAGTTAGAGAACAAATACGTTTTTAAACACTTTTGACCATAACAGTTATTATAATATGTTACCCACAGGTCAGAATACATTACCCCTCCTGCTTGTCACCTCTTCCATAGAGGAAATGGGTCTATTACACTTTTCACCTACAAAGCTTAGCCCTTAACTCAAGTTGTACAGAGTTATGTGTTTCGCTGTGGAAATCCTTCTTTGGCCAAGATGGCAGCCAGCAGAAATATACAAGCTATGAAAAAACCTACCTCACGAGTGCACTGTAAGGTGTAGGTGATTAATATTTCTAAAGCGCTGACAGATAATTCTTCAGTTGTTACAGATATGTAAATACGCGCTCTAGTGTATTCATAGATGATCTTTCATCCCAAAGGGTTTCAAAATGCTTTATGGTTCACTGATTACTATAAGGTAGTCACCTCTTGGATAAAGGAGAACAGCTATTTAAGAGCGCAGAGAAACACTGCATCGGACAGTTTGAAATATAAAATAAAGATAAATTCTTTATCTAATATTGCTTACGTACCAGTAATATTATTTTATGGTTCTGATATGGAACAGTATTCTAAATATTCCTCTTCTTTTCCTTTAAAATGAACAATAAATTTGTGCAGACAATAACAGGAGCAGCGCCAAAGAGAGTGCAAAGGACAAGTTCATCTGCTCCAACTTCCTGCATGCCAGTATTGGTCCAAGTCCAACAGGACTGGGGCTGAGCTCACACTCAGCCATGCTGTTGGCAGATGCATATAAATTCTCCCGTTAAGCTGGTAATGATCCCTAGGCGTGTCCCCAGCCAAATGCAATCCAGGAATTGCAGGTATTCCTGGTTGGGATCAGCCTGAATTTTCACTAGGTCTATTTAGCTGAATCTGGATAAAGATGTGAATGAACTGCAGTCAGCCAGAACTCACAAAGCTCTACTTAAATCATCTTTTCAGGACTGGCATGGTGGCTTAACAAGCTAGAGAGCTGACTTGTTGATCCTGCAATGCTCAAAAGGCTGTTGTTAGACTCCTGGCTCCATGAATGACATTGAGAACTCTGACTACAATAACTAGCAGAAACTTTCCATGTGTCAGTGTGCCAGGAAAAAAGGGATACTCCTTGCAACTGTTGCTCCCTGAGAGTGGAGGAAATTAGAGGGAGGGAGACATGGAGAGAATTACAGCTACCTTACACTACTGAGTTGGCATGCAGACTGATATTATTGGCTGGCAGGGACTTACTCTAAAACAATCCTGTAGCCACATCGTTCAGTGTTCTGACTGACAGCACCATGGATTGCACCTCAGTACATCATGCTGTAGCAGAAAGGAGTAACTCTGACAGCAGACTGGAACCTGCATGGCACTCAACATCCTGTGCTTAGCATTCACGCTGCTTAGCTAATGTTGATTGCGTTTATCATCTTGCAAGCTTGGACCCTACATACAACGCCAACTATTAAAACAGGAATTTTCTAGGCAATAACCATATTGCTGATACTCTGAGGTGCTCAGCACCTTTCTTGAAATTAGGAGGAACTGAAAATGCACAGGATATGGAAGTTTTGTACTTTTGCATAAGCAGAAAATATTAACATGTGCCTTTTCCTTGGGGAGGATCCTGCCTGATGCAAAACATCAGTAACTTGGAGCATTTGATCCTTTGTCACACAGGTTCTTCTCTTAGTTCACTTGTATTTGGAAGGCAAAATGACGGCTTGAAGGACCAGTTTAATATTTCATTTGATCTGGTACCCAAATCAAGGCAGTAAAATATTTGTACTGCTTCAGTACCCAATAGTTTAAATGAATAATCTGTCAGTATGTAAAAACACAAAACAGGGAAACAGGGTTTCTGACTCTTTTCGAGTCGCTTAGTTTTTTAAGTGTTTTGAAAATAGAGACAGGTTCAGACAAGAGTCTTGGCAATAGCAGCTCATTTACAACACAAACCATGTGATACCCCTCAGCAGCAGCTCCCTCGCTTCCCCAAACTGAATGCTAGTTTGCTGTACATTGTTTCTTGTAGTCATTTTTATTTGGTTAACAGCATGCAGTGTACCTTTTAGGAGAGCTAATCTGTAACCTCTTAAAAAGTGAGGTGGGGATAAAAAATGTATTTAATTCATCTGCAAACTATTTCTTGCACACACTGACAGGTTCTGTTAATCTGACCTAAAAGACATGGCTCTGAAAATATGAGTGTCCACCCTGTATAGATTATACCCAAAATACAAGTTAAGAATGTTATTGTTAACCCATTTTTTAAACAATAGGCCTAAATCCATATTAATAATCCAAGAAGTGACCAGGCCTCAGTACCTTTTGCCCTCCACACATTAACTATCCAATAATCAACAGTAGCTGTCCTGTACTCTAGTGTCTTTGGCCTAATTCAGAGGGACAGATATTTATCATCACCCTTGAATTGGGTGACCCATTCTGACAGGTCAACATCCTTATTTATGTAACAATGTCAGAGACAGTAGCTACTAATGAGGGAAGTGGCACAGAGGTCTGTTAGATGGAAAGGCAGAGGAAAGCTGAAAAGGGCATGAGGGGTTAATGGGACTTTTCTGTTGCAGTCTCCTGGGATGTGTAATTATGTTCTAATAAGGAATGAATGTATTGATTAGATTAATGTGCAATTGTATTTGTGTGCACACGTTCAGTGCCACATACATATCGTGAGTAATTGTGCAAGTCTTGAATTTCTATAGTTTGCATAGTTAATATAAAAATGCCTTGCTCTGGCCAAATCCTGAGGCCTCTGAGCCATCCTTATGGAGGCAAACTCCCTGTGACCTCAATTACAATTCAAATTTGGAGTTAACCCTCAGGAATTATCTGCATTCAGCTCACACAAGCCAATGTCTTTTTATTTACGGTTGAGTTTGGTAAATTTATGAATGGGGTTGCCTTAAATGGCATATCACTGGACTCAATGACCCAGTAGTCCTTCCCAATGCTTTGTCCAATGATCTTAGTTTAAAACATACACTATGATTTTAAAGAGGAATAAAGCAGCCAAGCATATCAAGGTTGTGCTTAGGAATACACAGCATTTGCCACTATAGATGGCACCACTAAATTTGGGGCATCCTAGGCGGCTGTTTGTTCTATATGCCTCAGGTCTCTGTTGGGATAGGATGGTAAGGCATGGACAGTGCTGGCTCCAGAAGCTGGCCCCGTCCTTTGGCCCACTGTGCAAATCCCCCCTGCTTCAGCCTACAGCTTGTACCACCTGGTACCTCCTCTGTGCTCCCCTGACTACCTCCCTGTCCTGCTCCTACCCCAAACAGTGCTGGGCATTGCCCTCACAGCTCCTGCCCCATGGCCCCCCCAGCCCTGAATGAGGTCTCCCTGTGGAATGTCTAGCTCCACTCCCTCCTGCCAGGGGGGTGCAGGAGCTCAGCTACATAGGGCACCAGGAACCATATGGATGGCCCTAAATAAATACTAAATAAAGTAAGTGTTCTTGGCTAGTGAGGTTATTGTGTAGACCTAATGGAACACATTCATCCCTTTTACAACTTTACAAAAGTAAGTGGACTTACCTCAGGGACAAATTTGGTCCAGCAGCCCCTTTAACCACACACGTATTCTTTTGTGTCTCAGGAAAGTATCCTCTTCATATTCCCAAAAGGTTGATTCTTAAGTATGTTTCAAAAGTTATGCTGAGCAAAGCAGACGGCAGATTCCCAGGATTGGAAACACCCAAAAGACATATTTAGCAAATTAACAGTGAAGAGGAGACAAAGAAAAAAACATATTTGAGCAGCAGAGATTTTTAAGCTGGTGAACGGGGGAGGAAGGAATGAAGCCAATATTGCAGTTCTCTTCAATTCTGTCTTCTCATGGGAATCTAGCAGAAAGGTATAGCTATTCATACGGAGCACAGTACAAATGTCAGCTATGAATGTACTTGTATATACCCAATAGTCTTGTATTTGATGTTTAAATAAATAAGGAATGACTGAGATTAGTTTGGCAGTGGAAATACAGCAAGGTTGTGACATTGGGTCACAACCTCAGTCCCTCATTCCTGGGATAGCAGAGGTTATGGAAGCAGCATGCTTAGGTCTTTGATGAATGGGCACCTCCCGCTGCACACTGAAGGAATATATTGCTTTTTGTGACTTCTCTGGCTGAGGCAAGAAACACCAATATTGGGTTCTAATGGAATTTCCTTCTGCCTGCTCTTGGTTGGGTCTTGATGTGACAAGAAGTGAGAAGGAAAGCTGAGGCATTCTTAAGGCTCCAAAGACCCACTTTGAGGATATAAATAAATAATGACGTCCAGACTCCTTTCATCCATATGACAGTTATGATTTTTGTATATTGTAGCTCCAACTTCAAACAGAATATACATTAGCTTTTGCATTATATGACAGATGTCAAAAGGTTGGGGTCTGAATAAGGTTTAAATGCCTCCCTGAAGCACACTTTGCATTATCCTGTATCATAAGAGGAAGGTACTTTAAATATTGGTAGCAGTTAATCCTGAATGAGAGAAACATAGAATCATAGGATCATAGAATGCTAGGACTGGAAGGGACCTTGAGAGGCCATTGAGGCCCCTGCCCTCATGTCAGGACCAAGCACTGCCTAGACCATCCCTGACAGACATTTATCTAACCTGTTCTTAAATATCTCCAGAGATGGAGATTCCACAACCTCCCTAAGTAGTTTATTCCAGTGTTTGACTGCCCTGACAGTTAGGAACTTTTTCCTGATGTCCAACCTTGCTGCAGTTTAAGCCCATTGCTTCTTGTTCTATCCTCAGAGGCCAAGAAGAACAAGTTTTCTCCCTCCTCCTTATGACACCCTTTTATCAGTAGGTTGTCTGACGATGACGTCTTGAGTTTGCACAAGCTCATTGGTTGTGGACCCGCATGTGGCTCAGGAGTCCAAGTTTGAACGGCATGGGCGTTCACAGTTGGGGCAAGGGAATTGTCCTGGCTCTGTTGGTGCAGCTACTTTTCCATGCCCAGCCTCATCACATGGCTTGACTCCAAACCAATAAAAGGATGTGCTGCGCAAGGTGTCAGGCAGCTTACATGAAGTGAGGGTCCTGTAGCCAGCTGGGGAAGTCTCTCTGTTCAGTCACGATTTTTGGTCAATAGAAGAAAATACTTTGTCACTAGCCTGGCTGTCCTCTCAGAGGAAATTTTTGATGGGCTTTAGACAAAGGACAAGGGGCTGGCTACAGTTTTAGCCACCCAGGGGAAGTCTCCTTTGGCAGTCATGATTTTCAGGGCTGCGTGTAGTAGGGGGTCTTTCAGCTGTCCAGGGGGTTTATTTTGAAAGAATTCCAGCTATTTGCTGTTTTTCTTTCAAAAGACTCTCTTTTGAAAATGTGATTATGCAATTGAAGCATGAGATATGTAAACTGGCACTTAATTTGCATTTCTGATTTCCCTTATTTGCATTCCCCTTTTGAAAGGGGATTGTAGCGTAGATGCAGCTTCCCTGAATAGTTTATTTTGAAATAACACTGCTATGTAAACATAGCCTGCGTGTATATATTAGTTCAAACAGCGAGGCTGTGTCTACACTACAGCAATCTGTCAACAGAAGTTACTGTGTTGGAAGTATCAGAGGGGTAGCCGTGTTAGTCTGGATCCATAACAGCAACGAAGGGTCCAGTGGCACCTTATAGACTAAGAACATAAGAATGGCCATACTGGATCAGACCAAAGGTCCATCCAGCCCAGTATCCCGTCTGCCAACAGTGGCCAATGCCAGGTGCCCCAGAGGAGGTGAACAGAAGACAATGATCAAGTGATTTATCTCCTGCCATCCGTCTCCTGCCCTTGTACTGAAGGCTAGGGCACCATACTTTACCCCTGGCTAATAGCCATTTATGGACCTAACCTGCAAAAATTTATCGAGCTCTTTTTTAAACCCTAATAGAGTCCTGGCCTTCACAGCCTCCTCCGGCAAGGAGTTCCACAGGTTGACTGTGCACTGTGTAAAGAAAAATTTTATTTTATTAGTTTTGAACCTACTACCCATCAATTTCATTTGGTGTCCCCTAGTTCTTGTATTATGGGAAAAGGTAAATAATTTTTCTATATTCGCTTTCTCCACACCATTCATGATTTTATATACCTCTATCATATCGCCCCTTAATCGCCTCTTTTCCATACTGAAAAGTCCCAGTCTCTCTAGCCTCTCCCCATATGGGACCCGTTCCAAACCCCTAATCATCTTGGTCACCCTTTTCTGAACCTTTTCTAATGCCAATATATTTTTTTTGAGGTGAGGAGACCACATCTGCACGCAGTACTCAAGATGTGGGCGTACCATAGCTTTATATAGGGGAAGTATGATATCTTTTGTCTTATTATCGATCCCTTTTTTAATAATTCCTAACATCCTATTTGCTTTACTAACTGCCGCTGCACACTGCATGGATGTCTTCAGAGAACTATCCACTATAACTCCAAGATCCCTTTCCTGATCTGTCGTAGCTAAATTTGACCCCATGATGTTGTACTTGTAATCTGGGTTATTTTTTCCAATGTGCATTACCTTACACTTACCCACATTAAATTTCATTTGCCATTTTGCTGCCCAATCACTCAGTTTGCTGAGATCTTTTTGTAGTTCTTCACAATCCCTTTTGGTTTTGACTGTCCTGAACAACTTGGTGTCATCTGCAAACTTGGCCACCTCACTGCTTACCTCATTTTCTAGATCATTGATGAACAAGTTGAACAGGATCGGTCCCAGGACTGACCCCTGGGGAACCCCACTAGTTACCCCCCTCCATTGTGAAAATTTACCATTTATTCCAACCCTTTGTTTTCTGTCTTTTAACCAATTCCCGATCCATGAATTGGTTCACAGAAAAGTTTTGAGCATGAGCTTTCGTGAGCAAAGACTCACTTCATCAGATGCTGCTCATGGGAGATATTTTTCGACAAAACTTCTGTCGACAGACTGTGGCCACACATGAAAGCAGATCGCTCTGTCAATCTGCTCTGTCAACAGAAAATGGGTGGATTGCCTGGTTACGCTCTCGACAGAATGGCCAACTGGAAGAATAGCAGACAGGGCTGCCCAGTATCTTGGAAGCCGTATCTGTGGACAGAGGGCCCCCCAGAGCATCCACACGGCTTTTGTGTTGACAGGTTCTGTTGAGAAAGATGTTCTGCCTCAGAAGGGTGAGGCAGAAGGCTCTCGGCAAAAGTGCAAAGTTCTGTAGACTGTATGTCCACAGAAAGTATTGTTAGTGTGAACGCTTCATGAGGTTTGTCAAGGGAATGACTGTTTCGTCAACAAAACCCTCTAGTGCAGATGTAGCCAGAGGGTGAGTGACCTTATTGATATCAGTGAGAGAATTGCCATTGACTTCAACAGAGACAGGACTTCACCTAGAACCATCAGCATTCCTGATGGAAGAGCATACACAAAGATACACCACTTTGTTCCAAACCCTGTACCATATTAAAGGCAGTTCTTTCTATAGAAAAATGGCAATAGAGGCTCCTTTGCAATGAATATATGAATTAAAAATGGGTCCAACTAATTGTGACCTGGTGGCCATAGTTCAAACACAGGTCTTAGCTATAAATCCAGGGAAGGTATCTTTTCAACAGCATGATTCTGTGGGCCTTACAACCCCTCATAGGATAAGAAGGGGTTGCATCTGAGTGCTCAGACCTGCAGCCAGAAGCAGGTCTGCCACTGTATTGTAAGCTGTTTGCTGATGAGCTCTTTGTAACACAATGGATCATCATCGCACTGAAGTTCTTAGCTAAGGATAGTGCTTATTTCACAGGCTAACTTGCAACTGAGAAACTAGAGTAAAGTAGTGCAGACCGAACAGAAATATCTTCTCCTGCTCCATCTATTACTGTTACCCTCACCACAAGCTCTTTTTCTCTATAGTGGGCCAATCTTTCATTCCAACCACAGATGTTCCTGAGAAAGTTTTCCTTGCTTCTTAATTTTTTGCCAAACATCTGAACGTGCTCCTAAAAAGTTATTGAGAGGGTATTACTCAGACTGACACATTCCATTGATTTCAATATGATGGCAAGGAGGGAAGATGTAATTAAAGGTATTGCGATAGCCTTATGGGATACTTAAGAGTTGGGATTTTTGAAATGTAATACATCACAATAGGATACTTTGTTTTTTTAGAAGGGCATTTTGTATTCACCAAAAAGGCCCCTGACTCAATCATTAGTTATGATGAGAAGAGATTTAGCGCTCTCTTTCTTTACACTGTCAGTGAGAACAATGTCTATGAAAAAGCCTATGTTTCCCATTATAAATCACTATAAGCTCCATGAAAAATTCTCCCCTGCCCTGGGATTTAAGTGAGCAAATACTTGGTTGTGCAGACTCCCAAGAGCAGCAGCACTTTATCCATATCCGAGCTTTATGAGATACTTTGGTTCACCATGAGGCTGAGCGCTGCTTCTTCATACAATTTCCACTGTGTAACACGTGTTGATAGTATTTTATATGAAACTAGACACACCATTTTCATATGCCCTTCCATTCTGTTGCCATTCACAAGCACAAAGAGTATATTTGAAAAGTCAATAAAACTTGTCTGGAATGGACTTCAGTTTTCACCCTGTCCCTTTCTAAAATAAAAGACATGGTAAAAACATACATCAATGTCAGTAATTTGGTTCTCTTTTAGAAACACAGGACTCTTTTGATCATATTATGTTAAGGGGAAATCATTTAGGTTCCTGGTTGTGGAGGGAAGAAGACAGTTTAAAAAAAAAGAGGGGTGCAATTAATCAAAAATAAAAGGTAGTTTTATAGACGCTGTTCCTAACTTCACCCAGCACACCTGATGATAGAACAACACTTGTGGTGTTTGGTAGGATCTATGGGTGCTCAACCTCTCAGAAAATTAGATAACATATTTAGACTCCAAAGCCGTGTCTACACGTGCACGCTACTTCGAAGTAGCGGCACTAACTTCGAAATAGCGCCCGTCATGGCTACACATGTTGGGCGCTATTTCGATGTTAACATCGACGTTAGGTGGTGAGACGTCGAAGCCACTAACCCCATGAGGGGATGGGAATAGCGCCCTACTTCGACGTTCAATGTCGAAGTAGGGACTGTGTAGTCGTTGCGCGTCCCGCAACTTCGAAATAGCGGGGTCCTCCATGGTGGCCATCAGCTGAGGGGTTGAGAGACGCTCTCTCTCCAGCCCCTGCGGGGCTCTATGGTCACCGTGTGCAGCAGCCCTTAGCCCAGGGCTTCTGGCTGCTGCTGCGGCAGCTGGGGATCCGTGCTGCATGCACAGGGTCTGCAACCAGTTGTCGGCTCTGTGTATCTTGTGTTGTTTAGTGCAACTGTGTCTGGGGGGGGCCCTTTAAGGGAGTGGCTTGCTGTTGAGTCCACCCTGTGACCCTGTCTGCAGCTGTGCCTGGCACCCTTATTTTGATGTGTGCTACTTTGGCGTGTAGATGTTCCCTCGCAGCGCCTATTTCGATGTGGTGCTGCGCAACGTCCATGTTGAACATCGACGTTGCCAGCCCTGGAGGACGTGTAGACGTTATTCATCGAAATAGCCTATTTCGATGTCGCCACATCGAAATAGGCTACTTCGATGTAGGCTTCACGTGTGGACATAGCCCAAATGTGGATTTTGAGGACTAACTTAAGCCACCTAGGTTTGAATAATCTTTGGCTTTATAAGTCAAAGGAGTTTCATGTTTCCACATATAGGATGCGTCTACACTAGCTGGCTACTTCAAAGTACCTGGCACAATCTCAAAACAGCATTATTTTGACGTTGAAATAGACGTTAGGCAGTGAGACGTCAAAATCACTATTCCTATCCGAAGATGGGAACAGCACCCTACTTCGACGTTCAACGTTGAAGTAGAGCGTGTATAGATGATCCGCGTCCCGCTACTTCAAAATAGCTGGGTCCTCCATGGTGGCAATCAGCTGAGGGGTTGAGATGCTCTGTCCAGTCCCTGCAGGGCTCTATGGTCCCTGCACACAGCAGTTGTTAAAGCACCACAGACCCGGATTTCCTGTGGCAGGAAGCTGAGAGCATGCAGGCAGCAGCACACGCACGTGCTAGCCCTGTACGCCCTCTACAGACCCCGAACATACCACCCAGAGCCATGGCATCCAGCCAGCCCCCAAAGCACCCCCAGGTCTCCCCCCCGCTCCGAGGGGACATAGGCAACCCCGGCAGCCAAACAGGTGGCCAAAAAGAAGTGGGGCCCCTCCTGGTTGGAGGCCGAGCTCCAAGACCTGCTGGGGCTCTGGGGTGAAGAGGAGGTGCTCCATGTGATGGGGAGCAAGTGGCGGAACGCAGAAGCGTTCGCCCGACTTGCCGAGGGCCTGGCCACCCGGGGTCACCCCGCCCGCACTCCGGACCATGTCTGGAACAAGGTGAAGGAGTTGCAGCTGGGTTACACCTGGGCCTGGGACTCAGCCAGCTGGTTTGGGGCTGCCCCCGCCGCTTGCCCCTATCACAGGGAGCTCAGGGCCATCCTGGGCCCCCGGGACACCTCCTCCCCACTGACCATCCTTGACACCACAGCCGATGAGCCCCACCATGGCCCACGAGCCCGCACCCCAGGCTCCCCAAGAAGCCCCCCCTCAGAATGGTAGAGGAGGGGGTCCAGCAGTGGGGGGGCTCCTCATAGACCTCCCCTCCTGGAGCACCAGCTGGGTGTCTGCACACTGGGGTTCCCCTGACCACAGCAATGGATTGTCAGGTACGTACCCCGCAGGAAACACACCCCCAGGTCACGGGGAGGGGGCACCAGACATGACTGTGAGCCTCACACACCCCCAGCAGACCCCAACCTGCAACTGCCCAGCCACAGCATGGTCCCAGGATGGCAGCATGGTTATCAGTGCCAGGCAGCACCCACACCCTTGGACAGCACTGTGCCCTAACCCCGGGGGTGGGGGGACCATGCAATGGGGACACCCAACAGGGACATCACACCCGCCGATGGGGTTGGAGACCCAGCATCCAAGGGGAGGCAGGGAGAACAGGTCATGGGCCAGGGCACAGTACTAACAGCCACCCTCTCACTCTCTCCCTCTCTGCAGCTGCACCATCCAAGGTTCCCGGCAGCCAGGCACCCTCCATGGTCCCCGAGAGCCCGCCGGAGGTCAGCCACCACCAGCGCCCAGGGACACCCCCAAGGCCAGCAGTAAGGGCACACCACCGCTGGACCCATGGGATGGCCCCCGTGGACCCCCCAGCTCCTGGCAGCTCTCCGACGGCAGGCGGAGGTGGCCAAGGAGAGACTGAGGTTCGACCGCGAGGAGTCCACCTGCCGCTGGGTGGCGTGGCAGGAATTCATGGGGATATTCTGGGACATAGCCGGGTCAATCCAGGAGTCTGTTGCCCAGCTCCTGCCCTCTGCTGCTGCCCTCCCTGCCAGCCCACCTGCCACACTGTCTGCCATGCTGCCTGCCTTGCTGCCTGGTGCCCCACCTGAAGACCAGCCGGTGGAGGCATCCTGTCCATACCTGCCGGCCCTCCTGGCCCCCAGCCAGCTGCGCCGGGGACCACAGACAAGTGGGGGCGGGTCGCGCCCCTCTACACCCACCCCAGACTGATGGGCTTATGGCTGAGCCATCCGGTAGGCCCCCCATTTGTATATAGTTGTCTTCCTTTGTATATTGGTTGCAGTTTTGGTTGTGCACATAACACAGTTACCAGTTTTCAATAATTCACAGTTTTATTTTCCAAAGAATCTGAGATGTGGGCTTGTTGAGGGGATGGTGTGCGGGTGATGGGTGCGGTGTGTGGGCAGTGTGGACAGTGTGAGGAGGGGGAAGGCCAGGGGGGTACTCAGGGTCTCCCTGATCCAAATGGGCCTTCAGGGCCTTGCAGACCCATACCCCCTCATGTTGGGCCTGGTGACTGGGTGCAGTGCCAGCTGGGGGAAGCCCATGCTGGCGTTGACTGCCCACCCCTGGACAAAGGCCTCCCCTTTTCTCTTGACAATGTTGTGGAGCATGCAGCACATGCCCAAAACCTGAGGGGTGTTCTGGTTTATGTATCTTCCACCGCTGTAGTCCAGGGTGCAGATTGGGTTGTGGGTTCCGTCCAGAGCCCCAAAGCAGTTTAGGAACCCCATGGCAGCAAATCCGGCAACGACTGCGTCCAGGTCCCTAAGTCGGACAACCCTCTGCAGCAGCATGGCACTGAGCGCATGGACAACCTGTGGGGAGGGAACACAAGCGCCCATGAGGGTGTGCAGGGTGCCCCAGGCCACTCCTCCCATGCCCCTTCCCCCAGGGTGCCCTCCTGGTCTCCTCCCTGGGTACCCACCCACCCAGCCCCTCCCTCCCCAGCACCCCTCCCTTCCCAGCCCCACACCCAGCCCCCCAGCCCCAGCCCCCTATCTCCCCAGGGGGTGCATGCCCAGGCCTCCTTACCTCCATGACGATGGTCCCAACCGTAGCCTTTACCACTCCAAACTGGTGTCCCACGGAGTGGTAGCTGTCTGGAGTGGCCAGCTTCCAGATGGCTATTGCGACCCTCTTCTCTACGGGGAAGGCGTGCTGCATCTGGGTGTCCTGGTGCCTCAGTGTGGGGATGAGCCACTGGCAGAGGTCCAGGAAGGTTTGTCGGCACATGCAGAAGTTCCACAGCCATTGGTCGTCATCCCACTCCTGCATGACCAGCTGCTCCCACCATTCAGAGCTGGTGGGGTAGCTCCAGAGGTGGAAGAGCACCCAGCGGTGGGAGGAAGAGGGGAGTCTGGTGGTCAGGGGCATCCCCGTCTGCCCACTGGGATGGCTTCTCTGCCAGGAGTTGCTGGGTGGCCTCCTGTGCAGCACCTACCAGGGCACTTGCTCCCTGGGTGACTATGTGGAGGGCTTCCAGCTGCTGCTGCTGCTGCTAGGAGTCCATAGCTGCTGGGCGTTGGTCTGTGAGAGTGTGGCTAGCACTCTGCAGACCTCGTGCTGTGCAGACCGGGTGTGTCTGGGAGGGACCCTTTAAAGGAGCAGCTTGCTGTTACCCTGGAAGGGCTAGTCCAGCCTGTGACCCTGTCCATGGGCTTTCTTGCCCCCTTACTTTGACGGGGAGTGCTTGTGTGTGTGGATGCTCTGCATTTCCTTCTGAGGCGGCTCCTTTTGACATTCCCGTCACTACTTCGACATTGAATGTCGATGGCACCAGCCCTAGAGGACATGTAGATGATACGCGTCTAAGTAGCCTGTTTCAATGTTCTTACTTCAAAATAGGCTACTTTGACGTAGTGTGCTAGTGTAGATGTAGCCATAATGTTTACATGCAGAACTTAGCTGGATTTTATAGTTTACTTGTGCAGAGCAAAAAAGAAACCTCACCATATGCCAGCATTTTCTTGTGTGTTGGCTCAGGCGGACAGCCTTTTTTAAAAGTTTGCCAAAAATAAATATATTGTCTGAATAAATAGTCATGACCTTTTTACTAGGTGACATGGATACCAGTAATGCCCTCCAGTATTTAGATTCTTCCTTCAGATTCTTGATTCCTGCCTTCTGCATTTTTAGAAGAGATTTCCTTTCCTGGAGGAGTTGTTAGTTTCATGACAAATTGCATTAGTCTCTTCCTCTTGTGGGTTTCATTCCATGAGCCATGTTAAAAAGGCAGTGAGAGAGAAAAGGGCAGCTTTTAAAAAGTGGAAGTCAAATCCTAGTGAGGAAAATAGAAAGGAACATAAACACTCCCAAATTAAGTGTCATAATGTAGTAAGAAAAGCCAAAAAAGACTTTGAGGAACAGCTAGCCAAAAATTCAAAAAACGATAGTAAAATGTTTTTTAAATACATTAGAAGCAGGAAGCCTGCTAAAAAAGCAGTGGGGCCCTTGGACGATAAAGATATAAAAGGAGCGATCAAGGAAGACAGTGCCATTGCGGAGCGATTAAATGATTTCTTTGCTTCAGTCTTCACGGCTGAGGATGTTACAGAGGTTCCTAAATTTGAGCCAGCCTTTTTAGGTGACAAATCTGAGGAACTCACTCAGATTGAAGTGACATTAGAGGAGGTTTTGGAGTTAATTGATAAGCTGAATAGTAACAAGTCTCCAGGACCAGACGGCATTCACCCAAGGGTTCTGAAAGAACTCAAATGTGAAATTGCGGAGTTATTAACAGTGGTTTGTAACCTATCCTTTAAATCCACTTTGGTACCAAATGACTGGAAGACGGCCAATATAACACCAATATTTAAAAAGGGCTCTAGAGGAGACCCTGGCAATTATAGACCGATAAGTTTAACATCAGTACCAGGCAAATTAGTAGAAACAATAGTAAAGAATAAAATTGCAAGGCACGTAGAAGAGCACGAATTGTTGGGCAAAAGTCAGCATGGTTTCTGCAGAGGGAAGTCGTGTCTAACTAATCTATTAGAATTCTTTGAAGGGGTTAATAAACATGCGGACAAGGGGCACCCAGTGGACATAATATACCTAGATTTCCAGAAAGCCTTTGACACGGTCCCACACCAAAGGCTTTTATGTAAATTAGGTGGTCATGGGATAGGAGGAAAGATCCTTTCATGGATCGGGAATTGGTTAAAAGACAGAAAACAAAGGGTGGGAATAAATGGTAAATTTTCACAATGGAGGAGGGTAACTAGTGGTGTTCCCCAGGGGTCAGTCCTGGGACCGATCTTGTTCAACTTGTTCATCAATGATCTAGAAAATGAGGTAAGCAGTGAGGTGGCCAAGTTTGCAGATGACACCAAGTTGTTCAGGACAGTCAAAACCAAAAGGGATTGTGAAGAACTACAAAAAGATCTCAGCAAACTGAGTGATTGGGCAGCAAAATGGCAAATGAAATTTAATGTGGGTAAGTGTAAGGTAATGAATGTTGGAAAAAATAACCCAAATTACACGTACTACATGATGGGGTCAAATTTAGCTACGACAGATCAGGAAAGGGATCTTGGAGTTATAGTGGATAGTTCTCTGAAGACATCCACGCAGTGTGCAGCGGCAGTTAGTAAGGCAAATAGGATGTTAGGAATTATTAAAAAAGGGATCGATAATAAGACAAAAGATATCATACTTCCCCTGTATAAAACTATGGTACGCCCACATCTTGAGTACTGCGTGCAGATGTGGTCTCCTCACCTCAAAAAAGATATATTGGCATTAGAAAAGGTTCAGAAAAGGGCGACTAAGATGATTAGGGGCTTGGAACGGGTCCCATATGGGGAGAGGCTAGAGAGACTGGGACTTTTCAGTTTGGAAAAGAGGCGATTGAGGGGCGATATGATAGAGGTATATAAAATCATGAATGGTGTGGAGAAAGCGAATATAGAAAAATTATTTACCTTTTCCCATAATACAAGAACTAGGGGACACCAAATGAAATTGATGGGTAGTAGGTTCAAAACTAATAAAAGGAAATTTTTCTTCACACAGCGCACAGTCAACCTGTGGAACTCCTTGCCTGAGGAGGCTGTGAAGGCCAGGACTCTATTAGGGTTTAAAAAAGAGCTTGATAAATTTTTGCAGGTTAGGTCCATAAATGGCTATTAGCCAGGGATAAAGTATGGTGCCCCTAGCCTTCAGAACAAGGGCAAGAGATGGATGGCAGGAGATAAATCACTTGATCATTGTCTTCTGTTCTCCTTCTCTAGGGCACCTGGCATTGGCCACCGTCGGCAGATGGGATGCTGGGCTGGATGGACCTTTGGTCTGACCCAGTATGGCCATTCTTATGTTCTTATGTTCTTATGAGCTCTGTTCAAAATTCACATAATTGGGTTGTCTTTAGAAAGGCAGGACTTTGGTCCAAAGTTCTCAGCCACTCACTCTCTATGTCAAAGGCCACTTGAAATAGCCCTGGCCTGCCCTTGCCCTGCTTTGTTTCTTAGGAACCAGAACAGACACATTCCCTCTGGTCTGCTGTGAGATATGGATTTTGGTCAATACGCAAATGTCAGCTGCAGAAGCAGCTGGAAATTAGGAGCTTATGTCCCTCTAAACAAATACAGTGCATTTATTATTATTATTTTTATTATTATTGAAAAACAGCATAGTAACTCTGTAGGTTAAAGATCTGGGATTAAATACTTAATTCTTCCACTAGACCCTCTGATTTCAGTGGCTACTGGCATGATTATTAATTATAATTATTAATGGATATAACACAAAATGTAGTATGCTGTGTACTTTACAGATTTCACTAAAATCAGTTGTGGGTCTAGCCCTCAGAATCAGAAAAGCTTGAATATATGACCTGAGACATTGCAGTGATATCTGCCTGAGTCTGCAGACAGCCTGAAATAATAGCTGTAGAGGTGGGATCTGCCCCATTTAGTTTTATGGGCTGTCATCATTGAAACCCCCTTAGAGGTCATTCTATAAGGACCCTGAGTATGCTTCTGATTGTCAGCACCTCATCGTTGCTCTTGCATGGTAATATTTGTAGGGGCTGAGCATAAAATGTCCTTCAGACAGCTGAGTTCTCCCTCCTGTGGGATGGACCCAAGTCTGTCTGAAGACTAGGCATGTTTGTCTGAAGTGGGGGAGGCCAGAGCTCTCTCAAAGAGAAGTAATGAGATCTGCTTCTGCTCAAAAGACAGGTTTTGTATGGCTAGCCCTTGCCACTAATACCCCAAACACATCACCTCCACATGCAAAGTGTCTAGGTCCTTAGATTGTCTTAATGCAGACAAGTTTCATAGATCAGAGGGGTAGCCGTGTTAGTCTGGATCTGTAGCAGCAACGAAGGGTCCTGTGGCACCTTATAGACTAACAGAAAAGTTTAGAGCATGAGCTTTCGTGAGTTAACTCACTTCTTCAGATGCTGAAGAATCTGCATCTGAAGAACTCCAGCATCTGAAGAAGTGAGTTAACTCACGAAAGCTCATGCTCAAAACTTTTCTGTTAGTCTATAAGGTGCCACAGGACCCTTCGTTGCTGCTAAGTTTCATAGAGTTTACAATCAAAATAAATCTCACAAATTTCATGAACCTAGCAAACCCTCATAGAAGAATCATAGGTTAGAGTTGGAAGATACTTTAGGAGGTCATCTAACCCAATCCTCTGCTAAATCATTGCAGCAAAGGCTTTGTCAAGCCTGGCCTTGAAACCCTCTGAAGATGGAGATGCCACCAACTCCCTAGGCTACCCATTCAAGTGCTCCACCAGCCTCCTAGTGAAATAGTTTTTCCTAATATCCAGCCTATACTTCCCACACTGCAACCTAAAACTGTTGCTCCTTGTTCTGTCATCTGCCACCGCGGAGAATAGCTTTAGCCCCATCCTCTTTGGATCTCCCCACTTCTCACACACACTTTCAGGTAGTTGAAGGCTGCTATCAAATCCCCTTCATTCTTCTCTGTTTCCTCAGCCTTTCCTCATAAATTATGCACCCGAGCCAATAATTTTTTTGCCTCTGGTGGACTCTCCCCAATTTGTCCACATCCTTTCTGCGGTGGGGGCCCCAGAACCAACACAATACTCTAGATGTGTCCTCACCAGTGCTGAATAGAGGAGAATAATCACGTCCCTGGATCTGCTGGGAATGCTCTTATTAATGCACCCCAATATGTCATTAGTCCTCTCAGCAATAAGGACACTGTTGACTCATAACTAGTTTCTTATCCACTGTAATCCTCAGGTCCTTTCCTGCAGAACTGCTGCTCAGCCAGTCGGTCCCCAGCCTGGAGCAGTAAACAGGATTCTTCCTTCCTAAGTGCAGGAATCTGTACTTGTCCTTGTTGAGCCTCATTAGATTTCCTTTTCATCTACATCCTCACACTCTGCATCTTCAGTATTCCCCACATTCCACCAACAATCTTTTCATGCCATGAATTACTCCACACAGCCCTATGCTGATCATGATGCCTGGCTCTATTAGCTCTTGTTCAGTGGTATTTTTTTATTTTGAATAGTCCTGTGGGATTAAAAAACATTTACAGGATGATCCGAATGTTGTTGAACTAGAGCTAAAGTTGCAAATAGACATTGTTTGCGAATATAAGCCGAAACAGATGTGCCTTTCAACTCGATCCTTTAGTCATACAAGCAGTCGAAATGAAGTAAATGGGAATATATATCACATTGAGGACTGTTTGCTTTTGTAAAGGAAAATAGCTTTGGCTGTAGATTGTAAAAACCTCCTGATAATCACATTTTAGCCTCTCTATCACCAGCTGAGATGCCATTTCATCCTTCAGTCAACTGGAGGGTTTTTTACTCCAGGATCGTATTTTCTTCTTTCAAAGGAAGTGAAGCAACTGATATGGTTTTGGTAATCTTATAAAAATATGCTGTAGTTATTAGCATCTTGATTTCAGCTCCACAGATGACTACAGTTGTTCACATCTGTTTCCTACCAGGCATCAGTGTATCCAGTTAGAAGGACCATAGAATGTTTTGTAGGCCCTGGGATCACTTGGTCACTTAAATTTTTTTAAATAACTGGCCCATGTTATTTATCATGATAAAGAAAAATAAAACTCTAAAACTAATTGCACAAATAGCATCTTAAACCTTACTTCAATATATGTCAGACAACAGTAATGTAGATCATTTTATTATCCCCTTCTAAGAACATAATGTCTGCATGTGTTGTAGTTCCAATATATCTTTAGACATGCTCAAAATAGGTATTTAACTGTGTGCTGTTTTCATTTAAAATAAATAAAAATCCATAAAACACTTGTTTTCTCAAACTTATCTTTAAAAAGTCATTGCAATTCTTTCCAAAAATATTTAGTCTGTTGGTTTTGACATATTCTGTCTTGTTTTTGTTTTGGTGTTGATAGCTTTGGTTGGTTAACCAATTTATCACAAGGGAGTTTTTCAACATCAATTTGCATTTTTTAGATGATTGTGAATCTAAAATAAAAATCCATTTTAGAGTGGACAGTTTTCATTGTACAAAATTGTGGATAGCAAAAGGGAAAAAAATTCCATGGGAAAAAATTCAGAAAACAAAGCGTCAGCTCATAAAATATATTCATCGTTTATAAGGCCAGAAAGGACCACTGTGATAATTTAGTCTCACCTACTGTACCCATAGGCTATAGAACTTACTCAGAATAATTTGTATTTGAACTAGAGCATAGTTTTGAGAAAAATATCCAATCAATTTAAATAATTCCAGTGATGGAGAATATGGCACAAGTCTTGAAAACACGTTTCAATGGTTAGTTACCCACACAGCTTAAAAGGTAATGAAATGAAAATGTGTAAACTTTTTTGAAATTCTCATAAATGTATGTTCAGATTTTCCACCAGATTCTAAGGTTTACAAGTTAAGTTATAGTTAAGAGCTGGGACTGTGGTCTCAGATCTCAGGGCTGCTTAACTTCGAGGTTGATAAATTTTACTGCTTTTTACTGTGTGCATTTCTGCATAGAAATACTGATCACATGGCATTTTCTCTAATAAAAAGAGTTTACCCTACTGTCACTTCTTAAATGTATCATTTTCCCCACTTATTGCTATGTTTTATTATGTAACAAGAGGCTCCCAATACCTTGTTCTTAGTTCTGTACAGTCACAAAATGATGGACAGTCCCTGTCCCCATGTGCTTGTAACCTAAATCAACAAGATGGAAATAAGGTGGCAGGGGGCACAGAGGTGAATAACTTGCCCAAGGTCACAGAGCATGTCTGTGGCATAGGAATAAAACCCACACTTCCCGATTCCCAGTCCAGTGCCCCTCAATACTACATTATGTTACTAGCACAGCTGGTTGCAGCCTTCCTTCCCAGACGGGCCTGCATTCCATTGGTGATGTTTGCACATAGCTGTAAAGCCCTTCAGGATGAAAGGTGCTGTTCAAGACCTTATTATACATTAAACATAAATACATACATTTGAGCCTTGCGTGCATTCTTATTTCTCTTTGTACAAGTATGTTTTTTGTTAAACACATAAAATACAGAGTGGATTCTAATGGCTGATCAGGTCCTGTTAAAGCAAATTACATGTTTCAAAAGTAAAGATGAAAGAGCATCTATTATTCTACAAATTTCTAGCAGCACAGCATCTTAAAAGGAATTTTATAGCAAATTTGTAGCTTTGCAACTAGCTCATGAACCAGAGGGTATTAAAAGGACTTGTGTTCCAAGAATAAATCCATTCCATGCTTCAGAAAATAATAAGTAACTGCTTGAACCCAGATCCCAACAATGTGGGGAAGGGATTTTGCACTCCTGGGATAATGATTTTTGGATTGGACTGTCTTTACCAGAGCATTATTTATTTAATTATAGTTGCTAAATTGATCCATGTTATTCCCAGAAAAGAAAAGACTAAAAAAATTGCTTCCTACCAGGGATCCCGGATGAGATACTTGCCTTACACAATAATTACAGTAAGGCAAAGGTATAGATCTTTATACGTAGAAAGACAGGACTAAATACTGCCCATGTTGGGCCTGAATTGATAGAGGTAGAGAGACTGAAATACCCCAATAGCTCAATTTCGCAAAAATGACCAGTGAAGAAAGTATAGTATACCTACAGCTCATGCTTATGCTGTACTTACAATACACAGGCATCCTATTTATGAAAGCCGATCTTCATATAGCCAGGATTAAAATTTTGCCTCTTGCTATTAAATCATACTTATGGAATTAGAAAGTGTCTAGTACAAAAATACATAACTACCATAGCCTTCAATTACTGCATGCTTGAGCTGCTGCAAAATTTATTTATAGGGATGTCTGAATGCAGGTAGTTATGATTTGGTTATACTAGGTAGAACTCAGCGTAGAATAGAATGTGCAGACTAGGTATCCTACAGTAAAGAACGTATGGGACAATTGTCCAGAAACAAGGCTGGCAAACACCAAAAATAAGGTCAGATCTGCTATAAAGTGAAATACCCTTAAGAAAAGACATGGCAAATTACAATACTTCATGATTTACCATCACTGATGAAATAACCAAATAATGGCCATAGAATTTTTCAATGGTAGATACAGATTATGTGTACACATTATCCTGCAATAAAGAAAAAGTGTATAAAACTAAGCTCAGGGCTTTGTGGCTTTAATACTCCTTATTACTAATAATTTATTCATACTCATCAGTTAACACGGCTAATTAGGAAAAATGAAAGAAGGAATGAACACAATCACAAATGAAACAAGGCAGATTGCAAAGTGCAAAATCATGTCCTCTTATGTGATGAAACACTGGTGTGTTGAAGTTAGGTAGGAAATACCCACAGTCTTGGCTGATGCGTGTGACATATGTGATGCACCATGGCATGTGTGCAGGTGATTCAGATGGGCAATAACAGTTCAAAGAACAGTGCAATCCCATCCCCATAATTTCCCCTATGTGTTCTGCACACTGAAACCCAGAGCACCCCAACCCTGTGAAGCTAGGCTGGTCTGTGGAGGTATTTATACCATGCTTACCACCAGAATGCCTTTCAGATGTGTTATTAAGCCACATATGTCACATGTTGGTCTCTCATGCTTGCTCCAAGTGGAGGGTACATAGCAGAGTGTTTTGTTACAGAATTTATTTTTACATGTTCCTTATGTTGATGTTAGAGAAGGCAAATTGAACAAATGAGATGTGCAGTTAGAACAAAAGATGATAAAGTTTGGGACGGGCCTTAGTTCCTGGGGACATTCATTCCACAGTTTTGGACCAATGTCCTAGAGAGCTCTGCACAGACATGTTTTACCCCGTGATAGAAAATTCCATTATGTTACAGAAGCACAGACATCAAAGTTGCTCCTGGCAAGGGTCTTGCATGGGTTTCCTTACAGCTTGGAAGAATACTCCTTAGGTGTATTTCTCCTCTTCCGTATGTATTAGTGAAGCCCACACTGTTGGAAGAGATGTTCCTACAAAACTTCTGTCAACAGATCATGTATGCACATAAAAGTGGATCAATCTTTTGATCAGCTCTGTCAACAAAAGGGCCCCCTTGGAGCATCTACATGGCTTTTTTGTTGACAGTTTCTGTTGACAAAATGCATTTTGTGTGTAGATGCTCCACCAGTTTTGTCTACAAAACTCAGCTTTGTCTACAAAAGTCTCTAATGTAGATGTAGCAATAGAGTTATACACAGTATTAAGTATCCCACAGGCCAGTTACACCATGTAAGTTTGTATTTGTGTGGTAGTCTTTCAGTGAAAGTATTTCTATGGTACATGTTAACTCAAAAATTATAAGTAAGGCCATGTCTACACTAGCCCCAAACTTCAAAATGGCCATTTACACGGGGCTCCTTTTCGAAAGGACCCCGCCTACTTCAAAGTCCTCTTATTCCTGTGAGCAGATGGGAATAAGGGGACTTCGAAGTAGGTGGGGTCCTTTCGAAAAGGAGCCTCGTCAGGACGAGCCACGTGGCAGCGAGCCGCGTCAATTTCGAACTGCCGTGGCCGCCCACATGCTAATGAGGCGCTGAATATGTATTTCAGCGCTTCATAAGTAAACTTCGAAATGGCCATTTACATGGCCATTTCGAAGTTTGGGGCTAGTGTAGACACGGCCTAAGGGTGCGGCTATACTAGCACTCTATTTCAAAATTAATTTCGAAAGGGGCCTCAATTTCAAAAGAGGCTGCAGAGTGTCTACACGCTCAACAGCCTCTTTCGAAATTGTTTTCAGTGAAAACGGGTCCTAATTTTGAAATCGCTCTTCCCATCCCGGATTGGGAAGAGCAGCCCCTTTCGAAATAAAATTTCAAAATAGGACATGTGTCGACACTCCACGGCCTGCAATTTCGAAATTGCGGGTCCGCCATGGTGGTGGCTCCAGGGATCACAGGAGACTTGCTAGCAAGTACTGGCAGGGCTCTATGGTCCCTGGGCCAGCCCCTTAAAGCTGCAAGGCTCTGGAAACCCCATGCAGGAAGCTGAGAGCATGCCTAGGGCTTGAGAAGCACGAGCTCAGCTCTATACACGCTCCAGCAGCCAGATGGCCGTGCCACGCAGCCCATCAATGGGATGGTGAGCCCCCCGCACTCTGGGGCACCCCAGGAGGCCCCCTCTTCCCCACCCGAGGGATCGCCGGAGGAGAGCCAGGGCCAGAAAAGGAGGGGCCCGTCCTGGACCAAGGCCAAGGTAAAAGATATCCTCGGCCTCTGGGTGGAGGAGGAGGTGCTGCTCCACAGCACAGGGAGGCCCCGCAATGCAGCTGCCTTTGAGCGGCTGTCCCTGGGGCTGCGGAAGTGGGGACACCCTGAGCTCATGGCTACTCAGGTCCGCTCCAAAGTTAAGGAGCTCAGGCAGGCCTACAGCCGGGCCAAGGATGCCCGCAGCTGATTGGGGGCCGGGGCCGGCCCAAGGTGCCCACACTACCGGGCCCTGCAACAGCTCCTCGGCCCGAAGGATGTCCCAGAGCTGTTGGTGCAGGTGGACACAGGCGACCCAGACCCCGACCAGGAGATAGACCTGCTGGAGCAGCCAGGACCCTCCAGCCAGACCACACCTGCGGGGACCAGGAGTGACTCAGATGAGGGGGACCCATTACTCATCACAGTGAGCTCCAGGACCTCCAGCCAGGTGCCCTCGAGGCCGGTATCCCCATTCTTGTTCTCCGGAGGTCCAGGTAGGTGACAGGTGGATCGGGTGGCCTGGGTGGGGGGGCCTATCCCACGGTACCCTGCCTCGTCCCAGACCCAAGCATGGCACCATCCAGCACCTGCACCCATGGACAGCACCCTAGCCTGCCTGACCGGGGAGGGATGTGGGGGCCAGGCCGCAGCCAGCAATTGCCCCACAGATGAGGTCCCAGCGGGCACAAGGGAACCCCAAGCGGGGTTGGCAGGGGAGGCACCACCTCAGGGGATGGCCTGGGGATGGTGCAGGTGGAGACCTCAGTCCCAGGTGACAGCACTGATGGGTGGCCACTCTCCCCTTGTGTCTCCACAGCATCATCCTCTGAGGGCCGGACCACACCCGTGCCACCCTTGGACGGAGCCAGAGAGCCCTCCTCCTCATTGCCCCGGGTGCAGCCTGCCCAGACCCAGACGGCCCGACGCCAGTGGTGCTACAACCACCAGGAGGCGGCGGAGGCCTACACCGCAGCCATCCAGGAGTAGACTGCCGTGCTGTGGGAGTGGCTGCTCGTGGAGCTGGAGGAGAGGGCCTGGTGGAGGGAGGTCTGGTCTGAGGCGGTCGCAGCCCTCCAATGGCTGGCCCCCCAGCCGGCCCCCCCCACACTCCCCCCCGCTGCCCCTGAACCCACTCCCACTGCTGCCCCCAAACACATTGCCCTCATCCCATTCACCCTCAGCCCATCCGCCCATCTTGCCTTGGCCAGCTGGCTGCTCGCCAGTGCCAGCCAGGAGAGGGATCCCCTTCCTGGCCCCCCCAGCCCCCACCCCCGCCCTGCCTCACCCAGCCCACCCTGTTCTTCAGCCCCTGAACGACCCTACCTCCCCGTCCTTCCAGCCCCCTCCCGGCCCCGACAGGGCCCCCGCACCAGGGGCAGCAGGGACACCCGTACCAGCCGGGGATCTCACTCCTCCACCCCGTGGGGGACTAGGCCTGCCCATGCCTGTGGCCCCGGCCATGGAGACATGCCCCTGCCCCATTGTATATAGTTCTCCCCCTGTTCCCCCCATATTTAGCCCCAGTAGGAAGACCCCACACCATTGTTTAACAGCCATTTATTTACATAGTTAGTCCCCCGTTAATAAACCTTTTTGTGCAGTGCAGTGTCTCCTGTGTGTGTGCGGGAGGCCATGCTGCAGGGTGAGTGTGAGCCATGTGCCAGGTGGGGTCAGCGTGGCTCCTGCTCGAAGGCCTCCCGGAGGGCTTCCCAGACCCTAACCCTTTCACTCTGTGCCTGGTGGCATGAGGCTGTGGGCAGCTGCTCATAGCCAGGGCCGCTGTCCGCAGCTCACCTGGGCATGTAGCACTCCTGCTTGCCCTCCACCACGTTGTGCAGAGCGCAACAGGCCGCAACCATGCCGGGGACGTTGCGCAGGCTCACGTCCAGCTGCGCATTGAGGCATTGGAAATGCCCCTTGAGGCATCCGAAGGTCCGCTCAACAGTGTTGCGAGCCTGGTTCAAGCGGGCGTTAAAAACGTCCTGGATGGTGGTGGTGTGCCCAGTGTAGGGGCGCATCAGCCACGGCTTTAATGGGTACACCCCATCGGCCACTATACAGGGTGGCATTGTTGTGTCTCCCACAGGGAGCTCCTGGGCAGGGATGTAGGTGCCCTCCTCCATGCACCACCCCAGCCAGGAGTTGCGGAATACCCGCGCATCATGGGCTCAACCGGACCAGCCAACGCAGATGTCAGTAAACCGGCCCCGGGCATCTACCAGGGCTTGGAGCACCACCGAGTGGTACCCCTTGCGGTTTATATAGTGTCCTGCACTATGGTCTGGGGCGCGGATAGCAATGTGCGTGCCATCGAGTGCGCTGAAGCAGTTTGGGAATCCAAAAGCTGCGAATCCCACCATGGCGTCGTCCAAGTTGCCGAGGCGGATGACACTCTGCAGGAGGAGGCGGTTGATGGCCTGGACCACCTGTAGGGAGGCACCAACATTGGGCACCTGTGCATTGGGGGGCCCCTCCTGCCCCTGCAGGCTCCCCACCCAGGGGCCCCATCCCCTGCCCCTTCCTGGGGAGGGTATGGGGCCCTTGTCTGACTTTCCTCCAGGAGGACGGCTCCCACGGTGGCCTTGCCCACTCCGAATTGGTGCCCCACTGACTGATGGCTGTCCGGGGTGGCCAGCTTCCACAGGGCAGTCCCCACACACTTCTTGACTGGGAGCACGGGCTGCATGTGGGTGTCCATGTGCTGCAGGGCGGGTGAGAGCCACTGACACAGCTCCATGAATGTGTGCCTCGTCATTCTAAAATCGGCAAGCCACCTTTCGTCGTCCCACTGGCCCAAGACCAGCCTCTCCCACCAGTCTCCACTGCTGGGGTGGCTCCAGAGGCACCGTGGGGGATGGGGGATGGGGAGCGGTGGCTGCCCCCTTGGCAGGGCCTGCAGGACATGTGTGGGTGGGAAGGTGGGCTCCAGGGCATCCACCACGCCCAGGATGGCGATGACCACCTGGGTCCCAGTGACAGTGCCAGCATCAGACTCTGACAGCTGCTGCTCCTCCATTCTCCTCTTGGTTCTGGGTGCACAGTCCACGCAGTGCTGTGTACTGCTCTGCTGGGCTCTGTGTGTGCAGGGTGGATGTGTTTGGGAGGGGCCTTTTAAGGGCACTGCTGGCTGTGTGACCCGGAAGGGCTTGTCAGCCGTGTGACCCCGTGTGTGATGTTTCCCGGCTGCTTATTTTGAAATAGCCCATTTTTCAGTGTGGATGCTCTGTTTCGAAAAATGGAGGGTGTTCTTTCGAAATAGCGGATCGGTACAGCGATCCGTTTTGTGTGTGTAGCCGCGCTATTTCGAAATCCCTTACTTCGATTTTCTTTTTCGATGTTCCCCCTTTTCAAATTTCTTTGTAGTGTAGACACAGCCTAAGAGTCAAAAAAAAAAAAAAAGACTTTAATACCCAATGACAATGCATACATGAAACAACTCCAGTAAAGGAAGAGGACTACTTTACTGGACTCCACTCCCAAACTTGAAATGAAAAGAGAATTAATATTTTCTGGGGCTCAAAAGAGTGAAATCATAATCAACTGTCTTTGATTGTCACATTCCCTAAGACAAGAAATAGGTACTAGCTCCAGTTTGCAGATCCAACAAGTTTGGATAGCTCACATAGATGTCCTATTTTTAAACACTCATTTAAACCCAACCTCCCAAATCGCATAACTAGTGGCCACTAAAATTGTTGATTTATTTTGAACATTATTTATGTGCACTCAGATTTATTTTCATATACAACTACACAGTCAGATAGTTCTCAACTGGAAGAATTTGAGTCTTAGGTACCTTTGAAAGGTTCTACTCACAGAAGGCTCTCTTCGGACGCATCAACACTAGAGATTTTTGTAGACAAAACTTGCAGAGCATCTACACACAAAATGCACTTAGTCAACAGAAACTGTCTACAAAATAGCTGTTTAGATGCTCCACGGGGACACTTTTGTTGACAGAGTGAATGAAAAGATCTATCTGCTTTTATGTGTAGACAGGATCTGTTGACAGAAGTTTTTTTCAGAACATCTCTTCCAACAGTAACTTCTGTAGATTGATACTTCTAGTGTAGACATAGCCTTCTTGGTCCATTACGTCCTGCTATCTACAGAACTCATTACTGGGTGGGGAAGGCAGGGCAGAACAGCCAGCTTTTTAATCTACCTTAGAGCCCTTTTATGAGATCCATATGTCTTTAACTTGCTGACAAGAATACTATAGGAGACCATAACAATAGCTTTCTTAAAGTCAAGGTACATCACATCCATCACCTTCCCCATATCAACAGACCCAGTTACCTCATCTTAGAAGGCAATCAGGTTAGTCAGGCATGACTTGCACTTGGTGAATCCGTGTTGACTATTCCTGATAATATTCCTCTCTTCCAAGTTCTTTAAAATGAATTCCTTGAGGATCCCTTCCATGATATTTTCTGGGACAGAGGCTATGTCTACACTATGGCTATGTTTACATGGGCAGCTTCTGTTGACAGAAGTCACTGTTGACAGAGAAATCTTGACAGAACCTCTGTTGACAGAGTGCATCTTCACACAAACGCTCCTCAACAGATTGAGCATCTCACTCAGCAGGGAACATCCATGCATGCCAGCCTCACTATCAACAACATGGACCCCTCTGTCAACAGAAACGGCCCTGTGACCTGGAAGGCAGGCAGGCATGGAGGGAAAGCCCTTCCTGGAGCACCAGCCCTGCATGCCCTTAAAAGGCTCCCTCTGGCCCATGCCCCCTGCCCGCGCCAACACTTGCCTACCTCCTGGAGGGAAAGCAAAGTTGTTGCAGGGCTCCTTGCTGTTTGAGAGAGACACTGCTCTTTCCAAACCACTCTCTACCTTACTGACCCCTCACCCTTCCTGACAACCACTCCCCGCTGACCTCCTGTCCTCACCCACTTCCCCAACACCATATCCTTCCCCCCCACCTGACCCCCACCCTTCCCACCACCAACCATGGCACAGCAGCCCCTGGGCTTCTGCTGGCCCTGCCACTGGCTATCATCAGTCTCCATGACCACATCTGGGGACCAAACCCCAATAGACAACCTGTAGAGAAGGCCCCCGACATCATTGTGCCCTGGCCGCTGACACGCTTTTGGGTGCCTGGGTAGATCTGGTGACACTCCACAAACACTGAGTGGTGGGACCAGGTCATCATGTAGCAATGGTGTGATGAGCAATAGACATTGAACTTCAGGATGCACAAGGACACATTTCTGCAACTGTGCACCTGGCTCGTCCCCACCCTTCACTGCCGTGACACCAACATGTGGACTGCCATCCCCGTGGTGAAGAGGGTTGCAATTGCCCTCTGGAAGCTGACCACCCCCGATAGCTACAGCTTTATGGGTCACCAATTTGGTGTGGGAAGGTCCACCATTGGGGCCATTTTGATGCAGGCAAGGAAACCTGACAGCTGCTGGCTGAACACAGTGGTGCGGGGAGAGGACCGGGGTTGGGGGGTGGGAGAGGGAAAGGGGTAGGGGGAGAGAGAGGAGGGGGAAGTGGGGATAGAGGGAGGGGGCAGGGAGGAGTGGATAGAGGGGAGAGAAGGACAGAGGAACAGGGATGTGGGAACTGCTGCAGCTCAGGGGCCCAGTACTGCCCTGACCCTCACAGGCATCTCTGCTCTCCTCCCCACTGCAGATGGCATGAGCCATCAACACCATCCCACTGTGGAGGCTGATGTGAATCAGCAACATGGACACCCTTGTCACTGGCTTCAACTACATTGGCTTCTTCAACTGCTTCGGAGCGCTGGATGGGACCCACATACCCTCAGCAGTGGTGGTGTGTCCTCTCTGTGTGATGCTGGTCTGGGCCTCACTGGCTTGGCCTCCTTTCTGGCGCTGCCTGGTTGGGCATTGGGGCTGGCCTGGGTCTTGGACTGTGCAGCTATGGGGTGGGATGGAGGACCACACTTATTCCCTGCTGCAGCCCAGTCCCTGGGACCCCCTCCCACCAAGCAGCAGGCCCCCACCCGGGCCATGAGATGGGTCTGTCCAGTGCATGTGCATATGTGCCCCCTGAAGGGTGGGCTATGTGTGACAGGGACACCATGGTGCAATGGACACCAGGGTGACCTCAATGCTCTGTTGGGCTGTCCCCAGGGGGCAGTGACCCTGCAGGGCAGAGGAGGCATGAAGCATTCCCTTCCTGTGGAGTGGGTCTAACTAGTGTTGCCACGGTGTTCCCCCCCGCTGGTGGTCGTCGCCTGCAGGCATGCCCAGTGGCATAACTCCACACCCAGGGATGGAATGTGTGTGGTGGGCCCACTGATCCCAAAACTGGCATGTTCCCAGGCATGGCAGGGCCAGGTGCCTTCCCCCATATTGGAGCATTGGGGGCTGGCAGGAGGATGCCCATGAGGTCTGTGTGGGATGCTCTGATGGGTACATGGTGCATGTGCCAGGCCCAAGCTGCATGTTCCTGATGGGGCTGTCCCATCGGGGCCTGTGGCACACCCTGTCTCCTCCCCACTACCACCTGGGTGTATGCTCCCTTTGAGGGACTCACTGGAGGGTGACAGGTACAGGTCTGGGGATGCCCGTGCCAATGTGTTGTTACTGGAGGGACCAGAGGACAGGGCAATGGGAAGCATGCCCTGGCTGGTGTTGGGGTCGATATCATAACTGTTGAAAGCAGGTGGGTATAGCATCAAATTTGAATTTAAAAGTTTGAATGAAGGCTAGTGTGGAAGCTCCGTGTCTTTGAAATGAATTCCTTAGCCTCTAATGGTGTCCCATATGTATCCCACAATGCCCCCACAGTCCTCTGCTCTAGCAGCTTCCATCTCCGCTGCTCTCCAGGTATGCAGGAATTAGGTAACAGGAAGCCTGAAAATTTGAGTTTGGCACCAGGAAGGCCATGGCTGTGGGGTCATGTTTGAATGAGAGGCTGAGAAAGTTCTTTCTTTCTTTGCTATCAGCTCTGTGAGCACATCTACCCATAAAACATAACCCCAACATGGAGTTCACAGTTCTGTCTCTACCTCTGCAAGCTGAGCACTTGTACTCTTTTTCCTGTGCTGCTGCCAGCCCCTGCCCCATCGCACCATGCAGCATCTAGTCTGTTGGAGTCATGCTTGTATGAGAGTCCAAGGAACAGCCCCACAGGTGCCATGCAGTCAGGGTCTTTCCCGTGCTCAACCACCTCATGTGGCTAGCCCCCAACCCAATAAAAAGATGTGTCTGCTGTTTAGTGTGGATCATGCTGCCAGGCACCACCATGTCCTGGCTTGGATATGGTGAAGGCTCCAAGAGTGGGAAAAATATTTGGGGGCTTGCTGCCACCCAGGGGAATCTCCCCTGGGAACTAAGATTTTTGGGGGTTTGCTGCCACCTGGGGGGACCATTTCAATTGGCCCTCAAACCATGGACCCCACACCCTTTCCTGCCCAAAAATATTGTCAGGAGTTTGCTGCCATGGGGGGGTTGGGGAGACATCTCCCCCCTTGGCTAAGATTTTGGGCAGGGGCTTTCAGCCACTGGGGGAACCATTTCAACTGGCCCTCGAGCCATAGATTCCCAACCCCCCTACACAAAAAGATTTTTGAAGACCATGGTAACTGGCCCTTCATCCTCCCATCCAGCAACCCCATGGGATGAGGGTGGTCTGGCACCCTAACAGTCAGTCGGGGCTGGCCTCCTCACCTGAGCACCACCGCTTGTTGAAATTTGGCAAGCCCCATCCCCCAATATTGGACAACTCTGTGTAGTGTAGTGGGAAGCCAAAAATCTTTTTCCTAACCTTTTATGTTCTCAGACAGACACCTTGCTGCACTTCAAGCCCATCGCAGACGCCTGCTGCTTTATGTAAAATCTTTGATAATTCAGTTGCCACTATAGTTATAAAAAGCAATTCAGTTATATAAGCAAGAGATTTCAATTAATTTGGCAATCTTTGCTGATGACCTATTTTTCCTTCCTTCCTTCCTCCTGGAAAATGGGCATTTGCTTTCCGAGGGAGGGAATGAGGGCTATGCAAGGTGGGAGGATGGCATCACATACTCACGACCACTTGTGGGACATGTTTGTCCCATGTTGCACTAGCAAAAATACCCAGAATGCTACAGGGCTTAGGAAACTGTGGGATAGGTTCCTACAATGCCCTCCTGCAGCAGTCAAGGTTTGGCGATTGAGTATGGCAGCAATGTCAACTTTGTGAAGAGCCTGTGGGGAGTCTGTGGGGATAGTGAAATTCAAATTTATAAAACCCAGCATTACAAAATCAAATTTAATAAATCTGAATTTATCTCATAGTGTAGATAAGAACATAAGAACGGTCATACTGGGTCAGACCAAAGGTCCATCCAGCCCAGTATCCTGTCTGCTGACAGTGGCCAGTGCCAGGTGCCCCCGAGGAGGTGAACCGAAGACAATGATCAAGCGATCTGTCTCCGGCCAGCTGTCTCCAGCCTTTGACTAAAGGATAGGAGCACCATACTTTACCCTTGGCTAATAGCCATTTATGGACCTAACCTCCAAAAATTTATCAAGCTCTATTTTAAATTCTGTTAGAGTGCTGGCCTTCACAGCCTCCTCCGGCAAGGAGTTCCACAGGTTGACTGTGCCCTGTGTGAAAAAAATTTTCTTTTATTAGTTTTGAGCCCACTACCCATTAATTTCATTTGGTGTCCTCTAGTTCTTATATTATGGGAACAAGTAAATAACTTTTCTGTATTCACTTTCTCCACACCATTCATGATTTTATATACCTGTATCATATCGCCCCTCAATTTCCTCTTTTCGAGACTGAAAAGTCCCAGTCTCTCTAGCCTCTCCTCATATGGCACCGTTTCCAAACCCTTAATCATTTTAGTTGCCCTTTTCTGAACTTTTTCTAATGCCAGTATATCTTTTTTGAGGTGAGGAGACCACATCTGCACGCAGTACTCAAGATGTGGGCGTACCATAGTTTTATATAGGGGAAGTATGATATTCTTAGTCTTATCTTCTATCCCTTTTTTAATAACTCCTAACATCTTATTTGCTTTACTGACTGCCGCTGCACACTGCATGGATGTTTTCAGAGAATTATCCACTATAATTCCAAGATCCCTTTCCTCATCTGTTGTATCTAAATTTGCCCCCATCACATTGTATGTGTAATTGGGGTTATTTTTCCCAATGTGCATTACCTTACACTTACCCACATTAAATTACATTTGCCATTTTTCTGACCAATCACTCAGTTTGCTGAGATCTTTTTGAAGTTCTTCACAATCTACTTTGGTTTTGACTATCCTGAACAGCTTGATATCATCTGTAAACTTTGCCACCTCACTGCTTACCCCTTTCTCTAGATCATTGATGAACAAGTTGAACAGGATTGGTCCCAAGACTGACCCTTGGGGAACACCACTAGTTACCCCCCTCCATTGTGAAAATTAACCATTTATTCCAACCCTTTGTTTCCTCTCTTTTAACCAGTTTCCAATCCATGAAAGGCTCTTTCCTCCTATCCCATGACCACCTAATTTACATAAGAGCCTTTGGTGAGGGACCTTGTCAAAGGCTTTCTGGAAATCTAAGTATATTATGTCCACTGGATCCCCCCGTCTGCATGTTTGTTAACCCCTTCAAAGAACTCTAATAGATTAGTAAGAGACGACTTCCCTCTACAGAAACCATGCTGACTTTTGCCCAACAAATCATGTTCTTCTACGTGTCTGACAATTTTATTCTTTACTATTGTTTCTACTAATTTGCCCGGTACTGACATTAGACTTACCCTTCTGTAATTGCCAGGGTCTCCTCTAGAGCCCTTTTTAAATATTGGCGTTATATTAGCTGTCTTCCAGTCATTGGGTACCGAAGCTGATTTAAAGGATAGGTTACAAACCACCATTAATAATTCTGCAATTTCACATTTGAGTTCTTGCAGAACCCTTGGGTGAATGCCATCTGGTCCTGGAGACTTGTTACTGTTTAGCTTATCAATTAGTTCTAAAACCTCTTCTACTGACACTTCAGTCTGGGACAGTTCCTCAGATTTGTCACCTACAAAGGACAGCTCAGACTTGGGAACCTCTGTAACATCCTCAGCCGTGAAGACTGAAGCAAAGAAATTATTTAGTTTCTCTGCAATGGCATCATCTTCCTTGATTGCTCCTTTTATATCTCTATCGTCCAGGGGGCCCACTGCTTTTTTAGTGGGCTTCCTGCTTCTAATATACTTGAAAAACATTTTACTATTGTTTTTTGAATTTATGGCTTACTGTTCCTCAAAATCTTTTTTGGCTTTTCTTATTACATTTTTACACTTAATTTGGCAGTGTTTATGTTCCTTTCTATTTTCCTCACTAGGATTTGACTTCCACTTTTTAAAGGATGCTTTTTTATCTCTTACTGCCTCTTTTACATGGTTGTTAAGCCACGGTGGCTCATTTTTAGGTCTCTTACTGTGTTTTTTAATTTGGGGTATACATTTAAGTTGGGCCTCTAATATGGTGTCCTTGAAAAGCTTCCGCGCAGCCTGCAGGGATTTTACTTTAGTTACTCTACCTTTTAATTTCTGTCTAACTTTTTTGTAGCCTGAGGTGATGCTGACAGGTGTGTAGGTTCCAGGATTCAACGTCTTCCCTTTTTTAAATATAGGCACTACATTTGCCTTTTTCCAATCATCCAAGATGTTTCCCGATTGCCACTAGTTTTCAGAGATATTGACCAATGGCTCTGCAATCTCATCAGCCAACTTCCTCAGCACTCTCTGATATCCTCAGCTTTTTGGCCTCTCATTTACTTAATAAGGAGATTGCATTATGTTCTAGCAGTTTAGTTTCTTCAGGAGAAAAATCCCTCCAGATGTATTTGATTTGGTCATTAGTGAACACATCCTATTTACATAACATCATTCCCTAGATCAACTATAAAGAGACAGTCTTGTTTTCCCACACTAGGGAGTGAACAGACATTATTCTAAGCAGCTGCCTCCTCACTACTCCCTCTGACTTCACTATCATGGCTCCACACTATGGGCACCAAACAGATGGTTCAGCTGATGAAATCGCTATTACAAAGCCATTTAAGGCACGGGGGCAGGAGGCACAAATTTTGTTTTTCCTTAGAGAGATAAATTCCTGGTTTTTTTCTTTCAGAAAATAGTTTTTTTCAGTAAGATGGCCATGAAATTATAGACAACTATTTAGTGCCAGTGTAACACTTATACCTTCTGGGCGAGTTGAGCTGTCCCTTCTAGTGGCATGGAGACCATTTCAAGAAAAAATAATGAGTGTTCTCTACAGCCTTAGCTAATAGCCTCTTTTACCTCATGAGGCTTTTACTTCATGTGGTAGAGTCTCATGTTTTAAGCTGTAGATGTCCCAGGATTGATTATGCCTATCGACATTACTCCAGCTTCTGAGGGTACCACGACACTTAACGGGAACTCATCCCCGTCATGGTCAGTCTTCCGGGGTTCAATTTTGCTCACCTAGGCTACGTCTACACATGCACGCTACATCGAAATAGCTTATTTCGATGTAGCGACATCGAAATAGGCTATTTCGATGAATAACGTCTACATGTCCTCCAGGGCTGGCAACATCAAAGTTCAACTTCGACGTTGGGCAGCACCTCATCGAAATAGGCGCTGCGAGGGAACGTCTACATGCCACAGTAGCACACATCGAAATAAGGGTGCCAAGAACAGCTGCAGACAGGGTCACAGGGTGGACTCAACAGCAAGCTGCTCCCTTAAAGGGCCCCTCCCAGACACAGTTGCACTAAACAACCCAAGATCCACAGAGCCGACAACTGGTTGCAGACCCTGTGCATGCAGCATGGATCCGCAGCTGCAGCAGCAGCAGCCAGAAGCCCTGGGCTAAGGGCTGCTGCACACGGTGACCATAGAGCCCTGCAGGGGCTAGAGAGAGAGCATCTCTCAACCCCTCAGCTGATGGCCACCATGGCGGACCCCACTATTTCGATGTTGCGGGACGCGCATCGCCTACACGTGCCCTACTTCGACGTTCAACTTCGAAGTAGGGCGCTATTCCCATCCTCTCATGGAGTTAGCGACTTCGACGTCTCACCGCCTAACGTCGATTTCAACTTCGAAATAGCGCCCAACACGTGTAGCCGTGACGGGCGCTATTTCGAAGTTGGCGCTGCTACTTCGAAGTAGAGTGCACGTGTAGACACGGCCCTAGTGGAGACATAAAATCGAACTATCAGGGCTTGATAGTGGACCTTGGTACTCCTCATTATTACAAGGATTGAGGGAGGTCAGTGGGATAGTTTTTCTGGTTGATGTCCCTCAGTGAGGATAGCAAGATAAGTCAATCATAGATAAATTGAATCTGGCTACATAATTGCTATAGCTGGAATTGCGTATCTAGGGTTGACTTTCAGGTCTAGTGTAGACTTGCAGAATCACAGAATCATAGGGCTGGAAGGGACCTCAGGAGGTCATCTAGTCCGGCCCCCTGCTTCAACCAGGATCAACCCCTACTAAGTCATCCCAGACAGGACCTTATCCAGCCGGGACTTAAAAACCTTGAGAGATGGAGAATCCGCCACCTCTCTAGGCAACTCATTCCAATGCTTCACCACCTGCCTGGTGGAGTAGTTTTTCCTAATATCTAACCTACACCTCTCCCTCTTCAACTTCTGACCATTACTCCTTGTTCTGCCATCTGATACCACTGAGAACAGTTTCTCACCCTCCTTTTTAGAGCTCCCCTTCAGGAAGCTGAAGGCTGCTATTAAATCACCTCTAAGTCTTCTCTTCTGTAAACTAACCAAGCCCAAATCCCTCAGCCTATCCTCATAGGTCTTGTGCTCCAGAACCTTAATCATTTTTGTTGCCCTTCACTGAACCTGCTCCAGCAAATCCACATCCTTTTTATACTGGGGGGCCCAAAACTGGACACAATATTCCAGATGTGGCCTTACCAGTGCCGAATAAAGAGGAATAACTACTTCTCTAGATCTGCTCGAAATGCTCCTCCTAATGCACCCCAGTATGCCGTTAGCTTTCTTGGCTACAAGGGCACACTGTTTACTCATATCCAGCCTTTCATCCACCATAACCCCTAGATCCCTTTCCATCATACTGCTGCTGAGCCAGTCGGTCCCCAGCCTGTAAGAATGTTTGGGATTCTTCCGCCCCAGGTGCAGAACTCTTCTCCTTATTGAACCGCATCAGATTTCTTTTGGCCCAGTCCTCCAATTTATTCAGGTCCCTCTGGATTCTCTCTCTACCCTCCAACGTATCTACCTCGCCCCCTAGGCTACGTCTACACGTGAAGCCAACATCGAAATAGCTTATTTCGATGTAGCAACATCGAAATAGGCTATTTCGATGAATAACGTCTACACGTCCTCCAGGGCTGGCAACGTCGATGTTCAACTTCGACGTTGTGCGGCACCACATCGAAATAGGCGCTGCGAGGGTACGTCTACACGCCAAAGTAGCACACATCGAAATAAGGGTGCCAGGCACAGCTGCAGACAGGGTCACAGGGCGGACTCAACAGCAAGCCGCTCCCTTAAAGGGCCCCTCCCAGACACAGTTGCACTAAACAACACAAGATACACAGAGCCGACAACTGGTTGCAGACCCTGTGCCTGCAGCATGGATCCCCAGCTGCCACAGCAGCAGCCAGAAGCCCTGGGCTAAGGGCTGCTGCCCACGGTGACCATAGAGCCCCGCAGGGGCTGGAGAGAGAGCATCTCTCAACCCCTCAGCTGATGGCCGCCATGGAAGACCCGGCAATTTCGACGTTGCGGGACGCGGATCGTCTACATGGTCCCTACTTCGACGTTCAACGTCGAAGTAGGGCACTATTCCGATCCCCTCATGAGGTTAGCGACTTCGACGTCTCGCCGCCTAACGTCGAAGTTAACTTCGAAATAGCGCCCGACATGTGTAGCCGCGACGGGCTCTATTTCGAAGTTAGTGCCGCTACTTCGAAGTAGCGTGCACGTGTAGACACAGCTCTAGTTTTGTGTCATCCGCAAACTTGCTGAGGGTGCAACCCAGTCCCTCATCCAGGTCGTTAATAAAGATGTTGAATAACACTGGCCCCAGAACCGAACCTTGCGGCACTCCGCTTGAAACAGACCACCATCCAGATATTGAGCCATTGACCACTACCTGTTGGGCCCGACCATCAAGCCAACTTTCTATCCATCTTATAGTCCAAGGATCCAACCCATATTTCCTTAATTTATGGACAAGAATGTTGTGGGAGACCGTAACAAAAGCCTTGCTGAAGTCAAGGTATATCACATCCACTGACTTCCCCATGACCACAGAGCTTGTTACCTCGTCATAGAAGCTAATCAGATTGGTCAGGCAGGACTTCCCCTGGTGAATCCATGTTGGCTACTTTTGATCACTTTCCCCTCTTCCAAGTGCTTCAAAATGAATTCCTTGAGGATTCCCTCCATTATTTTCCCAGGGATTGAGGTAAGGCTGACGGGTCTATAGTTCCCTGGATTGTCCTTCTTTCCTTTTTTAAAGATGGGCACTACATTTGCTTTCTTCCAGTCATCCGGTATCTCCCCCGATCTCCAAGAATCTTCAAGGATAATGGCCAAAGGTTCAGCAATGACTGGGGTGCATTAAATCCAGACCCATGGACTTGTGCACATCTAGTTTTTCTAGATAGCTCAGAACTTGTTCCTTCCCCACAGATGGCTGCCCTCCACCTTCCTATACTGCATCATCTAGGACCGTCCTGGGGAAGTTGACTTTGTCCATGAAGACTGAGGCAAAAAAAACATTGAGTACTTCAGCTTTTCCTACATCATCTGTCATTAGGTTACCTCCCTCATCCAGTAATGGCCCCACACCTTCTCTGATAACCCGTTTATTGTTCACATGCCTGTAGAAACTCTTCTTCTTACTCTTCACATCCCTTGCCAGCTGCAGTTCCAATTGTGCTTTCGCTTTCCTGATTACTGCCCGGCATTCTCCAGCCATATGTGTATACTCCTCCTTAGTCAACTGTCCACGTTTCCATTTCTTGTACACATCCTTTTTGAATTTAAGCTGACTAAGGATTTCCCTGTTAAGCCAAGCTGGTTGCCTACCATGTTTGCATTTCTTACTATGCAGCGGGATTGTTTGTTCCTGTGCCTTCAGTAAGACGTCTTTAAAATACTTCCAGTTCTCTTCAACTCTTTTCCCCTTCATCTTCATTTCCCAAGGGATCCTGCTCATCCGATCTCTTAGGGAGTCAAAGTCTGCTCTTCTGAAATCAAGGGTCTGTATGTTACTGCTCACCCTTCTTCCTTTTGTCCGGATCCTGAAATCTACGATCTCACAGTCGCTGCAGCCCAGGTTCCCTCCCACTTCTATTTGTTCTACTAGTTCTTCCCTGTTTGTGAGCAGCAGTTCAAGTTGCGCATGGCCCCTGGTCGGTTCCTTCAGCACTTGTACCAGGCACTTATCCCCAGCATTCCCCAAAAACTTCCTGGATTGTCTGTGTGCTGATGTATTGGTCTCCCAACAAATGCCCGGATTATTAAAGTCTCCCATGAGAACCAGGGCCTGTGATTTGGAAGCTTCACTAAGCTGCCTGAAGAAAGCCTCATCCATCTCCTCTCCCTGATCTGGTGGTCTATAACAGACACCAACTACAACATCACCTCTGTTACTTCCACCTCTAAGCTTAACCCAAAGACACTCAACTGGATTTTCTCCTTCCTCATACACGAGCTCTGAGCAATCATACTGCTCCCTCACATAGAGCGCAACTCCTCCTCCTTTTCTCCCCTGTCTGTCCTTCCTAAACAGTTTGTAACCTTCCATGACCGTGCTCCAGTTATGTGAATCGTCCCACCAAGTCTCCGTTATTCCAACCACCTCATACTTGTGTGACTGTGCCAGGGCCTCTAATTCTTCCTGTTTGTTCCCCAGGCTTCTGGCATTAGCGTACAAGCATCTTAGAGAAGGGGCCGATTGGCCCACTTTCTCCTCTTCACCCAGGAAACCCATTTGATTGTTCCCTCCTCCTTTCCCCTTTCCTCCGGGCTTGTGTCACCTTCCCCCGACAAACCTAGTTTAAAGCCCTCCTCACTAGGTTTGCAAGCCTGCCCACAAAGATGCTCTTCCCTCTTTTAGTGAGGTGGATCCCATCTCTTCTCAGCAATCCCTGTTCATGAAACGGAATCCCATGGTCAAAGAAACCAAATCCTTCCCTGCTACACCACCTACGCAACCACACATTTACCTCTGTGATTCGATGATCCCTCCGCGGACCCCTTCCTTCCACAGGGAGGATAGACGAGAAGACCACCTGTGCTCCATATTCCTTGATCTTTCTCCCAAGGGTTATGTAGTCTGCCGTGATCTCATCAAAGTTGTTCCTGGCTGTATCATTGATTCCTACATGAAGACGTAGGAAGGGATAATAGTCTACAGGCTGAAGAATTTTTGGCAGCGACGCTGTAATATCCCGAATTCTAGCTCCAGGCAAGCAGCAAACTTGCCGGGATTCTAGGTCTGGGCAGTAGATGGATGCCTCCGTCCCTCTTAGAAGGGAGTCCCTGACCACCACCACTCATCTTTATCTCTTAGGGGTGGTGGTCATAGAACTCCCATCCCTAGGACTGCGCATCCCATTCCTTCTAAACTGTGGGGACTCTTTTAGATACAATCCCTGGGAGGTATCAGCCCCAATTATCTCTGCCGTATCACCTGTGGAGAGAGGCTGAAAGTGGTTACTTAACTCCACTGGAATTGGAGAGACTGGAACTGGTTTTCTCCTCCTGGAGGTAACATGCTTCCAGTTCTCCTCCTTGTTTTGGGCAGCCTGCTGTTCCTGCAGTAGTATCTGTTGCCTTCTATCCAGAAAGTCTTCACCCTCTCTGATGGACCTGAGGGTTGATATTTGCACCTCAAGTCCTTTAACCTTCTCTTCTAAAATGGCTACCAACTTGCACTTGGTACATAGAAAATCCTTGCTATCATTCGGGAGAAAGACAAACATGGCACAAGACATGCAGGTCACAACAACAGACCTCTCACCAGCCATACTACTCTCCATTTTTTCCCTTTTCAGAGATCCCTTATTTGTTTCTAGTGCCGCCTTGAAGGGCACAAGAGAAACACCATATAAGAAAGGTGAAAACAGTTATGGGGCTCCTCCCAAAGGCGAACTCCCAGGCAAACTCCCTGTTAGCTGCTCCTGTTTGCTGCTCACAGGGTTCACTGGGGCTGCCTTCTTACAGAGCTGTTAGCTGGTTAGGCCTGGCTCAGAGCCCTTGCCTCCAATCTAATCAGCCCTCGAAGGCCCACCTGGAAGGAAGCTCTCCCAATTCACACGTTGCAAACTTGCCAAACTGCCAAATATGCTTTCCAACTGCCCCTGACACCCTTGCTCAAATTGAGTAATAGCTTTTCCTGTATCTTGTCCCCCCTGCATACACTGGATTGCTTAGAGTAAGAAACTATTCGGCACAAGTAAATGCACAATTAATCGCTGAGTTTAACAGCAAGCCTTTTGTGTGTGTAAATAAAAATTAGCATTATTATTATAACTTTGGCATTTTGCCTCACCTAACACTGAAATAGCATAAATAATGAATATATTAAACTTTTATCCACTTTCATACTCATCTGAAGCAAGTGCATTTTTCAAATAAATCTCATAATTCATTTTTTGTTCCCAGTAGTCATCTTAGTAAAGACATGTTTGAATAATTTAAAAAGGTGAATACTTTTTTTATTGCCAAATAAATAGTCACAACAATTATTTGACAAAAACACACAGAAATTAACTACCAGCTTTATTTGGACTGCTCTGGGTCTGGCTTCACAAGGGAAAAAATAGTCATATAAATTGATCAACACTTTCTAAAAAGAAATGAGTTGACTATTTGTGCATATCATTCAAACAGATTCAATGATGGGGTAGATTAATAGAGACACAACGCCCACCCCCAGGCTTTATGTGCACAGGGTCACCAGCCATCAGTCACTGGGCTCCCACCCAGTGGAGCTGCCAACTGCCAGCCCTCCTCTTACTGGCCTTCCAGCTTGGGGCTCTCTGATCTAGGAACATCCATTGTTCTACTGAACCACAGATGTTGCCAAACCAGAGAATCCCAGTTTTGGGAGGTGCAACCTGTATATTGAACAGGACTGGTCCCAGTATGGACCCCTAAGGGCATTGATAACTACCTCTCTCCATTCTGGAAACTTAACATTTAATCCTACCATTTGTTTCCTAACTTCTAACCAGTTACCAATCCACAAAAAGACTTTCCATCTTATCCCATGACAGCTTATTTTGCTTGAAAGCCTTGGATGAGATTTTGTCAAAATAACTCTGGAAACTATATCCACTGGATCCCCCCTTACTGTTTACTGATGCCTTGAAAAAAGTCTAGCGGAGAGGTGAGGCAGCATTTCCCCTACAACAACTATGTTGTCTGTTCCCCAACTAATTGTGGTCACCTATGTGTCTGACAATCTTGCTGTTTATTATAGTTTCAAACAATTTGCCCCATCCTGAAGAGACATACTGACCTCTGATGAAGCGGGTCTGCCCATGAACGCTTATGCTCCAAAATATCTGTTAGTTTATAAGGTGCCACAGGACTTCTTGTTCTTCTCAAAGACACAGACTAACACGGCTACCTCTCTGGTAGTGCCTCTGGAGCCCTTTTAAAAATTGGCATCACGTTAGCTGTCCTCCAGTCAGTTAAACCCAGGATAAGTTTACCCATTGTCTGTGATTCCAATGCAATTATTTGTATGTTTAAATTCCCACAGTTCCCAACTGCCATATTTCTGAAGCTGCTACATGCTTGTTCATGACTTATCTACTCTGATGATGACAGTAATCAAAGGAGGCTTCAAGACAGTGCAAATGGCAGTGGTGATAAGTTTAAATCATGTCAGATGCCTCTCTGAAGAAAAAAAAGAATGTATCAAATTTTTCGTCTGGAATTTTAATGATTATACTAATATTTTTAAGTATATACACAATGCATGAGTTATACCTACAGACTTGGTGAGTAGAAAATGTTATACCATTTCAATATCTGATATGTCTTTTGCTAGAGACTAGATCACATTTCAGCTGTAAGATGAGAATCATTTCTGCCTACAGCTACTCTGCGTAATAAATGCCCCTTTGTCTAGGATAAGTGAAATACTTAATAGCAGTATTTGAAATTCCTAAGTATTATGATAATTAAATCAGTTCAAACCAGCTTTCAGAGCAGATATATTCAGAATTTTGATCAAAGCAGCTACTTCCAATTAATTGGGGCCAACAAATGCAGGTGGGAATTAACAGCTAATTCTAGTTTTTGTTGATTGTGAAGGTGTGTTGAGTTCTATGCTTTTCAAGCAAAAATAATATTGGTTCTTGCAGCCTGGGGGCATTGCTTGGTTGTTCCTGTGGTGATATTCTCTTTTCTGATTTTTCACTGTGGACCTCTTAACTGGTAGATTGTAGGACAGGTAGTACCTAAAGTTAAGGCTGACCAACACTTTTATTGTAAAACCATGGTTATGGTTGCTTACACCTTCATCTTGATGAAATTTCCATGCTGGGTGATGCTCTATGTTGAAAGTTTTAAAGTATTTTAAAGTTTTAAATTATATTCTAATTGAACACTGAAAACTGAGCGTGTCAAAGTCCATCTTCAAATTCAAGAGGGTTCTTATTTCATACAGTGAGGTGCCAGTGATATATCCGAAGGGAGAATCTCACTCAAAGATTCTAATATTAAGCCTTTGTTTCAGCAAGGTACTTACAAAATGTGCATAACTTTAAGCATGTCAATACTTACAGTGAAGTCAATAGATATTGGATAATGGATATTGCTAAGTAATGAGCAAGTGACATACTGAACTATCAGAGCTTCTCCCCTTAGTTTAAAAATTATTGGTTCATAAAGGACAAGTGCCCATACAAAACCCACTATTGTATCTGACACTAGATGGCACACTTGTTGGCATACTCAGTAGCAAGATCAAGGATTGAATGGGCAAGAAGACCTTCCTTCTCAAACACAAAGGTGACCCTCTGAGGAAAGACATGAGGTACATTAAAATTTGTGCTCCTGCTAGTCATGATGTTCTTCTCCTGTGAAAATTACAGGTCTCCAGGACTGTCAAACTCCTGTGCTACAATCTTTTAAAACAATAGGATATTTTTTATGAACTGTGCTACATTTCTTTACACTAATGGATAATGAAAGTCAATGATATCTGCTTCCCCTGTTCACACCAAAGGCTGAATGTAACCATTTTTCTGATTCATTTTCAAGCACAAGATGAGCAAATTATAAGACGAATATCAGAGGAGTAGCCATGTTAGTCTGTACCTGCAAAAATAACAAGAAGTCCTGCAGCACCCATAGATGCTGTCTTCTGACGAAGCGAGTGTTTGCCCACAAAAGCTTACGCTCCAAAATATCTGTTAGTTTATAAGGCGCCACAGGACTTCTCATTATAAGATGGTTACTGATAGATAAAGAAAGCCACAAAAAGTGAGTCACTAAAAATCATCAGAGAAGTAGCCGTGTTAGTCTGCATCTTCGAGAGCAACGAGAAGTCCTGTGGCACTTTGTAGATGAACAGATATTTTGGAGCATAAGCTTCCGTGTGCAAAGACCCGCTTCATCAGATGAAAGCTTATGCTCCAAAATATCTGTTCATCTATAAGGTGCCACAGGACTTCTTGTTGTTCACTAAAAATCATGACATTGTTGCGCATTGCGTCCCTCATATTTAGTTTCTGCTTTATGTCATAGTAACCGAGTAATCCCCAGGACGCATTCTACAAAAACATATGTAACTCCTTTGAAATAAACAGTATTATACCAGGGATTCATTTAGTCCATAGCTGGATGAATTTGACCAGAGATGAATCTGGTTAAGAAACCAACTTTGTGTTTATGCGCTCATGCACACACGTTTGTTTGCTTGTATGCAATGTTTATGTTAATACGTATACTTCATTTTAGAATTTTTTTCTAATGTATCTTAAACAAGCTCTTTCTGAGATAAATATTACAATACAAATGTGTTTGAGTGGTGGGGCTTAAAAAAAAAGGTTGGGGTTTTCATATCCAAAGCAGTGCAAATACGCTGTGTTTTGTGCCCCAAAGCAACTGCAGTTTATTCTTAATAGATGCAAATGTGCACTATAAATGGCATTATTTCTCCAGAAACAATACTTCCTTTTATCTCCTTCCCTTCAAAAAAGCGCCTCATAGAAAAACCTAACTTATCTGCTTCATCTTAAAACTGGAGCTGCCTGTCAAGTCTTGACAATCTTCAGATTCTTTGAGGAATAGGAAGCAGCCTATTGTGCTCAAATTTGCTCTTCGTGACAGCTGAACCCACCGGAGCATCTAGTTAGAAAATAATTGATAGCACTTAAAAGAGAAAAGATTGCAAATCAGGTATGACAAGTTTGCATTCAGTGGCAACCTGAAGACTAATTGTGCAGTTAAGAAAACAGCTTCTAAAGGAGAAAAAATAAGGGGAAGAGAATGAAAATGTTGTTTATGGCAGATACACTTTCATTCTGACAATATTTTCTGTTTAAAAGCTAGATTAAAGGGATGAATCCAATGCAAACTCTGTGGTCCAAACACACCAAACTTTGAAAATGGATATTTATCTGAAGTTCATGCCTTGAGTCCATCTGTAGTTTGTTATAAACAAATCGTAAGGCATAAGTGAAAAAAGCTGGCTGCAAAAGGATGGTAGCTCAATGTAGGTACTATTGAAGTTAATAGGAAAGTTCTCCTTGGGTATAGTGGCAGTTGAATCAGGCACTACGATTCCACTGCAACACTGGCAAAACTTCATAAGACTCCAATACAACACTGGCAAATCACACACACCCCCAGTTGGAATTTTTAATCCTGATTTTACTACAGCAAACTGTACTACCAGATGCCAAAAATGAAGATAACATAGGAGGAAGTTTATTTTGATGAGGAAATCCCTAAATGCTGTTGAAAATATGTTAGGAATGGTTAATTAGTATGTAGGAGCTTTGAAGGAAATGATATCTTGCAGCTTGACCGTCATCTTTTTGCCAGGTTTCCCTTCGATTTATCTCTTATCTGCAGGAAACTGTCTCACAGCTTCTGAATCTGCAGCTGGCTAAAAAGAGAAAAAGGACAATGACTCATTTTTGGGCAATGGTACAAGTTCTTTTTGGATTCTAAGTTTCCACATTAATGCTAGTTAATGTCATATCTAATACACTTCAGCCCATCCCAGGGATATCCAGGGTGGGCTCTGAAACTAACCAAAAGTGAAAGTTCCTTTTTAAAATAACAAACAATAAATTAAAGTAGGAGGTAAGACCCAGGGGACGAAAACAGAGTAATGCAAAAAGTATTTGCTGCTTTCCTATGACTAAGGCGTCAAAATGTGTATTATTAATAATGAGAGTATTGTAAGCTGGGAAGTAACTGGTGACAGGATATGGCAGCTGATGCCCATTGAAGTTATTTCTAGCTAGAAACATTAAGCATGCTGGCTGCTGTGCTTTGCATTTGATAAACTGTTTTCATGCACGATCAAACTGTGCAATGTTTAAGATTCCTTGCTTTACAGCTATCAGTGTGTCTTGTAAACAAAGAATTAATGATCAATCCTCAGGGGAGAAGCGCTAAAGATTAAGAGGTGGGGTTAGGATCCTGGGCTGGGAAAGCCCTTAAGCACAGGCTTAGCTTTTAACATTTGAGTCGCCCCATTGCAGTGCTTGCAGTTAAGCATGTGCTTAAGTGCTCAGTGTAAAGAAATAAGGGGCAGGGAGCACACTTGGGTGAAAATGCAAGAGTCCTGTATCACCATTAATTGGACATCAAGAGAGCTATAAAGGTTGGGGAACACATCCCTTTCATTTTGTCTCTCGTCAGACTTGCTCCGGAGGTCAGAAATGTGGTTTGATTTGGGAAAGTACCAAAAAGTTCAGCTGCATATCCAAATATTACATAAAAGGAAAATGTTACATAAAAATGCAATCTAATTGTGTAAATATTTTTCCAGTTTCACAGAGAGAATCCCAAACATGTCATGCATCTCATATTTTTCTTCTCCCAGCAATCTCCACCTCCCTGCACTAACAACTGAAATATGAATAGACAATCAATATGTTACTAATCAAGAAGTCTGCTCATTGCATTATACAGACTTCAGAGGAATTTCTTCCTTTGTCTGATTAATATTATAAACAGGCCCTGTTTGTATTAACATAGCCTTATGTAGCAAATCCAAAAGCGACAAACCAAACAGTTTCAAGTGGTTACATTCCATCTCCAAATGTCCCAAGCACATCATTAGAAAGCTGCATCCTGGACATACGTGAGGGAAACAAAGAGCGGCAGTACAGTATGGGCAGTTTGACTGGCTTTATGTGTTGAAGCAAATGATTACAACAAGGTTTTTAAATTGCCAAAGGAATACTGAAAATGCAATCTGGTATTGCAGCTGCAGAGCCAGAAATATTGTATCAGTTACCGAGAGGGAAGACATTTGTTCTCAAGAGTGACATTGCAGGAAGGGTTTACATCTGAGTCATCATCTTTGACAGCATGTGTGTCCATCTTACAGCTAAACTGCAAAGCTTCTGCAAAATATTTTAGAATGACTTTAAGATCCTCCTCTCACTGTGGGCCTGGCCCAAAGCCCACTGCAGTCAGTGAGAAGACTCCCTTTCCATTTTTTATCTTGATAGTTTTACTCTTCACTGTTTTATTATTAAAGCTCCTATTGCACAATATAAAGCTGTTAACAAAACACATAAAGCCACTTTTGCTTAAGTATTGCTGCTTCTGTGCTGCCTCAAAGCCGGATAGATACGTTCTGGGCAAATAAACAGGCACAGCCCCTTCCCTGTACTGCTGATAATTAACATTTTAGACAAATTACAATGGCTATGGTTACACTGACACGAACTGCCCGCAGCAGTATGCAAATTGGTGGTCTTGAAAAGGCAAATGGTGCTCATTTGCATATTTGCTCACTGGCAGATGCTGCTGCTGGCACAAAAAAGCTATGTAAACATGGCTCTGCTGGTGAACCCTCCACTTTGTCAGCAGCCTCTTATGCCTGATTTTTTCCAGGGCTCTGTAGACATGACCAGGAAGCGTTCATGAAAAACATCTGTGCAGCAACCAGGGAGTGTGCACTCAGAGCAGGGAGAGGAGATTGAAATCATGTACTTTGTTCCTTGTTTCATGGCTAGAACTTTCTGAGCAACTGAGCAGGGCTGAATTTTTCCCTGTGAAAATCCTTTACATAATTTGTTTGCGGGTGGACACAGAAATTTTGGGATCTTGACTTGTGTTAGATTCTTGCATAATAGGGGGTTATGTGGCAAATGATAAACTTTAGAAACACGCTTAGGGAGAATATTCTCAGGATGATCACTATTCATCTCTCTATGTCTTCTATGACATTATCTTTGTACATGTTCAAATTTGGGATGCAAGAACCTCAAAAGACTTGGATGTGGGGTCTGGTTCAGATAACGATCCTCCAAGTGTGAAAGACACTTTTTCGAAGTGTGTCTGAACGGAGTCATTTGAGTTTGCAAAGCTGGGCTGGAAATTATGAAACAGCAGGCTCTCTTGTAAGATTTCCTGTTCTTGCTACTTCCAGTAGGGCCGGAAGTCACACAAGAATAGACTTTCTTGGGATATTTTATTACCTCAGCTTCTGCTTCTAGACAGAACCTAGAAGGGCAGAGGTACATGTAAATAAAAAAATGCTGTGGGGAGAGTTTAGTGAAAAGTTCTAAGTGACAACAACAACTTAAAAGCCTAGGTGCTGCTTCTGGTCAGTTCTCATTTTATTCAAAGCAGCTCTAGTTGGAAAGCATACTGAAGCTGAAGGCTGACATCTATGTGTAGTCAATCATCAAGTGTCTGTGGTTTTGCTAAAAGAACTACTGGTAAGTCCTTATGAAGTGACTTCTGTTTCCCACAATGTTTAACTGACATAATCTGTCATCACAATAGGCCCAAGCAAAAATAACTTTCGAAAATCTGGAAGCACTGAGTTGGACAGTTGCACTGTCCTTGCATGATGGCATGATTAGCTGCACTAGCCCTCTCCATGGAGCTTGCCAAATAACTTGTTTCAAACCATTCAGCCAGCAATTTAATCACTTTTCTTTTTCACAAATTGTCTGTGAAGGAGACCCAAATCCTCAGAAGTATATAGGTGCTATACCTCTGTGGAATTCTATGGGCATTAGGTAACCATAAAATACCTTTAAGGAGCTGGGCCAGATTGTGTTATAAGCTATTTCCATAATCATTTAAAAATTAGTTTGTACAAACAAATATCAGTCTCTTGGTTGTTCATGAAATGTTTGTGGCAAGCATTGCCGCAAGTACCTCACTATCTCATGTGACAGCAACGAAGGGTCCTGTGGCACCTTATAGACTAACAGAAAAGTTTTGAGCGTGAGCTTTCGTGAGCACAGATGCATCTGATGAAGTGAGTCTGTGCTCACAAAAGCTCATGCTAAAAACTTTTCTGTTAGTCTATAAGGTGCCACAGGACCCTTTGTTGCTGTTACAGATCCAGACTAACACGGCTACCCCTCCGATACTATCTCAGGTGAGTTTCAGGATATTAGTCACAAAATGTCTGTTCCCTGACTGGCAGGGTCACCCCTTTATTTTTGTGTCTGCATGAAGGTCTTTTTGACTGAAAAATAGTGTTCAATGATGAATCTTGACCCCTATCTTGAAATTCACTATCCTGAGCAAAACTTATTTTGCAGGGATGAGGGAATAAATAAATAAATAAATAAATAAATAAATAAATAAAGGGGCCATGAACACAGCAGAAGAGAAATTCTTCTGCGAAGTCACCAAAAAGTTTCCTGAGTTATTCTCACTGAATTCTTGTCCCAAACGTGCATTGTACATTTTAGAAAAAACACCATAGGATTTTGCTCGAGACATGCCAATATCCCAAAGACCTACTTGAATTTTTAACAGCATCTTTATTATATAGTATATGGACAACTATTATTTACCTCACTCATGTGAACACTCACATTGAATTTCACGGGACTATTTCCACAATGAGTAAGATAAACTGGGTTTGGCCCTAGGAGGCCTACTTTCCCCTTCATTGGCATTTACAGCTGCGTCTACACGTGCACGCTACTTCGAAGTAGCGGCAGTAACTTCGAAATAGCGCCCGTCACGTCTACACGTGTTGGGCGCTATTTCGAAGTTGAAATCGACGTTAGGCGGCGAGACGTCGAAGTCGCTAACCCCATGAGGGGATGGGAATAGCGCCCTACTTCGACGTTCAACATCGAAGTAGGGACGTGTAGACGATCCGCGTCCCGCAACATCGAAATAGCGGGGTCCTCCATGGCGGCCATCAGCTGGGGGGTTGAGAGATACTCTCTCTCCAGCCCTTGCGGGGCTCTGTGGTCACCGTGGGCAGCAGCCCTTAGCCCAGGGCTTCTGGCTGCTGCTGCTGCAGCTGGGGGTCCGTGCTGCATATACAGGGTCTGCAACTAGTTGTTGGCTCTGTGTATCTTGCACTGTTTAATGAAAGTGTGTCTGGGAGGGGCCCTTTAAGGGAGCGACTTGCTGTTGAGTCCGCCCCGTGACCCTGTCTGCAGCTGTGCCTGGCTCCCTTATTTCGATGTGTGCTACTTTGGCGTGTAGATGTTCCCTCGCTGTGCCTATTTCGATGTTGGGCTGAGCAACGTCGAAGTTGAACATCGACGTTGCCAGCCCTGGAGGACGTGTAGACGTTATTCATCGAAATAGCCTATTTCGATGTCGCAACATCGAAATAAGCTATTTCGAAGTTGGGTGCACGTGTAGACGTAGCCTACAAGATAGAAGAATGGACCACATGCTCCATGGGACCAAATTCCGGGGCAACAACTCCCTCCATGCCATGACAAATTTATTTTAGTTTATTGCTGTGAAATGTCCTTCATTTTCACCTTGCACCCACACCAATACACAGAATTACGGCTCATAGTTGAAAGTAGTTACTCTAAAATTTGTAGGTTATCATCAAGAACAAATTATTATGGAGTCTTTTGAGGGGCAGGGAAGTATTCCCCTATGGCCTTTAGGTACCTTGGTTCCACTACTCAGGCTTCTGCTCTTGTGAAATTGTCCAGGCAGACTTGCTAAGAACCTTCCTTCTCCCACTCTGTGCATCTGAAGGGGAGAACTGGTAGCCAGCTTCAGTTGGCTCGTCTACTTCAGTCCCCCATCTTCTGCTGTTGAATTATTTTTCAGGCAAATTTCTGGTCAGACTGTACTGCTAGTTCCCTTTTCTTGCTGCTTGCAAATTTGATGTTGGTTATATCTCTCAGGCCCCTTGCTTCATGACTCAGTTGAGTAGTTTAGAGAGCATGGTATGTAATCTGATTAACTCACCCTTATGGGGAAAACAGGAAAGCAACAGACAGCTGCAGGTAGGTCCCCGTGGAGCAGACATATACCATGAACAAAATGCCAGGTGGAAGAGCTCCACAAATGTTGAATTCCACAAATTGTGGGAAAATAAGAACATTCCTTGGCCATGGAATTATGACATTCACAGGACCCTTTGAGATGAAGCCCAAAGTTGTTACAATTATTGTACCAGCTTCTCTATTTACTCAGGCATGCAACATTACATCTTGGTTCATGCCATCATGGTTAAGTGTGTATCTGTTACACTCATTTTTGTAAAAAAATTGCAAGCTGAGAATCTGAAATACAATATTGTGTCCACGGGGGAATTCCATAGTAAACTCACTGGGAGGAGAATTGTAGAAGATGTGGAGTCCTGCACAGACACTATAGAAAAACTATAGAGATCTATATTTTAAAGAATAGAGTGAGAGGCCTTTTTAAATATCTCCAAATTAAACTCTATATTTGCTTCTTGTTCTGAATGTCATATGAAGATTGTGCTATAAGAAGTGAAGAATTATTATAGCCCAATGGAATCAAGTTGTTTCTATCAAACAAGTTTTCACGCACCATGGCTGCATCTGCACTCGCAAGTACTTTTGAAAAATCCTTCAAGAGAAGGGGCTCTTTCGAAACAGACCACGGAGCACCTATGCACAAAACACATTCTTTCGAAAGAACGTGTCTCCCTTTCAAAAGTGTTCTTGCAGTCCCATGACAGTAAGAGCACCTTCTTCTGAAACACCTTTTGGAAAGAAAACATGTGTAGACACTCAGCACGCTGCTCTTTCGAAAGAGCAGCCCTCCATGGCACAGGCCAGTTGGAGTATGGAGATGGACTTGCCAGCACCATTGGGGTTTTATGGTGTCTGTGTCTGGCCGTGTTTAAAGATACAGGGACCCAGGAACGCCACCACAGGAAGCTGAGAGCATGCTAGCAGCAGGGAGGACACAAGCTTCCTGCAACACATCTTCCTGCCAATGCTCTGGCACCACAAGCCACCCCACTGCCCCCATGGCCATTGGCCAGGAGCCCTGTGCCCCCGGGAGTCCCCCCTCTGAGCTGGGAGAGGGCTTTGAGGAGCCCAGCTAGGGCCCAAAGAAGAGGGTCCCTTCATAGACAGAGGCCGAGGTGAAGGACCTCCTCAGGCTGTCGGAGGACGAAGAGGACCCCCTTCAGACTGGTGGCCAGCGCAGGAACACTGCAGCATTTGCATGACTCTTAACTGGCCTGAGTGCCCAGGGGCTCCCCACCCGCATGTTGTACCGACTTCACTCCAAGGTAAAGTAGCTAAGGAAGGCCTACTGCCAGGACTGAGATGTGATCAGCTGCCTGGGGACAGTGCCCCCCTCCCCATGAGGAGCTGGACAGCCTCCTCAGGCCAAAGGAGGCAGCCCCCGAGCAGTAATGCTCAACACCATGGAGCCAGAGCCAGAGTCCAAGACCAAGACCGAGACAGAGGACCAGCTGTGACCCCCTGGCATGACCAGACACCAGCAGCTGGAGCAGGAGCCAGAGCCCCACAGTGAGGATGATAGCTCCAGTGATGGGATGCTCATCATCACCCTCCTGTCCGGGTCATCAAGCCAGGCACCGTCCACCTGGGCCTCCCCCGAGTTCCTCAAGGGACCCTCAGGGAGGTACTGGGCATTTTGAACACCCCAGTATGTGGGGAGATGGTGACCCCCTCTGCCACTGCCAGAAGCAGGCCACCCACATGGCTTCTGGCCCCAGTCCAGGCCATATGTGGCACTCAGCACCCACTCCCATGGACAGCACCACAGGCCGCATGCCTGGGGAGAGACTGGAAAGGGGCAGACCATACCTGGGATGTGCCCCAGCCATGCAGGGACCCCTTAGTGCCTGGGAACCCCCAGGACCCCTGGCCATTGGATGGGGAGGCCAGGGGGTGTGGGGGTACAACCTCCAGGCCAGGTTGTGGGACTGATGAGTCCCCTCTCTCTCTCCCCATCTGTATTCATAGCTCTGCTGTCTGGGGGCCAGCTGCCTATGCATGGGCAGGGGAGCCCAGCACCAGCCACTGAGAGGGCTGGGGCACCCCCAGCCCTGTCAGTGCCCATGTGGTGCCACAGCAGGGGTCTATGCTGCTGCCACACTGAGGAGGCCACCGCCACCCACACAGCTACCCAATGGGAACAAAGTGCCATCCTGCAGGAGTGGCTGGCGATGGAGTCAGAGGCCTGGGGTTGGGTGGTGGGTGCCCTTCGTGCCCTCACCCGCACCATGACCACCCATGTGACCCATCCTCCCATTCCCTTGCCAGGCATTCCCACAGGCCCTCCTGCAGCCCCTGCTGTTGCTGTCCTGGTCCCACCCAACTTCCCCATAGCCACCCGGCTGGAACTCAGTTGGTGAGTCTTTACCAGTGCAGCCCCTGCCGAGACAATCCCCTCTGCCTCCACTCCCTCCCCCCCCACACCCCCTGTTGAGGCCAAGGTTGCTGCACCCCTCCCATGCTCCTACCTCCCTGTAGTTCTAGCCTCATCCCAGCCCTGATGGGGATCTAGGGGGGCAGGGGCTTCTGCAGCTGGCACAGCTCACAGACCCCCACCCCTGCCCATGGTCCCCCTACAGGTTCCAGTGCCCCCACCCTTGCCCCCAGAAGTGTCAGGTTCATCATGCAAAAGTTTGGGAGCCAGCAGTTTTCATCCACCTCTCCCATGATGAAGGGGTCCCATCACTTGGCTCTGGTGGAGTAGCTCCACAGGTGCCATATGACCCAAGGGAGGAGATGCAGATGTTACCCCAGAGAGGTGGCCTGCAGGAAGGCAGTTGGGAGGCTGGCCCCTTGGAGGCACTGGAGGATGGCAACAAACATAGTGGCCAGCAGGCTGACCACGGCCTTGAGGAGTTCCCCACTGGGGAGCTGTTGGGGATCCATGGGGGTCTTTGCATTGGCTCCACCCCACTCTGTGCACAGGGTCTGCCGTGCTGTGGACAGTCGGGTAGCCCTCAGCGTGTGCAAGATGAGGATGTCGGAGAGGGGTCCTTTAAGGGAGCAGCTAGCTCTGGCCCCCAGAAGGGCTCATCACCCATGCTACCCCATCCATACCATTTCCTGACCTGTTCTTTCAAAAGAGCACCAAGAGCTGCGTGGATGCTCTCTTTCGAAAGGATGGACCTTTTGAAAGAAAGTTGTAATGTAGATGTAGCCTATACGTTTTGATATTGACCTAAATTATTACCAGAATGGTTCCTTACTTAAGATTGCATCGTTCCATCACCACATATTAGCATTGCTAATCTTCAGAATTGCCCACGGTGAAATGGCCCTGTTTCTTGGTAATTCCTTGCTCAGACAAAACTCTTATTGATTTCAGTTGGGATTTAATAGTTATGGGCATTTTGCCTGGGAAGATGTCAAAATGTCTTCACCTGAGATTTGCTGTTATAGAATAAAATATTTTTTGTATGTGATAGCTGGAAAAAATATATATATAGTATCTCCTCATGAGGTTTTATTTTATATCATCCCACAAAATGAGAGGTGGTAGATGAGCCAGTGTGTGCTCCAGATGAATAATACTCCTTTGAAGGATTTCTCAGTAAAAGCCAGAAACAGTGACTGTTATTCCTATTGTTTCATAATCCTGAAGTGTTAATAGTACACTCACAAAAGAAAATTTTCAATGTGTCTCAGTAGTTTTTGTGGTCAGATAGTAAAAAGTTTGAACAGCTGTAAATTTCATGTCCAATCGCTAGCTTGAGTTTTTCAGATACCTCTTAAGCTTGAATAAGAAAAAGAGAAAAGCTTAAGTGAAGAAATGAAATATCATTATCAACATTATTATGCAAGCAGATTGCAAACCATTCAGCATCCTAAAATATGTCATTCAACTGAGAAATTTTTTGAGAGCATTAACATTTCTCAGAGTAAACATAAACTTCAATTATGAGTTTGTACTTAGAAAATGGACCATGCAAAAGTTACATTGAAGAGCTCCATATTCATCTTGTTGCACTGAAAAGCAGCTTTAAATTAGGCTTTGTTGAGACTCTTATACTCATTGTGCTGTTTACAAGTCAAAAGAGATTTTTTTAACTCATTTCTCTGCAAATTTCAGTAATACTGTGGTAAAGATTTTCATCGCAAAGTTTAGATGTATGTATGGATCCAATATAAACCAAAGTTCAGAAGCATCCAGAACCAGGGATTTTGTTGGCCAAGCCTACAAAAAGGGATAATTCATAAAGTCCAAATCTGGATCTGTTTATATGCTTTCCTGACATTTGGGAGAGTGTGCGGCTGAGGTTTTGAGGCAGGCCAAGTTAAAGAATCTGCAATCAGAATTTAGCTGTCAATTTTCTTGATGATGCATGAGTCAGAAAAAAGCCCATCTGACTTTAGTATAGCAGTGGAAAAGGTACTTAGACAGAGCCGCAGGAGATCTGGGTTTGATTTTTGAGGCTGCTGCATACTTCTTGAGTGACCTTGTGCAAATCACTGATTGAACCTCTCTGTGAATCACATTTCCCTTCTGTAATATGGGGATGTGGAGTGGAGTTTTGAAGATGAATTCATGAATGTTTCAGATATTATGGTGATGCACTCCCAGACAGGAAAGCTAGGTGAAGACAAAGAGGAGTTTTTTACCAGCTGCTTAACTTTAAGCATGTTCTCATTTTCATATCATAGTTCAACAAAGCACATGCTCACATTGAATTGGTACCTTTGTCCAGAAAGTTGGCAGATAAGACTCAATGACACACACAGAGTATGTAAGCTATGTTGAGAAAGAAAGGATCTCAAGCTGTAATTTTGGTAAGCCTTTAGTAATGTAAAAATCTGCTACTGTCTTGTGTTGAGAGTTGCAAATCTGTCGGCCGATGGACATGCAAAGCTCCTTACAGTCGCATTCATATATTTGAGGCAAGATTTTGAATCATTAGGTGACATGACAGATTTGAAAAGTGACGGCTACAATTTATGTCAGAAAGTCCAACACTTCCTAAACTCTGGGGGAGTTTGAACCTTAAACTTCACAGCTGAGGCTCATCTGTATAATATGGAATGCAAGACAAGGCAATGCAGTAGTCACTTTATCAACACAACAAACAGAGGTGGTCATGATACTGTCACAGTTCAATATTAGAACAGTTCTTATTCATTGAGCAAACACTCTTTTAATATACTTGAATTCGAGGAGTTCATAACACAAGACGTTATTGTCCTTGTGGATCGCAGGATCTAACACTTTTTGGAGTTAGTTATCAGTTGCAGTAATATAAACATTTTATAAGCCTCTATTCTTCTGCTATATTTGTGAAAGCTGAAAAGCTATCACTAGAACAAATGCTTCTTTCATTGGCTTTCTGGAAACGTACAGTTCATTTAAAGCCTAGCAGATTAAATTGTGTTCGTCTGGGAGACGGCGTGTAGACAAAATCTGCTTCAAAAGTCAGAAGGCCCCTGAGTCAGAGGAAAGTTCAATTAATTTGTCAGAGAACTGAAAACAGATGATTTCAATCAGCACAAAAAATGACTTCATGGCAAGAGTATACTTGAAAAGACCAGGATCTGATTTCCAATATACAAACAAGTGGCCTGTTAGAATTAAACTGTGTCTTAACACTACGCAAAAAATATTTGAAAAGCCAGGCTTTTTGATGTCTTCAATAAATGAAGTCAGCATGTAAAGTTCGGAGTTTTGCTTAGCTACAGGGGAAACCTCGATGGAAAGTGATAACAGACATCCCCCTCCTGTCCCCCTCATTCCACTTCCTGTTCTTTAAGCTAAAAAGAGTGTCCTGCTGGCTTTCATGAATGGTCAGTCTTCCTAGTGAACTCATTGGCTAAGGCTTTTCTGAGGCTCGCCAATCAGAAGTCTTGGATACACCCACAGGATCTGTGTGAGGCCTCTGTCTCTGTGCCTGTGAATGATTTTTGCCTTCAGTCTCATACCTTGTTGAAGCTCTCTCTGAAAGAGGAAATGATGCAATTTTTTTAAACAGACCATATGAGGATTCTGGTATAATTGTATCATTCTTTTACTAGAGCTGTGGTTACCTCCAATAGCCCACAGGCTTCCCTCTTCGGTTCTATGTTGACTTTAAGGATCTTGTGACAGCAAAAGAGTTGAATAGCTATAAATTCATTTCTTCGCATGTGGCTCTGGCTCGAGTTTCATTCACTAAAACAACTGTAACTCTCAAATGTCTCAGCAGTGCAGCTGAGAGACAAAGAGAGGAAGGAAGGAAGGAAGGTTTTCTCTGAGCCCTTTGATAGGGGCTTCAGAAATGCTTGCAGCATACCAAGAGAAATCCGCTTTGCAGCATTTTTTCACTGGACAACAAAGACTTAGTAGTCAAATTGCTGTGCCACAGCCAAAACAATTTAATTGTCCCTGTTAATGATATGCCATTTGGAGTGGGGAATCAAGGGGTGGGGGACAAAAGGAGGAAACCCTTTATTTACAAATAATTCCAAGCAGGAAAAACAAGTTTATTGCATAAAAACCTAGTATATTGTTGATAAATAGATGTTATATGAGAGGATATTTCTACTTCTCATAACCATGAGTGAATCATTAATCATGAAAAATGAAATGGGGTGAAAATGGCTGCTTAGTCTTAACAAAAGAATAGCGGCCGTTCCTCCATCTTGTTTGCTTTGAGACTTCAGCCATGAAATTGAAATATACATTGAATAATTCAAATGTACACTAGAGTGTTTTGTTGACAAAACTGGAGTTCTATCAACAAAACTCAGAACATCTACACACAAAATGTGTTTTGTTGACAGAAACTGTCAACAACAAAAAAAAAGCTGTGTAGATGTTCCAGGGGGCCCTTTGTTTAGAGAGCGGATTGAAAGATTGATCTGCTTTTATGTGTAGACACAATCTGTCGACAGAAGTTTTGTTGGAACATTTTTTCCAACAGTAACTTCTGTCAACAGATGCTTCTAGTGTAGACATAACTTTTCAGTGTATTAGCGTCTGTCTTTTGGACAAATATAAAGCCAAGATCCCTAATCATAGGCTTCAAAGATCATATAGATGGTTTGATATAAATTGGAGTAAGTCGTTTTGTCAACCAGACAAACTCCTATTTTGATGTCCTAAATTCCCCCCACATTTTCATTTGGACACTGCTTTACTTCTGCTTTATATTGTTTTGCAGTGTTGCTGTATTTACTGAGTTTATGCAGACCAGAGATGGCTGTATTGCAATAGTGGGTGAAGTAATTCTTACATAACCTTCCTTACAAAACTTACACGACTACCTCTCTGTCACTATATAACCTTCCTTGTCCTTCATCTCTCACGGGAATTGTAGGATTAAATATGAAAATGTATTATAACAGGACAATTACTTATTTTATTGTATCTACATTCACAAATCCCCACTTCCTCTGTCAAAAATAATCAAAATGGTTTTTATTACCATTATTAAGTTATTAATGCAAGGCAGTGGAACAAAAAATGACCAGCGAATACACGGGACTATGGTAAAACATTTTATATGGATTTATAATCCTAAACTTGTTTGTACAGATAGCACTAAAAAGGCAAGCAAAGAAAAGGCTTGCAAGTAAGAAAGAAAGAAAGAAACCTACACATTTTTAAACCTTGCATGGCCACTTTTGAGTTTAGATTGCAGTTGTGGGGTGGGGCAGGGGGGATTAGATTTGCATTGAATGATTTTGCAGTTTTCAGGACTTCTTCATCTTCCTGTTTTCTCTTGTTTCTCAAGGACTGGGTAACGATAACTGACAGCATACACCTACAGTGAGGGAGACAGGCTTACACTGGAAAATTGCACCAGCAGAAACTTAAGCTAGTGACACAAGCTTGGACTCACATAACCCCCTGAGTCAGAGCTTTGGTGGCTTAGCGCTTCATTGTCTGCCTTACTATTTTTAGTGCATTAGCTGGAGCAAGCTAAACATGAATCTGTCTCTCTGACCTGGGGGTTCAGTCCCAGCTGTGCTGTAAACATAGGCTATGGTTACTCTGACCTGAACTGCTGGCATCAGTCTGCAAATAGGCGGTCTTGAAAATGCAAATACAGGGGCATAAGAAACTGCCAATAAAGGGGGCATTTTGCCAGGAGAAGCACGTTTACACTCCTTTTTTTGTGCTGGTGGCAGTGTCTGCTGGTGAGCAAATATGCGAATAAGCAGCCATTTTCATTTTCGAGGCTGCCCGTTTGCATACTGCTGCTGGCAGTTTGTGTCACCGTAACCATAGACATAGTGAATAAAGTGGTAAGACAAAATGTATGGCCCTTCTCTGTCAAGTCAGGGTAATGTTCCTTCCTTCCAAACTGGAAGCAGTTTCGTTCTGATGTGCAGAGCATACACACACACCGTGGGGAGAAAGAGATTACAACAGCAGAAAGCTAGAAACCCAGTGTATATATCACAGGAGGAGTTCAGGTTCCAAAAAACATATAATGGTTAGTAATAATAGTAGTAATAATTTTCACTCGGGGCTGATATGATGCCATTAGAATTAATGCTGTAAGTTAAATGCACACTGCTTCCTCAAGAATGACAGGAGGCAATCAATAGGATGGCTCACATGAGAAAGAAGAGCAGGATTTAGCCATATCTAGTTACTTTTGTTATTTCAACATTGAAGCTTGCGGATAAGAAAGACTCATGGTTCCAGGTTCTTGGGAAAGTCCCAGTCCATCTCCAGCTGATGTCAAAGGAAAGACTTCTACATACATCAGTGAATGATCAGTTAGGCTCAAGTGTGGAAAATGCCCATGTAGAATATATCTACCTGAAATTACATGACAATCTCTTCTTTGGCCCCCAGTGCCCACAGAAAGGTGACAACCACAAAGGATAAAATGATCTTTCCATTTCCCTTGTAAAGTCTCTGCAATCACAAAGACTTCATGACACTAAAACACTGACTAAAACAATAATGAATAATTGTGAAACATGGACTTGAACGATAATGTAATATGTGATTGCTCATCTCACTGGTGTAACAGAAAGAATCTGTCCATGAGTCTCTTATGGCTTTAGGAGTAGTTCTCAAAGACCATCCCTAGTTACATAAATAGTTTGGACTTTTTATTTAAAGAGCTGCATAAGCAGTATTACAATTAAACAGAAATGTCCCTTATGGGCATGCTAGTCTAAAATTGTTCACTAAGGAGTTTTTTATTCTTCTTCTGAATCACATAGTATCAGCTGAAGAGGCTGGAAATTAACTTGACAGACCATTGAGCAGATCTGGTATTTCAAGGACCGAAGTCTCAGACAGGCATGATGGCTCTCAGGATTTGTGCAAGGGAGAATGCAAAATCTGCTTCCCTCTCTGCCATCCTTCTGTCTGATCTTCACCCACACTGAAGAAGTTAGTTACAACAGCAAGGTTAATCCTGTGGACTTTTAATGCTCCAAGTACCAGTTCAACACTCCTCTCGTGCCTGAGTCCTTCACAATGGGCTACAAACTCCAGCATAGGCTTTTGCAGTTCCACAGGAGACATGCAAAACCTGACCCTATAGATCTTTTTCTCTTGCTACTCTGCTATTCTTAGCATTATGTGGCTTGCTTCTGATCACAAAGCAATACATACAAACATGCCCATCAGCGCTTTTTTCAGAGAATAAGGAATGGAATGCAAGAAAAACAGAAAGAAAATCCACGTAAAGGGAATGCACTGCTTCTATTGAAATAAATGGCAAATACTCTTACTGACTTCACAGGACAGAAGATCAGTGCTCTGTTGTTGGCATTGTTTATTTGTGGCTAGTGGATCATTGCATGCTCAGGAGTAAACGTCCGGTCATACGTGCTATTACAGAAAACTTGGAACCAATGCGTTTCCTATATTTCAATCTTCTCCAAGCCTTTGCTTCATTGTACACATCACATTTTATGACAGCCTGATCCTGATTGTTAAATCCACTATTCAGGTCTCTGTTATTGCTATAAAATCACATTTGTGCTTGTAGCAGGATCGACTCACCAGCACAACGCCTCATGCTGGTCACACTGGGAATTAGCTCAGTTAGTTGGAGTGTGTCATTTTCTGGCCAGTGTCTTGCCCGTCATCACTCTGTTCTCTGCTCTGCAACCTCCACTGCCTATCTGTAGACCTGCATTGCTTCCTGGACTGTGGTGTCCTCTTCAGGACACTGTCCTCTGACAGAGCGCGCTACTCCCTTTTCACCCCTTGGGGAAGGGTCTTCAGCCTGATGTTCAGGGGTTGCACCTGAGACTGTGGCCAACTGCAGTCCCAATGCCTTGCACCTTTCCTCAGGAGAAAGCTGCAGTCTGTATAGAACACACTTCTGGGTAGCTAGGTATGGTGCAAAAGGATGTGGGGGGGACCCAGGCCCACCAACTACTTCTAGGTCATGGCCCAGGGACCCTCTGGCAGCAGCCTTGCCCTGCCCGCCTTCACTCCCCTTAACTTATCTCTAAGTTGCCTGGGCCACTTCCCTGTGACCCATGTATCTTCACCCTGGTGTTAAGACCTGCAGTATGACAGGTATCAGACCAGAGCATCTCTCTTTGCTTCCTTAATTCTGCCCAGCATTGCTCCACCTAAGGCACTTCTTCCAGGGAACCAGTCCTACACCCTCCCTGGTCAGGACTAGACTGTCCACTACTCTGCTGAGCACCTACTTATAAACAGAGCAGTCCCAGCAAGCCACCATTTGATTGGCCCCATGTAAACCCTTTCCTAGTTGGCTGGGGCTTTGTGCAGGCTGTCTCCAGCCTGCTTCAACCCTTTACAGCCAGAGTGGGACAACTGCCCCACTGCATTGCTAATTACAGAATGTGCAGGTACAGGAAAAATGTATTTAGAGCTCTACTGACTAATTTTTAAGTAATATTAAAGAAAAAGACATGGAAATTGAGGATTGGCATATCTGATACAAGGCAAGTTAGAAGAGGGAGGTTAACTAAAATTGCTGATGTTTTCTTCTTTCCAGTTATCAGCTCAATTATGCACCTTGAAATGGAAGTGGCAAACAATACTGTCGACACTAGCCACAGCCTCTTCAGCACCAAGTCTACGTCTACGACTGGCACATTACGTTGAAGTAGCCTATTTCGAAGTAAGAACATCGAAATAGGCTACTTCGACACGTATCATCTACACGTCCTCCAGGGCTGGTGCCATTGACGTCCAACGTCGAAGTAGCGACGGAGAACTTCGAAAGGAGACGCCCCAGAAGGAAATGCGGAGCATCCACACACACAAGCGTTCCCTGTCGAAATAAGGGGCCAGCAAAGCCCCAAGCCACTCCCTTAAAGGGCCCCTCCCAGACACACTTGGCCTGCTCAGCACAAGATCCACAGAGCTGACAACCGGTTGCAGACCCCATGCACGCAGCATGGATGCCCAGCTGCAGCAGCAGCAGCAGTCAGAATCCCTGGGCTAAGAGCCGCTGCACACGGTGACCATAGAGCCCCACAGGGGCTGGACAGAGCATCTCTCAACCCCTCAGGTGATGGCCGCCATGGAGGACCCTGCTATTTTGGAGTAGCGGGATGCCGATTGTCTACATATGCCCTACTTCGACGTTGAACATCGAAGTAGGGCGCTATTCCCATCTTCGGATGGGAATAGCGATATCAACATCTCGCCGCCTAACTTCAGTTTCAACATCGAAATAGCACACAGCGCATGTACACGCGACGCGTGCTATTTCGATGTTGTGCTGGCTACTTCGAAGTAGCCGGCTAGTGTAGACACATCCCAAGCATTGCAACTAACTTGTCTCTGTTCACTGAAGTCAGTACTGACTGAAGTCATATTTGAAAGTATCGCTCAGCACCAGACATTGATTTAATAGTTATTTTAAGTTTAAAATGAAAACCTAGCAGTTTGGTTGCATAGTAGGAACTATACACAGTCTTTATTTAAGTCCCATTGGCTGCGTCTACACTTGCATTTCTCTTTCAAAATGAGGGAAACTGAAAATACAAATGAGGCATTGATTAACATGTCATGCGTCATTTGACTAATCTCTTTTTGGAAGAGATTCTTTTAAAAGAAAAAAGGCAGTGTAGACAGGACTGTTTCAAAAATAAATCCCATTTTCAAAAGACTCGTTCTTCCTAAAGCAAAATAGGAAGAAGGGTTCTTTCGAAGATGGGATTATTTCTGAAACGGCCCCATCTATATGACCTTATTTCTTTTGAAAGAATCTCTTCCAAAAAGAGATTATGCAAATGAAACATAAGATATTTAAATCAGTGCCTCATTTGCATTTTTATTTCCCTCATTTTCATTCCTCTTTCGAAAGAGGAATGCAAGTGCAGACACAGCCACTATGTCCTACCACGTATGCATGTATCTTTAAGAGGTCAGATATAAGCCAGCTATATTCTTTAAATATAACTGTCAAGTCAACCTCTGCTTTGAGGCTGTCCCAAGAGTGATGTAACATGTATTACAGCTGGACTTCTCTTTTCCAGGTTCCTGGAAGTGTAACCCATAATATCCTCAATAGTTCTATGATTTGTTGAAAGTTCCGAAAAAGTGGTGGTTAGAAGGGGAAAGAGAGAAAGGTGTTCCAGATGAACTACTGTGCTACTTACTTGCTGGGTGACTACAGGGAAGACATTTACTCTTTTTAGCTTTATATTTCTCTAACTAAAATGGACACAACAACACCCACCCATCATACAAAGAATTTAAAGCACTGTGACACGGTTAGATGAATGGATGTATTTAGGATAACACTTTGTAGTAGCAGCTCTGAACAAGTAATTCATAATTAATACAAAAAAGTTTGAGAAATATTTTCAAAATGATTAGGATTTCCTTGAATACATTAATTATTTGAAATGAAATGTTTAACTATTATTTTTAACCATGTGTGTAGAATTCTCTGTTTGTCAGTCAGGTCGTTCTGAAAGTTTGTGATTTTTTAGGAAAGTCATGTAGTATTGTGTCCATTTCTCCAGTTATGTGAGCACTTCCAGTGTGACTACGTCTATATAGAATTTCAAAATTCACTTTTTCTCAATGCTTATGCAAGTTTAACTCATTCATGCAAATGACTGTAGAGAAATGGGCATGAATTTACTCAGAAAATTCTTTTAAACATTTGAACAGCATTCACATATATTCTTTCTCTCTCTCTCTCTCACACCCACCCACACACCCACACACACCCTATTGCACATGTGGGCTCTAGGAATCAGCATCAATAAACTAACCCTGACATAGAATCATACAATCATAGAATCCCAGAGCTGGAAGGGACCTCAGGAGGTCATCTAGTCCAGCCCCCTGCCTAAGCAGGATCAACCCTAACTAAATCATCCCAGGCAGAACTTTGCCAAGCTGGGACTTAAAAATCTCTGGGGATGGAGATTCCACTACCTCCCTAGGTAAAACATTCCACTGCTTCACCACCCTTCTGGTGAAATAGTTTTCCTAATATCCAACCTACACCTCTCTCTCTGTAACTTCAGACCATTACTCCTCATTCTACCTTCCGCCACAACTGAGAACAGCCTCTCTCCATTCTCTTTAGAGCCCCCTTTCAGGAGGTTGAAGGCTGCTATCAAGATGTTCCTCACTGTTCTCTTCAGCAAACTAAATAACCCCAGTCCCCCAGCTGTGTCCTCATAGATCATGCTCTCCAGACCCTTAATCATTTTTGTTGCCCTCCGCTGAACCCGCTCCAATGCATCCACACTCTTGCTATACTAGGGGGCCCAAAACTGGATGCAGTACTTCAGATGAGGCCTCACCAGTGCTGAATAGAAGGGAATAATAACTTCTCTAGATCTGCTAGAAATGCTTCTCTTAATGCGCCACAATACTCTATTAGCCTTCTTGGCTACAAGGGCACACTGTTGACTCATATATAGCCTCTCATCCATTGTAATCCCCAGATTCTTTTCTGCTCCACTGCTACTTAGCCAGTTGGTCCACAGCATGTAACAGTGCTTGGGATTCTTATGTCCCAAGTGCAGGTCTCTGCACTTATCCTTGTTTAACCTCATCAGATTTCTTTTGGCCCAATTCTCCCATTTGTCTAGCCACTCTGGACCCTATCTCTAACGTCCAACATATATACCTCTCCGCTTAGCTTAGTGTCATCCGCAAATTTGTGGATCATTCATAAAGATGCTGAAAAATACCGGCCTTAGAACTGATCCTTGAAGTACTCCACTTGAAACTAACCACCAACCAGACACAGAGCCATTGGTCACTACCCATTGTGCCTGACCATCTAGCCAGCTTTCTATCCATCTTACAGTCCATGTATCCAATCCATACTTCCTTAACTTATGGGAAAGAATGTTGTGGGAGACTGTATCAAAAGCTTTGCTAAAGTCAAGTTATATCACATCCATTGACTTCCCCATGTCCACAGAGCCAGTTACCTTATCGTAGAAGCTAATCAGATTGGTCAGGCACAACTTGCCCTTGGTGAATCCATGTTGACTACTCTCGCTCACTTTTCTGTCTTCCAAGTGCTTCAAAATAGATTACTTATCAATCCTCTCCACGATTTTTCTGGGGACTGAGGTAAGGCTGACTGATCTATAGTTCCCTGGATTGTCCTTCTTTCCTTTTTAAATATTGGCGCTCCATTTGCCTTTTTCCAATCATCTTGGATCTCTCCCGATCTCAATGAGTTTTCAAGGAGAATAAGCAAAGGATCTGCAATGACATCTGCCAATTCCCTCAGTATCCTTGGATGCATTAAATCAAGACCCATGGATTTGTGTGTGTGTAGCTTTCTAAATAGCTCCTAACCTGTTCTTTACCCACTGAGAGCTTCCCATATTATATTGCCCAGTGCCATAGTCTGGGAACTGACCGTGTCCATGTAGACTGATGAAAACAAATCACTGAGTACTTTCAGCCTTTCCCACTTCATCTCTCACCTCCCTCATCCAGTAACGGCCCCACGCATTCCCTGATAACCCTCTTACTGTTTATATGCCTGTAGAAACCCTTCTTATTGCTCTTCACGTTCCTCACTAGCTGCAGTTTCAGTTGTGCTTTTACCTTCCTTATTACTCCCTGGCATTCTGAAGGTATATATTTATACTCCTCCTTACTCATCTGTCCAAGTACCCACTTCTTATACACATCCCTTTTGAGTTTAAGCTCACCAAGGATTTCCCTGGTAAGCCAAGCTGATTGCCTACCATGTTTGCTTTTCTTATGGCACAACAGGTTTGTTCCTGTGCCTTAATAAGACTTCTTTAAAATACTGCCAGCTATCCTAACTCCTCCCCTTCATATTAGTTTATCAAGGGATCATGCCCATCAGTTCTGTCAAGGAGCTGAAGTCTGCTTTTTTGAAATGAAGGGTCTGTTTTTTACTGCTCACCTTTCTTCCTTTTATCAGAACCCTGAAATCTACATCTCGTGATCACTGCAGCCCACATTGCCACCCACTTCTATTTCACCCACTAGTTCTTCCGTGTTTGTGAGCAGCAGGTTAAGCTGCTCATGGCCCCTGGTCGATTCCTTCAACACTTGTACCAGAAAGTTATCCCCAACAACTTCCTGGATTGTTTGTGTGCTGCTGTATTGGTCTCCCAACAAATGTCTGGGTGATGAAAGTTTTCCATGAGAACCAGGGCCTGCGATCTGAAAGCTTCTCTTAGTTGTCTGAAGAAATCCTCATCTACCTTATATCTCTGATCTGGTGATCTACAGCAGACACCAACCACAGCATCTCTTCTGTGGCTTCCGCCTCTAAGCTTAATCCAAAGACTCTGAACTGTCTTTTCTCCCTGTGTATACTGGAGCTCTGAACAATCATACTGCTTTCTCACATACAGCTCAACTCCTCCTCCTTTTCTCCCACTACCTGTCCTTCCTGAACTGTTTATACCCTTCCATGACAGTGCTCCAGTTATGCAAGTCATCCCACCAAGTCTGTTATTCCAATCTCTTCATATGTCTTTGACTGTGCCAAGCTCTCTAATTTTTCCTGTTTGTTTCCCAGGGTTCTTGCATTTGTGTACAAACACTTTAGATAGCTAGTTGATTAGCCTACTTTCTCCTTTCGAATGAGGGATTGTTGTTCCTTTCCCTTCGCCACTGTAACCAAAGAAGTATATCATGCATTCTTCATTTCGAAGTTACCTTAGAACTGTTCCTGTTACTCTGTAAAACTGCTATTGCTGCTGAATTAATAAATCCTTCCACACCCACCACTACAGTGATGTGGGGGTGGAGGTACAAGAACTTACACAGTTTATACATTGTAGCTGGACTGAAAATTGCCCAGTCCTTTACAAGAACTTGGTTTCAATAAATATTATAAAGTCTCTCATCATTATTGCTGGTGCTATAGCATTTTCTGCTGGCATAATATAATTTAAAAGCCTTACCCATCTTGGTCTTATAGCGATAGCCATTCCCCATATACCTCCTAAGTGAAATGTGTAAAGAAACAGCAGCATCGTGGTAATATGTTTATATTATGGCAGCACCTAGGGGACCCATTCAGCCTCATTGTGCTATGCACTGAGGCACGTTATACGAACTACTAACAAAAATGCCATCGTTGGGTGTATAAGCATGGGGTTTAATAATATCTTCAAACTGGAGTCTTGACATTCAGATACAAAGCATCTACAATAATAAGTAAAGGAGGTTGTGTTGAGAAATACCATGATTACATGTATATAAATTGATCTAGTTAGGTTAAATGAAAACCTTTGAAAGAACTCTCCATTCTGCACAGAGAGTTCATGTAAGACCACTGGTATTCAAAATAAAGAGGCTGGGAGAAACAGCTGGATTGAGTGACAAATTGAGAAACAGTCTGATATGAACTCAATCCTACCTAAGTATGCTTGCTAATTATATGCCCCAGGATAATTATATATAGTATTTAAATGCAGCATGCTATTTCCTGTATAGGGTGATTAAAAATACTCATCAATGAAATGATCTCAGAGACGTACAACATTTCCAATGTCATTGATATTTCTTATTCCCTTACACTAAGAACAAAGAAATTCTTGTCAGTTACATAAACACTGGACTTCATCTCCATCAGCAGTCAAGCTTATCAATTTTACACAATTAGGCTACAGTCCCCAAGTACTTATTTCGCACCTCAGAAAAAGCTATAAGGCTTGATCCCTTTTATAAGACCATTTCCCAAGAATTTTCAAAAGGTTCTAGCTCAGAATGTTTAAATTTAGGTTATTAAATTCAGGCACTTAAATAAGCGGCCTGATTTTCAAAGCTGCTGACCATCCAATATTTGGCAGGATCAGAAATAACACTCAGGCTTTCTTATTCCTTGTCACTTTTGTTATTGTTGCCATTGTTATTATTTCTAATGGAGTCATGCCTGGATCCATCAACATCACACTGAACAGACCAGCACAAGACCAAGATAAATGGTGAAACCGATGAAAGCACTATGCATCCCAGGGTGTGGGAGGATAAAGAAAATGCTTGAGTCATGGATCAGAGCCCCATTACGGCGAATGCTTTAACTTCCATCTGCAGAAGTATCAGAGTAATGCTAAAGACTGAAACTCTTCAACTGTTTGTCAGTATAGGCTGAATGTGTTTGCAATAAAGTGGGATAGTCCATGAATTTGTTTACCATTTAGAATAAATCTATAACCTGTAAGTATTTTAAAACAGTTTGCCTTTCAGAGAAGCAATTGCCAGTTGTATTTTAATTAATATAGAATATAAAAAAATTAAAGAGTACTGGATAATAATTAGTGCTATGGTTCAGCATTATCTAAAAGCTTGTGGATATAGTCATGAACTCGGAACAAAACTGTTTCTGCCTCAAGATTCTAATTTTTCCTACCAGACTGTTGTTTTGACAGGTTGGACAACTGAGGAAATGTGGGGCAATTTGATTCTGAGCCATCTCCATGTTGTAGGTATTTTTATCAAGATTCATAGAGCAGCAACAATAATAATAACTTTTTAATCTGTCAGTTTCTATCCTACTTGTTAATGATATAGAAACTTAGATGGGTTGATAATATAATTTAATTAATTAATTAATATATACATCTGATCAATAGGATTAAAACATGGCATGATAAGCCAGGATCTACCGCATGTAGACTGCATGTAGTTATCTGCTAGACTACAGGTAAAGGCATTGCTTAGACCTATTTATCAGCAGTGGACATAAGCATGGTAAGATGATGCAAAATTCATTTGTTTTTTTTCTTTTTTGTGTATTTTTTTAAATGCAAAATCATGCAGGATGATTTTGGCACTTTTATTTCAAAAACAAGGGGCGATATTCTGATCTCAGTGGTATCAATATCAATCCAGAGTAAATCCAGTGAAGTCAATGTTTCTTAATCCTGAAGTCAGTGGGATTATTTCAGATTTACACGAGTGTGGTTGAGATCAGAATCTGTCCGAGAAACTTTATACAAGGCAAGCACTTACATCTGGCAGTACATAAGCACCAGAAACCCCAGAACCTTTGATTTTTTAAACTAATTAAGACATCCATCTTAATTTTCAGTTTGAAGTTTTCCAGTTCTATTCCCCACCTCCCTCTGTGTCTCCCTTCCGTCTCCCTCACTCCAGAATGGATGCCCCTTAGGTATTTAAAAGCATTTTACATTCAGGATAAAAGCTTCATTCTGACTCAATCCTATCAACCAAGCGGCTTCCAGTATTTCAGCAGTTAATTAACAATGAATGTCTTCCTTTGGAAATTGGGGAGAGGGGGATAAAAGATGAAGAAGGATGAAGACAGACATAACAAGAATGGGGAAGGGGCAGAGTGGGTGGCTTATCAAATTCCACAAATACCAGACATGCAGAGGTGTTGATTCTTTACTGGGAAAGCCCTGTTTGTTTATGGAGTGTAATCACCTGTTCTCTGTTTGTTGTTTGAAGCACATGCAGACAATGGGACTGTTTGAGTGCAATGTACTGAAATAAAATACAGTAAGGGTTGCACAGGCTGGAATTGTAAATCACTGGTATGCATAAACTGGAAGAGCAAAGATCATTAACAACTAGCCTCATGGCCACCCATTTAAAGAAGGCAGTGAAGAATGTACCCAAGGTTGACTGTTAAAGCAATTTCTAGCTGATGGCCCAAAAATATAATATTGTCTTTTGAGATGGGCCAAACAGGCTTGGCAAAGTTATATTGCTCCCTGTGCCTCTGAATATGGCAGGTCTGCAAGGCATTGATTAGTGCATATTTCTGATCTCTTTCTCGTAGGACACTTTTCAGCTGCTTTTCGATAGACTAGTGGCAGTTCTCATGGCATAATAATGCTAGCAACTTTGGTTCAAATTTTAATCCTGTACATGAAAAAGAGTTCTATGCCATTTCAAAGCCTCTTTCCTCAATAGAATAATAAAAAATAAATAAAAGAAAAACATTACCTCACCACTTTGTCTCTCTTAGGCTATGTCTACACTACAGCATAAATTTGAATCTAAGGCACTTAGCTCAATTTTAAATTGTGACTGTTCACACACCAAATACCATTATTTCAAATTCAGGGGGTGCTATGGTCAGTATTCTTATGCCAACAACCCGAGTGGGATTAACAGGAAGTTCGAATGCAAGTGTTTGGATTAATGATAATGTGGAAACAGCTTCCATTTAAACCGGTATTCTTGGCCTCCAGAGGAGTCCAAAATGTGTCCCATGATGCCCCCATTTGTCTGTTCTGGTTGGTTTCATCTCCGATGCTCTCCAGGTCCACAGGAAGTAAAGTTACAAGAAGCCTGCAAATTAAGATTTTGGGAGCTGGCTGTTGCCTGGGCGAAGTCTATCCCCCAGCAGCAAAGATTGTGGGGGTTGGCTGTCACTGGGGGAACTCTCCTGAAAAAATGGCCATTTGCTTTCCACAGGAGGTGAATGAGGGCAATGCAAAGTGGGAAGATGACATCACAACCACTTGCAAGGCATTTTTTTCCTATACTGCACTAGCAAAAATACCCAGAATGCTATGAGACTGAGAGAACTGTGGAATAGGTGGAAAGAATTGGGCTTGTTTAGCTTGGAAAAGAGAAGATTGAAGGGAGACATGATACCAGTTTTCAGGTCTCTAAAAGAGTGTCATAAGGAGAGGGAGAAAACTTGTTCTTCTTGGCCTCTGAGGATAGAACAAGAGGCAATGGACTTAAACTGCAGCAAGGGAGGTTTAGGCTGGACATTAGGAAAAAGTTCCTAACTGTCAGGGTGGTCAAACAGTGGAATAAATTGCCAAGGGAGGCTGTGAAATCTCCATCACTGGAGATATTTAAGAACAGGTTAGATAGATGTCTATCAGGGATGGGTTAGACAGTACTTGGTCCTGCCATTGGGGCAGGTGGGTGGACTCAATGGCCTCTAGAGGGCCTTCCCAGTCCGAGTGTTCTATGATTCTATTATAGGTTCCCACAATGCTCTGCTACAACAGTCGATGTTTGGTGATTTAGTGTGGCAGCACTAACTCAACTTCAGTGAGACTTTGTGGGGAGGTGGGGATACTCAAATTCAAATTTCTAAAACCCAGCGTTAAAAAATTGATTTTAATAAAATCAAATTTATCTCTGTGTGTAGACATAGATTAATGTCCTGCAATGGAGACTGCTTACTCTTCCTGTCCAGACTGTTAAACACTGATCATATTCTTGCTGCAATGTGTTATGCCTCCAAGATTCAAATGCATGCTTGAGATTGACTTTAGAGTGGCATTTCTGGACAGAAAAGGCTTGACTTCTACCTTTCTTCTCTCACCACTGTTCTCCCTGACTTCCTGTTTGCATTTTTGGTTTATCTTACTTTCATATGATCTTCTAAATACCAGGACATTTTCTGCTCTTGCACTAGAATTTTTCCCCCCATGTCTCTTTTGTTTTACCTACAGCTTGACTACACAGAGCCAGCAAAGCAAATCAAAGGATATGTGATTTGTAAAGCATCTGAAGAGTTGTGCTCAGACTGCCCCATGTATACTGTGATGGGTTACCAACCATTCCAATGATACCAAAATCATGAGAATGAGGAACTTTAATATAAAAGGAGAGCGAGGGCTTGTCTACATGGTGCATCAGAGTACCAGAGGGGTGTGATTTATAAAGTGATCTAATGGGCTGTACTCTACCATCCCGATGTAGAACATCTTGGCATGTTTCCAAAATTGGGGGGGGCGTGTCCCGGGGGGGGCTGAAGAAATTCCAGGTGGGGGTGTGAGGCAACCTAGCCCCCCCATCATCTTGCCCCACCTGAAGAAAGATTCTGCCTGTCCTTCCTGCTCCCAGCCCCTGTCATTTTACATGGGTGCTCGGAGCAGCCACTATACAAAGCAGGCAGCTGGCAAAGGCCCACGTGGAGCTGGCTGCCTTCTGCAAATGAGAGGGAGCATGGGCTGGGGGTGGAGGAGGAAGACAGGGTTAGATGGGAGGCTGGGGGTGCCTGGCTTTGTGGGAGGGTAGGGAGGGTCTCAGGGCTTGCAGGGCTCAGTTGGCTGGCCACAGCAGAGCAGGGCTTGGTCTGATGGGTGGGTGGCTGGCCCAGGCAGAGCAGGGCTTGGGCAGCTGGCCCCAGCAGTGTGGGGCTTGGGCAGCTTGGACTGGTGGGCAGGTGGCTGGCCCTGGCAGCGCAGGGATCGGGTGGCTCAGGATGGTGGGTTGGTAGCTGATCCTGGCAGCATGGGGTTTGGGCGGGCAGCTCGGGGGGGCTGGAGCGCGGCTGGGATTGGTGGGTGGGTGGCTGGTCCCGGAAGCACGGGGCTCCTGCAGCCAGCGGGCAGGTGGATGGCTGGCTCCGGCAGCTGGTGGGTGAGCAGGTGGCTGGCCCTGGTGCCATGGGGCTTGGGTGAGCAGGTCTGGCAGCACAGATCTCAGGAGGGTGGGCAGCTGGTGTGGGCAGCTCTGGAGGCTGGCAGAGGACTCAGGCAGTCGGCCAGCTGGGGCTGCACGAGGCAGCCATAAGGGACCAAGAAGAATTATTTGTGCTTTTTTTTAACTTTTAAACAACATTTTTATATCAAGCTTCTGTGTTTATTTCAAATTACAAATTGAATTTTTTGTTAAGGCGGTGGTTCGATGATGGTAAAGAAGAGGTGGGGGGGCGTGAGGGTTTCTCAAAAATCAAAAGCGGGAGCGTGATGCCAAAAAGTTTGGGAACCACTGGTCTAAAGAGGTGTTTAGTGTACATTAGTGTGGTCACAGCTAAAGCCAACTAGCTGCTAAATTGACACAAGGGTGTGCCTTCACAGTATACATGGGGCAGTCTGCGTGTCACTAAATGGGACAGTGAACCACACCCGTAGGTGTGTGAGTTACACAAGGCATATCTAAGAGTAAGTCTATACTAGGAAAATAAGTCAATTTCAGATACACAATTCTAGCTATACCATTTGCTTAGCTAGAATCGATATATCAGAATCGACTTATTTCCCTGCTGAAGTTTGAGCCTCCATTGTCTTGCTTGGACATCCCTTACTCCATGCAGTAGTGTGGCATACAGGGGTCAATGGCCAACCCCAGAGAGGTCGATTGTGCTGCATCTTCACCAGATGTGCAAAATCAAACTTTGGAAGATTGACTGCCAGGTGCCTCAATCTTCAGGTAAGTACAGATAAGCCCTAAGATATGACCTTTCTTAGTAGTCATCTTCAGCTTAAACTCTTGCTCAGGCTCTCATCGTTTTGTCTTAGTTCATGGGCAGTAGGTATAATAGGCTAAGACAGGTTCTGCCACTGCTGCTGTGGCTGCTGGACCCCCAGGTATGGAGTTTTGGTCGGACGCTTTTGATTTATTATGGCCCATGCAGGTTCCAGGGCAGCTGAGGAGGCAATATGTGCTGCCCAGCTTCCTGGTTCATCAGCAATCCCAGTAATCGTCCTTGTCCATAAAAACTTATGCCCAAATGAATGTTAGTCTTTCAGGTGCCACAGAACTCCTCATTATTCTCTAAAAAGTGACTCTGTGCTCCTCATGGCTATGTCTGCGCTAGGGGGTTTTGTTGACACAACTGGCATTTTGTTGACAAAACCTGCAGAGTGTCCACATCCCCAAGTGTTCTGTCAACAGTAAATTGACTGAGCGCTGCGCTTTTGTGGATAGTGTTCTGCCATCCCCCATGAGGCACAACACATCTGTCAGAGATCTGTTGACAGAAAGCCAATTCAACGTTCCTAGGGGCCTTCTGTCGATAGACAGAGCTCCCTAGACACCCGGAAGCCCTGTCTGCTATGCTTTTGGTTGGCCATCTTGTCCAGAGAGCGGCCAGGCAGTCCAGCTGTTCTCTGTTGCCCAAGCAGATTGCTTTTTCCATCTGCTTTGCAATCTGGCCACCACCTGTCGACAGAAGTTTTGTCAAAAGATATCTTCCGACAGCAGCTTCTGTTGACAGATCGTTCTAGTATACACATAGCCCATGACCGCGGAGTAAAACTTGAAAACATTACCCGAATTAGCTCTAAAAGCTCAACAAACAGAAGACAAAAACAAGCTTAAAATGTGTTATCGTTAGCAATCTCATGACTTTTAAGCCAATTTCATGATTTTCTGGGGTAGAGACACACTTGTTTTTTTTAAATGCTTGAACGCAACAGTACTTTACCAGCTCAACTGTTTAAAGTCAGTGTACCTTCCATATAGCAAACTCTTACAAAATTCCTATTTCTTGAAATTTGCTTTTAATTCCTATCTCAAATAGCTAAGAAAATTTAGTGTGTTTATTATTTTATTAAGGGAGGAATATGCATCAGCTACAGTTTAAAATGGGTTCCATACTTGTCACCTTACAATATAAGTTTTTGAAGAGGTACCATATGTAGTGGTGAGAATGCCAAATATGAGGCTGTCTTGTTCTGTTTGGTTTTGGGGGAAGGTGAGGGAGGGGAGTTAGGTCTTATGTAATACAATAGTATTTGTGGTCTTACCAGTCTAAGTCTTTTTGACTCTGAACACATACCTTAAATGTAACCACTGTAAACTTTGGAGATGTTGAAAACTGGAACCCAAGTCTGAATTTAAACCTTGCAAACCATATATCTTTATAAATGCTCATGCTAATATCTCAGATCCAAACATTATTGGAATGCAGAACCAGAAGCAGAGTTTGCAGCTTGGGCCCATCTCTAACTGAAATCAAAACAAAATGTGATTTGTAGTTTTCCACTAGCTAAATTTTCAGGCACATTTGGCCTAAACAGCTAAAACATAGGTTCCAGAAATGAAGATTATGATCTTCTATAGTCCCAGAACAAGCCAAGAGAACAAAGCTCAGAGACAGTTTTCTATCTTCACTCCGTAAAGGCCCAGCACTGACTTCCTGATGATGATAATTTAATTGCTTAGCTTTCTTCTTCTGATGGGAACATCTTTCTAGGTTAGAACTAACATGTCACACATATACTAAAAATTTCACCGCTTGTGGTCTTGCAAATATAACCCCAGCCCTCTTGGACTGAACTTTTTCTTCTTTCCCTTCATTATTTTGTTAGAATTAAGTATCTAAAATGCTGATTATAGTACAATCAACAGAACTAAGCTCATGTCGGCCAGAATTCTGTACCTATATTTTGCCATGTAATGATGTATCCATGCCTGCTTTAGTCAATTAAATGGGAAATCCTCTGACTTGACAAGTCTAAATGAGGATGTTTCCTATTCATTCATGACATAAAGTATGGGTTACAACATCTAAGGTTCCCTATACTACTTCATTATTGTGCCTTTCCCCTTTTCTGAAAGTCACACATCAAGGGGATGAGAGAGAAGGTCATACTCCATGCGGTCCAGCCTTTGCCCTCTCCATTAAGCGTTCTCCCTCATTGTCCTTACTGTGTGCTGTAACGAGGACTTATGAAGCAAGTCATTTCTACCAATGTAAATATTCATGACAATTTAGTTCTTTCATCTCTGCTGAGACTGCTAATAAAAGTATTATGCAGTTAGCGGTAGCTATGTCAGTCCCAGAATACTGGAGAAACAAGGTGGCTGAGGTTATATCTTTCACTGGATCAACACAAGATATCACTTCTCCTACCAGGTCCCTCTAATAAGGGGATCAGTACATTTTGATTAGACAGTGACTTCCTGACGTACCAGATTCTGCTTTCACGTTACACCAGTGTAAACTCATTCAAGTCAATGGTGTAAGTGAGATAGAATCCACTCCACTAGACATAGGAGGACAAAAATCACTGATTCATTTCAGATAGTTCACTAAATATCCAATTCAGATGTTGGCTGTCAACCTGGGCTGGATTTGTTCCAATGACCTAGAGGTGAAAGGCTCCATATCCTATTACTAATCCCTAGGCCATCCATTTCCCCTGAATAATTCAATCTTAATATGCTGGGAGCAATTTTCCTAATAATAGAAAATTCCCTTATTTATGGCACTCAACAAATAAACAATCTGCAAAGACATGTTATGGTAATACCAATAAATTCCACAGTGAAAAAGGGAGATAGTTCAAATACAGAGGTGGCTGGATCACTGCAACACTTTGACAAAAGATCATTTTCATTAATTTTCTGCAAAAAAGTTGATTTTCATAAAAAACTCTGTGTGTGAGAGAGAGACAGAAACAGAGGTGCACACCCACAGAGAGAAATATTGCACTTTCAACAAAACATGTTTCTGATAAAGAAAAACTATTGGGGTGAGCAGGAGCTATGTGCGGGTGGTGAGCGGAGCTGGGGCAGGGCTGAGCCCGGGCCATGCAGAGCCAGCGGGGGGTTGAGCCAGGCCAGGGGAAACGAGTTAAGCGCAACTGGAAATTGCGCTACAGGGTTTACTATAGGAATCAGGGTCAGACGCGTAAGAGCGGGGTCGCGTACTCTGAGTTTGCATACTCTGAGCCCTTACTGTACTTCGAAACCTCAGAACTGTGTTTCTGAAATAAACTAAGCTCAAAGTTTACCATAGACAAGACCATCTCTTGTTACTAATATAAATACCCACACCCATTTAATATTTAGGGGCAAATAGGCTATGAAAATGAGCAGCAGATATGCAAATTTTACCTTAAAATTAAACATTATTTAAATAGCATTATCTCTCTAAATACTCTTTTCCTATGAAGGAAAGAGACACTTAAGCACCTTCATTGCTTTTAGTGTACGCTTACATTCTGTTGGCCTCAAAGTTTAACTTTAAAACTTTAAAGTTAAGAGTGTGCATCAGTAGTTTACAGAATAGGGGTAGGAAAAAACATGTAAATGCTTGTCTGTGTCAGAGCTTTAGATAAGAAGAACTTTGGGGCAGGGTCAGTTTCCTATTATCTGTTACAAGGCCTTCATATTGTGTTTATTAAACATTACAATACCTTCATATTGTGTGCATTACATACTAACAATTATGTTCAGTTATTCACATATATTTCCTCTCAATATAAACCAACTTACAGTACAAATTCCTCACGAGACATGAATGAATAATATTAGTCAAATAGTTTTGAATACATTTTCTAAAATAAAATGGTAACTCAATTATTATTAACCATAATTGGGCCAATTATACTCTTCAGATGAAACTCTGGGCAAACAGTTTCCTAATATGACATTTGCATTTCATTTGCTGCACAAGCAAACACAAAATGCATTTGAAGTCCAATTGGGTGGCTTAGGGACTTTAAAATGAGCAGAGTTCATTTGAATTGAACCTAGACTTAAAAGTACCAAGATAAAGATTGACACTTCTGCCTTCTATCTAGTGCAAAATCTAACACCAGACCACACTGAATGTTCAGCAGGCCTGAATCATAATTGCTTCCAAGAAGGATCAGGGCCATGTGACCAGCCAGCTGTTCAGGGAACTACTAGAAAATGCTTTGCAGCCCCCCACTGGTCTGTGGACCACAGTTAGGGAAGTTAGCAGTGCAGAAAAAATGTCATCCATCACTGAATGTCAGCCACTTCTGTGGTGGAATGTGGTACATCTTATCAGAAGCAGTCAGTCAACTCCATCAGAGAGGGGAAATACGGTATTATGTCATCTGGATTAATTTGCCCCTTATAGTTAAATTACTAAGTAAATTCTCTTGATTTTTTGAGTTCTCTGCATTTTGAGAGAAGCTGCTAAGACATACAGCATAGAGGTCTGTAATACAGAAACACAAGGGATAGAGTGAACTCTTAACATGCCTTATTATCTCTTAGGTCTCTGTTGAGTTTTAGACTTCAGAGCAAGAGAAACAGAGTTCAGTTCATCTCTGAGTGAACTGACACCGCAGATAACCCCAGCACATCCATCTCAAATTGTCAGCTCAAGACAAATTGCCTTCTCTCCAGGATACTCTCTTTCACTGATTACCTACTACTCAAATTAAATGCCCTCTGATTTGTGAGGAGCTTTTGTTTGTTGAATTCCATTGGATTATGCAAAAATGATTGGGGGCAGGGAGGGGGGAATCCAGTGTATTTAAAGTTTTTTGAAAAGAGTGCACAGACCCTGCTTCCCCAACCAACTGTGGCGGATTACATAAAATTGGCCAGTGCTTTTGCTCATTTATTTGTTGCTCCATAGTTTAGTAAACTGTACTATGTAAAGGCAGAATAAAGACAACCAAAACCCAGACTTCCCAACAAAGCCCCAAAGCAAGAAGATACTGTAAAATCCTTCAAAACGAAAAAGCAGAAATGTAGCACTTTGAAGACTCACAAAATGTTTTATTGTAGAATCCTAATGTTTGGTGACAAAATTTCTCACAAAGATTAAAGCAGGGACTGAATATTGAGCTAGAGAGTTATGGTTTCATTAAAAATAGAGCCACATTTTCGTTAATGTTTTATATTTTTTTAGAAAATGTAATTTAAATATATAAAGGCATTATGGGGGGAACTGGTATCACTGCCTAAAGTTAATCTTTCTCAAGTCTTCCCATCGAAGGACCCTGTTTTCATTTTTTTTCAACTTTAACAAACTTCAGCTGTTTGGCCAACATTTTCAGTGGCAAGTATCTGTGTCAGGCCATTTGAGGGAGCAGGGTGAAGAGGGTTGAACATTTCAGTTAAAATTATTTAGCCATTTCCCAGAACAAGATTGGGGGAAATACATTATTTTGCTGATGTCAAAACAATTTGCATTTGTTTCATTGTAGCACCTCCATGCATTTAGGCAAACGTTTGAAATTTGGGAGAAGGTTTGCTCTGACTCACTGCTCAGTGGGGAGGGAGAAAAAAGTATCAGGAAACTTGGAAATGGCAAAGGTGCTTAATGTCTTCTTTGTTTCAGTCTTCACCAAGATGTCTGATACAGAAATGCCTAACATGCTGAATACTAGTGGGAAGGGGCTAGGGTTAGAGGATAAAATAAGAAAAAAGAACAAGTTAAAAATTACTTAGAAAAATTAGATGTCTGCATGTCACCAGGACCTGATGAAATGCACCCTAGAATACTTAACGAGCTGATAGTGGAGGTATCAGAACTTCTAGCTCTCATCTTTGAAAAGTCCTGGGAATCGGGAGAGATTCCAGAAGTCTGGAAAAGGGCAAATATAGTGCCCATTGTGGCAGGATCAGTCTTATTCCTGGGCCCCAGGTCCTCCGTTCAGTCCACTAGCCCCACCATACAAACCCCATTACCCAGGCTGGGGCAGGGTGTGGTCTGGGGGGAAACCGGTCCCCAACTACTCATTCTGGGTTCCGGCCCAGGGACACACTGGATGGCAGCTACCAGCAAGGGCTGACTCCCTTCGCCCTTTCCCCTGCAGCTCTTCTCCCTGGGCCACTTCCCCAGACGATTTCCCCCCAGTACCTCCTTCTGCTAGTCATAGCCATGGCAGCAAGTCCCCTCCTTTGTTTGGCTCTTCCGGCTGACCGGTTCTGCACAGTCTCTCATTGGGCTTCTGGTCCCCTGGGTTGGGGTAGCCCGGCCCCCTGGGTTGCTGAGGCTCCTCTCCTCTTTTGTGGTCTCTGGTGTTCCTCCCAGTCTCCTTCCAAAATCTCCTTAACTACCCTTCTGTTGCCCCATGTGGAGAAGGACTTGTAAAGGTAGCCCTGAGTGGGATCAGCTGGCCCTAATAGATTTAGGGCAGCCTACTCCTCAGCTGCTCCCGCTTTGATTGTCAGCTCCATCTCTGCCCTGTCTTTACTCCTGACTTTTCCTGTCCTGGCCCCACCCACCACACCATCTAGAAGAAGAAGAAGAAGAAGAAGAACCCAGGAAACTACAGACCAGTCATTTTAACTCCTGAGCCAGGAAAGATAATGGAACAAGTAATCAAGGAATTCATCTGGAAACATCTAGAAGAAAATAAGGTGATAGCTAACAGCCAGCGTATACCTGTAAAAAACAAATCACGCCAGACCAATCTGATATCTTTCTTGGAAGGATAACAAGCCTTGTGGATAGGGGAGAATTGGTGGATGTGGTTTACCTAGATTTTAGTAAGGCATTTAATATGGTCTCACATGATCTTCTTATCAATAACTGGGCACAAACAACTTAGATGGGGCTATTATAAGGTGGGTGCATAACTAGCTGGATAGCTGTCCTCAGAGAGAAAGGTTTGCAGTCATGCTGGAAGGGCATAACAAGTAGGGTTCCACAGGGTCCTGTTTTGGGACTGTTTCTGTTCATTATCTTAATCAGCAATTAAGATATTGGCATATAGAATCATAAAATCATAGAATCACAGAACACTAGGACTGGAAGGGACCTCGAGAGGCCATCAGGTCCAGCCCCCTGCCCCAATGGAAGGACCAAGTGCTATCTAAACCATCCCTGATAGACATCTATCTAACCTGTTCTTAAATATCTCCAGCAATGGAGACTCCACAACCTCCCTTGGCAATTTATTGCACTGTTTGACCACCCTGACAGTTAGGAACTTTTTCCTAATGTCCAACCTAAACCTCCCTTGCTGCAGTTTAAGCCTGTTGCCTCTTGTTCTATCCTCAGAGGCCAAGAAGAACAAGTTTTCTCCTTCCTCCTTATGACACCCTTTTAGATACCTGAAAACCGCTATCATGTCTCCCCTCCAATCTTCTCTTTTCCAAACTAAACAAGCCCAATTCTTTCAACCTTTTTTCATAGGTCACATTCTCTAGACTTTTAATCACTCTTGTCGCTCTTTTCTGGACCCTCTCTAGTTTCACCACATCTTTTTTGAACTGCGGTGCCCAGAACTGGACACAATACTCCAGCTGAGGCCTAACCAGCACAGAGTAGAGCAGAAGAATGACTTCTCGTGTCTTGTTCACAAGACACCTGTTAATGCATCCCAGAATCATGTTTGCTTTTTTTGCAACAGCATCACACTGTTAACTCATATTTGGCTTGTGGTCCACTATAATCCCTAGATCCCTTTCTGCTGTAGTCGTTCCTAGACAGTCTCTCCCCATTCTGTATGTGTGAAACTGATTGTTCCTTCCCAAGTGGAGCACTTTGCATTTGTCCTTATTAAATTTCAACCTGTTTACTTCAGACCATTTCTCCAATTTATCCAGATAATTTTGAATTATGACCCTATCCTCCAAAGCAGTTGCAACCCTTCCCAACTTGGTATCATCAGCAAACTTAATAAGCATACTTTCTATGCTAATATCTAAATCGTTGATGAAAACATTGAACAGAACCGGTCCTAACACAGACCCCTGCGGAACACCACTTGTTATACTTTTCCAGCCGGATTGAGAACCATTAAGAACTACTCTCTGGGTACGGTTATCCAGCCAGAGTAGATCACACTTACTAAGTTTGCAGATGATACCAAGCTGGTAGGGGTTGCAATGGCTTTGGAGGACAGGGGTCAGAATTCAAAATTATCTGGATGAACTGGAGAAAGGGTCTGAAGTAAACAGGATAAAGTTTAATAAGGACAAATGCAAAGTACTCCACTTAGGAATGAGCAATCAGCTTCATACATAGAGAATGGGAAGCAACTGTTTAGGAGTACTGCAGGAAGGGATTTAGGAGTCATAGTGGACCACAAGCTAAATATGAGTCAACAGCGCAATGATGTTCCAAAAAAAGCAACCATGATTCTGGGATATTTTAATGGTAGTGTTGAGAGCAAGGAATGAGAAGTCATTCTTCAGCTCTACCTTGTGCTGATTAGGCCTCAACTGAAGTATTGTGCCCAGTTCTGGGCACTGCATTTCAAGAAAGATGTGGAGAAATTGGAGAAGGTCAAGAGAAGAGCAACAAGAATGATTAAAGTTCTAGAGAACATGAGCTGTGAGGGATGACTGAAAGAACTGGGCTTGTTTAGTTTAGAAAACAGAAAACTTAGAGGCGACATGTTAGTGGTTTTCAAGTACCTAAAATATGGTTTCAAAGAGGAGGTAGAAAAAAATGTTCTCCTTGGCTTCTGAGGTTAGGACATGGAGCAATTGGCTTAAACTGAAGCAAGGGAGGTTTAGATTGGACATTAGGAAAAACTTTCTGTCAGATGGTTAAACACTGGAATAAATTACCTAGCGAGGGTTGCAGACTCTCCATCACTGGAGATATTTAAGAGCCGGTTAGACAGACAACTATCAGGGATGGTCTAGATGGTGCTTGGTTCTGTTGTGAGGGCAGGGGACTGGACTTGATGACCTCTTGAGGTTCCTTCCAGTTCTTGTGTTCTATGATACTATTATTCTATGATGCTGTTTGTTAAACCCATAAAAATTTGCTCGGGTTCTAAGGGCTTGAAAAATAAGGGCTTTGAAAAAAACAAATTCTCACCAGCAACTACAGACCACAACATATTAACGCTAAACCTGGAACCAATCCCTGCAACAAACCTTGCTGTCAACTCTGCTCACATATCTATATCAGCGAAATCATCACAGGACCTAACATCAACCATACCATCAGGGGCTCCTTTACCTGCACATCTACTAATATAATATATGCCATCATGTGCCAGCAATGCCCCACTGCAATTTACGTTGGTCAAACTGGACAGTCTCTATGTGAAAGAATAAATGGACATAAATCAGACATCAGGAACAGTAATGTACAGAAACCTGTGGGAGAGCACTTCAGTCTCCCTGGACACTCAGTAACAGATTTAAAAGTAGCAGTCCTACAACAAAAAAAAATTAAAAATAAAATAGAGAAATTTCTGAGCTGGAATTTATTTGCAGATTTGACTCAGTCAACCAAGAATTGAACAGAGACTGGGAGTGGTTGGCCCATTACAAAAACAGTTTCTCCACTGTTGATGTTCACACCTGCACATTAACAACTGACAATGGGCCACATCCCCCCGACTGAACTGACTTGATTTCTCCTCTCTTGATGTTCACAACACCACATTAACTGCCCGTAATGGGTCACATCCACCTTGACTGAATAGACCTCCTCAGTTCTGGCCCTTCCCTTTTACTGAGACACTCTCTTTAAATACTCTTCTGAAACCCCACACTCATGCATCTGGCGAAGCAGGTCTTTGCCCATGACAGCTTATTCTCCAAAATATCTGTTAGTCTATGAGGTGCCATAGGACTTCTTTTTGATTTTGAAGAGACAGACTAACTCTGATACTTGAAAAATCAGAGTTTTCACATGCTCAGCCGAGACTTAATTGTGTTTAACAGTGAAGTTCTTCAAAGATTCCGTGTGTACTTAGTATTATGCTGCATTCCCTTATAAATATTACATGACTAGAGTGCAAATGTGCCAGCCTTTCAGAGTGACCGGGCAGGACCCAGCCCAGGGCTGCAGGGGTTAAGTCTGACTTTCCATGAAATCACTTGTCCTAGCAGCTGGAGGCAGCTGTGGTACCAAAAGCAGGAAGACTGTCTCTCCTGTGGTCTCTAAGCTTTCCTCCTGTTCCCCAGGCAGTGAGGAGGAGCAAGATGGTGCACCTTGATATGACTGAAGAGTCATGGAGAAGATTTGCAGAAGTGCTGATTATATGTAATCCACACACCTACTGAGTGTTATTCACTGTCCCATGTAGCGGCACTTAGCCCACACACTGAGAGAAGGAATGAGTCTCCTCTGCAGTGGTAGCTAATAACCAGCTGGCTTTTAGCTCAAGGTGCAGAGGCTCATGAATTAAGCTCCCGAGGTCCAAGGTTTGGTTTCGGCTGTTGGCAGTTACACGTTCACATATAGGGTTGCCAGGCATCTGGTTTTCAACCAGAACACCAGTTGAAGCACTGCTGAATGAGTCTCTAAAAGTCTGGTCAGCAGCACAGGAGGGCTAAAGCAGGCTTCCAGCCCAGCTCCACAAGAATGTCTGGCTCCTAGGTGGAGGGGTGGCCATGGGAACCCAGGCAGTTCCCTCAGCCCTCCACCTAACAGCTGGACATGCCACCTACTTCTAGTAAGCACCATCCAGAACCGGCATCCCAACCCCCTCCCAAATCCAACCCCCTGCTCCAGCTCTGAGCCCTCTTCTGCATTCAGACCCCTTGGCTCCAGTCCAGAGTCCCTCCTGAACCACAAACCACACATCTCCAGCCCCACCACAGAGCCTGCACCCCTTTCTGCTCCTCAAGCCCCTGTCCCAGCCATGAGCCCTCTCCTGCACTCTGAACCTCTTTGCCCAAGCCAGGATCCCACTCCTGCTCCCCAAACCTCTCATTTTTTGATCCAACCCAGAGCCCTTACCCCTTCTACCACCCCTATCCCCTGATCCAGCCTAGTGAAAGGGAGCAAGGCTGGGGGAGAGCAAGGGATGGAGGGAAGGGGATGGAATGAGAAGGAAATGGGGCCTCAGAGAAGGAGAGAGGAGGGGACAAGACTTTACGGAAGAGGGTGGGGCAGAGGTGTTCAATTTTGTGTGATTAGAAAGTTGGTGGCTGTAACGTACAAGTGCAACTCAAGTCGATTTGAGCAGTGCTTTGAATACACAAAGTGGCATAAAAATGCTAAGTATTCTAAAAGATCAGCCCTTTCTCAAGCTGGGTAGCCAAAGTTAGTAGATGATTTTGACATTTTTGGCCATAATCACTCTTTCCTCTTCCCCAGCTGTTAAATACAGATAATCATGCCATGTAATCTTACAGGGATGGTGTGAAGAAAAATGTATTAATCATTGTGAAACACTCAGATGTTTTAGTAAGAGCACCACAGAAACATCCATGACGAAATGAACATACAGTGCAGGGTCTCACTGGTGTGCTTTTAAAAAGGCCTGGGATCTCGTAGTACATGACCATGTAATTGAAGAGAGTATCATAATGCACAGTGTATCAGCACACAGAGGGCTAAATGAAGATGGCAATTTTAGTCGTGGTGTTCCCTAACTTTAGAATGCTCATTTTATATTTGTGCAGCTTATCTAAACAGACAATGCGTACACACAGCTCTCTTTTTCAATGTGTTATCCTTACTTTCACAGCGATTTCCGCAATTTATCATCCTTAACTAAGGGGGCTAATACTGCACACACCGCCTAACAAGTGGACTGCCTACTACTATGAACAGTAGCATTGACTTCAATGGTGCACGTCCAGGCCTGGTCCAATAATCCCGCTGAAGTCAGTGAGAGTTCTGCTGAGGAAAGGGGGAAGGCTCAAGCTTGTCATATAAATACCTTTTAGGTCTCTTGGGAAGTAATGGTTTAAAAAGGATGGTAAATTGCTTTACTATTTCTGTGTAAAGAAGTTTACTTTAGGACATGGATCCCCAGTCATGTGAACGAAATTTCTGTTTGCCTTCCCATCATCATTTCAGCATATATTATTTTCTTGTCATCTCCTTTTCCTTTACTTTACCTCCTCTATTAGCACATGCCTCCAAACTAGGATTCTCAGGAGAGATAGCAGCTAAGTGGGAACTAATTAGGATATCTCTCACACTTACATCTGATTATTATTGTAAAAAGCAAAAATGTGTTAACTGACACTGACCGATATGTTGCATACATCTACCCATACACACTCTAAGGGTACATACGTACTAGGGTTGAAAGTCGATCCAGATACTCAGTTGTAGCTGTGCCATTAGCATAGCTAGAATCAATGTATCAGAATCAACTTTCTTACCCTCTATGGATTGGGGCTCTTCAGGCTCTCGCCGAAGTCCTTTACTCCACACAAAAGCGTGGAGTACCAGGGTCGATGGCCAAGCCCAGAGAGATCAATTTTGCTGCATTTTAACACATGCGGCAAAATCAAGCTCCGGAAGATCAAATACAGTGTGATTGATTGGCCAGAAATTATAGATTGACCCTAAGTTAACTTCCTCTTCTGGGTGTCTCAGTGAGTCTTACTCACTCGGGCCACAGTGCAGGAAAATACCTGTGCACGTGCTTAAGTCTTGATGATGGCAATGACATTTTGACACATACTTTAAATTTAAGCACGTGCTTACATGTTTTTCTTATTTCAGTCCTTGAGTAGTTCTGCTGGGTTGCAGGATCAGGGCCTTTGGTTGCAAGCTCTTTGGGACAAGGACTGTGATTGTTTCCATGGCTTCAAGAGTGCTGATCACAAAGGGTATGTCTACACTTTAATTAAACCCCAGAACTAGTCCATGTTAGCTGGCTTGGGCTAAGGGCTTTGGGCTAAGGAGTTGTTTAATTGCTGTATAGATGTTCAGACTTAGGCTGGGTAGTTCTCAGAGCTCCAGTCCAAGCCCAAATGACTGCATACAATTAAATATATACAAATTTGGAACGACTTCAGTTACTCATGGATGTCACACAAAGGCTACGTCTACACTACAGAGATCTTTCGAAAGAAGTCCTTCCAGAAGATCTCTTCCAAAAAAACTTTGTTCAAAAGAGTGCATCCACACACAAAAAAGCAGATCAAAAGAGTGATCTGCTCTTTCGAAAGAGAGCATCCACACAACCCCCGCTCTTTTGAAAGAATGGGCCAGGGATCAAAAAATCAGGCCCATGAGGACTGCTCTTTCAAAAAAAAGGCCTGTGGAGCATCTAAACATGTTTTCTTTCAAAAGAAGCTTTCGAATGGCAGCACTCTTCCTGAAATAGATTTCAAAGGCAGTGCTGCATTCTTTCAATTTACTTTCGAAAGAACATTTTTTGTGCACAGACGCTCCGTGGGATCTTTCAAAAAAGCCACCTTCTTTCAAAAACTCTTTCAAAACAACTTGCTAGTGTAGACATAAGAACATAAGAATGCCCATACTGGGTCAGACCAAAGGTCCATCCAGCCCAGTATCCCGTCTGCCGACAGTGGCCAATGCCAGGTGCCCCAGAAAAAGAGAACAGAAGACAATGATCAAGTGATTTATCTCCTGCCCTTGTACTGAAGGCTAGGGCACCATACTCTACCCCTGGCTAATAGCCATTTATGGACCTAACCTGCAAAAATTTATCGAGCTCTTTTTTAAACCCTAATAGAGTCCTGGCCTTCACAGCCTCCTCTGGCAAGGAGTTCCGCAGGTTGACTGTGCACTGTGTGAAGAAAAATTTCCTTTTATTAGTTTTGAACCTACTACCCATTAATTTCATTTGGTGTCCCCTAGTTCTTGTATTATGGGAAAAGGTAAATAATTTTTCTATATTCACTTTCTCCACACCATTCATGATTTTATATACCTCTATCATATCGCCCCTCAATTGCCTCTTTTCCAGACTGAAAAGTCCCCGTTTCTCTAGCCTCTCCCCATATGGGACCCGTTCCAAACCCCTAATCATCTTAGTCGCCCTTTTCTGAACCTTTTCTAATGCCAATAATATCTTTTTTGAGGTGAGGAGACCACATCTGCACACAGTACTCAAGATGTGGGCGTACCATAGTTTTATATAGGGGAAGTATGATATCTTTTGTCTTATTATCTATCTCTTTTTTAATAATTCCTAACATCCTATTTGCTTTACTAACTGCCGCTGCACACTGCGTGGATGTCTTCAGAGAACTATCCACTATAACTCCAAGATCCCTTTCCTGATCTGTCGTAGCTAAATTTGACCCCATCATGTTGTACGTGTAATTTGGGTTATTTTTTCCAATGTGCATTACCTTACACGTACCCACATTAAATTTCATTTGCCATTTTGCTGCCCAGTCACTCAGTTTGCTGAGCCAAAGAGAAAAAAGGCTTTGTCATAATCATTGTATAGACATGGAAATTGAAGTGAAGAGGAGGCTGAGCCAAGGCTATACAGAAAATCAGTGTTACCACCAGGATTAGAAATCAGCAGCTTCTACTTCTGTGCTCAGAGCAGCAGGCTGCAGCTTTTCATTTATAGCCATGGGATATCAACATTGGCTTCATATTGAGGATCAAAAAGGTAAAAAGGCCTAGGCATTGGTCTCTAGGATTTCTGTCAAATTCTCAGGTTTGTTCATTCCTAAAGACATTCTGGCTTCTGAGTTTTCTAAAAATGTGCCCAAGGATGTTGTATTTATGGTAAGGAAAAGAGCACTAAATTTTCCAAAGATTCAGAAGATTGATGGTTTTTTTATTCTACAGAAGGTTGTTAATATTAATCCCAGCAGCTGATATGAAAAGAATTTATAAAAAGAATTCTGGCATTACCTTTGTTACTGCATCCAGATGCCTTCTCAGTGTATATACAAGAACTTTATATCTCAACCTTGTTAAATTTGTCCTAAAAGGTTAACATTTATTCTTAGCCTGATGTGAAAGGATTGAGGAGATTTTTCTCAAAGCAACAGAGTGATTTCCCACAGCAATAGGAAAAAATATTTTATTTAACATCACATATCAAAATAGCATTTTGCTCACATGGTGGCTCACAAAATATAAAAGGAACCCTACAGTATCTTTTAATGTGAATAGTCTGGGGGTTGGATGGCTTAAAGCAGGTGTTGGTCTTCAGTAGCTAGCAACCTATGTGGAAATTAGATTGGGAGGAGGGGGTGCATCTGAAAGGGACAAACACTTTGTCCCTTAATACTGTAGCATTAAAGAAAGGAAGTCATTGACATTCCAATGGAGGCAGGGTTAATCAGTAACGTACCTGATTAGTCTCTCAGTACTCCACTCTGTAACAAAGCATCCTTTCTGTTATTGTTCAGATCACTAGAATGCTTTTGTAAGAGGTGGAGCAGCAGCATTTGGAATTGATTAAAAGTTCCTGTATTGTATAGGACAACATCACTAGGTAAATGATGGGTGGCAAAAATGAGGTATAAAGAACAGATGTTTGTGCTGACCCCTGATTTAATATGGAAACCATCTCCTCTCAGCTCAGCATGATAGGACCTGAAATCTCCAGAAGGTTTTCCTCATTATTAAAAATTAAGAATGACTGAAATTCCCTCAAAACAAAAAGCAGTCAAGTAGTACTTTAAAGACTAGCAAAATAGTTTATTAGGTGAGCTTTCGTGGGACAGACCCACTTCTTCCGACCAGGTCTGAAGAAGTGGGTCTGTCCCACGAAAGCTCACCTAATAAGCTATTTTGCTAGTCTTTAAAGTGCTACTTGAAATTCCCTCAGATGTCCTGCAGGCTGTCAATATGGCTCTCAGATGCACAGAGTTTGGGTATTGCTTTGACAATGAGGACATCCCAGAACATTAAAAACAATTCCGCTTTCACAAATCAAAAACCCAGGAGATTTTCTTGTTAATAAACACTAGGAAAGTTACAATAGTGCCCTTTAAAAAAGTTTTAATTATTGTTTTTCTTTCCTTCTAGCTGGTTTCTTGTTGTCTTTAAATCTGCATGAAAGTAGAAATGAAACTACTGAAATACACTGTGGCTGAAGATTTTTCTTCAGAGTAAATAGATAAATCTGCAAGGAATTTCCTCCCTCCCTCTCCCCATACCCCTCCCTTATGCTGCCCTGGGAACTTAGGAAGCTTATATGCAATTTATGAGGAGAAATCTGAAAAAACTTCCAAAATACAAGCTATGAGGGAACTGTTACTTGTGTAGGAGGCTTACAGATAGATTTGGTTTCTCTAAGTAAAGTGGTAAAGTAGCTCAATTCAAAGTATTTAACGTACATAGAGAATTTTTATAATTCAGAAGTAGTTCCAGCTTTCCTGGAAAAAAAAAACTTAACACACAACTTGCTGTTTGGGTGTTTAAAACTGGTCGCAACAATCCTGTCACAGACAAAAGAGATATTTACAATTCTTGCTACGTGCTTGCAAACCCAAAGATGACAGACTTTCAGATTTAGATTCTCTTGATTGACTGTAACCTTTTGCCTTTTCCAGGTACTTCCAAGCACCTTGTAGCTATTAGGCTTGCAAAGGAAAAAGGTTTAAAGGACAACAATTTAATCCTTTCCAGTGCATGTATCTGTCTCATTAAAGCATTCTCCTGTAGCAGTGTAATGATACATTAAATGGAATCCATTTCAAGGTAAAATGAGTGCTGCTGATGTCTAACATACTATTCCTGAGGCCTGGTTTAGGTCCCAGTCCTAGTGCAGCCTAGCACTGAAGTAGATTAAATATCAACCTGGGTCACGTTCTCATGGCCCAGGCACAAGTGCCAACATTCTTCCAATTATCCAAGGCCAAAGAAAGAGCAACCTGCCTGACAGAGTTGTGACACAGCTTGATTAGATTTAGCTTAGAAGCCTGCCGAAAAGAACACTGTGGTATTTAACTCAGATGGGCAAACGAATGGCATCTCTGTTTAAAAGAACAGAAGAAAGAAAGAGGACATTTATACAATGAGTCAGTAAGTGTGTGTTTTAAACTTAAAACAATCATTTCACCATTTTGTGGTCAGCGTGTTTCACGTGTGCACGCACAGAGAGTTAGCCCTGTTAGTCTGTACCATCAGAAAACAAAAAAGCTGTCCTGTAGCACTTTAAAGACGAACAATGTAATTTATTAGGTGATGAGCTTTCGTGGGACAGACCCACTTCTTCAGATCTGGAGAATCCTGATCAGGGTTTGGTCAGGATTTTCCAGATCTGAAGATGTGAGTCTGTTGCACAAAAGCTCATCACCTAATAAATTATATTGTTAGTCTTTAAAGTGCTACAGGACAGCTTTTTTTATGTGTGCACACAATATTTTAACTATAGGAGGTGGCTTAGTAGGTCCCTTACTAAAAAAAAAACTATCAAGTATTCAGTGCATCTTCCATCCCTTTTGACTTCACAGATTTAATAGATTTATCCACCAAATAAATGAAGTGACCTCTGGAGGAAGTACAGCAACAGGTGAACAGCACACAAAAACATTATATCTCAATCACCTAACGGGTCCTGGTCTTTGTCTAGGGCTCCTACAGCAATGCAAGCAGTAAATAACATTACTGCTTCTACTCCTACTACTAATAAAAAAGTAGGAGAGCAAGTGATGTGAATAGAATCCAAGATGCAAAGGAAAATTGTAAAGCAAATTTAGATAGGCAAAACAGAACTACACACACAACAGCAAGAAGTCTAATTACCTGAATGAGCCAGGAATTTAGGTTAAAAATCCAAAGGTGTGAAAATATCATGGGATTCATGAAGGTCCCATGGTCAAGAACTTCATTTTGTATTTAAGTTGAAAGCCTGAACATGGGAGAAGCATAGTGAGTTCTGACACTGACTCAAGGGAGGAGAAGTGCTATCAGCATCAATGTATTGACCAAGACCAAAATGATTCTTATTACCACTGTGTTCCAGACCATGAAAGCTTATGCCAAAATAAATTCGCTGGTGTTTAAAGTGCCACGGGGCTCCTAGTAGTTTTTATCATGACTGGTTGACTCTTTATTTTTTGCTTGTTTTTGGAAGAAAAATGGCTTTTTGAGCAAACTGAAAATGTTCCACTTTTTACATACACACCCCACCCCAATCCACCCTCAAATATTCACTATAGCTGAAAAGTATTGAATAGAATATCTAAAAAACATGCAATTTTTTAAAAATATTCCTTGAAACAATGAGAATAAATTTCCAAAGAAAGTGAACAAAAAATTCCACAAAATTTCCATGGAAAATAATTGGCATTTTTTTTACTCTGTCTACTGTTTTGCTTGTGATATCACAGCACAAGTTTGCATGGCGTCAAGTTTGACATTAGTATTCTCCTTCCTACGGTTTGTGTAAATCATCACTTTTCTAAGGCCATAACAGTGTTGGGGATAGAATGGGTCTCCCACAGAATGTGAACAATACAGTAAAAAGAGTCAGGCCATGTCTAGATTCAGTCTGGCTGCTGACAGCATAATGCAAATGAGGGTTTGTGAATTTGCAAACGGCCACTCATGTGCATTCATGAAGTTTATTTGCATATTTGCTGCAGAAAACAAGCTGCGTAGATGTGGCTGTGCCAGCAAAAACCTCCTCTGTCACCAACCCCATATCCCTGATTTTTTTTTGACAGAGCAGGTCTTTGTTAGCAGAACCACATCTACACGGCTCGTTTTCTGCCACAAATAGCCCATGTGAATATGCAAATGAGTGGTCGTTTGCAATTTCATGAACCCTTATTTGCATCATGCTGTCAGCAGACAGACTCAATCTAGATGCAGCCTCAAGGTATCACCCCTGCTAAATAACTCATGTTCTTCTCTGCAAAGGTAAAGGCTCAAACAGAAACAGCTTACATACACATGAGTTCAGATTAAGTCTGATGCATACAAAGTAGACGATAGATTTTATAACACAGTATACCTTTATATACACAGTATACACAGCTGTCTACATTTTAAAAATCACACCGTTTAACTATGCCCATAGAGTTACAGCAGTACAAATTTTAGTGTGGATGCAGTTTCCAAAAGTAAAGGTAATTTTGCTGATTTGGGTGTTCCCATTTGGGAAGGGGAATAAACTATTACTAGTTTAAGTCACTTTTACAGCAACATAGTTGCATCCACAGAGGAACAAGAACTGTTTGTAGGCTAGGGCTGAACGTGGATGAACCTAAAGACCAATGCTCCACCCCTGAAATCTACCTTCCTGTATTATTCCAATCTCTGACCATCATGTTTTGACTACATTAAATACTAAAACAAGACAAACAATCTCATACAACATTTATATTTAAACTTAATTAAAATTATCCTGGTACCAAAATTCTATTAAAAGCAGTATTTTAAATTATTTTTAAAAAGTATGTATCTGTTCCAAGAGGCGTGGTATTTATCTCTTCCAGGCTGGTCTTTGTGTAATAAATGTTAATATGTGGTCTTCCTCAGTTTCTCATCTATTTTATTAACTGGGATGCATTTTGCATCACTGGCTAATACTCATCTCCCCATCCTAACTTATGGAAGGAGATGTTTTACTATCTGCTGTCAATATCATGTCCATGCATTGTACAATGTCTTTATCTGCCAAAAGGCTCTTCCATGCTTTCTGAAGTCAGCTTGGCTTAATGTTGTTGTTGTTCCTATTTTCCTTTTCATTGTTATGCTAATTTCTCCCCCTAGGTTTTATCTGTTCCACTTCAACAGCTTTCAGCACTGATTCAGATTTGTTGCTGGAAGATTGATAGCTCCAAGTCTCCTCTTCGATAAAACATGATAGAGGTTGTTGAAAATGATGTCTCTGAAATGGGAATTAGTGTAATTGGAAATGGTCCATTTGAAACCAGAGCTTAAGGAAACATTCTTTTTCTCTGAAATGGGAGAAGAAAGTTCATTCTCAGTATTCAGTATCATTAAGTTCATTTTTAAAAGGTTATTGTGACCCACATAGTCTTTAATCTCCTGTTTGCCTTTTCAGGATTATTAAGTGTCTTTAAGAGATGTGAATTTTTGCCTCCCCCTATGCTAATTTTTAAATGTGTAAGGACCATGTGGAATGTGAAACTTAACCAAGTATGCAGCTGAGAGAAATAAACACATGCATCTCAAACACTGATAGCTGCAAAGAGCAGAGGTGCACCAATTTGCAAAACAAGAGGTTCATTTTCATGGTGGAGGGTCCACTATGCCCTGAAGCTGACTGTGAAAGGGGCAGCCACATTGGTTACAATCCAGGTTCTCAACTTCATTCAAGCAGAAGAACCTGTAAGTCTTGACATTCTGCTCCCCCTCCCTGCCTCTGCCTTGTCCCAAGGCCATTAGGCTAGTATTTAACAAAGCTTAGGGCTAGTTAATGAGTTGTTCAAAGAAAGAGCATCCTCCTTTCTTTACTAGGATTCCAAAATGGCACTGAAAGACATTCAAGGAAGTGAATTAAATAATACTGCTATGGTTCATGTTGTGAGGTTGTTATTATAGGCTAGTGCCTTTAAACGTATCAGTTGATTTATCTGCACAAGTACAATTTTGTACAATGAAAGGGCCCAATCCTAAAGTTCTCCTTATTCAAGGAGACCATTTGTCTTAAATAACATCTGCAAAAATCAGACCCTACGTTTTTAGTTCCTTTTATTTCTTACCATAGTCCATGTTGCATCTTGTGAGAAATATATGAACAAAAAGACTCAGAGGCTGGATCGCCACATGCCCCTTCCTTTCGAAAGGGGCACGTTAATGAGTGGGTTCAAAAGATGGTGATGAGGCACTGCAATGAATATGCAGCACCTCATTAGCATAATGACAGCCGCGGCAATTCAAAAGTGCAGCTTTTCCAATTGCGCACCGCCCGTGGAGACGGGACCTACCGAAAAGACCCCCAATTTTCGAAAGCCCTTTTTCTGATCACCAGATAGACATAGGGAGACATTCTAGCTACACCTACACTAGAAGCATCTGTCCACAGAAGTTGCTGTCAGAAGAGATGTTCTGACATAACTTCTGTCAAGTTGTGTCTACACATAAAAATTGATTGATTTTTTGATGTGTTCTGTCCACAAAAGCTCCCCCACCCCCGGAAGTCTACACAATTTTTTGTCAATAGTTTCCATTGACAAAATGCATTTTGTGTAAAGGCACTATGTGAGTTTAGTCTACAAAACCCAAGTCCTGTCTATAAAACTCTCCAGTTTAGACCTAGCCTCTGTGACTCGGATTAGATAAATTGTAAATTATACAGTCTACTCACTTCTGAAATAGATTAGTTCAGTGGTTCCCAACCTGGGGTCCACAAGAGTATTGGAGGGGGTCTGTGAAAATAAGGTGTAAATAAATTGCAAAGTTACAATTAATTGCTCTCTGAAAATTTATCCTGTGGCTCCATTGTGTGACAAAATGATTGTGATGGCTGGGCACATGCAAACACTAGCCATACTTTCAACATGGATCTGTGGCTGAAATCAGGCTTTCTGGAAAGAAAGGAAACCAAAGAGCAGAGCGAAGCATCCACAAATGGAACGTCTAATTAAACAGACGTAAGTAAACAAAAAGTGAGAAAATACTCTGGATTTACTTGGTCCGGCAGGGAGGATGAACCGTGACTAGCGTGCGTCCCGTGTTATGAGGTGTTAGCAAGTGAAAGCCTAAAACCAGCCAATCTCTTGATTCTTTTCAAAACAAGCTTACAGAGTTCAAGGAAAGCAAAAAGATTATGATGATAATGGTAATGGGTACTGACAATACAAGAGCAATGAAGGCCTCCTACTGGGTAGCCCAACGAATAGCCAAGAAAAGCCACACACGATCGACAAGGAGCTATTACTGGCAGCCAAGATGATTGTAAATGCTCTGCTTGAGAAGAGGGCATGCAAATAAGCAAGTCTGATCCCAAAGTCAAATAGCGCAGTTCAGCACAGAATTGAGGAAATGGCCAAGAACGTGAGGGAACAGTTGAGGAACAGCGTATGCCCAATCACGTCTATGAACTGCAATGGGTGAAACAACTGATATTGCAAACCTGGCACAACTTCTTGTCTTTGTCAGGTATAAATGCAGTGGGGAGGTAAATGAGGACTTACTTTTTCCCAAGCCACTACCCATGTGCATAACTGCAGAGGCAATTTTTGATATGCAGAACTGTTTTATTGTTAGGGATAATATTGACTGGAAAAATGCATTGGGGTTCACACAGATGGGGTTCATGCCATGACTAGTCAATACCGAGAAGTTATCACTGATATTAAATCAGTTGCTCCATATGCAACACACATGCTATGTAGCATTCACAAGGAGGCCCTAGCCACTAAGAAAATCCCTGCCAACTTACAGGCTGTGTCTACACTAGCCCAAAACTTTGAAATGGACACGCAAATGGCTATTTCGAAGTTTACTAATGAAGCGCCGAAATACATATTCAGCGCCTTATTAGAATGCTGGCAGCTGTGGCACTTTGAAATTGATGTGGCTCGCCACTGCGCGGCTCGTCCAGATGGGGCTCCTTTTTGAAAGGACCCCAGCTACTTTGGGCCATGTCTACACATGCCCCAAACTTCGAAATGGCCACGCAAATGGCCATTTCGAAGTTTACTAATGAAGTTTATCCCCCTGGTGTACACCCCCGGAGTTGAGGGGCGGGGGTAGTAGATATGTGGCCAGGGCCCTCCACATGCCCAGATGACCATGGCCCCAAGGACAGCAGTGGCATGTCCCTCACAGGAGTGCATCAGCCCCTTCCCCCCCCACCAGCACGACAGTGCCATGCCCCATCCCCGGGGCAGGGGGGAGCGGAACCTCTAGGGTCCCCCGGGAGGAAGGGGTGGGACACCCAGCAGCAGCAGCAGCAGCAGCATCATGTGATGGAGTGGGGGAGTGCAAATGCGAGACTCAGGCATGAGCAACAAGCTGAATAGCTCCCAGGGGCTAAGGATGATCCTGGGGCTACAACTGGCAGGTTACACCTCTGCCCTGAACAAAGAGGAGGGAGGAGCCGAGCTGGCTTTGAATTGGGTGCCGCAGTCAGAGGCTAGGGGAAGCGAGAGCTGGAAGGCAGCCAGCCTGAGAAGGGGGAAAGCTACACCCCAGAGGGGCACCCCTCGGGGTCTTCTCCCCAGGACAGGTTGGAAGGACTGTCTCTGACTGCTGTACTGTCACTTCTGGGAGAAACTGGGCATCTGTTGCCTAAGAAACCTCTCCTGTCAGACCTGCTGAGTGAAGTGAGAGTCACTCCCGCCAGGGGGTGGGGTGCAGTGCAGGGGGACCCTTGAACCCCATCACAGCAGCATCTCCCGGGAACGGGGATGGGGAACCTGCAGCACAGGGGTGGGGGGACAAGGCCCACGGCTCGGGGCCCACACTAATGCCTGTCTCCACTCTTCTTCCCCGCTTCCTGTGTTCCGCAGCTGCACCATCGGAAGGACTGGAGAGCGCCGGTGAGGCATCAGTGGTCCCGGAATCTCCTCTGGGGCCATCGCTCCAGGCCAGCCCCTTGGCGGAGGACCGACCAGCCCCACGGCAGGCAAGACGGCAGACCCAGCAGCAGCCGCCGGCGATGGACCCCCAGCTGCTGGTCCTCCACTGCCGGCAGGTGGAGGTCACGGAGCAGCGGCTGCGGGTGGAGCAATGCCGGCTCCACCTGCAGAAGCGGGCGCTGGCCTGGCACCAAGAGGCATGGGGGGCCTACATGGAGACCTTCAACCGCATAGCGGATTACCTGGCCCCCCATGCCGTGCTGGCCGCTGCAGCGCCCGCCCTGCGTGCTCCGCCCGCCGCGCCACCCACTGCTTCTGTCGCCGTGCCATCCGCTGTCGCCCCACCACCCGCCACCAAGGGCCATTCCGCCGAGGGAGACCTGGGGCCAGCTGACACTCACTGGCCATATCTACCGGTCCGCCCGGCCCCCAGCCAGCCCCGGACAGGGCTGCGGCCGAGGTGGGGATCCCGGCCGCCTACCCCCAGTGCTGTACTATAGGGGCGTGGGGCCCAGGACGTGGCCTCCCCACCCTTGTATGTATTGCCCCCACTGTTTTGTTTTCCGGGCTTGTATATAGTTTGTATTTATTTATTAGTGACCCCCGTTTGCATAGTCTGATCCTTCCCCCCCCCCATGTAAATAGTTCTCCCCTTCCTTGTTATGCCTGTTCTTTTTCGTTAATATATTCATACATATTTAATATTAAGGTAGTTAGAAGTTCCTGTATATAGTTAGTATTAGTTAGAACAGAGTTCCAAGTAAACAAGTTTGATTTCACAAAGAAGTGTCTGCTTTTATTTGTCCAGGAAAAGTGCGGGGGGGGTGTGCTGTTGGGTGCTCTGTGGTGTGGGCGTAGGGGCAGGGAGTGTTGTGGAGGATGGGGGGGGCAGTGGGGGGCCTGGCAGCGTTCACCTCGCGGCCTCATCGAAGTGGGCCCGCAGGGCCTCCCGGAGCCGGGTCCCTTCGGGGTCCACCTGGCAACTGGGGGCAGCGTGTGGCTGCACATCGGCCCTGCCGGCCTCCACAGCCCAGCCCTGAAAGAAGGCCTCCCCCTTGCTCTCCACCAAATTGTGTAGGACGCTGCACGCACACACAGTCTGGGGGATGCTGGTGGGGCCCGCATCCAGGCAGGTGAGGAGACATCTCCAGCTCCCTTTGAGGTGGCCAAATGAGCACTTCACCACCTGGCGCACGTGGTTCCGGTGCTGGTTGACGCACTCCTGGCTGGCAGACAGATGGCCCGTGTACGGGTGCGTGAGCCAGGGCCGGAGGGGGTATGCTGCATCTGCGATGACGCAGAGGGGCATGGTGGTGTCCCCCACAGGGCTCTCCCGCTGGGGGATGTAGGTCCCTGCCTCCAGCCAGCGGCACAGGCCCGAGTTCCGGAATACCCGGGCGTCATGGGTGCTGCCAGGCCAGCCCACATAAATGTCCTGGAAACGGCCCCGGCTGTCCACCAAGGCCTGGAGGACCACTGAGTGGTAGCCCTTCCGGTTGATGTACCTTCCTCCACTGTGCTCCGGGGCGCGGATGGGGATGTGAGTCCTATCCAGAGCCCCAAAGCAATTGGGGAAGCCCAGGGTGGCAAAGGCCGCAATGGTGGCATCTGGGTCCCCCAGCCTCACGAGCCTGTGGAGGAGCATGGCATTGATGGTGCGGATGACCTGCAGGGGAAGCACATGGGAGAGCACCAATGAGGGGTGTGCAGGGTGCATGTGGCCCTCCCCTGCCAGGGCCCCCCTGCCCTGCCAGGGCTGCCTCCCCCCACTCCCCCCGTGGGTCCTCTTACCTCCATGAGGACAGCCCCGATGGTGGCCTTGCCGACGCCAAACTGCTGGCCCACGGATCAGTAGGTGTCGGGAGTGGCCAGCTTCCAGACAGCGATGCCGGCCCGTTTCTCCTCAGGGAGGGCACGCCGCATGGTGGTGTCCTGGTGCCTGAGTGTGGGGTTGAGCCACTGGCATAGCTCCATAAATGTCTGCCGGCTCATCCAAAAGTTCCTGAGCCGGCAGTCGTCATCCCACTCCCCAAGCACCAGCCGCTCCCACCAGTCGGTGCTGGTGGGGTAGCTCCACAGCCGCCGGCGTATGAGGTGGCGGGGGGGCGGGGTGCTGCAGGGTTGCGGGTTGCGTCCTCCTCCCCTGCGGGCATCTCCTCCTCTGTGGCAAGGAGGTGCTCAGCTGCCTCCTGCATGGCACGGAGCAGGGCGAGCACTGCTCCTGCAAGGGCGGCTGGGTGGACGTCTGGCTGCTGCTGCTGCTGCTGCTGCTGCTGCTGCTGCTGCTGCTGCTGCTGCTGGGGGTCCATGACTGTGTCGCCCGAGGTGTGCATGCCTATGGCTCTGTAAACCACGTGCTGTGCAGGCTGAGTGTGTCTGGGCCCTTTAAGGGAGTGGCTAGCTGTTGCCCCGGAAGCGCTAGTCCGCCCTGTGACCCTGTTTGCAGCTGTGCCTGGCACCCTTATTTCGATGTGCGCTACTTTGGCGTGTAGACGTTCCCTCGCTGCGCCTATTTCGATGTGGTGCTGCGCAACGTCGATGTTGAACATCGACGTTGCCAGCCCTGGAGGACGTGTAAACGTTATTCATCGAAATAGCCTATTTCGATGTCTCCACATCGAAATAGGCTACTTCAATGTAGGCTTCATGTATAGACGTAGCTCAAGTGCACAGGAAGGAGGTCACAGGAAGCCCGAGAATTTGAATTTGAACTCATCAGCACCCAGGCCTGCAAATATAAAGGGCACCCATAAAGAAAAATTTCTTTTACTCATCTCATCGCATCACATCAGAAGCCATCACACCACATTGGTAGCCATTCATTAGTAGCCATCTCCTTCAATGATGAACGCTCAGTGAAGTGATCTGCCTGGTAGTTCTCAGTCTTGCAAGAGAGCTCCACTGTGGCACCATCAGGAGATTATAGATCTTCTCACAGTTTGGGGAGAGGAATCGGTGGTGAGGAGACTTTTTGTGTCCAAGAGAAATGTGTGCATATGACAAGATCTCTCAGGTGATGATTGCCAGAATTTACTCCTGGAATGCTATGCAAAGCCAGGTGAAGATGAGAACTCCAGCAGGCCTATCACAGGGTCCAGGAAGCCAACAAGCATTCCAGGTCATCTTGGAAGACCTGCCACTATTCTGAACAGCTGCACATGCTTCTCGGTGGGGACCCCACCACATTGCCCGCTGTTCATTATGACAGTTGTGGAAACCCTGGTCTGGAGTCTGGTGGGAGCTGAGCAGATCTGGAGGGTCAGGAGGAAGAAGCCAATGGAGAGGAGAATGGGGGCAACAAGCAAGGGCCCAAGGAAGTCTTCCCAACAGCCTGGAGCTCTTCGCCCTAGAGCTGGAATTGGTCCCCGCATGCAGGTTCCCTCTACACCAGCCCCCAATATGATGATCCCCTCTAGGCTGGTCCCCCATCCCCTGGAACCAAGCTGTTCTGGTGAGTATTTTTTTCTGAATGGTAGAAGCGGGTTGCAGGTGTGTATAGATATGGTCATGGGTTCAGGTTTTCTATGGATTTGTGCCCTTCAGAACAGCATGTTAATATGTCTAGGGATAAAGCACCTATCCTTTTTGGAGATCTCTTTATGGCCTCATCCAGACACCCTTGTATTTTTTTGCACCAGGTTTTTGGGCCGGCCTGACTTATTGAGGCTTCCACGGTAGCACACCTTGCCATTGAGGCAAACAGATAGCAATCTGGTGTCATGGTGCCACACAGCATTTTGGCAAATTTTCCAGGCTTGTGGTCTCATAGGATGAGCAATTCTTCTTTGTTGATATTTGTTAGTTTTAGGAGGGTGACATTTTCTTTGGCAACATAAAAAACCATGGTAACTTAGGCAGACGGTCCCATATTTGGGCCCTCCCCTGCTGACCTTTTCTGACAGCCACTGTGCAAGTGCAGCAGCTGGTGGGAGTCACTTTCCCAAGCCTTGAGGAAGTCGGGGGAGAATGGGTGGCTGCCACAGCCTTGCCATGTCCCCAGGCAGCCAGTGGCTGCTGCTTCCTGGGGCTCCCAGGGAGCGCCAGCAGCTGCCACTTTCCCGGAGCAACCAGGGACCACTGGCAGCTGCTGCTTCCCTGGGGCTCCCAGGGTGGGCTGGCAGCTGCCGCCTCCTTCCCAGCTCCCAGGGGCTTGGTGGAGCCAGGAGAAGCTGCCCCTTCCCCCACATCTAGTCATTGTGTGGACACACCCATTAAAGGCTAGTTAACACACAAAATAAGTTAGGCATGTTTGCAAATTTTACGTCAAACTTTCAAGAAAATGTGGACCAAGTTTCTGTTTTGGGTCAATCATAAAAGTAAATCTTCATATCTAAGTCTGAATCAAAACCATATCAAAATTCAGGGTGGAAAAAAAAGCTGTTGACAATTTGGTCTATCTCCCGTTGGTCTGTTTGTTTGGTTTTTTTTTAATTTTCATTAAGGAGCAGAAGATGGTGGCTATGTAAACAAGAAACAAATCAAGGTAACAAGGATTAGTAGTCATTGAGACTTACATGCCCTTTAGGCACGTACCTGAAATTCCTTTTAAAGAATATCATATGTAGCAGATATGATAGAAACCTTATATACCTTAAGGCACATGCTCCATTAGCATAAATTGTGATAGCTGCACTGACATCACTGGAGTCATAAGAGTTTTGTTAGGTGAGGATCTGCCCTGTTATCTTTTATCTGGTCCATAGCCAGTGCTTTTTGCAAAAAAGAGACAGTACTCAGTCAGTTCCCTGCCCCCGCCTCTCAGCCAATCCCACTGCTGGGGCTGCAGACATGCTGGTACTCACCTGCAACTGAGTAGAAGCAGAAAAAAGCATGGTGCATAACTGACCATAAGACTGGAAAGAAATAGGGAGGGGGCAGACAGCTAAGCTAAAGATTTCCAGTCTGTTCCCTCTGTCCTCCATGGCTACGTCTACACGTGCAGCCAACATCGAAATAGCTTATTTCGATGTTGCGACATCGAAATAGTCTATTTCGATGAATAACGTCTACATGTCCTCCAGGGCCGGCAACGTCGATGTTCAACTTCGACGTTGCTCAGCCCAACATCGAAATAGGCGCAGCGAGGGAACGTCTACACGTCAAAGTAGCACACATCGAAATAGGGATGCCAGGCACAGCTGCAGACAGGGTCACAGGGCGGACTCAACAGCAAGCCGCTCCCTTAAAGGGCCCCTCCCAGACACAGTTACACTAAACAACACAAGATACACAGAGCCGACAACTGGTTGCAGACCCTGTGGCTGCAGCATAGATCCCCAGCTGCCGCAGAAGCAGCCAGAAGCCCTGGGCTAAGGGCTGCTGCCCATGGTGACCATAGAGCCCCGCAGGGGCTGGAGAGAGAGCATCTCTCAACCCCCCAGCTGATGGCCACCATGGAGGACCCGGCAATTTCGACGTTGCGGGACGCGGATCGTCTACACGGTCCCTACTTCGACGTTGAACGTCGAAGTAGGGCACTATTCCTATCTCCTCATGAGGTTAGCAACTTCGACGTCTCGCCGCCTAACGTCGAAGTTAACTTCGAAATAGCGCCCGACGCGTGTAGACGTGACGGGCGCTATTTCGAAGTTGGTGCCGCTACTTCGAAGTAGCGTGCACGTGTAGACGCAGCTCATGTTACCTTCAGAAGATGCTATAGCCCAAAGAAGGTCTCCTCAGTTGATGAGTTTTGTTTTAAATGGAAAATGCTTTGTTTGGATAAAATCCAGAAGGAAAAATAGTAAACCATTATAACCCTGTCTGGAAATATCATTGAAATACCTAGGTTACAGAAAAAGTATCAGAAAAGAGACTGTGGCAAGTTGGGTTTTGGTAGGATGCTGCGGTAATTATCTCATCTGATGGCGATCCTTTGAATTTTAATATGATACACAGAATATTAAATGGAATGTTAAAAGCAGAGAAAATGTTTAAAAGAAACCTCAGAGCATCTAGAAGGCTGGTTAAATAGGTACTTTAAATTTATACAGGCAAACAAATTTGCATATTATTTTATGAGAATTTACATATCCCTACTATGCTACTGATTTGCTTCTCTGATATGCAATTATTGGATGCTTTCCCAGTGCTCAGTGGGTTGGATTTCAGTTCTTTTACAGGGTATCATAGAAAGTCTGTTAAAACTGAAGAAATTGCTATGACTGAGCCGAACCTACTAGTAATAGCACTAATAGTATATAAATTAACACTGTATGCTCCTCAGTTCAGGAACTCAATGGCATTTAAGTGTATGCTTAAAGCTAAGCACATGCTTAAGTAGTTTGTTGAATTGGGGAACTGGTCACAATGACTCTCTCCCCTACTTATTCCCCAAATGAACTAACATTTTTTATTTATGTACCAAAGAACAAATAAAAGTATGTTGAATAATTATACAATTATTATTTAAGTAATAATTATTTATTTAAATTTAAGTAATATTTAAAATTTAAAATATTTAAAATTTAAGTAATAATTATTAACAAACTTAGAGACAGACTGTGATTTCTCTTATTCCCATTGGTGAACACGAGTCACACAAGCCATTCCACTAAAGCTAATGGAATTGTTTCTGTGTGTAACTGCTTTCCAAAATGAGTAAGGAGTTCATGATCTGGTCAACACCCCCCCATGGGGGTCCAAACCATCTACCTGGTGGGGCCAAACTACCCCCAGGTGGCTTAACTACCCCCAGTGGGACCCATACCACCCTCCGGCAAGCTGCCCCATACAGGGCGTCAGCCATCCCATATGTGAGACCGAAACCACCCTAGGCAGCTTAACTCCCCCATCCCATGCAGGCACTTAGCTACAGCCTGACTGGGCTGAAGCCATCCCTGGCACAGGGCCCAGGCTTCCCAAGTGGCTTAACACCCTGTACACAGACAGGGGTGGCTTAACTGCCCCCCTGGTGGGGCCCAAGCCACCCCCGTCTGTGTGCAGGGTGTGAGTCACCCCCCACCCCCACATGGGGCCTGAGTCACACCCCCGAGCATGGGACCCAAGTCACTCCTTCCTCCCCATGTACAGGGCCCCAGCCAGCCACTGCCCCCAGAAGCGCAGGGCCCAAGCCACCCTCCAGCTTCTCACCTCCCCTCAGATCTGGCCCACCCCAGACCACTGACTCCAGCCTGTCCATCCACCTGAATGAGGCTGGGGCTGGCGATGGCATCCTGGCATGGCAGCAGGCAGAGTTGGGTGGTAGACGGGGAGCCACAAATGACTCCTTAAAAAGCCATGTATGGCTTGGAGCTGCCCTGCCTCCTCTTAAAAATGGCAGTGGCAGGCAGAAGAGGTGGCAGGACACCATTCTGTGGCATTTCACCAACAAACAGGCCTGGACAAGAATGTGATACCTTATTCACATTTAATAGTGCTCAACCTTGTGAATAGTCTCATTGACTTCATTGGGACTTCACATGGAAAAGGTATAACTGAGTGTACATAAGGCTCCTCTGTGTTTAGAGGTGGCCAATTTTTGGAAAAAGTTGAATTTCTCTGCAGAATATTCCTGCCTCCCCGCTTATAACTGACTATATATCCCAAGTCAGGAAAGCCTCCTTATTCAGCAAAGATGCTTCAGCACATGCTTAATTCCCATTGCTGAAGCACTTTCCAGAATTGGGGCACTGGATATTTTCCTATTTCTCAGCTGAAAGCTATACAGAAGGTAGATTTCCACAGCAGTAGTTGATTGTATGCCTTATTACCGTATGAGCTAATAAGAGCACATTGAAGTCAGGCCACCATAGAATGAGCACTTGATACTTGGTACCAAGAAGATTTGGAAAATCTAAATCTGTCAAACTAAAATTTCCCTGTAGTTTCAGTGGGAAATACTATTCCCTTTTTTCTCTGACATAAACTCTTTGTAGCCTTACTGCATACTTTTTAAAAACTTCTCTCCCTGCTGCTCCCTGAGATTGATGCATTTGAGTGGTTGAATTAGTGATTACCATTCTCACAACCTCCCAAACCTATTATCTTTCCCTTCCCTTTCCCCTGATTGTCCTTATCTCTCTCATCTCTGCTGTAACCTTTTCAGGTATTCACCCCCTGGCTTCCGTACTCACACTCCAGATCTGTCTCCTGCAATGGATTTTCCCCAGAATAGATTGAGACTGAGTACCTGCAATTTTTATTGAATTCAAAGGAAGTTATGGATACTCAGTATCTCTGAGGATAAGTTCACAAGGCTCTGACATGTGGCATTCTGGGCAGCTGCCTATCTACTGTAAAACAGATTCTGCAAAAACTGTCACAAACTCAATAAAATGCTCTTATTAGCTGACGTAATAGCATAGGGATGTCTGCCAGGAGTTGTGGACCTTACATGCGGTCCTTTGATAAATATCTTTGTGTGTGTTTAGTATTAACGAAAGTATTACCATCTGTTTACTTTGCACAAATACACATTGCATTTTTGCACAAATCCTAGCTTGAATTGCATAAGCTAAGCTAGGCATTGTATCCACCAGAATGGGTGACAACAGTTTAAATGAAGTGGGCCATGTTATGCATAAAAGTAGGTCATGGGATAAATGTACTGCTGGAACACAGCTTTATACTAATTTTCCCAGTAAGCTGCATCATAAATATTAACTGTCCTGAACACATACACATAGGCTCATGGTTTTGGCTTTGAGCCCTTCACGTGGAAGCTAGAGAATGAGCTCTGACTTAAGGAAGTGGGAATGTTAGGAACTCTGAGTTACCATCAGTAATGGGCTCTTTACTGCCTCAAGCTCTTCCAGCCAAATAAAAACACAACACTTAACTGGGGAAAGTTGCAGCATAAGGCCTGATTCTGCAAAATTGAACTACAGGAGTAAGCCTACTGACTTTAATGTGATTATTCTGCAACAGTAATAATTGTTTGCATGAATAAAGATTTCCAGGGTTGCCCACCCCATGATAAAGGAATTATTTCTGAGCCAGGTCTGAAGTTGGTATAAATTGGCATCATTTAATTAACTTGAACGTGGCTGTGCGAACTACCACATACATTCCCGGTCAGACCCCATTGTACTATTATCACAGAATAGGATATTTTTTGACTCAGAGGATATATGTTGTAAAATATTTAGGAGTGCCCTGCAGGGATCTTGTATCAGTCTTATCACTCACTGTTGTGGCACAAGGAAGCAGATTAAACCTATCTGAAGTCACAAAGAAGATTTTTACAGTACCTATGTTACATTCTCCTGCCTGACTCAAGGAGAAAGTACCACGAATCCACTGCAAAACTGTCTGTCAGAATTTTTCACTCTCAAGTAGTATTGCTACTAATACAAGTATTTACCTCTTTTCACTCAGGCTGTGTCAACACTTGCATTCTTCTTTTGAAAGAGGCATGCAAATGAAGGAAACCAAAAATGCAAATGAGGCACTGATTTACATATCTGGTGCCTCATTTGCATAATCTCTTTCAAAAGAAGTAAAGTGGTATAGCTGAGGATCTTTCAAAAATAAACCCCATCTTCAAAAGAATCCTTCTTTCTATCTTGTTTCAGGAAGAAGGGTTCTTTCGAAGATGGGGGTTATTTTCGAAAGAGCCATGTCTACATTTCTTTTCTTCTTTCAAAAGAAGCTCTTTTGAAAAGGGATTATGCAATGAGGCACCAGATACGTAAATCAGTGCCTCATTTGGATTTTCTGTTTCCTTCATTTGCATGCCTCTTTTAAAAGAGGAATGTGAGTGTAGACACAGTTCTATTGTTTTCAAAGTGTTTTGCTCTGGGTATGTTTACATTACGAAAATAGGTGACATTTGTTAAGGTCCATTTTCTAGTGCCCAGTTTTGTAAAGTTGAAGGTGCATGTTCACATTAGCACATAAAGGCCGTGGCTACACTAGCCACCTTTCAGAAGGGTCATGGTATTGAGCCACTTTGGCAGATGCTAATGAGGCACTGCCATGAATATGCAGTGCCTCAGTAGCATAATGCTGGCTGTGCACATTTTGAAAATGCTGCTTTCAAAACACACGCTGCCCACGTAGACAGCGGCCTTTTGAAATGATCTCCCAGACTTTGAAAACCCCTTCTTCCCATTTGGTTTTGGTAAGAAGGGGCTTTCAAAGTCCGGGGTTCCCTTCAAAAAGCGCCTGTGTACACGGGCAGCGTGCATTTCAAAAGCAGCAATTTTGAAATGCACTTGTCTGCCATTATGCTCACAAGGTTCTGCATACTCATAGAAATACCCTATTAGCATCTGCCCAAATTGCTCATCACCGTGGCCCTTCCAAAAGGCAGGGGCTAGTGTAGCCATGGCCAAAGTCAACAAAGTACTTCCCCAGTATGACAGCCAGGTTTGACTTTGTCAGCAATGCACTGTGGGTACCTATCCCATAGTTCCTGATGCCCCATTGCATTGTGGGTTTCTGTCTCACTGTGTGATGGGACAAAAATGTGCCATGCATCATTCTGGGTGTGTGTTGTCAGCATCCCATAATGCACTTGTCTCCTTCTGCTTTGGAAAGCAATAGCAAAAAGTGTTTTCATGCCCTTTTTCACACCTATGCAGATGCCTTTCCAAGGCTAGCATGAAAACCATACAGCGTAAAACCATTGTGGCAAGTATTATGAGTACCTCATGTATTGTGATGCAGTATGTTGCAGAGCCTAAGCAGCCATCAGAGCGATGAAGACTCCAAGGAGGACACAGACATATACCAATGTGAGACTGGAGAGGAGGAACATGGAGATGCTGGCTGTACGCGATGCTTCTTACACAATGGAGTGCTGGTTCTGGTGCCATGAAACAAGCTCAGACTGGTGAGACGGCGTTGCTCTGAAGGTATAGAATGATCAGCAATGGCTACAAAACTTCCACATACATAAGGCCGCTTGCATGGAATTTTGTCATTTGCTTTTCTCCCAACCTGAAGCACTGTGGTACCAAAATGAGACCTGCTCTGACAGTTCACAAGTATGTGGCAATTGCTGTGTGGAAGCTTGCAACACCAGAAAGCTACTGGTCAGTGGGAAATCGATTTGGAGTTGGCCAATCTACAGTAAGGGCTGCTGTGATCCAGGTAGCCAATGCAATCATTACCCTTCTGCCATGAAAGACAGTGTCTCTGGGAAACGTGCAGGACATAGTGGACGGTTTTGCCATGATGGGGTTCCCTAATTGTGCAAGGCAATAGATGGAAAACACATCCCTATCCTGGCAACAGAGCACTTTGCCACAAAGTACATGAACCTGACCAATCTGATTAGCTTCTATGACAAGGTAAGAAGCTCTGTGGACATGGGGAAGTCAGTGGATGTGATATACCTTGACTTCAGCAAAGCTTTTGATATGGTCTCCCATAACATTCTTGTCCATAAGTTAAGGAAATATGGATTGGATCCTTGGACTATAAGAGGGATAGGAAGCTGGCTTGATGGTCGGGCCCAACGAGTAGTGGTCAATGGCTCAATATCTGGATGGCAGTCAGTTTCAAGCAGAGTGCCACAAGGCTCGGTTCTGGGGCCAGTGTTGTTCAACATCTTTATTAATTATCTGGATGAGGAACTGGATTGCACCCTCAGCAAGTTTGCGGATGACACAAAACTAGGGGGAAAAGTAAATACGTTGGAGGGTAAAGACAGACTCCAGAGTGACCTGGATAAATTGGAGGATTGGGCTGAAAGAAATCTGATGCAGTTCAACAAGGAGAAGTGTAGAGTCCTGCACCTGGAGTGGAAGAATCTTAAGCATTGTTACAGGCTGGGGACCGACTGGCTCAGCAGCAGTACGATGGAAAGGGACCTAGGGGTTATGGCGGATGAAAGGCTGTATATGAGTAAACAGTGTGCCCTTGCAGCCAGGAAGGCTAATGGCATACTATGGTGCATTAGGAGGAGCATTTCAAGCAGATCTAGAAAAGTAGCTGTTCCCCTTTATTCAGCAATGGTGAGGCCACATCTGGATGACTGTGTCCAGTTTTGGGCCCCTCAATATAAAAAGGATGGCGATGTGCTGGAGCAGGTTCATCGGAGGGCAACAAAAATGTTTAAGGGGCTGGAGCACAAGACCTATGAGGATAGGTTGAGGGATTTGGGCTTGTTTAGTTTACAGAAGAAAAGACTTGGGGGTGATTTAATAGCAGCCTTCAACTTTCTGAAGGGGAGCTCTAAAGAGGAGGGTGATAAACTGTTCTCAGTGGTGTCAGATGACAGAACAAGGAGTAATGGTCTGAAGTTGAAGAGGGAGAGGTGTAGGTTAGATATTAGGAAAAACTACTTCACCAGGCGGGTGGTGACGCATTGGAATGCGTTGCCTAGAGAGGTGGTGGATTCTCCATCCCTCGAGTTTTTAAGTCCCGGCTTGACAAGGTCCTGGCAGGGATGACTTAGTGGGAGTTGATCCTGGTTGAAGCAGGGGGCTGGACTAGATGACCTCATGAGGTCCCTTCCAGCCCTATGATTCTATGATTCTATGGTAACTGCAAGGGGCACTTCTCCATGGTATTGCAGTCATTGGTGGATCACAAGGGCCATTTCTCCATCATCAAAGTCGGCTGATCAGGACAGGTGCAAGATGTGCTCATCTTTAGGTTTTCTGGTCTGTTCAGAAAGCTGCAGAATGGGACTTTCTTCCCAGACAAGAAAATCATCATTGTGGAGGTAGAGATGTCAATAGTGACCCTGGGTGACCTTGCTCCTTTGGCTCAGGAAGCCATTCACAAGCAGCCTGGACAGCAGTAAGGAGCAGTTCAACTACAGGCTGAGCAAATGCAGAATAGTGGTAGAATGTGCCTTTGGCCATTTGAAAATCAGGTTCAGGAGCCTCCTGACTTGTTTAGATCTCAGTCAGGGAAATATTTGCCTCCTGGTGGCAGCCTGCTTCATGCTTCATATTTTATGTGAGAGCAAGGGGAAAAATTGCATGCCAAGCTGGAGGGCTGAGGCAGATCACCTGGCCAGTAATTCTGAGCTGTCAAACACCAGGGCAATAAGGAGAGCACAGTGAGGGATACTGCTAATAGGGAGGCTTTGAAAAACAACTTTATTAATGATCAGAAGTCAACAGGACAGTCATCGTGGTTGCTCTGAAGGAGGTGCCCCCAGAATGATGTTTGCTTGCCTGTAAAGCTTCTAACACCACTCACCTCATGCAACCCAAGCAATAAAGACCCCGATTTTGTGAACTTCATCATTTTTATTCAGTATAAACTAAAGGAGTTCATGGCAGAGGCGTCAGGAGTGGGTAAGCAAGGGACTTTTGCAGTCAGAGGTGGGGGAATTGTCAGCTTTCTGCTCTCAGAGGAGTCGTTGGGACTGGAGTGGGGGTTAGGGAATATGGCGTTCTCCACAGATGTTTGCAGTTGGGCTCTGTACTCCTGTACCAGCCACCACAGGAGCTCTGTTTGCTGCCCCGTCAGCTGCACCATCTCCTTCTAGGTCTCCAATTCACACTGTCTTAGGGCTCTCCTTTTACCCCGATCAGCTTGTCTCTCCTCCACGCATTTAATTGTGTCCTGTCCTTGCAGACGGCTTCTATGTGCTCCATGAACATGTCTTCCAGCATTCATTTTCTCCTGTTGATCTGTGCCAGTCTAACAGCTGAGGGGATATGGTCAGACAAGAAGGGGCCCAAGAGGCTGCTGTTGAACACACTGCAACAAAGCACCAATGGAGGCCAGACATTAAGAAGATACAGTCACTGCACATGAGATAAGTTTAACAATACACAAAGGAATGTTATGAAAGAACCTCTGTGAAACACAAAAGGGATGTATTCTGTGCAAGGGCTATTTTGGCTTTTAAGCATCTTCTGTGTGAAGGCACTACACAGAGATTTTAAGGGACCTGCTCCAGTCAGTTCCCTGCCAGCCATGGTAAGGGGAACGCTTCCAAGCCTGTGATGATACAAGTAGTTTTTGCAACGGTGCACGCTGCAAGCTGGCAGACCGGGGGGGACTAAGGACTATGTTAGTGGTGGTCATCATGTGCTTCTCCTTCCCCTTTGTTGAGGCATTGAGCATTTCCCTTCCCCCAGTGGCCCAAGGAAAGAAAGGGAAGTGGACGCAGGCACAACCATGGCAGTGTGGTTGTGCTATCGGGCTTTGTGTCTCTCGCAATCACGGCATGCTACTGCTCCCCACTCCGCTGGCACAGTGACAGCTTCTGTCCCCGCAGCAACCCAGGAAAGAGGGTGGGGGTGATCCAGGCATGGCGGAACAGCTTTGAACTTCCCCCCTGCAGTTCTCTTGGGCACCACCTGCCCCACCCCGCATCCCACTGCTGGCACAATGTAAATTTCCTTTCGCCTAGCAGCCTGGGGAAAGGAGAAGAGTAGTTTGAGCATGGTGGAGCAACTTGTACATTCATGTAGTCTCTTAACGCTCCTTCCCCTGCTTCCTCTAGGTTGCCAAAAGAGATATTAGTCTGCTTAGTCTAACAAACTTTGATAAGGAGTGGATGTTGACTCAATGTGGACACAAGAGCTGTGTCTACACGTGCACGCTACTTCGAAGTAGCGGCACTAACTTCGAAATAGCGCCCGTCGCAGCTACACGCATCGGGCGCTATTTCGAAGTTAACTTCGACGTTAGGCAGCGAGACGTCGAAGTCGCTAACCTCATGAGGGGATCGGAATAGCGCCCTACTTCGACATTCAACGTCGAAGTAGGGACCGTGTAGACGATCCGCGTCCCGTAACGTCGAAATTGCCGGGTCCTCCATGGCGGCCATCAGCTGGGGGGTTGAGAGATGCTCTCTCTCCAGCCCCTGCGGGGCTCTATGGTCACTGTGGGCAGCAGCCCTTAGCCCAGGGCTTCTGGCTGCTGCTGCGGCAGCTGGGGATCCATGCTGCAGGCACAGGGTCTGCAACCAGTTGTAGGCTCTGTGTATCTTGTGTTGTATAGTGCAACTGTGTCTGGGAGGGGCCCTTTAAGGGAGCGGCTTGCTGTTGAGTCCGCCCTGTGACCCTGTCTGCAGCTGTGCCTGGCACCCTTATTTCGATGTGTGCTACTTTGACGTGTAGACGTTCCCTCGCAGCGCCTATTTCGATGTGGTGCCGCGCAACGTCGAAGTTGAACTTTGATGTTGCCAGCCCTGGAGGACGTGTAGACGTTATTCATCGAAATAGCCTATTTCGATGTAGGCTTCACGTGTAGACGTAGCCAAGGACTGTCATTATGCTGTGTGGTCCATGACACCAGATTACTTACTGGTGGCTTGGCATGGAAAGGTATTCTACTGAGGAGGTCAGAAGAAGGCAGGCCTCACCAAAAACCTTGTGAGAAGAATTAAAGGGTACCTGTCTGAGAACTTTATGGAGATGTACAAGGAGGATTGGCACTGTCTCTAGACACTCTAACAAGCTGTTCCAGGAGGCCCAGACTGAATAGATACACAGCCCACCACAGATCACACCCAACTGCCTTAACACACTTGTAGCATTATTAAAAATGAGAACTCACCAGAAATGCCCTCCCCACCACCAGGATCTAGCTGTGAAATGTCCTGGGAGGAGGAGATGAGATCGAACATTACAAAAAGCTCCCATATGTCAGTGAATTCAGCTGTTCCATTCACCTGCTGACCATTCTCCTCCTCCTCCTCCTCTTCCTCATCCTTATTCTGACCTCCTCAATAGGGCACCTTTGCTGTCGTCAGGGGCTTCCTGAGGAATCTCTCATAGATATCCACAGACTGTTTGGGGTCAGTGGTTGGGTCACTCCCTTGAATCCCAGACACCTGCTCAAAGAAGCAGCATGTTTGCAGTGATCACCCAGAACATCTGTTTGCTTCCTTTGTTTTATGCTACGCCTGCCTGAGGGCCTTGATGTTCAGGTGGGAGTTCTGGGTGTCCCTAGTGTACCCCTTCTCCTCTATGCCTTGTGAAACCTTGGTGTATATTTATGTGTTTCTTTTTCTGCTTCATAGTTTTCCCAACGCAACAATGAGGTTCTGAATCACCTGCATTCTCCATGGTGGAGCTCGTCTGCGAGCCGGGGTACTCATGGCCAGATGTGCTGCTGAGGTATGCTATTGAGGTGTGCTGCTCACCACGCTGGCCACACAGAAAATGATATTCAGATTTTGCTAGGCTCCTTCCTACACTCCTGAGCCGTGTCTACACGTGCACGCTACTTCGAAGTAGCGGCACTAACTTCGAAATAGTGCCCGTCACGGCTACACGCGTCGGGTGCTATTTCGAAGTTAACTTCGACCTTAGGTGGCGAGACGTCGAAGTCGCTAACCCCATGAGGGGATAGGAATAGTGCCCTACTTCGATGTTCAACGTCGAAGTAGGGACCGTGTAGTCGTTGCGCGTCCCGCAACGTCGAAATTGCAGGGTCCTCCATGGTGGCCATCAGCTGAGGGGTTGAGAGACGCTCTCTCGAGCCCCTCAGCTCAATGGTGGCCGTGTGGAGCGGCCCCTTAAAGGTCCCCTCCCCCTCCCTTCCTGTGCAGGAAGCTGAGGGAACGTGCAGGCGGCAGCCCAGACATGCGGCCGGCCTGCACGTCCCTCAGCCACCCAGAACAGGGCCAGCACCTGCCATGGCTGCCCGGCAGCCCCCCCAGTGCCCCGGGGGACCCCCCCAAGGGGAGCCAGGGCAGCCAGCCCAGCCAGGTGGGCAGCCAGGCTGGCAAGCGGCAGCGGGGCCCCTCCTGGACGGAGGCCGAGCTGCGGGACCTGCTGGGGCTCTGGAGCGAGGAGAAGGTGCTCCAGGTAATGGGGAGCAAGAGGCGGAACGCGGATGCGTTCGCTCGGCTGGCCGACGGCCTGGCTGCCCGGGGTCACCCTGCCCGCACTCCTGATCACATCAGGAGTAAGGTGAAGGAGCTGCGTCAGGATTACTCCTGGGCCCGGGATGCGGCCAGCCGATCTGGGGCCGCCCCCATCACTTGCCCCTTTTACAGGGAGCTCAGGGACATCCTGGGCCCCCGGCACACCTCCTCCCCTCTGGCCACCCTTGATACTTCGGCCGACGAGCCCCAGCAGGCCCTGCAGCCGGAGTCCGCCCCGGAAGTAAGCCCTGCACCCTGGGGGCCCCCCCCGGAGCCCACCCCCAGGACATCGCGGCAGGAGGAGGAGGAGGAGGAGGAGGGGGGCTCCTCCTCCACAGAATCCGGGCTGCAGGTCCTCCTCCTGCCATCCCAGAGCAGCAGCCGGGCCTCCGCTCCCCGGGGATCTCCAGACCATGGGAGTGGACCGACAGGTATGTACCCCCCTCTGGTGTACACCCCTGGGCTTGAGGGGCGGGGGGTAATAGATATGTGTCCAGGGCCCCCCACATGCTCACATGGCCATGGCCCCAAGGACAGCAGGGCCATGGCCCTCACAGCAGTGCATCAGCCCCTGTCCCCCGCCACACCGCACGACAGTGCCATGCCCCATCCCCGGGGCAGGGGGGAGCGGAACCTCAAAGGGCCCCCGAGAGGAGGGGGTGGGACACCCCGCAGCAGCAGCAGCAGCAACAGCAGCAGCAGCAGCATGTGATGGAGTGGGGGGAGCGCAAAAGGGAGACTCAGGCTACATATGAGCAACAAGAGCCGAATAGCTCCCAGGGGCAAAGGATGATCGTGGGGCTACAGCTGGCAGGTGACACCTCTGCCCTGAACAAAGAGGAGGGAGGAGCCGAGCTGGATTGGAATTGGGAGGGGAGGGCGGGGGCCACAGGTAGAAGCTAGGGGAAGGGAGAGCTGGAAGGCAGCCAGCCTGAGGAGGGGGAAAGCTGCATCCCAGAGGGGCACCCCTTGGGGTCTTCTCCCCAGGACGGGTTGGAAGGACTGTCTCTTCTGACAGCTGGTGCTGTCACTCCTGGGAGAAACTGGGCATCTGTGGCCTAAGAAACCTCTCCTGTCAGACCCTGCAGAGTGAAGTGAGAGTCGCTCCCACCAGGGGACGGGGTGCAGTGCAGGGGGACCCCTGAACCCCATCCATCACAGCAGTATCTCCCGGGGACGGGGATGGGGAACCTGCAGCACAGGGTTGCGGGGATGGGGAACCTGCAGCACAGGGGGGACAAAGGCCACGGCTCGGGGCCCACACTAATGCCTGCCTCCATTCTTCTTCCCCCCCTCCTCTCCTGTGTCCCGCACCTGCACCATCAGAAGGACCGGAAGAGAGCGCCGGCGAGGCATCAGTGGTCCCGGAGAGCCCTCCGGGGCCATAGCTCCAGGCAAGCCCCTTGGCCGAGGACCGACTGGCCCCACGGCGGGCTAGACGGTGGACCCCGCGCCACCACCAGCCGACGGCGACGGACCCCCAGCTGCTGGCCATCCACCGTCGGCAGCTGGAGGTCGCGGAGCAGCACCTGCAGCTGCAGGAACGGGCGCTGGCCTGGCGCCAAGAGGCATGGGGGGCCTACATGGAGACTTTCAACCGCCTGGTGGACTACCTGGCCCCCCATGCCGCGCCGGCCGCCGCAGCGCCCGAAGTGCCTGCTCCACCCGCCGCACCACCAGCTGCTCCGCCCATCGCCGTCCCGTCCGCCGTCGCCCCGCCACCCATCGCCAAGGGCCGGAGCGTCGAGGGACCCCTGGAGCCAGCTGAGACTCGCCGGGCATATCTTCCGGTCCGCCCCGCCCCCAGCCAGCCCCGGACAGGGCTGCGGCGGCGGTGGGGCTCCTGGCCGCCCACGCCCAGTGCCGGACTTTAGGGGCGAGGGGCCCGGGACATGGCCCCCCCCTTGTATATAGTTGGGACTTATTATTTTGTGCCCCCCGTTTGCCCCGTCCCCCCCATGTAAATAGTTCTCCCCTTTATCCTCCCTGGTTTTCTTTTTATTACTGAGCACACTTTTTTATTACTATTGTTTTATTTGTACTTATTACTTTGGTTCCACACGTTGTATATAGTTTGTTCCTGTTTTATATATTTATAGTTAAAAAAAAAAGTTCTAAAAGAAAAAGCAGTTTGAGTTCAGCCACAAGTGCGTGCTGTCAGTTGTCCAGGAAAAGTGGGAGGGGGGGTGCGGTTGGGTGCTCCATGGTGTGGGCGTTGGGGCAGGAGTGTGGTGGAGGAAGGGGCGGGCAGTGGGGGGCCTGGAAGAGTTCACCCCGCGGCCTCATCATCAAAGTGGGCCCGCAGGGCCTCCCGGACCCGGGTCCCTTCGGGGTCCACCTGCCGACTAGGGGCAGCGGGTGGCTGCACGTCGGCCCTGCCGGCCTCCACAGCGCAGCCCTGGAAAAAGGCCTCCCCCTTGCTCTCCACCAAATTGTGCAGGGTGCAGCAGGCACCCACAATCAGGGGGATGTTGTTGGGGCCCGCATCCTGGCGGGTCAGGAGACATCTCCAGCGTCCTTTCAGGCGGCCAAATGAGCGCTCCACCACCTGGCGCACGTGGTTCAGGCACTGGTTGAAGCGCTCCTGGCTAGCGGAGAGATGGCCCACGTACGGGTGCATGAGCCAGGGCCGGAGGGGGTATGCTGCATCTGCGATGATGCAGAGGGGCATGGTGGTGTCCCCCACAGGGATCTCCCGCTGGGGGATGTAGGTCCCCGCCTCCAGCCGGCGGCACAGGCCTGAGTTCTGGAAAACCCGGGCGTCGTGGGTGCTGCCAGGCCAGCTCACATAAATGTCCTGGAAACGTCCCCGGCTGTCCACCAAGGTCTGGAGGACCACAGAATGGTAGCCCTTGCGATTCAGGTATCGTCCTCCACTGTGATGCGGGGCGCGGATGGGGATGTGAGTCCCATCCAGAGCCCCGAAGCAGTTGGGGAAGCCCAGGGTGGCAAAGGCCACAATGGTGGCATCTGGGTCCCCCAGCCTCACGAGCCTGTGCAGGAGCATGGCGTTCATGGCACGCACAACCTGCAGGGAAAGCACATGGGACAGCACCAATGAGGGGTGAGCAGGGTGTGCGTGGCCCTGCCCTGCCCTGCCCTGCCGTGCCCTGCCCTCCCCTGCCCTGCCCTGCCCTGCCCTCCTCTGCCCTGCCCTGCCCTCCTCTGCCCTTGTCTTTCCCATGTCTTTCCCATGTCTTCATTTTACAGGCTCTGGATTTGTTCTTCATGCTGCTTGTTATCTGCGCCATTTTTTTATTCAAGGTTTAGAACCCACAATGAGACCAAAGAGAGCCTTTTCTGTGTTTCATGTGTAAACTATATTTCTGACAGATTCCATCTACTCAGATAAGTCATCCTCAGCCCACTCCATGCTAAAGCCTATTCAGTATTTATCTAGCTTCCTACAGAAGAGTTTGATTGGAACATCACTAAATACGATCTTTATGGTATAAGAAGGATGTGATATTCTTAATCCAGCCTGTTTATCCAATAAATGTACTCTCACAGAAAATATCTGATGGCATTTTTCAGCTGTTATTAGTCAGATTTATTACTAAATAATCCTAGATAAAAGAGTCAGACACACCAATAGGACATTCCAGAAAGTGTCCTGCTCCCAATCCCCCAAATCCAGTGTGGTGACAAGTATCAGAGAGTGTTAGTCTGTACCTTCAAGAACAACAAGAAGTCCTGTGGCACCTTATAGACTATTTTGGAGCATAATCTTTCATGGGCAAAGACCCGGCGTCTTTGCCCACAAAAGCTTATGCTCCAAAATATCTGCTAGTCTATCCAGTCAAATCCAGTAAGGTATCTGATTTTGGAGTCTGAGTACACCAGAACTTTCAAATAGCACTTTTTATCCCAAAGGATCTTGGTGTGTTTCAAATTTGACACGTTCTGCTCTAACGATATCACCTCTAAAGTGCAGATGCTTCTGGCATGAAGGGCAGCTCCAGTCTTACTGGACACCAGAGTGAAAAGACATCTTGGCTAAAGCTACCAAGATAAAATCTAGCCTTTTGAAAAATCAGAAGACTCATACACAAACAAATAGGATGTTAACTAATTTATCATCTATAGACATAGAAGAGATGAGTTGAACCAGCTGTCATTCATGGCAGTCCAACTATTTCATTAGTTTTTCTTATACCATTAAAGTTGGGGTGAAAGTAACTTAAATGCCTTACTGGTATGTGGGGCAGGTTGGCCCTTGGGCAAATGGCAGGGAGAAGGGGAGAAGGCCTTGAGTGGAAAGGGTGAGGGTGAGGAGGGTGAGGAGGCCAGTGTCCCCCAGCCAGCCCTTCAGTGCTGTCCATCCCTCTCCATCCAGGGCTCTAGCTGCAGCTGCTCCTTCCCTCTCTGTATTTGCCCTGCCAATACAGTCCTTAAAGTGAGGCTGCAGCAGCTCTCTAATACCAGCTGTGTACTAGCCCATATACCAGCAGCCACTTTCTTATCAGTTCTCCATACCAGCCCACCTCTGAGTAAAGCATCTCTCCCAGCTACTATCTATGACTTGATCACCATTCCAAATGTACCACCAACCTTAATATCTTGGACAGATTTCACCTGCACATCCCTGATCTAGAGAGAGGCTGCTGCACAACCAGAAGCTGTCTAATCTCTTTTTCTCCAGACACAAACTCACTGGAGCCCACTTATTGTGAACTCAGATACATCAAAATTCCATGTATCGTACATTCAAACAAAACTCCTGACTAGTCACTCTTGCACGATCATGTACAAATGGCAAATCCAGTTATTATGACCTTCTCCATACAGAAACTTAAGCACGCACCTAACTTTTAAGTTCTTGAGTTCTCCGACTGAAGCCAAAGGGAGTATGCACAATGTTAAAGTTAGTCTGATGTTCCTTGCTGAATTTGGGCCATGACAAATAAGTTATATTGCAAATAAATAACTTCCTGACCAGATGCTTTTATCTGGCAGATGGACAGAAAGATAAATGAAGATAACATTGATTTAAAAGATATAATCAAATCCTCACATTACGAAAATCAGTGTGGCTCTCCTTCCATTGACTTCAGTGGAACCACACTGATTTACAGCAGTTAAGGTTCTGGCCCATCATTTTCTTGTTGATATATTTCTTTTAACACATGGGTGATCAATATTTTCACAAAAGTAAAAACAGCTTAAAACTTTTGTAGAAAAAGAGGAAAGAAAAGGAAGCTGAAGCACCAACAGCTCTTATTTTATCTCAGGTTTTGCCACAATTAAACAGAATCTGAAATGGGCTGCTACCCTGGCCACATACTTTTACATTTTTAGCCTTGGAAAACATACAGACTCTGACTCCTTGTGTCAGAGTAAGGGCCTCCACACATTGTCCACGCATTACACTTTTTGATCCTGTTCAAAAGTGCTACCCTGTGCAGCTCCATGCATCAAAGGAACACTTGTACACTCTGGGATCTATTTCAGCCCTTAGGCAATGAGACCAAAAGACCCGTCTCATAAATTCTAATTCAAAAGTTTTTAGTTATCAAGAGGAAGTTTCCAATTGCTCTCTCACATGTGGGAAAATATGTAAGCTACTGAGAGGACCTTTTGTCTGGGACTTTAATGGGGGCAATTTGCAAAGGGGGAGTGCAAAGGTTCTAATATGCAGTGTGCACAGACAGTAAGCAGGCACATACTTGGTATTTAATGAAATTCCATGAATCATTAGCTATACAATAACCATAGGGTTCTATAAATCACCTGCAAAGATTTTTCAGCACTAAAGTCGAACAGCCCAGTGGCAAAGTAGAACACCTAACTGAGACTAGGAAGCGGGAAGAAGGAAAAGAGAATGATAAAATGAGGGGCCACACAATGGACTATCCTTTAGCTGCCCTGCCAATCCAAAATTAAATCCTCTTGCTTTCACATGTTGGCTTTGCAGAAAAACAAGGCAATAAAACAAAACTTGTTCTAATAAAAACACTAAGTTCTGAGAAAACAAAGCGTACCATGAAGATCACAGGCATTTCAGACATCTGACCTGGAAAACAAAACCGTGGAAATGTTAATTATAGCTTTTCGCTCATTCACCCATCTGATGGAGTGGGTCTTTCAGAATTCCTTTCTAGATTTTTTTTTTTTTTTAAATTAAATCACTTCTCCACAGGAAAGCATAAGCTCGAGTCTTCCTCATTAATTGACATGGAACTGTTGTTTTTAGACAGTCTGCATAACCTTCTTAAGTGTATATTCCATTTTGGGAACACATTAACGTGTACTTAATTTAACAGGACTACATTTTCATTCATTTTATTCAAGAAAGATGTAATGGCCCAGATTCTCTGCTATAGCCAAGATCCATTTTGGCTGATCAGAGATCTCTGATTCACTGCCTGGCTTGTTCGTACCCCAGCACAAGACAGAGCAGCCTGGTAGCACCCAACCAATTTGCACTGCTTGATATGTATGCGTTTGCTTTCAGTTCATCCCACTGCCAAGTTTCTCATTCCTGTCCACTCACTTGGGGTGCATCTACACTTGCATTCCTCTTTTGAAAGAGGCATGCAAATGAAGGAGATCAAAAATTCAAATGAGGTGCAGATTTGCATACAGGGCATCTCATTTGCATATTATTCTTTCGAAGAGCTTATTTCAAAAGAAGAAGAGCAGTGTTGACACTGCTCTTTTGAAAGTAAACCCCATCTTTGAAAACACCCTTCTTTCCTTTTTTTATGGGCAGAAGGATTCTTTCGAAGATGGGGTTTACTTTCGAAAGAGCAGTGTCTACCCTGCTTTTCTTCTTTCAAAAGATGCTCTTTTGAAAGAAGAATATGCAAATGAGGTGCCAGATATGTAAATTTGCACCTCATTTGCATCTTGATTCCCCTCATTTGCATACCTCTTTCGAAAGACGAATGCAAGTGTAGATGCACCCTTGGAGATGTAGCATTTTACAAAATTACATTCATTATCCAGACTTTTTTCCCCTTCAGAGCTAATCAAGTACCTTCCTCACCTATGCAGATGCAGAAAGCAAGGTACAAAGGCAACAGCAAATCCTAGCAACAACTCAGTACATTATCCAAGCCGCCAATGGGGGTGCGGCCAGGGAGGGGAGCAAAGGGGGCAACTGCGACAGGCCCTGGAGATTCAAAAGGGCCCAGGGATCCCAGCTGCCTCTGCTGCCCTGGGCCCTTTATATGTCTGCTGGGGCATTGGGTTGTGTGCTCTGGGCAGCACTGAAGGGCTGCCAGTGGAAGGGTAGTTCCCAGCCCCGTTCCTTCTGCCCAAGCCCCTCCCCACCTTGCCCAGGGGCAATTCTGTTGGCCTCTCTGATATCATCTTAAATTTAAAGGAACCATTCTGGGGCACAGATTACGTGTACCATTGATGTCAGTGAGCTTTAGCACTGGGGACCAAAATTACCCACCAGACAAGTTCAACAGAATGACACTAGGGACAAAATAGTCCCTATGGGTAAAATGTTGAAAAGCATTTAGGTGACTTTCAGTATGACTTCGGCTCCCAAGCGCCTAATTCACTTTTGAAACTGGCAGTTAAGCTGGTATATCACTTCAGTTGCTTTGGAAAATTGTACTCTGTGAACCTAAGAAAATAAGCCTGTTAATGGCCCTTGTATTAGAGAGGTGAGTAAACACGAGTTACTGGCGCTTGCAGAAAAATGGCAGAGCAATCTGAGAGGCAGCTACATGCATGTGAGCCACTTTCACTGCACCACACACAGACTTCTGAAAGCAACCCGAGTATATTAAAAACAGAGGCCACAGGCAGCCAGAGTGACAGCCCCTCTAATCAAATGTACTTGAAGGAGCGTTAATTCGTTTTCCAGATTTGGTGATTCTCGACTCCCCGCCCCTCCCTTCCCTTTGAAAAGGGGTCACCAAGTGCAGCTAAAATCCTCACATACCAGCAGTACTGCCATCAAGGTGGTATTTAGTCCACACTGCATAAGAGGGGGATGAGGGGGAGAGAATAAAAGAGATAATAAAGCAGCACAATGATAATCCACTTACCTTTAAGTACCAGCACAGCAATCTAGATCTAATATGTTTGATGGTTGCCAGCTAGTTCTCATGATCATTTGTTCACATCACAATAAAAGCACCGCACAGCATGCTTGCCTGTCTCTACCCAAGAGAGGCCCCAGTATTAAAACAGCAGGGCGGTTTCAGGTAAAGAATCCGAGTAAATTAGCAGAGTTCTGCGCATACAATGCCTGCCTGCACTGCACCAGGATCTAGATTTTATTTTTGTTTTCTATCACGCCCATCAATCTGGAAAACTGAGTGTATAAAATCTATCAGATACTGCTAATACTGTATGGCAAAACCTGAAAGGCCTTTTATCCCAGCTATTCTCTCCATTAAAGGTGCAATGGTTAGCATTAGAGCAGACCCACCAATGTGATTTCTCCATGGAGAGCAATTAAGAAAGAGTGCTGTGAAAGAATCATGTGATAAATGTTGTTTGCAATTCATGTAATATATTGACGAACCAAAGATATTTTTAAACAATCTTTTGTGCAGCATTGTGTGACACTAGCTGCGTCTACACGTGCACGCTACTTCGAAGTAGCGGCACCAACTTCGACGTTAGGCAGTGAGACGTCGAAGTCGCTAACCTCATGAGGAGATAGGAATAGCGCCCTACTTCGACGTTCAACGTTGAAGTAGGGACCGTGTAGACGATCCGCGTCCCGCAACGTCGAAATTGCTGGGTCCTCCATGGCGGCCATCAGCTGGGGGGTTGAGAGATGCTCTCTCTCCAGCCCCTGCGGGGCTCTATGGTCACCGTGGGCAGCAGCCCTTAGCCCAGGGCTTCTGGCTGCTTCTGCGGCAGCTGGGGATCTATGCTGCAGGCACAGGGTCTGCAACCAGTTGTCAGCTCTGTGGATCTTGTGTTGTTTAGTGCAACTGTGTCTGGGAGGGGCCCTTTAAGGGAGCGGCTTGCTGTTGAGTCCGCCCTGTGACCCTGTCTGCAGCTGTGCCTGGCATCCCTATTTCGATGTGTGCTACTTTGACGTGTAGACGTTCCCTCGCTGCGCCTATTTCGATGTCGGGCTGAGCAACGTCGAAGTTGAACATCGACGTTGCCGGCCCTGGAGGACGTGTAGACGTTATTCATCGAAATAGACTATTTCGATGTCGCAACATCGAAATAAGCTATTTCGATGTTGGCTGCACGTGTAGACGTAGCCACTGTGACACAAACATCACACAACTCAGACTGAGAGTGTTTTCACTTTAACTATGCTTAATCTTATTACAAATTTTAAAATGGGGATATTTGACCAGCAAATTTGGACAAATTTGCTTTTTTAGTGGTTTTATTTGCTCACAATCATGCCCATTCTTGTGCAGAAAAGCTCCAATTTGAATACTTTCTGAATTTGATAGTCAAAATTAAATTTGAATGGTAACTGTCTGAGAATGAAGGAAATCGCCATTTCTTTGACTGTAGTGGACAAAAATCTATTTGAGAGGTGCAAAATAACCCAAAACTAAAGAGCAATATCATCATGTGACATATGGTGGAAAAATTTTCACCAGTATTGCCCAGCTCTAATTCTGTGTAATTTGATCAGTCACACCATGTGATAATAACTATCTTCTTATGCTGGAAGAAGATGCCCTTAATCATTTTATATAGCTGTATTGCAAGTTTAATTAAAACATTTTTCTAAACCTTATTAAACAACAGTTTTACATTCGGGGGAGTGTAGAGCAGAAAAGATGAATGGCTACCTCGCTTGGTAGCTGGTTTCAGGTTGCTACTTTTATGAGCCATAAGGTAGTGATTAGGAAGCTTAGTACCGAAAAGCCTGTTTACCGCTCTAAAATATGCTATTTTACTTTTCCCAAGTTTTAGGATTCTGCTTCTGAGCATTGATGCAGGAGGCAACATTTGCAATCAAAATAGTGCACTGCAGTGTAATGTTTTCAGTATATTTCTCCTTCGTACAGTTGTATAGGAATGTTTATAAGTGGTATGCACAAGCATGTGTGCTCATGTGTCCTTCAAAACTGATGGCCTGAAATAGAACCTAACATCCAAACAGCTTGTGTTGCTAAGGGAATTCTGTCACAGATCTAAAGTTTGCAGCAGTTCCCTATTTCTATAGTGAGCTAAGCTAAATCCCTAAAGGAGACCCCTGTCTCCCTACAAAATATGTGAAAGTTTGGGTTCAGATGTTGTTGGGCCCGTTCCTGTTTTTCACCCTTCAAGATTCCTTGCCCACTGAATCTATGTAAAAGCTTGAACAGTAATCAGATGTGTTTTCTCTGGTGATGCAAACATTTGTAGTTCATTAACCCAGGGTGAGCAAACTTTTTAGGTCAGGCCCCACTTTTCATCCCTGCAAGTAGCAGCCCCCACCGCCCCGACCCCCGCACTCAACTTGTCTATTGTAATCCAAAGCAACAGAAATTTTGGTTATGTTCACATGAAAAAATAAACCCTTTTGGCATGTGTAAGACAATAATTCTGCAGAACATAAAAACATTATTAATCAGTATATAAATGTGAATACACATACATAAAAACAGAAAATATGTTGATGTTTTTAATTAGATGGATGAGCTTGAGACCTAGCAGCCAATCATGCTGTGCCCCCTTTTGAAATTTCAAGCCCCTTTCAGGGGACCCACCCCCAACTTTGCTCACCCCTGATTAACCAAACATAAACCACAACAGGTTTTTATTTTGGTTAACATATAGAGAGGTTGGATTCACAAGATGATGACATTTTCTCCAGTAACTGAAGGCACAAGAAAGTAAAACTAAGGGCATTCATTTTTTTCTCAGAAAAATACATAATGCTTATCTGTCACCTGAGATTCTGAGGCCCCAAAAGTGTAATCAGCAAAACAGATCTAGGTTTGTCTCCAGGGTTCGTTTCCTTCTCAGTCTGTGGGGGGTGTGGATGAAGCTGCTCCTGGAAGAAGCAAGCTTCCCAGCCTGAGGCCCTACCCACACCCCACCTACTGTGTCACCTTATAGACTAACAGATATTTTGGAACATAAGCTTTCGTGGGCAAAGACATTATCTCTGTTGAGGCCAAGGCACAAATGATGGTGGAGCTTAGTTACTTTGTCTTCACCAACAACTATTTCAGATCTGAGGTCAATTTATAACTTTAAACCAGTGGCACGGCTATGGGCACCTGCATGGCCCCACAGTATGCCATCATTTTTACAGCTGACCTGGAACAACGCTTCCTCAGCTCTCGTCCCCTCGCACCCCTCCTCTACTTGCGCTACATTGATGACTTCTTCATCATCTGGACCCATGGAAGGAGGCTCTTGACGAATTCTGCCGAGATTTAAACAGTTTCCATTCCACCATCAACCACACCATCAGGGGCTCATTCACCTGCACATCTACTAATATAATATATGCCCTCATGTGCCAGCAATGCCCCATTGCAATATACATTGGTCAAACTGGACAGTCTCTACATAAGAGAAAAAAGGGACACAAATCAGACATCAGGAAAGGTAACATACAAAAACCTGTAGAAGAACACGTTACTCTCCCTGGACACTTAGCAACAGATTTAAAAGTAGCCATCCTACAACAAAAATACTTCAAAAACAGACTCCCAAGAGAAACTGCACAGCTACAATTCATTCGGAAATTTGACACCATCAACCAAAGATTGAACAGAGACTGGGAGTGGCTTGCCAATTACAAAAGCAGTTTCTCTTTTCTTGGGGCTTGTCTGCACTACCACCTTCCTTCAAAGGAAGGATGGTAATTAGAGTTTTTGGAGTTTAATAATGAAGTGCTGCGGTGCATACACAGCACTTCATTAAGCAAATTCCCCCCTGCAGCACCTTCAAAGTTTTAAACTATGAAGTACCGGCATGTGTTGGAAATTTTGAGGAGTAAAGGGACTTTGAAGCTGCCTTGGCACTTCGACGTACTGAGGGGTGAACAGCAGCTAGACGCATGCCGGTACTTCGAAGTTAAAAACTTCGAAGTTGCCACAGGGGGGAATTTGCTTAATGAAGTGCTGCGTATGCACGGCAGCACTTCATTAGTAAACGCTGAACACCCAAATTACCATCCTTCCTTCGAAGAAAGGTGGTAGTATAGACAAGCCCTTGGTGTTCACACCTTTAGCAAGTGATAATGGGCCACATCCTCTCTGGCTGAATTGACCTGCTTTCTCCTCTATTGATGTTCATAACACCACATTAGCTGCTGACAATGGGCCACTTCTTCCCTGACTGAACTGATCTTGTCAACTCTGGCCCTCCTCTTAACTGGGACTCCCTCCTCTTCATGACCTATAAATTTAGACCCACTTCTGAAACCACCACTCATGCATCTGACAAAGTGGGTCTTTGCCCATGAAAGTTTATGCTCCAAAATGTCTGTTAGTCTATAAGGTGCCACAGGACTTCTTGATGTTTTCTAAAGAAAATGGAACACCTTTTCCACTTCATGCCAGATTGTAAAGGATGGACATACAGAAGGTATACAAATAAAAGCACTCGTTTGGCATAAAAATGTCAGTCACAGGTGTGTATGTGTGTATATGTATATATATATATACACACACACACACCCTGAAGTTGGCCACGTTTATTTGCAAAAAATTTGTAAGTAAGGATGAGTCAGATGTTTCTTCTGTTTACATTTCTTAATCAGTATTAATATAAATTGATTTTATATTTTAAGTGCAGTCTTAAGCCTTCATAAAGTAATCATTCCAGATTACTCCATTTTAACACACTGAAACAAAGACATTTCATTTTAAATTAATCAGACTGGTTTAATTGTTCATAACAGAGGTCATTGCTTTTAGAAGAAGGGAACATTAACTTATTTTGTGTGATCTCTATCAAAAGATATGTTTATGAAATGCCATCATGTTTATGTTAAAATATGTTTCCAAAGATTTTAGGCATAACAAAAGATTGTATATCTTACTAAGGCACTGATTTTGGTGAAGGGTTCTGTTAAAACTAGTTATCGAATAGTCAAGTAAAGGAAGGGAAACTCATTTGTCCACCAGTTTGGAAGAAAAGGGATGTTGTCCCTTTAAGGGCTCCTTCATCTGGGGCAGTGGGGGTGAAAGTAGAGCAGGGATGGATAGTAAGACTTTGGAAGGAAGTTTTTGTACTACTATAATGAAAATATGTATTCTAGATAAGGGTGGTCTTTTGAGGAATTTATTTAAAAACTGCATATCTGAAGATCCAAGTATTTAAGGCTAAAGCTGAATATTCAGATTGCGCATCTAAAAATCTATGCAAGGATTTTTTAAATATGTGACTTTTATAATCTTCAGCAACCAACTAATAACATATTGGCTGCGTCTACACGTGCACGCTACTTCGAAGTAGCGGCAGTAACTTCGAAATAGCGCCCGTCACGTCTACACGTGTTGGGCGCTATTTCGAAGTTGAAATCGACGTTAGGCGGCGAGACGTCGAAGTCGCTAACCCCATGAGGGGATGGGAATAGCGCCCTACTTCGACGTTCAACATCGAAGTAGGGACGTGTAGACAATCCGCGTCCCGCAACATCGAAATAGCGGGGTCCTCCATGGCGGCCATCAGCTGGGGGGTTGAGAGATACTCTCTCTCCAGCCCTTGCGGGGCTCTGTGGTCACCGTGGGCAGCAGCCCTTAGCCCAGGGCTTCTGGCTGCTGCTGCTGCAGCTGGGGGTCCGTGCTGCATATACAGGGTCTGCAACTAGTTGTTGGCTCTGTGTATCTTGCACTGTTTAATGAAAGTGTGTCTGGGAGGGGCCCTTTAAGGGAGCAACTTGCTGTTGAGTCCGCCCCGTGACCCTGTCTGCAGCTGTGCCTGGCTCCCTTATTTCGATGTGTGCTACTTTGGCGTGTAGACGTTCCCTCGCTGTGCCTATTTCGATGTGGTGCCGCGCAACGTCGAAGTTGAACATCGACGTTGCCAGCCCTGGAGGACGTGTAGACGTTATTCATCGAAATAGCCTATTTCGATGTCGCAACATCGAAATAAGCTATTTCGAAGTTGGGTGCACGTGTAGACGTAGCCATTGAAAGCAAATTTTAAACTATTACACTAATGCACACTGTTGGTTTTGTTTTGTTTTTTTCCATTAAGTTAGTAAATCCCTCCAGATTGTCACTTGCCACTTTTTGGCTTTTTCCCAAGTTCAATGCTATGCTAATAGGTCTGGCCAACTGCAAGGCTTTTTCACTATTAAGTGAACTGGATCCACTCCATAGGGAAAACGCAGTCCTGTAGCACTAGCAAAATAACCGATGAGGTGATGAACTTTTGTGGGACAGACTCACTCCTTCAGATCTGGAAAATTCTGATCCAGCTCCAGAGGAAGACTCACAAATCTGCCGCAGCCTGCTGTGAAAGACTGCAGGAATGGTGGGAATAGGGATAGGAAGAGCGGAATGATTAAGCACTAGGACCCAGAGAAGGCACTGCCTTCCCTTGTATCTTAAACCCACCCCCCACCCATGGTCCAATCTTTACAAATGTTTCAATTCTTTCTTTTGAGGTGTACAGGATCAACCTCTACAAGAACGCATAAAGCTTTGAGGGTATGAAACAGGAGTATAGGATGCCTCCTAACCTTATGCTCCTTTTAGGGCAGACCACAATTACACTTTTTGAGTAAAATTCTGACTCGTTATTGGCAAAACTCCCATTACCTTCAAAGAGGCCAGAATTTCACCTCTCGTGTTCACCTGACTGCAAGGATTTGTCATTACAATTGCCCCTAAAGAGCTCCTGAAGAATTAAGGAGCCTACATTTGTAGCGAAATGTTTGTTTAACAATTAAATAATTGACACAATGGCTGGAAACAGATTCTGTATCTTGTTCAGTGACCCCATTAAACTGTCTCCATGTTTCTCTATAGCCAACAGCTTCTTTTCTCAGTGCTTCCCATCAGCTCAATGGTCACCAAACTTTTCAGAGTCATGTTTCCCTCCCCTTCCCTTGGGAGCTAGGTCTGAGAGCAGGACCATGGATCTCAGAAGGAGGGGCACAGACAGAAATAAGGACACAGAGGCTGAGTCCCAGCAGGGTTGGGTCTGTGGACAGGGGTGAGACCAAGACTGGGAGTGGAGCCCAAGCCCTAGCTAGGATCCAAAGCCGTGGCCAGAGCCATGGATGATGGCTGCACTGGGATGGGGTGGGCAAGGCTGGGGATGAGGCTGGGACTGGGACAGGAGCTGGTGGCAGAGGAGGCCCGGATGACCATCCCTCCCTGATCACTACGGAGGCTGGCCCATGCCCTGGACATGCCCTCCCAAGTTCCTCTGGGGGAACACAACCCATAGTTTGGGGCTCTTTGTAGTGATATCCACAGTATAAGCACTATGTCAGGTGCTGCAGTAGGAAGTGGTGCTGCCTATGACAGGAAACAAATGTTGTACTCCTTTGAAGGGAGTGCAAATATGCTCACCTCCGTGGGTCTGTGTTACCTGGCAACACAGCACTGCTCAGAATGTAGGCCCAGCTGAGATCTGGAAAATGACAAGAACATGAAACAAACTTCCAAAGCAGAGAACAGCTTCTCTAACAGTACGCTACCTTGTCTAAGCAAAAGTGCAGCCAAAGCCCAGAGAGCGTATTGTCTATTAACAAATGACAGTCTTCCTTGAAAATAATGGACCTTGACAGCTGCACCAAGAAAGGCTACACCAGAGGAAAAACAACCTTGGTGACTACCCCATGTGGACTAATTCTTTCCACAGCACTGTTCTCTAGAGCTCTTCATTTTTAAGGAAGCATAGCAGAAGATAAGAGGTTCTCTGACCTGATCTTTACCCCAGCACAGAACCTTCTTTCATGTTAATTCCCTTCACAAAAGCCGCTCATTGTAAAGTCCTTGCAATACTTTGCCTTATTTGGCCCTCATCAGAAAATTCTTGGAGCACATTAAATAGGAGTTTTTCTTTTTCTTTTTGTTTTTTTTGTTTTGTTTTTGCTGTCCTTGCTTTCAAAGCAGATAGCTAACCAGATGTTTTCAAAAGAGCAGCTCCAGGAAAATGAAATATGTATGTATATATATTTGAACCGTAAGACTTTCAGAGACAGAAGAGGAGGATCATTATTGCCACCAGGCTTTGGGTATAATTTTACAGAGTTCACATCTCAGCAGTTTTGAAATATAACACTCCAAGACTGGACCTGCATCCTTGAGTTCAAATTCTACTGCTTCTGACCCACAGCACTTAGGAGGGGAGTTGTGCAGGGCAGCCCAAGCAGGGTGGCTCTGTTGCATGAAATTGAAAAGTTATGCTGCACAGAGGATTTAGTCGAAGGTAGGTCTGCATCCCGTGCGTGACATTTTCAGTGATCTTTTAGAGACCCCTATGCAGCTGAACTCAGTGAGGCTCTGTGGGGTGACTGAGCCTAAGGAATGGTGAGAGGACCTGTAACTATGCTAATCCATCAACAAGACTTTCCATATAAGAGCAACCAAAGACTGTAGGCTACAATAGAACCACACATCTCTCAAAGTAGTACTATGTCCTCTGTGGTGAGGGAGAACTAACATCCTCACAACTTTTGTGGGACCTCAATTTAAAGCTCTTTCATTCACACTTTTCACAGAGGGAAGCATTCATGGCCTGTTGAGCTATGTATGTGTTTTCATGCCAGCCATTATATCATTTTTTGCATATGTATATATCATGTTTTTATGCCAGCCATTTATACGTGTGTCTGTGTGTGTGTGTATCTATCATTATATGCATGCGTTTATATATATTCCTATCATGGCCATGTCTACACTAGCCCAAAACTTCGACATGGCCATGCAAATGCCCATTTCGAAGTTTACTAATGAAGTGCCGAAATACATATTCAGCGCCTCATTAGAATGTGGGCAGCCGCGGCACTTCGAAATTGCCACATCTTGCCACTGCATGGCTCGTCCAGATGGGGCTCCTTTTCGAAAGGACCCTGGCAACTTCAAAATCCCCTTATTCCTATCTGCTGTTAGGAATAAGGGGATTTCGAAGTTGCTGGGGTCCTTTTGAAAAGGAGCCCCATCTGGATGAGCCGCGCAGTGGCAAGCCACGGCAATTTTGAAGCGCTGCAGGCACCCGCATTCTAATGAGGCGCTGAATATGTATTTCGGCACTTCAATAGTAAACTTCAAAATGGCCATTTGCATTGCCATTTTGAAGTTTTGGGCTAGTGTAGACACGGCCAGAGAGAGAGAATGCAGTCTGCTCTCTAAAACAGACAGGTACAACTCACCCCTCCTTACTCCAGGCCGCCTGTCCACAGAACTGACTCTGATCACACACTTCTCACCATAGCTAATGTACTCGATACTGTGGACTCTCAAAAATCAGCATAAAAGATTGGTCAGTCCTGATGGTCCTTGCAAATAGGGTAACAAAAACTGTAGACTTGTGAATCACACCAAGAATATATGGATCATTGAAGCTGGACAAACCTTAAACATTGATTGTACAAGAATTCATTTAAAAATCATCTGTTCATTTATTTTTGAGTGAAAATGCTACCTATTCTCTCAGCACTACAGAATGGCTCAATAGCAGTGAGTAAATGGTACATGGTTTCTCTTTAGATCACTTTAATGATTCAAGGATATTCCATCATGCTGCAACATAGGAGATGCAAACTCAAGTCTAGATTTGGGTTTCTGTTCTCTAGGCCTGTCTCTATAGGTTATACTTCTGTCTTCATATGGTCATCTGTGTGGCAGAACTTTACCATATTGAACACAATTGTGAGCCATCAAATCAGTTGATATGATGCTGGTCATGACCGATCGACAAACGTTGACTACAACAAATTCAGTGCAGTACCATGATTGCATCCTGATTAAGCCAGGCTTTAATCACACAGTTAGTAGACAGGCACTGAATGTGATTTGTCAATACTGGTTCAGAGTTGCATTCAGCATTGAGTAATGTAGATAAGCATCTGGGGGTCAATCCACAGCATTTCTTTGACTGTCTAATAGCTGATAGGAGCAGTTATATGAAGGGAAAAATTTACCCATCCTCTGAGCTACAGATAAGCTGCTGTATTGTAATTATAATTATGGGGATGGGAGAAAGAAAAAAAAACATGCCAATCATGAAGGGGTGCAGGGAAAACCAGACTCTTTCCAACCTAAACACTGTGGCAAATGAAAAAGTTTTAATTGGAGAACTGGTAGGCATAGAAAAGAGACCATCCTAAATAAATTGTGGTGTGATGAACGTAAAGAAAATGCTTTTTAAAAAGTTCTTTGGCTCCCACTGAGTGCTTGTTTCTTAGACTTCCTTGCCTAATAATGTGAGCATTTAAATGGCCCCAACTCCCAAATAACTAGGCTTTGAAGTTAGCACCTCTTTGAGGTATAGAGTTCATACGTTTGCTACCCCTATTATTAGCCTGGAAACCATTTTATGCATGGCTAGCTTAACAGAGCCACAGCATGTTGATTTGTATAAGGACTGAGAAGGCTGTCCACACAAAGGAAAGGGCTACAAACTTCATTTATTTGAGCAGAACCTTGCAATTAATAGAAAAGAGCAAAAGTCTGGGAAGCCCCTTAAGCTGTACAATTAGAAATATTTCTCAGACTTGTGGTATTGGCGAGGGGTAGGCACATAACCAAAGATTTCTAAAATAAGAATTTATCGGGGAGGTGCGATTATGAGAAAGTGCTGTAGCAAAATGACTATCATGCATAAATGAATACTAGCTTAAATGTATTATTAATTAGCATTATTAATTAGTATTATGGTTATTGTTATTTGTATTTCTAGAGACACCTGTCAGGACTGGGGCCACATTGTGCTTCACACACTGTCAGAGACAGTTCCTGTCTTGAAAAGTACATGATCTAAACAGAAAACACAGACAAGAGAGTATTTTTATTTTACAGTTGTGCAATTGAGATGCAGAGAAATAATGGGTGAGCTAAGATCACTCCAAGAACTGTGGTTTAGCTAGGAAATAAACTTGGATCCGAGACCCCGTCCAATGCCTTGACCACAAGATCATTCTTCTTCTGTATATCACATAAAATAAATGCTAAAAAGATGATGCAAATAAAATTTTACAAATACCTTCTTGATTCAGTCTGCCATTTCTGAGCTCATCATCTTAGCAGTTTCCAAGTTTATTTCTACTGTAATCATTGTTTAAAACGTTCCTGATTTGAAGAGAGACTCGCCATGTCTACACTACAAAAATAACTTGAAAGTTGCTTAATTTGAAGTACAATTTCTAAGCTGAGCATCTACATGCACCCTATTTCAAAGTTAAACTTCGAAGCAGGGCACTACTCCATTTCTGGGAAGGGAGTAAGGACTTCAAAGTTGGGCTCCCTACTTCTAAGTTAACTTCGAAGTGAGGGGAAATGTGCGTAGACGCTCTGCTGGCCACTTCGAAGAAGCACCTAACTTTGAAGTTAACTTCAAAATTAGTTCCTCGTGTAGACATACCCACTGAGTGTCATGTGTCAGGAGTTTTACGTCTGAATATACCAGAGACACTATCACACTGTCACTGAAAATTAACAGCTCTGTGTTGTTCAGTTTGCCAACTGAAAAATAGGTGTGAAAATACAGACCTCACAGAAGTTCAAGGAGTGCACCAAATTCCATTCTCATTTATGCTGGTAGAATTAATCCATATTAACAATCACTGTAAGTAATAGTGGATTTCAGGACAATGTTTATAGTTTCCCATCCTTTGACAAATGGCACTGAGGGAACACAATTATTATCGGTTTATACTCTTATAAAAATTAGATATTTTTTTAGACAGTTACATATGCAACAGATTCCTATGGCACAAGTTGTTTTATTACTATATTAGCCTGCCTGAGGTTTGAAAAGTCATTTGAAGGCAATTTGATTTGTTTTTATTAACTCACAGAGAGGAGTGAATCACCATTTCCACAGAAGTCAGCTGAAGTGTTAATAACATATGTTCATGTTACGGAAAAAAAAGTAAGAGAGTTCAGAACGGCTGCAGGTGGGGAAAACACTTCTGTAAACTAGGTGGTCCTGTATCCAAAATGTCATGGTTTATTTATTGGATGACCATGCATTTTAAAAAATTGTTTACTTTGCTCAATTTCTTGCAAATATTTAACATCATCTATAGGTTACCACAGGCTATTATGCCATCATGAGATCAAAATATAAAAATCCTTCCAAGACTAGAATATACTACATCATTCTCATAGAATCAAACAGCATCATATCTTTGCCCCCAGTGCCCCCCAGTAAAAGTCTGGTAGACATGAATATCACTATGATTATGTGCTGAACAGAATAGCTGACTCTTGACTCATAAATATGCCCCATCATGATCTCTGATCCCACACCAGAAGTATGTGTTGGGAACAGAGGTTAGTCCCTGTTGCAGCTGTTCTCAGCTCATTTTTTGCCATATTAAAAATACTTTTCATTCAGAGTGAGCCAATGTGAAATTCTATACCAGGGCAACGGGATGAAACCTTTTGTGATCTTCAGATCTGTGAATCTGTGCCTCTTCTACTCTCTTGTTGTCTTGCATAATGTGTCCATAACAACACAAAAGAAAAATGTACAAACATTGTGTTGATTTGCAACAGAATCAGGAGTCACTGTTGACTGTTCCAAATAAATAAAATAAGTTGGACAGGAAGCTTGTGGCAGAAGAATGACGAGCTCCGAGCTTCTGAACATAAGAACAGCTATACTGTGTCAGACCAAAGGTCCACTTAGCTCAGCATCCTGTCTTCCAGCAATGGACAACGCCAGGTGTCCCTGAGGGAGTGAACAGAACAAATAATCATCAAGTGATCCCTCCCCTTTAAACCCATTTCCAGCTTTTGAAAAACAGAGGCCATGGGCACCATTCCTACTAATCCTGGCTAATAGCTATTGATAGACCTAACCTCCATGAATTTATCAAGTTCTTTTTTGAACCCTGCTAAAGTTGTGCTCTTCACCTTCTCTTCTGCCAAGGAAGTTCACAGATTGACAGTGCACTGCATGAAGAAACAGTCCCAGGCTAGCCATTAGTCCTGCTGAACAGGAGCGAGGTAGGACAATAGCGTGGATTAGATCGATGCTGGAAATGAATGACTACTGCAATCTATATCTATATCTATACCTATATATCCAGATATAGATATAGATATATATCTCATAATCATTCTCTCAAATTTTGGAATTAATTTTCTTCCCTTATGCTATGGCCTCTCCCGTGTTTGCACTGCAACTTCACTTGCTGACAGGACAATTGCTAGTGCAGTCCTTTTGGCTCCATATATTTTAAATAATGCCAGCACAGAGCATCCTGCAAATCACGGCACCCTTCTCACCACTAAGGAGAAACAGGTCCCTGAGGCAGATGTTGAATTGTCCTCCATCCTGGGACAAGCCCCCCGTGATGGCATGGCCACCTACACCTCTAGCCCTGCCGGTGACTATGGCACTGGTGCCTGCACAGTACCAATTGGCACTTACACAGGCGCCCTCTGGACAGGCACATCTTTGGTCTTTGGCATCAGAGGTCTATGAGTTGGAGTCCGACTCCTGCTTTTCCAGCTTGAACAGAAGTAGGAGTGCTTGATCTTCCTCCAGATGAAGTCCCCTCCACACTGGGGCAGCGGCCATTCTGGACCCCAGGGGCGTGGCACAGCATTTGGGCTTAATGGCTGAAGCACCAGTACAGCTGTAGCTATGTTTCAATTGAAATTCACTCTCTTCAGTAACATGACCGGGGGGGAGGGGGAAGTTAGACAGGCCTTTCAACATCTGCTGGGTTTGCACGTTGCAAGGTCAATGGAGGATCAGCTCTTCTCATGGTTCCAGTTCCTTCCAAAGCAGGGTCACGTGGTATTAGAACAAAAGACATTATTGAGCTTCTGGAGGCAGAACACTGACATCTATGTTTTAAATTCTATTTGAAGCTTTAGATTTTTAGGGGTCGGTAGCCTCCCCAACCACTCTGTTCATTTTGTTGGTACCCTTTGGTTCTTTTTGGTTCTTTTTGAAACCTGGAGAGATTTGGGCTCCCAAAACTGGCAATTACTCCAAGCAGAAAAATTCTAAGATGCATACATTTGAAACCACACCTGATGTCAAATGTATTTAAAAGCAACAACCCCACTGAAACAATGTTTAAAAGCAACAATATATTTTCCTTCCTTACAGAGTAGATTGATAAGCTACACATTTATACTGTTTTCTTTTACAATACTTGTTATATTTAGATGTCAGACTTTACACCACCAGGTCTTGGTATCACTGAACAATTCAGGCAGAGAGAAGCAGGCTAAAAAAAAAAAAGAGAGAGATTCTGGCCCTGATTCTTCTCTTGCTTATGTTGGTATAAATCAGGAATTTCTCCTTTACTGGCTGAAGAGTTACACCAGTGTAGGGCAGATGAGAAGAGAATCATGTCTGTTGTTCAGCTGCAAACAGGTTTGTCAGCATCGCAGCAAAAGCTGAAAGAGGTGACTAGGAATTTAATAAACTAGAATATCCTTCAAAATTTGAAGGAATGTGAACCACCTCTTAATAAATACAAGCTAGAAGATTCTGATTTGCTTAATGAAATCAGGGCCAATGCAAAGAATGAAAAGACTCCCACTCAATTTAACTGGCTTTAACTCAGTCCCCAGAGGCCTATTCCTGCAAGATACCTACCATCCCCATCTCTCATTAACTTAAATGGGCATGGGAGCATGCCCAGGACTTCACGGGTGTTTTGAGACAATAAGTGAGACTGGACACCGAAAGCCCTCCTCTGCACAATGCACAACTGACTTGTAAATTTGCACCCCCACAGCTTGCTAGGAAGAGGCGAATCCAGATCTGCTGATCTGGCTCATCATGTTGTCAGGAGCATACGACAAGTTGAACCTTTTTTGGCCTGCACCCTCGGGACCTAACCGGTGCCGGATAAGAGAATTCGCAAGACCATGGGAGGTCAATATTGTCTACCACAGGGCTCTGCAACCTGCAGCTCTGGAGCAACATGTGGCTCTTTAAGGACTTCTTTGTGTCTCCTGATGCTATAATTGCAAAGTTAAAGACAAAAAAAACAAAAAAATCCTTCCCAATTATTTTCGATATTTCAGTATACATCTAAAAGCCCAGCAATGGACAACTCTTGATAATTGATCTTGAAACCCTGGATAACTCCCCTTTTAATATGTGTAGTGCATTTTGGGACATGTGTGTGCACTAGTCTTAAAACGGGTTACAGAAAGTATAGTTTGACATTATTCATTAAGGACTGTCTCATATTCACATGCATTGTGGCTCTTGATTGGGTATTTTTACCGAATTAAAAAAAAATGGTTCTTTTTGCTCATTTGGTTGATGACCCCAGTCTAGCACATCACCAACACTTTCACTGCTTACTGGGCTCTTAGAAGACATTTAGGCAAGCGTCAGCAACCTTTTTGAGACAGAGTGCCACAGTTTGACTTTGTACGGTCTGAGGGCCAATGATACTTTTTAAAGTCACCCATAGCTCTACTTACAACAGCTTCATTATAAATAATAATAAGTACATAAGTAAAACCCGTCAGTGACACCCCTGCTAGTTTGACCCTGTCTTCTTGTGCCTAGTAAAGACAGCAGATTTGAAGAGGGCTCTCCCATCTCTCCAGAGTGGTTTCACATCACTGGGCTGTGGCGTATTCTGATGTGGGGCTCCACATCTCTGCTGTTGAAGCTGTTCATTTTGGACAAATAAATATCGGCCCAAAAAGACAGAGTGGCTCATTAGTCCAGTGGTTATGGCACCCATGGAGGCGGGGGGCCCAGAGTGCACCTGCTCCAGAGAAAATTTAGTCATTGCTACAACTGAATAAGAATCCCCCACAGCCGAGCAGGACTGATGAGAGACTTCGCCGGACACTGTAGGGAGCCACTGGAAGGGGCACAGCCTCAGGTGGAAAGGTCCCAAAGGACAGAACTTGCTGAACCAGAGAAGGTCAAGGGCTTGTGTCCCAAGAGGCCTCAGCCTCCCAATCCCTGGGTCTCCAGGCTCCATCCCCAGGCTGGGGTGGGGGGCTCCATCCGCAGGCAAATGCTGTGGCAGAGGAGCTCTGGTGGGGGCCAGGGAGCATGACCACTATGCCTTCCTGCAGCTGGGTCATTGGCCTCACCAAATGTAGCCCAAGAGGGTCAGTGAGGGGTTGACAGCTCGGACTCAAGGGCAGGGGAGAAGTACAATCCTGACTTGCATATTAGTGCACCAGGGCAGAGCGTTGCCCTGTTTCCTGTCTGCAGCATGAGCCGACTGGGCATAGCTTCCTACTGCCTCTGGCCTGGGACCCTGCAGTGCTGTCTTTGGACCTATGCCAGCTCCCACTGCCCTTCCAAGTGCCTCCTGTGAGACCAGCCCCTACGCACCCCCAGAATCCAGCCCCTTTGTGCCCAAGAGGACAGCCATGTTGCCCAGTTTTACCTTAGCCCACCATGCTGATGACCACATAGTACTAATATTCAGTGAGAGACCCTGGAGACCAGCGAGGCTGGGTATGCCAACAGGCACGACAAGGAAACACAAATGCCTAGCAAGCAGAAGATACCCCATGGAGTTACATATCTCTCAGGGCTTGTGAAAGAGGGGCCAGCACTCACAGGAAGCTCTTGGGGCTGGCTGACCCTGTCCTGCTCCTTCAGCCTGAGGGTGGGGGGGTCTGGTGGGGTCTCCAGCCCCAAGCTGCAAAAAGGGCCCAGCAGAAGGCATTCAGGCTCCAGCCCCAGCTCTGTGCTCTGGCCCCATGCTCCAGTGGGGGCCCTGTGGCAGAGGCCCAGCTGAGGCCCTGACCCCGCACTCCAGTAGGGGCCTGGGTGCCAGACCCTAGCCCCGCTCTCTGCCAGGAGTCCTGCAGGAAGGGCTCTGGTCCTGGCCCTGGCCCCACACTGCAGTGGGGGTTCCAGCCCCCCCACCATGCTGTCTGCATGGGGGGAGAGGAGGGGAGGTGCTGAGCTCTTGCCATGTGCCGGAGTAAATTGGCCTGAGTGCCAGGACTGGAGCTCATGCTGGGGGTTGCCGACCCCTGCATTTGGGGTAAATTACTGCTAAATAATTGCCCAAAACACTGAGAGCCAGGACGGGTGGCCATAGACAAATTTTATGGGATCATGAGAAGCTTGGCCACACCCATGATAAATTATCTTCCAGCTAACTAAAATCATACTGGATTATTGATGTTGCCAGAGAAGAGAGTTCTGTATTAGAGAGGTTCAATCTGTACTTTCTTTGCCTTAGGAGACTAAGAATAGAACACATTAGGAAACTCATCCTTGATATCTTGATTAGCATAGAAACATAGGGTTGGAAGAGACCTTGAACAGTCATCCAGTCCAGTTACCCACACTGAGATAGAAATAATAGACTACCCCTGAGAGTTGTGGTTTAACCTGTTGTAAGAAATCTCCATTGATGAGGATTCCACGATCTACCTTATAGGCTTATTCCTGCTCTGATACTTGCAAAGCTTTTCTTAATGTCTAACCTAAATCTCCCAGCTGAAGATTAAGACCATTACTTATTGTCCAATCTTAAGTGGACATAAAGAACAATTGATCATTGCCTTCTTTATAACAGCCCTTAAAATATTTGAAGACTCTTATCAGGTCCCATTCAGTACATGTTTCTCGAGACTAAACATACCCAGAATTTTAAATCTTTTCTCATAAGTCAGGTTTTCTAAATCTTTTATGAGTTTTGTTGTTCTCTTCTAGACTCCATCCAATTGGTGCATAATTTTCTGAAGTGTGATACCCAAAACAGGACACAATATTCAAGCTAAGGTCTCACTCATGCTGAGTAGAGCTGAACAATTACCTAATGTTTTTATGACAAAACACCCTTGTTAAGTCATCTCAGAATTACATTAGCCCTTTTTGCAACTGCGTCACATTGTTGGCTCCTAATTTTTCTTCAGAACTCCCTCCAGCTATTCTCCATTTTGTGTTTGCTATTTGACCTTTCCTTCCCAAATGCAGTACTTTGCACTTGTCTTTATTTAATTTCATCTTGCCCATTTCAGACTAGTTCTCTACTTTTTTGAGGTCATTCTGAATTCTAATCCTGTCCTCGAAAGAGCTCACTACCAGAGTTCCCTCTATTTTTTCCATCTATGGGCAGAATAAATTTTGTTATGTGCACCAAGGTATGTATGGATGTGCACCACCAGTAGAAACATGTGCTGGCTATGGGTGGTTGTGGGCACTCTGCTAATCAGCTGGGTAGCACCTGAATCTGTTCTGGATGGATGCCCAAGTGCTCATCTTACAGGGGACACTGCTCACTACCCTTCCCAGCTTTGAGTCATCTGCAAATTTCATGTGCCATTAACAAAGTTGTTAATGATGTTAAATGATACTGGATCCAGGACTGATCTCTGTATGACCCACTAAATATGTCCTGTGGCCAAAATAGAAGTGGGTGGGAACATGGGCTGCAGCAACCATGAGATGGTGAATTTCAAGATCATAACAGGAGGAAAAAAGCGAGCAGTAAAATACAGATCCTTGATTTCCGAAAAGCAGACTTCAACTCCCTGAGAAAACTGATGGGCAGGATCGCTGGGAAGCTAATATGAAGGGGGAAGTAGCTGAGGAGAACTGGCAGTATTTTAAAGAAGTCTTATAGAAGCACAGGAACAAACCTTCCCAATGTGCATTAAGAAAAGCAAATATGGTAGGAAACCAGCTTACCTTCCCAGGGGAATCCTTGGCGAGCTTAAACTCAAAAGGGATGTGTATAAGAAGTGGAAACTTGGACAGATGACTAAGGAAGAGTATAAATATATTGTTGGAGAATGCAGGGGGTAATCAGAAAAGTAAAAGCACAATGGGAACTGCATCTAGCAAGGAATGTGAAGGGCGACAAGAAGGGATTTTTACCGACATGTTAACAATAAGAGGATGATAAGGAAGTGTGGGGCCATTACTGGACAGGGAGGTAACCCAGTGACAGATTATGTGGGAAAAGCTGAAGTATTCATTATTTTACTTTTGCCTCTACCATCACAAACAAGGTCAGCTCCCACACTAGTGCATTAGGAAATGCTGTATGGGAAGAAGCTGGGCTGCCCTCAGTGGTGAAAGAACAGGTTACAGGCTATTTAGAAAAGCTAGATGCACACAGATCCATGGGTACAAATTTAATTCATCCAAGCGTACTGAGGGAATTGGCAAATGCTATTGCAGAAACTTTGGCCGTTATATCCAAAAACTCATGGGGATCGGGAGAGGTCCCGGATGACTGGAAAAAGGCAAATGTAGTGGCCATCTTTAAAAAAGGAAAGAAAGCCAATCCACGGAACAATAGACAAGTCAGCCTTACCCCAGTCCCAGGAAAAATCATGGAGGGGATCCTCAAGGAATCCATTTTGAAACACTTGGAAGGGGGGAAGTGATCAAGAGCAGTCAGCATGGATTCATCTACGGCAAGTCAAGCCTGACCAATTTGATTAGCTTCTATAATTAGGTAACCAGCTCAGACCTGCCCAAAAACCTGGTGCAAAAAGTGCAAGAATGCCTGGATGAGGCATTCAAGGAGAGCTATAAAAAGGATAAGCATTCCATGCCCAGAAATATTAGCACGCTGTTCTGAGAAGCACAGATCAATAGAAAACTTGTATGCATACCCATACCCATACCCATACCTATACCCATCTGCAACCTGCTTCTAGCATTCAGAAAAAAAAACACACACCAGCACAGTTCGGTTCCAGGGCACCAGCATAGAGGAAATTGGCATAGGGGGACCTGCAGAGAGGGGACTAGTGCCTGCTCTAGGGAGAAGAGATCTGAGCTGTCAGGAAGAACTTTCTTGAGCCCCTGCTTGTTGCCACCAACCTCCTCTCCATTGGTCTTTTCCTCCTGGCCCTCCAGCTCCTCTCAGCTCACACCTGACTGCAGACCAGGGCCTCCACAACTGTTGCAATTAATTCTGGGCAACATGTTGGGGTCCCCCCAAAGGCACACATGCAACTGTTCATAATAAAGTCAGGCCTGTGGAGATAACCCAGAATGCTGGTTGGCTTCCCAGACTCCATGATAGGCCTGGTGGAGTTCTTTCACTCTCACCCAGCATTATGTAGCGTCCCAGGACTAACCTCTGGTGGTCATCAACTACAAGATCTTATCATATATGTTCACGCTTCTCTTGGACACTCGAAGTCTGCTTGCCACTGATTCTTCTCTCCAAAATGCATGAAGATCCAGTATCTCCTGATGGGTTCACACTGCAGCTCTCTTGCGAGCATCAGAACTACTAGTCAGGTCACGACCCTGAGTGCTCATGATTGAAGGAAATGTGCAGTGTGATGGCTACCGATGTGATGCGATGTGAAGAGAAAAAAAAATTTTCCATATGGGTACCCTTTATATTTCAAGGACTAGGTGCTGATGAATTCAAATTAAAATTTTTGGCTTCCTTTGACCTCCTTCCTGCGTACCTCAAGCTGTGGCCATACTTGGTGGGTAACCACGTAGCTTTGAGGGATATATAGGTGACACTTTTGGAGGCTAATAAATTCCATTTTGATATATGGAGCTTCCACATAAGCCTTTATTCAAAATTTTATATTCAGACTTGATGCTACATCCAGCAGGTACTGACGATGTTATGATATCAGTAGTAGTGCTCCCTAATTCAAACTACACATAGCTTTGTCTGCCTTTCTCTTGCTGTGAGTGGACTTATAGAATCTCTTTATAGTGCCTTTTTTTATCTATTTCTAGATATTACTCATTTTGTGCCTTGCCTTTTGTCCCTACTTGCTCGTGCTATTCTTTTGTACTCATCCTTGGGAATTTGTCCATGTTCCCACTTTTTTGTAGGATTCCTTTTTTCCTTTCATGTCATTAAATTGCTGCTGATGCAATTGTATTGTCTTCTTACTCTGATTATTATTATTATTATCAGTAATAGTCTCAATACGGCTATGTCTACACTAGACATAGAAATCTACCGCCAATATGTAATTTCAGCTATGCCACTTGCTTAGCTAAAATTTACTTATCAGCAATTGACTTCCACGTCTGTCTACGTGGAGGACGGTTGATGGAACTGTTTGTTCTGTTGACCTTCCTTAGTCTTTGCCTCTCATAAGGAGTTCTGGGGTCAGCTTTGACCCCTGAAAACATTGTTATGCTTGTGCACTAAATGAAACCCTTGAATATTGACCCTCAGCAAATCGATCTTCCATGGTAGTGTGGCTCTAGCCTAAGACTTTTAGCCATGTTTATATTAAACATGAAGACTCATGTAATGGAAGAAAACTACTAAGGTATTGACATTTCATCACAGCCAAGAAAAATACCTTCAGAAGCTCTGTTTCAATTCTTTTGTGGTCACGGAATAGTACCTGAACACCTCACAAATGCCAGTTAATTTATCTTTGCAACACTCATGCATTGTCAGGGAAGTGTCAGTGTATCCACCATACAAAGAGAGAACTGAGACACCAAAATAATCTTGATTTTCATAAGGACGCACACTGCAGAGCAGGGAGCTGAACCTAGCTCTCTTGAATTTCATTCTAATGTTTTAATCACAATGCCAAACTTTCAACCAACTAAGACTGCTACTCAAATCTTTACTTAGGTCCCATCCATACACCAAGGCTTTGTTGTGCCGCTTTAATGATGTCTATTCATATATTTAAAACAGAACAATACATGCTTTTCCCCAATGGATGAAGTCAAAATAGTATAAAGGCATAGCTTATTCCCATCCACACCAGACATTCACCTGCTCTAATTATTTCAGTAAAAAATAAAATCTCGATTGCACTAGTTAAATCAGCACAAAACTGTACGTGGACTAGGGCTTTGTTTCTATTCATTTATCTCACAACCTTATTTTGCAGAATTACATTATCTCCTGTGCCTCCTACCATTCTGAGCTTCACTAAACTGTCCGGAATGCAAAGCTCAACTAAACCAAATGAACAAAAGGACACAAATTCAGTGAAATTATGTACATTGGCCAAGCTGCTTGGTTGGACTAAGCACCTCTGTTGTACAAGTGCAGGAAAGGACAGTCCAACTATAGCTCATCCAGATTCCTTAAACACACACGCCCAACTATATGCATTTGTGAATATTTTCCACATTTATATCTGCTAACCAATGTAACCAGTTTTTACTTGTTTAATTACTGCTGAAGAAAAAGGAACTGTCAGTGCTTTAAGAGTTATGCCAAAGCACAGGGTGGGTTCTCTGATTCATATGCTGCATGGCTACAGAATCCAAGACCCAGCAGCAGGAATGTCAGGCAGTAAAAGAAGAGGAAGAAGAAGTGGCAACAGGAGCCAAGCTCTACCACATTCATTTTTAAGTCTAACTCTCTTGTTAAATTAATGCCATTCCTTACTTTCCCTTTAGTTTAGCCATATAACTGCTGAATTAGCAAAGACACAAGGATCTAGAAGTGAACATGGAAAATAAAATAAAGTAAAAGAACTGTTTTGGGGGCTGATTACAATGGACAGCTGAAAGGGTCAGTAACCGAAAGGAAAACACGCTATCACAAAATTCTTCATCCTAATCAGAACACGCGTCTAAAAGTCAAAAAAAAATGTATGTTTACGAATAACCATACATACATACATACAGATGTATCTAATCATTTCTTAATGCACACAGCTAATGTGAGAATAGCTGTTACAATGCACAGAGGTGAATGTCCAGTGTACAAGGAAATCACCTATGTTGTTTAGCCCTAACTTTTGCTTTGCCTGTACAGGACTACTTGTTAATTTAACCTCTGCAACTCAGTTTCCCAAGCTGGATAACACAGATCATTATATACCTACCTCACAGAAGACTTTTCAGTTTAGTTGAGGACTTATTGTGCATTTTGCACAAAATCTCAGGCAAGTAGGAGAAACACAGATGCCACAATGCCACCAGGATTTTTTTTATGTTATGGGCATCCCATCATGCATTTTGAAACGGAGGAGTGTTGGGCTCGCACAGGCAGGTACTTTGGCCAGTGCTCTACAATAAGCATTAGTCTAAATCTGATGTCTAGCACCACTGATTAGATGTCCCTCTTTGCCTCTCTTTTGGAAGTTATGACTCCCAGCCCTGGAAAGTAGAAGTAGGACGACTTTATACTTGCAGAAATGTCGACACCCAGGCCGGGTCTCTACTTGGAGAATTGTGTAGTTGGAGTTGATTTACCTAAGATCAATTTTTGCTGCCATTCCCACAGTGGGAAGTCAATGGGAGAAACTCTTATCGATTTCCTTTACTCCTTGTGACTGCCACGAGTACCTTGATTGTCAGCAGTGCCCTGCCAGTTCAGTTTAGCATGCCCACCCCCAGGCACGCTAAATCGATCCCACCAGCATGTCAATCTTCTGGTAAGTGTAGATGTAGCCCCAGTGTATATCTGCACAGCAGCGAAAAACCCTTGGCTGGCCTATGCCAGCCAACTGTGGCTTGAGGTGCTCAGGCTGCAGGGCTGTTTTATTGCTGTATCAACTGGTGGAGGCCAAGTTCCGGAACGCTTTCTCCCTGCGAGGGTTTAGAGCCTTGGCTCCAGCCCAACTCTGAAAGACAGCAGAGAAATTAAATGAACCCACAACCTGAGTCCTGTGAGTTCAAGTCAGCCCGTACAGGCCACTTGTGGTTTTTTTCTGTGCTGTGTAGACACATCCAAATGGGTTCAGGCATTTGCCCATTGCCGTAGGGGGAAATTTGTTTCACAGTGAATCAAATCTGGAATTAAAACTCTGAGCTTCCCTAACTGTGAGTCCAGTGCTTAAATTACTGGTCAACCACCTTTCTAAATATCGGCTTATGATATCAAGACGCCACACATACTATATAAGTGTTACTCCAGCCCATCAACCTATGTTTAAGGACCTGATTCTATTCTCATCTACACTAGTGTATATAAGGAATACTACCATCAGTGGTATGTATCTATTTGTTGTCTCTTGTTTCATACTTACATTGTAAACTGTGGGACAGAGACTGCATTTTGAGTCTGTGTTTGTACAGCACCTAACACAATTGAGCCTTGACCTTGACAAGGACTCTTACTACAATAATACAAATAATAATAATAAACTTAAATAAAATTACACTGAGGTAAAAGCAGTGTTAAAGCAGAGAAATATCTGGCTCTACATGTGTTGTATTGGACTGGCAGTCTAGTGTAGGTTATTTTATGCAGTGCTAACATGTATATAGTATAATGGCTGAAGCAAGAAGCTACTTTTGAAACATATCCATGATTCAAGGAGGAACAAGAGAGGCAGTGTTAAGGTATGTTTGTTATTAAGGTTTACATTCCTCAAACTGTATTGACAGTGTAAGTACTTGTATCCAGGAGCCAGGCTCTGAATTCAGGTCCGGGATTATACTGGATCAAGGATCACTGGAGTCTGTTATTCCAGCCTTTCCCCTTAAAATTGAGATTAGAAACTAACTTTTGCTATTACACACACACATACACACACACACATTGGCTGTGTTCAGAACAGTAATGCTATTATTTATTATTTCTATTGAGGTTGCAGCTAACCAGGGATCTAAACTATTGTGTAAACAAAGCAAGCACTCCTGTAACACCTGGAAGATTAACAATTTTATTTATTAGGGAATGAGCTTTCATGGGAAAGACCCACTCCAGAATCTGAAGAAGTGGGTCTTTCCCATGAAAGCTCATTCCCTTATAAATAACATTGGTAGTCTTTAAGTTGTTATGACAACTTTCCTTTCCAAAGGCTCCTGGCTACACGAGCCGCGTGCATTTCGAAAGTGGCACTTTCAAATTGTGCGTAGCTACCGTTATGCTAATGAGGCACTGCGTATTCTTGGCAGTGTATCATTATTATCTGCCTAAATTCCTCATTACCGTGCCTCTTCTGAAATGAGGGGCTAGTGTAGACAGGGCCACATGTAGCAGGAATTCTGCCTATTTCAAAATAGCTTTTTCAAAATAGGCACTGTTAAGACATGGAATAGTGCTATTTCAGAATAAGGCATAATGGTGTCCAATGGCACTATTTTAAAATAGTCATTATGGCTATGTCTACACTTGTATTCCTCTTTCAAAAGAGGTATGCAAATGAGAGAAATCAAAACTGCAAATGAGGTGCATATTTACATATTCAGCACCTCATTTGCGTATTCTTCTTTCAAAAGAGTTTCTTTTGAAAGAAGAAGAGCAGTGTAGATGTGGCTATTTTGAAAGTAAACCCCATCTTTAGAAGAACCTTTCTTCCTTTTTTTTAATGGGCAGAAGGGTTCTTTCGAAGATGGGGTTGACTTTAGAAGGAGCTGTGCTTACACGGCTTTTCTTCTTTTGAAAAAAGCTCTTTCAAAAGAAGAATATGCAACTGAAGTGCCAGATATGTAAATCTGCACCTAATTTGCATTTCAGTTTCCCTCATTTGCGTGCCTCTTTCAAAAGAGGAATGCAAGTGTAGATACAGCCTGGCCGTTTCTACACAGGCCACTTCCTTCGGAAGTGGCATGCTAATACACAGAGCGAAAGATGTTAATGAGGCATGGATACAAATTCCCCATGTCTCATTAGCATAAGATCACATGATTTGGAGTCTGGAAGACTGTTCTGGACTCCAAAACGCTGTGTAGAAGCGCAGCCCCCAAGGGGCCTTCTGGAAAGACGTGCTTCTTCCAGAGGTCCCTTCTTCCCAAAAATTTTCAGGAAAAGGGGCCTCCAGAAGAAGGACGTCCTTCCGGAAGGCCCTCCAGGGGCCACGTTTCTACACGGTGTTTTGGAGTATGCACCTCATTAGCATCTTTCGCTCCGTGTATGAGCATGCCACTTCCGCAGGCAGTGGCCTGTGTAGAAACGGCCCCTGTGTGTCTGAACATGGTATTTTGAAATAGCTGGGTGCGATTTCAAAATGCATTCTTGTGTGTAGCTGTGTTATTTCAAAGTAAACTGTTTCAGAATAGCTGTTCCAGAATGGATTATTTCGGAACAATGGTGCTGAGTAGACATAGCCCACTAGACCTGACAGTTGATGCTAGATATTCAGTTCTAGCTCTGACAATTGTGTAGCTGGAATCAATATATCTAAGATCAGCTTATCTGGCTGTCCTCGCAGAGAGGATTGTTGGAAGAATCTCTCACTTTGAACTCCTTTGCTCCTCACAATAATGAGGAGTACCTGCTTGAATGTCGAGCCCTGATAGTTTGATGATGTGTATCCCCACTAGGTCCACAAAATCGAACCCTGGAAGATCTACCCTGACTAGGTTGATCTCCAGGTAAGTATAGACATGCCCTTAGACAAGAAGCAATAGATGAATACAAACAAAAGAATGGGTAGAGGAGAAAAAATAGAGATGAGACCTGTAAAAGTCAGGTACTGAAAACATAGATGCTCCCCAGACAGCGCAGGCATTGTAAGATCCACACTGAGAACATACCAACTTCTACTTAGTATAAAAACCTCACTATCTGCAGGGATTAAGGGTTACATAAATTCTATCACATGAGAGGCCATGCATGGGAAAATTACCATTTAGGGGACTGCTGATGGGGATGCAGCACATTTTCTGCTCAGTGTGTATCACTTTTTGAAGGTTCTATGCAAAGCTTGAAACAATTTCCACTTCTAAATGTAAACAAGGCTTTCAGATAGTCCTGTGATGTCAGGATGTAAAGACCGAATGAGATCCATTTACACATGTAAAATGCATATTTAAATAAGAAACAGTCACCATCAATTTTTTTAAAAAATATGCTGTTTTGGTTAATGCAACATACTGTGTTTCTCCCAACAAAGGCAGTTTCTGATCAGGACATGCCATTTTTCCCCTGGAGATTTTGCAGGCAGGGTGGTCCTCCGTGAGGGACGGGAAGGCGCTTGGTTAGCATTACACATCTTTCATATATGCAGGCTGGTAAATGTAAGGCATTACAGCTGTGCAGTTTGTCACCCAAAACTAAGCTGAAAGGATTCAAAACACACAAGACCTACGGGAATAAGACCCAGTCACTGTCAACACCTTTTATTGTACTTCTACTTTATAACAAAAGGAATTACATTTTATTTATGAAACAAAACTCCTTGACTTTTCTAGACAGTGCATAGTAAACTGAGAAGGAGCAAAGACGGTGGCAGAGAATCAAAATAATTATCCTAACTTATGATTTGTCTTGCTAATTACTAAAGAAAAAAAGATTGGATCCCCACTACACGAGGTGTTGTGGATATACATGTCAAGAAAGAGCCCTTGCACTAAACAGCTCACATTCTGTACCATTGAAGTCAATGCCAGTTAAAGAGAGTTTGCCACTGCAGTTCAATAAAACCAGGAATAGGTGTTCAGATTTAAGGCCATGCGGTGGCCAATGAAATCAGTAGCACAAGGGTCTGAGCAATTGGGAGACAATTGATCTCAATGCGACTACATATGACTTCAGTATGGGAAAGCATTCTCGTCCCCTATTGCCACTCCTCTACTTAAGATACATTGATGACATCTTTATGATTTGGACCTATGGTACAGAGGCTCTAGAGGAATTCCACAGACACTTTAACAATCTACACCCCACCATCAACTTATGCCTCGATTACAACATGCAAGAGATACATTTCCCGGACACTACAGTACTAATCAAGGATGGCCTGATCAGTACCACACTGTACTGAAAACCTACTGATCGCTATACTTATTTACACCCTTCTAGTCTCCATCCTGCACACGTGACTAGATCCATTGTTTACAGTCAAGCTCTTAGGTATAATCGCATTTGCTCTGATCCAACTGACAGAGACCAAAAACTACAAGAACTTTACCAAATGTTCATAAACCTGAATTACCCACCAGGAGAAGTAAAAAAACAAATCGACAGGGCCAGATGCATACCCAGAGACCAGCTACTCTAAGATCGGCCCAAAAAAGCCAAGAACAGAACACCACTGGTCATCACCTACAGCCCCCAACTCAGACCACTGCAACGAATTATTAAAGACCTACAACCTACCCTTAATCAGGATGCCACACTCCAGAAGGCCCTGGGTGACATGCCTGTTCTCTCCTACAGACAACCTCCCAGCCTCATGAGGATCCTCACTAACAGCCACAGTCTACACCCCAGGAATACCAGTCCTGGAACCTTTCCCTGCAACAAAGCCCACTGCCAGCTTTGTCCACATATCTTCTCTGGAAATACCATCACTGGACCTGACCAGGTTACTCACAGAATCACGGGCACTTTCTCATGCTCCTCTACTAACATCATATATGCCATCATGTGTCAACAATGCCCAGATGCTTTGTATATTGGACAGACTTCTAACTCCCTTAGGCAAAGGGTCAATGGGCACAAAACAGACATCAAAACATTCCAGATCCACAAACCAGTTAGTCAACATTTTAATGGAATGGGGCATTCTGTCAATGACCTAAAGGTATGTCAAAACAAAAAGCAGTCAAGTAGCACTTTAAAGACTAGCAAAATGGTTTATTAGGTGAGCTTTCGCGGGACAGACCCACTTCTTCAGACCATATCCAGACCAGAACAGAAATATTGAGTCTGTTCTGGTCTGGGTATGGTCTGAAGAAGTGGGTCTGTCCCACGAAAGCTCACCTAATCTAATCTAAACCAATCTAATAGCTTTCTTTGATAGAATAATGAGTCTTGTGGATAAGGGAGAAGCGGTGGATGTGGTATACCTAGACTTCAGTAAAGCATTTAACACGGTCTCACATAATATACTTATCAATAAACTATGCAAATACAACTTAGATGGGGCTACTATAAGGTGGGTGAACAACTGGCTGGATAACCGTACCCAGAGAGTAGTTATTAATGGTTTTCAATCCGGCTGGAAAAGTATAACTAGTGGGGTTCTGCAGGGGGCTGTTTTGGGACTGGTTCTGTTCAATATCTTCATTAACGATTTAGATACTGACATAGAAAGTACACTTATTAAGTTTGCAGATGTTACCAAGCTGGGAGGGGTTGCAACTTCTTTGGAGGATAGGGTCATAATTCAAAAGGATCTGGATAAACTGGAGAAATGGGCTGAGGTAAACAGGATGAAGTTTAATAAGGACAAATGCAAAGTGCTCCACCTAGGAAGAAACAATCAGTGTCACACATGCAGAATGGGAAAGGACTGCCTAGGAATGAGTACAGCAGAAAGGGATCTGGGAGTTATAGTGGACCACAAGCTAAATATGAGTTAACAGTGTGATGCTGTTGCAAAAAAAGCAAACATGATTCTAGGATGCATTAACAGGTGTGTTGTGAACAAGACACGAGAAGTCATTCTCCCTCTCTACTCTGCGCTGGTTAGGCCTCAGCTGGAGTATTGTGTCCAGTTCTGGGCACCGCAGTTCAGGAAGGATGTGGAGAAATTGGAGAGGGTCCAGAGGAGAGCAACGAGAATGATCAAAGGTCTAGAGAACATGACCTATGAAGAAAGGCTGAAAGAATTGGGCTTGTTTAGTTTGGAAAAGAGAAGATTGAGGGGGGACATGATAGCAGTTTTCAGGTATTTAAAAGGGTGTCATAAGGCAGAGGGAGGGAACTTGTTCTTCCTTGCCTCTGAGGATAGAACAAGAGGCAATGGACTGAAACTGCAGCAGGGGAGGTTCAGGTTGGACATTAGGAAAAAGTTCCTAACTGTCAGGGTGATCAAACACTGGAACGAATTGCCAAGGGAGGTGGTAGAATCTCCATCACTGGAGCTATTTAAGAAGAGGTTAGATAGATGGCTTTCAGGGATGGTCTAGAAAGTGCTTGGCCCTGCCATGAGGGCAGGGGGCTGGACTCGATGGCCTCTCGAGGTCCCTTCCAGTCCTACTCTTCTATGATTCTAATAAACTATTTTGCTAGTCTTTAAAGTGCTACTTGACTGATTTTTGTTTTGATAGTGTATAGGCTAGCACGGCTTCCTCTCTGTTACTAAAGGTATGTGTGTTACTGAAAAGGAATTATCGCACCGTTTTGGAAAGGGAAACAGCCAAGTTGGTTTTTATATTCAAATTCGGCACATTAACACATGGTTTAAATCGTGATGGGAACTTTCTGAGTTACTATAGGGGCTCGTCTGCATACTTGGCTCAATCTAATTCTTGACCTTCCCCCCCACCCCTCCACTCTCTGATTTGCTCACCTTGATTATCTTTTTCTGATTTGTCCTCCTTGCTTACTGTTTTTGGTTCTCTGTGCCTTAAATATTGAGTCTGTTCTGGTCTGGCTACGGTCTGAAGAAGTGGGTCTGTCCCACGAAAGCTCACGTATGAAACCATTTTGCTAGTCTTTAAAGTGCTATTTGACTGCTTTTTGTTTTGATAGATTCAGGAAGGTTACTGAAGCATATGCTTAAATCCAATTAGATTTAAAAATATACTTGAAGTTCAGCACATGCTTAAAGTGCTTTCCTGAATCTAGGCCTATGTGAGTCACTGCTCACCACCGTGAATATGGTGAGATTCATAATCTAGCCCTTTCCCACTCACTGGCATTCCAGTTTCAAATGCTCAGTGAATGTTGAAGGTTGACGGCATTTATCAAGACCTTGAGTGAATGTCAGAATCTAGCTAGCTCAAATAACAAACGAACAAATAAGGGGCTGTGCTTGCCTTATTGTTTAGAGGAATGAGTCAGACACCTCCTTTCACACTGTCAGTTGATTTAGAACCTGCCATGTTGGAAACTATGCTTCTCTCTGTAAAAAGGCAGGCGAAGAATTCTTAATGCTAATATTTGGTGGGTATACATTCCAAGGAATTAGCTATTATTTCTTTCATATCTGTAAGTGCTATTATTATTAATGACGGGTATTTTCCATCTATGACAGCGCAGGCAAGTTCTTGGATCTGTTAGTCAGGGTTGTGCATCCAGAATCATTATGGAACATCATGCAACATTATTCTTATAGTGATATTTGACCACACTCAAGCAATCCTTACGCTTTGATGTGTGGTTAGTGGCACTCCACAGATCTAACCTGTAAATAGAAGATGAATTTTCCAGGTAATCATAAAGGGACAAATACTGTCCCACTTACACTCACTCAGTACCTTATTCTAAAGGAAAACCTTAGCTGCTCTCCCAAAACTATCTTATATTAAACCAAATCTTTGACTAAAAAGGACTTCATGGAAGCTATTAATCTTCCAATGACAGCCACTTTCCCCCCACAAGATAAACAGGAACTGAACTTACACCCGTTGTTCCAAAACCACATCTCCTCACTTCTAGAGCTAAAGGAGGATCTCTTCCTGAAGTTACCTGTATAGGGCTTCGATTGCACAGTTGAACACTTCTCAGAGTTTATCAACACAACAGTTTGAGACTAAACAGCACCACATACGGACATATCCAAGGTGGCTTTGATCTATTTATTCAAATAACAACAGCAGTGAATCTGTGGCACTTTTACACAGGCTAGTGTGACTAACATGGCTACCTCTCTGTTACTAGCTAGTGTGGTTTGGGGAACTGTACCTATAAAGCTACGTCTACACTAGATTATGTTTTCGAAAGGGTGCCTTTTGAAAAAGAGGAATTGAAAGATGCCCTTTCAGAGAGGAGCATCTACACACAGACCGGGATGGCGCCGGCGATTAGCACTATTGAAAGGGCTCCTCACCCTTTCGAAAGGGTCCATCCAATCCATTGAAACTGAGCATCTACACTCACCCATGCCTTCTTTTGAAAGAAAGGGCCAGGAAATGTTGAGTATAGGGTCACAGGGCAGCAAAGCCCTTTTGGGCCACAGCCATCTGCTCCTTTAAAGGGACCTTCCCCAACACTCTTGGTCTGCACAGCACAAGGCCTGCAGAGCTGCCACAAACCCCACAGATGCAGTGCCCACAGGGAGAGCCATGGAGCAGCATAACCTCAACAACCTGCTGGCTGCCAGGTCGTGGGCACCTGATGCGCCCTACACAATATAGTGGAGAACAAGGGAGAGCAAGGGGGAGGCCTTCATTCAGGGGTGGGCAGCAGAGTCCAGCACGGGCTACTTCCAGCCAGCCACCACCCCTAGCTGCCAGGCCCACCATGAGGGGTCCACGTCGGGGAGGTCCTGTGCAAATACTTCACACAGAGGCCCAGTGAGCACTGCCATGGCCACCCGAAGCAGGTCTATCATACACTCCCCCCACCACACACCTGACATTGCCACCTCCCACACACTGCCTCCACCTCCCGCACACTGTCCCCTACCTCCCTCACACTGCTCCCCCACCAAGCCCACAGCACACAGGGTGGTGGGGAAAATAAATAGGCATATTGTGCACTACAAACACTTGTGTTTAATGCCTTTTATTCATAATACAACCACAAACAATTTACAGGAAGAGAGGGTGAACTATGTACAGTTGAGGGGTGAACTATTTACAGGGGTGGGGGACCTGGGAGGCCAGCCTGGTGGGCCATCACTCTGTGGCAAGGATGGAGGGCCTCGATCCATGCCAGCCCCGGGACCCATGCTCCCCCTTGTCCAGGGTCCCCAGCGAGGCTGGGATGGGGTAGGGAGGACGGGCAGGACAGGGAGGTAGGGTCGGGGATCAGCCTTGGCCCCACAGTCTGGCACAGCAGGGCCCTCTCACGGGTGGGTGGAGCTGTGGTGGGAAGGGTGGCAGGAGGGGTATCCAGGCCAGCAGCTCCTGGTCAGTGGCCGCCACATCCCGGAAGGGCCCCATAAACTCCCCCAAGGCTGCTCAGTGCCAGGCAGCTTTCCCCTCCTCAGAGCGGAGGCTCCTCTCACCACCAGCTTAGCCTCCCTCCGGATGGAGGCAGCGACGTGGAGGGTCCTCCACCACTATCCGTTGAACCCACCAGGAGTGAGGACGTCCTGGTGCCAGGGGTGCCTCAGGCCAGTTGCCATCCCTCACCTCTGGAGACTTGTCCAGGACAACCGATGGGGTGAGAGTCTCCCAGTCCTCAGATGGTACAACTGCAAAAACACAAGGAAAGAAAGAAGCAGCCCATGAGTACCAACCCCTGCCCCGTTGTCCACACTCCCTGTCCTCCCATCGGTGGCAGGTCCCTGTCCCCTGTCCAAGGGTAGGGTGGCCCTGTGGGTGGCCACCTTGTGTATTCCAGCCCCTGCACCCTCCCCCTGGAGGAAGGGCATGGTGCTGTCCACTGGCATGGGTGCTGAAGTGCATCAGTGGCCATGCCACTGTCCCAAGGGCCATGGTTTGGCTGGGCCATGTCCAGGCAGGGTCTGCTGGGGGCGTGGGGGACCCCAGTTGGGTATGATGCCCCTGCCCTATGATCTAGGATGTATGCCCTGTTGGGTACGTACCCAAGGGCGCACCAGTGAGGTCAGGGGGTGCCCAGCTGGAGGTGTGGGAGGGGAAGTCGATGATGAGGTCCTCCTCCTCATTTGACCAGTACCCAGCTGAGGCTGGCTCCATCTCTGGTCCAGGCAGTGCGGTGCTGTCTGACAGTCCTGTCTTCTCGATGTCTCCAGGCTGGGGTTCCTCAGAAGAGGTGTCGAGTACAGCAGGTGAGGAGGAGGTGTCCTGGGGGCCCAGAACGGTTTGAGCTCCCAGTAATATGGGCATGAAGCGGAGGTGGCCCCTGACCAGCTGGCGTCCCAAGCCCAGATGTAACCCAGCTGCAACTCCTTGACCTTGCTTCTGACTTGTTCAGGAGAGCGGACAGGGTGACCCCAGGAGCTGTGTACAGTGGAGGGGTGAACTATTTACAGGGGGAGGTCTTGGAGCCTATGCTCTGTCCAGGAGGGGGCATGCTTTTTCCACCTGTGGCTGGACTCCTGCGAGCTCTGGACATGCTCGGAGAGGGGGCCCTGGGGCTCCTGACCTCCCCAGGTGCTGGCCATGCCACTGTCAGCTGTGCCAAGGGTCATGCTGAGGCATGCAGGGCAGCACATGTTGGGGCTGCTGCCTGCACATTCTCAGCTTCCTGAAACGGGGTTTCTGGGTCCGTGCAGCTTTAAGAGCTGCTGCACGCACGGATCATAGAACCCCACAGTTTTTGGGAAGCACCTCTCCGCCTAACAGCTGATTGCCACCATGGTGGACCCCATTCTTTCAAAAGAGTGGGACGCAGAGCATCTACACGCATCCTCTTTTGAAAAAAGGCCATTGAAAGGGGGGGCCTCTTCTATTTCCTGTTTAAAGAGTGCTTTCAATTCCTGCGGCGCGGCCCATCAATTTCATTTTCAAAAGAGCACGCAGAGTATGTGGACACACCGCATGCTCCTTCGAGAAAGGGCCTGAATTTTCAAAATTATTGCCTAGTGTAGATGTAGCTTAAGTGGTTTACTTTAGAGAAAGGAAGTCTGGAAATAGGTGGCAGAGTCCCTGGTCTGTTATACAGGTTCTAGGCAGCACATCTCTGCCTAACAGCTGATTGCCACCACAGTGGACCCCACTCCAATTGTCCCTGCGTAACAGACCAGGGACTTCTGCCACCTATTTCCAGACTTCCTTTTCTCTAAAGTAAACCACTTAAGCTACATCTACACTAGGAAATAATTTTGAAAATTCAGGCCCTTTTTTGAAGGAACGTGTGGAATGGGTCACCAGACAAAGATTTCTCTCAGGCATCTTGGGCCCAGAATGATCACTGAACACCACAACCAATTATCTCTGTCTTTGAGTTAAATATCATATACGGTCGTTTGCTTCTCCCACCACTGTGGTATATATCTATGATGATGAGTGAGGTTAAAAACTACTGATTTAGAAAATAGAGCACAGATGAAAAACATAAGACAGGGAGGGAGTTTCAAATGTTATTAAAAGTGGAAATGATTTATAGCTCCTTGCAAAAAAGGAATCCCCACTCCCTGAAATGCCATTATATTAAATAAATAAATATATAAATCAATAAATATATATATGGGTTGACTTGCAGTTGTATGCTGGTTGAAATAGTTTCTTTCGTCGTATACAGAATCTAGACACAGCTTAGAAATTCATTTGGAATTCTTTAGAATAACAATTAACCAGGATATTGAAAAAAGTCAGTGAATCAATTTGCATCTTCCATATTTCTTTCCTTCTTCTACCTGGGGCTGTAATAGTTTTCTAATCACCTGTCTGTGAGTTTTGGTCTGCAGATGATTTGAAACATTCGTTAACCTGCAAAACCTGTACTCTCAAACCCAACTACAGGCAAATTAGAGAGAAAAGTAGGGGAGTCTGAGAGTACAAAGCAAAATGCAAAAGGTGAGAGGCAAGTAGCAAAGTGGAAATTCTCAGGCCTATAAAAAGCCCAGCTAACATTGTATTCATGCTCATTAAGCAAAATGGTCAGAAGAAGAGGAACTATCTGATGAGAAAAAACAAAAAGGCCTAATCAAGAATAGGAGAGAGTCCTGTGACAAACTAAGGTTTTATAGTAACAGAGAGGTACTCATGTTAGTCTGTACTCCAACAAAACAAAGCAGCAGAAAAGTAGCATTTTAAAGACTAACACAGCAGTTCCCAAACTTTTCGGCGTCATGCCGTCATTTTGATTTTTGAGAAACCCTCGTGCCCCCCACCTCTTTTTTCTCATGGGCCAGCCACCCCAGCCATCTGCCTGTGAGCCACCTGTCTGAGCCCCTTCCCTCCCCCAAAGCCAGGCACCACCAGCCCTTCATCTAACTCCATTTTCCTCCTTCCCCCACAACCCACTCTCACTCCCCTTTGCAGGAGGCAGCTAGTTCCATGTGGGCCTTTGCTGGCTGCATGCTTTTCATAGTGGCTGCACCAGGTCAACCACATGAAATGGCAGGGGCTCAGAGCCAGAAGCAAGGGCCAGCTTTTTCCTGGGGTGTGGGGAATGACTGGGGGGCTGGGTTGCCTCATGTCCCTCCCTGGAATTTCTTCACCCTCCCAAAAAGGCAAACCCCCCAGTTTGGGAAACCATGTACTAACAAAATGATTTATTTGGTGATGAGCTTTCATGGGACAGCCCCACTTCATCAGATCAATCTCATTTCCAGTACATTTATAAGTACAGAGGTCCAAAAAATTGCAATAAAAACTGATAAATCAGGTCAGTGCTACATTGCTGCTATTTTGTTTTGCTAAACTAAGGTTTTGTCTACAATGGTAATTGAGGGACAAAGCTTTTGTTGTTCACAGGTGCCTAAGCACCTCCACCACCACCCTCCTAACTTCCCTGAATGACAAAAGCTTTGCTGAAGCAAGCTAGGCTGCATCTACAATGCTGAGTTATGTTGACCAAAACTGCCTTTTGGCAACAAAACAGCATGGCCGTGTCTACACATGCCACTTCTGCTGGAAGCGGCACGGTAATGAGCTATCCGGAAGATGCTAATGAGGCATGGATGCAAATTTTCCGGGCCTCATTAGCATATCGGCACATGGTTCAGAGTCCAGAAGAAGCTCTTCCAGACTCCAAAGTACACGTGCAGACACGCTGCCCATGGGAATCTTTCAGAAGGAAACCCTCCCCTGGAAGCCCCTTCTTCCCCAAAATTTTGAGGAAAAAAGGTGCTTCTGGAAGGAGGGTTTCCTTCCGGAAGATCCCTGTGGGCCGCGCGTCTGCACGTGTACTTTGGAGTCTGGAAGAGCTTCTTCTGGACTCTGAACCACATGCCAATATACTAATGAGGCACAGAAAATTTTGCATCCACGCCTCATTAGCATCTTCCAGATAGCTCATCACCATGCCGCTTCCAGCAGAAGTGGCATGTATAGACATAGTCTGTGAGTACAAACGCTGCAATACAACTTTTTGGGGGAAAAATGCCCAGTTTCAGCAACAAAAAGCTTCCACCTCTACAAGAGATTTTTTTCTTTCCCTCTCCTTTTATTGTCAACAAAGAGAGAGTGTCAATGCTGCTGTTTGTTTTGGTGACAGAACTAGCTTCCACCAGTATCCCACAATGCCTGCCCTGTTCACTCTGTTCATTGTCTTGATCTCTGCTGCTTTGTAGACATGTGCCCCTCCCCTTTCAAAGTTCAGGGAAGTATCTGACAGCTGAGGGACCCCCTCCATTTGGGAAACATAGAACAAATCTCTGGAAGGCTCCTGTTCTGCTCTGTAATAGGAACACAGCAGCAGGGAGGAGACAAGCGGCTGTGCTATTTTGACATTCACATTCCTAAGTATGGAGAGCTCACAGAGGTACTCATGATATGTCACATGCAGCAACTGAGAAGGCTGCGAAAGAACTCGGAGGGAATCCCAAGATGTGCAGGTATTGGATCAGCTCCTCCTTCCCACAACACTGTATTGTTGGATACATAGAATCATAGGGCTGGAAGGGACCTTAGATAGTCATCCAGTCCGGCCCACTGCCTAAAGCAGAGTCAAACATAAATAATCATCCCAGCCAGGACTTTGTCAAGCTGGGACTTAAAAACTTCTAGGTAAAGCATTCCAGTGCTTCACCACCCTCCTAGTGAAATCGTTTTTCCTAGTACCCAACCTACACATCTCCCTCTGTAACTTCACACTACCACTCCTTGGTCTGCCATCTGCCACCACTGAGAACAGTCTCTCTTCATCCTCTTTAGAACACCCTTCAGGAAGTTGAAGGCTGCTATCAAATTACCCGTCTCTCTCTTCTCTTCTGCAAACTAAATAAGCTGAGATCCCTCAGCCTCTCCTAATAGGTCATGTGCTCTAGCCCCGTGATTTTTGTTGCCCTCTGCTGAACATGCTCCAATGCATCCGCATCCTTTCTATACTCTTGCGGCAGGGGCAGACGTGGAGGTAATACTACAGATGAGGCCTCACCAGTGCTGAATAGAGGGTAATAATATCTTCTCTAGATCTTCTGGAAATGTTTTTCTCATAATACACTTCAATATGCTGTTCGCTTTCTTGGCTACAAGAGCACACTGTTGACTCATATCCAGCCTCTCATCCACTGTAATTCCGCCAGGTTCTTTGCTGCTGCACTGCTACTTAGCCATTCAGTCCCCAGCCTGTAACAATGCTTGGTATATTTCCATCCCAAGTGCAGGACTCTGCACTTCTTGTTGAACCTCATCAGATTTCTTTTGGCCCAATTCTCCAATTTATCTTGGTCACTCTGGACCCTATCCCTGCCCTCCAACATATCTACCTCTCCCCTTAGTTTAGCGTCATCTGTCAATTTGCTGAGGGTGCAATCCAGCCCCTTAGTCAGGTCATTAATAAAGATATTGAACAATATTGGAGATAGAACCTATCCTTGGAGCATCCACTTGAAACTGACCACCCATCAGACATTGAACTATTGATCACTACCCATTGGGTCCAACCCTCTAGCCAGATTTCTATCCATCTTGCAGGCCATGTATCCAATACATACTTCCTTAACGTATAGGCAAGAATATTGTGGGAGACCATAACAAGAGCTTTGCTAAAGTCAAGATGTGTTACATCCATTGACTTCCCTATGTCCACAGTTCAAGTTACCTCATCATAGAAGCTAATCAGTTTGGTCTGGCACAACTTGACCTTGGTGAATCCATGATGACTATTCTTGGTCACTTTCCCTTCCTCTAAGTGCTTCAAAATAGTTTTGTTGAGCATCCCCTCCATGATTTTTCCAGGGACTGATGTAAGGCTGACCGGTCTTTAGTTCCCTGGAATGGTCTTTCCTTTTTTAAAGATGGACACTACTTTTGCCTTTTTCCAACCATCTGGTACCCCTCCCAATCTCCACAAGTTTTCAAAGATAATAGCCAAAGGCTCTGCAATGACATCTGCCAATTCTCTCAGTACTCTTGAATGCATCAAATCCAGACACATGCATTTGTGTAAGTCCAGATACCCACAGAGCACTGTTTCCACTGTTGATGATGGTGCCCCCTTGTGGATATGATCTGTCAATAGAGGATGCAAGTGTGAACATCCTCAGATGATTTTGTTTTGTCAGGTATTGGGTGTCGGCATAAGTTTTGTCGACAAATTTTCACAGAGCTTAAGCATAGCCCTAGGGTAAACAATGCTTTGTCAGCTCTCCTGCCAGTAAAGTAAATGATGCAGATAGGCTATGTCTACACTACAGTAATCTGTTGACAGAAGTTACTTCTGTTGACAGATTGTAGCCACACATGAAAGTGGACCACTCTGTCAATCCACTTTGTCGACAGAGAGCAGCCAGACTGCCTGGCCACTCTCTTGACAGAATGGCCAACCAGAAGCACAGCAGACAGGCCTGCCTGGTGACCTGGAAGCCCTGTCTGTCAATGGAGGGCTGCTCGGAGTGTCCACACAGTTTTTTTGGCAACAGATTCTGCTGAGAAAGGTGTTCTGCCTCATGGGGTAGAGGCAGAAGTCTGCCAACAAAAGTGCTGCTTCTATTGAGTTAGTCGACAGAACACATGTTTAGCGTGGATTATCTGCAAGTTTTGCCAACAGAACTGCGGTTTTGTCAGCAAAACTCTCTACTATACACGTAGCCATAGAGTGGAACTGTTTTGTTGGCAAATATGCCAACAATCAGTGTTTACACTGCCTTATTTTAGGGACGTGCATGTGTTGCTAAAAGCTGTGTGGTGACTTCAGTCTTGACTCAGAACTATGCAGGCTTGATTTTTAACAGATCTGTGAGGCTGACAGTTTTCCTAAAAAATATTGGGAAGAAGGGTTCTTTTGGCAATAGGGTTTACTTTTGAAAGAGCAACATCTACAATGCTTTTTTCTTCTGACAGAATAATATGCAAATAAAGAATATGCAAATGAGGTGCCAGATATGTAAATCTGCACTTCATTTGCATTCTCAGGTTCCCTCATTTGCATGCCTCTTTTGAAAGAGCAATGCTATTGTAGACACAGCCTTAATGTGCTATTCTATGAATCTGGCCTCACTATTGTTACTATATTCTGAGGTATTCAGCTCATGGAAATTGGTTGATTTTCTGACTGATAGTGTTACTTCAGTAAACTAAACTGAGTTTGTTTGTCCAAGTGAGAGATTTTTCTGCCTGAAAAGAGCATGCTTAATGCCAACAAAAGAATAATTTGCTTCCATATTTGTGGCGGCTCTTAAAATGTTTCTCCGAGTCAAATAAAACTGCACATTAAATAACACCCCTCAAGGATTCACATTCAACAAAGATTTCTCAATGCTGTTCTTCTCTCTACACACTGTAAGACTTTAATAACATTAACCTTCAGCAAAATGAAATGATCTATAATGGTAACACATACCCATAAAACTCTTTCAAGCATCCGGGCCTGGTTCATAATTTTTTTAATAGGATGGATGTTTTAGTTTTTCTTTTTCTCCTGACTTATTACAGGCTTCAGATAGTGATGTGGATGATGTGGTGAAAGCACTGAAAAAAAGGCCTACTTAAGTCAAGACAAGGGAAGTGGTCACTCCACGAGGTCATTTTCCTATAAGACTTTGTGACAGCTGGAGAAAATTAACCAAAATATCTGCATTCCAGAGAGTAAAAAAAGGGGGGTTGGGGGGTGTCAAATGTCTTGTGGAAACCTGCAGGAACACCAATGGCATTTTCTACACTGCCTCTTTAGATCTGGTTTCCTGACAAAATGCAACTGAAATAGGGGGATATTTTCAAAGGCACAAGGAGGAGTTGGGTACCCAACTCCCCTTGAAGGTCTATGGGAATGGATATATAACTCTCACGTTTGCATTAACGAAGTTGGATCTTTTGTCCCATGTTAGGATAGTGACTTCTGTAAAAGCCCAATATCAAAAACTTTATTAACTGTCGAAACTTATTCATGCTACAAAGCAGGGAGAGTAGTATGCTGCAATAAATATTATCGCTTAATATTACAGAATCTTTGTTTTCTGTATTTACATATCACCAGATCTGGCTGCAGGACGACAGTTCAGTTTCACAACAGATTTTGAGGTTTTGAAATTTGTTTTCATTCCGCACTGAAACAAATATAAAAAATCTTTCAGATGGTTTCACATCAGTTTTTGGATCCAAAAATGTTTTGTTTCAGATCTCTCTTTCTCTATCTCTCTCTTTGGGCTGTCCATCCCCATTGATCTTCTGATATGCTTCTGGTTTCGTGTCACACTTATTCACAAAACCAATAACAAATAATAAAGACTATTTGAAACAGTCTTTTGAAATGAATGAGAGACCATTTTGTGTTGTGAATGAATGAATGAATGAGAGACCATCATGGGCCTCTTTGAACTAACAAGGCATACTGATGTGAATCTGCGGATAAGAGTTTAGAAACTAACTGAAAGTGAATCCTAAATGTGTCACAGGGAGGAAATGTCAGCCAACTATTCTCATGGGCTCCCACACACTTTGGGAGCACACATTTATGGCACAAAAGAATACAATTATGAAGCCAGATTTTCTGGTACTCAGGAACCAAAATGGGGACAAAATTGTTGAAAGAGCTCAGTTCTCATTTGTGCATCTAATTAATAGCAAAATTTCCAAGTGTTCCAGAGCCAGGATCACCCATTGTAACACATATGCCAGACTTTCTTCTGGACAACTAACTATTTGTTTATGTGTGACATTTAGAAAATCTGACACTAGTTATGGTGCTGAGCACTTCTGAAAATTCTGACCACAGAAAATATATATGCAAGCTAGGATGTGTGTGTGTGTGTGTGAGAGAGAGATCACGCATCTAACGTGGCAAATGATATGTAACTGGAAATAGCAATGACTGCCTGCTATTAGTCGGGAAGCACTGTATTGCAGTATGACTTAGAAGTTCCACATCAGGGAAAACTTTACAATCATCATACAAGGATTTAACAGCACTGATGATACAAGATAGTAAAAAAATTAAAAATAATCCAGATGCAGGTTATAGACTGAATTCAAACAGTATCTCATCCCTGACTAAATTCATCAGCACTCCAGAATCTCCCTCCCCTACCCACTGGAATACCACAATGTAGCCTTCAAAGACTGACCATCTTAGTCTGTCTCTCTTATCCACAAAAACCACAATATCCCCACTCTTCTTTGATGTAATATTCTCATACAGTTTATTTATTTTGTGTGTTAGAAGAGAAAACTCTCTTTCTAATTAAGGAAGACAGGTTTGTTTATTTTCTTGCAGAAATTTATTTTGACTTGTTCCTTCCCTTCTTTTCCCTTTTCATTACAAATGATGTTTAGTTCCTGATGCAGGAACAGAGACCTGCATAATACTGCTGAGCAAAAGAGAAAATTGCATTGGAGAGGCTACTCCTTTATGCGGGGATCTAATTCCAACACATTCAAATTCCCTCTGCATTGGGATCTGACCCTGTTGCTACTTCCGAAGTCGTATAGAGAAAGGCAAACTGCTTAAAATACAATAAAAATGGCCTGAACTGTGACCTTAAACTCTAACTGAACCATCTTTATAGTCACAAAGTTTCTGTTATTTTTTAAATAGCATTTCATTCTAGCACACTTTAGCACTTCCTGTTTTGTTTTTTAAATGGGACCAGAAACAGAAGTTTAAAGTACCAGGAGAAGCCTTGTTCTCATGTGATACCAAGCTCAATTCTCACGTCTTAAATATAGTAAATGAGATTACATTGTCTTAAATAAGCATCTGAATATCTGGGTGGTTTTCCAAAATCAAATGCTGTACTTTTTAAAAAATTCCTCCTAATTAATATTTGAGTAAGATGCCTTTTTTTAGTTCTTGCTATCTTCAGTCTTCCACAACATCCAGTCCCTATATGTACGAACATATAGCTACCCTCTGCTATGTCTAGATCAGCAGCTCCCAACCTTTTCCAGCTAGGGACCCATTTTGAGAATTCAGGAAGACTTGGTGACCCAAGGCAATTCAAAAACAGGTGAGGGGAGCAGTCCTGTAACTAGCTAATTTTGCACCTGAGGCAAGAATATAAAATTGCGCCCCCTCGTGTTTATATATTCATAGTAGTTATTTCATAGAAAAGGGAAAATGCATTAATAATAAAATAATAACTCTATGTTTATTATAGTTAATTATTATTTTATTATTATAATTGATCTGGCTGGTGGTGGAGGAAAGACCCTCATTCCCAAACTGCTTCTCTCCCAACTCCCCCCCCAGTTTAAACCCCACACTCAGAGGCTGGAGGGGTCGGCGGGGAATCACACTCAAGGACAGGAGAGTTGGGAGTTGGGGGGAGTCACATTCAGAGGCTTGGGGGAGTCACACAGGTTGGAGGAGTCACACTCAGGGGCTGGGGAGCTAAGGGATCACATTCAGAGTCTGAGTGGGTCACACTTCAGCTGTGGGGGCTGGGAGGGTCACACTCAAGGGCTGGGGAAAGATACAAACCAAAAAATGAAAACTGACAAATCAGCTACACAGAACACAAGGGGGGCAAAAGTGGGAAGGGTGGAGTTGGGGGGAAACTACTTACTGCAAGAGTCTGTTAAGTGGCTTGCCTGGGATAACTATGAATATCAAAGGTGAAGAAGCTGTCTTTGTAATGTTTAAGTGCTTCTCTATTGCTAGAGCTAGCTGCTGGATGTGGCAGCATTGAGGAGCTGCAAATGCCTTCTTTAAGAGCCACATGCAGCTCTGAGCTGCTGGTAACCCTTAAGAAATCTAATTGTGACAAAAGTTTGGGTCCTGACCCATAGGTTGGGAACCCCTGGTCTCTATATTATTGTAGGGAGCACCTTATGTTTGCTTGAACAAATTTTCTATGCATTTTCTGTACCACTTGTTCGTAAGACAGGGAGAGAAACTTAATTCATGAGACGGGCACTTGCCATGTTTACACCCTGGTATTTTATTGTGATTATTTTTTTAACTAATGTTAAAAAGCTGCAGATATCAATGTGTCAAAATGCATCCCATTCTCTGTGTTTGCTGACAGAGGGGGCAAATGCTCTCCTCCATGTGAAGCCAAATTAAGCAGGCCTTGTTCAAGCAAGCTCCACAGAAGTTAGACAGATTCCCCCTACAGACTTCTCCCAATGTACATGCTGCAGCATTCTGCCACCCTGTTTTACTTCATAGGAACCTGCAATATCATGTGAAGTGTGGAAAACTTCTAAGGCTGTGAGGTCCTCTCATCCCTGGTTGATACTCTCAGCAGTGTAACCTCGGGAAATAATCTACTTATTTTGCCACCAACTCTGTCAATGGGAGGAGAAACATATAGCTTAGTTATGGGGCCTAATTTGCTTTTACTTTGCCCCGTCTTCGAGGGGCAGGAAATTTATAAAGCAATGCCTACACTAGAGAGCTTTGTCGACAAAACTAGCAGAGCGTCCACACTAAAACCGCATTCTGTCAACAGTAACATGGCAGAACGCAACACTTTTGTTGACAGACTTCTGCCTCTCTCCCACGAGGCAGAATGCCTTCCTCAACAGAATCAGGTGACAAAAAAGCCATATGGATATTCTGGGGTTGCCTTTTGTTGACATATAAGTCCTTCGTGGCACTGGAGAGCAGCCCGAGGGGTGGGGGAGAAGACACCCTGTCCACTGCAATCACATCTCTATGCTCCCTACCTCCAGCCAATCTTAAATCTACAGAGAGCCCTAGAAACCCCATGGCAGGAAGCTGAGAGCATGGAAGTAGACTAGCAGCATGCTGCTTGTCCTCACGCTGCATGGCCACTCCTTTTGTCATTACATGGCATTGAGCCAGTCACCCTGCGGCCCCTGGGGCCCTCCACAGAGCCACAGGAGAGGTCCCAGGATCCCCCCTCAGGGCACCAAATGACTGGCCCTGTCAGGGACCAGGCCAGAACTGCAGGACCTCCTCAGCCTCTGGGCCTAGGAGGCCGTTCTGCTAGACCCCTCTACCAAGAGGAGGAACACACTGCCATATGCCTGGCTGGCTAGCACCCTGGGGGACTGGGGACATCCCACCCAGACTATGGAGCAAGTCGAGGGGAAGGTCAAAGAACTCTGGTAGACATATACCCAGGCTCAGAACAGTTGCCAGAGGTCAGGGGCAGGACCAGCCACCTGCCCCTACTTCAATGAGCTGCACAAGCTCCTGGGGGTGGGGGGCGGTGACGACAGCTCCCTGACCACTGGAGCCATGGACGCAGCTGAGGAGGCTCCCCCTCACCACTGCTGGAGCCAGAGCAGCTGGGGAACCTGCTGGATCCACAGCCGGAGCTTGACTAGGACCTCATCTTCAGCAAGGGCACACACGTCATCATCCTGGACTCAGGTCCCTACAGCCAGAGTACATCCAGGGCATCCCTGGACCTCTTCAAAGGGACCCTCCAGTAAGTCCCTGATGCAACACACCCCCCAGGGCATGGGGGGATGATGCAGAGAAGTTGTGCTGTGAACCAGTCCAGGATGGGACCTCACACTGTGATCCTGGCACATGCTACCACGTGCCAGGCAGTGTCCCCCACCTGGGCCCAGCAGGCAGCCCCCAGGCATGGCCTCCAGCCTGCTACCAGCCCCACAGGAGGCATCCCAAGCCCCAGGGCTCCATGGGATGGCTCACTTGCCCCTACCATGGCTGTTTGCAGGCCAGCCACACGGGCGACTGCCCGACCCCAGACACACTACCACAGACCGCAGCTCCCAGTTCACAGGCAAGCTGCTGGTGACAGTCAGCACCCACTCCTATGGACAGCGCTGCAAGCTGCATGCATGGGGGGTGGGGCGGGGAAGTTTCAGGCAGTACCCAGGCACCCACCACGCATGTGGCAACCCCTCTGTGGCCAGACATCCCCCTGGCCCCCTTGGCCTCTAGCCCATCTACGAGGAGAGTAGGGGGGTGGCACAGCAGTGAGCCTGGTCTCCTGTCCCTCAGCCCAGGGGTGGTGGCTGGTGCTCATGGTGGGTGAGGGGCAGGGCCTTAGGGGCTGTGTTTCATGAATGACTCATTGTCCCTCCTCTTTGTCTTCCTTGCAGCCGCACCATCCAATGGCTGGGCCAGCAGCACCACTCTGCCTGGGTCAGCCAGCCCCATCCTGGGCCCAGAGCAAGGCTGCCAAGGACCAGTGCCTGAAAGGTACCACCCTGGGGGTGGGCCTGTGGCTGGAGGGGTTCCCTGCTCCCAGGCACAATGCAGCTCCTGCAGTGGCTGATAGCTGTGGCTGGCACCCCTGCTCCCCAGGCCCCCTCTGTCATGCCCACCCTTCCTGCCCCCCAGGTTCTCCCTGCTCCCCCTGCTGAGCTTGACCCTGCTGAACCCTCCCCTCAGCTCCATACCTCCCCATCTTCCCTGCTCCAACCCAGCCCTGGTGGGGACCCTGAACCCACAGAGAGAGGGGATCTCATGGCCGATGCTGCTCAAGGTCCCACTCCCCCATGGGGTTCACACCTTAAACTAAAGCCCCCCACGCCCCCTGTCCTAACTCTCACCCCCAATGTATATAGTTATCTGTTCTGGCACAGTGTAAACAGCCTTTTTGTTTATGAAGTTTATTTTTCACAGTTTTCTACTCTTAAGTAACTGGATTGTTTGGTCACAACCCCCATGTCCCTTGTAACTGGAGAGGGGTCAGAGAGGGGTGAGTGGACGAAGGGAAGGGTTGTGATGGGGATAGGGTAGGGCTGTGGGCCTGCAGCCCACACTGTGGGGGGCCCTGGAGAGGGTCAGTGAAGGACTTGAGAGAATCTGTCTCATTGGGCCTCCCGGATCTGCAGCGTTCCCTGACAGGCGTGGCGGAGCGGGGCTGTGCCCGGCTATTCATAGCCATGGCCAGTGTCTGCCCTTATCCCAGGAGGAAGGCCTCCCCCTTTCCCTCCACAATGTTGTCAAGGGCACAACAGGTGACCACTACTTAGGGGACTTTGTGCTCCCCACATTCTGCCAGGTCAGGTGGCAACTGACCTAGTTCTGTGCCCAGTTTACGTAGGCATTAAACAAGTCCTGGGTTGGGTCCAGGTGGCCAGTGTATGAGGGGGTAGGCAGCATCCCCCACCATGCATGTCTATGTCCCTCACCGCCAGCTCCCAGCAGGGGACATAGGTGCCAGCCTCCATCCTCTGACACAAGCTAGAGTTGTGGAATACCCTCGTGTTGTTTGCCCAGACTGATCACCCAACATAAACATCCAGGAACTGTCCCAGGTGGTCATTCAGGGCCTGCAGCATAACAGAGTGGTATCTGTTGCAGTTGATGTACAGTGCTGCACTTTGGTCTAGGGCCTGGATGGGGATGTGGGTCCCATTGATTGCCCCGAAGCAGTTTGGGAACCCAAGGGTCATGAAGCCAGCCACAAATATATCCAGGTCTGCCATGTGAGCAACCCTCTGGAGCAGGATGGTGTTGATGATCATCACTAATTGCAAGGGGAGGGGACCAAACATACATGTGAGGGATTGAGAAAGGGAGTCCCTGGGCCCCAGGGGAGTCCCCGGGCCCCAGGGAAGTCCCCTGCCTCCTTCACTCCTTGCTCTCTGGGCACCAGCCCCCACCCCACAAGGCTGTCTCCCTGGCAGCAGGTCTGTGTAAGGGTGGGACAGCATGGTCCCCCGGAGAGGGGACTTTCCCCCCCATCTCCACCCTCCACACCCCCAACCCCACTCCCTGAGGGTGTGCCTTGGGCAGTCCCCCCTCCGCTCTCCTCTCCATGCAGGGCCTGCAGCCTGAGAGTGCCTTACCTCCATTAGAATGGCCCTGATGGTGGACTTCCCAACCCCATACTGGTTCCTGATGGAACGGTAGGTGTCCGGAGGGGCAAGCCTCCAGAAGGCAAAGGTGACCCACTTCTCCAGGGGGATGACAGGCTGCATCTGCATGTCCTGTCTGCGGAGGGCAGGGGTGAGCCAGGCACAGAGCTCCAAGTTTCTGTTCCTCCTCATTCAGAAGTTCTGGAGCCACTGCCGGTTGCTCTACTGCCTCATGACCAGCCGGTCCCACCAGTCAACCTTGGTGCTGTACCTCCTTCTCCCTGATCCCCTAGCAGGGAAAGCGCAGGTGGGGCCCTGGGGAACCAAGGAGGTGTTCCTCATTCTCAGGGTCAGGCACATCCCCCACCAGAAGAGGTGGAGGATGGCCATGATCAGCAGCAGCAGCAACTCAAGCAACTGGAAGTGGGTTCAGTGCCAGCCCAGGGGCTGTTCTGTCAGCATGTCTATTTGGAAAGTGCAAAGTCTCTCACAGAAAGCACGTGGGCCCTGCAGTAGCTATGCTGCCTGTCAGCGCGGTAGGCAAGCTTCAGCATGGGCCGGTAATGCAGATGGAGGGGCGCCCAAAAGGGCTTACCAGCCATGCGACCTTGTCTGATGGGGTTCTGGGGCCTGTTAGTTTGAGAATGCTGCCAGGTGGTCTGGCTGCTCTCTGTCAATAGAGCAGATCACTTTTTCAATCTGCTTTTGTATGTGGCTGCACTCTGTCAACAGGAGTTTTGTCAGAAGATCTCTTCCGATGGTAACTTCTATCGACAGATCACTCTAGTGGAGACATACCCTAAAAGGCTCGAGAACCAGACCTATTAAATTTATTTTAAAGATGCATTTTCAAATCAGAGCAAACTTGAAAAAAGGGAATGTTTATAGCAAAATCTTTCCCCGCTTCCTCTGAAATGTGAGAAGGTCAAACGGTACTTAAATATAACATTTGGTGAGATGTTTGTAATTTTTTTCCCTTAACGTTGCCACACAAAAGCATTTGCAAGTCATTCCTTTTATTTGCAAATGAGTTCTGTATTTGAAAGTATCCCAAGATTATCCCAAGCGATATCATTTGCAAAGAACTGAACATTGGTATTCGTGACCAATGCAGTCTAATAGCTAAGAGTCCCATATTTCATGTCATATATTTATATTAATGATCAGATATATGTATTGGATATTGAATAAGTTTATTAGACTAAACCATGGGCTCTGATTCTGAAGCTTTGTCAATCTGTGAACTCTAAAGTCAATTAAACCAAACCCCCAAATATTAGCAAAATACTGTTGGATTGTTTTTATATTTTGTTTGTTAATTTTTACAGTATTAGACAACCTCTGCTTGAAATTACTTCCAATTTGTGCTTTCACATAAAAGCTTCCCCCATTACAAGATGCTTCTTTCGGTTGATTATGCAATGCAAGGACAAATAACTCTATGATTACAACATTATTTTTGGCTCCCATTAAAGCCTCATGTCCCCATTTGCCATCTCTGCAGGTGCTGTCATTAGTGGTCTACACCTATTTGGCACTCCTATTGCTAGGTATAAATGATCATGAGAGGCAGGGCCATCCCTACTAATATTCAAAGTACACAGCTGTGTAGGGCACCATGAAATCAAATTGTCCCAAATTTCACGGTGCCCTAAGCTGTGTGCTGTGTATGGGGTGGTGCTGGCTCCAGCAGCTGTCCCCATCCCTAGGCTGTGCCTGGGGAAATGTGGGACACAGGACACCCTCCCCGCTCCACCTCTGATCCTCTTCCACACTCCACACACTCCTCCCTTTGCTCTGCCCCACCCCGCACACAATCCACCTCTTCTGTTGGGAGATGTGGCCAAGGAGACTCATGGGGGCCTGGCAGTAGAGTGACCCAGTCGCAGCCCACTCGTCTCCCCTAGCTCCCAGCCAAATCACTCTGCTTCCGGATACTAAGTGCTCTCCCCTGAGTGATAGGGCCAGGAGCCTGGGAAATGGAAGAAGTTGGAGCTGGATCGCTCTGCTTCCCACCATTGCTGGTGAGTACAGAGGCAGGCCTGACCCCTGCCTCCTCCCTGCCCTGCTCTAGACCCTCTCCTGCAAAGCTCCTGCCCCAGTGTCCCTGAGCACAGCCCTGCCCCTGTAGAGGACTATTCCTGGAGACGTCCCTGAGTCAAGGTTGGAGGAAGCTGAGCATAAGGCGAACTGACTTCCCTACTGGAGAACAGATGAAGGGAGGAACATAGATCAAGTTCTTCTAACTATGTTCCATAATTAGCAAACATGGGAGGATGGGTTACAAGAAACAAGGGAAGAGTGAACAGATTTATGTTTTAGATCAGGTAGTTCTGAAAAATTGTCTTCTTATGAAAATCACCCTGTGAAGTAACTAGAAGCACTTCAAATCTGCTCATGGATTTAGGGTCACATTTCTGCAAATAGCTCCTTCTGTGACCAAGCCAAAAGAGCAGCTCTGGGACAGTTCTCTTCAGCTCCAGCTGGAGAACAGTGGTGACTAGTCAGGGGTGTTGCAGGGGGCCACTGGTCACATGCTACTGCCCACGCCTCCCCCAACCTTGTTCAGCCCAGGCCTCTGCTCTAGTCCTACTTTGCCCCTCCCCCTGCGCTGCCCCCCACCACCTCTTCCTCTCAAAGCACAGCACTGCTTCTGGTGGCGAGTGCGGCGGCAGTCCTGCCTCTCCGCAGGAGTGGTGCAGCCCAAAAGCAACATAAACTAGGAAGGTCACCCTGCTCTAGGGCTGTGGTTGTTGTACACTGCACCTTAAACAAGGCTATAGTTTACATCTCACTCTAGTCCTATCTGAGCTGGTAACTCAGACAAGTATTTGCCTAGATAAATCCTGTAACTCACACTCACCTGCAAGTGCTTGCAAGAGCCAAATTAGAGGCTAGTTGGGAGGCCCTTTCACAGTTCAAATATTTTCTTTTGACACACATTTATGTGTGTGTGTGTGTGTGTGTGTGTGTGTGAGCGGGCATGTGTATTAGATATGGCCAGAGTACACACACACCCCTAAGTTTCGACCCCTACACCCACAGAGAAAACCAATACTGTTGGAACATTTGGCTACTCCATTTGTGAGAAAAAGCCATCTCTGTTAGAGACATCGCACTATTGTGCTTGCTTGGCTAATCAATTGTGTGATATGTATGAGGGAAGCTGGGAATTTGCACCCCAAGTAGTTAGAGGGTTTTCAGACTAAAGGCTTCATATGAATTCATTCATCAGAATTAATATGAAAGACTTATTATTCAATAATATGAACTGCCTCTGAATTGACAGAAAGGAATGGTGCCCCATTATCTCCACCTTCAATGTTATATTGCTATTACCTGTATTTGCCCCTCCAAATTTAAATAGAAACAATAGAAGAGGACCAAGGTTTTGATAATGCATCAAAAGCAGCTCTTCTCCTCAAAGGGCATTTTTTTCACTCAATCTCTTCTCTAAAGACAGTGACATTAGTTTTGTAAATTAATAAACAGTCCAGCATCTGAGGACTGCATGAAGCCTCCATCACCCCTTATTGTGCTTTCTCTTCTGACCCCACTTTCCAGTGCAGAGCCCTCATCTCAACAACAATACCCTGAAAGCCTGTGTGGCACTCTGGGATCACACTTGAAAAGGCCTTTGGCTGAGGCTGGCTTTCAAGAAGGGGGGACAATTGGCAAGAGGCCTGTGGCTATTCATGCAGAACAGGCAGTGAAAAATGCCTGAAGTCAGTTTCAGGGGTGGGCAATGCCCAGAAAAGAAAGCCCACATAATGTGAATGGCTGCTGCTAGGAGACTAAACCCAAAGGTATGCTACTAGCAGGCCTCCATGTGCCGACATCAATGGGCTCATCCTATCCCTATTAGGGGCCTAAAATGATGGAGAAACATGAGAAGAGACTATAAGCAGGAAAGGAAAATAATATTGAAGTACACAACGGTCAATGCTTATGTTGTTATACTAAACATTCTGGAGAAAGAAATTATATTTTCCCTTTTTGTTCATAAATGGGAAATCAGTTACAAAAATCTAATAAGCAAAATAATTAAAGCGCACATTCTTTCCAAATGCATTTTCATCATTACTTACTCCCCATGGATATACTTGAATGATTATAGATATATATCTGAGAAATCAACCCTCATGTAGTGCTTCCCCTAGACTTGATCTTGAACTAGCTCTGATTGTCCTATGATCCTCCATTTAGATTGAAAATCCAACAGCACTGATCTGAGAGAAGCAGGAGTTCTAAATATTGCTATTGCATAAGGCGGTGTTTAAGAGGTTATTGCTATAATGGATTACAAAAGCATTTCCATAGCATGCAGATAGCCTGATTCTCAACTATGCTAAGCAGACATTGAAATATCATGATATGGTTTGCAGTGCAGAGCAAGTAAGGAAAAAGTTCCAAAATGTTCAAAAAGATAATGCAAAACAATTTATCAGGGGAAAAAACCCACCAGTGCTCAAGTCATAGTTTTTCCTACTATAAAAAGAAAAAATGGCACAAACATCATATGTTATCATTAACATGGCATACAGAATCAAAAATAGTGAAACCCCCTGACATGATCAGTCTACGAGATGGGGAATTTTCATTTCCCTCATGCTTAATTTAAGCAGAATTCTATGAGGCAACAGAATAAAGTTATTAAAAATAACCAATTCCCCTACACCCTCATCTTCTTCAAATCCTTTCCATTTCAATGCAGACTTTGGCTCGTGTCCTCTTAAAAGCTTTTTTAAAAGTTTAAATTATAATGTCTAGTCATGTTTGGGCTTATTTTCAAAGTATGAGCTCAGTTTTTTTTTAAATGGTCATATTATTCAGTTTATGGTTACTCTAACTGACTGATTTATTTCAACTCATTTATTATTTATAATAAGGAAAGCTCTGGAAATCCCCCCGTCACTTCTCTGTACATGAATTTTCAATATTTTCCCAGTTAGGGAACATATTTTTATCTCTTCTGTTCTATGTAAGCCAGTTTATTATCACAACCCTACTTCAGCAAAAAAGAGGAAGGGTCTCTATGATGCCATATTGAGCGCAGCTCAAATTCAGAATAGAGCCCATTGGAGAGAAAAATCTCCTCAGCTGACACTCTCTACTGCCAGAAAGTGGGAAGAAAGAGGAGGCCTGGCTTTCCCCCATTTACTCACTGGCTAGAGTAGCTCCTGGACACACAGGAGGGGAGTAATCTGCACCATTAAAAGGGATCAAGTAATTTATATTCCTCCCAGAGCCAAGGCAGAGAAGAATGAAATCAGTGAAGAATTATGGATGTTCCTGGGCAGGGTAACTCTGTACCAAACCTAAATCAAGGTTGATTTTACAGTTACATCTTAACCATTTTTTTCTGACAGATTGCTAGATATGTAATGAAAAGCTGTTTAGGTCTGTGGCCTCAGTGCATTTCTGTGGCTCCCCTAGTACTTAAGAGTTTTCCAGGAAATGATTGGTTGTGCCAGATAAGCCTATCACTAATTCAATTTTCTATTTTTATGGATTGGTGCTAACTACTGCAACCAAAACTTGAAGCAACTCAACAAACTCATGAAAAAATATCAAGATAGCTTTGATTTTATTAATTTAAAAAATGGACATAGAAGAATCAAACTGTATTTAAACTACTGTGCTCTATTCCTGAAGGAATGTTATAGCCTGTTCCCTCTAATCTTTTCCATCCATGTGCAGAGTTTTTCCATCCACGGTGGAATAAATTATTTGATGTGCACTGAGGTATATGTGAATGTGCACCACCAGTAGAAACAAAGACTGGCTTTGGGTGCTCTGCTAAACAGCTGGGCAGCATTTGAATCTTTCCTGGGCGGCTGCACAAGAACCCAGCGTCAAAGAAATACTAATTGGGACCCAAAACAAAAAGCAGGTAAGTAGCACTTGAAAGACTAGCAAAATAGTTTATTAGGTGAACTTTCGTGGGACAGACCCACTTCTTCAGACCATAGCCAGACCAGAACAGACTCAATATTTAAGGCACAGAGAACCAAAAACAGTAAGCAAGGAGGACAAATCGGAAAAAGATAATCAAGGCGAGCAAATCAGAGAGTGCAGGGGTGGGGGGGGAGGTCAAGAATTAGATTAAGCCAAGTATGCAGACGACCCCTATAGTGACTCAGAAAGTTCCCGTCCCAGTTTAAACCATGTGTTAATGTGCCCAATTGGAACATAAAAGCCAGCTCGGCTGCTTCCCTTTGAAGAACGGTGCGAAAGTTCTATTTCAGTAACACACATTCCTTTAGGTCATTAGTAGAATGGCCCATTCCATTAAAATGTTGACTAACTGGTTTGTGGATCTGGAGTGTTTTGATGTCTGTTTTGTGCCCATTAACCCTTTGTCTAAGGGAGTTAGAAGTCTGTCCAATATACAAAGCACCTGGGCATTGTTGGCACATGATGGTATACATGATGTTGGTAGAGGAGCATGAGAAAGTGCCCATGACTCTGTGAGTAACCTGGTTAGGTCCAGTGATGGTATTTCCAGAGAAGATATGTGGACAAAGCTGGCAGTGGGCTTTGTTGCAGGGAAAGGTTCCAGGACTGGTATTCCTGGGGTGTAGACTGTGGCTGTTAGTGAGGATCCTCATAAGGTTGGGAGGTTGTCTGTAGGAGAGAACAGGCATGTCACCCAGGGCCTTCTGGAGTGTGGCATCCTGATTAAGAATAGGTTGTAGGTCTTTAATAATTCATTGCAGTGGTCTGAGTTGGGGGCTGTAGGTGATGACCAGTGGTGTTCTGTTCTTGGCTTTTTTGGGCCGATGTTGGAGCAGCTGGTCTCTGGGTATTCGTCTGGCCCTGTTGATTTGTTTTTTTACTTCTCCTGGTGGGTAATTCAGGTTTATCAATATTTGGTAAAGATCTTGTAGTTTTTGGTCTCTGTCAGTTGGATCAGAGCAAATGTGATTGTATCTAAGAGCTTGACTGTAAACAATGGATCTAGTCACGTGTGCAGGATGGAAACTAGAAGGGTGTAGGTAAGTATAGCGATCAGTAGGTTTTCGGTACAGTGTGGTACTGATCAGGCCATCCTTGATTAGTACTGTAGTGTCCAGGAAATGTATCTCTTGCATGTTGTAATCGAGGCATAAGTTGATGATGGGGTGTAGATTGTTAAAGTCTCTGTGGAATTCTTCTAGAGTCTCTGTACCATAGGTCCAAATCATAAAGATGTCATCAATGTATCTTAAGTAGAGGAGGGGTAATAGGGGACGAGAGCTGAGGAATCGTTGTTCCAGGTCAGCCATAAATATATTAGCATATTGTGGGGTCATGCGGGTGCCCATAGCAGTTCCACTAATCTGGAAGTATAAATTGTCCCCAAATCGGAAATGATTGTATGTGAGAAAAAAGTTACAGAGGTCAGACACCAGATTGGCTGTGGTGGCATCAGGGATGGTATTCCTGATTGCTTGTAACACGCCTTTATGTGGACTATTAGTGTACAGAGCCTCTACATCCATTGTGGCAAGGATGGCGTTATCAGGAACTTTTCCGATGATTTGTAATTTCCTCAGGAAGTCAGTGGTATCTCGGATATACCTGGGAGTGTTGGTGGTAAAACACTCCAGATCCACAAACCAGTTAGTCAACATTTTGCTTTTTGTTTTGATAGTGTATAGACTAGCACGGCTTCCTCTTTGTAACTAATTGGGACCCACTTATTAATGTTATTAATGTTCTCTGATGTCTGAATCTACTGAATGTGTTGGGCTGAGTCGTTTAAAATAATTGGAAAGAGGACACCAAAAAGGTGTATGTACAAAGATGAGCATTCCACTTTGGAATTCTCAAACATCATCATTCGGTGGCGTCCATGTTATGCTGTGTGGTGGGCCATCTCCCCTCTCACTGATGACCGCAAAGGCCATTCTTGCCACTAACACTCACATATCATCCTTGTGGCAATTATAGCCATTGCAAATCAGTATTAGGAACATGTGTGATACAGTTTTAGCCCTCTTTTAATATGATTTAGCAATTGAAAATGAGGATAAGCAAGTGTCATAAGTAGGGTCCTAGCAAATTCATCATCTCTCTTGGTCAAGTTCACAGTCAAAGAAATTTTGAAATGGTAAATTTCATGATTTCAGATACTTAAATATAAAATGTCATTAGCTGTGTCTACACGTGCACGCTACTTCGAAGTAGCGGCACTAACTTCGAAATAGCGCCCGTCGCGGCTACACGCGTCGGGCGCTATTTCGAAGTTAACTTCGACGTTAGGCGGCGAGACGTCGAAGTTGCTAACCTCATGAGGGGATCGGAATAGTGCCCTACTTCGACGTTCAACGTCGAAGTAGGGACCGTGTAGACGATCCGTGTCCCGCAACGTCGAAATTGCCGGGTCCTCCATGGCGGCCATCAGCTGAGGGGTTGAGAGATGCTCTCTCTCCAGCCCCTGCGGGGCTCTATGGTCACCGTGGGCAGCAGCCCTTAGCCCAGGGCTTCTGGCTGCTGCTGCGGCAGCTGGGGATCCATGCTGCAGGCACAGGGTCTGCAACCAGTTGTCGGCTCTGTGGATCGTGTGTTGTTTAGTGCAAGTGTGTCTGGGAGGGGCCCTTTAAGGGAGCGGCTTGCTGTTGAGTCCGCCCTGTGACCCTGTCTGCAGCTGTGGCTGGCACCCTTATATCGATGTGTGCTACTTTGGCGTGTAGACGTACCCTCGCAGCGCCTATTTCGATGTGGTGCCGCGCAACGTCGAAGTTGAACATCGACGTTGCCAGCCCTGGAGGACGTGTAGACGTTATTCATCGAAATAGCCTATTTCGATGTTGCTACATCGAAATAAGCTATTTCGATGTTGGCTTCACGTGTAGACGTAGCCATTGTGGTACAATTGTAGGGATCCTGGCTCAAAAAGGAGTTGTGTGGAATCACAAGGTTATTGTAGGAGGGTTGCAGTATAGCTATACTTATTCTGTGCAGCTGCAGGCAGCAGCATTGCCCGCAGAGCTGGACAGCTGGAGAGCGGCAGCTGCTGGCCAGGAATCCATGAGCAGCGCAGAAGTAAGGATGGCATGACATATTATTGACACTCTTACTTCTGTTCTGTTGCTTGCAGAGCTGGGCTGTTAGTCAGCAGCTGCCACCCTCCCACCACCCAAGTCTGAAAGAAGCAGTACAGAAGTAAGAACAACATAGTTCTGGTATTGCCACCTTACCTCTATGCCGCTCGTATGGTGCTGCCTTCAGAGCCGGGCACGTGGTCAACTTGACAACCACTTGTCTCCAGTTGCCCAACTGTGAAGATACTGCAGAAAAAGGGTAGTAATACTGTAACCCTCCTAAAATAACCTTGGGATCCTTCTGCAATTGCCCTTTGGGGGAGAAATTTGAGGAACACTGATCTATCCTCCCCTCATTCTCTCCCATGAAACCTGTACAGCATAGGATAAAAGCACAAAAAAAATCAGATTTCATGGGAGGACAGCAGATTTCACAACACATTTCTTGACACATTTTGCCCATGAGACTTGGCCTGTTTCCCATGGATTGAGTCTTCCCATAGTACAGTGCCCATTGTTTGGGAACCTTTTCCCTAAATGTTAAGGGAGGGATTTTCAAAATCATGTGGGTCCAATGAGAGTTACATATCTAAATACCTTTGATGATCTGAGCCTTCATGTTAGCCTAAGTCTCCTGATCGCTGTGAACAAGAATCCTAAACTAGACTGACTTTTTCAAGTGTTGTATAGGATGCATTTTCTATTTGCCTCAAAAAGTCAATGAAATTAAATGTGATAGCCAGTAGATACTGGAATTCACAAGAAAAACATTTTAAAGTTTTATTTTTTGCCAGGCTTCTCTCAGTAGCTTGTGAGAACAGCCCTCTAAAATTTAAAAATAATATATCTCTTTTAGATTTACTTTGAGAGACTCCTGAAAGGACAGAAAGGAAAACTCAAGAACTGACTAGCCTACCTTCACATCAGAATTTTACTACAGATCTCTCACCTAGCCTAACCCAGCTAACAAGTCCAATTTTAAGATTCAGATTCAAAACAAGGAAGTTTGTGAATGGGTGCATTTCTTGAAATAATCACAGAATCACAGGGCTGGAAGGGACCTCAGGAGATCATCTAGTCCAGCCCCCTGCTTCAAGCAGGATCAACCCTCACTAAGTCATCCCAGCCAGGACCTTGTCCATCTGGGACTTAAAAACCTCAAGGGATGGAAAAACCACCACCTCTCTAGGCAACGCATTCCAATGTTTCACCACCTGCTTGGTGAAGTAGTTTTTCCTAATATCTAACCTACATCTCTCCCTCTTCAACTTCAGACCATTACTCGTTCTGCCTTCTGATACCACTGAGAACAGTTTCTCACCCTCCTTCATGAAGTTGAAGGCTGCTATTAAATCACCTCTAAGTCTTCTCTTCTGTAAACTAAACAAGCCCAAATCCCTCAGCCTATCCTCATAGGTCTTGTGCTCCAGACCCTTAATCATTTTTGTTGCCCTTTGCTGAACCTGCTCCAGCAAATCTACATCCTTTTTATACTGGGGGGCCCAAAACTGGACACAATATTCCAGATGTGGCCTCACCAGTGCCGAATAAACAGGAATAACTACTTCTCTAGATCATTTCAGGTCTGTTTGTTTTTTGCCTTTGCATAATTCAAGGCCTACCAAATATCCATTGTATGTCCATGCCAAAGAACTGTCTTAATCTTACCAAGAGAAATAAGATTAAACTTCAGTAAGAACAGAGTGGGTGCACACCTCAGGGTATATGGATGATTATTGACTTACTTTTTTAAAGAAAATGTGCAATATGTTCCGTATTAACCCAGCTGCTTACTTCATTTAATTTTCATTCCTTATTTTCTACTTTTGCCAAGGGATTTTGCATACTTAAGTCTCAAATCCTGATTCCTAACAATCACTTGACTTCACAGAAACCAAGATTGTTTGGAGGGCACAGAAGTCACGAATGGATTCCTTGGCTTGTTTATAGAGGCTGCTCTTACATGTGACTCCCAGGCTTCATCAGCCCCAGAAGACAAACTACTATAGCACTCAGCCTCTTGGCCAAAGGTCCATAAGCCTGACTTTCATGTATCTTGCTGGTTTTGTGCCACTGCTAGCATGAAAACAAAGCATTACATTTGAGTGGGTCTAACTTGTCATTGGGTTTGTCCCTCTTTAAAATTCCAAACAACATTCTCTAAAGAGCTCAAAACAAAAAGCAGTCAGCACTTTAAAGACTAGCAAAATAATGTATTAGGTGAGCTTTTGTGGGACAGAGTGGGTCCGTCTCATGAAAGCTCACCTAATAAATTATTTTCCTCATCTTTAAAATGCTACGTGAATGCTTTTTGTTTTGATAGTATATAGACTAGCACGGCTCCCTCTCTGTTACTCTACAGAGCTTGTAACAGTAACCAGAGCCAGGCAGCAAGTGGAAAATAGGAATATCTTCCTAATACTTAAATCATTAGTCAGCACTTGCTCTCAATCCAAAAAAATCAGAAATAGGGATGGTTTACAGTTGGAAAATAAACCCCCACAATGAGACTTCACTTGGGTTTTTTAAGACTCATGAATGGACTCCTGAACCTGATTAGAAACCAAACTCAGAAAATCTGCCTTTACTTGTATATGATCTGGCCATTGGTGATGCAGAAGAAATATTGCTAGAGAAGGATGTTCCTGGAATTAGTGCATGCGGCTGGGACTCCGGAGACCTCGGCTCAGTTTTCAGTTCTGCTACAAACTCCCATGTGACCTTTAGCAGTTCATTTAATTACTTTGGGTCTCAGTTTTCTCTTTCAAGGTTGTATAATGTTAGTGGCTCATTGGTCTTTTTTTCCTTGTAAACTCTTTGAGGTAGGGATTATATTTTACTAAATGTGTGAGGGCATAGCACACAGACTCTGATCTCATTTGGAGCCTTTCGGTGCTACTACAATTCAAATAGTAATGTATTCATACAAGCATTCTTCTTCCTGTAATCCAGTAATGTTATTTTTCAATACTTATTCCTAAGGCGACGTCTACACGATGACATAAAGTCAAATTTATTAAAGTTGACTTTGTAAAACTTGGTTTTATAAAGTCAAAGTTAAGTTTCTCCAGTTGCCCACAAAGTCGATTTAGTGGGTCCCCAATAAATTGCTGAAGTGTGACTGTTGCAGCAGTGCATTGTGGGAACCTATCCAACAGTTCCCTCAGCCCTGTGGCTTTCTGGGTTTTCTTGCTGGTGAGTTATGAGGAAAAAATGCCCTGCAAGTGGTTGGAGGTGTGTTGGAGGTGTGTGAGGTCATCTTCCCAGAATACATTGCCCTCTTTCCCCTCCCGTTGAAAACAGCCATTTTTTACTGAAGTCTCTTTGCCAGATGACAGAAATCATTTGAGTCATGTGCATTATGGCTCCCTGGGGACTGTGCTTTATTCTGTCACTTTTTAAAGAACAATGACTTTAAAAAAATAACCTGACTGTACTGTGTCAACAGGTTGCTCAGCTAATTTCCCCCTACCCAGTGAAAAAAACAAACAAACCAACAAACAGGTGAGCTTCAGAAGCTTAAGACCATGATGCCCAAGTGGAAAAAACAATCTCCATGCGCCTAGGAAAAGATTTTATATTATTCTCAAGGAAAGCAGGAAAAGTAAGGAATCCCAGGGGCAAAACCACCAAATAGGTGGGCTTCAGATGGTGAAGCACCCTTAGCAAATGAGCTCTAGGATCATGCAGCTGATTGTACTGTGTCTACAGGTCACTCAGCTACTTTTCCCTCCCGTGAAAACACACCAGACAGGACACTGTCGGGGCTGTGGTTCATTGTGTCCCCATTTTGTAAAAAATAGGGACTTTTAAATGTAATCTTAGGGAGCACACAGCTGACTGTGCCATGGCAAGAGGTTGCTCAATTTTTTTTTCCTTCTCTGAAAATGCACCAGGCAGGTGGACTTCAGAAGGTGAAGCTCTGGGAGCTCTGGGAGCACCCAGCTGACCATGCCATGTACCCATGATACCCAAGTGGAACAAACTGGCTCCATATGACTTGGAAAAGAGCTGTGGGAGCACCCAGCTGACTGTAACATGTCAACAGGTCGCTCAGTTAATCTCACCCCCCATGAAAATACAGAAAACAGGTGTTCTTCACAAAGCACCTTCTGTAAAGAATTCATGTCACTCGTATCCTTATTTTACAACCCCAGGGATACAGAGGTATTATCAGTTGGCTTGGGAGCTTGCTATACAGAATGGCTCTCTGCCCACTTGTTACTACACTTGTGTCTGAAAATAGATTTGACAAATGTTATAGCATTATCTCCACCAATCATAGACATTTGTCACACTTAATTTGTCCAGTTCTTGCTGAAATCTCATCTCCTTTAGTTGTATGCAATTGGGAAGCGAAGGGGAAAATTACAAAAAGTAAACTCCATACTAAGAGTTCTGTGCCCATAGACCATAACCCAGCAATCCTTAGTAAATTATATTCATTGACTTGAAGTCAGTGGACATTTTGCTTGATTAAGAAAAGTACAGTGTGGCCTACAACTTCACCATGGTGACTACAAGGGATTCGGTGGTGATGGTGAATCTACATTAGAGAAAGCAGTGTAATCTGGTGAACAGAGGACAAGAGACAGATTACAGGGCACCCAAAATAAATGGTAATATTTGAAACTGTACTGGATGCATTCTCATGTCTGGAGATACTGAATAGCATGGCTGTCTAATCCCTGCCAGTGCAATCCCCTGGCCAGTTATGGGGAATAATCTGATAGCACTGTAAATCTTAGCTGGGAGAGGTTTGCCAGTTGTGTGACTCAAGCACCAACATCAACATTTCAGAAATGGTATTCAGTGGTGACTTCCAAGCATTCTGATAACTGGGCCTGCGCCTGCTCCTGCTCCTGCTCCTGCTCCTGCTCCTGCTCCAAAGAAGGCATTGATTCAGGAAGATACTGAAGCATATTTCTAACTCTAAGCATATGAATACCTCTATAGAGTCAATAGGTCTACCCACATGTTTAAAGTTAGGTATGTGCATAAACAGGCTCCTGCAGCAGCCAGGTCTCAGTCTGGAGCAGGAACAGCCTGGGGTAAAGTTAGTTCTCTTCCTGCTCTCCCTGCCTCTCAAATGGTGGAAGGAAATCTCCTGCCCACACTCTCCCTGCTCTAGCTGTCAGCTACTGAGCTGGCATAAACAGAGTCAAACACCTTTGTGCTGGACACATTCAGCTAGCTATACTTGTGCCACTTGCCAGTTTGATTTCCCAGTCAGTTGGTCGTGATGGCTGTGAAAGATTGCCCATAGAATGTCACAGCACAGCAAGGCTGTGTCTACACTAGAGCTTTGCTGACAGAAGTTTCTGTTGGGACATATTTCCTGACAGAACCTCTGTCGACAGAATGTGTCCACCCCTAAAAAAGCGCGTTCTGTCGACACACTCTTTTGACAGAGGGCGTCTACACACCCTGACCCCTCTGTTGCCAGAGCAGGCTGCAGTGACCTAGAAGCCAGGGTCGCATGGACCCCAAGGTCTTCCTGGGGCAACATCCCAGCTTGCCCTTAACAGGTGCCCCTTGGCCATGTTCCCTGGCAATGCTGAGGCTTGCATACCTCTTGGAGGGACAGCAGAACTAGTGGAGGGCTCCCAGGCTTCCTGTGAGACAGTTCGACCTTTCCAGTGAGCCATGTCACCACAGCAGCCCCGGATTGCCCAGGCCACACACAATGCTGCTGAAGCTTCTGCTGCGTATCATCTCAGCTGTCCTTCACCTCCTCCTATGGAGGGACGAGCCCAACACCTTGTGAGAAGGACGCTTTCCTCACTGCTGCATTGAGTCGCTGGTGCCCACACCCACAGCTCATTAGACAAGTCTGGCAACACACCACCAGTTCAGGCTGGTGGGACCATCTGGTGTTGGGCGAGTGGGACAACTAGCACTGGCTCCAGAATTTCTGCATGTGGAAGGACACCTCTCTGAAGCCATGCACCTGGCTAACCCCCACCCTCTGCAGGAAGGACACCCACATGCCCGCCCCCCAGCCTCCCTAGAAGAGGCTTGCCATCACCCTCTGGAAGTTGGCTAGCCCTGACAGCTACCAATCTGTTGTAAACCAGTTCAGTGTGGGGAGGTCCACTCTTGGTGCAGACCTCATGCGGGTAAAGCACTACATGGCCACAGGCCCTGCCCAGGGGAGGGAGACCCTTGGGCAGTAAGGGCAGAGGTGCGACAGGGGAAATGGTAAGCAGGGGAAGTCCCTTTCCTAGGGGACAGTGCCATCCTGCCTGCACGCAACTTTATTGCACAGGGGATGGCCTCCGGGGAGGGGAAAAGGGCTTGGAGGTGCCAGGGGGATGGGGGACAGCCCAGGGACAAGGGCCCAATCACCCCAACCCTCACCTGTGTGTCCCACCTCCTCCTTCCACAGGTCATGAGGGCCATCAACTCTCTCCTGCTGCAGAGGCTCATCCACCTGGATGATGTTGATGCTACTGTGGCTGGTTTTGATGCCGTGAGGTTCCCCAGCTGTTTTGGGGCCATCAGTGGGACCCACATCCCCATCCATGCCCTGGACCACAGTGCAGCATGGTTTGTCAGCAGAAAAGGATACCACTCCATTGTGATGCAGGCCCTGGTTGAGCACCACAGACATTTCATCAAAGCCTATATCAGGTGGGCCAGCTGGGAACATCACACTAGGATGTTCCACAATTTCGGCCTCTTCCGGAGGATGGAGGTGGGCATCTTCATCTACCACTTGGAGCTGGCCATAGGGGACATGGCCATGCCTCTGTGCACGGTGGGGAATGCCATCTACCCCCTCATGCCCTGGCTCATGCGCCTGTATACCGGCCACCTGGTTCTCATCCAGGAACTCTTTAATGCGTGCCTCAACCAGGCCCATATGCATGTGGAGTGTGCCTTTGGCCATCTGAAGGCTCACTTTAGGTGTTCACTGATGTACCTGGATGTGGCGGAGGGCAATGTATCCCGAGTTGCTGGGGCATGCTGAACCCTCCACAACCTTCTTGAGGGGAAAGGGAGAGCCCCTTGTCCCACTGGATGGGCCCGCCTGATGTCTGCACCTATGAGAAGCTGGGTACAGCTCCCATCTGCCAGGCTTACCAAGACAGGCTGGGGGTCTGGGAGGCCCTGAGGAAGAGATTCATCCAAGGACCACAATAACCCTTCCCTCTTCTGGGGCATCCCCTGCAGAGGTCTTAGGCCTGGTGCTCCACCCCGTTCCCAGCTGGGCCCCGCTTATTGCCCACCTACCCCTCCATGGCCTCCTCCCAAACAACAAGAGACACAGGGCTTGTGAACAAATAATGTTTAACAGGTGAATGCGTGTGCAGAGAACTGTGAACAGGAGCTATTTACACAGTGCAGGGTGGACAAACTATGTACAACTGTCGGGGGGAGACTTGGTGGGGAAGAGCAACAGAAACAGGAGGAGCAGGGCAGTGGGGGAGTGGAGGCAGCGGGGGTGGGGGTTGGAAGGGAGAATGGGGATGGTGGGGGAAGCGGGGGAAGAGGGCAGTGGGCAGAGTGGTGGCATTGGGCATGGGTAGCTGGACTAGCTGGTCCCACCAGATGGCAGTGGTTTTGTCTAGTCAGGACATCAGCTGGTCCCATGCCTGTGCCTGCCACTCCTACTCCTCGGCCATTGTGCCTCATCAGCCCACAGCCACTGCTCCATGAAGTCAGCAAACCACCTGAATCCCCCTGGTGGTGGGGCTCCGGCTCCGGCTCCAGCTCCTCCCAGGGGCTGGCTGGTCCTGGTGGAGAGCTGGCCTGGCCCTGCAATGGTCCATCTGGAAGGGAGACAGGGAGGAGAGAAGGCAAATCCCTCCCTCCACACGGCCCCCAGGTCCCTCCCCGCCCCATGGGTGCAGGTGCTGCCTGTGTCCTGCAGGCTTGTGAGTGGAGGGTTGCAGTCCCCAGTGGTATGTCTGGAGTTGGGTCATTGCCCATGTGGTTGACCCACCCCCCCAGCCATGTTAGTGGTAGGCAGGCCCCCATCCGGGGCCTTGGGGCCCAGCCAGCCTCCAGTGGGGCTGGCAGCAGGCCGGTACCCATGCCCTGCAAGTGTGTGGTCAGACTGGGTGAAACATGACATGTGTGCAGGTGCCAGGTTTGCAGGGTGGCATCCTGGCCGAGCTGAGCCGGTAGCATGTCCCACCCTCACCTACCACCCCATGTCCCAAGGTGTTTGCCCTGCAGGATACTCACTGGTGGGTGCCTAGGAAAGGTCTGGCAAGGCCCTGGAGGTGCCCTGGCTGGAAGAGGAGCCTGACCCCAGGCTAATGACAAGGGTACCCTCAATGTCCAAGGACACTGTGTTACCCTTTTTGTCTGGCTGCTGCTCACCTGAGTGGGACTCTGGCTCTGGGATGGGGGCCTCCCCAGATGTGTTCAGGGGGCTCATGGGGGAGGTGGGGAGAGAGTGTCCTCTGCTCAGAGGAGCTCACGTAGTTCTCAGTAGTAGGGGCAGCTCAGCCATTGTGCCTTTCACCAGTGGTCTTCATCCCAACCCAGGTATAACCCTGCCACAGCTCCTTAATTTTTGCCCGGACCTACTCCATAGTCCAGGCTGGAGTCCTCGAGCTGCCAGGGCTGTTGTGACCTGGCTGTAGTCCAGGACATTCCTTGTTTTAGCTGTTGGGTCGAGCAGCTCTGTCTCCTCAGGGAGGACGATCCCTGAGTTTTGTCAACAGAAGGCCAATTTTGTTGACAAATATCTGTAGTATAGACACAGCTCGAAGGAATAATATTTTTTAAAACTTTTCACAGACCATCGTTCTTCCTCCAGGTTCCTGTCTTTGGGCTTTCTCTTATATATCATTAAGAGTGGATTAAACAACAGGTAATCTGTCTGCAGATAGGTGCTGTGCTGTCTCTTTTGGTGATCAACTAAACAGTGCAAGTATTTTCTGGTGAAACTTGAAGCTAAGTGGAATTCCCACTCCCTCTCTGTGGCAAAGAGGAACTTTAAATTTAAATTCTGGCTTATACTAGTGCCAGAGCATCTAGTATTTTAAATATTTTTCATTATCCTGTGATAGATTTATCTCACATTTGCCAGCCTGAGATGTTCAGAGTTCATCTGCACTGAAGAAAATTTTAACGTATTCTTTAAGAGTTTTTAAGGCACTTTTAATAGCCATGTCTACACGCGCCGGGCGCTATTTCGAAGTTAACTTCGACGTTAGGCGGCGAGACGTCGAAGTCGCTAACCCCATGAGGGGATAGGAATAGCGCCCTACTTCGACGTTCAACGTCGAAGTAGGGAACGTGTAGTCGTTGCGCGTCCCGCAACTTCGAAATAGCGGGGTCCGCCATGGTGGCCATCAGGTGAGGGGTTGAGAGATGCTCTCTCTCCAGCCCCTGCAGGGCTCTATGGTCACCGTGGGCAGCAGCCCCTAGCCCAGGGCTTCTGGCTGCTGCTGCGGCAGCTGGGGATCCATGCTGCAGGCACAGGGTCTGCAACCAGTTGTAGGCTCTGTGTATCTTGTGTTGTTTAGTGCAACTGTGTCTGGGAGGGGCCCTTTAAGGGAGCGGCTTGCTGTTGAGTCCGCCCTGTGACCCTGTCTGCAGCTGTGCCTGGCACCCTTATTTCTATGTGTGCTACTTTGGTGTGTAGACGTTCCCCCGCAGCGCCTATTTCGATGTGGTGCCGCGCAACGTCGAAGTTGAACATCGACGTTGCCAGCCCTGGAGGACATGTAGACGTTATTCATCGAAATAGACTATTTCGATGTTGCTACATCGAAATAAGCTATTTCGATGTTGGCTTCACGTGTAGACATAGCCAATATGTGATAACAGTTTTACTATTTTGATGCAATATAGACCTACCCTATGTTCTACTTTTCTGTAGACTTACACCATTTAAAATTGTTTTCTAACTCCTTTCTTATAGATCAGTTTAGAGAGTTCATATTGATCAACTGGCATTTATGTTTGGCGTATATACATATATTAAAATGTGTGAGCTATTACATAACTAAATTAGTCAGTTCTGCTTTCCACTAAGTCCATTTTTTTCTTTTAATCCTGTAAGATTAAACCAAGAACAATTCAAAAAGTTATATTAAGAATCTGAATCTGACACCCTTTCCTCACATTGTGTAGGACCCCCAGACTACTTTCATTGACTTCAGTGTTACTATTCATCTCATTTATGAAAGATACAGAGGTAGTGTATCAAAATCTGGCCTCTAGAGCTTCTGCCTCCCTTGTGGTCAATGCGCCAACAGTTAAAATGAGAGCTAATTAACAGTGTGGGTTGAAGAATGAACAAGACTTGCAAATGCTGACTCAGGCCATGTTTATGTTGGACCTTCCAGGTTCTTTTCCTGATTAAGGTGCATGGCGGGTTTTAATAAAGATCCTCACCACTGCAGCCACCAGCTTTTTTGCCAGCATGGTGTTATCTTTAAATCTGTGCTTGTCTCACAGGGCTCCTGTGATGTATTGACATCTCTTGATTCTGTGCATCTCAGGGCCTCTTCTTTGCCAAACTCTTCTCCCTTTATCCCATTTATTCCACAGATTACTCTCTCATCTCTATTCTCTTCTCCATCCTTGACAGTTTTCCCCTCTTGTTTCATTGATCCAGATCCACAGCTCATGCTTCATCCCCATCTCTTTTTAAATTGTGTTCTGGGGACTGTAGTGAGGCACCAGTTCTAGGCCAAGTCATCAGGGAGCTTTGGTGTCCTCAGGGTTGCAAGCAAGGGCAGCCCAGGAAGCTACTCTGGGATCTGGTTGGAGGTGCTCACTGGTAGGTCCAGCCAGTCTTCAGGTCCAGCTCAGTCCACTGCAGGCATACATTGTTCCTCCTTAAGCCAGGAACTTTGCATTTGTCCTTATTGAACTTCATTCTGTTTTCCTCAGATGATTTCTCCACTTTGTCCAATCGTTTTGAATTCTGACCCTATCCTCCAAAGTACCTGGTACCCTTTCCCACTTGGTATCATCTGCAGACTTGATAACTGTACTCTCTATGCCAGTGTTTCCCAATTTTATTTGGCTACAGAACCCTTTTAAACTCAAAAGGGTTTTGCTGAACCCTATTCCCAGGCTCTACTCCTCCCTTGACCCCCAAACCTGCTGCCTCATCTCCAGGCTTTACCCACCTCAGCCTCAGATCCACCCCCTATCCCCAGGCTTTATATTCATCCCAGAAACCTGCCCACCATCCCCATGATTCACCCACCTCAACCCCAAACTGGACCCTGGAATTCACCCATCCGTGGTGCTGGCTGGGGAGCCTACGCCAGGTGGCCACAGGCACCCAGCAGAAAGAAAGCTGGCGAGGAAGTGTCCCACAGGTGGGGGTGAGATGAGCCACTCCCACAAGACAGGTGTGGCTGTTTGGGTAGTAGGGCAAATGAAGAACTTTCTGTAGGTCCCTGCCATGCCATGCTGAAATAACGGAACTAAATTCAGGTGGTTTAACAGCTGGATCCTTCCTGCTGTCCTGCTGGCCATAAAACCAATTAAATTTAGTACTACTGTTTCAGCGGTGGCAGGGCAGTGAGCCATGGAGGAGTCATCTATTGTAATGGAATTTTCTCATGGAACTCTTATTTTCACTTTGCAGAGCCCTGGGTTTCCAGAGAAGACCATTTGGGAAACACTGCTGTATTCCATTGTCTAAATAGTTAAGTAAGATATTGAAGAGAACTGTTCCCAAAACTGATCCCTGGGGAACCCCACTTGTTATTCCCTTCCACCATGACTGTGAACCATTAATAACTACTCTCTGTGAGCAGTTATTCAACCAGTTACTCACTCATCTGCTAGTAGCCCCATCTAGGTTGCGTTTCCCTAGTTTACTGATAAGAAGGTCATGTGTTACTGTATCAAATGCCTTATTAAGTCCACCACTTCCCCTTTATCCACAAGCCTTATTATTCTATCAACAAAAGCTACCAGACTGGTTTGACATGATTTGTTCTTGACAAGTCCATACTGACTGTTACCTATCACCTTATTATCTTCCAGTGGTTTGCAGACAGATTCCTTAATTATTTGTTTCGTCATCTTTCCTGGCAATGAAGTTAAGCTGATTGGTCTGTAATTTCCTGGATTATCCTTATTTCCTTTTTTAAAGATGGGCACTATATTTGCCCTTTTTCCTGTCTTCTGGAATCTCTACCGACTTCCATGGTTTTTCAGAGATAATAGCTAGTGGCTAAGACACCTCCTCCACCAGTTCCTTGAGTATTTCAGGATGCAATTCATCAGGCTCTGGTGACTTGAAGACATCTAACTTTTCTAAGCATTTTTAACTTTTTCTTTCCCTGTTTTAACTTCTTGACCTACTCTATTTCCACTAACATGCAGTATGTTAGGCATCCAGTCTACATCAAGCCTCTTGGTGAAGACTGAAACAAAGAAATTATTAAGTATCTCTGCCTTTTCCACATTTTCTGATTTTTTAAAATAAATCCACTGGTTTCAGATAACCTGGATTTGTCTGTACCATAGCTGAACTTTACCCTGTAATGTCCCATTATGTCCCAACTTCCTATCCCATGCCAAGCAACTTCATTTATTTCAATAGGCTTGGTTTGCGTAGGAAGTAATTTAGCATTAAGTTCAACCAATACTGTTGTCTGATGGAAATCTAACACATATGCAGAAGCAAAAATTATTAATACATTAGCAAGGGTCGAAGCACTACCCTAACCTTACTTTTTTGTAGGATTTCCATATTCATACTTGAGAAACAGAAAGTATGTTACCATGATCAGGTCATCTTAACAAATTTGCCTTTTATATCATGTAATACTTACAACCCATGCCATACCAGTTCTATTCTAGACACCCTCTGTTGACTGGATCCAGAATGATAGCACAGGAACTAGGCAAAAAGCAATTCCAATGCTAATAGACAGCTAGGCAAAGGGTAAGAAAGCATATGAGTATGATCATGCTAACCACAATACAGACAGACACTCTTCTAGGCAGTGGCAGGTCATATATACCCACATTCTCAAGCTCTGGAAAGCAAAACAAACAGAGTCCAAATGCTGTGGAACAAGCTCAGGCCCATAAAGTTCAGACTCAATGAAACAGAGCACAGAGCAAACATAGTCCAAAGGCAATGGAAAGCAAACTCGGGCAAATAAACTCTAGACTCCATGAAACAGAGCACAGATAGACACACTCCAAGGACAAGTAGAAAAGCAAACAGAGACAAATATAGTCTAAACTTAATGAAGCAGACAAATGAAACAGGAGCTGTCTCACTCTCCCTCCAAACAAAATCTCAGCAACTTAGCCCGAATACTCCTAGCTACAGAAACAAGGGTCTTCGTGAAGCCCATTACAGAAAGTTACAACGATGGTACAAGAGACTCTTAATTCTTACATCCTTTATCTTTTCAACTCATGTCCAGAGTTGGTAGAATGGTAATCTTCACTCTTCAATGGAAGCCACATTATGTGTTGAATCAACAACTGTCACATTTTTGCTTTTTTATTTCTCAGCCAGATTTAAATAGACTTTGGCCGTTGCAAGGAAACCTAGGCATGGCACAAAGTGATCTTTATAAATTGTGTGTATTGCGTATATATAAACATTCAGTTCTAACAAGTAATCATTACACCAATGTCATCTGTTCAGGAATCATGCAATCTGATGGGAAATTAAGTTTACTTTGTGTGTCTGTGTGTTGTTTTACTGGTGGTGATATGAAAAAATAAACAAACAAAAACCTCGGCATAGCCATTGTTCAACATGTTGAGGCAGATGTCCAACCAGTATGTGCAGTAAAGTTCTAGAGATGTTCCTCAATGATATCAAGAATTATTCTTGGGTGCCTGATCTGCCTGGGAAAATGAGGTATGTACAGAGAGTAAAAACATTCTTATAGAGCTTGATTGAGTGGGGTTCATTCATACATTCATCATTCATCTATTCCCTTGATTCAAAAGGTATTTTCCCAAAAAATACACCTTGTTTTTATTATTAGGTCTTAGAAGGCCTTGCATGCCTTCAGCTGCGTCTACACGTGCACGCTACTTCGAAGTAGCGGCAGTAACTTCGAAATAGCGCCCGTAACGTCTACACGTGTTGGGCGCTATTTCGAAGTTGAAATCGACGTTAGGCGGCGAGACGTCGAAGTCGCTAACCCCATGAGGGGATGGGAATAGCGCCCTACTTCGACGTTCAACATCGAAGTAGGGACGTGTAGACGATCCGCGTCCCGCAACATCGAAATAGCGGGGTCCTCCATGGCGGCCATCAGCTGGGGGGTTGAGAGATACTCTCTCTCCAGCCCTTGCGGGGCTCTGTGGTCACCGTGGGCAGCAGCCCTTAGCCCAGGGCTTCTGGCTGCTGCTGCTGCAGCTGGGGGTCTGTGCTGCATATACAGGGTCTGCAACTAGTTGTTGGCTCTGTGTATCTTGCACTGTTTAATGAAAGTGTGTCTGGGAGGGGCCCTTTAAGGGAGCGACTTGCTGTTGAGTCCGCCCCGTGACCCTGTCTGCAGCTGTGCCTGGCTCCCTTATTTCGATGTGTGCTACTTTGGCGTGTAGAAGTTCCCTCGCTGTGCCTATTTCGATGTTGGGCTGAGCAACGTCGAAGTTGAACATCGACGTTGCCAGCCCTGGAGGACGTGTAGACGTTATTCATCGAAATAGCCTATTTCGATGTCGCAACATCGAAATAAGCTATTTCGAAGTTGGGTGCACGTGTAGACGTAGCCTTCATGTACAATATTCTTCCAGTAAAAGATGGCCATGCGTTGGCAGTAAAAACATGGTTGACTTTTCATGAAATTCATTTACCAGATTCATCTACCAGATCATTTTTATTTCTGAGGCTATGTCTAGATTGCCAACAGTTCTGACAGGAGAGGCCTTTCCATCATTTGGCCCATCCACCCAGGGCCAAATGTTGGAAAAAACCTCTTGGTCGAGACATCCCTCCTTCCTCATGGAATGAAGTGTACAGGGATGTCAACATAATGCTCCCAACCAACAGATCACTTCTGAGAGATCTGCAGTCTGGACATGTACAGTCAACAAAACTTCTGTTGACAGAAGTTTTCCAACAGAAGCCTGAAGACTAGACATATCCTGAAGTTTATGTCATGATCACTTTGCCAGTTTCCACTAGATTCAGAATTCCTAATTACCCTAATAAACCATTTTGCTAGTCTTTAAAGTGCAACTTGACTGCTTTTTGTTCTGATAGTGTATAGACTAGCACGGCTTCCTCTTTGTTAGAATTCCTTAGTTACTCCAAAAGTAACAAGGTGGATTAAATTGAGGCAACTTTATGAGGGATATACACTGTGAGTTGTCTACTTTTCAGTGTATGTATATATTTTTTTCCAGTGGATGTCAGGGTGGAAACTTCATTGCTAACTTGTTTTTCTGTTTTTACCAAACCTCTCACACTCTGCATGCCAGTGCAGTATCCCTCTTTATATCTTTTCAAGGTGAGGTCCCAAGTACTCTGTCGAAAGCTGAAGATAATAAATTCCATGGACAGCCCTGATTTCTGCAGAATTCTAGAACTGAACTCTGAAAAATTGTCAGTTTCGCTTCAGCTTCAATAGTAACAGAGGGATCCCCGTGTTAGTCTATATTCTATCAAAACAAAAAAGCAGTCCAGTAGCACTCTAAAGACTAACAAAATAACTTATTAGGTAATGAGCTTTCATGGGACACAACCACTTCTTCAGAGCTGCTTCTTCAGCTTCACGAAATTTAAAATAAGAGGTTTTCTACTGAATCAAATGTGATGGGCAAGATCCTCAGCACATGTAACCTGGCATAGCTCAACTGAAGAAATCGAGTTATGCCAACTTACACCCAAGAAGGACTTGATCCACTAGTGGGAATAGAATTAGTATACAGTGCCATAGTGCTTGTGTGGCTAATTTTAATATTAAATTCAGTTTGCTTTTCTTTAGTCATAGAATAACAATTAGTTAACAAAATCATTCTTGTCTCTAGCTGGGAAGATATAATAGCTGAAGGGAATTTTATAGCTAAAGAACTGGTAACTAACATTCAGAAAACAAAATTTCCATTAACCTAACTTCAGATATATTTATTACAACAAAACTAATCATTCTTTTTCATTCATCATAGCAAATTCTAGGTGCCATAATGCTTTAGCTAAGTTTCTAAGAATGATTAGGAAAAGTTTTTTTTAAATAATCTAAAAAGACAGATTTTGTCAAAAATGGAGAAAACAGAAACATTATAGTTTTCCTTTATTTTTAAATATTTTTATTTCAAAGAATAACTTTGAGGCTTTGAATAAAATAAAGCTACAATTAAAGTACATATCACTTCTGAATCTGTTAATCTTCTGGTTGTATCATGTTGTTCATAAATGTTCATTCAAGAAACATCTATGAAAGCTATTCATTGACATTCAGAGTTGACCAATGAAAATGTTATTGCTCCTGGTCTTGCGTTCTCAGAAGAAGAAGGAAAAAAATATGTGGCTAAGTCATATTTAGTCAACTACAATCCTGTGTTTGACGTTAGGTTTATGTTTATGAAATCCTAATTATAAATAAATATTTTATGGAAATATGTTGTTTTTATGAGGTCATGAAACTGAAGTAGGGATTTTTTTTTTTTGTAATACAGGAACACAAATTATCTGCACCCCAGTGACAGCTAAGTCTTAATAAGTTGCCCCAATCCTACTAAGTGGAACGAATAAACCATGCAAATTCCATGAATATTCAACTCTCATAGATTTTGCTGAGAAATAGGAGCACTTGCCATGTCAGAAGACAACAACCTGGCCTATTAGAACTTTGTGAAAAGGGGCATTTGAAGCAGAAGATAACATGTTTCTCCAAGGAACCTGCTTTTTCAGCAACATCTTCTCCAGGTACAAGCTTCCTCAATTCTCATGGTGTGTTCACACATAGCTAGGGGCTGTCATTAGGGGGTGTGAGGCCTCAGGTAACCCCACCCCCCACTGACTGAGACATATGGTCCATGGGGACCGCCCCCCCCGCAGGCCCTGTCCCTACCCCACCTCTGTTCCATTCCGCTCCCTCCTCAAGCCCTGTCCCTGCTCTGCCCCGCCCTTCCCACCCCTGCTCTGCCCCTTTCTTGACGCCTCCTTCCCTGAGCAACACAAGCCAGGGGATTACTGAGGGGCCTGGCATGGGGCAGCACTCTGAGATGAGAACCAGAACAACCCAGCAGCCTGCTCTGCTCCAAGCTACCACCCTCCCCCAGCCTGCTCTGCTCTGCCACAATGAAGCAGAGTGTAGTAGGCTGGGAGCTGGTGATGGGGTGGAGTGGAGCAGGCTGACGGGTCACTCTGGCTCCCATGGTTTCTGTGAATGTAGGAAGGGGTAACCCCTGCTGCCTCCTTATGCCAAGCCCACTGGTAATCCTGCAGTCCACCCTGGGCCTGTGGGTATCCATCACTACACAGGACCAACCTGTCCATAGTATGGTTGCAGTGGCTGATATGGGGCCACCCAAAGCACTGGGCATGGGGTGACCACCCCAAACCATACTATGGATGGGACAGCTCTACCCATAGCACTGAGCTCCACATAAAGTAAACTGAGAGTCCACCACACCTATTATGATGCTCAGACCCTCAAAATTACTTAGGTGCTGAGTTCCCATTGAAATCAACCTAAATCTCTGTGAGGGTTTGGGTCTGAGTGCCAAAGAAGATCAGACATATTGTTATGAAAAGGAAACCAACAAGCCATGAAAGGGCCAAAATGAAAGACTACATTCACCAGAAACAACAAGAAGTCCTGTGGCACCTCACAGACTAACAGAAATTTTGGAGCATGAGCTTTCGTGGGCAAGGACCCACTACGAAGCAGCTCTTCAACCGCGAAAGCTTATGCTCCAAAATTTCTGTTAGTCTATAAGGTGACACAGGATTTCTTGTTGTTCTTGAAGATACAGACTGACACGGCTACCTCTCTGATACATGCACCAGTACATTATCTAACAGAGCACTACACAATGCCAATGAATGTGTTGTTCATGTATATCTAATTTTGGATGAGGAAAGATACTGGATTTCTCACGAAAACCACCAACATTGTCAGAGTGACTCTACACTTCACTTTCATTTTAACACAGTCTGGTAGATAATTGGCTTATTTGTTTAGTTTATGCATACACATTGGCACAGCATTTTGTTTGACGAAAGCCCTCAAATTACATGGTAAAAGAAATAAAACTAATTGCCGACAGTTACAGCTCAGACCAAAAAGGGGCAGGCAGGAACCACCCCGCCTAGAAAAATACTGGAAAAAAATATGAAAAAGATTGTTCACCCATATATTTGCACTTCAGTACTAAACAAGCACATCAGTTTGCTATGACAGGTATGAGTGGACAGAAGTTTCATTATTTAAAAATACATAACATACATTATATTAATAAGCTAATAGAAAGATCCAATAACTGAACTAGAAACTATCAGCAAAACTGAGTCCCATTTTGATTCTTGTGTTTTTAGGTCCTTTTAAACCAGGATTGAATTTGGCCCACAGAGTTTTGTAGCAGCTGTGAGGTTCTGCGGTTAGTTTATATAAGCCTGACTGAGTTTATGCTTGTAGAGTACTAAGTGGCTAGGGGGACACTACATACTGAATTCTTGCCTCCTTGGAGGAAAAAGTATAGAAAGCTGTCATTTTTGTATGTACATAAATAGGATATGATGAATCCACCTTTGGATGACTCTCTAGGCAGTTCAGCCCACTTGTTTCTCAATCAGTTTTTTTTTATCTTTAATAATTTACTTTCCCTGACTTTTAGCATTTGTAGTAAGAAAGCCAACTAAAATTTAATTCTACAGAATTACTCAGTGTTACTCTTGGAGAGCAGAAAAGGTACCTATGGGATGCAAATGGCATGCCGATAGATGTAAAAACTCAAACAAACTGACTACTTTTCAAATTAACCTGCTGCTCACAAACCAGGGAGAGCTAGAAGGAGAAATAGTAGTGGGTGGCAACTTGGGTTGTGGCGACTATGAGATGGTAGATTTCAGGATCCTGACAAAAGGAAGAAAGGCGAGCAGTAACATACAGATCCTTGATTTCAGAAGAGCAGACTTCATCTCCCTGAGAGAACTGATGGGCAGTAACCTTGGGAAACAGATATGAAGGGGAAAGGAGTTCAGGAAAACTGTCAGTATTTTAAAGAAGTCTTATTGAAGGTACAGGAACAAACCATCCTGATGCGCAGCAAGAAAAGCAAACATGGTAGGCAACTAGCTTGCCTTAACAGGGAAATCCTTGACAAGCTCAAATTCAAAAAGCATGAATATAAGAAGTGGAAACTTGGACAGAAGACTAAAAAAGTATACATATATTGCTGGAGAATGCTGGGCAGTAATCAGGAACACGAAAGCACAATTGGAATTGCAGCAAGCAAGGAATGTGAAGGGTAACAAGAAGGGTTTCTACAGGCATGTTAACAATAAGACGGTGATCAGAGAAGGTGTGTGGCTGTTACTGGATGAGAGAGGTAACCTAGTGACAGATGATGCAGGAAAAGCAAAAGTACTGAGTGCTTATTTTGCTTCAGTCTTCATGGACAAGATCAGTTCCCAGCCTACGGTATTAGGCAATGTAGTATGGGAAGGAAAGAACAGGTTAAGAGCCACCTAGAAAAGCTAGACATACATAAATCCATGGGTCCAGATTTAATTCATCCAAGGGTACTGAGGGAATTGGCAGATGTCATTGCAGAGCTTTTAGCCATTATCTTTGAAACCTCACAGAGACCAGAAGAGATCCCAGATGATTGGCAAAAGGCAAAGGTAGTGCCCATCTTTAAAAAAGGAAAGAAGGACAATCCAGGGAACAATACAGCAGTCACCCTTATCTCAGTCCCCAGAAAAATCATGAAGGGGATCCTCAAGGAATCTATTTTGGAGCACTTGGAAGAGGGGAAAGTGATCAAGAGTAGTCAACATGGATTCACCAAAGGCAAGTCATGTCTGACCATTCTGATTACCTTCTATGATGAGGTAACGTTCTGTGAACACGGAGAAGTCAACAGATGTTATATACCTTGACTTTAGCAAACCTTTTGATACAGTTTCCCACAATATTCTTGCCCATAAATTAAGGAAGTATGGATTGGATACATGGACGGTAAGATGGATAGAAAACTGGCTTGACAGACGGGCCCAACGGATAGTGGTGAATGGCTCAATGTCTGGTTGGTGGCCAGTTTCAAGCAGAGTGCCCCAAGAGTCTGTTCTAGGGCCAGTACTATTCAACATCTTTATTACTGACCTGGATAAGGGGATGGATTGCACCCTCAGCAAATTTGCAGATGACAGTAAGCTAGGGGGTCAGTAGATATACTGGAGAGTAGGGTTAGGGTCCAGAGTGACCTAGACAAATTGGAGGATTGGGCCAAAAGAAATTTAATGAGGTTCAACAAGGAGAAGTGCAGAGTCCTGTACTTGGGATGGAAGAATCCCAAGCACTGTTAACAGGCTGTGGACCAACTGGCTAAATAGCAGTGCATCAGAAAAGGACTTGGGATTACAGTGGATGAGAGGCTGGATATGAGTCGAAAGTGTGCCCTTGTAGCCAAGAAGGCTAATGGCATATTGAAACAAAAAGCAGTCAAGTAGCACTTTAAAGACTAGCAAAATGGTTTGTGAGCTTTCGTGGGACAGATCCACTTCTTCAGACCATAGCCAGACCAGAACAGACTCAATATTTAAGGCACAGACAACCAAAAACAGTAAGCAAGGAGGACAAATCAGAAAAAGATAATCAAGGTGAGCAAATCAGAGAGTGGAGGAGTCGGGGGGAAGGTCAAGAATTAGATTGAGCCAAGTATGCAGACGAGCCACTATAGTGACTCTGAAAGTTCCCATCATGATTTAAACCATGTGATTTAAATTGTGATGGGAACTTTCTGAGTCACTATAGGGGCTTGTCTGCACACTTGGCTCAATCTAGTTCTTGATCTTCCCCTCCACCCCTCCACTCTCTGATTTGCTCACCTTGATTATCTTTTTCCGATTTGTCCTCCTTGCTTACTGTTTTTGGTTCTCTGTGCCTTAAATATTGAGTCTGTTCTGGTCTGGCTATGGTCTGAAGAAGTGGGTCTGTCCCATGAAAGCTCACCTAATAAACCATTTTGCTAGTCTTTAAAGTGCTACTTGACTGATTATTGTTTTGCTAGTTTATAGACTAGCACAGCTTCCTCTTTGTTACTAATGGCATATTGGTGTGCATTAGGAGAAGCATTTCCAGCAGATGTAGAAAAGTTATGGGCCACATCCTCCCTGACTGAATTGAGGTGGTTTCTCCTCTCTTGATATTCACAGCTCCACATTAACTGCAGATAATGGGCCACATCATCTGTGAATGAACAGACCTTGTCAACTCTGGCCCTCCTCTTAACTGGGACTCCCTTCTTTTCATAAGCCCATATATTTAAATCCTCTTCTGGACCCCCCCGCCACTCATGCATCTGACAAAGTGGGTTTTGCCCACAAAAGCTTATGCGCCAAAATATCTCTTAGTCTATAAAGTACCACAGAACTTCTTGTTGCTTTAGGCAAGAGACTGTACTAGATGACCTCCTGAGGTCCTTTCCAGCCCTAGAATTCTATAATTGTATGATTCCATAATCTATAATTCTATAATCGATTCTATAATCTATAATCTGTTTTGACCACCCATCATATTTTGAACCTCAATTTCTACTTTCAATTACATCTGCACAGCTATTTCTCATCCTAGAATATATTCAATTCCAAAACCGCAAACAAAGACATGATAATATATTTTCAAATATATGGGAAAACCTTACTTCTATAGCTGTTCTTCAAAATCTCATGGCTATTACACATATCATAGAAAGGGACCTTGGGAGGTCATCTAGTCCAGTCCCCTGCCCTCTTGGCAGGACCAAGCACCATCCCTGACATCTATTTGCCCCGATCCCTAAATGGCCTCCTCAAGGAGTAAGGTCACAACCCTGGGTTTAGCAAGGCAATGCTCAAACCACTGAGCTATCCCTCCCCCCTGCCCCCTCATGTGAAAACAAATAAGGTGAAATTGGGAGTACCCACATTGAGTTATGAAATGCCACCAATCACAATTAGTAATTATTGATCATTCTCAAGTGATAAATTACATTCCACTAACTAAATTATTCTGCAAATACAATAGGGGAGATTCTCTACTGCTTTACACCTTGTGGTAGTCGTGACGTGCTAAGTGAGAGTAAAATACTCCCTATCCAGGTCAGATCAGTAGTTTTGCACAGCCACTTTGAACTGTGTAAATAGCTGCAGGAGATACAGGGCAGTGAACAGTTGTATTTCTAGGTCTGATTCACTGCTGTTAATCCATTTTTATGCCAGTGTAACTGCACTGATTTCAGTTAAATTATACCATCCTAAAGATGGATTAACACAATGCTGAAGCAGGCACTGAGTGTCTGCTGTGTTTGAAGCAATCATTCAATCTTAAAAAACACTGGGTCTTCTCCAGTAAGAAGAGACATTTTGATTACTTGTGTCAGCACACAAAACCAGCATAGTTTAAATCCCTGTTGGATAACTGTTTCATTGTTGAAGACTGCCCCATCCAAGTAATTCCATTACATTTAAATACTAGCAGTGACTCACTGACCACTAACAACAGCAGAACTCCAGATGATGAAAAATGGGAAGTGTATATTTTTATAAATTCTGCTTGTGGTTGTTATCTTTAATAATGCCAAACGATTTACCAGTGTCTTTTAAGTATAAGTAATAAATACTCCCATCTGTTTGGGGGCTGCTCCAACATGTTCTCAGCTTTTTGAGTTATTTTATAACCATTTGGGAGTAGTTTTCAATCTCCATTTTTGCTTCTGTTTTCAGGAGGTGATAAAGAAAAGGCCGAATCATGAGTTTATGTTACAATTAAAGTTTTCTTAATGTTGAGTCCAAAAAAAATTAGGATTGCCCTCTGGAAAAGCAAAGCTTTCATAACTTCATATCTACTCCGATTGCTCAGCTCTGCCTGATGAATCTTGTTAAGTTTCCTCTAAAACCTCACATATTTATAACCTCTCTATTTTAGTAGGAAACTCAATAAAGAGTCTATTGGAAGACCTGGACTTAACGATAATCAAGTCTCAGTATTTTGTTACCTGTTTTTATTAGCGAGCTTCTTTTCACTTTCATTACCCCCTACCTCTGTACTTTTGTGAAAGTACAAGAAATGGAAAATACCAGGAGGAAACCTCTTTTTATTGTGTTACTAATCTCCAAGCAGTGTGCCCTCAAATGCTCAGATAACAGATGGTCTGAGAGCTAACCAACTCATTGCTAACCAATAACAGCTTCCTGGAACCATATGGGACAGGACATGCACCCTCTCATTCCCAGCAGTTTGGCTGTGCCTGAAAGATATTGCCACAGGTAGCTTGACTCACTATGGTGGGAGTCAGAGAAGGCGTGGAATGTTTGTTGGTCGATATGTCACATGGACTGAGAACAGAGGGTGAGGAGAGGATGGGAGAGAATGGAAGAATTTTGCATGGTGAGAGATGGCTATAGAGTGCTGGATGGTTAGAGAGAACAGGAGCAGAGGTTAGGTAATGCGCTTTTAGTGACATTCACAGACACAAAGTTGAGTACATAGTGAGTGCATCTACACTACAAAATAACTTCAAAGTTAACTACGAATTACGGGGCTACTTCGAAATAGCCTGCAGAGCGTCTATACACACTTCTCCTTACTTCAAAGTTAACTTCAAAGTAAGGGATGCTAACTTCAAAGTCACTACTCCGTTCCCGGGAATGGAGTAGTGCCCTACTTCAAAGTTTAACTTTGAACTTGGGGGGGTGTAGACTCCCCCCCCCAAGCACAGAGACACTCTGGACAGCCCAGGCAGGGCTTTATGGTCCCTGCTGGCCACCTGACAGGAACCAGCTCCCCAGCAACACCAGGCAGGAAGCTGAGGCCATGGCAGAAGCAGGGCAACCACTAGCCCCCACTGCAGAGCCCCTCTTGAAGCCCCAGCTGACACCCCCACTCCCTGCCAGCCATGTCATCTGCCCCAGAGCACCCTGACACCCCAGAGCCGACCAGCAAGTCCCCTGAGAGATCTCAGCAGCCTGTGAAGTCATGTCACAAGAGGGGCCCCTCATGGAGTGATGCTGAAGTGCAGGACCTCCTTGCACTGTGGGGGAATGAGGAGTCCTACTGCAGGCAGGGGTTCGGCACCACAATGCCGACGCATATGAGCCCCTGGCAAAGGGGCTTGCCTCCCAGGGCAACACCATCTGGACCGGGGAGGGCATCTGGATTAAGGTGAAGGAGCTCTGGCAGTTGTTCTGCCAGGCAAGGGACGTCCACAGCCACTCAGGTGCATGACCCACCTGGTGTCCCCATTATGAGCCGCTCCACCAGCTTCTGGGACCCAGAGAGGTTCAGCTCCTCAAGTATGCAGTAGACACCACTGCACCACCACCTGAGACAGAGGAGGAGCTGGAGGTGGCAACAGCTGAGGAGCTGGGACCCTTGGGAGACGCCATCCCCCACCCAAAGGACCAGGGGACCGAGACAGGGAGCGATGATGAGGGTTCCAGCAATGGGACCCTCATCATCATTCTCCCTTCCAAGCCGCCAAGTCAGGACCCTTCCAGCCAGGTGTCACCTGGGTGTGTGGAGGTACCTGCAGGTAGGTACTGGGTGTTCACAATGCCCCAGGGTATTCACTCAGGAAGGGTGTAGTGCAGCGCAGTGAAGCCAGCCCCAGCCGCACTGTGCAGGGACCCTCCTGCAGCCAGTAACCCATGGGACCCCCAGACCACTGGGCAATGGGGTGGTAGAGTGGCGGCCCAGAGCCACAGGATCAGGACGCACAATGGACGGGCTGTCCCTCTGTCCCTTTTTGTCCCACAGGCCTGCCATCCCGGAGCTGCCCCAGGGCTGCTCATGACCGGCCCTCACCAGCGAGGTCCAGGAGGCCGGCAACCCACCTTGGGCTGCCTCCCACTGGAGTCATGCCAGCACAGCCACCAACATCGCAGGGGGTGAGGAGGAGGTGGCTGCACATACAGCTGCTCTGTGGGAGCTGACAGCTGTGGTGTGGGACTGGCTGGCAAGTGAAAGGGAGATTTGGGTGCATGTAGCTGACTCCCTGGAGACTCTTACCCAGGGGGTCACCACCTGCCCCACCCAACCTCCCCGCCACCAGCCTGCCCTGCTGCCCCCCTCTGCAGCCCCTCCAGTGACCTCCCCCTGCAACCCTCACCACAGGCACCACCTTCCGGGCCCTGCTGGCCACCGCCTGCCTGGCTCAGGCAGAATGGCTGGTGGGCAGCATGACAGAGGGCAAGCTGACCCCTCCTGCCCCCCAAACCCCATGCTGACCCTGACATAGTTGCACCCCTTCCACACCCCTACCTCTCCATAGTTCCAGCTCCATCCCTGCCCCAAAGGGGTCCCCAGACCTGGGGTGGCAGGGGCTCCTATGTCCATCATGGCTCCTGGCCCACCACCCTGGTGGATGAGTGAGCATCCCCATCCCAGCACCCTCTCACAGTTCAGTCCCCCATCCCAGTATCCTCTCCCTGTTCAGTCCCCCCAACCCCAATGTTGCCACAGGATCCCTGTTGTACATAGTTCCCTCATGTAAATAGTTTCACACAATGACATGTTCATATGTTTTCAAAGTTTATTTTGCACACTGTAAATCTGTGTTCTTGCACCCCTAACCCTGTGTTCCTCCTGTGTGGTGGGGGAGGGGTGTATAGTGGGGTGTGCAGTAGGGAGGATCACTGTGGGCCCTGGTCGAAGGCCTCTCGCAAGGCCTCCCTCACACACATCCCATCCCTGTCCACCTCACGACAGGGGACACCAGGTGGCTGCTCACACCTGGTGGTGGTCTTGGCAGCCCAGGCCTGTACAAAGGGCTCTGTTTGCTCTCCACAATATTGTGGAGAGTGCAGCGGGCTATGACCACTGCTGGCACATTCGGGAGGCTGACCTGCAGCCTCGTGAGGAAGCATCTAAAATTGCCCCTTCAGCTGCTCAAACTCCCACTCCACGGTACTCCTGGCACGGTTCAGGCGTGCACTGAACCGGTCCTGGGATGGGTTGGTGCGGTGTAAGGCCTCATCAACCACAGGTGCAAGGGGTAAGCATCATTGGCCATGATGCAGGGTGGCATGGTGATGTCTCCCACCAGCAGCTCCAAGGGGGGAAGTAGGTCCCCTCCTGCATTCTGTGGCTGAGACTTGAGTTTCCGAACACCTGGGCATCATGGGCCTTGCTGGACCATCCTACGCAGATGCCCATGAGCTGGCCATTAGCGTCAATGAACGCCTGGAAGACCACAGCATAGTAACCTTTTCTGTTTATGAAGGCCCCAGGCCTATGTTCCAGAGCACGGATGGAAATGTGCATGCTGTCCAGTGCACCAAAACAGGTGGGGAACCCCAGGTTCGTGAAGCCTGCCAGAGCGATGTCCATGTCCCCAGTGGTGACCACCCAGCGGAGGAGGAGGGTGTTGACTGCACAGATGACCTGCATGGGGTACAAAAGAGATGCATCCTTGAGTGTGTGGCCCAATTGTCCTCAGCTCCATGCAGGGCCAACCCTTGCTGGGTGCCCCCCTCCAAGGTGAATGTGTGTCCCTGTCCTGGCTTACCTCCATCAGGACTGCCCCAATGGTGGCTTTGCCCACCATGAACTGATATCCAATGGAGTGGTGGCTGTCCGGGGTGGCAGGTTTCCACAGGACAATGACTACCCTCTTATGTGGGGGAAAGGTGTGGGCTGCATCCTGGTGTCCCCATTGCTGTAGGGCCAGCGCGAGCCAATAACACAGCTCCTCGATTGTCTGTGGGGTCATCCAGAGGTTCTGCAGCCACTGGCTGCAGGTCCATGTCCATGTACCCCAGCACACAGCAGTTCCACCAGTCAGTGCTGGTGGGAAAGCTCCAGTGTCGCTGAATCACTGGGATGGGGGTGCAGCCGCTCCCCATGCCAGACAGTGTGCAGGGTGAAGGCCATGCAGCTGGCCCTGCGCTGCTGCTGCATGACAGCCACTGGCAACACTGCCAGGAGGAGATCCCCCAAGGGGAGCTGCTGAGGATCCATGCTGGCCCCCGCAGTGGCTCAGCTGTGCGCAAAGGGTGTGCTGTGCTGTGCTGTGCTGTGTGCAGCCTGGCAGCCCTGAGCCCATGCAGGACGGGGGCGGTGTTGGGAGGGGTCCTTTAAGGGAGCATCTGGCTGAGAGCCCGGAAGGGCTTGTCAGCCATGCGACCTCTGCCTGCATCATATCCTGGCCCCTTGCTTCAAAGTAGGGGCTGTTGCTGTGTAGATGCTTTACCCTGAAGTAGAGGGAGCCTACGTCAAAGTAAGGGAGGGGTGTTTTTTGTGTGTAGATGCTCTGCTCCAAAGTTGCTTACGTCAAAGATGTACTTCGAAATAAACAACTTCAAAGTTATTTTGTAGTGTAGACCTAGTCAGTGTGTATAACAGCAGGTGTACATAGTGCCTAAGTAACCATACCACCTTATTCTTGTAATTCTTATTCACACTTATCTTTCTTTTTCTCCATCTATTTTTTGTAGCTTTCACTTTCTGGATCCTATCTAGCCCCTTTGGCATTTTCAGTTTAAAAGCAGCTTGATAATGAGAACAAACTATCATCTTTCCAGTCAAAATAGTAAATAGTCATATGCATCAGGCACAGATTTCTTTCTGAAATAAAATATCTTTAAAAGCAGCTCAATATAAGGATTGTTCTTGTCTGGATATCATTTCATTTCATAAAAGTTAACTGTTTCCACAGCAAAAACAATAAGCCGGTATCTTCCACACCACACACACACATATTCACTATACAATGAAGGAAATGTTTCAATTTAACAGTTTTGAGACCAGGTGAAAAGAAAATATTATTCATAGTAAAGTTTTGAGCCTTTTCCTTAGGGATAATTATGTGATGTTTATGTTCTTGTAGATTTAATGATCACCAAGAATTTCTTTTGCTAACTACAAAGAACCCTAGGGTGACCACCTGTCCCATATTTGGGGGACAGTCCCATATTTGGGATGCCAAAAAGGCATGCCTACTTATTATTTAAAAGGAACTAATTGTCCTGTATTTGGGGCCTCCCTTCCAGACCTTTTCTGCCAGCTGCTGAGTAGGTGCAGCTGCTGGCTGGAGAGCAGTTAGGTCACTTCCCCAAGCCTCAGGGAAGCAGGGGGAGTGGGGGTGACTGCTGCTTCCCTGACACTTTCCCAGGGCCCTTGGGGAGAGACAGTGGCTGTCACCTCCTTCCCAGGTCCCCAGGGGGGTTGGAGGAGCCACCCTTCCCTCACCCCCATATCTCCCTGTGCCACGTTTGGGACAAGTAGCTCTGGTCACCCTAAAGAACATAGATTTAACTTACAGGTAGCAGGCCACATCTGTTTATGTTGAAGAATATACCATCTGATCATCAGTCTCATGTTCTAGCTATTTGATATTTAGCCTGGACCTCAGGAACTTCAGAGCTCAAGAGCCTTGGAGACTTGTCAGAGAAAGTATTGCTATAGCGTGGTGTCGATGACCTTAGGCAAGGTACACCCTGTGGATATATGGTTTTCATCAGCCACGGACACTGTATCTAGATTCAGTCCGGCTGCCAGCAGCATGATGCAAATGAGGGTTCACAAAATTGCACATGGCTGCTCATTTGCATATTCACATGAATTAGACATGGTTCTGTTGACAAAAAAACCCCTCTGTTGCCAAGCCCTTATCCGTGAAAAAAACCCAGGGGTAAGGGGCTGGCAACAGAGGGGTTTTTGCTAGCAGAACCACATCTACATTGCTTGTTTTTTCTGCCACAAATATGCAAATGAGCTATACAAATATGCAAATAAGCAGCAATTTGCAATTTCATGAATCCTCATTTGCAGTATGCTGCTGGCTGCCAAACTAAATCTAGATGCAGCCTTGGTGTGTTCCTCTTCTTTGTGTTTGACTATGGCTTACTACTTACAAAAACACATTGTGATGCATTGAATCACAGAAGTCCTCCAGGGGTTGTCCCCTGATGTGCTGCATATGCCACTGATGCCCACCTTCCTGCTCTCTGGGGCTTTCCACTACTCTCTCCTGCTGGGCCAGATTTTCTGGTCTCCCGCAGCCAAATCATAGAGTTGGGGTTACTGCCCCCTTTGCAGAGCAACAGAGACACTGAAGGCAATGGGTGAGATCTGGAAAAGCAAACTGATTAGCTTAGAAAGGAAACTGAGCATCTTACAAACTTGTGTATTCAGCAGCATGCTGTATGGATGTCAGGTATGGGTGATGATGAAAGATTTGAAAAGAAGAACATTGGTGTTCAAGAGGAGTTGTTATAGAAAGATCCTGAGAATAAGATGGATGCAGAAGGTCACCACTGAGGAATTATACAGGAAGATAGAGCCAAAAGAGAACCGACTGCAGAAGGTTATATAACAGAAGCTACAGCTATTTGGACCTATTTGCAGAACGAACAATGGATGAATGAAAAGTCAAGATCCTGGAATCTGCCATAGTGGATGGCTCAAATAGGAGAAGCAGACCCCACAGAAAATGAATCTATGATATAGTAGTTTGGTGCAAATGATATAGTAGATTGGTGTGGAAACTAAGCCACTCCGCACTGGACAGAGAAAAGTGTAAGGAAATAGTGAGGGAACCATCAGATACCAATGGTTGTTGATGATGATGAAGTGAAAACAGTCAGATCAAGTAAGTTACTCAGTTAAAATAAACAAAATTGCCAGCTAGTTTTAATCCACTAAGAAATTTGTTATCCTAAACAGCTGTTCTTATACAGCTTCAAATCAGAATTGCTCTTTACTTTGGCTTGGGTCCACAGCCTCTTCAGAGTTCTTTGTACCTTCTTAGGGTGGGCCAGGAAGTTTCAAAGGCCAGCTGAAGACAAAGGACTGATGGTTTCCCATTGCTTAAATAGACTTCTCTCCTCCCCCGTCTCCCAAGGTGGGAACCCTTTTTTCAGCACCCTCTGTCACCAGTCTCAAGATGGATTCCACTACCAGGTGGCACGTTCACATGTCTTTCTAGGGTCAACCACAATGTGGGCTTATAGGACAAACACAACCATTCACAGGTCATTGGTCTGAGTACTGTGTCATTAAGTTTCTGGGTATCAGTAATGGCTGAAATTAGCACACTTAGAATTAAAACTACATTAACACATCATATTTCTAACTTCACATACAAGAATGATACATGCTTGAAAATACGATATTCACATTCAGAAAATTATAACATTAAAATTGGTATGCTACATGAGATATTTTATCTAAAGCATCTTTGAATTATACATATTCATAAGCCAATTTTCATAAAGCCTGGAGGTGTCCATGACCTACATCTTCTGAAGTTTTCAATGTATTTTATTTGCATGGGGCCAGATCCTCAAATAGAGTAACTTAGCATAGAATCACTGATGTTACTGAAGTTAATGTATACCAGCTGAGGATATAGCCTAGGAACCTGATTCCTCTAGGCTATTATTTGTTTATTGTTACAGCGGCACCCTTTGCTACTGCTATTAAGTTGGTTTTGGTTCAAAATAGAATTCTATTTTTTACTGGAGTTCAAATTTTCTTTCATCTCCTGCATTTTTCAAGATCTCTTTATCTGTTAGAACATTAAACTCAATCCTTCAAAGTAGCCAAGGAGATATAGACACTCAATAATTTTAATGACAATTGGATAGCCAATTTCATTAGGCAGCTTTGACAATCTTAACCTAAACTGCCGTGAGAAATTATAATGTGTGTGTGTATGTGTGTGTGCACAAGAGAGAGAGACAGAAAGGCAAGAGACGACATTGCACAAAGCACGTTTACTTTCCATCTTCAAATCCCTCCAGTCAGATCGCCTTTATTTTGTTCATCTTTCCATCACTCTTCTGTGCCCCAATGCTGGCTGCTCCTATTCTCATGCCTGATCCTTAATTACACTTCAGGACTGGAAGTTAATAAGCAATGAGGGCTTCTGGCACCTTACAGAAGGTGTCCAGCACTTTACGGGGTCAGTCCCTTACACCATAAACCCTTGGTGCGTGAACCTTCTTTTCATACATTTGTGAATAATCAGGTGCATCTATGGTACTATGGATACAATCCTGCACTACAACGGTGCATGATCAGGTACTATAGGAACTAGTGGGGATCTTTTGCCTATAGCGCCTTCTCTGCAAGTAATTCAAAGCACTTTACAATCATTCAAGCCTCACAACATGCCTGTGAGGTACAGCAGGCTAAGTAGGCCTGTAGTATTCTTTACAGAGCCAAGTACATTTATTCAAATGTAGCTGAATAATAATAATGCAACCATGACCTACCATGACACTTACGTTCCTCAGGAACAATGAAACTGTCAACCACAAGAGTGAGACTCATGAGTGGGGGTGACTGAACTTTTTCGGCAACTGGCCTACAACTGCAGAACTCACTTCCGTAATAGATTATTGTGACCATGAACTTCCAGCGCAAAATGCAAAATTTACTTCTTCAATTTGGCTTTCCCACAATATCAACAAGCAAACAAAACCTTAGGAGCAGTGTTGCAGTTTAATTTTAAAAGAAAGAGAAAGAACGTTTTGTATAGGTTTTTGAGCTATCCTGTAGAATTTAAATAATAATTCTATGACAGACTTCTTTAGAATGTATCAAAAAGCTCATGGAAAGGGTCTTATTCTCAACTACATTCTATGAGGTTTTAATAGATGTTTCCAGAACCCTATCATGTTTCTATAGAATCCTATTGATTTTATTTCTATAGGATTTCTGCCTAAAAAAGTGATGGGAAGATGAAGGGTTGAAACCAAACCCTTTCACAGGAAAAATGTTTATACTTTATTAGTGACCCTGATTTATATATATATATATATATATATATATAAAGAAGCCTTCTTAAATAAAGATTGCAAACTCAAGGAAACAATGGAAACTAATGTGCAAAACATATTTGGAAGCTGAGAGATGCTAGGATCTATATATCCGAAGGTAGTAAAACTTTGGGAATCCACAGGACAAAATGTAGCATAATTTAAGAAAAAGTTATCCAAGGAGGACTGATATTTTGGAATTTGCATATTAGGAAGCTCACTTTACTTTGGTTAACTTAACTTGCCTTTCAGAACAGGCTGTTGCCACTCACACAATTCAACCTGCCAAGTTCTCAGACTCTTTTGTACCCTGTTTTTAAAATAATTATTTCCTAAATACACTATGGTATATTACAATGCTCTGCTTTCCAAATGGGTTTGCCATTGTACCAAACCATTCATAGATATAAAACAGATACAATATGGATTCGTACACTGTATACAAGCAACTACCATTCCTCATGGAAATTTTGCCATCATCTGTGCTGGGTTTACTAAAAGTTGCCATTTTTGCCCCCTACATTCCCCAATCTCCTCACTCTTTCAGAAGCATTCCTCCATCCCCTTATGTTCCCCCTGTGCATATAGTAATGCTGGACTTGCCACAGTCTCCTTAATGTCTAATCCTCTAACACTGGGAAAGCATTGTATTTCAGCACTAATGCAAGGATGAATTCTGGAATGTGGAGCCTGGAGAGAGGCTTATAGAATAAGAAAGAAAGAAAAAGGGAAGAGGAAAAAGGAATTGAGAAGAGAAAGAAGTCAAAACCACACATGGGACAGAAGGAAAAAAAAGGGATTAGGTGACAATATCCGACTGCACTGAAGGGTCAGAAGAATTAAGCTGCAGAGCAGCTTGCTCAATGTGTGCTGGGATAAAAAGATTCTGATATGAATGGAAGTGGTTCAAGTGCAGGCACATTGTGGAATGCAATAGGAGTCTGCTAGGGAACATTTAAGAGAGTTGTGCATTACATTCATGCAGCAAATAATATATATTGTTTGTCAGGGAAAGATCTGAGCTTCCCCTGTCACTTTTACAAGCTTGTTACAGAAGGACTAAGAATGCAAGAAGGTAAAGGAACTGCACAGAGTTTAAATACTCTGCTTTATTATTGCATTTTGTGTGTAAATTAAATACAAAGTTAAGAAATCCACAGAGAGTGAAAAAATCCATGCATGTATTTCAATGAGCCATGTTGACACACATTACTTAAGGATCTGGCCCAAATATTTCAGAGACTGATTTTTGAAACCTGTGCATCCAAAAGCATATTAATAAATGCATGTGCAGTAGGTTGCATAATTTCTACAGAAGGCCATTTTCACAAAGATGTTCTGAATGAAACACTATGTATCAAATCAGACCCTGGAAAAATAAGATTTTCCTACAATAAGAAAGGCCTGAATGTCTGCCACGTGGCTGTTAATTGTTTAATTGGAAACCAGAGATAGATGCTTTGGTTTCCTATGAAGTTGCACTTTGATTACAAGTGTGGTTAAAAAAAAGTGATAGAGAAGATCTAGGACTGAAATATGCAATTGCCATGTCTATACTAGCAAGTTCTTGAAAAAATCAGGCCCTTTTTTGAAAGAACACACAGAGCATGCCCACACAAAATGCGTTCTTTTGATCCAAAATCAAAACAATGCGGCTCTTCTTCTGGAAGCCTCGTCCACTCCTGAATCAGGAAGAGTGCCTCCTTTTGAAAGATTTTTTTAGCAAAAAAGCACGTGTAGATGCTCTGTGGGCCCACCTTTCGAAAGAACAGTCCTCATGGTGCCAGATTTTTTGATCTCTGGCACGTGCTTCCAAAAGAGAGGGGGCTGTGTGGACACTCGCTATTGAAAGAGCAGATTGATCTTCCAATTTGCTTTTTTGCGCGTGGACGTGCTCTTTCAAAAGAAGTTTTTTCGGAAGAGATCTTCCTGAAGAACTTCTTTCGAAAGATCGCTGTAGTATAGACGTAGCTAATGTATATGAGTATCTGCAGTTACCCTTAAAACAATAGGAAGCCAGTTCTTTCTGGAACCTGAAAATGACAGGCTAAAAGAGCTGGTACCTGAAAAAGTGTCTTCACCTCCTGACACCTCGTCCAAATATGGCTTCTTGGTGCAGAACTAAATATTCTCTCGTCTCTTTTCAGCACCACTCCTGAGCATGAAGTCAGAAAGTAAACACAGAGACCAGGGGAAAGGGAGGAGCGACATCAGGAGTAATGAAAAAGGAGAAAATATAACTTCTTAACTGTGCAAACAGGACTCACCCAAAGTCAAGTAACTGGCATGAAGCATGTTCTGCAGGCACAACAATTATAGGCAGAAATCATGAAGGCCTTCTCAGGTGGCATTTGCTAACCCATCATCATCAGAGAAGAGTCTGAAGCGGAACACCGGTGATTAAAATTAAGAGCAGTTTAAACCCAGCATGACATGAGTCCATCTCCACTCACCAAAAATCAGCCAGACTTAAGGAAGCAATAACTCAGAGACATTTAAAAGTATAATAAGCTTTCCATTCACTTATTTTAAATACTTTGGGCTGTACTTTTGTCTGAGGAGTTTGTGAGAATCTTTTGCAGGAATAACTGAACTAGATTCTGGGTTTTAAGAGTATGGTACATTTTTGAAAGGAAAGGCAGGACATAACTCATATACACATACTAAAAAAAAAAAAAAAATAGGCTTGCAGGGATCAGAGGGACATGTTTCCTTCCTACTCCCCAGTGGCAACACCTATGACCTGACCGAAGAACTGACCTGAAAACTGGAAAAAGATGAACAAAGGACCTGGTCTTCAGGCTTCGTGACCGTATCTTTAGAGTTGAATGTTTGCACCTAGGCAATGGGGAATTATGGTGTTGATTCTTCCCTTGAGAGATGAATGTGATGATGCTATCAATGTACATTTTTTACTTGTTACATTCCTCTCATTCATGGGTAAAATCCTGATCCCAGTGAAGTTAATGCAAAACACCCATTAACTCCGCAGGGGTCAGGATTTAACTCCAGGAGTTCTAAAAATTTGATAAACTCAAGTTCACAGCAGCTGACCTGTTCCCACAACCATATCGTATAAAAGGTTTGTATTTTTTGCATTTCCTCCATGTTCCATAGCGTGGCTTTCATTGTAGCTTGTCCTGTTAAATCCACAGCCATCGTGCCTAGAATGCCTAGAAATCAAAACAACGGCAACAGGATCCATATTCCTGTATCTAAACTATATGATCTGACTGACCCAATAATGATGTGTGAAGAGAAAAATCCCCTGCCCAGTGCACAGAGGAAATACAGACAGCTTAAAAAAACCAACAGACTTTTTCATGCCTCTTTTCCTTTTTGTTTGAGAGGTTCTGCGCATCTGGATTTTGGGAGACCTATTTAGAGATAGAAGCTGCGTCTACACGTGCACGCTACTTCGAAGTAGCGGCACCAACTTCGAAATAGCGCCCGTCACGTCTACACGCGTCGGGCGCTATTTCGAAGTTAACTTCGACGTTAGGCAGCGAGACGTCGAAGTCGCTAACCTCATGAGGAGATAGGAATAGCGCCCTACTTCGACGTTCAACGTCGAAGTAGGGACCGTGTAGACGATCCGCGTCCCGCAACGTCGAAATTGCTGGGTCCTCCATGGCGACCATCAGCTGGGGGGTTGAGAGATGCTCTCTCTCCAGCCCCTGCGGGGCTCTGTGGTCACCGTGGGCAGCAGCCCTTAGCTCAGGGCTTCTGGCTGCTTCTGCGGCAGCTGGGGATCTATGCTGCAGGCACAGGGTCTGCAACCAGTTGTCGGCTCTGTGTATCTTGTGTTGTTTAGTGCAACTGTGTCTGGGAGGGGCCCTTTAAGGGAGCGGCTTGCTGTTGAGTCCGCCCTGTGACCCTGTCTGCAGCTGTGCCTGGCATCCCTATTTCGATGTGTGCTACTTTGACGTGTAGACGTTCCCTCGCTGCGCCTATTTTGATATTGGGCTGAGCAACGTCGAAGTTGAACATCGACGTTGCCGGCCCTGGAGGACGTGTAGACGTTATTCATCGAAATAGAGTATTTCGATGTTGGCTGCACGTGTAGACATAGCCAGAGAGAGAGAGAGAGAGATTTTAATTTTTTTAACTGTAAAAATAAAGGAAGATGCCAATGCAGAGTTGTGATTGGTTAGTTGTAGAGAAGAAAGGACACAAAGAGCCTTCTTCCCCACCCCAACACCTTGTGCAGCCCCAGGCAGCACACTGAGTAGAAAAGAAGCTGGCCTCTCTTGCTCCAAGGTGCTACTTTCTCAGCTGGGGCTCGCTTGTTAGTAGAACTGTACAAACCTTAAGTAGGTCTCGTTGGAAAGGGCGTGAGTTGTGACCATACAGCGTCTACGTCAGCAGCAGCTCTTGTAGGTATTCTTCTTCTCCAAGATTACAGCCATGAGATCTCACAGCTCCTCACCAGGCCTTATTACGGTTGGTAACTAAAAATGCAGTCAAGCTTGACATTTTTATATCTTGCCCTTGATTGTAGCCATATAAAACCTGTGAGAAGTTTAAAGACAGGTGAGTTGCTATTTTGTTAACATTTTCAGTATATTATGATTCTGACTGGAAGCAGAGGTGGCAAAATGCAAAAAAGGGGAAATTCTTGACATCTCAAGGGAAAGCCTACCACAAACTACCTGGGCCAGACCTGCAAAACACACAGGTTAGATAATCTAAATAAGATTTAGTACACATCTAGACCTGTGGATTCTTAACTAAGAGAAAGCATATCACTGTGGCATTTTTAATGCTGTGTCTGAATTACCAAGAATTGTCAGCAAAAGATATGCAAATTGCACACTGTATTTGCATATAGCTTACCCACAGTTCTGTTGGGAGAGGCTTTCCCAACATTTGGCCTATACACATGGGGCTAAATGCCAGGAAAACCCCCTATGACAAGACATCCCTTCTTCCCTGCAGAAAAAGGAAAACACAGATGTCAGCAGAATGCTCCCAAAGTGGCAGACTTCTGCCAAGAGTCCACAGGTCTCAAAACCAGTTGGGAAGAAGGGGCTTTTGAAATCAGGGGGCTGTTTCGAAAAGCCCCCAGTTACACGGGCGGTGTGCGTTTTGAAACCGACAGTTTCGAAGCATGCGCGACTGCCATTATGCTAATGAGATGCTGCATCTTCAAGGTAGTGCCTCGTTAGCATATTCCGAAGTGCCACATTACCATAGCCCCTCTATTTCTAGTAGCTTTGTATGAAAATTTCAGATCCCAGGAGCTTCATTTAGTTTATTCATAAAGTCAGATGTCTTAAAGAGCTCACATCCCTAACTTCTGGAACTTGTACAAGTATTAAAGTACACAGCCCCAAGCAGAAGAATCCAAAGGAGGACCGCCTCATTCACACCAATCCCAACTCATGTGATCAAAATGTGCCAAGTAGTATAACACAAATTAATAGTCTTCTGCATCTAGCCATTTGACCCTCCACTTCCACAGGAAAACAGATGAGTCCTCTGGGTCAAAGGTTTAGGCTCTATGAGGCCAAGGTGGCAAGAATTACTCTTAGTAAACAAACATGACTGATTGCTTATACCTACAATTCTCAGTAACCACTTGTTCAGGCATTTTTACAAAGCAGCTATTTTTAATTCAGTCCTCCTAATTACAGTCAATTCCAGCATGCTGTTTGGTTGTTTGTGACAGAACTACCAGCACCAGAATGTTCATTCCGTGTGTTTCCATTGCAGCGATGTAGATCTCTTCCCGTGACAACACCCAAGCAATAACTTTTTTCCTCGTCCTTCCTAAGCACTAGAAATTAACTTTCGTTTTCTTCTACGCAGATCAAACCAAGTGTAGCATTTCACAGAAGAAGAGTAGGTCTTATGAGCTGACCCCTAAGGTATTACTCTGCAAATAAAGTAAATTAAGACTATAGAGAAAAGATATTGTCTCAAAATCAAAGTCCAAATATCTACAGCTTGCATATACTCCCATATAGTCACAGGTGACACAGCCAGCTGTTCTTGGATACCTGAAAAAAATTGCCAGCCTGTACTCAGTTACTCAAACAGCTCTTGCCAAACCAAATGCCTGTAGTCAAACTATTGTTTCATTCACATTCAGCACCACTGCTGAAGCATGAAGGCAACTCCCACCCTTGTCTTCCCCCGCCCCCCCACAGCTTTCCCTCACATCACATCCCCCATCAACCACACACAGAGATGTGAGAAGGGGATGAGATAAAATGAAAGCAGTGAGAAATTATGTTTCTTCATTTTGTTCTGCAGCCCCTGTTTGCTTCCATTCCATCCCAGGCAAAGAACGTGGTGTGGGGTTCTGGTCAGCTATGGCACACGAATAATCCCTCTTTTTTTTCCCCCTTTTATACTTCATAGAATCATAGAAATGTGAGAAGAAAATCTGCAGTGTAATGTTATAGATCACCCTTGCCACATGAGGTATTGTTTCCCATTTCCCTACTTGTGCAAACATATTTTCAAAATGCAGTTCAGGATTTTAGTAGCAAAATATCAAGCCCAAGTTTGTTTGACTTCCACCATTACAAACCAAAAAAGGAAGTAATATTCAATATGGACTATCTTACACATCTCCTAGAATCTTAAATTAACAAATAAGAAATTTCTCCATTGAAAGTACCTAGTACCAATTTCAAGTCAATTTTCAACATAGAAAACAATGTCTGAATTAGGCACAAGTTTATCCAAACCCCAGTGTATTTGTAAAAGGTGTAGGAATTCCCTTGTACATAATTGGAGTGTGAGTCTTAAAATATCTTTACTTTATATAGTAAAAAGTACTGAATTCATAAAGAAAAAGTCCTAATTAAAGTGTTCATGACATTCAGGCTAAGTCTACACTACAGTGCAAATTCGAAAGGCAAACTTTTGAAAACCATTGTCCAAAAGAACACCTTTCAGAATCGTGCATCTACACAAAAAGGCTGTGTCTACACAGCTGCTCCCTTTTGGAAGGGCTATGTAAATGCAGCAGATCGAAAATGCTAATGAAATGCTGGTATGAATATTCAGCATCTCATTTGCATGATGACAGCCACTTGCCACTTCAAAAGTATTGCTTTCAAAATGTAAAATAGCCATGTACATGGGGTTCCTTCGAAAGGAAGCTCTGATTTTGAAAGCAGCTTTCTTCCAGATGCTCGCTCCAGAGCTACATGGGTCCCCAGCAGGTCCTCAATGGGGAGCTCCTCAAGGTCATGGCCAGCCTGCTGGCCACAATGCTCGTGGCCACCCTCCAGCAGCTCTGGAGTCCACCTGCATAGCTGTCTTCCTGTATGCCACCACTGTGGGTCAACTACTGCACCCCATCCCTCAGGTGATCCTGTGAGGCTATCCCACTGGCAGCGAGTGGTGGGACCAGCTGGCGCTGGGGTACTGGGATGACAACTGCTGCCTCCAGAACTTTCACACAACCAGGCAGACATTTCTGGAGCTATATCACTGGCTCACCCCAGCCCTCCAGCACCAGGACACCAGGATGTGGCCTCCTCTTCCACTGTAGAAGAGGGTAACCATTGCTCTGTGGAAGCTGTCTACCTTGGACTGCCATGGCTCAGTCAGCCACCAGTTCATGGTGGACAAAGCCACCATCAGGGCCATCCTCCTACAGGTAAGCCATGCTTGGGTCACACACCCGCCACAGGGAGGGGGATGGGGCTCATGGGCAAGGGAAGAGGGGGCAGAGGCCACAGAAGAGACCAGGGAGGGGGTCACTGGAGGAGACAGGGATGGGTGGGTATGGAACACCCCACCACGCACCAAGAGGAGTGTTCTCCCTCCACTCCATGCAGGTTGTCAGAGCCATAAACAGTGTCCTCCTTCACAGAGTCATCTGTATTAGGGACCTTGACATCGCCCTTGAGGGTTTTGAGGAGCTGGGCTTCCCCAGCTGCTTCAGAGCTCTGGATGGGACCCACATTCTCATCCAGGCACCAGAGCACAGCATGGGCACATTTGTCAACTGCAAGGGGTAGCACTTCATAGTGCTCCAGGCCCTCGTGGATGCCAAGGGGTGGTGTATGGATATTTTTGTGAGCTGTTCGGGGTTAGCTCACAATTCCTGGGTATTCAGAAACTCTGTCTCAGCCACAGGCTGCAGGAAGGGATATATATCCCCCAGGAGAGTTCCCAGTCAGGGACAACACCATGCCCCCTTACATCATGGTCAATGCTGCATAACCCCTGCACCTGTGGTTGATGCAGCCCTATACCAGACACACCAACCCCAGCCAGGATGTTTTTAATGACCACCTGAACCAAGCATAGAACATGCTGGAGTGGGCATTTGGGCACCTGATGGAGAGCTTTTGGGCCTACACACTTGGCTGCAGATTGGCCTCCCCAGCATGCCGCCATGGTGGGGGCCTGCTGTGCTCTCCACAATATTGTGGAGAGAAGGCATGAGGTATTTGTACAAGGGTGGGCTGCCAAAGCCAGGCCTGGCTATGAGTAGCTGGCCCCTCCTCCATGTTGCCAAGTGCATAAGGATGGGGTGTGGGTCAGGGAGGCACTCAGAAAGGTCTTCACCCAGGGGTCCAATTGACCCTCCCATAGGGACCTTCCACCCCAACTGCCCCACACACTTATGCCCCTCACTGCCATCCCCCATGCACACACTTCTCACCATATCCCCCACTCACACACCCCTCACTGCTGACCCACCAGCACCTGGGACTTGGGGGTGGTTGTAAATAAACTCTTTACAACTAACTGTTGAACTTTTTTCATACCAGAAACTCAACAAGGGGTAAAAACAAGGGCAAATGGGGACAGGGTACTATGTACACCATGCTGGGCAGATGATGGGGGCACTGAACTTGGAAGGTGGTCCTGGGGTGAGGGTGGGGGGGACTTAGTCCTCTGCAGGGGTGGAGGGTCAGGAGCCTCAATGGGTGCAGGAGCCCCTGCTGCCCCAAGTCTGGGGTTCCCTTTGGTGCTGGGATAGGGCCAGGACTACGGGAAGGGAGGAGTGGGACAGAGGTGCTGCAGCCACGGGCTTGGCAGAGAGTGTGGTGGGGAAAGAGGGACAGGAGGGGTGGGGAGGTCTGGCTCCATGCAGCCTGCATTGGCCACAGGCATCTGGGCCATTTCCAGCAGGGCAGCTGGAGGGAGGTTGGCTGGGATCAGGGCAGTGAGGTCAGAGTCTGTGGGCAGAGCTGTGGGGAGGGCTTCAGGGGGAGCTGTGGGGGGATGGGGGGCTGCGGGAGTCACTGGCATAGGAGTGGAAGGCTGGGACAGGTGGGCAGTCATGACCTGAGTGAGGGTGTCAAAGGCACTTGCCACCTGGCTCCAGAACTCCCACTCCATCAGTAGCCACTCCTGCAGGATGCTATTTTGGTCCTACAGGGTAGCAATGTGGGTAGTGGTGGCCTCCTCGTCCTGTCTGTGCTGTTGTACAGCCCTGCTGCAGCCCCATGTGAGCTCAGATGGTGGGGGTGCCCCAGCTCCCTCACCAGCTGCTGAAGAGCTCCCCAGCCCATTGGATGGGGCTCAGCTGGCCTCCAGATGGTGGAGCTGTGGAGGCACAAGGGGACAGATAGACAATCCATCAGTCCCATGACCCAGCCCAGGATGTCATGTCCCCTGGGGGCTCCTCTACACCCCCATCCAATGGCCTGGGGGCCTGGGGGGTTCCCATTTGCTGGGGGTTCCTGCGTGGGTGGAGCACTCACAGGATTGGTCAGGACCTCCCCTTTCCCCCTGGGTGTGTGGCCTGTGGGGCTGTCCATGGGGGCAAGTGCTGAGTGCCGTGCGTGCACAACCCCCTCTGGGACCCAGGGAGTGCAGCCATCTGAGGTGGCACCAGACTGGGGCTGTTGGCTGTGTGAGTGGCCCTCTGCCAACTGTGGATAACCTGGGCAGCCACTCCCCGCACACGGAGACATCCAAAGTGCATGGGACCTTCCTGAGGGTCCTTTCAGGAACTCAGGGGAGGCACAGGTGGAGCGGCCTGGCTGGATGACCCAGATGGAATGACAATGATGAGGGCCCCGAATGCTGCAGCCCTTGTTATCGCTGGTGGCCTCGGTGTCCTGGCCCGTCTGCTGGGGGATGCTGTGACCCACAGTTCTCAACAGGTCTTTGGCCTTGGTCTCAGACTCGTGCTCTGGCCCAATCATTTCTAGGGTCACGGTTGGGAGGGCTTCCTCCTTTGCCCTGAGAAGGCGGCCCCGTTCATCAAACTGAGGTCAACTGGTGGGTGCTGCTCCAGAACAGCTGGCTGCATCCTGGGCCTCACAGTAGGCCTGCCACAGCTCCTCCATCTTTGATAGGACCTGGTCTGGAGTGTGAGTGGGGTGGCCTGGGAGGTCAGCCCACTGGAGAGATGCAAATGCTCGTGTATTCTGGTGCTGGCCAGTGGTATGGAGGAGGACCCCCTCCTCCTCCTGCCGAAGTCCAAGCAGGTCCCTCACTTCGGCCTCACCACAGGAGGGTAACCTCTTCTTTGGCTCCTGCCTGGGGTCTGGGGAGCCTTCAGATGCCTGGAAGGGTCCCTGGGAGGCACAGGGCTCCTGGGAGTTGGCCATGGTGCCAGTGGGCTTGCAGTTGTCATTCTGTGGTCACAGACAGAGCATGCTGCAGGGGGAACGTGCTCTCCCTGCAGCCAGCATGCTCTCAGCTTCCTGCCACAGGGTTGCTGGGTCCCTGCATTCTTTAAATGCAGCTGGAGGCTGAGACCATAGAGCCCTTTCTTGCACTGGAAAGGGTGTCTCTGCGTTTCAGCTGGCTGGCGCCATGGAGGACCCCCCTCTTTGGAAAAAGTGGCCCACGGAGCATCTACACATATTCTCTTTTGAAAAAGCCTTTCAAAAGGGGGTGCCCTTCCTGAAACGGGAAAGGAAGAGTGATTCCAAAAGGCAGGCCGTGCTCTTTCAGAATTCCTTTTGAAAGAATACGTTTTGTGTGCAGATGCTCCGTGCGAGCTGTCGAAAGAGGCCGTCCTTTCAAAAATTATTTTGAAAGGACCAGCTAGGGTGGACATGGCCTAAGAGAGATGATTTTGAAAAGTGGTGCACCCCCTGCACTGCCCTCGTTTGGTAGGCTTTGGCTGTCATTCACCTCTCACTTACAACAATTACACAGTGCAATAAACCCTTGATTTAATGGGGTCTGATATAACGGACTTCAGAAATAATGGACGCTGTCTGCCAGCCCCTTCCCTGCCCCCCGCTCCAAATAAATGCTGGAGACTCACCAGAGCTGCTGCCAGGGCTGGAGGAGCTTCTGGAGTGGCTGGGGCCACCGGGGCCAGAGGAATGGGGTGGGGGGCTGCAGTGGAGCACAGGAGCTCTCCTCCCCTAGCCCCACAGGCATGGAGCATGTCTGCTTCTGGCCACCACTGCCTGTAATGGCGCTGAGCAGTGCCATGGTGTCAGAGGCTGCTGCTCACTGGCAGGCTGGGGACAGCCACGCTCTACCTTTGTGCAGGTGGCTCGGAGCCGGGGGCTGGAGGAGCTGCAGTGCTGAGAGCTGCCGGAGGTGGAAGGAGCCAGGCCGGCATTCAGCACCTCTCCTGGTAATTGGGAGGGAAAGATGGAGGTGTGAGAGGAAAAATGGCACAGGAGGGTGGAAGGAATGGGGTGAGGAGAGAGAACAGGAGTGAGTGGTGGGCTGGGAAGGTCAGTGCATCATCATACAGTATAACCATTTGGATATAATGGACTTTCAGTGGTAACAGACATCCCTTCCCCCCATTAGTCCATTAAATCAAGTGTTCACTGTACAGTAACTTCCCTGACTTCAGTGGAGTTACTTGTCATTTACACAGGTATAAATCTGATGAGACTCAAACTCTTTGAAACAGAGGCATTTATCAGTAGATGACAGTGTTCTAAAATAAATTAATCGCAGACCACAACATTATTCCTTTCTCCTTTCTCTGTCTTTGTCTCTGAACTTAGTGTTGCTCTTCTCTAAAGGCTTATTGGTGACAGGGCTTATTTTGAAACAATGGCCAAAATTCATAATTTCTCCACACGTTTACACATATGTTGTAGGATCTGCTTCTAAACTGTGGATCAGCCAGGCTTCTATTCAGTGCTTTCATGCTTGGTATTGGTGAGGTTGATCCCACATTATATTACGTTTCTATTTATAATAATATTTAAATGATTAACTGATGTTTTATGAAATAGTTTATAAACCCTGTAGGTCAAAAGCTTGCTTATAACTGTAGCATGTAATAACCTATCATAATTTCTTCTCAAGTGCTTACAACTATCTATAACTCACAAACTCATGTTTGCCTCATGCTTATAACATCCACCAATACTTTATTACTAACTTATGATGTGGTTTTAATTTCTGAATTATTTTTAAAGCATGCTGTGAGCACGACCACTGATGGGTGCAGGGGGAAGGGCAAAGGGGACAGTTTCTCCAGGGCCTGGTGTTTTAAAGGGGCCCACAGCTCCAGCCACCACCACTGCTACTTTGGCAGGGATGGTGACTGGATCTCTAGGCCTTTTTGGAGCGATGCTGCAGTACAGCTATGTCACCCTGCATGGCTGGGGGGAGGGAGGGAGGGGACAGACTATGGGCTCCATCCATTCTGCCTTTGGCCATGCCCCTTCTAGGCGTTCAGGGATGAGTCCCCTGCCCTAGGGCCTGCAATGACTGTTAGTTAGTGATTTGAGCATTGGCCTGCTGAACCCAGGAATGTGAGCTCAATCTTTAAGGAGACTAGTTGGGAGTCTAGGGCACATAGACCTTTAAAAAAAAAAACCTGTCAGGGATGGAGGGCACTGGACTTTGTCAGGTTTGTTTCTGCTTGAAGCAGTGGGCTAGACTGGATGACCTCCTGAGGTCCCTTCCAGACCTATGATTCTATGACTTGCCACTGAGGCACGGTTCCAGGGAGGTCTAAGCTGCTACTTGGGCCATGACATCTGGCAGCTTTTTTTAGTAGGCTAGCTCCCATTGCAGTGTAGATGTACACGCAGTGGGTTGATGTGGTCACAGTGATGAACCAAGAATATAGTTTAGAAGCAGTGTTGTGAATAGACTTGAGAAGAATAAAATTGCAGTGGTCAAATCAAGAAATTAGGAGGGTGTAATAGTAAAGATATGAAAAGATTAGTGTTGGGATGAGAGTTTTGGCTGCATGAACAGAAAAGGAAAGGACAACTTTTAGAAATGTTCCTATTTTGCAGCTCCTGGAAGTAGAAAATAGCTAATACTTTCTTAGGGGGAATGGTAATTACACTTGACAGCTACCAGAAATGGAGACTGTTTTATGGAGAATATCTGAAATATAGTTAAAACATCTCAACTGTGATTGCTCATGAATGAGATGGCATTATTTGCTGTGAAAACTTTTGGTGTCAATATACATCCTCAGTGCTAAAACAGAAAATAATCTTAGGATTTTTTACTCACACAGGTTTCCCTAAGTAAAATAACCTGCTAAACAGTATTTAAAAGAAATCTCAACCTGTTTCAGTGACTTCACAGTACCTCTCTACAGAGTTCATCCGGCTGTCAGAAGGGATATGGAGCCTTGTGCCCCCATCCTGATTTCTTCCAGGGTTTATATGCACACTGCTGTATATCACCAGTGTCTTTAACTTATGCTTCCCCCACCACCCTGCCACCCACTATCTCATCTTCCCATCTTTGTCTGTGCATGTGCATTGCTTTTCCTATGCTGATTGAAAGTAACTACTATACAAATACATGACAATTCCTTGTCATGATATTTAGGGAACTGAACCTCATACTGTTCTACTAACAACGCTTCCTGGCAGTGTGGAAGAAATAGTGATAATTGCAATAGCACTGTGTTGAGTTAAAATGAATAATACTTTGCATATGTCTAATCCATTCTTCTAAGCACTTCAAAGCAACTTTACTACCACAGAAAGTCTGCCAAGTAGGTAAATAATATTATAACCATTTTACAAATAGGTAAACTGAGGTTTAGCAATGCTCTGTAAGTGAGTGTCTAGCATTCGCACAAGCAAATGATTGGGAAAGTTAAAATAGAACTCAGGAATCTTGACTTCCAGAACCCAGTTTTAACCACCAGGTAACACTACTTCCCGCAAGTCAGTGAAGTCCATGGAAGCCTTGAGATCAGGACTTCAGAGTTCAGTTAATAAAGCTTTAATTGTGCTAGCATTGGCAGGCATGGCTGTTACATTCCATGTGACGGTGACAGTTATAAATGGAGAACAAAGAAACGTGAGATCCAGAAGTTAAAAACTATTGCCTCATGCACTTCCACATACTTCTCCTTGCATTTAGAGTTTAAGAAACTAAACAGTTCAGGGTCAAATGTTTCAGGCTGCCCTTAATAACAGTGGCCTTTTTGAACACTTTTCCTTCTGCTCTCTGCAAAGGTTAAAAGAGTAGGAAATGCCCATTATTGCTTGACCTTGTGTCACGGAGACTGACAGGAATCATATTTAAGGACCAAATGTGTAGTTATTTTTAGTCCATGTAATTATTCTGCAGCCAGACCTGAGGCGAATAAAATCAACAAAGTTGACAAAGATGTGGTAAAATGGTTATCCTCTTTTTCGTATCGCGACATGAATATTTGCCTCAATAACAAGAGTTTCTCTTATGCTTCCTCACAGAATGTTGCATAACTTCCACCCAGATTACATAAATCCCAACCCATATTTCACTTTCCTGTGTGGCCACTTTACAGTGATGTATACAAAGCCTTTGTAACCCTCAGTTCTATTATCGCTTCTGAAGGATGCATCCTGCCTGGAAAACAGCAAAGGAAGGGAAACAGTTTCTAGCATTATTTCCTAAGTAAACTGTTTGCATCATATGAAGTCTCTACAGAGTTCCTTCCTTTTCTCCTCCCTTTCTTCGTGTTTACTAAAAACAGAAGATTTCAAAAGGCAGTATGAAAGTGATATAGGGGATCAGATTTTAACCTCAGGGACAAAAGGCATTAAAACAAACAAGGGTCCAAATCTGGCCAATTATTTGTGCAAGTAAATTGGAGAGTCTATTCTGCACAGACTAGAAAGCCACCTTTTCTGTGGGGCGGGGGAGGGGCACAAATACACAAAAACACAGTACACTGGAGGTTGACGATGGGATGGGATTGGGAGATTAGGATGTAGGTTTAGTTCTTGATGCAAACTTTCTCTGCATTCAGAAGTGGATTTGTACTCAGCCTTGGTGATCTAGTCTGGGCCTTGTAGGGACTGGCTCAAATAATGAGACTCAGATTCAGGTCTGGGATGAGATTTGAGCTTCCAGAAACTTGATATAATTTCAGATCGGGAGATTGTCCATCTCCAACAAATACTAAATCAATGACTTTCTTGCACTTATACCAGACTTCGTGTCCCCCAACCATTTTACAAAGATTAACATTTTAATCCTCACACAAACCTCATGGGATCAGTTCTATAAATGTTATCAGTTTAAAGATAGCCAAACTGAAACCTAGAGAAATGAAATGACTTCCCAGATTGCATAACAACTCTGTAGCAGAGATAAGATTAAAACTCAGAAAATCCGAGTTTCTTCCCTTCATGTTTGGAGCACTAAACTTGGCTGCCTCTCTAAAAGCCTAGTATTAAAAAGAACTAGTTGTGCTAAAGTAATCCCTGTGGAACTTTGAGGTAAGATTCCCCAGGAGTTACAAGACACATGAATTTGGCCCAATGAACAGTTACATGAGGAATTTTCATATAAATCAAACTCCTTATCAAGAGCACTGTGTGAAAAGATATACCAATTGTGACAGAAATTGATTTACATTTTATTTAGGATTGGACATGAAAACTAGTTTAGTTCAAAGAGGAATCGTCCAGAATTTTAGTCTCTTTCTAGAACAAAATATGAACATAACCATTTTTTTGTATTTGATTTATCATTGTGATTCCCTGTCGGACCCAAGAAGACCTTTTCTAGCTGGCAAGCAAAATGCAAGAATTCTGCTGAGAGAGCCTTTTCTTTTGAGTTTCCCATCTCAACTCTGCACACACAGATGGATTGGTAAATCTTTGGAGGAACTCCAAAACTATACTGGTGATGACAATGTAATTGTATAAATAGGTTGGATTCAGTTGAACAGAAGCATCCAAACCTATCAAAAATGAAGCACAGCTGAAATCCTTTCATCCATTATGAATCTGATAAGTTAGTAGTAGGATTTAGTGACGCTCTCTCTAAAGGCCTTTTCTTCACTCACACTGGTCTTTCAAAGTGCAGATTCATATTAAAGTTGAGGAACAGGCTGAACATCTCTACTCTGGCACCCCCTGGTCCTAATCAGTGTTAAATGACAGAATTTGCCGGACCACAAGACATCAGTATTGTCTAGCACATCACCAACACTTCTACTGCTTACTGAACTCTTAGGAGGTAAATTAAAGCTAATTAAAACACAGAACATTGAGAGCCAGGACTGGTGGCTGGAAACAAACGTTCAGGGACCATGGGAAACTTGGCCACATCCATGATAAGTGGTTGTCTAGCTAAATAAAATCATGGCAGATTATGGATGGTGCTTGCTAGAAAAGAGAGTGCTAAAGTAGAAAGTTTCGACCTGTACTCCCAATTCATACTGTTATGAGTGAGTGGAGAAGCAGGCCCTAAAATCCTTTAAATCAACAAATGAATAATACAGGTGACTATATCAGGCATGACTGAGAACTCTGTGTATTTCTCTGTGAGGAAAAAAGTCATATACTTCTTAACGCTATGCTTGTTCTGATCAGTATTTGACATTTTTCAGTCTAACTTCTACAGCTATCCAAGCTTTCAGAAACATATTTTCTTTCCTTGAAAAGGATGACATGAAGGTCTTGTTTGGATAGATTTACTGATTTATGGGGAGCAAACAGTGCATCCTTGTGCATGGATAATCATTACCGATGACAACAATTTAGTACTATTTCACTTGGACCACAAACCACACACTGATTCAAAGCTAGTTTTATTAAACTGTGTTTCAGAAGCCAATTCATGTAGGGGTTGGGGTATAACCTGTTATTTATATGGCCTCAATGTACTTAAGTTCTAATCTGCTGTTGGAATCTTTCTGGAATGAAACATTTCAGTACATAAAAGTATGATTAATATAATTTAATATGTTCTATGAGTCAACAGCAAAGATATGGTTTCATGATTCTACCAGACCATGAAGAGAAGAAACCCTGAACAGGTATCTATATTTTAACAGTTTGCATGGCTGTCTGGGATTTTATAGCTTCCACTAGAGCCAGTGGAGGGAAACTGGTAACTTTTTTACAAACGTTTATTTTTGTCCTCAATCCACTTTTATAATATTTGAAAAAATTACAGTCCTGTTCTAGTGGGCACCCCCTTGCACTCCATCACCCCCTGGAAGTTTATAATGACAGCAATACCAGCCCTTATCTCTTTCTTCCCTCAATACTCAGGCCTCCATGTGAAAGACATCATCTGTTAGCAACATAAGGCCTATGGAACACATTTTACTTAGTTCTTAATCACCAAAACATATGCAAACTAGCAGAGGACTTTGGGTCTGCTCTTTAGTTATATGGGAATGGATTGTGCCCATCTTATAATGGCTGTGCAGGAATGGAAGGGTCCAAGAAACTTCAACTCCTTCTAATACACTAAAGGAAGAGATAAGCCCCATGGTAGTCTTTGTGCTTCCCTGAATAAATTCTGTGTCTACACTAGCACGTTCTTTCAAAAGGTTTTTCAAAAGAAAGGGGCTCTTTGGAAAGATCCCATAGAGTGTCTACACACAAAAAGCGTTCTTTCGAAAGTCAATCAAAAGAATGAGTTGCTCCTTTCGAAATCACTCGTCCTTTCCCATTTCAGGAAGAGCGCCCCTTTCGAAAGCTTCTTTCAAAAGAAAATGTGTGTAGACACTCCGCAGACCCTTTTTTTCGAAAAAGCAGTCCTTATTGGGTCTGATTTTTCAATCCCTAGAGTGTTCTTTCGAAACAGTGGGGGCTGTGTGGACACTCATGTTCAAAAGAGCAGATCGTTCTTTTGATCCATTTTTTGTTTTGTGTGTGGATGCACTCTTTCGAAAGAAGTTCTTTCAGAAGAGATCTTCTGAAAGGTCTTCTTATGAAAGATCTTTGTAGTGTAGATGTAGCCATAAAGTGCTCAAATGAGTGCATGCGAGAGAATGATTTTAGATGTTATGTCCAGAAGTAGACTAAAACAGACTCAAGAGATAGAAATTCTATATACAGAATAATTGGCTTGGGAGGAAGACACCACCCAGTGCTTTCATGGAAAGAAACAGACAGACAAATAGGTTGCGTCTACAAGAGCAAGTTCTTTTGAAAAATCTGGATCTTTTTCAAAAGAACACATGGAGCGTTTACACAAAAAATTCGCTCTTTCAATCTGAAATTGAAAGAACATGGCTCTTCTGGAAAGCCCTCTTCCACTCCCATATCAGGAAGAGCGCCTTCTTTGGCAAGCTTATTAAAAAAAAAAAAGGAAAAGAAAAAAGAAAAAGCATGTGTCAATGCTCCACATTTAAAGAGGAGTCCTCATGGTGCCAGATTTTATAATCCCTGGCCTGTTCTTCTGAAAGAGAAGGGTGCTGTGTGGGTGCTCTCTATCGAAAAAGCAGATGGATTTTTTTATCTGCTTTTTTGTGTGTGGATGCGCTCTCTAGAAAGAAGTGTTTTCAGAAGAGATCTTCTGGAAGAATTTGTTTTGAAAGATCACTGTAGTGTAGACCTAGCCACAGAGATTAACAACCACACATTCTTTTCCACCGTGAAAAATATATGGCTACTGTTACTGGAGGAGCGGAGGTGGCTGGGGGAATGATGTTTCACCAGGCAGAAAGACAAGCTGCTTTCAACACCATCTCAGGCTGGCAGAGAAGGCAGGAGAGAGGGGGAAGGGGGAGCAGTCAACAGCAGAAAATTTTGCAGCTGCAAGAAATTATTTTAAAAAATCTTCCCATCTAACAACCTCAGTCCCAGTAACAATTTCCTCTTTTTTATTTCCAGTTGTCTTTTCTGATTGGTGGCTGCTGGCAAAGTTCACACCACTTTAAAAAATACTAAACATCCCAAAGTCTTCGTGCTAATTTGGGGCCTGATCTAAAACCCATTGAAGTCAATGGACAGACTCACAGACTCGCTAAAGAAAGGATGAGAGAGAGAGAACAAACCACACATAAGTGTTGGTCATGGCTCTCAATGCATTACTGGCAGGCACTTGGACACTTTGGTGATGAGGAAGGCGTAAGAGCCTGTATGGAAGAGATGGTAATAGAGTAAAATTAAGTTTAGGATCAGGACCATAAATTTTCAGGTGTGGATGGGGAGAGGTGGCGAGACTTGGCTGATCAAAAATAAATTAATTTTGCTTTTATTCTGGAGTAAGTGCTGGTTATTTCCTAGACAGTGAAGCCCACCACTATGACAATCAGCAAGAGCCCACAGGTTTGGTACACTCTCATGTCAAACAAGGAAAACCTAACAAAACAAAACAGCACTCGTGTAGCACTTTAAAGACTTCTGTCCCACGAAAGCTCATCACCTAATAAACCATTTTGTTAATTTTTAAAGTGCTACATGATCACTGTTTTGTTTTGTTGGAATACAGACTCACACGGCTACCTCTCTGTTACTAAGGAAAACCTAGGTGCTCTAGATAAATGCTGTCATACTTTCCCCTAACTCAGTATCAAACAAAGACATAATATCGGGGGGGGGTGGTCTGTAACCTAAAGCTGCCATGTTTCATATAAGATACAGAACATGTTCCTGAGTATTTGAGATCACTGCAGACACCATAAGCTGAAAGGTGCTAGCAACAGCATCCTGACTCAAATTTCAATTAATGTCAATTCATCCTGCACTTTGTTTAGGTATGGTGAGCTGCATTTTAGATCCTAAATGTAAAACGTTGAACTATTAAACAATTACTACTACTACTACTCCTATGCAGTAGAGTAACATCCTTCAGTCTACATAGACTATGGATCGCGCCCTTCATAGTTCCGTTTGGCATCCTCATTTGCAGCGTCGGATGTGACTGTGAAGACCCACACGAGAGTGACAGTCCTTGCTGCATCCACTCCTAAGCAAAAATAGATTAATTTCAGTAGTTGATGATCACTGTCCATTAATTTGTTATTTCAGCAATGAAAGACACTTTAGAGGTGAAAATTACCATTATTATTTCTATTAGTATCCTTTAAATAATTATCTCAAAGATAAACTACATTGACAATTTCCCTGACTGCAGGAATAGTTCTGCTAAAATAATTTATTATTAGCACATAAATAGGAGAAAATTAAAACAAAGTCATAGACGGAAGAGGGAAGAGTGGCTAGGAATCCCTTTAACTATAGATCAGAAAAACTAATAATTTTATATCGAAATACCAATACTGAAATGACTTGTTGTAGAAGTTTCCTTACAAATGAAGTATATTCTGCTGCCGAATATGGGATTTAAAGAAAAGCTGATTCTGTATGCTCATGAGTTTAGTTAACACATATTACATAATCCCTAATGGGACACAAAAGGCATCAACAGAGCAATGGCACCATACATGTTTCGCAACACATTTTACTTCCTTGTTCCTAGATTCTTGTTTCTAACCAGCAGACTGTTTTGTTCCAGCGGGTTCCTACAGCAATTTAAAAACAAACCAATTTCCTTATCTAAAGAAATGAATAATAGTATGAGATACTGAGTGCACGTACGGATTTCAGAAAGAAGTCCAAAGTTTCAGAATGGTGTGTTGGCAAGGGGGAGGAGGACTATATAATAATAATAATAATAACTATTCGCTTCAGGGATGATACCTCTCAGGAGATACTGATGGGTCCCCTGGTATACAAGGATGCTATGGTGATCCAAGCACTATCAGTGTCTTGCATTAAGAGGTTTGGATTATAGTTGCAGTTTTGCCTGATTTTCAGGTATTCAGTTCCTTCACTTGGGAACAGAGCAGACAAGTCAGTGCAAAGAGGTAGCTTTAAGCTATTTTAGTATTTCCCCCAATTGTGGGGCAGTGCAGGTGCCAGCAAGGCCCAGGATGTAAATTAAAGCAAATTCAGGAGTGCTTTCACCCATGTTCTGCAATATCTGGGCCCTGGGAAACTGGGAATAACTGTAAATCATTGTTCCCTAACCACATCAATAATCTACCTTTTTTGCCAAGAGCAGGAAACAAAGCTGGTGGAGAGCTTCTATACCAGATGTACACCAACCATGGAAGTCCTTTGAACAGGGGCCATTTATGCCTATTTAGAACTCATTTACACTGCCAAACTGGCATACAAAAGGCCTTCAGGTAACTGGCTTTGATTTCACCCATACTCTTTTTGCATCTTTAATGGTGCTATATCTTATTAATACCTTGTATAAATGAGAACAGAACTGGGCCTCAGTCTCACTGGCTCTCAGTTTCCACATCTGTAAAATGGGAATTAATAATACTACACTATCATGTTGTAGACAAAATCCATTAGCAGTGACAATGTGTTTTTAGCTCCTCTGACGGCAGATGCTATCAGAGAGCCAATTGTTATTACTACATACATATGGTTAAAGCTTCTGACATATTCTTAGTTATGTTCTAATCAGTACACCTTTTCACGACTGTTAACTTCCTATGTGTTTATAGTTTCATTCCCACTTCCATTGCTTTTATAAAATGTAACACTAATAAAACAAATGCTCTCAACTCTTGAACACGAAGCATAAAGCTGTCCTTTAACTTCAGTTGCTCCACAGGCTATATTTATATTGCCCACATAGGTATTACTGGAACTAGCTAGAAGTTTGTCCCAAGACAGAGCGAAGTGCAGGACACTTGTGGATGACCTATGCTCCATGTGGAGTACAAGGGTTAAGTTGTAACTAGTAGTACATAGGAAAATAATACAGAGCCAAAGTTGTCTATATAATTTGTATCAGATTAATTCCTTTCACTACTGTCATTTGAGCAGAGAGGAAGGGTAGAAGGATGCTTGAGGACTTGGATTTCAACTGAAAGCAGGGAAAGCTGATTCATACAGGAAACTGAATGTCAAGAAAGCAATAAGGAGCAACAGGGTGTGCATTTTTGCATCTTGGGTGGACTGTGTGACATGAGGCAAAGGCAAAGTACTGCAATTATGGAATAACAGTGCATGGCCTGGGGTGGTTGTTTTGATAAGTATTTGTTGAGCTTTGGAGCTGAACCTGGAAGACTTTTAGAGAAGAGTCAGAAAGAGCTTGAGTACATTAAGTACTGGGGAGAGTCCAGACTAAAGAAAAATCTGGATCCTGATGAGCAATAGACTTGCAATTAGAAGGATTTAATATTGGAATCCACCAGGTAAATAACGCTGGAGGTTTTATATTGGAGACAAATGGGAATGTTTCAGCCTAAGGACCTGATCATGCAGACTTTCTTCAAGTGACCAATCCCTCTAGAAGTCATGGGCCTACTAATGCAAATCACAAGAGTCCTAAAGCCCTAGCAATCTTCCTACCTTATTCTCCTGTTCTTCACCACTGATTTCTGCATCACAAGCCTGGTTGTCCCTTCGCTTCTTTAGTCATCAGTGTGTCTATGCATGCAAAGGAAGCTGAGAGAAAAAAGAACTCTTGTTGACCAAACACAAAAGAGTTGATTGCTAATTTTAAGTCCTCAGTACCACTTAATCTCTGTAGTAAAGAAAAATATACATACACATACGGCTGTCTGTCATGGGCAGGATAAGTAGCAGATACAAGGGAAGAAGGATAGTAACAGAGAAAAAGCTGTGCTAGTCTATATAGTATCAAAACAAAAAAAGCCATCAAGTAGCACTTCAAAGACTAACAAAATAGATTTTGTTAGTCTTTAAAGGGCTACTTGATGGATTTTTTTTGTTTTGAAGGGAAGAAGGGTTATGATGCATTTGACATGGATCTAAGGCTACAAGAATTCTGGAAAGGAAAAAGGTGTTATCACATAGATTACATTCAAATGAGCTGGGGCACACCCAAAATCACATTAGCAAAGAGATTTAGAGCAAGTGTCAGGTGTGCGTGGGGGGGGGTGAGGGGAAGGAAACTTGTAGATTGAAACACAGGGCTCTTGGGTTTGACTGTAAACATTAGTTTTTGAACATCTGTATTTATTCCTGGGAAAAGCCTGTCTGTTCACCTAGGCTGCTTCCAGAGCGAATTGTGGGACACATTTCAGTTGAAGTTGATTATAGCTCTCACTTATTTAGCCTCAGCTAATACTGAAAAACCCATTTTATTTTTGTTTCACATGCATGTGACAATGGAGCATGTAATTTTAATAATGAAATAATTTTGGATAATTAAACTAATAATACTTTAAATCCGTTTCACTTCTTTGTTGTAGTCAAATGCTGCCTATGTTTTTCGTCCTTGATTCTCAGCTCAGATTTTTCAAGGGGGATGGTCATTAACCAATAGTTCTTTTTATCTGCCTGTATTTCGTAAGTGTGCCATTACATCCTTCAGGGAGGTAACCCGTGTCTAGTAGGCAGAACCTTTTCGAAAACCTACTAAGGTTAATTAAAAGAGCCCCGTTGGTTACAATGTGTTTTGGATCAGGACCTTTGAACATTGCATTAGAATTTAGAATTCCTTGCTTAACTATTCCCACCTCTATCACCTACTACTTATATGTCTCTTGACATAAGTCATTAAAACTGTTCTTTGCCTCAGTTTAGCCACTAATAAAAGGGGGCTAGTGATATTGACCTAACCCATGAGAACACTGCGGGAATAAGAGTTATAGCATTTTTATTATCATTGGCCAAAAGATGCTAAAGAATGGCAGAAAAATAAGAAAATTGCCAGGACAAATACCTGTCCAGGTTAAATCTCTCCAGTCCAGCACTGTCTGATCTGGCAATGTCCATGGTCCACATGATTTTGGTTAGCTGGGTGTCCGCTTATCTTGAGTGTGGCCAAGTTTCCTGAAGTCCCATGAAGTTTATTTACAGCCACCATTCCTGGCTCACCACATTCTGTACAGTTATTTAGCTCTTATTTATCCTTAAATGTCTTCTAAGAGCCCAGTAAGCAGTGGAAATGCTGGTAATGCTGCCAGACAATATTGATCCCTTGTGGTTCAGCAATTTCTCTAGTTCAGCACCAGTTCCGTCCTGAGGGTGCTAGACTAGAGAGGTTAAACCTGTACTAGTAAAAGAGATACCAGGTCATGGAATATTTAAGCAATTATACCTTCAAGATGATTAAAACTGTATGAAGTACTTTTGAGTTCCAGGAACGTGTCCTTTAATGGGTGAAGGTCCAAAGTTAGTGATGAGTGCCTATTTGGATAAAGTGAGGAGCACCCAAAATTTTGCATCAGACCTCAAATTCATTGTCAAAGCAGAGTTTTTTGAAGTTCATACAAAAGTTTCATATTTTCCATTTTGTTCTGGGTTCCCAGTGGAAAGACACTGTGAGAAAGGCTATTCTTGTTCTATTTCCAGCTCTGCTAAAAGGAAGAAGTATGGAAGTCTAGCAAGAAAATCTGGTCTGGCAGCTGGCCTGATTCTGATCCTGTTAAAGCTAACATGAATATTACCAGCACTGACTTCAATGAGAGCCCAGTCAGGCCCACTAATTCCAGCCTGCTCGTGCAGACTGAAAAAGTCCAATGTGGCTAACTAATAGACACAAAAGCATCTGAATTTCTGAGTGCATTATTTGGGTAGAACAGAAGCCTCTAAGTTTCTCAAGGTTCATGCAGCTGTGTATATAACATCATGGTATGTGTTAATACTGATCATAGAATAGAATACTAGGACTGGAAGGGACCTTGAGAGGCTGTCGAGTCCAGCCCCTTGCCCCAATGGCAGGACCAAGTACTATCTAAACCATCCCTGACAGACATCTATCTAACCTGTTCTTAAATATCTCCAGCAATAGAGATTCCACAACCTCCCTTCGCAATTTATTCCACTGTTTGACCACGCTGACAGTTACAAACTTTTTCCTAATGTCTAACCTAAACCTCCCTTGCTGCAGTTTAAGCCCATTGCCTCTTGTTCTACCCTCAGAGGCCAAGAAGAACAAGTTTTCTCCCTCCTCCTTATGATACCCTTTGAGAAACCTGAAAACCGCTATCATGTCGCCCCTCAATCTTCTCTTTTCCAAACTGAACAAGCCCAGTTCTTTCAGCCTTTCTTCATAGGTCACATTCTCTAGACCTTTAATCATTCTTGTAGCTCTTTTCTGGACCCTCTCTAATTTCTCCACATCTTTCTTGAACTGCGGTGCCCAGAACTGGACACAATACTCCAGCTGAGGCCTAACCAGCACAGAGTAGAGCGGAAGAATGACTTCTCGTGTCTTGTTCACAACACACCTGTTAATGCATCCCAGAATCATGTTTGTTTTTTTTGCAACAGCATCACACTGTTGACTCATATTTAGCTTGTGGTCCATTATAACCCCTAGATCCCTTTCTGCTGCAGCCATTCCTAGACAGTCTCTCCCCATTCTGTATGTGTGAAACTGATTGTTCCTTCCCAAGTGGAGCACTTTGCATTTGTCTTTATTCTCCAATTTATTCAGATCATTTTGAATTATGACCCTATCCTCCAAAGTAGTTGCAACCCCTCCCAGCTTGGTATCATCTGCAAACTTAATAAGCGTACTTTCTATGCCAATATCTAAATCATTGATGAAGATATTGAACAGAACCGGTCCTAACACAGACACCTGTGGAATCCCACTTGTTAAACTTTTCCAGAAGGATTGAGAACCATTAAGAACTACTCTCTGGGTACGGTTATCCAGCCAGTTATGCACCCACCTTATAGTATCCTCATCTAAATTGTATTTGGCTAGTTATTTGATAAGAATATCATGCGAGACCGTATCAAATGCTTTACTAAAGTCCAGGTATACTACATCTTCCGCTTCTCCCATATCCACAAGGCTCATTATCCTATCAAAGAACGCTATCAGATTGGTTAGACATGATTTGTTTACAAATCCATGCTGGCTGTTCCCTATCACCTTACCACCTTCCAAGTGCTTGCAGATGATTTCTTTAATATCCTGCTGCATCATCTTTCCTGGCACTGAATTTAAGCTGACTGGCCTGTAGTTTCCTGGGTTATTCTTATTCCCCTTTTTATAGATGGGCACTATATTTGCCCTTTTCCAGTCTTCTGGAATCTCTCCTGTCTCCCATGATTTTCCAAAGATGATAGATAAAGGCTCAGATATCTCCTCTATCAGCTCCTTGATGACAGAAGCCGAATTTTCACTTATTCCCAGAAAAGTACTATGATGACAAAAGTTGAGCTCAGATAGATTACAGCTTCATTTCAAAAAATACTGCCACTTTTCATATGGGCTGCATTTACACTCCCGAGTTTTGTTGACAAAACACAAAGAGCGTCCACACCACAAATGCATTCTGTCAAGAAACTGTCGACCGAACACACCAGTTTTCTTGGGAGAGTTCTGTTGCTCCCATTTGAGGCATAATGCTTCTGTCAACAGATTCTGTCAACAAAAAATAGTGTAGACGCTTGGGGGTGGGGTGCTTCTGTTGACAGAGCAGTCCTCCATGATGCCAGCCACCTGGAGCTGCGAGACACTCTGTCAAACACAATCAGGGCTCTGTGCTCTGCCCCTCCAGCCAGCCTTAAAGGTGCAGGAACTCTGGAAACCCTGTGCTGGGAAGTCGAAAGCATAAAAGCAGCTCAGCCAGCACGTGTGCCTGCAGCCCGCTGATAGACATCCCCTGCAGCCAGCACAGGCAAATGGAGGCCTCCTGCCCCACCGGAGATGTCCACTGTCCTTCCGCAGAGTGGGGAAAGGAGCCCCAGGAGACACCCCTAGCCAGGACAGACCCCGAAGTCTGGACAGACCTGCTCAGCCTCTAGGCTGAGGAGATAGTGCTGCTGGACCTGGCTGCCAAAAGGAGAAATGCCACAGGCTACAGCCAGGTTGCAACAGCCCTGTCAGCCTAAGGCCACCTCACCCAGACCATGGAGCAGGTCTGGGCAAAAATACAGAAGCTGCGGCAGGGATATACCCAGGCCTGGGATGAAGGCTCCTGGTCAGGTGCATGACATCCGAGCTGCCCCTATTATTGGAAGCTACATGAGCTCCCCCAAGCAGAGGACACTTCTGGGGTGCTCCTACCACAGAGCCAGAGTCCCACTCAGGGGAGCTGCAACCCAATGACAAGGGTAACCCCATATCCTTGGGCAGTGAGGGGACACTTGTCATCGGTCTAAAGAAGGGCTCCTTCTCCAGCCAGGGCACCTCCAGGGCTTTCCTGGGCCATTTTGAGGTATCTGCCAATGAGTATCCCATGGGCACACACCCCAAGGCATGGGGAGCAGGTGAGGCTGGGGCATGCTGCAATCCCCACCTTGCTGGCTTGGCCAGGATGCCACCCTGTGAACCCAGGATCTACACATGTGCTCAAGGCACCTTGTTGCACCTGGTCCAATCACACAGCTGCAGGGTATGAGCACTGGCCTGCTGCCAGCCCCACTGGGGGCTGACAGAGCCTCAGGACCCGAGGGATGGTGCTGCCTGCCCCTAACATGACTGGGGGGTGGGACAGCCACACGGGCAAGGGCCTGACCCCAGGGACACCACCAGGGACTGCGACCTTCCACTCCTAGGCATGCCTGCAGGACACAGGCAGCACCCACACCTGTGGACAGTGCCTCCAGCTGCATGTGTGCGAGGGGAGTAGGAGGGCCCCAGCACTGTGTGGTGGGAAGGACTCACTGTCTCTCCTCCTCATCTCCCTTCCAGCTGGACTGTCGGAAGTCTGGGCCGGCCCCACCTCTCCTCCAGAACCAGCCCCTGGGAGGAGCCAGAGCCAGAGCTGGAGCTGGAGCTGGGAGCGCCCACAGGACCACTGGCACCGAGAGGCAGCACAGCTCCATGGTGGTGTGGGCAGACCCGTGGACAAAGGGCCCCTCGCTGGGTTGAGGAGGACCGTGAGGCCTCGGGAGGGTTGCCAAGATAATGGAGCAACAGCTGTGGGCTGACGAGGTGCGGTGGGCAAGGGACTGGGAGTGGCAGGCATGGGCATGGGACCAGCTGATGCCCTGCCTGGACTCTGCCACTGCCATCTGCTGGGACCAGCTGGCCCAGCCTCCCATGCCTGCTGCCTCTGTTACCCCTACTACCCCCTCCACCTGCTGTCCCACTGCACTTTGTAAATAGTTCCTGTTCACAGATTTCTGTGAACGCACGTTCAGCTGTTAAAAAGTTATGGTTTATTTCTTCACGACTCCCATGTCCCTTGTTTTTGCGGGGGCTGTGGAGGGATGAGTGGGCAAAGGGAGGGGCCCAGATGGGGATGGGGTGGGGCAGCGGGCCTGAAACCCCCACAGGGCGTGCCCCGGAGGAGGGGAGGGTTATTGCAGTCCCTGGGAAAATTGATCCCTCAGGGCCTCCCAGATCTGCAGCCTGCTTCGATGAGCCTCGTGGATGGGGGCTGTGCCTGGCTCTTCATAAGATGGCTGGTGGGTGGGTGCCCCGGTGGGAGCAAGGCCTCCCCCTTTCCCTCCAGGAGGCTGTGGAGGGCGCACAGCCAGGCACATCAATAAGCACAGAAAATGAACCTTCAGATAGCCAAAGGCATCCTGCATGGGCATGCAGGCCCAGGTGAGGCACACATTAAAGCGTTCCCAGATGGGGTCCAGGTGTCCAGTATAGGTCTGCATGAGCCAGGGAGTGAAGGGGTAGGCATTTTCTCCCACCATGCATGGAGGCATGGGCACATCCCCAATGATCCTGAGGGCTGCTCTGGCAGCATATCTCACTGGAAGGGTCAATGTTTCTCACAGGAAGCCTGGGAGCCCTGCAGTAGCTTTGCTGTCCCTCCAAGAGGTATGCAGGCCTCGGCATGGGCAGGGAACGTGGCCCGCGGCACCCTTTAACGGTGAGCAGAGTGTTGCTCCAGGAAGGGCTTGGCATCCATGCGACCCTGGCTTCTGGGTCACCACAGCCCGCTCTGTCAACAGAGGGGTCAGGGTGAGGGGATTCTCTATAGAAAAAGACTGTCAACAGGGGGTGCCTCTAATGGGTGTGGACACAGTCTATCGACAGAGGTTCTGTTGCTAAATATGTCCTGACCGTAACTTCTTTCAACAAAACCCCTTAGTGTAGACACGGCCATACACCTTCAAATACCTCCTTAAAATTCTTCTTTACCAAGATGTGTACAAAAATCTTGACAATCATCAAGCCTCTGGTATACTCAGCCTACCCTGTAGACCAATATTTTCCCATTGTTTCCTTGCAGTCCTTGTCAGTCTGTGTTCACTTGTTGCCTTTTCTCTTATATTTATCTTACAAGCTCTTTGGGGCTGGAACTCTCTTTTTGTTCTGTGTTTTTATCACTGGGGCTCCCAGGCAGCACAAGAATATGAATAATAAAATAAAAGGAACATGCAAACACGATCATAAGAGGGTGTAAGATGTTCCCTTCTTTATGCTTCCTGCATCCCCAATCTGAATGTAGGAAAGGGGAAGCAGGCTTTGTGGGACCACCTATTTTACATCCCATTTAGGAAGTCAAAGGAGGAGAGGGAAGCAAGAAAGAGCAGAAAGCCCCTATAATGCACTAACCAGTAGCTCTAAAGAAGAAGTATTCTGCTACTCTCATAGGCCAATAGCAAAATACTTCCCTGCTAGAAGAAAGAGCCAACACACAGCAGACAGTAGCTCTCTGGATCATAGATCCATGCTTGGAGTGCCCCCAGGATGACATAGCCTATAGCAAGGGACTTCATGGAACTCAGAGCAATGTTTTAATGAAACCCTTGGCAATTAGTTATATTTAAAAAAAAGCACTATGCATATGTGCCAAGTCTGGTCAGTAAACCACCAAATTCTTAAGTCTGCTTCTATATTTGTTCCTCTGAATATAATTTAGAAATGATTCCCACTGAAATTTATCATTTCATTCTCTGTAGCATATATTTGTCATAAATGTTAGGTCCCAAATCACACATCTTTTCTGTTGCTGTATAAGCCTGATAATAGGGTTTTTTGTTTGTTTTTTGGTTTTTTTGGTTTTTGGTTTTTTTTCTGCTGCCACTGGAGTCAGAGAAAATTATTTTTCACCTTTGGAGGCCTTATGATTGAGCATGATCTGCTGGGATACATGGGTTTGGAAAATGTAGGCAATTTTTCTTTGATTAGCTTATGAACTGCTTATAGGACATTACCCAGGCAGTTTGGGGTTCTTGGGCAACTCCAAAATATATTTGTAGTTTCCTATCTTCTGTTTGTAGTTCCAGTAGATTCTTTATTTATTAATATTATTCTCTTTGATCGTACTCTGCTCAGCTCTTCTGAAGACCAGTGTATAAAAGATTTTTAAAGTTTGTCCACTTAAGGTTCACATCTGGGAAAGTTACACAGCTTCCTTGCCATCGAATAGACCACCGGGGATATGCTGATGATAGAACTGAGCATACTCAGTATCTTTACTGAGCACCAAACCTTACTGTGGCAAAATATTTTTGCTTCCAAAATAAGTTTCTTTAACTGACAGTCAGATTTTGCTTTACAAAAGATTTACTGCAACTGCTGGTGTGAATTTAACTCTATTTGTCCAGCCATGTATGTCTTATGGAACAGGACAATGAAGATTCCCAATAATGTAATGACTGAGAAAATACCTGTCACGGGATCAGCACTCATCTCTTGTAAGCGTCCCCTGTGTTTGGACGCATCCACTGTCTTTAAACCTGTCCCAGCCCTGCCACTGAGGGCAGCAGTTTTCCCCTCAATCTGTTTTGGCCCAGTCTTCAACTTGGCCTTCTGACAGGTCAGTCCCCTTCTTGGGGTTTACTGATATCTAACTGTAGGCCCTTCCTAGACCCAGCCTTCATCAATGCCTTCCCCTTTGCTCAGCACTGTTCAAAAGTCAGTCCCAGTAGCTATTCCAGAGCTCTCCCTTGATCCCCTGGTCCCTACTAGCACTTGGCTGTTTATTCTTATAGTTTCCTCAGCAAGACACATCATTCCTCCTATTCAGATGACTTCTGAATTTAAGTTTATATACACATTAAAGACAAGTAATACATAGCTGAGTTGAAGGCATGTTGAACATAGAAATTCCCACCAACAGTGAGTGCAGGGCCCAGTTCCACCTCTTTCCCCAAATGCCCTTCTTCAAGCAGCATGGCTGGGGAACAGACTAGCCTAGAGCGGAGCAGGGGAAGGACCCCCATGCCAATGTCAAGTTCCCAGACTATCCCCCAAAGCACAGGCCCTGGGACAATAGCCCCTGAGATGACAGCTCTGCCATTTCCAAGCCCCTTGCCCCTCCCACCAGTATTTGGGGGTCATGTGACCAACCCACCCACATGTAGCTCCTGCTCATGGTGGAGATAAATTCTCAGTTTAACTGAATTATTTAATCCACCTCTGAAGAGCAGAAGAGAAGAGGTCATGGATGGAGAAAACAGAGTGCTCTCCTTCAGTGCCTTGAATGAAACCCAAAATCCTGGAGTCTCACTAGTTCTCTGCTGTCAGAAAATAACTGTGGAATACACTGGCAAAGTGTAACCCTTTAAATAGAGGATGACAAGCTACTATTGCTTTTGGTTTTTTCGCTCACACAAGTGTTATAAGTTCAGGGTGGAAAGGTTCCAACCCTGCTGAAGGATGACGTAGGTGTCAATATGCTACCATGTAATGGAATTTCTTCATTTTTCAGTTTGCTAAAAATTAGGAAATGGCACGTGAACTAATCTATTGAAAGAATGTTAAAGTTAAAAGTCAAGCACTCAGAAGTTAGCAAATTAGAATTAAACGTGTCTGGGCAATTTTAATTCAGCCACATTATGCTCTTGACAGAGGAGACTTGTAGATGAACAATGTTCCACCTGGAGTACAAGGGTTTAAGTCAAGTAAGTCATGCTTCTTAAAAATATGATCACATACTATTATGTCCTCTGGAAAGAACAGTATGTGAACATATAATTAAAAACTGTATCACAATGCAAATATATACCATGGGCAACCCAATTCTGGCATTTCCTAATTTTTGTGTTTGATTCTGAAAACTTAATTATGTTCTTTTAATGTAGCGTTTTATGGCCGCGTCTACACGTGCCGGCTACTTCGAAGTAGCCACGCCAACTTCGAAATAGCTCCCGTCACGGCTACATGTGGCGGGCGCTATTTCAAAGTTGACATTGACGTAAGGCGGTGAGATGTTGAAGTCGCTACCCCCATCAGGAGATGGGAATAGCGCCCTACTTCGACGTTCAACGTCGAAGTAGGGAACGTGTAGTCGTTGCGCGTCCCGCAACATCGAAATAGCGGGGTCCACCATGGCGGCCATCAGCTGAGGGGTTGAGAGACTCTCTTTCCAGCCCCTGAGCTCGATGGTCGCCACGCGCAGTGGCCCCTTAAAGCTCCCCGCCCCCTGCCTTCCTGTGCAGGAAGCTGAGAGAGCGTGCAGGCGGCAGCCCAGCCACGCGACTAGCCTGCACACTCCTCTGCAGTCAGAACAGCCGCCCACCGCTGCGATGGCCGCCCCCCAGCCCCCAAAGCGCCCCCAGGGCACCCCCCCCAAAGGGAGCCAGGGCTGCCAGACCAGCAGCCAGGCTGGGAAGCGGCAGCGGGGCCCCTCCTGGACGGAGGCCGAGCTTCGGGACCTGCTGGGGCTCTGGAGTGAGGAGGAGGTGCTCCAGGTAATGGGTAGCAAGAGGTGGAACGCGGATGCGTTCGCTTGGCTGGCTGAGGACATGGCCGCCCGGGGTCACCCTGCCCGCACTCCGGATCATGTCCGGAGTAAAGTGAAGGAGCTGCAGCAGGGTTATGCCCAGGCCCAGGATGTGGCCGGTCGATCTGGGGCCACCCCCGTCACTTGCCCCTTTTACAGGGAGCTCAGCGACATCCTGGGCCCCTGGCACACCTCCTCCCCTCCGGCCACGCTTGATACATCGGACGACGAGCCCCAGCAGGCCCCAGAGGTGGAGTCCGCCCTGGAGGTAAGCCCTGCACCCCGGGGGCCCCCCCAGGAGCCCACCCCTGGGGCACCAGAGGAGGAGGAGGAGGGGGCGTCCTCCTCCAGTGATGGGGGGCTGTGGATTATGTTGCCCTTGAGGAGCTCCAGCCAGGCATCCGCCCACTGGCTGTCCCCCGACTGTGGGAAGGGACCATCAGGTATGTACCCCCCCCGGTGTGCATCCCCGGGGTTGAGGGGCGGGGGTAACAGATATGACCAGGGCCCTCCACATGCCCAGATGACCATGGTCCCAAGGACAGCAGTGGCATGTCCCTCAGAAGAGTGCATCAGCCCCTGCCCCCCCAGCACGACAGTGCCATGCCCCATCCCTGGGGTTGGGCGGAGCGGAACCTAGGGTCCCCCGAGGGGAGGGGGTGGGACACCCATCAGCAGCAGCAGCAGCATCTCCCGGGGACAGTAATGGGGAACCTGCAGCAGAGGGGTGGGGGGACAAGGGCCACGGCTCGGGGCCCACACTAACAGCTGTCTCCACTTTTCTTCCCCCCCTGTGTTCCGCAGCTGCACCATCGGAAGGACCAGAGAGTGCCGGCGAGGTGTCAGTGGTCCCGGAGAGCCCACCGGGGCCATCACTCCAGGTCAGCCCCTCGGCGGAGGATCGACCAGCCCCACGGTGGGGACAACGGCGGAGCCAGCACCACCACCGGACGGCGACGGACCCCCAGCTGCTGGAGATCCACCATCAGCAGCTGGAGGTTGCCGAGCAGCATCTGCGGGTGGAGGAGTGGCGCCTTCAGCTGCAAGAGCGGGCGCTGGCCTGGCACCAGGAGGCATGGGAGGCCTTCGTGCATACATTCGAGCGTATCGCGGACTACCTGGCCCCCCATGCCGCGCCGGCCACCGCTCTGCCCGCTCCACCTGCTGCTCCACCCGCTGCTTCACCAGCCGTCGCACCGCCCCTTGCCACCGAGGGCCCTTCTGCCAAGGGGGACCTGGGGCCAGCTGACACCCACCAGCCTTGTCTCCTGGTCCCCAGCCAGCCCCAGCCAGGGCTGAGGCCGAGGCATGGATCACGGCCGCCCACCCCCAGCGCTGGACATTAGGGGGTGTGGGGCCCAGGACGTGGCTCCCCCCTCCCCCTTTGTATATATTCCCCTCAGTTTCATGTTCATTTGTAAATAGTTTCTATTAGACCCCTGTTGTTATGTTGTTGTTATGATGCTGATACCTGCCCCCCCATGTACATAGTTCTCCCCTTCCTTGTCTTCCCCTTTTTTTCTTTCATCTTATCGGACTTATAATATATATATATGTAATATTTATTCAGCCTGTAAATAGTTAGTTAAGATATTAATAAGGAGAGTTCAACATAGATCTGGTTCTACAAACAAATGTCTTTTATTTTCAAGAAAGGTGGGGGGGGTGTTCTTCGGTGCTCTGTGGTGTGTGCGTAGGGGCAGGGAGTGTTGTGGAGGATGGGGGGGGCAGTGGGGGGCCTGCCAGCATTCACCCCGCGGCCTCATCGAACTGGGCCCGCAGGGCCTCCCGGTCCCTTCGGGGTCCACCTGGTGACTGGGGGCAGTGGGTGGCTGCACATCAGCCCTGCCAGCCTCCACAGCCCAGCCCTGAAAGAAAGCCTCCCCCTTGCTCTTCATGAGGTTGTGGAGGGCGCTGCACGCGCCCACAATCTGGGGGATGTTGGTGGGGCCCGCATTGAGGCGGGTGAGGAGACACCTCCAGCGCCCTTTGAGGCAGCCGAACGTGTGCTCCATCACCTGGTGCGCGTGGTTCAGGTGCAGGTTGAAGCGCTCCTGGCTGGCTGACAGGTGGCCCATGTAAGGGTGCATGAGCCAGGGCCAGAGAGGGTATGCCGTATCTGCGATGACGCAGAGGGGCATGGTGGTGTCCCCCACAGGGATCTCCTGCTGGGGGATGTAGGTCCCTGCCTCCAGCCGGCGGCCCAGGCCCGAGTTCCGGAATACCCAGGCGTCGTGGGTGCTGCCAGGCCAGCCCACATAAATGTCCAGGAAACAGCCCCGGCTGTCCACCAAGGCCTGGAGGACCACTGAGTGATAGCCCTTCCTGTTTAAGTACTGTCCTCCACTGTGCTCTGGGTTGCGGATGGGGATGTGGGTCACATCCAGAGCCCCGAAGCAATTGGGGAAGCCCAGGGTGGCAAACCCCGCGATGGTGGCATCCGGGTCCCCAAGCCTCACGAGCCTGTGGAGCAGCAGGGAGTTGATGGCGCGGACGACCTGCAGGGGAAGCACATGGGAGAGCACCCATAAGGGGTGTGCAGGGTGTGTGTGGCCCTCCTCTGCCAGGACCCCCCTCCCCTCCCCTCCCCTCCCCTGCCAGGGCCCCCCTCCCCTGCCAAGGCTGCCTCCCCCTCCCCCCCGTGGGTCCTCTTACCTCCATGAGGACAGCCCCGACGGTGGCCTTGCCGATGCCAAACTGCTGGCCCACAGATCGGTAGCTGTCTGGAGTGGCCAGCTTCCAGACAGCGATGCCGACCCGTTTCTCCACGCTGAGGGCACGCTGCATGGCGGTGTCCTGGTGCCTCAGTGCGGGGGTGAGCCACTGGCATAGCTCCAGAAATGTCTGCCGGCTCATGCGAAAGTTCTGGAGCCAGCGGTCATCGTTCCACTCTCCGAGCACCAGCCACTCCCACCAGTCGGTGCTGGTGGGGGAGCTCCACAGCCAGCGGCATATGAGGCGGGGGGCGGGCGGGGTGCTGCAGGGTTGGGGGTTGAGTCCTCCTCCCCTGCAGGCAGCCCCTCCTCTGTGGCAAGGATGTGCTCAGCTGCCTCCTGCATGGCATGGAGCAGGGTGAGCACTGCTCCTGCAGGGGCGGCTGGGTGGACCTCTGGCTGCTGCTGCTGCTGCTGCTGGGGGTCCATGACTGCATCACTCGAGGTGTGCATGCCTATGGCTCTGCAGACTGCGTACTGTGCAGGCTGCATGTGTCTGGGAGGGGCCCTTTAAGGGAGCGGCTAGCTGTTGCCCCGGAAGCGCTAGTCCGCCCTGTGACCCTGTCTGCAGCTGTTCCTGGCACCCTTATTTCGATGTGTGCTACTTTGGCGTGTAGACGTTCCCTCGCAGCGCCTATTTCGATGTGGTGCTGCCCAACATTGACTTTGAACGTCAACGGCACCAGCCCTGGAGGATGTGTAGACGTTATTCATTGAAATAGCCTATTTCAACGTCGCTACATCGAAATAAGCTATTTCGATGTAGCGTGCACATGTAGACATAGCCTATGTGTAATATAGTTACACCCTGTGACAGTTAAGTGAAAAACACACTGCCTGATTTTTGTTCCAGGTGGGTAAAAAGCACTCTTCTTCTCCATTCAGATTAGATTGGCCTATGAGCACCTTACTTTGTGGAATAGATCCTCTTTTCTCTGTAACTCTAATGCTTTCAATAGAATTGTTCCAGATTATACTACAGGAAGTGAGTGGAGCTCCATGACCTGTGTCTTTAAGATCTGTCAGAATGAAAAGACAGAATGGCAGAAATACTAGTTGTACAACTCAGCCTCTAGAGCTATATTAACTTATAACCATACCGGATTCCAACCACATATCCGTGGGAAAGTATTTATTTTACCTGTAGGTATAATTATTAGTAATAAAAATAGTTCAAGTCTTGCCAGGAAGGGTGTGAATTTCTAAAAAGAAGGAAAAACTAAATTCCAATGCCTGAGCAAACAAGTTAGTATAAAAGAAAAAAAAGTAAGTGAAGCAGCACTGCCAAAACAATGAGGTTATGATCCATCAGCACTTGGATTCCACTGTCATTTAGAATGCTGAAGAAAAGACTCTGAGTTCTGAACAGTTTTTATAACAAATGCAATAATTTTCTGTATGGAATGGAAAGGGTATGTAGAAAGGAACTGCTAGAAAAAAAAAAGTTCAATAGGAAAGCTGTGCAAACCCCCTCCACACTCATGCCTCCCCACACACACCCTTTCTCACCTCTTGGAAGCAATTTCAGGTTTTCAGAAAAAAACAAAACGTATTTCTTGTGAGCCTCAAAAGAAAAAAAAATCCCTCCCTGAAATCTGTTGCTATATTGCAGAATGGAGATGTAAATTCAATAAGGGGTTGCTTTAAAAAAAAAAGTAAAAACATACCATGCCATCCCTCTCCATTTGGGAACTGCCAGGTAAAAACTGTACTATCTTGTGCAAAAACATAGACACAGATGATATATGGCTGATAATTATTATTGTAATACAGCCAGCTGTGACAACTGAACCTAATCAGAATGTTACCTGGCATGATTCCAAGATCCCAATGTCACAGAGGGCTAAATTCTTGTTTTAATGATCAGTACATCTCAAAAGGTGAGAAAGGCTTGGATTAGTGTACATGTGCACCTGAACTTGTCTGACCTAACTTTGCTTAGGAAATCAGGCAGGAAACAGGCTTTCATGTGAGATTTCCAGTACTTCCTGGTTCCCTCTAAGTTATAAATACTACAAAAATAACCTCTCTTGAAGCATTTGGCAACTTTCACTTCCAACCCTGGCTGAACCCAAGACATGCAGAGAAGCATGAGAATCAAAATTAGGAGGGGAAATGATAACCCATCTAAACAGCACTTCAAATGTTTGATGAAGATTCAGGGCAGGTATTCTTTCAATGAAACCTATGCATCCAGCCCTATTATCAAGACTTCACACAGAGTGGTGGAGGAGCAGGGGGAAGGGAGGGGAGAGAAAAAGAACACTGATATTTTCCTAAGTTCCTCCCAGAAACCAACATCTGCTGGTTTCCACTTGCCCTCAATGAAGCTGAAATTTCCACCACACCTCTTTATTCATCACCACACAATCTGAATCTTGACTCCTCCTCAGTGGGGCTTGCATACCTATGTTTGGCTCCTGGCTAATGGAGCTCAGCTTCTCAGTTGCACTCATATTCCCCCATGAAATTTGCCCCTCTTAAACTGGGTTCAGATAAAACAAAACAGCAGTCATATAGCACTTTAAAGACTAACAAAATTGTTTATTAGGTGATGAGCTTTTGTGGGACAGACCTACTTCTTCAGATCTGTAGATAGGCTGCAAAGCTTCCTTTAGATCTGCTAACCTTTGGTAGGAATCCAATCCACTAGGCTCCCATAAGATTGACTCATCCTTAGTGGGATTTGAATGCTACCCTGGGCACAATTCTTCCTCAGTGATACCCTATTGGGCATTCTTGGTGGGTCTCTGAGTTGCTTCCCATGTAACTGATACAGCCATCCACCTGAGGAGTGATGTGCCTGTTGTTTCTGATCTCTGCCTGCCTGCTATCCTCCTAGTCAGGAAGCCACAAAATCCTCTCAGTGTGGAGACTTTGGCAATAGAAGCAGTGCAGGTGTAAGTGGCAGAAGCCTTGAGCTCCTCTCATTTCAAAGAAGCTGGCAGTGGTGGGTCTGCTTGAGGGATAGTATATGGCAACCTCATTCTCTCTCCCCTTTTTCTTGGGGACCTTCAGGTATGGAGAAGCGACAACCGGGTTTTCAAAATCATTTCATTTGTATTTGGTACCACAGGTCCTCTGATTATCCAATGGTTAAACAAAGATGGCTCCTGAGTGACTGCCAGCGAACAAAAGTTGGCTTAGGAGAAAAATTCAAAATAGTAGTCAAAAACAATTTCCTTCAGTAAAAAGCTGTGCACAGCTTGCCATAGCCTTTGCAAAGCTTCTCCTGCTGGGAGCTACCAGGTTTCTGAGTCTGGGTCACACACATTTTTAATAGAATGATAGAATTCAAGGGCTGGAAGGGGCCTTAGGAGGTTATTTTAGGAGCACCCTGCCTGAAGCAGGATCAACCCTAACTAAATCATCCCAGCCACGACTTTGTCAAGCTGGGACTTAAAAACATTTAGGGATGGAGATTCCACCACCTCTCTAGGTAATGCATTCCAGTGCTTTAAGACCCTTCTGGTGACACAGCTCTTCCTAATATCCAACCTACACCTCTCCTTCTGTAACTTCAGACCATTGCTCCTTGTTCTGCCATCTGTCACTAGTGAGAACAGCCTTTCTTCATCCTCTTTAGACCCCCTCTTTTTAACCTTCCCTGGGTCTCAGTAAGCTCTGGCCCCTGGCTCTTTCTTTGGCATCCTTAGCATACTTCTGGTAAGGACTGTATGATCTCGCAGCACAACTATTTAGGTCTTCAGGACCAGTTCAGACCTCCATCCAACCACCAAGACTCTCCAAGTATTTACCATTTACCTCTCCAGCAACACTTGATAGTGGAAGTATATAATATATAAGACTTGCAAAATCTTCTAACCTAATGACTTTTAGACAAACCAATTAAAATTCTATGCATGTCTCTGCTCCAGTTTTCTCATCTCTCAGGTATTCTTTGGCCTTAGGGACAGTCTTTTAAGCAGTGTACAAGCCTTTTCCTCTCCCTTACTTCCTACTTGAGGCTTCTCTATAATATGGTATCTCTTCTCACTTCTGCCATCAGCATTCTCTTTAAAATAGCTAATCAAAGACCCTTTTAATATCATCTTTATCAGGTGTGACCCCCTAATTAGCCTCTTCAGGTGTTCAAAGCTTCTACCATGTGACCTTTGTGTTAGTTTTCCTCCCTCCTGGAGTTCCGACATGAAAAACTGGGTTGCCATCAGCAATAGCCAACTCTTCATCCAAGGCTACTTCTGTGTGAAGAGATGACCATCACAGTTAATCACCCTTCAGTGTTAGCATACCAGCCATGAAAATTTCATCCAACATGGAGGTAAAAAGGCAACAAAGAAGGCATACAAGCCTCACAGTCAAAGTGGAGCTGAAGTCTGGCACAGTTACAGACCTCCCTATATCAAACAGAATTCACAAATGCCAATTCAAAATAATTTCCTTCAAAAAGTTGCACACTGCTCTGCATTCAGGGCAATTTCAAATCAAACTGCATTTTTCAAACCATTTTGGCTGTATAAAAAGTAACCTTGGGACAGAAAATGAGCCTGAAAAACTTCAACCCAAAATCTGGTTCTTTCATGATAATAGAAACTGTTTGGCACCACTAATGACAGCCGTTACTGTTAAATGTTTAAAAAGGAAATAATGGATTCTGTGTAGTTTGTAACCTGATAAAAAGCAAAGTGTATGAATTACACTTTTCTTGTGTAATATATAAAATGGATAAAAATTTTACTCGCAAGAAATTCAGATGGTGTTGGTTCTTTGGCCTATCTGAAATGTCTATAAAAACAAAACAGATGCTGGTATTTATATTAAGAATTTAAAAATAGATTCCAATTGGAAAAAACAGCCTAATGAACTCTGAGGAAATTTATCTGAAACACATATAGTCAATGGGAAAAGGTAATGCTAAAAGAAACCTAAAAATCATGGGAAGTAGAGTAAATTGGGTATTATTTTTATTTATATTATGATAACCTCTTAAACATTCTAAATCCAAACAGTCATATTTGACAAAAAACATCATACCGCAATTGTAACCAGGAGGTACTGAAATCAAAGCAAATGAACCCTGGTCATTGGCAGGTGGGACTGAACCTAGGTCCTTGGGGCTAAAGCCATGAGTTTCTACTGCATGAGCTAAAAGACAAATGCCTCTCAGCCAAGGCTGTAGAACAGATGCCACTCTCTAGTTCTCAATGCCAGTTTGTTACATAATTATATGAATCCTTGATGCGCCTGCACCTTGTACAGTTCTGGTTATCCCATCTCAAAAGGATATAGCTGAACTGGAAAAGATTCAGAGAAAAGTAACAGAAGATCAAAGATATGGAAAGGGTTCTGTAGGAGGAGACACTGAAAAAGGTTAAAAGAAAGAGACCACTGATGGAGATAGAAGTCTATAAATTCATGAAAGGTGTGGAAAAAGCAAATAAAGAACTGTTGTTTACCTTTTCCCACAATAACCAAAATGAAAAACTCACCACAAAACCAATGAAATTAGTAAGTGGCAGATTTAATACAACAAGAGGAAATAATTTTTCACACACTGCACAATTAACCCAGAGAATTCATTGCCCCAGGATATTATGATGCCCAAAGTATAAGGGCTCATCTACACTAGCCCACTCCTTCAAAGGGGGCATGCACGCGAGCCTGATTGGTGAATAGCAATGAAGTGCTGTGCTGCATTTGAAGCATCTAATTAGCATAATTCTCACCAGGCGAACTTTGGAGTTGCTAACTTCAAAATGCTGGCAAAACATTTTGGGAGTAAGGGAACTTCAAAGTTGCACGGGTACTTCAAACTGCTCGCAGCTGCACAGCATGCCAGCACTTCTAAGTTAGAAACTCCAATGTTGTGTGGTGAGAATTATGCTAATGAGCTGCTTCAAATGCAGCACAACACCTCATTGCTATTCACTGATTGGGCTCGTTTACATGCCCCCTTCAAAGGAGGGGGCTAGCATAGGTGAGCTCTAAGTGAATTAAATAAAGAATGAGGTGAGTTCATAGAGGACGGGTCATTCAGTGACAGTTAGCCAAGATGGTCAGGAATGCAACCTTAAGGCAAATGAGATAGCTAGGAGAAGAAGGATGTATCACTCCATCTCCCCTGCTGTGTACACTCCCACCAAAGCTCTGGTACTGTCAGACAAGATACTTGGCCAGATAGACCATTGATTGTGAACCTGTATGACAGTTCTTATGTTGTAATGTGATGTGGATACCAGAAAGGGCACATCTGTTTGGTATGTATTTCCAGAGGCATCATATCACAGTTCCTCTTTGCGTAGATGTAGAACAGCAACATCTGGAATACTGCATTCATTCCAGGGCATGGCATCAGAAAGATACTGACAGACTGGAGGAAGTTCAGAGTTGAAGAGCAGAAATGATCAGAGAGCTGGAGGGTCTCATTAATGAGGAAAGAGTGAAAGAGAGAAATGCATAAATACATGTAACTGGAAGCAGCAAGAGCCAGATTCAGTACTGAGGCGTTTCCCTTAACATCACAAAACAGAAGCACAGCATTTCATTAACCTTTTCTCCAAGAGATAAGTGCATTTTAACACACAATGGCTGCGTCTACACGTGCACGCTACTTCGAAGTAGCGGCAGTAACTTCGAAATAGCGCCCGTCACGTCTACACGTGTTGGGCGCTATTTCGAAGTTGAAATCGACGTTAGGCGGCGAGACGTCGAAGTCGCTAACCCCATGAGCGGATGGGAATAGCGCCCTACTTCGACGTTCAACATCGAAGTAGGGACGTGTAGACGATCCGCGTCCCGCAACATCGAAATAGCGGGGTCCTCCATGGCGGCCATCAGCTGGGGGGTTGAGAGATACTCTCTCTCCAGCCCTTGCGGGGCTCTGTGGTCACCGTGGGCAGCAGCCCTTAGCCCAGGGCTTCTGGCTGCTGCTGCTGCAGCTGGGGGTCCGTGCTGCATATACAGGGTCTGCAACTAGTTGTTGGCTCTGTGTATCTTGCACTGTTTAATGAAAGTGTGTCTGGGAGGGGCCCTTTAAGGGAGCGACTTGCTGTTGAGTCCGCCCCGTGACCCTGTCTGCAGCTGTGCCTGGCTCCCTTATTTCGATGTGTGCTACTTTGGCGTGTAGACGTTCCCTCGCTGTGCCTATTTCGATGTTGGGCTGAGCAACGTCGAAGTTGAACATCGACGTTGCCAGCCCTGGAGGACGTGTAGACGTTATTCATCGAAATAGCCTATTTCGATGTCGCAACATCGAAATAAGCTATTTCGAAGTTGGGTGCACGTGTAGACGTAGCCAATAAAAGTGGTCATGCACGATCAGTAGGTGTGTTACGCAAATAGAGACTGCTCTTCAAGTCTTTTTCCACAGCTCATCAATGAATGTCAGGAGAAAGCTCATTCAGACAACGGACTTACACCAAGCTGTATGATGGATTGACGACTAAAGCGGAACACAGCGATCTACAGATATTTGACCAGACATAGAAAAGGATTACTATATGTTGCAAAACTGAGAAAGAGAAAAGTTATTCTGAATATAATGGAACATGTCCTGAAACTTCCTGCAAAGCTATGAAATAATCTCCCGAAGATTATGGTGAAAGATTATTGCTTGAGACTGTCCCACTAGACTACACTAAACCCTGGAATGGAATGTGGCAACTCCTCAACATTGCAGAGCAATATTACTACACAACATTGGGACAGGAAGTGGGAAATACCATTCCAATTGACAGTACAGTAGGAATTTAGACCATCAGAATACCACAGTGATGGGGCCTTTGCAGTAGGCATTATTACAAAAATGTCATGATCCAAACTGCAATTTGACCACAGGACTGGGATTCCTACAAAAATACCTTGGGCACGTTAATGAATAATAGTGCTCATGTCCTTGACTTTTTTGACTCATCCAAATGGCACAGTCACAGAGAGGTAGCCGTGTTAGTCTGTATCTTCACAAAACAAAAAAGCAGTCCTGTAGCACTTTAAAGACTAACAAAATATTTTCCTTTCCAGATCTGAAGAAGTGGGTCTGCTGCATGAAAGCTCATCACTTAATAAGTCATTTTGCTAGTCTTTAAAGTGCTACAGGACTGTTTTGGTTTTTTTTTTGTTTTGTAAAAAGGCATAATGCAGCTTTTCAAAAAAACCTGCTACAGGACAAAGAGTGTACAAGGAGTAGGATTATATCTCTTTGGCTACATCCACACTATGAGATAATTTTGAATTTCAAGCAGTTAGCTCAATATTACTGCATGACTGTCTTCACTGCAAATACCATTAGCTCAATTTAGGGTGCACTAATCTCAAGATTACAAAATCGCAGTTACCTGATGGGTAAAGCATGAAGCTCAAATTCAGAAGTTCAATTCAGGCCAGTGTGGAAGCACCATGTCTTAAAATCAAATTTATTAGCCTCCAGAGGTGTCCCATATGTGACCCATAATGCCCCTCTCAGTGCTCCACTCTCGCCGCTGCTCTCCAGTAACAAGAAGATTATGAATTTCCAAGCGGGAGCTGAAAGCCTTTGACTGTGAGGTCATGTTTGTAGGACAGCCTGAAAATGTCGTTCTTTGTTTGCTATCAGCGCTGTGAGCACATCTACCCATTACATATAGCCCCTGCAGGGAGTTTGTGGCTCTGTCTCTAAACGTGTTATTTTTTTTTCTGCACTGCCTGGCACCAGCTACTGCCCCACTGCACCACATGGTAACAAGGCTGTGGTGGGGGTCATGCTTGCCTAACATACCAGTCCGGGCTCCTGTATTATTTTCAGGGATCACGTGCAATGATGGGAGGTGGGATAGATGGCCAATTGAAAACACAGTCATTGCACCTGTGTTGGCAATATAATGAGTTGGAAAACCAAAAATTCTTTTTGCCTACACTTTTCTATTCTCTTTCTTCTATCCTTACAATACAGTCCAGGCAGCTGCATTATTTTCAAGTATCACATGCAATGATGGGAGGGGGAGACACTCAGTGGATTGCCAGTTGAGAACACAGCCATTGCACAGAAGCCGTATAGTGCACCAGAAAGCCAGACTCTCCCCAACAGCAACTCTCTTTTCCGGAAAACTTTCCCATCTTCTCTTTCTTCATACTTTTTGGGGCCATGTATTAGTTTCAATAAAGTCAAATATCTTTTTTCTGAGACTTTTTTATCCTCTTCCTTCTAACTTTATTTCCAAGGATTGGCATCTTTTCAGGGATTGGGAGGGGAATGAGGAAAATGCAGTGTGGGAAGATAATGTCAAAGACCAGCAAGCATACCCAGAATGCTATGGGGATGAGGGAACTGTGGGATAGGTTCCCACAATGCACTACTGAAACAGTTGATGTTACCCAATTTGAGAGTGGCAGGAATGAGTCGACTTTGTGAGGAGCACGTGGGAAGTGAGGATGGTCAAATTCAAACTTATAAATTCCAGAATTACAAAATCGATATTATTGAATTCAAATTTATCTCATAGTGTAGATGCAGCCTTTAAATCATTTGTAGCAGTACTGCACACTGGGTTCTTTGTATTAGAATGCTCCAGCAATCAGTCACAGTATATATGTATTGACATCTTACAAGTATATATGTATTCAGTAAATATTTTAAACCCAACTGAGCCAGTGCAATTTCTTTTGGGACTGTTGATTAGTCACAGTTAACTGATGGGATTCCTTTAAAAATTAATCACAATTAAAAAATCAATTCACCTCCTATATGTATTAAGAGTGAAAGTGAAAGTATGACTTATTATGGCAGTTTTTGTTATATAGCTGCACTCATAAATAAAACAATGTAAAACTTTATCACTTATATGTCCACGCAGTCCTACTTCTTGTTCAGCTAATCGCTAAGACAAACAAATGTATTCACATTTATGGGAGATAAGCCGCCTGCTTCTTATTTACAATGTCACCTGAAAATGAGAACAGGTGTTTATACAGCACTTTCTTAGCAAGTGTTATAAGGTATTTATATGGCAGATATTCTGTTCCCCTGCATGTTTTCACCACCATTCCAGAGAACATACTTTCATGCTGAGGCTCATTAAAAAAATTATGTGTTAATTAGATTTGTAACTGAACTCCTTTGGGAGAACTATATATCTTCTGTTCTGTTCTACCTGCCTTCTGCTGTATAATTCATGTTACATCAGTCTTGGATGTTGACCTAGCACATACTGATTTTAAGAACACCTTCATAGCAGATTTGATGAAACACAAGGAAGGTACCATTGTAAGATTTCTAAAAGTAACTCTACCGCTCAACCCAACATATAAGACTCTGAAATGTTGCCTAAAATTTGCAAGGCATGAGGTGCAGAACATGGTTTCAGAAGCCTCAGAAGAGCAACACACTGATGTTGAATCTACAGAACTCAAACACCAAAAAAGAAAGCCAACCTTCTGTTGGGGACATCTAACATTTTCAAATGGTGAAAATGAACAAGCATTGGCCTTCTCTGCTTTGGATTGTTATCCAGCAGAATCCATCAGCAACATGGATGCCTGTCCTCTGGAGTGGCGGTAGAAACATGAAGAGACACATGAATCTTTAGTAATTGGCACATAAATACCTTGCGATGCCAGCTACAACAGTGCCATCTGAATGCCTGCTTTCATGATCAGGTGACATTCTAAACAAGGAGCAGGCAGCATTAGCTCCTGCAACTTGTACCTACACTTGTTTATCTAAGCAAGAAATAAGACTAAGTGGACTTGTAGGCTGTAAAGATTTCTGTTGTTTTATTTTTGAATGAAGCTTTTTTTACATAAATCTACATTTGTAAGCTCAGCTTTCATGATAAAGAGATTGTACTGCAGTACTGGTAAGATGATCGTAATTCCCTGTGCCGAATATGGGACACCTGGGGTGCCTCTACACTAACTTCTAAGTTAACTTCAAAGTTAGGCACTACATCGAAGTAGCCATCAGAGAGTCTACACACCTTTTTCCCTTACTTTGACGTCAGCTTCCTGGGAAAGGAGTAGTGCCCTACTTCGAAGCAGGGTGTGAGTAGACGGAAGTTATTTTTGTAGTGTAAACACAGCCCTGGTAAAATAGGATGGACTTCAGTGAGTTCAATGGAAAGCAATCGGACCTATGTAAAAAAAAAAAAAGTTCAAAATAACATTGTTTCCTGAGCACCCATTAAAAAGACATACTACGTTTTTATAACTAAACTATTTATGTGGGCCTTTGCGGGGTAATGAAGCGTGACAAAGGAATGAGAGGAAGACCCATCTATAGAGCAGTAACCATTTACTTGTAAATATATATTTTTAAAGTCCCACATGAACGTATGGGCTCCTGGCTACAGGAGGTTAATCTGGCCTGACTCTGCCCCATGGACTCCAGAGGCTTCTCCCTTCCACAAGGAATCCTCTACGGGGAATGCAGGATTGAGCCCTGCCACTCACAGCTGTTGCCCACAGTGGAGCACTGGACATGGGGGCTCTTGCATTGCAGTGGTGGCCCCGGGCAATAGAGGCTGCAGCTTCCCAGTGGGGTGCAGTGGACCCCAGAAATAAAGTCTGCAGCCTGCAGGCCTGTGGAGGGTCCTCCTTAGTCAGGGTGGGGGGCAGCTGGCCAGCCATGGAGCACAGGAAATGCGGTCTGGCAGAGAAGGGGGGCTGCCCCAAGCAATGAGGCACAATGAAGCTGCTGCCCCAGGGAAGATGGGGAGAAGGGTGCCCCACACTGAAGGGCGCACTGGCTGTTCCACACTGTAGGGTGCTGGCAACTGTCTGTCTCCCTGCTGCAGGGGAGGTCCCTGGCTGCCCTGTGCCACCACCAGCTGGGGCTGCCATCCTTCAGGGGAGTTCCCAAGCTCTGGGAGCATTTCCCTGTGGAAGCTCTCTCCCCATGGGAGGGGCTCTTCCCAGCTGCCCCACACCATATGGCACCAGAAAAGGGGCTGCAGTCCCATGGGTGTGGCTCCTGGCTTCCCGAGCTATGTGACACTGGGAAAGGGGCTGCAAGTCCCACGAGTGCAGCTCACAGCTTCCCCGAGCTGAGGGGCTGCAATCCGATGGGTGTGGCTCACACCTTTTCTGAGCTGCATGGCACTGGGAACAGGGCTGCAAGCCCTGCGTTGGGGTGCTAGGGTCTCCACGGCTGGAGGGGCTGCAAAAACCACTGTGCAGGACACACATTGCCCTTACCCCAACCCCAGCATACCCTGCCTTACCCTATGGCATGGCTCCTGCTGGCGCCCTCTCCTGCTGCTGCCTGCACACCTGGCCAGCCAGTACGTGCTGCATGTGCTCTCCCTCCAACACCTGGTACTTGCATCTGCGACTGTACTGACCTGGGAGAAGGGCACCTCAGCAGGAGGAGTGAGTATGGGACAATTAGACCTTTTGCTAAAATAAGTCAGGACAACTTCCTGACACCTGAAATATGGGACTGTTCCAGAAAAAAATGGGATGGATGGTCACCCTAAGTAGTAGCATTAGGTGAACTGAAAAATAATATTTCCTTTATTTTTTACAGTGCAAGTATTTGTAATCAAATATAAGTACAAAATGACCATAGTACATATTGTATTTTGTGTTGTAATTTAAATAAAAATATTTAAAAATGTAGAAAAAATCCAAAATATTAAAATAAATGGCATGGTGGTACTGTGTAATAGTGTGTTTAATTAGGATTAATATTTTTAATCACTTGATAGCCCCAATTTCTTCGTATTATTATGTTGTCTAGACTCTAAAGAGTGAAAGGCAATACACCAATTTTCCACTGACTTTCCCTATCTCCCAATCATCTTTTTGTGGGCTGTAGCTGCTTGTCCCTCTTTTTCCCCCCCTTTTTTATTCCCTAAACAGGTGTCTTGACCTTACATGCCTAAAGATGATGAAGAAAGAAGTCCATATTGACCAGAATAAATAGTCTGAAGGCTTTAAGTGTCCCTTGGATGAGCCCTATTCCTATAATCTTTTCTTCTTCATATTTTCCTATTCCTTTTTTCATATCTATAACTACATTTATCCTCTGATGCAATTAGAATTGGCACATCTGAATAACATAGCTGTGTTTTAGATTAGTGTAACAGCAGCATGTCCTTTGTTTTTCAGCATGGGCCTGCACTAACCATGTAATAGGAAAACAAATCTCCACCGTGCTGAACCATGGAGGCCCTCCATACAATCCCCAAATCCCACATGACTGTAAAGGAATCTCATGTTGGCGGAGTAGTTTTAGGCACTCATTTGCCCTGGGTGGGTAACTCTCCCTTCAGCTGTCATCTGTCTACTCTAAAACTGATGTAGTGTCCAGCAAGTAGTCACATTTTCATTCTCATTCCTTTAACTTCATTCTATAGAGACCAAGTCTCCTGTAGAAACATTTGATGGTCTAATAATGTTAAATTAGCTGTGTGTGCATTTTTATAACATTTCTATATTGCCAATAGCCCAAGTATATAGATAAAATAAATACTAGTTCAAAAATGCTTTTGGTAATATAGTTTATTTCATTCATGTATAATTCCTAATGGCCAAAGCATATTTTTGTCAGTATAAATTGCAATTGCACTCGGAGGGTATAGTTACAGTGGAAAATCTTTATTGTGTACGCCTGGACACAAACTCAGGGGCTATGAATAGTAACAGAGAGGGAGCCGTGCTAGTCTATATTACTATCAAAACAAAAAAGCAGTCGAGTAGCACTTTAAAGACTAACAAAATAATTTATTAGGTGAGCTTTTGTGGGACAGATTCACTTCTTCTATGGTTATACTAGAGAGTTTTGTCAAGGAATCCATCAGTAGATATTAAGCTCTAGAAAACAATCTTCAGCAAAAATCTCACCATTCTATAACAGAATGTACTGTGCACATTGTATTAGTCACAGTCAGCACTTGCATAATTTGGCTGACATAACAGACTTATGCCTGCCTACACCAGCACAAAACTGGCTCTCTGCGTATTTATTTTCAAGTCAGCAAGAGCAGTATGAGCTGAATGTACATTTTATAGGTGGAACTAGCATCAACTTCTCCCCACCCACGCGCGTATGAACCATCAGAGGTATAATGAGATAGCCTTCACTGTAAGGCACAGGCTCAAATTAGATCTATTTTTAACATTCTGCCCCACTGACGAGAGTGCTTAATCAGCCAGCGACCCCACAACATTTTGATAATCTTCCACCATTTTTGTGCTTTTCCACATTTGGGGCCTTTCTCGTCATAGAATCTTTGAAGCACGTCACACGGCTGAGCCTCAGCAGGCTGAGCATTCCGGATGGCATACCCTGACACTAACATGCCTTTGCAAAAAATCCATGAAGTATTAGTTCCCAGGATGATTTCCTTCCCTATTGTTCTTCTTGAATTAGGAAAAGTGTCACTCAGCCAAATAAAATAGGCTCACGGTCTGGTATATAGATAGACAACCATGGTAAAAAGGAATGAGTGTCTAAATGTTCACACAGGGCCAGGGATAGCTACCTCATAGTTTTGTGGTGTTGGCTTTTGTGAGGAAATATGAGGATGGGCCGTGACTTGCTTAACTCTATGATTTCAGTGGTTTCCTGTGAAGATTATGAAGCTCTTTAGGCCCATAAAAGCCAAGAAACTAAAGGCTGATTATTTTTTCTCTTTCTAAGATTCCCATCACTGTGCACTCTCTATCCTAGGAGCTCAAATACTATGATGGTGAAAGCAATATAAACATTAAGAAACTGCCAGGGAGCAACGCCAGTGGCTCATGACCTGCAATTGTGGCTAGTCCCTGTTGAAACGGTTTAAGCATGCTTAAGGCTACTGGTAACACAAAGCAGAGTAACATCTTTTTGCACTGTGACTATGTGGGCATGGTGGGGCCAGCTGGAATGAATTCCATAGGGCAGTACATTTTGGATGGCTAGTTAGGGTCCAGCTTTCAAATATGTGCCCAGATTGATATGACCACTTTTCAGAGTGCAAAAATGTTAAAACTTAAAAGCTGCTGAACTTTTGTTTGTATACAAAAATAGGTTGCAGGTGTAAAATTGACAGCACATGCTGGAGATTGGGATGAGACCTTTATATAGCATATTAAATTTGGTCTTTGATAATTCCTTTATTTTAGGGTTTTCTATTTATTTCTTTGCGCAAACAACCAGACTCCTATTTTCTGTGTGAGTCTGATTCTCATCTCAGTTACATTAGCATTGACTTCAGTGGGGTGACTCCCAATTCGCTAATGTAATTGAGCTCAGATCTGGGGCCTGGTGGGGTTTCTACAGTATTCGGTGGTTTCATGCAACTTCTAAAATGGAAGAGAGAAGCAAATCTGCAGGTATTTGGGAGTGTGTGGAATTCATGAGGATTCAGAGGATTACATTTCTTTAAAAAGCTCTGCTCACCTTCTTATTTATTTGTTTCAGATGATGATGCATGAATGCCTCCTATTCAGAGGACAAAGATAAGTGCAATGTGGAAGTAACTGAGCTAGCTTTCTTCAAAAAGCAGACACACTAAGCTACGCTGAAGAAACATAACAGCTGTAAGGCTGCACTGCAGAAGAAGAGCACCAAATTTCTGCATGGTCCCACCAGGGGGCACTGGTGTGTGGTCTCCATTATCAAATCAATGAATGGTGTATGGAGGAATCAAACCTAACAGAAAACCACTTGCAAGCAAATATTAGCATTAGTGCTATGGAGACAGTCACTTATTCTGACATTTCATTTTAGTGTCTTACACACCTGAGCATTTTAAATATCCAAAAAAATCAAAACTAATCTATGCTTCACTGTTAACATTTTTCATCCTCATCATATAAAGAAAAAATATTCACACAAAACAAAAAACACATCCACCGTGGTACTTTTTTTAATCACTGCAAGCTCTAATAATAGGATTTTAAGCCATGTTAAATCCAGTTTTTTCACTACTTTTCACTGAAAACAATGATCAGATCCACACAATGCAAACTCTAAAATAGTTGTGATTTGTTTTTCATTTGAATGGGACTCAAAGCAGAGACTGCACAGTGACAGGCCTGTAATTGCAGCCTGTCATATCAAATATTAATCAGCAACAACCATATCTTCCATCTTTCACAACTACACAAGTTTGCCTGGACCAAATTACTTTAGTTCAGATTTCTCATTTTTGCTGGCTCATCTTTGCAAAACAAAAACAAAAACCTACCGTGGGATTCAACTGCTGGCAGCCATCTTTCTCTCCTGATGTAAAAAGATAGGAGTTTCTTGCAAACAAAGCTCCACCTAACAAATGAAATAAAAATACTTGCAAAAGTCACAAGTAAATATAACTTTCTGGTTTAAAAGTAACAAAAGCCCTGTGTTTTCATTTCCTTCTCCTGCTTCCTACTATTACCTAAGACTATTAGAATGGGGAAAGAAAGTATTTTTATATAATTAAGCAAATAGATTTTTTTGTATTAGACATAATCTGAGATTTCATAGAAACTCAGAGAAAAACACTAAGCGCCATGCTTTCCTTGGTGGAATTTATGGAATGGCAATAGAAATAGCATGTTGAAATTAAAACCTGAAAAAAGGAATAAAATCTTTACTCCCATTCAGCTGTCCACTCCCCAACTGTGCCCTGTGATCAGATTTTTGTGGTGATGTGTTTGTTGCCAGTAGAGTGGGCGCAGAATGGTAAACCGCACCACTAATGCTGCCAACTCCATTACCTAAGTTACCAGGAACATGTGTTGCAATAGAGATAATAACCCTTCTTGTCTGTACCTCAGACAGGTGTTCATTCAAATTTATTAAGATGAAGCACTGAAGGACATAAAAGGTTTTAAGGGCAAAAGAATCGCTGTGAGCTTTTAGTCTCAACGCCATCAAAATGCCAGGTACAGCATTTGACACACTAATTACTGCAGTGGAAGGAATTATTCTTCCCTACTGGGTAAGCAAACACCACTGAGCCCAGTGTTAATTATTATTAACAATCGTTTTTAATACTACCGAATAGCCAGTTGGAGGCAGCTTCATGTGTCAATAAAGTGTGTTTTCTTTCAAAACAACGACTTAACCCTCATGCAATAAGCGCATCAGGGACTTAGGAGAGAGATGTAATTATTGGTAGCACCACCTCTACTGAGACTGGGGCAGTGGATTTGGCAGTCACTGGGGAGCTATCATTTACCATCCCACCAGTGCTGACTAGACCACCAAGGCAGTGTAGATAAACAGTGTCAGAAGCATGTAGGAACTCTGAAAGTAGGACCAATCATCCTATTTTGCTTGGATCCAGGATTGAGCTTTGCTGTTGAGTGTTATTGCCTATATCAGTAGATAAGAAGATAAGATTTTATTAAGATCTCAGAGGACACACACACATACATGCACATAATATGTGCAAAAAGCAAAAAAAACTCCACAGATTTGAATTAGATGCTCTGTTCATTATAGATCGTGGATGTCAGTCTCATTCATTGGTGAGAAATGAATTGTAGATCATAGCTCATGGTATAAATTAGGAGTATAAGTCTTCTTTAACCCATAGTGAATCTCTTCCTGATGTCAATGGGAGATGTGCACATAGTGGAATATGACCTGTATATAGTACTTAAGTTTTTAGTTATTTTTTACTATTGCCATATTCAGCATCCCTCAGGATGAACATATGCTCCCTTTGAGATTAAGACAGTGTCTGACAATATGACCCAATGTGACCACTCTGACTAGCACTTTCAGCTCCACTGCCCCTCAGGTGTGCAGGAAACAGCTTGGGAAAATTGGAAAGTCATTTCCTGTTTTTGGCGAGCCTGGCCAGTGGAGCAAGCAACATACCTCAGCAGCACGTCTGGCCATGAATTCTCAGGGTCACGGACGAGTTCCAGCATGGAGCACACAGGAGAGCCAGGACCTCATTGCTGTGGTGAGAGATGAATCTGTGTTGATGAAACCATAAAGCAGCAAAAGAAATGCAGGCACATGTGCAAAGATCTCACAGGTCATGGAGGAAAAGGGGCACACCAGGGATGCACAGCAGTGCTAAACGAACATAAAGAAACTCAGGAAGGTGCACCAGAAGACAAAGGGAGCAAAGAGATGTTCTGGATCACCACCGCACATGTGCTGCTTCTATGATCAGCTGCATGGTATTCTAAAGAGTGACCCAACCACCGTCCCCAAACAGTCTGTTGATACCTCCAAGTAAATTTCTCAGGAAGCCTCTGGCAACAGCAAGGAGTGCATGTTGGATGAGGAAGAGAAGGAGAAAGACAAAGGTCAGCCGGTGAATGGAGCAGTGGATCTTACCAACAGACAGGAGCTGTTTGTAGAATTGGATTTCATCCTCTCCCCTCAGGACATTTCACAGCCTTGATGGCAGGGAGGGCACTTCTGGTGGGTTCTCATTTTTAATATTTCTACAAGTGGGCTAAGGCAATGGGGTGTGATCTGTTGCAGCTGTTGCACCTACATAGCCCGGGGCCCCTGGAACAACTTATTAATGTGTCTGGGGATGGAGCACTGATTCATCTTGCATACCTCCATAATGCTCTCAGACAAGTACTCTTTCATTTTTCTCAGGAGTTTTTTTGGGAGCCTGCCTTATTCTGGCTTTCTTGATTGGACTCCTTTCTTCACCAAGTCACCAAGAAATAATCTGGAGTCATGGCACCACAGAGCAGTTTTGCAAAATGACTGGCCCTGAGCCCAGAGTGAATTAGCATTTGTTCCTTATCATTTTTTCTTATTCCAAAAAGACTGGTGTCTCTTTTTGCAGCCTAGAAGAAGTATGTGAAGGAGCATTAAGCTACTTTCATATGCACAAGTTGCTCCACCATGTCTGGACCCCCAGGCTGCTAGGAGAAGGGAAATTTTCACTGTCTCAGCACAGTGGTGGGGCCATGTGGTGCACCAGAGAGCTGCAGGGAGGAAAGCAGGAGGTGAGAGAGGGAGACCACACAGTGACTGAGACAGCAAAGTACTCAGCCACAGAAGTTCCAGTATTCTGGGACCTTCACCACCCCCATCCCTTACCCAGGCTGCTGGAGAAAGGAAAACTTTCACTGTTGCAGCCCAGGGGACAAGGGGTGGGGGAGCCGATACCATGCGGTAACGGAAGGAACAAGGCACACACAGTGACCACCACTGTCCCAAGCCCCTACCCCATCTGCCTGCAGAATATACAGCCACAGAAACTGCTTTTGCAATCACAGTCTTGAAAGAATGTCCCAGTCTGTGCCCCACCATGGCTGTAAGCAAATTGAGACAAGCAGGTCCCTTAAGATCTTTTTGTAGTTTCTGCTGTTCAGAAGACCCTTAAGAGCCCAAATTTGTCCTTACAGGGAATACATATCTACTGTCTTTCACAGAGGTTCATTCATGAGATTCCTTGTTGTCTTGTTACACTTATCTACAGTAAGTGTATCTCCTTAGTGTCTGATCTTCACTTATGGTTTGTTGCAGTGTGTTCATAAGCATTCTCTGTCACCAGAGCTCCTCCACTCTCCCAGCTGTCAGACTGGCACAGATCCACAGGAGGACACGAACATGGGAAGATATGCTCATGGAGCACATGGAGGCCACCCACACAGAGAAGACACAGTTAAATGCATGGAGGAGAACCACTCTGAGGAGAAGAGAGTGGATCGTGAGGTAAGGAGAGAGCACACACAGTGTGAACTGGGGACCCAGAGGGAGACATTGCAGCTGATGAGGCAGTTAACAGAGCTCATGTGGTGCCTGGTACAGGAGCACAGAGGCCCATGAAACCATGCACTACCACATGCCCTCCTCACCATGTTCCCTAGCCTCATCTCCTCAGTGTCCAATTTTCAGGGGGAAATGTCAAGGGTAGCCTTGCATTCCTCTCTTAGGGACACTTCTGAGCGCAAAAGGTTGACACCACCTCTCCCCAACCTGTGATGGCAAAATGCCCTTGCTTACCACCTCTGAAGCCCTTGCCATGAACTCCTTTAGTGTCCCCTGAATAAAAATGATTGAGCTAAAAAACCAGTGTCTTTATTGCTTGTGTTGAAGGTGGCAGTGGGAGGGAGGTGGTTTACAAATTTGACAGGCAAGCACACATCATTTGGTGCGCGGTCCTCCTTAAGCGCAACAGCTAAGACTGTCATGTCGCTGTCTGGTCATTCATAAATCTGTCTTTCAAATCCTTCCTGATTAGCAGTGCCCCTTACTGTGGTCTTCTTAGCACCCTGGTGTCTGACTGCTCATAATTACTGGCCAGGTGATCTGCTTTTGCCCTCCAGCCTGTCAAGTTTTCCCTCTTGCTTTCACATGAGTTATGGAACACAGAGCAGGATTCCACCACAAGAGAAATGCTGCCTTCACTGGGGTCTAACCAAGTCAGGAGACTCCTGAACTTGGCTTTTAAATGGATAAATGCACATTCTACTACTATTCTGCACTTTGCTCAGCCTGTAGTTCAAAACTGCTCCTTATTGTGATCCAGGCTGCCTGCTTATGACTCCATGAGCCAAGGGAGCAAGGGGTAAGCTGGGTCATCTGGGATCACAATTGGCATCTCCACATCTCCAGAGGTGATTTTCTGGTCTGGGAAGAAAGTCCCATTCTGCAACTTTCCAAACAGACTAGCAGTCCTAAAGATTCATGCATCATGCACCTTTCCTGACCATCCCATGTTGATGACAGTGATATGACCCTTGTGATACACCACCACCTGCAACACCAGGGAGAAATACCCCTTGCAGTTTATGTACTCTGAGGCAAAGTAGTCTGGTGCCAGGTTAGGGGTATGTGTTCCAGCTATTGCCCTGCTGCAGTTAGGGAACTTCATCACAGCAAAACAGTCCATTATGTCCTGCACATTTCCCAGTGTCACAGTCTTTCATAGAAGAAGGGTATTGACTGCCTTGGCTACCTGGATGACAGCAGCCCCCACTGTAGATTTGCCCACGCCAAATTGATTGCCCACTGACCCTTAGCTGCCTGGTGTTGCAAGCATCCACACAGCAATTGCCACATGCTTCTGAACTTTCAGAGCAGGTTTCATTTTGGTATCACAGCACTTCAGTGCAGGGGAAAGCAATTCACAATGTTCCATGTAAGTAGCCTTATGTATGCGGAAGTTTTGTAGCCACTTCTGATTGCCCCATACCTGCAGAACAATGCAGTTCCACCCATTTGAGCTGGTTTCAAGGCGCCAGACCTGGTGGTCTACTGTGTACAAAGCATCAAGTGCAGCCATCATCTCCCCGTTTCTCCTTTCCAGTGTTTCACATTCATCTGTGTCCATATCCTCCTCAGAGTCTTCATCACGCATGGTTTTCATCACTCTCATGGCTGCTAAGGCTTTGCACATGCCACAGCACAATGTGTTAGATGCTCATAATACTTGCCACAGTAGATTTATGCTGAATGGGTTCATGCAATGGTGTCTGCAAGGATAGGTAAAAAAAGGCATGACAGCTTTATGTTATTGCTTTCCAAAGGCAGAGGAAGGGGTGAAGTGCACCCTGGGATGCTGACGTGATACATGCACAACCACCTGAGGCACATGCTACCCATTACACACTGGGACAGAAACCCAGAATGCAATGGGGCAGCAGGAACTGTGGGATACACACCCACAGTACACTCATGACAAAGTCAAACCTGACAAAATTAATGGGGAACTACTCCATCAACTTTATGTACAAGTGTGGACATGCACCTTTCACTTTATCAAATCAAGTGGTAGAAAATCAACCTTAACAAATTCTACATAATGTCTTAGAGTAGACAAACCTGAAGGCTGTGGACACACTTGGCCAAGACTTTGAAATGGCCATGCTAATGGCCAAATCAAAGAATACTAATGGGGCATTGAAATGAATATTCAGTGCCTCATTAACATGCTGCCAGCTGCGGAGCTTCGAAAGTGCTGCTTCCGAACACGTGTGGCTTGGCTACAAGGGGGTTCTTTTCGAAAGGACCCCATACATTTAGAAATCCCCTTATTCCTGTCGACTGAAAATGCATTTCAGTGCCTCATTAGTATTCTTCGATTGGCCATTAGCATGGTCATTTTGGAGTTTTGGTCAAGTGTGGCCGCAGCCTTAGAGTTTGCATAATCTGGTATGACTTGCAGGCTGTTAATATGACCTTTGTGCCAAATATTTGACACCACTGTCATAGACTGGTACTATGGGTGGCTTGCTGTGATGTAATAAAATGAAATAAGCACTCAAACAGAATCATTAATATCTACAATATCTTGTCTGCCAGTCTGAGGCAATGCTGAGATCACTTCAACCCAATGCATCATTTCCACAGATAGATTGCCTCACAACACAATGCAGCAGAGGAGACCGAGCATCTCTCTGAGGTAGAATTCTCAACAAATCTTGGAGAGTGTCTGTCTCCATGAGGACCAGCCACATGAGCTGAAGTTCCTAATTGTTTATGCACAATGTAGATTACCGGGGCTTCCAAAGTCTACAAGTTATGAAGTCTCCGAGGCTTAGAGCTCAATTCAAATTTTACAGAATATTGAAGGGAAGAGATCACCACATGGGGGGAATTCCCATGTAAGAGAAAACAGCATGCTGAGAATGTGAACCATTCTGATTAAAGTTCAGCTTGGCCTGCCAAGCATGAGTATGTGGTCTTGGGAAAGGAGTGACAAATGCACAAGAAGCCATCAGCACCAACAAACCAGACAATTCACATCATTTGAAATCTTGCTACCTTTTGAAGTTCCCAAACCAAATATACATAGGTGGTGCACATGATCTATCGCTGGTCAAAACACTAGCTCCTTCTCTGCAAAGAACCAAATCTGTTGCAATCCATCTCTGTTCCTGATTTGTCAAAAGGAAAAAAGGGAGTGCTTAATTTGTAAATGAAGAGGTTCTGGGATCAAGCTAATCATTTCTGGATCTCAAGCAATTGTTTTAGTTTATAACTGATGCAGCAATCTCAGAAGTGTCAGGGCTATGAATTGCCAAGTTCAGAGGTGGTGGGGCTGAGCCCTGGGAAGTCCTGGCACAAATTAAGAACTTGCAAAGGGATGTTCTTCCATCAGTACTTATACATAATTCATGTCTTTCAGAGGATGGGACTTACTTGGACACATCTTGTGATGGAGAGGTATAGCTAATAAATGTAAAGAAAAGCAAGGATTGTGCTGTTTTCTGTCTTTTTAATAAGGCACCGCTGCTAATTCAATTATTCTTAATAGGATAATGAGGCTGCTACCTGTTATTTTTTGCTGTTCACATGAACTTTAGTCATTGAAACTGGAATTGACTTGCGTGGGTGTAGTTTGGTATGAGAACTGAAGGCTCTCATAATTCTCAACCACACCTATATTGCTGTAATAGCTGCTTAGTGCTTCAGTGGAAAAAAGAAAAGATAAGTAAAAAGAAAAGAAAGTAAATCTTGACAATGTAAATAGTGTACAAGTTTCAGAGAACTGTTTCTGAGTACCTGGGCTGAGTTAAGACTGCGAAACAAACAATGAAATAATAATAATAAAAAAAAGCTAAAACAGATTTGCCTTAAGAACTATGGGGGACCATTAAAAATGGTGTAGTGGATAGTACAATTTGTGATACTGGTATGAACTGATGCCACTAACATAAGAAACTAGTAAAAGGTACCCAGCAAAAAGATACTAGTCACATCTATACTAGAGAGTTTTGTTGACAAAACCCATAGAGGGTCCGTGCTACAGATGTGTTCTGTCACATACTGTCAACAGAACTTGGCACTTTTGTTGACAGCCTTCTGTCTCTCCCCCATGAGGCAGAATGCCTTTCTCAATAGAATCTGTTGACAAAAAAGCCGAGTGGATGCTCCGGGGGAGTAAGGCGGGGAGTCTGTTGACAGACAGGGCTTCCAGGTCTGTCTGCTGTGCTTCTGGTTGACTCTTCTGTTGATAGAGCGGCCGGGAAGTCTGGCTGCTCTCTGTCGACAGATTGACAGAGAGATCCACTTTAATGTGTGGCTGTGATCTGTTGACAGAAGTTTTGTCAGAAAATATCTTCAGACAGTATATTCTGTTGACAGATCGCTGTAGTGTAGATGCCTCAAAATCCAGCATCCAAAACATCCTCCCAACAATTTTCCAGTCTCCCACATTTTCTGCATTCGGGCAGCCCTTCTATAGAGTTATATATTCAACAACCAGAAGGAACCTCTGTGATTATCTAGTCTGATGTCCTGCATTACACAGGCCATAGAAATTCCCCAAATAATTATCCATTGAACTAAAGCATCTCTTTCAGCAAAGCATCCAACATCAGGGATGTAGCAATAACAGGAAGAGGGAGGAGAAAAGGTAGATTTCCTCTGCAGAGGCTGTCAGATCAGAGGACATGAGAATTATCACTTTCATCTCCACTGCTCTCAGCTCCTGCACTGAATAGTACCAAGGGACACAGGCGCAAAGCTACAGGCCAGAGGATTTGGAAGTATGACAAAATGAACAGGGGCTTTCTTGTTGCAGTTGGAGAACTGGGTTGCTGAAGGTAAAGTCAAATGAAGGGCTGGGTTGGCATCTTGTTATCCAGCCCAAGAAAGGCGGAGAGTAAATTTGCATAATCCTAGAAGCAGAGCACTGAGTCACAGTTTGGACCTGTTTCCCTTTGGCTATATGAGAGCAGCAGCATCCCTTTCTCTGGCACCACCTACCTCTATCTCTGTACCAAGTCATCTGGCCAATGTGTTTGGAGCCTGGGAAAGTAGAGTCATTCCTCTCCCTAGTAGTGGCTGCTTCGCCTCCCTACACAAAGACCTTTGCTTCAGGTAGCTCATTGTGGCAGGAAGAGAGTTAGGCAGCTCAAGGCTGAATTCATAATTAGGTTTCACTTTCCTGGTGCTTTAAAATGTTAAAATTCTACCAGTTGTCTGGTCTTGCACACAGTTTCCCAGGTAAAACACGTTACGTAGAAGGTAACATTTTCAGAAGTGCCTAAATGACTAAGTCCCATTTTCAACAGTCAGTGAGACACTGGCACCAAAGTGCTTAAGTTATTTCTGAAAATGGGTCTGAGTTTCCTAAGTCCTTTTGGTGTTAGAAAATTTTCCCTTTAACCTCAACTTACACTTTAAAATATCAAACCTGTGAAAAATAAAAAAATGCCCGGGTCTTCTTTATATGAGGCACAACCTCCTGTTTTTTATTTTCCATTTGCTGATCCCCCTTTATAGGTGAGCATTTCAAGGTGCCTTGGATTTGGCCAGTACAAAATGGAAAGAGAATTCAACACTTCTCAGTTCCCAGCAGGAATTTTCCCATAATAAGGCATACAGGAGGCACATACCACTTATCAGCTACAATTAGACATTTCAGGAATTCAGTCATTTTTTCCATATGATTCAGTTCATTTCAAAGCTTTATATGTTCCTGACCAGAGAGGCAGACACTAAAAAATCTTTTTGAACTGAGAAATGTATTTAGTTACTGACATATTAGCCATGTTTTCAGGTACTGCCACAAAAGGATTTTCAGTTTTAGTACAATTGGCAGTATCAGCTCAGAACTGGCATACCAGGGACTTGCCTGTCAATATTAAAATATTTTGTATTGGAAAAGCATGCACAGTCCTGGATATCCCACTGCAAAGCAGCTGGCATCTTACTTTCATGAGCACTAATTTGATCAATAATATTAACAAATCAAAACAGCTTTTCCTTTTAAGGTGAGATTCTTAGCAGAGCAGATAGGAAACTAGGTCCCCCCTTCCCAACAAAAAATATTACAGAAAATGAAAATAAAGTGTTTTAGTTTAAATTTTCCACAGAGAATTTTGATTTTTCAACTAAAATGAAAAACACAATATTTTGATTCAGCAATGCTACAGTGGTGCCTCATGGGAGTTGTAATTTGGGTCCCTAATGTTCCCATTTTCTTTAGTAAGCTGGACTTTCAGGTATCACTACCTCTCTGATGGTGTGTTATGACTTCCCTATTTGTTAAGAAAAGATGCATCATGGGAGTCCATTGGCCATGGTACAGCATGGTAAATGACATCCAGCTCAGGACATGGCGCATGGGGGAGAATAGGGACTTCTGGGCTATGTCTACCTGACAGGGTTTTGTCAACAAGAACCCAGTTTTGTCGACAAAACCCACAAAGCATCTACATATACAATGGATTGTGTCGACTTTCTGTCACCAAAACTCAGCAATTCTGCCTTTGAGGACAATTTCTGTCAACAAAAAAACCGTGTAGATGCTCCTCTGTCAACAGACAGGGCTTCGAGTTCACCAGGTAGCCCTGTTTGCTGAGCTTCCGGTTGGCCGTTCTGTCAAGAGAGTGGCCTGGCAATCTGGTCACTCTCTGTCAACAGAGAGGAAAGCTTTTCTTCTGCTTTTGTGTGTGGACATGGTCTGTTGACAGAAGAACTCTCCTGACAGTAACTTCAGTCGACAGATCGCTGTGTAGATATAGCGTGGGTGTCTAGATTTCAACTCCCATAAGGCCTCATGATTGTATATTTAAACTGAAATGTTTCTGTTTTCAGACATACGGGTTTTCCACAAAAAATCTAAGTTTACTCTTAAGCAGGCAATTTTAGTTGAAACCCAATTTTTCACTAAAAAAAATTCTAGAAATAATTATCTTGCTTCCTTTAACATGAAGACAATGGTAACACAGCAGCAGCCATAGTCCTCAGTTCATAAAATCGTTTAATGAATTTGGGACATATTATCCTTGGTGTCATTTTTTTTTAAATCAATGACAAAATGCCTTTACAAAACCTTTCCCTAGATGGCTATGGAATAGTTGGCAATGCTAAGAAAGTAATTCTTGTTATTTTCCTCAGGCCAGGCACAGTTCTGAAATCCACTGTATAAATTTAGTCACACCATAAACTTTAGCAACCATAAGTAAAAGTTATCACCCTCACTGAATAGTGAAGTAACACTAGACACTTTGCAAGTTGCCATTAACGACAGGGTATTTGCCTGCTGTACTGCAGTAGCTATCAATGACATTTTCATTTGGGTCTACGTGTCTGGCAGGGAATCCAATGAGACAGCTATAAGAAGTCATGAAAAAAATCAGGTTAGTAGGTTAGTAGAACAGAAGTTGTATACAAGGCAGAAAAAAAAATCTGATTTCATTACTGGTAATATACTTTTATAATGTGGCTACAGCTAAGGAGATTTAGAAAAGCTGGAAATTATTGATTTCACTTTCCTTGCTTGGATAATTATCAAACATTTTTATATTTGGCATCAAAGCAGCTGAAAGGGTATTGTTAGAAAGAATGGACCCTCTTTTTTGGCTTATGGAATAAACTACAGGGAGAAGGGCTTAACATCAGAGAACATTCTGAAAAATACTTTTCCTTTCCAAATTTAGCTCAATGGGCTGCGTTTCCACAAGCAAATTAATCCAGAAGAAGGTGGCTCTCATCCAAAAGATCCTGGGAGTGTCTAAATACAAAAGCCATTCTTCCAAAAGCAATCCGTCAGAATGTGGCATCTCTTCCAGAGTCCAGATTCCACTTCCATTTCAGGAAGAGCATCCTCTTCTGGAAGATTCCTCCAGAGGAAAGTGCATGTAGATGCTTCACGAATCCCTCTTCCAAAAGAACAGCCCGCTTTGGCACTGACCACAGGTAGCTCAGAGATGTTCTACACAGCACCAGCAGAGCTCTATGGCCCGGTGTTCCAGCTGCCCTTAAAGAGGCAGCAAGTCCCATAGACCCTGTTGCACCAAGTTGATGGCACTACACCAGCAGGGACATGGGCCAGGTGCTAACACCTCCCTACACTGACCCGTGGGGTGGACACCTGCACCACTGGCTCCACAACAGGGAAAGCACATGGCAGCCCTGATGCATGGAGGGGCCTTGCAGAGAAATAGTCACAGGTGCACAGCAAACCCCTGCCCACCCCCCAACAGGCTGGCCATGCCCCAACCTCAGGGGTTCCACGCAGCAGTGCCTCCCAGCACACAGGCCTGCCCACGTGCAACACCCAGCACCCACATTCGCAGACAGTGCTGCAAGCTGCACATCCATGTGGAGTGCCTCGGGAATGGACGAGCCACGCACAGCCCACACACCATCCTCATGGGGACCCCTGTGTCTGGGCAAATCCCCCTTGCCCACAAGCCCATACCCCGCTGGGGCTGGTGGCATGGCCCACCACGCCCACCTGCCCAAATGATGTGCCATCTCCCCTACCTGGCCAGCCATACCACCCGAGAGCCGGGGGGACCCACCCACCCCACCTCTGCAGGGATCGCTGCCCTCCCAACCCCCATGGAAGCCCAGGCTGCACCCTGTGCAGGACACACCCACAGACCCACATCCCCATCCCCATCCTACACCACCCCAAAAGAAGACAGGGTACCCCTGTGCATAAGTGGGAGAGAATGGCACAGCCCAACCACGGTGTGCTTGCTTCAGTGACATCATTTATTTCATACAAAGAGCTATCTAAGTTGACTACAGTATTCAGTGCTGAAAGGGCCATCATAGCCATATATGTAAACCCACTTGAGGAGCTGACACCCATGTGTCCCTGGTGCCTGGAGAGGGTGGGCTGGGCTGAAGGGAGGATGGGGGGGCACTGGTTGGGCCAATGTAGCGCAGCACCCAGCAGCCACAAGGAACTGGCCCTGGCTCCCTGGGGACCACTCACAGGGCCAGGAACTCCAGTCGGCAGGCATCCTGAATGTGGAGTGCCATGAAGTCATTCTTGGGCCCACGGGCCACGTAGGATTCCTCATAGGTGGGTACAGCCTCACCCAGCCAGACCTGAAGGGAAGGAGTCCTCCCTTTCTACAGTGAGGTTCTTCAGGACACAGAAGGCCAACCCAACCTGCAGGACATCCTCCACCCCATGTTGACAAATGTCATGAGGGTCTGAAAGCACACTCACAAGTGGGCAAAGGCACACTCCATGGGGGAGAAAGCCCAGTCCAGGTGCCCATCGAAAAGCCCTTGGGATGGCTCAGAGCACCCACTGTAGGGCTGCATCAGCCATGGCAGCAGGGGGCAGACCAGGTCACCCACCACACACAAGGGCATGCTCACATCCCCGATCACGCATTCATGCTGCAGGATGAAAGTCCCGGACTCCATCCTGTGGTACAGGCTGTAGGCCCGGAACATGCATGCCTCATGGGCCGGACCCAGGCTGCCCACGCAGATGTCCATAACACAGCCCCAATGGTCTGCTAGTGCCTGCAGCATGACGGAGTGACAGCCCATGCAGTTCACGTCGCAGTCAGGGCCCCGGTCCAGGGCATAGATGGAGATGTGTGTCATGTAGAGCACACCAACGCAGTTCAGGAAGCCAAGGCCTGTGAACCCCATGACCACCTTGTCCAAGTACTTGTAGCACACCAGCATGCAGAGCAGCACGTGGGTGATGGCAGCAGTCACCAGCCAGGGAGGGAGTGTGGGCACTCTCAGGGCTGGGAACCCAGCTGCCCCAACCCCTCCAGTCCTGCCACTCATGGGCCCTGTGGGGAAAATATCCCCTCCCAGTGGGGAAGCCAATCCAGCAGCAGGCCCAACTTCAGCTGGGGTAGCACAGGTGCTCAGGGCCAGGTTTCACAGCCTCCCCCATCCCAGTGCCGGAGCTGTGAGCAGAGTAGGCCTTACCAGACAGAGGGCAGTGCCTATTGTGGGCTTGCTCACCCCGAACTGCTGCCCCACAGCCCAGTAGCTGTGTGTGGTGGCAAGTCTCCAGATGGCGATGGTTACCCACTTCTGCATGGTCACCGCAAGCTGAATGAGGATGTTCTGGTGACAGAGGTTTGGGGCGAGGCACCTTTAGAGCTCCATGATGGTGTCCCTCCTCACGTGAAAATCCTGCAGCCAGCACACATCATCCCACGCACGGAAGACCACCCGATCCCAGCAGGTGGGGCTGGCCTTGGGGCCACAACCACAACTGTTGGGCATGGGAGGGGCCCAGCGAGGTTGGGGTGCTGGCTCGGGGGGACCAGAACATTCCCCAGCACCTGGAACACATACATAATGGCAGTAGGAGGCCAGCAGGCAGGTCAGAGTGTGCAGGCAGGCATGGGGAGGCCCATACTTCCGGGGGCTGGGGTTCTGCCATGTGCAGTGCCTTGCTTTCCCTGCACTGGACAGACACATCCAGTGGCCTCCCTTGGAATGCACAGGGAGTGCAATATGCAACACACAAGACCAGGGGCTCCTCGGTTTGTGCCATGGCTGACAGTGCCAGGAGGCCCTGTATGGGTGTGCATGGCGTGATCCCACCAGAAGCGCTTGGTAGCCATGCAACACTGGGTGTGTGTACAGCTGCCATGACCCAGCTCCCCATGGCATGTGGCTGAGAGCATGTGGATGGTCAGGGCCATGAGCTACTGTGCACCACACTCTCACGGCCAGCTGCTTGCATCAAACATGGCCAGTAGCCAGGTAGTAGCCACCATGGTGCCAGCTGGGCTGAGCATGGAGACTCTCTGGCTGGCAACCACGGGGCCCCACCCCCCAATGCTTTCAATGCTGTAACAACCAAGAAAACCCATGTCAGGAAGCTGAGAGGGTGGAAGCTGTGAGCACATGCAGCCCTGCCAGATGTGCCCCACAGACACCCCAGAGGCAGCGGGAGACTCCATGGCCAGCAACCAGCTACCCCAGGGTGAGACGTGCCTGACCGGTGTGTAGCCTGATCTTAGCTTAATTTAGTTATCATACATGGTTTAGGTTAGTACTTATTGCGTTATAATAGACATTGAGAAGCCATGGCAGTCTAGCTAACTGAGGCCTCGAAGGGCCTACGCCTACCTATCTTTCCTGTCAGCGGTAACACCTAAACTCCCCCACATGCCCACACCATGGTAAGTGGTCATCCAGCTAAGTAAAATCATACCAGATTACAGATATTTCTGGATTAGACAGTACCAGATTAGAGAGGTTCAGCCTGTGTATGGCACCATAGCAATGTAGGCAATGAACTTCCCAGTTTACAGGTGGCATGTATGAGCAGCACAACAAATTATGGAGCACCTCACAGACATGGGCAGCTGAACAAGTTCATAACACCAGCAGCCTGTCAGCCACTCAAGCACTCTCCTCTGGCATGTGCCTTGCAGGTTAGCAATGGCTGTACCCCAATTCCGGAATCCCTTTGAATAATATATTTGGGATGACCAGTCCCTGACTCTGATTACTCTTAGAAATTCGAGATCCTCTGCTCTCAAAGGTTCAATATTGCCCAATTTACCAGCTTTACCTTAAACTACCGTTCCTGTACACCACACAGCCCTTTAAGAGCACGTGCAATAAAACAAAAATGTTTTTTAAAGAAAGAATGAACATAGAACTAGAAATGAGAGGAAACAACAGCAAAAAAAATAATAAATTGCAAACCTTATCAATAGTTACCTCTGCTATTGAACAGAGTAGTCTTTGCCCCAAAGCTCAATTCAGTGCAAAACTGCCTGATTTCACAAGAACCAGGACAGAAACATTCATAAAACCCTCTTGTTTCTCAAGTGATTTCCTCAGTAAATAGATCAACAGTGCCTTTACTTTCCATTCTGTTATAGTGAAACAGCTGTTGTCTTTATTCATAGGCAGGCCAATCTCCTGCATGATATAAAACGTTCCTTTTAACCTCCAAATGGTTTTGATCATTTGCAGTTGTCTTCCATAGTTTCCCCTTGACTGTTGTGGGACGTGGACACAGTAGACAACAGAACTTTGCATGACCTTACCAGCTGACTAGCCAGGGGTGACTGATCCCTCTTGCTTGAATGGATCATCAATGAACCACCTTCCCCCCGGTTACTAATTGCTACTCCAAATTCACAAAGTATACTTGCAATATAAATACATTATTCTCTAAAAATTACCTCCACATACATCTCACAATGATTCAGAATCTTAACAAGTTACAAGCTTTCAGTAGATACTTTACATGTTACTCTTTGTGCATAAATATCCTATAAGACACTTGTTTCATATAGGATTAGGCATTACATCCAAGTAGCCAGAAGAGAGTCTACACACATTTTCCCTTACTTCAAAGTAAACTTCAAAGGAGGGAGCCCAACTTTGAAGACCTTACTCCATTCCCTGGAATGAAGTAGTGCCTTATTTCGAAGTTTAACTTTGAATTAAGCTGTGCGTAGATGCTCAACTTCAAAGTTGCTTACGTCAAAGTTGTACTTCGAAGTGAGTCACTTTGAAGATATTTTTGTAGTGTAGACACAGCCGTAGTTAGTTTGTCAGGTGGGGAGTGAGATTTACTTGTAAAGAACACAGGACTCTGCACCAAGGGAGTCTCTGTGTCACAGTTCCCCTCGAGTATCTGTCTTACCCTAAGTAGATAAGAGCCTGGTACTATTATAAGTTAATAGAGTTCGTCTCTAGCTTACATCATAACTTTTGTTTTTTATAAATGATCTCTGCACGTAAGCATGGGATCTGTATACAGGTTTGTTTCAGCAGGATTTGTCCAGGTATAATCCCTGCCCCTGGGACCATCCTTAAGATTTATGGTGCCCTACATGGAGGTTGCTCCACAGGTTGGGAGCTGCACTAAGGGATGTGGGGATGGGAGAAGAAGCAGGGCAAGAAAACAAAGGGTCAGGAACCTGGGGGGTGCTGCAGCAACCCAACAATTCATGTGGGGTCCCAGCTGCTACCAGTCCTGTGCCCAGGGTTCCAGCTGCCACCCAGGCTTCCGCTGCCAGCCCCATGCCCTGGATCCCACATATGCAGCATGCAGCTACCTAGGGAACCACTACATTTGGATACTTGGTACCCCACATTTAGTCGTGCCCCATGTACCTGTATATTTTGCATATACCTTAGGATAGCTGTGACTGTCCCTGGCTGCCTGATGTGGGTTGAGGAGCAAACCTTCGCAGCCCCAGCAGGCTTTCTCAGGCAGCTGTTGTGGTGCACAGAACAGTGCCCCAGCAGCCAACATGAGAAATGGCTGGTCTGTCCCCCTCCTCTCTCCACCCAACCCAGCTCCCAGAGATGGGACTGAGTGTACAAGTGGGGCAGGCACAGCAGGAGGACAGAGCCTCTCTCCCTCCCATCAGCAGGCCATTCTGAGGAGCAGTTGACCACACAGCGTCCCCCGCCCCACCATGTCACCTCAGGCATCACTATAGAATCTACTTCTGCATGTAACTCGCTTTTCTCTACTCACTTTTATAAGTGTCTCTCTGATTGTCCAGCCTTGGGCTAGCTTTGGACTCATCAAATAAAATACAGATTCTTCTGAGGGATGTGAAGCCTTAAGGCTACTTAGCTTTTACTTCCCATTTTGTTATATCGTAAAAGAATGGTACATTTTCTAACTAACCTCAATTCAGACCTGATATATCTCTGAGGACCTCAGTAGAGGTTTGCTAGGGAAAGATTTGGCCAGTATTTTTTGCTTTCATTTTGGCCATTTTTTTATCTCCAACATATGGAGCAGTTACAAGTTCCCAATGCATCAGTGGCATATTGTTTGACAGGAGCAGGTTGCTCAAAGTGCCTAAAGGCCTAAGTTACTGTTACCGTCACGCACCACCACTGATTTTATGAGCATAGATGTTGGCAGAAATCTGACTGACCAATTAAAACTCTGGGGAAGGATGAATCCACTGGATAAAATGACAGTAAATCAATTTCCTAGCATTGTAACAGAGAGAAAGCCGTGCTAGTCTATATACTATCAAAACAAAAAAGCAGTAAAGTAGCACTTTAAAGACTAACAAAATAATTTATTAGGTGATGAGCTTTTGTCGGACAGACCCACTTCTTCAGACCATAGCCATACCAGAACAGACTTTGGTTCTCTGTTCCTTAAATATTGAGTCTGTTCTGGTATGGCTATGGTCTGAAGAAGTGGGTCTGTCCGACAAAAGCTCATCACCTAATAAATTATTTTGTTAGTCTTTAAAGTGCTACTTAACTGCTTTTGTGTTTCAATTTCTTAGAGTTTACAACGGGTCATTTCTACTGTTAAGTTTAGTAATATCTGCAAATCCCAGTCCATGCTTCTATGGAAGTGGAATCTTTTATATATATGGCTATTGAAATGGGAGAAATAAGAAAAGATTCCACTTCCATAGTCATAAAAAATTTCGGTGAAATCTTTGAAATACTTTAATGCCCAAATTTGCAGTAGATAAAAACCCTTGTAAATAAAACCTAATTTACTAACATGTGGTGCTAATTTGATTACTCTAGATAAAAGTCTTCATAGGGTCCTTTGGCACTTACTGCAGTGTGAAACTAGAAAGATAATTTGCTAAGAAAAAAGTGCAAGCTCTTTTTGGCACCTTGAAATGTGTTCAGTTTGTTTTGTGCCTTTGCATTTGAGTGAGCACTGCAGCGCAAATTGGGCACAATTAGCAGCACAGTTTTTAAAAAATACAGCTCAGTTCTGGTGCTAATTTGCCCTTGCAATAACACCAATTTCCCTTTTATTTACACTCAGTAAGCTCAGAGTAAGCTCACAGGCTAACAGCGAGGAAAGCTTTCGACAATTCTCATTTGTATAGCATAGAGCAAAGAACTCATTGTGCCCTATGTGAAATGAGTAAGATATCTCAGTCCAGTTTCCAGCGAACATGTGTCTACATCACAAAATCTGCCACCACAGTTGGCACTAATTGGCAGTCTTAGCAGAGTGGCAAAGCAATGAATGAGCCATGGATATCAAACTAACATTTTACCCCTACAGGTGGTCCTTTCAGGTCAGGACTGAGGCATGCATTGTTTGGGCAGGGCAGAGAAGTTTGCACTGCTGGTACCCATTTTGTGGATTGATACAGGATTTCAGTCTCCAATGCATTCTTTGTGAAGATTAGACTCACACCGATAAAGAAAAGATGTGTAAAATTTAAAAAAATGCCTCCAAACACATGGCAATTTTTTTCCCCTCTCATCCTTAGTACACAAACCCCAGTACACTGGTAAAACAGCTCACTGTGGTCAAGTCCAAACCAAAAGATTAGGACATCTGCTGCTTTCTCTGCCTTTTATTGACCAGTTTAAGGACTTGACTCTGCAGACTTTACAACATGTAGTTCCTTTTGTACCCATTTTCTGAGCCTGATCCAAAGCCTCCAGATATCAATAGAAATAGTCCAACTGACTTCAATGGACTGTGGAGCTATGACAGTGACCATGGGAAAAAGAGGAATCCTTGCTAAACAGGCAAACCTTGACCAGTTATAACAGAATACCGGAGAAAAGCAGAAATTATAAATTAATTTCTATGACCACTCACAGCAGTAATCTAAGTTTAAGGTTGTGTCTACACTTACTAAAAACTTCAAAATGGCCATGCTAGTGGCCAAATGGAAGAATACTAACGAGGCACTGAAATGCATCAGCTGATAGGAATAAGGGGATTTCGATGTTGGCAGGGTCCTTTCAAAAAAGACCCCCATGTAGACAAGCCACGGGCAAGCAAACTGCGGCACTTTCGAAGTGCTGTGGACAGTGTCATGCTAATGAGGTGCTGAATATGCATCTCAGCACCTCATTAGTATTCTTCAATTTGGCCACTAGCATGGCCATTTCAAAATTTTTAGCAAGTGTAGACGTAACCTCAGAGTTCTATTCCACCAGTCAGGAAACACAGTCATGCCACATGTTTTGTGATTCTAGAATGGGTAAAGAGAGTGGAAATGGCTCAAAGAAAACACCGACAAAGAACCGGGAGCATCCCTTGGCCACTATACAGCTGACTCTAAGTGTTTGTCACTGACCCCCACAACCCAACCTGTGCCATAAGGATCACGTCAGTGGGTAGGAGGACATAGTTCTGGCTAGTCTACTATTTCTATGTTCCATCAGATACTGTGGTAAGTAAGAGCATAAATTAGAACAACCTTGAGGATGCAACAATTTACACTACAGCTAAGCAAGGCCTCCAGTCAAGCTAACAGTTTCAGGAAGTGCTAAGGTGGCTAAAAGCCATTTTTGCCCATTTTCCTCCACTCCTGTGATTCATAGATTTTATAGTTGGCGAGATCATTGTGACCATCCAAGCAAGGCTCCTCCCACGGGCCAAGGAACTTCCCCAGATAATTCCTTTTGCACTACATTATACACATATCTGTCTATTTATAGATATATATCGAAAAATAATACAATCTTGATTTTGAAATTATGTACGAAAGGAGACAAAAACTCAGAATCTGGTCCTTTATTTGGACAAATAACTTTGAACGATGAATATATTCCAGAAATTTGTAATCTGCCCACAAACACTTCAATCATGAAATAAAGAAGCAAGAAATGGTAGTCAAAATATTACTTTTCAAGTTTTCACCCAACATCAGAACCAAAGCTATGTCTACACAGCACAATTCATTCAGTAATATGATTTTAATGCTGAGGCAGCACATCACTAAGCAGGTCTATTATAATTTCTCCCTGATAAGGGAGAAGAGTTATTGAAAGTGGTCCAATGAGCAGAAAAAGGGATAATATTGAACAATGGAAATATTAGACTGAAAGAAACCGATAGTGACATTAAATAGAATGTGGTACAGTCGCCCACAGACAGTAAGAGAAGCCCTACTTTTTGTGATATGAAACCAGAGTGACAAAACATTAAATATATTAAACATTAGATATAGTATAGGGGTTGGATTAAATGGCTTAATACAAGAATCATTTATTTCACTCTACGCACACACATTTTAATAATGTAATGTCTGATGTGTAAGAACTTGATACATAAAATAAATTACCTGCTTTAAAAGAAAAGTATGTTCAGTACCCAAACCTGTACAAATAAAAAGCAGGTGGCTAGATAACTACCTGTTTTGTGACATCACTGCAACTTTTTAAATAAGAAAGAAAGAAAATGGTTTGAAAATTAGAGAGAATGAAGAGACAAGGCATAAAAATTATTGTATTATCTTACAGTGAAAATATGAGAAGAGCAAAAGATAACTTGATTACAGTGTATAAATACATTCATGAAGACAAAATACTGGCTATTAAAGGGTTCTTTAATCTAGAATAGAAAGGTATATTAAACACCAATAGCTGGAAGTTAAAATCAGGCTAATTTAAAGTGATAATAAAACATAAATTTTAACAGTAATGATGGTTTACCATTTACACACACTGTCAAGAGAAATGATTGTGTCTCCATCTCTGGATGTCTACAGATCAAGACTACATGCTTTGTTGGGAACACACGCTTTAGTGAAACACTAATTAGTGGATTCAGTATGATGTAATTGGATGGAATTCTATGGCATGTGTTAAGTAGGAGGTCAGATTGGATTATGGAGAGAAATTTCCTCGTCTTAAAAGCTATTTAAAAACTGCCCTATCCAGTCCACATACAGTCCTTCTACTTAAAAAGTCCCTTCTAGCAAAACTGAGTTGACTTGTACATGCATTACTTGTTATTGCACCCTTTCCTCCAACCTGACTACTTGTCTGATATTGAATAATTGAAAGAATATGAGTGGTATATTCTAGGATCATCATGTAACAAAGCATGGAAGAAGTACCTAGCAAATGAGAGGAATAGACTGAAGGTTGACGGATAGTGTTTTCCCCTTTTCCATCCATTCACTAGCCAGGAATAGGAACAGGCCGACTTCTAACGTATGTCTCCAAATCATAATTTGCTTCCATTTTGCTTCATTGTAAATGTACACCCTTTTGGTGGCACATCTTACTTATCCCTCTATGCCAGTCTAGTGCATTGGCCAGCACACGTGAGAAGGCACAGAGTCTTAGTTGCACCCATTGTCCAACTGTTTTTGCTCTCATTGCCTACCTGCATGAAAGGACAAGGAGAAGCTTGGTAGAAACTACAGCTTTCTTCTGCAAGCAGCAGTAATGCAAGCAGGGAGCAAGTGGTTTCCTGTCACCAGTCACTGTATTCTCTTGCACCAGAGGCTTCGTGTTTAAGCTCAGTGAGAAAAGGTATAGCCAGAAATGTGTATGGAAACAAGACATTGGTTGAAACAAGTCCCTAAGTAAAGAACCAGCACATGTAAGCCTCCACAATACAAGCTTTGCATCTGTGTTTTGATCCCTCACTCTTCCAAAGTTCAAACTGACTTTATTTCAGTAGGAAAACATTCAAAATTGGCTCTTCGTTTGAATTCTAAACCCTTGAAGTCTAAGGCCAGGTCTACATTCAGGGATAAAATTGAATTTAAGGGTCTTAGGTCAATTTTATAAATGACCAGCCTTCACCACAGTGCTCTGTAGGTCGATTTTAAGGGCTTTAAGTTTGACTTCTGTACTGCCAAATTCACTGGGAGTAGTTCCTAAACGTCGATTTTTCAATGTCGACCTATACAAATGCAGCATTATTAAAATTGATTTTATTAGCCTCCAAAACTATACCACAATGCTCTTCAATGTGTCCTTTCTGGTCATCGCTTCACCTCTGCTGCTCTCCAAGGCTACGTCTACACGTGAAGCCTACATCGAAATAGCTTATTTCGATGTTGCGACATCGAAATAGGCTATTTCGATGAATAACGTCTACACGTCCTCCAGGGCCGACAACGTCGATGTTCAACTTCGACATTGCTCAGCCCAACATCGAAATAGGCGCAGCGAGGGAACGTCTACACGTCAAAGTAGCACACATCGAAATAGGGATGCCAGGCACAGCTGCAGACAGGGTCAACAGGCGGACTAGCGCTTCCGGGGCAACAGCTAGCTGCTCCCTTAAAGGGCCCCTCCCACATACACTCAGCCTGCACAGCACGCGGTCTGAGGAGCCATAGGCACACAGACCCCGGGCGCCGCAGTCATGGACCCCCAGCAGCAGCAGCAGCAGCAGCTAGAGGTCCACCCAGCCCTCCCGGCAGGAGCAGGGCTTGCCCTGGCCCATGCCATGTGGGAGGCAGCTGAGTACCTTCTTGCCCCAGGGGAGGAGATGCCCCCAGGGCAGCAGGGCTCAACCCCTACCCCTGCAGCACCCCGCTCCACCCCCCGCCTCACACGCCGGCGGCTGTGGAGCTACCCCACCAGCACCGACTGGTGGGAGCAGCTGGCACTTGGGGAGTGGGACGACGACCACTGGCTCAGGAACTTCAGGATGAGCCGGCAGACATTCCTGGAGCTGTGCCAGTGGCTCACCCCTGCACTCAGGCACCGGGACACTGCCATGCGGCGTGCCCTCCCTGTGGAGAAACGGGTCGGCATCGCTGTCTGGAAGCTGGCCACTCCGGACAGCTACCGATCCGTGGGGCAGCAGTTTGGTGTCGGAAAGGCCACCGTCGGGGCTGTCTTCATGGAGGTAAGAGAACCCATGGGGGGAGGCCAGGCCAGGGCAGGGCAGGCCAGGGCAGGGCAGGCCAGGGCAGGGCAGGGCAGGGCAGGGGGGCCAGGGCAGGCCAGGGCAGGGTAGGCAGGGCAGGCCAGGGCAGGGGGGCCAGGGCAGGGCAGGGCCACACACACCCTGCTCACCCCTCATTGGGGCTGTCCCATGTGCTTTCTCTGCAGGTCGTGCGTGCCATCAACGCCATGCTCCTGCACAGGCTCGTGAGGCTGGGGGACCCACATGCCACCGTCGCCGCCTTTGCCACCCTGGGCTTCCCCAACTGCTTCGGGGCTCTGGATGGGACTCACATCCCCATCCGTGCCCCGCATCACAGTGGAGGATGATACCTCAATCGGAAGGGCTACCATTCTGTCGTCCTGCAGGCCTTGGTGGACAGCCGGGGACGTTTCCAGGACATTTACGTGGGCTGGCCTGGCAGCACCCACGACGCCCGGGTTTTTCGGAACTCGGGCCTGTGCCGCCGGCTGGAGGCGGGGACCTACATCCCCCAGCGGGAGATCCCTCTGGGGGACACCACCATGCCCCTCTGCGTCATCGCAGATGCGGCCTACCCCCTCCGGCCATGGCTCATGCACCCCTACACGGGCCATCTCTCCGCTAGCCAAGAGCGCTTCAATGAGCGCCTGAACCGTGCGCGCCAGGTGGTGGAGAGCTCATTTGGCCGCCTCAAGGGACGCTGGCGATGTCTCCTGACCCGCCTGGATGCGGGCCCCAACAACATCCGCCAGATTGTGGGTGCCTGCTGCGCCTTGCACAACCTCGTGGAGAGCAAGGGGGAGACCTTTCTGCAGGGCTGGGCCGCGGAGGCCAGCAGGGCACACGTGCAGCCACCTGCTGCCCCCAGTCGGCAGGTGGACCCCGAGGGGACCCAGGTCCAGGAGGCCCTGTGGGCCCACTTCAACCAACAGGCCGCGGGGTGAACTCTGCCCAGGCCCCCCACTGCCCGCCCCTTCCTCCCCCACACTCCTGCCCCAACGCCCACACCATGGAGCACCCCACCGCCCCCCCCTCCCACTTGTCCTGGACTAATGACAGCACGAACTTGTGGCTGAACGTAAACTTTTTTTGGTCTTTCAGAACCTTTTTTGTTTTTTGTATGCAAATAAATAAATATGTGAAACACAAACCAAAAAGTAGGGACAAACATTCAACAAAAGCAAGATGTGCATAAATAAAACAATACAACAACAAAGCAAACAAGTGTGTGCCATCAACAAAAAAGAAAACCAGGGAGGAGAACGGGGAGAACTATTTACATGGGGGGGACGGGGCAAACAGGGGCACCAAAAAAAACCAGTCCAACTATATACAACAAGGGGGGGGCCACGTCCCGGGCCCCTTGCCCCTAGAGCCCAGCACTGGGCGTGCCCGGCCGGGAGCCCCGCCGTGCCTGCAGTCTGGTCCGCGGCTGGGTGGGAGCGGGCTGGACCGGAAGGTATTGGTGCCAGCGAGTCTCAGGTGGCTCCAGGGGTCCCTCGGCGCTCTAGCCCTCGCGTGTGGGTGGTGGGGCGACGGCCGGAGCAGCTGGTGGTGGGGCTGCAGGAGCGGGCACAGCGGGCGATGGCTCGGCCGGCGCGGCATGGGGGGCCAGGTACTCAACCAGCCGGTTAAATGTCTGCATATAGGCCCCCCATGCCTCCTGGCGCCAGGCCAGCGCCTGCTCCTGCAGCTGGAGGTGCTGCTCCAAGACCTCCAGCTGCCGGCGGAGGATGGCCAGCAGCTGGGGGTCCGTCACCGTCGCCGGTAGTAGGCGCGGGGTACGCCGTCTTGCCCTCCGTGGGGCCGGTCGTTCCTCAGCCGAGGGGCTGCCCTGTAGCGATGGTCCCGGAGGGCTCTCCGGGACAACTGAGGCCTCGCCGGCGCTCTCTTCCGGTCCTTCGGATGGTGCAGGTGCAGGTGCAGGACACAGGAGAGGAGGGGGGAAAGAAGAATGGAGACAGGCGTTAGTGTGGGCCCCGAGCCGTGGCCTCTGTCCCCCCCGCCCTGTGCCACAGGTTCCCCATCCCCGTCCCCGGGAGATGCTGCTGTGATGGATGGGGTTCAGGGGTCCCCCTGCCCTGCACCCCGTCCCCTGGTGGGAGCGACTCTCACTTCACCCCGCAGGGTCTGAGAGCAGGAGAGCTTTCTTAGGCCACAGATGGCCAGTTTCTGGCAGGAGTGACAGCACCAGCTGTCGGAAGAGACAGTCCTTCCAACCCGTCGTGGGGAGAAGACCCCAAGGGGGGCCCCTCTGGGATGCAGATTTCCCCCTCCTCTGGCTGGCTGCCTACCAGCTCTCCCTTCCCCTAGCCTCTACCTGTGGCCCCCTCCCTCGCCCCCCAATTCCAAGCCAGCTCGGCTCCTCCCTCCTGTTTGTTCAGGGCAGAGGTGTCACCTGCCAGCTGTAGCGCCAGGATCCTCCTTTGGCCCTGGGAGCTCTTCGGCTCTTGTGGCTCATATGTAGCCTGAGTCTCCCTTTGGCACTCCCCCCACTCCATCACATGCTGCTGCTGCGGGGTGTCCCACCCCCTCCGCCCGGGGGCCCCTCGAGGCTCCGCTCCCCCCTGGCCCGGGGATGGGGCATGGCACTGTCATGCGGGGGGGGGGGCAGGGGCTGATGGCTGCAGTGCTGTGAGGGCCATGGCCCTGGTGTCCTTGGGGCCATGGCCATGTGAGCGTGTGGGGGGCCCTGGACACATCTCTGTTACCCCTGCCCCTCAAGCCCAGGGGTGTCCACCAGAGAGGGGTACCTACCTGTGGGTCCGCTCCCACGGTCCGGAGATCCCTGGGGGTCGGAGGCCCTGCTGCTGCTCCACGATGGCAGGAGGAGGATCTGCAGGCTGGATTCTGCGGACGAGGAGCCCCCCTCCTCCTCCTCCTCCTGCCGCGATGTCCCGGAGATGGCCTCCGGGGGGGGCCCCCGGGTTGCGGGGCTTGCCTCCGGGGCGGACTCCGGATGCAGGGCCTGCTGGGCCTCGTCAGCCGAGGTGTCAAGGGTGGCCGGAGGGGAGGAGGTGTGCCGGGAGCCCAGGATGTCCCTGAGCTCCCTGTAAAAGGGGCAAGTGACGGGGGTGGCCCCAGATCGGCTAGCCGCATCCCGGGCCCGGGCATAACCCTGCCGCAGCTCCTTCACCTTACTCCTCACATGATCCGGAGAGCGGGCAGGGTGACCCCGGGCAGCCAGGCCATCGGCCAGCCGAGCGAACGCATCCGCGTTCCGCCTCTTGCTCCCCATTACCTGGAGCACCTCCTCCTCGCTCCAGAGCCCCAGCAGGTCCCGCAGCTTGGCCTCCGTCCAGGAGGGGCCCCGCTGCCGCTTCCCAGCCTGGCTGCCCTGGCTCCCCTTGGGGGGGGTCCCCTGGGGGCACTGGGGGGGGCTGCTGGCTTGCCATTGCAGCTGTGTGGGGGGCTGATGGCTGTGCAGGCTGCCCGCGTGTGCAGGCTGCAGCCTGCACGTTGCCTCAGCTTCCTGTAGAGTCAGGGCGGGGGAGGGGACCTTTAAGGGTACGCTCCACGCAGCCACCAGTGAGCTGCGGGGCTGGAGAGAGCGTCTCTCAACCCCCCAGCTGATGGCCGCCATGGAGGACCCGGCAATTTCGACGTTGCGGGACGCGGATCGTCTACACTGTCCCTACTTCGACGTTGAACGTCGAAGTAGGGCGCTATTCCTATCTCCTCATGGGGTTAGTGACTTCGACGTCTTGCCGCCTAACGTCGAAGTTAACTTCGAAATAGCGCCCGACACGTGTAGCCGCGACGGGCGCTATTTCGAAGTTAGTGCCGCTACTTCGAAGTAGCGTGCACGTGTAGACACAGCTCAAGTGAGCAGGAAGGAGGTGACAGGAAGCAGTGGTCATGAGCCTGGGAATTTTGAATTCATTTCCTTTCCTCTCTGGCCAGCATGGCAAACAGATATCAGTACCATAACTCTGCAGCACACCTAGTAGCTGTGAGTTCCAAGGGTTGCAAAAGAACTCCATCATGGAACCACCAGGAGATCCAGGACCTCATCATTGTAATGGTGGTGGTGGGGGCAAGGGAGGGGGAAGAAGGTATCTTCATGCAGCTCAAAACTAGCAAAAGAAAGGTTAATACAGCAAACCCTCGAGTTAATGGACCCTGATGCAGCCACTTCAGAAATAACAGATGCTGTCTGCCAGCCTCCCACCCCAAAACCTGCTAAATAAATGCCAGAGACTCATCAGACCTGCTTCTAGGGCTGGAGGAGCTGCTGGAGCAGCTGAGGCTGGTGGGGCTGGAGGGGCTACTGAAGGGCCAGAGGAGCCGGGGGGGGGGAGTTGTGGCAGGGCGCAGGAGCTCTCCCCTCACAACCCCATGTGCATGAAGCATGTTGGTGCCTGGCCACCACTACCTGAAATGGTGCTGAGCAGCAACCCTGGTGTCAGAGGCTTTACCTTTGCATGGGCGGATTGTAGAAGGGGGTTGGAGAAGCCGCAGTGCTAAGAGCTGCAGGAGGTGGAAGGAGCCAGGACGACATTCAGCGCCTCTCCTGGTAATTGGGAGAGGGAGATGGAGGTGTGAAAGGAAGAATGGCGCAGGAGGGGGGAAGGGAAGGGTATAACCTGTATAACCAGTATAACCATTCAGATATAACAGACTTTCGGCATTAATGGACACCTCTTCCCCCCATTAGTACATTAAATCGAGGGTTTACTGTATTTATGCAAAGATATCACAACACATGATTCAGAGAGGGTACACCAGGGATGTTCAGCCGTGCTGCATTAAAATCAAGGAGCTCCATCAGAATTACTAAAAGAGCAAAGGAGCTAATGGTTGGTCTGGGGCATCTCTCCAGAAATGCCGCTATTATGATGAGCTTCATTTGGGAGACAGACACAATGTCTCCCCTGCAAAAAGCATGGATTCCTCAATAAGTGTTGCTTGGCAGGATAATGAAGCAGGGTCTGAGTTGGTGAATGAGGAAGAGGTGGATGACAGAGGGGTGCAAGCAAGTGCAGAAGCTGATCCTGCAAGCCGGGACCTGTTTCTCAACTTGGAGCCTGTCCCTTCATCCAGGAGGAGGCTTTGGAGGCAAACCAGGATGCTGGAGAGGGCACTTCTGGTGCATATGCTTTTTTTCTACTGATAATATTGTGCTGCAGTCATTGTCAGGGAGGTAAGTTTCCTGTTTCCCTTAGAACAGCTTGTTAATATTTCTGCTGATGGAGCGCTGATCATGTTTGGACATCTCACTGAAGGTCTTAGACAGGCACTTCTGGATTTGCCTCATGAGATTTTTGGGGAGACCTGATTTGTCCCTGCTTCCACAGTAAGACACCTTACCATGCCAAGCCACCAGTAAGTTACCTTGAATCATGGCCTCACAGAGCATTCTTGCAAGTTTTCCAGCTTTGTACCTGGACAGGATGAGCATTCATTCTTTATCCCTTTCCTTATTCTGAGGGAGCTGATGTCTCCTTTGGCAGGCAAGAATGGGTGAGAAGTTTTGTGAGTTACTGCAGGGACTTCTAACGATTTTTTTGCCTGTGATCCACCCACCACAGAGCAAAACTAATGCAGTCTGACTGGCTTTTAAATCATGGTGCAGCAAGTCCCTCCCACCCCTCAGGGTTATTGGGTGATCGGACCCTGCCCTTTTTTCATTCATTCTGCATGGGCATTAACTTCAAAGTATACCACATCACAGTGTCGGAAGTCATCACAAAACACTGCACCAAACATTGAAGCAGCTGCAGATCCATGTTTTTCTGTGCTATGGTGGGTGGCAGGCATTATAAAAGCAGCACAAAAATTCCTTTGGCCATTTCTTTTCAGCAGGAAGCAGGAAGTGACGGAAATGTACTTTGGGATGGTGGCATCAGAAACCAAGAACTTCTTTCAGTAATTTTTTTTTCCCACAAGACACTGGCTCGTAATTCCAAAATGCAATGGGTCTGCAGGACCTGTGGGATAGACTCCCACAATGCACTGCTGCCACAGTTGAACTTAGGCAATCTAATGGAGACACACTAAGTCGACTTTGCAAGCAGTTTCAGATACTCAACTTTGACTTTATAAAATCTAGTGTTAAAAATAGACTTCAACAAAATCAACTTTATTCCCCAGTGTAGACACACCCTAAGAGCATTTGAAACTGGGTTTGAGTTCATGTCCCCCTCCATTTACAAAGATTCTTCATTCAGAAGTGATCTGAATAGAATCCAGATTTCTCTTCCAAAGAAGTGTTAGTTCTGCGGTGCTATCAGAAGTGCCAGCTTTTTTTTATCAGGAAAGTCATTAAAGCAGGTAGGACAAACCATGCACACGCATCCAATGTCTTCTGTAGAAGCTGTTGTTTTTGTAAGGTCACTTTTGTAGTCATACCCACACAAGACAAATAATTTTCTGGTTTGTTTTGACCAATGTGTTATCCAGAAACTTGGCTACCTAAACGGGATGTTAAACTGGCTGATTTCTCCAGATAGGTACTTTAATTTTTTTTGGGGGGGTGTGTGCTACCTACAAAGGTATCTGCTCTGTTTATATAGTACTTCTTATATTGCCATTCTCCAGTTGAATCATTTCATAGCAATTCACCTGACTCCATCACAAATCACACCAACACAAATTTGTCATTTAAAGCTTAACATATTTTCTTACTTTGTCTTGTTGACGTTTCACAGTCACTTGGAATCAGGTGGAAGATGAAGGAAAAGCAGTTGCTTTCCAGAAGACACGACACGTACCAGAAAAGAACTGCCGTCTAGTCCATCATTTCTTTATTCTGAATATGAGTTAGCTTAACTGTGTCTAATGCTGCTGTATCTGCAAAACTTTAATGATGCTGTCTCACCAATGGCAGTAGTAACAACTGTTAGGGCCAGTTCATCATTCATTGAGTTTCTTGTGGATGAGGACTTAAGCTACCATGCCAATGACTCCACAATGGACTCCACTGTCTCTTAGGTGAAATTGGCATGAGATGAGAATCAGGCCACATATATCAATCACTGAACCTGCCATGAGGTCTGGTTCCAGGACATTGGGACATAAAGGCTAACCTACAAAAGGAGTTTTTTCTAGCTATTCTTGACTTATTCCAGAAGCAAAGCACCACACAGAGTTAATCAGGAATAGCTATGCCGCTTTAACTTCACATTCTACCTTAACCTGAATTTACTTCTTATTGTAGACAAGTCCCTTGTTATGAATTCAGGTTAATGCCATTAATTTCTGATTTCTTAAGCTAGTGCTACACTCACCCCTCGTGCCGGCAGCTTGATGCAAATAAGCAGTCTTGAACATGCAAAATGGCTGCTTATTTGCATATCTGAGTAGTTCATTTGCATATTCACAGCAGGGATAAAAGCACTGAAGATGTGGTTTTGCTGGCAAAAAAACCCCTCTGTCACCAGCCCCTTATCCCTGGAAGAAATCAGTGATAAGGGGCTGCCAACAAAGGGGGTTTTGCTGGCAAATCATGTCTTCACTGCTTGTTTTCTGCTGTGAATATGCAAATAAGCCACTGGGATATGCAAATGAGCAGCCATTTTGCATTTTCAAGACTGCTCATTTGCTTCAAGCTGACGGCACTAGCAGTGAGTGTAGCACTAGCCTTAGAGTATGTCTACATTTATGAGAAGATCTACCAGGGTTCGATTTAGCATACCTAAATCAAACTGTAGACCCTGGTAGTCTCCCTGGCAGCTGTGAGGAGTAAGGGAAGTTGATGGCAGAGTTTTATCTCCCCCCATGTGGCTGGCAGCAAAATTCAATATTAGGTAAGTCAACTCCAGCTACACAATTCTTGTAGCCAGATTTGCATATCCGAAATTGATTTTACCTCCTAGTGTAGACCTGGCCTTATTGACTGAGAACTAACATCAATACATTACTTTCCCACAGCATGGCTACATCTACACTAACCCCTTCTTTTCAAAATGGGCATGGTAATAAGTAAGGTTGGAAGATGCTCATAAGGCACTGTCATGAATATGCAGTGCCTCATTTGCATAATGATGGCCATGGCAATTCAAAAGTGCCACTTCCAAATTGCATGCCACCCATGTAGACATGGTCCTTTCGAAAGGACCCCTGAGTCTTTGAAAGACCCTTATTCCTATTTGGTTTTAGGAATAAGAGGCTTCCGAAGACTGGGGGGTCTTTTTGAAAGGACCCCATGTACACAGGTGGCATTTTGAATGGTTGCGGCTGCCGTTATGCTAATGAGATGCTGCATATTCATGACAGTGCCTCAATAGCATCTTCTGTCCTCACTCATTACCATGCCCTTTTGAAAGGAAGGGGCTAGTCTAGAAGTAGCCCATATGTGATTGATAGCACATTCTAAAAGCTTGTTTCCTTCCCATTCTGTCTTGTGCTCATAGTCTCAGAATGAGAAAGTTTGGAGGAATCTCCCTCAGGTAATGACAATCATTCTGATAAAATAGTACAGTGCAAAGATTAGAGAGTCTTTACAAAGCACATTGAAGATGTAAAATGCTACACACTATGGCTACGTCTACACGTGCAGCCAACATCGAAATAGCTTATTTCGATGTTGCGACATCGAAATAGTCTATTTCGATGAATAACGTCTACACGTCCTCCAGGACCGGCAACGTCGATGTTCAACTTCGACGTTGCTCAGCCCAACATCGAAATAGGCGCAGCGAGGGAACGTCTACACGTCCAAGTAGCACACATCGAAATAGGGATGCCAGGCACAGCTGCAGACAGGGTCACAGGGCGGACTCAACAGCCAGCCGCTCCCTTAAAGGGCCCCTCCCAGACACAGTTGCACTAAACAACACAAGATACACAGAGCTGACAACTGGTTGCAGACCCTGTGCCTGCAGCATAGATCCCCAGCTGCCGCAGAAGCAGCCAGAAGCCCTGGGCTAAGGGCTGCTGCCCATGGTGACCATAGAGCCCCGCAGGGGCTGGAGAGAGAGCATCTCTCAACCCCCCAGCTGATGGCCGCCATGGAGGACCCAGCAATTTCGACGTTGCGGGACGCGGATCGTCTACACGGTCCCTACTTCGACGTTGAACGTCGAAGTAGGGCGCTATTCCTATCTCCTCATGAGGTTAGCAACTTCGACGTCTCGCCGCCTAACGTCAAAGTTAACTTCGAAATAGCGCCCGACGCGTGTAGACGTGACGGGCGCTATTTCGAAGTTGGTGCCGCTACTTCGAAGTAGCGTGCACGTGTAGACGCAGCTTATAAGTGCTAAGAAGTGCTACTATAATTGTTCTCGGTCCAAATTTCCAAGGAGGCATGCTTGGCAATTAATTCAGATACTGAGAAAGTGACCTTTGGTTGTCCTCAGGCAGCTTTAAAAGAAGGGCTAAGAAGTGAGACCAAAATAAACATCACATTGGAGAAAGAACAGTCTAAGAATGGAGTGGGAAACTCAACAGTCTGAAGCCAGGGAGGTCCTACTCTGTGGCACCGGTTGACTGTTCCAGCTGCTACCAAATACTAACTTCTGCTACCTGCTAAATCAATATTCTTCCTTCTTAATGGTTTATTCCAGAGGGTTAAGATGAAGAGTCGCTGAAAGAATTTTATGTTTTCTAACAAGTAGCTCCAGTCTGATCTTCCACCCCCACCTCCCCCTCCACAGCCCTCACTTTCCCTTTAAACAAGCCAGGCACTGGGCATGGTATCTGGCTCTGTTGATTGAGGTGAGTGGTGAAGCTAAAGCTTTGCTTGCTGCTGCCACTTATTTTATTTTACACTGTTTGGAAAAATTCACTAGCTACATTTAAAGTTGGACAGCAAGCTGTGCCAACTGGCAGTATTTATTTGTTTCTGTCCTGCGGGCAAGTCCAGCTGAACAAGAAGCTCACAGTAGGTTTTAGTTGGCTAGTTCCACCCAATCAAGTTGTAGTTGCTGCTTCCACTTATTTTTGTCTTAACTTATTGAGAAAGAGGCTTCCTTTCTGGAGTTCAACATTTAATGTCAAGCCAGGAGCCCTGTTGACTGTTTGCTTGGTTTATGCAACCATTTAAACTTCTGACTGAGAAGAAATCAGGTAGGTGATAGGCTAGAGCAGGGGTTGCCGACCTGTGGTTCTCGAACTTCACAAGGCTCTTTGAGCAATGAAATGCGGCTCCTACTGAGAGCCGTGTGCCGGGAGTGCTTAGTGCCACTGTGTGTGTGGGCCCCAGCACCTGGAGGGAGAAATGTGGCAGTGGCTCTGGTGAGTCCCAAGCATTGGGTTAGAGCAGGCTGAGGGAGAGGAGGGCTGGGGGTGCCTGGCTCTGGAGGAGGAGAAGGTTTAGGTTTAGAGCAGGGAGGCTGAGGGTATCTGGCTCTGGGAGAGGGGAAGAGCATTGAGTCATGTATTATATATTTATTTTATATATGTATGTATCTGTGTACGTATGTTATACATCTCTATAGACAGAGAAATAAATGGCTATATAACAATAAATATATAATATGTGGTTCTTTGTACTCTATCCACAGCTATTTTGGCTCTTAGATCCTAACTGGTTGGCCACCCCGGGCTAGAGTAGATAGGCAAGTGCAGATAAAGTGCTCCCTGCTTTCACTATGAAAATGTCATTGAAGACTTGAAGAAATAGTAAAGAATTGTCTGCTACATTGCACGCTTCAGGTCTTAGTGGTTAGATAACCTGAACCCACAGAAATAAGAACTCTTGATTAAAATTTGAGTGGGTTAAGTCGGTTGCAACAAAGTGAAGAGGCAATAGTTGGAGCTTCACCAATCTCATCCTAGCTCCAACACTGAACCCAGGTTAGAGGAGCTCTCTGTAGCAGGAGTCACCAAAGACCATCTGTGATTTCAGCATAGCCAGAGCACTCTGACCATGAGTCCTATTCACACACCCTTCTTCCAAAATGTTCTTCATTATACTCAGCGTGCTCTCTGTTGGGGGATAGCCTCAGGTGATAGAAGTCACTGTCAGAAGGGATTTCCCAGCAAAACTTCTGCCAACAGATTGCATCTACACATAAAAGCAGACCAAAAAAGCAATCCGCTTTATCAACAGAGAGCAGCCACACTGCCTGGCCCTCTCTCAACAGAACAGCTGAGCAGAAGCTTTGCACACAGGGCTGCCCAGTGAACCAAAAGCCCTATCCATCAACAAAAGGGCCCCAGAACCCTGTACCCTATGGCTGCATGGCTGTTTTGTGGAAAGAACACTGTTGACAGAGGCATTATACCTGAACGGGGAGAGTACAACGCTGCTGGTGAATGTCCTAGGTTTGGTTGATAAACTGTCACCCAAGTGCATTTGCCATGTCGACGCTCCGCATTTTTTCCAACAAAATTCCAGTTTTGCCGGGAAAAGCCACTCATGTAGACGCTGCCTGTCAGAACAGACTGTGCCTTTCTATAAGACTATTTTGAGCAGCTAATTAGTCTCCCACATGGGCCCAATCCTGAAGTCCTTACTCAATCATCGTTAAGGCAAAACTTGAAATGTGAAGAAGATACACTCTATGGATTCAGAAACTAGAAGTCAAAGAAAAAGAAAATAAAACATATTAATTAAGAAAAAAAATGTTGGTGCTTGATTCTTGATTTTTGAATGGTTAGGATTGGCAATAGTGTGGGTTATTGGAGCATTTTATTTTATTTAAATTAAATTTTGCAATATAGTATTACACCACCATGGGTTCAAATCCAGTGGCTACAGTTTCAAGCTTCACAAAGTGAAAGTCACCTCTACTACTTGCTTCAGATTTAGTTCCTAGTTTGCTCTAGGAACATGTGGGCTATTTTATTTCAGGAAGAAGGATTCTTTCAAAGATGGGGTTAATTTTCAAAAGACCTCCATCAGTGCTGCTTTTTTTCTTTCAAAAGAGTGTCTTCTGAAAGATTATGCAAATAAAGTGCAATATATGTAAATCAATGCCTCATTTGCATTTTTGATTTCCCTTATTTCGAAAGAGGAATGCAAGTGTAAACGTAGCCATGAAGCATATGGGAAGTGACCACACAGACATCTTCAACATATAGGCTAATTTACAAGTTTTTATTAAAAAAACATTATGATTACCCAAGCATAGAGAAGTTCTGTACAGACCTATGCACAAGTTGCAAATATAGTTATACTCACTTAACAATAGTGATAAGGTCTGAAGGGTCTCTCGTGGTTTGATCATCAGTAGAAGAATAGTTCCTGCTGGAGTCTTCCACAGGGAGCTCAATTTTCCCTTCTGGGCATCGTCTTTTATAATGTAATTCTGTCTACACCCCATTTTGCATGTGTCCATAAAAATGTCAATCCTCTTTTCTCTAATTGGTCTGTGTTCCCTGGAAACTAAAGGGACCCAATTTTCTATAGACTAAGTTCTCTTCATTCATATTAGCATTGACGTACAACCTTTACCCTATGGTTGAGATCCGTGTTGGAGACAGCTGTGCCTTCACAATATTTTTATAATCTTATGTTAATCTTCAGGGTACTTTCATGCAATCTTACCACTTGGTACCTCTATTCCCATAATTTTAGGGTCTCAGGTTATTTTTTTGGTCACTTGTCTCCATTTCTTGTCTCCAAGGCCTAAACTAGGTAAGCTAAAGTCTTGCAAGCCTTAACCTACAGGTTCTTAACTTTCAGTTTGTCTTACTCATCTATAATACCTAGTTCTTCTAAATAGTGATCAGTCTTATACCTTTTATATACTCCAATTAACATATAACAAATATATGTGATATAATACATTGGTTAATCATAACATCACACAATAAATGAATAAAAAGTAAAATCATTGTCTGTGCTATGTTTCCTAGGAAGTGACCAATAATATTTATAGAGATTCTTTTTGAGGCATCTTTCTGCAAGTATTTAGTAAGGTGAATATGTTCTCACTGTCCACATATCTATACAAGCAACAGGACCTAATCACATAAGCCACAACATCAGGGTCTCATGCACCTGCACATCTACTAATATGATATATACCATCAAGTGCCAGCAATACCCTTCTGCCATCTATATTGGCCAAATGGGACAATCTCTGTGCCAAAGAAAAATGGAGACAAAAATCAGACATCAGAAATGGTAACACGCATAAACCTGTAGGGGAACATGTTAACCTCCCTGGACTTTCAGTAACGGAGATCCTCTACAAAAGAATTTTACCACCCACATACAGAGGGAGACATCTGAACTGGAATTTACTTACAAATTTAACACTATTACACTATATCAGCTTGAATACAGATCTTAACTGGTTAACACATTACAAAAGCAATTTCCATGCCTTTAATATTCTAATTTCTACATCACATGTTATGAATGAGACACATCCAGCCTGACCTAATATGCTTCATTAACTACTGGTTCTACTACTGACAGGTAACTTCTTTTATATTTTGTTGCTGCATGTAGCCTGGATTCTGCAATTTCCACTCTAACTCAACTGATGAAGTGGGTTTTAACCACGAAAGCTCATGGCCTAATAAATTTTGTTCATCTCTGAGGTGACACAGGACAGCTTGATTTTCAAAAATTTTACATCCTGTTTTTCCCAACACCAGCATGAGGGATAACCGAACAATAGTCATTAACTCCTTTAAAGCATCACCACCATAACTAATGTTAAAAATTTAGGTGTGCTTTTGGAAAATAAAGGATGAACCCAAACACATTTAGTACTTATGAGAGAGTTTACTAACGTGAGCAGATTCAATGAAGAAATAGACATATTCCCAGAAATAAAAGTCTACAGGACTGGACTCAAAAATATTCCTGATTCCACAAATGAAAACAGAAACACATTTTGAGGATGAGAAACTCAGGTAGGAGACCACAAGCATTGCTTATCTGAGAGAAAGAAGCAAGAAGAGTGTGAACATGTTGGAAATGAGATCTCTGTACCTAAAGTCATCTCTGTCACTGTCCAGAGACTTATTCTCTGATTACTGGAGTAAAGGCATATAACATTTCATCTAGTGCCTATTTCTAACACCATGGGAATCTTAACTTAGTTTCTGCCTTGTATTTTTATATAATCTTGATGTGCTGAGTTGCTATACAGCTGTTCTAATAAGTGTGAGTAATAACAATGGTGGGCATTATGCTGAGCAAATGCTCAGCACAATATTTCCATGCATATTCCTAATATAGATTAAGCAATTTAATGGACCACCAGTACAGGAGCTGCTGTAAAAATATTTTGGTACATAATTATATTTATTTCCTTTTTTCTCCCATCTTCTCCTTCACTGAACAAGCTTCTTACATTCAAATTTGCTAGATGCTTTGGCAATGCTGAGATCCAGGGGAGAAGAGGGTCACCACAATAATGCTTAATCCCATTACTAATGCTTATTTTAGAATCTGCTTGTCTATAAAGGCATGATAGCAATCTTAATTATTTCTCTGACATGTATTTGCCTGAAATAATTATTATACTTCATTCCTATAGAGACAATGAGAAAAATATCTAATTTTCTTTTATTGGCCCTTCTATGTATCAAGAAATGAATTTCTTCTGAGGGCTTTGAAGTAGTCCCCTTCATGGATTAAACCCCTTGAAAGTACAAGAACAGAGGGAGGGGGGCAGTGGGGTTGGGGGCTGAGGACTGAAATAATTTACATCCCAGCAGACATATAAAGGAGATCAACAATGCAGTTAGACCTACATGATGGTTGAGAGGAAAACGTTGAGACATGCAGTTCAACAGAAAAAAAAGTCTGTTTAGCTGCAGTTTTTAGCTCAGGAAACAGCCAAGGGCTGTGCTAAGTCAGAGGAAATAAGCAGCAGAAAGAACCTTCCCTAATCATAGTTTCCAAATAAAAATGTACTTTATTGGATAAAAAAAATCATCATATGCTTAACTGTTGGTTGGCTGGCTGACTGCCAACCTCAGATTCACAAGATCAGAATTACTATTAAAGAGAGTGGCAAAATTCTTCATGAATTATTTTTTTACCAGCATAAATGTTTGAGTCACTAGATCTGACACTAAAAAATGTCAAAACCAAATGCAGTTCACGAATCTTTAGGTTTGTTACAGACTCAAAACTCCACCCCATTTTTGAATGCCTTACTAAGGGTTGGAAATCCAAGCCTGGCTGCCAGCTTAATTCTGAGTAAATGTGGGTTCACGTCTTTTCCTTTTAAAATGTATTTAATTGATTACCAGCAAGACAGAGAAGAAACTGTATGTGTCACATCGAAGAGAGAAAGGGCTGTGCATCAAGATTATACAAAAATTGCTTGGAAATTGCATATTAGATAATGAAAAGGAAGCTTTTTGAGGAGGGGGAATCTGGTCCTACTGCAATTCAGTAGCGTTAATTCATATTCAAAGCATTGTGATTCTTCTAAGATCTGAATCTTGCAAGGTGTGTGGCTCTCTGACCCTGTCCCAGCACTTTACTTCCATACGTTCTGAACTTTAAGAATGAAAGTCGTGCCACTAGTTTTAAGGTTAAGCCTGAGCTTACTTGCTGTATCAGATTGGAAGCATAATACAGAGCACCTTACAGGATTGATCGTGACACTTCTTGCACATGATTTCTCTCTGGATCCAGCAGCAAGCAACTCTCTTTGCTTGGTGGTCGCAGATCTTCAGTCCGGAGGAAAATATGGGCCCTATGATATTATTTGGTTCATAAAAACATGCTGAAAATAATGTATTTGTTAATTATCATTCTTTGAACTGTTCAGTGCCATTCAATCATCTGACAAAAAAGTACCCACCGCTAGTTGGGACTGAGACAGAGCAGTCCTTTTGTACTCATTTGTCTTACTACACAAGTCCTTTGGAATTGTCACTCACTGAGATTCTATCCCGCCTGAAGGAGGGATTTTGATAACTGTCAATGTATGAAAATCATCTGTTAGCATTTGTAAACCAGTAGCTTCTCCAGATAACTCAGTCCACAGTGGAGCTATTTGCTATCTTCTGGGTTATCAAGAGAGAAGACAATCATGACTTGCCACTTCCTGTGGAAAAAATGGTGTCCACTTACCAGGAAAGAACAGATCAGGCAACAATCACATGCTGGGCTACCTGATATGAGAAAATGAAATGCTTCACTGTTCTAATTTTCATCATGTGTCCATGCGGAAATATAACATTAGTTATAATAAAACTGGTTTCTGCAAATTTTGACTATTTCTGAGCCTGGTGATAATACAAAACTGGTGGATACAAAGCGGCCCATTACCAACAAGAAAATGTTTAAGGTCTTAGAATATTTTAATCTAACATGCATAAAACATCATAGCTATGGAGGGTTGGCCATGCTTAGTTATTTAGTAGAGGGCATATGGTCTATCTGTCAGAGCAAAGGTTTACTCCGAGCTCTGCCTTGTATTTACTGTATGACCTTAGGCATCTCATTTAGCCCTGCTACGCCCCTGTTTTCCCCATCCGACAACTGGGGATAATACTTTTTTCATACTTCACAGGAACATCATGAGAGTTACTCAGTCATAATAGAGTGTGTTGAGATTTTTTTCAAATAGAAGTATAAAATAAAGGCATCTTTCTCATTATCTACTCCAAAACATACTTAATACGTACAGTATTTAATACAATACTGCTGTTGAAATGTTAGAGTTACAGTATATTACAGCTGGGTGAGCAAGTATAGGTGGAACTCCAAGCCCTCCCAAACTGGCCACATCATAAAATGTTTGAAAGTTGGGAATCCTCCATCTTACAAACAAGGGCATTGTCAACATGCCTCCCTGTGCATCACCAGAGCTCTCAGGCATCTGTTACAGTTTTGGGAATTTTTATACTTGAACTGTTTGCTGTACTTGAGGAGGTAAGTATTTTTTGCCTTTAGGTCCCATAAAGGGAGGAAAAGGGAATGAAAATTGCATGGACACCTTTATTTCAGCATTAACACATAACAATAATAATCACTGAATTTCAACAAATTCATTACACATTCATTATTAATCCCCACAGTTAACTGACTTGCCAAGACTACATACCCATCAATAACAGAACTAAGTGTTGTATCCAAGAATCTGAACTCACTTTTTCATAAGCCCTAAATGCGAAATACCTGACATACCTTGTATATATTTTTATATACTTGCTGCATTACATCACCTGCTGACCATCAGGTTTTATGCAATACTGACACAACAGTGGCTGTTTCTAATCCAGCCCCTTGTGCAAAATAGACAACATACGTGCATTTCTTTGAATGTGATTGAGCTCACAACTCAGACATTCACCAATCAGTGGTTTTCTCTAGCCTGCTTTAACCACAGATCATGTCATTTAAGAGGCATAGCCTGGGTCTCCTATTCTCTTAAAATTCGTCAGTAGATTCCATTTACTAACACCAACAGGAAATCCCAGGAATCTGCTTCATGGCCTTTTATTGACTTCACAAATCCAATTGAAACAGATAGAGCCAGTTCCTGAAACTGCAGCTGTCCACACTTACAAAGCTCTAACTGTTAGATAAGGAAGTGCCAGCTGGAACAAGAAGTTTCCCTAACTCGTGGATGCCATGCTCTCAGCCAACTAGGCAGCTGTCAGCTTGGGTGGCGGCAAAGCTGCATAAATGGGAACCCCCTAGATCCAATCCCTCATGGTCATCCCAAAGCAGAGTTCTGTTTTAACTTTTTTAACTGACCCACAAAAGAGTGTAGCGCAAGCTAAGCCCAGCGTTAGAGAAATTAAACCACGTTTGTCTCTGAGCTTCTGACTCCTAGCACACCACTGCACCCTTGCAGGCCCCAGGGGAGGGGGCTGCCAGAGACACAAGCAAGCCCTAAGTTGTGCAAATTCTCTCCTTTGACCTGAGAGGGGCCCATGGAAGTAGTCCTTTAAAAAATACCTCACAACACAAGGACCTCGCTTGTGGTTTTACACTGATTTGTGTTGCTGCGAGTCTTTTAATCTTGCCGTATTTGAATCTAACTATGTGTAATGAGCCAGGGATGTTCTAGCCAATAGATGCAATGAGATACAAGGCAGAGTTTGAGTTATACCCTGGCTAGTCGGTGAGAAAGGGGCAAGTTGCACAATCCCGTAGACGTGGATGTGCTGGCACCACCCCTCAACACTCTGCCAGTTCAAGTGAGTCAGCAGGGTAAGGGATGTTTGGTTAGTCATTTCTGATGTGGGCATCAGCAGTAAATGGCTACCCCTTCTTTGCCCTCCCCAGAGCATAGAGAAAGCAGGGACAGGATTGCAAGGCAGAGGGTTATCTCTGTGTCACAATGACTCCTGGCACTGCTCCACCTGAATCAGTGCACCTTATGCACTACCCATGCTCAGGTCTCTGCCTAACAGCAGAACTGAACCTTACAGGAATACATGCATTAGCATAAATGAACTGCGAATGGTATTATTAATCATACACTGCACGAACTGTGCTGGAAGTAACAGACAGATACACTTCTTACATGCAGGTGGTCCTAATCCTCTAATGTAGACATCACCTGATTGCTCATTGATCTTACTCCTGACATCCACCCCCACTTTCTTAGGGGGTTCATCATGTGTTCTTTGTCAATTTAGTCTCACTACATGTTTTCCTGAATTTGGCAATGTACTTTCTCACCTATTCTCCTTCTACAAAGGTTTCTATTTAAATACGTTCATTTGCTATCATGCCATTTATTTTTTAACAGATTTCACTACTGACCAAATAGCGAATTTCTACTTTAGTATCAATAGCATCATACAGCTCATTGATATTCATGAGATGGGGAAGTACATATTCAGCTGGGTGGGGCAGATTATCTCCATAGAATAGTCATGAGAAAAATGTCTGTGAATCCTGTGCAGGCACTGCCATTGGCTTCCATTTCCCACCTGCTCTGATCTGTTCTTTTCCATCAGTACCTTAAATTCCCCAGTGAAACTGAATCTCCAGCTGGGTAATGGTCTCTGTGTAGGGCCACTGAAAATGTGTAGAAGTGAAAGTCAGTGGGCTTCCTCTCCAGAATCGATGGAAAGTTTTGGAAAATATATAGGATTATTTCATGTCATTTGATTCATATAAATACAGACCACTACACAGCTGACAGCTAGAGAACTTGTTAACTAGAGTTTTTATATCTTTGGGGAGGGGTGTTACATTATAAATTACAGCAGCAGAAATGCAGCATTTTAAAGACTAACATAATGATTTATTCGGTGATGAGCTTTTGTGGGACAGATCCACTTCTTCCTTTTCTTTTGTTAGTCTTTGAAGTGCTACATTTCTGCTGCTTTGTTTTGTTGCAGTACAAACTAACATGGCTACCTCTCTGTTATTATACATTCTAGTTATTCCGTACAATCAAAATGCTCTTTGAGATTCCTTTAAACACCCAACCCTTGCGGTATCCCAAAATAGTCTCATTCCGTCAGTTCCCTACAGGAGGTATCAATTGAACTTCTGTCACCCCACCCCTCTCCACGGCAGGCACTGAAATGAAACAAAAAATTGATCAAAACTCCAGCCCCTTTCCAATAAAGTCCTCTTTGAAGTTTACACCCTCTCCCTTATTCATGTAAAAGATGCTGTGAAATGACTCCACTTGCACTGGATATATGGCATTAGTTGCATTCTTCACATCAGCGGTGAAATAATTACGTAACTTGAAAGCACTGATTTTCTGCAACTCCACACACCTGGTTATGAGCACACAGCTATTTGGAAAGGTTCATTTTGTCCAGTTTGCCTTCTTAGAAAAAACAAGCTGCTGGGGGTCCATAACTGCTTTGCCGAGGTGTGCGTGCCTATGGCTCTGCAGACTGCATGCTGTGCAGGCTGAGTGTGTCTGGGAGGGGCCCTTTAAGGGAGCGGCTAGCTGTTGCCCCAGAAGTGCTAGTCCGCCCTGTGACCCTGTCTGCAGCTGTTCCTGGCACCCTTATTTCGATGTGTGCCGCTTTGGCATGTAGACACTCCCCCGCAGCGCCTACTTCGATGTGGTGCTGCCCAACGTCGACGGCACCAGCCCTGGAGGATGTGTAGACGTTATTCATCGAAATGAAGGTGACAGAAGAACTATAGATACTGGATGAAAACATTGGTTTGGAACTTCTTGGCTACGTCTACACAAGCACACTACGTTGAAGTAGCCTATTTCGATGTAAGAACATCAAAATTGACTACTTTAATGCGTATCATCTACATGTCCTCCAGGGCTGGTGCCATCGACGTTCAACGTTGAAGTAGCAACAGAGAACATTGAAATGAGCCACCCCGGAAGGAAACGCGGAGCGCCCACACACACCCCTCACTGGTGCTTTCCCATGTCCTTCCCCTGCAGGTCGTCCGCACCATCAACACCCTGCTCCTCCACAGGCTCATGCGGCTTGGGGACCCGGATGCCGCCATCGCAGGGTTTGCCACCCTGGGCTTCCCAAATTGCTTCGGGGCTCTGGATGGGACCCATATCCCCATCCGTGCCCCGGAGCACAGTGGAGGACACTTCTTGAACAGTAAGGGCTACCATTCAGTGGTCCTCCAGGCCTTGGTGGACAGCTAGGGCCGCTTCCTGTATGTTTATGTTGGCTGGCCTGGCAGCACCCATGACGCCCGGGTATTCCGGAATTCGGGCCTGTGCTGCCGGCTGGAGGTGGGGACCTACATCCCCCAGCAGGAGATCCCTGTGGGGGACACCACCATGCCCCTCTGCGTCATCGCAGATGCGGCATAACCCCTCCGGCCCTGGCTCATGCACCCTTACACGGGCCATCTGTCAGCCAGCCAGGAGCGCTTCAACATGCGCCTGAACCACGCGCGTCAGGTGGTTGAGCGCACATTTGGCCACCTCAAAGGGCGCTGGAGGTGTCTCCTCACCCACCTTGATGTGGGACCCACCAACATCCCCCAGATTGTGGGCGCGTGCAGCGCCCTCCACAACCTGGTGGAGAGCAAGGGGGAGGCATTCTTTCAGGGCTGGGCTGTGGAGGCTGGCAGGGCTGACGTGCAGCCACCTGCTGCCCCCAGTCGCCAGGTGGACCCCGAGGGGATCTGGGTCCAGGAGGCCCTGCGGGCCCATTTCAACCAGGCCGCGGGGTGAACTCTGGCAGACCCCCCACTGCACCCCCCCCATCCTCCACAACACTCCCTGCCCCTACGCCCACACCACAGAGCAGCCAAGAGTACCCCCCCCACACTTTTCTTGCAAATAAAAATAGACCTGTTGTTTGTGAAACCACAAAACATTGAATTCTTATTATGATATTATTACAACAAATATAAATATTACATATTATATGGATAAGAAAGAAACAGTGGAACACAAGGAAGTGGAGAACTATTTACATGGGGGAGCAGGTATCATAACATAACAGGGGTCTAATACAAACTATATGCAACACAAGTAAAAGGGGATATGTACAAAGGGGGAGGGGGGGGCCCCACACCCCCTAATGTCCAGCGCTAGGGATGGGCAGCTGCGACCCTCGCCTAGGCCTCAGCCCTGGCTGGGGCTGGCTGGGGGCCAGGCAGACCAGCAGATATGGCCGGTGGGTGTCAGCAGGCCACAGGTCCCCCTTGGCGGATGGCCCCTCGGTGGCGGACGGCAGTGGGACAGCAGGTGAAGCAGGCAGGGTGGGCAGAGCAGCGGCCGGCACGGCGGGGGGGGGCAGGTAGTCCGCGATGCGCTCAAAAGTGTGCATAAAGGCCCCCCATGCCTCCTGCTTTGAGACCTCCAGCTGCCGACGGAGGATCGCCAGCAGCTGGGGGTCTGTCGCTGTCCGGGGATGGTGCTGGGTCCGCCGTCATCGGTGTTGCGGGACGTGAATAGGCTACACGACGTTCAACATCAAAGTAGGGCGCTATTCCCATCTCCTCATGAGGATAGCGACTTCGACATCTCGCCGCCTTACGTCGATGTCAACTTCGAAATAGCGCTCGCCACGTGTAGATGTGCTACTTCAAAGTAGCTGGCACGTGTAGACGTGGCTAAAGAATGCATCCCTGGAAATGAATATCTCAGGTAGTCAAAATTGTTTATAATTGGAAAGAAACCATGAGGGGTACATTGCTCTGTAATTAATAACTGCAGTTTTCCTTTGACATTATTTTAATTCAGCATTTTTCTTTCAGAACATTTAAGCTGTGTCTACACGAGCCGGCTACTTCAAAGTAGCCGTGCCAACTTCGAAATAGCGCCCGCCACGTCTACATGTGGCGAGTGCTATTTCGAAGTTGAAATCGACTTAAGGCGGCGAGACGTCGAAGTCGCTATCCCCAACAGGAGATGGGAATAGCACCCTACTTCAACGTTGAACGTCGAAGTAGGGCACGTGTAGTCGATCCGCATCCCGCAACATCGAAATAGCGGGGTCCGCCATGGTGGCCATCAGCTGAGGGGTTGAGAGACGCTTTCTCTCCAGCCCCTGCGGGGCTCTATGGTCACCGTGTGCAGCAGCCTTTAGCCCAAGGCTTCTGGCTGCTGCTGCAGCAGCTGGAGATCCATGATGCATGCACAGGGTCTGCAACCAGTTGTCGGCTCTGTGGATCTTGTGCTGTTTAGTGCAAGTGTGCCTGGGAGGGGCCCTTTAAGGGAGCGGCTTGCTGTTGCCCCAGAAGTGCTAGTCCGCCCTGTGACCCTGTCTGCAGCTGTTCCTGGCACCCTTATTTCGATTTGGGCCGCTTTGGCGTGTAGACACTCCCCTGCAGTGCCTACTTCGATGTAGTGCTGCCCAACGTCGATGTTGAACATCGACGGCACCAGCCCTGGAGGACATGTAGACATCCATCCCGTCTCCAGGAGGGGTAGGGGTGCGGGCATTGGAGGGTTGTGGGTGTGCGGCCCAGGGGCATGGCTCTGGGGTCCCAATCAAGGATGGAAGTTCCATCCTGTTCTCCTTTCAGCTGAAGCAATCAAGGGCCCACATGGTCCCATCGTGTCGGTGGTCCCAGAGAGCCCCCCCGAGAGGTGGCAGAGAGGGGCCAGGCACCTCCAGTTCTAATAGGTGGCCAGTATCTGTGATAACAAAAACCTGAATTGTTTAACTATCCTGTCATTTGAAATTAAAAACAGCGAAGAGTACAAATGTCTTTATGCTACTTCCGGGCTAACAAGAGTCTGGGACTTTGGAGAATAGTAGGAACAGGTGATTTTTTGACCACCAGCAGAAAACTCCAAAGCTTTCCTGACCTGAGGAACAATACAAACAGGACTAGCAAATTGCAGAACAATAATTATAGAAAAAACATTTTCCTTGTTTCTGGCAACAGCTTCCTTCATTTCACAGCCTGGTCCTACTACTTCCAATTGACAGCCCCGTTCACATAGGCACATTCATTAGCTCTAACCAACATATCTCAAGTTCCTGTGACATCACGGTATCATTTCCCTAGATCCAGCATTCAGTAGAGTGCATTTTTGCACTGCTTCAGTAAATGCTTTTTCTGTTTGTTACCCTAGTCAGCTATAGGTGGATTCTTCATTCAAGAATTCAGGTGCATATTGTGTGCAGCTGCTTTGGAAAGAAGCACTGATGAATAGTTTGTATCATGTAGAAGAAAAGATGATGCAACAGAAGTCAGAAATCTAAAGCAGATCTAGAAAAGGCCAGCTTTGTTCCATGAAGGGAAAGAAGATCATATGTTAGTGCTGAAATTCACATGACCTATTTGTTAAATCTGCGGCAGCCACATTCCAATATCAGCAGCTCATACACAAAAATGAACCAAAAACTGTCAACTAGCGCACACTCCAGCTGTCACTTGCAGTCTCTGCTTCCTCGAGAAGTCCTGATTCATCCCTATTCACAAAATCAGCCAGATTTTGAAAAGCAAAACCCATTTGTATAAAGATCGATGAAAAAGTGATTATTTTATTTGATTTTATTTTACTTGTGTTTAAAGCCCTTAATCAGGCTCCGGGGTGCAGTTGTGCTGAGTTCTACAAGACATAGTGGAAGACTTGGTTAGTATTCCCAGAAGCTTATAATCTCAGGTCTTGTGTCTGCAACTGCTTTCGCACAGAGACCTCCTATACCATAGGTTAGAAACCTTTCTCAGGTGAGTGCTGAAATTTGACTGCTGTGTTGAATCAGGACAATATCCGACAGCCTACTCAACTGAAAGTGTACAAGGCTGTAGTCCTGACCAATCTCCTGTATGGCTGTGAAACCTGGACCTTGTACAGAAAACATATAAAACTGCTGGAGTGCTTCCACACATGCAGCCTGAGGTCAATATGGCACATTCAATGGTAGGACACAGTTACAAACCTGGAAGTCCTGGACAAAGTAGGAACCACGAGCATCGAAGCCATGATTCTGAAAGCCCAGCTTCACTGGACAGGGCACGTCATAGGAATGGAGGAGTCAAGAATCCCTAAGCAGCTCCTCTACAGTGAGCTCTCCCAGAGCAAAAGGAATCAAGGCAGGCCTCGCAAGAGGTATATAGACTGCATGAAGGCCAACATTGCTCAAGCTGGTTTAAAACCAGATGAGCATGTGAAAGACCGAACAGGCTGGCGTGCTCTCATACGACACTCATATGACAACTTTGAAGAGCAGCGATGCGTATGCCTCATTGATGCTCATGAGAGGAAGAAAGCAACAGCAGCAGCCACACCAACAGAGCCAGGACAATTCCCTTGCCCCCACTGTGAACGCCCATGCCATTCAAAGCTTGGACTCCTCAGCCACATGCGAGTCCACAACCGATGAGCCTGTGCAAGCTCAAGACATCATCGTTGGACTCGGTGGACTACCTACTACTACAGCCCAGGTGCTGGTGATACTTTTTAAAGTCACTAATAGTCCTATTTACAACAGTTTCTTTAATAAATAAAGAGCCAGAGCTTTACCGTTTAGGTGGTAGTTGGTAGCATTAGCTGGTCTTGTGTTAATCCACAGGTGGCATGGCTTTGAGCAAACTCCCTGCTGCTGGAGGGGACAGGAGGTGGGCTCAGCCACTCGTGGCAGGGGTTGCTGACCCCTGCCCCATGCCCAGAATCTCATTAAAGTTAGGGTTGCAACGACAGGACTGGGAAATCAGGGGGAAGGAGGTGGAAAACAAGAGAACTCATGATATGAGCATGTGATGATAGCAGTTTGTAAATGCACAGTATGCTGGTTTTAATCAGTTTAACATTTTAAAATTAGTTCCCTATCAAACCATAATCTGCTGTGCTCTCTTAGCAGTTGCCACCCTTCATCAAGGAAAACGAGCACCCCTGAGTTCAGTGCCCATTCACTGCCGTAGAGCCGAGCCTCTTTCACACGCTTAGTTCTTGAAAAAGAAAATAAAAACAATATAAATCATCCATTTTGCTCCCTCACCCAATGGCTATTCTTCCTGCATAAATGTCTTCCTTCTGGGGAGCGGCAGACCTTCTTGCCTGTTACTTTTCTCTCCTTGTCTCTCATGCTGTCCAGAGGATAAGGTACAGGAGGGCAGAAGGTTTGTTGCTCAGTGAGAGATCATGTGCTGTTATGTCCCTGTCATCAGGGCTGTAAAGATGCAACCAAAGTGTGCCCAGTACTGAGTGCCCTGCTCACCTGCCCTACTTCCCCCCACTTCCCACTCCAAACATTCATCTGCTAAATTCAAAGAGCTCACAGGACCTCATAATGCAGATTTCCCTGGAGCTTCTGAAGTTATAAAGTCAGGGTTTTTATCCTGCTGGAACACCATGGAACCGCATTCCAATGCCTTTTCTCCCGGGGTGGGGTGGGGCGTCATGCCAGGAGCTGCTCTGGGTGGTTTGCACAAGGCCACACTGTGCCGGAAGCCACTCTGGGTGGCTCACGCATGGCTAGGCCATGCCATGCTGGGAGCCACTCTGGGAGGGAGAGCAGAGGAGCCACTGGCTGCTCCTGTGTGAGGTAGGTGGGAGATGGTTTGAGGCTGGGGTGGGGAAGTTAAGCCTGGCAGTGGGTTGGGGCTGCACGAGGTTGGCAGGCATTATGGCTGCGGTGGGTTGGGACCGTGGGGGGGAAGAAGAGGAGATAGATGAGGCTTTCTTCAGGCAGCTTAGTGAAGCTTCCAAATCACAAGCCTGGTTCTCATGGGAGACTTTAATCATGCAGACATTTGTTGGGAGACCAATACAGCAGCACACAGACAATCCAGGAAGTTTTTGGAGACTATTGGGGATAACTTCTTGGTACGAGTGCTGAAGGAACCCACCAGGGGCCGTGCGCAACTTGACCTGTTGCTCACAAACAGGGAAGAACTAGTAGAAGAAATAGAAGTTGGCGGGAGGGAACCTGGGCTGCCGCGACCTTGAGATCGTAGATTTCAGGATCCAGACGAAAGGAAGAAGGGTGAGCAGTAACATACAGACCCTTGATTTCAGAGGAGCAGACTTTGACTCCCTAAGAGACTGGATGAGCAGGATCCCTTGGGAAACGAAGATGAAGGGGAAAAGAGTTGAAGAGAACTGGAAGTATTTTAAAGAAGTCTTACTGAAGGCACAGGAACAAACAATCCCGCTGCATAGTAAGAAATGCAAACATGGTAGGCAACCAGCTTGGCTTAACAGGGAAATCCTTAGTCAGCTTAAATTCAAAAAGGATGCATATAAGAAATGGAAACGAGGACAGTTGACTAAGGAGGAGTATAAACATACGTCTGGAGAATGCCGGGCAGTAATCAGGAAAGCGAAAGCACAATTGGAACTGCAGCTGGCAAGGGATGTGAAGAGTAACAAGAAGGGTTTCTACAGGCATGTGAACAATAAACGGGTTATCAGAGAAGGTGTGGGGCCATTACTGGATGAGGGAGGTAACCTAGTGACAGATGATGTAGCAAAAGCTGAAGTACTCAATGTTTTTTTTGCCTCAGTCTTCACAGACAAAGTCAACATCCCAATGATGGTCCTAGATATTGCAGTATGGGAAGGTGGAGGGCAGCCATCTGCGGGGAAGGAACAAGTTCTGAGCTATCTAGAAAAACTAGATGTGCACAAGTCCATGGGTCTGGATTTAATGCACCCAAGGGTACTCAGGGAATTGGCAGAGGTCATTGCTGAACCTTTGGCCATTATCCTTGAAGACTCTTGGAGATCGGGGGAGATACCGGATGACTGGAAGAAGGCAAACATAGTGCCCATCTTTAAAAAAGGAAAGAAGGACAATCCAGGGAACTATAGACCCATCAGCCTTACCTCAATCCCTGGGAAAATAATGGAGGGAATCCTCAAGGAATTCATTTTGAAGCACTTGGAAGAGGGGAAAGTGATCAAAGTAGCCAACATGGATTCACCAGGGGCAAGTCCTTCCTCACCAATCTGATCAGCTTCTATGACAACGTAACAAGCTCTGTGGACATGAGGAAGTCAGTGGATGTGATATACCTTGACTTCAGCAAGGCTTCTGATATGGTCTCCCACAACATTCTTGTCCATAAGTTAAGGAAATATGGATTGGATCCTCGGATTATAAGATGGATAGAAAGCTGGCTTGATGGTCGGGCCCAACGGGTAGTGGTCATTGGCTTAATATCTGGATGGAGTCTGTTTCAAGCGGAGTGCCGCAAGGCTCGGTTCTGGGGCCGGTGTCATTCAACATCTTTATTAATGACCTGGATGAGGGACTGGGTTGCACCCTCAGCAAGTTTGCAGATGACACAAAACTAAGGGGAGAGGTAGATACGTTGGAGGGTAGAGGGAGAATCCAGAGGGACCTGGATAAATTGGAGGACTGGGCCAAAAGAAATCTGATGCAGTTCAATAAGGAGAAATGTAGAGTCCTGCACCTGGGGCTGAAGAATCCCAAACATTATTACAGGCTGGGGACCAACTGGCTCAGCAGCAGTACGATGGAAAGGGACTTAGGGGTTATGGTGGCTGAAAGGCTGGATATGAGTAAACAGTGTGCCCTTGTAGCCAGGAAAGCTAACAGCATACTGGGGTGCATTAGGAGGAACATTTCGAGCAGATCTAGGGAAGTAGTTATTCCTCTTTATTCGGCACTGGTGAGGCCACATCTGGAATATTGTGTCCAGTTTTGGGCCCCCCAGTATAAAAAGAATGTGGATTTGCTGGAGCAGGTTCAGCGAAGGGCAACAAAAATGATTAAGGGTCTGGAGCACAAGACCTATGAGGATAGGCTGAGGGGTTTGGCCTTGTTTAGTTTACAGAAGAGAAGACTTAGAGGTGATTTAATAGCAGCCTTCAACTTCCTGAAGGGGAGCTCTAAAGAGGAGGGTGAGAAATTGTTCTCAGTGGTGTCGGCTGGCAGAACAAGAAGTAATGGTCAGAAGTTGAAGAGGGAAAGATGTAGGTTAGATATTAGGAAAAACTACTTCACCAGGAGGGCGGTGAAGCATTGGAATGTGTTGCCTAGAGAGGTGGTGGATTCTCCATCCCTCAAGGTTTTTAAGTCCCGGCTGGACAAGGACCTGGCTGAGATGACTTAGTGGGGGTTGATCCTGCTTGAAGCACGGGGCTGGACTGGATGACCTCCTGAGGTCCCTTCCAGCCCTATGATTCTGTGAAGAAGGTAAAGCAGCAAATGAAAAATATGGAGCACCCCAGGAGCTGCTGGCTGTGGCAGGAGCTGGGGAGTGACTTGCCCTGGGGGTGGCGGGAAGGGAGCAGCGGCCCCCTGGGAAGGTGTCTGCCTGGGGATCACCATCTACGCCGTGTATCTGGGGAGCACCTATGCTTCATGGGGGCAGCTGTGCCCCCTTCACACCCTGCAGTGCTCCAACCCTCCACAGGCCATGGACACAGCTCCCTACCTGGCCCCAGTGGTGCCAGTCTCCAGCCTGGTGTCCTCCTCTCTGTTCTTCCAGCCCACAGCCCATCCTGCCCCTTGCCTAGTACCCTCTTCCCTGTGTCCTTTGCCTGGTTCTCCCTCTTCACAGCACACCCTGTTCCTCACTCACCCTGTGCCCTACCCACAGCCCCTCCACCCACTTCCCTGCCCCAGCCCCCCTCATGTGGTGCCCACAGCCTGTCCTACCCACTTCCCCTCTGCCCCATGTCCACAGCCTGTCCTCCCTGCTTGCTCCATGCCAACTCCCCTCCCCTTTCTCCTGTGCCTCATGCCCTTGTCCTCTGGCTGCCGCTCTCAGGCCTTGCCTTCCCATCCCAGAAACAGGTCCCTGGCTGGGCAGCTGCCCTTCCCCAGCACACCCAGCAGCTGCAAGGAGTTGCTGCCCAGGTGCCCCGTGGGGCTGGAGGCAGCAGAGACTGCTGCAGTGTTGCGGGAGGTGTAGGACGGGAATGCTAGTCTAGGGCTGTGGGTTTGTGCCCTGCTGTTTGTGGGAAGAGGGGAATGTGTTTGTGTTCCAGAGTGTATTTGGGGCTGTACTGTGTGTGGTTGGGTTACAGGAATGTGCATTTTGTGTAAGGCTTCTGGGAATTTTGTGTATTGGGATTGTGTGTGTGTGTGTGTTTTGTGTCACACATTATGGCTATTTTGTGAGTTGCGTTTTTGCCGTATGTGGGCTGGGTTGGGTTGTGCTCTCTCTCTCTTTCTGTGTATGTAGCCTAGCGGCAGTTTGGGGCCACGGAGTGGGGTGGGGTGGGGTGGGGCTTGAGTTCAGGTGCTTTTATCCTAGAAAGAAAGAAGGGTAGCCCTTCGCCCTGCCCTTATGCTACTAGGAGAGGAGAAGGAGGCTTCCAAGTCCTGGCTCTGTAGTGGCTGAGCGAGATCTTAGTTGGCTTCTTTTATCAATGTGTAAAAATTACCACACTGGAAACCTTAGTGGTGAGTTTGCTTCTTGCCAAAGTAGAGCCTTAGCGAGTAGAATGGATGCTCTGGAATACTACCACTACTAATGTATTTCAAACCGGAGACCTAAGTAGTAGCATGACGAACGTACATGAGTAACACAGCCTGTTAAAACAAAAAGCAGTCAAGTAGCACTTCAAAGATTCGCAAAATAGCTTATTAGGTGAGCTTTCAGGGGCCATTCCTACTTCTTCAGAGCTTGGCTAGCTCAGCTGGTAGAGCGTCAGACTTTTAATCTGAGGGCCCAGGGTTCAAATCCCTGGTCAGGCAAGGCCTCTTCTCCTGTTTGGAGGCACTCAGCGTGTGGCTCCCTGGAGGTGGCCCTTCTGCTGCTCATTCCTTTGTGAGCCTGTTAAACATTCACTTTTCTTTTAATTTCTATAGCGCATGCATATTTGTCTCCTTAGATCAGAGAAAGGCCTTTTCTCCCCAGCAATTTCCTGTTTTAACTTTGACTACAGAATTAGACAGCAAGGACAAGTTTAAAAATTCGCAATACCTTGCCCATGAATATTGCGCTGAAGGAAAGTAAGTTCAGGGGTTCTGGTGCTTTCCCCCATCCCTGTGGGTAGCTCCAATCAGAATCAATCCTGGGAGTGGCAGACAGAGATTGCTGATGGAATACTAATTGGAAGGACATGAATTTTGAGGAGGGATTTGAAGGAGAATAAAGTAACTGAGTACACAGGAGGAGGGGAATTATTCCAGGCACAGGTGAGCTGCATGAAATTCAGACAGATCATCCTGACTCCATCTGCACCTCACATGGTGTAATAAACTGAATTGTCGGAGTTTACATTTTAAGAACCAGAAAGGTAAAAACTTGCTATTAACTAGAGATGAGAGGTGGGAACTAGACCTGGACTGAACTTTCCCAAAGTTAAGGTAACATTTAGACGCAGAGTTTTGATTTGACTAAATATAGAAATAAATGGCAGCTATAGGATCTGGATCCAGAACAAACTTCCCCAACATTTGGATTGGGATGATCATATATTGGGTTTTGATTCAAGTCAACTTCTGTGAACATGTATTTAGCTAAAAGTCACCAAATACAGTCAGTAAGCTCTCTTAAAGAACATGATAGGAACCTGATTGTGTCAGGTGCTGAGATTTTTCTAGGAAGGATATTTTGCCTTCTTTGAGCAAGCACCATGGAAAAAATAAAGAATCAGGTCTATAATTTCTATCAATCTTGAAGTAGCTGCATTTCCTTTTATAATCTTGTAAACCTAAAACGTTTGCAACCCTATCATTGAAGCAATAAATATAGAATAAATATTATATCACAAAACAGTTTAAAAAGTAAAAATGTCTTATATGTTCCTCTGCTGTGAAAGAGAAATAATTAATTCAAAGACATGCAAAATTAGTGCAATTTAAAATACAAAACAAATGTAGTCTAGTCTCGTCAAAAGACAGTGTGTCATTTATAGACATTTCCTAGCTTGTCCAACCACAATGGAGCCCCCACAGCTCTTCAGATCTACTCTGCAGGGTAGTTAGATTATCCTACAGTACAGCAGCATAATTAAGCCATGCTAATTAAAATGGATGTGACTTAAAGGGGTCTTTTCTACAACACTGCTCTCGATAAACTGGGTCAATTTCAGTAATGCTCAACACTACACCATTAAAAACCTGAACATTAAAAGAACACTGCATGTCCAAAGAACAGTTCTTTGCAAGAGCAACTATAATAAGAAAAGTTGGCCACTCTTGAAACTCTTCTGTATAGGATACATGATAAGTGTTTTTGTTTGTGAATTCAGTGCAGGCACACAAACAAGCATCAGGTTAATGTTCTGATATTAGCAAAGATTTCCAGCAATTTGCCCCACATTCTAATTCTGTGTTTTCTGTACAAAACTGAATTGTGAAAAATGAGCAATGGTTCAGTGGGTCCACATCACTGCGGCATGAGTATGCAGACCTCACTGCAAGCATTGGGGATACTTAACCTACAACTGGCAATACAGCTACTTGCCACAGGTATACATATGGCAGGAGTATAATAATACATTTAATAGTGTAGAATTCATCTTGTCATAATATGTTCTATCTTTGATAATATTTTAAAATTATTACTGCAAGTTTATAAGTATTGTAGCAATTATTGTGTGCAATGTAGAATCTCGTTGATACATGGCTTCTAGTTCCAGACATCTCGTCCAGTTTGTTCTGCCATGGCTGATAATTTGCTCATGCGTCCCTGGGAACTATGCCCTCACACTGATCAATCAATCAATCAATCTACTTATGTGATTCTCAGCAGTGTAATATTTGGTGCCTTACACCAAGATGAAATATTGAGTTCACAGAAATTCTGTTAGATATTCTGGGAGTACACTTATCTTTTAAAACAGTCTGCGTAGTTTTAGCTGTACCACTGTCTTTGAAACTTCCCCTGATTGTGGATTTAATATATAAAATTACGATTATTTCTAATACCTCAGCTCCTTTTTAATGATGGTAGCCTCCTTGCATTTTTGGAAACGAATATTGCAAAACTGTTAGCATCAAATCCAACAACGATTACTCCTCTTTCTTTGTAGCGTGGTAAATTCTGGGCTTGGTGCACTTGTTTGTCCTCCAAAAAGTCAGACACAATCCCTGATGCGAACACACAACTGTTCTGTATCATGCCGGAATTCCATGCTGTTAACCTACCTTTGTAGGTGTTTATGTAGCCTTCCCCTCTACAGTGTAAGAGCATCTCATTACATTATTTTTTATTCAACATCCCTTGTGCGACAACGAAGCACCGTACCTACATTTCATCCCTTTCCAAAACCACACTTTTGAATAAATTAACTCTAACAATTGTAGTCATGTAGGCCAAGGTCCAAAACACGTTGTTGAAGTCAATGAAAAGAATCTCATAAACATCAAAGGCTATTGCATAAGGATGACAAATTTATGATTCAACTGATAAATTTTAAATTTGAATTTTGCCACTGCAGGGACTAATAATTATAGCCTAATATGTCCATTGAATTTGTGCACCATTTTCCTAGAATTATACTAGCATTACATTTAAAAATAATTTTAAAATAATTTAAACTGACTTTATTGGCCAATTTATTTCTATATCTTCTGTAACTAATCACATTTTTTTATTTAATACTAACTCTTCTTGTGGGTCCAATTCCACTTTTGATGAACAATGTACCTGTCAGAAATTGGATATTATTTAGAAATTCTCTTCTGAGGTTACTGAGCCTAATATTTTTCTGATTGTCTGTATGGTAAGCCAAAAATAACTAGAAAGAAAATATAAAAGAGATCAAGACAGTAAATCTATTCATTGTTTTACTCATGACACCTTAATACTTATGTTCCATCATATTGCCAATTTCAGTCTCAAACTTTATTGTCATACACACTGGGAGGTTTACACAGGGTACTTTCCACCAAGGGAACTTTCCAGTTTGTGCCTTGAGCAAAGTGGGTGCAGCTTCTTAAAAACACACACACACACACACACACACACACACAGAGCTGTGTTCCAAAATGTCATTCTGAGAAATCATAGAATCATAGAACACTAGGAATAGAAGAGACCTTGAGAGGGCACACAGTCCGGCCGCCTTACTGCATGGCAGGACCAAGTACTGTCTAGACCATCCCTGATAGACATTTATCTAACCTGCTCTTAAATATCTCCAGAGGTGAAGATTCCACAACCTCCCTAGGCAGTTTATTCCAGTGTTTGACCACCCTCACAGTTAGGAACTTTTTCCTGATGTCCAACCTAAACCTCCCTTGCTGCAGTTTAAGTCCATTGCTCCTCGTTCTATCCTCAGAGGCAAAGAAGAACAAGTTTTCTCCCTCCTTCTTATGACACCCTTTTAGATACCTGAAAACTGCTATCATGTTCCCCCTCAATCTTCTTTTTTCCAAACTAAACAAGCCAAATTCTTTCAGCCTTTCTTCATAGGTCATGTTCTCTAGAGCTTTGATCATTCTTGTTGCTCTTTTTTGTACCCTTTCCAATTTCTCCACACCTTCTTTGAAATACGGCGCCCAGAACTGGACACAATACTCCAACTGAGGCCTAACCAGCACAGAGTAGAGCGGAAGAATGACTTCTTGTGTCTTGTTCACCACACACCTGTTACTGAATCCCAGAATCATGTTTGCATTTTTTGCAGCAGCATCACACTGTTAGCTCATATTTAACTTGTGGTCCACTATAACCCCTAGATCCCTTTCTGCCATACTCCTTCCTAGACAGTCACTTCCCATTCTCTGTGTGTGAGACTGATTGTTCCTTCCTAAGTGGAGAACTTTGCATTTTTCTTTATTAAACTTCATCCTGACATCTCAGACCATTTCTCCAATTTGTCCAGATCATTTTGAATTTTGACCCTATGCTCCAAAGCAGTTACAACCCCTCCTAGCTTGGTATCATCTGCAAACTTAATAAGCATACTTTCTATGCCAAAGTCTAAATTGTTGATGAAGATACCAAACAGAACCAGTCCCAAAACAGACCCCTGCGGAACCCCACTTATTATAACTTTCCAGCAGGATTGAGAACCATTAATAACTACTCTCTGAGTATGGTTATCCAGCCAGTTTTGCACCCACCTTATAGTAGCCTCATCTAAGTTGTATTTGCCCAGTTTATTGATAAGAATACCATGCGAGACCATATCATGCCTTACTAAAGTCTAGGTATACCACATCCACCGCTTCTCCCTTATCCACAAGGCTCGTTATCCTATCAAAGAAAGCTATCAAATTGGTTTGAAATGATTTGTTCTTTACAAATCCATGCTGGTGGCTCCCTTTCACCTTACCACCTTCCAAGTGTTTGCAGATGATTTCCTTAATTTCTTGTTCCATTGTCTTTCCTGGCACAGAAGTTAAACTGACTGGTCTGTAGTTTCCTGCGTTGTTCTTATTCCCCTTTTTATAGATGGGTACTATATTTGCCTTTTTCCAGTCTTCTGTAATCTTTCCTGTTTTCTGTGATTTTCCAAAGATGATAGCTAATGGCTCGGATACCTCCTCAGCTCCTTGAGTATTCTAGGATGCATTTCATCAGGCCCTGGTGACTTGCAGACATCTAACTTTTCTAAGGGCTTCTCTACACTATCACCCTCCTTTGAAGGAAGGATGGTGAGTAGGGTGTTGGGAGTTTACCAATGAAGTGCTTCTCTGCATATGCAGCACTTCATTAAGCAAATTCCCCCCTGCGGCAACTTCAGAGTTTTAAACTGCAACGTACCAGCACACGTCTAGCCGCCGCTCGCTCACCAGTACTTTGAAGTGCCGGGGCAACTTCGAAGTCCCTTTACGCCTCAAAATTTTGAGGTGAGCTGTGGCTAGACATGTGCCGGTACTTCAAAGTTTAAAACTTCGAAGTTGCCGTGGCGTGGGTTGGGTTGGTGGGGGGGGCGGGATTTGCTTACTGAAGTGCTGCGTATGCAGCTCAGAACTTCATTAGTAAACTCCCAACTCCCTACTTACCGTCCTTCCTTTGAAGAAGGGTGGTAGTGTAGACACAGCCTAGGTGATTTTTAACTTGTTCCTTTTTTATTTTATCTTCTAACCCTACCCCTTTCCCACTAGCATTCACTACGTTGGGCATTCCTTCTTCAGACTTCTCAGTGAAGACTGAAAACAAAGAAGTCATTGAGCATCTCTGCCATTTCCAAGTTTCCCATTACTGTTTCTCCCTCCTCACCGAGCAATGAGCCTATCCTGTCCTCGGTCTTCCTCTTGCTTCTAATGTATTTATAAAAAGTCCTCTTGTTTCCCTTTATGCCTGTAGCTAATTTGAGCTCATTTTGTGCCTTTGCCTTTCTAATCTTGCCCCTGCATTTCTGTGTTGTTTGTCTATATTCATCCTTTGTAATTTGTCCAACTTTCCATTTTTATATGATTCCTTTTATATTTTGAGATCACGCAAGATCTCCTGGTTAAGTCCAGGTGGTCTTTTGCCATATTTTCTATCTTTCCGATGCAGCGGAATAGCTTGCTTTCGGGCCCTTAATAATGTCCCTTTGAAAAACTGCCAGCTCTCCCCAGTTGTTTTTCCCCTCCATTTTGCTTCCCATGGGAACCTACCCACTCTCTGAGTTCACCAAAATCCACCTTCCTGAAATCCATTGTCTCTATTTTGCTGTTCTCCCTTCTACCCTCTTTAAAATTGTCAACTCTATGCTTTCATGATCACTTTCGCCCAAGCCGCCTTCCACTTTCAGATTCTCAATCAGTTCCTCCCTATTTGTTAAAATCAAATCTAGAACAGCTTCCCCCCAGTAGCTTTTTCAACCTTCTGAAATAAAAAGTTGTCTCCAATGCAGCCCAAAAACTTATTGGATAGTCTGTGTGTTGCGGGGTTAGTTTCTCAACATATATCTGGATAGTTGAAGTCCTGCATCACAACCAAATCCTGGGCCCTGGATGATTTTGTTAGTTGTTTAAAAAAAGTCTCATCCACCTCTTCCACCTGGGTAGGTGGCCTATAGTAGACTCCTAGCAGGGCATCACCCTTGTTTTTCACCCCTTTTAGCCTAACCCAGAGATTCTCAACACATACGTTTCCTATGTCCATCTCCACCTCAGTCCAACTGTGTACATTTTTAATATATAAGGTAACACCTCCTCCCTCTTTCTCCTGTCTATCCTTCCTGAGCAAGCTGTACCCTTCCATACCACCATTCTAATCATGTGTATTATCCCACCAAGTTTCTGTTATGCCAACAGTGTCATAGTTGTATTTATTTACTGGCACTTCCAGTTCTTCCTGCTTATTACCCATACTTCTTGCATATGTATATAGGCATCTAAGATATTGATTTCATCTTGCTTCCCAGTTTTGCTCTGACCCTCCTTTTTCTCTGCCATTAAAGCCCTTGCTCCCTCCCATTTCCGACCCATCTCCCAGGTCTCCACCTTCTCTACTGTCCCCATCGAACTTAGTTTAAAGCCCTCCTCACTAGGTTAGCCGGTCTGTGTCCAAACAGAGTCTTCCCTCTCCTCGAAAGGTGCATGCCATCTCTGCCTAGCAGTCCTTCCTGGAATAACATCCTGTGGTCAAGGAAGCCAAAGCCCTCCTGGTGACACCATTTACGTAGCCAGGCATTCACCTCCAGGATGCACCTGTCTCTTCCTGGGCCCCTACCTTTGACAGGAAGGATTTAAGAGAATACCACCTGTGCCCCAAACTCCTTCACCCGTACTCCCAGAGCCATCTAGTCACACCTCGCAGTGTCATTACTGCCCACACGAATGAGTAGCATGGGATAGTAGTCAGAGGGCCGGATAATCCTCAACAACACCTCTGTAAAGTCTCGGATACGGGCCCCTGGCAGGCAGCACACCTCCTGAGATGAAATGTCAGATGGGTGCCTCTGTCCCCCTCATAAGAGAATCGCCTACCACCACCAATCTACATTTCCTCCTCACAGTGGAGGCAGCTGACCTCCCAGCCTTGGGGGTATGAGGCTTCTCCTCTGCTGTACCCGGTGATTCCTTTTCTCCTGTATCAAATACAGCATAACGGCTTCCTAGTACCATGGTGGGAGGGTTCAGAGCAGGGGTGGAGCACTGCCTGCTGCCAGAAGTAACCAGATGCCAGTGTGCACCCTGAACCAGCTCCTCCTCCACCAGTGGTGTGTCAGCACTCCTGTGTACTGAGCCGGCTACCTCAGCTGTCTCCACATGAATTCTGTCCAGGAATTGTTCATGGACTTGGATACTCCTCAACCTAGCCACCTCCTCCTGTAGCTCTCCCACCTGTTGCCTGACAGATTCCACCAGCAGGCACCTTTCACATTGGATGGTCCCCCCAGCTTGGATGTCACTAGGTGGGAATTGCAAGCCACAGTCCTTGAAAAACCACACCAGGATCTGGGTAGAAGCATCTGTGATCAGGCAGTCTGTCTGACTACGAGCACAGGCAGAGGAAACAGAAGCAGCGTTGGCACAGGTGTTGCGGGTCTTCCTGACCATCGTAGGACTCCCTCTGTTAAATTCCCTCTTAAACTCCCCTGTCTGCAGCCTCCTGTCCGCTTTGCTCCCCTGGTCGCTCTGCCTCTGGCTTTTGAAAACCTGCTGGCCTAGGTCAGGCCTAACCCCTCATTGGTCTCACAGGGAAGGTTGATCCTGAGGCTGATCAAAGGCAATCAAGGGAACAAAGGTCAGGAACTCAGCCTCAACTGCCACAGAAACTGAAACTGAAATCACCCACCTGAAATCAGAATCACAATTCTGGCCACTTCCCGGGGCCCACAACCCTCCCTCTTGGGGCACCCTCCCCTCTCCTGGGAGCAGCATCCCATCCAATGGCACTGCGGCCAGGGGGCATCTTGGGTGGGTGGGGATTCCTGGCCCATGTGGAGTGGTCCTCAGGTGCTGTCTAGCCCTGACTATCTGCCGCCCCATATGTGGCTTGCAGCATCGTCCACTGGGGGCAGGTGCTGACTGTTGCAGGTGGCCATCACAGGTTCCGTGTGTCATGCCAGGCTGGAGTGTATCTAGCCTGGGACCACTGGTTCTGTGCATGGCCATCTGGCAGGTGAATTGCACCTGCCCCACAGACCAGGTTGCACACCCCACCATGTACATACCCAAGCGTCCCTCAGTGATGCCTGGCTCCCAGTCACCCGGCTGGATGATGTAGATGATGAGGTCCCTCTCCTTACTTGACCACTCAGTGGTGATGTTGGCTTCCTGGGTCCCTGGGCTGTGCTGCTCCTCCACCTCCAGCTATAGCTCATCTGCTGACATGTCAAGGACCACCAGGGGATGTCCCATACCTCCCTATAGTAGGGACAAGTTGCCACAGCTGCCCCAGAGTGGCTGGCCTGCTCCTGGGCCCAGGCATAGCCCTGATGCAGTTCTTCTACTTTCCTGTGAACCTGGTCTGCAGTGCAGTTTGGGTGGCCCCTCGTGAGGAGGCCCTGAGCCAGGCGGGAGAATGTAGCAACATTTCACTACTTCACGCCCATCTTCCTGAGGACTTCCTCCTCCTTCCACAAACTGAAAAGGGCCCTCAGCTCCCACTCTGTCCCTTGTGCCCCTGGGAGCCTTGCAACAGCTCTGGGGGGGACCCTGGGGCTCCTGAGGGGGCTGGTTGCTGACCATCAATGTCCACTGCTGCTCCGGGGCTGTTCTGAGGGTGTGCTGGGGTAGCGCGTGCTGAGACTGCTCCAAGAACACTTTCTGCCATGGGATTTCTGCATCTATGTTGCTTTAAGGGTGGCTGGGATCATAGAGCCCTGCTGCTGCAGGCTAGAGCGTCCCCACGCTCCAGTTGGCTGGTGCCATGGCAGTCTCCTCTTTCGAAAGACTGGGCCGTGGAACATCAACATATGTAGTCTTTCGAAATAGTTTTTGAAAGGGTGCTCTCTTCCTGATATGGGATTGGGGTTCAGATTTCGAAGTCTGCACCACATTCCTTCGATTTTCTTTCGAAAGAACACTACACATGTAGATGCTCCTCCCTTTCTGTCGAAAGAGGGACGGATATTTTGAAGTGTCTTGCACATGTAAACTCAGCTAGAATATAGATATTCTGTCTATGTATCAAGGATTACAGATTTAGATGTGTAGAGAACATCAAATCAGAAGTGAACTCGGCCACATTCTCATCTGGTGGAAATAATCCTCACGCCACTCAAGTAAACTGACGCTGGTTGAGCATATAGCATGCTGAGCATGAACTGAAGAAATGTGTTGCTGGGTTTAGGGAAACTCTGGAATGTGCTTTCTTTGGATATGCTGCTGCACTGTTCTGCAGCTGAATTCTTTTGGCCTCCATAAATAGGACTACATTGCTAGAGTGGAGGCACATGTGATGCATATTATGAAAGTCTAGAACACAACAGAGTTCTCTCCAAAAGAAAGTACTCAATAAAGCACATTTAAACAGTAATTGGTCTTTACGTAGCTTTTGTCTGAGGGGCTTTCTCTCAGGCTGTGTCTACGCTAGTAAGTTTTTTTGGAAAGATTTTTCGAAAGAAGGGAGCTCTTTCAAAAGATCCCATGGAGCAGCTACACAGAAAGCATTCTTTCAAAAGTAAACCTAAAGAATGCGGAGCTCCTTTTGAAACCACTCTTCCACGCTCATTTCAGGAAGAATGCCTTCTTTCGAAAACTTCTTTCGAAAGAAAACATGTGGAGATGCTCTGCAGGGCCCTTCTTTTGAAACAGCAGTCCTCATGGCATCGGAATTTTCTGATCCATGGGCTGTTCTTTCAAAAGAGCAGGGACTGTGTGGACATTCTCTTTCAAAGGAGCAGATCACTCTTCTGCACAGCTTTTTTGTGTGTGGACGCACTCTTTCAAAAGAAGTTCTTTCAGAAGAGATCTTCTGGAAGTCCTTCTTTTGAAAGATCTCCATAGTATAGACATAGCCTCATGGATTAACAACTATCTGGCAACTTTTATTTAGTTGGTATGTGCTGTAGCAGACTGTTTTTACCATATTATTGGCCATTCAGAGACCTGATCTGGAAAATCCGTACTCGTGGGAATAATCCCTACCCATGCAAATAATTCCATTGACTAGAACAGAACTGTACACATGCGCAGAGAATACATGGGTGCATAAGTACATGAGAACTGGATGACCAGTCCTCTTTCATTTACATATCTTCTACTAAAGGTCCTGATTGTGCAAGATATTAAGGGTAGGTCTACACAGCAACTAGACTCCCACAAGTAGCCTGTGCAAGCCATCTCAGGTTCACAGGGCTGTTTCATTCTTGCTAGATGTCTAGGCTCAGAGGTAGAAGGGTCCCAGAGCTCAGATTGCAGCCTGAGCCCCAAGACTCTGAGTTGGCCAATCAGCATCCAGACGGCAAGCTCTATACTTTGCCGATTGTAACTTGTTTCTGTGTTTGTTTTATTTTAGATGTGGGGAGTTCAGTAAGGTTTGCAAATGGTGGCATATACAGTAATAAAGAAAAGTTCAGTCCAGCGCCTACAGATTTCAATAGGTGCAGGATTGGGCCCCATGATATACACAACTAGTGTTTAACGTAACATGTATAATCTTCATTATTTCTTTGTCAAAGTTTCAGGTACATCTTCTACTTCCAGATTTGCATGGCCAACCACAGGGAAATTTGTGTATATATTTGAGACAGGTATTCTTGATGCATTCTTATTTTGGAGTTCATTTGACTTGAGCTCCACTCCGGACTTTCCAAGTTTCTACCATATATAATTTCAGGACTTCTGGGTCTGATTCAACCTGTTTCACTGAAGAAAAAATAATACACTGGTATAAGGCTGGAGTAATGAGGAATTTATGTGACTCCAGAGGCTTACTAGAAGGCGTAGTACTTTCTACTTATTGACAGTAAGCCCTGTGCTCAGTAGAAAGCATTTAGAGGATCATGCTCAGAGGAGGCTATATGAAGAGGCCTTTTGTCCAGGAAAGTGCACTGTGCAGTGTTTAGTAAGCCACATTCCAAACACAGTATTGATAAAGCACGGTTAAAATCAACGATTACTTAAAGAGGCATTCACAGATTTTGTCTGAGTTAAACATGCTTGAACCTTTGTGCTACAATGCGCGCACTCAGTTCTTTCACAGATGAGCAGTTCATGAAGTAACAGTATAGGCTGGGATTGGTCATAGAGCAAAGCAGGAGGATTTGAGGCTCCAAATGGGAAAGCAAAAAATTAGAAAAACCCAAAATAAAAAAATAAACCATATGGAATCCACACTCAGATGCCTTTAAAACAACCACAAACATTCTTGCTGCCTCAAGCTGCAAATGTCGTGAAACAATTACTGGGCTGGGGGACTTCAAAGGTTCACTGAGAGCAGCAGTTTTATTTTTCAACCAAACACAGGAATAGGGCTTTTGGATTTTTTTTTCTGAATGAAACTGCACCCAGCCTTCCTGATTCTAAAAACCCTGTTCCGCTTCACTTGACCACTCCATAACCTTAGAAGAAGCTCAGAAAACTTCAAAATGAAACTGTGAGTCATATGGAAAGAAAAAGACATCTTACATTTCATTAAGGTTGAAAACAGCTGCATTCTTTTTTTGAGAAATACGCACAAGTGAATTTTAGCAGGAGCACTGCTTAAAGTAACTTTCTTCAGAATGAACTTTCTTTAATTTATTTATTTAACGCTAGCATTTGCTCAGCAGCTACCGATCGGATTTGAAGATTTACAACACAGCATCCATGCCCAAAAATGTTTGCTCTTTTTTGTTTTCACTGGCTGTCTTACTTTAAGTTAATTCCTCTCCTTCTTCTTTCTCTTTGCCCCATGTCCTTTTATTTGTTTGTCTGTGGACTACCACTTGACGAAGGGAACAGATTTCTCTGGGAGGTTTTGCAAATGTTGATAGCATATACCTAGAAGCTGTGGAGTACGTGACTTGCTACAATTTATCTCACCTACAGTGCTAGTGTTTTGCAGGAAGTGGCTGCTCTAAACTTCAGTTTTTCTGAAGGCTGAACACACAGGGCATGTTTATGAAAATTAGTGCCCCTCCAGCATGTTTGAACTAATGCAATTGCTAGAGAATACTGATTCCAGCTGCTAGAAGGATCAAGGTTTTCCCTCTGGCGGGAGCCCAAGGGGTTAATGCTGGCTTTGACCCCTTTGTACAGAGTCATGCACACAAGAATCAGGCAGAAACAACATGCTCCTCCCACCCCCCGCCTTTGAAGAGAACTGAGTCAGATTGTTAAAAATGAAACTGACTCATTGTAGAAATAGTGGTCACTGGAATGGCATCTCTACAACTGCTGTGGTAAGAGAGGAAGCAGCCTGACCGCAACTGCCTTTGTGCTTGTTCTAGCTGTTTAAGTTCTAAAACCACAAAACCTCATCTGAAATTCTACTGTATAGCAAGGTTTGTGTAATGAGATTACAATTTATAATAGGATCATTGAAAACTGGAACAAGCAGTGTTAATATATGGCCTGCTTGCAACAAGCTAGCAGCAAGCACAATGATGTCATTTTTAATTTAAAGCCTATCTCTGCTTGATGCAGTTAAAAAATTTTTTAAAAAGATGCAAATGAAGGCTTGTGTATTGACTCCACCCATAGAGAAAGGCTGTCAACCAGCATATCAATACCACAATGTACCCTACAGCATATGGCCTGGCTTTAATGGAACTAATTCCAAAGTATTCTGCTTGTGTCACGCGTATCAGAATTCTGTTCCCACACCAAAAAGAAATGAGTCAGAAATGGGAAGAGCTCAGAGACCATTTGGCAAGCACCTCCTTGATCATGCAGAATGCTGTAAATGCAACTGCAGAGATGTTAAGATCAAACAGAGACAGGTTGTGTTGCTCCACAATATCCTGAACTAATGTGAACTGGCATGGTGCCATCATCAGCTTCAATGCAGGTACACTGATTTGCACCCAGTGAGAATCTGGCACTGGGAGTGAATGTGCCTGGGCAGTAGTGTGAAAAGTAAATTAACATGATTATTATTTATTTATTTATACAGCGCAGTAGTTTTACACAGCACTCAATGAGAAATGAAAAAGGCAAGTCCCCAGTCTGTAAAAAGCTTACATCCTACGGATCAAATTCCATAAAATACCAACCAGCCTCCACGCCTCTGAGACTAGTTATGCTTTCATTGAAGTAAATTAAAAACCTCCCCTGGACTGCAAGGGGAGTAGACTGCGTCTCACTGAATTGCAGTGATTGCTGAGCACAGTGCTGTTGTAGTTTTGTTGATCCTGGGATATTAAGAGACAAGGATTATTCAGGGCATGCAGCACCTCACAAGTATCAAGTACTAAGGGTCCAGTCTCACTCATGTGAATCGACCCATTGACCCCCTTGGGTCCATATTTGCATAATGGAGGACAGAAAGATCCGCTTCTTTCCAAAGTAAATATGAATCATGTGATAACATTAGTAAAAATAGGTGCGGAATGATCATTGAGAAAGCATTTACATTCTGATATAGCAGCCATTTACCTACTTCTGCAGTGAAATCATTTATGCTAAAGAGAACTCAGTCATTCATTTTTAATCTCGCTTTTCTATATGCAAGACTTGATTGCTGTTTTGAGCCTGAGTCCTACAAATAGTCTTTATACCAGGTTTAAGAGCTGCTCAGGTGGGTAATATTTAGCCTGATCATCCTTGACATATGAATGGGTTCTGCCTTCAGTTATGTTATGGAACACAAATGATATCAGAGAGATTCGACTTGTGTTATTGTGGACAGATTAGAGAGTTACGTCTTATTTTATAGGATTTTTTAAAGTCATCAGAACCCATCAGTACTTCAGGAAAATAAAAAAGGATAAAATCACTTTCCCAATAGCTTAGTGAGGTGTGCTTCCTCACTTCCTGTCCTAAACTCTAGCACAAAATTCCTTTACACTGTCAGGTGGAGTTTTCCAAGGGTCTCAGCACTGGCCATTGTAAGCAAAGAGAGTTTCAGTGCTGAGCACTTTGGACTATGCCACTCTTAAATCACAGTCCTAAGGAAGCTGAGCATCTTTTGGGAAGGAAAGATTGCACTGAGCTCCCACAGAAGTTGCTCACCGTTGCAGAATCCAGTAGTCAAAAGCATTGGTTGGTTGGGTGAGTGGCCATGTTTTTATATCCAACCTCTAAAACCAGCAGGGGCTTTAAAGTGCGACATGACTGCTTTTTTGTTTTGATAGAATACAGAGTAACATGTCTATCTGTCTGTCAGCAGGGGCTTAGCTAGAGTAGGAACAGGATTGGAAACGGGATCGGGCTCCATGGGTTTAATTTACAGTAGGGAAGCTGGACTTAAATGTGCTATATAAGATCTAAGAATTAGTGTTCACATTACTATGAACCTGAGTAATCTTAAGCATATTGAAGTTTGACTAATACATGCACAGGTAGAAGTCTTGAATTACACTTGCAGAATTTCTTTTGTTGTCATTGAATGTAATATGTTCTTTACTAAACTTAATTTTTCATTATCGGGCAAGCCAGCTCATGTTTAGACAGAATAAGCATTACTGAGGCCAGATAACTCATGTTTGGTAGAATAGGATGCAGTAGGTAGACCATATAAGTTCCCACAAAGTTTGGCTAATCATCATCAGATCTTCTGATGATGCAAATTTACACAGCCCCACTGGAGTCAATGGAGCTATGCCAAAGTGTGTCAGTTAAATATGTAGTATATTAGTTATCTTACAGAGGAAAGATGTGTGCAGGAACTACATCCTTTTCTACCAACACCAGTAAATATGGTCAGATACCCAGTAAGAAAGCATAGGTTGAATATCTCTAGTCAGGCACTCTTGGAACCTGACTGGTGCCAAACAAGAGAATTTGCTGATCCCCAGGAGGTTAATATTGTCCAGCAGTATTACCACTCCTTACTGGGCTCTTAGAAGACATTTAGTGATAAGTTACAGCTAAATAACAGCACAGAACAGTCAGAGCCAGGACTAGTGGCTATAAACAAACTTTATGAGACCTCCAGAAACTTGGCCACACCCAGGGTAGGTGGACATCTGGCGAACTAAAATCATTCCAGACCATAGATGTTGCCAGATGAGAGTGCTGGACTGGAGAGGTTCAACCTGTACTTCCATACTGTTTTCATTTATTAAGATGTTCTAATAGGAAAACTGCTGCAATGAAGTTGACGTAAATAAAATACTGACGTTCCATACAAATTACATGAGGCCCACACTCAGACACAAATTTTCCCAACCCTGTCCAATCTCACCTTCCCCCTGAAACACGTTAAGAAATGTCAGTGTCAGAATGTTTCTTCATGATACAATTTTTGTCTGTTTCACAGCTAGAAAGTGAATGGCTCAGAAGGTTAAATACCAGCAGAGGAAAGTATTTTATTCAGATATCGGTTGCAAGGATCAGGGAGAAAAATGCAGTGAGGCCTTTCAGACTACAGTGCCATGGGAGAAGAAAAACGAGACAGCAGAAGTGTGTGGTAACACAAAAAGAATGTTATCTCAGAGGAGGGGAAAATACTTTCAAATGCATAATTGCAAACACATACCCTCAGCAGCTAACCCAGAGCTCTCTCAGATTGAAAAGCTAGGAGTTTGGAAACCCTCCAAAGTATCAGTTTTATATGACAGATCAAAGCAATAAAGAGAGCAAGCAAGAGAAAGAGAGAATAGCATCAAATATGATTGATAAAAATATTAGTTTCTTTGATTGGTTTCTGTTCCTCCTCCCTTTTCTACTCATTCCTCTCCCAAGCCACTAGGAAGAATGTCGGAATCTGTGGTACATCACGTAACACATACTTACTTGTGAGATGTGCCTATAGGAAAACACCTGCTTACTACATGTACCTGTTTAAAATCATTCTTGCAACCAAATACAGGTAATTATTGCTAGCGACAGTACACTATTTTTACCCTTTTGGTGCTCTGCATTATTTAATTGTATGCTGTTTTGGCAGCTTTGCTCAACCCTTAAGCTGGGTTTACGCTGCAAAGTTCTGTCTACAGAAGTCACTGTTGACAGCATTTTGCCAACACAACCTCTGTCTACAGAACACGTCCTCACCTAATAGGGGCTCCCCTTGTTGACACCCTCCGTCAACAGACAGCAGCCATACTGCCCAGCCCTCTGTTGACAGAACAGCCAACCGGAAACTCTGCAAACAGGGCAGCCAGGTGAACTGGTAGCCCTCTCTGTCGACAGAGAGTCTCCTGGAGCACCTACACTACTTTTCTGTCTACAGAGGCACTATGCCTCAACTTTCAAGATATAACTCTGCTGCGAAAAAGGTTCTGTTCTATAGACAGATTCTAGACAGAATGCGTGTGTAGTGTGGACACTCCCTAGTTTTGTCGACAGCAGGCCTCTTCTGTCGACAAACTTTGTAGTGTAGACACAGCCGAGGAGCCCTGACTCATGAAAGTCTTCAGTATGCCTTTCAGTAAGTATGCATAAAGGTACTCCAGGACTAGGCCATAGGAGCAAATGAAAGGGCACATCACAGCAGCCCAGTTCAGGCAAAGGAAGAGGGAGAGATGGTTGGGGTGGATGAAAATTAGGACATATTCTCAGAAGGAATGGGTTTCGAGGATGTATTTCATCAACACAGAAACCTGCTAGGGATCATGATGAATTAGGATCTGATACAAAGAGAGGCAGAAGTGGGAAGAATATAGGCAAGGCTGAGGAGCAAGAAGTAATGATGGCAATTCCAGGAAAGTTTATATAAAAGTTTGATGGAAAGGTTAAAAATCTTGAATATGATTTAAAAGGTGAGAGAGAAAACCACTGGAAGCAGAGTATTAAAAGAGGGAGCTGGCTCTCTGAACAGATTTTCGAAGTGGTAGTGGACAGAGTGCTAAGCAGACAATTCCTGAGAAGAGAATAGCTTAAACAAGGCAAAGCATGACTAGGTATTCACAAGCTTTTTAGCACCGGAGAGAAAGAGAAAATCATATGGGGGATAGTGATGCCTCTGAGCAAGTAAAATGACTGAAATATGTGAAATACCTTGTGGTGGACATTATAAAATAGGACAATCCCTGGGAGCCTGGTCCGAGTATTATTTGATCTGAACTGTGTTACTGGTCCCCCATTTAATATTTTAGGAATTTAAGTTATCAGAAGATGTTTTAGTGATGCTAATTAATTAACAGGCAAGTGGAATGTGAGATGGTCCAGGGTGCATGATTAATACATTTGATCACATACTTTTAACTGGGAAACCATGGGCAGAGGAATATGGAACAGTCACATAGGACACTTGGGGTGCCACAAGGTTAAGATGGGGGCTAGACTAGAGAGGAAACTGATGGCAAGGGAATATGGAAGGCAGGGAGGCTAAGGGAAAAGGAGGTTACGCAGAGAGTGAGGGTGATAAAAATGTGAGGGCCAGGAGGGAGCGATGTGAGAGGCAGAGTAATATGGGTGTACTGGAGAGGGAAGCGAGGGAGACAGGAGTGAGAGACTATGTGTACATCCGCACTTGCAGGGGTTTGATTTGGTGCACCTAGTGGGGATACATGAAATTGAACTATCAGGGCTCAACAGTCGACCCCTGTCTATCACGTGGAGTAAGGGAGGTTGATGGGTGAGTTTCTCTCATCGACCTCCCTCAGTGAGGACAGCCAGGTAAGTCGATCGTAGAAGCGTTGATTTCAGCTACTCAATTGCCATACCTGGAATTGCATATCAAGGATCGACTTTTAGATTTAGTGTAGACCTGCCCTGAGTAGGATAACATGAAAAACTATAGCTTCCAAGTGGAAGGTTTCCCCTAACAGAAAGCAGCAACCAAACACAATACAGGTTCAAAACATAAACTTGATTTTAAAATCAATGTTATGCCCTGAGCCTTTTGGGGTCTGGCTTCTGATTTTGGAAACCAACGTTAGCAATGCTGCATTTCTAAACTTTAAAGGGGATTAAAAGACAGGTCTGTAACCACACCGTTAATGCTTGGGCCTGCTACGAATAAGAACTCAGTTGCTCTTTGTATTCTTTAGATATTTTGATCAAAGGATGTTAAGATACAATCACTGACGAGGGAAGTTCAAAGGCTAAACTTAGAATATATATATGTGTATATATATATATATATACACACACACACACACACACGTACTTATGACAACATCAGCCAAATTACACCTCCCTCTATAGACCTGCTCAACCCTAATGATGGCTGAGAGAGAACAGAGGAAATGAGGGAGTGAGAGTGTTAGGGCCATGTTACTGCATCAAATGAACTTGGAGAGCGAGGCTGGACTAGCAAGGAAGATTGGTACTGGAGTCACAGAAATAGACTGAAGGTCAAGAGTACAGAGTTTCAGTACAAGCACCACAGACACATTAAGACCTATGGCAAGGCCTCTAATCTCCCCATGCCTCAGTGCTCCACCTGTAAAATGGGGACTCTCCTATTTATCTGCCATGATTATTTAAACTATTAACACTTTGGAGCAAGAAATATTTCTTATTCTGTGTTCATACAATACCTGGCACTATGGCCCTATGGGGTTACAACCTATATTACCTAAATAATAAATAATAATTGCCATGGACTTTCTTGCATACAGTTACAGCTTTTTATTTCTTAACTGTTTGCAGCACCATGTGTGTGCCTGGAGCTTTACAGACATATCATAAGATAATATATGTGCCCCAAAGAATGGGGAATTTGAACAAACAAATATAACAAAAAACTGCCCTGGAAGAAGTAGTAGTAGTAGTAGTAGTAGTAAATAAATAAAAATAATAAAATATGTTTGGCCTATATCCAGCTAATTGCATTGTGCCCTCTGTTACTACTCTTCTCTAGTCTCACTCCATCTTACCTCCATCTTACACACAGGAAAGTTGAATCATAACAGAGAGATAGTCTATATACTATCAAAACAAAAAAGCAGTCCAGTAGCACTTTAAAGACTAACAAAATAATTTATTAGGTGATGAGCTTTCATGGGACAGACTGTCTCATGAAAGCTCATCACCTAATAAATTATTTTGTTAGTCTTTAAAGTGCTACTGGACTGTTTTTTTTGTTTTGACAGGAAAGTTGACATTCAGAGGCTGGATGTCTTGCACAAACCACAGAAGGGATTGGCGGCAGGACTGGGATTGGAACTCCTAGCAGTGTATTCCACTCATAATTAAAATAATTGCTAATGAAGTTAGTTGAACTTTCACCTATGGACCGCAAAGCAAACTTGAAATCATTTTCCCAACACCTCCAAGACATAAGTATTACTTTACCCATTTGATACTGAGGCATCAGCCAGTATGCACTATAAAACTTGTGCTAGTACATGAAGATATGTGACCCCTAACTGACCTATAGTTAAACTTACAAAAGTCCTTAACGTAAGCAGTGCTTTTAGCGGCAAATTTGTGTTTATGGTGGGGTGGCCTAGTCCATTGAAGGGGGTGTGGAACAAAATACCACCAAAAGCACAGCCTTGCCTGCATAAGCTGCATTCACCCTAGGAGCACTTTTAGCTACATTAGCCCAAACTGCAGCATGGACGGAATTGTCCTGATGGAAAGTCTTCTGCCATCAACATAGCTACCCCGCCCTCAAGCAGCAAATGAAGCTCACCCATCCATGAAGTTAGTTTCTTCACTAAAATGCACAAGTGCTGTTGCTGAATGTGCAGACAAGCCCGCAAGATTCTTAATGCTCAGTCCCTGGAAGTAATCACTAGGGTCATCCTGTCTCTTTGAAAATCTACATTGCATAACAGGTACCCTAGCAAATGCATTTCACACCTGAATGGAGTAGTACATTTAGTGAATCAAATGGCAAATGCACAAGAATTACCATGTCTAAGCTGAGAAGAAAGCAAGGAGCACTCTGGAGTCTGGAGAAAGAGGCCAAGTCATTCTAGATATCCCAAGAAAAAGAAAGGAAATTCAGGGAATGGGTGTTAGAGAAAACACACTGAAAGACCAACACAGAGGCAAAAAGCAGTGGGAAAAACCAGTAAGCCACAGCTGCAGCAGACCTATACATGAGTGCAGCAATACCAGAAGTGTTATATCTGATAGGATATCTCCTGGGGGCAGTTAGTTATCCTAAATGGTGACATGAGTTACTTACAATATTTACCTACTGAAGTCATCAGGAGGTAATGCAGTAGTGCTTGTAAAGCAAGTTACTGGCTAGTTATTCTGTAGACAATTACCCCACAGCTTCAGTGATACGTCCTAGTAGCTATGCAGAAAAGTCAGATCAGCTCTGAACATGTGGTCTATTAGAATGGGAAATGAACCATCTGCTGGTTGTGTGCGTGAGGACAGAAGTTAGTCAAAAGCTGTACCTATTCATAACACAAATGCTCAGCATTTCTACTGGACTTCTCACACATTCGCTCCATAACACCTTTGTGAGGCATGTGAGTAAAAATTATTAGCCTCATTGTGGATGGGAAAAATTAGGCAGAGAAGTGCAGTGATTGGTCCAAAAGTATGATTAGAGGTTGGTGTTAAAGTGGGGATTAGAATTATGGCATTCCTAGGTCCACGTTCAGCCTCTAGCTCAGAGCTCTACCACTGGTTATCACCTACAGCCCCCAACTCAAACCACTGTAACGCATTATTAAAGACCTACAACCTACCCTTAATCAGGATGCCACACTCCAGAAGGCCCTAGGTGACAGGCCTGTTCTCTCCTACAGACAACCTCCCAACCATATGAGGATTCTCACCAACAGCCACAGTCTATACCACAGGAACACCAGTCCTGGAACTTTTCCTTGCAACAAAGCCCATTGCCAGCTTTGTACACATATCTATTCTGGATACCATCACTGGACCTAACCAGGCTATTCACAGAATCACGGGCACATTCTCATTTTCCTCAACTAACATCATATATACTATCATGTGCCAACAATTCCCAGATGCTTTGTATATTGGACAGATTTCAAACTCTCTTAGACAAAGAGTTAATGGGCACAAAACAGATATAACACCACTCCTGATTCACAAACCGGTCAGCCCACATTTTAATGGAGTGGGCCATTCTATTAATGACTTAAGAGTTTGCGTCTTACTGAAGAGGAATTTTCACAACACTCTTGAAAGAGAGGCTGCTGAACTCTCTTTTATATTCACATTCAACACATTAACACGTGGTTTGAACCGGGATGGGAATTTTCTGGGTCACTATAGGGGCTCATTTGCATACTTGGCTTAATCTAATTCTTGACTCCACCCCCCCTTCTGCCCCTCTACTCTCTGATTTGCTCACCTTGATATCTTTTTTTTCTGATTTGTCCACCTTGATTACTGTTTTTGCTTCTCTGTGCCTTAAATATGGAGTCTGTTCTGGTATGGCTATGGTCTGAAGAAGTGGCTCTGTCCCACAAAACCTCACCTAATAAATTATTTTGTTAGTCTTTAAAGTGCTACTTGACTGCTTTTTTGTTTTGTACCATACATATGGTTCATATCTGTTCCATTCTGCAGTCAGTGGCAAACCCTTATCAATTTCAATGGGGACAGTCTGAAACCTGTTGGTATTACTTATGTGAATAGCCCCTAAACTCTAAACTATATTCATAAACGAGGTGAGCTGTATACCTAAAGTAAATGTATCTTTCTCTACTTTTTAACTACATCTTTCTCAAGTATATCTAAAGTAGGTATTAAGTATAAACAACAAATTGTCCTGTGGCACCTTAAAGACTAAGGCTACGTCTACATGAGAGGCTTTTCCCATCAAAACTGGGTTTTTCTCAGAGAAAACGGTGAAATATCTAGTCTAGACACAAAATGCGCTTTGTCCAGTTTGTCAACAAAATCTAGCACATCCGCCGGCAGTGTTATACTTCTCCCCATTCAGGTAGAATGCCTCTCTCAACAGGGTTCTGTCAACAAAACAGCCATGTAGAAGCTCTGGGGCCCTTTTGTCAACAGAGAGGGCTTCCAGTTCATCGGGCAACCCTGTTTGCAGAGCTTCTGGTCAGCCATTCTGTCGAGAGAGAGTCAGGCAGTCTGGCTGCTCTCTGTCAACAGAACAGACTACTCTTTCGATCTGCTTTTATGTGTAGACGCAATCTGTTGACTGAACTTTTGCCGGGAAATCCCTTCCAGCAGTGACCTCTGTTCATGGAGGCTTCTCATGTAGATGTAGTCTAACAGATTTATTTGGACATAAGTTTTTGTATACAAAAACCCATTTTATCAGGTGTACTGGCATCTGTTCACAAAAGTTAATGCCCAAATAAATCTGTTAGTCTCTAAGGTACCACAGGATTCCTCATTGTTTTTGCAGATACAGACTAACACAGATATCCGACTGATATTGAGTATATCTTCTACTTCTGTGGTTGAGCGGGTGTCAACATGCTAGACAGTAAAGAGGCCTGGATGCCCTTAGGGACAGAGTTCTGCATTACAAATATTCTGCCCTTGATTTTGGATAACAGTAGTGGCATTAAAGGATTATAGTTTTGCTAAAGAAGGGAAAGTACCCAGAGAGATTGGATAAATCCACGGGGAGATGGTCTGTTGAAATTTCACATATATTCTTAAATGTGCTTTTTAAATGAATAAATAATTTAGCATGGTCGTTATTTTTCAGAGCAAGGCTAAGTGCTCAGACAACTGAAGGATGGGGATGGCACATAGATGATTATGCCTTAATGGTGCATAACAGTCTGGTTGTATTTCCTTGAATAAACTATGAGAGAGGGAGAAAGGGGTCTGTAGGAGGTGTCTCTTTCTGTTTCTAAGAGCATATGCACATGATCACAGGGTGGTAATTGCCCTCAGTCCTGGAAAGTCATGGAGGTGATCCTCAAGGAATCCTTTTTGGAGCACTTGGAAGAGGGGGAAAGTGATCAAGAGTAGTCAACATGGATTCAGCAAGGGCAAGTCATGTCTGATCACTCCAATTAGCTTCTATGATGAGGTAACTGGCTCTTGGGACAGGGAGAAGTCAGTGGATGTGATATGGCTTGACTTTAGCAAAGCTTTTGATACAGCTTCCCACAACATTCTTGCCCATAAGCTAAGGAAATATGGACTAGATACATGGACTGTAAGATGAATAGAAAGCTGGCTTGATGGACAGGCCCAATGGATAGTGCTCAATGGCTCAATGTCTGGTTGGTGGTTGGTTTCAAGTGGAGTGCCCCAAGGATTGATGGTAAGGCCAGTACTGTTCAACATCTTTATTAATGACCTGCAGGAGGGGATGGATTGCACCCCCAGCAAACTTGTAGATTAAACTAAGAGATGGGGTTGGGTAGATACATTGGAGGGTAGGGATAGGATCCAGAGTTACCTAGACAAATTGGAGGATTGGGCCAAAAGAAATTTAATAAGGTTCAGCAAGGGGAAGTGGAGGGTCCTACACTTGGGACAGAAGACTCCAAAGCATTGTTATAGGCTGGCGACTGACTGGCTAAGTAACAATACATCAGAAAAGGACATGGGGATTACAGCAGATCAGAGGCTGGATATGAGTCAACAGGGTGCCCTTGTAGCCAAGAAGGCTAACGGCATACTGGGGTGCATAAGGAGAAGCATTTTCAGCAGCGCTAAAGAAGTTATTATTTCCCTCTACTTGGTGCTGGTGAGGTCACCTCTGGAGTACTGCATCCAGTTCTGGGCCCCTCTATATAAAAAGAATGTGGATGCATAGGAGGTGGTTCAGCAGAGGGAAACAAAAATGATTAAGGGGCTGGAGCACAGGACATATGAAGAGCTGCTGAGGGACTTGGACTTATTTAATTTGCAGAAGAGAGGACTGAGGGGTGATTTGACAGAAGCCTTCAATTTCCTGAAAGGGGGCTCTAAAGAGGATGGAGAGAGATTGTTTTGAGTGGTGACAGATAGCAAAACAAGGAGCAATTGTCTGAGGCTACAGAGGGAGAGGTGTAGCTTGAATATTAGGAAAAAGTATTTCACCAGTTGGATGGTTACCTAGAGAGGTGATGAAATCTCAGTTCCTTAAGATTTTCAACTACTGGCTGGGATGATTTAGTTAGGGTTGATCCTGCTTTAGGCAGGGGGCTGGACTAGATAACTACATGAGTCCCTTTCAGCCCTAGAATTCCATGATTCTATGACAAAAACTCTGGCTTTCTATGTTTCTTGAACAATGGGAAGGAAGGTTGAAGAAAACAAAGCTGAATCTAGATGTTGCAAATAAACTTGTTTTCTAAACTGGGCTGTACAAAGTCACTGGATAACAGCATCTCCAAACCCTGGAGTGCTTTACATCCAGTTCCTCTTCAAACTTGGACCCCTGGTTTATAGTAAGTGAATGTTTACTAGAGCCATTGCTTTTTTTGTGTCGGTGCTTGCCAGGACTGAGTACCAGCACCTCAGCAGCCCCAGCCATGGGATTGCCTGGTTGGGGGGTGGGGCGGCGAGAGCAGAGCTACCTGAGTACTGTCTCCTCTTTTTTTATTTTACAAAAAGGGCACTGACTAGAGCTATTAGTGAAAAGCTTATTAAGTTTCAATTCACCTTCTTTGTACCCCTTTTAGATCCACTGTTTGTGAACACTAGCACACTCTAAGTGGGATATCAGGGTCTATGGAAAGTAAATTTTAGACAAAAATTTTGCTGACATTCATTTAGTGCCGAAGTGGAGGTATCACAGAATCATACAATTCTAGGGCTGCCATCTGTCACCATTGAGAGCAGTCTCTCTCCATCCTCTTTAGAGCCCCCTCTCAGGAAGTTGAAGGCTTCTATGAAATTGCCCCTCATTCTTCTCTTCTACAAACTAAATAAAGGAGAGGCCATCCCACCAGGGAACATCACATAGCTAGTATGACTAATCACAGAGCCCACAAGGGCCTGATCCTGCATCATTACTGTCAATGGAAGCTTTGCCATTGACCTCAATAAATGTACGATCAAGCCTACAATGAATTCCAAATAATTGGGTGCATACTCCCAGGTGCAGTTTGTGGGAAATTTGTAGGCTCAAATATATTTATAAAAACATTCAGTGAACAATTTCATGTACCAAGTTGATAAACATCCTAATCAATTCACAAAGAAAATGAGCAACATCTGCTGAATAAATTGATTGCACCTTATAGTTTCTCCAGCTGTGTAATCACTCAGATACTTCAGGAAGAAGGTCTATATAAGTACCTAGATAGATAGGATAGCTCTAATACTTACTACATATGCTGAAAAGAGTTACTTTTGAGAGAGATTGTCCTATGCCTAAGTTGTTTATTTTGGGAAATTTTTCCAAAATTAGTGATTTGGCCTTAAGGCCCATTTTCAAAAGTGATGCAGTGATTTCAGTGAGAGTGAGTCCCCTAAATATCTCTGTGGATCTGAGTCTTACAGGCAGATTTTTAAAGTTATTGGGATTTCTAAAGCCTCAAATAAGGTGCCTAATGGGCTTTTCAACATGCTTTTGGGACATATTAGAAGTTGATGCTGGTTAATTTTAAAATGTTCTACTGGGAATTTCAGGGTCAAGGCAAGAACCCTTTTTAATGGCATTCTGAAAGCTATATTTTTTTATTCAGGTCTAGTATTCAACTATTACTTATCAATTCTGGAACAGAAAAATCAGAGGGACCCCTTAAATGGGAGGCTTCTTAGCAGTTTCTTCTGGAAACAACAGCAAGGAGTCCCAGGCATCATCCTAAACCAGAAAGTCATTCTTTGAAGTGAGTGATCCCAAATGGGGATGAATGAGTGTCTTGGACAGACAGATAAATATGAAGGGCTGCAAAGGAACTAAACTAACAAAAAAAAATATATAAAGGGGGGGATTGGGTGTGGGAAGAGAGGAAAAGACAGAGAACTCTTGACTAGCTCACTTCTCTGGATCTGTATTTATTTTATATCATGAATCAGAAAAGGCAAGTGGCAGGCTTGTCAAAGTGTCTTGTGAATTAGGGTAACTAATGGACCCCAGATGCCCTGTTTGTTTCCTTCATTTTTCAGTCTAGACCTTCAAAGCTGTTTTGCAGTTTGAGGTATCAGAGGGAGGTAAAGTGTTTTGTTAACCGATTTCAAAGAGCTTTGGAAGTAGGTCCACATAAGTTGTTAGGAATGTTTCAGAGATACTCAGCTATGTGTATTTATTACCTGCATGTAGCGGAGAAAATGTGGATTGGAAGGTTCTTTGTTTTTTAAGAAAAGAATATATGAGTAATGCTTAAACAATGAAAGTATTTGGTACTTTTGATCTAAGATTCCCAAAGCACTTTAAATAGATTTACCATATTGAACTTTCAAAAAAAGAGGACATCCCTGAGGCCCAGTCCACTAGGGATCAAAGTCAATCCGAGATATGCAATTCTAGCCACTTCATTAGCATAGCTAGAATCAACATATCAGGATTGACTTTGTGCCCTGGTGTAGATCAGGACTCTTTGGGCTCGCATCAACGTCCCTTACCTCATGTGACAGGTGATGGCTGAGCCCAGAGACATCAATTTTGGCGCTTCTTCACTGACATGGCAAAATCGAACTCCGGAAGCTCAGTTGTGGCTTGTCACACCCGCAGTAAGTATAGACATACCCTGAGAGAGAATACATCTGTATCAGTACCTACCAAATATATATAATATAGTACATTAATACAATGTGAGTTGATAGAAACTGATACAGATACATTCCCTCTCCGGGGTGTCTTCTTTTTTGAAAGTTCAAATATGGTAACCCTACTTTAAAATATTAATTAATTAAGCCTGATGACACCATAAAGTGTAAATTGAGACACAGAGAAATTAAAAGACTTTGCAAAGGTCACACAGTGAACCATTGCTCAGGACAATGAACCCAGGATACCTGTCTTCTTGTCCCTGTCCTTACCACTAGTCATCAATGTCTACATAGGAATGATATTATGGGGATCACTAAGGGGATCACTTCATATTTCAGCTTTGCTTTGATATTCTCCCTAGAAGAATTGTCCTGGCATATTTTTGTACTTCCTGAGTCATAATAAACAGAGATGGGCTTCAATGAGACACAGATAACCAAATCCTTTGTATTTAGTATAAATTCAGAACTGGACATGGATTCAGAGAAACATTTCATAACTCAAGCCTCTGTCTAATCACACACCACATACGTAGTCCCACTGTTCTTCAGATTTTAAAAAAGTTTATATAAAGAATCCTTGTCTGGATGCAAGCCAGATTTGATCTGCCTTCTTCCTTTGGCTTTGTGCTTCCTTGATTTTTAACACTGGCTCTATATTTACCTTTGAGGGCATTGTTAGCGGAAGGCCTACAATTCATTACATCCTGTACACTATGCAGGCCCTATACACTCAGATGTTTCCGAGTCACTGAGGGTATAAGGAAGTACTGTGTGCTGCATCCTTTCTGTTACGATCTTCCTCTTTCTTATTAAATTCTCCAGCCTTATCTTAAAAGACCCAATGGCACCACCTAGAGGGCATATTATGTACGTAGAGGGTAGTAATATCTTCAGTAGTCCTCTGTAGTCTCATATGTATTACTATGAAGTGCTGAAAATAAGTGAGTCATAGTCAGTAGTGCTCCAGGGCTTTTTTTTTTCTGAAGCCAGTGCAACTTAGTTATGAGCATAGAAACTATTCAGACAGAACAATATCAGTCGCTAAAACAAGACATAATAGGAAGTTAAAATAAAATACCCTTAGTCCCTTACTGGAATGAAACAAGTATGTCTAATATAACAACTTAAGCAGTTTTAAGAACGGCAAGAGTAAGACGCAAACTCCAAGACAACAGTGAACCCAACTGATGAAGACATACCTTGCACAGGTTTTTTTGTTTGTAACGATGATAATGTTGTTGAAACAGGATAACTTGCCCCGGCCTTAGGTTGAGGTATTGAAAAATATCCAATGTTAATCAAAAAGATTTATGAAGTTATGTACTGAAATTCAGTTTCAGACATTAATGACCCTGTAATATTGTTTTGTTTCATAAGTTTAAATGGCCAAGCCTGCCATTTAGTCAACGTCTTGCATAATCTGGTATGTTTTAAGTTATTTTGTTAGAAGTCTCCGTCATTCAAGGGATTGTTCATGGGCTAGGGAAGCACACTTAAAAATTGCCTGATCAATAGCCACCCCTACCTGGTAATGATGATTCAGAGTCATTGCCATCTGATAGGTGGCTACCGTATGATGTCACTGAATGGTCTCAATCTGGTTACTAGTGGGTGCTGTCTCATCATGTGAAACACAACAATTGCTCCTGATGCTCATTTCTCAAAAGAAAGGGCATGGATTGAATGGGCATAAAGAGTGAACTGCCTTCGGATCCCCAGGGCAAAACCCAGTGAGATATTTAAATAGGGTACACAGTCTGCAACTGCACTTTGGAAAGCCTGCCCATGCCATCTAGGTGCCAGGTTAGGCATTGCTGAGGACCTGTGTCTAGCCTAGTAATGGTTCAGTATCTAATATTTGATAGTGTCTCCAACCCAAACTCCCAAAGCTGTTTACAGGATTAATGATGTAAGATTCACAGTGCCCCTGGGAGATTACTCTATATTTTACCCATTTTACAGATAAGACAACTGAGGTTAAGTGACTTGTCCAAATGACAAGTCGATAGCCCTGGCAAACAGAACCCACATTTGCTCATTCTGTTCCTGTTCACTAACTATGAGATGACTTAAGTGTGAGTACTGGTGAATACTTACATTTTGGTAACATTCCATTCCAAAGTAGGGCCTCATTGTGCTGGGCTATGTGCAGAAAGAAAAGTGACTCTCATTTTTTCCTCACAGGACACTGATGCTTCCTAATAATTCCAGAGTGAGATTTTGGGTCATAGGATCTTCCTGAGGCATGTGTGTACTCTGCCCTTACCCCTTTGAATGCCAAGTTTCAGCCCAGAGCAAATTTTCCCAGCCAGATTAACACCTCCCACCAAAAAATAACTTAAGGCTTACAGTGGAAAAGCTGATGTAACTTTAGCGATGGACATGCTAGCTGGCAAGGCTACAATACAGGTGGAAAAGGGGAAGGGGTGGTGTAGTGTGAAACACTCTTTAAAAGCAATGCACACAGTATAGCATTAAAAAGAAAACGTTCACCTTTTTTTCATCTTTTCATTGGTAAGGCCCATAAAAAGAAATTCCAGTTATATCACATTCATAATATCCCCCCAAATGCTCTTTTTAGTAAAGCTAAAGGGCAGCCAGTTAATTTACAGAAACTTTTAAAAGAGGACTATAAAACCATTCCTCGTGTTTCAATTAGAAAGGAGCCAAAACAGTTCATAAAAGATTGGTTACCTCCAAGAGCAGGGTTACCTGCCAAACCTCTGGTGGGATGGACATTTTAGTAACAGTGCTCATTACTGACCCGCTGGCTATAAAGGATCATTGGTTCAAATCAACTTGTGGGGATTAAAGCTTCAGTCATAGACTTGGTGTTGAGTTCTTTCACCATTTCCTTAATTGCCAGCTCAACCTCTGCTGTAAACCCAAGTTTATTAGTCATTATTGAGGCCAAAATCCTATTAAAATCCATGGGATTTAGTTCTGGGTGAGGACTTTAGGATTTGGTTGTTAATTTACGTTACTGTGTGAAAGATGACCAACTAGCTAGGCTTCATCAAAGCCTAGGGGAGTTCTTGCCACCTTCTACACCCTTGCTTTATAGGGGAACCATTGACAAGGATTGAATTCCTAGTCTAGACAGCCAAGTGGGTAGAATTATGGAACACGTTTCAGACTACATTCTGGATTTCCCATTAGCCAAACTTTATTTTAACACAGGTCTTTGTAAAAAACCTTTGTATTACTACATTATTTGAAAATACATTTTCAGGTAGTCCTTATAAATGTAGTTTAAAGTTGAATTTTGATTTTACTTTAATTCCAACTGGACTATTTCTAAATTTTATGTAATGTATTTGCAAAAGCCTATTTTTATTTTGTCAAAAGATGTGAGAAGAGGGGAGTGCATGGCTCAGAGAATTAGTCAAGATATATAAAACCTCTGCCTCTAGATTAATAATTAAAATAATTGCAAATTTTGACTCTGTAACAATTGCAGGAGTGGACTGTAGGGCTTAAATTTTCAAAAGCCTGGTCTTCCTTTGTGTGAGTGTAATTTGCATCTCTATCTTTTTTTAACCTTAAATAAACAATAGTCACAAATTTCATCACTTAGATGGTGAACAACTGAACATGTGAAAGGTTTTCCTTTTGGTTAATTTGTGGATGTAGAAGGAACGTCAGAAAAAGAAACCGCTGAAAATTCAGTCCTAACTTTCTCTTATTCAGTTAATTGTTGCACATAAATCAACATTGCACAACCTAGTGCATGTACTTTAAGCTTGCCAGGTACTCGCATTTACCATTCACAGTGGCTGTGGTCACATTAGCCCCCTCCTTTCAGATGGGGCATGTTAATGAGGGATTTTAGCAGATGCTAATGAGGTGTTGCCATGAATAGGCAGCCCCTCATTAGCATGATGGTGGCCACACATGCTTTGAAAGTGCCGCAATCAAAACGCATGCAGCCTATGTAGGCAGGAGCCTTCCGAAAGGACCCCCTGATTTTAAAAGCCTCTTCCTCCCATTTGGTTTTGGGAAGAAGGGGCTTTCAAAAGCAGGGGATCACTTCAAAAGGCTCCTGGCTACACAGGCAGTGTGAGTTTCCAAAGGGGCACTTTCGAAGAGCACACAGGCGCCATTATGCTAATGTGGCACTGCACATTCATGGTAGTGCCTCATTAACATCTGCCAGAATCCCTCATTAGCTTATCCCCTCTGAAAGGAGGGGGCAAGTGTGACCACAGCCAGCTTGTTTTAGTATGAAAGTTAGAACATAACTTTAACACAAGCAACATTTTCTTTGTCCTGTCCAGTGGAGAACAGATATTTTTTTCTGCGATGTTACGACCTTCAGCAAGTCCAGCATCTCAAGTCTTTAAAATAATTCTGCCAGAAATACCTTTGCCATATATAATTTATTTCATTTCTTAAAATTATGATGAGTGTAAAATAGTTTCTCTCTGTCAGTAATGTGAGCTTTGACTGACCATTTTGGAGCTTCTCCCACATCTCTGCATTTTCTGTCATACAGTCTTTTATGCATGGAAAGACTTGCATGATCACCATATAACCTTTATATCATCCTGTGCAACTCCCTCCTAAAGGCTAGCTATGTCATTGGGCCAGATAAGAAGTCCAGTAACAGACAGTGGAATAATTTGGGTATAATTTACATACCCTACTTAGACACATTTGTTAGTACATTTCTATTGTTGTGTCTCTGCTTCACCCCAATACTTTACCCCTATGTTTCCTCTTCTGTCTTTTAACTTGTGAGTTGTTTATTATTTTCTTTTTCTTCTATGTTTGGGAAGCACCCCTCCAACACACACACAGAATAAACAAGGATAATAGAATAGACCTGTGATGAATAAACATATCCATTCATTTTGATGCTTCCACTATATGTATAGATTTGTGTTCATGAAAGTACATATCATGAATGGGATTATATTTAGGTTGCAGAAGTAAAGGAAGGTGTGAGCAAGTAGCAAAGAATAAGAGGATGGAGGTGATATGAAGAAAAAAAGTAATTTCAAGGGGGAAAGATATGGGCAAGAGAAGGAGAGATTATAAATATGTATTAGTACCCTTTTAAAAACATGTTATTTATTATTAAGCAAGTGTATTTGGCGTTCTGGGTAGAATAATTTCCAAGAATTGCTTGTTCTGTCTATACAGTAGGCATGGATTTTATCTGGCTTCATTTCAGAAGCCAGTTCTGACAACTAAGATAAGACATGTCAACAGCTTTGCCGGTAGAGTTTTTCACTCTTTTAGTATATCATATGCATCGTATATCTTGGTGAAATAACATCTTCCCAACTCTTTGCTAATACAGATGCTACCAGTACCCATTCTAAAACTTAAAGTCAACCTGAAACAGTATCAGACCTAATGAAAGAAATACCATGAAAATGAGTGATGGCTAGAGTACCATGGAAGAGAATGATGGCTGTAGGACTCCCATTATTGTTAACAGCTACATACTGATTATCGTGGTTCATGAAAGAATTCAGAGCAGAGGAGTTGCTGGTATATGCTGCTTTCCTGGATAGTGTCACTTGGTTACTGACCATTCAAGCATCATAGTGCCAGTGCTATAGCTTGGTAAAACCAAGGACACATGTACAGTGTCTCTATTTTTCTGACATTTCCTTTTCCACAAACACCAAACAAAGAATTAAAACATTTAGAGCTCTTAGAGGGATAATAACTCAAAAGAACATAAGTAATGTAGGAGACCTCATGTATTCTCTCTGTCTGCTGCTGGCCAGAAGAAACTGATTAGACTTTACTCAGCTGTGGGCAGTGAGTTGCTCTCTATCCAGTGGGATAGATTCCATGTGTGTGCCCTCCTGCACATTTCTACAGCAGAGCCTGAGACTGGGAACCTTTTGGAGTGTCCATGGCAATTTACAAGAAGAATCAGAAAGGAACTCTTCCTCATTTGAGCCAGCAAATGGCTGCGTTAACCTTGTTTCAACTCTTGTTGGTGTAAACGCGGCCACACAGAACGGGAAGCGACTGTCTAACAAGGAGTACTGCAGAAAAGGATCTAGGGGTCCTAGTGGACTACAAACTAAATATGAGTCAACAGTGTGACACTGTTGCAAGAAAAGCAAACATGAGTCTGGGATGCATTAACAGGAGAGTTGTGAGCAAGACACAAGTCATTCTTCTGCTTTGCTCTACCCTGATTAAGCCTCAGTTGGAGTATTGTGTCCAGTTTTGGGCACCACATTTCAAGAGGGTAAATCAGAGAAGGTCCAGAGAAGAACAAGAATAATTAACGGTCTAGAGAACATGAGTTATGAGGAAAGTCTGAAAGGATTGGTCTTGTTAAGTTTAGAGAAGAAAAGCCTGAGAGGGGACATGATAGCCATTTACAAATACCTAACAAGAGCGTTACAAGGAGGAGGGAGAAAATTTGTTCTTCTTAGCCTCTGAGGATAGGACAAGGAGCAATGGACTCAAACTGCAGCAAAGGAGGTTTAGGTTGGACATTAGGAAAAGCTTTCTAACTGTCAGGGGCTGTGTCTACACTAGCCCAAAACTTCGAAATGGCCATGCAAAGTTTACTAATGAAGCACTGAAATACGTATTCAGTGCCTCATTAGCATGCAGGCAGCCACGGTACTTCGAAATTGACGCAGCTCACCATTGTGAGGCTCGTCCAGATGGGCCTCCTTTTCGAAAGGACCCCAGCAACTTTGAAATCTCCTTATTCCTAACAGCAAAATTCTGACCAGCACTATATGTTTTTTGAGCACACACCACAGGTGTGATCAAAGTGAAATGGTTTGTAGTATTTTCAAAATTTGGTGCCTAGAACCTTATTTGGACAGCCAGATATGTCTAGTGGGATTTTCAGAAGTGCAAGGGTATTCAAATCCGTGCCTCATTAGCATTTTTGAAAAACTGCATTTACATGCCCCTTCTGAAAGACAGGGGCAGTGTAGATGCAGCCAGAGAGAGAGAGAGAGATGGAAGAGAAAAAAGTGGATGAATTTTGTGTGCAAAACCAGGTACAGTAATTAGAGGTCTAAATTGGTGTCGCTGCTGATGCAAAGCATAGAACCTGCGGTCAATTACAGGCACAACATTGCACCTGTAATTTTGGAGTCCGTGTTTGAAAACAGATTATATCATATATCCATCATCTCTTCCTAAAGAAACCCGTGTTCCAGAAGAGAGCTTTAAATGAAGGGTAAAAAAATAAAACTATTTTTATTTGACAATTATTCCCTCAGTCCCAACCACCTCCAACACCTCAGGCATGAAAAATGGAAGGGTCAGAACCCATCCCTCTTGCAGAAAGGAAAAGTATGTGACTACTTGTGTGCTCTGAGTTGATTTCCCAGAACTTCTCAATATGGGAGCTGTTTATTTTCTTTATTACACTTTATGATAAGGTCATTGTGCATTGCTTGAATGTTCTTTGTCTCCTGCTGTTGCTCTATTGTGCATGTTTTCAAAATTATGAAATTGTGCTACCACAGTCACTCAAAGTGCCCAACTCAGGTCACTCATGATTCTTTAAAAGTAAATCCCTGAACCAGCAGTCTCATTTATTAGGTGGAAACTGTGAAGAATCTTGCATTTTGGTATATGCAATGACGGATTCTGTTCTGAAAACTAAGTTAACTTTTTCTCTAAAATTAGACATTTATTTTTCCTTGAGGCCATCATAAGAGGTGAGGGGCAAGAATCAATCAGAAAAAAATCAGAACCAAATTAAAATTCTTCCTCAAGAGATGTCCCGATGTGTATTCCACCCTAGGCATTGGTGCCTCTCTGTGCCTTTGCATGGAGATGTCTGCAGCAGTGTCCCTCTGGGTTAAACATGTGCAGGGTCCATCTCATGACTTCTGCCTTCCTTTAAATTACCATGTGCGGGACATGTAGCCCTTGGTTCCCTTTCTACCATCCCCACCCATGGAGATGGATTGCAGCAGTCATACTGTCAAAAGTGCTCTCCTCAGACCTTCCTTGGTCAGACAAAGTAATTTTCCTTGTTTTCTCCCTCTTAGTTAAGTAGGTACTTGTTTAAATAAAAAAATATGAACCTCCGTTTCGGTGGACCTTTAACAGTTCCCAGCTGCTAAGATACCCAGCTCCCATGGCCTCCAGAGATGTGCCTCCTGCAGGTAAGCCATGCCCACTTCAGACAGGCACAGCCAGTGTGTCTGCTGTCTGGGGACGAGGTATATTCTGCCCCTCCCACCCCCAAATGTGCCCATTGTGCCAAACTAAATTTCAGAGCATGCAGAGACAGGGTATGCAGGAGTCTGAAATTGCTCCTAATGGAAAAGTCCCTTTGACTAGCTTCCAATGTGGGACAAGGGGGATGCTCAGCAACAGGCTCCTCAACAAGGTCTCTCATAATGTCCCCAAAGCCACTGAAAGAGGGAGACAAATTTGCCATAGAGAGCACAAAAAAAAAAACAAACCATGAGATCTCTGCTGCTGCCACAGACTTCTCCTAGAGACAGCATTCCAAACACTTCAGGCACAACATGCCTCACTCCTGCGCACTGCACCAGTGCCAACGCTAATGCAGCCACCCACCCCTCACTATCCTAGCACTACTGGCACCGCAGACAGACTTTGCACTGACAGCCCATCTGCTCCCACCGCAGTAGCTTGATGCTGAGGCAGGAGCTCATCACTCCTACTCTGCAAAGAACACTGCAGCTCTGTCAGTGCAGGCAGCGGTACCCCAGCTGGCCACACCACAGAGACTCACAAGCCTCCTTGTTGCCAACATCGCCCCCTGCTGTCAGTATCCCTTCACCTACGTCAGAGGCTCCACACCATGGCTAACCATGGAAGCCTTCCCCTTTTTTCCACTGGTGAAGATAAAGGCTTTTCTCCTCACCACTCGCCTCCCTCAAGAGCCCACAGGTTTGACAAACAACAGACTAACCAGCCCAATTGCAACTACCCATCTCCTTCCTCATGCAGGTGACCCTGCCCTCCTAGTCTCAGATCCTTGGCCATGCTGGGACCTGCGGGGACCCTATACACCCTACCAGAGATGACAGGACTTCACCAAGAGAGGAACCATTGAAACATTACCTTCACAAATGACTGAGGCAGGGAAATGTGACTTACCTGTCAATGACTGGCCAGAAGACATAGTCCATGACACATATTTTCAGGCTAAGCTGGCGTCTTTTGTCATTCAACAAGGCTGTGCCATGCCCTCAGCCACACATTGTAGATGTTTATACCCATTTCCAGGCCCTGTTTAAATGGGTGGCAGTGGAACTCCACATAGACATGGAGTAGATGCCAGAAACCCAACATGCATTGATGGACTGCTGCCACCCTCCTCATCTAAGATACTTTGCCCATCAACGGGGTGATTCTAGACCTAGCAGAATTAGTGTGGTAGACTCCAGCCACAGTAACACCACTTGCAAGAGAGCAGATTGCAATTAATATATGCCTCAGAAGGGTTCAGAATATTTCTTCACTCATCCTTCCCCAATACACTAGTGGTGGAAATGGTGAACAAAAGGTCTAAACAATAGCTTAGAACTACCCCCCAGGGAAAGAGATAAGAAGACACCGTTGGCTGCAAAGCACACTCCTCTGTTCAGGACTGCAAAATAAACCACACTACTTGCTAAATATGACCTCCAAAACTATGCAAAGTCTGCATCTACGCTACAAGATAAAATTGAATTTAATTCAGTTAGCTCGAATTTACCAGGTGACTGTCTTCACTGTAAAGACCATTAGCTCGATTTTGGGTGCACTAATCTTGAGATTACAAAACCACGGTTACCTGATGGATATAGCGTCAAGCTCAAATTCAGAAGCTCAACTAAAGGCCAGTGTGGAAGCGCCACATGCCAAAACCAAAGTTATTAACCTTCAGAGGTGTCTTGTATGTAACCCAGAATGCCCCTCTCAGTGCTGCACTCTGCCTGCTGCTTTCCAGTAACAAGAGGAGGCTGAATTTCCAGGCAGGAGCAGTGAGTCTTTAGCTGTGGGCTCATGTTAGTATGACAGCCTGAGAAATGGCTTCTTTCTTTCCATGCTGTTAGCAGCGTGCATGCATCTACCCATTCAGCTATCCCCTGAGGGGAGTTTACGGCTGTCTGTACACTTGCTATTTTTTCTGTGCTGCCATTCTTCCTCACAGCACTCACACAAACCTTTTGAGCTACTAGCTGCTTGCTCACTACTGCACCCCTACATGAAAATCTATTTCCTCAGGGAGCTCACTTCTGCCTGATGTATTGGGGAGCTGGGAGCACTTATGGCAGACCTGCCAAAGTTACACTGAGAATCCACTCTGTTTCTTCCTAAGATTTGCACTTCTTTTCACATTAATTGACCCATATATCTCCCAGTATTATTCCCCAAACCATATAACAGTGCATTAGACACCATCATACATGTTTGCTGTCAGAAGAGTGTTGGCATTCTATATGGAATGAACTAAACCATTCTGGACCTCACTGAAAATTTGTGTCTTGGTTCCTGTACATTCCAAGGGCAACCTGATACCCACACAAAGACTCTCCAGTTGGATAACAGGAGGCATCAGGCTCTGCTACCAAACCCAGGGAGTGCTGCTACCATACATGATATGCACACTCTCCACAGCCTTTCCACCATCTCTGAAATCCCTCCCATTCCAGGGACACTTCTACTAAGTTGCGTGGAGCGGAGCACCCTTGGGAACATCTCTCAAGGATGAAGTGAAGGTTACTCACCTGTGCAATAATTGAGGTTTTTTTAAATGAGTGTTCCCATGGGTGCTCCACTCCACACCCTCTCCTCTCTACTTCAGAATTTCACAACCCTGTGGTAGAATGGGATATGACAGCCGGAGAGCCCACGTGGCACTTTACATGAAGGGTTGTATGTGTCATGAGACTGATGCAGTGCGCACATAACTAGGAGGGACTCTGCTGCAGAAATCTCCATGCCAAGGCGCAGGGACATGCCAATGCCTAGCATGGAACACCCACAGGGGCACTCATCTTGAAGAACCTCAGTTACTACACAGGTAAATAACCTTCATATCTTGAGAATGCAAGGATAGCATAACAAGCCCTCCAGATCCTGGAAGTTCTTTCTTTCATGTCTCTCTGGTTCTATGCTCAGTGTCTGTGTTCAACCAGAAGAGATTAACCTGGTAAGTAGAGGGTATCCTCGAAGTCAAGACTCCTGGATCTGCCACCAATTCTTCTTCTGACCTTGGGAAAATCTTTTAATGTTTCTTGAAATATGAACAGAACTGCGATAAGCGTGTGCTTATCTAATTGTTTAGCCATTCTTTCATGTCCTGGTGCGAAAAGCAACAAAGAGGTGGAAAGCTTGTCTGATAACTAATGCTCTAGGTTTGTCACAGCCATAATTCCCAGAACTACAGCATGACTTTTGAGGGGATTCCCTTTTAAAAGCTGTTTTAATCTTTTTTCCTTATGTAAAAGTGGTTAGAGATTAATGGAGCTCAACAACAGTATGTAACTGAGGCATGTGCATTAGGCTTTCTCAAAATAAGACAGTGTTCTACATACAGATCTGTAACTACATTATCTTTCTATCTACATATCTATCTATAGTGTGTGGTCTATGTGTTCATCTGTGGACAAGAAGTCTTTGGCATGATTGAGGAAGTAAGGACTAAAGATGACTTTTAGCCAGCTCTGAAAGCTGCTGTCAAAATGAGCTTACAATGGCCCCAACAGCCATTACTGCTGCCAGGACACAGGACCATCCCAGTCATGCACCCTGCCCTTGAGCCATAGGCCCTGAACAGACAGCCAGGAAGTGGGAGTATCTCTGGACTGGCTGTACTAGCTGAGGAACTTCCTAAGCAAATAGCATCCTGTAGAGGGTGGGATTTGTTTGCACTGGTTACTGGATGAAGCATCCTAAATACAGCAGAGAAAGGACCTTGCATGTATTTTGGTTTTAGCTAATTTTATGTACTTTTAAAATATCTGTGAAAAAGAAAACACACTAATAATTAGAATAGTTTCCCAGGGATTCTTTTACAAGCTACAGTTATGACACCTAAGTAAACTAGTCATGACTTTTGCCACTTTTTGCTGTGCCAAACAAACAACTTCAGTGATAACTGTCAGTGAATCAAGGCCCCAGATCCCATATTGCATTGAATACCTTCTTATTATCTATATATTCATTTACCTGAGATTAATTTTGCTGCATTATCTGTGCTAAGCATCTGGACCAAAATGCACTATTTGGGCATGGAGCTCAATATTACACTGTCCAATTCAAGACTGTTTTGCACCCTGTATTGTATTCACTGCTTCCTCCTAATACTTTATCAGAAAGAGTACATTGTAGATTGTGAATAAGTTATTGTAGGAATCAAAGGTATGGCTAAAATTTTCCAGCAAGCACAAGTGTAAGCTGTAAACTGGTCAAGTCAGAGGGCTAATAAACGTCCTCTGTTGGCTGTAAAAATGGAGACAAGTAGTTATTGGCTAGGTGCTCCACACAGCTGTAAACTTACAAGGCACTTGGAGGGCATTGTGACTTAGACACTAAGGAATTGAATGTGATTGCATAGTACTGAATAACTTGTTTGTCGTTCATGTGAATAAAATGTGGAAGTAGATCGATGCTTTTCTCCATAATATGGGTTCTCTACTAAGCACAGTAAATCTCCGTCTTACTACAATGGCGTGAGATCATTCATGCCATTAGTTTCAATGAGACTGAATCTATACTGCATGCAGTTTGCTGTTCTCTTTCCTCAATATAACAAAGCCTGAGAGTGCCAGCTGCCTCTTGAGTCTTAAAAAGACAGAAAGAGAGAGAGACTTTTATTTACCATGATTTTGATTGGTTAATTTCACTCTATTATTTTGTCGCTTCCTCCCATATGAAAAAATGCATTGTCGCTCAAACTAAGGCACAAGAAAGGCAGCTCAGTTAGCATGCAAAGCATAAATTACCGCCTTGTAATGACACTTAGACTATGTAGCATAATATTTCCAACACCATCTTTTTTACTCAAAATATCCTAGATTGATTTCTTTTCAGGCTGAGGCTATAATCACATTTCCATCTGCTAAGCTCCAGCCGAGCTCTGCATGCATGTAGCAATTGTGTTTTATGAGTGTAGTGTTATAATTATTGTTGTGCATGCTTGGCACATGAATGAAAGTCATAGTTCCGCCATCTGTAGATAGGGCTACGTTATCTTTATAACTATATTATACAGACATTTTCTAAACCATTTTAATGGCCTACTAGTGCTATATAATTCAATATAGCCATGCTCTTGGCACTCCTATGGAGAAAGTGACAGCATATCTATCACAGACCCTTTCTGGTCCCCACCCATACTCTCTCCCCGCAAAATGTTGCTGTAACTTGTCAATAAAATTAAGCTCCACAGTGAAACTCAGTGAGCAAGTTCCCAAATCAGGACTCACTTTCCTTTTTTTGGTTAGTGAGAGATATCAACTCATGTGGTGTTCAGAGGATGAAATAGTTTGATGGCCCAAAATTTCAAAGATGCCCTCTGATTTTGAGTGCCTCAAGTTTCCAAATATGCAGAGCAATTGCTATCCAAGAAGCTCAGCAACTCTGAAAATCAGTCCTGAACTGTCTCAAGATGGATACCCAAAACTTCAGGCACCTGAAGTGAGGAAGCACTTTTGAATGGTTTCATCTAAAAGTATTGGTGATTTTAGAGCAGGGGTGGGCAAGATGCTGCTGATGGGCTGAATCTGGCCCACTAAGCCTTTTTATCCAGCTCGTGGCCAGCCCCTGCAGCTGCAGAGGCAGGAGAGCTTTGGGTATTACCCCCACACTCAGCAAAATCTCTCCACTCCTATTGGTCAGAAGCTGACCAATGGGAGCTGAGAGATTTTTTTTTTGGGGGGCAGGGACATTCTTAGATTCCATTGGCCAGTTTTCAAGTAATAATAGCTGATAAATGTTGCTAGGGGTGGAGCCAGCTTGTGAAACTGGCCAATAGGAGCCAAGAGATTTTGCTGGCACTGGAGGTGGTGCAACAAAATTTCTCAGCTCAGACTGACCCGTTTCCAGCCGATAGGAGCTCAAAGATTTTGCTGATAGGTGGGGTCAATGCCCAAAGCCCTCCCCCCAACACAGACAGCCACATGAAATAGCCAGTGGGGTGGGACTGCTGGCAGGCAGGGAAACCTGCCTGAGAGTGCAGCTGTCCAGAAGCTACTTAGGTAAGCACCTGCTGGCCAGAGTCTGCTTCTGGCACCACACCACAATTCCTTCCCAGACTCTGGACCCACTTCTACACCTCTTCCTCAGGTCAGAATCTTCTTCTACCCCCTCCCATACACTGTGCAACCAATTGCCTGCCCTGGGTCACAACCTCTTCCTTTACATAAACTCCCTCTCAGACCCCACACTCTATCCTGAACTCCAGTCCTTTCCCCAACCTCCCTTCTGCATGCAACCGCCAACCCAGATGCCACATCCCCTCCACAGAAAAGTGTGTCCCTTGACCACTCACCAAAATCTTGGCATGGCTCCTCCATCAAATGTTATTGCCCTTCCCCTGCTCCCCATTTTAGATGCTCACAAAAATTGTTGCACTTGTAAAACAGCATTTTCAGAGCTCCAGCTTAATAATTGGTTAATTGTTTTACCTTAGACAAGTGACTTAACCTGTCAGTGCTACAATTCATACTGCTAGAAAAAGAGGACAATATTACATACCTGACTCAGGAGTGGTGTGATGCTAAAGTAACAATGTTTGTAACTCATTTTGACTATGTTCATTTCTACATATTCATATTGTTTTAAATATTTCACCAAAACTGTCTGAAGGGGGTTGCAGCTTTGAGGAACTAATGTGGGAGCCTGGCAGCAAAACTGACTAGAAGAAATGCTTCTGACTGAGCAACAACAATCCATCTGTTCAATAACTAGCAAAACAAAGAGCCCATTACACAAGACTATGGTATTTTGGCTTATTAGGAACCTAGTTCTAACGGGTGCTATGTAAATGTGCATTAATGACAACTGACAGTGTTAGAAGTCTGGCAGGCATGCTAGCTTGGAAAATGTGCTCCCTCAAATCTGATGCATACTTTTCGGGATGAAAAAATAATGTGCTGTTTTAAAAAGTGCCTGGATACATATTTACCTTGTATAGCATCGCTTGAAAAAATAATTCATGCTTTTTTAATTATTACAGATTCCAAAATATGTATTTACCCATTAGACCATAACAATCACGAAGGAGTCTTGCTAGTCTGCTGGGTAATAACTGATAAATTTTTTAAAAAATGAGTATTCGTGCCACTAAACATACTAAATTACATAAATAGTGCACCTTTAAAAATGCCAAAGTGTATATTCAGACAATCCAATACAGAGAACTATGTGAGCTACCATGTATCCACACACAATATGACTTTGGATTTGTGAAATAATGGCGGGACAAATAAATATTTCATTTCTGCACTCCATTCCACTGAAAAATGAGCCAGTGCTCTGAAAATACAGTACTAGATTTCACAGTCCCCACAGGGTCTGAGCTACTAAAAATATTACATGGTATTTTGCAATAACTTCATAGTAACCATTCAATGGCTGTATTGGAAAGAATGGTACTGAAACATGATAACACAGTAATTTGCAATCATGATCTCCTGTTATATGGGATACTAGTACGAAATTACCACCGCCATCCTCATTGTGACACACAAGCTATTTGCTTTGACAGCCTTATGCAGGATATTAAGAACATAAGGCATTTCAGGTGAACTCACCTCAAAACAGACTACCATCAAAAGGCTTTTCAAAGCTTCAGAGTTATTGGCACCGGGAAGAATTTCATATTTGCTTAGCAACACTGGAACCGTAAAACCAGAGATTCTGGTAATCTATTAACTCTTTCTTCCTGGAATGTTGAGGTTTAAGGACAGGAAACAAAAAGCATTCTTTGTAGTGTATATATTTAATCTGGGAACCATTCCTGATTATGAACCTCCAAAAAGGGTTTCACATTTTCCTTTCAGAAAACAGTTGATGTATCTCCTTGTTGTGCCTCATGCACCACTTTGCAGCTGCCATGTAAACAAGCTCATCTGCTGAAAGAAATCAATGGTCTGCATTCATAGGTGGATAAAATAAAATTACTAAGAATATCTGTGGTGCTAAGGAATGAGTGGGAACCACCATGGGGATACCTGTCTTCTCACTGTTCTGGTGGTTCTTTGTCTCCTTTTATCAGGCACAGAACTCAACTATTCCCATGACTTTCAGGTAAACACAAGCATCAACTGAGGGCTCATGTGATTAACTCATCAGATCACTTATTGCACTTTGGAGGGCAAAATATTATCAGAACCCAGAGCCAATTTAGTATAATTAGTGCAAATCATGCCTGCACAAGGGACCAGCACAAGGTTTATGTTTCCCTTAAGTTCCGCATAAGCCCTATTTTGAGTTTGTATTTGTGTGATGTTTAGGGCTGATTCATGTGATCTAAATTTTGTCCTATTACTATGGTTATACAAAGACACAAAATAGCATTGGTGACTTAATCTTCTTGATGCAGTATACTTCCAACAAATCAGGTTTCTACATCCCAGTTGTAAATGAACTTGGTTTGCTCTGAAGAGAAATCATTGTACATACGAAAACTAACCAATCAGAGTAGGATTCAGTGGACCTGAAGAAATAGAAAGAATGTATTGGACAATCAGGCCCCCTGGTGTTTCAAAGGGGCCCAGAGCTCCTGGCCATCTGTGCTGCTACTGAGGCAACATACAGCACGCTGGGCTCCTTTGGACCACCACAGAAGTGACTCCCTGTGATTCTGAGGGCTGGGGGAAGGGCAAAGTGCCATCCTCCAGGCAGTTCTAAGGGTTGACTGTCCTCAGCCCCACCCTTCTGGGGGGCATGAGCAGGGTCCCTCCACACCTTGTTCTGGGCCTGTAGTGGCTCTTGGCCACACTGTGGACAAAATATTTTTATAGTCTAATTTCCTCAGACTATGTGAACCCATTTTTTCTCGGTTACTGATGCTTCTCCAAGCACATGCAGTATTTTCAGAAAAAAGCCCAGAAAGGAGTTAGTCAGCATACATAATACGATCTGAACTAATTCCCCAGATCTAGAATGCAGTAAAGCAGTTCCTATTCAGTCAGCAAAGCCAGCCAGCCTGTCTGCTCTTCATTATGTTCCAAACCAGAGTACGCATTGGTACAGGAGGGATTCAGCATTCAGTTAATATGATTTCGGCTGTATGCATAGACTATTAGGCAACATCTACACTTGAGCTCCCTCCCCACTTTCTTCTTCACCTCTGTATGTATGGTCAGATTTTTAAAAGTTCTTAGCACCCAATAGCTCCTGTTATATTCAGTTTGAGCGGCCGGATCCTGAGGATTTTTGAAAAATCTGGATACTCCAATTTAAATGGACAAATAGGGGCTGAGCTCTTCAGCAAACCTGGCTCTTAATATCTTTGGCACATCCCCTCCAAATTTCTGACCAGGCTTTTGGAATACTACTGCTAATAACAAAGTCTGTGTCCTTGTTTTGTAAAGAGGGAAGACCATTCTGAGAAAGGCACATTGGAATTCAGTATGATATTTACCTGTTGTCTAGAGGACCAGTACAAGGCCCTGTATACCATATACTAGATTGACTGCGTATGTGACTGTGTTAGAGGAATGAAGGGGTGTCATGCACTGTTGCATTCATCAGAGCCAAGGGCTTTAAAAGGTTGGCAGGGAAGCTACTATGCCACCTGGGGATTCCTTCACACAGAGTGAATCTCATGTAGCAAAGATGACTTTTGAAAAGAGAGGTCATGTACAGGATGTTCATCTTCAACAGCATTCTGTAATGAGTTAAATTGTCAAATAAGTGACATCTGTGCAACCTATTACCCTCAACTCTCTAAGCATTTAACCCACTGTGTAATTCTATATATTCACACAAAGCTCATACAATCTATATATTTTACCCCAAAATTATATTCTGTGGCATCATTTGGTAAATTCCCACTGGAAAGATCTTACTTGTATTCTGTCCATATACCATTTTAGTGTGATTTTTTGTCTCCTAACTCTTTAGGATAGGAAGTATGTTTTCTTTTGGACTTAGAAAGTGCTTAGTACAAAGTCATAAGTAAATAATTTAGATGTCCCTGAATTACTATTTATTGGATGAAAATATGAGTGCTTCAGAGGATAAATGATCAGTGTTCTATACAACCATGAATTTAGGGCCCCATTTTCAGAACTGCATTTATAAAAGCACTTGTGGCTAATTTATGCTTGCAGTTACTATGCTTGCCCATGTAACTGCAGTGACTACTCGTGTACACATCGTATTAGTGGATATTTGTGTGTGCAATTATCATAGTTGTGTGTACAAAATTAATGATATTTTTCCATTTGCCAGACAGAAAACAGAAGAAATCTGCCATCGCTTTGTGTTTCGTTTTGTTGTGTATGTGCTTTCATCAGTGTAAAAATTTGTAAAACTTTTTAATTAAGTCAGGATTTGCAATACTGTAGAGAAAAAATGCTTGATTTTTTCCCATTGTGCCCACCAAAATAAAACAAAAATATGAACAGTTACAGAATTATGGCACAATATTTGCTTTTGCATATCTAATTCCTTAGGCTGTCCAAAGAATAGCATCACTTGAGCTATTGTAGCACAGAGCAGACAAACAAATTTGAAAGTAAAGTTTCTTTGTGGCTGGAAACCATTACCCCTTCGGTTTCCTTTAAACAGGTCCCTGAAGACAGGTAAGAAGCTGTTTCCATCTGCATGAGCTCCATTGGACAAAAGCTAGCTGGATGAGCCATTTAATGCTGCCTGCCATTTATGACACAATGCTTGCTCCTGGATACTGGGGGAGAAGGTATGTTCGCCAGTTTGCCACTGGCCCATATTGGCCTTGTAGACTTGCTGCTGATGTTCTCTGACACCACCACAACTCCAAAAGGCATTTACAAATAGACATATATTACTCGGGTTTTCATGTGCCTTTGGAAAAAACAAACAAACAGGGCTGTGAGGTCCATCCTAAGCAGTGAGTGCATGTATTTGTACCCTCCTGCTGTTTCATTGGTACAAAACAAATGGTGGCTGGTCTAGCAACTGCAGGGAAGTGACAGATCTTATGAGCCTTCTTGATCTTGGGAACCTCTACAATTTCAGCAGCAGACAGAGGTTAGTTTATGATTGTGAACAAAGGGGTTTTGTTTCCCAGAGTTTCTGTTACGGAGATCCAAATGGGGTAAAGCTTAGCAATTTCAATCCACTGAGTTTTCGGAGTGAATTCTGGATTTGTTTAAAATCCCCATAGGTTCATCTACTCTCCTTCCTCCTCCCAATAACATTTCAAATTTGAATGAATGTCAAAACTCAAAGTGAAAGCCTCTCCCCCATCCGAAAAAGCAGCACATACCTCCTTTTGCAATAAAGCCATGCAGTACCTTGTTCTGGCTCAGCATAACTAGTGAGAAAAGGGTTCAGACCACAAAGTTTGCATCCAGATCCAAACATTTCCAAACATTCAAGGTGTGTGAATCTGTGATTTTTGGTTCCAAGTTTTAACTGTTTCCTTTTTTTTCAAAGCAAAGCAAAGCAAAATAAATTCACTTCAAAACCTAACCAAGTAACACACTCAAGTTCCTCTGAGACTACAGATGTCCATGAGACTAGTGTGATGATATTTTGGGACAGAACAGTAGTACTGCTTATAAGAAGAAGAAATACTCTGAAATGGAATATAATTGTGCATTTAGAGTGCAGGAGAATTTTTTCTAATATTCTAGATTTACATCATTCCTTTATTTTGACTTCAACTACAGTTGAAAATGAAATTTTTCCTTCAATCTATCCACAAAAAGCTTATATAAATTGAAAAACCAACAGCAAGTAAGGGAGGGATTTTTTTTTTGTCTAGCACACAAAACTATGAGTAAAACAATCAGTTCTTTGCTTGATTTGCACCTCTGCTATCTGTGTAATCTTCAGCGAGTCCTGTATCTTTTCTTTTACCAAAGATGTTGTGGGAATTAATGAATGTTTGAAAAGTCCTGGAGCCTCAACTGCAAGCTGGTAAGCAGTGATTGCCATTCAAAAGTCAATAGTTATTGTGTACCTGAAATAATGCAGTATTTCCCTACATTTGGAAAAAGAAAGAACTAGGATGCCTCAGATTCAGTCATCAGCAAATGTCCTTTTTGGTTGGTGAACACTGTATAAATTCAAACTATTATCCATATTAATAAGTCCTGGCCAGGTGAAAGCCTACAAATTATCAGTTGGAGGGATTCCGAATGCAACCAACACTAAAGTGGGGTCCTAAATTAAAGTTTGGGGCCAACAAATAATTCACTTGCAGACATGTGTGTAGTATTTATCCACAGAAAAAGTGTGGACACTTGAAGTCATTTCTTTCTGGTCTAGGCACAAACCCACTACCTGAAATATTCTCTTTACACAAAAAGTGAATCTTATTTTATAAAGATCCGTTCCCAGGGGAATGACAAGAGTTTTAATAGTAGACAACCTTATGCAATACAGACCACTACTGGAACTGTTACAGGCCTACTGAGTTTAAAAGCTAACTGCACTTAGAAGTCAACGTTCTCAACACTTCCCTAGTAGCTAATCTCCTTTGCATGTCTTCTTATCATAGCAAAATATGATGAGGGGAAGGGCAAAGGAAGAACCAGAACAGTCTTATGTGCTGTCCCTTCACCCTCTTCCCTTCTCCCATTAATAGCCCCCATTGTTTTCCTTAATCTTCTGTAATATGTGAACTCATTTAAGAGACAGGTATGGAAGAAAAGCAATAATTTACTTGAACCTCACCCAGCTGCCTGAAGCAAATTACATAACTACATTTCAGAGAACAATCTTTTTAAATAGAAGTGTGCGTGAATGTATATGCAGTGTTATTGTAGCAGTGTTGCTCCCAAGATATCAGAGACAAGAGGGGTGAGGCAATATAGTTTATTGGATCAATGTCTGGTAGTGAGAGAGACAAGCTTCTAAGTTATGCAAAGCTCTTCTTCAGGTTTGGGAAAGATACTCGGGCTGTGTCTACACTAGAAGATAAAATTAAATTTAAAGGTGTTAACTCACTATTAAAACATTACTGTCTTCAATGTAAGGCTGTGGCCGCACTTGGCCAAAATTTCAAAATGGCCATGCAAATGGCCATTTCAAAGATTACTAATGAGGCGTTGAATTGAATATTCACCACCTTATTAGCATTAGCACACTTCCAGCTGCGGCACTTCAAAAGCGCCGTTTTTCAACGCCCACGGCTTGGCTCGGCATGGCTACATGGGGGTCCTTTTCTAAAGGACCCAGCACGTTTCAAAGTCCCCTTATTCCCTTTAGCTGAGAGGAAAAAGGGGATTTTGAAATGTGCAGGGTCCTTTTGGTCCCCCCCACCCATAACAGCGCTGAGCCATGGGTGTTTGAAAGTGGTGCTTTCGAAGTGCCGCAGCTGGGAGCATGCTAACGCTAATGAGGCGCTGAATATTGAATTCAGCACCTCATTAGTAATCTTTGAAATGGCCATTAGCATGGCTATTTAGAAGATTTGTACCAGTATAGATACGGCCTAAATACTTTAGCTTGAATTAGTGAGCCCTAATGCCAATAACAAAACATCAATATTACTGGATGTGTATAGCATCAATTTTGAATTTAAAATTTTGAATAAAGGCTAGTGTGGAAGCAGCATGCCTTTAATTTGAATTTATTAGCCTCCAGAAGTGTCACGTATGTATCTCACAAAGCTTTGTGGTGACCCTCCATGTATGGCCACTTCCCTCTTCACTGCTCTCTATCCAGGCGCTCAGGAAGAGGGTCACAGGAAGCTGGCAAATTTTTGATCGAATTAGAATTTGAATTTGAATTTTGCAGCACCCCAGCCTGCAAATATAAAGTTCTGGATGCATGGCTGATGAAACCTGGCATGGGGTGGGAAGGGTTGAAAGCACAGCTTCCCACCACTATGCCAATGTCTGCAGAGGACATGCAGCACAGGGAACCCAGGCAGTTTTGGGGGAGGGCTGAATTCTGTTACTTGGTGCTCTGAATTCTGGGACAGTGCTTTGCATTTTGGGATTCTAACATGAAACACCCACAAGCAACCAGGGCTAAGGCACTGTGGGATAGGTACCCACAATTCACTGCTCATGTTGTTGAACTTGAACTGGGCAATGGGGACACAGAAATGTGACATGGAAAATGGTGGATTGAATTTCAAGAAGATTTGTGGGCACTTAAATTCAAATTTATAAGAACGAGGTTAAAAATTGAATGTATTAAAAGTCAAATTTATCTCGTAGTGTAAAAGCAGTTTCAGAGTGTCACAATGAAATACAGGATTGAATGGATAACTTAAACCAAATGGTCAGCACGTTTTCATGTGAATGAATTTGTCTTAGTGATGTACTGCTCAAGAACCCCCACTGGGTTGTTGATTCAAGTACCTCCAGTTATGAGGAATTTTCTTATGTCTTAAATCACTCTTTTTGTCACGAACTGCCTGATTCTGTGGGAGCACAGCTTATTCCTGAGAGAACCAATGTTGTGTCTCCTCTCTACTTGAATTTTGGCCAGGGTGTGGCTATGTCTACACTTCTGGGAAGAATGATGTTACTACAGTCAATCTTCCAGAGTTCAATCTAGCACATCTGATAGGAACTTGCTACATCAAACTAACAGGGTGCCTGCCGTGGCACTGGTACTCCTGCCCCTTGAGCATTCACTCCCATCAACCTTCCACAGTGGAGATGATATGGAAGCACAAATTGTGGTGTGTCAAATCCAGCTACACAACTAACATAGCTGGAAATGCATATTTTAATTCAACCTGCCTGTTGAGTGTAGACCTGCCCTGAAATACTGGAGGTTTGAGAATGCTTTGGACATCATCTTGTGCTGAGCCCCATGTCTGCCTTGCCCAGTGAAGGCCTGCAGAAAGGTGTTGGATCTGTTCTGGTAGAGGTTAGTGCCTCCATGAAGGACTGCAGGCAGCCTGCTCCCCAGAAAGAAGCTCTTTTACAACCTATACTCAAGAAGTCTTTAGTTGATGTCAACTATCTTGCCCAGTAGCGAATCTTGCATTATAAAATAATTATTGAAAAGGTTGTGATGAAACACACAGTATCTAGCACTCTGATGTCTCCTGGCCATTTACACACACAACTATGTTGAAAGACAGTCCTGTTGGTGTTGGTTAATGATCTGCTCTTGATGGCCATGAAGAAAAACTATCCACAATGATAATAAGATTATTACATCTGTAAGCCATCTTTGAAACAGCCTTTGACTTTTTTATTAACCATAATGACTCTATTACTTACTACTGCTTAGTCCTTGTTCTCCACATGGAGCATAGGTCCTTACAAGTCTCCTCCATTTCACTTTGTCTTGGGACAAAACTTTTAGCTGGCTACAGGAGTACCCCGGTTGTGTCCTTCAATCTCAATAGACCTTCTCCACATTGTCTGAGGTCTTCCTCTTTTGCATTTTCCTTGTGGGTTCCATGTGAGAGCTTGAAAGACTATGTTGGATAATGGTTTTCTGATGGCCATTTATTGTCCTGTTTATGACCCCATCCTTTGTGATCAATAACAGGAAAGGTGACAAGAGGACCCTTGTCACATTCCCAACAGTATGCTGAAGGATTCTGTCAAGACACCATTGTGAACATCTTGGCATGTCAACGGTTTATACATTGAACACATCAAGTTAATAATTTTGGATGGGATGCCATCGTGTTGCAGCAGTGGAGTGGCCTAGCCATCCCCACTTTCTTCTCTTGATTTCAGTGTCAATTGGTTCTTGTTCTCCTATGTTCCAACGCTCCTCATCTGTGACGAGGTCATGCCATTTGATGTGAAGGATGTACCTCAGGCATCTGTTTGTGTTGAAGATCTGCAGTTTTGTCTTCACAGATATTATTTGTGAACTCAATATGGGACAGAAAGTCTTGAATGCAGCAGTTGCTTTCCCTGACCTGGCAGTGATAGCCTTATCTGTTCCTCCAACTGTGCCCATAATACTCCCCAAGTAGGTAAACTGCTCCATATCTTCCAGGTCATCCCCTCCCAGTGTGATGGTGGTGTTGTTAGACTGGTTGATCCTCATTGTCTTGGTTTTTCTCTTGTTAATGCTCGGCCCACCTGAGTGACTGTAACTGCCACAGGCATAACTCCCTGAGTCCTTGAGACACACAAGCCAACTCACCATGACAAGGAATGGCCCATGAGGTAGATAAGGGCTCTGGACAGGGCTATTTCTTCTGTGGCTGTAATCCCAGCTTGCTGAAGAACTCTTTCAAAGAGGCACATTGGGTAGTGGCTCTCACACTTATATGGTGCTGTCATGGGGGATTCTCCTGAGATCCATATTGTAACCTCTCTTGTTTAGCATGCATATGAGGCCAAGGGGAAGGTTTGTGGGTAGGCATGAGTTCCAGGGTCTTCAGAAGGAAGATGACACACTACTTTATACCTCTATCTCCACTGGCCCAGTGGGAGTGTTTGACTGCATTTCTCAATGTCTCGGGGAGATGGATGAGGGTAAGTTGGCTCAGATTCATTCCAGATTATACACGAGTGACAAGATGGTAAAGGTAATTTCTCCTCCTTTAGCTGCGGATGCGCCTCTACCATTGATGATTGGGTTTGTAATCCGAGGGTAGACTCCTATTTGCTACTGGAATATCAGATAACAGCTAAAGCCAGGTTGACCATTTGTCATCTACATAGGGACCGACTTTCAGACTGACATCTGTTTCTTTTTCTCCTCAATATTAGGCTAATGCAGTGAGCTCTACATTGGACTTCATCTTCATCCCAACCACTGTACCTGATGCAGAGTTTTGTAGCCCTTGTTATCAGTATGTCTGTCTACATGAGTATATTAAACTTGCACTCTGCAATCTGCGCTGTCTATTGATGTCCATGTTGATTTTAAGAGGCTATTTTTGACCTGTAAAGCCCTAATTGGTCTAAGAATAGTCTTTCCCCTTGACATACAGCTGCAGTTGTGGTCACTGCATCTGAGCTGGGGATGCAATGTGATAAATGAGGGGGAACTGCTGGCAGGCTGTGTTTTGTTGACGCCCCATAGCTTTGGAAACAGTCTCTCCAGTTCAGCACATAATAGCATGATTTGTGAACTTTCAGGGCAACCTGCAAGGCTCAGCTTTCTCCTCAGCTGATAAATAGAAAGAGAAAGGGTGAGTCAGACAAAACAGGAGGCAAACTCTGCTGGGAAGCGTGGTGGTGGGGTTTATGAATGGTTTGATTCAATTGATGTGCTACAAGGATAACCAGTGGGGTTTGTCGCTTTCAAAATGCACATTTTAATTGGTGATTAAGATGTTGGACCCCCCATACAAAATGAAATGGGGGTGGGAGGATTGTATGATTCCTTTGAACCACCACTGATGGAATTTTGCACACCTCTCAGAGTGACACTCCTGGGTAAGATTCTCTTCACCACTGACTGTGGCCTGCATGCAGAGTAACACAAACACACTCTCGTCCTTTGCCCTTATCATGGGGATGGAGTGGACTGCCAGCATGGGAGAAAATACACAGCGGCAAAATATAACAAAGGTGTGATGTTTGTATATATAAGTCAAGGGCCTCATATCAAATGACTTGTGGGTTGAGTAAACCATTCCCAGGCAGAGGTGTGGTGGGAACTCAGATAAACGTTTCCACACTTAGCCTGGAGCAAAGGAAGCTCAGAGTGAAAACTGGTCTACCAGCAGGTCTCCATGAGCCAGGACAAAACTCTGGCTCCTGTGCAGTTAAACAATGTGTGTGAAGAGGTGCTGCCTACATCAGTGTGCTGGGCAGAAATTCAGGGAGCATGGTGTCTTCCTATTCTCCCTTCTCCACACCCTTTACAGACCATTACCACAGATGCTCCAGGGGCCTATATTATCATCTGCACAGTGCTTTCCAGGGAGTTGTGCCCTCTAGCTATGCTCATGACCTCCAGGCTGCCCCAAATCTTTATTGCAGGGTGTATGTAGGGAGCCTCAACAAGTCCCTGAGACATTGCACAAGGAGATGCAGATTTTTCCTTTTACAGCTGCCCTATGGCTGGGGCCTATTTGGCCGGAGAATCAGACCAGTTCTATAGCCTTTAAAGTTATCAGTAGCGCTCTTGCAGGATGAGCTTCTGATGCACTGACCTAGTTGTTTCTGAGGTAGTGCCTGAGACTAAAGCCAATGGCAAAGTGACGCATAACTGAGAAAGCCAGGTCAGCACGGTGATCTTGTCCATGGCTGAACAGCGGCCTCACTCTTTCCTTACCCACATCTGCTGTAATTTTAAAAAATACTTTATTTCTTTCAGGCAAGACTACAAACCCACCCACAACCCAAATTCCCTAGCCCCATTACAGATGTTTGGAGCTGAAGCAATGGCAATTTTGCTTCCTTCTCCCTAGTAAACTAATGCTACCGCCCTCAGCAGAAACATACTAGATAAGAATGGGAAAGGACAAAAAGTCACATATTAACAGACTTCTTGGGCTACGGCAAGTACTTTGCTGCTAAACGTATGCAGTGCTAACCTAGAGCAGACCTCAAATCATCAACCTTTCAGAGACTACAGCTGATGTGATGAGCTTGTAGCTGGGCACTTCTTTACACAGATTATCATAAGTAGCCTTGTCAAACAAAACAAGGTTGTTCAGCTTGTCGCTTACTTTCCCCTTGGACCACTTCCTTTTTTTACCTCTACCCCCAGATTTGTTCACTGGGTCCTTGTCCTTCTTTGCGGACTTCCCAGTGTCCTTCTTCTTCTTGTCATCCTTGGGAGGGATAGTAGTGACAGTGGTGGCAGCTGTTCCTGCTTCAAGATGTCGAACGAGAAGTGCCCAACTACAAGCTCATCACAACAGCTGTAGTCTCTGAAAGGTTGAAGATTCAAGGTTCCTTAGCAAGAGCTGCCCTCAAGAACTGCTCAGCAAAGGTTTGATCAAACTTGTGTCCAAGCACTGAGCCCAAGTGATTTATGCCTCGATCAGACCTATGGTCTACCTAATTTGGTACCTCTTCTCCCATAGTGGCCACTGCTTTTAGTGTTGATAATAACAGCAGTCCTATTATGTGAAAATTCTGAATGGGAATAGAAATGACTCAGAGTACACATTAAGTTTTCTGCAATGATTAAAGCTGAGAGATTTAATGTATCAAGATACAGTTTAACATAAAGTTTAGACCAGTATGTTTTCCCTCCAGCCAAGCAGAAGTGATTAAAACACCTAGGCTGCATCTACGCTACAAGATAAAATCGGTTTTAAGTCAGTTAGCCTGAATTTTCCCAGCTCCTGTCCTCACTGTAATTTATGGACCATTAAAATCAACATGATATCAAAATCCTAAAATCGAAGTAACTTGATGGGTGTAGCATTCTATTCAAATTTAAGAATCCAAATGAAGGGTAGTAAGGATGTCGGATGTCTTTAAACCGAATTTATTAGCCTCCACAGATGTCCCGTATGTGCCCAACAATGCATCACAGTTCTCCTCTCTGGCTTCTTACATCTCCACTGCTCTCAGTTGCATAGGAATTAGGCAACAGGAAGACCGTTACAATTCAGCACCTGCAAGCCCGTGGCTCTAGGGTCATGAGAGGCTGAAAAATCTTCTTTTTTTTTGTTTGCTAGGAGCGCAGCTGTGGGGTTCTGTGTGTACCCCCGCTAGCTGCTTTTTTTTTTTTCTGTGCTGCATGGCGCCAGCCATTGGTCCCCCGTACATGTCAGCTAGCCTGTGGGTGGGGGTTGTGATTGTCCGGTAGCAGGAGAAACTTATTTTCAGCCACTTACATGTTGTCCTGACCCCCACGTCCCCTCTCTTCTCTCCCCACAGAGGCACCACACATTCTGGAACATTCCTGTGCACAGCCGCTTCACATGGCTTGAGCCCAAACCAATAAAATGACCTGCTGCACAAGGCACCAGGCAGATTGCACGTGGCGAGGATCACGATTTTCAGGCTGCTGCCTGGTCTCGTTTACCCACCCAGGGACGTCTCCTAAATCCACCTCAGCAGTCACAGTTTTAGGTGTCTAGCTGTAGCTGAGGCTCTTTTAGCCACCCAAGGGACATCTCCCTCAGCAGTCATGATTTTTGGGGGCTGACTGTAGCCGGGGCTCCTTTAGGCCCCCCGAGCCATACTTGTCTCAATGTGGGCAATGTATTAGCTATACAGTTACCACAGTTGTCAAAGTAAGGCTTGCAGCGGGGAATATTCATGTCCTAAGGGTCTTCTTTCCCATGTACAAACCTGTCTGTAGCCTGGGGTCTTTTAGTCTGAGGATTCATTTGAGTCTCAGTGTAACAACTGAGTCTACTTCAGCATAAGCGTCTTCTTTTGTAGGCGGCCGAAATCCAGCTCCAAGCCTGAGAGAGGCACTCTGTGGGCGGTCACGATTTATGTGGTTGGAAAATGGGTACTGCCTTTTAACTGCCACAGCCCATTGTTGATGATTCATTTGAGTTTCAGTGTAACAACTGTGTCTACCTAAACATACTTAACATTGCATGGGAAAGAAGGGAATGAAATGCATCATATACCCACATCTACTTGTGTGGCCAGAATGCAAAGGGGCTCAGAGAACTGTGGGATAGATTCCCACAATACACTGCAGCAGCATTCGATTTAAGCTCGATTTAAGCTACTTGTGTGTGGCAGCAAGAAGTCGAATTCGTGGGGAGCATGTGGGAAGGTGAAGATGCTCAAAATCAAGTGGATAAAACCCAGTGTTAAGAAATCAATTTTAACAAAATTGATTTTATCTTGTAGTGTAGATGCAGCCCTATTTGCCCAACAAAAGTTCATTTATAAATTAAACTGAATACTTGTGACAGCATAGCACTGAAAAAAAAAAGTTTTCATTCTTACCTTTTATTTAATCTTGAGAATCGGACTTTATAAGGCTGTGAAAGAGAAGGTGTAAATTAAAGAAGCTCAAGAATTCTTCTATTAGGAAATTAATAAAATGTGTTGCAGTGCAACAATGTAAGGACAGCCAATCATATCTGTAACAGCAATGCAGTGCTCTATTTCCACATCATTCTCACAGCAACAACTGGTATGTGCATCCATTACAACCTTTGCCGTGTCTTTAGCTTTAAAGTCCATGTTGAGCAAATTCCCTCTATCATATTATTCTTCATTTAGAGACATTTCAAACTTGACACTGTAGGATTATTTTTTAATTTTCTATAAATGTAAACAAATTCAGTCTTCTACTGAATTTTTAACCCTTAAGAAACCTTGCCTTTGAAAGGTACATGCACCTCACTGAAACTTATAAATTTGACCCTAAAATTGTCACAAAATATTGTACTTTAGTACATCATGTTGGAAACCAAAGAGTAAGTTTTCCTCCAAGAAAAATAAAAGTGATTTTTTTAAAAATGTATTAATGTTGTACCTATCTAGTCTGCCACTCTTAGGACCTGATGGATGCCCAAAGATAAAATTTGCCAAACCACTGGAGATCATTACTGTCTAGCAGCATTACCAACAATACCACTTCTTACGGGGCTCTTAGAAGACACTTAAGGGATAAAAAGCAGTCAAGTAGCACTTTAAAGACTAGCAAAATAGTTTATTAGGTGAGCTTTCGTGGGACAGACCCACTTCTTCAGACCATAGCCAGACCAGAACAGACTCAATATTTAAGACACAGAGAACCAAAAACAGTAAGCAAGGAGGACAAATCAGAAAAAGATAATCAAGGTGAGCAAATCAGAGAGTGGAGGGGTGGGGGGGAAGACCAAGAATTAGATTGAGCCAAGTATGCAGACGAGCCCCTATAGTGACTCAGAAAGTTCCCATCACGATTTAAACCATGTGTTAGTGTGCCGAATTTGAATATAAATGTCAGCTCGTCCACTTCTCTTTCTAAAACGGTGCGGTAATTTCTCTTCAGTAACACACATACCTTGAGGTCATTGACAGAATGCCCCATTCCATTAAAATGTTGACTAACTGGTTTGTGGATCTGGAGTGTTTCGATGTCTGTTTTGTGCCCGTTGACCCTTTGCTTTGTATATTGGACAGACTTCTAACTCCCTTAGATAAAGCGTCAATGGGCACAAAACAGACATCGAAACACTCCAGATCCACAAACCAGTTAGTCAACATTTTAATGGAATGGGGCATTCTGTCAATGACCTCAAGGTATGTGTGTTACTGAAGAGAAATTACCGCACCGTTTTAGAAAGAGAAGTGGACGAGCTGACATTTATATTCAAATTCGGCACACTAACACATGGTTTAAATCGTGATGGGAACTTTCTGAGTCACTATAGGGGCTCGTCTGCATACTTGGCTCAATCTAATTCTTGGTCTTCCCCCCCACCCCTCCACTCTCTGATTTGCTCACCTTGATTATCTTTTTCTGATTTGTCCTCCTTGCTTACTGTTTTTGGTTCTCTGTGTCTTAAATATTGAGTCTGTTCTGGTCTGGCTATGGTCTGAAGAAGTGGGTCTGTCCCACGAAAGCTCACCTAATAAACTATTTTGCTAGTCTTTAAAGTGCTACTTGACTGCTTTTTGTTTTGATAGTGTACAGACTAGCACGGCTTCCTCTCTGTTACTACTTAAGGGATAAATTAGAGTTAAATAACAGCACAGAACACTAAGCCTGAGTCTACGTGGAGGGGTATAGCCAGCAGCTTCATGCTTATAAGCTGTCTCACAATTGCAAATGATAGCTCATTAGCATAACTGCATGGCTAGTTAGCATAGCCATGCAAGATCTCACAGCCAGCAGAAGCTGCTGCTTGCAGCAAACAGGCTGTATAGATGTTTCTCTGCTACTAAAAACCCCCTCTGTCACGAGGCATAAGGGGCTGATGACAGACGAGTGTTCTGCCAGTAGAAGCACATCTACATGGACTGTTTACTGCTGGCAGTGGCTTCTGCTGGCAGTGAGATCTCACGTGGCTATGCTAATTAGCCACAAGATTATGCTAATGAGTGGCCATTTGCAATTGTGTGACTGCTCATTAGCATGAAGAGGCCAGCAATAGCCCTCTGTGTAGACCCACCCTAAAAGACAGAACAGGTGGTTTTAAACAAACTTTATGGGACCAAGGGAAACTTGGCCATATCCATGATAAGATGTCATCTGGCTAACTAAAATCATGCTGGATTATGGGTGTTGCTGGACAAGAGAGTGCTGGAACAGAAACGTTCAACCTCAGTTCATAGCTCCTTCTATTCTTTTTAATAACATGTCAGAGTTTTAGGGAAAGAAAAGACCACAATATAGCAAATAAAGGAGCTTAACAATTGTAAGGGTCATCAAGAAATCGAAGCTCAGTCCAGTCTATCATGCACAAAAATCTCTGAAGCTTTTTGTACTAAAGAGATATAGTAATTTGTAACTACTATCTATAAACAAAGCATTTGGCAAACTCAAGTATTGTCTTTACACTATTCTTTGCATACCTTGCATTTGTTGAATGGTTTCCAAAACTGAAGCTTTCCCATGGGAAGGCAAAGAAACAATAGCAATTTATTCTGAATGAAACACTCCTCAAAGCCAAAGAATAAACATACAGTGTATGACCTGAGAGTTTGCTTTTAACTGCACAAACAGCTACTTACATCACTAATCAAAATATGTTGGAAAGGCATTCCTAAGAGAAGGATAGAAATGACAAGAAAAAGGCAAGCCAACCAAAAGAGATGGTGACTGATAAGCAGTTCAAAGTACACATGTATGTCTGAATAGTAACAGAGAGATACCTTGATTACTATTTTTGGTTCTCTGTGCCTTAAATATTGAATCTATTCTGGTTTGGCTGTGATCTGAAGACGTGGAATCTGAAAACTTGAATCTTGCAAAGAAACAACAAGTTTTGAGGCATGAACAAGCAGTGCATTCACACCAGTCTTGAGATTTAAGTGTAAATCACTACTGGAAATTGCTCAAAAGATTTAAACTGTCTTCTAAACTGGTTTCTAAAGACTACTTATGATGAGAGTGGGGTTAGAAGTTAAAGACTGCAACATTTGTGAAAAATTGTTTAAATTTGTGCAAAAAATTATATTCAGATGGATGTTTAGATGACTCAGTGCTCATCTTTGTGCGAATTACGTTCCTAATTGTGCTAAATTCATGAATATGTCATTTTGCAAACAAGTTTTCATTTTTGTGCACGCAACTTACCTTTGTGATGGCTTTTCCATCAACTGAAGTTTTCAAATAAATATTGGATGTCTTTCAATAAGACATGCTTTTGCTGAAACTGAAATTGTGAGCTTGATGCAGAAATTGCTGGGTGAAAATTGTTGCTGTGTGTCATAGAAGAGATCAGACTAGATTATCACAATGAGAATACCATTTCTTTGTTATCTTTTTCCCTTAACTGACCTTAAGGGAGTGACCATATGATCAAAAGTCCCTAATTTGAATTTCCCTGAGACACACAAGCAGTATTAAAATCCAGGTTGTCCTTCCTCTCATTTGAAGAGAAGAATATTGACTCACAAGTACATTATGGAGTAATGGGCCAAACTTAATAGCAACCTTTTTAGTACTTCATGTCCTGAAGATATTGGAAAGGAATAAGATCTTAAGATGACATAATATTCTCCTTTTCAACTCATGAAAGTGGAGAATCTTGTTTGACAGAAAGAACGCATCAATTGCTTTCCTTAACTTGATGTAGGCTAAATGTGGTGGCCATCTGATAGTTGATTGTCCTTAGCAGCTAGCCAGTGCAGCTCTGACAAATTTCAGTAATTTTATCCTCGCCCTAAGCATTCCATGGGAAAAGAAGAACTTTCCTGTGGAAAAGTTTTTGAACAGAGTCCCTGGATTCACATCAGGAAGGTGGTCCAATGAGATGGGATTGTGGAAATTCTGATTATGTTTTCCCTTCCCTAAGAAGTTTATTGTAGGCAAAGCTATTAGCAGTTCTTCAGGTTTGCCCCAAATGTCCTATTATGAGAACCTGTTGTTGGTTGCTTATAATTTTGCAATCTTTTAAGCAATTGGGCTGAAATTTTCAATGCCAGAAAGTTCCCTCAAGCTGAATTTTTCTGGGAAATTTCAGCTAAAATGGTGTACAGATGACCTTATATATGGAATTTCTTAACTTTTTAGTGCATCTTGCAACCTTAACACTTCTTCAACATAGGTTTTTAAAATATAATTTATGAAGAGTTCAAGACAGACTATGTGCTCTTCAACTCAATTATTCATTACTTATTGTAGTACTCATATGTTCACTAAAGATCTCCTGCCCTACTAAACTGGATCAAAACCTTAGCTGATATGTCTGCACATATAAAATACTTCTAAAATGTTATATGCCAATTATCGATTCATAAATATGACCCTTGTCTTGGGGCCACTGTAATTTATTTTCCAGGTCGTCGTGTTTTTTCAAGGTTATTTTTAAAGAAGGCTCATTTCTTCTCTGATTCTGGAAATTCTGCCCTTTTGCCTTTGGATACCCCTAGTTCCAGAGATCACTAATTAAAGGGCACTTTCTTTGCTGAAGGAAAAGGTCAGGATAAATAATGCTGTCACTATCCATACACAGAAAGCATTCTGGGCATTTTGCTAAACATATAAATTATTCCAATATACTGTTGTGATATGACTTTCTCTAATGTACAGTGCATTGTGAATGTCACTAAAATGAGCATAACTTCCCCCGCTGCACCATGCCAAAAAAGAAAAAGAAAAAAAGTTTTTATACTGCCAAGGGACATAGCTAACGGGAAATGACACAAATCAATTTTTTCTGCGACAGTATACTTTTAGAGGAGTCTTGGGATCATTATTATGTCACAACATGCTTAAAATTCCTCATGCCTACCAATGTGTCTGCTATGAAAGTAATAAGACAAATAGGTCACTAATAGCAATAATCAATAAACTCATCCACTTTGCTTCATTTCCTATAGTTTTTAAAGTGGTCTGACCACAATAAAAGGTATTGGACCTTTTGTTAGTATTACAAATCCTTTTCATCAGGTTTTCCACTGGTCAGCAGCTGCTATTTCATTGTATTTTGATTTTATCCTGGACACACAGAAAAAGCTACTATATATTTGAGAGAGTTTGCACATCTGTCCTGCTGTGCGTACGTGCATGAATCTGTTTGTTTAAGAACTCCTCCGAAACAATAATTTGGCATAAAGCTTCCTCTTCTCATAACTTACAGTCAGCTGAGGGTTTGCTTGTGCCAGCTCTATGGAGTGTGTGTAGAATGTTATTGTTTCTCAGCAAATGGAAAGGGAGGGTTGTGTTACCAGGGACAGTTATATGCCTGAATGACCCCAGGGGGCAGCAAGCACCACAGCTCTGGGGAGAAGCTGCTAGCTGGACTGCATGGGCTGGCCACAGGGAAGAGACAGAGGCTGGGCTGAGTGGCCCTCAGTGCCCTGGCACTGGCCCCAGACAACAGCTGATGGCTTGGTAGCACAGCTCCTGCCTCCTGGGCAGACACACAAGCCCATCTGCAGCTCTGCACCCCCTGCTCTGAGCCTCCCAATCTCTCAACCCCCGCACTAACTCCTGCAGCCCCACCCACTTTCCTGCGCCCTGCACATCCCCAAGCCCTTGCCTGCCTGCCCCTGCACACCCCCACAACCCCAGCCCCCTGCCCTCTTCTATACACTGTATAGACAATATTGCACTAACAATGGCTTTGGGCCTGATGTTCTTCTGGGTACTTTCCAGCTCTATTTTCTACTCTTCTTCTTGTGTAACCATCAGCAACAAAAACCTTTACCCAACATTCTTGAGAATTCTCTCTGGATTATTTTGAAATGGCTAAAAAAAATATTTTACATGACAAAGAGGAGAAACATAAACCTAATTAGTATAGCCCAGGCCAAAGGGAGGGTAAAGAATTTAGGTTTGCCCTACAGGGAGAGATTCCAAGTGTATCTTCCTGGGCTTTAAAAAGGGGAATTGCACTTGGAGGTGGCAGCTGCCTCCCAAGGTCATGAAATCTGTAATCTTGGTAAGCTTTTAAAAAGAATCCTATAAAGGGAAGGTGTTTTGAAGTCTCTTGCAAGCCCCCACCTTCTGCACTCAGTGTCAGCATGGGGAACAGCCTTGACAGATGGAGATTCCACAACCGCCTTAGGCAATTTATTCCCGTGCTTAGCTGCCCTGTCAGTTAGGAAGTTTTCCCTGATGCCCAACCTAAAACTCCCCTGCTACAATTCAAGCCCATTGCTTCTTGTCCCATCACCAGTGATTAAGGAGAATATTTTTTTCCTCCCTCTTCCTTGGAACACCCTTTTAGAAAGCTGCTACCATGTCCCCTCTCTCAGTTTTCAACTCCAGGCTAAACAAACTTAATCCTTTCAATCTTTCCTGATAGGTCATGTTTTCTAGACATTTAATCATTTTTGTTCCTCTTCTGTGGACCTTCCCCAATTTGGCAATATCTTTCCTGAAATTTTGTATCTGTGAAATCGATTGTTCCTTCCTTAATGGAGTACTTTGCACTTGTCTTTATTGACTTTCAGCCTGTTTGCCTCAGGCTATTTCGCCAGTTTGTCAAGATAATTCTGAATTCTGACCCTATCCTCCAAAGCACTTGCAATACCTCCCAGCTTGGTACCATCTGCAAACTTTTCAAATATACTATACTATAATCTTAATCACTGATGAAGATATTAAACAAAGCTAATCCCCAAATTGATCCCTGCAGAACCCCACTTGTTAAGCCCTTCCAGCATCACTATAAACCATTGGAAATGTTATCCAGCCCTTCCAGCATCACTATAAACTCTTTAGGAAATGTTATCCAGTGTGCAATTATACACCCACCTTATAGTAGCTCCATTTAGATTTTATTTTCCTAGTTTATTTGTGAGAAAGTCATTCTAGACTGTATCAAATGCTTTACTAAATCTAGGTATATCACATCTTCTGCTTCCTCCTTATCCACAAGGCTTGTTATCTTAATCAAGAAAGCTATCAGGTTGGTTTGACATGATTTGCTTTCATAAATCCAGGCTGACTGTTATCTATCACCTTATTATCTTCTAGATGTTTGCAAATTGATTCCTTAATTATTTGTTACATGACCTTTGGCATAGAAGTTAAGCTGATTGGTCTGTAGTTTCTCGGGTTGTCCTTATTTCACTTTTTATAGATGGGCACTATATCTTCCCTTTTTCAGTCTTCTGGAATCTCTCCTGTCTTCTGTGACTTTTCAAAGATGATAGATAATGGCTCACACATCTCCTCAATCAGCGTCTTGATTATTCTAGGATGCATTTCATCAGGCCCTGGTATCCTGAAGACATCTAACTTGTCCATGTAATTTTACCTTGTTCTTTTCCTATTTTAGCTTCTGAATCTTCTTCATTTTCACTGTCATTCACTATGCTAGACATCCAGTCACCACCAACTTTCTTGGAGGAAACCAAAATAAAGAAGTCATTAAGAATCTTTGCCATTTCAGTATATTCTGTTTTAATTTTTCCTCTTCTTTTAGTAATGAGCCTACCCTGTCCTTGGTCTTCCTTCTGCTTCTAAGATATTTGTAGGAAGTTTTCTTGTTACCTTTTACGTCTCTACCTAATTTTGAGCCTTGGCTTTTCTAATTTTGCCCCTCCATACTTGTGTTACTTGTTTGTATTAATCCTTTGTAACTTGACCTAGTTTTCACTTTTTATAAGAGTGCTTTCTGATTTTTAGATCATTCAAGATTTCTTGTTTAAGTCAGGGTGGTCTCTTACCATACTTTCTATCTATCCTGTGTGGCGGAATAGTTTGTTCTTGTTTTCTTAATCATGTCTCTTTGAAAAACTTCCAACTGTGTTCAATTGCTTTTCCTCTTAGTCTTGAGTCTCATAGTACCTTACCTACCAACCCTCTATGTTTGCTAAAATCTGCCCTCTTGAAATCCATTGTCTTTATTTTGCCATTCTCCATCCAACCTTTCCTAAGAATCATGAACTTTATAATCTCAGGATCACCCAAGCTGCCTTCCATTTTTAAATTCTCAACCATTTCCTCCCTATTTGTTACAATCAAACCTAGAACACCCGGCCCCCAGTAGCCTTCTCCACATTTTGAAATAAAAAATTGCCTCCCATACATTCCAAGAACTTGATGGATAATCAGTAACCTGCTGTATTAGTTTCCCAACATATGTCTGGATATTTGATGTCCATCATAACCACCAAGTTCTCTGCTTTGGATGATTTTGTTAATTGTTCAAAAACAGCTTCACCCACCTCTTCATCCCAGTTAGTCTGTAGTAGACCCCTATTTTTATATCACCCTGGTTCTTACAGCATTTATCCTTATCCAGAGACTGTCAACAAGCCTAACCCCCACATCCATCTCATCCTTAGTCTAAGCGTATACATTTTTAATATATATGGCGCAACACTTTTCTGCTTGTCCTTTCCGGTCAAGCTATACCCTTCTACACCAATATTCTAGATAGGTGTGTTATCCCACCAAGTTTCTACAATGCCCCATAATTCTCACATTAGTAAGCAAACAACTAAGATGCTGATTTGATTTCCACTCCCACCCCCAAGTTCTGTCTTTTCCACCTTTATCTCTGCTTTTACAGCCCATGTTCTGACCTATCTCCCAGGTGTCCATGTTTATGACTTACCTATTGACTTTGGTCACCGGTTTCTGCCAAACCTATTTTAGAGCCCTCTTTACTAACTTAGCCAGCCTGTACATGGTAGGATGGCCCAATTGTGGCTTGCTAGCCCCGAGCTTCAACTTAGCAGTTAAAGTGTGGCTCATGGAGCTTTTCCTCTACCCTATACCTGTCAGACCGGGGAAGGGGAGCTCAGGACCTCTGCCTCGCACCAGGGTGATACAGTAGGGACTTCTCTGCCGAGGTCTGGGGAATCAGCAAGAGTGAGGATGAAACCCAAACCCAAGCAGGTGGACCCCAGCTTGGCAGGTCAGTAAGTTTGGCCACTCCTGTTACAGAGGCATAGACTTGCTATATGAACTGAACATCTACTATGAATGAGGGTATGGAATACAAACATCATAGACTCAGAAGATCCAGAAGAAAAACAAGTGGAACAATTATCTTGACAAAGACAAGAACTTTTTGTCTTCACTTAGCTCTTAATTCCAAAATGTCTAAGAAGTTAATTTATATTATGAGGCAATAAAACTCACAATCTAATATCCTGTATGCTGGTATAGTTCACATTGAATATTTGTGTATGACTGGGCTTTATTCTATTGTCTCAAGCTAAATGAACATGAACAATTCATTCATAAGATTTTATGTTTTGAAAAGGCAAGACTGTGACTGGTAGATAATTTCAAGTAACAGAATGGTAATTCTAATTTTATGAATTAAGTTCCACATTGTTTGATATTGCTACCCAGGTGTTCAGGGTGTTAACCACAACAAACTTATTGTAGTCATTCCAAAGCTATAAAAGAAAGCAAACATGGGCAGTTCTAGTGGAGGAATGTAACTAAGAGCTGCTGCTGGGTGACCTGAACCAAAAATAAAAATATGGATGACTCAAATCACTTGCCAAACCACTTTTAAAACTGATTTTAAAGTCAAACAAAATACCGCAGAAGCTTTGAACTAGAGGAAGCAGATGCCTTTACTGCTGTGACATGCATTTCCACCCAGCAGGTAGAAAGGCTGAAATCCGGCCTGATCAGGTCACTAATGAGGATTCAGCGCTAACAGCAGATTGGAAAAAGCCAGAAATAACAATATTTTTACATATGATTTCCTGATACGTGGAAGTTAGATATCTCCACCATTTCATTTTTTTTCTTAAAATGACCTGCTGAAAGTTAAGTTGCTAATGGAATGCACCCAAATACACTATTAGTTCTGATATGCAGCCCTTTAATAAACTGAAGTGCATGGGAAGCACTCTGCCTTCAGTTACATGCATGTTATTCCCACTGAGTTACATAGGTGATGTACATATGGATGGAAGTTCAGAATTTGACCTCATGTCATTTGATAAGACTTTTGCCTCCTTGATTTTATTCAAATCAGTCTCTTTGTTGGCATTGAACATTATCGTTGCACTCAGCTCAGTGCCTTTGCTTGATTTAATATTGCTACCCTTTATATTTTAAAAGGGCCAAAGTGTGAAGCCCTCCCCAGAATTTACTCAGTCCATACACATTTGATTTTTTCCTGCAGAAGTGATGACCAATGCCTCTGAAAAGACTGGAATATTTAGCCCATAAAAATTCGGCTGAAAATTTCTTTCTAGATCATCTATGTTAAAGGCTTTTAATTTCTACAAAAGGAATGATATTTGTTGGAAAACTCTGCTTGGAAGGGGGAAAACCACCCTATGATTTCAGTTATTTGTTCCTCCAAGAAACTGCTGATGCCTCTATCCATTTTGACTTTTCTGATTATCCCACAAAGCTTCCTGATGTCAAATGTAAGCTGAACCTAGTCAAGTATCAGAGAGGAGGCCATGTTAGTCTGTATCTTCGAGAACAACAAGAAGTCCTGTGGCACCTTATAGACTGACAGATATTTTGAAGCATAAGCTTTCATGGGCAAAGACGCGCTTCAGCAACTGCATCCTCATTCATCTGATCCTAGTCAGTTTCCCAAGGGAAAACTTTGTGTAGCATTGATGTCTGGAAAGGCATAGATGGCACTGAGTACAGAAGTGTATGACAACTTCAATATATTTAAAATTTACACAGTTACCTAGAATATTGCATCACCATCTCAGCTGGGGCACACTACATAAACGGAAACATTCTCTCATTATAACTTCTTGTTACAAAATACCTTTCAAAAAAAAAAGACCTGATGATTAAAAATGTTCCTCTTTTTCATCAGTTAAGCAGTAAAATTAGCCATTCCAAGAAACTTAAGGGCTCATGAGCCCTATGTTCATAAGTTTCAGGAAGTTCAGCTAGTCAAGCAATCAGCCTTAATGTTCCAAAGATCTTTGCCATAGAAAAAATATAATAAATAAGTAATTTCAATACCTTCTTCCCCATATTAGGGAGAGCACAACCTAATGGCTATCCCTAATACTTCTGGCTACTATTTTTAAGTATTTGCATGTTGATTAAATCCATAAAATACACAGATACATGCATAGTGACCAAAACATGCAAGTGTTTGGCCACAGAGAATAGGGAATTAAATGGAAATATGTCGAAAACTGTTTTCACATGTAATTACACATTTGGGCAGGGTATACATACATTTTTGGGCACAATATCCTTTGTAGAAGTTCAGAGCTGGGACAGAACTTTGTGGCTTATACCCGTCTCTAAAACCAACGGCCACCTGAGTGGTTAATGGCTGATTATTTTTGCACTTGCTCTTTTGTTTGCCTCTTAGCTGTATATACATCTCTTTCCCTAGAGGCTCAGCCAATCATTAGACTATATTGATTCACCTCAGATCTATGACTGTTTTTGGGTCACTTCTCCTGTAAATGGATAAGACCTGGTTCTTATAGGCCATAAACACCCAGCAGAAGTCAATGAGAGCTGTTCATTCATTGCTTCTAAACACAAATCAGAGCCTTAATGTTCTTTGTAGAAACAAAGTGCAAGTTAGACTAATCCTCTTCCTGCTCCCAGATTTCAACAGTGAAGTTAGCTCTTCTACTTTTGTTGTCCTTATTTAGCTAATCTGAAAAGGGCCAATTACTTTATGTCCAAAGCCGAGTTCTGTAAAATTATTTGTAATTGATCAAACTGTGGTCTTGTATTAAAGACATATTAAAGAGGAAATGAAAGGTACCTTCAATCAAGTTCAGTTTTCGTTAATGCTCATGTATAAAATAGAGACACTATACAAACTACACACTGGTAACCCTTGTTATTCAATTTGCAAATCAGCACTGAGTTCATGAACAAGAACTGCAGCAGAGCAAGTTCACCACAGATCATGTTTCTTGTTTCTTCAAAATCAGATGGCTAAAGATAGTTGGTAAAGTATAATTAATAATTACTTAAATCTGAACCAATAATAAACTGACCTGCCTGGATACAATCTCCCTAGAATTAAACTGCCTCAATCCAAACTTCTTCAACACTGGTCTTTTTAAAAGGATTTTTCAGTCTTTATTTACTTTATACCATACTGCAGTATTTCTCAGGTCACTGAAGACTTAATTCATGAATAAGAAACCAAATGTATTCCATGTTTTTGCTATGGATCTACTGCACAGGCAGGATAAAAGTGCTGTGATTCAAAAGTTACCAAACAGCCAAGTCACAGGTCAAGGTTTAGGCCACTACAATGATGCCCACAAAAATTTAAATAATATGTCCTCATTGCAATTCATGGGAAGTTACATTTATTGCATCTCCACACAACATTCCTTACAGATCCCGAATGTGTCATTAGAGAAGTCATATGAACAGCAGGGTCTGTGAGTGCCAAGAATTTCTTACCCCCAGCCAAGATGACTGGGACTTGGAAACCAAAGAGATAGTAGTTGCACCACAATGTTGAACAGAGTAGTGTCCACACTCCAATGCCTGCACAGTACAAGCAATGACTTGTCTAATCTGATGTTTTAGAAGCATTTTGCAGGGCGGAGGGGTATATGTAGTTGCACAATATATCTGGGGGCAATCTTCAGTTGCACTGCTAGCAGAAACGAGCAAATGCTTACAAGGCATGACGACAAATTTGGAAGCAGAAGCTGGCAAAATTGGGCTGAGGATAAATAGTGATAAAACAAAGTTGATGCAGGTTGGGAACACTCAGACAAACACACCACTAGTGGTCGGACGCCAATGCATAGAAGTACAGCAGTTCACCTATCTTGGCAGCACTCTGTCTAATGACGGAGGTGTCGAGGCAGATGTTAACTGCAGAATTGGTAAGGTATCAGCAGCGTTCCAAAGACTGCGCCCAATTTGGTCTGCACCAACAATCGACACTGAAACAGAAGTTCAACTGTATAACACCATCATCATGCCAGTCGCCATTTACACTAGTGAAACGTGGAAAATATCGTCAAGAGTAGCAGGCAAGCTCAATGTATTCCACCAGCGTTGCTTATGAAAGATCCTGGGTGTCACCTACCGTGATCGCGTTACCAATGAGGAGATACTACAAAGATGTGGGTCACGGGCACTGCAGGATATCGTGACAGAGCGCAGAGTGCGGTTTGCTGGACACATTCTGTGTCTGCCAGATCAACTGCACCCAAAGACTGCAATGAGATGGATACCAGCAGAAGTAAGAAGGAAGAGAGGCAGGCCACTCAAGACCTGGCGCACCACATTTAAGGAAGACTTATTAAACATTGGTATATCATGGGAGGAGGCGGAATTATTTGCAGCCGACTGAAATCGCTGGTGGGCACTTGTTGCCCAATGTGCCCAGACGCATAGGTGGACAGCTATATGCAGGGATCACTGGAGACAGCAGGCCCTTCTGTATGCAATTCACACGATGCTTTATATCCTCCAGAAAACTTTGGTGGGTATTAAAAACTCCAATGTTGAAAAACATAAACAATTGAAAGTGTTTGAGTCTACAGAGCATTTGCTATGCAAGTCTTGACAGCCAAATGAAATGCATCAGTGCAAAAAGCAGCAGTGAAATACCAGAAGGTACCATCATGTCCAGAACCACAAACATTTCCTTGTGTTAAGTATCCCCGTTGCTAGACAGGAAGGTTCCTCCACCCAACTTCCCTTCCAGAAATCCCACACAAAAAGTAAAACAGCTGATACTGAATGTGGTTTGTAATGCTGATGATTCAGTTTAGAAAAGACACAAATAGCTAGGTTCCTTGGTTCTTCATTTTGCATTTGCAAGGAGCAGCCTGAGATTCTGGGATATACCTTGCAATTGTTAAATGAATGAAAACTCCTCATTCATAAACTCCAGTCCTGAGCCATTATTCAAATCCTTGTCTTCTCCCCCAAAGTGAGTCCCACTCTAATCCTGCAGATTCACTTTGCAGCTCCATATGAGCTTGTTTTGGCTACAGCAAGACAGGAACAGTAACGGTAATGACACAGCTGTCACTTCCTTTACATATAACAGCTGCTGCCAGGTTTTTCAGGCATGTCTTTGTCTTTCTGCAGAACAATTTCTGAATAAAACATGCCGGTGTTAAAATGTGATCTCAGTGTTGCTGAGGTAGAAGGCTGTTATTGGTCCATGCAGTCAGTCCATCTGCTTACCCAATGTTCTGCATCCTATTAGGTTACTACTTTCAAGGCTCTCTCTTTGGGGGAAAGGGAGCTAAATTATCTGGATCAGGCTGCACCTGTTTACTCACATGGATTACTACCTTATGCTACTAATAATCCTGTGGAAACTGGTGGGACTATTTGCAGTGCAAGGTAATACAATAAGAATAATAGTGTTAGAATCCAGATACCTATTAGTAATAGTGAAATAATATGGCAGGCTTATAGCCTATCTTGTGCAGAAGTGTCAAGGATTGAGGGATAACAATGTGGGAAGGGAAGCAGCCTCCACAAGGCTACTACAGCTGCATTCCCAAGGTGTAAGTAGCAGGTATGGACAGGGCCTTTTTTCCCACACCCTCCGATGTACCTGCATGCCTAGCTATGCCAGTGTCCTGCGGGATGCATACTGCACAAGGTACGTGTGGCAGAGGGTTCTTCCCCAAAGAAGCAGAGATAAATCAGGGCTAATAGTCACAATATGCCTTCTGCTCTGCAGGGGACTGCTCATCATGTTTCCCTTTGCCAGGGGGAAAACCACTAATGAGCTCATAAAAAATAAGGCAACTGAACAATTTGCATATTTATAATGCATTTAATCCCAGGTTCTTGAAAAGCTTTAGACAGGGGTGGGAATCCTCAGCCCCCTGCTTAATTTGATCCAGCCCATGGCAAATCTCACCGGGCTGGAGCATGAGCGCTGGCTGGCTGGAACAGGACAAGCCCTAGTGTCCTGAATGGAGTGTGAACAAGTTTGGTATTTCTTAAGTTGTGCGTGGCCCAAGACTGATTTTATTGTGTCAGTGATCCCTGACGGAAAGAAGATCTCCTAACCCTGAAATTCAGTGTCATTAAGTGCTAGGAAGTTATTTACTACAGATTGAACCTCTCTTGTCTGGCACTCTGTCATCCATTAACATCCGTAATCCGGAATGATTTTAGTTAGCTGATGTCCATTTATCATGGGTGTGGCCAAGTTTTCTGTGGTCCCATAAAGATTGTTTATAGCCACCAGTCCTGGCTGTCAGTGATTATGTCTGCACTAGCCCAAACCTTCAAAATAGCCATGCAAATGTCCATTTCGAAGTTTACTAATGAAGCACTGAAATACATATTCAGCACCTCATTAGAATGCTGGCAGCTGGAGCACTTCGAAATTGACACGGCTTGCCACTGCGTGGTTTGTTCAGATGGGGTTCCTTTTCGAAAGGACCCCGGCAACTTCGAAATCCCCTTATCCCTATCAGCAGATAGGGATAAGGGGATTTCGAAGTTGCCGGGGTCCTTTCGAAAAGGAGCCCCATCTGGATGAGCCACGTGGCAGCAAGCTACATCAATTTTGAAGTGCTGCGGCTACCGGCATTCTAATGAGGCGCTGAATATGTATTTCAGCGCTTCATTAGTAAACTTTGAAATGGCTATTTGCATGGCCATTTCGAAGTTTTGGGCTAGTGTAGACATAGCCAGTGTTCTGTGCTGTTATTTACTTAATTTATCTCTAAAAGGCTGTGTCTACAATAGCAGGTTATTTCATAGAATCATAGAAGATTTTTCAAAAGAAGGGGACTCTTTTGAAAGAGCCCATGGAGTGTCTACACACAAAAAGCATTCTTTCAGAAGTAAATCAATGAATGTGGTGCTCCTTTCAAAAATCACTCTTCCTTTCCTGTTTCAGGAAAAGTGCCCCCTTTCGAAAGAAAATGTGTATGGACTCTGCGCAGGGCCCTTCTTTGGAAAGAACAGTCTTTATTTTCGACCCCTGGCCCATTCTTTCAAAGGAGCAGGGTCAGAGTGGATGCTCTCTTTTGAAAGACCAGATCACTCTTTTGATCTGCTTTTTTGTGTGTGGACGCACTCTTTCAAAAGAAGTTCTTTTGGAAGAGATTTTCCAGAAGAGCTTCTTTTGAAAGATCTCTTCTTTAGAAAGTTTCTTTTAAAAGATCTCAAAAGACATAGCTAATGTCTTCTAAGAGCCCAGTAAACAGTGGAAATGTTGGTAATGCTACTAGAACATACTGACCTTCTGTGGCTTGGCAAATTCTCTGGTTTGTCACCAGTCACGTCCCAAGGGTACCAGACTAGAGAAGTCCAACCTGTAGTACATAAGTATTATTTGGGGAGATTTCCAAAGGTACAGAGGAAAATCAGGCACCCAAATCCCAGAAAAAGTAAATGAGGATTAGGCACATAATTGCTATATGTGACTTTGCAACTCGCCTCTAATGGGCCTGATTCTCATTTGCACTCAGGCCACTTTACACCATTCTGGCAGGTTACGAGACCAAAGAACTACAGAGATCTCTTTCTGATCCCTTTTAGAGAAAGCCTAATTCAGGTGCCTAAAGGGAATTGACAAAAGTTATACATAGTAGAAAGTCACACTGGAAACCAAGCGGACGGCAGAACCCAGGAGCCTTGACTCCCAATCTCCTGCTTTACCCACACAAGATAAAAAAGGCTTCCTATCTTTGTTGCCAGTTGCAGCTTTTACGGCTGCCTCTGACCATCGATTATACTCATAATTGCATTTTTCCAAATTGTTTTAAATTCATCCTGCTCTTTGAGTCAGTTCCTTATCACCTGTGTGAGTTTTGCCACTTCTACGGCACTGCTTGTTCTTAAAGTATCCAGAAGACAAAAGGAGGAACATAGAAGGCAGAAGGAGCATTGAAACAGTGGTATTAAGAACTTATTTTGGCTTTGGATTAAAACAACCTGTGAGATTAGAAGAAAAAATGACAAGATGGGCAGTATGACTGTTTACTAAACATTAAAATCACTTCATTTCCTATTTCATCTCTGACATATTTCAGAAAAAAAATGTAAGTGCTTTTCTAGTCCACTAAGTGTTTGGCTCATCATTTCATTCTAGAAAAGTCCTATGAATGGTTCTAGAAACAGAGTGGATCATTCAGTTCCAGGAGAGTGGCCCCTGTACACTGAGAGCTTGGGCACCACTCATAAGAAATTCAGGTGCTTCCCAAGTGACTTGCAGAGCACCCACAGATGCCCTCTGCTGGCAGCATGTGTTTCTATTTGTGGTGCACAGCTGCATATGCTTTGGTGCCTCATAAGAAAATTTATTTTGCACAAGAATGGAAAAAGTTAGAGGGAACATTGTTCCAGGGATATGTGGAGTTATTTCTATGGGATTTTACTGCTCATCCCTATTATTGCTATAGGGTTTTTCGATGAGTCTATATTTTAAAGCATTCATCACCGTAACATCATGACTATGATGTATTCCCATACAGAGAGCTACATCCTGCCCTTTCTTTACTGAGTCAAAGACCATAAAAGATGGAACATATCCAAATGATTTCACATCTCTACCGTAAGGAGCCTTATAAATGGCAACTTTGAGGAAAACCTAAGCCCAAATAGGAATGGACACTAAATTACTCTCACTCACTCCTGAAAGGTTCAGGTGAAGGCAGAGATAAAGTGTGGATATGGGGGGAGGGGACTCTGGTGGGAAGGATTGCACAGTTGTTGGCTAATATGCACTTCCACTGAGGACATCACTCTTCAGTTTCCAGGACACTCACCTTTCCCAGTAAGGAGACACGCAAACACAAAAAATTAAATTAAATTAAACATGCTAAATCTCTGTTAGCCTATTACAGGCTCCATAAATGTAATTGCTTCCTTTTGCTATACACACATTAGCACTGTAAATATGGAAGGGTGTACCTCTTGAATGGGTCTTTATCAGTTGACTATATAGAAATAAATACAAAACATTTGATGGGTTTTAAAATGTACTAACTCAGCAGCTTTCCTGCTGGAGAAGCCCTAACTCCAAGAAACAACTGCAAAAAATTGTGAGCATGCAGCTGGTTCACTTATGTGCTTTTATGCCAAACTTGAATGTGGAGGAGGAAAATTTTCAATAAATCTGTTCTCCCCTCATAATTCCAAAATAGCAAATGATGATGCATACAGCAGCAGCTTTCCAGATTCCTAAATAATAGCACATTTATTTATTTATTTATTTATTTATTTATTTATGCCAAGAGCATCTCAAAACCTCACTCCTTTATTACAGGCCAAAGCATAGGCCATTCCGTGATAAGTAACAGCTAAGCATCTGTGCTCCTAATTTTGCAAACATGTGTACAGATATACACGTGGGTGTCCACGGAGCTCAATGAGACTATTCATTTGAGTCTGTATGTTTGCATGCCTGGGCCTTAAATTTTTCCACACAAAGCTCAGTAAATTACTGCAATGTGTAAAACAATATGAAGCAAATGGCAATTCATTGGTCCAGAAAATATGCAACATTTGGCCCTACTCACCCTTCAGGTTCAGAAAAAGAGTAATGAGGGCAAGTACTTGCTCCTTTTTCCATTGGGATTGAGATGCCCAACCAACTTTTTCAGAAATCAGCAACCACTCAGAGATATGGAAAATGAAAAAAACTGCGGCTCAGCTCACTTACATCAACGAGGAATTCCACAGTGGTGATATCCTGCCCAGGGTATCTTTCCTTGGCACACAGCCTTTCTATGTAATAACACTCAGGCACCACATGTACAGCTTGACAGCCTTAGTGCCATACTTCACCTCATTCTCTAGAGCCCATTCTCCTTCTCTAGAGATGCACGATGATCTCTAGTATATGAGCTTACATGACACACAGCAGCAAGAAATGTGCCCATTTTTTTTTTCCAAAAGGAGAAGTTCTAGGGCAACCACCTTCATCAGTTAACTATATAGAAATAAATAAGAAACATTTGATGAGGTTTTAAAATGTACTAACTCAGCAACTTTCCTACTGAAGAAGCTGATAGGATGTAATTTCTCTGAAACCAATGGAGTTGCACTAAGTCACTGTTGTGCACATAGATTCCTCCCCCATCCCCATAATCCAGGCCTTCAGCCTCCATAATCTTCTGGCTTGCCTATCGTGCTCTCTATCTTGAGCTTTTTTACTGATGTAGCCCATAATCTGTTTTAACTCACATTTGAAAAGTGCTTCTCTATGTCCTCCCATCTGTATATTCTCTACTCCTGCATTCCCTGCTACCACATTTCTGATATCTATTTTCCTTTCTATTGAAATACTGCTGCTGTTCACAGTTCTCATGGGACTAACTATTGCTTACAGATACACCTTACAGACAAATCTTGAAAGTGGCCAGAGGTGACACCCTCTAAAAAACTTAATTTTGTTGATCATTAAATCTACAAGTGCTTTTAAACAAAAACTCGAGGGGCTCAGTTCACAGGGCTTTCTGAAAGCCTTTCTTAAAGTTCTGTCTCATTCCAGGTCTCACACTTAAAATTTCAAGTTCCTATCTGCAAGTACCCAACACAAAACACAGCTGAAATCACAGAGGTTTGCCTAGTTGCAAGTTAAAACTTGCACACCCATGGTGCTTTGTGTAGTTTCCCATGCAAAAATCACAAAGAGGCCAAATTTTCTTTGAACTCTGTCCTGGGTACAGCAAAACCTTCCAGAAATTCAATACAGCATCTTGCATGAACATTCAGTTCAAATTTTGACCTCACATGACAGCAAGTAGAAAGTAACTCTTTTGACTTGGAATTACTGTTTTCACTCCAGCACAGTAGTGAAATTGGGCCTAAAATGAAGTTAGGTGAATTCTGCATTTGAAATGGAACTTGAAAATATAGGCCAGTGTCACATGTTTTCAGGCAATCACATGAAAATTTAAACAATTCCAAACATTTCCTCTCCATTCCAATATTTAACAACACTAAAGATAGAGATATGGTTATGAAAATAAAAGGTAGAAGAAAGATGGGGAAGAAGACAAAGGGGAAAGGAAACAGAGAAATAAAAGTTGCACGAAGTGCAAAGTATGAATATTTGAAGTCTTGAATTATATTATCTAGACATATGAAAAGGATCCACTGAGAAACTTTGGACACTTCAATTTACAGCAACAGTTACCAACTACCGAGGTGTAAATATCTCAAAAGGAGTTTTGTTTACTTTAACTTTTTTTTCTTAAACAAACAGATTTCAAACTCTGTATTAGCCAATTGAAAAAAGTCAGCCAACTATATTATCCCAATGAACTCAGAGCCTTTGAAGCTGCACACCTTTGATTTGAACAAAGCAATAAATCCATTATGTTTTAAATGGGTTATTATATGTCCTGTTAAACTCAGTGACAGGTTTGAGCCAGTATGGTCCTGGTCTGACAAGAAAATAATCACAGTGGAGCAACATCCAGAGTAGTCAGTTCAGATTTATTCAATCTCACACAGACAAGACTCTAAAATGTCACTAAATTAAGAGTGCTTGTGTCATAAAAATGGCTGTTTATCAAATGAACCATTTCTGTAATGGGTGGTACAATGTTCTAAGAAAACAATTATTTAAATATCAGTGTTATCATTTTTGGAAAACTACCATTTTTCAATTAAAAACACTTTTCTTTGAAAAATATTGACCAGTTGTAACATGTCCAACTACAGGTGCCAGGGTAATATAAAAATCCAATTATAATGACTCTTGCTACAGACCATTCTTAACGGATGGACCAAAACATGATCCTCTATTATGAGCCCTTTTGAGTCTAAGGAAGGGGACTGAATTCAAAACTTGGGAACAGAACCCACCAGTACGACAATGGCTCCCTTGTCAAGCTAAATCAGCCTGGGGCTTTTACATTTTGGCTTCAGTTTGGATATACAGGATTTCTCTGATCTCATAAGATTTCCATCACTCTGGCAGGAGTGACTCTGATGTCAGCACCATTAATTATCAACCTGAACCCAAACCGTCATCCTCAGCCAGCCTTGGATCCAAACTCCAATCTAAATCTGGCCTAGATTTCTATCTGGAAGTAAACATTGCCTTACCAGCCTCTCTTTCATTCATAATGCTGAAAAGTTGTACAGATATCCTCAGACATGGTTGTCTGTTTTATCCTGGCATAGACTATTTTACTTTGTTTTTATTTGTAATTGAAAGGATATTATGACCATATCAAGGTGAAGTTAAATTATCCAGTTCTGTGCTACACTTTTACCTTTTACTTCAGAATATTGCAATGCTTTCCATACTAAGTTTTTAAAAAAAGGTAATCATAAAACAATAATTTACTTTCTGTTCTCCTGCACTGGCTCAGATTTTATGGTGTATCCTTGTCTATTGTATCCTAGTAAATATGACACTCCTCTTTTATCTCCTACACCTGTCACTATAAACTATTCTGAGCTATTGAGCCTCTCTGACCTGTTTCACCGTATCAGTCTTGCTATGCCAAGTTCAACCATAATACGCTTCCCCACCTAAAAACTGACAAGCAGGCTGTAAAAGTGTGATAATAAAAGTGCATGGATATGAAATAATTGTCCACAATGACAGCCTACTGCCATGTGTGTGTTGTTATGTTACTAATGCTGTACAAACAGCCACTCGAACCAAAAAGCTACCAAAGAGAAATAAGCAAACAAAACACACTGATTATTGATAAGCCAATGAAAGGTATCAACAGCAGTGAACTATGGGAATGTGAACCTTGATAATGCAAGTATTTAGAGTACTTGGTCCACATGACAATTAGATTTGTTCAACCTGCAAAATGGGCATGGGCAGGAAACTGAAAAATAAATTATCCAAATTTACAGGAACACATCAAATCATACTTGTCATTGTTGTCAGTGTTTAGTTCACTGCAGAAAGTTTGAGCTGGCTCAGCTACTAAAAAAGGAAACTCCATAAGGGTCCCTGTGGGGATGGGCTTCCAAATGTTCCCATTGTTAGGGAAGAATAAAATTTAACCCTTTGAAATGAACAAAGTCCCACATATCCCCATGGGCCAATGGATCCCAGGGCAGTTTGCATCGGAATGCCAAGCTGACAAACTAGTCTTCACTGGTCAAACATACTTCCTGAGAGGGATTCCTTCGGCTGCATTTGTATATGTTTATTCTGTTCATGCTTCTTGAATAGACTCAATATCAACCGAAATGGGGTGTCTGAATGAAAGAATGCGAAAGAACAAACTCGGTGGGAAAGACTATAGGTTTATTAATATATTGATCACAAGTGTTAACTCTTCCAGCTAATGGAATTTGTAATCAGTGCAGGATGTACAGTTTTTAACATAGTTAATAAAATAAATTACATAACATCTTTTTTATTGTGTATTAAGACCAGTAAGTGAAAGACAAACCACGAACAGATATTTTTATACAGCCAACAATTTGCATATAATTCTATGTTTAGTTTACAAAGGCTTGATGCTCAGCCTAAGGGAACTCATAAGTTAATACAATTAACATAAAATGTGTAATACTCAGTTTGAATCTTTTTGCTTCCCAAGAAAAGACATTTGTGCAACCTTAGGAGGGCTAGACCACAGTGCCTTAGCAGACAAAAGGACCATCTCTGGGCCAGTTGCAAGGTCAAGGTCTAGAATACTGATATTCTAAGTGCAACAGTGAAGGTCAGAGTTCTCAAATGATGCCATGCCAGTATTATTGTCACAAAAGTCTGTCCTGTCCTGGACAGACAAACTACAAAGAAGTCCAAGGATTAAGCATTCGTGAACTCCACAAGGATTGAGTGAAATCTTCACTAGCAATGAACTAACAGGCCCAATCCAGCAGGTGCAGAGCAGCTTTTGAAAATTGCTGAGCTCCCTTCCTCTCCACTAGTCTGGATTCTCTCCTGCCTTGCATCTTACATACTTAGTGACAACTTAGGAAGTAATGTGCTATCGTTTAAGAATTTTCCACTCACAGCCTACTAGTCATGCAAAGAAAATACAGAACCAACATAACCAGATGGGGAATGCCCTGGCATGGAATACTGTCCCTTGTCTCTCTCAGAGGCAAGGTGGGTGCTGGTGTAGAGGTGGGAGTGAGAATGGGAAGAGCAAGAAGGGATAGGATAAGATCACACTGTGTTTAGCCTATGTTAGGCTACTATATCATCCCTTGCAGTCCAATTAGGCCATTCCCTGGAGTGCCTCTTAATTTCACTGGAGATCAAACCATGTCACAACAGTTCAGAATCTGAGAAGTGCAAAGACAAAATGCATCTGCCCATCTCTCAGTTCTCAGAAGACCATGCCTTCCGAGAAGCAATGTGGAAAATGATCCATTTTCAGTTTGTGTGTATGTACCGTCTGAACACTGAGGCTCCTTCATTATTTGCAATATGTGTATGTGCACATTTCTACAGAACCTATCACCCAAGCTAGGTGTTGTATCTTCCAACAGCCTGTAGAGAGTTAAATAATAACAGTTTGATCCTGCACCCTTGAAGACAATGGCCTAATTCCTACTGATTTTGGTGGAGAAATAACTTCTAAAGTAAGCTCTTCTTTTCCTGTTTGATACTTTACATTTATACATGTTTACTGCATGACTTCTGAAAACCCTGCATAACTCAGCAGTGATTCAATTTTTACTACTAGCAATTTAGACATATAACAGCCCTTTGATCAGCAATAATGAAACCAAACATTCCATATTAATCAGCTCAGCACAGTCATTATTTAACCTGCAGACAATGTATGGCAGCAAAGCTTAAAATTTCAACCTTGAAAATGTGCTCACCAACCCCACTGAAGGTAGGCAGAGATCCAAGAGTCTCTTTGAAGACCGGTAACAACAGACAAAGTTAATCTTCTAACAGGAAAATATTCAATAAATCTGACCTGATTGTTGGAGTTACAAAAAAGGAAAAATTCCAAGCTGCATCTTAAGTCATGGACAAGGACTACATAGTGTAAATCAGGAGGGAGGTTGCAAAGAAGACTTTAAAACACTTTTAAAATCTCCCAGTTCTGGTCAGCTGTGTATCAGGCTGGAGATCTTCTTGGCTGAAACAGAAGACTGACAGGACAATTGTGCTCAACTATATCTTTCTATGTCCTAAGCTATGTTTACACTAGTGAATGTTGTTGACAAAACTAGGATTTTGTCCGCAAAACTCTCAGAACATCTACATACAAAATGTGTTTTGTTGACAGAAACTGAGCCAAAAAGCTGTGTAGACACTCGGAGTGGGGGGGCCTTTTGTCAACAGAGTGGATCAAACGATCAGTCTGCTTTATGTGCAGACCCAGCCTGTCAACAGAAGTTTTGTTGGAACAACTCTTCCAACAGTAACTTCTGTAGACAGATGCTTCTAGTGTAGATGTAGCCCTAATGAGCTCATGTACCAGAGCAATAAAGCCACAGAATGTTGCCCTTCAGCATAGGGTAGCCCTATGAGTAATTACCTAGGGTTGGAGGCGTCTGATGCACACAGTACCACAGCTTCACTGCTTCAGTATACAAGGCAGCTACAGTACAGCTAAGTTACATATGTCTACTAGACTTCCTTTGCCTTAGGTTTTCACAGTATTGAATATATGGTGCTACCTTAACATAGCTCTGGGCTGCCCCTCCTTACTGGACATTCTCAAATGCACACATGAAACTATGTGCCCAACCCACACTGACCTGGCTTTTGAAAATCTCCCCTGCAAATCTTTCCATATTACTCACTGCAGACGGTTGTAAACAGTTTTATGAGCAGAGATGGAATCATCTGGACACATCTTATTTGAAGAGATCTAAATGATGACACCAAGCAAAACTATGAATTTGTCAGTATTAGCAGAGAGACTGTGACATGTAACTAAATTCTAGTTTTCATACAATGCCTATTTAAATTTCAACATTTGTTCACAAACAACAAGGAATAAAGTAGCACCTTAGAGACTAACACATTTATCAGCTTTCATGAGCAAGACCCACTTCTTCAGCTGTGCGTCTTACACATGAAAGCTCATCACCTAATAAATGTGTTAGTCTCTTCGGTGCTACAGGACTGCTTGTTATTTGCGAAGCTACAAGATTAAAATGGCTGCCCCTCTGAGATGTCAGTCTCCATAAGCTGCATTGTTCTCAAGCAATGATAGGTTACTAACCTCAATCTTTATAATTTACATGTTAATTGAAGCTGCTTCAAGAAAGCCAGGACTTAGGATATATCTACACTATGAGATAAATTTGAATTTATTAAAATCGACTTTGTAATACTGTGTTTTATAAATTCTAATTGGAGTATCCTCACCTCCCCACAGGCTCCCTACAAAGTCGCCTTATTGCTGCCACACACAATCACCAAACATTCACTGCTGCAACAGTGCATTGTGGGAACCTATCCTACAGTTCCCTCAGCCCTGTACCATTCTGGGTATTTTTCCTGGTGCAGCATGGGAAAAAATGCCCCGCAAGTGGTTGTGGGTATGTGATGTCATCTTCTCACATTGCATTGCCCTCATTCCCCTCCCATGGAAAGCAAACAGCCATTTTTGTGGGAGGAAGGAAGGGAAAGTAGGGCATCAACAAAGATCACCACATTAACTGAAATATCTTGCTTCTACAACTGAATTGTTTTTTTATAACTATTGCTGTAACTGAATTATCAAAGATTTTACAAAAAGCAGCCGGTGTCTGAGTCTTCTCAACTGGCCCTCCAGCCACTGTCCTCCCTCCTCTGATTACATATGATCCCTGAACAACACACAGATGCAATGCAAAGCTTGAAGAAAGAGTAGGATAGTAAAGGTTTGGAAAAAAGAGATTTTGTGAGGCAGGGTTTTTGGCTTCCCAGTCAGGCTACGCTGGGATTACCCAGAAGTCTGTGTCTTTTTAACTGGCCTTCCACCCCCTTTTCCCTCTGTTAAGGGGGCCAAAGCTTGAGGATAGAAAGGGTTAGGAAAAAGATTTTTGGCTTCCCACTACACTACACAGAGCTGTCCAACAGGGAGAATGGAGCTCACCAAATTTTAATAAACAGTGGTGCTCAGGTGGTGGGGCCAGCACCGATTGTCTGTCACAGGGGGTTGGGTGGATCAGAGGATGATGAACTCGTTGACATGGTCTCCAAAATCTTTTTGTGCGGAGAGGGTGTGGGGACCATGGCTGCAGAGCCAGTTGAAATGGTCCCCATGACAGCTGAAAACCCCTGAAAATATTTTTTGGTGGGTGGATGTGGGGTCTGTGGTTGCAGAGTCAGTGGAAATGGTCCCCACAGCAGCAACAAGCCCCAGAAAATAATTTGGTGGGGGTGGGGAACCAGTTGAAATGGTCCCCCCCCAGCAACAGCGAGCCCCCAAAAATCTTAGCTGCCAGGGAAGGCTTCCCCATGGCAGCAGCAAACTCCCAAAATATTTTTCATCAGGGGAACATGGGGGCTGTGGCTGTAGAGCCAGCTGAAATGGTTCCCTAGGCAGCAGCAAGCCCCTGAAAATCTTTGCCTCCTTTGGAGTCCTCTGTGCAAAATCGAGGACATGGTGCTGCCTGGCACCATGGTCTGCAGGCATGTCCTTTTATTGGGTTGGGGGCTAGCAATGTGATGTGGTTGGGTGCAGGAAAGACCCTGACTGTGTGGCACCTGTAGGGGAGGAGGAACCCTGCACAAGTGTAAACCGCATAAAAGAAGTTTCTTGACCTCTCTTTCATGCATGACCCTCCCCCCCAACAACCTAGCTGCCACATGGTGCAGCAAGGCAGGGGCTGGCACCAGACCTGAAAAAAAAAAATCCAAGTGCTCAGCTTGCAGAGGTAGACACAGAACCATGAACTCCATGTTGTGGCTATTATGAATGGGTAAATGCACTCACAGTGCTAATAGCAAAAGAAAGAAAGATGTTTCTTAGCCTCTCATACCACCATGACCCCACAACCATGGGCTTCCTGGTGCCAAATTCAAATTCATGGGTTTCCTGTTACCTAATTCCTGTGCACCTGGCGAGCAGCGGAAACGGAAGCGGCATATGAGGCATTGTGGGATACATACGGGACACCTCTGAAGGTTAATGAATTTGATTTTAGAACGTGGCGCTTCCACACTGGCCTTCATTCAGACTTTTAAATTCAAATCTGATGCTACACCCAGCCAGTTTCAATGATGTTATGATGTCGAAATTAGCGCTCCCTAATTCGAGCTAATGGTATTTACAGTGAAGACAGTGATGAGCTCACCGCTGTAAATTCAAATTTATCTCATAGTGTAGATGTAGCCTACCAAAAACCAAGGGGAGGATTATTTGAAACAATAAAATAACCTTTGCATATTATCTATTTCATGGGTGGAGGTTGCCCCAAGTTCTCTGTAAATAGAGTAGATTGAACATACCTCTTATAAATGTAGATATATTAACAAACTAGAGAAGAAAGCATTGCTAATCAAATGTCAATATATGTTTTGCAACATAAAAGGAAGCAGTTATATTTATGTTCAGTCCTAGTTGTAAAAGAAAAGGATGTTTGATCAGGCGATTAATACACACTTTAACCACTACTAAATGATCTGACACCTGGCTTTCAACTTATTTTAAAAAATAGTATTAGGCCTTGATCCTGCAAAACTTGTGCAGCTGCTTGGACTTAAGCACATGAGTTACCAACTTTAACAAGAGCATTAGAAGAACAAGAAACACTGTAATGAGAATCTAGGTATAACAAGACAAAAAAGCAATAAAAGAGCATTTTAAAGACTAACAAAATAATTTATTAGGTGAGCTTTCGTGGGACAGACACACTTCATCAGAGCATACCTATAACAGAACAGACTCAATATTTAAGGCATAGAGAACCAAAAATAATAATCAAGATTGACAAATCAGAAAAAAAATTATCAAGGTGAACAAATCAGAGAGTAGAGGGGTGGGGGGGAGATCAAAAATTAGATTAAGCCAAGTATGCAAAAGAGCCCCTATAATGACCCAGAAAATTCGCATTCCGGTTCATAAGAACATAAGAACATAAGAATGGCCATACTGGGTCAGACCAAAGGTCCATCAAGCCCAGCATCCCATCTGCCGACGGTGGCCAATGCCAGGTGCCCCAGAGAAGGAGAACAGAAGACAATGATCAAGTGATTTATCTCCTGCCATCCATCTCCTGCCCTTGTTATGAAGGCTGGGGCACCATACTTTATCCCTGGCTAATAGCCATTTATGGACCTAACCTGCAAAAATTTATCAAGCTCTTTTTTAAACCCTAATAGAGTCCTGGCCTTCACAGCCTCCTCGGGCAAGGAGTTCCACAGGTTGACTGTGCGCTGTGTGAAGAAAAATTTCCTTTTATTAGTTTTGAACCTACTACCCATCAATTTCATTTGGTGTCCCCTAGTTCTTGTATTATGGGAAAAGGTAAATAATTTTTCTATATTCACTTTCTCCACACCATTTATGATTTTATATACCTCTATCATATCGCCCCTCAATCGCCTTTTTTCCAAACTGAAAAGTCCCAGTCTCTCTAGCCTCTCCCCATATGGGATCCTTTCCAAGCCCCTAATCATCTTAGTCGCCCTTTTCTGAACCTTTTCTAATGCCAATATATCTTTTTTGAGGTGAGGAGACCACATCTGCACGCAGTACTCGAGATGTGGGCGTACCATAGTTTTATATAGGGGAAGTATGATCTCTTTTGTCTTATTATCGATCCCTTTTTTAATAATTCCTAACATCCTATTTGCCTTACTAACTGCCGCTGCACACTGCGTGGATGTCTTCAGAGAACTATCCACTATAACTCCAAGATCCCTTTCCTGATCTGTCGTAGCTAAATTTGACCCCATCATGTAGTACGTGTAATTTGGGTTATTTTTTCCAACATGCATTACCTTACACTTACCCACATTAAATTTCATTTGCCATTTTGCTGCCCAATCACTCAGTTTGCTGAGATCTTTTTGTAGTTCTTCACAATCCCTTTTGGTTTTGACTGTCCTGAACAACTTGGTGTCATCTGCAAACTTTGCCACCTCACTGCTTACCTCATTTTCTAGATCATTGATGAACAAGTTGAACAGGATCGGTCCCAGGACTGAGCCCTGGGGAACACCACTAGTTACCCCCCTCCATTGTGAAAATTTACCATTTATTCCCACCCTTTGTTTTCTGTCTTTTAACCAATTCCCGATCCATGAAAGGACCTTTCCTCCTATCCCATGACCACCTAATTTACATAAAAGCCTTTGGTGTGGGACCGTGTCAAAGGCTTTCTGGAAATCTAGGTATATTATGTCCACTGGGTGCCCCTTGTCCGCATGTTTATTAACCCCTTCAAAGAATTCTAATAGATTAGACAGACACGACTTCCCTCTGCAGAAACCATGCTGACTTTTGCCCAACAATTCGTGCTCTTCTATATGCCTTGCAATTTTACTCTTTACTAGTGTTTCTACTAATTTGCCTGGTACTGATGTTAAACTTATCGGTCTATAATTGCCAGGATCTCCTCTAGAGCCTTTTTTAAATATTGGCGTTATATTGGCCGTCTTCCAGTCATTTGGTACCAAAGTGGATTTAAAGGATAGGTTACAAACCACTGTTAATAACTCCGCAATTTCACATTTGAGTTCTTTCAGAACCCTCGGGTGAATGCCGTCTGGTCCTGGCGACTTGTTACTATTCAGCTTATCAATTAATTCCAAAACCTCCTCTAATGTCACTTCAATCTGAGTGAGTTCCTCAGATTTGTTGCCTAAAAAGGCTGGCTCAGATTTAGGAACCTCGGTAACATCTTCAGCCGTGAAGACTGAAGCAAAGAAATCATTTAATCGCTCCGCAATGGCACTGTCTTCCTTGATCGCTCCTTTTATATCTTTATCGTCCAAGGGCCCCACTGCTTTTTTAGCAGGCTTCCTGCTTCTAATGTATTTAAAAAACACCCTACTATTGTTTTTTGAATTTTTGGCTAGCTGTTCCTCAAACTCTTTTTTGGCTTTTCTTACTACATTATGACAGTTAATTTGGGAGTGTTTATGTTCCTTTCTATTTTCCTCACTAGGATTTGACTTCCACTTTTTAAAAGCTGCCCTTTTCTCTCTCACTGCCTTTTTAACATGGCTGTTTAGCCATGGTGGTTCTTTGTTACGTTTCTTACTGTGTTTTTTTATTTGAGGTATACATTTAAGTTGGGCCTCTAGTATGGTGTCTCTAAACAGTTTCCATGCAGCTTCCAGGGATTTTAGTTTAATTACTCTACCTTTTAGTTTCTGTTTAACTAGCTTCCTCATTTTAGTGTAATTCCCCTTTTTGAAATTAAATGTGGTTCAAACCACATGTTAATGTATCGAGTTTGAATATAAAAGAAAGTTCAGCAGCCTCTCTTTCCAAAGTAGAGTGAAAATTCTTCTTCAGTAAGACGCAAACTCTTAAGGCATTAACAGAATGGCCCACTCCATTAAAATGTCGGTTGACCGGTTTGTGGATCAGGAGTGTTTTTATGTCTGTTTTGTGCCCATTAACTCTTTGTCTGAGAGAGTTTGAAGTCTGTTCAATATACGAAGCATCTGGGCATTGTTGGCACATGCTGGCATATATGATGTTAGTTGAAGAACATGAGAATGTGCCAGTGATTCCATGAATAACCTGGTTAGGTCCAGTGATGGTATCTCCAGAATAGATATGTGGACAGAGCTGGCAGCGGGTTTTATTACAAGGAAAAGTCCCAGGACTGGTGTTCCTGCGGTATAGACTGTGGCTGTTGGTGAGAATCCTCATAAGGTTGGGAGGCCGTCATTCTGAAACAAAGTTTACCGGGGCCTTTGGTAACATTAATGTAACGTTTGTGTGCACTAGCAATTCCTTTTCTGTCTATTATCTTTTGGTTCTTTAGATTGTTGGCAAATAGCATTTTTGACTAATCTCCATCATTGAACAGAACATCAACTATTATATCTGGGAGGTTGATGTGCTGGTTTCTGCAAGAAAATCAAAATGTGCCCTCTCACAGGGACTCAAACCTTCATTATTCTGAACCAGTCAATGTCATGAAGATGGCTACCACTATTCCAGAGACATGTTCCAACACTGCAGGGCTGATGGTTGCCACCTGTGAGCACAGGAGAGTCATATCAGCTGAGAGCACAAGACGTAGTTCAAATTGTAGCAAAGCCAGTCATTAAAGTTCCCCAATAAAATGTGTACTTTGGGAAGGGGAGGAGCAGAGGGAGGAAATAGGGGTGTACTTCTGGAGAATGAAATGGCTCTTTTCATGATTCATAGCTACCAGTCTGACTCTGTACACCTGCAGGAAAATTGCAGGAATGAAACCATGTTTTATTATTAATTAAATTGTCTACTTATGCAACATTATGTAACCTCATGAACTGTGAACTAATTTTTATCAATGTGATTTTGTAAATGAAACAGTGTTAACTACTTTTGGATAGGTTTGTTAGTAGCTTGTTAAGAATTGCCTTTGAAGAACTTGTTATTGTCACTCCTTTTTTTAAATATGTTCTAAGTCAATTGAGGACTCCATATTGTAATTGAAACCCCCTTTTAAACTGTTCAATGTTCCGTAATTAAAGCAACTCCCTATTGTAAGTGAAATCCCATTTTAAACTTTGCCTAGCCTTAGCTCTGCTTAAAGTTAGATGCGTGGACAATCTTGTCTAGAAGTATGAATATGGGTGAGTATGTAGTGGGCTCGGTTCCAGACACTAGCTAGCCCTTCTCAGTGACCAGCTCCCTGCACCACCTTGCTGACTGAAGAACAGTGTGGGCAAGTCCTGCAAAAGAACAGGAGAGAGACAGACAGAGACAGACAGAGTACCCCCATCAAGAAAAAGATCAAAGTCACATCTGCCATTAACTGATGACCCAAAGGCTATGTCTACACTAGCCCCAAACTTCAAACTGGCCATGCAGATCTGCCCGTGAGCAGATAGGAATAAGGGGACTTCGAAGTAGGCGGGGTTCTTTCAAAAAGGAGCCCCATCAGGACAAGCCGCATGGTGGCGAGGTGCATCAATTTCGAAGCGCCATGGCCGCCCACCTGCTAATGAAGCGCTGAATATGCATTTCAGCGCTTCATTAGTAAACTTCGAAATGGCCATTTCGAAGTTTGGGGCTAGTGTAGACACGGCCATAGTCATACAATACCTTGAGGCAGTGGGACAGGACAGGATCTATGGACTAAAACATACAGGCTACATCTACATGAGATGCTTCTGTTGACAGAAGTCACTGTCAGGAGGGATTTCCCAGCAAAACTTCTGTCGACACATCGCGTCTGCTCATAAAAGCAGATTGAAAGAGCAATCCGCTCTGTCAACAGAAAGAAGCCAGACTGCCCAGCCCTCTCTCAACAGAGTGGCTAACCAGAAGCTCTGCAAACAGGGCTGCCTGGTGAACTGGAAGCCCTTTCTGTTGACAAACGGGCCCCCGAGTGTCTACATGGATGTTTTGCCAACAGAACATTGCTGAGAGAGGCATTATACCTAAACAGGGAGAGATATAATGCTGCCAGTGGATGTGCCAAGTTTTGTTGTCAAACCCTTGACAAAATGTATTCTGTGTGTAGACATGTCGTGGTTTTTCACAACAAAAGTCCAGATTTGCCATGAAAAGCCTCTTGTGTAGATGTAGCCAAAAAAAGATGGGTGCAAAACCATAGGCTTGGGTCTTTTGGTTCTGTGTTCACCCTCCAGGAGCAATGGTGCACACCAGCATGACCCAGCTCCCCTCCTTGTGTCTAGACCACCAGGCCAGTGGACCACCATGAGCAACTGAGACTGGTAATTATATCCCATTTGCAGTAAACAAAGCATACTGCCTTAGCCCCCTGAACAAGATTCTGTTAGTTCTGCATTTCAAAGTTTAGCAGGGGCTGTACAAGAAAGTATTTTATAAGTAAATATATGTCATATCATAAATATAATATGGTTTAGCAGCTAAAGGTAGGACTTCATTCCATTTCTGGTTCTGTTAAACCATTGGCAAGTTATATCAACTCATTTGTGACTACTTTCATACATATATAAGAAGCCAGTCTTGACATTTACAGACTTACAAGGGTGTTACAAGGATTACTTCTGTAATGTTTGAAAAGCATCTTTTCATTCTCAGATGAATACTGTTACAAATGTACAAGCTACTGCTACTATTGAAGGGTTCATAGATAAGAATGAAATAAAAATGTACTTTAAAATAACCCCAACTCAGGAACACCCATGAATTTCCTGCATTGCGTAGATAAGTGTATGATACTAAAAGCCAAACAGAGAGATTTATTTGTATTCATATCCTAGAAAATGTCCTAATCCACCCTGTAGTAGCATAAAAGAAATACATGAACAATACCATTAAAATATCATGGTAATTCCAAAATATAGGATGAGATTTTTGTGGGCTCTTGATTCATTCCACCAGACAACACGTTGTCACCAGAAAGTTTGAGTAGTTTGCAGGGCTAGAAAGGGCTTGAATATCAGTTACTTCTTTCTCTCCTCTTGAACAGGCAAAAATCAGACCTCTTGTGTTCTGTGAGACTTTCAGGTCATTAAGATATTTATCAACATCTACTGAAAATTATTGTAAGTAATCAAGACAGATATTGCAAATTACTACTACTAATTCACTAATTAACCTCAATAGAAGAGCTAATTTCTGTAGTCTAGCTGCATACAAACCAGTACAGTAGCTTGTACTTCAATAATTCTACACTTCTATCTGTAAAACGTACATACAAGATATTCTAGCACCCAAGTTACTTAGAGCACATTGATGTAATTTTATGTACTGCTCATCTTTATTCCTCTTGATGTTACCTCACTGTTGGTAAAATGATCAGAACCCACAGACACTTTGAGCACTGTGGATCAGAATGTAAGAGAACCGGGCATCTTTCTTTGTGGACAGGGTATCTTATGGATTCCAGACATGACTATAAGATTTTCTTTCAAAGTTCCAGAGCACTTTTAGCATATATTGGCTGGAGCTTTCTGGTCACATTCCATTTGTAACTTCTACCCTAATGTGCACAACACTCCATTTAGTAGCTTATTCTCACCCCCACATTAGCATTCTATATACATAAAATGCAGGGAATTTCTTTAAGCAAGTTCACTCTGATTACACTTTCAGTTTCCTTGCACCATGCTGACTACAAAGTGTAAATATGTTTAGGGTCTCAAAGCTGGCCTTGGAAGATTGCTCACAAAAAACATGATTCATATCAGCTCCTGAACATTAACACTTTCCCCATGACTCATGCAGAAGGCTAAACAATAAAACAGAGTGCTTAGTGAGGTTTTGTTTAATGTGCACAAGGAACCTATTAATAATAGTTTTCATTTTAATTGTTTAACAATGTCACTCCTATTATTAGCTGTTAAGATGTGGTGTTTCCATTTCCATCCTGAAATGAATTCATGCTTTCGATGATTGATATTATGTTACTTAAGATCTGAAAAAATAAAGAATGCACTATACTCTATATAAAGCATGGCCAGATATGAATCATCTGATAAAACAAGAAAGGCAGGGTAATTGCCTTCTTTAGAACATCGTAAAAAAAGCTCACCTGCAACAAAGCCAGCAACATATTGGTCAACACCAGACCTCTTCTCACACAGTTATTTTTGCCCACAATTGTTTTTTAGAGAGATGAAGCAGACAATATTGCCTCTGTAATAATCTGGTCCCTAGAAATTATGGAGTTCAATACACTAAACATGGGTAGAGCAAAGAACGAATAAAATAAGAGTTGTATCTTAGGACTTTCTATGCTGCCCATGACTGTAATAGTAAAGCAGTTCCCAGATAAGTCCTTACGAGTGACTGGTAAATCTGACAGAGATGAGAGTTTAGGTTTAATTAGATAAACATTGAAAAGTTGGAGGCTTCTCATCTGAACTGTTTCAAACTTTGAGCACTCCCAACCCTCACCTGTTTTACAGGATTCATGATTATCTGCCTACCTACCTAGACAGTATTTCATTTACAACCTGGAAAACTATTAAGGGACTTTGGGACCATGACTTCCAAGAACACAGGTACCAGCTAATGCAACACACATTAAAATACATACTTTTTTTTACTGAATTTTTCACTGTCACAGCACTATTTTTTAGGGTAGCATCCCCACCCTGTGGGCATTCCATTTATATACCTGTCATTAACATTCCATGCCAGTCATCTTCTGACTGTGAAGACTTAGACACCTGTCAGCACTTTGAAGTTAGCATCCTTAAGGGGGTTTCTGTCTGATTGGTTGGTGGGGTGTTTTGGTTTTAGTTTTGGAAAAAGGGGGTGTTGTTATTTGGATTACAGTAGCACCTAGAGGCTGTAACTGGGATCAGGGCCCCACACAAAAGGCACTGGACAAACACACAGCAAAAGTCTTCCCATGCCCCAGCAAGCTTCCAATTTAAACAGACAAAGCAGAGAAAGGAGGGAAGGGGAAACAAAGGGACAGAAAAATGAAGTGATTTGCCTGGGGTTACACCTTAGGGCCAGCGGAAGGACCCAGGTCTCCTAATGTGTAGTCATTTGTTCCTTCCATTGCATTATGCAGCTCTGATTGCAAAAGAAACTAAAATGATATACCAGGAGTCGGCTAACCGATATTCAGATCTGAAAGCTCCCTACACTTCAAGGAGGATTAGATCTGAGCTCCTAGACTCATCTCAGTTGGGTATTGAAGTTATTTACTTATCTACAGAACAGGTACAGCATATTCATCATTAGTGCGCTTCAATCCTCCCTCACAGGCCTCTCCAGATATAATAGGATTGCTCATTTTCCATGCCCATTTAATTTGCAGCCTGTCTGCCAGCAAAGGGGCAAGTGCCAATGACAGAGAGGGTTGGAGGAGCTTTATATAAAGATCCCTACCAATTAGAAACTGTTTCACAAGCCCCAGACTCACTTCATTCAGGCCACTGAACAACCATTGAGTGGTATCAACCTGGGCTGGATGTAAACTGACCCTTTTAGAGAGCGCAGGCTACATTGCCTATTACTAATCCTCCAACTCACCCAGTCACTCCTAGCTGCTGGCTGATTTAGGCTCTTACACATTACTCTGTGAATTTTCAAACAGTGCAAAAAAACAGCATTTGTCATAACAAAAGTTTCTTAAGTGACATTCCCCAATTTCTTTGCATTGTTTCACAAGCCATCTGTTTTTAGCCAGAGTTCTTTTTCTCATGGATAAAAAGAGAGAACAAGGCTTTGTTTAAATGCAAAATACCGTGTCCAGCAGCTTACTGATATTTGCATATAGAGATCTACTTTGAAGTTTTATATATTAGTTTTTATACTGCCAGAGAAAGTTTGGATTATTCCATCTGAACAGCCTTGAATAACTCTATATCAGAAATAGCCTGAAAAACTTACATATTTCTACATGCAGGCAGGGGAAATGTCAGTGTTTTGTTCTTTTCTTTCTTTAATCAGGGAATGTTAGAACTGGTGAAAAGCGCATGATTGATAAGCAGTGGGTGAACCCAGGTGTGAAGCCAACAAGTGCAATTGTGCAGGCTTCCCTGTGTAGTTGAACCATGCAAGGGTGTGACTTCTGCAGTTACAGTACTCAGTTTTGCTAGGGTCGAATCTGATAACCATGATACACTAAGTGTCACCTTTTTAGGGGGAACTAAAACCCACTAGAGACTATACTCCCACCAGTGTATCAATTTGTCACCTCATCAAGCCCGGTTTGCTCCAGAGCCTTCTAACAAAAAAGAATAGAGCATTAAGCCAGGACGCCATCTAGCTCCCGTGAAAGGAATATAATGTGAAACTGTCTGCCCCAACAGTATTATAACATTACATATGGCATGTAATTATTTGCTTAGAAAAAACAAAATAGGATGATGATGGAGATGAATGAGAATCACCAATGTGTTCTCTGATCCTTGGAATTATCCCAGCCCACTCTTAATGCATAGATCCTGCCTAGTGCTCCATGGGAAAAGAAGAAAACCCTGAAAGCTCCCGTTGAAATGCCCTAGGGACAATTCATTCCCTCCCCAAGACATTATTGGCTAGCAGCTTCATACATGAGCAAGAAATGTTACAGAAATGAGAATCTTGATACCTGTTTTCATGCTACCCCATAAATTTGGATCCTGTCCTTATTCTGATCCCTGATACCATGTAGGAATATAAGAGTTGCCAAACTGGCTCAGAATTACAGTCCATCTATTTCAGTATCCTGTGATGGACAGGGGCCAGAACCAGCTTCTTGACAGGAAGGTGTAAAGAAACTTGTAGAAGACATCCATAGGATAACCAGCCTTCATGGAAAGTTATCTTTATCCCCTCATGCGCTGGAGGTGGATTAGGCCCCAAAGCCTGAAGGGTTTTATAGGAAATAGTTAAAAATGTATCTTACTCCATTCCATCACCTTATTTCCTCACCAATCTCCTTTGCCTGACTAGCTGGGTGAGTGAGTAACTCAAACTTTCTCTTATCTTCTCACGCCCTAAAAATGTAATTTTATAACAGATCTGAGAAGTAAAAATTGACCAGAGAGAGAACATTGGGCTCTTCACCCAGATTCAAATGTGTACAGTGGCTACAAGGTGTTTAGAGTTTTGCATCTAGTGCATCTCTACTGCAAAGATTTGGTTTCATTGACCAACCTGAGTCCCAACAAGAACAGGTTTGAAATGTCCTGAGATGAATTCCTTTCCTTCTTAAGCCGTGTCTACACGTGCACGCTACTTCGAAGTAGCGGCGCCAACTTCGAAATAGCGCCCGTCACGTCTACACATGTTGGGCACTATTTCAATGTTAACATCGATGTTAGGCGGCGAGACGTCGAAGTCACTAACCCCATGAGGGGATGGGAATAGCGCCCTACTTCGAAGTTGAATGTCGAAGTAGGGCACGTGTAGAAGATCCACGTCCCACAGCATCGAAATAGCGGGGTCTGGCATGGTGACCATCAGCTGAGGGGTTGAGAGACGCTCTCTCTCCAGCTCCTGCGGGGCTCTATGGTCACTGTGTGCAGCAGCCCTTAGCCCAGGGCTTCTGGCTGCTGCTGCTGCAGCTGCGGATCCATGCTGCACGCACAGGGTCTGCAACCAGTTGTCGGCTCTGTGGATCTTGTGTTGTTTAGTGCAACTGTGTCTGGGAGGGGCCCTTTAAGGGAGCGGCTTGCTGTTGAGTCCGCCCTGTGACCCTGTCTGCAGCTGTGCCTGGCACCCTTATTTCGATGTGTGCTACTTTGGCGTGTAGACGTTCCCTCGCAGCGCCTATTTTGATGTGGTGCTGTGCAACGTCGATGTTGAACGTCGACGTTGCCAGTCCTGGAGGGCTGTGTCTACACATGCACGCTACTTCGAAGTAGTGGCACCAACTTTGAAATAGCGCCCATCACGGCTGCATGTGTTGGGCGCTATTTCGAAGTTGAAATCAACGTTAGACGGAGACACGTCGAAGTCGCTAACCCCATGAGGGGATGGGAATAGCGCCCTACTTCGAAGTTGAACATCGAAGTAGGGCATGTGTAGACGATCCGCATCCCGCAACATCGAAATAGCGGGGTCCGCCATGGCGGCCATCAGCTGAGGGGTTGAGAGACGGTCTCTCTCCAGCCCCTGCGGGGCTCTATGGTCACCGTGTGCAGCAGCCCTTAGCCCAGGGCTTCTGGCTGCTGCTGCTGCTGCAGCTGGGGATCCATGCTGCATGCACAGGGTCTGCAACCAGTTGTCGGCTCTGTGGATCTTGTGTTGTTTAGTGCAACTGTGTCTGGGAGGGGCCCTTTAAGGGAGCGACTTGCTGTTGAGTCCGCCCTGTGACCCTGTCTGCAGCTGTTCCTGGCACCCTTATTTCGATGTGTGCTACTTTGGCATGTAGACGTTCCCTCGCAGTGCCTATTTCGATGTGGTGCTGCCCAACGTCGAAGTTGAACGTCGATGTTGCCAGCCCTGGAGGACGTGTAGACGTTATTCATCGAAATAGACTATTTCGATGTCGCTACATCGAAATAAGCTACTTCGATGTAGGCTTCACATGTAGACGTAGCCTTGTTTACTGCAGCTACATTCTACACTGTTGTTTGTCAAATTTCAGATACCACTGGTTGATGATGATGATGAAGAAGAAGAAGAAGAAACAAAAAAATGTTCCTCCTAATTTCAGGGGGTCAGTCATACACTGATAAAAAAAATGCCATTGGTGCAGAATGCAAGAAATGTTGGGATTTATTTTCACTGCAGGCACTCGAAAGCAGAACTGCTGTGGAAATAGAACATCCCCAAATATTCCACTTCTTGGTGACTCTGTTGAGCCACTAGAAAAAATTGTAATTCAGCAGCTCTTAGGCAGTACTAACTGAACTGTACCCACTGACAGTGTTTCAGCAGTGTGCATTGTAACACCCTATTTCCCTGAATGTTGAGCTTAGACCTTTCAGAAAATACAAGAAGACCCTTTAGCGGAGGTTTTGGATTTACTGCAGATAACAAAAGTGTAACTCGTACATATATAGGGTTAAATGTTTGAGTCCAGCCAATCTCCTCCAGGAGCAGTATCTGAGGAGTGAGGGCTTTATACCACATTTCTTCACTCCCTATCCTGCAGCACCAGATATGAGCAGGGAAAGCTAAAGATTGGGCCAATTTTCTTTATGTATCCAGAATTAAAATGTCTATCACTTTCTCATCACAGCAAGTTTATAGAAATACTTGCACATAGCACTATGCAAAATACAGAATTATATTATATTATATTATATTATATTATATAAAGTTTAATAATACAAATAATAGATGCTAAAGCTTGTTACAGACACAAGTAATGTGTGCTACAGATGGTTATCAGAACACCCCCAGAAACTGGTAGACATTATTACACATACTGGTCATAAGTAAAGTATTAAACTGTAAAACCATTGATAAGACATTTATTAAAATGTTTACTAATCATTCATTATCCCTCTAAAACAATTTATAAATAGACCCATAATTACAAATTGTGACCATGAAAATTCTGCAAAGTGTTACAAGAAAGTTCTCACCTTTTCATTTTATACTCCCTGATTTTCCAGTTTCACTTTATGAGATCAAAATGATGGGTATTAATCATTTATTTAAAAATCACAGAATTTCTCCAGCGATTTGGGTTTCGTAATCATGAATCAAAATTATCTTATATAACATTAGTACTTTGGCTGGAAGCAGAAATGTGGTATAGTGGACACCTCTGAAATGAGCTTTTAAGGTTAATGGCTTGTTTGGATGGGAAAGATGATAAATGATGGAAGTGACAAGACAGAGAAATATATTATGCAAACTTTGTCCACACATATGTGGGGTAAGACAATACAAGAGCGATAAATAGAATAGAGGGAATTAACCTAATGGGATTTCTCCATTTTTTAATGGCTAACAATCCATAAAAACAAAAAAATATAACTGCATTTAAAGATGTAATTCTTCATCTGTGGAAACTGGGAACAGCAAAAGAGGTTAGACCTAACTGTTTCACACAGTGGCTATTCAACATTGGTAGTAAGCAACTAAAAGGAACTACTGCAATAAAAAGCATCACTGAATTAAAGAGGGAATTAAAGTGAGTTTATATTCTGTGAGAGATGGGGAGCCACAGTTAGTACAGAGACAAGTGCAAAACCAATACAAATAAGTGACACATTAGGAAGCAAAGGTTTCATTGTGGCATTTTTATCCTGCCCTTCAAGAGCCTATATTCTTTGCAGAGCAACAAAAGGTCCATACTGGAAGATTGATAATGTATATCTGAAAACCGCTGTTTTTGTCTTTGCCTATATAACAATCCACTTCCCTCCCCTTTCCTATTATTATTTTATTTATTTGCCTATTTATTTACATCACAAATATGTTGTGAGATGTCTGAACTAAAACTTCTGGATCAAAAAGGGCTATGGGAGGATAAGCTAGAGAGCTGTGAAATAAGACAGCTTTCTTTTGACATTGCATTCCTATAAAGCTGAAATTAACTACTCGGAACTTGAATGATCAGAAAGTATGGTCTTTTTATTTCAGAAGCTTCAGACAACACATTCTTATAAACTATATTGGTAGAATCTAATCTTGCTTGAATATGGAGTAAAAAGAAAGCTGAATTTGTCTTTCCCTTCAGCAACCCTTTAGGAAACCTTAGGCTTGGTCTAGACTTGCAGATTAGGTTAAATTGAGGTGATTTAGCTCAAATTTCTAAGGAATCAGTCCACACTACAGGTGTCATTCCATCAACTTTAAGGGCTCCTAAGATCAACTTTTGTACTCCTGCTTTTCAAGAGGAGTGCTGGGAAAACTACGAAGCTGCAAAAGAAATGCACACTTACATGCCAAGATCTCACTCGGCATGAAGGAAAAAGGATACACCAGGGATATGGAGCAGTGCCACAAAAAAATAAAGGCGCTCAGGCAGGCATACCATAAACAAGGGAAGCAAACAGATGTTCTGGGTGATAACCACAAACATGCCACTTCTATGAACAGCAGGCTGCCACCATGAGGCGAATGTTGCCTTCATTGAGGTCTAACCAAATAAGGAGGCTCCTAAACCTGCTTTTAAACAGCCAAACGAACATTCTACTACCATTCTTCACTTGCTCAGCCTGTAGTTGAACTGCTCCTTACTGCAGTCCAGGCTGCCAGTGTATGGCTTCATGAGCCAAGGAAGCAAGGGGTAAGCTGGGTCGCCCAGGATCACTATTGGCATCTCCACATCTCCAATGGTGATTTTCTGGTATGGGAAGAAAGTCCCACTCTGAAGCTTTCTAAACAGACCCGAGATCTTAAAGATACACACATCAGGCACCTTTCCTTAAAATACCACATTAATGTGGATGAAATGACTCTTGTGATCCACCAATGCCTGCAACACCATAGAAAAGTACTCCTTGTGGTTTATGTATTTTGTGGCAAGGTGGTCTGGTGGCTAGGTAGGGATGTTTGTTCCATCTATCTCCCCACAACTGTTAGCGAACCCCATTGCAAGTTAACTGTCCACTATGTCCTGCAAATTTCCCAGTCACTGTGTTTCATAGCAGAAGGGTATTAATTGCCTTGGCTACCTGGGTCACAGCAGCTCTCACCGTAGATTTACCCACTCTAAATCGATTGCTCACTGACCCACGGTTGTCTGGTGTTGAAAGCTGCCACACAGCAATTGTCACACACTTCTCAACTGTCAGGGCAGGTCTCTTTCTGGTATTGTTGCACTTTAGGGAGGGGGAAAGCAATTCTCAAGAGTCCATGAAACAATGTGATCCCACCAGTCTATGCTTGTCTCAGGGCTCCAGAAACGCTGTTCTACTGTGTTCAAAACATTGAGTGTGACCAGCATCTCACCATTCCTCCTCTCCAGTGTTTCCCTTTCATGTATGTTCATGTCCTCCTTGGCACAGCTGCTTAGGCTCTGCACATACAGCAAAACAATGTGTGAGGTGCTCATAGTACTTGCTACAACAGTTTTAAGATGTGCAGGTTACATACTAGTCTTGCAGTGGCATCTACATGGGTATGAAGAATGGGGGTGAAAACACTTTTTGCTGTTGCTTTCTGAAGGGATGGGGAGGAAAGAAGGGTGCTATGGGGTGCTGATGACACCCACCCACAACCACCTGTGGCACATGATTTTTTCCCCATCAGACACTGGGACAGACACCCACAATGCATTGCAGCTCTGGGAACTATGGAAGGATACCCACAGTGCATTTCTGACAAAGTTGAGCCTGCCATCACTAATGGGGACACGTTCCATCAACCTTATTTACCATGCACCTTCACCTATACAAAATCAGGAGCTACAAAATCAACTATAACTAATTCAGCCTAGTTTTGCAGTGTAGATGTATCCTTAGAGAAACAAACTTTCTCTGTCTTTTGTCTTTATGCTTGGTTTACACCCCTGAAATGAACTTTCTCTTCACAAGACTCATGTAAGGGGTTCAGTTCATTCAGGGGACGCAGTCATGAGATTCAATTCATTATCACCAAACCCTTCTATCTGTAGCAATAATGGAAGCTGCCATTTAACCAGGGCTCTGGCTATTTTTTAATCACTGTACTTCCTAGCCTACTTTGAGACGTCTGACCTACAGCTTCCCTACTGCTACCACCAGTGGCCTCTTTGGCCAAGATTTTCAAATGCAGCTCAATTTTTGGATGCCTATCTGAAGACACCTTTCAAGCAGCTGATTTTCAGAAAGTGTTGACCTGCTGCCTTTCGAAAAACTGAGCTTATCTAATGTGTCCCAAGATGGACATCCAGAATGGAAAAATTTCAAAATCCACAGATGCTTTTGAAATGGCAGCCTTTGCTTCTTGATATTCCACTTAGTATTTTGTTGGCATTTTCCTGAGTTCTACGCATGCCTTCTTACTTCTGTTTACATTATTGCAATCAACTCACTGTTGTTCTTTATTGCTTTATTGCTGGATACCCTCTGTGTTAAACAGTTTTGTCTAAAATTGTCATCAGCTCTCATTTCCCCTAACTTTTCAGTCTCATCTTTAAACACTCTTTCCTGTAATACTGAGTTATTGCAAATCTACCAGTATCTTAATTGATTTCACTAGATTAGTACCTCTTCTCCTCATTTACCAGGCATATCACTGTGAACAAGAAAATGGTTGGAATTTGTGCTGATACCATGAACTTTCAGTAGCCTGTCTCTTATTTATACTGAGGCCACTTTGCAGTGTAAAGGGGCCATAAAATGAATGTAATTCACATTTAAACAGTGTGAAAGGTCCATATTATAAATAGAAATAAGGCCTAAGTGAATATTGTGAATATTGATGTGGTCTTCTTCAAATTAATATTTGTGAACATTCTTATTAGAGGCTGGACTCTGATAGTTATGCTCCTTCATTGAAGGCTCAGAAAAATACTATGTTTCAAATCACAACAGATTGTGCACACTGAATTGTTTTACTGTACTATTCACGAACAATTGACAGTCCAACAATTGTCTGCAGAGGGCATTTGGCAAAATAGATAGACCAAGAAAACTGTGAGCTATTCAAAAGCCAAACCCTATCAGAAAAAATTAGATGGCAATCATTAACTGAATTAATTATAAATAACCAACCTATCTCCAGTTATGATTCACAAGTTGTTCCTGTTATTTGATAGTTAGTCTTTCAACCACATGAAAGAACTCTTCATTGATTGAGTGCCTCTGGTTTAGTAATTATTAGTTTAGTATTATAAATATGTCTTTTAGCTCCAGAACAAGAATATTAAAATTAAAAACTGTTTCTGTTGATACAGTGGAATACCCCACACTCCTAGGCTACGTCTACACGTGAAGCCTACATCGAAGTAGCCTATTTCGATGTGGCGACATCGAAATAGGCTATTTCGATGAATAACGTCTACACGTCCTCCAGGGCTGGCAACGTCGATGTTCAACATCAACGTTGCGCAGCACCACATCGAAATAGGCGCTGCGAGGGAACGTCTACACGCCACAGTAGCACACATCGAAATAAGGATGCCAGGCACAGCTGCAGACAGGGTCACAGGGCGGACTCAACAGCTAGCCGCTCCCTTAAAGGGCCCCTCCCAGACACACTTGCACTAAACAGCACAAGATACACAGAGCCGACAACGAGTTGCAGACCCTGTGCATGCAGCATGAATCCCCCGCTGCAGCAGCAGCAGCCAGAAGCCCTGGGCTAAGGGCTGCTGCCCACGGTGACCATAGAGCCCTGCAGGGGCTGGAGAGACAGCGTCTCTCAACCCACCAGCTGATGGCTGCCATGGAGGACCCCACAATTTCGACGTTGCGGGACGCGGATTGTCTACACGGTCCCTACTTCGACGTTGAACGTCGAAGTAGGGCGCTATTCCGATCCCCTCATGAGGTTAGCGACTTCGACGTCTCGCCGTCTAACGTCGAAGTTAACTTCGAAATAGCTCCCGACGCGTGTAGCCGTGACGGGCGCTATTTTGAAGTTAGTGCCGCTACTTCGAAGTAGCGTGCACGTGTAGACACAGCTCTAGTTCTTTACGCAGGCATGAACTTGTCTCCAAATCCCGAAAGACCTTAAAAACAGCTGATACAGAAACCTATCCATTTAAGTGACATCCAGACCAGTACAAGACTTATGTCAACCATAAGAATCTATATTAATGTCCAAGTAGGCAAAAAACTTGAGTGGCAAATAGCTCTAAGCTAACGCAATGAAAGTGAAGGGGAAAACAATTGTTAACGCATCTTTGATTTCCTCTAATTTCGTATAACAGATTGAGATCACAGAGCCTTTTCTTTTTATTATTTCTTTACTGCACAATAAGTACTTTATTCTGCTGTTCATGGGGTGGCACAATTTTATCCTGGTTTTTGTCCCCTTAAATAGGCCAGATGCAGTTATATTTTGATAATAATGGGTTACATGCATTTTACATAGATCACAGCCTTAGGCTCACCAGCTTATTTTCATAGGCAAAATAAGAAACCTGGTCACTTGCATTTTGCTTTGTTTCTTTCCAGACTTATTTGCTTAGCTGGGGACACCCTAGCCACCCTGGTGTGGTACCTGCATGAACAGAAAGAAAATAATGTATAATGAATTCATTCCTGTGGTCTGGATCAACCAGCAAAACAATAAGTCCTTCTGGTGACTATGGTTTACACACTTAACAATATACAGTCTGTCCCTTACTAGTGTTTGCCTTATGTTAGCTAAGTTTTACATAAACCCAATTCTGTTTCTCAAAGGTGTTTATAAATACTGTAGTTCATCTGGAAGGATATCAAGAAGGTGAGTTCACAGACAAATTCATTTATCCAAGACATGGTGTGCTGTGTCCAGAATATTTAGCCTCTGCATTATAAATGAACCATAATTTTGACATTATAAAGCACAATTATTTCTTGAAATTCTTGTGTATAATACCCACCTCTGCAATTCCTTCAGTTCCTCTGTGCATGCACTTCCAGAAACTCCTCTGCTCAGGTAATGTTTTTCAGGGGTCAGTAATCTCAGAGAACTGCACAAGGATATAGAAATACCCAGTAAAGTGAGTTATACATATTTGCATTTCACATACCAGAAACAACTTAATAATACATAATATAGCTGAGCTTATATTCAAACATTCTGTGACATTCATGTGTCCCTTTTACTGATTGTTTCATAAAAATGATTGTCCAATTTATTTTTACTTTGGTTATTTCTTCCTGATTGTTTTTGAGCTTCACTCAAAATGATAGCTGAACACATGTGCTTGCTGTTTCATGTCTAGTCATGTCAGCTAATGATTAGTCAAAAATGAGACCACAAAGCTATAAACAGACAGTGTGCGCAACAAAAGAGTTTTAAACTAATTCACATCTTGTCATAATGAAGTAAATGGTCTTGTCTGCCCATCAGATGCCTACAGTTAAAACACTTTACCCATGTGATCTCAAATAAAGCTAAGGCATAGAAGATCACCGTACTGAATGAAATCAATACAGAAGATAAAATACATTCCATAGGGTTTCTGGTATAACATATGTCTCTGCTTCTAGGGACACTAGGGGCATGGCTACACTACAGAGCTGTTTCAAAATAACAGCAGTTATTTCAAAATAAATTTTCTAGCATCTACACTACGCATATGCAATTTTGGAATAAATTCGAAATAGGTGCATTATTTCAAAATTGGTAAACCTCATTGCAGGAGGAGTAACACCTATGAGTATTCCAAAATAGGCACTATTAAGACAAGGAATAGTGCTATTTTGAAATAAGCCATAATGGTGTCCAATGGCACTGTTTCTGTATCTATAGTACATTAATACAGTATGAGTTGGTAGACACTGGTACAGATACACACCCTCTCAGGGGCGTCCTCTTTTTTGAAAGGTCAAATATGGCATTAGGCTTTTATTCTATCACAGTAGTGCCTAACCACTGGTGCACATACCAGAATTTGTCATTCAAATGTTTGTAACTGCTGCTCCAAGCTGTCCTTTCCTGTTATAAAGATGAGTGTCCTGATGTACAACTCCGGTCTATCTGCTACTTAACAGAGAACAACAACCCTCAAAAAAATTGCCATGGTTCACTTCTGTGTCCCAGTATATGTTAGAGAACATGCAGCTGAATGGAAAACTATCTGCCCCGGGCATGCAGCTGAAGTCCTAGCCCCAGATTCAAGAAAGCATTTAAGCAAGTGCTTAATTTTAAGCATATCATTCTTAAGTGCTCTCTTAAACAGAAATGAATTCAAGCCCGTGTTTAAGTGGTTGCCTGAACAGACATCTATCTCAGTCAGTGGATACAACTGCTGTAAACATTTGCAGATCACTTGCGTTATGTTACTTTTACTTTGAGGAAAGATTGGGAAAAAAACAAGATGACATTTTCCACCCATGCTTGTAGAAAATGATTTCTAATCACTGCAAGGTGTCACTCATATAGGTGTCACCCAGGTTTTTATGTTAAAAGTAAAGTTAAAAATGTTTGACTTCACTGATTTCAACAGGAATGTAAATTCCATTGTTGTCCTGTTTCAACCCCAACTACTCCAGTTTTGGAGCCCTGGAGAACTTTCCAGATAGAAGTAAAAAAAAAAGGATAGAATCTGGCAATTTCTTTGATGCAATCTTGTTTATTCACAAGGAATGCACAAAGGCCTGGTTCTCAAAAAAAACGGGAGGAACCATCAAAAACAAAAATAACAGTTTCTTAGCTTACAGCCAAAGTCTCTTTCACCAACACCAACAAGCTCTTTCTTTAGATTTTTCCAGGGTTACTCTGTGCTCTTTGAGAACAACAACAAGTCCTGTGGCACCTTAGAGACTAAAAGATATTTTGGAGCATCAGCTTTCCTGGGCAAAGACCCGCTTCATCATAGCTGACAATGAAGTCAATTAGTCTATAAGGTGCCACAGGACTTCTAGTTGTTCTCGAAGATACAGACTAACACAGCTATCTCTATGATATCTGTGCTCTTCGGCCATTACTGCTTGACTTTCTTACATTTCTCCTCTACCTCTTTTCATTTGGTCTCAGGTTCAGTGTGTCATCTCACATACCCTGTGGTCACAACATATCCAGTGGAACATCCCACCCACATGGTGCTAGTTTCTGAGCAGACTTGTTTTAGGCCTTGTTTTAGCTGTGTGGCCCCTTTACTGTCTCTTACAGCTATCTTAGATGAAAGGCATTTTCAAGTATAATTTTAAAGAGGATTTAACTTAATCCATGACAAGATTTCATCCAGCTCATTACTCTACACAGTGATGAGTAAGTTTCAAACATTCAGAATTCGGGGGCTGGTTTGAGTAGGGGTCTTGATAACAAATAATGCCAATTATTTCACTGGCAAACCAGGGGGGTTAATTTTTTTAAATCCCTCTTTACAAGGTCTAAAAAGATGATTCAGAATATTTTGGTGACGTGAAAATGGGGGGGAAATCACACTACAACCGCTTCGAACATGAGCCAATATTGGGAGTAGCCAGATCTCTCCACCATACAATCCTTGTCTGGCCTAGGTCCCTCAAGACCTGAGGGACGTCCAGCAGTGGACTAAAGTCATGGACATTCTAGGCTCAGGTACAAGTGGAGATAACACACAGAAACAAGATTTAGCACTAGGCACTCCACAATGAGTGGCAATAAATCAAGCTCATTGTACAGCTCTCAGGGGAGAAAAGGAAGGAGAGAACAAGTCATAAGGGAAGAATGGGAGTGTCTGAAGAGACATGGGGATTAACTGTGATTTTCATTTTGCTAATGAGACAGTTAACTGTTCAAATGCCTCTTACTTGCTACTAGGCAGAAATTGGCAGGTGGGCATCGTCTCTGTCAGTAAGCCAGAATTGCCTTGACAAGCATCTACCTACTCATCACCTACTCATCTCATTTGTCCTTTTGATCATATACAGAACACTCTGCATGTATCCATCCTCAAGTGAATTCAAGGCCTCGGTTGAATGAGTGGATGTTCCCAGCAAGTATCTGAAGCACAAAAACATTGCCAGAACAGGCTACGATGCAACCTTTTGGGCAGTCTCATAAAAGAAATCTACAAAACAAAGGGTATGGAGACTGGACTAGTCTTCCATGCATAAAGTAGGTCCCTCTTAGCCAGGGTTAAGACAACACTGACCTTGCTGTACTTGGTGTGTGTGGGCAGATGCTTTCATTCCCTCAGGGCTGTCAAGCCAGCCCTTTTCAGAAGTGTAGAACATGTGGGAAAATTGAAATATTTCTGAGACCAGCTTTACATTTAAAACTTCTACTAGCTGAATGTGAGCTAGAAGTGTGATTTTTGCTGACATAGCTTGGTTGGTGAAACCACTAGGGTAGCTGCAATTACCAGCCTAACAATACTCTTTCTGATATGCCTAGTGCCTTACTTTGCTCAACAAACTGGCATAAACTATGCTAGAAAAAACACTTTTACACAGCTCATCCACACAAGAAGGGTTTCCTGTTATAGCTATACTAGCAAAACTGTTCAGTGTGGACCTGACCTGCATGAGGTAAACTCATTTTTCTTCTGGTAAAAATACGGCAGCATGTCATTCATTTAGGTCGTGTCTTCAAATGAGGGATTTCTGAAGATGTTAATGAGGCATTTCCATGAATATGCAGTGCCTCGTTAGCATAATGGCAACCATGAGCGATTAGGCAGTGCCACTTTTGAAATGCACACTGCCAGTGTACACCAGCACTTTTCAAAAGGACCCCCCAGTTTCAAAAGACCCTTCTTCCCAAAACCAAATGGGAAGAAGGGGCTTTTGAAATCAGGGGGGTCCTTTTGAAAGGCCCCAGAGTACACAGGCAGCGTGCATTTTAAAAGTGACACTTCCGAATTACGTGCAACCGCCATTATGCTAACGAGACACTGCATATTCATGGAAGTGCCTCATTAGCATCTTCTGAAATCCCTCGTTAACATGCCCTCTCCATGTTGACACAGCCTTATTGAGTTATTTGTCAGGGTGTGCAAGACAAAAGGAAAATTAGCTGCTTTTCTTTTCTGCGCCTCCCCCACACCAACCCCCAGGCCTCTTGGAGTTGAGGCCTCACCAGTCTGAAAAAATGGCTCACAAAGTTGTTTATGGTGGATCTCCCTTTGAAGCATTATACAACAATACCATCCTGCATTTCCTTAGGGTGGATTTCTTATCTCCCTGATAGAGAATAATCACATATTTGGCGAGTTCAAACAAGAGCGCACACAATTACAGGAAGTAAAATGTTTGTTAAATGAAGGCTGTTTATAGAAAATCGTTTTTACAACTGTGTCAATATTTCACGACAGCCTGCAAGAGCAAAGTTCCATAACACTGTAGTATCTCTGCTGTGGATGCCACATTCAGTGCTTTCCATTGACAATTAGCCAATGCAGTATGCTCCGAGGTGACATGGGCTGTGGACAGTGGTCTGGTATACCTTTGCTACTTGAGCTACATTGATTCCCACTTGTGGAATGAGATGACAAGAGTGTGGGCTACAGGATTTCATTAGTGAAGAGTCACATTAAAGCCCAGTGGGCAGTAGTAACCATTCAGTGTATCTCCCAAACAACCTGCTCTGCCTTTGGGCTCTGGTGGGTGCCCCCCCAGAAAAAGAGTTGTGGGCTGTCTGACCCTGTGCTGTCTAGGCACACTGTTGACAACAGTGGACCTGTATTGCAAGGCTATAGGTATGCAATGGATACTGCAGGCTAATGGACTGAGGGATCAAACCCCAAGCCAATGTGCAACTCTGGCTTGCAACAATTTTACCTGTCTCTGACAGGTAGCCAAGGGGTCCTTTTTTATATGTTGACAACACTTATGGAGCTAGTCAGGCCAATAATATCTCACTGAGCTGAATGTGTATGGGGAGAACCCGAGGGATAGAGCCAGCCCATGGTCTGACTTTTGCTTATTGGCATTACAGATATTTTTTCTGATTAAGCCATAACTGGGAGACAGAAAATTCAGGTTCTATTCCGAACACTGCCTCAGACTTCCCTTGTGACTTTTAATAAACTCTTAACAACTATGTGCCTCGTTTCCCTTTCTAGGAAAGAACTATACAAACTGTAATGGGGGAAAAATCTACTTCTACTGCTACAATGTTCTGTTCAAAAAAACCTTTAGGACGGTTTTTTATTAAATGATATAGGAATTTCCATTAGGGGACCCTCATTTTTAAAATTGGAGTAGTATCTGTTACATATCTCGTAGGGGTGTTGAGAGGCTTAATGCATTAACATCTGCAACGTACTGTAAGATCCCTGGATTGAAGGTGATATAGAAGTGAAAACCAAGATTATTTATATGTGATATGTTCTTGTTCAGTAAGTCTTCATGGGAAACTGTGTGGTTTATGAGATCGAGTCACCATTGCTTGTGCAGTCATTTACATCAGTGCAAAGTGAGTGAGAAACACTTACATTACAGACTGGTATCATTCTACTTCAAATTTGCACTGCTGTAGATGACTAGAGAAGGTGTAAAACACTTTAAAATCAGAACCCCTGTAACAGGAATGGAGAATCAGAACTTCTGGGCTCTGTTTCCAGTCCCTGGTGTGTGAACCTTACGTGAGTCACAAACTCTCTGAGCTTCATTTTGTCCATCTGTGTTATCAGTTTAATAATATTTAACCACCTCAGGGGAGTGTTATGAGGCTTTGCTCATTAATGGTGATACGAGTTTTGAGATCGCCAGATGAAAGGCACCACAGAAATACAAGAGTCTTCTCAAATTGAAGTGCAATAAAAATAGGTTCTTTCAATCACTGTATGAAGTTTTCTGCTGAATAGATTATCTCTGGCTATGTACAATGTGAGTAGTCCCTTTATTCACACATTTCAATTCATGAATATCATGCAGGAAAAAAAACCCCTAAAACCATAGGAATTCCTCATTTAAGGGACCCACAGGCTAGATGAGAATTTGCATTAAAACTTGCTCCAGATGAAAACAGACTGCACGAATTCTTCAGGCAACAAGGCCAGAGAATAATACCATGATTAGAAGACAAAAAATGTGGGAGGCAGCCCTGCAAGCCTTTCAAGAGACTGCCTGGGACGCCGCAGCACATCTAAAACCATTCGTCCAGGAACGTGAAGTGATTATACCTTCATCTATATCTTTCATGTGCAACATTTGTATGAAATGCTCCACATTATTGTTAGAGAATTTTATTCCTGTTCAATATGTCAAAGGAAGAAAGAAGAGCCAAGTGATTTCTTCATTAAACTAGAAAAGCACTTTTCTTGCTGGCTCACAGCAGGGGAACCTCTTAAACTATCTGATGGTTCAGTTCAGATAAGCACCCAAACATTCAAAGTTCACTTGCGCCTATATAAGTGGAATGGAAATCTCATGACAGCAGGTCTTCTCACGAGATTTCTTGTATTTCCTACTTCTGTTCCAAGTAGGAGAAAGGCAAACAGTTTTGGAACTTCTAAGCCTGTCAATGCCAGAATAATTACTTCTGCACTGCGGAGAGTTTTCCACAGCATGTGAATGCCTCCTAGCCTGCCCACCATGGTTTGTTGTCAATTTGTTCTGTTCTTGTTCTCGCATATGGCGCAATCCTGAGCAACACTGAGTACCGCCTGCAATCTCAAGCAGAGGTCTGAGTCTTAGGCACTGAACGAACATTACATTTTAAGTCAGTTCTCATTTTTAGAGGAGGTACATACAGGTGAGACTCTTTCAGAATACTTACTTTGCTGTTCCCTGTGCTCCTTCTCATCTGTAAAGGAAGAATTTCACTCTTATAGCCCATGAACTGAGCTGGATTGATTGTTACTCTTATGTCATTCTAGAAGATTTACCTGGTGTTACTTGGGTCCTTCACTCAATGAATTTAAGGGTGTTTTTTTGGACAATAGAATGAAAATGTATATGCTGCATTTAAATCAGTGCTCTGGGATAGGGCTGGGGATGAGGGGTTCAGTATGCAGGCTGCCCTGGGAGGGAATACCCCAGCCTTCTCTCACCCCAGCAGCTTGGTGTCCAATGAGGAGCACCATTCCTTGGCTGTTGCAGCTCCAGCAGGCACAGCCAGGGAGAGATGCACGTCAACCAGCCGAGGCAGATCAAGGTTTGTCTGACACCTGCACTCCCTGGCCAGAGTGAGGAATGCAGCCAACTGTGCACTGTCCCCTTGCTCCATGATGAGGGAGAACAGCTACTAATGTACCTATACAAACTGGGGGAGTGGGAGACCTTCAGCCTCCCCACGCCTGCTCTCCCTAAAGGGCACCTTGGAGGTGGGAGGCTCAGGGCTGGTTGGTTTTATGAGAAGTAATCCCATTCCAGGGACATCCCGTTGTCCTGGCACAACCAAACCCTTCCCTTGTTTTCAGTTATGATAAGAGGAAGATGTATACCAAATTTGCAACTCCTCTTTCTTACCATTTAGGGGAGTTCTTGAACAAACAGACAGATGGACATACAGACAGACAAACTCTCTCAAATATATCGTGTGTTAGCATTCACGTTCTAAGACCGTCAATCAGATTTGTTGCAATTTTATGCTTGTACAAATCAGGAAGACTCTGGCAGAAAACTGAGGTAATACAGTCCCTAAATATGCATTTTTTTTAATAACCAGCATGAGGAAATTCACAAGGAAACATATTTCAAGGTTGCATATATACTTTAGTGATCACCTTATGCAAGAAACCGATATAATATTTCCAGAAATGGTTTCTAACGAAAAACTTTGAAAGAAATGTCTATATGCTATATTAAGACTTAAAAATAAACAACACTGGGGGGGGGGCAGGAGTTAGTGCTTTTGGCATCCATATCATCTTTTGAAATGGCCAGCTACTTAGTATAAATCACTGAAATCAATGATACTACACCAATTTGTACTAGCAAAGGATGTGATCCAATAGTTCAGAGATTATCTGGGATTTTTTGCTGAGCACTGGGCATTCCACGTGGGAACCAATAAATATTTAATTTTGATAATAATAATGTTTATATGATCCTTCTACTTATATAACCTAATTTGCTGTTTTGTTTTGACTGCTGTCATATGCCATGTTGCAAGGACATTTCTGTGAAGTATAACCAAATAAGAATTCTCTTAGCTGGTTATTGTACTGCTTAAGAAGCAGGGAAAATATTCAAAAAGGGAATGATACAGACGTTTGGAATTTCTAAGAGAAGAGAGATTTCTAGAATGTTTGCCCAGTGAAAGCTTTCTTACTAGAAAACTGACACAGAGGTAGCCTGGATTTTTGTAAGATACACACTAATTATATTTCTTCCATGTCTCTAATCTGCAAATTGAGATTCCATTGGACATGCACAAATAAGTAAACACTACACATGTGGAAAAGATGTTACAAGAGCTCAGCTACACACAAAAGGGTACCAGTACAGTTAAAGAAATGCAATCTTTTTGGGGTAGAACTAGAGCAAGTCTAAATGGGGACATCAAGGAAACTTAATCCAAATGAACAAAAAGCATGACTGTGAAGTGAACTCCTTAAACCACATTAAATCCCTGGTGACACTGTTATTCAGAATTAAATGACCTTACTTCAGCATATCTGCTCAGACTGAGGCTGTTCACATGTTTTTAATGTAATTCAATTAATCCACTTTATTGCTTTGGTTAATTCAGATTATCTTTCCTGAATGTCCCTGTGTAGACAAGCTATTAGTTAGACCAATATAAAGGGGGTTTGATTGTTTGTTTGTTTGTTTTTTTAAATACCACTATGGCCTATTCCCATAGTGAGAAGGGGAATAAATTATCCTAGTACAATTGTGCTATGACTCCCTACAATTTGACTTGTAGTACAATATGAACTGTAAAGAGGAATCTGCACCTTTGTCATACTACTGCGTGGCATCATTGTATGCTGCTAAATAATTACTATGCTCTACTTCAAGGATCACTGCACAGAAGTGACAGGCAAAGAAATTCTTAAATATGCAAGGACTTAGATTCTTTGGGATACTGTGGACCTCGAGGCAAGTTGTAGGGAATAGGGGCTGACTCCATACCCTGTAAGTGGCAGGGCCAAGGGCAGAAGTAGCAGGGTCTAGGCTGTCGGCCCTCAGCATCACCTGGTCCATGACACTGAGCTCTCTCCCCCTTCAGAACCATGTGGAACAGCAGAGCAGCACTGACGTGGTACTTCAAAGGGGCCCAAAGTTCCAGCTGCCACTGCTTTAAATCATGGTAAGTGGCTCAAGGACTCCTGATCCTAAAGATCTTATGTAGAAAGGTTACACTTGTACATGTATTTTAAATTTAAGCATGTGTATAAGTGTTGGCAGGATTGGGACCACAAAGAACTAATGCATAAATATGTGCTCTTTTTTTCTCTCTTTGATGTAATGCAAAAGTGGCTTGTGAGGAAGTGTACCCCTGGAGCTTAATCTTATCATAGAATCATAGAATCCGAGGGCAGGAAGGCACCTTATGAGGTCATCTAGTCCAGCTCCCTGCCTAAAGCAGGATCAACCCCAACTAAAACATCCCAGCCAGGACTTTGTCAAGCTGGGACTTAAAATCTCTAGGGATGGAGATTCTACCACTTCTCTAGTTAAAGCATTCCAGTGCTTCACCACTATCCTGGGGCTTGTCTACACTAGCCCTCTTCTTTGAAGGGGGCATGGTAATCAGCCCTAGCAGGGAATAGCAATAGCATATGCAGCACCTATTAGGCTAATTCTCGCCACAGGAACTTTGAACTTAGCAGCTTCAAAGTGCTGGCAAGCTGTGTAGCCAAGGGCACTTCAAAGTACCCATGCAACTTCGAAGTGCCCTTACTCTTATAACTTCAGACCACTGCTCCTTGTTTTGCCGTCCGTCACTACTGAGAACAGCCTCTCTCCATCCTTTCTAGAGCCCCCACGTCAGGAAGTTGAAGGCTATCATCAAATCACCCCTCACTCTTCTCTTCTGAAAACTAAATAAGCCAAGGTCCCTCAGCCACTCCTCATAAGTCATGTGCTCCAGCTCCTAATAATTTCTGTTGCTCTTTGCTGGACCCATTCCAATGCATCCACATCCTTTCTATACTGGAGGGCCCAGAACTGGATGTAATACTCGAAATCAGGCATCACCAGTGCCGAGTAGAGGGTAATAATAACTTCTCTAGATCTGCTGGAAATACTTCTCCTAATGCACCCCAATATGTGGTGATCCTTCTTGGCTATAAGGGCACACTGTTGAATCATATACAGACTGTCATCCACTCTAATCACCAGGTCCATTTCTGTTGCACTGCTACTTAGCCAATCAGTACCCAGCCTATAACAGTACTTGGGATTCTTCCGTCCCAAGTGCAGGACTCTGCATTTGTCCACCTTGAACTTCATCAGATTTCTTTTGGCACAATCCTCCAATTTTTTTAGGTCATTCTGGACACTATCCCTACCCTCCAGTGTATCTACCTGTTGTCCTGACGTAGTGTCATCCACACATTTGCTGAGGATGAAATCCATCCACTCATCCTGGTCATTAATGAAGATGTTGAACAATACTGCCCTAGAACCGATTGTTGGGGCACTCCACTTGAAATTGACCCCCAAACAAACATTGAGCCATTGATTGCTACCTGTTGGGCCTGTCCATCTAGCAATGACATCTTTATCATTCAGACCCATGGTAAAGAGGCTCTAGAAGAATTCCACAGAGACTTTAACAATCTGCATCCCACCCTCAACTTATGCCTTCACCACTCCACACAAGAGATACATTTTCTGGACACTACAGTACAAATCACTGACGGCCAGATCAATACCACCCTCTACCAGAAACCCACTGACGACTACACTTACCTACATAGTTCTAGCTTCCATCATGCACACACACCAGGATCCATCATTTTACAGTCAAGCTCTGAGATAAAATCACATCTACTTTGATACTACTGACGGAGACCAAAACCTACAAGATCTCTACCAAACATTCATAAACCTGAATTACCCACCGGGAGAAGTAAAAAAAACAAATCAACAAGGCCAGGCAAATCCCAGAAACCAACTATTCCAAGATAGGCCCAAAAGAGCCAATAACAGAACACCACTGGTCATTACGTACAGCCCCCAACTCAAACCACTGTAACACATCATTAAAGACTTGCAATCTATCCTAAATCATGATGCCACACCCCAGAAGGCCCTAGGTGACAGGCCTGTTCTTTCCTATAGACAAGCTCCCAACCTGATGAGGATTCTCACTAGCAACTACAAACTATATCACAAGAATACTAATCCTGGAACTCTTCCTTGCTACAAGCCCTGTTGCCAACTTTGTGCACATATCTATTCTGGAGATGTCATCACTGGATCTAATCACGCTAATTACAGAATCATGGGCATATTCTCCTGTTCTTCATCTAACATCACATATGCTATCATGTGCCAACAATGCCCACACACCATGTACATGGGACAGACTGCAAACACTCTTTGACAATGAATGGACAAAGAGCAGACATCAAAAATCTCCAAATACACAAACCTGTCAGTCAGCACTTCAACGGAGTGGGCCATTCTGTTAAAGACCTGACAGTTTGTGTTCTTCCGAAAAGGTACTTTAACAACCGTCTACAGAGGGAATGCTCAGACTAACCTTCATGTTCAAATTCGACACATTGACACATGGTTTGAACAGGGACAGCAATTACCTGACTCATTTTAAGGACTCTTTTACATACTTTGATATTTGACACCACTCTTATCTTCTCCACGCCCACTGTCCCTCTGCTCTTCTGTTTTGCCAACCTTCATAACAATATTTCTGATTTGTCTACCTCGATAACAATTTTTGGACCTCTGTGCTTTATATATTGAGTCTGTTCTGGTAAGGCTCTGATCTGAAGAAGTGGGTCTGTCCCACAAAAGCTCATCACCTAATAAATTATTTTGTTAAAGTGCTACAAGACAGCTTTTTTGTTTTGATAGAATACAGACTAACACCAGTACCTCTCTGTCACTATTAATCTAGCAAAGGTCAATGGTGATACATCCTTTGACTTCTGTGGTACAAGATCAGAGCCCTTAACTCAAATGGAAGATTCATGAAGCAAAGATTTCTGTTACATTTTAATGGAAGAATATTAGTCTTTTTGAAGTTACTCAAAAAGCAATACAGGTTACACCTCCCAAAACCAGGATTCTCTGGTTTAGCAACATGGACCACAGATGTTACTGGCCCAGAGAGCTCCAGGCCAGGAGTCTATCAGGAGGAGGGCCAGTGGCTGGGAGCCATAACAGGTGGGAGTCCAGCAATGGGGACGAGGGGAGGCAACCCCATGTAGGGGAGCCCAGCGAGGCTTGTGTTGTCTAGGCCAGCACTCACAGGGCTGGGCGGGGGCTGCATCGTCAGTCTGGCGAGGGCCAGAGACAGCACCCACAGGGTTGAGATCAGGGCAGGGCCAGGGCTGCATCTGGCAGCCTGGGTGCTGCTGGAGCCAGCCTCTATGGGGCTGCATTTGGCAGACTGCCCATGTTCAGGGTTGAGGGCCAGAGTCCGGGGCCAGGCCAGAGGCAAAGGGCCACTGGGGCTGGATGTGAGTCTGGGAGGACAGAGGCAAGGTGGCCAGTGAGGAGGAAGTGAAGCTAGTGACAGGAAGAGGTGCAGGCTGGGGGACTGAGGCAGGGACCTCCCTTTGTCCAGCAAATTCCCTTTTTCAGGACTGGTCAGGTCCTGAGGGTGCCCAATGAGGGAGGTGCAACCTGTATCTGAAACAGACCTTTTTCTCTTTGCCAATGTACAAAGTATGGCTGGGAAAGTAGTGTTTACAAATACATTTTTCCCTATATACTTCTATTGACTTTTGTCTCTATGGATCAAAATGATATTTTCATTACTAAGTCTTTACAGTTAAATATTTACTTTTGGTTTCCTGTAAATACAAAAGGTGCTCTTACCTCTCCCAGAAATAAAAAGAATTTCTCTTTTCTTGTAAAGCATGAGTCAGGTCCTCCTATCCCCATGTTCAAGCACAGCTAACACAGAATCCAATAAGGAATAATTACACAGAGGTGGGAACAGAGACCAAATCTTCTATCTACCAAATCAGAACTTTTGCTCTGAGATCCTATTTGCTCTAGTTTTCCCTTTGTAACTTCGTCCTTGGTTCTATCATCCATCATTAGGAGCTGCAGTACTTATAAAAGCAGGCAGAAGGAATTTAGATACAGCAAGTGTGATCTAGTTAACACTGTAAGTAAAAGCAAAACCAGAACAGCAAGACATGAAAGAAATTATAATCACATCATAAGAAGTGCATGATAGCTGCAAAGTGGCCGCAATCTTAAGCAATAAATTTTAATTACTTAGCAGATCACTGATGACATAAAAGCAATTGCTAAGATTTCTGTGTTACTGATATACTACACATATCAAGATTTTATTTTATCAGAGACTTGGAAGCAACTGGTGCTCATGCCAGGATACCCTTGTGAAAGTAAATGCAAAGTTAAATAGAAATGCTGGGAAACTTCCAATTGGTTTTAAGTTCTGTCCATGAAAAGAAAACAAGTTGTGTGCCACCAAAGTCTGTAGGGAGTTTTACTATAGACTTCAGTGGGAGCAGGATCTGGACAACATTCCACTTCACTGAAATGTAAAAGCTTGACATATGCATAAGCTTGAATCAAGTATCAGAGGGGTAGCCGAGTTAGTCTGTATCTTCAAAAACAACAAAAAGTCCTCTGGCACCTTATAGACTATAAGATATTTTGGAGCAAAAGCTTTCGTGGGCAAAGACCCGCTTTGTCAGATGCATGAGTGGGGGGGCTCTGCTTTTGTAACTGAAGTTTTTTGTTGTAGGATTGCTACTTTTAAATCTGGTACTGACAGATTAAACCTACAGACAGCCCGCCAACCTTAAACAAATTCTCATCAGCAACTATAGACAACGCCATAGTAACTCTAAACCTGGAACCAATCCCTGCAACAAACCTCGCTGCCAACTCTGCTCACATATCTACACTTGCGATATCATCACAGGATCTAACCATAGCAACCGCACCATCAAGGGTTCTTTCACCTGCATATCTACTAATATAATATATGTCATCACATGCCAGCAATGCCTCACTGCAATGTACGTTGGCCAGACTGGACAGTCTCTCCGTAAAAGAATAAATGGACACAAATCAGATATCAGGAATGGTAACATACAAAAATCTGCAGGAGAACACTTCAATCTCCCTGGACACTCAGCAACAGATTTAAAAAGTAGCCATCCTATAACAAAAATATTCAAAAACAGACTCCAAAGAGAAAGTACAGAGCTGCAATTCATTTGCAGATTCGACACTATCAGCCAAGGATTGAACAGAGACTGGGAGTGGCTGGCCAGTTACAAAAGCCGTTTCTCCGCTCTTAACGTTCACACCTCTACATTAGCAACTGATAATGGGCCACATCCACCGTGACTGAATTGAGCTGATTTCTTCTCTCTTGATGTTCACAACTCCACATTAACTGCTGAAAACAGGCCACTTCCTCCATGACTGAACAGATCCTGTCAACTCTGGCCCTCCTTTCATCTGGAACTCCCTCCTTTTCATAAACGTATATTTAGACCCTCCTCTGGAACCACCCACTCATGCATCTGACAAAGCAGGTCTTTTCCCATGAAAGCTTATGCTTCAGAATATCTGTTAGCCTATAAGCTTGACTCAGGGGCTATGCAGGCTTTAGGCAATGTAAAGGAAAGCATTTGCAACCTCCCATCTGCTGGGGTACTGGCCCAGAACCAAAAGTGGGCAATGCTGACTGTACAGAGACCATGCCCCAGTTCCAGATCTTCAGTGAATATCTGAATCAATGCTAAGCCTTAACAACATCCACTCAAAAGATGCCCATCCCAGAATAGCAGCTATACCACCCTCTACCATTCCTCAGGTTAATCTGGGGCAGGGAAATATAGGTTACAACAATTGGCCAGAGTGAATCTTGCCAAGTGCAAAATAATTTTAAATGTTGCATAATATCATATATAGGGTAACAACTACACGTGATAAAATAATACATCTTCTTTCCTGCTTTTTTTCCAAGGCCTAGGAAGATTGTGTTCATGAATATCACAGTTATTCAAAGAAAGAATGTAGGTTCAATGTTTTGCATACTTGATCAGTGAAGATGCACATACTGGCTAACAAGGACAACTTGAAATAAAATGAGCAGTAAGTTCTCAGTTAAAACTTCTACATCCATTGTTCTGTATTAAGTTACAAAGCGACAATCCTAGGATTGTCCTTGACAATCCAGGACAAGGCTGGATTTCTTGGGTGCCAAACAACTACCTCTTTGGCTATGTCTAGAGCACGGACCTTACAGTGGTACAGCTCTACTGCTGCAGCTGTTAGTCCACTTATCACTGTATAGCTTCTCTCTGCCAACAGGAGAGGCTACCCCACTGGCATAGAGCTGTCTACACCAACACTTTTCTTGGTGAAACTTATGTCAGTAAGGGATGTGTTTTTTCACACCCTGACTGATGAAAGTGCTTCTGAAGACAAAGCCTTGGTTATCACCAGCACTGATCAATTACTGCAGATCTTTGGACATTTTGACAAATTTGCCATGACTATATAAATGCTCCTTGTGTGTTCAGTTTTCATACATATTCCAACAAATGAATGTACTAGAAAGAACATTCAAAGAAGCAGCTTATTTTTAAAGACTTAGGCCATGGCTACTCTACACCTCCCTTTTGGAAGGGGCATGTAAATTATGGCCATTCAGAAATGCAAATGAGGCTCTGAAATAAATATTCAGCAACACATTTGCATAATGGTAGCCACATGGCCCATCGAAAGGGCTGATTTCAAAATAAAAATAGCCATGGGGTATTTTGGGGGGGAAGAAGGGTGCTTGCTAAATTGGGGCACCCTTTAGAAGGAACCCCAGCTATTTTTATTTCAACATCAGCACTTTCAGCGGGCTGGGTGGACTCCATTATGCAAATGAGGCACTGGATATTCAGATTAGCACCTCATTTGCATTTTGAACGCTGCATTTACATGCTCCTTTTGAAAGGGGTGGGTACTGTAGCCATGGCCTTGCAAAATATTTGGAGAAAGCAAATTAAGACTATGTAGCAATAAGTATTCATACTGGAAGCAATATTCTAAGAGATCATCTCATTTGGTCAGGCAAGAGAAATAGATTGTGAAACCTGTATTTACAATCAAAATGACCCAATACAGCTCAGTTGTATATAGCAAATATTCCCAAAGAACTACTCACAAACACTCTAGAGATAAAATAAGTGACAAAAATTACTGTACAATTAATTTTGAATTTTAAAAAATCAAGAAATATTACAAACAAAACATCTGGACAACCCATGAATAGATAAAGAGACATTTCATTGAATAAACTGTTTTTAGTAAGGTTTTACGTGGCACTTCTTATTTTTTTCTGTTAACTTTGTAAAAACGATATATAAATTTCTTATATTAATCATTTGCTACCTAACGTTAGCTATTCTTGAAACAATTACACACACACAAGTGCATAACTTATCTGTATTAAATAAATTATAAAAAAAAAGAAAAATTGTTTATTTCAATCTAGCTAGTTGAAGAAAAAGTATCAAGATTAAGAATAGAAGCAAAAATCACAGAGAGGGATAGAGATGGGAATGGAAGGAACTGAATAAAGAAGAGGGGAAAGGCTCAGAAGAAATGTGCAGAGCACTGACCTACCCATATTTATAACCCAAAGTATATCATAGGTGGAGATACAATAACAGTACAATCTTCTTGATGTGTCTTATCTGTGTTGGGCTCATCATTCTATCCCATTTAGCTCTGATCCAAAATGTGAGGTTTTTGCTAAAGTTTTGTTGTTTTTTGTAGAATGTTGACAAATTCAATCCCTTCTACTGCTAGCAACATCAACGGCCTACTCTGAGTTCAGCCTGAGATCTTGAAGATCTTTTTTTTTTTTTTTTTTTCTTGCAAGAGTAGGCAACAGCTATGACCTAGGTTCCCAGGCTAAGGAGGGAAGGGTGGGAAAAAATCATTTAACAGCAAAAGATGTGTGTCATACAGAGAACAGAGAAAATTTTAAAAAACTAATATAAAGAAAATAAACACCTCAATTGCTCCCTTATATTGAAAAGTAAAATTTGTTTAAGCAACTTCCGTCACTTTTTGAGCATGTCCAGGTTTCCAAGATTTTCCAGAAAACAATGCTTTACAGTAAAGCAAATAATAAGCTTGCATGATCAAGTGGCAGCAGGTAGGAAACCGCTTCGGATAGTGGTTGACATGGTTTGCTAAATGGCTCTTCACTTTCTTAGCACTCGAGCAATTAAATGAGCCATAAAAAGACCTCACAGAATCCTGTATAACTCAGGATACAGCTACACCACAGAAACTATACCAGCACAGCTACACTGCCATAGCTATGCAAAGCATAACCCCATGTTGTGCACACAGCCTACATTAACAAAGGGGGATTATCCATTAATATAGGATCACTTCTTCCCTGAACACTGATAGTTACTGTGACAGTATTATTGTTCCACTGACATAAGTGCATCTATACTGGGGGTTAGGTCGGGATATGGCATAGCTATGTTGGTCTGGGGAATAGGGTTTTTTTCTTTGATTTAACTGGTAAGCACAGCCTAAGTCTGCATGTTTAAATCCAATTATTCTGGGTGAATGTAATGGGAGAATATTACCTTTAAACAATGCAACCTGCCAATAAATCTTCAAGGGGGCTAATAGTTCTAGCACTGATGTCTCAGGAAAATCATAGGAATAATGAAAATACTCATCATGAACTCTTGAGAGCTTCAGGGGCTAGTATCTCCCTATGAAGACCAGTCTCACACGAAAGTAGTTCCACTGACTTTGGAAATGTTCCTTCTGGTTTAGAAGAGCAGGAGTGAAATATTAGTCCCTTAGATTAACTATACCCATAGGGTGCGGATGGTAAGCCATTTACAATAGTCCTCAGCTAAAATGTCAGCTTCTCCTTATCTATCACTCAAAGAAAATAGAAATATTAATGTTTTACTGTACACAAACAGTTTATCTAACCAGTAGTATTTGTTAATTCTTCTGGGGTTTGCACTTTTAATCATTTTAATCATTCTTCATTTACTATAGTATCACAGAATCACAGAATCATAGGGCTGGAAGGAACCTCAGGAGGTCATCTAATCCAGCTCCCTGCTTCAAGCAGGATCAACTCCCACTAAGTTATCCCGGCCAGGACCTTGTTCAGCCGGGACTTAAAAACCTCGAGGGATACAGAATCCACCACCTCTCTAGGCAATGCATTCACCTGCTGAAGTAGTTTTTCCTAATATCCAACCTACACCTCTCCCTCTTTAACTTCAGACCATTACTCTTTGTTCTGTCATCTGACACCACTGAGAACAGTTTCTCACCCTCCTCTTTAGAGCTCCCCTTCAGGAAGTTGAAGGCTCCCCTAAGTCTTCTCTTCTGTAAACTAAACAAACCCAAATCGCTCAGCCTATCCTCGTAGGTCTTGTGCTCCAGCCCCTTAATCATTTTTGTTGCCCTCCGCTGAACCTGCTCCAGCAAATCCACATCCTTTTTATACTGGGGGACCCAAAACTGGACACAATATTCAAGATGTGGCCTCACCAGTGCCGAATAGAGGGGAACAGCTACTTCTCTAGATCTGCTCAAAATGCTCCTACTAATGCACCCCAGTATGCCGTTAGCTTTCTTGGCTACAAGGGCACACTGTTTACTCATATCCAGCCTTTCATCCACCATAACCCCTAGATCCCTTTCCATCATACTGCTGCTGAACCAGTCAGTCCCCAGCCTGCAACAATGCTTGGGATTCTTCCACCCCAGGTGCAGGACTCTACACTTCTCCTTGTTGAACTGCATCAGATTTCTTTTGGCCCAGTCCTTCAATTTATCCAGGTCCCTCTGGATTCTCTCTTTACCCTCCAACATATCTACCACTCCCCCTAGTTTTGTGTCATCCACAAACTTGCTGAGGGTGCAATCCAGTCCCTCATCCACGTCATTAATAAAGATGTTGAATAACACCAGCCCCAGAACCGCGCCTTGCAGCACTCCGCTTGAAACAGACTGTCATCCAGATATTGAGCCATTGACCACTACCCGTTGGGCCCGACCATCAAGCCAGCTTTCTATCCAACTTATAGTCCAAGGATCCAATCCATATTTCCTTAACTTATGGACAAGAATGTTGTGGGACACCATATCAAAAGCCATGTTGAAGTCAAGGTATATCACATCCACTAACTTCCCCATGTCCACAGAGCCTGTTACGTCATCATAGAAGCTAATCAGATTGGTCAGGCAGGACTTGCCCCTGGTGAATCCATGTTGGCTACTTTTGATCACTTTCCCCTCTTCCAAGTGCTTCAAAATGGATTCCTTGAGGTTTCCCTCCATTATTTTCCCAGGGATTGAGGTAAGGCTGACGGGTCTATAGTACCCTGGATTGTTCTTCTTTCCTTTTGTCCAGATCGTGAAATCTACAATCTCATGGTTGCTGCAGCACAGGTTTCCTCCCACTTCTATCTCTTCTACTAGTTCTTCCCTGTTTGGCTACGTCTACACGTGCACACTGTATCGAAATAGCTTATTTCGATGTAGGGACATTGAAATAGTCTATTTTGATGAATAACGTCTACACGTCCTCCAGGGCTGGCAACGTCGACGTTCAACTTCGACGTTGGGCAGCACCACATCGAAATAGGCGCTGCGAGGGAACGTCTACACACCAAAGTAGCACACATTGAAATAAGGGTGCCAGGAACAGCTGCAGACAGGGTCACAGGGCGGACTCAACAGCAAGCTGCTCCCTTAAAGGGCCCCTCCCAGACACAGTTGCACTAAACAACACAAGATCCACAGAGCCGACAACTGGTTGCAGACCCTGTGCATGCAGCATGGATCCCCAGCTGCTGCAGCAGCAGCCAGAAGCCCTGGGCTAAGGGCTGCTGCACACGGTGACCATAGAGCCCTGCAGGGGCTGGAGAGAGAGCGTCTCTCAACCCCTCAGCTGATGGCCACCATGGCGGACCCCGCTATTTCGATGTTGCGGGACGCGGATCGTCTACACGTGCCCTACTTCAACATTGAACTTCGAAGTAGGGCGCTATTCCCATCCCCTCATGGGGTTAGCAACTTCAACGTCTCGCCGCCTAACGTCGATTTCAACTTTGAAATAGCACCCGACACGTGTAGCCGTGACGAGCGCTATTTCGAAGTTGGCACCGCTACTTCGAAGTAGCGTGCACGTGTAGACGCGGCCTTTGTGAGCAGCAGGTCAAGTTGCACACACGGTTCCTTCAGCACTTGTACCAAGAAGTTATCCCCAACATTCTCCAAAAACTTCCTGGATTGTCTGTGTGCTGATGTATTGGTCTCCCAACAAATGTCTGGATGATTAAAGTCTCCCACAAGAATCAGGCCCGTGATTTGGATGCTTCACTTAGCTGCCTGAAGAAAGCCTCATCTATCACCTCTCCCTGATCTGGCGGTCTATAGCAGACACCAACTACAACATCACCTCTGTTACTTGTGACTCTAAGTTTAACCCAAAGACACTCAACTGGATTTTCTCCTTCCTCATACACGAGCTCTGAGCAATCATACCACTCCCTCAAATAGAGCGCAACTCCTCCTCCTTTTCTACCCTGTTTGTCCTTCCTAAACAGTTTGTAACCCTCCATGACCATGCTCCAGTTATGTGAATCGTCCCACCAAGTCTCCATTATTCCAACCACCTCATACTTCTCTGACTGTGCCAGGGCCTCCAGTTCTTCCTGTTTGTTCCCCAGGCTTCTGACATTAGTGTACAAACATCTTAGAGAAGGGGCCAATTGTCCCACTTTCTCCTTTTCACCCAGGAAACCCACTGGATTGTTCTCTCCTCCTTCCCCACTTACCTCAGGGCTTGTGTCACCTTCCCCCGATGAACCTAGTTTAAAGCCCTCCTCACTAGGTTTGCAAGCCTGCCCACAAAGATGCTCTTTCCTCTCTTTGTGAGGTGGATCCCATCTCTTCCCAGCAATCCCTGTTCATGAAAAATAATCCCATGCTCAAAGAAACCAAATCCTTCCTTGCTACACCACCTATGCAACCACACATTTACCTCTGTGATTCGATGATCCCTACGCAGACCCCTTCCTTCCACAGGGAGGATACACGAGAACACCACTTGTGCACTGTATTCCTTGATCATCCTTCCTAGGGTTACATAATCCGCCATGACCTCATCAAAGTTGCTCTTAGCTGTGTCATTGGTTCCTACAAGGAGAAGTAGGAAGGGGTAATAGTCTACAGGTTTAACAATTTTTGGCAGGGACACTGTAATATCCTAGATTCTAGCTCCAGGCAAGCACCAGACTTGCCAGGATTCTAGGTCTGGGTGGCAGATGGATGACTCCGTCCCTCTTAGGAGGGAGTCCCCAACCACTATCACCCGTCTTTTTCTCTTAGGGATGGTGGTCATAGAACTCACATCCCTAGGACTGCGCATCCCATGCCTTGGAAACCGTGGGGACTCTTTCAGATACCTCACAGGGATTGTATCAGCCCCAGTTATCTCCACCATATCACCTGTGGAGAGAGGCTGAAAGCGGCTACTTAACTCCACTGGAACTGGAGAGACCTGAACTGGTTTTCTCCTTCTCGAGGTAACATTCTTCCAGCTCTCCTCCTTGTTTTGGGCAGCCTGCTGTTCCTGCAATATTATCTGTTGCCTTCTATCCAGAAAGTCTTCACCCTCTCTGATGGACCTGAGGGTTGATATTTGCACCTCAGGTCCTTTAACCTTCTCTTCTAAAATGGCTACCAACTTGCACTTGGTACATAGAAAATCCTTTCTATCATTCGGGAGTAAGACAAAAATGGCTCATGACATGCAGGTCACAACAACAGACCTCTCACCAGCCATGTCACTGTCCGTTTTTTCCCTTTTCAGAGATTCCTTATTTGTTTCTACTGCCGCCTTGAAGGGCACAAGAGAAACACCGTATAAGAAAGGGAAAACAGGTATGGGGCTCCTCCCAAAGGCGAACTCCCAGGCAAACTCCTTGTTAGCTGCTCACAGGGTTTGCTGGGGCTGCTTTCTTACAGAGCTGCTAGCTGGTTAGGCCCAGCTCAAAGCCTTTGCCTCCAATCTAATTAGCCCTTGTAGGCCCACCTGGAAGGAAGCTCTCCCAATTCACACCTTGCAAACTTGCCAAACTGCCAAACACACTTTCCAGCTGCCCCTCTCTGCAAAACAGATGCTCAGGCACACAGGCAGGTATTCAAACTGCCCCTCTCTGCAAAATCAAACAAACGCACAGACAAGAAACTCAACCCACCAGCTCACAACACAGCCCCCCAAATGCCACACTCACCTGAGCTCCTCGAGGATGCTTTCCCAGGCAAACTCCCTGTTAGCTGCTCCTGTTCACTGCTCACAGGGTTTGCTGTGACAATATAATATTTCCATTCTCCAAGTACAAAAGTTTACTTGCTCTTTGGTCCTGTACTTTTTCTAAGGAACTGGTAATTGTGTTACTGCCCACTCAAAATTCATCAGAAAAGTATGAGCCTTATAAGAACAGCCATACTGGGTCAGACCATAGGTCCATCAACCCAGTATCCTGTCTTCCACCAGTGGTCAATGCCAGGTGCCCCAGAGTGAATGAACAAACAGCTAATCATCAAGTGATCAATTCCCTGTCACCCATTTCCAGCCTCTGGAAAACGGAGGGCAGGAAAACTCTCCATGCCCATCCTGGCTAACAGCCATTGATGGACCTATCCCCCATGAATTTAGCTAGGGCTTTTTTAAACTCTACTATAGTCTTGGCCTTCACAACATCCTCCAGCAGGAGTTCCACAGGTTAACTGTAAGTTGTGTGAAAAAATATTTCCTATTGTTTATTTTAAACCTGCTGCCAATAATTTCATTTGGTGACCTCTAGTTCTTGTGTTGTGAGAAGGAGTAAATAACATTTCCTTATTTACTTTCTCTGTACCAGTCATGATTTTATACACCTCTATCATATCCCCCCCTTAATCATCTTTTTTCCAAGCTAAAAAGTTGCAGTCTTATTAATCTCTCCTCATATGGCAGATGTTCCATACCCTTAATCATTTCTGTTGCCCTTTTATGAACCTTTTCCAATTCCAATATATCTTTTTCAAGATGGGGCAACCACATTTGCACACAGTATTCCAGATGTGGATGTTTCATGGATTTATATAAAGGTAATATGACATTTTCTGTCTTATTATCTATTCCTTGCTTAAAGATTCTCAACATTTGTTAGCTTTTTTGACTGCCACTGCACATTGAGTGGTTGTCTTTAGAGAACTATCCACAATGACTCCAAGATCTCTCTCGTGAGTGGTAACAGCTAAGTCAGACCCCATTATTTTATATGTACAGTTGGGATTATATTTTCCAATGTGCATTACTCTGCATGTATCAACATTGAATTTCATCTGCCATTTTGTTGCCCCATCACCCAGTTTATTAAGATTCTTTTGTAGCTCTTCACGGTCTGCTTAGGACTTAACTATTTGGAGTAGTTTTGTGTCATCTGCAAATTTTGCCACCTCACTGTATCCCTCTTTCCAGATCATTTATAAATATGTTGAATAGGACCGGCCCCACTACAGACGCCCGGGGGACACCACTATTTACCTCTCTCCATTCGGAAAACCGACCACTTATTCCTACCTTTTGTTTCTGATCTTTTACCCAGCTACCAGTCCAAAAGAGGACCTTCCCTCTTATCCCATGACAGTTAGCTTTGGTTAAGAGCCTTTCGTGAGGGACCTTGTCAAAGGCTTTCTGAAAATCTAAGTAAACTAAATCCATAGGATCCCCCTTGTCCACATACTTGTTGACACTTTCAAAAAAATTGTAATAGATTGGTGAGGTACAATTTCCCTTTACAAAAATTGTGTTGACTCTTCCCCAGCAAATTATGTTCATCAGTGTGTCTGACAATTCTATTCTTTACTAAGTTTCAACCAGTTTGCCCGGTACTAAAGTCAGACTGATTGGCCTGTAGTTGCCAGGATCACCTCTGGAGCCCTTTTTTAAAGGTTGACATCATATTAGCTATCTTCCAGTCATCTGGAACAGAAGCTGATTTAAATAACAGGTTACAAACTACAGTTAGTAGTTCTGCAATTTCACATTTGAGGTCTTCCAGAACTCTTGGGTGAATGCCATCTGGTCCTGGTGACTTATTAGTATTTAATTTATCAATTTATTCCAAAACTTCTTCTAATGACACCTCAATTTGAGACAGTAAATCAGATTTGTTACCTGAAAAGAATTGCTCAGGTTTAGGAATCTCCCTCACATCCTCAGCTGTGAAGACTGATGCAAAGAAATAATTTAGTTTCTCTGCACCGTGAGCATTTCTTTAGCATCTCGATCATCCAACGGCCCCACTGATTGTTTACCAGGCTTCCTGCTTCTGATATACTTAAAAAAAATGTTGCTATTATTTTTGACTCTTTGGCTAGCTGTTCTTCAAATTCTTTTTTGGCCTTCCTAATTATATTTTTACACTTAACTTGGCAGATTTTATGTTCCTTTCTATTTTCCTCAGTAGGATTTAATCTCCATTTCTTTAAGGGTGCCTTTTTGTTTCTCACTGCCTCTTTTACTTTATTGTTTAACCACAGTGGCACTTTTTTGGTTCCCTTACTATGTTTCCTAAATTGGGGTATACATTTAAGCTGAGCCCCTATTATGGCGTCTTTAAAACGTTTCCATGCAGATGGCAGGGATTTCACTTTAGGTACTCTACCTTTTAATTTCTGTTTAACTAACTTCCTCATTTTTGTGCAGCCCCCTTTCTGATATTAAATACTGTCTTGGGCCACTGTGATATTTTCCCAGACACAGGAATGTTAAATTTAATTATACTGTGGTCACTGTTACCCAGATGTCCAGACACATTCACCTCTTGGACCAGATCCTGTGCTCCACTTAGAACTAAATCAAGAATCGCCTCTCCTTTTGTGTCTGCCAGGACTAGCTGCTCCAAGAAGCAGTCATTTAAGATGTCAAAAAACTTCAGCTGCTGCTACACTACCATTCTCCCGTCAGAGGTGCCATGGTAATGAGGCAATTCTAAGCTGGCTAATGAGGCACTAATGTGCATATTCAGCACCTCATTAGCATAATGGCAGCCATGCAAACAGACTTTGAACTGCAGATTGACAGTGAAGATGGGTGCAGCTTCAGAATAAGTGTCCCACTTTGACATTCCCTTACTCTTACAAAACTAGATTGGAGTAAGAGAATGTCGAAGCAGGGCATTTATTTCGAACCTGCCCCCATCTTCACTGTCAATCTGCAATTCGAAGTCTATTTGCATGGCCACTATTATGCTAATGAGGTGCTGAATATGCATGTTAGCGCCTCAGTAGCTTGCTTTGAATTGCCTCATTACCATGGCACCTCCAATGAGAGAATGGTAGTGTGGCAGCAGCCTTCATCTCAGCTTTCCCATCCTGAGGTGATATGTACCCAGTCTATATGGGGATAGTTCACATCATCTATGCAGGCAGAGTTGAATGACTGGTTACTACTGCCAACTAATTTTATTCAGAACAGTATGAATCATTGCACCACTGATTACAGGCAGTGTTGAATGGCTGGTTATTACTGCCACCTAGTTTTCAGGAGAATATTTTTTGTTTTTTAAAATGTGCTGGACTCTTGGTTTTTCTCCAAAGTGAGAACATATACAGTCCTTTTTAGCTTCGTACCTTATGCATTCCATTACCTGTGTAAGCAATGCAAGCATGTGCTATCACAAAGCCTTTTAAAAGGATAATACTTGAAATCTGGAGGCAGAATGTTAAAAAGATATTGGAGATCTTAATAGTTCCAGCTGTAAACACTCTGAGTGCCTCTACGCTAGGAACTAACTTCGAAGTTAACTTCAAAGTTAGGCGTTACTTTGAAGTAACCAGCAGAGAGTCTACACACATTTTCCCTTATTTCAAAGTTAGCTTCAAAGTAGGGAATGGAGTAGTGCCCTGCTTTGAAGTTTAAGTTCAAAGTAAGGTGTGTGTAGATGCTCAACTTCGAAGTCTGTAAGCAACTTTGAAGTTATTTTTGTGGTGTAGACACAGCCTCTGGGAAATTATAACAGAGCTTGAAAATGTTTGTCCAAAACTAGACTAGAAATTCTTCTAAAAAAGACATCTTCATGAGATTTCATGTACTCCTAATTTTCAGAGGTATAAGAGAACACAACTTCTGCTTCTGATTTTCAGACAGAACTGGGGACTGCAAAGTTAGAAGAAAAAAGATTTTAAACATGGAAAAAAAGTAAGCAATTAAAATACTAAATTCAGTTTTTGACATTTGAAAAAGTATGTTAAGATTTTTCTTTTCCCGAGTAAGTTTCTTTTTTGTGCCATTTCTGAATCTGTAAGGGGAGCTGCAGTTTAGAATCAGGTCCCATACTTCACCATATATTATTGTCATGAGTATGTCCAAGGGCAAAGGCTAAATAGTTCATACCTGGAAATGTATTATTCTTTGTATGCATGGCAGTATACCTAAAAGCTCTGACTGAGACTGAGGCCCCATTGTGCAAGGCACATACAAACACACAGTAAAGTATTGTCTCTACCCTCAAGTAGCTTTAAAGCCAGACAAGGTGGCCCTGTGAAATCTGATGGGGAAAAGTAAGCTACATTTCTCTTATCTTTAATCACTGTTTCAGTGAACATGAAGGTTACATTTTGGTAAATTAACCAGATGGTAATCTTGTTCAAGTATTACTCAGTTATTCTCTTAAGGGACTTGGTCCTGTCCCATAGACGTGAAAGGATATTTTGCTGCTCACTTTCCTGGGAGCAAGATGAGGGATAAATATACTACATCACCTCGTCTGAAGGCCTTGACATTTATAAAATTTGAAACTATAGCTTTAATTAGAATAATAATTTTGTGAATTTCCATCTAAAAGTATGATGAATTCACAACCTGGAAGTGTCAAATGCTAGTGTTGCCAACCCTCCAGGCTTGGCCTGGAGTCTCCAAGAATTAAAAATTAATAATTTAATAAAAAATTATGTCATGTGATGAAACCTCCAGGAATATGTTCAACCACAATTGGCAATCAATGGGGCATGATTCAGAATTAGGGCTGTTACGGTAAAAAAGAGCAGCTTCACATTAACGCAGACCATAAGGCCACAGATGTCCTCCAAACACACACACACTTTCTCTTGGTCTTTTAATTGTTATTGAAAGACAAAATTCTGTTTGCACTCAAATGTTAGCCTCTGGTCTTGAAAAACATATTGCCCTCCCCCCTACTGGGCTCAGGTTAAGTTCATTCAATCTATTTTAGAAAGCTACAGTAAGAATCAAACTCAGTTTTTCTTTTTTTCCTAACAGGTTTGTTTCTGGTCATAAATTCTCAATCAGCGGGCAAGAGAGGTTGCACAATCTAGTAAATAGTGTATTTAAAACATCTTTAAAGTCAAAAGAGAAAAGATTTGACAACAGGACATTGTCCTCCTGCAGAACTGAAGAGTTCCTCCTTTGATTCAGTAACCTTGCTGCACTTTGGTATGAAATTGCCCCTTTTTGTCCATAAAACTTGCATTTAAAGTGCTTCATTAGCATCTCCCACCAAATCAATAACATTTCTGCCACCTTAACACTTGTTTCAGTGAAACCACCGCATTTTTTCTATCTATTTAACATCTAAAACTCCTTGAAAAAGTTCCTTTTAAAATTTACTCCTTTTGTTTCTCCTTGTTTTTTCTGTAAAGATCTTCAAACTTCGATGTACTCCAAGATGACTTTTGAACAAAAATCACGTCTAACCCAGCTAGTAAATCTAGCCTCCATTCAATGGGATTAAATAGGTGCTTCACGGCTATTGTAGGAAGCTCTAAAAGGATCCTGCCTCTTTAAGAATTTCCTACAATAAATTAAACACATCTCACCCATTGTGAAAGAAAAAAAAAGTTACTTAATCCAGCACAGGAGAGCCAGTGTAGACCCACAGAGATGCTATAGTCTAATTTCAATAAAACATATCAGAGAGCTTGTACGCACAACACAGTGGGAGCAAAAGTTTGTTTCCTTTGCAATTCAGCCTTGGATTTCATGTCAACAAAACATAACAAAAGAAAGAAAGAAAGACTTAGGACCTCAAAAATCTAAGCACCTGCTTAGACTTTTGCAAAAGGTGGTGGTGTAGTTTTAATTGCACTACATATTCCCGTGAAAAAAGTTTCTCTCTTAGACCCTAGGCCACAGTTTAGCAAAACACTTGAATACATACCTAAACTTATGAATGTGAGTAGCTCTCTTGAAGTCAATAGGAGGATTCCTATACCCAAAGTCAGGCACATGTTTAGATACCTTGCTTAACTAAGGCTCAGACGAGAAAGTCCTTTCATCTGATGCATTGTTCTGAGCTAGTATGGAAATAAAGCACTGCAGCTGATTTTCATTTTAGTTTAATACAAAAACCAGTACAAACAGAGAAATGTGTACAGACACTTATCTCCAAAAAGAATGTCTAAAATTAACACTGATATGGTCCTGGAGCCTGGTAATGGCATTTTCTGAACCACTAAGTCGACTAGAATCTGGCCCAAACTAGTAGTGGATGAAGGTCACTGCCATTTGATGATTGTTGAATAGCCTATATGAAATCAAACACCTAATAGACAAGTGTTCACATCACAAAAACATGTTCATAGATGACCTCGTTTATAGCCATCTCAGCAGAGAGGACACACATTTAATTAGGGTAACTTCCTCCCAAAACTTTTTGGGAGTAAAGAAACTTTGAAGTTCGGCATATACTTCAAGGCGCCTGCGACTACATGGCCTGTCAATGCTTCAAGTTAACAGCTTTGAAGTTCCTGTGATGGCCATTATGCTAATGAGGTGCTGCATATGGATCACAGCATCTCATTAGCCTCCTTCGACCTGCTGCTTAGCATGTCCCCTTCAAAGAAGGGGGCTAGTGAAGACACACCCAGAGTGAGTCAACTAGAATTTATACTGTTAAGTCACATTAAGTTTCAATACTTTGGTGGCAGCCATGGCAGGCTTTGCCATTCAGAAAACCACTAGAACTGTTCTGTCCTCCCATATGTGGCATGCCTGACATGCCAGAGACGGCTTATGTAATACACTGCGGTCACCCTCCTCCCCCAAAGCTCAAGGTGGTCTGCAATTTTTCAACTCTGATTTTTAATTTACCATTCTCTGTGCACTCTTTCCACTGTGGTTCGTCTGGTTGTGTCCATGGAGCCTCTGGAATCTGAAACATTCCTCTCACAATACATTGTTTCCAAAAGTCTCATTTTTTGTCCTTAAGATTCCACAAGGACTTTTCCTAAACTATTTGTGAATCACTGAGACAATAATGTTCTGTTTTATATCTGCTCGCAGGTACCTCAGCTGGCCACAAGTGTCCAGACGCCTCCTAAACCTACACCAAGGCCTGAGTCCTCTCCATGGTGCCATGCATGCCAGGACCAGCTTGGACAGTTCCACCGTGGGGTGCCCAAGGCAACTGGCACTTAGCAGATGAGCAGGGCAAGTGTATTCCCACTCCCCCACCCAAATACGTCCACCTCCATGCCAATCCCATTCCCACTGAGAGTATCGACCCCTGTGCACACCCATTCTTCCTTGCAGTCCACCACCACTTGCAGGCCTCTGCCCCCCACCAGTAGCAATTAAGCACTAAATTCACAAAAAAAGTATATGGAAAACATGCAGGGGACACGCAACATTGGGGTATTTGTTCTGATAGCACTGCTTGTATTGTTCAGTGTTTGGTTTAAGCACTGCATTTTATTACTGGTTGTGGGGGTTTATTACTATTATAGCCGTGTTCATTTGGCAGCTGGCCTACCTGGCAATGCTTTAGTATTGTTATGTTTGTAATACAAATAAAAGCTTTTATTTTATGAAGAAAATGTATTGCCAGTGCTGCTTATATAATGTGTATTTCAACTACTAATAAACACATGGGAAAGCACAGCAGGCTAGTAGTAACCCAAGACAAAACTGTGTACACCAATGCATAATGTAAATGCAGAACTCTTCCTCAAACATTGTCACGTCAGCAGTAATACAGCCTAATAATCAACCTCCTTTCACTGCATGCATTAGCAGCACCCACCCATTTCATCACATGATGTGAGACTACCTCATTTACAATTAACATAACACATTCATAAATGTGCTTTTCTCCCCTTCCACCAGCTCATGTAAGTTCATGTGGGACCACATGAATAATGTGGGACCACAGTCCATAATGTGATTCCTGTTGCCTGTATGCATCTCTCCCGTTTGCCATGGCTACGTTTTCTGGCTGAGGTTTACTAGTCCAGCAGCCTGTTACTGTCATAGCTCCAGTCAGGACAAACGGCTCACTCACCTTTGCCTTCCCAGTGATTGTGACGAGCACAGCAAGACGCAGAAATGCAGCAAGCATTCATGGCATGGAAATCCAAATAACTCTGTAGAGAACCAGCAGAATTTCAATCAACCAAGGACATATTTAATGATCATTCTACACGTGTCATTAATCCTTCTTTTGCCAGGACCTCTAAGACAATAAGCCAGAGCAAAAGATGGTACTCAGGGTCCCGCTTATAAAAGTGGGGACCATAATTCCGTTTATGACAGTGTTATGCTATTTGGTGGAACTGGTGTCCAAACTGTCCAAGCAGATTCCTGATTGGCTGAAAACTCTGGCATCATGAACCTTTCCAGTGCAGTCCTCACTGGTGTCCATAAGTCAGCTTCTGTGGTCCACAATGCCTGTGTAACAATGGAGTAGTATAATTGCTGGGGGGTTATGTGCTCATTTGCTACCTGAGAAGGGAAACCAATGGAAATGAGTCCCATCAATGTCTGGATACTTCATTTTCTCAAAACTTGTAATTACTTCAGGGATATTGTTTACGCCCATCTTCTCTAGGTAAATCACAAGCCCACTTGCATCAGAAATCACCACTGCCAATTTATCCACAGCTGACTTCCCAACACCCAATTTGTTAGCAGCACACCTTTAGCAGTATGGTTTAGCCAAATAACAGAAATTTACAACAACTCACTTCCAGACCAGTATAGCCACCCTCCCACCTCACACATCTCATATGACACTGGCATGATGCAGCACAGTGCTCACAAAAATCCAGAAATGTAGCTCTCTTCATGAGTAAGTTCTGGGCCCACCACTGTTTGTGCCAGGTCTCCATGATGATGTGAATCCACTAGTCTTGTGACACTTCTCCAGATGGGGGAAATATCTCTGGTCATGAGCGGCATCAGCCAGTCTGAGGCTTACTTGTCTGTATCATCCTCTTCTGTCTGTTCCATCATTAGCGCCATCTGATGCCGGGGCGATGGGTAAAAAAATGCTGTTAAAATGTCCACTACTACCTCATGGAATCTTAGTCTGTAAGAGGAGTGAACTCCAAAGAAAAAGATGTTCTTGAAACAATGGCTCCTCCATGTTGCTGACTTTGGCTGCTGGGAGCGTGCAGGCCAAAATGATAGCTTGTCAGGATGTGCTTGTAGGCCGTGACAGCTTCCTGGGATGTGTGGGTGGTGGGGATGGACAGTCAAGTTTTCCCAGACTGCACCACAAATAAAATGGATCTTGTACTCATTTCAGGACCATGCTAGGAAGTCGGGGATATGGTTGGTTGGACTTGAATCTGTGTACTGTATGGAGATGTTGGAGCCCTGGTGTGAGGTCCAGGTTCAAACATTATTAACTAAGAGATTAAAAGTGGTGGAAAAAGTACTCAAAAAAGTTACTTGAATAAAAGTACTGGTACTTTGAAAAATGTAATTAAGTAGAAGTCAAACCAGCCTTCTAGAAAACTATTTGAGTAAAAGTACAAGCTTATCGCTTCTTAGTTGAACTCAAGTACCCAGAAATAAAAAAGTAGTGATCTTATGAAATCACCACCCAAATCATCATAGAGAACCATTATTTTTCACATATATATTACACACACACACACAAATATATATGTATACACATATATAAAACATGCATGTATATATATGCATATATATTTGTGTGTGTTTGTGTATACACCACAGAATCAGAGAATACAAGAACTGAAAAAGATCTCAAGAGGTAATCAAGTCCAGTCCCCCGCCCTCCTGGCAGAACCAAGCACCATCTAAATCATCCCTGTGAGATATTTATCCAACCTGATCTTAACTATCTCCAATGATGGCGTTTCTACAATCTCTCTAGGCAATTTATTCCAGTACTGAATGACCCTGACAGTTAGGAACTTTTTCCTAATGTTCAAACTAAACCTCCCTTGCTGCAATTTAAGCCCATTGCTGCTTGTCCTGTTATCAGAGACTAAGGAGAATAATTTTTCTCCCTCATCAACTTCTGGTGCCGGTATTGTTCAACATCTTTATTAATTACCTGGATGAGGGCAAGGATTGCACCCTCGGCAAATTTGCAGATGACAGAAAGCTAGGGGGAGAGGTAGATATGTTGAAGGGTAAGGATAGTGTCCAAAGTGACGTACATAAATCGGAGGATTGGGCCAAAAATAATCTGATGAAGTTCAACAAGGACAAGTGCAGAATTCTGCACTTGGTACAGAAGAATCCCAAGCATTATTACAGGCTGGAGACTCACTGGTTAAGTAACAGTACAGCAGAAAAGGACCCGGGGATTACAGTGAATGAGAGGCTGAATACAAGTCAACAGTGAGCCCTTGTAGTGTCCTATTGGGGCACGTTAGGAAGAGCATTTCCAGCAGATCTAGAGAAGTTATTATTCCGTTCTATTTGGCACTGGTGAGGCCTCATTTGAAGTATTACATCCAGTTCTGGGCCCCCCAGTATAGAAAAGATGTGGATGCATTGGAGCAGGACCAGCAGAGGGCAATGAAAATGATTAGGGGGCTGGAGCACGTGACCTATAAGGAGAAGCTGAGGGGTCTGGGCTTATTTAATTTTCAGAAGAGAAGAGTGAGGGGCGATTTGATAGCAGCCTACCAATTCCTGCAGTGGGGCTCCTAAAGATGATGGAGAGAGGCTGAGAACAATGACGGTGGCAGAGCAAGGAGCAATGGCCTGAAGTTACAGAGGTAGAGGTGAAGGTTGGATATTACTGATATTTCACCAGGAGGGTGATGAAGCACTGGAATGCACTGCCTAGAGAGGTGGTGGAACCTCCATCCCTAGAGGTTTTTAAGTTCTGGCTTGACACTGGCTGGGATGTTTTAGTTAGCGTTGATCCTGTTTCCAGCCCTAGGATTCGATGATTCTATGTCCCCTCTCAGCCTTCTCTTTTCCAAACTAAACAAATTCAGTTCTGTTAATCTTCTTTCATAGGTCTTTTTTTCTAGACATTTAATCATTTTAGTTGCTTTTCTCTGGACCCTCTCCATTTTCTCCACGTTTCCTAAAATGTGGGGCCCAGAACTGGACAGAGTAGTCCAGCTGAGGCCTAATCAGCGCAGAGCAGAGAGGAAGAATTATTTATTGTGTCTTGCTCCCAGCACTCCTATTAATGCATCCCAGAATCATGTTTGCATTTTTTTGGCAACAGTGTCACATACTAGGGAGTCACTTCCTGTCTTGTATGCGTGAAACGGATTGTTGTTGCCTCAGTGGATTATTTTGCGTTTGTCCTTGCTGAACTTCTCCCCATTTTCCTCAGACTATTTTCTCCATTTTGTGCAGATCATTTTGAATTCTGACCCCATCCTCCAAAGCACTTTCAACCTATCCCAGCTTGGTATCATGTGCAAACTTGACAAGCGTATTCTATATGCCATGATCTAAATAATTGATGAAGATGTTGAACAGGACAAGCCCCAGAATTGACCTCTAGAAAACCCCTCTTGTTCCTTTCCAGCATGACTGTGAACCATTCGTTACTCCTCTCTATGAACAATTATGCAGCCAGTTATGCATGCACAAATATGTGTGTCTCTGTGTGTGTGTGTGTATTATATACTATATAGATACATACATATACACACTATACATTCATACTTCAAATCTGGAATTTAAATATAGTCACAGCTTTCATTTATAAAGTGAAAGCGTGACCAAATTATATACAGGAGTCACATTTTAGAAATTGCAAGTGATTAACAGGGTGCACCGGGACAGGGGCTGCTTCGGCCTAGCTGGAGGGCCCCACTCTGCAGCACTTCTGGGGCTACCATGGATGGGAGCTGCTTTGGTCAGGCCAGGGGGCACTACCAAGCCAGGCTGCTGCAGCTGGGGATTCCTCTGGCCATACTGGAGTGCCCTCCACCTGCAGCAGTGCCACAGGCAGGGTCACTCCAGTTGGGCCAGAGCAACTCTGGTCCCCAGCCCACTGTGAGCAGGGGCACCCAGCCATACCCCCATCAGTTTAATCAGTTAACCAGTTAAATGGACTCTTCTATCCCTAGTCTGGGTGGGAGGTAAGGTGCTGGAGCAAGCTTGGAATGGAGGTCTGGCTGGGAGGGAGGTGCAGGAGCAGGCTTAGGATGGGGTGGTTAGAGGGGTGGGAGGGTGCAGGAGTGAGCTGGGGTTGGGTTTCTGGCTGGGGTGAAGGGTGCAGGAGCAAGGAAGAGTGCAGGAGCAGACTTAGAGAAGGAGAGCTGGGCAAGAGAGGAGATCAGGAGCCAACCAGGGCTGGGAGAGCGGGCAGGAGCAGGTGCAGGAGCTGACCAGGGCTGGGAGAGCTGGGTGGGAGAAGGGTGCAGGAGCCGATCAAGGCTGGGAGAGCTGAGCAGGAGGGGGTGGAGGAGCTGACCATGGCAGGGAGAGCCGGGAGGGAGAGGGTTTCCACTTCTTGCATGCCTCCTTTTTGTTTTTAAATTTGCCAAAGATTCCAGTGCTAAGCCAAAGTGGTCGCTTTCCATACTTGCTTATCTTACTATGTACTGGGATGGTTTGTTCCTGTGCCTTCTGGAAGGCTTCTTTAAAATACTGTCGGTTCTCCTGAACTCCTTCCCCCTTCATACTAGAATCCCAGGGGAGCTTGCCCATCTGTTCTAAGGCGTGTAAGTCTGCTTTTCTGAAGTACATGATGTGTATTTTGCAGCTTTCCTTTCTTCCTTTTGCCTGGTTCCTAAAATCAATCATCTCGTGATAACTCCTTCGCAGACTACCACCCACATCTACTTCCCTTACTCTCCCTGTTTCTGAGCTGCAGGTCAAGCTATTCCAGTTCCCTGCTTGGTTCCTTCAGTGTTAGTGCCAGGAAGTTATCTCCAACATCCTCCAAAACTTCCTGGATTGTCTGTGTACTACTGCTGGCTTCTCACTATGAAAATCAAAATAAATATTTGCATGTATTAAAGGTAACAGCCTTTAATAATCCACAGGAAGGTTCAAAAGAGGATACAGAGAGGCTGTTCTCAATAGCGACAGATGGCAGAACAAGGAGCAATGGTCTGTAATTGCAGTTGGGGAGACTGGATATTAGGAAAAACTATTTTACTAGGAGGGTGGGGAAGAACTGGATGGGTGATAGAATCTCCATCCCTACAGGTTTTTAAGTCCCAGCTTGACAAAGATTTAGTTAGGGTTGATCCTGCTTTGGGTAAGGGTCTGGACTCAGTGACCTCCTGAGGTCTCTTCCAGCCCTATGAGTCTGTGATCCTAACTGAAATTTTCAAGATTTGCAGAGTTGATTTAAAGGATGCTTCAGATACACTTGAAATTAGATTCATTTTGAAACTAATACTAAAGTGTGTGTGTGACTAGCTAAATAACTGGGTCTGGACTGGAAATTCTGTAAATCTGAAGAAGTGGGTCTGTCCCACAAAATCATTTTGTTAGTCTTAAAAGTGCTACGTGACTGCTGCTTTGTTTTGTATGTGTAACACAGTAATCCTGCTTTTGATGGGCTTGCTCTCCTAAATGATTCTCCCTCATAACAGTGACTTGGCAATTTATTGACAAAAGGACGGAATAGAGAAGTAAGCAGAAGTTAAATTGCCCTTTCTGTTTAACATCCATAATATTAGCTACTTACACATTTTATTGTGTGGGTCAAACATATGAAAGAAGATTGTTATGACTAGTAGAGGAGAAACTGACCTTCCTGCACTGGTACATATTGCTTTTGCAGGAAGCAGGGTAGGGGTGAATGTATTCAGATAAGCCACCAATTCTAGGAATTTCAAACAGTCTCCCACTGCCTGGGAGAATAGCTTTCTGGTTATAAAGAGTCCCCGTGGAAAATGCTGTGCTCTTCACTTTGTCAAGAATAGGCAACAACAAATATTTTTTTTTCCAATTGTTGTTGACTTTAAAACATCACAGTCACAGATGAGCTGGCACCTACAGGTAGAACAAGGCCAGCTCACCTGTGTCAAAGCAGATGAGCCCCAAAGACAGCCTGGAGACTGGGCTATTCATGGGCTCATAAAGCGCTCCCAGAGGTTAGCACTTACTGACTCTTAAGTACAGGGGATCCCCTTTAAAAGTCACCCCATTGTACCTTGTTTCACGCTTATGTTGTGGACGTATGTAAAAATTCCCTGCTCTTACATCATCACGTATGCTTCTTCCGCCCAGTGTGCTCTTCAAGGCTGAGCTGCTGGGCAGCAGGCCAAACCACGGGGTGGGGCCAGGGGCCCAGCCGCCACGACCTGGGGCTCAGGGAGGGCAGGTGGCTGCAGCCTCCTTCCCAGCTCCCCTTGGCTTCCAGCACCTGCTCAGCACCTCACTGCACTGAGAACCACTGGTGCCCTCACCACCACTGCTGGTGCCCAGCAAGGCCAACAAGCCACCCGGTGAGCCTGGGGGGCAGCCCCAGGGGCACCCTGCAGAGTGGCAGCTCCCAGGAAGCTGGGGCAGGCCAGGGGGCTCAGACAGTGACACTGAGGCAATGGCACTGTTATTGCATGTGAAGGCCCTATGCCCTTGTATTTACACATATTCTTAGGAGGGGAAGACTCCCCTTTATACACTGTTGCACTTTACATCGCAACTTCACAGTCCTTAAGCATGATGTTTAAAGGGGGCCCTCTATACTCCCATGGATCAGGGCCCAAGGCCTGCAGCTTCTAATGAAAAATAACCTGGACGCCTGAGAAAAAGGACTGAATTAAAAGAGTACTTTTGTGGCTTTATTTGCTTGTGCTAAGAAAATAAACTTTTTTTAAAGGAACTAGAGCCAGCAGCAATCGTCTGGAAGCTGGGCAAAGGCCAGGCCCTATGGCAGTCATTTTTGAATTCTTTTCATATGACATTTTAATCCCATGACAGCGATTGTGGTAATGAGAGGTCGGCAACAATATACTTTCCTTTTCATTCTGTAAAAATTGTTCCTGAAACCTATCAGTGAATTTCAGCAACGTTTTGCACACAAGTTTAACTCTAAGTCACCACAGGTTACCCGCTGCGCAAGAGGCAGCCCCAATTTCCTTTTCCCCTCCATCCCAACCACTGCCTTTGTGCAGCAGCAAGATGCATCACCCCATACTGCAGCTCACTCTGGAGTAAAGTGATCTTGGTGCTAACAGAACCCTTGAAAAGTTTGACACAATGTTAAAGATCTGTTGGTGCTCAGGCAAAAGTTGAGCAACATTTTATTTATATATAGTATATGTGTTGTGGTCTCTATGTTGCATAAACCTCCTCCCACCCCGCGCCACTGGTCAAAATAAACCCCATAAATATACAAACACTTTACTGTTAAGCTGGAAAATGTCTCTTTTTCCAGACTTTTCTGATGCTTCAAACATTTTCTTTAATTTCTTTTTTTAAATTTTATTCTAAAACGATCAAAAGCAAAAACAACAGCACTGTTTGTACAAGAATAGGCCACATTCTTGCTGAAAAGGGTTTTTCAAATTAAATTGCTAACCAATGTGGATGCCTCAGAAAGCTCCTGAAGGACACTCCAGTTCTGCTAAAGTTCTCATCCATCCTGCAACTGAAGTACAAAAGCACTGACGTATAAAACACTCAAGCCCAAAACAACTGGCTTTTCAGGTCCCCTGAAAAGACTAAGAATAAGGCGGACATTTTATAAAGACAGCTTCTAGGAAGTCATTATTTAATTCCACAATACTTTGTTGCTCCATTCAAAGGAGTGAAAAAGAATATAGATCATATTTGTACCATGCAGGGCAAAGTCACAAAGTGTGTTTCAGTCAGTCACTGATCAGCTCTGGAACTGGATATACTATAGATTAGTAAACCTGACCCACTCTGAACAAAGTATGTCCCCTTGAGTAGGTGCACTGGGGAAAGAGAGAATCCAGAGTGTTTCTGTCCGAACAGCTACAGCTAAATCAGCTGGTGTGTGTGCTCCCACCTGCCCAGAACATGTGGCAGAATTAGGCCTTCAGGCTCACTGTGCATACAATGCCCCTCATCTTCCTCATCCCATCACAGCTCAGGCTCCCTAGGCCTTATTTCTACTGCCTTAGAATTTACATATGTGCACAAAGTGTGTGTGATGTGGGAATAAAATGTTGGTCTTAGTGTGCAGCACCAGCAGAGTGAGCACATATCTGTCTGTCTGCATTGGGAAGAATGGCCCCAGCTGAAGGGTAGACGTAACCTAGGTGTATCAGTAACATGCTCAGTGTCCTCAGACTAATAGTAAAATAATTGCACGTTTCCTTAACTCAGCTATCAGTGTGGTAACATGATTAGTATTAAAACATCAGAGTAATCCCTAGGACCTGCACTGTAGGGTACTTTCACACACTGATGACAGCACACCTTACAAGGCGATAAGTACCAATTTCTCCCCACAGAGCAATTTGTTTCCTGCAAAGAACAATGAAGTGACTCACTTCAAATCACTCTGAATCAGTGACACAGCCTGGAATAGAATCCAGTTCCATGGTAGAGTTGCTAACAAATGGCACAAAGCCAAACACCTTTGATCCACCCCTGGCTCTGCCCCTTTCCCTAGGGCTCACCCCCAATCCATCTTTTCCCTGCGGTTCTGCTGTCCCGCCTCACTCCCTCCTCTTCCCCTCCCTTAACATCAGCAGTTGGACAGAGTCCAGATGTGTGTGTGAAGGCTCTGGCTGGGGCTTCAAGCTCTGGGGTGGGGCTGGAAATGAGGGGTTCAGAGTCAGGGAGAGGGAGGTCTCCAGGCTGGGGCAGATAGTTGGAGGTGCAGGGAGGTGAGGGCTCCAGCTCAGGGAGTGGGCTCTGGGATGGGGTGCGGGATTCAGGATGTGGAAGAGAGTCAGGACTGGGACAACAGGATTGGGACAAAGGACTGGGGTACAGGAGTGGAGGCAGTTTCCTGAGAGTGCTTACCTAGAGCAGTTCCGAGGACACAGCCAGCAGGTCTCTACTGCTGCTAGGTCAGGGCCAAGGAGGCTCTGCATATTGCCCATCCCTGCAACTCCCATTGGTTGCAGTTCTCAGCCAGTTGGAGCTATGGAGCCAGTGCTCATGATGGAGGCAGAATGGGGAGCCTCCCTGTCCCCATCCCCATATGTCTAGGAGCCACAAGAACCTGCCAGCTACTTCCCAGGAGCCACATGGAGCCAGGACAAATAAGGAGCCTGACCATAGCACCACAGAACAACCTGCCAGACTTTTAATGGCCTAGTCAGCAGTACTGCCCTGGGCCACCAGGATCCCTTTTCAACTTGGCCTTCCACTCAAAAAACAGACATCTGGCCACCCAAGTTCCATGATGTAGGCCACCGTGCCTCTTTTAAAAACCACTTCCATTTCTCCATTCTCCCTTGGTTCTCAGCTGCAGCACTCTCCCTCTTTCAATGCAGACTTCAAATACTCTCCTGCAGCTAATCTTCTTCATGAGGTTCACTGCCACAAGTCAAGTTGTTTCTGTTTAACTCTTCAGAAAGTAACAACTATTTTGTTAAATATGGCAGGACACTATTTTACAATGCTGAGCAGTGTACAGCCACTGCTCCTTCTGGCAAACTTTCTTCAGCAGCTACCAAAAGAACAAAGGAAAAGGAAATTGTTTCCTTTCTTCTTTTCCCTCCACTGGGTTTGTCAAGGACAAATTTTCACGATTTTGCCTTTTATAGCACATAAGTGTGCTGGCTATGGATTCCACAATGGGAGAAGGAAATGCAAACAAGTTTGCCAAGAGAAAGCACGGATGGGATAAAAAAACAAAAAAGGAACAAAATGAAAGGGAACTAGATGAGATGTAAGATGACAAATCTATGACACTGGAAAATTCTCACGCTTTCCACAATTCCCTGGCTCTTATTTTGAATATTAGAAGCCAAATCCTGCCCGCTTTGGAAAATAATTTTTTTCTAACACCTGTTGGTAGAAATTTGAAATGGGTCATAGAACTGGGGTTGCATATGCTTGGTTCATTTTGTTTTTGCAAATCTAAAAGTAGTGTTTCAGACCTTTATTTCAATTCTTTTGAGCTATCCAACCTTCTGATTTTATCTAAGCTCTTCCAAAAAATGTTACCTGTTACCAGCATTGACTTCTAGAAGGGGCTTACATCAAAAATTCCCATGTACAGGAGTGTTAATGAATTGCAGTAGTTTACATCTGTTTATCTTCTTTCGTTTTATGCATAAAGAACCAACTCCATCAAGTTTCTTAAGCATATGCCCAATTTTAGCAAGGGATGAAACACCAAGGCTACGTCTACACTAAGACAAAACTTCAAAATGGCCATGCAAATGGCCATTTTGAAGATTACTAATGAGGCACTGAAATGCATATTCAACGTCTCATTAGCATGCCGCCAGCCGCAGCTCTTCAAAATTGCCACGTTTTGCTCCCACGTGGCTTGTCCAGATGAGGGTCCTTTTCAAAAGGACCCCACCAACATCAAAATCCCCTTATTCCTATGAGCCATGCAGGAGTGAAACACGGCAATTTCAAAGAGCCATGGCCGGCGGCATGCTAATGAGGTGTTGAATATGCATTTCAGCACCTCATTAGTAATCTTCAAAATGGCCATTTGCATGGCCATTTTGAAGTTTTGTCTTAGTGTGGACACGGCCCAAGAGTCAATGTGACTACTTATGTACCTGTGTACTACTTATATACTTACTACATAAGTGCCAGACTGCTCTTCAAATTCTGGTCCAACAAGCCACTTCTTTCTTCTCATTCTAATCAATCCTTAAGACTCTCCTTTCCTACAGTCTTCATAAGAAATGAGACAGAAAAATGTATTATTATTTTAGGAAAATGTTTTGAGTTGAACCACCTGAATTTAGTAGTTATGTGATATTATTGCTATAAAAATGGTCTCCCCACTTCATCTCTTTCCTACAGTTTGTTACTCCCAATGGCAGCATCATGTTTAAAATTAGCTTATAAGACCTCTGGAGCTAGAATCCTTGCCTTTTCATTAGCTCCACAAAGAAGGCCTACATATATGAACATTTTAAAAAGTAATAATAATTCCATGTGTTTAAATGCATATTTACTAACAATACACAGCTAAAATGCTGTCACTGTTGGTATGCAGCCACCTCTACAGTGGAACACTAAGGGAAAACAAATCTTTTCAGGCTAAAAGCAGAGAAGAAACCTTTGTTAAAGTGAAGCTACAGAAAGAATTTTGGGTAAACAGCATTTAATTACAAAGGATGATTTGGCTGGGATACCCGAACTCCTGTCCCCCACCACTCCCCCCACAAAAAAAAGTTTCATAGGATCTTAAAGGTCAGTGCATCAATGTTCTCTCTCTTAAAAGCAACCAATAGTGAAAGTGAAAACAAAATAAAAGACGAGTAATATATACTGTTCCTACCTTCTCATGTGTAACACAATTCAGTCAGTTAAAAACAAAACTAACAGAAGGAATGATGTGGAAAAATATTCATTTTGATTTTAACTCCAATTTATATTATCTTTGAAACAGATGTCAGTTACACATATTTATATAGAAAGAAAAATTAAGTACCATAAATCTCAAATAAAAAGAAGATTTCTATAGAAGGGGGGGACAGTTGAAAATTGTAGCCACATATAAAAAGGCACTGCAGTTGTTTCTGAAAGCTATTCTGTACTAGTTCATTACCCAGCAAAAACCAATATTATCTGGGTAACTTCCCTCCACCCCACAAAAATACATTGGTGATGAGATACTGAGGCTTTCAATTCTAGGTCACCAATTTGAATGAGCACTAACCAGATTGCTAGTGACCAACTGTTATTGTTCCCATCTGACAGCTCTTTACTAGGCTACATGAAATGAGGTGGAAGGCTTCATTTGGTTCCTAATGGACAGGTGTTCACAATACAAAAAACATCTTTACATTTGGGACTTAATGGATTCCTTACTGGCAGTCAAAAGAGAAGACAATGGATGGAACTGGCATGGAAAATGAAAAACTTGCTCATCCCTACAGATGGTCACAGGTCATGAATGAGGCCCATTTATGGAAGAGGATAGAATCTTGCACTAAGTGTGAGCTGGAACTGTTCTGTCTCTCTGTACATACAATAAATCTGAGGAAAAAGCATTTAATATAGAGCTACTCACTTTATGGAAGCTCCCATTTGGCTACTTTAGGCAAGATGTTGCTCAATATGCTGGCTTTAGTGAATCCCTTTCTGAGGTGCCTCTTTCTTCTTCATTGAATATGGAAGCTTGGTGCCAAATTCAGGCTTTAAGTATCTCAGGCTGCATCTACACTACGAGATAAAATCCATTTTATTAAAATAGATCTCTTAACAAATTTTATCCATTCAATTTTGACCATCTTCACCTTCCCACATGCTCCGCACAAAATCGACTTACTGCTGCCACACGCAAGCACCTTAAATCGCGTGCGGCAGCAATGTACTGTGGGAACCTTTCCCACGGTTCCCTGTGCCCCATAGCATTCTGGCCCTGCAAGTAGATGAGGGTGTATGATGACATCTTCCCACATTTCATTCCCCTTTTTCCCCTGCCATGTCAAGTATGTTTACGTAGACATGGGCTCTACACTGAAATTCGAATGAATCATTCACAGTTATGGCTTGGGGCAGCTAAAAGACCCCAGAAAACAGCCAGGTTTGGACCCGCCAGAAAAAGACCTCAGGACAAGAATATTCCCCACCGCAAGCCTTACTTCAAAAACTGGAAATTGTATAGCTTCTACGTTGCCTTCATTGAAACATGCACGCTCAAGGTGCCTAAAAACCCCCCAGCTACAGCCAGCACCCAAAAATGATGACTTTGGCAGCCCTGAAAACCATGACATCAGATAAACCAGATAGGCCGTGTCTACACTAGCCCCAAACTTCGAAATGGCCACGCAAATGGCCATTTCGAAGTTTACCAATGAAGCGCTGAAATGCATATTCAGCGCTTCATTAGCATGCGGGCGGCAGCGGCGCTTCGAAAATGACGCGGATTGCCGCCGCGCGGCGCGTCCAGACGGGGCTCCTTTTCGAAAGGACCCCACCTACTTCGAAGTCCCCTTATTCCTGTCAGCTCGTGGGAATAAGGGGACTTCGAAATAGGCGGGGTCCTCTCGAAAAGGAGCCCCGTCTGGACGAGACACGTGGCGGCAAGCGGCGGCAATTTTGAAGCGTCGCTGCCGCCCGCATGCTAATGAAGCGCTGAATATGCATTTCAGCGCTTCATTAGTTAACTTCGAAATGGCCATTTGCGTGGCCATTTCGAAGTTTGGGGCACATGTAGACATGGCCATAAAGACCCCCCCAGCTACAGCCAGCGTTGAAAATCATGACTGCCTAGGGAGACTTCCCACAGCCACCTAAGAGAACCCAGACAACAGCCAGCCCCCAAAAAACATGAGGGAAGGGAGGAGAAGTGGGGGTCAGGACAAAATGTAAACAGCTGAAAAGAAGGTTCTCATCCTATCACACAAGCACAACCCCCACCCGCAGCCTACCTGCCGCATGGTATGGGGGCAAAGCAGTGGCTGGCACCAGGCAGCACAGAAGAAAAAGGGCAGCCAGTAGGGGTATACACAGAACCACAGGACCCCACCCCCCATCCCCACCAAGCTACTAGCAAAGGAAAAGAGAGAAAATTTTTCAGCCTTTCATGACACTACAGCCACGGGCTTCCAGGTGCTGAATTGTAAAGGTCTTCCTGTTGCCTAATTCCTCCACACCTGAGAGCAATGGAGATGTAAGAGGCCAGAGTGGAGAACTGGTGGACATTGTGGGGCACCTACAGGACTTCTCTGGAGGCTGATGAATTTGATTTAAAGACATGGTGCACCCTCACTACCCTCCATTCGGAATTCTATTTGAACTGAATGCTACACCTGTCAGGCTACTACAATTTTAAGATTTTGACATTATGTTGATTTTAGTGCTCCATAAATCAAGCTAATGGAATGTACAGTGAGGACAGGCACTTGGAAAAATCAGGCTTGATGACTTAAAATTGATTTTATCTCATAGTGTAGAAGCAGCTTCAGTGATTCTCTAGACTCTACACAGACAGGCACCTAAGGGCATCATTCGACAAACAACTGTTGTGCAGCATGCTGGGACCAGAGGGAAAGTGGGGGTGGATATCAACCCAACTCTAGATGCTGCAGTGATCTGTGTGGGCTCCACTGATGGGCATTAACAGTGTGTGATTCATAGATTCCAAGGTCAGATGGTCCGCTTATGATCAACTAGTCTGGCCTCCTGTATTACACAGGCCACAGTACTTCCCCAGAACAAATCCTAGAATATATCCTTCAGGGGAAAAAAAAAAACTTTGATCTAAAATTTGGAGAATTCACTACAACCCTGGATAAATTGCTCAAGTCATTAATTAGTCTCAACATTAAATTTTTTTTTATTTACAGTCAGAATTTATTTAGCTTCAGCTTCCAGTCATGCAATCATGCTATTTGTTTCTCTGCTAGACCAAAGAGGTTATTATTAGATATTTGTTTCCTATGTAAATTCTTCAAAACTGTGATCAAGTCCTCATTAGCCTTCAGTTTATCAAACTGAATAGATACAGCTCCTTGTGTCTACTGTCACTATACAGCATGTTTTCTAACCTTTTAATCATTCTCGTGGCTCTTCTCTGAATTCTCTCCTGTTTATCAACATCTTTCTAGAAATGTGTCCAGAACTGAACACAGTATTCCAGCAGCACTCACACCAGTGCCACATGCAGTGGTAAAATAATCTCTCTACTCTTACTTGAGGTGCCCCTTCATCAATGCCTGCATTTCGAGATTACATTAACTCTCTTGTCAAGCTGATTATCAGCCAAAACATCCAAACCTTTTTCAGATTCTCATCTTTCCAAGATGGGTCCCTTATCCTTTAAGTATCATGTATATTATTTGTCTCTACAGGTACACATTTTGTCTAATAAGACACACATTTTTTCTTGCGTTCAGTTTCCTAAACAATCCAGATTGCTGTGACTGGAGCAACATGTCCCACTTCATTATTTACCATTCTCCCAATTTGCGTCAGTGATGATTTTATGCTTTCTTGCAAGTCAAAAATGTTAAATAGTGTAGAGCCAAAAACTGATCCCTGTGCATCCCCCTGAAAAGCACACCCACTCAGTGATAGTTTTCCCTCTACATTTTAACACTTAGCTAGGTTTTACTCTATTTAATACCTACCATATTATTGTGGGGGCAGAGGCGTATTTTACTCTAAATGGCATGCTGCGTCAAATCAAACATCTCAGTATATTAAGTTAACAGCATAAGCTTTATCAATCAAACTTTTAATCCCGTAAGAAAAAGATATCAAGTTAGTTTGACAGGATCTCTTTTCCTTAAATTCATGTTAATTGGCATTAATTATATTACCACCCTTTAATGCTTTATAAATTGAGTTCTATATCAGCCTCTCCATTATCTGGCCTGCATCCATGTCAGGCTGACAGGCTTACATTTACCCAGGACATCCTGCTTAGCTTTTTAAATACTTGGCATAATATTAGCTCTCTTTCAGGCTGTCTCTACACTAAGACAAAACTTTGAAATGGCCATGTTAATGGCTGTATTGAAGAATACTAATGAGGTGTTGAACTGAATATTCAGAGCCTCATTAGCAGTAGGACGCTTCCAGCCATGGCGCTTCCAAAACGCCACTTTGGAAAGTGTGCGGGTCGGCGTTGCAATATGGGGGTCCTTTTCGAAAGGACCCCGCACATTTCAAAAGCCCGTTACTCCTCTCAGCTGAGAGGAACAAGGGGATTTTGAAATGTGTGGGATCCTTTCGAAAAGGACCCCCTGTGTAGCCACGCTGAGCTGTGCACGCTTGAAAGTGGTGCTTTCAAAGTGCCGCGGCCAGAAGCATCTTAATTCTAATGAGGTGCTGAATACTCAATTCAGTGCCTCATTAGTATTCTTCGATTTGGCCATTAGCATGGGCATTTTGAAGTTTTGTCTCAGTGTAGACACAGCATTAGTGTTTTGGAACTTCCACAATGCTCCAAAACTTATTGCAAATCAACATTAATGGCCCAGCAAGCTCCTCAGCCAGCTCTATTAGAACCCTTAGATGCTAGTTATCTGGACCCACTGATTTAAAAATGCCTAACTTTTCTGTTCAACAGCCCCTACAAATATTAGGGGAATGAAAAGAGTGTTATCACCATATAAGAAAACTAGATTATGTTTTTTCCTGAAACACAAAATAGAAATATTTATTGAACACTTCCCTTTCTGCACTATTACTGTCAGAATCCTTTTTGTTTCTAATATATTTCAAAAAACCCTTACTGGGCTGATCACTTTTGGTCATAAATGTCTCCTAGGCTGCGTCTACACGTGCACGCTACTTCGAAGTAGCGGCACTAACTTCGAAATAGCGCCCGTCACGTCTACACGTGTTGGGCGCTATTTCGAAGTTGAAATCGACGTTAGGCGGCGAGACGTCGAAGTCGCTAACCCCATGAGCGGATGGGAATAGCGCCCTACTTCGACGTTCAACATCGAAGTAGGGACGTGTAGACGATCCGCGTCCCGCAACATCGAAATAGCGGGGTCCTCCATGGCGGCCATCAGCTGGGGGGTTGAGAGATACTCTCTCTCCAGCCCTTGCGGGGCTCTGTGGTCACCGTGGGCAGCAGCCCTTAGCCCAGGGCTTCTGGCTGCTGCTGCTGCAGCTGGGGGTCCGTGCTGCATATACAGGGTCTGCAACTAGTTGTTGGCTCTGTGTATCTTGCACTGTTTAATGAAAGTGTGTCTGGGAGGGGCCCTTTAAGGGAGCGACTTGCTGTTGAGTCCGCCCCGTGACCCTGTCTGCAGCTGTGCCTGGCTCCCTTATTTCGATGTGTGCTACTTTGGCGTGTAGACGTTCCCTCACTGTGCCTATTTCGATGTTGGGCTGAGCAACGTCGAAGTTGAACATCGACGTTGCCAGCACTGGAGGACGTGTAGACGTTATTCGTCGGAATAGACTATTTCGATGTCGCAACATCGAAATAAGCTATTTCGAAGTTGGGTGCACGTGTAGACGTAGCCCTAGTGTCCTTTTGCTTCTCTTATAAATTTTCTACAATATCTAACTTCTGATTGATATTCATGAATATTAACTCCCCCTTTCTTCCATTAGTAATAATAACAATTTTGAAACAAAAAAATTGACCTGGCTTAGATGTGTAGTGAATGCAGTGATGAACATATACAAGTTACACCTCTGACATCCCATCCGGATGCTGCTGGACCAGAGAGCCTGGAGGTTTGAAAGAGGACCCAGGGACACCCAGGAAGCAGTGTCCTGGCTCCCAGCCTGGCCACAGCTCCAGTAGTGGCCCCGGCTCTCATCCCTCCCATGGCTGCCATGGCAGAGCTGGGGCCACGGCAGCCCCACGGCAAGGCTGAGAGCTGGGGCTGCCAGGGCAGGACAGGGGGCTGAGACAGGGCAGCCCAGCAGGGCCATTGGCAGGATGCCAGCCGAGGCTGGCAGAGGAGCCAGTGGCAGGTTCAGGGAGTGGCAGCAGGCGACCACCCCTGGTCTGGCAAATTCCCTTGTTCAGGACCAATCTGGTTCTGAGGCTGCCAGACCAGTATGGTCCAAACTATGATCCACACAGTCAGTTTCCAGAAAGGTAGTTGCCACAAACTAATAAACTAATTGTTTGTGTACAGTGCTCCTTTTTTCCTTCTTCTTCTTTTTGTGCTGGTATTTGCCAGTACTGAGTACCAGCACCTCAGCAGCCCCTGCCAAGGGACTGGCTAGGGCTGAGGGGTGGGGAGCCGGCTGAGTACCAGCTCCTCTTTTTTTAAGAAAAGAGGCATTGTTTTCGTAGATAAGCCCAAACTCTCTTTGGAACAGTAGCCCTCAGTGTCTACAACAGCTCTAAGGCTATTCCTAGATTAAAGGGATTTGCTGTCAGAAGTTGACAGAAGATATCTGTCGACAGATTGCATCAAGATTACAAAGCAGATCACTCTTTCCATCTTCTCTATCGACAGAGACTGGCCAGCTTGCCCGGCCACTCTCTTGACAAAACAGCCACCAGGAAACACAGCAGACAGGATCAAAGGTCACCATTGCCTTCCATAGTACAGTCTAACGATTAAGAACCAAATGAATCACTTAGGCAGTTGAGGTGATTTAAAAAACTCCACGACACACCTATCCTCATCTTTAGGAGACTGGATACCCTCAAAAATCCATCTGAAATAAGTATGAGTTAGGTGCTTAACCTGTTTAGGCACTATTGAAAAACCCACTGGGTGTCTATCTGCATCTTTAGGTACCTGAACACCTTTGAAAATCTGGCCTGTGATGAAAATTTTTCCCAGAGGCTTTTAAAGCTAAACTAAACAGCATTACATAGTATATGGTAGGGACCAATCTGCACAGGCAGAGAAATACCCTAAATTACCTCATATTGTAGGTACTATTCATTTCCAATTTATTTTAATCAAAGAAAACAATTAGACTCATCTACAGATTTCATTTTCTTTTGCTGTCAGTTTCACACTTTCATGAGACCTAAATTTCTTTTAAAAGGAAAAACATACATCTTGTGACTTCTTGATATAGAAGATAGACACAGGCTACATCTACATTACAACATAAGTTTGAACCTGCTTACTCTGAAGTACAACTTTGACATAAGCAACATTGATGTAGAGCGTCTGCGCACAAAAAGCACACTTCCCTTACTTCAAAGTGAAGCGTCTACACAGCAACAGCCCCTACTTCAAAGTAAGGGGCCAGGGTATGATGTAGGCAGGGTTTGCATTGCCAACAAGCCCTTTTGGGCTTGCAACCAGCCGACCCCTTAAAGGGCCCCTCCCAACAGCCGCACCCTGCACATGCTCAAGGTTGCCAAGCTGCAGACAGGAGGGCTGACCACATGCTGGGCAGCAGAGCTGCACACCAGATGCTCCCCAGGGAGGACCTCTTCTTCACCCTGGCCAGCCTGCTGGCAGCCATGCTTTTTCACCGGCATGGCCAGGTCACCTACATGGGACCCATACCCTCCAGGACCTGGCCAGGGCCCTGCTGCCCCTACCCTGGGCCCCCTGATCTGGAGCCAATGGGCCTTCACCACCAGCACTGAGTGGTGTCCTGTGCCGCCAGGCCCAGCGGGATGGGGTCCGGGTCCAGGAGGCCTTGTGCCAGGCCTCTGCCGAGGGCCTAGGGGGTTGGAACCCCACTCCGCTGGCCCCCACAAAGCTCCCCTGCTGCCCGATGGTCTGTGAGTCCCCAGATGCTGAGGGGGTTCTGCCTGGCATGGATCAGCCCATTTTCGCTTCCCCTCCATCCCCAGGCATGTGGGCTGTGGGTTTGTTCTGTGGAGGGAGAGGTGGCATTCCCAGGCTTTGTGACATCCTGATCGCCCCATACCTACAAGCTGCAACCTCCCAGGCAAGACTCATCTTGATGATGCCTGGCTGGGTGTCCCGGAAGGGTGGGTGACGACGAGGGTCCCACTGCTGGAACCCTCATCATCGTCCTCGGTCTCTGTGGGCCGGCCCCCGCGTGGGGGGCTGCTTATGCTAGAGGGGCCCACCTCATCATCGGTGTCCACCGGGGTGGGCGGTAGTGTCCACAACGTGTTCCGGGGTGGTTGCCTCCCTCGGCCCCAGCAGCCTGTGCAGCTCCCTGTAGTGGGGGCAGTGTGCAGACTGTGCCCCCATCTGGCTGGCAGCGTCGCAGGCTTTACAGTACACCTGCCTCAGTTCTTCAACTTTGATCCAGACACTGCTGCTGGTGCTTTCAGGGTGGACTCAGGTGGTGAGCCCACTGCCAGCCTGTCATAGGCCACTACGTTGCACTGGCAGGAGCCGGTTTGCCAAAGGACCTCCTCTTCCCCCCACGAGGCGAGGAAGTCCTTCAGCTCCCTTTTGGTCCAGGAGGGTCCAATCCTGGCACACCCCTTGCCCTAGAGCCATTGGATTTGTCATCTGGGGCCCCTGGGGTAGGGGGTCCTGCTATGCTGCCATCATGGTCAGACAGCATGAGTGCTAACTGGAGCCTCAAGCAGGGGCAGTCCAAGTGGGAGCTTATGTTGCCCCTGCTTGTGGCATGCTGTCAGCTTCCTGCCTGGGGTTGCGGGGGAGCTGCTTCCTGTCAGGCAGCCGGCAGGGACTATAGAGCCCTGCCTGGGCTGGCCAGGCTCCGGGGGGAGGGGGAGGGGCTGCCATGACGGACATTTTACTTCAAAGTAGTGAGTACAGAATGTCTACACACCTGCTACCTCAAAGTAGGGCACTACTCCACTCCCAGGAATGGAGTAGTGACTTCAAAGTTAACTTGGAAGAAAGGAAAAGTGTGTGTAGACACTCTGCAGGCTACTTCAAAGTAGCCCCTTACTTTGAAGTTAGTTTCCAAGTTATTTTGTAGTGTAGACACAGCCACAGAGCATCACACAAAATAAAATTATTTGGATCTGAAGAGCAGAAGAAAACTCAACTTATGTCCAGGCAGTTTTAAAGAGGAAAAATTGCATGCTGGCTTTCTTTGGTGGGTTCAAGAGGTATTGAATGTTACTTTCCTGTACTTTAGGTTTTAGTACATTATTCCTATGAGGTGTTTCCACCCTTGTTCTTAGAGTCGACTTCCTGAACGTGCCAAATTTAAATTTACACTCAGTCCTCTAGACACGTTTTTCATTTTCCATGGAGTCATTGTTTTTGTTCTGTACTGTAAGTTGCATGACCTAAAATTAACAATTTATCATGCTGCTCAGCTAAGAAAAAATGTGTCTGTACAATGGAAAATGTTGCAGAAGGTTCCACGTGTGTAGCCAAAGTGTATCTAAAATCAGCTTTCACAGCAAGGGTCAGTCCTTTATTTATTTGTTTCAAGAAAAGAAGAACAACTTGGCAGGAATCCGGTAACTAATGGGACAAAGCCCGGTCAACTACCAAGGGCATCCAAATACCACCAGATATTGCCATCATTAGTACGTAATGATGCAATGTACATTTAAGCATCGCACTTAAAAGATGTCAAAGCACTATGTGAAACTACTCAAAAAAATTGCTTTACCTGTCACGGAAATGTTGATGAGCAGGTCTGCTAACAGGGGGAGGGGCATTAAGGGAGCAGTTGCCCCCAGGCTGAGCATTTCACAGAGCCACAGAGCCCAGCTGCCACTGCTGTTGAAGTAGTAGCAACAGCCTGAGTTCTGGACCCTTTGAAACACCGCATAGCATTGTGTCGCCACTCCACATGTCACTTTTAGGGAGCATGAGGGGGGGCCAGGGCTGACTGCCCTAAGACCCACCCCTTCTGCCCTTGGCCTCACCCCTACAGGGAGCAGGGACCCCCTCCCACCTTGTCCCTGGCCCCACAGCAGTTACCAGCGCTGATGTTGACAGCTCTCATGGGTGTACCATGGCAGTTCTTAGCAGTTCAACTGCATAAACTCTCAGGACATTAAAGAATATTGTAGTCAATTTAAACTACCCGGATAATTTAGGAATGCATGCTACAGAACTGCAGGTATCCCCTCTCCATCTCTAAAGCTGCAATAGCCTTCCTAAGCCAGCAAAAAGAAAAAGAGATCCTAGATTCAGAGTTACAGCTGGGAAGCATTAAGAGAGGCTTACAAGTGAGCTCTCTTTTCAACAAGGTACAGCAGTCCCCAACAGCAGAATGACCACAGATTCCGTTCACTATTCATTGGACCCAGCCTGCCCTATAAGCAAAATTAGCACATGTAGGGTGCGTCTACACTAGGAACTAACTTCGAAGTTAGGCACTACTTTGAAGTACCCAGCAGAGTCTACACACATTTTCCCTTGCTTCAAAATTAACTTTGAAGTAGGGAGCCCAACTTTGAAGTCCTTACTCCATTTCCAAGAATTGAGTAGTGCCCTACTTCACTGTTTAACTTCAAAGTAGGGTGTGTGTAGATGCTCAGCTTCAAAGTTGCTTACTTCAAAGTTGTACTTCAAAGAAGTAAGCAACTTCAAAGTTATTTTTGTAGCGTAAACACACCTGTAGTGTTGAAGAGTTACCACACCCTTTCTGCAGTAAGACACAAGCCCAGGACTGGCCAGTTAGATATTAATAATATGATCAGCTATGAAATATCTGAAGACATCATTACAAATGTGCATCAGTTTTTTTCTGCCCAAACCTAAGTTTGCTGCCTTGAGCTTTGAGTGACTTCCTTATAAGACTGTGACCCTACATTATATATACTGAAGAATGAAGGTGAGGTCGAGTCACAGGGAGACAAATCTGCATCCTTTCATGGTGACACAATAAGCATCACTCCAAGCAATGTAGCCTGAGGACAGAGAATTAAACAACAACAACAAAACAATAATAATAATAATAATAATGTAAGCTATTTCATAAGCTCTGATTTCTGAATTTAAAACATCCCTTCCAGCAGCCAAAGGTACAGTTCTCTTTATGAAGGACAGCCACAGGAGACAAGGGCTACGTCTACACGTGAAGCCAACATCGAAATAGCTTATTTCGATGTAGCAACATCGAAATAGGCTATTTCAATGAATAACGTCTACACATCCTCCAGGGCTGGCAACGTCGATGTTCAACTTCGACGTTGCGCGGCACCACATCGAAATAGGCGCTGCGAGGGTACGTCTACACGCCAAAGTAGCACACATCGAAATAAGGGTGCCAGGCACAGCTGCAGACAGGGTCACAGGGCGGACTCAACAGCAAGCCGCTCCCTTAAAGGGCCCCTCCCAGACACAGTTGCACTAAACAACACAAGATACACAGAGCCGACAACTGGTTGCAGACCCTGTGCATGCAGCATGGATCCCCAGCTGCTGCAGCAGCAGCCAGAAACCCTGGGCTAAGGGGTGCTGCCCACGGTGACCATAGAGCCCCGCAGGGGCTGGAGAGAGAGCATCTCTCAACCCCCCAGCTGATGGCCACCATGGAGGACCCGGCAATTTCGACGTTGCGGGACGCGGATCGTCTACACGGTCCCTACTTCGACGTTGAACGTCAAAGTAGGGCGCTATTCCGATCCCCTCACGAGGTTAGCGACTTTGACGTCTCGCCGCCTAACATCGAAGTTAACTTCGAAATAGCGCCCGACGCGTGTAGCCGCGAAGGGCGCTATGTCGAAGTTAGTGCCGCTACTTCGAAGTAGCGTGCACGTGTAGACACAGCTAAGGAGGCAATTTACATGCATACTGAATACATTTCCTTCCAGACTCAAAAGCAGATCCCTTTGACATAAACATTTCAGGAGGAACAATTTATGCTCTCTTATCTCTTTGTACATCCCATATATGCCCCTAGCTCCACTTCCTAAGGCTACTACAGTTACCATAGAAGGTTGACAGCTCCAGGTCAATCTTCCAGAGTGCCATTTTGTGCATGCTCAAAAAGGGACATTCCAGGGTGGACATCGACCCTGGAACTCCTTTTGAGCCACAAGGATTAAGGAAGATCGATGGGAGGGGCAGTCCCATCGACCTTCTGTTGTGAAGACAGGCACGGAAGTCAATTTTTGGTACGCATTTAGCATACCAAAAATTGCATAGCAGCCATCAACCTTCAAGGCAAGTGTACATGTAACCTTATATTGCCACCCAAGGAGAAGCTTCTCATTTTCACTTTCCTTATCGTCTCAAATCTTATGCGTTAGTTTCATTCTTAGTATTCAAATAGAAATTCTTAAATTAGCCAGGATAAAGAAACAGATATTTGGCAAATTATCTTATCATTGTGTGCACTATGTACATATACATGCAATGAGATTAGTATGCATGTATATAAACACACATTCACAATTAAACACATACACATTTTTGTAGTCACACAGATATACACACATACTATATACACAGGAGTGAAATCCAGGTAATAAATAACAGAACCCATGGTAACTTGAATTTATCATGCGTTTTGATCGTCTCATGTGTGTTCAGCCCACTAATCTGTCTATTCAAGATTTAATCTAACATTTTAACCTCTCAGCACAGCAGTTTCAAACAGCCACCTTTTTCCAAAGAAAACTATTAACAAAATATTTCACTGTGAATTTTCACCCACCATTGCTCCCCCATCCTCAAGAAAAAAAAAATTACACACCTAGTACAAGCAATTGCCAGTTGTGGACCTGTGATGGTTTGAGATCTGATATATCATAATGCTTCAGGGAGTATCAGCCTGGAAATTTCCCCTTCCTAGTGGGATATACAATATTTGCATGTAGTCCAGACAGGTGCTCAGAGATCATATTTTAAAATTGTATTGTTATGTACACGAATTTTATTTTGGATCACTTTTTGTATACGTTGAATACTATATCTTTGAATTTTCTCTATTTCTTTCTGCACATTACCTTTTATAGCAACCAGGGCTTGCCTAGCTTTACAAGTGGAGGGGAAGAAGATATAGTGACATGTGCATGTTCTGAAAATCTCTAAAAAAATCTAAAATAACCGTTCTACAAAATATGTGACAAATAGAATCCCTGATGATATGGCATGATGCGGAATAAAGGTTTTATCCATTTTGAGATGCCATAGATATTTACGGCTTTGCTAGTTATAAGTAATATGAACACCGAATTCATGATGCAGTATCCTTAATATAACATTATCATGTATTCTACATATATTTGCAATATAGGCACATGTATATGTGTGTAAAGTATAACTTCTATTTTTAGATGCATTCCAATTGAAATGTGTTTTAAGGAGGGGGCTGTACAAAGAAATAGTAGTGATTTGACACATTCAGAGCCACAAGAGCTCATGGTATGAGAGGCACAAAGGAAGGAGAATGGGAACATGAAATGAAGTGGCAAAAGGAGTAGTTAGAAGGGAGTCTGGGGCAGAACATACAAGTGGAATGGAATAAGGAATCCAGACAGCTTCAGGTGGGAATGGTGTTGTAAGCCTGGGAATGGCATTGAGTAGAGCCTAAACATAAAGACAAGAAGTTTGAATACAATGAAGACAATGAGGGACAGCTACTATGTGCCCCCTTTGAACACATATGGTCCCTTTGGTGAAATGTTTGATTCATGCCATATGGATGATTTAACATACTGACAGGGATGTTGTGAATTACATTCTCTTTTATGCTTCTCTTTTGTTACTATTGGCAAGAAATATTTCTATTTAATTCCAATCACTTTCCAATATTTCAATAGCAATCAATAGCTGAACTATATGCTAATGTGCCTATAATACAGTACAAAACATAGCCATGATCGGACCTGCTGCATGAAAACTGAGCAAACTGTCACACTTATGAAATAGTTCATGTTCAAATATAGAAGCTTGGTTATAGGTGAGAAGTGATGTAATCTGCATAGGTGGGCAACCAGATATGCATTATATCTGCACAGCTGGTTAACAGTTAGGGAAGGAAGTATTTCCTTTCCTTTAACTCTACCCATTAATTAGAGTATATTTTTAAAAAAAATAAGTCTCAGCCAATTCCTGTGTTTTTGGCCTGCACACTGAGGAATTATCTCATTTGTGACAGATATCCCATAAGGAGCTTGCTGGAAGACATGGGACAGTTCTGAAATACTTGGCCTCCTCGAGGTACCTGGGACTACTCCAGAAAATGTTATATTGACTAGAGAGAACAATTTATAATTATTTCCCTCTTCCAGCCTACCAGAAATTGAAATAATTCTGGTGTTTAAAAGGAACAGATGACCCTTTTTAGCAGTTAGTCTGAAGAGACTCATGCTATTATTTTTACCCAGTCATGACCTCCATATACAAATATACACATATGCACAAATCAGCGACTTACATTTGTATTGTATCAATCTGGAAATGGAAATATACTTACTCTGAGCTCTCACTGAGGCCCCATTTCTTCCCCTATTTAAGGAAGAATTTAAGGACATGCATGTGCTTAAGTGCTTTCCTGAATCAGCACCTAAGGAAGGTGGTAGCCATAGGGAAACAATGGCTCAATGTCCATTTACTAGAGAGAAACATTGTTAAGGCATCTGGGTTTTCTTATGTTCACTGTGAATTTAAATACTTCCCTGAAGCATTCCTGCATTAGAAACCTTACAGTAGATGTTACCCAATCATTTTCTTTCAAGAGGATTTTCAATGAAACAGTAGCATGTTTCTCGAGTGGGAGAAGTATGCTGTTAAACCAAATTGCCTGTATTTGGTAAGTTCTTCCCACTCCAGCATACATCCAAAGGAAATAACTAAAGTATTACATGGTGCAGCATCGAGACCAATTCATTGTTTATGGATTCTCACTTGGTGTAACCGCAGATTTCACTGGAGATGCCCCAATTTACTCTATGAGGATTTGACCCCATAGTACCATCCATAGGTTATATGAACAGTTTCAACCATGCTACCATCCACAAATAACAATCATCATCCACTAAATCAAATACACAGATACAATATGGTAAGACATTTTGCTCAAAACACAGACAAATTTCTCCTTCAGCTAAGGAGACTCTAGTGGTCACATACATTGCAGCAGAGCCAGCCCTTAGAAGTCTGAGATAGACATTTATGGTAGCCAGAATTTCACAACTGTTCTCTAGTAAGTACAGGAACATGTTTGGGAGACTCATTTGGTCACATATTCCCTGTTTGTTCTGTCTCTAATCTCTTGATATTTTTGAATCATATGTCATGGAATTTGCATCAGATCCAACTGTTGGAAGCTTTTTGCAAGTGTGTGCGTGTTGTAAATGCCTTTCCTGCAAGTTGTGGCAAACTCAGATAAATAGACTGGCAGGCATTTGCTAAATGTCTATTTTATTAAATTTCAGGGCTTTGTATAAATGTGTGACTTGTCTTAAGGATCATCACAGAAAATACATCCTTGGCTAGAGTAATATACCCTATTTCACTATTCTGTCTCAGTATAAGCATTTATATTATTTTGAGATTATGCACAATCCAAATTAAAACTTTATCCAAAGTTTGTGGTTGGGTCATCACATGAGTTTGTTATATTATAATAATAACAAATAGATTCCCCTAGTGGGCCAAGCATACAAAGAGGTATGAGGTCAAATCCTCCCTGTATTGAAACGGCAAGGACTTTTGCCAGTGACCACAGTGAAACCAGGGTTTCATTAACGGTTCCTGTCTGAAAGAGATTTCGATACAACCAGGTCATGGCAGAACATGGTTGGAAGTGGAGAGAAGTGTCAACAGACACAGCATCAGTTCGAAGTAGCTACCTACAGGCCTTGTGCATCACAGTTAATTATTTGTTCTGAAGATATATAAAAATAAATATCAATATAGAGAGGAGTAAAAATAAATTTGGATGCTGTAAAGTTAGTCATCTAAATCCAAATTACATAAATAAATGCCTCAATTTGCAATGCAGAGGAACAATGACAGGGCCCAAAGTTCAATAAAAATACCAGTCACTCAATACTTCTGAAAATCATGCTACTTATTTTAGTGCCTAAGTATGGATTTAAGTACTTAACCTCAGGCACTTTGGTTTGATAATTTTGGCCTCTAACTTCTCTTGACCTCAGTTTCCACATCTATCATATGGGGCAATATACTAGATATTCCTTAAGTTTCATTCCTTTCCCTCTGAATGGCCCAAGTAGGGCTTTAGGAGCCTAATGCAGGCATCCAGCTTCAAGATCTTAGATTGATTTGCCCAGATGGCAAATCAGTGACTGAGAAGAAACAGATCCTAAGAATTCTGAATCCCTTTCCCTTGGTCACGCTCAAAGGCTGTATCTACACTACAAAAATAACTTCGAAGTTGCTTACTTCAAAGTACAAGTTCGAAGTAGAGCGTCTACACACACCCTACTTTGAAGTTAAACTTTGAAGAAGGGCACTACTCCATTCTCAAGAATGGAGTAAGGACTTCGAAGTTGGCTCCCTACTTCGAAGTTAACTTTGGAGTCAGGGAAATTGTGTGTAGACTCTTTGCTGGCTACTTCGATGTAGTGCCTAACTTCAAAGTTAACGTGAAAGTTAGTTCCTAGTGTAGATGCACCCACAGTTGAGAAGAACCTGTTCCCAGCTGTGTAACAGCATATATTTCACACAACCTGTGCGTTTTGAGGACAGAAGAGGAATATATTCAGCTCTGCATCTTTCTGATTGTTCAGTTAATACCTAGGGTTTAAAATAGAAGAGAGGAATGAACTTGAAGAGCCATCAGTGAATAACCCTCCAAACTTCCAGCACTGAACTGTTCATAATGGTTTGAATTTGCCTATTGTGGTTGCATCAAAATTTATTGAAGTCCAGCATGTGCTCACTTTTTCCTGTGAAAAATTAACTGAAAGGGCACTTCACATCTGCCCCTCCAAAAAACAAGTTTACTTATTTGGCAAACTTTGTTTAAAAATCTGTTTCTTCCAAAGATTCATCCTTTGGTTGGGTTTTTGTGTATGTTATTGCTTTTTTCCCCCTATAGTTCCTCTCTCTTCCCATCTGTTGACCTCAGTTTAGCACTTAGCTTCCAACTTACTTTGCCAAAAATGTATAAAACCAGGGGCGCCTGCTCCAATCTCTTTGTGACTTGTAACTATATCATTAAACTGACATTTGCTCCATTATAAAGAAGTCCTTGTAAGTTTAATTAGACTCTTCTGCTCCATTTGTTCTTGTGCAGTTGCAAGCGTGAAGTAACGTCTCCAAATGGAATGATAGGGAATGGTCTTGATTAACAGGTTGTGTGAGGAGCCAGAAAGCTGGGTAGAGTTTCTCTCAGTCACCACATCTGTGTTTTCCTCATATAAGGACCTCCCCAGGCAAAATAATATTAATTATAAAGCATTTCTCTGGTGGCCACCTCTGCCATCTTCCAGTCTTGACTTTTGGACTCTCCTAGCAACAACCTTCCAAAAAGTAAGAGCAGCAGGCAGGGAGAGCACTCCCTTCTGTCTCAGGACTTTAGCCATGAATCTAGGGAAAATAGCAACTCAGCCATACCTCATATTTTCATGTGCATATGGCAGTTATTTCCAGCTTCTCCTACTACTCTGGCACTTATTTGTCATGCTTATATGTGATTTGTGCATAAAAAATGGGTTTAAAAAGCAGAATCAAACAGAAGGTTTACATTTTCATCATCTGGGAGCGGGTGTTCACTTTTACCTCAAGAGGACAAGTGAAGAAAAAAGAACCTATATCAAAGGCAGCACTAGAAATTTTGATGGAAACAGTTTCACAACTAGATAAGAAAGTGGTGTGGAAGTAGACAAACAGGTGTCAAATGAAGTATACACACTTTTTATCTGCACCACAGAAAGAAATAACAGGGGGACGTGGGGAAGAAAAGGAAAGGGAGGTAAAGAAAAAATGTTCATTAGAACTTCATCCAGATTTAAGAAATAATTAAGATCACCAGCTCTGCCATTTTCCTGGCTTTGAACACTATAATAACTATTAAAGACATCTCTGTGTGACCATTTCCATTCATGGCAGTGACCTGAAAGTGATTAAGGTTACAAAAAAGTCTCAGTTTTTAATTTTACTAAGCAATGAGATTTTCTATTCATTGTTTTTGATAGTTTTGGTTTTCCCATAGAAGGGACCTCATGGTTTCACAAGTGGAGCAAACTATCAATGTAAGTGCTTGCCTTTTTATTTATGACATAATCAAAACTCACTGAAGTAATCAAGTAGGTTAGTACACAGGGAATGCAAAACTGACCCATATAGGTATCTTAATTGTCAAGATTGCTAACTCCTTACATGCTTCTCCAGACTTGTACTGGAGTCTTTTGAAGAAGTTATTACAAAACAGATAAAGCAAACTAACGAATAATTTATACCTCCAAAACGCATTAGAAGAGACAATTAATTAAACTGTTTAACCACTGAATGAAAGGTGAGTCTTTTTATGGATTAAAAATCTGTTTTAGAGAGAGAAAGCAGAATATGAACATATGGCTAATATTGTGGGCAGAAATCCCATTGAACTTGAACCTTCTTTCACAGCACAAAACTATCTGGGATACATTAGAGATTGTGAAGTTTCCCAACTAGAGAATCATCACTAATGATTTTTGTTGATGGTTTCGGGATTGTCTCTTTCTACATCTCCTTTGAAACCTGGTGTTTACATCACAAGCTGTTCAAATTACTATGCAGTTGTAAAGCCATCTCGGCACCTCTGAAACACAGTATTTCAAAGTAGGAATCTAGAAACAGAGAAAACTAAAATTAATGTCAGGCACTTCCGATAGCTTTCCTCTTATTGTCGTGCCTGACATCAGACAGGAACCCCATGGTAGAGTTGGAAACAGAAGGCAGACCTCTCAAATCCCAGTCCAGTGCCTAAGTCATAATGTTGTGTTCTGATGTTGAAAAAATAATTTTCCTGGTAGCTCCCATAGTTTGTTAAGTGCTGGACACACTCAGAAGATCGAATACCTGCCCTGAACTGCTTGCGCTTCAGAAAGACAAAAGATCACAACGAACTGTTCATCCCTCACAGGCCACATCCTGCAGAGAATTCCTCTGGGCAGTGGAAATTGTCTGTTGGTCATCACTGGTTGTTTTACGGAGAGACTCCAGCTCTGCAGTTCTCCAGCTTAGAATCTCAGAGCCCTCTATCAACATTAATGAACTGAGAATCAGAATGTTCAAAAGTTCACTAATGATTCTGCATACCTCATTTAGGACATTCACATCTCAAGTTGAAAGTCATTTTGAAATTTTCTAATTGAGCTACCCCCAAAAGTGTCTTCTTTTGAAAATGTGAAATGATGTAATTTACTCAGGATTGCCACCCAGGTCAATTTTGGCTCACTTCTGCCTCAGCCCACAAAGCCAGTTTTTCCTGCTATTTTTTTTTTAAGAAAACACAAAAGAAATGGCTTAATTCTAATTTGAACATGAAGCACTGTCATCTGATTTCATTTTTCCCCACTTTTCCTACACACAAACAATACTTTCTTGGCTTGTTTATTAACAGTTTTCCATTTTACACTGTCTACGAGGACTAATATCCAGGCAACTACACAGAGATTGAGAAACAAGAGCTTTCAATTCATATGTGCCTCTTCCTTCAGAGATCCCTTTCACCGCCAAAGAAAATCCCAAACAATAACAAACCAAAAAAAACTAAACTTTTGGCTAGATTTCCCAAAACTAATTTTATCTGTCATGAGCTGCTATTTTCTGTCTGAGAGAGGAATTGTTCCCAACTTAAAAAAAAAAAGGAAAAGATGCAAAATATACTCAAAGCAACATCTGTTTCGTCTGATTTTATTAAAGCATTTTGCCTTTGTTACCCAGAAATAACAAAGTACCAAGCCCTTCCCATCAGTATTCATGATGTCTCTCTTTTCATACAAAACCCTCTGAAAGAAAATTCCCCCTGGAAAAAAATACTTCATATTAAAAAAAGCAGATTGTGAGACAGATGATTGTATTGTTTAATCAAATTTCCATCTGAAAACTCTTCTTCTAGAGTTAAAGTTGGCTTGACCAGTAAGGCATGGGCACAGTGAGGCACGTGGAAGTATAAAATAGCAGCTCCTCCATTTTATTATCTCCCCTGAGCTTTGCAATTGGCAAATGAAAAAGAAACTGAGGAACAAAGGTACTGGACATAAATTAAGCCCCCTCTTTTAAAGTTCAAACTGAATTTTCTTTATTTTTCTACAGCTGTCAGCTAAGCAGGGTAAAACCACTAATGCATGTTTAATGTATAAAAACTCATAATGTTCAGTAGTATGACCTCCATTGGAGACATTAATTCAGGCCAGTGAACTTGGAGCAAGTCGAGTGTGGCAATGTGGAATTGGGCCAGTGACCCCTACCAGTGCCTGTCATATCTGCTGAAAGCAAACTTGTCAAATATGTAAGGGACAGAAGGAGGACAAGGGTATCTTTAAACCAGGGAGCAAGCAGCAAAGTAAAGATGCCCATAATTTATTCACTTTTCGCTGTTATTTGGTAATAGCCCCAGCAGTCTCAAGAAAAAACAGTTTAGTTATGGTCAGCCTTTCAGCCCTGTCCAATTGGTGGTCTTTTTCTTTCATAAAATCCCTAAAGTTGGAAATTGCACTGTTACAGTATGTGATCATTTCTGAAGCTTTCCACTGGGTGATAATAAAACTGTGATATGTGCTTTGCTGTTATCTCTTAAAATATACTCTGTCAAGTTGAAGTGGGAAAAAATATTTCCAGGACTGATAGCTTGATGTTGGAGAGAGAGAAAAACTATTTAATAATAGCTATGTGGCAGTTAGTTTAAGATATTACACGCAAAGAATTTTAAACATCAGTTTTAACCTCTAGCTTTCATTCACTTTATGGATTTCGCTCTACTTCGGCCATGAAATGGAATTAATCTGAAGCCAGTTCATTTTCTAGTTTTCATGTACTAGCACAAGAAGGCAGGGGCATGTGAAAATCCTGTAATGTTACACCATTTCATTAATACCATAAAAGTAACTGTTTTATCTATTATCATTTATAGACAAAAGTTCGTGCAAACGTGTCCATTAATATTAAGTTTTTGAAAAAATAACCCAAAGATGATGCTTTAAATTTCTACAGTACGGTAAATTTTTTTTCCAGCATGATAATTCATTATTTTCTTTTACATTTACCACTCTGTTCATTTTATTGCATTGAAAGCCAGGACGTGGTGTGATCTCAACTGGATTATGCTAACATTTATCTATAACATAATTAAAGAGGTCAGACTATGCCCTTTTGTATGCACAATTCTCACTGATTTCAGTGGCAGTTGTGTGAGACCAGAACTATTGTCTATTTTTGAATCACTTCTCTGGAATTAGTAACAGAGAGTAAGCCGTGCTAGTCTATACACTATCAAAACAAAAAGCGGTCAAGTAGCACTGTAAAGACTAGCAAAATAATTTATTAGGTGAGCTTTCGTGGGACAGACCCACTTCTTCAGACCATAGCCAGACCAGAACAGACTCAATATTTAAGACACAGAGAACCAAAAACCGTAAGCAAGGAGGACAAATCAGAAAAAGATAATCAAGGTGAGCAAATCAGAGAGTGAAGGGGTGGGGGGGAAGATCAAGAATTAGATTGAGCCAAGTATGCAGACGAGCCCCTATAGTGACTCAGAAAGTTCCCATCATGATTTAAACCACGTGTTAATGTGTCACATTTGAATATAAAAGTCAGCTCGTCCACTTCTCTCTCTAAAACAGTGCTCAAAGTGGTTATCTTTTCAGTAACTACAAGCTCTATGACAATAACTGATGAACAATCTTTGCCACAGAGTGATTTTTGTATACACAGAAATGACATGTTCTCTAGGAAATTAAACTGGGTGGTCTGAATAACAGGAGACCTGGCCATATGCTAGCTAATCTTACTATACCTAGAGATAGCTAATCTCTCGCATTTCAGAAAAGAATACTCAGCTGCAGCTCACTGAACAATACAATACGATACGATGCAATACAATCTAATATGATACAATACAATATGAAACAATCCAAAGGAACCCCATCTACATGGCAGCTTTGCTTCTGGAAGGGGACCAGGAGTATCAGGGAGGTAGCCATGTTAGTCTTTATCTTCAAAAACAACAAGAAGTCCTGCGGCACCTTATAGACTAACAGATATTTTGGAGCATAAGTTTTTATGGGCCAAGACCCTCTTCATCAGATGCACCTGACAAAGTGGGTGTTTGCCCACGAAGGCTTATGCTCCAAAATACCTGGTAGTCTGTAAGGTACCACAGGACTTCTTGTGGTTTTTAAAAATCAGGAGACGAGTACGGGGATGGCATTGAGAGAACAGGGGGTATGTTGGTAAGGCCAAAGTCCAGAAAAGGATACACTAATGTTTTACATTTGGGAAACACTGATCTAACTTATGCTAATGAGCTTCATCAAATTCAGCAGTGCACCCTTTCTACAATATTCCTCTGCTGAGATTACTACTGTTACCTAGCTTCCAATTCTCACAAGCTAATTCCCATTGTCTGTTTGGTAACATGCCTCATCTTGCTATGCACGATGTTCAATGAAGTTAAAAACAAGTTAGCTCTCTAAATTTTTTGGTAAAATAATTTACATTCAATTACTGAAAATACATATTTACAAGTGTAAATTCATATGCCAGGTCATGTGAAATGTAGTTTTGGTTTGGGGATTATTTTTTAAAGCTTTCACACCTGTTGCCTCCTTGAGAACAATTACAATGATGTCTGACTACTCAGCTCCAGAAGTGTTGAGATGGTTTCAATGTGTACAGGCAATGAGCAGTGAAGTGGCCCTTCACCTTTTGCTTCCACCTCTGAGAAGCCTCATCATATATCTATAAGAAGACAAGGAGTGGTTTAGAAGTGGTTTATGGACCAACTGCCAACCGCCAATATTTCTAGAACATTATTATAGGCAGTACTAGTAGCACCACTGATTAAGGTTGCCTGACACTTCCCATTATGGATACATCTACCCTAGAAGCATCTGTCTAAAGAAGTTACTGTTGGAAGAGAAGTGCCGACAAAATTTCAGTCGACAGATCGCATCAACACATAAAAGCGGATCAATCATTTGATCCACTCTGTTGACAAAAGGGCCCTCCAGAGCACCTACACAACTTTTTTGTTGACAGTTTCTGTTGACAAAATACATTTTGTGGGTAGATGCTTTGCAAGTTTTGTCAACAAAATGCCAATTTTGTCTTCAAATCTCTCTAGAGTAGATGTAGCCTATAAAACCTTTTCTCAGTGGTTTACAATTTAGCCAAGATTTAACATTTGGGCTGAAATTTTCTATGCTAAAGGTTTGCCCCAGGCTGAATTATTTGGAAGGTTTCAACCAAAGCTGTTTATCCCAGTCTAAGAATGAGGCTGGGGAAAATATATAGTTTTATCCACATTAAAAAAATTCTAGTTATTTGAATAACTTTAGCATCTGTGTTCTTGAGGGGGGCCTGATATTTGGCAGAGGTTTAGTCTTACTCTCAAAGATCGGCTTTTCACAATTTCTGTGGAAATCTGTCTAAATTTGGCCGATGTTCAAGACTAAGAGCTTTTGGGAAAAAAACCAGTTTGCCCATGCTCAGGAGACACTTCTTAGATTTTAATAGCTAAAATTGCTGAAAAAGTCATCCTCACTGAGCTTTTCTCAGTTTCCGGCACTGACCTAACTGTGTATTCTCCATCACTAAAGAATGACTGAGCATACTCCAGCCTAGGACTAGAGGAGCCAAGCCAAACTTACCCTGTGTAGCCAGTTCGGGCTCTCAGAAGGGCTCCTCCCTTTCCGGGTCAGTGGATGGCTGTCCTGTCCCACTGCCACAAATGTCTACCAGAACAATCCCCAAGTCACTCATCTGGGGGGTTCCCACCTTGCCTTGGGTGGGTGAGAGGCAATAGTTCAAAGCCCCTTGCATTACTTCAGACAGGTGCTGGGGGGAAATTAGGTCCAGTCAGGGCCTAACCTTAGATCAGGGTGACAGCAAACCCACAGTCTTTGTCAGCCCCCAGCCCTAGCTCAGGGCAGGGCAGCAAGCCCAAGAAAGCCCAAGCCCTGGAGCAAGGCAGGGCTGGACACAACAGTCTTTGGGTGGCCCTGGCCCTAGCTCAGGGAGGGGCAGCCCACATCAAAAAGAGCCCAAGCCCTGGGGCAAGGTGGGGATGGCCCAGGCCCTAATGCAGGGCAAGGCAACAAACAAACACAGAAGGTGGCCCCCGGCCCTTGCTCAGGGCAGGGTGGCACACACCAACAGGAGCCCAGACCCTGGAGCAAGGCGGGTCTGGCCCAGGCCCTTGCTCAGGGCGCAGCAACAAACATACATAACAGTTCCTCTGCCTGTGCTGGCTGAAAGGGAGGAGACTGAGGCGATTCGGGTCCACCTGCTCCACCACATCCCAGACCAGGGGCCCTAGTCACAGCAGTACAGCCTGCTGCGTGGGTCAGCAGGGAAATCCAGACTGCAACACACTGCCCAAGGACCTTTAACAGTCCATTCTATCCCCGGGCCACTCCCAGTCTCCCCCCACAGCACCTACCCAAAGTCCACCGACATCCTGGGGCTCACAGGGTATCAGGTCCAGTTGGGGTCTGGGTGGCCCAATCCAGGCCTGCACTTCCTCTCAGTTCCACTGCCTCAGGCTGGCTTGGGGCACAGGCTGAGGTGGATATTCTACTCGGTCTTCCAGGTCCTGCTGGTCTGGTCTGGCAGGCTGGTCCCGCTGGGGCTCATGGGGTGTCAGGAACGGCAGGGGCCCAGGCAGCCCAACCCAGGCCTTGGCCTCACTTAGCCAGTCCTCCATCTCCCAGCTGGGATCCCAGAGCCATCCTCTGACTCCCCTGGAGGCTGGACCCCAGCAGAGTCCTCAGGCTGCCAGGCAGGGAGCACAGAGTCATCCTCTGGCCCCTCCAGTTGCTCAACCCCCCTCTGAGTCCTCAGCCCAGGCTTTTATAGGTATGGCCCCACCTTCTGACTTCTGGTCAGGTGACTGGGAGGGGCCAGGCTCCACACAAAATGGTTGCCAGAAGGAGTCCTCCCCTTCTAGGTAGTGGGGTAGCCATCCCGCCCCACTACACCCTGAAATATCAAATCCTTATTGCTACAGACTGGAATGGTCCGAAGAACCTGTCTCTCCTCTGCTATCAGTGATCTCACCCCTGCCTTCTGGGCCCAGCAACTTGGAAGAAGTCTCCCAACTCAAATGTAGGAGAGACAAGAGCCAAATAAGAGGACGGTGGATGGAAGGCCTTTGGGACAAGATTCCTAGGAAGAATGAGACTGGGAAGGAAAAGCAGAAAGAGAAATATTGTGCTTAGGTATTAGAAGGAGAGACAGTGAACCACGAGAACAGACTGAGACTGTTTGTAGAAGAAGACTGGGGCTGAGGGCACAGGTGGATGATCTGAAGGCAAGGCCAGGAATGGTAAAGCTAGAGCACAGAGACAGAGAGTCAGGATACGCCAAGGGGAGCCCGTGACTGGATAGACAAAGGGACTAGGATATGAGGTGGATGGAATGGAAGCCAGGACTGGTTAAACAAGAAGGCTAGGACTGGGATCCTATGGGAGTGGGAAGCGAGAGGGGAGCAGATAAGAATGCGCAAGGGTAAAACTGAGATTGGATGGGTAAGGAAAAAGGATAAGACTTTGAGGTAAGAAGGAACTGGGAATAGAATCATGGAATCATAGGAGTACTAGGGCTGGAAGGGACCTCAGGAGGTCATTGAATGTAGGCCCCGGAGTAAAGCAGGATCAACCTTAACTAAATCATCCCAGCCAGGACTTTGTCAAACTGAGACTTATAAACTTCTACTGATGAAGATTCCACCACCTCTCTAGGTAAAGCATTCCAGTGCTTTGCCACCCTCCTTGTGAACTAGTTTTTCCTAATATCCAACCTACACCTCTCCCTCTGTAACTCCAGACCATTGCTCCTTGTTCTGTCACCTGTCACTACTTAGAATAGTTTCTCTCCATCCTCTTTCGAGCCCCCCCTTCAGGAAGTTGAAGGCTGTTATCAAATCACCCCTCACTCTTCTCTTCTGTAAACTAAATCAGCCCAAATCGCTCAGCCTCTCCTCATAGGTCATGTGCTCCAGCCCCCTAATTGTTTTCGTTACCCTCCGCTGGGCCCACTTCAATATATCCACATCCTTTCTATACTAGGGATTAACTAAGCTCAAAGCTGGGAGAATGAAAAAGATTGGAAGCTGAGTCCGGGACTTGGATAGGAGCCCTGAGGGGCAGAGTAAGGCTGGTTGGGCAAGGGCAAGGGGAATGGGATGAGGAGACAGGACTAGACAGATTGGAGGGCATTGGAGAGAAGGCATAAAGACTGGTGTGGAACAGGCAGAAAGTGAGCACTCCCCCTCTCCAGAAAGGAATATAACATAAGACTTATGAGTCTCACCACTAACTCTGCTCTCAACAAATATCTGTGAAAGTGTGTGTCTCATCCCTTTCCAGTGCTAGCCCACATAGAGGATGACAGCCTACTATCAATTAATCCCTCAGCACAAGTAGTAGAGATTGTCACATAAACAAGTTAGAAATTACACACAAAATCCCACATTAAATACATTTGAGCGCTTGACTTTTCAACCTCAAAGCTAGGAAATGCCAGGACTTCTTTCAGAAAAAAATATTCAAACCATATTATGACATATTCAAAACAAAACATTTCAATTCAAAATTACTTTTCATTTCACTTTCTACCTCAATTTAATTTAGAAATTTATTTGGAAATTTGTTGATTCAAACACAATTTTTCATTTGTTCTTATCTAGCATAAAATTTCAAAAGAAATTTATTTTGGGATTAATTGAAAAAAGTTTTATTCAATTTTGCATTTGATAATCCAAAAAATAAATCAGAAATTTGCACAGCTCTAGTCATGACTGAAATCTTAAGGAAGACACTTTCTTTCCCCAAACGCTACCACAGAATTCTCCATGACAAAGCACAGCTCTTCAGACAATAAAGAATATTTGGCCCAATAACTTTCATGAGAGTTGTGGGGCTCAATTTCCCAGAGGTGTTTAGTTGTGTTATCCAAAGCCATTAAAGTGGTTTACAAAAATTAATCAAGCTTGCCACATGCATCAGCTTATACCCCACTATACGGGTAGAAAAACTGAGGTACAGACTTATAAAGATGTTTGCCTAAGGTCACTGGGTATGCCTACTACACTGAAGCTGAGAGGTATGATTCTAGCAGAGATAGACAGATTCATACTAGCATTCCATTGTGGGTACTGAGGTAATACAAGGTGGCAGCTCTGGCTAGTCACCAGAGCTCAGACCCATGGAAAAGGGTGGACTTGGACTTTGGTAGCTAGCAGAAGCTGCTACCTGTCCTGCAACATCCACACTGCTATCTTTAGTGCACTAGCATATGCTAAGATAGCATGAGTGTGTCTCCACACACTGGGAATTGCACCTCCCAGCTGTACTGTAGGCATACCCAGAGCAGTACAGACACACTCAATGGGATTAGAAATGAGGAGTTGTGATTTTCTGGCTCCATTCTAATCACTACAGATAATGTGTTCTTGAAATCATTGAAATCCATGTTCTTTTAGCTGTTGAGTTTAATTTTTAAGTACTTTTGTTGTATTGATCTTTAAACATTGTAAAGCATACAAGTTACTCTCATTATATTCCCAGCCTGTGGACTATATGATCTGAATACGTGTATTTTTCTTCTTGGGCAACACCTCTATTTTTCTTTTTTCTCTTTCCATCCATTTTTCCGTTTTGTAACAGTGCAATTTAATGCTCTAGACCATTTTGGAACAGTTTGCATGAAAGCAGCTGTAACAAATAATAATTTTTCATTAACTAACATCCATTTCTAATTATCACAGTGAAATTAACCAATTTCCATATGGCTGATTTGATCAGTCTGCCAACTTTGCCATTTTTGGGGAATAAATAATTTAAAATTACGAGAACACATTCTATGAGCCAAAAACTAGAACTAAAAAATGCGTATGACAGAAGCAGATGTACCTACTATGGCATTATCCAAGACTTAGGCTATGTTTAAACTAGAGGGTTTTGTCAGCAAAACAGTTTTACTGACAGAACCGAGGGAGCATCCAGATTCCCAAGGCATCTGTTGACAGTCAGTTCACAAAATGCAGCACTTTTGTCAACATCTGTACGCTGCTCCCCATGAGGAAGAACACCTCTGTTAACAGAGATCTGTTGATAGAAAGACAATCTGAATGTTCCAGTGTGGGAGAGTGGGGGGAGACTCTGTTGAGAGCAACACCAAACAGCCCTGTCTGCTATGCTTCCAACTGGCTGTTTTCCCTACAGAGTGGCCAGGCAGTCCAGTCATTCTCTGTCGACAGCGGATCCCTCTTGGGATCTGCTTGGCAGTTTGGCCACGATCTGCTGACAAGTCCCTGTAATCTAGACATAGCCTTAGAGTGCAGATAGCTTGGAAAAATTAATACATGGATAAATTAATTTGAATATGTGTGACAATTATTTAACATTGTTCATGTAATTTTTAGAGTAGAAACAAAGTTCAAACTTTATCACATCAAATTTCTAAGCTGTGATCATACCATCAGCATCTCTGCATTCCCATGGCTATACAAATAATAAAGCTCTTCTTACATATTTCCAAACATAGCTGAAAAGCAGCATTTAACTCAGAAGTAGTAACCTCTTATGACATAAAACTGCATGCTAAAACTAACTCATATATTTTGTATGAAACTTTAATTGTTTTTCTGAATGACATTTTAACACAATAATGCCAGGATCAATAGCTGCTGTCCAGCCTGTACGAGCAGAGTAAACATTAAGTGCTTATGTTCCTTTCAGACAGTACAAAAGTTACTTTAACTGGGAGCCATATGGCCTGGAGACATGTTGATATATCTCAGCAATAAAGGATTGTGTTCCTGAAAGACTTTATAGAAGAGATCAGAAAGGCTAGGTTGGCTACTTGACCAGTGTCACATCACTGAACTCCATGTAAAGAGTCTGAACATAGTGACATGAACTCATCTGTGACCACTGTCTAGAAGCTGAGACCTTTAACAATGGCAGCACCTGCCAGATCCCCATGCTCCTCCCCAGTAAAGTCACCAACAGCCCCCTCACTGTTCTGTCATGTGCCAGGCACAAGGCCCCTATTGTTAAGATCCACTCTCACTCCAATAATTTCTCCTCTAAATGACACTGCAACACCACAGGTCATTTCAAGGGGACTGAAAAGAAAGATTTTGCATCTGTTTTGAGTTGTAGGCACCCGGGGGAGGGGGGGAGAAAAGGATGGGGGGAGGAGATTCAAAGCCCCTTGATAGCTGGCAAATGGTAATAGCAAAATGTCTCTATTGTCTGCGTCTGAACAAACAACCATACTACATGAGAGTTTTTATTGTCCTCAAGGCAATCTGCCACAAATGTTCCCTTTGCCCATACGCCACAAAGATTAAAAATAAAAAAGAAGCAATCACAACAGTCACTGTCAGAAAATCTTAGAGTTAATGACCAGCTACCAACTAATGGCTGGTGCCTAACATACGGGAGTGCTTAGCCTCTTCACATATTGATTAAAAATAATTTGAAACGTAATGTCAAGTTTATTTGACAAGGTTCCAGTTTCTCAGCAGCCACTTAACAGTCATAAAATGGAAGGGGGAATGTTTAAATACTAGCCCAGTGCAGGGTGATTACAAATGTATTGTCACATTACATAATTTAGTGTATTACCTTCAACCCAAGGTTAAAGCCAATACTCCCTTTCCTTTTGCCCCCTTATATTGTAGATTTGCTGTTTCGGAAAAAATTAAAACAGCTCCTTGCAAATTGTAAACTTTTTTTAAAGACAATTTTCATTATACAAAAATGGTGGGTGTAATAAAATAAAATAAACAACATACAATTCTATTCTCATTCCCTCTGACCATTACTGCCATTTTTATACACATCGTTGTGTCTTTTTCTGGCTTGATAAATGTTAGAAGCTTGGACATTTCAGATAATTATTTCTACTGAATGGATTTAAACAAGGTCTAACTGGATTACTTTTATTTGCTTTCAGAAACAGCCACATGCACTCTAAAAATAGATTAGATAATGCTCTACAGACTGCAGTATCTGGGTCCACCAGGAATCAGATGTGCAGCCAAACAAGTCAAACTGAACCATGTGCAAAGGAGCCAAAAAGTTTTGAAAAATGAAATGAATCAAAACCACAAAATGAGGAACGAGACTTAGAGTCCAATTCTGAACCTGCTCAAAATGTGGGCTGCAACATCAGCTGACGGATAGTGCACTGGACTGGGAATCAGGAGCTCTGCATTCTATTGCTGGTTTGAATGCATGTCGTTTCTCTGCTCTTTGCCTCTGTTTCCCTTCCCACCCTACGTCTGTCATGCATGTTTCAATGGGACAGTTTTGCACCGTGTGCTTTTGCAGTGCTTGACAATGGGACTCCAACCTTTCACCAGTCCTCTAGGCATTACACTAATACAAAAGATAAACGGTGTACAAAGCAGGTAGATTGATTGGGATCTATCTTTCTTACAATGGCAGAATATTAAATTCTTCGTATAATAAAGATCAAGAATACTTGAAATATTGATTCCCAACTACCGCCATCAGATGCAGGATGCAATGAGCAATTGGATGTGACTCCTCAGTTGAATTCTTATGCTAATAGTGTGCTAGGAGCTGGGCTGATGACCAGGATTTGCCATACAAAGGGCCTTTATTAAGATTGTAAATGATTTCATTTGTAAGCACTTCAAGGTAGGAAAAATCATTTTATTATTACAGAGGTTTTCTGTTTTGTTACAAGTAACAAAACAACAAAACTGATCTGCAAATGATTTAAATGGGTTTAATATGATCACCTGAACCCAGTTTTTGTTATGAAGTGTTCTTTTATTCCTAGGGCTTTTCTATGCTGCCTGCCACTATAATAGTTGAAGGCCAGATTTTCAAAGGTTTTTTGGTACCTAAAGATACATGAGCATATGTGCCCACAAATGCCTGAGGAGGTTAGGTGCCTCTCTGGCATTGAAATCAATGGGCATTAGACACCTAAATCCATGTCATCATTTTTAAAATTACCACTTGGTTACTAATTGCATTTTTAGATATCCAAGTACCTTTGAAAATGCAGCCTAGTGTGCCTAACCAGCATTAAGGAATTTATCCTCACAATGCTCTTGTATAATAGGAAACATTGCTGCATTTTACCTGTGGGAGATACAATGAGAGTCTTGTCCAAGATCATCCAGGAAAGTCAGTGGGGGCACCAGGATTAGATCTCTGCTTCTAGTTCCAAAGCCGTAATCATCAGTTCATCCTCCCTCTCAAACAGTAGTTTTTATTTATTTTAAATAGAAAGAAGGGCAGGATTCGGCTTGTTTTACTTCAGAGTTATTAGGAATGTCAGCTCTGGTCTTCCCTGGTTTTAGACATCTTTCTCTCAGGGCATGTGTGTTGTGTTCTGTCACCCTTGAGTTGATGGGGAATAGTGCTGAGAACCTTTAAATAAAAATAAAGCATCAAGTTTATAACATCAGGACTAAAATCTTTTGCCCTCTCAGCTGCTCTGTTTACACTCTCTGGAGTTTGGCAATTTACCTTTGAAGTTCAGCTAGAATAAACTACCATGCAATAAACTAAGAAAAATGGATCACGTAGTCTCCATGTAATCCATTGATTTTTCTGGGATCTGACTCCACTCTTTCAAAAAACCAAAAGCATTCAGCCACTGGCATTTTCTTTAGAGCACCATTTCTCTTTCCACATAGAGGCTCTTTCGCACTATGTGGTGGAGTATCTATCCACAAAAAGCGTTCTTTTGAAATTAAATTTAAAGAACAAGGTGCTCCTTCCAAAAGAAAATGTGCGTAGATTTTCCTTGGGCCCTTTTTTCAAAAGAGCTGTCCTCATGGTGCCTGATTTTTTGACCCCTGGCACATTCTTTCTAAAAAACGGGGGCTGTATGGACACACTCTATCAAAAGAGCAAATCATTCTTTTGATCCACTTTTTTGTGTGTGGGCACAACCTTTCAAAAGATTTTTTTTTCTGAAGAGATCTTCTGGAAGGACTTCTTTCAAAAGATTGCGGCAGTGTCAACATATCCTAAATCTTTCATCCTCAGAACTGATGCTGAGCCAGTTGAGCCCCAGCCTGTAGTGCATGAAATTCTTCTATGATAAGTTCAGTATTATGCATTTGTCTTTGTTGAACCTCATCTGATTTGCTTTTTTCCAATCATATGGGACCACCCCAATCACCAAAAATTTTCAAAGATAATGCCAGTGGCTCTGCAATCACATTAGTGAGTTCTGTCAGCATCCTCCACTGCATTAGATCTGGTTTGATGGATTTGTGTGCATCCAGCTTTCCTAAAGAGCCCTTAACCTCTTCTTTCACCACCGATGGCCGCTCACCTCCTCCCCATACTGTGCTGCCCAGTGCAGCAGTCTGGGAATTAATCTTGCCTATGAAGACCAAGGGGAAAAAAAGGATTGAGTACTTCCACTTTTTCCACACCATTTGTTACTAGTGACAGAAAGCAACCACGGGCTATACCACAATAATACCAATCCTTGCAACAGACCCCATTGCCAACTTTGTCCATATATCTATTCTGGAGATACCATCACTGGACATAACCACATTAATTACAGAATCACGGGCACATTCTCCTGATCCTCAACTAACATCATATATGACATCATGAGCCAACAATGCCCACACACCATAGATATAGGACAGGCTGCAAACCTTCTTCAACAAAGAATGAATGGACATAGAACAGACATCAAAAACTCTAAACAGACAAACCTGTCAGCCAGCACTTTAATGGAGTCGGCCATTTTGTTAAAGATCTCATAGGTTGTGTTCTACTGTAAAGGGACTTGAACAACCATCTACAGAGAGAATGCTCAGAACTAACTTTCATATTCAAATTCGACACATTAACACATGGTTTAAACAGGGACAGCAGTTACCTGACCCATTATAAGGACTCTTTTACATACTTTGATGTTTAATCTAAATCTTAACTTCCCCACCCCACAGCCCTGCCGCCATCCCTCTGCTCTTCTAATTTGCCAACCTCGATAACAATTTTTCTGATTTGTCAACCTTGATAACAATTTTTGGGCCTCTGGGCTTTATATATTGAGCCTGTTCTGGTAAGGTTATGATCTGAAGAAGTGGGTCTGTACCACGAAAGCTCATCATCTAATAAACTATTTTGTTAGTCTTTCAAGTCCTACATGACTCTGCATTTGTTACTAAGTTGCCTTCCCCATTCAGTAAGGGTCCCACACTTTCCCTGATGTTCTTCTTCTACAAGCATACATATAGTAAACTCTTTCTGTTACCCTTCACATCTCTTCCTAGCTGCAACTCCAACAGCATTTCTACCTTCCTGATTACATTCCTGCATGTTCATGCAATGTTTTTATACTCCCCCTAGTCATCTGTCCAAGTTTCCACTTCTTGTAAACTACTTTTTTGTGTGATAAGCTCATCAAATATTTCTCTGTTAAGCCGACCTACTTGCTGTCATGATTGCAAGTATGGACCCTGGCTGGTTCCTCCAGCACTTGTACCAAGAAGTTGTCCTCAACACTCTCCAAAAGCTTCCTGGATTGGCCGTGCACTGTTATATTGTTCTCCCAGTGGAGGTCAGGGCGATTGAAGTCCCCCATGAGAACCAGGGCCTGTGATCTGTACATTTATTTTAGTTGTTCAAAGAAAGTATTGTCTACCTCATCCTCCTGGTCTGGTGATCTATAACAGATGCCCACTATATCACCTGTGCTACTCTAACCTCTAATCTTAAACCAAAGACTCTCTATAGGCTTTGGAGCTCTAATACTCTGTCAGGCAGGTGGCCCAACAATTCTGGGCATTCTGAGAAACTGAACAATAAATTAAATTGGGTCAAACCAATATTAAACTTTTTAAAATCAGCAAATTGAAAAAATTAATTTGAACTTGGAACAAAACATTTTGTTCAGCTGGAAACAAAACAATTATTTTTCCTTTTGATCTTTGTTCATGTTTTCTGCAATTTTAATCAACTCATCAGATGTTTCTTACAAAAACATCAATATAAAACATTTTAGTTTTGTGGAATATTTAAAGAGTTGTTGAGGTTAGTTAGTTAAGCTGATTGGTTGTGGGGAGGATCGCATGGTTGACTTGAAACAAATTCAGCTAAATTAGTTCAAATCAGCCAAATGTCACTGAAATCAGATTCTCCCCTCCTACCCTCCCCCGTAAAAAAAAATTGCCCAGGTCTATTCAAAATACCATTTGGATTAGCGTATCTACAGTAAGGGGGGGTGTACAATGTTCTTTCAATATAGTTGTACAGTGCCTCTGAACATCAGTAGGTGTTGCATGCATATATCTGACAGGGTGAGTGGTCCACAGAGTATTCCTTCAGTTAAAATTAAGTAAGATCTTCTTGGAGAGACAAAAATACAGCTCTAAACTGCAATTGGGAAGATTCTCTCCTATTCAGGTTCTTACACTAGGTCCAGCCTCATGGTACCTGGCTTTTATCGTAACAAGTATTTTCTCCACAGGAAAAAAAGAATTAAAACCTGAATGCATAACCTCATCTAGACAGGACATGTCAGGCCTAATTCTGCAATGTGCTGAGCAATCCCTGGACAATGTTCTTATTGATTCAGTGGAATCTACGGGTGCTGAGCACCCTCCACAATGTTGATCATTAGAAGTTAAGGACCCTTATTCTTGCTACCATTTGTAAAACTGCTTCTAACTCAGATACTTGGCCACCTGGAGCTTTTTTTTAAATAACATGTCAAGTAGAGGGATGTTGACCTGAACTCTGCAATCTCTCTTATCAATCCAATTAACATATGGACACACACAGCCTCACTAAAAACAGGAAATCAATTTGAAAGGCAAGACAAATATTATTTGCTTTCTTCCCATCTGCTGTGATATGTGAACAAGTCTGCCTTCAGCAGTGATACAGGGTTATTGATTTAGGATATTTATAGTGCATGAGCTGTTATCAGCACAGTTATCAGAGGACTGTAGGAAGCAGAGTTTGACCCTACAGGCTATTTAAATATGCAGTCACTTTTTAAAATGTCAGATTTTCTTATTCAGGGTGACAGCAATACTATTTCATGCCATGCCTGAAGATACCATTTCCTGTTTTGTCTTCTACTTCTGCTTGATTGCAAGTCAAATTAAATGTAATTTTGAAAGGTCTCTCCTGCCCACCCAGTGACCTCAATGCGCTTCCAAGCCACTGCTTTGACCTTCTGCAGCTGCAATAAGGCAACTTTCACAGCAATGTTGCTATTTTGTACACGGCTGAGGTGTCTTGCATTTCTAGAAGCAGTATAGAAAAACAAAAGGCCGTGCTTTATGATAGACTGCACAGCTATCCCTAAGCATGCAAGGTAGAGAAGATACTTTGAAGGGGACATACATCCAGCTAATTAGGAAGAGGTTGCCCCATATTCCCCAGCAGCATCCTTGGCTGCAATGTGTGTCAAATACAAAACACCGCACTACGGTTCAAACAATTTTCCTAACCTAGCCACAACTGAAAGAAGCCCTTGCTCATGTCAGCAAAGCACTGCTCACAGGAGTAAGGATTACAGAATGGCCTCTCATTTGGCACTCCTAGACATGTGAGTGGACTGCTTTGCTGAGGCAGAATCCCACTGACCTCAGGGGGTTTTGCATATGCCGAAGACCTGCCCATGTGGTTCTGCCTGTAATTTGACCAGGTCTTGTTATAAAGATTAATTAATTAAACTATTTGCTAAGAATTATTTAACCAGCTAGAGTCATAAGTTCTTCTTGAAGTGTGAAAGTAATATACTTAAGGTACAAGTATTGCATATGTATCATATGGTTTGGGCACTTGACTAGAACCTAGGAGATCTGTGTTCAGTTCCTGGCTCTACAATGGGCTTATTGTGTCAGATCAAGCCATTTGATTTGTCTGTGACAGTTTCCCATTTGCAAAATGAGGATGACAAGTTCCCTACCTTTTCACAGGTGTTGTGCAGAAAAACCCATTGAACCATCCATCCCTGAACTGTCACAGTGAGAGAGAGTCAGCTTGTGCTTCTCCAATTAAAAGACAGCCAGGGACTTGTAGCAGTGGCCTGTGTTGAATGTAGACGTATAGCCAGCTATTGACATGTGTATCTGTATTTTAAATTTGCTGCTTTGGGTCACTCCCATCGCTGGCACTTCAGGTACTATAATGGAAAAAACAGGTAGGGATGTTGGCCCATCAGCAAGGGCAATGGGCTATGAAAAGGCTTCGCTTTTCTGTGGAACCCTGCACAGCAACTGTCTCATGGATGCTGACATACTACAGACTCTAGTTCATCCAGTCATCTGACGCTAACTTCCGTCTTGGACTGCTGAACTGTTCCAAAGGGAGGTGGGGAATTCAAATGAAGTATTCCCACCTTGTGGAAATTCCATAGAAGTCAGGGAGAGGAAAACAATCTTAGTCTACAGCTTTCTTCTCCTCTGCCACCCATTCCAAGGAGATACTAGAAACTCCTGGAAATAAAAGGATTGTAATTGAAGGGAGTGGGGGGTGAATTGCTGGACCCCAAGCTAGAAGAGACACCTCTGGCCTGTGAAGGACTCTGACATAATATCTATGGTGAGAAAGTATCATTTGTAACCAATTTCTTTAGTGAATCTAGCTTAGTTTGCATGCTTTATATTTTTCTTAGTAATCTCCTTTGTTCTATTTCTCACCTTTTTACCCACTTAAAACACACCTTTTTTAGCTAATAAAATTCACTCTTGTTTACAACATAATCCAGTTTAAGTTGGAGAGAGGCCATGCATATCTTCCTTCACACTGAGGAGGGAGGCAAATCTCATATAACTCTGAGTACTCCAAGGGGGAGTGAATATCTGAGAGACACCCCAGAGTTGCTCTCAATATCGAATCAGAAGCAGGGTATGGCCCTAACTTGTGTGCTTTGCTGCGGGAGGCTTAAGAGCCTGGCTCAGCAAGACAGGGGAAAATGGGGGTCAGGCTAGCAGAGAAGCGGGGGCTCAGCGGTATCTTCAGCACCTCTGTTAGCATCCCTGGGGTCCCAAAGTGTCACAGGAAGGTATCTGCAGAGAATTGCAAAATCCAGAGTAGGGCCTGCAGCGCTCCTCTGCTCAGAGAGATCTGGAGAGCTGGAACATGGTGCACTTAAAAAGAGAGTGCCCTGCAAGGAGGCTCCTGAAGGCAATCCAGAAGAGCCCAGGGTCAGAAAGAGAACCGGACAAGGAACTCTCTACACTAGTTAGATGTAAAGGTCTAGCTGGAGCAAACTCACTTATGGGTAGGAGCAGGACCAGAAGCTCTCCATACCTGCTAGAGGGAGAGAGTCTGGCTTTAGCTACCTGCAGTAAGGGACAGGAACAACAGTCTGAAAAGGGTAGAGGCTTGAGGAAACTCCAGGCACCAAGACCTGGATTTCAAAAAGAAATCTAGAGCCTAGGACAGAGCTGAAGAAACTGTGGAGTCGGGGAAGATATTTACTCTGGTTTAAGAGAACATTTACACTGACGTTTTAATCTATCAAACCCCAAGAAAGCAGTGTTACATGACTTGAGTGTGGCTGGGCACAGTCTGAGAATTCCAAGAAGAGGAAAATAACACAGCAGCAGAGTCCAAAACCAAATCAGGTATATATTGTCATGGAAACCTCCTCTACAATCACCTTGCCCCCAACTGGAAGCAGAATGTAATAGGAAATCCTGACATCTGGAACGGCACATCTGGTATCCATTATGTTGGCAAGTTAGACAAAGGTTTGTACCAGTATTTCACACCAAATTTTTCCCATTTGCCTAATTTATGTCTCATCTTTTCAGGATTTGTCTCTCTCTCCCCTTTTTAAGCCCTAAGTGCATTGCAGCAGCCGCTCTGACAGCTTTTGCACAGTGACATTTTCTAGACGATATGCCTATCGTTCAGTTAAGCAGGACACATTATCCTTCCCAGTAGTTCAGACTTATTTGGTGAATGAGAACTTATAGCTTATGCTAAGAAGAGTATTGGAAGGAAAATATTTTTCCTCACAAATCTGGACGTAAGCCAATCTCCAACAATTAGTAGTTGAGGGCAGATTACTACACGTTAATTTTCAGATGGACCTCATGGCACTAGGGCAATTCCGGTGTTATTCTTGAGCAAAAGAAGGTGCATCCTTCACCCTGGAAAAAAGTGCTCAAGAGAAAGAAAGGTGTTTCCATACTGCAACGGAGTTTCATAAACAATCTGACATATAATGAAAAATGTTATGGCACCCTTACTACTAAAATAAATTCTTCTGTTTCTCCACCTCCTCTGGATTTTCCCTACCTCCAGGTCTCTCATTACAAAGCATGTTTCCCACCAAGCATAGGCACACACACAATAAGGCAATGAGGACCACTTATGTACTTAAATAAGATTAAATTACTCACCCTGATTCTTGTTGTCTTCTATCCCTATGCCCTCTTTTCTTTGCAGTGTCAATTCAGCTTGCAAGACCACTGCCCCAGGGGCTATATGTGATGCAAATGACGGACAATTACAAACACATTGTTTAGGCAAATAACCAACTGATAAAATGATAACCAGAGAAACTGTATCTTCCTCTGTGTGCTGTACAGCCACCACGCACTGCAGGGCGCTCGTTACATAATTAAGCCAACTCCTAGAGACCTTACTCAGATTTTCTTCAGTTCTTACTCAGACAAACATTAACGCCCATGACTGAGTAAAACCCCTGAAAGGATCTCCATATGCAACCTAACCAGAATTAACATTACTTATGTGGTGAATATTTGCTATATTTCAGGGTTGATCTGCAATATTTCTATCCATTTGCACTAAACACACTTGAAGGTATGTAATGCTGTCAAACGAAGCAGAGGGCCCTGAATTGACCAGACATATGCTGCCTACTCTTTAAACCCATGTAATTCGCCTCACAAATTACCTTGAAGGATCAGTGTCTGAAGTTTCAAGAAATACCAGAGATACTTTCCCCAACTCAATGTGTGTTCCTTGTTCAGACAGAGGGCATTTCACAGGAGTCAGTGGAACAGAAACATAAACAAACCTCTGTGCCTTAGTTAGGCCTCTGAACAGGAATGCCAAACACCTCCTCCTGCTCTCTGTCACTGATACCTGCATCCCCATGGGTCACTGCTGGTGGCTGCAGCTTTTAATCACATGCTGGGCCTCCAATGATTTATCACCCTTTAATAGATTTTCTGTTGACGATTCCCAGTTGGCAGCTCAGCCTTCCTAGCACAGCATTGCTCTGAGAGCATCAAAAGTAAAGCAGGGAAATATGTTTTAAGTGTTGAAGGGGGATTAAATGCTATTCATGAAAAATATCTGTCATTCACAGACATTTTCAGCAACTAATTAGTGGCACCATAACTGTCCTTAAGGATTATTCAAGGGCAATACAGCTAAATATTTGAATTCTTCTATAATACTTGCCATCATGAGCCTTGGTAACTATTGCTTTCTGCACAGTGCCTTTAAAAAGTCCATTGGATTCTGCTACTGGAGAACCCCCATTCATGTCCCAAATTGCTTATGTAGATTTTTATCCCAACCACAGGGAACAGAAACACTGCTTATAGGGCCTTAGGAAATATCCGAGACAGTACTATTAGCTGGTCACATTTTGTAGTGTGACACCATCTTTCAAGGGTCTTTTTCCCTGTTCTTCCTTCCTGAATCTATTGAAAGAAAGAGATTGAAAAATTAACCTGGAGGAGAGGGGGATGTTCAAAATTTGCATTGTGCAAATTACGTAAGTTAATTTGAATTATGGCTACAGTTATTTTGAGTTATGGTTATTTATGGTTATTTCGAGTTACGGCCTCCATGAATCCATACACTTCAACCCCTCCGAGACTCAGATTCCTGTTTTGTAAAACTGAGATAACAAATTATCCCTACCAAACTCACAGAGTGAGACAAATCTAAACTTGCCAATTAGTGCTGTGAAAACATTTGGGATCCTCATACAGAAGATACTAAAGAGTGCAAAGTGCTCTTGTTACATGAAGACCTTGTATTCTTGTCCTTATATACAAGGCCACAGAGGCTTCATTTGAAGGTGCTGAGTATCCATAGTGCTAACTAAATTTATGAGGGGCTCAGCGTGATCACCACCTCTAAATATCAGGACCTATATATTACAGACTGCCCCTTCTGTGCTCTTGCTTACTAAATTATATATCTGTCTTAATCGAGCAGTTTGAAGATGGCCAGGTACTATATGTTTCACAAATGTTAATTAATCATCACCTCACCACTATGGAGAACCATCCCCATTTTACAGCTAGGTGAACACACCACTGAGGCAATCAATAAATAACGTACCTAAAGTTATCCAATAAGTCCACATCTATCACTGGGTTACATTTGGGAATGCCTGGCTCCCAGGTTCACACTCAGCCATCTAGATCACAGGGCTTCACATATGTGTTCAATCAATTTACAGACCATGAAAGGGGAGGAAGTTGAATAATTATGTTAGATAGCTGCATTTATCTGCTTGTACATGGAGACTCAATGGCATTTTGGTATACTGGCACAGCAGCATGATGGCCCTAAGTGGAAACAGGTGTCAAGAAAATATGTACATACAAGAAGAGTAGATCATAAGCCTTACAAAGCAAATGCCTTTTCCTAAAAGTTTTACTGCTCATCATAGGCTGAGAAGGAAGTGCTAAAAGCTTAAGTTAATACACAGAAGGTTTGTTTATTGTATTGTACAGGCCAATGAAGAATTTCCTGCACACGATGCCAAAAATGCACAGAAATTCCTCTCTAGTCTGTGGAGAGCATTGAACAGACTGTCCTCTGTATTAGCTTATTTTTCACATATCTGTGTTTCAAATTTTATCACAGCTGTGGAAAAAACAAGATGCCAATTATCCTGCCAATTGGGCAGTCAAATATCAGGAAGGAGGGGAAGATTGGTTAGAGGATGAGTTTGCTAAAGGAAATTCTAGTGTCAGACTGTCAATGATATCACTCTCTGTGCTGTCTCCATTGTGATTTTCCAGAACAGGATTATAGTGATGACAGATTCCATTCCAAAACTCCCAGGCAGCTCTTTACATAGATGTTAGCAGAACAAAAGCATTACATGAGATTTCCTCTTTCCCTCAAACAGCATTTGATGTTCTCTAATCCTCACCTTGGGAAAAGCATTCACAGGCCATATGGGCTTGCTGAAATCACACAGGATGTCTTGTCTCAGAGCCAAACCTTACAGCTTAAGGATGGGGTTGTGTGTAGAAGGGGAAGTAGATTGTGTCTTCAAATCAATAAAGTTGCTTCTAGGATGGGGACACATACACATTTTATGCAGGTGTGATCAAAAAATTCTCTACGCCAGACCACACCTAACTTAATGGATCTGCCCATTAGAAAAAAATATACCAGCTTTGGTTGTTTTTCTTAGGTTATTCTAAAGAAATGTTGCATTGACTCTTCTGATAAACTGCTCTTTGCTTATAAATCCTGCATGGTTTACGGATTATGCCATCTGAACTCCCAAAAACACGCCAAACAAATGTGTTTGCAATAGCAATTTTTCTACCTAAGTTTTGAGGAATATTTTTGTTTCCTTTAAAACAAGATAGAAGTTCTGAGTAGGAGAGATGTTATTCATTTTGAAATAAGAATGGACTTTCAGTCAATTGGACGTAACTGTATGGAATATAAACTAATTATTACAAGAGCAATATTCAAAATGTACATTTTATTTCATCTCCTTTTATTACCTCACCTCCAATCCATACCATTGTCAGGGTGCTGAAAGCCCCACCATTGCAGCTGGTGCCCCCAGAGGAGGAGAAGCAGGCTTCTGAGCCCCAACCCCCACTGGAGTTGGAGGCAGACACAGGCCCAGAGGCCAGCAGCAGCAGCACCCTGGTCATAAGCCTGGAGCCAGTCCCCCCCCAGCCAGGCCACCTCCCAGGTATCTGGGGAGCTGGGTGAGGGTCCAAGAGAGTACCCCACACAACACACACCCCTTGGTGTGGGAGGCAGGCACAGAAGGTGAGTGCAGTGAGCATCACCTCGCTGGCTCAGGTGGGACTTCGTGCTGTGCTACTGGCACACAGAACCATGCGCAAGGTAGGGGGCATTACGTGGACCCAGCAGACAGCCCCCACGCATGTACACCAGCCTGCTGTCAGCTTCATGGAAGGCCAGACAAGCCCCAGGCCCCAGGAGTGTCTGCCAGCACTTGCCATGGTTGGTAGCAAGCTGACCACAAGAGTGCCAGCCTGATTCTTGACACACTGAGGAGTGCGGCATCCTGCATGCAGGCATGCCCAGAGATGAACAACAGCACCCACTCTCATGGACACCACTGCCAGCTATAGGTGTGTGGAGGGCACCAGGGAAAGCCAAGTTGCTCCCAGCTTATGTGCCACCCAAGAGGAGACTCCTATATGGCCAGACACCTGCCTTAGCTGCTAGCCCATTCTCCAGGTGGGCGGGGGGGGAGCACACAGCAGTCAACACAGTCATGCAGCACGAGTCCCCATGCAGCAGGGCCCATTGCGTAGGCCACACATGGCTTTGTTCCTAGGAAATTCCTGTCCCTTGACCCAGGGGGTGGTGGTTGCTGCTCACAGTGGAGGCAGGGCCTTAGGAGCTGTGCTGCATAAATGACTCACCATCTCTCTTCCTTGCCCCTCTTACAGCAGGACCAACATCATCTGGGGGCCAGACCAGCCCCACCTTGCCTCCATGGTGAACCAGCCCCACCCCAGTACCAGCACAGTCCCACAGCTAGAGGGGCTGTTGACGTCTGCAGGAGGACCTCCAGAGGGACCAAAATGCTGCCCTCTGGAGGATGACTGCTCTCCAGGAGAAGCAGCTGCAGGAAGACAGGGAGTGGCAGTTGTATGGCTGGGACCAACGTCTGTCCCGCTTTGATGCTGCCACCCATGTCTTGTGAGACATGATGGCAAAGCCATCTACAACTGCTGCCACACCCACCACCCTGCACCCACCAGCCATCCTGCAGGGTGTTCTGGAACTCCTGCCAGCTGCCCCTGCTCCCCAAACCCCCCCTCCCCGATTCTCCTGCCCACCCAGACACCACCACACTCACCACCTCCATACCTCCCCCTGATCCCAGCCCCAAACCAGCCCTGATGGGGCCCCAAACCCATGGCATGAGACCATTCCAAGGTCAATGCCACTCAGGGTCCTGCACCCCCTCAGGTTTGTGCCCCCCCCCACCCACACCATGGACTGAGATTCCCCCAATCCTCTAACAAGCCCCGCAAGGATACTTGCATTTTGCTTTCTTGTAAATAGTTTGCAAGTACACTGGTTCTTTTCAACACATTTTAATTTGCTTAAGTAAAATACTTAGTTGTTTCACAATGCCTACATTCCTCTTTACTGGGCAGGTGTCAGGGAGCTGAGGTGGTGAAGGGAGAGGTTGTGGTGTGAATGGGGTAGGCCTGTGGGACAAGACCACAGCTGGGGTTGCCCTGGGGAGGGTTACTGGGGGCTCTGGGAGACAATCTCCCTCAGGGCCTCCTGGACCTGCACCCCGTCCCAATGGGCCTAGTGGATCAGACCTGCACCCAGCTGCTTGTATCCTTGGCCGGCATCTGCCCCTCACCTCAGAAGGGGAGCCCCCACTTCCCCTCTACTACGTTGTACGCAGCCACATCTTGGGGGATGCTGTGCTCCCCCATATCCAAGTGGGTGAGCAGGCACCTGAAGCATGCCTGGAGGCAGCCAAACGTGCACTTGATCTGCATCCAGGCTTGTTTGAGGCAGGCATTAAAAAGTTCCTGGCTTGGGTCTAACTGGCCAGTGTAAAGCCTCATGAGCCTCATCATGAGGGGGTAGGCCATGTCCCCCATGTTTCACAGTGACATGTACTCATCCCTGACCGCCAGCTCATGGCTGGGAGCAAATATACCCACCTCCAACCTCTAGCACAGCCCAGAGCTGTGGAACACCAACACATCATGTTTCCGGCCCAACCACCTGACATAAACGTCTAGGAAGTGTCCATGATGGTCGACTATGGCCTGCTGCATCATGGAGAAGTACTGCCTTCTGTTGATATACTTGGCCTCATTGTGATCCAGGGTGTGGACCAGGATGCGGGCCCTGTCGATAGCCCCAAAGCAGTTTGGGAACTCCAGGGCAGCAAACCTGGCCTTAGCTGTCGGAGGGATGACTGTGCAGCAGGATGGTGCTGTTAGCCATTGTGACCTGCAAAGGGTGGGGACTGAACACACACATCAGGGACTGAGGGAGGGAGTTAGGGAGTTAGGGTCCCTGGGGAATTGGGCTTCACCCACCACCACCATACCCCTCAGACCCCGATCCCACTTCCCAAGGGTCCCCCTTTGGCGGGACACCCCACTCGGTGCATGGACTGAAGCCTGATAGTGCCTTACCTCCATGAGGAGGGCCCCAGTGCTGGACTTCGCCACACCAATCTGGTTTCCCACTGAGCAATAGCTGTCGGGGTAATGAGCTTCCAAAGGGTGACTGCAACCCTCTTCTCCACAGGGATGGCGGGCCACAGCCAGGTGTCCTGTCTCCAGAGGGTGGAGCAAGCTCCAGGAAGGTGACCTTCCACATGCAGAAGTTCTGGAGCCACTGCTGGTCATCCCACTGCCCCATGACCAGCTGTTCCTACCAGTCGGAACTGGTGCAGTGCCTCCAGATCTGCCTGAGGGTGTGACCGTCTGGCAGCCACAGCGAGTTCCTCAAAAGGGGTGTCAGGCTTGCCCTCTGTGAGGAAGTAGAGGATGGCCACAAGGAGGTGCAGCAGTTGCTGAAGCACCTCTGTGTTGGGTTGCTCTGGCACCATGGCTCACTGGAAGGAGCTGTGTCCATGGAAGCATCAAAGCCCTGCTCTAGCAGGAGTGCTCTCCTTCATGGAGGTAGGCATGCCTCAACATGGGCAGGTAATGGGAGCCTGGGGAGGGCCCTTTAAGGGCGCATCTTGCCGGGGCTCCCAGAAGGGATTGCCAGCCATGCACCCCTATCTGACGATGTTCTGGGAAGCATTTTGTAGAAGGAGCAGATTGATAGCCTGGCTGCTTTCTGTCAACAGAGCAGATCCACTTTGCTGTCTAGCCACGATCTGTCGATAAAAGTTTTGTCAGAATACACCTTCCAACAAAAACTTCTGTCAGCAGTGTGCTCTAATCTGATGCTGTGATAACAAATAAAATTTAGCAGATGGTGGTGTAAAAAGCCTTCCACATTTGTTATTTCTTAATGCCAGAGGCCCACAAGGGCAGCATCTTACGGTATTATCCAAATAGTTTTCATTGATCCTGGCATTGCACTTGAAAGTTTAGATTTCTCACAGATCTAATGCTTTGCTCCTTATGCCAATGAATGCTTCCTACTACAGATAAAATCACATTGCACCATTCAAATATGGACTGAGATTCAAATGTCTCCAAAGTTCAGACCCAGGGTTTTTTTAAATCCATCTCTGCTTCCCACTGCTCATCACTGCCCTGGGCTGTGTCAGTTTTTATACCCTTGTATTTCTGCAAAGAATTGTAAATGAGGCTTATAATTGATGGTGTTGCTATTATCATGCAGTCTTGCCCCCATAGGCTCAGATTTTTTGTTGTTCCTATGAAATCTCAACTCCTGAAGATCCAAAAGAGTGGACAACACACACATAATTCTTTACAAAGGTCAAGGTAGCAAGGAACATATACTGCCAGAGAGAAATTCAGTGCCTTTAAATGCAAACAAAGCATTGCAGTGAAAAAGCCCTGGCATCAATAGGCATGTCATTGCAAGCAAAAACAGTTTCACATCTTGGGGAGTTTGAGAAGCAGACAAATGACATGGCTATCTATTTTCTTCTTGATGTCCTCAAATTGGTTTTGAGCTGGGAACTTTACATTCCAGAAGGAGCCTGGATTAAAGAGCTAGAACAACAACAGTGAGCCATCAATCTTTAGGCTATCTATCCTATCTACAACCATTTGTATCAACCATTAGCTGCATCGTAACTCTAAATCTCAGCCCAAGAGATCATCTTTCAAAGAGAAAAACATTCATTAGATCTTTTCATTCATCCCCTCTTTTCCTTTGCTAATTCCCATCTATTATTCCCTCAGCGCCTGCAATGAAAGCCCATGCTCGTTTGTTCAGTCATAGGTATATGCCAGGTTATACTACGTCAGCAGAAGAAGTGCGCTTTACTTAAACATCTTCGAATGTGGTTGCCGACAGAATTACTTCAAAAGTGAATTTGCAAGCAGGTCATAATTATATGTTTCGTGATGCATGCAGTGCAAGCACATAATCACTCTTGAATTTCTTTGATACTGGCTTGGCAATGCAATTGGACCATAAAGAGGCTCTACATTTACACCCACTTTCAGGACCCTTTCACACTGCCAAAGCATTTATCAGAGAGTGGTGGCTGCTTGTCATGGACCCACTTCTGAGAGCAGCAGCATGGAAATAAGGGTAGCAATACCATACCATGCCATCCTTGCTTTTGTACTGCTGCTGATGGCAATGCTACCTTCAGAGCTGAGCTCCCAGAGCCACTGTTCTCCACTCTTCCAGCTCTGGAGACAGTGCCACTACCAGCAATGGTGTAGAAGTAGGCCTGGCAATACCATGACCTTCCCTACAAGAACTTTGCAAATCCTCCCCGACACATACACACAACCTACCTTCGGGTGAGAAACAGGACCCCTACAGTTACAACTCTGAGAAATTTAAGATTTAAAAATTTGAAATAATTTAATGTGCTGTTCTTAAAATCCCATGACCATGAAATTCACCCAAACTGACTTGGAATCTGGTAGAGCCCCAGCAATTTCCCCTGTTTTATGGATGGTAAGCTGGTATACAATGAAACAAAGCAATTTCCCAATGGTAACACAGATAGGGAAGTGAACCTGGGTCTTACCAGTTCCAGGCTAGCATAAATATATGCTAGCCTTCCTCCTCTAGCATAAATATAAATGAGTCTTGATAATATTCTGTATGATATAGAAATGTTCCCATTTTACAGGTGTATAACCTGAGGCACAAACCAATTAAACTAAGATGTTCAGAAACAGATTTTGAAAGTTAGGTTCTTCCTAATGACTTATAAGTTGAAACCAATTCATTCAAGTGAAGTGGAGCTGCTGACTGTGAGGCGCTTTTGAAAATCAAGGCTCACATTGAGATGCATAAATTTGGATTTAAGAGTCAAATTTTAAGTAACAGTTTTTAAAGTCTTGATCTACACGATATGATCAAAATCACAGAAAAACAACAACCAAGGAATTGGAGGTGACAACTGATTAGAAATCACTCCGTGAAATCATAAGTATTAAGATTTTTGTAAAGTGCTCTCTTTTCTGGTTAGCATTTTTAAAAGGAGGTTTTCCATGTGATTTAAATATTAAACATGGGCCTAGGAACAGCCTCAGTATTCAAATGTGCCATTACTGACCAGTCACTGCTGATTAATGGCTTTGCCTTTGAAATAATCAAAATCTGACACTAGAGTACTAAGAAAGCTGGAGTTGGAAAATTATTTTTGTTTCCAGGCAGGTCTGAGTACTATATGTTCATATAATTCTGAATGCAATGTGACCAAGAGTACTGGAACCATTTTTACAGTGAGGAAGAATGGTAAGGAGTGCTGAGAACTGTTGAACCAAAAAGTAAACCCTGTAGATAATGGAAATCAATTTAAGCAAAGGGGTACGACAGCAATCCCACACCCATAATTCCAGCACCGATAAATGTAACCAGTGTGCCTGGCAAACCAAACGCTTGGGTAGAGGCCGAAAAGAGATTCAGGTGCCACCCAGATTAGCAGAGTGCCCGCAAACAGCAATATGTTTTTCTATTCATGGTGCACATAACAAAATTTATTCCACCCATGGATGGAAAAAATCAGAGAGAACACTGAATGTGACCTATGAAACTGGCAGTTCTCCCTCCCACCCCTACCCACTGTAATGTGTTAGATATGTACGTAGCAGACATTTAATTGCCTGATGACAAAATTATTCAGAAACATATAATTTTGACAATGTGTTTGCTTCACATATTAAGCAAAAATACCTTTAAATAACACTAAGACCTACACTTAAATGCAGCCAAGCCAAGAAAATTAAAGCAAATTAATTTATTCCCCATTGCCCCTTAATTTACCTTAATAATCCACACACTTCTGTCTGGTTATTACAGGGATGTACTCATCATATATAATGCCTATTCATCATGATTGAATTCCCGGCTCCGGTAACATCAGTGGGGTTTTGTCATTGGCTTCAGTGGGACCAGAATCCATCCATCACATTATTTTAAACGGTTTTATTTGTATTTTATATTTTATTATAATTTGAAATTATTTGAGTAAGGGTAGGTCTACACAGCAAAGTAATTTCAAAATAACAGCTGTTATTTTAAAATACCTTGGCTAGCGGCTACACAATGCAATCGCTATTTCAAAATAATTTAGAAATACTGGTTGGTTTATTTTGGAATAGGTAAACCTCATTCTATGAGGAAGAGCACCTATTTTAAAATAGCAAGAAGTCTTGTGGCACCTTCTAAACTAACAGATTTTTGGAGCATAAGCTTTTGTGGGCAAAGACCCATTTCATCAGATGCATAAGTGGGGGGGGCGGGTTTCAGAGGGGTATTTAAAGAATGGGGTCCCAGAAACAGGGAGGGCCAGAGCTGACAAGGGCTATTCAGCAAGGTGGAAATGGCCCATTATCAATAGTAGGAATCAAAAGAGGAAAAAACAGGTCAGATCAGACTGGGGGATATGAACCATTGTCAGTTTAATGGGGAGATCTTAACACCCAGGGCACAGAAGCTGCCTTTGTAAGCTGCAAGCCACTCCCAGTCTCTGTTTAATCCTTGGTCAATGGAGTCAAATTTGCAAATAAATTGCAGCTCAGAGATCTCTCTCCATTTGATTTCTGAAATTTCTTTGTTTCAGGACTGTCACCCTTAAATCTGCTACTGCGTGTCCAGGGAGATTGAAGTGTTCTCCCAAGGGCTTCTGTACATTACCGTTCCTTATATCTGATTTATGTCCATTTATTCTTTTACGTAGAGACTGTCCAGTCTGGCCAATGTAAATTGCAGTGGGGCATCACTGGCACATGATGGCATATATTATATTAGTAGATGTGCAGGTAAAGGAACCCCTGATGGTATGGTTGTTGTGAGGTCCTGTGAGGATGTCACTGGTGTAGATAAGTGAGCAGAGTTGGCAGCAAGAACTGTTGCAGAGGCTGGTTCCAGGCCTAAAGTCACTGGTTTGTGATTTGTAGCGGCTGGTGAGGATTTGTTTAAGGTTGGCAGGCTGTCTGTAGGCGAGGACAGGGCTGCCTGCCAAGGTCTGTGAGAGTGAAAGATCATTGTTCAGGATGGGTTGCAGATCGCTGATAATGCGCTGGAGAGGCCTTAGGTGGGGGCTGTCTGTGATGGTCAGTGGTGTTCTCTTGTTTTCCTTGCAAGGCCTGTCTTGTAGCAGGTGGCCTCTGGGTACCTGTCTGGCTCTGTCAATCTGTTTCCTCACTTCCTTAGGTGTGTATTACAGTTTGAGGAAAGCTTGGTAAAGATCTTGTAAATGTGTTGTCTCTATCTGATGGATCAGAGCAAATATGGTTGTGCCTTTGTGCCTGGCTGTAAACAATGGACTGTGTAGTATGCCCTGCATGGAAGCTGGAGGCATGTAGATAAGCATAGTATCGGAGGGGTAGCCGTGTTAGTCTGGATCTGTAACAGCAACGAAGGGTCCTGTGGCACCTTATAGACTAACAGAAAAGTTTTGAGCATGAGCTTTCATGAGCACAGACTCACTTCATCAGATGCTGGTCTTGGAAATCTGCAGGGCCAGGTATAAATAGGCCAGAGCAAGGGTGGGGATAACAAGGTTAGCTCAGTCAGCAAGGGTGAGGCTTACTACCAGCAGTTGATCTGGAGGTGTGAACACCAAGGGAGGGGACGCTCCTTTTGTATTTAGCCAGCCATTCACAGTCTTTGTTTAAGCCTTAGCTGAGGGCGTCGAATTTGCAGATGAATTGTAGCTCAGAAATTTCTCTTTGGAGTCTGGTCCTGAAATTTCTTTGCTGTAGGATAGCTACTTTTAAGTCTGCTACTGTGTGGCCCAGGAGATTGAAGTGCTCTCCTACAGGTTTTTGTATATTGCCATTTCTGATATCTGATTTGTGTGCGTTTATTCTTTTACGTAGAGACTGTCCAGTTTGTCCGATGTATATAGCAGAGGGGCATTGCTGGCACATGATGGTATAAATTATATTGGTAGATGTGCAGCTGAATGAACCCACGATGGTGTGGCTGATCTGATTAGGTCCTGTAACAGCGTTGCTGGTGTAGATATGTGGGCAGAGCTGGCAACGAGGTTTGTTGCATGGATGGGTCCCTGAGTTAGAGTGACTGTGGTGCGGTGTATAGTTGCTGGTTAGGATTTGCTTGAGGTTGGCAGGTTGTCTGTGGGCAAGGACTGGTCTGCCTCCCAAGGCCTATGAAAGTGGGGGATCGTTGTCCAGGATGGGTTGTAAATCCCTGATGATGTGCTGTAGAGGTTTTAGCTGAGGACTGTAGATGATGGCTAGTGGTGTTCTGTTGGCTTCTGTCTTGGGCTTGTCCTGTAGTAAGAGGCTTCGTGGCACACGTCTGGCTCTGTTGATCTGCTTTTTCACTTCCCCAGTTTCTTGCACAAACTCAGACAGACATCATTTTCTCTCCAAATGCAAACGAATGGACATCATACCAAATGGACTAAAGGTGAAAAATTCGTTGTAATCTACATACTGCACAGACTACAGTGAGAGATTATGCCATACACTCTCGAAGAAACTGAGGAACCACCTAATCAGCATCCTGTACAACAAACAGGAGAACATCAAAAAAGAGCTCTCAAATCTGGAGTGTTCCATAAAAAGCCAACCTTCAACACAAACTTCCACACCACTGAACTTTACTAAAATAAGACAGGAGATTTATATTAGACAATTCACTACTCTACAGAGGAAAAAGGACTGCAAGCTGTCTAAACTCCTGCCTGCCACACAGAGCCACAGCAGTGGTACCACTAACTCAGCCAGCAATATCGTCAATCTGTGCAGCTACACACTCAGCTCAGCAGAACAGTCTGCTCTTTCTCGGGGACGCTCTTTTTGCCCCACCACCCGCACAAACATTATGCAGTTCTGCGGTGATCTGGTAGCCTACTTTCGCCGTCTCAAACTCAAATACTTTCAACACAACACTGACCAGCACACCGTTACACAGACACCCTCCCAGCAGCACAAGAAGAATAACTCCACGTGGACTCCTCCTGAGGGTAGAAATAACAGTCTGGACCTATATATAGAATGTTTCCGCCGACGCACACAGGCAGAAATTGTGGAGAGACAGCATCGTTTGTCTCACAACCTCAGTCGTGCGGAACGCAATGCCATCCACAGCCTCAGAAACAACCCTGACATTATAATCAAAGAGGCAGATAAAGGAGGAGCTACTGTCATCATGAACAGGTCTGACTACCAGAAGGAGGCTTCCAGACAACTCTCCAATACCAAATTTTACAGGCTACTTTCCTCAGATCCCACCAAGGAATACACTAAGAAACTACACCATCTGCTCAGGAAACTCCCTACGCAAGCACAAGAACAGATTTATACCAACACACCTCTAGAGCCCCGTCCGGGGCTATTCTACCTACTACCCAAGATCCACAAACCTGGAAATCCTGGACGCCCCATCATCTCGGGCATTGGCACTCTCACTGAAGGACTGTCTGGTTATGTGGACTCTCTCCTCAGACCCTATGCCACCAGCACTCCCAGCTATCTTCGAGACACCACTGACTTCCTGAGAAAACTGCAATACATTGATGACCTACCAGAAAACACTATCCTAGCCACCATCGATGTAGAGGGTCTCTGTACCAACATCCCACACAAAGATGGAATAAATGCTGTCCGGAACAGTATCCCTGATGATGCTACAGCACATCTGATGGCTGAGCTCTGTAACTTTATCTTCACACACAACTATTTCAGGTTTGGCGACAATATATACCTTCAAATCAGTGGCACAGCTATGGGTACCCGCATGGCCCCTCAATATGCCAATATTTTCATGGCTGACCTGGAACAGCGCTTCCTTAGCTCTCGTCCACTAACACCCCGTCTCTACTTATGCTACATTGATGACATCTTCATCATCCGGACCCATGGGAAGGAGACCCTGGAGGAATTCCACCAGGACTTCAACAACTTTCACCCCAACATCAACCTCAGCCTGGAACAGTCCACACAGGAGATGCACTTCCTGGACACCACGGTGCTAATACATGATGGCCACATCAATACCACCCTGTACCGTAAGCCTACTGACCACTACGCCTACCTTCATGCCTCCAGCTTCCATCCCAGACACACCACACGATCCATTGTCTACAGCCAAGCACTAAGATAAAACTGCACTTGCTCCAACCCCTCCGACAGAGACAAACACCTACAGGATCTCTACCAAGCATTCTTGAAACTGCAATACCCACCTGAGGAAGTGAAAAAACAGATCAACAGAGCCAGACGTGTGCCACGAAGCCTCTTACTACAGGACAAGCCCAAGAAAGAAACCAACAGAACACCACTAGCCATCACCTACAGTCCTCAGCTAAAACCTCTACAGCGCATCATCAGGGATTTACAACCCATCCTGGACAATGATCCCCCACTCTCACAGGCCTTGGGAGGCAGACCAGCCCTTGCCCACAGACAACCTGCCAACCTCAAGCAAATCCTAACCAGCAACTATACACCGCACCACAGTCACTCTAACTCAGGGACCCATCCATGCAACAAACCTCCTTGCCACCTCTGCCCACATATCTACACCAGCAACACCATTACAGGGCCTAACCAGATCATCCACAACATTGTGGGTTCATTCAGCTGCATGTCTACCAATATAATTTATGCCATCATCAGCCGACAATGTCCCTCGGCTATATACTTCAGACAAACTGGACAGTCTCTACGTAAAAGAATAAACACACACATATCAGATATCAGAAATGGCAATATACAAAAACCCGTAGGAGAGCACTCCAATCTCCTGGGCCACACAGTAGCAGACTTAAAAGTAGCTATCCTACAGCAAAGAAATTTCAGGACCAGACTCCAAAGAGAAATTTCTGAGCTACAATTCATCTGCAAATTCGACGCCCTCAGCTAAGGCTTAAACAAAGACTGCGAATGGCTGGCTAAATACAGAAGCAGCTTCCCCTCCCTTGGTGTTCACACTTCCAGATCAACTGCTGGTAGTAAGCCTCACCCTTGCTGACTGAGCTAACGTTGTTATCCCCACCCTTGATCTGGCTTATTAATACCTGGCCCTGCAGATTTCCAAGACCAGCATCTGATGACGTGAGTCTGTGCTCACGAAAGCTCATGCTCAAAACTTTTCTGTTAGATAAGCATAGCGGTCTGTGGGTTTTCGGTATAGGGTGGTATTTATGTGACCCTCTCTTATCTGCACAGTAATGTCCAGGAAGTGAATCTCTTGTGTATTTTGAAATAGCTATTCCAAATAGGGGTTGTGTGGAAAAGGAATAAAGCCTATTTTGAAATAAGCTGTAGCGTGACCAATGGCTCTCTCTCAAAATAGGTTCTAGGTGTGTAGATGCTGTATTTTGAAGTAGGAAAGTGCTATTTTGAAATGCATTTTGTGTGTAGCAGCATTATTTTGAAATAAATTATTCTGGAATAGCTCTTCCAGACTAGTTTATTTCAAAAGAAGGCTCCTAAGCAGACATACCCTAAGGCTAAGTCTACACTGCAGTAATCCATCGACAGAAGTTACTGTCAGAAAAGATCTGCTGGCAAAACTTCTGTCAACAGATTATATCTGCGCACACAAGTGGATTGAAAGAGCAATCCATTCGGTTGGCAGAGAGTGGCCAGACTGCCCAGCTGCTCTCTTGACAGAACAACCAACTGGAAGGTCAGCAAACAGGGCTGCCGGGTAAACTGGAAGCCTCATCTGTCAACAGAGGTCCCCCAGAGCATCTAAATGGCTTATTTTGTCAACAGAAACTCATCGCAGAACGCTGTGAGCAAAAGTCATGAGTTTTGTCAACAGGCTATCAACAAAAGGCATTTTGTGTGTAGACACTCCACAAGTTTTTTCAACATAACCCTGGTTTTGTTGACAAAACTCTCTAGTGTGGACATAGCCTAAGAGAACACAAAGAGGATTTCTGATATATACATGGATTTTTAAGGTCAAAGGCACTCTTATGATCATATATAGTTTGGTCTGCCAAATAAAACTCACATAATTTTATCCACCATGCCCTGCAGTGGAGGGAATGATTTTTCTTTATTCCTATATATGTGCTGCAGTGTCCCCGCTTATACCATTGGTGCTTCAGCCTCTGGGTGAGAGCTGGTGAGGAATCCTTCAACAAATTACTTCCATCAAAACATGCTGATAAGTTGAAACTAAAACTGCTCATGAAACAAAATCAGGTTTGACAAATTTTCCAATTTAACAAAATGTCCAAAACAAAAAAAGATTTTTAAAACTGTCAAAACTTCATGCTTTGGTTTCTTGAAAATGACAAATTCTGATTTTCCAGGTTCAAACTTTCTTTTTTAAGGCAATTAGACTCAAAAAAGAATAAAGAACAAAGTTCATAATCCAAGTGAAATTTTGGAGTTATTGAAATAAAATGTTTCATTTGACCCGACAAGAAAAAGTCTTGTCAATTTGCAAATATTTTCAAGGTTGTGGGATTTTGTCCCAGTTTAAGATAGGAAAAAAAAGTCAAAGTCTCAAAAATATTCAAAGCCCAGGAAATGTTTCTCACCCATATCTCATCTAAATTAGATGCCTGTTCTCCTTCAGGTGGAGTTTAAAATGCTGCTTTTGATGTATAAAGATGCAGATGGCTTGGAACTGCCTCACCCCCTGTGCCATACTTGCAAAAGCCAGTTCCATTTGGTGGCCAGGGTGTGTATGGCGCAGGGGGAGAGGGGAGAAGGAAGGGAAGACATTGAGTGACGTGTTATTTGTTATGGTGTGTTATAATTTTTTGTTGGGATCATCTACCCTTTTCCTCAGGCTTTTACTACATTGCAGTGAACTGTAATTGCAATATCTTATCAAGGCATCTAGGATATATATCTCTGTACAGAAATCCAAAATTAAATCTAAGCAAAAATTTTCTGCTGCACAATCCATCACAAACTGATGATCTCCCAAAGGATTTGGAGCCATTTTAATGGCTTCTGAATAAAATCATTTGCATTTGCAAATAGAACTTCTCATTGTTTAGATTTACTTAAATCTTGTATTGTAGATGCACGAATTCCTAAATATGTGCTCTCTGAATCTATTTGTGCACTCACATGACTATGCACATAACTGGGCATGCAAATTTGGTGACCAGGTTGAGGTCCCTTAGGAAATATGGTAATTAATGTTAAATAAATGCACATAGTCAGGACAGTTATATGTCTATGGATATTGTACATCTTCCAGCAGTGCAAATCTCTCATCAATGGAACTATACTGGTTTACCACTGCTGAGGATCTCACCTATAGCATCTATATACTCACTATTATTAAAAGGGACCCCATTCTTAAAAGGGGACTTCAGGGTGACTCCAAGGTGGAGAGAGATGATCAGAGATCATGGTTTCTGAGTGGTAACTGACCCTTAACTACATCAACACTAGTAGGTGTCACTATAATTTATCCCGTTGTTGGGATTTCCTCCCTGTGATTCCCAGGGTGGCTCACTCGCATTTCTAACAAATAAACAAACACACAGCCACATCAGTCTATGTTCCACCCATAAAACCAGGGGGTCACCAAACTCCTTGGAATATGGAATGTGCATTAGCAAATGTGGTCCATAAAATTTCAAAGCCTAAGACCTTTTCATAGCCTGACGGATTTTACCATCTAACTTTCCACATTCCTGCCGTAACCCAATCCAGGCACTGCGGGCTGAATGATAAACAGAGACTCCTGCAGGAAATGGTGAGAAAGCAGTGGGTCAAAATGTTACATTAGCCCAAACGATTCCTTGGGTGATTGTTAAGACTGCATAGCCCATTTTCTCTGCTCAGTTGAGGAAAGGCAGAAAATAGAAGCATCAGACAGAACAAGGAGAAACAATATATCCTCTTAATGGGCTCTTGAATACCATCTTTAAAGAATGTAAAAATGTGTTAGTGCTACTTTCTAATCCATGAGAAAAATAGAAGAGGATCTAAGCTTTTCAATTAGTCATGCACCAGCTTTTTTATATTGCTTTTGCTTTAGACATGCCAGTAATTTTCACTGTAAAATATACAGTTAGCACAGTATAGTACCATAGAGATAGCCGTGTTAGTCTGTATTCTAACAAAACAACCCAGCGGTCACGTAGCATGTTAAAGACTAAAGATTTTCTGCCAGTTTGTTTTATTAGTACACTATGCAAACCAGGAAAAGGGTGAAAAGACCTTTATGCCTGTTGATTCATTTGTATTTCTTCAATGTGTATACCTACTGAATATGATTCACAGCACCTTGCAACAGAGTTCTAAGCAGCAAACAGTGTGAATATGTTGAAAAATCAAAAGTCAGACAGTAGCAGGGAAATATCAAGCAAGGCCAGGGAGGTGATTTTAACTCTCCAGTAGACTCGTGTGACCACTTCTGGAATCCTGTTTCTAGCTCTCATGTCCACAATCCAAGGAGGATGCTGATAAAATGAAGAGGGTTCAGGAAGAACCATGCAAATGAATTAGGGACTGGAAAACTTGCCGTACAGCCATATTTTCAAGGAGCTCAATCTCTTTAAATTATCAAAGAGAAAACAAGGGTATTTGATAATCGTCCACCAGTCTCTACAAGTGGAACAGAAATTTGATAATAGATGATTCTTTAACTTACCAAAGACACAGCAGGATCTAATTATGAGAACTTGAAACTAGAAACAAGGCACAAATATGTAACACTGATGGCAATTAAACACTGACAATTTATCAAGACCTGTGGTGGATTGTCAATCACCGGAATTTTAAAATAAAGAGAAGATGTTGTTCTAAAGATAAGCCTTAGTTCAAACAGGAATTAATTCTGGGAAGTCTAACAGACTTTCTGCTCGATGATGACAGTGGTTCCTTCTGGCTTTATAATCTGTGAAAAGCCAGCATGTACTCATAGAGACAGATCCGGGGCTGTCTCCAAGCTGCATACAGAATAGTTCAGCTACGTTAGGTGTACACCAAATTTACCCCCCAGGATCTTGGAACTGGACAGATCCCAACATTAAGTAGAGAAGATTTAGGCTACATCTACACTACTGCGCACTTTCGACAGGTGATCATCTGGAAGGCATTTTTCAAAAGAGTGCACTTACACCCAAAAGTGGATCGATCTTCTGAGCCACCCTTTCAAAACATTGAGGCACTCTTCCGAAAAGGAGCATTCACATGGCAACACAGGCACCCTTTCTAAAGAACAAACCATGAGACACCACAGACAGGGTCACATGATGGATAAGCCCTTCTGGGCTCCACAGCCAGCTGCTCCTTAAAGGGCCCCTCACAAACACCCCACCATGCACACACTGAGGGCTGCTTTGCAAGATACAGCACCACAGACCCTGTGCCCAGAGTGAAACCAGGATCCCACAGAACCCCCTGGATCCCCTTCAGCTCCCCTACAGGGACACCACCAACAACCAGGTCAGACTGCTGGCCACAATTATCCTCTCCGTCCTCTACCTCCTCCAGCGGCCAACCCCTCCTGCCTCGGTCCTTCAGGCCCTTGCCATGGGACACTGTGCCATCCAGTGCTTGGGGAGCTACCTCACCTGCGCCGAGTGGTGGGAATGGGCGGTGATGCTTGAGTGGGATGATGACCGATGGCTCTGGAACCTCCAGGTGAGGAAGGCGACATTCCTGGAGCTATGCTACTAGCTGGCCCCTGCCCTTTAGCACCAGGACACCAGGACACACCAGCTCATGCTCCCCCTGGAGAAAAGGGTTGCGATCACCATATGGAAGCTGGCCACCCCAGACAGCCACCTCCCAGTTGGCCACCAATTCATGGAGGGCAAGGCTACTGTCAGGGCCATCCTCCTGGAGGTAAGTGATGCTTGGGTCACACACCCACCATGGAGAGTGGAAGGGGGATCTGGGCAAGGGGGACAATCAGGGCCTGGGAGCTGGGACACAGGAGGGTATGGGGAGGGAGTGGGTATGGGCATGAGGAGTGGGGACTGCTGATAGGGGGCTCAGGGACACCCCAACATGCACTCACAGTATGCACACCCTCCAGCCTGTGCAGGTCATCTGAGCGATCAACACCATCCCCTTGCAGAGGGTCGTCCAAGTCGGGGACCTCAACACTGCCATTGAGGGATTTGCTGGCCTGGGCTTCCTCAACTGCTTCAGGGTCCTGGATGGGACCATATCCCCATCCCAGCCCCAGACCACCTCATGGGGTGATACGTCAATAGAAAGGGGTACCACCCTGTGGTACTCCAAGCCCTCAAGGATGCTAAGGGCCAGTTCATGGATGTTTGCATGGGCTGGTCTGGGTGAGCCGACAATGCCCAAGTTTTCTGGAACTCCTGGCTCAGCTGCAGGATGAAGGAGGGGACCTATATCCCCCACAGGGGCTCCCCATTGGGGACACCACCATGCCTCCCTGAATTGTGGTTGATGCCACCTACACTCTGCACCCATGGCTCATGTGGCACTACATAGGACAAACCAACCTTACCCAGAAGCAGTTCAATGAGTGCCTGAACCAGGCCCAGAGCATGGTGGAGCTGGCCTTTGGCCACTTGAAGGGGTGCTTTTGGTGACTCTTCATGCAGCTAGAGGTTGGCATCCAGAATGTGCCTGAGGTGGTGGGGGCATGCTGAGCTCTCAGGTGCACTAGGGCAGGGTGTGGGTCAGGGAGGCCATCAGAGTGGCCTTCACCAGGGGCCCCAATGACCCTTCCCCAGGCACCCTCCACCACAATTCCCCCTAACCATGCCCCACCACTGCCCCCCTACGCACACACACCCCTCACCCACCTAAGACATGGGACACAGGGGTGTTTGTAAATGAAATTGTTAAAACTAACAATGAAATGTCTTTGAACAGCTACACAAATGAGGGGAGGCTATATACAGGGGTGAATGGGGGAAACAATGTACAGTGTAGTGGGAGGGGCTGTGGGCACCTGAACATGGAGGTGGCAGGGGTGGGGAAGTGTGACCCCACCATCTGCAGAAGCCCCTACTGCCCCAGGTCCACGGTCCCTAGTGGGATTGGGATGGGGCCTGGACCATGGGGAAATAGGGGCAGGGTGGCAGTGCTCTGGCTAGGAGCTCAGTGGGAGGGGCAGAAGGAGACAGCCAGGCATGGGCCCACCCTGGCTATGAGCAACTGGGCCATTTTCAGTAGGGTGGCCTGATGGGGGAGGTTGGGCAAGATCAGGGCGGCGAGGTCGGGGGGCAGTGAGGGAGGTGGTGGGCGTTGTGGCAGGATTAGGTGATGGGGGAGGAAGCAGATGAGGTGGCAGGGGATGAAGTGGGGGGACAGTGAGTGGTGGGGGCAGGCACTCGAAGATGACCCGGATGAGGGCCCAGAGGGCCACAGTGGCCTCGCCACAGGCCTCCCACCACCATCCCTTGTCCACCTCCTCCAGCCACCACTGGAGCATGACCGTCTGCTCCCAAATGGCTGTGGTCTGTGAAGCAGCCTCCTCCTCCCTGTGGCAGTGGTGGCACAGACTCCAGGCCCAGGCCCACCTGGGTGGCAGGGGTTGCGGTGCCTTGGCCCCCTTGGCACTCAGTGGGGGTTCCTCTGGTCCTGGACAGAGATGGCCTGGCCCTTGGATGGTGGTGCTGTGGTGAAAGAAAGGGAGAGGAGCAACCCATCAGCTCTGTGACCTAGCCCCAGAGGCTGTACTCCCCACCACCTGTGGCCAGCCCTCCCCCCAACACCCCAGGGGTTCTGAGGGATCCTGGGCACCCATGGGTCCCTGTATGGGTGGGCCATGTGCCGGGTGCAGTCTGTCCCTCCCTAGGTCTGTCCCCCAGGCTTGTGAGCTGTGGTGCTGTCCACAGGAGGGGGTGCTCAGTGCCACACACAGGCTGTTCTGGCCAAGATGCATCAAGATGGGGCTGGCAGCCATGTAGCCAGCCCACTACCAGCTGAGCCAGGGGCAGCCCCACCTCTGGCTTGGGGTGTCCAAATTGCTGGTTACCTACCTGAGGGTCCCCCAAGAATTTTGGGTGTCGCCCAGGTGGAGCGGGGACTGGTTTGAGGAGCCGGAGGGTGTGGTGATCACCAGAGTGCCCTCCTCATCAGAGGACATCTGTGGATCCTGGTCCCAGGTCCTGGCTACGGCTCCCAACCAGCCATCAGGCATCAGCTGGGGCTCCGCCTCAGGCACTACCATGTCCAACACAGCCTCTAGCTCATCCACATCCTTCAGCCTCAGCAGCCAGACAAGGGCCTTGTAGCAGGGACAGCTAGTGGGCGCTGCTCCCAAGTGGCTGGTCACATCCCAGACCCGGATGTATGCCTGCTTCAGCTCCTTGACCTTTGACTTAATGCAGTCAGCCATTCGGGGGGGTGTCCATGCATGCTGAGTAACTCCAACAGCCAGACGAAAGCCACAGCATTCCGGTGCCAGCCACTGGTGTGGAGGACCACCTCCTCATCCTCCCACAGTCCAAGAAGGTCTTTTATCTTCCCCTCATTCCAGGAGGGGGCCCTCTTCTTCGGTCCCTGGCTGGCCTCCTGGGCTCCCTCTGGTGGGCGGCCCCTGGGAGTACCAAGGTCCTGTGCACTGGCCCTGGGGCCAGTAGGGCACCTTGCTGTTCTCTGGCGTTGCTCAATGAGCATGCTGCTGGAGGCTCATGGGCAGGCAGCACACACTCAACTTCCTGCCACAAGGTTTCTGCATCCCTGCATCTTTAAACGCAGCCCGATGCACGGACCATAGAGCCCTGCTTGTGCTGGCAGGGGCATCTCCTCACACCAGCTGGCCAGAGCCATGGAGGACTGCTCTTTCGAAAGGGGCGCTTCCTGAAAAAGGAATGGAAGTGCTTTTTTGAAAGGAGTGCCATGTTCTTTCAAAATGACTTTCAAACTAATGTGTTTTGTGTGTAGATGCGCCAAGGGATCTTGCGAAAGGGCCCCTCCTTTTGAAAACTATTTCGAGAGAACATGCTCGTGTAGATGCTGTTGTTCTACTTTCTAGCAGCTGCCTACAGCCCCTCCTTCCCCCCAACCACAATCGCCATTTCAGCACCCAGAAATTGCAGGGATGTGCTGACCACATACTAGAGCCAGAGAAACAATCTGTAATGAATCATTGATTTGATTAATATTGCCTTTTTCTATTCTCAACTGATTCATTAAGCTTTGATCTAGTTTATTATTCAAATCCAAACTTGGCCATTATGCAAAATTCTGGCCGTGTTTACACTAGCCAAAAACTTCGAAATGGCCATTCAAATGGCCATTTTGAAGTTTACTAATGAAGCGCTGAAATACATATTCAGCACCTCATTAGCATGCGGGCGGCCACGGCACTTTGAAATTGATGCAGCTCGCCACCGCGCAGCTCATCCAGACAGGGCTCGTTTTCGAAAGGACCCCGCCTACTTCAAAGTCCCCTTATTCCCATCTGCATTACTTTCAAAGTGCTGCGGCTGCCCTCATGCTAATGAGGTGCTGAATGTGTATTTCAGCGATTCATTAGTAAACTTCAAAATGGCCATTTGCATGGATATTTCAAAGTTTTTGGCTAGTGTAGACATAGCCCAAGAGATTTCAAAATGGCTGTGAAGATGCTGCCAGCATGAACATTGTACAAATATATATTTGCATGAATATCATGACTGGCAATGCAGTAACTCTTGTTTATCTAACGTTTGATCAACTGGAACTCTCGGATAACCTGCATAATGCCAGCAAATGTGGCTTTTGTTTTTCCTGAGACGCCCAGAGTGCTGCACAAGCCCCCACCAGGCTAAGCAGGAGCCCCCCAAGCTCGTCTACGCTGCGATGTCCCCCGGCAAGCAGCTCCTGCTGTCCCCACCAGAAGGTAAACGGGATGGCAGTTGAGTGGGAGCTGGCACTGGGGGATGGGAGGAGCTGTATTTTCTTATGGGGGAGGCCACTGACCCTGCCTGTTCCTCCCCCGCCCAGTAACTCTCCATCACCTGGAATATTTGCATATCCAGCAACCTCCTGGTCCCAAGGCTGTCAGATATCAAAGAATTTACTGTATATATTTTTGCAACCAATCAACACTGCTGAACATATTTTCAGGTTATGGATAAAAAAGTTAATGTCAGCTAGAGAAATAAGTCATGTTTTTCTCCAGTATTTATTCCTCCCACTCTCTCCCCCTCTCTTTTACACACTCAGGCTGGGCTGCTGCTCCCTACAGCTCTCACTTTCCAGTGGGAGCTGTGAACAGCCATACCTGAGTATGTGCAGGTAAATAAAGCATCTGGCAGCCAAGCCAGTGGCTAACCCTGGTGAACTGCATCCAGCTCACAGGCTGCTCATTGCCCACCCCTGCTATAGAGTGATGCCCTGTTCTGTTGACTCCCTATGAAACACCTTGAACTGGGAGAAGAGATGAGTGGGGTCACATGCACCTCCCAGCATGCCCGCCTCTGCAGTCATTGTCAGTGCCACTTTCGATGAGTGCAGAGATGGTCCCAACCCTTCCCAGAGCAGCACAGCCAAGACTGCCCTTGCACTTACCAGAAGCAGCATGGCACTTGTGGAGGAAGAGACAGTTGGGGGCCATTGATCTGTCCAAAGATGGCCATTTTTCTGTGCTGGTGGTCTTAAAAAATGTTCTTTAGGGCTGTGAAAAAAATTGATTTTTCTTTTTTGCTTCACCTGCCACTTAAACAAAATTGAGTCAAAATGCTTTTGACTTACTGAGCAAACCAAATTATTTTGTTCAATCCAAAATGAATTGCTTTATTTCATTTCTGATTTTTCATAGTAACTAATTTTTAAAAAATTCATTTGATGCATATTTCTAGCCAAAAAGTTATTTTGAATTTCTTAAAGTATTTTTGTTTTTAAAAATGTCAAAATAAAACATTTTTAATTTTCTGGGGTATTTTTTCAGGGTTTTGTCATCGTTTTGGGGAACTTTTTTTGTTTTGGTTTGGTTTTGCTTGTTTTGGTTTTTTTAGGCAGGGTTAGTGACAGAATTCAGCAAATTTGACACCTTCACAAAAATGTGATCTAAATCTGCAACGTTTGATGAAAAATGTTTCATCTGAAAAATTCTGCCCAGCTCTCGCCCTTTTCGTTAGAGGCGTCTTGGAAGAACACCTGACTTTGAGAATACATATAGCACTGCAACTTTCAGCATATTCTTACAATGTACTTCTCTCCATCATTCACTCATCAGTTTGGCCAAATCTGCTCCCCACTCTTCCCAGGTTTCTAGAACAGATGACACAGACATAAATGAAAAGGTGAAGTATCTTCTTGTGCTTTCCCTAGTTCTTGTGTGCAGCCACACAGAGCTAGTTATAATCTAGTTCAGGGAGAGTGAACCGGCACTGTCATCTACTAGAATTTTGGACTACTAGTTTGACATTCTATTAGTAAACTAACAAAGGCTATAAGCTGCAATACTACCACAAGTAATAAAGATTCTCAGTTAACTCATGCATGAGGGTCCATTCTTTCTGGAGATGTAGTCTCTGTAGCAGAGAGACTCAGTGGTTTTCTCACTGTATTTGTATTTGGTGTCCGGTATAATATATGGGTCCCAGTCTTGACTGAGGCCTCTCAGGGCTGCTGTATTACAAAACGTAATAACGATATAGGCTTCTACATGGGAGAGATCTTGGGAGGATGGACAATTTCTGAGAAGTATTTGGGAAGTCTCCATGATGAAACCTCTAATAGGAACATAATCCTGCCCATACCGAGCAAAGTATGAAAACCAACATTATCCAAGACAGTATGAATTGATGAGCATATTTTATCATCTTGCAGATAACAAATACCAGGGAGTGACATTACCACTGGCACACAACACACTTCAATAGAGTTGCACTGGCTTACAACTATAGAGCCGCGTCTGCACTAGCCGGCTATTTTGAAGTAGCCGTGCCAACTTCGAAATAGCTCCTGCCGCGTCTACACATGCCGAGCACTATTTTGAAGTTGAAATCGACGTAAGGCAGTGAGACGTCGAAGTCGTTATCCTCATCAGGAGATGGGAATAGCGCCCTACTTCGACGTTGAATGTCGAAGTAGGGCACGTGTAGACGATCCGCGTCCCGCAACATCAAAATAGTGGGGTCCTCCATGGCGGCCATCAGCTGAGGGGTTGAGAGACGCTCTCTCCAGCCCCTGAGCTCTATGGTCGCCACGTGCAGCAGCCCCTTAAAGCTCCCTGCCCCCTGAGTTCCTGTGCAGGAAGCTGAGAGCTTGTGCAGGCAGCAGCACAGCCACGTGCACAGGCTGCACGTCCTCAGCAGCCCCAACCCACCACCCTGCACCCCATGGCATCCAGCCATCCCCCCAGGAGCCCACAGGTCACCCCCCCCAGGGGACCCAGGGCTCCCAGCCTGTCAGCCAGCGGGGGAAGAGGCAGTGGGGCCCCTCCTGGATGGAGGCTGAGATCCGGGACCTGCTGGGGTTCTGGGGCAAGGAGGAGGTGCTCCAGGTAATGGGGAGCAAGAGGAGGAATGCGGTTGCATTCGCTCGGCTAGCCGAGGGCCTGGCTGCCTGGGGTCACCCTGCCCGCACTCCTGACCATGTCAGGAGTAAGGTAAAGGAGCTGCGGCAGGGTTACGCCTGGGCCCGGGACACGGCCAGCCGATCTGGGGCTGCCCCCGCCACTTGCCCCTTTTACAGGGAGCTCAGGGCCATCCTGGACCCCCGGTACACCTCCTCCCCCGGCCACCCTTGACACATCAGCTGACGAGCCCCAGCAGGCCCCGGAGATGGAGTCCACCCCGGAGGCCAGCCCTGCACCCCAGGGGCCCCCCCAGAACCCCACCCCTGGGACACCAGAGGAGGAGGCCTCCAGTGACAGGGGGCTGCTGATAGACCTCCCCTCCCGCAGCTCCAGCAGGGCGTCTGCCCGATCGGTGTCCCTCGACCGAGGGAGCAGACCGTCAGGTATGTACCCCCCGGTACACACCCCCCCAGGGTTAAGGGGCGGGGACAAGAGACATGACCAGGGCCCTCCACACACCCAGATGACCATGGCCCCGAGGACAGCAGTGGCATGTCCCTCAGAAGAGTCCATCAGCTCCTGCCCCCCAGCAGGACAGCGCCATGCCCCATCTCTGGGGATGGGGGGAGCAGAACCTAGGGTCCCCCGGGGGGGGGGGTTGGACACCCAGCAGCAGCAGCAGCAGCATCTCCAGGGGATGGGGATGGGGAACCAGCAGCAGAGGGGTAGGGGGACAAGGGCCACAGCCCAGACTAACGGCTGTCTCCACTCTTCTTCCCCCCTCTGTTCCACAGCTGCACCATCGGAGGGCCCGGAGAGCACCGGCGTGGCGTCAGTGGTCCCAAACAGCCCACCGGGGCCATCCCACCAGGCCAACCCCTCGGCGGAGCACAGACCAGCCCCAGGACAACCCCAACAGCGGCGGAGCCATCTGCGGGCATCCACGGACCCCCAGCTGCTCGCCACTCTCCGGCGTCAGCTGGAGGTGTCCGAGCAGCGCCTGCAGGTGGAGGAACAGCGGCTCCATCTCCAGGAGCGAGTGCTGGCCCGGCGCCAGGAGGCTTGGGGGGGCCTTCATGCACACCTTCGAGGACATCACACTGCACTTGGCTCCCCCCCACCTCTCTGCCCACCGCTCCACCCGCCGCTCTGCCTGCCATCCCTCCACCATCAGCCGTCCTGGGGCCTGCCACTGAGGGGGACCATGGGCCTCCGGACTCTGCCCGGCCCTATCTACCAGTTCTCCTGGCCCCCACCCAGCCTTGACCAGGCCTCTGGCTGAGACATGGGTCACGCCCCCCAACACCAGGCGCAGGACAATAGGGGGTGCGTGGCCGAGGATATTGCCCCTCAAGGCCCCCTCCGGCCCCCTCCTTTGGACATATTCCCCCCATCTTTGTAAATAGTTTTTGTTCTACCCCTGTTTTGTACCTGCCCCCCCATGTACATAGTTCCCCCCTTCTTCTGTTAATAATTAATACAGGTTGCATGGTTTTGTTTAAAAAAAATTCCATTTATTGCACAGAAGTGTGGGGGGGGTGCTCTCGGGTTCTCTGTGGTGTGGGCGTGGGGGCAGGGATTGTTGTGGAGGATGTGGGGGTGCAGTGGGTGGCTCACCTGCAGCTGGCCCTGCCAGTGTTGACCCCGCAGTCTGCTCAAAATGGGCCCGCAGGGCCTCCCGGACCCGGATCCCCTCAGGGTCGACCTGGCGACTGGGGGCAGTGGGTGGCTGGAAGTCAGCCCTGACAGCCTCCACAGCCCAACCCTGGAAGAAGGCTTCTCCCTTGCTCTCCACCAGGTTGTGGAGTGCACTGCATGTGCCCACAACCTGGGGGATGTTGGTGAGGCCTGCGTCCAGGCGGGTGAGGAGACACCTCCAGCGCCCTTTGAGGAGGCCGAAAGTGCGCTCGACCACCTGGCGCACGTGGTTCAAGCACGTGTTGAACCGCTCCCGGCTGGCTGTGACATGGCCCATGTAAGGTTGCATGAGCCAGGGCCGGACGGGGTACGCCGCATCTGCAACGCGGCAGAGGGGCATGGTGGTGTCCCCCACAGGGATCTGCCGCTGGGGGATGTAGGTCCCCACCTCCAGCCGGCGGCACAGGCCCGAATTTCTGAACACCCGGGCGTCGTGGGTGCTGCCAGGCCAGCCAACATAAATGTCCAAGAGGTGGCCCCAGCTGTCCACCAAGGCCTGGAGGACCACGGAATGGCATCCCTTCCTATTGAGGAAGCGTCCTCCGCTGTGCTCCAGGGCACGGATGGGGATGTGGGTCCCATCCAGAGCCCCAAAGCAATCTGGGAAGCCCAGGCTGGCAAACCCCACGATGGCAGCATCTGGGTTCCCAAGCCACACGAGCCTGTGGAGGAGCAGGGCATTGATTGCGCAGACGACCTGCAGGGGAAGGACATGAGAGACCACCGGTGAGGGGTGTGCAGGGTGTGTCTGGCCCTCCCCCCAGGCCTCCCCCCCTCCCCCTGGGTCCTCTTACCTCCATGAGGACAGCCCCAACGGTGGCCTTGCCCACGCCGAACTGCTGCTCTACGGATCGGTAGCTGTCTGGAGTGGCCAGCTTCCAGACAGCAATGCCAACCTATTTCTCTGCAGTGAGGGCATGTCGCATGAGGGTGTTCTGGTGCCATAAGGCAGGGGTGAGCCACTGGCAGAGCTCCAGGAATGTCTGCCGGCTCATTTGGAAGTTCTGGAGCCAGCGGTCATTGTCCCACTCGCCGAGCACGAGCCACTCCCACCAGTCCATGCCCATGGGGTATCTCCACAGCCGGCAGCGTGTGCTGCAGGGGTGGGGTTGGGAGGGCAGCAAGGTCTGGGGCTGCTTCCTCATCCCCTGGGGGTAGCTCATCTTCCTCAAATAAAAGATGGTCAGCTGCCTCCTGCATGGCACTGAGCAGGACAGCCACTGGTCCTCCAGGGGCGGGTGTGTGGGCCTCTGGCTGCTGTTGCTGCTGCTGCTGCTGGGGGTCCATGGTGCTTCACGGGGTGTGCATGCCTGTGGCTCTGCAGACCGCGTGCTGTGCAGGCTGTGTGTGTCTGGGAGGGGCCCTTTAAGAGAGCGGCTTGCTGTTGCCCCGGAAGTGCTAGTCCACCCTGTGACCCTGTCTGCAGCTGTTCCTGGCACCCTTATTTCAATTTGGGTCACTTTGGTGTGTAGACCATCCCCTGCAGCACCTATTTCAATGTAGTGCTGCCCAACGTCGACGTTGAACGTCGACGGCACCAGCCCTGGAGGATGTGTGGACGCTATTTGTCGAAATAGCTTATTTTGATTTCGCGACATCGAAATAAGCTATGTCGATGTAGCATCCCCGTGTAGGCGTAGCTTAGTAATTTTTTTCCTCTGTTCTGTCCATGGATGTGTGTGTTTTTGAATAATTATTTGTCTGTCGTCATTAAAAAAAATGCCTAGTGGGAAAAATTCACTTCTGGCTACGGTAACACCATGGATGAATTGGCTTTGTTTCTGTATTTTGTTTGTGTGTGTGTGTGTGCGCGTGCACGCACATGTGTTTGAAAATAGCATCAATATTTGTGGAACTGAAACACATTCCTAATAGTGGCTTTTGCAGTAATCAGATGTCTCAAATTTTAAATGCCTCATATAGTCTTGTCCTATGTTCATTATGCCTTAAATATAGCTAATGTCAACAGGCAAAACTAGCACAAGGTTGTATTCACAACCAATGTCCATCAGAGAGTGGCGATCACACTACAGTGTATGTGACTCTAAATATTGGAGGCAATGCCACAAGGCGAAGCTTCATCTGGTTAATGAGGTCAGCTGACATGTATTATTCTGAAGCAGGAAAATGAGATGGAAAGGAGAGCCATGGCTGGATAGGGAAACTGAACTGCATCATCGGGACAAGCTCCCTTTGTGCATGAAAACAAAGAATTTGGACATCTGTGCACTTCCAGCCATACTGAAGAGAGCGGAAACCTGGGTAGCCAGTGAAGCATGGGAAAACACAGCGTGGGTCCAACTGGTGTCATACTCAAGGCAGAAGAGCAAGTAAACTAACAGCTAATAGCATTGCAAAGTCAGGTGAAGGTAACCCATGGAACAAAGCTTAGCAAGCACAAATGTCTCTCAATTGGCCTTCACTAAGGTCTGATCTAAACCACACTGAAGTGAACGGGAAGACATCCATTTACTTCCGTTGGCTTAGGATCAGGCCCAAGAATCTACTTCAATGTACTTGAAACCCACACCCTTCATCCTGACCATGCATTTTCCTTCATTTGATGGAGCCTAGAGGGGGAGATTTAGAACAGAAATGCTGAATTATGTCCTGGAGATTATTTAAAACATTCTGTATGTTCAAATAGTTCAACTTACATCCCTTCAAGCTTCCCTGTAAATGATTCATTGCTTGCTTTTGGCCTTCTTTTCATGAGTCAGGTGAGGTACTCAGAACCCCTGAAAACCAGACATTAGCCTGGACACCCAAAAGCTGAAGGAAACACCTTAGGAAACTTGGACCAACACAAGACTGGTGACAGACTTTGCTAGTCCCTGTGCAAGGTCTTGGGTGGAACAGGCAGGGATTCCCCGCCCCACCCTCAGCACTGCCCAGACTGCACCCCAGGGGACTCCAGTGGCAATTTAAAAGGCCCAAGGCTGCTGTGGTAGCAACCTGTACCACCTGGCCCTTTTACATTTGCTCAGCCCCGGGGCAGCTGCTTCCTTTGCCCCCATCTGTCAGCAGCCCTGGACCCAGATGACTTGCTATAGATCACACAGCATGGAACAGAACCCAGGAATCCTGACTTCAGGTAAGAACCTGACTCTAATCAGTATTAGTGTCTTGAACCCAAGAGGTCAAGGTCAAACCAAAGACAACTTTATCTTAGTAAGGGTTCTTTAAAAAGACAGGCATAGCTCAAAAACTGCAAACCAGTAGTCTGGTCTCTTGTACAGGGAGATTCAATGGTGCTTCCCAGCCATGACTAGGGAAGTGAATGGAAAGATGGGAAAGAGAATGAAAAGCCAGAGTCTGGTGCCAGGAGCCTCTGACCACTACAAAGGTATATCTGTAGCATAGATTTTATTTTAAAAGTCACTATTCACAGTATTGCCAATGCCTGAAAGACCATAAGGTGGGTGAGGTAATATCTTTTATTGGACTACCTTCTGCTGGTAAAAGAAACAAGATTTTGAGCTCTTCCTCAAGTCTGGACGAATACAAATTGGTAACTCCAAAGGGTTTTTTTCCCTCTTCTCAATCACAGTTGGCAGTTGATCCTACTCATGGTCAGTTGCTTGGCAACAAAACAAGTTTCTCTGGCTACAGAATAAATATTCCACATCTGAAATATTTGAGAAAAAACAGGTTTTCCTGACTATACGCCATAGTACTTGGGTCACAGGGTTTCCCAAAATAAGCTAGAATGTTAGCAGGGTTACACAAAGAATGACTTCCCGTTAAAAGGGTTTAATCAGGCTGAAGCAAGGACAAATATTGCAGTTTTTGCATCCTTAAAATACTGTATTAAATCTACTTTGTGATCTGGAGAATGTCTAAAATAGGTTAACTGGCTAGGAATGAATTAGCTAACTGGTTCCCTTGCCTTTTTAAACATATGCATGGTGGGAGGCATTTGCAGGGCCAGAAAATCTGGAACTTGCTATGTTCAATCCTATATTGGTGCCAAAAAAAGCACTTCTGCAGAGAGAACCAGTGAGTATAGACAGGAGATCAGATATCACCACCAAAGCCAAAAAGGGATGCTGTTAGAGAAGGGGATTCCCTGGCTCTGAGTTTGGTATACCAAACATTCACTTAAAGTTGTATCAAGGAAAAAGGTATCAACCCATTCAAATGAGGAGGACTCATTTCCATCATGCTTTCTTTTTCACCACTTCAGCTGAGACAGATCATTAATGAAAAAGAAAGCAGATAGAACCCAGTTCTTTCCACCCTTTAAAAGCATCATTCTTATAGGGCTGCTTCAGAAAATTTACAAGTGATTTGCATCATCCCAGGTACACCATACTGCCTCCCTTCCATCATCCTTTCCAGGACACAGTCATATCAAAGTGGGGAGAGAATGGATTATGATTATTTTTATATCAACGGTGCATAACATTTTTCAGTGGAGAGCACTGAAAAATGGGAAGGAGGGGAAAAAAAGAATAGATGACCATAAATCAAGCTTTGCTCAATGACCTTTGACACAGCTTTTTTCTACTGGGCAAGAGCCAGTACATCTCCTATCAGTCAGTAGAAAGGTTAGAAGGGGCTGATGAAACAAAGACAAATTTTCGGGTTCTCCACTGGCCATGGACCTCATTGTCCATGGGTCAAAAAAGACTACTTGGGCATGTCACTGTTTCCTGCAAGATAACTCCCCATTTTCATAGCTGATAACAATGGCCCTTATCTAGACAAATGTACAGAGCCATATGCACAGACACATAAGCACATACAACATTCAAAGAATCTGTTAAGAGGGTAAAGCCAAGTACTCCAAATTTAGGAACTGCAAGAATTAAGGAAGTTTATATAACCTTAATTCACCCCTCTTGTGTTTATCTGTTATTATGCAGTCTTTCATTGCATGATCAAATTCTAATTTTTCCACAGGACCCTTATATCATTCAGTACACAATGGCTGTGTCTACACTAGCTCCCAACTTTGAAGGGAGCATGGTAAGTAGGGTGTTAGGAGATTACTAATGAAGTGCTGCAGTGCATATGCAGCACTTCATTAAGCTAATTCTCCCTCATGTCAACTTCATAGTTTGCCTCTTCAAAGTTGTCACGGGGGAGAATTAGCTTAATGAAGTGCTGCATATGCACCACAGCACTTCATTAACAATCTCCCGACACCCTACTTACCATGCTCCCTTCCAAGTTGGGAGCTAGCGTAGACACAGCCAATATGATGTCGCTCGCATAGAGATCAGCTATTCAAAAATTTGTTTCTTCCTCTTGTTGTTCAGTGTGCAGCCCTGTGTCTTATTTTCTGTACTCTAGTCAAGCCCTGCTTTCACCAAATTTACGCAGATAATCACAAACAGTAAAATGCACACCACAGACAAATCCAGGTCACTCTCCTACCAAATTTTAATTCTCAGTTCACAAGAACTGGAACACTCAAACTTTTAAATATAAAGGTAGCCAGATTTTATTTGTGCATGGACACTTTGCATTTTGTTGCACAGATTTGTTCTATGACCCATTTTGACTGACGTGTTCAAAAAATGCAGACGTCCATAATAGAACATTTCTGCCCAGATAAATTTTGACAAATCTGTAAGCCACAGAAAGCACAGTCTCATAATGCTTCCTCTAAGCAAACTTAAAAGTGCAACCAATATAATCTAGAATTAGCGACAAAAGGTCATATTCTGATCTCAGTTTACTTTGCTGTAAATCCAGAATAACAACTGAACCTTATGGAGTTGTTTCAAGTTCCCATCAGCATAACTGAAATCAGAATCTGGCACTTTAATTATCTGTTGACTAAGGGAAGCTAGACATATCCTACTGATATTTTCCAGTTCCCCAGTATTGTGTCTTAGCATAAGAGCTACCAGTAGCACTCCTAAGCTACGTCTACATGTGAAGCCTACATCGAAGTAGCTTATTTCGATGTAGCGACAGCGAAATAGGCTATTTCAATGAATAATGTCTACACGTCCTCCAGGGCTGGCAACATCAACGTTCAACATTGACGTTGCGCAGCACCACATCGCAATAGGCGCTGCGAGGGAACGTCTACACGCCAAAGTAGCACACATCGAAATAAGGGTGCCAGGCACAGCTGCAGACAGAGTCACAGGGCGGACTCAACAGCAAGCCGCTCCCTTAAAGGGCCCCTCCCAGACACAGTTGCAAGATCCACAGAGCCGACAACTGGTTGCAGACCCTGTGCATGCAGCATGGATCCCCAGCTGCAGCAGCAGCGGCCAGAAGCCCTGGGCTAAGGGCTGCTGCACACGGTGACCATAGAGCCCCGCAGGGGCTGGAGAGAGAGCGTCTCTCAACCCCTCAGGTGATGGCCGCCATGGCGGACCCCGCTATTTCGATGTTGCGGGACGCGGATCGTCTACACGTGCCCTACTTCGACGTTCAACTTCGAAGTAGGGCGCTATTCCCATCCCCTCATGGGGTTAGCGGCTTCAACGTCTCGCCGCCTAACGTCAATGTTAACATCGAAATAGTGCCCAACACGTGTAGCCGTGACAGGCGCTATTTCGAAGTTAGTGCCGCTACTTCGAAGTAGCATGCACGTGTAGACACGGCTCTAGTCAGTTGCCCAATTTTCCTTAAGCTGTAGTTCATGATGTGGCAGTTCATTGTAAGCAGTTGGCGGACAAGCCATGGGGCCTCCAGCTGTTCAGATTTCTTCTGTGAGAGTCAACATAATTGTATCCCTGCTTGTGTCTTCAGCTTCTCCTCTCTGTTGTTTGTTGCACTAGACCTACCTAAAGTAATTAGACCACCTGTGCCATCACCAGATTCATTTAAGGGAACCCTGCTGCTTTTTGGTTTACATGGTTTGACAGTAATTGTGTAAGTAGATGCCATTGTAATGACATTGCAAAATTAAACTGTAGATTTATTTTAATCAATAAATATAATCACATCCTCATCAGAGCATGACTATGAGCTTATCTATAATTAGTTTTCCATACCATAACTTAACCCATAATGCCAACTTTGTGCACACTGCAGAATGTTGGCAAGAAATTACATTTGCACCAGACTGAATTCTTACAGTAAAGTCAGGTTTACAGTTCAGAAACTATCCAAGTCCTGGAAAAATATTCCACAATATCCGTAATGGAAGTTTAAAGCCACCACCCAAGATAGACCAAAGTTGTTTTAAATTATTCTACTGTAAATCCAGAAAAAGAAGTCCTTTGACGTAAATGAACTTATATCTTATTGACACCAATTTAAGTGAAAGCAGAACTTGGCCCTTCATTAGTAAAGTAAAGGCCCTGAATAAACCCTAGTAATCTTTTTTTGCAGAACTACATATGGCATTATAGTGCCACAGAGTGGAGAGGTTGGTTGCCTTAAATATTAACATACTTTGTATTTAAACATGAACACTTTAGGCTGTGTCTAAATTGCCTAGAACTGTCAGCAAAAGACACACAAACCGTGCACTGTATTTGCATATCTCTTGCCGACAGTTCTGACGGGAGAGGCTTTCCTGACATTTGGCCTATCCACATCACTTCTTCGTTGTGGAAGAAGAAAGGCAGGAGTGTCAGCAGAACACTACCAATGCGGCAGACTTCTGCCGAGAGACCTCTGGTCTCCCAACAGAAGCCAACACTCTAGATGTGGCCTTAATTGAGGATCTCAAAAAACTGTATAAACCCTCATTAACGCCCTTCTCCCAGCCATGAGACAGGAGTACAGCCTTTTCAGGAAGGGGAAACTCAGACACGAAAAGGTACACTGATTCACTCTGTTACTGATTTATGTGACCAGGCATAAAAAAAAGAACTTGACTGCCACTCCTGGCTCCAACCATTTCTTAAAACAAAAGACATGATCTGATAATTGAAACGTATAAAGTTAGATGACAGAAAGTGCAGCTGTAATTCCACAGCCATGCATAAAATGGGCCTATTATAGTCTGATTATGTAGCATGACGAAGGTCAAAAAACCTACATCATTCAGTGAAGCATCTTTACCAGTTTCTCATACTAGCTTTGTTGTCATTTCAGGCATGGGTTAGTATATGGTCATCACAGTTGTCATTCGGTCATCCAAAATGTAAGCAAATACACTCAGCATACTTTACTGGTATTTTTGCCTCTTTCATGAATCTGTATATTTTTACCTTGACAATGAAGTGCTGTGCACCCAGTTCTGTAGTCTATTCACACTGGCTGCAAGTCAAAACCAGCTCTTAAGTATGTGATTAAACTTCAAGCACCTGCTTAAATCCCACTGAAATCAAACATTGAAGCGGGTCTTTGCCCACAAAATCTTATGCTCCAAAATATCTGTTAGTCTATAAAGGTGCCACAGGACTTCTTGTTGTTACTGAAATCAATGGAATTTAGGCAACTTTTTAAATGCTATGCTAAATAGGGATTAACTTGAATATGTTCTGAAGTGGTTTCCAAACAAGGCTATTAAATTCTCATTGAAATAAAGATGATGGGGATGGGTCTTAAACAGTGTATCACTAATTGCCAGGTTTCAAATACTGTTTGCATCTTTCAATCCATTCGCATTACATAGGTTGGTAATCAGAAAATAACTCACCCAGCACAGCCATTTAGTAGCTATATTTTTAAAAAAATATATGTTTATTGAGTATTTTCCAGCAGAAAAACAAATGTGCAATAAAATAAAAGGAATAACTGGGCAATTAGATGAATCATTTAAACTTTTTAATTCTTCTCACTGCATAATACAACACTTCAGATACTTTTTGGCATGATTCTTCATGGTGTTGAGCTTCCTCAGCTTCCATCCACTTTAACAGCACAGGAGGCCACCCAGCACTTCAAAGGAGTAGGCCCTTTTTTCTAAACTTTAGAGCAAAAAATGATACAGGGCCAGATACAGCTACGTGCTAGTAGTTGCTTCAGCCTTAAGTAGTCCTATTGAATTCAACAGGATTACACAAGAGGAAGATGCTGCCATATGTGCTTATTTGTATCAGAATCAGGCCTTTAACAGAGTAACATTTAATACCTATAAAAACCCTTCCCCCTCCCCAGCAAAAAAAAAGAAAAAAAAATTAATTGAACGATTTCTTCTGGCTCTTGCAGCCAGAGCTCACTGTTGAGAATAGGAGGATGCAGACTGTATTAGTTCCAGATCCCTGAGGCACCCTGGATGAGACAACCAATAAGATACCACAGAACTGAATGGACTTGATTTGAATTGCTCTGATCACCTATAGAATGTAATAGTCAATGAGAGGGTTTTGAAGGGGTTTTGAAACACCCTATTGAATTATGTAGGCAGGTGTAATTTTTATCAAACTCTTTAGGAGGCCCAAAAACTATAAAGAGGTGATCAATGTCTACCAAGTTCTGTAGGAATTTTGCATACGGTCAATAGGCAGTTTCAGCAGAGAAGACTGCAGAACAGGATAGCCAAGCACTGGCTGCAGCATGTTTTTAGGGGGTGACATTCATGTCAACCAGAAAAGGCCCAAATAAAGAATTTAGCAGAGGACGATCTCTACAACCAGGACATCACCCTTCTACAGGCTATGGGCTGCACTCCACTGGACTGAACAGCTTTGGGATAGTAGTCCTGTGCAGTAGGGAAACCCATCATCCATACCTTCTGTCAAACAATAAATTCATCCACAACTCTTTCAACAAAGGTCATTGAAGAGAATCATTATGCATTATAACATTCTCATCTAACAACATCCTGCTGATCCTATGTATTGACACCAGCTCACAGAAGTCAGTGAGAATTTTGCCTATAATATTGACATAAGGTCCATAACCAGACTGATAATCCCATTCCTTAGATATGGTCCCTTACACCACAACTAAACCGACTAAAGTCAAAGGATTATGGAGTAAAGCACTATTCAAAGGCAGTAAATATAACACAATATAGCCCTATAATATTAACCCACATGGTACTTTACCACATATTAGCATATATCACAGGCATTAATCTAACATCTCCATCACAAAATCTTTCATTTAACTGATAAACTGATTAATTTCAAAAGTTATGTAATGACAGTCCTTAAAGATAAATTGAATACTTAAAATAACAGTAATTTGGGGAATTAATTAGGGGAATAATAAACAAAATTAACTTTTTAAAACAGACACCCTTATTAAAAAAACATACTTCTAACACATTTTAACCTCCCTTTGTTATAGGTTACACCTTCGATCACTGTAGCTGAAAGAAAAAAATAACATGAGAATACGTACTTTGTTCCATTTGACTCCTTTGTACGTCAGCATATTGTATATAGTCAGTTTCACTGTTTCTCTCTGTGGTCACTCAGTATTTTTCCCCCATTGCTGATATATTTCAAAAAATAGAAAACACAAAAATTAGCAGGATAACTTAGGTAGGTATAAAACCCACTTTTAATTTATTTTTAACTGATAATATTTCAGTTTGACAATGTATCTTTAAATAGCAGAGACTTATTTCTTGGATTGGTCACCCACAAGCAATGAAACAGAACGGGTGGATGACACCAGCTGACCTGGAATTTATTTGTCTTCCATCATGTGAATGGGGGAGAGGACTATGTCCTGGGTCTGCATTGTAAGAGGTATCAAAAGAAAACAAATGAAAGTTGCTTGTTTAGTGGTTACTAATGATTCAGCCTGAAATGTTAATGGGAGTTATATAGGTGTGAAAGACATTGGGTATGGGTGTGGGTATGCTGTGATTTTTCCTAGGCTTAACTCTGATATCATCATATAAGCTATGAAGAGATATGGAAATCAGTCTATGAACTGACAGTGTTCACTTGTATTTATCGTAGAAGATACTGAACCAACCCAGGATTTTTTTTTTAATTAAGGTGACCGTGCCAAGAACAACCTGCATTTTTGATTCTCACAGACGAAAAATATGGTTTTCCTAAATTTACTGATAAAATGTAAACAGGTTGATTTAGATTAGATTCAGGTGTGATACTTGCATGTTATATGCTCTCTCCCAAAGAAAGGTTAAACTGACTTTTAAAACAATCAGGAAGATCTGGGGTTTCAGTGCTGTCTGGGTCCCTGATTTACCAATACCCTTAGAACAAAACAGCTACAAAAGTACTGCATCCTACAATGGAAAAATCAAATTTTGTCATCTGAATTGGAAACTCCACAACATAAAGGAAAAGGAAGCAAAATTTAACAGCAACATCTACTTCTGGAGGAAATACAAGAAATAAAAGATGATCCCCAGAGGTCTCATCATCTGTAAGGCTCTGAGATGACTCCATATAACTCCAGGCATGCTAAACAACTCTGCAGCAGATGAACTTCAGAGGAACTGAGAAGCCCAGACTTGACAAAGAATTGTGTGTGGCTCCAAAACTGTCTCTCTCATCAATAAAAGTTGGTCCAATACAAGTCAGTCCAATACAAGAAGTTTCTCCCCACACCTGGTCCCTTTCACAATCCTGTCATAACTGAGTGCAAAATCGAACTGGAGATTGAAAATAAAACCCAGTCTCCCATAGCACTTTTCATATTAAGCAAAAGTATAATCAAGATGATCAGCGGTCACCAATTTAACATGTGATCTTAGGCAAATAATTTAAATTAACGTATCTCATGGAGGTATTGTGAAGACTAATAAACTCCATGCATTGGGCTTTGAAGATATGAAGTGCCACATATTAAATATTCAGCTGCCTGCCAGGCTGCACATGTTGGGGTTGGCCTATAACTGTTGGACATGTACTGATGATTTCCACTGAATAGATTAGTCTTGAGGTGGTGATATTCATCTTGCTTCAGTACTCAAGTAATTTGATGGCTAATGGCCATATTGATAACCAGCTCCAGGCATAGCTGAACAGGCAGAGCTAGAAAAGGAATTCAGCACTGAGTGAGTTCAAATATGTCTACACTTATGGGAAGATCAAGTCACTGACTGTTGATCTTACAGAGTTCAATTTAGCACACCTAGTGGGAACTCAGTAAATTGAACTATCAGGCACCACTGTTGATCACAGTACTCCTGGCAGTTGTGAGGAGTAAGGAAAGTTTCTCCTGTCGCCCTCCCACTGCATGGACAGTAGCAAAAATCAGTTTAGATAAGTTGAATCCAGCTATGGATTAGTCCTTAGAACACAGTGATTTATTATACCAAGAGTCCTCCTTTCTGTCAAACTGGATTTGTGTATCTAAAAATCGATTGTATGTCCTATTGTAGACCTGGCCTCAGGCCTCTGCCATTCAGTCACATATGCGTGGATCCTGAGGTGGGAGGTTAGCCTTCATATTCATCTGGGCATGGGACAGTTGTTGCATGCAAGCAGTCATTGCAGTTGGTATTTTTAAGCACATCTCAGATCAGCCAGCAGGCAGCAAGCCGCCACCATTTCATTTATTAATATATGGCATTGGCTGCCTTGGCCTACTCAACAATAGGATTTCTTTCACACCATCTAGATCATTTAACTGGCAATCATCCCCAACCCTGTTGCAGATGAAACTTCATGACCTATTTGGATAAGAATTCAGTTGACTTAGTTTTTTCCCCTCTATGACTGTAAGAACTCCTGTAAAGTCTTCACTGATCTCTTGTGTAGATGAGGTCATTCCAGTTGGGGAAAGAGCAACCTCTGGTACTAAAATCCAGTCCCATTATGTTACACTGTCCAGTCTTTTCTGATTTTTAGTTCAAATGTATGTGAACCCTTACGAGAGCCCTATTCCTTTTCCATCTTGTCAGGAAATCTTTGCGACAGTTTATAATCTAAATAAGCGCTGAGATAGGACCATAACATGAATCGTATTAATATAATTATAACCACTAAAAACATCAAAAGGCCTGATTCCATATTTAACTTAAAATAATGAGGCAATGTGAAAAAATACTTTGGGAGATCTATTTATATAAGGCAGTATTCAGTGCTGTGTGGCCAGCCCAGCAATTCCTGTTACATTCCAATCAAAGTGATCTCACTAGCATGTGAGAGAAGAGTCCAGCTGACAGATTTGGGACATGTAATGTACTATTTAGTCAAGAGGCCCCATGTGCTATTCATAAAGAATTAACAACTCTTATATTGACAATGATGGTATTGTCAGAAGACCTTTGGAAGGGAAAAAAAAAACTCCATAAACTCCATCTCTGTGAAGTTGGACTTTTTTTTTTTTTTTTGCTGCTTTTTTCCAGTGCTGATGTAATCGCCAAACATCTCAAGCAGCAGCTGCTCAGCGAAACCGGGCACCTTCTCCCTAGTCTCTTTCAGCAGCACACGCAGCACTTTCCAGTTTCCTCAAGACAATCAGGCTCTTTCTTTCACCAATTAGCTATCACTTCAAGAGCCCCGCGCTGTCCAACAGGCCCTTAAGAATGGTCTTTGCAGGAAACAACCCTGGAGGGGATTTTTTGCCTAGAGAAATTAAAGAGGGAAGGGGGGAGAATGAGAATTAAAAAAAAAAAACAACAAAACAAATCAGACCATAGAAGCTGTCCAAAATGCATTGCTCAATTAGTACATCGACAAATGCAAAAGTGTTCTCAAGAGCCAACCCCAGAGCATGCCGCGCACACACCCCAAAATGCTCACACTTTAGGAGATAGTTTGCTTTGTCCAGTATGTTAAGCAGGTTTGACGGAAAGAAGGATTCTTGTTATAATAAGTCTCTGAGTTCTAAAAACTAAAAATGGCAGGGAGCAAGGGGAGGACTGGAAGATTATGTTATGTGTCCCTATTCAGCTTTCTAAATCAAAAAGTTGTATTATTTGCAAGCCAACATGATAGGAAGGAACTTGGTTTTGCTCACTTTAAACACAGACAGATTGACAAAAATGTGTAATTACTGGAACTGCTATAATCGTGTTTGAACCAGGCACAATTAGTGTAATTCTTTCCTCAAAAGTTATGCTTTCCATGTGAAAAGGAGATTAAGGTCTGATTCAGAGCCTTAAAGTTGTTGGAAGCTTAGAACTTCAAGTTCTTTTTCTTTTAAATTAAAGAACGGGTCTCAATCAGACATTTATTATTTGTTATTACAGTAGTGTCCAAAGTCCTGACTGAGACCAGGACACCATTTAACTAGGCAGTGTTCAAGCACATAGTGGGAACCAGTCCCTGCCCTCAAGAGTTTACCAGCTAATATCCAATTCAGTAAAGTATCCCTTTTCAGAAAGTGCACTGAGCATGTGGGTTAAGTGCTCTCCTGAATAGGGATGAACTTAGAATCATAGAATCCATGAGCTGGAAGGGACCTCAGGAGGTCTTCTAGTCCAGCGCCCCTGACTAAAGCAACCATGCTTAAGTGCTTTCCTGAATTGGGAACAATAAGCAAGATAGACCTATGGTTGGAATGGAAATAAAAGGCAAAGCCAGCCAAGTGACTTGGCCAAAATTACACAGCAGGGCAAAGTCAAGTCTACACCAAAACATACATACGTCAACTCCCATCCCACTATGCCATGCATTAAACGATGTTGCATCCCAAAATTTCCAGTCCAAATGTTGTGATTCAAAATTGATTTAGGACAACATCATGAGCTCTAGCACATCTGGTTTCCACAGAGACAGTGAACAGCAGCCTGTCAATGCAGGCATGGCATAACTATACATGCACTTCTACATGCAACCAGTTTGCAGACAGAAATCTCAGGGCTTGTCTGAGCTGCAAAGTTTTGTCAAGGAAACTATCATTGACATTAAAAAAAATCATCAACAGCAAAGGGTACCTTCTGTGCTATTTTTCCAAATACCATTCTTTGTTGTGCTTTCTAGCATCTGCAGTGAGACGAGCTGGGTCTTGCACTTCTCTCCCATGCTCAGTTAGGTGTTGTCAGGACATCACGCATGGCAGCACAATTATGAGTGAAGTTAGTGACAGAGGAAAACCTGCAGGCACACAACATTCTGCACAATATTGGCAGAAGCAACTTAGCATTGCTTTTGGCATTCACAGAGCAGTGGCATTTTTAGGCTAGGGAAACCAGCGCTGCTTGGATGGATCATTTCATCAGGCAGGTGTGGGACAAAGACCAGAGGCTATAGAACTTTAGGATGCTTTAAGCAACCTTCGTGGGGCTGTATGCTTAGCTGGCCTCTGGCCTGCAGGTGCAAGGATACCAGAATGAGAGCTGCCCTTTTGGTAGAGAAACACGTGGCAATTGTGTCTGGAAGCTCGCAACTCCAGCCTGCTACAAGTCAGTTGCAAATCAATTTGGAGTAGGGATGTCTACTGCTGGGGCTGAATTACTCCAAGTGTGCAGGGCAATAAATCACATACTGCTCTGGCAGACACTAGGAAATGTGCATGAAATAGGGGATGGCTTCCTTAACTTTGAAGGAGGGTGGCAATAAATGGCACACACATTCCAGTTTTAGTGCTAGACCACTTTGCTACAGAGTACATCGACAGGAAGGGATACTTCTCCGGTGTTGCAGGGGCTTGTGGATCACAATGGGTATTTCACGGACATCAAAGTGGGGTGGTTTGAAAAGGTGTATGTTGCATGAAGTTCCAGGAACATTGGCCTGTAGAGAAAGCTGCAAGAAGGGCCATTTTTCCAGACCACAAGATTACAATGAGGGATGTGAAGATGCCTATAGTAATCCTGGGAGACCCAGTTTACAGCCCTGGCTCATGAGACACAGGGCACATACAACAGTAAGGAGTGGTTTAACAGAAGGCTAAGCAGGTACCACATGGTGGTCAAACGTGACTTTGGCAGACTGAAAGTGAAAAGAAGGAGTCTCTATGGCAAGCTAGACTTTACTGAGGATCTTTCTTCTGGCAGTCACTGTTAGGAGCAGGACGTCTAAATATCATCCTGCTATTTGTGAGTCCGTTGATGGGCGATCAGCTCGACTCTGGAGCCGCAGGTCTTATCACAGAAGGGGCAGGTGCTGGTAGCTGTTGGAGGGGTGCAGGTCAGTTTTTGCTGCTCTTTACTCCTTCTCCACCTCTCCTTGTCTGTGTTGCAGTGGGACCTCTCAAATTGTAAACCCCCCCCCACCCCATCACAGATTGCCACTCTCCAGTGGGGACGGTCCTGGGCAAGGTTCTCCCAAGTGTTGACACAAATGCTGCACTTTTTCATGTGTGCCTTTAGCAGGTCCTTATATTGCTTCTGCTGGTCCCCAATGCACCTCCACCCTTCCTTCAACTGAGAATACAGAATCTGTTCTGGGAAGCACTGATCAGACAGCCAGACCATGTGAGCAGTCCAATGAAGTTGTTGGTGAATGATAATGGCTTCAATGCTTGTCATGTTTGACTCTTCCAGGACACTAGTGTTCATGCACCTACCCTCCCAATTTAGGATTCTCATGAGTCAGGACTGATGAAATTGTTCAAGTGCCTTCCGATGACGCTTGTAGGTTGTCCAGGTTTCACTTGTGTATAGTAGTGTTAGAACAACCACTCTGTGATGTACAAGGTGCTTTGTCTTGGCACAGCTGTCCCAGTTGTCGAAGACCCTTTGTCTCAGGCAACCGAAAGCAGAGCTTGCAAAGCTCAGACAACGCTGGATTTCTGCATCAATGTTGACTTTGGTGGAAAGATGACTTCCAAGGTATGGAAAGTGCTTCACATTTTCTAGCAGTTCTCTGCTGACTACGATAGAAAGTACACAAGATTGTCCTGTTGGTGAGGGTTGGTGGAACGTCTTTGTCTTTTTGACGTTCAATGTGAGGCTGACATTCTTGTATGCGTTTGTGAAGGAGTCTAAGGTGGTCTGAAGGGCTGTGGGAGAAACGGCAGCGATCATGCTGTCATCTGCGTACTGGAGCTTCACAATCGAGCTCATGCAGGTTTTGCTTTTAGCCTCCGGAGACTAAAAAGCTTCCCACTCATTCTATAGAAAATCTTCACGCCATCTGGAATATTTCATACTGCATTTTGCATAATCTGCATGGCTGTAAGGGTAAAATATTTGTGTGAGGTGGAGCACTGAGGCAGAGCACTCGGCTGTAGAGTTTGAGCAGACAAATACTAGGGGTCTCAGAGGAGCCCAGGGGGCTGCTATTAATATCAGGGAGGCTTTGAGAAAGCACGTTGACAATGAGAGGCACTAACATACATCTGATCTGGAGTGGTTTCCCTGATGTATCCCACATATATTCTTGCTGTATGCCCTATTGGGCCACATATCCATGCAAGAAAATGATTAAGCAGCCTTTACCTGGGACTGAAGCAATTGTTATATGAATTTGTGGAACACAAAAATATTGTACCGTTATAGAACTTTCCCTTTATTAGACCAGAGAAAGTACAATGAAACACACCAATGCACACATACTGGCTGGTAAAAGGAGGGTCTTGGGAAGGGTAAAACCTGAAAACTGTGTGTAGGTCGGGCTATCATTGTCAAAGGGAAACTGAGGAGTTCCCCAAAGTGAAAACCTTGTGGCATAGAGGGGAGGTTACTTGACAAAGAATTTTGCATGTGCTGCAGTAGAAGTTGACCCTAATCTTGCTCATTCTGCAGCACTAGTAAAGACTTGTGCATCTCTGTCTGCTCTTCCATGACTTTTATCATGCAGTCAATTGCATCACTTGCAAATATTTGAATCTCTGTACTGTCCTGGCTTTTGGTTTTTCAGCACTCCTTTAATCTCTCTGTCTCTTGTCTTCTTTGCTGCACCGAGGCCTCTGTCTTATCTGCTGAAGACATTCTGCTGGGGTGCATGCGGTGAACCTCAAGGTCCCCGCTGCTGGAGACTATGCACAAAAGAGGGATTGTCAAATTCCAGCACAGCACTGACACATTTCACTTACACGCACTGTTTGCAACATACCAACCACTTTCTTCCAGACCCTTGCCAGGTGTACATCTCTGCAAACACAGTGAGAGTTGTGAATTGAGGGCACACAGATAAAAGAAAAAATACAGTCTTTGCAGATCTTGCAGTGCAGCTTTGCAAGGCACTCACTCAAAAATTATCCTAGGCTTTTCCACAGGCAGGGATTTTTCCAGCAGACATCCCACTGCTGATTCTGAGCAGGGAAGCCAGGATGCACCTACTACATGCCTGGGGCTTTTGCCATACTCCATATGCAGCTCACTTAAGTACCACATTGGTCCCTGCACAAGAGATTGCAGAATGGCATGGGACAGTGTTCTACAATGGGGGAAGGAACTACTCTACTACTATGGAACGTGGAGCACAGGATTAACAAGTACAGCCCTGGTACCTGGGAAGACACTGTAAGACTTGCCCATGCTAAGCCAGCAAGCAGGAAATGGAATGAAGAAATCCCAGGACTTGCAAGAAAAAGGGGTAGATTGTTGTTTATCTGAATGCTGGGCAGCTGAGTTCAAACCACTGACCAGAGCAGCAGCACAGGGATTGTGGAACTCTTCCTGGACAGCTACAAAAGAGAACAATGGCTGGTGGTATCTACATTGGCTATTCGTTCACAATAAAAGGAGGGGGAAAGAAAGAAGTCTCTTATAGCAATGGAAGCTTTTTGCTCCCAAAACTGGTGATTCTTTGCAACGAAAGTTGTGTTGAAATTTTGGGCAACAAAACTTGGTAGAATAGATGAGGCCTCAGTCTAGTCACACTTATACCTGCAGTAAATTAAGAGCAAAGCTTCAGGCTCCATGAATGTAATTTGTAATGGCACAATGATAGCGCTCTAAGAGCACATCTACACTAAAGTGATCTGTTGACAGAAGTTACTGTTGGAAGAAACCTTCCAACAAAACTTCTGCTGGTACAGTATGGCCACACGCAAACGTAGATTGAAAAACTAATCCACTCTGTTGACAGAGAGTGGCTGGACGGCCCGGCCATCTCTCGACAGAACAGCAGACTGGAAGCACAGTAAACAGGGCTGCCTGGTGACCAGAAGGTTGGTCTGTTGACAGAAGGTCCCACCCCAGGAGTGTGCACGTGGCTTTTTTGTCAGCAGATTCTGTCAAGAAAGGTGTTCTGCCTCATGGGGGAGAGGCAGAAGGTTGTCGACAAAAAGTGCAGAGTTCTGTCGACAGTATGTCAACAGAACACATTTTTAGTGTGGATACTCCACAAGTTTTCTCAACACAACACCTGTTTTGTCAAAAAAAACAAAAACCCTCTAGTGTAGATGTAGCCTAAAACAGTCCAGGAATTCATTCCAACTAGTGGTGTCTAATAAAAATGTTCTGTTTCCTACCCTGGGAGCTTTTATAAAGGAGTGAGAGGGCATAGAAACCAATCCCATTGCTTAAAACAAAGAGATCCTAATGAATTACTGTTGTGTGCATTTATATAGGAATGTGAGTGAGCCATTTGAAATTTCTGTGCATGGAACGTCTCAACCAAAGGATGAAGAAGAATAGTCAGGATTAAGAAGGAATCTTTGTAGAGATGCATACAATAAGGTATGTCTTATACCTACAAACTTCAAAGGGAGCTGACTTTAAAGGGGCTAGGCCTTGCAGGTAGTTCATATGAAACAAAGATTTTGCTTTAAAAAAATCCATGGTACAGCAGAAAATAAACAATAAATTAGTTAGTGCTCCATAATTCATATCCATGCAGGTGACATTACATTTATCATAAACAAAATCTTCATTGTAGATTGATGGGTATAAAAATAGCTTTAAAATAGTTGTTAGTAACTGCATCTTCTATATTACAGCCCTTAGTGTTAGAAGTGTTAGAAGACCTGGGCTAGAGCGACACTCACCCCTAGTGCTAGTAGCTTGATGCAAATGAGCAGTCGCAAAAATGCAAAATAACTGCTCATTTGCGGGTTCGAGTGGTTCATTTGCATATTCACAGCAGAAAACATACATCGAAGACCTGGTTCTTTTCTGCTGGCAAAAAACTCCTTTGTTGGCAGCCCTTTATTCCTGATTTTTTCCAGCCATTAGGAGCTGGCGACAGAAGGGGTTTGGGCTGGCAGAACGTCTTCATTTTTCATTTTCGAGACTGCTCATTTGCATCAAGCTGCTAGCACTAGGGGCGAGTGCAGCACTAGCCCTGGGGTCTATTTCCAGCTGTGCCTCTGCCTCATTCTCTCTCCTTAGGCAAGTAGCACTGTCCTGGGCCTCACTCACCCTGGGCTAATGATCCTCATTCCTCCTATAGAAAGCTGAAAATCTGCACCTTTGCTTCCTTTGCATGCAATTCCCAGCAATCCACATAAATGCATCCTTCATAACAGTTTGTTTTCATTACTCAGTCAGAATTACTGAGAATGGACTGCAGTGCTTCATTCAGCAAGTTCGAGCCTGCATAGCTCATGGGACTGCATTTGCGAACTCCAGGTTATCAGAGGCAGCTGATGACCAGGAGTCTCTCTCTTTTGACCGAGAGTTATGCAAAATTAATAGCTGATCTCATTCCAGCCCCTAGTGAACAAGTGTCCCCACACACAAGCACAACTGAGTCTAATCTATGCTCTGGCCAGTTTCTCAGCAGAGATGTCAAATACAGAACAGAGACTGCACAATAACTTCTGCCTGGAGCAGTGTTCCCTTCATGGAAAGGCTGAGGCATTGTACATAGAAACATAGGAATATAGGAACGGTCATATTGGGTCAGACCAAAAGTCCATCTAGCCCAGTATCCATCTGCTGACAGTGGCCAATAGGAGGTGCCCCAGAAGGAGTGAACCAAACAGGTAACAATCTCTCTCCTGCCATCCATCTCCAGCCTCTGATAAACAGAGGCTAGGGACACCATTCCTTACCCATCCTAGCTAATAGCCATTAATAAACCTAACCTCCATGAATTTACCTAGCTTTTTTAAACCCTGTTATAGTCCTAGCCTTCACAGCCTCCTCTGGCAAGGAGTTCCACATTTTGACTGTGTGCTGCATGAAGAAAATGTCCTTTTATTTGTTTTAAGCCTGCTGCCCATTAATTTCACTTGATGTCCTTTAGTTCTGATACTATGGGAACAAGTAAATAACTTTTCCTTGTTCACTTTCTCCACACCACTCATAATTTTATATACCTCTACCATATTCCCCCTTAGTGTCCTCTTTTCAAAACTGAAAAGTCCTAGTCTGTTTAACCTCTCTTCCTAGGGCACCCAATCCAAACTCCTTTTCTGAACCTTTTCTAATGCTAATGTATCTTTTTTTGAGATGAGGTGACCATATCTGTGCTCAGTGTTCGAGATGTGGGTGTACCACGGTTTTATATAAGGGCAATAAGATATTCTCCATCTTATTCTCTATCCCTTTTTTAATGATTCCTAACATACTTGTTGCTTTTTTGACTGCTGCTGTATACTGCATGGATGTTTTCAGAGAACTAACCACGATGACTCCAAGAACTCTTCCCTGATTAGTTGTAGCTAAATTAGCCCCCATCATACTGTATGTATAGTTGGGATTATTTTTTCCAATGTGCATTACTTTACCTTTACCCACATTAAATTTAATTTGCCATTTTGTTGCCCAATCACTCAGTATTGTGAGATCATTTTGAAGTTCTTCACAGTCTGCTTTGATCTTAACTATCCTGTGCAATTTAGTATTATCTGAAAACTTTGCCACCTCACAGTTTACCCCTTTCTCCAGACCATTTATGAAGAAGTTGAATAGGATTGGTCCAAGAACTGACCCTTGGGAAATGCCACTAGTTACCCCTCTCCATTTTGAAAATGTACTATTTATTCCTACCCTTTGTTTCCTGTCCTTTAGCCAATTCTCAATCCATGAAAGGATCTTTCCTCTTATACCATGACCGCTTAATTTACATAAGAGTTGTTGGTAAGGGACCTTGTCAAAGGCTTTCTGGAAATCCAAGTACACTATATCTACCTGTTCCCCATTGTCCACATATTTGTTGACTGCTTCATAGAGCTCTAATAGATTAGTAAAATATGATTTCCCTTTTCAGAAACCATGTTGACTTTTGCTCATAAAATTATGTTCTTCTATATGTCTGACAATTTTATACTTTACTATGGTTTCAACTAGTTTGCCCGGTACTGATCTTAGATTTACTGGTCTGTAATTGCTCGGATCACCTCTAGAGCCCTTTTTAAATATTAGCAGTATGTTATCTGTCTTCCAGTCATTGGGTACAGAAGCTGATTTAAAGGATAGGTTACAAACCACAGTTAATAGTTTTGTAGTTCCACATTTGAGTTCTTTAAGAACTCTTGGGTGAATCCCATCTGGTCCCAATGACTAGTTACTCTTCAGTTTATCAATTAGTTCCAAAACATCCTCTAATGACACCTCACTCTTGAACTATTCCTCAGATTTGTCACCTACAAAGGATGGCTCAGGTTTGAGAATCTCCCTAATATCCTCAGCTGTGGATACTGAAGCAAAGAATTCATTTAGTTTCTCTGCAATGACTTAATTGTCTTTGAGTGCTCCTTTTCTATCTTGATCATCTAGGAGGGCCACTGGTTGTTTAGCAGGCAATGTACTTAAAAACATTTGCTATTGCTTTTTGAGTTCTTTGCTAGCTGTTCTTCAGACTCCTTTTTGGCTTTTCTTTTTACATTTTTACACTTAGGCAGTGTTTATGCTTCTTTCTATTTTCCTCACTAGGATTTGACTTCCGCTTTTTAAAAGATGCCTTTTTAATCTCTCACTGCGACCTTTACATGGTTGTTAAGTGACCGTGGCTCTTTTTTGGGTCTATTACTGTGTTTTTAAATTTGGGGTATACATTTAATTTGGCTCTCTCTTATGGTATCTTTGAAAAGTTTCCATGCAACTTGAAGGGATTTTACTTTAGTCACTCTACCTTGTAATTTTGATTTAACCAGCCTCCTCATTTTTGCATAGTTCCCCTTTGTGAAATTAAATGCCACAGTGTTGGACTGCTGACATATTCTTCTCACCGTAGGAATATTAAATGTTATTACATTATGGGCACTATTTTTTAAGTGGTCCTGACAGAGCTACCTCTTGGACCAGATCCTGCACTCCACTCAGAAGTAAATCAAGTATTGCCTCTCCTCTTGTGGGTTCCTGTACCAGCTGCTTCAAGAAGCAGTTCTTTAAGGTATCAAGAAATTTTATCTCTGCATCCAGTACTGAGGTGACATGTACCTAGTCAATATGGGGATAATTGAAATCCCCTGTTATTACTGATTTTTTTTATTGCCTCTCTAATCTCCCTTAGCATTTCATAGTCACTATCACTGTCCTGGTCAGGCAGTAGGCATCCTTCAGTCTGCATAGACTATGGATCGCGTCCTTTAAAGTTTCAGTTGAGGACTTCATTTACAGCGTCTATTGTGACTATGAAGACCCACACGAGAGTGACAGTCCTTGTTGCATCTCTTGTAGATGTAGTGGGTGTCTGGCAAGTCCTTATTGTGCTTTCTGTGCGCTCGCTTCTCCTCTGCTAGCTGTCTGATCTTCAACTCGCCCTTCTGAAGGCCCTTGTGTAACCCCTGCCTTCATCTGCTGCGGTCATCTGCTAGTTCTTCCCAGTTGTCCAGCTCGATGTCTACCTCTCTGAGGTCTCTCTTGCAGACATCTTTGTAGCGCAACTGGGGGCGTCCGGGAGGTCTTTTGCCAGAGGCTAACTCACCATACAGGATGTCTTTTGGAATCCTTCCATCATTCATCCTGTGGACGTGGCCAAGCCAGCGGAGCCGATGCTGCCTGAGGAGGGTGTGCATGGTTGGGATTCCAGCTTGCTCGAGGACAGCTGTGTTGGTCACTCTGTCCTTCCATGATATTCCAAGGATGCGCCTGATCAGGTGATCACCAGGTGATATATTATAATATATCTATATTATAATATATATATAATATATCCCTACTACTGTAGTCTTATTTGAGCATGGAATTTCTATTCATAGAGATTCTGTGGAACATTTTGATTTGTTTGAGATTTTTACTTCATTTGCTTCTACTTTTGCTTTCACATTTCTTTCTCCACCTTCCCCACAAGACCTGTTCTGTTCTTCCAACATATTTTGTACCCCAGTATGATTGTGTCCCATTGATTGTCCTCATTCCACGAGGTTTTTGTGATGCCTGTTATATCAATATCCTCCTCTAAAACAAGGCTCTCTAGTTCACCCCTCTTATTGTTTAGATTTCTAGCATTTGTGCATAAGTACTTTAAAAACCTGTCACTATTTACTTGTCTGCCCTTTCCTGGTGCATTAGATTCTTTTTCATGTGATTTCTTCTTTCCTGATCTGAATAAATGAGTCCTACTACTGCCTAGTCAACACCCACTCTGTGGGTAAACAGAAGATTTTGTGTGCCATAGCTGTTAGCACTAGGGTACCCATATCACAACAGTAAATATCGGAACATGTTGTGGTGTCATCAACCTTGCACACACTCCACCCTCACTGAGCCAATCTCTGACTCACTCCATCTCTAACCCCTACTTTGCCCTAGATCCCACCCCCTTCATCCCCCTTGTGAAGTGCTGGGTTTCTGCATCCCTCCTCAGTCCCCCATCTGCCACTCACCCCCTCACTCCCTTGTTAGACACCCCCCTGCCTGCCATGAAAACCCCTGCTCACCACTGTCTCACCACCATTCAGATCCTTACTGCCCCACCAGTCCCCTCCCCTGCTCCATTCCTCAACAGAATTTTGGGGCAAATGGCATTCTGATTGTACATTAACTAAGGTGTTGGTCAAAGGGTTAAATATTGTGACAGTCCCTGCTTTATCTGGCATCTGATCACCCTAGTTGGTACAAAGAAATGGTGAAGAGGGAAAGAAAATGACTTCCCTCGCTGGCCTTCAGATTAAGATCACACAACAAGAAGATTGATGGCATGGCATAAGCAAAATAATTCCATTTTCCAAATGAAAACGTCATGGGGACAAACTGTAAAAAGTGCAATTTAACATGGACAATAATCCTTCCTTCCTTCCTTTGTAAAGGACTTTGAGATGTACTGATGAAAAGCACTAAATAAACTGGTATGTATTATTATTAATTGAAATTTTCATGTATCTCTGATGGGACAATTTTTTCTAGTACTGTATCATTTTCAAAACTTACTTTTTCAAACAGTCTACTCTGTAGTCAGACATGAAAACAATTCAATCGTTCTCTCTGGCCATGGCTGATTTGTTAAATCCTTCTTCAGCTGAGTGTCTCTTCAGAGATGTAATACCAAAGAAGAATAATGCCCCTACATTGATTAATCATATTTATTTATCCCTCTTCACATGACTGACATTATTACCCTTTGCTTGCCAGATATTTACTGCAAATCCTTTAACTCCAAACTACTTCCCAAGATAAATTCAGCACTGACTATTTCATACAGCATTTTGCTTAAAACTAACATTCAGTAACTGAACAGCTGGATAATTGATAGTCTCAGTTTTCCTCACTGTTAGGCTGCAGAATCTGAAGAAACAGGTCTTTCCCACAGAAGTTCCATTACATAATAAATAATACTTTTAGTCTTTAAGGTGCTACAAGACCGCTAAGCTTTGATAATTGATGGTACTTGTGGAAGCAATAAAGTTCCAAACTTACAAATTACGCAGCAGGTGATCTTCAGAATGCAAAGGTAAAAATGCCCATTTCCTGTATTCCTTTTCTGAATCCAACTACAATACTTCCTCTGAATCCCTGCCCCCAGAGTCTCATCACCCTCCCGAAAATGACAGAACTGTTTAAAATACTCAGAGAGGTTCCACAAACAATAAGCAGGTACATCAGTCAATAACCAGTATAACTGCTAGTGGCTGCATTTGTTATTTCTATGTAATACACAGAGATATAAACATGAATTATTATTAGAAAATGTTGTATTTGACTTACTTTGTATGTCACACGTTCAAGAATGGTGCTATTGCAAAGGGGATCTGCACACCTCAGCATGGTTAACACATTTCTTTTTAAAAAAAAAAAAAAAGCCCCAGGACCAACACTTACTACTTAGCCTGATACGTGTGCTGTTGTTAGCAAAGTCATTTCAGTTTACTTACATGAAGTCTTTTGCACAAAGTACTTTGTGTCAAACTGAAAACAACGTGACCTTTAAAAGAGCAACATTAAAAAAAACCTCAAGGTATTTATCTTTAAAGGACAAAAATCTGACATTGCAAAGTCAACTGCTAGTTCAAAATCTCGTGACTATATGTACTTACCAAGTTCTTTCAGTGTTGCACAAGGTCAAGACACCTTTCCTATCACTTTTCCACTATAATCAATACCCTAGAAAACACGTTAGGGAACAATACACTAACACCACCAAGAGCCAAAATAGGTGCTCCAATTTTTCCCATCTCTAAATCAGATGACTACATAGAAGAGTGGGGAAAAGGGTTACTGTCATTATATTATGAGTATGTCATTTATTATTTTGACAGTGCCTCCAGGTTTCTTGGCTGTTTACTGGTGAATTTAAAAATAATGTCCCTGTCTAAAAGTGTATCAGAAATACAAGGAAAGAACAGACATGAACTGTATAGGAAGAACAACAGCAAACAAAATGGGGAGAAGGGACGAGGAGGAACTGAAGGAACTAAAAGAAGCAATTGGCAGTTTAACAAGGATTTGGAGAAATGTTAAAAACTTGAACTGGATCTGCATGTTTAGCATGGTGCTAGGCTGTGTAGTATTCGTTGGAGTTCCCAGAATTTTTTGTTTTCTAAGGATGGCTGAAATGTAATCCATAAGCAACAAATTGGACTTCTAGGCCAGAATTAGAACATACCAGGCATGGGTGATGATATTTAATTACATTACAATATGAAAAGAAAGGCAGCATCTGTACAAAGAAGCTCTAGTGATGAATAAGGATGAAAAAACGAAAATATTTAAGCAACATGAGGAAAACAAACCTCAGGTAAATACTAATATACATAGCAGCTCTACTCTTAACGACTATTCCAGCATTATGCAAGCAATGTATCAAACACCACAACATCCCTTGGGGTAAACATTATTATGTCCATTGTTCTTAAGGGCCACAGGGGTTAAGTAAACAAACTCAAGTTTACACAGTAATTTAATTATAATTTAATTATAAACCAAGTGTAAATTGCGGTGTCAATTACACACATTTTAGACTTGTGCAGTCTATTGTTTTAATATTCAGGATTTACACTGGTGTAAGGGAAATCAGACTCCAGCATTAAGCCCACTGAAGTGGATAGAGGACTGTCCAGTAACCTACCTGGTGAATTCTCTGTATGACATGTCTTTGGGAGATTAGAACACTAATGGAAGGGGTCACTACATCCCACATTTCACCTAATCTAATCCTAAAGAATGCCATCTTTTTTCAAAATGGTGTCTGGTCAAACTCTAACTCTGGTTCACGGTTAGATATCAATTTCCAATGTTTCACTTGTCTTTATCCCAGCCTAGGAAGCTTTGACAGCATATGGCTGAAGTTATGTCTACTGAGAGGAGATAATCACAGAATCACAGGGCTGGAAGGGACCTCAGGAGGTCATCTAGTCCTGCCCCCTGCTTCAAGCAGGATCAACCCCCACTAAGTCATCCCAGCCAGGACCTTGTCCAGCTGGGACTTAAAAACCTCAAGGGATGGAGAATCTACCACCTCTCTAGGCAACGCATTCCAATGCTCCACCACCCGCCTGGTGAAGTAGTTTTTCCTAATATCTAACCTACACCATTCTCTCTTCAACTTCAGACCATTACTCCTTGTTCTGCCATCTGACACCACTGAGAACAGTTTCTCACCCTCCTTTTTAGAGCTCCCCTTCAGGAAGTTGAAGTCTGCTATTAAATCACCTCTAAGTCTTCTCTTCTGTAAACTAAACAAGCTCAAATCTCTCAGCCTATCCTCATAGGTCTTGTGCTCCAGACTCTTAATCATTTTTGTTGCCCTTCGCTGAACCTGTTACAGCAAATCCACATCCTTTTTATACTGGGGGGCCCAAAACTGGACACAATATTCCAGATGTGGACTCACCAGTGCCGAATAAAGAGGAAAAATTACTTCTCTAGATCTGCTCGAAATGCTCCTCCTAATGCACCCCAGTATGCCGTTAGCTTTCTTGGCTACAAGGGCACACTGTTTACTCATATCCAGCCTTTCACCCGCCATGACCCCTAGGTCCCTTTCCATCGTACTGCTGCTGAGCCAGTCGGTCCCCAGCCTGTAACAATGTTTGGGATTCTTCCGCCCCAGGTGCAGGACTCTACACTTCTCCTTATTGAACTGCATCAGATTTCTTTTGGCCCAGTCCTCCAATTTATCCAGGTCCCTCTGGATTCTCTTTCTACCCTCCAATGAATCTACCTCTCCCCCTAGTTTTGTGTCATCCGCAAACTTGCTGAGGGTGCAACCCAGTCCCTGATCCAGGTCATTAATAAAGATGTTGAGTAACACCGGCCCCAGAACCGCACCTTGCAGCACTCCGCTTGAAACAGACCACCATCCAGATATTGAGCCATTGACCACTACCTGTTGGGCCCGACCATCAAGCCAACTTCCTATCCATCTTATAGTCCAAGGATCCAATCCATATGTCCTTAACTTATGGACAAGAATGTTGTGGGAGACCATATCAACGCCTTGCTGAAGTCAAGGTATATCACATCCACTGACTTCCTCATGTCCACAGAGCTTGTTACATTGTCATAGAAGCTGATCAGATTGGTGAGGAAGGACTTGCCCCTGGTGAATCCATGTTGGCTACTTTTGATCACTTTCCCCTCTTCCAAGTGCTCCAAAATGGATTCCTTGAGGATTCCCTCCATTATTTTCCCAGGGATTGAGGTAAGGCTGACGGGGCTATAGTTCCCTGGAGTGTCCTTCTTTCCTTTTTTAAAGATGGGCACTACGGTTCAGCAATGACCTCTGCCAATTCCCTCAGTACCCTGGGGTGCATTAAATCCAGACCCATGGACTTGTGCACATCTAGTTTTTCTAGATAGCTCAGAACTTGTTCCTTCCCCACAGATGGCTGCCCTCCACCTTCCCATACTACATTGTCTAGGACCGTCATGTGGAAGTTGACTTTGTCCGTGAAGACTGAGGCAAAAAAAGCATTGAGTACTTCAGCTTTTCCTGCATCATCTGTCACTAGGTTACCTCCCTCATCCAGTAATGGCCCCACACCTTCTCTGATAACCCGTTTATTGTTCACATGCCTGTAGAAACCCTTCTTGTTACTCTTCACATCCGTTGCCAGCTGCAGTTCCAATTGTGCTTTCACTTTCCTGATTACTGCCCAGCATTCTCCAGCTGTATGTTTATACTCCTCCTTAGTCAACTGTCCACGTTTCCATTTCTTGTATGCATCCTTTTTGAATTTAAGCTGACTAAGGATTTCCCTGTTAAGCCAAGCTGGTTGCCTACCATGTTTGCATTTCTTACTACGCAGCGGGATTGTTTGTTCCTGTGCCTTTAGTAAGACTTCTTTAAAATACTTCCAGTTCTCTTCAACTCTTTTCCCCTTCATCTTTGTTTCCCAAGGGATCCTCCTCATCCAGTCTCTCAGGGAGTCAAAGTCTGCTCTTCTGAAATCAAGGGTCTGTATGTTACTGCTCATCTTTCTTACTTTTGTCTGAATCCTGAAATCTACAACAAAAAACATGGATAAACATGGAACAACTGAAGATTCCACAGTATTTCTAGAGTGCAGCAAAAATTGCTGTCATATAGTTTGCCTGTGGAAAGGAAAGATCATAAAACCCATTGTGGGCAAAAATACTGAATGTGGCTTTGCCAAAATGTTTACAGGAAAACAGAATGTTTGGGGAGAATGGGATCTGTAAAATTCTATCACTGATCATGTTGGCTATATTTTGTTAAGCTTCAGTTACACTAGCATGTTTTCCTGACAAAAACCCAGTTTTGTTGACAAAACTGGTAGAACGTCCACATACAAAATGCATGTTGTCGAGAGATTGTCAGCAAAACTCAGCACTTTTGCCGACAGCACTCTGCGTCTCAGCAATGAGGCGTAAGGGTGCTGCTGACAGGTTCTGTTGATAAAAATACTGCGTGGATGCTCAGGAGGCGGGGGAGGGAGGGCACTCCTCTCTCAACAGACAGAGCATCCAAAATAATGTGCAGCGCTGTCTGCTGTGCTTCAGGGTGCCTGTTTTGTCGAGAAGACAGCCAGGCAGTCCAGCTGCTCTGTCAACAGACTGGTGCACTCTTCCGATTGGCTTTTGTGTGTGGCTGCCCTCTGTCAACAAAAGTTTTGTCGGGAAATCTCTCCTGATAATGACTTCTGTCGACAGAGTGCTGTCGTGTAACCATAGCCCTAGCGTGAAGGAAGGACTGTGAAACTTTCCACGTAGCAATGGAACAGCTTCCAATTTTGTTTCTCCATTTCAAATTGAATTGCCATTGCTTTCAATGTGTACTTAGAAGATGTCTTCTATCAACTTTGCTTGGAAATTTTGTAAGTGTCTGTCATGCAGTACAACTCACTGCCATGGAGCATCCTGCTGGTTACCCTGGGAATTAGCTCTTTGTCAGTAGTGCACCCTCACCTGGCTGGTGTTTCGTCCATTGTCTCTCCCCACTGCCTTCACGCCCTGGCCTCAGGACCGGCGTCACCCCGCAGATCATGTCATCCTCTTCCAGGCACTGCCCCCTGCCACAGTGCCCGCAACAGTCTCTCGCTCCCTTCCAGGGGCATGGGCAGTCCTGCCCCCGTACACCCACCACTGTGGCCCATGGCAGCCTCAGTCTAGTCGCTCACCCCAGGGACAAGCCTCAGTCAATAATGGCCACTCTGAGGTGTGGCTAGGTACAGTACAATGGGAAAGAGGAGGGACTCAGGCCTGCCCACTACTCGGAGTCCAGGCTCAGGAACCTCCTGGCGGCAGCTTTGTCCTGCCCTCCTCCTCCTCCTCCTCTCACTTTACTGCCTCACTCCCTGGGCCACCTTACTGGGCTTTGGATCAGAGCCAGCAGTCTGGCAGATGTCAGGCTGGACCCTCTCTGCTCCTCCCTCGATCCTGCTCAGCACTGCTCCCCACAGGTGCTTACCAGGAGCTGGTCCTGCACCTTCCTTGGTCAGACCCTCTCAGGCTCTGCACTGCTGATCAGCTCCTTAGTTTTCTTAATTGATTTGGATGCTATGCAGGACCTTCCAATGCACATTAACCTCCTCCCTACAGGAGTGGAGCAGCTGACCCACTAGAAGTTCTCTGAAAATGTAAAGAGAGAGGCTCAAAATACAGCCCAGCTCAGCAGGGTGCTTAGTAATCACTTTGTGTAATGTTAAAAATATGAGCAACTGCACTGATGTCAATCGGGTGTAATACCTCCATGAATGACAAGGAAATTATCAAATTTACCATAACTACAATGAATCACAAGGAAATTTAGACCAGAGGCGGATCCTCAAATGACCTTAAGTGACTGAGGGCCACAAGTCTCATTCTTATTTCAAGGGACTTTTGTGCCTCAATCACATTGATGTTTCTGAAAACCTCACCCTCAATGTGTCTTGGAACAATTATGAGAGCTTTTTTTAAGAGATTTGTCGACAAAAATAATTATGCCCAAATCTGAATATCCTGAACTCTGGTAAGCACTGTGCTTTGCCCAAATTTTGCACCAGGCCCATTTCTCCATGAAATGCTGAAGAAGATGTACAGATTCAGACAATATAGACTATTGAACAGTTCAGAAATTTTAAGTCTCGACTCTTTTTCTAATTTTTGTTCCATATGTCCCTTTCCTATCATTGTACATAACGACTTCCATGGCATGTTGACTTACCCTGGAATTTGCCAAAAATCTTATCATCCATTTCAGACAACACTCTAGTAAAGAAAGAATTATATGTTTATTATAATTCATTACATCTTTACTAATACTGCATTATAATCTACAGTCTACTTCACTATGCCCCAGCCATCCAAATCAAGATGAATTTAATTCATTTCCTTATTACAAAGGAAGACAATACCCAAAGGAACAAAAACGTTTGGGTACAGAGAATTCAGCCTACAATATGGTTTTCTTTGAATAGATTTTTCATTCTATTTAATGTCTCTCGGAAGAAAGAAAGAAAGGAGTTCATTTGAAAAAATTACACTGCTGTATTACAAGAGTTGAAAGCTGGTATGTAACTTTGCTCTGGGTGATCAAACTGCTAATCAGGAATGCTGTCAGGAACAGAATGGAATTCCAAATAAATTAGCCATGTCCAAGAAGCCAATATAACACAGGATTAAAGCTTACAAAGAAAACAAATTTATTCAGCCTACTTTATCAGAATTCTTAATAATGCCTATTACGTTTTCTCATCTCAGTCAGAGTTTTTCCACTAGAATAGTTGGGAGAGAAATAAATGGGTCACACTTCATAAATCATCTTGTATTTTTATGAGGTCTTTTAAAACTATTATAGAGAACTATACACACATACTATGATTGCACGTGTATGTACATAAATGTGTACATACACATTAGACAGTTGTTAGAGAATCCAGCTACTACGGAGATTTATACAGCATATTGGTTTTATTTCTTCCAGTTTATTTCAAGGACACCTGCCAAAGCACAAGGCACTTTGACAAACATTTACAAACCTAAAGGGAAACAACAAGTCCAAATAGCAAAATATATCAGTTAAACAACCAATCCTAAAATCATTCCTACATCTCACTACCTTTATATTTCCCACATGTAGTGAAGAAAAGTGGAAATGCATCTCCACACACAAATTGAATGAGAACAGACACATGGCTGAGCCACTGAAGTAGGCCTCAGATTATTTCTCAGCTCTGACACGCTCTTCCAGCGTGAGCTTGGACAAGTCACTTGTATCACAAAAACACTTCCACACGTGCTTAAATTTTAGCATATAATCAGTCCCTTAATCTCCCTCTGACAATCTCTCTGTGACTGACTTCTCCATATCTAAAATGGAGACCATAATACCATCCTACCTAACAAGCATTAAAGAGCAAACGATCAGTATTTGCAAAGTGCTAAAGTAATGCTGGCTATGTAAGTATTCAGAAGGTCACACTGACCAAAATGTCTCTATGCACAGTGAAAGACAAAAATTGACTTGACTACAGAAAATTTCTCTGTACTCACAAAGATACTGTAACTCCAGACCATTTTTTTTATTTTGACAGGTTTCAAAAAATGTCCCTCTGTAACCCTGAGAGTACATACAAAGTTACAATCTAAAATCCACCATAACTTAAACAGAAAGTAATATAGCAAGCATTTTATATGACTGTTTAATAGGATCTGAAAACTGTGTGCTGGAAAAAAGCTTCCCTTTATAACATTCTATCACCAAACTGAAAGGAGCATTGGGGTAATTTCCCCTGCCTTTTCTGGACTCATCCTTTCTGTAGGCATTGCCCAGGATGGCCTCTCCCTGGTGCCAGAATGTCTCACTATCAACTTTTTATATTTTTGTCACATTTAGAGCATCACGTTTTTGTTCTAGAATGCACTGCCAGCACTCACCTTCCTCTCTGTTCCAAAAACAAACACATTAAATACTTTGTCCTATCAACATACCAATGCATGTTTCAGGAACAAAATTTAAATATAGCCAGCAAACTGCCTCAATCTAAGATTCTTTGCCAAATATGTTTGTGTCCCTAGGAGAAAATGTTTGTATAAATGGGAAAACAATGAAAAATCTTTGGTCCCTAACCACTCGTCCTGGTAAGTATGATAAACCTGACTCACGGCAGGACAAAACACAATCTAGATCATCCCTGACAGGTATTTGTCTACATGAGCAATAATTCTTCTACTCTGCTCAGCTCTGATTAGACCTCATCTAGAATACTGTTTCCAGTTCTGGGTGCCACATTTCAGGAAAGAGGTGGAAAATTAGACAAGTTTCAGGGAACAGCAACAAAAATTATTAAAGATCTAGAAAACATGACCTATGAGGGAAGATTGAAAGAAGTGGGTTTGTTAAATCCTGAAAAGGAAGACTGAGGTGGGGCAGGATAACAGCTTTCAAGTATCTGATAGGTTATTACAAGGAAGAGGGAGAAAAAATATTCTCCTTAACCTCTGATGACAGGACAAGAAACAATGAACTTACACTGCAGCTAGGGAGATTCAAGTTGGACATTAGTAAAAGCTTCATAACTGTCAGGGTGGTTCAACACTGAAATAAATTGCCTAGGGAGGTTGTGCAATTTTGTGAGAACCTCTTGCTAAAATATTAGATACATAATTAGAATGGAACTTCTTACACGCTGAGGTCTCAAACCTGCAAATAGTTATGTACCTGATGTACTGTAATGCTCATGATTGTAAGCATTAGCAGGGTTTGGACCATGGATTTCTGTATTTTCATATTTATTCTGAACGAATGAAAGCTGATAATACTAGCAATTAGGAGCAATTCTCCAGGCTACCACTGTAGAAGAAAAAACTCCATACAACCCAATAAGACTCGAGTCATTAAACTGGGTTAAAATAAGAAAGATCCACCCTTATGAAAGGGTGTCATACATGTTGTACCTCTAAAAACCAGGATTCACTGGTCCGACAAGATGCATTGTCCGAGATCTTAATTCTGGAGCTAGTATCAGTGGGGCTGGCGTTTGGCAGCCTGGCTGGGACCAGGACAGGGGCTGGCATCCAGCTGTGGGGCTAGGGCAGGGGAGCCATGGCCAGGGCTGATGGCAACAGGGACATGACAGCATGGCTGGAGCCACATCCAGAGCCTACAGCCAGCCGCAGCAGGGCCAGGGCCAGGGCCAGGAGCAGCAGGGCTGAGGCCAGGGCCAAAGCCCACAGCCAATGACAGCAGGGCTGGAGCCGGAGCCAGCAGCAGTAGGGCTGGCACTGGCAGCAGAAGGCTGTAACTGGCAGCAGACAGCCTGGGGCTGGTGTGAGGGGGAGAGAGCCAGGGCTGGAATTGAGGCAGCAGTGGGCTGGCAGGCCAATGGCTGGGGACCTCCCCTGGTACAGCAAATCCACTTGGTCAAGACCAGTCAGGTCCAGAGGGTGCTGGACCAGGGAGGTCCAACCTGTGTTTTGAACAGCAAGCCCCTTCTCTTTGGTCTCTGAGAAACGAATATACTTGAATTACTACCAGTAGTTTTTCTTTTTAAAAAAAGAAAACCCAAAAACCCAAGTAGGTGAAAAGTAACTGTATCATTTCACAGACACAAGCTACCCTCTGATTACAACTAATTAAGATACTAAGTGGCCTAAAAACAATACCTTTTCTAAAAAAAAAAAAAAAATCACTGAACCCAGACAGCATTCACAGCTTTCCGCTGTGACAAATGCCCTTTGAAAGAGTTAATAGGCAAAGATTTGTACTGGCAATGAATAGGGCTACCTTTAATTGATCCAAGAACCATAGAGAGGCGTCTTATAGCATGATGATGTATTTGGGTTGCAAATAGGCCAAAATAAGCATAAAGAAAATCTGTAAGACCATGGGACCTTTTATATTTCAATGAGGGGGGAGGATTGCTGTGGTAGTGATGGGAAGTACGATGGAGTTATCTTTGTGTCATGGCATTTGAAATAGATAAAACAGCAGGAATTTTGAGAGGAAAAGGAAGTGAGTGGGCCATAATTCTCAGCATAAATGTCAGGATGCTCAAGAAATATACAAAACAAGGATTCTTCAGGAGGGAAAAAAAGAGGAAATGACCTAATGTTATAAAAAAACGTTGATTAAAGAAATACCCTGAGGGGAAAAGATATTCCATTGGTTTTAACAAGCACCGTGTTCCCTTTTTACTTCCTCATTGAGAAAAGAAGACCGCATCTTCTCCAAAAGCCAATCATATGGATCCATTTATAAGTTTTCCCTTCATTTTTATTCATCTTCTGCATGTTTTTGGAAAAGATGAGCAGGATATATCCAAAGAAAATGGCTCACTAAACTAAACGAGGAGAGTTAATACCAAGCATTTTCCCTTTGGACAAGATGCAAAACGAAGGCAGCTGCATGAGAAAAACAAATTCAATCTACTTCTAAAAGTTCTTTCTCGATCTGATTGTAAAATAATATTATGCAATAATTATGGAGAAACTAGAGTCTCCCCGTTTTCAAACTAACTCTCCATTTTAAGACCGATTCTGGCTCCACTAACATAGGAGTTATGTCAGAATAGAATTTTTCTGGAAAGTTTTAGGCAAATCAAGGCTTCATTAAGATGGAATTACAACTGTAAATACATTATCAATGACAATGGAGGACAAGAGTTTATCAGACTGTTATTTTAAAAAACAGGCAGTTGAAAACAGGGAAGAGTTATTTTAAGGTTAGACTTTGAGGAAAATACAAATGCAAAGACAAGCCAGATAAAGCCACATTGTCTTCCCATCAGCCACGTTCAACAGGCTAGTCTAGCCAGGTCCTTAGTATCATCCACACTGTAGCCCCTGAGCGCCTTCCAGCTGGACTCTGACAATTGACCATTGTGAAGATAAAGTTTGAGTTCTTGGATTTGACTCAATTTCTATGGGAAGCCAGTGTAGCAAGTGAGGCAGGTCTGATGTGCTCCAACCTATGTTGTTAAGACGATGCACTGACATTACTCAACTTTAAAAAAATGAGCTCTATAACTCCCTACTAGCATCCCATGCTCCTCATATATAGCTGTGCAGCACCCACCTCTGAGGCAGTGTCTACACTACTCCTCCCTTTCGAAAGGAACGTTCAAATGACACGGCTCGGAACTGGTGAATGAGCGCCTCATTAGCATAATGGCAGCCAGTCACACTTCCAAAGTGCTGCTTTCGAAATACAAACTGCCTGTGTAGATGTGGGTGCTTCAAAATAAACACCAGAATTGCAAATTCCCTTATTCCCAAAATGAATCGGGAATAAGGGAATTTCGATGCGTGGGGTTTATTTTGAAGCGCCTACGTCTACACGGCCAGTTAGTGTTCAAAAGCAGCACTCCCGAAGTGCAACTGGCTTCCATTATGCTAATGAGGTACTGAATATGCATTTCACCTCCTCATTAACCTATTCCAAAGTGCATTGTTAACATGCCCCTTCCAAAAGGGAGGGGCATGTGTAGACATGGCCTTACGTGTCTACCACCTATTCCATTAGATACTCACCTCCAATATCACTCCATTGAAAGGGCAAGAAACACCAACAGCTAGACACAGAGGAGGAGGAAAAGGATCTTGTGACTGCACCAACAAAGGGGAAAATAAATTGAGTTATGCCCTATTTTGTTTCTTTCTGACGCTTTAGAGAGGCCGGAATACTGTGCTGTGATTTGGTTAGTTTTAAAACAAAAAAATTTTAGAGGAAGGAGTCTGGGTTTTTTGCCATTACTAATACAGACCTGATCTGTTGTATAACAGTCTGCAGAATCACAGACAGTGACAACTGAACAATTGAGAGGGAAGTAATTTTTAGTAATCGATATAAACTTATGGCTGTGTCTACATTAGCCCCTTCCTTTTGGAAGGGGCATGGTAATGAGCAAGTTGGGAAGATGCTAATGAGGCACTGGGCTGGAACCTGGAATGAGTGGGTGGGGCCCAGGCTCCCGCAGACCATCACCAGCCTGTCCCCAGAAGGGCAATGGGCTCCTTACCATGGGGCCAATGAACTGAATAGAGGCCTGTAGCCCAGGAATGAGACAAACCTTACCACATGTGCTACAAGTAAACTCTGTGAACCACTAGTTTCCCAATAAGTAACCATTATGTAATACAGATACCTTTCCTAAGACATCCATTTTTGATGAGGGCTTTAAGATCAGCTGATTTTTGATGGCAGAAAGCTGGATGGCCTTTTTTGTTTTCTAAAGCATACTATATTTGGCATTCGTATTTCTAAAATATTTTGGTACAATACCATACTCCTTAACAGAGAACAATGGGCCAGACTCTACTTTCACATTCACTGTTGTTGAGGATCAAAGAAAACAAGCAATGGTGTCTTCCAGGACTACCAGCCCCCCCATTTCCTGGGTGACTGGTGGGACCTCAGAGAGCTATGGCAGAATCTCAACAGCTCTAACACAGTTTCTTCAAAGCTGCCAAACCTGCTGTCCCCTGTAGCTGAACCACATCTGGCGGGAAGGATGGCATCCGCCAGAGGAAATGGAATGAAACTAGATCAGCTGAAGTGAAAGAATCATTTCTAAGATGTATGCTTGGGAACCTATTCACCTATTATCTTACCCCTTTTTCTTATGTTGCTGGAATTCCAGACTGGGAGAGCACAATCACCATAGCAGCCTCTGCACTACATTTTTCTCCAACAAATGACATGAATCAAACAATTTGTGAGGGATGTGTCTTGTCCTGGCTCCTATATACCGCTGGGTCCTGTCCCCCGCTTGTGGTTGGCCTGCAGAAAATAAAGGCTCCAATTCGAATTTTGTAAGCATTTAGATGCCGCTATAGCAAAAATCAGGAGGGTGTAATGTGGTTTCTTAAATAAAGCTCCAAATGCATCTCCAGATCACGTTACACACCAGTGGAATGCAACCCAACTGGGGCAGCATCCAACAGCTGTTGAACAAGGCACACCATGGCTATGCAACAGTTAAGGCCAGGAAGTAAAGGAGATTGCTGCATCCAAATTGAATTACACACGGAATATATGGAGGTAAGTGCCTAAAGCTGCCAGCATTGCATTATGGGCCAAGTTAATGAGTAGTGGCAGGGCTGCCTGCATATTATTGAGCCACTCTGCGTGCTGCATTTTATTTTCTTTTACTCTCTCATTGACTGAGACTCACCCTCAGTGTTTCCTCTAATTGTTTCCAGCTGTGGGCAGAATAAATTTTGTAATGTGCACCAATGCATGTGCAGATGTGCTCCACCAATAGAAACACAAGCTGCCCACTGTGGGTGTTCTGCTAATCAGCCAGGCGGCACCTCACTCAGTCCCTCTGGGGCAGGCGCCCAAGCATTTATTTATTGACAAGGAACGTGGCTCACCATGAATATGAGACCCTCTCCCATCTTTTAAAATGACCCCCCTCACCAGAGTATTTGCACATCTCTCACATATAACTGAACAGATGCTTGCAGCACTCTGGAAAGATTGATACCCATGTTACAGATAGAGAACTCAAACATCTACCACAGAGGAGAGAAAGTCTGTTGCAGATCTGTGAACAGAACCTAGGGTAGCTGATGCCCAGTCCAATGTCTTAGCCACAAGACCACATTTCCCCACAGAACCTCTGTCTATATTTCACAACTGCCTCTAACAATGACTAATTACAAGCAATCTTTAGTACTATTAACAGGCTAATCTTCACAACCCCACCCTTCTGAGATATTATCATCCCTAATTTGGTGGGGAGGAATGATGCAGGCCTGAGTAAAATAGGTTGCATGAACTTTCTGTGGCCAAAGAGGGAGTCCACATCAGAGCCAGGCTTAAAGCTCAGCTGTTCCTAGCTCCCACGCCAATGTTCAGTCCAGTCCTCTTGCAATTTATTTATGAACTGAAGACGTTCATCTACATTTCACAGTCCCTTGTTTCCAAAAATTAATGCCATGTGAGCTCTAGCCACAAGCTACTTGAGTTCATAGCAAGAAACTTGCTGTTTAATTGTGACAATCATTCTCCTTCACCTGGAATGGACCCATTTCCAGAATCTTGAAACTGAGCCTAAATAAGTGAGGTGACAAAGACCCACAATGAGACAGAAGGGGTCTTCATTCGGTAGCATAAAAAAAGCAGTGGGCCAAATTGTGCTGTGAGTTACACGGTTGCGAATGCTACATGACTCCATTGTCTTCAGTGGAACCACTCCAAGTTTACACAAATCCCAGCCAGTAAGTAGCTGGGTACAAACTTCCACAGCCTTCAGTGGGGGCTCAGAGAGAGTAGAGTTTGATCGTTTATCTAAGAATCTCTTTCGTGATTCAAAACCATTTTTATGTGACTTGTTTAAAGAAGTGGGATGGCAGCAAATCATGGGGAGATGGAGGAAAATTGCATTCCCTCCCATAAGAAACTGTTGAGAGGTAGGTTAATTGCTTTGGGCATGCACTCAGATTCAGTTTTGTGCCATTTCCCCCGCAGGGGCTGCTTTGCTATCACAACTTCCCTGAACTGGATGGCTCATCCTTATCTTATCCTTCTACCAAATACAGCTATGCAATAGACACATGACAGACTGCCTGGGAGAAATGGAAAGATAATCACATAATTAGCTTATATGGGTAAAATATGAAATAAGCAGAGGGAGCCTTTAAGTTTCTTTGCCCTGGGAGAGAGATAAATTGTTGTAAGTGCAGTTGTATGGACAGTGAGGGAGGGAACAGGAATTTGGACCTCCCCAGGATGTGGATTGCTGCACTGAGGCAGCGGTGAGTTAAACAGGGCTGGCGTTAGCATTCAGAGCACACAGTGCAGCAGAGTATGGGAAAGGGATAGAGCAGCCCAAAGAGCTGGCGCCACTAACTGACGAGCAGAGCGCAAGTGATAAAGATTTACTGCAAGAGAGGAGGAAACAGTCCGCTGGCCCGATTAGAGCTGTGAATACAGAGTTGTTCAGGGAGGATTTTGCAGCTGACTGATCACAGGCTGTCGGAGCAGGCCCCGGACAACAGCTGCAAGGCTTGCTGGGCTGCAAAAACAAAGGGCGCCTAGCTTGGTGCAAAGAAAGAGTTGACAGGTTGTTGTTAGCAGTGGCAAATGTGTGAGGTATGTCACTGTGTGTGAGACGGGGTGGAGTGGGTTGGTGGCAAGGAAATAGGGCAAGAAGCACAAGCCGTGCTCAGAAAAGTTGGGGTGGGGCGAGAAGATTTGGTCAAAGTGTTTTCCTAAAATCAGGCTGATATTTGTAAGGAGGGCAATCACAGGAGCCGGTTGCTGCTGCCAAGATAAATTAGCCCATCGTCTCATTTATAGGACAAATCCGGTGGCATACACTATAAGCTACATAGCACTAAAGCAACTAATTAGACTATTCCGGCAAATCTGAATTAAGACCCCCTTTTCTTTCTTTGAAAGCTGGAAAGTATTTTCAGGACTCCAGTCAGACGGCTGGGTGCTCTTACCCCTGCTCCTCGCTCCCCACACCCACCCTTCTCCTCTTTTCTTTTTAACATCCTAAGGAAAAAGCTTGTGCAACTGCTTCCCAAGGCATAACAGTTTGGTTTCTTTTCTGCCCTAAATCCTGTTAGAGTTTACATCATATAAAAAAGATAGACCCCAAACCCAACCTTTACATGGGCGGGGAGGGGGGCGCATTTTGCTCCTAGGCTTGATAAGAGCTTTGCAGCTGGTCTCTCCTGTCATACTGTGAACATCCTGGGCACTGAGAAAGATCAGAGCTGAATTCTGTATTATTCTTCCATCAAAGCACAACAAAGGCCAAATTTTCAAAGGTACCCAATTTGCCCATGCAACTCTCTGCTTCCTGAAACTCTTGTCCACCTAATTTGTGAGCCCAGTATAGGCACCCATCTCTGACCTAGGCTTCTATTTGTCACAAGAAGTAAAAATGTTTGAGATTATGAGTCACAGAATCTGTAAGGGGGCAAAAACGTTCTGCCTTATTACATAGCACATTTACAGCTGGATTCTTGAAAACTGATGTTTTATTCTGACATAATTTATTCATTGTGATGACAAAATATAATGAATACTTCTGAGTCAATGTTGGAGCTGTCAGCATACAACCACTTCCTTGCAGAGGTCACTATTAAAATATTTTGCAGCTAATTAATATTGCCACAATATTCACAGTGCACTGGACACTACCATACATATCACAACAACATTAAATAAATATATGCAAGCAGTAAATGTCAGCTTGTTCATGGCAATCACCAATACATTTCCTATGCTATAGGTGCCTTTATGTTTTGTATACACTAGCTAATACTGTTACGTACCAAATAATAAGTCACTAATATTCCAATGGCCTTTAGTTCAGAGTCCCCAAATGTATCATACATACAGGTCCTGTTCTGGATTTCCTCTTTTCAAAGGTTTTAGGGAGCCAATTATTTCAGCTCCAAAAGTCCATGCTTGGTAAACAGTAAGGGGAATTTAGAACAGGAGACATTTCAAGGCCTCTAACACAGCTCCATTCTCACCAAATGTCAAAAATACCAGTGTGCAGCATACTCCATCTAGGGGTAGAAATTTCATCTAAAGTTTCCTTAGCCTTTGCTTTGACATGAATTAACCTCATTCTAGCAGGACTGAGTGCATGAGAAATAATCAGACATTTCACAGAGGTTCTGCAAAATTCTTCTTCCATACAAGTCCATAGTAGATTTGTTTTGTGTTTTGTTTTGTTTTTTTAAATACCTGTCTCTCAGTTTAGACAAAGAAAAAAGCCCATTAGGTCTGCTAACGTATGATATTTAAAATTAAAATTATCCCTGGGGATTAATTATCCACTTTGACTATATGGTGAGAAATTTTAGCTGGGAAATATCTTAACTGCAAAGAGTAATGACAAGCATGATGGACAATTTAGGAAATTACGTTACTGGCCACAGTCGTCGTCCTACTGCTGTCCAAAGGAGGTCTGAATCTGACTTCAAAGGGAACAGTATTAGATTCATGGCATAGGCATCTCTTTCACAAGAATGGTATTGTGAAATTGAATAGTACAACACAATGTAATATTCCTATTTAGCATTATCCTATGCACTTTATTCAATAAGGGCTAGCAATGTCCAATGCATTTGAATGCAATATTCCCTGTACTGATATGGAAAGACAAATGTTTGACAGTGCAGAATATCGATACTATGCAATTATGTTAATTTGTAATTGGCAGGTGGGGGGAGAAAATAAAATTATAACCCCTCTATCAAGCTTTATGTAATGTAATATTTATTTTTTGTACAAAAGTGCACTCTCAGATGACAACTTGGCATTAAGTTCCTTGACATTTCTGATTTCCATCATTCTATATCTTGTTTTTTGTCTCTTCCTTCTCTGGTGCAAGGGAGCCAATTCTGAGGCCAGTGTAATCTGTTGCAAGGAATCAGATAACTTCCTAAAGTTGCTCTTCCAAACTCCTGTGCAAACAGCCTGTTTGGTCGCATATATTCTGCACGCTCAGCCTACTCAGCTACAAGCTTCATACATTAATTCAAAGGTTAGAATTTTCTAGACACCACTTCAATTTTTCAAATAGCAATCCAATTACCAAGCAAATTGGCACAAAGTGCCTAGTTACATAGTGACTTGGCACTGCCTCTACTTGCTGCTGGCAATGATGAATGTGTTCCCCGTAGCCCTCCTCCTCTATCTGCTCCAGCCTCAGAGCCAACACCAGTGACCACATAAGGAGAGTGCCCGGCAGCTGCAAGACCTAGGTGCCAAGAGGCAGATTGTATTTTGTAGCAGCAGGCTCTGGGTCTGCAACTGGCTTCCTGGCTACTCTTTTGTAAGATCTTTTCCATGGCCTGTAGTTTGGCTCTAACTGCATCTGTAGAAATGCCTGTATGGAGCTGGTATAAAAGTGGGTCATCAAAGGTTTAATTTGATTTTCAAAGTGATGTGAGCTTAGGTGGCCTTTCTCTCTACTCCCGACAAGTATGATCCTGGAAACAGGCAGGTTGAGAGGAAGTGTCGTATCCAAAAAGCCAGGACGCTTAACTCCAAGTGTTCTGATTGGTGGAGAGCAATTTGCTGACCTTTCTACAAACTCATTCCATAGAATGAAAGTAGCAAGGTTATACAGAAGATTGTGGTAGATTTATTCCATTCTGGATCTTGTCCTGCACGGGGCTTTATTCTGTAATAGATATTCCTGATTAATTTCATGAGTTAATGTCCTTATTCTGGAATAAGAGTGCCTTATTCCAGTTTAGTTTAATCCCCCCAGATGATGATAATTCTGAATAATGCACACTAATTCTGGAATGAAAAAATCCACACATGGAACTAATCAGGAGTAGTTAATCTTTAAAAACCACACACTACCTTATTCTGGATTAATGTTCATGTTTAAATAACCCTTTTACTGCCCTCCCTACCTCCTCCATCATCACAGTCTCTGAGCATTAGTAATGCATTTCAGTAATGCAGTAAACATTGCAGCTATCATCTCTCATGTGTGGTACTTTCCATTTCTCTCCCTTCCTGTAGATAGTTGAACTATCTTTCTTTCTAAAATTACATTTTCTGAAGTGTAACTTTTTTAAATGGCTTTTAGGGGGCCAAATTATCTCAGCCCACAAATTTATTTCTCCGGCCTGTTTCATACGCCATTTTTTAAAATATTTAAATGTGACAATGAGCACTTTTAATCACATGATTTTTCCTTCATTTATCTTTTTATTCTCTAGTAGTCAAGAAATGACTTTTTTAAATAAATAAAAGCAATAAAAGTAACCTAGACCAGGGTACTTAATCAGACAAGCAGGCTTTTATGAAGAAAACAACAGCCCTTTTTTTTTTTTGGAACTCCACCCCAGACATACCACTAAACTACTGAAGAGAATCAGAGTCATTTGACCAGCAGCAAGGTAAATGCAAAAATATGTGTGTGGACTCTGAACAGCACATGCTAGAATATCTTGCAGGGCTCACTCACTTGGACTTTACCTATGAATACACTTGTTTGTTACTGATGGAATGTTTCCCATTCTCCTTTTGCATGGTATGCTGTTGACAGGCACTGAAGTTACTTAGTGTCAGATTTCATCAGTTACACTAACACCATGGGATTATATTCACAATTTGGGAGATCTTCTATGTCTAACATGCAAGAGTGCTAACTAAACTGTAAAGGGTCAAATGGGCAGCCATTGCTCATGTTGGTGTGCATTTGCATAATTATTCTCATAAGAATCAATAAGACTACTCATTTGACATGGGAACAGGTTGCATAAGAGCTCTCACAAAAATGGAATGTAGAATCTCAAGGAGTACATTTGGGTTGCAGGAACGACCATCAAGGTTGCTATACCTCCTCCCCAAAATCTTAGCCTGTCATCCACTTACTAACAATGTCCATCATTTCATTTTGATATATCATGATGCAAAGATATGACATATGTTTTGCTTCAGCGCAGCATCTACAATTAATCTGAGACTAAAATTGCTTTGCTGTGCATGGCTTGGATCCATGAGAACTGGAACACTCCTTCAAAATTCTAACAGGTCTTGGGGGTGCCTACAATCAGCACCAGTTCCATAGTTATACAACATGCTACTGATCAGGAACAAAAGTATTTTGGTGGTCTAGATGCTCTGTTTGATCTCCTCAGCTGGAACAGTGAGGAGAAGTAGAAATGAACTAGCCATTTTGACCCAATCCAGCAAAGCATATATTTAACTTTACATACAAGAGTGCCACCATTGCATACTCGCTCACATGCTTACAATGCCTAAGAAAGTGCTTTGCCAGACTGGGGCCATAACACAGGCCTACAACCAGCAAAGGGACATATAACTTGACAAATGTATTTTGAAAAAGTCATTCCAGAACAAAATACAAATATCCTCTCCTGATTGCAGCTCATGGGCCTCCTCATTTTGCCAGGAGTCCACAGTTTACTGCAATTCTTAGAATTCAGCATGAGATGATTAGAACCCCGATGAATTACAAAAATTAGTGAAAATCTGACAATCTATTACCTTTTCTCTTTGTGCCTTGCCTCTTTGTGTGTTTGCTTGGAGAAGTTGGTCAAAGTTGCTCATGTAAAACAACAACTATTAATGACAATTTGATGACTAAGAGGAACGAAGGAGAGAAAGAGGGAATAACGTGAATGGAACAGGAATATGGGATAATCTGTTGTCTGCATAGATGGCTACTGGCCCTATACTGTCTGCTTCTGTCATAATGCAATCATTTCATCATTGTGCCTTAAAAATGGGAGTGCAATTCCACAGCCTCAGCTAAGTGTCTGAGCCAAGCCCGACTGCGCTCAATGGAAGTCTCCACCCAGTGGACCTGAATCAGGCCCCTTATGCACTACCAGGAGTACAATGTCATGGTGCCAACTAATTCCACTTCAAGGAATGCACTGGAACTGCCTCTGTAAATTCAGCACAGGTGCCAAACATATAGTTGTAAAATGCTGACTGTTTTATATTTGCAGTATCAAGACATACAGTTCAAGATGAACTATTACAGAGCTTATGGTTCCATTCTCCCTGGCATATTATAAAGACAACTCCTTGCCAGGCAGCAGTCACATGTCCTAGAGGTGCCAAGCTGGCAAAGAACTCCTGGCATTTGGCATCTAAACCTCTGGCAAACCCCTCAGCAGTTGTGCTGGCAGCTTTTGCATCCGCCATGTGGTTAGGCTGCTGATAGCATATCAGGAGCCGTCATCCCCTGGGCACCATTTCACTTTAACACCTGTCTGACTCAGAGGAATGTGTACACTTGGAGAGTAAGATCTCAACACAAATCCTTCCAGAGGCCCAGAGCACATGCTCCATTTGTTACTGAAAGAGATCATTTCCTCAGACCCACAAATGCTTTTTTTCACAGATCTCTATACAACCCTTAAAGGGACCCACATCCTGCTACACATTCCACATGTGTTGGACGTTTGTTTTGTGGACGTGGAATAAAAGCCGTAGCTTTTTTTTTTTCCCTCCTAATGAAATCTCATATTTTACAATGCTCACATAAAGCCATTTCTTTGTGACTCAGGCCTTTTTGGTTTGTGACATTTTAACTACTTACAAATGTTTGGTACAGATGAAAGGAAATGATTATTTCCAGGTCACCATGCAGTAATGCTTTTTGATGGGCACCATAATTCCAATTAAACTGAGGCACAGGGGACAAAAAACATTTTAGATGCCACAAACACAAGAAAGGCTTCAAAAGAGGAAATAAAATCAAGCCTATCTCACTTGTAAAATGGCACAAAGCTCCGCCAAAGTGAATCAATAAGGAAATTGAAAGGTTCCCTTGTCGTCTGGGAGCATGTTTAAACTCCAGTTATTATTATGAGATGTACATAACCACATACTGACTCACTCACATGATGTGCCTTTCTTCCCCTTCCTCCCCTTGCCCCAGTAAATGCACTAGCTCTTCATGCCACAGGCGCAGATTAGACTGTCCAAAAAGCAATACACTCAGTCTTTCACTTGCATAGTCAAAATCCACTAATTCATTAAGTGACCAGTCTCAAAGTGTCAAAAATTATCTTTGGATCAGATAATTTTAAAGCCTGTGAAATGAACGTCATTCCTGCAGCGCACTTAACAGTACAAGTTCACAATCACAGAAGAACTGTTACTGTTTGTTCAAATAGGCAGGATTAATATATCCACCTGCACCATTGCAAATTATACAAGTAAGAACCAGGACTTTTGAACTCTAGCCCCAGATGCACTGCCCTCTTCTCATGCTCCAGTCATGAATCCGGGCCACCTTATGCCAGGAGATGCACAAAGATACCACAGACAAGGTCTGTCCACACTCATCTTGAATAAGTGCCTGTTCCTCAATTTCCCCAGCTGGGTTGAGAGTATTCAGTGAAGGGTTGTAAAAGCGCTTTAAGATCCTCAGCAGTCAAGTGACTTAAGCAATCATGACCATGATCAGAATTTTCCTGGAGGCAGACGGTTCATGCTTAAATTAATTTAAAGTCATTTGTACAGGGACTAGTGAGACAAAGGGATCGAAATTGCTCCTCTCTGAGGTTTATTCTTATGTCACAAAGAGACTTGTTTTCTTACAGATTACTAAAGAAAGACTCCCCTTCCTTTTCAACCTCCAAAATTGCAGGACAGGGAAATGTAACATGACATATTTAAGATCCAATATCTTGTAACCCATCAAAGCTAAATATTGAAGCTTTATTGGACTGGAAGGAGATATTCCCAATCTTTCAGAAGGTTACCCAGCATCTAAACCCTGAAGTGCATCAAACCTTAAAATCATGACTTTGTTAGCAATAGAAAAGGTATTTTAGAGGTTTCTGTGACTATATATTTCTCTTTCTTGCCCTGTGTCTACACTTGCCCTTCCTTTCGAAAGAGGCATGTTAATAAGTGGGTTCGAAAGATGCTAATGAGGCACTGCAGTGAATATGCAGTGCCTCATAAGCATAATGGCGGCTGTGGTGATTCAAAAGTGCAGCTTTTCGAATCGTGCGCTGCCTGTGGAGACAGCACCTTCCAAAAGGACATCCCCAGTTTTTGAAAGCCCTTCTTCCAATCACCAGATAGGAAGAAGGGCTTTCAAAAACTGGGGGTGTCCTTTCGGAAGGTCCCGTCTCCACGGGCGACACACGATTCAAAAAGCTGCACTTTTGAATCGCCGTAGCTGCCATTATGCTAATCAGCCACTGCATATTCATTGCAGCACCTCATTAGCACCTTTCAAACCCACTCATTAACATGCGCTTTTTGAAAGGAAGGGGCACATGTAGACCCAGCCTTGGAGGCCTGGACAGTAGGACTTAGTGTCATTGAAGCACAGAGGAGAGGCAAAACAGTCACGTGCATATTTATAAGAACATAAGAACAGCCACACTGGGTCACACCAAAGTCCATCTAGCCCGATATCCTGTCTTCTGACAGTGGCCAATTCCAGATATCCCAGAAGGAGTGAACAGAACAGATCTGATCCCTCTCCATTTCCAGCCTTGCCAAAGAGAAGCTAGGGACACCATTCCTATCCATCCTGACTAATAAGTATTGATGGTCCTAACCTCCATGAAGTTATCTAATTCTTTTTTGAACTCAGATAAAGTCTTGGTTTTCACAACACCCTATCAACAAGGAGTTCCACAGGCTGACTCGCAGCATTCCTAAAGCAGTTTTTCTGTAGCATGATAACGTGGCATGTACAGAATACATGAGGGCATGGTATAAAGAATTTATTGGCATGTATAACTTACTGTGGCTTCAACACATATCATGGGATCATCTCAGAGTCATACCCATAAACCTTTCTATCACACAAGTGTATTAGTAATTAGGAATTTGTCCATCACCCTTTTAATTGTGTGTGTGTATATGTGCACATACATACACACACAAAAGGGAGATGGACAAATTCCTCATTATTTAACAAATGCATGAGCTGAATCTGTTAAATTAGTTTTCCTTTAACATGATACCCTGAGAACAGAGCACTGGATGCTACTCTGGGCAAATAAATATGGAGCAATTAAGTACTGAATTTCAGGCTGACAAAAATTAATGGCTGGGAGTAAAGATCTGCTTCTGAAAGTTGTGTGGCACCTTCTTTCTGCAAGGATGGATTTGGTAGTCAGCACCTCCTCTGATCAGATTCAAGTCCCAGAAAGTGTCATTCAAATTGGATCCCTGAAGGAACGTACCAGACAAGGAATCTGATATACTCTGGGTTTGTCTTGTGTGCAAGATTGCAGAACAGAGGAAGATAAAATGCAGGTGTGAAAACCAGAAAAACCTCCACTTACAATTTTACATAAATCAACTTTTGACTCCTCATTCAGCCCTGCCAGCTGTTATCATAATGCATTTCCATCACTAAAGACATAACATTTACCCAAACTCCGTATTGCTATCCCAGCTCTCAAAGTTAATGAACTTCACTGATTCCATGTTCTCCTTTCAATAATTACCTAAAGGGTTAGTGACTGTGAAAGTTTATTACCTCCTTGTCATATTTTGATTGTTTCAAGGAGAGTTGTTTGTTGTTGTTTTTTAAATAGCAATAGTTATTGTGCCAGGACACAGGAGTAAAATGCTGTTTAAAAGAGCTGCTGACTCTGGCCAATTTATATGCTAATTTCAGAAATAAGTCTTCCTACATTAAATAAGGAGGTAAAGAATGTTCCAAAGGTCTAGGCAGACCACGCCATTAACAGATTGGGTAAATCAACGTTTATGCTGCCCACAGGACATTTTACCATGTGAACTTTCTTCACTGAACTCACTTGACTAATTTTAATTCCATGTGGTGCTTCAGCTGACTTGCCAAAATATAAGTTACTCTAACTTCTGAAGCCCATCTGTTCCCATCTTGACCTCGAGCTTATCTTTAATATTAACCTAGAAAGAAAAATTAAATGGCGGCCTTTTGTTGTTGTTGTTGTTGTTGTTAAGAGTACATTTATAAATGGTTTATAAAGGGTTAATAAATGATTAATGGATGCTGAAATTTATTAATAGTATTTTTAAGCATGGAGAAAAGCTATGATTATAAGCTATCTATTGACTTGTTAAATTAACAATTGATTAATCTACAAAAACATCCATTAAGTTGGCTAAACCTATTGATGGGAAGCTCATGAAGGACAAAGTATTTTCAAACCACTTGTCTGAGGGCTGACAACTCCTCCAGCCATTCATTAACAGCTAGAAAGCTTCCCAGATTTTAACGGAACAAATGAGTTTTTTTTTAATTTTAACAAGTTTTTGTACAACCTGCAAATAGCTAATATTTCTCTGGATCTTTTTAATTGATACAGATTAACCTGCAGAATCTTTGCTGCAGCTTCTTCATTGCCAATATATAAAAGTTATGGTCTCACTTCATCAGCCTATCGAACAGGTGGATTGTTTAGGACTCTGAGATGTCATTTATATTATAATGATTGTTTTTTCTTCAAAAGGTACTACGTTTAGGGTGTGTCTACACTTGCACTCCTCTTTCAAAAGAGGTATGCAAATGAGGTGAATTGAAAATGCAAATGAGGTATAAATTTGTGTATTTCGTGCCTCATTTGCATATTCTAATTTCAAAAGAGCTTCTTTTGAAAGAAGAAAGCCAGTGTAGATGCTGCTCTTTCAAAAGTAAACTCCATCTTTGAAACAAAAAAAGCAGCCAAGTAGCAGTTTAAAGACGAACAAAATAATTTATTAGGTGGTGAGCTTTGGGTTTACTTTTGAAAGAGCAGCCTCTACACTGGCTTTCTTCTTTCGAAAAAAGCTCTTTTGAAATTAGAATATGCAAATGAGATGCCAAATATGCAAATTTATACCTCATTTGCATTTTGATTTGCCTACCTCTTTCAAAAGAGGAATGCGAGTGTAGATGCATCCTTAGGGGACTCTGGTTGGCAAGGAGGTTAGTTATGTCTTTGACAGTATCTTTCAGTCAAGTGATCAAGATATTAACATAAGAAAATGTGTCCCCAAAATAATGGCAAAGAAAAGAAATGAGTGAATTATAAAAAGACAACGTAAGAGTATTTTAGCATTCTTTTGCTCCCATTGAAGGCTTATTTAGTTCCAAGGAAGAGTGTACACCTTTTCTTTATAGCATGGGATCTAGAAACTTACCCCTCTACCGATCACAATGCTAGACTGACTGCATTATATGAGTTAGCCTCTCTCAGCAAAATATGTCATGGAGAAAACCCTGAAGGGAAACAAAATATGAGAAAGCAGAATTTGGTCCCAAAACTGTGCAACAGCAAAAATATTACATACAGTCAAGAATTTGCCTGACTATATACCAGATACTTCAGTCAAATGAAGCCTGATAATGATCAGTGATGCAAAGTTGGCACCTTGTCTTCTGGAAAAATTCCAAACTTTACCTTCAAGCTACAGGAATGAGGCGAATATATGTGAATGTGATCTTTGGCAGGGAAAAGGTACATTGTTTCAGTGCTGTGGGAAAATGCTTAATGCTCAAACATTTCCTTAAAATGAGATTACAATGAAACATTAGAAGTTGGGTTATTAAAGATAATCGACTTTGCTGGCTGGATGAAAAAAAATGCCAAACCCATCCCCAATCTGCAGAACAAATCTAGTATTTCATGCCTTCATGTTTTACCCGAGTGCTGGATAGGAGATATTTACAGAGAGGAGAATAGGCCCTTGTATGTTTTGGTTGTTGAAACTCAAGAAAATTCCCAAATTACTTGGGTTTTCTTCCAAATGAAAGAAGAAACAAAAATAATTGTAGCAGGGTCAAACTGTAACACTGGTGAAATATTGAAAACACTCACCTTGTACATCCTCCAACTGTTCCTGAATGGAGAAAAAGATTCAGGAAATGAACAATTATAAGTGGAAATCATGTGATCATTCCAACATTAACAAGATTTGGGGCTCAAATTGCTGCTGACCTCAGGAAATCTGAGTTCATTCAATATTCTTAGTGGGAGATCCTTGCTCCACTGAAGTCACTGGCAAAACTCCCATTGACTTCAATAGAGCCAAGATTTCAACCCAGGACTATGAAGTGTTTTGCTGCTGCCCTGCTGACTGTACGGACTTTTGCCATTGATTTCACTGGACCAAGATTCCACCTTGAACATAAGGGAATGGGGGAGCTGAGGAAGAGGTGTGTTTTTGACTAGGGTGAAAATGATGTAATGATGTAATACTCTTGCTATGGTGCATGACATATTCAATAGCTAGAAAGCCAGATGTGTTCACCTAGAAATCAGAAAAATAAGAAAACACAATTCACAAGTGAAGAATGAATTAACCTGCCTTTGGTGCAATTAAATACTCTGTAACATGGGGATGATCCCGCTTAACCACTTTCACCAATGAAATCCTTAAAAGAAATGCATTAAATACAAGCACAATATATTATGAAATAGACTACCACTACCCTTGGAAACACATATAATAAAGAAGTATAGATGCTTTTCTAAGGAAAAACAAACAATCTTTATTTTCATTATTTATACAATTGAAATAGCAAGTCCTGGTGGTTCTTTTAAAGCCTTGCTCATTTTTGTTTCCTCAGGGAAACCATATGTAATTGGTCAGATGCATCAGCGTAGCCCCATTCAACATTGATTTACACCTTACCACATTCACCCATTCACGACATAGAGCTGTTTGGATAAACGTCAAAACGAAGAAGGTTTTTGAATTGGGAAAGCGTTCCATGGCTCAAAAATTGCATTTAATGTAAAAGGTCACGTTTGGAGGTAATAGAAGTCCAAGTACCCAAAATATTCAGCAGAGCTAGATGCTCCTAAGATGACTACAAGATAAATCTGAAAATGCAATTTTGTGCCATTTTTGAAAGTCTTAAACATCTAAATAATTTTTACTATTAGCCTTAATTTTGTTGGTACAGTACAAGTTGTATGGCTCCCTTGGGACCTGACTGATTCCAGACCAGGAATTTTGCTGGACCAGGGGATGTCAATGCCAGGCACTCTGCTGCTGTGTCAGCAAAGGGTTTGGCATTGACCATGGGGGCTGAGGAGGGGTGCTCAGAAGAAGGAGGAGAGTGGCCGTAGAGCTCTACAGCCAGGGCCCGAAGCACAGCCCCGCTGGAGTATACCGAGCCTCACAGTCACTGGGCTGCACTACCCAGCTCCTGGTAATGGGTGCTGCAGCCACCCTGCCTCTTCACCTGAGCAACCCCTCGTCTCCACTCCTTGACCTCCATCCCTGAGTTTAAGCACCACAAATGAGCTGTTTGTTACACTCTGGAAGCTCTGGGAGAGAGGGAAAGAGTTCCTGAGTATGGGGCCTGGCTTTTCCTGGAAGTACCATAGGGATCCCGAACCACAGGTGTGGTCGGATGATAGAAGTCCAGACTACAGAGATCCAACCTGTACTTTGAAATTGCAAACAATTATCTAATGGGTCCATTGCCAGCTTGTTTTATTCTTCCATGAAGTTCAAACCCAGAAAGTCCACTACTGTTTTCACATTTTATCAAGTTTGATTTCAAACTCCCTGAAGTCAGAGGGCATCTTTCAATTGGCCTAATGGACTTAAGACTGGGGACCAAACCTGCCCATGTTCTTTATAATTAACTAAAAGCAACTTAATTGTGGACAATGCATTCTAAAATATTCATATTGATTCTAAGGCAGAAGACCCAATAGAAATTCAGAATCCCAAATTTCTAGCCCAATATGACATACAGCAAAGAGTGAGCCAGAAATGACCTGATGTGAGCCTCCAGAGACCAGAGATAGCTCTACTTTGTAAAGAGATTCAGAGCTTTTATAGCTGGAAACTAGGTGTGGGGGGGTCCAAGACACTGACCAGGCCCTTGGGTGGCTCCATCCTCCCACAAGTGGTAGAGCCTGAGGCAGAAGGTTTGAGGCGGGGGGCAGCCAGCCTTCAGCACTGCCAGGATCATGCCATGCCAGCCTCCCACATCGCCCTCACAGCTGCCAAGAGCATGCCATGTGGTGCTACAGCAACAATGGGAAGGATCCCGGGCTACAGCTGCTGCCACCACTTGTGCAGGACCCCCTGGTCTTTTTGAATCACTGGATTCTGGGGCAACTGCCCCTTTGCCCCCTCCCCCATCAGTGGGCCTACACAGGTGTTAAACGCCTCCAGCTCTGTACATTGTGCACAAGTGCACCAAGACAAGTGACATGATAAAATTATGGCTTTTATTCTGCCTTTGTCTCCTCCCTGCCTTTGTGCCTTCTATTCTGCAGCCCTTTTGACTGCAGCATCCAACCAGCATCACCTCCACCTTTTAACTTCACTGACAGCCTATCCTTCATGTAGGAAGCATATTACACCATTGCTCCAATAGCTCTGGGGGGGCTTTGATCATTAAAACCTTTAGTAGCTTGTGTCCTTGATGCCTCAGAAATTGCCTCTCTCCATGTATTACCATGACAGTTGCAATCCTCTGAGATGTTTCAGCTAACACCCCATCCTCCACACAATTTAAATAAAAAAAGGAGCAAGGCAGGGGGTGTTTGGTAAGGGAGCTTGCTTCCTGCTTAAGTTTTCCAGGATCTGGAATGAGTTGACCTTCAGTTCATAGTGCAAAGCTCCATTTGTTCTACGGATTTCTTGTTTTTTTGTTTTTTTTGGCATGAGAAGGAAGGATTAGGTGGTTGGGTGGGGCAATAAAATGTGTGGAATATGAAGAGCTTACTATTATTCACTGAGTTTTGTTGAATAGTTGCTTTAATTGTTGTATTTATACAGGATGAGCTCATGCATGTGTGGGATGAGTGCATGAATCTAAAAACAAACTAATCCCATGCCATCTCTTATCTGAAGTGTTCTGCTGTGTCTTGTCTTGTCTGGCTTAGTTTGTAAGCTCTTCAGGGCAGGGAACATCTTCTTGTTTATACATTAATTGTGCTGCTAATTTATAGCATTATATATTAATCTTCTATAATTTTGCATGGTGGTAACACAATTGAATCATTTTACAGACACCTTTTGAAAAGAGTTATCAGGGAGAACCATTTTTCTTAATGTATGAATTGTATGTTAGGCCTCCCAAACATAGCAACATCCCAAACCCTTTAGCAAGCTGCATCTTCTCTGTTATGTTCTTATAGCTTTTATAGGCTAGTAAGACAGGAGAGAAAGAGAAGCTCAAAAGCTCATCACCTAATAAATTATTTTGTTAGTCTTTGAAGTGCTACAGGCCTGCTTTTTTGATTTCTTAAGATGCAGACTAACACAGCTACTTCTCTGTTACTATTTCCGTTGAGTCACTGAGTTTCAGCCTTTAAAGGCAGCTGCTTCAGCACCTACAGCCATGATGCATGTAAAGTGCTCAGCTGATAAAATATCCTCAGGGTAAAAAAGAGGTGGGTGGACAGCTGGAGCAGCCATAAATCGAGATCTTTATTTACAATTAAAGCAGCTCAAAAAGTTTAGAAAAAGCAAGCAAGTAGGCAGTCCCATCTCCATGATGTGATGTACAAGAAATGCACTGCTCAATCTTACAGGCAGTCCAGCTACATTTCTGAGTTCTCCTTAATTCTGTAATACATGTTCTAAGAGTTACACGGCTGGGTGGAGCATCTGTGTTCTTCAGTGTATACAGCTGAACAGGTTTTAAAAGGTGGACACAAAGGAGAAGGGGGTGTGGAGCAGATTATTTCCTGCTTTTAGAGGGCCTGGCGGGCATCATATAGAAATGTGATCTGAAAGTTTTGCTTGCTGTTTTTTTCTTTAATAAAGCAATCCAATTAGACACATAAGTTGGAAATAGAAGCTCCCAATTTCAAGCAACAAGATGGGATATCTCATTATCCAAACCCTCCAAGCACTGGCAAAGTCTTCCAGCAAAAGAGTGACTTGATATTTATAATCTAAAGCAAACACTGGTTTTATCTTTCTACTTCCTAAAGGAGCAAAGGGCACAAACGTTCTTTCTTTTCAAAAGACTCACTTTTTTAAAGTAGAAAACTTCATATTGGACTCAGTTCAAAATATTAGGAGCTGGGAATGGAAACTAACAAGGTGCATTTGTGATTATGACCAACATTTAACATTTGTTTCTTTCTAATGGAGCTGCAATCCAAGACTGTAATACAAGAGTCAAGAAACAAGATTAGGTGCACTGGCAAGCAAGTTTACTCCTATGGAAATTTAAATGTTTGCTAACAATGGCTGCACGTGCTTTGCCTAGGTCCAATCGACCTGAGGAAAATTACCTGCAATATCTTATTCTGTATTAATCAATGTAGTTGTAGCAGTGGTGCACCTGGGACATAAGACACAAGGTGGGTCTTTTACTGGACGAAAATTTTTGCTGGGAGAGACAAACTTTTCAAGTTTACATGGAGCTCTTCTTATGAGAAGAAGAATCAACAAACTGTTCCACAATAGCTACTTCAGCTTAACTTCACATACAGCTGCTATCCTAGAATTAAAAAGTCACTTTACTCCAGAAGCATTACTCAAGTCACAAAGCTGATTCCTGAATAGCTATGCCAGCCAATTTCCCAGTGTCAATGGGGCCCTAATAGTCCTTTTCCTTTCAATAACTTATTCATTTGAAATTAAGCAAATTTCACACAAATCAAATTCCCTGATTGGCTGGCTCCCTTCCCCTCTCGGATCACTCCCTGCCTGATTGCTCAGGACTGGGAACTGCCATGGAGTCACAGCACCTGAACAGACTCTCTGCGCTGTGTGCAGGTATGAGAGGAAAGGAGAGGTTCTAACTCTTCCTGATGCTTCTCTCAGCACAGAGGCCATGCTGAAGTTTTACCTTAAGACTCTTCCCAGCTCCCACGTTGACATTATGCCAAGCTACAATGGTTCTGGCTTAATCCTGTAGGAGCATTAATACACCACCACCAGATAAATGCTTTGCTGCCATCCAATGACTCTTCCTGGTATTGCCCACTTCTTAGGCCTCCCCTACTTCCGTCACCGGCCAGGTATGATGTACTCTCAAGTTAATTAAAAGACTGAACACAGCTGGAGGCATTTTGCATACTTGCAGCTTGGCCTCACCTGTATGCAAATACCTCTGTCATTTCTATAAATCTGCCAACACAAGCAAAATTTTATCTGAATTTCTCATCACAAAAACAGCATTGTGTTCTGGCAGTTAATTTTTACTGGTTTACAATGTGCTTACTTTATAAAAGAGATAATGCCAGCTAACCACAGCCAACCTTGCACACAGCTGTTACGCTTTATAGTTGATCAAAGCTTTGATTTTGCAGTATCTCAATGCCAGACACAGTGATTCACCCACTGTTTTCACTTATGCACTGTTCAGTTTCTTCCTTTCTTTTCTTTACAAAGGATAACTTGAGTCTTTCTGTTGCACCTAAATTAAGTTGGCAATGTTATAGGAATACAAGGAGTATCCCGTGAGAGCCAAGGGACAAAAGGAAATCCCCACTGGTTGCATCATAGGGGTAACTCCACCTCAAATAACCTTTTTGGGCAGTCTTCAAAATCTGTTGTGAAACAGTAACAGAGAGAAAGCCATGCTAGTCTATGTACAATCAAATCAAAAGAGCAGTCCAGTAGCACTTTAAAGACTAACTCATCACCTAATTATTTTGTTAGTTTTTAAAGTGCTACTGGACTGCTTTTTTGTTTTGTTATGAAACAGTTTAAGAGTTCAGTAATGTTAATAAAAATCATATAGGAAATTAGCCTACTGATGAAAATTATATTGGAAAAGAATCTAAGTAACTGGCAAAGAAACGTTATATTAATGCATATGTATCTTAATACATACACACGCACCCGCCGACAAAGTGAGCCAACAAGTTATTCAAATGTGAAGACGTTTCCTTTTTGCCAGATTTGTGGCATGTTTGTATAATGCTGACAAGTATCCCTGCTCAGATTAGCAGACTTTAATTTGTACAATATGCTATATCAAATTCTTAGAAAATAGTCTGATTTTTCAATAGTGAATTATTATTCCAGGTCTCAGTTTTTGGCTGCTCAGCTGTAGGTGCTTTAAAGGGATTTAATTTCCAGAGGGTGAGTGCACAACAGTGGAGTCGCCTCAAGTGGAGCATACAAAACATGAGGCAACAAAAAAATCATTGGTCATTTTGGAAAATTCAAGCCAGTAATTTTAAGTATAGCTTAAAAGTGACCAGTTCATTTTCAGGCAAATTTTAGATTACTGTTGTTTACAGTAGCCCCCTACAATATGCTGGCAATTTCCAAATGTAACAGCGAGCCCCGTCACTAGTGTGCTTGCTGTGTTTGTCTCCAACAGTGTGGATTAAAATTTATACCTACAGAAAGCAAATTAAAATTGCTCATTTTTCTAAAACTATCCCCAAAAGGTGTCAAGAATGCTTAGTCTTTTATGTATGATGCTAGTATTTTAGATTCTTGGAAGAGGAAGATTGTTTTAAAGCAGGGATGGGGAGCCTTTTTCAGGTCGGGGGCCACTGGGCCATAGACAAATCAGTTGGGGGCCACAGAAGTGAGAATCGAAAAAAAAAACAAAACCCTCATTGATGTCATCCCCAGCTGTATGAGGGCCGGGGCTATGGGGTCTGGACAGGAGGGAGGGTGAAGGAGCAGGCTGTTTGCGGGGGATCTTGGTGAGAGGGAGAGACAGGGGGGTTTGGGGTGCAGGGTCTGGGAGGGAAGGGTCAAGGTGAGGTTGTGGGGTTTGGTGGGAGGAGCTCAGGAGCAGGGTGTGAGCATGGATTCAGGGTGGGGGGGTGCAGGAAGGGGGAGGTAGTGGGGGTCTGGGTGGAAGGGACATGGGAGCTGTCTGAAGGCACAGGGTCTGAGCAACGGGGTTGAACTTACATTAGCAGCACCACCAGGTGCACATGGCTCTGTTTCCACTCCCTCCTGCTCCCTCACACCGCCCTCTGCTGCTCTGATTGACTGGAATTCCAGATCCAGGCCACAGGCTGAGGGTTCCTCATCCCTGTTTTAAAATCACATTTACTTTTCACAGTTTATGCCGTTTGTTTACATTTGACTCAGCTAGAACTAAGGCTACCCTACAGCTTATGTCAGCAAAATGCTTTTCATTCAGGGAAGATGAATAAGTCACCCCCTCCTGCAAAGCAACATGAATTAGACCACCACAAACGCCAGTGTGGGCAGCGCTCTGTTGGCAGGAGAGCTCTCTCCTGTCAGCTCAGAGCAGCATTCCAGGGTTAAAGCAGCAGAGCTGACTCAATGAAGCAGCCTTGCTGAAAACTCTCTCATATTGTCATGCCTCTAGGACAGAGAAACTACCGGGGGCTGATGATTGTGGGATTCCTTTTTTGTTTATTTTTCATGCTGGGCGCACAAATACTGTATTGGGGCTGGAAATGCTTCAGCAGAAACACTTTCTGCTCCTATTTTCTGAACTGTGTGAGAACTTTTCTATTAAGATTTGACTTTATAAAACTTTAAATCCTTTGTTATTCTCAACTTCAGTTTGGGGCCTCAAGCACTTCTTCGTGAAGGGTCTAAGATGGGGTCGAACTCCCTCTGCTGACAACCGACACAGATACACAATAAAGCGCAGTCTCGTTAACCACTAGAATATAAATTCATAGACCAAAATCCAAAAAGTCATAAAGATTTTTTAAAAAATCGTGGCTGTTAGGCCAAACTTTTTCGATTTATCTTCCAATTTCACATTTATCCTTGCCTATCTCCAGCACATCTGTGACAGATAGGGTTGAAAATTCATCCTTGAAATACACAAACAAATGTCCACACACAAATGCTGGTCCTAACTCATAACCCCCTATTCCCTCGAGCAGGTTGCTGTACCCATCTAACTCCTGTGGCAGGCTCCCACAGCAGCTTTGTCTGTCCGCAACATAATATCCTCTAGTGGCCAAAATGGGGGAAAATTCCTGAGCCTCCTGATTCTTGAAAAAACCTCCCAGGCTCTCAGAAAAAGCCTGAAATTGCTCAACACTGGAAAAGGGTCAGTCTTTCATGAGCAGCACCCTACATTCATTCATTGATGGGCCTCAAAGGACGTCATGCATTTAAGGAAAGACGCCTGAGCGACATCAGAAATAAATGCACCATCCTAGAACTGACAGATAATTAAGACATTCTGTGGGGACATCTCATCACAAGTTTGGAATGATACCTCTCAAGGAGTTTTATGAGACTCCAGCCATCTGGGTTCATTGCCCAGTTCAGCCACACACTTACCATGTGACCTTGACCTAATCATCTAGTTTCTCTGTGCTTCAATTCCCTATCTATAAAATGGAGATCATCTTTCCCTTTCTACCAATTGTTGTCTATTTAGACTCGTATTTTTGTAGATATACCTTGCCTGGGTATAAGCGACTACACAAATTGCAAAGCACATGAGAATCAGACCCAGTAACCAAGTAAATCTAACGAGTATCCCTAATGAGGCTAGGCCTTTATCCTTATTTTACAGGTAGGGACACTGAGGGAAGGAGAAAGGCCACAGAAATCAGTGGGAGAACAGGGTTGAAAGGCTGGAGTGCATGGCTCTCAATTCTGAGCTCTTAAAAGAAGAGGTCAGTTTCAGATGAGGAAATTAGAACAGTGGGATTAAGATACATCAAGAACAAGTGCTCTTATTTGGGGTAAACAGTCTCTTTTGCCACCATACACTTTTCATTTTCATGGAACAGTATTACACCTTTTCCAACTCTTACGTGATGACACCATTTCTGGGGACAGCTTCAGCTTGATGGAGGAGATACCCACTGCAGCTATAAAGTTGGAGATAATTGGTATGACTTAGGTGATACAGTGTACAGTTTTGCAAGTACTATATTAAGAATTTCTTCTATAAAATGTCAGAGTGGTAGCCCTGTTAGTCTGTGTCTTCAAAAACAACAAGAAGTCCTGTGGCACCTTATAGACTCAGACAGATTTTGGAACATAAGCTTTCGTGGGCAAAGACCCGCTCCATCTGATGTGACAAAGTGGGTCTTTGCCCACGAAAGCTTATGCTCCAAAATATCTGTTAGTCTCTAAGGTGCCACAGGACTTCTTGTTGTTTCTATAAGATAGGTTCTTTCCTGACAACTGTATCTGCACACGAACATTTCAGAAGTCACTCAAAACACACCTAAGATGGTAATGTTATGTAGGTTTGGAAAAGCATGGAAAAGTCTCACATAGAGAGTGGGGGGTGGGAGGGGAGCCCAGAAGAGATTTTTGTTTACATCAGTGGTTCTTGTTCTACCACATGGAAAAGATTATTCCTCCCTACCTAGCCAGAGCTTAACCAGGACTTCCCTTCCATTTAGAAAGTTTGTCATGATGCTCCTAACTCTGCCCCAACAATGTTCACAACTCCCAGGTGAAAACTGGTGTAACACAACATAGTGCAAAAAGGGGAAATCACAAGTAGGAAACAGAGGGTTGCAACTTAACCAGTGGACAAAACTGAATGTCAAACACCAAAGTAGGTGGTATGAGCTAGTGGTCAGAAAAGAGTCTTGAGATAGTCTGGGAATTAACAGTTGAAAGCCATTAGATGTATTTGCTCAATGATCCAGAAAGATCCACATACTGATGTTTAAGCTTGACAGAAAGTTGGCCCATTCTCAACTTCTGGGTTGAGACGATCCCCTTTACCCCTACGGCAAGGCTACAGGCAGGTTTTAGCTTTTTGAGCCAGGAAGAAGAAGAAGTGATATCTGTGCACAGGAAAAGATTAACAGCTTGAGGTTCACAGATGATATAGTTATCATTGAGGAAGATGAGGAGAAGCTAGCGAAAATGGTGAAGGTGCTAAACAAAGAAGGGAAGCGGTACAGACTGATTATGAACATCGATAAAACAAAATAAAGTTATTTGGAGATAAGGAAATAGGAAGGAAGATAAGGGCCGATGGTATTGAACTAGAAAATGTAGAGAAGTTCACATTCTGGGGAGCAGCATAACATATGATCTAGACTGTGAAGGAAATAGCGACTAGAACAGCAAAAGCAAGAGTGAGTTTGAAGGGGATGGGTAAGATCTGGAAAAGCAAAGTGATTAGCTTAGGAACGAAGCTGAGAGTTCTGAAAAAGTGTGTATTCAGCAGCATGTTGTACAGATGTGAGACATGGGTGATAACGAAAGATTTGAAAGGAAGAATACTGGCGTTCAAAAAGAGCTGTTACAGAAAGATTCTGAGAATGGGATGGATGCAGAAGGTCACCAATGAGGAATTATACAGAAAGATACAGCTGAAAGAAAAACTGCTGCAGAAGGTTATAAAAGGGAAGCTACAAGTATGTGGGCATATTGGCAGAATGAACAACAAATGAAAAATCAAGAACCTGGTATTCAGAATAATGGAAGGTTCGAATAGGAGAGGCAGACCCCACAGAGAATTGATATATGATACAGTAGATTGGTGCAGAGCTCGTCTACAAAAACTAAGCCACTCTGCACTGGAGAGGGAAAGATAGAAAAAAATAGTGAGCGAGGCATCAGACACCAACAGGCACTGAGCCCACTGTTATGAATGATGATGATACTTATTACTAAAGACTATTATAATCAAGTGTTCTTTGAGTTCCTGGTGTATTTATTGAAGATGAAGGACCAAGTCTGCAGTCTGGCCATCTGGTAGATCCAGCAAAAACTAGGGTTGAAAACCAAACTTTGCAAGCAATCGAACCTCTTGACTTGAAGCATGAATTGAACCATGGTATGCAAATTCACCAAACAGTTGAAATAGATCATCCTGATGGGAAAAGTCAGAAAACAGCAAAGGTACTGCTGCAAGGTCTGACTGAGTCCTTCAGTTTGGCCATCTGTCTGCTGAGGTGAGGCACTTGGTAAGAAGATGGTAAAGACATTCCTGCCAGAACTGAGAAATAAATTGGGGACCTGAATCTGAAATTAAGCTTGTTGGCCTGCTGTGATTCTGGCAAATGAGCACCTGAAAGATTTGCACTGTTTTAGGGGCAAACAAAATGACACAGTAGAGAATAATACAGTCCACCTTTGTCAGGTGTTTCACTGCCTTTAGGATAACTGAGCACAGTAACTCCCGAGTGAAGGCCTCAGAGAAGACAAACCCTGGACCTGGAGGTGACCCACTGGCCTTGTTCACAATTTCTTCATGCAGGCGCAGGGGTTGCACAACTAACATATATTTTAAGATCAATTCATTGAGTTGGCCACCACAGGTACCTAGTAATCAGGCTCTAGTTTTTAAATTGGCCAAAAATCTCCCATCACGGGTGGATGCAATCTCCACAGCCGCAGACATCTTGTTGCAAGGCAGACCCTTACAGCCTGGAAACATCGGTGGTTCTTGGAGCCCATGAAACTAGGGCCACAAACAGATCACCTGGGAGCAGAGAACGGCTATAGTCATCTGATGATCCCACAGAAAAGAGTGGAAGGGTGTAAACATGGCCGTTTTCCCGCCCAACTTTGCAGTACTCCAGCTTAAAAGACAAGGTATCTGTTTTTCCATTCTTTGTCCCTGGACACAACTGTGAAGTCGAATTGAGTCTGACATTGATTTTTTCATATTGTCTATAGATGTTTCAAATTCTTGTGATCCTCCCAAACTTAGGGCATAAAGGAGATGATGCCAGTCCTCAAAAGGCAGCCCTGATGCCCAGGAGCTCCCTGTCTCATAAGTCATAATTTTCTTTTACAGGAGTCACTTTCCAAAAGAAGGCTGCACAGGGGCAAAGCAGTGGGTAAGGACCTGCAGACTGTGAAAGGACAATGCCTACTGCAAAGTCAAAGGGTAAACCTCAACTATTAAGACCTTTGTGGGGTTCAGAGGAGTCAAAACAGGGCTGGAGTGAACGCCTTTTTCTAAACAGCCAAAAGACACTTGGATGTCAATGGACCAGGTGACTTTAGCCCCCTTTTTGACTAGGAACACGATAGAGGTTACAAGGTCAAAGAAGCCTTTGATAACCACCAGTAAAAATTTGCAGACTCAAGGACATCTGCACCCTATGTACATTCAAGGGCACCTGCAACTCATTAATGGATCCCCATTAATGGATCCCCAACAAGATTATTACCGTGGCAAATCCTACCACAGAGAGAACATGGCCCAGAAACTCCATTGTACCCTTGCCAAAATTTGCCTCGCTCAGGTTTCACATAAAGTTGATTTTAGTTAAGCTGATCAAAAAAACATAAGAGCACATGGTCACGGGGCTCCTGATTCTAGGAAGAAATTAGAGTATCATTTGAATAGGAGGGTACAAATTGGTTGAGGCTACCGCTATACGTGTCCTTCATAAAATGCTGGAAGATAGCAGAGGAGTCAGACAGGCCAAACCACATGAACAGGTATTCAAAATGGTCATGTCTAGTTCAAAATGCTGTCTTCCGTGAATCCTTCTACTGGATTCTGACCAGGAGTCCACTCCAAGCAGGTCTAGCTTCATAAAGACCAAACTGAACAGTCTTTCCAGTGGTGAGAAAGTGGATGTTCCACTAGTTGTTTGTCAAATACCTTGGCTTATCCCTGTATTGGGCAGGAATTTCAGGGCACTGCTGATGAACTCATGCTTTGCAGCTCCGTATCCCTCAGAGGCTGGAGCATCTCACAAGGCTTGACCCATCTTGGTTGGGAAGCCATGCTCCTCTTCAGCAGGCTGGAACATAGAAGAGGAGAGACCATGATGGTCAGGGGTTCAGAGGGTCATGACTGAAAGGTGAGGGGACACTGAGGACAACTTGCAAATGTAGAATCTGAACACCCCCAAAATGCAAAATCTCATGGCAACCACGAAGGGTTGCCTCCTAGGGCGCTGTCTGATGTGTGATGGGGTCTGGAGAAAGAAGCATCAACGTCCCAGTGAGTTCTAATGCCATTTTTAACAAAGCTCTGGTCAATGAAATTGCTGGAGGCACTAGAGAGTTGACTACAAGATGAAGAAGGAAATAAAGCATAAAACAGACCAGAGAAGATATTGCCAAGATTCTGGTGGATAAACAGTAGTACACTTTAGCCACTCAAGGGAATTTCCCAACTCAGATATGAACCAGGTCTAGGCCACGCATCCTGCTGCAACATGCCTGCACATCCCACAATACAGGCACAATCCTAATGCCTAGCAAGAGCTCTTTTCATTGAAAAGATAGGGCCAGACTATTGGCTGGCATCAGTTCAGGATCTGGTAAGGCACCCCAGGCTCTGGGAAATGGAATTCAGACCGACAGAAGTCGGGAAGCATAACTATTTTTGGGTGCACTCTATTAGCCAGTAATCAGTACAAATGCAAGTGTTGATTAAAGCTCCCAGGCTAGGCAAATACCCCAGAAATGTTAATTAATTTTTGAGTTGTCGAGCTCCAACCTAAATTGGTGTCACTACATAGCCTCAATTCATTGGCCGTCTGCAGCTCCATATAGCAATACAGCTGCATAGTAAGTGACATTCTGGGAACCTTTCAGAGGCTACGTCCACGCCAGAGAGTTTTTATTTAAAAAGTACACACACACACACCTTCTGGATCATCTGCACACAAAATGCATTCGTTTGATATAAAAAAAAAAAATCGAAAACACAGCCCTTTTTTTCGGTGGCCCTCTTCCACTCCCGGAAGAGAAACAAGTGCTACATGGCTGCTGGCTTGTTTTATGACACTGCACACGAACACAGCTACCTCTCTGGCACTTTTTTCCACATGAGTCTTTCGAAAAAAGTCATGTGCAGACATTCCAGGGGCCTTCTTTTGAAAGTGGAGTCCTCCATGGCACCAGCCAGCTGGAGCTTAGAGACGCCCTGGGCAGCACTATTGGAGCTCTATGCTCCCTGCATTCAGCTGACTTAAAGGCACAGAGCCCTGGAGGCCCTGTGGCAGGAAGCTGAGACTGTGAAGACAGCAAGGCTCTGAGTCCAGGACCACCATACCCTCACAGCCACCATCTGCAGTGCAGATCCCGACCATGGCTGACAGCCAGCCACCCTGCAGCCCCCAGAAGCTCCCCCAGAAGCCACTCCAGGGGTCCCCTGAGCCTGCCCCAGCCACAAAAAGGAGGGCCTCCTCCTGGACTAAGTCTGAGCTCCAGGACCTCTGGGAAGATGAGGAGGTCCTGAGAAAAACATCAGGGCAAAGACAGAATGCCCCCTCGTATGGACACCCGGCCACTGGACTCACAACTTGTGGACTCTCTCAACAAACCTTGGAGCAAGTGCACTCCAAGGTCAAGGAGTTGCGCGAGGGGTATGTCTGCACCAGACACCTGGCCAGGTGCTAAGGGACAGGGCTGTCCACCTGTCCCTTTTACAAGGAGCTGCATGGCCTCATGGGTGAGGACAGCTCTCCCCCCCCACCGACCCCGCTCCTAGATACAGCCACCGAGGAGCCTCCTGCAATGCTGATGGAGGAGCCAGGACCAGTCACAGACCAGCTGGGACCCTTGATCTGGATCAGCAGCCAGAGACAGAGGCCCCCTGAGACATCTGATGGGACCCTGGTGATCACTGTTCGCTTGGGTTCATTGAGCCAGGTGACCTCCAGCACGGTATCCCCAGACATCTTTGGAGGACTCTCCAGTAAGTGCCCGGCACATAACACCCCTCAGGGCATGAGTGGGGGGTGCCTGCCCCTGCCACAGCTTGAAGGGGTCCCACCACCTGGGGGACAGCACAGCCCTGGAAACACCACTGAGGAGTGTGCCCCTGGCATGAGGGCATGCCCACAGGTGACAGTCAGCACCCACTCCTGTGGACAGCACCCATCAACCATGTGGGGACCATTCTGTGCCCAGATATCCTTCTTGCCTGATAGCCCATTTCTCGGGGGACCCCAAAATGGTCAGCCCCATCCCCAAGGCACTATAGAGTCTATGTGCAGCAGGGTCCCCTGTGAAAGGCACACATGCTACTCCTCCCAGGACATCTTCGGCCTGGGGATGGGGGCTGCTGCCAATGGGGGATGGGGAGCATGGGCCACGGGGCCTGGCTGCGGGATTGACATCCCGTCTCTCTTTCCATCTTACAACTGTGCCATCTATGGGCCAGGTGAGCCCCAGCACAACCCTGGGGCAGGCCAACCCCATCCAGGTCATTGATCAGGAAGTCCAGGAGTGGTGGAGGAGGGAGCCAGAACCCTTCCCCCACCAGTGCCTGGGTGGGCCCACAGCCAGAGGGCACATCACCACACCCAGGACAATAAAGCCACTGCATACGCAGCCACCCTCGGCCACCAGGATGAACTGGTGGAGTGGCGGCTGGGGCTGAATGAGGCCAACCTAGCTTGGCCCAGGCCTCCCACCACCAGGCCTGGGCCAAGCTGATGGGCAACCTCCAGACCATCAGCAGGGCCCTGACAGAGTAGCCAGCCCAGCCACCCACCCCCACGGCCCTGCTCCCACCCAAGCTTCCCCGGGCCGCAGTGGAAAATGACTATGGTGGGCACTGCCATGCCATCTCCCTTTGCCCCCTTTCCCCTGACCACTGAGTCACCTGGCACTCTCACAGCCCTACATCTCTGTGGTCCTGGTCCCATACCAGCCCCAATGGGGACCTCGAAAATGGGGCAGGAGTGGCTACCATGGACTGTAGCCCCCCACTCCCCTAAGAGGATTAGGGCCCCCCACCTACTGACCCAAGCCACTCTCCAAGCTGAGGTGCTGCAACCCGCGGTCCCATGTCCCCCCATGTACAAAGTTACCCCTGTTCACCCCTGCACAGTTATTTACCTAGTTTTCAGTTTCAACAAAGTTTTATATGGTTCAGTAAAAGGTTTATTTTTCTGCACCCCCATATTCCTCATTATTGGGTGTGGAGGCAGTGAAGGGTGGGTGGGTCAAGATAGAGATGAGGTTGTGGAGGGCACAGCATGCCCCCACAACCTGGGGGACAATGTTCATCCCGACCTCCAGGCGCATGAGGAGGCACCTGAACCACACCTTCAGGCAGCCAAAGTCACACTCGATGGGGTGGCATGCCCAGCTGAGGCAGCTGTTGAACAGCTCCCAGATGGGGTTGGGGTGGCCTGTGTATGGCCACATGAGCCAGGGCTGCAAGGGGTAGGCTGTGTTACCCACGAAGCACAGGGGTATGGTAACATCCCCGACCATGAGCTCCTGCTGGGGGTTGTAGGTTCCTGTCTCCATCCTCTGGCAGAAGCTGGAGTTGGGGAAGTCCGGTGTATTGTGGGCCCAGCCCAACCAGCCCCTGTAGATGTCTATGAACCGCCCCCTATGGTCCACCAGAGCCTGCAACACCACTGAATAGTAGCCCTTGCATTTGATGTAGCAGCCCAGGCTGTGTTTCAGGGCTTGGATGGCAATGTGCTTGCCATTGACGGCACTGAAGCAGTGTGGAAACCTGAGGGCGGTGAACACGGCAATGGCAGTGTCCAGGTCACTGAGGCAGACAACCCTCCAGAGCACCACTACAGTGATTGCCCTCATGACCTGCAGGGGACAGAGAGCGAGCATACTTGTGAGTGTGTGAAGAGGTACCTCTGGCTGTGGTGGCCTTCCCTGACCCTCCTGACTTGCCCACCCCAAACTGCTGCCCCATACTGTCCAGAGTGGGTGTCTTGGCATTGGAGGGTGGGAGGGAGAGAGCTGCAGAGCTCCAGGAATGTTTCCGTCTCCATGAGGAAATTCTGGATCCACCACAGGTCATCCCACTCACTCAGGACAGTCGGTCCCACCGCTCAGAGCTGGTTGGGTACCTCCACAGCCATGGTGGGTTAGGCTCCATGGCCCTGGTGCCAGATGGTGGCCAGCAGCCCACTCAGGGCATGCATGCAGCTCTGGAGCTGCTGTGGGTCCATGACTCGGAGGTCTGAGCTTCAGGACCATGCACGGGCTCTGCTGCACTTGGGTCAGCTTGGCAGAGCTCAGAGTGTGCAGGGTGGGGTGTTTGGGAGGGGCCCCTTAAGGGAGCACATGTTCACAGCTTCCTGAAGGTCTTGCCAGCCACATGACACCAACCATGGTGTTTCCTGGGCTGTTCTTTCGAAAGCTCTGACTAGCTCCATGTGGTGGGACCAGCTGGTCCTGGGTGAGTGGGATGACCTGTGGTGGATCCAGAATCTCCTCATGCAGAAGAAAACATGAGGGCTGTGTGGCCACTCCCTTTCAAAAGACAAGATCAACCTTTCAATTCACATATGCTGTGTGGACACGATCTTTCGAAAGAAGATTTTCCGGAAGGACCACTGGAGTGTACAAATAGCTTGAGGGCAAAGAGAGTGGCTTCAGCAGTACCTTGCCCATTAGGATCAAGAAAGATGCCTACTACTGCCTGTACAAAGTTCTCCAAACGTTCAAAGAGAGAACTGGACACTTGTAGGAGCAGGGATATCCATTTCAAGGTCTCTCCTTTGAGATGACATTGTGAATCCCATTCAGGACTGATACTTCTGGTACATTTCTGGATGTACCATAAACAGGAGGCAGCACTGCTTAAAGGAACCAACACCACTTGAAAAAGCATCCCCCGATAAGGGCACATTGGGCTGGCAGGATGTGGATGCAAGAGGTGGGGGAACGGGAGCTGCTGCTTGGGTTTGTGCCTGCACCAGAAGGACCACATTCTGGTCAAACAGCATGGCAACCTGAGCCAGCAAATCTTGTGTGACTCCAACAGCTTCCAAGAAGGTAAGCTGGGTTCCTGCTCAGGCCCCATCCAGTTGATATTTCCATGCTAGCAGGGTATGTGTCATCTTACCTTTTAGAGTGCTGCTCAGACTGTCACACACCGTGATGTAAGCAGTGCAATCTAGGATCTGAAACAGGAGTCAGTTTAGAGGTCAGAGCAGAGCCAGGAGGAACTGGAGTTGTGCTCAGCAGACTCACCAACAGTCAGATTCAGACATCAGACCAGATCTGGAGTCATGGCCAGGAGACAAGCCAGTGTGACTGGAGCCAGGAATTGGAAGTTCAGAGGAACAGACAGGTAGGGCTGGAGCAGGAACAGGTGGAGGTTGAACAAGGACCAGTGCAGCAAACAGGAAGCAGGTCTGGTGCAGCAAGTGGCATAGAATGCCTTGAACAGCTGCTGTGCTCTGAGGCTTAAATGAGGACCTACTAGCCCTTCTATACGTAACCCCTTTTCTCTCCTCCTTGGGTTACTCGGGAGCAGGCAGCACTCAGTTGAGTGTTGGGGTGCCTGAGAGGTTCAATATTAAAGGAGATCCTGAGTGTCCCAGTGGTGATATTGGATAGTTGGGAATCCCCTTCCCACCCCTGATTTCTCAAGCTCTGTAAAATGGAGGTGCCTCCACCTGGCTGGCCCCTGTACACACTTCATGGCGTGTCTTGGGAGCCTCCAGGAACTTATTTCAGTTCTAATCTGTATTTAACTCCCAAACCTTATAAATAACATATGTCTAATAGACCACATAAGAATTAACACACACCTTTACTTAACAACTTAAGGAGACAGGGTTACAGACTGAACATGAATGAAATCAATTAACATATATACCCAAATAAATGAAACATAAGTGGCATGTACACTGCCCTCAGTTCTCCCACCCCAGAGTCTACATACCTTAATTATCAAAGTTCTGGTTGCTTGCTTGCGGTGGCATACGTCTGTTGTCCACGGGCTTGCAGACAGCTCGGTCAGGGTTCTGTGTGTCAATCCAGGCAAAGCAACCAGCTGAACCTGGAGCTGGCCTCTGCAGCACTCTAACACACACAGATCAAGAGCCTTTCCTGCAGGGTCTCTCATCAGCAGGATGCAGCTCTCCGGTGCAAGTCCTGGCTGGGAGAAAACTTCACCCTTGCCTGGAAGCAGTCTGGTCAAACCGCATTCTCTGTCCCACAGCAGGAGACCACATCTTCTCTATTACAGCCAGGCCAAAAAGCCCACCCCCCCTCCACCTTCTTTCCCCAAGCCTCTTGGGAGTTGTAGTCTCTACAGCCAGGTTGCGGCACACAGCAACAGCTACAGGCTCCCACATACAGAAGGCCCTGTGTACACAATCAGGAATAATAGCCACCTAGTGAACACTCACAGGGTCCAGGCAAGCTCACCGAGTTGCCAGGTGACTGTGCCTGAAGCCAAAAGAGTTCCTGATATTGAAGACCTCTAAACTTTGGAGACGTTCAGAGCCTAATAACAGCAGTGGCCTGTCTAGGATATGAGCCCCACCAAATCATGCTGGAAGCCTTAGAAAATCTGGTTCTGAATCTAAAGTCTCAACCACACTTCACTTTGAAAAGATCACTGCACAGTTAGGTTAATACGGCAGCCTATTTTACAGACCCGTGGACAACTACATTAAAGCCACTCAAGAGACTGGACAAGAAGCAGGGATTTTGGAAAACGTCTCAGACGAAGGTTTAACAGCCCCTCTGGATGCTCTCAAATACGCAGGGTGTTTCACACGTGTCTAATTTAACAGCACAGTGCTCAAGGGCAGTTGATGTCACAACAAGGCAGGAGAAAGGGCCAGTGGACAAAAGAGGAATAACACAAGGGAAAAAGTCTGAAAATGTTTAAGCAGCGTTCTCTATTGGCCTGTGCAATCTACCTCAGAGAAGCCACAGAAACCAAGTTCACTTCAGAGCTTGTTTACAGCACGTGTGCAATGTACTGTGCAACAAAATGCACATTAGACATTTATGATCCCATTTGATTAAATATTCCGACTCATGATAATCACCATCAGATACGCACATGTGTTTAATATAAAAAAAGGCAAAAAGGGGTATTATATTTGGGAATTCATATGTTTAAATGCTCACCTGGGTGACAGGTGGTGTTGGGGCCACATGCCTGGGTTATGGATTAACCAACTGCTATCACACATCCAGAGTCTGTCATCCAAGCCTAAAGCAAGCAAGGCAGGTGCTTTTCTTGCTGATCCAGCCAGAGTCACTGATTGAATTACATTAGGAAAGAATAGCTTTGCGTTTTCATGAAATTTGATTAGAGAAAGAGAAAGAAGTAGCACCTTGCACAACGTGGTGAAGTTTATAGGACAATCTGCTCTTCTTATGGCCCCTTCTGTTGGCTACTTTGATCTGAATTTTATTGTCTGGGTTTAATACCTTCGGCCTTAATTTTACACTATTCTTTAGAGTTGTTTGTGTGTGTGCGTGTGTGTGTGTGTGTGTGTGTGCGTGTCTGTTTTTTCTTCTATAGCAGCTGATTGTTCCAGTCTTTTAATAGGAACCATCAATTATCCAGGATGCTAGAAACTAAATACATGTAGTTTTGGTGAAATATAAGATTATTCTCACCGGTATTAAAACAGGTAAGAGAGGCCACATTAAAGAATTAGGTTTTACTTTCTAAGACTATTACTTAATGAGCACTGGAAACAGCTCAGCACATTAGGTTTGGAACCAATTCAACCCAAAACATGGAAAGAGAGACTTAAGGAAGCAGAAAAATACAGGTTAGGCTGGCTCTTTTACTCACATGAATAGGACCCCTATTTTAGAGAACCCTGCCATGTTGACATGGCCCAGTACCATGGCAGCTTGACACCACAGCATTACACATTTGATGGAACAAAATCAGACTCCTCTTTGGGAAGGTGACAGAACCCACCCGTGTCACCCGTAAGCCTGCTTTTTAGGTCCAGAAGCAACTATTATGTTCATGTAGCGTGACATTTTGCATATAGGACCTTAGAATTTCACTTAGCAGTTCCCACATCCAGCACAAAAATCGGGCAGTTGAATTAGAGCATGTGTTTTAGAAAGACATCCAATGTGGTGTACTGCCCTCCCACTTAAAGTGCATCTTATTTCCAACTTGCACTTTGCTTATTTCTACTTCCAGATAAGAAGGGCAATACACTGCTGCCTGACAGGGTTGTTCTGAGGAAAATCCATAAGTAGCTGGGTGATGCACTGCTACTAGTGTGAAGGGGGCCAGTCACGCATCCACAGAGAACAAAGCCAAGATACTTCCTGTGCTAGCTTAATGTGACATAGATGGCCCAGTATTTCTAAAAAAAATGTTTCATAGTGAACTTTAAAAAGTAACAGGCCCGCCTGGGATCTGTCCTTGGGCATTTTCAGTTTTAAATTACATGAATTCATGTCTTGAATTCAGACGAAACTTTTTAGTACGCTTAGTATGAAAATGTCAACATTTAAAATTAGATCTAAGAGTCTATGCAAATAAACAACATGAAAACCTGAGGTCCTGACAAGTCCACTTTAATAAAACCACTGACAACCCCGATTTCCTGCCAGCTCCTTTCTTCTAGCATTTGCATTGAATGTGACTTTCGGACTGTTGTATTGTCTGTCTCACTTCAACCACAGAGCTGAAATCTAAATGACTGGAATGTTTCATTTTGTACTTTCAAGTAAATATTTTTGTTGGTCAGAATCATGCTTGTGAGCAATAGCAGACATTTTGGTTCCCCCCCATAATAAGTAATGTGGATAATTCATGACACAGCATAAGTTCCATCTTTGGCAGCCACATGCATGCCCAGTGGTGGCAACTGCACCCATCATTTTCCCCCCAGGAATGTAATAGTTTTTTAGCCCACTAAGGCAGGGTTGAAAAAAAACCACCCATGGTTATTATAACCAACAACTACATTTGAAACTCAATCCTGAAATTCTTCACATACTCTGCAAAGGAGATAATTATAGGGGGCTATTTGAATAGTTTGCTACTTACATCACTATATAGTTAGCCTTGGGGTAAAAAAAGTCATGTCTCTTTGACTTGTGTTTTCTGAACATTTTCCCTAGTTTCATGTTGTGAAAACAACAGCTCTGCAAACGCAGAAGAATTCTGGCACGTATGTTCAAATTGACAAGGAGAAAAGCCAGGCTTATGGTTAAGGATGTCAAGACATCTAGGATCTATTCATACCTCAGACATACGCTTCCCGTGTGATCTTGGGCTAATTACTTACTCTCTCCTGCCTCACTTTATAGCTGTGTCTACACTAGCCCCTTCCTTTTGGAAAGGGCATGGTAATGAGTGAGGTTGGAAGATGCTAATAAGGTGTTCCATGAATATGCAGTGCCTCATTAGCATAATGGCTGCTGTGGCAATTCGAAAGTGCTGCTTTCCAATCACATGCCGCCCCTATAGATGGGGGCTTTTCGAAAGGACCCCCCAGTCTTTGAAAGCCCCTTATTCCTATTTGGTGTTAGGAATAAGGGGCTTTCAAAGACTGGGGGGGTCCTTTCAAAAGGTCCCCGTCTGCACAGGCAGTGCATGACTCAAAAGCGGCATTTTCAAATCGCCATGGCCGCCATTATGCTAATAAGGCACTGCATATTCATGGCAGTACCTCTTTAGCATCTTCCGATCTCGCTCATTACCATGCCTCTTCTTAAAGGAAGGAGCTAGTGTAGACACAGCTTATCTGTAACATGGGGGAAATAGCTTACAGGGATGTTGTGACACTCAACTAATGATTATGAAACACATCAGCCCAGATTTTCCACAAATGACTAACTATTGTGAACACCTCAACTTTTAGGCGTGTTCAACCTGACACCATGAAAGGGGAATGATTTTCAGAGGTTCTTTATGCACAACACTTCCTGAAAATCAGGTCCCCAGTCTAAGACATATCAGCCAGGCATCCTAATAATTAATCATTCTTAAAGATCTTGGCGATAGAGATCAGCAGATGGAAAGTCTATTATTTAAACTCTTATTAAAAAATAGTATACTATTCTACAGCAATAGTCCAAAACACTGTTACATTGTATAGTTAATGATTTATGTACCTCCTTTCCTGTGTATTAAATAGGAAAACTCAGAAAAACTGCATACAATTAAAAACAGCTTTAAGGGTAAAATTTTCAAAAATGTCTACGTGACTAATTTTCAGGCACCTCTCAGATTTCTAGAATACTGAGTTCTTATTTCCAGTTTAGGAATCAAGGTTTTATAGTAAATTTAAATTTGGTTATCTTCAACATATCACTGGATGATTTTTGTCGGGTTTCACTGTGTACAAATACACATATTTTACCTGAGAAAAACAAATATAAATAAAATTGGGGAACCAGAGAACAATTGGGAGACTGGGAGAAGACAAAGCAGAAAAATTACTCAAAACAAAATACAGAAAAATCCAACTGTACACAACAGGATTAAGGAACGACGTGCTCATTTAGAACATACCCACAGCTACTGACGGTGTAAAATGGGTATGTATATAACTTTGTGAAATATGAGAGAGAGAGACAGGCAAAAAAAAAAAAAGTCTTGTTTACGGTATTCAGTTCAGCAAAAACCAGGAAAATAAAATGCTGAACTTAAGATATGCACAAAGCCTCCCCCCACATACTACCATCTCACCCCCAGCCCCAAGGTCTCCTCCTCAGAGTGTTATGCTCAAAGCTGGAAAGTGTTTGCCTAAAAACATAGCTACAGGGTCTGAGCCAGCACCCTTTGAAATCAACACGCGCACATGCGCGCGCACACAATCAGCAGGCTTTGAACTGAGCCCATACACATTTGAGAAAAAATGGCAAAACCCTCTGAAAAGTGGAAGAGGAAGAGGACACATTCTAATCATATTTTGGTTGGTTGGTTTTAATAAGAAGATAAGATGCAGAGAGGAGGAACAATGGAACAGTCTCTATTTCAGCAGTTTTCAAACTTTTTGAGCTGAGCCCTCCTTTGAGTTACAACGTTTGGTTGCATCCTCTCAACACAGACAAAACTAGACACATGCAAAGGTGTACTTGCTGGCCTACTCACAAGCCTAACAGAAACTTCAGCTCAGCTTTAATGAAATTACCTAAACTTGTAAGTTTCAAATACACAGATAATGACCAATGATACAGGGAAGGCTTCCTGGGCAGCAGGACTACTTTTACCTTGTAGCCAGACTGCACTGCTAGGGCTGGCACAATACCTGCTCCTCCCACATCACATTTTCAGGGACGGGAAAGGCACGTCCAATGGTCTCTAGAGGCGGAGCCAGCACTGGGTGCAAAGGCTGCAAGGAGTGGAAATTGGCATGGGCATTGCAAATGTTGACAGTGACCTACAAGGCTGGGTAGAATGCTGAAGTGAGTCATGGGGTTAACGTGGTGCTCCCTCCCCAGCACTGCAGTAGGGGTAGCCCAGGTCCTGCTGTGCGGGTCTGGCATGAGACCTGTAAGTGGCGTTGCCACGTGCTCCCTCCCCAAATGTTCCTCCACATGGTGTGCCCCGCAGTTCGAAAGCCTCTGCTCTATTTAGCTACCGGAATGTTAAGCAGAAGTATCAGTTCTAAGAAATTAACAGTATGCACAGCTGCCACCACATGTGATCTACCAGTAGGTGAAAAGATAAATCCTGTAACATAACCAGAATAAAAGATAGCATGTAGTTGAGTGTTTAAACCAACCTGAAATTAACGTTTGGAAATAACTAATGGATATTAGGAATCATTCTTCTGTTACCCCAAAAACCTAGAAAATAAATGTTTGTAAAAGCAGCACTTGCCAGCAACCTGTGCAATGGAAAAGCTTCACACACAGCAGCATGTTACAGGTATTAATAAACATGTAGAGGAAACTATAAAGTCTGTTTCCCTCATCTTCAACAATTAAAATTGCTTCCAACTTTCCCTACAAAAGACAGCTTTTCTCTATGCCTTGTAGCATGCGCATAGTAATAGAATTATACCACCTGTCTCATTTGCAGTTCTGAACAGAATCTCTTTCACACATTTCTCCATACAGCAGTGTCTTTTCTGATACTGAAAAGAGTCATAGCTCTTCAGCTTTATTCCCCAAACTCCAAAACTATGCTAGCAGTAGCATGCTAGAACTGGAAGGGATCTCAACTAGTCCTCCAGCCCCGTCCCCAGCACTCACAGCAGAACCAAGCCCTGTTGCTGAAAGATGTTTATACAGCAGTTTCTTCGTGAGCTGAAGTGAAAGGGGCTTGTGATTTTGGAAAAGGAAGATCTGGGGTACAGTCCAGCTGTCACTAAAAAGTTTCACATGACAGCAGTAAGCAATGTAACTACACCACAAAATTCTGTAGGACTTGGTGCAATCGAAGTGACTTTTTTTTTGTTTTGGCCATTTCTACAGAATATCTTTGTACATTCTAGGAAGTGGACCAGGAGGGAAAAAACCCTGTGAAGATACAGCAACAAATTTGGTTCTCCAACTTCATAAGAGAATCAAGCTATGGCTTTAATGAATTTTGTTTTCAAATCATGATTCTTTCCAGGTGTGTGTGTGTATGTGTGTGCGCATGTATGTGTGATCCACCCACCGTCAACAAGAGAAGTAACCATGCGTTCAGCTTCTGCAACAGCATAAATGGTAATTCTAAGTACGTTTGACCAAAAGAAGTCCCGAATACTCAACTCACATTGAAATGGGTGTCATGGGAAGAGCTCAGCAATTCAGAGGACCACACTAACGGTGGAGGTCCTTCAACATTTAAAATGCATGGAAGAAAGGAATAAAAATGGCAAGCTCTCTGTTTTACTCCTCTTCATAATTGCATACACTCCTGTTCATGTCTCAGTGAATTTAATGCATAACAACTGTAGCACAAAGTCATTTACTTCTTACAGTAAGATCTATATTAGACACCTTATTTCCTGTATGCAGTTCTACATTACATTCCCAGTCCAACATATAAACAATAAACAAACAAGCACTAAAATAGATTGTTCTCTGCACCTCTTCTATCCACATGCAAGGACTGCATACAGGAGACATGATTTGTGAAGATTAGAGGAGTAGCACACCAAGTCATGCTGCTTTGGCAGACAACACACCATCATGGTCAAATAAAAGATGGAGAGCCAAAACAGAAAGACAAACATCTCAGGCATACAGCAACTGGCAGCACCTACTTGGCAGGGTGATCACACCTAATTCCCCATCTATACAGAGGATAGAAACAACAAGGAGAAAAAATAGCTGTTTAACGAGGTTAAAGTGTTATAACCAGGAATAACTGGCTTAGCCCAATTTTTTCTTAGTGTATCTTTCTACTGACGAGATGCATCACATTGGAGAATTCATTCAACTGTGTAAGAATCTTGCTGTAGAACTGTATTGAAAAAAAGCTAGAAAATAGAGGATAATCCTGTGTTGATTCCAAAGGGATGGACTAGATGGTTTCCTCCCTCTCTCTCATCTCTGACATCAGACTAACTTGGCCACCTCTCTGTTACTATCTATGACAACTGTTTCATTATCACTGGTGAAAACCACCACAAAAAAGGACCCCCCCATGGTAGCACAGAGGTGGAAATAGAAAGACAGGGAGCACAGCAATGAGGACACACCATGGGTTGAGAATGTGTGAAAATAAAAGCAAGCTTCTGCTGCTGCAGAGTGCACAATGAGTGAATTAAGAGGTGGGCTAGTAGACAATGCACAGGTGATGGCATGTGAGCATGGCTCAACAGGGGACCACACAGGCAAATAATGACTGCCTGAGTGCCTTAACTTCCACAAGTACAACTCCTTGGTGTGCAAGGAAACCTTATGTTTCCAAATCATGTTATAGATACTGTTGTAACAGGGATGGGACAAAAATGTGCTACTGAGATCAAATGCCCAATAACCCGAGCCACATTTTGCCTCAGTTGCCAGAATGAGAGAAAGACAGACAGACTAACGCAAGAAAGGAAATGGCTGGCAAAGGAAAAAAATAGGGATCACAACTACAGAGCTACTTAAAATCCTCTGTTGTTGACTAAATGGACCAGAGGAATTAGAAACAGAAGCAATTTACTGTATCCAGTCATCTGATCCACACCCTTCCCACCACAGGATTGGTCCCACCAGCATATTTGGGGCTGATGTGTCTATTCTTGTTGTAAATATCTGAAGTGAGGGACGTGGGACATGGTAACGTACATTATTTATATGGGATTGATAACAAATGTGTTAGGTGATTTACCTACCCAGACCCAATAATCTGACCTGAGTCCAGATGAAATACCTCATTAGGAGCGATACTAAGGTATAAATGGAACAGAGTCATGACTTACTACATCTTTTAGGATTTATGTATGTACTATGAAAAAGATATATATCCATCAGACGGGCGGGTTGCAACCGCAACAAGTATAATCAGAAAGCACACAAAGGATATGATCTTGCATGATACTATATGCACCCTCAAGTTTCTGTGGACTACAGTAAGAACTGAGGAAGCCTGGCACCTTGCTGGACTGGTCCAATCGAGCTCAAACAAAGAGAGATGATCCCCAGTGATTTTGGTGCCACATCCTGCATTACATCCACACCCCTATATTCAAATTCAATTTATTACACACAGGTGTCATGTATAAAGGGAAGCCTGAGCATGATTATCTGCTCCACAGCCACCCAAAATGGATGCATGACTGCATATTCCCCAGGGCTTCCACTAAAATTCTTGCAAAGGCAAACTCTCAGCTCAATGTGAGCCCCCAGACAAAACAGGTTCTCCTGGTATATACTATAGGAGAAGGGAAAACAGGACTTGTCAGAATGCAAAAAGGAAAACCTCACTTTCAAAGCATTTTCATGATGTTATTTTCTCTGAGGAGGAGACTGATTATTCCAGATTGTAAAACAAGGCATGATTGTTCCGTCCAAAATTATATTCACCTTGATATTATTATCAATATAAAGCAATTACAACATGGGCACAACCCTGAATGCTAGCCAAAAAAATGAAATTATGAGATAAACTGTCTCTGGCTTTGACCTGAATTTAAATAAGTACTTTTGAACAGGATTGTATAATTACAAACATTTAATAAATAAAACAATGTTGGCATCATATTTTAATAAAATAGTGTTTCGGCTTCCCTTATTACAAAAAGGCTGAGGATCTAGAGCATGACTCTGCCTAATTCATTCGAGAATTTCAAGGCACTGTCCTTGGCACACACACAATGCCATTTTATACGGTGCAAAACAGCAGCAAGCACAGTGGTTTTAAGTGTTTGCATTTTAAAGTGCAGTCATTTTAATACTCTCTTCCCTCTTAAAAATTAAATAAAAATGACCTACAACTCCTTGGCTGACAATTAATACAAATAATAATTGTATATTCCTATAAAATAACTCTAAAATCAAAACAAATTAGAAGGATTTAAATATTTTTAAAAGGGGGTTGATTATATATAAATAAAAAAAAAATGTTCCCTGCAGAGTTCCCTCCTTTGTAGGTGATGTTCAAAAGTAAAATCAAAATGCCAACCAAAATGTCACATGCTTTCCCATTAGCTTTCAGGCTAATAGTAACTTTACAGAAAACCCATTCCATTTCACTGAGATATCAGTCCTCCAGCAGACAACCTTATTGCAAAAAATGGTGTGAAAAAATTGGTCCTTGCACTAATCTGTCATCTACAGAGTTTCAAGTGTGGATGCTGGTGCAGTTTTTCCACCAGTTCTTCCTCTGTTGGTTCTTGCAAAACATCCCTGCAAATTAAAAGCACAAATTGCTTAGGGCAACAACAGGGATTTTTCTACCTTTTTTGCAATGTACATATTGAGGTATAACGTGCTCATTTCAAGACTTAAGCACAGAATTGAAATTACAACAGGCCGATGCTCCCTAATGATGCATCCAGTTACAAGTGATCCATCCTTCTACAGATGTGTCATGGAAACCAGCAGCTGTTTTCCCAGGAGTAGAAGGGAAGCAATTTCCTCAACACAGTACAACATAACTGAGGTCAATGAATTAATTTGCCCGAAAAGGCTTGTCAGTTGAGAACATGCTCCCACTGCTGTCACTGAACATTAAACCTGTGCCACAAGGTCTAGTTAAGCAACATGCTCAACTCTGCACCCAGAGTCCAACACAAAGCCAAAAATGTGGCTCATTTTACCCTTCCCAACTGAGAGTCCTTCATTACTAGCACTTTTTCTCCCACCATCACATGAGTGGAAGATTCCTGGCAGGCAAAGGTAAAACATCCTCAAGACTACTCTGGGCTAATAGCTGAAAGACTTGTACTCTCACATACCATGCTTGACGCAAACTTCACAACCTGTTCCCACCTGGAACACTGTCTTTGAAAAAGAAAATTTCAAGCCTTAAAAACAGACCCTCATTAGCCCCCTACCCCTAGTGTGACTCACCTGAACATCAATTCCTCTGTCGTCTGATATTCAATTTCTGAGAGAGATTGCCGATGGGAGTGACGGTCCCACTTGTGAATAAAGTTCTGGAATTGGAAGGAGAAAGATAAATTAAAGGCTAGTTTTAGCATCATGAGATATAAGGTTTAGGTTTTATATTTTGTCCAGGGCTTAGTTTGTATAAATCCCCCTTAAACCCAGAATAGGCATGTTCTTCGAGCCAAGCTTTCAGCATGCTTCGTCCATGTGTACAAACCAGATAGTGATGCTTCCGCATGCAGTTGTGCATGTATATAAGCAGCATAACCATAAACCAAAACGCCAAATAATACAAATGTTACTTCTGCACTTCACTGAATTAACAACACTTCAACACATGCCGTCAAGGTCAATCACTGTTTATAATTCTGTGCCTCAGACAGGGATGAGGAACTTGTTCATGGTCTCACAGTGAGATAACGGTGGAGGTAAAAACAGACCAAAGGACTGCAGGACTCCTGCGGTCTATGCATTGTACAAATGGTATTCCCTAACTTAAATGTCATATTTTTAAAATATCCCTGCTAGCATTCACCTGTTTAGGTCCCCCACCCTTCCTATCCCCAAAAGAGTCATTTTTTAAGATACTCCAAGTTAAAATCTCACAGCTGCACCAAAAAAAGGAATATATTTTCTTGCCCATCTCTTTGCTTGCTTTGACTGACACAATGAGAAGAGGCAAATGAACTACTCATGCAGAAACAAAGCTTTCCTGCCACACCGTGACACAGCCAAGCCATTACTCCTGACTTAGGCAGCAAATCTGCAGAAAGAAGTCAATGGATCTCTCTTGCAGGTCAATGGTCCCCAAGGTGGAATATCTTCCAATATACTGATAGATAAAGTTTGGAATTGATATCAGGAGTCCAAAGTCTAGTCTGTAGCTCTTTAGACTTCCAGAAAGGAGGCTGAGGCAAGTGATTGGTAAAGCTGCAGGTTTGTCACAGCAGTGTTTTTATACAATAATTTCAACACCATCTTTAAAATCTGCCTCATCACCACCATACTCTAGAGGGCGACCTCTTTTAATCAAAGCAGGCCCCCTGGACTTGGGCTCAGTGCTTTTCCAGGAGTGGAAAATCATGACACAGCTTCTTCAAATGTGGAATTTTTTTCTGTAATCCTTAAGAGTTAGCTCTCTGTCACAGGCATGGCTATCACAGACCTGCAGCCAATCTGACTCGTATGGAAGATACACAGGTAAGTATAGCATGCAGGCAAATCCAAGGTACTTACAGTACATAAACAACAAGCAGTCCTATAGCACTTTAAAGACTAACAAATTTATTAGGTCATGATCTTTCGTTGGTAACGAGCTAATAAATTTGTTAGTCTCTAAAGTGCTACAGGCCTGGTTGTTATTTGTGAAGCTACAGACTAACGCAGGACTGAGACTACTTACAATAAATAAGAACATCTTACATTCATACCTTGCAAAGCTGTTTACAAATGATACACATTCAGCACCAACAAAACGCAAACCAGCTCTGGCGTGGATTGTGATGACCAACCAGCACACAGTGCAACATACAACTGCAAGGGAGCAGGAAAAATGCTATGCAAAAGATCCTAGGAAAAATACCTTCTACTGCAATAGTGCTCTGGCATTTTTACTGTCTACACAAAGCAGGCAGGATTTTGGTTTGTATGACCCCATCCAGAAGATGCACACTCTCATTTAATACAATTTTCCTGTGCCCAGCATGCCCAAACATACCCAGAAACGGTTGGGACAGTTCATGTTAATAGTAACCACAGCAAACCCTCAATTTAACACATTACGTGATGTCTGTTGATGCCCAAAGTCCATTAAATTTGAATCTGCAGGACTGGAGGCACCTTGCAAGGTGCACTAAGGAACAGAGACTGTAGGTGGCATGGAGGAACCAGCCATGGTCACTCGGCACACCTCAGCCCCATGTCCCTCCATGTTCCGCACAACACAGCCCAAAAGAGAGTCTCCTGCTAGCTGACACGCTTGTTGGAGGAGTGCATGGCGGCCCCAGTGGCAGCGGCGCCACCAGCCCCTCCAGCCCCAGCAGTTCCAGGAACAGCTGCTCTGGTGAGTCACCGGCATTTATTGGGGGCACGGGGGTGGCAGACAGCGTCGGTTATTTCCGAAGTCTATTATATCGAGGGCTTAGTATTCTTTTTATTCCCATTAGAAGTTATTGGATGGACAGTGTTCTCTAAATGGTCTCAGAAGGGAAGCTGTGTTAGTCCATAGGTTCACAAACAACAAGCAGTCCTGTGACACCTTAGAGATTAACCAATGTATTAGGTAAGACCCCCCCGGGTCTTACTCATGAAAGCTTATGACCTAACAAGTTTGTTATTCTCTAGCAAGCTACTTTACTGCTAAATATTCTCTAAAGTTAATTATCACTAGAGTTCCTCTTAAGCCTGGACAGGCTTTGGATTCATTCCATCACTGGGCTCTTAACTTGGCATAAGGGTAAAAAACTACCCCCGACAGATCTGCATAAAAAACTCATTCCCTTACCTCCAAAAGTAGAGCAACAAACAGATTGACCCAGATGACAGACGAAATTAGCCACCAGGCTACAAAATAGACCTTTGACCACCTGGAGGAGGAGGAGGAGGATATTAAATACAAAAAGTACAGATACGTACAATATTATGAGATTGAAAATTCCATAACGGAAATTCTTATCTACCACCCTCATCCCTTAAAAAGGCATGAAAGTTCATTGCTACGGACATATATTTTTCCCTGTAAAAAGCTGCACCATTTTCATAAATAAAACCAGAGCCTGGGAGAAACCGCATGCTAAGTCTGGATTACAATCAGTTGATAGAAGAATGTATCATCCATCATCAGAATCCATCCCCAAACACTCCCTACACAAACACATATTGATATAACACCAATTTCAGAGTCTACAGTCTGAAAAAGAAATATGAAGTGAAATCTTGACTCCACTAAAGGCAATGGCAAAACTGCCAGGATATAACGCATTGTGATTTAACCAACTAAGACACCAAAGGAAAAATTAAATTAAATAAAATCAAGATTCTTAAACTTTGACTATATTTATGTAATGCAAATAAAAGATACTAGACTGAAAATAGAGGAGACAAAATGCCTCCATTTATCCACAGAGCAAATAAAGACAGCAGTACAAGCTTCACCACAGAGATCTACCAACACATTTCACGGGGGGCCCTGAAGGAGCATGGATGAAAACAGACCTCAGTCTCCATGGTCACTTCAATTCTGGGTCATGTCAACTGCCAGTGAAAATGCCAAAATTGATTGCAAAACATGATGCCCACTGGGAACTGGACTATCAATTTACAAAGAGAAACAAACAGCTGTCCATCAAACGGCAAATTTTGGTTTCTGATACTTGGGTAGATTTGAAGGGGCAACTCCGTAGTAGCAGGCAGGTGATAATTTCAAACACAGGTCCTGTTTCCAGATGTGTGGTTTGTCTGTAGTTCTGCCCATCTGGTCTGAATAAGACATCTGGCAATACCCAATGGAGGGTCTCTTTAGGCACCAGTTTTATCACTTACGGACTTGCATATCTTGAAAATGCATCCAAGAAAACCTGCCAATTGTTCACCACCATGACATCCCAGAGAGTCACTATTGCAGCCTAAGGAACAAGATGAAACAGAGGTTGAGAGGTCATTGCACTGTCAGACTTTGGTATCTTCAGAAAACACAAAACATATTCCACTAGCAACCAGACTCACAGCAAAGTCATCGAAGTTGTTTGGCCAATACTCCAACTGCTCATAGGTACCACACTGCAAGGTGCTGTTACTTGAAGTTGCATTGCTAACACTGCAGTGAAATCAGAGTGCATTGTTATTATAGCATGATATACAGCGTTCTATAAGTAGGATGCTCCCATTGAACTGAGTGCCTTCCATTGAGTATACGCAGAAAGGGAGCACTACTTACAGAGAAGCGGAAAAGGGGGCCTGAAATTTCCAAGATGGGGGATGAGCATTCCTGGAGACCCAAAACAGTAACGGGAAGTTGGATGAATAGAATAATGTGGTGGGGGAAAAGGGGCTGAAAGATATGAGAAATTAGTGACAGACTGGAGAGAAAGGAAGAGAACAAGATGAAGGAAAATCATGGGGCTCAGAGGAAGAGTCCAAGATTCTTGGCCCACCACCAATTAAAGAATACACGATAATAGTGAGGAGCATACAGAAGAGGAGAGTGAGGATTGAGGTACATATCAAAAGCTGTGTCTACACACACACACTTAATTTTAAAAACTCATGCCCTCTTTCCAAAGAGCACGGGGAGGGTCTACACGTATAACGTGTTCTTTTGAAAGGAAATAAGAAGAATGTGGCCTAGACTTCGAAATCCACACCCTGATCCTGTATAAGGAAAAGCTCCCCCTTCAAAATTCTCTTTCAAAAGAAGGTACTGGAGATGCTCCCTGGCACACTCTTTTGAAAGAGGAGTGTGCCATGGCACCGGCCAGCTGGAGCGTTGAGATGCCCTAGCCCGCAGTAGCAGGGCTCTATGATCCCTGCGCCTGGCTGCTCTTAAAGCTTCATGAACCCAGAAACCCTGCAGCAGGAAGTTTAGCGCATGCAAGCAGCACAGACACAAACAGCTCTCAGCACACACTCACAGACACCCCTGAAAAATTGAAAAAAGGAGAATGACCAGCAGCCGCCCACCGCAGGAGCCCCAGGGCCATCACAGGGCTCCCAGGAGCCACAGGCCAAGAAAAAAGAAAAAAAAATAGGCCCCCTCCTGGACAGAGCCCAAGCAACAAGACCCCTTGGACTGTGGAAGGTGGAGGAGGTCCTCTGGGAAATGGGGGTGAAGCACCAAAATACCCGAGGCCTTCACCCTCCTGGCCTAGGGACTGACGACCCAAGGACACCCCGAGCAAACCCTGGACCAAGAAAGGAGCAAAGTTAAAGTGCTCTGGCAGGGCTATCCCCCGGCACAGGATGAGGCCAGGCATTCAAGGGCAGGTCCCTCCACCTGTCCCAACTACCAGGAGCTCCGCTCCATCTCGGGGCCCCTGGACAGATCCCCGCCACCTGTTGTCCTGGACACAGCTGCGGACCAGCCTGAGAAAAAAGTCTGGTAGGAGCTGGGACCAGGGAGATAGAGTCAAAGGACAAACACTATCCTGCAGTGGTCGAGCGAGGAGGGGGACCTCGTGACTGACGTGCCCTCCCACTTGTCCAGCCAGGCAACCGGGAGCCAGGCATTGGTGGAGTTCATTGAAGGACCCTCTGGTCAATCCACAGTGGGGTGCACACCCCCGCTAGTGGGATGGAGGCAACACAACTGCCAGTGGTCCACGCACACAACTAGTATTCCAAGTCAACACATCTCAGCTGGCCACGGCCCCCAGCACACCATGACACCCACTGGTGACAGCCAGCATCCAGCCCCATGGACAGCTCCATGCACTGCATGTACAGTGAGGTAGGCGGGGTGGGAATGCTCCCAGGGACAGTCCCACTTGGGCACGGAACCCTGTACACCCCCAACACCCCATGGATGCCATGTCCCTGTTGTCCCCCAGGGTGGGCGTCATTCCGGGGCATGGGCGTTGTCCCCAGGGATCAGGTACTGTAACACCATCCTTCCCTCCTTTCAGCTGCACCACTTGAAGGCCGGCAAAGTCCTGTGCCCTCCACAGTTCCAGGGAGCCCCCTGGAGGCGGCGGAGAGGGGCCAGGCACCTCTGTCAGTGCCAACAAGCCAGGCCCGCAGCCGGAGACCACAGCGGCATTTAGTGGAGGACACTGCCAGCCTCCGCCAGGCCAAGGTGTTGGAACAATGCCTCCAGCTGGAGAAGGCCAACCTGGCCTGGTGGAGGAAAGCCTGGGGCCACCTACTGTCCCTCCTGGAGGGCATACACAGGAACCTCCAGGAGCACGTGGCCAACTTGGCCCACCTCCTGGCCCACCATGCTGCACCTCCCACCGCTCTCCTTGCCAAGCCCTCAACCATAACCCCTGCCAAAGCCCCCCATAGTTCTACCTGCCAGCGCTTCCCACCCCATCCCAGCCCCACCGCAGACCTGGACCCTAGGGAGGCAGGGGATCCTGGGGCTCTCAGTCTTCAACCCTTGCCCCTGGGTGACCCTCCTGGTTCAGGTCCCTCCCTGCCCCCTTCCCAGTTCAAGTCCCTCCCTGCCCCCCAATGTACCTAGTTTGCCCTCCACAATTGTAAATAGTTTTTGTTTGTAAGGTTCATTCATTTGAGATTTAACAATAAAGGTTTTATTTCACAAAGATCCCATCTCCTGTGTTCTCGTTGGGGGCGGATTGTGTATGAGATGGTGGTGGTGCATGTGGTGAGGGGTGGCTGGCAAGGGGTGGCTGTGGGTGGGGATTATTGTAGTCTGAGAGCGAAAGTCTCTTGGAGGGCCTCCCTGATGCAGATCCCATCCCAGTTGGCCTGGTGACCGGCAGCAGCAGCCGGCTGCTCATATCCAGGCCCGGACTCTGTTGCCCACCCCTAGATGAAGGCGTTCCCCTTGCCCTTCACAGTGTTGTGGAGGGAGCAGAGGTGCCCACCACCTGTGGGACGTTCCACACCCCGACCTCCAGGTGTGAGAGGTGGCACAGCCACTACCCCTTCAGGCACCCAAAGGCCTGCTCCAAGACATGGCAGGACTGGCTGAGGCGGGTGTTCAAGGCCTTCTGGGTGGGGTTGAGGTCACCGATAAAGGGCCACATGAGCCCTGGCAGTAGGGGGTATGGGGCATCTGCCACCATGCACAGTGGCATGGTGTTGTCCCCAACTGGAAGATCCTTCTGGCGGATGTAGGTCACGGTCCCCATATGCTGGCACAGACCAGAATTCCGGAACACTCAGGCATTGTGTGTTCTATCTGCTCAGCCCACATACATGTCCACGAACTGGCCTTTGCAATACACCAGGGCCTGGAGGACTACCGAGTGGTAGCCCTTGCAGTTAATGTAGTGGCCAGTGTTGTGCGGTGGGACGCTGATGGGAATGTGCATCCCATCCAGGGTGCCAAAACAGTTTGGGAATCCAAGTGCTGCAAATCCCCCAACAGAAGCATTCAGGTCCCTGACATGGATGACCTGGTGGAGGAGCATCGTGTTTACTGCGCAGACAACCAGCACAAGACGGGGGACATGCGCTCTTGTGAGGGTGTGGGGGGGAGTTCCCAGCCCCTGCAGCCCTGGCCCCTTCTGCCGAGGATCCCCATGCCCAGGAGACCCCTCCAACCTCCCCAGTGGCGGGGGTGTGACCTGGGCCCCAGCTTACCTGCATGAGGCCTTGCCCACCCCGAACTGATGCCCCACTGAGTGGTAGCTGTCTGGGGTGGCTAGTTTCCATACAGCAATTGCAACCCGCTTCTTGAGGACGAGAGCGGGCCACATGGTGGTGTCCTGGTGCCTCAGTTGGGGGGCAAGGCAGTGGCAGAGTGCCTGGAAGGTCTCCCAGCTCGTGCAGAAGTTCCACAGCCATCTGGCATTGACCCACTGCCCCAGGACCAGCTGCTCCCACCAGTCCAAGCTGCTGGGGTGGCTCCAGAGGTGCCGGGGCACCTGGGGGTGGGATCCAGGCTGGGGGGGCTCCACTTCCCTGGGGGGCTGCTCAGTCTTGCGAGGAGGAGGGGAGCAGCCACAACGCACATGCACAGCAGCTGTAGCAGTGTCCACAATCACAGCATTTAAATCAAAGAACAGGTGCTCGTCATCCATTGTGCTGCATGCCAGGCTCTGCTTGACTTTGGGTAGCTCTGCAGGCCTTGGCTCAGGCAGGCTGGGGGTGTTTGATAGGGGCCCTCAAAGGAAGCGGCTGGCTGCGGGCCCCAGAATGGCTTGGCAGCCAGGCAACCCTGGCCGCAGCATCTCCAGCTCTGTTCTTTCGAAAGACCGCATGAGGAGCGGTCTTTCAAAAGGACGGATCGAACCTTCTATCTGCTTTTGGTGTGTAGTCATGCACTTTCAAAAGGCTAGAATTTGATTGCTGTCATTTGGTTTTTAGCCTTTCGAAAGAGCTTCCATGTCAACACAGCTAAAGAGTCCAGGGAGATAAGATCAGAGATATACAGTGGAGTTTCAAAATTTCAAGAGTTTTTTTCCAAATACTAGGCATTTAGAATAAAGCCTTACCTAATATTTCCCATAGGAACAACAGCACCTTTAAATAGCACTATTCCAATTATAGCAAATGCATAAAAAACCACCTGGAAAGGAACACACGTTAACATTAGTCTCTGAAATGCTCAAAAACTAAATTAGTGTTGTAGGGTAAGCTGTTCAGAGACCATTCAATGTTCAAAAGGAATACAGTCAACCTAAAACTTATGGAGTAACAGAGGAAAGGGAATTTTTGTTTAAAACAATGCAATGGATTATTAAAAGCAAAAGAACTTTTTAAAGCCCACTTACATTTCACTCTACACTGTATGTTTTCCTCTTATAATCTAGTCAGCTGGGAACTGTTTTAAAAAAAACTGATTAAGTCACTTTTCTTTGTGATAAGTTTCATTTTCTGATTCTCAATGCTGTGATGGCTGAACTGCAAACACTATCAAGGAGTGACTGTTAAAACCTATTTCTTTTGAGGGGGTTTAAAAATTACGGAAAAATTGCCGTCAGACTTTGATTTCCTAAAAGCAAGCTTCTACCAAAACTGTGCTATGGCCAAATTTAAATCTGCTACTTGTATTTTATCAGAAATCTTTGCAAAAGCACAGATACCATCACGGTAAAGCTAAATTTTCCAAAGTAGTTCAGTGACTTCGGAGCATGCATCCCCTTTTGAAAAAGGACAAACCCCTATTACTTATCGATGAGTGCTAAGTATCTTCCAAAAACAGGACTTGCACTTTGAAATCACTCATGTACTTTTGAAAGTTTTATCTTATGTCAGGGGTTGCCCTAGAAATGGCTCTCAGAGTGTTGCCAATGCTGACAACTCTTACTGAACAACAAGAAGTCCTGTGGCACCTTATCAACTAACAGATTTTGGAGCATAAGCTTTCGTGGGCAAAGACCCAGGTGACAAAGAGGGTCTTTGAGAACAACAAGAAGTCCTGTGACACCTTATGGACTAACAGATATTTTGGAGCATAAGCTTTCGTGAGCGAAGACCCTCTTTGTCACCCGGGTCTTCGCTCACGAAAACTTATGCTCCAAAATACCTGTTAGTCCATAAGGTGCCACAGGACTTCTTGTTGTTCTCGAAGATACAGACTAACACGGCTACATCTCTAATAACTCTTACTGAAGACATCACCACTTGCAACTAGGCTGGCTTCAAATAACATGAGTTTTGAAGTACCAGGGTAATTTCAGTTCTCATGTTTCTATATTGTTTTAAAAGTCGCAGGAAGGAAAAGGGTATAGTATTACTCCTAAGTTATATATAAAAGAGAATTTTAACCATGTTGGAGCCAGTTGATACAGCTCCACAAATCTGCCAGTAGGTGGAGCATCTGGTTTAGTAATGATAAACCAGTTTTATTTCCTGTAACACCAACTATGAAATTAAGACTAACGTTACACATTACACTGCCAAAAAAGAAACTGGCCAATAAATAATTAACATAACAACCACCATGTATCTTACAGATTAATGATGGAAAAAATAATTCTCAAATCACCAAATGTAATATTGACTCATGCAATGTCATATGATGTGAGATCAACTGAGCTTCAACTCCAACTTACACAAACAATATTTGCAATTGATTATAGTTGCAATTAATGATAGTGCTGAGCCTGTGACCTCCTTGGGGCAGAGATACTGTACGTCTTCTGTCCAGTAGCATGCAAACTGCTTACACACTCTAATGCAACCAGGGACAGCTGTCAGTGAGCCTGGCGCCTTCCCAAGTGGGCACAACTGTGCATGGTAAAGCCACTTCAGAGGAGCTGTCTGGCCTGTGCATTGTCTTCTGCAAGCTGTGGCCTGACTTGCCGCTGCTTTGGCTACTGAGGTTCCTGGTGGAGCCCTGAAGATACCAACCATATATCTGCAGCTATAAATTTTTTCATCTCCATAAGGCTCTAGTTGTTTCGGGCTTTTTTAAAAGTGGGCAATGTGTATGTATTTCCTTAATATCCTTCGTGGACATGGCTGAACTGTTTCAGCTGAAACTAAAAAAAGCCTGATCAGAAACCCAGCACAGGAAACGTAAGCCTGAAGTCTTAAAGTTGCAAGCAACTGAAAACAGGGTCTTATAATGGAACGTTGCTAGCAGTTCCACATATAATAATAAACTACATCACTGATCCCTTCAAAAGGGTTGCAGTGCTATAGGGCAGGAGGAAATCTTGAAAACTAATACCTGATTTGCTGTTTGATGGACTTAAGTCATGCAGCTTTTGCTACTGTTAGTGGGAACACCGTATGTACCATCCCCTGGCTTAGTCTGTTGAAAGTGTGCCCTATACCATGGGTGAGCAAAGTTGGTGGCATGGCCCCAGGCGGGGCATGAAATTTCATAGGAGGGGCACAACAGAATCAGCTGCTGGGTGACAGGGTTATCCATCTCATTACAAATGTTGAATTATGTTACTGTTTTTATGTACAGGTTCCACCGCCCTGGTCCAGCATCCTCTGGGACCTCAGCGGTCCCCAACAATGGATTTTGCCAGACCATGGGTGGTTAATGCTCTCCCGGTCCTGAACCACCCCTGCTGTCCTGCCACAGTTTCCTGTCACAGCAGGCTCTCCTCCCTGGCTCCAGCTCCAAGCAGGACAGCAGCAGAAAGCTGGCTGCCTGGCCCCACGGGGCTGCTGGGGGATGCCGACTCCCCTTCCCTTGCCCCTGCAGGGGTGTGTGTATATATATATATACACACACACACACACACACACACACACCAATTAATAGAGATTTTTTAGTCTACACAGTACACACTTATTTTCTTACACATGTGGAAAGGGTTTTTCTTTTTCATATAAATGTAACTGAAATTTCCCTTGGTTTGGATTATATTACACAGGCTGGGGGGCCCTGCTAATTAGAGGGATGAAAAGTGGGGCCCGACGTAAAAGTTTGCTCACCCCTGCCCTATATTACAGCATCTTTTTGAAAGACTGGCCATTTTGAATTGTAACTCACCACCAGCATCCCTGCAAAGGCTCTTAAGTTTCTCACCAGATCCAGCAAGGTGCTGACAACCAAGGCCATGAACTACAACAAAACACAGAATTCTTACAGATATTTTATTACACAGTTTTAAGCCCCACTAATCTATTAAACGATGGCAGGGTGGAAAAATTAAGTGCAGTTAAATACTTTGCACTTCTTGTACAGCATCTAGCACAGTGACGTCCTGACTCATGCCTGGGCTCCTAGCTGCTATGATAATATAAATAATAGCAGTGATTTGCATGCATGGATTTCCATATACCAAGTACAGTCGATGAATGAAGCCATATACCCTTCTGCAGTGGATGCTATTACAATATTACTATCACAGTTTCACAGTAAGTGCACCTGTATTCCTTCTCCATGATCTTTTCATGTGATCTTTCAGCTTATTGTTGATCACCCCCCCAGTGCCAGCCAATGGCTCTCCTAGGTTTGCTTTAGTCCTTCAAATCCCACAGTGGTGCTCTCCCCACCCACCCCCCATGGTTACAAGTTCATATCTCTTTTAGATCCAGAAAAAGAACTGTGACTGGGCAGAACAGCTATTTCTTTCGACGGCTCAGGCCCTGGCCTTCAATAACAGGTAAATCAGCAGACAAACACCAATGTGGAGCAAGATTTTAACAGGCTGGGGTTTTGCATAGCCAGATTTGGCGTGCTTGCACTAACTCTCCCTCATGAATCCCCAGAAAATCCACTTAACTCTGATTGTTCCAAGACTCCTCACCTGCCCTCCAGGGATCTCGGCAGCCAGAGAGATCGCACCCTATTCTAACCAGGGTACCATCTCTCTTGGAGTTACATGAGCCTGCTTTCTTCCCAAGAGCAGTCCACAGTCTGGCACTGGTGGAGCCATTTGGGTATGACATACAACAAGGCTAGACCAGATTGCTCCCTGGCTGATCTGCCTCACATACCAGCTCACTCCTGCCAAAAGCAGCTTCACTATTTCCTGGTGCAGAGCTCCACATATTGGCTGGTTTCCCCTTCCTAGACGAGGCTCACTTGCTATGCACTAGCCTCTAGTGTCCAGGACCAAAGCTTGACCGGACTGCTCAGAGAATTAGAAAAGCTCAATCTTAGAGCAATGCCGTATTATCATCAGTGGTTAATACTGGCATTCCTTGATGCAAATCTGAACTGAGAGAGACAATATGAGTGATGTCTTTATATTGAACTAACTTCTGTTGGTGAAAAAGACAAGTGTTTGAGCCACACAGAGCTCTTCTTCAGCTCAGAGTACCCTTCCCAGCCCCCTGCTATGTTTGGCTCAAAAGCTTGTCTCTCCCATCAGGAGAAGTTGGGCCAATAAAAGATATTACCTCACCCACCTTGTCTCTCTAAGACCCTGAGCTATTAGGCACAACTGCAGCTTAAAATAAGTAATATTTGCACGGTTACTGGGAAAAATTCCATGCAGAGAATCAGCTCTTCAAATCTGGGTAACATTAGACTTGTGTTGTAAGCAAGAAGGTCTGAGTAAGAGGCAGGGCCCCTGATCACTAGTAGAAAAAGAGATGGGTGACTGGTATTGAGGGGTAGTGGGGAGCACATCTGAAACACCTGCTCCTTCTCCGTGGTCTGCCACCCACTCCACATGCTGGAAGCGGAGGATTCCTTCTCCTTCCCTCACCCCTACTCTCAATCTTTCTTTACTGCTAGTCCTGCATCCTCTACATGAGCTTGGAACCTGGCGTAGGCCAAAGAAGGCAGACGTTCTGCTGCTGCTGTGAGACTGCTCTATTGCTCCAGCCACAAATGGCACAATTATCTTCCTTGGGATCTGTTTGCTTAGAAACAAAGTGTGTGGGAGACTTGTGCTGCTGCCTCTCTGCTCTGAGAGCTGGTGCTGATTGTTGTTGACCTATAGAAGAGTATGAGCCTCATTTAAAAAAAAAAAAGAACGAACAGTCAAAGGGGTTTAGAGAATTTTGTGACTCTCCTACTGGTTGAACCTCTCTCATCCAGCACCCTCTGGACCTGACCAGTGCCGACTGAGAGAATTTGTCTAGCTCATTACCAACACTTCTACTGCTTACACTTAGAAAACATTTAAGAGTAAATTACAACTAAATAACAGCACAGAACACTGAGAGCCAGGACTGGTGGCTGGAAACAAACTTTATGGGACAACAAGAAACTTGGCCACATCCATGCCATCTGGCTAATAAAAACCCTGGTCTGAAGAAGTGGGTCTGTCCCACGAAAGCTCACCTAATAAACTATTTTGCTAGTCTTTAAAGTGCTACTTGACTGCTTTTTGTTTTGATAGTGTATAGACTAGCACGGCTTCCTCTCTGTTACATGGCAGATTATGAGTGTCACCAGATGAGAGTTCCAGATTAGAGAGGTTTAATGTGTACCACTAATGTGTACTATCTAGTTAACGAAAAGGAAGAGTGTCTCACCCCCAGATTTCCATAGGACATCAGGTCCCATAACTTTTTAATCTGGCTCTGGCTACACCTTTTCTTCTAGCACACTATCTCAATCAAAGCTAAGGTGTGTACATCTACCCACACTGGGAATTACAGCTCCCAGCTGCATTGCAGAGATAGAGTTTCCTCCACAGATGGGCATGTTGTTGCAAGCTTATCTAGGTAAATCTTGCTAATATTCAAAACCCACTTGATTGTGGCAGTAATAGACACAGAAAACACAAAGGATACTCAGGTGTGGTTATTTGCATGTGATTTGCCTGAAGGCACTCACTTCTCTCATAGCAGTGCTGCTCTGAGAATTTTGGGAACACTGAAAGATGTCTGCATACTGTTGAATGTACTCACTACCTGTTTTAAAGTAGTGAAGTCAATTCTACTGGCATCAGGAAGTTTCCCTGCTGTCTGACCACAGAAAGTAGCTGAACGAAGAAAGGAGTGACAAGGAAGAAAGGTGGTGTTTAATGTTCTGGAAGAAGTAAGCCGGGAGCTTCCAAGTTATACCCCCAACTCTGATGCAATTCCAGTCCATGAGAAGACGAAAAGGGTGATCATTCTGACGAGGTTCTAGGAAGTTTTATCATTTGCCTAGTTGAGAATTGAGGAAGTACAAAAAAGCAAGGCACAAGTACCTTCATATTAGGGATAATCCGCAGAAATCTGAATACAATTAGCATATTCACCAGGCGCACCATATCCCATAGAGAAAGCAAACCCATCATTTCTGGTCTCCTAGGAAAGACACATGAATAATGCAATGAATTAAGGAAATGTATCTAGAGTCATGAAAAATGAGAAGCTACTGCTGTTCATTTTTTTATTTATTCTTCAGACATTTTGCTCAGCATCTATGGGTTAATAATTTTTACAAAAAGGCAGTTCTATTTCATCATGTGCAATCTCTTTATAATCTAATGCTGACAGTTACAGGGCTGAGAATTTACCTAATGAGAGCTTCAACCACAGGAAACACTGATGACTTACAAGAAAGGAGATCCACTTATACCTGCCAACACTTAAGCTATCATTTTAAATGCAGACATGATTCACCGGCATCTCCAGTCTAAATGGAAATGCCTCCTCAGATGACCTTGTTCCCACCAGACAGAACCTCTCTCCTCTCTTCAAAGGAGACTGACCTTATGTAGTTTGAATCCTCTAAATGGAAGTGACAGAAATAGGTTTGATGTAAGTCTTTGTGGCAACCTAAACCTGTTCAGGAGTATGCTGCATCCACGATAAGCCCAACTACTACATAAGCTGGAGACAAGTTAGAGTCATGGCGGTGCACTTCATGACTGATGGAGTGACAGAATGCCCTACAAATTTAGATCCCCCCCCACCATTTTTTTAAAGTCCATGTTGAAAGTGTGTGTAGATAGCAGGCAGAGCTCATGATCTGATGCGATACTTTAATTCAAATATAAAAAAACAAAAAACGAGAGAGAGGATTGATCACAGTACAACCCTTTTCTACTATTTTCAGTGATAATTCCTTGCTCATAAGGACTTTTATCTTTCCAAACACTAACTGATTCTCACAGTAGATGAATAGCCATGAAAAAAACAAAGAGTATACTGTGTATAAGAGGTCGCAGAGTATTTTAGTGAAGTTACAGAAGGGATTTGCATTTATTGGCTATGTATACACTAACAATTAGTTTTGCTGCACGCAGATTTCAAACTACACACTAATTTCAGACAAATCATCATGAACCCTGTCAGTGCTAACTACAGTCAGCTTTTAAATTGGAAGTGTTTCTGTTTGTGGGAGGGGAAGGCTACTAGAAAACAGGAAAATAAGTGAAAACTCCAAAGCCATGATTCGGGTAGCAAGGGTATTCAATCCAAATAGTAAAGAACTAAGAAATCAAAACACAAGAGACATACTCTGGAAAAATTGTAATGCACTGCCATTTATGGGATGTCTCCACCGTGATAAAAAACCCACAGCACCCCCTCTCAGAATATGCACGTTACTGGAACCTGTGGATGCTATTGCAATACACATATGATATCAAATCTGTCCTGACAGATCTTGACTTTCCGTCCACTATAGATGAGATTAAGAAAGCTGTTAGCCAGATGAGTTCAGGAAAAGCTCCTGGAAAAGATGGGATACCAGCGGAGATATATAAAGCGGCAAGTCCAGCAGCACTAGCAGGTTCCATAGCGTGATCATCAGCATCTGGGAGGACGAAAACATACCACAGGACCTCCGCGATGCTATTATTGTCTCCCTTTTCAAGAATAAAAGGCAGCAAAGCAGAATATGGAAACTACAGAGGCATATCCCTCCTCTCCGTGGGAGGGAAGATCATCACCCGCATCATCTTGAACCGCCTAATAGCCAGTATTTCCGAGGCAAATCTACCTGAAAGTCAATGCGGTTTTCGACCTGGCCGGAGCACAGCCAATATGGTGTTTACTGTCAGACAAATACAAGAGAAGTGCATTGAACAGAACATGCACCTGCATGCTGTCTTCATAGATCTGACAAAGGTGTTTGATACCGTCAACAGGGAAGCCCTTTGGGCCATTCAAATACGACTAGGCTGCCCAAGAAAATCTGTCCAGATTATACGCCTTTTCCATGACGACATGACAGGCGAAGTACTGTCTAATGGAGCCACATCAGACCCCTTCGGCATCACCAACGGTGTGAAACAAGGATGTGTTCTCGCTCCTGTCTTATTTAACCTGTTCTTTGCATGCGTCCTTAACCATGCAATGAAAGATCTGGACCGCGGTATATACTTGAAATACCGGCATGATGGTTCACTTTTTGACCTCCATCGCCTGAATGCAAAGACTAAGACAGTGCAGAAACTCCTTTCTGAGGCACTCTTTGCCGACGACTGTGCCCTTATGGCTCACACTGAAAACGAACTTCAGCACATTGTCAACAAGTTTGCTGAGGCCTCACAACTTTTCAGACTAACTATCAGCCTCGGAAAGACAGAAGTTCTCCAACAACCTGCACCTAGATCAAATGCTCCTGTTCCGAGTATCTCCATTGACGGCGCTAAGCTTAAAGTAGTGGAGAACTTTAAATACCTGAGTAGTGTCATATCCAGTGATGGATCACTGGATAATGAGATCAACGCGCGAATATCCAAAGCGAGCCAGGCAGTTGACTGTCTGCGTGTCAAAGTTCTAAACCACCATAACATCCGGATGTCAACAAAACTGATTGTGTACAGAGCTGTTGTTCTCTCATCTCTTTTGTATGGGTGCGAAACATGGACACTATATAGGCGTCACATCACGTAGCTCGACACATTCTACACACGCTGCCTCTGTAACATCATGAAGATCCGCTGGCAAGACAAAGTGCCCAATCTTGAGGTCCTCGAGAGAGCCCAGATGACAAGCATTGAAATGATGATTATGAAGTCACAACTACGTTGGACCGGTCACGTCAGCTGCACGGATGCCAACAGAATCCCTCGCCAGCTTCTGTATGGTGAACTCTCCCAGGGCATCCGGCGTATAGGTTGTCCACAGAAACGCTACAAGGATACCATCAAAGCCAATCTGCAGTACAGCAGTATCAAACCTAGGGACCTTGAGGACGCCGCCAGTGACAGAACACAGTGGCGTGCAACAGTCAGAAATACCTTCATTGCCTTTGAAGAAGACCACTGCCGGTGTCTACAAGAGGCATGCGAACGACGTCACAGAGCATCAGCCATGCACAACCCACAGATTGCAAACTTCCCATGCACCATCTGCAGCAAAATGTGCACCTCTAGAATTGGCTTATACAGTCACCAGAGGGCACACCATGAGACCAACAACAGATGATCTGCACAGATTTGTCATCATCGGATCGATGGACTACCATTATTATGATATCAAATAATAATGATGTGCATTCACAAATCAGGGGGCATGGTTAGGCCCAAATTTATCAGACACATTTGTGTGGGAAATTAATTATAGTCACAGAAGCCACTGCAAACAGCTGGTTCACAGCCATTAACATCCTTTAACAGGGCCTCTTCAGTCATCATATTTAATTCTGATATGTCATCTGAAATGCATTCCAAATTAAACAGTCTCTCTAGCTGCAGCAGCTAATTACTGGGTACCTCTGACAGCTAATTACCAGGTACCTCATGTTACTCAAAGATGGCTGTATAAAATAAGACTTGGAATATGGCTACCTTGAAGTGGGATAAAAATTCATATTAATTTTTTTTCAAAGTTGTCCCTTCAACTCAGAGAGAAGCAAGTAAGTCCCAGGGTTTATTATCAGGGACTCTCACAGTAAGGTGGAGGACAGACACTTTTTCCAAAATGAAGTGGAAGCAGGTTATTTGTATGACTGTTTCAAGCAAGAGTCAGTGGCTTTCCTATTTAGAGAGCCACAGCAGCATGCCACTTTAAAAGGAGCATCTATGATCTTTTTTTCTTCTACTTCAGGGAAAAGATTTACTGAACAGTCCTAATGCATTAGCCAGGAGAAGCAAAGAACAGTAATTAAACCAGTGCTTGGCTACTGCGTTTATATTTTAAAAATCTTTTACCCCAACACACAGAGAGCTAGGAGGGAAATTCTGTATTTACTTCAACGTATTTATATAACAAAACTTAAAGCCACAATGAAAACTGTCGTAAGAGTATAGATTTAACTGTAGTCTATCACAGACACTGAACAGAGTTAGCACCAGATAATGCTTGCATTGCATTAAATTTCATTTCATACGCTTTTAGAAAAGCACTAAAGGGAAACAGGCTGTTTGCCTAAGTCTGCTCTGCTTTCATTCAAAGACATACATTAAGTTACATATCTTCTCTCAGATCAGTTCAGCAGACTAATTTAATTTCTGTCAGAGATCGAACAGAACAGTATTTTCCCACTTTGCTGTATTGCCTGACCTCTAGCGACTGTAGAGGTGAATTATTGACATTGCTTTTAACCAGTTTGGCAAGTTACATTAAGCGGTTGATTTTAATAGGTTTGGCAAGTTACAGCATGTATATGTAGACAAATACCTAATGAATATTATGTTTGAAAAGCAAGAATAACCAGCATTTATAAACAGTTAGCTGTCCCTGGATGTTGAACCAATGAGAATACATGTGAGCCACTATAGTACTGCCACGCAGTTTTTGATCAGGATCATTGAAGTCCTGATACAAGTTAGTTTCTTTATGTTACAATCTTCAGAGAACCTATAAATGCTTATAAAAATACATACCAGCCTCGACGAGGAAATCCATACACAGCAAATGTTGAGACCTCCAAAACCTTTAATCACAAAAGAGAAGAGGCAAAACTGCAGCAACTCTCTTGTTGGTTTGATGATTAAAATCTCCACAACTTGACTTCAAATTTCTTTCAGACAGACCATGACAAGAGTCACGGTCGCTAATTTGGCCTGCTGTAAAGCTGGGTAATTGTCAGTTTCAACTATCAGATCATACATTACTCCTGACTCCCCACCCAAATTCACTGGTGGGAAGTAACATTTTACTTTTTGTACAGTAATAAGTTAGGGTGCATGCAATATTTTGTTTAGGTATAGGTCCTAGCAGCAGGCAGACTAGTAATTGTAGAACTGTAATAATAGTTTCAGAGAAACTGATGGTATCTAAATTGAAAACGAAAAATTGTAACTTATTCTAAAAGTTGCCATGTAAGGCTTCTGGAAAATCGTGAGTGGAACAACTCTGAAAATATAAACAAAACAAAAAAAAAAAACGGCTTTTATTACTGTTCTACTAAAACACCTTACTGGCAGGGCACTAAGAATTGAAGGTTTTCAGAGACTCCTAAGGAAGGTTCCACATTCTACCCTATTTAAATTGGATTGTAACCGTAACTCCTTACAGCTCCCTAGTCTGATTGATTCCAAAGCATAACTGAAGAAGGTTCTTCATTTAAATCCAGTGTACATGAAAAATTATTTTCTCTCTTCCACATTAAACTGAAAAGATTTCCTGGTTTAAAGCCAGAAGTGGGTGTCTTGGAGCAAAAACTAACATGCTTTGCTAGTTGAGCAAAAAGCACAACAGCAATTGGTGGTTATAAAGCAAAAACAGAATACAAAATTTAGGGGGTTGGACTTGATGACCTCTTGAGGTCCCTTCCAGCTCTCCGTGTCTATGATCTGTCTAAGAAAGTGCAAATCCATTACACCAGGCTTGAATCTGATCTTAGATTACCAGCAAATTCCCTTCTTGCACCAAAATACTACATTAATGATTAGGCTGCTACTCCCCATCCAAATAGTAGGGTGATTGCAGATTATCTAAAATGCAGTACCTCCTCTAATTGTAATTATTGTTTGAGTGCTTCAGATTTCACACTGAGAAAGCTGTGTATGGAGAAGCTCAAAACTCCAAAATGAGGGGTTAAATATATCTACTGATATTTTGGAATATCAGTACAGTTTGATCGTAACAGATTGAAACAATGAAGGATAAAAATTTGACCAGGTGAAAAGTATATGCCAAGTAACAGTAGTGAAAAATGCTTGCGTGATGCTGTCCATTAAAAATCCTGTGTTCTTCTGAGATACAAGGATCAAGAAAAATTTAATTTCAGTAGGAAAAATACATTTATTAGTTTCCCACGTGCACCAAAATCATTATCTTTTGGACTCAATCAAACAACATTCACATCAGATCTGGGTCATCCTAGAAACTCACATTCAAGAACTTTGTGGAAGTTACCCCATTAACTTACCAGCAGAATTACAGTCAGAAGTCCATCAAATCTGTTGCTTGGGTACGATAAATATCTTTTAAATCCCATTGCCAATATTTTCAGCAGCATTTCCAGCAGATAGTACAAGATAAAAAAACAATTGATCGCCTTGAAGGTGTAAAATAGAGAGCACCATTAGAATTAAGCTTTGAGGACCAACAGCAACTACATAGAGCACTCATGTTTCTTACCCCCAAAACATAGTCATCTCGTTCAGATGGTTGTTTGTCTGCATCTAATACCAGCACCACCTAGAAAAACAAAAAAACTCTGGTGAAGCAACAGTTGATTGCTGTTGCCTAGAGAGCAATGCACCACATCAAATCAAGACTGGATCCCAACACACTCGAGCATTTAAAAACAAAAAACACAAACATTTGTTTCTCTCTCTGTGCCTATTTCTCCATCTCCTTTGTAAAGCATTGTGGACTCTACCAATTAGAAGTACCATGCAAGAACTAGTTTATTAATATACTCTGCTGATTCTTTTACAAACAGAAAAATTACTCCTTAGTTTTAAATTTTCTGGGCAAGATTAAACAATGAGTAATAGAGCCCGATGTAAAAATGGCAGTAGGAATGCAGAGTAATCTACAAAACTAAATCCCATTCTGTTTCTGATGCAAAAATCAGTACTTACACAAATAGAAACAATGTTTGCTAGCGCTACAACGTTCCCTAAGTAGCCGAAGAAGCGATGGCCAAAAGCAAACTGCACTTTCTGCAGAAAAAGAGACTGGTATTCTGGTTTGGGAGGGTGCTGAAAAGAAAAGAACATAGTTATTTTAGAAATTCCGAGTCTACATTCTTTGTCAGGAGTTGGGGGAAAAAGGCTGGATTTAATAGCAGATGAAAGGACACACACAGCCACAATATAAACAGGGAACAAATTCCACAAAACTCAAATTTCAGAGACATTAAATATATTTATGGTAGGACTGAAATTGTTCTTAAAGCCTCCTCTATGCATAAAGTTGTTTCAGTTCAACTAAAGGTGTGATTTTTAAACCAATTCAGGAATATTGGTGCCAAAAACCATGTGAATGATGTTATTTTAGTTAAAGACAAGTGGTTTGTGATTTAGCTTATGCTGATTAAATATGAGTTTAACCTAAACCAAAGCATGTGCCCCTTAATCTGAAATAAAGGGCTTCCAGACAAGGGTTTGCACAAATTTACAATCAGTTTTAGTTAAAAATCAATGCAGCTGTGTGCAGACAAGCTTTAAGACTGTATATTTTACTGTTGGCAAAAAATCAAAACTCTGACTTCATTCAAGGACTTTCTCATGGTAGAAAATCTTTTAAAAATACCTCACACATTTAATCAGAAACTTATTTACCGTGTGTGTTTAATATTGCTCCTACATGCTTCCAGTGATCAAAAATGGTGTTTAAACAAGAAAGCAATTTATGCTTATCTTCTTGTTACTCCTCCATGAAAACAATAATTACAAATTTGCAGCAATATTCCTGTTTAGTGTATTTTTGGCTTAGAAACAAAGGACACTAAAAGAGAAGTTACTCACCTGTAGTAATGATGGTTCTTCGAGATGTGCCCCCATGGGTGCTCCACAATAGGAGTCGGGCTCGCCCAGCGCCGCAGATTGGAATTCTTCTAGCAGTTTCTATTGGATCGCGCATGAGCCGACGCGCGCCACTCCCTTGCGCGCCCCCGGCCATGTGCACGATCCGGTCCCCGCCAGTTCCTTGACCAACTGCCTCGGATGCTCCTGAAAAACATCAGACAGAGATTCCGAAGCGGGGAGGATGGGCGGGTGGTGGAGCACCCACGGGGACACATCTTGAAGAACCATCGTTACTACAGGTGAGTAACTTCTCTTTCTTCTTCGAGTGGTCCCCGTGGGTGCTCCACAATAGGTGACTACCCAGCAGTAACCCAAGTAAGGAGGTGGGTAATCGATTCGTGTGCAGCTTGCCCCCAAGAGGACTGCTGTCAACAGATGGGTATCCTCCTCGAATACCCGATGTAGGGCATAATGCTTGGCGAAGGTGTCGTAGGATGACCAGGTCGCCGCTCTACAGATGTTTTTTAACGCGATGCCCTTGAAGAAGGCTGTTGACGCCGCCACCGCCCTGGTGGAGTGAGCCCTAGGCGGGGCCAGCAAAGGGGTCTTTCAAAGCCCGTAGCACATTTTTATACAGGACACGATGTGCTTTGAAATTCTCTGTGAAGAGAGGTCTTCCCCTTTTGACCTGGAAGCGAGAGACACTAGAAGCCTGTCCGTTTTCCGGAAGGACTTAGTTCTCTCTATGTAAAAGGCCAACGCCCTTCTCACGTCTAGGAGATGTAGGCGCGCCTCCTTGCTGGAGCTGTGAGGCTTCAGGTAAAACGAGGGTAAAACTATTGGTTCGTTAAGATGGAACTCCGAAGAAACTTTTGGAACGAAGCCTGGGTGTAACCGTAAGGTTACTGCCCCCTTTGAGAATACTGTGCAGGGTGGTGTTGCCATCACGGCTGCGAGCTCGCTCACCCTGCGGGCTGACGTAATCGCAAGAAAGAAGGTTGTTTTCAACGTAAGGAGTCGGAGGGGTACCGTGGCTAATGGTTCAACGGGTGGTCCCGATAGCGTGCTGAGCACCAAGTCCAAACTCCACAACGGTGGACGCGGTTTTTGAGGAGGGTACAGGTTTACCAGCACCTTCAAGAACCTTGTGACGATAGGGTGGGCGAATACAGTGGGCCCTTCCTCTGTATGCCGAAAAGCTGATACAGCAGCGAGGTGGACCTTTAGCGAGGATAGAGAAAGCCCATCTCGTTTGAGGTCCAATGGGTATTCTAGTATTATGGTTATAGGAACGTCAAGGGGAGCTAACTGCTTGGCGGAACACCAGGCTGTAAATCAAGTCCATTTCTATTCATAAGTCCTCCTGGTGGAGGTCCTTCGGCTACACTCCAGGACTTGTTGTACTCCCTCCGTACACGTGCTCTCTAAGGCGCTGAGCCATGGATTAACCATGCTTGTAGACGCAGACCCTGAGGGTGCGGGTGCACCATGGACCCCTGAGCCTGCGTGAGTAAGTCCGGCGCCACCGGTAGGGGAAGTGGTGGGTGATCTGACATGCACAGAAGCAAGGGAAACCATTGTTGCCAGTCCCAAGTTGGGACTATGAGTATCATGTGAGCTCTCTCCCTTCTGGCTTCCTGCAGAACCTCGTGGATAAGCGTTGTGGGGGGAAACGCGTAAAGTAGAGGGCCCTTCCATGAAATCATGAATGCATCCCCCAGGGACCCCCGCCCTATTTCTGCTCTGGAGCAGTACTGGGGACACTTCTTGTTGTACTGGGTGGCAAAAAAATCGACTTGGGGAAACCCCCATGTACGAAATATGCGCCATAGCAGGTCGGAGCGGATCTGCCATTCGTGCGTGAGTGCGAAGCGCCTGCTCAGCTGATCTGCCTTCACATTGTGAGCGCCCGGCAAGTACGAGGCTTTCAAAGTTATGTTGTTGGCAATGCACCAGTTCCACAATCGGACTGCTTCCGCACATATCGCACGGGATCGTGCCCCTCCTTGTCGATTGATGTAGAACATAGTGGAGGTATTGTCAGTATTGATCCCAACTACTTTGCCATGCAGGTAATCTCGAAAATGTCTGCACGCGTTGAACACTGCTCTGAGCTCCAGTATGTTTATGCGCAGTGTCTGTTCTGCAGGGGACCATAGCCCTTGTGTCACCTTGCTGCCAATGTGCGCTCCCCATCCTATGTGGGAGGCGTCAGTAGTAAGAAAAACAGAAACTTGTGGTTGGTGAAAAGGCACCTCCATTAGCAGATTCTTGGGATTTTCCCACCACGCTAGGGATCTGCGCACCTCTGTCGTGGGCGACACTACCTTGTGGACAGTATTGGATGCCAGTTTGTAAACACTCGCCAGCCAATGCTGCAGGCTTCGCATGTGTAACCTGGCATTCTGTACCACAAATGTCACTGCTGCCATGTGGCCCAACACCTGTAGGTACGTTAGGACCGGCACCGTGGGGCTGTACATTATGACTTGCACCAGTGAGCTGATGGCGTAGAAGCGGGCATCGGGCAGGTATACTCTTGCTGTGATAGAGTTTATGCGTGCCCCTATGAACTCTATATCTTGTGTGGGTTCGGTCTTTGACTTTGCAAGGTTGATAACTAGGCCCAGCGAAGTAAACATGTCTGCGGTGACGCGTATCATGCGTAAGACCTCTGCCTTTGAGGCCCCTTTCAGCAGGCAGTCGTCCAGATATGGGAAAATAAACACCCGCTGTCTGTGCAGTTTTGGTAAAAACTCTGGGAACCGAGGATAGGCCGAATGAAAGAACACTGTACTGGAAATGTTCCCTGCCAACTGTGAAGCGGAGGAAGCATCTATGTGCTGGGTGGATTGTTATATGAAAGTAAGCATCTTGTAAGTCGAGGGCTGCAAACCAGTCTCCATCGTCCAGTGCCGTAAGTATGGAGGCAACTGCGATCATCCGAAAGCGTTGCTTGCGCAAGTAACGGTTGAAGCCCCGTAGAGCCAAGATCGGCCTCCAGCCTCCTGTTTTCTTCTCTGTTAGGAAGTAGCGTGAATAAAAACCTTTCCCCTGGAATTGCTCCGGCACTCTTTCTACCGCCCCTATGAACATAAGGTGATCCACCTCCTGCTTGAGCCTCGCCTCGTGGGCAGCGTCTCTGAGATGAGGCCTGGCGGGAGGCTTCGTCGGTGGAAGTGACTGGAAGGGGATCGTGTAATCCGTGGCTATAATCTCTAGCACCCATCTGTCCGTGGTGATCTTTTGCCATTGGGAGTGGAACGGTTTGAGGCGATGATGGAACATGAGATGAGAGTGGCATTGAGCGATGGTGTCGATAGTGCAGCCCCCGACATACCCGTCAAACTTCTTGTCTTTGGGCCTGCCCCGAAGGTGTACAGCTTTGTTGAGAACGTCGCCTGGGAGTTCTGTACTGCTGCTGCTGTTGATGGCGCCCTTGGTCCTAGCCTCGCCGATATTGAGCACACTGTGGTTGGTAAGCGTAGCGTCTTTGCTGAGGATAAAATTTCTTCTTCTTGTATGGGGGAGTATAAATGCCCAAGGTTCTAAGTGTGGCCCTCGAGTCCATGCTGGAGCGGAGGACCGAGTCGGTTGAGTCCGCAAACAGCTTTTGTTTATCAAAGGGAAGATCCACGATCTTCGCCTGCAGGTCTCTGGGGATACCAGATGTGTGGAGCCAGGATTCCCTACGCATGACCACTGCTGTAGTTGTTGAACGTGCTGCTGTGTCCGCCATGTCTAGGGCAATCTGGACTCCCGTCCGCGACGCTGCATAGCCCTCTTGAACAATCGCCTTTAACACTGGCTTCTTGTCTTCCGGGAGTGAATCCATGAGGGGAGTAAGTCTGGAGTAATTGTCAAAGTTGTGGTTTGATAGGTGTGCCGCGTAATTTGCCATTCTCAATAATACGGTAGAGGAGGAATATACCTTCCTGCCAAACAGCTCTAGCTTCTTAGCATCTTTATCCGATCCCCCCGATTTGTACTGAGATGCCTTCGACCTCTGCTGGGACGATTCGACCACCAAAGAATTTGGTTGTGGCTGACTAAAGAGGAACTCCATGCCCTTGGCTGGGACGAAGTACTTCTTATCCGCTCTCTTGTTCGTAGGCGGAAGAGAGGCCAGGGTCTGCCATATGTTAGTGGCTGACTCCATAATGGCTTCGTCCAGCGGGATAGCGATTTTGGATGAAGCCGGGGGTCTCAAATTTTTCAGGAGTTTATGATGCTTCTCCTGCACCTCTGCTATTTGAATGTCCTGCGTGAAAGCTACTCTTTTGAACAGTTCCTGGAATTGTTTAAGGTCATTTGGGGGGGGGCGACATCCCCGGGAGCCATGGCCTCATCTGGGGAGGATGAGGAGGAACCACCAGGGTAAACCTCCCTCAAATCCTCTGGTTCCCGCGGTCGATGATATACTTGCTCCCTGGAGGATTGTGAAGTAAGGTCCCGGGATTCTGGACCTAACTCCCCCTGAGACAACTGTGTTCCCATCCCAGAGCGAGAGTGTACACGGGGGTATTGAGAAGCAGGGGAGGACCTGCCCCTGGATCTAGACCTGCGGTGTCTGTGTTCAGCATGATGAGGACGACCATAGCAGCATGGGCAAGGGCCCAGTGATGGAGACCTGGACCACGATCGGAGAGTGTACCCATGATGTCTGGGAGAGCGGGACCTCCGTGACAACATAGATAGTGGTGAAGCTGGCTTGTGATAGTACTCAAGGGGATCCGTGCCCAGAAATGGTGAAGGTGGCCCAAGCCACGGCGAAATTGGTTGGAGGAACGGAGAGGGAGGTCCTATATAAGCTGGTGGAGTCACAGCCCGTCTGTGTGGCATGTGTATCTCGGGGGGAGGGCTAGGTGATAAGGGCAGCACAGCCCTGTCTGGAGATGGACTGCGGTGCCAAGCTTTTGCTTTTGCCTTGCCCCTCCCCTGCAGGGTGGGCGGCGCCCCTTCCCGTGCCGGGGATCTCGGCCCCATTGTCGGCGCCGTGCTCGGCACAGTCAGCTGCGGGGCGGCTCGGGTAGCTTCCTCCGGCACTGGTAGGCTCCGTGCCGGGTGCCCCTGCGCCGTCGGTGCCGCGGGGGCCGGTGCCGCTTGCGTCGGCGCCGCCGATTCCGGCGCTTGCCGCGCTGGCGCTCACGGCGCCTTCCGTGCTGCCTGTTGTGTAATCGGAGGCTCAGCCTCTCCCACGTGCACTGCTGCGCTGCCGCTTTCATGAGCTCGCAGCTGGGGACTCTGCGTTCCGCTCGTCCTGCCCGCTGGGCCTGCCGGCAAGGATCAAGCTGGGGAGAGTTTCCTCTTCTTCTGCACCAAGGGGGTCAAAGAGGCTGCCTTCCTCTTATGCAACCCAGAGGACCCTTCTGCGTGAGGCTTCTCTGGCAGTTCTGGCTGGAGAGCCTTATCAAACAAGAGCATTTTGAGCCTCATCTCTCTGTCTTTCCTGGCCCTGGCTGTAAGCTTAGCACAGTGAGAACACTTCTGGGTAACATGTGATTCCCCCAGGCAGCGAATGCATTCACTACGCCCATCAGAGGCCAGCATAGCTTCGTGGCATGACTCACACTTCTCAAACCCCGAGGAGGCCATCGCAGTGAGTCTTTACTGTTAATAGGGTACTTAGCCCGTAATCAGTGCTTTTTTACCCCAAATAACAATCACCAGCCTGCGGGGCAGTGGACGGCTTAACTAGCCTTCTTGTCCGCCCCTCTCTCCTTTGTTCCTCTTCTTTCTGGTAGCTGATATTCTCTTTCTCCCTCTCTCCTTTTTTTTTTTTTTTTTTTTTAAAAACAGTGACAAGACAAACAAACTACACATAAAAACAACTATCTTATCTGACTCTGGCTTTAGCCTGAGCGGATTCCGTCTGCAGCCGATGGTGGTTGAGAAGGAACTGGTGGGGACCGGATCGCGCATATGGCCGGGGGCGCACAAGGGAGCGGCACGCGTCGGTGCATGCGCGATCCAATAGAAACTGCTAGAAGAATTCCGATCTGCGGCGCCAGGCGAGCCCGACACCTATTGTGGAGCACCCACGGGGACCACTAGAAGAAGAATAAATTTTGTTTGATGTGATGCTATTGACAAATTTTTTAGAAATGTGAAATGGACTAATTTTTCTAGCACAGTGCAGTCCTTTCGATGTAAATTACTGTAAGTAAACTTTGAGTTTCCAGCACTTACAAGAGAGAATAGCTAACTGAGAAAAGAACTTTTGGGGAAATGCAAAGTCTCCTTCCAACCAGTCCTTCACTTGCTTATTACTAATCATATCTTATAATAAAGGAAAACATACACACATTTTGCTTAGTTAAATCGCTTAAGAATTCCCAAGATAAGAAGCATTACAAATATTTTTGTTTTGCTTTTGTTTGAATACTTCTTTTTTTAGATGCATTTAATGTTTAAAGGGCTCAAGTCTTCCAAAATGTACATCACAATGAAAAGCAATGGCACTTGTCAAAAGAAAAACCATTTATGAATAATACTATGAACACACCACGTAATCAGTTACCTTCACCATGCTACAGTCTGCTCAATGTCATCTCTTCACAGCCAAAGCCTGCTAGTTACTGAACAGCCTAGAAGTTCTAATAGGAAAGTGCTATTTAAATAATTGTCATGATCATACCTGCTTAACGGGATCTTTGTCGAGTTCATCAAAGAGTTTCTGAAACAAGGCAGCTGACAGGATGCCATTAGGACATGACTTAAGTGTCTTTACATGAAAGAGAAACACAAATCAACATCTACATTTAATATATTTGTAGAAACAGCAGATTCTTGAATTTCTGTCAGTACTCAGGAAGGAAGCAGGATCCAATAGACAAGATGCTGTATCAGCACTCAGGAGATCCTGGTTCTAGTCTGTACTTGGACACTGATCTGCTGCATGACCTCAGGCAAGTCACTTCTTTGATCCTTTCTTTCTCCTTTAGGCTTTATGGCAGCAAAACTTACATCACTCAAGGGCATGAATATTCCACTCCTTGAGCAACATAAGTTATACTGGTAGAAGTGCTAATGTGGATAACCATATAACACACAAAGCTATATATGCAGCTCACAGGGGCAGACAAGTTGAGAATGAGTGCCTTAGATTCTAAGTTGTCTGAACAAAGGTGCCTAGAATTAGCCACTTAACAATATTCTGATTGTCTGGGACGCTGACTTCCTATTGGAATGATGTGGCTTCAGAAGTGGGTTTTACTCAGAAAAGCTCCCGACTTAATAAATTTGTTAGTCTCTAAAGGTGCCACAAGACTGCTTGTTATTTGTGAAGCTAAACATTAACATTGTTACCCCTCTGAAAATATTTACAGTTAGATGCTTATCTTCTCTCTCCCCCAACACATCCTGCTCTGTCGTCTCTGTAAATACCACTAGTTTGAATCAGGGAGAACACATATCGACATAATATCGTTGTACCGGCTGGGTGTAGTGTCAAGTTCAAATTTAAAATTTCAAATAAAGGCCAGCGCGGAAGTGCCATATCTCAAAATCAAATTTATTAGCTGCCAGGTATGGCCGCTGCTGTCCAGGTGCACAGGAAGGCAGTCACAGGAAGCCCATGAATTTGAACTTGAATTTATCAGCACCCAGTCCTTGAAATATAAAGGGCATCCATAATGAAAAATCTCTTTCACCCATTGCATTGCACAGCATTGGTAGCCATCACAATCATAGCCATCTCCCTCAGTCATGAGCACTCAGGGTAGTAATCTGCCTAGTAGCTCTCAGGCTCGCAAGAGAGCTCCAGCGTGGACCCATCAAGAGATTCTGGATTCCTTGCGGCTTGGGGAGATGAATCAGTGGTGAGCAGACGTCGGGTGCCCAAGAGGAATGAGAACATACATGACAGGATCTCACAGTTGATGACCACCAGAGGTTACTCCCGGGACTTTACGCAATGCCAGGTGAAGGTGAGAACTCCAGCAGGCCTATCAGAGTCCAGGAAGACAACCGGCATTCTGGGTCATCTCCACAGACCCGCCACTATTCTGAACATCTGCACATACTTCTTGGGGGCGTGGGGAACCCCACCATGCTGCCAAGTCTTCATTATGACAGTTGTGGAGGACCTGGTCTGGAGTTCGGGGTGACCAAAGAGGTGCTGGAGGACCCAGGAGGATGAAGCCAATGGAGAGGAGGGTGATGGCAACCAGGTGGGGCCTGAGGAAGTTCTTCCTGACAGCCCGGATCTCCTTGCCTTAGAACTGGAACTGGTTCTCAACTAGGCAGGTCCCCTCTATGCCTGTCCCCAAGCCCCCCAGGACCAAGCTATTCTGGTGAGTATTTTTTTCTGAATGCTAGAAGCAGGTTACGGGTGGGTATAGGCACAGGCATGGGCATGGGCACAGGTTATCTATGAATCTGTGTCCCTCAGAACAGCGTGTTAATATATCTTGGGGTGGAGCACTTTTTTGGAGATCGTCCTGAATGCCTCATCCAGGCACTCCTGTATTTTTTGCACCAGGTTTTTGGGCAAGCCTGACATATTGCGGCTTCCATGGCAGCACACCTTGCCTCACCACGGAACAAGACAGCGACCAGGTGTCATGGCACCACACAGCATTTTGGCAAATTTTCCAGACTTGTGGTCACACAGGTTAAGCACTTCTTCTTTGTCAATATCTGTTAGTTTTAACATGGTGACGTCTTCTTTGGTAACCTGAGGAAGCACGGGAATTTGGGTTGGATTTTTTTTGCAATGCTGCCTCACCTTTTACATTTCCCTGGAGCGCACTGCCACACTGCATGACCGGCGTGAACTCCATCTCCCCACCTCTGTGTGGGGGGCAGGCTCTCTGGGCCTTATCTCCTCCCACTCCCCCCACCTTTTTTCTTTTCCAATTTACAGGGATCCCTCCACACCCAGACATCCATGCAGCTGGAATCGAACACTTCCCCACCCTTCCCCCTTGCCATGCGACTGCCAGGATCTGCAGACTCTGCTATTACAAACCATGATGTGTAGCACAGGTGGGTTTGCCCTCCTGCACGTGGCCTTTTTGGTGACTGCCAAGAGACTTGGTTACCCCATCACGGCAGACGGGTGGAAAAAACGCCCCCCACCAGCATTTTTTTTCCCACTATTTACAGGGCTCCCTCCACACCTAGCCATCTTGAGGCTGGAATAGAACCATTCCCCACCCTTCCCCCTCCCCACACAGCTGCCAGGTTCTCTGGTCCTTGTTACTTGTGGAGGATTGCTCCAAGAACAGGCAAAAAAAGGTTTTTCCCCTGCTCCAGGACAACGGACGGCTTACCCTTCTTTGCAGCCCAACAACCCCTGTAAAGCGGACAATAACTTACCACATCCACAATAAAATGTTCTGGAAAATGGTGGTAAATGATGGCTTGTGCAACACACGCCTTGAATCCCATCCTTAATCAGACTCAAGTGGCCTTGCAAAAAGAAACTTTCCCTGATAGTAAAGGCAGAGAACCATTCATTTCATTGGTAAAGGATTAGTGTGCACTGTATCTCAGTTGTGACCTTCACTTTCCAGCTGTCATGCCCAGTGTGTGACACAGGCTGAGAAGTGCAAAAGGTGCAAGCAGGATCTGATCCTGCACCCCACGGAGTGGTCTGAAGCAGAAACCAGTGACATGAAAATGGGGACAGCACAGTGGCGTCCCAGTACAGCAGTGGCGTCCCAGTATGCTTGGCTTCCAGAGAGAGCAAGTGGCAAAGCAGACAGAAAATGCAGTGAAGCTCGTAACAGCATTGAGCAGCCAAACAGAAGTCCTGGGCTCCATGCTAAAGCTGCAGAAGGGCTTCCAATTCAGCAGCTGGGAGCCCCCTGAAGACAGGACACCCACCCCAATTGTTGCAATACCTGAATGCAGGGAAGGAGGGAAAGAACAGTCCGCTGCTCCAGCCCCAAGGGCCACTACAAAAGTCTCTTCCACCAACCTTGACCACCATGCTTCTTTTCCCTGCTGCTTAAACTTCTCTTCCACTCAAAATAACTTATTCTTTTGAGTTCAGTGTGATTTTTTGGCATGCACAAGTGGTAGAGTGCACAAATCACTGCTGGGAACAGGGTGGAGGTGGGGATGGCTGATAGCACAGCTGCCCACTGCTGCACCAAGGTCCCTAGAGAATTCGCAGCAAAGGCACTCGGGATGGGGGGGCGGGGGTGTTGAGATGGCTGACCACCCAGCTGCCTGCTGCTATGCCAAGGTCCACAGAGGACTCCCCGCAAAAGCACCTGGGTGGGGGTGGGGAGGGCCAATAGCACAGGTGCCCTTTTTTAAGGAAAATAACCCTCCCCCCACATCCATTCTTCTGCCTGCAACTTAACCACCTACCTCCAAGTAAAAGCGTCTGTGTAAGACACGGTCTAATTTATGGGTTTGAATTTGGTGGGGAACACTAATGAGTTTCCTGAGTTGATGCTGGTTGTTATTACAGCAGAGAAATATTTTGCCATCATAGGCATAGCAGATCATTCATGAAGCTATTTTTTTCAAAGCGTCCCTGATTGCTGCTGCCTCTGCATGGTTATTGGTGAATGACCGTGTAAGCCCTGTCTATGGCCTCAGCCTTGATATTCTAGGCATTCAGGAAATTCTCCCACCTGCATTCAAAAATATTATGCAAAATAACATACTCAGTAAACACAGTGGGGGCATTAGTTTCAGAAAGGTCCAAACGGGTCAATAAGCATCTGAACCTCACTTTTAAACAGCCAAAGGTGAATTCAATCACCATTCTGCACTTGCTGAGTCTTTGGCTGAAGTTTTCTTTGCTGTGGTCCAGGGTTCCTGTGTAGGGTTTCATAAGGCAGGGAGCAGAGGGTAAGCAGCATTGCCCAATATTACAGGAGACATCTGCATGTCACCAATCTTGATTTTCCAGTCTAGGAAAAAAGTCCCATCCATGAGCTTTCTGTACAGCCCAGAATTTCTGAAGATGTGCACATTGTGAACCTTCCCTGATCATCCCACATTGATGTCACTGAAATGACCTTTGTGATCTACCAATGCCTGCAATGCTATGGAGAGTACCCCTTTTGGTTTATATACTCAGAGGCCAGGTTGGCCGGGGCCATGATGGGGACACGCGTGCCATCTATTGCTCCACCACAGTTAGGAAATCCCATGAAAGCTAAGCCATCCACTATTGCCTGTACATCTCCCAGGGTCACAGTCTTCCTGAAGAGACGCCAACAGATTGATGGCTACCTGCATCACCATGGCCCCCACTATAGATCTGCCCACCCGTAATTGATTTACCACTGACTGCTAACTGTTGAGCACTCTCTTCTGAACTGTTAAGCCCTGGATTTGCACATGTGAAAGTTCTGCAGCCACTGCTCCTCAACCCAGGACTCCAAATAATGGGGTCCCACCAGTGTGTGCTGGTTTCACGAGTCCAAAACTGCTGCTCCACTGTCAGCAATGTATTCAGGGCAGCCAGCAGTTGTGAGTTCTTGGACTGGAGTGGAAAGATTTCCTCTTCAAAACCTTCATCATCGTCATCAACCCCCATCTCACTTTGTAGTTGACACAAGAATGGCACCACGGTCAGTGAAACTGCAGTAACGATGTGTGCAATGACCTGAAGCATCTGAGGGTCCATGACTGCACTAGCACAGTCTCCCGTTCATTTTCGCATGTAACTGGGTGCTCTGCATTCTGCGACAGCATTTTGCATTCTGGGATAGTAACATCAAACACCCACAAGCAACCAGGGCTAAGGCACTGTGGGATAGGTACCCACAACGTATTGCTCATGCAGTCGAGTTTGGATACGGCAATGGGGACATGGAAACTTGACATGGAGAAACAGAGGGTCAAATTTCCAGAAGGTTTATGGACACTTAAATTCGAATTAATAATATCAAGGTTAAGAAATCAAATAGATTAGAAGTCAAAATTATTTTGTAGTATAGATGTACCCTGAGACTAGAACTGACACACACACACACACACTTTTTTTTTTTTTTTTTTTACAAGTGTCATTTCAACCGTGTTTGTGCCATGAGGCACCTGGTGCTCATTAACTTAACCTGCTTCTTGAGTCTTTAATTTTTCTTTATGCAGTGTTTCCTCTACAACATACTTTCCTCAGCTGTCATACAAAATATCAGCTGCTAGACAGCGTCCCCAGAAAAAGGCTGTGACACTGACAGAAAAGCCAACTTGGCACAACCCACATCATCATGATGGACATTCAGTCTATTTGTACATGAATTTCAAAGAGATGCACACCAACAATCATTAACCTATTTATTTGTAGCAGTAGAAATCAAGGATAGCTGCTAAGTGTATTTGCCTGTGCTTACTTAGCTTGTAGAAGCAATTAAGATATAGAAGGCTTTATATGTGCACAAGAATGGTTCAGTTAACCATAAAATCAAAGTTATAAGATACAGTAGAAATGCCAACAGCTTGGGCATGGAGACTGTTCACGAATCTGAAATGTTCGTAACTCTAAGCAAATTGTTATCATCATTCTTTCAATAGTTTGCAACTGAACATTAACTTAATATCTTCGAAACATTACTAAGCCATAGAAAAATGCTGCTTTTAACCATCCTAATTTAAATTAAACAAATAGAAAACCTGTCTCCTTACCTTGTCAATTTTTTTTAAAATTTCCCCCTTATTTAATTTTCTTTTTTTGTCTCTACTGCTGTCTGATTGGTCCTGCCAGTTCCAAATGATGTGTGTGGTTGAAAAATGGTTCATAAATCTGGTGCTCATACCTCTGACGTCCTACTCTACTGCATGAATCTACATTGTCTTGGACTTAATTACCAATGCTATGATGTCAGTTATCAATGCTATGACAGTGTATCAGCTTATTATCTTAATTGAATTATTGAAGCTAGTTTACCTGTGTATTCACAGGAAACATATTAATTTCAAAGTGACAGTTTGCACTACCTGTTTTTCCTCAAGAGAGGTCTTGCTGTGACAAAAGGCATGTCAGCTTAGCAGGGAGCTATAAGGGAAAGCCCCAGGTCTGATCCTGACATCTCAAAGTTTGGTTAAATTTTAACAGGGAAGGTCTAAGCCATAAAACTCGAGATCTCCAAGTTCACCCTGGATTACACTGGAATTCTCATAGAAAAACTTGAGTAGACTCTACATCACACAATAAGTGTGGGCATGCTAAGTATGGGAAGGGCCACAATTTCATCCTCGTTTTCCTTTGACATGGGCATTTCAAATGCCAGAAGAAAATAACGTTCTGGCACACCTAAATTTGCTCTCCTCCTAGAGCTAAAATGTATTTTGAGGCACTCAAACGTGCAGGTAACACTGGGACAGAGAAACCACCCATGAGTATCTTTCACTGACCTTTGCTCTTTGTGTGCCTTCACGTGGGAGAGACAACACTAACTCCTTCCCCCCACCCCACTAATCCAAAGAGTGTGTAACCCTAGCATCTGGGCAATGGCTTCAGAGAAGATTTGAGAGCCACACAACACCGAGAATTGTTTGCTAAACTGGTGTAGTGCCCATTTTTATATCGCTGCCCTTTTCTTATTATAAAATCCTAAAAAATTATACTGTGAGACAGGGTTTTAAAAATTTAGCAATAAAAAATGTCTAAATGAAAACAAAACAGAACCATACCAAAAATAGGCTGAATAGTTCTGGGGGGCGAGGGGGGTGGAAATTACAATGTGAAATGAAGCCTTATACTTTTGTTCACTAGTTCAAACCCAGAGTTTGCCAGGAGTGACCAAAAGTTGATTTTATCAGGCAGCTGCCCATTAAGCCATAAGCCAAATGAGACAGGTGTTTCAAGACCCATCGCAAACACAACACCATTCAGAACAAGAAGGCCAAGAAATATATAGACTTGCAGCCTGCCCTTTCAGGGGGCATTCCTGTGTTGGCAAGGTGGGAAGTTTTGCTGACGTGACTACTCTCAGACCTGCTCTAGAGTTCAACAGACGATCTCAGTCCCCCAGGCTATCGGGCCAGAACCTTTACCATGAACTAACATGAACATAATCAAACAAAATCAGACTCCTACCCTCAAGATAGCTTGCTTGCAGCAAGAATCCATTTCAACTTTCTGAAGTACTTGTAGTAAGGTATTAGAACGGACACACAATCTGTTTAAAAAGAAACAATTTTAAAAAGGAGACAGCTAACTATAACAGCTATATTGAAACATCTGTTTCTCCCATCTCTCATGAAGGCACCAAGCTGCTGATCATAACTCCAGCCATATACTTATTTTTATAGCAATTACAACAGACATGAAAGATCAGGTGTAAAAAAAGAATCAGCCTCCATCCTCCCCCACCTCGATTTACAAGACAGATAAAAATGAGAGCCTCAGAACTGTGTTTAAATTATATAGCTTTGGCTGTTGTAAGCAGGGCTCAGGAGAGAAGGCAGGCAGAAAAACAAGAGCTCATTAAATTCACAGATGAATGATACGCTGACTTACCACCTAAAACGGAACCTCCAGGAGTAACATATGCAACTGGAGGAAAAATATTGCTGTCTTCCTTCACTTACTCTTGCGTGTTGACAGGACTCTCTGTCATGGAGCACAGCACTTCGAATGCAGCCCGGATTCCTAAACGTCTCCTCAAGAGCGAGGACTGAACCGATTTCTATACAGTGAAAACAACACAGAGAAGTTACCTTTCAGTAGCTATTACAGAAGCAACTCACTCAGCTGAAGTGACAAGTGCCCTGAAGCACGGCCCTTCCCTCAGACTAGTTTTCATCTGAAGAAGTGGGCTTTTCCCAGGAAAACTCGTGACCTAATAAATGTGTTAGTCTCTGAGGTGCCACAGGACTATTTGTTATTCACAAAGCAAACTGTAACCTGCAGAAAGGGCCACTTAAGTTCACTTAAGGCTGGTTTACAGAAAGGTCACATAACCCTTCACTTCCCCTCTGCAAACTTCCCCACCCCTAGCCACCAGCAGTCCATCAACAGAATCCAGTCATATATATTTGTTCTGCAGTTTAAAGAGTAACTTTAAAAAGTTGTGAAGGCTGAGATCAGTGAAACCCAGGAGAAGACATATTTCTGGGAGAGAGCACAGAGACATACGAGTCTTACTAGTGCAACCCAATCTCCTAACAAAACCAACACTCCTGGCCAGAGAACACACTGGCCTACTGGCACCCCAAGAATCATGGTTCATTTTAGAGATTTCCTACACACATTTTCTTGGGATCGGGGAATAAAAGGGAGAGAAAATGGGGGACCATCTGAGTTCACATACATATCCAGGACTGGTTTTCTAACCCAGACTTCCACTGATGGGGCACACTTTTGGGAACATACTCCAAAGTGTGAGTGGTGGTAGACAACCAAAAGCATCAATGTGCACCAGCATTCACGTAGAAGAGCAGGGTTGTTTAAGATCCTACCAAAAAACAGACCCCCAGCCATTTTTGTCCTATTTCTATATCCCGGTCAGTGTGTGCATCTCCCCGCTACCTTTCTGTAGGCCTAACTGCAACAGGTGGGGTGTGGTGAACAGGAGCAGAATGTGCACGTTGCGTGTGTCTGTCATATTCACAGACCCTTTGCCCCAAGGACAGCCCAAAACTGCTCCCAGAATAGTGTGCATGGTCTACAAAGGGGTGTGGGAGTCTGGGAGCAACATCCCCTCTGCAGAGGTCCCTAAAATGAGTTGGGTACTGCAGGGAGTAGGCTGCACTCCATGAAGGGGCACAGCAAAAGAATCAAATGTCCTGGCACTTTCAAGCTCCAGGATGAATTTGGCAGAGCTGTATGTCTAAATGGCAGGACTGTGCCCTCTGGGAGGAAAGATCATTACCTGAGGCAGGAATGGCAAGGAAGCAAGGGCAACACAAAGGCCCATGCAACCACTCTACATGGGTAAACGGCAGGAACCCCTCCTGGTTCTACAGAAAAATAACTAAGGGGGTGGGTGGGGAAAGGGGAAGCAGAGTGAAAGCTGCAGGAGATTCCAACCACTACCAGTCTGTGTCTTCTTGCTAATTCTTCCTACTCTTCAACACCACACTGCACACTTGGTGTATTTTTAATTCATGGACTAGCATCAGCAGTCTCTTTCCCCCTAAAAGTGCACTATACATCAAATTGCAATAAATCGCTCCCAGGATAAGCTCTTCTATGGCACCTAAAGAAAGGACCCAGGTTAACTCAGAGGCACAGAAACACCAGTCTTCCAAGATCTATGCTCAAGAAGGTGATGGCAGCAGTTTTAAGGTAAAGTAAGAACTTATCTCTGCCACGTCACCGATCTTGAATGGTCCCAAAATCGGCTACTCTGCAAATCAGGCATCCTCACCTACTGTTAAAGTAATTCACCTGGAAAGGTCACGAGTGTGAAACCAGATGTCCAATCCTGTTTGAGGAAAAGCCTTTCCCAATTCGTCTCACCAACTCATTCTTATCCATCGTCCTCCCTCAGCCTGTCAAGCACCCAGCATGGGTGCCATGTGTCAGACTCAGACATCAGGGACACTACCATGTCTGTGCTGTGGGATTCACTCCTTTACAATGTTTACATTTCTTTGTCTGGCCACTGTTTCATAACTTTTCATTTCTGAAGTAACTCTCAGAAGAGATACAAGCTCCACCTCCATGGGGGAAGAACACTGACACACAGGCTGTTTCTACAGCTGCCACTTGTTCCGAAAGCAGCAGGCTAATAAATGGTGGGGAAGATGCTAATGAGTTGCAGATGTAAATTTCTAGTGCCTCATTAGCATATGGTCACATGATTCGGAGTCTGGAAGAAGCTCTTCCAGACTCCAAAACAGCCATGTAGAAGTGTGACCCCCAGGGATCTCCCTGAAGGAAGCCCTCCCTCGGGAAGCCTCATCTTCCTGAAAATTTACATCCGCGCCTTATTAGCATCTTCCCGGCTGTTTATTAGCATGCTGCTTTTGGGACAAGCGGCACGTGTAGAAACAGCCATAAGGAAAAGCTCATCTGTGCAGGGGACAGAGCATGCTCAGTGAACAGTCCCAGCCAGTGAAACAAACTCCCCTGGGAGCTAAGGACCATTACAAGTCTCACTATCTCCTTCTGCTCCATGAGCAAGGTGTGTTTCTTTGTCCTGCCTTCTCTAATATTAAACACTGTGTTGTGAGGACTAGTCACCACTTCTGACTTGAATATTTCACACGCAGCACCCTGGAAGAGGAATTTATAATTGTGATATTTTTAATTAGTGTTAATTTTAAATCTAGTAAAATAGCACTTAAAGGCCCCAACTGAGAGAGGGAGCCTATTGTGCTCGGTACTACAAACAGTAATACAGCTAGGACTGAGACATTGTTTTTGTCATGGTAGAGCTATTTTGGTTAGGAGTGTAGGGTTTTTTGTTTTGTTTTGTTTTTTTTAAACAGATGTTAGATCAGTACAAGCTCTAGTGCAAGAACACTATAGTTTATTCCTCTTCTCTTAGGCTGTCTATACTAGAGGGTTTTGTTGACAAAATCTGTGGAGCATGCGGTTTCCAAAGGCATTCTGTTGTAAGTAAATCGATAGAATGCAGCACTTTCAATGACAGTCTTATCCTGCTCCTCATGAGGCGTAACGCCTCTGTTGACAGAAAACCTGTCTGGATGTTCTGGGGGCCCTTGTGTCAACAGAAAAGGCCTCCAGGGCACTGTACAGGTGCCACAGGGTACACCCTGTCCACAGCAATCAGAGCTCTATAGTTCCTGCTGCCAGCTCCTCTTAAAGCTTCATGGAGCCCAGGAAACCCTGCGGAAGGAAGCTGAGAACATGGAAGCAGCAGGGCTACAAGCCGCAGTTCCCCACACCATCACAGCCACTCCTTGCACTAGATTTGTCAGAGATGATGGAGAGCCAGGCACCCTGAGACCCTTCCCAGGAACCGTGAGGGAAAAGCCGAAGGGTCCCAAGAGCCACCCCAGGGTATGAAGCATTGGGTCACCTACTGGACCGGGCCCAAGGTACAAGCCCTCCTGCACCTGTGAGGCCACAAAGAGACCCTCCTTGACTGCAGTGATAACCCTACACCCGGATGGCCACTACCCTCGTGGAACGGGGCCATCCTGCCTGCAGCATGGAGCAGGGCCAGACAAATGTTAAAGAATTTTGATAGCACTATGCCCAGGCCCGAGATGCAGCCTGACATTCCAGGGCAGGACCCACCACCTGCCCCTTCTACAAGAGCTGGACTACATCGGGGCGGGGGGCGGAGGGAATACACACTTCAGTACCGTGTCCCATTGACACAATGCTGACCCCCTCCCCCATCTGCAGCCAAAATCCCCAGAGGAAGAGGAGGAATAACACTCAATTCCAACAACTGCCTGAGCTGGAGGCACACATGGCCTTGGAGGCGAGCAGCAGCAGTTCATGCTGGAGTAGGTCCTCACCAGCTAGGCCACCTCCAGGGCACCCTCAGAGCTGGGTAAGGGTCCCTCCAGTAAGAACACTGAGTCATACACCCCAAGGCACAGGAGGCGGGCGCAGACAGCACCTGCTGAAAGCGTTGGCTGGCCAGCTCAGGTGGGACCTTGCGCTGCAGTTCCGGCACATGGAATCACATGCAACATGATGTGTGCCATCCAGACACAGCAGACATACCCAGGGCATGCCAGCCTGCTGCCAGCTTCACAGGAGACCAGATCAGCCCCAGGGTCTGGAGGCTGGAAGCAGGCTAGCCACAAGGTGTATGGCCTGACCCCAGACACACCAAAGAGTGCAGCTCCCAGCATGCAGGCATGGCTGGTTCACCTGCCACCCATGCAGGACCCCTCTCTGACCAGACACCCCCATTGGCCAGTAACCCATCAAGCTGGTGTGGGGGGGTTGGTTTTGGTCAGCATGGTCCCAGAGGCACCACTGTGCCCCCATGCAGCAGGACCCATTGTGCAGACCACACATGGCTTTCCTCCCGGGACATTCCCATCCCTTGGCCCAGGGGGTGTTGGTTGCTGCACTTGGTGGAAGGCAGTTCCTCAGGGGCTGGGCTGCGTGACTGACTCACTGTCTCTTCTCTTTGTCTTCCCTACAGCTGGACCTGCACTATGGTGATCAGGCTAGCCCCACTTCCCCACCAGGGTGAGCCAGCCCCACCACAGCACTGGACCGAGCCAGCGTTGCATGACCACCAGGGTGAGCCAGACCCACCAGAGCACCAGGGTGAGCCCACAGCTGGAGAGGCCATCACTGGCTATAGGAGGACCTCCAGAGGGATCAATGTGGCCCTCTGGAGGATGACGAGTTCCTGGAGCAGCAGGTGCATGACGACCAGGAGTGGCGGTCACAGTCCTGGGACCAACTCATGTCCCACTTTGATGCTGACATCAGTGTCTGGTGGGACATAATGGCCCAGTTGCCCACAGATGCCATCCTACAGCCCAGCCACCCCTGTCGCCGTCGCCACCCCCACCCCCACCGCTGCCCCTGCTGCATCCTCAGGGGCTCTGTACCTCGCCCTGCTCCTGGCCCCAACCCAGGCCCAAAGGGGGCCCTGAACCCACAGCAGGAGGTGATCCTGAGGCTGATGCTGCTTAGGGTCCCACTCCTTCTCAGGTTCACAGCTCCCCACTCCCTCCATGGACTGATGTCCCCTCACCCGTGTACCAAGCCCCCCATCCAATTTCTGATGCCCTCCCCAACTCACGTCCCAAACCCCCTTCCCCCACATAAACAGTTTAAAGATGTTTGCATTTCACTTTGTTGTAAATAGTTTTGTATTACAAAGTTCCATTTGCACACATTTTTCCTTGTTCCAGTAAAATAGTAGTTCAACACTCCCTATTTATTGGGCACCAGAAGCATGCCTTGAGGCAGCTGACGGTGCACTCCACCTGCATCTGTTAACAAATCACTGTAATCTAGACATGGCCTTACAAAAGGAAGCTATATTAATAAAACGCATTTATATATTGTAACTATGTCTCCAGTTGAAGAAGTTATGCTGCTTTGACTATACCAATTAATTCAAATTTCTCTCCCATGCATTTCAGATTCAGAGCTACCTTGAGAAGCTGTAAATTTATGGCTCACCAGAAGATATCCACGAAACTGATTGTAAATTATCGCAGTCAGCAAGTTCATCAGAAACAAGTTTCCTTTAAGAAAAGAAACACGTACAGTGAGATCCACTGGACATTTAGTTCAATTTCTTTGAATTGTATCATGTTTGCCTGAATCTAAGCCAAACAATGAATAACTTTGACCTAAACACAAAATTATTTTGGTGAAATAAGAGTCTATAGGATTTGAATATTGCTAGTTTATAAAACAGAAGCCATTTCGATATTTTTACAATAGCTACCAAGAGCAAAATCAAATTTAACATTTCAATTGCACATTCAAATATATTCCTTAAATAATAGAGAGAACTGTAACAGGAAGCCAAGTTTCAGGGCAGAAGTAATGGTAAATGCAGAAGCTAATGAAAGATTTTTGCCTGAAGAGAACTTTTTATGTTTTAAGACTTTGATTAAAAATAAATTTCAGAATTATATTTGCATATTTTGCATAATAAAAGGTGTGAAAGTGAATCTAAAATCCAATTTAATCTGTTTCCTCACAACAAATATCTGATTCTTGCCCTCCCTGACAGCCCTGCTAAGGTATTTAGCCAATAGTTTGCAGATATATTTCTACAAAAGTGAATTATCAACAGGCCACGGGCATCTAAAAACAAGTAAAATTACTGTAATCATATTTCATGAAAACTAAACTGCAAAATACTTCTGGGAATCAAATACAATTGCATAACGCAAGATGACAAAGAAGCAGTCCAGTAGCATTTTAAAGATTAACAAAATAATTTATTAGGTGATGAGCTTTTGTGCAACAGACCCACTTCTTCAGATCAGAGCCAGACCCGAACAGACTCGATGTTTAAGGCACAATTATTTCTGATTTGGGGACAATTTATACCTCCAGATTAGTGGAACTGCTCTGGGCACCCGCATGACCCTACAATATGCTAATGTATTCATGGCTGACGTGGAACAATGATTCCTCAGCTCTCGTCCCCTATTACCCATCCTTTACTTACAATACTTCAATGACATCTTTATGATTTGGACCCATGGTATAGAGACACTGGAAGAATTCCACAGAGATTTTAACAATCTGCACCCCACCATCAACTTACGCGTTGACTACTTCATGTGAGAGATGCATTTCCTGGACACTACAGTACAAATCAAGAATGGCATAATCAGTAACACACTCTACTGAAAACCTACTGATCACTGTACTTACCTACACACTTCTAGCTTCCATCCTGCACACACAACTAGATCCATTGTTTACAGTCAAGCCCTTAGATACAATCGTATTTGCTCTGATCCTACTGACAGAGACTGAAAACTACAAGATCCCTACCAAATATTCATAAACCTGAATTACCCACCAGAAGAAATAAAAAAAAACCCAAATCAACAGGGCCAGACGAATACCCAGAGACCAGCTATTCCAAGATAGGCCCAAAAAAAGCCAAGAACAGAACACCACAGGTGCATCTACACTTGCATTCCTCTTTCGAAAGCGGTATGCAGATGAGGTAAATTGAAAAATGCAAATTTATTTAATGGGAAGAAGGATTCTTCTGAAGATGGGGTTTACTTTCGACAGAGTAGCGTCTACACTGGCTTTCTTCTTTCGAAAGAAGCTCTTTCCAAATTAGAATATGCAAATGAGGTGCCAAATATGCAAATGTATACATCATTTGCACGCCTCTTTCGAAAGAGGAATGCAAGTGTAGATGCACCCCACCGGTCATTACCTACAGCCCCCAACTCAAATGACTCCAACGCATTATTAAAGACTTACAACCTACCCTTAATCAGGATGCCACACTCGAAGTCCCTAGGTGACAGGCATGTTCTCTTCTACAGACAACCTCCCAACCTTATGAGGATTCTCACCAACAGCCAGTCTATACCACAGGAATACCAATCCTGGAACTGTTCCTTGCAACAAAGTCCATTGCCAACTTTGTCCCCATATCTGTTCTGGAGATACAATCATTGGACCTAACCAAGTTATTCACAGAATCATGTTCCTCAACTAACATCATATATGCCATCATGTGCCAACAATGCCCAGATGCTTTGTATCTTGGACAGACTTCAAACTCTCTTAGACAAAGAATTAATGGGCATTAAACAGACATTAAAACACTCCTGATTCACAAACCTGTCAGCCAGCATTTTAATGGAGTGGGCCATTCTGTTACTGACCTGAAAGTCTGTGTTTTACTGGAAAGGAATTTTCACAGCCATTTGGGAAGAAAGGCTGCTGAACTCTCTTTTGTATTCAAATTCAACACATTAACACATGGTTTGAATGGGGATGACAATTTTCTAGCTCATTATAGGGGCTCTTTCACATACTTTGTTTTATTTAATTATTGACTCCCCCCCTGCCTTATGCCACTCTGCTCTCTGATTTTCTTGCCTTGATAATAATTTTTCTGATTTGTCAACTTTGATTACTATTTTTGGTTCTCTGTGCCTTAAATATCGAGTCTGTTCTGGTATGCCTATGATCTGAAGAAGTGGGTCTGTCCCACAAAAGCTCATCACCTAATAAATTATTTTGTTACTCTTTAAAGTGCTACTGGACTGCTTTTTTGTTTTCATAGTATATAGACTAGCACGGCTATGTTTCTGTTACGATAATACAAGAAGAATATTGTGGTTATAAATCCCTGAAATAAAAAGCAAAACAGCTTTTCCAAACTCCATTTCTAAAGTTCCTCTGTCAGGATGAGGTAAAATGATTAGCAAGTACCTTAGCATGCTAGTCTGACACTGAAAGTGCTGCAGCTGTGCCACTGTACCATGTCTGATGAAGAGGCTCTACACCAATGCAGGACAGCTCTCCTGTCAGCATAATAAAACTACTTCCCCAACAGGCGCTAGCTATGTAGGTGGGAGAACATCTCCCACCGAGAGCTTATGTGCATCCCTGAGCAACTATATGGACATAAGCAGCAGTGTGTACAAACCCTATGTTACTAAAGACAACAGGTGACTTACCCAACACAGTGAAGAGTATGAAGAAGATTGAGTAGGCTCGATTTTTAGAATATGCAGGAATCATCACTGTACAAAAGTTTTAAAACAAAAAGGGAATTAGGAATGTTGAGGCTGAAAGAAACAAGCAATTAGCACTTAAAATCCTGATGCGGTACCAGAGGAAACCTTGAGGCAGATTAGCTGAATACCATAGCTTAAATCAATGAAACTATGACAACTTCAATTTTTTCAGTGAGGAACAGAAGGTGGAGAAATCTTTAAAGGCTTTAAAAAGACTTAAAAGGACACAAATTTGGAGCAATCCATGCACAGTTTTCTCACTAATTGCAGAAAGAACCATGATATGGAAGACTAGTAAGAATATTTATGATCAGTTGGAAGGGGTCAGAAGGTAAATTAAGGAGAGCAATGGACTCCATTCCATCAATTATTTTATACTGTAAACAGGCAAGAGGCAGGAAGAATGATTTTGGAATGGATTGCTCACCATCTGGGTTATTTGCAGTCGTTAACAGCACCAGCAACGAAGTCAGTGAATCTGGCAAATTGTGAAAATATCCCACCCATTCCTTGTCCTGCTTCTTATCCTAGGCACAGAGATCCATGTTGTTAATACCAAAGCAACACTGGGCATCAACAAGCCTCTGCCTTGTCAGGAAAAAACAGTTAAGACTCACTCAAGAACCCTTTCCGCTGCTTGATACAATGCAGACAGCCAAGTCCACCAAGCAAGGTGGAAGAACTGTGAGAGTAGCGTACTGGATACATGCCACATACATGCAAGGTTCTAATACAATCAATCAATCAGTTGTGCTGTTCCAACAAGTTCAGGCAGACATCTTCCTAATTAACAATCATTAGAAACATCAAGACAGTACAGTTAAAAATGGCAAGATGTAGAAGTGTTAATGCAGGATGTAGGTCTGGCTACAGCAACAGTGGCTAACATGTGGCCCATGGGAAGCCTTTTTATCTGGCCCATGAAACCTTTTCCCGCAGCAGCAGCGCCATCTAACCAAGCCGCCAAAGTGACTGTGGGACCTGGGGTGCAGCCAGGCTGGGGCAGGGGTCGGTAACCTGTGGCTCCGGCCATTAAACCAACTCAGTTTAGTTCCATTATTTCGGAGCAGCAAGACAGAGAGCTGCCAGCACTGCAAGTGGAGGAAGGGGCGGTTGTAGAGAAGCAGCTGGAGCTCATTGTCTGAGGCAGGTTAATCTTGGGGATGGAGGGGTGGATGGGGGCACTTTGGGGCTATTTTGTGTTTGGCCCCTGGAACATGTAAAAAATCGCCACGTGGCCCCTGATGCAAAAAGATTGGCCACTCCAAGCTAAAGTTTACGGGCATGGAAGGGAAGATAATGCCACAAAAAGAGGGTGTGTAACAATTTCAAGCAATTCTGAAAATGGCATAAAGATGAAAAGTGCATCCCCTACAACAAGAGAGCAGCCTGGTGTGTTGCAAAGAATGGGAGCCTGAGTACAATAAAAATCACAAACATAAAGAGAGTTTAATGCAGACAGACCCCTACCTACACCACAAAAGTCAAGCCTAGAGGGGAAGCTAATTATCACACAGTCTGCAGACACGAACACAGTTCTATTTTACAGTGCAGACGGGAAATAATTATGGCTCCAAACCAAGTTACAACAGCTTTTCCACACTCCAGTTCTTAGACTCCTTTGTCAGGGTATGGTCAAAATTATTAACAAGTAACTTAGCACTTGACAGGCAAAGGTGTAGAGCAATTTGCCAATATAATTAAAACAGCTCATGTCTACAATATGAGGAACAAACAGGTCTCATAAGTTACGGACACCTGATACTCAGCCTTTCATGCACAGGTAATCCAGCAACAATGAACAGCCACCTATGTTAGTAACAATTGCGTTTTAAAAAGGCCCTCAACCATAGCCTGAGAACTATCCTCACACACAGGCCTTGTTTGAACAGTCATCATACAGGAAGAAGCCCCATAAGTCTTCCACAGACACCCCCTGATATCTCCCAGTTCTTCTGCTAAATAGCAAGAAATAGACCTGTTTGCACTTCCTCACCCAGAGACAGGGCATTTCATTGCTAAATGAACTCAGGGAAGTTCAAGAGCACATTTACCCAAGGCATAATTAGTAAGACAACTTTTAAGCTTATTTTCGGTGTAGACTATTAAAGGCTTGGGAAGTGTGAAAACATTGAGACTCTTCCCTACTTTATTTTCCCTTATTTTAGAGAAGATGAAGGAGTAACACAAGAGAGAGAGTCACAGCATAATGTAGACACACAATTCTGCAATGACAGAAGCAATAAAACAAGCCATTGGGGTCACAGGACAAGAAATCATTGACCACTTGAAGTAGTTACTACTCTTAAATAGGTAATTTTATAGCTTTACTAATATGAAACATGAAGAATAGGGGGGCTGAAGTGCTTGACACCTGTGTATGCCATGACATCGAGTTAAAAGGCCACATCTAATTTAAATAGAAACATCGTCCACACCTTCAGGAAACTATTTTCAAGTAGTTGAAAATTCCAGGATATAGTCACGGAAATTGGTTTTTGGCTAAGTAAAACCAGCACCTGATCAACATAATCCTGGTCCCTGTAACTGCAGGATAAATCACAGACAGTTTTTATTTTGAAATACAATAGCGCGACCTACAAAATACCAAAGAGGTAGCCGTGCTAGTCTGTACTCCAACAAAACAAAGCAACAGAAATGTAGCACTTTAAAGACTAACAAAATGATTTATTCGGCTTTGGTGAGGCCGCATCTGGAGTACTGTGTCCAGTTCCGGGCCACCAATTATAGGAAGGATGTGGATACACTGGAGAGGGTCCAGTGGAGGGCAACCAAAACACTTAGGGGGCTGGAGCATGACTTATGAAGAAAGGTTGAGGGAATTGGGACAGTTTAGTCTGCAGAAGAGAAGACTGAGGGGGGACTTGATAACAGCCTTCAACTTGCTGGAGAGAGGCTGTTCACAATGGTCACAGATGGGAGAACACAGACCAATGGTCTCAAGTTGTGGTTGGGAAGGTCTAGGTTGAACATTAGGAAAAACTTTTTCACTAGGAGGGTGGTGAAGCATTGGAATGGTCTACCCACGGAAGTAGTGGAGTCTCCATCCCTAGAGGTGTTTAAGTCTCACCTCGACAAAGCCCTGGCTGGGCTGATCTGATGGGTTTGGTCCTACTTAGGGCAGGGAGCTGGACTTGATGGCTTTTTTAGGTCTCTTCCAGCTCTATTGTTGTATGATTCTATGAGCTTTCGTGGGACAGACCCATGAAAGCTCATCACCAAATAAATCATTTTGTTAGTTTTTAAAGTGCTACAGTTCTGCTGGTTTTTCTGTTTGTTTGTTTGTTTTTGTTTTTTCATACAAAACATCAGTTAAACCTCTGAAATCTGGCACTCTCTGGTCTGACAACACCCATGGTCTGCCAGGACCACAAACGTTAGGGAACAGGTGCCAGAGGAGAGTCCTGGCACAGGAGCCTCAGCCAGGGAGCCACTGTGGGAGGGCCAGGGAGCAAGCCCCTTTAGTGGAGAGCTGCAGCTGGATGTCCAGAGAGACATAGTTCAGGAGAGCCAGCATTGGCAGCGGTGGCAGGGAGCAGCAACTGAAAGTCCAGAGAGCTGGAGGCTGAGGTGGGGGAGGGGAGCCACAGCTAGAAAACCAAGGAGCCTAAAGCCTGTGGGCCAGGGAGCTGGCAGCAGTGACCCCCCACAGTGTTGGCAGGAAACTGTGGCCAGAAGGCCACCACCACTGGCCAGGAAACCAGCCACAGCTAGATAGTAGGGGCCATGAAGCTAGTAACAGCCAGGGAGTGGGGGCCATCAGCCTCCCCTGGTCTGGCAAAATCCCTGGTTCAGGACCACTCAAGTCCTGAGGGTAGCCATACAAAGAACAACGCACTTACAGCATCGTTCGGAGGAAATGAACTGTCACTCTTAGGTTAATTAGCCTCCACAGACACGGATTGGAAGATAACGACTGTTTCAAGCTTCCAGGGGCTTCATTTGGCCCTCAGACCACTCTCTGAGCTCCTCTACCTGATTGGAGCATTATAAATTCTAATATAAGTATTATCACCAACAAACAAATTGGGAGGCAGAGTTTGAGCGGATTTACTGAACACTTTTCTCTGCTCATGTGAAAGCATTTCAGACGATCTGAGCTTTAAGAGCACAAATATAAGAATGAACAGCCCCTGGAATCAGGAGAGAACACTGAAAAACAAAAATAGCTATTGAGGACACAAGCAAGATACCATCCGAAGAAAGGTATGGATCTCTCTGAGTACAAGGCCCTGTTTACATAGTGTGACGTTAGGTTTTTACTAGACTAGCCTCTCTGTTCCCACTTTAAAATTATCACCTGTGCTAAAAATCAGCGCAGCTCTCTCAACTATAACAATATTGGAAGCTCTTGCACAGATAAGGCTTCTGACATTTTTACCATCATGCCAGCTAGGATTGCTATGAGCAGAACTATGAAAAGAGATGAAAAAAAAAATTCATCCCAGAAAGAAACAGTGGGAAAAGTTATGCTTGGGGTAAGGAAGTTCATATAGTCACAGCTCAGAAACAAAGACAAAGTTCAGGGTTCGACACCCAGCATTTTGAGACAGAGAAAGAAAAGATTGTAGAACTGGTTTGGAAACAACCTTCCAATCCACTCTTACGTATACAGTACAGCAATCAACAGACTGAATTACAAAATCTACACAGTTTCTAAAAACAATCATCCTGTATGAGTTTATAAATTCATCCCAAGAGGTCTGAGAAAGAAGGCCAGGGAACCTATCTGTTGCTGGAGAATGGGATTTTCTGACTTAGTCAGACAATCAACATATGCAACAGCCAAAACAACTTTGGGGTTTATCACAGCATAAACATTAGTTATTAGTTACCTGTGTTCGAGCAAACAGCAGCATACCAAACATGGTAAAGAGACACAGGTGCACAGCAAGTAGCAGTATAACACTATCAGAGAGAAAAAAACATATTCACTTTTTTTTTTTTTTTTTTTGGCTAAAAAGCAGTAGGACTTGTCCTGAACAAAATCAACTTTAAAAAAGCTAAACAACATAATTACACAAATCATACAGGCCTCATTTGGAAAAGCATCCCAAATTAGGACCTGTAAGCACGTATCACTGACTAAAACCGACTGCAGGACTGAAGTCAATGGGACTTAAGCACACATCCAAATGCTTTCAGCATTAGGGTCACAATCTCTTGTCATTTAATTATGTGGACTGTTTCTGTAACATCAGGTCTTATAGCCTACTTTGGCAAAAATATATACTCTTGGTGTGTGTTTGTGTGTAATTATCACCAAGAAACAAATCGGGAGGCAGAGTTTGATTGGTTTGCTGATCATGTCATCATGATCATTGATTGGTTTCTCTGTTCATGTGAAAACATTTTAGATATTATCTACCAAACTAGGAGTCCTACCAAAAACTGTGTATCTTAGATTGTAAGATCAATATTATTTATATGTGCGCGCGCGCGCACACACACACACACACACACACACACACACACACACACACACACACACACACACACACACACACTTTTTTTTTTGTTGCCAAAAAAAAGAGGACCAAGCTCTCCACAGGCTCCCTGCCACACACCTGTCCCCCCCCCGACAATCCCATGGCTGTGTTTAACGAGGTGCTGGTACCCAGTACCAGCAAGTACTGGCACAAAAAAAGCACTCCGTGTGCGTGTGTGTGCACATGTCTGCACACACATACACAGTGCTTTTTTTTGACAGCCCCAGCCACATGACTGGCTGGGGGGAGGAGCTGGCCGAATACCTGTTAATGCATCCCAGAGTTACATTTGTCTTTTTGCAACAGCATCACGCTGTTGACTCATGTTTAACTTGTGGTCCACAAGGACCCTTAAATCCCTTTCCGCAGTCATCATACTTCCTAGACAGCAGCTTCCCATTCTGTATGTATGAAGCTGGGTGTTCCTTCCTAAGTGGAATACTTTGCATTTGTCCTTATTAAACTTCATCCTGTTTACCTCAGAGCATTTCTCCAGTTTGAATTCTGACCCTATCCTCCAAAGCAGTCACAACCCCTCCCAGTTTGGTATCATCTGTGAACTTAATAAGTGCCAATATCTATGCCAATATCTCCATCGTTGATGAAGATATGAAACAGAACTGGTCCCCAAACAGATCCCTGTGAAAACGCACTTGTTATGCCCTTCCAGCATGACTGAGAACCATTAATAACTACTCTCTGACTACACTCACTACAATAGTGCAAGGCCCTCAGGTGAGGAACTCAATATGAGAAACTGACCCCACTCATGCAGCTGATGAAGTGGGTCTTTCCCATGAAAGCTTATGCTCCAAAATATCTGTTAGTCTATAAAGGTGCCACAGGACTTCTTGTTGTTCTCAAAGCTACAGACTAACACAGCTACCTCTCTGATACTATACAGAACAAAAGCAGTTCATCTTATTACTAGGAAGACATTGTAATACCTGTATAGCTCATTTTTGCACCCGTAGGTAGGCCACAGCCTGAACCCAAAAAGACTTTCTTTCATTCAGTGGCTAATCATTTACCTAGACGGTCTATCAGCACACAACCTGTCTGTTCCACATTCCCAGAACAATGAGAATACCTAAAAGGCATGGTCAGGTTCCTGGCTGTACAGGTTTGTACCTACCTAGCCATTTCCGGCAGAGTGCTGTTAATGCATTTTAATGTCTTTTTCATCATAGAGGAGTTCTGAAGGAGAAAGAAAGGCCGGAGAATTCGTCTTATTCTTACAGCCTGTGAAAACAAAACAGCTCTTTTAGTATTAAACCCTACAAAGGAGACACTACTAATTGTTTGAGGAATTTTTGTCAGAAAAAATTAAGAAAAATATAAGTTCCCAGAAATCATGACACTTCAAAAAAAGGAATTTTTATTATGCAATAGATAAACCCAGTCCAAAAGTCAGACAATAACTGAAGGTGTTTAGAACACTGCATACTTCTAAAGCCCCTTGTATGTAAGGATCTAAATGAGCTTTACAAACACTCATGAATTAGTTTTCAATCACTTTGCAGGGCACCTAATCATCATTCCCTTCATTTTACAGTCAGGTAAACTGAGGCACACAACGGTTAAGGGTGGAATATTCAAAAGCATCTAATACAAAACCTGCTCCCAAACACAGAGAGAATCAGTGACTGAGCATGCCAAAAGATTTTTGACTCAGTCTCTTATTCTAACCATTAGTCATCAATCCCTTTGTAAAGCTTTATTCTACAGAGGGCAAATTTTAAAGCACACAGAGGAAAGCAATTTATAGAAATCTAGTGGGTTTTATTTAAAAAGCCTTTATGTAAGTATTTTTAAATATCTTTACTTTTTACATGAGATCTTCAAAGAGAAAACAGTTTTGTCATTTGACCTTTTCTTATATGTGAACACAGTCCAAAAGTTTTTAAGTTGTGCACCTTTAATTCAGCTTCTCTCTCCCTTATAGTTTTTTTTACATTAGCAATATTAAGTATTTACTTCTCTGGTTTTGGTGAAGGATTTCTTGGGACTGCTGAAAAATTATCAGGATCACTACAAGGATGAGGGTGGAGGTAAATGTAGCATTTTAAATACATTTGGCTTTGTTTAGTTTACAGGCAGGTGGATCCAGGTTTTGTACAGTAGGGTGCATAGGTCTTTCCTCAACAGCTTTCCAACATATAAAAAAAAATTCCATTTTAAATTATACCCGTACAGACGAACTAGTACAAGTCCACACCACCCAAGTTCGGATGCAGTTGTGCTGGCATAAAGGAGTTTATCCTAGGATAGCTTGTTGCCATAAAAAAGGAGAATAGATTATAATACGATAAAAGACTATTGTGCAGATTTAACTATTTTGCTACAAAAATTGCACCCCATCTGAAACAGTAAAAATATACACAAACTATGTACAGACTAGTATTAACAACGGCTAGCTACAGAAGCAGTTACTATCCAGTATAGAGACTACTTGATACAATAACAAAACAAGGTATTTCCTCAGCCAGGGTTTTGGTCTAATGCCTTTTTTATTTTCAGTATCATTTATTTAAACTTTTCTGAAAAGTACAAATCATTGGTCCCAAGATATTAGCAAGCACGGTAGATAAGGTAATTATCTGCTCTTCGACCAACACCTGTTGGAAAGAGACACAAGATTTCAAGCTTACAGAGAGCTCTTCTTCAAGTCTGGGAAACATATAGCTAAAAAAAAAAGGTGGAACAGATTGCCTCACGTAAATAGTTAATAAATATTTCAATGGTCTCATTAGCACCCCTGCAGTCAGAAGGCAGAGAGAAGAGGCTGTCTTTGTCAAACTCTGAGTTCTAGTGTCTAGCAGAGTTATGAATTTAAGCTCCCAGGCTTTTCTTTGGAAAGTGCTGAGCAGGTTTCCATTGAAGATGAAGTCTGATGAGTCAGCTATAGAACTCAGAGGCCATTTCTACACATGGCACTTTTTCCAGAAGATGATCCTCTGGAAAACATCTTCCAGAAGACCATCTTCTGAAAGAGTGCATCTACATGCTAACTAGGCGCCCAAAAGAGCCACCCCTTCTTCCAGAAGAACGTGTCCACGCATGCACTGGCACTCTTCTGGGAGAACAGGGCAGGAAATGGCATGGATGGGGTCACATTGCCAGGGACTCCTTCCAGGACCACCGGCCACACGGCCCTTTAAAGGGCCACACCCAAACAGCCCCTCCCTGCACAAGCTGCTGAGGCCTGCCACGTCTGCACACAGCAAGGCAGACCCAGGTCCCTGTCCAGCACAGGATGACCAGCAGGCATGGACCCCCAGCAGCTGCAGGCCAGCAGCCTGGCCCTTACTCACAGGCTAGCTACACTCCTGGCCACCCACCTTGGCCTCCTGTGATGACAGAGACCCACGCCTGTGGGTCTTGACACCTCACCGCCCCTGCCACACCGCCCCCCGGGCCATCCAGTGTGTCTGGACCCACATCACCAGCACAGACTGGAGGGACAGGGTCGTCATAGGGGAGTGTGATAACGACCACTGGCTGCAGAACCTTCGGATGAAGGAGGAGACCTTCCTGGAGACCTGCAGCTGGCTTGCCCCCATGCTCCGATGCCAGGATACCTGGATGAGGTCAGCCTTCTCCCCAGAGAGGCACATGACCATTGCCATCTGGAAACTGGCCACCCCGGACAGCTATCAGTCCATCAGGCAGCAGTTCGGGGTGGGCACATCCACTATCGGGATAAGCCTCTGCACCACTGGGAGTAGGGAGGGGGGTCAGCGGGCTCGGAGGACCCTAGGGGCCAGACTGGGGGCGGGGCGTGATCAGGGGATGGGCAGGCCTATCCCAGGGGGGGATACCACATGCCTACTGCTGGAGCAGTCCCCCAGCATGGGGGGCCCCTGGTAGGGAGGGAGGAGGTGTAAGGGGAAGGGGGCAGGGACCTCCCTGCAAACACCCATGAGTACGCCCACTCCCATTCCCCTGCAGGTCTTGAGGGCCATTGACTACATGTTGGTGCGGCGGCTGGTGTGCATCGGCAACCTGGATGCACTCGTTGAGGGTTTCACCATGCTGTGGTTCCCCAGTGCTTCAGGGCGATTGACAGGAAGCATATCCCCATCAGGGTCCCGGGCCACAGTGGTGGCCGATACGTCAACCGCAAGGGGTACCACTCAGTCGTGCTCCAGGCGGTGGTGGATGCCCGCAGGAGGTTCATGGACATTTACATCAGCTGGCTGGGCAAGGCACATGATGCATGGATTCTGTGGAACTCCTCCCTGTTCCACAGGATGGAAGCCAGAACATTCATGCCCCAGTGGGAACGCATCACTGGGGAGGTCACCATGCCCCTCTGCCTCGTGGGCGACCCGGCCTACCCACTCCAGCCCTGGTTGATGCACCCAAACCTCACTTGCTACAGGGTCTGGGAGGGGTGGCCACGAGCAGCCAGGCCCTGTGCAAGGAGGGCGAAGGCTGGAGCATTCCGCCGGTGCCCACTGGTGTCCTGGAGTACCTCCTCATCACGCCAGAGCCCCAAGAGGTCCTGGAGCTCTGGCTCAGTCCATGAGGGGGCCCTCGATTTGGGAGGCTGGCCAGGGTCCTGACTGCCCTCATCTGGGTTCCTGGGGCTCCCCTTGGTAGTGCGGGGTGCTGGTCTGCTGGCCATCTCTCAGAGTCCATGGTCGGTGGGTCCCACAGGGCCTCGGGTGAGTGTGGCTGGCAACCCTGCATGAGCTGCCCCTCTCACACTCTCAGCTTCCTGCCACAGGGTCTGCAGATCCTTGCAGCTTTAAAAGCCACAGAACCTGGAGGCCACAGAGGCCTGCTGGGGTCGCCTAGAGAGTTTCCGCTCTCTGGTAGGCTGCCACCATGGTGGACTGCTTCTTCCGGAAGAAGTGGTCCGAGAGCATCTACATGTGCCTTCTTCCGGAAGAAGGGCCTCTTCCTGATTCCACAGTGGAGTATGGAATCCAGAGGATGGGGCACCTTCTTCCAGATTCCTTTCGGAAGAATGCCTTTCGTGTATAGACACTCCATGGATTTTTCCGGAAGAAGGCACCGATCTTCCGGAGGATCCTGCATGTATAGAAGAGGCCAGACAGAAAACTGACAAAAGACATAATAACCACTATCACTCCCGGGCGAACACTCTTCACAGAATGATTACACTGTATCTGACCTCTCAGTTCTCACCCTCACAGGAAACTTGCACAATATCTTCAAAAGAAGAACCCGGCGGCTTTCACTCACAAGTTTCCTAACACTAGAAATCACAAACTCAAAAAAGACACAAGTTTTACAGTTTATTATAACAATCTGTAACCCACTAACTCCTCTTTTTTAGTCTTATGACTACTGAGATGTTAACTGGCGCTTTATGTTGGTCTCTTACAATATGGGTAAACTGTTTATGCTAAACAATCTATTCCACCTTGGTTAACAATGTGACATTCTGATTAACTTTCCCAGACCTGAAGGAGAGGTCTGTGTGGCTCAAAAGCTCTTCTCTATCACCAAGAGAAATCGCTCTGATAAAAGATAATACCTAACCCACCATGTGTCTCAGGTAAAATATGAAAAATAAGGTAGCTGTGACAGATTACAGCAAAACACTACTGCCTCATATGCAAATTCAGTTGCTATGTATGCTCAGCATAATTTTTTTCTTTCTTTAACACTCTCTTGGCCAGTAAAATATGCAATACAAAATTGTGACGCCTGCCATGTAACACTAAAAGCACCAACTGCATCAAACCATGGCTACTCCTGCAAAGGATTCTGAAGCAAGGTTTACATATTTTTCTCCCTAGGAGCGGGTGAGTAGCATTGACAATGGCTTTGCCATGGGGAATCTGCATGAATAGTAAAATTCAAAACTTCAGCCTAATTCTCTTCTCGTCTACTTGTACCATTTGAGTCTTTTGTAATCACTGATTGATGATGAGGATGATTCAGTATGAGTTATTTACAAACAGTGGAGGAAGATGAGTGGAAGACAAGATTACTGGCATTGGGATGTGTGTGCTGAGTAGCTTGTCACAAGATTTGAAGTCATATTACTCTTGTGAAGTCACATGGTGACAATGACTGCAACTCCCTCTGAAACAGCAAGGTATGGCAATATATTTATCTTTACATTTTGAGAGGAAGGGTTGGTCGAGGCAGCTATGGTCAGTACATCCTACACAGTTATACACAGTTGAAAACTCTGTTCTCTCCCTCCACACAATGAAATTTCTACTAATGGCCAGGTTTTTTTCTATTCCATTCAAATTATCACAAAGACTACGTATTCTGGCAAAACTTTATCTAATTTTACAAACAGCATTACATCCTCTATTCAGAAACTCAAATCAGAGTTCCTAGGAATCAGTTTTGCTACAGCAGGTGTTTCCTAATGTTTCATTGTACTCATTCTAGCCAACAAGACAAGACACCCCACCCTGCACTGTAATTTTTAGGCACCACAAAACACAAGCCCCTCCTAAACACCTCCCTACAGTAACTCTCTCCCTGCCACATGCCTGCTGATAGTCTGGGACAGAGATGGAGGAAAAATAGTTCTTACCTCTGTACAAGAAAAGCTGAGTGACACAGTCCAGTCGATGAGGGAGACAATCAATATCAGAATATAAGCCAGCAGCCATTTGGTTTTCCGAAATTCTTCCCAACCAATTAAATAACTCTTGAAGGCAAACAGAATTTAAACAATTCTTAAACCATAACAAATTGAGTGGGTACCAAGTCTGTTTCCTTTTCCGTTTGAATACACAGGCAAAGATGTGTTATTTTTAAGTTCTTCCTGGAAATATTTCCCATGGAATGTGGAAAAAAACCTTACACTGAATCCCAGAAGTCTTCTCCTAACAAAGCTAAGTAACAGTCAACAGAAGTTGAAGATGCTTCTCAATTCTTTGAGTAACACACAAACACATGGTAAATTACTTTGTAGTGATCAAAAATGATCAAATCTTCCTTCAAAAGTAGGAAGCATCTAAGGGTTCAAACTTCAGAAATTAGTCTATGAATTGGAGCAAGCTGAACCATTTAGGGCCCAATTTTACAACCCAAACAAAAGTAGCAAAAATACCTGGACAAATAAGGTCAGCAGGCTCTGGCCCTTAGCAACACAATAATTTACCGTCACTCATAGTGGCCTGAATTTAAGGAAATAAGGTTCCATTTCTTGGAAATGCCTCTTTAGTATTGCCCTAATTCTAAAGTATTTAGGGTCTGGTTTTATATTTTATACAACAATGTGAGGTTGCCTTTTTTCCAAAATTGAAAGATATAATCAAACAAACCCAAATTCCAAACCCAAATAAACCTTTCAAATCACACTGTCACCTGAAATACAAAGCAGGGAAGGCAGATCATCTTTACTGTGTTCATCATGAATATGCTGCACAAGAACGCATGCTTCTTACATGCTGTACAGACCAAAACCTTGCTCACCTTCACAGAGACATCAGCTATAAAGATGAAGAAACAAAGCAGCTCTATACTTTCAGTCATGCCACAAGGAGGTGCCCAGGCTGTTCCTCGGTAACGTACATCCGATGTGATAGTGAGAGAGGAAGGGATTTCAATGAAAGCCAGAGCCAAGATTAGAGTAATGGTGAGACTCAGTACCCTGTAAGGGTAATGAACATAAAGACATGATCATAAAGTTAAGTGAGATAGCACAAGAATATCAAATTTTATAATGGTATTAAGCTTAATGCATTTACTGGGCACCATCTGAAAGCACTACATCACACCCCTGGCAATACTGGAATTTTTGTCTGCATTTAGTATTAAAGGGCTGGCCTCAAATCAAGTACCAAGGCTTGGCAACTGTTGCTCTTTTAATGGCACCCACTGGAAAATAGATGAACTAGAAGAAACACAGCTGCTACTGCTGCTATAAACAAAGTCAAGTCTGAATACTAGTGTGTGATCCTGCAAACAGTTAATGCCTGCAGTCTTCACTCATGTGATGGGCTCAATGGAATTCTACACAGTTCTTTGCATGAATAGCAGTTTACAATGCTCAGAACTGTCTCGTTTTGTCACTTTCACATTTGTTCTTCAATTTGATTTGCTAGAAAAGTTTGTTTAGGAATAAAACAACAATCAGTTAAGCAAACTAATAAAAAAAGAGGAAAGAAGTAATTTCAAAACCCACTGCAAACTTAGAGAAATAAAAGGAGCAGAATACCAAGTTCTCACCACTGACAAATTCTCGAATAATACCATTGATAAAGCCACAGGGATTTGGAATCCATTCGGTGATTTATGGAACGATACTGAAGGCAGGAGACAAAACAGAAAAATAATTCAAACACTGTATTTGGTCTCTACCTCAGATAAAGAAAGCAAGCTATCTAAAACCTAAAACAGTTCAATTCTGAGATACTTTAAGCCTTATACCAATGGCAGCTCTATACTTACCCTGAGATCAGAGCTGCAGTGATTGATTGATTTAGTGGGTCTAACAAAGACTCACTAACTCAACTGCCGATCGCTTGCTTGTCAACTCCAGTACTCCACCGGAATAAGAAGCATAAAGGAAGTTGACAGGAGAGTTTCTCCCATTCACCCCACACAGTGGAGACCTCATTATTCACATAGCTGGAGCTGCATACCTTAGACTGACATAGGGCAGGTCTATAATATGGGGCAAAGACACAAAGGATGCTAAAAAAAGAAAAATTACTGTTTGTGTAAAATGAAGCACCCCAATGACTACCTCCTAGCTTGCACACATGTGAAGAAAAATGATATGGGAAAGAAACTGCTTTTATAAAGACCTCTTTATCCAATGACAACAAAATATGTTACTCACATAAATTATACCTTAAGACCCACAGGAAGCAGACATCATTGACATATATAGCTCAGTTTATGGAGGCACAGAGAGGCTAACTTACCTAAACCTATGCAATTCATCAGGAACTGGGAAGGAAATAAAATTCAGGAGTCCTGACATTAGTCTCCTGCTCTATAAACCAAACTCTTACCAAATCTAATAATATCCAGTCATTTAACTGACTTCTTTGGTATGTCTTCAGTCTAAAAAGTGCTGAGCAGAGTGGCTTCTTGGACATGCTGGGAAACATCATGGAGTTCAATAAACTAGACAAAAGCACCCTTTTTATACACACTGCATGACTGTCAACAGAAAATGGAAGGGAGGGACAAAAGTCCCTTGGAACAGGTGGAGTTTTTTGTCATCAAAACTGGCCTTTTCTCATGACTTCTGTTGTGTTGCAGTGTAAGTGTTCTTTGGTGACAAAACAGATTTCTGGGGACACACACATCACACAGAACTGGAAGGGACCTTGGGAGGTCATCAAGTCCAGTCCCCTGCCCTCTTGGCAGGGCCAAGCACCATCCCCACTTTTTTATTTATTTGCACTAGATCCCTAAATGGGCCCCCTCACGAACTGAACTCACAAGCCTGGATTTAGCAGACCAATACTCAGACCACTGAGCTATCCCTCCCTCCCTTGTCAGAGAAAAGGAAATGTGGAACAAACTCATTCTGAAAAGAAGAGGCAGCCTAAATTTCAGACACCCTAAATTTTTAAAAAGTTAGTTCAAGCAAATACAAGCCACACCTCACAACAAGTCTCTTGCTCTTGCTGAAACCCACCTTAGCATTTTATACCTTATGAGATCCAGGGGTTTCTCTGAAGTGTGCTTGGTACTGGGAATGTCCCAGAGTGCACTATATTTGAAGACAGTAAAACTTCCAGACCTGAGGCCTCCCAACTAATGTCACAGAAGTGACCAGGACTCAGAGAAATTGAAAGATGTTATAAAGAGATAAGGGAAAGAAAAAGGACAAACAGAGGCTTCAAGATGTAGTAAATTCAGATAAACTTTGAGAAGTTTGTATGTAGGTTTGCAAGAAGCCAACCATTAAAGTTCACCTACTATTAAGTTACTGAAAGTAGATAGTAACAGAGAGACAGCCGTGTTAGTCTGTACACTAACAAAACAAAAAAGCAGTCATGTAGCCCTTTGAAGACTAACATAATAATTTATTAGCTGATGAGCTTTTATGGGACAGATCCACTTCTTTGGTAGACAGGTTTAGATACAAGTTACCAGGTTTGCTAAAATAATCTCTGTTAAAAAGATCATTTGGAACTATTAAAACAATACACTGAAAACTATTATGTCTTCAGACAAATCTATGGCAGAGATACCACCTATTTTATGATAAAGTGGAGAACCTCACTATCATTAAATTATCCTGTGAAAAACATGAGTTTTCCTAAACAGAGTTTCAGTGTACTAAAATTGCAAATCGCACAATCTAGTGATTTGGAATTTCCATTCACTTTCATAAAGAACATTTCACTGTATGAAGTTAAGCATGTCAGCATATAACTTATGCTGCAAGAATATTCTGCTTAATTTCATCACCCCAAATTACATCAAAAACTAGTAATTATGACTAAAGCTAAAATTTTGTTTATAGATATTTTTAGTAAAAGTCATGGACAAATCACAGGCAGTGAAAAATTGACCAGTCTGTGATTTTTATTAAAAATATCTGTGGCTCAATATGGATTTGCAGGCCCCCATATTGCCTACAGCAGGGCAGCTGTGGTGCGGCTAGGAGCTCTAGAGAGCCGCCCTTCTTCCCCCACGTGTTAAGTGTCAGAGTTCCAAGGTCCTCTGCCAGCCATGGCTGAGAATTGCAGGGGCCCCACCATCACCAATGGCGGCTTGGAGCTGTGGGGTATCTCCACTGCTTGCAGCTCCAAGGCAGTGAGGGGCCATGCAGCCGAAGTCATGGACTTATGTGACCTCCGTGACTAACTCATAGCCTTAATTATAACATTTACCAAATACACAGCACTGTAGGCACAGTCAGAAAGAAACAAATTGTATTCACCTGTATTGCATCTTCAATAAATACTACAGCTTGGTTTATGTAAAGATCATGGTCAACTCCAGCAGCTGCAAGGTCAAAAGAAACATTGGTCATTTACGTTACATGGACAAAGCCTGGCATACCAGTTATTAATAATTATTTATGGCAGCAACTACGCAGCCCCACCATTGTTCAAAACCCCCGTATGTCAAACGCTGTACAAAACACAGAGCAAAATGATAATCCATGTCCCAAACACATTAAAATCTAGGTATAAGGCAAGAGACAATAGAGGGACAGTGACAGAAAGCATAGCACAAAAACCAATGAGATAATAGAACTCAGCACCATAAGCAGCAGTCTCAGCACACCAACTTGCTTACCATGGTTAAATTTTAATCAAGTTTTTTATGTGGATGATGAAGTGATGAAGCTTCCTGTCCTATCTAATAAACAGCAGCTTCACTCAGTGATAGGAAATTAAGAAATCTAGTTTGTTTTTATCATTTACCCTGAGTTTACTTATGCCTCCTCAACTTACACAAGGCCTGAGTGTGGAATGCAGAATGTGGCAGCATGCCAAAGTGAGGGATACAAAAAGTTATCAATTCAGGAAACTTAAAATGCTTTCTCAGTGTCAGAGTTCTTTACAGTCAATAGCTCTTTCTATAAAATTTTCATTATTTATCTCTGATGTGAACATTTGCAGTTACGAGGTATAAAATTTGTGTGGACCATTGGCAATTCCTGAGCAAAAATTAACTATAATAAACTCTTGATATATGCGCAATCAAGGTGCGCATGTCTTGGGATAACGTGACTGCCACCCCTGACAGGAGTGGGAAACTGCACCTGTCAAGGGCTGTAGCCATGAGTCAGGCTGCTGTCCCTGACCGGAGCGTGGAAACCAATCCTGTCAGGGGCAGCAGCCTGACTCTTGCCACCCCTGACAGGAGCAGTTTCACAATCCCCAGAGTGGCAGGGAGCTGGAAATCAGGTAGCAGCCTGGCTCCCAGCTCTCCTTCATTTACAGAGCCAGGAAACTGAGCAGGGCAGCAGCCCTGGTTAGTTTCCTAGCTCCAAGAAGTGGAGGGGAGCTAGGAGCCAGGATGCCCATGGTTCCCAGCTCCCCTCCACTGGCTGGAGCCAGGAAATTGACCAGGCCTGCTGCCTGGTTCCCAGATCCCTGCCACCTGCAGGACCTCAGAAACTGACCAGCTGATCAGTTTCCCAGGTCCCACAAGTGGCAAATGGGGGTGTGGGAACCAGGCTGCCCCTGGTTCCCAACTCTCTGCCACTCTGGGAGCCAAGAAACTGACTAGCCCTTCTGGGCTGGTCAGTTTCCAGGCTCCTGCAACCCCAGGGAAGCCAAGAACCAGGCTGTAGCAAAATTCGAGTTATGCAGAGGTTGCAGAAACAGAACCCTGGAGTAACTCGAGGGTTTACTGTATATTACTCAGAATGTAGAATAAAATCAGAAATATGCAGGGCTGAAAGGGTCATTCTTTAAGTCCAGTGACTTGAGCTGGGGCATGACCAAGTATATTTACACCATCCCTGATGCACATTTGTCCATTCTGTTCTGCTGGGGATTCCACAACCACCATTGGAGCTCAACTACCCTTATAATTATGAAGTTTTTTTCAAATATCTAACACAAACCTCCCTTGATGCAGAGTAAGCCCATTACTTCTCGTCCAACCTTCTGTGGATATGTGGAACAACTGATCCCCATCCTCCTCAGACACTCACTCCTTAATGTATCTTAACACTTACTGGGTTACCCTCAGTCTTCTTTTTTCAAAACATAAGGTATCCAGGTTTTTTTAACCTTTTCTCCAAGGACTTCTATTTGCAAGGTCTATTCAAAAAACATATCCACACAGACAAAGACTTCTCTACAGAGGGTAATTTACCAGCATTACTATTGTTAATTGTTTTTACTACCAGAGTGCTTGGAAGCCCAACTCCTAGACATTGACCCTAATAGTGCTAGGCACTGTACAAACACAAAACATACTGGTATATCTTTACAGCTATACTTCCAACTCCCTGTATGGACACACTTACTGAGTGTAATTTTTTCAGTTTACTTCATTTTGCTACATTATGTTGAGCTACTACATGAGCTACTGTGGCTGTGCTGGAAAGAGGGTGAGGTTCCACAGGATAGGCACGACGCTAACATTGTAACCTTGTAGAAGAACAAAGGAGACAGAAGCAACTGCAACAACTACTGTGGAATCTCCCTCCTAAGCGTCACTGGTAAACTGTTCGCTCGCGTCATCCTTGGCAGGCTCCAGAAGATTGCTGAGAGGGTGTACCCCAAATCGCAGTGCGGATTCCGTGCAGAGAGGTCTACCGTTGACATGGTCTTCTCTCTAAGGCAGCTGCAGGAGAAGTGCAGGGAGCAGAGGAAGCCACTCTACATAGCCTTCATTGACCTGACCAAGGCCTTTGACTTGGTCAGCAGGGATGGTCTGTTCAAACTGCTCCACAAGATAGGCTGTCCTCCACGGTTACTCAAGATGATCCAGTCATTCCACAAACGATTATCGGATGCTTTCAGAATCAGGGGCGGCGTCAAACAAGGATGCGCGCTTGCTCCGACATTGTTCGGGATCTTCTTCGCACCCCTCCTGAAGCATGCCTTTGGATCTCCAACAGAGGGCATCTTGCTGCACGCAAGATCTGATGGGAAACTGTTTAATCTTGCAAGGCTGAAAGCTAAGTCTAAGGTGTGGGAGGTCCTCATCAGAGACATGCTGTTCGCAGACGATGCTGCTGTTGTGTCTCACACACAAGACCAGCTTCAAAAACTGCTGGATCAGTTCTCCAAAGCGTGCAAGGACTTTGGGCTTACCATCAGCCTATAGAAGACAAACGTACTCGGTCAGGATGTTGCTGAATCCCCATCAATCAGCATTGACAACTATACGTTAGAGGTCGTCCATGAGTTCGTTTACCTCGGGTCCACCATCACTGACACCCTGTCATTGGACACTCAGCTAAATAGGAGGATCGGAAAAGCGGCCACAACTCTGTCCAGACTCAGCAAGAGAGTGTGGAATAACAACAAGCTGTACACTCACACCAAAATGCAAGTCTACAGAGCCTGCATCCTCAGCACCCTCCTTTATGGCAGCGAGACTTGGACCCTGTATGCCTGCCAGGAAAAGAGGCTGAACGTCTTCCACTTGCGCTGCCTCGGGCGCATCCTTAGAATATCATGGAAGGACAGAGTGACCAACGCCGCCATCCTTGAGCAAGCTGGAATCCCAACCATGCACACCCTCCTCAGGCAGCATCGGCTCCACTGGCTTGGCCACGTCCACAGGATGAATGATGGAAGGATTCCAAAAGACTTCCTGTATGGTGAGCTAGCCTCTGGCAAAAGACCTCCCGGACGCCCCCAGTTGCGCTACAAAGATGTCTGCAAGAGAGACCTCAGAGAGGTAGACATCGAGCTGGACAACTGGGAAGAACTAGCAGACGACCGCAGCAGATGGAGGCAGGGGTTACACAAGGGCCTTCAGAAAGGCGAGATGAGGATCAGACAGCTAGCAGAGGAGAAGCGAGCGCACAGAAAGCACACTAAGGACTTGCCAGACACCCACCACATCTGCAAGAGATGCAGCAAGGACTGTCACTCTCGTGTGGGTCTTCATAGTCACAGCAGACGCTGTAAATGAAGTCCTCAATTGAAACTATAAAGGGCACGATCCATAGTCTGTGCAGACTTAAGGATGCCTACTACTACAGCACACCAATAAGTTGCCCCATGTAGACATGAAGCTCTGAGTAACTTATACAGCACTCAGTACCAAAATTTCCTTGTCAGGATTTGAGTATTTGATTCGCAGAAGCCTACTGTTCTCAGACAAAAATATCCCCTCCAATAAAAGGGAGAAATGAAAGAAATCTTGCTGGAGTGATTTCTAAGCTACTGACTCTTATCCAGTTGTTATCATGGGCATAAAGGGGTATATTTTCAGTCAGCAAAAGTCAGAGATAAAATCAAAACAATTTATTTAACAGAGCCTCAACCAAATTCCATTCAGATAGCATGCAAAATACAGCTTTTGTGTGTTACTCACATTTACCCTTTTTAAAATGTTTATATATTTTCAAAATTCTGGGCCTACCTTGATCCCACTGAACATAATGAAAAGGTTCCACAAATTGAAATGGGAGAAAAACTGGGTCCTTTCTTTTCCCATGGCTACCTGCAACTATTATTATTACATTCACCAGGGCAGGATCCAAAGCAGAGGGGAAAGCTAATAGTATGTAATGAAACAAAATAAAGCATCACAACATAATAGTTATATTAGAATGGCAATGTATAGGCCACCTAGCCCAGTACCCTGTACCAAGGCAGGACCAAGTATTATCTAGAGAGGTTAAACAAATGTTTATAAGGATTTGTTCTTAAAAAACTCCAACGACAGAGATTCCGCACTTTCATGGGTAATTTGTTCTCTTGTGCTTAACCATCCCGACAGTTGGGAAGTTTTTCCTAATATTGAACCTAATTCTCCCTTGCTGTAATTTAAGACCGTTGTGGAATAATCAATCCAAAATTAATTAACACCATATGTAGGAAGTTATACAGCACTTCCGTCTTTATCTTGACTATATGCCTTGATATCAAGAAATCTTTGACTGTCCCAATAATTAATCCAGTGAAGGGAAACAGAGATAGTCCATGCTTGTGGGGGAAGGAGGAGAAGAGTCCCCACTCAGAGAACAATCGATGCCAGGGCTCAGTGATGCACCTAGCACATGCCAGTGACGGGCTGTAGAAAGCCTGAATTTGAAAAGAGAAAAGCTACATCTATATGAGATAAATTCAAATAGAATTAACAGTTAACTCGACATTACAATGTGATTGTATTCACTGTAAATATCATTAGCTCAATTTAGGAAGCACTAATATTGATACTGTAATATGATTGGAACCAGCTGGGTGTAACATCAGGTTTGAATGTAAAAGTTTGAACAAAGGCCAGTGTGGAAGCACCATGTCTTAAAATCAAATTTATTGCCTCCAGAGATGTCCCATACGTACCCCACAATGCCCCGCTCTGGCTGCTGCTCTTCTGGTGGACAGGAATTAGGTAACAGGAAGACTGGGAATTTCAATTCTGGAACTGAAAGCCCGTGGCTACGGGGTCACATTTGTACGACAGCCTGAGAAATGTCTTTCGCTCTTTGCTATTAGTTCTGTGAGTGCATCTACCCATTACAAATAGCCCCAACATACAGTTCATGGTTCTGTCTCTACCCCTGCTAGCTGAACCCTTGGTAGTTTTTTCTGTACCACTTGGCGCCAGCCACTGCCCACCACACCACATGGCAGCAAGGCTATTGTGGGAGTCGTTCTTGTATAAGAGGCCAAGAAACAACTTCTCTGTGGTTTACATTTGTGCACGCCCTTCCTCCCTCCCCCACAGGTACCACACCATCGGAGTCTTTCCTGCACTCAATCACATCAAGTAGTTAGCCCCCGATCCGATGAAAGGATGTGCCTGCAGTTCAGGGCTGACCATGCTACCAGGCAGCACCATATCCTGGCTTGCAGATGTGAGGGCTCCAAAGGCGGGAAAGATTTTCAGGGGCTTACAGATGCTAAGGGGAAATCTCCCCCAGCAGCTAAGATTTTCAGGGCATTGCTGCTGTTTGGGGGAGGTATCCTTGCAGCTAAGATTTTGGGGCTTATAGTGGCCGGGGGCGGGACTGCTTCCCCCACCTAAAATATTTTGGGGCCTTTCTGCCACTGGGGAGCGGGGAGTCTACCCCAGCAGCTAAGTTTTTTGGGGGCTTTTTGGAGCTGTCTGGTGGGATTACCTCAACTGGCCCCCCACCAAAAATATTTTGGGGACTTTCAGCTGTATAATAGACTGAGAAGCCAAAAACCCTCCCTCACCAAATCTCTTTTTTCAAAACCTTTATTATATACTCTTTATTCATGCTTTTCATTGCCTTTGTATTATTTTCAGGGGATCAGATGTGATCAAGGGAAGGGGGACAGCCATTGGACAGCCAGTTGAGAAGACACACACCTGCTGATTTTTATAAAATCTTTCAGAATTCAGTTGCAACTACAGTTTTAAAAGCAATTCATTTATAGAAGGAAGAGATTTCTGTGCATTTGGTGATCCTTGCTGATGCACCACTTTCCTTCCTTCCACCAGGAAAAAAGGACGTTTGTTAACCACAGGAGGGGAATGAGGGCAATGCAATATGGGAAGATGATGTCAAATGCCAGAGAAAATACCCAGAATGCTATGGGTATGAGGGAACTGTGGGATAGGTTCCCATAATGCATTGCTGCAACAGTCAATGTTTGCCCATTGAGTGTGGCAGCAAGAAGTTGACTATGTGGGGAGCCTGTGGGGAGGTGAGAATAGTCAAATTCAAATGTATAAAATCCAGCATTACAAAAATCGATATTAATAAATTCAAATTTATCTAATCATATAGATGTAGCCAAAGTGTCAACTCCCTGTGATGTTCCTCTAGCTGACAGAAATTCAGTACCAGCATCTCCAAACTATCCCTGCAGGACATGGCAGTCAAGTAGGCGAATTAAGACACTATAAGAAAAAAAAAACCTGATCCCATAGCTAGTATAGCTTTGCCCATATGTCTAGGTCCAATGCATAATGCATCACTAAGCAACATTTACCAACATATTCCCAGATGACTGTGACTGAACAGAATTCAATTTTGTAAAAGGTCAGGAAACAATTTAAAATTTTCACTGCATATCAGTGTGTAACAACCACATATTTTTCAAATAGACCCTGACCTCAACCATGAAGACAAATGCAACAGAGATTAAATTCCTTTAAAAAAATACAGAGGCTGCCTTCAAACTGCACAAAGGGCCTTTATTAGTCTTAACTTGTTAAATCTTAGCTTCCCTATTTCACTCACCACTGAAAAATAAAGGCAAAGTTGTTGTTCAAAGGATTATTGCAAGGAACTCAGGAGAGGGTGGGGAACACTTTGGATGGTATTTTTAAAAGAACCTCATATTGGCTTACTGTAATCAGTAAGAGAGAAATGAAGAGTAATGTTAGGGCAATGCTGAGCACCTTCGAAAATCTCACCCTTAGGTTTTAAAGTAAAATAAATGTGTTTGCAGTTCTAGTAAAGACAGTTTGTGTGTGCTTATGCACTAATATGAATGTGCAACTCAAAGGCCTGTTCTACACTGAGGCCTTCTGGCAGTGGGAGGGCAAAGAGGGCAGTTGCCCCCAGGGGCCCGGAGCTCTGGTCACCGTTACCCCTTTGAAACACAGCAGAGTGCATGTGGGGAAAGGCAGGGCTGACTGTCCTAAGTCCTGCCCTTTCATGGGCCCCAAGCTGGATCCCCCTCACACCTTGCCCTGGGACCTACAGCAGCTGTAGGCATCACTGTTGATGCTCAACTTCATGTAGACAGGGCTACAGTGGTCAGGGATGTTAAAAAAAAAAATCACACCCCCTACTACCATAGCTATGCCAACCCCATAACCCCTGCAGGCACAGTTACATTAAAGAAAGAATTCGTCCATCAACCTTGTTATAACCATCCAGCGCAATGGACTACGTATAGTCACATCAAATAAACAGACAAGCAAACCCTTCCATTGATGTAGGAAGCATTTGAACAACAGTACTACAGAAGCACAGCTGTATCCCCCATAGCGTAGACATGATTGGGCCCAACTCTTCCACTCTTACATGAGCAGCGTTTAACATAAGTAGTGACGCAATCGGGAGTGAGTGGCTTTCAGTTCAAGAGTGGTACTTAGTGCAACACAAAACTGGGCCTCTTACAATTATATAAAGTGCCTTCTACAAAAAGCTTTGCAAGCTAAGACTGGGATTTTCAAAGAAGCCTAATGGAATTAGTTGCTTGAGTCTTACAGAAACTTGATAAGAGTTATAGAGTTAGCCACCAGCTCTTGCTGAATTTCAAACAGGAACTAAGCACCTGCCTGCTTCCCTTTTGGCACCTCTGAAAAATCCCAGCCTAAAGACAGCATGAAATTTGGTTTATACAGTTTTCCACATACCTTCCCATAATATAAAAATGCACTTTAGAAGTCTACATGTTTTCTAAGAAAAGGAAGAAAAGCACTTAGCTCTTCATATAAAATAAACGGACACAAAACAAACTATGTAGATTTGGAAGACTGAAAATAGGTTAAATTTCAAGTCATGTTGCTTTTCATTACTCATTATCCCCAGTCAGCTAGGCTCATCCAAAACATGTACATAAATCCATGGCATTGTGAGACTAAGTCATGCAACATGACAAATCAAATCCATATGCCAGCTCTCTATATATACGATCCGTCTATTGGCGTTAAACCTTATACACCATGGCATGTCTATCCTGGGGAACTGACAGAGCTATCGTATTCCAAAACAGCTAAACTGGAAGTGTTCCATGTGTGGACACCCTACTTAACAATAAACAATCTCTTTACCCTGTCATAATGAAATTTCCAAACCGGTCTAACTGTTCCAGAACAAAATCCCCTTTATTCCAGAACAGAGTGTCCAGACACAGAGCTTCAGTGGCCTTGATTCCACAATCAACTCCTTCATTCATCCTTTTCCACCTACCAACCATCCCTCAGTCCAAAATAATTACAAGTATAACTCTATTGGCATTGACGGCTCTGTTGTACAGCTGCCACCCTGGAGTTGCCAAGTCCTAGGTTCTACAAGCATTCCCATTCCCCATTCTCTGGGCCAGCAATAGGCCGCAGGCAGCCCATCAGGATACTGTGTTGCTAACAAGACAGTTTGTTTACCACTGCTCATGCCAGAGACTGCTGGATTTGACATAAGATTTTTTTTTCCTTACAGGTATTACTACAGCCACACGCAGGTAAAGCCAGAGCAGGGTAAGTGAGGGGTGTGCTGATAGCAAGAGCATCCACCCAAAGTCTGCTACGGTTCAATCAGCACACCCTGAACACTCCAGGTCCGCAAGCGCAGCTAGCAAAACTATCCTGTCCTGGGAGACGGCTTGGTTACAACAATCTTGCAGCCCATTGACATGAAGGAGGGCCACTTACGCGGCCCACCCACTGGCACAGGTTGCCCATCACTGCTCTGGGCTGTCCCTCAGTAGCCCTGGCACTGAAATCTCTGATCTAAAGGATCATTCAAGTCCCATGCTGCAGATGCCTTAGCTCCCAATCACTCCCGCCCCCGGCGGCCATACCTCTGCTTTAGGGGGCAAAGCCTCCTGGGCTGGACCAATCTGTGCGGGGGTGGGGGAGCCACTGACCTACACTTTAAACCTGACTATATGGGAGACGGCTTCAAGCCGGGGTGCTACACCCCTAGCTCCAGCCCCTGTGCTATGGCTCCCCTGGAGGGGCGGGCACCTTACAGGCGCAGTGCCACTCTGCAGAGCCCGGCCCCTGGGCACGCCAGGAAGGGCCCCGGCATCGCCCTGGTCCAGCGGGTCCCTCTGCGAGGCACCTGACCGAGGCTCCCCCCCGCACTCACCGTCCGGGGCGGCGCAGCTGGCCAGGGGCTCGGGGCAGCCGCCGGCCCCGAGGGTTCTCTGGTGCGGACGGCCGCGGCCCGCAGGCCGGGCAGACAGCAGAGGCTCCTTCTCGGCGCCGGCTCCCTCCTCCATGGACAGCGGCGGTTGCGCCCGGCTCCCCGCGACACCAGCACCCGGCCGCGGCGGCGCGGCCCATAAAGGAAAGCAGGAAGCAAAGCAGCGGGGGCTCTGGCCGAGACGCTCCGCCCGCTCCATGTGACCGGCAGCCAGCGGGAGGAGCCGCCTGAGCCCGCCCTTGCGAGAGTGCACGCTGCGCCCCGACCGGCGGGAGAGAGCGGGTATCGCAGGGAGTATGAGCAGGGGTAGGCGGGCGCTGATCTGCGGGGGAAGGGGACAGCGGAGCGACTGGGTACCTACCGTGGCGGCTGTGGTGCCTTGGAGTCCCTGTTCTTGACCCTGTGACTTGCAGCTACCATGGCGTGCTCGCTGCTGTGCCGGGCTGAGCCTTCACCTGGTGCAGGGGAGAGGTGATCAACTCTACAAGCCAGTATCCCGCAGTCACCCCTGCCGCCTTGGGTCACGCTGAGCAGAATTATCAAAACAAAAAGCAGTCAAGTTGCACTTTAAGGACTAGCAAAATAGTTTATTAGGTGAGCTTTCGTGGGACAGACCCACTTCTTCAGACCGTAGCCAGACCAGAACAGACTCAATATTTAAGACACAGAGAACCAAAAACAGTAAGCAAGGAGGACAAATCGGAAAAAGATAATCAAGGTGAGCAAATCAGAGAGTGGAGGGGTGGGGGGAAAGATCAAGAATTAGATTGAGTTAAGTATGCAGACGAGCCCCTATAGTGACTCAGAAAGTTCCCATCACGATTTAAACCATGTGTTAATGTGCCGAATTTGAATATAAAAGTCAGCTCGTCCACTTCTCTCTCTGACTTTTATATTCAAATTCGGAACATTAACACATGGTTTAAATCGTGATGGGAACTTTCTGAGTCACTATAGGGGCTCGTCTGCATATTTAACTCAATCTAATTCTTGATCTTTCCCCCCACCCCTCCACTCTCTGATTTGCTCACCTTGATTATCTTTTTCCAATTTGTCCTCCTTGCTTACTGTTTTTGGTTCTCTGTGTCTTAAATATTGAGTCTGTTCTGGTCTGGCTACGGTCTGAAGAAGTGGGTCTGTCCCACGAAAGCTCACCTAATAAACTATTTTGCTAGTCATTAAAGTGCTACTTGACTGCTTTTTGTTTTGATAGTGTATAGACTAGCACGGCTTACTCTCTGTTACTATTGAGCAGAATTATGAATCTCTTAAAGGGCTGGAGCCTATGGTGCTAACACATGGTTACTATGATTATTGTCTGTAAGGCGGGACCAACAGTATGGTCACAGCTGCACAAGGCAGAAAATCGGAACCCAGTCTAAAAAATATGGTGGCTGACCTATATAACTTTGTTCTCACCCACAGTTGTTTCCTATTCAGAGACAACTTATACTTCCAGCGTAGCAGCACTGCTATGGGCACTTGAATGGGCCCACAGTATGCTAACATTTTTATAGCTGACCTAGAACAACGTTTCTTCAGCTCTTGTCCCCTATCACTCCTCCTCCACTTACGCTACATCGAGAACATATTTATCATTTGGACCCATGGTAATGTAGGAATAAAGTCTGGACACCCTATATGAAGCAAGCAGGAGGGTTTGTTCCACATAGTGCTGGTGGAGTGTCACTTCACTAGGCTCAGTGAACACCATCAGACAATAGGTTACAACTGATTACATAGGTTGCTGATGGGCAGGGGGAAAATAGGGCATGAGTGTTACCCAAGCCTGGCTGGGTTCGAGCAGCAAGATGAAATGAACACAATAGGCCAATAATCTAAAAAGGTTACATAGTGTCCCTCCTCATATCTTACAAACACCTTATCTCTAGTACAAGTGGTTTTCCTCAACAAGTTACTGAAACAAAGCAGTCATTCAGTAACATCTATGTGTCTAATTGGATTAATGAAGCGTCCACAAGAGTAATGATGATGCCTACACAAGGCCATATCCAGGGATGCGTTATCTAAAAGATTAAAGCAAAAGACAGTAACAGCTTAGAGCAATAACACATTTGAGTACCAGCCTTGGATAGCGGAGGAGAAAATGTCATAGCTCTGTTGTCACATGCAGGGCCTCTCCTTGGAATGAGGTTGCTGGGGTAACTATCCCTCCCTCCAAACTCCAAGGCCCTGTCTGAGCTGGGACAACCTTCCCTGGGTCTTACAACTGAGGTGGGGGGTGGGCAGTGGGGTAACTTTCCACTCACGCTAACTGGGTTTCTGAACTACAGGATTATAGGCCTACTCCAGACTTCAGGATTCAAATAGGGGGTCTTTAGCAGAAAGCCATGCCCTGGCCTCAGAAATTTTCATCTTGCAGTAAAGAGACTCTGGCAGAATTCCACAGAGATTTTAATGACCTGCACCCCACCATCCATCTCAGCCTGGACCGTTCCACAAGAGAGCTCCACTTCTTGGACACCACAGTACAAATCACTGATGGACAGATCAATACCACTCGCTAGCGGAAACCCACTTACTTACATGCCTCCAGCTTCCATCCAGCACACACCACATAATCCAGTGTTTGTAGTCAAGCCTTTAGATACAATCACATATGCTCCAACCCTACTGACAGAGACCAAAAACTTCAAGATCTCTACCAAGATATTCATAAAATTTAATTACTCACTGGGAGAAGTAAAAAAATATAGATTCATAGGGCCAGATGAATACCCAGAAACCAATTACTTCAAGATAGGCACAAGAAAGTCAATAACAGACCAGCTATAGTCCTCCAGATCAAACCACTGCAGCCCATCTTCAACAACCTACAACCTATACTGGAACATGATGCTACACTCCGAGAGGCTCTGGGTGAGAGACCTGTTCCCTCCCACAGACAACCGCCTAACCTCAGGAAAGTTCTCACGAACAACCATGGGCCATACCACAATAATACTAATCCTGGAAATTTTCCTTGCAAAAAAAAGCCTGTTGCCAACTTTGTCCACATTCTGGAGATAGCATCACTAGACCTAACCACATCAATTACAGGATTAGGGGCTCATTCTCCTGTAGCTCAATCAATGTTATATATGCTATTATGTGCCAGCAATACCCCTCTTCTATGTATATCAGACAAACTGGACAATCGCTTTGCCAAAGAATGAATGGACACAAAGCAACCACTAGGAATCTGAATACACATAAACCTGTCAGTGAGCATTTCAGTGGAGGGGGCCATACTGTTAAAGACCTGAGAATATACGTCTCGCAACAAACAGACTTTAACAGTAGATTCCAAAGGGAAATGTGAAATGCAGTTTAGTCTCAAATTCAGTATGTTGAGGCTTGGTCATAACAGAAATAGCAATTACCTCACACATTACAAAGACAGTTTTCCACTCGTTGATATTTGCAGTGATCTCAGGTAAGACACATAGTATTTTGCTATCCTCCTCTCCACCCATTTTCCCCTGTCCCCTCAGTCTTATGAAACCATCAGTGCTGTACTGGAAATGGCAGATCTCCAGATCTGAAGAAGTGAGTGTACCCCATGAAAGCTCATCACCTAATTATTTTGTTAGTCTTTAAAGTGCTACATGACTGCTGGTTTGTTTTGTTTAAAAAATCTTGACGATTGAACAGTACAAATGTGACCCTGGAATAGTTCTGGATACTCCAAACCACTCTATGCCTAGCCAGCACAGTATTTCATTTGCAGAAATTATGGGCCAGATCCTCAAAAGCATTTTGGCACCACTAGGGAGTTAGGTGCCTAAATATGTTTGAGCATTGGGGCCTGTGTGAAAGCCTTTGGCTGATATTCAATACATGGCATTCAGTCAATTTCCTTAGAGTGCAGTGAAATGAGGCAAGAATGGACTTACTGTACTGGGATTGACCACAGATGGAATTAAGAACCCCATTTATTAACTGTTGTATCATTCATAACATTTTTTCCAGAGGATCAAAGACTGAATTGGAAGTTGGAAGGTCCTGTCTCTGCCACCTACTTAGTGTATGTCCTTGGCCAAATCGTCTCACTTTCTTGTCACAATTTTTCTGTCTAAAATGAAAACCTTACTGTTTATGCACCAACTTCCCAGGAGGGTTCTGAGAATTAGTGGCAATTCATTGTGTGTGGTGCTTTGAATATGTAAAGGACTTTATAAATTATATTAAAATATCACCCAAAAATCCTGATCCAGACCACAAATTACTATACCAACACATTAGGATGATACAATCACTCCCCTGAAGAGTTTATACAACATGGACGTAAGGAGTCCATGGGAAATTGCACTTTCCATCAAACCCTTTATTTCTTTTCATGCATGCAAGTATTTCCCACCTGGTTATGTGATTCAGGACACTTAAACCTTCTGTCCTCACCACCTCATTCACTCATTGCATTAGATTTCCCCTCTATTGCATACCTTTAAAATTCTAGATTACGTTGCAGGGTTTCACAGTTTTTGCTGGTGTAATTCTTTTCTATGCAGTTTTACCTACAGGTTCAGTTTGGAAAAGAAAAACATATAGTGTGAATCATAATAAAATGATCAATGGGCGATATGTCCAGTGTAATGCATTAAGTGTCTCATCTGAACAAGAGTCTATGTATCTAGATGCTTTAATTTGTAGACATTTAGGTAATTTTATAATATAAACAAATTAAGAGGTCAGCAAGGAACAGATTTTACATTAATAAAATATAGTATTGAAAAGAAATCTTAGAGCTATATGAGAATGTTGGGGGAAATTACTACATACATCCATTCTGGCTAGGTTATTTTTTAGGATGTAGTGTTACCATGGATCTGTGTAGTCCCAGCTGATGGTCAGTTTATTTTAAAACCTGCCCATTTCACTAAAATTGATATGCCCTTCCTTCCTTAGTAATGGGGGAAGAAGAGTGTTTTTCACAAGGCCTGTACCATTAGCTAACTATTGTAAAGCATTTTGGATAAAACAACTATACATAAAAAACTTATCCAGACAAGTAACAGAGAAAAAGCCATGCTAGTCTATATACTATCAAAACAAAAAAGCAGTAAAGTAGCACTTTAAAGACTAACAAAATAATTTATTAGGTGATGAGCTTTCGTGGGACAGACCCACTTCTTCAGACCATAGCCAGACCAGAACAGACTCCATATGGCTATGGTCTGAAGAAGTGGGTCTGTCCCACGGAAGCTCACCTAATAAATTATTTTGTTAGTTTTTAAAGTGCCACTTCTCTGCCTTTTTGTTTTGTCCAGACAAGTGATTTCCATTAAGTTTTAGTAGTAGTTTGGGGACTGCTGTCTCTCCCCCTCCACAGCAGCTACCAACCTGGGGCTAAGAAGGAGGGGGGAATCTGTCTCTCTCTCTCTCTCTCTCTCTCTCTCTCTCTGTCCCTCACAGCCACAGCCACAGCCACTGAACTGGGCTGGGAATGCGGAGGCTGTTCTCTCCCTCCCTCCCCTGCGCTGGCACTCACTGAGCTGGGACTGGGAAGGACGACGGGTCTCTCTCCCCAGCAGCCACAGCCCTGGACCTGGGGAAAGTTGCCACGTTCTCTGGCCACCGGAGCCCTATATGTCCCAAATTCCCCCACCTCCTCTTCTCATCCCACCTACCTCCCCCATCTAGCCCTTAGTCCCCTCCAAGGCCACCATCTTCTTCAGAGTCCAGGCACCTAATTTGCGAAGCCACACTTGCGTAGCACCACTAATAGATGGGTGGCCCTCCATTCTCTTGTGCACAGCTTCCCAGGGACACACCATGGAGGTAACTATCCGCAAACCATCTGAATGGAGTTCAGAACCCCTGATCAAGAGCAATACTTTTCTGACAGGTTCAGAAGAAAATTCTTGCATGTTTGTTCATGGTTCAGGATCTCCAGACTGCATGGTCTGACAGTAATTATTGCAGTGTTGCAGTCATAGAATCATAGAATACTAGAACTGGGAAGACTCTTGAGCAGTCATTCAGTCCCCTACACAAGTGGTTCCCAACTCTTCCACTTCTCTCTCTGACTTTTATATTCAAATTCGGAACATTAACACATGGTTTAAATCGTGATGGGAACTTTCTGAGTCACTATAGGGGCTCGTCTGCATACTTGACTCAATCTAATTCTTGATCTTCCCCCCCACCCCTCCACTCTCTGATTTGCTCACCTTGATTATCTTTTTCTGATTTGTCCTCCTTGCTTACTGTTTTTGGTTCTCTGTGTCTTAAATATTGAGTCTGTTCTGGTCTGGCTATGGTCTGAAGAAGTGGGTCTGTCCCACGAAAGCTCACCTAATAAACTATTTTGCTAGTCTTTAAAGTGCTACGTGACTGCTTTTTGTTTTGATAGTGTATAGACTAGCACGGCTTACTCTCTGTTACTATTGAGCAGAATTATGAATCTCTTAAAGGGCTGGAGCCTATAGTGCTAACACATGGTTACTATGATTATTGTCTGTAAGGCGGGACCAACAGTATGGTCACAGCTGCACAAGGCAGAAAATCGGAACCCAGTCTAAAAAATATGGTGGCTGACCTATATAACTTTGTTCTCACCCACAGTTGTTTCCTATTCAGAGACAACTTATACTTCCAGAGTAGCAGCACTGCTATGGGCACTTGAATGGGCCCACAGTATGCTAACATTTTTATAGCTGACCTAGAACAACGTTTCCTCAGCTCTTGTCCCCTATCACTCCTCCTCCACTTACGCTACATCGAGAACATATTTATCATTTGGACCCATGGTAATGTAGGAATAAAGTCTGGACACCCTATATGAAGCAAGCAGGAGGGTTTGTTCCACATAGTGCTGGTGGAGTGTCACTTCACTAGGCTCAGTGAACACCATCAGACAATAGGTTACAATTGATTATATAGGTTGCTGATGGGCAGGGGGAAAATAGGGCATGAGTGTTACCCAAGCCTGGCTGGGTTCGAGCAGCAAGATGAAATGAACACAATAGGCCAATAATCTAAAAAGGTTACATAGTGTCCCTCCTCATATCTTACAAACACCTTATCTCTAGTACAAGTGGTTTTCCTCAACAAGTTACTTAAACAAAGCAGTCATTCAGTAACATCTATGTGTCTAATTGGATTAATGATGCGTCCACAAGAGTAATGATGATGCCTACACAAGGCCATATCCAGGGATGCGTTATCTAAAAGATTAAAGCAAAAGACAGTAACAGCTTAGAGCAATAACACATTTGAGTACCAGCCTTGGATAGCGGAGGAGAAAATGTCATAGCTCTGTTGTCACATGCAGGGCCTCTTCTTGGAATGAGGTTGCTGGGGTAACTATCCCTCCCTCCAAACTCCAAGGCCCTGTCTGAGCTGGGACAACCTTCCCTGGGTCTTACAACTGAGGTGGGGGGTGGGCAGTGGGGTAACTTTCCACTCACGCTAACTGGGTTTCTGAACTACAGGATTATAGGCCTACTCCAGACTTCAGGATTCAAATAGGGGGTCTTTAGCAGAAAGCCATGCCCTGGCCTCAGAAATTTTCATCTTGCAGTAAAGAGACTCTGGCAGAATTCCACAGAGATTTTAATGACCTGCACCCCACCATCCATCTCAGCCTGGACCGTTCCACAAGAGAGCTCCACTTCTTGGACACCACAGTACAAATCACTGATGGACAGATCAATACCACTCGCTAGCAGAAACCCACTTACTTACATGCCTCCAGCTTCCATCCAGCACACACCACATAATCCAGTGTTTGTAGTCAAGCCTTTAGATACAATCACATATGCTCCAACCCTACTGACAGAGACCAAAAACTTCAAGATCTCTACCAAGATATTCATAAAATTTAATTACTCACTGGGAGAAGTAAAAAAATATAGAGTCATAGGGCCAGATGAATACCCAGAAACCAATTACTTCAAGATAGGCACAAGAAAGTCAATAACAGACCAGCTATAGTCCTCCAGATCAAACCACTGCAGCCCATCTTCAACAACCTACAACCTATACTGGAACATGATGCTACACTCCGAGAGGCTCTGGGTGAGAGACCTGTTCCCTCCCACAGACAACCGCCTAACCTCAGGAAAGTTCTCACGAACAACCATGGGCCATACCACAATAATACTAATCCTGGAAATTTTCCTTGCAAAAAAAAGCCTGTTGCCAACTTTGTCCACATTCTGGAGATAGCATCACTAGACCTAACCACATCAATTACAGGATTAGGGGCTCATTCTCCTGTAGCTCAATCAATGTTATATATGCTATTATGTGCCAGCAATACCCCTCTTCTATGTATATCAGACAAACTGGACAATCGCTTTGCCAAAGAATGAATGGACACAAAGCAACCACTAGGAATCTGAATACACATAAACCTGTCAGTGAGCATTTCAGTGGAGGGGGCCATACTGTTAAAGACCTGAGAATATACGTCTCGCAACAAACAGACTTTAACAGTAGATTCCAAAGGGAAATGTGAAATGCAGTTTAGTCTCAAATTCAGTATGTTGAGGCTTGGTCATAACAGAAATAGCAATTACCTCACACATTACAAAGACAGTTTTCCACTCGTTGATATTTGCAGTGATCTCAGGTAAGACACATAGTATTTTGCTATCCTCCTCTCCACCCATTTTCCCCCGTCCCCTCAGTCTTATGAAACCATCAGTGCTGTACTGGAAATGGCAGATCTCCAGATCTGAAGAAGTGAGTGTACCCCATGAAAGCTCATCACCTAATTATTTTGTTAGTCTTTAAAGTGCTACATGACTGCTGGTTTGTTTTGTTTAAAAAATCTTGACGATTGAACAGTACAAATGTGACCCTGGAATAGTTCTGGATACTCCAAACCACTCTATGCCTAGCCAGCACAGTATTTCATTTGCAGAAATTATGGGCCAGATCCTCAAAAGCATTTTGGCACCACTAGGGAGTTAGGTGCCTAAATATGTTTGAGCATTGGGGCCTGTGTGAAAGCCTTTGGCTGATATTCAATACATGGCATTCAGTCAATTTCCTTAGAGTGCAGTGAAATGAGGCAAGAATGGACTTACTGTACTGGGATTGACCACAGATGGAATTAAGAACCCCATTTATTAACTGTTGTATCATTCATAACATTTTTTCCAGAGGATCAAAGACTGAATTGGAAGTTGGAAGGTCCTGTCTCTGCCACCTACTTAGTGTATGTCCTTGGCCAAATCGTCTCACTTTCTTGTCACAATTTTTCTGTCTAAAATGAAAACCTTACTGTTTATGCACCAACTTCCCAGGAGGGTTCTGAGAATTAGTGGCAATTCATTGTGTGTGGTGCTTTGAATATGTAAAGGACTTTATAAATTATATTAAAATATCACCCAAAAATCCTGATCCAGACCACAAATTACTATACCAACACATTAGGATGATACAATCACTCCCCTGAAGAGTTTATACAACATGGACGTAAGGAGTCCATGGGAAATTGCACTTTCCATCAAACCCTTTATTTCTTTTCATGCATGCAAGTATTTCCCACCTGGTTATGTGATTCAGGACACTTAAACCTTCTGTCCTCACCACCTCATTCACTCATTGCATTAGATTTCCCCTCTATTGCATACCTTTAAAATTCTAGATTACGTTGCAGGGTTTCACAGTTTTTGCTGGTGTAATTCTTTTCTATGCAGTTTTACCTACAGGTTCAGTTTGGAAAAGAAAAACATATAGTGTGAATCATAATAAAATGATCAATGGGCGATATGTCCAGTGTAATGCATTAAGTGTCTCATCTGAACAAGAGTCTGTGTATCTAGATGCTTTAATTTGTAGACATTTAGGTAATTTTATAATATAAACAAATTAAGAGGTCAGCAAGGAACAGATTTTACATTAATAAAATATAGTATTGAAAAGAAATCTTAGAGCTATATGAGAATGTTGGGGGAAATTACTACATACATCCGTTCTGGCTAGGTTATTTTTTAGGATGTAGTGTTACCATGGATCTGTGTAGTCCCAGCTGATGGTCAGTTTATTTTAAAACCTGCCCATTTCACTAAAATTGATATGCCCTTCCTTCCTTAGTAATGGGGGAAGAAGAGTGTTTTTCACAAGGCCTGTACCATTAGCTAACTATTGTAAAGCATTTTGGATAAAACAACTATACATAAAAAACTCATCCAGACAAGTAACAGAGAAAAAGCCATGCTAGTGTATATACTATCAAAACAAAAAAGCAGTAAAGTAGCACTTTAAAGACTAACAAAATAATTTATTAGGTGATGAGCTTTCGTGGGACAGACCCACTTCTTCAGACCATAGCCAGACCAGAACAGACTCCATATGGCTATGGTCTGAAGAAGTGGGTCTGTCTCACGAAAGCTCATCACCTAATAAATTATTTTGTTAGTCTTTAAAGTGCCACTTTTCTGCCTTTTTGTTTTGTCCAGACAAGTGATTTCCATTAAGTTTTAGTAGTAGTTTGGGGACTGGTGTCTCTCCCCCTCCACAGCAGCTACCAACCTGGGGCTAAGAAGGAGGGGGGAATCTGTCTCTCTCTCTTTCTCTCTCTCTCTGTCCCTCACAGCCACAGCCACAGCCACTGAACTGGGCTGGGAATGCGGAGGCTGTTCTCTCCCTCCCTCCCCTGCGCTGGCACTCACTGAGCTGGGACTGGGAAGGACGACGGGTCTCTCTCCCCAGCAGCCACAGCCCTGGACCTGGGGAAAGTTGCCACGTTCTCTGGCCACTGGAGCCCTATATGTCCCAAATTCCCCCACCTCCTCTTCTCATCCCACCTACCTCCCCCATCTAGCCCTTAGTCCCCTCCAAGGCCACCATCTTCTTCAGAGTCCAGGCACCTAATTTGCGAAGCCACACTTGCGTAGCACCACTAATAGATGGGTGGCCCTCCATTCTCTTGTGCACAGCTTCCCAGGGACACACCATGGAGGTAACTATCCGCAAACCATCTGAATGGAGTTCAGAACCCCTGATCAAGAGCAATACTTTTCTGACAGGTTCAGAAGAAAATTCTTGCATGTTTGTTCATGGTTCAGGATCTCCAGACTGCATGGTCTGACAGTAATTATTGCAGTGTTGCAGTCATAGAATCATAGAATACTAGAACTGGGAAGACTCTTGAGCAGTCATTCAGTCCCCTACACAAGTGGTTCCCAACTCTTCCAGTAACACACCGCACTTCAGTGAGACAATTACTTGGCACACCCATTTTGTTCAGCTGAATTGATTGCTCAGGAATGTCACATTTACTGTGGTTACAGTCTTACTAGAGGGGGTTGCAACATAGTAGTGCATACAACAAGCTAAGAGATCAAATGCATTAATGTTTCAAATCCACCCCCAGAATACACCATTGTAGACAGCGAGCACAGACACATTTTCAGGATCCGCTCAGCGCCATGCTAGGGATGCTGAGTGAACAAGTACCCATTGAAAATTTCAGTGGACTACTTCATTACTCACGGGTAGAGGCTGTGGCTCCAGAGAGCAGGCTCCCCTCCTCGCCAGCCCATTGGAGCGAGGACACAACATTTAAACTGTGTCCCGGTTCCAACAGGCTTCCTCCCTCCCTCACCCTTGCCACAGCATTTCCCCTCATGGCTGCTCTACAAAGAGCCACCATGGGGGGTGGGGATTGACAAACTCCACACCAACTGGGACTCTGGCAGCCTTTTTTTCTGAGCCCCCGCTGGCATGGGGTCATCAATTTCCCCTCCCCCATAGTGGCTCTGCAAAGAGCTGCAATGAGGGGAAATTTATGAAATTTCACAGCACACTTGGACAGGTCTCACAACACACTGGTGTGTCTTGGCACACTGGTTGAAAACCACTGTCCTACAGTCATGGCAGGACCAAGCACCAGCTAGAGTCCAAACCATCCCGACAGGTGTTTGTCTAATCTGCCCTTACAAATCTCCAATGATGGAGATTCCACAACCTTCCTAAGCAATTTATTCCAGTGCTTAGAATGGTTTTTGTTACACTTTAGGGCACTAGCTAGTTTGAGCTCATTTTGTGCCCTCACCTTTCTCATTTTGCTCCTACATACTTGTATTATTTATACTCATCCTTTTTAATTTGATCCAGTTTCCACTTTTTGTAAGGTCTCCTTTTTAATTTTGAGATCTTTCAAGATCTCCTAGTTAAGCCAGTTTAAAGTCCTCCTCTCTAGGTTAGCCAGTCTTGATGCAAATGCAGCCTTCCCATTCCTCGAAAGGTGACCCCCATCCCCACCTAGCAGTCCTTCTTGGAATAGCATCCCATGATCAAGGAAGCCAAAGCGCTCCTGGTGACACAGTCCTCGCAACCAGGCATTCACCTCCAGGATGCACCTGTCTCTGACTGGGCCCCTACCTTTGACAGGAAGGAATGAGGAGAACATCACCCCTGCTCCCAACTCTTTCACCCATACTCCAGAGCCCTGTAGTCATGCCTGATCTGTTCAAGGTTATACCTTTCAGTATCCTTCATGCCCATATGGATGAGTAGCATGAGGTAGTAGTCAGTAGGCTGGATAATCCTCGACAACACCTCTGTAATATCTTGAATACGGGCTCCTGACAGGCAGCACATCTCCCAAGAGGACATGTCAGGATGACAGATGGGTGCCTCCGTCCCCCTCGGAAGACAGTCTCTGACCACCACTACCAAGTTTCCACCTTGTAGTGGTAGCAGCAGACCTTGCAGCCTTGGGAGGTACAAGGGTTCTCTGGTTCTCCTGTTGGTCATCATTCCTTATCTCCTGTATTTCCCATATCCAAAATTGCATAATGGTTTCCCAGTATCATGGTGGGAGGCTTGGGAACAGGAGTGGAGCACTGGTTGCTGCCAGAAGTGACCACCTGCCAGAAGTGTCCCCCCAAGCCATCTATTCCTCCACTGATGATGTGTCAGTACTCTTTTATGCGGGAGCAGCTATCGTAACCTCAGCTGTCTCCACATGAATACCGTCCAGTCACTGTTCCCTGATTTTATTGTGTCCCTGATTTTATTTTTTAAAACTCAAGTTACTGCCTTGTGAAAAAAAGAAATAAAAAAGAAGACGGAGGAAAAAAAACATTCAGAGACAAACTGAAGTTTGTGCAATAACCATTTAGGCAATTTTCTTTTTAAGATTGAGCAATAAATTACGTGGTGTATTACTGAATAATAGTTCACCAACCGAGCATGTTGGGCAACAAAGATCTTTTCTATTGAACCAGCCCATGTTCCAACACTAACTTTTCTGAAGGATATTATCCATCTCAGTGGAAGTTGGTCCTGACCCAAACCTCAGATCTGAACTCATATGTCAAATTTTCATATCACTTCTTTTCATAATGGAACAGCCAAAATCTCTGACCTGGACACAGTCCCAAACTCAAAAATTAAAATAGACCTATATGCTTCAATTTTCCACCCAGGGTGCTGTTTTCTAACAACCATTGGCGAGATGTTGCAGTCACTGATCAGGTTTGTAGCCTCACTGACTTTGACACCTATACTTCTGTTCCAGGCATTCTATCAGGTCTGTTTTGTGTACCTGGCCTCAGGAATGATCACTTATGAGTCCCAGAAGAGATGAAAGTGTTTTCATAGGACTCTAGAGAGAGGACTTATCAAAGCAACAGGGCTGGAAGTGTAAATATGCAGGAAGGATAAAACTGCAGACAGCTTATATCTGAACATGCAGTCACAAACACCACCTGGTAATCCAGGATCAACATGATCACCCATTTCCTTAGCTCAGGGAAGGGCAATCAGTGGCCCGTGGGCCACACCTAGTGGGCCAACAGACTTTATTTACCTGAGCATTTGCAGCTCCCATTGGTGGTGCACCATTCTCAACCAATGGAAGCTGCAGAAAGCAGCACAGGCCAGGCGACTGCTTCCTGCAATTCCCATTAGCTGGGAATGGTGAACCACAGCCAACAGGAATTGGCATCCGGTGGCTGCCCCAGGGCAAAACTTAGCAAACAGCCTTCACGCTGCTGACTACTTATCGCCCACCCCTCCCTTAGCTACAGCCTTCTGAACAGCTGATTGACAGACAGATAACGGGACTGTGGCATCTGATCTGAGTTACCCTCTCCACCTCTTTTCTTTCTCTTTTCTGTCCCCAACAATCAGTTCAGAATAAGACCAAGCAAGCCAGAACCTGAATTCCACTTTTAGAAATGATGACATGGTGCTAACATGCATTTATTTAAAAAAACTGAAATATTTTAACATTAAAAAACACCTAGTAGAATTTTGACAGGTATGATCTTTTTCTGTTTAATTTGACATTCCAGTGGGGAAATGGTTGGTACATGGATACACCACATGAATTCCACTTAATACTGGACCAGAAACGGCTCGCCTTAAGTCTTCCATTAACTTCACAGGGAGCAGCAGCAGGCCTAACAGTTTTCTCCACTGGTTTCTTAAACACTGGAGAAATGACATGACATTCCTCTTGGTGAGTTATTGACAGAGTGAGCATGATTAACGTAGCACCTGCAGCAGCTGACCACAGTTACTTCCCTTTACAGGAAAGGGGAAACTGGTGGTATGGCCCTGTGGGAGGTAAATGCTGAGTTGTAGGTGTCTGCTGTGGAAGGGCAACACTGAAAGTGAGAACTTAAAGCAAAACTGATAGCATATGATGGTGTGGTGGGGCTGGGTGCGCTCATTTGCAGTGTATTAGTGTCACAATAAAAAACAAGAAAAGTCTGAGATTTGTCTTAAGTATTTAAAATTCCTGACCATATAGGACAGGGGTCTGCAACTGAAATAGTAGCAGGGGCATTTTTTCAAATTTAGTTGCAAATCAACCTTCAAGATCAAATCTTCAAGAGCCGCAACGCATGGGAACACAAGACAGTCCTCAATAAATAAGGTCAAATTATACTTCTTGTAATCCCTATTTTAAGAACAATGCACACACAATGATTTGTACCAGTTAGAAAGTTAAGTTACATCCATCTCAGGGCTTTACCTGCCTCACCCCTCAAATCTGCCCCTATCCCCAAACTTTACCCCCCACCCCAGGCTTAACCCCTTTCAGGCCCTACCCACCTTCCATCCTCAGATTTAACCCCTCTCAGCCCTAAACAAATCCTCTATGCCCAGGATTAACCCATTTTAGCTCCAAATCACCCCGTCCCCAGGATTAAACCACCTCAGCCCCAAACTGCCCCTCCAACCCCCAGGATTAACTTGTGTCAGCCTCAAGCCCACTTCCCCATCCCCAGGCTTGACCTCTCTCAGCACCATATCCACGCCCCCATCCCCAGGCTTAATCCCTCTCATCTCCAGGGTTAACCTACCTCAGAGGGAGGAGCTCTGCAGGCTGATGCTGCTCCTCCACAGCCGCCACCTCACCCGCCCTTCTTAGCATGGCTGTGCAGCTCCAGCAGGGGCAGGCTTGGCCACCCCTTCCCACAGTTCTCCTGCAGGCTTAGACTCTCCCATGTGCAGAGCAGGCAGCTCCCTGCCCTGCCGGCTTTCTCTTCTGGAGGCTCCCTGCCCTGCCGCAGCTTTCTCTTCCAGGGCTCCCTGCTGCAGCTGATTGCTCAGCAGCTCTAGAGGCTACTGCCAGTTAAAAAAAAATAATTCAATTAATGTAACAGTGGGGAACTGAATTTAGTTTTATTGTTTAAGCAGCAGCAATGCTCTGAGATGCAAATGGCTCATTAAAGAGCCACAGGATGCTGACCCCTGGTGTAGGAGTAGCAGCAGGAAGTCTGCCTGTGATTCTTGCACTCTCTCTCTCCTTTGTAAATTAGAAACACGCTGAAAACACTTGCAGCCAACAGCCGGACACTCCTTCTTTTCGCCTGTGGCTGACAAGAGAGGCAGGAGGCAACAGCTTTGGCAAACGAGTGAAAGGAGAAGAGCTCTGAGGTTACAGGGCCAAATGAAAGTGAAGCGCCGCAGCTAGATCAGAACCTTTGTTTTTCAATTCTGCTGTGTCTGGCTCATTGAGCATTAAAGGAGCATCAGTGGTGCCTGCACAGGCAACTGCATCCAAGTCAAGCTTCTCTCCTAGCAGAGGAGTCAGCAACCTGCAGCTCTGCAGCCACATGCAGCTCTTTAAAGGAGCTGCCATCACTGACTCCTCTTGCAGCTTCCTGCCCTGCTGCCACCAAAATAATGGAACTAAATGTAATTGGTGTTACAGCTGGCAGGAGGAATATGGCCATTAAAAAATTAAATTTAGCTCCATTATTTCAGTGGTGGCAGGACAGGAAGCTGCACGCACTGCAGGTGGGGGGAGTGCTAAACCCTTAGGAGAGCTGGGGGGAGGGGTGGCCGAGTCTGCCTCTCCTGGAGCTGTGCAGCCCTACTGAGAAGGAGGTGGTGGCTGTGGAGGGGCAGTGGCAGCGTGTGTAGCTGGAGCAGCTTGTTGGTTGAGGCAGGTTAATCCTAGGGATGGGGGAGCAGGTTTGGGGCTGAGAGGGGTTAAGCCTGGGACTTGCAGGGAGAGTGTCAGGGTTACAGGATGGGGGTAAAGCTTGGGGATAGGGGAAGGATTTGGGGGCTGAAGCAGGTAAAGCATGGAGATGGAGGGGGGTTTGTGGGCCAAGGGGGGTACAGCCAGAGAATGTGGGCGGGGGCATGCAGCATTGATGCAAATGTTGCTCCTTCCTGCGTAAGAGCCTGTCCCCAGGCACAATGTTTTCCTTGTCCTCATTTGCTCACCAATCCAGGAGTGAAACTAACAAACTTTCTAACGGGTACAAATCATTGTGTGCACACGGTTCTTAAGATAGGGATGACAAAAAGTGCGGTTTGACGTTATTTGTTAGGGACTATCTCGTATTCACATGTATTGCAACTCTTTAAATATTGATTTTGTAACTGAATTTGAAAAACTGACTCTTCTCATTGTTTTGGTTGCAGGCCCCTGTCCTAGAAAAAGAGCAGATAGCAGCAGTGCCTCCTGATTCTGAATGGGGAAGTCAGCTTTAGCCTCCAACCAGGGCTGACTCCACCCTTTCAGGACTGCAGGAAGCAGGGAAACTGCTTATGTCCATTAACCAACTTGCCTGCAGGCTATTTCAACAGCAGAAACTGGCATGAATTAGGCCTAGAACTCCATTCTGGAACATCCTAACATTGTTATGCTTAGAAGTGGACAAACACCATAATAAAATGTAATATAATTAAGAAGTGGCTAAACCTCAAGGCACCAGATGAAAAGGGGAAACACAAAAGTAATACTCCCACCTACATTCCCTTTGTATCTGTCTATAGTTTGGAACATATTTACATGATAGTGAAGTTGTAAAGCTTATAATTAGCTAAGTGCTTGGAGCATATGAAAGGTGCATGTCAGCCTCACTTGAGGCTTGTCTTCATTTTCCCAGAGATCAATCTCCCAGGGTTCAGTTTAACAGGTCTAGTAAGGACCTGCTCTGGGCAGGGAAAATCTTAGCTTGATGCCTTGCAAACAGACTCCTGCCACTCTCAGAAGCCGTGCCATAACTAGCTAATTTTGTGCCTGAGGCAAGAGTATAAAATTGCACCCCCCTCATGTTGCAGGGTGTCTGTGTGTCACAGAGTGACCAAGGGGGTGAAGCGGACAGGGGGTTGCAGATAGGGGAGATTTAAGAGGGAGTGAAAGAGATCCTGTCAGTGCACAGGCTGCTCGGTGACTGAACTAGCATTTGTTGAGAGTGAGTTTGCTTGACTGTTTAAATTTTGAATTCTGATTGCAGGTGATTTCAGTTTCAGTTACAGTTACTGTGGCAGTTGGGATTGTGTGCCTGGGAGATCTGGAACCTTGTTTGAGCTGTTGTTTCCTTGATTGCCTTTGATCAGCCTCAGGATTGGCCTTCCCCTGCGCAACTATCAAGGGGAAGGCCTAACTGAGGGTCTGCAGGCTTTAAAAAGCCAGAATCAAAGCGACCAAGAGAGTGATACAGACGGGGGAGTTTTAAGAGAGAGTCTGACAGTTGGAGTGTGACAGACGGGATCCACTATGGTTAGAAAGACCCACAAGAACTGTGCCAGCACTGCTCCTGTGTCCTCCACCTGCACCTGTATTCAGACAGACCTCCTGACCAGGGATGCCTCCCCCCAGACCCTGGTGTGGTTTTGCAGGGACTGTGACTTGCAGTTCCCACTTACTGAAGTCCAGGCTGGCGGGACCATCCCCTGTGGAAGATGTCTTCTGATGGAATCTCTCACCAGCTTTGTGGGAGAACTATATAGGAAGAGGTGGCTAGGCTAAGGAATATCCATATCCATGAGCAATTCCTGGACAGTATTCATGTGGAGACAGCTGAAGTTAAGACAGCTGTTCCATCACAAAAGACTACTGCTGCACCATTGGTGCAGGAGGCGATGGCTCAGGGGGGACACTTTTGGCAGCTGGTCACTTCTGGCAGTAAACAGTGCCCCACTCCTGCTCCCAACCCTCCCACCAGGAGCCTTGTACCCCCAAGGCTAGGAGGTCTGCTACCACCACAAGGATGAAACATAGGGTAGTGGTGGTCGGAGATTCTCTTCTGAGGGGGACGAAGGAACCCATCTATCATCCTGACACATCATCCCATGATGTGTGCTGACTACCAGGAGCCCAGATCCGAGACATTACAGAGGCATCATCGGGGATTATCCGGCCTATTCACTACTATCACATGCTACTCACTGATATCAGCACAAATGATACTGTAAGGTGTAACCTTGAGCAGATCAGGCATGACCACAGGCTCTGGGAGTATGGGTGAAGGAACTGGGGACACAGGTGGTGGTCTCCTCAATCCTTCCTGTCAAAGGCAGGGGTCCAGACAGAGACAGGTGCATCCTGGAGGTGAATGGCTGCAAGGATGGTGGCGCCAGGAGTACTTTGGCTTCCTCGCTCGTGGGATACGGTTCCACGAAGGACTGCTAAGTGGGGAAGGAATTCACCTTTTGAATGTATTTGGATTGAGACTGGCTAACCTAGAGAGGAGGGCTTTAAACTAGGTTCGAGGGGGACAGGTGACCAAAGCAAGTAAGTAAAAACCTGGGAGTGGCCTTGGAAATGGGTTATAATTGCAAAGAAAAATGAGGGACTAGGCAGAACTGGAAGTGAAAAGGAAATCAGTGTCTTAGATAATACGCAGTTGAAATATTGGTATAGAAGGGTACAACTTACTCAGGAAGAATAGACAGGGTAAACAGGGAGAAGGTGTTGCTTTATATATTTAAAAATGTGCACACCTGGACTGAGGTGGAAATGGATGCAGCACACAGAAGCACTGACAGTCTCTGGGTTATGTTTGTAGGGAATGTGTCAGCAGAAATGAAACGCTGCTAAAGGCTGGGGGGTATGTGTCTCCCAGAGGTCATCTGTATAAGAATGCAAAGGGCTGCATGTGTGATACTGAGGCTGGGAGGAATGTGTCTCCCAGAGTCATTTGCGTAAGAATGCAAAGGTGTGCATGTGTGGTACCTTTCAGGCAAAGCCTAATGAGTAGCAAGTAAGCCATGAGATTTGGTTTATTGTAAACATGTTGTTGTAAAATCACAATTTAAGCTAACACTCAGTGTGGGAGTGTAAGATCTCACCAATGCTCTGGGTTGTTGTGGGGGACAGGGCAGTCTCCATAGCTGCATAAGACATTGATTACACAGGGCTTCCTGCTTTAAAGCATTGTAAAGCAGGAGGGGTACTAGTTAAGCTAGCTTGCTGAGTGCCTTGGCCCTAAAGCTATAAGCTTGGCTTAACTAGCCCTCCCCACCTGTTGAAAGATAGAGCTGAATACTAGGGTGTTCATGAAACCCCACTGAAGGTATTAAAAGCTGAAATCACAGAGTGGCAGCTGGGACCAGGCAGAGCTAAAATCACAAAGTGGCAGCTGAGGCCCCCACAGAGCTGAAATCACAGGGTTCTGCCTCAGGGCAATCCCTAGCAGTGTGATTGATAAGGGAGCGATGATGGTGACCGGCAGGCGGCCGGTAGGAGGAGCGGCGGACGACGGCGACCGGTGGGCAGCCGGTAGGAGGAGCGGCGGATGACTGTGACTGGCGGGTGGCTGGTAGGAGTGGCGGCGGTACCGGCCACCTGCTAAGAGCAGCGGCAGACTGGCGGGTGGGTGGTAGGAGGAGTGGCGGACGACAGTGACCGGTGGGTGGCTGGTAGGAGCAGCAACGGACCAGCGGGCGGCCGGTAGGAGCAGCAGCAGATGACAGCGACCGGCGGGCAGCCGGTAGGAAGAGCGGCGGACGACAGCGACCGGCGGGTGGCTGGTAGGAGCAGCGGTGGACCAGCGAGTGGCCGGTAGGAGGACCAGCAGACGATGGTGACCGGCGGGCAGCCAGCAGGAGGAGCGGCCACAAGGTGGCAGCAAGGGAATGCTGCAGACAAGTGGACAGCTAGTACTTCCCTGGTGATGTATCTGTGGGCTCTGGGTTCGGGACTGCACCATGGGAGGTACACCCTGTAACTGTGTGTGGGGTAAAGGGCCAAGAGCCCCAGCAACAGACTTGGTTCTACTGCATATGGGGATGGTATCTTGGTAAAGGGGTTTGTCTCTTCTTTGCTATACTGCATCTGTCACTGCAACCTTGGGGTAGGCTATGGTCATTAAACAAGCTGTTTCTATCTTAGACTCTGTGCTTAAGAGGGGGGGAGAACCGCCTTACAGGCACCCAGCATGTGGGGAGAAATTGTCCCAGGCCACTGGGTGGGGGCTCGAGCCGGCTGGTTGTATCCTTGACAGGAAACCCCCCAGGGCTGTGTCTACACGTGCCCCAAACTTCGAAATGGCCATGCAAATGGCCATTTCGAAGTTTACTAATGAAGCGCTGAAATGCATATTCAGCGCTTCATTAGCATGCGGGCGGCAGCCGCGCTTCGAAATTGACACTCCTTGCCGCCGCGCGGCGCGTCCAGACGGGGCTCCTTTTCGAAAGGACCCCGCCTACTTCGAAGTCCCCTTATTCCCATCAGCTCATGGGAATAAGGGGACTTCGAAGTAGGCAGCATCCTTTCGAAAAGGAGCCCCGTCTGGACGCGCCGCGCAGCGGCAAGGAGCGTCAATTTCGAAGCGCAGCTGCCGCCCGCATGCTAATGAAGCGCTGAATATGCATTTCAGCACTTCATTAGTAAACTTCGAAATGGCCATTTGCATGGCCATTTCGAAGTTTGGGGCACGTGTAGACACAGCCCCGGAGTTGAACCCGGCCCTTCTGGCAGGCACCTGGCATTACTAGAAGGGTTACATGTTAAAAAGGGTAAAAACAAGGATGATGTCATATTAAGGATCTACTACAGACCACCTAGCCGGGTACAAGAGGTGGATGAGGCTTTTTCTAAACAGCTTAACAAAATCATCCAAAACACAGGGATTTGGTGGCAATGGGGGACTTCGACTATCCAGACATATGTTGGGAAACTAACACAGCAAGGCACAGACTATCCAGAAAGTTTTTGGACTGAATGGATCACAGTTTTTTATTTCAGGAGGTGGAAAAAGCTACTAGTGGGGAAGCAGTTCTAGATTTGATTTTAACAAATAGGGAGGAATTTGTTGAGAATTGGAAAGTGGAAGGAAAGTAGCTTGGGAGAAAGTGACCATGAAATCATCGAGTTCATAATTCTAAGAAATAGTGAAAAGAAGAGCAAAATAGAGACAAAGGATTTCAGGAAAGCAAATTTTAGTAAACTCAGATAGTTGATAGGTAAGGTCCCATGGGAAGCAAGACAGGAAAAAACAACTGAAGAAAGTTGGAAGTTTTTCAAAGGGAGATTATTAAGGGCCCAACAACAAGCTATACCACTACACAGGAAAGACAGAAAGTATGGTAAAAGACCACCCTGACTTAGCCAGGAGATCTTGCAGGATCTCAAAATCAAAAAGGAGTCATATAAAAAGTGGAAATTAGGAGAAATTACAAAGGATGAACATAAGCAAACCATACATGATCTGGACAAACTGAAGAAATGGTCTAAGGTAAACAGGATGAAGTTTAATAAGGACAAATGCAAAGTACTCCACTTAGGAAGGACCAATCAGCTTCATACACACAAAATGGGAAGCAACTGTCTAGGAAGGAGTACTGCGGAGAGGTATTTAAGAGTTAGAGTGGACAACAAGCTAAATATGAGTCAACACTGTGATGCTGTTGCAAAAAAAGCAAGTAAGATTCTGGGATGCATTAGTAGGAGTATCATGAGCAAGACACGCGAGGTAATTCTTCCACTCTACTCTGCACTCATTAGACCTCAGTTGGAGGATTGCGTCCAGTTGTGGGCACCGCATTTTAAGAAAGATGTGAAGAAATTGGACAAGCTCCAGAGAAGAGTAATGAGAATGATTAAAGTTCTAGAGAACATGAGCTGAAGAACAACTGAAAGAACTGCACTTGTTTAGTTTGGAAAAGAGAAGACTTCAAGGGGACATTGGTTTTTAACTACCTTATAGAGGGTTACAACGAGGAGACAGAAAAATTGTTCTTCTTGACCTCCAAGAATAGGACAAGGAACAATGGGCTTAAACTGCAGCAAGGGAGGTTTAGATTAGACATTAGGAAAAACTTCCTAACTGTCAGGGTGGTTAAACACTGGAATAAATTGCCTAGGGAGGTTGTGGAATCTCCATCACTGGAGATTTTTAAGAGCAGGTTAGTTAGACATCTATTGGGGATGGTCTAGACAGTGCTTGGTCCTGCCAGGAGCACAGGGAACTGGACTCGATTACCTCTTAAGGTCCCTTCCAGTTCTAGTATTCTATGATTCTATTATTATTGCCACCTTTACCTCTGCCCTGACTTCAGAGTTGGGCTTCCAGAGAGTAGTGGCCATTAGCTGGGCACCCAGCTCTGAAGGTGGTGCCCTTTCAGCAGCAGTGCAGAAGTAAGGGTAACAATACAGTATCATACCAAGCCCTCCATTAGTCTGCATTGCTGCTAGTGTTGGTTCTGCCTTCAGTGCTGGACTCTGGGCAGTAACCTGCCCCTCTCCAGCTGCTCAGCTCAGAAGGCAACAGCAGCAGTGTAGAAGGGTGGATGTACTTTCTTGTAAGCTGTGCAGCTTTCCAATAAGCCTTTCTCTGGGATTTAGGGCAGCAGTGGAGAGAGATCTCTCTACCTAAGCCCTGAAGCTGCCAAGGCTGGCGAAGGGGGGCACCCTTCCTCACTGGCCACAGCTGGCAAGAGGGAAACCCGTCCCTGCCAGCCCCTGCAGAAATCTGTCCAGGTAAACCTGAGCCTCAGCTCTTACCCCACCTAGCCTCGAGCACCTTCCTGTACTCCAAAGCACTAATCCTCAGCCCTATACTAAAGCCCACACCCCTAGCCCAGAGCACCTCCCCAACCCCCTCTCTTGCACCCCAAACTCCTCATCTCCAGACCCACCCCAGAGCCTGCACTTTCCCAGCCAGAGCCCTTGCACCCCAACCCTCTGTCACAACCCTGAGCTACCTCCCACCCTTAGAACCCCTTGGCCTTACTCCTGCCACATGAACTTTATGTGCACCAATATGAAGGTGATGTGTCATCCATCAGCTCCACAATGGAGGTGTACATAAAGAGAATTCATTCTGCTTGGGGTGGGAAAAGTTGAGGGGGGAGCACTGACTGCAACCATACCCCACAATAACCATGTGACATCTCTCCCCCAAACTGCTTTTTGGTTACAACCCCAACATTTTCAACACTGAAATTTGAGATTTAAGACAGCTGCAATCACGGAATTTACAGTTTTTAAAATCCAGTGACCACAAAACTGATCAAAATGAACCATGAATTGGGTAGTAACCTAGTAACAGTAGAGGTGTTAGAGGAGACAGCCATCCAGAGTCATCAGCATTTAGTAACTGCACAGTACAATTCTGATCAGAGCAAATTCTGGTTTAAAACAGCAATAAATCAATCCAGTGCCAACCAAAGGCATGTTCTACTATCATCACAAGAGGAGAAGAACTCAGATAATTTGAACATTAGATAATTTGAGTGACATGAAAGAGAGTGTAAATAAGTTCATAGGGAGTCACTATAGTTATAATACTAATGTGAGACCTCATGGTTTCCTTCTGGATTAGCACCAGCAGGCACAGTACCTGGAATGTTACAGGCACAAGATTACATGCATGTTCTGCTGTTACTACTTCTTTAAGAAGAAAGAGCACTCCCTCTTGGTGCTGCTGATTCCTGAAATGTTTCTCCTCTCATCCAGACAAGAAGCATTAACTCTCCTCACCTTTTCAGAGTTACTTCCTTGGTCCAGTAACCCTCCCTCCTAGGAGAAGGCGCACCTTTTAGGGGCTGTTTGTGGATGAGCCACAAATACAGAGACCCAGCCAGCACAATATTTTTGGTTACATGAAGATAACACTGCATCCCAGAAAGTAGGGTTAATAGTCTGATGTAAATTATCACAGATTTAAAGTTTAAAAACTCAACATGCCCGCATGTTCTTCGTCTAGTTCAACGATAAGGCTTATATACATCATACAGACATAACTTACAAGGAGCAGGGCTGTGATCTAGAGTGAGTCTTCACAAATGGGGAACTGGGAAGAAAAGCATTCTGAAGATACTCCTCTGTATTTCACTGCTCAGCCTCCCTATAGCAGTTGTCTCTGAAAGCGATCAAGTGAACCCCAAACTCACTAGCCAAGGGGTAGGTTGTACTACCTTAACTCACTTTGGCCATGCCTACACTAGCCCAAGTCTTCGAAATGGCCATGCAAATGGCCATTTCAAAGATTACTAATGAGGCGCTGAAATACATATTCAGCACCTCATCAGCATGCCAGCAGCCGCAGCTCGTCAAAATTGCCACTAGTCGCTGCTGCGCAGCTTGTCCAGACGGGACTCCTTTTCAAAAAGACCCTGGGAACTTCGAAATCCCCTTATTCCTATCAGCAGATGGGAATAAGGGGATTTTGAAGTTGGCGGGGTCCTTTCAAAAAGGAGCCCTGTCTGGACAAGCCGCGTGGCGGCAAACCATGGCAATTTCGAAGAGCCGCGGCCACCAGCATGCTAATGAGGTGCTGAATATGTATTTTAGCACCTCATTAGTAATCTTCAAAATGGCCATTTGCATGGCCATTTTGAAGATTTGGGCTAGGGCAGACATAGCCTTTGGCTCACGTGAAAAGAGAGTGCTGACTAAAAGAACCATAGGGTCAAGAAAACTGCACGTTTGTATTGAATTAAGAACGGGAGATTGAAGCAAACTTCCATTTTGACACACACTGCATCTCCTCCTCCCCAGTATACTGTGTGTGCATATATTTAAATGATTTTTGCCACTGTTTTCTACAATTTCTACTTATGAAGTCTCCTTATGTTGTTAACATAAAAGTTACATGAGTTTGGGATCACTTCCCCCCATATTTCTAGGGAGTTTCTCTCCTGCAAGGACCCCTCATGCAGCGCTGAGATGCAGTTGGCTCTGGTGTGGAACACAGGGAATGGCTATACAGGGACCCAGCACTGAGATGCAGCTGGCTCTGGGGTGAGGTGTGGAGGATTGTTGTACAGGGACCCCTCGCCTGGCATGGAGATACATCTGGCTCTGAGATGGGGCAGGGGCTGGTTACCTTGGAACACCTTCCTTGGCACTAATGTGCAGCTGGCACAGGGGGAGGGGGCACAGGGAGCTGGTTACACAGAGACCCTTCACCTGGCACTGAGATGAAGCTGGCTCTGGAGTGGAGCATGGGGACGGTTATACAGAGACTCCACACCTGGCACCAAGATGCAGCTGACTCTGGAATGGGGTATGAGGAGGGCTGGTTATATGGGGAGCCCTTGCTCACCTGGCTTGGAGATGCTGCTGGCTGCAAATGTGGCTGGCTCTGGGGTGGGGGACAGGGGCCAATTACATGGGGTATCCCTCCCCTGGCACTGAGATGCGGGTAGCTCTGGGGTGGGGTGGTTATAGGCAGACCCCTCCCCTGGCACTGAGATGCAGCTACCTCTGGGGTGGGGTGGTTATAGGCAGACCCCTCCCCTGGCACTGAGTTGCAGCTGAATCTGGGGTGGGTCTCAACTCTGTCTCTTCAGCTGCCCCTGGTGGCACCCTACCCCTACCCCCTCTCCCACCCCCCGGTGACTCACTGGAGCTGCTGACGGAGCAAGCTGCACCGCCCCAAGCCAAACTAACCGCCCACGTGATGCAAGCTGTCTGCAGTCCGAGCCAGCCATAGGAGCCACCTCTGCCACCACCCTCGTCCCACCAAGTGGTGGGATGCATGCGCAGAAGGGAGGAGGGCACTCCATGTGTGCAGCTCTAACGAGCTGTATTCACCACATTACTCTGTCCAGTTTGCCACATGTGGCGAGCGGGCAACATATTGGACACCGCGAGTCTGTAGAATGAACAGAAAGCTTGTCAATCTCAGGAGACTGAAGGCTAAAAGCAAGACCTCCATGACCTCAATCATGGAGCTCCAATATGCAGATAACATGGTTTCTCTTCTCTCTCCATGAGCCCTTCGTGCCTTCCTCAAAGCATACAAGAATCTCAGCCTCACACTGAAAATCAAAAAGACCAAGGTGCTCCACCAACCATCACCTAAGGGACCATCTCATAGACCATCTACTGAAGTCAATGGAGAACTGCTGGAAAACAGGGTGCATTTCCCATACCTTGGAAGTCGTCTTTCCACTGAAGTCCACACTGATGCAGAAATCCAGGATTGTCTGAGCTGTGCAAGCTCTGCTTTGGCCTGCCTGAGACAGAGAGCCTTCGAAAACCAGGATATCTATGCCAAGACAAAACTCCTTGTATACCACACAGTGGTTATTCCAATGCTACTGTACATGTGTGTAACCTGGACAACATACAAGCATAATTTGAAGGTATGTTTTACTCTGCCTCAGGAGGAGCCTAAATGTCTCTTGGGAGGACAGGTGCACAAACAATAGGCATCCTGGAGGAGTCAAACATGACCAGAATTGAAGCCATTATCATTCATCAACATCTTCATTGGATTGGTTGCGTGATTCAGCTGTCCAAACAGTTCCTCCCAAAACATATTCTGTTTTCCAAGTTGGAGGAAGAACAGAGGAGTGTTGGGGGCCAGAGGAAGTGATATATAGCCATGCTGAAGTCACATATGAACAAGTGCAGCATCAGTATCAACACTTTGGAGAACCTTGCCCAGGATCATCTCCAGCGGGCAGCAGTAACTCGTCAGAGGGTGGCATGTTTTGAGAGGTCCCACCGCAGTGCAGACGAGGAGAGACAGAGAAGAAGAAAAAAGAGTGGCAAAAACTGCCCTGCTCCCCTCTAAAGAGTACTAACTCCTCCCCCTTCTGTGATAAGACCTGTGGCTCCAGAGTTCAGCTGATCATCCATCAATGGACTCACAAATAGAAGGGTGATATGAAGATGTCCCTACTTGTTATTGAGTGACTGCCAATAAGAAAAAGAGCAAGGACTCACTAAATTGACCACTGATAGTGGCTCTTTCCCCTTTCTACACCCCCAGTCAACTCTGGTATTCCACTGGGTTGTGAAGAGTAAGGGAAATCGATAGGAGAACTTCTCCCACTGATTACCTCAGTGCGGAGTTGGGTATCTTAGGTTGACTTTCTCCAGTAGCGTAGGCCTGACCATAGTGACAAAACAGGCAAGGAAAGCAACCACTTTCACTTACTTTCTGACAGCAGTGAACCCTCAGCATTGGACAGCAGCAACAGGTGAAGTGGGAAAAGAAATGTTGTCCCCAACACCAGGCTTTTGCTCATCTTTTTTCTCAAAGATGCTGGGCACTGAGGGAACATTTTTCATGTCATGTATACTGGTTCTTGTTATAAAACATCAAGATGGAAAAATGGACGTCGGCCAAATTTTATTTGCAGTTCCTCTTTTAATAAAGCTTTGCAGATAAGAATGGCGTAGCTTTTTATCTGAGAGTGCATTCAGCATTATATCAACTACGCATTACACCTATTTTAGGAATGACAAAACAAACTTACAGAGGTTAAAGTGAATTTCAAATGTTACACAACAAAGAACTGGCAGAGCCAGAAATAGACCTTAGGATTGCTGACCTGGGCCACATTAAAAACTACTCATGTATGTAAAATTTGTCCAGACTCAAATACCTTTTCGAATTAAGATCTTAGGTTTCAAACACTAAACCAGATGAGTTAGTTAATTTTATATAAACAAAAATGTTACCAATAGAGCCAATTAGTATTATAAAATGTGAATTTATTACATAATGAAAAATATTTTCACAGCAGCATGTGCCAGAGACAATAAAGATTTTTAATTTCAGTTCAACATGTTAGACAAAAAACACATGCAGACTATTCATAAGGGCCAGTCAAATTTTATATGTGTACACACACTTTCACACACAAGCCCTGAGCTTGGTTTCTATGATTGCAGGGATCATATCACTTGTTATTTCCATGCACGCAGACAACCTATAGGTTTTGTGAAAATATTAATGAATTGAGAATGATAAGTCATCCAAAAATTAAAACCCAAAAATCCAATATTTATTTTTATACTGTAAAAGCTTCAGCCAAGACCACGTAAAGTATGTGACCAATCATACTCCACGTACAAAGAGCTCAAACAAACCATTCAGAATCAGGAACAATATGGCTTTATTTGTCCAAACTAATTTGAGTTTGATTAATTACAAATATAACTGGTAACAAACAGATAGACCAGTTCTGTAGTCTGTTCAAACACTGGAATGTGCTGATCTTCAGAACATACTCTATCCTTGTTCTGTTTGTAGACGAGGTTACATTCTTCCCTATGGGGAAGAGCAACCCTGCCATGGTTAACCTTCTGGAGTTTAATTTAGGGCACCTAATAGGGACACGCTAAATCAAACTTACAGGGTGCATCAGCGCCAATACTCTTGTCCCCACATTAGTAATAAGTACCCGCTTCTAAGGGCAGGTCTACACTACAGTGAAAGATCAAATTAAGGTACGCAATTTCAGCTGCATTTACTACATAGCTAGAGTCTGCTGAAAGACTGAGGGGCAATTTGATAGCAGCCTTCAACTTCCTGAATGAAGGTTCTAAAGGGGATGGAGAGAGACTGTTCTCAGTGATGACAGATGGCAGAACAAGGAGCAATGGTCTGAAGTTACAGAGGGAGAGGTGTAGGTTGGATATTAGGAAAAACTATTTCACCAGGAGGGTGGTGAAGCACTGGAATGCATTATAGAGAGAGGTGGTGGAAACTCCATCCCGAGAGGTTTTTAAGTCCCCGCTAGACATGGTCCTGGCTGGGATGATTTAGTTGGTATTGATCCTGCTTTAGGCGGGAGGCTGGACTATATGATCTCCTGAAGTCCCTTCCAGCCTTAGAATTCTATGATTCCAGAGCTGATGTACCTTAATTCAGGCTTCCACGCTGTCTCCGCTAAGGGAGGTAGATGGGAGTATGAGCTCCCGTTGATTTCTCTTACTTCTAAACCAGGGGCATGACTACTGGCACTGATGCAGGAGCCCTGTAAGTTCAATTTAGTGCATCCCTACTAGGCACACTGAATCAAACTCTGGCAGATCAACCACAACAGGGTTGATCTTTCCTGTAGTGAAGACATATGCTAAGTCTGTAGTATAAAAGCGGAAAGTCGTCAGTCCATATCTTCAAGTACAGGCTTTCCTTCCTTACTTTCTAGATTGTAAACCTGTAAGTAAACATGGTCCAGAAGTAAAAACAAATGGCATCTAATTTCTTCTATTAAATTAAGATTTGCGCAAACAGCTGGTGTAATAAACAATGAACAGAGGAACAATAAGCCATAGGCTGGGTTCTCAGCTGTGCCCAATCCCTACTCCTTGGAGCTGGCTCTGCCTCAGCCCAGGCCCCAGTCACCTCACAGCTGCTCAAGGCCCATTTTGGCAGTCAGGTAGCAGTAGAGTACAGAGCTCCAGCCACACATCCTTCTTTCCAAGCCAGATCCAGGGAAGGTGGTATCAGAGCTACACCATGTGGGAATTTCCTCTCATTGATAGCTGTATCAAGGTGACAGACCCTTTGTACTAGACGATGAAATGAGCTATAACAGCAGGTCTGGTGAATCTGAATGAAACTACTGTACCAAGCTCTCTCCAATTAAAACTTTGTCACTGGGTTTTGTGCTATAAACACAGGAACACAATAGTCAACACACTGTCCCAGACAATGATTCTCTTGGGAATTATCACTACGTGGTCTGTGAACACAGAGTTTCCAGGCCAACGGAAACTTTTAGTGCACTCACTTCTCAAAATAGACTAGCTTTGACTTTCACTATAACAAGAGGCCCTTATTCCCAGTCTCATGAAAAACTTTCTGAAAGTTACCAGCACAGGCTGCTGCTGTAACTAATTCGATAAGCAAAAACTAAGGAATGGATTTCTTTTTTAAACAAACACCTGCAGGCACAAGTCCTATTACAGAGAACCATATGCCAATACACTGAGTCATTACAAGTCTAAGTGATACTCGCTGTGCCCATAAATAGTCCCAAGCACAAAATGAGGCCAGATTTTTAGAGTCTGACCCTACAAACATATCAACTCCAGTTCCCCCTGAAGCCAAAAAGAGTTGGGCTTGAATGGGAGAAGGCCCAAAATTATGAGTTGTATGGTGATGCTAAAAAAGGAATGCAGCATATGGTTCGTTTTATTCCAGGTTTCCAGGGAATTAGATTCTATTCCTGCATGCCTGACATTTCGTACAGGTGGCAATTAATAATTTATTGTGTATGTAAACATATTCTTAAAAGCAACTGAAATATAAAATCTTTGGCAGTGAACACTCAGACATGTTAAAATTTTTCAGCCAAGCACTTTGGTAAAAGAAAATGTAATGAAATAATATTAAGGTTGTGACTGACATCCACAGAAAGTCAAGCAAGTCATTGTTACATCTACCACTTAATCCCCTACACCCCACACAGTGGCTAGTCTAAGAATAGTTGCTTTTCCCAGGTATCCAAGGATAAATTAATCCTTGGTGTAATTCCATTGACTTCAAGGTTCAACAAGGGGGGATACTGTAAAGATACACAGACACCTTTACTCTGAATTTCCTACCTCTTACTGAATTTGTCAGACTATTTTAGGTCTCTACCCTGCAATCAGGTCCATGTAGATAAACTCCTGTTTACTGTGTGCTGGCCTGTTGACTTCATTGGGGCTCTGAATGGGCACAAAGTCCATGAACATCAGCAGTCCCCAAACATTTTAGGGTTGTGCCCTAAAAACCTTGTTCCCTCCTGCTCCAGAGCCATGGCTGAAGTCAGGTGGTCTGGGGACACATGCACATGGGTAAAAAAGCTGAGCCTGTGGCCAGACTCATAGCTAGGACTAGGGGCTGAGGCCAGAGCCAGGTTTGGAACCCTGGCCAGGTTGTAACTGGGGGCTGGGGTTGGACTGGAGCAGAGTAGGGCTGGGTAGCATTCCCCTCCCTACTGTTGGGCTGCCTCCGGTCCCACCACCCTCCCCCAAACATACCTCCGCATCTCTGTGACAGGAGCATTTAAAGTTATTATATTCTCCAAAGAATTAGATCATAGGAATCTTGCTTCTGTAGACGTACTGTAACTGGACTTATCCTCTCACAAGTCATTTAAAATACACCTAGAGAAGAACTGAACCATGCTTACCTGTTTGTCTATAGACCTGAACTGCCAGGCCCAGGAGGAGTTGTAAAGGAAAGGTCTCAGGTCAAATCGGTTGTCATCAGGACTGTAGTTTTCAGCATGATAGGCAGGGGTGAGGGTGGTCATTTTATGTCTGTTAATGGAGTACATCCTGAAAAAATGCTTAACCTTGGATGCCACCTGGTATACAAAACACAGACTCAGGTCAACTGAAATGTCTCAGAACTTAAAACACAATTCTAGATGGCAAGTTATTCTGGAAAGAGCTAATTCACAAATCCCAATTTATATATATCAGTGACCACTATTAACGTATCTTACCACAAAGGAAACTAGTCATATTAGCTAGCTAAACATAGATAGCTGGGTTTGCACTGATTGGGATAACCTCATGATGACTTGCCTGGCTCGTGCAAAAGTTGCAGATCTCCTGAGACGTTTAGATAGATTTATGTGTGTGCTGGGGAGAAGCGAGTGCTCCTGGTACATGTAAGTACCAACAGCAAAGGGAATGATAGGCGAGGAGTCCTGGAGTCCCAGCTTGGGCTACTAGGTAAGAAACTGAAGTCCAACTTCCATGTTAGAATTCTCTGGAATGCTTCCAGTTCCAAACACAGGGCAAGTCAGACAAGCAGAATTGTTGGGTCTCAATGTGTGGATAAGATAATGGTGTAGGGAGGAGGGGTTTAGATTTATTAAGAACTGGGTAAACTTTGGGGAAAAGGGGAACTTATACAGGAAGGATGGGCTCCATCTTAATGAAAATGGAACCAGACTGCTGGCACTCAAAATTAGAAAGATCATACGGTAGCTTTTAAACTGAGGGCTGCAGGAAAGCAGAGTATGGGGTTTGGACAGAATTATCTCTCAGGGGGATGTTCTATTAATGGAAATTCTCTACATCCTAGTAAGCAGGAGAGGGTAGAGTATGGTGAAATACAGGTAGGTTCTGAACAGAAACAGTCACATGAAAAAGAGTCCTATACAATTGCATCATGTAATGGCACATAGCTAAAAAGTGACAATTTTAAAATGCTGATATAACAATACTAAATAACAAAATGAATGAGAGGCATTCTAGGTCATCAAGTCAGGATATTGACTCAATAGGCATCACAGAAACTTGATGGAATGAGGGTAATCAATGGGACACAGAAATAACAGGGTACAAAATAGATCAGAAGGACAAATAGGTTGTGCTGGTGGCAGAGGGACACTATATGTGAAAAAGTATAGAATAAATGAAATAAAAATCTTAAATAAACCAAACTGTACCACAGAATTTCTAGGGATAGCTATATTTAAGACTACCTGACCAGGATGGTGATACTGACTGTGAAATGCTCAGGGAGATCAGAGATACTATTAAAATAAACTCAGCAATAAGGAGGGATTTCAGCTGTCCCAGATTGACTGGGTACATGTCACCTCAGGACAGGATGCAGAGATTAAGTTTCTTGACACCTTAAATGACTGCCTCTTGGTGCAGCTTGTCCTGGAACCAGCAAGAGAGGAAGCAATTCTTGATTTAGTCCCAAGTGGAGAGCAGGCTCTGGTACAAAATGTGAACATAGCTGGACCACTTGGTAATAAGGACCATATTATAATTAAATGTAACATCTCTCTGGCAGGGAAAACACCACAGCAGTCCTACGCTACAGCATTTAACTTCAAAAAGAGGAACTACACAAAAATGAATAATTTAGTTAAACAAAAATTAAAACGTACAGTGCCAGAAGTCACAGCTCTGCGAGCTGCATGCAGGGCCATCCCTACTGAAATGCAAACTACTCAGCTGCGTGGAGCACCGTGAAATCTGGGACACCAAACTGCCCCACATTTTATGGTGCACTAGCCATTGTGTGGTGCATATCATCTGTGGTGGCCAGAACCCCAATGGGCTGCACCAAGCTGCCATTCACCAGGCAGCAATGAGCAGTGTTGTTATCCTGTGAGCTGCAGGACTCAGAGGAGCAGCAGGCAGCTGCACTGCCAGCGGAAGTGCCACTTGTCTCTGGCCAGTGGTGCAGCTGCACACTGCTCCTCCTGAGCTCTCCACACCACAGGCTCCCACCACCTGCAGCCGTCCATACCTCCTGCCTGCTCCTGAAGCTGAAGCTGAGTCTCCCTGCCCTGAAGTGCTCCTGTGCCCCTCAGCTTCTGCCTTGCAGCTCCCACTTGTCCTGCAGAGTGCTCACTCCAGGCAGCTACAAGTGCTAGACTGTGTTAGGGCACTAACTGTGGCACGGCTGCATGGACACTTTTTAAAGGCATCATAACAGAGGGTCAACTTAAGGCGTATACCCCACATTAAAAAACATTATAAGAGAACAAAAAAGTGCCACGATGGCTTAACTACAAACTGAAAGAAGCAGTAAGAGGCAAAAAGGCTCCTTTAAAAAGTGGAAGTTAAATCTTAGCGAAAACAGAAGCATGTGATCAGTGTTGGTGGGCTCATTTCCACAGAGAGATTTCTCTTGAAATGTAGTATTCTCTCTTTTTAAATATTTTTAAATACAAGGAAATTGATTAAGCTCTTCCTCTTATATTATGAAAACTACACATGATCTTTTTCTAAGCACAAATTCCATTAATGGAGGATTTTTAATACAAGATTTTTTTTTTTTATTTTTACCTCCCTTGGGGTACAGATCCCCTTCCACATATTGATCAGTTTACAAAACATGCTGTAAGGTCCAGCCTTGGCTATCTTCCTTAGTTTGCCATAGATTGAAAGCTCTGTATACGTCACCCCCATATCTTCCTGAAATCAAACACACAGAAAATGCACTGAAAATGTATAACATATGAGACAAAATGAATTATTTCATAGGACACTATAATGAGTTGAGTTAATCAGGGAAATGCCAAATTGAAAATCAATCTCCATTTAAAAGAAGGACTCTGCTCCAAAGGTCAGAAATGTTTATGGGAATATATTGCAGCTAGCTAGGAAGAACACTTCTTGAATAAAAGATTTTTCCTTTGTGTTGCCTGACCACACATTTCCTGCCAGAAAAATAAACCCAGCTTTAAGCATTCTGCTTGACGATAAAGATCTACATTTGGCTCTGGCTTATCATCCACCATCCTTCATTTCAGGGATGTTCGCTAAGTTTGAACCATCTCACACCCAACCAAACAAAAAGAATAAGAAAACAAAGTTCTGGAGCCAGTATTTCCAAAAGCAACTAGTGACTTTGAGTGACTCCATTTTGCGGCTAACCTGAGAGGCCTTAAAAGGGACTTATTTTTCAAAAGAGCTACACCCCCACCCTCTGAAATACAGATCCCTTAAAGATGTCTTGAGTGGAACATTCAAACTCACAATGGCACCCAAAAGCAACAGTTACTTTTGAAACTCTTAGCTGTTTCAAAACAGCTGTTTTGTGGAATGACTATTGAGCCGCTACAGAAGGAGAGAAACGTACCCCCGTCACAGTTGGGAAAGGGGTGGGGCAGGGGCAACGGCCATGCTACTGAACAAAACTCAAGTTGTGGATAGAACTTGTAAAAGCATTTTAACGTGACTGTGCATTACCTCATCAGTTTGAGACACCTGTCCATCCACAAGGGGCTCTAATTCTGCAGTTGGTGGAGCACACATAATGCTGTGTAGGGGAAAAAAACAAACAAACATTCATTCTAACCAATCACATTAACTGTATGGCTGGCTAAAAATCAAGTGCTTCATTCAAGTCCATTTCAGGACACAACCTGCAAAATGACTGTGAAAAGAAAATGGGAATATCTATGAGATGAATAGTGCTATTTGTGTCACAAGCTCCCCCAGGAACACAGGCTGATACCTATAGTAAAAGCCCAGTCATAATATATTTGCCTGGGTCATGAGTGAATATAAATGGAATAAGGCCCTGAGGATTCAGGTACAGCACCACAGCAACCACCAGTTCTGCAAATGAAGTTTTTGATTATTTGCTGTTTCTGTGACTGGAGCATAAACTAACAGGCCTGCATCCACCTGTATGTTTGTCCAGGCTAAGGCTGAAACAGAGCATAGCCTTGCCTACAGGGAGTTTTTGCCAAAGCCCCCGTGAGAGTACCAACATTGGGAAGACTACTATAGAACTGTCCTGAAGCTGACAGCCTTAACACCATCCTGTTTAAATAACATAGTGTAAAACCTAGGCAATCACTGCAGCATTATATGCACTAGCAACTTCGGTGCTTTTACAACCAGCTGGTGTTAGCAATGTTAGAAAAAGTTGCCAAAAATAAACCCTAGTGTAGATACAACCCTACTTGAAAGCAAGTTTAAATATAGTTACTAGCACAATTAGGGCACAACTTTCTTAACAAATATTCACTGGGATTTATTTTCCAAGAACCATGATATATGCTTGTTTGAAAGCTGGATTAAAGACTAAAGAGCTTTGGTAGTTCTAGATGGTCAATATTAACAGTACTATTAGGCTTTCCAGGGCTCAGAGAAAAATCCATGTAAGGAAAATACTGTAGGTTGAACCTCTCTAGGCAGGCAATATCTGTAATCCAGCGTGATTTTAGTTATCCGGACAACCACTTATCATGGATGTGGCTAAGTTTCCCATGGTCCCATAAAGTTTGTTTACAGCCAGCAGTGCTGGCTCTCAGTGTTCTGTGCTGTTATTTTCCTCTAATTTACCCCTAAATTATATGTAGTATTTTTGCTGCGTCCATCTGTCTGTCTGTCCAGGAAAGGATCTCCCAGGTTCTTCCCGTCCCATACTGTGCCAGCTCCAGCCCCTGCCTTGGCCAGCACAGGGCCTGGCCTAGCCCCTGAGGGAGTGCCCCCCACCACCACCCCTACATACACACCATCCCAGCCCCTTCCCTCCCCAGCACATGGCCTGGTCCAGCCCAACCCCCTAACAGAGCCCTCCGCACACACGCCAGGGTAGTCCCAGCCCCTCCCACTCCCACCATGGAGTCCAGCCAAGCTCCCCAACAGAACCCCTACTGCCCCCCACACTGTGCCAGCCCCACCCACCCCCAGCCAGCATAGGGCTTGGCCCCGCCCCCAACAGCACTCTTCCCCCAGCCAGCACAGGGTCCAGCCCATACACTTTGGATGTGTATTACAACAAGTTTCTGTCTCTAGAACTTTTTGCAGCCCGATTTCTGCTTGCAGGCGGAGCTGCAACCAGACCTGTAGTGTCTTCTCAGAGCTCAGTAAGCAGTGAAGGTATTGGTAACGTGCTAGGCAATATGGATCTACCATGGTCTGGCAAATTCTCTCATTCGGCACTGGTCAAGCCCTGAGGGTGCCGGATGAGAGAGGTTCAACCTGTACTACCTACAACAACATTTGAATACAGAGGTCATTGTTGTTGTTGTTGTTTATTATTATTATTGTGGCATGAGCGGTCCCATTTAAAATTGAAGTTCCAGTACCTTACAGATGTGCAATATGAGAGCAAAAGGAAAGTAGATGCCACCCCAGTTTCACTGTTAGTGAAAACAGGCCCTAAGAATCAGGGCTTCATCACTCACCTTTGGAGAGCTGTAAGTTGGAAGTTTTCTATACAATACTGTATGAAACTTCTCAAGTCAGTCTTGCTGATTCCACCAACAGGATTGATATCAGCACTGGAGCAATCATACTTAGTTAAGTATCCATAAAGACTGAAAGATAGTAAGGAACTTTATATAACAACCAAGATCACAGAAATAGGAACTTCTATGTTTTTGTGTACATTTATAAAGTTAGTAGCTTTTTAAAGTCACTGGGACATGCTAGCATTTGGTGACAGTGTGTTTGCTTGACTGTTTAAATTCTGAATTCTGATTACAGGTGATTTAAGTTTCAGTTACTGTGGCAGTTGGGACTGTGTGTGTGGGAGGGATACATCCTTTTTTCCCTTGATTGCCCTTGATCAGCCCCAGGATCAGCCTTCCCCTGCGTGTCTAACAAAGGGGAAGGTCTCACCTAGGTTGGCAGGCTTTAAAATGCCAGAGTCAGAGCAACAGGGGGAGCGAAACAGATGGGGCTGCAGACAGGGGAGTTTTTAGAGGGAGTTTGACAGAGGGTTTTCCACTATGGTTAGAGAGACACACAACACCTGTGCCAGCACCTCTGTTCAGACAGACTTCCTGACCACGGATGCCTCTACTCAGACCCTGGTGTGTTTTTGCAAGGACTGTGACTTTCAATTCTCACTTGCTGAAGTCCAGGCTGGGGTATACCTGGACACTATTCATGTTGAGACAGCTGAGGTTGAGACAGCCATCCTCCCACAACAGACTACTGACACACCATCAGTGGAAGAGGAGTGGCTCAGGGAGGACTCTGGCAGCTGGTCACTTCTGGCAGCAAGCAGCGCTCCACTTCTGCTCCCAACCCTGCCACCATGGTCCTGGGAAATCATTATACCAGTCGTGTCCAACCTACGGCCCTGGACAGCTAGTAATGCGGCCCCACAAGATCGTAAACTTTTAACATTATTATGTGATTTATATACATTAACTATATTATATATTCTGTACACGGCCCAAGACTATCTTCACTCAATGCGGCCCAGGCAAGCCAAAAGGTTGGACACCCATGCATTATACCGCTCTGGATACAGGAGATAAGGAATCATGCCCTACAGCAGAAGCAGAGAAGTCTTGAACCCCCAAGGCTAGGAGGTCATGTAGGGTAGCAGTGGTCAGAGACTCTCTTCTGAGAGAGGTGGGGGCACCCATCTGTTGCCCTGACATTCCCTCTCAGGAGGCGTGCTGCCTGTCAGGAGCCCATATCTTGATACATATATAGGTATTGTCAAGGATTATCCAGCCTGCTGACTACTACCCCATGATACTCATCCATGTGGGCATGAAGGATACTGCAAGGTATAACCTTGAGCAGATCAAGCATGATTATAAGGCTCTGGGAGTACAGGTGAAAGAGTTGGGAGCCCAGGCGGTGTTCTCCTCAATCCTTCCTGTCAAAGGCAGGGGCACAGGCAGAGACAGATGCATCCTGGAGGTGAATGGCTGTCTGCCAGGACGATGTCATCAGGAGCGCTTTGGCTTCATGGGATGCTATTCCATGAAGATTGCTAAGTGGGGATGGGGTTCACTTTTCAAGGAATGGAAAGGCCATATTTGGATCCAGACTGGCTCACCTAGTGAGGAGGGCTTTAAACTACGTTGGATGGGGACAGGTGACCAAAGACCACAGGTAAGTAAAAAACCTGGAGATGTGAGATTTGCCTTGGAAATGGGAGGGATCATGGGCTATAATAGCAGAGAAAAAGGGTGGACTAGGCAGAAGTGGGAGGCAAAAGCAAATCAATATCTTTGATGCATGTTCAGAAATGCAAGATGTATAGGTAATAAGCAGGAAGAACTTGAAGTTCTAATAAATAAATATAACTATGACATAATTGGTATCGTAGACCCTTGGTGGGATAATATACATGACTGGAATATTGGTATAGAAGGGTACAGCTTACTCAGGAAGGATAGGCAGGATCAAGAGGGAGGCAGTGCTGCCTTATATATTAAAAATATACACACCTGGTATAGGATGGAAATTTCTGAGCAAGGTTATGGTATTCTGCTAAAGACCCCCTATTTGAATCCTAAAGTCAGGAGTAGGCCTATAATCCTATAGTTCAGAAACCCAGTTAGCATGAGTGGAAGGTTCTCTCTGCTTGGCATCCCCCTCATCTCACTCACAAGACCCAGGGAAGGTTGTCCGAACTCAGACAGGACCTTGGAGATTGGAGGGAGGGATAGTTGCCCTGGCAACCTTATTCCAAGAAGAGGTCATGCATGCTACAGCCAGGATATAGCACCATTCCATTTGCTATTCCAGGCTGATACTCAAAGCAAATGTGTTATTGCTCTAAGCTGTTACTGTCTTTTGCTTTAATCTTCTAAATAACGCACCCCTAGATAAGCCCATGTAAAGTCATCATCATTACTCCTACAGACACATTAATTAATCCAATTAGACACACAGATGTTACTGAATGTCTGCTTTGTTTAAGCAACTTGCCAAGCAAAATCATTTGTACAAGAGATAAGGTGTTCTGTAAGCTATGGGGGGGGACACTGTGTAACCTTTTTAGATTTTTGGCTTATTGTGCTCATTTCATCTTGCTGGTAGAACCCATCCAGGCTTGGGTAACACCCATGCCATAGTCCCGCCCCCACCCATCAGCATCCTATATAATCAATTCTAACCTATTGTCTGGCAGTGCTCCACAGAGTCCTGATGGGCGAGGTGAAACTCCACCAGTGCTGTGTGTAATAAACCCTCATGCTTGCTCATACTCAGTGTCCAGACTTTGTTCCAACACCTGGACTGAGGTGGAAATGGATGCAGGAGACAGATATTGATAGTCTCTGGCTTAGGTTAAAAGGGTTAAAAAAACAAGGGTGATGTCAAGCTGTGGGTCTACTACAAACCACCTACCCAGGTGGTTGAGGCTTCTTCTAAGCAACTAAAAAAATCATCCAGAGACCAGAATTTGGTGGTGATGGGGGACTTCGACTATCCAGACATATGTTGGTGAAACTGACACAACAAGGCACAGACTATTCAGAAAGTTCTTGGACTACACTGATGACAAATTTTTATTTTAGAGGGTGGACAAAGCTACTGGGGTGAAGCAGTTCTAGATTTGATTTTAACAAAAAGGGAGGAACTGTTTGAGAATTTGAAAGTGGCAGGCAGCCTGGGACAAAGTGACCATGAAATCACAGAGTTCATGATTCTCAGAAATGGTGAAAGGGAGAACAGCAAAATGGAGACATTGGATTTCAAGAAGGCAGATTTTGCTATCCTCAGAGAACTGGTAGCTAAGGTCCCATGGGAAGCAAAACTAAGAGGAGAAACAACTGAAGAGAGTTGGCAGTTTTTCAAAGGGGCATTATTAAGAGCCCAAAAGCACGCTATACCCATGTATAGGAAGGATGGAAAGTATGGTAGAAGACCCCCCTGTCTTAGCCAGGAGATCATGCATGATCTCAAAATCAAAAAGGAGTCATATAAAAGTAGTAATTAGGAGAAATTACAAAGGATGAATATAAGCAAACAATACATGTATGCAGGGGCAAGATCAGAGAGGCAAAGGCACAAAATGAGTTAAGACCAGCTACAGACATTCTATAACTATATTAGAAGCAAGAGGAAGACCAAGGACTGAAGAGGTCCACTACTCAGTGAGGAGGAAGAAACAATATCAAGAAAACTGGAAATAGGTGAGGTGTTTAATGACCATTTTATATGGGTGACATTGCTCAGCTGCTGTAAAAAGCAGGCAGCTGGCAAAGATCCACATGGAGATAGCTGCCTCCTGCAAAGGTAAGTGAGTGTGGGTTGCAGGGGGCGGGGGGAGGAGGATGATGGGGTTAGATGTGGGGGCTAGGGGTGCTAGGCTCAGATGAGGGGGATGGGGTAAGAGTGGGGAGGCTGGTGGTGCCTGGCTTTGAGAGATGGGAGGGGCTCAGGCAGGCAGCTCACAGGGCTTGCGGGGCTCAGACGGCTGGCTGGCTGGCTTGCAAGACTCGTGGGGCTCAGGTGGCTGGCCCCCGCAGGGCAGGGCCCAGGTAGCTGGGGCTAGCAGCTGACTCCTGAAGCACAGAGCTCAGCTGGCTGTCCTCCAAAGTGTGGGCTCAGGTGCCTGGCCCCAGCAGCGTGGGCCTCAGGCAGCTCAGGCTGGTTGGCAGGGGGGCGGCTGGCCCTGGCAGCATGGAGCTAGGGTGGCTTGGATTGGAGGGCAGGCGGCTAGCCCCAAGAAGCACAGGTCTCAAGTGACTCAGGCTGGTGGGTGGGCAGCTGGCCCCAGCAGGCCGGAGGGGCCCAGGCTGGCAGACGGGCAGCAGGCCCTGGCAGCATGAAGTTTGGGCTGGTGGGCAGGTAGCTAGCCCTGTCAGCGTGGGGCTCAGGCTGGCGGGGAGGTGCTAGCCTTGGCAGTGTGGGGCTTGGATGGCTTGGGCTGGCAGGCGGGCAGCTGGTCCCAGCAATGTGCGGCTTGAGCCGCTGTCCCCAGCTGCATGGGGCTCAGGTGGCTTGGTATGACAGGCGGGTGGCTGGCCCTGGCAGTGTGGTGCTTGGGCGGGCGGCACAGGGAGCAGGCCCATGGCTGGAGCGGGCACCTGGTGGGTGGGCAGCTGATCCCAGAAGCGCAGGGCTCGGGCGGTCAGTGAGCGGGAGGGCTGGCCCTTGCAGCTGGTGGGTGGCTGACTCAAATCCACCTAGTCCTGGGCTTACTTAGGATATTTATACACTGCAGGGTAATATAAATTGACAGGCATTCATGCCTGTTTCCCCCATTTACAGCTGGAGGATCTCTAAAACTTAACTCTAGTGCATCCACTAAGCAATGAAGCAGGGCATTTAGAACAAAACAACTAAAATACTGTCTTACATACTTCAATACCAACCCAAATCCCACTTTTTCAGGCCCTCACAGTCACAGGTTATCTTTGTCCTTTGTGACGCTCCACCACGGTGTGACCAAGCTACTCAGCTTGTTCCCAATTTTTAAATACATTGCATGGCTTCTGAATATTTTAAATTCTCCAATAATAAAGACATTGAAAAGACACAAAACATTAGCTTCTCTCTCATTTTCCATTTACTGTGTGGGTCACCTTCCCTAGTGAAGGTTGCTGAGAAAGAAACAGCTGTTCTTGTGTCAGATCACAGCATGAATTCCCTAACAGCTGAATGAAAAATGACTACTAATCAGACCAGTTCTGTTCATAGTTTCATTGATTTCGTTCTCTTGATTTTTCCTTAAATTCATTACATAACCTGGGGCCCTGGTATACACTGGCAGGCAGCAGAGTTTCAAAAGACTGTAGCAAATTTGATTCCCAGTAACTTGTTAATAACGTGTAATACTCACCTTTCATCCACGTTGGCTGATCCGAGCACTAGAAGACCCCCAGGTATCCCACGAACCCAGTGACTCAGCTGTGCAAACAGGTAGGCAAGGACCATTCTTACTCTAGCCTACAAATCAAATTATGAAATAAGGCAGATTTACAAAGCAAAGTACTTTCTTCCTCACAGAACAAAATGGAAAGTTAGGTTTGAATGTTCAGTAGAAACTCTGATGAGCCCAGCATACTTCAGACTCTGTAACTTAGTGTCGCTTACTGGCCACGTTAGTACAAAAAGCTTTTTTTGCTCCCAAAGGATCCAGACCACATAAAACATACCTGCACATTCTGTAGTGCCAGATTTTCCCTGCTGCTCCCTCCATAGACACGAAACTGGGGAGATCTTCCCATCACCATACTGAAGATCCCCACAATAGCTTTCACTGCTACGTCTATGTTTAGGTTTATATGATAGCTGAGAAAATTAAAAGCACACAGCATTAAGTTTGCATGCATACGATTAGGTAAAATAGTATAAAACTAATTATTTTAACTTGGTCTTCCTTATGTTAAGAAAATAATCAACCCCTCCGTTCCCTAGCGTAAATTGAGCACACAATGATCTACACAGTTCCTTAGCGTAAATCAAGGGCACTAAAGCCTGCCACCTCCTGACATCTGGCTCCTAGCCTTGGGGCACCTGGAGCACAGACTTTTCAATTTCAGTTGACTGGTTTCCCTGTTCTTCCCCCACTTTCTATTCCCTATCCCACACATACACTCAGATACTAAGACTAATATTCGTACTTACCACCCTTGCTATTACTTTCATGTACTGGTCTCTTAGAAAATCTGAAACTGTATATGATCAAAACGTTATTCAATCCAAGTATGTCTTGTTCTATACCTGCCTATCTGTTCAGCCAACAGTTTGGCCCTGTTGTACGTATCTTGGGAGGAGTTCTCACTAGCCATGTAACAAGTGGTGAAGATACGGCCACAGAATTCCTGGGAATCCTCAGGAGTATAGGCCTCATCATTCACTATCCTACGTACATCAGCCAGCACATCTTCATCTGCAGACAATCCAATGGAAGTAAAATGAGAGAGGAGATGACCTTCACAGATACCATGTACTAGTGCTTTGCTCTTCCACAGCATCAATCATTAGAGAATCTCAAAACGCTTTACACTCATACAGGAACTAAACCTCACAACAGCCCTTCACAAGATAAGGACACACTTCATTTGCTGACATTTCAAACGTGTTCTCAATTCCATCCAAGATAATTACGGAGTTTGCTGCTGGTTTGCATCTATAAACATGGAAAAGTTTTGTCACATGTATTACAAAGAAGCTTCATAAGGATGAAATGCGAATCCAATGCAAAGGACTAGCTCAAGGTTTATGGACTACTTCAACCCAATTTCAGGGCTTAATGTTCCTTATGCACACATGTGACACATAAGCACCATGTACAAACTGTACCACAACCCCACAGCACCCACCAGGACTGGCAAATTACAGGAAAACAGCAGAGAGGTTCCACTGATTCCCAACATTTTAGGAGCTTTAAAACTCCACCATTCTAAGAGCTGTAAAATCTGAATGGTTTATTTGATTGCTTGGAAGTCTGCCTTCTGAGGATTCAGGGTAGGACTAGTAATCCAGATATGGGATAATTTGACCAAGGGACCCCTGAGTTACAGACTGCTCCCCCAACCTTTCCTTCTGTTCTGTTAAACAGAGAGGCGTACTAAAGCCTTCTCTACACTACACAGTGCCACTGATCAACTTCACCTACGCAAATACTCACCAAATTCACTGCGGCATCTTGCTGTGATAAGGTCAATGAGGGCTGCTCTCCCTTCAATGCTAGCTACTCTTCTCATTTGGGTGGAGTACTAGCATCGACAGGAGAGCGCTCAGAGATTGATTTATTGCATCTAAGCAGATGCAATAAATCGATCACCGAAGCATCAACCCTGAGCGGAGTGTGGGCATACCAAAAGTATGTCTGGATGAATCACAGACAGACTTCATTATGACACATGGCATGAACTCACCCCATCATTAGTTAACAAAACTCAGGAGAAGTGAGTCACAACCCCATTAGACAAAAGAAGTTTTACAACAGATGCCTGTACAGTGCTACAATTCGTGAATCATAGGTAGTGTCAATTTGATTTTGATAAGAACATAATCTGCCTTGGCAGGTGGGAGGGAATTAAGCATGGGCAGGGACTACTATGATGAGCTTCAGGAGTGGAGAAATTAGAGGGGAGGAAGATTAGGGGTTCAGGTGAGGAAGATATAGCACCACCCAATTCTTCCAGTGCACCCCAACCCTCTGAACTCCTCCAAGTTCCAGTGCACCCCAGCTTTACACTCCAACACACCTCTGCCTCCAGCTAGCATATAATGGCTAGCACTAGAAAGCACAGACAGAAACACTAAAAAATACAGCTGTGGATGCTATAAGAATTCATTCATTCATTCAACAAAGTACTGCGCTTCGAGCTCATCAGTTTCTTGTATCACTTGATGGTGCCTTCCCAAACACAGAAACAGCATACAGGATTTTGCTGACAATCCCAGTCACAGTGCCTTCAGGAGAGCGACATTTTTCCCAAATCAAAAATTAAGAACAGCCTACAGATAAGTCTCAAGAGAGGCTGGGTGGACTTGCTATTCTGTCCAAAGAGTAAGTGGCATCAACCCTGGCTTAACATGATCTGATAAGAGTTTGCTGCAAGGAAGTCCAGGAAGGTCAAATTCAGAATGTAAACAGTGTGGACACAGATCAGGATCAGCGAGGTTTCTTTAATTACATGGCCTTCATTATAATTATATAAGAAAAGAGCTACAATATCACAACATTACAATTATACAGGAGTGTTCCTTGTAAACTGTGTGCTTGAGTGGCCATGCATGAGAGATTCAGGTGCTGACCCACTTATCAGCAGAGCCCCCACCGCTGCCCACAGGCAGCAGCATGTGTTCCATAGTGGTGTTGCATGCCACAGATATTATTCAGCACACGGATAGAAAAATTTAGAGGCAACATCATTACACAGCTGTGCATTATTATTATTTAACCTGCAGCCAACAGCTGTCTTTGACGTTCACTGTAACCAGATTTCACCTGTATATAAAAAAGTTAAGGGGAGTCCCCCATCCACGCGACTTGCCCCAGGCCCCACACCCTTCTACGGATGGCCCTGTGAACACACACATCCCAACTTACTTCCATTCTTGACTGCAAGGCAAACCTGGCGACACATGGAGTACACAATGCAAGCTGTAGCAGAGCTGTCAATTCCACCACTAAGTGGTAGGAGAAATCCTGCCTTAAACAGCAAGCAACAGAAAAAGCTGTGAAAAGTGCTATTGCAAAAACATATTTCACCCTTCCATATTTTGAGCCCAGACCTGTACCCCTCCCTCTGGGAAGTTATGCATGCTCCAGCCAGCAAGGACAGTCAAGTCTGGAAGTACTTCGGTAGAAAAAGACCTAGTGAAGCGTCTCAAACCCTTAACACTTTGAACAGGCTAACCAAACCAAGCCTTGGGTTACATTTTTTGTTTTGTTGCCTAGAAACACCACTGAGCAGGTCCTCGCCCACTAGTGTGGTTAAAGAGAGATAATTAAGAAGTGGGTTCTTCGCTTGTAGGCCGCTCTGTTCAATTCGAATGTCTAGTACGTGCGTCATTTTTTTGTCCACCTACTTCAAATGGCTTTTGAAAAGACGGAAGGTGGTCATCAGAATTATTCTGGCAAGCAATGGTAAAAGCAGTTACCTCGTAATGGATGATGTACATTTGCTATATGGTAAGGGCTCAACTATTCCTAGAGAGCAATAAATGATTTGTACTTTTCCAGGTGTCTCTGTAGGATCTCCAACCACTACTGAGATTTCATTTGTGCGCATGTTAAAAATGCTTGACTGTGTTGCAGACGCAATAAATGGATGGTATGCATGAAAATCTTAAATTCGCCATCCTAGTCATCAGTAGTTTACATGATAATTATACTCCATTTTCATATTACAGGGAAAAGATAAGTAACATGCCTCTCCCTGGAGTAGCCATAAAGGGCCTAATCTTACTCCCACAGAAGTCAATAGACAGTATTCTAATGAATTTCAAAGGGCCTGGGAGAAGGCCCATAACTGGCATCAATGGCAAACTGTCCCTGGCTTATTGCCCACTTCTGCTCTAGAGGGATCCTAAACAATCTGACCAAATTCAGTGCTGATTGGGACCCTACACAACTTCACCGACTTTAATCAGATTCCCACCAACACATTTTGTTGTACTGTTTCTGGGAACGGGGTAGAAAGGATGTTTTTTATCAAGCCTTTAGAAGTAAGGCACTTGCAAGAATCTGAAGCACCAACCTCAGTGAAAGAAAGAAAGAAAGAAAAGCACCCCCTTTATCTGTGGAAGGTTTGTTACTGAATGTAAAGAGAGCAGGACTGAACACTAACAAATGTGAAGAGAACAAACAGAAACACCTTGAATAAATGTTTTAAGCTTGAACCAAAGGTAATAGTGAAAAATCTTCCAGAATCATCTTATACTAAATGTGATGTAGGAATAGGGACACTGTTCTTATGGTTAAAACATAGAAAGACAGGATTGAAAAGAGCGTTCTTACCTGATTACTGCGTCTTAAATAGTCCCAAAGCCAGCATGCAGGGCCAAGGCTGAAAGTTACAAAATTCAGGAATAGTTGTGGGATAAGATCTATTTCATATTTTAAAATCCATCTCCTTTGTTTAGGCCTAGGGTCAGCAACCTGTGGCTCTTTGCGACCGGGTGCTGGCAAACAGGGTGTGTGCTAACAGGAGGGAGTTTGGAGAGGCTCTCCTGGAGGAGGAGAAGGAAGGAGCAAACTAAAGCACCTTGGGGTAAGTGGCTGCTTATATTTGGAGGTTTTGGGCTTGTGTGTTTGTTTGGAGTTTGGAGTTTGTTTGTTTGGAGTGCTGAGCTGAGTGTGTGTGTTTGTTTGTTTGAAAGGCCGTGTGCTCAGGCAGGCAGGCAGGCAGTTGGAAGCTGATTAGGTTTGAATTGAAACACCGTGTGCTGATTGGCTGAGCTGTAGGCAGAGGGAGGAGCTATCAGGGAGGCCGAGCACTTAAACCCTGCTAGTAAGCGACCAGGGAGCTTTGCGACCGGGTGCTGGCAAACAGGGTGTGTGCTAACAGGAGGGAGTTTGGAGAGGGGAGTTGAGAGGGGGAGCTTGGAGGGAGCCAGTGACTTCTGTTGCCCTTAAACTAAATCCTTTATAACAACCTCTATCTGAAACATTTAATTAACCCTCATATATAACTAGAGTAGGAAATGGAGGCAGAAGCCCAGCAGCAGAGTGGGGGCTATCCTGTTTATTGTGTCGAGTGCAGTATGTATGACTACCTACCCTGTGGGCGGGTGGCGTATGTGTGCGCTCGATGCAAGGAGCTCCTGGCCCTCAGAGACCGAGTGCGTGCTTTGGAGGCCAGGGTGGCTGAACTGGAGGAGCTAAGGAAGGCAGAGGTGTTTGTGGATGAGACTTTCCGGGACATAGTAGGGCTGTCCCACCTCCAATCTGACAGTCCTGAGGCTGTTACGGAGGATGAAAGGCTCAGGGAAGGAGAGCAGTCAAGGGGAGCAGAGGGAAACCATCCCGTAGTTGGGACCCTCCTTCCAGAGGGTGATGTTGTATCCTCTCGTGCCGAGGATACTTCTCCGGGGGAGGGAGCGCCAGCTGTTAGGAAGAAGCAGGTTTTAGTAGTGGGGGATTCGATCATTAGAAATATAGATAGTTGGGTTTGTGATGACCGGGAGAACCGTATGGTGACTTGCCTGCCTGGTGCGAAGGTTGCGGATCTCTCGAGGCATCTAGACAGACTTATGGGCAGTGCTGGGGAGGAGCCGGTCGTCGTGGTACATGTTGGTACCAATGACATAGGGAAGGGTAGAAGAGATGTTCTGGAGGCCAAATTTAGGTTACTAGGAAAGAGACTGAAATCCAGAACATCTTTGGTGGCATTCTCTGAAATGCTTCCAGTTCCACGCGCAGGGCCAGATAGACAGGCAGAACTTCAGAGTCTCAATGCGTGGATGAGACGATGGTGTAGGGAGGAGGGGTTTAGATTTATTAGGAACTGGGGACACTTTTGGGGTAGGGGGAGCCTATACAGGAAGGATGGGCTCCACCTAAATCAAGGTGGATCCAGACTGCTGGCATTAAACATTAAAAAGGACATAGAGCAGTTTTTAAACTAAGAGGTGGGGGAAAGCCGATTGGTGCGGGGGAGCACCTGGATCGGACGGAGACTTCTCTTACACGAGGCTCCATAGACAGGGATTCCCTAGAAGTTAGTCAGATAGGGAACGTGGGAAATAATATATGGGCAAGATCAGATGTAAAACAATCGTGCATAAAAAAATCCACCGTGTCTGTGAAAGGCGGACATATAAATAGTGGTAGTTTTCTAACATGCTTTTACACTAATGCTAGGAGTCTGTCTAATAAGATGGGTGAACTGGAGTACCTCATATCAAAGGAGGAAGTTGACATAATAGGCATCTCAGAAACATGGTGGAATGAGGACAATCAGTGGGACACTATCATACCGGGATATAAATTATATCGGAAAGACAGAACAGGTCGTGCGGGTGGCGGAGTGGTACTATATGTGAAGGATAATATAGAATCAAATGAAGTAAAAATCCTAAAGGAATCAAAATGTTCCATAGAATCATTATGGATAACAATTCATTTCTCTAATATGAATATGGCATTAGGAATATATTACCGACCACCTAACCAGGACAGTGATAGTGATGCTGAAATGTTAAGGGAGATTAGAGAGGCTATCAAAATAAAAAACACAGTAATAATAGGAGATTTCAATTATCCCCATATTGATTGGGTGCATGTCACCTCAGGACGGGATTCAGAGATTAAATTTCTTGATGCCTTAAATGACTGCTTCTTGGAGCAGCTAGTACAGGAACCCACAAGGGGAGAGTCGGTTCTCGATCTAGTCTTAACTGGAACGCAGGATCTGGTCCAAGAGGTAACTGTTACTGGACCGCTTGGAAATAGTGACCACAATATAATAACTTTTAATATTCCTGTGTTGGGAAGAACACCGCAGCGGTCAAACACTCTGGCATTTAATTTCAAAAAGGGGAATTACACTAAAATGAGGAAGCTAGTTAAACAGAAACTAAAAGGTAGAGTAATTAAACTAAAATCCCTGGAAGCTGCATGGAAACTGTTTAAAGACACCATACTAGAGGCCCAACTTAAATGTATACCCCAAATAAAAAAACACAGTAAGAGACCTAACAAAGAACCACCATGGCTAAACAGCCATGTTAAAAAGGCAGTGAGAGAGAAAAGGGCAGCTTTTAAAAAGTGGAAGTCAAATCCTAGTGAGGAAAATAGAAAGGAACATAAACACTCCCAAATTAACTGTCATAATGTAGTAAGAAAAGCCAAAAAAGAGTTTGAGGAACAGCTAGCCAAAAATTCAAAAAACAATAGTAAAATGTTTTTTAAATACATTAGAAGCAGGAAGCCTGCTAAAAAAGCAGTGGGGCCCTTGGATGATAAAGATATAAAAGGAGCGATCAAGGAAGACAGTGCCATTGCGGAGCGATTAAATGATTTCTTTGCTTCAGTCTTCACGGCTGAAGATGTTACAGAGGTTCCTAAATCTGAGCCAGCCTTTTTAGGCGACAAATCTGAGGAACTCACTCAGATTGAAGTGACATTAGAGGAGGTTTTGGAATTAATTGATAAGCTGAATAGTAACAAGTCTCCAGGACCAGATGGCATTCACCCAAGGGTTCTGAAAGAACTCAAATGTGAAATTGCGGAGTTATTAACAGTGGTTTGTAACCTATCCTTTAAATCCACTTTGGTACCAAATGACTGGAAGACGGCCAATATAACACCAATATTTAAAAAAGGCTCTAGAGGAGATCCTGGCAATTATAGACCGATAAGTTTAACATCAGTACCAGGTAAATTAGTAGAAACACTAGTAAAGAGTAAAATTGCAAGGCACATAGAAGAGCACGAATTGTTGGGCAAAAGTCAGCATGGTTTCTGCAGAGGGAAGTCGTGTCTGTCTAATCTATTAGAATTCTTTGAAGGGGTTAATAAACATGCGGACAAGGGGCACCCAGTGGACATAATATACCTAGATTTCCAGAAAGCCTTTGACACGGTCCCACACCAAAGGCTTTTATGTAAATTAGGTGGTCATGGGATAGGAGGAAAGGTCCTTTCATGGATCGGAAATTGGTTAAAAGACAGAAAACAAAGGGTTGGAATAAATGGTAAATTTTCACAATGGAGAGGGGTAACTAGTGGTGTTCCCCAGGGCTCAGTCCTGGGACCGATCCTGTTCAACTTGTTCATCAATGATCTAGAAAATGAGGTAAGCAGTGAGGTGGCAAAGTTTGCAGATGACACCAAGTTGTTCAGGACAGTCAAAAGCAAAAGGGATTGTGAAGAACTACAAGGAGATCTCAGCAAACTGAGTGATTGGGCAGCAAAATGGCAAATGAAATTTAATGTGGGTAAGTGTAAGGTAATGCATGTTGGAAAAAATAACCCAAATTACACGTACTACATGATGGGGTCAAATTTAGCTACGACAGATCAGGAAAGGGATCTTGGAGTTATAGTGGATAGTTCTCTGAAGACATCCACGCAGTGTGCAGCGGCAGTTAGTAAGGCAAATAGGATGTTAGGAATTATTAAAAAAGGGATCGATAATAAGACAAAAGATATCATACTTCCCCTATATAAAACTATGGTACGCCCACATCTCGAGTACTGCGTGCAGATGTGGTCTCCTCACCTCAAAAAAGATATATTGGCATTAGAAAAGGTTCAGAAAAGGGCGACTAAGATGATTAGGGGCTTGGAAAGGGTCCCATATGGGGAGAGGCTAGAGAGACTGGGACTTTTCAGTTTGGAAAAGAGGCGATTGAGGGGCGATATGATAGAGGTATATAAAATCATGAATGGTGTGGAGAAAGTGAATATAGAAAAATTATTTACCTTTTCCCATAATACAAGAACTAGGGGACACCAAATGAAATTGATGGGTAGTAGGTTCAAAACTAATAAAAGGAAATTTTTCTTCACACAGCGCACAGTCAACCTGTGGAACTCCTTGCCCGAGGAGGCTGTGAAGGCCAGGACTCTATTAGGGTTTAAAAAAGAGCTTGATAAATTTTTGCAGGTCAGGTCCATAAATGGCTATTAGCCAGGGATAAAGTATGGTGCCCTAGCCTTCATAACAAGGGCAGGAGATGGATGGCAGGAGATAAATCACTTGTCTTCTGTTCTCCTTCTCTGGGGCACCTGGCATTGGCCACCGTCGGCAGATGGGATGCTGGGCTTGATGGACCTTTGGTCTGACCCAGTATGGCCATTCTTATGTTCTTATGTTCTTATGTTCTTATGTTCTTATGTTCTTATGTTCTTATGTTCTTTAAGGAGTCATTTCTAGCTGCAGACACTGCCACCACTAACTCCTCTGCAGCTCCTGGCCCTGCTTCTGCTGAAATAGTAGATATAAATTTAATTGGTTTAATGGCCGGCAGGGCAGTGGGTGGGATCCAGTCGTTAAACCAACTGAATTTAGTTCCATTATTTCAGTGGCGGCAGGGCACGGAGCTGCAGAGAACCCTCACTTGCCTTGCTACCTAAGTGTGGGTGTGGATGTGACTGGGTGACTCAGCTCACCCCTACCAGCAGAACATCCCACGCCATGCCACGCCAGCCTTCCTCCACGGGGCACATGTGGCTGTCCGGCGTAGGATCTTCAGCCAGCACCACAGATGGGTTAGTCCTGGGGACCGGTTTGGGGCTGAGGTGGGTTAGAGACCGAGAGGAGTTAATCCTGGGGATGGGCAGGGGGGCACATTTGTGAGATAAGGGGTAAAGTTTGGGAACAAGGGAGTGGATTTGGAGGCTGAGGTGGATAAACCCTGGAGATGGGGGTGCATTTGGGAACGAAAGGAGATAGATCCTGGGAATGGGGTGGAGAGAGGGGCATGGAGGATTGATATGAACATCGCTCCTCCCTGCTTAACAGCGTATTCCCAGGCACAGCCTTTTACTTGTCTTCATTTGCTCTCCAATCCAGGGGTGAAAGTAACTTAAACTTTCCATTTATTACAAATAATTGTGTGCACACTGGTTTTAAAACAGTTTACAAAAAGTACAGTTTGATGTCTCATATTCACATGTTGCAGCTCTTCAAGTAGTCTTCTCGCTATTTTGGTTGCAGACCCCTAACTTAGGCACTTCCCCACCAAGGTTTTACAAGGAATAATTTTAACCCCCAAATTTTACTAAGCTTGCCAATAAACTTTGCAACAGACAATATTTTTACTTTAAGTAAATTAACTTCCCCCCCCTCATTTATGCTTACGAGATTTCTTCCTCAGGACTATGGTATCTCCACTGAATTGGCTGACAGGTAGGTACACATATAGCATCAGAAGATGACAGAGCAAAATTTACTTTTATTCTGGGATAGGAATTCACTTTGCTCGCCTAATTAATAGAATAGAAAATTGGGGAAGTCATCAGTTTTAATGTAGCATTTATCTATAAAGAATTACAAGTTCACAGGTAACACAAATACTGTAGAAACAAAAGTACTTCGATATTTTGTTTCGATAACTGAAGATGCATTGACTCAATGACTTACTGAAGGTCAAAGTGCATAAGTTCAACACATTTGAAGAATTCTTACCTCTAGGCTACGAGATGAAATTTCTGCCCTATAACTTCGAACATCTTCCAAGTCTAGTGTAGCAACCAAGACTTCCTGGGGAAAATTATTTAAAAATCAGACCTCAAACACAGATGTAGAGTAGGTTTTCCAAACCCAAAATGTACAGCACAAAGAACTGTTTAAAACTGGATAGTTATTCCCAGTTTAAATATTTCCTGCTCAATCATGAAATGCCAGTGATTTCAATAGGATTCCTCACATGAACTAAATAAGAACAATTTATACTGAATGCAATGGACGATAGACTATCCTGCAATTCCTACAAGAGAAAGGTCACACTGATTTAACACATTTCATGTTTGCGTAAGGGTTGGCACACTTGGGCCTATAATTATTACACAATAATTCACACCTTTGGGTACAACTGCTTTAATAAAGTACCTATACGCCAACAGGGACGCTCCTCACCATAGTGATATCCAATCTCTCTCCCAGGCCTGGTCTACTTGCAGATTTTTGGAAATCCTTTTGCTGCTGCTGCTCCACCAGTGTAGCCAAAATGAATGCTAATGTAGACTGGAGGCAAGCAATTATATTATCAATGTGACATCCAGGCCTTGGAGCAGGGCTGAATAATTTGGTGAAAAGGCAATTGCCTGATCTACTTTAGAGCATCCAGCCTCCCTTGCACCCATGGAATAGAACCTGTGCTAAACCAATGGCCGGAGAATTTCTGAAAAGCCTTGGTGCCGATGCAGCCCCACTGACTCCACCTCGTAACAATATCTGAGACAAACAGCAATGCCAGACAGAGAGAGACCAAGGAGTGAAATGAATCCCACAATATCTTTCAGTCTGAGTTTATTACCACATCATTCAGTGAAAACTGGGATCCTTGAGCAATGGTGTCTCCATTCATAGAAATCATGGCACAACCATCATAGTACAAACGATCTCCATCGCAGCCTTTCTGATTGGCCAAGATGTAAATCCCACCATTCTAAGAAGAAAAAAAGTTACATTTTGAAAAGTCATGTTTGAAAACCATGGGATGTTGAAAGGCAAAGTGCTTGTTTCTTATGCGCCCGCCCAACTCCACTCTCCACCTTTACATTCATTTAGGGACCATTCCTTTACTTTCATTTGGAAAGGGCTCAGCCCTTTATGGACCGTGTGAAAACAAATTATGTAACACACTGGCTAAGTGTGTTCCATCTCCCGCAGGTGGCTATTACCAGCAGATGGAGTCAACCCTTTAGCTCAAGTGGTGAAGGCCTGTACTTTAGAATTGACATGAAAAGTTCAAGATAGGAATTTTTGCAAAAATAATAATTCTTTATAACAGTGAGGGAAAAATTGCATTTGGATGTCTTGGGGCACAGCAGATATTACTAATTGCAAGCAAAGTGTGTTATGATACTATGAAGAGACAATCATAAACACACTAATCACTTTTTATGGCTCAGCTTGCCATTCACTATCTTGTTCCTCTGGCCCATCTCCATCAAAAACAGGAACAGATATTGTCTAATCACTAAATATATATTTTTCTTGTAAAAGTGATTTTTAAAGGAACTAAGAGAAAAAACAAAGGCATCAATTCTTTAGATCTCATATCCCATGTGTTCAGCATAATTAAACATACCCTAGTTATCTACTACATATTTGAGTTCGGCTGTCTGTCTATCCATCTATTTGTTCAAGAACTTCTAAATGGTAAGAGCTATGATATACAGCTTCCTCTTACAAAACTTAAAGCAAGGTATGGGTTCAGTTGTGCCAGGACAATGGGATTACTTCTCAGAAAACCATACAGAAAAAAGAGACAGAATGACTAGGCATGTGAAAGGGGCTGGCTGGAGCGTACCTGTAGCGAGATGCTGTGGCCTTCCCCAGCCTCAGGGGCGGAGGAGGCTGCTCAGAGGCCCTGGTGGACGGGCCCTGAGCCTGAACACCGGTGCCCCGCCCCTCAGAGGGCAGCACTTAGAGCCAGATGGTTCGGGATGGGGCTCGAGGCCCATTAAAGGCTGGGCCACTGAGCAGGGAGGAGGCAGCTGACCAGGCTCCTGGGCGCCAGGGGCGGGGGACCCGCTGCCGCCCAGCCCGTCGGCAGGAGTTACCCCCCAGCTGCCCCGACCAGCCTGGGCCGCCACAGATAAGGATGCCATTGAGCTACTACCCGGACTTCCCGGATCCACCTCACGCCGGTGGAGGGCCCCCTCCCGAGACCCAGCCAGGACCAGGGAGACTGCCTGGGGCTAGTTACCCGGGAGCTCCTGAAGAACAAGATCCCAGAGTCCTGCCGGACGCCCACAGCACAGAGGCCTCCAACCGCCTGGAGCCCATGATCCTGCCACCGCGGGACTACCCCAACGACATCGAGATGTCCAACTGGCCGGAGCCACCGAGGGCAGACTACCTGGATGAGACCGACGAGCCAAGACCGGCAGAGCAGGCCGACCGGGACCCTGCGCCTATGGAGGCAGAGGTAGGAAGCGGCCCAGGGAACGCTCCCCCTGAGCCAATAGCGGTGTGTTGCAGCCTGGATCCCCACTGCCACGCTCAGGTGTGAGTGATCCGTAGGGCCCCGGGCCAGGTTGCAGTGGAGTGCGAGGGCCTGCAACCTCCTACCCCGCTCCCTGGCAGGGTCACCCCTCACCTCTCAAAAGCCTTCCCAGGTTAGGGGAAACCCTCATGATTGCTGACCTGCCCTGAACTAAGGGCTGGGCTTTCAAACTGTGTATTTGCCTGTTGCCCCGCCCTGAAGCGAGGGCTGGGCTCCCCAAACTGTGGGTTTGTCCATTGCCCTGACAAGAACTGAGGGCTGGGCCTTCAAATTGGGCATCTGATTGCAGCCTTGCCTTGAACTGTGCACTTACCTGCAGCCCCGCCCTGAAGCAAGGGCTGGGCACCCAGACTGTTGGTGTAACTGCTACCCTCCCCGAGCGGAGGGCTGGGGCCCAACTGTCTGTTGGACTGCTGCCCTGCTCTGAGCCAAGGGCTGGGGCTTCCAAACAGCCTGTGTGACTGCTGCCCCACCCCGGACTGCGGGCGGGGCTCTCCAGCTGGCCCTTAAAGGGGACAAAGCCCCAGGCCAGCCAGACCCGGATGGCAAGCTGTGTTGGCCCGCGCTACCCCGAGGGGGTGCTGCCACGGGCTCGGGTCATTACGGTACCCCCACCCCAATCCATCTAGATTGCCCAAGCCCTGAGCATCCCTCCCCACAGATGCCCATCAGGAAAGGCAGGGGAGACTGAAGCTCCCCTCCCCCTAGTTTGGGGAACATTGGTGGCTGTTCCTCTTCAGCAGAGGGTATGGGGAAAGTGGACAGTTTGCTGCATTCCTCACCCCGGCTGGGGAGCACAGGGGCATACAAACCTGGACTTGCCTCAGCCAGGGGGACATGCACCCCTCCCCAGTTGCACATGCAGGAGCTGCAGCCACCATGGAGAGGCACTTCTCACATGGCCCGAAGCTGCTGCAGTGAGAAAAAGCATGGGCTGTCCTCGCTCTCGGTGCGGACTGCATACTGAGCCCCTCATCGCCAATCCCACCCCAGAACAACAATTTAATGGAGTAAAAAAAATAATTGTGTTAAGGACCTGAGCACTGCCAAGAAAATTTTCTAATAGGTGTGCATGAAAGGAAGCTTTCTGATGCCATCAAGCCTAATTACTGGCACAGGCAGAAACCACTACACTATGTCAGAGCAGAGAAGACCACCCTAAAAAGCGTGTAAGTAATGAAGATATGAGTCTTTAAGAAGACCTACCTTTGCTGTTGCAGAATTTACCAAATCCACACGGGTATGAGCTTTCCGCAGCACATGGTGACTCCCTGAAGAATTAGTGAAGATCTCCACCCCACTGAGTCCCATTTCAATATGAGGGCTGTGAAAATAAGAGACAGGACAATGCTCAGCAGGCATTTCCTGTGTGCCACTTAACAAGTGACAACTAACACCTTTCCCATGCCTAGAGCACCCCCCTGCCAGTTTAGTACACTTCTTGCCTAGTTCAAATAATGGAAATATTTGCTAAACATTGTATCTATTTCCCTGTACTGCATTTTCCCTTTGCCATGGATGGACTGTTTCCCAGAGGAAAGGAGGAATTTTCATCCTCCTCCCTTAGACTGTGTCTACACTATGAGATAAAAATTGAATTTCACAGAGTTAGCTCGATATTAAAACGTCAGTCTTCACAGTTAATATTATTAGCTTGATTTACTGAGCCATAATACCGATAACAAAGTAGCGACATTACGGGAGGGGTAGAGAACCAATTTTGAATTTCAAATCTCAAATCAAGGCTAGCATGGAAGTGCCATGTCCTTAATTTGAATTTATTAGCATCCAGAAGTGTCTCGCTGCGCAGTGACCATCCACGTCTGGCTGCTTTGTACACTGCTCTCCATCCAGGTGCGCAGGAAGAAGGTCACAGTAAGCCCACGAAGTGTTTGATTGAATTTGAATAGGAATTGGAATTCAGCAGTGCCCAGCCCTGCAAATATAAAGGGCACCCACAGTGAAAAAATTCCTTTGCCCATCACGTGGCATCGCACCAAATCAGTAGCCATCGCACTGCATCGGTAGCAACTGCATCGTCAACTGCAATCATGATCATTCAGGGCAGCGATCTGCTTAGTACTTCTCAGGGTCACAAGAGAGCTCCAGTGTGGACCAACCAGGAGACTCTGGATCTTCTTACGATTTGAGGAAGCCAATCCATGACGAAGAGACTTCGTTTGGCCAAGAGAAACACGGCAATGTATGATCAGATGTCGCGCTAGATGACCACCTGAGGTTACTCTTTGTAGCCAGACAGAATCCCCCTGCTTTACTCCATCTTGCCCCTCTTAGGTGCCTCAGAGCACAAAGGACAAAGAAGAAAACAGCACAGTCTTAGACTGCTTGAAAGCACAGATGAGCTTATCTCAAGCACAGTCTTTGATGCTTCAGGAACACAGGATGTGCTGCCCCAGTCATGACCCTGGATAACAGAAGAACACAGATAAGAGGGCTAACAAGCCAGCCAATGACCACAGGGCCTTAAATTGCCCTTGGCTGGTACTGCTAATTGATACGCCTACACAATCGTCCCAGGAAAGGAACCTCGCACCCCTACGAAAAGAATGTCCTGCCTTAATGATTTAGTTACCTTTATCTTACAAGTGTAAATTAAGTTGCAACTCCCTTGTAAGAACTGGTGTCACAAAGGCGAACCAGCATAATTGTCATTTAACAGATAAGGAAGAGTGTACGTGACCCAAGGGGTATAAAGAAGGGCCCGGCAGACCAGTCTAACTGAGCTCCAATTACCTATATCTGCCGGTCAAGTAAGGTCTTTGCCTCCCGAGGTCCCGGGGGATGCCCTCCTCGCACATCTCCTTCCCGAGGGATTGAGTGATAGACACTGGCTACACCAGAGTCGAAGGACGCAGGGGTGAGAATTATACCTGCAATGTACGTTTGTGCACATTTAATAGTAAGAGCTCTGTAAACTGAGGCGCTTTGTCCTCAAATGTGTAACTTTCATTTGTAATCTAATTGGTATACCATATGTATCATCCTACTAGTAGTTAAGAAGATAGAACAATAACCTTGTAACCACTAAGATTCTTATTTCTGCCTTTAATAAATAGTACACATTTAAGCTTTCAGCCTGACTCCTTCCAGTTACTGTAACTTGGCCGAACACAAAACAAAGAACCTCAGCCGTTTGGCTATATCAGTCTGGTCAGTGGTAAGGTGCAGTAAAAGCTGAGCGCTGAGTCGTGTCGCCTCCACAGGACAGACTCCTGGGGTACCCGTCAGCCTCCTTGGCTGCCCTCTGCAAAGGGACAGTCTTGCCTAGCAGTTAAAGACTCAGGTGAATCTCTGGGGCATCCATCAGCCATTCTGGCTATCCGCTGCAAAGGGACTGTCGGTCCTAGCAGTCAAAGACTCGGATGTAACTAGGCTCACAGACCACTCATTTACCCGGCCGTTGGTTAACACTCTTGGGACTCAATGCAATACTGGGTGAAGGTGAAAGAACTCCAGCAGGCCTATCAAAAAATCTGGGAAGACGAACAGCAGTCAGAAGCAGCTCTATGGACATGCCACTATTATGAACAGCTGAACATGCTTATGGGGAGCAACCCCACCATGGAGCCTGGTCTGAATTATGACACTTCTGGAGGCCCTGGTATGGAGTGCAGGGTAAGACTGGTGAAGCTGGGTGGCCTGGAGGAAGAGAGCAAGACAGGAAGAAGCAGGCAACAAGCAGGGGACCAAGGAAGTTCTGCCAGACAGCCCAGAACTCTTCACCATAGACCTGGAACCAGTAGCCTCCACGGCAGGCCCCAAGCCCCCTGGACCAAGCAGCTTTGGTCAGTATTTATTCTGCATGCCAGAAGCGGGTTGGAGGTGGGTATAGCTATCGGGTTTTGCATAGGTACAGGTTTGGTAGCTGTGGTTCTGCGCCCCTCAGAACAGCGTGTTAATGTTTCTTGGGATAGAGCATTTCTCCTTTTTGGAGATCTCCTCAAAGGCCTCATCTGTTCATAGATCTGACTGTCTTAGTCCCCCAGAGAAAGAAAAAGATAAAATCAGTACCTTAACTAGCTAATTTTGTGCCTGAGGCAAGAATATAAAACTGCATATCCTCATGTTGCAGCATGTGTGTCGCATTATTTCCACCTTTACTTCTGCCCTGACTGCAGAGCTGCGCTTCCAGAGAGCTGGGCTGTTAGCTGGGCACCCAGCTCTGAAGGTGGCACCCTCTCAGCAGCAGTGCAGAAGTAAGGGTGACATCACACTATCATACCATGCCCTCTGTTAGTCTGCTTTGCTGCCAGCACTGGTTCTGCCTTCAGCACTGGACTCTGGGCCAACACCTGCGGCTCCCCAGCTCCTCATCTCTTTCCTTCTCAGCAAACCCTGCAGCACGCACAGACTGACATAGAGAAAAGAAAATGAACCTACCGTATTTAAAGAAAACCCATCATCTATGGGAAGCCGACTGAAAATATGCTAACATTAAAAGGACAATCAACCACAATTTTGTTTGAAAAATGTGCATATTTTGTTTCTTCTGTCTTTAAAAAGAAATGTTTATACTTTTTTCTTGTTTAATTTATGCATCTAACAGAACTTTTTACTATAGAAAGTTAGGCTCTCAATCCTACCCACTGATCTGAAAAGACCAGCTCCTGAGGTAGTTCATGCCTTGTAGAAAATTTTAAACCTCTCCAGAAGAACTGAAAAACTCTTATAAAAAAAAAAAGTCTAAGGAATTCAAAAGTGAAAACAACAAAATACAGGACACATTATTTAAATGGCACTTAATTGGGACACTGGAATTAACATTCCCTATAAGCAGGAGAGAAATTTTTCAGTCTCAGCTGTGTACTGTTAAATAGCACAGCTTGCATTTGGTATGTTCGCAGCGAGCTTCAGCTGTGTCCCTATGCACTGCCTGCATTATTAAGGTTAAAAAAATAAAGATGGCAATTCAGAATGAATAAAATCTTAACTAAATCCTCTAGATGGGTGTGCAAGGGATATCATGAGGAAGGTACAATTCCACAGTGTGGAAATTAATAAGGTTCTCTGAATATGGAACAATGACTGGAAGTCTCCTTTGCAGATAAGTGGTCTGATATTGTTCTCACTTACATCACTTTGATGCCAAAAAGAGTTTCTTTTGATTTGTATAGTGTAACTGACAATGCTATCAGATTCATGACACAAGTGTCTTTCCTAATTTTTCACAAAGCCTCACAAAACCACAGTTGAAAGGTTTGGTTCCATATATATCATTCTGATGGACACTGTAGTACAGTGGAACACCTAAAACACAAACTAGTTACAGTAAGGTCTCAGAGCACACGAACCCAGAGTATGCGACCCCGCTCCTAGGCAGCTGACCCCAATTGCTACAGTAAACCCAGAAAATGTGCAATTTCCAGTTGCACTTAACTTGCTCCCCACCGGTGCCGGTTCAACCCCCCAGCCAGCTCACCACACACATGCAGCTCCGGTTCACGCCCCCACCTGCCTCTGGCTCCAGCTCACCACCCCGCACGCATGGCTCCAACTCAACCTCCCCCCACACCTCCTGCACTCCAGTTCAAACCCCTGTGCGTGGCTCCAGTTCAACACATACACACAAGCGCTCCAGTTCAAACCCCCCTGACCATGCAGCCCTGGCTCACCACCCCCACGCACAGCTCCAGCTCAACTCCACCCCTCGCCCCCCTGCAGCCCTAACACACCCCAGCTTTAGCCCCACCCACCCACCTCCCATGGCCCCAACCCACCACCAGGCTTAACTCTCCCCAACTACCCCCCACTGCATGAAATACCTTTCTGCTGCTTCCCCGGCTGCAGAACACGTGTTCCACCAGGGAAAAAGACAGACCCTCACTTATGCAAAATCCGGGTTACGCGAGGGTGTGTGGAACAGAACCCTCGCGTAACTCTGGGGTCTACTGTATTTAAGACTCTCGGCTTCATCTGTCCCCCAAAGAGTGATATGGGCACACAGAGTTCTCAGCACTGAAACCATAATACAATAGATCCCTGCCTTACACAGTTTTGACTTACACATTTCTTGCTGCTGCACTGGTCAGTTTCCTGGCTCTCGCAAGTGGTGGGGAGCTGGGAACCGCCTGGCTCCTGACTCCTCTCTGCTTGCACTGACCAGCACTGCTGCTGCTGCTGCGCTGGTCAGTTTCCTGGCTCCAGCCTGGTGGGGAGCTGGCAACCAGACTCCCAACCAGGACCACTCCGGGAGCCAGGAAACTGACCAGCACTGCTGCACCTGGCTCTGGATTCCCCACCGCTCCCAGCAGCAGGGAGTCAGGCGCAGCCAGGACTGGGTAACCCGAAGGCGGCAGTACCCCTCTCCAACCCAGTCTAGACTTACGCAAAATTTGACTTATGTGCGGTTGCCCAGGAATACAACCTACGTGTAAGTCAGGGGTCTACTGTACATAAAGACAACAAAATTCTTTGCCCCATTTACTTAGACCCTCTTTCCTCTGCTTGCATTTATTGCTCCTTGTTATACTGGCTCTTTTTAAAAGATTTTCTCCATAGAGGAACAAAAACTGAGTTTAGCAGTGGCACCTCTCCTTTTAGCAGGTTCAGGACATGCTTATCCTACTTTTCATTCATTTCTTTGTCTTACCTATTTGGTGCCCATAGCTCTTCACAGATTTCACTCCCTAGGCACGCATCTTTGGTTGCTAGCACAGCATCACCAAAAGGAACAGTTTCCTGAGGTAAGCAGACAGCACACCCGTGTTTATAAGGAGGCATTGTCTTATGTGAGTCAAAAAAGCAATCCCAAACAAGGAACATACTGAACTAGATAAACTTAGTGTCAAGGCAGCAAGAAAGATACATATTCTTTCATCTGAAACTGATTTTACTTCAGACATAGGCCTAACCTGTAAATCCAGATCAGGTTTTTACCTCTCCCAGAGTTCCAGTGGTGATCAGACCCATCTCTTTTTTAAATAAGGTATTAGTTCAGACCCATCTCCTTCTTAAATAAACAAGCTGTAGAACAGGGACAGCCCATTAAATTCTTCAAGCCACCCTCAGATTTAACCAAAAGGTGCAGCAATTAGTCAGAGCTGTCCACTGAGTTCAAGGTGGAACACATTCGTGTTGTAACATGCAACCACTGCAGGTTGTACTTGTGCATGAAGCAAGGAAAAAAATCTGTTCTACTTTGGACAGTTCAGATATGATCTTGAAGCTCCTGGTAAGCAGCCAGTGTAATCTTCAGCTGGGCAAATTTTGGATCCTCTTACCTTGTTGCAAAACATTAATGTTTATGTAAACAAAGCTAAATTATTGGCTCATGTACACAAGTAAATGAAAAACTCCACTGAAAACACTGAATTTGCACATTTGTAACTGACGCCAGAACTTGGCTTAACAGTTTTATACTGTCATTAAGTTATTTGTGACATGTCTAGCTCATATAAAAACAGGATCAGAAAACACACATTCCTTAAACTCACCTGTCCTGTCACCTCCTGTATCATCCTGGGGAGAAAATATTCCTCCACATACCTAAAACAATTATACAGATCAGCAATACACAGAGAAAAAAATTCTCTGCTTTACTGCAATGCTCTACTTAATATTAACATGATGTTTCACAGACTTCAAGGTCAGAGGGGACCCTTGTATCAATACATGTGGACTGTGCCACAAGGTGGACAGAAATCCTTCTTGAGATGCAATCTTCTTTAAACAGCTGGAGAAGAGACCTAGCTGGAGACAGGTTTAGCTCTGAAAACAAGCTGGGACCCTTCCAACCCTGGATTCCATGGGAAGGCTTCTGTTTCGTCTGAAAACGGTCTCAGCAAAAGGGATGAAGGACGCTGCCTCATTGGAAGCAGACTCTCATTTCCTGAAAGAGCCTCCTCTCTTTGCATAGATGCATGTGATACAAATTTAGTCCTATTTGAAGGGGTTTCTAAATGAAATATCACTAAGTAGCTTAAACGAATTTCCCTTGAGTTGAACCTGCAGTAGAAATAATAAATTGGAATGGGGATTTCAATTCATTTGCTGTTATTACAAAGGCAAATCCACGCTTTTAGCCATACTACTACACTGTATGCAGCCCACCGTGCTCTGTTCCATGGGGTAAACCATCGAAGTTCCCTGTAATTTCCTGCATTTGCCAGTATCATCTTTGGCCTGATCAGAAGAATTTTCCTTTAAAAAAAAAAAAAAGGAGTGTAAGTAGTTAGACTGCAGCAAAGACAAAATGAGTAGTAAGAAATGCCAAGTTTATTTTTTTTTCCAGTATGTTTACTTTCATATTTGACAACAATTCAAATCAAGTCACTTTCACTGTTTGACCTTACATAGTCAACTTCCTCTTTTTGTTTATAGGTCTGCCTCACAGTACTGGGAATGTTTGATTTCATTTCAAAAGTACATTTAAAAGTTTACATTAAAAAAAGATGCGATTGTGGACAGAAAGTTCACAAAAATTGCCCAACTCTTTGAAATTAACGAAATACTGTACAAAGCTGGTCGTGCCCATTTAAATGTAAATTTGTTGCCATATGATTTGTTTTCTATTTATACCTAAGTACCAAGAAGTTAACCTAACTTATGACCATAAAAGATAATATCTTAGTAAGAGATACATACCCGTTTAAAAAGATCACTCTACAGTTGTAGCGAACACTTCTGCACATAACAGGCCTGTACCAAAAAAAAATGCAGAATTACATGAAGCTAAAAGTTCATTACATGAACCACATTATAGAAGATCTGCTGTAAACGTGACAAATATTTTAGCACCCTTTGCCCCACTTGACATCCAGCAGTGCATCTGCAACACTACACCTGGGCCATGCAACTCTAGAGTCCTTGCTGTCCAGTAGCATCTGCTCAGGCATCTTCCCCTGCCAAGGTAACTACCTCTTTGTAAATGCTCTCCATGTTCATTCATGTTGCCTGGGTCTTCTTTTCCCATAAATATAGGCAGAGACCAGACCACAGGAAAAGAAGGCCTAGGAAACATGAATGAACATGGAGAGCACTTTAGTGATTTATGTTGCTTCCATGGACTGGTAATAGGTGGTAGTGTTTTTACACACAAAAGGATCCATCAGGTCACCTGGGTTTCACCACACCAAAAGTCAGAAGACCAGATTGATCACATCTGTATCAGCAGTTCATTCAGACAATCGATAGAAGACATCCTTGCTAAGAGTGGAGCAGATGTAGGTTCAGACCACCATTTAGTCACAATAAAACTCAAGTTTAAGCTCAAGAGGTATACCACAAAAGCAATTAAAAGATGCTACCATAGAACTAATTTGGGAACACAAAAACAGCCTGGAAAGAGACCTGCGATAAAACAGTGGGAAGGAGGACAAGGCATCACAAAGAACGGATCACAGCAGAAACTCTGAGAAAAGTTAAGTAACAAAGGACAGAAGAGAGCAGCCAGGGCAGCTCAGAGACTGTATTCAGAAGTCAAAGAATTCCAATAGGCTGCAAAATAAAACAACAAGAACTTTGTGGAAAACCCTGCATAAGAAGCAGAACAAGTTGTAGAATGCAAAACTTGAAAGAGCTGTAAAACAACACAAGGAAGCCAGCTGGAGCATAATGTACAGTGATTAACCAGTACAGGACAAAGAGGGATGTGTGCTAACAAACCCCAGCAAGCAGCTCATTAGATGGAAGGAACACTTTGAACAGTCCTGCCCACACACCTCTGGAGTTACAACCCGCAAACACACCTTTGCAAATTAACAACAGACCTCCAAAAAGAGAAATCAGAAAAGCCATTGCCCATCTGAAAAGTGGAAAAGCACATGGCCCAGACAACATCCCCACAGAAGCAATAGCAGGTAGTGAGGCATCAGTCAGTATGATGTATAACTATTTGGGAAAATCTGGGACACTGAGGAGATCCCACAATACTGGAAACATGTCTACTTTATCAAGGTTCCAAAGAAGGACAACCTGGAGGAATGTTAAAACTGGAAGTGCGTTGCGTTACTACCTATTCCAGGACAAGTGTTCAATAGGATTCTCTTGGCCAGAATGAAGTCAGAAATTGACAAACAGCTCAGGGAAGGGAAGAACAGGCCGGCTTCTGAAGCAAGAAATCCTGTACTGACCAAAGAGCAACTCTCAGAGTGATCACAGAACAGTCACTTGAGCGAACCTCCCCCCCACCCCCGCCACACTTAACCTTCATAGACTTTGAAAAAGCCTTTGACAGCATCGGTAGAGACACTTCGGAGAAACTGCTGCAATGCTGTGCCATCCCATCCAAAATTATTAACCTGATCCTTTTAACATACAAATACTCAACATGCCAAGTTGTTCACAATGGTGTCTTCACAGAATCCTTCAACATACTCTCAGGACTGTGACAAAGATGCTTATTGCCAACCTTTCCTATTCATGATCACAGTGGACTGGATTATGAACAGGACAACAGATGGGGCATTCAGTGGAGACTTTTCAAACAGCTAGAGGATATTGATTTTGCTGATGGCATCACCCTCTTTTCACACCGACATGAAAGCATGGAAGAAAAGGTCGCAATGCTAGACAAAACTACCTCAATGACTGGACTGAGCATTAAACAAAAGAAAGACCAAGACAATGAGGATCAACCAGTCCCACAACACCATCACAGTGGGAGGGGATGACCTGGAAGATGTGCTGCAGTTCTCCGACTTGGGGAGTTAAAAGTATGGGCAGAGACGGAGGAACAGACAAGGATATCAACGTCAGAATAGGAGATCACAAATAATAACTGCAAAGACAAAACTGCAGCTCTTCAACACAAAATGTGAAGAGTGTGCTCTTGTATACATGAGAGACCTGGCATACTAAAAAGTCTGCAAACCACAAACTATAGACATTCATAAGCAGATGTCTGAGGTACATCCTTCACATCAAATGGCAAGAGTTTGTCACAAATGTGGACCTCTGAATAGAGCAAGACAAAAACTACTTTACGTTCTGATCAAGAGAAGAAAGTGGGGGTGGCTAGGAGACACTCTCAGAAAGCCATCATTCAGCACAGTCTGTCAAATTCTCACATGCAACCTGCAAGGAAAACACAAAAAAAGAATGACCTCGGACAATGTGCAGAAGATCTACTGAGACTGAAGGAAAACAACTGGGATGCTCCTAGGGTCAGCTAGAGGTTTTGTCCTAAGACAGAGTGAAGTGGAAGAGACTTGTAGATGACCAATGCACCACCTGGAGTACAAGGGTTTAAGTAAGTTAGTTAAGTACTCTTTTGGAATAATTACATAACACTTACATTCCCACATCACAGATGATATCTTGAGTGACAGGAGATTCCAAAAGCTTTGCCAGAACTTCAAATGAATGTAAGAGCGTATCGGGCTCATAATAGTGATCATAACAGCCGTAGCCACTATGTACAAAAATATAAGAAGCAAAAAATTTAGACAAGCTCAAAATCAGACACAAGAAGCCAATGATACTTCAGATAAAAACAAACCCCCAAACTTACGGAAATTACACATAGCACAAGGAACTATATAGCACATACCATTTACACGGAAAGCATTTAACATTCTACTGTATTGTTGGTGACGTTTTTTGTTTTTTAATAAAAAAACAACATGGTTTAAAGGACAGAATTGAATGTTACATCTACCATCTGGAATTTTCATTAGAATAAACTTAGTAATTGGTGTCACTGGGAGTCATAAACAAAGGACCCAGTGCTGCACTTTTCACTACCACTAGCATACTTTTGCTCAGGCACCAACACTAGGGTTTAAACTGCAATTTGAATTACACAAAGTATTCTGCATTATGATTTGTTCTAGCCCACTCGTTTTTTAGTTTATCTTTTGATAAGCAATACCTACTTCTACTCCTTGAGACGTTACCAGATAGACAGTAATTAAGATGGGCTCACCAAATTTCCAGTTCTGGTCCAAGCCTGTATCTTGCACCTTTGCACTTTGCAATTTCAATACCTATAAAATACAGGGGAGAGAAAGTGGATAAAAGATAGTACAAAAAGCATTAAATGATTTCTGTTCTAGAAAGAAAATATTAAATGATCGTCTAACTTTTCAGGGTGGAAAAAGGATCCCAGCATTGGACATACAGTGCCAGGTTTCTTTTAGTAGTTTCCATTAATATCACAAGTGTCATCCTATACCTCCTTGGAAGTGTCACTATCCTTTTTGGCTCAAATTTATTTGGAGGCAGATTTTTCAGGAGAGCTGAATTCCCATTTAGCACTTTAACAAAAGGGCCAGATTTTCAAAAGGGCTGAGAATCAGATGGCTGGAATGGACCTCAAGAGGTCCCTGAGTCCAGCCACCTGCTTCAAGCATGATCAATCCCCAACTAAGTCACCCCACCCAGGACTTTGTCAAGTCAGGACCTATCGGTGTGGAGATTAAACCACACCTCTAGTCAACACACTCCAGCTTAGAGCTTTATAATAACAGAGGGAAACCAATGTCTAAGGAAACGGTCTGGCAGGGCTGTATAAATTAAAGCAATGGTTCTGTGCAATGACTACCACACCCCTGGGGCTGCAGCAGCTCCTCCATGCAACTATCACACAACTGCAAGAGAGACCTCCACAGGTGCAAGAACCAGGAAACAGGCCTTGGAGAACACTGGAAAAGCAAAGCTGCAAATCCACCACACAAGGTCTTAACTACTGAACAAGTCAGTGCCTTTCTGCACACTACCAGAAAGGAGGGCAACATAAGGTGAAGAGAGGGTGAGAGAGAGATCTGGTCAGGCCTTCCACTTCGTTCTTCTCCTTCCAAGCAGCACCTCCCTCTTTTCTTCCCTTCTTTGACCCAAAGCAGGTCAGCTAGCAGGTACATTCTTAGTTTTCCCAGGTCTCCAGTGCAACTCCCAGGATCTCTTTCCCATAACTGACAAGTATCAGAGAGGTAGCCGAGTTAGTCTGTATCTTCAAAAACAAGAAGAAGTCCTGCGGCACCTTATAGAGTAACAGATATTTTGGAGCATAAGCTTTCATGGGCAAAGACCCACTTCATCATATGCACTAGTGGGGATGTTTCAAAAGTGTATTTAAAGAGGGAGTCTCAGCCAAGAGAAGGGCCAGAGCTGACAAGGTGTATTCAGTCAGAGTGGATGTGGCCCATTATTGGCAATTAATGTGGAGTTGTGAACATCAAGAAGGAAGTAATCAAGTCAATTCAGTCGTGGGGGATGTTGCCCATTGTCAGTTTCTAATACGGAGGCGTGAACATTAACGCTGGGTCTACATTAGAGAGTTTTGTCCACAGAAGGGGTCTTCTGTCAACATAACTCAGGGAGCGTCTACACACAAAGCATTCTGTCGACACATTCTCAAAAGAACTCTGCATTTGTCTCGACAGTCTGATCCCTCAAAAATCTGAGATATAACAACCCGTCAACAGAGTACTGTCAACAAAAGTGTGGTGTGGCCACTTCTGTCAACAGAGAGGGCTTTCGGTTGCCAGGCAGCCCTCTTTGCAGAGCTGCCATTCTGTTTTCTGGCACCAGAGGGCAGTGCAGTCTGGCAGTTCTCTGTCGACAGAGCAAGGCATGTGTAGATGCAATCTGTTGCAGAGGTTCTGTCAAGACTTCCGTGTCAGCAGTAACTTGTGTAACTTGTGTATCGTAGACACAGCCTAAGAGCAGAGAAACTGCTTCTGTAATGTGCCAACCACTCCCAGTTTCTGTTCAATCCTGGGTTGATGGTGTCAGATTTGCAAATGAATTGCAGCTCTGAAATTCCTCTTTCCATTTTATTTTTGAAGTTTTTTTTATTGGACTGCTACTTTTAAATCTGTTACTGAGTGTCCAGGGAGGGTGAAGTGTTCTTCTATAGGTTTTTGTATGTTACCGTTCCTGATGTCTGATTTATGCCCATTTATTCTTTTACATAGAGACTGTCCAGTTTGGCCAATGTGAATTGCAGTGGGGCATTGCAGTTTCTCCGCTCTTGCTGTTCACACCTCCACATTAGCAACTGCGGATAATAGACCGCATCTGCCCTGACTGAACAGACCCTGTCAGCTCTAGCCTTCCCCTTGACTGAGACTCCAGCTTTAAACCCTCCTCTGAACTACCCCCGTCCCCCATGCAACTGACGAAGCGGGTCTTTGCCCGCGAAAGCTTATGCTCCAAAATACCTGCTAGTCTAGAAGGTGCCACAGGACTTCTAGTTGTTCCCCGTGGCTGTTGCCTGCCCCGGGACAGCGGCACCGGGGACTACACGACGGATCTGACAAGACTAAGTCTGTCCTGCCCGCTGACCCACTCTGCATGAAAAGCCCATGTTAATTCTGTCCTGACAGTAACTCTCCCTGCGCTCAGGCCACCTAGTGGGGCTCAAGAGTTCCCAGACCGCCTGCCTAGGGCCAGGCTGCTAAGGCTGGTCCCAAGGGCCCGACAACAGCCCTCCCTCTCTCGCACACGCCCCAGGGAAGGGAGTCACAGCTGACCCCCCACACACACACACACTTACTTTTTAAAATCCGTGCCAAATTGCCCTCAAAATCTAGCGCCCACTGGTTGAGGGCACAAGTCGCCACCGTGACAGCCCTGCCCATGTCCGCGGCTGCTCGGGAGCTCGGCGGAGAGCTCTTCCGGGCAGCTGGCGTGATTCGCTTTTACTTCCTGCCCCCTCCGCTCCCACCCGGGGACTGCTGGGCCCCGGGAACCATTGCGCGCAGCCGCCGCGGGGCCTTGCCAGGGAAAGGAACCGCAGCGGGGCACAACCCCACGCGCCGAGCCCAGGCGGAATGCTGAGGCTCACTCCTGTTCCAGGCGCGCCTAGTGCGCTGCTGAGTCAGCGGGCGGCTCATGGCAGTTCCCAGCTCTCGTGTCTAGCAGCAGGGTGCAGTGGTTGTTGGGGCTAAACACCGCAAGGGAATCCAAGCACGTAGGGCAGGGGAAGGGGCTGTTCGTGAAACCGATTGTGCTTTTAGTAAACTTTTTTTTTTTAAAAAAAGCGTCCCCTTCCTACAGCTTTGGGTCTAAACTATCTTACGGTGCCCCTTTAAATTAAATAAGTGTTTCTTTTACTACCCCATCCAGGTCCTCCTTGCTTACTGTTTTTGGTTCTCAGTGCCTTAAATGTTGAGTCTGTTCTGGGCTAGCTATGGTCTGAAGAAGTGGGTCTGTCCCACAAAAGCTCACCTAATAAACTATTTTGCTAGTCTTTAAAGTGCTACTTGACTGCTTTTTGTTTCCATCCAGGTACTGTTTGAGTCACTATGCCATTCAGTCAGTAAATGTGGCGGGGGGTCTGTTACAGAACTCTTCCATTTAAAAACACTTATGCTCATTTCTAACACGTTAAAGGTGAAAGATTGAAAAGGCAAGGACTACTACTGCTCTTAGTGTAATCAAAGACAAGGCCAATGTGACTTCAGTGGGACCAAAGCTGGATATTTCTTCTTTCGGAACCAAATGGCTGAGTGCCCTCTGACAAGTGCTAAATTAGCCCCAATTTTCATTAAGTTAATCGGCAGTTGATACAGGTATTCAGAAGATCATACAATACAGTTTTGTTTTCCTAAACATCATTGTACTCTGTTGGATTTATTACCTCATTCCACACCCTGATCTGTGGAGTTTCCCACGCAGTTTATTTTGCTAATTATTAGGTAGTAATTGCGTGTTGCTGAAGAATACAGCCCAAAGCCTGATTGCTTCCTCTCCTGCTTTAATCTTTTTGTATTAATTATTTCTCAGCCTTTAATCTTTTAAGTATTAACTGTTTCTCAACTGTTGTAATGTCCTTTCATATGGGCTCCCTGAGTCCATTCAGCCTGGAACACTGTCAATGTTACCCCAATGTCTTGTGCTTTAGTTTAATAGAGATGGATCGAAAGCAAAACCTAAGATCCCACCACTCCAGATGGGGGGCAGTTCAAGATTCCAGAATTTTAGGGTATGGGCCCAGTTTTGTTTCAAAACAGTCTCTCAGTCCAGCTGCTTTCTAGATTTTCAAGTTCTTCACGTTTCCATAGGTGTGGCCCACTCTGTGGGCTTGTCTATGCTGTGGGCTAAGGCACTGTATGGGGGGAGTGATTTGCACTGATCTCTGCCAACCCTACCAGGCTGTGTCTACACGTGCCCCAAACTTCGAAATGGCCATGCAAATGGCCATTTCGAAGTTTACTAATGAAGCACTGAAATGCATATTCAGCTCTTCATTAGCATGCGGGCGGCAGCGGCGCTTCGAAATTGACGAGCCTTGCAGCCGCGCGGCGCGTCCAGACGGGGCTCCTTTTCGAAAGGGCCCCGCCTACTTCGAAGTCCCCGTATTCCCATGAGCTCATGGGAATAAGGGGACTTCGAAGAAGGTGGCGTCCTTTCGAAAAGGAGCCCCGTCTGGACGCGCCGCGCGGCGGCAAGGCTCGTCAATTTCGAAGCGCGGCTGCCGCCCGCATGCTAATGAAGCGCTGAATATGTATTTCAGCGCTTCATTAGTAAACTTCGAAATGGCCATTTGCATGGCCATTTCGAAGTTTGGGGCACGTGTAGACACAGCCCCAGTGTGTACTGAAAGCATTGTATGCATCAACATAGTCTGCAGATCAATCCCTGTGTAGCTCATTAGTGCATGTTAGAAATCACACCCCTGTAGAGTGCATTCCCCCCAACACATAGATTAGCCCTACTGTGTGCTGTCCCCCTCTACCACATACTTCCTTTCATGTTTCATGCATTTTGCTCTGTGACCATGGATTACATAACATGACCACTGTATGTAATGTGCCCTTTATGTGGATGGTGGTAGGATGGTTGTGGCTATCAGCTCAGCCATCAGTTCTGGAAGCAGCACCTGTATTTTTTGGTTGGCTGTTCTGTTGACAGAGGTCTGGGCAGTCTGGCTGCTCTCTATTAATGGAGGACATTGACGGGGGAGCCCCTATGAGATGTGGATGTATTTTGTAGACAGAGGTTGTGTTGGCAAAACTCTGTCGACAGTGACTCCTGTAGACAAGAACTTTGTAGTGCAGACCCAGCTATAGCAGTGAAGCAGCGTGGTTTAGTCACTTAGGCTGTGTCTAGACTGGATGCTATTTTGGGATACAAATATCTCGAAATAGCAATCCCACAGCTAAAACAGGATTCTGCTTCTGCTACCCCATCATAAAAGCTGTAGGGGAAACTTCAAAATAGTCATTTATTTTGAACTTTGGAGCCTTTTGGGTGGCACCAAGTTCGAAATAAATTAGCTTGAAATAATTTACACAATCTCAAAATGCCCATTCATATCCAGAACGGTTGGGTGCCAAATTTAATTAGGGTGGCCGTCCATCCCCTTTTCACTGGGACATTCCCTCATTTAAGCTGTCTTTCAGGTGTACTGACTTTTTTAAGAAAATGGGCAAATTGTCCCATATTTTGCCAGACTCCTGTTCCATGGCACCTGGAGTCTTGGGGCTGCACCCCTCACTGCCAGAGAGCTCCTCCATGGGGCAGCTGCCCCGTTCCTCGATGCCCTACGTCTTGGGGCAGCATCTTCCACTCCCCCCCCATTCGGGAGGCTGCAGCAACCTCCAACATCAAGGCTCCCTGATATGGAACAGCAGCCCCCCATCACTGGAGGTCGGTGTCCTGTATTTGCCATAGACCAATGTGGTCACCCTAAATTTAGTGCACACTTGATCAACGCTTTTTTTCTAGAAAAAAGGGTGCCAGAATTTAAGGGATTAGAGTATTCAATTTTAATGTCCTGGTCCCTGTGCTGCTTCAGGACAGTGGGGGCTTCTGCCCCAGTCCCTGCACTGCTGCAGGACAAGCAGGGTCTCCTGTCCAGGGTGCAAGGGGGCTCCTGCCCCGGTCCCCATACTGCTGTGGAACCAGCAAGGGATCCTGCCCCAGTTCCCACACTGCTGCAGAACTGACAATGAAAATTTTTCTGATGTTCTAACAGAAATAAGATGCTGGAGCTGTGTTCCCGTGCATTCCGCCTGAAAAAACGCCCTGCACTTGATAAACTGTAGGCGTTAAACCCTATGTGACTCAACTGCTTAGTAATACCCAAGTGTTTTTATGTGACTTTTTTGACCCTTAATTAAGTGTCTTTTGAGGCCTTATAAATGTTTGTAAATCTCAATAAGATTCTCAGATTGAAGGTGCTATCAATGTGCAAAGTATGATTTCAAAAATTAAATAGATTGTTCCTGTAATCATTAACTTAAACTTTTGCAACACCAGGAAAGATCTCTCCTGCAATCGTAAATGGCACAGAAACAAGTGCACTACTTTGAACTAACCTTAAGACTGCCGGTACATAGAGTGCTCAGATTAAATGATAAACAGTTCATTTTATCTGTCCTCAGAAGTTCTGGAACTGAGTTTTGGGACAGTGCTGTTTGGGAAACAGGTTTATGCTTTGGTTCAATGGCTCTTAGCTCACTCTCTACACTGTTTCAGTACCTCTGTGTGCTTTGGGTTGTTTTTTTTTTTTTTTTTTTCCTTCTTTCTATGAAATATTCGTAGGATGGGGGTTGTCATGGTTATTTCATGAGCTGGTTGGTGGCTTGAAACCGTTTCACCAATCCAGCCGTGTAGCACCATGTGATGTTTAAGAGAACATGCAGGTGATTGGACAGGAGGTTTACTATGTAATTCCTGAAGGAGTGGCAAAGACTGAAAGGAGCTTTAACCAGCCTGAAACAGCCTGGTTTTTTTGGTACTTGTAAGAGTCCTGGTGAGTAGAACCACAAGCAAAGAAGGGGTAAGGAGTAATTTATATTATATTCATTGTTCTACCTAGAATGCAAACATGTATTTGAAAGAGCTCAGAGTAAATCTATAAAATCAGTTGTATAAATCCTGTCTTAATTAGCTACTACATGTACATTCAGTTTTGCAAATGTATTACAACAGGTTCCTAGAGTGATTGCTAGAAAATGGTTAGAAAATGTACGCAACAATGAAAATTTGACTGCCAAGAAGGAGGGTTTTCTTTTTTTGATGGTGGTGTGATTTTTTTTTTCAACTTCTGTTTCAGCCTGTTTTCTGGCCTGTGCTAGAAATGGGCTTATATAAGGTGACCATTTTGCACTGCAATTTATTTCTGATTTGGTGGTGGTCTGCTCCATATTGTGAGGATGTTTTTGCAGCCTCTTTTCTCTGCTTTGCCTTTTAACAGCATCTTCTAATTCTGATAGAGAATTAGGGATTTAAAAAAAATTTTTTTAAAAAAATCAATATTCACAAAGTTATAGACAGCAATCTGAGCACCATAGCAAGGGAATAAGAGACTTTCTTACCGAACTGGTATTGGAAAAGATATTCTGTTTGATCTGAGACTCCAACAGGAAACAGGAAAAGGGTATGTTTATACAGCTTCTGTTTTAAATATATTTACATATATAAACTACTGTGTAAAACAAGCTTCATATTTCCAGGAATTAGTTAAGCCTCTCAGAGCTCAAGAATTATCTATGCATACAATGAATGGTTTTTGTTGATAAATATTGTGTTTTGAAGGCATATTGGTTCTTAAGAAGGACAAGAAAATAGCATTTAGCAAGATAGAGTGAAAAATAACTGGAAGATGAAACTGTTGATTAATAATAGCAAGCTTCATGTGAAGTATATAGGTGGGGGGTTATTGTATGATGTGCAATACACATCTGCTTAATATATATAGGACTAGCAGCTAGGGTAGCATTGTTATTTATCATAGGTTTTAATTAATCGTCCATAATCCATTAATCTTTACTGAATGGGCCTTTTGCGAACAGCTGCTGTTTTCTTGCAACATGCAAGATAGCTTACTGTGTCCTAAAGAAAAGCGGATTTCAGTTAGGGCTTGTTTAGAAACAAAATCAATAAATAAGCAAGGTCTTGTCTTACTTTTGTGAATGTCCTGTGTCAAAGTGTCTCCACCTGCCTCAGTTTGCATCATGTTGTTTACCAGTTGTTGAACACTTCCTGACAGTACAGTTTATGGCTGCAGTTGGGTGGTGCTGTCATGTCTTTCAAAAAGCACTCTGATGAGATAGGCCTGAAGCAAACCCAGTGACAACCACATTAATGATCTTTATTTAAAATGACTTACGTGTTTTACACTACCATATTTGTGTCATCTCCATATTACAAGATCACAGACTCCATTAGTCTGTTTCAGCAAAAACCTCAAAGAGTCTGGTGGTACTTAAAGACTAATAATTTTATTATGGCATAAGATTTTGGGAATTGCAACTCACTTCATCAGATGCATGAAGCAGTAGGGCTACAGCGATGGGAATGTTGCTAATTGAATCAGGGTAGATGTGTATAAGAATATCTAACGTGGAAAAGGACATGATAAAAAGCACACCGTTCTCAGGCCCTATTCATGGAATCATAGAATGCTACAGCTAGAATGGACCTCAGGAGGTCATCTAGTCCAGCCTTCTGCCCAAAGCAGGATGAACCCAACTAAATCATCCCAGCCATGACTATGTCAAGCCAGGACTTAAAAAGCTCTAGGGATGGATCAAAGGAACCCAAAAATTATCTTTAAAATCTCATGGTTACTGAGGGGCCTGACTTATGAGTTTTGAATCTTTGGGATCAGAGATACTGCAAGATCCTTAAAAGAGGGAATTGCATTTTTCTTTGCAGGCTGAATAATATTCCTAGAAGGGAATGGGGAAGGCAGGTAGGGGCTCCACAGGCTAATGGTTGCCTGCAGAAGACATTCCAAGTGGATTGACCATCTGTCTCTGAGGTACAGCATTGCTCAAAACAGTGAACGTGACCCTTTTTGGGCATGTCATTCTAGACTTTGACACAACAGGGAAGTAGTGGAGTCTCCATCCCTGGAGATATTTAAGTCTCGCCTCGACAAAGCCCTGGCAGGGCTGATCTGATGGGTTTGGTCCTGCTTAGAGCAGGGGGCTGGACTCAATGGCTTTTTTAGGTCTCTTCCAGCTCTATTGTTCTATGATTCTATGATCTCTGGAGATGCCTTTCACCATGGTTGGATTTAGACTCTCACAACTTTGCTATATATTTTTTTTCTTAATGAGACATGCTTTACTGCGTACAAATATGCTTCTCTCTTGCCATTGTCTGGGGCAGGCCTCATCAAGGAGTAAGGGAATAATTTTAGTCATTATGAGATACATCTGCCACTGAGTGATGGCACTGGGCCTGGCCTGGAACCTGAGGTAAGCCCGGTAGGAGGGAGATAGGGCAAGTGGTAATCATCATAAATTCACTCCTGGGGAATTTTTCAATTTTACTATGGGTCTAAATGTAACAATTGCAGAATTTTCCCCGGACTAAATATTTAGCAAAGGTGCTACAGGACTGCTTGTTGTTTGTAAAGCTTTAAATGGAAACAGATACTCTTCTGAGACTATATAGCAGACAGTTTTGGTAAGCATCACCCAGGGAGCTAACTCCTTGTGACAAAGGTATTATGAAATGAGATTTTGTGACAATCCCAGTGGTAGTCTTCTTCTTGCTGGTCACTCCGTAACAAGTAGGATGTCTTCATGTCACCCTGCTATTTGTGAGTCTGTTGATGGCTAATCAGCCCAATTCTGGAGCTGCAGATCTTATTACAGAAGAGGCAGGTGTTGGTAGCTGTTGGAGTGGTGTGGGGCAGTTTTTGATGCTCTTTTCTTCTCTACCTCTCCTCATCTGCACTGCAGTGGGCCCTCTTAAATTGTGCCACCCCATTACAGATTACTGTTCTCCACTGGGGATGGTCTTGGGCAAGGTTCTCCCAAGTGTCGACACCAATGCTGCATTTTTTCATGTGTGCCTTTGGCATGTCCTTATATTGCTTCTGCTGACCCACAACATTCCTCTGTTCGTCCTCCAACACGGAAAACAGAATCTGTTTTGGGAGGTGCTGATCAGACAGCCAAACCATGCGACAAGTCTAACAAAGTTGTTGATGAATGATAATACCTTTGATGCTGGTCATGTTCAACTCTTCCAGGACGCTAATGTTCATGCACCTATCCTCCCAAGAGATACTTAGGATTCTCCTGAGGCAGCATTGATGATATTGTTCAGGTGCCTTCAGATGATACTTCTATGTTGTCCAGGTTTCACATGCTTATAGTAGCGCTGGAACAACCACTGCATAGTATACAAGGAGCTTGTCTTGAGATAGAAGTCCCAGGTCTCGAAGACCATTTGTCTCAGGCAGGCGAAAGCAGACCTTGCACTGCTCTGACGATGCTGGATTTCCACATCAATGTCAACTTTAGTGGAAAGATGACTTCCAAGGTATGGGAAGTGTTCCACATTTTCCATAAATTCTCCTTTGACTTCAATAGAAGGTTCATGAGATTGTCCCATCAGTGAAGGTGGGTGGAGCATCTTGGTCTTTTTGATGTTCAGAATGCGGCTGAGATTCTCAGCCTAGTCACTGACGTTTCTGCAGCACAGAGGTCTGTGGGCTTAACTGGAAGCAATTAACCAGTTATGGGGAGGAGGGGAATAAGGGGTGGTAATTAATAGGCAAATAAAACTGTTCACTCAGTTACAAGGTGGGTCCATAACTGAGGCTATGACTACATGGCCGTGTCTACACGTGCCCCAAATTTCGAAATGGCCACGCAAATGGCCATTTTGAAGTTTACTAATGAAGTGCTGAAATGCATATTCAGTGCTTCATTAGCATGCGGGCGGCAGCGGCACTTCGAAATTGACGCTTCTTGCCGCCGCGCGGCTCGTCCAGACGGGGCTCCTTTTCGAAAGGACCCCACCTACTTCGAAGTCCCCTTATTCCCATCAGCTCATGCGAATAAGGGGACTTCGAAGTAGGTGGGGTCCTTTTGAAAAGGAGCCCCGTCTGGACGAGCCGCGCGGCGGCAAGCCGCGTCAATTTCGAAGTGCCGCTGCCGCCCGCATGCTAATGAAGCGCTGAATATGCATTTCAGCGCTTCATTAGTAAACTTCGAAATGGCCATTTGCGTGGCCATTTTGAAGTTTGGGGCACGTGTAGACGTAGCCCATGAGAGCAGTCTGTTGACGAAAGTTACTTTTGGAAGATGGCCAGACTGCAAAGCAGATCACTCTTTTGATCCACACAGTTGACAGAGAAGAGCCAGGCTGCCCAGCCACTTTCTTGACTGAATGGCCCCCGGAACTCTGTCCGACAGGGTCGCATGGCCAACAATCCCTTCTGGGAGCCCTGGCGAGACACGCCCTTAAAGGGCTCACCGCAACTCCCAATGCTTGTTCCCTGCCCATGCTGAGGCTTGCCTACCTCCGTAAGGGACAGCATAGCTGCTACAGCAGGGCTCACACGCTCTCAGAGAGACACAGAGCTTTCCAGACAGCCATGATGCCAGAGCAGTCCCCAGGCTTGCACTGGACCCGCCTAGAGGTGTTTCAGCTTCTGCTGAACCTCCTCACGGCCATTCTCCTCCTCCCTGCCAGACACCACTGTTGTGGAGCATGCCCTTGCTGCCACACAGGCCCACTTGCTTTCCCTGCCCCCCCACCCCGGGTGCTCAGGCAGGTCTGGAGGCACAGCACCAGTTCCAAGTGGTGGGACTGGCTTGCTATGGAGCAGTGGGAGACAGGATACCCAGCTGCGGCCCATGATCCCTGGGGAGAAGCAGGTCACTATCGCTGTGTGGAAGCTGGCCACCCCCAACAGTTACCACTCCATGGGGAACCAGTTTGGCATGGGGAAGTCCACCATCAGGGTGGTCCTCATGAAGGTAAGGCACTCGCGGACTGCAGGCCCTGCACGGGGGGTGGAGGAAGGAAGGGAGTGTCCTGCCCAAGGGGAACCCCTGGGGAGCAGGATCGGGGTTAGAGGTGGCGGGAGGAGGGGGGGAAGATGGGGGGGAACCAAGCCATCCCACCCTCTCACAGCCTTTCTGCTCAGGGCGCAGCCTCGTGCAGGGGGGAGGGGGCTTCCAGAGAGCTCAGGAGGAGGGGACAGGAGGTGGCAGGGGAGCCTGCAAGGGCCCATGGGCTTGCTCCCTCTGTCACAGATGTGCAGGTTTGGTCCCCTCTCCTTGCAGGTCATGACAGCCATCAACACACTCCTGCAGAGGGTCCTTCGAATGGCAGATGTGGTCATGGCTGGATTTGCCATCCTGGAGTTTCCCCAACTGCTTCAGGGCTATTGACAGGACCCACATCCCCATCTGTGCTCCAGACCACAGTGCAGCCAAGTTCATCAACCGAAAGGGATCTTTCTCCATCATGCTGCAGGCCCTTGTCGACCACGTCAACAGTTCCTCGACGTGTATGTTAGGTGGTCGGGCCAGACACACAACTCCCAGGTTTTCCACAACTCTGACCTGTGCCAGAGCAGGAAAGTGGGCACCTTCATCCCCCACTGGAAGCTGGCGGTCGGGGATGTGCACATGCCACTGTTCATCATGGGGGACACTGCCTACCCCCTCGTTCCTTGGCTCCTGAGCCCTCCACCGGGCATCTGGACCCAAGCCAAGAACTGTTTAACGTCCAACTCAACTGGGCATGGTGCACCTTGGGCCACCTGAAGGCACACTTCAGGTGCCTCCTCACCTGGCTGGACATTAAGGGAGCACAACATTCCTCAAGGTTTGGCACTTATGGGTTCTCTGGAGGTCATTGTCTTACTGCAGTGTACCCTCTGGTCACGGGCCTTCCCTGTCTGTGGTGGGAGAAGCGGGTGTGCTGGCTCACCCTGGTGCTGTCTCGGAGCTGGCTCATCCTGACAGGGAGTGACCTTGCTCAGTGCAGGTCCAGCTGTAAGAACGACAAGTAGGGAAGATGGTGAGTCAAGTATCCAGTGCAACCCCTGAGGCACTGCCCCCCACCATGAACACTGACCAACACCCCACAGGCCATGGGATGGGCATGTCCCAGAAGCACAGGCATGTGCAGGCTGTACAGTGAATCCTACCACACGGGAACTCTGCAGAGCTTCAGGGACCAGACTGATCATTGTGCCCTTGCCCCCCCCCGCGCATGGCAGGCTAGCAGCCAAAGGGGGGCAGGGTGTCCAGCTTCAAAGGGGTCTCTGCATGGGGTGGCTGGTGAGGCCCCCATACATGTGTGGGGCTTGCAGCACTGTCTGCAGGAGTGGATGCTGACTCTCACCTGTGGGTATGCCTGGGTGCTGGGAGCCACACTCCTTGGTGTATCTGGGGTCAGGCCTGCGCCTGGGCAGGGCCTGCGCCTGGGCAGGGCCTGGCGCCCCTCACTCTGCAGCCTGGGGTTTGTCCAGGCTCCCGTGAGGCTGGCACCCATGCATGGGGGTTGCCTGCTGGGTCTGGGTGGGACATGCTGTCTTGCACATGGTTCCACCTGCCAGGACGACAGCGTGAGGTCCCACCTGAGCCAGCCTGGGGAGGCTCACAGAGTGCCCCATCGGCATCCACCCCCCCAATGCCCTGGTGTGTGTGACCTGCGGGTTACTTACCAGAGAGACCCTCAAAGAGCTCCAGAGGTGCCCTGGAGGTGTCCTGGCTGGAGGGGCCAGAGTCCAGGGTGATGACCAGGGTGCTGCCACTGGCCTAGGACCCCATCTGCCTCTGACCGGTGAGGGTTGGGTCCCATGGTGCTCCTGGTCCTCCTCTTTGATTTCTGGCTGCAGGTGGGGAGGGGAGCCTCCTCTGCAGTGTCCACAGAGCAGGTGGGAGGAGGTGCTGTCACCCCCCAGGAACTCATGCAGTTTCTTGTACTATGGGCAGGTGGCCAGTCCTGCTCCTGATCTGTGCCTTGCATCCCAGGCCTGGGTGTACCCCATGCAGTTCTTTGACTTTTGCTCACATCTCCTCCAGCTCCTGTCCAGGAGAGGGCCTAACATGTCATGCCCTGGGATGGCTCCTGAGACCCCTCCGGCTGTCCATCGAGGGCCCCGGAGGGTCTCACTGTGCCTGGCTGGCTGCCATCTTGTGGAAATCAGCTGCAAGGCATGGCCATGAGGGCGTGAGGACAAGCAACCTGTGGCTCTGCTGCTTCCATGCTCTCAGCTTCCTGCCACATGGTTTCTGGGGCTCCCTGCGCCTTTAAGATTGTCCGGAGGCAGGGACCATAGACGTGCAATTTCTGTGGACAGGACATTCCCTGAGGCAGCTGCCCAGTGTTCTAGAGGCTTTTTCTGTTGAGAGAAGGCTCCCTGGACCATCCAAACTAGCCTTCCATTGATGGAGATCTGTCGAGTGAGGCATTCTGCCTCAAGGGGGAAGGGCAGAACGCCCTCAACAAAAGTATCAGAGGGGTAGCCATGTTAGTCTGGATCTGTAACAGCAACGAAGGGTCCTGTGGCACCTTATAGACTAACAGAAAAGTTTTGAGCATGAGCTTTCGTGAGCACAGACTCACTTCATCAGATGCTGGTCTTGGAAATCTGCAGGGCCAGGTATAAATAAGCCAGAGCAAGGGTGGGGATAACTAGGTTAGCTCAGTCAGCAAGGATGAGGCTTACTACCAGCAGTTGATCTAGAGGTGTGAACACCAAGGGAGGGGAAGCTGCTTCTGTATTTAGCCAGCCATTCGCAGTCTTTGTTTAAGCTTATTTATACCTGGCCCTGCAGATTTCCAAGACCAGCATCTGATGAAGTGAGTCTGTGCTCACGAAAGCTCATGCTCAAAACTTTTCTGTTAGTCTATAAGGTGCCACAGGACCCTTCGTTGCTGAACAAAAGTGTCACATTCTGTTTACTGTTGACAGAACTCCTTGGGAATGTGGGCACTCCATGGGTTTTGTCAACAAAACTCTCTAGTAGAGATGTAGCCTGAGGGGGAGAGAGTCATGAAGAGTTCAGAGGGCAAGCTAGGAAGAGAAGAGAAGCTGTGTGGAAATCTCCTCCAACTAGCCATTTATTTGTCACATATTTCATTCCATGCTGAAAAGGAAACAGCCGGCGAGACCATGAAAACTGGCTAAGCTCACCTCAGTGAGTTCACCTCTGAAGAAACACCCGGTGGTACATCTATGACTAGAAGTGAAGTTTTAAATGAGCAATCAAGCAATCAAGCAATCAGTCTCAGGCTCACCTATTTAGCAAAGAAAGTCTGCTCGTTAACTCAGAGTAAAATAGCAGTGAAGATACTGCTCTGCATTTAACAAAGGCTGTTGTGTTGATTTCAAGCCTAGAGGGGAGACTGAGTTGAAGAAAGACTAGATATCGGGCAAGGAAAAAAATCAAGCAGAATTAAGCCCTTTAGTTGGGGCAGGTGGAAGGAGACAGAACCCTGTCAGGCAATCTCTGCACAGTGCTTTTTTTTTAAAAAAAAACCGCTTGTGTCAAACAGGGTGGGGATATCAGGTGCCTTTGATATAATAGGAGATTATCAGAAATCTCATTTATAAAAGATAATGTAAAACTGGCTGTTCAGGAGACCAGATGTTATAACACAATGTAATCCTCTTTCAGGTAGGATCCAATGGCGGCTTCTCCTGAAGTAAAATCTTCTGAAGAAAGGAAACATAAGAGCATCCCAAATGGTTCTGGAGCATCTCAAGGCCAATGGGGAAGAGCCTGGTGAGAGAGGGTCATCACTCAGAGTGAACAGAACCCACATGTAATACTGCTCACTCTGGTTCCTACAGGTTATACCTCCCTGGTCCAGCACCCTCGGGACCTCAGTGGTCCCAAATGGGAGATTTTTGTTGGACCAGGGAAGGTTATTTCTCCTGTCCCTGGCCACTACCACCCCTCACTCACTCCAGCCACTGATCCCTAGCTCTATGGCCATGGCTTATCACTGCAGCTGGCCCTTCAGCACCAGCATTCCAGCCCTGCTAGACTGCCAGTGAAGCCAGCACTCCAGATCTGGGCTCCCACAGTGGGCTGCCACAGCAAGCCAGCTCTCTAGCCCTGGTATCCTACCCAGGGCTGCTGGAAGAAGCTGTCACTCTGGCCCCAGTGCCCTGCCCAGAAGTGCTGGGGCAAGCCAGCGCTCTGGCCCTGGTATCGCTGCTGGGGCAAGCCCGCACTCCAGCCCCAGTCTCCCGTGGAGCGTTGTCGGGGGACACCACTAACAACCTGTCCTCACTGTCCTGCAGTGAAACTGCCAGCTGGTTGCTCTCCTGCCCCAGTTCTCTGGTCCAGGAACAGCTCTCATCCTGCCAGATGACACATGTTGCCAGACAAGAGAGTGCCGGGTTTTGGAGGTGCAACCTGTACCACTTACCTCACAAACTTAGCTCCAATATTCAAAAGATAGGGACCCTCAACAGTCAAAGGCTGCATCAGCCTTCAATTCAGAATTACAGTATGAATGAACTAAACACAATATATCTGAAGTACAGCTGTAGTACAGACTTGCTGCCAGGGGTTATTAGATGGTTTATGTCCTTCAGCCTGTGGTTATCAGTTCATTATAGCTTCAGCTCAAAACAAACTCAGAACAAGTTTAGTCCAGATCAGGGGTCTTTGCTTCTGGAAATTTCAGATCAGGTACTTTAGTATGCAGTGGGTCTCTCTCCAGAGGGCGTATCTTCAAAAAGTTGGTGATTTTTTGTTTGTTTTTTTGCAGGGGAGAATTTACATTCCCCTTACTTTGAAGTACTTCATAGGAAACCCACTTCACATATATTGTTATAAGAAAAAGACTTCTGAACTTCTTCACTCCTGGAGATTGCATTAATTTTGTGCTTCTGCACAAAATCTCACAGTAGTACATAACATTTGCATTTCTCTTACACTGTACCCCAGAATTATTAAATCTAATTGAGTGAAGTTTATTTAATTTGAGAAAAGTGATTCAGGATATTATCAGTCAGCCTCAATGCCCACCTTACAGCTTTTTTAGTCCCAGGGTTCCACACACACCTGGGATTTGGGGCCCCAAGTTCAATTTCTCTTTCACCCGCCATGGGCGGGGGTGAACCTGGGCCTGGGGGAGCCAAGCCCCCCAGCCCCACGTCTTCTATCAGAGACCCCACCCCTGTTGCCCACTGCCCCCATGGTAGCCAAGCCACCCACTTATGGGGCAGCACCCCATCCAGCATGGATGCAGTCTGCAATAGGCAGCCTTCTTCCATTTTGCCTCCCCCCACTCCAAGCATGGGTGGCCCACAGCTCATCACGGCTGGAGCATGGGTGGCCCAATCCCTCTCCCAGGGTCTTGCAGTTTGCAACCCACAGCCCAGCCAGGGTACCCCCAGAGCACAGACAACCCAGAGCATATGGATGGTGGGTAGCCCTGCCATCCTGAGCCTGCCCATCCCCAGAGCTCACAGCGGGAGGGAAAGGGCTGGCAGTGCATGGCCCCAGCCTTGGTGGGGCTGAAGCTTAGGCAGCCCCAGGGTACTGGGAGAGCTGCACTGAATTGCGGGGTGGGAGTGGAGTGCGGGCATAGCCAGCCAGGAAGTTTGGGAAGGCATTGTCTTTTCTGACCCTGGTACACGCCACCCTGGAGAAATGAACGACCCCGTTCAAGTTCTCTCTAAGCATTCTGGCCACTGAGCTATGGAACATGCTCATGTAAGTTTCTCTCATTAAAGCTGTCAGTGTGGATTGAATAATTAAACCACCTTTTTAGGATGCAACGTTGTGAACTGGGAACTGAGACATATAAATGACTTGCCCACAGTCCTGCAGAGACATTGTGGTAGAATCAGGAATTTGAAGCTACCTCTATGTTTCAGCCCAGTGTCTTAAACACAAGTTTATCCTTCACCTTCTGAGTTTGGCAACAAACAGCTACGTCACGAGAGAGCACGTCACAAACTATACAACTGCTCTTTTTTCTCTCTCTCTTCAGAGATAGTGGTTTCGGTGCTGTATACTTTAATAATGTGCAGACGAATTTATACTACATGCTTTACAAAGTAGCACACTTAAGTAGAGCAAACAAACTCTCTCAAATTGAAACTAGATGGGGACAGAACCATTGTTTCAATGTAAAATTCTTTTCAGAAACTAACCTCTTTCTCTATTACAGGGAAGTAGACTGGTTTTCATTGGCCGGTGTCCTCTTCCTGCTTACATTTTCTCCACTCATCGTATATTACTTCATAATGTCGTGTGATCAGTACCATTGCTCTCTGATGGACCCCATCACTGATGTACTCACATGGAATTCCCATATCTCTGACATCTGGAACAAAACTCCCTCCGTCACCTGGAAAGCTGCTAACATCTATATTTTTTGGGTCACTTTCCAGGTAAATCTTTGAATTTCTGTATTACAGAATAAAGTCAGATAATTACTCCACATAATGATATATAGGTATATATTGCTTATCTACTGTTATGATTATTTCTCAAATTAACACTTTTGTGTGAAAAGGATGAGAGAAGCGATTTAAAATCTTAAATATAGTTTCCCACATCCAAATAGATCGTAAGGATTTGGTTGACAGTCATTTGCTTATCACCAACCCCACACCCCACAACAGAAACAGAAATGCTAACCCAAGAACCAGTACCTGCAACAAATCCCATTGCTAATCCTGTCCACATATCTACCCTAGTGACACCAGAGGACCTAACTACATCAGCCATATCATCAAAGGCTCTTTCACCTGCATATCAACCAATGTGATACATGCTGTCATGTGTCAGCAATGCCCCTCTGCCCCTGGATTGGTGGAACATTGGACAAACTAGACTGTTCCTATGCAAAAGAATAAATGGATACAAATCACACTCAGGAACATACAAAAGCCAGTGGGAGAACATTTTAATCTCCCTGAATACACAGTTAAGACTTGAAAATTGCCATTCTTTAGGGGGAAAAAAAATCAAAAATGGGCTGCAACGTTAAACTGCTGAGCTGGAATTTACATTTGATGCCATCAGAATGAGTCTGAATAAGACTGGGAATAGCTCTCTCATTACAATACATCTACATCTGACCTGACTGAATTAGCTCTGATGTAACACTCTCATCTCAATATCTCTACCATCTGTTTCTTTTTGTTCTGTTTCCTGTATCTGATGAAGTGAGCTGTAGCTCACAAAAGCATATGCTGTAATAAAATTGTCAGTCTTTAAGGCGCCTTCAGACTCCTTGTGTTTGTTGTTGAAACAGTGGATTGCTTCACCATATCTGTAGTTTCACAGTAGTTTTAGGTATCACTCAAGCCTTATATGATGAGAGCCAAGTATGACAGGTCAGCCTTATTCCCAGTCTATTTCCACACCTTGCTGGAACACTGGGATCAATACCAACTGCAACAGCAGGAAGAATATCACCCAGTGAATCACCAACAGCACTTCTTTCAAGGCATGCAATTTTTCCTTAAAGAGAAACTACACTTCAATATCTCATTCAGATTCAGACTCAACCCCTCTGTTAAGAAAGAACAAGATCACAGAACTTAAAGTTCTTATTCACCAACATGATTGCCAATACTGAAGAAAAACATTACATTTTTGTCTTCTAATTTCATGGAAACAATTTTATACTGCATTTTATATATTAGTATTTACAATAAATTTTAATATACTTTTGTATACAATTAAAAGTATATCAAAATTCAATTCTGCAAGGAACGCTTGTTTGTTACAATTAAAGTGAATTGGTATTTTGGTGGGTCTGCATATCTGCATTTTTAATATCAGGATCTTACCCACACCCACACTATTCAGTGTTTTATGCCCTGCTAATTATTGATGGTTTGTACATTCTTTGCTTTTTAGGTGATATTATATATGTTAGTTCCTGATTTCTGCCACAAGTTTCTACCTGGATATGTAGGAGGCGTACAAAAAGGCGCTCTGACCCCTGCAGGTAAGGGTTTTGTTGTTTTTTTTGTTTTTGTTTTTTTCCTTACAACAGACATACAGGCTACATCTACACAAGAGTGATCTGTTGACAGAAGTTACTGTTGGAAGATATCTTCTGACAAAACTTCTGTTGACAGATCATGGCCAGATACAAAAGCGGATCACTCTTTAAATCCTCTCTGTCAGCAGAGTGCAGCAAGACTGCTCAGCTGCTCTCCCAACAGAACAGCCCCCCCATGGGTGTTCCGTAACTCCGGCCTGTGCCAGACCATGGAGGAGGGCACCTTCATCCCCCATCAGGAACTGGTGGTTGGGGACGTGAACGTGCCACTCTGCGTCGTGGGAGATGCTGTCTATCCCCGCATGCCCTGGCTCATGAAACCCTACAGCAGGCAGCTGGACCCAAACCAGGAACTCTAATTCCTGATTCAACCAGGCATGGATGCAGGCCAAATGTGCCTTCAGCCACCTGAAGGCACACTTCAGGTGCCTCCTCACCTGGCTGGACGTGTGGGAGGGGAAGGGAGATGGACACCAGCCATGGCTACGAATAGCCATGTACAACTCTGGTCCACCAAGCCCATGGGACAGGTTGCAGATCCAGGAGGCCCTGAGGGGGACCTCCTCTTGTGGCCCCCCAATGATCTCCCTTGGGCATCCCCAGCAGGGGGTTCTGAGCCCATAGCCCTATCATGTCTCCATCATGACCTCTCCCTTTGCTCCCATCCCCACCCCCTCCCCAATAAAGTCCAAATAAATAACATTTTAACTTTAACGTAGACAAATGTGTTTGGAATACATGTTGTAATGAACAACTATTTACAAGGTCCAATAAAAATTAGTTGTATACAGTGAGGGGGCAGTTGAGACAGGGGGTGGAGGATCCTTGTCCATGGAGGTCGTGAGATCCCCTTGAGGTCCTCGGCCTCAGGATCGACTCCTGCCACAGGTTTGGGGTCCTTGTTGGGGCTGGATTGGAAATGGAAGCGTGAGGAGATATGGAGGTGGGGAGACTGTGGAGGAGTCTGGGTCAGCAAGAAGAGCAGGGAGGCCTGGCAAGCAGCCGGGGGCAGGCATGGAAGAGAGGGCAGCCATCAGCCACTGCAGCAGGTCCTGGGCTGGCCAGTAGGGGCAGGGGAGCAGGGGCAGGGTGGGGAGAGGCAGGGTGAGCAGCGACATTGGAGGGGAATGAGGGCAGCAGCCTTGGGTGAGCAAATCAGACAGCAGAGGGGCAGAAGGAGGGTGGAGAGGGGAGTAAAGAATTAGATAAAGCCAAGTAGGCAAAAGAGCCCTATAATGAGTTAGAAAATTCCCATCCCAGTTCAAATCGTGTTAATGTGTTGAATTTGAGTATAAAAGAGAGTTCAGCAGCCTCTCTTTCCAAACTGTTGTGAAAATTCCTCTTCGGTGAAACGCAGACTTTCAGGTCATTAACAGAATGGCCCACTCCATTAAAGTGCTGGCTGACAGGTTTGTGAATCAGGAGTGTTTTTATGTCTGTTTTATGCCCATTAATTCTTTGTCTAAGAGAGTTTGAAGTCTGTCCAATATACAAAGCATCTGGGCTTTGTTGGCACATGATGGCAGATATGATGTTAGTTGAGGAACATGAAAATGTGTCTGTGATTCTGGTAATAACCTGGTTAGGTTCAGTGATGGTATCTCCAGAATAGATATGTGGACAATGTTGGCAACTTTTGCACACTTAGCTTTACCTAATTCTTGACTCCCCACATACCCATTTCTGCCTCTCTGATTTGCTCACCTTGATAGTATTTTCATGATTTGTCAACCTTGATTACTATTTTTGGTTCTCTGGGCCTTAAATATTGAGTCTGTTCTGGTCTGGCTATGGTCTGAAGAAGTGGGTCTGTCCCACGAAAGCTCACCTAATAAATTATTTTGTTAGTCTTTAAAGTGCTACTGCACTGCTTTTTTTTCCTGATAATAAATAGACTAGCACGACTATCTCTCTGTTACTATTCACTCTCAGTTTAAGTGGCTGATTGAAACTGCAAGTCACAACTCTCACACCTCATCCTTCCAGAGAAAGAAGAGCGTTTGCAGGTTAAGATGGGAGCAAAGAAAAATCCTTATTCCTAATTTTGATGCAAGAATAACATTGTGCTCAAAAATTTCTCGGGTCAGGAGGCTGAGAAGTTTCAGCATACTGATTAGTACAACTTGTACAGAGAACATAAAGAAACCTGAGGGTGTGGCTAGGTCATCAAGAATTGACTGAAAGGTAAATGTGTTTCAGCCATCCAGCCAGACATCACCCACTGTGACTCATTTCCCTAAGCGACTCCTGGCAGAGCTGATTTCAGTAACAGTTGTCACTTCTGCACCCACTCACCTGCTTCACACACTGGGGAAGGAGCAGCAGCAGCAGCAGCAGCAGCCCCCACCCACCCCAAAAACGTGTGCAAAACTTCTAAGCCAGCCAGGCAAACAGGAAGACAGAACCAGCTGCTGGTAGGGGAGGGGCACAATTAAAAGGTTCCCACCTCAGCAACGTAAGTGTCATATCCCATTCCCCAGTTTGTAGCCCAGTCCTCCTCCTCAGTCCCCCAGTGGAGCTTAGGAGGAAAAGGGAGTGAGGGTGGTCCCAGACCTACTCCACACTAACACACACCCAGATAGCAAATCCCAGATAGCTACCGCACAGAGGGAACCACACACACTTCTTTATCCCCAGCAACCTCAGCCACCCATCCTGAGCCTCTTCCAGCACAGCCTGCCCCACCCTCTTCCCATAGGGCTCACACAGGAGACCCTCTGTCCCAGGGAGATGGGGAGCCCCTGCCCTGGCCACCCACCAGAGCAGAGGAATTACCTGAGACAGAGTAAGTGCTGCAGCTGTTGTCCTTCCTCCTGGATTTCCCCTCCTACCTAGGTGGCTCACCTGCAGGTAGAGTCACATGAGACTCTTCATATGCACCCTCCTCAGCACACTGCCTTGGGCAACAGCCTTGATCACTAGGGATGGTAGATACTGCATAGATACTGTTTTTGAATGTAAAGGTGTTGATGCAGCTATTCAAAGTCTAGTTAAAAAGTTGTTCTTTGGCAGGATCATTGTGCTTATTGATTTTTTTTTAATTGTCACTGCATGATGATTGGATAATATGCATGTGCAGCTGTGCTTTAGCTAATTGGAATACTGGCTTGTGGGGTGATGAAAGTAGTGAGTAACTAAATACCTTCAGAAACGGTAGGTGAGTAAAAAGTACAGTATTTTCTAAAAAATATACTCAAGTGAAAGTACAAGTTCCATGAAAATAAATTGGAATAAAGTACAGATCCTGAAAAAACGTACTTGGGTAGTGTAACAAAGTATTTCTACTTACTTTACACCTCTGCAGACAGCATGCTTCTGGGCTGCTTCCACATGCTCAGCTTGCTGCCATGGGGTTCCTGGGGCTCCCTGCATCTTGAAGAATGGCTGGAGGCAAGGACCATAGACTTCTGCTTGCTGTGGACAGAGTGTCCCTCAGGGCAGCTGGCTGGTGCCATGGAGAACTTTTCTGTCAATAGCAAGGCCCCCCAAAACATCCAAACTGGCTTTCTTTCGACAGAGATTGGTCAAGACAGGCATTCTGCCTCATGGGGGAATGGCAGAATGCTCAACAGAAGTGCCACATTCTGTCAATTTACTGTCGACAGAAGGCCTTTATAATGTGGACGTTCCATGAGTTTTGTCACCAAAATGCCAGTTTTATTGACAGAACTCTCTAGTGTAGACATAGGCCACAGTACATATTTCCTTTTAAATGACAGATGCTTCATTAACATTCTTATCTGCTATAGTTAATTGCATCTTTTATAATAATCCAGATCTGTATTTGGAAGTGGGAAATGTAAACAAACTCTCTCACAATATGCTTTAGAAAACTAGTTTGTTTGAAAGATACACCTTCCTTGTGTTGGCTGGGACTTTAGCTTGAGCTACTTAATGTCAGTTAAACATATTTCCCTTTCTGCTCTCCATCCCCATTCTGAAGTCAAGAGCAGGCCCAGGCAACTATATTAATGGCCGCACCAGCTTGTCATCAGATCTGCATTGGTGTGAAGGATAGAGACCACAATAAGACTAGTGTGTTTGGGAGGGGATCATTAAGTGCTTCAGGAGGTGCAAAGAAGCCAATGGAAAGACTCATTTTCATAATGGGCAGTGCAGCTGTACTCCTGGGAAGTATATGTGATTAAAGCTAATAAAAGGCATTTTCCTTTTATAGTTAATTCATGCAGCATCACAGAACATTGAACAATTTAACCCTTCCTCTTTAGGCACAATAAACAAATATGAAATCAATGGACTTCAAGCCTGGATCATTACCCATGCTCTCTGGTTTGCAAATGCTTACTACTTCCATTGGTTCTCACCCACCATCATTTTTGACAACTGGATTCCTCTCCTGTGGTGTGCTAACATTCTGGGATACTCGGTTTCCACATTTGCAATGATTAAAAGCTACTTTTTCCCAACTAACGCCAAAGATTGGTACGTCACTGTTAGTACTTATCAACTGCAGTGTTGTAGGCAATTTTGACATGTGAACATTGAAGCTTCTTCAGTATAACAATATAAATTCATTTTGACTAATATCTTATCTGGCTAGAAAATGGTATGACTGGTCAAAAGAAATATCTAAACTAAACTAGGAAGATCTTAGAGTCAAAACTTATCCTTAAAATCTGTTACCTTTATGTGATCCATTGTATCATCTAAATAATTACTTGGTTTATATATTAACACAATTTTAATTCACAAAATGACAATTCATGCATTGGAAAAATCAACTGAAACCTGTATTCAAACTTAATGTGCTACATTTGCATGTGAATGTTTTACCTTTACAATGTTTTATGCCTTTTAGCAAATTCACTGGCAACTTACTTTACGACTATATGATGGGGATTGAATTTAACCCTCGAATAGGGAAGTGGTTTGATTTCAAGATGTTCTTCAATGGTCGGCCAGGTATTGTAGCCTGGACTCTAATTAACCATTCTTATGCTGCTAAACAACAGGAACTATATGGTCAGGTGACCAACTCGATGATCCTCGTCAATATCCTACAGGTAAGTCTGGACCATGTGGGCTTAAAGCTGGTTGGAAACTAAGGATTTTAAAACAGATTAAATCCTAATGATAAAATTGATTTTGCATTTATTTCTTGTTGACATATAATAACCTCAGTCATGATCATGCATCAGGACCTACTAGTATGGGGTTTTACTAATTTCTATGGGATTCTGGATTTGTGTATCACAGCAATGTCCAAATCTCCAGAGCCTGATGCTGGATCACGGACCTGTTTAATCTGAGGGCTTGCCTATACTTACCAGAAGACTAACAGACTGCGGTCGATCTTCCAGAGTTTGATTTTGCACATCTGGTGAAGAAACGCAAAATCGACCTCTCTGGACTCAGCAGTTGACACCTATATTCCATGCTATCATGTTGAGTAAGGGAGAGGTAGCCATGTTAAAGTGCTACATTTCTGCTGTTTTGTTTTGTTGGAGTACAGACTAACAAAATGATTTATTCAGTGATGAGCTTTCATGGGACAGACCCACTTCATCACATCAATCTCATTTCCAATACAGACTGACATTTGTCAGTTTTTGTTGCAAATTCTTTTGGTTCTTTGTTACAAATGTCAGTCTGTATTGGAAATGAGATTGATGTGATGAAGTGGGTCTGTCCCATGAAAGCTCATCGCCGAATAAATCATTTTGTTCATCTTTAAAGTGCTACCTTTCTGCTGTTTTGTTATGTTGAGTAAGGGATGTTGATGTGAGACTAAAGAGGCTCGAACTTCACTAAGGAAATAAGTCGATTCTGATATGTTTGTTTTAGCTACACAAATGCTGAAGCTAGAATTGTGTTTCTGAAATTGACTTATTTCCCTAGTATAGACTTAGACTTAGAAACACATTTGTGTTTCATCTAGAAACAGACCTGTTTCCTTTGGATTTTAACAATCCACTTGATTTCAACGGATAAAGATGGAGATTACACATACTTTATTATTATTATTACTACTACTACTACTACTACTACTACACCACATTCAGAGATCCTGTCTGTTGAGATTCTTAGTGCACAGATGAGGGGCGGGGGGAAAACACTGCAGCTTACTAGCTCAGGGAGAAGACAATCCATACAACCCCAAAATCCTGAGCCTAAGTAAGTAGCCTGAAAAACAAACATTTATTAGGTTGGTGGCACACACTGAGAAACTAATAAAGTCATGAAGAAAATGAGATAAAATACTGGAATTCGCTCAGTGGGAACAATTAGCAGAGATTGTTTTGTTTTTAGCTGTTTTGCCCAGTAACACAGAATGAATTAATCTTAGCCACAGCTTCTAAATCAACAGTAATACTGCTTTAAAATTGTGTACACAATATTGCATTTTCAAATTATTCTTCCTCCTTTCCCCAGACAGTCATCCTTTAGAATAAAATTTCTTTTATTCATTTTGTTGAATCTGAATAGCTGGCTGGCTAGTTAGTTTAGAGCAGCTGAGTTTACCTGTTGTTTGTTGATGTCAAGCTGCCACAATGCATGAGGTAAAGGCTGTAAAATTTGTCAGTAAGAGAGACACATTCCACACTGTGCCAGGGCAGTGGGGACAGAACACAGGATGAGATGGCATTAGAATTTTTAGAGAATTGTAAAACTGGTCACGCTAAGGGCTGTCTTCTGTCTCTGTAGGAAGAGAAGCCATACAGACTAGTATTCAAGTATCAGAAGGGTAGCCAAGTTAGTCTGTATCTTCAGAAAAACAGGTCCTGTGGCACTTTACAGACTAACAGATATTTTGGAGCATAAGGTTTTGTGGGCAAAGACCTGCTTTGTCAGATGCATCAGTATTGTGTACTTTTCTTGTTTATACCACTTGAATCCACCTGGTGGCACTGTGGTATTTCTAGGGGCTTTAGCTCTGAAATTGTGGGACCAAGTACCCTCCCTTTAATAATAATAATAATTTATTATTATTATTATTATTATTAATAAATAATTAAAAAAACTATTTGCCCCAGATTGGTAAGTGGCCTCCTCTCAGTTGAGCTCACAACCCTGGGTTTAGCAGGCCAACAGTCAAACCACTGAGCTATCTGCCCCCTGCCTCCCTGTACACCCACACACTATGACTTTCTATGGTACTGCCTGTGCCTCCGTGGTGGCTGGAGAGGCAGCAGAAGCTGCAGAGTAAGGGGTAGGCTGATCACCTTGTGCCCCACCCCCCATGAAATTTCACACACCTAAGGGGGTGCCCCCCCACACTCTGCATACCCCTGGGCTGTTGCCTGTTGTGGATGCTCTGCTGATCAGCTGAGAGGCCTTCGAATCTCTCCTGAGCAGCCACACCAGCACACAGGAAACCCTGGTAGAGACCAGTCCTTTAAGCCAGGGGTGAGCAAACTTTTTACACTAGGCCCCACTTTTCATCCCTGCAATTAGCAGATGCCCCTCTCCCCCCCACCCCCGATGGCCCTGCAAGCGAGCAGCGGCCTCCTGGAAGTGACACACTCCATGCCTTTTAGGGGGTGGGGATAGAAAAGATTAACAGGAACATTGGTCTGAGTGAGACTTTAAAAGTCCCCATGAAACAAACACGCAATCCCAGTTCTGGGGAGCAAAGTTAAGGGGCTTCTTTCCTCCCCAGTGTGCATGCAGCAGCCCCCGCCCCCGCAGCCCAGTGCCGTGCTGGGGGCGCTCGTTGGAGTAGTGCAAGCAGTACGGGCAGGGGCAGGAGCAGCTCTGCTGGCGTACCACTGGTTACCTGGCCAGGTGGCATGGAGGGAGGAGCAGAGGAAGGGGCTCCACTGCCCAGCAAATGGCAGTGGAAAGGCAACTAGAGGACTTGCAGGACCAGGCTGTGCACCAGCGTTTGTCCAAGCGTGGAGCAGGAGGGGGTCGGGTGCCGGGCGCCGGGCTGGGAGGAAGCAGTGGTGGTGCATGCACTCCCTGGCATGCAGGGGGAGTGTCCCACTGCGAGTGAGCAGCCTCCCCTCACTCTGTCCCCAGAGCCAGCTTTGTCCCATTAACAGCATCCTGGCTGCCGGGAGCATGACTTTGCTGCGCCCCCCCCGCCCAATAAATCTCCTGCCCCCAAGGGGGTATGTCTGCCCCACACACACTTTGCACACTCCAGCTTTAAAGCTGTTAGTCCTGCTTTGACCAAGACATGTTGTAATCCCCATCAAAGTAAAAGCTGACAAACATGATGTTAAAGTGCATTAAGGGTCTATTTAAATCAACACAAAGTTAAAGATCAAATACCCAAATGTGCACCACTGTGCTTTTGTGTACATTACAGTACACTGGATCTAGGATCAGGTGTGATTCATTCCCTTGCTACACAGACATTCCAAAATGGTATCTCTAGGTTTAAGTTAGTTTTGTTGGTCCACAGACATCACATTCCTTTTGCGGCTCTGAAACCCTGTACTCTCTGGTCCCACAACATCAGTGGTTTGGCGGAGGCAACCAACCGGAAGCAGGAACTCGTTGGGAGCAGCGGCCCAGCAGCAGCCAGGGCTAGGGAGCTGCCACTGAAGCCTGGTAGCAGTGGCACTGTATTGGCTGGGGAGATGCAGACCAGCCGCAGCCAGGGAGTAGCTGCCTAGCCCCCAGACAAACCTGGAAGTGAGCAGCTGCGACAGAGCAATGGCAGCAGCAGGTTGGCAGTCAACCTGGCTGGAGAGGCTGGAAGTGGAGCCGGGAGTAGACCGAGAGTCCAGCAGCAGATTCCAGTGAATTTGTTCATTCAGGACTGGTCTGTCCAGAAGATGCTGGACCAAGGAGGTCCAGCCTGTATATTCTGTCTAGAGTGGTTTGGTCTTAATGAGTTAGAAACATTAGCATTGGTTTACTAGTTACCTTGAAATTATTGAACCCTTCTTACACATAGGTACATTAGTACAACTGTGGTGATATTTTTAAAATACTCTGTTTTGCTGTTGGTAAAATGCAGGAGGGCTGTTAGGCTGCTGCCACAAGATACAGCCGGCAGCACAATTCTGATATAATGACACTAACTATGACAGATGGATTTCATAGCCACAAAACATTGTTCTAAGTGTAAGGCATTTACTTCCAGGGTATCTATGTGTTGGACTTCTTCTGGAATGAAACTTGGTATTTGAAGACTATTGATATCTGCCATGATCATTTTGGATGGTACCTCGGCTGGGGAGACTGTGTTTGGCTGCCTTACCTTTACACTTTGCAGGTAAAAATACAATTGTATTATTCATAGCATTTTCGTGGAAGCAGAATGAGTTAAAAGTATGTGTAGAAATCATAACAGTGTGTTCCCCAATAGCATGGCGAGCATCCTCAGGAAGCTTAGTTGAGTAATGTAGTACAAAGCTTAGAATAGTGGTTTCACCCATCCCTTAGTTAGGCCTCCTGTGACGCACCATGGTACAATCCAGACTGATGAGTAACTGGGTCACCTCTGCTCTGTAACCTGGGGTGCTCTTTAAAATACGTTGCTGCTCACGAACAGCTTCCAGCATGTAATTTACTTCCAACTGTGTCTGTGTGTGTGCTGCAGTTGGCCAGCCAGACCTTGGGTCTCACTAGTCTTGAAAATTACCACAGGGTGACCCCAACACACTCCCAGTCCCAGATTCATTCCCAAATAGGATGCAGTTCAATAAGGACAAATGCAAAGTACTCCACTTAGGGAGGAACAATCCATTTCACACATACAAAGTGGGAAGTGACTTCCTAGGAAGGAGTACTGCAGAACAGGAGCTAAGGGTCATAGTGGACCACAAGCTGAGTGTGAGTCACCAGTGTGACACTGTTGCAAAGAAAGCAAACATGATTTTGGGATGCATTGAGAGAGTGTTGTGAGCAAGACATGAGACGTTCTTTCACTCTTAAGCCTTAGTTGCAGTACTGTGTCCAGTTCTAGGCACCACACTTAGGAAACGTGGAGAAATTGGAGAGGGTACAGAGAAGAGCAACTAAAATAATTAAAGGTCTAGAAAATACGACCTCTGAGAGAAGATTAAAAGAATTGGGTTTTAGTTTGGAAAAGAGAAGGCTTAGAGGGGACATGGTTGCATCTTTCAAGTACCTAAAAGGGTTACAAGGAGGAGGGAGAAAAATTATTCTCCTTAGCCTCTGATGCTAGAACTAGAAGCAATGGGCTTAAATTGCAGCAAGGGAGGCTTAGGTTGGACATTAGGAAAAACTTCCTAACTGTCAGGATTGTTAAACACTGAAATAAATTGTCTAGGTGGTTGTAGAATCTCCATCACTGAAGATATTTAAGAACAGGTTGGATATAAATCAGAGGTCTGCAACCAAAATAACAAGAAGAGCATTTCTCGCCTCCCCTCAAATTTAGGTACAAAATTAACACTTCAGGCGCTGCAACACTTGTGAATGCAAAACAGTCCTTAATAAGTAACGTCAAAGCATACTTTTGGTAACCCCTGTTTGAAGACCAGCGTGCACACAATGATTTGTACCAGTTAGAAAGTTCAAGTCACTTTCACACCTGGGTTGGAGAGCAAATGAGGAAACCTGCACCTGGGGATAGGCTCTTCAGCAGGAAAGAGCACTCTTTGCATCAACCCTCCACTCCCCTCTGCTTTCTGAGGCTCTACCCCCTTCTGGCCTTCAAACCTGCCCCCCCCCCCGGCTTCTCCATGGTTTACCTGCTCCAGGCCTCAGCCCCCAGATCTGCCCTCCTAACCCCAAACTTGACCCCCATCAGCCTAGGCTTAACCCCACCCCCCTCAGAGCCTCAAACCTGCCCCCCTTCAAGCTCACCCCCTCCACACACACACCACTGCTCCTCCAAGGCCACCTCCTTCTTAGCAGGGCTGCATGGCTCCAGCACGGGCAGACTCAGCATCCCCTCCCTCCCCAGCTCTCCTGCAAGCTTAGCACTTCCCCCCACCTGCAGTAGTAGTCTAGCATCCTTCTGTCAAAGGTGGTGTCACTCAGAGGAAAAAGTAGATTTTCAGAAATTCATTGAAACCTCTAACTCTTCCTCATTGGCAGGGTTTATATTTGGTTTACCATCCTGTGCAGCTGTCAACAGCTAATGCAGTTGGGATCCTGCTGTTGGGGCTGGTGGGCTATTATATCTTCAGGACGAGCAACCACCAGAAAGATCTCTTCCGTCGCACAGATGGGAACTGCAAGATCTGGGGTAAGAAGCCGGAATATATTGAATGCACCTATACATCCATAGATGGGACCAAATACTACAGCAAGCTGATGATTTCCGGGTTCTGGGGGTACGCACGCCACTTTAACTACACTGGTGACCTGATGGGCTCCTTGGCATACTGCCTGACTTGTGGCTTTGGGCACATCCTACCTTATTTCTACATCATTTACATGACCATTCTGCTGACCCACCGCTGCATCAGGGATGAGCACCGTTGCTACAGCAAGTATGGCAAGGACTGGAAGCGCTACACTACTGCAGTTCCTTACCGACTAATACCAGGAGTATTTTAAGACAAAACCTATCACTTTCTGAGGAGAGTGAGAATTCACACCCCCTCTTTGGCACCAGCAAAACTATTATCCAGTTTTCTGTAGAACATCTTGTGAGGGAGAGAGCTTGGTTTGAAGGATACCTCTTCTTCACCTTCCAATGTAACATGCTCCCTATAGCTATTTAGAACACAGTAGTACTGAACTGGCCAGCTCCAACAGTTAATTCTTTGCTAAAAGTGCTTTGTGTGATCTTTTTCCCCCCAGATAAGGCAGAAATTAAAGACTGAAGAATTTGTTATAATCTAGCTCCTGAAATATTCTTTCCCATTTTGTATTGTTTTAGATGAAATGGATGAAAGTGGAAGGGAAAGGGAGGAATACGGGGGAGATCCTCAGTTGGTTTAGAGACAAACCTCATTGGTAATATGCCAATACTTACACCAATATGCAGCAGTGGAGGATGCTGCCCAGAGTCATCTGATGTTCCCATTTTAGTTGGGCAGAGTTTGTTTGCCATGTGAATTAGGTTCTAAACAAATATTTGATAATGAGAAACAGAATTTTCCATTGCAGGCGAGGGACTTGAATTTTTATCGCTTGTGACCAAAATCATACCTGAAAGTGGCTGCAACTGTAGAGGCTAAAACCCCAGTTTCAGGATAAAAAGTTAAAAAAAGCAATGCTATTACATACATTTGAAGGCAAAGTGTGTGTTCTTCCCTTGCTGCTCAAAGCATCCCCAACTCCACTGGACTGCCTCTGACTTCTTCATGCATTATAGCCTACTCTTAGATAGAACTGTCCAAAGAGAGTGGCTGCAGTCTTGGCCCTGAAGAATATGGCCCCTAAAAAGGCAAAGACAGAAACACTATGCAGGCAAAAGTAATCAAGTTCATAAGCATATGTTTCAAGCATATGTATCAAGCATACATGTTCAACACCATTCATGTTCAACATGTTCAAGCATGTTCAACATGTTCAAGCATGTTCAAGCATATGTATCAAGTTCATAAGCATATGTTCATAAGCATATGTCTCATCAGATAAAACTGTGGTGGCTGCATGCACATTAAATACTAAGTTCCTCACCTACATTAACCGTTAACTTGTACAAGAAATAAACAAACATATGACCGGCAACTGGGTTCTAGCAGGCATCAAAAAAAGAACCTGATCTTGGTGCAGGATTTAAAGAGGAGCCTGGCTTTGCAGTCTTGTGGACAGGAGAAACTGCATAGCCATGCAAACAAGATAATATTTCACAATAATAATTTTTATTAAGTCATTAAATTTGCCTCTGCTTCCTGTGGGAGGTGGTAGAGCAGCTCCATAGCACCCCCTCTGGGGCCAAGCATGCTGTTACAGACATCCCCCGCCTTAGTCCATAAGTTTAGGCCATGGGCTTGGCATCAGTCTCTGCATCATTAAATGTCACAACATGGAACTGGCGGCCAACACCTTTAAATGAAGAAAATAATCAAAAGTCAGGTGTGCGTTTGCCACAGTTGCAGGCAAGGCACTTGCCTGGTGCTAAGATAGCACTGAGACACTCCTGCTCTGTCACCCAACTCTGCCACTGAGAAGAAGCAGGCAAGTCTTAATTGCTCTGCTGGCTCTTCTTTGAGTACTGATGCCTCTAGCAGGGAGTAAAGACAATCTGAGAGGCCCCATCACATTAGGCCCGGGGGGGGGGTCACTCTGAGGGGGACAATCTCAGCCCCTTGTCCTAGGAAAAGAAAGCTGCATTTTGGTACTGAAAATCCTGTCACTGCCTCACAGGAAAGGCACATTGTCCAGCCCACTCACTACCACCTCGAACGGATCAGAATACTTCCCCACCTACTCACTCAGTCCCCAGTAGTGGTGGGGCCCAGCCAGGCCAGGACCAGGAGCAAAACTTTCTCTCCATGGGAGAGAGCAGAGAACAGGAGGAACTGGGAACAAATACCCAAAGGAGGAGTATATCCAGAGGCTGCGAATGGGGAGACTTGAGCTGGGCACTCAACTTCAGGGAGTGGCGGGTGGGGGAGGCAGGAGGAAGAACCAGGCTGGGAGTTTGTGGCAGCTGGAGTAGGCGCTGAAGTGTGAAGGGAGGGGAAGATAGGTGCAGAAGGTAAGGCTGGACACAGTGAAGTTTAATTATTTTATTTCACTGCCATGACCCATCCAAACTAAGAATAAATAGGAGCAATGAAGGGGATGATGAAAAGAAAGGATACAGCAATATGAAATCATGGCATTGTGTATATAAATTAATCATATACACATTGCTGAGGTTCTTATCATATTTTTGTATGTATTTCTTTAAATCCTTGTCAAATTCCATCTGCCTGTAACACACATTATTATTTACAATATTCTAGTGTCAGATGGTTTCCCTATTCAAAGAAGAAAGCTTTTAGAATTATTTATACAACATTCTTTGTTCTGTTGCATGCTTCTGCCCACCTGGCAGCCCTGAAAACTGACAAACTTTTTCCCACATAAGAGTAATGAGCATAATTATAAGACCCTATCAAGAACAAAACACAGTAGAATAGTGACTGGCCATACAGGTAGCTGCTTCAGAGCAAATGCCTACCCTGGTTTTTCCTAGATAACTAGATCGGTTTTTTTCTCCCCGCCACTTTTTAGCTGACGTGGTAACTAACATATTGGGATTAGTGAATTCCCTAGGGTGGACAAATAAGCTGTAGATTTAAAATATAATTGCAAGTTGGGTGAGCACTGGGGTGTAAGCAGGAAAGGAAACAAAAAACAAAAACAAAAGAAAGAGAGAGACAGGCCAGGGAGTAAAATTGGAGAAGTCTCTAAGCCTGTGATTGTGGGGGGGGAAAGAAGAAACTGGCAGCAAAGATAGGGGGCAAAAACAGAGGGTGGATCCATCTAGGAAGGGACTGACCATTTTAAAGAGCACACATGCAAGTCAAGAATTGATTCCTTTTCTTATTAAACGGCACATAAGAACATAATAAGAATATAAGAACGGCCATACTGTGTCAGACCAAAGGTCCATCCAGCCCAGTATCCTGTCTGCCGACAGTGGCCAGTGCCAGGTTCCCCAGAGGAGGTGAACCGAAGACAATGATCAAGCAATTTGTCTCCTGCCAGCTGTCTCCAGCCTTTGACTAAAGGCTAGGGGCACCATACTTTACCCTTGGCTAATAGCCATTTATGGACCTAACCTCCAAAAATTTATCAAGCTCTTTTTTAAACTCTGTTAGCATGCTGGCCTTCACAGCCTCCTCTGGCAAGGAGTTCCACAGATTGACTGTGCGCTGTGTGAAGAAAAATTTTCTTATATTAGTTTTGAACCTACTACCCATTAATTTTATTTGGTGTCCTCTAGTTCTTATATTATGGGAACAAGTAAATAACTTTCCAATATTCACTTTCTCCGCACCATTCATGCTTTTATATACCTCTATCATATCGCCCCTCAATCTCCTCTTTTCGAGACTGAAAAGTCCCAGCATCGCTAGCCTCTCCTCATATGGGACCCTTTCCAAACCCTTAATCATTTTAATTGCCCTTCTCTGAACTTTTTCTAATCCCAGTATATCTTTTTTGAGGTGAGGAGACCACATCTGCACGCAGTACTCAAGATGTGAGCGTACCATAGTTTTATGTAGGGGAAGTATGATATTCTTTGTCTTATTCTCTATCCCTTTTTTAATAATTCCTAACACCTTATTTGCTTTACTGACTGCTGCTGCACACTGCGTGGATGTTTTCAGAGAACTATTCACTATAATTCCAAGATCCCGTTCCTGATCCGTTGTATCTAAATTTGCCTCCATCACATTGTATGTATAATTGGGGTTATTTTTCCCAATGTGCATTACCTTACACTTTGCCACATTAAATTTCATTTGCCATTTTTCTGCCCAATCACTCAGTTTGCTGAGATCTTTTTGAAGTTCTTCACAATCTACTTTGGTTTTGACTATCCTGAACAGCTTGATATCATCTGCAAACTTTGCCACCTCACTGCTTACCCCTTCCTCTAGATCATTGATGAACAAGTTGAACAGGACTGGTCCCAGGGCTGACCCTTGGGGAACACCACTAGTTACCCCCCGTCCATAGTGAAAATTTACCATTTATTCCAACCCTTTGTTTCCTGTCTTTTAGCCAGTTTCCAATCCATGAAAGGATCTTTCCTCCTGTCCCATGACCACCTAATTTACATAAGAGCCTTTGGTGAGGGACCTTGTCAAAGGCTTTCTGGAAATCTAAGTATATTATGTCCACTGGATCCCCCCCGTCTGCATGTTTGTTAACCCCTTCAAAGAACTCTAATAGATTAGTAAGACACGACTTCCCTTTGCAGAAACCATGCTGACTTTTGCCCAACAAATCATGTTCTTCTACGTGTCTGACAATTTTATTCTTTACTATTGTTTCTACTAATTTGCCCAGTACTGACATTAGACTTACCGGTCTGTAATTGCCAGGGTCTCCTCTAGAGCCCGTTTTAAATATTGGCATTATATTAGCAGTCTTCCAGTCATTGGGTACCAAAGCTGATTTAAAGGATAGGTTACAAACCACCATTAATAGCTCTGCAATTTCACATTTGCGTTCTTTCAGAACCCTTGGGTGAATGCCATCTGGTCCTGGAGACTTGTTACTGTTTAGCTTATCAATTAGTTCCAAAACCTCTTCTACTGACACTTCAATCTGGGACAGTTCCTCAGATTTGTCACCTACAAAGGACAGCTCAGATTTGGGAACCTCTGTAACATCCTCAGCCGTGAAGACTGAAGCAAAGAAATCATTTAGTTTCTCTGCAATGGCATGATCTTCCTTGATTGCTCCTTTTATCTCTCTATCATCCAGGGGTCCCACTGCTTTTTTAGCGGGCTTCCTGCTTCTAATGTACTTAAACATTTTACTATTGTTTTTTGAATTTAAGGCTAACTGTTCCTCGAAATCTTTTTTGGCTTTTCTTTTTACTTTTTTACACTTGATTTGGCAGTGTTTATGTTCCTTTCTATTTTCCTCACTAGGATTTGACTTCCACTTTTTAAAGGATGCCTTTTTATCTCTCACTGCCTCTTTTACATGGTTGCTAAGCCACGGTGGCTCTTTTTTAGGTCTCTTACTGTGTTTTTTAATTTGGGGTATACATTTAAGTTGGGCCTCTAATATGGTGTCCTTGAAAAGTTTCCATGCAGCCTGCAGGTATTTTACTTTAGTTATTCTACCTTTTAATTTCTGTTTAACTAACCTCCTCATTTTTGTATAATTCCCCTTTTTGAAATTAAATGCCTGAGTGTTGGACTGCTGCGGTGTTCTTCCCAACACAGGAATATTAAATGTTATTATATTATGGTCACTATTCCCAAGCGGTCCTGTAATAGTTACTTCTTGGACCAGATCCTGCGTTCCAGTCAGTACTAGATGAAGAATTGACTCTCCCCTTGTGTGTTCCTGTACCAGCTGCTCCAAGAAGCAGTCATTTAAGGCATCGAGAAATTTTATCTCTGAATCCCGTCGTGAGGTGACATGTACCCAGTCAATATGGGGATAACTGAAATCCCCTATTATTACTGATTTTTTTATTTTGATAGCCTCTCTAATCTCCCTTAACATCTCAGCATCACTATCACTGTCCTGGTTAGGTGGTCGATAATATATTCCTAATGTTATAGTCCTATTAGAGGAAGGGATTGTTATCCATAATGATTCTATGGAACAATTTGATTCATTTAGGATTTTTACTTCATTTGAGTCTATATTATCTTTCACATATAGTACCACTCCACCACCCGCATGACCCTTCTGTCTTTCCGATATATTTTATATCCCGGTATGATTGTGTCCCACTGATTGTCCTCATTCCACCAGGTTTCTGTGATGCCTATTATGTCAACTTCCTCCTTTGATATGAGGTACTCCAGTTCACCCATCTGATTAGACAGACTTCTAGCATTTGTGTAAAAGCACTTTAAAAAACTACCACTATCTATATGTCTACCCTTCACTGATGCATTGGATTTTTTTTTTTATATGTGACTGTTTCTCATCTGATCTGGCCCATACTTTACCATCTCCCATCTTCAATTTCTGGCTGAGTTCTAGGGAATCTCTATCAATGTAGTCTCGTCTAAGAGAAGTCTCCGTCCGATCCAAATGCTCCCCTGCACCAGTCAGCTTTCCCCCATCTCTTAGTTTAAAAACTGCTCTACGACCTTTTTAATGTTTAATGCCAGCAGCCTGGATCCACCTTGTTTTAGGTGGAGCCCATCGTTCCTATAGAGGCTCCCCCTGCCCCAAAAGTGTCCCCAGTTCCTAATAAATCTAAACCCTTCCTCCCTACACCATCGTCTCATCCACACATTGAAACTCTGAAGCTCTGCCTGTCTACCTGGCCCTGCACGTGGAACTGGAAGCATTTCTGAGAATGCCACCATAGAGGTCCTGGATTTCAGTCTCCTTCCTAGCAACCTAAATTTGGCTTCCAGGACATCTCTCCTACCCTTCCCTATGTCACTGGTACCTACACGTACCACAACCACTGGCTCCTCCCCAGCACTGCATATAAGTCCATCTAGATGCCTCGAAAGATCCTCAACCTTCGCACCAGGCAGGCAAGTCACCATATGGTTCTCCTGGTCATCACAAACCCAACTATCTATATTTCTAATGATCAAATCCCCCACTACTAAAACCTGCTTCTTCCTAACAGCTGACACTCCCTCCCCCGGAGAAGTATCCTCGGCGTGAGAGGATACCATAGCACCCTCTGGAAGGAGGGTCCCAACTATGGGATGGTTTCCCTGTGCTCCCATTGACTGCTCTCCTTCCCCAAGCCTTGCATCCTCCTTAACAGCATCAGGGCTGTCAGACTGGAGGTGGAGCAGCCCTACTATGTCCTGGAAAGCCTCATCAACATAGCTCTCTGCCTCCCTTAGCTCCTCCAGTTCAGCCACCCTGGCCTCCGAAGCCTGCACTCGCTCTCTGAGGGTCAGGAGCTCCTTGCATCGAGTGCACACATACGCCACCCGCCCACAGGGTAGGTAGTCATACATATTACACTCGACACAATAAACAGGATAGCCCCCGCTGTGCTGCTGGGCTTCTGCCTCCATTGCCTGCTCTGATTTAATTTAATTTAATTATATATGGGGATTTTAAGTAAATGCTTCAGATGGGGATTATTATAAAGATTTATGTTTAAGGGCAATAGAATAACTAGCTCCTTCTAAGCTCCCCTCTCAAAACTCCCTCCTGTTAGCAATCACCCTGTTCGCAAGCACCAGGTCGCAGGCTCCCTGGTCACCTGCCAGCAGGGTTTATATGCTCTGGCCCAGCCGAAGGACCTCTTTACTTTTCAGAATTAGAGGGAGATGCTCTCTTTTAGGGAGAGTGAAAGATCATTTGGGAAGCGATGGCCTTAGCTGTGGCAGGTAAGGGCCTGGATGGGGACAGGACTCAATCGTTACTATCAGCTATTTCTTTTTGTCATTTAGATGGATTTTGGGTTATTGCAGTCATCCCAGACATCATACAAAACGCTTCTCTGTGGCCCTTGGTATACACACGCAGGTTTTTCCACTGCCAGCTCCCTATCCTGGCAGGGAAGAGATGGCAGAAGGCTGCAGTGTGATCTCACACCTACGCAACCAATGGCCTGCACTTGCCACTGCTGTGAGGGAGTCTCCACATTTATTTATTGACAAATAAAATTGGCAGAATTTTACAGAGTTGTAAATATTGTGCACAGAACTTTGGTGGCAAATTCCCTCAGGAATATGGAGTGTGGGGCAGATGTGGCGGGGGCTGTGAGAGTACCACGGGCAGTGGTGGAGGGCGGTGCCTGAATGAGAGGGCACTGAATAGGGATCTGTGGTGGAGGCCTTTGGGCAGGCAGCCACTGAGCAGAATGGAAAGTGGGCAGTATGGGGGGCGGCCATGCTGGCCCGACGTTTCAAATGGGCCCAGAGCTTGTGCCACTACTTCAGTATTTCCCTGTGCCTGACACAAAATTCGACTGGATTCAAAATCCCTTTGCAAGCCTTGATGGAGGTCATCCTCGCAAGCCTGGTCTCAACAGAGCAAGACAGCCTTGTGGCACTGTCCTGTGACAGTGCTTTAAAGCAGGATTTTTCTACACAATGCCTGACTGATTTTTGGCTTAAAGTTGCTTTGGAATATACAGCACTGTGTGACAAGGCAGTAACATTTCTGGTGCCTTTTTCCTACAACCTACCTTTGCGAAATTGGATTTGCAGCTCTTGTCTCAAAGACCAAATAGCAGAATAAACTCCAAATTGAAGCAGATCTCCAGCTGAGCCTGTCATCACTGAAACCTGATATCAAGCTTTTGACATCCATGAAACAACAAATCAGCCTTCTCATTAGGGAAGGGTTCTTTCCCCACCCCCACAGTAGGCCTGCTGCAGGTAGATGTATTGTGATGAGTGCAATATGTTTGTGAGTGAGCATAATACATTTTGAAATAGCTGTGTTTTAAATACCTCTTGATGTACAAGTTTGACTCCCATTAGCCATAAGCTATGTTAAAATGGCTTGATTATGTGGTGGGCTGCAAAGTGGGTCCAGCAGAGGGCAAAAGAATGATTAGGGGGCTGGAGGACATAACCTCCAAGGAGCAGCTGAGGGATTTGGGCCTAGTTAGTGTGCAGAAGAGAGACAGGTGATTTGATACCAACCTTCAGCTTCCTGAGGTGGGATTACAAAGAGGATGGAGAGAGGCTGTTCTCAGTAGTGACTTATGGCAGAAAAAGGAACAATGGTATCAAGTTACACTGGAGATGGTCTCAGATGGATATCAGGAAAAAATTTCACCAGGAAGATTGTTAAGCACTGGAATGCGTTGCCTAGAGAGGTGGTGGAATCTGTCCCAAAAGATATTTAAGTCCCAGCTTGACAAAGTCCTGGCTGGGATTATTGAGATAGGATTGAGCCTGCTTTAGGCAGGGGGCTGAATTTGATGACCTTCTGAGGTCCCTTCCAGCCCTAGGATTCTACAATTCTAATTGTTCCAGGATTACAATAAATGCATTTAGTGAATTGGTTAACATTCATTTAAATACATTCTATTATTAATACTGTATTAGAGATTAGTTATGGAGTTTCACCCCTTAAAATGTGGTCACTAGCATAGACATCACTTAGTTAGGACAGGTTGAACTGTTAGTTTCATCTAATGAATCCACCTCACCATTTTTGGCTATATAGCCAATGAAGTAGGAAGAAGGGGGGTCAGTTATGTCTACAACAGAATTTCTGTTAAGTCATTCAAACAACTCTCTTCAGGGACATAGTAAATTGCAGTAATTTGTGGCTGCTGGTTTCCTTATGCAATTTAGTAATTATGCTAGGATCTGCAGCAGAAGTATGTGCTTCTCATTAATAGCACCATTTTTATGCAACTCTCTCTCACATACCTTTCACCCCAATTAACATATTTATGTGGAAAGGGCATGGAACCAGACCAACTGGATATGGATTATTACTCAAATCAGATGATACAACATGCTGAGAGAGCTTTATGGTCAGCATACTCCCCCAGTACAGAGTTATCAACAGAATCCTGCAAATCTGCAGTTATCTGCTTTACATCCACAGACCACCTTTGAGGAACTGTGGGATACTTACCAGTGCATTGTTGTCAGCGTTGGAGCTGCCTACCTTAATGGGGACACACTCCATCGATGTCATGCCAGTGTGGGCATGCACCATTGACTTTATGAAATCGGGGGCTATAAATTGACTTTAACACATTCAGCCTAATCTCCTCATGTAGACATATCCTTATTCATGGCATGTAAGGTAGAAGTGCAAATATCAACTGTGACCTAATACATGTTAGCCTCTAAGGCAATGGTTCTCAATCAATATGCTGCAGCTCACTGGTGTGCCAGGAGATCTGTCCAAGCATGCCATGAAATTTCATGAGTTTCCCCTCACTGTGGCTCTTCACCCTGTTCACACCAGAAGGCAGCTGAAATGCTGCTTCTTGGGCCAAACAAGCTGGCAGGGAGCCCACCCCACTGCCTGCTGGGGCAAGGAGGAAGCCTGTTGGAGCTGGGACGTGATTTAAATGTGGTGTCCTGGCAGGAAGAAGAGTCTGTTTTCAGTGGTCATTGGTTTACACAACATCCCTAGCATAGCATGAGCAAATTTTGAAAGTTTATCTGTGCTCAGTCTCCAAAAGGGGGTATTCTGCAGTAGATTTGAAACATCAATGCATTTGATCCTTCTTTAGCTTGCTGTATGCACTACTATGTTGCAAACCTCTCTAGTAAGACTGTAACCATAGTAAATGTATGAGCAATCAAATCAGCTGAAAAAAGTGGCTGTGCTGTGGAATTATTTGTCCCATTGAGGTGTGCGGTGTTCCTGAAAAGGTTGAGAACCACTGCTCTAAGGTGCCACAGGACTTCTTGTTGCTTTTGGAATTACAGACTAATGTAGCAACCCCTCTGAGACTTAAAAACAAGTAAAGAGACAGAGGATGACTTAAGTTATAATATGCTATTGCCGGTCTTAAACAAGCAAACTAAATAGTTGTATTCACAATTTAAGAAAGTTTAAATCAAGTTCTTGTTTTACTAAGTTATTTTGTACTCAAGCCATTGGCTATAAAATGTGGAGCCAAGTCCTCAGCTGGTGTAAAATCAGTTTAGAAGTACTGAAATCAATGGAACTGAGCCAATTTAGCTCCTGCTGAGGTTCTGGCTCTTGGGTTTTATTCCAAACTAGATCTCTGATAAAAGAGCCCTAATAGCTGGCTGTCCAAATATTGCTACAGTATTGATTTTATGTCATCACACTGCCAGAGTTCGTGCAGAAGTGGGTGATAATACCATGGATGCCCTAGTTGCTCTGTGTTTCCAAGACAACAGTCTGCAACACAGCACCCTTTGAATTTCTTTCCGACTGCTTCATTACATCTGACACCTGTGCTCTGAATGAGACAGCCCCTGCAGATCCCTCTTCTTCTGATTAACAAAAATGTTTTATGAAAAATAACAGAAATAATCATGATCTTAGTTTACCAAACATTGGTATCAAACACTTCAATCCAAATATGTTTATGACAGAGAGTTTGTTTTCCGTGGACGTCACATGTAGTTGACTGGTAATATATGTCATTAGGTCTGACCTTTTTTGCCCCAGCAGTACATTTGTTTTTATTGTTGCTGAGCACAGTGTACTTGTTAAAGCTGTGGGCTGCTTTACACGTGTTATTACTCAAGCATATTTAAAAAAAAAGTAACTGCCTCTGATATAACAGGTAAGAGTCCATTATAGAATCTTAGATTCCTAGGGCTGGAAGGGACCTTAGGAGGTCATCAAGTCCATCCCTGTGCCTGAAGCAGGATCAGCCCAATTAAATCATCCCAGCCAGGACTTTGTCAAGCCGGGACTTAACAGCCTCTAGGGATGGAGATTCTACCACCTTTCTCAGCAACACATTCCAGTGCTTCATTCCCCTCCTGGTGAATGGGTTTTTTCCTAATATCCAACCTACACCTTTCCCATTGTAACTTCAGACCATCGCTCTTTGTTCTGCTGTCAGTCACTACTGAGAACAGTCTCTCACCAATGTAGTCACACACAAAGTGAATTTGATGCATTCAGGGTAAATTACTGCTCTGGTGATCCCTGTCTGCAATACATGTAGACCAATACATGATATCAAAATACATCTCCCATCCCAAATGATGCTGAAGTCTTAATGCTTACCAGTATGCTGCCTCACACTTCATTCAATCACAGATCATTTGCTTCTCCATTTTATTTGAGAGGAGCATCTAGAATTAACTCAGGCAAAATTACATGATTTCCATACCTTATTTTGATAGCTTCAAGCAGATACTATTGAACAATTTGGTCACTACCCATAGGAAGCCCACTTTAAATGAACAAGAGAAGAAAATTCTAAATGAACTAGACGTGGAAAGAGACCGACTGGAAAGAGCCACAAGTTATTATTGGAATAAAATGGTAACTAAATATGTTAAACATTATTAGAGGCATTACAAGAAGCCCCACACACACCCATACCACATTCTGTACCGGCAGCAATAGATTTCTGGCGATCCTACAACTAATAAGAGCAGCCACTTATTTAAACTCATGGGTAGAAAGGACACAGTTAGATTATTACCTGTGGAGAAAGGAACTTTATTTGAAGGCTGGCAGTTTTTCATTTGTGGCACCAATTTTGGGCCTATTTTGGAGGTCCTCTGCCCCTACAGTTTCATCCAATGGAGGGGCAGATGGGTCAGCTGTAATAAGCCCAATGTTCACACTTGTTTTGCTTCTTTAAACTAGGATGCGGGTCACTGAGTAGTATCTCTTGTGATTTTTTTCTTTTCTTTTTTAGACCTTTCCTTTTTATCCCTACATTGTAATAGTCAAATGAGACCAACTGATAAAGATTCACTTTTGGTTGAAATCACCACATTCTGTTATGTTTCTGAAAGGAGAACAACCTGTTTATCTCCAGGAAGGCGAGGCTAATCAGATTCCTTACATCAATGCTTTATGCAGTTTAAATTTTGCAGGTAAGAACATAAGGGCCAAAATCTTCATACGTAGTTTCAGATGTTGGGTGCATCATTTTTGGGTGCCCAACTTCAGCATGCAAAAAGTTGCAGGTGACTTTTGAAAACATGGGCCTTTGTGACTTGCCTTCACACAGTAAGATTGTGACTCAGACAGGAGCAGAATTGCTGATTATTGGCTTTCATTTTCTATGCCAACATGATACTTCTTGGGCTACATCTACTACAGCAGGGATCGATGCACTGAGATTGATCCACCAGCAGTCAGTTTAGCAGTCTAGTGAAGATACCAAACTGATTGCAAATCACTGTGCAATTGACCTCATTGAGACTAGAGTAGAGGGAACAGTAAGTCAAGTCAATGGGAGAGTTTCACCTGTTGACCCTCTGCAGGAGGGATGACACATGGAGACCACAAGGGAACAGATGCCCCCCAAAAAGCAATGCCTGGAAGGGGCAAGGACCAGCCAACAGTAAGAGTCTGAATGTCCGGGGAGGCCTAGTGGGAATGCCTGATGCCCACAGCAGGGACCCCCCACTTACCTCCCACACTCACTGGCAGCATCAGGGGAAGCAGAGCAATGCAGCTTGGGGAAAGGATGGGATCACCCCCCATATTTACCAGCAGAAAGCAGAGCAATACAGCTGGGGCCCAGTTGCTCTGCTTCTCCTGCCACTGTTATTGAGTTGTGGGGCTTGTGGGGGGGGGAGAGAGCCTGGCCCTGCTAGTCTCACAGACCACATCAGTTGGGGAAGAGGCAGGAAGAGGGCAGAGCAAGGGTGGGGAGGGGTTGTCCCACCCTTCTGTGGGCCAGGGGGGAGGGGATTTAGAGGGGAGGGGATTTCTGTGGCTGGTGGCCCCATTCACCAGTCATCCCCACCCTGCAGTAATACAACCTGAGGTACACCGACTCCAGCTACAAGACTCATGTAGTTGTAGTTGCATACCTGAGGCTGGCTTTCTGCAGTAGTATAAACATAAGCTCAGTTACTATTAGGTTCCATTTTATTTAATTATACTGGGCCAGGTCCTCATGTTGTGTGACTCACTGTAGCCCTATTGACATACTCCATAGAAATATGCTGATTCATACTAGCTAAGGACCTGGCTCATTTTATGTCACTTTCAGAATCTGACACCATTTAGGATGATGTTTAGTGTAATCTCAGGTTTCTGCAGCAAACAGGTTACAAAAACAGAAGAGGCTCAAGAGATGCATGTTCAAGGCAAGGTTGTAGAGACTGAAAACTATCAAAGAAACCAAAAGATAGAGGTCTCCTTGTTTCAGTACTAGATCTCTGGATATACACCTTTCTGCTCAGAATGGGAGCTGATTGGCTCTTCAGAGCCAAACAAGATGTGCTCAGAACCTGAGGAGAGAAATCCTTCAGGACAAGCCCTGTTCACAGGTTAGGTACTCTTCATTCTTTTCCTTTGCTCAGTAAGCAGAAAGCCTGAGACCCAAATTTTCAAATCACACACCAAGTTTACACTACTCCAACCCCATAGATTTAAAGGGAGTTACTCTTATTTATCATCATTGTAGTTGGAATCAGAACATGTAATTTCAGTGCATTTTGGCTCTGGGGAGACATCAAGAACATGCATTTCCTCCCAGACCCCACAAAAGGGGTAAATTGCTCCTCAGAGACCTTGAATTGCTTGCACAAGACTGATAGCAACCACTCATCTGACAGCTCTGAAATGCTGCCAACATTAAGTTTAATTGTGTTCCGAAGAGGTGCAGGATCTGCTCATAAGGAACCTGTTGGGTGTAATTAGAAAGCATTTACAAAGTATTATGATTATTTCTAGACTTAATAAATGTAAAGCAATGTCAGAAAAGACTATATACAATGGACTTGTGTGTCAAATACACTACTCAGTCAGTTCATGGCAGTGGTAATAAAGAGAATGCAAATAAGATATAGTAACATAACATATGACTTTTTCACCAAATGGAGCAGGGTCAGTGTGCAGTGAAATTTCAGAAGAACTTATCTGGCACCCTAAATAGTGGCTGAATTTCTTAGCGCCCATCAATTTATGGCTCTTCTGACAGTTATCTTCAGATCTCAGCAACAAATGTTCTAAGTTTCATGGGAGTAAGGGAGAAGAATCTATTAGAGATTGAACCTCTTTCATCCAACACTTTCAGGATCTGACCAGTAGCAAATGAGAGAATTCGCTGTGTCACAGTAGCCCAATATTGCCAACACTTCCACAGCTCACAGGGCACTCAGAAGACATTTAAGGTAAGTTAGTGCTAAACAACACTGAGCACCAGGACTGTTGGCTGTCAACAAACGTTATGGGACCACGGGAGACTTGGTCACACCCATGGTAAGTGGTTGCCCAGCTAACTAAAATCATGCCAGATTATGGATGTTGCCAGATGATTGTGTGTCAAACTAGAGAGGGTAAGTCTGTATTTAGGTACCTAAACAATGGTGCTGGAACAAACTTAGTGGGAGTGCTGACAGCTGTTGAACCAAACAGTAAACAATGGCAATCCCCAGCACCCACAATTCCAGCACCTGTGTGCCTAAATGGGAACTGGGCTCTTGTGAGACTCTGACCTAGTTGTGGGTGCTGTGTTCCTTGGAGAAATGGCCCCATCAGGCCTTTTGACATTAAGGATTTACATAAAAACAACCCAAAATGTATTTTTTAATTAGAACATCTATACACATTCACGAGAAGGGACTTACAAGCCATTGCCCTTTGCTTCCATGCTTCCTCACTCTGCATACCTGCTAATCAGTCAGAGCTCATTGTCAGAGCCCTGGGCAAAGGTCAGAGGGACTAGTGAGTCATTAGGTAGAAACAACCACTGGGATTTGGTGTCACTATCAGGACCTGTAGCCAGTTCAGGCTCCCAGAAGGGGTCCTCCCCTTCCAGGTCAGTGGGTGGCCATCCCACCTCACTGCCATGAGTCCCAAACAACCCCCCAAGTCACTTGTTCAGGGGGTTCCCACCTCACTCCAGGTGGGTGAGAGGCAACAGTTCAAAAGCCCCCACCCTTACCTCAGGCAGGTGCTGGGGGAAATTAGCTCTCATGTCAGGGCCTAGCCCTAGCTCAGGACAGGGTGGCAGGCCCAAGAAAGGCCAAGCCCTGGAGCAAGGCAAGGCAACAATGCCACACCCTTTAGGTGGCCTTCAGGCCTAGCTCAGGGTGGGGTGGTACACAAATGAAGCCCAAGCCCTGGAGCAAGGCTGGGCTGGCCCAGGCCCTATGTCAGGGCAGAGCAGCACACCCAGTTGATGGTTGTCTCCCCCCGCCCCCAAGGCGCAGACCTTTCGCCTGTGCTGGCCAGTGATGGGGGAGCCTACAACCCAGCAAGTGGATAGCAGGGGGAAATAGGCCCACCCATTCCACCATGTCCTGGCCCAGAAGTGCTGGTTGCAGCAGTAGCACCTGCTGCATGGGTCAGCAGGGAATCCAGACCACAACATGCTGCCCAAGGACCTTTAACAGTCCACTATATCCCCAGGCCACTCCTGGTCTCCCCCACCAGCACCTACCCAGGGTCCACCCGATGTCTCGGGGCTCACAGGGTTCCAGGTCCAGCTGAAGTCCTGATGGCCCAATCCAGGTCTACAAAGCCTCTCAGTTCTGCTGCCTCAGGCTGAGGTAATACTCCAGTCAGTCCTCAGGGTCCAGCTGGTCTGCTCTAGTAGGCAGGTTCTGCTGGGATCCACAGGGTATTGAGCTCAGCAAAGACCCAGGCCTCAGCCTCCCTTCAGCCAGTCCTCCACCTCCCATGCTGGGAACCCAGATCCATCCTCTCACTCCCGTGGGGGCTGGCCCCAGCAGAGTCCTCAGGCTGCCGGGCAGGGAGCACAGAACCATCATCTGGCTCCTCTAAAGGGTCAGTTCCAACTGAGTACTCAGCCTGGGCTTTTATAGGCCTGACCCCACCTCCTGACTTCCGGTCAGGTGATTGGGAGGGGACAGGCTTCACACAAAATGGCTTCCCAAAGGGGTTCTCCCTTTCCAGGTAGCGGGATGGCCATCCCACCCTTCTACCGGGCCAATAGACCATGGTGCAGAACTGGAGCTAGACTGAGGAACAGTTTGAGAGGTCAATCCAATTTGGATAGGTGTTCCAGGATTTGAACTAAGGTCCATTCTGAGGAGTTCAGGAACAAAATACTCATCATGGTTATGGTAGCTAGCTAGCAATCCACACAATTAGAAAGGCAGTGCCTGGAACACCCCAAGTGCTATACAAGATGGGGAGCCACTCAGATACCATGAGGCTGTTGTCTGTGAAACTCCTTGAGGCAGGACTTCCTGTGGTCAGTTTCTGCAGAAGGCCATGGGTAAGGCAGCATGAACACTTCACAGCTGCTACTGAGTGGCAGTGTGATAGGGTTTGCTGCCTGGTGACTCCTGAGGCCTGTGTTTGAGACTTGCTGAGCCTTGTGCTTATAGAAGAAGGTAGGGCCCTTTCAGTCTACTGGTGGGTGGAGAGGGGGCTCCATGCTGTCAATAACCTGGGTAAAGTACAGAGCTAGGACTCTGTGGTTTGACATCCTAGTTCCCTCATGTAACCATGTTTCTTTTATCCTGCTAATCCTAACCTCCATCTACAGCATGTTCAAAGAGCAAAAAACTACACACAATGGGCAAAATCTTAGCACTGTTTCTCAGTTTAAAAAGAAAAAAAGCCCACATAACTGATATTTCTGTAATGGTGCACTCCGTATGGCTGCTATGGCAACTTTTTGCTCTCTAATCTCCCCTGCTGACAGTCACTCCAGTCCTGTTAGGGTTTCTCATCTCACCTTTTAGGTGTACCTCGTGCAAGGTGACAGGAAGTCCAATATAAAAATCTCATGCCCATACCTCAGGTCCTCACCTTAAACTCTCAGCCCTATGCTCCTCATATCCTTTCCTTACGGCTTGAAGTGTCCTTATTCCTTACATCAGTGGACTTCACTCTACCTTTCTCCACACTGGTTTCCAGTCCAGGAAAACTCTAGGATGACTAGCCAAGATCGGTTCCATCAGACCTTGTCATTGCCTTCCCAGACTCTTTACCCTAGCCTTTTTTCAAGTCTTCTCCCCACATCCTTTCTAAGTTCATTCTTCTTTCAGGGCCACCAGGCCTTACACTGAAATTCCCTATTACAGTCCCAAAGCAAAACCACAAACCTAAACCAGCTTCTCCCCACCTTAGGCTTGCCCCTACATGACTCTCATGGGCCCATCAGCCTGGCTCTGAGGTGAAGGTCTCTCAAGGCTCTCTATATGGAACATAAGAATGGCTATATTGAGTCAGACCAAAGATCTATCTAGCCCAGTAGCCTGTCTTCTGACAGACTCCAGTGCCAAGTGCCCAGAGAGAGTGAACAGAACAGGTGATCACCAAGTGATCCATTTCCTGTTGCTCATTCTGGCTTCTGGCAAACAGATGCTAGGGATACGCTTATGAGAAGGAGTAAATAGCACTTCATTATCTACATCTGTCATGATTTTATAGATCTTATGATATCCCCTCTTAGTCCTGGCTCTTCCAAGCTGAGAAGTCCCAGTTGTACTAAGTTCACCTCACACAGAAGCCCTTCCCTAACCCTAAACTTGGTGCCTTTTTCTGAACTTTTTCCAGTTCCAATGTCTTTTTGGAGATGGAGCAACCACATATGCATGCAGTATTCAAGATGTGGTCATACCATGGATTTATATAGATGCAATATGATATTTTCTCTCTTATTATCTGTCCTTTTCTGAATTATCTACTAACATTCAGATCACTTTTTTGACTGTCACTAAGCACAGAATCATAGAACCATGGAAGAGTAGGACTGGAAGGGACCTCGAGAGGCCATCGAGTCCAGCCCCCTGCCCTCATGGCAGGACCAAGCACTTTCTAGACCATCCCTGAAAGCCATCTATCTAACCTCTTCTTAAATATCTCCAGTGATGGAGATTCTATCACCTCCCTTGGCAATTCGTTCCAGTGTTTGATCACCCTGACAGTTAGGAACTTTTTCCTAATGTCCAACCTGAACCTCCCCTGCTGCAATTTAAGTCCATTGCCTCTTGTTCTATCCTCGGAGGCAAGGAAGAACAAGTTCCCTCCCTCTGCCTTATGACACCCTTTTAGATACCTGAAAACTGCTATCATGTCCCCCCTCAATCTTCTCTTTTCCAAACTAAACAAGCCCAATTCTTTCAGCCTTTCTTCATAGGTCATGTTCTCTAGACCTTTGATCATTCTCATTGCTCTCCTCTGGACCCTCTCCAATTTCTCCACATCCTTCCTGAACTGCGGTGCCCAGAACTGGACACAATACTCCAGCTGAGGCCTAACCAGCGCAGAGTAGAGCGGGAGAATGACTTCTCATGTCTTGTTCACAACACACCTGTTAATGCATCCTAGAATCATGTTTGCTTTTTTTGCAACAGCATCACACTGTTGACTCATATTTAGCTTGTGGTCCACTATAACCCCTAGATCCCTTTCTGCTGTACTCATTCCTAGGCAGTCCTTTCCCATTCTGTATGTGTGACACTGATTGTTCCTTCCTAAGTGGAGCACTTTGCATTTGTCCTTATTAAACTTCATCCTGTTTACCTCAGCCCATTTCTCCAGTTTATCCAGATCCTTTTGAATTATGACCCTATCCTCCAAAGAAGTTGCAACCCCTCCCAGCTTGGTATCATCTGCAAACTTAATGAGTGTACTTTCTATGTCAATATCTAAATCGTTAATGAAGATATTGAACAGAACCGGTCCCAAAACAGACCCCTGTGGAGCCCCACTAGTTATACTTTTCCAGCAGGATTGAAAACCATTAATAACTACTCTCTGGGTACGGTTATCCAGCCAGTTGTTCACCCACCTTATAGTAGCCCCATCTAAGTTGTATTTGCGTAGTTTATTGATAAGTATATTATGTGAGGCCGTGTCAAATGCTTTACTGAAGTCTAGGTATACCACATCCACCGCTTCTCCCTTATCCACAAGGCTCATTATTCTATCAAAGAAGGCTATTTGATTGGTTTGACATGATCTGTTTTTAACGAAACCATGCTGGCTGTTCCCTATCACCTTACCACCTTCCAATTGCTTGCAGATGATTTCTTTAATTACCTGCTCCATTATCTTTCCTGGCACAGAAGTTAAGCTGACTGGCCTGTAGTTTCCCAGGTTATTCTTGTTCCCCTTTTTATAAAGGGGTACTATATTTGCCCTTTTTCAGTCTTCTGGAATCTCTCCCGTCTCCCACAATTTTCCAAAAATGATTGCTAAAGGCTCAGATACCTCTTCTATCAGGTCCTTGAGGATTCTAGGATGCATTTCAACAGGCCCTGATGATTTGCAGACATCTAATTTTTCTAAGTAAATTTTAATTTGTTCTTTTCTTATTTCAACTTCTAAACCTACCTCTTTTTCACTAGCATTCTCTATGTCAGGCATTCCTTCAGATTTCTCAGTGAAGACCGAAACAAAGAAATCATTAAACATCTCTGCCATTTCCAAATTCCCTGTTAGTATTTCTCCCTCGCCACTGACCAATGGCCCTACCCTCTCCTTGGTCTTCCTCTTGTTACCAAGCTATTTGTAAAAAGCCTTCTTGTTTCCCTTTATGCTTGTAGCTAGTTTGAGCTCATTTTGTGCCTTAACCTTTCTAATCTTGCTCGTGCATGCTCGTGTTGTTTGCCTATATTTGTCCTTTGTAATTTGTCCTAGTTTCCATTTCTTATACGATTCCTTTTTTAGTTTGAGATCATGCAAGATCTCCTGATTAAGCCAAGGCAGTCTTTTGCCATGATTTCTATCTTTCCTACGCAGCGGGATAGCTTGCTTTTGGGCCCTTAATAATGTCCCTTTGAAAAACTGCCAACTCTCCTCAGCCGTTTTTCCCCTCAGTTTAGCTTCCCATGGGACCTTACCTACCAGCTGTCTGAGTTTACCAAAATCTGCCTTCCTGAAATCCATTATCTCTATTGTATTGTTTTCCCTTCTACCCTTCCTTAGAATTGTGAACTCTATGATTTCATGATCACTTTCACCCAAGCATCCTTCCACTTTCAAATTCTCAATAATTTCCTCCCTATTTGTTAAAATTAAATCTAGAACAGCTTCCCCCTGGTAGCTTTTTCAGCCTTTTGGAATAAAAAGTTGTCTGCAATGCAATCCAAGAATTTAGTGGATAGTCTGTCCCCTGCTGTATTAGTTTCCCAACATATACCTGGATGGTTGAAGTCCCCCATCACCACCAAATTCTGGGCCCTGGATGATTTTGTTAGCTGTTTAAAGAAAGCCTCATCCACCTCTTCCACTGGCTAGGGGGCCTGTAGTAGACTCCTAGTAGGACCTCATCCTTGTTTTTTACTCCTCTGAGTCTAACCCAGAGACTTTCAACCTGTCCGTCTCCTACGTCCATCTCCACCTCTGTCCAAGTGTGTACGTTTTTAATATACAAGGCAACACCTCGTCCCTTCTTTCCCTGTCTGTCCTTCCTAAGCAGGCTGTACCCTTCGATACCAACATTCCAATCATGAGTATTATCCCACCAAGTTTCTGTGATGCCAGTGATATCATAGTTGTATTCATTTATTAGTACTTCCAATTCTTCTTGTTTATTTCCCATACTTCTTGCATTTGTATATAGGCATCTCAGACATTGATTTGGTCTTGCCTCCCAGTTTTGCCCTGGCCCTCTTTTTACTCTCCCAGTGTAGCCCATACTCCCTCCCATTTCAAGTTCATCTCCCAGGTATCCATGCTCTCCACTTACCTGCAGGCTTTGCTCCCCTGCCCCCGTCAAACCTAGTTTAAAGCCCTCCTCACTAGGTTAGCCAGCCTGTGTCCGAATATGGTCTTCCCCCTCCTCAAAAGGTGAACGCCATCTCTGCCTAGCAGTCCTTCCCGGAAGAGGATCCCATGGTCAAAGAAACCAAAGCCTTCCTGCTTAATGCTTCCAAAGCATTAAGTGAATGGTTTCAGAGCACTATCTACAATGACCTCTCAATCTACAATGATCTCTCTCAAGTGGTAGCAGCTAATTTAGACCTGTTAGCCGATGGTTGGGTAAGATACCACCTATGCCCTTATTTTCATCCAAGTCTTTAACTGCTAGGACAGGAAAAGTCCCTTCACAGTGGGCAGCCAGGACAGGCTGGCAGATGCCCCAACGGTTGCACTGAGAGCTTCCCACACCCGAGTCTTTAACTGCTAGGACGAGAAAGTCCCTTCACAGCAGGCAGCCAGCGTGGCTGACGGGTGCCCCAGAGAACCTGCTCTGTGGAGGCAGCGTGACTCAGCGCTCAGCTCTTAGCACTCTCTTATCAATGACCAGGCTAATTGCAGCTGAAAAGCAGCTGGGTTCTTTGTTTTGTGTTCGGCTTGCACAGTAACAGGGAGAGTCAGGTTACACCTTAACTAGTTACTTATTTATTGACTTAGGAGACTTAACTCTTATGGTTACAAGATTACAAGGTATATATATACTTTGTTGCAAGCTTACAATATTTATACTTTGTTACAAAGATTACAAGGTTTACACTTTGTTCTTTAGTTGCCAATAGCTAGCATGTAACAATTCATAGATCTATTATTGAATGTGCACAAAGAAAACAAAAGGAAAGCAATACACTTAACAGGTCTTTTCCTCACCCCTGCATTACCAACGTGGCATGGCCAGAGTTTTCACTCAATCCCTCGGGAAGAGCAATAAATAACGAGGACCTCAGGAGGGAAAGACCCTCCTGACCGGCAGGTAGAAGTAATTGGAGCTCAATTAGGGGGTCTGCCAGGCTCTTCTTTATAACCATTGGGTCACATATGCTCTTCCTTATCTCAAAAGAGCCAATTGAATTAACTCGTCTCGAGACACTGGTTCTCACAGGGAGTCCAAAGGTGACATGCCTGTTCTCTCCTACAGACAACCTCCTAACCTCATGAGGATCCTTACTAACAGCCACAGTCTACACCCCAGGAACACCAGTCCTGGAACCTTTCCCTGCAACAAAGCCCGCTGCCAGCTGTGTCCACATATCTTCTCTGGAAATACCATCACTGGACCTAACCAGGTTACTCACAGAATCACAGGCACTTTCTCATGCTCCTCTACTAACATCATATATGCCATCATGTGCCAACAATGCCCAGATGCTTTGTATATTGGACAGACTTCAAACTCCCTTAGACAAAGGGTCAACGGGCACAAAACAGACATCAAAACACTCCAGATCCACAAACCAGTTAGTCAACATTTTAATGGAATGGGCCATTCTGTCAATGACCTCAAGGTATGTGTGTTACTGAAAAGAAATTATCGCTCCTTTGTAGAAAGGGAAGCGGACGAATTGACATTTATATTCAAATTCGGAGCATTAACACATGGTTTAAATCGTGATGGGAACTTTCTGAGTCACTATAGGGGCTCGTCTGCATACTTAACTCAATCTAATTCTTGATCTTCCCCCCGACCCCTCCACTCTCTGATTTGCTCACCTTGATTATCTTTTTCTGATTTGTCCTCCTTGCTTACTGTTTTTGGTTCTCTGTGTCTTAAATATTGAGTCTGTTCTGGTCTGGCTATGGTCTGAAGAAGTGGGTCTGTCCCACGAAAGCTCACCTAATAAACTATTTTGCTAGTCTTTAAAGTGCTACTTGACTGCTTTTTGTTTTGATAGTGTATAGACTAGCACGGCTTCCTCTCTGTTACCTTTGTTCGCTATGCGAGAGAACTTCTCCCGCTTACATGAGCCAGCCGTGGGGTCCCTGGCCAGGGGAGCAGGGAGATCCACAGCCCCAACCATCCCTCTCCCAACACTCCCCCTGCGGCAACTCCCCACGCACCCCCTCGCCAGCCCAGTCCCAACATTCACCCAGCCTGCAGCTCCCCACACAGCCCCCAGCCCAGCCCCGTCCCCGAACACCCCTGCCCACTGCACCCCCCCAGGTAACGCTGCTGCAGCCCAGAGGAACAAGCTGTCACCTCCTCCACCAGAGCCACCTGCAGGTGTTAACCCTCCCTCCTGCACATGGCCCCAAATTGCCCCCAGCCTTTAACCCGCTGCAACCTCCACCTCCCACAACCCAAGGTTCCCTTACCTTTCCAAAGCAGCACCACATGCTGCCACTCCTTCCCTGAGTTAGGAGCACTAGGAACCAATCAGAGACTTCTACATGTATTTTAATGGTAATTTCATGTCCCTCTTATGAGTTTTCACCTATGAGCAGAAAGTTGGGAACCACTTGTGCTCGTATAGCAAGGGATGAGCGTAATGCTTTATGGAAGGTCAGTTGTCCCTCTGACTCAGCAGACTTGCAGTGAAAACCTGTGGATTCTAAGAGCCCTCTACTAACTAACAACTTCTTCCTTGAAGCCAAACATGTCCTTATCAGGTCAAGACTAAATGCAATAGTTTAGGGGGGGTTTTGTTTGTTTGTTTTTAAATATGAAAAGGCGTGGGAAAAGCCACCTTGTCCTTCTGGATGGAGATAAGCTATTTTTAAAACCAAATTCTACCTGAGGACTAATTAATTTGACACTTAAAGCAACTGACTAACTTTGTACGTGAATTTGCTCATACTGAGATCACATTTTGTTGCAGAGGAAGCCGTTCAAAACAGTCTCTGCCTGGCTGCTGCGATATTAAGGTCATGAGCCATTTTCCAGTGTTCTTCCAATTAAGTTAAATAAGGAATTGTAGATTGCTGGTGTCATTTAGCTATTGCCTCTCAGTGTGACTTCATATGGCACAGGATAACATTTTAAGAGCTAGAAGGAGCCTGCTGAGAGCTATAGGAGTCTATGCTTCCAGGAGAGTCAGCTGCAGATGAAGATGCTGGTGCTTACACTTCAGTTTAGTGGAAAAGTTTGGAAAACGTGGAACAATCAAACAAATAAAGGAGAGTGTGATGGGAGTTTACGAGCTCAGCTGGCAAAAGATAAGCAGCAATAGTGTCCGTAGCCTAGAGGTCAAAGTAGACACCAGGAAATCTAAGTCTTCCCCAGTGCAGAGGATCCTTGGGCACTACTGAACCACTGCGGCTGTACACATTACCCAGCCCCCAATATACAAAGTGCTTCTAGGAGGAAAGCGGTATGGTCAGTTCAATTGTCCCTAGGCCAGGAGATTAGTTGATGGTATTATTCATTAGCACAGTTCCCAGAAAAGATTCTAGCTTCAACTTGTCAGGTACCTGTGTTAGAATGCCACTGTGTTTAACAACAGGAACCTATGTCTACCGCATATAACCCTATTAAGGAGTGCTGTTACAATCCTATTATCCTGTACCATGGTAGCATTTAGTAGTAGAGATCAGACATTAAGCATGTCCCTGGCCATCCAAAGGAACAGTATGTTGTGGGCACATGTTTAAAATAGAGCTTTTTATCCTGGGTACACTATAAAACAGAACCAGCTTTTAACCATGATCAGGTTATCACTGGGTCCCTGAAATAGCTGCATTTCATTTATCTAGGCTCTAAGCATGAACCTGCTTCCTCAGGGAACATATAGATTAACAAAGAGCCCTCAAAAGCTCAAAAAGTAAAAACAAAATGTTTTTTAAATACATTAGAAGCAGGAAGCATGCTAAAAAAACCAGTGGGTCCCCTAGAAGATACAAATACAAAAGGAGCAATCAAGGAGGATAAAGCCATTGCAGAGAGACTAAATGATTTCTTTGCTTCAGTCTTCATGGCTGAGGATGTTGGGGAGGTTCCCAAACCTGCACCATTTTTTGTGGGAAATGAAACTGAGGAACTATCCTGGATTGAAGTGTCATTAAAGGGGGTTTTGGAACAAATAGATAAACTTAATGTTAACAAATCACCAGGGCTGGATGGCATTCATCCAATGGTTCTGAAGGAACTCAAATGGGAAATTACAGAACTATTAACACTAGTTTGTAATCTGTCCTTTGGATCAGCTTCCGTGCCGAATGACTGGAAGATAGCTAATGTGACACCCATATTTAAAAAGGTCTCTAGAGGTGACCCTGGCAATTACAGACCGGTAACTGTAACGTCAATTCCGCACAAATTAATTGAAACAATAGGAAAGAATAAAATCATCAGGCACATCGAAGAACATACTTTGATGGGCAAAAGTCAATACGGTTTCTGCAGAGGGAAATCATGTCTTACTAATCTGTTAGAATTCTTTGAAGGGGCTAACAAACATGCAGACATGGGCGCTCCAGTGGATATAGCATAGTTGGATTTCCAGAAAGCCTTTGACAAGGCACCTCAGCAAAGGCTCTTATGTAAATTAAGTTGTCATGGGATAAGAGGAAAGGTCCTTTCATGGACTGAGAACTGATTAAAAGACAGGAAACAAAGGGTAGGCATAAATGGCAAATTATCTGAATGGAGGGGGTAACTAGTGGAGTCCTGCAAGGGTCAGTCCGAGGACCAATCCTGTTCAATTTATTCATAAATGATCTGGAGAAGGGGGTGAGCAGTGAGGTGGCAAAGTTTGCAGGTGACACTAAAGTGTTCAAGATAATCAAGAAAAGGCAGACTGTGAAGAACTTCAAAAAGATCTAATCAAACTGAGTGATTGGGCAACAAAATGGCAAATGAAATTTAATGTGGGCAAGTGTAAGGTAATACACATTGGAAAAAATAACCTCAGCTATACTTACAATATCATGGGGGCTAATTTAGCTATAACTAATCAGGAAAGAGATTTTGGAGTTATTGTGGATAGTTCCTTGAAAATATCCATGCAGTGTGCAGAGGCAGTCAAAAAGGCAAATAGGATGTTGGGTATTATTAAAAAAGGGATAGAAAATAAGACAAGGAGTATCACTGCCCCTGTATAAATCTATGGTATGCCCACATCTTGCATACTGTGTACAGATGTGGTCTCCTCACCTAAAAAAAGATATCCTGGCACTGGAAAAGACTCAAAAAAGGGCAACTAAAATGACTGGGGGCTTGAAACAGGTCCTGTCTGAGGAGAGGCTAAAAAGATTGGGACTTTTCAGTTTAGAAAAGAGGAGACTGGGGGGACATGATAGAGGTATATAAACTTATGACAAAACAAAAAAGCAGTAAAGTAGCACTTTAAAGACTAACAAAATAATTTATTAGTTGAGATTTCGTGGAATAGACCCACTTCTTCAGACCATAGCCATACCAGAACAGACTCAATATTTAAGGCATAGAGAACCAAAAATAGTAATCGAGGTTGACAAATCAGAAAAAAAATTTTCAAGGTGAGCAAATCAGAGAGTAGAGGGGTGGGGGGAGTCAAGAATTAGATTAAGCCAAGTAGGCAAAAGAGCCCCTATAATGTCCCAGAAAATCTGCATCCCGGTTCAAACCATGTGTTAACGTGTCAAATTTGAATATAGAAGAGAGTTCAGCAGCCTCTCTTTCCAAAGTAGTGTGAAACTTCTTCTTCAGTCAGACGCAACCTCTTAAGTCGTTAACAGAATGGCCCACTCCATTAAAATGTGGGCTGACTGGTTTGTGGATCAGGAGTGGTTTTATGTCTGTTTTGTGCCCATTAACTCTTTGTCTAAGAGAGTTTGAAGTCTGTCCAATATACATAGCATCTGGGCATTGTTGGCACATGATGGCATATATGATGTTAGTTGAGGAACATAAGAACATGCCCGTGATTCTGTGAATAACCTGGTTCAGTCCAGTGATGGTATCCAGAATAGATATGTGGACACAGCTGGCAGCGGGCTTTGTTGCAAGGAAAAGTCCCAGGACTGGTGTTCCTGTGATAGAGACTGTGGCTGTTGGTGAGAATCCTCATAAAGTTGGGAGGTTGTCTGTAGGAGAGAACAGGTCTGTCACCTAGGGCCTTCTGGAGTATGGCATCCTGATTAAGGATAGGTTGTAGGTCTTTAATAATGCGTTGCAGTGGTTTGACTTGGGGGCTGTAGGTAGTGACCAGTGGTGTTCTCTTCTTGGCTTTTTTGGGCCTATCTTGGAGTAGCTGATCTCTGGGTATTCATCTGGCCCTGTTGATTTGTTTTTTTTATTTCGCCTGGTGAGTAATTCAGGTTTATGAATATTTAGTAAAGATCTTGTAGTTTTTGGTCTCTGTCAGTAAGACCAGAGCAAATGCATTTGTACCTAAGGGCTTGACTGTAAACAATGGATCTAGTTATGTGTGCAGGATGGAAGCTAGAATTGTGTAGGTACGTATAGTGATCAGTGGATTTCTGGTAGAGTGTGGTACCAATCAGGCCATCCTTGATTTGTACTGTAGTGTCCAGGAACTGTATCTCTCACGTGGAGTAATCAAGGCATAAGTTGATGGTAGGGTGCAGATTGTTAAAGTCTCTGTGGAATTCTTCTAGAGTCTCTATACCATGGGTCCAGATCATAAAGGTGTCATCAATGTATCTTAAGTCGAGGAGGGGTAATAGGGGGCAAGAGCTGAGGAATTGTTGTTCCAGGTCAGCCATAAATATATTAGCATATAGTGGGGCCATGCGGGTGCCCATAGCAGTTCCACTAATCTGGAGGTATAAATTGTCCCCAAATCTCAAATAATTGTGGGTGAGAATAAAGTTACAGAGGTCAGACACCAGATTGGCTGTGGTGACATCAGGGGTGGTATGCCTGATTGCTTGTAATCCATCTTCATGTGGAATATTAGTGTACAGAGCCTCTACATCCATGGTGGCAAGGATGGTGTTGTCAGGAACTTTTCCGATGTTTTGTAATTTCCTCAAGAAGTCAGTGGTATCTTGGAGATAGCTGGGAGTGCTGGTGGCATAGGGTTTGAGGAGGGCGTCCACATAACTGGATAGTCCAGTGGTAAGGGTGCCAGTACCCAAAATGATAGGTCATCCGGGGTTCCCAGGTTTGTGGATTTCGGAAAGTAAATAGAATAATCCAGGGTGGGGCTCAGATGGTGACAGGTTATGGAGGTGTGACATTATGACAGGTGTGGAGAGGGTGAATAAGAAGAAGTTATTTACTTGTGCCCATAATACAAGAACTAGAGGACACCAAATGAAATTAATGGGTAGCAGGTTTAAAACTAATAAAAGAAAGTTCTTCTTCACTCAGTGCATAGTTAACCTGTGGAACTCCTTGCCAGAGGAGACTGTGAAGGCTAGGACTATAACAGAATTTAAGAAAGAGCTAGATAAATTCATGGAGGTTAGGTACACAAAAGGCTATTAGTCAAGGATAGGAATGGTGTCACTGGTCTCTGATTGTCAGAGGCTGGAGATGGATGGCAGGAGACAAATCGCTTGATCATTGTCTTTGGTCTACCCACTCTGGGGCACCTGGCACTGGCCACTGTCAGCAGACAGGCTACTGGGCTGGATGGACCTTTGGTCTGACCCAGCATGGCCGTTCTTGTGTTCTTAAAACTATTTGGCTGCTTGGAATATCCTCTTGCAAACAGTGTTGCAAGCTGCTAGAATAACAGCACAATTACTGAGCATGTCAAAAAATACACTAGACAAAAGTCTGACATTGGGTTACAGTGGGCAGCCCAATGAGTCTGTGCAGTGGCACTTGTGGACAAGAGGACAGAATTTGGCCTACCATAAAAAATTGCTACTTTTAAGTAGATGTTCCTATTGATAACTTCAGATGAATACAGGGATCTGAATATGCAGGTCAGTACATGTCAGTGTAATTTGTCATTTGATGCCTGTTGTGATCATGCAATAAATGATGTAAGGACATGGTCTAAAGCTCACTGAAATCAGTGGAAAAAGTCCTATTACTTCAGTGGGCTTCATGTTAAGCCCCAGTGTCTGAACCTGCAAAGACTTTGCATGTGCTTAGCTTAAAGTATTCATTGGGACCATTAGATAGTTATAGCTAAGCATGCATGTAAATCCTTGCAGGTTCAGGTCTGTAAACAGCCTGGCCATATCATGCCATCAGCTTCTCGTCTGAAATTTGCATTGAAGTCAATGTGTTTTTCTGCTTAAAAATTAACAGCATGATCTAGTTGATGTGTGCATTTGAAATTATAGGTGAGAATATTCACGTGCGCTGGCTTCTGCTAAGATACTATGCTATTGCATAAGGCGCAATGTAAATCTATAATATGCAAAACAAGATGTTTATATTTTGCATGTTCTGGGAGCTGGAGATAAACTGAAAAATCGTTCCCTCTTACTAGGTACCTCAACCACCTATAGAAAACACGTAATAATATTCCATTATTGGCATAATATAATCAAGGGAGTAACAGTGTATCTCACTGATGGCCAACAACTGCTGCAGCTTTCAGGCCATTTGTATTGGGAGACCTTGTATAAAAATGCTTTAAACTGATGACAGCTTTGAGAAGGCAACAAGCTCTCCCTTTTTTAGACTGTTTAAAACATTGGTTTAGTCTTCACATACTTGTCTGAAGTCTGATATTTGCTGGCAATAATCTTAAACAGCTTGATATCACCTTTTGAAACTGATTTCCCAGAAACGGAATGTTTGACTCGATTTAATAGCCAGTTTTCTCTGGAATTAAGAGGCGTTAAACTCCTTCAGATTTCTTTCTTTTGTGAAATCCTCCCTGCCTGAGGGACTGAATTTCTTGGCAACACACTGAGTGAGACATTGTGTAAAAAGATGCTAAGAGAGCTATCACAAAAGGTCATAACATATGATGAGTCTTGAAATTGCTGCTAACACTGGTTAATGATGAGAATGCTCATTTCTGGTTAGCAGAGATTGTCTCTTCCGTTCCTTTTTGGAAAGACAAAACCAGAGTTTTATTGACAAAACTCACTGCACTTCCACGCACAAACTGCAGCAAAACTTGGCACTTCCGCTGACAACCATCTGCCTCTCCCAGATGAGGAAGAGCACCTTTGTCTACAGAGTCTGTCAACTAAAAAGCTGTGTGGACACTCTGAGGGGCCTTCTGTGGACAGACAGGGCTTCCAGGACATGTGGCAGCCCTGTCTGCTGTGCTTCTGGTTGGCTATTTTATCGAGAGAATGGCTAGATAGGCCGGCTGCTCCGTCGGCATAGTGGATCGCCCTTTCGATCCGTGGTAGTGTGTGGCCGCACTCTGTCGACAGACGTCTTGTCAGAAAAATCTCTTCTGATAAAAATGTCAGTCAACAGATGTAGCCATGGCCTCAGTGTCCAGGAGCCCAGACAGAGATCAGGATCCTACACAAAGACATGAAGAAAGACATGAAACTGAGTCCTTGCCCTGTCTCCCCTATGTTCTCATGCTGGAATGCCACTCTGCTAACGTTCATGCCCTCACACTAGGAACCCACCTCCTCCCCACTTCCTAATATCTGTGTCCTTGCACTGGGATCTCCCCCCTACCACCCTTGGTAACTGAAAGCAAAGCCCACAGGCCCTGCCCACAGGCTGCAGAACCACATCAGCTCAGGCAACTCTCTGTTCAGCAAGGTTTGCATTGCGGTGAAGGCAGCAAGCTTAACTTCCTGGACCAAGCTGTGCCCTTTGTGTCTGGAACTTTTTGGGTCCTGCGGGGCCTGCATGCTGCTGGGAACCATGCATACAGGTGCATTCCTGCCAGTTCTCCCTTCTGGGCCAGCAGCCGCGTAGGCCTAATTAAATAACTTTTTCAAAATAGTTTGCAATCCGTTTGGGGAAGCGCTCAGGCCATATTTTGAGACTTTTTCATTGTAACCTGTTTCCAGGCACCGCTCCACTGCCCCTTCCTTCCTGTCTCTCTTCACCCAAAAAAACAGAGACCTCCCATTTGAGATTACAGTAAACCCTCGAGTTGCGTTCTTGCAACACCCATGTAACTCGAATTTTTTGCACAAGACGGGGAGGTAAGGGGAAAACCAGGCTGAAGCCAGATTCCCAGCTCCCCTGGGCTTGCAGGAGCTGGGAAACAGACCAGCCCACCAGGACTGATCAGTTGCCTGGCTCCCAGAGTGGCAGGGGAGTTTTCCATCTCCCTGCTGCTTGCAGGACCCAGAAAACTGACCAGCTCATGACTGGTCAGTATCCTGGTTCTGCCAGCTCAGGGCAGCCAGAAACCAGGCTGCCACTTGGTTACCAGCTCCCCTTAAGTTGCAGGACTGGAAAACTGACCAGCCCACAGAATGTTGCCTGTGCCTAGGGGCTGTCTCCCGGGCTGGGTCGCTCACACAATCATGTGCTGTGACTGCAGCTTGAAGTCCTGCCCAAGCTGTCTGAGCAATGCTTGAAGCATACCCCCATCTGCACCTGTTTCCCATGCCTGGGGGTGAGTGACACGAGGGGTACTTACCAGCGGGACCCTCGCCCAGCTGCTAGGGACCGGTTCCAGCACTGGGGTGAGGCTGCTAGCCTCAGAGTCTGGCTCCTGCAGGGGTTGGGCCTCAACTACCTCCTGCTCCTTCTTCTCTGGGGGCTCCTGCTGCACTGGGGAAACTCAAACCCCATGTCGAGGCTCAGGTGAGGTATCCCCCCCACCACAATATGTGGTGCAGCTCCCTGTAGTAGGGGCACTAGGGTGGTCTTGTCTCGGAGTGGTGCGCAGCATCCCAGGCCCACACATACCCTTGCCACAACTTCTTGACCATGGCCCTGACCTGCTCAAGGCTGCAGCAGGGATATCCCCATTTAGCCAGGGCAGTGGCCATAGATTTCGGAATTTTGCCACCTGGCCCAGGGGTCTTGGACAGTTTCCTCCTCAGCCCAGAGAGCCAGGAGGACCTGACTCTTTGGGCCAGACCAAGATGAGGCCTGCCTCTTGGAGCCCCAGAGAGGGTCCTGGGAGCCCCGAAGCTGCTCCCTCCTGCTCAGCCACGGGGACAACACTGTCAGAAAAGTGCCACTGGGAGGTCATTGGACACAGCAGATGGTAGCTTTGCTGCTCGCACATGCTCAGGTTCCTGCCACAGATTTCCTTGGCCCCCTGTAGTTTTAAGAAGGGCTAGAGGCAGGAACCATAGAGTGCTAATTGCTGTGGACAAGGTGTTCACCAGGGCATCTGCACAGCATTCCAGAGCCCTTTTCTGTTGACGGACGCCCCCCCCCCCCCCCCGCCCCCGAACATCCAGACCCACATTTTTTCAACATCTGTCAACAGCAGCATTCTTTCTTGTGCAAAGCAGGGTACAGCTGTCAACAAAAGTCCATTGACTTACTGTCAACAGAACACACTTTGCAATCTGGACTCTCTGTCAATTTGGTCAGCAAAACTCACCAATCTAGACATAGCTTCACGTTAGGAATTCCTTTCTATCATTCACTTAGGCCTTCAGGTATAACCTTTTCTTAGTGTCACATCACTTCTTTCTTCCCTTCTTTCTTTCTTTCTTCTAAGTGCTATTTGCAAATGTTCTTTTAGGGTCTAAACCTGCATCACTAGAGCATTGCAATTGATTTCACGGGGGGCGGGGAGGGAGGATCAAACCTTTAGTTTATATGTGTATATTCTAGATTAGCTTGTCCCAAGATATCATTAGACAGACAAGATATCCAATTCTTTCTGTTGCTTACCACTAGCTTTGCCTTGTCTTGATTGAGCCTACATCAACTAGAGTTTATCCAAATCCAGACATCTTGTAGATCCTGGGTCATTCCTTCTACTACACCAGCAACACCAGACCTACAACCAGGTATCCAGGTGCTGTATGCATCATGGCCCATATCTCCTTATCATTCCTACTAGCACAGACACATTGACTAAAACGGATTACAGGTCTGTGCTTGTGCCACTAGACCATTGTGTCTCATCTTATTTCTCACTCATTCTGACAGGACACCCTCCCATTCTGGCCCTAATAAACTTGAATTACTTTGTCCTTGAACTTGAACTACTGCTTTTCTTCTTGAGCCCTTATAGCCTGTGGGGTAGGAAAGGTGATTTGGGGCCCTAGTACAGTAAACACTCAAAATACGTGGCTTCAAGTTGCACGTAAGTGGCTTTAACGTGAATTAAGCACAACTTGAAACTGTTCTGTTCCCCCCGCCTCCCTCTGCCCTCCTCCAGCAGGGTGGCTGTCAGGTGGTGGCTGGGCCTGTCAGATGGTGGCTGTGCCCAGTTGCTCGTAGGCATGCCTCTCATGGCTGGCTGCCACTCCCTACCCTGGAAGGAAGGCCTCACCCTTTCCCTCCACAACATTGTACAGGGCACAACAAGCCTACACAACCTGGTGGATATTGTGTTCCCCCACATCGAGGCGGATGAGCAGGCACCTGAACAGTGCCCTTAGGTGGCCAAAGGTATACTTGGCCTGCATCCTGGTGTGGTTCAGGCAGACATTGAATAGTTCCTGGCTGGGGTCCAGCTGGCCGGTATAGGGCTTCATCAGCCACAGCATGAGTGGGGTAGGATGCATCCCCCACAATGCAGAATGGCAGCTGCATGTCCCCAACCTCCAACTCATGGTGGGGCAAAGAATGTGCCCATGTCCAGCCTTCAGCATAGGCTGGAGTTGTGGAATTGGGTATTGTGTGCCTGGCCTGCCCACCCAACATAAATGGCCGTGAACTGTCCACAGTGGTCAATCAAGGCCTGCAGCACCATGGAGTCCTTCTGGTTGATGTATTTGGCCACACAATGCTCCAGGGCACAGATAGGGATGTGGATCCCATTGGTGGCCCCAGTGCAGTGGTGGAACCCCAAGGTGGCAAATCCAGCCACAACCTCATCAAGGACTCCCAGATGGATGACCCTCCATAGCGGGATCATGTTGATGGCCCTCACAATCTGCAGAGAGAGGCAACTGAACACACATGACAGGGACTGAGGGAGAAAGTACCTGGGCCCTTTGGGGGTGGGGGTCTCCAGTCCCCTCCCATCTGCCTCCCCTAGCTCTCCAGCAGCCCTCCATGAGGCCACCCCCCAACAGCAGTCGAGCTCTGTGAAGGTGGGACAGAATGGTCCCCCAGTTGTGGGGCTTCTCCCCCACCCCAACTCCACTCCTCATGCTCCTGATCCCACTTCCTGATGGTCCCCCTTTAGCGGGCCACCAATCCCCCTCCAGGCAGAGACCACTGCCTGGGAGTGTATTACCTCCATGAGCAGAGCCCTGGTGGTGCACTTCCCCTAACCAAATTAGTTGCCCACCAACCAGTAGCTGTCAGGGGTAGTGAGCTTCCAGAGGGCAACTGCAACCCACTTCTCCACAGGGATGGCAGGCCACAGATGGATGGCATCTCCGGAAGGCGGTTGCAAGTGAGGCATAGAGATCCAAGAAGATGGCCTTCTGCATACAGAAGTTTTGGAGCCACTGCTGGTTGTCCCGCTGCTCCATGCCCAGCTGGTCTCACCAGTCCAAACTGGTGTGGTGCCTCCGGAGCTGCCTGTGCACTGGAGGGGAGCGGAATGGTGAAAATGTGCAAGTCCTGCAACCAGGGCACCATCCCCAAAGGTGCTCTCAGCCCCAGCCTTGGTGAGGAACAGGAAGTCAGCTACCAGAAAGTTCAGCACCAGCCACAACATGACTATGTGGGGCCATCACAAGCCCAGGGGCAGCTCCAGTGCCCATGCACCGGCTGTGTCACCCCCTAACACAGGGCAAGCACAGCAGGCACAGTGAGAGCGCTGCTGTCCCTCACACGGGTAGCTGAACCCGCAGCAGGCTCAGAGAACAGCTGTCCAGAAACAACAAGTCCTGTGGCACCTTATAGGCTGACAGATGTTTTGGAGCATAAGCTTTCGTGGTGTTTTTCTCTGTCTGAGAGATTGGAGCAAATGCGGTTGTAACTTAGTGCTTGGCTGTATACAGTGGATCATGTAGTGTGCCCTGGATGGAAGCTGGAGGCGTGTAGGTAAGCATAGCAGTCAATGGGTTTCCGGTATAGGGTGGTGTTTATGTGACTATCACTTATTTGCACAGTAGTGACCGGGAAGTGGATCTCTTGTGTGGACTGGTTCAGGCTGAGGTTGATGGTGGGGTGGAAACTTTTGAAATCACGGTGGAACTCTTCAAGAGCCTCCTTCCCACCGGTCCAGATGAAGATGTCATCAATGTAGTGCAAGTAGAGGAGGGGCGCTAGGGGACGAGAACTGAGGAAGCGTTGTTCCAGGTCAGCCATTAAAATATTGGCATGCTGTGGGGCCATGCGGGCGGCATATAGCAGTGCCACTGATTTGAAGGTACAAATTGTCCTCAAGTCCACACTGACTGCTGATAATGGGCCACATCCTCCATGACTGAACTGACCTTGTCAACTCTGGCACTCCTCTTGATTAGAAAACCCTCCTTTACATAAGCCCATATATTTAAACCCTCCCCTGGAACCCACCACTCATGCATCTGATGAAGTGGGTCTTTGCCCACAAAAGCTTATGCTGCAAAATATCTGTTAGTCTATAAAGTGCCACAGGACTGCTTATTTTTGAAGATACAGACTAACTCAGCTGCCCCTTTGATAGCTGTCCAGAAGGGTCCCTTTAAGTGACCATCTCCACAGAGCTCTGGCCCCAGCTCCTGAAGGAATGGGTGACTGGCAACCCTGGCTGATGGGTGGCAGTTTTGATGAGAGAGTGGCCAGGCTGTCTGTCCACTCTCTGTTGACAAAGCAGATTGTTCTTTCGATATTCCTTGATGTCTGGACACGCACTGCCAACAGAGGTTTTGTTGCAAGAGATCTTCCTACATGCACTTCTGCCAGTAAAACCTGCCAATCTAGACATGGCCCAAGCGAGGAACCTCAGCTCAGCTAAGCATTAGATTAGAGAAGCATAACAGTATGAAGGGAGGAGAGTGTGCTAGTAAACCCTATAAATATAAAGACAGCAACATCTCCTACTAACCATCTTCTGACACATCATGTTTGTCATGTTACTCTTACTCCTCAATGCAACAAACTGTTCAAATAAAAATTACAAGCTTGGGAAAAGCTTAGCTTCTGAGCTTTCTGCGATTTAATTGTTGATATGTTGCAGGCGATGTACCCACTAAACATGACCTTTCTATTTTATTCATGTAATTATTTTGCTTTCCAGGTTTCTAGGAGTATGATTATTGGAGTTGCTGAAAGTCACCAAGTCTCCTTGATATTATCTTAAACCTACCTATATTTGCCTCAGTGAGGTGGGGAAGCTTAAGAGAGCAGACAGCTCTTTTTTAAAAAAAATTAAAAATTGAAACAAAATTAATTTCAAACATCTGATTGCAGTCCAATATACAGTGAAATAAGATGACATATTCCAGCATTATTACTTTAGAACAAAGTGCTACATTCTATTCAGCATGAGTGGAAGCAAGTGATCAGAAAGGGACTTATTTGCTGATAATACGGTAAATGACTCATGTCACTACTGCAGAGAATAAATTCTAGGTAGAATTGCAAAACTACTTTATTGATTATTCAAGCTAAAGACCTAGATCATGTATTTTCAATGGCTACAAGGTTAAAGCTTGTACCAACGTATCACTGAAGTACTCAGGGCACAAACAAAATGTTATAGGAGCTTTAACTTTATTTAGACTTCAGTTTGACATTTGGCACAGTAACAAACACAGAATAAAATACGAAAATACAAAATTCATGACATATATGTTTCATCAAATATATTCTCTATTTAGTGAAAGATATTTGTACAACACATTGGCAGGAATATATTCTGCAGTCCAACCCCCTCATACATAGAGCTGTATTATATGAAATACTGTATGTAGAGGAGAGTACTGCACCATATCACTGAAATAGAAAATAGCCCAAAACACTAATAATACATATTGGACAGCAATATAAATACCCAAGACTACATACAACTGGATAGTTTTCAAATCCACTGCAAGAGACCAAGCTCTAAGTGGGTGAAATACAGGCATCCATTTGGAAAGGCTAGACCTGCAATGGTAATGCAGGGCAGCAATATATAGCTATCTGTTTTATTCTGAATAAATCAGCTAACCACAGAACAAACCTATACCCCAGGTCAACCTGTGCTGGCCATGCCTTCGTCCTGATCTAATTCCCGATGAAGTCAATGAGCGGCCTTAAGTCCTTATTCAGGCAAAATTCCCAATAGGCCAATTCTTAACAGGTGCTGAGTCCCACTGAGTTCAGTGGGTACTGCAGGAACTTGGTCTAGCAGGATTTTACCAGCTGAAGCCCTGAGCTAGCAAGAACTTAATAACACATTTATCTTTCAGTACATCAATAGGCTGACTGATTTCAGTAGAACTACACACATGCTTAAGTATAGTATATGCTTAGGTACCAATTCGGTAAGGTACTTAAGTGCTTTTGCTGGATTGGGGCCTGAGTGTAGGCTTAGTAATGGCTGCAGGGTTCAACCTCATGGTTACACAGCATAAGAAGGAATTTAAAGAAACTTTTGGAAAATATAGCTGCATTGACATCTGTTACGCCAAACACTCAGGCTCATTAAAATAAGAAGTATATTAGCTGACTTGATTGTCTAGCAAAGTTCCAAGAGGTGCAGTGAGTTTCTTTTGTTACACAGGTAAGCATCGTCATTAAAACAAGATAGCATAAGGGCCAAATTCTTTCAGGGGGACCAGGTTTGGTCTTCCACTTTAAGGCTGTGTCTATATTGCATGTTTTTGGTTGTTTTTTTTTTTTGACATCCCAAAGTTAATATAAGTAAAGTCGAAAAATTGTGCTCACACAGCCACAGCATTGTGAAATGGAGCGTTCACAATTACAGCCATAGTTCACAGCCACAGAATTGCAAAAGGAGCATTCACATAAGCCAACAGCTGTGCTTTGTTACACATATTCATTTTCAACCTTGAAAGGGGGGTGGAATTGATGAAAGTAGCTCACACAGCTTAAGTTATTATTTTGAGGAACAAACCCTCTTATCTTGACTTTTCGTGCTTGGCAGTGTGAACGCTCCTTGGTTGTTGTTGGGTTTTGTTGTTTTGTTTTGTTTTGTTGGGGAAAACTGCAAGTCTAGACAAGCTCTTAGACTTCCTGGGGAAGCTGTCTAGCTGTTGGTACTCCAAGAGCTGTTTTGGGCTCAGTCTGGAGCTGTGGTGCTGGTATGGGCTCAGAAAGCAGCATGGGGATAGAGAGAAGAGTAAAGGTGCTCAAAATGAATTTAGATCCCAATAACCTGCACAGCTAAGGCTTGATTCACAGGTGAATCAGTAGGCCAAAATATCGATCAGCAGCACTGCTGATTTTTTGGACAGTAAAACTTTGTACTTGTTTCTTTCTTTATGGCTTACCATGCAAATCTAGCAAGGTAAAGAATTTTCCAGAGTTGCTGTTTTTGAACTATGGCAGAGTTCTTCTGGTAACAGAGCTCCTGAAGACAAATTCAATCTGTGAATAATCATAGGGTTCTTCTTCTCACTGACTTCACAGTCACAGCCTTAAGAACATGGCAATAACATTGTGTCTGTTAGTATGATTTTTTACCCACTTGTGTGCAATATTTCTGTTGACATTTAATCTGAGTGGCTTCCTTTTATGGCTATTTGACCTGGTGTTGTCAATTTAGTATATGTAAATATTAGCTATTGAAAAAAATCATTACTAAAAGTCTAATTCCAGTAGCTTTTAATCAAAGAAAAATAGAATTGTGTCAACTGAGGCTACTATAAAAAGTTCCTTCATCATCACTAGTCTAAATTCATCAGGTTTGTCTAAACGTTCATAATTGGTGGGGCTACAGCAGAGTCTACAAAATAAGCATACATTTCTATCTCAAAACCATAGATAAACAAAACATCATGGCAAAGTTAAAGGCTACTGAATATGATTTAATTTTGTTTTACAGCTGTAGCCTAACAGGTGTTATCAATGTTATATGTTGCTATGTTTTCCTGGAACAGCTGCAGTGCTTTTCCTTTGATGACAGGGTCTCTCATTTGTGTGTGTTTCAATCTTTATTCCTCAGAAGAGCTGCAATGGGAAGAAAGAGACTGTAATACAATAGTTTTTGTAAAGTCTGGCTCCGTTTTCTGAAGCCACATTAGGAGAGCAGCTGCCATGAGCCAAGAAGCAGGAAATCAGTTCCTCACTTTCCTTCCAATTTATATCAAAACAAGGTCATATGGGCTGTTAAGGAGATGGCCTGTCTAACAGTACTCACCATCACTAGATAAGTGACAAATCTCGTAAGCTGTTTGAAGAATACTTTGATAGCATTGTGCCTGTCACTTATCAACAGTTATGATCATAAAATCTGTAGTATTTTTTTATGATCCCAGCTTCTCTGTTGTTCATCTGTATGGTCTCTGGGTTTTTTTGTTTGTTTTTTTTTACTGTTTCTGTCTGTTGCATAACTAATTTTGCAAGATTTAAATCAACTCAGGTGGTAAGTCTGATTGGTTAAAGAACTTATTTGCAATATTAGGATTGGTCACAGAATTATTTTGTGATATTATAGTAAAATGATTGTTTATGGTATAACTAAGCAGGACTCAAATTTCACTCTATAAACTGGGGTCCAAGAAGGAGACCAGTGGGGGAAAAAAAGGATAATAAGACGACGATGAGAAGGAAAAACCCACACACCCTCACTGCCTCCAAGACACACTCTACAATCAGACCTGCCAAGACTAGTCCACACAAGTCTAACGCGCAGCAACCAGAACGCAGACAAGACCAGCTTTGTGTGGCCAGCAGGGTAAGTCTGCCGGCATGATCAGGACTGTTGATCATAGCACTGTATGCTTAGCACGTGCATTTTGCTTGGTAATTGTTAACAAACAGAGGATATGGCTATTTCTGGGAAAGTTCATTCACTGGTAAGAAGACCCTGCAAACCTATGAGACAAGGGTGTCTTGAGCCTGTGGAAGGGTGAGGGTGGGTACTTAAATGAACCAGATTGTACCCTGAGCCTTTGGAAGTGGATTTGAGTGGCCCTAAACTCTGAGAACTGGGTAAGGATAGTGCATTTTACCCAGAGTCTAAGGAACTGGTGAAAAGGTGAGGGGGACCCCCTAAATCAACCAGGTTACACATTAGCCTTGAAATCTACACGTTACATTTTGGCTGGGTACAAATGGCATGAGTGGACTCTAGTCAATACTAAGGGATAACTATTTAACAATATTAGCACTTATTGTTACTAGTTCTAGCAAAATATAAAACTTTAGCTTCTGCTATATTCAAGTATGGCTTGAAGGTAAAGGGAAAAGCATGCTGGTTTTACCTTGTTGATTCATAATATCAGCTGAATGGTATTCCTAACCCCATAGGCAATGCATGACCAGTGCACAGGGGGCCCCATGCACCCTTTCCCCACATCCCCCATCAGTGCCACGCCGCTTCTGATGAGTGCACGGGCAGTCCCACTTCTCCCCTGAGTGGCACAGCCTGAAAGCAGCGGAAACTTCCTAGCTCTTACTACTCTCAGGTTGTGTGACTTCAGGGAGTGAGGGGTGGGGACTGACCTATACTTATTGGAAGTAGTGTGGCTGGTCCTTCCTCAGGAAGAGGTGGGCCATGGGTAGAGGACCGGGGGGAGGAAAGGGGCAGGGCAGGGGTGCATGGCCAGTACCCCTCCTGCAATCTCTGCACTGGTTGCCTCTACCTAACCCCAGATTTCCCAGGACACAGCTTGCCCAAATTTACATCTTAACCCAGGTAGCCAGTTGGCAGCATTCTTCACACTCGGCCAAGCTATGGGTGGTAAATTTGTTGGGAATCAACAGGAGTTTTGCATCTGCAAGGAGTACATCAGTGTCTGGGATCATCATGATAACGTGTATGTTATACCAAGGAAAGTAGTGGAAGGAGTATCAAAAACGCCAAAGACTTGCAAAGAAATGCCATCAAAAAAATAGGCATTGGACCATAATCACCATACAGTCAGATCTGAGATCCCTTGGTATTACCCTCTGCTTAGAATGGGAAATAGCAGTGGTATTTCAAATACAATTGTGTGTCAACTATTGGTAAACGCTGACTTTTAAATGGTGACCACTGTATATGTGTGTCCAGTCACTAATCTAGTTGTTAGTACATGTTGCCATATGAAAGCAAGCAGAAATAGCTGAAGTATTATTTATTTCCAAGGTTTCAGACAGTAAACCATTGCCACTAGGCTGTACTTACTGGGGTCATCTTTAGCACAACAGCACATTGAACTAGTGATGTCTGTAGGTATTACTGTAATACAAATAATTACTGATAATAATGGGCTGCAAAAAGACAGCTGAACAACACTATGAAAATTGACAATACTGTTATATCACAGGCCACAGGTGGTGTCCTTACACATCATCTTCCCAGTTCTTGTCCTTAGCAATGAGCAAATGTTCAGTTTTGGGAAGACATACTGTGTTGCTGTTAGTTTTTGTTGTAAAAAGTAGTGGTCCTGGGAGAAGAAGCTATGTGAGCTGCAGGAGAGTTTGGCCTTTGATCAGAGTCCTTATTTGAGGTAGGGTACCTTTTTCACAATCAGACATTGATGTAATACTCAGAGGCTGTGTCTACACTAGCCCAGAACTTCGAAATGGCCATGCAAATGGCCATTTCAAAGTTTACTAATGAAGTGCTGAAATATATATTCAGCGCCTCATTAGAATGCCGGCAGCCACGGCACTTGGAAATTGATGCGGCTAGCTGCCGCGCAGCTCGTCCAGATGGGGCTCCTTTTTGAAAAGTCCCTGTCAACTTCGAAATCCCTTTATTCCCATCTGCTGTTGCATGGCCATTTCAAAGTTTTGGGCTAGTATAGACTTAGCCAGAATGAGATACAGTTTGGTCTAACAGGCAGGGCACCAGCCTAGGATCCAGTAAAACAGGGTTCTAGGCCTAGCTCAGGTTATCTTAGGAAAGTTGATCTTTCTGTGTCTTGCTTCCCATCTGAAGAGAGAGAAGATGAGAGTGCTACTGATGGGAAGAACTGTGTATCAGCTAGGTTGTAGTATTATTATTCCTGGGAGACAGGATCACCCTATGTGCTCCTTGATTGCCTCAATTCAGGACTGGTATGTGTAAATAAAGCAAGTGATACTTAAAATATATCCAGGCTCCAAGTCACTGATTTCTCCTCCATTGAGAAGACGTCCTGCAAGGCCTTTGACCATCAGCATACTCATCCTGGTATCAAGATGTTATGGGGTTGAGGAGGAAGGAAGGGATAACACCTTTACCTTGAAGCGCTTCACAACATTTCTGCAGTGTGGGCATTGTGCATATTCATTTCCCTCATATTTAAAGTCCTTTCCAGAAAAATATTTCACAGGGAATGTTCTCAAAGCAGAGTGTTAAGAGTCAACCAGATGACCCTCATTAGTCAAGAGCCTAAGTCTATCCCCTCGAGGCATCTATTTGAAAATGACCCCTTTGTTGTTTAAGTGTAGTTTATATAAACATGACAGGAATTGACTGGAAAAAATCCAGTGGCTCAATGCAAAGGTCTCTGATATTGTTAAAGAAAGACTTCCTTTAATATCAGTGGTCTTTGGATCAGGTTCAGTTTGATGACTACCATGGCCAGACCTCCTCTATACCTGGCAAAAACACAAATACGTACATGAGATTCCACTATAACTTTAAAATTACACACTTACTTCTCTTCTTTTGTGGAGATGTTATTATCAACAAATGGGATTTCTTCTCTCTCTGTCTTCCCCAGTACAAGGTGATGCTTTTCCATATTTATGACACACTGAAGTAATAATAATAATAATAATCAGAGAGGTAGCCGTGTTAGTCTGTATCTTCAAAAACAACAAGTCATCCTGTAGCACCTTATAGACTAACAGATATTTTGGAGCATAAGCTTTTGTGGGCAAAGACCCACTTCATCATATTAATGTAAGAGATTAAATTAAAACAACATAATGCTCCCCTCAGGAATAGTAAAAGCACAAGAAGGTACACAGAGGGAAATCCTACCTTCAGAGATTTCAAGGTCTGGAGCCCAAGGGAGAAGTTTTTCTCTTTGTCTTCTGTTTAAAAACAAAAATTTTAATTAACAATTGCCTACTGTAATCTTTGCAAATATCTCCACTTTTTTTGGAGAGACATTCCCCAAAACACAGACTTGAGGGACTCACTGAGTCTAGAAAGAAGTAGATGCCAGAGTTTTCACCTCAAAGTCACTGACAGTAACCCAAACTGTAGTGACTTAACGGCTAAATGTAGTGGCTATGGTCTGAAGAAGTGGGTCTGTCCCACGAAAGCTCACCTAATAAACCATTTTGCTAGTCTTTAAAGTGCGACTTGACTGCTTTTTGTAGTGACTTAAATTTGCTATGGCCTGATCAGGCCCTAGTGTTTAATGAATTTGGTGGCTTCCCTCTAATTCCTAGTGATTGGATTTTCACAATACAGAAGAATCATTTTTTTGGTAGTCACAACACTGGCACCAGGTCAGTGACAAGGGATGCTATTGGCAAGGAAGTACAGGGAATCCTACATATTGCTGCTTTTGTTTTACACGTTCTGTGGATAGACAGATGTGAACAGTTGCTCCAGCAGTAAGTTCACTTTAAACATAAGAATGAGAGTTTGTTTTTTTCCCTTACTATTTTTAAAATGGTCAAACAGCTTCACATTTCTTTTATATGAGCCAAAATGAACACACAGCTACTTTGTAGTACACAAATAGACTGTGCCTTTTTTGTTTAAAAGAAAAGCGTGGCGGGTGCGGTACTCAGCCAGCTGCCTGCCCCCTCTCCTCAGCCAAGCTTATGGCTGGGGCTGCTGAAGTGCCGGTACTCTGTACCACCAAGTACCAGCACAAAAAAAGCACTGAAAATAGATATGGTATCAGCTTAGATCACATCTACCACACTGCAAAGATAATGCCCAACAACTTACCTGTGACAACCGCCGAACAGTCCACATGGAGCACTCCCAGTGTAACAGCTAAATGTTCTATCTGGCCAATCACTTTCATATTGCGCATTAACGAAATCTTCTCACCTTCAGCCTGGTAGGTTTTGATATGCTCCTTTAACCTGTACATTGAAACCAGTAACTGCATTTAAGAACGGGTGTTCAGTTGAGATGGCAGTAGAACTATGTTCTTTCAGCTTTCAAGTCATTCCTATTACGTGATCATCATCTGAAGCTGCTTTATGGGTAACCTGTGATGAAATTCTGTACTGATCCTGTTTAGGTCAATGGCAAAAGTGTCAGTGATTTCAACAGGGCAAGATCAGGCCTTATATTAAGAAATTATTTTGGGTTGTATTTCACAACTTTTTCCCAAAGGTATCTCTCTCTCTCTCTCTCTCTCTCTCATTTCCCCAGGACAGAAGAATCTGTTAATTTAAATCTCTCTTCTAGTACTAATGGTCCAAATTCAGTCCCAGAGTACGCATGTTCTGCTCCACTTTGAATCCATGTGGTAGCACCAATAACACCACATCATTATTTGGCTGATAATTTTTCCCTAGTATCTTTCCAGTGGAAGAGTGCGTGTGATTTTTTTTTTATTAGCATATGATGACAGATTATCTCACTGGAAATGGTGACATAGAAAATAAAATATCTAACAGAAGAGGAAAGGATTGTCAACAATGTGTTGTATTTTAACAGTATGTGTTATAGTTGACAGTATTTCCCTAGCCCACTACATTCCATAGGCTCAGAGGGGTGGCCATGTCAGACTGTAGCTCACAAATAACAAGCAGTCCTGTAGCACCTAAAACACTAACAAACTTATTTATTAGATAATGAGCTTTTGTGTGTAAGACCCACTTCCTCAGACCCATGAGAGCTCATTACCTAATAAATACATTTGTTAGCCTTTAAGATGCTACAAGACTGCTTGTTATTTACTTTCCATAAAGTGTTCTGATAACAGGTATTTAGATTCATTTTTTCATGTTTTATACTGAACTGAAATTATACAGAAATTCAAATACAAAGCGATGATTTCTGCCTGGGATAATCCATATTAATTTTTGATTATCCTAAAGTTCATCCCACACCCACTGCTGTCATCCTTAGAGGAACCAACTCTGAACAAGACATTTTGAGGTTATCTCGACTAAAAGAGCCATTTGCCTGCCCAATAGAACTATCTTGCTGAGCAAAGAACCAAAGAGTTTCAATTTATTAATTGTGTTGATTTCCATTTCTTTCGATCTGTCCATATGTCCTGGTTTACCAAGCGCATTAACTATAGAGAAGTAGAATACATTTCCCCTGGGGTTTCCTTCTAGAGCAGCTAAACTGAATAGAATGCAAAAACTCTTTTCACTGATTTCATTATCATTTGACATTCTGATTAACTAATCAGAGTGAAGCAGGTGATTATCAATAATATTTCTACCAGCAACACAGGACTAAGCATGACAAAATGATAACCTCACCATCTAAATTGATAATCAGCTTATGAGAAGGATAAATACAATATCAGGAAATCTGTTTTTCCACCAGCACTCACATGACATTACATAGCATTGTGCCTGGCTGCAGCAGGCATTATTAGAGAAGGGGACAGATTCAGCCACAAAGGAGCTCTTCAAAGAGGGCTATTGTCCAAAGTCTATATTAATTATGATATGAGATATGTTCAGGTCTGCATTGTATTCAGTTTCTTTCTGTCTGGGCTGTATTATAGGAGATACAGGTGTTCAGGTATATAGAGTGCAGTGTAAAATGCCAGCCAGCCAGACACAGCTTCTAGTAAAATATAAAGAAAACAAGTACACCGGCTCTTGCCTCCCCATGTCAATGGCAATCTGAGCTGGGATAGAAGCAGAGCTCTTTAATGGAGCCAGCAAATATCTCTCTTCTCTGCTACCTCCACATGTAGACATCATTGCTCCTGCTTCAGACTGACTTCATGCTGACCCTGGAAATGTAGGACGCAGACTGGGTGCTGCTGGGAACTCCATGGGCTTGTGAGAACAGCCAAGGAACTGTCTGCCAGCAGTGCAGCACTCTGACCCCAAACACTCCTTTCCCCTTCCTGTCCCTGAAGTACCACCAATCTTGAGGGCTGCCAGGTAGGAAGTCTGTCAGAGCCAGCTGTGCTGGCTCTACAACCACAGATGAGATGCCGCTGATTCCTGCCCACTTTGTGCCACGAGAGCACTATGCAGGAGGCAGAGAAGAAGCCAAGATCTCGCCTATTTTATCACACGTGCATTACTAAGATCCAGATCCCCTTCAACTCCCCTTGACTTCAAAGGGGTTACATATTTGTAACCAAGGCCTGGGTGCAGCCTGTTCTCCCCGGGTCAGGGAAAGAGAGAAAAATGACGTGGGTGAGGACACATGGATTTTTGCCTTTTCCAGATTGCTTCTGGTTGCAAGTCAGAGCCAGACTCAGTTAAGCAAAGCAGAGCAGTGGCAGCAGCATGCAATGCAGACTGAACCTCCATACAAGTTGGATGTATGGGGACAGCTCCCGGAAGGCATGTAATAAATGTGTTCATGGATGTTTCATCAGACAGAAAATCAGCTTGAGAGCAAGCTTGAAAAGTAAGAAGGCTCCAGACGTAATCAGCTAACAGAGATACTTAAACAATGGTGAATTGGTATCCTCGTCACTCTCTCTGCAGAGCGATCCCATTAATATCTCTAACTGCCAGACCCAAAGGATCAGATCATCACTTCAGGCTAATTAAATCAGTCTCTCCTGACATGTAAGGAGAGTATCTAAAGTGGCCCAAGGCCTAGGTTAAAATGGATGAAGGAAGAAAATGGGGTTAATAATGTTCTCTTCTATTTATTATTTTACACTTTAACTCCTTCAGGGCATGTGGGGCATGGAAAACAGCTGATGCCCTGAGGTGCTCCTGTAGTACAGGTTGAAGCTCTTTCATCCAACATCCTTGGGACCTGACCAGTGCCAAATGAGAGAATTTGCCAGACCACAGGAGGTCAATATTGTCTAACAGCATTACAAGCACTTCCACTGTTTACTGGGCTCTGAGAAGACATGTAGGAGTAAATTACAAGTAAATAACCCCACAGGATACTGAGAGCCAGGACTGGTGGCTGAAAATAAACTTTCATGTGGCTAACTAAAATCATGCTGGACTACAGATGTTGCCCAACCAGAGAGGTTCAACCTGCAGGAAGTTTCCTATTGACTTCAGCAGGAGCAGAAATCATCCCATGGATTGATGTACGCCAGCTTGTTCAAATACTGGAGCTGCTTTTTCCAACAAGATTGAATATAGCACAAGAACCAAGTCTGACAAGTAAATGGACAAGAACAAACACAGCAGTCGCCATTCTGGTCTGCTGTGCAAAGGCTCACTCTGGAGAGATGCTAAGCATTGTCAGCTTCCATTTGCTTCACTGGGAGTCGAGAGTTCTCCTCTCCTCTCAGGAGTGCTCATCACCTTCCAGGAGTGGGCAGCAAACGCATTAGCATCACCTGTCAGTGTCAAAGGCAGGTGGTGTAGTTCCTTGTTCAACGCAGGTACAGCTGTTTTACTGTCATTAGAAACTACTGTGCAAACAAACAGTCTTTTACAGAAAATGGGCAGTATTTACCTAATGGTGTGTAATGGTCCTTAGGGAACATATTGCAACTGTTTGTATAATCATGATAAGCTGATCTTGAAACCTCTGTGTTGCTGGCAGTGGGGGTAATCTATGGGTTTTAATGCATTATCCACCAATAGCTTGATCCTTTTCCACTGAAGTCAATGTGAGTTTTGCTATACATGATTATAAGTCAATCCCCTTATTAAACATATGCCCTCTCTTTTTAATGGGGAGAAATTTTGCCACTGATGCCAGTGGGAGCAAGAACAGACCCCTAATCACAGTTTTAGGGTGCAGCCTGCAAACACTTACTACGGACTACGAGGATGAGTCCTAGGAATAGTGGCCAGGGAGTACTCTCTCTTTAAAGACAATGGGACTAGGCGGGCAGTGAGTACTGTTTTAAGTATTTGCAGGGCCAAGCCCTCACTTTGAATGGTTTCTAAATCCCTCTGTAATATCTGGCATCACAGAACATTAAAGGCTACCAGACCCCTGAGAACAGACAACAGGCCAGAGAGAATTTCATTAAAATTTTGTTAAAGAGAAATAAAAATATAAATTAGAAAACAGCAAGCAGGAAAAAATATAAATAGGTCCATCCCTGAAAAATGACATATTCCGCAGCCAAACTGGTTTAGGTGGAAAATCCCTTTACTTCAGCTTCCCAAAAAGCTATTTCTTTCTAAATTCAGATCATTGCTGTGGTAGGTTTATTTCTGTGGAAGCTCTTTTACATTTGTGGTAAGTAGAGAAAAAAATCTCATGCTCTGCTAGGGAGCGATCGCTCCCCCAGAAAGACATGTGGCTGAGCCCTTAGGAGCCCTGAAGCAATGTCACTGCTACCTACACAGCCCAGGATGTCACTTGGTAAATCTTAAGGAACTCAGTGACACTTAGACAGCTATTTCTTATCTTGTGAGCACACCTCAACCACAGAGACGACAAAACAAAACAAAACCCCCAAATTTAATGGAGATTTGAAAAAAAAATTAAATCAACGTGCACCGTTAAAATCAGTTTTAACAAAACAAATCCATGGTCAGGTAGGAATTCATGTATGTCACTAGGCAACATATAATGGATTTACAGGATCATAGAATGATAGAACACTAGAATTGGAAGGGACCTCAAGAGGTCTTCAGGTCCAGTTCCCTGCCCTCTCAGCAGGACCAAGCACCATCTAGACCATCCCAGATATCTAACGTGCTCTTAAAAATCTCCAGTGATGGAGATTCCACAACCTCCCTCAGTAATTTATTCCAGTGTTTAACCACCCTGACACCTAGGAAGTTTTCCTTAATGTCCGACCTAAACCTCCCTTGCTGCAGTTTGAGCCCATTGCTTCTTGTCCTATCCTCAGAGGCCAAGGAGAACAAGTTTTGTCTCTCCTCCTTGTAAACCTCTTTAAGGTACTTGAAAACCACTATCACATCCCTTCTAAGTCTTCTCTTTTCTAAACTAAACAAGCCCAGTTCTTTCAGTCTTCCCTCAGAGCTCATGTTCTCTAGACCTTTAATCATTCTTGTTGCTCTTCTCCGGACCTTCTCCAATTTCTTCACATCTTTCTTGAAATGTGCTGCCTGGAACTGGACACAATACTCCAATTGAGGCCTAATCAGAGCAGAGTAAAGTGGGAGAATGACCTCTCATGTCCTGCTCACTACAGTCCTGTTAATGCATCCCGGAATCTTGTTTGCTCTTTTTTTTTTTTTTTTTGCAACAGCATCACACAGCTGACTCTCATTTACGTCACGATCCGCTATGACCCCTAAATCCCTCTCCGTTGTACTCCTTCCTAGACAGTCGTTTCCCATTCTGTATGTATGAAGCTCATCGTTCCTTCCTACATGGAGTACTTTGCAGTTGTCCTTTTTAACACCTTCCTGTTTACTTCAGACCATTTCTCCACTTTGTCCAGATCATTTTGAATTATGACCCTCTCCTCCAAAGCAGTTGCAGCCCCTCTCAGCAAGGATCCAGGCCCCTCCCAGCAAAGCAAAGATCATCACCACTAACTAGCCTAAACAAAAGGCAAGTTATGATGCACAATTACACAGTACTGATTCCATCAAGCAGAAGGAAGTGGCTTGCATACACACTAGCCAGTAAGGTGCAGTGCCCCAAACTGGCCTGTGGCCTTTATTTCCTCAAAATGAAGACTCTTATGTTACATCTCAGAATCACAAATTCTGGCTCCACAGACCATTTCAGAAATAACCCGGAAATTCTGAAAGCTTTCCTCATTTACACAGAAGCAGCGATACCCTGTCTCAGTACTCAACATGCTGCTTGGTATGGTGAGTTAGGCTTAAACAGGTCACTTACCCAAGTCTATCCACACATGCAGACGATATGAGATTATACTGACAACTGGTGTCAATTACAGCTCTCAAGTCCTTTCCAGCGCACTGCAAGGAGAAAACAGAGCATTTGAAAGGAACAGCAGAATACAACAAAGAAATGCAATGTTACTTGCGTCTGTGCAAGGATGCATGTACATGGAACAAAGCACTGCTATTACATTTGCTAGGTCACTGGTGAAGTTTCTATGTTTACACACTTTCTCTTCTACTTCCCAGAACTTCTAAGCTGCGGTTTAGTGCATGTGAGGATGTCAAATTAATGCTTAAGTCTGGGTGGACAATAAGTGGCCCATTGGCCAGGTGCAGTTCACCACGACTAGCCCCTGGAGGGCCACCAGCGCTATAGTTACCTGTATGTCCACAGGTGTGGGTGATTGCAGCTCCCATTGGCTACAGATTGTGTTCCTGGTGAATGAGAGTTGCAGGAAGTGGCACAAACCAGGACACTGCTTTCCACAGCTCCCATTGGCTGGGAATGGCGCTCTGCAACCTATTGGAGCTGCAAGCGGCAGTAGCTGCGGATGCACAAGTAACTATAGCATCAGCCGCCCACTAAGGCCTAACCGTGGCAAATCACGCCTGGACCTCAGGCTGTTTATCACACACACCTGTGATAAGTGAAACTGTTCTCTAGAATAATCCACATGTCGACTTTGATCCTATGAGGTTCTGAGCACCTGCAACTCCCACTGAACCTTTATCTGTAGCTCTTGGGCTAAGCAGATATAAATAGTCCTTGTTGTGGAGTCCTGGGACTGCCCTTTTCCCAAAGGCCTGAGAGCCCATTCCTTGGCTGGCAAAGCTTTGCAGTGGAGAGTGATAAGTCACTGTGCTGACCAGAGGCCACATCCTGACAAGCAAACCTTCCTGATCCTCTTCCAAAATTACAAGCCCAGTTCCTCAGCTGATGTTAATCAATGTCTCTATACTGACTTCTGTGGAGCTATGTCACATTACAGCATCTGAGGATCTGGACAGATAACCAGCACTAAGCATCATATTTGCTCTATATAAACAAACATCCTTTGCCAGATGTAACATTCAGAGATGTTGGGAAGGGGTTGCCTTATGAAAAGAGAGCTGGGACCTGAGGGCACTAAGAGAGGACACCAAGGCTAGAGGGATGTCTTTCACTCGATAAAATCACCTTTTAAAATAAACATTCCCCAGATCTGCTATCCTCTCTGCTCTGATGTCAAAGGGAATGGCAGGCAGGCCGCTCCACAAAGTTCAGCCCAGGTCTGCCTAGAGAGGAGAGCTTTAAGGTTTGAGTCATGCTGCTTAATCCCACTCTGGCTGCCTTTGCTGCAGGGAAACTAGTGATGATGATGATGATGACGACAACGACTGATTAAATGTACTGAGCGTCACAGGAGCACAGGAACTCCAAAGCCCCAGGAGACTTGTGTTTGCATCACCCATCAGGACAGTTAAGGCTACTGGAACCTCTGATTTGCAGAAATGCTGTTATAGCCATTGTGTTAGAGAGCACAGTTAACTGGAAAGTAACAAAGTATTTTTTTCAGAGATGTCAGCCAGGGGCACGGGAACCATTTTTCTAGTTGGGGTGCTGACAGCCACTGAGCCAAACCACTTCAAATCGGGTGGGGGGGAGAGGCTGCAGCACCCCCAACACACACCCATCTCTTGGACCAGCATCTCTGCTGTGAACATGGTCCATTTCCTTGTCTGAAGGAAAACCAGACACCTGTCAAAATAATATCCCGTCAACAAAAACATCGCACTTCCAAACACTAACCCTAGAATACAAGAGTGTTGCCTTTATTATATGGGTGGGTTCGATCCCTCCTGCACTGCTATTAAAGGATTTAGGAGAAGCTGGCAGAGAAGTGGAGGAAGGAATACCTGACAGCACACTGATATTAAGTCGTCTTCCTCCTTTTTCTTTTGGTTGTCTGGCTTGCTTTGATGCAGCTTATTGGTCTGTGCTGAGGGGTCATTCTTCGGCGTCCACGTCCCTCGGTTGTTTCGTAATTTTGATAAGTTTGTCTCCAGTAAGCGTTTTTGCAGAATGTTATGTGGTTGCTTTAAAACAAAACAAATAATAATAAAACAATAACACTGTTGAGCTCCGCTGGCCAGTGATGCAAGTCTCAACAAGTCTTTTAGGTTGGATATTAGTAAAAACTATTTCACTAGGAGGGTGGTGAAGCGCCAGAATGGACTACCGGGGTGGAATCTCCACCACTAGAGTTTTTAAGTCCTGGTTTGACAAAGGCCTGGCTGGGATGATTTAGTTGGGGTTGATCCTGCTTTAGGCAGCAGGCTGGACTCAGTGACCTCCTGAGGTCCCTTCCAGCCCTAGGATTCTATGATTCTCTGACCCTGTGGATAAGAATTTGGTCCGATTTAAACTGTTTGCCATATGGCTTTTTGCCCCTCACTCTTCATGCTATTCTTTGCTTCTCCATATTCTTTAAATTACTTCCCACTTCCTGTGCAACAAGCACCCTTGCCTGTGTAAATCCTTCCTGACAGCACACTGCATTGGCCTACACACACACACACACACAGAAGTTCAGAGGTGGAAGTGACCTGTTCAGTCTGCTAGTCCATGCTTCGGCCAGTAGAGAGTTGTGCCCTGTACATTTTTCTAATGAGCTTCTTCTCATCACCAGCAATATCATCACACCACCTTCGACCTGAACTTCTGCCTGTAGGCTGTGCCTATATATTTGCCTGCTAATTTGCAAAGGTTCATATCATGCCGAGGCACTTGAACTCCAGTGGAATTTTATTTCTGCATGGTGCCTAACTCCCTTAGCTGCCTTTGAAAACACCACATATTTTTTAAATCAGTTTGTGAACTCTTTGCAGTGAAGTCCTTCTATTTTAACATTTTTCAGTAGAGCATGTAAAAAAATAAAAGTTACAAGAGACTAATGTATCATGATGTACCAAACATCAGACAATGAGAAAATACTTTTCCTAAAACAAATACCTTATTAGCATTTCATGGTCTGCTGGATTCATAGCATTTACTGAAGACCTGAAACTATATTACATTGATAAGAACTGGACAGGTATGGTGAAATACCTGTTGTCATTGAAACTCGTCATTTCTCTTTCTGATTTTTGCATTGAAAGGAAAACAAAATGTCTTAAGCTGCTGATGTTTTGTTTGATCAGCATTCATAATGACACGTTCTGTACAATGAGATACCACGCTCAGTTATTCACCTGTCAGTCACTAAGAAATATTAGATTTCTAATTATGACACCAATTTTATCATCAAAAAAGTAATGGGGCCAGTTCTCCCACCCTTAGTGAGAACTATCTGATTCCCCATGAAATCAATGGGACTAATTTCACAGGAGGATATTACTTAATGTAAGTGAGGTAGGATTTGTTCAGCTTTTTTAATTGTGTGGCATGAAGAAATAACTTAAGAAAAGAGTCTTCCCATTTAAGGCAGAAGCATTAGATGCAGAACCAGCACTGTGCGCTCAGTGAAAGTAATTGAAATAGACCGAGCTGCCCAACACTCCATTCTGTGAACAGAAGAAGCAGAAAAACACAGCAGTGCAAGGGCTTCCAACAGATTGGAGTGGCTGCACGCCCTCATATCCTTTTGTTTTTCCTACAGCACAAGCACGCATTTTTATAAGCACTGACTCCACACATAAAATTCACCAACACAAGGATTAGATGGCTTTTGTCCCCATTCCCAGGACAGGGAGCCTTTTACTTGTAGGCCACTGGTTCACCTCCTGCCCAGGCCAGCAGTGTTAGTGATTAAAGTTTCCAAAGCTTCAGAGTTCAGTGTTAGTCTGGATGCTTTCTCAGACCATCAGTTTCCAGGCCAGACCACCAATTCCCTGTGAAAGAAGTTACTAAAGAAGCAATGGTCATTGCCACCTTGCCTGAGAATATCTCATTAATTTCCAGTGTATAGGGTCTTACAATGCACGTGACAAGATCCATCATAAGTCATCACTGGGCTTGGACCTCTGATTTCTCATGCTAAAAGCATGAGTTTTTACTGCTTGATCTAAAAAAGTGAGCTCCCCAGCCCACAGCTGTAGCATACGTATTGATCTTTACACGGATCAGCCACGTAAGAGACAAAAGACCCACACTATAGCAATATAGATTGCAAGTGCAACTAAAACATATTTATGCTAGTTCCTCTGAAGTCTGAGGATAATGCTCCCGTCAGTCAGACAAGCATAGCTGTATGGTCCTGTGCATTTGGTATCTAACAAGAAGAAAGTTACAAAAGTCTCCCCTTGGCAACATTCTGTCCACGGCTATTATTAATTAATTAGTTTACACTTTGATTTTCCTTGACTTTCTTGTCCAATGCAGAGTGAGGAACGTTAGTCAGAGATGCGTCAAATGCTGGAAACAGACCCTGAAAAATCAAACAACTGTCGCAAAGTTCCCGCTGACAATGGCAGCCTTACCATTTTAAGAAAGAAAAGGAGAAAAGATTTTTTTTCTAGCAGCTTTATCATGGTTAGTGGTGTCCTCCCCTCACTGCGTCTTGGCAGTGCACCCAGGAAATGGTGAAAACAACACGGAGAAGTGGTTTATTCTGTATTAGGGGGTCCCCTCTCCAGTCATCACACTGAACTTCTTCTGAAGAATGAAACGTTCCATTGTACTCAGTAAGTGACACAAGTAGGTTGTCATTTCAGTATGGATCTGGGGCAAAAGTGATTTTCCTAAAGCATCACTAGAAAGCTGCTGTTTGTTTTGCAAGACCAACCAGAAGTCACAAGAAACCAAAAGCACTACTGGGTCCTATTTTATCTCATTTCCTAAAGTTCAGAACTGTCACCAATTTTGGCCCCTCTTTAATTTATATACAGATAAATGGAATATAGTCATCTGTGTTTCTGGCAGGCCCTCCCCACTGGTTTGGCTTCTGGCTCCTAATTTGACAGCAAAACACACAAACCAATGTTGTCATTCAGGATACTGAAAAGAGGCCCACAAGGGAGAGTTTAAGGTCTGTCTAGTCTTAGATGGAACTTGCTGTGTTCTGCTTAGGTCATTTATGCCTGGATATTACAGCAAAGTGTTTCTGAGAGCTAGTCAGAATTCTTCCTATGTGACAAACAACTTTTCGCTCTTCCTGCAAACCACTCATCAAAACGCACTTCTCATACAGCTCACTTAAGAATCAGCTTTCTTTTTCTCTCACTGCTGTTACCTCCTATCTTCCAGTTTCTCTCACCCCTATGGGCCAATATTGCCTCTCATTTTTTTCCCCACCCGTGTGCAGAATAATTTTTGTTCTAGGCACCCAGGCATGCGTAGATGTGCCCCACCAATAGAAACACATGCTGCCAGCTGTGGGAGCTCTACTAATCAGGTGTGCAGCATTTGAGTCTCGCCCGGGCAGCCGCCAAGCACTCAGCATACAGGGAACACTGCTATGGGCAGCTGATTTCTTCTGTTAGCTGTTTTAAGTTTGTCTGTAAGCTCCTGGGAATGGAGCTCTTCTTGTGTTTTGGTGTTTCTAATAAGGCGCAGGAACACACTTAAGGTAGTAAGATAGTAATAATGCAGACTCCCTCTTTCTAGCCACCTTTAAAACCTGAGGGTACATGCATAAAGAACTTGATACAATGGCACTGACTACTGCTATTGTTTAGAAAGCTTTGCACTGTCAGATGACACTGGCAACAGGCTAGCTGCCGTGGCAGGTAGACAGCTCCATCTCCATGGAAAAGGATAAGAACAAAAGTCACTGGAGCGGTTAGAAAAGCTGCTTTTGTTCTTCTAAATGTCCAGAATATGTCAGGCAACAGCTGAGTAGTACAGCTGGTCCCCGCATCTGGCCAATATACCAAAGCTTACTAGCTAAGATAACTGGCAAAAATAACAGGAAATCACAAGCTGTATTTTGGTGCTAACAAGAATATTTGAAGCTGTATAATAATCAGGATTATAAAAGGTCTAGATATCCTCATGCTTCTGGGCATAAACCAATATCTTAACTAATGGTGATTAGGAAGAAACTGGGCTTGGGTATAGGATATCTCAGAGACTTGCACCAAGGCTTCTTTTACCTTCCCGTGAAACAGCTGGTAATAGCCACTGTCAGAGCATCAGCTGGACCAGATCATATCACAGGTCTGATCCAATATGTTCCTATTGTCCAGTTATACTCTCAAAAACAAAACAAAATGTCTTCTGATTTCAAAAACTTGATGCATACCTAATGCTTGTACAGAAAAAATACAAGATCGTATTTTCACAGAGCTAGCGTATGAAACAAACTAAACGCTTTCATATCCAGCAACCCCGGGCCCAAGATGTTGCCAGATATGAAAATATGCCAGTTAATGGAGAACAGCTGGGGAGGCACAGACAGGGCTCAGGAGAGGCAAAGCCGTGGGATCCCCGAATGGGGCTGGGGGAACACTGGCAGCCTCGGGACCAGGAAGAAGCTGGCAGTGCCAAAGCTGGGAAGCTGGCTGGGGCCAGGAAGAAGCCAGCTGGGAGTGGGAAGCCAAGTGGGCTGGGAAGAAGCTGGAAGAGCCAGGGCTGAGCTAATGTTGGCTGGGGTTGGGGCTGGGGCTGGAACCAGGAAGAAGCTGGCAGCGCCAGGGCCAGAAAGCTGGCTGGGGTGAGGGGGAATGCTGGCAGCTCTATGAAGCCACCTGGGACTGGGGGAACTCTGGCAGTGATGGGGCCAGGGGAATGTGGCATGTTTATGCTGGTTATACGAGAGTTCCAGTTGAATAAATACCAGCTACAAGAGTGTTTAATGTTGTCTGCTACAACCAATGTATTCTAAATGTTTTGGGCCAGGTCCTCATGAATTGGTGTAGCTGGCATGAATTGGTGTAGCTTGATTCCGGTCAATGAAGCTATGCCTGTTTACACCAAAGAAGCAGCTGTCTACGCACAGCAACAGGAACAGGAAGTCAATATTGTTATGTTCTAGATATTTTTAATGAGAACCATTATATGTCATGCCTCATCCCTTTGAGAGCTCCAGTATATGCAGAACTGAGGAAGGATGACTCACACATGACAGATGATAGCTATTTGTACTGCTGCAGCCAGGTTAGTCCCAGGATAGGAGAGAAGCAAAGAGAGTGAGGTAATATATTGTATTGGATTCACATCTTCATGTCCCAAAGAAGAGCTCTGTAGAGCTCACGGCTTGTGTCTTTCACCAACAGAAGTTGGTCCAAGAAAAGCTTTTATCTCACCCACCTCATCTAAGTGCTCGTATACTACCCTCTTCAAAGAAGCATAAGAACCTGTATAGAATGGAATAGGCACCTCTCCAGCAGTTTCCTCTGTGTACACACACACACACACACACACACACACACACAAAACTGTGGTTCCCTGTCATGCCTGATACATGTGTGATTCTCTGAGGTAGCTGCCCTCCCCCTCTCCCCATCCTCTCCTTCCATGGCCCCTTTTCCCGAGCCAGGCCAGGAAGTTATTGAGCTCCTACGAAATGGAGCACAGAAGTCATGATGTAGCCTATTGCTTCAAGGGACTGGGAGTGAACTACCAGCAGGTGCAGGCCCTGGGACTCTTTTCTCCAGGACAGTGAGAGGCAGTCATTCTCTGTTTGCGTTCTTGGCCCATTCAAGCTCTTCCTCAGGCACTAGCTTCAGCGTCTCCTTCTGCAAGGCTAGAGCTGAAGGAGTTTGGGGAGACAGGGAGGGCAAGAAGGATTCAGCTCCAATGACAGAGGAAACTGAGTGCTGGGAAGACAATGAGCTGAACACATGAAAGCCAAGACAGGAGACAACTCCCCTTCCTGGCTACGCCAACAGCATTTGATCTTCTTCCATTTTCATGCTCTCATGTACCAGAAATGTGTCCTCACATGCAGGGCCAAATCCTTTGAGAGTTAAGATGGGAAGGAGTTCAGGGAGGGGCGCTTACCATCTGTGGCAATATGTGGACAATAAAGAAGCTTTGAGGCAAAGCTCCCGACATTTCAGTGTTGACATGCTTAGCATTCTGCCTAGCAATTTCCTTTACATTAACATGTACCCCCACCATTTAATTACAAATTATTCCACAGCAATTCTATGACATATGGACTTTTTTCCTCTGAAAAATACTTACTTGTAACCCTACGGGGTGTTTCACTGAAGAGATTTCTATGGGCTTGAGATACGAGATACTCTGTTCTATGAGATACTCTGTATTACACTGGTCACTATAACCCTCTAACTAAGCCAAAAGAGAAACATACCAGCAAATGCTCAGAAGCACTCAGAATTGGGCCATCAGCAGAAAGGAAGGATGGTTTTCTGGTTACAGCACAAGACAGGGATGACAGTAAATGTGGGTTCAATCCCTGGCTTTGCCACAGACTGCCTTCTGTGCCCTTGACCAAGGCATTTAATGTCTCCGTTTTCCTTCTGTCAAATGGAGATAACAGCACTTGCTATGTCTATGTTGTCCCTATAGAATGTAAATCGCTTAGGGTAGGAGCAATGACCAGCACAATGATACCCCATAGCTTGGGCATCTACTAGCCATGTCTATAACAAACATGATCAGAGGGAAGCACCTGATAAGTTGGCTCCTCTTGGAGAGATCACAAAGTAGCTCCTCTTTCTTCTTCCACCTGAGGCTCTGCTAACAAGTCACAGATAGCCTCCAATAGACATACTTGGCCTATTAACCCCAAGCAGAACAGATCAAGTCCTGTTATTTATAGTTCTGACACTGTACAAGCCTGAAAGCCGTAGCTTCCATGTTAACGGAGAGGCAGCCGTGTTCGTCTGTACGCCAACAAAACAAAACAGCAGAAATGCAGCACTGTGAAGATGAACAAAATGATTTATTTGGTGATGAGCTTTTGTGGGACAGACCCACCTCATCAGATCAATCTCATTTCCAATACAGCCCGACATTTATAAGTACACACAGCCAATCAAAGGGTGACAGCGTCTTGGAGCTTGAGGAAGGAAAGCTTATTACAGAACAAGAAAATAAAAATATGACAAAATAAGTGAATTTGCGAAATGTTGTCTTTAGTCAGGGATGTGAAGCTACAACAGAACAACAGAGAACCTAACTATAAATACGCCCAACCCTTGGATCCAAGCACTGAAAAAAGCAAATAGAAAAATTATAAACAGGGCTCTACATGAGACTCTTAAGCCTCTAAAGTAGTTTATGCAACAAAATCGTCCTAGCCCACATTTCTGTCTGCCTTTCACCTCTCGCTGTCTGGAGGGAGTCCAGTAAAGCAAGAAGGTCTACTATCCAAAAGCCCAGATGTCCCTTCCAGGAGGGACAGGCAGAGGCTAGCTCTGCAGCATGCTCTCTACTTCCTCCAGTCCGGGGGATACACACACATCTCCTAGAGCCAGAAGGGACCTTGGGATGTCATCTAGTCCAGTCCCCTGCCCTTTTGGCAGGAGCCAGCACTAGCCCTGACGTCCATTTGCTCCAATCCCTAAACGGGCTCCACAAGGATTAAACTCACAACCCCAGGTTTAGGAGGCCAATGCTCAAACCACTGAGCTATCCCCCCTCTGAGTAGGGAAGACTCAGCAGGGATTGGGCTCTGTGGTTGGCAGAGGGGCTGGCCAAGCGGGGAGTAGCTTAACTTGGGGAGCTCATACCCTAGAAGCCAATGGGGAGGGCTTTCTTTCTGCTGGAATGCCACAGAATGGCGTTCCAGCACCTCTTCTGCTTGGGTGGGGCAGGGCGCCACACCAGGGGCTACTCCGGGTGGTTTGCACAAGGCCACGCTGGGCCGGAAGCCACTCTGGGTGGCTCGCACATGGCTGCACCGCGCTGGGAGCCGCTCTGGGCGGGAGAGTGGAGGATCCACCAGCTGCTCCTATGTGAGGTATGTGGGGGGGCGGCTTGAGGCTGCGATGGAGGTGGGGGGGATTAAGCCTGGTGGGGGGTTGGGGCCACAGAGGATCAGGGGGCATTAAGGCTGCAGTGGGTTTGGACTATGGGGGGCGTGGATGGGGTAAAGCAATGGATGAGAAGCACAGGGTGCCCCAGGGGCTGCTGGCTGCAGCAGGAGCCAGGGAGTGACTTGCCCTGGGGGTGGTGGGAAGGCAGCAGTGCCCCCCCCCACCCCCCCGCTGAGAAGGCAGCTGCCTGGGGATCACCATCTGCACTCTGCGCCTGTGGAACACCTGTGCCTAGCAGGGGGTGGTTGCACCCTTTTCACACCCTGCAGCACCCCAATCCCCACAGCCCATGGCCACAGCGCCCTCCTTGGCCCCAGTGCTGCCTGTCTCCAGCCCCCTGCCCGGTATCCTCCGTCCTGTTCTCCCAGCCCACCCTGCCCAGTGCCTTCCACCCTGCTCGGCACCCAGTGCCCTGTGCCCAGTTCTCCCTGTTCACAGCCACGTCACCCCGCCCCCATAGCCTACCCCAGTGCACAGGTTGCCCTGCCCTTTGCCTAGTGCCCTACACCCCGTTCTCTCTTTCCACAGCCCACCCTGTCCCCCTACCCCTCATCCCACTGCCTGCCCCTGCCCCTGCCTAGTGTCCTACACCCAGTTTTCCCTGTTCACAGCCCACCCTGTCCCTCACCTACCCTGTGCCCTACCCCCAGCCCCTCCACTCACTTCCCTGCCCCAGCCCCCACAGTTTGGTGCCCACAGCCTGCCCTGCCCCTGTCCTACCCAATTCCCCTCTGCCCCATGTCCACAGCCCATCCACCCTCCTTGCTCCATGCCAGCTCCCCTCTCCTCTCTCCTGTGCCCAGTGCCCCTGTCCTCTGGCCACCACTCCTGGGCCTCGCCTCCTTCTTCCCAGGAGCAGGTCCCCAGCTGGGCAGCTGCCCTTCCCCAGCACACCCGGTGGCTGCACGGAGTCAGTGCCCAGGCGCCCCACAGGGCTGGAGGCAGCGGAGCCCTAGTATGGTGTTGCAGGAGGTGTGGGGCAGGGACAATAGTCTGGGACTGTGGGTTTGTGCCCTGCTGTTTGCAGGGGCGGGGATGTGTGTGTTTGTGTTGCAGGGGTATTTGGGGCTGTGCTGTATGTGGATAGGTTGGAGGAGTGTGCATTTTGTCTGAGGCTTCTGGGTATTTTGTGTGTTGGGATTGTGTGTGTGTTGTGGTGAGCATTATGGACATTTTAGGTATTGGGATTATGTGTGTGTGTTTTGTGTCAGGCATTGTGGCTGTTTTATGAAGTGGGGGGTTTGCCCGTGTGTGGGTTGGGTTGGGTTGTGCTCTCTCTCTCTCTCTCTCTCCCCCCGCGTGTGTATGTAGCCTCGTGGCAGTTTGGGGCCATGTGAGGGACTTGAGTTCCAGCTCCCTTTTTCCTAGAAAGAAAGCACTGCCTCTGGGCAAGAGAACACGAAGCCGGCCAGCATTAACAGCTCCCTTCTCCCACTGAGCTCTGTGGCTTGAGGGCAGCAGATCAGAAATCTGAGAGTACAGTTCTGGTGAGAACCACACCCAAGTGGGGGACAGGATGCTGGGCGAAGACATTAGCTCTGTATGGGCATGGCCTTGGCTCCTGAGGCATGAGGGTGAAGACCCTATTTCTGGGGCTGGGTCAAACCCCATCCCCCAGCGAAACAATTCAGAAGTAATTGTGAGAAGCAAAATCCCCAGAATGCACTGATCCCTACACAGGGCAGAGACAGGCCTGAATACAGCTTAGCTCTAATGAGGAGCCAGAGGAATCAGTTATGTTTTTATTTCTTTGCTTTACTCCTCCCAATTCCCGCAGTTGTATTTGGCTTCTCACTGCCATCTTTATAGCTCTCTCGTCTATACATAGCCTCTACCTGAATCAACCCCCTTGGGAACAGCTACCCCTGCATCTGCTCCCTTTGGATATAGGTCTCACTTCACCAGTCCCTTTCACACACTGAAGCCCACCACTGCTGGTGTATCTGGAACTAAACGAGGCCCCTTCTGTATCTACATGTGTGCTCTCCTTGCCTCCAGCTCCTCCTAGGCCTCCCTTTAGCCAGCCCCTTTGTGCTCTTCTGGCATGCTCATCTTCACTGTATCCCCCTTCCCTTCTGTTTGGACTCTGCTACCTTTCCTTTGCATCGTACCGTGTCCCCTCCTCTTCAAATGCTTTTCTTCCTTGCAGGCTTTCAAGAGCAGCAACCGCAAGACTCTATGCTCCCGCACTGCAGCAAGCCTGTACCATCAGCTCTTGTATCTCCAGCTGAACTGTTCTGCCCTTCATTGAACGAGACTGTACTCTCCCGGAGGCAAGGCCTGGGTCTCCTTGCATACTTCCACAGGGTCAAACATACCAAAGCACTTGACAAATAATATGGACCAGGGAAATATTTTTAGGGCTGTTCTATCCCTGTGGCAAGAGGAGGGAAAAGCTAAGGAACTTAATTATAACAATGCTTCTTTCCACCCTGGCCCAGTATCTTATTTACTCAACAGAGACCGAATGTCACCTGACATAGCAGGGACTCCATTTCAGAAGCTGGGTATTAAAACAGTTCAGAGGCAGAGCAGTGGTAGGTACATGTCCTTAAGCACAGATTAAAAGGCTTAGGCTAGGGAGCACCACGTTCTCAGCCACCCTCAGAATCTCACATTCATCAACAATAAATGTGACACAAACCTGTTAAACTACCACTTGGCCTATGTCCACACTAGCCTGCCCTTTTGAAAGAGGGATGCTAATGAGGTGCTGCAATGAATATGCAGTGCCTCATTAGCATAATGGCAGCAGCAGCACTTCAAAAGTGCCATGTTTCGATCACATGTGGTTTGTCTACACGGGGTCTTTTCAAAAGGACCCCGCATACTTCAAAATCCACTTATTCCCATCACCTTATTCCAGTGCCTCATTAGCATATCCCAAAGTATCTCATTAGCATCTCCCTTTTGAAAGGGGCAGGGGCTAGTGTAGACATAGCTCGGGTGACTTATGCTTGTGCTCAAAGTTTTCTGACAGGCACCTTGCACGTCAAAAGGCTTTCTAATGGCCACATGAGCTTCCCTCTTTGAATAGCCATGAGAGAGCTCCTGGCCTTTTACTGAATAATGTAATAATACTGAAGTGACATGGCAGAACAGGCACCTGAGTAGCACATCAACTCACTCGAATAAGAAATTTTGTTTTTCTTCTCACCTATGGAAATTAGATTTACACAGAAACAACCAACTTCTAAGTCTAATAAAGTAGGAATGTTATCAAACTCCCCTCCATTATTTAAGCACACAGTTTTTAAAAGGGTTCCCCCCAAAAATATTTACCTACATTCTCTCTTCTACTGCTTCCACTGGGCTAAGTGGCTGGGCCCGCATGCAGCTGGTTATAGCTACTTGATTCTTGGCTTAGCTATGTCCCACCCTACAGCTCTAACCTGCACACCTGCTACAGTCAGCTGAACACAGTACACTTTGGTCATGCTGAACAACAAGAAGTTCCGTGGCACCTTATAGAAAATATCTGTTAGCCTCTAAGGTGCCACAGAGCTTCTTGTGATTCTCGAAGATACAGACTAATATGGCTCTCTCGCTGATATTTGTTCATGCTGTCTCCCAGGAAGAACAGCAGGAGTACAGCTATTCGGGGGAGCTGGAGGAATGCTCTGCTGGTCTAGTCTGTGCCTGCCTGCCAGTCCCTTTGCTCTGTTCGAGTGCACATAGGAGACTTTGCCTGATGCTGCCCTCTGGTATTTGCAAGTGACGGCTCTCCTGCCAGAACGGCCTTCACTTCTGCTGTGCAACCTTCTGTAATTCAAAGAGGACCTCAGGAGAGAAGGGGTGACCAATAAAGCCAATCCCTGACAGAGTGTGTTGTTACCAGCACACATTTATTTATCCCTTCCACACTTCAGGGACACAGATACCTTTACCCAATCCATAGGGCTCAAGGCATGACCCTGTTAATTTAAACTCCCACCATTATCCCATTCCTAGGGCTGAGGATGTAATTCCCTGCAGGATCTGTGCCACTGAAAAAGCCTTACACGGTAATATTCTTATTCTCTATTTATTTACAAATTCCAAGAAAGCAGAATACCTGCTAAGCACAGAAGTCTCACGCTCACCAATCCTGATAAGGCAGGCAGACTTCCGCTGTTAGGACAGACAAAGTCACTCTCCGGATGCTGGTTTTTGCATCTCAGGGTTTGGCAGTCTTGGTCTGGGGGTGAGTCTGCCCAGGTTCTTCCCTTAAGGTGTTCCTCCTTCCATCCTTCCTGCTTTCCTGTCCTGCTGTCTTCCTTCTTGGATTCCAGTTTAAGCAGTGAAACTTGAGCCCTGCTTAGCTCATCCTTGACCAATTATTTTAGTATAATTTTACTAACCATCCATACCCTACTGTAACAGAATTACCAAACCAATCATATCCCACCACCTTAACTGATTTACACCTAGCAAAATTAATTATACAGCAGATGGGAGCAATTACAAACAAGACAGAGATCAGAAGATAATCATCATAGAATGTTTCAATCAAATCTCTCGAGAAATTCAGGGTCCCCAACAGGGCTCTTAAGGATGCCACATCAGTAGGGGCAGGAAGTTTTCCAATCAATTCCACCCACTGTGCATCCGGGGTACGTCCCTCTTTTCCCAATATGACCCCTAAATACTTTACCTCCTGCTGTACCAACTATGCCTTGGCTCTGCTAACCTTGAATCCGGTGTCTTGGATGATCTGTAACACGCTCTGTTATTCTACCAACTTCTTCCTCGTTGTCCCCATGCAGTGGTATATCATCAACATAGGAAATGACTCTCTTTTGGGCTTCAGGTGTCAATTTTCCTACATCTTAACCACAAGAGAGTGACAAATTGCAGGGGCATTATGAAAACCTTGCAGGACTCTTGTGAAACAGAACTGCTGTCCCCTGTAAGTGCATCCAATGGTGACTCCACAGCCTGAGCTATTGGTAAGTCATTGCTTGCCAGGTGAAATGCTTTTAACTAAAGATGTTCCGTCACCCATCTTGAGACCTGCTTTCTTTATCTGGTGACAGTGGGAGGCACTTCAGGATATGGTCTCCCTCCAGCAGCCTAATGTGATGCTATTGTAATGAGATGTTAGAAGGAATGTGAGTATGTGACTTGTAGCTCTCCATTTAATGGCTGCTGCTCCTCATTCTGGCTGTACAGGAAGGGCTTTCAATATGGCTATAGAAAAAGCATATTGGCTATACTGTTACAGTGTGGCCCAACAGAAGGTAAAAGGCTCCTACATGCAACCTGTCTGTCTTGCAGGTTATGTAAATCAATGCATCCAGTTGTGATTTAGAACCTAAACACCCCCATTAAAAGATGATTTTCAACCAGAATGACCAGTCAAAAAGGGACCCAGTCAGCTCCTCTCAGCACTGCAGACCGGGCCATTAAAAGTCCCATCAGCAGCACAGTAAAGCTAAGGCAGATTCCCTCAGCGTGGCTCCCAGAAGCAGTGGTACGTCTCCCTTCCTGCTACTATGCTAAGGGACAGCTAGGGGGCTCTGCATGCTTCTCCGCTGCAAGCACTGGCACTGCAGCTCCCGTTGGCTGAGAACCACAACCAATGGGAGCTGGCGGATAGGTGGCACCTGCAGATGGGACAGCATTCAGAGCTGCCTGGCTGTGTCTCCACATAAGGGCCAGAAGGGGGATGTGCCACTGCTTCTGGGAGCTGCAGAAGGTTAATGCTGCCCAGAGCATCTGCATCCCCAACACCCTCCTCCACCACACTGCAACCACCTGCCCCAGCCCTGATCCCCATCCTGCCCACCAAACTCTTCAATCCCAGCCCAGTGCCTCCTCCTGAATGTCAAACCCCTTATCATCCTCAAACCCAGCCAGAGCCTGCACCCCCTCGCACATCCCAGCCATCAGCCCCTTTCTGCCCTCTGAACCACTCAGCACAATCCTGAAGCACCCTCAAACACCCCAAACCTCTCCCACCTAGCTCCACCACAGTTTACACCCCCCCAGCCAGAGCCTCACCCCCCACACACACCACAATCCCTGCCCCCGCTCAGTTTCCTCCCACACTCTGCACCCTAAACCCCACCCACAGCCCATTCCTGCACCCCAAAACCCTCATCTCCGGCCTCAGCCCAGAGCCCCCTGCCAGATCCTTACTGCCACCCACCCAGCACATACACCGCGGTCCAGTGAAAATGAGCAGCTGCATGCGGGTGGGGAGAGCAAGCAACAGAGAGAGGCGGGGTGGCGCCTTGAAGAAGAGAGGCAGAGATGTGGCAAGAGTGTTCTGTTTTATGTGAGCAGAGAGCTAGTGAGCCTAACCACAGTGGGCCCTAGGGAGTTTCTAGACTGGTGGTGTGGCCTAAGATGAATGCACACTTCCATCAGCCGAGTTCAGAGGGGAAGCAGGGGCTGGGGATAAAGAGGCACTAAACAACAAGTCCACGCCATGTTCACCCCATAGTGGCAGATCCTGGCCAGCAGAGCTGCACCCGTCTCCCTGCTCCAGGTGTTGCAACCTAGCACACAGGGTCAAAGTGCCATTCAGGTTCACCCAGCAGCCCCTCGTTCATAGTAGAGGTGCAGCTGGGCCAGACCTGAGTGGCTCTGTGACCCCTTCACAAAGTCACAATGCCTGATGCAGGAGCCATTGCTGCAAGATGGGAGCAGGATGGGCTCATTCTCCAACAAATGCAGCCTCCCATCTGTGCCAGGTAGGACTAGGATGAGGTGGTGGAGGGGACGTATAGCTAGTGCTTTTTCTGTGCTGGTAGCGAGTACCAGCACCTCCACAGCCCCAGCCATGGGGGTGACTAGAGGTTGGGAAGGGGGAACCTTTTTCACAAAAAAAGGCACAGCATATAGCTCATGGTGGGTCACAAAGAAAGAAAATACAACTGCTGAGTCATTTAATAAAAAGTTTTGGAACCACTGTTTCCTCTCCACACACCGTTTTCAGGACTGTGCATGGTCAGGTGTGTGAATGGTCAAGAGAGTAGCGTGTTGGTAGCTGGACATCTGGTGCTAAAGAAGATTCTTGCTGTATGGTTGCCAAGAGTAGGAGAAAAGTGCAAAAGTCAGCGAGTAAAACTGAGCAGGCAGTGTATTATGGCTATTGTAATATGAGTCACAGTGCAGCTGGTTTGGAAGAAAACCACCCAATTCATGGAGATTTCCCATCAGTCTCCAGGCCTTCAATCAAAATGATGCATCGGAGACAACATATCACCGGTAAATTAAACAATACTTAAACACTATAGTTAAATATACCTGCCAAAATCCACTGTGTGCAACCTTCTGTTGTACATGTGAAACGGAGGATACAAACATTTGGATTTATTGGCAAGCAGATGTCAGTAAATGATCATTTTCCAATGCATCAGATGCATGCTATTGAATAGCTAAGATCCAGATAAAGGACATCTGATTGCATGTGAAGGGCAAAACACAGTGAAGAAATCCATATTGTAACATACTTGCAGATGTCATATTAAAATTAAATTAAATTAAATTAAAATTAAAATTAAAATTAGATTAAATTAAAATCACTGCCACCATCACAGTGCTTTTCTGGAGGTGACAGTACCACGTATTAGAAGCAGACCCATTTTAAACTCATGAGCCGCATCTACTCTAGCCGGCTATTTCAAAATAGCCGGGACAACTTCGAAATAGCGTGCAGCACGTCTACCCGTGCCATGCGCTATTTCTAAGTTGAAATCGACGTAAGGCGGCGAGACATCGAAATCGCTATCCCCATCAGAAGATGGGAATAGCCCCCTACGTCAACGTCCAGCATCGAAGTAGGACATGTATAGATGATCCGCGTCCCACTACTTCAACATAGTGGGGTCCTCCATGGCGGCCGTTAGCTGAGGGGTTCAGACGTTCTACCCAGCCCTTGCGGGGCTCTATGGTTGCCGTGTGCAGCAGCCCTTAAAGCTCCCCGCCCCCAGATTTCCTGTGGCAGGAAGCTGTGTGCAGGCAGCAGCACAGACACATGCATATCCTGCACTCCCTCCAGATGCTCTGATCCCCCATCCATCCAGCTAGCCCCCTGAAAGCCCCCAGGGCACACCCCCGCAGGGGGACCCATGGCTCCCAGCTGTCCAGCTGGGGGGCGGGGGAGGCAGCAGGGCCCCTCCTGGTCGAATGCTGAGATCCGGGACCTACTGGGGCTTTGGGGTGAGGAGGAGGTGCCCCAGGTAATGCGGCGGAAGGGTCTGGCCACCAGGAGTCACCCTGTACGCACCCCTGACCACATCAGTAGTAAAGTCAAGGAGCTGCGGCAGGGTTACACCCAAGCCCGGGACACAGCCAGCCGGTCAGGGGCCGCTCCCGCCGCTTGCCCCTTTTACAGGGAGCTCAGAGAGATCCTGGGCCCCTGGTATACCTCCTCCCCCCCCAGCCACCCTTGACACCTCATCTGAGGAGCCCCAGCAGGCCCCGGATCCAGAGTCTGGCCTGGAGGCCAGCCCTGCACCCCAGGGGCTCCCAGAGGAGCCCCCCTGGGACAGCGAAGGAGGAGGAGGGCTCCAGCAATGGGGGACTCCTGACTGACCTCCCCTCCCACAGCTCCAGCAGGGCATCCAGCCTACATGTGTCTCCCAACCGTGGGAGCAGACCGTCAGGTATGTACCTCAGGCGCACACCCCCAGGTTAAGGGGCAGGGGCAACGGACATGACCAGGCCCCCCCCCACAGCCAGCTGACCCCGGCCCACCACAGCCCAGCCAGACCACAGCCCCAGGACAGCAGCAGCACGGCCCCCAGAGCCCATCAGCACCTGTCCCCCCATGAGAGTGCCATGCCCCATCCCTGAGGGTAGGGGAGAGAAGAATCCCCAAAGGGGGTCACCCACGGGGACACCACACCCATCATCCCTGGGGAACAGGGGATGGGGACCCTGCAGCGGAGGGGTGGAGGGCATGGGCCATGGGTCAGGGCCCAGACTAACAGCTGTCTTCGCTCTTCCCCACTCTTTTCCGCAGCCGCACCATCTGAGGGCCATGACAGCCTGGGTGCCGCGTCCATCATGCCGGACAGCCCACCCGGGAAATCGCGCCGTGGCAGCCAGGTGATGGAGCAGGGACCAGCCCCTGGACAAGCCCGCCACTGCTGGAGCCAGCCGTGGGCGGCTGCTGACCCCCAGCTCCTCGCCAACCCTCTGGCACCAGGTGGAGGTGTCAGAACGCCGCCTGCAAGTGGAGAAGTGCCGGCTCCCCTTACAGGAGCGAGCGCTGGCCTGGCACCAGGAAGCCTGGGGGTCCTTCATGAGGACCTTTGAGCAAATCACCGGGACCTTGAAGTAGGTCGCCGAGCAGATGCCAACCCCCGCTGCTCCAGCCGCCATCCCTCCCAGCTGCCCTCCACCTGCCCTGGCGCCCGCTGAGGAGGGGGACCGCAGGGCTCAGGAACCAGCCCAGCCATACCTGCCGGTCCTCCCAGCCCCAACCCAGCCTTGATGGGGCCTCCGGCCCAGGTGTGGGTCACGCCCCCCCAACGCCAGGTGCTGGACAGTAGGGGAAAAGGGGCCAATGACTGGGCCACCCAGGCTCCCCTCCTTTGTACATAGTCCCCCCCCATTGTAAATAGTTGTCATGTCCCACCCCACCCCTTTAGCAGCTGCCCCGCCCTGATGTACATAGTTCCCCCATTCCTGTTTAAAAATATTCATCATTGTTGGTTTCAATAATGTTCAGATTTATTTAAAACAAAAACGTGTCTCGTGTGCTCTCAGAGTGCAGTAGCGTGGGTGTGGGGGCAGTAGTGTGTTGTGGGTGGGGGGGCAGTGAGCGGCCCACAAGGATGGCCCCACCAGCACTCGCCCCACAGCCTGGTCGAAATGGGCCTGCAGGGCCTCCCGGACCTGGATCCCCCCGTGGTCGGCTTGGCATCTCGGGGCGGCGGCTGGCTGGGGGTAGGCTGTGCCAGCCTCCACAGGCCAGCCCTGCACGAAGGCCTCCCCCTTGCTCTCCACCAGGATGTGGAGTGCACAGCATGCGCCCACAACCTGGGGGATGTTGGGGAGCCCCAAGACAAGATGGGTGAGGAGGCACCTCCAGCGGCCTTTGATGCGGCCGAAAGTCCACTTAACCACCTGGTGTACATGGTTCAGGCGAGTGTTGAACCCCTCCCTGGCTGGCGCTGAGGTGGCCTGTGTAGGGGTGCACAAGCCAGGGCTGAAGGGGGTAGGCCACATCCACCACGAGGCAGAGGGGCACAGTGGTGTCCCCCAAAGGGATCCCCCTCTGTGGGATGTAGGTCCCTACCTCCAGCCGGCAACACGGGCCCGAGTTCCTAAAAACACGGGTGTCATGGGTGCTGCCAAGCCAGCCGACATATATGTCCTGGAAGCGGCCCCAGCTGTCCACCATGGTCTGTTCAGGAAGCGTCCTCGGCTGTGCTCCGGGGAAGGGATGGGAATGTGGGTCCTGTCCAGTGCCCCGAAGCAGTTGGGGAACCCCATGCTGGCAAACTCCGCGATGGCCGCATTCAGGTCCCCAAGCCGCACGAGCCTGTGGAGCAGAAGAGTGTTCAGCACGCGGATCACCTGCGAGGGGAGGACGTGAGCACCCATGAGGGGTGTGCCTGCCCCCCCCTTGAGCTTCCCCCCACCCCCGGGCTCTCCCCAGCCCCCTCCAGGGCTATCCCCTCCCCCAGGCCCCCCCCTTCCTCCGCCAGCCCCCTACCTCCCAGGGTGCCCTCCCGGGCCTCCTTACCTCCATGATGACAGCCCCGATGGTGGCCTTGCCCACACCGAACTGCTGTCCTATGGATCAGTAGCTGTCTCAAGTGGCCAGCTTCCAGACAGCGATGCCGACCCGTTTCTCGACAGTGAGGGCACGCCGCATAGGGGCATCCTGGTGCTGCAGGGCAGGGGTGAGCCACTGGCAGAGCTCGAGGAATGTCGGCTCGCTCATCCGGAAATTCCAGAGCCAGTGGTCATCGTCCCACTCCTCGAGGACCAGGCGCTCCCACAACTCTGTGCTGATGGGGTACCTCCATAGCCGGCAGCACGCCAGCAAGGGCGGTGCTGGGAGGGTCCCATGATGGTCTGGGGTGGCTCTTTCATCCCCCAAGGAGGACAGCTCATCTTCCAGGAGGTGCTGGGCGGCCTCCTGCGTGGCACCAAGCAGGGTGGACCTGCCTCAGAGATGGCTCTGAGGGCTTCTGGCTGCTGTTGCTGCTGCTGGGGGCCCATGCTGCATGCACGGGGTCTGGAACTTGTTGTCGGCTCTGCGGGCCTCGTGCTGTGCAGGCCGAGTGTGTCTGGGAGGGGCCCTTTAAGGGAGCAGCTTGCTGTTGCCCTGGAAGGGCTAATCCACCCTGTGACCCTGTCCACAGACTTTGCTGGCCCCTTATTCTGACTGGGGCTGCTTTTGTGTGTAGACGTTCCCCTGCGGGACCTGTTTCGATGCAGCAGTTTCCTACGTTGACATTCAATGTTGCTGGCACCAGCCCTGGAGGATGTCTGGATGCTACGCATTAAAATAGCTTATTTCAATTTCGCTACATCGAAATAAGCTATTTCGACATAGCGTCGCAATGTAGACGTAGCTATGTAGATCACAGGTATTGTTGCACTTAAAGCATCTTAATAAGGGAGTGGAGGGGGGAGCCTTAGAAGTTGACAGCTCTGCAATACTTCAGGGTGCTACTAGTTTATTAAATACACTAAAGAAGAGTGCTCACGTACCCTAAAAGGGGCAACTTGGGGCAAAAGGAGTCAACTCCAACAAAAGAATAACTGAAAAATGTTTGAGGAAGACTATCACAAATTAAACCAGTTATTTGTGCATATCAAACTTAATCGTAAGGAAGAAAGAGGCTGTCAAATTGTCAATGTAAGTGTTGCAAAACAGTGTTATGTAATGAAGAGGGCTGGAAAAGCCTTCTGACAGCAAACAAAATTAGGGTGGCAATGCCTTGTTGGCTGACTTTCACATGTATTCCACACCTCTGAAAAACCAGGCTCTATACTACCAAATCTAGAGTGGCAGTGAACAACAGCATAATGTCATCAGACAACGTTTTGAGCAAATTTGATCTGAACACTAAAGAAAAACATTCTGAGCTGTCACTGAAAATGTTCCCTAGTCTGTATTACGACAGCGGGTAAGATCAAGTGCCGCTCCACACTCAGTCACCTTTTTTTCTCTTAGGTTGTAGTTGTCCCTTTGTTTTTTGTTACCAAGGCCAGTGAAAGCTCTCACAAGCAACTTGAAATTAATATGGCCAGCCAGTTACATGAAAAGTTATGTTCTACTCCCTATGTTTGGCCACTACCACTGTTCTCTTTCAAATCTGAAATGAGAATATTCTATTTTATTACAGAATTTATAACAATTTAACCTCTAGAGTTTTCAGCTACTTGTATAAATCCCCTGGGCAAATATTCCACATCGCACTCCTGCTTCTGACTGGTGGGCTTTGAAAGCCTTCTCCCGAGCCCCTTGGTTTGGGAAGGTATCAAGGCGACGACCCACTTTCTCAAACCGGGGCAAATGCCAAAGTGGGTCTAATTTCACAGGCTGTCTGGATTTCTTCAGCAGAGTGGAATAGGTTTCGTATATTTTCCCCCGCTTTCTGATCTTCTGTTTTGTCTCATGACGAGCCTGAGTTGCTGCTCGTTGTTCTTCCATCCAAAGCTCCTTGTACTTGTGCTGTAAAACATCTACGATGGGGGTGGATGGGCGAGGGGGCCTTCCATAGCTCATGGCATCGGGGAGACGCGGCGGGTCCCTTTTAAAATGACGCTCATCATCTTCTGGACAGCGGATGTCATGGGTTTGGCGGTACAGGGCATGTTCCTTTGTTGTGACAAGACCAGCTAAGACTGCTCCACGGTTCATGGCAATAAAATCTCGTGGCAGCTGCTTTGGGGCCTTGTTAATGCATTTAACTGAGTTCCAATGCCCTATTGCTTCAGGAACTCCCCCATCAGCCCCACGGAGTGTTAGTCCATACATGAAATCAGATCCAGGCAGCCATGTGCACCTGGGGCGAGACTGTCCCAGCTCTGGCTTGAGGATCAGGTGGTTCTGGAGCATGGTGTCTCTCACCACCCCAGCTCTCTCATTTTCCATCCCAGGCTGGAGCTCATCCAGTCTCATAGGCAGCAGTAGAGGGGGACAGAGGGCAGTAGCAATGGGACTCTTTTTCAGTCTCTTTGATGTGTCCATTGCTTATCACCAAGAAACAAGCAGAGAGAGTCGCTCCCAGTTCTCTCGTCTGGAGAGGACAACTCAGCTTGTTAGTCCTGCAATGTCACTTCAGGCTCTGGTGACATCACAAAGACACGACCTGTATCGCTATGATTTAATAGGTCATCGGACCCATGCATTTATTTCTTGCCATTCTGTCACCCTTACAGCAGTCAGCTGCAGATGGCTGTGTAGGTGAATTATTGGTGCTGCTCACTGAGGAGGAGGAGGAGGAGGAGGAGTGAAAGTCCCTGCTGGAGCCAGCATGACAGACATAATGATGGTTTAGAATGAAGGGAGGGAACTTCTGTGTGTCTGGAGGAGTCCACTCCCACCTTTGGGATGTTGCTAATCCTGCCTTGACAATGATTTACTAGACAAGAACATGTCTGAAGAGCAATACTGACGGACAGGGCACTAGACACACAAGTAAGCAGACCTGGGTTCTATCCTTGACTCTGCTACTAACCTGCTCATTTAGAGCGACAGCAAATCACTTCATCTCCTAATGGTCCTATCTCCTCTCCCACCCATTGTCCCTCTAATCTGTTTAGACCATAAACTTTTCGGAGCAGAGACTGTCTCTAAGTATCTAATGTTAAAGGGATCTAATCTCAGGGGGTGTTTCCAGACTCTACTGTACCACAGTGCTAGGATCTTTATAAATGTCTGAAATAAATAATACCACAATTCAGCATTGACTTAGAAAGTAGTTTCCACCTCTGAACCCAGGTGACCCTTTTAGCAGAAATTTCTAGCTTCCCTGAATTGCACCAAACTGTGAATTCTATGATGTTAAACAAGTCTATTGTGCTATGCCCAATGCAGAGAACATCAAACTCATTCCATGTGTATCTAGGTACAGATCTAAACCAAAGCTTCTAAGCAGAAAGACTAGGTTAGAACATGATTAATTTGCCAAAATAATATGGAAGTTCAGCCTCTTCAGTTAACCCTGCATTAGATATTACAAAAATCAGACATACTCTGTATACTTTAAGAGCTAGACTCAATAGTGGAGTGATATGAAGCTTTTACATGACATGGTGGAATTTTGTCAATCTACACTAGGACTTGAAATTATCTTTACTCCTAGTCAAAGATAGCTGGAAGTGTTTATTTATTAGTTTTTAAAAGGAAATCTGTTGTTCTGGATATGGGAGGTAATATTCTGTATTGTACACATTCATCCAATAATAAGGAGTATTACAAAGATGTATTTATAGAGTGAATATGAAATCTCAGAGCGAAGACATTAAACTGCATAGACAGAAAACACTGACTAAAGTTTAATCTCAACAATTTTATAATTTTAAAATAGCAATGCGATTCTATGTTTTACCGATTTGTACAACATATATAAAAATGTGAGGCCATTTTGATGTACTCCAATACAAATAAAACGTTCTGTACTGGTCAATTTTTATCTAGTTTGTTAATTTTTTTTAATCTGAAATACAGACCCATAAAGAGGTTAGTAGAGAAAAAGCACCAGAAGCAACTAAAATCATATCTCCAATTCCATTTGCTATGTACAGGAGCCTCACAGTCATGCTAATTTACCTCTGCTTCCCCTGGCAACCAACTTCATTGTCCTCTTAACATAAAAACATATCTAAGAACAGCAAAAAAATAAATAAAAAAGGCAGAGGGGGGAGGGGAAGGAGAGCATTCCCTGCTAAGCACCTAAATATGATTGTTTCCATCATTAATTTAAAAAAAATCTTACAGTGTCTTTGGAAGTTCCCAGTCTCTTCAATCCATCCAGAGGTAGCAGATCAGCTGAATCCTTGTGAATAAACTGCACTGCCTGCTTCATTCTCCTCTGTTGCCGGAGAGATGCAGCTTCTCTCATCTCCACTTCCTTCCGACTCGGCTCTGTGAGGATGCCTGAATAAAACATCTTTCTGTCTGTGCACTTCTCACTCTCTCTCTCTCTCTGACAACGTTACGCTCCTGGTTAGAAATGAGCAATGAAACAATCTATCGTCTACGCTTATAACCGAAGCCTCGTGACGTGTGGAGACCAGCAGGTGCTCCGACCAGTGCGGTTTAGTAAAGGAGGGGTTAGGCACATGGCAATCCACTGCACAGACAACACGGGTTAGCTCAGACTCAGTCTAGAGAAATAATCAGCACGCTCACTCCTCATTGGTTCCTCTGCAAGGAAGAGAGCTGGAATGACAGAGGAACGTGAGCCCCAGGCTACCTGCCTTTCACGCTGCTGGGTGACTACCAGAAGGATGTTAAAAAAAAGACATGCCCAAAATGAGAATTTGCAAGTGGAACCAGTTTGTCTCCTAGTAAAACTGCTGAAGAGCTTTGAACACAAATAAAGCAGAGGTGTGCAATGTCCTGGAGGGCTGGGGAAGGGGGCTCCTAAGAGCTTTACAGGAGCCTTTGCTCATGAAGGGTGTGGGGGGGAATAGCTCAGTGGTTTGAGCATTAGCCTGCTAAACCCAGGGTTGTGATTTCATTCCTTGAGGAGGCCATTTAAGGTCTGGGGCAAACAGATTGAAAAGAAAAAACCTGCCAGGGATGGTGCTTGGTCCTGCCAAGAGGGCAAGGGACTGGACTCAATGACCTCCCCAGGTCCCTTCCAGCTCTATGAGATGTGTATCTGCATATTATGCATACGGGCACTGCCCAGCGCAAGGGATAATTTGCAAATGGCACATTCCCAGAAGTAGCACTAGGAGGCACACTGATTCAGCGACACCTGTGAGGCACAGCCCTTTCCTACGCTGCAAGGAGTAACCTGTTACAGCCCTTTATAAGTGACTGCTGGTTATCAGACACCATGTGGGCAGAGCCTCCCCCTGCCAGGGTAGTGGAAGCGTTGGAGGGGAAATACAGGCACACAGCTCTCTGCATCTGAAGTTGGGACCTGTGCAGGTCTCACAAAGCCATGCTGGGGTGTGTAGCCTGGACTTAATCCCTGTGCAGCCATATTATTTACTCTGAGCCTGACTCTAGTTGCAGTCCGATTTGCTAAATATCTGCAGCTCTGGAATCGTGGCATGATATCTGTATCCCCTCATTCACATATTCATCCTATGTGAAACTGGCAAGATGTGAAGTCCTATCAGTATATGTGGATTCGCTTCAGTTTTACCAAGGGGTTTCACATGCGATTTTTTTTCCTGGAGAAAGACTGTGTTTATTACTGTCAAAAGAGCCCAATCATTTGAATGTGACAGCTTAGCCAGCCACACTGTTAGGATGCACAGAGGAGGATGAAGACAAGAGTTATTTTACAATTAAATATTTTGTGTTTGAAAACCTGGGTAGGTTTTCTGGTTGGATTGTACACAAGGACGAAAAAGAGAGAGATTTGCATTGTTTTGACCAAGGTTATTTTTTACTCTAATAAAAATAATGCCTGTGCACATACAGAAAGCATGAGGCAGGGGCTGGCGTTTAGGGTACACATGTCTAAATAGATAGAACAGTCTCGGCTCCACCCACGGGAGGCAAGGATCTGACTGGTTCATCATCTTCTACCTAACCAGAGCCTTAACTGCTTTGGGTCACACATAGGACTTCATTCTCTCACCAGGTACACAGCTCACAACTCAGGGCTTGGTGTAATACACACAATATCGGTAGGCCTCAGAGGAGCTTCACAATTTTCATAAAAATAGTTCTCTCTCTCATAACTTAGCAGTGAAAAAGAATAGGGGAGGCAGGGAGAAATACCCCAGAAAGCAACCAACTATTGCGGAGACGGGGTTAAGATGAAAAAACTGACCAAGAAGGGAACAGCAAGTTTATCTCCTGTTGAATAAACTGAGCTAATTTTTTTAAGGGGAAAAAAAAAGCGTGGGGGAAGTTAGGTAAACTGTCTCCAAGCCACATAGCTCCAGAGTCTCCTTCCAGTATTCCCACTGAATAGTACTTCACTCTACACGTAGTCTTATTAAAGTGTAACCCTTCTGCCGGAAGCAATTGGCAGCAACCAGGGCCGGGTTTAATATCTAGGGTTTCCTTTTCATCCATCTCACACGGAACCAGCTCGAGCCCCGACCCAGTAGCCTGGGAAATTCACACCCCTGGGTGGCTTGGAGAGGCAGTGCTTCCCCACTCGCAAGCACAGAGTCAGAGTTTAGAAAATAAACTTTTAATGAAAGAGGCAGAGAAGTCACATGGCATTAGCTTGGGAAAATACCACACCCAGAGTGCATAACCAACCCCCAAGTAACTATCCCAGCTCAAATGGATTGAGCAGTGTCCTTTGCCTCTCAGGCTCACCAGTCCAGTACTGTAAGGGTCCCTTCACATGCACAAACTTCCTCTATACCTGCCTTTAGGTGCCCACTTCCAGCTCTGTCCAGTCTGTACAGGCCCTGACACATCATCATCCTGATGCATTCCCCCACTGAGCTTGAGGCAATGCCACCTTTGGGCTGGTCTTGTGGTCTGCTTGCTCCTGCCAGCTGCCCCTGGCCACCTGCCACTTCTCCTACCAGCCACTTGCCAGTCATTCCTGTCAGCTGCCTGGCAGTTTGTGGCTTTGACTAGACACAAAACCCTGAGATTTCAGCTCTTAGTGGTATCAGCTGCCGCCCTGTGATTTCAGCTCTCAATCTCAGTATCCACCATCGTGGATTCACACACAAACAGAACAGACTCCAGCATCCAGTTCTATCTTAAAACAGTAGGTGGAAGGAATAATGAAATCAATCTTACAGCTGTGAGGCCAAGGTACAGTTTAGCCTAAGGCACCCAAACAGCTGGTTCAAAGAGTAATCCCTCCATCCTGCTGCTTTACAATGCTCAGATGAGGGGAGCCCTGTGCAATCCATATCTTATGCATCGATCATGACTGCTCTGTACCCCACAACTTCAAGCACTGGTGAGACTCCACAGTTCTTACACTGGGTGATAGCATGAATTGTGACTTTGCAATAACAGACAAAACCGCATTGCTTCATCTGCTACCCATCAGGCTTTGTGTGCAAGGCATTACACATGCAAATGATCTCTTAAGTACACAGTCCTCAAATCGTTCAGCAGTATTGAGCTCCTACTGGTACATTCCTTATGAAAGTAAATGCAGTGCAGTGTTATGTAAAGAACAGAAAGGAATCAGAATAAGGCTCGCAAAGAGTGGGAGCAGTGGTCACCCAGCCCCTCTCGTCTTACACTCCTCTCCCCTTACAATCAGTCTGGTTGCAGCAAAGCAGCATTCATTTATATTAGCACATTGAACTCTTAATGCAGGTTCCCTGCTGGGAAGATGCTGAAGTGGAACAGAACAGGATAGCTGCTGGCCGATGATGACAGGAAGAACAACTGTGATTTACGTTTCAGTGAGAAATTATCCCAATATTTTACATCAACCAACCCCTCTCACCCCGGGCCCACTGACATGCCATAAGCCACGTGATTCAGACAGTGCACAGACATGGATTCCTAAGACATCATTTCGTTTCCAAGACAAAGAGTTACGCTGATTTTTGAGAGCCTCCTGGAGGCATGCTGCCGACGTCAGCAAACACGACTGCTCTGTGCTCACTGTACGAGGAGCCCCTTGGATATGTTCATACCTCTAAGATCTGTGACCTATTTAGTACAGCATGTGACTGTACAGTCAGCTACCTAAGCCATTTGATAACGTAACTACATGTTCCCAAAGAAGGGAAATAGAAAGCAGAATGCTGTGACATACAAGATGGTTTTTCCCCAGTCTTGCCGAAAAAGGGCCATCAACGTGACCTTAGCATTCAGCAATTCTGTGTCTGTGCTGAAAGATAACGACCAAAACACTCCCACAGGACAAGATAGCTTAAACATGGATGTGAGGTCTTTTATGGCCTATCACATAATTAAATAGGCCATGGAAAATAAAAGCACCTTCTGTTTCATGTTAAGAACTATTTGGCATGCAGCCAATTGATTAAAGAAAGATATTTAACAATCTCAATGCCAGCCCTAAGGCAAGAGAGGGTACAGTAAAGCAAAGGCTCATGTAAAAACAGTGTCCGAAATGTATATAAAAAGGAGCCACACAGAGCCATTCTGTGTCTAGCTGCATTACTGAATGCCCAGTTAGCTCTGACTCATCATGGCGAGAAAAGCACTGGCAGCAAAGCTGAAGTACCAGGTGGAGCGCCAAAATAAAATCTCATATTTCATTTCCCACAAACAAACAAGACTCCCAAATTCACTTACACCATCCACCTGCGACAAATATACCTTATACCAATAGCTGAGCAGAAAATGTGCCCAATAGGGTTAAATATTTGTGTTTTAAGGCAATTGATAGAGTTAAAAAGATCTTTGGGTTGACCCCCATCCTATAAATTACCTATGTAAACAAAATATCCTGTATCCACTGCAGTACATCAGTTTTCCCCAGTGCTTTTAACACACTGGTTAGCTTTTGTTACAAACAATCAACCAAATTTATTATTAGCCAGATTTATTCCTTCCTCCACATTTGGTATGTTTAAATCAGAAAAGACTTTAGCAAAGTCTTGGCTACACATGCTGAAGCCTTAGAGCTACCTCTTATTTCAAAGTAAATTTCTTGATGTTCTCAGGGTGTTTGCAGGATCTGCAAAGCTACGTGTGGTGATCCACAGGTTTCTTGTTCCTGGCTGTTTGTAGGTTTCCATTGGTGAAGCTGATTGTTTGGGAAGCCTATGACAGCATGAGAATGTTCCACAGAGACTTTAATGGATAGTGGTGGTTGTTGAAGGTGTAGTGGAAATCTATGAGGGAGTCTGAACAGACAGCTTAGAGGAAGACAGTATTATTAAGGTATCTCAGATATATCATTGTTTTTCTAATTTATTTATCCTCTGGAATTTACAGCCAGACACTGGCTACCACAGAATACTCTCATAGGAGAAAGTCTGGGATACACACCAGCTACCTCTCCACTGCAGCACAATTTCGAAAGGCGACTTTTTGAAAGCTACTTTTCAAAAGATCGGCTTTTGAAAGCACACATCTACACACACAAAGTGGATCAAGACCTCAATCCGTTCTTCCGAAAGACCGGTCCAGTCTTTTGAAAAAGAGCATTCACACAGGCCAGGGCAGTCTTTCAAAAGAACAGGCCAGGAAATGCCGCAGATGGAGTCACATGGCTGACAAGCCCTTCTAGGGGCTGCAGCCAGGCAGTCTCTTGAAGGGCCTCTCCTGACACCTGCGCCCTGAACACACTGAGGGCTGACAGGCCGTCCACAACACAGCAGACCCCATGTAGGGACTGGACTCATAGCAGAGATCCCAAAGATCCCATGCATCCCGAAGATCCCATGCATCCCAGAGATCCCATGGATCCCAAGGTGCCATCCAGGCAGCAGGTGGGAGGGCGTGCAGAACCAGGGCACCAAGGTCTGTGGCTGCAGGGAGCACTCCAGGGGGATCTGCAGGGGAAGCTGCAAGGGGGTGATGAGGGAGCAGGAGGCTGGGTCAGGCAGGCAAGCCATGGCCTGAATGAGGGTGTCCAGGCCGGCCACCACCAGATACCAGACCTCCCACTCCTTGCCGCTCCATTGGTCATGTCCCGCAGTGTGGCAGTATGGGTGGCCACCTCCTACACCCCTCAGTGATGCCAGCACACGACCTGGCAGTGGCTTTGCATAGGCGCAGGATGTGGTGGGGTCCCAGCATCCTGGCCCTCAACTCCCATGCTTCTCCTCTGCCCTTGGACAGGGCTCAGCCAGCCTCCAGATGGTGGAACTGTGAAGACAGGAAAGGACAGAGGGACAGCCCATCAGTCCTGCCTCCAGGCCTGGGAGCCATGACCCCTGCCTGCCATCGTCCCCACCCTGCCTCCCCATCCAATGGCCCAGGGGCCCTGTGGAATCCTAGGTGTAGAGGGGTCCCCACATGTGGGGGCTCAGGCTGGATTCAGTCAGGCCCCCTCACATTCCCTCCACATGCGTGAGGACTGTGGGGCTGTGCAGGGGGCGGGTGCCAAGCGCTGCATGTGAGCGGCTCCCTGCGGCAGGGGTGGGACCCCCCTTCCCCACACCCTGAGGCATCCCGAACAGTCGGTACCTACCTGCTGGTCCCTCCAGAAACTCAGGGGAAGCCCAAATGGAGAAGTCCTGGCTCAAAGATCTGGAGGGGATGGCAACGACAAGGATCCCATTACTGCATCCTTCACCATCACTGCCAGCCTCAGTCTCCAGCTCCCTTGGCTTGGGGTGGTGCCTCTCAAAGGTCCTGGCTGGTCCTCGGTGTGGTTGGGGGGGGCTCTGACTCCTGCTCCAGCTCCAACTGTGGCCTGACAGTCTCCAGGGGCGCACCTGGGGGGACTGCCTGCCTGCCTCGGCCTGAGGAGAAGTCCAGCTCCTCGTAGTGGGGGCAGGTGGTGAGTGCTGCCCCCCAGGTGGCTGGCTGCATCCCTGGCCCAGCTGGATGCCTGCCAGAGCTCCTTCACCTTTGACCTTACTTGATCAGGCATGTGGCTGGGGTGCTCCCAGGATGTGAGCCCATTCGACAGGCAGACAAATGCCATGGCATTTATGCACCAGCCAACTGTATGGAGAAGGACCCCCTCACCCCCCACAGCCTGAGATGGTCCTTCAGTTCATCCTCTGTCCATGACGGGGCTCTTTTTTTAGAGCCCAAGCTGAACTCCTGCAAGCGCTTGGGGTGGCCAGTGGCGGGGGTGGGGGGTGCCTTGTGGGCGCAGGGCTCTTGCCTGCTGGAGATGCTGCCAGTGTGGGGGCTGCTGGTGTTCTGCAGTCACTGCAAGGGCATGCTTCATGGGGCGCATGCTCTCCCTGCAGCAAGCACACACTTGGATTCCTGCCAGGGCATTTCTGGGTCCATGCATCTTTGAACACAGATGAAGGCAGAGACCATAGAGCCCTGCTTGTGCTGGCAAGGGTGTCTCCACATGCCAGCTGGCTGGCACCATTGGAGGACCGCTCTTCTGAAAGAGCGGCCTGAGAAGCATCAACACATGCTTTCTTTTGAAAGAGTCTTTCAAAGAGGGGGCTCTTCCTGAAATGGGGCTGGAGGAGCAACTTTGAAAGGCAGGCCACAGTCTTTTGAAAATACTTTCGAAGAAGGTGTTTCGTGTGTAGACGCTCCACGGTATCTTCCAAAAAAGGCCCTTCTTTCGAAAATAATTTCAAATGAACGTACTTGTTGACACAGCCACTGTAACACACACAAAACTTTCTTCACCAAACAAGAACTCTGCACCAGAGAAGTAAATGACATCATGGAATGGACCATCCAAATATCCTGACAGAACATGCTTTAATACAAAAATAAAGCCCCTCCAGCTGTACACGCTTTGTCGTCACCTACCACCCTACGTTGGCATCCAAATGGGAGATCATTAAACAAACAACTCAGACACAAAGGGGGACCCCATCCTGAAAGAAATCTTTCCTGAACCCCCAATTCCAGCCTTCAAACAATCCCCCAACCTTTCCAAGCTCACCATCATCAGAAGAGAGCTCATCACAGACCAGGACACACCAGTTCCAAGCAGTGGCAGATAAAAAAAACCTTCAGACATTCTTCCAGAGCTCTGTGCATCATGGGACTGGGGCTGGAACTCCTCCTGCCCCCCGTCCCTCAGAGCTCCTGCCACTACCACACAGGCCTCTGCTGCACAAGCCTGGGAGCCCTGCACGGTGCAGAGTTGGGGATGAGGGAGCAGGAGGGTGGGTCAGGCAGGCAAGCCATGGCCTGGATGAGGGTGTTCAGGCCAGCCACCACCAGATACCAGACCTGCTACTCCTTGCCACTTCATTGGTCATGTCCCTCAGTGTAGCAGTATGGGTGGCCACCTCCTACTCCCCTCAGTGGCGCCAGCATTTCTGATTTCTGCCTGCCTCAGAGCCCTGAAGAACCTGCAACAAGCTAGTTTCTCTTTCCCTCCCCCATGGGTGTGTGGGTTCTGGCTGAAAGGGAGGGTGCAGGAGTGATCTATGGTGGGTGTTTGGGATTGGGGCTGAAGGAAGGGTGCAGGAGTGGGGTGGGATTTGAGTGGGAGGTAAGGTGCAGCAGTGGGTGGGAGGTTCGGGAGCAGGCTGGAGGCAAGATGTCTGGGTGGGAGGGTGGTGCAGACACAGGCTGAGGGTGAGGGTCTGCGGAGGAGGGTATCTGGCCAGGAGAGGATGTAGGGGTAGAGTGGGGCGGTCTGGGCAAGAGCAGGCTGGCTGAAGGGGAGGGTGCTTATCTTCCCGCAGTGTTGTCTCTGCCCCGTCCCCCAGCAGGGGGAACATCAGTGGGGAGAAAAGTGCCCTGGAGAAACTTTTCTTCCATGCTCCCAGACACTGCACCCCCCAACCCCCACTGCTCTGACTGGCAGAAATTCCAGGCAGTTAGAGACGTGGGGGAAGCCTCTCTCCAGGCAGTGTTACGCTCCCATTCCCCCAGCAGCTGGGGCAGAGGGGAATAGGAGGAGTGGCGGCTGTAGAGGCACAGGCAGTGGCAGTGGCAGCAAAGCTGCTTCCTGCCCCCCGTGCCCCCAGGCAAAGCCCATGGTCCAGATCTGACGCCAGCTTGCCTAGATCTGGCCCATGAAGCTCGCAGCACCATACCTCTGACTCGCCACGGACTGAACCCTGGGAAGGGGAGCCTCCGGGTCCGGATCCCGGCAAGCTGTGGGCTGGGGGTTCCCCACCCCTGCTGTAATGATACTTGAAGCAAGGTGAGTCTGGGATGGGATGCAGGGGGGTGGCATAGTGAGACGCGGGCCTGGTGAGACATGCCTGCCCACCCCCTGGACACTCCTGCGCCTGGAGGGCTTCCAACTGCACCTATCCCAGTTTATTCTTCTGAACTCCTCCTTTCCCTTCGCCTGAGCGTAGGCACCATCCTCACATCTCCAGCTCACTGAAGTGACTGGCTGCCTTGGCTCTCCACGCGTCACTGAGATTTGCTTCATCAATGTTGGTGCCATATGACCAGCTCTCTTGCAGGCTGCTGTGTCACACATCCACTGCCCTTGAGTCCAGGGTTACCCCAGACCCGTTCTGATAGGACAAGAGTCTAGTGACCAGTGGGAACGTGACTAGCTGGGAGCTGCAAACAAAGGGCTGCTAACAGGGGAGTTTGCCTTGGGTGGAGCCCATATTCTTATTATGTGGTTTCTTTTTTTATAGTTTTGTTTCTCTTCTGCCCTCCAGGGCAGCTCTAATATCATCTGAGGGAATTCTCTGAAGAAAGGGAAAAATGGATAGTGACAAGTCTACTGCCAAGTCAGCTGTTGTGACCTGCACCTCATGTGCTATGTTTGTTTTCCTCCCAGGAGAGAGAAGGGATTTCATACGTACCAAGTGCAAGCTGGTCGCCATGCTGGAAGAAAAGGTTAGAGGCGTGAGATGCAAATATCAGCCCTTCAGTCCATCAGAGAAGGTGAATACTTCCTCGATAGAAAGCAGCATTTAGTACTGCAGGCACGGCAGGCTGAGCAACCAATGAGGGCAGTACAAACCGAGGAAGAAAACTGGAAGCAGGTAGCCTCCCGGAGAAGAAGGTTGTCTCCAATTCCTGTAGAGGTAAGCAACCACTTTCAAGCTCTCTGAACAGGAGAGACGGTGGAGAACACTGCGGCAGAGACCTCTCAGAGAAGGGAGAAAATGACCCCACTGAATTAAAGACATGGGCTGCATAGTCCTAAGGATGGCAGTTCTATGACCACCACTCCCAAGAGAAGACAATGAGTGGTGGTGGTGGTCAGGGACTGTCTCCTAAGAGGGATGGAGTCATCCATTTGCCGTCCAGACCTGGAATCTTGGGAAGTTTGCTGCTTACCGGGAGCTAGAATCCAGGATGTGACAGAGACTTCCAGAAATCATCAAACCTGCAGATTATTACCTCTTCCTACTTCTCAATGTAGGAATCAATGACACAGCACAGAACGACCCGGAGCGGATCACTGCAGATTATGTAACTCTCGGAAGGAAGATCAAGGAATATGGACTGCAAGTGGTGTTGAAGGAAAGGGTCCAGGTAGAGGTCAAATCATGGAAGTAAATGCCTGGTTGCGCAGATGAGAGAGGGATTTCATTTCTTCGACCATGGGATTCTGCTTCGAGAACAAGGATTGCTAGGAAGTGATGGGATCCAGATAATGAAGAAAGGAAAGAGCATCTTTGCAGGCAGGCTTGCAAACCTAGTGAGGAGGGCTTTAAACTAGGTTCATTGGGGGATGGTGACACAAACCCCGAGGTAAGTAACAGAGAGATAGCCATGTTAGTCTATATTCTATCGAAGCAAAAAGGCAGTCCAGTAGCATTTTAAAGAGTAACAAAATAATTTATTAGGTGGTGAGCTTTTGTGAGACAGACCCGCTTCTTCAGACCATAGCCATACCAGAACAGACTATACTGTACTATTTCATTAGTCTTTAAAGTGCTCCCGAGGGAAATGGGGAAGAAGGAAGGTACAGCAAAGGAGGACCACTCGTCTGAAAGGAGAAAGTAGGCCCATCAGCTTATTATCTAAGGTGTTTGCACACAAATGCAAGAAGCCTGGGAAACAAACAGGAGGAATTAGAGGCCCTGGCACAGTCAAAGAAGTATGAGGTGATTGGAATAAAGGAGAGTTGGTGGGATGACTCGCATAAAGGGAGCACCGTCATGGAAGGGTATAAACTGCTCAGGAAGGACAGCCCGGGGAGAAAAGGAGGAGGAGTTCCACTGTATGTGAGAGAGCAGTATGATTGCTCAGAGCTCCTGTATATGGAGGGAGAAAAGACAGTTGAGTATCTTTGGGTTAACCATAGAAGCGGAAGCAACAGAGGCAATGTAGTGTTTAGTGTCTGCTATAGGCCACCAGATCACATAGATGAGGATTTCTTCAGACAACTAAGAGAAGCTTCCAAATCACAGGCCCTGCTTCTTATGGGAGACTTTAACCACCCAGACATTTGTGGAAAACCAATACAGCAGCACACAGACAATCCAGGAAGTTTTTGGAGAATGCTGGAGATAACTTCCTGGTACAAGTGCCGAAGGAACCAACCAGGGGCCATGCACAGCTTGACCTGCTGCTCACAAACAGGAAAGAAACAGTTGGAGAAATAGAAATGGGTGGCTGCAGTGATCATGAAAAGGAAGATTTTAGGATTCTGACAAAAGGAAGAAGGGTGAGCTGTAAAATACAGACCCTTCATTTCAGAAGAGCAGACTTCGACTCCCTGAGAGAGCTGATGGACAAGATTCCCTGGGAAGCTAATATGAAGGGGAAAGGAGTTCAGGAGAACTGGCAGTATTTTCAAGACATCTTATTGAAGGCACAGGAACAAACCATCCCGATGTGCAGTAAGAAAAAACAAACATGGCAGGCAATCAGCTTGGCTTACGCGAGAAATCTTTGGGCAAGCTTAAACTCAAAAAGGATGCATATAAGAAGTGAAAACTTGGACAGACGACTAAAAAGGAGTATGAACATATTGTTGGAGAATGCTGGGGAATAAACAGGAAAGCAAAAGCACAATTGGAACTGCAGCTAGCAAGGAATGTGAAGGGCAACAAGAAGGGTTCCTACAGGCATGTTAACAATAAGAGTGTGATCAAGGAGGATGTGGGGCCCTTACTGAATAAGCGAGGTAACCTGGTGACAGAGGATGTGGGAAAGGCTGAAGTACTCAATGCTGTTTTTGCCTCAGTCTTCACAGATAAGATCACTTCCCCAACTACGGCACTAGGCAATGCAGTTTGGGAAGGAGGTGGGCAGCCCTCAGTGGAGAAAGAACAAGTTAAGAGCTATTTAGAAAAGCCAGACACACGCAAATCCCTGGGTCCAGATTTAATGCATCCAAGGGTACTGAGGAAATTGGCCGATGTCATTGCAGAGCCTTTGGCTATTACCTTTTGAAAACTAGTGGAGATTGGGAGAGGTCCCGGATGATTGGAAAAAGGCAAACGTAGTGCCCATACTTAAAAAAGGAAAGAAGGACAATCCAGGGAACTATAGAGCAGTCAGCCTTACCTCAGTCCCTGGAAAAATCATGGAGGGAATCCTCAAGGAATCCATTTTGGAGCACTTGGAAGAGGGGAAAGTGAGCGAGAGTAGTCAACATGGATTCACCCAGGGCAAGTCCTGCCTGACCAATCTGATTAGCTCCTATGCAGACGTAAGTGGCTCTGTGGACAAGGGGAAGTCAGTGGATGTGATATACCTTGACTTCAGCAACCTTTTGATACAGTCTCCCACAACATTCATGCCTGTAAATTAAGAAAGTTAGATGGACAGAAAACTGACTTGATGGACAGGCCCACGCGTAGTGGTCAATGGCTCAGCGTCTGGCTGGCAGTCAACTTCAAGTGCAGTGCCCCAAGGATCAGGTCTAGCACCAGTACTGTTCAACATCTTTATGAATGGCGTGGATGGATTGCATCCTCAGCAAATGTGCAGATGACACTAAGCTACAGGGTCAGAAAGATACAGTGGAGGGTAGGGATAGGGTCCAGAGTGAACTAGACAAATTGAAGGACTGAGCCAAAAGAAATCTGATGAGGTTCAACAAGGAGAAGTGCAGAGTCCTGCACTTGGGATGGAAGAATCCCAAGTACTGTTACAGGCTGGGGACTGACTGGCTAAGTAGCCGTGTAGCAGAAAAGGACCTGGGAAATTATAGAGAGGAAGCCGTGCTAGTCTATACACTATCAAAACAAAAAGCAGTCAAGTAGCACTTTAAAGACTAGCAAAATAGTTTATTAGGTGAGCTTTCGTGGGACAGACCCACTTCTTCAGACCATAGCCAGACCAGAACAGACTCAGTATTTAAGACACAGAGAACCAAAAACGGTAAGCAAGGAGGACAAATCAGAAAAATCAGGGAGTTAGAAGTCTGCCCAATATAAGATATGTGGACAAAGCTGGCAGTGGGCTTTGTTGCAGGGAAAGGTTCCAGGACTGGTATTCCTGGGGTATAGACTGTGGCTGTTAGTAAGGATCCTCATGAGGTTGGGAGGTTGTCTGTAGGAGAGAACAGGCATGTCACCCAGGGCCTTCTGGAGTGTGGCATCCTGATTAAGAATAGGTTGTAAGTCTTTAATAATTCATTGCAGTGGTCTGAGTTGGGGGCTGTAGGTGATGACCAGTGGTGTTCTGTTCTTGGCTTTTTTGGGCCGATTTTGGAGTAGCTGGTTTCTGGGTATGCGTCTGGCCCTGTCAATTTGTTTTTTTACTTCTCCTGGTGGGTAATTCAGGTTTATGAATATTTGGTAAAGTTCTTGTAGTTTTTGGTCTCTGTCAGTTGGATCAGAGCAAATGTGATTATACCTAAGAGCTTGACTGTAAACAATGGATCTAGTCACATGTGCAGGATGGAAACTAGAAGGGTGTAGATAAGTATAGCAGACCAGTCCTGGAACCTTTCCCTGCAACAAAGCCCGCTGCCAGCTTTGTCCACATATCTTCTCTGGAAATACCATCACGGGACCTAACCAGGTTACTCACAGAATCACAGGCACTTTCTCATGCTCCTCTACTAACATCATATATGCCATCATGTGCCAACAATGCCCAGATGCTTTGTATATTGGACAGACTTCTAACTCCCTTAGACAAAGGGCCAATGGGCACAAAACAAACATCAAAACACTCCAGATCCACAAACCAGTTAGTCAACATTCTAATGGAATGGGGCATTCTGTCAATGACCTCAAGGTATGTGCGTTACTGAAGAGAGATTATCGCTCTGTTTTAGAAAGAGAAGTGGACGAACTGACATTTATATTCAAATTCGGAACATTAACATTAAATCACATGGTTTTAATCGTGATGTGAACTTTCTGAGTCACTATAGGGGCTCGTCTGCATACTTGACTCAACCTAATTCTTGATCTTCACCCTCATCCCTCCACTCTCTGATTTGCTCACCTTGATTATATTTTTCTGATTTGTCCTCCTTGCTTACTGTTTTTGGTTCTCTGTGTCTTAAATATTGAGTCTGTTCTGGTCTGGCTATGGTCTGAAGAAGTGGGTCTGTCCCACGAAAGCTCACCTAATAAACTATTTTGCTAGTCTTTAAAGTGCTACTTGACTGCTTTTTGTTTTGGGAAATTATAGTGAATGAGAGGCTGGATATGAGTCAAAAGTATGCCATTGTAGCCAAGAAGGCTCACAGCATATTGGGGTGCATTAGGAGAAGTATTTCCATCAGATCTAGAGACGTTATTATTCCCTTCTACTCAGCACTGGTGAGGCAACATCTAGAGTATTGTGTCCAGTTTTGGGGCCCCCTCCCCAAGCATAGAGAGGATGTGGACACATTGGAGAGGGTTCAGTGAAGGGCAGCGGAAATGATTAAGGAGCTGGAGCACATGACCTATAACAAGAAGCTGAGAGATTTGCGCTCATTTAGTTTGCAGAAGAGAAGACCGAGTGGCCATTTGAGAGCACCCTTTGGCTTCCTGAAAAGGGGTTCTAAAGAGGATGGAGAGAGGCTGTTCTCAGTGGTGACAGATGGCAGAATAAGGACCAATGGTCTGAAGTTACAGGGGAAAAGGTGTAGGTTGAATATTAGGAAAAACTGTTTCACCAGGAGAGTGGTGAAGCACTGGAATGGGTTACCAAGAGAGGTGGCGGAATCTCCATCCCTAGACGTTTTTAAGACCCAGCCTGATACAGTCATGGCTGGGGTGATTTAGTTAGGGTTGATCTTGCATTAGGCAGGGGGCTGGACTAGATGGCCTCCTGAGGTCCCTTCCATCCCTAGTATTCTATAATTCTATGACTAGCCCTTCTCCAGATTAGGTTAACATAGGGTCCATCTCACAGGCTATGTCTACACATGCCCCTCCCTTTCAGAAGGGGCATGTTAATGAGGCACTTCAGAACAGGTTAATGAGGCACTGACATGCATATTCAGCACCTCATTAGCATAATGGCAGCCAGTCACGCTTTCCAAGTGCTGCTTTCAAAATGCAGACTGGCTGTATAGACATGGGAACTTTGAAATAAACCACAGACTTTGAAATTCCCTTATTCCCAAAAGGGAAGGGTAGTGTAGGCATGGCCATAAAGTGGGAGGGTCCCCCCCCAGGTGACAGAGGCTGGGCTGGATCCCGTAGGACAGCAAGCACCCCCTCCCCCTTCTATGGTAGATTCTAGGAACAGAGTGTATTAAATCTGGAATGGGCAAGGTAACATAAGGGAGTTCTGAATGACAGTGGCAAATGCCCCTTGCTATCTGCATATGTGGATGCGGAAGGAATCAGGGCCAGCAGTGGCCCTCTGCCTGGGATCAGCTCTGGACCCCTGGCCAATGAGGCTCTCCACCCAGGGCTGCTGGCAGCTTCTGTGGCTGGGGCTCCCCAGTTCAGCAACATCTGTGATCCTGTCAGATCAGAGAATCCGGGATAAGAGACATTTAACCTGTATTAAAATCCTGGACATATTTAGGTATTTAAAAACCGCTCAGATGGAGATTTAAAGACAAAGCTCTGCATCTTAGTTTATTAATAAAGCTGTTGTAAGTAGGACTATTAGTGATTTAAAAGTATCACTGACACTCGGACCATATATAGAGATCAAAAGGTCATATTTCAGTACTCCACCTTGCAAAGGTTGCTGACCTGGGGAAGGGATAGCTCAATGGTTTGAGCATTGACCTGTTAAACCCAGCATTGTGAGCTCAGTCCTTGAGGAGGCCATTTAGGGATCTGGTGCAAATAGGTTTAAAAAAAAAAAAGCCCATCAGGAATAGGCCCTGCTGTGAGGACAGGGGACGGGACTTGATGACCTCTGAAGGTCCCTTCCAGTTCTTCAAAAAATTAATGTCCCCATGAACTACTAACACTGCACACAATGATCCAAGATGTTACATCAGGCTGTTTAGATGACTGAGCACAGGCCACAATGATCCCTAACTATGCTGCAGTTAACACCAAGTTTACTTCCCTAGTACAGCAGGCGGTAGGGAAAGCCTCTTTCACGTGCGTCCTCAGCCATGTAGTTAGGGACCTGGACCATGGAGTCTCCATAAAATACAGACTTGATGGGTCACTTTTCGACCTTCGTCATCTGAATGCTAAAACCAAGATGCTTGAGAGGCTCATCCTTGAAGCCCTCTTTGCTGACAACTGTGCACTTACGGCACACAAGGAATCTGACCTCCAGCACATCGTCAACAAGTTTGCTGATGCCACTCGCCTCTTTGGTTTGATCATCAGCCTAGGAAAGACCAAGGTACTGTTTCAGCTGGCTCCAGGATCTGCTGCTGTCCCTGCTTCAATATTTATTGAAGGAACAGAGTTAAAAACAGTAGAGCAGTTAAGTACCTTGGCAGTGTGATAGCCAATGATGGCTCCCTTGACAAAGAAATCAATGCCAGAATCTGCCAGACCAGCCGGGCACTAGGACATCTGAGAGCGCAAGTGTTGAATCAGCACAATACCCGACAGTCCACTAAACTGAAAGTGTACAAGGCTGTAGTGCTGACCAGTCTCCTGTATGGCTGTGAAACCTGGATCTTGTACAGAAAACATATAAAACTGCTGGAGCACTTCCACACACGCAGCCTGAGGTCAATACTGCACATTCGATGGCAGGACAGTGTTACTAATCTGGAAGTCCTGGACAGAGCAGGAACCACGAGCATCGAAGCCATGATTCTGAAAACCCAGCTTTGCTGGACAGGGCACGTCATACGAATGGAGGAGTCAAGAATCCCTAAGCAACTCCTCTATGGTGAACTCTCCCAGGACAAAAGGAATCAAGGTAGGCCTCGCAAGAGGTGTATAGACTGCGTGCAGGCCAACATTGCTCAAGCTGGTTTAAAACCAGATCAGTTAGAGCAGTATGCAAAAGACCGAACAGGCTGGCGTGCTCTCGTACGACACGCGTATGACAACTTTGAAGAGCAGAGACGCGTACACCTCATTGATGCTCATGAGAGGAAGAAACCAATAGCAGCAGCTGCACCAACAGAGCCAGGACAATTGCCTTGCCCCCACCATGAACGCCCATGCCGTTCAAAGCTTGGACTCCACAGCCACATGCGAGTCCACAACCAATGAGCCTGTGCAACCTCAAGACATCGTCATCGGACAGGACAGACTACCTACAGTACAGTACAAAACTTCCCTAGTACAGCAGGGGGTAGGGAAAGCCAGATTCTCACAGATCATACCCCTGCTTGTGTGTTCTACGGTTGACTCATAGGCTGTCAGAGGAGTGAGTAGGTGAGAAACTGCCTTCAGCATCACTCCCAGCTGCAAATGGCAGAGACAGACACATTTATAAAAGGGTTCAAAGATAAGATCAATTAATACCCTGGGCTTCCATATCATAGCATCCTTCTGTCACCATAATGCTACAGACTCACAATTCCTATTACATACTACACGGAAATACCAATGGCTTGAGCATCTGGTTACTAGAGTTCAGGTGAGTTATTAAACTGAATGAAACCACTGTTCTCAGTGTGGATAATGGCTTTTTCGCAACTCTATTTTTGTAAAGTTGGCTGAGAAAACTAGCACCTATGCAAATGAAAGTGTAATTCATATGCTGCGCTAGCCAGAGAGGCTACCAGCCATGTCTGTCATGATGTTTGGGTTGATTTGCAGCACCCCTGCGTTTCCATCACTCCCCCAAAATCTGTATCATAGAATCATAGAATCCTAGGGCTGAAAGAGACCTCAGGAGGTCATCAGGTCTAGCCCTCAGCCCAAAGCAGGATTAATCACAACTAAATCATCCCTTGACTTTGTCAAGCCAGAATTTAAAAACCTCCTGGGATGGAGATTCCACCACATTCCTACATAACGGCATTCCAGTGCTTCACCACTCTCCTGGTGAAATAGGTTGTCTTAATATCTACGCTAGATGCTAGTACTGTAATTTGAAACCATTGCTCCTTGTTCTGCCATCCATCGCTACTGACAACAGCCTCTCTCCATCCTTTTTAGAGCCATTCTCCGCTTCAGGAAGTCAGAGGCTGCTATCAAATAGCCCCTCATTCGTCTCTTTTGCAAACTAAATAAGTCCAAATCCCTCAGCTTCTCCTCAGAAGTCTTGTGCTCCAGACTCCTAATCATTTGCATTGACCTCATCGTCAAAACCACTAATGCCAACGCAGCACAAGTGAATGAGGCACGGAGTGTGAAGTGTGCAGTGGGGGTTATGACTATGCTATTACGTAGACACATGCACCAGTTTGTTGCTGTACGTGCTGTGGTGTGGCGGGGCAGGTTGTTGCATTTCAAAGGTGTATCATAGTGTCCATGAGACTCCCATCACCAGCCCCGGCCCCCACCCCCTCAAACCGCATGCCCCCATACTCCCTGCCCTAGGGCTTCCCCTGCTTCACAAACAGGTTCTCCTTCCAGCTTGAGCACTACGTTCCCCCAGCTCATCCCCTGCTCCTAGACCTGCAGCCTCCTTCCAAGCCTAGAATCTCCCTACCATGTCACCCTCATAGCTTTCCCTCAACGTGCCCCTCATTACACACCATGCCCTGCTCCTCTCCTAAAATAACACCATCCCTCTCCTTGTGCCCTGGGACAACCTACCATGTCCCTCCAGCAGGACACCCCACCTCCTGCCAGCTGTGTGTAACAGACACACAAGTGCACTCTTTGCTCAGGTTTCTATTCGAGGGTAGGAGCAGGGGGAAGGAACTGCCTGCGTGGCTGGGGGTAGACCTATGAGGGACCAGCTAGGCAGTGGCAGTGGGGGCCCATAAATGAGGATTCAAAATAGAGTGGCAGGATTGGGTTTCTCACCCTACACAGATTACCCCAGACTTGGCCAAGCACTGCAGTTTCTGGATTCCTTTCATCAGAACAGAACACCCTCTGGTGGCAGGAACATCATGATGCAGTTAGACAGCAAATGTTTGCTTCCTTTAGCACAGGCAGAAACTCCACTGGCACTCTGGGGCAGGAGCTCCCACTGGGAAAAATTAGGGGGTGCTCATCTGCCACCAGCAACCAAGCTTCCCCTCAGTCCCCCTTTCAGCCAGCACATCTCATCTGCCAGGCCCTGCTTACCAGCTCCTCCCTGTGCCTCCCATGTGCTGCAAACCAGCTGGGAGAGGGGGATGCAGGGGTGCAGCATGCTGGGAGAGGCGGTAGGGAACAGGTGCAGGGGCAGGAAGAAGGGATGGAATGGGTGACTGGAGGTGGAACAGAGGCAGAAAGAAGGGAGGTGGAGCAGGGGCAAGGGTTGGGACAGAGAGTGGGTTTTGAGCACCCACTGGCTGGAGGGGAAGTCGGCACCTATAACCTTTCGGAATGAAAAATGCATTTATTAAAAATTCCCAAATTCTGCTCTCAACGGTCATGCACAGCTCCTAGCGCTTTTCTTTGTTACTTCATTTACAGAATGCATTTGAACAGTAAATAATTTACAGAATGCATTTGAACAGTAAATAATTTATCTGTATTTGACAGAACCCAGACAATTTATTTAATTTAGATATATTTACAAACTGTTACCCTGGGGCTATGGTTTCAGAGATTACAGTACCATTCCTGACCTCTTATTTTGAACAAATCAATTCCTATCACCTGGATTTAAATAATTTGCAGCTCTTATATGACTAGTAGGAACAGTAAAAATATATATTCTTGTAGCTCACAAAGGCCTCCATTTTTCTGGACAAGATACAGATATTGAAAAGAGACAATCCCTGCCCTTGAGATTTTTTTGATCTCTAATGTGCACATAATTTATTTAGCACACAATAATGCCTATAATAGCAGAAGCCATGTCTGAATAGCTCAACTTTTCACTCTGGTTGGCCTGTTATTGTCATGGACCTTCCCTGGGCTTTATTTTCTTTTCTTTCATACAACATTGTCCTTCCACATCAATGAAAGGTCAGCTTTCTACAGATAGCGATTGGTCAGTCACACCTAACAAAATTCAACAAAATCCAAATATCCATGCTAATTTTAATACAAATCAGTTCCTGAGGTTGTAATCAAATAAACCTGAGGATCAAATTTACCAGTGGATGAATTAAATGTCAGGCATTGTATAGGAATTATTTTTACAAGAGAATTTGACAAACCAAGTAAAAAAAATATACTCACAGGTCATTCCCACAGAAACCAAGTGGGAGAGACAGTAGTTTTAAATTGTGAACATAGACAACCACATTATTTATAATTTCTTCTGACCTAATCCAGGTTTAGGAGTTTCTTTAGTCTATGTAATTCTTTGGCTCCACTGATGACACTGATAATTCCAGGCACTTCAATGAAGCTATGGTTCAACCTTAAACTCAGAGTACAAACTTGTTTTGTTTTTTATATTAGTTATTATGATTCCAATCTTTAGTTTGAACAAAATGTTTATCCAGGTGACAAAATGCTCTGTAGCTGTTACCTACAGTTCATTCTTTGACATACAGACTCATAGAATCATAGTCAGTAGTTTACCCAGTTCCTTTCTACATCCACCAAATTAAGTCAATTTCAAGATAAACCCTTCTGAATTTCCTCACTGGGTAATAATTCTTAATACCAAAATAATACAGTTCTTCTGTTCTTCAGAAATATGTACAATTTTATATTACTGAGAAAACTAAATTACCAGAGTTCCCAGGACACAAAGTTCATCCCTTGTGAGATAACTTGCTATACAGCCTTATCCAGTGTTTTTTTCATGCAACTAAAAAGTCACTGGCTATGTCTAAACTAGCCCCCCTCTTCGAAAGAGGGATGCTAATGAGACACTTTGGGATATGCTAATGAGGCACTTCCATGAATATGCAGTTCCTCATAAGCATAATGGCAGCCACAGCACTTTGAAAGTGACACTTTCGATCGTGTGTGGCTCATCGACATGGGGTCCTTTTCAAAAGGACCCCACACACTCCAAAATCCCCTTATTCCTATTTGGTTACAGGGGGGGACCAAAAAGGACCCTGTATAGACCAGCCGCATGCAATCAAAAGCAGCACTTTCAAAGTGCTGGGGCCACCATTATGCTAATGAGGTGCTGCATATTCATAGAAGTGCCTCATCAGCATATCCCAAAGTGTCTCATTAGCATCCCCCTTTCAAAAGGGGGGAGGCTAGTGTAGACATAGCCACTGATTTATTTCTCTTAATGAGAGTATCCCGTGAAATATTTTTACACAGTTTACAGTCATGAGAATAATCCTCATGAATCCACTTCATACAAGAGATGGGAAGTCACCCAGACAGTGATAAGATTTTTTTTTTTAAGTTAACTCCTGTTTTATATGGTTATACATTTTCTGAATTCTTTCTTGCTAGGAAAAATGTCAATCTAGAAACACAATGTACAATTCAAATTAAGTGTCTACGGCACTATATCTGCAACTACTGGCCTCACTATGCAGTTAAAATTGCAAGCACTATTCCACTCCAATATAGTGATTGATACGCTGTTGGCATTTAGTTGGCAAAGGTGATTTCTAAGCATGACAGTCCCCCAGCCATTTTGTACTGCACATCAAAAGTGAAATCTACAGTGTGAATCAGAGAGAGGAATTTTGCTCACACATTGCCTTGGACCAAAAATAATTCTTCTTCACGAAGAAAGGAGTTCTCCACTCAGAGCTTGTCTACATTTACCAGTGGATTGACACTCCAGAGAACGATCTCCTGGGGGTCCATTTAGCAGGTCTGGTAGGGACCTGCTAAATCAACCACTGATTGTGCTCCCATCGACCCCAGTTCTCCACAGGATCATGAGGAGTTAGGGTAGTGGACGGAAAGTTTCTCCCTCAACCTCCTGCAGTGGGGCCACAGCGGTAAGTTGAACTAAATTATGTTGACTCCAGCTACACTACACACTTTGCTGCCTAGTGTAGATCTGGCCTCAGTTCAGCAATACAGATCTTGCCTGTAATACTATTCTCTCCCTACAGACTGGAACTATCCATTGACAGCAATGGAAATGTCCGCACAACCAAGGAGATTGGAATATTGGACCCATGTGGGCTTCAGGGGAAAATATGCCATGCAGAAACAATATGGAATTAAAAATTAATTTGGACAGAGCATGAGAAGCAGTGGGGCTGTTCCAAAGACTGCGAAAGTTATATACCAACATTAATGCAATGAAGCCAAATGACCATCTTTGCAAGCAGTTCCTTGGTTCCAAACTCTAGTATCTAGAGCACTTGCTAGGATCTCACTGTAGGACCTCAGCTTGCAGGGTTCCATACCTTTCAAAAAGCAGCACATAGGAAAAGCACTTGGATCAAAAAATCTTGCTATTTTCATCTCATAGAACTTCCAATGACTCGTCCCTTCAGCAACAGCTGCTGGGATCATCCTTGGACAGGAAGGATTTGTGCACAGCCTCCTGCACAAGATTATGATGTAATTTAAACTCTGCCACGAACTTCGTTCAAACAGCACAAACCATTCAGACAAGAGTAACTCTCATAGGGATCCTTTCAGAATAACTTTCTATTCTGATATTACGCCTGACATTGTTTGATTACAGAAAACATCACCAGTCTAATGATAATCCAACAGACACTTGACCTGTAAAGCATTCTTCCATGCAGGAACATTAGCCTGGGACTTGGAAAATCCAGGTTCAATTTCCCACTCTATCAGACTTTCTGTGTGATGGTGGGCAAGCCACTGGGTCTCTCTGTGCCTCAGCTTCCATCTGTAAAATTAAGATAACAGCATGGGGCAGAGATTTGTGGTGTGCCTATTGCTGTGGTAATGGGGAGGACAGAGAAAGCTGTGAACAGTGATGTCTGAGTGGTTCAGTGATTTTTTAAAATGGAATTTAGGAGTTAATCTGCAGTTAGCTCTCTAAGAAGATTCACAACACTCCATTTTAAAAGGGCCAAAGCCTTTTGCCTGGACATAACCTAAGGACAGGGGCTGTGTGGAAGGGGAACTACACTGGGATTGAGAAGAGAGGTTATAGGGCCACTCTGCCACTTCTGCAAACTCAGGGCTCCAGAAGCTGTTGCACTCATACACACAAGGAAATTGGCTGGTACAGTAACTCAGTTTTTACTATCCTACAACACCATTGAAATCAAAAGAGACACATAAGCAGAAACTAGAGCAATGCAGTGGTAAATCTGGTGCCATCCTTAGTTTATTTTGTCATGCAGAGGTGTTGCACCTAATATAACAGAGAGAAAAATCACACTTTGTGCGTAACTTGGATTCACTGGTTTGGGTTAAGACCATTTCAACCTCTACTCTGACTTTCCGAGTGAAGGTTTAAGAGGGACATGCAGCTTGTTTCAGCTTTCAGCCAGACTGAATCCAGGTCCAGCTTTCTGAAGGTGACAAGCCTTTATTATAGCTCAGAGCCACATGGCAATGCTCAGCCTGTCCACATTTATTAGCTGTGTTACTGAGACAGCAATAGGGCAGAGCTCTGAAGGTATCGCACCTGGTATCATTTGATTAGAGAAAACTTTGCCAGTCTCTAATCCAACACACACTTAACCAATAGAGAATCTGGTAACCAAAAGGCTTAATCTGAAAAGCAATCAAAATTCTATTTGCCAAAAATATTTATATTAGCTGTGAAAGCCAAAGTCTTCAAAAGAGCTAATTGGAGAGCTCCCCAACAGTCTCTCTGCCAGTGTGCAAAACGCTCAGACACAGCATCATCCATCACAATGCTCTGCTGCATCATTACAGACTGTTTAGTGTTCAAAATGCAGGACCAGTTATTTGTAAGGCCTCAAAAATCTGGAAACTTTAGAGCGCAGCAGTCGAATAAAGGATCGAGGGAACATCTCTCTGGACTCCTGTGCTGTGTACTTGAAGTAGTTCTGTGGATGTGCCAGGACATCAAACAATGCCTTTATCAGCTTCTTATCCTAAAAAGGGTAAAGCAGAGTTTTTACTGCCAAAGCACAGACTAGTTACAGTAAGAGTCACTGACACTTAAGCATCGATGATGCTATAAGACAGTTTGAATGGATACAGTAGCTGGCATATATTACTTTCCAGCCAGTAACATAGGCTCTTAGATCTGCACAGCTGGAGTGAAATCCTGGTGTAATCTTGCCACTGACTTCAACAGAGCCAGGCTTTTACCCCAGGTCTTTATTTCAATACTCGCAGATCCAAGCAAGTACAGAAAGCAGAGGATAGAGTTGAGTTCTGACAGGTGGAATGTGCTTTTGGGGTGAAATCCACTCCACTTGCCTGAGCATCTGGGCTCTGTACAAGGTGGAGCATGATTTGTGTCAGAGAAATGAAATTGGCCTCTCCAGTACAGGACTGACAACTGCAAGGCCCTCGCTCCCACCTTCAGGGCTGCTACCCTGTGAGCTGAAATAGCAGCCATTGTCCCTCCACCCCAGCTGTGCAGGGCATTGGATTCAAGCAGATGGGAACTTATGCTGCCTCTCCTAGTTTGCTCCCACTGCAGCCTTCCAAGGCTGCCTATGTGATGTCAGCCAGGAGCATCTTTTCCTGGAGCTTAAAAAGAGATGCACAGGGCCTCTTGTGCAGCAGCTCTACCCACAGTTACCCTGGGCACGTGCTTCTCTGATGCTGAGGCCTGGGAAGCCAGAGCATGCATTGATTTAGCACTTCCCTGCAGAGGTCTGCATTTATTAACTAGCATAGAGGACTTGGGAGGCATTGAAGATGCGGACAGAGACGGCACAAGAGAAGGCCTCAGTGGGGTGAACTCTGTATGGGGAAGTAGCTTCACTAGCACAGGAAAGTAAAATTTACAATTCTGGATTAATTTCTCCATTAATTCTCAGACCAAAGATTTGAAAGAGGAAGTTTACCTTGAGTATCTCTTGATGATTTTCAGATGCATACAGTCTACCATCCCGAACTATGTCCTCTATTAGCTCCTGGTAATCCTCTTTTGGGGACACATGATAAAATCATTTGTCAGATTCAGTTGCATAATCAATAAGAATTACATTCTTCCCTTAACACAAGCGAGCCACTGCCCACAGGATGGCAATGAGAGAAGTGGTGCGTGCGTAGGTTCAAATTAGCCATCTTTGGCATTGCAGATGACCTTCTCTAACTACACTGTACTATGTATTACAAGAACCCAAGCTGAGCTGCTCATCATTAATCTGGCAAAGGCAAGAGAAAGCCTAGGACAGCCCTATGTACTGTAACCAAGTGACAAGCTTCAAACTCATTTTGTTGCTACAGAAATCTACACAAAAGCCATCTGTATCTTCTTCTGCCTTCTTTATATAATAATCAAAAACTTTCTTAAACAGAACCTACAGTTGATCCAAGCAAGATAAAATAAATAAATAAAAGCAATAAAAGGAGGAAACTCCAAGCTACTGGCAAGGTCGGCCCAACCAACAGATTACGCATGGTTGAGAAGACGCTGCAGCCCACACCAGAGAGCAGACTTCTCCTAGTGGTTGCCCAGCACTGCTCCAGAACCTCGCAGGCTTTGATAGAGGCTGATGTGTGGAGGCGCTCCACTGCCCCCGAACATCAGCCTCTATCAAAGCCTGTGAGTTTTTGGGCAGTAGTGGCAACCTGCGTCCCACTGGGGTTCCACCTGTGGCCCGCGGACCCCCAGGTTGCCCCCCTCCTCCACATGTCTCTAGCGCATGAGGTCACCTTGAGCCCCACCCTTGCCCTCTCAGAGCTGGAATATGACAAATAGCTCATTTGTCACCTTCCAGCCCTGGGAGAGAGGGGACAGAGCATGAATCAGGCAATTCATGTGCTCTGGAAGTGGTGGAAGAGAGGGAGAAAGGTGCAGGGATCAGGTGCCCCAGTGTGTGAGATGCGCGTGGGGCAGGCGGGAACCACAGGCTGCTGTGGCTCACTCGCCCTTCGCAGTTGCCCATCCCGGCCCTGGAGACACTCCGCCCCCAGGGATCTCTTAGCTCTGCTCCTGTGCTGCCCTCTGGTACCCCTCCCTCCTTCCTCTCCTCTCCCTGGCAGTTTCACAGGCAGGGTGGCTCATGGCACGTTCTGTGCGTCACTCACCATACACGGCCTTTTTAAACCACAGCAGCTGGAGCGGGTTCCCATCAGCTGCTGGTTCTCAGTTACCAATCAGTGCAGTTCTCTTTGACATTAATGGGGCACTGACATGGACGTACAGCACAATTTGAAGGCATAGGGTCAAAAAGCGTATTCACAAAAGGGCTCCAAATGAAGAAGAGAGTCCAAACAGACCATGTCAGAGCAGGCAGTTGTTGAGGAGCTTACACAGCAGGCAATAAAGCCTCTGTTCTCTTTCCTTTGGAGAAAATGTAATCAGACCCCAAAGATCACATGCTGGATAAGGTCTCACCCCTGCAGCAGCTCCAGTGGGCTGGGTAAAGGGGCCTGGACTGGCATCAAGAGGCTCTGAAAGCACCAGATCAGCAGGAGAGGATTCCAAGGACTGACCCACTACAAGCCCTGGTGTATAGGCATATTAGCGCCAGAGCTAGGAGGAGAGTCCCCATAGTCTAGGTCACCTGCAAGTGTCATCAGCTGGTGCATGCTGTGGAGCAGCCACAGAATTATAGTAGCTCTTAGATGCCGCTCAAATAATTTATTCTGGGGGCCACTGCAGTCCTCAGAGCAACCCCAGATGTCGAGAGGTATAAAGGGGTCTTAACACCAGCTTAGCTCCCTGGCCAGTCAGATAAGCACAGCAACAGATTTTTTTGTCACTGATATACTGATTTTACAATGTATAAGCATGCAAAAGCTTTGTCGGCTCAGGTGTAAAGTGTACTAAAAAGAAAGACAAAACGGATTCTAATAGAAGTAAAATCAGTCAAACTCAATGCTTTGATTGTCTCACTTTAGGAAATACTCCTAAAATTGTGCAGGCAGGAGCCCTGGGAATAGCAACGCTATAGCAGACAGGGCATTGCTTTTTCTGCAATGCTCCAAGTTTCTACAGACTTATTGCATTCTAAGTCAAAGAGCGGAGTATTCAGGGAACAAATCACATCCAACTCTGTTTGCTTATCCAGAGATCAGTATTTGGATGCCAATTTAATACAGAAGATTATTTACTGTTACTATTGTAATAATCTATTGCAAAAGAGCCTCTTTTCTTTGCAGGTTTGTCTTTTACTTTGTTATGAAATTAGCCCACCCCCGCCCCTCAGGCTCTATAACACCTCCTAAAATGTTCAAACAACAGTGCGTCAGCAAGCCCAGGGCTTTGTATGCTCTGGTATTTGTGCCACTTCAGCAGTGCTTGCGTAGCATTAATGGAAGCAGCAGCCTGAAGTTTTTGAGCCATCTGGTGTCTGAGCTGAGTTTGACAACACAGCGATAAAAATGCCAATGGCCACTCAATGCTAACATTCACATGGCCCTCACGTTCAGCCAGTAGTATCAGTACCCCAGACTGGAAGAGCTGTTAACAGGTCCATCAGCAGGCCTGCCAATGAGAGGGGTGCAAAGGGGATAGTAACACAGAGACCCAGATTTTCAAAGGGACCTGGAGCTCTGGCCTCCACGGCTGCTATTTCAACAAGAGCAGCGGTTGGAGCTCCAGTCCCATTTGAACTGCCACACCAGCGCCAGTCTGTGCGGCTGGGGGGAAGTCCGGGCAGCACTGAAGGCTGACTGCCCTAGGCCACACCCCTTCTGCCCTAGGCCACACCCCCTTCTAGGGGCACAGAGCCAGGTTCCCCTTCCATGTTACCTTGGACACTGCCATGTTGGCCCTGCTGTGCAGTTTTATAATGTGCTCCACTTACACTGCAGAGATTGAAATCTTGAGGATCCCACTGAAATATTCTACATTACTTATCATCTCTTAACAGCCACTTACCATCATACGTTACATAAGGCACCTGGAATCCTTTGGCACTATTCCCTTCATTCGACTTGAATTGGATCCACAGTTTTTTAGACCTAGACGTGAAAGCTACAGGGCGTTCATAGGTTTGGCACGTTTCATATGTGGTCACAGAATTGGAAGAAGCTTCCAAAGAAAACGTACAACAGTCAGCTGTCAGACAACTCTACACATTACTTAGTGACTAAAAAACATGTTGAACTTACCATGGAAAAAAATTATTTTAAAGTAGGAGGATAACCAGAATAAAACAAGTTACATAAGTGCAGTTTCTCCTCATCTGCAAGCATTTGTGTGCTGCTTGTTTTGGGCAATAGAAAAAGCTAAATCCTCCTCTGAGCTACTGGAGGCCAACTTCCATCCTGAGAGAGTCTATTTGAAAGGACGACTGCAGTTATTAGTTGTAGTATTTTAGGGCTCTTTATACAGAAAATTCATCTGGCTTCTGGAGGTGCCATCTCCCAAACAATGTGTCATCTGGCAGTGAGGCAGGCTGACCTAATCAGGAGACAGCCCAACATCTAGCAGTATGTCTCCATAGCAAAAAGCTGTGCATTTTCAACAAACCAAACAAGCAGTCCTGTAGCACTTTAAAGACTAACAAAGTAATTTATTAGGTTTTTAAAGTGCTACAGGACTGCTTGTTTGTTTTGTTAGAATACTGACTAACACAGCTACCTCTCTGTTACTATTCAATGTGCATCTTCAAGTCTACCTGAGCTAGTCTGAAGCCAGATAGACCAGGTAACAAGCAATGGAGACAGTGTAGCATAGGTAATAGAAGCTCAGCATAGACCCTGAACAGGTGTCATAGTTGCTTGCTCTATCAGAAGCCTGCACTGTGCTGCGTTCACTCTTATTGTTACCTGCTCTAGGTGGATTCACTAGACCGTGGATAGGTCAGCTTCTACTGCACAGACATACCCTAAGTGTAGGCACAGAGAAATCAAAGCTGCAGGATTTGTGGAGTTTGTTGGCAGCATGCTCATGTCCTATCTCCATAATCCTTTAACAGAACTACATCAATGCCCAGTTCAAACTTTTTATCCATCTGAGAGGTGTTACTGCAGCCCTACAGTAGTCCTACGAATGGCTTGTGTGGGGTGACATCCAGGGAGTGACTGGTCAGTGCAGGCTCTGTTTCTTCTCTTTTCTGGGTGACAAGCAGTCGGTAAGAGGGAATCTGCCACCTTAAACCCTGTGAAGCAAATGGGAAGTTTGTCCTACCCTTACCATAGAACTTGGCCCCATAGTTATTGTCATAAAACTTGTCTTATTTTCTTCTAGATTTTTAAAATTGCTTGTGAAACATGCCATCACCATAAACTGAAATGTTGTCCCCATAGAACATGAACATCATAGACTCAGAAATGAAGGGGTGAAAGGGGACCGTTGAGGTCATTATGTCCAGCCAATCATGCCCAGAGGCAGAACCAAGTAAGCCTACACCATCCCTGACAGATATTTGTTCGACCCATTCTCAGAAACTTTCAGTGACAGGAATTTCACAATCTCCCTTGGAAGCTTATTCCACAGCTTAACTACCTCTATATTGAAAAAGCTTTTCCTAAATATCTCATTTAAATCTCTACTGATAAAGCATATTCCTGTCCATCCCACCTTCAGTGGGACATGGAGAACAACTGATCACCATGCTCTTTGTAACAGCCTTTAACATATTTGAAAACGATTATCAGGTGATCTTTAACTCAAGACTACACAAGCCCAGATTTTTTTTAACCTTGCCTCACAGGTCAGATTTTTCTAAACCTTTAATCATTGTTGTTGCTCTCCTCTGGACCCTTTCCTGTTTATTCACATCTTTCTGAGAGGGTGGCACCAGAGTTGGACAGCACTCCAGTTGAAGAGTGCAGAGCTGAGTGAGACAATTATCTCCCATGACTTAAATGCAATACTTCTATAAATACACCCAGACTTTTCCACAGCTGCATCACACTATTAACTTTCAGTCCATTTCTGATCAACTATAACTTCCAGGTCCTTTTCAGCAGTACTACCACCTAGCCACTTACTCCCTGTTTTGTAGTTGGGCCTTCAGTTTTGTACTTTGTACTTCCTGTTTTCCATCTTGTAGCCTGGCACAAGTGACAAGGGCCCCCAGTCTAGATGGCATTAGTATTCAGTCCGGTCCAACCTGGTCAGAGCTCACCACCTAGAGGTAAAAGCATCCAGAACTCTCCACCACTCATTAACCCCTGCAAAGACTATAAGAAGATTTTTCCAAAAGGTCAATGGCATGTTTCAAATTTAGGCCTTCAATTCATTTGGACCGAATTCCACACAATGATGCTGTTAGAAAAGATTCCAAATTCAGTTTCAAATGAAACCTATTGCTCTACTCTTCAGAGCTAAGTTTCAGATGACTGGGTTTTAGCTTATGCACACGAAGTGGAATAAGCACACTTCAGTACTGACACTGAGGTCCATTGGAAAGGAAGACACTATGGTTTGGTAGATATTTCAGACTTACAACTTTTTCGCATCACCAGGTAGTCTCCACATTCATCTTCTATTGGCAAATATATTTCTGGAACCACAATCAAAATGCGGCGCTTAGGAGGTGGATTTATATTCCATGTACATTCAACATTTGCAGGATAATTCCCAGGGTAGTTTGGGGATTCTACATATCCAGTGAAATCTCCAAGTTCACCTCCGCAGCGTCTGTCTGAAAAAGGCACATGTCACCCAGGGCTGGAGTAGAAGTAAAGGGATATCTGTAGCCTTCTCTAGAGTCACTGTTAGCAAGAGCAACAGATATCTGAACCCATTGCTGTTTGTGCATGAAACCCCTCTGTCCATGGCACATCAAACTGGTCCCTATTTGTGCCTTTGTTTCTTTAAACAGCATGATCAAGGCTGAAAAATTAAATTAGGAACAGAACTAACTACTGAGGAAGAAGGTGGCTGTGAAGCGTTAGCCACTTGCAAAGGAAATGTAAAACATGACCCTACACATTGCGGTAATGTTTTTATGCTCAGCTTTACACTGGGGTAAGTAGCTACACAGGGTGTAACGTATAGTGAATTCATATATACAGTCCCCAGCTCAGGCACTGTGTCTGCAACAGCTTATGACAGAGTGACTTATCCATTCAGAGGGTGCAGTGTGCATACCACCTACACCAGACCAGCTCTGTTAAGTTTATTGCATTCTCTACAGCTGCAACCTTTTGTCTATATGTAGATGCAGTTATCAGAAGCAGATATTTATATAGCCAAAGTTTCTTCAGAGAATTCTCTCTTCTTCTCTATCTTAATTTTTGCCCCACCCCATCCCCCCGCCACCTCACCTTCCCACAATGCAGCCACTAATATTCAGAACCTAGCAGGGACTCCCTCCAGGGCCTGCTCTGTAATACGCCAGAGAGGTTACTGTTAAGGAGCCCTGTAGCGAGGTGATGTGGCCTCTCCCGACTCAGAAGTGGAGGAGGCCACTCAGAGACCCTGATGGGAGGGCCCAGAGCCGGAACACCTGTGCCCCACCCCTCAGAAGGTGGCGCCTGGAGCCAGAAGGGCCGGGGCAGGGCTCGAGGCTTATTAAAGGCCTGGTCTCCAAGCAGGGCGGAGGGCTCTGACCAGGCTCCTGGGGGGGACCCGCCGCCATCACTGGCCTGTCAGTGAGAGCTGGCCCCCCAGCATCACCTGGGCAGCCACAGCCAAGCCTGCTGTTGGGCCTGTACCCCGAATTCCTGGATCTACCAGGGCCCTCATGCTGGTGGAGGGCCCCTCCCCCAAGGCTCTGCCAGGACGAGAGAGACAGCCTGTGGCTAGTTACCCTGGGGTTCCAGAGGAGCACGGTCCTGGAGTCCTGCCTGACACCCGCAGCGCTGAGGCCTCTGACCATCTGGAGCCCCCCGGTCCTGCCACTGGTGGACTACCCGAACTACGTGGAGATGTCTGACTGGCTGGATCTACCAAGGGCTATCTACCTGGAGGAGACCCACCAGCCTGGACTGGTGGACCAAGCCGACTGGTACCCAGCGCTGAAGGAGGTGGAGGTAGGAAGTGGCCCGGGGAATGCTCCCCCTGACACCATGGTGATGTGTTGCGGCCTGGATCCCCACTACCAAGCTCAGGGTGAGAGCAATCATTAGGGCCCCGGGCCGTGAAGCAGTGGAGTGGGAGGGCCTGTGTCCCCCTACCCCACCTCCCTGGAGGGGCAACCCCTCGCCTCTCCTAAGCCACTCTGCTTGGTGGCTAGTTATTTGCCTGATGCCCCACCTGAACTGAGGGCTGGGCTCCCCAGCGATTTGTTTGCCTGTTGCCCCGCCCCTGAACTGAGGGCAGGATTCCCACCTGTGGCCCTGCCCTGAACCAAGGGCTGGGGCTCTAAACTGCCTATCTGCCTGCTGCCCTGCCCTGAACTGAGGGCTGGGCTTTCTACCTGCGGGCTTGCCTCCAGCCATCCCTTAAAGGGGGCAAGGCCCCAGGGTTGGCCAGACACGGAGGGGCAAGCTGTGTCGACCTGCGCCTCCTGGAAGAGGCAACTGCCATGGGCCAAGGTCGTTACAAGCCCAGAGGGCAGAGCAAATTGCCTGAGCGGCATTTCTCCATCCTGCTAGCCCAGGGAGAAAAAAAAAATGAGACTAGGAACCCAACCAAATCGCTCGCATTACATGGCAAAGCTGAGATCTGCCAGCAGTATCCAAGCATGTCCCAGCACTCATGGGTTTAATCTCTCTCAAGCGCTGACTGGCGAAACACTACTACATGACTCATTCATAGGGCTGGGCGCCTCATTGTGTCATCTGGGGTGTGACTCCCTACGGTATAATCAGGTATTAATCCAGTGACTTCCCTGTGGTTATGCCCACTTGCAGCAAAGCAGTATTCAATCCCCTAAAACTCTGATTTTGGATGCCAATTTCCCTGGCCGCCTTCACTTGTAATGGACTGAGAAATCCATTTGTGATACTTACTTTTACACTGTGTTATGTTTGTTGATCCATCAAAATCAGTAGTGGTGTTTCCAGGACATGAAATACAATGATTTTGACCAAACTCAGGCTGGTAGGTCCCAACTGTGCAGCGAATACACCGGTGTGTTGTAGTATTATAAAAATGGCCAGGTGAACATTGAACTGTAAGGGTGTACAAACATATAGCACAGTTACAAAAATTGCCATTTTGACACTAGAAAATATGTATGATTTGTGCATGTTTTTATAGTGCTTTTTAGAATGTAAGTAAATAACTAATGCTACACTTGTATGGAGCTTCAGCAATGATATGAAGGTATATTAGGATGACAGGCTCCTTACTGCATTTCCAATAAAACAGCACTTTTTGTGAGACTACAAATATAGCTCATGGTGCCACACACAATTTCCTGTCCAGAAGTGAGAAACAGCAAACAAAAAGAATGTCTGTCTATCAACGGAGTGCAAGGTAGAGGAAAGAGAGCGAGAGAAAGATAGTGAGAAAAAACTTTTCACTGAAAGGCCTAGCCCTGATGTTTTACACATGGCAAATCAAATGTGTACACATATATCAACTGAACAACTCTGACACTTATTTATACTGTGTAGTACCATACTACATGAATAGTCATACAAAAAGTCATTGTCTAGTGTGGCACTACTCACTAGGATGAAGGGAAGCAGGAGTTGGCCCTTCTTGGTTTATACATTTGTATTTGCAGGTCTTATGCAATCTTATGCAATAACTAATGACTATATTAATGTATACTCCCATTACAACTCTCTTATCAACTCTTTTATGGGATACAATGATCTATATCAGAATCACTCATTATAATCCGTCCCCCAATTACATTTGTCTCCTGAACTTGCCGTAGGAAGGTGGGGCAAAATCCTGAATTGGACCTACATCCCAGACATCCTCATCAAAATAAATTTTGATTACTGTTTGCAAAAAAAAATGCTGCTTACATTACACTTGATTGTAATGCACATTGCATTGTGCTTTTAAAATACCATCAGCACAGGATTTTCATTGTAAGTCACAAATGTTGGCGCTCAAGTGCCAACTTTGTGGGACCTCCCCTAATTCAAGGGGTTTTTTTGGAGGCCGGGAAGAGGGGGTCACTTCTGACCCAAGTGCTGCCCATTAATCTGGCTCCAGAGAATCCCAGCCAATTCCATTTTTAGTCTGGTCATAAAGGACTCCCTTCTCACAGGAGCTGGACAATGGTTCTGATGGTTGTGGATCTGTCTCTCACAACTACTGCTCCATAGCCAGGCCCTGGGTTCCTTAATCCACTTCTCTGGTTTCTAGTCAGCACATAATTAATGTTCTAGCCACTCTGGGGTACTGTGGCCTCTGTGATTCGGTGCTGCTCAGATTGTGATTTCTGTATGCCTGCATTCTGCTACTGAGGGGATCATCTTGCCACCAGCCATCACACAGAGACAGTCAGCTCTCCTTTGCCTTTGAGAAGAAAACCTGGGTTTTCCTGTGTTCTTTTCTATCTGTCTTTAAGGGTCATGATGATATCATTGACCAAGTCCAAGATATCTGCCAGACCATCCAATAGTCCCAAAATGCCAATAAACTTGAGATGTGAGTTATCACACAACCTGAGCTGGGGCACCGCACTCAACAGTAAGAATGTTGGCAGACAATAGCATGAAGAGGGGATGTACTTTGCCCTTTTAAACTTTAGGGTTTGTAGCAACAGGGACTGTTTTTGTCTCTCAAAAAAACCCTGCAGTCCACCATCCTGTTTCTTGATCTTACCTTTTGTCTCACAGTCCTGAAACACCGATGCACGGCTGTATTTTGTCACCAGGCCTCCTCCACATGGAAAGCAGGATGTCCGGCCAGCTTCAGGTTGAAACGTTCCAGAGGGACATGGCAGACAGGGCTTGAAGCCATCAGAGGAATATTCACCCAATGAGCACTGACCTAGAGGATGGAAACACACACAAACCTGAATTTGAGGGAAGCTGTATCTTGGCTGAAAACATATTATGCACCCACTCCTCAGCTTGGGGCCAATTGTCTGAAGATCTGTCCATGAAATATAGAAGTCTGAAAGTTAATGGTACAAAGCCTAGTTTGAAATAAAAATCTCAATAATTTACAGGCTTTAATATGATGATGTTTGGAAAAAATGGTTCTATATTTGCTACATATTGCCTCGAATTTGTAAGACAACACTATAGCCCTTTTCCCTTTGTCCTGAAAATTGACATGAAAAATGACCTGTTATTTTGCACCCATTTAATTTCAGCCCTGATTGCCTGCACTGCACATAAATCTCTCTTTGGGCCTGTGACACAAGCAATCAAGCAAGGGAAGCTACGATACGATTCATGGCAGTACTCCAAAACAAAGTTCCTTTCTGATCCACATGATTTCACAGCAGGGATGCCTGGTGAGCTGGAACCCCCCTGATTTTATGGAGCAGGAATTAGGGCCCAGCACTTGCAATTCCAGCATAGTGCTGGTCCCCCTGCTTGCTGTAGCTTTTTTCATTTCAGTGTAAGCAAGAGGCAGCATCTGGCCATGGAAAGTTGCCTACTGTAGTATCAAAATGGACACTGACAAGTTCATAAACATTGATGAATTCTTCAGTGAATCTGCTGTGAAGAGTTACAAATGTCATTTCCCATTAACAGCATTTTTAAGTTCTATAGCTGCCGATTATGTAGACCCTCCTGTAGGGGTGACTGGTGCCTGTGGGAGGAGCAGGTGCAGGATGGCCACCTAGAGGGGCAGGAAGGGACATGCGGGGGCACCCTATTTAGCAATTAAAATTTTGGTGGGGGCATAGGGGGCAGCGCATCTCCCAGCTGCTACCACAAGTCAACTCTGCTCTTCTGCAATTGTGTTAATGAACTCAGAGTACATAAACTGTGTGGCTGAGCTAATCTAGCACTCAAAATACAAGTGGCAAAAACCCAGATTTTGTAGAATTCAGAATTTATTTTTATTCTGTTAGATGATTAATGACAACAATTATTACTGCATCACCCTAAAAACCCAGTCCAGATCTGGGGTTATGCTGCACTGCATACCAACACGTACAAACCCTTAGACTCTGGATCTTTGATATTATCTGTACTGTGAATTGCTTTACTCGGCTACACTAGGAAGGTAGGATTTAACTCTTGGAACTGATTCTCTACAGACCCTGAGGATCCTTTATGGAAACCTCTGAAAAAAAATCCATCTTCAAAACCTGTAGTAAGCAATTAATTTTAACAACAGTAGTTAGTAATGACACTGCTCTGGATGGCCCAGAACACTGCTGTGGTTGTTCAGTCACACTGAGAAATTCTGCCCATTTAAAGAGCTGTTGCAATAATAAACGGTTGTTAGCTTTAGTTTATACTTCCATTAAGTCATTTAGTGAGCATCTTTTTTGTTAGGAAATGAAATTGGCCATTGTTTCATCTCAAAATATTTGACTAACAACTTAAAGGGCAATAACTACTGGTCATGATCAATTATGAAGGATGTTGTTTACAGCTACAAATTCAGGTTTAATAGTGAGCTTCTCTTTATCTTATTATAAGCAGCAGGTACAGTGGTACTATCCAGCTCATTACTGAAAGTGAAGGAAGAAAAATATCATCTTAATTCTTCACTCTATGCATGGCTATATATTTATTTGCTCCTGGTTCTTTTCAAGTCCCTCTTTATTCTACAGCTATTTCTGTGGCTCTCATTTCTGTAGTGTCAGAGTCCCGCAAATCTCAATGAATTGAGCCTTGGAACTTCCCTAAGAGGTTAAAAAAAATACTATTTACATTTTAGTGACAAGAAAAATAAGATGCAGAAGTACAGTAAATTTTTTCATATCTGGCAACCCAGGGACTGGGAGGTTGCTGGATATTCAAATATTCTGGATAATAGAGAGATACCCCTAGTAATGTATAACACTAAAGGAAAACAAGATTACACATTAAAAAACAAAAATGCACGCAGAGTACTTTATTTACCAACAACAACTGTAGTACTGTACACTGTAAACTTATACTGTGTTTGCTGTATTTATTTGTATTTACTTTCACTATACTGTACTTGTGGAAAAAGTAACTAAAATTTACTTATTGTTAAAATGCTGATTATTTGAGAGTCCCAGATATGAAAGAGTTTACTGTAGTAATGGTAGCAAGGTTCATTTTGAAAAGCAGCTAGCAAAGTTAAACACCCAGTTTTGATGACCACTTTCGAAAGTCAGGCTAAGTCAGTTGCCAAGATCACTAAGGAAGTCTGTGGCAGACACATGTGAGACGGAACCTGGATCTCCTGTATTTCAGCTCCTTAGCCTAATTGTGAGAACATCTTTCCTCTTCAGTGCCTCTCTTTTAAGAGGTTTTCTGCTGAAATTATGTTAGTGGTTTAGTTTTTAAAAAAAAAAATCAGGTATGGCCTATTTTCGGATTTTTCTTAGATCTCTGGCTTCACTCTGTCTGCCCCCTTGATCACATAACACCCCAACTCAATCTTTAGATATGCAGAGAAACTCAGTAACAGCCTATGCACACATCCTTAGGGCAGAAGCTAGGCCCTGAGATCCCACAACATGTGTGAACACGCAGAATATCTGAATGAAATCTATTTTACTGGATCGCTCTCTCTCAGTAACTGCCATCTGCATATTACTTATCTTGAGAAAAATCAATTGGTTTGTATTTATAGGCTGTAAACCTCACTGTGAAGGAAACTGAGTCGAAGTCAACATTTCAAGATCACATATGAAAAGTATGGAAATTTTGAGTCTTAGCTGCGACTCCTTTTTTTGACTTACTTCATTGTTCTCAGGTAGTGCAGGGGTCTCTGAGTGCTGTTGATTTTACAGAGCACACATGGTACTGTTAAGGAGACAGAAGCAGGGAGCAGCAGCAGCAGCTTTTCTGTGCCTTTGCTACCTCTGTAGGGTATACCAGCCTTACCTCCACATTTGGATATATCACGAGCTCCAGATAATTTTTGGTTTCCCAGGTTCTGTGGACTTGGGCAAAGTTTACAAGTTATTTGTCCTTCCCCATCTTGGTATGTTCCATTAGGGCACAAAACACAGAGTTCTTGTTGCCCGTCATAGTATGTTCCAACACTGCAGCTAACTAAGGACAGGAAAAAAACATATGGGTCACCAGCATTCACTTTACATTCTTCAAAACCAGCGAGTTTAACTGGCAAGTACCAGCTCGCTGAATGACGTGCAGATTGATGTCTTGCATCTCTAAGGCAAAGCCACTACAGGGTGTACCTCCCTGATCTAGCACTCTCAGGATCTGGCCAGTCCTGAACCAGGGAATTTGCTGAGCAGCCGGGAAGGTCAATACCAACCCCTCTGCTACTACCTGCAGGGCTCCACTCTGGCCACAGCAGAGGGGCTGGCATTAGCCAAGCAGTGATGCGGTGGTGCAGGGTGGCTGCACAATCCCATGAGCTCAAGGCACGCAGCTGCCAGGCTGCACTCCTGACTGCCAGCCAAGGGGCTCTGCAACCACCCTGCCTCTTCTTCGGAGAATCCATTGTCCCCACTCAGCACCCTCCCTTCCTGAGCTTGAGCACTGCTAATAAGGAGTTGCTGAGTGGGTGGCCCACCTGTTCCCCATGAGTTCTCCAGCCCAGAAGCGTGGTGCCAGACTACAGAACCCTGAATATGCAAGGGCTGGGAATGTTCCATCTGTGAATTTTGCATAGAATTCATATTCCCTATGAAGACGAAAATAGGACTCACCGTATTTGGTCAGACTCATGGTCCATCTAGTCCAATATGCTGGATCTGACACTGCCTGCTGGGGTGCACAGAGCAAGTCCCCAAAAAACTAGCACGGCACTGCGTATCCGACAGCTGCGCCCATAGGGGTGGTTTGCATGTAGTTGACCCTGACACTCCCACAACTCTCACTGGTGGTACCAGGCAAGTGTTTGACACATCCAGGGACATTACCTCAGCTGGCAGGCTAAAGCTACTGAGGGCTGCTGTGTGCAACAACCATTAATGAAAGGGGGCGTGTGGTCCTCAAAGTGCACTAGGTCTCCTCTGACAAAGCTGGCAAAACAACTCCCAAAGATACCAGTGTCAGAAGTGATGCTGCATCAGGAAGCAGGTTGTGAACCAGTTTAAAACTAGGGGAGCAGCCCCAAAGGCTGGTGACAAAGAGAGTATATTAGCATCCCCTTGCTTACTGGAAAAAGTACATACAGTATCACCACAAAAAACACATGCAATGTACCCCAAAGGTCTTCACCCTAATTCAATTTAGTGACTGGATTTGTTCAGGACATTGTCACTGTCACAGATAGCTCAGAACAGCACTTCAGATGGTTTATGATACACAGGTCCACCAGAAAGTCAGAGAGTGACGATTGAACAATTGGTGAATAATGAGCCACAGAAAATGAATTCATGCAACAGAACAATAAGGTTTAATGAGTCTGTGCAGCTGGTGCAAGACTCCTGGCCAACAGGAATCAGAGCAGATGACAAGGAAGAGACAGTTCCCTCCACCGGATGCTTCAGGGGAAGACGGAAGAAAATTGCATTAGGCAAGGAATTGTCTGCCTGTCAGTTCTATGGCACATGGGTGAGAATATTCTAGCCACAAGGGGGCCACAGTAGGCCTTAAGCTCTGCAGTGTTGCTGTGGATCTGCTACACACAGGGTCAGGAAGCATTGAAGCTGCACTAAGGAAGGGAGTCAATAATCCTTGCCCACCAGAGAGGTGAGCAGCCACATGAAGGAGTGGTAGGCACACCTGTGAGTGCCATTTGCTTATTACCCTTGTTCTTGGGGGACTTACAGCCTGTACTCTATGGTAGTGACTGCTACTGGTTACGTTCTTATATTGGTGCCATCCACCATCATAGCAAATAAGCCCCCCACCATCCTGCATTCCAGCTTGATGTGGGAAGGGATCATTTCCTCCCAGAACTTCTATGCTGGGCCCCGTGCAAAATGTATTTACTTAAGAGACATCAAAATTATCCATATCTGAGGTTGCTGGTAGCAGCTGGCTGTCAAACCAACCCCTTTGCACAGACTGCACTAAAGACGAGCTTGAAGCTGACGGGTGCCAAAGATCCACTATTCTTGAGGAAATGGAAGAGCTCGGCACCTCTTGGAATTGGTTCAATAATGGTAAAGGATGTAACCAAAAGCAGAGATTGGGAGAAAACCTTTTCACATTCTCTCTGTATTTTGATCCTGTTTCCTCTGGGACAAGTCATACAATATTAAAACCTGAAACAGCGCCTGCTTTGTCTATGATAGTGATGATCTGAAAATTACATTTCCATGCCTCTTGAGCTACTCATTATTCTGACAGCTGCTAATTATTAAACCTAAATATCAGAATAATAGAAACACCATCTGGTTCCAAAGATTTGTGCTTGCTTCTTGCTTAAAAAGCAAGAGTTTCCCAACTCTCTCCCATACACAAAGGGTAATTATTCCAGATAACTCTGTGTAGAGGAAGGGTGCAATGCATTAAACTATTTAATTTCACATAAATATTCACTAGAAATCATTAAAAGAACATAGTTCACACTCATTCCCCTCTCCTGTTTACAGATAAGCGACCCACGTTTGGACTGTCTGCTACTTAGCAGACTGAGACCATAACTAAACAAGATTTTTTATCCAGAGGATACAGTTCTTTCTTTAGGCTCAATTATACCTTCCTTTCTCATGTCAAGTACTACCGGTCGACAAAGATACCCAGAGAAATCAGCAGCACTAAGGACGGCACAGCTGATCCTCTCTAAGCAGGAAATCGAAGGAAAAATTTAAATCCAAATTCTATTTTGCCACTAAGCAAAAAAGTTTAAAACCACAAAATGCCATGTGCCCCATGACACATGGGGAACACCCTCTTTGAAACAAAGTCTAAAGATTTGCAAGCAAGGCAAAAATCAGGAATTCCATTGACCTTCTTTGCTTCCCTTACTGCATCCAGCAACTGCTTGGTTTTTTTCTTCTGATGAACAAAGGAACCTATTGCCTCCAGTGCACTTCATTTTTGTAGCCACCGTCTTTGTCTTCAACACCCATTAAAATCCTATTCTTGAACCTCAAGCAACTGTTTTTTGTTTTTTTGTTTTTTTAAAGGAGGGAAATCTTTTCTGATGGAAAAAAGGGGGAAGCCTTCCAGGGAGCCAGGATTACAAAGACACTTACCCTCTTTTCAACACTTTTCTCTTTGAGCATTTGACCCTATTGACAAACACTATGGTATCTCAGTGACTGAAGTGAGCTTCATAAAAGAGGTCATGATCTAGCAGCTAACCATTTCCCTAAGATTCTTGCCTTAACTTTATAGAGAAAATCACAAATAACTGATGCAAACTGATTCCGAAGCAGCATCTTTGAAGCGACCGTTTTTAACGGTTCACAGACATCAGTCACATGGAGGGCTGGTTGTCTTCAGGATTTATATCTACTATTGTGAAAGCAAGCAGATTAGCAGTACAAACAGCACTTTCCTTTCTGGTTCAAGAATTTACTTCCCTAACAGCTCTCTAAAACTGAAAAAAATTGTAATGTATAGGATTTTAGCTGTGTGAAAATACATTTACTAATTGCAACAAACAAAAAGGCAGGAAGGCCTTTGTATTTGTCTTTACACTTTTTTCACAAATAGCCATGACTAGACCCAGTTTGTCTCTCAGATGTTACAGGACTGCTTGTTATTTCTGAAACTATAGACTATTTTTCCCCCACTTTCTTTTAGAATCCCAGTGTCATACAACCAGCAAACCACTGGAAACTTCCGTGCTTTCAATGATGACCTCTTATTGCTTTGGATTCACTCTTTAAACTAAGTGCACAAACCTCCATGTGTTGAGTAACCAACATGATCAACTTCTGTGGAAAATGAGGTTCTCAGTACCTCCACAAATCAGGCCCTAATCTACTTGAACTATTCACACTTACCGACCACTACCTTACGAGGCTGTTGGTAATTTTGACACCACCCGTCCCCATAAATGGAAGAATATTCTTTCACTGTGTTACTACAATGCAGCAAGAGCATGCTGACACTCACTCTGCTGTATTATGAAACAGTGCCAGTTGCTGATTTACCTTCACCTTGCTGCTCACATCGCTATGACTGTTACGGGTGCCTCATATACCACCCATCCAGAGCGGAACGTATGCTGGGAGCAACGGAAGAAGCTCTGCTGGAACGATGTAGCCAAAGTACATCAGCAGCACTCAGCTGTCAAAGCAGTGGACAAAGTGGAGCTTGCATCTCCTCTCTCATTAGGGGATGTCCCAGCAGAAGAGGCCCTTGTTACTTGTGTTTCCCCTTCTTCTCAGATACTTGAAGGTTACAAATATTCCAAGTAAATTAGTGTCTAGTAAGAAACTATCCATGTTTAGCAGTGCTTTCTTGTGTTGGTATGTGCCAGTACTCACCAGCATGTTGGCAGCCTCAGCCACAGACCCCTGGCTGGGTGGCAGGGGGACCCTGGCAGTCCCACACCACATCTGAGTACCAGCTTTTTCCAAGAAAGCACTGGTGTTCAGCCACTTGGTCTTGGTCAACAAGGCGTTAGTGAAACATGCTCAAAGTCTAGTCTGCACTACAAAACCAATTTTTGTCACTTTAGTGGACAGCCTTGCTGTAACCAGACATCGACATGCAGATAAAGCCTTCCAGGATCAACCATCATCTCCTTCAGGATCATTTGGAATTTCTGGTATCAATGAATGATGCAATCTTCAAGTTACAGCATTCAAACCAACAGCCCTTTCAGAACAAGATTTGAGCCTGCTATGGTGGAAGATCACCTCTGGAGCAAAAAAAGCAGCTCAGTCTCCATGCCTGTTCAAGTCCTAAGATTGCTAATAAAGGGGAAATTATGGAGATGTTTGTTTTGATACATTTTAGAAGCTACATTCTCAGTGAACCATCTGAAATATAAGGCAACAGCTTATTGATATACTAACGCAATGCTGTACATTCTTACTGGCCAACAGATAGTGTTCTTTCTATCAACACTCTACATATTTCTTTAACAGAGCACATTCATAACACTATCTACAAATGGAACCATGGGACTGGTACTATGAAGTTCAGCTGCACGTAGACTTCTAAGCAGCCAGCAGCTGTTGACCTGAAAGATCAACTTTCAATCAACCCAAGCTGGATTTGAACAAATAACCTGTAGGAGGAACATTTAATGCTCCTGAACCAGTGATGGCCTTGGTTTTCTCATCACAAACTACATACCAAGAATGTACATCCAGTGCTATAGACGGACTGCACTAGTAATAGATTTACTGTTACAGCCTGCCCTGTCCCTACTCTAGAGATTTTGGGTCATATTGTGCTCCAGTTTGGACCTCGGGAGGTTAAAGAGGAAGGGTGAAGAAAAAATGTTCTCTTCAAAAAATGATTCCTGACATCAAATGCCAGACAACATAGCAGTTGTCACTGGAGCCCCTTCAATGTTATACAGCGTCCTACCAAATTCACAGTCCCCTATGGCCATTTTCACAGCCAGAGGATTTGAAAATTGATATAATCACATTTTCAGCTATTTAAACCTGCAGCCATGGGCTCTGGCCCAAAAGGAGACTGGGGGCAGGTGCAAACCCGTTATAGGGAGGTCAGAGGATTGCCACTCTCACTTCTGTGCTGCCTTCATGGTTGTCCTCTGAAGGTAGCAACCACAGGAGGTTTCAAGAAGTAGAAGTGGGTCCATTCTCCCCTGTGTTGCTGGGACTGGGAGTACCCTAGCCAGGGGCTCTTCACTACTAGTTCTGACTGGCTTGGGAGTGCCAGTATTTGATCTCTCTCTGTGTAGCTGCTGAAAGCACTGCAGCCTCTGCTCCCCCATACAGGGTATTTACACTTGGAAATAAAGTTGAATTTGTGAAAGTTGACTTTGTAACACTAGATTTAATAAAGTCAATGTTGAGTGCTCAGACCTGCTCACAAAGTCAATTAGTGCATCCTCACTACATTGGCTAAGTTTGATTGTTGCAGCAGTGCATTGTGGGCACCTATCCCTCACTTCCTGTAGCCCCGTTGCATTTTGGGATTTTTTACCAGTGTGTTATGGAAAAAAATGTGCCTCAAGTGGTTGTGGGTATGTGATGTTATCATCTCAAAGTGCATTGCCCTCACTCCCTCCTGCTGTTGAAAACAAACATCCATTTTTCCAAAGCCTACCCCTGAATCAAGACGCTGTGATGACTGCCACCATCAGAGATGCCTATTTATGTGCCAGTCTGTCTAGAGCACAGTAGACTGGCAAAGTTGAGGAAGTAGCAGAAGATAGTAAAGTTGAGGAAAGTGAAACCCTTGAGAGTGTTGTCAATCCCACATATTACAGTTTCTGTGCTCCAGCTGAACTGAGACCTTGGCTCTCCTGATGTCTCCATGCTGGGGCTCTTGAAAGGGACTAGATGTGATTGTTATGCCTATCAAAAAGACATTCATTCAAAATGCAAGAGATCCTGTTTCCTTCTTCCTGCTCACCTGGAGAGCTGCAGAGGCAGAGCGATGACCAGAAAGGACACTTCAAGGGGCACTGTTAGACAGTTTAAAGGCTAATCAAATCGACCTTAATAACAATGCAGTCTCCACTTGTATAATTTGACTTTGCAAATTAGACCGCTCAAGTTACTGAGGGGGAAACCTGCATTACAAAAGTTGACCTTAGAGCCTCTCAAAATCGACCTGTTGAGCACTGGGATGCGGACAGAGAGCTTATAAAATCAAACTGAGTGTCAATCTGTAGTTACTGGCCAATTGACCGTACTGCGGTCGATCAGGCGCTCAGTTTTGCCGTGTGAATTAAGATGCGGCACAATCGATCTCTTTAGGCTCAGCCATTGACCCTGTTACTCCACACTTTTGCACGGAGGAAGGGACATGAGCACAAGCCAGAAGAGTCCTGATCTACACAGGGTAAGAAAGTCAATTCTGATACGTCAGTTCTATCTACACTAATTGGCGTGGCCACAACTGCATATCTGGGATCAATTTTCTATCCTAGTGTAGATGTACCCTTACACCCGTAAATTTGACAATCTCCTAGTGTAGACCAAGCCTTAGCTGCAGGAGCCTCAGTCCACTGCCCAGTCCCAGACAGGGGTAGGCAACTCGAGGTGGATGTATCTGGTCTCTCCTCACCTTCAGGAGCTCTACTGGAGATGTGCATGTCCTGTCCCTCCGCTGACCAGGTGGAGCTAAGAAGTCCCCTTTGCAGCACGGGGAAATATGATCCAACTCCACAAGTCTCTTCCAGGTGCAGAAACATCAGGCTGCTGCCCAGACAGCATCACGTGGCACGGAAAGCACCTGGAGGTGGGCCTGGTCTGGATCACCCACCTCCCACAGTCAAAGCAGTTTGCAGGGGAGGGACAAGTTCTGTCCTTCCCCTGCCCAGGGGGAGCTAGGAGGCCCCCACCTTTGATGAGGCGTTCCTGAGAACAAGAAGGGCTGATTTCACATCCATTAAATTAGTAAGACCCTACTTATTGGTTTGCTACAGCAGTTATGCACTGCATACACTGGGCGACTTGAATTAGCTGTTGTATTCATTAGGACCTTATGAAGATCATATCTGATCTTTAAACCTTTGTTATTTGAAAGCATTTGGACAATTAATGATCAACACTATTCCCATTTCCTAACTCTTTATAGGCAACTAGTAAATGCACCTGGCATTGCTCAGCTCATTAACGGGAGTTATTTTTTGAAAATAAATGAAAATGGTACAAGCTTTTTTTCAATGACAGTATTTTTCAAAAATGAAGAAAAGTGCAAGCTGGAGTGAGGGTTCAGGGGTGAGGAGGGACTGGGGGTGGGGGTGGTAGGATAGACGGTTGGGGGGGCTCAAGGTAGGCAATGGGGTGCAGAAGTCAAGGCAGGTGGGAGGTGCAGAAGTTAGGGCAGGGATCTAAGGCAAGAGGTTGGGGGAGTTACTGGGGCCATCTGTAGTGGGGAGGGTGATGCTGCTACAGTGGCACCTCCTCCCAGAGGTCCAGGGCAGCAATCCCCAGCCAGCAGCTCCTCCTGAGAGGGAGGGATCTGAGGCTGCGTGCTTGCTGGGTGGGGACCGGGGCTCTGTGGGACGGCTCCAGCCTTCAGATACCTGTCCCGTCTGCTGCCTGTTGGGGGGACAGCACTCTGGGGGCAGTCCCCAGCCTGCTGCCGCCCTTCAGGCCTGCAGCTTCTTGAGGGGTCTTTTGCTTGGGGGAGTGGCTGCCCAGTCCTGCAGCCTGTTGGGGGGACAGTGCTCTGAAGGCTGACCCAGCTTCCAGCTGCTCCCCACACACTGTGATCTGCGGGACTTCCCCAAGCCTCCAGCAGACCCCTCCATCTTGCAGCCTATTTGGTAGGGTGTTCCAGGGGCTGGCCAGGCTCCAGGTGCTGCCTCCTCACCACCAGAGCCCCCTGCAAGCTACAAGATGTCTTGGGGGGAACGAGGCTCTGGGGGCTGCCATTCCCTCCTGCAGACCCCCACCCCTGCATGGTCTATAGGCTGTTGAAGTGGGGGCAAGGCTCTGGGAGCTGTTCCCAGCCTCCAATGGCCCCCATTCAGCCTGCAGGTTGTGTATGGGAGGAGGCTCTTGGAGCTGCCCCCAGCCTTCAGTGGGTTACCCTCCCCTGCAGCCTGTCAGTAGGGTAAGGCTCCAGGGGCTCCCGCCCCCAGCAATCCCCGCCCTGTCTCTGGGGGCGAGACCTACTCAGGGCTCCCAGACCTACTCCTTCTCCAGCTGCCTCCTGTAGTCTGCAGGCTGTCTGACGGGTGGCCAGGCACTGGTGGGCTGCCCCTCCACAGCCTGCAGGATGTCTGAGAAGTGTCAGACTCTGGGGGCTAAACCCCCTCTCCAGCTCTCTCCTCCTCCAGCCATGGGGGCAGTCCCATATCCCCATAACTTCATGAGGAGGAGTGGTAGGCCCTGGGCTTGGGGCAGGAGAGCCACTTATCTGGTCTATGTGGCAGGCAAGATGACAGAGCCCCAGCCCTGCTTTCTTCTCTCTTGGTGTTGCAGCTGATCCGTGTCCACTCTCTGGCTGCATCTACACTATGAGATAAATTCAAATGTATTAATATTGATTTTGCAAAGCTGGATTGTATACATTCATATTTGACTATCCTCACCTCCTCACGTGCTCCTCACAAAGTTGGCTTATTGCTGCCACACTAAGTTTTCCTTGCTGTGGTCCCAGGCTCCTGTGAAGGGCTTCATAAGGCAAGGGAGCAGAGGGTAAGAAGGGTCGCCTAATATTACAATAGGCATCTCCATGTCACCAATATGGATTTTAAAAAATAAGTTCCATCCAGGAGCTTTCTGTATGATCCAGAATTTCTGAAGATGTGTGCTTTGCGAACCCTCCCCAACCATTCCACGCTGATGTCAGTAGAACAACCTTTGTGATCTTCCAACACCTGCAATACTATGGAGAAGTACCCCTTTTGGTTTATATACTCAGAGGCCAAGTGTTCCAGGGCCATGAGGGGGATGTGCATGCCATCTATTGCCCCACCGCAGTTAGGAAACTCCATGGAAGCAAACCCATCCACTATGGCCTGTACATCTCCCAGGGTCACAGTCTTCCTGAGGAGACACCGACGGATTGCGTGGGCCATCTGCATCAACACAGACTCCACTGTAGGTCTGCCCAACACAAATTGATGTGCCACTGGCCGGTAACTGTCAGGAGTTGCAAACTTCCACAGAGCAATTGCCACTCACTGGTGAATCATTAAAGCTGGCCTCATCCATTTGTTGTTGTGTCTCAGTACCATGTCCAGCACATCACCAAGTTCCATAAAGGTGGACTTGCGCATGTGAAAGGTCTGCACTCATTGCTGGTCATCCCAGGACTCCAAAATGATGTGGCCCCACCAGTGTGTGCTGGTCTCATGAGTCCAAAACCACCGCTCCAGTGTCAGCAATGCATGCAGGGCAGCCAGCAGTTGTGAGTTCTTGGACTGCAACTGAAAGATTTGCTCTTCAAAACCAGCATCATCATCACCATCATCATCCTGAACCATCATAGCGCTTTGTTAACAGAAGGCAAAATTGCACAACAGTCCGGGAAGTTGCTGCAATGGTGTGTGCAATAACTTGAAACAACGGGGGACCTATGCTTGCACTAGCACTTTGCCAGAGAAAATGCTGGACAAAACAGCGCAGTCTCCAGTTCGTTTTCACATGGTTACTGGGTGCTCTGAATTCTGGAATAGTGCTTTGCATTCTGGGATTCTCACATGAAACAATCACAAGCAACCGGGGATAAGGCACTGTGGCATAGGTACCCACAGTGCATTGCTCATGCATTCAAACTTGAATAAGGCAATGGGGATGCAGAAACCCCACACAGGTGGCTGAATTTCCTGAAAGTCTGTAGACACTTAAATATGAATTCATAAGAATGAGGTTAAACATTTGAATTTAGTAAATGTTGAATTTATTTTGCAGTGTAAGTGCAGCCTCACTGCATCTACACTATGAGATAAATTTGAATGTGAGGCAGTTAGTTCGATTGTACCATGTGCCTGTCTTCACTGTAAATACCTCTAGCTCAACGTAGGGAGCACCAATATCGATATAATATCGTCACAACTGGGTGGGTATAGCCTCAAGTTCAAATTTAAAATCTCAGATAAAGGCCAGTATGGATGTGCTATGTCTTTAAATTGAATTTATTAGCCTCCAGAAGTGTCCTGTGTGTATCCCACAAAGCTAGGTGGTTACCCGCCAAGTATGGCCGCTTCTTTTTCCACTGCTCTCCATTCAGGTGTGCAGGAAGCAAGTCACAGGAAGCCTGAAAATTTTTGATTAAATATTAATTTGAATTCATTGACAACCAGGTGGGCAAATACAAGGGGTGCCCATAATGGAAAAATTCTTTTACCTGTTGCCATCGCATCACATCAGCACCCATCGCACTACATCAATAGCAATTGCATCATTAGTCATCTCCTGCAATCATGAGCACTCAGGGTAGCGATCTGCCTAGTAGTTCTCGGCTCACAAGAGAGCTCCAGTGTGGGCCCATCAGGAGATTCTGGATCTTCTTGCAGTTTGGGGAGAGGAATCAGTGGTGAGAAGACTTCGGATGGCCAAGAGAAATGCAGACGTGTTGCAAGAGATGTGTGCCAGAGGTTACTCCCAGGACTCTAGACAATGCCAGGTGAAGGTGAAAGAACTCCAGCAGGCCTATCACGAAGTCCAGAAAGCCAACCCACAGTCAAGGTCATCTCCTCAGACCTGCCACTATTATGAACAGCTGCACGTGCTTATTGGGGCCGACCACAACACGGAGCCTAGTCTTAATTACAACACTTGTGGAAGCCCTGGTCTGGAGTCAGGGGTGACCCAAGAGGAGCTGAGGGCCTGAGAGGAACAGGCCAGTGGAGAGGAGGAAGGGGGCAATGACCAGGGACCTGAGGAAATTATTCCCGACAGCCCGGAGCTCCTCACCCCAGATCTGGAACTGGTCCCCAAGCCCCAGGGACCAAGCTGTTCTGGTGATTATTTTTTTCTGAATGCTAGAAGCAGGTTGTGGGTGGCTATAGGTATAGGTAGGGGTACAGGTTTTCCATGGATCTGTGGCCCCTCAGAACAGCATGTTAATATTTCTGGGGATGGAGGGCTTCTCCTTTTTGGAGATCTCCTCGAAGGCCTCATCCAAGCACTCTTGTATCTTTTGCACAAGGTTTTTGGGCAGGCCTGACTTATTGCGGCTTCCACAATAGCACACTTTGCAACACCAGGCAACCAGATAGCAATCTGGTGTCATGGCACCACGCAGCATTTGGCAAATTTTCCAGGCTTGTGGTTACACAGGATGAGCAGCTTTTTTGTCGAAATCTATTAGTTTCAGGAGTGTGATATCTTTTTTGGCAACCTAAAGAAGCATGTAAATTTGGATCAGATTTTTTTCCCATGCTTCCTGCCCTTTTACCTTTCCCTGGAAGGCATTGCCACACTACATGGCTGGCGTGCACTCTGTTCCTCCCCACCCCTACCCCGCATGGGTTACAGGCTCTCTGGGCCTTCTCCCCTCCCATGTCCCTTTCCCCACAACATTTCTTTTCACCTCATTGGGATCCCTCCCCACCCAGGCATCCATACGGCTGGAATCAAACCCTTCCCCATTGCCATGCAGCTGCCGGGCTCTGTGGATCCTGCTATCACAAACCGGCATGTGCAGCACAGGAGGGTTTGCCCTCCTTTAAATGGCCTTTTTCCCTGGTGAGGGCTGCTCCAGAGAGCACCGAGAAACTTTTTCCCCTAAACCAGCAGACGGCATTAAACCACCACTTCCCCAAAGAGCACATGGCTGGAATCAAACTCTTCCCCACCATGCCCTCTCACCACACAGCTGCTGGGCTCTGCAGATCTTGCTCACTGTGAAGGATTGCTCCAGGAATGGCCAAAAAAAGTTCTTCCCCAGCCCCAGGACACCGGGCATCTTCCCCTGCTTCGCAGTCCTCCCCCTCTCTCAAAAAGCGGATGATAGCTTACCATGTCCGCAACAAAATATTCCAAATAAATTATGGGAAGTGATGGTTTGCACAAGCCACGCTTTGAATGACATCCTTAGTAAGCCTTAAGTGTCTTGCAAAAAGAAACTTGCCCTGATAAGGAAGACAGAGACCCATTTATTCCATGGAGAAGTACTCTGTCTGAATTGTATCTCAATTTTGACCTTCACTTACTTTATAGCTGCCATTCCTAGCACAGGAGACAGGGTGAGGAAGCAAAAAAGGTAAAATAAGTATCTTATCCTGCAGCACATGGAGTGGTCTGAGGCAGAAAGCAGTAAGATGACAAGGGACACAGCTCAGGGGTGGCAAATTACAGCTCAGTGGCATCATACTACAGCACAAAATGCAAAAGCAGCAGCAAATCTCATAACGGCAGTGAACAACCAAACAGAGGTCCTACCCTCCATGCTGCAGCTGCTGAGGGAGGAATGGGGCAATAACCAGGGACCCGAGGAAACTGCTGCCCGGAGTCCTCTGAAGGCAGGTCACTCCCCCACCCACAGGCATCACAGTCCCCAAATGTGGAGAGGGAGGGCAACGACAGCCCACTGCTCTAGCCCCACGGGCCACTGCAAAGGGCTATGCCATCACCCTTGACAAGGCTTCTTTTCCCTGCCACTTAAACCTCTCCTCACCCCAAAACAAATTTCTTCTTTTGAGTTAGGTGTGATTTTTTTGGCATGCACAAATGGTAGGGTACACAAATCATTGCAGGGAACTGGGTGGGGTGGTGGAAGGGCACGCAAATCATTGTGTGGAATAGGGTAGGGGATGGATGGAGGGCTGAAAGCACAGCTGCCCACTGTTAAGCCAAGGTCCACAGGGGACTGGTGGCAGAGAGAACCTCGAGTGGGGGATGGGTAGGCAGCTGAAAGCACATTTGCCCTTTTTTAGGAAAATAACCCTCCCTTGACATCCATTCTACTTCCTGCAAATTAGGCCCCTCCTGTAGCCAGACAGAATTCCCCTGCTCTATTCCATCTTACCCCTCTTAGGTGCCTCAGAGTACAAAGGACAAAAGGAAACAGCACAGTTTTGATGCCTGGGAGCGCAGATGTGCTAATCTCAAGCACAGTCTTTAATGCCTTAGAGCACAGCTGTGCTGCCTTATCACGACCCTGGACAACAGAAGAACACAGATAAGAGGGCTAACAGGCCAGCCGATGACCACAGGGCCTCAAACTGCCCTTGGCTGGTACTGATAATTGATATGCCTACACATCGCCCCAGGAGAGGAATCTAGCGCCCATTCAAAAAGAATGTCCTATCTTAATGATTTAGTTATCTCTGTCTTACAAGTGTAAATTAAGTCGCAACTCCCTTGTAAGAACTGGTGTCACAAAGGCAAACCAGTACAATTGGCACTTTTAGATAAGGAAGAGCGTACATGACCCAAGGAGTATAAAGAAGGGTTCGGCAGACCAGTCTAACTGAGCTCCAATTACCTATACCTGCCGGTCGGGTAAGGTCATTGCCTCCCGAAGTCCCAGGGGACGCCTTCCTTGTACTCTTCTTCACGAGGGATTGAGTGAATGACGCTGGCTATGCTGGAGTCAAAAGACGCAGGGGTGAGAATTATACCTGCAATGTACTTTTGTGCACATTTAATAGTAAGAGCTCTGTAAACTGAGGCGCTTTGTCCTCAAATGCGTAACTTGCATTTGTAATCTAACTGGTATACCATATGTATCATCCTCCTAGTAGTTAAAGAAGATGGAACAATAACCTTGTAACCGCTAAGATTCTTATTTCTGCCTTTAATAAACAGTAACCATTTAAGCTTCAGCCTGACTCCTTCCAGTTACTGTAACTCGGCCGAATACAAACAAAGAACCTTAGCCGGTTTGGCTATATTAGCCTGGTCAGTGGTAAGGTGCAGTAAAAGCTGAGCGCTAGTCATGTCGCCTCCATGGGACAGACTCCTGGAGCACCTGTCAGCCACCCTGGCTGCCCACTGTGAAGGCGCAGTCTGTCCTAGTAGTTAAAGACTTGGGTGAAATTAGCTCTCTGCACCAACCTTTGGGGCACCCATCAGCCGCACTGGCTGCCCACTGCAAAGGGACTGCCTGTCCTAGCAGTTAAAGACTCGGACGTGATAAGGTACACAGACCACTCATTACCCGGCCATCGGCTAACAGAATTGGCATAGTCGGCAGGTAAAAGCATTCATTTAGTAAGATGAGGTCTGATTTATTGGTTCATATTGGTGGGGAGCACAAATCAGTTTGGGGAGTGGGGCTTGGTTGGGATTACAACAGAGAAGCACATTGTTATCAAGTGTGAGACAGATCATTCATGAAGCTGTATTTTAAAGCATCCCTTATTGCTGCTGCCTGTGCATGGTTATTGATGAATGTCTGTGTAGGTGGCTGCAAGTAAGCCCTGCTGATGGCCTGAGCCTCGGAATTCCAGATGGATGAGAAATTCTCTTGCCTGGATTCACAAATGTTGTGCAAAATAACGCACACTGTAATCACAATTAGGACATTAGTTTCAGAAAGGTCTAAATGGGTCAAAAAGCAACTGAACCTCGCTTTTAAATTGCCAAAGGCATATTCCACCTAACTGGCAAACATCAACTGTTGCAGTACTGCATTGTGGGAACCTATCCCACAGTTTCTGCGTATGTTTGCTCGTATTTGACATGATCTTCCCACATTGCATTGCCCTCATTCCCCTTCCATGGTAAGCAAATGTCCATTTCACCAGTCAGAAAGAAGGAAAAGTAGGGCATCAACAAAGATGGCAAAGTTAACAGAAATCTCTCCTGAAACTGAATTATCAAGGATGTTATAAAAATCAGCAAGTGTGTGTCTTCTCAATTGGCCAGCCACTGACTGTGCCCCTCTCTCCCGTAACTGCATCTTATCCCTGAAAATAACACAGGGGCAATGAAAAGCTTGAAGAAAGAGTGGATAGTAAAGATTTGGAAAAAAGAGAGCTGCTGAGGAAAGGGGGGTTGGGTTCTCAGTCCACTATACAGCTTCTGTTCGCAATCTGTGTTCTCAACTGGCCATCCACCCACTCTTCCCTGTGTGAAGGGGTTTAAAGTTAGAAGAAAGAGGACAGAAAAGGCTAGGAAAAAAAGATTTTTGTCTTCCTTCTTCACAAGAAGTCCCCGTGGTGGCAGCAAGCCCCCAGAATCTTGGCCACCAGGGGAGACTTTCCCCCAGTGCCAAAAAGGCCCCAAAATTATTTTTGGTGGGGGACCAATTGAAGTAATCCCCCCATGTGGCAGAATGCCTCCAAAAATATTAGCCACTGGGGGAGACTTCTCCCCTAGACCTTCCCTCCCCTTTTACCCTCCACTCTCTGATTTGCTCACCTTGATCATTTTTTTTCTGATTTGTCCTCCTTGATTACTGTTTTTGGTTCTCTGTGCCTTAAATATTGAGTCTGTTCTGGTCTGGCTACGGTCTGAAGAAGTGGGTCTGTCCCACAAAAGCTCATCACCTGATCAATTATTTTGTTAGTCTTTAAAGTGCTACTTGACTGCTTTTTTGTTTTGACATCACTATACTGTTTTCCTTCTTCATTCTGGTAAAGTTCTCTAACTCCCCATCCTTCAATGCTCACCAATCCCAAGCAAAATGCTGAACTGATGAAAAGGGGTTTGTCCCAAAGTTAAGTTTCTCTGATACTGTGCTTACCACATCTGTTATCCACGTGCATTTTTCCCATGCCACAGAACTCCTGTGGATCTGAGAGCCTGGGAGGCTTTCTGGCCACTACATGGTCCATACCAGAGAGATGAATGTAGAACTGCTCACTGCTGATTGCCTTCCTCAAAGTTCTAGTTGTTTTGCGGAGTCGCTTCTCAGTCCTTTTACGAGCACAGTTCAAATCACATGTGTCTAAAAGGTAACAGGGATGAAAATTAGGGGCAGAGAACTTCAGTATAAATGACAGTGAGCAATAATTGGTTAAAATACTGGTCAAAGCAAACAACAGAGAATGCAAACTGTGAAAAGGAGGCACAAAATCTTTAAGGAAAACACCATCAGGCCAGAAAAAAAAACTGAAATGGACAATCTTTAGTAGATTGTAGCTGTCTGATCCTGGAACTAGGTGTGCATATATATGTACACATGTCATTCTTTCCAAACCAATTAAATGAAGCTTCAAAACAGGAGATACTTTTATTATTGTTTTTTGCATAAAGATGAAAGCGAAAGAAAGAAATTAAGGCTCAAACTGCAAGAAGCTTTCCGTTGCATCTTGGATTGATTTCCAACCAACCTGTCACCTCCTTTTGGTTTATTTCAAGTTCCATGTCCAACGTGATAAACATTTCATTTGCTGTTGTTGGTTTGCTGAAGGCTCCAAGAACTTTCTTGCCAGAGCTGCACTTTAGGTTTACATAGCAGAAGCTCTCCACTACTGAGTTATGATTATCTGCATGAACAAAATTAAAGGAAGCAAAAACTTGGCCAACTATGTTATTGCACATTCACTACAGCTCAGTAAATAATTTTGCTTGGAAGACTGCTAAGGGACTAAATGATTAACTCCAGATGCTAGTAAACAACAGGCAACTGGGCTGAATCCTCAGCCAACATACTTTGCTGGAGCTTCAGTGACTTCAGCAGACCAATAGCAATTGACACCAGCTGAGGATCTGGCCTCACTGTACATAAGATACAGGCCATGCTGTGATTAGTACCTTGCTAAAACTGCCAGATCACTTAAACCTGGCTGCTGCTAGCAAGGCCCTAATATTAGTTGCTTGTTGTTGGCCCGTGCATATATATTAGAACAGTGCTGTTCCTCACACAGAACAGGTTAAACTTTTATACTGTTTTCAAGGGAAAAGCTGTTGTCTGCTCTGGTCAGAGTGTGTGTGAAAATCGTGTTAGCTCCTCACAGTGTTTCCACACAACTGGGTTTGATCCCATTATGTACAGGAATTACAGAGACAATTATTTAAGGTTTCCCTAAGGAAACAAATTCAATTTAAGAAAAAGTCCTGAACATGTTTTAGTTTTGAGATAAATACATATTCCTGGTAAGAGTCTCATAGATATGATCACTCCTATTCTTTTAAAGCCAAACAAATTGACATGTTGATCTTTTTGGTTCTTCATGTTCAATAAAGTAAAAGATTGGCTATAATATGGCCATGTGCCAAGTCCTCATTCCGCAAAGATATCTTGTTTGCATTATGAGAACATTCAGACTCATCTCAAACAGTACCCTGTGAGCAGACTTTGTTTCCAGCAGTTTTCACAGGTTTCCAGGCTCATCCTTCCAGTGAAAGAAGCTGGAAACAAGTGGGAGGAGCTGGCCTTGCTATATACCTTAGGGCCTACTGCTACCTAAGTGGAATAGAAGAGAAACAGTTGTCAAACTTGGGGATCCGTCATCAGCAGAATAAAAGCCAGGAACTTTTTCAATATGGTGTCAGGGAAAGAACATGAATATAAAGGTTGTGGGAGACAGAGGAGGCAGGAGATGTATCTGTTTAGAGAAGCAGGAGCAAAAAGAACCAAAGGGCAGAGAATCCTGTGCATAGAGATAGGAACCAAACAAAGGGTGGGAAGAATGGATAAGGCGGATCATCAAAAGGAAACATTATGGTTAAGTTTATTCCACACAATCAACACATTAAAGATGATTTAAGAAACACAGAAACACTTTGTCCATATGGAAAAGCTATATTAGTAATCACTATAGTTATCACCAAGAAGCTGTATCATCTAAAATGATTACGACTGGGAAATAACGTAATCACAAGGGTGAGGAGAGGTACTGTGCAAAGATCTCTGACTATTAAGAGACAGCCCATGCCATGAAAATGTTTTATGAATCCCTGAACTACAGCCTTTACTTGCTTACTTTCATGTATATGACCTTACCTGGTATTATCTGTTGCAGATCTTCTTGAAATAGCTCAGTCTTTTTCAAACTACATTTTCCTTCATTAAACTTCATGGTAACACTTGTCTTGATGGTTGAGGCATCTAGAGAGAGAAACAAGGATGTGTTACTTTCAAGGGGGAAAGGACTGGAAATACTAAGGCAAGGTTAAGTAAGTCACTAAAATGACATTATTACTCGTAAAACTATCCAGCATTAAAATGCGTCACTTTTTTTTTTTTTTTTTTTGGCACGGAGACCATGCTTGAAGGTCACAGGAGACACCATTTTTCTTCTGCTAATAAGTTAGTACAGGAACTTAGGAAGTTAGAACTGGAGTAATAAGTTGTAATGTATTTTATTTAATCCCCAATGAACAATAACAATCATAGGGCAATGGCTTCGGTGTCACTAGAACTCAAAGTAGATAAGTCATTTTACACCAACTGAGGAGCTGTTTCCCTGCACTTATCTAGAGCGGCACCTGATATCCATTTAGCTTCCAAATGCTTTATAAATTTTACAGTCCAACTAAACAAGCCACACGTGTTAGATACAGCCATAATATTTCAGTCTGGGTGCCCAGGAGAGCAGAGAGCCTCCGCACGCCTCTCAGCAACATGGGAGGGCAGCTCTGCACTAGGGGAAGGGGTGTGGCTGAGAGCACAAATAGTGGGGCAGAGGCAGCCAGACCTCAGTGCCACCCAGAATGCACCACACTCTGCACCCCCTCCCCCTCCCAGCGCTTCACAGCACTCCAGTGTGGCACTCTGTCAGTGATTTAAAGGACCTGGGCCTCTGGCTACCAATATCAGCGGCAGCAACTGGAACCTTGGGCCCCTTTGAATCACTGAGCCCCAGGGGCAACTGCCCTCTTTTTCCCCACCCCTCCATCAGTGGGCCCACAGTGCCCAAAGAGAGGCACCTACGTCTCCAGCCCCGCTGTTCACCTTAGCCAATGATTCTATGAGATGTGTGTGTCTCTTCTCTGTATTTTCCTTGTCAGGGCTCAGAATTACTGATGCTGGTGAAGCAGCACATGGGCTTTGAGTAGCGTCACCGTGTGTGTGCTGCACACACTTGGGGAAAGAAGAGGGAGCAAAATTTCAGGTAATAAACTGTGAAAGAGAAAAACCACAAAACCTGAACAACAGAGCCCTGCCTCGTGCTGCCCTACCAAAGGAGATGCGACAAGTCATGCAGCATGCAGATCTAGTAATTACCCAGGTGAGTCGACTCACTCATATTCTGCTGGTTTTTCTTACGCTGAGAAGAGCGGCCACAGGTCAGAGTATAGGCGTCTTGTATTTCTAACAGACATACAAATTATATAGGCAGATATTAAAGGCAGGATGTAGGCTACACACACACACACAGTTTGGGGGCATCCAGTTTCTAAGATATTAATAATTTGCTGTGCTTTATTGCCCTTAAAAGGGATGTTTAAATAACTTCCATACTCCAAGTTTGGGTAATGACCTGCACCTCTCAGGGTTTTAAGAAGAGGTCAGTCATAAACGTGGTTTTGCCCTCGTGTCAGTACTTGGCCCCGTAACAGGCCAGTCCTGCTCCCCTGGATGCAGGGGCTGGGAATACCATACAGCCAACGTGTTCAGACACAGAGGGTGCCTCACATCACCTTGGCCAGCTGCAGAAGGGCATGGAAAGCACTGGGATTTCTATCAGACCCTGTTCATTGAAGAGGACAACTGACAACAGCTATGATCTGAGACTGGCCGGTGGGTAACACAGGCAAGGAAAGGCATTTCCTTCCCAAAGCCAGCTAAGTTCTCCAGCCTCCCGGGGAGGGCTGACACTGGGACACACCCAGGAAGAGTAGAGCCATGCCACCTGCTAGGATGGGGGGCACTGAGGGGTTTGGGGATTGTCAAGGGCTGGGGGCAGTCATCCAGGGTTGGCTCCATGGAGGAGCAGGGAATACAGAAGGGGTGGGGACTCAGGCAGAAGGGGAAGGCTGGGACCTGTCTTCCACAGAAGGCCTTCACCCATCACCCCTACGAAAGACAGAAAAGGGGGGATTCCTATTGCTCTGGCAGAGATCTGAAAATCTCTATATAAAGAAGAGAAAAGGGTTTTTTTTTTCATTACTTACTACAAGCTTTCACAAGAGTAATTATTGTTATTCCCAGTGCTTTTAAAATAAAAAGAGGAGCCGGTACTCAGCAGGGTGAGGGAGTTCTAGCAGCCCCACGGCTGGGAGCCAGCTGGGGCACCAAGCCTCACCAACAGCCCCAACACAGGAAACTCTGCTGAGGGGGTGGCAGTGTATTCTGCAGCCCCATGGCTGGGAGCTGGCTGGGACACAGAGCCCCAGCTGCAGGATCCCCAGTTGGGGTGAATATTGCTGTGGAGGTGCCAGTACTGTGTACCAGCATGTACTGCCACAAAAAAAGCTCTGGTTATTCCTAAATTCCCTCGCTATCAGCACATAGTTACGTTACACTTGTTTTGTTCTGTTTGACTCACCAGAAATCAAATGAACCTCAGAGGGACAGTTTAAGATGCACTTGTCACTCCTACCACTCTTAATGCAGGACAGCAATGGTTTGGGTGACATGTGGTCAGGCAGCAACCCCTCTATTGCTAAACAGGATAAAAAACAAACACTCATGGGAGAAGTAAAACATCTGCATTCACTGTGCAGAGAGACAACTTTCAGCTCCGTCTGCCACATAACTGATACCAAACTGCACCCATGCAACTAACAATTCCATACACAGAGGAGAGGGAGGGAAGGAAAAAAAGAAGTCACACCTGGATTAAACACTATTTGTAACTTGCATTCAGGGAAATCTATCTCAGCATGTTTTTCATGCAGGAGAGCACAAAAGAGAATGCCTAGATAAAAGCATGGAGAAGAAAGCAGCAAGCAAAACCCCTCAAAGTATCTCCTGTTTTTCACCTGTTTCAACAATGACCATCATGGCTGATGGAAAAATAAGGCAGAAATCTAATGAAGAAAATAATTATCTGTGCCTCTTTGTAGGAAGGATCAAGATTTTCAGCGCTGCCTTGAGTTGCATTACCTTCAAGTTCACCCAAAGTACAAAAACATCTTCTATGCACCTTACCAACACAGTCCTTTTTATTCCAGTGTAATTTGTGGCTGGAATGACACTGACATTCATAATCTCCCAGTGTGTTCACACAGATCTGCTGGCAGCCACCATTGTTGATGCTACATTCATTAATATCTAAAGAAGAGTGTGAAAAGGCCTTTTAAAAATATCAATCCAGTATCACGTGCACTCAGCCGTGAATTCACACAAATTCAAATTAAGTAACTGCATGCAAATGCTGATATCGATCTATGGCAGCTTCTAAAAATTGGACCCTTTATGCGGCTGCATTTCCTACTGCCCTTTAACTAGTCAAAATGGTTTATCTGTGTGTTAAATATGCCCCCAAAATTCCAGCCTCATCGACATGCTCGTCATTATTTATTAAGTTTGGAATAAAATCAGAATATGGGACACAAGATTCAAATGGATCATTTGTCTTAAATGTTCAGATTCATAAATATGTTGCAATACATTTTATCTTACTGTTAATGAGTACATGTGGGCAATACTCCCTAGCATAGTTGTGACTGAGTCCTTAGCCTATATTCAGGGCCTTTCCAGGTTACTTCCATTAAGGAGAGAAATCAGTTATCAAGTCAGGTACTTTTGTGCGTTGTGCACAATCCTGTTTAATTCTAAAGAACATACACAAAGCCCTATTTCCCTAACAAAAGGGGCAAAGACAGAAGTGTGTTATATTGTACCTCAGTTTAAGTGTGTCTAGAACTTGGAGCTGTAGGGATCTGGCTCTCTGACATACCCTTGAGTTTTTCCCTGTGGCCAGAAATACCCAATTCAATGCAAAGGAGAGTTATGAACTCGTCAAATTTTTTGCATCGTGGTCCCCAACATCAAGATGCTTATTCTACCTCAAAGTCACACATGCCAAGAAATTAAATACACATGTATATATTCAATATATTTCACATGAAAATTGCTTTGTTTTCATTTACTGTCAAATAACTCAGGCTGCCTCATAAGAACATTCTGCAAGTTTCCACTTGCCCCAGACATTAGATCTAGGTGCATATCAACATACTGGTCTCTTTCACCGAGTGTTTCTTTGCAAATCAGAAGTACACAGTTTAGGGCTAAATTCTTAGCTGGTATCAACCAGTGTAACTCCATGACTGTAGTGGAGCAATCACCAATGTAGATCAAATGAGGATCTCGCATCAAGGCTTGTCGTTAATGCTGCAAAATAGCTCGCATAATTCAAAATTATTTGAAACCTTTTCTAACATGCGAAATTTGTGTACAGAACTCTATGTGAAGTCAATGGGACTTTTTCGTGAGGAAATGCTGTTGGATCATGGCCATCATTTCCACATGTGGAATGTATCTGTTTGTTCTAATGGCCACTGTTGCTTTCCAATACACAGATGCAGAGGGAAAGGTCATTTAATCAAAAAGGCAGTCAAAGACAGAAGATTGGTCTTCACTTTTGGACTGTCTCCCCTTCTGAAAAAGTACCCAGAAAAGACACAGGGTAAATTTGCTATACAGCCTGGGTTTTAGACACCTGGGTCCCATTGACAGTAATGAATGTTGCTCCAGTGCTCTGACAAACATGTACATTAGCATCATTTTATACACACCTCCACAATGTGTGAAGCCATAGAGAGCATATCCTTTGTTACAACTACACTCAAAGGAGCCTGGATGATTGACGCATGTATGGTCACATGTCCTTTCAAATGAACATTCATCAATATCTGTAATTTTTAAAGAAGATACATTAGTATCTCCTGGCTTGTCATGGAAGTATTTATGATCTAGCAAAATTGGACATAGAGACATGCAGATTTATAAGACCTAAGCAAATTCTTTAAAAGCCGTTAGTCTGTAACACATTGAAGTAACAACTTTTACGAGAGCAGTTAGTTTGCCAAAACAGATAATTCTTGGCAAGTGGTTAAACTGAGGTTATAGTTCTAATAGCAATGTTTAAAATAAAATTGCTGCAAAGTTCTCTTCACTGCACAAGACTTGGCTGGCAAAAAAAATACTTCAAGGGAAGGCAATGCAGAATATTTTCAAAGTAACTTTCCAATTCCTTCTACCTTTGACAAAACTAGGAGACCAAATTTTTACCTTGACTATGTATGTGCAGTTCCTGTTCTAGGCCCATTCCTATTCTATACTTCGCGACTGAAATACCTCTCAAGAAAGGTGGAAAAAAAGACAGGAAGCTTTGGGAATTCATGCAAGTGAAAGGCACTAGGAAAGTATTCCAAGAAACCCAAGTGACCTCCTTAGCCCCATGGAGCAAGAGCTTCTGCAAAATCTTCCTCCACCCAGCCCCAGCAATGTGCCTCAGTGTAGTCCTCGAGGAACTGTCACTAGGTTCTGTTCTTCTCTTGGTACAAGACCACTGGATACACTTGTCAAGAGGCCACAGATTCATCATACTGCACATCTTGGGCTTAAGTCTTGTATGTCTTCAGCCATTGTCCTCAATGCCGGTGAGAATGTCATTGCTTCGTCGAGCTAAATTGCTCCTGGGCCATTTTCATCATTTTTCGTGGTGCATATCTTAATTCAAAAAGCAAATTCATTGTAATGGCCCAATATTGTTCCCAGTGAAATTAATAGCAAAGCTCCTATGGATTCCAGGAAGCAGGATGAGAGACCCTAAATGTTTATTATATTATTATCAAAAGTACTCTATCCCACTAGAACAATAACAGAGAGGAAGCCATGCTAGTCTACACACGATCAAAACAAAAAGCAGTTAAAGTGCTACTTGACTGCTTTTTGTTCCACTAGAACAAGTTACTAAACATGATGAGCCTTACCCTGTTCCCATAAAAGTCTCTGACAAAATTCCCATTGACATAAATGGGAATATAAGTGGAGTCTGATCCAAGTTTGCTCTTTAAGGGATCAGCCCAAATTGCTACATCAAGTTTACAACATTCTATGAGTGACAGAAAAAAACCACAGACAAAAAGAGCTATAAATCCTTAAAATAAACATTCATAAACAACTTGTGTCAGAAATCTTGGAAAGCCTACACATTTCTGGCAAGTTCGCTCTGTATAAATATTTGTCTTGGAGTAAAGGTTTTTTCCTGATATGGAACGGCAGAAAATGGGACTATTATTTTCAGATACATCTCAGAGGGGTAGCTGTAAAGTCTGTATTTGCAAAAACAAACAAGGACTCCTGTGGCACCTTGTAGACTAACACCCCAGATTTATTTGGGCATAAGCTTTCATGTTTACAAAGTGTTTTTTACCCAGGGATGTTTATGGCCAAATAAATATGTTAGTCTATAAGGTGCCACAGGACTTCTCTTTATTTTCAGGTGGTTATTCAATGTGCAGTGAATCAAACAAATCTCCCACTGTGATATACCAAATGCTTTTCACTGCAACTTTAGACATTAGAAATACAGAGGACAGAAATCATTCCAGAGAATACCAGAATTTCCTTACTTCAGTGGGTATCCAAGCCAATCTTTTTTATTTTACTTTCATTGCCTCTCCATGTACATACCTTGACAAGACTTCTCATCTGTTAATAATTTAAATCCCTTTCTGCATCTGCAATCAAAACTGCCAATAGTGTTTTTACAAAAATGATCACAGCCTCCATTGCTGGCTTGGCATTCATCAATATCTGTAACAGGGAAGTGAGTAGCAAATAAAAAGAATATGCTTGGTGTCCTTTCATAGGTAGATCCCAAAGACAGACATTTTCTATGGATGAAAAAGTTGGACTTGACTGATAAGTTCAAGTTCCCTTCAGGGAGAGTCCTGAACAAGATTCAAAAACTAAATCACCTCAAACTTTGGGAAAATTCAGATATAGATTCAGTAATGAACTTTGCAGTTCAAACCCATTTCTGTATTACTTCTTTTCCATCTAACATATTGGTATCAAATTCACATTCACTTGATCACACACATCCAAGGGGGCTCTTTCTTGTCTTATACAATTAGATAAGATAAAGTCATTTGTCAATCTGGAAAGCCTTTGGAGCCTTAAACTAACTCTGATACTGTTCTCTTTAAAGATTTTTTTTTTTTTTTTTTTTTTTTTTTTTTTTTTAAACAATTCTCTCTTTCACTCCTCCCCAAAGCACTTCAGAATTTACAGACACATGAGACCTTTGAAATTAGACTGCTTGTGGCTCGGTATTTAACAAGTATGTTTCCAAAAGTGCAAAATGTACCTCTACAAGTCTTCCCATCAAGCTGGAGCATAAATCCAACAGGACAGCTGCAGTGAACTCCAGTTGAGGTATCTTTACAAGTCCGGTCACAGCCACCATTATTTACAGCACATGTTTCTAACAGAGCAAATAAAGATAACATGTTAGGAATGTTAGAAGGGAAATAAAGTAATATATGGTACTAGCAGTGGTCCATCCATTTTTATTCACCCCCATTACAGATTTCGAGAAGGAAGAAAATGTCTGCATTTCTTGTATCTTTTTCTGTCTGCCCAATTTATCTATGTACAAGTTATGGATAGACATCTGGCTGGAGATAGGCAAGACTCCCCACTCCTCCTCCAACTTCCTGGGGGGGCTTCCTCAAGGCTCTGTACTTCTCTTCTCCCTATGCATCCTATCTCTTGGAAATTCTCATCCAGAAAAACAAATTAGGCTGTCATCTCTGTGCTATCTCTCTGCTCCAGACCATTCTTCCCCTGCACAAATTAGACTGTTGGCCTGTCCTTCTAAATCTTCTCCTGAATGCCATCAGCTCAAATCAGCACAGCTAACAAAGAATTCCTAATCTCACTCCCCAAAGCTCTCTCCACTGCCTCCTTTCTCAATCACTGCAGAGACCGCCATCATCTGCCTGTCACTCTGGCCCAAAACCTAGGCCTCATCTTTGACACCGCTTTCCTTCCACAAAGCTTGCTGTCAAGAATCAGAGCCTGCAGCACAGCCAGTCTCCCAAAAAAATGAGTGCAGCTGACCTGTAAAAGGCTGCCTAACTGGTTATGCCACCTGACCGACTGGAAGAGTTTTAACTGAGTTTTAACACCAGCGGCAGATCAGTGGCTGCTTAAAGCATTCACCCTTAGGTATGATGGGTCCTGTTCCCGCTGGTTCCCAGCCCTGCTTCTGCCTTTTATCCAGCCCTGCTCCTGTCTCACCACACTCCAGGTAACCAAGTTACAACCCTCAGATCTGATTCCTGATTCCACTCAGGCACTTGGGAACATAGGAACAGCTGCAGTCTGCCAAAGAACTGCATGAACACCACACAGACTAAGATGCCCAGGCTGCCCCATATTGGACAAAAGAAGACAGAGTGTGGCTCTTGGCCAGAAACTTAAATCAAGCTGCCCATCCGCCAAACTAGACTATCAATACATATGCCCCTTCAAGACTAGACAATGGGTTAAGCCAGTGGCCTTCGTATTACAGATGCCCAAGTGCTTGAAGAGCCACTCTGTCTCACTTTTAAACCCCTACATCGAGAGTGCATACCCAAAACATTTCCATCTGCCATAAAAGACGGGCAAGTAGTTGGTCCACTGGATTCTCAACTCTCAATGAGTTAGGGGAAAGCTGCAGTTCTTGGTGTGCTGGAAAGGCTACGCTCAAGGAACCAGCAAGAACATCCATGCCCTAGGATGAGAATTCCACCCAAATTATCCTGAGAAACCAGGACTCAACGGAGATGCCTTCTAAGGCAGGGGAAGCACTGTGTGGGCCTGGAGCAGAGCAAGTTCCTGAGCAATTTTGCCTTCTCCAGTTAACTCAGTTCTGACCTATGGCTCCAAATTCGAACATATGACTTTGGCTCTGGCATCTGATTCTGACTCCTACCGCCAGCTCTCACCCCAGTCTGCAATCCCTGGCTGCTGACTCCTTTTCTCACCAGTCGGAGTGATTCCGGCTCAGACCATTTGGCCTATTCCACTGTCTAGGCACGACCACCCACATCCTGGCCACAAGATGTCAGGCTATGTTGAACCCTGCCAATTCTTTCAACAGAACGTCTCTAAGATAAGCCCCCAGATCCATGCACATAGCTAAAACTCTCAAGCAAGCTCTCACCATCTCATGTCTCAATTACTGTGATACCCTTCTCTCTGGCCTCAACAAATGCAATCTTGTGCTACTGGCATCCATTCAAAGCGCTGCATTTTCCCTAGCCCTTTGCTTTTGCCATGTCATCATCCTCACTACATCCCTCCATTAGCTCCCCCATCTCAAGCATGCCAAACAAACCATTTGTCTTCATTTTCAAGGCCCGCTTCAGCCTGTCCTCACCAGTGTTCCCTCTAATTTTTTCCACCCATGGGCAGAAAAAAATGTATGTACCACCCATAGAACACATGCTGCTGGCTGTGGGCAGCTATGGATGCTCTGCTAACTAGCACCTGAATCTCTCCTGGGTGACCACCCAAGGGCTCAGCTTACAGAGAACACTGTTTACCACCCTACCTGTCATGACTTTCACCACTGGGAAGTCGACTCCTGCCTCGATAGCCCACTTCAAATTCCAAACAAACGCATTTGTGCTTTCCCCCATGCTGCCCTTGACAGCTGAGAGGCGCCCCCCACAAACATCTGCAAAGCTAACTCATTATCCACCCTCAAAATTCTCCTTTGCCTTGATACCTATTAAAAACAAAACTCACCATGACAACAGTGATGCTGAGACCACTACTTATCATACTGACTGATGCTATCACACTGTTTCCTTGCATTCCACCATTGGTTTCTCTCTTGCTCTCTGCTGCTGTCTGATTTTTATATTGTAGTTTCTTTGGAGTGGGGAACATCTTTTTACACTAGGTTTGCTCGTAAGTGCTGCAGTAATATAATAATAAGCTCCCTAGCACAGAACAATCTGTCTCAACCCCAACTGTGCATCAGCTACAACAATCAAGAGTGAACTTCAACTCCAAACAAATCTTTCATCACAGTGAAAGGCTTCACACATCACCCTTCAGCGCAATAAGATAAATACAGAAGAAAGGGTGCACCTTTATTGTTAAAAGGCTAATACTGCACCCAAGTCTCATCTTCCGTACACTAGATTTAATCTGTTGTTACTCTACTTCAGAGAGAGAGTTAAAATACTGGTCAACCCTTGAGCGATTTGCAATAAGGTTAAAGGCTGCAGCTATAAATGGACCTTAACCACGCTCCCATAGCCAAGTTAAAACCTTGGACAGTTGCAGGCTTTAGACCAGATATGGACATAGCGCTAGTTCCTGTCCAAACTGCAATTTAACTCTATGGTGACGTGGGCCCCTAATTTAGCAAGAGCTGTCGGCTCAGGGAGCCGGAGGACAAAAGAATTATGTGACAAAATGATTAACGTTCTGTGACGCATTTAAAGAGACTAGAACCCTGCTTTCCATCAGGAGCTGGATGCTAACAACGCATGTCTCAGAGGCAGGAAGGATTGTCATTTTGAAGCTCTGGGGTCGGCTTCCAAACTTGTAGTGTGATTTTGGGCAAATCCTTCAAATCCCTGTGTGCCAATCAAAATGTCCAGTATCAAGGAGGTTAAAGGCTTTCAATTTAATCTGAAAGAGATCATCTGAGTAGGCATTTGGTGAGTTCTGAACAGCAGACTAGCCACAGACTGCTGAACCCAGTAGACAGAGAAGATAGAGAGAAAGTTTCTTGGCTCTGGTTCAGCTCATGCCTCTATATACCTCATGGGTACTTATTTACTATGAGGCACAGCCTTTCCTGAAAGTTGAGCAAGCCTCCACTGAATTCAATGTGTAGAGCACATCTCTCCCAAGACAGACTTCCGCCCATGGTCACAATAACTGTGTTCGACGACAGCTATTCAATACAGTAAGCATTCACCATGCGACTAGTTAAATAGTGACAGAGACACAATAATATCAATCCTGGAACTTTTCCTTGCAATAAGCCCTTTTGCCAACTTTGTCCACATATCTATTCTGGAGATACCATCACTGGACCTAATCATGTTATTCACAGAATCACGGGCACATCCTCCTATTACCTCAACCTGCACCACATTCGCCATCATGTGCCAACAATGTCCACATACCATGTATACAGGACAGACTTTAAACACTCTTCGACAAAGAATGAATGGAGACAAAACAGACATCAAAAAACTCACGCATCTGATGAAGCGGGTCTTTGCCCAACAAAGTTTATGCTCCAAAATATGTTAGTCTATAAGGTGCCACAGGACTTCTTGTTGTTCTCGAAGATACAGACTAACACAGCTACCTCTCTGATACTTGTCATCAAAAAACTCCTAACTCACAAACCCGTCAGCCAGCACTTTAATGGAGCGGCCCATTCTGTCAATGACCTGAACGTCTGCGTTTTACTGAAAAGGAACTTTACAGAGAGAGTGCTCAGAACTCTCATTTATATTCAAATTCAACACATAAACATGTGACTTGAACTGGGACAGCAATTACCTGGCCCATTATAAGGGCTCTTTCACATACTTTGTTTTATCTAACTCTTGACTTTCTTACCCCACACCCTCCTCCTGCTGCCCCTCTGCTCTTCTGATTTGCCAACCTTGATGACAATTTTTCTGATTTGTCCACCTTGATAACAATTTTTGGTTCTCTGTGCTTTATATATCGAGTCTGTTCTGATCTGGCTATGATCTGAAGAAATGGGCCTGCCCCACAAAAGCTCATCACCTAATAAATTATTTTGTTCGTAGTGCTACTTGACTGCTTTTTTGTTATGACTAGTTAAGAACTCCTACAATAAACCAATGGGGGCACTTTTACCCATGATCAGCCGCCGTTTCACTCGCTTGTCCGCATCAGCTGCTGCTGTGGCATTGGTCTCAGAGATCTCAGCTACAGCCTCCTCTCTTTCTGTAATGCAAGCACAAGGGATTGGGTCGGGGGAGGAAACCAGTGAGCGGTGGTGCAACTGTTGTCACTTAATCCACTGGCTGACTATCACACAGGTTCCCAAACTGGGGAGCGTGTGGGGGGGTGAAGAAATTCCTGGGGGGAGCACAAGGCGACCCAGCCCCCTGCCCCGTCCATCCTCCCCATCCCAAGAAGGCGCTCGCTCTGGCATTACCTCCTAAAAAAACTGAGTTAATGATGGCTTCTTGCAGTGTGGGGTGGGAATCCCACAGCTGCACACCGGAGCCGACATCTCAGGAAGCGTGTGCACTGCTTCCCCTCCCCTAACAGCCAGCATCTTTCCTGAAAGGCCGGGTCTGTTGCCCACCGGCGATCACCTTCCGCCTGCTGCCTTCCTGGGGGGGGAGGCAGGGCGGGAGGAGCCCTGGGTCTGCGCCAACTGTCCCTCACTTCCCACGGCAACCGTGAGCTGCCTGAGCAGTTAGAACTGGCGCAGACCCAGGGCTCCCACTCTTCCCCTAATCACCATGCAGGAAGGCAGCCAGCAGAAGGAAGTCGCTGTCAGGCGACCAACCTGGCTTTTCAGGAAACGTGCCAGGTGCTGGGGGAAGGGAAGCAGTGCATGCGCTTCCTGAGACCCCGAGCCTGGCACGCAGCTGGGGACCCCCTGGTACCATCAGAGCTGCCCCCTCCCATCACCCAGACCCCCCACAAGTACCCTGCCCCCTGCCCCAGCTCCCACCAGTGCCCTGCTCCTGCCTCCAACTCCTGGCCAGACACCTACCCCCAGCTTCCTGCTGTATGCTATTTTCCACCCAGATTCTGCACCCCATCCCTATTCCACTCACTGGCAGTCCTGTCCCATATACTGGATCCCTCAGAGTGCAGAGGGGACCACAAATTCCACTAACCCTGGAACCCCAGAAGAATTAATCTGGCCTGAGGCTTTGAACCTCAGTCCTACCTACCCTCCCCCCAGGGGGCTGGGGTGCCAGAGAAGGGAGCTGTCTTAGTTGGGGCCATATTAGTGGGGCTTGGCATGGCTTGGAGGTGTGAGATTTTTGTGGGGGGGGCATCTCACTTGTGTGGTCCCTGACTTATTTTTCTGTGGGTCAGTGACCCGACTCAAAACATGTTCCACGCCCCTATCATAAATAAAGACAATGCTGAATGTTTGTGTTGGACATATTTTATTTAAAATGACGCCTAGCCAACAAGCCCCCAGTCCAGGCCAAGCCCCCATCTGGCCATAGCAGAATAACACCCCTGCATCCCCACATACACACCTCAGTCCTGAGCCTATCATACATCAGAACCCTGTCCTGAGCCTCTCACATCCCCAGTCTTCTGCCACAACTCTACTGCACAGTTCACAAACTGAATATCTATGTCCCGAGCCCATCATACGCCCAACCTGAACTCCTGCACCCTAACATCCACAAGCCTGTGGTTTGCTCAGCACTCCCACACTTCACCTGACCCCATCACTCTACAGCCTGGAGCCCCTTCTCTGAGCCAGCAGCCCCTTCTCCACCTCTTCCCACACCTAAATTCCTTCCCAGAGCTTGAACCTTTGATCCCTTCCCACACCCAAATCCCTCATTCCCACCCCAGAGCCCATACCTCCCGTCTCAACCCAGTGAGAATGAGTAAGGGCTGGGGATCGCAAATGATGGAGAGGAGGGGAATGGAGAGGGCAGGGCCTCAAGAAAGGGGCCAGGTATTGGGTCTTGCCCTGACATTTAAAAAGTGATCTAAAAAGATTGGAGACCACTGCCATAAAAAAATTTTAAATTTCAAACCACAAAATGTGAATTTTCTGTTCTTTTTTTCTTTGCCTTTCAACGTGGAGGGGTACAAATTGAATTTTTTATTAAAAGGGGAGTTGGATAATGGTAAAGGAGAGGTGGGGGGTGTGAGGGTTTCTCAAAAATCAAAAAGAGGATGTGATGCTGCAAAGTTTGGTAACCACTGGACTACCGTATACGACACTCCTTTTGAAACCCAATTATAAAACAAAGCTAAGCTCTACAACTAGCCAGAAACCATCAGAAACAACACACAAAAATAAACAAAAACATTAAAACACCCCAATTAAAAATGTGATAGCTTTTCTGTTGTTTTGTTTTAATTTGCCTTTCAAATCCCTTTGTATTCAACTTGAAAAAAACTTTAAAACAGAGAGGCAGAAAATACAGTAGATGTGGTGACCTGAACAAAAGGCAAGATATCAGATTCTACATACCAGTGTCCTGCCATTCTGATCACCCACTGACTAACGATGGTTGGGTTTTTGTTTTTAATCAATGACCAGAGACTGGTCATGAAACCATTTGTGTTCTTCAACCATTTCTCTATGTAGGAATGGATGCCTTTCTAACAGATACCCTTTGAATTCAATCAGAAACTATAGGTTAAAGGCAAGGATTGGTGAAATTCCTGCATTATACAGGAAGTCAGACTGGATGATCCTAGAGGTCCCTTCTGCCCTCTATAAATCCATGAAAACTTAAGAAACTAAAAGGAATTGTTCCTTGGTTAATAATATGGGTGATGCTTCACAGGAAATAGAACAAAATAGACTTAAGCAGACTTTTTTTAAAAACTTCTGGGCCAGTTCTTCTGTGCTTTTCATGAAGCCTGAATGCAGCCTATAACGAGCAGGTAGCACGTCCACTAACAGAGGGAAAGCTCCATGGAATGCCTTTTCTCACAGTCTGGTGTTCCCCAGATAGTGGAATGCTCTGGAAGTAATTTAGAGCAGCCCTAAAATTCCTGTAAGATACTCCAAAAGCCAAACTGGATCCCAATTCAGGGAGAGCAGAAATGTGATCTTGCACCACTTCTCCTTCACACTCAGTCAACCCTTGCATCAAGCACAGGTTGGCCAGATCCATGGATCAAGCCCATACTTTCAAAGATTTTGTAGTTAGCCTCTATGTAATTTTTCAGCAATATAACTGGACCATATTACTCCTGCAGAGACGGTAAAGCTGTGACACTCAATTACATAGCAGTCATCAAGAGAAAAGAATTCATCCACTGGTTACTTACCAAGGCAGGTCCTCCCATCCGACTGCAGTGTGTATTTCGGATGACATCCACAAACAGGCCCATCGTCAGCCTCCTCACATATATGCTGACACCCACCATTCCCATGATTGCATGTCACTGGAAAGAAAACACAGAGTGGAATCTCAACTGTCCAGATCCCTGCATGGGATGGAATTTACCCTTCTCATGTGTGACTCCCAAACTAGAGTTTTCACTATTAATTGATGGATTTGTACAAGGACATTCTGGAAAGCCACTGTTTTTATCTGATATTTCACTTCATCAAAAACACAGGGTCTACATGACGTATCACCTTAGCACAAGCATATACACCACTGCCCAAATGAGTGATCAGCTGCGGAAATGACAGAATTCTATTTGTTCTAAGGATCAGTATGAACATATAGACAGCTGCATACAAATGCAATCCCTTTGGTTCCTGGCCAGTTCAAATCCAGGTCTGCATTCACATGCCACTCCTCCTTTCGGTGCTTCTCTGCAGATATGGGCACAGCCATGGTCTTTATTCATGCAGCTCCTGCCATCTGCAAAACAGCATACATAATCAGTATCCTTGTGTGTGTCTTCAGATGCAGGTAACAGTTCAGGTACAAACATTAGCCCAACTTGTATGTAAACCGCAGACAACTTACATTTCTTGAAAGACTCTACTATATCTGAACAAAAGAAAGTAAATAGCTGATATGCCAGAAATAAAAGGAACCCAGTCCTGTTAAAGGTTAAGCAGATGGCCTGCACTGTGATTTCCCTTTCCTTAATCCATTATTTGTTTGTCTCTTCTAGACTGTAAGGGGTCTGGGGCAGGGACCACATATTTTGATAGGAACTAAGGGATGCTCAATACCTTGCAGGACCAGACACAAAGACTGTAATTTCCTCTTTAGTCATCCCATAAAATAGCAAAATGAGTTGCTGTGGGGCAAAGGAATATTCAGCTTTATTCTGAGATGTACAAAAGTCAGAAGCGTCTCACATCTTTGCAAATTACTGGCCTTGAGCAATAGGTTTGGAGAGCCACATTTCCATCATGGTTATCAGCAGTCACATGTACTGTACCTAGGGGCAGCAAGAAATTTGCTGTTTTAGGAGCATCTTAACCTATTCTAATTTCCACTGGACTCTTTCTAATTCCAAACAGTACATTTTAACGCCACCTCTGGGGGCTTACCAAACTGGAGATTTAGTCTGAGATAAACAGAATGAAGTTTGATAAGGACAAATGCAAAGCACTCCACTTAGGAAGACACAGTTTAGGATCATAGAATCATAGGTCTGGGAGGGACCTCACGAGGTCATCTAGTCCAGCCCCCTGCTTCAAGCAGGATCAACCCCCACTAAATCATCCCAGCCAGGACCTTGTCAAGCTGGGACTTAACCTTGAGGGATGGAGGATCCATCACCTCTCTAAGTAACGCATTCCAATGCTTCACCACCCTCCTGGTGAAGTAGTTTTTCCTAATATCTAACCTACACCTCTCCCTCTTCAACTTCAGACCATTACTCCTTGTTCTGACATCTGACACCACTGAGGACAGTTTCTCACCCTCCTCTTTAGAGCTCCCCTTCAGGAAGTTGAAGGCTGCTATTAAATCACCCCTAAGTCTTCTCTTCTGTAAACTAAACAAGCCCAAATCCCTCAGTCTATTCTCATACGTCTTGTGCTCCAGCAACTTAATCATTTTCGTTTCCCTATGCTGAACCTGCTCCAGCACATCCACATCCTTTTTATACTGGGGGCCCCAAAACTGCACACAATATTCCAGATGTGGCTTCATCAGTGCCTAACAGAGGGGAACAACTCTAGATCTGCTCGAAATGCTCCTCCTAATGCACCCTAATATGCCGTTAGCCTTCTTGGCTACAAGGGCACACTGCTTACTCATATCCAGCCTTTCATCCACTATAACCCCTAGGTCCCTTTCCCCTGTATGACTGCTTTAGAAGAGAGAAGACTTAGAGGGGACATGATAGCAGTTTTCAAGTATATTAAAGAGTGTTACAAGGAGGAGAGAGAAAATCTGTTCTCCTTGGCCTTCAAGGATAGGACAAGGAGCAATGGGCTTAACGAGCAGCAAGGGAGGTTTAGGTTGAACATTAGGAAAAACTTCCTAACTGTCAGGGTGATTAAACACTGGAATAAATTGGTTACGGAATCTCCACCACAGGAGATATTTAAGAGTAGGTTAATAGACATCTACTGGGGATGGTCTAGACAGTGCTTCGTCCTGTCCATGAGGGCAGGAGATTGGACCTGTAGTGTTCTACGATTCTATGATTTATATGTAACTCCACCTCTGTGCTGTGTCTCTGAATAGCTGAATACAATTTAGTACATGCAAATGCAGTCTGGATCCAAATAAATAAATAATATGAAATCAATTGATTTCTCCTTCCCTTTGGTGTACCTCATAAAGACATCTCATTGTTTTGTGTCTGTCAATTATGATGTGTTCACACTTGAGCACTTAATCTGCTTCTGGCTGTTGTGGTGATTCAAGTGGCCCCTGCCAGATACCGCACTCAATTAAACAATGAGAAAATGTTCCTTTCATTATAAGACCATTTGCCTTTTTCCATCTAAATCTGTGGCCTAACCATTGGCAAGACTTTACTCTGCTTTTCAGCACTAACGAAGCCAAAGTTTATTTTAACTCTGTGTGCCATAAAGGTTTCACTGTATCCCACAGATATTCTGATGCAAAGGTTCATCCCCTTATTGGGATTTCCTAACCACTGAAGTACAGCAATAAAAACATGCAACTGCTCTGTTATTTCATTCTCCATTCCTTTAGAATTACTTACAAAAATAACATCACTTACAAGATTGTGGACAGATCCTCTGGTCTGGCTGAGCTGTGCTCAAAACCACCTGGAAAGGGAGTCACTCAGACAATGCTAAACAACCAGAGGATCCTCCTTAGCTATGTTTAGGGCAGCTTTATACCTGCTTTATTCTGGGGTTGGAACTTTAATCTTGTTCATTTTCTTAGGGCCAAATCTGATACACAGGGCAGATTTTGTGGGGCCCATGAAAGCTTATGCTCCAAAATATCTGTTAGTCTATAAGGTGCCACAGGATTTCTTGTTGTTCTCAAAGACACAGACTAACACGGCTACCTCTCTGATACTAGGGCAGATTCACTGGCTCTAGGGAGATCCACTGAACCTTCCTCCACAACTGTTGTTGCTGCAACCTCTGTCCTCAATATTGCAAATTCAGCCTATATTTAAAGTAACTCTCATAGCTACTGTAGTAGCATCCATGCAATAGGGGGATGAGGAGGTGGATGGTGAGCCACCACGGTCCCTACTCCAAGGGTCTTAAGGAATTTTCCACCCCAGCTACAATGCGTTATTACCATCTCTGCTTCTAGTACTGCTGAGGTACTATTAAAAAGTCAACAATACATCAAAGAGACAGAATGGAATCATGATTCATAAAGCCAGACGCTCCTTGATACAGCTGGAGGTCAGGAAGGAAGGGCAGTGCAGGAGTTTGAGCATTTCCTTTGGATTTAGGTTCAATTTTCCAGTTGCATATCCTGTGTAACCTTTCGCAACTCTCTCTAGATATCACTTCCAGCTGTAAAAATGAATAATGGCACTAACCTACCTCATAGGGCACTGTGAGAATGAAGACGTTACAGGCTGTGAGGAGCTCAGACACTATGTTAATGGAGACTTTATAAGAACCTAAGATAGGTCACATTTTGGTCTATCTAGGCATCATCTGTAAGGAATTCAGTGCCTAGACGTAGCTCCTTGAAGACATTGCAAAACTGTTATGATGAAGCAGTTCTCACCGGGGGAGCAGCTGCTGTAGTAACAGCAATCCTGGATATCAGGGCCGAAGCACATTGACAGAGCTTTACGCATCACTTCTTAAATATCCACACATCACTGTGGGCCTCCACCTTAATCTATGATGAGTGTCACACTTCACACAAAGAGCATAACACTGCAAAAATTTGAGCACGACACAATAAATACAAAACACACAATCCTTGCACCACCACAACTTTTGGCTGGAATATGACTGTTAAACAAAACATGAGATTCCAATTACAGAAAAGTTGGGGTTCATGAAAGCTATGAACTTTCATATGGCTCAGTTGTGCAGAGCAGAGTACTGTAGATCTTAACTGAATCCTCCTGTAACCCTAAAATTAAGGAGGCAGGAGAGGAAGCTGAATGCTACTTCAATGGAAAACAGTGGGGGCGTCCCAAGGAGAGCATACTTTACAATAAACTGTTCTAAGGCAGTGTTACATTTTAAGAAACGGAGTTTCAGGACCATCCACTTTTGTTTTCTTCCTGGCTAACATAACTACTTAGAGAGGACTCTGGTCAGTTTCTTCAGACTTGCTGGCTAATCCTATTGAGGGCTTAATTCTGTGCCCACTGAAATAACTCCCATTAACTTCAGCAGAAGCAGAATCATGCTCTGAAATTTAAAAAAAAAAAAAAAAATCAGAGCAAAGCCCCATTGTGTAAAAGAAAATAGGTAAAGTGTGCATTTTCAAAATATATTCTCTTTGAAATGATATTGTTAAAGGAAGAAATATATGTACAGGGGAGCTGGGGTCAGTCTTCCATGCACATTTAGCTACATTTTAATCAGACAATTACTTTGCATATTATGTTCTACACATCCCAGATTGAGGCTACAATATTCTTCCTCTGATAAGAAAGCTTTAATTAACAAAGGAATGGATGCTACACTGCTTAGATTATTCTGCTCTACTGGATTTTTGATTCCTTTCCCACACTGAGAACAAAGATGCCTTAAATCCAACAGAACAAACAAAAGAATCCAAAGATCCCCACATGAAAGCTACCACCCACTATTACAGTGTCAATCAAGGAGCTGCGCATTACATAAAAGATCACAAATTAGCCTTATTAATGCTAGTGCTTTTGTGGTATTTTTAAGTTTAAACATGCAATACAATCCCTCTGTGAGCTAAGAGATGTTAAGAAATCATTAAGGCTACATCTACGCTAGAGAGTTTTGTCAACAAATCCAGCAGAGCATCCAGATAACTAGCGCATGCTGTCGACAGGAAACTGGCAGAACTCAGCAGTTTTGTCGACAGAGTTCTGCCGTTCCCCCAAGAAGCAGCCTCTCGACAGAGATCTGTTGACAGAAAGCAGTCTAGGTGCCCTGGTGGGCCCTCTGTCAACAGAAAAGGCCTCCAGGGTGCCTCACACCTTCCTTAGAGGATGCCCAGTCCGCAGCATGCAGCACTCTCAGGTCCATGCCTCCGGCCATTTTTAAAGCTGCAGGGATCCTCGTAAACCCTGTGGCAGGAAACTGAGAGCTGCTTGTCCCCACACCTTCAGAGCCACTACCATTCGCCCGACCTGGCAGAGATGACAGAGAGCCAGGCCACTCGCAAGCCCCAGCCCTTTCAGGGAGCAGCCTGAGAACCCAACCCAATGTGAGCCCCTCCTGGTCTGGGGCTGAGGTCCAGGACATGCTGGACATGTGGGGCGAAGAACAGACCCTCCTCAACCCCAAACCCAAGCAGAGGAATGCCCCCATGTATGCCCAGCTGGCCACCACCCTGGCTGTATTGGGCCACCCCGCCCACACCATGGAGTAGGTGTGGGTGAAGGTGAAGGAACTCCTCCAGGAATACACGTGGAGCCATGACACCAGGCACAGATCTGGGGCAGGGCTTGCGACCTGCCCCTATGACAGAGAGCTGCATCATGTCCTGGGGGTGGATGACATGTCCCCTCTGCCTGCCCCCACCAACACAGCAGAGGAGCCCCCCCATTCATAGCTGGAGGAGCAGTAGTATCCTGGGACCCAACCCCTGCTGGAGCCAGAGGTGGACACGGGGTCTGAGGTGAGTGTGAGCATTCTCCTCATCACCCTAGAGTCAGGTCCCTCCAGCCAGGCCACCTCCAGGGTGTCCCCAGAGCTGGGGGAGGGTCCCTCTGGTAAGTATCCCACGTGCTGCACATCCCAGGGCATGGAAGGCAGGCACAGATGGGGCATGCTATGAGCATCACCAGGCCAGCTCAGGTGGGGACCTTGCACTGCCGTCCTGGCATGTGGAACCATGTGCAAGGCAGCATGTTCCACCTGGACCCAGCAGGCAGCACCCGAGCACAGGCACCGGCCTCACAGGGTGCTGGATGAGCTCCAGACCCAAGAAGGGGTGGCCCTGCCAGCTTCTGCCATGGCTGGAAGAGAATCAGCCATATGAGCACCAGCTTGACCCCAGACACAGAGAAGAGTGCGGCTCCCAGCACAGGGGCATGCCGGCAGATGAGAGTCAGCGCCTGCTTCTGCGGACAGTGCTGCAAGCCACACTTTTGTAAGAGGGCCCCAGGGAGGGCCAGGCTCTGCCTGGCTCACTCGCCATCCTTGCAGGGACCCCTTTGGCTGCCAGCCCTTCGACTGTGGGCGGGGGGAGGATGGAGGCCCACAGCGATCAGCCCAATCCCTGAGGCACCACAGAGTCGCCATGCAGTGGGGCGCATTGTGCAGGCCACATGCGCCAGGACATCCCCATCCCATGGCTTGGGGGGTGTTAGTTGCTGCTCACAGTGGGAGGCAAGGCCTTAGAGGCTGTGCTGTGCGAACGACTTACCATCTCTTCTCCTTGTCTTCCTCACAGCTGAACCTGCACCAAGCAAGGGCCAAGACAACAGGGTGAGCGAGGACCAGAGCGATCCAGAGCCAAGGCAGTGCCAGGGCAAGCCAGCACCCCCACACCAAGAGTGCAGGCCCATGGCTGGAGGGACCATTGCTGGGCAAGCAAGGACCTCCAGAGGTCCCACACTGCCACCCTCTGGAGGCTCATGGACCTCTTGGAGCAGCAGCTGCAGAACGACCAGGAGTAGCAGTCACAGTCCTGGAACCAACTGATGTCCCACTTCAACTCCTCCACCAGCATCTGGTGAGATCTGTTAGCCCCAGCCCACGTCCGATGCCACTCCCCCGACCCCCACCAGCCATCCCCCCGCAGGCTTCCTGGAGTTTTGGCAGTGGCTGAGGGCCATGCCCACTTCCATGCCATGCCCACCCCCTCTTCTTCTCACATCCTCTCAGCTCCCCTTGCCAAACCTGACCCCATTGCAGCCCCATCTCCTCCATAGCTCCCCACCCCGCATCGCACGTCTGTCCCCTACTGTACATAATTCACTGGTTTTACAGTTGGTAAATAGTTTTTTATTACAAAGGTTATTCACAACACATTTATCTTTGTTTAGGTAAAAAAGCTGTTTGAATACCACCCCTGCTTTATTGGGGAGGGGTCATGGTGGGGACAGGGTAGGGATGCGGGCCTGAGGCCCCCACTGGGGGTGCCCTGGGGAGGGTCATTGGGGGCCGCAGGAGAAGCTCTTGCTTAGGGCTTTGTGGATCCGCAACCTGTACCTATGGGCTTGGTGGATCAGAGCTGTGCTTTGCTGCTCATAGCCACAGCGGGCATCTGCCCCTGACCCTGAAAGGAAGGATTCCCCTCTTCCCCTCCACAATGTTGTAGAGAGCACAACACATGGCCACAACCTGGGGGACGCTGTGCTCCACTGCGTCTAGGGGAGGGAGCAGGCACCTGAAGTGTGCCTTCAGGAGACCAAAAGTGCACTCAGCCTCCATCCAGGCCTGGTTCAGGTGGGCATTAAATAGTTCTTGGCTTGCATCAAGCTGCACATTGGAGGGCTTCACAAGCCAGGGCGTGAGTGGGGATGTGCACATCCCCAACTGCTAGCTCCTGGCGGGGGACAAAGGTGCTCACCTTCACCCTCTGGCACAGGCCAGAGTTACAGAACACCCATGTGTCATGTGCCTGGCCTGATCACCCGACATGAACAGCCATGAACTGGCCACAGTGGTCAACCAGAGCCTGCAACATGATGGCGAAACATGCCTTGAAGTTGATGTATTTTGCCACACTGTGGTACAGGATACAGATTGGGATGTGGGTCCCATCGATAACCCCAAAGCAGCTGGAGAACCCAGGGCAGCAAATCCACCCAGGACTGTGTCCATGTCTGCCAGACAGACAACTCTCTGCAGCAAGAGCATGTTGATGGCCGTCGTGACCTGCAGAGGGAGGGGACCGAACACACATCAGGGACTGAGGGAAGGATTCTCCAGCCCTCTCCTGTTTCCTCCCCTGTGAGCTCTCTGGGAGTCCCCCACGTGAGGTCACCACCACAGCAGCAGGGCTGTGAAAGAGTGGGATTGTATTCTTCCCCATCTACCTCCAGCACCCCTTGCACCTCCAACCCCACTCCCTGAGGGTTTCCCTTGAGTGGACTGTCCCCCATCTCCCTCTGTGTAGGGACAGCAGCCCAAGAGTGCCTTACCTTCATGAGGAGGGCCTCAACAGTGGACTTCCCCACACAAAACTAGCTCCTCATGAAGCAGTAGCTATTGGGGGCAACGGCAACCCACTTCTCCACAGAGATCATAGGCCGCAACCAGGTGTCCTGTCTCCAAAGGGTGGGGACGAACCAGGTGCAGAGCTCCAGAAGGGTGTCCTTCCACATTTGGAAGTTCTGGAGCCACTGCTGGTCCCATCAGTCGCAACTGGTGCTGTGCCTCTAGATCCACCTGGGCACCCAGAGGGTGGGAGCAGGTAAGCCCATGCAGCAGCAAAGGTGGTGCCAGGGTTGCCCTCCCTGAGGAAGAGGACAACGGCCATGATGAGGTTCAGCAGCTGCTGAAGCACCTCTGAGTGGGGCCAGTGCAAGCCCTGGGGCAGCTCTGGCACCAGGGTCAGCTGGAAAGCTTTGTATCCCTCTCATCAAGCATCAAAGCCCTGCTGTAGCAGCTGTGCTGTCCTCCATGGAAGTAGGTAAGTCTCAACATGGGCAAGGAATGTTGGGGCGGGGCAGGCTTTAGGGCACGCTTAGCCGGGGCTCCCAGAAGGCACTGCAGGCCATGCAACCCATTCTGTTGAGAGAGCGGCTGAGCTGTATGGCCACAGAGCAGATTGCTTTTTTGATCTGCTTTGCAGTCTGGTCACAATCTGACAACAGATGTTTTGTCAGAAGGTATCGTCAGACAGTAACTTCTCTCAATAGATTGCTTTAGTCTGGACGTAGCCTTAGAGAATTAACAGCTTCTTTTCTGTTAAAGTAATTTCTTTGTGTGCATTCGTCTCCCAAAGGAGAAACTGTTCAAGCAGCTACTCTGGTAAAGTTCACTGAACTTAAACAAATGGTTTAAATGCTGAATTGAAAATTGCTCAGTTCTGTGCATGTGGACTTCAGTCACTTCACCACCAAAAGTTAAAATGGATCTTACAAAAAAGGAACCACTTTTTAACAACAAAATTCCCAATGTCTGAATAGTTAAATGTACTTTGACCAAAAAAGCTCTAAATCTAATTTACCAAAATAAGGATATTACATGGACAAGTGCATCCAAATGTTTTACTATTCACCAGTCACATGCTTCATGATGGTGTTAATTTAAAAAATCAGTTCTGACAAATATAAAATACTTTTATATAAATACCAAAGTAACGATAACCAATGTGAGAATAAGTGAAGTGATTCAATCCTTATGCAGCCATATCAGGACAACTGCGTGGGGAACAAGGAAGAAAGGTAAACCCAGTTAGCAAACCCTGCTAGGCACGGAGGGAGGGTGCTGTACGAAGGCAGGGTCATACTCATTACCATAAACGCCATTCTTTGTGAACACTGAGGCTCAGAGTCAGGACAGTCTTGTGCAGGTGCACAAGGAGGTGTGGGGAAAGGATGTCCCCATACAAAGAGTGACCACAATCTTAGTACTGGCCCCACTTGAGCACATCCTAGGAGAACGCTGGCACCATTCACTGGGTCAGATATCCTGAGAATGCTTCATCCTCTCCCCACCAACTAGAGAATGGGGCTGACCCTGTGTAAAGAGAGTACTGCTCTGTTAAAAGGGGAACATATTTTGGCTGTCAAATATCTACAGGTAAAACAGCACCAGGAGCTTCCAGTGGTGTGGTGCCTCTAGGCACCAGCCCTCAGATGGCAGTGTCTTTAAATCTCATCCTAATGAGCCAAATCCTGAACCTCCTAATTACGCTCATTGACTTTGGCCAAAAGAACTAAATAACCATGACAGTGATGGATCCCTAAGTGGAGTTGGACTATGACCAGAAATGGTAATACGAAGCCACATCAGGATCACAATGTTCTATTTCTATGGTGACATTCCGCTGGAATTAGCTAAATTGGTATTATGAAATAAATTCAACAACAGAGAGAAAAGCTGTAGATAGGTAAGTGATTTATCCCTATTACTCGTGCAATGTCCTCACAAAACATCTGTTCTGTCACTTGCAGCTGAAGAGGCATAAATCCAGGGCATGTAGTTAAGGACAAATTATGATTGTGTCCAAATCAGTGGGAGGTTATGAGTCCAGCTGAACTATTCAAGGCTCAAACAGAATCAGAGAACCAGCTGGAGTACCACTCTGGTCTGGGCCCAACCCACTACAGTAGATGACTATCACTCCTACCTATTGCCTCTTATCTAAAAACTCCTTCAGTGCCTCAGCTCATAGCCCTGAGCCAAACAATGTACAGCACAAAGGATAAGGGAAGATGTTCCCCAAGAAGCAGATAATCCAATGCTACCTCATCATGCATACCAGCAGTAGGAATAGAATGGCCTTCCCATAGCCTTCTCACTGAAACCACAGGTCAGGCCTCCATATTTCTCCTGTCCCACCCTCACAACCTCCTCACACATGCCACATTACTGCAGAATCAGAGTGTTCACAATCATCATCGACAGATGTATCCTCACAACAGCCCTAGGAGATAGGGAAGTGCTCTGAACAGAAGCGTTGAGTGACTTCCCCAAAACTACTGAGGATATCTGTGGCAAAGGAGGAAATGAGCTCATACCTCCTGCATCTGGGTCCTGTACCCTAAATATTCTTCCTTATTACAGAAATAGACCAAGGGAGGTGAACACAAATGTCAGGGGAGAGAGGAGGGTCAGAGAAATAGAGAACAGGGAACAGGTGATGTATGGGCACAGAAAAGATTACATGTATAGAACAAGAGGGGGGTGAGGCTCCATTGTGGGGTAGAAGAAAATGAAAGGGAAGAACGAAAAGAGGTAATGTGAAGAGATGGTTTAAAACTATTAATTTTTCAATGACAATAGAAATCTGAAAAACACTGGTATTCTCAAACCATTTTAGGTTAAAAAAAACAAAACAAGGGTTTTGGTTAAAAAAAATAATGGTTTGCACAAGAGTGAAAACCCTGATTGGAAAAGCATAAATTGTTTGCCAAAATGAAAATTTTCTGAAAAAAAATTATATTTTGGTCAAAAATACCCTATTTGGCAAACAAATGTTCGATCAACTTTAGTGTCATGCAGTATTAAGAATCAGTCAACCAAAAATGAGGAAGCAGGTGAAGGGGAAAAGACAGCAAAACTGAGGAGAACAAGAACTGTGAGACAGTAAATCCAGGTAGAGAATTTGCAGAGGAAATGGAAAAGTAACCATAAAGAATGAGGGGAGATGAGATGTTACTCCTATTGGGATAAGACAAATGGGGAGACAGAGTTTAAGGGTATGATTATACTTACTGTGGGTTTGACGCTCTGCAATTGATCCACCAGAGTTCAATTTTGCCATGTCAGCGACGACATGGCAAAAATCGATCTCTCTGCACTTGGCTGTCGGTCCTGACACGCCATGCTGCTGTGTGGAGTAAGGGGCATCAGCGCAAGCCTCAAGAGCCCTGATCTACACCAGGGAACGAAGTCGATCCTGATACGTCAATTCTAGCTATGCTAATGGCATGGCTAAAATTGCATATCTGGAATTGACTTTCATCCCTAGTGTAGACCAGGCCTAAGACATACCATTGAAGAGACAGAGGGAAGAGCACTCCACTAGGTATTAGGTACAGGCATGGGTTTAACCAACTGACTTTGCCTTTAGATCCACCAGAGAGTACCAAATGTACGTTCATCTTGGTCAGGGAACACAAACAAAAAAGGACACTTCCTCCCTCTCTCACAAAGTCATCTCATTTGACACTGTTCCAGACTCTGATCCTACTGTGGACAGCATAAGGGCAACCTGCAGAACCCCCTGTAAGTCATGCATACTCAGACTATGTCTACACTTAAAATGCTAGGGCAGCACAGTATATATTATAGTGCTTCACTGTAGACACTACTTACAGTGAGAGGAGCAGTTCTCCCATCGATGTAGGTAATTCACCTCCCCAAGAGGCGGTAACTAGGTTGTCTGCAAGGCGAGAGGTACCCAGAGCAAAGGCTCCAGCCCAAACACATATACCACAACATTATAACCCCACAATTCAAGACTCTCGAACACAAGTCAGCAAACTTGGCCCAACCATGGGTGTTTTGTTTGGGGCAAGCAAACAATGCACCTCTCTCTTGAACAGAGCTCTAAATGAAAGCTAGCCATGCTTCATGAAGACAACGCTCCTGAAAGGTGCAGAAGGCTTTTGAATCTCAGTGCCATGGGAACAGAGGGCCCTCACCATTTCACAGAAGCCAATCAGAAGCTTACAGTGACACAACCCAGATAAGCAGTACACTGGGGACATCAGACATTAAGGAGGTGCACAGCTGTCAATAAAAGTATAATAGCACAGCTGCAGAGAATCACGAAGCACTGAGAACATAGGACAGATTTTTCAAAGCCAAGAGATTTGGATAATCAATTCCCACTGAAATGAATCCCACAAGAAGTTTCTGTTCTTTGTTTGGAAGGAAAAGACCAATACCTTCGGAATGCTGAATACACGTGTGCTGGTTGTCACTCAGGAAAAACCCTGCCTTACATCGACACTCATAGCTCCCCATGGTATTGAAACAAAGATGCTGGCAACCACCGTTGTTTAACGTACATTCATCCATATCTGAAAAATAAAGACACTGGGTTTGTATCTGCACAGCTGCATTTATTGTCTCGGTAATACATCAATGCCCGGAGGATGATCTCACGCATGCAGCTAGTATAGATTAAATATCTATTTGTGTTCTCGAAGCCATAATGGGTCTATCGACCAGACCTTTTAAAGAGGATTTTTATTCTGGGGCAGAGATGGAGGAAGAGAAAATTACTAATATCAATTATCTTACTTGCATGCACACACAAACACACATACCCCATTCCAACTTATTGTCTCTTAGCATGTGGCTGCTTCTCTATTTCCTGGTTGTGGCCAATGGCAGAAGGAGAAGTTACTGAAATAGGTATAAGGAATGCTGATCTTGTAATACTTATGGCCTCACCAAAGGCAGGAAACATGGGGAACTTCAGAAGAAAGTCTTTTCTTGCAGATATCTTTCTAATTTGGCAGAACCAAGAGATATGAATAATAGAAAAGCTCCAGCTAAGTCCTGAACACTGAAGTTCTCAACTCAACTTTCAAATGTTTTGAATTTCACCTATCATTGATTTAAGCTTTCTGTGGCTTCTTGCTATGATATAAACATTACAGACCTGATTTTCAGAAAGCATGGGCACCCATAGCTCCTATTTATTTCACTGGGAATTACGGATGCTCAGCACCCAGGAAAACAGGCCATACAAGTTTCATGGCAAAATTCTGCTCTTATCTGCCAGTACACAACTACATTTTCACTTGAGGCTTGGCCCTCAACCTGCTCACTGTTCCAGTACAACAGCCAAGATATTTTTAAATTAGTATTTAGCATTTTTCCATAAAATAGTGCCTAAAAACAGGATGAAGCCTTATGTTCTTAGCAATAGGTGAAATCAAACACTCTGATAGATCCTTCAAAACTAGTGAGACATCCTAAGTATTTAAACCAAGACAAACTTAGCATATCATCCTGGTGGTAGAAAAGAATGAAAATAAAAATTAAGTTCCAAGAGGTCTCAGTCGTACTAGAAACAGTTAAGTTTAGATGTTTGACAGTGATGTGAATCTAAGGAATCAATATTTAAACAATCACCAAAACTTTCCAGTACTGTGGATTTGAAATTCCGGAAAATGTTTTGTGGACTATGGCAAAATAATGAAATATTGTTTACTCTCTCTAAAAAGTAATTGTCTCACTGAAATCCAGGCATACATGTCTTCAGGAATAATGTAGGTTTAGTTAACAAAAAAGTGGCATAAATTAGGTAAGTAAAACACAGAAAATACAGTAAGTAAACGGTTAAACACGAAGTTAAATTTGCTGCATGTCAAAATATCCATTTTAATTTTAAATCATACCTTCAAAGGGACACACAAAATTAGGAAGTCTGTGATTTGAACGTCACTGTTTTAAAGTTTGTATTGCCCTAGTATGATCCACTCCCCTCTGCCCCCCTTCCCAGCCCCCACCTCTCACCTCCTACCACCACCAAGAACTATTGTCTCAATGCTGCTTTTCTTTTTAAAAACAGTCAGCCTAGCAATGATGAGAAACCCCTATATTAAACGCTCCAGTGGTGCAGATTCTGGTGTCAGTTACAGCTGTGTAAATTCAAGGCATCACCTGTGAAGTTACTGAGATCAGAATATGACCAGAGGTATTTTCAGCATTCACATATTAGAGGAGTTCTTTGTATGGAGAAATAACGTGCCCTTTATTAGTGAGCTAAAAGAAGTCAGGTGCTCGTTCAGTGAGCGTCCTTAATGTGAATCTGATGGAACCCAACTTGTGTGTTTAAATAAATGAGAGAGAAGATAAGACACTGCCTAATACTAAAAAGTTCAACAAATAGTTCAGTTGCACACTAAATAGCTACCCAGCTTTGGAGCCTTGCACCTTCCAACCTCTCCCTTTTACATAACAACATACAGGACTTGGCCCACGGACGAGACCACCAGCTTTTGTAAACTGATGAAGTTCCAATGAAGACAGAGCGGTTATGCCACATATATCAGGTGAGGCTCTTGCCCTAGAGCTTTAACAGAGGCCTGGTCCCATTTCTAAAGTATCACGTGCTAATATCTTATCGCTCTTGCATGGCTTATACCAGCCTCCAAATTCTCCATTAGAAGGCAAATCCCCTCCTCAAAAGGAGTAGAAATCTCCCAAAGTAACATCCCAGTAATGGCCCCACTGCTCAGGCAGTAACGAGAAGCATTTGTGAGGGGTGCACAGGAGTCTACACATACATGTGAATGGAGACAGTCTCTAACGTTATTGCCCACCACATAGCAGCAAACAAGAGCCACATCCTGTAGAGCAGAAGGGCAATACAATGCTTCAGATTCAGTAAAAATCGAGTTTAATTTCCTGGTTCACCAGAGACTTCCCAAATAACCTTGAGCAAGTCACACGTCACTTACCTTTCCAATCTTTTGGCTCCATCTTCCTACTGAAGAACCAACAGGACTGGCTGAGCTCACACGAGTGTTATAAGGACAAGTATATGAGCAACTGTGAGGTGCTCAGGTAGCATGGAAATGAGGCCCATATCGGATACACAAGAAGAAGGATAAAGCATGTGTATACTCATTATCAAGTAACCACCAAGAAGATAAGAAGAGAGAGCTACTCCACATCTAGAGAGAGCTACTCCACATCTAGAGAAAGGCTACCTTTCTCCCAAAGCTACCACACAGTTGTACTTGGACCTAAATTACACTTCCAAAAAATGTGAAATATTCATGGTATTAAACAGGTCTGTTTACTAAAGTTTTCACAAAGAAGCATGTTAACAGAATAATGATGGATACCTGGCAATTTTTTAATCCAAAAAACTCAAAAGTACTTCAGAAGAGCGTGTCAGCATTATCCCCCATACAGATGAGGAAACTGAGACTCAGACCGGTCACAGAGGGACTGAAATGTCAAAACCTGGAATGCCTTTGTCTAATATGTATCATTCTTGTCCAGATGTCTTCTTTAATGCAGCACCCATGAATCACAGGGTTTTTACTTTCACAGAATTAAGAAGGGGCATATCAGCATCAATATTTGCAGTGTCAGGAAGCATGTTCCTTACCGAGACAATTATGACCATCGTGAGCCAACATGAAGCCATCATAACAAGTACAGCGATAATTGCCTGGAATGTTGAAACACTCATGTACGCAGCCTCCATTGAAGTCACCATCACATTCATCAATGTCTGAGGGACAAAGCAAAAGTCAATATGACAGATGCTTCCTAATTTGTCATGACCTGTCTATGCCATGATTGTATAAATGTGAACAATAACTGCTCTCTTAAATCATCAGTCTTCCAAATAGACTATACTTAGCATATTATTTGTTCAATCTTTCTGAAAAATGACAAGATGAATTTGGATTCCAATCCAGTGTTAAAGTATAGTTTTACTCTTTCTATAGCTGTTTATTAAAAGGACATTTTCTCTCTTAAATGCTGATGTAAATCAGGATTAAATCCATTGAAATCAGTAAAGTTACTAGAGGGAAGAAGCAAACTCTCTGAAACATCACACCCCAGGGCAACTGTCCTCGTCCCCCCAGCCTACCCGCAGCCCCGTCAGCAGGCCTGCAGCCAAGAAGTTCTAAGAGTGAGATTTTCAAAAGCAATGTGGTGATTTTGAAGCACAGGACTCATGCTTTAAATGATTAAGGTTTGGTCTACATACAGTTTTGTACCAGTGCACTATTATGGTGAGGAATGAAGTTTGAGGGTTTGTTTTGTTTGTATTCTTTTGTTTAGATAACAGTTATGCCCATATAGGGCCAAAAGGGTTAACGTGTATGTATGTATGTGTGGCCAGGGGAATCTCAAGTAGGAAAGTTATATTACCCCATATTTGGCTCTGCTACAACTACTACTAGAATTCTGTGTCCAACTCTGGTGTCCATAGTTTCAGAAGGATGATAATAAATTAGAAAGTGTTAGGAAAAAGCCACGAGAATGACTAAAGGATCAGAAAATAGGCCTTGGAGTGATACACTCCAGCAGCTCAATCTATTCATTTTAACAATGAGAAGGTTAGGGAGGTTAACAGGTGTGTTGTGAACAAAACACGAGAAGTCACTCTTCTGCTCTACTCTGCGCTGGTTAGGCCTCAGCTGGAGTATTGTGTCCAGTTCTGGGCACCACAGTTCAAGAAAGATGTGGAGAAACTAGAGAGAGTCCAAAAAAGAGCGATAAGAATGATTAAAGGTCTAGAGAATGTGACCTATGAAGAAAGGCTGAAAGAACTGGGCTTGTTTAGTTTGGAAAAGAGAAGATTGAGGGGAGACATGATAGCGGTTTTCAGGTATCTAAAAGGGTGTCATAAGAAGGAGGGAGAAAACTTGTTCTTCTTGGCCTCTGAGGATAGAGCAAGAGGCAATGGGCTTAAATTGCAGTAAGGGAAGTTCAGTTTGGACATTAGGAAAAAGTTCTTAACTGTCAGGGTGGTCAAACAGTGGAATAAATTGCCAAGGGAGGTTGTGGAATCTCCATCGCTGGAGATATTTAAGAACAGGTTAGATAAATGTCTATCAGGGATGGTTTAGACAGTACTTGGTCCTGCCATTGGGGCAGGGGGCTGGACTCGATGGCCTCTCGAGGTCCCTCCCAGTCCTAGTATTCTATGATTCTATGATTTGATTATAGTATGTAAACACCTACCTGCAGAACAGCAGTTTTGAACCTGAGGGCTCCTTACATTAGCAGAAAAAGATACAACAAGATTTAATGGCTAGAAGTTGAAGCTAGACAAATTCATAGTCGGAATAAGGCATCTTCTCTCCTTTTCCAAGCTAAAGCTTTTCAAAAAGGTACCTGCCATAAATCTGGGGAGCTGGACAGAAGTAGTGCTTGCAGGTTGTTTTTTTTTAAAATCACACACAATATATAATTACATTTGAAATATTTCAGATTCTTAGGCTACACACATGACATAAGGAGTGAACAGCTTGTCACTAGCGTTCCCTGAATCTCTTTTGCAGTCCTAACTATGAATTCTGGCGCACTTGCTATGGCCAAATAGTGTGTAGTACTGCAGTCAATTTACCTTCACACATTTTCCCTTCACCACTGTAACCCAGTTTGCACACACACTTGTACAGCTTTGGAGTGTTTTGACAAATAGCATCTGGATGACAGTCATCAGTCCCTTGGGCACACTCATCCACATCTATTTAAAAAAAAATAACATAAAATGATTAATGATAGATGTCTGAGGGTGCACCACTGCACCATGAGAATGTTTGGTTGGTTGTTGAATAGTCATGTATGTATACATGAACAAGCACATGCATGTGCAATAGATACATATGGACATGCCAGCATGATAGTGGCACATGTGGATGTGTGTGCATGTCAGCCTAAGCTTGAATGATTATGTACATGCATACGTTTGATAAGTATCTGTGTCTATGCATTATGGACTAGATCTTCAAGTGGTGTTTTTCAGTATCATTCCATGGACTTACACTGATTAACAGTAGATGTCTCCATGTAGAAAGGTACGTATCAGACACATACACAGACAGAATTCATCTATAGATCCCCAGACAACCAGTTACTGAAAAAAATTAAGTTTCAAGCCTTTGATGTCACTTTTAGGAAGCATGACTTTCTTTAAACTAACAAAAAGGTCCTAGGGAAAAAAAATAAACACTCAGCCAAGAGTTTCAAAAACACAACCCCAAACACATTAAGCTTTTACTTTCCACTAAACAGATGGTTATTCACATGTGTTTATTGCTTCCAAATTAGTTTTTTTAAATAAAAAGTGAAAGTCACGTCTGGTGAGCAATGTTGCTGAAACACACAGCATGCATTTGCTTTTCCAGAAGAACATAGCTTGCCATAGCTAATGCACCCAGCTGGAAACTTCAATGCAAGATAAGTGAGGAATGAGAAAAAAACAGCAAAAGAGGAAATCCTGGAAACGCAGGAGTAATTGTAGATAGCCATTAAAGAAGAGTGACAGGGAAGGGAAGACATCATCAGAATGGGGTCTTCTAGGGCAGTAGGAAAAGATGCAAATCAGCACAGACAGAATGAGGTCCCATGAATAATCAAGGGGAAGGAAATCAATGGAAAAGGTAGTTTTAAGGGCAAGAATAGTAGGAAAGGAAGTCCTGGATGGGAAGGAGCTGAGACTGCAGGCAAATCAGCAGAAGTGGAAGTCTTCATGCTGAAGTCTCAATACAGCATTTGGTGGCTAAATCAGAGGTGCTCAAGCTTCCTCCCTCTCCCACTCCCGGACATGGCCCAGGATGTAACAGAGATTCTAAATGGAATAGGAGGTGTCCAATGAGACACCTTCACCTCCCCCATATATCAGCCAACATCCCATAACAACTAGAGCAATTGCTTATGAGGGAGAATATTAATATGGTGTTAGTTTCTTCTAATGCAATTTAGCAGCCGGGAACGAGATGACAGCCCAGCATCATGTGACCAACCAGCTCAACAGACTGTGATCAAAACTCTGCTGAACCTCCCTGCCCCACTGAACAGAGATCACCTTTGGTCTAGAATCTGGTTCTTAGTGCTGGATGCCTTATGAACACCTCTGATCGAAAGCATCAGGAAATGAGAAGACCAATGCTGGGGTGGCAAGATTAGCAGGGACCTGGTGGCAGGATAAGGAAAAACATTGTAATGGGAGTTTTGGAGCCTTAGTAGTTGTCACAAAGGTGATCCTGGAGGTGAGAGGCATTACCCAAAAATGGGAAGTTCAGTTCCACCTCTGAGCTCCCCCCATTTTCCAAGGATGTTTTAGAGCTGGGGGTGGGTTCAAGGCCAGTTCTAAAAACAACAACCAAGCATTGAACCAGCCAAGTGTAACTTTCGACAGAAAAGGTGCAACACACCTTTCAAGATCCATAGATCCTACACACGGCCATCACAACGTGGCACAGCTAATCCAAGGCACCACGCGCCCCAGAGCAAGAGCAGACGTTGAGCCAGTGAGAGACACGGTATTTCGCCCACTTTCTCTCTCGAATATCCTATTGCTCACATGGCTGCAACCACACTGCATCCAAGAGCACTGTTAGGCATTTGGGGTAGCGCGACTGAAGTCAACGGGGCTGCTCCACACAGGCTTAACGAGACGCTCGAAGTCGGTATTAGGAAGCAGAGGTCTTCAGTGGCGCCCTGAGCACCGGCCACGAGAGACGCGCCCTGAGCTCCCCCTCCCCGCTGAGCGCCGCGCATTTACACCGCGGGCGGAAAGCTAAGCAAGCGCGCAAGTGTTCGCCCGCCTCTGGGCCGCGGGGGGCAGCTGGCTGGGGCGCGGGGAGCGAAAGCGCCCGCCCCGGGCTGGGCGCAGACGCCCCGTCCGCCTGAGCATCGCAGCGCGGGAGAGTGCAAGGGGGGGCTTCGGATCCCGCCCCCACACACACACCGGGTACGTCACTCACCGGGCAGGAGCAGCCCGGCCGCGCGGAGCTCTCCTTGGAGCAGCAGCAGCAGCAGCGCCGCCCCCGCGGGACAGCGGCCGGACCCCATGGCTCGCGCGGCCCGCAGCAGGAGCAGGACGTGGAAGGGGAGGCGGCGGCGGCGGGCGCCCAGCCTGGCTCGCGCTCACAGCCGCCGCGCGGCCTGGGCAGGGGGCGGCAGGGAGGGGGCGCAGGGGGCCTGGCGGCGGGGTCGCCCCCGCCCCATTGCTGTCATGGGCCGCTCCACGGCCCAGAACCCAGAGAGGAGCTCGTACTGCCTCCTGCAGGCTCGGCCGCAACACGTACGTACCCCCCGCCCCACCCACCCCCCCGCAGCGGGAACACCTGCTCACAGACACGGGGGTAGATGTTTGCTCTCACCCACACTACAGCTGGAGAAACACACATATACTCTGCCTCCCACCCACCCCCTTGCACATACTCCCACCTTCCAAGCCCCCCAGGGAACCCCTGCCAGGGCACACCCCGCCACCCCCCCAAATTTATACCCAGCCCCCGGAGATTTGAAAACCCCTGCACAGTACGCTAGGTACAAATTCCCTACACAAGCAGGCAACCTGTGCAGACATACCGCAACTCCACTCCACTCACGCCCGAGTCACACTTCACAATGGGTGTGAATGCCACAGGTGCAGCTGAACTGTGGAAAATGATCCCACTCCAGAGAGAGAAAGATCGTCATCCAAAAAGCAATGTCTAATGCAGCCAAACCCGTGCAAATATCCAGCATATTCCATGCACATGCACACTTTACCCACTCATTTACACACAGATGAAAAAGCAGTGCAGTAGTACGTTAAAGGCTAACAAAATTTATTAGGTGATCAGCTTTCGTGGGTCTGTCCCATGAAAACTTATCACCTAATAAATTATTGTTAGTTGTTAAAGTGCTACTGGACAGCTTTTTTGTTTTGATAGTATATAGACTAGCACGGCTCTCTCTCTGTTACTGTTTACATACAGAGAGTAAGCCGTGCTAGTCTATACACTATCAAAACAAAAAGCAGACTCAATATTGAGTCTGTTCTGGTCTGGCTATGGTCTGAAGAAGTGGGTCTGTCCCACGAAAGCTCACCTAATAAACTACTTGGCTAGTCTTTAAAGTGCTACTTGACTGCTTTTTGATTTACGTACAGGTGTATAAAGACGCACTGCAGTACTTGCCAGCACATACCCCCTCATAACTGTTTTGTTAATAGTTTTTACTTAAGTCCTGACTGTGCTCATCAACCCTGTGCAAAATACAGAGGCAGAGACCCTGTTGTGCAGAGGCCCCCAGGCAGCCACTACCCGCCCCAGTCTACAACCCTTTTTCCTAAACCAGAAATTACTGTGACCATCCCAGAGCTAGGGTGCTCTGCAGGCAAAGTGGCCATGGTGTTCGGTAAAATTACCATTTTTTTTTTTTTTTAATTTCGTTATTCCTTTGACCTTTCTGTGCCCAATGAAGGCAAGAGGGCAGGCTGGATGCCTGTCTTCTCCCTCCTCCTTCCTTTTGTTTTCTTCCGAGAGAAATACCAGGCTGTTTCTAGTTGTAAGAGTGTTTTGTACACATTTGTAAATCTTCACTTAGTGAAACTTTCCCTCCATCTTTGTCTTTGTTTCCTTAATGGTAGCCATAAATTACCACCTTCTTTTCTGACCGGAGCATTAGGCTTCATTGCTTTTGAAATGATCAAAGTTATTTGCTTTTAAAATCCAACTAAAAACACCTATTGTATACCATGGACATTTTTAGCTCCAGTCAAACCCATCTATAAATGCAAAAATCGTGCACATTAAACACTTGAGGGAATCCTTCGAGTATATTTTACCAAGTAGAAAGCAGTGCAAAATTAAATTAATAGACATTGTGGCTGCTGGTGCATTGGGTTCCATTGCCCTGTGAGTAAACAATATTTATCATACAGCTTTATGCTTCCGTAGTATTGCCCATTCAAATACCTCAAAGTGCTTTATGTCCATTAATTTAAAAGTCAGGGGTTTGGCCTTTTCCATTGGAACACAGTCCCCTTACACCATCTCATTTTGAAAAGAAAATACTGCTTTGTTTTGCTCTGGCACCTTTATTCCAAGGTTTCCAAAGTGCTTTATATACATTAATGAAGTAAGTCTCCCATCACTCAAAAGAGAAAGGGGATAGGTGAAAACTTACCACAAAATGAAGTCATGGTTAAGGGAGTTGTTATAAGCTACAAACACAAGCAAGTCAAATTTGAAGGCACAATAAAGCAAAAGGATCTCATCTGTATGAAACAAAATAAAATAGACCATTGGAGCTCAAACAGAAATCTTAGAATATACTTAATACTAAAACAACTTTGGTGGTATATAGTATAAATCAGACATTTTTCTTCTGATTTGTCCTCCTTGATTACTTCTTTTTGGTTCTCTGTGCCTTAAATATTGAGTCTGTTCTGGTCTGGCTATGGTCTGAAGAAGTGGGTCTGTCCCACGAAAGCTCACCTAATAAATTATTTTGTTTGTCTTTAAAGTGCTACTAGACTGCTTTTTTGTTTTGATACTCCAAAAATGAAGCACAAATTAAGTGAGTTACTCTAAAACAGGGGTGGCCAACACATTGCCCGTGGGCCAGAATCCAGCCTGCGAAGTCAGCAACGGTGCCATTTTATCCAAGCTGACCAAAGTGAGCGTGGGGTTGGTAACCTGCAGCTCTGGAGCTGCATGTGTCTCATTAGGGAGCCTTGATGAGTTGGTTTCCAAGGCCAAGATTACCTTTCAACATGGGAAAATACACTATTTTCGTAACAGCTTTAGGCAATGATCTGCACTGTACAGTCCTCATATTGACAGTCATAACCATCCAAAATTTCAGTGGCATTTAAAACCACAGCTAGTAAAAACATTATAATGCAATTACAAACAGATAATAAGATTTTCAGGCACACACAGTTTGTACCAAGCAGTTTTATGGTGAATTACTCGTCAAACTGAAGTTCTGGACCTCTCTGCATCGACACAGGATGGACATGTTTGTCTAGGGCATTGTTCCCTACATAATAGCTACAATGAGGTAAAAGGAGAAGTGTTGTGGAGCCAACAGTTCCTCCTTCCATATCCTTTCACCTAGCCAAACTGCTACTTCTGCATGTAGATGGGGTAAAAAGAGTAAATAACATTTATACCAGGGATTCCCAACCTATGGATTGGGACCCAAACATGACTCATGGTGAGATTTATTAAGAGTCGCCAGCAGCTCAGAGCTGCTTGTGGCTCTTAAAGGAGCCATTTGCAGCTCCTTAACACTGCCACATCAAGCAGTTCTCTCTCTCAATAGAGAAGCAATTAATTACACATTACAAAGACAGCTTCTCCACCTTTGATATTCATAGTCATCCCAGGCAAGCCACTTAACAGACTGTTGCAGTAAGTAATTTGCATCCCTCCTTTCTCTCTTTTTGCCTCCCCTTCTGTTCTAGGTAGCTGATTTGTCAGTTTTCATTTTTTTGTTTGTATCTCCCCCTAACCCCTGAGTGGGACCCTCTCAGTCCCCCCAGCCCAAGAGTGACTCCCCCAGCCCCTCCAACCCCTGCATGTGACTCCCCCAGTCCCTCCATCCTCTAAGTGCGACTCTCCCAGCCCCCAAGTGACTCCCTCTAGCCCCTAAGTGGGACTCCCTCCCAGCACCTGAAGGTGACTCCCTCCCAGCCTCTGAGTGTGGCATTTAAGATGGGGGGAGTGGGGGAGGAGCAGTTTGGGGATGAGGGTCTTTCCCCCACCACAACTCAGATCAACTATAACAATAAAATAACAATTAACTATAACATAGTAATTATTTTATTATTATTATTATTATTATTAATGTATTTTCCCTTTTTGTATGAAATAACTACTATCAATATATAAACACAAGGGAGCACAATTTTATATTCTTGCCTCAGGTGCAAAATTAGCTAGTTACGGTACTGTTCCCCTAACCCCATTTTTGGATTGCCTTGGGTTACAAAGTCTTCTTGAATTGTCAAAATGAGTCCCCAGCTGGAAAAGATTGGGAACTGTTGATTTAGGCTCATGACAAAGAGATCCAAGAAAGAACGTTCCAAACTAAGCAGTCCCCACTGATGTAATGTGGGAATCCTAAAAACTAGGAACCTACAAGGAACTAATATTTGAACAGACATGGGGAAAAACTAGAGACCCAAATTATAGTGGATATGGTATTTTTGGTCTCCAAATATATGAACCATAGCACAAATAGTGAAACTTACAGTATGTCTTTGGAGCTCAAAGATCTCAAGTCAACAGCGCCATCTAGTTAAAGCATTTCATGAACTAGGATTATTTCCCTCTGTGGAGAGAGGGGGAGTGAAATTCACCTCACTGGAGATAATGCACATGAGCTTCCAAAGGCTAAATTTAAGTTTGGTCAGGCTGTCTGGAATGGGGAGAAGATTGCCCAGGAAAAGAGGCAAGTACCTTTTTATTTTGCTGCTGCTGCTAAAAACCTCCATCCAGGAAAAAGCTGTCAGAAAATCTTCCAAACAGCGAATAGTGAATTTATATTTAATAATCAATAACACTTTGTAATTTATCTTCATCTTTCAGTTAGTATCTTTTTCATAATTTGTAAACACCCTTCCTTCCAAAACACCTTGTATAGTAAATATGAAATCTTGAAATTAAATTCCACAGCCCACCCAGCTACAAAGACTCTGAGGCTATGTCTACACTGCATCATAAAGTCGATTTTAAGGCACTTAGCTCAATATTACAATGTGACTGTCTTCTCTGCAAACACTATTAGGTTGATTTTAAGGGGTGCTAAGGTTGACTTTCTTGCCCCACCCCTCTGATGCAGTGTAACGTTAAAAGTTAAAAGGTTGAATTAATGCAAATGCGGAAACACTGTTACTTTAAATCTATTTTACTGACCTCCAGAGGTATCCCATGGATATCCCACAATGCCCCCCAGGTGTCCATTCTGGCCACTTTCACTTTCATTGCTCTCCAGGCGCACAGGAAGTAGATAATAGGAAGCCCGGGAAATTTAATTCATTTTCTTTCTGACCAGCGTGGAGAGTGCACCTGAGGAGCACACCTCAGAAGGCATCACACCTAGCCATCATGGGTTCTTAGGGTTGCAAAAGAGCCCCAGCATACAGCCATAATAATATCCAGGATCTCATTTCTGTGTGGGGTGAAGAAACTGTGCTGAGCAGACTGCGAAGCAAAAGAAATGCGGACATTTATGAGAAGATTTTCCAGGGCATGATGGGGAAAGGGCACCCCAGGGCTGCTCAGCAATGCAGGGTCAAAATCAAGGAGCTCAGACAGAATTATCAGAAGGTGAGAGAAATCAATGGGCTATTACAAGCAGCTTGACGCCATTCTTGGGAGCGACCCAGCCATGCTCCCCAAGAGTAGTGTGGACTCCTCACGAGACTATCAGATCTCTGGTGAAAGCTGAGAGGGTGAGGAGGAGGCAGCAGAGGCTCATGAAGAGGAGGATGGTGCCACTCAGCAGATACTTGAGGAAGCTGATCGTGACAGCCCAGAGCTGTTAGTCACCTTGCAGCCAATCCCCCACCCTTGGCACCTGATCCTCTGGGGTCCAGCCATGCTGGAGAGGGCTCTTCTGGTGAGTATATTTTTTAAACTGCTACAAGCGGGTTGCAGCTGGGTTGGGATATAGGTTAACTTCTGTTGAACGTATTTTTTTAAATTGCTACATGTGGGTGTATCCCCACACGCCAGATAAGCACACGTTATGCCCCATTATGTCCCCCCGCACACCACTTTTTTCCCCAGACACTGGTATGTCCAGCACAGGATTTCCCTGCTTTAAATTTTTTTTTTTCCCTGCACAGGATTTATGAGGAGCCACCAAGAAAGTATTTTTCTGCACTTTACAGATTACTGGCCTGACAACACCCCCCCAAGCCCACCACGAGCCACTGAGACAGTGTTTTTCCATACTTCACATTTTACAGGGATTTGTTTCAAACCCCCTTAGCTGCAGTGGATCTATGCCCCTCGTAACAGCTCATCAGTATTTCTGGGGGTGATGCACTTATCCTTTCTGGAGCTCGCCACAAAGATCTCAGCCAGGTACTCTTATTTTTCGCCTGAGATTTTTAGGGAGGCCTGACTTATTACAGCTTCCATGATAGCACACCGTGCCACGCCAGATAAAACAGTAAGTAATCTGGCATCATGGCACCACACAGCATTCTGGAAAATTTTCTAGCCCTATGCTCACGCAGTATGGGCTTATTTTCTTTTTCACTCTTGGTTATTCTTAGGAGGCTGATGTCTCTTATGGCAACCTAGAATCAGCACAGGAAGTATCATTAGTGTTTGTTCCGTTAACATTATTGCACGGCTCCCTGTCCATTTAAATTGCCCAGGTATGCCCTGCCACACCACATGGCTGGCGGGCTCTGTCTTTCACCTCTGTGCAGCTGGTGAGATCTCCTGGCCCTCTCTTTTCCCACTATGCTGCTGGCAGGCTCTCTGGCTCCCCTCTGCAACCAGACAGCTGTGAAGGCTTAACAAGCAGCTGAGAAAGGTTTTTTTCTTCACTTTAAATTTTACAGGGCTGCTCCCCCACTGAAGACTGCCATGCGACTGATGGGCTCGAGGTTTTCCTTGTGCCCACCCCCACCCCCGCCCCCAAGTAGCTACTGAGCTGTGCAGATCCTGCTCCCAGACACTGGTATGTCCAGCACAGGATTTCCCTGCTTTAAATATTTTTTTTCCTGGACAGGATTTATGAGGAGCCACCAAGAAAGTTATTTTCTGCACTTTACAGATTACCAGCCTGACACCACCCCCCCAAGCCCACCACGAGCCACTGAGACAGTGTTTTTCCATACTTCACATTTTGCAGGGATTTGTTTCAAACCCCCTTCCCAAAACCCGTAAGACATCAGGCTCTTACCATGTCTGCAGTGAAATGACCTGGGTAACTAGTAGCTTCTTTTCTGAAGAGGTTGATTCATCGTCATCCTTAAGAAGCCAAAAGTGGCCTTGGAAAACAAGAGTTGCAGTGATTGTCAAATCATTCATTCTATGGGGCAATGCATTGTCTCAAACTTCAAAATTGTATCTAAAGTTTGAGTTTGTCTTCAACAGATAGCCTGAGTGGGGGAGACAAGGTTGCTGCGATGCATCACAAGAAAACATCCAAACAGGACCTACCTTCAGCAGCTTGAAAAGACAGACAGGGAACAAGACAAAGCCACTTTTGACAGGAAGTGAACCCAGCAGTTGTGACAAAGTGTGCTGCAGTGTCAACAAAACATGCTCCAGTCCAGGAACCAGGACTCAGCAGACCTCCTGGTGGCTGTCAAGGAGCAAACCAACTGCCTGCGATCCATGCTGGAACTGCAGAGGGAAACCCACCACAGAACTCATGGTTATGCAGCTTCCTCACCCTGTTGCCTGGCCTCCCCTTGATATTGCCCAACACCACCACCCCCAACTGGAAATCCCAAACATGGGGCAGCGAGGGCAAGGACCCCCAGGACCTCTCAACATTGCAAAAGGCTCACATGCCACCACACTTGATAGCAGGAGCACGCCAGATAAGTACACATTATGCCCCATTATGTCCCTCCACACACCACTTTTTTTTTTTTTTTACTGGCTTTGTACTGGGGAGGCAGAGTGGAAAATCTGGTTTTGTTGCAGACTGCATCTACCACCAGCAAGTTAGGGTGCAGCTGTGTGAATAAAAACTCCATATAAGCAGGCCACAAAGTACTTTTTAATCAGCCCTTTTATTTGTGGGAGAAATGGAGGCCGGTATTTGCCGGATGACATTGACAGGATCCACTATAGCTTCATCCATTGGCAGTACCTCTCTGGACAAGGAGGGGGGGTTGCAACATGTGAGGGAACCAGTATTGTTTACAAGGCACCTCCTGCAAATCCTTTTCCTGGGCCTGGGCCACTATTCAAAAAAAAAGGGCTCTGAAAGGCCCTGGCATCATCCATGGGAGGAGGCAATACCGAAAGTACCGCGTCATCAGGTGAGGATGAGAAAAGGTGTAGTGAGGAGTCCGGTCCCCCTTCCAACAGGGTCTCCTTGGTTCCTGAATGCTGAGACGGCTGTTATGGCGCCGAAGTTGATGGCTGTGGTGATGAGGAACAGTATCCTGACACCTTGGATGGCACTGACTAGGTGTAAGAATGGGGAGACCACGCTTGCCATGAGGACCACTGTGGTGCCTGGTCATGGTGGTGGGAACGGTGGTGCACGAATCACAGGTGAGGAGGGGAAGGACATGCCTTAGTAGGCAGCATGTCTTACCATGCAGAGTGCATCAGGCTAAAATGCTAGGAAGAGAACGCACTCTGGCAGTTGGAACCACCTCTTTCCAGGGTGAGGGGTCTAGCATCCAATGCATGCAGTGACCCCGATCATTCAGCCAGAAATGGGGAGGTAGGTGGCACCAGGGAAGAATGGTGCTGAGAGCCAGGTAGCATCAGGCCCAGCCCCAACGTAGAGTTTCCCAATGAGTGCCCCAGTGCAGAGGGTTCCAATGGGAAAGTGGTGTGGTGCCACTTCAGTGCCATGACCAACTCTGCATGGAGGTGGGATGGTGTTGCAGCCCTGGTTTTCCATGGTGCAGAAGCCTGTGACTGGTGCAACGACCTGGAGCAGTGCCCTTCGCACTCAGAGCGTGGTGTAGAGGGCAGGGTCATGGTGACAGAAGACCATCCATGCCCTGGTGTTGGTGTGGTCAGGGCCAGTGGAGCCGATGGCATCAGTTCTGAATGCTCGCGGCTCGGCACCGAAAGCACCCTTTTCGGTGGTGCCAATGAGGCTGCTAAAGATTCCTCCACTGGTGTGGCCTGTGATGATGGCACCAGAAGCCATGAGTGTGCTGGGGATGGGTCTGGCATGGGAGGGATGCTGGCTGAGTCTGTGGGACACTAGAGTCCGTAATCCTTTGGGTTTTGCCCCGAGTCTTTAGCAGACAGTTGCTCGGGGCCCCCGGCTGGAGAGAGGCTTTTCGCAGAAGTAGGTTTTAAGTCTATTGGCTCAATTCTTTCGAGCCCACGCAGTCAAGCTGGAGCTGTGCATACAGGACTGAGTCTGATGACCCTCACCCAAACACTTGATGCAGGAAGCATGGCAGTCAACCAGCATGGCTCCCCTGCAAGTCTCACACCCCGTAAGGCCCGGGGAGCCTGGCATGGTGGTGCCGCAGCAACGAAAAAATCTTAACTACCTAACATTTTTTAAAACAAGCAAAAAAAAGTCAAAGTGAAATAAAACTAGGAAAGTAACTTGGAGAAAGGGGAGCTACAGAAAACCACTAACTAATGCTATCTAACTCTGTTTGCAGAGAGGACAAAGTGCCGTCTACAGCTGAGGACAGTAGAGAAGGTACTAAGGAGCCTGTGCCACATGCGCATCAGACAGCAGAAGGAGGCACTACTGCACATTCACGGCACGGGGAAACCACCGCTACAGAAGAATCTCCAAGTGCTGGTGCAAGGACGCACTGACACCCAGCGGGAAGCACCCATGGGGACACTATTTGAAGAACTCCTTTTAAGTTACCCTCCAGGTTTTTAGCATCCCCCGTCTCTCTACTGAGTGCAGAGCTATAACCAAGTATGTTTGTGCCCAGCACAAAATATTATTTATGCACCCCCCTCCCATCGAAATAAAGGAAAGGCTCTAGTTTACTTTTTATTTCTCTTCAAGAAAAATCCACAAAAAATTCGTTAAAATAGTAATATAACAAATATATTTTCAATAATATTAGGAGAATATTGGTCCAGTCACAGGCCATTACCCCATTTTAATGCTGATACTCTGCATTTCTTCCCAGCAAGGGTTACTTGCAGCAATAGTACATCATTCCAACAGGGGACCTCGCTCAGTTGCACAGCTGAAATACAGAGCTCGTGAAAAGCAGAACAAGAGCTTAAGCAGATTCAGGAAGCTGGAGTCTGAATAATCATGATTTTTATAGGCTAAGGACACAACTCTGATTTCACATGTATGGGGTGTACTAATGTGTACATATACTTGCATGTATTTTCTCACATACATTTTTGAGCATCACTAAAGCAGTAATTTTCAACCTTTTTTCTTTTGCAGATAGGTAAAGCATTTCAAGTGGCAGTGCAGGACCCCTTGAAATCTTAGAGGCTACATCTACACTAGCAGGTTCTTTCGAAAGGTGATCTTCCGAAAGTTATTTTCTGAAAGATTGGCTTTCAAGAGAGCATGTCTATCAAAAAGTGGATTGAGCTTCTTGATCTGCCATTTCAAAAAAGACCAGCCCCTCTTTTGAAAGGGAGCATCCACACGGAGCCCTGGCTGTTCTTTCGAAAGAATGAGGTAGGAAATGAGCGCGGAAGGGGTCGCATGGCTGACAAGCCCTTCCGAAGCCCGCAGCTAGACACTCCCTTAAAGGGCCCTCCCTGAAACCCTCGCCCTGCATATGCTGAGGGCTGCGCTGCTACAGACAGCAGAGCAGACCTGATACTGGGTCCAGATGACCATTCACAGTGTCATGGATCCCCAGCAGCTCCCCAACAGGCAATTCTTTGAGGTCATAGTCCACCTACTGGGCACAGCACTCCTTACTACCCTCCAGTGCCTTTGGGCAGCCACCCACATGTCGCCTCTCTGCAAGCCACCTCCAAAGGGCAACGTCCACACCCTGTCCGCCACCCAATCTGATACCTGTAGTGCTATCATAGGAGGTCCAAGTGGTGGGACCAGCTCATGATGGGGGAGTGGGATGACATCCATGGGTTGCAGAACTTCCAGGTTGAGAAAGCAGATTTTCCTGGAGCTGTGCCACTGGTTCACACCCGCACTCCAGCACCAGGACACCTGCATGTGGCCCGCTCTCCCCCTGGAGAAGCAGGTTGCCATCGCCATATGGAAGCTGGCCACCTCAGACAGCTACCCATCTGTTTGGGCACCAGTTCAGGGTGGGCAAGGTGACTGTTGGGGTGGCACTCCTGGAGGTAAGGCATGCTCAAGTATCGCACCTGAAATAGTGAGGGGTAAAGGGGCTCCTGGGCAATAGGGGGCAGGGTTCCCTGTAGGGGACAGAGGAGATGGCCCTGGAAGCAATGGGGGAGTCCCTAGGAGTGCAACACCATGCATACACACCCTTCATCCCATGTAGGTCATCAGGGCGATCAACACTGTTCTTCTGAGGAGGGTCGTCCATGCCAGGAACCTTGATGCAACCATCACAGGATCGCTGCGCAGGGGTTCCCCAATTGTTTTAGTGCACTGGACGGGACCTCCATCACCATCCCAGCCCCAGACCACAGCACAGGCCGTTTTATCAATAGGAAGGGCTACGATTCTGTGGTGCTCCAGGCCCTCGTGGACTCAAAAGAGACACTTCATGGACATGGGGTGGGGGGGCTGGCCGGATCAAGCCTACGATACCCGGGTCTTCTGGAACTTGTAGTTCAGGTGCAGGATGGAGAAGGGGATCTAAATCCCCCTGCATGAGTTCCCGGTCAGGGTCAAGGATGTGAGCATGCACCCCTGCACCATGGCCAACACCCCCATCCCCTGCACCCAGGGCTCATGCAGCCCTACACAGGGCACATGGACGTAAGCCAGGAGCTTTTCAATGCATGCCTCAACCAGGCACACAATGCCGTGGAGTGTGCGTTTGGGCTCCTAAAGGGGTGCTTTAGCTGTCTCCTGATGCGGCTGGATGTTGGTCTCCAGAATGTGCCACCGGTGGTGACTGTGTTGTGTTCTCCACAATATCGTGGAGGGTAACCACGAGCCATTGCTGCCGGGGTGGGCTGCCGAGGTTGGCCCTGGCTATGAGCAGCCACCCTATGCCCCACGTTACCAGGCATATAAGGATGGGTTGGGGTGGGGTGAGAGAAACCCTCCATGACCATCTTATGTGCATCTGCACTGCATCCCATTGGCCATATTACCAGCCCGCTGCTGATTGGGGTGTAGCCGGTCTCCCTCTCCCCACACCCCAGGGTGCCCAACGCACACAGTATGTACCTGAGGGTCCGTTCATGAACTCAGGGGAGACTCTGGTCAATGTCACCTGGTTCGAGGAACCAGACAGGATGGTTATAACCAGGTCACCCTCATTGGATCCCTCCTCCTCCAATCCAAGCTCAGGCTCCAGCTCCTGGGGCTACATCATTCCAGGGGCTTTGGGCTAGTCCTCCACCTCTTTATTGTGCTCCTGTTCAGGCACTGCACTTTCCTGCACAGTGGTTAGGAGGGCTGCCTCCTTGGCCCCAAAGAGTTAGTCCAAGTCCTGCGAATGAGGGCACATGGTGGGTGCCCCCGCCCCCAAGTGGTGGCCCGCATCTCTGGCCTTCACATAGGCCTGCCATGACTTTTGACTGCACCTGGTCAGGGGTTCGTGGTGGGTGCCCCCATTTGGTCAGGCCTCCTGAGAGGCAGGCAAATGCCGCAACATTGCAGTGCCATCCAGTTGTCTGCAGGAAGACCTCCTTCTCCCCACCACCACCCACCCCAGAGGCAGAGGTGGTCCTGCACCTCGCCCACAGACCTGGGTGAGGCTCACTGGGGTTACTCTGGTGGGTGCCTGGCTCCTGGGCATGTGGATAGAGTGAGCAGTAGTACAGCACAGCACAGCAGACTCTTTGTGTGCTGCTGACTCGCTCATGCCTCTGCAGCCAATAACATGCTGCAGCTTTCCGATGTGGCCAGACACAGGGAACATAGAGCTCCGCTTGTGCTGGCCAGGGTGCCTCCGCACACCAGCTGGCCAGCACCATGGAGGGCTGCTCTTTCGAAAAGAGCAGACTGCAGAGCATCTACACACTTTCTTTGGAAGGAAGGCTCTCGTCCTGAAACGGGAGTGGAAGAGCATTTTTAAAGGAGCACCATGTTCTTTCTATATTACTTTTAAAAGAACATGTTTTATATGTAGACACTCTGAACGCTTTCAAAAGAGCACCTTCTTCTGAAAAACAGAGAGTCTACAGACCCCCACAATCTGCCAACCACAAGTTGAAAACTACTGCTGTATTGTAATCACAACCTTTCATGGGCCCCAAATACAGTCAGTGGGCTCCCAACAGAGAACTCTGCTTCAGTGATTTCATCACATGCAGAAGAAACACAAAGGAGTGGGAGCATCCCAAGCTGGAACAGTAGTTAACTCATTGCACACAGTTCCATATTTCCAACAGTGAACAGGAGAAGCTCGTGGAAGGGTTGAACCTAAGGCCCAATGCAAGAAAGGAGAACTAGGGGTCATATGGGGGAAGGACAGGGAGCAGAAACTAGATGACTATTAGAAATAGGGCTAAATAAAATCCCAGATTCAAAACATCCTCAAAACAGAAAAGATGATGTTATCTGGATCAGACCTTTGTACTTTGGCCCAGCTCTGTTAAGTACTGTGCTAATGATCGACAAGCAGGATAGCACATTACAATACACTTTCAAGGTTTGATTGCTACAGACAAAAGAAAAGAATTTTTTTTAAAGGAAGCACGTGTGGAAACAAGTCAACCTTTGCACTTGTTAACTTTGGTGCTTTCAAGAGTTTAAGTCCTTACAGAAGTGATAAGCCACCACCAATCCTGAATGGGATGCGTGAGTGACCCTTCTTCACCCCAGTAGGCTGGAACAGCCTATGGCCCACTAGGATTCCACCTGCATCCCAGCAGCTCCCCTACCCCTATGCATCTCTTGTGTATTGGGGCACCAGTACCCTGCAATGACCTGTTCCTCCCTCTCCCTCCCAGCTCTGCGCATCACATGATTCGTGCTCCATCCCCACTCCTTTCCTCCCTCCCAGAACTGAAACCCTGAAGCTGATTCATGCTATTCTCGCTCTGGGAGGGAAAGAGGGAAGTGGGGACAGAGTGCAAACCAGGCAATTCACATGCTCCAAAAGTTCTGGGGGTGAAGCGGTAGGAGAAGATAAGTGCAGGGCTCTGGTACATGTGAGCTCTGTGACAAAGGCAGCCAGGGGTGTGCAGGCTGCAGGTGGAGCCCTAGTGGGACGCATGCAGCCCATGGGCAACAGTCTGCCCAATACTCCTTAACAGTGTACATGGAACATAATGAAATGAATGATGTTAACCAATTCCATCTGATGCTGAAACTGTGGCTTTCTATCTCTGCGACGTAAAAAATGCAGCCATCCGTACCTTTTACTGAAACAATTATTAGCCTGATGGGAATAAGAAGCTGCCAAGAATGCCCCATTAAATTAATGCTGTTCCTCATTAGAAGAGTTGTATTGCAATTCTGCAAATAAGCTACATATGCAAAACTTCACTATTCCCAAGTTACAGTAGTACTTGACTGACGTAATGGTTACAAAAAAAAAAAAAGAGTAAACTACCTGGGTTTCCTGCTCTCAGGCATCGTGGTGTAAACTTCAACACCCACTCTTAAAAATGCCCGTAAATTCTCCATGTAGTAAAATATGTAATTTGCTTAACTGATGCTGCATCTTAATTGGCGTAACAGCCAGTGTCTAAGTATTAAACGATATAAAAAGAAAAGAACTACAAAGATGAGAAGTACACATACTTCAAGTATTTTCAGGTCTCCTACTGTCTCTTGCATTATGGTGACAAATCTTTTGTCACTATGCAGAATGATGGTTAACTCTGTAGAGAGCTTCCTTGCTAAAGCAAAGCCTTTATATAGTCATAAATTCAACACTACACCAAAAATTATGGAACTTTGAACTATTACATCCAAGACATAGAATTCTTAAAATTTATAAAATACCCTTCACAATGGAACAGGTCAAATGGTTTTCAGTTCATAAAAATGCTTTTAGCCACAGAACGTGATAAAAAGGTTCCTGTAGACATTAATTTTACTTCTAAAAATTCAAAACAAACTTATTACCTTCCAAGTATTACATTAAATGTGAAACAATAAAACCACCCTTAGATACCAGTATCACACTACAGTAAACCCTCAAGTTTTCACGCAAGTCGAGGGTTGCCACTTGGTTCCCAGCTCCCTGCCACTTGAGGCAACTGGGAAGCTGACCAGCTCATGGCTGGCCAGGTTCCCACTTCCCACAAGTGGGGAGCCGGGAGCCAGGCTAAGAGCCTTCTCCCTCCCTTCCCCCCGCCGCAGGACTGTGGGGTCTCCCCTCCCCACCCTTCTCTTGAATATTAAGGAAATCTAAATAGCGATATTTTTGCCCATTGTTTTCTTACATCTCAAAGAAGATGCTATCATGAAAACAGCACTTTAAGTTTAGCTTAATACAACAACTTGCATTTTTGGGCCATAACACTTTCAAAGTCTACAGTAAATGTGTATATTAACAGCATTACCCACTCCATGCCTAAGTTGCAAATCAGCTTTCTTGTCCCATAAACTGTAATAAATTGGTACATCTATTTGTTGGACAGCATCTTTGAAAAGGCAGCCTCATTTCAAAGAATTCTGTATATTGGCACAATGGATTGCACCGTCTGTTGTCTCATGGAACACTGATTTGGTGACCAACATTCTTTCTGATAGCAGATGTGACTCGTGGTAGCACATTACATGGAACATTTGCATTTGATTCTGCCTGCCAAAAGTGACTGGGGTGGAAGTGGCTAACTTTGGGTTGACTCCTGGATGTATCTATTTAGTTCAAAGAAACAGACTGTGTAAAAGACAAGTTGTAGTGAGGATATTTGCTACTGCAGCCGTGGGGTTGTGGGTTCCCACCAGTGGCTTTGACAAAAGAAACTGCCATTGCACATTCTAGCTAACCCTACTCCTTTATCCACCATGTACTGGCTTTCTTACAAAGATTGCCATAGTGCCAAGCTTCATAGCACAGTTCTCTACCAAAGGCTCTGTGCCAAAGGAAACCACACTAGTTCAGCAGCAACTGAAATCTCCTATGGCACTTCCATGTCTATAGTGATTGGTTATACTGAAGTCAGTGGCAAAACTGCTTTGGATTTCAATGGCACCTACATGAATTTCTTTGTCCATGAAAGGGGACAGGAATGGCTCATAGAATAATAGCCATAGAATTCTCGGGCTGGAAGGCACCTCAGAAGGTCATCTAGTCCAGCCTCCTGCCAAAAGCAGGATCAACTCCATCTAAATCACCCCAACCATGACTATGTCAAGCCAGGACTTAAAAATCTCTAAGGACGGAGATTCCACCACCTCTCTTGGCAATGCATTCCAGTGCTTTACCACCCTACTGGTGAAACAGTTTTTCCTAATATCCAACCTACACTTCTCCCTCTGAAACTTCAGATCTTTGCTCCTTGTTCTGCCATCTGTCAGCATTGAAAACAGTCTCTCTCCATCCTCTTTAGAGCCCCTTTTCAGAAAGTTGAAGACCACTATCAGATCACCCCTCAGTCTTCTCTTCTGCAAACTAAGCAAGCCCAAATCTCTCAGCCTCTCCTCATGGGTCATGTGCTCCAGATCCCTAATCATTCACGTTGCCCTCTGCTGAACCCTCTCCAATGCATCTGCATCTTTTCTACACTGGGGGGCCCAGAACTGGACGTAATTCTCCAGATGTGGCCGCACTAGTGCCAAGTGGAGGGGAATAATAACTTCTCTAGATGTGCTGGAAATGCTTCTTGTAATGCACCCCAATATGTCGTTAACCTTCTTGGCTACAAGGCCACACAGTCGACTCATATCCAGCCTCTCATCCTTTGTAATCCCCAGGTCCTTTTCTGCTGCACTGCAACCTAGCCAGTCAGTCCCCAGCCTGCAACAGTGCTTGGGATTCTTCCGTCCCAAGGGCAGGTCTCTGTACTTGTACTTGTTGAACCTCATCAAATTTATTTTGGCGCAATCCTCCAATTTGTCTAGGTCACTCTGGTCCCTATCTCTACTCTCCAATGTATCTACCTGACCCCTAGTTTAGTGTCATCTGCAAATTTGCTGAGGGTGCAACCCATCCCCTCATCCAGGTCATTAATAAAGATGTTGAACAGTACTAGTCCTAGAACTGACCCTTGGGGCACTCCACTCGAAACTGCCCACCAACCAGACACTGAACCATTGACCACTACCCATTGGGCCTGTCCATCAAGCCAGTTTTCTACCCATCTTACAGTCCACGTATCCAATCCATACTTCCTTATCTTATGGGCAAGAATGTAACAAACGCTTCGCTAAAGTCAAGGTATATTACATCTATTGACTTGCTCAAGTCCACAGAGCCAGCTACCTCACCATAGAAACTAGTAAGATTGGTCAGGTACAACTTGCCGTTGGTGAATCCATGTTGACTACTCTTGATCACTTTCCCCTCTTCCAAGTGCTCCAAAATGGATTCCTTGAGGATTCCCTCCATATTTTTTTCAGGGACTGAGGTGAGGCTGACAGGTCTATAGCTCCCTGGATTGTCCCTCTTGCCTTTTTAAAGATGGGCACGACACTTGCTTTTTTCCAATCATCTGGGACCTCTCCCAATCTCCACAAGTTTTCAAAGATAATAGCTAAAGATTCTGCAATGACATCAGCCAATTCCCTCAGTACCCTTGGATGCACTAAATCCGGACCCAGGGATTTGTGTGTGTCTAGCTTTTCTAAGTAGCTCTTAACCAATTCTCTCCCCACCAAGAACTGCCCACCTCCTTCCCATACTGCACCGCCTAGTGCCGTAGTCAGGGAGCTGACCTTGTTCATGAAGACTGAGGCAAAAAAAACATTGAGTTCCTCAGCCTTTTGCACATCATCTGTCACAAGATTACCTCCCTCATCCAGTAACGGCCTCACACCATCCCTGATAACCCTCTTATTGTTAACATACCTGTAGAAGCCCTTTTTGTTGCCCTTCACATTCCTTGTTAGCTGCAGTTTCAATTGTGGTTTTGCTTTGCTGATCACTGCCCAGCATTCTCCAGCCACATATTTATACTCCTCCTTAGTCATCTGTCCAAGTTTCCACTCCTTACACAATCCTTTCTGAGTTTAAGCTTGACAAGGATTTCCCTTGTAAGCAAAGCTGGTTGCCTACCATATTTGCATTTCTTACTGCACATTGGGATGGTTTGTTCCTGTGCCTTCCACATGACCACTTTAATATACTGCCCGTTCTCCTGAGCTCTTTTCCCCTTCATATGAATTTCCCAGTGGATCCTACCCATCAGTTCTCTCAGGCAGTCAACATCTGCTCTTCTGAAATCAAGGGACTGTGTTTCATGACGTAGAATTTTAGGTGAGAAACCATGATTTAGCTCATGCTGGGCATTCTCCTTCTGTATCTGAATGTCACCATGCACATTGGGTAGTAACATCATCTAAAGAAAAAAAACAACTTAATCTGCTTGATGTGTTATCCAAAGCAACCATCGTCCAAAGCATTCAGGGGTCAGAGACCCATAATTTGCATCCTACAGGTGGGGATTTCAAACAGTTTACCATGAACAATGAAGTAACAAAATTCAACAAACCACCAAACCAATGCTCGTTTGCCATCTCTCTGTCAGGAAAAGAAGCTGAGGTTAGATAACATTTTAGCTAACTCTGACCAGTCTCATATCTTTTCTGCCTAGGATCTGCATCAGCCAACTAAATCAAGGTAAACATTACCTTGCACCTGTATGAGACAAGAGTTGAGGCTAGGTCAGGGTTAAATAAAATATATTAGTTAACCCTGATTTTTTTTCCTAATGTAGACATACCCACTGTGAAATATACATGCCTAATGCAATCTGGAGTGCAGAGTGAAAGAGAGCAGGATGTTTGATTAAAAGTGGGGTTTAGTTTAGTGGTGAATATATAAGGCTTCTCTGTTGCATTGTTCAGGTTGAATGTGTTTTTTTTTAATCACAGATACACTGCATTCTAACCCCTTCCTCCAAAAATTAAACCAGGAAAAACTGTTCCATGACCAGTGACATGAATTCCAAACTGTGCAAGTATCTTGATCCATCCAGTGCAAAGAGACAGTATGTGTGGCCTGGACACTGCCACTATTTGCCATCACTAATAGACATTCAAGGCAGACCCTCATTTGGATTAAAGAAAACAAGAGTTACAAAAAAAAGTCACCATTTAATAATGAAATATATAGGACAAAGCAAAATAGTCAAAATTTAATATATGTGCTATACCTTGAAATTATGGAAATAAAACTTATCACAGGAGGTTACTAAAATGAAGGGAATAAAGAAAAGGTGCCACAATAGTCTTTGGATTGACAACCAAGAATGACCTTCTGCTCCTCAGAATCAGGAAGATGTTGCTGAGAAGTTTATACAGTGGAGACCACTTAACTACAGAGCCCAAAAGTACTGACCATCAATTCATTATGCTGACCAGGCTTATCTTGAAAATCAAGTACGCATTTTATCAGAGAATTGAAATGAACAGAGCTGCCACTATGTACTCACCAAATCCCAAGCTCTATACTGCAACAAAATCTAAGCATGCTGAAAGTTGTAATTTATCAGTGTGAGCCAAAGCCTTTTTATTTAAGATACACAAGCATCCCGGAATCCAGCAGCTTGTAAAGTTAGAACGTAAGAGAGCTTGGTATTTCAACAGCAAATCCTACATGCAGTCTGTGCTTGTCAAGTGAGATCACAGAAAGCTTTCAAATGGAGACAGGGAATTATGTTTATGAGTGGCATCATTTCTTCACTGTGGCACTGACATCTGCTTAATCAGTGTCCCCTTTGCATTAGCATATAAATCAAAGCACAAGAGACTTGGGAGTTATTTCTTTAGCTGTTAACAGAGTTCAGCACAAAGACAGATTCCAATTTGAAAGGCTGCTGCACACAAACATTTTTTGCCAGCAAGACATACTCTTATCCAGGCTTTTTATTTAAGTGGACCGCACTGTAAATTTTGACTCACAAACATAATATAGCCAGTTATATTGTATAAGATTAAAAAAAAAAAAATCTTACAAAACACAATGATAGGTTAAATAAATAAAAACATCAGTTAAAAATACAACATACAATTTCTTCTGTGCAATATGAAAAATATTACTTTCATCTTTGACCATTTGCATGGCTCAGTCTTCTAGAACCCACTAAAAGTAATACTGACAAACAAAAGGAAAGTGATTTGCTGACAAATCAGTGCTCTGAGGCTATTAAAAAAGGGCACATTGGAATTTGTAGTTTTCCTTGCAGCACAGCAGTGAAGCAAATTAATTTAAAGGGAAAAAAAAGTCAAACATTGGTAAGAATGTTAATATATAAAATATTAGTTTAAAAACTCTAGAATGACTTTAGCAGAAATGGAGTGTGTACATTAGGGCTTACAACATACAGCATATCTGAAGGCAAATTCAGAGAATGCTGAAAGGCTCACAGCATATTACCTATGGCAAGGAAATATTGCAGCTTTAAAATAAGCTGCACAAATAGTTCTCTCTCTCTCTCTTTCACATGAAAGTGTGTAAAAAGCAAATCAGCAAATAAACTCTAAAATAGATTTATACCAAAAAATCCTCCCCCTTTTTCCCCCTTTTAACATTGAGTTTACAGCTTCTGTCCATTTATTCTGAACTATTTTTGAATTTCCTTCAGGAAAAGTCAAAGTTGTGTTTTGCTGCTATGAACAAGTTCACAAGACAATGTATTAGCAGAAAGAACCTCTGCAGACTACTCAGATTTGTTCCTTGTTGCTCTTTTTTAAATTGTCTGTGATGAGACAGGTCAGATGTCTACTCCCTTGACGAGAGAAGCCTCCAGCGTAATGTTGAACTCTTGCAAGGTCTGCAGCACTCGAATCAAGGAATTAACAAGGGTATGATCTTTAATCAATGCTATGTCCTCATACATCTGTGCTGTGATTGGACAGTCTGCAAGCAAGGCGATCCAATGGTGTAAGAGGTGGTCTCTGAGATAGATTCCAGAATTTGAAAACAAACAAAAACAAAACACAAATACCAAGTTAATGGCCTCATTTTTAACAAAATAGTGTTCATCTTTGAAAGAGAATGTCGAGGCAGGGGTGTCCAACCTACTCAGACTGAAGGCCAACCATATTGTTTCAAGAGTAAAAAGCCACAATACTCGTGGACAGATTCGCTCGGCAGTTCCTGCTTTGCACCATGCAGACAAGGCAAAAGGAGCAGAACTTACTCACTGGTCACCTGCTGAGGAATCTGCCAGTTGGCATAGGGCTGGCTCCTACACCTCCCACTGCCGCCACCTCCCCAAAGGTTTCGGTGGGCACAGAGGAGGACACAGAATTGCTGCTCTCAGCTGGACTGAAGCAGATCATCAGGTAGCCCCAACTGGTTGTTCAATCTCAGCTTCTTACCCTGCACCCCTCACACACTCTCTTGGGCAGCTTTTGGTGGCTGTAGGAAAAGGGAGCGGCCCTTTGCAAGGCATTCCCCTACATTCAGGGTCAACTGAGCTCCCACCCTGCTCTCCTTGCCCAACTGTTCACTGTTTTGTTTTTTTAACATTGCATGAATTTTCTGAAACCTCAGATCTTTTGAATTTTGGGTGCGCCTGTGACCTGAGGCTGATTGAGATTCTCTTGTATGTGCATCGAGTTTGATTAACCACTACCCTCTATCTCAAAATCTCCAAGACCTTTGCCAACATTACTCCATCCCCACAGTACAAGCACCCTTGTGATTTCATCTCACCCTTGGCAAATCTTAGGTATAGGATTCAAAATGTTCCTCTATACCTGGCTCCAAGGCACACCAGCATCTGAAACTTGCCATCCTTCCCAATGTTTCTAGGAGTGTGGTTGATAGCAGTGATGAAGCGACAAAAATTCCTGGCTCTAGTCTGCCAGTTCTCCTCTGGGACTATTTCATTCTGGTCCAGGGTCTCATAATATGTTTGTGCTTTTTCTTGAAAGAAACAGAAAAATAGATGATGGTGCGGGGGGAGTTTATCAACGGAAATACCAATAACTATACATATGCTATGGAGTTGTGGTTAGGACAGAGACGAAGGAGGCAGCACTACAGGCTTCTGTTCCTGTGGGATAGTAGACAACTACAATATACTTCAGTGTAACAGCTACTACAAAAGTGTACGCTGAAGTTATATGACCATCTGTAACGCGATTAAAAGACCCTCAAGCTGACAAGCTTTGTGGGTATAAGAACAGTCATCAATGACACATTGGATTCGGACTCAGGACACCTGGGTTTCATTCCAGTTTCAACCACAGGCCTCCTGTGTGATTTTGGGTTATTTATTCCACTTTATGCCTCAGTTCCTCATCTTTCTGACCACCCAGGAGTGCAGAGAGGATTAACATCTATTTAATATTGTGAGGCAATCAGATACTTTGGTGATGAGGGCTATGTAAATACCTAGCCAGAACTAGGAAGTGCTCTTTAAGTGACTCGCTTCTAAAAGGTTTACAGATTCGAGAATACTAATATCACTGTGTAGTTTCTAGTGATTGTATTAAGATAATTTGGCCACTCAGAACTTGGCTGCACATTATATCTTTCACATGTCTCTATTAAAAACTGCATGTGGCAATCTGACCCACGCTTTCAACCACATTAAACTCCTCAATGTAACCAATTCATCCTTACACCATTTCTTTACGAAATATTCAAAATAATTAACACTGCTAACACCACCCTACTGCCCAGCATGTTAGAGTGCAACACATTTGCTATATAATGTCAATGTTAATACCCACAGAACAGAGACACAGTCTCCGTTCACCATCAGGGAAAAAGGAATCTTATGCTGCATCAGTTCCTTCCTCAAGCTGATATACATTGGCAAAGCTCCAGGGACTTTAATGGAAGTACATCATTCACACCACCTGAAAATCTGGCATACAAAGTGGTGATGATGCTACAGAATGCAAATATATGTACTTTACAGCAACATACTGGCTGGTATGTTTTCCTCACACTTACCTAAAAAGTCCCAAATAAAGACATTTTTGAAGAGCCTGGGTGATTTAAATCCATGCTGAAACACCTGCTCAAGAGCTGAAACAAGACCATTCTCTCCACACAGCAACAGAGTGAGACTGCCTCTCTGCCAAGGACATATGGAAACAAACATTCTCTTTTCAGTTTTCCAGTTTGTACATAGAAAAGTAATGATGTGTGTTACCTATGACCAACATTTTTAACTGGGTGCCTAAAGTTAAGCTCCTAAACCCATATGTTAACATCAAAAATGTATTCTGATTTCCAAACATCATGAGAATCCAATAGCATCTGCTGATTTCTGACACTTCATGTTAACCCCATCACAATGAGGCTCATGGAAATCTTCAGCATGGTCAGAGCCTGCAATGTTTAGACTTTGAAAATCCTATTCCTTACTGTAGTGGGAGCTGTTAGTGACCTCTGTATAGGAAAACCTCTCTCTGCTAACCTGAGAATTTTCCTTCTTCATTTCACCAGGTAGCCCAGCTGGCTTGCACACTGAAGGCCAGAGCAGACCTGTCAGTCACTGGCTGCAGTGTGCCCTGCCTCCTAAAGCTCACGCTAGTTGAGAGAACTTCCGCAGCCAGAATAATTCAGGTCTACCTTTTCTACAAGACAGATTGTGTAAAATGCACTTTCTGGGCACAGGAGACAATGTCTCTTCTAACTGCAGAGCACTGTACATTCTAATTACATCAAATTCAAATCCCTGGGAAAATTTTCATCTCTCTTCTAGACGAACCCTTTGTCTCCAGGGTGGATAAATCTGTGGATCTGGATCTTAGTTTTCAAAGAAAGGAAATTTTCTGGTAAGCACTAATATATTTTCCTATTCTTCATGTGGTGGTCCACAGAGCCAGAACAATGGGTTTGACTTTTGGCATGCACACAGTGTGTAAAGCAGGTAAACCTAAATATGGACACCCAAAACAAGGTAGTTTGTACATAAATCTCCTGATCTGCCCTCAAGCACTAAGGCACGCAGACAACTTTTGCAAAAAGAAAGGAATGAAACTGGCTAAGACTGGATGACAAATATGAAGAATTTAATGAACAAATAAACAGCAAACCTTAATACAGGAGACGTAACTACTCTGCTCTGAGACTGTCAGTGCTCCTAAGGAACAGACTTTGATGCTTACCAAAGACAGAATACTTCTTAAATTTGCTTAGGAAATTACTGCTATCACAGTTGCAAGGACTGTGCAGTACTGGTCTCAAATAAAGCTCCCAATTTCCAGTTAAAAAACAAAATCTGACTGGTGACAATGACCACCAAGAGGCTAACTCTAATGACCAGAAAGGTCACCACCTGCTGCAGTGATTCAATCTAGCTCATGCTGCAAGAAAGAGAAAGAGGTTTTCCAATGCTAGGCGCTCTGACCAAGCAGGGATGAAATAAGTTTGATCCTCTAAGAAAGCATTTAATGTAAAGATTGATACAAAAACTTGCTTTTTCTTGAATGTGCTGAAAATGTTGTACTCCAGAGACTTGACCTTTTGCCTGCACATGTTACTACACCCAGTAAAAGCCTACTGGGAGGAATTCAAGGCTATGTTTTACTGATTTAGCAGTCAGAAAAAGTAAATTCTGTTGGTTGGCTTGCTTTTGGGGTCTCTGAGAACAATGGCTTCATCCAAGTATTCACTTCAAATTTGTCCAGACCCAGATGCAGGATTAGTTTTACAACGGCAGAATTCCTTGATGAGACAGAGGCTGCATCTCCATTACGAGATAAAAATCGAATTTAATTCAGTTAGCTCGAATTTACCAGATGACTGTCTTCACTCAATTTTGGGTGCACTAATCTCGAGATTACAAAACTGCAGTTACCTGGCAGGTATAGTGTCAAGCTCGAATTCAGAAGTTCAAATAAATGCAAGTGTGGAAGCGCCGCATCTTAAAAGCGAATTTATTAGCCTCCAGAGATGTCCCATATGTGACCCATATTGCCCCTCTCAGTGCTCCGCTCTGGCTGCTGCTCTCCAGTAACAGGAAGATCCTGAATTTCCAAGCAGGATCAGCAAGCCTTTAGCTGTGGGCTCATGTTGGTGTGACAGCCTGAGAAATGGCTTCTTTCTTTCTCTGCTGTTAGCCATGTGAGTGCATCTACCCATTCAAATAGTCCCTGCAGGGAGTTCGCGGCTCTGTCTATACACTTGCTTTTTTTCCTGCGCTGCCTTGCGCCAGCCCCTGCCCTGCCATAACACGTCAACATGGGTGTGCTGGGTGTCATGCTTGCATAACACACCGAGAAACTTCTTCTCAGCAGTTTACGTTTGCGTGCGAACCCTCTTCACTCCCCCACAGATGCCACACAGTCTGGGTCTTTCCTCCACTCAGCCACATCACCGGGATAGCCCCCAACCCAACCCAACCCAACAAAAGGATGTGCCACCCTTCGGTGCTGACCATGCTGCCAGTCATGTGTTTAGGGGCTTCAAAGGCAGGAAAGGCAGGAAAGACATTCTGGGCTTTGCTGCTGCCGTGGGGAAGTCTCTCACGGCGGTTAAGACACTGGGAGTTTTGCTGCTGCCGTGGGGAACTCTTCCCCAGCAGTTAAGATACTGGGGGCTTTGCTGCCGTCGTGGGGAAGGAACGGCTCAGCTGGTCATCCACTGACCCCCCTCCACCGTGGCCCATACCTAGGCTTGCTGCTGTCACCAGGGCAGGACCGCTTCAACTGGTCATCCTGCCACACGCGCCCCCCCCACTTGTTCCATGGCTTGCTGCTGCCACTGGGGAAGTCTCCCCTGGTGGCTAAGGGACTTGCTGCCCACGGGGGAGCAAGTACTTCAACTGGTCATCCAGTAACGGCCCTCCCCCCTGGGCCTGTGGCTTGCTGCTGCTGCTGCTGGGGAAAAGTCTCCCCTGGCAGCTAAGGGGCTTGCTCCCGCCAGGGGAGTACCATTTCAACCAGTCATCCAGTGACACCCCCCCCCGACCCCTGCACATGGCTTATACCTGGGCTGGCTGATGCCAGGGGACAACCAACAATTCTTTTTCTTCTGTACAGTCTGGGACCCAGCATTTAAGACTCTCCCCAAACACCAATACAGTGTAGGGGGAAACCAAAAAAATCTGTCTTTGTTCCTACATTCTTCTCAATGTAAGAAACATTCTGGGCCCCTGCACTATTTTCATGGATCACATGCAATGATGGGAGGGGGAATACTCAGTGGATGGCCAGTTGAGAACACAGTTGTTGCACGGAAGCCTTACAGTGCACTGGAAAGCCAAAAACCCTTTCCATTAACAACATAATGTATGAGGAAACCAAAAACTCTCTTTCTTCCTACATTCTTCACAATGTAAGAAACATTCCAGGCTCCTGCATTATTTTCAGGGATCACATTTCAGCAATAACGGGAGGTGGGATAAATGGCCAGTTGAGAATACAGTCGCTGCACCCGTGTTGGCAATATAATGTGTGGGGAAACCATAAATTGTTTCTTCTAATTTTGAGTGTCTTCTGCATTATTTCCAGGGATCAGGAGAGGAAATGATGAACATGCAACAGGGGAAGATGACGTCAAGACCAGTGAGCATACCCAGAATGCTACAGGGATGAGGGAACTGTGACTTAGCTTTCCACAATGCACTACTGCAACAGCTGATGTTAGCCAATGTGTGTGGCAGCAATGACTTGACTCTGCTGGGAGCACGGTGTGACACAAGGATGGTAAAAATCAAATTTATAAATTCCAGAATTAGAAAATTGATATAAATTCAATTTTTTCTCATAGTGTAGACGCAGCCTCAGGGACGTAAAGATGAAATGGCAGGCTAAAATCAATCCTGAAAGCCAGAAAGGCAAATCCAGTAGCACTGCTGCTCTCTCATTCCTATTTTTTGCACTGGTCTTGGCAGCAGTGGAAATGACTGAACCACAGAAGAGATCTTGCCCAGCTTTACAAGATGTTTATTACCACACTGCATCCCAAGTCCTGACACAGGGAGGCCACTGGACACTTTTTTTTTCCAGTGTTTCAAGATAAAAAGAAATCAAGTCAACCACTGATATAAGTAAGTCAAACGGATTTAAGATAACACATTTCTGGGTGTAGGGGAGACTTTTCTAATCCAACTGCTGCCACGTAAGGGCTACGTCTACACTACAGTGATCTTGCAAAATAAGTTCATCTGGAAGATCTCTTCTGAAAAAACTTTTCCAAAGAGAGCATCCACACACACACACACACACAAAAAAAAAAAAGAGATTGAAAGATCGATCTACTCTTTCAATAGAGAGCATCCACACAGCCTCAGCTCTTTCGAAAGAACAGGCCAGTGATCGAAAAATCCAGCACCATGAGGACTGCTCTTTCAAAAGAGGGGCCTAGGGAGCATCTACACATGCTTTCCCCCCCGCCCAAAAGAAGTTTTCAAAAGAAGGCACTCTTCCTGATCCAGGAGAGGAACAGGGCTTCCAAAAGAAGAGCCCCGTTCTTTTGATTTCAGATGGAAAGAGCATGTTTTGTGTGTAGATGTTCTTTGCATGTTCTTTTGAAAAAGGGCTGGGATTTTCCAAAAGGACTTGCTAGTGCAGACACAGCCAACTGGTGGCATTCCTCTCTCACTTGGTGGGCAGTGCAGAGCGAGTTTGCCAACTTTGCTCCAACTAGGACAGGAAACTCTCTCTCTGTGGTGGGAATGATCACTTGTTAAGGCCAGAAGGTGCAGTGCTCTGAGAGTTCAACTGAATCATGGCACTCCAGTTGTAAGTGATGCACTTACGCCTTCTGGTGTCTGTACCATCTTATCTTTTTGCTTCAGCTTTCCCTCTACACAGGACTCTGATCTGAAAAACTGTCTTGGAAAATAAGTGAATTTCATTCTTACCTAAAGACAATATTACTGCTGTGCCAGACAGAAATGCTGGGCACTCAAGGAAGACCAATGGTAATGATTAAAGCCACACTCTGCTTGTCCCCAATTCTCCCAGACTAGAACTAGGATGTGGTGCTCTGAGATAATTTCATTCACATAGTGGACTGTCCATGGGCTGCTGACATTGGGTTTCCGAAAAAGCTGTTCTTTAAATTCTTGCACAGCTCCAAACAACACACTCTCTGGACAATGTCAAGTGACCTCATTTGATCAACGCTGTATGAAGCCTTTTTTGCTCCCAGACAGAGAGCTTGACACCAATCAAGGGTTCTGCTTCAGACAGGGTTGTTTGAGAGACCTGAAGATAGCCCTGAGGCAACAGATGACATTTGCATTTGTTTTAGTTAACACTTGCAAAGAGATATTTCCCCCCCTTTGTATTTCAGGAACTTCTTCAACTTGTCATATGACTTGCTCCTATTTATAGTGCCAGCATGGAATCAAGGTTATAAACTGACTTCTCCAATTACTATGAATAATGCTGGTTTTCCATGAAATTTTCCTATCACTTAGATAGCTTGGGACTGAACTGTCTGAACATCAGATCCCAAGGAACAACGCAAAGGACATGCAAACTCTAGGCTGAGAGGGATCACATTTGCAACACTGTCTGCTCCACGTTGGCATTGATTGTGTGTGGGAGTTATTAGGGTGTCCAATGACAGTTCTGATTTTTTTTTTGTTGGTCGTCTGATGCTAGAGGAGTTTTCATACCCCAAGGGAGGGGCCGAGACTAAGTTGACCTGGACTGCACTGCCATGAAGGAGCCACATAATCAGGTAGCCACTCTTTCAGGGGAAAACCTCTCTCAGTTTGAAATGCAGAGCTCCCGACCATCAGTGAAGACAGCCACAATGATCCATGGCAGTGCTGCCAAAACACATTCTAACTGGTGCACACTGAGGAGCCTTCCAGCTTTATAAAATGGAAGCCGGATGGAATGAATTGAGTGATGGGCTTTCGCCTGCCTGCCTCATCCAGGCTGCCGACCCTCTCATAATCCCGTCTTAACACTCTGCTGGAAGGAAGAGACACAGATGAGGCACAGCCAGCTGCAACAGAATCTGGGCACAATAAACTGGACATTAGAGTCCAGTGATCTCCAGTGGCAGCTAGGGACAATAGCCCAACACCTGCCTAATTTTTAGGTGGGCCAGAAGATCCCTGTCCTTCTCAAAGTGCATGATGAGCGATAGATAGCTACACACTAGAGCTGCTGCAGCTCTTCCAACCCCAGTTTCACAATACTGTGAGGCATGGCACTATACACTGAGTCTGTCCTCTGGTGCTGGAAGTTTTCTGGGGGAGTTCTCCTCCTTCCCTCCCAAAAACAAAAGAATTCAGTTAGAGGGTAGGCTGCATAGGGAGGGGGGCATGCACACCTAAAGGAATACGTGTGTCTGAAGGCTGGCCTTCTGTGCATTGACCAGTCTGCACTCTGAAAATGAGCAGGGGAACCAGCTCTGGTTTTATTTAATCACTTATTTCCCCTTTAGGATTTTGTAGCCTTAATCCTGTCTCAGAGGAGTATAACTGAGCTCAGAGTTGGCTTCAAAAATCTCAGGTTGCTTATGATGCCTCTGCCCTCCTGGGCTTAATTGTCTCACGTCCTTCAGATGGGTTCTTTCCTGTATCTTTCAAGGAAGAATGGGCTCACCAAACGTTCCACCACTCACCCTATTGCATAGGATTCACGTGGAGCACATAGGCCTGTACTTCCCCTAGAGCTCTCAGTCTGGGCTGAGACAGTAGGGTTTCTGGGAGGGTGGGTGGAAGGACTGTTACAGAAATGGCAGCAGCAGGACAAGGCTGGGCCCAGAAGGCCCTCAACATGCATTGGAACTAGCTGCATTCATTGACTTGCACCTATGACCCACTGGGAAGCACAGGCAGCCGACCTCTCCAGTCACAGGTCTGGTGTGGGCTACAGAAATTCATACATGATCTTCTGCTTGGTGTGCCGCCCTTCTGATTCTTTTAGTTCCCACAGGGAGACAGGGGAGGAGAGGCTGCCTGCCTCCCAGACAATTGTTTGCTGGTCCTGTCTGCCTCCTTTCCTGCCAGCAGAAAAGGGGACATTGAGTTACCCTGCCCAGCCTGGGCGGCACATTGCCCAGCAGAGCCAGCTTCTTCAATCTTCTTGTCTCACCTCCTGTGCGAGCCTGTGGAGAGCAGGAATCATGTAATGACCCCACTCAGAGGGTTCCGTGAGAGGGGAAAATAACTCCTTGCCCATGGAAACAGGCAAAATTTCCAACAGGATGTTTGCTAAGGGGAGAGCAGGAGACAGAGACCTTTCCATTTGTCACTGGCTTTTTGCAGCCCCTTGCTCACTCCCTTAAGCCTGTAGCAGCAACCATTGCTGCAAACCCCTCAGAATGGGAAGCAGAGCAAAAGGGGCACTGTCCCTAAAATCACACCCAGCCAGGCGCTAGACAGACATGTTATTAAGCTGAAACACAGTATACAAGTTTGGAAAAAAAAAACTGGACCTTCCCCTCAGAAAAGCTCGGTGGGCAGGGCAGGCTGGCTGAGACACTGGCCATTGCTGGAAAAAAGAAAAACAGAGGGACTTCAGGAGGAGGAGCATTCCCTTGTCACCAGTGACTGGCAGGTGTGGTTCTGCCCCAAAGCTGCAAACAGGCTGAGCCATCACTGCAACAGATCCGTGGTTTTAACATGACAAAGCATTTCAGCTGCCCTGCACTACCCATGTTGTAGTCAAAGCAAGGACTACTGAGGTAAGCATAATGGAGTAAATGATGCTCCAACAAGTAGGGGGAAAAGCTGCTGTAAAAAGGAAGCAGATCCCCAACTCCCAAAGTCAGATGAGGGTTACATTCATACACTCCAACTGTGTAAGATCGAGCCCACCTCGTGTTGTGGAAAATATGAAGCAATTACCTGCTCATTTATAGGACTCTTCATCACATGCTTGACTCTTGTCTCATAGTGCATAACTAAGACATGAGAAGATTTATGCAACCACATTAAAAATACTACAGGACACTTGAGAGCCCTATAGCTGAATCCTAGACAGAATTTGGCCCTTATTGGTGGTCTACATAATAGGCTGATTGGGTATGGACCAAGAACATAATATAGTACAGTTAACAGCAAAAGAGGTGTACTTGGAGGTATGCAATTCTAGCATATACTCTCACAAGTATCAGAAAAACAACAGATGAGTAGCTAGCTGCATAAAACCAACAAAAAATTCTCACCTCCTTTTCCGGTTTGTGGAAATGCTTGACAATGCCATTCACTGCTTCGCCAATTGCTTCTTGTATCTGACCTGTGTTTAACTCTGCAAAATAAGAAACATTTTTCACTTAGTTCATAAGGGTTTGCGGTGGTACTTACAGTCCAGGGTTTAGGCACATTCTTTATGCAGGCAAAATAAAAAAGCAGTTCAGTAGCACTTTAAAAACTAACAAAGTAATTTATTACGTGATGAGCTTTCGTGGGACAGACCCACTTTATTACTATTCCTTATGCAGGGTGACAGAAACCTGCGTTGTGACTGCCTGTGACGTAGATTTGTGCTGGACTGCCAGCACTTTTTTCTCCACACTCATATAAAGTTCAATTTTTTTTTTCTTTTTAAAGTCGAAGGCACAGACCTAAACCAACTCATGTTGCAATCAAAAATTAATATGGACATTGGTGTACATTTTGTTATCCGGGTTTTCTGCCTAGAGTTTGGGGGGAAATGTACCTTAAACGGTATGGGGGAAGGGGAGGCATCAAATTTAAGAGCCTTCGAATTTGTGTTATGTTGGGGGAAGGTACTGCTGTAAAAATCAGGGGGAGCTTGAGAAGAAAGAGGAACAAGATGGTATGCCAGGAATGTCCTGACAAGACAAATCAAAACACTTTGACCAGAAAGTCTTTGCAAATAACCAGAGCTCGTTTGTAGTTATTATACCTGGGATACACAGGCAAGAGCTGAAGGTCAATCTCTGTGGGCACATCTACAGTGCTGTTAAAAAACGTGGCTGGCCTACATTAGCTTACTCGGGCTAAGGGGCTGTGTAACTGCAGTGCAGATATTCAGGCTTGAGCTACCGCCTGGGCTCTAGGACCCTGCAAGGTGGGAAGGTTTCAGAGCCAAAGATCTCTACCAGAAGTAAGTACACAGTTGCATAGCCAAAGCCCTCAATGAGCTCTCACAGGTCAGCCACAGTGTTTAATCACAACGTAGACATAGCCTATGTCTCACTCATCAGCTACAGTTTACAGTCCAACACAAGAGGACACGGAAAGCCCAAAAGTAATGCAGGAGACTTATTTTGGGGAGGGCCCTTGAGTGGCAACAGGTCATTACAAACAATGCAGCACACCCCTTATGACTTACTTTGCTTGTTATTTGGTGATATACTGACAAATCTTCTGATCATACTTGGAGACTGCTGCAGCGGTGGGGTTCTGCACAGCCTTTCATCTGCCTCAGTATGTGAAGTTAGTAACTCTCCCACCAGGATCCTCTCTAAGCTGCCATCATCCATCCCCTTTCCAAGCCACCTCCCGCATGGAAACCTAAAGACAGAAAAGGCTTAGAGCTGGGGACTTGAAATAATCTGGCTTCTGGATAGCCTGACTGAGTTAAAAATTACTTTCTTACTAACATAGCAGCAAATAAACCAATTCTATTTAGTTGTAGCTCTTTTGGCCAGCAGAGGGAGCACGAGCTAAATATCCCTGTTCCAGATTTGTGCTATCCGTGATAATAAATGATGCAGATAAATAAAATACAAAGCTGTGGCTTTCTGTGTTCTGCTCCTTACATAAGACATTTGGTTTGAGAGGGTTTCTGCTCCTCCCCCATAACAGCATGGTTGCTGATGATATTTTTAACTTATAACACTGGAAAAAGCTCTGTTTAAATTCGGATGTAATTGTCTAGAAAAAGTTAACACACTGGCTCGTTCCTCAAATGGTCATGTAACCCAAATGTTAAACTCTTAAGCTTTTATCTGGTCACATGGCTTCTTTGATGTATCTATGATTACTTTCACAGCAGGCATGCACAAACAACAATCTCTACCCCAGAGTTTCAAATCACTGAAATATGGATATTTAGAACCCCAGGAACCAGGACGCTCTCCCTTTCAAGCCATGGTGGCTCAAATCAAACAAGCTCAGTTAGGAAAGCAAACAGTATCCAGAAACAAAATTCTGCTCCTTTGCTTGATGACCAACACACTGACATCATGAACAAAAAGGATTTACAGCTGTCTTCTCACTGACATAAAACTCTTATATGAATAAGAGATAGGGTATCGAGTCACACTGCATACAACATAAATCACAGGAGCAGTAAGAATATAAAACTTCTCTTATCCATCTCACTCATTCCGACATGTCTCTACACTGGCTATTTGTTTGGTCCCAAGGGTGCTTCCTTTTGAGATGCTTACCACTCTCAATATGTCTGTGTCTGGCTTATTCCTTTGGGTTGCTAAATATGAACCACATGCAAATTAAAACTTAGTTTTATTTGCATGAAAACCCTGATCCTGCTCAATATCAGGTCAATTCTCAAACCCTGTGGACCTCAGCACTTGAAGCTACAGCATCTAAGAAGAGCACTAATGAACAGATAGGTCTATTATACTAGCTCTATGCAAAAATTCTACTTACACAGTTTAAAATGCCAGGATGATACTTACTTGTAAGTATGCCCTGTTATTTCATTTCTGACCATAACGTATTCCACAAGCCACTTGGCATAGAGCCCTGAATTATCATGTCCTATTTGCACTGTGGTAAGTTTTCCCAGGTTCTGGCACTGCAAATTAAATAAGTTACCTGTTATAGAGAAACAAACTAGAAATTGACGTTTGCTGAGGCAGTGTAATCCAGATTAAAGGTGCAAGGGAGGGGAGTCGAGATTTCAGTACTAATCCCTGCTCTGCCACGCTCAGCAAAGGCCTTTCACTCTCCAAGCCTTTGATTCTTCTCAATCTTGTCTGTTTAGAACATAATATCTTTGAGCAGGGAGTGTCTCCTAATGTGTTTGTACAGCATTTAGTACAATGACAGTTATTGTAAGTACATCAGGACCTAGAAACTCCAACTAAGAGCTCTGTACCAAAGGATAATGCACTATTATATTAATACATATACACAGCGGGAGTCTACCATGACTGAAAAATAAGAACCTTCACATTCATTCTGACACCTTTTTCCTTTTGAACAGTGGCAGGATTTGGAAAAGAGAAGCTTGGATCCCCATTTAAAATACTGTGGGAACTTGCAATATCCACAACATTTCTAAAATGTTTGATACTAATAATAAGCAGACAGGGCGTTAGATACCCTAACATTTGGAGAAATATGGTTCACTCACTAAACACAAAGTGAACTGATCTAAAAAATGAACTGAAAAGTCAAATATAGCCAAAATCTAGGAGAAGTGGTGATGTCAAAATTATATTCTAAATTCATATTAAGCAAAGACATCTGCCCACTTCAGCTCCATTTTACCAATCATTCTGCTCTGCATATGGCTTAAATATGGATGTAGTAGTTTGATGAACACAAACAGATATTATTTGTGACTATGAAACTGAAGAACTATTACAAAAAATATGGAAAGTGAATTTAAATTGAACTAAGAATGTTTCCTTTAGTTAATAATACAAACCTCAAATGTCATCTCCAATATATTTCTGGGAATCTGCAGGACCCCTGTTTCACCCAACTCTCCTGAGATACAGATCCAAGGATTTGCAGTGAACATTGAGCCGCCAAGTTTCTTGCTAGGAACAATCAATATATGGTATGGAATCACTGCAAATACAAAAACACAACTCTTTTAAAAGAATACCCTCCAAAAAGACTAGTCACATAAAATAGAGAATTAAGCCTTTTATGTTAAACAAAGAGAAAAGGATAGTGTAATAATAATATAACCTGTTATCAAATGCCAAAGAATTAAACAGCAACTTTGGTACTGCACAGAAATGTCTGTAAACATACTGAGTGATCATCTGATGTTAATATAAATGCTACAGTATATTAAGAGAACAGAGGATGGCAAACACCACATTACAAAACAAAAATATACTTCAATGTGTTTGCATTTATTTACCACTTTTCATCTGAAGATCTTAATCATATGACTACAGTGGCTAGTGTCTCCATTTACACACACGAAAATTACAGCACAAAAAGTTAAATGATTTGCTGATGGTTATGCACGGAGAACTGGGTTTAAAAGCCAATTCTTCCATCACCTAGCTCTATGCCTACATTTTTGTTATATAAACACACATGCACTCTGAGCAGGCCTTGCCATTTGCCCTAACTCAGACAGATGTAACAAATGACATGCTGAAACTTCAATTTGTTAAACTAGTTTGTTGCCAGTATTTAAACAATGACGCTATTATATTTTAATATGTTAAATGTGATCCATATCCAATTCTATATAGCATGCACCGTGAACAATGCTGTACCACATCACATCAATCAGAATGTAAAAAGTGAAAAAAGTTTCTAGGACCAAATAATAAACTATGAATAAAAATATTTTTAAAATTGTAAGACACGTTGGCTGTATCTATACTAGCAAGTTCTTTTGAAAGGATTTTTCAAGAGAAGGGAGCTCTTTTGAAAGATCCCACGAAACATCTATACACAAAAAGCGTTCTTTCCAAAGTAAATCAAAAGAATGTGGTGCTCCTATCAAAATCACTCTTCCTTTCTCATTTCAGGAGGAGTGCCCACTTTCGAAAGCTTCTTTCGAAAGAAAATGTGTGTATATGTGCCACAGGCCCATTTTTTCCAAAGAGCAGTCATCATGGGGCCTGATTTTTCAGTCCCTGGCCTGTTCTTTCAAAAGAGCAGGGGCTGTGTGGAATCTCTATGTTGAAAGAGCAGATCCCTCTTTTGATCTGCTTTTTTGTGTTTGGACACACTCTTTCGAAAGAAGTTCTTTCAGAAAAGATCTTCCAGAAGGGCTTCTTTCAAAAGATCTTGGTAGTGTAGACGTAGCCATTGAGTTTGGGCATCAAGTACTTATTTTCTTTGCACTTCATATTTGAACAGAGAAACTGGGCTATTTCCTTCTCTGACTCAAGAAACACAGAAAATAAAAGTATTACTCGACTGCCTACTGTCATGCTACGGAACTTTAATGCATGGCCCTTAATTTACCAAACTGTTATTATACAGAATTCAATTACATGAATGGTCTCTGTGTTCTTTGGCAATTTCCATTGTTTTGTCATGAATAACTGGTTTGTTGTGAAAGCTGTTCAGCTGAATCAATTAATACATTTCTCTCTTTTTCTCATTGTCACCTCATCTGACAGTGGCCTCAAGAAAGCATTTGGAGCTGGATTTTCTTTAAAGCTTGCTGCCCGTGACCTTTAAAACTATAAAAATTCCTTTCTTTTTCCCCCTCCTTAGTGTATTGTTAATTGCACAGATAGAGACAGCTTAACAGTATCCAAAACAAGCACAGTATTGAACGTTATTTCTTCTTAATAAGATCTGTTGTATGGAGACATTTTTAACCTAAACCAAATTAAGTATGTCCCTCAGCCAATGATTTGGTGAAATTCGGTTGCTCTGCAATTCTTCATTTATGCAGTTAGCACTATGAAGTGGCAATTAAACAACATTATTGATCATTTTATTAGGTTCGTGTTCCACACAGGCACCTCCTATTGATCATAACGCTCACCCTCCGAGGGTAAAACAAACCCCTTAGTGACAGAAGGATAGCTACCACCACCTCTCAGGAATGATTTTAAAAGTGACAGCAATAGAACAGTATGTAGCTGGATGTGAACAGGAAAATAAGGGAGCTCTATGAGAGCATCACAACTGCTCAGAAACTCGCAAAAGGGCCGCGTCTACACATGCCGGCTACTTCGAAGTAGCGGCACCAACTTCGAAATAGCGCCTGTCACGGCTACACATGTTGGGCGCTATTTCGAAGTTCACATCGATGTTAGGCAGCGAGACATCGAAGCCGCTAACCCCATGAGGGGATGGGAATAGTGCCCTACTTCGACGTTCAACGTCGAAGTAGGGAACATGTAGTCGTCGTGTGTCCCGTAACATCGAAATAGCGGGGTCCTCCATGGCGGCCATCAGCTGAGGGGTTGAGAGACGCTCTGCCCAGCCCCTGAGCAAATTGGTGGCAGCGTGCAGTGGCCCCTTAAAGCTCCCCGCCCCCTGCCTTCCTGTGCAGGAAGCTGAGAGCACGTGCAGGCAGCAGCATTGCCACGCGGCTAGCCTGCACGCTCCTCTGCGCCCACACACCCCCACCCGCCGTGATGGCCACCCCCCAGCCCCCCAAGCGCCCCCAGGGGACGCCCCCCAAAGGGAACCAGGGCTCCCAGCCCAGCAGCCAGGCGGGGAAGCAACAGCGGGGCCCCTCCTGGATGGAGGCCGAGCTTCAGGACCTGCTGGGGCTCTGGAGCGAGAAGGAGGTGCTCCAGGTAATGGGGAGCAAGAGGCGGAACGCGGATGCGTTCGCTCGGCTGGCCAAGGGCCTGGCCGCCCAGGGTCACCCTGCCCGCACTCTGGATCATGTCCGGAGTAAAGTGAAGGAGCTGCAGCAGGGTTACATCCGGGCCCGGGATGCGGTCGGCCGATCTGGGGCCACCCCCATCACTTGCCCCTTTTACAGGGAGCTCAGGGACATCCTGGGCCCCCGGCACACCTCCTCCCCTCCAGGCACACTTGATACCTCGGCCGATGAGCCCCAGCAGGCCCCAGAAGTGGAGTCCGCCCCGGAGGCAAGCCCCGCACCCCAGGGGCCCCCCCAGGAGCCCACCCGTGGGGCATCGGAGGAGGAGGAGGAGGAGGAGGAGTCCTCCTCCAGCGACACCGGCCTGCGGATCGCCATCCCATCGCAGAGCTCCAGCCGGGCGTCCACCCACCGGGTGTCCCCCGACCATGGGAGTGGACCATCAGGTATGTACCCACCCTGGTGCACACCCCCGGGGTTGAGGGGCGGGGGTAACAGATATGACCAGGGCCCTCCACATGCCCAGATGACCATGGCCCCAAGGACAGCAGTGGCATGTCCCTCAGAAGAGTGCATCAGCCCCTGCCCCCCAGCACAACAGTGCCATGCCCCATCCCCGGGGCTGGGGGAAGCGGAACCTCTAGGGTCCCCCGGGGGGAGGGGGTGGGACAGCCAGCAGCAGCATCTCCTGGGGACGGGGATGGGGAACCAGAAGCAGAGGGGTGGGGGGACAAGGGCCACAGCTCGGGGCCCACACTAATGGCTGTCTCCACTCTTCTTCCCTCCCCCCCCACCCCACGCCCCGTGTTCCGCAACTACACCATCAGAAGGACCGGAGAGCACTGGCGAGGTGTCAGTGGTCCTGGACAGCCCACCGGGGCCATCACTCCAGGCCAGCCCCTTGGCGGAGGACCGACCAGCCCCACGGCGGGGAAGATGGCGGACCCAACACCACCACCCAACAGCAATGGACCCCCAGCTGCTGGCCATCCATCAGCAGCAGCTGGAGGTCACCGAGCAGCGGCTGCGGGTGGAGGAGCACCGCCTCCAGCTGCAGGAGAGGGCGCTGGCCTGGTGCCAGGAGGCATGGGGGGCCTTCATGCGGACCTTCGACCGTATCTCCGACTACCTGGCCCCCCATGCCGCGCCGGCCGCCGCTGCGCCCGCCCTGCCTGCTCCACCCGCTGTGCCACCCGCTGCGCTGTCTGCCATCGCACCACCACCCGCCACCGAGGGCCCTTCCGCCGAGGGGGACCTGGGGCCAGCTGACACCCGCCAGCCATATCTACTGGTCTGCCCGGCCCCCAGCCAGCCCTGGCCAGGGCTGAGGTCGAGGCATAGGTCGCGGCCGCCCACCCCCAGCGCTGGACATTAGGGGGTGTGGGGCCCAGGACATGCCCCCCCCCTTTGTATATATTCCACCCAGTTTAACGTAATTTTGTAAATAGTGTTTGTACGAGACCCCTGTTGTTATGCTGATCCTTGCCCCCCCATGTACATAGTTCTCCCTTCCTTGTCTTCCCCTTTCATCTTATCCTTATTTATAATACATATATATATATAAGTTTGATTTTGCCTGTAAATAGTTAGTCTTGATAATAATAATAAGAGTTCAACAGATATTTGATTTGACGAACAAATGTCTGCTTTCATTTACAAGAAAAGTGGGGGGGGTGCTCTTGGGTGCTCTGTGGTGTGGGCGTAGGGGCAGGGAGTGTTGTGGAGGATGGGGGGGTGCAGTGGGGGGCCTGCCAGCATTCACCCCGCGGCCTCGTCGAACTGGGCCCGCAGGGCCTCCCGGACCTGGGTCCCTTCAGGGTCCACCTGACAACTGGGCGCAGCAGGTGGCTGCACATCGACCCTGCCGGCCTCCACAGCCCAGCCCTGAAAGAAGGCCTCCCCCTTGCTCTCCACCAGGTTGTGGAGGGCGCTGCATGCACCCACAATCTGGGGGATGTTGGTGGGGCCCGCATCAAGGCGGGTGAGGAGACACCTCCAGCGCCCTTTGAGATGCCCAAATGTGCGCTCTACCACCTGGCGCGTGTGGTTCAGGCGCAGGTTGAAGAGCTCCTGGCTGGCTGACAGATGGCCCGTGTAAGGGTGCACGAGCCAGGGCCAGACGGGGTATGCCGCATCTGCGATGACGCAGAGGAGCATGGTGGTGTCCCCCACAGGGATCTCCCGCTGGGAGATGTAGGTCCCCGCCTCCAGCCGGCGGCACAGACCCAAGTTCCGGAATACCCGGGCGTCGTGGGTGCTGCCAGGCCAGCCCACATAAAATGTCCAGGAAACGGCCCCGGCTGTCCACCAAGGCCTGGAGGACCACTGAATGGTAGCCCTTCCTGTTTAAGTAGCGTCCTCCACTGTGCTCCGGGGCGCGGATGGGGATATGGGTCCCATCCAGAGCCCCGAAGCAATTGGGGAAGCCCAGGGTGGCAAAGCCCGCGATGGTGGCATCCGGGTCCCAAAGCCGCACGAGCCTGTGGAGGAGCAAGGCGTTGATGGCGCGGACGACCTGCAGGGGAAGCACATGGGAGAGCACCCATAAGGGGTGTGCAGGGTGTGTGCGGCCCTCCCCTGCCAGGGCCCCCCTCCCCTCCCCTGCCAGAGCTGCCTCCCCCTCCCCCCGTGGGTCCTCTTACCTCCATGAGGACAGCCCCGACGGTGGCCTTGCTGACGCCAAACTGCTGGCCCACGGATCGGTAGCTGTCTGGAGTGGCCAGCTTCCAGACAGCGATGCCGACCCGTTTCTCCACGCTGAGGGCACGCCGCATGAAGGTGTTCTGGTGCCTCACTGCGGGGCTGAGCCACTGGCACAGCTCCAGAAATGTCTGCCGGCTCATGCGTAAGTTCTGGAGCCAGCAGTCGTCGTCCCACTCCTCAAGCACCAGCCGCTCCCACCAGTCGGTGCTGGTGGGGTAGCTCCACAGCTGGCGGCGTATGAGGCGGGGGGGGGGGTGCTGCAGGGTTGGGGGTCCTCCTCCCCTGCGAGCATGTCCTCCTCTGTGGCAAGGAGGTGCTCAGCTGCCTCCTGCATGGCATGAAGCAGGGCGAGCACTGCTCCTACAGGGGCGGCTGGGTGGACCTCTGGCGGCTGCTGCTGCTGCTGGGGGTCCATGCCTGCATCACTCGAGGTGTGCGTGCCTACGGCTCTGCAGACTGCATGCTGTGCAGGCTGCGTGTCTGGGAGGGGCCCTTTAAGGGAGCGGCTAGCTGTTGCCCCGGAAGTGCTACTCTGCCCTGTGACCCTGTCTGCAGCCGTTCCTGGCACCCTTATTTCGATGTGTGCTACTTTGGTGCGTAGACGTTCCCTCACAGCGCCTATTTCAATGTGGTGCTGTCCAACGTCGACGTTGAACGTCGATGTTGCCAGCCCTGGAGGATGTGTAGACGTTATTCATCGAAACAGCCTGTTTCGATGTAGCGTGCATGTGTAGACGTAGCCAAGGTGTCATAAAAGAAAGATGAAGAGTAACATTTCAGGGCAAACAGATACTTACAGATTGTCGTGAAAACATTGGTGAAGCAAAAGTAGTCAACAGCATTAAATGACAGGAGATGATAGAGGAACTGTTCTTTCTCATCATCACAGCGGAGAAAGGCATAACGCTTATACAGTTTCCTGACAAAACAAAAATAATCTATGACAGCAACTAGATCCTTTCAGCCATATGCCTTCTATTATATTAGGTCAACTGTGAAAAATATGTCATTTCGATTGCTTAGAAGTATGGGGGCTAAGAGCTGGCAACATTTTATCATGCAAGACATGCAGGCATCCTGGAGGTCTGCACATTTTGGAGCATATCATTTTAATTTTCTGTGCTATTTTCAACCTCTGTCAGCTTAGAGCACTACAGACAGTTCGGAGCAAACTCTGACCCACTACACCTTCTGTATTTAATTCAGGATGCAGTTTGTTAGCATATAATATCTCTCACTGTGTATATGCAGAAGGGAATTCTCCATTCAGGAGTAAGATGCTCACCCTTACTCTGGCCCATTCACACTGTGTAAAAAGGCTGGATCGAGGCAATGCAACCTAAAAGCCCCATATTGAGCCAAAGGAGGCTCCTGCCAGGCAAGTCCAACAGAAGACAACTGTGAGACTGCTTCTGGATTAGGAGGCATGGTAGATGGGGCCACAGGAGAGACCATGGTACAGCCCAGAAAGGCTGCGGTAACTGAGGTATGGTCTATGCTGCCACAGGCTATTGACTGAAGTTACACAGCTTCAGCTACACAAGTAACATATATGAAGTTGACAGACGTCTTCCCTGCGGTGAGAAGAGCAGGCACTCACCCTATGCTTCTCGTTTTGGTAGAGTACTGAGTTAATGGGAGAGCACTCGGCAGTCAATTTCTCAGGTCTATATTAGATTCAGTAATTGACGCCCACTGGACTGATAGCCGCCTGTCAGTCCAGGTAGTAACACACCCATGCGCTGAGGCCATGTCTGTTTTGCTATCTGGAGACCTCGTTTCCAGCTCCGGGGAGACATGCCCGTGCTAGGTGAATTGAGCTGGCATGCTCAGAAGAGAAGCGTAGCTCTGCAGCACAGGGAGCTTGTTGCCCAAGTAAGATCCCATTCAATACTATGGATTTGGGAAAGCTGGTCCCTCCCACCATTCATACTACACTTGTATTTTTATGCAAGCTCATTCAGACCAAGCACAGCAATGTCTCTTCAAGCTGAAAATTATACCTTCCACCTCCAGTCTACAGATAACTTTACTTAGGACCCAGGGCTATTTACACGCTTGCTGGAGCAGCTCAAGATTGGTAGTTTGGAGAAGCCGATTACCATACAAAGGAACCAAATGGGGGCAAAAGAAAGCTATTGTGCATACTTATTAGCATTATTTATTAATTAAGTGCCACCTGGTGCTTCAAAAGCATACAGGACCCAAATGAAGACCTTAAAATCTTTACCTTTACAAACCAAAATCCTGATTGGAACAAACCCTGGCCTGACACTATTCACTAGCAGAGGGGTATGCCACCTATGGCTCCGGAACCACAGGCAGCTCCGCAAGGATTTCTTTGCGGCTCCTGGCGCTATAATTGCAAAGTTAGCAAAAAACCTCCTGATTATTTTTAATATTTTGGTGAACGTCTAAAAGCCCAAAAATGAACAACTCATATCTAAATAGCAAACAATATGTGATCTCGAAAGGTTGGAAAACACCCCCTTTATTATGTGCAGTGCATTGTGAGATATGTGTGCACACTGTTCTTAAAACAGGTGTTACAGAAAGTATAGTCTGACGTCATTTATTAAGGACCGTCTCATACTGACATGCATTGCACCTCTTGAATTACTGAGTTTTTTTTAACCAAATGCAGAAAAATGGCTTGTCATGCTATTTTGGTTGCCAACCTCTGCTCTAGTACATAGCAGTTACCACTATTTTTGTCAGACTGATGCAGCTGCAGCAAAAAAGCCACAGAACAAATTTAGTCACTTTCTTTCTACTGATTAAGAACATTATTTTTATGGATGACAACACAGCATACAGTTACAGGACAATCCAGAATGAAAAACTAAGCAGAGAAATCTCTCTCTTCTACAGTATGCAACTAAAGAAGTGAGCATTAATGGATATCCACACAAGAGGAACATGCAGAGACACATCAATCCAATCAAAGTCACAAGAACACTTAAACAGAAGAGTTGTAAGTTCAACATGAAATTTCTATCACATCCAAGTATACTTGGGTGAGAGTGTTCCCTCTAGGCAAGCCTCCTAACTGCTTGCCTCAGTCAGACAGTATATAGGAAAATCTGACAAGTGGATTATAAAAGACAAAAAACATTCTAAACAAAAATCAATAATTAACATATACAACATCCTCGTTTATACAACAACCTAGCCAATAAAACTCATCACTCAGAAGTGTTTCACTGGAAATAAAGCTCCACTGTTTTTAATCAGCTGTACTAACCCCTAACCATGAGAGCGGACGACCTGTGAGAACTTAACAGGTTAATGGCTTCATGTTTCATTTGTATAGCTTGAATTGTGTGTTTAGACAGATTATCCACAGCATTGAAAGTTGACCCTGTTTTTCCTTTTGAAGTGTCTGATGGTATTTCAAAAACCATTTTTATTCTTTATTTACGCAGGATGGCCACTCTTTGGTTTACGGAGCTCTTTATGAGTCTTCGTAACACAGCGCTCGCTCCCTTTTAGTAGTCATATGCTTTTACATTAACCACTTCAGCTGTATTGGTATTATTCCAAACACTAAGTTATCTCAACATGCAAGATTTACAATGAACCTAGCTTTCAAATGTACTTCAACCGCTCCAGCTTCTGTGTTCGAATAAACAATTCAACCTTTAATTATGTAAAATGGGAACACACTGGTATTAGCATCTAGACGCAGGACTGGACATTCTGTTTTTAACCAGCTCATATTTGAAATCTAGGATCACCAGTGTCTTTGGAATTCTTATTTTCACTGAGTAGAATGATACCACAGAAATTCCCAGAATTGGCAGAAATCATTACAATGACCAGGACTGGTTTTTCATTCTGGATTCATGTGGGCAGAAAGCTTCTTCCACATTTTAAAAATAGACTTAGACATCTGAGTCATTCCGCTTGACTTTCCATTTCAGTAAAGAACAGGGACTACTAGATTGATACTAAGCTAATTCCTTATCCAGTTTCTAGGCCTCACTTTTTGTTAAGCAGCAACAAATACAAATGACCACTAGTACATAATCATTATTACAAGGATGGCAGGAAAATGTAGCCAGGACCTTCCCCACTAACATTCACATTATATTTCTCTTCCAGACAGAATATACGTTTTCCTATGTCTGCTACATATGGCAAAATCCATTCCCTTAATATTGTTATGCATAGCTGTGATGGAAAATGCATAGGAGAATGACACACATTGCATGCTTAAGCCTAATGTATCACTTTACATGGAAATCCCCGCTCTAAAGAGCCAAAATGGCCTTGTTTAACACACTGCTAATCCGTGCTGACTGGAATGCTCTAATCCTTCCCTAGCTAGAACATCTAAAAATATACAAAACAAGCACACAGGATTACCATCTATTCATGCCTGTTTATATGGAAGCAGCTCATCTGAATGCCACTTGCCATTTTGAGTACACATTTATATTTTTGTCTCTGTCATTCCAAGCTACATCTAGAAAAACCGGTATGTTCTACAAAGGAGCAACACATAGGCTAGTGCTTTTGAGCATCTCACTTTAAATCTCCTTTTAAATCTGTCGCTTGTTCTACCAAGAGGGGGGTGGAGGAGATAGAATGTTGCCAGATTTAATGAATTAACCTTTGATGCCAGTGAATCAGGCCATGCATACACATTAAGCACCACGGGATTTAGATCTGAACCTCAGCACTGCCCCATGACTCCCAACTGCAACAACTAATAGCACACTTTTTTCCCCCTAAACAAGTGCTATTAATCATTGAAATGCTGATGCCTGTTGCACTTAACTATACTTGGTTTCTTCTTTAATTAGCATTGCATGTGACACGCAAATGCTGTCTGTGTGTATTACTTCTCCCTCATCCCTTACCTCCAGCAGCCACATTTGCCATTTATGAAAAGTGGTAGTGTCAAGGCACAAAATGTAACCCAAAGGACCAATTTCCACCCACCACTTAGATCTTCCTTTAAAGTCCAGATAATTTGCTGTGTCTTTTTAAATGCCTACAGGTATTCATCTTCCATAAAAACCGATACAAGCCCCTCCCCAATCTAACAACCACACTACAATTACAAAGACCAGTTTAATCAATCTCATGATCATGATGAATAACTGCACAACAAGGATGTGAAAAACATGGGCAAGTGGCATTTTAACTGCAGTTTTAGAGTACAAGCTAAAACTGTCTTTGCAGTCTGCCCTGAAATTAATTATTTTTGTTTTGTGGTAGGACCTAGAATCCCCAGTATGGATCAAGGCTGCATTAGAGAGAGAGAGAGAGAGAGAGAGAGAGAGAGAGAGAGAGAGAGAATGAGAATATCCTTGGGGTGAGAGGAAATACTCCAGTTTTATACATAGGGGCTGATTCACAAAGGCCCAATGCACAAAAACCCTGATTCAAAGCAGTTTAACAACTCGGAGCAAACGCTTGAGTCCCAACTGACTAAATCACTCAGGATGCCTCAAAGTGGGGCACCCAAAATCACTAGTCACATTTGAAGACCTTGGCATAAGTGACTGCTTATGATCACAGGAAGTCTGTAGCAGAGATGAGACAGAAAAGATTTCCTGAGTCCCAATTCCGGGCACTGACCACAGACCTCTCCCCCTCTCAAACACATCAAGTGCTATGAATCACTTGTTAGTTCCACTGCGGTACCTCTTGTTTGAGTGGTTAAACAGATATGAGTCTGAACAAGTTTGTGTTTTTAAAGTTGAACCATTACTAAAACACATTTGATATTTTCCAGTTCTGTTAAAGATACACAGGCTTACTTTGTAAGTTCAAGATCTGAAAGAAGCTGCTTCAGATGTCTGGAGAGTAATTTCTTTTCCATGGACAGTCGAACCCAGGCCCTGGCCTTTCCAACATCTGTTTTGATTTCACCAATGTTCTGGATATGCCTAAATGGGAGCAGGGGAGAGATAAGACATTGATTAATTATTTTAATATTAGTTTATTCCCTTCCTACCGTTCTTCTGAAATGGCAGTTCCAGAACTTCACTCCTCTGATGGTTAGAAATATTCTTCTAGTTTCAAGCCTAAATATGTTGATGGCCAGTGTACATCCATTTGTTCTCCTGTTAAGAACTCTCCTCTCTATAAATAAATCAGGAAGATAAATACCTGGGAGGGAGGAATCATCTTTCCCCTCAGCCTTTGTTCGGTTAGGCTAAACAAACCGAGCTCTTTGCATTTCTTCTCCAAAATACATTTTCCATTCTTTGGATCAGTCTAAGGGCCCTTTTCTGCACCTGTTCCAGTTTAAGTTCATCTTTCTTAAACATGAGGAATCAGAACTGCACTTGGCACTCCAGATGATGTCTCACCAGTGCCTTGTATAATGATACTAACATTTCCCTGTCTCTACTACAAATACCTTGCCTGGTGCATCCTAGACTGCAGTATGTACAGCTCAGTGCTTTGGAAAATTAAAAATTGCTCTTCCACATAAAACAGCAGACTCAAGCTACAAGATAAAGTCTCCAAATGTAACAACTAACTTTAGGTGCCCCACTTCAGACATCCTGAGTGATTAAGTCAATTGGAAGTCAAGTATCTGCTTCAAGTTTCTAAGAGTGCTTTGACTCAGGGTCTTTGTGCATAAATCCTCATTGTGGAATATTTCGTCTCTCACAAGGATTCTCTCTGTGTAGGTACTGACCCTAGCATAATGCAGACAGGATCCAGACGGAGAACTCTAAGCACCAGTCCAATATAAAAATAAATAAATAAATAACTTAAAGCCATATTGTGAAGAGAGTTTCAGATTGCCCTCTAAAAGTACAGTCTCAATGCTGTGTGTCCATACTATACATATATAGTACAGAGAAGATCATGTTTCCTGAATAAGTTTAGCTCATTTATCCTTCACCAAAATGTTATGGTTAGCTGGTAATAACTCCACGAAAAGGAAAAGCAATCTTGCAATCCATACAGTTTTATTAATCCAACTGCCAATCAATCCAGGTTGCAAACTTAAAAAAACCTGATAAACCATTATAAATAATTACATTAAAATGTAAAACCTTATTTGCTTAAATACACAACTCCTATCACTAGGTCTATTAATTGTAAAATTATCTCCTGTATTGTGTAGACCCGGTTCCAAAATATTTCAGTTGTTCAAGTATGAATCAGATGCAAGTGCAGTGGAGACTGAACTAATCATGATTAAAAGAAGAAATTATAGGAACCTGCATTATATAATGCTTCTCAACCGAAGAAATCACACCAAGAACTCTATGGTAGGGACTATACTGTTTTTAAGAGAGGAATACACAGGCACAGAAAAGCTGTTATCTTCCCAGGCCACAGCAGACACCACTAGCAGAGCCACTAGGCCTGAGAATTAGTCCTTCTCCAAGCTGGGGAAGATGTTTGTTACTAAATATAGATAGAGGTACAGATATCTCAAGCACAGGAAGGTCGTACTGTCAGTTTTGAGGTTCAAAATTTTTGTAGCACTGACTTTCACACACTCAGTACATTTAATAGACAAAACCCAGCAAACCCTTGCAAAGATTCAGAGGTTGTTGAGGTTCATCAGAACATAGGGAGGAGTTCAGAACCATGCAAAACAGTCGCACAGTGATTGGACAGATATGAACCTGTCCCTCAGTCTCAGAAATAAGATACCACAGATACAGTTCAGACAGACAAGGAAGTTGATTTCTTTTTTTAAAGTGTCCAGCTATAGTTGTAAGCCAGCGGTGGGGAACCTTTCAGGTCAGGAGACACTGACCACTACAGACAAATCAGTCAGGGGCCACATAAGTGAATAGCAAACACAGAAAGAAAAAAAATACCTCATTGGTGTGGTCCCTGACTGTATAGGGGCCAGAGATATGGGGTCTGGGTTGGAGGGAGAGTGCAGGCTGGGAACTGGGGATGATCTGGCCTGGTGTGGGCTGAAGGTGATAGGTCTGGGTAGGAGGGGGGTAGAGGAGCAAGCTGTGGGGGGATCTGAGCAGGAGGAGAATGTGGGAGGAGGTGAGAGTCTGGGCAGGAGGGGGATGCAAGAGCAGACTGTGGGTGGGGGTCTAGGCAGGAGGAAGAGTGCAGGAGGATTTAGGGTGTGGGGCTTGGGAGGGAGGGAGGGAAGGAGGGAGCAAGGGGTGAGTGGGAGTCAGGGTGGGAGGGAGAGTGCAGGAAGAGGGTGGGGGGTGTCTGGAGGGAAGGAGGCACAGGGGTGTGAACAATGGGGGTGCTGCTTACCCGCTCACCCGTGGATACACATGGCTCTGCTCACCCTCCCTATGTTCCCAGGCACCACCTCCACTGCTTTGAATTGCCATAATTCCAGCCAATCAGAGTAGCAGCATGAAGCCTCTAGGCAGCTTTGCCAAAGCCACTGCTGCTCCCCATCCCTTTCACCCTCCAACACCCAGAAGTGCTTCTTGCCACAGCCCCTGGCAAAGCCCACAGTCTGGATCCAGCCCTGGCTTGCCTGATCTGGACTGCAAGGCTCAGGGCTCCACTCCCCCAACTTCCACTGCAGGCCAGATGTTATGGAGGGAAGCCCAGATTCTCGGGATCCAGATCCAGACAAGCCATTGTATGGATCCATACCATGGGCTGGGGGATTCCCTACCCTGTTATAAGCTAATGTGATGATAGATGCTGTAGGTATATGGTTTCCTCAGTATGAAGCAAGTTTTCCCTTGCTAAAATGGCTTAACAATTTTCTTCCAGCTGAAGCACATTGCTTTTCCAGTTGAGCAAACACCTCTTCCAGTTGAAAAAACAGCTACTACAAAACCAGTAACTGCAGCCAAACACAGTTAAGCCTAGCTGTTCGAAAATCAGCCTCTGCAATCCACAGTTCTTCAGATCACGAAATAATCTTAATCATTTCAAGATTTAGCCATGAAAACCCTTTTTAACCCATGTTCTTTCATAACAGACTTTAAGGAAGACAGGAAGAGAGGGTGATTTTCAATATTTACATATCTACTTGAGCATGTATCTTAGGTTCACACAGAATAAACGTGTGACCATACACAAGCTGACATGAGCTATTGAGCATTATATTTTTTCTCAGTATTATTGAAGTTAACCTCTCACACAAGTTACATGCATACGAATGAACATACAGGTCTTGGGGATTTCTCATACTGCCCCAAACTAACCTCATATCCTGAATGAGAGAGACCCGCAAGGGTGACATTGCTGGGCTGGCATCTGACTTCCTCCTTTCTGAATCAAGAAGTACTCCTAAAGTGAGAAGGATTTTTTTAAAGCAGTTGAAAGATAACTCAAAGATTTTTAAGTAATATTTGAACACTTTGTGTCAGTAACACAACAGAAGAATCTGATAACATCTGAGAGTAATGGTTTTCCCTAGAACCCAAAAACGGTACATTACATGCTGCATGCCTTCCTGTTGTCAGCAACGAACGGTTTTGTGACATTATGGCACAAATCAGTGCTGACTATGGTAGTATATTAATGCATGGGGGGAAAAAAACCACTGACACTACATACAGAGTTCAGTTCAGGCAACTCATTATATGCTCAGTACTATGACATTTTAATAAGCTTAAAATCCAGGACTGATGTGAGACCAAAGAGTAGGATCAAAACAGACTATCATTCAAGTATTATTTTCTACAGAATTCTTCGCTTCTTTCTCAAATGAGCTAACACAAGTTGACAGGAGAATTCTGTGTTAAATGAAAGGTGTACAACCTATCAGTGAAGTCTACATCATAGGCTTAAATCATGAAAATGGAGAATACAAACAGAACAGCTGATTACCAATTAAAAAGTTAAGCAATGCTATCTTTCAGTCAGTCATACTTCAAACACTATGGCATGAGACATCATCTGCTCTCAGTCTCAAGGTGAAGAGAACAGGATCAGCAGTTAGTTCTGAACCAAGGTCTCTGTTTATTAGATCAGTGTGCACAGGGCAACAGAATGTTAGTAAAAGTCAAACTCTCCCGGTTTAACTACTGAATCTGGGCTAAGAATTTGGCCCTGAAAGCCATCTGTGCTTCAGTTTCTCCTTTTCTAAAACAGGAACTCTAGAGCTTTACCCACATTTGTAATGCACTGACTTAATCAGTATTGTACTTTCTTTTTCTAAAAGATACATATCTGCTGAAAACAAAATTTACACAAACTTGAGATTCATGTTGCTTTAGGGAATTTATGGATGTTAAGAAAGCAATACTCAGCTGCCCACTCCATTAATACAGGCTCCCAAAGTTTCTACCTGTAGGTATGGTTCATTACATTTAAATGCGTATTAGTTGCCACCAGAACAAGTTATCCATGCAGGATACTACACAAACCCTTTTCTTATGTTGGGGTTGGATTTTAGAACAGGATGGATAATTACATGCCCTGTAATACAACTATGCATGTTTAAGAATGGGTAAAGAAATATTGTTCACAGCAGAGGATGACTGTTTCGTGGGCTGGCAAGAGATTTTCCTCCTTACATACAACACTGTATGATTGGTGAGGTGTATCAAAAACATCTGCTTTTATAGCCTGTCTCTGAAACATCATGCATTGGTAGGGTTAGGGTTTGTTACATATTTACTTGAGCCTGTATCTTAGGTTCACACAGAATGAAAATACTGACCATACAAAAGCTGACGTGCTATTCAGCCAACAGCCAGTTAACAAGGTACCAGTCTTGAACAGGAAAATAAATCTTCAGAATGTCATTGGAAAACAAGTTACTTCATGTAAATATTGCAGTCAACAAATCAGTCTCAGCAGTTATGCAAAAATGACCTGATCATCAAAGTAAATATCATCCTCTAAGAGCTAGAGCACTGGAGAATTTATAGAATTCTGTTTGATGGGCATCATTTGGGACAGATTTGAAATAAATTAGTAATTTTGAAATTTTTACCACTTTTGAGGAGTACTACTAGTACGTTGGAAAACCTCTCTTTATTGTACAGCAACATTACCTGAAGTACTGAAGCTACCTGACATGGGCTTTCTCTGCCTATTTTCTTGGTAATGTAGCAAGTGAGACCACAAAGCAGATTTTCCCTAAAATTAAAAAGAAATTGTTGGTAACATTGTATTTAGCAATTCAAAACAATAAATCTCTTCTGAGTTTCATAACAATTGAAAATTAAAAGCCATCACTAAAAGTTACATTTACTACAGTATGTTCTAAAGATGTTTTTGTTTTTCCTATCAATAGCATTCATAAAAGAAACAAAAAACCAAGAAACAAAAGAGGCAGGAGGAAGTAAATAGCCAGAAAGCATAAATGCAAAAGTTTCACTGTCCAGCGTATTCCATCTTGGTGTCAATTTTTTTAAAAAGAAAGAAACAAGCTTGACACAGAGATTACGGTAACTGAACAGATCAGCTGAGCGTCACTTCGGTTTCTCAAGATACGACCAAAAATGTATTTAAATACGTACTACAAAGAGATGTGTGCTATACACTGATGTCCCACAACCCTGAAATCTGAGTTGACAGCCCTCTCCCCAGTGCAATGAGGAAGAAATGCACAGACAAAGCAGAGTCTTAGGCCAGGTCTACACTGGACATTAAAGTTGACTGTAGATATGTAATTCCACCTACGTCAATTGTGTGGCTAGAATCAACTTATCTACAATCGATTTACCCGGCCATCCTCACAGAGAGAGGTCGACGGGAGAGTTTCTCCCATCGACCTCCCTTACTTCTTGCAATATTGAGGAGTACAGGGGTCGACCGTCAACCCCAGATAGTTCAATTTCATGCATCCCCACTAGGCATGAGAAATCAAGCCCCAGCAGATCAACCCTCACACTAGGTCGATATTCTGTGTAGTGAAGACACACCCTAATGCTATGTCTACACATACAACGCTACAGAGGCAGCGCTGCACTGCCGTCGCATTTAGTGTAGACAACAAGGAAGAACCCCTCATCATTGTAGTTCTTCCACCACCCCAACAGACAGGCTACTTAGGTCCAAGAATTCTTCCATCAACCTAGTGATGTCTACTTCGGGGATAGGTTGGTATCAGCAGGGCAGAAAGCCACTGCGAGCCCATTGGCAGGAAGTGGGGCTCTGGGCCCCTGGAAGGGCAGGGTACCATGTGGAAGAGATGGGGGCAGCCAGCCCTCAGTGCCACCCAGACCACAGTGCCCTCCACCCCACGCCCTCTGACCTGCACGGAGCACTGGGCATGGCCCTCTGGTGGCAATTCAAAAGGGCTTGGGGGTTCCAGCTGCCACAGTAGCAGCACTGGCAGCCAGGAGCCCCAGACCCTGGGACAATTTCCCCCTTTGCTGGCTCCCTGGTGCTCCCTTCCCCCCAGTCAGCAGGCCTGTTTGACACAGATATGCCTGTCATACATTTTTCACATCTGGGCGATGCTGGAAAGTTCCACTGACAAAGCTACAAACAGTCTACATAAGGCGCTGATGTGGGTTTGAGAGCTACTTTCTAATGCCCTCCAAAGACATTTCGGGCTTCCCCTATCAAAGAGAGCAAAGGGCCTCACTACAAAAGTTAAAAAAGTTGGATTAAAAATATCACCACACAAAGATAAGGAATTTCAAATACAGCTTCAGGCTGTTCTCATAAACAGCAAAGAAATTTTGAAAGGCAAAATTCAGCATGCAGTATTTAGGACATTAAGTTAAAGGTAAAAACTTTATTCCATTAGTCAACATGCTGCCTTTCAAAAAATGGGTCAAGAAACCCTAGAAGGTGAGATTTATCATTGCCTCACCAAAAGATTCTCAGGCTGAGCCTAAAGCTGCTTGTGAATGAAAAATCAAGTCAGAGAAGGCACCTATAACCACAGAGGGATTATCCAGTATAGTGATTGGATGTACTTCCTCAGTAAAAAATTTGAAACTAACAGATTCCTTTAGGGAGCTAAGATGTAAATGGAGATATCTGTAAAGGATTAGAAGTTATGTTTCTGCTAATGGATAGATTAGAAAGGTTCTTTTTTCATATTTATAAGGCTATTACTGTTCAAAAAGGTGCCTGTATGGCAAAAGGGCTGTAAAATCTTGGATTTATTTGGGGTTTCCTATATGCATCTGCAGTCTGTAAGCACCACTGATGTGATTTAAAGAATCTGAACAGCTAGTTATGTGAGTCCAAATAATTAAAAGGGGTGAAAGTTGCAGGTGCCAAAAGAAAAGTCAGCTTTAAAAACCTAGTCAATCTTGTTCAATTCTACAAGTAATGAGGAAAGGGCAAACTAAACCCTCTGATCTCACACTACAAGGGTTTTTACTCCACAGTATTATTCCCACACGGTGGTATGTTTCTAAAATATAAAGCAGCCAATGTCTCACTTACGATGGTGTAAGGAAATCCTCTTTCAAAATGTGTTCAGTGAGAATACTACAAAAAGCCCCACAGAAACCTGATTTCTCAGTAGTGTGTCTGGAAATCCCACTGCGGAAACCAAAATGTATAGCAGGCCTTACAAAAGTTCAGGTAAGAAAAATCATTCAGGGCAACACAGCCAAAATACTACTTCTGGTGGGAGACAAATGCACACTCAAATACATTCTGTCAACAGATAGCACCTGCTCCCAGTGCTGGAACACCTCTGAAAAAGGCAAGGAAGCCAATGCGTCTACAGAAAATGGAAACCACAATACTAATGAGAATTGGGAAGAAATCAGACTAACCATCTGCCTTTTTCCTTCACCAACACCATTACTATTTGGAGACTTTAAAGGAGAGTAATGATGATGTAAGTTACACGAGGAGAACGGGGAGACAGCACAAGGGAATGAGTGGAACTCATAAGTTTAGGCTGTACCAGACTGACATGGTCACTGCATCCTACACTGCAAGGTCGCACTGGATCAGCTGAAGCAGGAGGTGGTCTTTGGTCAGTTGAGGGGCACAGAGTTAAACAGCACAGGAAAGAACCGGTTGGTAACTATGTCGAATGTAACAAATCCACCAGCAGGAAAACTGGCAAAAGCATGGAAGAGGGAAACCATCTTCATTACTATGGTCCACTAGGAAAATATCGGCTCTTTATTGAAATTGTGGAAGCTTGCTATTTTATAAATGGATTCATCCAATAGAGGCCAGAGTACGTGTAGGGCTAGCAGTGCTTTTTATTTTGGATCACAGTGTTAGAGCCACTACACTTCCTTCATCAGGCCTCTAATTATTCTACCACAACAGACTGCTCAGCACTGTTTGCCAACATCTGCAATTAATCCAAAGCATTAACCTTATGTAGGGTTGGCCGCCTGGTTGTCTGAAAGGCCCAAATCTGAGTTGAAGCAGAGTATATTGATGCTCTGTCTTCTAGGATGAAAGTAGTACCGCTTCTATCCTAAGTAGCATACAAGAGGGAAGGGGAGAGTCAGATGACATACCTTCACACACAGAAATGACTGTCATAGTAGGACTAAGCAGATTTAGGCAATGGTGGCATGAGGACACAGCAATTGGATTAGGATTGCCTGAATTAAATATGCAAAATACTTCCTTTAAATAAAACAGCATTCAACTCCCTTTTCCCCTCCCCACACACACAGGAGAAAGGAGGAACAAACACCACCTCCCATACTGTCTCATCTCACAGGAGAAACCAAACAGCTGGAGCTCTATAATAAAAGTAAAGCAACGCCACTAGCTAATGGCCCTTTAAAACTACACTTGCCCACGTCTAAATGAGTACTGCACCATGTTTAATGAGAACAAGCAAAAGGAAGAGAAAAGGAGGAGGAGGTTTAGTTTGTAAATTATGCTACACTGCTTGAGGATAAATCCTCACACCTCATAACCATTCCTGGCATGATAAACTGTGAGCTCTTACATCCACACAGCTACAGTGAGAGACAAATTAAAAAATGCAAATAGATGACAAACTATCACTATATAAAACAGACAAATAAAATAGTAAGCAGTAAAATAGTAAATAATTCAGAAAGGCACCCTGAACGTACAATTGTGTACTATACTTCGAGCAAGGGGGATTAGTTCAGTATCAAAACTGATTGAGTTAAAGAGTATAAAATAGAATTAAAAAGAATGAAAATGTCTATAAAATTGTAAGTAAGTTCTATGAAATACCATTATTTACCTGTTTCACCTGTAGACCATGACTCCATATCCTTTCTAAGAGATCACAAAGACTGGCTATTAATGTATTCTCTTCTACACCTGTGATGTTCACCTCACCATGACCTAGTTCCACAGCTTCTCGACCCATTTTTTCAACCAGCATCCTCTTCGTCTTGAAAAGATGGCAAAATGAAAGTTATTCTTACATAGCAGGAACTCTATGATCCTTCGTATTTTTAAATTCACTCACAATATTAAGACATAGACATAGATGAAACAACTGGGTTTATGCTATATTCCCGACAAGCTAGTGCAGACGCATTTCTCTTATTTCATTAACAGTCATCCATTATGAGGCATCACCAGTATCAAATCACCTGACAGCCTCTGCCATCTTTTCATCCAGTTGAGTTAGGCAAAGGGACATGTGTGGCCTCCAGAGGCTGGTCTGCGAGATTAGAATGGGTAATCACCACTGAGTGCATCTTTGAATGGAACAGCCAGAGGTCACAGCAGTCAGAGCTGGCCTCCAGAGCGGGAGGAGATCAGGAGCAGGATAGGTATACAATCAGAAGAGGTATTTCTCCTTCCCCTCCCCGTTCCCCGTCCCCCGTGACTGGCTGCCCAAAAGTCTGAGAGTAAATGACACTTTTCGCGTTTTTTGTTTTGGTTGTGTTTTTAATTTTCAGTTTTTGCATCCGAGATGGAGACTGTGAACGACGAGACTCTACCAGCCCCTTGAAACAAAAAAGATAGCCAAGGAGCCCTCTCACTGAGGAAGGAAAGCATGAGGTCACTATGTGAGGAAAGGCCCTGTTTATCCAGGCTATTTCTCTACTGGAAGATGGTAGAGACAGACTTGGGAATACTCTACTGTCAACATGCTGGTTCCTCTTAGCCCCCATCTGAGTGTTGTTTTTCAAGAGGAATCCTTTTCTGTGTATAAAGGTGGTCATGGAATCTGTCCTGCTTGTTCCTGGAGTCGGCAAGTGGCTGCTGTGTGGTTATCACTCTCATGCATGCTGCTATCTCCTCTGCAATGACTTAGTTCACAGCCACTCCTACCTTTCCTGTAGCCTGGCAGTTCTATCTGAAATGGCAGTGGTGGGGAGGGGGCAAAATGGACCTGCTGCTGGTGGAAGCAGAGATAGAGGCACAGGCAGGGTGTTTTCAGCAGATGAAGATGACTCTCTTAACAGGATTACTTTATCATTCTAACATTATTTATGTGAAGTTGTCCTCAAGAACAGTTTTTAAACAGGTTTATTACTAAATGTTTGAACTATGGTAGCTTCCAAAATAGTCAGTCATGATGAGGAACCCATGGCGCTGACTCAAGGACAGTCAAATACCAAGACTGCCCTTGCAATGGATAATTTATTCACTGTGATAGGTTAGACAGAGTTACATAAAAGTATCACTTTGGAATACGTATGTGCCAAACATTGTGTAGCCTTGTGGACAGAACATTAGAACTCAGATCTCCTGGTTTCTATATCTTGATCTTTCATAGCTTTAATATGCAACTGGGAGAAAGTGACTTAAAATTTCTCATTTCCACAATCTGCCTGTTTTTGAAGCACAGATAATTCAGCCATGTTTGACAGTGTTTGAGAGTGACAAAGTTTATGTAAAGGCCAAGTATTTTATATGAATTTATAAAAATAGGCACCCATATTTATTGCTTCAAATGTTCTCAGCTGAATCATAAAATAGTGAGAGTGGGATTTGCAAGTAACTAAGTCACTTAATCACATAAGTCCGACTGAAAAATCTCTCTTTGAAAGTCTATGACTTTTTTATGGTCTCAAATCAAATAAGCAGTTTTAAAAACCCCTCCTAAGAAAAACTTGTCCAGAGACCTGAGATTCCAACTGTCTCTTTTCTAGCTACTTGCAAAGGTACATAAATCAAGTTCTACTCACCAAATTAGGCCCTTACTGACGCCTAGGCATCTCCAAGGTCTTTGACATATCCTGAGCATTACTCAGGCCACTCTCTCCTTCTAAGGGTGTACATGGGTGTGAAGGATTGTAATTTAGGGCCAGTCTATCATAAAGAGCAGTATCCTACTCTGCAAATAGTTCCATTCAAGTCAGTGGAAGTATACGCCTCTGAACCAAAACCTACTTGAAATCAGTTGGAACATCGATACTGATTTTAACAGACTCTGGATCAAGACTATGCGAGCACACTAATTTACTGATTTTTTTAAAACAAAAAAGCAGTCAAGTAGCACTTTAAAGACTAATGAAATAATTTATTAGGTGAGCTTTTGTGGGACAGACTCACTTAGTCAGACCATATCCATACCAGAACAGACTCAATATTTAAGGCACAGAGAACCAAAAACAGTAATCAAGGTGGACAAATTGGAAAAAAATATTATCAAGGTGAGCAAATCAGAGAGTAGAGGGGCGGGGGGGGGCAAGAATTAGATTAAGCCAAGTATGCAAACACGCATAACCATTCTGTTAATAACTTAAGAGTTTGCGTGTTTACTGAAGAGGAATTTTCACAACACTCTTCGAAGAGAAGCTGCTGAACTCTCTTTTATAGTCAAATTCAACACATTAACACACGGTTTGAACCAAGACTAGAATTTCCTGGGTCACTATAGGGGCTCGTTTGCATACTTAGCTTAATCTAATTCTTGCCTCCCCCCACTTCTGCCCCTCTACAGGAGCATCTGATCTTTGTTATTTCTATGTTTTTATAATAAGTCTCCTAATATGAAAAGTCTCCCATCTTCCCAGGATATCTAAAAATAAGTTCATTTATTAAAGGGGGACACAATCCCCAAAAGGGAAACTTTAGACTAATTTCAGATTATGCACACACTGAGTTTGTGTATAAAAGATTAATTCAGTTTTACTAACTACAGCCCAGAGAGAGCTGGGGGTAAGAAGACATCTTCTCTACATTACCTTATTTCGACATTCCTTCAGTAACCCTTCCACAAATTTCCAGTTTGTTTGCGCAATTACTGATGGAGAGAGGTTAGACAGCTTAGGCTGACGAATGGTGCTGCCCAGATTTCTGGCTTCTTGGATATACTTCTGTACAAAAATTAAAAAACAAAATGTACCCAAAAATAAGAGTGACAACATGGTGCAGAAGTAGCTATAACTCAGTGTCAAATTCAGTCTTTGCTGCCTCATGCTCAGAAGGGAAAAGGATGACAACAGTTTTCAGAAGAACACTCCATTGTAGAGGATAAAGACATTTACTGTATAATTTAAATGGGATCTTAAATCAGCTAAACTGCCCAGCTAGCATCAGCATGCATTTGGGCCTTTGATTAACACTAACACAATCACCACAACACAAAATGGCTTGGATGCATAAAGTTATTTTTCTCTCACTTACATGGAAAATAAAAACAGCAGAGATATAGTGCTTTAAAGACTAACAAAATTACTTATTTGGCGATTGCATATAATTTTAGTCTGTGCATGGTTGCAGAAGCATTTTATATAGAAATCTAGACTGTCACTATGCCCGTCACTGCTGCTTTGTTTTGTTGGAGTACAGACTAACACAGCTACCCCTCTGTCACTTGTAGGCAGTGTTTCCTTTTTCTTCTCTAAAAAGGCTTCTTGTAATTACAGCTAGACATACTTCATCCTATCGTCAACGTGAAAGTTTTGCTAAACTGTTTTGCAGGTAAACCATGATGCTTTTAGTGGGGACACAAGTGTGACACCTGTCAACAGCTGGCTTGAGGTAAGGGGCTGTTTACCTGAAGTGCAGATATTCAGGCTTGGACTCCACAAAGAGTGTCCCAGGGTAGTCTGCCTGACCCTCAACATCTACATGACAATTCAATAACCTCTTAGTCTGAGCCCCTCGAGCCTGAGCCAGCTGGCACAGGCCAGCCAGAGGCATCTGTCTGCAATGTAGATATACCAAAAATGGTTTACTCACTTGATTAAAGACAGAAGCTAAGCTATGGAGTGCAACTGAAGCAGCAGTTTATTAAGAATAGACTCCAATTCTACAACTCTCAAAAAAAAAAATCATTTTAAAGGAAAACAGATTTCCTTGACTTACGGAAGTTTGAAAAGATCTATAAGCACTACTGTTACCACAGTCTGATGGATCAATATGCATTCCAATGACATTTGTGAAAGGGCAGTACAGTAAACTCTTTAATATCCGACATTCTATCAACCAGAACTCTCAAATAACCACCATTTTAACTATAAGTAAATTTTAGTTACATTTTCCATAAGTACAGTATAGTGAAAGTAAATACAAATAAATACAGAAAATGCCATATACATTTACAGTGTACAATACTACTGTTGTTGGTAAAGGACTCTAAATACATTTTTATATGTTTCTTAATATCTAATCGTGTTTTTCCTCAGTGTTATGCATTGCTAGGTACACCTCTGTATCATCCAGAATACTTGAATATCTGGCAACCTCCCGGTCCCAGGGCTGCTGGATATGGAAAAGTTTACTGTATTTGATTGTTCTGGGTTGAGATTGACTGAAATCTCTCTTGCTACATCATAATGATAAAAAGTGTTCACTTTTTGCAAAGAAAAAAAACACTGTAGCCACCTTCTGAAACTGGCTGAAGAGCTAATACATATATGAAACTATATATCTGTGATGACACGACTATAGATCATGTTATACATATGACATACCAGGTAAAGGTCTGACACAGATTTTATAGAGGGTCTGAAAGGCCAATCATGCTGGTCCCAGTCTAAATATGATTGCAAATGAAGCTCTGGCAAGGAAAAATCCAGATGCTGGCAGGAGAGGATTGGTAGCAAACAATCAGACAGGCCATGTAAAGCAAAAGTATGGCAAGCAGATATGAAGTAATAAAGCATGCATGCAAAAACAGAAAAGATAACAATTAAGAGAGAATTCAAAGCCATCTAAAGTTCAGACCAATAAATAAAAATATACAAAATAAAACATTTAAGTAATGAACGCTTAAATAAAGGAAAGAACAAATAAGCATTTAAACACTGACGAGATTAAATAATTAAAATGTACTATGTCCTTTACTGCACACTTATGACAAAGCTTCACAAGTGTCTTAATAGCTGTTAACTCTCAGCTCCAAAAGTTTCTTTCTTCATAATTGCCTCAGACCCTCACATTAATTTTTATGTTTACCAATGCCTACCAACCACAAGGATTTCCACTTTTTCACTCAAAACCAGTCTAAATTAACCCCTAATGGCTCTGAAAACTAATGGAGAAAATCTGAAACTATGTGGGCGGTGTTCCACATGAATATAACATACCCAATAGATTTTGGTACTACACTCAAATATCTAAAATGAGTTGACCCTACAGACCACAATACCTCCACCTACTGAACATGTATTTGCAATATGATCGATAAGATATATTTATGTATCTCACATGCTAAGATAACTGATCCTTGATAATTAACCATTTGCTAAGTACATTCAACTGCAGTTAAAAAATAACTTCAGGGAAGCAGAAAGCAACTCTTTACTTGTATAATTACAATTTGCACTCCCCTCCTCCAGCACCCTCAGGACCTGAGTGGTCCTGGCAAGGGGAGGTCATGCCAGCTGCCTGGTGGGGGGCACTCCTGCAGGGCTGCTCATGAGCAGCACAAAACCCCATGTTTGAGGGGCGGCTGGTGGAGCTCAGTGCCCAGCTGGCCCCCAGCTGCGGAGCTGCTGGGGTTACCCTAGCTAGAGTGCTGCAGCTACTCTCTAGTCCAGCAACATCAATTGTCCTGCCAGACAAGGGGTGTTGCTGGACCAGGGTGCACCAGATAAGGGAGTTTTAACCTGTATTTCCATACCTGCCACCACCTTGTCAAAGGCTAAGTGAGATTATGGACTACCTACGATTCACTTTCTTTTCTCTGCTAAATGGAAGGTGTCATTGAGATACAGCAGTATCAACAGCATATGAAAGAGTAAATGGTCCTTATCTGCATAACTTAAAAGTGCACAAGCCCCTTTTTATTTTTAAAATGGCTACAAAAAAAAAAAAAAAAAAAAAAAAAAAAAGAGATGACACAGAGAAGTTACTCACCTGGGCGCAGTGACCATTTTTCGACAAGATGTGTCCCCCTGTGGGTGCTCCACTGTAGGTGTCGGGCCCCATCCCGGTGCTACAGAGCAGAGATTTTGATAGCCATAGTCGGCTGTACCGCGCATGCGCGCTTGTTGTCTCACTCTGCTCATACCTGTTTTGTCAAGTGCGCAGTCTGGCTCAAGCCAGTTCCTCAAATCCGCCCTGGAAGCTGAAAGATGTAAAAAGACCTCTGGAGCAGGGAGGAAGACAGATAGTGGAGCACCCATGGGGACATGCATCTCGAAGAACAATCTTTACTGCACCCAGGTGAGTAACTTCTCTTTCTTCCTCGAGTGATGACCCCGTGGGCACTCCACAGTAAGTGACTGTACTGCAGTACCCTGGAGATTGGAAGGAGGATCCCAGAGTTATATCTTTGAAGCAGATGCTAATACTGATATTGCTAATGATGTGTCCATGGTTAAGTGGCTTTGGATTGCTTAATGCTTTGCAAAGGTTGTCATGGGAAGACCATGCTACTGCTTGGCAAATGTGTTAGAGGGAAACACCTTTCAGGAATGCTGTCAATGCAGCCATTGCTCTAGCAGAATGAGCTTTTAGTTGAGATGAGAGCAGTATGTGCCATTCCGAGTAGCACAACGTAATACAATAGGCAATGAGCTTCACAATTCATTGAGAAGATAACACTTCACCTTTGGACCAATCGGCGATTGAGACTAATCAGGTGGTCCCTCTTTTGGAATGGCTTAGTTCTGTCTATATAGAAAGCCTGTACTCTACGGACATCCAGAGAGTGATGCGCTGCTTCCTGCATTGAAACCTGTGTTACCTTCCTTTTATCCGAAACCACAATCAGCTCATTAATATGAAAGTTGGACAAGACCTTGGGGATGACGGCCAGATGGAGCCACAGTACCACTCCTTCCTTGTTAAAAACAGTATATGGTAGAACCACCATCAGGGCAGCTATTTCGCTAATCCCTCAAGCAGATGTTATAGTGAGCAAGAAAATGGTTTTAAGGTCAACATTTGGAGGGAAACAGTGACCATTGGTTCAAACGGTGGCCAAGCCAGTACTGAAATTACCAAGTCGAACTCCATGGTGGGGGAACAGGTCTCCAACCGGGGGAAAGGTTCACAAGTCCCTTGAGAAAAAGTTTTGTAAGAGGCTGGGCAAACAAGGAGGTACCATCAATGGAATGTTGAAAGGCTGTACTCACTGCAAGATATACTTTCAATGACGCTAATGCTAGACCAGTCTGTTGCAGGTACAAGCGGTAGTAAAAGACTGTGTGCAGAGGAGCTGTGTTCGGGTTGGTTTGCTGCAAGGAACACCAGAAGACATATCTCCTCCACTCGGAAAGGTAAGTAATTTGTGTGGTTTGTCTTCCAGTATGAATCAATCAATACCTCTTTGACTTGAGCAGAACAGAGGCCCTCAGATGCACTTAACTTATTAGGAACCATGCCATGAAGTGAAGTGTTATGAGGCTGAAAGTGCAGTAAGGTTCCCTGATTCTGGGTTAAGAGATCCACTAGGATGGGATGTGGGTTTGGAGGGTAAGGCAACATCCTGTGAAGCAACAGAAACAAAGGCTAATGAGCCCACACAGGTGCTACCAATATCATCATGGTCCCTTAAGTCTTGACTTTTTGTAGGCCCTTGGGTATGAATACTGTAGGAGGGTATAGAGGAGTGGTCACCTCCAACTGAGGAGGAACGCATCCACCCTGAGAGCCCAGGCCACTCCAGCTCTGGAGCAATACTGGCTGTATTTCTTGTTCTGATAGGTCGCGAAGAGATCTATGTAGGGGTATCCCCAATGCGGAAAGATGTGGTAAAGGACACAGTTGCATCGCTCCCACTCGTGATCTGGTGCAAAATGTCCACTGAGGGAGTTGGCTGTAATGGTGTTAATACCAGCATGTCATATAGACTACACCAGTTCCAGAGGCAAACTGCTTCCGTACAGAGAGACTGGGATTGTGCTCTGCCTTGCTGATTGATAACTGATCATAGTGATGTTGTCAGTAAGCATTGTTACTGTTGTTTTGTAGGTGTGCGCGCAGAACTGCCCGCAAGCGTTGAAAACTGCTCTGAGTTCCAGAAGATTTATATGCAGGGATGTCTCTCAAAGTGACCACTGGCCTTGGACTGACCACCTGTCCATATGGGTCCCGCATCCTAATAGAGAGGTGTCCATCGTTATGATGCGTGAAGGTTGTGATTGATGAAAGGGCACATCTGATAATAGGTTCCCTTGATTTGTCCACCATCGCAAGGAAGCTTGAACATGGGATGGTAGCGTTACTACTCTGTGCACGATTGCTTAGTGGAGGTATGAACTGTGGTTCGCCAATGTTGAATACAACAGAAGCGCAATCTGGCATGCCAGACTACATGTGTCATAGCTGCCATGTGCCCCAGCAATTACAGGCATGTAATTATTTTGACCATCAGGCTGCGAATAATGATCTTAATTAAGCCCCGAATAGCCTGAAACCATGCAAGAGGTAGACAGGCTCTGGCTGTAGTAACATCCAGTCAAGCACCAATGAATTCCAATGTCTGGGTGGGTTCGAGGGTAGATTTTTGATCGTACACGAGAAGCCGCAGAGACTAGAAAGTTTGTCTGATGATATTTATCATAGTGAGCATTTCCACTGGCAAAACAGACTTTTAGCAAACAATCGTCTAGATAAGGGAAAATTATGACTCCCTTTCAATTTAGGTGCACTGCTATTATCACCAGGGTTTTGGAAAATACCCTCTGGGTGATTGAAAGGCTGAAAGGTAGACTGCAATAATGAAAATGGTCCCCGCCTATGGTAAATCGCAGGAATCTCCTGGGGGTGGGGTGAATTGTAATACAAAAATAGACACCCTGAAGGTCGAGAGCTGCAAACCAGTTGCCTTTGTCAAGAGAAAGGACTATGGGAGGCAAGGATTATTGTTCTGAACCACTGTTTCCACAGACAATTTAAATTTCGAAGATCTAGTATGGGTCACCATTCACCTGTTTTCTTCTGAGCAAGGAAGAACGTCTCGTGAGAGGGGTCCCTGAAGAGGGACAGGGTGAGAGGGGTGGTTGGTGGAACAGAAAGGAAGGAGATGGCGTAATGTGATTAAATTCTCTCTAAAACCCATCCATCTGATGTGATCATCAACCATTGGTCGAAGAAGGGTCTGCGTCTGTGATGAAAGAGGAGTCTTGACAGAGGGGCATTTGAGACAAAGGCGGCAGTATTACATCTCTCAACCAAGGAGGCAAATCTGCTGCTCATTGGCTGGTTGAGACTGGATCTCTATTGAGATCATAATTGGTCAAAACCCCACGAGTGAGACTGATGATGTTGTCTGGCAAAGGCATAGTCATACCGTCTCTGGTATACCAGGTAGCGTTGGCACTGGTACAGTGGTGCATCCATATCCAGGGTATGGAGGGTAGTCCGGGAGTCCTTACTCAAATGGAGAGCTTCATCTGTCTTTTCTGAAGAGAGTTTTAATCTGTCAAAGGGTAATTACTCCGCTTTTTGCTGCAGATCCCTGGGAACTCCTGCCATTTGTAAACAGAAAGCTCTGTGCATCACAACAGCCATTCCCAAGGACCTGGCAATGGTATCTACAACAGCTGAAGCTATTTTGGGGCCCATTCTAGAAGATGCATATCCCTCTTGGACAATCACCTTGAGTATGGGCCTTTTAGAGTCTGGAAGATTGGTCCATAAGAGTAGTCAGTTTAGTATAATTGTTAAAATCTTGATTACAGAGGTGTGCCACATAATTTGCCATTTGCAGAAAAAGTGTGGCAGACGCATAAGTTTTTCTTCCAGATCCTATCTTTTACTGTCCTTATCTGTGTGTACTCCTGATTTGTGGGGTCTTTCATCTACATCATGGTTTCCCAAACTAGGGGGCGTGCCCCCCCGCAGAGGGTGGGGGAGCACGAGGCTAGCCAGACTGTCCATCTCATTCCTGCCACCCCAAGAAAAAAGCTGGCCTTTGCTTCCGGCTCTCAGCCCCTGCCATTTTACATGAGTGACATGGCACAGCCACTATAAAAAGCAGGCAGCTGGTGAAGACCCATGTGGAGTTAGCTGCATTCTGCAAAGACGAGTGAGTGTAGGTTGTGGGGGAGAGGTAGCAGGGAGGGGCAGGAAGAGGATGGGGTTAGATGTGAGGCTAGAGGTGCCTTGCTCGGGAGAGGGAAATGGACTGGGGTAAGAGCTGGCCCTGACTGCGTGGGGCTTGGGCAGCTGGCGGGTGGACAGCTAGCTCCAGCAGCGTGGGGCTCTGGCTGGCAGGCATGCAGCTGGCCCTGGCAGTGTCAGGCTCAAGAGGGCACCTGGGCTGGCCCCAGCAGCATGGGGCTCAGGCAGCTGGCAGGAGGGTGGGTGGCTGGCAGTGTGTGGCTCAGGCAGGCAGCTCTGGTAGTGCAAGGCTCAGGCAGGTGGGCAACTGGCATGGGCAGCTTTGGCGGCTGCCACAGGACTCAGGCAGCTGGCCAGCTGGGGCTGAACCATGCACCCGCAAGGGGCTAAGAAAAACGATATGCTTATTTTTAATTTTAAATAACATTTTTATATCAAGTTCTTGTGTTTATTTTAAAATTACTAATTGATTTTTTTTTACTAAAATGGGGGTTGGATGACGGTAAAGAAGAGGTGGGGGGCATGAGGGTTTCTCAAAAATCAAAAGGGTGGGGGTGTGATGCCAAAAAGTTTAGGAACAGCTGATCTACATTGGGCAGCATCCACAATTATAGTTAGGCTGGGGATGCATAAACAGGAACTCCGTGCTCTTTGAGGAGACAAAGTACTTCCTATCCCTCCGCTTGTTTGTTGGTGGAGCTGAAGAAGGTGTTTGCCAAATATCATCTGCAGCTTCTGGCACAGCATCATCCAAGGGGACAGCTATTTTAGAACTTTGTGCAGGTTGTAAGTTCTGTAGAAGCCAGTGCTGCTTCTCCTGCACTTCAGTAGGTTGGAGCTCTTAGCTTGCAGCAACCCTTTTAAAAAGTGACCAAAAATTGTCCAAGATCACCTGGGGCAGAAATGTCATCTGGGGAAGAGGACGAAATATCCGGTGGGGATGTGTCTGGCGGGCATCTTCTAGCTCCGAGACTGGATCCTCCTCAAACTCAGAACGTGTGCACTGAGGTGATAAAGGCTGAGGTCTGGAGATGGGAGGACAGTCCAGAGATGAGGATTCCCATGGAGAGCTGCAGGGGTAAGGTGACCTTTCAGAAGATCTAGGTCTTTAGGAATGACAGTAATGAGATCTGTGATGATAGCGGTTGCCATAGTGGTGACAGAGTGTGTTCGGTGAGAAGTGTCACGATGAGTAATGACCATGTAGTCCTGCTAATGTTACACTTGAGGTAATACTGGATGGTAAGAACACCTGTATGAGGTCCTGGATGAAAGTGGAGGTGACAGAGACGTGCCTGGAACGATAATCTTCCCGTTGCAGTTCCTCCAACAAGGGATACAGTCATCATAGATAAGGCGAGAGCAGGGAACCAGACTTTCCTACAGCATGGGAGGGCAAAACCAGCAACCATAGTGCCAGAGGCAAGAGCAACAGTGCCAGAGAGAACACTGGTGATAGCAAATCCGGTGTAGGGCTGCAGTGCTTCTTGGTTTGGTGCCAGTGCAATGTCAATACCAAGGTAGTTGGTACAGTTGGTGTGGTTAACAAGGACAATGCCAATGTCACTTTTGTTTGCGACTGGCCCTGTGCCATTGACACCATGGGTGCTGGCTTTTTACTCTTTGGCGCCATCACCACCTTCAACTGAGAAGGGATGGTGCAAGAAGCCTCAGATTTACCAGCATCGCCTACCCTGCTTCTTGAAAGGGATGGCAGGACCTGGTGGGCAATGCTTTCATCTTTTTTGAAGGGAGCGAGCCTGGTGGCGAGGATCTTAATTTATGTGACGTAGCATTGTCTGAGCTCCTTAGCGATTCTGCTGGCTGCAGGATTTTATCAAACAAGATAATTCAAAGACACATTTCTCTGTCCCAGTGGGCCCTCGCGCTAAGTTTTGAACAACGAGGGCACTTCTAAGGAACGTGCACTTTGCCCAGGCAACAAATGCACAAAGAGTGGCCATCAAAGGCTGGCACTGCCTCGCTGCACAAGTCACACTTCTTGAAGGTGGAGGAAGCAGGCATCCTGTTAAATCGGTTTTCTATTCTTTCTCTTTTTTTAAACTGTCATGGTTGAACGTTCGAGGAGAACGTTTTAACACAAAAAAAAGGAACCGCTAAATACTGAAATATAACAATGAAGTAAAAACTCTTTTTTCAAAAAGAAAAACAGATTAACTAAACACTAACTGCTAAACTAACTATAACTAACTGGAGAATTACGTAACACGTATTTGAGAGGAAAATATATCTGAGGAGAGAACTCTTGGCTCCGTCTGCGGCCAGGGTGGCTTGAAAGGAACTGGCTTGCACCGGACCACACACATGACAAAAAGGACACGAACGGAGTGAGACGCCAACCACGTATGCGCAGTCCAGCTGACTATGGCTATCAAAATCTCTGATCTGCTGTGCTGGAATGGCCCAACACCACAGGGACATCACTTGAACTAATTTCATCTCCAACTACAGTTTTTACAACCAAAAATCATAAAATCCTGTAAAATAAAGTTTGTGATGGAAAATGCCATTCAACCTTTTGGATGTAATGATGGAATGAATGAACAAAAAACATTTTAAAAATCCTTATTTCTTGCAAGAGCCTTGATAAAAACTTTAAAGAGAGTTTTTCTCCCCAATATAAAACATAACCCAATTTGTTATATATAAGCACACATCAATTCAAGTACTTTAAAAATAAATCTAAAACATCTTAAAAATGATTCTCACACAACACTTAATCATTTTTTGTAAAATGAAAGTTGAGGGAAGTATTTTGTTCTTGCTTAAGTAACCACAAAGTAGGTGGCATCATACGACCCAATTCATACCAGTTCATAAGGTTCACATAGAGATTCTTGGAGTTTCTTCCATTCTAGCCAGCCCCCTCCTCAAAACACCAAAAGTATACCTACCAAAGGAACACCACTTTTTACAAAAGGGGAGCTGTTTTGAATAATCACAAAGCAGACAGGATCCATAGTACATTTATAGCCAAAAATCAACACTTTCGACAATGCACCTTTCAAACACAGCCCAAGACTCAAAACAGACAATGCAGATCTACCAGCATACTGACATCTGACTTTTGCCGTATTTAAGCACCATATTTAAGCACTGTTACCATTTTTTTACTACTGCTTTCACATTCTTGGGACACATCCTGACTGGCATAGATCCTTTAAAGCCAACGGAGCTATCACTTTTTACACTAGCTGATGATCTCCTCTTTATTTCTGAAAGATCAGAGTAAGGAAGAGCTGAGGTTTATTGTGGAACAACTGACTTGACATTTTGTAGGGAAGAAGGTATGATTTCTGCAATGAAATTCATTGTGTAGTTACAGAACAGTTTTCACCTCTCTCTGATCATTGTCCAGACGCAGGTGCTCAGTGTGTTGTTTTTGTCTGTCCTTCCGCCTCCACTGTGCAGGTGCATTTCTCTTTGTCCATCTACAGATCCAACAAGATCACTCATTAGCTACCAAAAATGAGAAAAAAAAAGAGCAAAAAGCAGGAGCAAAGGTTTCCATCTTGGAATCCTAACAGGGCTTGACGACGTTGCAAAAAATAATACTTATTGACAACAGGCACTAGCAACAGGCATGCCAGAACCATGCCAAACACAGGTTAGCGGCCAGCACACATAAGGACGGATTGTATTTAGCACCACTTTGTAAGCCAAGAGCCTGTACTATTTGAAAATAAAAGGTCTACCAGTGAGGGCCAACCTCAACGGGCCACAAGATTGTTGTAACCACGATGGTCTCCCTAGATAGGGTAGTTTTATCAGCTGCACATATGTACCTAGAATTTGCAAGGTGAGCTGATTGAACCAGAGCAGCACTTTGGTTTGATTCAAAGGGAGCACACAGCTCTCGCAGTCAGTGCTGTGTGCAATCAGTACACACCTTACTTTACATGCCCTGGCTTTAGGTGCATATCATTTTAGTAATACCAGTAAGATTAAAAACTATGTGGATGAAAACCAGCAGAATCTGGTAACCCTGTACATGGGCAATGGTAAACAAAAGGTCTAGTGCGCCACACACAGAAGCCCAATGGACTAGATCTGGCCCCTGAGACATAGGTTGTCCACCACTGGCCTGGAAGAATATGTTCTTAGGGAAAAAAACAAAACTACCATCTCATGCACTTGGTTTCTAGTTTGCACTTCTTTTAGGCATCTTGGCCACCTCTGCAGGTACTAACCTCTTCTTCCTCTTTCCTCTCGCTTTCTATGAGAGGTCTCTTATGCTAAGGGATTAGCTTTTAACTCCACTCTGGCACAGGGCTCTCTTTCTTTTAATCAGTATCAACTGAAGTCACTCAAAGACTAACTCTGTGCCTACTGCAGAAATGGTCTCCTTGCTTCATTTTGTTACTGAAAGGATCCTTAAGAGTCCATCAGATTCTGAAGTGCCATTCTGACATTTCTCATTTACAAGGTGATTGAATTTGCATTCTGAAATCTCAGCTTTGGTGTTATGATTCAGATCTCACCAATATCCAGTGCCCAATAAAATTTGCTTACGCACTTGTTGCTTGCTGGTCCTGTAGACAGTACATCAGACTGAAGCTTGGGGAAAAACCCAAGTTCATATTTCCCTTGTCCAATCTTCATATCTAACAAGTGTGGGTGGACTGCAGTGTGATCTATTTTCACAAGTCTTAACTCAATTGCTTTCTCTGAAAGGGGAAAAAAAAAAAAGGAGAGGGGGGCATTTCTTAAGCATGTACTTTACAGACAGACAACCAGTGCTGAAAGTGTTGGGAGAAGCAAGAGAGAACCTTAAGCACTGCCTTACCAAAGCTGCTGCTGCTACCAGACTGCAACAGACACACATACACACTTTTTTCAAATCACTAAGCACTGTAGATAACCTTCCTTTTAGTTACCATATATAGTAAAAAGAAAAAAAAAAATTTTAAATTTGAAGGGGCAGGAGAATCCCCCCATTGATTAATATTTGAACAGGGAGGTTTATGTACAAGTCCCTACTGTATCAAAGGACTGCCAGCAAGAGCAGCAAGATGCTTGTCTTATGGGGAATATCCCACCCTCATGCACTGAAGACGACAGCTGATCTCATTTTGCCCTTTACAGATCTCTCTCTCAGAGCTTGCTCAGGTTCTCACGCCACCCTTTCCATTAGAGAATTTATTTCTCCACTAGAGCCTCAATCTTGAGTTCTTGTTGTTGGCTTTTGAAACATTAAGCTGTTTAGATTGATATTATAACTAGTAAAATATCTTATTTCAACCAGTTGTCTAATTCTCAAGGGGCTAGTGAGAACCACAGTCGCATCTTATATTTCAAAGAGAACTGCTTCTTAGTCTTACCTGCCTCATCAACAGTAGTGCACTTCTGATACATAGATGTGCGCAGAGTTGGTGTCCTAACATTTAGCAGTCTAATTTTATCTACTCTGGAGTCAAACACTCTCAAAACTGGGTCTTTGTCATCATCATCATGGCACATAATCTTATTGTCAATGAAAGATGCAAACATCTGTGTCTCCAGAAATCTTGAGAGAAAAGGCAAGTAAGGTTCAGGCTGGTCCGACAAAAAAGATGCCTAGTGAACAAGAGACAAACTTTTTTATTTTTAGATACTATACATATATACGAATGATACCTTGTTACAGTTCTGTATATCATCAAAGTGAAAGTATTCCTGATCAAGGACATAATGAAGAGTTTTAGAGATCTGGAGCATCCTGTTTTGGGGGAGGGAGAGCACGTTGGAGACAACGTTCCCTTTTACTGTGCACGCCAACTCCACCTTGAAATATACACTATGTAAACTCATTTAGTTTGCCTAACAATCATCTATTTCCAGCACTTTATTTATATCTGAAACATACAGAACTTTACAAAAAAACAAGATTTTTAGATTTTAGCTGAGCTCAGCTCCCCCACTGGCAGAACCAACAATGGGTTATATGTTTTGAACCAAATCCCACTTAAGTCAATGGGAGTCTTTTCACTTGCTTCACTGGGTGTTAGTTGAACCAGTCCCAGAATGTAGGTCATCACAGCCAATGGCAGTGAGCCTCCATATCCAGGTCAATCAACAACAGCTCATGCAACTGCTCTAAAAACAGCTGTGTTGACATTGCACCATGGGCTGGTTCTCGGGATCCAAGCCTTAAAGGACATGGGGCAGCCAACTGTTATCTAATTTTGTTCTACACCACAAGCACTAGAATATCTTCAAGTCAAATATATATAAAATAATCTCTCTATTTCACAGCTGATGGGAACGTTTCCATGAAGAAACTGACACCTTCACCACATTCCTTCCCTGTTCCCCGTACACACTCACACTCTCCCTCTCTCTATAACAACTTGTAGTTTCAGGTCTGAGTAATAACTATTTAAACAAACATGACTCAGTTTTGCACTTCTTTTCTAACTTACTTTATCAAAGTTCTGCATCTGCTCCCTGTTGGTAAACCAAGACTCCTTGTCTTGACTGGGCTGAATGACAAACACTTCATAGTCAGCGAACATCTGCGTAAAACGGTTGGCAAAAACTTCTCGGATCTGGATGTTCAGCTGGTAAACCCGGAATTCTTCTTCATCACATTGAACTTTGAGATCCTTTTTGCCACTAGTCTCCTCTCGCACCTCCAGCTGAGAAGAAGAGACCACAGAACAACAAAATGTTTTCCTACCTTCATGTGAGATTTAGGTACATAAAAGGACAGCAGGCCCACTCTCCAGCCCAGTTTGTTATTCTGTTCTTATGCTTTCAATCAGCCTTCTAACCTATAACCATAAGATTCCAAATAGTGCTCTCAAAGAGAGCAATGTTTAATAATTCAGCTACTGGCATCAGATATTAGCGCTCCCATAATAAACTGGATATATGCTTCCAATGTTCAAAATGCTAAATATAAGCATCTTAAAACACATATAGAACACGTACTGACACCATTTACTTTTTTTGGTGTTAATAAAAAAAAGCAACTATTCTGAGATCATATGCGACTTTACTAATCAGACTCACTAGAGGATTATGCATTTCTCTCAAGTGTATCATAAATCCGCATTTATTGCTGCTCTGAGTTATTATGTATTGACCTTCAAATTAATAAAGACGTGCATAATCAAGAGTTGTTATGCAAAGAGAGAAATCATTTTTCCAAGATCAGATACTTGATTTAGAGGAAAAAAAAGCCACACCACACACTCCTCTAACAGCAAAACATTGCTTTCAAATGTACTTTCTAAAAGGACATGTACTAAGGTTTTCAAACCTACAGAGAGGATCTGGAGGCTCAATTTCTCACTCACTAATTAGGTGCCCAGTTTATTAGGTAACTATGAAAATCTCAGACATGACTAACTATGTACAATATCTGCAAAGGTGCTTATTCATATCTCCCGCCTTGATTACAGGACAAGTAATTTGTTCGAATATCTTGTGGTTTCCACATCTGCACAATGACTTGCAGACACACACAACAGCTATTCACTGCGTTTTAAGCCACATGGCTTGTACTACACAGAGTGCAATGCCTGGTCTAAAGCCCTTAGCCAAGGACCAGCTGTATCCATGGATTCTGCAATGATTTCTCTCCTATGTAGACAGCTGCAACAACAAACAGTTAAAGAACTCTATTCTAGACATAATGTCCCAAATTTTGAAAATATTTCTAGCTTTAGAGCCAGGCACTATCAGCTAGCCACTTCAGCAACAGTTTTTGTTTCCCAAAGAGTTTAAAAAGAAAAAACTAAACAAGTTATGCCCCCGCCTCCAGAGTCAGACACTTTTACAGAAATTAGTAAGAGGGGAGTGGGAAGTTGGAAATGGTTTTCTAAAATGGAGCAGAGCGCAGAGAGGCCTGAGAGCACAGAAACTTATAAGAGGTGACATTCCTGCTATTTCCCAATGCAATAAGCAAAACAAAAGCTTCTTTCCAATTTCCTCTAAAGAGAGAGAGAGAGAGAGAGAGAGAGAGAGCGAGAGAGAGAGAGAAACCTAGGAAGAGAGAGAAAACAGCTGAGGTGACAATCTATGAATGCTCACCCTTACTTTTCTTCCCCCGCCCCCACAGGGCATTTTATGGCCATAAGCCAGATCCTCCATTTCATTTCCCCTTTTGTATCACTAACTTCAGCAACACAAGCAAGAATCAGCCTTACTAAGGGGAGATCTATGTGGAGCAATTTAAAACACACAAAACAAAAACAAAACAAACCTGACTCTTCCCTCTATATCAGAAGCATAACACAAATCTCGGAGACCTTTCAGGAACATTTATGCTGATATTTCAGAAGTGCAGAGACGGTATGAGCTGTATGTGCTCAATATCTCTGAAAACCAGGCCCTAAACGCTTAAACACTAATGAATAAAGATTTGTTGCATTTCTGAAGCAAGTATAGCATTATCCACATTCTACAGGTAGAGAAACTGAGGGAGTGAGATGCCAACATAATTTCTGTCAAAGTGAAGACTAGTCTCCACAAATAACGCACATTAGCCAATCACTATTAAAAACACACATTTTTTCCCCACAGCCAGAACTGGCATACACAGTTAAGAATAGTGTAGGCAAGGCAACTATTTTTAACATGTCAACAGGGCAAAGCAAACATGAAGGTGCAGCCAAGGTGTTAACCCTGACCATACCCTGACAACTTGCTTTTGTCTATACTATGGTGTTCTTATAGGTCAGCTAATGTATTAAACACACTTATTTCTAGCGAAGATAATGTCTACGTATTCAGACCATCACTCTCTAAATCTCACTCACTCACCAGATAGTGCAATTCTACAATACAATTCCCAAAGAGAATACATGCAATTCCATAACTTACCTTTTCTAGGCTCACACCTGTTCTTTTAACAAGTGCCTGCAGCCTTGCTATGGTCTCATTTTCCTTTAGCAGTTCATAGGAATTTAAAGGTGATCCTGCCACGTTCCCATTTCTTTTATCAGAAACTATGTCACATGCTTGGAGGTTCTTCATCTTCGAGGCGCTTTCACTGCAGTGCAGGTTTCCCTCAGGTGGAATTCCAAATGCCATTAGGATTTCAGAGATTTCCTGAATGAATTCAAGTTTATTGGGGAATTGGGGCAAATCCTCTGGAAGTTCAATGAAATGGTTGTCTATGTCCACAAAGCATAGGTTGGCCTGAAAAATTGGGTCAGGATAGTATAACGTTAAACTTCAAACATGGAATTGAACACTTTAAAGAGAGAGTCATTTTACGTATTATACCTATGCTCCACATACACTCCTTGAGTTACCACAGCCTCAGTCTTTTGGACTTAACAGCACACTCCAAGGCTACGTCTACATGAGAGAGAGTTTTGTCAACAAAATCCACGGAGCAGCTACACACAAAATGGGTTTTGTCAACACTCCGTCAACAAAACTCGACACTTCCACCAGCAGCATTCTGCCTCTCCGGGATGAGGCAGAGTGTCTCTGTCAACAGGTTCTGTCAACAAAAAAAGCCGTGTAGATGCTCCAGGAGGCCTTTCTGTTGACAGAGGGGTCCTCCATGGCACCAGCCAGCTGGACCCACGAGATGTCCTCTACACTGTAATCACAGCTCTATGCTGTCTGCCTCCAGCCACTTTTAAAGGCACAGGGAGCCCTGGAAACCCCATGACAGGAAGCTGAGAGTGTGCCCGCAGTAGACCCACTACGCTGCTAGCTCTGTACCCTCACAGTCACTCCCTAGGACACAGAACAATGGCAGAGGGCACCAGAGACCTCCCAGGGCCCCCGCTGTATGTGCCTGAGGGATCCCAGGAGCCACCCTGGGCATCAAAGAAGCGGGCCCCCTGCTGGTCCAGCTGCCAGACCTCCTGGCCCTCTGGGGCAAAGAGGCCATAGTCCTTGACTCCACGGGCCAAGCACCGGATCGCCCCAGGGTATGCCCACCTTGCCACAGCCCTGGCGGAGTGTTGCCACGCAGCCCACACCCTGGAGCAGGTGCAGGTCAAACCGAACGAGCTCCGCAAAGGCTACGTGCGGGCCCAGAATACATGGCGGAGGTCAAGGGCAGGCACAGCCACCTTCCCTATTACACAGGGCTACACTATCTCCACAGGGAGAAGGAGGGTGCCCCCAGTCAAGAGGTCGTTGACAGCAGAGGAGACCACTCCAATGCAGTTGGAGCTAGAGCAGCCAGGAACCTTGAGTACAGTCAGGGGACACCCACCATCATCCTAGATTCAGGCCCCTTGAGTGAGGCAACATCCAGGGTTTCTCCATACATCTTTGGTGGACCACCTGGTGGGTATGTCACAAGTCGCACACACCAGGACTGGGGGGGAAAGACAGGGAACACCAAGAGCCTGACCAGGCCAGCTTGGGCGGCAACCCACACTGTGAACCCAGAACATGCAACCATGTGCTCAGCAGCTTGTCCCACACAGGCTCAGCAGGTAGTCCCTGGGCACAGTGCCAGCGCACTGCTAGCTTCACAGGGGGCGCACAAGCCCCCGGGGAAGGTGCCTGCCCTGCCATGGCTGGGAGCGGGCCAGCCAAACGCAATGACGCAACCCCATACACACACCCAAGGAGTGTACCCTGGCACCCGAGCATGCCCACAGGCAACAAGCAGCATCTGCCCCCATTGACAGCGCTGCTGGCAGCACATGTGAGGGGGCCCTGGGAGGGCCAGTCTGTGCCCAGCTCACCCACCACCCAGGTAGGGACCCCTCTGTGGCCAGACACCCTCCCCCCACACAGGATTCTAGCCGACTGGGCTGGGGATGGGGGAACGCAGCAGTCAGCCCTGTCCCCGAGACACCGTGGGGTCCCCATGCAGAGGGCACAGGCATGCACTCCCAGGACAGCCCTGTCCCATGGCCTGGGGATGGGTTGGTGGTGGCTGTGTTGCGGGAAAAACTCACTGTCTCCCCTTCATTCCCTGGAGCTGCACCACCCAAGGGCCAGGCCAACCCCACCACACCACCAGGGCCAGCCAGCCCAGGAGCAGCACCCCACAAGTATGGCATCCCACCACCGCCAGGGCAGGCCTGCAACTGGAAGGGCCATTGCTGCTCGGCCATGGCCACCCTCAGCCAGCAAAACAATCTGCTGGAGCAGTGGCTGCGGGAGGACCAGGAGTGGTGACAGGAGCTGGTGTGGGCCTGGGACCAGTTGATGGCCAGGATAGACTGCATCCTGGCCATCTGGGTGGCCAGAGCAGCCTAGGCCTCCATGCCTGCAGCCCTTGCTGCCCGCCTCCCCTCCACCACCATTGCTCCCCGCCCCACCCCTGCCCCTCCCAACCCTATTCCCCAGGTGGTGCTGCAGGTCCTGCAGGGGGAAATTAATCCTCAGGACCCCCCCCCCACCCTTTTCCCACCCCAGCCCTGCACATACCTCCCTGTTCCCAGCCCCATCCCAGCCCCAACAGGGACCCCAAACCTGCTGCAGGAGGAGATCCTGCAGCCAACACCACTCAGGGCCCGCCCCCCTGTCCCAAGCCCCTCTCCCACTATACATATATGTAAATAGTTTGTTATTGGAAAAAAGGTTTCTGAGACAATCATTTGTTTTCATGTTAGTAACAGTTCTGTTTTCACCACCCCCATGTGTCTCTCTCTACTGGGGAGGGGGAGGGGGAGGAGGGTTGAGGGGAAGAAGGGAGGAGTGGTGGTGGACAGGGAGTAGGGCCCCAGACCCAAGGGTCCCATGGCAGGTGCTCTCTTGTAGGGCCTCCCAGATGCACACCCTGTCCCTGTGCACCTGGTGGGCTGGAGCTGTGCCTGGCTGCTCATAAGCACCTCTGCTGTCTGCCCCCAACAATGGGGATTCTTAATGGACTCCAACTGGTTATTCTGCAGTAAATAAACGTTCCGGCTGGGTTCATCTTCCAGCCCTTACAAGTAACTTTTCATGGCACATATGTTGGTTTGGACTGATGTTCAATACCAAAGTAGCTTTACCACTGTAGATCTCAGGTGTGTATGCAGTCTGCAGCACCAGCCTTCAGACACATGCAAACTACATTTATATCCGAAGGGGCAGACTGGTGGTGGGGAACCCCCAGCCCATACTCTGGGTCTGGACCCCAAGGCTCAGGGCTCCCCTCCATAGCATCTGGACCGCAGCAGGGTGGACAGTTTGGAACCTGGAGTCTTGCAGGCTGCCTCAGGCAAGCCGTGGTCCATATCCAGACTGTGAGCTCTGCCGCTTGCTGCTGTTCCCCCCGCCGAGGGGAGGGGAAGCAGTGACTGCCTTGGCAGCACTGCCTGGAGGCCTCATCCCACTGCTCTGACTGGATGGAATTCCAGCCAATCAGAGCAGGGGAGAGCGGTGCCTGGGAGTGGAGGAAGGGGGCAGAGAGCTGTGTGCATCCAGGGGTCAGCAGGTAAGTGCACTTCCATCACCCAGACCCTGCACTCCTTGACTGGTCCTGCTCCTCCTCCTGTCCCCCCAGCTCCCAACACCCCTCTCCTGCACCCTCCTCCTGCCCAGACTCCCCACATGCACCCTGATTCTGCCCCCTCCCTCCCAGACCCTACACCCTCCCTTCTGCCCAGACCCTCACCACAACAGCTTGGGGCCAGAGGAGAAGGCCCTCTCCATGGCCACTGCACCTCCAGCAGGCACAGCCAGTAGAAGGAAATGCCCTCAGCTGGGGCAGATCCAGATTCATCTGCCCCTGTGCTCCCCAATCAGAGTGAGGAATACAGAGAACTGTGCACTTATCTCACTTCCTGGCAAAGGGGAACAGCCAGCAATGTTCCCATACAAATTGGGGGGTAGGGGCTCGGTCTTAAGGCAAGATAAGCAAGGCGGGTGCTTCATGCCCCATGTTCGCACCAGGCAGGCCCCACTGTCAGCATGCTGGATTAGACCCTGCTAATGCTTTGCCTGGGCTGGGGGCTGGTGCACCTCCCACCAGGCCCTCCCTAAAGGGCATCTTGGTGGTAGCTGTCTCAGGGATAGGGTAGTTGTGGACAGGCAGGGGAGCACCCCCAGCCAGTGCCTTTCACCTGCCTGGTGATTCTGTCCCTTTCTGTATGGTTTTATGAGAAGCAATCCCATTCCAGACACATCCCATTTTCCTGGTACAACCAAACCCTTTTCAATTTAAACAATGGAAATACAGGGCACAATTGCTGATGGGACATCACAAAGCTAGCCTCTGGTTTCAAAATTTTAAGGACAAAACCATATTTCCTTTGCCATATATGGTTCATTTTGTCAAATATCTTGCCTTTATCTTTAGACACTACTTCATGCTGCAAAAGGCCACAGAAAAATATAGCACACTTAGGGTGCATCTACACTGCAATAAAAAGATCCACTGCATGGGAACAACTGGCTCCAAAGGCTATACAAGGACAGCGTAATCTGGTCTCAGCCTGGCTCGGAACAGGGATTTTGGAGTCTCACAAGGAGGAGTGTCTGAAAACCCAGGCTCCAGCCTAATTCTTTTGCCCCAAAGCCCAAGCCCTACAAGCCAATTAGCTGACCCAGGCTCTGAGACTCAATGCCAGGGGTTTTTTCAATCACACCCAATGTTGAACTCAATTGTGCAATAAAAAGGTTCTTCCCAGCCTCCTGCGGCAATCAGTCAATATTATGTAAAATATTACATCAATGCTATATAGAGTTTAATGGTTATATGTTATAGCCTGCGTGGTAATCAAACTTTTATGGACCGGAATAAATAGAGCTTCAAATCTATCAATGTTATGAGTGTGATGGATAAAATCAATTTTCATAGATTCATATGGTGAAATCCCAGGCTCATGGAGTAAATGGCAAAAGCTCATTTTGAAACCAGGAGGGACCACTGTCTTTCTACAGAACACACTCTCATCAGTAATTCCTGCATCAAGTCTGTGTCTTTCCTTTTAAAAACAAAGGAGGACAATGCAGCAATGTTTCCCAAAAGGACACTTAAAAAGCAGCGAAAATAGCTTATTTGCTTGACAATGAGTAAGTTCCCACCCTGTCATTACGCTGAGAATAGAAAAACAGTTCTGTTTTGAACATTAGCAGATGCACATTGCATGAACTCAGACTCCTCCCCTGAATGGATATAAAACAGAGTAAAGGCCTGTGTACAGCAGGGGTCTGTGTAGCAGAGGTTCTCAACGAAGGGATCACAAGCAGGTGTCCGAGAGTTGCTTTGTCCTTCCTATTGTGACTACGTGGGAAGAACGCCAAGAAAAAAATGCTTTTGTTGCAGCACAGGGTTACAGTATGAAGAAGGTTCAGAAGCACTCATGTAACATCAAGATACCTCTCACCTTGGTATCCCACATCTCAGTCCTGCAAAAACTTTAGCTTTATGCACTCAGGTCAATGGAACTAAGCACATGCACAGCAGATGCAGCATCACAAGACCTAAACCCAGGTACCTCTGTACAGACACGAGAGACTGAACACGCTTACCACACAAGGGAATCCTTTTAAAAGGCTAACTGCCAGGGTATGAAAACAAAAAGCAGTCAAGTAGCACTTTAAAGACTAGCAAAACAGTTTATTAGGTGAGCTTTCGTGGGACAGACCCACTTCTTCAGACCATAGCTATGTGGGTCTGTCCCACAAAAGCTCACCTAATAAACCATTTTGCTAGTCTTCAAAGTGCTACTTGACTGCTTTTTGTTTTGATAGTGTATAGACTAGCACGGCTTCCTCTTTGTTACTATTGCCAGGGTATGAGTGAGGGCAGAACTTGGCCCCATAGCATTGTCTTGACTAGAGAACATTTTTAAGTGTTCAAGATTTCAAGGAAAGAGTCTCTTCCACTACTGCAAGCATCCACTACAGCCTTTAACATTTAGTCACAATGCTGCTACACTTCCTGCCAAATAAGAATTTGCAGGCGTTAAAATTGCTGGTGGTAGCAGCAGCAGCTACTGCTTGTAGAAATAAACTCTTCAAATGGTTGTCTTAAAGGTAAGAGTAGGAACAACTTAAAGTCAGTCACCATCACAATCAAATCAGGATGTCAATGTGCAGCATCCTCAAGAAATCATCCTACCAACAAACTGGAGAAACACAAAGCAGCCACTATTACTCAAAATAACTCTCTTGCTCAAGATGATCTAATGTGTTGGAATTCAGAAAAACAAAGGGCTGTTCAAGGGCTTTGTTTTGGAACAGCAAAACAAAAACAGAACAATGCCCCTCTTAAGATCCAGTTTGAGAAGTGAAACCTTTACAATGGCTGGGATTAGAAAGCTAATGGGGACAAGCATTACACAGTCCTAAGGCGTAGCTTCACCTTCAAATGTGACAATGTCATCTCCTCAGCATTCTGACTTCTGAGAATGGCTACATCATTCACAATAAGTGTTTTGGCAAAACGCTACTTCTTTCTGACTCTCCCAGAACTTAAACAGCACTGCTCAATTGCACCAGAAATGTCAAAATGATTACTGTTTGAATTTCCATTGTGCTTTCCAACCTGCATTTTTCTCACAGAAAGAAATGTGCAGACAAACCCTGTGCTAAAAAATACCTCCAATTCTTGCAAGTTAGCTGAGCATGCAAATTACTTCTAAAAATAAATAAGAAGCAACACAGTAAAAATTCTCATGTTCTTGCTTACAACGTTTTTATGTTTGGCATGACAGCAAGTGTAACTAGTACTCTGATCTACACTCATGATAAACAAAGCACACTTCAAGCAGTAATGTTAAAAATAGTAAAACAGATTGTCCTTCCCTCCACTTCAGTTTTTTTGCAAACGTGTCTTCCTGCACATCTCCTCCCTTTTCATTCTTTGGTTTCCTTAGAAGCCTGTGATGCAGCTCCTAGTCTCACACCCACACCATGGGCATAATCCTGCAAGATTCTGAGCTCTCGGTCTTCAATGCAGCAAAATATTTAAGCATGTCTGCTCAACGAGAAGCAACTCCAGCTACACGTACGCTAGTCAGGACCAACTAATCAATGTGGACAGGTGACTAAGGAGGAGTATAAACATATGGCTGGAGAATGCGGGGGAGTAATTAGGGAAGTGAAAGCACAATTGGAAGTGCAGCTGGCAAGGGATGTGAAGAGTAACAAGAAGGGTGTCTACAGGCATGTTAACAATCACAGCGTTATCAGGGAAGGTGTGGGGCCATTAATGGATGAAAGAGTTAACCTAGTGACAGATGATGTAAGAAAAACTGAAGTACTCAATGCTTTTTTTTCGCCCTAGTCTTCACCGACAAGGGCAGCTCCTACACTCAGGTGCGAGACAATGCAGTATGAGAAGGTGGAGGGCAGCCATCAGCAGGGAAGGAAAGAGTAAAGAGCTACCTAGAAAAACTAGATGTACACAAATCCATGGGTCTGGATCTAATGCACCCAAGGGTACTGAGGGAATTGGCAGATGTCATTGCTGAGCCTTTGGCCATTATCTTTGAAGACTCTTGGAGATCAGGAGGGATCTCAGATGACTGGAAAAAGGCAAATGTAGTGCTCATCTTTAAAAAACAAAAGGACAATCAAGGGAACCAAAGACTGGTCAGCCTTACCTCAATCCCTGGGAAAACAATGGAGGGGATCCTCAAAGAATCGATTATGCAGCACTTGGAAGAGGGGAAGTGATCAAGAGTAGTCAACATGGATTCACCAAGGGCAAGTCGTGCCTGACCAATCTAACTTCTGTGATGAGGTTAGAGACACGGGGAAGTCAGCAGATGCGATATACCCTGACTTCAGCAAAGCTTTTGATACAGTCTCCCACAACATTCTTGCCCATAAGTTGAGCAAGTATAGATTGGATTCATGGCCTATAAGGTGGACAGAAAGCTGGCTTGATGGTTGGGCCCAACAGGTAGCGGTCAATGGCTCAATATCTCAACAGAGGTCGGTTTCAAGTGGAGAGCTCTAAGGTTCGGTTCTGGGGCCAGTATTGATCAACATCTTTATTAACGACCTGCATGAGGGACTGAATTACACCCTCAACAAGTTTGCAGATGACACTAGGCTAGGGGGAGAGGCAGATATGTTGGAGGGTAGAGATTGGGCCAAAAGAAATCTGACATAGTTCAACAAGGAGAAGTGCAGAATCCTGCACTTGTGATGGAAAAATCCCAAACATTGTAATAGGCTGGGGAATGACTGGCTAAGCAGCAGAACAGCAGAAAGGGACCTAGGGATTATGGTAGATTAAAGGCTGGATATAAGTCAACAGTGTGCCCTTGTAGCCAAGAAGGCTAACGGCCTATTAGGGTGCATTAGGAGGAGCACTGTGAGCAGATCTAAAGAAATGGTCATTCCTCTCTATTCGGCAAAGGTGAGGCCACATCTGGAACACTGTGTCCAGTTTTGGGCTCCCCGGTATAAAAAGGATATGGACGTGCTGAAGCAGGCTCAGCACAGGGCAACAAAAAAGATTAAGGGGCTGGAGCACATGACCTATGAGGAGAGGCTGAGGGATTTGGACTCATTTAGTTTACAGAAAGAAAAGTTACTCACCTGTAGTAACGATGGTTCTTCGAGATGTGTCCCCGTGGGTGCTCCACAATAGGTGTTGGCTCGCCCGGCGCTGCAGATCAGAAATCTTCTAGCAGTTTCTCCTGGATCGCGCATGTGCCGGCGCGCACCGCCCCCCCTGCGCGCCCCCGGCCGCGTGCACGATCCGGTCCCCACCAGTTCCTTGACCAACCGCCTCAGATGCTCCTGAAAAACACTAGGCAGAGATCCGAAGCGGGGAGGATGGGCGGGTGGTGGAGCACCCACGGGGACACATCTCAAAGAACCATCGTTACTACAGGTGAGTAACTTCTCTTTCTTCTTCGAGTGGTCCCCGTGGGTGCTCCACAATAGGTGACTATCCAGCGGTAACCCAAGTAAGGAGGTGGGTAATCGGTTTATGTGCAGCTTGTCCCCGAGAGGGCTGCTGTCGACAGATGGGTATCCTCTTAGAATACCCGAGGCAGGGCATAATGCTTGGATGTCATAGGATGACCAGGTCGCCGCTCTACAGATGTCTGTTAATGCGATGCCCTTGAAGAAGGCTGTTGACACCGCCACCGCCCTGGTGGAGTGAGCCCTGGGCGGGGCCAGCAAAGGAGCCTTTCGAAGCTCGAAGCACATTTTTATACAGGACGCAATGTGCTTTGAGATTCTTCGTGAAGAGAGACCTTCTCCCTTTGACCCGGTAGCGAGAGAGACTAGAAGCCTGTCCGTTTTCCGGAAGGACTTAGTTCTGTCTATGTAGAAGGCCAACGCCCTCCTCACATCTAGCAGATGCAGGCGTGCCTCCTTGCCGGAGCTGTGAGGCTTCGGGTAAAACGAAGGTAAAACTATTGGGTCGTTAAGATTGGACTCCAAAGAGACTTTTGGAACAAAGGCTGGGTGCAGCCTTAAGGTTACCGCCTCCTTTGAGAATACTGTGCAGTGCAGCGTTGCCATCACTGCCGTGAGCTCACGCACCTTGCGGGCTGACGTAGTTGCAAGGAGGAAGGTTGTTTTTATCGTAAGGAGACATGTGGAAACTGTGGCTAATGGTGCACAAGGTGGACCCAATAGCGTGCTGAGCGCCAAGTCCAAATTCCACGATGGTGGAAGTGGTTTCCGAGGAGGGGTACAGGTTTACCAGCCCCTTCAAGGACCTGGTAATGATAGGATGGGCAAATACCATGGGCCCTTCCTCTATATGCCGAAAGGTTGATATAGCGGCGAGGTGGACCTTTAGCGAGGATAGAGAAAAACCCGCCTCTCTTGAGGTCCAATAAGTATTCTAGTATTACAGGTATAGTGACGTCAAGGGGAACTAACTGCTTGGCGGAACACCAGGCTGTGAATCGAGTCCATTTCTGGTTGCAAGTCCTCCTGGTGGAGGTCCTTCGGCTACATTCCAGGACTTGTTGTGCTCCCTCCGTACATGTGCTCTTTAAGGAGCTGAGCCATGTATTAGCCATGCTTGTAGGTGCAGACCCTGAGGGTGCGGGTGCACTGTGGACCCTTGAGCCCGCGTGAATAAGTCCGGCGCCACCGGTAGAGGGAGCAGTGGGCGGTCTGACATGCGCAGAAGCAAGGCAAAACATTGCTGCCTATCCCAAGCGAGACTATGAGTATCACGCGAGTTGTCTCCCTTCTGGCTATGTGCAAGACTTTGCGGATAAGCACTGCGGGGGAAACGTGTAAGGTAGGGAGCCCTTCCATGAAAACATGAATGCATCTCCCAGGGACCCCCACCCCACTCCTGGCCTGGAGCAGTACTGGGGACCCCTTTTTTTTTAATTGGGTGGCAAACAAATCGATCTGGGGAAACCCCCATGTACGAAAAGCGTGCTGTAGCAGATCGGAGTGGGTCTGCCATTCGTGCGTGATTGCACAGCGCCTGCTCGGCTGATCTGCATTCACGTTGTGAGTGCCCGGCAAGTGCGAGGCTTTCAATGTTATGTTGTTGGTGATGCACCGATTCCACAATCGGAGTGCTTCTGCACATAGGGCACGGGATCGTGCTCCTCCTTGTCGATTGATGTAAAACATAGTGGAGGTATTGTCGGTATTGAATCCCGACTACTTTGCCAGGTAGGTAATCTCGAAAATGTTTGCAGGCGTTGAACACTAATCTGAGCTCCAGTATGGACATGTGCAGTGCCTGTTCCGCAGGGAACCATAGCCCTTGCGTTACCTTGTCGCCGATGTGCGCTCCCCATCCCATGTGGGAGGCGTCGGTGGTAAGAAAAATAGAAATTTGTGGTTGGTGAAAAGGCACCCCCCACTAGCAGATTCTCGGGGTTTTCCCACCACGCCAGGGATCTGCGCACCTCTGTTGTGGGCAACACCACCCTGTGGACAGTGTGGGATGCCAGTTTGTAAACGCTCACCAGCCAATGCTACAGGCTTGACATGTGCAACCTGGCATTCTGTACCACAAACATCGCTGCCGCCATATGGCCCAGCAGCTGTAGGCACGTTAAGACCGGCACCGTGGGGCTGTATGTAATGACTTTCACCACTGAACTGATTGTGCGGAAGCGGGCGTCGGGTAGGTACACCCTTGCTGTAATAGAGTTTCTGCGTGCCCCTATAAACGCTGTATGTTGTGTGGGTTCGGACTTTGACTTTGCGAGGCTGATGACTAGACCCAGCGAAGAAACGTGTCCGCTGTGACGCGTATCATGCGCGAGACCTCTGCCTTTGAGGTCCCCTTTCAGCAGGCAGTCGCCCAGATCTGGGAAAATAAACTCCCCCTGTCTGTGCAGGTAGGCTGACACCACTGCCAAGGTTTTGGTGAAGACTCTGGGGGCCGAGGAGAGGCCAAACGGAAGAACCCTGTGTTGGAAGCACTCCTGGCCGACCATGAAGCGGAGGAAGCGTCTGTGTGCTGGGTGGATTGTTATATGAAAGTAAGCATCTCGTAAGTCGAGGGCTGCAACCCAGTCTCCATCGTCCGGTGCCGTGAGTATCAAAGCAACTGTGATCATCCAAAACTGTTGCTTGAGCAAGTAACGGTTGAGGCCCTGAAGATCTAAGATGGGCCTCCAGTCTCCTGTTTTCTTCTCTGGTAGGAAGTAGCGTGAATAAAAACCTTCCCCTGGAATTATTCCGGCACTCTTTTTACCGCCCTTATGAACATAAGGTGAGTCACCTTCTGCTTGAGCCTCGCCTCGTGGCAGCGTCCCTGAGGGGACGCCTGGTGGGAGGCTTCGTCGGTGGAAGCGACTGGGAGGGGATCACGTAACCCATGGCTATGATCTCCAGCACCCATATGTCTGTGGTGATCTTTTGCCATTGGGAGTGGAACGGTCTGAGGCGATGATGGAACATGAGATGAGAGTGGCATTGAGCGAGGGTACTAAATAGTGCAGCCCCCGACATACCCATCAAACTTGTTGCCTTTGAGGCCTGACCTGAGGGCATACGGCTTTGTTGAGAACGTCGCCTAGGAGTTCTGTACTGTTGCCGCTATTGATAGCGCCCTTGGCCGTAGCCCCACTGATATTGAGCACGCTGTGGTTGTAAGCGTAGCGTCTTTGCTGAGGATAAATTCCCCGCCCCCGCCCCTTGATAGGCCGGTGGAGACACAGGCCTTCGGTGCGGCGTGTGTATCACAGGGGGAGGGCTTGGTGCTAACAGCAGCGCAGCCCTGTCCAGAGATGGACTGCGGTGCCGAGTTTTTGATGTTGCCTTGCCCCTCCACTGCGGGGCTGGCACCGCCCCCTTCCTTGCCGGGGATCTCGGCCCCGCTGTCAGCGCCGCGCTCAGCACCGTCAGCTGCGGTGCCGCGCGGGTATCCCCCTCCAGTGCCTGCAGGCTCCATGCCTGGCACCCCTGCACCACTGGTGCCGCGGGGGTCTGTGCCGCCTGTGACGGTGCCGCCGCCTGAGTATGCGGCCGGTAGCTGTGTGCTTCGCTCGTCCTGCTCGCTGCAGATGCACGGCAAGGATTGAGCCAGGGAAAGTTCCCTCCCTTTCTGCACTGAAGGCGGGCGGGCGGGGTAGAGCACAGTGAGAACGCGGACGGGAAGCCTGTAATTCCCCCAGGCGTCGGATGCCTTTGCTATGCCCCACAGAGGCCGGCATAGCTTCACGGCATGACTCACGCTGTGTAAAACCTGAAGAGGCCATTGTGGTGAGTCCTTTATTGTTAAGAGGGTACTTAACACTTAATCCGTGCCTTTCCACCCCAAAGAGTGATCACCGGCCTGCAGCAGCAGGTGGCCTAATGGCCTTCACATCCGCTCCTCTCTTCTCCGCTCCTCTCTTTTTTTTTTTTTTTTTTTGCTGGTATTCTCTTTGTCTTTGCTTTCTCTCTTCTTTCTTTTTTTTTTTTTGTTTAACAACCGAAAAACAAATCACACGTAGAAAAGAAAAACCACTAAGTAATCTGACTCTGGCCTTAGCCTGAGTGGATTCCGTCTGCAGCCGATGGCGGTTGAGAAGGAACTGGCGGGGACTGGATCGTGCACGCGGCCAGGGGTGTGCAGGGGGGGCGGCGCGCGCCAGCGCATGAGCGATCCAGGAGAAACTGCTAGAAGATTTCCGATCTGCAGCGCCGGGCGAGCCCGACACCTATTGTGGAGCACCCACAGGGACCACTTGAAGAAGAAGAGAAGACTGAGAGGTGATTTAATAACAGCCTTCAACCTCCTGAAGGGGAGCTCGAAAGAGGATGGGGAGAAATTCTTCTCAGTGATGACAGATGGCAGAACAAGGAGCGATGGTCGGAAGTTACAGAGGGAGAGGTGTAGGTTGGATATTAGGAAAAACTACTTCAGTGGGAGGGTGGCAAAGCACTTGAATGCGTTGCCTAGACAGGTGGTAGATTCTCCATCCCCTGAGGTTTTTAAGTCCAGCTTGACAAGGTCCTGGATGGAATGACTTAGTTGGGGGTGATCCTGCCTGAAGCAAGGGGCTGGACTAGATGACCTCCTGAGGTCCATTCCAGTTCTATGATTCTATGAACTAATCGGAAATAGATGAATCAGTGGTCAATTTAGGGGATCTAGCAAAGACTCACCAAATCAATCAGAGATTGTTCTACAGTCAACCTTAATACCCTACCCAAGATGAGAATATAAGGTAAGTCTCCCAGAGAGTCCCTTCAACACTGCAGGTAGTCAGCCTAAGGTATCCCCACTCCAGCTACATTATTCACGAGGCTGGAGTTACATACCTAAGGTTGACTTACTGTGGTAGCATAGACATAACCTGAGTACCACCACTGGCATGTTGCAGATCTAAACCCCATATACACAGTTTCAAAGCCTTCATTCCTTTTACCTGATTTTGCTGCAATACAAGAATTCAGGTTCTTTTCTGGTCCTACAGAACTTGAGCTATTTTTACACTCTGCAGCTGGCTTTCCTAATAAGCACCAAAGGCTGTGTCTGGGCACCAGATTTGTACTACTGCTGTTAGGGTTTTGATTTTTCTTACTAAAATAGTTATACTAGTACAAATTCCAGAGTGGACACATTTACACTAGCATCTCCAGATTGGCACAAATCTACAGTGTTTTAAAGTGTGCTGCTTCCACAGCTGGTGGGGGTGGGGCAGGCTACTGTGCTTTAACAATGAAGTATAATCCTCAAGGTCTGTCTTCTCTAAACTTCATTCAGACTTACTGCCTAATAATGTGAGCTAATCAATATGCTTGTACACAATAGTTTGGACACAGCACAAACATCTGTTCCTGATAGTAAGCCTCACCCTTGCTGACTGAGCTAACCTTGTTATCCCCACCCTTGCTCTGTCTTATTTATACCTGGCCCTGCAGATTTCCAAGACCAGCACCTGATGAAGTGAGTCTGTGCTCACGAAAGCTCATGCTCAAAACTTTTCCGTTAGTCTATAAGGTGCCACAGGACCCTTCGTTGCTATTTCCTTACTACGGATCACTGTCTATTTAGCCTCTGGGGCAGACTCACATATTCATACAGAATAAAGTGGTAGAGCTGCCTGAGCAGACTTCCAGATTCACTCACATAGATGGGTACCTCTATCCCCAGTTTGGGGTACATCCAAGCAGCAAGATTTGCTTGTATGCAGCATTCTTCCATAAGTGATGAGAGAGGGCACAGATTTGTGTTACTGAGCTCTGCAGGCCTACCTGAGCATAAGTTTGTTTAGTTTCCAACTCAGATTATCTAATTGCAAACTTGTACTTCTGAAGTTTGGAGTACCTTTAGAATACCCCTGGTAATTCAGGGAAAAACCAAACAAGTTCCAAAACAAATCTCCAAATTCAATAAATAAATAAATAAAACTGGACTTGCAAACTCTAGAAGTTAGACTCCAAGTTGGAGTGCCACCCCCAAACCTAGAAGGTGAGAGGTGGTCTGTCCCCCGAAAGCTCACCACCTAATAAGTTATTTTGTTAATCTTTAAAGTGCTACTGGAGTGCTTTTTTGTTTTGATAAACCTAGAAGGTGTAGGGTTGCTAAGCATCAGGGCCTACAAAGGCCAAGGCAAGGGAGATGCGGGGGCTGGTTCTGCACAGCAGAAGGTGTAGAGCCAAGTGCAGAAGGGGTGGGGCTAAGATCACATCACTGGGCTCTCCCCCCCACACACACACACACACTCCCTCTCACAGCCACATGCAGCTGGAGCAGCAATGCACTTCAAAAGGGCCAGAGCTCCAGCCACCACCATGGACAAAGTAGCAGAGGCAGGAACCCTGGGCCTCTTTCAAAACACCAGCCCCAGTGGCAACTGCCTCCTTCGCCCCTCCCCCCGACTGGCAGGCCTGCTGGGTATCTAGTTGGCACCGGGAACGCCCATGACAAGTCCTGTTGATGGTGCAGCAGGCCTACGAAAGGCTCCGTGACTGCCCTGCCAGCATATGCCCTGCAGGGGTGGTCAGGGCAGTGCTGCATGCTACCCCTCCTCCAAGCACCACTTCTGCAGCTTCCATTGGCCAGGCACTGTTGCCATTGAGCGTTATAGGGGTAGTGCCTGGGCGGTGTGACCAATGCATACTGTGCAGAGCTGCCTCGCTGTGCCCCTGCTGAGAGGCTGGATATGCCAGCTGCTCCCACAACCAGCACAGGCCCAGAGCTGGTAGGGAGCGTGCCATAGCCCCACGGTGACACTAACACTGCCCGTTGTAAGCATCACCTGACAAGAACCCACACACCAAACCCCCTGCCCCCGGTCAGAACTCCCCGCTGCACCCAATTTCCCTATCCCAGGCCTGAGACGACCCCCCTGCACATGCCCACAAACCCACACCTCAGTTCTGAGACCACTCCTGTACCCCAACCCCCTGCCTGAAGCCCCCTCCCACATCCTGAACCCTTCATCTCTCAACCCACACTGGAGCCTGAATCCTCAGCTGGAGCCCCTACCCCCTCTCCTACCCCAACCCGCTGCCCCTGCCCAATGAGAGTGAGCGCAGGTTGGAGAGAGTAAGTGACAGTGGGAAGGGGGCTGCACTGAGTGGAAGGCTGGGCCTGAGGAGAAGGGGCAGGGCAGGGCAGGGCAAAGGGTGCTCGGTTTTGTGCATTTGGAAAGTTGGACACCCAAAGATAGGGAGGAACCCTTTGCGAAGACCTAATGTGACCACTCACCAGGGGATAGCACCAGACCTGGTAAATTAGAAAAACGTGCAAGGTAAAACACACATAGTAGTACTGAGAGTAATTCAAAAAATAATTCCGATCAATTACTAGGAGTAGAGATTGATGTTACAAACCTTGAAAATAAAGCCACAAGGTGGGACAGGTAGAAACAAAGCCGTTTCAAAGAATAAAAGAAAACTGTCAAAAATTAGAGGCTCCAACCTTTGGCTCACTGCAGGAGAGACCAGAGCACATGGAGCAGTGAAGTTGGAAAAATATTTAAAGCTAAAATGTTTTGGCACCTTAGCTTCCCTCCTATCTGCCAGCAGTTTATCATCAAGAAAAAAAACATTTCCTCTTTTAAACCTGAGACCATTCTGAGTGCAGGCAGAGCAACTAATAATAATGCTGTAACGTCAGCCAAACACTCAGATGGATCCAGAATACCAAAAATCCTATAAATATTCACATTTACCTCATCACTAAAAAGGAGAAGAGATGAGGAAACCTGCCATTCTTAGGGAGCGACTGCTGCTTTATTTATAAACGTATTTCTGGAATTCGGAGAGCACACTTACATTTTCCAATCATCTGATGAGGTATAACTTCCTCTCTGCTAAGAAAATATTAACTAACTAATGAAGCAGTAGAGGCAAAGGACAGACTGAACGTGAACTGAGATTTCTCTCTCCTTCCACCACGGGACTTGTCAGAATGAAGTACTACATATTCATGGGGTGTAAGAATGATGCAGTCTGGCTCTTCGAACAAGAAACTGAAACATTTAAGCCTCAGATGAGCCAGGCGTTAGTTCAAGCTGTTCCAAACGCTCTTTAATTATACTGGAAAACACATTTCAACATTACATTTGCCCTCAAAAGATTCTGTTCTTTGAACTGTGATAGAAAAGTAATTTCTAATTCTCCACAAGTTCTTTGTAGCAAAAGTTCCTATGCAGAAGTGCTTCATGGATCACATTGAAAAAAAGAGAAGGGATGGATATATTCCACCATAGATCTTTTACGAATACTGAGAACATCCTTCAAAAAGTCACTTTCTTGTCATCTAGTTTAGATTCATACATGAATACAGTATAAAAATTAATTAGTCATGTGGCACTTTAAAAACACTAACAAAATAGTTTATTAGGTGATGAGCTTTCGTGGGACAGATCTACATCTTCAGATCATAGCCTTACCAGAACAGACTCAGTATATAAAACACAGCGGTCCAAAAATTGTTATCAAGGTTGACAAATCAGAAAAATTGTTATCAAAGTTGGCAAATCAGAAGAGCAGAGAGACGGGTGCAGGGAAAAGGAAGTTAAGTGTTACGCCAAACATCAACATGTGTAAAAGAGTCCTTATAACGGGTCAGGTAATTGCTGTCCCTATAAAAACCATGCGTTAATGTGTCAAATTTGAATATGAATGTTAGTTCTGAGCATTCCCTCTGTAGACAGTTAAAGTCTCTTTTCAGTAGAACACAAACTCGCAGGTCTTTAACAGAATGGCCCACTCCATTAAAGTGCTGGCTGACAGGTTTGTGTATTTGGAGATTTTGGAAGTCTGCTCTATGTCCATTCATTGTCAAAGTGTGTTTGCAGTTTGTCATAGGTACATAGTGTGTGGGCATTGCTGTCACATGATGGCACATAGGATATTAGTTGAGGAACAGGAGAATGTGCCTGTCATTCTGTAATTAATGCGGTTAGGTCCAGTGATGGTATCTCCAGAATAGATATGTGGACAAAGTTGGCAACGGGGCTTGTCGCAAGGAAAAGTTCCAGGATTAGTATTATTGCAGTATACCTGTGGTTGCTAGTGAGAATCCTCAACAAGGTTGGGAGGCTGTCTATAGGAAAGAGCAGGCCTCTCGCCTAGGGACTTCTGGAGTGTGCCATCATGATTTAGGATAGGTTGTAGGTTTTTAATGATGTGTTGCAGTGGTTTGAGTTGAGGACTGTAGGTAATGACCAGTTGTGTTCTGTTATTGGCTTTTTTGGGCCTATCTTGGAGTAGATGGTTTCTGAGTATTTGTCTGGACCTGTCGATTTGTTTTTTTACTTCTCCCGGTGGGTAATGAGGTTTATGAATCCTTGGTAGAGATCTTGTAGTTTTTGGTCTCTGTCAGTAGGATCAGAGCATATGCGATTGTATCTCAGGGCTTGAGTGAAAACAATACATCTCGTTGTGTGTGCAGGATGGAAGCAAGTAGGTAAGTGTAGCAGTCAGTGGGTTTACAGTAGAGAGTAGTACTGATCTGGACATCAGTGATTTGTACTGTGGTGTCCAGGAAATGTCTCTCTTGTGCGGAGTGGTCAAGGCATAAGTTGATGGTGGGGTGCAGATTGTTAAAATCTCTGTGAAATTCTTCTAGAGTCTCTTTACCATAGGTCCAAAGGATAAAGATGTCATTGATGTATCGTAAGTAAAGGAGAGTTAATAGCAACAGCGATTCCTAAATGCTCGTTCCCAAGTCATCCATAAATATATTTGCATATTGTGGGGCCATGCAGGTGCCCATAGCAGTGCCACTTATCTGGAGGTATATATTGTCCCAAAATCAGAAATAATTGTGGGTGAGAACAAAGTTACATTGGTCAGCCACCAGGTTAGCTGTGGTTATGTCAGGGACTGTATCCCTCACTGCTTGTCATCCATCTTCATGTGGAATATTGGTGTAGAGTGCCTCTACGTCCATGGTGGCAAGAATGGTGGTGTCAGGAAGTTTTCCAATGTTTTGTAATTTCCTCAAGAAGTCAGTGGTATCTCGGAGATAGCTAGGAGCATTGGTAACGTAGGGTTTGAGGAGGGAGTCTACATAGCTGGATAGTCCAGAAGAAAGGGTGCCAATACCCGAAGTGATAGAGCATCCGGGGTTTCCAGGTTTGTGGATTTTGGGAAGCAAATAGAATAAGTCAGGTCGGGGCTCAGTTGGTGTCTCGGAAAGAATAAGGTCCTGAGTAGAAACAGGTAGTTCCTTAAGTAAATGGTGTAGTTTCTTTCGGAATTCCGAAGTCAGATCAGAGAAAAAAAGAGGTCTGTAAAATGTGGTATTGGAAATTTGTCTGGCTACCTCCTATTCATAGTCTGTCTTATTGATTACAACAACAATAGCACCCACTTTGTCAGCTGGTTAGGTTATATCATCTGGGTTATTTTTGAGACTCAGCACAGCATAGCGTTCAGCATAGTTAAGGTTGTGTCTCATTTGGTGCTGTTTGCATATAATGTCAGTCTGTGCATGGTTACAGAAGCACTGAATGTAGAATTCCAGACTTTCACAGAATACAGACCAACACGGCTATCTCTCTGTCAGTATAAAAAACTATATATGTGAAGTGAAATTTTCTCCAGATTCTAAGGACAGGCCTCCCCCTCTGTTGAAGAGGGATTATTTTTTTCAATCTGTTGCATACGTTTATGTTATTATATAAGAAGTCTATGCACTAACAAATAAGATATATTACTAATACCACCCCCTCACACACACACTTATTTCACTCCCACTGGCAGCTAAAAAAACAAAACAAAACCAAAAACAAAATCAATATTAGTTACATTAATTGGACCATGAAAAACAAGTAAACAAGAAATCATCTGAAGTAACTGACCATTCTTAAAGTGCTTCATGATCCTGGTGCATAAACAAGGAGAAAAACAAAACTATACTGCTCAATGTGGGCTTAGCATCATTAGAAAAAACACAAAGCCCTCAATGCTGATGAGAAAGAACGTGACAGTATTGGTAGGAAAAGATTTCATTTTTCAGTTCCTACAACAAATGGAATATAAACACCAGATGACATGCAGATTTGAATAAAAATAACAAAGTGCTGACATAGTGACTTAAGTGGAGGCTTACAGAAGAGTCACCGCTCAAATGTCAAGAGGTCTTTTTAGTGAGAGTTTTCTCTGCCACGTTGTGCTTCTGTACTGCTGGATATTGAAAAGCAGGTAATTTTTTCTGCCAAATCTTCCAGATTTCTCTTTTGTGTTGAAAAAATATAAGGTAAAAAGAAAACAAAGGAGGTAACTAGATGAACAAAAGGACCCAGTGTCCATGGACATCATTAAGATTCCATAACCAGCCTCTTCCCATATATTTCCAGTGCCTCTTCAGCTAGTGTTGGGGATGGATGTGTCCTGCCTATACATTAGCCTTTAAATGGATTTTAACACTGGTTGGATCATACAGCCCAAATTGTGCTTCACAGATATTAATTCTGAAAGGAACAGTCTACTGAAAAAGTCTAGATGCCTGTCTCTCTCACGAGAGTGTTGGTAATTGTCTGCAAAATGTAAAGAAACAATATGAATAAAACAATGTAATATTCTTGCATCTATAGGTACATTTACTTCTTTAGACCATTTTCCAAAAACAGTTCATCCAAACCCAGATGTTTTAATAAGCATTTAGATACTTCTAATAATGCTGGAAAATCTCTAACTTACAGTAATGTGCTCTCGCATGCCAGTATGTTCAGACTTCCATATTGCTTCCCTGTATTAGTTATATGAAAGCAGACTGGATAGCCAAAACTCCTTCTGGATGTCTCTTTGCAGGCAGTTTTAGGGTTCAAAACTCCCTGTACTTTTGAGAATGAATATAGGGCACTATCAGTCATTTACAAAGTCATCAAATATGCAACATGACTCCTAGGCAACAACAGACATCTGCCAGCCTGGTGCTCTCCCACAGCTCAGAAGGGGAAATCCGCTTGAGGATTTTGGAATTAAACAGCATGAGAAGGTACCCGTGTATGTTAAACTCAAGACCACCAGAAGCAAAGCTCCTATTTGGTTTAGCAGCCTCATGCTGACAGCTGCCTTCTTCCGTAGCCATTCCCCTGTGCAGTCTCAGACAGTGCTTAAGGACATTCTGTCATTGCACACCCTGATTTCCACAGGCAGCCACTCAAACCTTTTCTGTTGAGCATGTAAGCTGGTGCTGGGTGAATCAAGGGAACAAAATAAACATAATGCAGCTATTTGTGCTGTCCCAAACCCATACTTAGTTGGTCAAGTATTTTGGGTAGGAATCATCCTTTTATTCTGAGTCGGCATAGTGCAAACACTATTACAGTCAACTAGCAACAAAAATATTGACATCACTAGAGTTCAAAATGTATTTTCTCTCCAAGTACTTTTGCTGCATAAATATACGTAAGTGGCAGATTACTACAGCAGATAGTTCCCAATTCAGTGAGATCTATTTCCTGCTTTCATTGGAATGGATTTTATCCCATATCTCAAAATGAAATTCATCAGAACAATGGCAACAGGAATGTCCATAATGCACATTTCCACTTTACATTCCCTCTCATGGATTTCACTGTTCACTCAGTTTCTTTCACTTCTCCCGAAATAACTTAGTAGCCATGTAAAATATTTACATATATATCCAACCAAGCTTCTCTCACCTCTTGAGGCAGTTCCAGCTTAGACCTATCATCTAGTCCATTGGAGTGCAAGCCCATCAAATAAGGGACAGGGGCATCTAGGAAATGAAGGAGAGAGGCTGGCAGGATGGGAACATATACATGCTGCCACTGGAATGGAAACATTAGTGCGGTGATGGTCTCAGCCACAGTCATCAATCTCTGGTAATCTAAAAGTCAAAGAAAGAAAGAAATACACTTAAAACTCAAGCCAATAAATTGACAGGATGCCATATGGTTTGAATAAAAAAAGTCTACACTACTTCGAAGTACCCATCAGAGAGTCTACACACATTTTCCCTTACTTTGAAGTTAACTTTGAAGTAGGGAGCCCAACTTCGAAGTCCTTGCTCCATTTCCGGGAATGGAATAGTGCCCTACTTCAAAATTTGAGTGTAGATGCTCAATTTGAAGTTGCTTACTTAGAAGTAAGCAACTTCAAAGTTATTTTTGTAGTGCAGACACAGCCTAAGTCTAACTGTTTGTCAAAAAGGTCATACCCAGACCTCTGTAGTTTGAGTCAAATTTATTGTTTCCTTTTCTAGCTATAAAAGTACATATGCACGCATGTGACTGACCCAGTATTCTACAACTGGTTAACATAGAAAAAGCGTCCTGTTTGGTTAATAAACAAATCACACTGACTTAATCACATGCGAGGCAAACAGTCACAGGAAACACATTAGAGAGCCACTTGCAGCACCTGAGCCTCAGTCAGGGTATCACTAATCTAAACAATCTTATGCCAACGCACAACTTCTTTTGCACCTCATTGCAGGCTGCATATATGAGTTTAACATAATTGATTAAGAGAGGGCATAATATAAAAAAAGCTAAATCATGCTAGAAGTCACACAGCACTGATAAAAGCTAGTTCAGGCATTCATCTAGTCACCCTTTGCTTTTGACAACGAGCTGACAGACACCAACGTACCATTTGGAGCACTGAAGCAGTCTTATTGTGGAATAAAATAGCAGTATTTCCAGTTGAATTCCCACTTACAGATCCATAGCAACTCCACTGTAAAAGCTAGCACCAGGCTGAAACCCAGCGTACCTGGGATCTCTGAAACAACTTTCTTTCTTAAATGTGTTGATTAAAAACTGCTGCAAACCATTTTGTACAGCAACAAGCACAACCAGGATGGTCAATAAATAATTGGCTGATATCTGAAACAGCTTAATTTGAATTTGCAACTAATTATTATATGGCACTAGTTCTTGCCAGAAATTTAACTTAAATATTCAAGGTTGAAAGGTTGTTTGTTTGTTTTTTTTTAAAGAAGTGATTAACTAACCACATGTGCACAAAATGCTGCTGTCTACAGCCATTTCCAACAGATTTTTACTAGCCCATTATTCAGTGTTCATATTACAAAATTGTGTCAAAGCAAATACTTTTTACAGAGTGATTTTAAATAATTGAAAGAAGAGCCATAAAATTCTTACACAATCCATAAGGTATCAGCAGTGGAAGAACCTCAAAATGGTTCCATGCAGATCAATACCTGAAAGTTCAGAGGGTTTAGCTGACCTGTCTAAATCTGCTTCTCTATGAACTGGGCTGGCAAAGACTGCTCAGACAAGCTTTCAAGACTTAAAATAATTCATGCTTCCAGTCAAGCTGGAAATACAAGAATAGTCTCCCTCACAGCACCTTAGCAATGTCTGATTTTAGCCAGAAGATGCATTTTTTTTTAAAAATTAATGAGAAAGAAAGGAGGAAAAAAATAGTTCTCATCTCCACAACCTCAAGTTTTGTTTTTCTTCTTCTCAACCTGTTTACAAAACCTAGTAAATATAAATCTTGAAACGCATCTGAATACACTATTTATCATCAGTTTAAAAAACGGCTACACATTGTGTTAAGTCTGGTATCTTATGGGAGGAATTAGCAAAGGGAGAGAGCAGGATTTTTTTTTTTTTTTTTTTTTAAATATGACAAGTATCAGAGGGATAGCCATGTTAGTCTGTATCTGCAAAAACAATGAGAAGTCCTGTGGCACCACATAGCCCAACAGTTTTGGTTTGTTTTTTTTTTGGGTGGGGGGAGCATAAGTTTTCATGGGCAAAAGACCCACTTTACCAGATGAAGTCATTTTTTGACAAAAAAAAAAAAAAAAAAAAAAAAAAAAAAACCAACATGCTCCAAAAAAGTCTGTTTGTCTATAAGATGCCACAGGACTTCTCTTTTTAAAATAGACTCTTATGTGTCCATACATTCAAAGTTATGGCTACAATTCCATCCTTAGTGGCCCTACTGAGTGTTCAGACAGTAGAATCTATGTTTTTAACTTGGTACTTTTTCTTTCAGATTAATATTCCCTCTCTCTAACTGCTGGACTCTTCAGTATTTATGTACATGATTTTTTTTTTTTTTTAAATTCACTTTAAAATTAAACACATTAATTGTAAAATAAAGGCTTCCCCTCCCCGCCCCCGGCCCTTTCCCTGACCATTTCTGTCGCTCTTTCCTTTGCTGTCAGACTTTGATTAAAATAAGGATCTTCAAGTAACTTTGTGCGGACAAGCAGACAGATGCTGATACCCAGATACAAATTTCAGGATCTAAGGTAGTTAAAAAAAAATTTAAATTTCCCTTTGGAATCATGGAATTCACAGTTAAGTCAGCAACTCTGTCCTTAACACCATGTACCAGGGAATGCAGTCATCTTTCATCCTGTTTAGACAAGCTATTCCTAGCTACTTAAGCTTCAAAATAACTGCAGCCACATGTTCCAAGCTTCATAGAGTCACCTCTAGGAAATATTGGATTTAAGAAGTCATATCTTGGAGGAGTGCTGGTTGCATCATTAAAATTTTTCTGTGACCTTATTTGTACATTTTTGCGCTTTACCAAAAATCTATGCTTTACAAAAGATTGCATTTCACGCTGAAAACTCAGGGACGTCAGAGGAATTGTACACCTTTATGCAAGGCTGAATTTGGCCTACTGTATTTGTTTAAGGAATACTATATTTTATGCATCTCTTTTCATCCTGGAAATAACAGATCCTTTTTAAAGTGTCTTAAATATTTTTATCTGGAAACTGATATGTTATCCCTGTAAACAGTAATCCACACAGAGCTGCCAGAGAACAGAAACTCCATCTATTCCATACTATTTTTTACATCTTTCCCCTTTGATCTCTGGATTTAATTCAGAGGATTTTTAAGTCAACCCTGCTAGTATATCTTCCTCACTTGGTTCTGTTTTCCCATAGCCTGACTGTCTGAAAATACCCTGTGGAGAAGCCGTAACTTGACATTATTGCTTTTGTATTGTTTTTACTTTATTTACTGTTTAGTGGACTAAATTATTTATGTGTCTTGCACATCACCAGGAGTCCATTTACCTCTATTAATTACTACTATTTAGAAATAATCCCAGAAGAAAAATGAAAGAGATTAAGACCAATTAAAGTTGGTCTAAAAACGTAGTCGGGGGAAATCTCTGCAATATTCTTCATCAAATGTGCAGTGACTCATAAATACATATGGGTATTTCTTCTGAAAAAGTGGCATTCTGCTTATTAAGTCACCCAACCAGATACATAAAATAACATTTGTGGTGAAGGGAACTTTTTGACATTTGCAGACTTCCTGCCACCGTTCTCCATTTTTGGAGAAAAGTTTCCAAAGAGCACATACCAAGGGAACACAAATCCTGAAATTCAAACTGATTATCAAGCATGCTCACACTACTCAACACACAATTGTGCAATTTTCTATTAGGCCTTGCTACACAGAGTTGTTTTTGGTTTTGGGTTTCTTGTTTTTGGTTGGTGGGGGAAATGTCACACTGGTGTGTAACACACACACAAATCCCACCCTGATGAACTGTACTGGATTTAAAAAAAAAGTGTTTGACACCGATTTAGCTTATTCTTAACTTCAAAACCTCAAGTAAACTGAGCTGACACACTTCAGTCATTATACCAGTAAAACACCTCTACATTGAGGAGTTTCACTTGCAAAATACCAATAACAGAAAAACACAACATACAAAGGTCTTAGACCAACAGTGCCCACTGTTTTTGAAAACATGAACCCCTTTTTGAGGTAAATGAAACCACTGCCTCCCCCAAATGTCATTAAAGACTTAAACAAGGTTTAATAATTCCATTTTAAAGCGCACCCTTAACTCTTCATCCCCTGTATCTTGATGCATCCTTTCCTTTCTGACAGGCATAAATGAGGATTAAAATAATTAGCAGGGACGTTAAAATATCACAGGCATCTAATTTAACATTCAAGGACTCAGTTGAGGCAGATCTCAGATCTATGTTTTCAAGCTCTCCACAAACACCTCTGCATCATCTATGCTTGCTTTCTATTTTTAAGAAGTCTTATACACAACCACAACAACTAGAGATCTTTAAAAAGACAGAAGAACTACTATGAAGACTGTCCACGTCCATCAGCTAGTCCTTAATGCTCCTATCTCACACTCTGGAAAATGCTGATTTACAGCAGAGTAACAAGCAGCTCTCTTTTGGAAATACCAATGTACACTGCATGCGGAAATCTTTACTCACTGACATGCAATGACAAAAACACAACTTCCTTTTCCCTGCTGAGGCAAACACTTGTAAGGTGCCATTACAACAACTCCACAATCCACAGAACTTCACCTCCAGGACAAACCACAACACGATAGGGCATTCCAACATCAATTTAGTGAAAAGTACCTCTAACCCCAGTCAAATTATTCAGACTCTGCAAGAGACTGAACTTCTGTCCCACCTCAGATCATAGCATCATACTAAGATGGGGAGAAGTAGAAGTCTTTCGCCAATTTGTGTTCAAATAAAATTATTTCCAACAATGGCAACCCCATCATCCACAATGACTACGTACCCAACAATAGGCATAAGAAAATAGTATCTGACGAGACACCTCACAACGGAAGAAATTTTAAATTATTATATTGATTGCATGAGGGAAAAAAATGACTTCAAATCCTTAACCATCGCATCTGCCACAAACTGCAGGAAGGATAGCCATATGGTCTCTGATATTCAACCACCAGATAACAATCCAACCAGCAGACAAAGGGGATGATATCACAGTTCTCAACCACAATAACCATACCAACAAGGCCAGCCAACTTACACCAACAACTGTAAAAAAAAAATCACAATCACCCCACATCAAAATGTACTTAGGAATTTAAGGGTATCATCCAATATTTTCTCAAACAATTTAAAGAGAACATCTACAATTTAATCCCCATAAACCCCAGGATTAAGTCAGACAATTACTACAGTCTATAATGCACAAAGAAAAATAAAGTAAGACACAAAAACATACACATCCACTGCGAATGAACACTTCACAGAAGTTCTGTGGCACCTTATAGACTAACATGTTTTGGCGCATAAACTTTCATGGGGAAAGACCCACTTCATGAGATGATCTGACAATGATGATGGTCTTTGCCCACGAATTTTCATGCCCCAAAATATCTGTTAGTCTATAAAGGTGTCAGAGGACTTCTTGTTGTCCTTGAAGACACAGACTAACACAACTACCATTTTGATACTTCAAAAACAGTCACTCCACTTCAGACCTTTCCGTACTCTTCAAAGAAACACTGCTCAGCACACTCAACAGACAAGAATACTAGCTTACATTAATTACTTTTGCTAGCCACTAAAAATCACAGTTTTGACGACAAAGGATTTAGGGCTCGTTAAAATAATCTGTAACCCTTTAATTTTATCCTATGACTGCAGAAGTGTTAAGAGGCCACTTTATCTTGAATGATCTCTTCGGGCTTGTCTTCACTTCTGCAAAGATTGACCCCATCAGGGTCAATCTTCCAGAGTTTGATTTTGCGTGTCTGATAAAGACATGCGAAATTGATCTCTCTGGGGTCAGCAGTCAACCCCTGTACTCTTCACAATGGCAAGGAGTAAGGGAGACCAACGGGAGAAACACTCCATCTACCTACCTTAGTGAATAGTAACAGAGAGGTAGCCACGTTAGTCTGTATCTTAGCAAAACAAAAAAGCAACCATGTAGCACTTTAAAGACGAACAAAATAATTTATTAGGTTGTGATCTTTCATGGGGCAGACGCACTTCTTCAGATCTGAAGATAGTACTGTACTGGAAATAATGCACTGAAGAAGTGGGTCTACCCCAAGAAGATTCATCACTTAATAAATTGGTCTGTTAGTCTTTAACAGCTCATGACTGCTTTTTTGTTTCCCTAGTAAAGACAGTCAAGTAAGTCACTTTCTGATATTTTGATTCAAAGCTACACAATTGTCATAGCTAGAATTGCAGATCTGAAAGAGACTTCAAGAGCTAATGTAGACCAGCCCTCAAAATGTATTAAGTACCAATGCTAGACAAACAATCTTGTAGTTAGCTGTAACACTCTGAATACCTTTCCCAGCCCAGAAGAGCTCTGCAAAACTCAAAAGCTTCTCTCTCATCAACAGAAGGTATCAAGTATCGGAGGGGTAGCCGTGTTAGTCTGGATCTGTAACAGCAACAAAGGATCCTGTGGCACCTTATAGACTAACAGAAAAGTTTTGAGCATGAGCTTTCGTGAGCATAGCATCTGATGAAGTGAGTCTGTGCTCACGAAAGCTCATGCTCAAAACTTTTCTGTTAGTCTATAAGGTGTCACAGAATCCTTGGTTGCTGCAACAGAAGATAGTATCTTTTTAGATGACCATCTCACCAACCTTGTCATTTTTGTAAAATGTAAGTTCCAGGCTTCACCTAAAAGAAGAGGGTAGCAGACAAACCTTATACTTATGTCGTGTTTTTGCTTAAAGCTAAGAATTTACTGATCATATCTGAAAATAAAACAAACATTCTAGTCACTGAATAAAAACACATTTAACAAAGTTGAACTGAGGCCATGATTATTTAACAAAGGTAAACTGAGGCCAAGAATGATGTATTTTAGAAAGCAAACATTCAGATTTCAATTAACTTCAGTTAAGGTTGTGATCACAATATATTTTAGTTTAAAAGGTCTGTCTCAAGGGGACATAAAAATCAGATTGTTTGCCCTATGTGCAACAAATTTACCAAACAGAAGTATATCCGCATTGCTTTGTGATGCGAGCTTGCAGTTCCTTGTTACGCAGTGCATCCACATGTCTCTGCATTGCATTCCAAGAAAATCTCACAGCACGATGATTTTGCCCCTTACCCCTATATTTATGTTCTACTTTTTCTTGCAGTGTATTCAGCAGAGATGTGTAGTAGAACCTCTAGGAATTTTGAGACATGAAGTCAAACTCATGTGGTTCCTCTCTTGGCTTCCCATAATGCATCTCTGTTTTGTCAGTGCTGTTTTTGATCTTCTGTGAAGCATCAGAAAGGATCCGCTGAATTTCACTATCATGGCAGTCATTAATAAGACCAGAAACACAGAGCTGTATTAGCAGTTACACAGCTGAATGGATTTGGATGCTGTAGGAATATGCCTATTAGAGGAGGAAATCAATAGTCACTTCTATAGGGCATTTATCTGAAGCAGTTTTACTCAGTGGATTGCAGCTTCTGGGCTTGGTCAGCTCAGGGTGACCAGCAGAAGAGAGTAGAAATTAAGCTGACAAAAAGCTATTTTCCTAGAAAGGAGCATGGAACTCACCTTGGAGCTGCAGCAGCAGGACACCAACATGAGCTTCCCTCAGCCTGGAGAATCACAGCAATTTGGGACTTGAAGGGACCTTGATAGGTCATCTAGTCCAGACCCCACACTCAGGCTTTTTTTATGCTACACATAGCAGTCAACTGCTGATATGCAATTTTAACTGCTGATTGCGTAGCTAAAATCAACTTAGACGTCAATTGCTATGGCTATATCCATGGAAGAAGGTTGACTGGTGTGTTTCTCCCGTCAACCTTCCTTAAACCTCACCATTTGTGAGGAGTTCCAGGGTCAACCCCGAAAAGCGCCATTTCACAAATGCACAAAAGAAAACCATGGAAGAACAACCCTGAGCAGGTCGCTCTTCCATGAGAGTGTGGAAGTGGGCTCAGAGAGAACTAAAGTATCATCTAGACCCTCTCTGAAGGCTGCCTGTCTAACCCACTCATAAAAACATCCAGTGATGGAGATTCCCCAATTTCCCTAGATCATTTGTTGCAGTGCATAACCACGCTGAGAGTTAAGAGGTTTTTCTGGTGACGTCCAACATGCTAGCCACATAGGCTAGAAGTATGTAGCCATCACCATTTTGAAGCTTGCCATCAATCAACAGCTAATGAATTTGGTATTAGTGGGTTAATTGTCTCTCCTGAAGGTCTGTAATGCTACTAAGGGAGTCCTGCTGTGCCAGGTCACAAACTGGTGCAGTACAAGAGAGGTTACTCACAGTTTTGCATGGATAGGGTTCTTGAACTGTATAGGAGATATGTGCCCAGTTCTTTACCCTCCACACCAGATATGAGACTTTATGAACAGACAAGAGGACTTCTCCATGGTGGTGAAAGGCCTGGTCGACCACAGTGGAAGGTTCACAAATACTAGAGTGCTATGATCTGGAAAGGTCCATTATGCCGAAAGTCATTTGAAACTCTTGTCTGTTTTTTGGAGCGAGCAAGAGTTGTTGCTTTCCATTCCACACTGAACATCAAAATTGGAGTTATCCTGGGAGACAAACATACTCTGCTTCCCTGGCTTATGAAGCCTTTTACTAGACATTTGGATAGGAAAAAACTATTTGCCTCTACCCTTATGAGCTGCAGAGTGACAGTGAGTGTGCATTATGAAGATGGGAAAGAAGTTGGAGGATGCCTCCTGACAAGAGTGGATGTTTGTCATAATAAGTGTTTGTGATATTTTGAAAACATCTGTGAGATCAATGAAATAAAATAGCAGGTGGGGGAAGGGGGAGGGGTAGATAGTTATGAGTAATTAATGTACTGTAAACAAGTAAAATGACTGAAATGTGTTGATATATTTAATTAGGAACTGATTCCACCACAAAGGATGTTAAGTAATGAATAAGCAGAGATACAGCTTAATTAAGTTTTGTGGCCAAGCTGTAACAAAGCTTTTTATTGTATTAATATTGTTAAATTACACTTCTTGAATAAAATAAAAACTAAACCAAGATCACAGAGAAAGTTAGACTAATGGAACTAAGGCATGGCCACGCTAGGAAGTGTTCAAACTCCTGTATGCCATGTGCTCAAAAGAGGTAATGTCAAAACAAAAGGCTCTTTAAGGAGAACAAACTGAAGTTTCTACAATATAGGATCCTGTGTAGACAAGCACTCTAACTTTAGATTTTTCAGACCAACAGTGCTTGACTCACAAGCATACAGAACTAGCAGAGTAGAGTGATGTCATCTGGCATAAAGCAGATACAGTATCAAAAAAACTTCTAACCAATTACAGTCACATCATTGAAACAGACAGGCTTCCAGGAGAGAGTTTGTTTTTTTTTTAAATTTTTAGAGCAAAATTTTCAAATGTGAGTGGTTACAGGCAGCACCCTAAATCCATGCCTAGACAAAACACTGTCAACAAAACATAGACCACATTAAAAATTAGGTAAAATGATTTCACATTCTACCTGTCTCGGGGTTCCCCTGCCAGCTTTGGGATAATAGAGCCAAACTTGTCTGCTTTAAAAAAGTGTTTTCCTTTCTTGCTATCTGAACACCCCCCCTACAGAAGCAAAACAGGAAATCAAAACTGATCATACATGGACAACAATGAAACAATTATACTTTAAAAACAAAAAAGCAGTCCAGTAGCACTTTAAAGACCAACAACATAACTTATTAGGTGGTGAGTTTTTGTGGGATAGACCCACTTCTTCAGACCAGAGACATACCAGAACAGAGTCAACATTTAAGGCACAGAGAACCAAAAATAGTTAAAGGCTGACAAATCAGAAGAGCAGAGGGGCGGTAAGAGTCGGGGGGGGTCAACTGTTAGCAGTTGAGTATGACCACTTGAGGCTCACCAAAACACTACAGGACATCCACAATCAAAGAAATTAGCAAGCTTCTATATAAAGCTTTTTTGTTAGGTTTGCTGTACACCGGGAGAAGAGAATGAATTTTGGAGACCTCAGTCGAATTCCTAAGGAATCAATCCCACCCTACAGGATTCAGTCCACTAACTTTAAGGGCTCCTAATGTTGACCTCTGCACTCCAGCTTTTCACAAGGTGTAATACCAAATTTGACCTTGCACAGTTGACCTCAGGATTGTACAGCCAGAGCACTGTGAAACTGGACACTCTTGGCCCTCTAGAAGTGTCCCAATGTGACCACTCTATCTACCACTTTCAGTTTTGCTGCTCTCCAGGAGTGCAGGGAACAGTCCATGAAAATTTGATTGACACACTGGTCAAACATGCAATGAAAATCAAAGCAAGCAGCACACCTCAACAGCAGATCTGGCCATGGTGTCCTGGATGAGCTCCAGCATGAAGCATGCAGGAGATCCAAGACCTCACTGCTGTGCTGGGAAAACTATGAATGAGCAAAAGAAATGCAGACATACATGTCAAGATCTGACAGGGCATGGAGGAAAAAGGACACACCAGGGATGTGCCATGTGAAAATAAAGGTGCTCAGGCAGGTGTACCATAAAACAAACTAATCAAATAGACCTTCGGGGTCATTGTTGAAAACATTCTGCTTCTATGAGCAGCTTCATGTGATTCTAAGGACAGACCCAACCACTGTCTGTGGATACGTGTGAAGAGATTTCTTAGGACGCCTCTGGCATCAGCAAGGAGGTAACGGTGGATGAGGAAGAAGAGGATGACAACAACAATGGTCAGCTAGTGAATGGAGAAGCTGATCTCTGACACCCAGGACCTCTTTATAATGCTGGATCTCATCCCCTCCTCCCAGGATGTTTTGCAGCCAGAACCTGATGGCAGGGAGGGCACCTCTGGCAAGTTCTCATTTTTAATTATGCTACAACTGGGCTGAAGCAATTAGGAATAATCTGAGGTGGCCACTGTAGCTACACAGCCAGTGGCCCCTGGGACAACTTGTTAGTGCTGATCCTCCTTGCACATCTCCATAAAGCTCTCAGATGGGTACTCTTAATTCTTCCAACAAGGTTTCTGAGGAGGCCTTATTCTGACCTCCACAACAGGACACCTTTCCATGCCAAGTCACCAGTAATCAATCCGGTGTCAGGGCACCAGAGAGCAGGGCAGCATAATGACTAGCCCCGTACCCACACTGAGTTAATGTTCATTCTTTATCAACGATTTAGTCTAAGGAAACTAATATTTTTTTTGTAACCTAGAGGAAGCAGGGGAAGGAGCATTAAGCTACAATATGATAGCACAAGCTTCTCTGCCATGCCTGGACCACCACCACCCCACACCTGCCGTGGTCCTGAGCTGCTGGCAGAAGGGAAATTTTCACTGTCCAGCCAAGGAGATGGTGAGGAGTGGTGGGAGAGAGAGAGAGAGACCACACCATGACCAAGAAAGCCAGGCACACGCACTAACCAGCACTGCCACAGCCCTTAGCCCACCTCTCCAACCACCATCCACTTGCAGCGTGCAAAGCTGTAAAAACTGCTTTTGCAACAACAGGCTTGAAACATGTCCCCAGTCTGCACCTTAGCATGGCTGGAAGTGAACTGATCCGAACAGCTCCCTTAAGATGTCTGCGTAGTACTTACTGCACGTAAGGATGCTTAAAAGCCAAAACTGTCTTTCCACAGAACATCCCTGTTGCCTTTCAAAGAGTTTCATTCAGGAGACTTCTTTGTGTGTTGTTAAACTTATCTACAATAAATATATCTCCTTTATGTCTGGCTTTCACTTATGTTTTGTTGCAGTGTGCTCAGCAGCGAGCTCTGACCACTGCCTCCCCTTCCCGCAGCTGTTAGACTGGCACAAATCTGCAGGAGAAATAAACATAAGACGACATGCTCATAGAGCACATGGCTGCTGCCCACGTGAACAGGGCACATTTAAATGTGAGGCGGAGAAGCGAGCTTATCAGAAAGACAAGAGTGCATTGCGTGAGGCGAAGCGAGAGCTCAGAGTTTAAACTGAGACTCAGGAGGAGATGTTGCGGCTGATGAGGCAGCAAACAGTGCTCCCGTAGTCGCTGGTGCAGGAGCACAGAAACCCCACTGTACCCATGCTTAACCACACGCCTTCCTCACTATGTTCCCTATTTTCCCCCCCATCAGTACCCCAGAATGTGGGTGGAGGGAAGTCAAGGGCAGCCTTGCATTCCACTCCCATTGACACTTCTGAGAGCAGAAAACAAAACTTCCCCCACCAGTGGCAGAAAAAATGCCCTTGCTAACCCACCCCTGAATCCTCTGCCATGAACTTTTAATGTCCCCTAAATAAAAATGATTACACTCAAAAAAAAAAAAAAAAACGCATCTTTATTGCTTGTGTTGCCCCACATGTGGGGGGTGGGGCAGGAGCGTGTTACAGGTTTTACAGGCAAGCACACATCAGTCAGAGGATAAATCCTTAGGAGCAACAGACATGACTGGCACATCGTTGCCTGGTCATTGATGAAGCTGTTTTTCAAAAGACTCCCATTGCCCCTCCACTGTACTCTCCCCTGGTGTCTGGCTGCTCACAAGTACTGAACAGGTCATCTGCCTCTGCTCTCCAGCCAGACATAAGTTTTCCCCCTTGCTCTCACATTAATTATGAATCATGCAGCAGGCTGCCACCATGACGGCAACGTGGCTGAGTCAAGAAGCTGCTGAACCTGCCTTTAAAATGCCCAAATGCACAGTCTATTACCATTCTGCACTTGCACAGCCTGTAATTCAACTGCTCCTTCCTGCAGACCAGACTGCCAATATAAGGCTTCATGAGCTAAGGGAACAAGGGGTAAGCTGGTCACCCAAGATCACTCCTGGCATCTCCACGTCTCCAATAGTGATGTTCTGGTTTGGAAAGAAAGTCCCATTCTGCAGCTTTCTACACAAACCACATCTCCCAAGGGTGCACATGTCATGCACCTTTCCTGACCAACATACGTGGATGTCAGTGAAACGATCCTTGTGATCCACCACAGCCTGCAACACCATGGAGAAGTACCCTTTGTAGTTTATGTACTCTGTAGCAAGGTGGTCTGGTGCCAAGATAGGGATGCACATTCCATCTATCGCCCTGCCATACCTGGGGAATCCCATCGCAGCAAAATCATCTGTTATGTCCTGCACATTTCCCAGAGTCGCTGTCTTTTGTAGCGGAAGGGTATTCACTGCTTTGGCTACCTGGATCACAGAAGCCCGCACTGTAGATTGGCCCACTCCCAACTGATCGCCCAGTGACCCAGAGCTGTCTGGCATTACAAGCTTCCACAGGCTACTGCCACTTACTTCTGAACTGAAAGAGTAAGTCTCATTTTGGTATCACAGCACTTCAGCAGAACTGGCACCCCAATGTGTACAAAGCATCAAATGCAACCAGCATCTCCCCTTCCTACTCTCCAGTGTCTCAAATTCATGTATGTCTGTCTTTTCAATCCTTCTCATGGCTGCTTAGGCTCTGCACATACTGTAGCACAATACATGAGGTGCTCATAATACTTGTTACAACCACATATATGGATATGAAAAAATAGTGTGAAAACACTTTTTGCCATTGCTTTGCAAGAAGAGGAGGAGACAACATGTGCACTATGGAAGGCTGACACCACACATCCAAAACCACCTGAGACACTGGGATAGAAACTCGCAATGCAACAAGGTGACAGTAGCTGTGGGATAGGTACCTACAGTGCAATGCTGACAAAGTTGAAGCTGGCCATGCTAATAGGGACACACTCCACCAACTTTATGTGCCAGTGTGGACATGCACCCTCAACTTTGTAAAAGCAGGAAATAGAAAATCAACCTGAACAAATCTGACCTAATTTTGTGATGCAGACATACCCCCAATCAATAATTACACCAGTATATGGAGAAGAGGAGACAGTAACTTTTATGAATATAGTATGTTCTTAGTTTATCCATTAAATATTGTTAAGAATAGGGGCGGATACAAACAGCAAGCACGAAATAAAAGAAAGGTCAGAAATAAGATAGCTCTGGGCAAAGAGTTTGAAGGGGATTAAGGGAACAATGGCTGAGACAGTTATAGGGAAGAGCTTTTTCCAGGCACCTGGTGAAGTTACACAGCTAATTTGATAAGGCTGACAGCCAGAGATCAAAATGACACTACACAATTAAGAAAAAAAAAATTCTCTTCTGAGAAGGAAGTGTGTTCAGTTGTCAGGGTCTATTGTTATGTACCTTCAGATGAATAAGCGTGGTTCTTCTGTGAAAGTGGTTTGAATTCATTTTAACTAGCTGAGGGTCTCAAAAATCTTTGGAGGAAGTTTTTTGCAACCAGTACAGTTGAGTCTATCATCAAGAAACCAGCTGCAAGCCACAGATCTAAGACCAGCTGAACCAGGGGATTTCACCCTTGAGAGAAGTGAAGCCAGTTGTCTGCCAAGTTGTCTTGTGAGGGTAGGAAAGGGGATTCACCTAGTTCCCACGTCACAATTTACTTCTTCCTTCATTCCCCTCAGCTGCTAATACACAGAAATGCGTTTCTGGAAAGGCCTGGGGAGGGCCTCAGGCAGTTAGTCTCAAGTGCGCCGAACCGTTGGCAGTGGGTCTCCTCACCCTCATCGGCAGGCATGTCCAGATTATCAGAATGTTAAGAGATTTAAGGGTTTTTTTGGAAGTATCTTATGGGAAAGAACTGTTGCAATCACCAAAATGGACAACTGCAAACTAGTTACTGAAGCACCAATGAGAGATTGAGAAATCTGCCTACTGGATGTGTATTCTAGTCATTCCCAACATTTAATATGTGAAATAGTTTGTTTTGTCAATCCACACAGATTATTACATGATATCATAATTTGTGTTATGTTGGGGGGGGCGGAAAAGAAAAGGAATGGCCCCATTTTATATGGTTTTTCTTATGCAGCTAACTAGTGAATAATGGATACAACACCACAGCTCAAGCATACTAATTCACTGCAACAGAACAGAAAGACGCCTGATTATTGTGACCATACCGGAATCATGTCCAACTCTGATCATATGGACACACATCTCAGTTCCTAATACACAGACATTGTTCTGATAGTGCCCTAAACACCTTGCTTTCTCATTGCTTTGTGTAATCAAATGACACTGCACATCGGGTACAGTAGATCTGCACAAGTTACTGCTGAACAGGCAGGGCATATTATAGTCATTTTACACACATTTTATTTGCATTTTGCTTATATTACAGATCACTTTAAACAGGGCAAGAAAGGCAGACTGGAAACCAGCAGATGATGTAATTAACACAAGCTACCTCAGGACTTCCCAGAGGGCTGACATGAAGCCTACACTAGCACGGCCACCTTGCTACTGCCATTGGGGCTGCACAACTGGCAACAACTCTAGGAAGCGCAAAAATCTCTGCACAGGTAACTGCACTTCCTGCAATGGAGTTGCACCACCAGACAAGTCTACAGGGTGACAAAACCTTAATGTAGCAACTGAATCAGGACGTGTCGTTAACACCTTCGCAAAAGTCTTAATCAGACAAAAATAATATAAAAAAAATATGAAGTGAGTCATGTGAAGGTAAATGCTGATCTAGTCTAGCACGTGCTACCCCTTCTAAAAATGTTTTATATTTGAATTTATATTTGGATTCAGGATCCAACAGAAAAACGAAGATTTTAGTTTTGTCAGATCACTCATCCAACTATAAAGTTTGGTTTGACACATTTTTGTAAACATCTACTATTAACTATATGCCTCTTGAAATGCAACCTCAGACTCATAGTTCATTGACTGCTTACAACCATCTATGTCTACAGTACAGGCACTGAAGTGACAGCTATAGCATTGTAGCCATGCTGCTGCAGCACTATAGTGTGAACACTTCCTACAATAAGAGGAGTTTTTTCCCCATCAGTGTAGAAACTACACATCTCCAAGGAAAGGGAAAGGCACCAAGATTGACAGAAGCACCCTTCCTCCATTGACTTAAATGCATCTGTACCAGAGATTAGGTCACACAACTACAGTGCTCAGGCCTGTGAATTTCTGATGCCAGCAAGGACTGTAGCTGTTTCAACCTATGTTGTCACTGGTTGAATGAAGTCAGAGTAGGAATTCAGGAAGCTGGAGGAATGGGGAGAAAACCATCCCTTGATTCCTCTAGTTACTAGTGGTTTTGACTGCCTCATGTCATTACAAGCACACAGGATATTAAAGTCAGGACAATTTTTAAACTCAAGTGCCTGAAGTTAGGTACTACGGTTTTCAGAACTGTTGAGGGCCTTCAGTTTTTCAGTGAGATCTGATTTAAAATCACTGACAGCAGCAACACACTGACAGCAGTGACTTGTCAGGAGGAGTTTATTACAGCTATTTATTTCTCAGCTCTATTAAAAAAAAAATGATGCTATTAGTTATACAGGACAAAACAGAGTACTCACGCTGTGAATAAAGCAGTATCTGAAATTCCAGAAGAGCACAAGTAAAGAGCTGAACCACATTTTCCACGCCAAGCAATTCAAAAACTTCTTTAACTGGAAAATCAAATAATGGCAGTTCACTGGTGCTGGGTCTCTGGCAGATAATTGGTCCATAAACACCTGAAAATTTTAAGGATCTCCCTGCCGGAGGAAGAGGAACCTCATAGAGAATATTGTAGATGTAGCTCTCTAAAGGTAAGGGTGGTGGCTGAGGAGAAGTTACAGCTTGATGAAGTTGCTCTAGTACTTTCTTACAAGCCTTCATAAAAGACATCGGAGTAATCAAACAAATGCACTTAGAGACGTACAGTGTGTCTCTGCTAATATCATAGGAGTTAAAACGCTGTAGCTTTGATACAGAAGTTCCGTTACAGTCTTCCATGCTGCTACAGCTGTCTTTATCATTTGTGGGTGGAGTATGCAGAATGTCATATTCAGCATTGTGCATGTGATATAATGTCTGCATTGCACTACAGATTTGCTTGCTGGTAACTTCCTCATAAAACGTGAGAGAAAAACCATATGTCCGCGAGCCGTCTTCACGGGTGATTATAAACGAATGGAACTGAGGGTCTCTGGAATCAGCTTGGGTCTTGAAAGCAAGCCCTTTAGGCATACACAGCTACAAAAGGGAACAAAAGTTAAATTCTAAATTACATTTTGCTTTTTGTTTCAAAATTTTTGGCAACAGGCAGTATTTGACAATCATGAAGACTGACGTTACATTTTTTCTCTCTCAATAGATTCTGTAAGACATAATCTTAGGGAGTTTCAAACACAAACAGCATGTTAAAATTAAGAGTTACTACACAGAACAAAGGTATGCAGTATAATGCCCACTTCAGATTTTCACTGAATATCACTGTCACTGACTTCACTGGGAACAGAATTACACTCTAAACAAACAATGGAAGGAAAAAAACCTGGTTTTGATCATGAATGTTGCTTTTAAAAGAAGAACATCTGTTTAATGTAAAACACTGCAAAAATGTAAGGTAAGAACTTACATCTATTTCTTTTTCAGGGAATGGAATGCAAGTGGAACATTTAATCATACACCACAAAAAGGAATAATTTTCCCCTCACTTCCACGTCAGCCATTTTCTGGCATCCTGCAGAGTAAGGGGTAAAAATGATTCACCGTGACTCCTGCCTCAGCAGAGATACTAAATGACCTCCCGAGGTCTGTTCTGGCCCTAAAATTGCATGATAATATGAAAATAATAAGTTATTTTTATACTCCCCAAGAACAAAGTCAAGTGGGAATTGTTTCATCTGAACGGTAAAACTGACAATTAGATTTTTAACTTTTTATTTTTCCACCAAAAAAGATAGTTTCTTGAAGAATCTAGCCACAGATTTATTTTTAAAAACACTACAGGAAAGGGAGAATTAGTCTTAAAAACACAACAGAAATAAAGAGTTCTTAGTGTCCTACTGACCATTCCCACTGCATCCTGGTCAAAAGGATTCCATTCTACATTCTCAGGATAACGAGCAAGAACTTTGGATTTAAATGTGCGTCTTAATGGAGTCTGTTCAAAATTTTCACCTGAAAAAGTAAGAGGAAAAATACCAAGTAAATCATTTCAGTCCCTTTCCAAGCTCTTTCACACAAGGTCAGAATGCAAAATGTCAGTAGGCAAACATGAAGATAAGTGAATTAAGTACAGACATTTCCTTTAAGAGAAACAGAAAATGCAGGATAGTTAGCATGTAATTAGACTGAAAAGCAGTAGCACTGGTAATATTTATAAACAATTATTTATCTGTGCTTTTCGTGAAATATGAATGTGCTGGACTCAATCTACAGTTACTGGTTTGTCTGTTTCTTAGCAGCAGCTGCAGGCACTGCATTCAGGGTTATGTCTAATTCTGTATGAAGCAGAGCAATAGAATACATTGCAGAACAGTCTGAACGGTATTACCCATGAAAAGCACAAATAGACAAGAGATGCAAAGATGAAGGTAAGAGCTTAAGACAGAGCTTTAGACAGACACACAACTGACATTGCTTAAAAATCTCTCTACATTTTCTTCTGATTCTGGAAATCCACCCCCTACTACAAAAGGGTCAGCTGAAAAGATAGAGAATCTAGGAAATTAAGAGGTCAAAGGGCACAAAAAGTGCCAGCAAGGAAAAGATACTGAAAGAGCTAGAGAATCTGTGCTGGTTTTCTTTTCTTTTTCCTTTTACCTTCTACTGCACTTGAAATGAAACAGCCGGCACCATCTCGGGTTTTAGAGGCCTGTATATACTGGCATAGTGCTATATAATAAATAAAAACAACACTGCATTACAATTTAATAATGTGAACTATTCAGTAGTTATATAGAAGTTACCATATTTCACACAAAAATCAGCCTGCACAATAGATTTAATTCCAATTTTCCTAACACACACTTCTTATGCATATTAATAGCTATAAAACAGTGGAGTATTAATAAGCTGGCCACCAGAAATGTCATTAATAAACATACTTCAGAGCGCAGTAAATTTTGCACAATAGTTTTCTATCAACACAATATCACTGCAGCGGTAATCAACTACATGTTAAACTAATGCCTTCTTTAAAAGCCTTACTCTAAAATTTCCTTGAGAGAGACAGTGAAATTCACTCCACATTTGGGCCCAGCCTGAGGCCTATACCCCACCTAAAAGCTACACCCTGAAAAGGGTATTTAAGTGAGATTTAAGAGGTGTCCAGGCATGAGGCTGACTTTTCCCACAGAGTAATGGGAGGCCTCATTGGGTGAATATTGTGGGGTCAATTTAATTTCCAGAAAATAAAATTCAACCATTAGGAGTGTTGCTGTTTTAGGTCACTTCACCAACTACATAGTTTAGTACTTGTTTAAAAAAAAAAAAAAAAAAAAAAAAAAATTAAAAAAGCAAACAAAACTTGCCTCCCAAAATAACCTTTGCTTTCTTACTAGAATGCCGCTAGCAAGCATGCCGTTGGTGACAGCTGCAGTAACAATTGGGCAGAATTACATGAAATTGCATACTTTAAATAAAACCAGAGATTTCAGCAACACCTGCAAAAGTGAGGGAAAAAACCAAACAAACCAAAACACATGCTTTTCTACCCCTCATTTATTATCTTGTACATAATAATTAAGTAGCAAAGGAAGCTGATTTGGAATTTGTTTGGTTTGTTCTGTCCTTCTACGGTTACACTTCAAATTACACTCCTGTACTAACATTAGGTTAAGCAAAATGCCCCATACTCCCAAATATGGTTTTCTGATGGGACACTGCAGCAAACCCTACCACTTCTTTGTCTACAAGGAAGGGGCATGGTAATGAGCGAGCTGGGAAGATGCTAATGAGGCGCTGCCATGAATATGCATACAATACAACAGCTATGTAAGTGTGAATACACCTACATAAAAACAGTAACTTATTTCAACATTTTGAATGAGATAGATGAGTCTGAGACCCAGCAGCTCATTGTACTGTGCCCCTTTTACGAAATTTCATGCCCCCAAGGGGGCTCATCTTCCCCCCACCAACACTTTGCACACCCATCTTAGACAATCCCTAACAAGACCTCCAATTCAGGAAATCACTTAAAACCATCTTTAAAGGCTGCACTTAACCCAGATTTTTTCCTAAATCAGAACTTAACAGAGGTCATACAAGATCAGAAGCATTTAAACCCCCCATATTTAAAAAAAAAAACACCCCAATTTTCATTTTTAATGCACGAATCCACCTTGTTTTGTAAATACAGCCGATTGATTGCCACAGAGCCTTTTCTAGCTGTTTGTAATTATGTATATCTTTATACAGTACTGAAGCTATATCTATTTACTGTGTAAGATTCTACTTAGGAAATTTTGAGACCAATTAATAGGGACAGTTTGGTATAAAAAACTAGGACCCTCTGAAGTGTAACTGACCATTTGGAGGGTCAGACAACAGCAACATTTATGAAATAATTTAAAATGAAGTTATTCCAAGATAGGTGACACCAACAGCCTAGATACGAGCTACCTACCACTAGGTCAAAAATGGACAAAAAAATTAATGATATTCCATTCATACAACCAAGATCTCTCAACTTTCACACCAACTACACAAGAAAAACCCCAAACACCTCTGTAGGACAGGCTTTTAAAAATAAGTCTGGAAGAGATTTAAAACATTTGGGCTCCAGTTACACTAGTGGGTTCTGTTGAAAAACTGGTGAAATGCCCACACACAAGATAAATTTTGTTGACAGTTCATCAACAAAACTCAGCACTTTCACTGGCAGCATTCTGTTTCTCAGCCACAAGGCATAACACTGCTGTCAACAGATTCTGTCAACAAAAACCTCTGTGTGAACGCTCTGGGCACCCAGAACAAGAAGCACCCCATCTGCTGTGCTTCTGGGTGCCTGTCTTGTCGAGAAAGCAGCCGGGCAGTCCAGCCACTCCATCAGAGCGGAGTGCTCCTCCGATTGGCTTGTGTGTGTGGCTGCACTCTGTTGGCAGAAGTTTTGTTGGGAAATCTCTTCCAACAGTTGGCAGGTCACTGTAGTGTAAACGTAACCCTACAGTTTTATATGCTTATGTCTGCCTAGAATCATATGTCATTTTTAATAAGTTCAGAAGAAGATAGGCATTTACTTATTTTTCTTCTTCCATGGTATTTCGACAGAAGAAAACAATTGCATGCCAACTCCTCTCCTACATTCTGAAGCCACCAACCGCAATCTTCAGTTTGTCACCACCACGAATAGCAGCAGATGTTTAAAAGAAAAAACACACACAAACATTCCCTGGGCTAGGAACCTTCTTTAACAGGACATTTCATTACAATGAACAGTTTCAAAATGTGCCTGTACCAAGATCATTTTGTATCTGCAGGAAAAAGTAGCATTGTGATATCGCTGATAGGCAGCTGTCTAAAATATATTTAATGAAGAAGGGAAAGTCTGAATCTCCAATATAGGTGAAATCAGAGACTATTATAGATCTGGCTGTAAGTTAAAAATCTTAAAATGATACTTGTGATGTTCAGGCAAAAATACAGACTTAAACCCCTGGGCATCAGAGAGTTTTTTAAGGCTTTTAAACCAATACACACTCCCAAGTGAAAAAGTAAAAGTAAAACTCACACGATATTCTGCAGAGTTAGCACAAATCAAACTAGCTCACATGTATAAACAGACAGAAGACCTCTAGCCCCTTAGAGACTAATGGATGTATTAGAGTATAAGCTTTCGTGGCTAAAATGCACTTAATCAGATGGACTGAAGTGGAAATACAAAGGCAGGTATATATATGTGAGAAAATCACTGCAAAAAGAAAGACATTACTATCCTCTGTAAATTAGGGTGATCGCAGCCATTCAATGTAACTGATGGGGAGACGTCAACGTCCATCAAGAGCAAGTTGCCACAGAGAGGATGTAAAGTGGAGAGCCTTATTACTCTTCCCATCCTCTGACACTGTACTCTTCTTGTTCGATAAACATACTTGCATAGCCTCTTAAACTAGACTGCACAACCTTAGTGTAGGCCTGCCTGACATGGAAAGTCTCTATAATCTCCTCCTCTCCCCAGAATCATTTGCAGACACTGACAGAATCTCGAGATTTCAATTAAGAACATAAGAACCTAAGAATGTCCATAATGGGTCAGACCAAAGGTCCATCTAGCACAGTATCCTGTCTTCCAACAGCGGCCAATGCCAGATGCCCCAAAGAGAATGAACAGAACATGTAATCATCAAGTAATCGCTCCACTGTCACTCATTTCCAGCTTCTGACAAATAGAGGCTAGGGACACCACTCCAACCTATCCTGGCTTATACCCCTTGGTGGACCTAACCTCCATGAATTTATGTAGGTTTTTTTTTGTTTTCGTTTTTTTAAAAAACAAAACAAAACAAAACAAAACACTGTTGAAGTCCTGGTCTTCACAACATCCTCTGGCAAGGAGCTCCACAGGCTAACTGTGCATTGCATGAAGAAATACCTCTTTTTGTTGGATTTAACCCTGCTATTTATTAATTTTACTTGGTGACCCATAGTTCTTCTTAGCCATGTAAAATCCTATTTAATGGAGTTAACCCATTAAATGGGGGGAGGGGGCTGCTCCAGCCTGGAGCAGCCTCCCCAACGAACACCCCACAGGCCACCACAGACAGGGGCTGCTCTGGACATGCTGGACTCCCCCTACATGTGGTGGCCCTGTGGGAATGGAGCAATCCCCCTCCCATGTTGGGTGTGGGAGCTACTCCAGCCCTTACCAGTTAACCATACCCAGTAAACCTCATCCATTTAGATGAGGCTTACCACTTAATCATTACCATCTCTAGTACTTATTTTACTGGAACAAGTAAAGAACTTTTCCTTATTCGCTTTCTCCATACTTGTCATGATTTTATAGATCTCTATCACAGCCCCCCTTAGTGTCCTCTTCTCTAAGATGAAAAGTCCCTGTCTTTTAAAATCTCTCTTCTTATGGCGCCCCTTCGAAATCCCATATACTTTCTGTTGCCATCCCCATCTGTAATGCTGTTTAGGATACATATCACAGAAAAGGTCAAATATCAACTTAAACCAACAAAGCATTCAAGTTCAATACTGTGCTGGCTAAACTGATCCACTTCACAGCTGCTGTTCAATCCCTCCGTCCTGACTGAGCTTTAAATAAACTCAACTGATGAGCTGTCTTAAGGCAAGTCTGCAGTTATAAAAGCTGCACCAGGGCAGCTGTGCCACTGCAGTGCTTTAATAATGACACTAAACTGACAAAGTAGAGCTCTCCTATCAGCACAGTTAAAACACCAACCAACAGGGATGGTATTCCTGATGGCTTGTAATCCGTCTTCGTGTGGAATATTAGTACAGAGCCTCTACATCCATGGTGGCAAGGATAATGATGTCAGGAACTTTTCCGATGTTTTGATTCTGTTAATGACTTAAAAGTCTGTGTCTTAGTGAAGAGGAATTTTCACAACAATCTTGAAAGAGAAGCTGCTGAACTCTTGCATATTTCAATTTGACACATTAACATGTGGTTTGAACCAGGATGCGATATTGGATACTTGGCTCAATCTAATTCTTGACTCCTCCCCCCTCGCCCTGCTACTTTCTGATTTGTTCACCTTGATAATTTTTTTTCTGATTTGTCAACCTTGATTACTATTTTTGGTTCTCTGTGCCTTAAATATTGAGTCTTTTCTGGTATGGCTATGGTCCGAAGAAGTGGGCCTGTCCCACGAAAGCTCACCTAATAAATTATTTTGTTAGTCTTTAAAGTATAGTTGTCAATGCTGATTTGATGGGGATTCAGCAACATCCTGACCGAGTACGTTCGTCTTCTTTAGGCTGATGGTAAGCCCAAAGTCCTTGCACACTTTGGAGAACCGATCCAGCAGTTTTTGAAGCTGGTCTTCTGTGGGAGACACTACAGCAGCATCGTCTGCAAACAGCATGTCTCTGATGAGGACTTCTCGCACCTTAGACTTAGCTTTCAGCCTTGCAAGGTTAAACAGTTTCCCATCGGATCTTGTGTGCAGCAAGATGCCCTCTGTTGAAGATCCAAAGGCATGCTTCAGGAGGAGTGCGAATAAGATCCCGAACAATGTCGGAGCAAGCACGCATCCTTGTTTGACGCCGCTCCTGATTCTGAAAGCATCCGATAATGCGCCGCCATATTGGATGGTTCCTCTCATGTTTTCGTGGAACGACTGGATCATCTTCAGTAACCGTGGAGGCCTGTCGTTGGACACTGAGCTAAACAGGAGGATCGGAAAAGTGGCCACAACTCTGTCCAGACTCAGCAAGAGAGTGTGGAATAACAACAAGCTGTACACTCACACCAAAATGCAAGGCTACAGAGCCTGCATCCTCAGCACCCTCCTTTATGGCAGCGAGACTTGGACCCTGTATGCCCGCCAGGAAAAGAGGCTGAACGTCTTCCACTGGTGATGCCTCAGGCGCATCCTTGGAGTATCATGGAAGGACAGAGTGACCAACACAGCCGTCCTCGAGCAAGCTGGAATCCCAACCATGCACACCCTCCTCAGGCAGCGCCAACTCCGCTGGCTTGGCCACATCCACAGGATGAACGATGGAAGGATTCCAAAAGACATCCTGTATGGTGAGCTAGCCTCTGGCAAAAGACCTCCCGGACGCCCCCAGTTGCATTACAAAGATGTCTGCAAGAGAGACCTCAGAGAGGTAGACATCGAGCTGGACAACTGGGAAGATCTAGCAGATGACCACAGCAGATGGAGGCAGGGGTTACACAAGGGCCTTCAGAAGGGCGAGTTGAAGATCAGACAGCTAGCAGAGGAGAAGCGAGCTCACAGAAAGCACAATAAGGACTTGCCAGACACCCACTACATCTGCAAGAGATGCAACAAGGACTGTCACTCTTGTGTGGGTCTTCATAGCCACAATAGACGCTGTAAATGAAGTCCTCAATAGAAACTTAAAAGGGCGCGATCCAGTCTATGCAGACTGAAGGATGCCTACTACTTTAAGTCTTTAAAGTGCTACTTTACTGCTTTTTTGTTTTGACAGTACATAGACTAGCACAGCTTTCTCTCTGTTACTAAAATGTTTGTAATTATACACAAAAACTGCCTTTAACAAACAAACACACAAAAACTTACTCCTGCTTGTTGACCTTTTCCACCTTGAGATATTTATAAAAGCCTTTTACTGCTGAGCTACTATTCTTCTACTTACAATGTACAAGACTGTGAAAGCTGCATATGAACATACCCCTAAAAACCAACCTTTGAAGGGTGATGTGAGAGAAAGAAAGCAAAGCTCCATTTTCATTATCTACTGCAACAGCAGCAATTTTTGAGAGGAGTCCTTTAACAATTCAAAAGAAGCGTGTAACAATACAAACATCATGATACACTGATCTTAAAGAACCACTACCAGTGCCACCTTCATTTGTTCACTGGCTCTAGTACAGAGTCTGAGCTGCTCAAAATAATTAGAAAGACAACCAGAAACTCAGCCTATTGATTTTGATTCAATTTGTTGCTTTTCACTATCTGCCAAGCATAATTTCCTTTCTTAAATGGCCATGCTACAAGATATTATTGATCCAGCTCATTCAGTCTTGAAGTATATTTACATTATGTATCCTGTTTTTGAATGAAAAAAATCATACTAGATGTAGCAGGTGATAGAAACATCAAGTTTGTATTTGTACATACGCTTACATCAATCTTAGGTGGCATAAAAACTGGTGACTCCCCTCCAGTGTTCCCTGTAAGCGGACCGCTTGGGTGGCTGCCCAGGAAAGTTTCAGGTGCCACCAAGCTGGTTAACAAAGTGCACACAGTGGGCAGCATGTGTTGCTATTGGTGGTGCACATCCACACGCCTTGGTGCACATAAAATTTATGCAACCTGGGATGGAAAAAAAAATTAGCGGGAACACTACTCCCCACATTAGGGCATCAGATACAGTAAACGCTCTTTTTATGCGGCTTTACACTGTGCAAAACTCATGTTAACATGAGTTTTGCACAATGTGAAGCTGCTGGGCCGTCAGCTTGCCTAGCTTACCACAACTCCAGGCAACCAAGCAGGCTAAGAGCCCCTTCTCCTGCCTTCCCAGAGGAGCGCTAGGCACTGTTCTGGGACAGTAGGGGGAAGGCTTTTAGCTCGCCTAGCTCCCTGCCCCTGCAGGCAGCCAGGTGGGCTAAAAACCCCTTCCCTCTGCCCGGAGCCCCAGGGAAGCGGCAGACGCTGGCGCTACTGGCCCCCCTCCCAGGGCTCCAACCCACCCCCCAAGCCCTCCCCATCTTACACGAAATTCAAGGTACGTGAAGGTTGCATGGAACACAACCCTCACATACCTCAAGGGATTACTGTACTGAAGCAGATTAAATATACAAAACTTTTAAAGGCTGCTCACCTTTGACTAAATATAGTTAAACAAACCAGGTAAGAACACAGCGATTTGCTGGTGGTGTGCAGCAGAAGCAGCAAATAACCCCCCTCACCCTCCACAGTGTTGGCTCAACAGTGCTGGCCAGCACACTGGCGGATAAGGCTCCACCAACTCTCCTCACAGTCCTTCCATGCCCCCTGACTTCTGCATTTCAAAGCCAAGGCCTAGGACAGTGTTCCCTTGTTGCCTGCAAGCTAAGCACTTGGGTGGCCACTTAGGAGAGATTCAAATCCCACCAAGGTGATTAGCAGAGAGCCAACAACGTGTGTCTTCTTGTGGTGGACATCCGCACATACCGTGGGGCACATAATAAAGTTTATTCCAAATGTTTGGAAAAGTTAGAGGGAACATTGGAGAGTCTCCCTCACCCATGCTGTTAGTCTGGCTGCCAGAGAGAATACATCCAAACAATGCACATATTCATTCAACGCAGAGCCAAGCAAATAATAGTCCAAAGTTATAATAAATTAGTGCATGCATTTGAAATTAAGGTGTGTTTTACATTAAGTCTAACCTGCTTCTAAGAAGCTGCAGTGCATGTGTACATGGACATACTTAAAGTGAACAGCAAAGAACTCTCTCTTTACTGCTGTTGTTCTTGGGGTTTTGGGTGAAAACTGCACTATGTGATAGCATGCTGCACAATCAAAAGAGATTATGGGTATCAAGTGACAGCATCAAAATTATTTCCAAAATGCAGACAGACAATGTGGCGTGTGGGGACTTTCAGCTTACAATGAAGGACTTATTCAAAATTCAGCTCTGGGCAAGAATGATAGCGGGAGTCTTGATTCAACCCACACCAGAATTAACAGAACATATAAAAAGATTTAAGAAATTCTTCCCATAAAGTGAAAAAAACTGAAAGCCTGTAAGATTATTTTATCTAATAAACCAATTTATCCAAGCCTATAATCCACAGACGAAGCATTGCTACCGTTGGTTCTCTGAAGGATGCCTACTACTACTACCAGATCCCTAATAATCCCGCAACATTTCAGCTTATATGTTTGGTTCAGTCAGCAAGTCACATTTTAACACGTTGAAAAGCCTCTCTTTTTGTTGTTGGACATCCAACACAACTCTCAGTTGCAAAGTTTAAATCCCTTAAAGCCTATCTTCACCAGTAAATTACATAGTGCTAAAACACTGCCTTGAGGGGTCATAGTAACAGTAGCATGAGTCTACCAGGATCAGCTGGCATGTTAGATGCAACTGCTCCCCACCTCCACTAGCTTCAAAGTCAAGTTGAACACGTTAGTTAAAATGACTCTTCACGGTTGTGTTTTAACCCAATCTAAATGTCTGAAGTCAGGAGAAACCCTCACCAAGAGACACACAGCCAAGCTCAAACCTGCTCCTGAAAGGCTAGCTGGATCCTCTGCTTAATACTTTAGCAGTGTTATTGTGAAAGCTATAAAAAACAGGAAACAGCATCCAAGGCTTGGCAGTAGCTGAAGCAAGAAACGCAACTACTAAACAAGGGCTCTTGGAACAAAAACAAGATTCAACCAAAGTCGCAGCTGCCAGATCCATAAATGAACAGCCATTACAAAGATGGACCAGAGTGGTTCCAAATTCTGACTGGTTTCCTTCCTTCCTTCAACTCTCTCAAACAAAATCACATCTATTCTTCATTCAAAAGCATTTTCCTCCTGCTCTCCCATTCGTCCTGGACATGCTAAAAAACTAATTGTTTTCATTTTTACCCGAGAACGCTCACTTTCCATGCTTGCAGTTACTCCTCCTTTAAGGAAATCATTAAATCTAATCAATGTTGAACTGAAAACAATATATCAAGCCACTTAAATTAAGTACTGGCTGGGATTTAGGCTTCTTTCAAAAACTTCATCCTTAACCCTCAGGACAACTACAACATATAAGATATATTAGAATATTTTCTTAAGAACCACAGGTACCCATTTTATTATATGAGCATTGGTTTTGTTACTGAATATTAAGGTCTCAGCCACTGGCACTGACCTGTCACTTAGGCAGGATTCGTAACTCAGAATCTTTGTGACAAATCATCCTGAAATCTATGAGTCTCATATCTGTAAACGTATACCTGAGGATTTTTCCATGCTAGTGACTAACAGTAATACTGTGACCCACCAATGTCATTTAACCATGACCAAACAATCCGGCCTTAAAAAGGTAGCTTTTATCCTCTGTGCAGCCAACAGGGGTGCTAATTTGTGGTACAGATACCTGCCTACTAGGAAACTGACTAAATATTGGTCTGTGTTTTTGAGGCCACAGTTAAGGTTTTCTGCTATAGTGCAGTCCAAAGAAATGATTTCAAACTCAAACGCTAACCGATCAGTTTGTTTCTCTTGGAAAAGTGAAAAGAACTGCAGTTAATATGGCAGGTAGGCTCTTCCTTTTCCCTCTATTTCATTATCTTAGGTTGTGTCAGCTAAGCAACCCTGTTGGGAACATGGGAACAGATTTCCTGCCCCCTTCCTGCCCCCCATGGTGACACGTATTACAGAGCTTTAAGAAAAAAGCAACACACCACTTAAATAGCCATCGATTTCAGCGCACAGTAAGGAATTTTCTGTTGCAATCTCTTCCTGTCCACCTGCCTAACAAGCAGGCAAATAAATGGCGGCTTTCATGGAAGAAACATCATGGAGCTGCAGGATATTTGGCACAATTGCATCAAGTCCAAATAATTGGACTTCTTTTTTTTATAAAGCATTAAAAAAATTAAGTTTGTCATAAGTTTCAGTACTTTCCCAGTAGAGCATAAAAACAAAACAGAAATCTAGTTTCCAATATACCCACACTAGTTACACACACGTCTGACAAAACGGGTCTTTGCCCATGAAAACTTATGCTCCAAAAAATCTGTTAGTCTATAAGGTGCCACAGGATTTCTCATTGTTTTTGCAGATACAGACTAACACGGCTACCCACCACCCCCATCCTGCCACCCCCAATATGAGGTAAGATAAAGGGACTTTGGGAGCTCTCAACCAACTGGCAGTTCCTGAAGAAGAGAAACATGTCTCCTCCCAAGAAAAAAAACTCTTGCCTGGAAGGGAGGGAAGCCCTCAAGGGACCAGATAAGGGAAATACAGGTGCAGATAACACAAACTGTAACATCCGCCACCTACTCATCCCAGACATGCAGACGCAGTAATCCCTCGAAATGCACGATTTCAAGTTGGGCTTAACTGCCATTAACGAGTGTTAAGCCCAACTCAAAATCCCACTGCACCCAGCTCTGGGTCAATCCCCTGCAGCCCCGTGTGGCCCCGTTTCAGCCCCTCCACCCCGCATGGCTCCAGCTCACACCCCTCGCTGCGCAGCCCCAGCTCAACTCCCCACAGGGCTGCAAGCCCTGGCTCAACTCCACTCCCTCCCCCTGCTGCAGCCCTAACCCACACCAGGCTTAGCCCCCCCCATTCCCCCTTTCCACAGTCCCAACCTGCCAACTATTCCTGACTGCCCCTGCGACCCTAGGATTCACTTTTCAAAAGGAGATCCAGGTGCTCCTGCTGCTCTCCAGCTGCAGAACATGTGTTCTGCCAGGGGAAAAAACCGCCCCCCAGACTTACACAAAATTCAAGTTATGTGCAGGTTGCATTCCCACACACCCTCTCATAACTGGAGTGACTACTGTACACCTACCAACCTAAGAAAAGCCTGAGCAAGTAGAACATCTTTGGAGAACTTCAGGCAGGTCATCAAACTTCACCTTAGTTGCAGCAAAGTTGGAAATATTCTACAATCAAGAGCGCCCAGTGTTAATGTCCCATCTCTAGGTTCCAACGCAAAGAAAAGCTACAGTTGCTGAGCAATCTTATCCAAGTCAGTCCAGCTTATTTGCCATGCAGCACAGACAGCCAAAGCAGGTCAGTTTCACTTCAATACATAAATAGGGAAGTGGAAGTGCTCTTGGTTAAGAGAAGAGTACTTTTCCTTTAATTAGTCAATCACAAGGTTACATAATGCCCCCAAGAATTATTTCTCAGGAAAGTCACTGAATTACATGACTTTAGAAAAATCTGAAAAGGTGTCTAGTTTTGATACTAGAAGAAAAATCAGGTATTCTGGTCCTGTATCTCTCTTGGGCTGCTTCTACACTCAGTCCCTCCCGTCTGAGGTGGCATGGTAATGAGGCAATTTGAAGCAGGCTAATGAGGCACTAATGTGCATATTCAGTGCCACATTAACGTAATGACAGCTGCAGAAATTTCAAAGTGTAGACTTCAAAACACAGACTGACAGTGAAGATGGGGGCAGCTTCGAAATAAGCACCTCGCTTCCACATTCCCTTACTCTGACCTAGTTCTGTGGGAGTGAGGGAATGTCAAAGTGGGGTGCTTATTTCAAAACCGGCCTCATCTTCACTGTCAATCTGCAATTCAAAGTTAGCAGCTTCGAAATTCATGCATCCACCATTATGCTAAGGAAGGAAGTGCTGAATATGCATGTTAGCGCCTCTTTAGCCTGCTTCGAATTGCCTCATTACTACGCCACCTCTGACGGGCGAGGGCGAATGTAGAAGCAGCTCTAGAAAGGCTTGGTCCAAGCAGAGGACTGGGAGCCAGGAACAGCCGAATTTTAATATGAACTAACATTGACATCTCCGTCTGGCCTTGACTAAATCAATTTATCTCAAACTATCTTGCTTGTGCAATGAAATAAAGGTGTCTCTGCCCTCAAAGGGCTGTTTGTAAGGATGAGCGTTTGGAAAATGCTTTTAAGGAGCAAACACATTAAAACAACACACCAAATATTAATAATTACACTGCTCCCCACCTCACTTCTTCTCAAGCACATGACAAGTCAAAGCTTCTCATGAGAATCTATCATTCTCTGGGTAAGAGCTACAACAATTACTCCCATGAAGAGCTAACAGACTGTGCACTAGCCCCCCGGCCCCCTCCCCCTGCAGCTGTACCTGTTCCGGAGCAGATGGTATACTGTAATGTCAGGCACAATCGCAGATGCCAGGAACACAGTTACATGGTGCAGAAGAGTGCATGGATTGCAATGCTGCTGCAATAATCTTAACGGGTTTTAAAGCCATTTCAAATTCTGGGGAAAAAGTTAAGCAGTGTACATCTGGCCTAGACAGAAGTGCATATGGCAGCCAACACGGATAGTAACTCATTTCCTATAGCTCCTAACTTCCCAGAATCATGCCTCGTACTACAGATAGATGTGAAGACAAAGGGATCACATTTTCTAAAAACACCTGAAGTGACTTAGGAACCTATGTCCCACTTATAAAAGTTAAAAGTTACCAAGGTGTCTATGAACTTAAAATCCAGGGACTTCCCAGGAGACTTAGCTCTCTAGTCACTCTAGCACTTTCAGGTCCCTTTCTGTTTATACTCCACTTGAATTATTGTTTAAGTTTGTTATCAGCACCTTACAGGATGCCCAGAGACACCACTTGCTGCAAAAGTTTCTCCAGGAGAGAAAACAAGGCTGAATAAATACTGTGGAGACCAGCCCTGCCATAAACCCCCATAAAGCAATCAATCACAATCACCCCAACAGTCATTGGGGGGCGGGGCCTTTTTTTTTTTTTCCTGAAAGGAGGAGGAAATGAGTTTGACATGACAGCTTTCCAAGCAAATTCCCCACCTTGAATCAGTTGGTTTCAACTTCAGACACCGTTTCTGTGTTTGATAAAATTTCACATGCTAGACAGTTGTAAACTTGACAGAAGACCACGAATACAGGAAGCTTTTACCACAAATGTGCTGCCATATGAAGCATGTGGATGAGAGAGAACTCAAAAGCACTAACACGAAAAGTCTAAGGCTGGGTCTAGACTTGACCCCAACTTCGAAGAGGGCATGTTAATCAGGGCGACGGGAGATTACTAATGAAGTGTTGCAGTGAACATGCAGCACTTCATTAGGCTAATTCTCCCCCACAGCAACTTCAAAGTGTCAAACTTTGAAGTGCTAGCACGCATGTAGTAGTAAAGGCACATGCGAGGAGTAAAGGCACTTCGAAGTGCCCAGAGCTACATGCATCCCGGCACCTCTAAGTTTGACTCTTCGAAGTTGCCACAGGGGAGAATTAGCCTAATGAAGTGCTGCATATTCACTGCAGCACTTCATTAGTAATCTCCCGTCGCCCTGATTAACATGCCCTCTTCGAAGTTGGGGGCAAGTGTAGACAAGCCCTAAGAGCACAAAAGAGGGGAGACTACCAACTAGAAAGGCCACAACTGTGCAAACAATTAGTAACTACTGTCATTACAAGGATCATGATTACTGTAGTTTGAAACATCCCCAGAGAGAAACCTTTACTCTGAGGCAACATCTACACTAGGGAAAGTAAGTGGACTGCAGATACCCAATTCTAGGCACAGCAATTGCAAAGCTAGAACCAATTTATCTGAAATCAGTTACATGGATAACCTCACTGAAGAAGGTCAGTGCGAGAGTTTCTCCTGTCAACCTCCCTAGGACATGCTGAACCCTGACTTGCAAACTCAAACCCCTGAGCAGGTCAACCTTCTGGTGTAGTGTATAACAGAGGAGGAAAAAGTACACCAAAAGTTACTTGAGTAAACGCGCAGCTGCTTTCACTTATGGTTACTTGAGTACAATAAAGATGCAATGTGTGTATGAATGCCCATGTGACTTTTTACTCAAGTAGTTTTCCAGAAAGACACCAGTGACTTGTACTTTCATACATTCCCCCCTACCCCCAGGAGAGCTGTACTTTACTCAAGTAACTTTTGGGGTACTTTTTCCACATATGATACAAATGTGGCCTTACTTTCAGTTTATGACTACAACAGCATTGTAGTTTCTCTTTTGTAGGAAAAGCTGGCCCTTTAAAAGATCAACAAGGGTGCAGAAACACACTTACATAATGTTTCATACATGGGCTGAGGGGAGTGGGGCACTGGAATAGAGAGAAGAGAGGAATACCATCCTATGACATATCACTTCAAGCAAGCTCCAGAAAAGTAACTTTTAAAACACAAGTTGAACCTCAGTGTCCATAATCCAACATGATTTTAGTTAGCTGCATGATCATTTATCATGGAGGTAGCCACATTTTCCCATGATTTCATAGTTTGTTTACAGCCACCAGTCTCAGTGTTCTGTGCTGTTTTTTAGCTCCAATTCACCCCAAATGGCTTTTAAGAACCCAACAGAGAGGTAGCTGTGTTCGTCTGTACTCCAAGAAAACAAAGGAGCAGAAATGTAGCACTTTAAAGAAAAAAGCTCACCACAGAACAAATAACAAAAGCTCACCACAGAACAAATACTTTTATTAGTCTTTGAAGTGCTACATTTCTGCTGCTTTGTCCTTTTCTAAGAACCCAGCATGTAGTGAAAGTGTTGGTAATGCTGGTAGACAATATTTACCTCTTATGGTTCAGCAAATTCTCATTTTCGGCACCAGTCAGGTCCCAAGTGTGGTGGACTAGACAGGTTCAACCTGTATTAATTTTTTTAAACTATCTTGAAGCACTGACGCACTCACAAGAGAACCCAGAAACCCCCACTACCAGCATCTTCTTATACAACAGACTCTTTTTACAAGCAACTTGAACATCAAAGACATTGGGATTTTCTGAAAAGGTAGTGAAACGGTTTAGATAATGAAGATTTTGGAAAATACACAACTTGTAATTTAACCTCCACCATAGACATGATAATCAAAAGCATAATATTCTAGAAACAGCTTATTAAATTGTAACTCCAAATGCAATTAAGGGAGTACAGCTGCTTTTCCTTACATCAGCCTTCTCGCTCTTTATTCTACACATCAGCTGCCACAGCACGTCTGCCTCAGTTCCCATTGAGACAAAGGATCTCTGGCACTCAAACACAGAAAGCAACTCAGGCTTCTCGGAGAAAGGAAGATTGAGTTCAACTGCTGATGGGACCTCCAGCATTTCACTGGTGACAGTTCAAATAAGACTCCAGAGTTATCATTTGATGTCTGTCCAGAATGGCCCATGTGAAATCAATGGGAAGGCTTAATTCAGTCCTACTAGACAGGCTGCCGTAAGAGAATCAGCACCTTTGTTAGCAAGCTCAGAGGCCAAAATACCCTTTCCGCTTTAAAATTAATCCCTCGACGGAGGGCCTATGCACACTGTCATTGCAGTGTGGGAAGCCTGCACTGCTGTTATTCCAACACTACCTCAATCTCCAGGAAAGTCAAACCACCATCTCTCACCAACACATTCATCTTTGCCAAAAGGAATACATATCCACACCACAGAACAGATAAAGAAATGTTAATTTATTCAATCGGTATACAACCTGCTGCAGAAGTCTATTGCAGGAAACGGCCACAGGTCTGACTCCCAAACCTGCATCTTAAATCACAAGCTAATCCTTTATCCAAAAAAAGCCCTTAGGAGTTAGGAGGGAAAGTATTAATCAAAAGGTAAGCATTACAACATTTTCCTTCTCTGACTTCCTAGTGAAAGAAAAAAAAAAACAAAACAAGAAACTTACATGGTATTTTAAAACAAGATAAAGTCAAGTCTAACCATCATTCAAATATTTGCTGGCAACAATATTTTTCTATTAGTCCCCACAAAGAAGGAAAATGATATTTCTGATGTTCTAATACAATAAGAAATTTATTACTTGACCTACATGACACAAAGACAAGTTCAATTACTTGAGTTTATCTAAATGATATTTAAAAGGTTTTTAAATGGAAAGGGAAGTTCTATGGGGGAAAAAAACCCTACAACCAGGGACTATCTATTCTAAACTTCATGTGGAGAAGCAACAACAATAACCACAAAAAACACAGGTGTGCTTGAAGATTAACAGAGCCAGGCAGAGTTTCCAAATGTAAAGAGACAGGCACAGATGGGAAACAATATTGCTACAGTAATGATCAAGAGAAACACTTATGGCTCTAGAAACACTATGCCAAACTCATTCAGGTGCAGCTCTACTGAAGTCAGTCAAGTTCTCACTAGGATTAACTTATACCAGTATTTTCACTTTACTTTGCTGAAACATACATTACACAGGGGATGTCAGCAACCAAACTTGTATAATTCATATTCCATTTGACTTGTTCAAAAGCCAGTTATTTTCCTTGATGATTTCCAGGATCACTACCGTAGAAGCATTCATGATGCTAAGTGCCCACAGCCCTAATCAGTATCAAGGCCTCATTTTGCTACCTGCTGTACAAACACGTGAGTGGGCATAGTCCTTACCCTACACAGATTATGCTTCAAGGAGAAGAAAAATTAATGAAAATAAGGTCAAATCACAGAGGTTATTTATTGCACAACTTAATGGTTCCAATAATCTCAATTTTCAGATGTATTGTGTTTTCCTAAACTAAAACCTGTCAATTATCCCGACTGCTGCACAACCTAGCCATAGTTGGTTAGATGATGTCTTGCAGGAGTCAGAGCATAGAGGCAGGGAGGCCAGAGTCAGGCACAGCAGCACTGATCAGTTTCCCTCCGGCTGCCTGCCACTCACGGGAGCCAAGAAACTGAATAGTGCAGCAGCACTGGTCAATGCAAGTGAAGGGGAGCCAGGCTGCTGTCTGGTTCCCAACTCCCTGCCACTTGCTGGATCCAGGAAACTGACCAGCACTGCCATACTAGTCAGTTTCATGGCTCCTGTGAGTGGCAGCGGGTGGGGGTGGGGGCGGATCAAGGGTCCGACAGGTGCAGTGGCACAGCTGACTCCTGATCCAAAGCCCAGTGAAGTCAATGGAAGTCTTTCCAATGGCATCAATAGGCTTTGGATCAGGATTTTATCTTAGACTAATTTCTGATGCTAAACTCATCCACCTATCCTGAAAAAAAGAAAAAAATTATATACAGTGAAGTTTCAAATTTTTTTTTCTTATCAGTTGTTTCATTGTATTCTAGTCTTCATTTCTTCCTCAAGGAATACAGAATGTCTTTAAACAGCGTGCTTCTCACAATGGCAAAGTACAGCTCCAATTCAGTAAATTGCTGGACACGGGCAAACCCTGCACCCATATGGAACAGTTAGAGGATCTGAGCCTATATTTCATTTAGTATGGAAAGGTAGTACAAAAACACCATATTATTTCTGACATAAAATCAAGGTAACATCATACAACAATCTTTCAGATGCCTAAATATTGGATAGTTAGCTCAAAGCTAAAAAAACATACACTTAATATTTTGCATTTTAGTCTAAGAGAGGCAGCTACTCACACTCAACAGGAGGAAACAGTACTGTGCAGCAAATTGTGGAACTCAAAATGAAGCAAAAAAAAAAACAAACCACACAATAATAGGATACAGAAACATAATATCAGGAAGGACCAACTGTTTTCAACTTAAAAGTCTTGGTCACTCCTACCTTCCTTAAAGCAGCGTTATACCTTTGGAGTCTCTCAAACGTTTTGCCCCCCAAAGATACAGTTGTCCGTATCCTCCAAACTAAACTTTATAATGTACTTTTAAGTACCAGATTGACTGCTTAAGGACTGCACGCTCAGACTAATATCATTATTTAGCTACTCCTACTGAAACGGAAAAGGACTCATTATACAGTAAGTTACTACTGTGCATGCGTAAGGATGAAAGAATTTGGCCCTATGGTTTTGCCTACACTAGAAGCATCTGTCTACAGAAGTTACTGTCGGAAGAGATGTTCCTACAAAACTTCTGTCAACAGATCACATCGACACATAAAATGGATCTATCTTTCAATCGGCTTGGTCAACAAAAGGGCCCCTGGAGCGTCTCAACAGTTTTTTTGTCAACAGTTTCTGTTGACAAAACACATTTTATGTGTAGACGCTTCACTGGTTTTATCTACAAAACCCCACTTGTATCTCTAGTGTAGATACAGCCCAAGTGATTAATAAGAAAAAGTTTCAGTGACAGCCAAAATTATGTATATTTAGTAAATAAAACAAGTAATCATCAATACAAATTTCACTTGAGTAAATAAAGTCAAGAATTTTCAGTCAATATTATTAAGACAATAGCACCCACCACACATGATGAAACATATTTAAGGAAACAAAAACAAAAAAAAACAAACAAAAAAAATGTGGGCCAGATTCTGAGCTTAACTACACTAGTGTAAATACAACTCCAATGCTTTCAGTCATAGTATGCCAAAATTACAGTAGAACCAAATGCTGGTACAATGTTTGGCAAGAAAAAGGTTTTACTCCATAAATGGTCCAACTGAAGTCAATGGGACTACTTGTGAAGCAAGGTGCAACTGTACCAGAGAAAAGATATTAGAATCTAGCCCTGTAAACGTCACATAAACTTCACATAAGAGGATTGTAATTCTGACATAAAATCAAGGTAATATCATACAACAATCTTTCAATTGTAAGACACACCTCCTAACCAGAAGTCAATGACAAACTGTTCCCAAAAACTGCATATCAGATAAGAATGACACAGCTTCTAAGATAAAAAGAAATTAGATATATTTTTGAAACTAGTTGAGCATCTTATCACTTAAATTTTGCTGTTGTAGCTCAAGATAAAACTTACAAAATGTAATTTAATTTGCTCTTCAAAAAGCACACAATTTCCGAAACTCTAAAAATGATTTTAACCATTTATCTTAAAATGTTTAAAGGACAACAGGCATCTCTCATCAGCTGAGGGAAGCAGCCACAAAGATATGACAAAACACTACACCACACCAGACATACAGGTACACAGATACTATTTTTAATAAGAATATTAACCTTAAGTACAGATAATGAGCTCCAAAAAGGTGCAACCATTACAAAACAAGTTTGAAGTGATGTATTTATCTGGAATACACTTCATGGCTAAATAAACCTGTGAAGTCCCTGGACCCAAACTAGAAGAGTGATCTCTTACATTACAAAAACCATAAGAAGTCCTGTGGCACCTTATAAACTAACAGATATTTTGGAGCATAAGCTTTTGTGGGCGAAGTGGGTCTTTGCCCAAGAAAGCTAATGCTCCAAAATATCTGTTAGTCTGTAAGGTGCCACAAGACTTCTTGCTGTTTTTGAAGATACAGACTAACTCAGCTACCTCTCTGATATTCTAAAGGTACATTGACCTGAAGAGGTATGTTACTGACCCTCGGGAATGTGTTTAGGACATACTGGAACATCCCAACATGCCTAATACCGCTGCACCCGAGTTAGGATAACTGATATTTGTAACATTTCCATTGGAGTTTGAAAACTGCTCTTCTTAGAAAGAAAGCCTCATGATGCCCAGCTCTGCTTAGGGGTCATTACTGAAATATTTACATTGCTTGAAATGAAGGAGCCCCAAACGCGTGCAGAAAGACGACACATAATTTGAGGAAGGACCAAAATGGGCATTTCTGTGCAGCCCTGCCCTCCAGCAGTTCAGAGCAACCAGCAGTTCAGGGCTACCAGCAGCAGCACCCTTTCCCCTCCTCCAGCTGCCCTCAGCACACCAGGAGAAAGCAACAGAGCAAGTCAGCCCCACCAGCGGCACCTCGGGGCTCTGACTGAGTTACCTGGGGCAGGAACAGGGCACCCTGCTGCCACTGCAACAAAGCAGATTGCAGGGACCTTGGACTGACTCTCTGCGCCCCAGATCCAGCACGTACCAAATCAACCCACTGGAGCTGTTCGCAGCACACCCCAACCAGACGGGCATCCTCAGGGCACCAGAAAATAGCCACAACACCCCCTTAGCAGCATACTCCATCCCTGCCCCGGAACGGGGCGCCCACCCGGCAAGCAGGGCAATTACGCCCCCACCCGTGCCCCAGAGCAGGGCAATTATCCCCATCCCTGCCCCAGAGGTGGGCGCCCCCGGCCAGTAGGGCAATTACCCCCCATCCCCGCCCTGGAGTGGGGTGCCCCCCCGGCGAGTGAAACAATTACCCCCCAACCCTGCCCCAGAGCGGGGCAATTACCCCCAACCCTGCCCTGGAGCAGGGCGCCCCTCGGCGAGTGCGGCAATTACCCCCCAACCCTGCCCCAGAGCGGGGCGCCCCTCGGCGAGTGCGGCAATTACCCCCCAACCCTGCCCCAGAGCGGGGCGCCGCCCCCGGCGAGCGGGGCAATTACCAGGGAACGGCAGTGGGGCAGCCGCAGCCCAGCCCAGGCCAGGCCGAGGGCTGCGTATTGCCGGACAAAGGCAGCCTCCCCCCAGCCTCGGGGCCCGGCGCCCCTCACCCGAGAGCTCGTCCGGCTCCAGCCCGGTCTCGGTGTCCAGGCCGCAGATCACGAAGTAGTCGGCGAAGCGGCCGGGCGCCGAGGGGCCGCCCCCACTCATGCTGGAGCCCGAGGGATGCGGGGGGCTTCAGCGCGCCCGGGAGGAGGCGGCCGGCGCCGGGGCTGATCCAGCTGTTCCAGCTGCGGCGGCGGCAACTGCCGCTGCCTCCATGACTGAGCGGAGCAGTCTGCGCCGCGCGGCATTATGGGTACAGCCCCCAGCTGTTCCGGGGGCGGGGGGGACCCGCAATGCTGCGCGTGCGTCCTGAGCGGCCGGGATGACGTGATGCTCCTGCTGGCCGGGGAGGGGGATGCCGAGCTCCTAGCGCGGCACTTGCTGCTCCGCCAACGGTCCTGTTCCCTAGGAGAGGCAGGGCCTGGTCAGGCCAGTGGCTGGTCCGGTCCGGTCCGGTCCGGTCCGTCCGGTGCCAGCTGCTTCGGCGGGAATGAGCAAGGCAGTCACCGGCGCGTCGCTCGTCTCCGGGGCTCGTCTCCGCCGGCGGCCTGCGGCAGTGGGGCCGCCTGCCTCCCTTTAGGCCTCTCGGCGAGGGGCGTCCCGGGGCCGCCACAGGCCCTCCTGCTTCCGCGGGCCCCTCCGCTCCCTGGGCTTCAGTTTCAGTCCCCCGCCCCTACCGCACCCCTTCCCCTCACCGTCCGGCCTGCAGCGTGTCCCTGCTCTCAGGCGAGCCCGGGCAAGGTCACGCCCGGGCTGTGGTGCGGGGTTGAGCTGGCTGCAAACGCCACCCGCCCTCAGGGGGACTCCGGGCCAGCGGTTCTCTAACCGTGGTTCAGGAGCCCAACGCGGGTCACCATCGACCCCATCTTAATGAGGCTGCCAGGGGCAATGTTAGGCTGTCAGGGAACCAGGGCTGAAGCAAAAGGCCAAGCTCTACCCCCCCCCCACCCACAGTGCTGAGGACCAGACCCTGTCTCCCCCCATCGAGTCCTTTTGTTGTCAGAAGTGGATCCTGGGGCAGGGACGTTGAAGAGTCCTTGCTGTAGAACAAGAGCTATGTCTGTATTACAAAAAGGTGCTTTCTACAATGTTGTAACTAATGTATCTTGCCTGTCTCCTAAAAGCCTAGTGAAGACAAGGCACCTCCCATTCTTTCTTTCCCTACAGTTCAAGTATGGGACTCGGGATCAATTACCTTTCCTGCTGCAGATTTCTTGTATAACACTGGACAAGTCACCCAGTCTTCCTGTGTCTCACTGCCCTGGCTGTAAAATGGAAATAGTCACAGGCCTGAGAGGGACCTCAAGAGATCATTTAATTTTATCCCTGATCTCATGATAAGACTGAAGACCATCCCTAACCCATCTCCTCTTAAAAAAGCTCCTTCCTTACCTCAAGTTTTAGGAGCAGGATAAATAAATACTCTAAAAATTGTGAGGTTCAGTAGTTAGGTATTTCAGCACTGGGGACCATATATGTACCTTAAGGGTATAGCATCACTGCAGAGTTAACTGAAGTTATAAGCACCTGATACAGCTATCCAGGTGTGAGCAGCCACACTGCTAAGTCTTAACTGAGCTGCTGTATCCTCACTGATACTTCATGTACCCATGTTTGTGTGTATGTATGTTTGATCTGAAGAAGTGGGTCAGTCCCACAAAAGCTCATTACCTAGTAAAGTATTGTGTTAGGCTACATTTACACTACACTTCCAAAAGGAAGGGGCACAGTAATGAGCAAGTTGGGAAGATGCTAATGAGGCACTTCATGAATATGCAGTGCCTCATTTGCATAATTGTGGCCACACGTGATTTGAAAGTGCCACTTTTGAACTGCACAGCACCTGTGTAGACAGGGGCCTTTTAAAAGGATTCCCAAACTTCCAAAGCCCCATCTTCCTAAAACCAAATAGGAAGAAGGGGCTTTCAAAATCCAGGGGGTCCTTTCAAAAGGCCCACATCTGCATGGGCAGCATGCAATTCGAAAGCACCTCATTATCATTTTCCCAACTCACTCATTACCATGCCCCTTCCAAATCAATGGGGCTAGTGTAGATGCAGCCTTAGTCTTTAAAGTGCTACAGGACTGCTGGCTGGTATGTATCCAGGAAAGTCATTAGGAGAGCTGGGTCCCCATCCCTTGTCCTTTGTACAGCAGTAAGGTCAGATGATGTTACTCCTTTTCATGAGTGCCTGTCCTCACTGCAAAGGGGAGATGACCAGTTCAGATGAAAGCCTCTTGGGTTTTAACGAACAGTCCTAGATTAGCCAGTTAGCTCAAATGACAGACACTACTAAATCTGAGTGAGAGGTATTTCTCTAGAGGGAAGGGCAGGAGAAAGTAGGTGGAACATCTAAGTGAGCATCTAAGATAACAGTGCTGTGAAGACATACGCTTAAACTGTTAAGTCAAAGAGGAACACTGACAACACTGGAAAAAGAAAGTAGCTGATAGAACTCAGCATTTTCTTTGGTAAAAGTAGGAGTAACTGAACATCCAGGCCAGCCTTTGGGGTGGGTAGTGAGGGCCCCAACCCAGGGCAGCCCAACAAAGTAGCACCAGGAGCACAGGTGAAATTAAGGAGGAGTCGGTGAGCTAGGTTCTCTGCTGTGGAGAAAACAGCACGCTCCCAGCCAAGCTTTGGTAAGTAGCAGTCAAGCAGGCAAAAGGGGCTGACGGGTATCTCTCCTCTCTGTCCAGGACTGCTCTAGCCCTGAACCTGCCACCCTGCAGCCCTTTAGGGAGGGTAGGGGAGGCTGAAGCTCCTATTCGCCCAGATTTGTAAGGGACACTGATTTGCTAGATTACTTCAGGGAGTGAGGGGAAGTGCTCAGTTTGTTGCATTCCTCTCTCCCTCTCACTGGAGAGTGCAGGGGGCAGACAAATTGTGTGCTTTTCTCTCATTGTTTGACAGGGACAGGCAGGGGAACAGCAAGCAGCCCCAGTAGAGATCTCAGGGGAAGGGGGAATTTAGCCCCTGTCCTCTCCGCACCCCACACACACCTCTTGCTCTCTCAGAGCATGGGAGTACGGGGGTAGGAGTTTTGGAGGCACAGCTCAGAGGTCAGGGCACAGGAGGGAGATGCAGGGATAAAAGTGAAGGGGACACAGTACCAGGGTTAGGAGTACAGGGAGTGCAGTGCAGGGATCAGGGGCAAAGAGGACACAGTACAGAGGATTATGGATAAAGGAAGGAAGTGGCATTCCTTATGGTTTATGAAAACATGCTTATGTTATGCTTATACTGATTTACTGAATATGATTATGCCATTTGTATGCCTCTATCATGTTTGTATCTGAAGTTAGTTTGTAACTGTGTATCTTTATTTCATTATGCTGCTTTGGGACACCCCCCACTAGTAACACTTCCAGGGACAACAATGGAAAAGCCACACAGGACTAAGGGCCAATCCACCAGTACAAAGTACGTGAATAGGCTTAGCCCTGTAGCCCATTGCTATTAACTCATGGATGCTGTAGAGTTAGGTGACTTGGTCACCCGATACTAACCTGCCTCTTGCATTGCTGAACTGTTCCACCATGGAGAGGTAGTGGGAAGGAGGAATCAAATAAATGGTGAGAGGAGGATAACAATTGTTGTCTTCACCTTGCTTTACTTCTGTCTTCCCATCTTAAAGAGACACTTGAAAACAGCTGTAAATAAAAGGATTATAACTAGGAGGATGGGGGGGGCAGGGGTGTGGCTGGGGACCTGCTGGATCCAGGCTAAGAGTTAGCTAGTCTGTGAAGAACTCCACCATTATTTCCAAAGTCAGTTAAATCAGGGTCCATTAAATCAAGGGTTTACTGTACAAATGAGTGTGACGAGGGTGTTGGCTCTAGTGTAAAATTAGGGTGACAGTTAGTACCCAGAAGCATGTTTTGTTCTTTGTTCTTGAGGTTGAGAGAGGGATAATGGAGTGTCTTAGGCCAAGTATACACTAGAGTTAAAAAATCATTTTAAGATACACAACTCCAGCTATAAGAATTGTGTAGCTGGAGTCTATGTATCTTAAATCAATTTTTGCTGCTGTCCCCACAGCAGGAAGTCAATGGGAGAAGTATGAGATATTTTTATGTAAGAAGTTAATTAGGCTTCTGCACTAATGCAAAATTAATGCAAGAGTGAGACTGTAGCTGCATTTTCCTGGTCTTAGGAGAATTTTCAAACATTTTTCTTGTTTATTCAGACATCTTTCAAAGGCTTTTTCCATTCAAGTACTACATGGACATTCATCCAATTTCTTAGCTTGCACTCTATGAGCTGATGGGAAGGGAACCTGATCCTGAAAAATCTTGAAATTTTGCATAAAACAAACTTTTTCAAATTTTATAAATGTTTCTGTTCTATCCTTTCATTGTTCCCCTGAATAGCTCCCATTTCAGGAAGGTACAGGTTTCTGGTTGTGCTAGGAAACACTGCAGCAATCCAACATAAATAACTACTTGTTACCTACACCACTTCCCTCTGCTGGCACAATGGGATTCTAGCTGTCCCAGTTCCACATGTCTAGCCCCTTCTGCCCCCCTGGGGTCATAACATAGTATAACTCTTTCCTAGCAGCCACCTCCCTCTCTGTGCTATGGAAATCAATTGGATTCCAAGCACATGCCGCGGTCCTTGTAATAACCAAACCTTTACCTTGCTTTAGGTTATGATAGGAAGAAGCTACATACCAAATATGGTGGTTCTATCACTTACTGTTTAAGAGGAGTTCTTGAACAAATGGATAGACAGACAGACTCACTCACAAATTTTCTCTAATAAGGCCAGATCTTAAGAGCCTTACTCAGGCAAAAACTCTCATTGAATCACTAGACATTTTTTCTGCATACTGACTCAGGAAATATTGTCAACAGCCTAGGATCTGAACCTTTGCAGTATGCCTGATGGGTCAAACTAGAAGACCCTTCACCACATGCATCCCTGAGAGGAGCAGTTGTTGCACAGAGGTTGATATCTTAACTCTATAAAGTGGTGTTTGTTCAAATCAAATTTTGATAATCACCAGTCCACAATGGAAGCAGGTTTTTCTATATGGTTGTTTGAAAATTGCACAGTTAACATTACAAAAACAGCTATTCCTCTTCTGTACTCTTCAATTACTATTGCTAAGGACCTACCAGATTGACAGCCACGACATAACACCATGAAATATGGTATGTGCGCGCGCACGCATGCACACACACCCACAGACAGTCTGGTCTTGTATGCTTTTACCCTGTACCAGGCAAATTTCATGGGGAATACCAGCCTCTCTCAAATTGGGGATCCTGACCAAAAGGGAGTTGCAGGGACTCACAGTATTGCTATCTTTACTTCTGCACTGCCTTCAGAGCTGGGTAGCTGAAAAGCAGGAACCCAGCTTTGAAAGCAGCACCCTACTAGTAGCAGCACAGAAGTAAGAGTAGCAATACCATGCCATGCCACCTTTATTTCTTTGCTGCTACCTTCAGAGCTAGGTGGCCAGAGAGTGGTGGCTACTGACTAAGAGCACAGCTGTGCAGGCAGCAGTGTAGAGGAAAGTATGATAATACCATACATCACCTTTATTTTTCTGCTGCCTCTGGTGGTTCCTTTGCTTTTAGAGCTGGGGTCCTAGCTAGTAGTTGCCACTCAAGCTATTCAGCTCTGAGGACAGCACCACCACCAGCAGCAGTGCAGAAATAATGGTAGCGGTCCACACACACAAACCTCTGCAATAGCCTTGCAACCCTCCACCTTCCCCCAACTCCTTTTTGGGTCAAGATCCCGACAATTACAACATTGTGACATTTCAGATTTAAACAACTGAAATAATGAAATTTATTATTTTTAAAATTTTAGAACCATTAAATTAACCAAAATGGATAGTGAATTGCAGTTAATGGAGCCCTTTTGATTATAATCATTCAAATATTTAGTGGGGGGGGGAATTGCACTTTTTAAGATAGCTTTTTAATTTGTCACATTTACTCTGTTGAGGGATCTGGAAGAGAGGAGTTTAAAATGTTGGTATCTCATCATTGTTCATTATTCTTCCAGTTGTATTGATGTTTGCCGTGTTATTCTAACCATGTTGGAGACCAGATGGGTCACATAGGGCTGTCTACACTAGCTCCCTACTTCAAAGGAAGCATGGTAAGTAAGGTGTCGGAAGATTATTAATGAAGTGCTGCACTTCATATGCAGCACTTCATTAAGCTAATTCTCCCTCACAGAAACTGCAAAGCATTAAACTTCAAAGCACCAAACTTCCCCTCCAGTACTTCAAAGTCCCTGGGCAACTTCAAAGTCCCTTTACTCCTCAAGCTTTTGAGGAGTAAAGGGACTTCAAAGTTGCCCAGGCACTTCAAAGTACTGGGGGATTAGCTGCGGCTACACGTGACATGCGAGCCGGCACTTCAAAGTTTAACACTTCAGAGTTTCTGCGGTGGAGAATTAGCTTAATGAAGTGCTGCATATGCAGCACAGCAACTCATTAATAATCTCCCGACACCTTACTTACTGTGCTTCCTTTGAAGTAGGGAGCTAGTGTAGACAAGCCCATAATGTATTTTGTTGCAGCAATTTCTGTTGGTGAGAGAGACAAACTTTTGAGCTTACACATAAGTCTTTTTAGGTAAAGTTGTAATGCTAACATGCTGCTGATTTCATTAGACTGTATTATCCTTTGAATGGCTCTGTATAAAGTTAATTTTTCACATTCATCTAGTGCTGTTTCAGTATAGACTGTCAATGCATGTTAATCATAATACAGTGAACTCTTTCATATCCAGTATTCTATCATCTGGAACTCTCAAATAACTGGCATTTTGACCATAAGTATATTTTAGTTATGTTTTCCACAAGTAAATACAAATACAGCAAATACAGTACAAGTTTATAGTGTAAAATACTACTGTTATTCGTAAAGTACTCTGTATACATTTGGTTGTTTCTCAATACCTAACCTTGTTTTTTTATGGTGTTATGCATTGCTAGGTGTACCTCACTATTATCTATTATTATCGAGGCCGCTGGATGTGAAAGAGTTTACTGTATACAAAAGTCAGCCTCGAGTTGTCAAGGGATACTAACAATATTGAAACCTGCAGGATAATGTCTCCAAATGAACCATTATGATGTTTCATAACATCAGTAGTATACTTGATAGTATTCCATATTTATAGGCATGGCCATTTCACCTGGGTGGCTTTTGAGTACTTCCTAAAAGTGAAACCCATCAAGGTATCAATGCATCATTGACACGGCGTGTGGGTGGAGTGGGTGTGCTGGTACCATAAAGCAAAGTGGATTCATTTAGATTTCCATTTTCTTTAAATGCTGCCATGAAAACAAAATTCTACTCAAAATTTTACTTTAAAATATTAACACTAATTCTTTCATCACTTTTTAAGCTTATCTGGGGCATTCCACTCCTTTTGAAGCTTGAAATGTATATCTGAATGCTGATTGATTCTCCTCCCTTCCATCAACTCACTAGTTTATTGATGCTGCTCTTGTGTACAGCCTGAATATCATACCGCTTTTGCATACATAACTCCTACTATGGAATATAACTGGAATATGGTGTGTGCACTGTAGGATTAGTAGAGTGACCATATTTTCTATGCCGAATACAGGACATCTGGTAAAATTACTCTTATTCAAGCAAGTTCAGCATCAAACAATCATAAAAGCATTCATATTACATTAAGTTAATGGAGACTACATTCAAAAGGTAACACTCCACAGTTAGATCCTCTGTGCCTTATCTTTAAGGATTTAGCATTTACATGGGAATGGGTGACATATCCGTATTCCACACTCAGACACACATGCACTCCTGTGCACTTCTCTCACAAGAGGGTGACCAACCAACCGAACTGTCCCCATCCAGTGTTCTTCATCCTCTCTGACTAGCTGGCCTCCAAGAATGGGACCTGCCTCTTCTAGTACCTGGCATTGTACCTTTGCAAGGCAGCACAGTAGGGGGCACACCGGGTCACATTCCCCTACCTCCTGATTTCTGCCAGAGTTCACACCACAATGGAGCCAGCCGTAAACTTGTGGCACTATGCAGAAGGGAAAGAACAAGAGCTACTTTGAGCAGCAGGAGAGAAAGAGAGAATGTAAATCTCCTGTCTTATTTTAGTAAAGTTCAGCAGTGTGGAAGTTTGAGGAGATTTACATTAGACACTTCACTACTCTACAGAGGAAAAAGGACTGCAAGCTGTCTAAACTCCTGCCTGCCACACAGAGCCACAGCAGTGGTGCCACTAACTCAGTCAGCAATATCGTCAATCTGTCCAGCTACACACTCAGCTCAGCAGAACAGTCTGCTCTTTCTCGGGGACTCTCTTTTTGCCCCACCACCTGCACAAACATAATACAGTTCTGCAGTGATCTGGAAGCCTACTTTCACCATCTCAGACTCAAAGAATACTTTCAACACAACACTGACCAGCACACCGTTACACAGACACCCTCCCAGCAGCACAAGAATAACTACTCCATGTGGACTCCTCCTGAGGGTAGAAATAACAGTCTGGACCTATATATAGAATACTTTCACTGACGCCCACAGGCAGAAATTGTGGAGAGACCGCATCGTTTGCCTCACAACCTCAGTCATGCGGAACGCAATGCCATCCACAGCCTCAGAAACAACCCTGACATTATAATCAAAGAGGCAGATAAAGGAGGAGCTACTGTCATCATGAACAGGTCTGACTACCAGAAGGAGGCTTCCAGACAACTCTCCAATACCAAATTTTACAGGCTACTTTCCTCAGATTCCACCAAGGAATACACTAAGAAACTACACCATCTGCTCAGGAAACTCCCTACGCAAGCACAAGAACAGATTTATACCAACACACCTCTAGAGCCCCGTCCGGGGCTATTCTACCTACTACCCAAGATCCACAAACCTGGAAATCCTGGACGCCCCATCATCTCGGGCATTGGCACTCTCACTGAAGGACTGTCTGGTTATGTGGACTCTCTCCTCAGACCCTATGCCACCAGCACTCCCAGCTATCTCCAAGACATGACTGACTTCCTGAGAAAACTGCAAGAGATTGATGACTTACCAGAAAACACTATCCTAGCCACCATGGATGTAGGGGCTCTCTATACCAACATCCCACACAAAGACAGAATAAATGCTGTCCAGAACAGTATCCCTGATGATGCTACAGCACATCTGATGGCTGAGCTCTGTAACTTTATCCTCACACACAACTATTTCAGATTTGGCGACGATATATACCTTCAAATCAGCGGCACAGCTATGGGTACCCGCATGGCCCCTCAATATGCCAATATTTTCATGGCTGACCTGGAACAGCGCTACCTTAGCTCTCGTCCACTAACACCCCATCTCTACTTACGCTACATTGATGACATTTTCATCATCTGGACCCATGGGAAGGAGACTCTGGAGGAATTCCACCGGGACTTCAACAACTTTCACCCCAACATCAACCTCAGCCTGGAACAGTCCACACAGGAGATCCACTTCCTGGACACCACGGTGCTAGTACACGATGGCCACATCAATAACACCCTGTACCGTAAGCCTACTGACCACTATGCCTACCTTCATGCCTCCAGCTTCCATCCCAGACACACCACACGATCCATTGTCTACAGCCAAGCACTAAGATATAACCGCATTTGCTCCAACCCCTCCGACAGAGACAAACACCTACAGGATCTCTACCAAGCATTCTTGAAACTGCAATACCCACCTGAGGAAGTGAAAAAACAGATCAACAGAGCCAGACGTGTGCCACGAAGCCTCTTACTACAGGACAAGCCCAAGAGAGAAACCAACAGAACACCACTAGCCATCACCTACAGTCCTCAGCTAAAACCTCTACAGCGCACCATCAGGGATTTACAACCCATCCTGGACAATGATCCCCCACTTTCACAGGCCTTGGGAGGCAGACCAGTCCTTGCCCACAGACAACCTGCCAACCTCAAGCAAATCCTAACCAGCAACTATACACCGCCCCACAGTCACTCTTACTCAGGGACCCATCCATCCAACAAACCTCGTTGCCAGCTCTGCCCGCATATCTACACCAGCAACACCATTACAGGACCTAACCAGATCAGCCACACCATCGTGGGTTCATTCAGCTGCACATCTACCAATATAATTTATGCCATCATGTGCCAGCAATGCCCCTCTGCTATATACATCAGACAAATTGGACAGTCGCTACGTAAAAGAATAAACGCACACAAATCAGATATCAGAAATGGCAATATACAAAAACCCATAGGAGAGCACTTCAGTTTCCCAGGCCACACAGCAGCAGACTTAAAAGTAGCTATCCTACAGCAAAGAAATTTCAGGACCAGACTCCAAAGAGAAATTTCTGAGCTACAATTCATCTGCAAATTCGATGCCCTCAGCTCTGGCTTAAACAAAGACTGAGAATGGCTGGCTAAATGCAGAAGCAGCTTCCCCTCCCTTGGTGTTCACACCTCCAGAACAACTGCTGGTAGTAAGCCTCACCCCTGCTGACTGAGCTAACCTTGTTATCCCCACCCTTGATCTGGCTTATTAATACCTGGCCCTGCAGATTTCCAAGACCAGCATCTGATGAAGTGAGTCTGTGCTCACAAAAGCTCATACTCAAAACTTTTATGTTAGTCTATAAGGTGCCACAGGACCCTTTGTTGCTGATATTGAGGTAAGTAATTCAAAATGGTCTTAGTTCTATTTATACCTTAGATTGTTAAAACAATTTAAAGACTATCTGCTCTACTAATTTGACCATTAAAGCTGTCTGTTTTACACTTTCAGTCAGCTTGAAAAAGTTAGTCAGTTCCATTTACATGTTCATACTCTACCACTAGGGTCAGTGACCTTTTCTAACCAGAGAACCAAACTACATCAAGGGTGCACCTACACTAGCCGGATACTTCCAAGTAGCTGGCACAACGTCGAAATAGCACACGTCGCGTCTACACGCGCCGTATGCTATTTCAATGTTGAAATTGACATTAGGCGGCAAGACGTCAAAATCGCTATTCCCATCAGAAGATGGGAATAGCGCCCTACTTCAATGTTCAATGTCGAAGTAGGGTGTGGGTAGATGATCCACATCCCGCTACTTCGAAATAGCGGGGTCCACCATGGCAGCCATCAGCTGAGGGGTTGAGAGATGTTCTGTCCAGCCCCTGCGGGGCTCTATGGTCACCGCGTGCAGCAGCCCTTAGCCCAGGGCTTCTGGCTGCTGCTGCTGCGTGCACAGGGTCTGCAACCGGTTGTTGGCTCTGTGGATCTTGTGGTGTGCAGGGCAAGTGTGTCTGGGAGGGGCCCTTTAAGGGAGCAGCTCGGGGCTTTGCTGGCCCCTTGTTTCAACGGGGAGTGCTTGTGTGTGGACGCTCCACATTTCCTTCCGGGGAGGCTCTTTTCGATGTTCTCCGTTGCTGCTTCGACGTTGAACGTTGATGACACCAGCCCTGGAGGACATGTAGACGATAAGCGTCGAAGTAGCCTATTTCGATGTCCTTACTTTGAAATAAGCTACTTCGGTGTAGTGTGCTAGTGCAGACAGAGCCCAAAAGTCAGAACAAGTGGCCAACAAAGAGCCAGTATAAGAATGTCCATTTGCATGCCTGAAAATATACAACTTGTTAATTGGTATAACGATTAATATCATACGTAAAATGTTGTGTTCACAGACTTTAATGATACTTCTGCTGCTTCATCTTTTCAAACATTTCTTTGATGTTAACATCAAAACTGGTCCAATTCAGCTTCATGCACACATACAGGCTGTCTTGTGTCAATCCTGAGCGCAACTTACTTTTGATATGATTCAAATGAGAAAGCCTACTCACACATACAGGTAGAGCCAAACACTTAAAGTAAAGTCAAGGTGACATGGTGCATGGTGTTGTAGGTAACAGGAAGTAATTTCCAAATTTGCAGAATCAGATTGCCATCACGCTCCAACTTCTTCATGTCAGCCCCTTTGTGCAGTTTTGCCAATTCTGCATGTTGTCGGGCTAGATATTATATACCAAAATTCAGCTTGATGACTTGTTTCACCCAGATATCTGACACCTTGAAATCTGTTATTTCCATTTCCAGATTGGGACTGAGATGCCTGGCATTACCATCAAATCCAGTTCTTCAATTGACTCTTCATGCAGACGAATCAAACTTAAACAAAGCACTGTTTTTGAAAGTCAACAAAATGACATTTGAGTACAATCAGGAGCTCAGAAAAAAAACAGCAAATTGCTGCAAATCAAGGCTCTTATTTGGATTCTCTCCGATACAAATCACAACACGTTTGTAATATCTTTCAAAATGGAGAATTATAAACATACGGCTGGAGAATGCCGGGGAGTAATCAGGAAAGCAAAAGCACAATTGGAACTGCAGCTGGCAAGGGATATGAAGGGTAACAAGAAGGGTTTTTACAGGCATGTTAGCAAAAAGCGGGTTATCAGAGAAGGGCTACGTCTACATGTGAAGCCTACATTGAAGTAGCCTATTTCGATGTGGCGACATCGAAATAGGCTATTTCGATGAATAACGTCTACACGTCCTCCAGGGCTGCCAACGTCGATGTTCAACATCGACGTTGCGCAGCACCACATCGAAATAGGCGCAGCAAGGGAACATCTACACGCCACAGTAGCACACATCGAAATAAGGGTGCCAGGCACAGCTGCAGACAGGGTCACAGGACGGACTCAACAGCCAGCCGCTCCCTTAAAGGGCCCCTCCCAGACACACTTGCACTAAACAGCACAAGATACACAGAGCCGACAACGAGTTGCAGACCCTGTGCATGCAGCATGAATCCCCCGCTGCAGCAGCAGCAGCCAGAAGCCCTGGGCTAAGGGCTGCTGCACATGGTGACCATAGAGCCCCGCACGGGCTGGAGAGACAGCGTCTCTCAACCCCCCAGCTGATGGCTGCCATGGAGGACCCCACAATTTCGACGTTGTGGGACGTGGATCGTCCACACAGTCCCTACTTCGACGTTGAACGTCGAAGTAGGGCGCTATTCCGATCCCCTCATGAGGTTAGCGACTTCGACGTCTCGCCGCCTAACGTCGAAGTTAACTTCGAAATAGCGCCCGACGCGTGTAGCCGCGACGGGCGGTATTTCGAAGTTAGTGCCGCTACTTCGAAGTAGCGTGCACGTGTAGACACAGCTAAGGTGTTACTGGATGAGAAAGGTAACTTAGTGACAGATGATGTAAGAAAAGCTGAAGTACTCAATGTTTTTTTTTTTGGTCTCAGTCTTCACAGACAAAGTCAACTCCCACACTACGGACCTAGACAATGCAGTATGGGAAGGTGGAGGACAGCCATCTGTGGGGAAGGAACAAGTTCTGAGCTATCTCGAAAAACTAGATGTACACAAATCCAAGGGTCTGGATCTAATGCACCCAAGGGTACTGAGGGAATTGGCAGATGTCATTGCAGAGCCTTTGGCCATTATCTTTGAAGACTCTTAAGCTGTGTCTACACTACAAAGAAATTTCGAAAGGAGGAACATCGAAAAAGAAAATTGAAATAAGGGATTTTGAAATAGCGCAGCTACATACGTAAAATGGATCGCTGTACCAATCCGCTATTTCGAAAGAACACCTTCCATTTTTCAAAAGAGAGCGTCCACACAGGAAAATGGTCTATTTTGAAATAAGCAGCTGGGAGACATGATGTACAGGGTCAAATGGCTGACAAGCCCTTCCGGGTCACACAGCAGCAGCGCCCTTGAAAGGTCCCTCCCAAACACATCCGCCCTGCACACACAGAGCCCTGCAGAGCAGTACACAGCACTGCATGGACTGTGCACCCAGAACCAAGAGGAGAATGGAGCAGCAGCAGCTTCCAGAGTCCGATGCTGACACCGTCACTGGGACCCAGGCGGTCATCGCCATCCTGGGCGTGGTGGATGCCCTGGAGCCCACTTTCCCATGCACACATGTCCTGCAGGCCCTGCCAAGGGGGCAACCACCGCTCCCCATCCCCCACGGCATCTCTGGAGCCACCCCAGCAGTGGGGACTGGTGGGAGAGGCTGGTCCTGGGCCAGTGGGACGACGAAAGGTGGCTTGCCAACTTTAGAATGACGAGGCAGACATTCATGGAGCGGTGTCAGTGGCTCTCACCTGCCCTGCAGCACATGGACACTCACATGCAGCCTACGCTCCTAGTTGAGAAGCATGTGGGGACTGCCCTGTGGAAGCTGGCCACCCTGTACAGCCATCAGTCAGTGGGGCACCAATTCGGGGTGGGCAAGACCACTGTGGGAGCCATCCTCCTGGAAGTCAGTCAGATAAGGGCAACCACACCCTCCCCAGGAAGGGGCAGGGGGCCCCCGGGTGAGAGGCCAGCAAGGGGCAAGGGCACCCCCCCTATGCGCAGGCCCACATATCGGTGCTTCCTACAGGTGGCCCAGGCCATCAACCACCTCATCCTGCGGAGGGTCATCCGCCTCGGCAACTTGGACGACACCATGGCGGGATTCGCAGCCCTCAGATTCCCAAACTGCTTCGGGGCGCTCAATGGCACGCACATTGCTATCCGCGCCCTAGACCACAGTGCAGGACGCTATCTAAACCGCAATGGGTACCCCTCAGTGGTGCTCCAAGCGCTCGTAGATGCCTGGGGCCGCTTTACTGACATCGGTGTTGGCTGGTCTGCTCAAGCCCACTATGTGCAGGTATTCCGCAACTCCTGGCTGGGGCGGCGCATGGAGGAGGGCACCTACATCCCTGCCTGGGAGATCCCCAACAATGCCACCTTAAGTAGTGGCTGATGGGGCATACCCATTAAAGCCATGACTGATGCGCCCCTACACTGGGCACACTACCGCCAGCCAGGTCGTTTTTAATGCCCACTTGAATCAGGCCCACAAGACTGTTGAGCAGGCCTTCGGACGCCTCAAGGGACATTTCCAATGTCTCTAAGTGCGGCTGGACGTGGGCCTGCGCAACGTCCCCAGGGTGGTCGTGGCCTGTTGCGCACTGCACAATGTGGTGAAGGGCAAGCAGGAGTGCTACATGCCCAGGTGGGCTGTGGACAGCGGACCTGGCTATGAGCAGCTGCCCACAGCCCCGTGCCTCCAGGCACAGCGTGAAGGGGTTAGGGCCTGGGAAGCCCTCCAGGAGGCCTTCAAGCAGGAGCCACGCTGACCTCCACCTGGCACATGGCTCACACCCACCCTGCAGCACGGTCCCCCTGCCCCCCACGGGACAGTGGGCCACACAAAAAGGTTTATTAACTGGAGACTAACTATGTAAATAAATGGCTGTTAAACAATGGCATGGGGTGTTCCTATTGGGGCTAAATATGGGGGGGAACCAGGGGGAGAACTATATACAATGGGGCAGGGGCATGCCCCCATGGCCGGGGCCATAGGCATGGGCAGGCCTAGTCCCCCACAGGGGTGAAGGGGCGAGATCCCCGGCAAGTATGGGTGCCCCTGGCGCGGGGCCCCTGTTGGGGCCGGGAGGGGGCTGGAAGGATGGGGAGGAAGGGGTGTTCAGGGACTGAAGAACAGGGTGGGCTGGGTGAGGCGGGGCAGGAATCCCCCTCCTGGCTGGCACTGGCGACCAGCCAGTTGGCCAGGGCAAGACGGGCAGATGGGCTGAGACTGGGTGGGATGAGGACAATGCGTTCAGGGACAGCAGGGGGGCCAGCTGTCAGAGGGCTGCAACCGCCTCGGACCAGACCTCCCTCCGCCAGGCCCTGTCCTCCCGCTCCATGAGCAGCCACTCCTGGAGCACGGCGGTCTGCTCCCGGATGGCTGTGGTGTAGGCTGCCACCGCCTCCTGGGGGTCGTAGTGCCGCCGGCGTTGGGCCATCTGGGTCTGGGCAGGTGGCACCCGGCGCAATGGGGAGGAGGTCTCTCCGGCTCCGTCCGAGGGTAGCACGGGTGTGGTCTGGCCCTCAGAGGACGATGCTGTGGAGACACAAGGGGAGAGGGGTCACCCATCAGTGCTGTTGCCCAGGACCGGGGTCTCCACCTGCGCCATCCCCCGAGGTGGTGTCTTCCCTGTCGACCCCCCTTGGGGCTCCCATGTTCCCGCTGGGACCTCATCTGTGGGGCAATTGCTGGCTGTGGCCTGGCGCCCACATCCGTCCCCTGTTGGGCAGGCTAGGGTGCTGTCCATGGGTGCAGGTGCTGGATGGCACCGTGCTTGAGACTGGGACGGGGCAGGGTACTGTGGGATAGCCGCCCGCTTCCCCCCCAGGCCACCCGATCCACCTGTCATGTACCTGGGCCTCTGGAGAGCAGGTCCAGGGACACCGGCCTCGAGGGCACCTGGCTGGAGGTTCCCGAGCTGACTGTAATGAGTAATGGGCCCCCCTCCTCCAAGTCGCTCCCAAAGAACTATAGACCGGTCAGCCTTACCTTAATCCCTGGGAAAATAATGGAGGAGATCCTCACAGAATCCATTTTGGAGCACTTGGAAGAGGGGAAAGTGATCAAAAGTTGCCAACATGGATTCACCAGGGGTAAGTCCTGCCTGACCAGCTGGCTTAGCTTCTGTTAGCATCTATTGATTAGCTTCTATGACAAGGTAACAGGCTCTGTGAACATGGGGAAGTCAGTGGATGTGATATACCCTGACTTCAGCAAAGCTTTAGATACAGTCTCCCACAACATTCTTGCCCCTAAGTTAAGGAAATATGGATTGGATCCTTGGACTATAAGATGGATAGAAAGCTGGCTTGACGGTCAGGCCCATCAGGTAATGGTCAATGGCTCAATAGCTGGATGATGGTCAGTTTCAAGTGGAGTGCCACAAGGCTCAGTTCTGGCGCCAGTGTTCAACATCTTTATTAATGACCTGGATGAGGGACTGGCTTACACACTCAGCAAGTTTGCTGTGACACAAAGTTAGGGGGAGAGGTAGACAGATTGGAGTGTAGAGATAGAATGCAGAGTGACCTGATAAATTGGAAGATTGAGCCAAAAGAAATCTGATGCAGTTCAACAAGCAGAAATGTAGAGTCCTGCACCTGGGGCGGAAGAATCCCAAGCACTGTTATAGGCTGGGGACCAACTGACTAAGCAGCAGTACAACAGAAAGGAACCTAGGGCTTATGGTTGATGAAAGGCTGGATATGAGTAAGCAGTGTGCCCTTGTAGCCAAGAAGTCTAACGGCATACTAGGGTGCATTAGGAGGAGCATTTTGAGCAGATCTAGAGAAGTGGTTGTTCCCCCCTATTTGGCACGGGTGAGACGACGTCTGGAATACTGTGTCCAGTTTTGGGCCCCCCAGTATAAAAAGGATGTGGATGTGCTGGAGCAAGTTCAGTGGAGGGAAACGAAAATGATTAAGGGTCTGGAGCACCAGACCCATGAGGATAGGCTGAGGGATTTGAGCTTGTTTAGTTTCCAGAAGAGAAGACTTAGGGGTGATTTAATAGCAGCCTTCAACTTCCTGAAGGGGAGCTCTAAAGAGGAGGGTGAGAAACTGTTCTCAGTGGTATCAGATGTCAGAACAAGGAGTAATGGTCTGAGGTTAAAAGAGGGAGAGGTGTAGGTTGGATATTAGGAAAAACTACTTCACCAGGAGGGTGGTGAAGCATTGAAATGTGTTGTCTAGAGAGGTGGTGGATTCTCCATCCCTAGAAGTTTTTAAGTCACAGCTTGACAAGGTCCTGGCTGGGAGGACTTAGTGGGGGGTTGATCCTGCTTGAAGCCGAGGGCTGGATTAGATGACCTGCTGAGGTCCCTTCCAGCCCTATGATTTTATGTTCTAGTCTGCCCATCTCAAAATTTTTGATGAAGACAGAGGGGTCTTGAGGCACAGGTAAAACACAATGCAACCAATCTTGTATCATCACTGCAAAGTGGGTAGGTTGAGTGAGAAAGTGAAAACCAAGCTCTAGCCCTACTGCTAGCTATCCCAAAGCTCATCTATCCTATAGATTGTTTAATTGCAGCACCCACAAACATACCAAGATTAGCTTTTAGGTAAGTTGGTGCAAATTGTAAGGAGGACAGGGCAGCATGGGCTAGCTGGCCTTTGCAAGTCCCCCAGAGACTCCCGGTCCATGTGCTAGTTGATAAGGAACAAGTTCCAAGCCACTGTATCTTCGACGCTATTAGCCACACGTTCACTATTAAAGCTACTCTAGGTGTGCCCACCTGCACAACTCCCTTAATTTGCAGTGTAGATATAGATCTCAAGATTCTAAGCACCACTGAACGTGAGAGTTTGATAGGCGTGAATGAGGAGGCAGGTGCGACCCTGTAGGCGTCCGGAGCTAGAGCAGTGCCTGTAGCTCCGGAGGGGACTGCAGCCACTCCGGCAGCCCTGGGAGGCCCAGCCCTTGGCTCAGGGTGGCACAGCAACAAAAAGGGTTACAACACAGGCCCAGCCCTTACTTCAGGGTGGCAGCAGTTCACAGTTTATAGTACAAGCCCGGCCCAGCCCTCAGTTTGGGGCGGGGCAGCAGCACAAGGGTTTGGAGCACAGGCCCAGCAAGGCTTGCCCCGTGGGGGAGGGGGACAGGGGGTCGCAGGCCCTCCCACACCCCTGAGACCCAGCCTGGGGCCCTGGGGGTCGCTCACACACGACCACGGCGGTGGGGATCCAGGCTGCAACACACCACCATGGGTTCAGGAGCAGCGTTCCCTGGGCCACTTCCTACCTCTACCTCCACCGGGGGAAGGTCCCAATCCATCTGGTCAGGGGGTCCCACGGGGTCGGCCCCCTCCAGATCGTCTACCTTTGGGGGCTCCAGCCAGTCGGTCATGTCCACATCATTGGGGTAGTCCGGTGGCGGTGGCACGGTGGGCCTGAGGTGATCCTGGGCCTGGGGGCCCGCCGGAGCTCCGGGGCAGGCCGCTCCTGGGGCCTCGTGGTCGCTGGCCCTCGTCAGACTGTCAGGGCCCGGGGTTTCCTCCAAGGCCGGGGGTCTCCACCAGCGTGAGGGTCCTGGCAGGTTGGGGAAGTCCAGGTAGGTCCCCTAGGGCATCCAGATCCGTGGCTGGCCTGGCTGGTCTGGGCCACTGGGGGCTTGCTCTTCCGGACCGGTCCGGCAGCAGCAGGCCCTCTGCCTCTGGCGCCAGGGAACTCGCAAGGGCGCTCCCTCCCCGCCTGGAGGCCCAGGCTTTAATGGGTCCCAAACTCTGCCCTTGGCCCTTCTGGCTCTAGGCCCCACCCCCTTACGGGCGGGCCACTGGTGTTCTGGCTCCGGGCCCGCCCACCAGGGCCTCTACGCAGCCTCCTCTGCCTCCTGATCAGCAGGAGGCCACACCGGCTCACTACAGACCCTCACGTAAGAGCTTGGGCTAACTCTGCAATAAAGGCACAGCCATAGGTCTGATCTTCTTCAGCTAGTTCTGTCACTTACAAAAGTGCCACTCATGCTCCGACCCAACTACATATGACAGCTGTTGAAATGAAGTCAGGTTATCACTACCATAAATGTTTTTGATTTTGATCATCTTATAGTGCAAATTCTACTTTGCTGAAAAGTAAAGCTGGACTTTGGCAAAGTGGTGAAAGTACTAAATCTGCATGTTAGAAAGCAGTACCATAGGGAATAGCAATGCATAGGGAATACATTAACATCACCTCAGTAGCGATAGCTGCTGAGAAATTAAAAACAATGCTGCATGGGGAGATAGGGACTACAGCATGGAGGATTTTAATACCTAGACTACATCTGAATAATTTTTCCCCACAGATTATAGCTCCTCAGGTCAACTGTGGTTTTGTAGATCCAGAAGAATCAAACATCCAGGGGTTTCCTTTTTAAAATTCTACCAAAATATATGTAATTTTTTGGCCATATTAGACAGGCTCACTGTATCCATGTGCCTCAGATATCAATCCTCCTGCAGCTGTGCTAAAATTCTGTTATTTCTACAGCATAATCTCACTGCTGCAAACACATTAAAATATAAACTAACTCTTAAATACCATTTACAAAATACATTATAATATTCCATAGTTTAAGAAACTATTTAACATTAAAAAAATATTTTTCCCAAGGTGCATCAAGACCACTTCTGGTTCAATACATTAAGCGGGGTTGGTCTCACCACCCCCTGCCAGTAGGTCTGCCAGCTCACTACAGCATTTTATCCCCCCAGTAAATGGCTGAGCATCATTAAGGCAGACAGCGTGAGAACACAGGAGGTCCTAATGCTAACCACAGGAGAAGAGTTTTCCAAAGCTGTCCTAAGGTGAATTGTATTTCAGTTTCTTTTACAACAGGCAACCATCATTTCATATACCATTTACCATTTACCAGTGCAGACCAACAACAGAGATTGTGAAACTCCGAGTTTTAAAAAAAGTTTTACTCTGCTTACTAGCAAAGTCCCATCAATCAATGTCATTTTAAAGCAAGAACATTTTTCTTATTGACTCTCCTAATTTTACTATAAAAACTCTTTATTAGGTCATTTTTATATTAAAAATAATCCTGCTACAGGACAGCATTCTGTAGACTTAAATAATAAACCCGTGTGACCACTTTGGCTACATCTACAGTAGCCCCTTCCTTTCAAAAGGGGCATGGGAATGAGTGAGTTGCGAAGATGCTAGTGAGGTGCTGCCATGAATACGCAGTGCCTCATGAGCATAATGGAAGCCACACACGAGCCACAAGTGCTGCTTTTGAATTGTGCGTCGCATGTGTAGATGGGGGCCTTTCAAAAGGACCCCCCGGACTTCGAAAGCCCCTTCTTATTTGGTTTTAGGAGGAAGCGAGTTTCAAAGTTCAAGGGGTCCTTTCGAAAGGCCCCTGTCCACACAGGTGGTGCATGATTCGAAAGCAGCACTTTCAGATTGCTCATGGCAGTCATGATGCTAATGAGGGGCTGCATATGCATGGCAGTGCCTCATTAGCATCTTGCCAACTTACTCATTACCATGCCCCTTCTGATAGGAAGGGGCTAGTGTTGATGTAGCCTTCGAAGGGCAGTTTACCTTACAAAACACAAAAGTACTTCTGAGACCTTAATTAATAATCCACTCAAAATAAAAATATCAGCACAGATTATCTCATCTGGTCAGTGTCTGATTTGTACATCCTAAATCCCCAGATATGGCAATTCTCTGAGCAGCATCATAATGACAATACTCTACAATTAGTCATTAGGATTGTTTGTCCAAAATTATTTAAAGCCTCAAGTCTGGCAAAAAGCCATGTTTTCTTCCTTTGCTGTGACAGTACGAACCATTAAATTAAACCTGTTCTACAAGACTAGTCACTGAAGTTGGCTTAGTTTTTACAAGCACTTAGAATTGTTATTTCAGAACACTTCACCTACTTATAGATAGATTCAATCAACTAAAAACTCTGCATGTTGAGAAAACCAGTGAAGACAGTGCACATACAAGAAAGAAGTCATTAGAGATTTGTATGATTTTGTTTTATTATCAAATGCAAGAGACATTTTAGTAATGGCAGCGTAGATTTACGAGAATACTTCTACTCCAATATAAAAGGTTACCTAACAATTAATAATCTGTTTCAAAAGAGCTATATTTTATATCACTTTCCCCTCCCCACTTGCTTTATTATTATAGACACTGTTTTCCTGTGAGAAAGCTGTGCCTCTCTCAATTGCCGGCTGTGGTTCCTTACAGTGAAAAAGGCGGCATTGCATGTGTTCTGTAATTGGGCCTTGCCCAATACATTCTAATGTCTGTAGTATGCAGATACACCAGTAATTCCCAGTAATATTGGGCTGTTCTAGGAATTTCTTGGCTTCCACTGAAGACATGTGGAACAGGTGACTAGAAATCCATTAGATTTTTGCAGAAGAGAACTGTGAAGCCAATTACAACTGGTTGGAACAATTTCACCTTCATAACATAGTTTAGTCCCATCCATAAAATGAATTGTGATTATCCCATAAAATCCAAGGCTCTAGCATGACTCATGAGGACTTGAAACATCTGTCATAAAAGGCTCTGAACTGAGTTCTTCTAACTGAAGTTTGACAATGTCCATTAAACATAAAAGTAGAATCTGTACATACCTAAGTCAGGCAGGACTCAAGCAATTTTTAGACATGTCATTGGACTACCAACAGTGCTGAACCATTTCTAAAGAAGGACATTTTTTACCCTCATGGAGATTAACACTACAGCAGAAAAGCCTCACTATTCAATCTGGTGGATGCCAGTTCTTAGAACATGATCAACCTTGAAAATATATTTTAGACTAAAAATTCTAAAGCCACAAATGTCCAAAGCTGTATTTTATGGTGAACCTTGTAAACAGAAGGGATAGAACACTGATGATTCAGCTAGAAAACACAAAACTGCCAGTTTATTGTGCAGTCCACACTTGAATGAAAAATTCACTGGGCATGGAAAAGTCAATTTACATAAAATAAAACCAGATGACAAAAATAGTGGAGGCAATTAATATATTTCCTATATATTTATACATAATACTGTGATAAAATGAATGAGTCAATCCACATTATGTTATAAAAGAATAAAGCTGTTGAAGGTACCAGTACCTTTCCTAGGTATCATATTTATAGTACTGTCTTCATATCTATAATGCTCCAAGGTCAAGACAAGATTTTTGGGATGAGAAGTTGCTATAAAATTTCAGACAACTAATTCCTCAGAAATATGAGCATTGCACAGCAGGTACTAACAAGTCAGGACCCAATTTAGCCAGGTGCTTAGGCAGTGCCTAACTTTAAAGCATGCAAGAAGCACTGACTTCAATGGGACTTACACAGTTAGGCACACATGTGATCGGGCGCTTCAATTTTAAGGAGCCCACTGACAACGCAACAACTGACCATAGTAGTACTGTAATAACCATTCATGAGAAGGTATTGTATATGGCTAAAACAGTGTGCTTTATTTGGAAAATGAATTGTAGTCTAGTAGCCAACCACCAATTACCCACCACTCACAACACAGGATGCTGCCATCTATATTTATGGACACTAAAGTGTAAGATGTTCATTACATGAGGAACTGAGCCTTTTATGACAATATTTCAGATAAATCAAAGAACTGTGTAATAATTTGCATACCTGATGTTTTAGCCACATGAGTTATTATGATAGTAAGCTACTATTGCCAAGACTAAGGCTATGTCTGCACTGTCTTGGCTGTCCATACTGAGCAAGGTCAATGGGAGAATTCCTCCTGTCAACACTCCTTACTCCTCATGTCTCACTAGGAGTACTGGGATCAACTTCAACCTGAGAGGTTGATTTTGTGCACCCTAGTAGATGCATGAAATTGGACCCCAGAAGATCAACCCTGAGCAAGTCGATCTTCCAGGCTAGTGTAGACTTAGCTTAAGATCCCCTCCTCCTGCCCCAAGTTCTCATGTAATACATCCAAACCATTGTAAGTTGCTTCTAATTAATGTATTTGTTTAATAATTTAAGGACTAAAATAAAATCATTTAAGGACTAAAATATTTTGTATAACAAAATATGATAATTAGCTTAAGTTAGCAGGATATGCATCTGAAATACCGGCAACACCAGGCACAAATAAAAATCAGTCTAAACAAGAATTAAAAACTTCAAAATTAATAACAAGCCAATACAACATTTTGATCTCCTCTTCAAAAATAAAATGGACAGAAGGGGAATGATCCAAGTGAATTCGTTAATTCAATTAATAAAGCAATTCAAGTATTTAAACTAAGACAATACTAATGAAGAGAAAAAGCCTCCCACAGCTTTGTATCACTGGAGTTTAACGTACTGCGTCAACAGAGAAGTTCTGCATTTTATGAGTGCCTTTGCACATTACATTATTCTAGGAATGGTAAGAACAAGAACAGATGAATGGGAAAAATTAAATTGAAGAGAAAATTATTTAGACCAAACCATTAAGTTACATGCAAGGCTGCAGGGTCATGTAGAATGCTAGAAATTTAATTGACTGAAGAAGTTATTTCAGCATTTGGAAACCAATATCTAATTTTGCTTTTCTGCCCCAGAGATGAAGCAGAGAAAAAAAAATACAGTTCACAAAAGTACAGTATCAGTCTTGTGTGTTTTGAGTTCCCTCCTCTTGTTAAAGCAATACACTGACGGTTTGGCCTACAAAACTACATGCAGAGTATTTCTGAAGACAGTTCCTTGGATTTCAGACAGTAAAATGTGCTCCTTTAAAGAAATAAGAATGTTCTTATTGATTGCAAGTCTCCCCTTTCTAAGAGTGCTGAGGAGTTGATTAAAAAAAAAAAAAAAAAACACAAACACACGGACATCAGACGTGCTGATCCTGAGGTGAAATATGGGATATACAGATCCAGTGTTATCTTTATTCAAACTTTTGCTTAAGTTTCTTCTGGAAGACAGCTGGCAGAATAGAGAGAATAGCTAGAACCATGAGAACAAACACAGAGTTCCAGGAAACAGCTTCCCCTGCTGTTGTAAGCTGGTACAGTGTTGTTCCTGCCTTAATTGCTACAAAAGATGGTGGTGCAACACCTATGTGCATAGAAACAAAACAATCAATTAGAGAGCTAAAACAAAAGCAGTTACTTTTCATATTTTTAAAGGCAAGCAAATATCCTCCATCATAGAACTTTATTTGAAACAATTTAAAGCAATGAAGTCCAGAACTTAATAGAAATAGTTCAAAACAAGAACAGTATCAGACAGAAATATAGCATTTTTCTATAGCCCATAAACCCTATACCTTAAGCAGGCAGTATGCATTCTTTTTCTGCTATGTACGTTGTATTGACTTATTAGTATGCATACAGAGACCAAAAATAAACAGTTTACCATGTCTAATTTTATTTCTAATGATAAAAATACACGGAAAAGTGTGTTAGTAATCCAGTGTGAAATCAACTACAACAGACTATTTCCAAACAAAGACCCTGGAGTCCTTCCTAAGTTGTCACAACAGACTATATCCTAAAAGCCCAAAAACTTAGAACCCTTTACTGTTAACATTCAGTAGCCGTGTCTACACGTGCACGCTACTTCGAAGTAGCGGCACTAACTTTGAAATAGCGCCCGTCACGGCTACACGTGTCGGGCGCTATTTCGAAGTTAACTTCGACGTTAGGCAGCGAGACGTCGAAGCCGCTAACCCCATGAGGGCATAGGAATAGCGCCCCACTTCGACGTTCAACGTCGAAGTAGGGACCGTGTAGTCATTGCGCGTCCCACAACATCGAAATTGTGGGGTCCGCCATGGTGGCCATCAGCTGAGGGGTTGAGAGACGCTCTCTCTCCAGCCCCTGAGGGGCTCTATGGTCATCGTGTGCAGCAGCCCTTAGCCCAGGGCTTCTGGCTGCTGCTGCTGCTGCAGCTGGGGATCCATGCTGCATGCACAGGGTCTGCAACCAGTTGTCGGCTCTGTGGATCTTGTGTTGTTTAGTGCAAGTGTGTCTGGGAGGGGCCCTTTAAGGGAGCGGCTTGCTGTTGAGTCCGCCCTGTGACCCTGTCTGCAGCTGTGCCTGGCACCCTTATTTCGATGTGTGCTACTTTGGCGTGTAGACGTTCCCTCGCTGCTCCTATTTCGATGTGGTGCTGCGCAATGTCGAAGTTGAACATCGACGTTGCCAGCCCTGGAGGACGTGTAGACGTTATTCATCGAAATAGTCTATTTCGATGTCGCTACATCGAAATAAGCTACTTCGAAGTAGGCTTCACGTGTAGACGTAGCCAGTAAGAGATAGCCGTGTTAGTCTATACCTTCACAAAATAAAAAAACACTTTAAAGACTAACAAAATAATTTGTTATGCAATGAGCTTTCATGGGAGAGCCACTTCTTCAGATCTAGAAAATTCTGAAGAACTGAAGTAGTGGGTCTGTCCCAGGAAAGCTACTAAATTACTTTGTTAGTCTTTATAGTGCTACTTGACTGCTTTCTTGTTCCCATTCTTAGTAATGCTATGAACCAATTTTAAGATACTATGTACTTCAAAAACATTAAGCTTTATTACAGACTTCTTGTTAAGCTACAAGCTGTTTTTCCCTACAAAAGTTAGTGGCTAACAAAAGTAGATAAACTTTGTATTTTTATTTAGCTATTCAACTTAATAAACTCAGAAGTCTGAAAAAAACATGATTTTCTTGTAACATAAGGGGGAAAAAGGAGTTTCTGAAATGTCTCCGAAGCATGTAGACACACAAATGAATAAAAGTATTTTGGTGGTGTGCTGGTGGTGGTTTATTTTTCAAGGGGAAAATAATTTATTTGTTCACCGAGGCCGTGTCTACGCTAGCCCCAAACGTTGAAATGGCCAGGCAAATGGCCATTTCCAAGTTTACTAATGAAGCGCTGAAATACATATTCAGCGCCTCATTAGCATGTGGGCGGCCGCGGCACTTCGAAATTGACGCGGCTCGTCCCGACGGGGCTCCTTTTCCAAAGGACCCTGCCTACTTTGAAGTCCCCTTATTCCCATGAGCAGATAGGAATAAGGGGACTTCTAAGAAGGCAGGGTCCTTTCGAAAAGGAGCCCCGTCGGGACGAGCAGCGTCAATTTCGAAGTGCCACGGCCGCCCGCATGCTAATGAGGCGCTGAATATGTATTTCAGCGCTTCATTAGTAAGCTTCGAAATGGCCATTTGCATGGCCATTTCAAAGTTTGGGGCTAGTGTAGACATAGCCCAAAGAGATAATTCCCACTCTGCTAGATTAATTTAGTTACCACTTGCTTTCAGGGTCAGTCAAGAGGCATAATACCTAGTTCTTATATAGGTCTCTAAGCACCTTACCAAGGACGACAATAACACCTGTGTTTTACAGATTAAGAAATGGTGCATTGACCAAGATCACACAGCATTCAAATGGCAAGGCTGGGACTAGAACAAAAGGTCTCCTAAATTTAATATTACATCCATCATTACTTTCCATACGGTTAACAGTTCATGCCCCCGGTGCAAAAGATTTATCACAAATGCAAGCTGAACACCAAAACACTTGAATTTCATTCAATTATTAATCCATTGAAGAACTACAATGGTAAACAAATTGGAGAAAATCTCTTCATGTGAAAACATATATAATTCTGGAGACAAAACAACTATGCGTGAAGAACATGAAATAAATCTGAGTTTCATGCTTTTAACAGAAGCCATTTTACTTCAAAAAGAAAATCACAAATCTGAAGATAGGACACTGCTGAAGCTTTCAGATTTAGCATGTAGAATTGGATAAACAATTTATCCTTGTCTTATTTTCCCCCAACAAAAAAAGGGAATAACACTGGAGTAAGAAATGAAGCCCCATATATTATGACGATCAGTTCCACAGAAAAACAAATAAACAGCACACTCATGTAACCGTTATATTGACCAGTAGATGCTTCTGTACACTAAATGATTCTGTGACCAGGAAAAGACAATGAGTCCCTTAAAAAGCTTCAAATTAAATTTAAGTTCTTACCTAGAAAAGTACCAATGAAAAATACTTTCAGTGGTACATTTATTACAGGAGATGTTATATTGATAAACCAGTTCGGAAGAAAAGGCGTTATCCTCAAAAATATTATGTAGTTAATGAGGTGTTCTCTGTGTCGTTCAACCTGTCACAAAATTTGAGAGAAAAAAAAAAAAAAAAAAAAAAAAATCAGTAAAATCCCTGTTTTGGAAACACAATTATCTAACTTAAAACATGTTTAAATATATTAAACAAGGCTGCTCTTAAGATATAGTGTCTCTACAGCCTAATTGTTGGCTAAGATGTTTGTATATCTATCTTTAAATGGGAAAATTTAAACAGGAAAAAAATTGAAACACTTAAGCAACTTCTAATTAGAGCTTGGGAGAAGGGTCAGGGAAACATCTGTTAAATATAGTACATAAATTAGCTTAGGTTTTTGGTTTTTTTGGTTGTTTTTTTGAGTTAGACATCTCCTCAGTGAACTAAATCAACTCACTTTTTAATAAGGAAAAAAGTAGTTCACTAAAGCAGCAACTACTCGTCTTGTTTTTTTATACCTATATCAAATTCAAAAGCACAGTGTACAAACTTATTAGATCCGGATGCTCTTTTACACCACACACTTGAAAGCCTTATTCATATTAGAGGTTTTACTATTTCTGTACACCAGGCTTAGACACAGCAGACATTTCCACAAGGACAAAGGTGCATTTTAAACCCATTACTCACAGAAGCCTAAGGTTTCCTCTGACCAGGTAACCTGCTAAAACTAATAACTACAAATTGCTTTATCAACACCGTGTTCCACATATACCTTTTATCCTCGTGAAAACAAGAGGAGTGAAGCCCTAAAATATGATACTGTTTGGTTTTTATCTGCAGACCTAGAAACAAAATTTGCCACCTGATTTAGAGACAGCTTAACAACATGGGTTTGGGCCACTCATCTGTATAACTTAATTAGTGAAGACAGGCCCTGAATAGCAAGGCCACTTAATTGGAAAATATCCTAGCCTTTAGCACAATTCTTAAAAATGTCTCAGGCTTGGTCTACGCTAGGAAAATAAGCTGATGCACAATTCTAGCTACAGCAACTGAATGGCTAAAACCAACTTATCTGAAATCAACTTACCTTGCCATCCTCGCTGAGGAAGGTTGATGGGAGAGTTTCTCCCATTGACCTCCCTTACTCTTCACAATAGGGAAGAGTACGGGTCGACTGCGACCCATAAAAGGTCGATTTTGCATGTGTCTAATAGGTGTGTGAAATCAAAACCCAGAAGGGTCGATCTTACAGATAGATGTGACCCTTAGTTTCATCTATACTGCAGAAACAGAACCTTTAGCTATAATGAAGGATTAATGGCCAGAAAAGTTAACTTTAAAACTTGTTTAAGAAGAGAACAGTGGACTCAGGGAAGCATGGTTTGGCTCATTACGAAAACCTCTTCCTGTGAAATTAATCCAAGATGGTGTTCACTGCAATGTTAAAAAGAGGTTTTAAAAATCTGACACAATATTACTCAAGTTAGACTAATAATTCACTACAATTTAAAAAGGACAATTGAATTTTAAAAAGAAAAAAAAAAGTTGGTTCCTTACATGAAAGAGTTGAAATACCCTATTAGAAAGACTGCACATTTAAGTGTATTCGGTGAACCTGCTTAATGCTATGTTTGCTTTTCACCTCCACCTAATCCCACAGGTATGTTTTTGACCCAGAGTCTATCATGTTTACCTGTGATGGAGTGGGGGGGGTGCATATGTGAGTCAGGCTGGATGTCCGAGGCAAGCAGCAGCTCCCAGTGGCTAAGGATGACCCTGGGGCTACAACTGGCAGATAACACCTCTGCCTGAACAAAGAGCAGGGAGGAGCTGAGCTGGGTTTTGAATCGGGGGCGGCAGTTAGAGGCTGGGGAAGGGAGAGCTGGAAGGCAGCCAGCCTGAGGAGGGGGAAAGCTACACCCCAGAGGGGCACCCCTCGGGGTCTTCCCCCCAGGACAGGTTGGAAGGACTGTCTCGGGCTGCTATGCTGTTGCTTCTGTGAGAAACTGGGCATCTGTTGCCTAATAAACCTGCTGTTGTACCTGCTGAGTGAGAGTCACTCCTGCCAGCGGACGGGGTGCAGTGCAGGGGGACCCCTGAACCCCATCACATTACCATAACAAATAGTATTGTACACTCAGCAAATAGCAGCATTTGCTTTAAGGAGAATACACTGAGTGAGGTCCTGGGTGTGAGTAAGTATGTCAGAATCAACCATTTCTTACTAGGTTTATTGTGAACATCCCAACCCTTATGTTTCCATCTTCTTCCATTTGCATTTTATATCATCAGCACAAACAATTACCAAGGGCAACATTACCTGCTCTGACCATTTCACTGCTTTCTCTGTTAAATATCTGTACACAACTGGCCGTCCAACTAAATATGAAAGCATGTAACAGAAAGAGGCTCCAAGTCCAGAACACTGCAAATGGAAAAGAAAGTGAGAAGAAATTCTTTGCAATTTGTACAACAATCTCTAATCCCTGCTTACTACATTAACAATAAAAGAGCTGGCTCCATACAACCACCCATTTAGGCTGCTTTACAGGGCTCTCCTTGTTGTTAGCAACTCCTAAATAAACAAGAAGTCCTGTGGCACCTTATAGGCTACCAGATATTTTGGAGCATAAGCTTTTCCGGGCAAAGACCTGCTCCGCCAGATGAAGAAGCGGGTCTTTGCCCATGAAAGCTTATGCTCCAAAATATCTGTTAGTCTCTAAGGTGCCACAGGACTTCTTGTTGTTTTTGGAGATCCAGACTAATTCAGCTACCCCTCCGATATTTGTCATCCTAAATATACATAGACAAGAGCAATCCAGGAAGGTTTTCTTTAACAGCTTTGTTTAAGTAAAAAGATACATTTGTTTACATCCATCTTGACATTCATTACATATGGGAGGGTCTCAGAGTATGTGAGGGTTCCATTCCACACACCCTCGCGTAACCCGGATTTCGCCTAAGTGGTGGTCCAGCTTCTTCCCCGGCAGAACACGTGTTCTGCAGCCAGGGAAGCAGTGGAAAGGAAAGTCCTAGGGTCGGGGGGCAACTGGGGAGAGTTAAGCCTGGCGGTAGGTTGGGACCATGGGAGGAGGGTGTGGGGGATAAGGCTGGGGTGTGTTAGGGCTGCAGGAGGGAGAGGGGGGGAGTTAAGCTGGAGCTGTGTATGGGGTGGTGAGTCAGACCCCTTCTCGGGCGGTGAGCCCGGACACAGTGGGAGGTAGAGCCAGAGCCAGGCGCAGGTAGTGAGATGGTGGGGGGTGAACGGGGGCTGAGGGGGTTTGAATTGGAGCCACGCGTGGGAGTTTAAACTGGGGCAGGAGAATGGAAACAGGGCCGCATGTGGGGGGGTTTAAACCGAGGTGGGGAGTGGAGGGTGAACTGGAGCCACATGTGAGGTGAGCCAGAGCTGCGCGCAGGCAGTCAGCAGGGCCACGGTGGGGGGTTGAGCCAGAGCCAGAGCTGGGCGTGGGTGGTGAGCCGGTTGAATTGGGGCTGCGCATGGGGGGCTGGTGAGGTTGAACCAGAACCGCACGCGGGGGATTTAAACCGGGGCAGGAGTATGGAAAGGGGGCCACACGCGAGGGGTTTGAATTAGAGCCGCACGTGGGGGGTTTGAACTGGGGCAGGGGGTGGAGCGTGAACCGGAGCCAAGCACAAGGGGTGGTGAGCCAGAGCTAGAGGTGGGGGTGGCAGGTGAGCCAGAGCTGTGCACAGGCGGTGAGCTGGCAGGGGGTGTCGAACGGGGATCAGGGAGGTTGCGTTGGAGTCACACCTGAGGGGTGGTGAGCTAGAGCCAGAGGCAGGGGTGGGGGATGAGCAGGAGCTATGTGCAGGTGGTGAGCAGAGCTGGGGTGGGGCTGAGCCTGGGCCATGCAGAGCCAAGGGGAGCGAGTTAAACGCAACTGGAAATTGCACTACAGGGTTTACTATAGGAATCGGGGTCAGACGCATAAGAGCAAGGTCGCGTACTCTAAGTTTGCATACTCTCTCTATTCCAAAAATGCTAAAATGAGAACAGTTACCATTAATCAGTTTAACAAAGCTTTGAACAGTAAATATGAATGAAAGTAAAAAAACCCTTACGTGGATTCTAAACAGACTGATTCTTAAATTGCCAAACACATCACCTCAAAGGCCCTTACTGTCTGCTTGACACTCTTTTTAGTCACCACCTATTTTTTAAATAAAACTGTCTTAAGCCCTTCAACATCATGATCTTCTAGGCAGCAGAAGAGAGGACAGGACAGGACAGGACAAAACACAGTCTTTGAAGCCTGTCAACAATATTCAAGAATCTCTGTTTAAGCCACAAAACTCAGTTTAAAAATATTTCTGCTAACCAATGGGAACTGGAGAATTCTGGAAAGAAAAAAACAATGGTTTTGGGGTGCAGGCAGTAGCTCTCTGCCTTTGTAATTTAAGGTAATAAAAAGGCAGACCTAAGTACTTCAATCAGTTGGAAGTTTGGTGTTTTTTATGGGCAGAGTTTTCAGCTTGAGCTAACAACTGGGGCCAAATTTTCAAACTCTTTGGCGCTCTGACCCAAACAGCTCACACCAGTAAGTCTGACAGTGCACTTCAAAAGTGTCCCTTCTGCACCCAACTTCCATCCCAGACTCTCCCACCCCACCCATTAACACAGGTTGCAACTCTCTTGTCCAGCACCCTCAGGACGTGACCAGTGCTGGACACGAGAGTTTGCCAGATGACAGGAGGTCAATATTTTCTAGCAAATTACCAACACATCACTGCTTACTGTGCACTTAGAAAACATTTAGGGGTAAATGACATCTAAACAACAACACAGGACACTGAGCACCAGGACTGGTGGCTGGAACTCAACTTGATGAGACCACAGGAAACTTGGCCACACCTAAGATAAGTAGTCATCTGGCTAACTGAAATCATCCTGGATTATGGAGTTTGCCCGAAGAGAGTGTTACGGATTACAGAGGTTCAATCTGAACCGTAGACGTGCATGGCCTTTGACCACTTACTGAATTCTGGGAACAGCTCCCCAAAAAATTGGCAACTCATCCTAAACCCTGCTTGATCATAACAGTGGTGGGCCATTTTATTGAAGAGGTGGAGAGAGAGAGAAAGAACATACTTACCAGACAAACAAGAAATAAGGCTAATGGGAACGGATAAAGAAACCCTGAGAGGATACTGAGAAATATAGAGCCAGGTATAGCAAATGTTTGCAAGCTGAGTGCCTCTCAGTTAAGGAAAGAACATCATGTTACTTGGAAAACTTAAATTGTTCACGTTAAAGTATAGCTGAGCTCTAGAAATATGCATATCCTCAAAATACTACTGTTGGCATAAACATATTTAACAAAGCCTTATTTGCAAAGACATTTTTAGTTAAGTCGGGCAAGCTTTTTTTTCCAGATTTTAACTTTGTTCATTTTAGTGTCAGGATGACTTTGATAAGTAACAGTACAAAGAAATACAGGTTTGACCTCTATACTCTGGGCTTCCGTAGTCCAGCAACGTCTGAGTTTTAGCATCCCTGTGGGCTAAAGCACTTATGGGGAAAAGCCAGGCCCAGCACCCAACAACTCCTCTTCTGCATTCCCAGAGCTTCTCCAGCTGAGTGCCCCCTCCGACCCCCACCCCTGCTCAGTCAGACAGACTTTCTGCCATTTGCCAAAGAGGACACTGGTTCAGAACCCCTGTCAAGTCCAACCTGTACAGTATGGCCAGTTACAAACCCCTCACTCTTTACCTAAAGTATACACATACCATTCCAGTCTCATAGCTCTCTCAGATTTCAAGGCAAGAAGGGATCAATAAAATAATGTAATCTAACCACCCACATACCACCAGGTGAAAAGTCTCTGCCTAATGTTAATTCCTGCCCAAACCTCTAACTTCTGTTTCTGATGTAGTACATTTTTAGCAGAAGCTGCCAAAACACCCTGAACATTGTGGAGGTATTATGGATGTTGGAACTAGCATAAAATCCAACACATTTGCGTGTGACACACACCAGAAATTTGAAGCCAGGTCTTCAAAAGTTACATGCTAATACAATAACCTACTGCATAGACAAACCCCTTAAGTGTTTCATTTTAAGAAGTGAAATTTTCACACAAACCAAGAGCAATATCAGACAACCATCTAATGAGGTCACCCTCCTACCCTAAGTTTCTTCCCTTTAAAGCACCTGTTCATCCTATAAGGACTCCCTATCTATTACATATACTAAACAAGAGATGTTCAAAATGCAGTTAAGATTACATTAACAGAGCATTTATGTGGTCGGGAACACATTCAGCTTGTACAGAAGCTCACTCAGCTTTTTTAAGGTATATTTTCAGTGCTCATAGCTATCTATAAAGGAAATCATCCAAATGCAGCTCTAGAATAAATGATGCCATGTTGCATGCATGACTTTGAAACTAACAGTGACTCATAACAGTAGATTCCCTTGTTCCATATTAACCCAAGTGTCAATTAAGGCACATCAGTGTTGACATGAACTGTTTTGTGATCACATTAGCAAATGAAATTGAGAAAATCAGAGTGATAAAAATCCATCAAAACTATGAGGTTGCTGCCTGTAAGTAGATGAGAGAAGGTTCTTGGGATCTTGCCACCGATTCAATTCCAGGATGATGTGATGTGGAACTACAACCTTGCTCCTGTGAGGTCTTATCAAATAGTAGGCTAACTGGATCCGAAGTTTAAAGGACTACAAGTGGGAATCTGAAAAGCACTGTCACAGCAGGACTTGCCAATGTGGTACACAAGTCCAAGGCAAGCCTGTGTCATGATCATTAGATTTAATTTCATTTCATATAGTAGTAAGTACAAAGATAGCACTCTGTCCTTTGGAAGAAAAACCTTCGCTGACCAGAACTAATCCTGGCTCTTATGAACATTAAACAGTGATAAAGTGAAGGACAATTCCTTTTGGTTCACACAGAAGTATACTTAGGTAAACAGGAGAGGAAACATTTTAGACTTGTTGGCAGTAGATTTTAGTAGAAGTAAGCAGACTGATATTTCTCCTTCAGTTTCCAGTTACCACCACTTAGCATTTTATGAAGACTCACTATTAGTACTGCTAATGACTGGGCCCTGCTATGACTCTCGGTTACTTCCCATGAGCCAGATGGAAGGCTATGTGGAAACAGGAGTGCTGTAAGTTAAGAGTTACTAGTCTCTACTAAGCCTGAAGACATGGAATGATGGAACTACAATCCTGAAGCTGTTGCATTTTCATTCTATCTCCTTGGCTCAAGGAGAGGACAAAGATTCCCTTTCTTCTTCAGAAAGAGGAAATATCAAAAGAAAGTCCCCTGTACTCTGCAATACCTCTTCTATGACTTCTAGACAAAGCAACAAGGCCATTCCTATTTGGAGAAGGTTCCAGTGTGACATGTTTCTGAACAGACAGGGAATAAGTAGTACATAACAGGAAAGGCAAGGAAATGGTTAGAGCAGACAGGGCTGATGATGCTTAGCACCCACTGATCAAATGTAATCACAACCCACGCCTCGTGTAATGAACAAGGTGGCTTCTAAAGGTCAGAGTTGGCTCTAGACTGGCTCCAGTGTGGTTTCCAGAAGTTTCATCAAACCTGCTGCTTCCAAGAGCATGCGATGCAAAGGACAACAGTCTCCTTGAGTGGCCCTTCACAAAGGTACTCCAATTATCGAGCATAGAAGTAGAAGACAACTATATTTTTGGGAAAATATATATGTACAATTATGAGAGAAAACTGGGATGCATTCAGCTAGTGATCACAATGGGAACCTACAATCTTTACAAGTCTAAATAGAGCATTTCAGCTGTTTGGCTGCTGAATAGCTCCGTACCTTTGAAGGGCAGGTCTTCCACATTGACAACACCATGCAATAAGCCTCTTTGGTTTCGGTGTTCAACAGTTTCAGAGTACGATACATCTTTGGATACCTGTAAGGCTATCTTGAGACCACTGATCTTCTTTCATGTGCTCTCCAAATTCCCTTTTCTTATCCCATGAGAGCATTTTCAGGAAACCTGACTTGATTTCATGTCACAAAATTGTATTTTGAATTAAACCTATTATTTTACTTTAGAACACAGAGCTTACTGATACAGAGGAATTTGTCTTATAACAAAAGAAATCCAATGTTTTATGGTCTTTTTTGGGATGCAGACATGGATTTTTCTTGTATTGCCAATATCACAAGTCATCCTAGGTTATGATAGGAATATAAATGTTCAAAGCTCCTTCCCAGCTCTTTTTTGCTCCTTTTAGATGAGTGAGGAAGAGTAGTTCTGATCGGCCAAAGGTTCTCCAGTTCAAGTGTGCCTTCCCTAATAAGGAGGATACTCCTGACTGTACCCAAGGAGTTCAGGATGTCAACAGATCTCCCTGCATCCCAGATTTTAATGCCCATGACCTCAAAGGTCAGTAGACAGTGGAATGCCTTGAAGGTGCCTGGTGCACCTGCCTCATCTAGTGACAGCAACTCCTTCAGAGAAGAGGGAGATTGATGAAGCTCTTTTGGTGTGGTCTTTTCAGATGTCCGTGTCTGGCTCAAGCATGGGAGGTCAAGCTAATGACATCACTGGGGAGCAAGATCTTTTCCATAAGAAATGAAAGTGACGCACATGATGGTGGCTCACTCTGATCAGCAGAGACAAGGTGCTTAATTCATCAATAAAAGACTAAAAAATTATCATTAATCCTATTTTAAAATGCCATCCTCATGTTTACTGTGCGTAACTGATTAGATCAACAAGACAGACATATAGGCTCAACTCATGAGGAAGTATTTTGAGGGTCTGGGATAAACACATCACAGCACGCACATTAGTGATACACTTTGGTCAGGTAATATAAGACAAGACATGGTGTTTAGACATTTGACTGCTTGGGTTTGTTTTTTTTTTAAATAAACACACTTGTTATCATACATCCATCTGTCATTACAACTCATTTACCTTTTGTATAGAATCTATTTTAAAATGTCATTTGTGAACAACTGTTTTTTGAAAAAGAATCTGCTGTGAAGCTAAATCATTACAGTAAACTGTCTTAACCGGCATTCTACCATCTGGAACGCTCAAATAACCGGCATTTTAACCATACGTAAATTTTAGTTACGTTTCCTGTAAGTATAGTATAATAAAATACAAATAAATAAAATACAAATAAATACAGCAAACACAGTATAAGTTTACAGTGTACAATACTACTATTGTTGGTAAGTAAAGTACTCTGCATACATTTGTTTCTTAATATCTAATCTTGTTTTTCTTTAGTGTTATGCATTACTAGGTATACCTCTCTATTATCCAGAATATTTGAATATCCAGCAACCTCCCGGTCCCAGGGCTGCCAAATATGAAAAAGTTTACTGTACAGAATTAATGAAATTCAATAACCCTGACCTGAGTTGCTAAAACATCTCGTACTGAACTACAGAGCAGACTTCTTCCACTATCCTTTTAAAAATTGTAAGTGGAACAGCTGATGACAATTACTAATTAACATGCTCTAAATCTTGGACCACCAACAAAAATATAACAGCTTCTTGGCGTAACAATTAGACTGTATTTAACTTCATATATCTTGTACAAAGTAAGTTCACTTGAAGAGATTCAGCAACTTTTTGTGTAAAATAGACATTTCATAAGAATTAAGGCATGCCTGAAATACTTTCTAGCAATGCCCAAGGTAGAAGTTTAAACTCTCTAATTAATTTTCTAACAGCTTTATTACAGGCAGTGTTTGACTATCTTAGGAACATACGGAAGTACATAATCTTGATTTTCTTTTTAAGTTCTCCACAAGGTCTATAAAAATTACTTTAAATAACTGAACCAATATGTTCTACTACCACCAAATATTTTATAAGTTAAATATTAAGAACCATTTCAAAAAAGGACACAAGATTTGTGGATTTAAAACAATGTTTTAACTACATTTACTAGTGTAAATGTACACAACACTTTCATTCTGTCAGCCTGGTCCATTCTTCACGGCAGGCACTGAAATACTCAAGAAAATTACTTTGTACTTCAGTGTTAAATATTCGTGTGCATTTAACGGCTGTCCCAGAGACAACCCCACAGACATATTTTTAACCTTCATCCTCTGATTAAGCAGCAGTAATCTCATTTACATCCCTCCAAATTTTTCAGAGAAGAAAACACCATTAACTGCAACTAAACGTCTTTCACATCAGCAGGAAAAGGATACAAAACATATGTGGCAAAATAAGCCACTAATACTTGGACGTAGAAGGTGTTTTTATATTTGGAGAGGACCTTTCCTAAGGCCTTAGCATCATCCATGTCTCTGGGAATCTTTATACAGTCTCTCTCTTCTCTAAAGAAAAAGAAGAATTCCAGGAATTACACTAAGTAATCAGTAAATAAATTCTAAAATTCATTTGCCCCAGTATAAGAATATAAATAGCTATAATGTGAGCAAAACAGGCTAACTGCTGGTGTGATAAATATCCTAGGCTAAGAACACAAATGTAAGATTCTAAAGCTCAAACCCTCAAATATTTTAGGAGTTTACAATATTTTCCTCCTTCCTCTGATTACATAAGTGAAGAAAACTTAACATTAACAGGGTTTTTTTGGGAGGAATGGAGCATTTCATCATTCTTCACAAGAGAAAACATTTTTCACGTGTTTTGAATGCTGAGTGCATACTTTTTTGTTTTTATATTGACATCTAGAGTGCAATTTTTGTATCGTTACACCTTATTTCAATGAGGCACACACAACACATTTTGCTGCTATAGTTAAAAAGCAATACAACAGCCCCACTGTGGACACAATTATACCAGTAAGTAAGTGCCTTTTACAGGCATGGCTTATTTCCCCCACTCATACGAGAACAAACAAAAGCTGTACAAATCGCATTTAAATCAGTATAACCTCATCCAAGGAGGGGAGGATTGTATTGCTTTATTTTAGTGGTATGGTTAAAGTGGTACAACTTTTGCTTTTAAACTAACACTGTGTGGCAATCTTCAATACTTGCTTCCGGATATTTCCAACCTTGAAGTTTTATATTTTGACAGTCTGGATTGTCTCATCAGTTCCTCCCCTTTCAAATTTCAACATTTTCATAACCTGATAGAAGTATGCCAGTTTAGGGACCTAGTAAAACTTTTAGGTATAGAAGATACTACAACTAAAAAAAAAAAAAACACAACAATCCTTCCTATACTTACTCACTAAGCTGTGGAAAATTTTTATATACTAGAAACATAATCGAAGCAGCAAATAGGAAGATGGACACTAGTATGAGGAGTGACATTCGGGCCGATCCACCTTCTGTATGGGCCTTTCCTAAAATTGAACAAAATTATAATTAAAAAGGAACACAGAATTCAAAGTTATGCTTCCAAAAGCTTTTAAACTAAGTATATTGTGGATAAAATCTTCCGACCAAAAATCCTCTCTTATATTCTCTGGAACTGGGGTGTGCAATAAACCAGACACTGCTTGCCAGGTTAGCCCCTGGCCAGCCCCTGAAGCTTTATTTACCTACCAGTCCACAGGTAGAGCCGATTACAGCTACAGGAAGCAGTGTACCACTCTGCCTTGCTTCCTGCTGCTCCCATTGGCCAGGAGTGGTGATCCATAGCCAACGGGAGTTACAAGCAGCTGTGTCTGTGGACCAGCAGGTAAATAAAGCCTCTGGCAAAAACTGCTGGAGCTAACTTTGGTGAACCATGCCTGGCCCGCAGGCCGATTATTGGCCACCTCCCCTAAAAGCTGCAGGCAAAATCTTGCATTCACAGAATCATAGAACCAGAGCTGGAAGGGATCTCAAGAGGTCATCGAGTCCAGTTCCCTGACCCAAGCAGGATCTAACCCAACTAAGTCATCCCAGCCATGACTACATCAAGCCAGGACTTAGAAGCCTCTAGGGATGGAGATTCTACCGCCTCCCTAGGCAATGCATTCCAATGCTTCACCACCCTCCTGGGGAGGTAGTTTTTCCTAATATCCAACCTACTCCTCTCCTGTAACTTCAGACCATTACTCCTTGTTCTGCCATCTGTCACCACTGAGAACAGTTTCTCTCTATCCCTTTTAGAGTACTACTTCAGGAAGTCAAAGGCTGCTATTAAATCACTCACAGTCTTCTCTTCTGCAAACTAAATAAGCCCAGATCCCTCAGCCTCTCCTCACACGTCATGTGCTCCAGCCCCCTATTATTTTCATTGCCCTCTGCTGAACCTGCACCAGCACATCCACATCTTTTCTATACAGAGGGGTGGAAAACTGGATGTAATACTCCAGAGGTGGCCTCACCAGTGCCAAATAGAGGGGAGCAACAACTTCTCTAGATCTGCTTGAAATGCTCCTCCTAATGCACTCCAATATGCCACTGGCCTTCTTGGTTACAAGGGTACACTGTTTACTCATATCCAGCCTTTCATCCACTATAATCCCTATGACTCCTTCCACTGCACTGCTGCTGAGCCAGTCAGTCCCCAGCCTATAACAATGCTTGGGATTCTTCTGTCCCAGGTGCAGGACTCTATGCTTCTCCTTGTTGATCCGCATCAGATTTCTTTGGCCCAATCCTCCAATTTATCCAGATCACTCTGGATCCTCTCTCTATTCTCCAATATATCTACTTCTTCCCAGTAGCTTGGTGTCATTTGTAAACTTGCTGAGGGTGCAATGCAGTCCCTCATCCAGGTCATTAAGAGATGCTGAACAACACTGGCCCCAGACCCCAGCCTTGGGGCAACTCCACTTGAAACCAACCACCATCCAGATATTGAGCCATTCCTTACTTGAGCAAAGCTCTCTCCAGTATAAACCCAAATAAAGAGTACAGAAGCTGGCCCTCAATTAATACATTAAGGCAAAAAACCCAGTTCATAGCCTTATTGATCACAGCAAAGTAGCATGAGAATATACACGTATACTAAACTTTTTGCCAAAAATCCCCTACCACTGATTTAGCTTCAATAAACAAAATGCTAATGGCCATGCTGTCTAACTCTGCTCAGCAAAGATCTAGCTCTGCATGAACTCAGGCCATTTCCACTCTACAACAAAAGGTATTTTTAAACACATTAGCTGATTAAGTAAGTTGTATGGGATAAATTTATGAAAAACATCTTGCCTTTTCTAGACCAGAACAGAAGACACTTATTAACATGCAGTATAGCCATTGTTTTAAAATACGCACCTTTTCCTAACGAAAAAAGATTCCTTTATAAATAGGTGCCACTTAATCTGTATCTATACATTGAGTAGATCTAATTATATAAATACACCCTCCCCTTCATGGAGATACTCTTGTCCCATTATGCAGACTTGCCTACATAAAAATATTCAGGAAAGTTAAGATTAACTGGCCCAAAGGCACTGGACAATAGGCCCCAGTTTTCCCAGGGATGCTCTTTTTCAGAAGCAACATTCCCTTAATTTGCTGTAGCTCAGTCCATACATAGCTATACTACACTAAAGCACTTTGCACATGCAGTTATACCAATAATAAATGCTTTCGATCAGGGCGGCCAACCAGTTTGGGACTAAGAGCCATAGCTTCTCACATTGTGCTGCTGGATGGGGTGGCACCCCCCCCCGCCATCCCTAGCACTGAGCTGCCTGTGGGGTGGGGGAAGGCACCCCCGCACCATCGAGCTGCTGCAGCCAGGAAAAAGGGTCTCTCTCTCTCATAGCTCTCACCATGAAACTGCCCAGGTAAACCCAAGCCCCAACCCCTGCCTCACTTTGAGCCTCCCCTCAATCCCAAACCCCAGCTCTACCCCATGCCTATAGCCTCTGCCCCAACCCTCACTCAAGAGCCTGTACCTCCTCCTGCACACCATGTGCCACTCTCCATACCTGGAACCCTTCTCCTGCCCCCAAGTCCACAGCCCCAATCCAGAGCCTGAACCCCGATCTTCTGTTCCAGCCTTGAACTCTGAAAGCCTGGTCCCATCTTGGAGACCACACTCCTCGCCAGAGCCCTCACACTCCTGCACCCCAACTCTCTGTCACAGCCTTGATCCCCCTCCCATACTCAGAACCTCTTTGCCCCATTCCCAGGAATGGATTTTTGTTAACTGCACCAATGTGAAGATTATGTGTTCATCACACATCACCTCCATTCGGATGCACACAAGAAAAATTAATTCCACTCAGGGGTGTGAAAAATTAGACATAGCACTTCCCCACACACCGCTCCCCACTACCCCGACAGACATATTGGATAGTAGGACTCAGGCTTTGGCCCTCTACCCAGGATAGAAGGGCTTGGGCAGGCTTCGGCCACATAGTCATCTTCCTTGTCAGTAGAGGGCAGCAATATAATGAAGCTCAAGAGCCCCCAGTATAGCCAATACTGGTTTCATAAACAATATGAGCCATACCAACAAATGCACATTTTTAGCAGAATACTCTAAGACTTTGGCCAACAGAGCCATTTCGTATTTTTTTCCCTTCATTTTTCAGTATTCCACCAGTCCTTAGTTTCTCTGCTGGGGTTCCACAACACAAAAATCCCAAGATGCTGGTTTCATCTGCAGCTCTGGGTGGCATAATTATGCCACTACGCAACACGCACAGCAATGTATTGCATTACCATTTCATTCCTGTAAGCTAGGAAAGAGATGATGAAACACAGACAGTGTATAACAAACAAAACAAGTGCCATGACTAGTGTCAAGTTTACTTACTTTGCCAATTTTGCCTTGAAGTCACCACAAATATTTATCATATTCCCCAAATTTTACTACCACTGTTGCCTGATGTGCCATAATACTGCAGCATGCAGCTACCAAGTTAATTGTGTCTTTCAGGTTTTTTACTATCACCTTCTTCAGGATCACAATCCATTAATATGAGGGGGAAAAAAAAACACCAACAGATGGAACTAATAAGTTATATTAAGCATGTGCAATGGGGGGGTGGGATTAGTATTTTCTCCTTTTTTCACCCATTGCACCAAAATTTGGTCTAACAGTTTGCAAGATTACAGTACAGAATTTAATGCAAATGGCTAAAGATTTCCAAACTGTGCTTATATAGTCAAAATGTGTTTAACACAACCCAGAATAGATAAATACAATACTTGCCAGACCACATACACATGGCTGTCTTACCTAAATACACCTGATAGAACAATGATGTACTTAGTGGCCATGTCTACACTACAGCGACCTGTCAGCAGAAGTCACTGTTGGAAGATTTTCTTCTGGCAAAACATTTGTTGACAGACTGTGCCCATACACAAAAGCAGATCAAAAAAGCGACCTGCTCTGCCAGAGTGCGCCTGGACAGCCCAGCCCTCTCTCGACAGAACAGCCAATGGGTAGCACAGCAGACAGGGCTGCCCGGTGATCCAGAATCCCTGTCTGTCTACAGAGCACCCCACTCCCCCAAGAGCATCCACACTTTTTTTTGTTGGCAGATTCCGTCAAGAAAGGTATTCTGCCTTGAGGAGGAGACACAGAAGGCTGCCAACAAAAGTGCCAAGTTCTGTCAACAGTATGTCAACAGAACGCATTTTTAGTGTGGACGCTCAACTCTCTAGTGTGGACAGAGCCACAGAGTATTTTTCTATTAATTTACAACAGTGCCTTTTTTTTTTTTTTTTTAAAAAAAAAATAAAAGGAGCTAGTACTTGGATGACTTCCCTTGCCCCCGTGCCATAAGATTGGTACCGGTACTACCAGCACAAAAAACCACTTGTCTACAACCATATAATACTCCACTATTTTAATGCCTAGTAAGTAAGTAAATACAATTTAAAGCTCCAATCTTGCAAGCCACTCCATGCAAGTGGGGCTTCATGTGAGCACAGGGATGCTTGCGACAAGTTTTGGAACCAAACAATCTGTTTTCATTTTGAACTCCCTATCATTAGGATAGATCACAAACAGACTTAGGTACAACTGTGTGCTTCATTAACATTGTTTCCCTAAAAACGCTGAGCCCTGAGACAAGCCTAACAAGTGACAGCTCACAACTCATATGTGCTGAACAGGGATGACTGGTGAAAGGGGCATCCACCAGCCAGGTAACTTGCACTCCACATGACTCCTCCCCATGCCACCTGGAGAAGGCTGGGACAACACCCCCTATCCAGGCCCCACCTCTTCCCCAAGCCCCTTCCCCCACTCCAGCAATTCCACCAATAGCAGCAAGGGTAAATGAAGTAATGCAATTCTATGCTGCTTGCCCTTTTGCTGTGCCTCTTGCCCACAAGTGTTGGCGGCAACCCCACCCCTCCCCTGAGTGACAATAGCCAGGAACAGGGAGAGTACAGCCAAATTGCTCCAATTCTCCCCCGCCCACACTGCTGTTGGTGAGTGCAAGGTGGCCTGACCCCTGCTATAGGTGCCAGCCCCCTCTTGTCTTTGAGGCCTCCCAGAGGCTCTGACTCCTCACCCTCTCACCCATGCCATTTCAGGGAGGGGGTCATGCAGTCCCTCAGCCACACACACCGCATGTCACCATGGGGGCTGCAGATCCTTCTGTATGAGCCATTCACCCAAGAATAGTTCAATACAGTGTCACTCACTGAAACTTAACAGAGGCCTGAGCTGACCAAAGTGCATCTGCTTTAAGACACTGAGATCCTGACCAATGGGGGAGTGACAAATGTGCAAGGGAGACACTGTAGGGCAGAGAAGGAGGCATCAGGGAGTAACCAGCAAGAGAGAGGCTTGACCCCTTCCTTACTCTTCTGGAAGATTACCCATCAGCACTGAAGGAGTCCACAGTACTTAGGAAGTCTTTAGAACTCATTCTTTAACAGCAACATCTATCCAGCTGCCATCAATACTGACTACCACCTCAATGCCTGCACACTCCTACCGAGTGATCCCACAGTGCCCCTCTCCCTGACCCCATTTTCCCAGCTTCACCAAACCATCCACCACCTATTTCAGTAACCCCACCCCGATACTGACCCCAAAGTCCCTTCTCCTGCCCCAAACCAACTGACCCAACAGTGCACCACCCCAAATGCTGACCTCAAAAGACCCCCCCCACCTCCCTCTTGCCCTCTAATCGACCTTCCCCAACTATTAATCCCACAGAGCACCACCCCTTGCCTTAAACCAACTTTCTTAGTGGCCCCACCTAAATTCCCTCTAAGCTGTACAGCCGCAGCCCTAGCGCCAGCGATGATAAACATCTCTTTCTTGGTCCCATGCATGGGCCTATCCTGGCAAAGACAAGTAACCCTGCTCCTCAGACCAACAGCTACTACAGGGAGTCCACTTACCCCACCACAGCCCTCAGGCAGACTGCATTCCCCTGGCCCCTGGAGTCTTCATCCAGCCCAACTCAACCCTCTGTCCCAGCTCTGACCCTCTCCCAAACTCTGGGCACCAACCCACCACACGTCCCTTCCATACTGGTGCACAAAGCAAAATTAATTCCACAGACGCACGGTAAAAATTAGAGGGAATATTGGCTCTGCCAGGCACACTGATTCTGGAGAGCCCCTCTCAACCCCACAAATACCCCTCACCTTGCCAGCGACGCACCCCTCCCCCTACACTGACCCCCCGAGCCCCGCCCGCGGGGCGCCCCCTCCCCCGACACCGACCCCCAGAGTCCCTCGCCCTGCCCGCGGGGCGCCCCCTCCTCCGACACTGACCCCCCCACGAGCCTTTCCCCCTGCCTGCAAACTGATCCCCAGTGTCCCTCCCGCAGCTCACACCGCCCCGGCAAGCTTTACGGCGGCACCTTCAATGCGCTGCCGCTGGGGCCGGGCGCTCGCCAGCTCGCCGGGGCCCCGCTCCGCCGTTCTCCGCTGCGCCATGACCCCGCGCTGCCCGGAACCGGCCGGCGACAGTCAGAGCCAGCCCAGGCCTCCCCGGCACCAAAGGCCGCGAAAGGAGGCGGAACCCGCCGCTCCCGTCACCCCACCGAGGCCCCACACGGCGCATGCCCAGCCCGCGGCGCATACTTGAGCCCGCAAGGCGGATTTTGCGCGTTTAACAGGTAAATACGGTAACGCCAAGCAGGGTAGCGCGTTTAGACTGTCACTTACGACACTTCAATGTGGTAACGTTAAATCAAGATAGTTTGTTCAACCCTGTAAATACGGTAATTCTGCGGCGGGGCACTAGGTGATCGGTCCATACATGCTGTGAAGCTGCAGATGAGTTGTATGTTTCGGTTTATGCTAACGCCACTTCTGGGTGTGGCTAGTCTATTAAATGCGGTAGCGCGTATGCAGATTTCCGTGTTTCCCGGGCGCGTGCGTTGACTATTGAATATGAGCGTGAAGCGGCGCGAGTCCGTATGAGACTACGTCGCTAAGGCCGAATGTCTGCCTGCCCCAGCTCCCGTGCTGTAAATACAGTAAGGTGGAGCTGGAGTCGGGCGGCCAGGAGGTGATTAACCATTGGAACAACCCACTGGACCGAGGGGTGGATTTTCCATGGTGGGCCGTTTCTAAGCGCTGGGCCCTAGGCCGGCCGGGGTGCGCGGGCACCTGGTACCGTGCTCCACGCGGCGCTAAGCGCCCTAAGCCTCGCCTCTTCCACCCCAACGCTCCCATCGGGGTGTGGAGCCGGCTCCCCACAACTCGCCCCCAGGTCTGCGGTGGCTGTGAGCACCCCTGACGGTAGATCACAACCATCTCTTCTGGCCTTAGACTCGACTGGGTAGTTGCTGGTGGGCTAAGTGTACTGGGATTGGAGGGTCAGCACTTCTACTGTTGGCAGGCTCAATAGGCTCTAGCAGCTGATGGGCTCTTCCATGTGATGCCCTTCCATGTGGTGTCTCAGACACTACAGTAGTTTACTCGGGGGGGAAAAAAGGCAAACACCCTGAATTGGCTAAACAGCTTCAAGGAAGTAAGTCCCAGCATAGTCCAGAGGGAAATCAGAAGATGGCACTTCTCAGGCCTACTACCCGGGATTTGTCTCCATTCCTTTCTTGCTTGCAAAAGGATCTCTCTCCACATCCTGTGCAGTCCGCCAAATCGTCTTTGTGCCAGAAAGATGTCCTATGACTTTAATGGAAAGTCTACATCTCACAATCTCAACCTGCTCATTTTTGGGAAAGGAATAGGGCGTGTCCCAAGTGTGCCAGTAGCCGTTTCTCACAGCTCACTGGAAGTACAAGACTTTTTCCTTTCATAACTATAGCAAGTTTCAGAGGTAGCAGTATCAAAGAAGTAGCTGAGTTAGTCTGTATCTTCAAAACCAACAAAAAGTCCTGTGGCAGCTGATAGACTAACAGATATTTTGGAGCATAAGCTTTCATGGACAAAGACCCGCTTCATCAGAGTGGGAGTGAGGTAGCAGTGTTAGTCTGTTTCAGCAAGAAATGAGTCTGGTGGCACCTGAAAGAGTACCAATAGTAGATCACCATTTGAATACCTTTTAGCCTAGAGCAGGAGTCAGCAATCTTTCTGAGGCGGAGTGCTGAAATTTGACCTTTTAGCCTTTATGTGCCCTCCGAGTGCCAGTGGTGCCTTTTAAAGTCAGGAATAGGCCTTGTCATGAATGAATGCAGGGAAGGGGTTACTCTTTCTGATGTAACTGGAATTCCAGGTGAGCCAGTGGGAGTGAAGTAAACCTTTTTTAAACTGAGAACAATCGCGGCTTTTGGAGCTTTCTTTTCTGCAGACCAGCAGAGAGGAAGACTTGGGGGAAACGGTGTCTCCCAAGCATACAGAAATAGACTGTTGCAAAATCAGCCATAGAGATGTAAGTAAAAGAGAAATGTATAATTAGAAGCGATCAGGTTATGGTTATTTTGAATTTGGTTGGACTGGCTGCTCTGTTTTCTCTTTTGTGGTGTTGGTTGATTTGATGGTTTTTCCCCTGTAATTTTAAGCTGAATCCCAGGGAAATAGTTTTCTTTGTGTGCCACCTCATTATTTATTTTCTCTTGTTTTGTGAATAAATCTCTTTTTTAAAGCAAACAATCTGATTACCTGTGCCTGAGAAGGGTCTGTGTACATGCCTTCGGCCCACATAGCTATCAAGTTACAGCTTGCTGTTCTCAAGCCCCCTGTGGAGGGGGGAACGGGATTGGAGTTTTATCCACAGGAGGCATTCCCCAGTGTGCCTGCCGGGTCAAAGGGGTGTTCAAGGATGGGGGTGGGAGCAGCTCCATTTTCCAGGATCCAGAGGATCTGTAACCTTGAGAAGTTTTCAAGTAAAGCCTTTGTATAGGCAAGGTGTTTTTAAGTTTCTGCAGGGCCCTACTTTGTGCCCTCAAAGCAGGGAGTGGGAGGAGCCCCTGACAGTCCTACTAACAGCAGCTTCATTAATAAATGAATTAAGATGCAGAGCTTTACAGTTTAGGTGGTGGTTGGTAGCAATAGCTGGTCTTTTGTTAATGCACAGGCAGCATGGTTTTGAGCATGCGCTCAGCTGCATGGGGAAAGGGGGGTGGGGCTGAGCTCCAGCTTCCTGTGATGATGAAAATTGACTCAGGAGCCACTCTTGGTACCCATGCCCGGGGTTGCTGCCCTGGATCCCTGGCCTCAAGGAAGACACCCTGAATGGGGAGTCAGGAAACCATAACTTAAAATGTCACTTCTGTGCACTGCTGTTAATTTTTCTATGTATTTTATAAATACTAATGACCAAGGCTTTATATTGTAACTTGGGAGGCAGGAAGTATCATTCCTTCGTTTTATGAGTAATTGACGAGAGGGTGCACGAAGTGCCTTTTGACAGATTTGGGAGTAGAAACCAGTTTTCTACTATGGCAGACCTGAATTTCTGTCCCATTGCTTTCCAGATTTGAGCATCTTAAAATGCTATTTGTTAGTACCTCTAATCATTATCCATGTTCCCATCTCAGAGCCAGGAGCAGAAGCCCCCAGCATTCACTGCTTTTGAGCAAAAAGTTGTGTAAACCAAGGTAAAGGTCCTTTAGATGACAGGGTAGACATCTTTGCTGCAGTACTCACAATTGAAAATTCAAACCACATTGATGACTAGAGCCCTACCAAATTCACGGCCATGATAAATGCATCACGGACTGCAAAATCTGGACTTTCCTGTGAAAACTGGTCTTTTGTCTGATTTTACCCTATACTATGTATACTTCCCGGGGAGAGACCAGTGTTTCTCGAATTGGGGTTCCTAACTCAAGAGGGAGTTGCAGGGGGATCACCATGTTATTGTAGGATGGTTCCAGTGTTGCTACCCCGCTTCAGAGCTGCGAGGCTTGAGAATGGCAGCTATTCGCCAGATGCCCAGCTCAATACTATATATTGCCATGCTTACTTCTGCACTGCTGTTTTCAGGGCTGTGTGGCCAGAGAATTTTGGCTGCTGACTGTACCATGTCATTCTTACTTCTGTGCTGCTGTTGATGGAGGCTGTGCCTTCAGAGGTGGATTCCTCACAAGAAGCTACCACTCTCCAGCTGCTCCACTCTAAAGGCAGTGATGTCACCACTGCCAACAGCGCAGAAGTAAGGGTAATAGTACCAACCCCCACTTTCAGTAGCTTTGTGACCTTTCCCCTCCCCAATTCCTTTTTGGGTCAGCATCCCTAGAGTTAGACCATGGCATTTCAGATTTAAATAGCTGAATCATTAAATTTTACAATTTTTAAAATCCTATGACCATGAAGTTGATCAAAGTGGACCGTGAATTTCCTTTTTTTTCTTTTTTAAAAATCTGATGTATTCATAACATTTTAACATAATAAGAAAACGCCATTAACAACACATTTTGTTGTTAAAAACATTATATTCTGTCCGATAAAACACACAATAGCCAGGTGCTCCACTTTTTGATTATGTATCACCTATTTTGCTTTCTTATATCACAGACTGAGAGATTTGAAGAACGAGATATGTGAAGACTTTAGGGATATATCTCAAGGATAACTAAAAAACAGTAAGTAGTCAAGACAGCTTTCCAGACAAAGGTGCTTGAGGGGCTTTGCTCCACAATCCACTGGGAATAACAGAGAGAGACTGAAAACAGCTTTATTGACTCAGTGTATTCAGCAGTCCAAAGTTTAATACACATGCATGTCATCAAAATGCACTACACAAAGCCTCTCCCATCTGCTGAGCTATTCCCAGTGTACCACAGGGTATGTAACACATGCTGCATTTGCAATTAAACTGAGGTTAGGTGGAGCAAGGAACATGTCATGAGTATGTGTTTGTTAATGTAAGCACAAGATGGGACTTCTTTTCTGACCTGCTGTTGCTGCTTCTAATTCTTTCAGAATGAAAATAAAGCCCTGTCACACGCTTCAAGTTTGCCACTTGGCTGTTTCAACATTAGCAAATGCCATACATACTGAATATGTACACACCCCTAGAAGTTCTTACTGAGTTGCACTTGGAAAAGGTACCTTTAAGCTGAAAATAGAGTTTTCTAAAGATAGATGGATATAAAATATTGTGGAGAGTGGAATCTTTTCTGAACCACTGAAAAGAAACAAAATATTCTGACAGCTATTAAGTAAGGATTGAAATGGTCAGACATGGAGTCGCTCCCATGTCCCTGTTTGAAATATTTGATTTTTATCAGATTAAAAAAGCTGTGCATTCCCACAATGCACCTTTCACCTGACCAAAATTATGAATGTTCATTCTCTTCTCATAGGCAAGTAGAGAATCAGTTGGATAGCTGAATCATTGACATTGTTTCAGACTTAGCTCTGTTTTTTGACTCTCAGGAAAAGGAGAGGGAGGGCCTGATTCCGTAAGGTTCAAGCTCACCATAAGTAAGTTAATTTCAAAATGTGAAGCACTACACAGCTATTTATAGGTACTCTTTCCTCAGAGGTAGAGACACACTGTATTTTCAAAGCTCTTTATTCCCTCTACCATTTTTCAGTCCTGACTTCTTTGTGACTTCTTCCTCACAGGGGAAAAATATGGATATGCTCTCCCACCTCCACCTTCTTTGTTGTTCTTCCTTTTGATGTATAAAGGAGCCATGGAAGGATTTTGTCAATATAAACATTTTAAAAGAAATTCAGACTTGTCTACACTTAAAACACTACAGCAGCACATTACCTGTGCTGACTGGAAGAATTGTCTTGCAGGTGTGGGTAGTGAACCACTCCAAGAGATGATAGTTATGTCCAGAATGGAAAAATTCTTCTGTCAACCCAGCAGCGTCTACACATAGACTTAGGTCAGTTTAATTGTACTGCTGTGTGGATTTTTCAGAGCACTGACAAATATGGTTACATTTATCTAGTTCTCTAGTATACCCTCAGTCTTGGGTCTTATCTAATCAGGATCACTTTTTGGTGACTAAAGAGTTAGTGAAATCTTGACACCACAAAATTTTGAGAGCTAAACAACTGAGGGGAAGGAGATTTTTAGTCAGACTGCTTATAACTCTTTGTTTTTTGATCTCTTTTATTATATTTTACTCCTGTTCATAATGAATAAAGCTGAAATTATGTCATGGAATCCATGATTTCCCAGGCCCCTTCTCCCACCCCATCTTGTCACATTTGATTTTAGTAAAAGTCAGGGGCTTCCATGAATTATTTATTGCCTGTGACCTGTTAGTGACTTTCACTAAAAATAGCTTTGACAAAATTTTAGACTTAATAATGAATATGTGGGCCTTGCCTGGAGTAGGATTTAAAGGTGTGATGTTGTTAGCATGTCTTAGCTAAGAGGTACTAGCAGATGTGAAAAGTCTAGTGTAGACAATTTATGCTGGGTAGTTTCTCAGGTGGTGCAGATTGTGAGCACAAACATTTGACTTCAATGTATCTGTGATAATCTACACCAGCTGACCATCTGCCCCATAGTCTTTACCACTTGCTAAACTGTTTGAAACTAAAAAGCAGTCTTGTGGCACCTTAAAGACTAACAATATTGCTTATTAGGTGAAGAGTTTTCATGGGACGTACCCACTTCTTCAGATTTGGAGAATAACTGAGAATAACTATTTGAGTTAAAGCCTAGATGGGAAATTACCAGGCGGGTGTGCAAGTTTCATCTTGACTGAGACTGAAGGCTAAAAGAAAGACCTTCACAACTTCAGTGATGGAATTCCAATATGTGAATGACAACATGGTCGCTGCTTTTTCTCCCACACCCCTTCAGACCATCTTGGGTGCCCTCGCTGAAGCATACAAGAATCTCAGCCTCACACTGAACATCAAAAAGACCAAAGTGCTCCACCAACCCTTGCTTACAGGACAATCTCGTGCACCTTCTATTGAAGTCAACGGAGAACTGCTGGAAAACGTGGAGCACTTCCTATACCTTGGAAGCCACCTTTCCACTAAAGTCAACATTGATACAGAAGTCCAGCCTCATCTGAATCATGGAAGCTCCGCTTTCACCTACTTGAGAAAAAGGGTCTTCGAGAACCAGGGCATCTTTCCCAAGACAAAGCTCCTTGCATACTGTGCAGTGGTTGTTCCAGTGCTACGGTATGCATGTGAAACCTGGACAACAAAAAAGCATCATTTGAAGGCAATTGAACAATATCATCAATGCTGCCTCAGGAGAATCCTAAATATCTCTTGGAAGGTTAGCTGCACAAACACTAGCATCCTGGAAGAGTCATACATGACCAGTATTGAAGCCATTATCATTCATCAACAACTTTGTTGGACTGGTCACATGGTGCAGCTGTCTGATCAGCACCTCTGTGACATTAATGGATTTTTAAGTTGAATATGGAAACCATCCATATTTTAAATCGAATATGGAAGCCATATAGTGGCATCAAATCTTGTGCTAATCGGTCAAGTGAGGTGTCTAATGAAATCTGGTAATGTCCTGAATCTATTTATGCTACATGTATGTCTGTATCATGTTTGTATGTCAAGTTATAGTTATTGGCCCTATAGCTGTATTAGAAATGTTTTAGTGCTGAGTTTCACAATAGGAGGTGTGATCACTTCCCCTAGCCAGGATGATGGACTAAACAAAGGCTCAGAAGTTGACTGCACATTTCAGGAATTTGGAACTTGTTATCCACATCAGCCCAACTGGTCAGATGACCTGGTCTGAGCAATGGAATTGAAATCAGGTGTCCAGACGTCCATTCCATATGTCATGTTAATGGACTGGGACGTGCTAGCAAAACCAGCCACCAATGGCAGTTTGCCACAGCAGCTTACTGGGTCAGGTGATCCTGACCGTCAAGGGCCTATGGGAAGAAGAAAGAACTTTTTCCCGCCACATAGAAAAATACAGGATGACCCACACACTGACCATCTTGAGTCTAGTGTTCCAGAGTTCCAGTTCTCCAGTCTCCATTAATTAAGCCAATGTAACCTTGGCTCACACCCTCTCATGGGTGTGTTTTCAGAGACGTTCAAAAAATCAGCATATAACATCAGTGGCCTGCCTCAGTAACTGTGATTGATGTGTGTAATGTATCACATAAACAAATTTTCTCTCACCCTGTTCTTTCTTTCTTTGTTAACAGACCTTTAGATTTTAGATTCTAAAGGATAACAATGCATGGTGTTTTGGGTAAGATCCAAGTATATATTGACCTGGGACTGTGGCTGCACACTTTGGGGCCTGGAGAAATCTGTGTGGAGTTGGTGAAATCAGTTTAATAACCTCTCATGTGAGAATAGGGGGCTGTGGATCTGGGCTTTTGTAGCAGCTCGATAATCTGTGGGTTTGCTTGTGTGGTTTCTGGCTGACCAGTGGCGCTGGCAGAGGTACTTTTGTGGCTGGTTTGATTTGCCTTAGTGAGAAGGAAATCACAGCCTTGGCTGTGAGTGGCCTGGATTTAAGCAAATATACCGTGGGTTGGTGTCCTTAGCTGTGTCCAGAACCACCATCATATTACAGCCTCCCAAAACAGATTCTGTTTTCCAGCATTGGAGGAAGGACAGAGCCATGTTGGGGGCCAGCAGAAGTTATATAAGGACATGTTGAAGCACACATGAAAAAGTGCAGCATCGGTGTCCACACTTGGGAGAACCTTTCCCAAGACTGTCTGCAGTGGAAAATGGTAATCCATGAGGGGGCGGCACAATTTGAGAGGTCCTGCCACAGTGCAGACCAGGAGAGGTGGAGAAGAAGAAAAGAACATCAGAAACTCCCCCACTTACCTCCAACAGCTACTAACACCTGCCTCTTCTGTGATAAGATCTGTGGCTCCAGAACTGGGCTGATCAGCCATGAGTGGTCCTGCAAGTAGGAGAGTGACATGAAGATGTCCTACTTCCTATTGAGTGACTGCAGAGAGCGAGAGAGACACTGAGATAAAAACTACCTGCATCTCATCTCCATTAGGGCTTTATATCAAGATAGTTATTATCACAATGGGAAAACGTGTGGAATTTTGCAGCCAGGACATAATAGCCATGGGCTAGACAAGTTCTTAGTTAAAAGGGTCCTGTTCTTGGCAGTCACTCACTAAATTTGTTAGTCTATTTAACATTTCAATGGACACACTTCATCCCTTCCATAAAAGTGTAAAATCTCAGAGCAGATACCTTACACCACTTCTGGGAAAAACAGTGAAGACTAGTTTTGATATTCTTCATCCTTGTAAGGTAAAAAACAGGCAGGCCTTTTTCAGTATGTAGTAGTAATAGTAGGCATCCTTCAGTCTGCATACACTATGGTTTCAATTTAAAGTTTCAATTGAGGACTTCATTTACAGCGTCGATTGTGACTATGAAGACCCACACGAGAGTGACAGTCCTTGCTGCATCTCTTGCAGATGTAGTGGGTGTCTGGCAAGTCCTTATTGCGCTTTCTGTGTGCTTGCTTCTCCTCTGCTAGCTGTCTGATCTTCATCTCGCTCTTCTGAAGGCTCTTGTGTAACCCCTGCCTCCATCTGCTGCGATCGTCTGCTAGTTCTTCCCAGTTGTCCAGCTCGATGTCTACCTCTCTGAGGTCTCTCTTGCAGACATCTTTGTAGCGCAACTGGGGGTGTCCGGGAGGTCTTTTGCCAGAGGCTAGCCCACCATACAGGATGTCTTTTGGAATCCTTCCATCATTCATCCTGTGAACATGGCCAAGCCAGCGGAGCCGATGCTGCCTGAGGAGGCTGTGCATGGTTGGGATTCCAGCTTGATCGAAGACGGCGGTGTTGGTCACTCTGTCCTTCCATGATATTCCAAGGATGCGCCTGAGGCAGCGCAAGTGGAAGACGTTCAGCCTCTTTTCCTGGCGGGCATACAGGGTCCAAGTCTCGCTGCCATAAAGGAGGGTGCTGAGGATGCAGGCTCTGTAGCCTTGCATTTTGGTGTGAGTGTACAGCTTGTTGTTATTCCACACTCTGTTGCTGAGTCTGGACAGAGTTGTGGCCGCTTTTCCGATCCTCCTATTTAGCTCAGTGTCCAACGACAGGGTGTCAGTGATGGTGGACCTGAGGTAAACGAACTCGTGGATGACCTCTAACGTACAGTTGTCAGTGCTGATTGATGGGGATTCAGCAACATCCTGACCGAGTACGTTTGTCTTCTTTAGGCTGATGGTAAGCCCAAAGTCCTTGCACACTTTGGAGAACTGATCCAGCAGTTTTTGAAGCTCGTCTTTGTGTGAGACACTACAGCAGCATCGTCTGCAAACAGCATGTCTCTGATGAGGACTTCTCACACCTTAGACTTAGCTTTCAGCCTTGCAAGGTTAAATCAGATCTTGTGTGCAGCAAGATGCCCTCTGTTGAAGATCCAAAGGCATGCTTCAGGAGGAGCGCGAAGAAGATCCCGAACAATGTCGGAGCAAGCACGCATCCTTGTTTGATGCCGCTCCTGATTCTGAAAGCATCCGATAATGCACCATCATATTGGATGGTTCCTCTCATGTCTTCGTGGAACGACTGGATCATCTTGAGTAACCGTGGAGGACAGCCTATCTTGTGGAGCAGTTTGAACAGACCATCCCTGCTGATCCAAATGGCAACATCTGAGGGATACAGTTTACAACACGGCCTTGTTGGTGTTTGGAAGAAGAGCTAGAAACACAAACAACTGGTTCGAAGCTAACTCCGATGAGATGATTCCAGTCATTGAAAAGAAGCGCTCTGCATTCCTGGAGTACAAACGCTTACCGAGCCAGAGTACCCAGCAAGCACTTAGAGAGGCCAGAAGACCAGTACGGCAGACAGTCAGGCGCTGTGCCAACAACCACTGGCTCCAGCTATGCAGCAGCATCCAGACCTGTGCCAACTTTGGTAATCTCAGAGGAATGTACGAGGGTATGAGGAAGGCATTAGGACCCACCCAGAACAAGATGGCACCTCTGAAATCCAAATCTGGTGAAGTCATCACTGACAAAGCCAAACAGATGGAGCGCTGGGTTGAGCACTATTCCGAGCTGTACTCACACGAGAACGTTGTGGTTGACGCAGCCTTTGATGCCGTCGAGCTCCTACCAGTAATGGACGAGCTGGATCAAGAAGCGACTGTGGATGAACTGAAGAGAGCTATTGACCGCATTGCAGCAGGAAAGGCCCCTGGCCAGGATGGTATACCACCAGAGGTAATCAAATGTGCCGCGGACACACTCCTGGAACCCCTACATGAGCTACTGTGCCTGTGCTGGAAAGAGGGTGAGGTTCCACAGGATATGTGCAACGCTAACATTGTAACGTTGTATAAGAGCAAAGGAGACAGAAGCGACTGCAACAACTACCATGGAATCTCCCTCCTAAGCGTCACTGGTAAACTGTTTGCTCGCGTCATCCTTGGCAGACTCCAGAAGATTGCTGAGAGGTTGTACGCCGAATTGCAGTGCGGATTCCGCGCAGAGAGGTCTACCGTTGACATGGTCTTCTCTCTAGGGCAGCTGCAGGAGAAGTGCAGGGAGCAGAGAAAGCCACTCTACATAGCCTTCATCGACCTGACCAAGGCCTTTCAGTATGTAATGAGCTTAAAAGGGCAAAAACTATTTTTCAGGTCACCTTTATGCCTCTATTCACCTTTCCTATCTGGAAATCATCTCACTGCATATTTCTTGAATGGGTACATTTGGTAAGGGCTGGTCTGTTCCCAGGTTTGACAATGGATTTAAATAAATTGCTTTAGAAATTGATTTAGTTCAGTTGATGGAAACCTTCTTATATTGACACATTACTTCACCTTTAGGCTATGTCTAAACTGCAGGATTTTGTCGGCAGAAGTTTGTGTCCGAAGGTCTCTTGTGACAAAACTTCTGTTGACAGATCACATCCAGACATCAAGGCACATTGAAAAAACAATCTGCTCTGTTGATAGAGAGCAGCTAGACAGCCTGTCTGCTGTACCAGCAAAACAGCCACCCAGAACTGCATCAGCCAGGGTTGCAGGTCACCATTCCTTCCAAGAGCTGGTGCCGGAGCCCTGCAAAGATACACACTTAAAGGGACCCCTCTCGACAGCCATTCCCTCCCGCTTCTGTGGGCTTGCCTACCTCTGCAAGGGACAGCAGAGCACAGTCATGAGCACAGCCACCATCCACCAGGCCTATCGGGCTGGGGTGTGGATGTAGGCGGTCCTGAGGGAGAGCTTGTCCCAAGGCCCCCAGTAACCCTCCACAGGGCCCTCCAAGCAGGGGCCTCAGGCCCACAGCCCTACCCCATCCCTGCCACAACTCCTTCCTTTGCCCCTTCACCCCTCCCCAACCCCTGCACAATGAAGACAGATGTACATCTGGTGAACAAATAACTGACTTTTAATGGTGTAAAAACTATTCATAAAAAAGTGATGTGTAAGATAAACTGCTCATGTGAAAACTATTAACAACAAAGGTATGTGAAATATTAAGCAATCATGTGAAAACTATTTACAGTGTGGTGGGGATGGTGGCTGGGACTGTGGGGTGTTGGTGGGCCTTACAACTTGTACATATGGGGGTGGAGCTTTTGGGATGGGGTGGGGGGACCTCAGAGTGTGGAGGGATGGGGGTCACGAACCAGAGTGGGAGTGGGACCCAGAATGGCATCAGCCTTGGGAGCCCCTCCCGCCATGGATTTGGGGCCCCTGTCAAGGCTGGTCTGGAGGTGGGACCGGGAGGAGGGATAGATGAGGAGTGGCTGTGGCAGGGTCTAGGTGGGCAAGGGGGGGCCTGGCAGATGGGGCAGTGGGCATGGCCGTTGCCCAGGAAAGCAGGCGAGGGTCCTGGGTGCCGTGTGGGTGGTCAGGCAGATGTAGGGTGGCGGCAATGGCAGCAGGTGGCTGGGACAGGATGTCCTGCCTGACACTTGTGACAGAGTCACAGCAGGACATTAACTGGTCCCAAGCCCATGACCATCACCCATGTCCTCCCGGACGCAGTAATCCAGGATCCTCTGGATGTCTCTGAGGACAGTGACGTGCTGCCACATCATGTCATCATGGACACTCCTGCAGCTCTGGGAGCAGTATGGTGGTGTGGAAGGTGTGGCCCAGTTTTCAGTAGGTGCGGGTACAGCTGCACAGAACATAAGGAGGGAGAGCCAGTGAGTCATTCATGCAATGCAGCCCCTGAGGCTGTCCCCGCCACCGAGAGAAGTGACCAGCGCCCCCCTGGGCCAAGGAACAAGGATGTCCCAGGAGCCAAGAGATGTGTGGCTTACACAGTGGACCTTGTCATGAGAGGACTCTGCTGCTTCCGGGACCATGCTGACCACTGTGGCCTTCCTCCCCCCCCGCCCACTCAGCAGGCTAGCAGCCAAGGGTGGTGTCTGGTTACAGAGGGCTCCCCTCATGGGTGGCAGGTGAGCTGGGAGCAGCCTACGCCCCCTGGGGCCCACTCTCACACCTGGAGCTCCCAGCGCTGCCCACCGGAGTGGGTGCTGCCTCATGCCTGCAGGCATGTCTGTGTGCCGTCTGCAGCACTCCTCAGCATGTCTGGGGTCACACCTGTGGCTAGCCTGCTTCCAGCTGTCATGGCAGGTGCTGGGAGCCGCCCCGCCCCCCGTCCCCTGGGGCCTGATGCTTGTCTGGCCTCCTATGAGCCTGGCAGCAGGATGCCACCTGTGCACTGGGGCTGTCTGCTGGTTGCAGGTGGCACACACTACCACTGCACAACTGCAGCATGAGGTCCCACCCCAGCTGGCCAAGCGACGCTTGCAACTGCCCCATCTGCACCTGCCTCCCACACTCTGGGGTGTGTGCAACATGGGGCACTCACCAGATGGACTGCCTCTGAGCTTGGAGGAGGACCAGGAGGTGGCCTGGCTGCCAGGGACCAGGTCCAGGGCGATCACCAGACTGTTTAATTCAAAGTCTGGCTTCTGCAGGTGTTGGCCTTCTGGTGGCTAGTCGCCCTCCTCGGGCTCCTGCTCCACCAGTGACCTCAAGTGCAGACCCTCAACCAGGATGTGGTGGAGCTCAGAGTAATAAGGGTAGAACAGCGGTTCTGCCCCTGAGCATCCCACCACATCCTAGGCCCTGACGTACCACTGCTGCAGCTCCTTGAACTTCACCCTCACTTGCTCCAGGGTGTGGTGGGTGTGGCCCTGTTGTGCAAGGGCATCAGCCATGCTGCTGTAAATGTCCACTTTCCTATGGTGAGCCTTGACGTCTTGCAGCATCTCCTCCTTGACCCAGAGATCCGTAGGGTCTGGATCTCTGCCCCACTCGAGGAGGGGGCATGCTTCTTGGACCTCTGGGGTGGATCCTGGGACCCCTGAGGCTGCTTCCTTGAGGGCCCAAGAGAGTCTCAGGCTGCCCGCTGCTCAGCCATATTGCTGGTGTACAGTGAGGGTGCACCTGTGAGGGTATGGGGGAACCACAGCATGTTGCTTGACTGTTCCCACACTCTCAGCTTCCTGCCATGGGGTTCTCTGGGCTCCCTACAGGAACCATAGAGGGCTGATTGCTGTGGACAGGGTGTCCACCGTGGCACCCACGTAGCATCCCAGAGGCCTTTTCTGTTGACAGACGGTGGTCTCCTGGAATGTCCAGACATGCCTGTTGTTGACAGATCTCTCTCCACAGAGGCATTCTTCCTTGAAGTAAGCAGGGTTTGGCTGTTGACAAAACCACTCTATTCTATCCACAAACTGTCCTTCCAATCTGGGTGCTTCCCAGATTTTGTTGACAAAACCCTACAGAATCTAGATGTTATCTGAGAGTGCCCTGGTTTGCTGTAGTTTAAGGCCTTGCCTACACATAAACGTTTTGCAGTATAACCTAAGGGGTAAAATTAATCCACTGCTGTTACATAAATAAGCCAGGTCAACATTCCAGGACTGTCTATGCTATAGCACTGCCGGTGTGCTGTCACCACAGCATACTATGGATACTTCCTACTTCAGAGGGAGAGTTTTCGTCATGGACACATAGTTAATCCATCTCTCTGAGAGACAGTAGCTAGATCTTTAGCATGGCAAAATAGTCTTTAAAAAGGCTCACGTTTTCCCATGTGTCTTAAATTGCCTATTTGTAATGCAATTAAAACATTTAGAGTGCAGTGTAAATAATAAAGTGTCTGCCAGAAATTAAATCTCTGATATTTTTGTAAAGCAATTTTATTCAAATTATAAAATACCATATATGTATTTTCAAGGAATGGGATTTTTGTGTATTTTGATGAGCTCATACTTTCTATTTACATTACATCATGGTAAAGAGTTTCAGGATATAGACTGGTGAGTCAGCAGCCACACAAAAGACAGATCAGGATGGCATTCACTGATAAGAGTGAATAGAAAAGTGTCATCAACAAGCCAGATAAATACAATAAACACCTATCAGTAGCTGGAAAGCTCTGCTTGCTGTGAACAAAGAATTAAAAATGTCTTGGAGCTATATTCAAAGACAAAAGAGCTTTTATTTCAGGAGAGTCAGTGCTTGAGTAAAAAATACAGAGGAGTAATAGGGATCAAACAGCACGTGAGGTTTCCCATGGAGTCTGAACTAAAAAGATTAGACACACAGAAATTCTTCCATTTGCTGTTTGCTTATGGCATATATTCATATACCTTTTCACTATATACGTTAATACGAATTAATTTAGACAGTTTTTTCATAGTACCAATATCATTATTTAATTTTCTTTTCATTATTGTTTAACCAAACAAAAGTAGACTGCAAACTAATACTGTGTAGTAGCTCTGATGGGCCATATAATACAGTATGTATAAACATACAGGGCCAAATCCTCAACTATAAAGCAGCCCTTTTTTCGCACTCGAGTGCAAAAGGGACCATAAAGCCTGCTTAACTGGCCAGCTAAGAATTTCTACCAGCATCCATGAGAGCAAACCCCTCATGATGTATAGGCTACCTGACAAAAATCTTTTCTACATAGACTTTCTTTCTCTTATGTTTTAATGCAAGAAGGATTAGGGCCATGATGCCCTGTTGCCAAGCAGAAAAAGATACATGTACAATAACGAATCTCTGTCTTTCTAACCAAACCTCTTTGCATCCCCCTCCACCCCCGCCCAGCCTTATCAGAGACTCAAGAAACATCACTAAAGCAGAAAATTATTTCCCCTAAATATAACTCTCTCCTTTAAAACATCAGGAGAGGAGGGGACTTCCTGCACCAGGCCAGGAAAACTCAAATGTTCCCTGGACACTAATAAGCTATTACCAAAAATAAAAGGAACACCGGGTAGCCACCCACCTAATCCTGGCAAAGGGCAAATAACCTCATCCTAGCTCACCATTCAGACTCAAATACCTAGGTGCTGGGAATGAATGCTGGGGAGGGAAAAAACACATTTAGCAGATCCAAAGACAATGGAGGATTTCTAGACTATCCAGGCTTAAAAGTCCAGTCTTCTGTAGCCATTGATTAGATCAGTGCTTCCCAATTTTATTTGGCCACGGAACCCTTTTAAAGTCCAAAGAATTTTGAGGAACCCCTAATAACTCCTTAACCCCTCTCAGCCCTCAAACCTGCCTCCTATCCCCATGCTTAACCCATCTCCGTCCCAAAGCTGCCCAAATACCTCTCCCAAATGGCGGACGACCAAACCTCTGCTCCTCCCACTCTAGTCCTGAGGGACCAACGGAGGACCCGCATGAGTCCCCTTCCAGCCAAGGCAGGGCATGGAGCTGCAAGGAGCCATAGAAGAGTCAGCAGCAGCAGAAGGACAGGGAGCTGCAGAAGAGTCAACAGCGACAGCGTCTGGAGCTGCAAATGACTTCTTAAGCCGCATGTGGCTCTGGAGCTGCAGGATGCCAACCCCTGACCACGGAACCCTTACTTTCACTTCACCACAGAATACCAATTGGGAAACACTTCATTAGATGAAAGGGCAAATTTTCCAACTGCAGCAAAATCCTTTTGTCACCTTTCTCACCCCCTGACACTGACTGGATACTAGTCACCAAACCCACAGACAAAGGTGCCAAGAGCACCACACAACTGAGATTTCCCTTTAGAAAACTTGGATGAAATGGCCCGAACAGAGGCCAAATCCCATCTCAGAAGAAAAGCAAGTAAAATACTGAATGACAGAAGAGAAGAGGAAAGCAGTAACTGCTGGGAGACTCCAGCCATCTGGGATTTGTTTACTCTTGAGATTTTAGTGTCTTCACATTAAGTAGCAGTATTGTAAATTCCAGTGTAAACACTACAGAAAGATTTGTTCCTAGACACCAACATTTGCCTCTAATCAGTGCTTTTTTGATGCCAGTACTTGCCAGCCCTGAGTAGCTGCACCTCCACAGCCCCACTCATAGGATTGACTGAGGATGGAGGGCAGAGAGCTGGCTGAATACTGGCTCCCCTTTTTTTACAAAAAAGGCGTGTCCTCTAATTGTAGCTTGACTGTTCATCCCGTTTTAGCCGGGACTGGCCCCTTTTTTAGGTCCCTGGAGAGAGTCCCAACATTTTTTTTTAAAACGGGTAAATTGTTCGGTATGTTGCAAAGCAGGGACCTGAATTTTAAAGAGACAGCTCCTTAGGCAGCAGGGCTGTCTGTTTAAAGAGCTGTCTGCAGAAGTTAGGTAGGCTCTTTAAGCAGATTGTTTAAACGGGCTGTTACCAGCAATGGGAGAGGTAGAGGAGGGGTAGAGCCAGGCTATGTGGCTGCTGTGCACTCTGCTCACATTGCCTGAGCTTTTAAAGACAACCCCCACCACACACACACTGCTGGTAGGTAACAGGAGTGGAATAGGGAGGGCAGGGCTGTATGCTGGAGAACAGGGGGCAGCCACTTTTGGGGAAAGCTGCTAGGGGCTTGCATTTAGCTTGGTAGCCCAAAGGCATCACAAAGAGGTAAGTTCCTGGAGTAAATGACAGTTTGACCCTGTCCAGGGTTGAGATGGGGGAATCCTGGGTTTGGAAGAGTCCCATAAAGAGTGGGGGACACGACTCAGTAGGGAGCAGAAACAGGAAGAAGGGGACAAGGTAGGTGAATCATGGAGGAGGGCTGATACAGCTGGATTAAGTTCCCTGAATGTCAGGGCTATTAGATTTTGTGGGGCCCCCTAGGGTCTGGGGTGGGCACAAAAATCATGGGTTCAGAATATGGGAGATGGTGTTCCAAGCTGGGCCAAAAGGCTGGGGTGTGCTCCAGCTAGGAGTATGTGCCCTGAAGCAGAGCCTGGGATGAAGGGTTTGGGGTGCAGCAGGAGGGTTCTCCAGGCTGGGGCCCAGGGGTTTGGAGTGTGGAAGGCGGCTCAGCCTGGCCTACTGACAGATAAGGGCAAAGCAGTAAGTGCTCAGGACCCAAGGCAATTTAAAATGGACTGGAAGCTCCAGAACTTTTAAATTGCTGAGGCAGGTGTGGCTGGTGGAAACCATCCCCTTTGGGGAGGCTAACCTTCCCTTCCCCTACAGTCTTTCTGCTTTTGCCTTCCCTCAAAGACCAGAGCCAAGGCTGCCCTCCCCCTGTTCCCCCTCTGAGAGGAGGTGGAAGAAGGTGAGGTGTTGGGAGAAATAGAGTGGGGGGGTAGGGAGTTTGGCTGCCCCACTTTGCATAGGTGTTAATGGCTTAGAAGAGAGAGAATTCTTTTTACAATATAATTCTTTTGGAGTTTTGTAGCTATCTGAAATTGATCCTTTTCTTTTTTAAATATGCTGTTACCTTTCTGTTTGGTGCTGGAAGAACTTTAGCATAGATCCTGTTTATGTGACTTTGCAATTAGAGTTGGATTTCCACATAAGTGGTTTCCATCAAGTTTTAGCATTTGTTTGGGAAGGGGTATTTGAACCATTAGGCTGCAGCCCTTATCTTAATCTGGCCCTGCCCTGGGGAATGAGGGAGCTAGCTAGGCCAGGAGTGTGGGGGGAAGGGCATGCACGGGCAGGAAGAGAGTCTCTGAGAGGGAGTGAGTGTTAGTCTGTTTCCTCACAAAACAAAAGACCAGTCCTGTAGCACTTTAAAGACTAACAATATTATTTCACTGGTTATGAGCTTTTGTGGGACAGACCCACTTCTTGGAAGGATAACAGCTGTGTTAGTCCGTATTCTAACAAAATAAACCAGCAGTCATGTGGCCCCTTTAAAGACTAGCAAAATAATTTATTAGGTGATGAGCTTTTGTGGAGCAGAAGGGGTGGCCCACAGGTAGCAAGCAGGAAACAAACAGGCACCATGTAGCCTAGGCATCTCTGGAGTGGACAAGAGCAGCTGGACCTAGTGGTTAGATGGGAGGTCAAGTGCCTATTTGGGAGTGGGAGATGGCGGGAGCCAGCATCAGGGCAAGGGGTGAGGATTTCCAAGACTTTCAGTGCTGTACCTTTTGCGGGGGCTTACAAATTACATACTCTGAAATTCCTGTTTACAGAGTGAGGTATTAGAATGTAGGTCTGTTGCATACAGACTGGTGGCAGGTTGGAAGGTTTGGCAATGTGTCTGGATATTAAAAGGTATGCTGTGCTGTGTTGAATACGCTGAGGTACTAAAAGGTATCAGGTATGGAATAATATATTGTTTGACTTTGAAGCTAAGGGTTTATCTGTTGTAAATTCACTGACTCCAGTGAAATTAAGTGGGGCAGGGGAGGAGAGAGAGAACTGGCCTTGTAGATTTCAATCTTTTTATACTGCTGCAAAAATACCCAATGGCTTACATTGTTCCCAAACCCAGCCCCAGAGCTACTCACCACTTCCAGCCTCCTAGCCTGACTCATCCCACCCTGCACACACACCCAGCCATGATTTCTAGCAGCTCACTCACATACCCCAGCCCTCCCTAAGATACCCCCAGTCTCCTGCAACTCTCTCTCTCCCACACTCTAGAGGACAGCAAGACTAGGCCAAGGCAAGCACTTCTACAGAGCAATAACCACTCAATTGTAGGTATATATTTTTAATTTGTGACTATTTTGTTACAATAATGCAGTATATCATTTAAAACGGGCTCAGTCAACTTAATGTTATTTTGAATGTTTGTACTGCATAGTTCTCGTGGGCTGCCATTGAACTCACTTAACTCCAAGCAATTTAGAAGGTGTCCTGTATTTCAAAAGTTGGTGTCTAGTGTAGAGCTTAATTTACAATCATTTTAAGTAGCACACCTAAAAATTAAAATATAGTCTTATCTTCTCTTTGGACAACTTAGGAGAACTCCTTTCCTATTCTTCAGCAGTTTCATGCCATCCACCTGAGTGAGATCTCCAAATTGCTGAATTCAGAGGCAAAATTGTGTTTTTCAACTGTTAGCTTATTGAAGTTAGCTAAATTTTATTGAAGCACCCTTTCTCTGTGGATGCAGTTTAATACGTTTCAGATTGTTTGAGCAAACTCTGCCTTTCCTAAGTCTGTGAAGGTGTTTTCAGTCAAGTTACACTAAATGAACTGAGCTGATTTGACTGAAATAAAGACACCTATTGTCTAAAACCTTACTTTTTCCAGAAAATACATGGCCAGGTCCTTGGTCCCTTTGCATCAGTCTGGTGGCATAAAGGGTTTGTAAAGCTGCCATGTTGAGAAAGTTCTGGATTCCTCTGGTATGGGGAAGCCCTGAGTGGCATGGAGCCAGAATAGCATCCTTCATTCTGCAGCCCCTATTACGTGAAGAATACTGGGGTGTTCCTCTGAGCAGATCCTGATAGGCTATCGCAGCTGGCAGAACTTAAAGCATCAGAAAACAAGCAAGAGGCTTAAAGTCACTTTTGCCCTTATCAGCTGTACTGAGCAGTAATGAAGATTTGGTTTACAGACTGCAAGGCCTCCCAGCTATAACAAACCAATCAGGGAGCTCTTTCGTTTTCTATAAACTTTTACCTTCTACTCTACTTTCTTTTTTGGCTAAACAGGCGATGTCTTCTCAACAGTTCCATGCAAGCAGCTTCATATTAGGTTAATTAACCTTCAAGATGGGCTCTTGGCAGCATCCCAAAGAAAGAAGTTGGGGAGATATATCCTTATCAAAAAAGACGTGCACAATTTTAAGTACTGAAGAGAGAAGAAGTGTAATAAGAGACAAAGAAAATGAGGTCCTATTGTTTTTTTTGACCTAAACAGAAAGCAATTTAGTTTTCTTGTTTACTCAACAGTAGATCTGCAGATTTTTTTTTTAACCAAAAATGAACTACAACACTGGCCCTTTGGTATTCAAGGACTGGATATGTAAACAACAAGAGCTGAAGTTACCTAAAGTTATTACAAAGTCAGTTGATGGAATACACAGAAACACTACCATCTTTCATTCTGTATCCTGAATAAAATTCTCGCTGAAGTGATTCTCTGGCATTAATTGGTGAAACCATTTGTTCTGGAAGAGGGAGAGCTGTGTGTGCACACACACACACACATTCTCTTTTAAATCCTTCTAGCAGTTCACGTAAAACAAAGAATGAACTAATATTTGCTAACAAGAATATATGTTATGTCTAGTCACCAAGTACGTGGAGTATAGTGTCATTGGAGTTGCTTTCTTTCTCTTAAGAGATGTAACCCAGTTGAGTACTTCCAAAACCAGAAAAATAGGTACTACTAAGTACTTCCAAAACTGGAAAAATTCTGGGACTGAAGGGTCAGAGTTTCAGATGTGTTGAGCAGCCACAACTTGAATTGAAAGTCAGGCTCATAAAGTCCTAATACAATGCAACATTGTAGGAAGGACATTCCATTACTGTGGAATACATTGCCCTATCTCCCATGTATGGGCTGAACAGTGCTCTGTGTTCAGACCTTTTAAAGTTTCCACTAAACCAATTCTACCATAACTCCTCCATGCTAAGACCTGCTTCATGTTGGGTGACATGGGTGATATTGCATGAGGAAAGCTGTATTGCATGCAGGAGAGGAGTGTGGTTTCTCACCTAGGTCCTGTGAAGCACCAAGCCTGGGGAATGGTGGGGAACAGGGCACATGGTACACCTTTGGAACACATAGCAACCCCTTTGTAAAAATAGGCCATCTCTACTTACTCTATCTCAGTCCATGTGGAGCTCCAATAGTAAAACAAGTACAAGCACTAGTATGAGCACAGCGTCGCAGGATATAGTTTATGTGGTTACAGTGGCAGTCAGAAGCAGCAGAGCACATTTTAAATTTGCATGGCCGTGTCCAAGAGTAATCATCTGTTTATTTGCCTGCCTAATGACCGAACCAGTGGCTGAGATGTATTGCAAAGCAAGTCAGTCATTGGTCAGGGACAGGGTTAGAGAGCTGATGGGTTTTCTATGTAGATTTTTCAAGCTTCCAGTCATAACCTGCTCCAGGGTAGCTTTTTAAAGTGGGTTTAGATTTTCCTTTCTTGTCTGGGGAAGCAGAGCCTGGGTAAGAGGAAAGCTTTTTTCTTCCCTCAGAAGGGCAAATGTTTAACACAATCACAGAAGCTAAAAAGAGTAAATATTTTCCTAAAATGCCATTTTCATGTAAATTATTTGTTGCAGTTGCCAAATATACTGCATGATTGCATAAGAGACTGAGAGAGGAAGGAGTTCACAAGATTATCGTTCTGTGATGGTATGGTTCACACTGTGGAAAAATTTAAGAACACTTTGTCCAGCCAAACTTTCATGTCAATGTCATTAAGGTTGGGTGGGAAAGCTACCTTTAGTGCTGCAATCACAAGACTAGAAACGACATGCGTTAATTCACATTGTGGGTGGAGAAGGCAACAGTGCCTAGTGAGGTGTTTCTCAGGTTTTGCAACAAAGAGGAAAAGTTTTACATTTATTTTATGATTTATTTATTTATTCAATGGTCTTGTGCTCAGCACCTCTTGTGAGCTGGCCCCTAAACTGTAAGTTCTTCAAAGATGAGACCCAAACACTGAAAATTACTAAATTTCCCTTGCCATTTGGAAAATTCGTAATACAACCTCACAGATTTTTAAAATACATTTAGCCCATTATTGAACTAAGTATTTGGCAATTAAAAATAAGTAAAATACAAGGTGACCAAAATGTATTTAGTAGAAATTTTTTAGAAAAGCTGTTTTACACTAAAATAAGACTGCTTAGGAAGAAGTACAGCAGAAAGGGATTAATGGCTCAAGCTAAATGTGAGTCAACAGTGTGACACTGAAGCAAAAAAAGCAAACATGATTCTGGGATGTGTTAACAGTACTGTTGTGAAGAGGACACGAGAAGCAATTCTGCGTTACTCTGTGCTGACTGAGCCTCATTTGGAGTATTATGACCAGTTCTGGTCATCATATTTCAAGAAAGATGTGGAGAAATTGAAGAGGATCCAGAGAAGAGCAACACATATGACCAAAGGTTTAGAAAACGTGACCTATGAGGGAAGACTGAAATACTTGGGTTTGTTTAGTTTGCAAAAGAGAAGACTGAGAGGGAACATGATAGCAGTTTTCAGATACCTAAAAGGATGTTACAAAAAGGAGAAAGAAAAATTATTCTCCTTGACCTTTGATGATAGAACAAGAAGCAGTGAGCTTAAATTGCAGCAAGGGGGGTTTTGGATTGACATAAGGGAAAACTTCCGAATTATCAAGGTACTTAAACACTGGAATAAATTGCCTCGAAAGGTTATGGAATCTACATAATCAGAGATATTTAAGAGCATGTATCAGGGATTTTTAAAAAACCAAGCAGTTCTGTAGCACCTTAAAGACTAACAATTTTATTTATTAGGTAATGAGGTTTAATGGGTAAGGCACACTTCATTGGCTTACCCACAAAAACGCATTACCTATTAAATAAAATGGTTAATTTTAAGGGGCTACAGGCCTGCTTGTTTTTTGTGAAACTACAGACTAACATGGCTACCCTCTGAGACTATCTATCAGGGATGATTTGGATGGTGCCTGGTCCTCCCAGAAGGCCAGGGAACGGGACGTGACAGCCTCTCAAGGTCCCTTCCAGTCCTAGTATTCTATGATTGTATGATTCTTAAATCAGCTGTTAATCAGGATTAGTGTTTCATGGGGGAGGGCTGAATGGAAGAAATGAAATAAGAAACTACACTGTTTACACCTTAAGCAGCTCTCTATACTAGAGCTGATTACTGATCTTGAAAATTGTGGTTCCATGGCCCCAACGAGTTTTGTGTTGAATAGCTTTGCTGGGTGGGGAGGGCAGTTGCAGAAGTATCTGCGGTGAAGACATACACCTATGTTTCTACTGAACAAAATACTTAGGACACAACAACCCATACTTTTGCCTGTGTAAAAACTGCAGAAATGGCTCCTTGTAGAACTCCCACAATAACGAAGACTAAAACTTTGATGTTTAGAAAAACCTAAAAATTGTTTGATGAAATGTTTAAGTTTGTAATTTAGAATAATTTATCATTAGATTAGGATAAGAAAAGATACACAAATGATGGGAATAGGAAACTATTAAAAATCTGGAAAAATGCAATATGCCACTATTTTGTAGAAATCATTATTGTTTTAAATTAGCAATTCTTTGTTTGGAAATGCTTGCTCTTCTAACATTATAATTTTAATTTAAATACATTAGTAACTTTTCAGTTTGGTTCAGCCTCAGTCATTATTCTGTCATGCAACAAAGGCAGGACTATGTCACACTATATATTTCATTATCATGTGAGGAACCCCTTGCTCAAAAAGGCTCTAAAATGGAATAACAGCAACCCCAACCATGGTGCATTAGCAGAACTTCAGGAGGAAGCTAATCTGCCACCTATGCAATGAAAAAAAATCTGAATACCATGTGTACCAGTGGATGCCAGGGAACCTTGTACCATGTGCATAGGCATGTCAAGGGAATGAAGGGCAAAGGTGTTTCACCTTAACTTTAGCTTCTTCACAAAACACATGGAGAAGCCACTAAAACGGCCTTCTGCAATTAAGGATTTAGAGATATCAATCTCGCAGTCCTTATGTATGTGCACATAGGTCTCATCTCATTGTTGCAGCAATTGGAATTATACCTTTGTCTGTTATCCCATATCAATGAATTTTGCTCTCAGCGGGAATAAATGTCAAGGAAGATGTCTGTCTGTTTTGATGTGGAGGGATTTGCTGTAAAAATACAAGCTGGACAATAGTGGCACCAATTTATATATTCCTGTGGGGTCATAAATTCTGGTAACCACTTTCCCAACTCCTGGGGAGGGACTCAGTTCCGGTCCTCACTCATCCTCTTCCTTCCACAAGGACCCTTGGCCAGATTCTCTCCTCTCTCTTACTCACACACTGCATGAGCCTGTACTGTGAGGAGTCATGTTCTTCGTGGACTCATTTGTACTGTATCATGCAGGAACAGACTTCCCATGCACCAGGTTGCAACAACATTTAGCCTGTGTGCTCTTGGGTCTGAATAGATGGGCAGCTGGGGCAAATCTGAGTAATGACCCTGAGTAATGACCAGTTGCTGAAATTTGGTCTGTCTACCTTTCAGGAATGGGTCTGCCTGCAGCAGAGCAAGCCTCTGGGCAGCGTAACTAGTGCTGCTGGCCTGTACTAGGCTGCCTGATGCCTATGCTGCCTGACTGGTAAAAAGAGTCGGTAGACCAGCTCTTATGTGCAGCAGCAGCACTTTGTTGGCCACTCAAAGTGTTCAGGGCTTTGTAACAGTATAGTCAATATGATTTTTCTATAGCCATATTGAAAGGCCTTTGTCTACAGCCAGAATGAGGAGCAGCAGCCATTAACTGTAGACCTCCAAGTCCCATATTCACATTACTGCTAAAATCTCATTACAGTAGTGTCACATCAGGCTGTTAAGATGGAGACCATATCCTGAAGTGCCACCCACTGTCACCAGAAGAAACAACAAGAAGTCCTGTGGCACTTTATAGACTAACAGATATTTTGGAGCATAAGGTTTCGTGGGCAAAGACCCGCTTCATCAGATGCATCTGACAAAGCAGGTCTTTGCCCACAAAAGCTGATGCTCCAAAATATCTGTTAGTCTGTAAAGTGCCACAGGACTGCTTGTTGTTTTTGAAGATACAGACTAACTCAACTACCTCCCTGATACAGATAAAGAAAGCAGGTCTCAAGAAGGGTAAAGAAAACTTAAACAGCATTTTGTCTGGCAAGCAATGACTATATCAATAGCTCAGGTTGTGGAACCACCATTCTATTATGATTGTCCTCATTTTCTACTGTTTTTTGTCAGGTCTCTGTCTGGTTTGTAATTGCTCCCATCTGCTGTATAATTAATTTTGCTTGGTGTAAATCAGTTAAGGTGATGGGATATGATTGGTTAGGTAATTCTGTTACAGTAGGTTATGGTTGGTTAGTAAAATTATACTAAAATAATTGGTCAAGGAGAGCTAAGCAGGACTCAAGTTTCGCTACTTGAGTCCAAGAAGGAAAACGGCAGGAGGAAGAAGGAAGAAAGGGAAGGAAAAATGAACATCAAGATGGGAAAAACCTGGGAGGACTCATCGCCAGGACCAGGACTGCAAGACCCTGAAGTGCAGCAACCAGCATGCAGAGACTGACTTTGTCTGTCCTAACAGCGGAAGTCTGCCTGCCTTATCAGGATTGGTGAGCGTGATACTTTTGTGCTTAGCAGGTATTCTGCTTTCTTGGAAATTGCAAATAAACAGAGATTAAGAATATTACTGTGTAAGGCTTTTTCAGTGGCATAGATCCTGCATATCTGCAGGGAATAAAATACTCCTCAAAAAGGAGTAAAGGGACTTTGAAGTTGCCCTGGCACTTAGAAGTACCGGTGGGTGTGCTACAGCTAGACACATGCTGGTACTTTGAAGTTTAAAACTTCGAAGTTGCCACAGGGGGGAATTTGCTTAATGAAGTGCTGTGCATGCACTGCAGCGCTTCATTAGTAAACTCCCAACACCTTAATTACCATCCTTCCTTAAAAGGAATGTGGTAGTGTAGACAAGCCCTAATAGCTCTACTTACAACACCTTCATTAATAAATGAATGAAGATGCAGAGCTTTCCCATTTCGGTCTTTAAATGTCCATCCGACTGGGTTTTTTAAATATCTAAAAATGTTTGGGTTTTTAATACAGGTTGAACATCTCTTTTCCCAGATTCTCTGGTCCAGCAACATCCATGGTCACAGCTGGTCTGGCAGGAAGCCTCACGGGGTGCGAGTGGAGCCCCAGGCAGCTCTGGGTAGGCAGTCCTGGTGGCCAGTGGTGCAGACCTGCTGCCGGTCCCAGGCAAGGAGCTACTGCTGGCTGAGTGAGGGGGCAATGACAACACTGCAGGGAGATAAGCGCCCCACCTTCACCTAGCCTGCTCCTGCCCCCTTCTCCTGCCCAGAGCACCCCACCCTGCTCCTACATCCCCTCCTGCCTAGACCCTCCCTCCCACACCCTGCACCGGTCCAGACCCCCATCGTAAGCCTGTTCCTGCAGCCTCCCTCCCACCCAGACCTCTCACCTCCAGCCCACTCCTGAACCCCCACCCACTGCTGTACCTCACCTCCCACCCAAATCCCCAACCCCCAACCTAATCCTGCACCCTCCCTGCCGCCCAGACTTCAAATACCCACACCCAGCTTGCTCCCATACCCTGCGTCCTGGCCACCATCCACACACCTGCAGCCAGCCCACGGGGGAGGGGGAGAAAAACCAACCTGTGGCAGGTTCTGGAGGGCTCCAGCCCCAGCTCTGAGGCGGGGAGGGGGGCTCCAGCCCCAGCCTAGCACCATGGCAGTGGCTCTGGGGGGCCTCCAGCACCAGCCCTGCAATACCACGGGAGCCTTCACAACAGGGGCTCCAGCCCCAGCCCCATCCTCCAACCCCCTTCTGTGCTGCACGTTGGGGAGGAGGGGCAGGGCTGGGCTCCAGCCATGTGCCATTTAAAATCTGCTCATGTGCCAACAGTGGCACACGTGCAGGGCGTTGCCGACCTCTTCTCGACAGTACAATGGTAGCAGCCATACTAATTAATATGGGACTGCTCCTGAACAGTGATTGGGGCATGGCAACCTTGGTACCACAGCCTCTGGAACTTCAAGCAAGTGCCAAACACTGGGTGGGGTGAAGAGCATAGTCCCTACACCACGGAGTCTGTTCTCACTGATGCCATTGCTGGATAATAACAGTAAAGATTAGCCATTTACATGACCCTAGAAGCTGGTTCCTTTTTGATATTTAATATACTAAGACTTTGTTAAGTTGAAAAACAGAACAAATTGATATTCTCTACTGAATTAATATAGTTTTTGTTCAGTATGGATACTACCATTTAATAGGAATAAATATAAATATCACAATCTTAAATAATAAAGAATCCAGTAAAATCGGCCAAAAAATTAAAATTGTTACTTTAGAAAAAATGTCTCAAATACATTAAAGGAAAAAACAAACAAAAAGTCATAAAGTCATGACATTGTCTTCTCTGTGGAAGTATATAAATGTATAATGGAAGAAGTGATTTCATTTTTTTTTTTGGACATACCAATCTCTTAGGCTTCCTTTTGTTGTATTTGTATAGTGTATGTATAGGGCGGGAATTTATAGAATACTGTAGTATTTTTATATTATCTCTTGACTTAAACAGCCAATATTTCTGATCTTCTGAGGCAGGACGATAAATTGATAGGTACTTATTTTATGCAGTCTTATTTATTCACAAATAATGTACACAAAATCATATTTCCTTGAATTCAGTAGGAATAAAACAGGAGATAGTGTCTTTGTTCACAGTTCTATCCATCTTTCCATTCTACCCAAGAGTTCTTTCTCTAAATTTTTTCTCAGGGTAATGCTACAAGTGCTTCTTTGGCTGTTTCTGGGGCTTCTTTGCTGTATTTTCTGTGATCTTCTGCTTCTCTCACATTCAAAACTACCTGTCCTTGTGCATTTGTGTCCAACCCCCATTTAAACCCCTCCATCCAATTCCCCACTCTTGGTATTCACACCTCCTCATCAGTTGCTGGAAGTAATCCACAGATACCCTGTATGAATTGGCCTCCTGTTATTTAGATATAGATATAGATCCCTGCCCCTGCATTTCCACTCCAGTGCACCTAATGTTGTAGGTTTTACTCACAAAAGTTTATGCCCAAATAAATCTGCTAATCTGCAAGGTGCCACAGAATTCCTTATTGTTTTAGTTAAAAGTGTGTTACTATAGTGCAGGGGTGGGGAACCCCCAGACCACAGTCCAGATCTAGACTGTGGCATGCCTTATTCTGGCCCCCAAGGCTTGAGTCTCCCTTCTCAAGCATCCGGGACATAGAGAGCTGTGTGTGTGTGGAACTTAAGCCAAATCAGACCAGAAGGGGCTCGGTTGAGGGTGGGGGGAGGAAGTGTCTCGATGTGATGCCACTGCCATTCCCTCAGCTGGGGATGGAGGAGCCACAGCTACAGCACTGCCTGGATGCTTTGTCCCACTGCTTTTATTGGCTGGAATTCAGACCAATCAGACCAGCAGAGAGCAATACGTAGGAGCAGGTGGAGGGGGCACAGAGCGATGTGCATTGCAAGGATGCTGTTCAGGTAAGTTTCACCTTCGTAGCCCAGATCCCCTGCCCCTAGACTGCTCCTGTACCCTCCCTCCTGTCCCACACCTTTCTCGCAACCTCCCACCGCAACTCCAGACCCCTCCCCACCATGCTGACCCAGTCCTTCCAGATCACACACCCCAAACCCTCCTGCACCCTTCCTCCCATTCAGACTCCATATCCCCACCCCACTCTGGTACCCCATCCTGCCCAGATCCTGCAGATTGATCTTGCATCCCACTGCCACCCTGATCACCCATCCTCAGCCCATTTCTGCATCCCTCTTCAGCCTAGATAGTCCATCCCCAGCTGGTCCTGCACTCCCCTCCCACCCAGACCTCACACCTCAATCCCACCTCCTGGCAGCCCCCTCCTACACTGAGCCCCTCATTTTTAGCCCCACACCAAACCCTACAGGGGCCAACAAAGTGTACTACCCCTCCCCTCCGGGGCTGTTATGTGAGTGGAATGGAGAGTGTTTTCTTTTTTGTTTTTCAGTGGGGGACCATGTCCACGAGGGTTTTTTTCTTTTGCTCCTCACTTGTATGGCCCCAGCTGATTTTTCTGAGGGTCAGTGGCCCTTGCCTCAAAAATACTCCTCACCCCCGCTACAGTGCGTACAAGTTTGTCTTCTGTATATGACAACAGAGAGAAATAAAGGTGGTTGGAGGAGAAAGAAGATAATATAAACCCTGTCTATGAAGAGCAAGAAATAGACAAACTGTGAATACAAAACTATAAATCATCTTTAAATTCCAATCACATTAACTAACTAACTACTCAAGGTTTGATTGCATGACCTGTGGTGTTACCACAGCCAGCATAACTGTTAAAGATGCTTTTTCTCTTTCTTTGAATTAATCTCATTCCTTTACTCCTACTTTCTTCCTTTCACCTTTTCCTCTCATGCCATTTCCCATCCCACCAACTTTGGTCGCTCTCTTTCCTTTTTCTTACACTCCTTCCTTCCTCTGTATTAGCATTGCAGTGCTACACTTCTTTGCTGACTCATCACCACATGCAAAAGCCCTGCGTGCTCAAGACTTCCGTTGTGGGTGGAGGCAAAGCTTTAAGGACAGAATTAATTTTGTGGAAGAATGTTGTCCTGACAGCAGCGTTCCTGTACATTTAACTGCTGAGTGAGAATGTGACCAGTTGTGTAGCAGCAACCCAACAATCTATTTTACCACATTTTTGCTGTTCCACTGACCATAGTGTACTATTAGAACACTCGCTGAACAATGACATCTCCTGAGGAGCTAGAAACTCTCACTTTTTCTGCATGAATTGCGCATTCGGCTGTTCAGAAATTCAAAGATCAGAACGGTTTAAGAGACTAAACTTTGTTACCAAATTATTTTAGTTATAAATTAATGTTGAGGGCTCGTTGCAGATTAAAATAATCTCATAAATGTTAAATACTTATAAATGATTTTTTATAAAACAGAGGCTCAATCTTAATTCATAAAACACGTTAATTTTGTGCAGGATAAGGGTCAAAAAACTTTGTTTTGAACTGAACAAAACTGACCTCTCTGATCAGCATTATATTAAATTATTAGAATTAAAGGTAAAGTGTCAGGTTTAAATTATATGTTTAATAATTTCTATATTAATACTAGAATCTAACTATTACATCTGAAAAACTGAAATCCTATGAAGTTTTCAAAATTTTGTCTGCTTATTTTTTTGCTTTCATGTTTTAATGCACTGGAATAACATTGTCATGTCTTGTTTGCAAAAATGTTCATACGCTTTTTAAAAAGGTTTTCCTCACAACTTTAATAAATCACAGAAAGGTTTCTGTTGTTCTTAGGTTTTGCAAAAGCTTGTGTTTGCAAAACTTAAATTCTGAGTCAAATTTGTGCTGCCAGTAGAAACTTTGGGCCCGCTTCCTTGCTCTATACTGAAGTAAAAACAAAGTAAAATAAAGCTCTCATTGACTTTGAATTGCTTGTGTGATTTTATTTTATTTTTGGCAGAAGGAATATGGAATCGTACTCTTAATGTATGCAACTGAAATGTATTAGCAGGGTGTTTCATGGATTTCCTTGCTCCAGTTCTGTGCTCTGGAGTTTGCAATTTCATTTTCATTTCATTTCGTTACACTCCGAACTCAGTTGTTTAGATGCTAGCCTGAAAAATGTGCAATATGTGTAAAGTGATGCGATGTCCTCCTGACAGAAGACAGAGACCTTAAACAACAGCTGTCAGTAGAGACTTGAAACAACAACTGTGACAGATGTGACTTGTTGCAGTCATCTCAACTGAGGCCTTGTGAATTCCGCAATTCTTTGGCTGTGTAATTTGGCATATCCTCTAGTTGTAATTACATTTTTTTGTTTTTGACATCAAATTACTATTTCTCCAGGCCCTTTAGATTTTATTTTCTCTTTTCCCTGCTCTGCTTCAAACTGATACTTGTTTTGCAGTTTTGCCTTCACACAGAACTGAACAGAATTACAGCACATGTCTTTACATTGTTCCATATGGCCAGTGTTAGGACTTCCAGCCAACATCCAGGGAAAGTGGAGAACAGCGCAGCAAGAGGAAAATTAGCAGCCACTTAGGCTACGTCTGCACAGCAAAGTTATTTCAAAATAACAGCTGTTATTTCAAAATAACTTTGCGAGCATCTACACTATACATACGCTATTTGGAAACAAATTTGAAATAGCAGGCACATTATTTCAAATGTCATAAACCTCACTGCAGAAGAAATAATGCCTTCCTTTGATGTTCTAATGATCTCAGGCAAGACACCCACCTCCTTCAGTTCTATGTATTTGATTAGTCAGTTTTTATTGAAATTTTTTTGGACCTCTGTACTATATATCTGGGTCTGGACTGGAAATTCTATTGATCTGAAGAAGTGGGTCTTTCCCATGAAAGCTCATCACCTAATAAATCATTTGGTTAGTCTTTAAAGTGCTACATGACTGCTATTTTGTTTTGTTAGACTACAGAATAACACGGCTATCTCTCTGTTACTAACTATCTATGAGCGTTTCAGGAAACCTGGACATTTTCTCATGTTCAGTGAGGCTGGGCAGCAAGTCATGGAATTGTCAATACCACGAATTACGGTGTCTGTTCTCCAGGTCTCTGTTGTTCCCCATAAAATGCAGCAAACAGGACACCGCAGAGACTGTGTAGCTCCCTTGCGCTGCATGTGTTGGGAAGCCAAGTGGGGGGGCAGCCCACAATGCATCTTTGGCCAGGGCCAGCCCCGCAAACCTCTGGAGTGTTCCTGTTAGCATGGAGCAGGCACTAGACTTTACCCTGGCAACAGCCAGCCAACCCCTGAAAATCTTTGCTGCAGTGGGAGACTTCCCCCTGGCACCAGCAAGACTCCAAAATCTTTCCTGCCTTTGGAGCCTTCACTGCGTGCAAGCCAGGACACGCTGCTGTTGGGAAGCATGGTCCACACTGTGCCACTGGCATATGCTTTTATTGGGTCAGAGGCTAGCCACATGGTGTGGTTGGGCAGGGGATAGACCCTCAACTGCATGGCATCTGTGGGGAACTGAGGGAGACATGGTGTGCTGCATCCACAAACCCCAATACAGATGGTCATCACTCTTCATCATATAAGAACAATTAAGTACATTCCAGTCCATCAGTAACTTAGGAGGATGTTAGACTACATTTACTAGGATTCTTTAATCAGTAGGATTGGGTAATTTGCACCAAGAGACCTAAAATTGTCTGAGCCAATTGCTAGATCATCTATGTTAGCTCTTAATACATTTTTGAACACAGGGGAATCCTACAAGACTGTTGACATCAGTCAAGGAGGGTGAAGAAGAAAATCCAAGAGAGTAGTAGTAGCCTTACATCAACCCCACTCAACTTGGAATATCATGGAAGGACAGAGCGTCCAACACTGCCGTCCTCGAGCAAGCTGGAATCCCAGCCATGCACACCCTCCTCAGGCAGTGTCGACTCCGCTGGCTTGGCCACGTCCACAGGATGAATGATGGAAGGATTCCAAAAGACATCCTGTATGGTGAACTAGCCTCTGGCAAAAGACCTCCAGTTGCGCTACAAAGATGTCTGCAAGAGAGACCTCAGAGAGGTTGACATTGAGCTGGACAACTGGGAAGAACTAGCAGACGACCGCAGCAGATGGAGGCAGGGGTTACACAAGGGAATTCAGAAGGGTGAGATGAAGATCAGACAGCTAGCAGAGGACAAGCGAGCGCACAGAAAGCACAATAAGGACTTGCCAGACACCCATGACATCTGCAAGAGATGCAGCAAGGACTGTCACTCTTGTGTGGGTCTTCATAGTCACAACAGACGCTGTAAATGAAGTCCTCAATTGAAACTTTAAAGGGCGCAATCCATAGTCTATGCAGACTGAAGGATGCCTACTACTACTCAACCTAAGGCAAAAGCTGATGCATATTTCATTTTATTAAAACTACTCCTTATCAAACAAATGTGATTTCATTATTTAATTTGATTACAAATTTGGTTGATAAAGGTAATTGTAACAGTCTTGTGTCAGCCATTTGACTTAGTGTGGTGTAACTCACACACCTAGGTGTGGTTCACTGTCCCATGTAGTGACACCGAGACTACTTCCACAGAGAAAGAGTCTCCTCTACAGCCTTAGGCCCGGTCTACACTATTAGATAAAGTAGAACAAGAGGTCCTGGGCCCCATTTGGAGATACACATACACATCTCATAGAGCTGAAAGGGACCTTGCACACAAGATCTGACGGTGTTCTGGTCTGGCTATGGTCTGAAGAAGTGGGTCTGTCCCACGAAAGCTCACCTAATAAACTATTTTGCTAGTCTTTAAAGTGCTACTTGACTGCTTTTTGTTTTGATAGTGTATAGACTAGCACGGCTTCCTCTCTATTACTATTCAAGATCTGACGGGAAACTGTTTAATCTTGCAAGGCTGAAGGCTAAGTCTAAGGTGCTTATTAGAGACATGCTGTTCGCAGACGACGCTGCTGTAGTGACACACATAGAAAGCCAGCTTCAAAAACTGCTGGATCAGTTCTCCAAAGCATGCCAGGACTTCGGGCTTACCATCAGCCTAGAGAAGACAAAGCTACTTGGTCAGGACATCGCTGAACCCCCATCAATCAGCATTGACAATTACATGTTAGAGGTTGTCCACAAGTTTACTTACCTTGGGTCCACCATCACTGACACCCTGTCACTGGAGACTGAGCTAAAGAGGAGGATTGGAAAAGCAGCCACAACTCTGTTCAGACTTAGCAAGAGAGTGTGGAACAACAACAAGCTGTACACTCACACCAAAATGCAAGTCTACAAAGCCTGCATCCTCAGCACCCTCCTCTACGGCTGCGAGTCTTGGATCTTGTACGCCCACCAGGAAAAGAGGCTGAATGTCTTCCACTTGTGCTGCCTCAGGTGCATTCTTGGGATATCATGGAAGGACAGAGTGCCCAACAACGCCGTCCTCGAGCAAGCTGGAATTCCAACCATGCATACTCTCCTCAGGCAGTGGCGGCTCCACTGGTTTGGCCACGTCCACAGGATGAATGATGGAAGGATCCCAAAAGACATCCTGTACAGCGATCTAGCCTCTGGCAAAAGACCTCCCAGGCACCCCAATTGTGCTATAAAAACATCTGTAAGAGGGACCTCAATGAGGTAGGCATCGACCCAGATAGTTGGGAAGAGCTGGCAGACGACCGCAGCAGCTGGAAGCAGGAACAAGTGCTTTCAGAAGGGCGAGATGAAGATCAGACAGCTGGCAGAGGAGAAGCGAGCCCGTAGAAAGCACAGTAAGGACCTGCCAGACACCCACTACATATGCAGAAGAGGTAGCAAGGACTGTCACTCTCGTGTGGGCCTCCACAGTCACAGTCAACACTGCAAATGACAATCTTAAATGGAGTTACAAAGGGCGCGACCCATAGTCTACGCAGACTGAAGGATGCCTAGGTCTAGAGGTCGTGGAGTCCAGCCCCCTGCCTCTTAGTAGAGCCAGGCACCGTCCCTGACAGATTTTTTCTTTTTAATCTATTTGCCCCAGAGCTCTAAATGGTCTCCACAGGGATTGAAGTCACAACCCCAGGTTTGTGCACTACAGGAGCCCCTTAAAATACTAGTGCATTCTCTGCCCAACCTAGGAGCTTGGGCACCCAGAGGTTAAATAACCTAAGGTCAATGGGCTGGGCTGGGTGGGAGCTCTGAGTGAGGCAGTGCCCACGCCCCCGAGTGCGAGCCTGTAGGGGAGGCCTCGTGCGAAGGGCCTGTACAGCCGCTGGCTTTGCAGAGGCGCGAGGCCTGGAAGGGGAGGAGGCCGCTGCTCCGCACTACAACTCCCGTGGTGCCCCGCGGCGGAGCGGAAGGGCCTTGCTGCCCGCGGCGCAAGGGTAGCAGCTCTATCCGGGGCCTTGGCGCTTCTCTTCCTTTCGCGCCGGCTGCCGCTGTGGAGCGGCGGGTCCATGTGCGCATCGAGCGGCGCTGTTCTGTCTTCCGTCTACCCGCGTGCCGCCCACCCCGGCCATGGACCCCAACACCATCATCGAGGCCCTGCGGGGCACCATGGACCCGGCCTTGCGGGAAGCCGCCGAGAGGCAGCTCAATGAGGTGAGGGCGCAGCGGGGCCTGGGCTGGAACAGGGGCCCGGCCGCCGGCAGGACGGGCGCGGGGCCCTGCCCGGAGAAGGAGCTAGGCCCGCGGCGCCGCCGGCGGGGGCAGTGGGAGCGGGGTAGGAGTGGGGGCCGGGGGACGCTGGTGGGAGCCTCGGGGACGGAATGAGCGGGACAGGGGGGCCTGGGCCGGGCGGGATAAAGGGCTGGGGAATCTCTTGCGGTCAGGGAAGTCATGAGGGAGGCAGGTCCGGGGAAGCGACGGCGGTGGGGGCCCGCTGGGGAGCAGCCGGCGGCGGCACGGAGGGGGCGGGCCGGTTAGAGGGCGGCCGGGGAAAGGGCCCGGCGGTGCCACGCTCCGTTTGATGTCGTGCTGCTTTCCCGCTTCCTCAGCATTGTCCTCAGCTCCCCGTCAGCCCCGACGTGGGTCTGCAGGCGGCAGGTCGGGGGCCTGGGTCAGCCCCCTGTTTGTCCCGTGAGGAGCCGGGGTTCGGACTGAGGCTGCAAGTCCGGTTTCCATGAGCTGTAACGTGTTGCTTGTGAGTCTGGAAAAAGGAAACTGCGCTGGACTACTGAACTCCCTAATTTAAACCTCGTCTTTGTTCTCTCTCTGTGGTGTAGTTCGTCCGCAGAAGGCCATGATGTGGAGTTGTAATTTTGGGACGTAGGAAGGGAGAGGGGTAACAAACTGCTGCAAACGTTGTGCTAAGCTGGTGCCAGAAAACATCCCCCACAGCGCCTGTAGTAGCAGTAGTAAATGCTTCCCCTTGTCTCTTCTAAACAGGAGTGAACCATTTGCCAGTGTAGTTTGGTGAGCTTTATGGCTTACATGGGCTGCATTTGTGATCTGGTTTTTGCTGTCTTTATGAATGTTTAAAGACAACTTCTTTCTCTGAGTTTGAGAAATAGTATGGTAGAGTACAAGGTAGAACTACATTTCTTCAGTATATAAATGTTATAGCTATAAACAAATATTTTTTTGCTTTTAGGTACTATTCTAGAAGCTTGAAACTTTTAAATAGTATATAATCAGTTTTTTTTTTTACTCTCCTATCCTGTAGATGCAGGTTTTTTGTTTTGAGTAGCAGTTGGACTATATATAACTTCTTTACGTAAGTGCCAACAGTGTAAATTTATGTGCTCAGTAAATGCCTGAAGACAGGGTACCTGCTACAGAAGCTTACACCCTCTACATGCATGTATGTCTGATAGAGCTTGGGATGGAATGAATATTGCATGCCTTGATTGATTGATTTTTTAAGGAAAGTGTTGATGGCTTATTGCAGTCCATCTAGTCTGTGCTGGAGGGATGTTGACTAAGATGTATACCCTTTGGAAGGAGTTGTGTTTTAAGAGTTCATCAAAAGAAGTCGGTGTGGGCATGGGTCACGTATCTGTTCTATATACACTGATAGAAAATGTAATTTAATGTATTTTGTTTCTCAATTCTGATTTAATTTTTCATTTGTATTTGAATAAAGGTAGTACAGAATACCACGCAAATTGGCTAAAAATGAATGTATTATACAGAAGTAAATTGCCCTATGTGATAATTCATTCAAAGTCTATGTGGAATGATGTTTGCTCAAATCGTTGAGTATTCAGCAAACGTTTAGATTCTCTAGTAACTCCAGGTAACAGACTAATCCTACTAATTGAGAAGTTATGCTGACCATTATCTGCCTTACTTTGTTCACTCTGAAGCATGATATCCTAGCATACCATGCACAGATTGTCTCTGTAAAATTCCAGTATCCCATTTATTTTGATATGCGAGGTCATTACTATACCAACATATAATAAAACGGGGAATTTTAAAACACAGGCTCACTGACAACTGTGAAAACTTTCCTGGTTAAAAATATCACTGTCAGGTCCTGATCCTGTGACTTCACATATATTAATGATCTTATCTGAATATCAATGATAAATTTGTTTGCAGTATCAGGACCTTAATTTATAACCTTTACTCAAGTTGATGTTTTCCCACTCTCCTCCCTTTCTGCTATAAAGATTAAATTGCTTCTCGCACTTCAGTGCTATGATGCAGTGGGCCAGCAGCTCATATGCTTTTTAGTTTAATAATTCCTCTTGGGTGGTTCTGGTAGACTGATGTGACAGTACTTTCAGTTGAAGACTTGAATTGCTCTTCATCTTTCCCTTAAGATATTTTTACCTTCTGACAAGGTGGAAGGAGTTTTCAGCAAGAGATTAAAGAATGAGTTCACAGTCATAATTATTGTGAGGGACAACTGTTTTTAGCAGTGCTTACCCTATTCTTGATAGGTTATGTATAACAAGGTATATATATTATTGCATGAGCAACAAAGATCATATACATTATTTTTGCTGTCTGTCCATTCGTCCATCTATCTGTCTGTCTGGGCAAGGTTCTACCATGTCATCCTCATCCCCACAGCCCCACACACTGTGCTGCCCTTGGCCAGGTGGGGGCCCAGCCCCCCCTACAGTGGATCTCCCTCCCACTCACCGTGCCAGCCCTTCCCCTGCCAGTTCCCCTCATTGTACTAGCCCCAGCCCCTACCCTAGCCAGCTTGTGGCCAAGCCCAGCCCCCAGCAGAGGTCCTTCCCCCAGCCAAGGCGGGGCCTGGCCCATACACTCTGTCTGTGTATTATGAGTTTCTGTCTAGAACATTCTTCCAGCCCAACTTCTGCTTGCAAGTGGAGCTGCAATTGGTCCTCTAGTAGTATTTAAATACGATGTCACAAACATTTTATGACACTTCTTTCTGAAGGAGGGAATATCATCAGTTAGAATAGGGGACTGGGATGCATGTGTCTGGATCCTTCCAGGCTCTGTGACTGAATGTTTGACCTTGGGCAAGTTGTTTAATCTCTGCTTTACTTTAAAACCACTTACTTAATTGATATTTTTTAAGTGAGAGACTGGCTTATTGTAAAGTGCTTTGAGTTCTGCAGAGTTTGCTGTAAATGCAGAGATCTCTGAGGGCTCTAATCTGTTGCTCTTTCATAGTATCTGTGATGCAAATAAGGAACGTAGATTGACTATGATGCCACCAAAACCCTGTACCTCCCTTCCCTCTCACTTTTATAGAGTGCTAACTCTTATCTTAGTGTCTCACAAAATAGAAACCTAGATCCTGAGGAGCTGTCTGAAGTTCACTATGGGCAAAACAGAGGTAATGCTAAAATGCTTAGAACTGTTCGTCTTTTATCACTTCTTCATTGTAGGGCATCTGTCTGAAGTTATCAAAATGGTGTGCAACTTGGGCGGGTCCCGGTGGATTTATCTTTGCTTCTTAATTCCATGTAGAGGCGGTGGTTGAAGCATTCTATTTTCTCTTTGGCTGCATGGGAGATGGTTAAGTAGCTACATTCTGTGGCAGTATTGGGGAACCTTTTTTGGGTCAGAGGCCACTGACCCATGGAAAAAGCAAGAAGGGGTCATACAAATGAGAGAAGCCAGCCCCCCCCCCCCCCCCCCAAAAAAAAAAAAAAAAAAGTACCCTTACTGATCAGACCTGTGGGAGCAGGGTTCAGGAGCAGGCTGGAGATGAGGGTGCAGGTTTGAGGTGGGGAGGTAGGGTGCAGGAACAAGCTGGGGATGTGAGTTCTGGATATGAAGGAGGGTGCAGGAGCACGATGTGGGTGGAAGGTCTGGGGGAGGGGTAGGTGATTGGGGCGCATGTGTCTGTGCAGCTCTGTGCTGCAAGGAGGGGCTCCATGAGGCACTGCCCCTTCATTCCCATTGGCTGTGATTCTTGGCCAGTTGGAGTGGTAGTGGGGGCAGTGCTTTCAGGGAGCACTTTGCTGTAGTGCGCAGAGCTTCTTCCTCCCCACTGCCAGGCAGAGCACCTGGACTGGATGTGACCCAGAGCTTGACTTGATTGGGCCCATGAGGGATGGTGATCATGCTCCACCCTGCAGTGTCCCCCTGTGTTGCTGGAGTGTTGCAGTGGCTCACCACACTGTTGGGTGGGAGGGAGCTCGAAGCCTTGCGGGCTGGATCAAGGCAAGCTGTGGACCAGATTGAGGCCGTAAGTTCCTCATCCCTGTTCTGCATGGAGACTTAGACTTTGTCTACGCTACAGAGCTTTTAGCAACATGTCACCACAGCTGCATCGGCTAAAAGTCTGGCAGTATAAATGGTGACCGCTTCCACCCCGTGCAAGCCTGGGGTTCGTGTTCTTGACAGGATAACACTTCTGTCCACTAGGAACCTTTCAAGTTGCTGCTAGTCCTAGGAGGACTTCTGTTTTGCAGTAGAGGGAAGACTTTTTCAAGCACCTGCGAAGAACAAAAGTGTTGTGGTTCCTTTGGCAGTGTAGTCAAAGCCTTGGGTTCTGCTTGGAACCTGGCCCTTCAAGGAGGCATATCAGAAGCATGTAGGGAGGTGATCTATATTTCCAACTGCGGCAGTTTTTTACTTTGAAAATGGCATATACAGTAAACTCTTCCAGATCCAGCAGCCCTGAGCCTGGCAGGCTGCTGGATATTCAGATATTCTGGATAACAGAGAGGTACACCTACCAGTGCATAGCACCAGAGGAAAAACAAGATTAAATAATAAGGAAAAAAAATTATGCAGAGTACTTTATTTACCAGGAGTAGTAGTAATGTACACTGTACACTTATATGGTGTTTGCTGTGTTTGTATTTATTATGCTGTACTTAGGGAAAAGGTAACTAAAATTTATTTACAGATAAAATGTGTGTAATTTGAGAGTTCCAGATGGTAGAATGCTGGATATGAAAGACTTTACTGTACAGTACACCTCTGCAATACATGGCTTCAAGTTGCACATAACTTGCTTTGACGCAAGTTAAGCACAACTTGAAGGTGCTTTGCGGCTGTCAGCCTGCCTAGCTGCCGAAGAGCCCCTTTTTCCTGCGTTCCCCCAGTGGTGCCACTGTCAGGCTGCCAGATGTGTGGCTGGCGTAAGGCATGGAGAAGCAGTGAGGAAGCTGACCAGCCTTGGTGGGCTTTTCAGTTTCCTGGGTCCTTCAAGCAGTGGAGAGCTAGGAACCAAGTGGCAGCCTGGTTCTCAGCTCCTCACCCCAACTTGCATGAAAATTTGAGTTAGACGGGAGTTGTAGGAACACAACCCCTGCGTAACTTGGGGTTTTACTGTATAAAGAGAGCCAAGATGCTACAGTGATCAAATACATTGTAAGACAAGGTGTTTTAAGACGGCAACTATGGCTTGAGAGTTGGTTGAAAATTAAATATATAATAGCATACCCCACTTTCCATAGTCTATAACAGTCACTGGTTTGGTAGCTGATGTTCTCTGGCATGTTTTTCATTTTGATTTCAGAGAGAGGTGATAGTTGGTAAACCATCTAACACAATGTTAGAAACTAATCTTTGATAAGACACAAGACTAACTCAAATGGAGGTGACTTATCATTAAGATGACCTGTTTAAAATAATCATTTTTTGTTATGAAAACTCGTAAAATTACTGATTGCAGTGCTACATAGTCTTTACTTACCCTGGTAATTTCCCTCTTTTTTTTTTTTTTTTATTAAGGAAAATAAATCTGAATTTGTTGAGAAAAGGGTAATCTTTGTGGTGCTCTATTCTCCTTTCAAAAGTCAGGGTTAATCTGACATCTTAGTCTGAAATATATAGAGTATGTTGTAATCTTGATGAATGGCCACCAAAGCATACACTTAGCCTGATAAAATAAATCTGTATAAGTCAGTGGAATATGTTCATCTCCTGTTCTACATGCCTCCAAATGCCTTGACACTGAAATGATTGTTTGAATAAAATTCTGAAATCTGGACTGACTAGTGAAAGCTTTGTCGTAAAATGTAAAATTTACACATGCAATCCTGCCTTTGGTCCAAAGATCTCCAAATGCTGAGCAAACATTAATCCTTTCAGCATTCTCATAGTATTCCTATTTTTCAGGTGGATAAACTGAGATTGTCTTAAGTGACTTGTCCATGATCATATAGTCAGTCAGTGATAAATCCAAGAGTAGAGCATAGGAGTCCTGGCTGTGTACCATTTTTCACATAATTAAATCATGCTTTCTGAGGTGATTTACTGTTATAAGGTATACTTTCTTCTCATAACATCAAATGTCCCCACAACTCAACAAATAATGTGGGTATGTGACATCCTTCAAATCTAAAAAATCTTTGCCTTTCTTTAATCATTTTCTGCTGTATGTTTTTGTGTTCAGCTAATTTGGAGATAAAAATAAGGTTTATACTCTTGTCTAAGATGTTTTCTGCACTTAAAATTTATATTGATACAGCTATGTTACAGTTAAAGATGTGAAAAAAGCATGTCTCAGATTAACGTAGTCATTCTGACAAAACCTCTAACACAGATCAAGCTATGCTGACAGAAGAGCTGCATAGATGTGTTCCTATACAGACTGAAATCTACATATGGTACATCTGCAGTAGGAGGCTATGCTGTTATTGGCTTAGTAGTATAGACTTAACCTCAGGTCTGGTCTATACTAAACAGAAAATTTGACCTAAAGTTGTGCAAATTCCACTAAGAGACTTGTATAGTGGAGCCCACTTGCCTTAGGTTGAATTTCCGGCACAGCTCCACTGTGGGAGGTTGACAGGAGAAACTTCCCCATCGATTTCTCTTAGCCTTGTGACAATGAGTAGCAAGACTGCTGTTGATGAGGGTAACCTCAGGGTTTGATGTAGAGTGTTCCTACTAGGGGCTCTGAATCAAACCCAGGAAGATTTGACTGTGGCAGTGTTTATCTTCCCCTTAGTGTAGACGTATCCTGAGAGGAGGACTGGGAGAGTTTAGCCTGCTAAAAAGAGAGTTTGAAAATACTGTTGCACATACAGATATAGGATCAACCCCTGAAATCCTCTTGTGAAGTTGGAAGGCTGTCTTCACTGGGGATGGAGTGGGAAAGAGTCGTGTTCTTAACCTGAGTTTGTTACTTCAAGTTCGCTAATATTAGGCAAAACTCTTTTGAATCCAAGGCATCTTATAGTTTTCATGTGAGTTATGTCGAGTAAAATTTTTGTTTGAGGGAGGGAAGGAGGAAGGCACACCCTTGACCTCCATATTTCCTGGCAAAAGTCCTGGTATGGACAGAGCCTCTCCTGCTGATGTACCTAATGCGAGTCATTGGTGGTCCCAAAATATTAGAGAAACAAGCTGGTTGAGGTAATATCTTTTATTGGATCATATTCTTTGACCAACTGAAGTTGGTCCAGTAAAAGATATTACCTCATGCTTGAATAGGGGTCCCGACACCGCTACTTAGTAATGTTACATATCTTAACACAGTTTTGTATACAGTAAACAGTTACTCCACAAGAGAGACAAGATGGATACAGAGAACTTGTGAAAAGAGGAAACCAGAACAGCTTCAGCATATTTAATGGCCAGTTGAACTCTTCAACCGAACATAATGTCCTATTGTTTGAGGCTACCATTTTTGGATTGGTGAAGATACTAACTCACCTAGGAAAGCTTTCCAGTTTTTAAAAACATCAGTGATGTGCTTACCTTGGTAGAAAAAGGCCAATAAAATATTCAGTGTTAGAATACTTAGTAAAGCTGTGGTGATTTTAAAATAAGGTTGCATGTCATTGTGAAATAGTTTACTTGCTCAGCTAATGGCGGAGACCATACAGCAGTTTATATTGAATCATTTTGACCTCTGATGCACATAATTAATGTGATTTTATTAAAATATGTGGTACCCTGGAAGAAAATTTTTGTTTACATAATTTGTGGTTCCAGTCTAACACAGTATAGTGAATATTTTATTTTTATAAACCATCTTTTTTAACAATTTTGGGAAAATACCGTATGCAGTATGGATTTTGTGATAGTCTTTAAATCTTCATGCTCCAAAGGAGAGCAAGAAAGGGTGTTACCCATATAGCAAAAATAAGGTGAAGTTGTCAAGGGCTATCACTTAGTATTCAGTTTTTCATAAAATAGTATATTTTCATCTGAATTTTATCTTTTAAAGTTACACTTCTCTTTGGGAGAAGAAGAATGCTGCTTCTCTCTACTAATTACTTATTTGAAGTTTTTTATGTTGTTTGCGCATGTTAATTTCAAGTTGAATCTTACAGTTAAGATTATGTAGCATGTTGCAGTTTTCAGTTTGCATTATAATTGTACGTGTACTACTATATCGGGTAGGCACGCGTATCTAGTGAATCAACTTTCTGAGATACGCATGAAAGATATACACATGTTCTGGAAAACTGATGCTGACAAACAGTGGTGAAACATTTGTGTCTGGTAGAAAACATTCCTCAGCTAGTAAGGCTGAATAGCATAGATTGCTTAGAGGAAAAGTCACTGAATTCTTTGGCTCTTAAACAATAAAATCGTCATACCAGTGACACAGCATGTTGGAGTGGAAAAAGAGCAGTAGGTCAGTCTTGCTGTTGAGTGCTGCATTACTTGGTAGAAAAGAACAGGCTTTTTCTATTTAAAATTCTGCTGCAAATAAACATAATTGTAGTTCTGTCTTTATTTAAATATATACAAAACTAATGATATATGTAAATAAGAAAGATTAGAGAAAATTTGTCTGTTTTATGATGCCAGTGACTGAGATTTAAGGATTTCTTCTGTTCCCTACAGAATTTGAACATTAGGTAGAAGCCTGCAATCTCTGTTGGTTTTTCATTCTTGCCTTAGGTGATGACTGCTATTTGTATGAGATTTTTATACCCATATCTGGTATTTCTGAAGGCTGTGGTAAGTCTTCTAAATTTGAACAGTTGCCATAAGGAGGAATAAGTAAATTGCATGCATTTAAGCTATTACTGTTTGTGACATTTAATTTATGCCTGAATTTTAAGTCTTCATTACCAACTCACTTCCTGTGTTCTGAGATACTCCAGGTCATCTGGGGCATTCAGAACAAAAGATGTCAATGGCTATGTAAAACAAGTGCCTGAAACACAGAGCATTTATTTTTATTTCTAATGGCAGTGAACAAGAATCTGCAATGCTGTGACACAGCTATTTGTTAGAGAATAAAAATACATTAATACATTAGAGATGGTTGAAATGGACTAATATGTCCAAAAGCTTTTATGATGTGGTCACAATGACTACCTCTAGTCAAAGCTGTTCCATCGTGGTTCAGGGGAAGAAGGTTAGGGCAAGGGAGTGAAGCCTGTGAGAAACAATTGGGTGAGGAGGCTTTTGGGGAGTGAGGTTGCTCCAGACCCTATATGCCTTAGGGCAGCTTTACTTCCGGTATATAGTTCTAGTCTTAATTATAGTATGTGAAGCCACCTATTGTATGAAAATTAATATAGTATTCAGGTGCAATAGAAAGTTCCTTTGGAGTTATGAGTTTCTTTGATTTTGTTGGTTTGTCGCAGACAGTTAGGATATATCTGAACTTCAGGCTGGAGACATATTCATGCTAGCTTATTCCATTAAGAAACTGAAAACATAGTGTAGTCTGAGTAGTGGGATGGGCTAGCTACTGCCCCAAGTACCTGCCTTTGGTCTTAGCTGGGCATATACTTGGGATGTCCAGCCCCGCATGCTGCTATGGTGACGTTCTGGTTTTTGTGCATTAGCGCAATGAATGTCTGAATGAGCATGTCTCCTTGAGCTGGGAATCTCTACCCCCAGCAAGCTGTGGTGCCTAACATACTAGCCACATGTAGATGTTCGGCTGGTTGGCATGAACAATAAATATCTCTTCTAATTAATGTGGCTCTCGTTCACTATAGCAGTCGCCACTGTAGCCTTGTGCTTCAGAACTGTTTACACATCATGGCCTTAGTGTGAAATTTAGTCCCTGTTGACATCTATGGCAAAATTTCAGTTTTCAGTAGTCATTTTCATATAATGAATCATGCTCTGCTCTTGTTGGAACTGATGGAAAAAGTTCAGTGGGCACTCAGCATCTTAAATGGTTGTATTTGTTTCAGGGTTTTTTCTTTAATAAAGTAATGTCAAGTAAATTTTCTCCTTTCTTTCCTTCTGTGAGGCCTGAATTTTCATGAGCTCTATCGATGAGTCCTGTTGAGGCTTACTTGCATGTGTGTTGATGATAATTAGGCAACGATTCTCAACATTTGTCACACTATAGGCTGCACCACCTGGTCTGGCAACATCAGGACCTGAGCTGTCCCAAATGAGGGATTTTGCTGGACCAGAGAAGGACATTGCTCCCTGGCACCACTCCATACTGTCTGCTGCCAGCCCAGGCCACTTGGCTCAACTTTGGGTCTAGTAGGACTGCCAGTTGCTGGCCCTCCTGCCACCAGCTGGCTTAGAGCTTCCCAGACACAGCCAAGCTCCTGACCACAGCTCCGTTCCCAGGCCCAACTGGAATCTCTTGGCCCTTCAGCTAGTCCCCCTTGGCTCTGGTCACTGCTGGCTTCACAGCTCCACTGGTCTGGTGCTAGCTCAGCTTCAATGCTACTTGCTTCCTGGCCCTTGCCAGCCTAGCTGCAGCTGCCTGGCCCTGGCCAGAGCTTCCAGCCACGGGGTCATAGCTTGTCTCTGCTTCCAGCCACCAGGGCTCTCTGGTCCAGCAATGTCTGTGGTGAACAGATGCTGCCAAACCAGAGTGTTCCAGATCTTCTATCTTAAATTTAGCAGTATGGGAAAGATTGGGTTGCTGTGAATCACATCTCCAGAACCTAAATTTAATATAAAATTTAAATATTGATGTGTGCTATGTATGAATTTAATGCTCTTTAATTGCATAGATTAGGAGAACAATGTGCACCTTTTATGGGTAGCCTGCCTCATTGCTGTGCTGCTGGTAGCTAATGGTCATCAAGCAGCTATTTCAAGAATGAGCTTCTACTCTGCTAAAGGGAATACTCTTCTAAATTCAAAATAAGGGCTCTTGAATTCCAAGTAAGTGTCCACCTGGGTTTAATTTAGCTTAACTGAATTAAATTCGCATCTTTAATTCAGGTTAATTTTTGAAATGTTGTCTCCATCCTGTGGCATTTTCTATAAGTCATAAGGTATAAGGCTATGAAGATTCTCAGGGTACTCAGTTCATTGAGGCACTCCCCGCTCCTCCAGGTTAATTCTGGAGAACAATAAAATTTCACATTGCTCTATAGCAATGGTTCCCAAACTTTTTGGCATCACACCCCTCCTTTTGATTTGAGAAATCTACATGCCCCCTTCCCCACCTCTTCTTTACCATTGTTGAACCCCCCATTTAATAAAAAATTCAGTTAGTAATTTATAATAAACACAAACTTGATATAAAATTAAAAATAAACACAAACTTTTCCTTGGCCCCTTGCAGGTGCCTGGTGTGGCCACAGCTGGCCAGCTGCTTGATCCTTGTGCCAGCTGCCAGAACTGCCCACGCCAGCTGCCCTGCCCTCCTGAGATGTGTGCTGCCAGAGACACCTGCCTCAGCCCCACACTACCAGGTCCAGCCACCCACTCGCCCACCAGTTGCCTGTCCCAGCTGCAGGCCAGCCACCTGAGCCACCTGCGCAAGCCCTCCACTGCCCAAGCCAGCCAACAGCCTGAGCCCTGCGCTGCTGGGGCCAGCCGCCTAAGCCCTATGAATCCTGCAAGCTGGGCGGCCGCTCAAGCCCCGCAAGCCACCCGCCTGAGCCCCTCCCCTCCCACAAAGCCAGGCTCTTACCCCATCCCTTTAGCCAAGCCATGCATCCCGAGCCCCCCATCTAAACCCAACTCACACTCACTCATCTTTGCGTGTGGGTCTTCGCCAGCTGCCTGTTTTTCATAGCAGCTGCACCAGCTCACCCACGTAAAATGGCAGAGGCTGAGAGCCAGAAGCAAAGGCCAGCTCTTTCTCTGGGTGGGGGGAATGATGTGGGGGACTGGGTTGCCGCGCATCCCCCCCCTGGAATTTCTTCACACACCCCAATTTGGGAAACCATGGTCTTGTAGGGTGTTTTGTGGGGTGTTAATTTTATTTATTTCTTTATTTTTTGTATTCATAGCAAGCAAATGGGATGACCTAAGCTATCTTTTAAATAGCTGGCACACTGTAATCTTGTGCAGAGGCTAGCTTTCAAAAAAAACCATCTTGTTGAACTTCCAGTTAGCGGAAGGATTAATAGTATGTCCACCTTCAAGCATGTGCATAGTTCATTGACTTTAAAGTTAGTCATGGGCTTAGTTACCTTTCTGAATTTGGGCTTGATTCATGAGTGACTGTAGTTGAACCCTAGTACAAGAAACGTAATTTAATTTCATCCATTCTGCAAGAGCAATGACTAGACAAGGCTTAAATAGGTAGAGAAATTTGTCACCAGGTGATTAAACAAAAACATTACCTTTTAAAAATATAAACTAATATATGTGCTTCATTTGATGAAAACCTCCACATCTTTAGGACACGGAGCTGTGGAGAGGTAGGGGACTTAGATCCTTAAAACTCAGCAGTGTTTATTACTCCAAATATTGTTCCTGTCTTTTCTTTCCTCTGCTCCTGTGTCTTGAGTTCTTGGAAGACATGGTAATGGTGACTCAAATGCACACTTTGTTTAGAAAAGGCACCTGAGCTGTACGTAGTGGAGGCACTGTTTCTATGGACTTCCTTAGTCTGATATATCTATGTAGATTTTATGACCCAATGCTCAGAATGTTTTTTACATCTCTAACAACAAGCCTAATTAATTTATAGTTAAGTTTAAACAAAACAAAACAGAATCCAAACTATTAAAAAGCATGGAATTGACTAGGAAAGTCAAGTTGCATTAATATTCTAGTATATGAACAAATGTAAATTATCACATTGCTCTCGAGACAAATTCATTTGGAATGAATATTTAGGAGGTAACAGGGAAAGCTGTGCTAGTCTATATACTATCCAAACAAAAAAGCAGCAAAGTAGTACTTTAAAGACTAACAAAATAATTTATTAGGTGAGCTTTTGTGGGACAGACCCACTTCTTCAGACCATAGCCATACCAGAACAGACTCAATATTTAAGGCACAGAGAACCAAAAATAGTAACCAAGGGTGAAAAATAAGAAAAAAAATTCTCAAGGTGAGCAAATCAGAGAGCAGAGGGGTGGGGGGAGTCAAGAATTAGATTAAGCCAAGTATGCAAAAGAGCCCCAGAAAATTCTCATCCCGGTTCAAACCATGTGTTAATGTGTCAAATTTGAATATAAAAGAGAGTTCAGCAGCCTCTCTTTCCAAAGTAGTGTGAAAATTCTTCAGTAAGACGCAAACTCTTAAGTCTGACTATGTGCCGACCTATTTCGGGTCCCATGGGTGCGCGTGGGGGTTGATACAACGGGGGGGGGTGGATGGCCTGGGACCGACCACCTATAGCAGCCTTATATAGTATAACAGCAATATGTGATACAGTGTATCTACTTTACAACCTGGGTTTCCACGGTATTATGAGTACCAGGAAGAATAACACTCCGATTGTGAACACCACAATACCCTGTGGCTGTTCTAAGTCCCAAAAATTCTCTATACAGCCCCAGCTAGTGGTATTTATCAATAATGACCGATTCATCTATTTGTAACTACAACTACTTAACGCTTGTCTTAAATATATATATTTATTTAGCATAGGCTAAACACTAGGTTACATATAGCTATATACAATTACATGTGACTTATCAATAACATCCAGTGCTCCCACATCTTACCAACAACTACGTTACAGCAGCCCTTCAAGTCAGAGATACAGCTTGGTTGGGACCTTTCGTGGTGGTGATGTCCGGGTGATCAGGCCGGGGTCTGCTGTCTGGACTGAAAGTTGCTAGCCTCCGCCTTGTGTCCAGGAGCCCACACCCTTGTCCCTGCTAAATCACCTTTTATACTGTTTCTTACTTGGGGGTTCAATACCTGGCCAATTAAAGCGTTTGTTAGCCAATTTGGACTTTCTATCCTCCCAGCCTGTCAGAACTTGTTATAAATTTTCCTCTGTCCTTGGTAAATTTCCAAACCTCCCCCCAGGACCTTCTGATATCACACAACCAGGATGTTCTCTTTGGGGGGCTTCCAGCTACTTGTCCCAGATGTTCTCTTTGGGGACTTTCTATCTACTTGTCAGGATGTTTTTCTTTGGGACTCTCCAACTACTTGTCAACTTTCTGATTTCTCTTTCCTGGACTGGTTTCAGGCCACACCGCCATCATATGTTAGGGTTCCAGGATGGAGTGTATGGTCATTCTGCCTTGCGATTGAGGCCCGGCCACCAGGTGTTTGTGCTCCCACAAAGTCATTAACAGAATGGCCCACTCCATTAAAATGTAGGCTAACTGGTTTGTGGATCAGGAGTGTTTTTATGTCTGTTTTGTGCCCATTAACTCTGTCTGAGAGAGTTTGAAGTCTGTCCAATATACAAAGCATGTGGGCATTGTTGGCACATGATGGCATATATGATGTTAGTTGAGGAACATAAGAACGTGCCTGTGATTCTGTGAGTAACCTGGTTAGGTCCAGTGATGGTATCCAGAATAGATTTGTGGACACAGCTGGCAGCGGGCTTTGTTGCAAGGAAAAGTCCCAGGACTGGTGTTCCTGCGGTATAGACTGTGGCTGTTGGTAAGAATCCTCAAAAGTTGGGAGGTTGTCTGTAGGAGAGAACAGGCCTGTCACCTAGGGCCTTCTGGAGTGTGGCATCCTGATTAAGGGTAGGTTGTAGGTCTTTAATAATGTGTTGCAGTGGTTTGAGTTGGGGGCTGTAGGCGATGACCAGTGGTGTTCTGTTATGTTGGCTTTTTTGGGCCTATCTTGGAGTAGCTGATCTCTGGGTATTTGTCTGGCCCTGTCGATTTTGTTTTTTTATTTCTCCTGGCTGGTAATTCAGGTTTATGAATATTTGGTATTTGTAAGTTTGCTGTTTTGCAGTGCACTCTTTAAGAAGGTAATTCTTTTGTGTTACAGAAGGCCAAATTTATCGAGAGTGAGGTGTAAGTGAATCACCAGTCAGTTTGTGGTCAGAGAATGTAGCACTTATTTTATAATAGACTAATCTGAGCAGTTTGCAAGTCTGTCATGAATCATCCATGTCTCAATTTAAAAGGAAGTTATTTGACATCCAGTACCCTCTGTCAGCATTGCTTAAGATGATAATTTTGGGCTTCTTGTCAAAATGGTTCCATGTTTGAAATTAATTTTAAGAGGAAAGTGGATTTTGTTCAACTGCACTTATGTGCACTAAGACAAGAAAATTCTTTTATTTCTTTTTATATACATTAATCATTTCCTTTTCTTAGAAAAGAGCTGACTTATCAGGTTTTTTGTTGAGCAATTATAGCTCTGTCTGCTATTAATGGACTAAAGTCTTACTGCTCTTTCTTGAACTGTAGGTGTTCACATCTTAAATGTTTGTATGAAGTATATCATTCTTTTAAAAATCATAGTGGAGGGTGATTTATATAAATCCTAGATATTGACAACTTTGAAATATGGCAGCAAATGAGTTTAAATATAGATCCCATTAGCAAAGGTTCTGTCTAAACACAAACACATATCTTTAAAAATGTGTGTTTAGTCTGGTGTGTGTAGTCATAATGTCAGTGTCACTTGTAGCAGCAGACCACTTACTAATGTTAGACACCATCTGAGAGTACCATAATGTTAGACAATGTGTACAGGCTGGTCTCTTCAAATGGTAAAAACATCAAATAATGACTTGACATCACCATTCCATGCTGACCTAAATCTGAATTCCAAATCACTTAATTATGCAGTGTAATTGTAACCCTTGCTGTCATGTTGTAATGTATTGGTCTAAACTGGAGATGAATTTATTCTGTGGTAAGGAGCTCTGATTACAAAAATCTGTTTTAGACACTGGCTGGGGGAGTGAGGATGGATGCAGTCTTCAGCTAACAATTTTTCCCCACACCATGAGATATTCTGAATAAAACTCCCGGGGTTTGGAACTTCTCATTTTTCACTTGAATATTATGTCATAGTTTGAATTGCTGATCTCAATGACTTCATCACATGGTGCATGTTCAACCTCTAAAAACGGGGACTCCCTGGGCCAGCACCAGGCCAGGAATGTTCCTGGAACAGAGAGCTTCAGCAGCTGGGAGCAGGGCCACAGGAGGGCTGACGGGCTGGACCCCTGTTGGAATTAATTGTAGTAGGGCTGCACAGCTGGCAGTCTAGGTGGGGTGGGGTTGGGGTACAGAGCTGGTGACTGGGAACCCTGCTGTATGGTATACAGCCTGATTGAGGCAGTGAGCCCATCTGGAGGTGGGAGCAGTGTTCCCTGTAAACTGAAGACTTGTGCAGCTTCCCAAGAGAGATCCAGGTGCCACCCAGCTGATTAGCAGAGCACAAACTACTACTAGCATGTGTTTATTGGTGGTGCGCACCTGCCTTGGTGAACATAACAATTTATTCCATCCATGGGTGGAAAAAATTAGTAAGAACATTGGGTGGGAGCTCAGCCAGGGCTGGAAGTGGACCTGGTTGGGGGTGGCTGTGGCTGGGGGCCTGGAACTGGGGCTGGGAATGGAACTAGGTTGGAAATGACCTTCCCTGATACGGAAAACTCCTTTGTTTGGAACCAGTCAGTTCCTGGGAGTCCAACCTGTATTCACAAACATATTTGAAAGTGTAATTGCTTGCAGTGTCCTAAAGCTTCAAAATTTTATTTGCGAGGCATGATTGATTTTCCAAGTATTACTTTTTAGACACTTGACTGACTTGGTTTTGTCTTCTGCTTCGCAGGCTCATAAGTCAGTGAACTTTGTATCAACTCTGCTTCAGATCACTATGTCAGAGCAGCTGGATTTACCAGTGAGGCAGGCAGGCAAGTTTTCTTTTTGTTTTTACTTAGAATGTTTACATACTGTGTCCCTGTTAAATACAAAAACCTGTGAAAATGACATTATGGTTACAAAATAAAGTGTTCAAAGACTAGGATGCACCACAACTAATGTTGCCTGTGCAGTTAACCTGTAATTATGTGTTGAATGATGAGGATAAAAAGAAATATTTAATGAAGTACCAGTTTAGTTAGCAGTCTATTCTGTGCAGTTTTGTATAATTGTGTACTATCATACATATATGTACATGAAGGACAAATTAAGATGGCAGGGCAGCAATAACTTTTTTTCTGAATTTCTGAATGCTTCTCTTTGTGATAACATTCGTTTAATGCTGCGTTTGAAAGCTATTACTAAATTTATTGCGGCTTTGAGAATTTGTTTTGGGTTTTTCTAGTATTCTACCACATGGGATATATTGACCTCTGCAAGGGTCAAGAGCAGGTCTGGAATCTTGACCCCTGTGGGAATTGTGTGTCAAAAACTAAAGTTACACAGATAATATTTTAAAATTCTGCTTATTGTCAAAGTGACACAATATAATCATGCTAGTTTCAATTATTTTCTTAACTTATTTCAAGTATGTTGGCAAGTATGTCTGTAACAATAACGGCAACAAAAAAGATTCTTCCAGGAATAGAGTTGAAGAAACCATCTGTACCATTGACTAACAAGGCTCAGCAAACCTGGGAAGCAAAGTCTTCCTGAATAAGTGTACTGCAACCTGGGAATTGAGTTCTGCCTGCACCAGTTGTGCTTAGCAGTGACCAACAGGTCTGTAGCACCAGTTCTGCAGCTAAAAATAAAATTCTACACAGAATGTTGATGGGTGTGGTTTTCCCTTGGGAAAAACTTTTCTATCCTAGCACCATTTGAGCTAATGAAGTAGGTGGTAGTACGTGGTAGCCACTTGAGGTGCATGAGGTGATCTCCTGCTTGAAGTCATGCTGAGGGGCTAGACTTCATCACCATGTAGGGGAGCAGAGGCTGTCCCACTCCCTCTCCCCATTTCCCAGCCTTAGTTTTAGTCCTGTTCCTCCAGGCTGGATCATCTGGTGCATGGAGGAGCATGTCTCATGCACCTCTAATGGCTGGTCCACATACTACCATGACTTAATTTAGTCCTGTGCCAACAGGAACTTCTCAATAAAACAGGGTAAAACATTTTTAACATTAGCAAATTTATTTTCCCATACCTTACTCTCAAACAGCTGATGGTTTTTTTGCTGAAACTCGATTCAACTGGAGGCAGACATTTACAATTGGAAAATCTCAGCCTACACAGTTTGGCAAAATTATATGTTATGGAAAAATGTGTCTCCTAATGGAAATTGAAAGACAACCTTAATTTTATTGGGCACTGTCAGCTCTATCTGTAATTTTGGACTTGCTAGTGGAATTGTATAGAGAACCTATACTCTGTGGGTTTCCTGTGATTTGTGTAAAAGTAACTGTCACAGTGTCAGGATATCTGCACCTGCACCTGTTTTCCCTCTCCATGGTCCACCAAGGGCACCCACTTCAGAATCTTGTCTCGCTCCCTTCTGACTGGGGTTTTAAGACTGCACAGTTCCCTGGATTATATTGCAGTATGCCCACCAAGACAGAATGCATGAACAGGCCAGTTCCAGACCTTTTCCTCCGAAGGCTATGACTGGAATATTGCCTGCAGTTAGACAATATCACACGGCTCCTTCTAAGCAGTCACAATATACTAAAGATAAAAAGAACAGAGAAAACAAAAACCAAAGTGCCTTTATGTATGCTAGAAGGCTTACCAGAGGTTCCTCATCAGTCTGATGCTGCTCTAGTAGGGCAGTCCTCCCCACCCTGCTGGAATCCTGTCTATTTGCTGGGACAAAAGCAAGGCTGTGGGTTAGTTTTAACTCAGCTATTTGTCCCAGAGTCCTTTGTCTTTCTGGTCTCTGAAGGATGTAGTTTAAAATAGGTGATGCAAGCCTCCCCTATGGTATGCTGTTCTGATACCCTCCACCAAAGAGGAGAATACAACCATACATAAGCCATTCATTTAAATTAATGGATCGCAAACATATTGCATGTGGTTGTAGTGTCTGTCACATCTCTCTCTGTAAAGACTATATGCAATCCTGGCCAGCAATTATACATAAACTTAATTCAAAATGATCTTTCAAGGATTTTGCAGGAGAATTACCATGTCTCTCATAGTGATCACCATAAACTTTGCCCAGGTTTTTATCAGTGGCATAGTCTGTGAAAAATTATAGGCCATTTCTGGTTACAGAAGTTTGGTGTAATGTTACATTTAGGAATTACTCTTTTTATTGAAATCGAACAATTTCTCTTCACTAGTAATTTTTCCAAATTCCAGAATAAAATATGGAAACATGTAAGAAGTGGGGAGGGTTCTAGAAACTTCTAAGGAAATCAGAAGAATTGCTGAATGTTCTGCAGAAGAAAAGTTAATCAGTATTTGTCTTTTATTCACTGAATGTTTGCCTGCGTGGAACATGGGAGAGTGGTTCCCAGTATGGATGGATAGACATGGGTTAGCTCTGCTTGAGCTAGCACCCTACAAGCTGCCTGCCCATTGCCATCGTACTTGAGCCTCTTTTTGCTTTTGTCCCCCTCTAATCATTTGAGTTTGTGGACTCAATGGAGCTGTCCAACAGACATGGGGATGTCCTTTAGCAGTGAGTAGGCTGCCCACTTTCCTGAAACCCAGTAGATCTCATTCATCCCTTGGGGTGGTCAAACTGCTGCTATTTTTATCACAGTAACTTTAACAACGCTGCCATGTCTGGCTGCCTGCATGGCAATGCACTGTTCCAGCTGTCTCACAGAGTGGGATTAAGAGTGTTTGTTGTCTGCAACACATTTGCTTTAAAGGCCGACTTTGTATCCTAACTACTTTGTTTACCCTTTTCAGAATTGGATCCTGTTTTTTTTTTCCCCTCCCCTCTTTCCTTCCAATCTGCTTGTATTGTAATGTGTGTTTTGTAAGTAAGAATACTGAGAACTTCCACCAAGATGCTTGTCATTCTGGTCCATTGGTAGAGAGTGCTAGAGAGAAATACACAGCCTGTTTTTTGGCAGTATGGGTAAGGCGGCCTTATCCTTATCATTTAGTTGTCTTCAAACTTGTGGCTTGTTTTGCTTTGTATATGAGGCCAGTTCTTTTCGGATGGGAGAGGTATTATTACATGGGAAGAAATAAAATTTCAGAATCAAAAAGCACAGGTTAAAATTTTGACATGGATTAAAAATTTGAAAATGCCAAGATCAGTGAAGTCTTTAAAAGAGTGCATTTACAATTTCATAGTAAGACACAGAAAAACTAAGCAGCCTGTGGAAGAAGTTCTTGGGTCTTTTGAATTTACTTTTACATTGTGTCCTAGGTCAAGGGTGAGCAAACTTTTTGCCAGGCCCCACGTTTCATCTTTAAAATTAAAGGGGTCCCCCAACCTGACAAATGTAATCTGAACCGATGGAAGTTTGCTATGTTCGTGTGAAAATGGGCTTTTTTTCATATGTGTAAGAGAATAAGTATGTAGAATATAAAAACTACTAATTGATGTATAAATGTGAATACACGCACATAGAAACAGTAACATATTTCAACATTTTTAATGAGATAGATGTGTCTGAGACCCAGCAGCAGTTTGTGTTGCTTCCCCACAACCTTAGGGGATCCTCCCATACTTTGCTTACACACCTGTCCTGGCTGACTGTGCTGGAAATTATCTCACCATTGTTTTCTCTTTCTTTGGGAATGTCTCCTATATCACTCAATAGTTTAGTTCACTTTCCTATTTTGGTGTAAATAGGATAACGTCAACTTACAGAAAATAAGGAAAAAAAGCAGAAGAAATAAACTGAGCTAAAACAGTGTTTTAAAAAATGTACTGTCCTTTAGAAATATTCAAGATACCACACTTGATAATTGGAAAAGGAGAAACATTTGCTCCTTGTAGAAAATTGGGGGATTAGTGGGAGATTAGTGTTTTTCTTGTGCGGGTAGGATGGCTCTCTGATATGTTAAAGATTGCTGGGTTACGGTTCATTAAGAGTGTGTTTTCTAAAAGGAAAAACACATATCAGCAAATGACTTTTTTTTGTATTGCTATCATGTGATGTCTTGCTGTTATCTGACAGGGGTTATCTACTTGAAGAATATGATAACTCAGTATTGGCCTGATCGTGAAACTACACCAGGGGAAATCCCACCGTATTCCATCCCAGAAGAAGATAGGCATTGTATTCGTGAAAATATCGTAGAAGCCATTATTCATTCTCCTGAACTAATTAGGTATACAGTTTTAATTTGCTTATAACGTAGTAATAGTTGTTTTTGATACTTTCTCTTAAAATTATGAGCATTTGCATACCAAATTTCATTGTCTTGGATTATGATACACAGATTTTGTATTGGAAAGCATAAACGTAAATTTAGTTAGTCTAGAGAAAATGACTTTTCATTCTTCATTTGTACATTGTACAACATGTAAGGGATGTATGTGTGTAACTTGTGTTATTTATTTGGAAAAGAATGGATCCCTAAATACAACCCTTTTACAAAATTTCTTGAGGTAGTAGAAAACCATATAGACTCCTCTGTGTGCAAGAGACTTCTGAATTCATGTTGTCCTTCATCTCTTCTGCCAAAACCAAGCTGTTTATCAAAACAAAAAATGCCACTTAAAACAGCATGTCCCTAAGTAGCTTGGCCATAGAGCTCTTTTCGGCTAGGAATATATTGACGGAACACATACATGCTGGTTGTGGTGGCAGGAGGGACCACAACACAAGGTTTCATATGCAAAATTGTGGCACATAATGCTCAGAAGTAGATTTAAGAGAGTTAGGTGTTTTAGATATCTTTTATCTTACAAAGAACAAAAAATAACCAGAGAAAATAATCTGAATGAACAACTAACTTTCTGATAGGAAAATGGTTATCAAACATACAATTAAGTACAGATCCAAACCATACGATCAATATAACAGCCAAAAGAAGGATGGTTAGTGTCGGTCTTTCCTACAAAAATAGGACAATATTGTTCCAAAGAGGTCTGTCGTTCCTTAAAGCTTTAAACATTTTTACGAAAAAGAAATGCAAAACAAATTAGGAATGGAGAAATATTTTTAAATTTAATTTTATAAAACCAGTTGTTTTTACAGAGAAGTACTGGAAAATTAAAAATAAGGAACGTTTGACATTTCTTTTTAATTGGAAGAGTGTTTTTTTGCATCTTTAGATCACAAATTTCATATTTAATATTTTGGAGAGAAAAGTAACACTGGCATAAATTTTTCAGGGAACACGTACATTGCACAGAACACAGTTTAGGAAATGCTGTCTTAAAATAACAAAGATAGTTACTTGTTTAACCATGTATGTGTTTGACTTTCAGAGTACAGCTTACTACTTGCATTCATCATATTATCAAGCATGATTACCCCAACCGCTGGACTGCAGTTGTGGAGAAAATTGGTTTCTATCTTCAGTCTGATAACAGTGCTTGCTGGCTTGGAATTCTTCTTTGCCTTTATCAACTTGTGAAAAACTATGAGTGAGTTTTTCTCAAACAAAAAATATTGTCTTTCTATTTTGTAGCAATATATTTTCTGTATTTTTTTGTATTTATACTGCCGAATAAGCATTTGATTCTAATGTATAAAATATTTAATTGCGTGTTGTACTGAACACTGATATTGGAGGTAATTTAATATAAACCTCTGAATTCAATAAGTCTTGACAGTACTGTGATATCTGGAGATGGAGGCTCATGTGGTCTTCCCTATTTCCATAAACAAAGTACACAATAATGTTCATATTAAAGATTTGAGATCAGAATACCATAGTTTCTTTAAAGCAGTTGCTTTCTGAGAGTTGACGATGGGCATGGCTATCTTCAAGATAGGAAAAAGACTGTCCAAGGGACAAAAGCATGGCTTTTTCAGGAACAGTTTGTAATACAGATAGACTGTGTCTACACTTACAATTCCTCAAAAGAGGAATGCATTTTCAAGCAAGTTAATTTTCGGCTTTCTTTGAGCAATATTTTTTACCCATTTTATAGGCTGTCAGCTTCTGATCAAGCTAATCTGAAAGAACCCTATAGTGATTTATTTTTGGTTTAAACTATTGCTGCTTAAATTCTTCTACAGTTTAGGGAAGGTATACATTTAGTATCAGATTATGTAGTGTTTTTGTTTTTGTGTTTTTTTTTTTTTTTTTTGTGAATTGTCACTATTAATTAGTGTATTTAAATTAAACCTAATGCAGTCCAAAAATATATTGATGAAAGAATGAGGATACTTTATTGTTAATTGTTTAAGAAAAGCTATGAATTCTGAAGCAGTGTGAAACTTTGTTCATAAATCCATAGTTTAGAACATACTGTTCGTACTCTTTCAAACATCAGAGAACACACTAATCTGACAATTATTTAGTTAAAATGACATTTTCTTCATTATAAGGAGAACAGGGTGAAAAAAATTGCTATTTTATGGATGTAGAGGGTAAGCAAACTCCAGTATTGCTGGCTAGCAGTCAGGTGGGGATATGGCAGGTCACCTCCCCATTGCAAATACAGTCCTGTCTTTTAGCTGTGCTGCACCCCCACCTCCGTCCAGTTTCTGGCTCCATTCTTTTAGTACAAAATGAAGGCTCCTGTTATTCCGGAAAGACTTGACAGTAGGTTGGGGAATCTCTGGTCCAGGGCCCAATACAGGTTGAACCTCTCTAATTCGGAACTCTCTTGTCCGACAAATTCAGCATGGTTTTAGTTAGCCGGAAAACAACTTATTGTGGCTGTTACCAAGTTTCCTATGGTCCCACGAAGTTTGTTTCCAGCCAACATTCCTGGCTCTGTGTTCTGTGCTGTTATTTAGCTGTATTTTATGCCTAAATGTCTTCTAAGAGCTCAGTAAGCAGTGGAAGTGTCGATAATGTGCTAGACAATATTGATCTTCTGTCGTCTAGAGAATTCTTTTGTCCAGCACTGGTGCTGGAGGGGAGAGGTTCAACCTCTAGTAGGCAGTGAAACTTTGCATCGTGGAGTGGTAAGCAGCTGCCACCCAGACAACTCCTTTTCCCCACAGAGTAAATCTAAGAATCCCAGATGAAGTCACTGACCTGCACTGTCTCTTGCCTGTCTTTGCTTAGTAGGTGTGATTAGGCACTGAACTCCAGGGCAGCACTGTCCCCAGAATTTGCTCCATTTTAACTACCTCTGAGGTGCTCTGCTTCCCCTGTTCACATCCCACCTGCAGCTTGTTCAGGTGTCATAGGTGTGGATGGATGGAACTGCCTGAGGCCAGAACAGTTCCTGAATTCCTTACTTTCCAGCATGGTATGTGTATATTCCATCACAGTGGAGGATTTTGGTATTTTGAGTTTTGGTTCAGTTCCAATTTGAAACCCAACGCAAAAATACTTGAAATTATCTGTGAAATGGAATAAAACCCTGGTCCCACATGAGTCTTCCTGGCAGGCTGCCCTAGACCAGGCTGTCAGGGCACATCAAGCCTGGAAACGTAGTCTCCCCAACAACCACCTGGAGTTGAGTGAGTGAAATGGCAGAAAAATACTTAGTTTGTGGTCTTGTTTCTATCAGAACTGCACTGTAGTCAAACAGCATCCACAAAAATGTTTCAGGGAGGGAGAGGTTTGAGCATTGGCCTGCTAAACCCAGGGTTATGAGTTTAGTCCTTGAGGGAGCCATTTAGGGATCTGGGGCAAATAGAGGGGGGAAAAGTGGTGGTGATGGTGCTTTGCCCTTCCGAGAGGGCAGGGGACTGGACTCAGTGACCTCCTGAGGTCTCTTTCAGTTCTATGAGATGTGGATCTCCATAAATTACATCAAAACGAAAAAGCAGTCATGTAGGACTTTAAAGACTAACAAAATAATTTATTAGGTCATGAGCTTTTGTGGGACAGACCCCCTTCTTCAGATCAACATGGCTATCTCTGTCACTATCCATATATTATTTTTATTAGTTTTGGCAAATTAGCAAATTCCAATGAATAAGTGTTTTGTTGGTTCTTTTCTGACCAGCTCCCCTTGTAACTTTCGTGACTAAAGCTACCTCTACACTATGAGATAAACTTGAATTTATTAAAATTGATTTTGTAATGCTGTACTTTATAAATTTGAATGCGTATTCTCATCTCCCCACAAAGTCAATGTTGCTGCCACAAACAATCATCAAACATTGACTGCTGCAGCAGTGCATTGTGGGAACCTATCCTACAATTCCCTCATCCCCTTAGCATTCTGTGTATTTTTGCTGGTGCAGCATGGGGAAAAAAATGCTCTGCAAGTGGTTGTGCGTATGTGATCCCATCTTCACCCGTGGAAAGCAAGTGGCCATTTTTCCAGGAGGAAAGATGGAAAGAAAGATGGGGAATCAACAAAGATTGTCAAATTAACTGAAATCTCTTCCTTCTATAACTGAATTGCTTTTTGTAACAGTAGCTATATCTGAATTGTCAAAGATTTTTCAAAAAGCAGCAGGTCTAAGTCTTCTCAAATGTCCTTCCAGCCAGTGTACCCCACTCCCTTGATTATATGTGATCCCTGAAAATAGTTCAGGAACAATGTGAAGCTTGAAGAAAGAGTTAGGATGGTGAAGGTTTGGAAAGAAGAGATTATTGTGAGGCAGGGTTTTTGGCTTCCCAGTCTATTACTCAGCTTCTGTGCCCTGGGATCACCCAGCAGTCTGTCTTCTCAATTGGCCCTCCACCCACTTCCTGTGTTTAGGGAGCCAAAGCGTGAAGAAAGACGATAGAAAAAGTTAGGAGAAAGATCTGGGGCTTCCCACTACACGACATGGAGTTGTCCAACATGGGGGGTGAGGCTCACCAAATTTCAGCCAGTGGTGATGCTCAGGTGGCAGGGGGCTAGCATCAATTGACTGTCACAGTGCTGGACCCCTCATCCCATGGGGAGTGTTGGGTGGATCAGAGGAAGATGGGTAAGTTGACATGGTCCATGGAAATCTTTTTGAGTGTGGGGTGGGGTGGGGACCATGGCTTCAGAGCCTGTTGAAATGTTCCTCCCAGCAGCAACAAACTCCTGAAAATCTTAGCTGCTGGGGAGCACTTCCTACCTGGCAGCAGCAAGCCCCCAAAAATATGTTTTGGGGATGAGGGAGGCCAGTTGAAGTGGTCCCCAGCGGGTGGCAGCAAGACCCCAAAAATCTTAGCCACCAGGGGAGACTTCCCCTGGGCAACAGCCAGCACCCAAAAATCTGTCCCGCCCTTGGAGCACCCACCTTGCACAAGCCAGGACATGGTGCTGTCTGGCAGCCTGGTCCGCGCTGAACAGCAGGGACGCCCTTTTCTTGGGTCGGGACTAGCCACATGATGTGGCTGGGCACAGGAAATACTCCAACTGCATGGTGTGTGTCGGGGAGGAAGGAGGGTGCCCTACACAAATGTAAACCACAGAGATGAAGTTTCTCAGTGTCTTGTTCATGCATGACCCCACAGCAGCCTAGCTGCCAAGTGGTGCAGCAGGGCAGGGGCTGGCACCAGCACAGGGTTACAACCCACATGCTCAGCTTGCAGAGGTAGAGACAGAACCATGAACTCCGTGTTGTGGCTATTTTTAATCGGTAGGTGTGCTCACAATGCTGATAGGCTGAAAAACCTCACTCTTTGCCATCATATAAGCATGACCCCCACAACCATGGGCTTCCTGGTGTCAAATTCAAATTCATAGTCTTCCTGTTACCTAATTCCTGTGCACCTGGAGAGCAGTGGAGATGGAAGCAGCCAGTGCAGAGCATTGTGGGATACATATGGGACACCTGTGGAGGCTAATGAATTCGATTTTAAGACATGGCGCTTGCACACTGGCATTCATTAGGACTTTTAAATTAAAACTTGATGCTACACCCAGCCGCTTTTGACAATGTTAGACTACCAGTATTAGTGCTCTCTAAAATGAGCTTATGGTACTTAGGGGAAGACTGACGTAATATCAAGTTAACTGCCTTATATTCGAATTTATCTCATCATGTAGATGTAACCTAATAAAATGTGTGGGTTTTGCTCACTGTTATCTTCCTAATATGACCGACTCAGAAGGAAAATATTACTGCAAAATTTATTAATACTGGACCAACGAAAGCCTAAGTTCTTGTGTAACTTTTTAGGATTTTATCTGTGTGGTTATAGCACTTTTTTGTATGGCCCATCCATGAATGCAATAGTTTTTAAAATAATCTGTTCTTAGGCGCTGGCAGTGGCGTATGTGCCTCTCCCCTGTGCAGGTACAACTTTACTTTCCATATAGAAAAAATTAGTTGTAAATCTTTAAAGTAGTTCATTTTTGTTTAAAGGTACAAGAAACCAGAGGAGCGGAGTCCCTTGATAGCAGCAATGCAGCACTTCCTGCCTGTTCTAAAGGATCGTTTCATTCAGCTTCTGTCTGATCCATCTGACCAGTCTGTCCTCATCCAGAAACAAATCTTCAAAATCTTCTATGCTCTTGTTCAGGTGGAAGTGAATTTTCTAATCAAAGGTTTACTCCCCACTCCCTGTAAAATATATTACACCTTAGGTACTGATGTACTTGTAACATTAGCATTTAGATTTCATCCTAGTAATTTTTCACCAGTGCTCAACTATAGTATAAGTAACAAGCTTTTGGCATAATTTTGTATATCACAAACCCAATTATATAGTTTTATCAGGTAATTTGTTAATAATTTAAAAAAAAAACATAACTGCTAACATTCTGCTAATTTTAACCTGCTATCTTTAAGTTCTCTAGAACCTGCCACTGCCACCCCTGAGTAGGCCAGAGAACAAGAGGAGTTTTCTAATACAAGAGACAACTTTTATCCTACTTCTTACGGATACTACTTCTACATTTACTACTTCTTCTACATTTGAACCTCTTTAATCTGGCAACCCTGGGAAAGAGACTGTGCCGAACTATGGAATTTTCTGGACCATGGGTGTTTGTGGTGGGCATGCGAGACTTGGGATGGACAGTATGTGTGTGAGGGGGATGAAGATGCGTAGCCCCCGGAGCTCTGCTGCCCTCTGCTGCTGTGGGAGTGGTTGAGAGGAAAGCCTCTGGTCCAGCGTTTGGCTGTGCGGCTTTTCCCCTAGCTGTGAGGGGGAAGAAGAGCAGCAGTGCACAGAACTTTCTCTTTCTGCCAGGGTCCAAACCACAAGTATTCCTATATCTGGGATGTCTGGATTAAGGAGGTTCAAGTGTATATTGAGCTTATCCAACAGAAACTGGACTAATACTCTATTCCGTGCATCTATTCTAATTTTAGAGTGGGCAAATTGTCTTTAAAACCAGAGCTACCAATCCCTGCATTTTACTTTAAATGAAGAAAAGAGTTGTCTCTGATTCAGAAAGTTATAGTCACTTAGATATTGTGAAATCATTAAGCAAAACTGTGAGGCTGAATTGAAATGGAGAATGTTTTTGAGCATGTAGAATAGGCTGCAAATGATCTGTTACCATCTAACAGCCTGCTCGCTTCTTTGCTGGTTGCTCATAATAGCCAAGTTTGTAACAGATATTCAGTAAGATTTTGATAGATGAGCATTTAAACATATGTCAAGCAACGGAACAGATTGTTTTAAATTGATTTATACTAAACCTACTTTTGTTAATTGTTTTTTTAAATAGTATACATTACCTCTTGAGCTGATAAATCAGCAAAACCTGACAGAATGGATAGAAATTCTAAAAACAGTTGTGGACAGAGATGTACCTGCTGTAAGTAGTCTTTTGATGTGCATTTCTCTTGGGGTTTATAGGTTGGCTTCTGAACTAAATTTCTGTATTTAAATGCTGGTTTAAAATAGTATTTTCTTTTTCTTAATACAAGACATCTCCTAAATGTGTGGTAGGCCAAATAAGATTCGAGTTCTTGCTCATGTCCATTCCAAAAGGTGTGCGCACACCCTTATGGATGATAGATGAAAGGTTTTCCCTAGTGGTACCTATTGGATGAGCTGTGAACCACCCCTGGAGTGGTGTCCATATGGCAGTGTGTGTAGATGTCTGCTGACCCAGTTCAGTTCTTTCTCACCAGCGGTGATAGTTGTTGGAGCTGCTTTGGTCTCTTTTCTGGCAAGTACCTTCCTTGTGGCTAACCCTTTCGATATTAGTTGACTGAACTATGGCTAAACTGCAATTTATTAGTTAGTTACTGTCCTTTTCTAGTCCTTCTGACTGGTCTCAGGGGTTTAAGTCCTCCAGGAACTGCAGGAAGCCTGTCCACATGTCCTGCTTTAAATGGCTGGAAGAGAGGGTCATCAAACAGGATACTGCTCTCTTTGCAGAAGCTTTAGACCCATGGTGAAGGAAAAGTGAGACTCTCTCCTTAAATTCCTCTTAATAGAGATGTCTGTCTGCACTCAGCTAGTGCCAGACGCAGCACTGGGTACTGCGGTGCAACTGTGCATCAGATTCGGTTCGGGATGTTTGTCACCAAAGAAGGATGCCTCCAGAGAACACTGATGATGCTTTTTGGCTTTCAGAGTGGGTTCAAAGAAGTGGAACCATTTCCAGTACCCAATACTGTATAAAAAGAAGATGGCTGACAGGAGTTGGTCCTGTCAGGAAGCTGCACCTGAATACGAGCACAGTGGTCCCTATGTCAGGGCACCAGCAGACTAGCTCTTTGATCTACATGCTGATGACAGCACTATCACTTGCAATCCTACCATCTCCTTCCTCCTTTTATGGCACTGCCATCAATTCAGCACTGGGGAAAGTTGTTATGGTGTCACTCCCCATTGCTGTGGTACCATTCTCTGGCACTGCTGGGTTCCATTCTTCCATGGTCTGGCTTGACTACTTATTGGATTTCAGCGAGGAGTCATTGGTTTTCAGACTGCAAACCACCACTAAGGTGTTATGATCAGTCTCCATACTCCCCACAGCTGACGGGGTAGAAAGGAGGTATTTTTTCCTTCAGAAAGAGTAGAAATACCTTTAACATACCCATCAGCTGGGAACCTGAGTGTTTGATTCATCAAACCACAAAGAACAGCAGGGCCAACTGGGCCTTGCCCTGAAGTCAATAGAGGCAAAAGAGGCTGGACCTTTTTGGTCGTAAGATGTTCTTGACTGGGGGCTCCAGCTTTTTGTGGTGAATCATTACATGGCACTCAGCTGCTATCTCTTCCATTCCTGTAGCACCTCAGGTAAATACGAGGACAGCTTCCCCCTGCACATCTCAAAGAAGGCAAGGTGATCACAAGATTCTTGCTACAGGATGCTCTGGACTTAGCAGACTCTCTGGCTTGCACTGTGGCAAGAGCAATCCATTACAAGGTGGAGCTCCTGATGGCAGGTTTTGGGTATACCCTGGAGGTCCAGAATACTGCCTTTCATCTGTGAGGGATTATTTGCCAAAAACATGAACACTCTCTTGCACAGTTAAAAGGATTTGAGGGCAAGGTTGAAATTCCTGGGAATCTGCACTTCTGATCTCCAGAAGAAGCCCTTCAAACCCCAGTTCCCCTCCATTTCTCTTCTGGGCCCCTGACCATGTTCAGGAGTCTGTTATAAGGAGTGGCAGAAATAACAGGAAGTACCAGTCAGACTCCTCCTTGGACCAGGGACGGGGTTTGTGTAAACAGCTCCCAGCATCAAAACCTAACCTTTAGGTGTGCACCCAAGGATGGAGAACAAGTTACTTACCCGTCTCTTTTGAACCACCTTTTGTACTTTGTACTGTGCATGAGCCTGTATTACCTCGTATAGCTGGGTCCTGAACATGGTCACAGTGGGATATTCTGTTCATTTTCTCTCTCTTGCATCCATCCTCCCCGTCCCTCTTCAGGGACCCTTCTCGTGAGCAACTTCTTCTGCAGGAGGTGCAACTGCTCTTGGCTGTATGGGTGGTAGAGGAGGTTCTTCAGGAATTCAGGGATAAGGGATTTTACTACTGATATTTCCTTATACGAAGCCATGGGTAGGCTCAGGCCTATCCTGAACCAGTCTTACGAGCATATTGAGATTTCACTGAAGTTTTATAAGGTCTGTCTAGGCACTATAATTCCCTCCCTGGTTACGAGAGATTGGTATGCTGCCTGCAACCTGAAGGACAAGTACTTCTATATTTTGGTTATCCCTGCAAACACAGGATCCCTGAAATTTGTAGTCAGTGGCTTGCACTACTGGTTCTCTGTGCTATGCTGTTCAGACTCTTGACTATGCCATCCGTATTCACCAGGTTGAATGGTAGTCATGGCAGCCTTCCTTCACAGATGCTGTGTGCAAGTTTTTCCATACCTGAATGACTGGCTCATCAAAGGCAATCTCTAAGAACAAGTACTGGAACATGTGGAGCTGGTACAAGCCAGGTTCAGCACTCTGGGACTCATTCTAAATATACACAAGTCACCAAGCTGGTCCGAACTTGGACTCCACACAAGCCAGAGTCTCCTTTCTGAAACCCAGTTCCAAAGCACCAGAGGTCTTACAAGTAGCCTTCAGCAGTTTCCAACCGCCACGGCAAGGAACTGCATGAAGCTCCTAGGGCACATGGTGGTGTTGCACGTGTGTTATGTAACACGTCAGGTTGCATCTTCTCACCCTTACGAACCTTGATTGGTGAAGGTCTGCAGACCCAGCCAGAGCTGTCAACATGGAGCGCCCTTTGCTAAGCCTTAGACCTTGTTGTGGCTGTTTATTGGTGGAACAGAGATGGGCCGGGGAGCGCACCTTCGCATCATCAGGACTTAAATCAGAACCTTAATTATCACTGTGCATCAATATCGGAGAGCTGAGCGTTAACCTCACTTGCCAAGATATTCCGGGCCCTTATTAAGGGCCAGTGTGTCTCACTACTGTCTGATGACACCATAGTGATGGTTCTGCGCCAAATCCGCACATCCCCACCCCCGCAGCAGCCTGGGGGTCTGGCCACCCTTTGTACTGCAGATCCCCTCATTCAGGTCCCGGGGTGCTGGATGAGGGAAGTACAACCTGTGTTCTTCCCTAAACTGCATACCAGCAACAAGGAATGAGCAATCCACTGTCTGGACATCAGATGTGCACTGACATTCCACATTGAACACAAAGCTGTTTTATAAGTCACCACAGCTCTTTATTTCAATTGCCAGGTGGGTGAGAGGGTTTCCTGTTTCATCCCAACATATCTCATTGTGGGTCAAATTCTGTATCACCACTATGACCTAGCCACGGCACTCCGCCATTGAAGATGCATCCACACGAACACAGACCTCCTTGTCTCTGTTCCTCATACAAGCCCCTATTCAAGAGATAGGTAAGGCAGTAGAGTGGTGGTCTATCCACATCTTCATATCACATTAAGTGATTTCTCAGCAGGTGAGGGATGATCTGACTTTCAGCAGAGCAGTCCTGTAATCAGCAGCTTGGTGAACTCTTAACACCTCTGTACAACTGCCTGGTCCTGATGCCCCTGCAATCCTGCACATCGAGCCCCATCTTCTTGGACTTGCCCAGTGGTGATGTGGTTCTGGTTGGCCCTTCATCAGTGCATAAGGGGGAATGCATAGAAATGATGAGCTCCGTGGTGTACACTGAGGTCAGTGCTCCTCAGCTCATGTTCAGAGGTAAGCCTTCACTTCTACTTGCACCTGCCTATGTGCCATCGCCCAGTTGCCCAACTCTTCAGGCCAGCCCCAAGTCATGGTATGGCCGTCTGAGGCATTGCTGTTCAGACTCGCGGTGCTGGGTGCCTTAACAACAGCTGCCTCCTCCATCCCAGTTGACACTGCCCTTTCTCTGTCCGGGATCTCTTCTGAGAGTTCTTTGGAGACTGGATCTTCAGCACACTTTGCCTGCCACTTTGACGCTTGACACCATGCCTCACTGGTCCTGATGCTGTCTACTTGATGGTAGCCCATGGATTCTGGAATTTGCCCAGTGCACATTGTGCCTCAACCATGTTGCTGTTCAGGGAGTTGGTCCTGCTCTCTGCACTGGTTTGGTTCTTGTCAGGACCCTCATGGATTAGACCATCACTGTCCACCTTCTGTAGTGCCAAAGGCCTCAACTCTTCAGTGTTCTTGGTCTCGAGGTGGGTCTCTGTTTCGGCAACAATCGCCATCCCAGCACCATCCAGTTCTCAACACCAGTCCTTGTCTCAGCACCATTCTTAATATCCATACTGATCCTGATGTTGGTCTCACTCAACACCATTCTACCTCTAGGCACTGGTCCCATTTCCGGCACCAGTCCCTGTCTTGGCTCCAGTCAGCTTCTCCTTTTTGTGTCTTCACTCTGCTTAATATTGTTCTTCTTGGCACGAGTCCGGTTCTCAGCACCCTTTGTCCTCGCCCTAGTCTTGTTCTCCTTACTGCTTTTGCCCGCCTCCTCAGTCCTGCAAGACCACATGTACCAAGCCAGTCATTGGCTGCACTTCTCTGGTGGCTTCTCCAGGAATGGCTCCTCCTTGGCCTTCCCATTCTCCTTCTCCTGCCTGGTTCCATGACTTTCCATGGGAGCCCTGGGCATACCAATGAAGCAACAGGCACCGTGACCTCTGCCTGGTCACATACAACATCTGCCTGAAAAGGTCCTGAGGGTGTTGGGAGCCATCCACCTCAGGGGTGCCGCCACCCTATTCCTCCTGAGGTGACGTCTCCTCTACCACCACTCATAGCATCCTGCCCTGGAGGTGCCCCCCTTGGCATTCTCTAGCTCCTCCCCAGTTGAAGCCATAACAGGAGTATTGGCTTTGGGGCCTCCGCCCACTGACTACAGGGAGCTCTAGGAGGTTCTCCACCTTGCTGCCACCAGCCTTCATTTTCTAATGGAGAAAGTTACTGAGTCTGTTGACCCCACCTGTGATATTCCATTCCATGTGGCCCTTCTCTTTAACAAAACTATCAGGGTTTTGTGCTAGTAAAAGGCTACGAGTACCTGTATATATGTCCAACACCTGGCTCCTTGGTGGCAGACACTATGAATGAGAGAGCACCGGGGCCAATAGACCGCAGTTCCTATGTCCAAAGATGTAAGGTGCCTAGAATCTTGGGCTTGTCTGTTTGGGCACTTCATGCTTCAGGTGGCTAACCAACTGGTCATCCTTAGCTTTTACAACTATGACTCCTGGGCCACAGCTGTCAAGTTTTAAAAGGCCGTCTCTGAAGTTCTCAGGGAGTAGTTCTCAGCCTTTATGCAAAAGGGCAAGGTGGTGCCTCACACCTGCGTGCAGGTGGTCCTCAATGAGAGCTTCTCTGCAGCCCGCTCCCTTGCCTCTGGCATAGCCATGTGCTGGGCAGCCTGGTTGGAACCACCGCAGCTCCCACCAGAGGTCCACCAAATCATCCAGGATCTCTCTTTCGACTGCTAGGGTTTGTTCGCTCAACAATCCAACACCCACTTCCCCAGCCTCATGGACTGTTGCAGTACCATAAAATCCTTAGGCATTCATGCGCCTGTTGTGCAGTGGAAGCTCTTTAAGCTGCAGCATCAGCATCGGTCCAGGCCCTTCTGGTCTTCTGTCAACAAACGGGCTGTTTCTCTCACCACCAGCCTCCCCGTCTACAGTCCTGGGCTGGTTGCAGCCAGTCAAAATTCTCATTAAAGTGCTCCTTTTGATGGTGTGCTTGAGATTGGAGTACCTGTACCAGTGGATCGTGCTCTATTATTTTCAAACAGGCTCTGTCCCTTCTTCCAGGACTGGTTGTCCATCATGTTGGACCGCCAGGTCCTCAGGACTATTGCTTCAGGATATGCTATCCCATTCTACTCCACTCTGCTCTCCAGCCCCCCACCTGTCCCTCTTCAGGGACCTTTCTCATGAGCAGCTTCTCCTCAATCCTAAACTTGGAGGTGGTAAAGGAAGTGTTCCCCCTCAGAACAGAGACAGAGGTTTCTACTCCTGTTACTTCCTGGCTCCCAAGGAGAACAGAGGGATGCAACCCATCCTGGACCTCTGGGAGCTCAGCATGTTCATGGTGTGTGTCTCAAGGTCTGCGTGGTATCTCCAGGCACCATCACCCGCTCTCTGGGTCTGGGTTACTGGTATGCCACACTTGACCTAACAGATGTTTACATCCACATTTCCAAATGTGCTACTGCTGGTATCTCTAGTTCGTAGTGGGCCACCTGCACCTTCAATTCATGGTCCTCCCCTTCAGCCTCTCCACAGCTCTCAGGGTGTTAAAAAATGTATGGCAGTGGTGGCTGCCTTCCTTTGCCATCTTGGGGTCCAGATGCACCTGTACCTGGACACCTGGCTCTTTTCGGGGGGGTGGGGGGGTGTCCACAAATCAGGTGGAGTCTAAGGTGGTATTCTCCCGGCGGACTCTGGACAGGATGGGTCTACTGCTAAACCTGGCAAAGTCCTCTCTAACCCCTACTCAGTGCATAGGGTACATTGGGGCAGTTCTCAACACCACACAAGCCAGGGCATTCCTTGCCAATGAGCACTACCAAGCTCTTGCTCAGCTTCTGCACTACCTCTCCAAGTTTCCTATCATAACAGTCTGCACATGCCTTTGGCTTCTGGTTTACATGGCAGACTGCACATATGTAGTGTCGTTTGCCAGACTCCGTCTCTGTCCTCTCCAGGTGTGATTGGCCTCCTCTGTACCATCTTGGCCGGGATGGTGTGGACATGGTCATGACCTTGCCTCACCGTGTCTCTAATGCTTCTCAGTCCACTGTATCTCTGGTCACAGACGGGTCAGCTTTAAGTTGGGGTGCTCACCTGGAACTTCTCACAACTCGGGTGTTGCGGACAGCTCTGGGCAATTCGCCTGGCTTGTCTGGCATTTCTACCTCATCTCTGGCCATTGCATAGCCATCATGATGGACAATATAACAGCCGTGTATTGTATTAACTGGTGAAAGGGGGACGTGCTCCTCCCCTTGTTGCTCAGAAGTTTTCTGACTGGGAGTTCTGCATACCCCACTGCATTCACTTGGAGGCGTCCTATCTCCCAGGGGTCCAGAACCACCTGACAGGCCATTGCAGTCATCAGTTCATAGCCCACAAGTGGTAGATCCATGCAGACATCATCCACTCAGTTTTCTGAAAGCAGGGCTTTCCCTGGCTGGACTTCTTCACACCCTGGAGCAACCACAAGTGCCTCGTATTCTGCTCCTTCCAGGGCCTCTGCTCAGGCTGCACAGCAGAAATGTTTCTCGTTCCATTGACCACAGGATTGCTCTACATCTTTCCGCCATTTCCCCTTGTGCACAAAGTGCTTCTCAAAGTTAGGCATATTCCTCATAGCCCTAGCCTGGGCTCACCAGCATTGCTACTCCACGCTGGTGGACCTTTCTGTGCTTCTGCCCATTCTGCTTCCCCTGGTTCTGGTCCTCATCATGCAGAACCACTGTCGCCTCTATGACCCAGGTCTCTGGTCTCTCCATCCTGTGGCGTGGTGGGCTTGCTAGGGGCACGTAAAGTAGGTCCTCCTTAGATGCAAACAGTCTGTCACATTCCTACATGGCCAAGAGGACACACTTCTCCTATTGGTGCACCCAGCACAATCTGGTACCTCTACCTCTGTCCCACGGGTGTTAGATTACCTCGTGTCCCTGAAGCAGAAAGGCCCGGATTCTTCATCCATCAGGGTGCACCTGGCAGCCATATTGGCCTTGCATTCTGGGGATGGAGGGCTTTTTGTTTGCACACTCCATGATGGGGCACTTCCTCAAGGGCATGGACTGACTTCCTGGCCTGGGACCTGAACCTGGCCCTCTGGGTCCTTATGCCTCTCCCTTCCCGCCCCCCCCCCCCACACCTTTGAACTGCTGACCACGTGCTCCCTACTTTACCTCTCCCAGAAAGTGGCCTTTGTGGTGTCTGTCACCTCTGCCAGAAGGGCATCTGAACTTCAGGACCTCATGTCTGAGCCTCTGTACATGGTGTTCCATAGGGATAAGTTCCCATTTCACCCTCACCTACCATTCCTGTCTAAAGTGGTGGAGTTCTGTGTTAGTCAGGATGTTTTCCAGCCTTTGTTCTATCCTAAACCTCAAAGCTTGCGATGGGAGCAACAATTGCATCCTTCAGTGTGAGACCAGGTGCTCGTCTTCTATGTTGAGCAAACTAAGCCCTTCCGTAGGACCACACAGCTCTTCATGACTGTTGCAGAGTACGTGAAGGGACTCCTGGTGTTCTCATAGCACATCTCCCGCTGTATCACATCCTGTATATGGGCACGTTAGAACCTTGCAAAAGTCTCTCCACTGCCAGTGACAGTGCATTCTATGCAAGTACAGGCATCTTCTTCCGACTTCTTGGCGTATGTACCTCTCCAGGAGATGTCATGCTTCTCCATCATCCTCTGTGCATGCTTCATGTCTCACTATGCTATTGTGCAGTAATTGAGATGAGATGCAGCCTTCAGGGCAGCTGTCCTAGAGTCATCCCCGTGTTGACTCTGACCCCTACCCCTACTGGGTTTAGCTTGGGAATCGCTTCAGTCGAATAGATATAAGTAAGCACCCAAAGAGGAAAAAATGGTTAATCGCAATTGTAACTTGTTCTTTGAGATGCGTTGCTGATATCTATTCAAAACCCACTCTCCTGCCCCACTGTCAGAGTGCTCAGCAAGATGGAACTGAGGGGTGCTGGGCTGGCTGGGTCATATATAGACTTTGCATAGGCACCACTGCAGGTGGCTCCCCAGCTGACCCTACTGGTTAGTTGCTACAGAAAGCTTTGTCTGACAGTGGTGCATGCACTTCTAACTTAAATAGATATGAGTGGCACATCTCAAGGAACAACAGTTACAGAAGTGAATAACTTTTTTATGAGAGGTGTGTAACCATTTTCTGCAGTGGGAGATAATGTTGATGTGGTGATTTAAACAGGGACTAAATATAGAGTTTAAAATATAACCTGTTATGACAGACTAAACTGCAACTTTTGTAAATTGTACAGGAACTTACGTTGGCTTTTTACAAAGGAAAGTTGTATTTGAACATTTAGATGTTACCTTTTTATTTTGGGTTTTCATTTTAAACTCTTTTCATATCTGATATTTCTGTAGATCTGGAAATGTGCTTACATTGCTAATAATGTAAAGAGAAAACCAGCTTTTATTTAAAAACCTGACATTTCAGCCATGTTCAATAAATTGCTCTTTCTTCCCAAAGGAAACGCTTGAAGTCGATGAAGATGATAGACCAGAATTGCCTTGGTGGAAATGCAAGAAATGGGCTTTGCACATCTTGGCTAGACTGTTTGAGAGGTAGGTATTTTCCCCATGCCATGAAATTTAAAAAAAAAAAAAAAAAATCCAATATGAAATTTCAGATATTGTGGGTTTTCTCTTTTGCATACTTGAAATTTTTCATTTTAAATTCTAGGTACGGAAGCCCTGGTAATGTTTCTAAGGAATACAATGAATTTGCGGAAGTGTTCTTGAAGGCATTTGCTGTTGGTGTTCAGCAGGTAAGAAGTGCTTGAATGTTGAGTAAATGTGACAGTTAATCCCCCCCATGTGTCCCGCTCTCAATTTACTTTGGCCTTATCCGGGGCCAGCTGCCTCTCTGCCAGGGCGTTCTGGTGATGAGGGGCGGCTGTGTAGGCTACAGCCTTGTCCTCATGGCTCTAGCGTCAAGCGCTCCTGCACTGTGAGAGCTGTGGCCGGTCCAGGTCCAGCTTCCTCCTCCAGGCTGGTGGGCCCTGGGCTCCTCGTCCGGCTCTCACCCCTTGGATGACACTGCTGTAAGACATGGGGTGGGGAGGTGGTGGGGTTTGGTGCTGTGGGTGGACCCTGGATGCCATGACCCTGGCCCCCCTGGGTAGTTACCCCGCTTCAGACCCTTGGGATGGCTATGTCCCAGGGGATGCCACTGTGTGAGCTTGTGTGCACCCAGCACACTGGCCCCTGGGGCACGATGCCAGGGCAGTGATGCTGTGTGTGGTGGCCTCCCCTGGGAACAGGTTGGCGGGCCATACGGGGAGGTGGGGTATCCCTGTCCAGGGAGCTGATGGGCTGGGTGCAGCTGTGCCTCCCAAGGGGCCCCCAGCATGCTTGTGGGGCTCTCCATGGGGGAGGGTGCTGGACTTCACCTGCAGGCGTTGCCATGGCCCTGGACGCCATTCTAGAACAGGCTGTCTGGGGTTGGGGCGTCACATTGTGTCCCCTCCTTTCCCCGAGAATGTGCCATGGCACGCAGTTACCTGAGGTGGCCTCGAACAGTTTGGGTGATGCCCGACTTGAGGTGGCTTGGCTGCTGGTGGTGGAGGGCAGCTCTATCACCAGGGAGCCATTGGACAACTCCCCACTGGACAGGACTTTTGCTGTGGCAGGGGGCTCCGGTGCGGCCATCACGATGGTGACCCGAGGTGATGAGGCAACGTCTCCTGCCAAGAGGTCCTGCAGCTCCCTGAAGAAGGGACAGCTGGCTGGGGCTTGGCTGGTCCTACGGTTGCTATCCCTGGTGCAGCTACTACACTGTGCATTAGACCAGCTTGAGGGTCAGGGAGGGGTGGCTTTGGGCAGCCAGGCCCTGGGCGAGCCGTGCAAATGCTGGGGGCATTGCAGCAGTGGCCGCTGGTGTCCTGGAGTACCTCCTCCGCATGCCAGAGCCCCAGAAGGTCCTGGAGCTCCAGCTCCACCCAGGAGGGATCCTCCATTTGGGAGACTGGTTGGGGTCTGGACTGCCCGTGGGGGCAAAGGCTGCTGGCCAGCTGGGGTCTTGCTGCCTGCTGCAGAGCTTTGCCGGAGTGTGGCCGGCAGCCCTACACGTGGTATCTGCTTCCACACACTTTAAGAGCTGCAGGACCCAGAGACCATAGAGCCCCACTGGGGCCACCTGGAGCGTCTCCGCTCTCCAGTGTGCTGCTATCACGGCGGATCGCTTCTTCCGGAAGAAGTGGTCCATGAACATCTACACATGCTTTCTTCTTGAAGAATCTTCCAGAAGAAGGTACTCTTCCTGGTTTCATAGCAGCGTATGGACTCTGGAAGATGCAGCACTTTCTGCCGTATTCCTTCCAGAAGAGTGCCTTGTATGTGTAGAAGCGACCTTGGAGATTAAATACCAGTAATTGTTGCAGCAGTTCCAAGTTCTGGTGTCCACTCGGCTTACGGCTTGAAAGAATTTAAATTACTAGGCCAGGGTCAGCAACCTTTCTGAGGGGGAGTGCTGAAAACTGACCTTTTGATCTCTATGTATGATTAGAGTGCCAGTGATACTTTTTTAAACTCACTAATAGTCCTACTGAGAACAGCTTCATTAATAAATGGTAAATATCTGCACCTTAATTTATTTAGGTGGTGATTGGTAGCATTCTCTGGTCCTTTATTAATCCATAGACACCCGGCTGCATGGGGAAAGAAGGTGGAGCTGAGCTCTTGCCTTGCATGCCGATGAAAATTGGGTTGCATGCCACTCTTGGCACCCATGCTGTGGGGTTTGCTGACCCCTGTGCTAGACTTATCTTGAGGATCTCCATCCTTTTAGAAGAGTAGCGCCAAGAGGCACAGGAGAAGGCAGATGGAGCCCGTTTCTTTATCTCCTATTTTTATGTGTTGTGTTTTGGATTAAATTGGTTGATTAAAACACCTCTATAGTGCCACATGAAATTCAAACACATCGGCAAACAGCTGGAGGGCACCAGTCGAGGAGGCTAAGCAGTTTGGGAGGCCAAGCAGTGTGGTAGCTGGGTTTTTACAGCAACTACAAGATGAAATGTCAGCGGGTGTTTAATTTCCTTAGCTGAGGGGAGAAAGGACCTGTCATCCTATGATGATGTGGTGAGTACAGTTAGTGTGAGCAATTGTTACCTAAACAGTTTGGAGGCCCATCTTCTCTCCTTTTCTCAGGAGCATTTGCTAATGGAGTGTGAAGAACTTGCCTGACTGTTGCATGTACCATACTTTGTTTTTGTTAAATAGAGGACTTCAGTCTTCAGGGCTATCAGTCCACCACCTCTCATGAACACTAAATTACTTCAGCAAATAACTAAGTTTGTGTTGGAGAATTGTGTGCGGCACAGACCAGAGGAATCCGCCACATGGTAACTTAGGCTAGTCAAACCATTTTAGTGTAGTAAAAATGTTTACATTGGCAAGAGTGTGAAAGTTTTGTGGGGGCAATCCTGCAGATTAAATGGCTTCTTGGCTGCTGGCAAGATGCTTGGATTTCTGTAAACTGTTAATGAGAGTTGATTTTTACAGGTGTTGCTGAAGGTGCTGTATCAGTACAAGGAAAAGCAGTACATGGCTCCTAGAGTTCTTCAGCAAACACTGAACTACATCAATCAAGGCGTGTCGCATGCTATGACCTGGAAGAATCTGAAGCCCCATATTCAAGTAAAAGATTTTCTGTTAATAGTCTCTAAATAACTTAAATATAATAAATGTCAGTTTGTTATATATAGACTCTCTATCCTTGCCAGAAAGTAAAGTATCTGAGCTTGTACAGTATGGTCTCGACATTTGCACGTGCCACGTTTGTGAATTCCATTATGCACGAGGGACTTTGCTCTCCTGGGGCTCCAGGGCCGGGAGCGTCCATGGCTGCTGCTTCCTGGGGCTCCAAGGGCCCCCCCCGCATTTGTGAAAATCAAACACAGAACCCTCACAAACATTGAGACCCTGCTGTATTATAAACTGTTGATCAAGAGTTTAGGTCTGCTGTGGGGAACTGCTTCTTGTTACATTAGCATAGTTGAAATATTCATGTTTTTCTGGATTAAACAAAAAAACATAACATTTAGGATCTGATCCTTCAGAGACTTACACATTAGGCTTGTGAATAGTCCCATTGATTTCAAGTGTGTGTGTCTTTGTAGGTTTGCAGCCACACTAAAGGCTGAAACTCAGACTGTTTGATTCACCTTATTGTAGATTTGGATACTCTTTAAAGTCAACATAGACTGCATTTATATTCGTATTATAGTGACTTAATACAGTGGTGTGAACTCAGGCATCCAACTGGAAACTGTTTTAAATAAGCCATCATAATATAAATATGGTCCCAAAATGCCCATGCAGTGTTCTCAGCAGCCCTTTCTTTAACACAGTGAGCCTGTAGTTAAAATGTTCTGTACTTAATGATTCAAAAATTGTACATAAAGGCAAAGCCACACGCTTTGAGATTTAATGTCTGCAGCAAAATTCATGCCACCTTTAGGAGCACCGTACTCCATTGCCCAAAGCAAACACTGTGGCTTGCACTGCACTGCAGATCTTTTAAATTTGAACAGTTGGCTTTTCTTTGTTCTGACAGTATAATTTTTAAAAGGTTTACATTCCAGATCTAAAACTGACATAGAAGAAAAAAATAAATGATTTTAAATAGAAGAAAGGAAATGATTGATTTAATAGCAGAAGTCCTTTTTGTTAACTCTTATTTCAGGGTATTATCCAAGATGTTATATTTCCCTTGATGTGCTATACAGATGCCGATGAGGAGCTGTGGCAAGAAGACCCATATGAGTATATACGTATGAAGTTTGGTGAGAAATTTAAAATTACTATTATGATAAAAAGTGCTGAAGAAAGCCAGTATTTAAAAAAGGGCATTATTAAAATAAAGATACTTTTATTTCAAGTGAGGAAATAGATCAGCATTTCCCAAATTTATTTGGCCATGGGACACATCTGGGCTTGGACCATATTGATGGAACACACACATGCTGTCCAGGGTGCTGGGGGAAAAATTAAGGAAAAAGTAAGGGAAAATTGCTACATGCAATGCTCGAAAGGTGATTTTAAAAGAGTCAGGTGTTTTTAGATGTCTTTTATTTTGCAGAGAACAAAAAACGAAAGAAAAATCATCTGAATGAACAACTAATATCCTTCTGATAGGAGGGCAGTTAGCAACCCTATAAGTGTAAAAATTAAAAATTAAGTAGAGACCGAAAACAAAACATCAGTATAACAGCAGAAGGAAGCGTGGTTACCGTTGTTCTTTTTGAACAAAAATAGAAAAGACAATATTGTTCAAAAAAGGACGGTCTTCCTTAATGGACTGTCTTCCTTAAACATTTTTATGAAAAAGAAATGCAAAACAAACTAGGTAGGGAAAAATATTTTTAAATGTTGTGGTTCTGTAAATTTATTATTTTTACAGAAAACGTCTGGAAAATAAAAATAACATTTTATAGTTTTTTTTAAATGGGAAAGTGTTTTTTGTGTCTTTTGATCACCAATCTGCTTAATATTAGGAATGATGCTGGAGAGCTGGATCCTCATATTAGGTGCAGAATCACATGATTTCTCTGAACACGAATTATGCTGAAATGAACCAAAATGACTGACTGTTTCAGCACAAGCTGTGTAATAACTACTATTATGAATGAATTGTAAATATGAATATACCTGCTATCTAAATACTATTCAAACGCCTTAGTATTTTTGATACATAATTGCATATTTAATATTTTAGAAGGAAGAATGTTTCTAGCATCAGAACTTTTCAACCAAATGCCTATTCACTTTGCTTGGTACAGCAGTGTTCCACAGAACACAATTTGGGAACCACTGAAATAGATGATGCTTATCAATATAGCTATAGATACCTTAAATTCAGCTATTTTGGTTCTCAGTGTAGGTGAACCAGGGAGTTGTGTGTGAATACAGGATGTTTATATGGTGGTGCCATAACTTTTTCATAGCCACAACAAAGCTAAATTTTAAAAATACAGAAGGTTGTTTAGATTGGCTAATGCTAATTTTTGTTAGTTTTTTTGTTAAAAATGCTGTTAAATTTAATTGTTAAAAGCATGTATGGCTTACATATAGCAGCTGCTTTTCAGATGCTGATCTTTACCATGTGTCACAATTACTTACTACAATTATAATTGTGCTTTGCACCAGGTGTAATTCAAAATAGATATACCCATATAGAGACTAAAAGAACAATGGAAGTTTTGGGTATTCTGATCATTTTTATGTTAATTTCCAGTGACTGTTCCCTTTATCCTTTGAAATGTTCTCAAAGTCTCTGTAGTCTGTTAAAGCGGGATATGAAAATAAAGGAAGTGGACCCTCCTCCAAGGCTTTTTGGTACACTTGGGGCTTTAGGCTACTCAGGATCTTGATGAGATATTGTTTGCCTGTAGTGACTAAATCCCCAAATGCAAACCAAGTGGTTATCTTCAGAAGTCCTGAAAGCCTCTGAAGAAGGTTGCACAAGAAGACAATTAAAGGCTTAGTTTTTCAGTTCTTCCACTTATTACAACCACTAAAAATATTTTCTTAGTCATTAGTGCATTAGATGTTTTGCAGGTACAAGAGTCAGTCCATAGTCAGAAATGTTAACATAATGCTCATAAAATATGGAATGTGTGTGGTGCCAGAAAACTCAAGATATGGCTTGTCGTGTGATTTCTTATTTTTCTTGTGTGAGATCTGTGTTGAAATGCTTGTAATAGCAAGGCACATATGGGTGATAAGTCTGAATACTGTTGCCTTTATTTTACGTTAGATCCTTAAATTATTTTAACCTTATGAACTGCAGTAAAGGACAAAAATGTATTGCTTATTTATTTAATAGATGTGTTTGAAGACTTCATTTCTCCTACAACTGCTGCTCAGACGTTGTTGTTTACAGCATGTAGTAAAAGAAAAGAGGTAAGCTATTCGATGATTAGCTTTGGACTAGACAAATCAAGTAGTCTCAGCCAAATATACAGAAAATATTTGAAACAAAAGATAAGACTATGCTGAAGATGGTTGTAAATCTTCCTGCATAATACCTGGGACGCATAGTGTTCACAACAATCCCATATTTTTTTTTTTTTTTTTTTTTTTTTTTTTTTTTTTTTTGCTGTCAGTACTCATTGAGGCTGGATAGCTGCATTGATTAAAGCACCCAGGATTTATAAATCAACATGGTGTTTTAACAGAGGCACAAAGTGCTGCCTAAATCCAGTTTTTTGAAGAAAAAATGAAATACATTTTAACAGTTTTAAAGATTTGAGAATGATGATATAGAAGGCTGGCTGAAGTATTTTTACTAATCCAAAGCTCTTATCCAACTAGGTCCTGCAGAAGACCATGGGCTTTTGTTATCAGATCCTCACGGAGCCCAGTGCAGATCCTCGTAAAAAAGATGGTGCTCTACATATGATTGGTTCTTTGGCTGAAATTCTCCTAAAAGTAAGTGCTGATTTCTAGCGGGTCTTCTGGTTCTGTTTCCTTCTTTTCTACCCGTCTTGTTCACACCAAACACAGTATTTATAATAATCAAGATTTTCTCCCTAAATTTGCAGCTTTTTGCATAGATAACATGGTATATCTCTTCCCTCGTTAGTTATTTGGTGTTTGAACGGTTGAACAGCCTTATACAGTCTCGCTCTTCGATGTCTTGCAATAAACTACACTACAGAAATACGTTCATATAGTTTTGGTATGTTGACGCAAAGGAATGCTGATAACTGAATGTTGACTTTCTGAGCACATTCATTAAAAATTATTTTATGAGACTTTATGTTCTTGGAAGTGCCATGGTGCCTTCTGATAAGTGGTTAATTGCTGCATAGATTCTTAGTTTCACTCAATCCAATCCAGTAAGGAAGTTTATTTGATCAGAGAGCCTACTGATTTAGGAACAGGTCATATTCATTTGTAGGTTTAGCATTCTTGTTTGTTTCTGATAGCAGAGGATGACTTGGAAGAAGATGATTATCTCTTGCCCTTGCTTCTTTGTCATGAGTAGTTTGTCTTTGGTGCCAGACAGAGATAGAACCTGCAAAATAAAGAAGACTTAGTGATCCAACAATGAGCAATAAGAAAAAAGAAATTGTACCATGAATCACTGGCCCATGTTGGTCCTGAGCATATGGTATCCTCCTAATTTTTTGGTCATGATGGTGAAATAGACAGCCCAGGGTCTTAAACTCCTGGCCTGTTGGGCCAGCCCTGATCAGAACAGTCAGTTCGGGTATTATGGGGGGAAGGGGAGGAGGGGCTTGTGCAGGGCAGCAGCTGCGGTCAGTGCCCCCCCACCTTGCCACCACCTCCACCTCCTGGCCCATGCATTTCTTTTACATATAAAATAAGATTAACAGTAATTCAGTTTTTTCTTCCATTTTTGTCTTCATGTAATAACACCAGCTGAGGTAATTGTCTTAATATTCTTGCAGAAGAAGATATACAAAGATCAGATGGAGTACATGTTGCAGAATCATGTGTTCCCTCTCTTCAGCAGTGAGCTGGGCTATATGAGAGCACGGGTAGGAATGTATAAGGTTTATTGTATTCACTTGATGATCTAGAATTAAGTAGCCTCAAAATTTTTACTAAATTGTATCTTGCTCTAAATTGACACACTATGTTCATATTTCTTATATAAGCTATATTCAAGTTTTATAAAAGTTAGTTTCTTAAGATGTAGCAACATATATAATTTTAAAATGGCTGCAATACTGTGTGCATAGTTTTCCCTCTGTGTCTGGTGGTAAGGTCCATTTGTGTTTTGCATTTGGCTCATACTGCTCACACAAAACTTGTGGCCAAAGATGAACTTGAGATCATAGTACTGGTCTAGTGACGTCCAAAAGACAAACCTACCACTGGCCAGCCTCCAAACTCTCATATATTTTTATTTTAAATGTTCTTTCTATTTATTAGCTAAATAACTACCTACAGTAATAATTATTTTATGGGATAATTGATGTCTTTGAAATTACTATTTTCTGAAGTTGTTAGATGCATTTTTTGCAGGCTTGCTGGGTCCTTCATTATTTCTGTGAAGTTAAATTTAAGAGTGACCAGAACCTTCAGACAGCCCTAGAACTCACAAGACGATGTCTGATTGATGACAGGGAAATGCCTGTGAAAGTGGAAGCTGCCATAGCACTTCAGGTTTTGATCAGTAATCAAGAAAAAGGTACACTTTTGTGAAAGTTAGAGAAAACATCTCTGTAGTATTTCTAAAGAAGAACTTATTTAAGTAGAAAAGATATAATTTATTTATTTATTTATTTTATTTATTTATAATTTATTTTCATGGATAAAGTATTAATGTATCAAGTATCATTACCTTCTCTGATATTTGGTTTTACTGTCCATTGATGATTTTGGACAGCTGTGATTAGAACAAGTAGAATAACTAATGTTTAGGTGAGGATCCTTCTTTGTGGCTCAGGGACCTTAGAAAGAAACATAACCTGTAAAATGTAATCACTTTATTACTGAATTCCAAGCTATTGTTTGAAATAGACTTGCAATAGTCACCATGAATACTCATTCATTAGTCTTTTTGTTTGTAATATAAATTGATCCCCCAAAATGGATTGGTAAAAACTGTATGACCCTCTTATTTCAGGAGTTTCCACGCTATGGCTCCTGGTCCATCAGGGTAAGCTGCTGGTGGGCTGTAACATTTTGTCCTAGATATGGAGCCTCGCAACTCCACTGGCTATGATTGACCATTTCCAGCCAATGGGAGCTGCAGGAAGGTGGTGCCTTGACTTGGGCTGCTTCATGCAGCTGCCATTGGCTAGGGTTGCATGCCTGTAGATTTACCAGGTAAACAAAATGTCCAGCCTGCCAGTGGCTTGCCTTGTTAGGCTGGTAGTGAAAGTTTGCTGAACCTGTTGCAGATAGCTGGTGATGGAATGTCAGTTCTGGTCTCGTTTCTTTAAAAAAAATTGCTAAAATGTTATTTTTACTTAAATTGTATAGTTCTGTTATAATTGCAATAAAAGTATTAATATTAATAAAATGTCATTAATATCAGTAATTTTTTCAATTCATGTCTGTGTATGCAAAACACTTCAGAACCTGCGCTTCTCTAGCAATTTTCCTAGTGCTAGCTGTTAGATTTTCTTAGTACTGTTCTACTACAGAACTATATTGATTCTTTTTATCACACATACTTACATTGGCCATAATATAATGGATTCATGTCAATACTGCAGCCTTTTTAAATTTTCAAAGACTGTGTTTAGAGGACTAGACTGGCTTAAAATGAATGCTAAAAGAGCCGTGCTGCAAATCTACGTGAAATTTGACTAAAAATGCTAGGTCATACATTCCAATTAGAAAAATACAAGCAATAGTACTATGGCATTGGTGTCAATCTGCTACTGTGTATTTTGATCTCTTCATGCATGTAGACCACTGGACCTTGTAAGTCTCTCAAGACAGTCTGAAAATAAAACACATGCAATCATCAGTAATTTCAATAGCCCATTATTACCACACACGTGCCAATCTACAGGGCTCTTGGGAAAGAAACAATAATAATGATTTGACAGTGACTTTCATTTATAAAGTCCTACACAATCTATAACTAAACTACTGTTTTCTAAAATATTCATACTGGTACTTAAAATGAACAATAAAATCAAAAGAAAATGGTGGTCTTATGATGCAGCGTTCAAACTTAAGCTGTGGAATATGCAGAAGAAAAGAATTGTGCTACTGCTTGTGAATTCTGAATTAATGAGAAGCAAGTAGAAGAATGGTTTAAAAAAAAGACATGCCAAGAAGCAATAAAAGTCCAACAGATTTACTTCATTTTCTCAGCTGGAGCAAGATCTCAATGATTTAGGTTCTTGAATGTTGACAAAACAGATACTTCATCATTAGAACTGGAATTTGCATGTTCTGAAAATGTTGAAAGACGACTAATAGAAGTCAGTAAAGCCACTTTTGTTTGTCACATCAGTGAGTTGAACTTGCTTAGTGAACCTTCGAGTTCTTGGTCTTTGCCAGTGAACAAAGCACAAAAACTATCAATATGTCTTGAAGAAAAAATTGAATCTCTTCAAGGGTTTATTGTGAACATTGAAAGTAATGTATATATGAGCTGTGTCAAATAGGAAATATGGACAAAACACCATTGTCATTGGATTTGCAGAGCAACATAAGGGTAACTGGTGTTGTCACGCGTTCACAGGTCATGTCGATGCTTGGCCCTGTATGGTCCCCAAGAGTGAACCCCCATCAAATTGCAACAGCCCTTCTTCGGGTCCACACTCTTGGGGTTTAAGCCATTCAGCCTCCTGGTTACTAGACTTCAGTGTGGCTGTCTCTTGTTGTTGGCCCCTTCAGGAAGTCCATTTGCCCTAGACGTTGGGGGCCTGCAAACCCAGAGGGAGTAATGCAACCCTGTTCTCTAGACCCTAGTGACTCTGAGGCAGCATAAAACAGGAGGATTTATTGAGCATCTGAACACAGCATGACTGTGTAGGCCCTCAGGCTTTGCTTTCCTCACCACAACATGTCTAAGTCTCTCTCTTCTGCATTTAGGCAGGCTCTTCCTGCTCTCTTCCCAGTCCAGAAGCACCCTCCTTCCATCCCAGTCTTTGATATCCGTGGCCTCAACAGCTCCTCCCATGTCCTTTGTTTCTCTCCTCTCATCCGTCCTTTGTTCCCCTCTGGCGGGAACCAGCTGGTCAGGTCACCAAGGTCATCTCTGTGCAGCCCATTTTCCTCCCGCTGGCCAGAACTAGCTGGGCTGTCTGAACTGTGCCCTCCCGGTCACCAGTTGCTAGGGTCCCATTCTCCAGGCTACTAGCCAGAACCTCAAGTTCTGTGCTGGTCCTCTGAAACAACTAACTCCCTTGCCTCCTTTCACCTTGTTTAACTAGTAACACTGAGTGCCACCCCTTCGGCATGCAAACTCTTGAAAACTAAGCATATCCCATTCACGTGGGCTACATCTACACTAGCACACTACATCGAAGTAGCCTATTTCAACATAAGAACATCAAAATAGGCTACTTTGACACGTATCGTCTACGCATTCTCTAGGGCTGGTGCCATCGACATTCAACGTCAAAGTAGTGATGGAGAAAGTCAAAAGGAGCCGCCCTGGAAGGAAATGTGGACCATCCACACACACAAGCGCTCCCCGTCAAAATAAGGGGCCAGCAAAGACCCAAGCTGCTCCCTTAAAGGGCCCCTCCCAGACACACTCGCCCTGCACAGCACGAGATCCACAGAGCCAACAACCGGTTGCAGACCCTGTGCATGCAACATAGACCCCCAGCTGCAGCAGCAGTAGCCAGAAATCCTGGGCTAAGGGCCACTGCACGCGGTGACCATAGTGCCCTGCAGGGGCTGAACAGAGCATCTCTCAACCCCTCAGCTGATGGCTGCCATGGAGGACCCCGCTATTTTGACATAGCAGGACGTGGATCGTCTACACACGCCCTACTTCGACGTTGAACGTCAGAGTAGGACGCTATTCCCATCTTTGGATAGAATAGTGATTTTGATGTCTTGCCGCCTAACATCGATTTCAACATCGAAATAGCTTACAGCATGTGTAGACGTGACGTGTACTATTTCGACGTTGTGCCAGCTACTTTGAAGTAGCCGACTAGTGTAGATGCATCCATGATGAAAAGAGTTTTAATTGAAACAACTGGCCATGGAAAATCTGTTTTTGTGGTGGTTTTATCGTATTTGGCCATTGACTCAAAGCTCACCCCATTGTTATTTTTAAAAGAAAAACCCTGCCGAAAACCAAATTTCCTGCTGGTGTCAATCTGATCTGCACTTGAAAGATGGATGAAAGTGGGACTACTGAACGTCTGGAAAAAGAGACCAAGAGCACTTCTTAAGAAACGTCCTGTGCTTGTTTGGGACATGTTTAAAGCACACAAGACAGATCAGGTGGAATGTGGCCAAAATGAAAACTACGTTGGTTGTGATGTCTGGAGACAGAACTTTTGTTCTGCAACTGCTTGATGTCTGGATGAACAAACACTTTAAAGGCACGCTATGCAAAGTGTGGTCCAAATTAATGTGTTTTAGGAGTGTGAAATTGGCAAAAGGTGGGAACCTTATCAAATCTGAAATCAGTCAGGTCAAGGGTATGTGGAGGATCATTCCCTCAAAAATGAAAGAAAAATCGTACTGGAAATGCTCTATCAGCATTGCATACAACACCATACGGAAACAGGATGAGAAAGAGTTGTAGTCTTAAGATGATACTGTTGATGTCTACAGTGATAATGCAGGTGCAGCTATGACTGAAGCAGAGTTTAATGAGCTGTTTGGTAAATCAAGGACTAATTTGTCAGATATCAGAGAGGTAGTCAAGTTAGTCCATATCTTCACAAACAACAAGAAGTCCTGTGGCAGCTTATAGACTAACAGATACTTTGGAGCATAAGCTTTTGTGGGCAAAGATCTGCTTTGTCATATGCATGAGTGGGGGCGTTCCAGAAGAGAGTATAAGTATGGGCTTATGAAAAAGAGGGAGTCCCAGTCAAGAGGAGTTGACAAGGTCAGTTCAGTCAGGGAGGATGTGGCCTATTGTGAGTAGTTAATGTGGAGTTGTGAACATCAGGGCTACGTCTACACTAGCCCCAAACTTCGAAATGGCCATGCGAATGGCCATTTAGAAGTTTACTAATGAAGCGCTGAAATGCATATTCAGCACTTCATTAGCATGCGGGCTGCAATGGTGCTTCGAAATTGACGCGGCTTGCTGCACGGCTCGTCCCGATGGGGCTCCTTTTCGAAAGGACCCCACCTACTTCAAAGTCCCCTTATTTTCATGAGCAGACGGAAATAAGGGGACTTCGAAGTAGGCAGGGTACTTTCGAAAAGGAGCCCCGTCGGGACGAGCCGCATCAATTTCAAAGCACGGCAGCCGCCCGCATGCTAATGAAGCGCTGAATATGCATTTCAGCGCTTCATTAGCAAACTTCGAAATGGCCATTTGTTTGGGTCTAGTGTAGACATGGCTCAGGAGAGGAGAAACCAGGTAATTTTAGTCAGGGAGGATGTGGTCCGTTATCAGTACACAATGTGGAGGTGTGAATCCGGGTAAGTCATTGATGGGCCAGGATATTTTGTATATCTGGAGTGTCTGCAGGCACAGAGGCCTTCATAGCTTCCATTATCTGTTTCCACCAGTGAAAGCTGCAGGAAGTTGCACTGTCTGCAGCTCCTGTTGTCCAGGAATGGTGAGCAACAGCAACTGTGGGGCTCCGTGCCTGCAGATAGTCCAGGTGAACAAAATATCCTGGCCCCATCAATGGCTTAATTTAATGGGCCAGGAGCCAAAGTGTGCCCCGAGCTAAAATGACAGCAGATTAAAAATTCAATTCAATAGTGCTTATAATTACCAGCTTCTTCTACGAGTGTCCCTGTGGGTGCTCCACATTAGGTGTCGGGCTCTCACCGGCGCCACAGGTCGGATCTTTCCAGCAGTTTCTGCCGGACCGCGCATGCACCGGCGCGCGCCGCTCCCTTGTGCGCTCCCAGCCACGTGCGCGATCCGGTCCTCGCCAGTTCCTCTTTAACCGCCATCGGCTGCAGACGGAATGCGCTCAGGCTACGGCCAGAGTCAGCGTATTTAACGTTCTTAAAGTGTTTTAGAGTTTCTTTTTCAGTCTTTTAGATTAAATTAGCTTGTTATTGTTTTCCAGAAAAAAAAAAAAGAGGAAGAAGTAAAGCTTCCAGTCTTAGTAACAAGCGGAGCACCGGAGGCCCGGGGACGTAGGGCCATTAAGCCTCCTGCCGCGGCACGCTGAGTCAGAGAGGGGAACAGGCACAGAGAAGGTGCTAAGTACCCTATTAACATCTCAAAGACTCACCATAATGTCCTCTTCAGGATTCAAAAAGTGTGAGTCATGTTGCGAAGCGATGCCGGCCTCCGACGGGCACAGTCAGTGTATAAGGTGCCTTGGGGAATCTCATGTCACCCAGAAATGTTCCTTCTGCGCTAAGCTCACAGCCAGAGCAAGGAAGGACAGGGAGATGCGGCTCAAAATGCTGCTCTTCGACAAGGCCCTCCAGCCAGACGTGCTGGAGCGGCCGCAGCAGGAGGGACCTGCAGGGGCCCATAAAAGGAAAGCTGCCTCCTTCACCCCGTTAGCGCAAAAACGGAGGAAGCTCTCACCAACCCGATCCTTGCCGGCAGCCACAGCGAGCAGGACAGGTGGAGCGCATAGCCCCCAGCCGCAGTTACAGCTGAGCGGCGGCAGCCCGGAGACGTACGTGGCAGAGGCTGAGCCTCCGATAATCAAACAGCCGCCCCGCACCGCTGGCAGGGCGGCTGCCAGGCAAGCGCTGGAACAGGCGGCACCGCAGGCAGCGGCACTGATGCCTGGGGAACCGGCAGTGCAAAGCGCACAGGCACGCGGCCTGCAGGCACCGGGGGAGACCACCCGCGTGGCACCGCAGCGGAGCGTGCCAAGCGCGGTGCAGACAACGGGGCCAAGATCCCCGATGCGAAAGGGGGCGGACCCAGCCCCGCAGGGGAGGAGAAAGGCAGCACAGAAAACCCAGCACCGCAGCCCTTCTCCAGACAGGGCTGCAGGGCTGCTTGCTCTGAGCCCTCCGCTCATGCTGCGGACCCCAACAAGAAGGCAGGGGTCACCCCCAGCCTATCCTGAGCCCCCATCCCCGTTCCTACAACCAGCCTCACCATGGCTCGGACCACCTTCGCCCTTTTTAGGCTTTGAACCTTTGGAGTACTACCAAAAGTCAGTCTTTCCAGTATCTCAATTATCCAGATGATCTCGCTCCCCCAGGCGCAGGGGGTATGCGCCTTGAGAGTGGTCCAGGTCCCCATCTCAGGAGCAGTGCCTGTGTTGCCATGGTCGCCCCTATCATGCGGGGCATAGACACCATAGGCATACTCCCAGGGACAGATTCCCCCAGACGGTTCAATATCCCCGAGGGCAATCGCGGACGGGGACAGAAACGCAGATATCTCAGGGGGAGTTGATTCTGGAACCCCGAGATTTTCCCTTGCAAGTATCTAGCGAGAGGATGTATCACCGTCAACAGGACCCAGAGGGGTCCAGAGAGGCTTACCCTAGCGGTTCCTCGCTCTCTTCCCCTGACGAGGCCACGGCCCCAGGGGGACGTCCATCCTCCGGACGATCTCAAAACAGTTCCAAGAGCTGTTTAAAAGGGTGGCCTTCACGCAAGGCACCCAAACAGCAGAGGTGCAGGAGAAACACCATAAGCTCCTTAAAAACCTGAGACCCCCGGCCTCTTCCAAAATAGCTATTCCGCTTAATGAAGCAATCATGGAGTCCGCCACCACAATATGGCAGACCCCTGCATCCACTCCACCTATAAACAAAAGAGCGGATAAGAAGTACTTCGTCCCGGCGAAGGGCATGGAGTTCCTGTTCAGCCACCCGCAACCAAATTCTCTGGTGGTGGAATCGTCTCAACAGAGGTCGAAAACTTCTCAGTACAAGACAGGGGGAACGGACAAAGATGCCAAGAAACTAGAGTTGTTCGGCAGAAAGGCCTACTCCTCCTCTACCCTACTGTTGAGAATGGCGAATTACGCAGCGCATCTGGCGAACCATAATTTTGACAACTACTCCAGGCTGACTTCCCTCATGGACTTGCTTCCAGAGGACAAGAAGCCGGTGCTCAAGGCCATTGTGCAGGAAGGCTACGCAGCCTCGAGGACGGGAGTTCAGATCGCCCTAGACGTAGCGGACACGGCAGCATGCTCAACAGCTACGGCAGTGGTCATGTGTAGGGAGTCCTGACTCCAAACATCGGGTATCCCGAGGGCTTTGCAGGCGAAGATCGTCGATCTCCCCTTTGACACGCAGAAGCTGTTTGCTGAATCAACCGACTCGGTCCTTCATTCCAGTAAAGATTCAAGAGCTACTCTTAGGACCTTGGGGATTTACACCCCTCCATACAGGAAGAAAAAGTATTACCCTCAGCAAAGACGGTACCAGTATCAACCACAGCGTCCCCAGTACCACAGGGGTTACGAGCAAGGGGGACATCAACAGCACCAGCAATACAGAACTCCCAGGCGACGTTCCCAACAGAGCCGTGCGTCCTCGGGGCAGGGCCAAAGGCCACAAGTTTGACACACAGATCCAGGGCTGCACCATCACTACCATCGTGCAATGTCATCCGAAGCTGCTATTCCACCATCGCCTCCGACCATTCTACGACCAGTGGCAAAGGATCACCACAGACAAATGGGTGCTGGAGATCATAGCCACGGGGTACGCCATCCCCCTTTAGTTGCTCCCACCGCCACAACCTCCACCCAGACCCCACCTAAAGGATGCCTCCCACGAAGCGAGACTCAAGCAGGAGGTAGACCATCTCATGTTCATAGGGGCAGTGGAAAGAGTGCCGGAGCAACTTCGAGGGAAAGGGTTCCACTTCAGATATTTCCTCACGGGGGGGTGAAAAAAAAAAAGACAGGAGGCTGGAGGCCCATCCTAGATCTTCGGGGCCTCAACCAGTACCTGCGCAAGCAACGCTTTCGGATGATTACAGTCACCTCTATACCTACGGCACTGGACGATGGAGATTGGTTCGCAGCCCTCGACTTACAGGACGCGTATTTCCACATAACTATCCACCTGGCTCACAGACGCTTTCTCCTGTTTATGGTAGGCAAAGAACATTTTCAATACAAGGTTCTGCCGTTCGGCCTCTCCTTGGCCCCCAGAGTCTTCACCAAGACCTTGGTAGTGGTGTCAGCCTACCTGCACAGACAGGGGGTGTTTATATTCCCATATCCGGACGACTGCCTACTGAAAGGGGCCTCGAAGGAGGAGGTACTTCGCATGATACGCGTCACAGCAGGCACGTTCTCTTCGCTGGGCCTGGTCATCAATTTGGCAAAATCAAAGAGACCCCACACAGGACATAGAGTTCATAGGGGCACGTATAAATTCTATCACAGCAAGGGTTTATCTACCAAAGACACGCTTTCGAGCCATCGGTTCTCTCGTGCAGGTCATCACCTTCAGCCCTACAGTGCTGGTTCTGATGTGCTTACAGCTGCTGGGCCACATGGCAGCAGCGACGTTTGTAGTACAAAACGCCAGGTTACACATGCGCAGCATGCAGCACTGGCTGGCAAGTGTCTACAAACCGGCAGCACATACCGTTCACAGGGTGGTGTCGCCCACGACAGAGGTGCGCAGATCCCTGCAATGGTGGTTGAATCCCAAGAACATGCTAACAGGGGTGCCTTTTCACCAACCACAAATATCGGTTTTCCTCACTACAGATGCCTCCCACGTAGGGTGGGGAGCACACATGGGCGAAGAGGTGACGCAAGGACTGTGGTCCTCCACGGAACAGTCACTGCACATAAATATACTGGAGCTCAGAGCAGTGTTCAATGCCTGCAGACACTTTCGAGACCATATACAAGGCAAAGTAGTCGGGATCAGTACAGACAATACTTCCACCATGTTTTATATAAATCGGCAAGGAGGAGCTCGGTCCCGTGCCTTATGTGCGGAAACAGTCCGATTGTGGAACTGGTGCATCGCCAACAATATAACCTTGAAAGCCTCGTACTTACCAGGCGCTCACAATGTGAAAGCAGACCAGCTGAGCAGGCGCTTCGCACTCACGCACGAGTGGCAGATCCATTCCGATCTGTTAGGACCAATCTTTCACGCATGGGGTTTTCCCCAGATAGACCTGTTTGCCACTCAACACAACAAGAAGTGCCCACGATACTGCTCCAGGGCAGGACTGGGATGGGGGTTCCTGGGGGACGCATTTGTGATCTCGTGGAGGGGCCCCCTGCTTTATGCATTTCCTCCCACAGTGCTTATCCACAAAGTCTTACAGAAAGCCAGGAGAGAGGGAGCCCGAATGATCCTAGTCGTCCCAACGTGGGATCGACAGCAATGGTTCCCCTTACTCCTGCGCATGTGGGACCGTCCACCAATGCCCCTCCCGGTGGCGCCGGATCTGCTCACGCAAGCTCAGGGGTCCATAGTGCACCCACACCCCCGAGGCCTACGACTACAGGCATGGTTAATCCCTGTCTCATCTCTCTAGAGAGCACATGTACGGAGGAAGTGCAACAAGTCCTAGAAAGTAGCAGGAGGACTTCCACCAGGAAGACCTACAAGCAGAAATGGACTTGCTTCACTGCATGGTGTTCTACCAAACAGTTAGCCCCCTTTGCTGTGCCTGTACCTGTAATACTAGAGTATTTACTGGACCTCAAGAGAGGAGGACTCTCCCTATCCTCGTTAAAGGTCCACCTTGCCGCTATTTTGGCTTTCAGACATGAAGAGGAAGGGCACACGGTGTTTGCCCATCCCATGGTTACCAGGTTCCTCAAAGGGCTGGTAAACCTATACCCCCCTCGGAAACCACTTCCACCTTCGTGGAGCTTGGACCTGGTGCTTAGTGCGCTAACGGGACCACCGTTTGAACCTTTAGCCACGGTTTCCCTCCGTCTCCTTACGATAAAGACGACCTTTCTTCTCACAATCACATCAGCTTGCAGGGTGAGCGAGCTTGCGGTAGTTATGGCAACGCCACCCTGCACAGTATTTTCCAAGGAGGCGGTAACCTTACGGCTGCATCCAGCCTTTGTTCCCAAAGTTTCTTCAGAGTTTCATATTAACAAACCTCTAGTTTTACCCTCGTTTTATCCAAAGCCTCATAACTCCTAACAAAGAGGCGCGCCTACACCTCCTGGACGTGAGGAGGGCGCTGGCTTTCTGTATAGACAGGACTAAGTCCTTCTGGAAAACGGATAGACTCCTAGTCTCTCTCGCTCCCACATCAAAAGGAGAAGGTCTCTCTTCGCAGAGAATCTCAAAGCACATCGTATCCTGCATAAAAATGTGCTACGAACTCAAAAAGACTCCTTTACTGGCCCCGCCCAGGGCTCACTCCACTAGGGCGGTGGCGGCATCAACAGCCTTTTTCAAGGGCGTTGCGCTAAGACATTTGCAGAGCGGCGACCTGGTCATCTTATGACACCTTCGTCAAACATTACGCCCTTCACAGGGTATTCGAAGAGGATACCCGTCTCTCGACAGCGGTCCTCTCGGGGACAAGCTGCACATAATCCGATTACCCACGTCCTATCTTGTGTTACTGCTGGGTAGTCACCTAACGTGGAGCACCCACGGGGACACTCGTAGAAGAAAGAGAAGTTACTCACCGTAGTAACGGTGGTTCTTTGAGATGTGTCCCCGTGGGTGCTCCACCACCCGCCCATCCTCCCCGCTTCGGATCTCTGTTTAGTGTTTTTCAGGAGCATCCGAGGCGGTTGGTCAAGGAACTGGCGGGGACCGGATCGCTCATGTGGCCGGGAGCGTGCAAGGGAGTGGCGCGCGCCGGCGCATGCGCGGTCCGGCAGAAACTGCTGGAAAGATCCGACCTGCAGCGCCGGGGCGAGCCTGACACCTAATGTGGAGCACCCACAGGGACACATCTCGAAGAACCACCATTACTACGGTGAGTAACTTCTTTTTTTTTTTTTATCTGAATCCATTGATAAGTTGACTCCCCCGTCTTTTGATGCCTCTGTTTTTTACTGTAAAAATTGAGCTTGTGAATGAGTATACACACTGTTTGCTGTTAGTATTTTTTCTGTATACGTTTTATTTAATGTGAAGTTTTACATGTTTTATAGAACTTTTAATATTCTAGTGTTCTGTTGAGACCCTTTCTATCTTTCTTTAGCTTTAGTTGTATGAAGAGTATGCAAATACTTCCATTGTATTAAAGTGTGTATTTCTGCTTTTCTTAGACTAGTACAGTGATTTTTATTACAAGAATATAAGAATCAGTATAATTGGTGTTTTACGTGAACTTACTTTGCAGCTAAAGAATATATTACACCATTCATTAGACCTGTAATGCAAGCTCTGCTTCATATTATAAGAGAGACTGAAAATGATGATCTTACCAATGTGATTCAGAAAATGATCTGTGAATATAGTGAAGAGGTTACTCCCATTGCTGTAGAAATGACCCAGCATTTGGTAAGTCTGTTTAAAAAAAAAAAAATAAGTGATTTTGTTCCTTAGATTCTAGATGTTTTGTCATTTGGCATCTGCTTTTAGATGTGTCCATTTAAACAAATTAATGAATATGTTTTGCATCAGGTGTTCAGAAGTTGCTTTATTCTTTGTACAATAAGCAGATTTGTTCCATAGCAAAATAGTAATTCTGATTTTGGCCATGATAACCCTACCAACAAATACATTTCACAGCTCACTTCAGAGTCAGGTTAGTGTCAAAGTCTTATTGACTTCATTACTAAAGTTAGTAAAACAAACTAAGGAGCAGTTTTTGGTAGTAAGTTGTAGGTGTCAGTTGTTTGATGTTTCAGCCGAAGTTAGTTGCATCTGAAAATACCTGGTGTGATCTTGAGACATCCAGATGTTAAAAGTTGTAGTTAGTTTTGTAAGCACAGAGGCCACGTTGATGCTGATGTCAAAATCAGACCCTTAATGTTTAGATTGAATGGTGTATAATGAACTTTATTTCCTCTAAATTAGAGTAAATCTACAATAATCTGCTCTAGCTGTGCAGTACAAAATGCTAACTTTGTTCTGTTTTAGAATCAGTCTGTTTTTATGAACTGTTCCTTCTTGTCTATATTGTAAACAATATTCCTGTGCATACAGTTTGCAAGTCTACTTTACTCATAGTCTGTTTATTCAGATTAATTTCAGAATTAAGAAATTTGGAATTTTGCGGAAAGGAAATTTGGAAAAACAAAAAATCATCATGTTGAGGGATGGTCCAAATAATTACCATTAATCTTTATCGGTTTTTTTTTTTTGTTTTTTTGTTAACACCCACTATCTCATAAGTTCAGGTGCAACATCTCAAACTTGTACTGTAGTCTGTCCTCAAGCATACCCTCTTTAATTACCTAAGTGACACCTACCTGGGTTTTACTGTTACTGTACAGGCAATGACATTTAACCAGGTTATTCAGACTGGACCCGATGAAGAAGGCAGTGATGACAAAGCAGTGACAGCAATGGGAATCTTGAATACCATTGATACACTCCTCAGTGTAGTTGAAGATCACAAAGAGGTAAGGAAATTTTTTTCCCCAAATCAGTCTCTTAAGATGCTGAACAGTTATTGTACACCGACTGAAAATCCAACAGTACACTTTCTACCAATGTGTTAAATCTTTTGAAAGCTGTGTTATTCTTATGTACACCTGCACACACAGTTACTTTATAACTGTAGTATACAGCCTTGAAGCATAGCCGTTTGCTGTTTTAGATCTTGGACACTTTACAGATTTTTGTAGTACTACAGATATTTGGATATAATTCTTTTGTACCAGCAGATGGAGGCAGTAACCACTAAAATTGAGTGATGTCTTTTGCTTAGGTGGTCTGTAGCAAATGTAGTCTTTTCAGCTGTCCTGAGGGTGTGTACCCTACATGATAAAGTTGATTTTAAGGCAGTCAGCTCAATTTTACAGTATCACTGTCTTCACTGAATGCCGTTATGTTGATTTTTAGAGACTGCTAAGGTCAATATTATTATACCAATCATGCGAGTGAGTATAGCACTAAGTTCAAATTTAAAAGGTCAGATTAATGCTAGTGTGCAAAGCACTTATTTAAATTGACTTTATTGGCCTCCAGAAGTGTCCTGCATGTATCCTACAATGCCCCACGGTTGTCCACTCTGGCTGCTTCCATCTCTGCTGCTCACCAGGTGCACAGGAATTAGGTAACAGAAAGCCCAGAAATTTTAATTTGGCACCAGGAAGCCAGGGAAATTTAAGTGGGCACCTGGAATCTTGAATTTCATTCTAGCTATCACATCACATCTATCTCCATAGCATCTATAGACATTTTCTAGACATCTTGCCATCGGGAGTAGTCAGTCTTCTGATGTGAGTTCTCAGGGATGCAAGAGAGCTCCATCATGGTCCCATAATGAGATCATGTTTGGGGAGAGAAGTCAGTGGCAGGCAGCCCGAGAGTCTGCAAGCAAAATGTGGACAGTCTCTTGCCCCACCCCCATGACCTCTTCCCACTGCAAAAGGTTATTCCACCACCGTTGACATCCCTTCGTTGCCCTGCAGCTTAACCTTCTCGCTACCAAATAAAATTATTCTTTTTATGACAACCACAGTCTGGTTCACATGTGTGGTAGGGTACGCAAATCATTGTGGGGAGATGGTGGTATCACAACAGCTAAATTCAGCAGAATCACAAGGCTGCCCAGTCATTTGTTCAGAGCTGCTGCCTTCCCAGGGTTCAAAGAGGACTCATGGCAGAGGGACCTGGGTGGGGGTTGCCAAAGCTGATGATGCCAGTGGGACCCCAGAGGGACTGACCAGAGTCCAGGATCTTGGGCTGGTGGTCATCAGAGGGGCAGCCCTGGGGCGTGGTGAAGCCAGTTGCTGGACCTGGCTTATTTCACTCGTGTGCACCCCTGCCAAAAACACCTTAGCCTCACCTCTCCCCCCGCCCCCCCGGCCCCAAAATACAAACATTTTTGTGAAAATAAGCCTCCCTTTACATCCCTTCTTTTTCCTGCACGTGAAACCTCTTCTCCCTACTCCCCCATATTAAAGCGTTCATTTTGTGAAAACCAAAGTATGATTGGTTCACATGTGGTGGGGTGCACAGATCATTCTGAAGCATGGGGGTAATATCACAAGAGCCAAACACAGCAGAATCATATGGCTTGCCCGATCATTCATAAAGCTATTTCTCAAAGCCTCACTGATTGCCATGGCCCCTGCTCATGGCATCTGCCTCTGCACTCCAGGCTGTTGTGAAATGCTCCCCCTGGATTCACAAATGTTAAGGAAAATACAGCACACTGCAAACACAGTAGGGACTGTTGTTGTGGAAAGGTCCAAATGGGTCAAAAGACACCTGAATCTGGCTTTTAAATACCCAAAGGCACATTCCACCTGTATTCTGTATTTGCTTTGTCTGTAGTTTGAGGTACTCCTTGCTGTGGTACAGGGTACCTGTGTATGGCTTCATAAGGCAAGGGAGCAAAGGGTAAGCAGGATCACACAGTATTACTGTGGGCCTTTCTATGTCACCAATCTTGATTTTTCTCCTCTGGGAACAAAATTTCTATCCAGGAGCTTTCTGTACAGATGCAGAATTTCTGAAGATGCTCATATAGTGAACCTTTCCTTACCATCCCACATTGATGTTTGTGAAACAACTTCTGTGATCCACCACAGGCTGCAACGCCATTGAAAAGTATCCCTTGTGGTTTATGTATTCCAAGGCCACAATTGGGATGTGCGTGCCATCTGTTGCCCCACTGCAGTTAGGAAACCTTAATGCAGCAAACCTGTCCACTTTGTGCTGGACGTTGCTCTTGGTCCCGGTCTTCTGCATGAGATGGTGACAGATTGCATTGACTGCTGGCATCACCGTGGCACCCACTGCAGCTCTGCACATCCCAGGTGATTTGCCACTGGCCAGTAAGTGTCGGTTGGTGCGAACTTCCATAGAGACATTGCCACTCTCCTGGGAACAGTTAGAGCAGGTCTCGTTCTTGTGCTTCAGGGTGTGGGATAGCAAATCACAAAGTTCCATGAAGGTGGACTTGCACATGTGTAAGTTCTGCACCCCACTGCTGGTTGTCCCAGACCTCCAAAGCGATGTGGTCCCAGCAATGTGTACTGGTTTCACAAGTCCCAAAACACTGCTGCACTGTAAGCACTGTATCTAGGGCAGCCACTATTTCTTAGTGCCTGTTCTATAGTTCAGTTTCATCTCCACCCTCTTCCCCCACAACCACAATCTCAGCCCACTGCCTGTCTGGAAACAAATACTCCATGGTGATCTGGGAAGTGGCCATAACGCACTATGTAACAGCTTGAAGCATTTGAGGATCCATGCTAGGGCTGTGCCAGAGAAAATGGTGCAGTCTGCTGTTTTTGTTTTTTGCATGAGACCACCAAACAGCTGTGGCACTTTTGTTTTTCCCCCAACCCAATGGTGCAAAACCCCCAGGATGCAACAGGGCAAAGGCACTGAGAGAGGTACCCACTATGCATTGCTCACACAGTCAGACTTGGATAAGGCAACAGAGATGTGGTAAGTCAACATGGAGAAACATTAAGTCAACTTTCCTGAGCAATCGAGGTTAAAAAGTGGAATTTATTAAAATCAATTTTTATTTCATGGTGTAGACATACATAGCCTGTGATATATTTGACTTGGTGCAGTCTGCTGTTAGAGGAGAACAGTTGCATCAGTAATCCACTTACAATATTGAGTCCATTCGCTAATGTTGTATCAGTTAGCTCTCTCTTGTACAAAAGTTTTGCAGAAATTGCATAAAGCCAAACTCATTGATGGAATTTTTCTTCTGTCTTTTTTGGCATGGCTGGCATTTAAAACTTACACTTGCATAGGTATGTCAGTCAGGGGTGTGGGAAAACCTCACTATGTCAAGACTTAGTTATAACAACCTAACCCCCATTACTTGAAAGTATTGAACTCGTAACCCTAGGTTTAAAAGTCCAGTGCTGTAACAACTGAGCTATCCTTCCCACCTCAAAATTACAGAAAACCCTCTATTTTTATGGACCCTGATTTAGCAGACTTGGGAACAATTCTGTCAAACCCGCCACCCAAAAAAAAAAAAGTATGTAAGGCGACTCAACAGAGTCGCCTTCACTGCAGTTGGAGCCTCCACCACAGCTGGGATGCTGCTGGATCCACCACACACTCTTCTCACCAGGGGTAGGACACACATGCTGGCAGACAGCACTTGCTTATGCGTTGTCTCCCCAGCACCCCAGGTGGGAGGAGCATGTGGCAACTCTGGCAATGGGGCCCAGTGTCTCTGAGTTGCCAGCATTTATTTGGTGGGATGAGGGGTTTGGGGAGGCCCTTTGTAAACTCTCATATTTAACTGACTGCCAGGTTTAACAGATACCCCTTCCCTATTACACCAGTAAATCAGGGCTTTGCTCTGTAGAAGTTAGTCAGTGCTGACCTAGTTACTGCCTGTAGAGGAGGTGGATTACTTACGCTGATGGGAGAAGCCTTGTGAGCATCAAGAGGTGCACTGAAGTGCTCCAGCTATGCTCCTGCAACCTATTAAGTGTAGGCCTACCCTGAGGATACCACTTCTTCAGTGCAACTGTATCTGTTTCACTCTGGTGTACCTAGAATGGAGGTACCCTGCAGCTCAGCTGGCAGGATTATGCGAGCAATAGGCTCTGTGGTTTAGATACTGCCTTAGTTGGAGTTGTAAAATATCCCAGGAAAGATTGTTGAAGCTGCATTTTTGTGTGTTATGCTGCTGCAGCTACTGATTTCTGATGTGTGCTTTAGCTCCATAGTACCTATTCTTACTCTTGAATAAATATTTTCTTAAAGTACCAGTGATCTTGGTTAAGAAAACCTACAGAGGAGGGGTGTGCAAAGTCGAGGGGGGGCATTTTGTATGGGGGTGCTGGGCAATTGGCTGCTGCTCCTCCCTTTTCTCTCTCCTTCTCCCCTCCGGCTTGTACTTCCTCCCCAGCCCTCTGCTTGCTTTCCCGCGGCTGCCACCACTGGGCCAGTCAGAATGTTCAGAGGCCCTGAGCCAAGCGGTGAGAGTAGTCGGCAAGTTCCTGGCTTGGTAAGGTGGCCGCATTAGTCCCTTCAGCTCATGTCATGCTGCCTTTTGGGAGTCCCCTGAGATGCTGGTGTGGAGTGAATGCTGCCCATGGGGGTGCAGGGCCACCTTCAGCATGGTGCCCCACCACTGTTTGTCATTGCAGCGCAGCCCAGGGTCTTCACCTCCCTGCTCTAAGCAGTGCTAAGTTCCATGGCCAGAAGCACAGCAAGGGCTATGCTTAGGAGGTGGAGGTGGTGATGCAGCTGAGCCCCTAAGCACTCTCCCCCTTCAGGGCACTGCCGGAACCGCCTAGCACCTCCTTCCTGAGAGTGCTTCCCCCCCGTGCCCTGGTGTCCTTTCCTGTGGTCCTCCCACAGGTTGTGGGGGGCGGGGGAGTGCTAATTACAGGGCCAGATGTAAAAAGTTTGCTCCTCCCTGAAACAGTATAGAGAGACTTTTAGTAGCACTCACAGCTGGTCCATGCCAAATGACTTGGATTCAGGCTAAGGGGCTGTTTAATTGTGCTATAGACATTCATGCTCAGGTCAGAACCTGGATCTTTGAGAGGGTCTCAGCATTCAGGTGGTGGCCTGAGCTTGAATATTTCCATTGCAATTAAAAAACCCCTTTGTCCAAGTCAGCTGGCACAGCCCAGTCACAGGTGTCTTAATTGCAGTGTAGCTGTACCCTGCATGATTTTGCCATATAACAAACTAAGGGATATTCTGGTACTCTTATGATACCTGCATTCATTTATTATATTTTTATGGAGACTAAAATTGTTACTTAGAAAGCAAAATTAAAACAAGGGTCTAACGGTAAGTATAAGCAAAGATGTCCCTAAATGAGATTCCTGCAAGTTATACTCAGGAGTGGTGTTCTGTGAACAAGTCTGCATTAAAGAAAACCTGATGGATTGTTCATTCTAATAGTGCCATTATAATACATCAGGTTCAAAATATAACTAATTTTGTACTGTTCATTAAAAGAAGACGACTTTAGTAAAGGTGTTTTAAAAAATTTTATTTTAAAATGTATTTTAAATCTATTTTTACATGTGCTTGAAACATATATTTAAATTTTCTCTTTCAGATTACCCAACAGCTAGAAGGGATCTGTTTACAAGTCATTGGAACAGTTTTACAGCAGCATGTTTTAGGTATGTGTCTCCTTGTTTGTGTGAATTATTTAAGTCTCATTAGCATTAAATTTTAATTAAGTGCTTACCTCCATTTTAGAATTTTATGAGGAGATCTTTTCCTTGGCTCACAGTCTGACATGTCAACAAGTCTCTGCACAGATGTGGCAGCTTTTGCCTCTTGTTTTTGAAGTTTTTCAGCAGGATGGCTTTGATTACTTCACAGGTAAAAAATCCTAATAAAAATATGGCTTAAGATTAGTGATCTTGACACATTTTTAGGTGTAAATGAATGAAATAAATCTAGAGTGCAGTTGACCAGTGTTTGAAAGAGAGCTGTATTTGCTATGTTATTTTTGACCAAAAAATATTTATAAAGCCAAGTTTGTCAGATGACATCCTTAGCGTCCAACACTGTTTAACTATCTTGCAATAAGCCTGAAACCTATATAGCGTATATTAACTCTAGCATTGTAAATATTGCCCAGAATGGCTAACTGATTATTCTTGTTTAATAGATATGATGCCTCTCTTGCACAATTATGTAACTGTTGATACAGACACGCTTCTGTCTGATACAAAATATCTTGAAATGATCTACAGTATGTGCAAAAAGGTAGGTAGACTCCTTCTGTCTAGAATTTTGACTGACTGGTTTGTGTTCCAAACAGCAAAAAAAACTGTAAAAAGGTGTCAAAACAAAAAGCAGCCAAGTAGCACTGTAAAGACTAGCAAAATAATTTATAGGTGAGCTTTCGTGGGACAGACCCACTTCTTCAGACCATAGCCAGACCAGAACAGACTCAATGTTTAAGCAGAGAGAATCAAAAACAGTAACCAAGGAGGACAAATCAGAAAAAAATGATCAAGGTGAGCAAATCAGAGAATGGAGGGGGAAGGCCAAGAATTAGATTAAGCCAGGTATGCAGAAGAGCCCCTATAGTGACTCAAAATTCCCATACAGGTTCAAACCATGTATTAATGTGCCGAATTTGACATATAAAAGACAGCTCGGCTGTTTCCCTTTGAATAGCGGGGCGCGAAAAATGTTTTTCAGTAACACGCATTCTCTTAAGTCATTAACAGAATGGCCCATTCCATTAAAATGTTGAGTAATTGGTTTGTGGATCTGGAGTGTTTTGATGTCTGTTTTGTGCCCATTAACCCTTTGTCTAAGGGAGTTAGAAGTCTGTCTAATATACAAAGCATCTGGGCGTTGTTGGCACATGGTGGCATATATGATGTTAGTAGAGGAGCATGAACGCTCACCTAATAAATTATTTTGCTAATCTTTAAAGTGCTACTTGACTGCTTTATGTTGCGATAGTATGTAGACTAGCACGGCTCCCTCTCTCTGTTACTATGTAAAAGGTACTTTCGTTTACAATCAACTCACAAACTGGAGACTTTTAGTTTGTACCTTTCTGATATATGAAGATGTTTGGTATTTGCTGTGACTGGGTAAGGAATAATAGCTTAAAAAGGAAGTTACCTAGTCACTGTCTCAGGAGTTTAGTTAATGTAAGGGGCTGAAAAGAAATTGTGCATGCCATAAGAAAATTAAAAGTATGCACAGGCGGTGTCTGAAGTCAGTCTTACTATTGCATTTGTACTACAATAGTGTCTAGACACCCCCCATTTGAGATACTCAAACATAACAGGGGATAGTGCCCCAAAAAGCTTAAATCTAAATATCCAGAGGGTTAGGTGTGTTAGTCTGTATCCACAAAAATGAGAAGGCCTGTGGCATCTGATGAAGCAGGTCTTTGCCCACAAAAGCTTATGCTGAAAAATATCTGTTAATCTATAAGGTGCCATAGGATTTCTCATTGTTTTTAAATCTAAATAGACATGATAAAAGAATGCAGGAAGGGAAGAAGGCACAGAAGAAATCATTTACCCTGGGCTATACTGCAGATTTGTGGTAAAGCTGGGGATAGAACAGAGTCCTCTTAACTCTTGGTTGACTGTCTTTTGCACTGGACTACATTGTGCCTCAGCAGTCTTCCGTCCTTTGCATATGTCAGGATTGTAGATGCCAAATGGTGGGCATTTTAATCAGTATTTGTCTCTCCCTCCCCTCAGGGCCCCCCCCCCCCCCAAAACAAACAAACGTGCGCAATATTTCAGAATTCTGCAAATTTTTTGTCAAATGTAGAGGCTCCAGTCTGGCACTGGGGCACGCAGGCCACTGGCTGCGTAGATGTGGGAGATTACTCTTCAGCAGTGAAGCTGCGCTTAATCCTGAGATGCTACAAGGATCAGGTTTTGCGCCCTCCACTTACCCCCCAAAAAAAGAAGGCAGGATCCAAGTGTGAAGGAGCTTGCCTTTTTTGGCGGGGTAGCGGGGGAGAATGTACTTGTGCCTTGAAGTCTCTGCAAAGGACAGTCTGGATGCAAGTGACTCATTGGGCCATCCTGGGGGTGGTGTAGGGGATCTGAATGTGTAGGGGCTTGTTGGGGGATGTTCTGAGTGCAGTGGTAATGGGACTATGCAGGGCAGTGCATGTGAAGGTAAGAAGCGGTCTAGATGCCTGGGACCTGAGGAACCCCCTCTTCGTGCAGCTGAGGAATGATGAAACTACATATATGGGTGTTGGCAGGATGGAGGTGGGGGTTGCAGAGTTTCCTACAAGTAGTGGATTTGCATGAAAATGGGTCTGACACAGTCGCAAATGCTGAAGTCCCATCCACCCCAGCCCAGCAGGGACATGATAGGAGCCGTCAACTGGGTCTTCCCCAATCATCCCCTTTTTTCCCTCCCTGTTTCCCCCCTGCCCACAGTTTTATCTCTCTATCTGTTCTACTGACCTGAAAAATTGCTAGTGAGGTTTGCATGATTACTTATGTGTTTTCCCTTTGTATCTGTATCTGCATTTGACAATTTAATATCTATTCTGCACATGCAGTCAGGCAGAATTCCCTCAGGAGTACGATATAAGGCGTATATATAGAGTGTTCTTGGAATTTAAGCTCTAATTAGCCTTGGAAAATGAAAGCCTTCTGAAATAGTGTTTTCTCTTCAGGACTTTGTGTACATAAGATTCGTTGTCTGAACTAAACACCGAGCTTTGCTCTTTCGATTGAAGTGCTCGCATTTCTTTCCTTTGGTTGATTCTATGATTGAAAATGTTTTGAATTTTGTTGTGACTCTAACATGTGAAGAGTTGTAGCCCTGTTGTGAATTAGCTGCAAAGAGGTTGATTTTTTTTGTCTTTTGAGAGGGTTTTACAAACAGACTTCATTATAATTGTGTGTTGGTTTTTACTACTTGATATTTTCTGTTAGTCCTATATTGTATAATATTTTCTGGTCCCTGGATGAGAGTAAAGAAGACTTATAAAACTCTGTGGCTGTGGCTACACTATCCCCCTCCTTTCGGAAGAGACGTGGTAATGATCCACTTCATCAGACGCTAAAGAGGTGCTGTCATGAATATGCAACATTTTATTAGTATAATGGCGGCTGCATGCATTTTGAAAGTGCCACTTTCAAAACGCTTGCCCCCATGTAGACGGGGGCCTTTTGAAAGGACTCCCTGATTTTGAAAACCCCTTCTTCCCATTTTGTTTTGTGAAGAAGCGGGGTTCAAAGTGTAAGGGGTCCTTTCAAAAAGCCCCTATCTACACAGGTGGCGTGCATGTCAAAAGCAGCACTTTCGAAATGTATGTGGCTGCCATTATGCTAAGTGCTGCATATTCATGACAGTGCCTCTTTAGCATCTGACGAAGTGGCTCATTACCATGCCCCTTCCGGAAGGAGGGGGTTGGTATAGCCACGGCCTGTGTGAATTATTCAGATAACTATTCAGTAAATCGTTTGTTGCAATCAGTGTTTGAAAAATGGGAAGTACTCCTATAAACTTATATCCAAACTAAGATTCATATTTTTGCAGAAAAGTAACAATGGTTAGTTGCAACCACTTTTTTGCTCTACTTGCTTATCTTCAGTTATGATCTTGAAACTTTTGTTGTAGTTTATTCTGTTTCTCTTCATTGGGGAAAGCTAGAAATGGCACTAGACTTTTTATACTATTTAAACTACAATCAAGTTCTGTATTAAGCTTCTCAGAGAAAAACAATGTAGAAAACATTTTACCCATAAGCATAGAACCAACAGTGGTCTGTTATTTTTAAGGTGCTTACAGGAGTTGCAGGAGAAGATTCAGAATGTCATGCAGCAAAGCTGTTAGAAGTTATCATTTTACAGTGCAAAGGGCGAGGCATTGATCAGGTTAGTAGCATCTGTTTGCTATCTTAAAATCACTGATGTGCATATTAAAATAAGAGGTGATATTCATGTTATGAAATCCATCAAGTTTTAGTGTAACAATATCTGCTGAGAGATCCTACTGCAATGCTGAGTAATATTGGGCAGTATATATCAGCACTGTTAGAGCTAAAAAATGCGTTTTTCATGCTCTGCCTCTAGAGGAAGAATGTATTTGATAATCTAATACACCAGGGAGTATAGTTTAAGTGCACAGTATGTCTTTTAGCTGTTGGATTAAATTCTGTCTAAACTATAGCACTGCATATGAAAGGGAAAGATTTAATGGGCCACTTGGCAGCCCAGAATGAGGAAGGAGGCTGACATCCATAGAATCCCCACTTGTGCTGACAAATATGATATGGGTGCTTGGAAATAGAGGTACAAGAGCATTGTAATATTTGTGGAGATTGTTCCTGGAGATTCTGGAGCAAACGCTTGTCTGAAGGTAAACTTAACCTGTGTTGAGATAATAATGCTATCCCTCTGTTAAGTAAGCAAGGAAACTACTCTCCTACTTCTGCTGGATACCTTGATTTACGTCCTGTAGGCTGTGTATACACTACCTCCCTACTTTGAAGGGAGCATGGTAAGTAGGGTGTTGGGAGATTATTAATGAAGTGTTGTGCTGCAAATGCAGCACCTCATTAAGCTAATTCCCCCCACGGCAACTTTGAAGTTGCCACGAGGGGGCAGAATTAGCTTAATGAAGTGCCGCATATGCAGCGCAGTCCTTCATTGATAATCCCTACTTTCCATACTCCCTTCCAAGTAGGGAGGTAGTGTAGACACAGCTGAGTGTTTTTCTCCAGTATTAATGTAGATTACCACAGTGAAAAGTCAAAGCTGTGCTTTTTTCATGGGAAGTGACCTAAAATAAATGTATTTTCTAGAGTTACTAATGGTTATATTTTATTGACACTGCTTTTTTAAATAACAAGATTATGGACTTATTGGGGAATTAAACATATACTTAACATTTAGTATGGCTATCATTGGTAACATTACAAATCCAAGTAATATATTTAGGTTTACTCACTGTTAATGATTTCTTGTATTGGTGTTGGCTTCAGTTCTGCCACCAGTTTAACACTGAAGTGTTGATATCTTTGAGCTAATTTTTGTTTTACTTCATCTGTATGTATAAACACAGGAATATTTTGTGTACCAGACTGCTTTTTTCATGTTATGTACCATTCTTCAACTGCACCCTACAAAATATACTTGTTAAAATTATGCAACATGGAATGATTAGATGTGTATAAAACCTAACTCTTGTTTGAGTAGTGGGGTTTGGTCTTTTAAAATACCAAGTTGATAATGGTTGTCTCTCTTTCAGTGTATACCTTTGTTTGTGGAAGCTGCGTTAGAGAGATTGACCAGAGAAGTGAAAACAAGTGAACTGCGAACGATGTGCCTGCAAGTTGCCATAGCTGCTTTGTATTACAACCCTCATCTGCTGTTAAATACCTTGGAAAATCTTCATTTCCCCAATAATGTGGAGCCTGTCACTAATCATTTCATTACACAGTGGCTTAATGATGTAGACTGTTTCTTGGGGTAAGCTGCTCTTCATCTGTTTCTTCATTTTCTTTTTTTAGAAATGGGAAATGAGTAGATATAAAATGTTGTTGTTTTGTATTTTAGACTTCATGATAGAAAAATGTGTGTGCTGGGCCTATGTGCTCTTATTGATCTGGAGCAAATACCACAGGTTTTAAATCAAGTTTCAGGACAGATCCTGCCAGCTTTTATCCTTTTATTTAATGGATTAAAGAGAGCATATGCTTGCCATGCAGAGCACGAAAATGATAGTGATGATGATGATGAAGCTGAAGATGATGAGGAAACTGGTAAGAAAACTGAACTAGTACTGCTAAATTTCAATATCTTGTCTCCCCTCCATGTCAGTGGTTGTCTAAACTTGAAAGCATGGGGACAGCCTGTTCCCTCCTATAATTGTCCAAAGTCTTCTGCCTCCCCCGATAAAGCTTGTGCTGAGGCTTTGGTGCTCTTCTTAAACCTTTTTTTGGATTCAGTTGGCAGTTTTCCTGACTGGAGCAAAACAAACTTTTTTAAGGCTGAAATTCCTGGGTTGCTTCTCGCCAGGATTGTCTTAGTCCAGCGGTTTTTCTAGATATCCCCGATTTCTCAGCAGATATTGTTGTGACCTTTCTCCCTGTCATCTCTTTGAACTTTAAGTGAAGGGCAAAGAAGCTGTAGCTGGTCCTCTAGTTTCTCTACACTCCAGCTGTGCTATGGAGTGTCCCATCATCTGGTGCTTTTGAATGTGAATCTGAAACAGCACCTTCCTGTGTGATTTAGCATAATGTAATCTCCAGCTCATCAGCTATTTTCAGTCCATTTAATAATCATCTACAAACTATGATCGTTCCTCCTCCTCTTCGCATCTTGTCTTTGTCTTTGTACATGAAAGTAAAACTTTTACACAACTTTTGCCTGTCTTCACCTCTGTCACTTCCATCACTCTCCACTTCTCCCCATTGTTCCTGCCTGGACTTTTTAATATACTAAATTCCTTGGGGGTCAGAGCTGATGTCTTGCTTAAATTTCTGAAGTGCCATACCAAATTTGCCCCAACTGCTCTTATTTATAACTAGTTTCTTGTGGCAGCAAAGTATGCCTTTCCTCCTTCATGAGAAATAAGGAAAGGGCACTGAGGACAGTGCAACATGGGCAGAGGTGTAGAGAGGAATGGATGCTTTAGTGTGAAATCACGTTTTTATTGATTCTATCACTAATGTGCATAACGAAAAACCTGCTCAGCAGTTGGAGTCTGAAGGTAAAAATCTCATTGCTTTATATGTGAAACGATCCCCTTCTATGACATTTGCCTTACAGAGGAATTAGGGAGTGATGAAGATGATATTGATGAAGATGGACAAGAATATTTAGAGATTCTGGCAAAACAGGCAGGAGAAGATGGAGACGATGAGGATTGGGAAGAAGACGATGCCGAAGAGACTGCTCTGGAGGGCTATTCAACAATTATTGATGATGAAGACAACCCTGTTGACGAATATCAAATATTTAAAGCCATTTTTCAGAGTAAGAACTGTATTTTATGTGCTAGCTGATAATGATGTATTTAAAATAAAATTTTAATTTGTTCTGGGAAAATTAAGCACATAATGGATTGTCATTTGGTGACAAAATATCTTCTAAATTTAGTTTCCTCCTTATAGAAACCTGTGTGACTTCTTGGATGGGGAAAGGAAAGGTTCAAAGTATTTAAGGAGGGGAATTAGATGAACATTTTTGAGGTATTTTCACTACTGTTTAGAACACTTGTATCTGTTCCAAAAGTAATGATTTTAAGACTTCTTGTATTCTTAGTACTATCTCTTCCCAGCGGGAGTTCAATTCAAAATATAGGTTGGCTCCTTGATTAAAGTGGCTGTGAAAACAGATTTTGAATGATGGAATATTCTGAGATGAATTATCCTTTTTTTTTTTTTTTTCCTCTTTCTTCTTTGAAGCAATTCAGAATCGTAACCCCGTTTGGTACCAAGCTTTGACACGTGGTCTTAATGAAGAACAACGAAAACAGTTACAAGACATAGCAACTCTAGCAGATCAAAGGCGGGCAGCCCATGGTATGGTCTCATTAATATTTTTTACTCTTTAAATGTAGATCTGTTCAGAGTTTCACGCAACATGCATTATAGACAGACCGTACTCAAAAAAGCCTACAAGACATAGTGTGTGGGTTATACTGGGAAGCCTAAAGCAGAGATGATAATTACTGTGTTTTGAATGGTTCAGCAATAACTTATAGCTTAATGTTTTAGCTTTTGATAATGTAACACTATCAATTTATAGTTTGCTTAAAATTGGTTGCTGAACAGTGATCTCTCTCAAAACACATCAGAGGAGGTTCGGTCTTGCCTGCGAGGCCCTAGGCCAGGGTTCAGCAGCCTGCGGCTCAGGAGCCACGTGGCTTTTTAAGAGCCACTTGCAGCTCCAGAGGCTGCCACTGATTAAATTGAATTTAGTTTTTTTTTGTTTTTTTTGTTTAAGTGGCGACAGCTTCCGGAGCCGCTGAGCAGTCAGCTGCAGCAAGGAGCCCTGCAGAAGTCAGCCAACAGGGCAGGGGGCCCCAGAGGAGAAAGCTGGCAGGGCAGGGAGCTACCCACTGTGCACATGGGGGAGGCATGCAGGAGAGCTGGTGGGAGGGGCAGCTGAACCTGCCAGTGCCATGAAGAGGAGGCGGCAGCAGGGGAAGCAGCATGGGAAGAAGCATGGGTGAGGCAGCCGCAGCCATGAAGGAGAGCCAGCCTCGTGCTGTGAGGCAGGTTAAATCTGGAAATTGGGGGCAGGGGGAGGATGTTAGGGCTGAAGGGGTTAAACCTGGAGATGGGGGGTGGATTTGCGGGTGAAGTTTGGGGATGGGGGTAACAACTTTCTAACTGGCACAAATCATTGCATGCATACTGCCCTTAAAATAGGGGCTACAGTAAGTATGGTTTGACTCCCCCCCCCCATATATTTATTAAGGCCTGTCTTGTATTGAAGTATTGGTTTTGTAACTGAATTTGAAAAAATTGAGATTCTCGCTATTTTGGTTGCAGATCTGTGCTCTAGGCTCTTCTTTACTCTTACCTGTTTCTGTGCCACCAGTTATGCAAATAGAATAATGTTTCTATTCCCAGCATTGATGTGTTTGCATCTAAAGTTGTTTGGGAGCGTAAGCAGAACTTCCATGCCTTTACTCCCCACACATGGACCACTTGCCAAGTTCCTTCATTGTGTTTATCCCTGCCTCCCTGTTAGCCGGTGGCCAGGTAATGTGCGGTGAGGTACTCCCCTGGGTCCTAAGCAACCCAGTTTTTTACTGTTAGAGCAGGCAGCTCCTAGCACACTCACCCACGGCCAGGCTGTAGTAACCAGACGGTTAAAGTTCTTTTGTTGTGCCGGCTGTGTTGCAGTGACAAAAGGGTTAACAAAATAGTTAGGCTTGGATCTTAACTAGTTACAAGTTTATTAAAGCTACAGTTATAAGCGTGCGGTTACAAAAGGCTATTGTTTACTTCTTATATGCTAGCAAAGTACAGGTGTTAACAAGTTACGTTACAATCCAATACAAAGATATCAGTTATCATCTAACACAATGATATCTTGATAATAGTTACAGAGCTCTAATTCTTTAGCTGTGCACAAAAAAAGTCAGAGACCTAGCATGGGTGTATCTTACCCTCTCTGCGTCTCCTCGATACCAGCGTAGCCAAGCCGGATCGGTCACTCAATTCCGCGGAAAGACGAATACGAGGTTGGGCGTCCCCAGATGTGGACCTCGGGAGGCAATCACCTGACCCGACCAGCAGGTAGTTGGTTGAATGCACTCAGTTAGAGTTCTGCTGGACCCATCTTTTATACCCCTTTTGGGTTATGTATTCTCTTTCTTATCTATGGTGCCAGATCATACTGGTCTGTCTTTGTGACTCCAGTTTGTTACAAGGGCATTTCTACTTAGTTTGCACTTGTAAGACAAGAGATAAACAATTTAGGAGTACAGGACATTCTTTTGTGCGGGCGGGGCACGTCCCCTTCTGAGTGATTGTGTGTGTGCATCATATTGATCAATGCCAGCTGGGGTGATTTCTTGAGGGTTCACCCCCCCTCTCATGTTGACAGTCTGGCCTGTTAGCCTTCTAGCTGTACTTTCTGCTTCTCAGGGTCACGATAAGCCAGCATATCTGGGCCTCAATGAGGGCATCAAAGACTGTGCTGTCAGCAGCCATTTCCGTGCCCTGTGTGCTCCTCAGTGCGGGGGGGGCAACGAGCAAGCTGGCTTGTAAGGGGGAGACTCTGTCTGGCTACACTCCCCTATCACATTGGAGCAGGCAACATGAACAAGCTGCAGACCACCAGGTGCTCAAAATACAAGGAGACTCCTTCAGAAGCTGGAGCAGCAAAGCTCTGCCACAGTTGCTCTTCAATAGTGCAGTCTCCCTTGCTGCTGGGTGACAGGACTTGGTCTGTGTTGCTTGTTTGGGTTCATGGATATCCTCCACCACCGAGCAGCAGAGACGCTTTTAGAGTCACCTCTGTAACTATTCATCAGTCCTCTTCATCTCTTGGGACTCAGCAAGGTGCAATGTCACCTCCATGACCTTAGGGGGGCAATCCAGGCATTTTAAGGAAAAGAATGTCCCATTCCAGGTTCATTTCAAAGTGGATAATCAAGACACTAGGCGAAGAATCTAGTACTCTCCCTCTCCAGACTCTTTGACATATTTCTAGCTGCAATCATATTGGTAAGCAGCATTTCCAGAATCTTTGCTCTTGAAGAACATGTATCTTACTGTATTGTCCATGAGGACTGTGCAGTTGTGTACTCCTGAGCCTTGTAACCAAGGTTTACCGTTTCTACTTTGCTCCCCACATTTCCAGTGCCTTACAAGCAGTAAGTCTTCAGTTAGCTAATACAAAACCTCAATGCATGACATTAATAGTCTGGCACATTTTAAATATGAGCAGTGACCCAAATACCTTAGTACACATGTAGCCAACACATGGCCTGCGGGCCAGAATCCTGCCTGTGAAGCTTACAGTGGTGCCATTTTATCCAAGCTGGCCAAAGTGAAAGCTAGCTGTGAAGCACAGGACTGGCAATCTGCAGCTCCGGATGCTGCCACTGCTGACTACACCTCCTGCTCCGTGCCCTGCCTCACTGAAGTAATGGAATTCAATTTAATTGGTTTAAAGGCTGGCAGGAGGGATCTGACCATTAAACAAATTAAATGGAGTTCCATTATTTCAGTGCAGCAGGCAGGGAGCCACCCACGCTGCAAGTGGAGGAAGGGAGTAGGAGAGCTGGGGGTTGCTGCACAGAGGCAGCTGCAAAGGAGCAGCGGGTGGGGAAGCAGTGGCAAGGTGCAGAGGTCATCATCTGAGGTAGGTTAATCCTAGGGATTGGGTTAGGCCTGGGGCTGGAGTTGGGAACGTGTTTGGGCTATTTTGTGTTTGACCCGTGGAACATGTAAAAGTTTGCCATGTGGACCCTGATGACAAAAAGTTGGTCGCCCCTGATTTAGTAGCACTGACAGTCTGGAATGCATTATTTGTTTCCTTTCTTAAATGCCTGGGTATGAAAGCATGATCATCTGTAGCTAGGCAGATCAAGTTCTAGAGTCCACTGAGTATGGTCCATCGCAGCTTGTGTGTCTCTAAAGCTGCCTTGGTGGTTTTCGTTAACAGATTTATAAATACTAAGGTATCAACCATCATTCTTCAATACAAACATAACAGATTAAATTTATCGAGATTAGAGAAGAAAAATATTTTTCTTCTGTTTCTTTGTCCTTCCTCTAGTATGTCTGATTGGGCATAGGTCAAGAACCAGATTGGGGGGGGGGGGGCGGGGAAACTGTCTTTTTCCTGGACTGACCTCTCCCATTCTGCCTTATTTTCAAAGTTCTTCAGATATAGCTTCTGTGTCTTAAGTATAAAATCAAATAGGGTTAAATAGCAACATTCTGAATCAGACCAGTGGTAAGTCTAGTCAAGAATCCTGCTTGTTAGCAGCCAGTACCAGTTGCTGGAGAGAAAAGGTGCAACACTATACAAAACAATAGAATATTTTATCCATAGGGAAGGCTTCTCCTTAATCTTTATCAGAAGTTAATTTATGCTGTGAACCATGTTTTTAAATACATGGTGCTTTTAAGATCTCTGATTGGAACTACAGGATTGGGTCTACACCAGGCGTGTCCAACCCGTGGTCCACGGGCCGCATGCAGCCCTGGACAGCTAGTAATGCGGCCGCACAAGATCGTAAACTTTTAACATTCTTATGTGATTTTTAGCGATATTTTTCATGACTCGATTGCGTGGTACTCGAGCGTGGACTGCGTAGGTGACAATGGAACGCTGTGTAGGAGAGGGCGCAGCGCAGTGCTAACTTCGCCTCCCGCGCCCACCACACACAGTCAGTCGAATTGAAACCCGCGTGTGTCAGACGTTATATGCGCTTGTGCGACTTGGCGAGTAAAACGCAATGATTACTGATAATACGTGTGTGATAATATGATGTGTGTGTGCCTGTGAAGACAGGCGTTTATTGTTATTAACCCAGCAAACAAACGGTAAGTTTTTTTGCTGGGAAGCAGACATGTAAGTTTTCTTATTTAATTATTGCACTTGGGCTTGTTGTATTACTTCGTAAAATAATTTAATAAGTTAAAATAGTTTTTTAGCAGCTGTGGGTGGAGTAAGTACAAAAATGAATCAAATAGTTCTTTGCTCATGGTATTGATATAAGTACATATACAACATCGCTAATACTAGAAAAATAAATGGTTGCTTGCTTATTAATTTTTTTATCCGAGCATGGCTTCAACGTCGTGTCAAAAGAAAACAGAACCCAAAAAAAGGAAAATCGTGGATGAAGGAAGAGTGTTCAACGAAAAATGGACAGATTAATACTTTTTTGTCAAGATAAATAATAAGGCACTATGCTTAATACGTAGGGAAATCGTGTCAGTTTTCAAAGATTACAATTTGAAAAGACATATGTAAAACCATGCTGCCAAATTCGATGCATATCAAGGAATGTTCTTCTTCGAGTGTCCCCGTGGGTGCTCCACATTAGGTGTCGGGCTCGCCCGGCGCCGCAGATCGGATCTTCCAAGCAGTTTCTGCCGGACCGCGCATGCGCCGGTGCGCGCCACTCCCCCGCGCGCTCCCGGCCATGTGCGCGATCCGGTCCCCGCCAGTTCCTCTTAACCGCCATCGGCTGCAGACGGAATCCGAACTAGGCTAAGGCCAAGTAGCGTATTCAATGGCTTTAACTGTTTTTTCTTTAAAGTTTTCAAGTACTTAGGCTACTGCAAGTTAGCCGGTTGTTATTTTTCAAAAAAAAAAAACAAAAAAAAAAAACTACAAGCGGGACAGCTTCAATCCAGTCCCAGTAACAAGCGCCGGAGGCCAGGAGCATAGGGCCATCAGCCCTCCTCCTGCAGCAGGCCATCAGAAGGGGAAAACAGCACAGAGAAGGTGCTAAGTACCTGTTTAACAACTGAAAGACTCACCAACAATGTCCTCTTCAGGATTTAAAAAAATGTGAGTCCTGCCGAGAGGTGCTACCAGCGTCTGATGGGCACAGTCTATGCATAAGGTGCCTTGGGGAGTCCCATGTTGCACAGAAATGCTCCTTCTGTGCTAAATTAACAGCCAGAGCAAGGAGAGACAGGGAGATGCGGCTTGAAATGCTGCTTTTCGACAAGGCCCTCCAGCCAGACTTGCCGGAGCGGCCGCAGCAGGAGGGACCCTCCGGGGCCCATAAAAGGAAAGCTGCCTCCCTCACCCCATCAGCGCAAAAACGGAGGAAAGTCTCCCCAGCCCTATCCCTGCCGGCAACAATAGCGAGCGGGACGGGAGGAGCGAGCAGCCCCCAGCCGCAGCAACAGCTGATCGGCGGCGGCACGGAGAGCCACGTGGAAGCGGCTCAGCCTCCGATAATCAGCCTGCCGCCCCGCACCGCAGGCAGGGCGGCGGCTAAACAAGCGCCGGTACCGGCGGCACCGCAGGCAGCGGCACCGACCGCCGGGGAACCGGCGGTGCAGAGCGCGCAGGCACGCAGCCTGCAGGCACCGGAGGACACCGCACGTGCGGCACCGCCCTCGAGCGTGCCGAGCTCGGTGCGGACGGGGCCGGGATCCCCTGTACGTCAGGGGGCGGAGTTACCTCCTCAAGGGAGGGGGAAGGCTGCACACAAGAGGAGGCATTGCAGCCCCTCTCCGCACAGGGCTGTGGAGTTGCTTTCTCACAGCCCTCCGCTTATGTTGCAGACTCCAACCAGAAGGCAGGGGTCCCCCCTAGCCTACCCGAAGCCCCCTTCTCTATTTTTTGCAACCAGCCTCACCCTGGCTGGGACCACCTTCACCCTTCCTGGGGTTTGAACCGCTGGACTATTATGCAAAATCGCTCTCTCCAGCCCTCCCCCAGACGCAGAGGGTATGCACCAAGGGAGTGGTCTAGGTCACCTTCCCAAGAGCAGTGCCTATACTGCCATGGTCGCCCCTACCACGCGGGGCATAGACACCATCGGCTATCTACTAGGGAAAGATCCCCACAAACGATCTCGTACCCCCGAGGGCAATTGCGACCGGGGACAGAGACTCAAGCATCTCAGGGGGGACTGGTTATGGAACCCCGAGATTTTCCCTCGCAAACCTCTAGTGAGAGGGTGTACCATCACCAGCAGGAACCGGAAGGGTCCAGAGAGACGTACCCCAGCGGTTCCTCGCTCTCCTCCCCGGATGAGGCTACGGCCCCGGGGGACGTCCATCCTCCGGACGATCTCAAACAGTTCCAAGAGCTGTTTTACGAGGGTGGCCTTCACGCAAGGCATCCAGACAGCTAAGGTGCAAGAGAAACACCATAAGCTCCTCAAAAATCTGAGACCTCCGGCCTCCTCCAAAATAGCAATACCGCTTGATGACGCAATCTTGGAGTCTGCCACTATGATATGGCAGACTCCTGCGACTATTCCGCCTGTCCACAAGAGAGCGAAAAAAAAAAAACAAAAATAAAACTTCGTGCCGACAAAGGGCACGGAGTTCCTGTTCAGCCACCCACAACCAAATTCCTTGGTGGTGGAGTTGTCGCAACGTGGGGGAACAGACAAACATGCCAAAAAGCTAGAGCTGTTGGGCAGAAAGGTCTACTCCTCCTCCACTCTACTGTTGCGAATGGCAAATTACGCAGCGCATCTAGCGAACCATAATTTCGACAACCACATTAGGTTAACCTCCCTCATGGACTCGCTTCCAGAGGGCAAGAAACCAGTGCTCAAGGCCATCATGCAAGAAGGCTACGCGGCCTCGAGGACGGGAGTTCAGATCGCCCTGGATGTTGCGGACACAGCAGCACGCTCCACAGCTACGGCAGTGGTGATGCTAAGGGAGTCCTGGCTCCAGACTCCGGGTATACCGAGGGCCTGCAGACAGAGATAGTCGATCTTCCCTTCGACTCGCAGAAGCTGTTTGCTGAATTAACTGACTCGGTCCTTCATTCCAGTAAAGATTTAAGAGCCACACTTAGGACCCTGGGGATTTATACCCCTCCATACAGAAAGAAAAGTATTACCCTCAACAAAGATGGTACCAGTACCAGCCACGGCGTCCCCAGTACCACAGGGGTTACGAGCAAGGGCGACATCAACAGCACGAGCAGTACAGAACTCCCAGGCGTCGTTCCCAACACAGCCGTGCATCCTCGGGGCAGGGCCAAAGGCCACAAGTTTGACACACAGATCCAGGGCTGCGCCATCACTACCATCGCAAGGTCATCCGAAGCGGTTATTCCACCATCGCCTCCGACCATTCTATAACCAGTGGCAAAGGATCACCACAGACAAATGGGTGCTGGAGATCATAGCCACGGGGTACGCCATCCCCTTCCAGTCGCTCCCACTGCCATGACCTCCACCCAGGCCCCACCTCCAGGAGGCCTCCCACGTAGCGAGGCTCAAGCAGGAGGTAGACCATCTCATGCTCATAGGGGCAGTGGAAAAAGTGCCGGAGCAACTGCAAGGGAGAGGGTTCTACTCGAGGTACTTCCTCACGGGGAAAAAGACAGGAGGCGGGAGGTCCATCTTAGATTTTCGAGGCCTCAACCGGTACTTGCGCAAGCAACGCTTTCGGATGGTCATGATGGCCTCCATCCTTACGGCACTAGACGATGGAGATTGGTTCGCAGCCCTCGACTTATAATACACGTATTTTCACATAACTATTCATCCGGCTCACCTACGATTCCTCTGGTTTTTCATGGTAGGCAAAGAACATTTTCAATACAAGGTCCTACCGTTTGGCCTCTCCTTGGCCCCCAGAGTCTTCACCAAGCCCTTGGCAGTGGTGTCAGCCTACCTGCACAGACAGGGGGTATTTATATTCCAGTATCCGGATGATTGCCTACTCAAAGGGGCCTCGAAGGAGGAGGTACTACGCATGATATGCGTCACAGCAGGCACGTTCTCTTCGCTCGGCCTGGTTATCAATCTGGCAAAATCAAAGATAGACCCCACACAGGACATAGAGTTCGTAGGGGCACGCATAAATTCTATTACAGCGAGGGCGTATCTACCAGAGACTCGCTTTCGGGCCGTCGGCTCCCTCGTGCAAGTCTTCACCTTCAGCCCTACGGTGCTGGTTCTGACGTGCTTACAGCTGCGGGGCCACATGGCAGCAGCGACGTTCGTAGAACAGAACGCCAGGTTACACATGCGCAGCATGCAGCACTGGCTGGCGAGCGTATACAACCCGGCAGCACACACTGTTCACAGGGTGGCGTCGCCCACAACAGAGGTGCACAAATCCCTGCAATGGTGGGTAAACCCCGAGAACCTGCTAACAGGGGTACCCTTCCACCAACCACACACATTGGTTTTTCTTACTACAGATGCCTCCCTCATAGGGTGGGGAGCACACATGGGCGAAGAGGTGACGCAAGGGCTGTGGTCCTCCACGGAGCAGTCACTGCACACAAATATACTGGAGCTCAGAGCAGTGTTCAACGCCTGCAGACACTTTCGAGACCATATAAAAGGCAAAGTAGTCGGGATCAGTATAGACAATACCTCCACCATGTCTTATATAAATCGGCAAGGAGGAGCTCGGTCCCGTGCCTTATGTGCAGAAGCAGTCCGGTCGTGAAACTGCTGCATCGCCAACAATATAACCTTGAAAGCCTCGTACTTCCCAGGCGCTCACAATGTGAAGGCAGACCAGCTGAGCACGCGTTTCGCACTCACGCACGAGTGGCAGATCCGTCCCGATCTGCTGCAACCGATTTTTCACGCATGGGGTTTTTCCCCAGATAGACCTGTTTGCTACTCAGCACAACAAGAAGTGCCCACGATTCTGCTCCAGGGCAGGACTGGGACGGGGGTCCCTGAGGGACGCCTTCGCGATCTCATGGAGGGGCCCCCTGCTTTACGCTTTCCCTCCCACAGTGCTCATCCACAAAGTGTTGCAGAAAGCCAGGAGGGAAGGAGCCTGAATGATCCCGATAGTCCCAACGTGGGATCGACAGCAATGGTTCCCCCTACTCCTGCGCATGTCGGACCGGCCACCGATGCCCCTTCCGGTGGCGCCGGATCTGCTCACGCAAGCCCAGGGGTCCATAGTGCATCCGCACCCCCAAGGCCTGCGACTACAAACGTGGTTAATCCATGTCTCAGCTCCCTAGAGAGCACATGTACGGAGGAAGTGCAGCAAGTCCTAGAAAGTAGCAGGAGGACTTCCACCAGGAAGACCTACAAGCAGAAATGGACTCGCTTTACAGCATGGTGTTCTACCAAACAGCTAGCCCCCCTTTTCGGTGCCTATGGCTGTGATATTAGAGTATTTACTGGACCTCAAGAGAGGAGGACTCTCGCTATCCTCGTTTAAGATCCACCTTGCCACCTTTTTGGCATTCAGACACGGAGAGACAGGGCACATGGTGTTCGCCCATCCCATGGTTACCAGGTTCCTTAAAGGGCTGGTAAACATATACCCTCCTCGGAAACCGCTTCCACTTTCGTGGAACTTGGACCTGGTGCTTAATGCGAAAAGGGGACCACCGTTCGAGCCTTTGGCCACGGTTTCCCTCTGCCTCCTTATGATAAAGATGATCTTTCTTCTCGCAGGGTGAGCGAGCTTGCGGCAGTTATCGCAACGCCACCCTGCGCTGTTTTTTCCAAGGAGGCGGTAACCATACGGCTGCATCCAGCCTTTGTTCCTAAAGTTTCTTTCTGAGTTTCATACTAATGAACCTATTGTTTACCCTCGTTTTATCCAAAGCCTCATAACTCTAACAAAGAGGCGCGCCTACACCTCCTGGACGTGAGGAGGCGCTAGCTTTCTATATAGACAGGACCAAGTCCTTCCAGAGAACGGATAGACTCCTAGTCTCTATCGCTCCCAAATCAAAAGGAGAATGTCTCTCTTTGCAGAGAATCTCGAAGCACATCGTATCTTGCATAAAAATGTGCTACAAACTCAAAAAGACTCCTTTCCTGGCCATGCCCAGGGCTCATTCCACTAGGGCGGTGGCAGCATCAACAGCCCTTTTTCAAGGGCGTTGCGCTAAAAGACATTTGCAGAGTGGCGACCTGGTCATCCTGTGACACCTTCGCCAAACATTACGCCCTTCACAGGGTATTCGAAGAGGATACCCGTCTCTCGGCAGCGGTCCTCTCGGGGACAAGCTGCACATAATCCGATTACCCACCTCCTATCTTGGGTTACTGCTGGGTAGTCACCTAATGTGGAGCACCCACGGGGACACTCGAAGAAGAAAGACAGGTTACTCACCGTAGTAACGGTGGTTCTTCGAGATGTGTCCCCGTGGGTGCTCCACTACCCGCCCATCCTCCCTGCTCTGGATCTCTGTTAGTGTTTTTCAAGAGCACCCGAGGCGGTTGGTCAAGGAACTGGCGGGGACCGGATCGCGCACGTGGCCGGGAGTGCGCGGGGGAGTGGCGCGCACCGGCGCATGTGCGGTCCGGCAGAAACTGCTTGGAAGATCCGATCTGCGGCGCCGGGCGAGCCCGACACCTAATGTGGAGCACCCACGGGGACACATCTCGAAGAACCACCGTTACTACGGTGAGTAACCTTTCTTTTCGTAAAGAGAAAATAGCGGAACTGAAAAAAGTCTGTCATCTCAATTTTTTTTTTAAAAAATTACAACTCAAATAGACTCTGTTGTGAAAGCTAGTTATGTGGTAGCAAATCTGATTGCAAAAAAATCAAAACCATTTACTGATGGTAAGTTTATTAAGCAATGTATGGAAAGCGTAGCAGATATAATTTGTCCTGATAAAAAAACGGATTTTTCTAAAATCAGTTTGTCTTGCCAGACTATAGCCAGGTGAATTGAAGAAATAGGAAAATCTATCAAAAGAGATTTGGAGAGTAAAGCTGCTAATTTCAAATTTTATGCTTTGGCGGTAGATGAAAGTACTGATGCTACAGATACGGCTCAACTTGCCATTTTTATTAGGGGTATTGATAACGAATACAATCTCACTGAACAAGTGGCTTCTTTGGTGCCATTAAAAGACACAACTAAATCTCTTGATTTGTATGAATCAGTAAAAATTACATTAAAGCGATTTTCTTTAACCTTTGCCAACATATCTGGTATAGCTACTGATGGCGCCCCGGCTATGGTTGGTAAAAAAGAGGGACTTATAAAACTAATAGAAGATGGTGCAATTGCCGCTGGCAATTCACATTTGATGAAATATCACTGCATCGTACATCAAGAAAATTTATGCACAAAAGCTTTAAAAATGGATGATGTCATGCAAATTGTCATCAAAGCTGTGAATTTCATAAGATCCAGGGGATTGAATCATCGCCAATTCCAGGAGTTCCTTAAAAGTATGGATGCTGATTATGGGGACATGATTTACTTTTCTGAAGTAAGGTGGCTAAGTCGGGGTAAAATGTTGAAAAGATTTTATAATTTGCGAAATGAAATCAAGTCATTTATGGAATCAAAAGGAAAATTTGTGCCAGAATTTGAAGATGAAAAATGGCTCACAGATTTAGCATTTTTGGTGGATTTGACCGCTCATTTAAATGAGTTAAACGTGCGTCTTCAAGGTGAAAATCAACTTATCTGTGCTATGTTTCAAACCATAACAGTGTTCGAAATGAAACTTAAATTATGGCTAGCTCAAGTTATGGCAAATAATTTTATGTATTTTGATACGTTGGCTAAACACAGTCCTGTGAACAGTGAACAATATGCAGCCTCGCTTTCCGTTTTGATACAGGAATTTGATAATAGGTTTCAAGATTTTCGAAAAAATCATCAATTTTTTGGTATATTTGCGACTCCATTTTCAGTCGACATAAATACGTTACCTGCGAATTTTCAAATGGAATGTATAGAGTTGCAGTCAGACATTCAACTCAAAAAAATTTGATCATGTCTCTCTACTAGACTTTTATAAGTCCTATCTTCCCAGAGAAAAATATTCCTTGCTTCACAATCACACCTTATTCGTGTCATCGCTTTTTGGCAGTACGTACATTTGTGAACAACTTTTTTCAAGGATGAAGCACACGAAGAGTAAAATTAGGTCAAATTTTCTGACGAGCACCTTGAGAACTCACTAAGAATTGCAACCACTTCCATCGAACCAGACATTGATGGATTGGTTTCACAAAAACAAATTCAAATATCCCACTAGTTTTATTTTTATATTGCCGTCTTTCGTTTTAATGTTCCAATAAAAATAGTAAAAAAAAGGAAGTTTGTTATTTATATACGTTAACTATTATATATTTTATATGCGGCCCAGGCAAGCCAAAAGGTTGGACACCCATGGTCTACGCGGTAACCCTCTGTTGACAGAATAAGTCATTTGTCGACAAAAACAGCAGAGCATCTGCACAGTTAAAGCACTCTGTAGAGATTTTGTCAACAAAACTCAGCTCTTCAGGTGGCAGCATCATGCCTGTCCCTGAGCAGGCATAATAACTGCATCAACAGTATTCTGATGACAAAATTGCAGTGCAGACACTTGGGGCCCATTCTGTCAACAGAATAAGTCCTTTATGGTGCCAGCAGGCACCCTTCCCCCAGAGGCACAAGTCTTATCATCCTGCCTCTGGCTGCATTTAAAGGAGCCGGCATCTTCAGGCAGGAAGCTGGAGGCATGGCCACAGGCCTGCTGCACATGGCTGCAGACACACCCTAGCAGCCACTCCCTGCAAAAATAAAAAATGTCCCAGACAGCTGCAGAGTATCTTGGGCCCTCCGACAGCTCAGGCAATGGATCCCAAGGCCCTGGAAGGGGTGGCAGGAGGTGGGCCCCATCCTGGTCCAGCATGGATATCAGGGACCTGCTGGCTCTCTGGGCTGAAGAGGAGGTGATCCTGGACCCCACTGCAAAGCACAGAAATGCCCTGGGCTGCGCACGGATGGCTGAAACCCTGGTGGAGTGTGGCTGCCCTGTCTGTACCTTTGAGCAGGTGCAGGGTGAAGGTGAAAGAGCTCCACCAGGGCTACGTGCAGGTGCAGGACAGGCGGTGGAGGTCAGAGGCAGGGCCTGCCATCTGCCCCTATTACAGGGAGCTGGAACACCACTTAGGGGGCAAGGATGGGACCCCAGCACTGCCCCCATGGACAGCCCAGGGTGGACTCTAACCCACAGGTGCACACAGACCACATGCACATTCGGGAGGCCTTGCAGGGGTCCTTTGCCCACAGCCCCAGGACACCCTCTGGATGGGTCACTGTCCCACCACACCCCTATCCTATTTCCCCCCCCCTCCCCCCAACCATCATCCTTCCATGGGGTGGGTGCCAGGGGGTCCATGAAAAAAATAAAAGCAATAAAAATGATCTGCTTTTCATGGACCCCCTGCAATACCCTCATGGATCCCCATAGGTCCGCAGACCTGGGGTTGGGTTGGCTGTGTGCCATGTATTAATTTCCTAAATGAACAGCTTTTCACCCCTTTGCAGCAGTAGAGCAGCGCACAGGGCTTGTGGCACATACAAGGTTTCTGGTTCTCAGTGTTTCCTTGCTGTTCCGGAAGCAGTATTTGTCTGGGCTGAGTGCAGAAGAGACTTGGCTGACTTAAACCCTTGTACTTGAAGGGGAGCATAGATCACATACAGGTCTCCTCACTTTCACTGTTTCTGGAGACAAAACTCCTAGCTGATTCCAGGAGTGCCCAGTTGTCATCTTTCTCAGTAAATCTTCTCCGTGTTGTTTGAGGTCTTCCTCTTTTGTGTTTTCCTTGTGGGTTCCACGTGAGAGCTTGACGGACTATGCTGGATGATAGTTTTCTTAGTGTGTGGCCTAGCCACCCCCACTTTTTTCTCTTGATTTGAATGTCAAGTAGCTCTTGTTCTGTTCCAAAGCTGCTCATTTGTGACAAAGTTTTGCCATTTAGATATGAAGGATGTACTTCTAGGCATCTGTTAATGAAAGTCTGTAGCTGTGATTTGAAGACTTTTTTAGTATTCTAGGTCTTCCATCCATACAAGAGCACGCTCTTCACATTTGTGTCAAAGATCCGCTGTTCATCTTTGCAGAAAATTATTTGTGATCTCCATATGGGATGAAGAGTCTTGAATGTAGCTGTTGCTTTGCCTGTCCTGGCATTGATATCCTTGTCTGTACTTCTGTACCTGTCCATAATTTTAACTCCCCAAGTAGGAGAACTGCTCCACATCTTCCAGGTCATTCCATCCCAGTGTGATAGTGGTGGTGTTGGACTGATTAGTCCTTACTGTCTTCGTCTTCCCTTTGTTATGTAGTCCGGTTATTGAGGCAGTTTTGTCTAGCGTAGTGACCTTCTGTGCTTTCATGTTGGTGTGAAAGGATGGTGACATCATCAGCAAATCAATGTTGTCTTGCTCTTGGAAAAGTGTCCACTGAATGCCCCACTGTTGGCCATCTGTGGTCCTGCTCATAATCCAGTCCATTGTGACCAAGACCAGGAAGGTGACAATGGGCAAACTGGTTGCGCTCCTGAGTATGTCAAAAGATCTTGTCACAATACCATTGTAAGCAATTTGACATGTCGAGGGTTTGTACAGTGAATGGATCAACTTAGTTTTGGATGGGATGCCACAGTCTTGCAGCGGTTTCACAGGTGTCTCTCACCACTGTCAAAGGCTTTTTCAAAGGCTATGACGGTTATATGTAAAGGGGAAGTTCCACTCAAGCGACTGCGAGTTGCTGTATGGTCAGTACAACCTCTCTCGCTTCAGAAGCTGGCCTTTTCTACCTTGAGCTGTCTGTCAATTTCTGCCTTCATTTTCTCCAAGAGACCCCATTGAACGCTTTTCCTGGAACATGTAGTAACGTGATGCCCCTCCGGTTCTTGCATTCCTTCAGGCTTCTTTTCTTTGGAAACTTAATAAGGTAGCTATGTTTCCAGTCTTGTGGGATCCCTTCAGTGTTCCAGAGTTTCCTACATGTTGATTATGTGCCATGTTGACAGATATCTCACTACCTGCCTTGATTGCTTGTGTAGGGATTTTGTCTGGACCAGGTGCTTTTCCACTTCAGATGGGCAGTGGCTTTTGTGATATCTTCTTTGTAGATCTGCTGCTGTTAATTCGCAGAGGTATATTTTTGGTGGTAACTCTGGAGGTTCCATGGGGGCAGCATGGTTCAGAAGCTTTTCAAAGCGTTCCTTCCATCTACTCAGTTGCTCACTTGGGTTTGTAGCATACGCCCTTCCATATTCTATACTGGCTGATCCACTGTATGCCGTGACTCAGCTAGCTTTCAGGAGATGTCATACAGCTTTTTCACGTTTCTCCATCCTGCAGCTTGTTCCTCTTGTTGTGCAAGGGTTTTCCATAAAGTTTTTCTTGTCCTGTTTTACAGCCTTTTTAACTTCTCTGTTGGCTTCTGAATACATCCTCTGAGCTTCCACCTTGGCTACTTCTGTTTTGCTGTTGTTGACTGCTGCTTTTCTGTCCTTTTTATTCATTCACTTTTCTCAGAGTTTCTGCTGTGATCCATTCTGTATAACACCTTGTCCTCTTTCCCAGTGTTGTATTGCAAGTCTCTTTCCAGGCTGTGTTAATGTCTTCCCAAATTTGTTCCATGGTAGGATCTTCAGGGATAAGGTTTTCCAGAAGTATACCCATCTCTCGTTTAAACGAGGATTTTACTTACGAGTACTCGATAAAACAAGGCACATGTATACCCACCTATGTTCACTAAATGAGTGAACTTCCCCTACTAATATGAGCAAGCCTTGCGGGGTCCCTGGCTGGGAAGTGGGGAGACCTGCAGCCCTGCGGCTGGTTCCGTTCCAGCCGTGGGGTCCCGGGGCAGGGACGCGTGCCCCCCCCCAGCAGCCCCAAACTGCCCCCAGCCTTAAAGCCCCAAACTTGCCCCAGTTTTAGACCCCCCCCCAGGATCCCTAAACTACCCCCAGCCTTAGATTCTTCCATCGCAGCCCTAAACGGCCCCAGCCTTAGACGACCCTCCTGCTCCCGCAGCCTCTTAAGAACATAAGAATGGCCATACTGGGTCAGACCAAAGGTCCATCCAGCCCAGTATCCCGTCTGCCAACAGTGGCCAATGCCAGGTGCCCCAGAGAAGGAGAACAGAAGACAACGATCAAGTGATTTATCTCCTGCCATCCATCTCCTGCCCCTTGTACTGAAGGCTAGGGCACCATACTTTACCCCTGGCTAATAGCCATTTATGGACCTAACCTGCAAAAATTTATCAAGCTCTTTTTTAAACCCTAATAGAGTCCTGGCCTTCACAGCCTCCTCCGGCAAGGAGTTCCACAGGTTGACTGTGTGCTGTGTGAAGAAAAATTTCCTTTATTAGTTTTTGAACCTACTACCATCAATTTCATTTGGTGTCCCCTAGTTCTTGTATTATGGGAAAAGGTAAATAATTTTTCTATATTCACTTTCTCCACACCATTCATGATTTTTATATACCTCTATCATATCACCCCTCAATCGCCTCTTTTCCAGACGGAAAAGTCCCAGTCTCTCTAGCCTCTCCACATATGGGACCCGTTCAAAGCCCTAATCATCTTAGTCGCCCTTTTCTGTACCTTTTCTAATGCCAATATATCTTTTTTGAGGTGAGGAGACCACATCTGCACACAGTACTCAAGATGTGGGCGTACCATAGTTTTATATAGGGGAAGTATGATATCTTTTGTCTCTATTATCTGTCCCTTTTTTAATAATTCCTAACATCCTATTTGCTTTACTAACTGCCACTGCACACTGTGTGGATGTCTTCAGAGAACTATCCACTATAACTCCAAGATCCCTTTCCTGATCTGTCATAGCTAAATTTGACCCCATCATGTTGTACGTATAATTTGGGTTATTTTTTCCAATGTGCATTACCTTACACTTACCCACATTAAATTTCATTTGCCATTTTGCTGCCAATCACTCAGTTTGCTGAGATCTTTTTGTAGTTCTTCACAATCCCTTTTGGTTTTGACTGTCCTGAACAACTTGGTGTCATCTGCAAACTTTGCCACCTCACTGCTTACCCCATTTTCTAGATCATTGATGAACAAGTTGAACAGGATCGGCCCCAGGACTGACCCTGGGGAACACCACTAGTTACCCCCCTCCATTGTGAAAATTTACCATTTATTCCAACCCTTTGTTTTCTGTCTTTTAACCAATTCCCGATCCATGAAAGGATCTTTCCTCCTATCCCATGACTGCCTAATTTACATAAAAGCCTTTGGTGTGGGACCGTGTCAAAGGCTTTCTGGAAATCTAGGTATATTATGTCCACTGGGTGCCCCTTGTCCGCATGTTTATTAACCCTTCAAAGAATTCTAATAGATTAGTTAGACACGACTTCCCTCTGCAGAAACCATGCTGACTTTTGCCCAACAATTCGTGCTCTTCTACGTGCCTTGCAATTTTAGTCTTTACTATTGTTTCTACTAATTTGCCTTGGTACTGATGTTAGACTTATCGGTCTATAATTGCCAGGGTCTCCTCTGGAGCCTTTTTTAAATATTGGCGTTATATTGGCCGTCTTCCAGTCATGGGATACCTAAGCGGATTTAAAGGATATGTTACAAACCACTGTTAATAACTCTGCAATTTCACATTTGAGTTCTTTCAGAACCCTTGGATGAATACCGTCTGGTCCTGGAGACTTGTTACTATTCAGCTTATCAATTAACTCCAAAACTTCCTCTAATGTCACTTCAATCTGGGAGAGTTCCTCAGATTTGTCACCTAAAAAGGCTGGCTCAGATTTAGGAACCTCTGTAACATCCTCAGCCGTGAAGACTGAAGCAAAGAAATCATTTAATCGCTCCGCAATGGCACTGTCTTCTTTGATCGCTCCTTTTATATCTTCATTGTCCAAGGGCCCCACTGCTTCTTTAGCGGGCTTTCTGCTTCTAATGTATTTAAAAAATATTTTACTATCATTTTTTGAATTTTTGGCTAGCTGTTCCTCAAAATCTTTTTTGGCTTTTCTTACTACGTTATGACACTTAATTTGGGAGTGTTTGTGTTCCTTCCTATTTTCCTCACTAGGATTTGACTTCCACTTTTTAAAAGCTGCCTTTCTCTCTCACTGCCTTTTTAACATGGCTGTTAAGCCATGGTGGTTCTTGTTAGGTCTCGTACTGTGTTTTTTTTATTTGGGGTATACATTTAAGTTGGGCCTCTAGTATGGTGTCTTTAAACAGTTTCCATGCAGCTTCCAGGGATTTTAGTTTAGTTACTCTACCTTTTAGTTTGTTTAACTAGCTTCCTCATTTTAGTGTAATTCCCCTTTTTGAAATTAAATGCCAGGGTGTTTGACCGTTGCGGTGTTCTTCCCAACACAGGAATATTAAAAGTTGTTATATTGTGGTCACTATTTCCAAGCAGTCCAGTAACAGTTACCTCTTGGACCAGATCCTGCGTTCCAGTCAGGACTAGATCGAGAATTGACTCTCCCCTTGTGGGTTCCTGTACTAGCTGCTCCAAGAAGCAGTCATTTAAGGCATCAAGAAATACAATCTCTGAATCCCGTCCTGAGGTGACATGTACCCAATCAATATGGGGATAACTGAAATCTCCTATTATTACTGTGTTTTTTTATTGTGATAGCCTCTTTAATCTCCGTTATCATTTCAGCATCACTATCACTGTCCTGGTTAGGTGGTCGGTAATATATTCCTAATGCCATATTCATATTAGAGGAATGAATTGTTATCCATAATGATTCTACGGAACATTTTGATTCCTTTAGGATTTTTGCTTCATTGATTCTATATTATCCTTCACATATAGTACCACTCCGCCACCCGCACGACCTGTTCTGTTTTTCCGATATAATTTATATCCCGGTATGATAGTGTCCCACTGATTGTCCTCATTCCACCATGTTTCTGTGATGCCTATTATGTCAACTTCCTCCTTTGATATGAGGTACTCCAGTTCACCCATCTTATTAGATAGACTCCTAGCATTTATGTAAAAACACTTTAAAAAACTATCACTATTTATATGTCCGCCTTTCACAGACGCGTTGGATTTTTTTATATGCAATTGTTTCACATCTGATCTTGCCCATATATTATTTCCCACGTTCCCTATCTGACTAACTTCTAGGCATCCCTATCTATGGAGCCTCGTGTAAGAGAAGTCTCCGTCCGATCCAGGTGCTCCCATGCACCAATCGGCTTTCCCCCACCTCTTAGTTTAAAAACTGCTCTACGACCTTTTTATTGTTTAATGCCAGCAGTCTGGATCCACCTTGATTTAGGTGGAGCTCATCATTCCTGTATAGGCTCCCCCTACCCCAAAAGTGTCCCCAGTTCCTAATAAATCTAAACCCCTCTTCCCTACACCATCGTCTCATCCACGCATTGAGACTCTGAAGTTCTGCCTGTCTATCTGGCCCTGTGCGTGGAACTGGAAGCATTTCAGAGAATGCCGCCATAGATGTTCTGGATTTCAGTCTCCTTCCTAGCAACCTAAATTTGGCCTCCAGAACATCTCTTCTACCCTTCCCTCTGTCATTGGTACCGACATGTACCACGACCACCGGCTCCTCCCCAGCACTGCCCATAAGTCTGTCTAGATGCCTCGAGAGATCCGCAACCTTCGCACCAGGCAGGCAAGTCACCATACGGTTCTCCCGGTCATCACAAACCCAACTATCTATATTTCTAATGATCGAATCCCCCACTACTAAAACCTGCTTCTTCCTAACAGCTGGTGCTCCCTCCCCCGGAGAAGTATCCTCGGCACGAGAGGATACCATAGCACCCTCTGGAAGTAGGGTCCCAACTATGGGATGGTTTCCCTGTGCTCCCATTGACTGCTCTCCTTCCCTGAGTCTTTCGTCCTCCGTAACAGCATCAGTATTGTCAGATTGGAGGTGGGACAGCCCTACTATGTCCCGGAAAGTCTCATCAACAAACACCTCTGCCTTCCTTAGCTCCTCCAGTTCAGCCACCCTGGCCTCCAAAGCACGCACTCGGTCTCTGAGGGCCAGGAGCTCCTTGCATCGAGCACACACACGTGCCACCTGCCCACAGGGTGTAGGTAGTCATACATACTGCACTCGACACAATTAACAGTGGCTTCACTGTGGCTACTAGGCTGCGTGTCTCCTCCTGCTCCCAGCAGGTAACAGTTGGTAAAACTAATCAACTCCAGCATTAAGCTCTCAGCACCTAGGTGTAAAGTAATTGCTATCTGTGGTGATAGATAGCTGCCTGAGACAACAGTGTTAAACTGCAAATAGCTTCTTTAACTGCCACATGCAGCTCGGAACTGCAACCCTTAACAAATCTAATGGTGACCCATAGGCTGGGAATCCCTGCTCTACATACATACACTGCATACTGTTTCTGGTGCCACACTGTTCAAATACATCAGAAAAGTACCTAAACTCAACTGGTTTATGTCAAGTTACAAGCACTTGGAACAAATCAGAGACATTTACATTTATTTTAATGGGAATTTAGTGTCTCTCATGAGTTTTCACCTATGAGTAGAAATTTGGGAACCACTTGTGCCCATATAGTGAGGAGTGAGTGTACATATCTGTTGGACAGCTCCTCTTGGAAACAGGCTCTTCTCTCTGAATCCTTCAGCTGCTCCATGTTCAATCTCAATCCCTGCTTGATCACTTTTGTGGTGTACCTTTTGAGCTTGAACTTGAGTTTTATCATGATCAGGTGGTTGTCTGAACCTACATCCTGCTGATACATATGTGATCAGTCTGGTTTTCTGACCAGTGTAACCCAAGTGACAGTATGGATCGTTTTGTGTGGGAAAACACTGTTTATCACCAATCCATTGAAGGAACAAAGTCACTGAAGCACTCTCCATTTTCATTCATGTTATCTAGGCCGCCTTTTCCGGTGGTCTGTTTTCTTGCCTGTATTTATGCTTCTGATTTTTGCATTAAAGTCACCCATCAAATTCAAGATATCCTTCTTTGCTTTCCAGTTCACAGCACTTTGTAATTTCTCATAGAAGTCTATTTCACACTTCTTAGCTCCTTCATTGGTTGGTGCATAAGATTGTACAATCAGTACCTTCAGTACTTTGGTGTAGAATCTGGCTGTAATGATGCACGATGATACTGCTGTCCGCTCCATTAAAGCACCAGGCATAGCTGCCCGGATTGTGTCTGTCCTGTCTCTCACAAGCTCAAAACTGCAAGCTTTGTGCTGTTTTATCTGCACTGCAATCTGTGCTGCCTTCCCCACTTGATACATGGTCTGAACGTTTTATAATGTCACTGTCTTCATTCTAAATACCGTAAGGTGAATTTTAGGCAGCACTAAGGTCAGTATTATAACACCGTGGAAGGCTACTCAGTGTAGCATCAAGTTTGAATTTAGAAGTTTGCATTGAGGCTAGTTTGGAAATGCCATGTCCTTTAATAGACTTTATTAGCCTTCAGAGGTGTCCTGCACAGGGTGACAATCCATCCCCTTTTCGGTGGGAAAGTCCCGTCTATGGGATGCCAAAAAGGTGTCCCGACTTATTTTAAAAGAGACTCATTGTCCCGTATCTGCTGCTCAGGCACAGCTGCCTGCCGGAAAGCACGTACTGTGCATAAGTAGCTGCTCTCCAACAGAGGGAGCTAGCAGATTAGCTGGGGGAGGTGGAGGGCCGTAGCTGCTTTGTCTTTGCTGCTTTCCCGAGCCTCAGAGAAGGGATGGAGAAACTCTTATCACTACAGCTCACTTGGCTGCTTCAAAAACCAGGCACCTCCTGGAGCATAACAGAGCTAAGGAATAAAAATATTTGGAAGGGGAGAACCTCTGTGAGGGCCCCCACCTCCCTGAGGAGCCTATGACTGCTAGGGCAGCCCCCCAGCACTCAGCGTGTAGCCAGGAGTAGAATCTGTCCCCATCTCTTTATCCCGGGGGCAGGGCAGAACTCTGTTCCCAGGCACAGCTGGTGCCCCATTAATGCCAGCAAGCCTGCATAGGTCTCAAGGATGCTAGGATCGGGGCCCAGTTTAGGGGCATCTCCAAGCAATTGTGGCAGCTGCCAAACTCGGCCCCCTTCAAAGCTGTTTTGGAGTGAGGACATGCCAAGGGGACTTTGTCCAGACAAGCATGTTGTGTCCTGGACTAGGAAAATGAGAGCCAGGCAGCTGTCGGTGCTGAGTGAGGGAGGTTCTGATGGGGGCACGAGGGCCCTGCCCATGGTTACCTAGATCTCCACAGCTAACTGACCACAAGCGCGTTCACAACAACCCTACAGAATGTTTAACGAGGGGTCCCTTCTGCTGACCACAGCCTCCTCCAATTTCACCCACCCTCCAGGGCTGGGAGCATCTCCGGTCAACGGTTCAGTGGCAACAGTCCTTAATGGTGTGGTGTCTACAAGGGAGAAGTTAATGCAAGGTGAGACAGTCGGTAGGCTTCAGACCACCTCACTCTGCTCATGGCCTTGTTCTTCCAGCAGCAGAAAGCCAGCTGAGGAACAAAGGAGCAACTTGTCCATTAAAAAGACTGTTGTTTTGAACGTTTGTACAATATCTATCTGACTTCCATTGAACTCCTGGAGTGCAAGTCTGCTGTTCGTTGTCATCTCTCTCCCTACCCCACACCCCCATCCCATATATGGCCTTGGGAGATTTTGTCACCCTAGTCCTGTGTGTATCCCACAGTGCCCCAGAGCTGTCCACTGTTGCCACTTCCATCTCTGCTGCTCTCCATCTGCGCAGCAATTAGGTAGCAGGAAGCCTGCATATTTGAATTTGGCACCAGAAAGCCCATGGCTGTGAGGTCATGCTTGTGTGAGAGGCGGAGAAACTTTTCTTTCTTTGCTATTAGTGCAGTGAGTGCATCTACCCATTAAAAATAGCCCCAAAATGGAGTTCACGGTTCTGTCTCTACCTCTACAAGCTGAGCACTTGGATTTTTTTTTCAGCGCTGATATCAGCCCTGTCCCACCACATCACATGGCAGCTAAGCTGTTCGTGGGGTGGGGTAGGGTAGGGTAGGGTGGTGGTGGTGTGCTTGTGTGAGAGGCCAAGAAACTCACCCCCCCCCCCCCCCCCACACACACACAGGTGCCATGCAGTCGGGGTCTTTCCTGTGCCCAGTCACATCATATGGCTATCCCCTGACCCAATAAAATTACGTGCCTGCTGTTCAGTGCAGACGATGCTGCCAGGCAGCACCATGTCCTGGCTTGAACGCAGTGAGGGCTCCAACGGTGGGAAAGATTTTGGGGGGCTTGCTGCCACCGGGGGGGAAGTCTCCCCCCCCAGAAGCCAAGATTTTTCAGAGGCCTGCTCCTCTCCCTCCCATCTCCGTCCTAAGCAACAGTGAAGGGGCCATCTTAACCAGCCCTTCATCTCTAATGCCCTCAACCTTCTCCCGCATGAGATGAGGGTCACCAGCCCCCTAACAATCAGGGCTGGCCCCGCACATGAGGAACACCACTTGTTGAAATTTGGCAAGCCCTGTCCCCCATGTTGGATAACTGTGTAGTGTGAACCCAAAAATCTTTTCCCTAACATTTTGTATCCTTCCCTTCTTCAAGCTTTGGCCCCCCCTTAACACATGGAAAAGTGGCTGATGGGCCAGTTGAAAAGACACAAACCCCTGCTGCTTTTTGTAAAATCTTTGATAATTCAATTATAAAAAGCAATTCAGTTATAGAAGCAAGAGATTTCAGTTAATTTGATGATCTTTGTTGATGCCCTAGTTTTTCTTCTTTCCTTCTGGAAAAATGGACATTTGCTTTCCGTGGGTGGTGAATGAGGGCATTGCAATGTGGGAAGATGACATCACTTACCCACAACCACTTGCAGGGCATTTTTTTCCAATGCTGTACCAGTGAAAATACCCAGAGTGCTACAAGGCTGAGGGAACTGTGGGATATGTTCCCACAATGCATTGCTGCAGCAGTCGATGTTTAGTGATTGAGTGTGGTAGCAATAACTTTGTGGGGAGGTGAGGATACTCAATTCAAGTTTATAAAACCCAGCATTACAAAATCAATTTTAACAAATTTGATTTTTATCTCATAATATAAATGTGGCCACAGAGTAACTAATCAGGCAACAAATGTTACATGCAAAGTTGGAGACAGTGTATCCTGATGGCCTCTGCAATACCATAGTTGCAGGAGAGATGGACAGAAGTGTATGATGTGCCTTTGATCTATACCACATCTTAATTAGTGTGTGCATTTTAACTTGTGAAAAAACATACCAAAGTTACATACATTTTTAAAACACATGGAAACGCTATGACCAGTCAACAGGGATAGAGTTCAGATGTAACCGCTGGTCCCTTCAAGAAGAGGATAAGAAACATGGAAACTGGTGGTAGAAGGAAAGATAGCTGAGACTGAGAAATAGAACTGGATGAAAGGAATGTAGAGAGGATGTTGAATAATTTAACTGCTTTTTGTTTTTTCTCATTTGCACTGAGTTATGCAGGGGAGTAACTTTAACTGGAAGCAAAAAGTCTATGTACCCACATGTGCATAGAGAACTTTCGCCTCCTGGTGGTTCCCTTAGCTGAATTATTCATTGAAATTCAAATGGCTTTTATTTAGTACAACTGCATTCTTTTTAGAGACCTGGTTCCTCGACCTTGTTGAACAGAAATCATTAGAAGTTCAGTAGCATTATAATTGTTGAATTTTTAATGTCCATATATTTGAATCCTAGTAAAATCTATTGCCGAGATTTTCAAAAGTGATTAGCAATTTCTGGGTATTCAGTGTAGACATCTTAAAAGAGCCTGTTTTTTTAGAGTTGCTCAATGTTTTTAGGTGTCTCAGGTTGAGCCCCAAAATTTGAGACATTCACAAACACTAGCTAATCACATACCACAATTGTGAGACTTACATTTTACTAAAATATTTTTGTCTTTCAGAATCCAAAATGATTGAAAAACATGGAGGATACAAATTCAATGCTCCGGTTGTGCCAAGTTCATTCAATTTTGGAGGCCCAGCCTCGGGAATGAATTAAATTACCATTTTCCCTGCTACTGTGTGATTGTAGTGAAAAGCTTGTGTTCCTCCCAATAGTGGTTCCAGAACTGGTTCATGTTATCTACAACTCACTCTAAACAAATTGATAAATAGATTGGACGAAATAAAAACCCAGAAAGTGGGACCTGATCATGCAACCTATACTGGAAAGCAAACCAGAGGTTTTTTTGAAGATAGGAAGAACCTGACTTTTAAGCTTCAGAAGACACGCTGTGGAAACCTGAAATCAAGAGGGGATGTTACGAAGGCAGCTTTTCTTTTTCTGAGGAAAAAAATAGGCAAGGGCTGCAGGACTATTTAAAATGTCTCATTTACAGTAAAATCTAGAAGGCTGATATAATTTTTACACTTGTGGCAGTCTGAATATTTGCCGAAGTTCCTTCCCTGTTCCTACTCTCTATTGGGTGTTTATTCTTTTAATGTAAATAAGATAAGGTAATCGGATAGCCTTACTTAATCTTCATCATTTCCATTTATCAAGATTGTTCATATGTAGAATACTGGACACTTATTGTAGCACTACATAACTGGTAAATCTGTAAATGAATTAGCACTTTCATATTGAAACAAGCCTGCTAGCCTATGTACAAAAATAGCAAAATGTTTGCTGTTTATAAAAAAGGGATGTAATGGGGAAAATAATTTCAAGTTATTAATTTAAAATGATCTAGCAGTTTTGTACCTGGTGACTTTGTGGTGCAGTCACCTCTGGTTGTGACTTGAATTCGGTTGTGTAAAAAAGGGGTTAGTAATATTTCATTGCTGCTAAAAAAAGAAAAAAAAAAAAAAAAAAAGAGAGAGAGAAAAAAGGCAACACCCTCTGTGTCCTTTGTTTTTCTTAAAGCTCTCAATGTACAAGTGGAAATTTGAGACAAATCTTAATGTAAGAACTGAGAAACATTATCTTCTCTGAAGCATGTAAATTGGACGTGAAATTCTGCTCTTAAAGAGTTGATTGAAGTGTGTGGATGAAACATCTATATATGCAATCTATTAAAAATTTAATTCGGCTAACTTGGGCTTGATTTATGATTGCAGTTTATTCCTAATTTTTGTAAAAATAATTCATCCTGGTATTTTCCAGCAACTGGTAGTGGCTTTGGCCACTACATTTCCTTCCCTGTTTTTGCACTCATGGCATTAATATATGCTCTTGTTTGCTTGATCCAGATGGGATGTTTGAGGTTTCACCAAGCTTTCACTTTTGAAGCCATAATTTTACCCTTCCTCTCCAGCACCTCCAGCTGTTACAGTACCTCATATTTTAGCAAGATGGGCAAAATAAAGTTCCCACTGGGACCACTGTCAAAACCACTCTATCTACAAGCCAGCAGGTAAGACGCTGTGAATGGGCTGGTTTATTTCCCCCCACCCACCCCCACTTTTTCTTTCAAAATCTAAATTAATAGTTTGATCCTTTTTTGAGATCATTGGCGTCAAATCTTTTAAAGCAAGCTTTTTTTTTTGGCTGTTTTAATATAAAATGTCACCTGCGGTTACAACTTATATTGAACAAGCTACCTTAATTTAAATGTAAGCTTCCAAAATTTAATGCAGGTTAAAATGAACTGAGTTTATATCTGTAAAAATAAAACTGAAATGCACACACATATATATATATATTATGATATTCAAAATGCAGTCTTCAGAAAATTGGCTTGTGTGGTGTGTTTATTTTTAAATCAACAGTAACTGGTATACAGAAGTTGGATTTTCACTGAGTCTGACCAGTCATAGTTACTACCTTTTGGCTTGTCACACAACTATTACAACTGTTCTCAGCAGGGATAATGAATATTTCACTTACACCTTCATTTTGGCTTGCGTTTGTCACCCAGACCTCCTTTCTATATGCACAAACTGTTTCGAAAGGTAAAGCCTAATCCAAGGCTATGGTGAAATAGCATTTAAGGGGGTATGTTTAAGAAGTTTGTGGAATGAAGGAGTAGGAAAGAATAGAAATGGCACCTGGTGTAAAAGACCCTAATTTTAGCTTTCAGCCTGGGTATTGAATATAGAAGTTTGGTATAATGGTCCTTTTATCACTTGCTGATTCCTAAAAAGTTGAATAAATATATATTTAAAGTAAAACTTGAAAAATGTCCTATTGGCCAGTTATGACCATGCCAATTACACTAAATTATAAGACCTGATACAGGATCTCCCCAATAACAATCGACCGCTCCTCCAGTCCATTATAAAGGAGGGTTTATCAATAGCCAAAACAGCTCTCCAGGCAGCTATGGATATCACAGTCACCGAAGCTACAGCCACAGCCATAATACTGCCGAGTGCTGCATAGCTATAGTCATCAGGGATCTCAAGGGAGCTACAAAAAAAGGTGAAAGATCTCCCCATTGACAGGAAACAACTTTTTGCTGATGCAGACCAGAGCCTACATTCTATAAAGAATTCTTGAACTACACACTGTACTTCAGGGATGTATAATCCACCCAATAAGAAACGCAAATATACTTCATATTACAGGCATAGTTATACTCTCTGTAGCCGATACAGACAACAACAGAGGCCATATGATATTGATAACACAACAGAACCACTCCTTGTGTGAGCAATGCTATCTTTCACAAACAGCGAATTTTTTGAGGTTTTGGTCAGGGGTCTGAGTGACCACCCCAGAGTTCCAGTGCATTCCAAGGCTACCTTTCATTGTTGCCTGAGACCTTTTTATCAACTATAGACCCAAATCACTACAGAGAAATGGGTCCTCGAAATTTTCAGATTGGATTATGCTGTGCCCTTCATATCTTTGCACCCTACCCCATCCCTTTTCAGTGACCCCTTTCGTCAGCCTCTGTTACAATTGGAGGTGCAAAAATTGCTCACCCTCGGGGTTGTAGCACCCATCCCCAAAGAACACCAGGGCAGCGGGTTCTACTCCAACTATTTCCTCACAGCCGAAAAGACGGGGATGGAGACCAATCTTAGATCTCAGGAAACCGAACAGGTTTATTTGCAACACAAAATTCAGAATGGTGACCTTGGCAATCATCATACCAGCATTGGACAAATGTGCTGCCTACAACATTGATTCGTGCAATTACGTATCAACATAGCACAATGTGGATAAGTGCCTCATGCTTCCCCTACGAGTATCCCACTCTCTTGAACAGTGGACACTTCCAGCCAATCTGCTCGCTGCTATACCCTTCCACCAATCGGATCCTTCAGCGACTAACAGCTGCATCACGACTGGGCTGGCATGGGGCCCATGATGGTGCAACATCAATAAAGGGAATGTAGACCCAACAAGAGAGACATTTTCACATCAGTATTCTAGAACTCAGGGCCTGCACCCACTTCTTTCCCCTGATAGAAGGCAGAACTATCAGTGTCCTCATGGACAACACACCATCTATGTTCTATGGCAATCAGTAGGGCTATGTCTACACTAGCCCAAAACTTCAAAATGGCCATTTTGAAGTTTATTAATGAAGCGTGGAAATACATATTCAGCGCCTCATTAGAATGCCAGCAGCTGCAGCACTTCGAAATTGACATGGCTCACTGCCGCGCAGCTTGTCCATATGGGGCTCCTTTTCGAAAGCACCCCACTAACTTTGAAATCCCCTTATTCCTAACAGCAGATAGGAATAAGGGGGTTTCGAAGTTGCCGGGCTCCTTTCAAAAAGCAGCCCCATATGGACGAGCCACGCAGCAGCGAGTCATGTCAATTTTGAAGAGCTGTGGCTTCCGGCATTCTAATGAGGTGCTGAATATGTATTTAAGCACTTCATGAGTAAGCTTCGAAATGGCCATTTGCATGGCCATTTTGAAGTTTTGGGCTAGTGTAGACACAGCCTAGAGGTGTGCCTGATCACACTCTGTGCTGAAGCTCTCAAATTCTGGAACTGGTGCATCCAGAACTGTAAACTAAGTAGAAATACTTCATTACACTATCCAAGTATTTTTTCAGCATTTGTACTTTATTCAAATAATTTGTTTGCATAGAACTTGTACGAAAGTATTTTTTCCAAAAATACTGTACTTTCTCCTCAGCTACCATTTTTGAAAATAGTTACTCACTACTTTCACCACCCCACAAGCCAGTATTCTAATTAGCTAAAGCACAGGTGCACATGCACATTTAATCATCATGCAGTGACAATTTTTTAAAAAACCAACAAACACGATGACCCTGCCAAAGAAGAACCTTTCTGCTAGCCTTTTAATAGCTGCATCAACACCTTTTCATTCAAAAACAGTATCTGTGCAGTGTCTACCATCCTTAGCGTCCAAGACTGTTGCCCATGGCAGTGTGCTAAGGAGGGTGCATATGAAAAGTCTCATCTGACTTTACCTGCAGGTGAGCCACCTAGGTAGGAGGGGAAATCCAGGAGGGAGGACAAAAGCTGCAGCACTTACTCTGTCTCACGTAATTCCTCTGCTCTGGTGGGTGGCCAGGGCAAGGGCTCCCCATCTCCCTGGGAGAGAGGGTCCCTTGTAGAAGCCCTATGGGAAGAGGGTGGGGCAGGCTGTGCTGGAAGATGCTCAGGGTGGGTGGCTGAGGTTGCTGGGGGTTGAAGTGTGTGTGTGTTCTCTCTGTTCTGGCTGGCTGGGGTTTGGAGGGTGTAAAAGGAGGGTATTTGTGTGGCTTCCATCTGTGCGCTGGCTGGCTGGGATTTGGAGTAACCCTGTTATCTGGGTGTGTGTTAGTGTAGAGTAGGTCTGGGTTCACCCTCACCCCCTTTTCCTCCTAAGCTCCATGGGGGGACTGAGATACAACCTGGGAATTGGGGTATGACACTTGAGTTTTGAGGTGGGAACCTTTTAATTGTGCCCCTCCCCTACCAGCAGCTGGTTCTGTCTTCCTATTTGCCTGGCTGGCTTAGAAGTTTTGCTCACTTTTTTGGGGTGGGTGAGGGTTGCTGCTGCTGCTCCTTCCCCAGTGTGTGAAGCGGGTGGGTGCAGAAGTGACAACTGTTACTGAAATCAGCTCTGCCGGGAGTCCCCTAGGGAAATGAGTCTCAGTGGGTGATGTCTGGCTGGATGGCTGAAACACGCTTACCTTTCAGTCACACCCTCAGGTTTTCTTTATGTTCTTGCTACAAGTTGTACTTCTCAGTATGCTGAAATTCCTTAGATGGGGTGGGGGGGGTGCTACTTAAGGTCCCCTGACCTGAGAAATTTTTGAGCACAATGTTATTCTTGCATCAAGATTAGGAATAACGAGTTTTCTTTGTTCCCATCTTAACCTGCAAACCCTCTTCATTCTCTGGAAGGATGAGGTGTGAGTGTTGTGACTTGCAGTTTCAATGAGGTACTTAATCCAGAGGAATTTAGTGGGAATATAAACTCTGCCCCATCCCCCCACCCGCTCTGGAGTGTTTCACCCTTGCTGTTTTGGCTCATATACAGGCTTGCTGGAATGCACTTTTTATTTTTTATAACTTTGTGTAATATGTTTTAAGCTTTTGTAGTTTTATAATGTTCAAAATTGTGGGAAATTATGGAGGGATGGCTGATAATTTCTAATGACATGAATAAAGCTGTTAAAACACAGACAAGGTGGATGGGGTAATATCATTTTATTTTGAGACAGCTTTGGTTGGTGAGAGATGAACCCTTTTGAACTTCACAGACCAGAAGAGCTCTGAGGAGTTCCAAAGGTTGTCTTTCTCACCAACCATACTTGGTCCAATTAAAGATATTACTTTGTGGTTCTCATCCAGGCACCAATATGGCTACAATCAAATATCAAAAGCTCAGTGAGGGGGAGGGATAGTTCAGTGGTTTGAGCATTGGCCTCCTAAACCCAGCATTATGAGCTCAGTCCTTGAGGAGGCCATTTAGGAGTCTAGGGCAAATAAATTAAAAAAAAGGGAAAAAAATCTCTGGGATGGTGCTGGGTCCTGCCAAGACGGCAGGGGACTGGACTCAAAGACCTCTCAAGGTCCCTTCTAGCTCTATGGGATGTGTATCTCCACTGTATGATATGTTGATATACAAAATAAATACCCTAATACCAGACATGATTTGTTGATTCAGCTATTCATTCACTCCTCCATTTGTTACAAGCCCAGTTCAGAAATTTATTATCATTTAATTTTAACTCTAACCAGTTGTCAAGCTGCATTTTTCTTGCTTTCCCTTATCTATAGATAATTTAATTATTACTGATGGAAATAGTTAGGATTTCTGTGTACTGTGAAATCAGCTAATTACTAAATTATCTGGACCCACCCTCCCCAAACTGTAGAGATTTCAGGTGCCTAAGTATCCCCTGGAAGTTGCCTTCCCAGCCCCACCACACTTTGAAATGGCACCACCGGTGAATGAGGAGTGGTGAGAGGGCTGCAGGAGAGCCAGGGACAAGATGCAGCCTCTGTCCGACAGCTTGGTGCTCACCATGAGCTACAGGCCAAGCACAAGGCCTAAGGGGCAGGTGCGGCTGCACCAAGGGAGCTGCCAGAGCTGCTTCATAGCATCCCAAACTGCGGTGGTAGAACTCACTGAAGGGCGAGTGGCCCCCTCTAGTATTTTTACCCACTGTTTCATTTCACAATCTGTTGCTGCTCAGAAACAGCAGCTGCCTTCTGTGTGTCACATCTGGGGATGGGGAATATTTAATTCAGGGGTTGGGAACTTTTCTTGGGTCAGGGGCCACAGTACAGGGTTACATACAAGTGAGAACCAAAAACCAAAACAAAGACCAAGAACCCTCCCTGATGTGGACCCCAGCTGAGAAGAAGAAATACGTTCTCCTCGCACATTCCCCTTGGAGGGCCCAGGCTAGTAGATTTTGTGAGTTCTGGCCCCTTGAGGGGATGGCAGGAGGTTGGAGCTCCAGCATGGGCTCCTCAATACTGGGGGAAGCCCTGAGCTTTGGGGTGGGGGCAGATCTAGGCAAGCCAGGGGCTGCATCCAGCCACCCAGGCCTTAGGTTCCCCACCTGTGATTTAAGCTAGAATAATCCATTCCCCATGTAGCTCTTAAAGGAAGAGCTTGGCCAAAGAGGACTTTGACAACTCCCTTTTGCAAGGGGGATTGATAATAGCCCTGTACTCAGAGGAGCAAGGGACTGAGCAGCCTCCACGGGAAATGGGGGGTGGGCAGTGACACCAAAATGCAAGTTTGCCCAGGGCACCGTTTTCCCTAAGGCTTGACTGATAATTTTGAAAATCGACTGCTTCTTCTTCGAGTGGTCCCCGTGAGTGCTCCACAGTAGGTGTCGGGCTCGCCCCGGCGCTGCAGCTCGGAAAATCTTCAGCAGTCTCCGTCGGGTCGCACATGCACTGATGTGCGTCGGCTCTTCGCGCGCTTACGGTCACGTGTGCGATCCGGTCCCCGCCAGTTCCTTCTCAACCGCCAACGGCTGCAGACGGAATCCTCTCCGGCTCCAACGCCCGAGACAGATAAATCCTTATTTTTTCTAGTGTTAATAGTTTTAACAGTTATAGTTAGCAGTTCTATAGTTATTATAGTTAATCTCTCTGTTAAAGTTGTTTAAAACCTAAAGACTATCTTAGAACAGCAGCGGCCGCCTCTGGGCGGGCCTGCCGCGTTTGTTGTCAGCCTTCAAAGGCCAACGGTTGTTTAACATCAACTAATAGACTGTTAAGTGCGCTATTAGCACATAAAGGACTCAGAGTTAAGTTTTAACAATGCCATCCCCCGGCTTTTAGAAGTGTGAATCTTGCCGGGAGGCCATGCCTGCTTCGGATGGCCATAGCAAATGCATACGGTGCCTCGGGGAGACACACGTTCCTCAGAAGTGCTCCCATTGTTCTAAGTTGACTAATAGAGCTAGAAAAGACAGAGAAATGAGGCTGAAGATGCTGTTAGTTGACAAAGCACTTCAGCCTGCCGCATCGGAGACAGTGCATGCGGAAGGCTCTTCAGGAGCGCACAAGAGGAAGGCTGCCTCTTTGACCTCCTCTGCCCAGAAGAAAAGAAGAGCCTCACCTACTCGATCCCTACCCCTGACTGTTGGGAGTGGGACGAGTGTAACAAAGGGCCCGCGCACGCTGGCTTCCTCTACTGGTAAAGCCGCGGCGCATGCAACAACTCAAGGCCCTGCAGCGACTGGGGAGTCGGCACCGAGAGCCGTGCGGGCACTAATCAGCTTGGCACCGGCTACTGCGGCACCGATCGGGACTTCCCCAGAGGTACCGCAGACGGCGGCTCCGAACACATCGGCACCGAGGACGACGGCACCTGGATCGCCGGCACCGGCGACGACGGCACCGACAGTAGTGGCACAGACAACAGTGGCACCGGGAAATCAGCATGACACCTGCTCCGGTACCAAGTTCACCAATAGGGCCACCCAAGAGGGTAAAGGCTAAAACAAAGACCAGGCACCAGAGCCCCTCTCCTGAGGGAATTGCACTGCCTCTATCACCGCGATCACCACCAGAGATTCGACAGGCAGCAACACCTTCAGCCTGCCACAGACGTCCTTCTCCTTTCCTTCGGAGCCCATCACAGGTATCTGCACGCTTTTCTCCAGCATCTAGCAGAGATCCCTACGAGTCTTCTCACAGAGGCTCTCCTCGCACGTCAGTATCATCTCGGAGGTCTCGGCATTCCAGGCACCACCCTTACATCCTTGGGTCATGGTCCAGGTCTCCATCGCCAGGCTCCTGTCCCTGTTGCTACGACCGCCATCATTATGCGGGGTGTCATCATAGGAGTTCAACGTCTCACTATGGATCCCCGTCAACTACTCCTCAACGCCAAGGTGTTCTGCTTCCACCTGGGGGAACACCACGGCTGCCCCAATCAGAGGCTGGGTCTAAGGACACTGAACCCCACCTCGAAATTCCACAAAGACAATCACAGCAATACAGCCAGGATCCAGAGGAATTGGAGGAGAGATACCATAGTGACGCCTCCTCATCCTCGCCAGACGAGGCCATGGTCCTAGGAGACATTTCTCCCCCAGATGACCTGAAACAGTTCCAGGAGCTGTTCAAACGGGTAGCTCAATCCCAAGATATTCAAGTGGCGGAGGTGCAGGAGAAACACCACAGACTCGTTAAAAACCTCGGGCCTCCATCTTCTTCTAAAATTTCTATTCCCTTGGACGATGCAATCATGGAGGCAGCCACTAATATGTGGCAGACCCCAGCATCCGCTCCGCCTACCAACAAAAGGGCGGACAAAAAGTACACCTACTGTGGAGCACCCACGGGGACGCATCTTGAAGAACCATCGTTACTACACAGGTGAGTAACTTCTCTTTCTAAGGTTGAACAAGTATTTTTCTAATTAATCGTTACAATGTTAAAATGCACACTTGTGAATGTGGACAAAACAAAGACATTTCTGTAATCTGAGTCCCGTATTTAATTTGGTCACTCTCTAACTTTATAAATGAAGGCTACTACTAAGTTTAAATTCCAGATTTGAAATATAAATCCATAGTATGTGTGTATCTAATACAAAACCACACATCTATACATACACACGTAAGTGTGTGTGTGTGTGTGTATAGATATGTATGCACATAATGTAGGTGGGTGTATAGATTTTTTTTTTTTTAAAAATAATGGAGCCCTATAATAACTCAGGTGGTTAACCATAGATTTCTATAGGATGGCTACTTTTTTACTTCTGGATACTTCAGTACTATCAAGATGTGAAAATTTTTTACTTTTACCTGTCATTTTCCAGGATAGTTTGACTTTTACTTAAATACATTTTTTGCAAAGTAATTGTACTTTTACCCAAGTAACTTTTTTAGGTACTTTTTACACCACTGGGTGCATCAAGAATCAAATGACCCCAACAGCACCTTACATACTGATATATGAGGGCTGACAGACTGAGCAGATCTTTCTCGGATTATCATGAGTGGGAGATAAATACAAATATACGCCCCTCAATCTTCCACAAGTGGGGTTTCCCACCTATAGACATTTTTGCAACACCTCCCAACTGCAAATGCCACAGATTACCTTCCTGGGCGGGTCTAAGCAAGAGATCACAAGGGGATGCCTTCATCATTTGGTGGACCGGCCCCCAGCTCTATGTATTTCCACCTATCCCGCTTATCACCAGAGTGATCAACAAGATCCAATCCTATCAGGCCACAGGAACCTTAATAGCCTCAAACTGGCCGAGACAACCTTGGTTCCCTTATCTACATTATCAATTAATAGATTGGCCTATCCCTCTTCCAGTGGTGCCAAATCGTCTGATGCAGCACTGGGGCGAAGCATGCCACCTCAACATCAAAACCATGATGTCTGGCTTCTCTATGGTTCCAGAATGAAGAACTCCCCTGCTACAACAAGGTCAAACATGTTGTTCTAATCTTCCGCCAGAAGCACCTACCAAAACAAATGAACACGCTTTCAACAATTGTGCACCATGTGCAATTTACATCCCAATACTGTCCCCATACTGACTTTGCTTGACTACCTCATGGACCTCAGTGACACACACCTCTCTATCAGCTCCATCAGACTACCCCTGGCCTGCCATTCCATGATTCAGCAGACCGCTTCCTCTTCACACAGCCCATGGTAAAACATTTCCTCACAGGCTTGCAGAAGATAGGCCCCCGGTGCCACTGAGAGACCTCAGTCTGGTCCTAGATGTACTTACCAGACCACGGTTTGAGCCATTATTTACTAAACAACCACAGTATCTATTGATGAAGGTGGCTTTCATAGTGATAACATCCACTAGAAAGGTAGGGGAAATCACAGCCCTCATGACAGACCCACCTTTCACCATTTTTGTGAAAGATAAGGTGATACTCATGCCTTATCCAAAGTTTATTCCAAAAGTTGTAACTGATTTGCACGTAAACGAACCTATTTACTTACCCATTTACTTTCCTAAACCTCATATTTCCTCTGAAGAGGCTATATTACAACCCCTTGATGCAAGGCAGGCCGTTGCATTCTACCTTGAGAGGACTAGAGCAACTAGAAAATTGGATAGACTCATTGTGGCATGGTCAGGGCCTTGCGCAAGAACATCTGTTTTGACACAGCACCTATCCAAATGGATTGCAGGGTTCATATGCACTGCACACCTACTCAGAGGCAAACAGCCACCACAGACTGTCAGGACTCACTCCACATGGGTGATGACTGCCATGACAGCATTCATGAATAATGTGCCATTAGTGGACATCTTTAGGGTGGCCAAGTGGTTCTCATTCCATACTTTTGCACAAGACTACATTTTACAGAAAGGGCCAATACCTGCCACAGCTCTAGCAGATGCCCTCACTCCATCCTCCACATAAAAGACTCCGTTCCTTTTGCAAAAATGTATCAGATTATCAGAGCCATTCTCAACCTCAGAACACTAAGCAAGTTGATGAGGAAAACCAAGTTTTTGCTGGAGATTCTGATCTTTAAGATGTCATCCCTATTGGAGAGGGGGATTTCTTGATGTGAGTAGATCTAGCAGTTACATATTTCCAGACTCCAGAGGTTCATCTGTGGCAGAAAACCTCTGTACCAAATAGTGCTATTTGGGCTGCTCTCAGTGTCTAGGTTTTTTACAAAGAAGATAACGATGAGAATTCCCAAGGTTAGGTTGCAGGGAACCCACACATACTCCTTCCTGGACATGACCTGATCAGCACTCTACTACAGTCAGCAACACTCAGGGCCCCATCTTGGATATTAAATCTCCTCCAACTGGTCATCAGTAGTGCAAAGAAAAGTTCTCTCTTACAACCAAGAATTTATTTTCTTGCTCCAGAGTGGTAGGGGGCCCACCACAGCTCTATACCACCTACTGTTAGGACTTCTGAGTCATTCAGTGGGATAACTCCATGAGCATCAGAAATTTTTAAGCCTTCATATTAAAGGTGAGGGACTATTCCCCAGAACACAAGAAAGATCAAATACAGGATCTGACACAGGTGTTCAGCTCCTTTTAATTGTCCTCTCATGACAATGTCTGCAAAGGCATGTACGTCCATTAGCTTTCCAGATCCTTCAATTCTCACAGATGCTGTTAGCCTTGAGGAATAGTTGCCCTTGAGTTCATTTGGAGACCCAAACAGCCTCTAGAGTGAGAAGACAAGGATCACAGTATAAAGCTAGTATAAACCTAGTATCAGAGGTAGCCGAGTTAGTTTGTATCTTCAAAAACAAGAAGTCCTGTGGCACCTTATAGACTTACAGACTAAGGTACAATTGCATTTGCTCCAATCCCTCAGACAGAGACAAACATCTACACGACCTTTACCAAGCTTTCCTGAAACTACAGTACCCACCTAAGGAAGTGAGGAAACAGATTGACAGAGCCAGCCGTGTACCCAGAAACCACTTGCTACAAGACAGGCCCAACGAGGAAAACAAGAGACCACCACTGAGCATCACATACAGCTAAAGCCTCTCCTGCGCATCATCAGTGATCTACAACCCAGCCTGGACAACAATCCTGCACTCTCACAGACCTTGGGGGGGCAGGCCTCTCCTTGCCTACAGACAGCCTGCCAACCTTGAACATATTCTCACCAGCAACTATAAATCACAAAACAGTAACTCTAAACCTGGAACCAATCCCTGCAACAAAACTCTCTGCCAACTGCTCACATACCTACACCAGCAATATCATCATAGGATCTAACATCAACCAGATCATCAGGGGTGCTTTCACCTGCACATCTACTAATATAATACATGCCATCGTGCAAGCAATGCCTCACTGCAATTTACATTGCCCAAACTGGACAGTGTCTACACAAAAGAGTAAATGGACATAAATCAGACATCAGGAACCATACATACAAAAATTGTAGGAGAACACTTCAATCTCCCTGGACACTCTGTAACAGATTTAAAACTAGCAGTCCTACAACAAAAAAATTTCAAGAATAAATTGGAAAGAGAAATTTCAGAGCTGCAATTCATTTGCAAATTTGACTCCATCAACCAAGGATTGAACAGAGCCTGGGAGTAGTTGACTCATTACAAAAACAGTTTCTCCCCTCTTGATGTTCCCACCTCCACATTAGCAATTGAAAATGGGCCACATCCTCCACGCCCCCCCCAGACTGAACTGACTTGATTTTTCCTCTTTGATGTTCACAACTCCACATTAACTGCCAATAATGAGCCACATCCACCCTGACTGAATAGACCTTGTCAGCTCTGGCCCTCTCTTTTACTGAGACCCCCTCTTTAAATCCTCCTCTGAAACCACCCCCACTAATGCATCTGACGAAGCGGCTGTTTGCCCACAAAAGCTTATGCTTCAAAATATCTGTTAGTCTATAAGGTGCCACAGGACTTCTTGTTGTTTTAGTATAAACCAAGAGTGGAGAGCAGTCAAGCTACCTCTGCAAAGATGCCAACCCATGCTCGGGGGAAACCATATTCTGGTTCAATCAGACAATATATGACTATGAGCATATTACTAAGGGGAAACAAGAAGTCTGGCTCTACACATGTAAGAAGTGGAAATTACGAGGTGAGCAAAAGAGTTCCTTCTGTCCTTCATAGCAATCCACATCAACGATGACCTGAATCAAATGACAGACTGGCTTATCAGGTGTAGGATCAACTATTCCAAGCAGTGCCGATGTCCCTTCAACTCACCTCTTCGTGAATTGTATGGCTGCAAAGAGGCCTCAACATTTCACAAAGAAGGCAGACACCAGAGCTATGGGAACCGATGCATAATAGACACAGAGCCTACTTTCTGTGTTTTCCCACTTTCTGCTACTGGAGAAAGGGGTTCAGAAATAAACCAAGAAAAGACAGTTAATACTAATAAACCCTCTTTGGTTGAGCAAACCCTGGTCCTCAGATGGGCTAGAGCTGACACTACAGGCCCCACACCAGCTTCCAAGGTGATCAGATATCCTCTTGCATACATCTGTGCCCAAAACAGCTTCAACTACCTGCTTGGCTAGTGAGAGGGAGTGGTCTCAATCTCTCCACCATAAAATATTGCTTTTTATCTAAGAGAATACAGACACTAAAAGTGTACTCCTGTATTTGGTCCAGATTCAGAAACTGATGCCACTATGCAATACAAACAATTTCAGAATTCCACCCTTCCTTGACTTACATACCTCATAGAACTGGAAGGGACCTCAGGAGGTCATGAAGTCCAGTCCCCTGCCCTCTTGGCAGGACCAAGCACCATCCCTTGTTTTATTTTCTTAATCTATTTGTCCCAGATCCCTAAATAGCCACCCTCAAGGACTGAGCTCACAACCCCAGAGCTATCACTCCCCAAAGGTATAGATAGATAGAAGTCTTAGCCCAATAGCACTGTGTGTCAGGTGTCTGCTCTTAATACTACAGTAGGGTCTCAATATTCGTGACCCTAAGGTTCACAAATTTAATTATTCGCAAGCAGCCGATTTCCCCAGGGCTCCAGGCAGGGAGCACCAGCAGCTGCCACTTTCCCCAAAGCTCTGGTCAGCAGAGTCAGAAGCTGCCACTTCTCCTAGGGCTCCAGGCAGGGAGCACTAGCAGCCGTCACTTCCCCTGGGGCTCCACGCAGGGAGCACCAGCAGCCATTGCTTCCCCAGGGCCCCGGGCAGGAGCGCCAGCAGCCAGGGGCTGTCATATTCGCAAAATTCAACATTTGCGAAGGTTCTCAACACAGAACCCTCGCAAATGTTGAGACCCTACTGTTTGCTATTGACAGGATCCTTGGGCTACTTAGTAGACAATCTACAGGGAGCCAGGGTCCTTCAAGTAGTCTGATCATCCAAAATGGGACCTTTCATTAGCTTTTGAGCACCCTAATGAACCATCACTTCAAGCTTTTGATTTCAGTGTCAGCCTTTTATTTATCCATTAAGATTTACTTTAGTAGCTGTTACGGATGCCCGGTGAGTATCAGACCTGTTAGTTGTCTCTTTACAGGAGCCTTAGTGCATGTTCAGTACACCAATCTTTTGGGGTTTTTTTCCCCGCAAAGTCAATTCTTCCATTCACATTTCCAAAGATGTGTTTTCTTCAGTTTGTCTAAATCTGTAATACCCAGCTGAAAGGGGGTATCATCTTCGATCAATGGAAGCAACCTGCAGCTTGTCTGGGTAATTTGATAGTGTATCATGAGCCATTTTGCTGATATTAACTGTTAAGGCTCCATCCCCCACAGCTCTGTGGTGCCAGTTTGTCATTTCTGTCCACTGGGAGCCATTGGGGTCATGCCTTCAGGTGAAGGGGTCACAGAGACATGCTGGTCACTGCTTCCTATAACCCCCAGTGGCTGGAAATGGTGAACTACAGCCCATGGGAGCTGTGGGAGTGGTACATTTGGACAGTCAACATCAGCAAAATCATTGTATCACAGTCTGCAATCAGATTACCCTGCTGAGCTACATGCAACCATGGTGCACAGGTTGCCTACCACTGTCTTTCTTAGATGTCAGAAGAGCATTGAAAATGTATTTTAGGTACACAGAATCCACAAGACGACCAGACCTCCCTGCTTGTGTCCTTCCATCTGAAACGCCAGGGACCTAGAGCTTTCAAGTTCTTCATTGCTAGCTTGATTTAAACTGTGTAGTATGGAAGCCTACACATTGTCAGAGGCTCCTGCCTCAGAAGAGATCAAGGCACACTCAACAAGATCCTTAGCAACTCCACAGGCAGAACCAGCTTGTCATTCAGGAAATTTAAAAAGCAGATGTGCGCTAAATATGATACCTTCATTAAGCACTGTAAGATAGATCTTTTGTCTCTCTCGGAGGTTTTCTTTGGCAAGAAGATGCTGCAGGCAGTGGTCCAGAGGTAATAGATTTCTAAATGAGCTCACAGAAGAGGGTTTACTTCTTTCCTACTGAATGTTTGGTTCCCAACGTTCTGTTCACTGCTTGCTGTTTTGCCACATCATAAATGTGGAAGGCATTGGAGTACAGAATGAAAAATTTCTTACATATAATTTCCTTTCTGCTAAAAGTTTCTACCATAATTCTATCCAGCCTAGATGGCTCATGAGTCAAGGGTCAGACATTAAGTGCAACTGTTGCCTTAAGACTATCTTCTAAATATAATGAATGAAATTATTTCATCTTGGGAGTATTTATTAATGTTATGAGAGTAGCTCTCTGGATGGGCCACATTCAGAATGACACACTCTAGGCAGACTGCAAAAAATAGGGTAGACAGTCCTCAAAACTGGTGATTTATACTATAGCTTCACCAAGCCAGTATCAAAAGAGCTTCTGTAATATCACACTGGTCAACAAAAAGGCCAAAACACAGTCCTCTCTAGCCATTTCAGTTATTTTTTTCCAACTAGATAACCAAGTGAGTGGTTACTGAAAATCCTATCCAGTGAATATTCATCATATTCAAAGCAGCCGTGGGGGGAACAGAGCAATATGGCAGCAGCTCATGCTCCATCACTGATCACGTCACTCTGCTTTTCCCCTATCCCAAGTGACATGGCAGAGGTAGCGGAGTGAGCTGGGACTGAGTTGCTCTACTTTCCCTGCCAATGCCATTGAGTGCAGAGGGGTTGGATCTTTGCTGCAGAAGCCCACCCCCATCCCAGACTCCCAGCAACTCTGGCCATTCACACCCACTTAGTTTGGGGTGGCATGCACCTCTTCATGCCCCTATGTGTTGCCTCTTGCAACTACCTGTTTGTAGTTGAAACCATCCTATCAAATTCCACCATGCCTGTCTTCCATTACACATATATCTTTACAGACACAAATTATTCACACTTTCATTTATCACCAGAATGTCTTGAGGGAATTACTTATGGACAGCTATTTAGGGAGGATATGTTCATTTTCTGCTGTTTTATGAAAATGCAAATAGCATGCTATTTGTGTGGTGTTAAATAATTTTGTACTCTTGTTCTTCCCATATTATGGAATCACAGCTACGTCAGACAGTAAGGGACCTCAATAGCTTATCTTGTCCAGCCCCCTGCACTCAGGTAGGACCAAGTCTCCGATAGGTGTGTCTAAATTGTTCTTAAAAAGTTCCCATAAGAAGTCCACAACCTCCATAATTTACGCTAGTGCTTAACTGCTCTTAGACTTAGAAACTATCAGAGGTAGCCATGTTAGTCTGTACCTTCGAGAACAAGAAGTCCTGTGGCACCTTAGAGACTAGTAGATATTTTGGAGCATAAGCTTTCATGGGCAAAGACCTGAAGATTTTTTTTTATGTCTAACCTAAATCTCCTTCCTGCTATTTAAGTCTATTACTTCTTGTTCTGTCCTCAGTGGATAAGATCAGTTTATCACCCTCTTCATAACAACCTTTTACATGTTTAAAGACTGATATCTTGTTCCCTTACTTGGCTCTTCTCTGTACAATTAAACAAAATTTATCAGTCTTTCAGCACCAACAGCGGTAAAGAGGGCAACTGTCTCCAATTTGCCCACATCTTTGCATAAGTCTGATGCTCAGATCTGGACATAGTACTCCAGTTGAGTCCTTACTAGTGCTGAACAGAGGAATTACTTTTTGTGTCTTGCTTAAGACACTCCTGCTGATACATTCCAGAATGTTCACTTTTGTGCGATATTACCCATTGACTCACTTGGTGACCCCTTTTAAGCCCCCAAGTTCATTTCTGGAGTTCTCCTTCCTATGCAATCATATCCCATTTTACATTTCTACAATTACTTCTTCCTTAGTACTTCACATTTGCCCTTACTGAACATCATCCTATTTTTTCAGACCATTTCTTCAATTTGTCAAGGTAATTTTAATTTTTTATCCTGTATTTCAAAGCACTTGCAACCCTTTATAACTTGGTGTCATCCACAAAGTTTATATATTTATTCTGTATGCCTTTATCAAAATAATTTATGGAACTATGGAATAGAAGTTGACCCAGACTATTCCCTTAGGAATCCCACTACATATGCCCTTCCAGTCTTACTGTTAACTGTTGTTAACTACAGTAAATCCTCAATTTAATGGACTAATGGGGAGAGCGGTGTTCATTAAACCCAGATGTCCGTTAAATCAGAGGGTTTACTATGACCCAGTCCTGCCAGGCTCCACCAGCCCCTCCACCCTCACCCCCAAAATGCCCACTACTCACTCCCACAGGACAAGCTGCTGGAGTCTGCTGCCACTGCTGGGGGGGACCCACCATGGCTGAGAGCCCCACTGCACATGGCGCAAAATCTGCACTGTGATTGGTGCTGCCGCTGCTGCCAGAGCCACCACACACTTCCCATCGGTGGTGGGGCGTGTACCAGTGCTGACTGCCCACATACACGCACCACCCCTGGTGGGAGGAATGCATGGCAGCTCTGGCTCTGCAGCGCTGAGTCCATTGGCAGGGGTCGAGGGAAAGGTGGGTGGGTATTTAGGATTTTACGGACCCTGATTAAGCAGACTTTGGGAACAATGGGGTCTGTTGTTCATGAAGTCTGCGATATTGGGTCTGTAAAATCAAGGGTTTACTGTATTCTGAGATGCAACTTTTCAGCCAGTTGTGCACTCCCTTTACAGTTGTTTTACCTACACTTTATTTCTCTAATTTGCTTATGAGTGGATTATACAAGACAGCTCGAAAAGCCTTAAGTTACTAAAGCCAACGGCTACTTCGACACAAGGTTTTTCTGACAAAACCAGGCTTTTGTCAAAAAAAACCAGTGTGTCTACACACTAAATGCACTACGTCAGCAGACTGTCAACAAAATGCAGCACATCTGCCGACCACGTTGTGCCTCTGCATTGAGGAATAATGCCTTTATCGAGACAGTTTTGTTGACAAATAAGCAATGTAGACTCTCTGGAGAACCTTTGGTTGACACGTAGGGCTTCCAGTTCGCTGGGGAGCCCTCTTTGCTGAGCTTCCAACAGCCTGGCTGCTCTCTTTCAACAGAGTGGATTGCTCTTTCGCTCTGCTTTTGTGTGCGAACATGATGTCAGCAGCAGTTTTGCCAGAAGATCTCTTTCAATAGTCACTTTTGTCAACAGACTGCTGCAGTGTAGACATTAATGTGTACTGTATCTAATACTTCCTTATCTGTCAGGCATTTAACCTTGTCGCGATAGAAGCTTGGTTTGTAGCTTGTTCTTAACAAACCTGTTGACTATGTAATCACTTTACTATCTGCTACGTGCTCATAAATTGATTATTTGCTCCATTATCTGTCTGGATATAAAGGTACGGTGACCCACCTTCTATACTCAGAGTCATCCCTACTGCCCTTTATATATTGTTTGGCCTTTTCAAGTCCTCTGTGATCTTTCCTGTCTCGAGTTCTCAAAAAAAAAAAAAAAAAAGCTAATGGCTCAGAGATGTTGCCAGTCAGTTCCTTAAGTATTCTGGTATACATTTTGTTCAGCTCTAGTGACTTAATGACATGTAACTTGTCTAAGTCATCCTCAACTCAGTTAATTATGTATATTTGGCAGTCTGAAGTACTATAAAAAGGATTTTATACTGCAACAGCTTGGATAAAATGTTTGGCCTTAATCAGGATCTGCCAATTTTGTGTGGATGTTAAAGGTGCCAAGTTCAAAGATGAGTTTGTTTGGTTTATCTAAGGCAGTGGCTCCCAACCTTTTCACTCGTGCGGAGCCCCAATAATCCTTCACAAACTGTTCCTGGACCTGCAATCATCCCCAGAACTGTTGCTGACCCCCATCAAAGCCAATTCTAGCCTCTACGTACACTTCCATCATAAAATAAGTATGGAAACCACCATATAGATTTTCAGACAGCAATCAATAACATTATTGGAAGATATTTAATTTAAAAATAGTAAGATAGTAACTTTGCAATTTATTTAAAACTTATTTTCCATGTTTGTTTTTATTTATATCTTACTTTTTTCACAGACCCACTGCAATGCCCTCACAGACCCCCCCATTGGTCTAAGATAAAATTTCCCCTCTTCCTCCTGCTGTGATCTGTCAGGTACCACCATTCACCCCGAAGTGGATGTTGTTCTTTATTTCTGCGTATATAGTTCAAATTGCTGATACTCTGGAATTTTTCAGGATGAATGCTTTATGTAATTTAAGATTACACAAAATGCATTAAACCAAGACATAACAGAGTATGCAGAATAGGAAAATTTATTCAATTGTCACATACACAACCCGGACTTTTCTGAGGGTGTACATATTTAGGAACAACTATGGTATTAAAATCCTCCAGGATTGCCTAAAACCTCATTTTAGCTACTCAGAGTGATGGTATGGGAGACAGTCCAAAGGTTTGATATTCATGTTGGAGTACAGATTTTATAGTCTGTTTCCAAGCTAAGAATCTACCAGTAGGGGAAAATTTTCTATCTTAATTTCTTAGTAATGTGTTAACAGGGGTTATTTTCCCTAATCAGGTAACATATTAAATGGTTTTGAATCTGTGAGCTAAAAAGTAGTCCCTTTCTCTCATTTACTTTAAAATTTCATTTTTGGATCCTTGAATCTTTTAAAATGGAAGTGCTCACATTTAAAACAACTGGAGACAAGACACTGTTTGCCTACAAAAGCTGGCAAAACCCTAATAATTGCTTGCATGTCTATTGCCATCTCTATTTACGAGCCGAATGCTGATGGTGAAAGTGATACCCTACTCTGCATTTCTAAAACCTTTCACAGGAAAAGGTAAAGAAAATATAATTAAGTTGGGAAACATTAGCGGAGAACTAAAGTATGTTGGAAGGGCCTTCTCTTCTCCTTTCGTTAGGTTTGTTAGTTTCTACTTCAGAGTCCATCCTCCTCCAACACTACAACTGAATCTAGATGTGCCAGAGCCAGAACAGACAGCAGTCCCTTTGCAGGACAGCTCTTGCCATGGGGCTCAGCTGTCCTCTCACTATTGATAAAATCAAGGGAACGTAAACAGTCTGGACCTGGTTCTTACCAGTAGACAGGTGAGGAGGTTCACCCAAGCCAGGATCTCTCAGCAGATAGGGATTATGTCCCAATAATGGTGCGAATAACATCTCTTATGGAACTTATAAGAAAAAGTCTTGTACCACAAAATTACAGCCGAAAAAAGTATCAGAGGAGTAGTGTGTTAGTCTGTATCTACAAAAACAAGAAATCCTGGGGCACCTTATAGACTAACAGAGTTGAAGTGGGTCTTTGCCCACGAAAGCTTACGCTCCATAGTATCTGTTAATACAGAAGGTGCCACAGGCCTTCTTGTCGCCTGGAGAAGCCAGACGGAGGCCCCCAAGACATGTGTAAATTGGCAGGGACAGAGCCCAGTGGCTGCGGAGTCCAGCTAAGGGCTCTCCCCAGCGTGTGCGCGGGGTGTTAAGGCTCTCCGAAATCTGCGGCCGGGGCCGCGTGCGCGCATGAGGGTGAGCCAAGTTCTCCCCGCTACACGCGCGTGCGGCAAGGTACTGAGTGGGGAGCAGGGCTTCCCCCAGGGCGAGCGCGGGAGGAGGTACAGCTCCCGCCGGTGGGCACGGAGAGGGACAGGCTCATGCTTTACACAGCAGGTGGCAGAGATCGGCCCCTGAGAGGGGAAATGGCAATACCCCCGGCAACGGCCCCGGAACGGAGCAGGCTCCTCCCTAACAGCACCAGGGAGCCCATGAAGCCAGCGGAGAAAACCTACGAGCCTCCTCCCGGCAAGCACATCCGCCCCGGGCGGGTGAACTAAGAGACACCTCAGGCTTCCCCCGCCGTAAGGCCCCTATGCGAGGCCAGCGCTCGGACTCCTAGCGCGATGCTAGGTACCGGCTTCCCCCCGGCTGCGTGGGGAAATGGCGCCCAGCTCACTCCCTTTCTTCCTCGCTAACGCACAAGTGCCTTGCTGGCCGTGGTACAAAATGGCGGCCGCGGTGGCCCCGAACCTAGCATAGGCGAGAGGCCGTAGCGCGGGCAGCAGCGCCCGCGGCGAGGAGCCAATCGGACTCGGCGCTGGGCCTCCGAAGACCAATGGAATGTGGGGGCGGTGGCTTGTGCTGCCGGCTGTCCAATGGCGGCTCGGTGAGTGCTGGTTGCAGGGCCCGCCCGCCCGGCTCTGGGCGGTGCTGGAGCGGGCGGGCGTTGAGGCGGCCGTTTCCTGTCCTGGTGCATGGTGGTCGGACGGAGGAATTGTTGGAAAATTTCTCGGCGAGGTTAGTATATAAATGTGTTTTTACCCAGTGTGCCTTATTCTACTCTCCGCCATCTCCGGCTGGGGCCGCCTCGCCGGGCCCGCTCCCTCCCCGCCGCGTGCAGGCAAGCGGAGCGGGGCAGGTGGTGAGCAGGGGCAGCGCCGACTGACATTATTAAAGCAGCGGTTCTGCCGCCCGCCCGCCTAATACATTTTCCTCCCCTCCTCCACCCTGTTTGCCACAGCCGCCGCCACAGCTGCACCAGCTCCGCCCCGCCGGCGCTGCAGCCTCGGGATGCATCTGCGCGACAAACCCCCAGCCAGGGCAGCTCCGCTGGGTGGGATGAGGCTTTAAGCGCGGCCGCTCCCCGAGGGCTTCGCCCTGGGCCCGGCCTCGATGGGAAGGCGCCCCCGGTGCGCTGCGTCACACAGCGGCGTCGCTCCCTTGCCCGCGCTGCGGCGGGGGTGGGTGTTAGCGCTGTGGCCTGCGGAGGTTGAAGCCGCGGTTTCCAGCGCTGCACGCGGAGACGCCCGCGCGCTGCTCTGTCATGGGGGCCAGGCATCCTGCCAGTGCCGCTTCCAGCGGGTCAAGTCGGTAATGCTAAAAGGGTTTGTTGCCCATAGCTCGTTTATAACCGTTGCTCGGTGTCAGGGTTGGACTCCGCCTCACCCCATGGTCTTCTGATGTCTATTTGCCAGTGTTACCCCCAGGGAATAAAAATCTGTGGGTGCCTGGGGTGTCTGGTGTAGGGACGTTAATTGTCACAACCACGAGAAGTCCTGTGGCACGTTATAGACTAACGGATATTTTGGAGTGTAAGCTTTTGTCTGCTAATCGTTGTTACATCTAAAGGTGATGTATCCAGCCTGATTGTTTCCTTCTCTTGAAAATGACTTGCACGTGGTGCCACTTTGGAATCCGTAAGTCACTTTTAGGAGGTGTGCTGCGGTGACAGCAAACGAGGGAGTTAAATCTGTTGGCAAAACAAACAACAAAGCAGCCTTACAGAGCATCACTCCAGTGAAGGGGTCTCTGACAATGGAAAAAGTTGGGAAGCAGCTCATTCATGGAGAAACTGTTTTGTCACCACTATGTATTTATAGTGTTCTAAGCATACATACTCCTTCACTAACACAAGATGAGTTCCCTACATGGTGTCAGATAAACTAAGATTTTCTCAGCTCATAAAAATAATATACAGCCAGGTGCTTTTTACATAGCATTACTTTTCTCAGCTTTTTCTTAACTTTTTTCTCTCCTGAACCTTGAATATATATAGTTAGATCCAACTATACAAAAATTGTTACTTTTACAGTAGATTACTCCATATTTCCACAAGTAAGCTGTTTTATGATTTGTTAAGATGGGTCATCTTGTAAAAATTAAGCATTTTTTAAGAAAAATCTAGCAGTTATCACTGTTCTATATACAACGTATTGTGGCTTAAATTTTAAGTTACTAAAGTTTTAAAATTTGCATTAACTCTCAAAGTGTGGCATACTTAAATGTTTCCTTTTAATAGGAATTTGGTTCCTTTTAAAGGATTATAAATACATTGCCTTTTTTGGAAAGTTTTTCTAAATTTTGGTCCAAATCTCCCACTGAATTACAGGATTTTTTCTGTATCAGAAATAATGCATCCACTATATTGGTTTCACATAGGTGTTAGTTAAATTTAATTGTCTTTTAATAGCTTGTCTCCCTGAAGTATTTGATGTATTTGATGTATCTGTATAAATAAAGCTTTGTCTATCAAATTACATTTTTAGAATTTTAAGGTACTATATAGCAGGTGTGCTTTAATGGCTTAGCTTTTTAGATTTAATTTTAATTTAATTTTGTGAGGGCTTGATCCTCTAAGACTTTCACATTTCCTAGTGGACTAAGCATATGACTATTATTTTCACAGCAAAGATTTTCAGTTTACTCAGTAAAGCAAATAAACATATTTACTTATGATTCAGTGAAGTATTATACTTATGGTATCATTGAGTGAAATATACATTATTTTACTTATGAGCACCATCGCAGGTGTTTATTAAATAGTCCCACATAAGTTGCCTTTCTGATAAGCTGTTAGATATTTGTAGAATAAATTTTTAAAGAATTGGTTTAATTTATAAAGCCTCAATTCAAGGAACACTGCATGTGTATAACTTTATCACCTGAATAATGCTGTAAGCTCCGTTGTGTCTACTCCATGTTTGATTTATTGCATATGTGTATATTTGTAGCATCCTAATACTTCATTAATATGAGTCTGTTTTCACAACACCCTCGAAGTAAAGTATGCCTATTTTATTATAGGGGAAACTGAGGCTTAAAAAGATGACGGTCAAAAGCATTCACTGATTTTTGTGTGTCTAACACAGATGTTTTTGGACCTGTTTTTTTTTTTCATTACATAGTGTTTTATTTGTCCAAAGTATAACTCTCAGCATATGTCTGTGCTCCAGCTCAAATCCAAATTTCTACATTTCACTTAACCAGACCCTTTAGTATGAGCCAACTGTACATGTTTTATTGTACTGTACATATACTTATTGACGTGTTTGTAGTTGTGAGTACTCAGTGCTTTTGTACACCAGATGCCAGGGTTTCTTACTGGATATCAAGTTAATTAGGAACACTTAATTTAGTGACCATTTGTGAAGAGTTTGGTTTAGGTGGCTTGTCTAAGGTTATAATTTGTTCCCAGTGTCTCTCGTCAAGCCAGCCCCAGCTTCTTTTCCTCCTGTTGCTCTTATTCTCTTCCTGTTCCTGCTTGCTCCTAGTCACTTCATCTTCCTAGTCCTGTGGTATCTAGTACGTTAGCCATGTGTCACACAGACAACTGCGGTGTGGCGATTCTGGGCCCTGGAGCCACTTGTGGCTCTTGGAGCCTTTAAATGTGGCTTCTCAGAGCCTTACATGAGTGCCCACCACCTGCTTTGTGCATGCGCCCCACCACTTGGTGGCACAAATGCACATAGTGGTGGCTCTTGCAGCTCTTGCCGCTGTGGCTTGGGTTCTGGCATGACCCCAGTGTGTGTCCTGCAGTGGCGGCTCTAGTGAGTCCTTGACATTCAGTTTGTATGGGGGTGGGGAGCTGGGACTGTCTCTGGGAAGGCATTCAGTTAGTGCAGGGGGCCAGGGTGAATACAGAAGGATGATAACTACAAGTGTGGTGACCCTTGAATTATTATTGGACACCACTGTCCTTCCCAGTCTATCCCTTGCTCCCACTGTATCCTATCCTACTTTCCAGTCCAATATGGCTATCCCTTGCTTTCCAGTTTCTCTTTTAACTTCCTGTACAGTATCTCTGCCCAGCTACTTCCAGTCTTTTTTCCCTAGTTCCCATTTATGGTCTTTCTACCAGGACAGAACCAATCATCTTACTGAAAGTATATCCGTACTTAACAGAAGATCACCCTGGTTAGGATTGAGCTTCCGGGATTTGATTTAATGCGCCTAGTGGGGAGACACTAAATCAATCCATCAGGGCTTGACAGTTGACCCTGGTACTCTTCATTCTTGTGAGACATAAGGGAGGTCAATGTGAGAGTTTTTCTCGTCAACTGCCCTCTGTGGGGGTGGCAAGAAAAATCAGCATTAGATTTGTAGATTCCAGTTGCGCGCTGGGTGTCGCTGGAATTGCGTATCTAAGATGAACTTTTGGATCATGTGTAGACCTGCCCTCAGCTTGTCTCATTTCCTCTTTCAGCTCATAGTACCAGTCTCCTTGCCCACCCAGTACCAGCTTTCCCAGGCTATGTCTATGCTATGAGATAAATTTGAATTTGTTAAAATTGATTTTGTAACATTGTTTTATAAATTTGAATTTGAGTATTCTAACTTCACCCCCAGGCTCCCTACAAAGTTGACTTATGGCCGCCACACTCAATTGCTGGACATTGACTTGCTGCAGCAGTGCATTGTGGGAACCTGTCCCATAGTTCCTTCATCCCTGTAGCATTCTTGGTATTTTTGCTGGTGCAGTATCGGGGAAAAAAAGGCCAACAAGTGGTTGTGGGTATTTGATATCATCTTCCCACATTGCACTTCCCTTGTTCCCCTTCTGTGGAAGGCAAACAGCCATTTTTCTAGAAGGAAGGAAAAATAGGGCATCACCAAAGATTGCCAAATGAACTGAAAATTTCCTGTTTTTATAACTGAATTGTTTTTTAGAATTGTAGCTGTAACTGAATTATCAAAGATTTTGCCAAAAGCAGCAGGTGTCTGAGTCTCTTCAACTGTCTGTCCAGCCACTGTTTCCCCTCCATGATTACATATGATCCATGAACATAATACAGAAATAATGCCAAGCTTGGAGGAAGAGTAGGATAGTAAAGATTTGTAAAAAAGAGATTTTTGTGAGGCAGGATTTCCCAATCCATTAAACAACTTCTGTGCTCTAGGATCACCCAGCAGTCTGTCTTCTCAATTGGTCCTCTACCCAGTCTTCCCTGTGCTAAGGGGAGCCAAAGTGTAAAGAAAGGATGGAAAAGAGGCTAGGAAAAAGATTTTGGGCTTCCCACTACACTACACCAAGTTGTCCAACAGGGGGCAGGGGGCTTGTCAAACTTCAACAAGTGATGGTGCTCAGGTGGAGGGGCCAGCACTGATTGACCATGAAGATGCTGGACTCCTCATCTCATGGGGAGGTGTGGGTAGATCAAAGGATAATGGGCCAATTGAGATGGTCCTTGAAAATCATTTTTGGGCGGCAGGTGTGGGGAGCATGGCTGCAGAGCCAGTTGAAATGGTCCCTCCATGGCAGCAAGCCTTGAAAATCTTTTTGGGAATTTGGCGAGTCAGTTGAAGCTGTCCCCCCAGGGCAGCAGTAAATCCCTGAAAATCTTATCTGCCAGGGGAGACTTCTCCTGGGCCATAGCCAGGAATCAAAAATCTTTTCTTCCTTTGGAGCCCTCACCACACGCAAGCCAGGACATGGTGCTGCCTGGCAGCATGATCTGCACTGAACAGCAGGCATGTCCTTTTATTGGGTTGGGGGCTAGACATGTGATAATGTTGGATGCGGGTAAGACTGCAACTGCTTGGCGCCTGTTGGGGGTGAGGGTGTTGCACAAATGTAGACTGCAGAAAAGAAGTTTCTCAACCTCTCTTTCATGCTTGAGGCCCCCACCCCCAACAGCCTAGCTTCCATGTTGTGTGGTAGGGCAGGGGCTGGTGCCAGGACAATAAAAAAAGCCAAGTGCTCAGCTTGCAGAGGTAGAGACAGAACCATGAACTCTGTGTTTTGGGGCTCTTTTGAATGGCTAGATGCACTCATAGCCCTCATAGCAAAGAAGGAAAGAAAGTTGTTCAGGTTCTCATACCAGCATGATGCCACAACCACAGGCTTCCTGGTGCTGAACTGAAATTCAGGGGTTTCCTGTTACCTGATTCCTGGGCACCTGGAGAGCAGCAGAGATGGAAGTGGCCAGAGCAGAGCACTGTGAGGCATTGTGGGATACATATGGGAAACCTCTGGAGACTAATGAATCCAATTTTAAGACATGGCACTTCCACACTGGCCGTCATTTGGACTTTTAAATTTGAGCTTGACGCTACACCCAGCTGATGTTGTGATATTAGTATTAGTGCTTCCTGAATTGAGCTAATTGTATTCATAGTGAAGACAGTGATGTTGTAATGTCAAGCTAACTGCCTTAAATTCAAATGATCTCTTAGGGTGTGCCTACATGGGCACAAATCTTTGAAATGGCCATGCTAATGGCCATATTTTGAAGATTACTAATGAGGTGCTGAATATTCAATTCATTGCCTCATTAGCATGAGGACGATTCCAGCCCCAGCACTTCAAAAGGGTGCGGCTACACGGGGGTCCTTTTCAAAAGGACCCCACACCTTTCAAAATCCCCTTATGCCGCTCAATTTGAGTTGAATTTGAGTTTGAGTTCAGCACCAGGAAGCCTGTGGTTGTGGGGTCATACTGGTATGAGAAGCTGAGCAACTTTCTTTCTTTGCCATGAGGGCTATGAGTGCATCTAGCCATTCAAAAGAGCCCCAAAACACAGAGTTCATGGTTCTGTCTCTACCTCTGCAAGCTGAGCACTTGGCTTTTTTTTTCTGCCCTGGCATGTTTTAAAGTGACCCCATTTTTCAGCAGTCTTTTTCACTTGGGGGTAAAAGGGAAGAGAACCAGAGACCAGCAGTAGGCACAGAAACAGACAGAGGCTACAGGTACACAAATCTTCAAAATGGCCATATTTCGAAGATTATAATGAGGCGCTGAATTGAATATTCAGTGCCTCATTAGCATTAGGATGCTTCCAGCTGTGGCGCTTCGAAAGCACTGCTTTCAAAATCATGCAGCTTGGCATGGCAAAGGACCCCACACCTTTCGAAATCCCCTTTTTCCGCATCCGGAACCATCCTAAGTTAGTGTAGTTAAGTGGACAAGAGTGGGGTCTTCCTTGTTAGGCTACATCTAGGCTAGAGCAATCTGTCAACAGAAGTTTCAGTTTTCAGTGCCTCCTCACCTGTCTGGACATAGGGGATCATAATTTCCCCCAATCTGTGGTTGCAAGTTGTGCCCTGCACAACATTATGGTGGGGAAGTGGGAGACCTTCCTCCTGGAGTGGAGGGTGGATGCCGGCCATGGCTACGAGCAGCCGGGCGCAGTTCCAGTCCGCCAGGCACACCGGGACAGGTTGTGGACGCGCAAGGCCTGAGGGAGAGCATCTCCTGTGGCCCCCAATGACCTTTCCCAGGGCGTCCCCATCTGGGTCTCGGGCCTGCAGCCCTACTCTGTCCCCATCATGACCCCTCCCATCACCCCCTCACACCTCACTGATTCCTGCCCAGTAAACATACATGTGGGGGTGGTGGTTGAATAACTTTTACTTGAACAAAGATATACATTTTGAAAATCAATGGTGAATACAAAACTATTTACAAACAGTGTGAAAACAGTGAACTACATACAGTGGCGGGGGGCTTGGAATGGGGTGGGAGAGGGCCTCAGAACTGGGATGGGGTGGGGAGGGCCTTAGTCCCTGGAGGAGGTGAGAGGCCACAACCCCAATGGGGGAGCAGGGTCTCAAGCGATGTCAGCCTTGGGATTCCCTCACACTGCAGGTGCGGGGACCCTGTCAGAGATGAGTTGCAGCTGGAAGCATGGGGAGGTACAGGGGCAGTGGAGCTGTGGTGGGGTCTGGTTCAGCAGGGGCGGCTAGGGGATTGGTCATGGCCCTTAGCCACTGCCAAAACTTGAGGAAGCCCTGCGGGATGGCTGGTGGGGGCAGGGTGGTGGGGATGGGTCATCCTGCAGCTGCTGCTCCACAATGTCCATGAGCTTCCAGAGGGTGACAGTGTGGACCCTCTGGAGGTCTTTATTTGCCTGATGACAGCCTTTTTGGTTGTGGGCCTGCACTCGGGGGGGCACGGGGGGTGGATCCGGCTCACTCTGGCTCTGTCTGGTACTGTTTTGGGGCTGCCTTGATCCGATGCTGTGGTGTGGCCCACTCACCCTGGTGGGATGGTTGTGCTAGGTCAACCCTCACTCCGTGCAGGTCCAGCTGCAAGGAAGATGAAGAGGGATGGTGAGTCATTCATGCAACACAGCTCCTAGTGCACCCTGGGTCACAGGATGGCAATGTCCTAGAAGTACAGGTGTGTGTGGCCTGCACAGTGGATCCTGCTGCACGGAGACTCCTTGGTGCCTCAGGGTCTGGGCTGACTGATGTGCCCCCTTCCCTTCTATAAGATGGACTAGTGGCCAAGGAACGTGTCTGGCCACTGAGGGGACTGCATGGGTAGTGAGTGAGCTGGGCATAGCCTGGCCCTCTTTGGGGTTCCTGCACACGTGTAGCTTGCAGCACTGTCTGCGGGAGTGGGTGCTATTTCCTAACTATGGGCATACCTGTGTGTTGGGAGCCATGTTCCTTGGTGTGTTTGAGGTCGGGTCAGCGCCTGTGTGGCTAGCCTGCTTCCAGCTGAGGCAGGGACTGGCAGGCCTTCCCTGGGGCTTATGTGGCCTCCCATGAGGCTGGCAGCAGGCTGGTACCCATGCCAGGAGCTGCCTGCTGGGTTTGGGTGGGACACACTACCTTGTATGTGGGTCCACATGCCAGGATTGCAGCGCGAGGTCCCAGCCAAGCCAGCCTGGTGACACTCGCAACACACCTTGTCCTGTGCCTTCCTTCCATACCCTGGGATGTGCAGTACACTGGGTACTTACCAGAGGGATCCTTGCTTGGCTCTGGGGATACACTGGAGAGGTCTGACTCAAGGGCAAAGAGGAAGATGCTGCCTCTCACCTTGGACCCTGTGTTGGCCTCTGGTGGGGGTTGGGTCCTGGGATGGTGCTCCTTTTCCTCCTTGGGCTCTGGCTTTATGGGGCAGGCAGAGGGGACATGTCGTTGACCCCCAGGAGCTTGTGCATCTCCCTCTAGTAGGGGCAGGCTGCAGGTCCTGCCGCAGATCTCCAGCCAGCATCGCGAGCTGGGGTGTAGCCCTGCTTGGAGCTCTTTCACCTTTACCTCCACTTGCTCCATGGTGCAGGTGGGATGGGCCCATCCTGCCAGGATAGAAGTCAGCCTGGCATACACACGGGTGTTGCAGCACTTGCCTTTGGGGTTGATGCTCTCTTCCTCATCCCACAAGTCCAACAAGGCCTGAACCTTGGCCCTGGTCCAGGAGGGGGCCTGATGCATTGTGCACCAGGGTGGCTCCTGGGACCCCTCCAGCTGGTCCTCTGAGAGCCTGAGGGGGTGTGTCTCATGGCACCTGTGCCTCTTTCAATCTGCTGGCTGTTGTGGCTGGCAGCACATTGGAGGGAGCTGTATGGCATGCTGCTGCTCCAGTGCTCAGCTTCCTGCCACAAGGTTTCCTGTGCTCCCTGTGGCTTTATGGTCCCTGCCTCCAGCCATTCTTAGAGCTCTGCTTGCTGTGGACAGGGCGTCCCCTGGGGCACCTTCACGGTGCTCTAGAGGCGTTTTCTGTCAATAGAAGGCCCCCTGGAATGTCCAGACAGGCGTTCTGTTGACAGATCTCTGTCTACAGGCATTTTTCCTCATGGGGAGCCCAATGATGCTGTTGACAAAAGCCCTGCATTCTACTGATTTACCGTTGACAGAATGCCTTGGGAGTGTGGACGCTCCACACGTTTTGTTGACAAAACCCTCTAGTGTAGATGTAGCCTTAGAGACTCTGGTCAAATTCTAGAACACATTTTGATCTTTGCATGACACTTCAGCTTTTTTGCACCTCAAGTTGATGTTTGTTAGCTATAATAAAGTTTGCCTCAGGGATAATACAATATTGCTAGTTTTGGGATCTCGCTGCAAATAAGATATGGCCACAAGACCAAGTTTATCATTGCCATAGACAGGCACATCTTAATTAACTTAAGCACATTTACAGCTGCTTAGGAGGGCAGTGACACATTACCTTTTGTGCTTGCTTACTATTCCAGCAGTCATGCCTTTAACCCCAAACAAAAGAAAAACATGTCTGTCTTCCATTTTCAGTTTGTTTGAATCATGTTTAATAATTAGGACCCTACCAAATTCACAGCCATAAAAAATGCACCACAGACTGTAAGAGCAAGGGTTTTTTGTGTGCTTTTATCCTATACTTTACATGTTCTATGACTGAGACCACCATTTCTCAAACTGGGGCTACTGACCCAAAAGGGTGTTGGAAGCGGAGGAGGGGCACAAGGTTGTTTTAGGCTGTTACAAGATTGTCGTCCTTACTTCTGTGCTGTGTTCAGAACTGGACAGCCAGAGAGCCTTGGCTGTTGGCCAGAAGTCCAGTTCTGAAAGCAGCACCCTGTCAGCAGCAATGCAGAAGTAGTGCTGGCAGTTCCATACCAGTCAACCTGATTTCTGTGCTGATGCCTTTGGAGCTGGGAGGCTGGAGAGTGCCAGCTGCTGACCAATGGCAGAGCTCTGCCATACTTATGTCTGTGCTGCTCTTGGCCATGGCTCTGCCTTCAGAGCTGGACTCACCACTAGGAACCACTACTCTCAGGTCATCCATCTCAAAAGGCTGTGCTGCTATGAGCAGCAGAGCAGAAGTAAGGGTAACACTACCTCAACCCCCCTACAGTAACTTTCCAACCCCCGCACCTCCCACAACTTGTTTATGGGCCTGCATCCCCTACAATTACAACACTAAAATTTCAGATTTGAATATCTTAAATGAGTATGTGTACAATTTTTTAAATCCTATCACTAAAATTGACCCACAAGGGCTATGGATTTTGTAAAGCCCTATTAATAATGAACATTTGCAATCCTTACATTTAATATACAGCAATCTTATAAACCAGCAGATAGGAATAAAGGGATTTTGAAGTTGGCACGGTCCTTTTGAAAAGGACCCCATCTGAATGAGCTGCACGGGAGCGAAAAGCGGCAGTTTCGAAGTGGCAGCATGTTAATGAGGCGCTGAATATGCATTTCAGCCCCTCACAAGTATTCATAGAAATGGTTATTTTGAAAATTTCTCTAAGTGTAGACACAGCCAGAAGGAATAAAGTAGGGCAGATGTATGGTTTAGTGAATAACTGATGAGGTGAGGAAAAGGTTCTTAAAATGTGTGCTTCTGACCAAAAGGGTTTCTGAATAAGAGAAAAAGAACCAACTTTGAAGGAGCCAGTGTGCACTTTGCACCCCAGGTACTAGTATCCTCTTAAAAGTAAAGCCGATAAAATCCATGTGCAATATAAAAGCTGTTATGCCACACCAAGGAAGAGAGGTACTGGGGAGAAAAGGAGCTGTAAATCTTTTCTGGACTGAGAAATAAGGGTTCTCTGTCAAGTGGTTCTTGGGGGGGTGTGCCACTCAGTTCTCAGCACAGCCCAGCATTGCAGATTGGAACACTTTCAGAAGTGTCCCTATCCCCCGCTGCCCCTATGCCATGCCTGCGCATTGAGTGTCTCAAGTTGCTGCCGCTCAGAGGAGCGTCCACATGGTGCCGCCCTCCTCAGTTGTTTTTCAACTGTCCCAGGCTGAAGACACATTTCAGGGCAGTCCTTTTCACTTGAAAAGAATTAGAAATATATAGTTCTTCGAGTGGTCCCCATGGGTGCTCCACAATAGGTGTCGGGCTTGCCCAGCGCCGCAGATCGGAATTCTTCCAGCAGTTTCTCCTGGATTGCGCATGCACCGGCACGCGCCGCTCCCCGCGTGCCCCCGGCCACGTGCGCGATCCGGTCCCCGCCTACGAACAAGAGAGCGGATAAGAAGTATTTTGTCCCGGCAAAGAGCATGGAGTTCCTTTTTAGTCACCCACAACCGAATTCTTTGGTGGTCGAATCGTCCCAGCAGAGGTCGAAAGCCTCTCAGTACAAATCAGGGGGATCGGACAAAGATGCTAAGAAGCTAGAGCTGTTTGGTAGGAAGGTATATTCCTCCTCTACCCTGCTATTGAGAATGGCAAATTACGCGGCACACCTAGCAAACCACAACTTTGATAATTACTCCAGGCTTACTCCCCTCATGGGTTCACTCCCGGAAGACAAGAAGCCAGTGTTAAGGGCAGTTGTTCAAGAGGGCTACGCAGCATCGTGGACGGGAGTACAGATTGCCCTGGACGTGGCGGACACGGCGGCACGTTCAGCAGCTACAGCAGTGGTCATGCGTAGAGAATCCTGGCTCCAGACATCTGGTATCCCCACAGACCTGCAGGCGAAGATCGTGGATCTTCCCTTTGATACACAAAAGCTGTTTGCAGACTCCACCGACTCGGTCCTCCATTCCAGTACGGACTCGAGAGCCACACTTAGAACCTTGGGCATTTATACTCCCCCATACAGGAAGAAAAAATTTTACCCACAGCAAAGACGCTACGCTTATCAGCCACAGCATGCTCAATATCAACGAGGCTACGACCAGGGGTGCCATCAACAGCAGCAGCAGTACAGAACTCCCAGGCGATGTTCTCAACAAAGCCGTATGCCTTAGGGGCAGGCCCAAAGGCAACAGGTTTGACGGGTATGTTGGGGGCTGCACTATCAATACCATCACTCAATGCCACTCTCATCTCATGTTCCATCATCGCCTCAAACCGTTCCACTCCCAATGGCAAAAGAGCACCACAGACAAATGGGTGCTGGAGATCATAGACACGGGTTACACGATCCCCTTCCAGTCACTCCCACCGATGAAGCCTCCTGCCAGGCCTCACCTCAGAGATGCTGCCCACAAGGCGAGGCTCAAGCAGGAGGTGGATCACCTTATGTTCATAGGGGCAGTGGAAAGAGTGCCGGAAAAATTCCAGGGGAAAGGCTTTTATTCACGCTACTTCCTACCAGAGAAGAGAACAGGAGACTGGAGGCCCATCTTAGATCTTCGGGGCCTCAACCGTTACTTGTGCAAGCAACGTTTTCGGATGATCAGAGTTGCCTCTGTACTCACGGCACTGGATGGTGGAGACTGGTTTGCAGCCCTCGACTTACAAGATGCTTACTTTCACATAACAATCCACCTGACACACAGACGCTTCCTCCGCTTCACGGTCGGCAAGGAGCACTTCCAGTACAGGGTTCTTCCGTTCGGCCTTTCTTCGGCTCCCAGAGTCTTTACCAAAACTCTGGCAGTGGTGTCAGCCTACCTGCACAGAGGGTGTTTATTTTCCCATATCTGGACGACTGCCTGCTGAAGGGGGCCTCGAAGGCAGAGGTCTTACGCATGATACACGTCAGAGCGGACACGTTTTCTTCTCTGGGCCTAGTTATCAACCTCGCAAAGTCAAAGACCGAACCCACACAAGATATAGAGTTCATAGGGGCACGCATAAACTCCTTCACAGCAAGAGTATACCTGCCTGACGCCCGCTTCCGCACCATCAGTGCGCTGGTGCAGGTCATCACATACAGCCCCACGGTGCCGGTCTTAACGTGCCTACAGCTGTTGGGCCACATGGCGGCAGCGACGTTTGTGGTACAGAATGCCAGGTTGGCAAATGAAATTTAATGTGGGTAAGTGTAAGGTAATGCACGTTGGAAAAAATAACCCAAATTACACGTACTACATGATGGGGTCAAATTTAGCTACGACAGATCAGGAAAGGGATCTTGGAGTTATAGTGGATAGTTCTCTGAAGACATCCACACAGTGTGCAGTGGCAGTTAGTAAAGCAAATAGGATGTTAGGAATTATTAAAAAAGGGATCGATAATAAGACAAAAGATATCATACTTCCCCTATATAAAACTATGGTACGCCCACATCTTGAGTACTGCGTGTAGATGTGGTCTCCTCACCTCAAAAAAGATATATTGGCATTAGAAAAGGTTCAGAAAAGGGCGACTAAGATGATTAGGTGCTTGGAACGGGTCCCATATGTGGAGAGGCTAGAGAGACTGGGACTTTTCAGTTTGGAAAAGAGGCGATTGAGGGGCGATATGATAGAGGTATATAAAATCATGAATGGTGTGGAGAAAGTGAATATAGAAAAATTATTTACCTTTTCCCATAATACAAGAACTAGGGGACACCAAATGAAATTGATGGGTAGTAGGTTCAAAACTAATAAAAGGAAATTTTTCTTCACACAGCGCACAGTCAACCTGTGGAACTCATTGCCCGAGGAGGCTGTGAAGGCCAGGACTCTATTAGGGTTTAAAAAAGAGCTTGATAAATTTTTGCAGGTTAGGTCCATAAATGGCTATTAGCCAGGGATAAAGTATGGTGCCCTAGCCTTCAGAACAAGGGCAGGAGATGGATGGCAGGAGATAAATCACTTGATCATTGTCTTCTGTTCTCCTTCTCTGGGGCACCTGGCATTGGCCACCGTCGGCAGATGGGATGCTGGGCTGGATGGACCTTTGGTCTGACGCAGTATGGCCATTCTTATGTAACTTATACACATGCGAAGCCTGCAGCATTGGCTGGCGAGCGTTTACAAACCGGCATCCCACACTGTCCACAGGGTGGTGTCGCCCACGACAGAGGTGCGCAGATCCCTGGCGTGGTGGGAAAATCCCAAGAATCTGCTAGTGGGGGTGCCCTTTCACCAACCACAAATTTCTATTTTTCTTACTATCGACGCCTCCCACATAGGATGGGGAGCGCACATTGGCGACAAGGTGACGCAAGGGCTATGGTCCCCTGCGGAACAGACACTGCACATAAACATACTGGAGCTCAGAGCAGTGTTCAATGCCTGCAAACATTTTCGAGATTACCTGCACGGCAAAGTAGTCGGGATCAATACCGACAATACCTCCACTATGTTTTACATCAATCGACAAGGAGGAGCACGCTCCCGTGCTCTATGTGCGGAAGCAGTCTAATTGTGGAACTGGTGCCTCGCCTACAACATAACGTTGAAAGCCTCGTACTCGCCGGGCGCTCACAACGCGAAAGCAGATCAGCTGAGCAGGCACTTCGCACTCATGCATGAATGGCAGATCCGCTCCGATCTGCTACAGCGCATTTTTCGTACATGGGGGTTTCCCCAGATCGATCTGTTTGCCACCCAGTACAACAAGATGTGTCCCCAATACTGCTCCAGGGCAGGAGTGGGACGGGGATCCCTGGGGGATGCATTCATGATTTCATGGAGGGGCCCTCTACTTTACGCGTTTCCCCCCACAGTGCTTATCCGTAGGGTTCTGCAGAAAGCCAGAAGGGACAGAGCTCGCATGATACTCATAGTCCCAACTTGGGATCGGCAGCAATGGTTTCCCTTGCTTCTGCGCATGTTGGACCGTCCACCGCTTCCTCTACCGGTGGCGCCGGACTTACTCACGCAGGCTCAGGGGTCCATAGTGCACCCGCACCCTCAGGGTCTGCGTCTGCAAGCATGGTTAATCCATGGCTCAGCTCCTTAGAGAGCATGTGTACAGAGGGAGTACAACAAGTCCTGGAATGTAGCCGAAGGACCTCCACCAGGAGGACTTACAAGCAGAAATGGACTCGATTTACAGCCTGGTGTTCTGCCAAGCAGTTAGCTCCCCTTGACGTTCCTATACCTGTAATACTAGAATACTTATTGGACCTCAAAAAAGGCGGGCTTTCCCTATCCTCGCTAAAGGTCCACCTCGCTGCTATATCAGCCTTTCGGCATACAGAGGAAGGGCCACTGTATTCGCCCATCCTATCGTCACAAGGTTCTTGAAGGGGTTGGTAAACCTGTACCCCCCTCGGAAACCGCTTCCACCATCGTGGAGTCTGGACTTGGTGCTCAGCACGCTATCGGGTCCACCTTTCGAACCATTAGCCACAGTTCCCCTCTGTCTCCTTACGATGAAAAGAACCTTCCTCCTTGCGATTATGTCAGCCCACAGGGTGAGCGAGCTCGCAGCAGTGATGGCAACGCTGCCCTGCACAGTATTCTCAAGGGAGGCGGTAACCTTAAGGCTGCACTCAGCCTTTGTTCCAAAAGTTTCTTCGGAGTTCCATCTTAACGATCCAATAGTTTTACCCTTGTTTTACCCGAAGCCTCACAGCTCCAGCAAGGAGGCTCGCCTGCATCTCCTGGATGTGAGGAGGGCGTTGGCCTTCTACATAGACAGAACTAAGTCCTTCCGGAAAACAGACAGGCTCCTAGTCTCTCTCGCTCCCAGGTCAAAAGGAGAAGGTCTCTCTTCACAGAGAATCTCAAAGCACATTGTGTCCTGTATAAAAATGTGCTACGAGCTTCGAAAGAGTCCTTTGCTGGCCCCGCCTAGGGCTCACTCCACCAGGGCAGTGGCGGTGTCAACAGCCTTCTTCAAGGGCATCGCGTTAAAAGACATCTGTAGAGTGGCGACCTGGTCATCCTACGACACCTTCGCCAAGCATTGTGCCCTACACCGGGTATTCGAAGAGGATACCCATCTGTCGACAGCAGTCCTCTCGGGGACAAGCTGCACATGAACCGATTACCCAACTCCTTTTACTTGGGTTACTGCTGGGTAGTCACCTATTGTGGAGCACCCACGGGGACCACTCGAAGAAGAGAAGTTACTCACCTGTAGTAACGATGGTTCTTCGAGATATGTCCCCGTGGGTGCTCTACCACCCGCCCATCCTCCCCGCTTCGGGTCTCTGTCTAGTGTTTTTCAGGAGCATTCGAGGCGGTTGGTCAAGGAACTGGCGGGGACTGGATCACGCACATGGCCAGGGGCGCGCAGGGAGCGGTGCGTGCCGGCGCATGCGCGATCCAGGAGAAACTGCTGGAAGAATTCCAATCTGCAGCGCCGGGCGAGCCCGACAGCTATTGTGGAGCACCCACGGGGACATATCTCAAAGAACCATCGTTACTACAGGTGAGTAACTTCTCTTTAGCGTCCCCCTTTGCCTCATAGTTTTAATAGTTATACCGTTGTACCTTGTTTACACTCCCCCCAAAAAAAATTTAAAAAAAAGAAAAGAAAAGAAAATGCAGTGGCTGCTGTGGGGCTGCGTCGTCATCTTTTTTTCTCCTGTCAACATGCTAGCTTCTCCTGGAATGAAGAAGTGCGACTATATAGGGGCTCTTTGCCCATTTCTGATGGGCATGCCTCCTGTGTAGAATGCCCCGGAGAAGCTCACTCTGCAATAAGGACCCCCCATTGCAAAAGCATTTTGGCAAGGGTGAGAAAGGACCATGAAGCATGGCTTAAAGGTGTTGTGTTCTGGGAAAAGTTGCTATCATGCAGGGACAAGCCAGAGGACATGCGAGTACAGCAAAAGCCCTCTGATAGGGCAGCTTTATCGACCCACAAAGGCTTGCAAGCCACAAGAGCTTCACTGGTATGCTCTCTGTTGTCATTGCCCAGAGCCTTGTGTTCCCCAGCATCATCTGTATGTGGTGCCCTGGAGAAATGCAGGTCCCTCTTGGCCAGAAGAATTGAGGCAGAGACCAAGCGAGCCACATCATTTGTTGATATTGAGGTATCAGCTTCAGAAAAGCATATATGCCTCCGCTGGCACCTCCTATCAGCTCTATCTCTGTGCCAGATCAGTCAGCACCACAATATAGAAATTTCTGTATAAGATGTGGCTTCTACAAAATGCCCTCAGGCTGACACAGGAGGATTAGCATCTTCACCATGCTCAATAACACAAGCACACATTCATATCTTACAAGATGTCGCACACTTCTACACCACCATCTGCAATATCTGATTATGGTAGCAGGCATTGGAACAGGCGTTCATCAGGCTGCTCATCTCTGTCCCCATCACAAGCTTCCTGGCGTTCATACAGAGACCCATTCATTTCAGCCACATCCCATATGGGTCAGCCAGCTGTGGATGTATCCCCCCATCAGCTTCCACCTCAGTGGGGCCCTGGGATGCAAGACAGCGCTACCGACTATGTACTTCGTATACCTATAATTCAAGATGCACTACACTTCAGCTTCAGCTCACCTCCAGACACACTCTCACAATCTCTGTACAATCCTCACCTGTCAACCCGCCTTCTGTAATCTCCCAGGCGGTTTCTAATGAAGTCAGTGACGTACCTCATTCAGACTCAGAGAGTTCCTCACAGAGGCTTAGGTGTAGACAAAATGAGGTAGTGTTCTAGATATCACCTTCTTTACTGGCAGATAATCTGAAACAATTTCAGGGGCTGTTCAAACGAGTAGGCCGATCACAAGATATTAGTTTACAAGAGGCTCAAGATAAACAATATTACAGAATCACAGAATCATAGGGCTGGAAGGGACCTCAGGAGGTCATCTAGTCCAGCCCCCTGCTTCAAGCAGGATCAACCCCTCCTAAGTCATCCCAGCCAGGACTTTGTCCAGCTGGGACTTAAAAACCTCAGGGGGTGGAGAATCCACCACCTCTCTAGGCAACGCATTCCAATGCTTCACCACTCGCCTGGTGAAGTAGTTTTTCCTAATATCTAACCTATACCTTTCCCTCTTCAACTTCAGACCATTACTCCTTGTTCTGCCATCTGACACCACTGAGAACAGTTTCTCACCCTCCTTTTTAGAGCTCCCCTTCAGGAAGTTGAAGGCTGCTATTAAATCACCTCTAAGTCTTCTCTTCTGGAAACTAAACAAGCCCAAATCCCTCAGCCTATCCTCATAGGTCTTGTGCTCCAGACCCTTAATCATTTTTGTTGCCCTTCGCTGAACTTGCTCCAGCAAATCCATATCCTTTTTATATTGGGGGGCCCAAAACTGGACACAGTATTCCAGATGTGGCCTCACCAGTGCCGAATAAAGAGGAATAACTACTTCTCTAGATCTGCTCAAAATGCTTCTCCTAATGCACCCCAGTGTGCCGTTAGCTTTCTTGGCTACAAGGGCACACTGTTTACTCATATCCAGCCTTTCATCCACCATAACCCCTAGGTCCCTTGCCATCGTACTGCTGCTGAGCCAGTCGGTCCCCAGCCTGTAACAATGTTTGGGATTCTTCTGCCCCAGGTGCAGGACTCTACACTTCTCCTTATTGAACCACATCAGATTTTTTTTGGCCCAGTCCTCCAATTTATCCAGGTCCCTCTGGATTCTCTCTCTACCCTCCAACGTGTCTACCTCTCCCCCTAGTTTTGTGTCATCTGCAAACTTGCTGAGGGTGCTATCCAGTCCTTCATCCAGGTCATTAATAAAGATATTGAATAACACCGGCCTCAGAACCGCGCCTTGCGGCATTCTGCTTGAAACAGACCGCCATCCAGATATTGAGCCATTGACCACTACCCGTTGGGCCCGACCATCGAGCCAGCTTTCTGTCCATCTTATAGTCCAAGGATCCAATCCATATTTCCTTAACTTATGGACAAGAATGTTGTTGGAGACCGTTTCAAAAGCCTTGCTGAAGTCAAGGTATATCACATCCACTGACTTCCCCATGTCCACAGAGCTTGTTACCTCGTCATAGAAGCTAATCAGATTAGTCAGGCAGGACTTGCCCCTGGTGAATCCATGTTGGCTACTTTTGATCACTTTCCCCTCTTCCAAGTGCTTCCAAATGGATTCGTTGAGGATTCCCTCCATTATTTTCCCAGGGATTGAGGTAAGGCTGACGGGTCTATAGTTCCCTGGATTGTCTTTCTTTCCTTTTTTAAAGATGGGCACTACGTTTGCCTTCTTCCAGTCATCCGGTACCTCCTCCGATCTCCAAGAGTCTTCAAGGGTAATGGCCAAAGGTTCAGCAGTGACCTCTGCCAATTCCCTCAGTAACCTGGGGTGCATTAGATCAAGACCCATGGACTTGTGCACATCTAAAATTACAACCCATAGTGTCCTCGAAAATAGCATGGCTTATTAACAAGGCTATCCTTGAGCCTTCTGGTGTTCTGTGGATAAATCTAGCTTCTATTCTACCCACAAATTGCAGGGCAGATAGGAAATATTTTGTCCCTGTGAAGGACATGGATATTCTTTTTTCCCATCCACATCTGAATTCTCTAGTAGTGTACTCTGTACATCATAAATCCTAAAATCCACACTTTAAATCTTCACCCTCTGACAAAGTGCATAAGTCGCTAGACTCTTTTGACGATAGAGTTTATTCCTCTGCTACAATTCAGTTTCGCATATTCAACTATACAGCGCTTTTAACATATTATGACCATGCTAATTATACAGAATTACAGGACTTAGTTCAGGACCTCCCAGACAATGAATGTCCTATTCTTTGGTATATTATCAAGGAGGGGCACTCAGTTGCCAAGACAGCTCTTGTGGCTGCCATGGCTGCTAGAGCCACAGCCACTGCCATAGCAATGCAGTGTGGTGACAATTATCTGGTATCCTACAGGAACAGCAAGCAAATGTGGAGGATATCCCCTTTGATAGAAAGCAGCTTTTTGCTAGCACAACAGTTGAGACCTTTCATTCAATAAAAGATTCCCAACCAATACTTCGTACTTTGGGGGTGTATATCCCACCAAATAAGAAGTGCAAATACACCCCTCATCAAAGACCCAGCGATTACAACTGTAGCCACTATAGGCAACAACAGAGGCAATATGACAATGTGGCCAAGCACTGTTCCAACAGGAGGAGAATGCAACAAAATCACTCCTCCACACCCTAGCAAACTACTTTCATCACAGCTACTGCCAGGGAATGCTTTTTCCGACTCGGCCTCCTCGTCAGCTTCCAAAAGTCCACTTTAAGACCCATGCAAAAGATAGAGTTCATTGGAGCACTGCTAGATTCGGTCACAGCAATAGCCTGTCTCCTGTCACACAAATTTCAAGCAGTCATAGAATCACAGAATCCGAGGGCTGGAAGGGACCTTAGGAGGTCATCTAGTCCAGCCCCCTGCCTTAAGCGGGGTCAACCCTAACCCAATCATTTCAGCTAGGACTTCATCAAGCCAAGACTTAAAAATCTCTAGGGATAGAGATTCCATCACATCTCTGGGTAAAGCATTCCAGTGCTTCACCACCCTCTTGGTGAAATAGTTTTTCCTAATATCCAACCTATATGTCTCCCTCTGTAACTTCAGACAATTGCTTTCTGTTCTGCCATCTGTTACTAGTGAGAACAGTCTCTCTCCATCCTCTTTAGAGCCCACCTTTAGGAAGTTGAAGGCTGCTATTAAATCACCCCTCACTGTTCTCTTCTGCAAATTGAACAACCCCAGATCCCTCAGTCTCTCCTTATAGGTCATGTGCTCCAGCCCCCAATCACGTTTTTTGCCCTCTGCTGGATCTGCTCCAGTGCATCCACATCCTTTCTATACTGGAGGGGCACAGAACTGTATGCAGTACTCCAGATGTGGCCTCATCAATGCCGAATAGAGGGGAATAATAACTTCTCTAGATCTGCTGGAAATACTTCACCTGGTGCACCCCAATATGCTGTTAGCCTTCTTGGTTACAAGGGCACACTGTTGACTCATATCCAGTCACTCATTCATTGTCATCCCCAGGTCCTTTTCTGCTGCACTGCTACTTAGCCAGTGAGTCCCCAGCCTCTAACAGTGCATGGGATTCTTCTGTCCCAAGTGCAGGATTCTGTACTTGTTTTTGTTGAACTGTGTCAGATTTCTTTTGACCTCTAATTTATCTAGATCACTCTGGACTCTTCCTACCGTGCTTCAGGTGGGGGTCTGGACTAGATGGCCTTCTAAGGTCCCTTCCAGCCCTATGATTCTACCCTCCAACATGTCTACCTCTTCCCCTAGCTAAAAGTGTAATCTGCCAATTTGCTGAGGGTGCAATCCACCCCCTCATCCAGGTAATTAATAAAGATGTTGAACAATACTGGTCCTAGAACCAATCCTTAGGGCACGCCACTTGAAACTGACCACCATCCAGACATAATACCATTGATCACTACTTGTTGGGTCTGACTGTCTAGCCAGCTTTTATCCATTGTACAGTCCATGTATCCTATCCATATTTCCTTAACTTAGGGGTAAAAATGTTATGGAGGACTGTATCAAAAGCATTGTAACTGTCAAAATACAGTTTTGTTTTTATAATGGTTATTCAAAACATAACCAATAAAGATATAGATCTTGTTCAGCCTTCAGAAAAAAACGTTTTTGTGATGAAATCAAGCATGACAAGTTTTGTTCACAAAATGAGTATTTTCAGAAAGTTATAAAGTGAAGAGAGACTTAATGCTGACTAAAAACAAAGCAAGCAATCCTATAGCACCTTAAAGACTAACAATTTTAATTATTAGGTAATGAGCTTTCATGGGAGGGACCCACTTCAGGTTCAGCAACTCTTTTGTACTCTTTTGATAAGTACTGTTGATACTGGGCCATTTCCACCTTACTGAATAGACCTAGTCAGCTCTGGCCCTCCCCCTTTAGTGGGACCCCACTCTTTAAATACCCCTATGAAACCACCCCACCACTCATGCATCTGATGAAGCGGGTCTTTGCCCACAAAATCTTATGCTCCAAAATAGTTGTCAGTCTATAAGGTGCCACAAGACTTTCTGTCTGTAGTGAGTATGCGGACTATGTGCCATTCTGGGACTGCATTTGCTCCTCCCAGCTGGTGGTGACTTCTGTTACAGTAGACACATGTTAACCCTACAAGGGGGTGGGCAAGATACGACCTGGGGGCCAGATTTGGCCCACCGCTAGTCTTACAGCTGCAGAGGGGGGAGAGCTTGAGGTGCTGTTCCTGCCCCCAGCAAAATTTTTCAGCTCTTGTTGGCTGGAAATCAGCCAATGGAAGCTGAGAGATATTCCTGGGAAGTGGGACTAGCACAGCACAATTTCTCCGCTCCCATTGGCTGGTTTCCAGCTAAAGGAGCTGAGAGATTTTGTTGGGGGCAGGAGCATCAATGGTAAGCCCTCTCCCCTGCCCCCACAGTGCAGAGAGACATGGAACAGACAGTGGGCTGTGGCTGCTGCTAGGCAGGCAAGCCTCCCTGAGAGTGCTGCTGCCAGGAGCTGCTTAGATAAGTGCCTCCCAGTCAGAGCCTGCTTCTGGCACCACACCCCAAGTCCCTCTCAGACTTTGCGCCCACTCTTATATCTCTCCCCCAAACCAGAATACTCTCCTGCCCGTGTACCCTTGCCCCAGGTCACTATTCAAACCCTCTGTACCCTCCTGCCTTCTCCCTAGGTCACATCTCCCTCTCTCCTTCAGGCCAGAATCCTCTCCTGCACCCATAGCCCATCCCAAACCCTGAACCACAGTACTCTCTCCTAGATGACCTCTTATTTCATCCAAACTCCCTCTCAGATCCCACACCCCAGGCCTATACTCTGAGCTCCCTTCTACACCTCACCTCCACCTCAGGCCCTATCCCGCCTTCATAGAAAAGTGCAGCCATTGACCCATCAGCACAATCTTGGAGTGGCCCCTCCATCAAAAACTATTGCCCACTCCCTCTCTAACTGCTGGTCTACGTAGAGATTAACAGTCAGTTACTGCTACCAGTTTCACTTTTAGCTAAAGTCGTGGAGGTTTGAGGTATGGATTTGAAAATTAGACATTGCGATCCCATTAGAGATCCATTCAAGGAATTAGTCTGGTTCCGTATGATGAGAACATCTTTTTTTTTTTTTCCAGTTTGCCTTGTAAAACCCTGGAAATGAAGTGTGTCTGCAAACTTAATTTGTCTTCATTATGCATATTTGCTTTATATAATCATATTTTGTCTGTTCTACAAGACTCATGCCACATTTAGTGCAAAAGTTAAACGTGCTGAGGCAAAGAGCTGAAAGAAGAGAGAAAATTCGTGTGTTCAGAGCATTAGATTAATACCTGTGAAAGCTTGATTCTATTTCTTGCTCAGCCACAGACTTCCTATGCAATGTTATCATAGTATGGAAGGCTATCTTCATACATACATACAAGGGGACAGAAATAAAAGTACACAGACAACCTTAATTCTCACATTTCTTAATTTTTCCGTGGATAACCCTGTTCTGACATTTTACATAACTTATGTTCAGGCAGTCTCTAGTCTGTATTCTGAGGTGTCATTGAGGATTGACAATGGCTTGGGGAACTCACCTTCCACTTTAAGGTCTGGAGCCTTTGTGATTTTTATAGTACAGTATCAGGATTAGCACTCTGTCACTTAGGAGACTATTTTATGTGTATAGAGTCACTGAAACAATAGAAGCTGCTGTAAGCATACATGAGGCCTCCCTTTATTCAGAATATCACCAGATTAAAGCGTTACATGGTTTTGCCATGTTTTTGACATTGCCATAGGTATATTTTGGATCAAGGCTCAGCAGACCCTGGCACAGGTGTCAAAAGTGGCATGTGAGCCAATTTTTCATCAGCATGTGAGGCAGGAGCTCAGCCTTGCCCCTCCTCCCCCATGCAGCCAGGAACTTGCTCAAAGCCATGCCACCTAAGTATTAACAGAAGGTCAGCTAATGCTACCAACTACCACCTGAATGGTAAAGCTCTGCATCTTAATTTATTTACTGATGAAGCTGTTGTAAATAGGATATTGGTGACCTGGTGACTTTAAAAATTATCACTGGCACTTATCCCATATGTAGAGGTCAAAAGGTCAAATTTTGGCACTCTGCCTTGGAAAAGTTACTGACCCGTTGTTGGACTGTTGAACAGCTAGATCCCCTCAATTCTCAAGCCTGGTAGAGAGTCATTTGCTTCTGGAGCCTTCCTCTTCCTGTGCAGAGTTGGGGGGAGGGAGCACTGATGAGAGGGTGACCCCCTCACCCTGCTCCCCCCACCCATGCTGCCTGGGGAGGCAAGTTCCACATTGTCACCCCACCCATACTCCAGTCCTGCTCTGCCCAGACCTTGCTCCCTCCCCAGTGTGCCACCCCCTTCCGACTCTCTCTTTTTCTTTGCTCACCTATTCCAGCCAAATCCATGAACCCAAATGTAGCAAATGGCATTTGGAAAAAACACATTCTTCTAAAATTTCTTTCTAAAGAAAATGGAGTATGTTTTCCACTGCATTTCAAACTGTGAAGACTAGACATGTAGAAGGCAGTTAATTAAAAGTACTAAATTTGACAATAAAAAAGTAAGTTACATATATTTTTGATGTAACATGAAGTTTGTCAGAGATATGTTTGCAAAATCTTTGTAATAAGGGCAGGTCAGCTGTCCTGCTGAATACAACATTAAATATTTTGGACTACATAATGCAGCTAATATGGTATCTGTAAAACCACCAATTCATTGTCTTGTTCTGCTTCCAAACCATTATAGGCGGAGCGGGGTGCTGCTGCCTCTTGTAAAGGTTTCCTGGCACGTATTATAAAACTGTGTTTTCAGTTGCTTAGCCAAATTTTAACCAACGTTTTCCATGAAGATGTCTGTCTTATAGGCTGATTTAAAAAAAAAATCAGCCAAATTAGGTTAGCTCTTTTGAGATTGAGTGAAGGAAAAATACATTATTTTGTCTGTATTTAAAAAAAAACTGAGGCCTTTCTTTAAAAAAAATCGTCAAGTAGCCTGTAGTGCAGTAGGGACTTGAAATTTGGAAGGACTTGTTTTTGGGTGTAAAAATAAGCCATTATTTGGCCGATTTATAAGTCTTTGCAAATTTAGCTCAAACATTTAGAAGAGGCTTACTAGAGCTTAACAACAAAAATCTGTGAAGATTTTGTCTTCACTGAGCACATTCAAACTTTTCAGCTCCTAGAACTGACCAGACTGTGTGTGTGCCATCCCCACAGAGCATGACTGGATTGCACATTCCCATCAGTGACAGCAACTGAGGATGTTTTAGTCAAAATCTGTAGAGTCTGAGAAACTTTCCCTGTAATGGCTTCTGTCACAGGCTTGGAGGTGGGATGGGACAGGGGAGACTGTTCAGGCTCAGATCAGGGAGTGGGGGACCAGGACTAAGAACTGTGATTGCGACTCAGACTAAGAACCCAGGAGGGACTAGGATTGGTTGGGCAAAGAGACTGTGATGAGAAGTCTGTGAAGTGGAGAGTGGGAGTGGGCAGACAGGGAGTCTGTGTCTGGGACAGGGAGCCAGGAGTGTGGAAGAAACAAGACTGCGGCAGGTTGGAGGGGACAGGGCAGAAAGTCGGAACATTTGGGGGAGAACAAACCTGTGTCCACTAAGCCCACTTTCCTCCAGATACAGCGTATGCAATGGTACCAAAGGTTCCTCAGTTTCCCAATTCCTCTCTTGTTAGCAGATGTCTGTGAAACCCAGTGGCAAAGCGTAAATTTTATCTGCCTCTAGTGTTGGTCCATATACAGGACCATCTACTATTGCTATCAGTTGGCTCAAGTAGGAGAGGTCTGCGTGGAAAATCTAAAGAATCTAATCCTAGTCATGTGGGTGTCAGTATGATGCCACGTGATGTATATTTTGAGTGGAGGAGCATTTTCCAACTTGCTTTTTAGAAAACTGGACACAGAGTTATGTTAAAAGAACAATATTAAAGTTACAAGGTCCACCAAACATCTCAGAAAATGCCAGAGTTAAGGTTACCTTTGCATCTTATTTTGGCTCACTTGTGCAGATGCATTATGATTCAGCTGTTAGTTACATGATCAGATAAAGTAGAACACCAGAGATAAGAACTCACTGCTCAACCACACACCTAATTTGAAACCAGAAGTATACAAACAGGGTGCAGCAGAGATACCCCCCCAACTTCCCCCCCATCCCTAGAAAAAAAGCTAATATAATACTACATTAAAAGTAAACTAGTAAAAACAAGGCAAGTTTGGGGGGAAAAAAGAGATTTGACAAGGTAAGGAAACTTTGTGCTTGTTTCATGTAAATTAAGGTGGTTAAATAACATTTTCTCATGAATAGTAAAGTTTTGAGGCTGTGTTAATTCAATGTTCAGTTGTACACTTTTGAAAGAACAGCCATAAATGATTTGTTCAGACTGACAAACATTTCAGAGTTACCGACGTACTTCATTCCTGACGTGTTTGTAATTCTGAGGATCTGTCATACTGTTTTTTTTCCCCCAAGACCCCCATAGCTCATTCACTGCAGAGAATTGATGGTGTTCTTGGAATGAATCAGGGTTGTTCAGGGAAGTAAGATGTTGACTTTAGGCTCCCCTACCTCATTTGTTTCAGAAATGGGAAGATGTGTATTGAATGAAGCAGGGAATTGTAGAAAGAGAAAATATTTTGATGATCTGGTTAAGAGTACTGAATAATAGGTTTTTATCCCTGCCCCTGGTGCAGTGCTAATCAAATGACTAACCCAAGCTTAACCAAGTGGTCACAAATTATGACTTCTTCATTTTCTGAGTTCCCAGCTTGAGACTGGGATTTGATTTGCAGAAGTGCTGGGCACTCACAGCTGTAACTGCAGTCAGTGGGAGTTGTGCTTTGACCAAAGGAAGTGCTATATAATGCTAAATACCCTGAAAAATCAAGTTCTTGGCATCTTTGTGGACACCAAGCATTAGTGGATACTTTTGTCCTCAATTGTTATAGAATCATAGAAGAGTAGGACTGGAAGGGACCTCGAGAGGCCATCGAGTCCAGCCCCCTGCCCTCATGGCAGGACCAAGCACTTTCTAGACCATCCCTGAAAGCCATCTATCTAACCTCTTCTTCAATATCTCCCAGTGATGGAGATTCTGCCACCTCCCTTGGCAATTCGTTCCAGTGTTTGATCACCCTGACAGTTAGGAACTTTTTCCTAATGTCCAACCTGAACCTTCCCTGCTGCAATTTAAGTCCATTGCCTCTTGTTCTATCCTCAGAGGCAAGGAAGAACAAGTTCCCTCCCCCGCCTTATGACACCCTTTTAGGTACCTGAAAACTGCTATCATGTCCCCCCTCAGTCTTCTCTTTTCCAAACTAAACAAGCCCAATTCTTTCAGCCTTTCTTCATAGGTCATGTTCTCTAGACCTTTGATCATTCTCGTTGCTCTCCTCTGGACCCTCTCCAATTTCTCCACATCCTTCCTGAACTGCGGTGCCCAGAACGGACACAATACTCCAGCTGAGGCCTAACCAGCACAGAGTAGAGTGGGAGAATGACTTCTTAGCTACGTCTACACATGAATGCTACATCGAAATAGCGACATCGAAATAAGCTATTTCGATGAATAATGTCTACACGTCCTCCAGGGCTGGTGCCGTCGACGTTCAACGTTGACATTGGGCAGCACTACATCAAAGTAGGTGCTGCAGGGGAGCGTCTACACACCAAAGCGGCCCACATCGAAATAAGGGTGCCAAGAACAGCTGCAGACAGGGTCACAGGGCGGACTCAACAGCAAGCCGCTCCCTTAACGGGCCCCTCCCAGACACACTTGCACTAAACAGCACAAGATCCACAGAGCCGACAACTGGTTGCAGACCCTGTGCATGCAGCATGGATCCCCAGCTACAGCAGCAGCAGCAGCCAGAAGCCCTGGGTTAAGGGCTGCTGCACACGGTGACCATAGAGCCCCGCAGGGGCTGGAGAGAGCGTCTCTCAACCCCTCAGCTGATGGCCACCATGGCGGACCCCGCTATTTCGATGTTGCGGGACGCGGGTCGGCTACACATGCCCTACTTCGATGTTCAACGTCGAAGTAGGGCGCTATTCCCATCTCCTCATGAGGATAGCGACTTCGACGTCTCGCTGCCTTATGTCGATTTCAACTTCGAAATAGCGCTCGCCACGTGTAGACGTGGCGGGCGCTATTTTGAAGTTGGCGCGGCTACTTTGAAGTAGCCGGCACGTGTAGACGCGGCTCTTGTGTCTCGTTCACAACACACCTGTTAATGCATCCGAGAATCGTGTTTGCTTTTTTTGCAACAGCATCACACTGTTGACTCATATTTAGCTTGTGGTCCGCTATAACCCCTAGATCCCTTTCTGTTGTACTCATTCCTAGGCAGTCCTTTCCCATTCTGTATGTGTGACACTGATTGTTCCTTCCTGAGTGGAGCACTTTGCATTTATCCTTATTAAACTTCATGTTCTGTGACTCAGTTCCCCCACTCCACATGGTATATTGTTAGGCAGTCTTAGGGTACATCTGCATAGCAAAAAACCACAATAAAATAAAAAGAACTCAGGCTCACACTGCTTGATCAAACGTAGTGCTGTAATGCAGTTCTTTGAGTTCAGGATGAAGCCTGGGCTGTGAAATCTAGTACAGAAGGAAGATCTTGAATCCCAGGCTACAAACCAAGCTTGAATATCTATGCTGTTATTTTTAACCCCACCACACGAGCTCAGAGCCTGAGTCAACTGACCCTGACCACTGAGACTTGCTATGGTCAGGTTTCATTTTTTGCTGTGCAGCTGTACCCTGTTAATACCAGAAAGCCCATGAGGCAGAGGTTCTGTGGAATAAATACCTGATCATATAATTAGAACGTCATCATACATTACAATATAGTTAGAATATTATAACAATGCACAGACATAAGGATGTAGAGAGAAGCCAAATTAGGGATTCAGAAAGAACCTTAACTCTGGCACTTGTTAACTTTTGAGTGTTTGACATTGCAATCTGAATAGTGCTCGCCTAGTTTTTCTTTTTCTCTAATTATTCCATATGTTTAACACCTGTGATCTCTGTAACAACTATTAGGTTACACTAACTGTCAGCTGCTAAGTGCTCTGATGTTCACTGACTCTTTGTTTTCAGATCACTGCAATTTTGGCTTTTATCCTCTTGTAAAGGACTTTATTTATATTTTCAAAATTATTTATGAATAATTATGTCACGAGTTCACAGAATTTTTTTTTCAATAGATGAAAATAGACATTTTCTCTTAAAACAGGTATGCTGATTTGGCTCTGTCAGGATTGACTTCTTATTTAAGTGTTCTCTTCTTCTGTGTGTAATCCAACTCTGTTTATGTCCATGATTTTCCTTAACTTTAAAAGACAGGTACCATATTAACTATTTCTCAGTTTTCAGCTACAGTAGTCCTTTTTAAGAATGTATTATGTATTACTATAAGAGAGGCAAAACAGTCCAGTGGACTAAACACTGAATTGGTGACCCAGGACCATCTTTATTCTAACCTCTGCCAGGTTTGCAATGTGATAAAGGTCAAGAAAAGTAACTTCCTTGTCTTTACTTTCCCATCTATAGAATGGGGATAGTTAGAGCAACCTAGATGAGAGAGATTCATTGGAAATTAATGACTGGGGAACACTCTGAATATGTAAAGCACCTATGTAAATGCCAAGAGTGTAGGCCCTCATTAATAATAGCTAACTTTTATATATGCTTTACATATTTAAATCTCAAAACTGTTTACAAAGGAGGTCAGTATCATTATCTCTGTTTTACAAATGGGGAAACTGAAGTACAGGGAGGCAGGTGCCTTGTCCGTAGTCGCTCAATAGGCAGAGCCAGGAGTTGAACGTGTATCTCCAGTGGCCTAGTTCTATGCCCTGTCCATGGTATTAGCACTTAAAATGTCTGTTTAATTTTCCCCCCTTCAGAAGCCTGATATGATTGATATCTTATTGAGGTGATTTATCTGCATGATATTTTTATAAGAAAACCAAGTGATGGAATGAGCAATATGCCTATTATGTGCAAATGTAACCCTTGTCCATCTTTTTTGCTACCTGATCTATATTTCGTGGGACAGACCCACTTCTTCAGAGCATAGCCAGACCAGAACAGACTCAATATTTAAGACACAGAGAGCCAAAGACAGTAAGCAAGGAGGACAAATCAGACAAAGATAATCAAGGTGAGCAAATCAGAGAGTGGAGGGGTGGTGGGGAAGGTCAAGAATTAGACTGAGCCAAGTATGCAGACGAGCCCCTATAGTGACTATGGACAAGGTGGCAGTAGCTAAGTGGCAGTTTGCAACTCCTGACAGCTACTGGTTAATGGCAAATCAGTTTGGGGTGGGCAGATCTATCGTTGGGTCTGTGGTGATGCAGGTGGCCAATGCAATCTGTCAGCATCTCCTCAGGAAGACTGTGACCCTGGGAGAAGTACAGACCATAGTGGGTGGCTTTGCTGCTCAGCGGTTTCCTAAATGCCATGGGGCAATAGATGGCACGCACACCCCAATCATGGCCGCGGCTCACCTGGCATCTGAGTATATAAACCTAAAGGAGTACTTCTTGGTTTTGCAGGTGTTTGTATATCACAAATGTAGTTTCACTGACATAAGTGTGGGATGGTTGGGGAGGGTCTACAACATGCAAATCTTCAGAAATTCTGAGCTGTACAGAAAGCCCATGGATGAGTCTTTTTTCCCAGACCAGAAAATCTAGGTTGGCAACATGGAGATGCCTGTTGTAATATTGGGCGACCCTGCTTACCCTCTGCTCCCTTGCCTTATGAACCCCTACACAGGAGCCCAGGACCACAGCAAGGAAAACTTCAATCACATACTCAGCAAGCTCAGATTGGTGGTGGAATGTGTCTTTGGCCATTTAGAAGCGAGGTTCAGATGCTTATTTACCCATTTGGACCATTGTGTAACTGAAGTCCCCACAGTGATTACAGCGTGTGTTATTTTACACAACATTTGTGAATCTAGGTGGGGGAATTTCACATCCATCTGGAATTCTGAGGCTGAGGCCATCAGCAGGGCTTACTTGCAGCCACCTATACATCCATTCATCAATAACCATGCGGAGGGATCAGCAATAAGGGACACTTTAAAACATAATTTCATTAATGCTGTGACAGCAATGTATTTCTCTGTTGTAATACCAACCAAGCTCTTCTCTGCAGACTGCTTTCTGCTCCCCACCAAATGTGAACCAATAAATCAGACCATGTCTTACACAAAAAATGCTTTTACTTGGTGAGAGGGGGCTAATTTGCAGTAAGTAGAATGGATGTCAGCGAAGGAGTTATTTTCCTTTAAAAAAAAAAAAAAAAAAAAGCACCTGTGCTTTCTGCTCTCCACCCTCCTGGTTCCTTCTGCCGCCAGTACTCTGCGGATCTTGGCTTAGTGGTGGGCAGCTGTGCTTTCAGCCCTCTGCCCTGCCACCTGGTGTGCTGCAATGATTTGTGTACCTTACCATTCATGCATGCCAAAAAAATCACACCAAGCTCAGAAGAATAAGGTTATTTTGGGGGAAGGAGAGGTTTAAGCGACAGGGAAAAGAAGCCTTGTCAAGGGTAGTGGAGTAACCTTTTGCAGTCACCCATGGAGCTAGATCTGCAGGCTGTCCTTGCCCTCCCTTTTCATGTTTGGAGACCACGATGCTGGGATGGTGGGAGAGCAATCTGTCTTCAGGCAACTTTGGGCAGCAGTAAGTGGAGCCTGCAGTGCTGTGTGGGGAGTCCCTCTGCAGCTGCAGCATGGAGTGTAGGACTTCCATTTGATCATTCACTGCTGTTATGAGATTTGCCACTTCTCTTGTGTTTTCTGGGCCACTCAGCTGTAGTATGATGCCACTGACTGTACTTTGCTGACACTGAGTTATGTCCCTTGTCATCTGACTGGTTTCTGACTCAGACTTCTCCACATGCTGCAAGATCAGATCCTGCTTGCACCTTTTTCCACTTCCTTGCTATGTCTCCCACACTAGGAATGGCAGCTGTAAAGTGAGTGAAGGTCAAAATTAAGATACAATTCAAACAAAGTGCTTCACCATGGAATGAATAGGTCTCTCTCTTACCAGGGAAAGTATCTTTTTGTAAGCCCGCTTAAGGCTGATTAAGGATGGGACTTGAAGCTTGCATTGCACCGTCTGTCATTTACCATCATTTACGCAGAACATTTTGTTGTGTACATGGAAAGTTGTTGCCCACTTTCTGGGGGAAGGGGGGAGGACTGCAAAGCAGGGGAAGCCATCCAGCGTCCTGGACCAAGGAAGAACCTTTTTCGTGCATTCTTGGAGCAATCTTCTGCGATGAGAAAGGCTCACAGAGCCTGGCAGCCTGCATGGTGAGGGGGAAGGGTGGGGAAGGGTTTGATTCCAGCCACATGGATGGCTGCGTGGGGGGGATCCTTGTAAAATAAAATTCAGTGCTCCGGGGGAGGGGGGTTTTCATGCTGTCTGCCTGGTTGGGGGAAAAACGTGTTTAGGCAATCACTGGAGCAGCCCTCATCAGGGAAAAAAGGCCATTTAAAGGAGGGCAAACCCACCTGTGCTGCACATGCCAGGTTGCGGTACCAGGGTCCGCCAAGTCCAGTAGGTGTGTGGTGAGGAGGAAGGGTTCAGTTCCAGCTGCTCGGATGGCTGGGCGGGGAGGGATGCCTGTAAAGTGTTCAGTGTGTGATTTTTGAAATTGTATTTGCAGACTTTAGTTCTGTAGTCCCTTGTGTTGAAATTTGGATAAAATACATTTCTCATTTTATATAGGGATAAGGTTATCTTGATTTTCATCTGGTAAGTGCTCAGTTGCAATCTTCATTTGTCATTCCTCTTTTCATATTGACAACTTTATAACCTAAAACATTATTAATTTTGAGCTGGTAATGAATCTAGAATCTCAAATAATAAAGAAAATAAGCAGCTGGATTGTTTGGTGTGAGTTCCCAGTGTTTAGGCCTTCATCATGGGAACAATTACTTGCATGGCTAGTCCCATGTACTTTAATAGAACTCAAACCAGGTTCTCCATCTGACCAAGAGTGATTTAAAGTTATTGTTAAGTCTGGAAATAAATTCAAGTGTAATGTAAATGGCCCAAATACTTTGATATGTTAATAACCATTCATCACCTGTATACTTCCTAAAGTTGAATTGAAATATAGTCAGACCCTCCTAAAATCTAGCAGTTACTCTGTTATAAAATTCAGGAAGATAATAGTTGGTCATTTCATGTAGCAGTTTTTCATCTTCTAAGCACTTGGCAAACATTAATTAATCATTATATCTGTATGTGGTAGGTAAGACAAAATATCCATAACATGCTATGTAAAGTTCTGGTTTTAGTAGGATTGTTTTTAAATTCTAGGATTTGTATGTAACTCAGAATATAGAATAAGAGTGAACATAATTTCTTGATGTTACTTTTTGATGTTCTGAGGATTTATTTTTTGTAAACCTTCTATTTGTTTCTAGATAAACAATGTTATTAGCTCAGATAAATCGAGACTCTCAGGGAATGACTGAGTTTTCTGGAGGAGGGATGGAAGCTCAGCATGTAACTCTCTGTTTAACGGAAGCAGTAGCTGTGCAAGGTGAGCATTCAGGTTATAGCATCTCCACATCATCATGTCTTTGTAGTTTAGCATTCACAAAAGAGTCTGAATTTTGGGATGATGCTGTGCAGTGCAAATAGAGAAAATAAGAAGACCATATTGTTTTTGATAGTGTGTTTTTGATTAATCTGAATTTGATTTAATTCTGAAATAAATTATTGCTTAATTAAAATAACAATTTTAGTATAAAATCTGATTCTAGTCAAATTAAAATATGGTATTTCTGTTTTAGATTATGTAATTCCAATTTACATATAAAAGTGATATACAAAGTAGACTCAGTTTTATTTAAAAATGTTTTAGGATTGATATTAACATGTTGTTGCTTTCTTTGACGTGTTTCATATGTATAAAATAAATAGATTGTCCCAATTACTATATTTTATTAAAATGGTCTTGTATGTATTAATGACTGATGGTGCACAGAAGAGTGATTAACATTGTCATGTAATGCTGTCATTTCTCGTGATTGTATTGTGAATCTTTGATATTAGGTGTTCTTCTTAAACCCCTAGTTCTCAAGCCATTTTACTTCATGAGGATTCAGGTTTATTTAAAATAAAATGTTTCAGTTCTCATGGTTATGGATAAAAAAAACTAACAGTGTGATCTCAGCGTATCCTTAAAGTTCAAATCAGAAGACTGATTTAAAAGGTTTTAAGTCAATCTCATGATTTTTGGGACTTTGATTCACAATTTTAGAATGCATGGAATTGACAGTACTGAAAATGGACTTTTTTCCCCAAATAGATGGTGACAATTTAGAAAACATGGAAGGTGTAAGTCTGCAGGCAGTTACACTTGCTGATGGTTCCACTGCCTATATACAGCATAATTCTAAAGGTATGTGCCTAACTAACAATCAGTAAGTCTTTACTGTGCATAAGAATGTCCATACTGGTTCAGACCAGAGATACATTTAACCCAATATCCTGCCTTCCAACAGTGGCCAATGTGAGGTGCTTCTGAATATTCACTGTATTAATTTGCTCATTTGTACAGCACCCAGAACAACAGGGGTCTGATCCAAACTGAGGTCTTTGAGTGCTACTACGAAAGGAAATATTTGCTGCTTACAGTAATACTAAAATAAAGACCAAGACCCTCTTGGCAGGGCAAAGCACCATTTTTTTTTTAAATCTGTTTATCCCAGGTTCCCTAAATGGGCCCCCTCAAGTCCTGAGCTCACAATCCTGGGTTTAGGAGGCCAATGCTCAAACCACTGAGCTATCCCTATATTTTCATTCCATGAAATTCTTTATTCCAGAGAGTTTCATTAATATGGTTTAAAGTATGACCTGTCATACAGGATATTTTCCTTAAATATAATTATGTATTCCAGATGGTAAATTGATGGATGGCCAGGTGATTCAACTAGAAGATGGCTCTGCTGCCTATGTGCAACATGTGTCCATGCCGAAAAGTAGTAAGTGTGTTTCATCCACAAATATGTTTTAAAATACTGACTGGCTATGTCTACACTAGCCAAAAACTTCGAAATGGCCATGCAAATGGCCATTTCAAAGTTTACTAATGAAGTGCTGAAATACATATTCAGCGCCTCATTAGCATGCGGGCGGCTGTGGCACTTCGAAATTGACGCGGCTCGCCACCACGCAGCTCATCCAGATGGGGGTCCTTTTCGAAAGGACCCCGGCTACTTCAAAGTTCCCTTATTCCTATCTGCTCATAGGAATAAGGGGACTTTGAAGTAGCCGGGGTCCTTTCGAAAAGGAGCCCCATCTGGATGAGCCATGCGGTGGCGAGTCGCATCAATTTCGAAGTGCCGCGGCTGCCCGCATGCTAATGAGGCGCTGAATATGTATTTCAGCTCTTCATTAGTAAACTTCGAAATGGCCATTTCAAAGTTTTTGGCTAGTATAGACATGGCCACTGTGTTGATTTAATATTGTTAGAATTAATAAAGCATCTAATAATGAAGGTTAATATTTTTGGTGAGTGCAGTTTCTAACCTGTTAAAATGTTAAATAAAATACATTATGATTCGTGATGCCTAAAATTATGCTTTTCCCTGCCACGCCAATAGGGGACAGTCTGCGCCTGGAAGATGGACAGGCAGTTCAGCTGGAAGATGGAACCACTGCATTTATTCATCATACTTCAAAAGGTAAACTGCATTTTGAAGTGTGATATTATGAAACATTTTAATTCTCATTTCTCTTCAAGATTACCATTTTTGACAGCATGTTCACATTAAGACCATATTTACAAGTATTTTAATTGTAAATGACTTGGTGCATTTAAGTAGGAGCATCTGGAAACAGCTGAGTTGAGAGTGGTTTGATGTCCCATGCAGAGCATAGCGGTAAAAGACTAGATCAGACTATTGCTGTGCATTTGTGTTCTATCCTGGAATCTTAACAATGAAATACACACACTACTTCTAGAAAATGTAAACTTTTGTATGAACTTGAGTAAAGACTGGAAATGGAAAAAGGAAACCTAAAAGAAGCAGTCATCACTTGAATTAGATGCTAGAGCTCTAGGGATGTATTAAATACCCTAAAAGGAAGATTTAATATTTTTAGAAGGCTTATCAATGTCACACACACACAACGCAATAATTGGCAGACAGGTACGTGCATTTATTTTATTTTAAATTGAGCACAAGATTCTGCAGAAGTTTATGGCACTAATGTGGGAAATGTTGTTCTTCTTCGAGTGGTCCCCGTGGGTGCTCCACAGTAGGTGTCGGGCTCGCCCCGGTGCCGCAGATTGGAAATTTCCAGCAGTCTCCATCGGGTCACGTATGCGCCGATGTGTGTCGGTCCTTCGCACGTTTTCGGTCACGTGTGCGATCCGATCCCCGCCAGTTCCTTCTCAACCGCCAACAGCTGCAGACGGAATCTGCTCCGGCTCCAATGCCTGAGAAAGATAAAACTGTGTTTTCTTACTGTTAATAGTTATTAGTTGATAGTTTAGTTATTACTGTTGAAGTTGTTTGTGTTAGAGGTGTATATAGTTTAAAAAAAAAAAAAGAGAAGAAGAAAAGGAGAGAAGAGCAGAGGCGGTCACCTCAGGCGGTCTGCTATCTTAAGGCTGCAAATGTTATCTGTCCCAGGACTGATTAGCTGTTAAGTGCTCTATTAACATTCAAAGACTAAACGCCTGGGCAATGTCTTCGCCGGGGTTTAAGAAATGTGAGTCTTGCCGTGAGGCCATGCCTGCCTCAGATGGGCATAGCAAGTGTATTCATTGCCTCGGGGAGACCCATGTTCCCCAAAAGTGTCCTCATTGCTCTAAGCTTACAGCTAGAGCCTGAAAGGACAGGGAAATGAGGCTGAAGATGATTTTATTTGATAAGGCCCTCCAACCTGCACCATCAGAGAAGCCCCACAAAGAGGGGCCCTCAGGGTCGCACAAGAGGAAGGTGGGTTCCCTAATCTCCTTTGTGCAAAAGAAGAAGAAGCTCTCCCCAGCTTGATCCCTGCCGGTGACATCCGCGAGCGGGACGAGTGGAGCACAGGGTCCTGACCCGTTGGCTGCTCATAGCGGGAAGACCGCAGCACATGCAGCTGCGCAAGGGCCTCTGACCATTAAGCAGTCGGCACTGAGGGCCCCGCAGGCACCAGAATCGGCAGCACCGAGCATCGCGGCACCGACGGCACCGGAGCAAGGGTACCCGGCACAGGGCCCAACGGTGCTGGAGGAAACTACCCGCGCGGCACCATTCACAGCGGCACCGTGCACAGCACCGACTATGGTGCCGAGGTCCCCGGCACCGGAGGGGGCAGCACCTGCTACTCAGGGACAGGGAAAAGCAAAGGCCAAAACCCAGCACTGCAGCCCATCTCCGGACATCATCGCATTGCCGTTATCGCCTAGCTCGCCCCCCGAGATACACCGGGCAGCAACTCCAACAGCCTGCTTCAGACCTCCATCCCCATTCCTTCAACCACCATCCCCCTGGCTCAGACAACTTTCACCAACCTCCAGCAGGGATCCCTATGAATACTATCACAGAGCATCTCCGCCATTGTCAACGTCATCTCGGAGGTCACGCCCTCCTAGGCACCATATGTACACATTCTGGTTGTGGTCCAGATCTCCATCACCGGGCCCTTGCCCCTGTTGTTATGGCTGTCCTTACCATACTGAACACCTGCACAGGGGGTCTAGCTCTGGGGGTAGATCCCCATCCACACCTCGCCAACACCCCTTCACACAGTCTCACTCTGTGGGAAGATCACAGGTTTCCCAGCCAAAAATTGGTCCAAAGGCCCTGGACCCGCCTCCAGAACCCTCAAAAGAGCAAGCATACGAACAGAGTCAGAAACCTGAGGAATTAGAGGAGGTATATCATAGCGATGCCTGCTCGTCTTCCCCAGATGAGGCGGTTGTCCCCGGGGATATCTCTCCCCCGGACGACCTTAAGCAATTCCAAGGACTGTTCAAGAGGGTAGCACAAACACAGGACATTCAAATAGCAGAGGTGCAGGAAAAACATCATAAACTCCTGAAACATTTGAGACCCCTGGCTTCATCCAAGATCGCCATCCCACTAGATGAAGCAATTATGGAATCAGCCACCAACATATGGCAGACTCCGGCCTCCATCCCACCCACGAATAAGAGGGCGGATAAGAAATACTTTGTCCAGCCAAAGGCATGGAATTCCTGTTTAGCCATCCCTAGCCGAATTCCCTGGTGGTCGAATCATCGCAGCATAGAGCCAAGACACCCCAATATAAGTCAGGAGGGTCAGATAAAGAAGCGAGGAAATTAGACCTATTTGGCAGGAAGGTCTATTCCTCCTCTACCTTACTACTGCGAATGGCAAATTATGCCGCACACCTGTCAAACCACAACTTTGACAATTATTCCAGACTTACCTCCCTCATGGATTTCCTTCCAGAGGACAAGAAACCAGTTCTGAAAGCGATTGTCCAGGAGGGCTACGCGGCCTCACGAGCAGGAGTTCAGATTGCCCTGGATGTGGCGGACACGGCAGCATGTTCCACAGCCACAGCAGTGGTAATGTGTAGGGAATTGTGGCTCCAGACATCCGGTATTCCCAGAGATCTGCAAACAAAAATCGTAGATCTTCCATTTGATAGACAAAGGTTATTTGCAGAGTCATCCGACTCGGTCCGACACTCCAGCAAGGACTCGAGAGCCATGCTTAGGACCCTGGGCATATATACCCCCCCGTACAGGAGGAGGAAGTTTTACCCACAGCAAAGGTGTTACGCTTATCAACCACAGCGTGCACAATATCAATGGGGTTATGACCGGGGCGCCACCAACAGCAGCAGCAGTATAGGGCCCCCAGATGTCGCCCCCAGCAGGGTCGCGCACCCTCCAGGCAAGCCCTGAGACAGCAAGTTTGATGGTTATGTCGAGGACTGCAAGATCAAGACCATCTCTCAATACCAGTCTCAGCACGTTTCACCATCAGCTCAAACCGTTCTACTGTCAATGACGAAACATCACTACAAACAAATGGGTACTGGAGATTATAGCCATGGGATACACAATCCCCTTCCAATCACTACCACCACCGAAACCTCCCACCAGGTCCTTTTTCAAGGACCCCTCTCACGAGACAAGGTTAAAACAGGAGGTAGACCATCTCACATTTATAGGGGCGGTGGAGAGAGTACCGGAATAATTCCAAGGGAAAGGCTTCTACTCACGATACTTCCTAACAGAGAAGAAGACAGGAGGCTGGAAGCCAATCCTGGAATTATGGGCCCTCAACCGGCTTTTGCGCAAACAGCATTTCAGGATGACTACAATTGCCTCCATAATCATGGCACTGGACGATGGAGACTGGTTTGCAGCCCTCGACTTACAGGACGCATATTTTCATATAACAGTTCACCCGGCACACAGACGTTTTCTCCGATTCACAGTAGGCAGGGAGCATTTCCAATACAGAGTTCTTCCGTTCGGTCTCTCTTCGGCGCCCAGAGTTTTTACCAAAACGCTGGTGGTAGTATCAGCTTACCTACACAGGCAGGGTGTCTTCATTTTTCCATACCTAAACAAGTGCCTACTGAAAGGGGCTTCGAAGGCAGAGGTCCTACACATGATACGCATCACTACAAACACATTTGCCTCGTTGGGCCTAGTTATTAACCTTTCAAAATCAAAGAACGAGCCCACGTAAAATATAGAGTTTATAGGGGCACGCATAGACTCTATTACATCAAGAGTATACCTGTCCGATGCCCGTTTCTGCGCCATCAAATCCCTGGTACAAGTAATGACGTACAGCCCCACAGTGCCAATCCTAACATGTCTACAGCTGTTGGGACACATGGCGACCACCACGTTTGTGGTACAGAATGCCAGGCTGCATATGCGAGGCCTGCAGCATTGGTTGGCGAGCATTTACAAACCAATAGTCCATACCATCCACAGGGCAGTATCGCCCACAATGGAGGTACGAAGGTCACTGGCATGGTGGGCAGATCCCAAGAACTTGCTAGTAGGGGTGCCCTTCTGCCAACCACAAATTACGATTTTTCTTATGACAGACGCATCCCACATAGGATGGGGAGCGCACATGGGCAACAAAGTAACTCAAGGGCTATGGTCCCACGCGGAAAAGACACTGTACATAAACATACTAGAGCTCGGAGCAGTATTCAATGCGTGCTGATGTTTCCGAAAATACCTGCACGGCAAAGTAGTCGGGATAAATACCGACAACACCTCCACCAAGTTTTACATCAACCAACAAGGAGGTGCCAGATCTCACGCGCTCTGTGCAGAGGCGTTCCAGTTGTGGAACGGGTGCATTGTCAACAATATAATGTTAAAAGCCTCATACTTACCGGGTGTCCACAATGTGAAGGCGGACCAACTCAGCAGACGCTTTGCGCTCATGCATGAGTGGCAGATCCATTCTGATCTGCTCCGACAAGTATTTCAGAAATGGGGGTTTCTCCAAATCGATTTGTTTGCCCCTCACAACAACAAGAAATGCCCTCAGTACTGCTCCAGAGCAGGCATAGGACAGGGATCCTTGGGGGACGCCTTCATGGTGCCATGGAAGGGCCCTCTACTCTACGCGTTCCCTCCCAGAACACTCATCCACAAGGTTTTAGAGAAAGCCAAAAGGGAGAGAGCACACATGATACTCATAGTCTGAACCTGGGACTGACAGCAATGGTTCCCTCTGCTTCTGCGCGTGTCATGCCGCCCGCCACTCCCCCTACCGGTATTGCCGGACCTTCTCACTCAGGCTCAGGGATCCATAGTGCACCCACATCCTCAAGGACTCCGCCTACAGGCGTGGTTAATCCATGGCTCAGCGCCTTAGAGAGCACATGTTCGGAGAGAGTGAAACAAGTTTTGGAGTTCAGTCGAAGGAATTCCACTAGAAGGACTTACGTGCAGAAGTGGAAACGATTTATCTCCTGGTGCTCTTCTAAGCAGTTAGCTCTTTTGGACGTCTCTATAACTGTAATTCTAGAATACCTGCTGGAGCTAAAACGAGACGGGCTCTCCCTATCCTCACTAAAGGTCCATCTCGCAGCTATATCAGCATTTCAACACAAACAGGAAGGGCCAACCATATTCGCCCATCCTATTGTTAGTTGGTTCCTAAAGGGGCTGGCAAACCTGTACCCCCCTCGGAAACTGCTACCACCGTCATGGAGCTTGGACTTGGTACTCCACACGCTGTCGGGACCACCCTTTGAACCATTGGCCACGGTACCCCTCCGGTTACTTACCATGAAGACAACCTTCCTTCTCGCAATTACGTCAGCCCATAGGGTGAGCGAACTTGCAGCAATAATGGCAACGCCACCCTGCACAGTATTCTCAAAGGAAGCAGTGATCTCACGATTACACCCAGCCTTTGTTCCAAAGGTTTCCTCAGAGTTCCACATTAATGAACCAATAGTATTGCCCTCATTTTGTCCTAAGCCTCACAACTCCAGCAAGGAGGCGCGGCTGCACCTACTAGATGTGAGACAGGCATTGGCCTTTTACATAGACAGAACTAAGTCCTTCCGGAAGATGGACAGACCCCTGGTGTCCCACGCACCCAGGTCGAAAGGGGAAGGCCTATCCTCACAAAGGTTTTCAAATCACATCCCGTATCCTGCATAAGACTGTGTTATGAGCTTCATAAGACCCCTCTGCTAGTTCCGCCCAGGGCTCACTCCCCCAGAGCGATGGCGGCATCGATGGCCTTCTTCAAAGGAATCGCGCTAAAAGACATCTGCAGAGCGGCGACTTGGTCCTCTTACGACACCTTCGCCAAGCATTATGCCATGCACCAACTGTTTGATGAGGATACACACCTATCGACAGCAGTCCTTTCAAGGGCAAGCTGCACATAAATTGGGTACCCACCTCCTTTTTTGGGGTCACTGCTGGGTAGTCACCTACTGTGGAGCACCCACGGGGACCACTCGAAGAAGAGAGAGAAGTTACTCACTTGTGTAGTAACGATAGTTCTTCGAGATGTGTCTCCGTGGGTGCTGCACTACCCACCCGTTCCTCCCCACTTCAGAGCTCTGTTTTCGTGTTTTTCAGAAGCATCCGGGGCGGTTGGTCAAGGAACTGGCGGGGACCGGATCGCGCACGTGACCGAAAGCGCGCAAAGGACCGACGCGCATCTGCGCATGCGCGACCCGACGGAGGCTGCTGGAAATTTCTGATCTGCAGCGCCGGGGCGAGCCCGACACCTACTGTGGAGCACCCACGGGGACACATCTCGAAGAACCATCGTTACTACACAGGTGAGTAACTTCTCTTTATTTGTCCTTGGGAAATAGGCTTTTAGAATCCTATTGAGCTTTTATGGGCCCAGAATTACACTATAGATACAAGCAAAGCTAAAAAGAATGTAAAATAGATAATCTTGGAGGAATTCTTTCGTCAAAAGTCATGTCATGTCATATTGGGGATCCACCTTTTAGTAGTTTCTTATGTGTGCATGGTCTTGGAAAGAAAGGAAAAATGTGTCATACCAGTACTGGTGCACTTCATGAAAGGACTTGGACAATGAACGATTTTCCCTCTCCTTCATTATCAGATTTGAAGGCCTTCCCTTCTGTATTATTATGCTTTCCAAATATAACATATGAGAGTGACTGACTATTTCTAGATGTAACGGTTGTGAGGGAAAAAATATGGACTGAGTAAAAATGGATGTGCTGGGATCTTAAGTATACAGATAGAGCTTTTTTCCTCTTCTGCTGTTCATGGTTATCCCAAGATACAGTAAACCCCCGCTTTATGCGACTTCAACATATGCTGTAATCATATTAACGTGAATGTCAAAATCCTGGGCTCCAGCCGCCCACCTCCGCCAGCTGAGGGGGTGCTCCACTGCTGGGTCCAGCTTGGGGAAAATAGGGGATACCGCTGAAGGGAGGAGAGGTGGGAGGGAAGCCCCTGGGAGCCAGGAGCTGGGCACTGCTGCGCCTGGCTTCAGACTCCCCTGGGCTGAGGGGTTTCCCCCACCTCCCTCCTCTCCCCTCCCTTCTCCACTGAGCCCCCAGGGAGCCAGGAGCCAGGTGCAGTAGTACCTGGTCAGTTTCCTGGCTCCCTCTTGGGGGCTTAGAGGCGGGGAGGAGGGAGGTGAGGGGTGGAAGCTAAGCGGGAGCCTGGAAAGTAACAAGGATCCCAGGGGCTCGGAGGAGGTGGCGGCCCTCCCTCCCCCTGACTTATATGAAAGTTGAGTCATGCACAGATTGAGAGGAGCACAACCCCCGCATAACTCGGTGTTTTACTGTACAACAGACAGAAAACTGACCCAAGTCTTTCTAGTTTCACTAAAATCCCTGAATCTGGTACACTTTATAAGTTGGAAGTTAATTAACAGTGTGATTTATATGTAATACATACTATACAATGTTTTTATTCCTTTAAATTGTAGTGTGGGTGTGGCATTTTGGGGTTCAGCTCAGGTGAATGAGGGGCTGTATTACAGCCTGCCCTGCAAATCTGGGTGCCTTAGGTAGTGTGCTGCTCTGGCTTGCAGCCCTGAAATCAGTAGCCAGCCTTACAAACATGCAGGACACATCCTAGTTTTCACCATCCAGTTGTTTCTGCAAAGTGACCCAAATACCTTCCCAGTGACAGTTTACCCAAACTGTCTCCTTGTGTAGTCATGTAACAATTGTAAGACTAACAAAGTAATTTATTAGGCGATGAGCTTTCATGGGACAAACCCATGTCTTCAGATCCAGGAGAGCTCATCGCCTAATAAATTATTTTGTTAGTTTTAAAGTGCTACATGAATGCTGTTTTTGTTTTGTTTTCTATTGTTAGATTATAGACCAGCAGGATTACCTCTCTGTTACTGTGTCTCCTTCTGTGATGATCTGGTGAGGTTCCCAGATCTGTGAGTTACTGTGTTACTCTTCTGACCCTCAGCATATGAGAGTTTTACTACTGCTAAGCTGTGTGACAGTTACCCTGAAACACCAGCTTGTTTGCTTTCCCAGCAAACTCCTCAGGACTCCGCCAGTCCAAACTGTGCTTTACAAGTGACAAGCAGTAAAACCCGTCTCCCAAATTCCCCAGAGACATCTCCCTGCCGTGTCTTGCTGTCTTCTGGAATGTGTGCAGAAGTTAAGTATGTTGCTGCTGAAAAGACAATAAACGGCAATTCATTAATTTCACTGCAGTTTGACAAACTCCCTTATCTCAGTCACAGGATAGAATTGACTTAAAATAGAACAAGTTTATGTAACAAAGGTCATTGTTATAAGCGATATCAAGTATAAGAAATAAAAACCAGAACTGTCAAGCGATTAAAAAAATTAATCTTGATTAATCACGTGATTTAAAAATTAAATGCCATGAACCACCCGATTAATCATGCAGTTAAACAATAAGAAGAATACTATCTATGCCTGAACCTCAGTGGGAAGTGCACGGGGCTGGGGGAGTGGGAGGGATTTGTTTGCATGGAGATGCAGGATTTGACCCTGGGGTGTCTCAGGAGTAGGGAGCGTCTCCTGGTGGCTCAGAGCAGAGCCCCAGCAACAGCACCACACAAAGTGCTTGGGCTAGCCAGCACCAGAGCACAGTGCAACTTCTGCTCCTGGTGGCTGCCAGGAGAAAGGAAGGAGCCCTGCCCCAGGGAGCTGCCTCCACAACCTTCCCCCCAGCCTGCTCACCTCTTAGTGTAGAGCTCCTCCAGGCAGTGCGAAGGCCGTGTTGTCCTTCATGAAGACAGGGAAGGGGGTGAGACAGGGCAGAGGACAAGACACAGAGACTTCAAGGAACAGGAAGTCAGGCCATCCCCCTGCTGCTGCCACCACCAGAAAATTAACCCCAGAGTGTGTGTGTGAGGAGCACATGGCCCTGCATACCCCAGCACTCCTTCCCCTTGAACCTGGAGGGCATACTTCCCCCCCCCAGCAGAGGCTCAGCTGGCTCCAGTCCTGGGCACCATGTGTGCCAATGAGAAACGGCTCCCTGTCCCCTGCAGACAGTCTCCGCAGCAGCACAAAGATAGGTTTGCCCCTTGTTTCCTAATACTTTGAAAGTAGGGCTGTCCATTAACATGCGCTAATGCCTGTCATTAATGTGCATTAATGCCCACGATAATTTTATTTAATACATTAATTCTGCCCTGCGTTAATTGCAGGTGTTAATACACATTAATTGACAGTGCTAGTTTTTAAAATACAAGAAAATGAATGAGGGGAAATAAATACTGTTGAATAAGCAACCTTTAGGCTGCTGAACTGACAGGTGAAAGGGAATTGGAGAGAAGGGCTGTTTTGACTCTGGGGTTTGACTTCTATATTTGTGGAGGGGCGGCAGCTCCAGTCGCTTACTTGGGGGAGGGGGCAAATTTTGTATCTGCCAGAGGATTGCAGTTTGTGGGGGAGCAGTAGTTCCCTTTCCCCCCAGACAACATCCATGTCTGGAGTGCATTCCCTATCCCCAACCATCCTGGCTCAATGTAGCATGTGCATTTTTTCAGTCTCTCAAGTGTTTGAGTTTAGCTCTTTAAAATAAACAAAGCTTATTTAGGCAACTCTCTGCAGTGCACCATAGCAGATGCTGGCCCTTACCCTGTTGGCTAGCTGCTGGTAGAGCAAACAGCTTCTCCTACCTCTCCCCAGATAAAACATGTCATCCAATGGCATATCATCTCTCTGGCTGTGCTGACAAGCTTTCAAAATGGGTCCCACTGCAATAAACTAGGGATGAGCCTGGCTAGCCATTCAAGAAGATGCTTGGCATACCTGCTGCTAAGAGGCCCTGCCCTGGTAGTTAAAGAAGGCTCGTCTGGTCAATCGCACAATGCTGGTGGAGTAATACAGACGGGAAGCACTACAGAAGCTCAGGATTTATATCCTTTGTGCTGAGTGGTCTGGCTGAGTGCGGGTGGGGATGGGGCTTCCTGACTTCTGGCCACTGAATTCCAGCCCTGGTTTGCAGGCTTCAGCAGTGTGTACTCAAGCTGTTGAGGCTGGGACCTTCTGCTCCCACCAGTTCTGAGCAGATGCCCAAGATGAAGGGAAGATTGTAACAATTTGCAAGGAGATTTTTGAGGGAGGGGAAAGTTCGTGAAAAGCCTGGATCTTCTCTTTTCCTTTCCAGGTTTTATTTTTCCAAGAGTTTTTTTAGGGCTGTCAATTAACATGCATTAAGCGCAATTAGCACGTGTTCATTTTTTTAATAAGTAGTTCTGCCCTGCATTAATTGCAGGTGTTAATATGCATTAATTGTGGGCCCTAAGAAAGACAGAATCAGTTACAAACAAAAATAAGAATACACTTCAGAGACTGGTACTTGCTAGACCTAATGTTTAATCATTGCTTAAGCAAGTTGTCACCTATGTTCTGTTCCGGGAGACTTCAACCTTGTTATTGGAGGACTCAGAATTCTATGATTTCAAGAGCTTTGGCCGTTGAATCTGCCATATAACAGTCTGCAATGGAGTTCTCTCCCTCTTTCCTTTTATAGTCCAGTAAATCTTTTAAATGGATTCTTTGGAAAGTAAGTCCTGCTGGGATTTAGTCATCATGCTGTCTTCACAAAGTTCATTGTGCCTCATGAAGCAGGAAGGCTTTCCAGGGGTGCAGACTCCATCTTCCTGCTGATGTGTATGTAAATTGGACTCCCATTGTTTTTTATTCCACACTACTGAATTTATACTGGCAACGGGTAGGTAGTTGCCTTCCTTCCTGTCTAGCAGAGAACCTATTTTAACCTGTGTATGTTCACATATTTTAAAGCATAAGAGCAACGAGTATCTATAATTCCTTATAAAATGTTAATGTCTGCATTTTACAGTGATAACACTAGTGTTTTGCAGGGTTTCATGGAAGACCTTACTCGATAGATTTTTATAAAACGGGAACCCTGTGTCTACACGTGCCCCTTCCTTTCAAAAGGGGCATGTTAATGAGCAGGTTCGAAAGATGCTAATGAGGTGCTTCAATGAATATGCAGTGCCTCATTAGCATAATGGCGGCCACAGTGATTTGAAAGTTCGGCTTTTCAAATCACGCACCGCCCATGGAGACGGGACCTTCCGAAACGACCCCCCTAGTTTTCGAAAGCCCTTCTTTCGATCACCAGATAGGAAGAAGAGCTTTTGAAAACTTGGGGGGGGTCGTTTCGGAAGGTCCCGTCTCTACAGGCGGCACATGATTCGAAAAGCCGCACTTTTGAATCGCCGCGGCTGCCATTATGCTAATGAGGCACTGCATATTCATTGAAGCACTTCATTAGCATCTTTCGAACCTGCTCATTAACATGCCCCTTTTGAAAGGAAGGGGCACATGTAGACCCAGCCTAATATTCTATACAGTCAGCTGATTTTTATATTTGAGGTTCAGGCCCAGCTACTCCCCACTTGCTAGTTTAAAAGATTCGTTTACCTTTTATGTAAATATATCATTATTGTTTCTCCCTGATAACCAGGCTGATCAGAGAAGCAAATACACATTGTTTGTGTAAGGCAGATAGTGTTTATGAATTGATTATCAAATGCCTTCTAAGAACATAATTCTATCACATATTTATAATTTTTGAAATCACACAAGAATATTAATAATCAGTGAGTTATTAGTTTTCCAGAGATGTATTACGTGATGTTGATTGGGTGTTTACCATCAAAGCAATGTTAGGCATAGTGAGTATGTTAGGGCTAACAAGAGTTGCTGAGGCAGAGTGGTGAATCACCAGTGGGATTGTGTGTCACAGTGTCTTTGAGGGAAGTGACAGCGCAGGTATTGTCATTCTGGTTGGAAGACTTATTCAGGCTAGTAGATGTTGCATAAATGACATCTTCATATGGTGTTAATATTAAAATTATTGTGGTTGCTTATTGGTAGCCCATAGTGTACTTTTTTCTGTAAGCAGTGCCATATACAAAGTATTTTAGACCTTTATGTAAAATTTAAGTATTGGTAAAACATTGCTATAGTTCTTGAAAGGATGCTTGAGTTCCTGTTCAAGTGCTTGCTCGTTTGATTTCTTTTTAGGCTTGTGTATGCTCAGATACACAGTCATGGGACACCTTTTGGCTTCTTTTGTCTGTGGTGCCCCTTGAGAACCGTGCTCATGCATAAGTATATCAGACACCACCAAACCTATACCCTCTCACTTTCTTCTTACCACTCATGACAGCTGGTGTAAGTGCCTTGTCTTGCCTCACAGGAGCATTAATGGGTCCCTAATGGATAGTGTGTCTTTCAGCCCTTTGTTTTGTACTCTTTTGTAGTTTGTTGTTAGGATCCATCCCCCACTTTTTCTTCAGCCTTGTATGCCCCTTCTAGTTGGCTTTGTCGTGACTGATTTCAGACTGGATGCTTGACACAGTTTGTTCAGGGTACATCCTGTCACAGATCCCCTGGACTCTCTTGCACCAAAACCTGGCACCATTTTACCTGATAGATTGGCTGCTTCGTTGCTAAATACAGAGCAACTAGAGTGCTTGGTCATAGTGCAGCAAGTCCTACTTTGTAGCAGACAGCCTTCCACTAGAGCAAGCTACATGCATAGGTGAAGGTGGTTCATGTACTGGTCCTCAAATAAGGGCATTTCATCTGCACTTCATTGCAGTTGATCCTGGAATGCCTGCTGCACTTCAAGCTCCATGACCCATCCCTGTCATTTGTTAAGGATCTTCTGGCTTTGCTTTCCATGTACCACTCTAGGGCAGGTCGGTTTTTGCCCATGACATGATTGCCAAATTCCTCAAGAGCCTCAAGTGTCTCAGCTTGCCTATCTGTGTTCCCTTTAAGCTGTTCAGTTGGGCAGCCATTTACAAGAGTTTCAGGTGCGGTGTAATTGAGCAGCAGAGTGTGCATATTCTACCAGCATGTGTTCACATGCCTTTCCCACCCCACTGCTTTTCAGTCTTGTTTCTCCTGCAGCTGTCCCAGGACCTGCCTGCTGGCTGTGCAGAACCAGCAGTGTATGGAGTTTGAGGGTGTCACAGTATCTATCCCTCTTCCCCTGCCCCTGTACACTGTCTCCGCAGGAGAGAAGAGACAGCCTGGCTCATTATTCAAAGCTGCTGCAATCTGAAGTCTGAATGACTCTAGCCTTTTGGGGATGAGTGCATGCCTTTCTTAAAGAGACAGCACAAGATCTCTGCGACTTCCCGAGCAGCCGGCTGACACAGTATCTCACTCTTACTCATTCATTCTCTCTCTTTCTCTCACACTCTGTCTCTGATATATGTGTGTGTGTGTGTCTCTCTCTCTCACACACACGCACGCGCGCGCACACACACACACACACACACAGAGTATCTTTTTTTATACTCACCTCCCACTATGTGCTTGTATTATTCATGTTGTTGTTCTTGGTATTACATATATTCTCCGCAATTTTGTTTGTTCAAAGTGTGTTATTTTAGTGTTTTGACTGGTCTGTGCATTCATAATTTTTATTTCTTAGAATCTTATATTTAACCATTTAAGCAGTGAGTTCTAAAATGCCTAACCTATGCTGACTGGAGTAATTATCCTTATGGTAACTTTTCAGAAAAACTCGGTGTAACATATATATGTGTTTATACTCAGTTTTCTGTTTTTACTGGTAGTGCACATAACACACTACCAGTTTTGGAAAAAGTTAACGGGACCATTGGACCCCATCCTCCTGTGGGACCTAAATCTTTGTTATCCTGACTCACAGCCCTTCTCTTTAAGCCTCATGTTCCTGGTTACAATAACTTTGTCTCTCAGGATCTCTGAGATTAGGCACTTTCCTCAGAACTGCCCTATATAAACCCTGCGTGTGGTGTTTTGGTGGTTATAAGGACAAGAGTCATCTGCATCCACACCCGGCCTTCCTGCGTATGGTGGTCTCATGATTTTATACGGGCCAGGACATTTATCTACCTGTCTTTTTTCCAAAATTGCATGATTCGGAGGAGGAGCATAGACAGCATTCCCTAGATGTCAGAAGGGCTAGCTTGGAACAGACCAAGGCATTTGCATAGCTACATAGCTGTGTGTTGCAGTGGCTGACAGAATGATCATCTGGTGTCTCCTCAAAGACTTCATTATTGGATCACCAACTGCATTTGTTGCCACTATAAGCAGACAAGGTTGTCACATTTGGGTATCGTGACTGCCCATTCAATCAAAGTATAAGCCTCGTCAACAACTTCCTGACCCTAGAGCTTGTCTGGTGTGTGTAATGAGGTCACCTGGTCACCTAACCACACATTCATGTCCCATTGCACATTGTCCCAGCTAACCAAGAATGACACTGATGTCAGCAGAGCAGAGTTGCAGGCTACAAGATGGTGACCTCAGAGCCTAACTCCAAAGATACTAGTTGTGAGTCACTTAGAATGGAACTCACATGAACAAGCACTGGAAATTAAAAATGATTACCTGTCTTTTTCTGTAAGTGTTGTTGTTCTTTGAGTGGTCCCCGTGGGTGCTGCACAGTAGGTGTTGGGCTCGCCCCTGCGCCGCAGATTGGAAACTTCTAGCAGTGTCCGTTGGGTCGCGCATGCGCCGATGTGCGCCGCTCCCTCACGCGCTCTCAGTCACATGCGTGATCCGGTCCCCGCCAGTTCCTTCTCAACTGCCAGTGGCTGCAGACGGAATTCGCTCCGACTCCAATGCCTGAGACAAAAAAAAAACAACCTGATGTTAATAGTTAATAGTTATTACTAACAATTAACAACAACAATTAGCGGCTAATGAAGTCTGCAACCAGATAACGTTCACGGCCTTCAGGGGTAGCGGACCGCCTAAGGCAGCCGCCTCTGTCCGCTCTTCTCCCCTTTGTTCCTTTCTTCTTCTTCTTTTTTTTGTTTTTTTTAAATTGTATATAGCACAAAACAGTTTCAGCAGCCATAAAACAACTAATGTTTTAGTTGTTTTATGACTGTTGAAACTGTTTTGTGCTATATACAATTTAAAAAAAAAAAAAAGAAGAAGAAGAAAGGAACAAAGGGGAGAAGAGCGGACAGAGGCGGCTGCCTTAGGCGGTCCGCTACCTCTGAAGGCCGTGAACGTTATCTGGTTGCAGACTTCATTAGCCGCTAAGTACCGTATTAACATTTAAAGACTTACAAGCCTCGGCAGAGATGTCTTCGCAGGGCTTTAAGAACTGTGAGTCGTGCCGCAAGACCATGCCTGCCTCAGACGGGCATAGCGAGTGCATTCGTTGTCTTGGGGAGACCCGCGTTACTCAGAACTGTTCTCACTGTGCTAAGCTTACAGCCAGGGCCAGGAAGGACAGGGAAATGAGACTAAAAGTGATCTTATTTGATAAGGCCCTCCAACCTGGACCACCGGAGAAGCCCCAGAAAGAGGGGCCCTCTGGGTTGCACAAGAGGAAGGTGGTTTCCCTAACCTCCTCTGTGCAAAAGAAAAGGAAGCTCTCCCCAGCTCGATCCTTGACAGTAACACCAGCGAGCAGGACAAGCGGAATGCAGGGCCCTGACCCCCTGGCTGTTCATAGCGGGGATACAACAGCACACAGGACTGTGCCTGGGCCTCCGACTGCTCAGCAGTCGGCACCGAGGGCACTGCAGGCATCAAAGCGGCAAGCGCCGGAATCAGCAGAGCCGACTCACACGGCACCGACCCTTGTGGCACCGATGGCACTGGAGGAGGGGCACCCGGCACAAGGCCAAATGGTGCCAGAGGAAGCTACCTGCGCGGCACCGCGCATAGCAGCACTGACAGCAGCGCCGAGGTCCCCGGCACTGGAGGGGGCGGCGCCTGCTCCGCAGGGGCAGGGGAAGGCAAAGGCCAAAACCCGGCACAGCAGTCTGGCTCCGGACATCATTGCGCTGCCGTTATCACCTAGCCCCCCCCCCCCCCCCCCCCCCGAGATACACACACTGCGCCGGGCAGTCACCCCAATGGCCTGCTTCAGACCTCCCTCCCCGTTCGTCCAGCCACCATCGCCTTGGCTCAGACAACCCTCACCATTTTCCAGCATGGACCCTTATGAATACTATCACAGATCATCTCCGCCGTTATCAACGTTGCCACGGAGATGACACTCTTCCAGACGCCATATGTACACATTGCGATCATGGTCCAGATCTCCATCACCGGGCCCTTGCCCGTGTTGTCATGGCCATCCTTATTATACTGAACACCGGCATCAGGGGTCCAGATCCAGGGGCAGATCCCCACCCACACCCCGCCAACACCCCCTCATACAATCTCGCTCTGTGAGAGGAACGCAGCTTTCCCAGACAGACATTGGTCCAGAGTCCCGAGACCTTCCTTCACAATCCACAAAAGAGCAGGTATATCAGCAAACTCAAGAATCAGAGGCGTTAGAGGAGGTATATCGTAGCGGCGCCTCCTCGTCCTCCCCAAATGGGGCAGGTGTCCCCGGGGACATCTTCCCCCCGGACAACCTTAAACAATTCCAGGAGCTGTTCAAGAGAGTAGCACTCACACAGGACATTCAAATAGCGGAGGTGCAGGAGAAACATCATAAACTCCTGAAGAATCTGAGACCCCCGGCTTCATCCAAAATCGCCATTCTGCTAGACGAAGCCATTATGGAATCAGCCACCAACATATGGCAGATTCCGGCCTCCATCCTGCCTACAAATAAAAGGGCGGATAAGAAGTACTTTGTTCCAGCCAAAGGAATGGAATTCCTGTTTAGACACCCCAATATAAATCAGGAGGGTCAGACAAAGATGTGAGGAAATTAGACCTGTTTGGCAAAAAGGTCTACTCCTCCTCTACCTTATTACTAAGAATGGCAAACTATGCGGCACACCAGTCAAACCGCAATTTCGACAATTACTCCCAACTGACCCCTCTTATGGACTTCCTCCCAGAGGACAAGAAACCAGTGCTGAAGGCGATCATCCAGGAGGGCTATGCGGCCTCGCGAACAGGAGTTCAGATCTCCCTGGATGTGGTGAACACAGTGGCACGCTCAACAGCCACAGCAGTGGTAATGTGCAGGGAATCCTGGCTCCAGACATCTGGCATTCCCAGAGATCTACAAACAAAAATCGTGGACCTTCCATTTGATAAGCAAAAGTTATTTGCAGAATCATCCGACTCGGTCCTACACTCCAGCAAGGACTCGAGGGCCACACTTAGGACCTTGGGTATAGATACCTCCCCATACAGGAGGAAAAAGTTCTACCCCCAGCAAAGGCGCTACGTCTATCAACCGCAGTGTGCACAATATCAACGAAGCTACGACCACAGGTGCCACCAACAGCAGCAGCAGTATAGGGCCCCCAGGCAACGTCCCCAACAAAGTCGCACAACCTCGGGGCAAGCCCTAAGACAGCAAGTTTGACGGGTATGTTGAGGACTGCATTATCGAGACCATCTCTCAATGCCACTCTCAACACATGTTCCATCATCGCCTCAAACCATTTTATTCCCAATGGCAAAACATCACGACAGACAAATGAGTACTGGAAATCATAGCCACGGGTTACACGATCCCCTTCCAATCACTCCCGCCACCGAAACCTCCCACCCAGTCCTCTCTCACGAACCTTTCTCACGAGACCAGGCTGAAACAGGAGGTGGATCATCTCATGTTTATAGGGGTGGTGGAGAGAGTACCGGAACAATTCCAAGGGAAAGGTTTCTACTCATGATACTTCCTAACAGAGAAGAAAAAAGGAGGCTGGAGGCCAATTTTGGACTTACGGGCCCTCAACTGGTATTTGCGCAAACAGCGCTTCAGGATGACTACAATTGCCTCCATAATTACGGCACTGGACGATGGAGATTGGTTTGTAGCCCTCAACTTACAGGACGCTTATTTTCATATAATGATCCACCCGGCACACAGACGTTTCCTCCTCCTCAAAGTCAGCGAGGAGCATTTTCAATACAGAGTTCTTCTGTTCGGTCTCTCTTCGGTGCCCAGAGTTTTTACCAAAACCCTGGCGGTAGTATCAGCGTACCTACACAGACAGGGTGTCTTCATTTTTCCATATCTGGACGACTGCCTACTAAAAAGGGTCTCGAAAGCAGAGGTCCTACGCATGATACATGTCACCGTGAACACATTGACCTTGTTGGGCCTGGCTATCAACCTCTCAAAGTCAAAGACCGAGCCCACGCAAGATATAGAATTCATAGGGGCACGCATAGACTCTATTACATCAAGAGTATACCTACCCGATGCCTGTTTCCGCACCATCAAATCCCTAGTACAAGTTATGATGTACAGCCCCACGGTGCCAATCCTAACATGTCTGCAACTGTTGGGGCACATGGCGGCCGTCACATTCGTGGTACAGAATGCCAGGCTGCATATGCGAGGCCTGCAGCATTGGTTGGCGAGCGTTTGCAGACCAATAGTCCATACCATCCACAGGGTAGTATCACCCATGACGGAGGTGCGAAAATCGCTGGCATGGTGGGCAGATCCCAAGAACTTGCTAGTAGGGGTGCCCTTCCACCAGCCACATATTGCGATTTCTCTTACAACAGACGCCTCCCACATAGGATGGGGAGCACACATTGGCAGCAAAGTAACCCAAGGACTATGGTCCCCTGCGGAACAGATACTGCACATAAACATACTAGAGCTCAGAGCAGTGTTCAATGCGTGCAGATGCTTTTGCAAATACCTGCATGGCAAAGTCGTCGGGATCAATACCAACAACACCTCCACCATGTTTTACATCAGTCGACAAGGAGGGGCCCAATCCCGAGCGTTATGTGCAGAAGCAGTCCAGTTGTGGAACTGGTGCATTGCTAACAACACTGAAAGCCTCATGCTTACCGGGTGTCCACAACGTGAAGGTGGACCAACTAAGCAGATGCTTTGAGTCCATGCACGAGTGGCAGATCTGCTCCGACCTGCTCCGACACGTATTTCACAAATGGGGGTTTCCCCAAGTCGATTTGTTTGCCACCCAACACAACAAGAAATGCCCTCAGTACTGCTCCAGAGCAGGCATAGGACGGGGGTCCTTGGGGGACGCCTTCATGATCTCATGGAAGGGCCCTATACTTTATGCGTTCCCTCCCGTGACACTCATCCACAAGGTTCTAGAGAAAGCCAGAAGGGAGACAGCACGCATGATACTCGTAGTCCCAACCTGGGACCGACAGCAATGGTTTCCCCTGCTTCTGCGCATGTCATGCCGCCCACCACTCCCCCTACAGGTGGTGCCGGACCTACTCGCGCAGGCTCAGGGGTCCATAGTGCACCCACATCCTCAGGGCCTCCGCCTACAGGCATGGCTAATCCGTGGCTCAGCGCCTTAGAGAGCACATGTTCGGAGGGAGTGAAACAAGTCTTGGAGTGCAGTCGAAGGACCTCCACCAGAAGGACTTATGAGCAGAAGTGGACGCGATTTACCTCCTGGTGCTCTTCCAAGCAGTTAGCTCCTCTGGACGTCCCTATAACTGTAATTCTAGACTACCTGCTGGAGCTGAAATGAGACGGACTCTCCCTATCCTCGCTAAAGGTCCATCTCACAGCTATGTCAGTGTTTCGACACAAAGAGGAAGGGCCAACCATATTCGCCCATCCTGTCGTCACAAGGTTCCTAAAGGGGTTGGCAAATCTGTACCCCCCCCCCCTCGGAAACTGTTACCGCTGTCATGGAGTCTGGACTTGGTACTCCACACGCTGTCAGGACCGCCTTTTGAACCTTGGCCACGGTACCCCTCCTACTACTTACCATGAAAACAACCTTCCTTCTCGCGATTACGTCAGCCCGCAGGGTGAGCGAACTCGCAGCAATAATGGCAACACTGCTCTGCACAGTATTCTCAAAAGAAGCAGTGACCTTACGATTACACCCAGCCTTTGCTCCGAAAGTTTCCTCAGAGTTCCACATTAACGAACCAATAGTATTACCCTTGTTTTAGCCAAAGCCTCACAGCTCCAGCAAGGAGGCGCAGCTGCACCTACTAGATGTGAGGCAGGCATTGGCCTTTTACATAGACAGAACTAAGTCCTTCCGGAAAACGGACAGACTCCTGGTGTCTATCGCACCCAGGTCAAAAGGGGAAGGCCTATCTTCCCAGAGGATTTCGAATCACATTGTATCCTGCATAAGATTGTGTTACAAGCTCCGTAAGACCCCTCTGCTAGCTCCTCCCAAGGCTCACTCCACCAGAGCGATGGCGGTGTCAACGGCCTTCTTCAAAGGAATCCCATTGAAAGACATCTGCAGAGCGGCGACTTGGTCCTTGTACGACACCTTCGCCAAACCTCATGCCATGCACCGGGTGTTCGAGGAGGATACACGTCTGTCGACAGCAGTCCTCTCAAGGGCAAGCTGCACATAAATCGATTACCCACCTCCTTTACTTGGGGTCACTGCTGTGTAGTCACCTACTGTGGAGCACCCACGGGGACCACTTGAAGAAGAAAGAGAAGTTACTCACTTGTGTAGTAACAATGGTTCTTCGAGATGTGTCCTTGTGGGTGCTCCACTACCCGCCCGTCCTCCCCGCTTCAGATCTCTGTCCGGTGTTTTTCAGAAACATCTGGGGCAGTTGGTCAAGGAACTGGCGGGGACCGGATCGCGCATGTGACCGAGAGCGCGCGAGGGAGCGGTGCGCATCGGTGCATGCGCGACCCAGCGGACACTGCTAGAAGTTTCCGATCTGCGGCGCCGGGGCAAGCCTGACACCTACTGTGGAGCACCCATGGGGACACATCTCGAAGAACTATCATTACTACACAAGTGAGTAACTTCTCTTTCTTCAAGATGTGTTGATTGTCTTACCGTTACCCTTGCTACTCCCCTCTGTTGAAGTTGTTGGCAAGAAGGAATTGGGGGCTTATAGGGTTGGTGGTAGCTGATATGTAGAAGCACGAGAGTGGCCCTCAAAGGGGTGCAAAAGCCAACTGTGGATACCACTGAGGCAAAAGTCTCTGATATATCTTTGCATGTGGATGTACACTCACCTAAAATGGAATGGACATGAGCAGCACATCTCCAAAAACAGTAGTTAACAAAAGGCAGGTAACCTTTTTTTCTTAGTATACAGGAAGCAGGTCTATAAATTCTAAAACTGAGGGCATCAACAAACAGTCACTAGAGAGCAGAAATGTCAAAGTGTATGGTGTAATACTTTCTAAGTAATAGGCTAATTGTAGTACTGTTCATAAGTTCATTCATTCCCAGTCTTAACAGTGTTAATTTTTTTTTCTCAGACAGTTATGACCAGAGTGCATTACAGGCAGTCCAGCTGGAAGATGGAACCACTGCTTACATTCACCATACAGTTCAAATGCCACAGTCAGATACCATCTTAGCTATTCAAGCTGATGGCACAGTAGCAGGCCTTCATACGGGAGATGCTACAATTGATCCAGATACCATCAGTGCTTTGGAGCAGTATGCAGCTAAGGTACATTAGTGTACCTTTTATCTGTATGTAATGTCTTCAATATATAGCATTACAAGACATTTTACAAAAATATCTCATGAACTAAGAAATATGATGAGAATTAATTAGAGAAATTAGGAGGTTGGAAGATGAAAAAGTATGAATTTCTAATAGACAAGACACCACAAATAAAAGATCTAACTTCAAACTGTGTGGAGTTAGATGTAGGGATCATGACGTTAAATGCAGAAGATGTGGAATAATTTAGAAAATCAGATGAATATAGTGGAAGTAAATATATGGAAAGTGATAAGGGTGGTTTTGAATAATTTAAAATATCATTTAGAAATCAGTGGGAGTAATGGAGAGTAGGACCTCTCCGAAATTTGCAAAGCATTGGATGTAGGAGGACTATAGAAAAAAGAATTGCTGTGGCTGAATTAAGAGACAATTAAGTTATGAGTTTGTTGTTGGAAGTGTGAGGGTAAGGATGAATTTTGCTAAAGTTCCAGAGATGATTATGAGGCATCTTTACAGACAAGTGATTTATGGAATGGAAGAGACAGCATGAGTTGAAAGATTATGCAGTTTTTCTATAATTGACGTTAAGTAAGTTCTGCTGGTATGTAATATTAAAATGGTATTTTAACTGTTCTTTGAGTTCTTCTTAGAACGAAATTTATCCCAGACTGAGTTGTGTTTTTAGCACAGCTTAACAAAGGCACTCAGATCTGCCCTGGTCCCCAAGGGTTGTAACATTCTGGTCACATGCCAGGAGCTTTGGGAGTAGTATAAAAATTGTTTTGATAGGTTCTTCTACACTGAAGGAATCCTTTGCCATCTGGTTAAAAGCTGTTTTTACTGACCCCTTTGTGCCTTTGGAACAGCTTTAAAGCAACATTGCAAGGGCATGATTTGGTAGTGTATGTTTAAATTTGCCATCATGTCCATTTTACTAATAGTTTTACAGAACTCTATGCACAAAATGATGCTAGAAATTGTTTGTGTATGAAAAAGATTTAGAACCAAATTCATCCCTGTTTTAGCTTCATTGAAGCAATTCATGACAGAGCCAGCTCTTGAAGTCAATATAATTCAATCAGGGATACATTTGGTTCTTGCTGTTCCTCTTTATTATAATACAACCTTAAGAAGTTTTGCACTTGGGTTATTATACATGGCTTTTGTTATAATTTGGATGATGTTTTTTGAAAGTTAACATACTAGATGGTAGCCATATTTCAAGATGAAGGAGTAATAGAGCTGTGAATTAGAGTGCACTGTGCACCCTCAGAAGCTGAGTCCTTTCTCTTTTGCATTATTCACTGAAGAAAAGCTACTGGTAAATAAAATTATTTTTTCTTTTATATTGTTTTCAGGTGTCTATTGATGGAAATGAAAGTGTTAGTAGCTCAGGAATGATAGGTGAAAATGAACAAGAGAAAAAAATGCAGGTATGTAACATTGCACAATATAATTGGATCAACTGTATTTTTATTTTCTGTCTCTTCTATGCCCATAAGTCTTCAAAGTGGAAATTTCTCTTCCTCATAAGAGCTGGAAGCACACCCAATATTTATCTCTCAGCCAGGTCCTTGGGCTGCTCATCAGGAGTTCTTTGACCCTATATCTGTACAGATGGCAGGCTCCAGTTCTATCAGAAGAATTACTCACAGGATTTTAAAAAAATTACTTTTAACTATCATCACCAGGCACAGTCTGCCAGTGTTTACATTTTAGGGGGACAGTGCTCTCTAATTTTGCCCATGGCAGACCACCTGAGACTGTGTCATGGGATCACAGCCTACCTTTGGGCAGCAAACCACAATTTGGAAACTCCTGATATAAATTCACTCCTTGCACTTTGCAGGCCATTAAATCTCACCCACCTTCTCCTGTAATAGACCTATAACCTCTGGCTAAGTTACTGAAATCCTAAAATCTTGTTTTAAAGACTTGATGTTATACGGAGTCCACCATTTACATTTAAATTTGCAAGTGACTTGTGCTTCATGCTGCAAATGAAGTCAGCTCCCCCCACCTCTGCCCTGACTTGGCCATTCTGACCTGGAGGGAAATGCCTACCTGACCCTGAATATGATGGTCAGTTGGACTCTAATCATGTGGGCAGACATCTGGGAAAGAATTCTCTGTAGAGACTCAGAATCTTTGCCATCAAGTGTTTTATGACTAGCTGCTGGAGATATTTGCTTCTAGCAGTTGCAAATTAGCTATGTGCAGTTTCAGGCAGTTTCATCATACTGTACCCTTCATACTCTTATCATGCTCTGTCTTGAAGCCACTTAGGTTTCTTTGCCCTTACTGTTCCCCTTTGAAAGCTGTTCCAGAACTTCACTTCTCTAGTGATTAGAAACCTTCATCTAAATTCAACTCTTAGATTATGACCAGAGTCCTGAGATTCAGAAATTTGTGTTTGTTACCCCCACACTCCTTTTTAGTAAGCAACGTACACCAAACCTTCTGTTATTTCTTAGGTGAAACAAGCTCACATCTTGAAGTACTGGATTTGCTCTTCTTTCCCTCCTGGAACTCATGAGGGTGAACAGCTAAGACTTGAAAAACATCTGATGGAGAAAGCCCCCTGAGATTTTCAGTCAGCTCTGATTTGGGGAGACTCTCGGTACATCAGCCTCATTCAGTACAGGAGCTCAGGAGTTGAGGCTGAGACTTTCAAGGCTAAGGAAAAGGCTTCTCATGAGAGTTAAAAAAAACTTACAAGCATAGAGACAAACCTTCTTCCAAGGAGGCCCTCAAGAAAAGAGATCCTCTCTGACGCCTTCAAAGTGAGGACAGTCATCACCGGTATCCTCTGTAAGATGAGCACTTGGGTGGCCTCTCTGGAAAGATTTGGGTGCCGCCAAGCTAGCACAGTGCCCACAGCCAACTACAGTGAGCAGCATGTGTTTCTACTGGTGGTGCCCCTCTACACATGCCTGGGGCAACATAAAAAAAATTTATTTCACCCATGGATGGAAAAAGCAAGTGGGAACTCTGGTCCTCAGCAAGAGAATATGACAAGAAGTGGTTGTGGTACTTGTTCCATTGTGCAAACCAAAACAGATAGGCCCACTGCAACATCATGACAATCTTTCATTGTGACCAGGAAGGCACTGGATCTGTTAGCTCCAGTAGCTGACTTACTCCCTACTTTAGTGCAGAGCTTTAATTGTGGTGGTACATACTGGTACTGAGTACCAGCTCCTCTGCAACAATGCCGCCCACACACAGGGATCCTGCAGCTGGGGGTGCCAGCGGGAGCCAGCTGGGGGCCAGAGCCCCTGCTGGACCCGCAGCGGTGCAGGGCCAAGGTCTGCAGCCCCTGTATGCCTCACAGCAGTGTGAGGCCAGAGCCAGAACCAAAGTCCCCACTACAGGGCTGGAACCAGAGCCCCCATTGCCTTGGGAACCAGTAGGGAGGGGGTGGGGGTGGAAACCAGCTAAGTACTGGCTCCTTTTTTTTTTTTTTTTTTTTTTTTTTTTTTAAACAAAAGCACTGCTTTAGGGTAATCCGATACTTTTCTTTCTGAAGGATATTTTTGCTCTCTCTCATCCTCTTTGTAACCTTCTATTGGTCTTTGTTCAGAGATCCAGTTCTTCAGAAGAGAAAGCTATTCAGAGGACTCAGATCCATGTTTCTCTCCCACATGTGTGTTTGGGTGCTCAGTCATTCATACTATTGGTTTTGACTGGTACTTTGGTATCCAATTTTTTCATCTGATGAGTCAGAGGTTTCAGAAGACCCCCTATGTTACCATACAGAAATAGGTGCAGACAGAAGACCCCAGAGATCAGAAGCCAACTCAATACAGTTTTTCGAGGAAAAGGTGGTACTCAGTGTTGTGGAGTTCTCTTCAGCCATTTGATCCCATGTGTTGACATTACTTGGTCTTCGGAATCCCTGCTTTAGGAGCCTGGGATCAGTACATGAGTCTTACTGGTCATCTCTTTGCCAACAGGCTGGCTCCATTGGAGCATATGGAACACAAAGTTGATCCAGTTCTGACTGCTCCAGTAGCAATTTCATAGATGAGGCAGTTACTGCATCTTCATGATCAGGAGCTCGTACAAAGAGTGGTATCTGAGCTCTAAATACAACTTAAAGTGGTTCAGGAGCCCCAATATAGATTGCTGAACATCTTCGACCCCTTGTATCTCCGATGGGTGGCCCTCCCAATTAATTAGGCCATCATGGAACCAGCTAGGACAGTGGCACCTTCCAGCTTTTTGCAGTCTCATCCTACAGTCCTGCTGTGCTGTGGCTGCTCCTCCAAGCACCAGTTGGGGCACTCACAGGTCCCTGATGTTCAGGCAGGAAGTTAGCTGCAGGGCAGCAGTCAGGGGCTCCTCGCATCCCACAGTGATCGGCAAGCCCTGTGGCAATTGGCAAGTCACTAGCCCCACGGGAATCAGCAAGCCGTGAGCTCCATAGCAATTAGCGATCCATGCAGTGAGCTGCAAACCCCGCGCAGCAGTTGGTGAGCTGTGAGCCTTGCAGCAGTCAGAGAGCCAGGTGCTGCGAGCCCCATGCCCCGTGCAGTGATCTGCGATCCGCAAGTCCCACGCTGTTCAGTGATCCGCGAACCCTGCACTGCACAGCAAGCTGTGAGCCCCATTCCATGTGGCCATGTGAAAGCAGTGCAAGTGGCTGCCGCTGTTCTCATGGAAGGGTAAACAGGGCAGCAGGAGAGCAGGAGCAGGCACTGATGGTCAGATGAGCTGGAGTTTCTTATTCAGGGGGGCCCCTGACCCCTGCCTGTGCCTCCCCCCAGTTACTCTCAATTAACCGTAATATTTGCATATCCAGCAACGTCCCAGTACCAGGGTTGCCAGATACAAAATAATTTACTGAACCTTCATAAAGAAAGGTCTTTGTTTTGCCTCCAGCTGAACCTAAAAACTGCCCTGTTGGGTCAAACCAAAGGTCAGTCTCGCGCACTATCCTGTATTCTGACAGATGCCAGTGTCAGGTGCCCCTGTGGCAGTAAACAGAACAGGTCATCATCAAGTGATCCATCCCCCTGTTGCTTGTTCCCAGCTTCTGACAAACAGAGGCTAGGAACTACCTAGACTTTTTGTTACCCTAACAGAAAGGTCAAGGTGTAAATTCTTTGAGACTTTCAACAGATCTCTGGTTGAATTATTCTTTACTGTGAAATTAGTTCACTTACTCCCTCAGAGAGGGTGAGGGTCATTCCTCCTGAGAGCAATCAGTCTGTTCTTTATCTCAGAGATACACCTGTAGTGGAGATATGTAGGACAGTTATCTGAAGTTCCTTCCACCCTTTCACAAAACACTATGCTTTGGCCAGTCCTCACTTGAAGATTCAGCTGCAGTACAGCACTTAGCCATCACTTCTGTGACCTTTCATCCCTTTTCTGTTTGACTACTGCTTGCTCATCTCTCATGTGGAATACACATAGGGACCGGTGCTCAAAGAAAAAAAAGTTTCTCCCTACTTGTATTCCATTACCTGCTTTTCTTCCCCTCTGCTGGGGATATTACTGGATTTGGAGTAGGAGAAGGAACTGGAGAGGCCTCAGTCTGCACCGCACCTTATGCCCTCAGCTCAGAGCATGAAGAGAGTAACATTGCATTGTGCGGACCAATGGACACTGTTACTAAAAATGTAGAGTCAGGAGTGTGGTGTGCATGTGTACACAAGTGGAATGCAAATAGGAAGACCCTCCAATTACAAGTATGTAACCTCCTTTCCCCCAGTCTTTCATCATCTTCAGAGTTTTTCTTCTGTAAAGTTCTAGATTCAGAAAAATTCCCTTGTGTTTCTGACTTCGGTTACCTCTCATTTGGAGGATGCAGCCTCAAGGGGTTACACAATTTTACATCTAGCTTTTTAGCCTCCAGTTATCTTACAAAAGGTGAAAGAGTGGTTATTCTTTTTCTTAGGGAGACAAACTTCTCCATCTTTGGACACTCTCTTCAGCCTCCTTGGTAGCATGTCATTCTTCTGCCAAGTGTTTCATACTTATTTCACAGATTTAGGTAAGAGAGCAACAAATTAAGTCCTTGATCCAAATTAATTCTTTAAGGCACAGCATAAACATTATTTTTCTTTTGAAAACAAGACTATATCATTAACTTCATAGTTCTGCTTAAAGCTTAATATTTTTCAAAAGGAAAGGCTTACCTCAGAGGTTCTAAGAATAGTGGGAAAACTTAGGGATGCTTATTGAAACTGGGTGCAGGGAAAAACTAAGGGTACATATACACTTACTGGGAGATTGACCTGGTCAGGGTCGATCTTCCAGGTTTCAATTTCACTTGCCTAGTGGAAACACATGAAATTGAATTATCGGGGTCAACACTCGATCCCTATAGTCATTCTCATGAGGAATAAGGAGGGTCAATGGGAGTTTCTCCCTTTGACCTTCCTCAGTGAGGACAGCTGGTTACGTCAATTCCAGCTGCTCAATTGCTGTACCTGGAATTGCATAGCTAGGATTGACTTTAAGGTGTAGCATAGACCTGGCCTCAGACTCTGACCCATTAAATGTAAGTGGGGATGAACATCTTTGTTTTCATGGGCTTTTTTGTAAAGAAAGAATAAGACATGGAAAGAAGAGTTGTTTCTTGCTACATCAAAGAAGATCTCTGTATTTCCTGCTCATCTAGTTTATGATTTAGATAGGGTGGAGAATTTCCTAATAAGGTGAAATTTTTGGTTGTATAGGAAAAATAATATTTGATTATGTCTTCTAAGTATTCTGCTTATAAGCTTTTTGAACAGACAAACAAGATAAAGATTTAGAACTGTCCCCTTACCAAAGGCATAGGAAGTTCATATCTCATCTGCTACAGTGCTGTCAGAGAGCTGGGACCTCTACCCCCATTGAATGAAAATTGTTTCACAGAAAACAGCCACTCTTTAACTTAGACTATGTCTTACATGAGAAGCCTCTGTCTACGGAAGTCACTGTCAGAAGGGATTTCCTGGCAAAACTTCTACTGACAGATCACATATACACATAAAGGGAGATTGAAAGAGCAATCTGTTCTGTTGACAGAGAGAAGCCAGACTGCCTGGCCCTCTCTGGACAGAATAGCTGACAGGAAGCTCTGCAAACAGGATTGCCTGGTGAACCGGAAGCCCTGTCTGTTGACAAAAAAGCCCCAGAGCATCTACACAGCAGTTTTATCGACAGAACACTGTGGAGAGATGTTATACTGGAACAGGGAGAGGTATAATGCTGCTGGCAGATGTGCCAGGTTTTGTCGACAAACTGTCGACAAAGCACATTTTACACGTAGACTTCCCATGCTTTTTCCTGACAAAAGCCCAGTTTTGCCAGGAAAAGCCTCTCGTGTAGACATAGCCTCAGTGGAGTTAAATCATGCTATCCATCAGTCTAAAATGTACTGTTCAGGACTGCCTGGTTGCTGTGGTCAAGTAGAAGAACTTTTTTATATTCCTCTGACACAACCATAGCATAAGATCTCAAAAACTCTTTATTGTAGTTTGTCAGACTTGGCATGAGAGATCCAGTACCAATGCTCTAGTCTCTCTTGCTTCATCTGTCATAGGTTATCTGTAAACTCTGCTGACCTGTGGGAACAGATGTACAAATGACGGCACGTGTGGGTCCTCTGTTTCAGCAGTCAAGGACAAATTAATATGGTAAAGTTCTGTTTGACCATCAGGAGTAGTGCAAAGTCAGCTGAATGACTTTAGCAAGGTGGCCATAGCAGGTTAGCAGAGTAGCAGTTGTCTATAATAGCAAATGTGCTCAAGAAACACAATGCTCAAAACAATTTATTTTTCACTCTCTGAAGTCCCCTTATTAATTGCATGTTTACTTAGTAAAATTGTGTGAGTGGTCAGCCTGATTGTTTCTTGGTATCAACATTTTCTGATGATATATGGGTGTGGCCTTCAGTGGAAACTGTGTTAAGAAGCATATTGGTTCTTCTCCCCAGCTTCAACATAGTTAGAACAATTTGGCATCTGCTGTAACTTTGCAGTGGTTGGCTGTGGTACCCAAAGGAATGTAAGCCAGCTGAGAAGAGCCAGGATGCAGCATACTTCAACCCAAAATGAGGCTGAATTTTCAGAAAGTGCTAAGTACCTACTTCAAAAATTCAGTGTTTCTAGTCGAGGCACATAAAAAATTACTGGTCACTTGACCGTGATCTAATCTAGATTCAGGTTGGTGTCAGCATGTTTATTAGAGGGATGATACACTGAAATCTTCAGCCAAACGACCAAAGCATGAGAGATAATCATGGGCGTTAGGTGTCCAACGAGGAATGTTGTTCAGCCATTAGATTGGTTATTATCATAAGTTTAGTATTTAAAGAGATTGGATTATTTTTGATGTCTGGTGTGTTCTGTTATTTATAATCTGTGTTGCAAATAGAGAATTTTACTTCATATGTGTAAAGAAAATAGCCCATTGTCATCAGCATTTTGAAGAAGGAAATTTAAACCCAGCTGTGCCTTACAGTGATTCTTTTCTCTAGGATTCGCTGACTTTAGACTTTCAATGGACACTGTCAGAATAAAAAAATTGAAATAATTTTAAGAATATAATATATTTTTTCCAATTAACCTCACTTGTTTACTTTTTGCATTTACAAATTGAACAAGAAAAGCCGACTAAATAGTTATGCTTTTGTTCATAATGGATTCAGATCTAATGTTCTAGTTCTTAGGCACCAGTGTATAGCATTTTTCCTTAATTTTCCATTGGGGGTGCAAATGAAGCCAGGGAATATTTAGATCCAGTGTTTTAATTGAAATAATAATAATTTAAAAAGTAAAACATATCAGTTACTATTTGTGCATGTAAACCCTTTTTGGACAGACATGACCCAATTGGACAGACATGACCTAATATTTTATTTTAAAAAAAGTAAATTGGAAATTGTTTTGATCCTGATTATTAGTTAAAATAAAAGTTCTTCTTTGAGTAGTGTCCCCAGGGGTGCTGAACTCTGGGTGTTGGTGTATCCTCATGCTGGCACTTGGAGATTCTTCTATAACCGTGGTTTCCCATGCGTGCACAGAAGCACCTCCTCATGTTCTCTGATGTGCATGTGGTGATGTGGGCTCCTCACTTCCTTCCCTACCATCCTCAGCTGTAGACGGAGCTTCATCTTCTCTGCAAAAAACAAAATTTTAGCAAGTTAGTTGTTGTAGTTAGCTCTTTAGCCTCTTTCTGTTCACTGTTCCTGTTATAGTTAGTGTAGTGGGTCAGTATGGCCTCCTGCAGACCCGGAGGCCGGGGAAGCTATGCAGAGGCCCTGGTGGGCGGGGCCGGAGTCAGGAGGCCAGAGGCCCGCCCCTCAGAGGGCGGGGCCAAGGGCTAGAAGAGCCAAAGGCGGGACTCAGGAACCATTCAGGGCTGGGCCTCCGGGCAGGGAGGACGTGCCTGCACGAGCTCCCCGGGGCCAAAGGGAGAGGGCCTGCGGCCGCCCGGCCAGGCCAGAGGAGCAGGCCCCCAGAGGCTCTACGCAACCCCGGGTCCGTATGCCCCAAGGAGACTACCCGGACTTCCTGGACCTACCAGGACCTTCCCGCCGGTGGAGACCCCCTGCCGTGGAAGAGGCCCCGGGAGCAGGCTGCCCCAGAGCCCCGGCGGATCCCTACAACACTCAGACCCAGGACCGCCCTGCATCTCCTGTATTGCCACCGCCTGACTACCCTAACGACGTGGTCATGGACGATTGGCCGGAGCCCCCACAGGTGGATGACCCAGGGGAGACCGACCTAGGAGGACCCCCCGACCAGATGGACTGGGACCTGCCGCCAACAGAGGGTGAGGTAGGAAGTGGCCCGGGGAATGTCGCTCACGAACCAATGGCAGTGTGTTGCGGTCTGGATCCCCACTGCCGGGGTTGCATGTGAGCGACCCCCAGGGCCCCGGGCCGGGTCGCAGTGGAGTGGGAGGGCCTGCGACCCCCTACCCCCCTCCCTGACAGGGCCAGCCCCCGCTGAGCCTGTCTGTAGACCCTTGTGTTGCTGCCCCGCCCCAAACTGAGGGCTGGGCTGGTGTTTTCCCTTGTGTTGCTGCCCCGCCCCAAACTGAGGGCTGGGCCGGTGGTTACCCTTGTGTTACTGCCCCGCCCCAAACTGAGGGCTGGGCCGGTGTTTATCCTTGTGAACTGCTGCCCCGCCCTAGACCAAGGGGCTGGGCGTCACGGGACTTGTTACAGTTAGTTTTCCATAAATAAATAAACAAATAAATAAGTTATAGTTAGTTTAGAGCTCGTAGTTTTTTTTGTTGTGTCACCATGATGCTGGGCTCCTCCAGATTCAAACAGTGCATCATGTACAGGTAAGCAATGCCAGCCTCTGATGGCCATGCTTCCTGCATCAAATGTGTGGGTGAAGGATGTCAGACCCAGTCCTGCACCTACTGCTCCAGCCTTACTACATGGGCTAGGAAGGACCGAGCCAACTGACTCAAGACATACTTGTATGAAAAGTTCCTTCAGCCTGCGGCTTTGGAGCAAATGCTTGCAAAAGACCCTGCATGGGCTGCTAAAGGTACAGATGCTCTGCCTCGGGCAGTACACCTCCTTCCAATGCGGATCCATCTTCAGCGTGCTCCTGGCCTCCAGCACCATCTCCATAGGCCGTGCTAGTAAAACAGGTGACCGCGGCTTCCCCAGCACTGTCGCTGGTGGCGCTGCTGAAAAGGCATTATTGGAACCAGTCTGGAAGCCATCAATGCCCTCAGCACTGTCAGCACTGCCAGCTATGGTTGCCTCAGATCCATAGGACAAAAGGTCTTCTGAATCTAAGACCTCATCTTGGACATCAGATGTGGAATGGAAACAGCGTCGATCCAAATTTCCACACCGCTTGCAGCAATCTCTGGCCACAGCATCACATAGCACAAGGGTTGATTCACCACCCCATGCCCATGCAACACGGAAGGCAACGCTAACATGGCACTAAGATGCCATGCCACTGGGACCATTGGCATTGAAGCACCAATGAACCAACCCTCCACCACACCATGCAACACCAGGTCTGGCACTGCATGGTTCTCTGCACCGAACATCTCCAGTACCATAGGTGTCTCAGTGCCTGTCTCAATGGTCAGCACTCCTACTACAGGTCAGACAACAGACCCCGGACACCAGGAAGGAGACAGATCTGACCACCGAAGTGTGTTCTTCTCTCAGCATTCCATTCCCATGCATTCCACTTGGCAGGATGTGCCTCCCACCATGGTGTACCCTTAGACTTCTCCAACATGGTTTCTGCACCATCATTCTTACCTTCGTGATCCAGTGCTTCAGTGGTCCTTGTGGCAAGCCAGATCCTCTCACTCATATCCACCATCACCATTGTCCAGAGTCTCAGGGGACCCTCTCCCCTCGCGAAAATCATCCACGTTGGCACCGTGCCTGCTTTCCCAGTGTGCTGGCACCAAGGACTCTTTATTTGAGGATGAGCAGGCATCCCCCTTGCATCCTTCCTCATCCTCACCAGGTGACAAGGTGCAGTTGGTGTCGCCTCCCCCAGTGGATGATGCCAAGGCTTTCCACAACTTACTCAGGCAAGTGGCTGTAGCACAGGAAAAGGATTTACAGGAGGTCCCTGTGAAGCGATACAGGCTTCTCCGCACTTTGCACCTGCCGCCTTCATCTCGGGAAGCGTTGCCCACTGGATGGGCACTCACCAACCTGTCTTCTCATAGTGCACCTCTTCTGGTTCTCCTTGACTATCTGCTGCACCTGCGTGAGTTGGACCTGGCCCTTAGCACAGTCTGGGTGCGTGTGGCAGCTCTGGTAGCTTTTCACCAGACAGAGGATGGGGTGTCATTCCATGCCCACCCTCTTACCAAACATTTTCTCACAGGCTACAAAACACCTTTCCTTCAGTACGCCCTCCGGTTCCTATTTGGCATTTTAACCATGTCCTCAAGGGCTTCACAAAACCATCATTTGAGCCTTTGGCGACATGTTCTTGGCTTCACCTGTTCATGAAGGGTTCCATTCTAGTTGCCATCACATCTTCCAGAAGAGTCAGGGAGCTTGCCTCCCATATGGCTGAGCCTCCCTGGTATGGCTATGGTCTGAAGAAGTGGGTCTGTCCCATGAAAGCTCACCTAATAAATTATTTTGCTAGTCTTTAAAGTGATACTTGACTGTTTTTTGTTTTGAGAGTCTCCCTTGATTCTCATCCTAAGTTTCTCCTCAAGGTTCTCTCTTTGTTTCATCTCAATGAACCCATTCACTTACCAGTGTTTTTCCCTGAGCCACATTCAGATCCCCTGCATGCAGCATGGCATACCATTGGCCTTTTACATTGACCATACAAGACCTTTGCATAAATCTCCCAAACAGTTACTGTCCTTTGTGGTAAGATCCAAGAGCCTACCTGTTTTGTCACAACAGCTGTCCAAGTGGATCTCCTCATTTATCCACACGTTATGCACTCCATCAGAGCGAGCTCCCGGGCACCGTCACTGCCCACTCTACACAGGTTGTGTCCTCCACTACTGCCTTCCTAAAAAATGTACCCCTTATGGATATAAGCAAGGCAGCTACGTGGTCTTCTGGCAACATGTTTGTACAGCATTATGCTCTCTCATCTTCTCTTGCTTCTTCTGTCCAAGTGGTGTTATCTACTGTGATGGTTACTGAGCTCCAAACCCACCTCCATGCTGTGACTACCGCCATATAGTCACCCAGAGTGAAGCACCCATAGAGACACTACTTGAAGAAGAGGAAGTTACTCACCTTGTGCAGTAATGATGATTCTTCGAGATGTGTGTCTCTGTGGGTGCTCCACTTCCCTCCCTCCTTCCCCTACTTTGGCATGTCCTCCTCTGTTTGTCAGGTAGAGAAGGAAAGGAGGAGCCCACACCACACATGCGCTAAAGAGCATGAGGAGGTGCTTCTGTGCATGTGTGGCATGGGAAACCATGGCTATAGAAGAATCTCCGAGTGAAAGCACGAAGACACACCAAGACCTAGAGTGGACACCCACAGGGACACACATCTCAGAGAACCATCGTTACTGCACAAGGTGAGTAACTTCCTCTTACCAGTGTCAGCAGTTGCATAGACATTGTATTGTAATGCAGAGATAGCAGGAACTCTCGGAGTAGAAAGAACACGCTCAGCATCTGAACGTGTTCTGAGGACCACTTCCTTTAGCAGACTTTCCATGAGTTAGACAGGTAATATAGTCTAACCCACACACTTTGACTAGATTATTCACATCCTTTCTGGAGTCACTTTTCATATTAATTTCATTTTTACTTTTTTGATTTATTCATTTATGCCTTTTGCAGTTTATTTGCAGCTAATAAATGAACTTCACAGGACTGTATATGTTTTCTCCTTTCACCATAAAATTCTGTTGGCTAAAACTTTGCAGACTGTAGTGCAATGCAACTTTTAACTTGTAAATTGTTGTTTCTTATTTGTTTGAGCCCATGAAAGTATTCTCAGTTCCATATAAGCCTAGAAAAAGATATTTCCTCCCCTGAGAAGTTAATAATGTAATTAAACATGGATTGCACTGGCCAAAAATGTATTCATAGAGGCTCAAGGTTTAAACTTCAAACCACAGATCTTAAAAATGTTTGTTTTTAAAGACTATATTAATTATATGATTATTATTGTATAATTATATTATTTAATATAGCATATTAATCTTATATATTTAATTTAATATTATACTTATATTATTTAAAAGATTCACAGAAGAAGTATGTTTTAAGAAAAGATTTTAATATAGAGAAATAAAACTGCTACACAGACCAGTCTTAGAGAAAGGACCCATGTTGAAGAAGGTTGAAGAACAGGAGTAGGAAATTAAACTTAGGGGACATTAAGGAAAACAGCTTGGAATGAAGGCAGGCCCCAGGAGAAGAATCAGCAAACTCATTGCTGATGTGGCAGGGTGAACGAAGCCAAATCAACTAGAATTAACTTTTGCTTATTTCTTATTTTAAAATTTTGATTTTTGTCTAATTGGTTATAAGTATCTTAAATTATTTTCATGTCTCATTTCTTTTATTTTAGATTGTCTTGCAAGGACATGGAACACGCGTGACAGCTAAATCTCAACCAAGCGGAGAGAAGGCTTTTCGCTGTGAATATGATGGCTGTGGAAAACTGTACACAACAGCTCACCATCTTAAGGTAATTGTAGCATGGGGGCCAGTGGCTTCCAGATATTCTTTGCTTATACAATGACATGGGTACAAGTAATGGAAACACAAAAGAAGCCAGACTCAAGAACATTTTTTTATCTTAAGTTGATTATACTGAAATCACCACCTGAAGGATGTTCTAGGTGGCCCAGTTTCTCTAAACTGTCATGCTTAGTGGTCTGAGATGAGGCCCTTTTGTAGAAAGCTGACCAGGTAATGACTGTAGTCAGTTTGCCAGAAAAATGCACCCAATGCTTTGAGAAGCACTGCTAAAAAACATGAATGAAACAAACATATGATAACTGGGAATTGGAAAGATCAGCAGGAAAAAGTTGTATGTACAGATTGTCAGTCTTCTGATTGTCAAAGCTGGATGGATGCAGATATAGTCTTTTGTGTGAGATTCCTGTATTGCAAGTATCAGCAAATTTTTAGTCAAGACAGCTACCATTAGCAGTAGCCTAGAAATGCTACCATTAGATTTTAATTTCCATCTTATATATGATGGACGGCTCTGCTGTATCAGGTAAATTCTTATATTACTATTATGATGTTTAATTATTTCATGGTGATCAAGTAGTCAAAGCTGAAAAGTTGGAACAGCTCTTGTTTCTCTAATCTTTCTTTGGTTCCTTTCTGAATCCTGTGCTTAGCTCTGGTATAGGGAAGATGTAGAGATTGAGGAACACATGCCCACCAGACTAAATTAGACAGTTGTAGATTGGAGAGAGTGCAGTTTAATTCACTCCAACTGCAACCTTGCATAGTCATAGTGCACTCTAGAGTCAGTCACTTGTTCCATGTGGATCTAATCCTGTGGTGGAGTACTGGGTAGATGTATAATACACCAAGGGAAAAATCACTGGGAGGTGCTGGCGATGAAGGGAATTTTAAGGTGCACTGTGGACCTTGAGAGCAATATGCCCGCAGCCAGACAATTGTCAGTTTTCCCATTTCTGCTGTTCAGTGACCATTTCAACTGACTATTCTAGTTTACATAAAATAGGACAAATCATCTGTTTCAATGAAACTAATCAAGACATCAAGTCAGCTCTTGAAAACAGACATTGTTAAACTATTTTCTACAATCTTGTATTTTTTTATTACTGTTTTTAAAAAGAAACACTTTCTAAAGCAATGACTTCCAATAAGAGACATTAAGGCCGTGTCGACACGTGCACGCTACTTGAAAGTAGCGGCGCCAACTTCGAAATAGCGCCCGTCACGTCTACACGTGTTGGGCGCTATTTCGAAGTTAACTTCGACATTAGGCGGCGAGACGTCGAAGTCGCTAACCCCATGAGGGGATGAGAATAGCGCCCTACTTCGACGTTCAACGTCGAAGTAGGGAACCTGTAGACAATCCGCGTCCCGCAACATCGAAATAGCGGGGTCCTCCATGGCGGCCATCAGCTGAGGGGTTGAGAGACGCTCTCTCTCCAGCCCCTGTGGGGCTCTATGGTCACTGTGTGCAGCAGCCCTTAGCCCAGGGCTTCTGGCTGCTGCTGCTGCAGCTGGGGATCCATGCTGCGTGCACAGGGTCTGCAACTAGTTGTCGGCTCTGTGTATCTTGTGCTGTTTAGTGCAAGTGTGTCTGGGAGGGGCCCTTTAAGGGAGCGGCTTGCTGTTGAGTCCGCCCTGTGACCCTGTCTGCAGCTGTTCCTGGCACCCTTATTTTGATGTGTGCTACTTTGGCGTGTAGACGTTCCCTTGCAGCGCCTATTTCGATGTGGTGCTGCCCAACGTCGACGTTGAATGTCGACGTTGCCAGCCCTGGAGGACGTGTAGACGCTATTCATCAAAATAGCTTATTCCGATGTCGCTACATCGAAATAAGCTGTTTCGATGTAGCGTGCACGTGTAGACGTAGCCTAAATGTAATTGTTTTACAATGGAATAGGATTTATATTTGAGAACGCAAACAAAATAGTGCATTGTGTTAGTGTGGTGGATGTCTCTTAACAGGTGCATGAAAGATCACATACAGGAGATCGACCGTATCAGTGTGAACATCCTGGTTGTGGCAAAGCATTTGCAACAGGTAATTTTTTGGAGAGTGTCTTCCGCTGTTTCTTAGGGCCTGTCTCTTATAAGACATGTTTTATGTTAATGCAAACTTTAAGCTAGATTTCAGTCTATTTAATAGACTTCTATAGCAGTCAGCTTATTTTCAGCTAACATAACTTAATAAAGATGGAATAAAACATTGGAAAAAAGTATCTCGCGCATTAGTGAAGTGGAAGTGCAATGAAGCAGAAGGGATAAAGAAGAAAATGTATACTCTTGCATCCTATTATCAGTTTCTACACTATAGACAGAAAAATCTTAACATGAAATAAGTTTCATGAGATAAATAAGGTAAAACTAAAAAGGCTCAAATTATTGGCATCGTATAAGGATATCTCAGCCTCTTATGCCCAGTTGAAAAGAATTTTGATAGGAGATGCTCTGTTTCAAGAGGTGTGATTGATCTAGTTCTTCTTCAAGTGCTTGCTCCTATCTATTTGAGTTGGGCGTGCATGCACATGTGCAGCTGTTGAAAAGATTTTCCGTAGCAACTACTGGTCAGGTTGGCTGGGGAGCTCCCTGGAGTGGTACCCATGCGAAGTCTAGATATGACCCAGCTGATCTGGTACCCCCACAGTTCCTTTCTTACCGTGCCTTAGCTTGTTCCTATTGTGGCTTAAGTACCTGTAGCTAGGCTACAGTTCCCTAGCTCTTTGTGCAAATAAGTTGTAAATAGATGTATTAACATAACCATTGTTTCAGTTCAGTTATTATTAGGTAGTCCTCTCATAAGGAAGGTTTTTCTCCCTCTGCCATTTTCCCCTCCCAGGGCTAAGGGCATGAAAAAGTCCCAGGACTTTAAGCAGTGCTGTGACTGCTTAAATTCCATTCAAACTCTCACAGCTTCTGACTTCATTATTTGGGTGAAGTTAATCAAACAGATGAGTGCCATTTCTTCTTCAAGTAGTGGCCCTGTGGGTGCTCCATTCTGGATGTCTGCATCCTCACGCCGGCACTCAGAGATTCTTCCATAGCCACCTCTTGCTTTCTGGCGCACACACAGCGTGGGCTGCTCAGTTCCTTCTCTACTATACTCAGCTGCAGATGGAGCCTTGCTACTCTCTGTAAAGAGACTGGAGTTTAGTTAGTTAATCAGCTTGTTAGTGTTCTTAGCCGTTACCCTAGTTAAAGTTCCCTTCCCTGTTCTATTTAAATAAATAAATAAATAAATAAAATAAAAATAAAGGTAGATTTTGACTATGTCACCTTCAGGCCGGGTTCCCCCCGGTTTTAAGTGGTGTGCCACATGCAACGACGTGATGCCTGCCTTGGATGGTCACATGTCATCTATCAAATGCCTTGGTGAAGACCACCAAAAGCAATCCTGTGTACGTTGTTCGAGTCTGATGGTGAGACCCTGAAAGGACCGAACTAATCTGCTCAAGACTTTCCTATATGAGAAACCTTTACAGCCACCAGCCCTGGAAGCGCCAGCAGCTAACTCTACAGGCAAAAGTAAGGACACGAAACATCCCCCAGCCTCTAAAGGATCTCCTGCAGTTGGTCCAGATCACTCTCCAGCCCATTCCTGGCCTCTGGAGCCATCTGTACAGGCTGCACCAGAAGGGAAAACCATGCCAGGCTCCCTGGCACTGTCCCTGCCAGCACTGTTGAAATGGGTGCACTCTTTGCCGAAACGAAAACCTGCAGCGTTGACTTTTCCAGCACGAGTGGCACTGTCAGCACTGGCTATGCCCTCGGCACCGGCAAGCCCTCTGCTAGCCAAAATGAAATGGACTGCACAAATACTTTTAAGTGCCTTTTAAGAAGTGGCACTGTTTGCGCTCCCTACAACTGAGTACCTTGCACAAGTCCCAATTGGACTTTCCCAATCCCCAGTCAGCATTCCCACTCATCAGGGGAGATGGCATCACTGACACCCCATGCTCCTCAGGGACCGGCACCGTCCAGTCACTGGCATGCATTAGCACTGTCTTACTGGCACCACTCCTTTCCTTGGCTACCAGCTTCACTGTGCTGATCCACCATTTGGCATCATCGTGTGCCTCACAGGCTACACCACCGACACCAGGTGCCAGATCTGATGGTGCCGGTGTCTTCTAATCACAGCATTCTAGCCCTGTTCATCTGTGGCAGAATGCTCCGCTGGTTACGGCCACTGTGCCACACCATTCCTCCTCCATGGTTTGCCCATCACTACTGTCAGCCGGAGCAATAGTAGCCTCATGGTCTGAACCAACACAGCGCAGGTGTACTCAGTTGGCACCGTCCTCAGTGTCGGAGTTGCGCCTGCCATCACTGCTACCATTTATGGCACGCAGTGCCTTCCATCAGAGTGCCCTGGTGCCAGAGGATCTTTCTCCAAGGGGGAGGAGGCCTCCCCTTTGTACCCATCCTCTTCATCACCAGATGAGGCGGTGCACACCATGTTATCCCCTTCCACCAACAACGCCAAATCGTTCTAAAACCTCTTTCACTGGATGGCGCAGTCCTTGGACAAGGGCACCCATGAGGTCTTGGTAAAACAATATAGACTACTCCATAAGATACAATCCCCTTCATCTTTGAGGGTGGCGCTACTCATGGATGAGGTCATCATGGACCCATCTACAACCCTGTTGCAAACTCCAGTGTCAGTTGCCCCATCAACAAATGGGTGGATAAAAAATATTTTGTTGTGTCCAAGGATGTAGAGTTCTTATTCACCCATCCATCTCCCAACTTTTTGATAGTGGATGCGGTCCAAAACAAGGTGGAATAATTTATGTCCATGCCGCAGGATAAGAATAGTAAAATGTGGGACATTATGGGCCGTAAAGTGTACTCATCTGGCATGTTACTACTCCATGCCACCAATTACATGGCCATGCTGGCTGATTTTGACTTCCAAAACTACTCCAGGTTGCAGAACTTGTCCCAGCATGACTGCAGCACCAGCACTAGACACTCTTCAGCATTATCAAGAAGGGCCACGCCACTGTCAGCATGGCTGTGCTTTCAGCCTTGGATATCGCTGACATGGCAGCATGTCACCTCATTGTTGGTAGTTATGCACCCCACCTCCTGGTTTATTCCCTCACTGTGCCAAGAGAACTTCAACACAAGATCGAGGACCTTCCATTCAACCACCAACACTTATTTTCCAACAAAATAGATGAGATCCTTCATTCACGGAAGGACGTCATAACAACGCTGCGAACCTTAAGAATGTACACACCTCCAACTAAACAGCCTCAGTACTCTCCATTTCAACGCACTTGGAACCAGTATCACCAGTTCCAGCAACAGCCTTGGTTCCAGCAGCAATACCAGAGGCACAGGTTGCAGCACCGTTGCTCGGGCAGGCAGCCTCAGAGCCAGCAACCCTCAGCATCCAACGCTCAGTCGTCAAAACAATTTTGAGGATTTGGTTGAAGGTCTGATCCTTCAGTTCTAACAGGGCACCATTCAACCATTCCACCATCATCTCCTCCCCTATCTGTGTCAGTGGCAGTCCATCACCTTGGACAGATGGATCTTGGAGCTGGTGGAAAAAGGCTACACCATCCCCTCAACCTCCACCCTGTTCCTTTTCAGGAATCCTTCTCATGAGAGTCTCCTCAACCAGGAGGTCCAGTATCTCCGAAGTTTGGGGGCGGTCGAGCCTGTTCCCAAGGAATTTTGGGATGGGGTTTTACTCCACTTCCTCACCCAGATGAAGAATTGGGGATGGAGACCAATCTTAGATCTCAGACAACTCAACAAGTATATCCTCTATGGACGTTTCAGGATGGTGACTTGCTACCATTATTCCAGCCCTGGACAAGAATTACTGGTTCTCAGCCCTCGACTTACAGGGTGCGTATTTCTATATCACCATCCATCCAACTCACAGACATTTTCTTTGTTTTACAGTAGGCGCTCCCACTCTTGGTATCTGGTCCTCCTGTTCAACCCTTCCACAGTACTGTGGGTGTTTTCCAAGACCCTGGAGGGTAGTGGCCACTCACCTTTGTCGTCAAGGAATCATCATTTTCCCTTACCTAGATGATTTACTCATGAAGGGACCTTTGCTTCCCGAAGTGCAACATATAGTGCACCTCACCACGCACTTTCTCCTCAGTTTGGGTTTCCATATCAACTGCCCAAAGTCCATGATTCATCCCACTGAAGCTCTGGAATTCATTGGGCTGCATAAAGACACCATCACTGCCACGGCATCCCTGCCCATTCAAAGATTTCTTACTCTGCGTACCTGTCTCCTACCGCTACAGTAGCTGACAGCCTAGTATTACTGGGCCACGTGGCCACTACCACTCAAATGGTCAAGTATGAGAGGGGTAGCTGAGTTAGGTCTGTATCTTCAAAAACAACAGCAAATCCTGTGGCACCTTATAGACTAAATGATATTTTTAGAGCATAAGCTTTCATGGGCAAAGACCCTCTTCATCAGATGCACGTGGTCAAGCTAGCCAGGCTTCGTATGCACTGCCTTCACATGTGGTTGGCCTTCACATGGCCATGGTTGGGACCCACTCTCTAAGGCCATGGCAATCCCTCCACAGGCAACCCCTCTGTGGGTTCTTGCTTCTCTCCAATGGTTCTTGCCAATGTGCTGTTTCACCAACTGCCACCATCAGTCACTCTCGCCACAGATGCCTCTCTCCTTGGTTGGGGAGCACACGTTGGTTGTCACATGGTGCAGGGCATGTGGTCATTCACCAAAAAGACGCTCCACATCAATCTGTTGGAACTTCGAGCAGTCCACTATGCCTGCCACCACTTCCGGCGCCTTCTAGCTGGCAGATTGATGAATATTCTTGTGTTACATCAGCCTGTTCATTCTTTTCTTTGGATTCAACTGGGGCATCTGAGAGAGAGCGAGTGCCGTTTGGGCAATGCATTTGCTTCAAACACTAGCCCAGGCTATGCAGCATGGAAGAGGGAGCCAAATGGAGAGGACACACGATCCTTGCTGATAGCATGGAAATAACACGGGAAGTGGCAGTTACGGGTTGTAAGCCCTCCTCAACTGGCGAAGAGGAGGATGCCACGGCTCATTTTCATCAGTGGGAGGAGTCATTGTGCTCCACTGGTCAGCTACTGCACGCCTCAAGCCAGGCAGCTCCTTATCAATAAGGTGCTGACCCCATCACATCTGCCTTCCTCATTGGGTGCATGGGGTAGACCAAAAATCAGAAAGTAGATTTAAATGACAAACCCACCAAAAAACAAAATAATAAATCCAATTGCCTCTGACTTGGTAGCTAGAATGTGTGGATCATGTGTCCGGGACTTGAATCTGCCCATGACCTTATGAACACTGACTGAATACACAAAGCAGCAGTCATAGATCAAGAGCTACGCAAACGAAACGTCAACATCACTGCTCTCCAGGAAACCAGGCTGGCAGATTCTGGGTCAGTGAAAGAAACCAACTATGCTTTTTTCTGGAAGGTGTTGGATTTGCTGTTCGGCACAATCTGCTGAAATCTATCAGTACGCCCACAGCTGAATCTGAATGTATTGTATCCCTGACGCTCTGCACCAAGTCAAGATATGTCAACATTATCAGTGCTTATACGCTCACATTGGCATCATGCACCAAAGACAAGGACTGCTTTTATAACAATCTTCAGAAAGTTATCGACTCCTTTCCAACTGGTGAACAACTGTACATCCTTGGCAACTTCAGTGCAAGAGTTGGACGCGACCATCAGTCCTGGCCTGTCTGCCTCAGTCATCATAGTATTGGGGAAATGAATAAAGGCTCCTCGAATTCAGCTCTCAGAATCAGCTCTGCATCACTAAAACTTTCTTTAACTTGAGAGAGTGTCACAAGGTTTCATGGCACCACCCCAGATCTGGTCACTGGCATCAGCTTCACCTTGTACTGGTACGCAGGAAACATCTCAGCGCTGTCAAAATTACATGCACATATCACAATGTAGATTGTGATACTGATCACTCTTTGATCAGCAGCAGAGTGAAAATCATCCCAAAGAAACTCTCAATGACAAAGAAATGCAATAAGCCAAAAATCAAAACCCTCAATACCAGAAATGCTCTGTCTTCACAGATGATCTCACTCACAAAATGGGACGCAAACCTGACCAATAAACAGTTGATGAAACATGGTCCATGCTGAGAGATGCAATATACAAATGTGCCAAATCTGCCTTTGGAACACGTAAATTCTGTAACAAAGAGTGGATCGATGAAAATGCTGGCATTGTTGGGCCTCTTCTTGAAGAAAAACACAAGGCACATCTGAATAACATAAAGAACCCATCTCAAAGCATGAGAGATCAACTTGGACACACAAGGTCTGTTCTTCATAGGCTGTGTCTACACTAGAGAGTTTTGTCAACAGAAGGGACCTTCTGTTGACATAACTCAGGGAGCATCTACAAACATAAAGCGTTCTTTTGACAGTCTCGGCAGAATTCTGCATTTGTCTTGACAATGTTATCCCTCGAAAATTTGAGGAATAACACTCTATAGACAGTGTTCTGTTGACAGAAGTGCATTGTAGACACTTCAGCCAACAACAAGGGCTTCCAGTTCACCAGGCAGCCCTGTTTGCAGAGCTTCCAGTCTGTGGTTCTGTCAACAGAGGGCAGACAGTCTGGCTGCTCTCTGTAGACAGAGCAGATTGCTCTGTCAATCTGCTTTTGTGTGTAGATGCACTCTGTGTCTGGCTCTGTCAATCTGTTAAACAGACGGGTACCCAGAGGCCACCTGCTACAAGACAGGCCTCACAAGGAAAACAATAGGACACTCCTGGCCATCACATACAGCCCCTACGTAAAGCCTCTCCAACACATCATCAGTGATCTGCAACCCATCCTGGACAATGATCCTTCACTCTCACAGACCTGGGAAGCAGGCCTGTCCTCGCCTACTGACAGCCCGCCAACCTTAAACAAATTCTCAGCAGCAACTGTATATCACAACACAGGAGCTCTAAAACCTGGAACCAATCCCTGCAACAAACCTCGCTGCCAACTCTGCTCACATCTACACCAGTGATATCATCACAGGACCTAACATCAATCATACCATCAGGAGCTCCTTTACATGCACATCTACTAATATAATATATGCCATCATGTGCCAGCAATGCCCCACTGCAATTTACATTGGCCAAACTGGACAGTCTCTATGTAAAAAAATAAATGGATGTATTATCACACATCAGGAATGGTAATGTACAGAAACCTGTGGTGGAGCACTTCAGTCTCCCTGGACACTCCGTAACAGATTTAAAGGTAGCAGTCCTAAAACAAAGAAATTTCAAAAATCAGATGGAGAGTGAAATCTCTGAATTGCAATTTATTTGCAAATTTGACTCAATCAACCAAGGATTAAACAGAGACTGGGAGTGGCTTGCCCCTTACAAAAGCAGCTTCTCAGCCCTGGGTGTTAATATCTCCCCATTAGACTCTGACAATGGGCCTGTCTGATCTGACTTGTTTTTTCCTCTTTTGGTACTACATACTGCTGATAATGGGCCATTTCCACCTTGCTGAATAGACCTTGTCAGCTCTGGCCCTCCCTTTTACTGGGACCCCACTCTTTAAATACCCCTGTGGAAGCCCCTCCCCCAACTCATGTATCTGATGAAGTGGGTCTTTGCCCATGAAAGCTTATGCTCCAAAATATCTGTTAGTCTATAAGGTGCCACAGGACTTCTTGTTGTTCTCGAAGATACAGACTAACACAGCTATCTCTCTGATACCTGTTGCCAGAGTTTCTCTTGACACAGCTCTGTCACCAGACGTTACTGTCGACAGATGCTTCTAGTGTAGATGTAGCCACAGAGAATCCAGGCGGTGTGCAAATAAATATTGGGCCGATCTGTGTTCTAATATTCAAAAGTCATCTGATTTGGGTGACCTGGCAACCATGTTTTGAGGAAAGTGCTGGGCCCAAACATTACCAAAGTCAACCCACTAAAGCATTAAAATAGATGGGTGATCACAGACAAAAAGCTGCTGATGTCCAGATGGGTGGAACACTACTCAGGTCTTTATTCCCATGAGCGTACAATACAATTTGAACTGAACAACCTGATCCCAACCCTTCCAGAAATGTCCGAGCTAGATGCAGAGCGTACAGAGGAGGAACTTTTTCAAGCTCTTGATGCTCTATCCAATAGAAAAGTACCAGGAAATGACAGAATTCCAGTGAAGCCCTGAAGGCAAACAAGGCTGTGCTCTTCCCCTTCATCTATTATTTACTCTTAAAATGTTGGAGAGCAGGAGATGTCCCACGTGACGTGAAGAATGCAAACATCATCACTTTCTATAAAAACAAAGGTGACAAGAGTGACTGCAACAACTACAGAGGCATCTCGTTACTGAGCATAACATGCAAAACGTTTAGCCGTGTCATTCTCAAAGGCCTGCAAAAACTTGCAGATCCAGTCGATCTAGAGACACAATGTGACTTCAGGGAGGGATGGCTGGTCAAAAATGGACATGATTTTCTCACTTCGACAACTACAGGAAAAATGCAGAGAATAGGGAAAGCTGTTGTTCATAGCATTTCTCCACACAAGATTAGATGGCTCTCTCTATGACCTGGCAAGACTCAAGGCCAAAACTAAGGTCAAGAAAGTTCTCGTTAGAGAACTCCTCTTTGCAGATGATGTAGCTCTCATCACTCATTATGAAGACACGCTGCAGTCACTGACGGATTCTCTATCCAGAGCCTGCAAGTTGTTTTCCCTTGACCTAAGTATGAAGAAAACTGTTGCATTCACTCAAGGTATACCTCAGCAACCCAATGTCTTTTGGTATAACAGCCCATTAGATGTGGTTCAACAATTCTGTTACCTTGGATCTACTGTCACCACAAATTAATCCATGGACGAAGAACTGAACATCAAAATCAGGAAGGCAACAACTATTTTTGGCAGACTTATGAAATGTGCATGGAACAAAGATACTAATTTACCAGGCATGTGCAGTGAGTATCCTGCTGTATGGTTCTGAGGCATGGACCACCTATTTGAACCAAGAATAAAAACTGAACAGCTTCCATCTTCGCTGCCACTGCAGAATTGTGAATATCAACTGGCAAGATGTTTCAAATGCAGATGTCCTGTCAAGATCTGGCATACCAAGCCTCATAGCAATCCACAAGAAAAGACTCCTGTTGGCCACAAACCAGCCAACAGGAGTTGAGAAATTTCTACAAGGGAGCAGGAGCAGCGTGTGAAACTTCTGTTCATTGCTACCTGGCCTTCCCCCAGCATCCAGAGGAGAGAGCTGCACTGAGCAGGAAGCAGCTTAAACCGATGGCTGGCTCTTCAGTGCCTCATGTGGTCCGAGGGCCAGATCCAGTGGCCATATCTTGCCCACCCCTGATTTAGGGCCTAATCCAACCCCCACTGAAGTGAATGGGAATCTTCCTATGGAGTTCAGTGGACTCTGGATTGGGCCCTTATATTTTTTGGGTGTGACTGTTTTATCACATAGTTTTTGTTATTGATATTTGCCTTAAAAGGGGAGGCTGTGGTCAGTGAGTACTAACGTGTTAATGTGTTTCTAAAAAATGAAATAGCAGCCAGAGACTTGACTGATGAGTGTAGTTTTATGACTCTAAATAGTTATATGTAAAATAGTAAGCCCGTAGGTAAATGGGAGTCACGTGCCAACTGTGTTTCTGACCTCAGTAGGAGGAGGATTGAGCTCTGACTGAAACTTTTATGATGAGAGTAGCTGGTGAGAGAGAGAGAGAGCACAGATTATTCTGGACTATTTTTTTTCTTTTTAATATAAATTTGAACAAATGTTTAACCACTTTTTGGCATCCACATCAGGATTTGTCCTGTTGTAAAGAAAAGGAGAAAGTAGAGTGTATTTTTTCACAAATAAAGTAGAAGAGGATTTCTCAAATGCAGTCAGTGCTGTGGTTATGTAATTGATGTGTTTGGAGAATGAGACGAATAGAACCAATTTTTGTGACTGAGTGATCAGAGCATTTCATAACTAGATGGGCAAGCACAGCTTTTGTGACCAGATACAGTCTGAGTGGTCTCTCTGCAATATTGTAACATCTAAGATTGCCTCTCTCCCGCCTTTCAACTTTAAAAATTGTTTTCAAGGTTATGGATTAAAAAGCCATGTGCGAACACATACCGGAGAGAAGCCCTATCGGTGTACAGAGGAAAACTGCACCAAGTCATTCAAGACTTCTGGAGACCTTCAGAAACATATCAGAACTCACACAGGTACAAGGGGTCTTTACAAAAGTCTCTCTCTCTCTCTTCCTTCTTGGTTCTTTGTTTTAAAGAGACACTATTGAGGGAATTAACTCTTAACATTGAGTTACTTATACTTGTGAAATCAGAATAAATAAATATAGTCTGTCTTAGCACACAGCTGCTCTCAAAAATCCTCTTTGAAGCATACTTAACACAACAGCATTCTAACATTGCAAACACTGTTGCAAGTCCTGGGCACAGTAATAGGGCTCCTCATGTCAGCATACAGATCTGTTTGGAACAGTGGATAGGTCTTTGCATGGCTATTATGGTTGCATTATCTTTGAGCCAGGTTGCGTCATCATTGCATCCTATGTTGACGGACTCAGTTTGCACCTTTGCAGTGCCACTGTGGATAAAAGGTACGAGAATTTCAGCTACAACCGAGCAATTATTCCTCCCCATGCCAACTCACTGTTGCTGCTCACCTCCAATGACATTTTTGCCATTTCAGAGCTATCAGATACTTTGCGTACCAGCTGTGTGCAGCTCCAAGAACTGTTGAGATGATACTCACTTTCTTAGCAGCAGCTATATGCTTGAAAACACTATATACACACACACACACACACACACACACACACACAGCATCTGTTCACTTTAAGCCTGTGTCTACACTAGCCCCTTCCTTTTGGAAGGAGCATGGTAATGAGCGAGTTGGGAAGATGCTAATGAGGTGCTGCCATGAATATGCAGCACCTCATTAGCATAATAGTGGCTGTGCATGATTCGAAAGCGCAGCTTTCAAATTGCCTGCCACCCATGTAGATGCGGGCCTTTCGAAAGGACCTCCCTGGACTTCAAAAGTCCCTTCATCCTAAAACCAAATAGGAAGAAGGGGCTTTTGAAGTCTGGGGGGGTCCTTTCAAAGGGTCCCCATCTACATGTGTGGCGCACAATTTGAAAGCAGCAGTTTCAAAACGCACGCAACTGCCATTATGCTAATGAGGCACTGCACATTCATGGCAGCACTTCATTAGCGTCTTCTCAACTTGCTCATTACCATGCCCCTTCCAGAAGGAAGGGGCTAGTGTCGACGTAGCCTAACAGTGATTGGTTGTATTCACAGTCTGTATATCTATAGAGAGTCACCTCTGTCCCTGAGATCTGAAAAAGGATCATTTAATTTAAAAATACACAGTAAGGATTACCACCCAATCCGTACTCAGGCTGTGTCTACACTACAAGATAAATTTGATATGTAATAAATTCGATATGTAATAAATTCAAATATTTAACCTCAATATTGTGAATTTGAATAAAGTGTCCACAAAGCTTCTTGAAATTCGACCGGCTTTTCTTCCATGTCGAATTGCCCTGTGCAAGTTCAACAGCATGAGCACTGCATTCTGGGTACCCGTTCCACAGTATCTTAGCCTCAGTTGCTTGTGGGTGTTTCATGTTGGAATCCCAGAATTCCCAGTATCCCTAATCGCGCGAAAAAAGAACTGGAGATTACACCATTTCCTGCTGCAGCATTCCAGTGCAAGCATGGATCTACGAACGCTCCAAATCATAGCACAGATCTTTTCAGCAACCACAGCAGCTGTCATGCAATTTGACCTTCAATTCCAAAGCTAAATGATGCTTGGCTGTCCTATTGGTGGTGGTGCTGCTGCTGCTGCTGCTGATGATGATGATTGATGATGATGACAAGAGTGGTTTGGAAGAGCAAATCTCCCAACTGTGGTCCAAGAATTCAGAGCTATTGGCCGCAGTGACTGCATTGCTGACAGTGGAGCGGCAGTTTTGGACTTGAGAGACCAGCACACACTGGTAGGACCACATCACTTTGGAGTCCTGGAATGACCAGCTGTGGATGCAGAACTTTGGCATGTTCAAGTCCACCTTTATGGAACTTTGTGAATGTGCTGGTGCCCTCCCTGAAGCACAACAATGCCAAAATGAGGCAGGCTTTAATGGTTCACAAGTGAGTGGCAATTGCACTATGGAAGTTTGCAACCCCCGACAGTTACCGGGCAGTGGCAAAGCAGTTTGGGGTGGGCAGATCTACAGCGGGGTCCATGGTGATGGAGGTGGCCCATGGAATCTGTCGGCATCTCCTCAGGAGGCTGTGACCCTAGGAGATATTCAGCCCATAGTGGATGGCTTTGCTGCCCAGGGCTTTCCTAACTGCACTGTGGCAATAGATGGCATGCACATCCCCATTGTGGCCCTGGCCTACCCAGCCTTGGAGTATATTAATCAAAAGGGGTACTTCTCCATGGTCATGCAGGACTTGGTAGATCATAAAGGTCGTTCTACCAACACCAACATTGGCTGGTCATGGAGGGTTGATGATGCATGCATATTCTGAAGTTTGGGACTGTATTGAAATCTCCTGAAAAGGACTTTTTTCCCTGATCAGAAAATTAAGATTGGCGACGTTGAGGTACCCATTGTTATACCAGGCAACCCTGCTTACCCTGTGTGTCCTCATGAAACCCTACACAGGAGCCTTGGATCCCGTCAAGGAAAGCTTTAATCACAGACTGAGCAGGTATAGAATGATCGTGGAATGCACCTTTGGATGTTTAAAAGTGAGGTTCAGATGTTTATTGACTCATTTGGATGTTTGTGAAGCTAATGTCCCCACCTTTATTACAGTGTGTGCTATTTTGCACACCATACGTGAATCAAGGCAGGAGACATTCCTGTCTATCTGGAATTCTGAAGCAGAGGCAAGAGGTAGGGTTTACTCACAGCTATCTACACTGCCATCCACCAGTACCCAAACTGAGGCTGCAGCAATAAGGGACTCTTTAAAAAACAGCTTTCTGACTGATCTGTAATACACATGCTACCTATGTATTTCTCTGCTATAATGCCAATAAATCATACCGTGCCATAATGAATGAATGCTTTTACTTGGTGGGAGGGGGTTAAGTTGCAGTAAATAGAATGCATGTGGCATGCAGCTGTGCCTTCAGCGCCTCCCTCCAGCCTGCTCAGTTCCCTCAGCCACGCATCTGCTGTGGACCAGGGAGTAACACTGGCCAGCTGTGCCTTCAGTGGCACTCATTTTCCTGCCACCCGTCTGTTTTGATTTGTGCCTCCCCCCACCCCCGCAGAACAAGAAATCACACCGAGCTCAAAGGAATGATTTTATTTTTGGGGAAGGATAGGTTTAAGTGGCTGGGGAAAGAAGCCTTCCCCAGGGTAATTGAAGAGTCTTTTGCAGAGGCCCTTGGGGCTGGAGCGGCAAGGTAGCCTTGCCCTCCTTCCCCACATGCGGGGATCGTGATGACAGGGTGTGGGTGACCTCTCTTCAGGAGACTCAACATGGGAACTGTGGCGGGGGGGCGGGGAGGCGACCTTTCCTCAGGGGACTCCGGCCAACGGGTATCAGCTGCTGCCCTGCTGGGTTGGAAGTGTCTCTGCAGCTGAAGCAGGAAGTGCAGGACCTCCATCTGCTCAGTAACCGCCATTATGAGCTTTGCCACAATCTTGGTCTGCTTTGCCATGGCCTCATTCATCTTTGACAATTGCTGCTGCTGGAGGTTCTCTTGTTAAAGTTCTCTTAAAGTTTACTTGACTCCGACACCATGTGGCTGTACTATGATGCCACTGAGCAGTGTCCTTTGTCAGGTTCTTGTGCTCTGCCTCAGTGTTTTCCGTGTGCTGCAGGATTAGATCTTGTCAGCATTTCTTGCGTTTTGTGGTTTTCTCTGGAAGACTGGTCACTGGGTTTGGAAAATGAAGGTCAAAATTAAGAAACAATTCACATAATGTGCTTTGAAGTTCCATGAATGAGTTTCTGTGTGTACTATCACTGAAAGTACACTTTTGAAGGGCACATGGGTTATTAAGAATTGGACAGTAAGCGTGCATTTCACAATACCTCACTTGCCATCACTTATCCAGCACATTGCTTTGTGGACATGGTAAGGTATAAGCAATTGTCTTCTTTTGGTGGGAATGAGAAGGTCTGCAAAGCAGGGGCAGCTGCCAGGTGTCCTGGCCTGGTGTTCTGTGGCAGTGAAAAATGGAGGACTGTGGGCGGGGGGGTTCAATGTACAATAAAAATAATGAAAAGAAAAAAAATAATCCAAAGAAAGGCTGGATGTAAAGCGACATAGGAGAGGAAAAGCACAGCAGAGAAATCCCTCCCACAGGGCATGGAGGATTCCTGAAAACTGAAAAGAGGAGGGAAATGCCCAGCAGAGCACGGCAGCCACCTGGCACCTGGGAGTCCTGGAAAATGCAAAGAAATTGTGGGGGTTAGGGACATGGGAGGGGAAGCGCAAAGAAATGGTGGAAAAGAAGTGCTGACGGAAAGGGACATGGAATGGGAAAGGCACAGCAGAGCCCGGCTGCAGCATGGTGCGGGGGAGTCAGGAAAAGAGAAAAGAAATGCTAATTGGAAAGGGACATGGGGGAGAACCACTGCAGAGCATGCAAACTATGTTGTGGTGTGGAGAACAGAGCGCCCGCTGACTGCTACAGGCAAATGTAAAGGGGCAGGAAACATGTTTTAAAAAAAACAGATGCGAATTCCCATGCTTCTGCAGGTTGCCAAAGAAGACACCAACTTCCTAAAATTAACAGATATGGAGAAAGAATAGCTACTCCTGATGTGTGACCAAAAGCCTGGAAAATTTGCTAAAATGCTGTGTGGTGCCATGACACTAGATAGCCATCTTGTTGCCTGGCGTGGCAAGGTGTGCTACCATGGAAGCTGCAACAAGTTAGACCTGGCCAAGAACCTGTTGCAAAAAATACAAGAGTGCCTGGATGAGGCCTTTCTAGCAGATCTCCAAAAAGGAAAACTGCTCCAGCCCAAGAAACATTAACATGCTGTTCTGAGGGGCACAGAAGCACAGCTAGCAAACCTGTACTTATGCACAACCCTATAGCTATACCCACCACCCAACCCACTTCTACCATGCAAAATAAATACTCACCCTAACCGCTTGTTCCAGGGGGCTCGGGACCCAGTGTGGAGGGGACCACCAATAGAGGAGACTGGTTTCAGGTTGATGGTGAAGTGCTCCGGGCTGTCTGGAACAATATCCTCTGTCCCCTGCTCATTGCTCCTTTCCTTCTCTCCGTTGCTGTCTTCCTCTGGGCCACCCAGCTTCTCCAGGCTCACACCAAACTCCATACCAGGGCCTCCATAAGTGTTGTAATTCAGTTCGGGCTCCACGGTGGGGTCGCTCCCCCTAAGCATGTGCAGCTGTTGATAATAGCTGCAGGTGCATGGAGCCACCCTGACCTCTGGTTGGCTTCCCAGAATTTTTGATAGGTGATGGAGTTCTTTAACCTTCACCCGGCATTGCATAAAGTCCCAGGAGTAACCTCAGGTGGCCATCGCACATGCCATCTGATCATAGATGGCCATGTTTCTCTTGGCCACCCAAAGTCTCTTCACTACAGATTCATCTCCCTAAAAGGCAACGAGATCAAGAATCTTCTGGTGGGTCCAAACTGGGGCTCTCTTGCGAGCCTGACAAGTGCTAGTCAGATCACTACCCTGAGTGCTCATGATTGCAGTACAGGGCTACTGATAAATTGCTACCGATATGGTGCGATGGCAACCGATGCGATGCAATGTGATGGGCAAAGGGATTTTTTATAATGAATGCCCTTTATATTTGCAAGACTGGGGCGCTAAATTCCGATTTAAATATTAATTCAAATTCAATCAAAACTTTGCAGGCTTACTTTGACCTTCTTCCTGCACACCTGACAGCAGTGCACAACGAAACAGCCATACTTGGAGGGTCATCGCATAGCTTTGTGGGATATATACGGGACACCTCTGGAAGCTAACAAATTCGAATTAAGGATGAGGTGCTTTCACATGTGCCTTCATTCAAGATTTTAAATTCAAAACTGAGGCTATACCTGTCCTGTAATGTTGATATTTTGTAATCAGTATTATGGCTCTGTAAATCAAGTTAACAGTATTACAAGTAAAGACAGTCACATTTTAATAATGAGCTAATGCCTTGAAATTCGAATTTATTTCGTAGTGTAGATGCAGCTCCAGACTCTAATGGTACTAAATACCCCAATGACAGTGTTCCAGGACTTCCTTGTTCTTCTTCCTTCCCCAATCAAGTAGCCTTGAAGAGTGATACGAAAGTGTGCCTCCAGTTTATTAGATGGGGTGGAGTAGTGGAAAACTCGTTGGACCGAATGGTGATCACCTGTCCATAAGAAGGTGGCAATGACCACTCACATCTTTGGCTTTTAGAAGTTAAAAAAGAGAAATGGAAGGAAAATCCCTTAAATGTACCTCAGATCCAGACGAGAGAAACAAAAGTAAAGGGAATTGACAATGTATGGACATTACGGAATGAATGAAAATAACTCCATTTTCTTGGTCTTCTGGACCCGAAGTTGAGTCTGGTCATTGTTCACAATGGTATCTGCATGCATGCATACCAGTGTTCATCACCTTTTCCTCCCAGTTCATATGCAGATCTTTGTTGAGAACTGAGCCATATTTATGCAGTCATTACACAGTACAGACAAATGCACATTTAGGTACCATAGAATAGGGGTCTCTGACTTTTTAGTAGTATGAACTTCATCTAAATAGAAAAATTGTCCTGTGGACTGCCCCTCCTCTCATTTTTGCTATCACATATATTTGACACTTCGAATATTTCATTACATAGAGAAGACACATTAGTAAAAATGTTATGTATTTTAATGTAATTTAGCAGCTGAAACTAAGGAGTTGAGCCAGCATGATGGAACCAACCAGCTGTTCACAGATCACCAGCAAGTCTTTCACAGCCCATGAGTGGTCCATGGACCATAGTTTGGGAATCTCAGCCACAGACACTGGATGCTGCACCAAGAATAATGAATGGATGCAGTAATCTACAGGCTCAGCAGTACGTGCAGTGAGTTCTGTCTGTGGATAAACAGAATGGTGCACCCAAAACAGGATGATTAATGTGGGTGCACTGCAACAGTGCAGTTCTCTTCTGTAGACAATGCTGGAGTCTCTCAACTCTAGATTGCCATTATGAACTAAATCTGATATTGATCAATGAAAGATCTGCTGCAAACAAGACAGTGATGAAGCACCTGACATACCCTGCATCACAAAACTCCACAAACCTATGTTGGCGTACTTCATTTCCTCCCAGAATTCTCATTATACCACAGATCTGGGTAGCACTGCATTCATCTTTTCTGCAAAGGTGAAGTACAAGAGATGTTCCTGACGTAAGATCACTTCATTTGAATAAATTAATCTCCCATTAGAAAGCAGGACCAAAGTTAACCAAAGCTAACACAAGAGAGCTCACTGGAATTTGCTGAAGGTGGTGAAATACTCTACTATTGTCATCCTGGAAGATTTCAACATTGATATCAACAAAACCACAGATACAAAAGCCCAGAAACTCATTCTGGCTAAACGTCAGTTCTCATGCTGCTGGACCTCTCTGCAGTATTTGACATTGTTGACTGAGATTCTGCTGATTCATCTCAGAGGAGAGACAAATCCCTCCCTGATGCTGAATTGTGACATAGCAGCATCCATGGATGGCTAGGAAACTCCGTGCCATCATGGCCAACTGAGATCTAGCCTCAGTTACTCATGCCTTCACCGCTCATCTGGGTTACAGCAATGCACTATATCTGCTTATGGAGGTTTTAGCACTTAGGAATTCCAGAAGGAACAGAAGGCTGCATCATACCTCAAAATCACAAGGTACCTGGAACATCTCAAACTTCTCCTTTTGCTCCCGAGTATTGGGGTGTGCAAATAGCAGGAGGTGGTTCTCCAGGGTTAGCCCGGTGGCAGATCATCCATGCTTTATTTACCTGCCTGTCCTCTTTTATAATCACTTGCAGTTCCCACTGGTTGCAGATTGCCATTCCCAGCCACTGGGAGCTGTGGGAAGTGGCACGGGATTGGGACATCACTTGTAGCTCCCATTGGTTGGCAGTGGCAATCTGTGGCCAATGGAGCTGCAAGTGGCTGTATCTGTGGACGTGCAGGTAAATAAAGTGCCAGTGGCCCACCAGGGGGCTAGCCCTGGCAAACTGCACCAGGTCTGTGGGCCACACATTGCCCACCCCTGGCCTAGTGTATTCCCATAGAATCTTGAGTCAAGTTTAAGGTCTTCATAGTGTTCCATGGCCTGGGTACAGGTGACCCAAAAGATCTCCTGTAGCTCTGGGATGAAGACCATGATTGACAACTCTGCTCCTCTGGCCCAGTGGAACATTGGTCAATAAGAATAAAGCTCCTCCATATGTGACAGACAGAACTTTCTCCCAGGGATGATCCAAAACTGTATAATGAACTCCCCCAGAAACTAAGGACAACCACAAACCTTGCTACTTACCACTACAAGTTCAAGGCATGTATTTTTGACCTAGACCTCTCTAATATGAACACAGTTTACCAGGTGTAGTTCTGTTAAAAATTAAAGACAGACACGCACTATCTAAACATTACAGTTCATCACAGGTGCTTCTCCCTCTGGAGAGAGGATGAGAACACAAGCAACATGTAATGGATGTGGCTTAAAGCACTACTGGAACATGTTCTGATACTACAGTGATGAGCACTGTATAAAAGCCTACAGAAAGCAGGGGTGGGGAACCCCTAGACCCCAGTGTGGATCCAGACCACCTCTTGTCTGCATATGGACCCCAAAGCTAGCGGCTACCATCTATGGCCAAGTGGAGGGTGTGGAGCCCTGAGCCTCATGGGCCAGATCAGGTAAGCTGTGAGCCAAATCCAGACCACAGGCTCTGCCAAACATTGGCAGGGGCAGGGGGTGTGGAGGAACAGGAAGTGACTCCGGATCCACTGCTGGTCCCTGCTATTCTCCCAGCCGGGGGGAGCAAGCAGCATCTTGGGCAACCTGCCTGGAGGTTTCCTACTGCTGCTGTGATTGGCCAGAAGTCTAGCCAATCAGAGCAGCAGGGGGCAGTGCCTGGGAGCTTGGGGAGAGGGGGTACAGAGCCATGTGCATGTGGGGGTGCTGTAAAGATAGGTGCATCCCTGTTGCCTAGATTCCGTGCCCCCAGACAACTCTTGTGTCCCTCTCCCATACAGACCCCCACTTCCACCCCTTTCCTGTACCTTCCCTCGCAGACCCCTCACCCCCACCCTGACCCCTTCCTGCCAGACTTCATACCCACTCCTGCACCCCCTTCCACCCAGACTCTCCATCCGCACCCTGCTTGTCCCCTCCCACCCAGACCCCTCATCCCCCACCGTGACCCTCTTGCACCCTTCCTTTCATGTAGACCGAGACCCTCAGCCTGCTCCTGTACCCCCTCTCACTCAGAACCCTACTCTTTTACTACACCCCCGCCCCACCCAGATCACCTACCCCCACCCCACTCTTGCACACTTCTTCCCACCCAGACCCCATATCTCTGGCCCCCCATACAGTCTTGGACCACATCACTGAGGTGTGGGTTTTTTGTTTGTTTGTTTTGGGCCTTTTGTGTTTTGTTTTTTGCTTCTCAGTTCTGTGGCCCCTGATTGATTTGTCTACAGGTCAGTAGCCCGCACCCCAAAAAAGTTTCCCCATGCCTGCTATAAATACTGTCTTTTCCTTTCCTTCTCCCTGATAAGTCTCATAGATTTTCGTACCAGAAGAGACCGTCGTGATAATTTGTTCTGATCTCTCCACGTCATGGACCACAGAACCTCACCTACCCACTGCTGTAATACACCCATAACCTCTGTCTGAGTTACTGGAATCTTATTGCAACTTTCTTCACAAACTACCTTAACCTGATTTTCCCCCTTCCTTATTGTCAGTTCTCCCTCAGGCCCACTAATTGCTGCCACACTGGTTTCTCCTCCTAGGCCTTGTCTTCGCGAGGGGTCAAACTCAAACCCAGATATGCAATTCTAGCCACACCATTTGTGTAGGTAGACTTAATGTATCAGGATCAACTTTCTTCCCTGATATAGATCAGGGATCTTCGGGCTCATGCTGACATGTCTTTACGCATCAGCGTGGAGAGCTAGGGTCAACAGCTGAGTGTAGAGAGCTTGATTTTGCTGTGTCTTCACACACATGGCAAAATTGATCCCTGGAAGAGCAGTCGTGGTGTGCTGACACACCCTTCCCCTCCCCTGTAAGTATAGACATACCCATAAACAAAGGCCTTCCCAGACCTCCCGGTCCTTACACAGGTGGGGGTGCAAAGGGTGTGCATGCACACCTCCCCCAGGCACAGGCAGCAGGTATAAGAAGCAATGGGAGTCAATAGCCATGTCTACACGTGCACGCTACTTCGAAGTAGCGGCACTAACTTCGAAATAGCGCCCGTCACGGCTACACGTGTTGGGCGCTATTTCAACATTAACATCAACGTTAGGTGGCGAGACGTCGAAGCCACTAACCCCATGAGGGGATGGGAATAGTGCCCTACTTCGAAGTTGAATGTCGAAGTAGGGCACGTGTAGATGATCCGCGTCCCGCAACATCGAAATAGCGGGGTCCGCCATGGCGTCCATCAGCTGAGGGGTTGAGAGACGCTCTCTCTCCAGCCCCTGCGGGGCTCTATGGTCACCGTGGGCAGCAGCCCTTAGCCCAGGGCTTCTGGCTGCTGCTGCTGCAGCTGGGGATCCATGCTGCATGCACAGGGTCTGCAACCAGTTGTCGGCTCTATGTATCTTGTGTTGTTTAGTGCAAGTGTGTCTGGGAGGGGCCCTTTAAGGGAGCGGCTTGCTGTTGAGTCCGCCCTGTGACCCTGTCTGCAGCTGTTCCTGGCACCCTTATTTTGATGTGTGCTACTTTGGCGTGTAGACGTTCCCTTGCAGCGCCTATTTCAATGTGGTGCTGCGCAACGTCGATGTTGAACGTCGATGTTGCCAGCCCTGGAGGACGTGTAGACATTATTCATCGAAATAGACTATTTCGATGTGGAGACATCGAAATAGGCTCCTTCAAAGTAGGCTTCACGTGTAGACGTAGCTTATATCTCCCTGGCTACGTCTACACGTGCACCCAACTTCGAAATAGCTTATTTCGATGTTGCGACATCGAAATAGGCTATTTCGATGAATAACGTCTACACGTCCTCCAGGGCTGGCAACGTCGATGTTCAACTTCGACGTTGCTCAGCCCAACATCGAAATAGGCACAGCGAGGGAACGTCTACACGCCAAAGTAGCACACATCGAAATAAGGGAGCCAGGCACAGCTGCAGACAGGGTCACGGGGCGGACTCAACAGCAAGTCGCTCCCTTAAAGGGCCCCTCCCAGACACACTTTCATTAAACAGTGCAAGATACACAGAGCCAACAACTAGTTGCAGACCCTGTATATGCAGCACGGACCCCCAGCTGCAGCAGCAGCAGCCAGAAGCCCTGGGCTAAGGGCTGCTGCCCACGGTGACCACAGAGCCCCGCAAGGGCTGGAGAGAGAGTATCTCTCAACCCCCCAGCTGATGGCCGCCATGGAGGACCCCGCTATTTCGATGTTGCGGGACGCGGATCGTCTACACATCCCTACTTCGATGTTGAACGTCGAAGTAGGGCGCTATTCCCATCCGCTCATGGGGTTAGCGACTTCGACGTCTCGCCGCCTAACGTCGATTTCAACTTCGAAATAGCGCCCAACACGTGTAGACGTGACGGGCGCTATTTCGAAGTTACTGCCGCTACTTCGAAGTAGCGTGCACGTGTAGACGCAGCCCCTGAGTCGTAATGCTCAACCTCACCTGTCCTTATTTTGAAGGTTCCTGAACAACAGCAGTTTGCAGACTCATGACTCTTTCCCCTGAAAGTGGCTTCGTAAACTTTAAAGTGGAAACCCTTGCAGCTTGTCAGATTTATTAGCATAACATGGAACCCATGAAAGAGACATTAAGTGGTAATTAAAAGCATTTAAGAGGTATTTCCCAACCCTGAATTTACTGACAAAAAGTTGTGTATTGTCCACAAGACATTAGTTTAAAATTTGATTTAAATATTTCATTAGTTTGTGGCTGAAGCTTCTAAAAATCACATCTCTAAAAATCCTTTTATAGATATTTAAGTGCAGTTTGAGTATTCAGCTTTAGCCTTAGATGCTTCGATCTTCAGACCGTTGTTTTAAATAAATTCTTAAAAGGACCACCATAATCTAAAATCAGGGGCCAGGTAAGGTAACCCAACCTGGGGGTTGTCCCGTGGATAGCTGTACCCTAGACCCCTGCCCCAAGCCCCTCATGTCATGGATTCCTTGCTCTAGGCCCCTCACACAATCCAGCCCTTACTCCTGTACCCCTGACATCCCCTGCACCCTACCCTAACTTCTGCACTGCCACACATTGCAAACCCCTGCCCTAGCCCCTCATGTACCTCAACACTGATTCCTGTACTCCCACATCCTCGGCATCTTGCCCTAACTTTTGCACCCTCTACATGCTCCAATACCGTACCTTGAGCATCTCATATACTCCAGCCCTGACTCATGCACCCCCAGGTTCCTGGCCCACTGTCCTGGGTGCCCACTCACTCCATCCCGTAACTTTTTGGAGTATTTCTAATAGACTCTCATATTTGTTTAGCATCTTAAAGCTGAGCTATGTGTGGATAATATGCATTTTGGTGTGCTCACTAGCTTGAGGTATTAGAAAGGATGATAATACAGGTACTCCAAGAGTAGTGTTCATTTTCTTTTTATTTGATTTCATATTAAACAATCATAAGCATTACTCTGTGTTAACGATCCCTTATTTTAATATATTTTCTTCCATACCTATGGACTGTTTACAATATACATTTATATCTAGGCTTTTTGTTCGTACTGATGATGCACATCAACACACTGCCTCAGTTTTGGTGTTGCACATAAAAAATTTAACTCACCCAAAAGAAAATTCAACCCATCCAAGGATGGAAAATCCTAGAGGAAACACTGCTCCCCTATCCTGATGCTGTCAGGATAGCCCCAGTGCATGGGTGTGGTGGGATGGGCACAGCTAGAAGAGCCCCAAGTGCACAGCAGCCAGTACCCTGGCATGCAGTTCAGGGAGAAGGTTGGACAGGGTTAGGGCGGCAGCATTCCAGATGGGCATGGCCATTGGCAGCAGAAATGAAGGAGGAGAGGGGCAGGATGAGGCTGGCTGCAGAAGGGAAAATTCTTCTTCGAGTGTCCCCGTGGGTGCTCCACATTAGGTGTCGGGCTCGCCCGGCGCCGCAGATCGGATCTTCCAAGCAGTTTCTGCCAGACCGCGCATGCACCGGTGTGCGCCGCTGCCTTGCGCACTCCTGGCCACGTGCGCGATCCGGTCCCTGCCAGTTCCTCTTAACCGCCGTCGGCTGCAGACAGAATCCGAACTAGGCTATGGCCAAGTTAGCGTATTCAATGGTTTTAGCTGTTTTTCTTTAAAGTTTTCAAGTTCTTAGTCTATTGTTAAGTTAGCCAGTTGTTATTTTCAAAAAAAAAACGAGAAACAACAAGCGGGACGGAATTCAGTCCGGTCCAAGTAACAAGAGGAGCACCGGAGGCCAGGAGCCTAGGGCCATTAGCCCTCTTGCCGCAGCAGGCTATCCGAGAGGGGGAAAACAGCACAGAGAAGGTGCTAAGTACCCCATTAACAACTAAAAGACTCACCGACAATGTCCTCTTCAGGATTCAAGAAATGTGAGTCTTGCCGAGAGGCAATGCCAGCGTCTGATGGGCACAGTCACTATATAAGGTGCCTGGGGGAGTCCTATGTCACGCAGAAATGCTCCTGCTGTGCAAAATTAACAGCCAGAGCAAGGAAGGATAGGGAGATGTGGCTTAAAATGCTGCTATTCAACAAGGCCCTCCAGCCAGACGTGCCGGAGCGGCCGCAGCAGGAGGGACCCTCCAGGGCCCATAAAAGGAAAGCTGCCTCCCTCAACCCATCAGCGCAAAAATGGAGGAGAGTCTCCCCAACCCGATCCCTGCCGGCAGCAACAGCGAGCAGGACGGGAGGAGCGCACAGTCCCCAGCCGCAGCAACAGCTGATTGGCGGTGGCACGGAGAGCCACGTGGAGGCGGCTCAGCCTCCGATAATCAGCCAGCCGCCCCGCACCACAGGCAGGGTGGCGGCTAAACAAGCGCCGGTACCGGCGGCACCGCAGGCAGCGGTGCCGACCCCTGGGGAACCGGCGGTGCAGAGCGCGCAGGCATGCAGCCTGCAGGCACCGGAGGACGCCACCCGTGCGGCACCGCCCATGAGCGTGCTGAGCGCGGCGCAGACGGGGCCGAGATCCCCTGCACGTCAGGGCGCGGAGCCACCCCCTCAAGGGAGGGGGAAGGCTGCACACAAAACAAGGCACCTCAGCCCCTCTCCAGACAGGGCTGCAGAGTTGCTTTCTCTCAGCCCTCCGCTCATGCTGCAGACTCCAACTAGAAGGCAGGGGTCCCCCCTAGCCTACCCGGAGCCCCCGTCTCCATTTTTACAACCAGCCTCGCCCTGGCTGGGACCACCTTCACCCTTCTTGGGGTTTGAGCCGCTGGAGTACTATCACAAATCGCTCTCTCCAGTGTCCCATGTCTCTCGATGATCTCGCTCCCCCAGACGCAGGGGGTATGCACCAAGGGAGTGGTCCAGGTCACCTTCCCAAGAACAGTGCCCATGCTGCCATGGTCATCCCTATCACGCGGGGCATAGACACCACCGGCAGTCTACCAGGGCAAGATCCCCACAGACGGTCCCATATCCCCGAGGGCAATCGCGAACGGGGACAGAGACTCAAGTATCTCAGGGGGAACTGGTTATGGAACCCCGAGATTTTCCCTTGCAAGCTTCCAGCGAGCGGATGTACCATTCCCAAGAGGAACTGGAAGGGTCCAGAGAGGCGTATCCTAGTGGTTCCTCGCTCTCCTCCCCGGACGAGGCTACGGCCCCGGGGGACGTCCATCCTCCGGACGATCTCAAACAGTTTCAAGAGCTGTTTAAAAGGGTGGCCTTCACGCAAGGCATCCAGACAGCAGAGGTGCAAGAGAAACACCATAAGCTCCTCAAAAATCTGAGACCTCCGACCTCCTCCAAAATAGCAATACTGCCTGACGAAGCAATCTTGGAGTCCGCCACTATGATATGGCAGACCCCTGCGACTATTTCGCCTGTCCACAAGAGAGCGGACAAGAAATTCTTCGTGCCGGCAAAGGGCATGGAGTTCCTGTTCAGCCACCCACAACCAAATTCCTTGGTGGTAGAGTTGTCACAACAAAGATCAAAGACATCTCAATTCAAGACAGGGGGAACGGACAAAGATGCCAAGAAGCTAGAGCTGTTCAGCAGAAAGGTCTACTCCTCCTCCACACTACTGTTGCGAATGGCAAATTATGCAGCGCATCTAGCGAACCACAATTTCGACAACTACACGAGGTTAACCTCCCTCATGGACTCGCTTCCAGAGGACAAGAAACCGGTGCTCAAGGCCATCGTGCAAGAAGGCTGCGCGGCCTCGAGGACGGGAGTTCAGATCACCCTGGATGTTGCGGACACAGCAGCACGTTCCACAGCTACGGCAGTGGTGATGCGAAGGGAGTCCTGGCTCCAGACTTCGGGTATACCGAGGGACCTGCAAGCAAAGATCGTCGATCTTCCCTTCGACTCGCAGAAGCTGTTTGCTGAATCAACTGACTCGGTCCTTCATTCCAGTAAAGATTCAAGAGCTACACTTAGGACCCTGGGGATTTACACCCCTCCATACAGGAAGAAAAAGTACTACCCTCAACAAAGACAGTACCAGTACCAGCCACAGCGTCCCCAGTACCACAGGGGTTACGAGCAAGGGTGACATCAACAGCACCAGCAGTACAGAACTCCCAGGCGATGTTCCCAACAGAGCCAGGCGTCCTCGGGGCAGGGCCAAAGGCCACAAGTTTGACACACAGATCCAGGGCTGCGCCATCACTACCATCGCACAAGGTCATCCGAAGCGGTTATTCCACCATCGCCTCCGACCATTCTATAACCAGTGGCAAAGGATCACCACAGACAAATGGGTGCTGAAGATCATAGCCACGGGGTACACCATCTCCTTCCAGTCACTCCCACCGCCACGACCTCCACCCAGGCCCCACCTCCAGGAGGCCTCCCACATAGCGAGGCTCAAGCAGGAGGTAGACCATCTCATGCTCATAGGGGCAGTGGAAAGAGTGCCGGAGCAACTGCAAGGGAAAGGGTTCTACTCGAGGTACTTCCTCACGGAGAAAAAGACAGGAGGCTGGAGGCCCATCTTAGATCTTCTAGGCCTCAACCGGTACCTGCGCAAGCAACGCTTTCGGATGATCACAATCGCCTCCATCCTTACGGCACTGGACGATGGAGATTGGTTCGCAGCCCTCGACTTACAAGACGCGTATTTTCACATAACTATCCATCCGGCTCACCGACGATTCCTCCGGTTCATGGTAGGCAAAGAACATTTTCAATACAAGGTCCTACCGTTTGGCCTCTCCTCGGCCCCCAGAGTCTTCACCAAGACCTTGGCAGTGGTGTCAGCCTACCTGCACAGACGGGGTATTTATATTCCCGTATCTGGACGACTGCCTACTCAAAGGGGCCTCGAAGGAGGAGGTACTACGCATGATACGCGTCACAGCAGGCACGTTCTCTTCGCTCGGCCTGGTTATCAATCTGGCAAAATCAAAGATAGACCCCACACAGGACATAGAGTTCATAGGGGCATGCATAAATTCTATTACAGCGAGAGCGTATCTACCAGAGACACGCTTTCGGGCCATCAGCTCCCTCGTGCAAGTCATCACCTTCAGCCCTACGGTGCTGGTTCTGATGTGCTTACAGCTGCTGGGCCACATGGCAGCAGCGATGTTCGTAGTACAGAACGCCAGGTTACACATGCGCAGCATGCAGCACTGGCTGGCGAGCCTATACAAACCGGCAGCACACACACTGTTCACAGGGTGGTGTCGCCCACAACAGAGGTGCGCAAATCCCTGCAATGGTGGGTAAACCCCAAGAACTTGCTAACAGGGGTACCCTTCCACCAACCACAAATATCGGTTTTTCTTACTACAGATGCCTCCCTCATAGGGTGGGGAGCACACATGGGCGAAGAGGTGACGCAAGGGCTGTGGTCCTCCACGGAGCAGTCACTGCACATAAATATACTGGAGCTTGGAGCAGTGTTCAACGCCTGCAGACACTTTCGAGACCATATACAAGGCAAAGTAGTCGGGATCAGTACAGACAATACCTCCACCATGTTTTATATAAATCGGCAAGGAGGAGCTCGGTCCCGTGACTTATGTGCGGAAGCAGTCCGGTTATGGAACTGGTGCATCGCCAACAATATAATCTTGAAAGCCTCATACTTACCAGGCGCTCACAATGTGAAGGCAGACCAGCTGAGCAGGTGTTTCGCACTCACGCACGAGTGGCAGATCCGTCCCGATCTGCTACGACCGATTTTTCACGCATGGGGTTTTCCCCAGATAGACCTGTTTGCCACTCAACACAACAAAAAGTGCCCACGATTCTGCTCCAGGGCAGGACTGGGACGGGGGTCCCTGGGGGACGCATTCGCGATCTCGTGGAGGGGCCCCCCGCTTTACGCTTTTCCTCCCACAGTGCTGATCCACAAAGTCTTGCAGAAAGCCAGGAGGGAAGGAGCCCGAATGATCCTGATAGTCCCAATGTGGGATCGACAGCAATGGTTCCCCCTACTCCTGCGCATGTCGGACTGTCCACCGATGCCCCTTCCGGTGGCGCCGGATCTGCTCACGCAAGCCCAGGGGTCCATAGTGCATCCGCACCCCCAAGGCCTGCGACTACAAGCGTGGTTAATCCATGGCTCAGCTCCCTAGAGAGCACATGTACGGAGGAAGTGCAACAAGTCCTAGAAAGTAGCAGGAGGATTTCCACCAGGAAGACCTACAAGCAGAAATGGACTCGCTTCACGGCATGGTGTTCTACCAAACAGCTAGCCCCCCTTTCGGTGCCTATACCTGTAATATTAGAGTATCTACTGGACCTCAAGAGAGGAGGACTCTCACTATCCTCGTTAAAGGCCCACCTTGCCGCCATTTCGGCGTTCAGACACAAAGAGGAAGGGCACACGGTGTTTGCCCATCCCATGGTTACCAGGTTCCTCAAAGGGTTGGTAAACCTATACCCTCCTCGGAAACCGCTTCCACCTTCGTGGAACTTGGACCTGGTGCTTAATGCGCTAACGGGACCACCGTTCGAGCCTTTGGCCATGGTTTCCCTCCGCCTCCTTACGATGAAGATGACCTTTCTTCTCGCAATCACATCAGCTCGCAGGGTGAGCGAGCTTGCGGCAGTTATGGCAACGCCACCCTGCACTGTTTTTTCCAAGGAGGAGGTAACCATACGGCTGCATCCAGCCTTTGTTCCTAAAGTTTCTTCTGAATTTCACATTAACGAACCTATTGTTTTACCCTCGTTTTATCCAAAGCCTCATAACTCTAGCAAAGAGGCGCACCTACACTTCCTGGACGTGAGGAGGGCGCTAGCCTTCTATATAGACAGGACCAAGTCCTTCCGGAAAACGGATAGACTCCTGGTCTCTCTCGCTCCCAAATCGAAAGGAGAAGGTCTCTCTTCGCAGAGAATCTCGAAGCACATCGTATCCTACATAAAAATGTGCTACGAACTCAAAAAGACTCCTTTACTGGCCACGCCCAGGGCTCATTCCACTAGGGCGGTGGCGGCATCAACAGCCTTTTTCAAGGGCGTTGCGCTAAAAGACATTTGCAGAGCGGCGACCTGGTCATCCTATGACACCTTCGCCAAACATTACGCCCTTCACAGGGTATTCCAAGAGGATACCTGTCTCTCGACAGCGGTCCTCTCTGGGACAAGCTGCACGTAATCCGATTACCCACGTCCTATCTTGGGTTACTGCTGGGTAGTCACCTAATGTGGAGCACCCACGGGGACACTCGAAGAAGAAAGAAAGGTTACTCACCGTAGTAACGGTGGTTCTTCGAGATGTGTCCCCGTGGGTGCTCCACTACCCGCCCATCCTCCCCGCTTCAGATCTCTGTTTAGTGTTTTTCAGGAGCATCCGAGGCGGTTGGTCAAGGAACTGGCTGGGACCGGATCGCGCACGTGGCCAGGAGCGCGCAAGGGAGCGGCACGCACCGGCGCATGCGCGGTCCGGCAGAAACTGCTTGGAAGATTTCCAATCTGCGGCGCCGGGCGAGCCCGACACCTAATGTGGAGCACCCACGGGGACACATCTCAAAGAACCACCGTTACTACGGTGAGTAACCTTTCTTCCTGCTGGGGTGGGAGTGGTCCTCATTTACAAAAAGAAAAAAGTCCCCTCCTGCATACAGGCCTGACCTCCTTGGTCTTGTTGAAAATTTGTAAATGGTCATCTGGAAGGGTATATTTCTAGGAATTGTTTCTGGCAGTGGAGAAGAAAGCAGAACTTACTCTAGTAAACAGTTCTGACCCGTTTTCTCTTTCTGTTACTATATCCCTCCTTAGACTAACATAGATTACCTTATCCAGCAGACCCTGCTCTCCATCTTTAAAAAAGCTGTCTTCCAGCCACCTGATAATCTGGTCTGTTTTCTAAAAGTTATCTGAGAAAAACGAAGGGCTGGATTCACAAACAGGTTATGTGACATTCCTGTAGTCATTATTTACACTTAAACTAAAAACATCTGACTTTAAGAAAACACTGTTGCTGGGTGGGTCTGACTCCAACTCTGCTGTTTTTTAACTGTACTCTGGTGTGCATGATTGTAGAAACCACGGCAACACTACATTGCAACATGCGCATTTAAAACACAGGCATACATCCTTTTGGCAGGAAACTGACAAACTTTTCTAAAACTGCTGCTGTAAAGAATTACTTACTGTTTCCTCTGACAATGAGCTAACTTTTCTGGAATTTCCTGGGGGTTAACCTCTGTCTCAGGACTTTTTTTTCTTTCTTTCTTTTTTTTTTTTGTCCAATTTGTTTTATAATAAGATCCCTCTTACTCCAGCCTTTCCTGAGAATGTGGGGAGGGTAACTGTATAATTTATTATGCAGTCTCAGAGAAAAAAAATCCATGTCTATATTTTTCAGATAGATGAGTGTAAATTAGAGAATGGGGTGGTGTCAAATTCATCATTCATATATAGTTTTTGGTGGAGTTATACGATGGATGAATTTGAAACTGTAAGATCTGTGAGGAGAAGGCTATGAAGGTTAGGACTAAAACAGGGTTTAAAAAGATCTAGATAAATTCATGGAGGTTAGGTCCATTAATGGCTATTAGCCAGGATGGTAAGTAATGGTGTCGCTAGCCTTTGTTTGTCAGAAGCTGAAGATGGATGGCAGGAGAGAGATTACTTGATTGTTACCCGTTTGGTCCGCTCCCTCTGAGACACGTGGCATTGACCACTGTTGGCAGACAGGATACTGGGCTGGATAGACCTTTGGTCTGACCAAGTATGGCCCTTATGTTCTTGTGACGAAACTTCTGTTACACAAAAATAGATGTAAAAAAGGCAACCGTGTCTGTAATTAATTTGCTTTTGTTACTTTGAATAAATAAACTAACATGTCAGGGATATTAATCATTAAAAAGTTGCTTTTGCCCATGCAGAGTAATCATTTTTATTAAAGAGCATTAACTATGAAAAAGCTTTAAATTTAAAAAAATCCAGTTATCAGTGAATCACTAAAATGTTTTTGGCATTTTATGAATTTCATCTTAAGAAAGTACAAACGTTATAATATGCTTTCATTTTAATAATGTGGCTTTTAAAATGGCCTAAAGAATATTTACATCTTAAAGAGCATTAAAACCTTTTGAATAAATTATATATACATGTGAGCACTTTTAATTTACATTTTTACCTGGATTGAAAATTTTACTGAAATGTTATATGATTTCTGCATTTTCATCTGAGTATTTAGTAATGATTCAGAAGATTATTCCTGGTATTTGTGTTTGACACACAGAATGGATTTACCCAAAATCCTTTTTTTCCCCAATGTGATCATGAGCTGCAGAAAAGGCTTTATATGTTTTATGGGCCAGAAACTCTAAATATTATTTTTGTATTACAAATCTATCACTTTGATGTTGCTTGCAAAATTGAGAAGGATAACAGAGCAATTTAAGAAAATACTAACATGTTTTTAAAAATACCAATAAGCAGTTGGCTGTATGAGTCTAATTATTGTTTAAAACCTATCCAAATATGAGAGGCTGAACCCCATTCTCTAGTGTGCATGTTTAGAGTAATTTAATTCTGCATACATAAACCACCCCTGTTGTTCAGTGGAACATTACTGACTTCCTATACTAAACTGATGTATAGTAGTGCTCTGTGCTGTTATGTATCTACCATATTTAGCCATAGTGGCGGTGGCACATTAGTGATGGACAGTCCATGCTTATAGTTTTGTATACTTATTTATGGACCCACATTTGCAATCATTATGCAAGAAGTTACTTTTCCCTTACCTAGTCCTAATGGCTGAGTAACATTGGCAGGATTTTTGGTTGTTTCAAGATGGATTCCGTAAAAATGTAAGTTCATTTTTTTGGAACACTCTCAATTCTTTGATGGCAAGATCAAACCCTAAAATGTTACATGGTTCCCTTGGACACACCAATGGAGCTCCATTATAACACAATTAAATTAAAATATTTAATAATTTGCTACTGTGTAGGTTAAAATAATGTAAAACAGTTACAGATAACTCTTGTAAAATACATACAAAACATATAAATATATAACTGTAAAAGACATCGATGCAGTTCTTTTCAAGTCCTTCATAAACCAGGATATTGTGTTGTCCATATACTGTTTATCAAAAGAATGTTTGGAAAAAATGTGTACGGTCAAACCCTAAACCATTCATATAAACTTTAGTAACAAAGGCCCTGATCCTGCCATTTTTGTCCATGTGGGTAAGACCCTTGGGACCACGTGGAGCTCCATTGATTTCATTGGAACTGCTAGCAGTCACATGAATCCACCCAAGCAGCTATGATTACAGGATTCGGACCAAAGACTATAAAAATAAGAATAAAACTCTGCTCAGGCCTTCTCACAGGTTTGGCTTCTTCCAGGGATTAGGACTGCTCTGTCCACATTCTGAATTCTCTCTTTATGTGGGTGAGGTAGCGAGTTACAGCCCCCAGCAAAATATATATGGGCTGACAGGGTGCATTGTTTCAGACAAAAATTGCCAGGCTCTTACATATTTCAGTGTAAATTTCTTTCCTTCCTGTAGTATTTAGAAAATAGTTTTCGTTCTTAAATATAAAGTAATTATAAAGAAGAGCACAGTTTCATTTATGATTAAGAGAATAAAGTTCCTTGTGCTATAATTATTCAAAATCAGCGTATGCTGCATGGAAAAGTTCATATACTAGAAGTTTAAATTAATTTTATTAAATAAAGTGAGCACTATTGAATTTATTTCTGTAGAATGCTGGTCTTCTGTGTCTTCCACAATATTTGCACCTCATTGTATCAACATGCCTTTACAAAATTCTTAATGCAGAAGCATTGTATTCTTGAAGTATGTATCAGTGTGGATCCCACTGCATGCATTCCTGTAGCAAATGTGTGAGAAAATGATAGTTTCTTTGAATAGTACTTTCTGTCGGGGGTTACTCATGTACTCCTTACCTTCTCATGTCCCCATATGAGGGCATAATGGGTAGAGTACTTGTAATCACTGTTCACTGTAAACTGAGCACTTGAGTGGTCACTCAGGAGAGATTCAAATGCTGCCCAGCTGATTACCAGAGCACACCCAGGTAAGTTTTATGTTTCTGTTGGTAGTGCTTATTTGCACATGGCTACCTGCACATAAAAACTTATTCTGTGCATTGATGGAAAAAATCCACACACGGCTGGAAAAGACTCGAGGGAACACTGCCTGTGATTCTCCCTCAGTTTCTTTTTACCACCTGTATCAAAGAGATAGCCCTGCCCCCTTCTCATTCCTCTCTTTGGTTTCTGAAAGGTCCTCTAAATATATCATCTTCAGAAGTCTTCTGATTACCATGATTTTTTTTACCTGCTGTGATAATATAGGCCCATCTGGACTCATAGCAAGGTTTCTTCCTCTCCTCCCAGTCACTCTATGTAACGCACCGCTTAACACAGCAGTCTCTGGAACTCCTGGCTTTATGCGCTGTCCATCTTGAAATGGACCAATTTCCTTATTTTCTTATGAGGTGGGTGCCTCATTGGTCTAGGAGAGTCACACAAATTGATAGATCCTCAATGACCTGCCGTTCTCTGCTGGCATGCGTAAGTTGCACAACTTGAGGCAGACACTCCGTCTTCTAGAGCAATCAGTGAAGGTCTCCTCAAATCTTAAAGAGAGAAGATCCCAGGTATCCTGCTAACAGGCAAACCAGTGTTATCCATCACCCCATTTACCAGACAAACTATATTAGATATATGAGTACAGAGAATATGGAGCTCAGGAAGGGACAGACACTGGCCCTGGAGCCTACCCCAATGTCCCTTGCATCAAATTGGACACTAAAAGCTCCACTGGCGATGTTGGACACTGAAAGGGATCACTCTAGCTCCACCTAGATACAGAAACTCTAGGTGGAACTTGGAGTTAAGGGTAGACATTACAAATCATTTGGAGAGAAATCCACCAGACCCTTCTCCCAAGCCGGAGAAAAGGAATCCCCTACAGTACAAAAGACCTCGTCAGCCCTGATCCTGGTTTCAGAGGTACACCGTTTGGTATTGAAGTCAAATGCAAAATAAGCTTGAAGAGAACTTAAACGATACGTGGTGCTGAAGCACCTGCTAGTGCTGATACTGACTCTGGTTCTGAGAGCACCATGTACTTCAGTAGCACCTCTGGAGATCTATTCCTCAACATTAGTGGAGCAAACATTCTACCTATCTTCAAGCAGAAAATTTTCTCAGAGGGGCCAGGGAGTCAGTGCTCCAGGCTAGAGAAAGGTGTGTCTGCTTTCCCTGCAGTCATGCACCACCATTGATTTGTAAGGAAGAGTGATGGACAAGCCAGCACCCAGTGAAGAAACTGTACTTGTATGTTATGCTGTCATGGCCTTAATGGGATTACTGGAATCCACTAGCCAGTTTTTGCCGAACTTGAAGAGGTGACTCAACCTGTCAGCATCTCTTGCCAGACTACATATGCCAGAACACCAGTTGAAATCAGCCTGGGGGGCAAAGCTATCCCAAAGCACTGTATCACCACCACAGCACCAGTGGAGTTCAGGAGAAGGTTCTAGGATGCTACCCTTCAGATTCTCCTTTACAGCTCATCAAATTCTTGTTAGCAGCGGCAATGCAGCTAAGGAAGCATGGAATCCACGTCTATTTATAGTTGGGTGATTGCATCATCAGAGGTAGTTCCCAGCAGGAGACTAAGTAAATAGGAAAGGCTGTTGCAGCTAAAATACCTTGTGAAGAAATCATGCCTTGAAATATCTCAGACAATAGTGTTCATGTAGCTTTCATCAGTTCCACATCAGCCATAGCTGGCCTACCAGGAGACCAATTCCAATCTGCAGACCTGTTGTCCCTCCATTGTCATTCCAAAATGGTGGTGCATACTGCTGTGGGACTCTTTGGCCACATGTGTGCATGTCCATGAGCTTTTTTACTTCCAACCACTACAGCTGTAGCTTAGGTCCATGAACTCCCCATCCAGACATCACATGAACAGATGGCCACTGTCCTGCCTCTGGTCATAAAAGAGTTGCCTTATTGCTAAGACCAAGTGAATCTGTGCAAAGGGATCCCTACTCTATTCCCTCCCTATCTGACGCCACACACACCTCAGGAACAACCTGTTGTGGCCACCTGAATCATTTGCAGGTACAAGGGACTTGGTCACAAGATTATGTAGCTTTTATGTGTGAATGTCCTGAGAACTATCAGACTAGCCTATAGCGCATTCTTGCCTCTTTGGATCTCTGTATTGCAAATCCTGTCTGACAACATGTTCGCTAAGCACTGTAAACATAACCAAACAACGTGGTGCCTGATCATTCCATCTTTGCCAGGAAGCCAACAGGCTCTGAAAATGGTGTCCCTAACACAAGATTACCCTGCTTGCTATATACCAGCAAGAATGTGGTAGACTTCTTAACCAGGCATGTAGTGACCAGTCACAAAAGGTCACTGTAGGATCTAGCGTGGAGCCATTATTCTGTGAGCGGGGGACCCCCTGCAACAGGCTGGTTTGCTACAGAAAATAATACCAAATGACCAAACTTCTGCTTAATAGGAGGTGTGTGTCTGGGATGCTTTTTCTTCTTTTTGGTGGTCTTGAAGACTAATATCTGATTTTATACTCATCCCCAGGTAATACTTGAGATCAAGTGGTTCAAAGATGCAGTTATCCTGATAGCCCCTTATTGGTCAAAGCAGTTTTGGCTGTCAGACAAGATACAGGTGTCTATGCAATCTCCCCATTCTTCTGAGCCTGCCTAGACATAATATCCTAGAATCAGCTTCCACCCAGACTTGCAGTTGTTGCAGCTAATGGCTTGGATATTGAGTAGGTGAACACTCCTTACAAGAGGTTGGCCCCTGAAGATTAAAAAAATTCTCTTCCAAAGCAGAAAATATTCAACCAGGAAGACTTACTCCTCCTTAATGGGAATTTATTTTCCATAAGGATATTTTAAAATAAAATGAATTCAGTAGAAGTGACTATATACAGCTACCAAAATAGGCTGGATGGACATTTGATGCTTTCAGGGTCCCCCTATTTTCTCCCATCCAATGGTACTGAAATTTCTTAGAGACCTTCTTCATGTTTACTTCCCTCCTCCCCTGCATTGTTCCCCCCTTCCCCAGTTAGAATCCAGTTCCTTTTGTGGAACCTCTGGCAATACCCAGAACACCCTTCCTTAAATATTGTTTGATTACTCAGTACAGCGTGTCATCAGGATTGTCTTTCTGGTGGCCATCACATCAACCTCAGGGAGTTAGTGAGATCCTACCCAAGCTCTCATGGATAGTGTTAGCCTACATGTCATTCTGTGGGGACAAGGTAGTGTTGAGACCATTCTTTAAGTTTATCCCTAAGGTAGTAGTATCAGGCTTTCATTTGAAGTAGTCAGTTGCCTTCCCAGTCTTCTTCATGAAGCCTCACTCTGGGTGTTACCAGGGCTTTGATATATTATCTTAATAGAACCAATACTTTCCAGTTGTCTCCCTCCCTTTTTGTGGCCATTTCCAACCCATCTAAGGACCAAACCATCTGATCATAGAGAATCTCCAAGTGGATCTCAGTGCATTTCCACTTGCTATCAGCTGACTGCAGATTCCACTAGAAAATCTGATACATGCTTCAGGAACGTTCCAGTCTCCAAGAACTGTAAGGGTTCAATGTGGAGTAATTTACTGACTTTTTCATTAGACATAATTTCTCTTACATGGCAGCTAGGGCAGATGCCAAGTTCAGGAGAGCAGTGTTATCGTGTCACTGTTTGATTAGTGTAGGTAGAACTGCTCGTTCCCACCATTCAAGGAGAACACTTACACATTCTCTAAAAAGAAAAGAATGGCCATTTCCCTTCCAATAACTGTGGTTCTTTGAGATGTTATAGTCAGTGTGAATTCCTTAATATATCCTACATCCCTGCTTTTCAGAGTCCGCAGCAATACAAGCTTTAATTGTGAGGGTACTGTTATAGGCTGATGGCTTCCCTGCCCTATTTGCCCTTGTATAGGAACAGGAGGAGCCATAGGGTACAGACATAGAGCCACAGTACACTGTTATTCAAAGAAATCCCAGCTGTGCATGCATTATGCACTTATGAACCTACAGTGGGATCCACACGTATTACATATTGGAAAAGAAAAGTTATTGGATAGGGAAAAATACATTTTTTTTTTTTGGTACTAAGTGATCTATCTTGAAATGTTTTCTATTTCAGGTTCTCTTTCATCATGAGGCTGGGCTGAATTATGATATAGAAAAAATAAATGAAAAATTATTAGTCGGCCTGCTTTAGGATCCTAAATTTAGTCTAAATGTAGTTATTTATTTTTGTAGTGGCTTTTAACTTTACCAGTATACTTTTCTATATTTTTCCAGGTGAAAGACCCTTCAAATGTCCCTTTGAAGGCTGTGGAAGGTCATTCACAACATCCAATATTAGAAAAGTTCACATCAGGACACATACTGGTGAAAGACCCTATTATTGTACAGAACCAGGATGTGGGAGAGCATTTGCCAGTGCAACCAATTACAAGAACCATGTCAGAATACATACAGGTATTCGAGTGACATTTTGTTTGAAGAACAATTTGCTTTTTAGCTGCTGTGATATTTTTTCCTCGGTAGACAGATTATTACTGCACATCAGAACTGGGATAGGAAGGTTCTTAAAGTGATGTGTTCGAGGGTTTTGGTATTCTTTTAACTCTTCTCCCCTTTCACCAGCCACAAATGGTCATTTTAGGGTCTTCCATCAATGGGGGACCTCCACAATCAGTGCTGTCTGTGGGGGAGTGGGGTTACGGGGCTCCAGGACAGCCACCCCTCCACCCTAGGCCATTTCCTGTCCCTGCTTTGTCCTCATTCCACCCACACTCCACTCCTTCCAAGCCCTGACCCTGGACGACCCCTTCCTGCTCCCATTGTACCCATTCCTCCAGGTGATGTGAACTGGGGCACTATTGGAGGGCTCAGTGCTGGCCGTAGGGTTTCCGCCTGTTCCTGCTGATGATGCTGAAGTCCCCTGGTTATCCCTCAATCTGTGTGGGGCCCCCAAAGCACAGGGCCAATGGTGGGCATCCCAAACTATCCTGGGTGGGACATCTCTGTCCCCAATAAACTACTTTGCCCAGAAGATGACACCAAATGACCAGACTTCTTCGTAAGATGAGGTTTGACTTTCCCATTCTGCTCTTAACGCAGGGGCTAATGCAAAGCCTTCTGAAGACAATGGAAAGACTTCTATTGATGTTAAAGGGCTTTGGCTCAAATGCTTACTCCTTGAGGTTTGCATTTATTATTAAGTAACAGAAAGCACAAACCTCAGCCTGAGGCTGACTGTTCCTAGAATTTTTGTCCTTGCCCCTATTTTCCCCTTCCTTGTAGTTCGAATCAAAACCTAATCTAGACTGAACAGGATCCACCTGGACTAACTGTTAAGATGAATCAGCAGAAATAACTCTTAATGCATGTGCAGGACCCTAGAACTCTGTAGCCATAATTTATTGTATCCTGTTTTGCATTGTTAGTAGGGAAGAATAAATCTTAGATTTCAAGATTCTGTATACTTGTCAAACAGGTTTCGTTCTAATGTATAAATCTCATAAAGTTACTGTAGAGCTAAAGAGACTGAGGTTTAGGATTCTAACCAGAGCCAAAGATATGCTGTAGAAATAACCCATTTCATCTTTGAGGAGATGTGCAGAACTTCCCATGAAGTCAGCAGGGGCAGCTAATGTGTAAAGTTAGGGCAGAACAGTCACTGCAAAGCAGAACTGAGGGTTCTTCTTCGAGTGGTCCCCGTGGGTGCTCCACAATAGGTGTCGAGCTCGCCCGGTGCCGCAGATCGGAAATCTTCCAGCAATTTCTCCTGGATCGCGCATGCGCCGGCGCGCACCACCCCCCTGTGCGCCCCCGGCCGTGTGCACGATCTGGTCCCCGCCAGTTCCTTCTCAACCGCCATCGGCTGCAGACGGAATCTACTCAGGCTAAGGCCAGAGTCAGATTAAATAGTGGTTTTTTTCTATGTGTCATTTGTTGTTTTTGGTTATAAAAAAAAAAGAGAGAGAAAGCAAAGACAAAGAGAATATCAGCCAAAAAAAAGAAAAAAGAGAGGAGCGGAGAAGAGAAGAGCGGACGTGAAGACCATTTAGACCGCCCACTGCCCCGCAGGCCGGTAATCACTATTTGGGGTGGAAAGGCACGGATTAAGTGCTAAGTACTCTATTAACAGTAAAGGACTCACCGCAATGGCCTCTTTTAGGTTTTAAAAAGCGTGAGTCATGCCGTGAAGCTATGCCGGCCTCCGTGGGGCATAGCGAATGCATCTGATGCCTGGGGGAATCACAGGCTACCCAGAAGTGTTCTCACTGTGCTAAGCTCACAGCCAGGGCCAGGAGGAAGGACAGAGCGATGAGGCGTAAAATGCTCTTGTTGATAAGGCTCTCCAGCCGGACTTGCCGGAGAAGCCTCACCCAGAAGGACCCTCTGGGTTGCATAAGAGGAGGGCAGTTTTCTCTGACCCCCTTGGTGCAGAAATGGAGGAAACTCTCCCTGGCTCGATCCTTGCCAGTGTTCGCAGCGAGCAGGACGAGCGGAGCACACAGCCCCCAGCCACATACTCAGGCAAGCGGCAGCACGGCAGCGCACGTGGCAGAGGCTGAGCCTCCGGTTATACAACAGCCGGCACGTGCGGCACCTACAGCGTCAGTGAGGCAAGCGCTGGACCCGGTGGCACCGGCCCCCACGGCACCAACGGTGCAGGGGCACCAGGCACAGAGCCTGCAGGCACCGGAGGAGGATACCCGCGTGGCACCACAGCTGACGGTGCCGAGCGCGGCGCTGACAGCGGGGCCAAGATCCCCGGCATGGAAAGGGGCAGTGCCGGCCCTGCAGGGGAGGGGCAAGGCAAAATCAAAAGCCCGGCACCGCAGTCCATCTCCAGACAGGGCTGCACTGCTGTTAGCACCAAGCACTCCCCCTGTGATACACACGCCGCTCCAAAGGCCTGTGTCTCCACCGGCCCATCCGAAACCTCCTTTTCCGTTTCCCCAACCAATGTCACCATGGCTTGGGCCACCTTCACCATTTCTGGGATTGAATCCCCTGGAGTACTATCACAAGCCAGTTTCACCTCCATCTGTGTCGTCGTGGAGGTCTCGCTCTCCCAGACATCGGGGGTACACACCCCGTGAGTGGTCTAGATCTCCATCCCCGGACCCTTGCCCATGCTGCCATGGTCGTCCTTATCATGCTGGACACAGACACCACAGGCCTACACCCAGGGGCAGGTCCCCCACGTCTGCTCAATACCCCTGTGGGCACTCCCGATCGGGGACAGAAACACAGTTGTCTCAAGGGGAGTTAATTTTAGAACCCCGAGACTTTCCTTCACAGTCCTCCAGTGAGCAAGTGTATCATTGACCGCAGGAGCCCGAGGGTTCGAGGGAGGTTTACCCTAGTGGTTCCTCCTCATCCTCCCCAGATGAGGCCATGGCCCTGGGGATGTCTCTCCCCCGGATGACCTTAAACAGTTTCAGGAGCTGTTTAAAAGGGTGGCTTTCACGCAAGACATTCAAATGGCAGAGGTGCAGGAGCAACATCACAAACTCCTGGAAAATTTGAGACCCCCGGCTTCGTCCAAAATTGCTATTTCGCTGGACGAAGCCATTCTGGAGTCAGCCATTACTATATGGCAGACTCCGGCCTCTGTTCCGCCTACGAACAAGAGAGCGGATAAGAAGTACTTCATCCCGGCAAAGGGCATGGAGTTCCTCTTCAGTCACCCACAACCAAATTCTTTGGTGGTCGAGTCGTACCAGCAGAGGTCAAAGGCTTCTCAGTACAAATCGGGGGGATCGGACAAAGATGCTAAGAAGCTAGAGCTGTTTGGCAGGAAGGTATACTCCTCTTCTACCCAGCTATTGAGAGTGCCAAATTATGGGCACGCCTAGCAAACCATAATTTTGATAATTACTCCAGGCTTACTCCCTCATGGACTCACTTCCGGAAGACAAAAAGCCGGTGTTAAAGGCGATTATTCAAGAGGGCTACGCAGCATCGCGGATGGGAGTCCAGATTGCCCTGGACGTGGCGGACACGGCGGCACGTTCAACGGCTACAGCAGTGGTCATGCATAGAGAATCCTGGCCCCAGACGTCGGGTATCCCGAGGGACCTACAGGCGAAGATCATGGACCTTCCCTTTGATACACAAAAGCTGTTTGCAGACTCAACCGACTTGATTCCTCACCCCAGTAAGGACTCGAGAGCTACACTTAGAGCCTTGGGCATTTATACTCCCGCATACAGGAGGGAAAAATTTTATCCTCAGCAAAGACGCTACGCTTACAACCACAGCATGCTCAATATCAACGGGGCTATGGCCAAGGGTGCTATCAACAGCAGCAACAGTACAGAACTCCTAGGCGACGTTCTCAACAAAGCCATACGCCCTTGGGTCAGGCCCAAAGGCAACAAATTTGACGGGTATGTCGGGGGCTGCACTATCAATACCCTCGCTCAATGCCATTCTCATCTCATGTTCCATCATCGCCTCAGACCATTCCACTCCCAGTGGCAAAAGATCACCACATTCAAATGAGTGCTGGAGATCATAGCCACGGGTTACGCGATCCCCTTCCAGTCGCTTCCACCGACGAAGCCTCCCACCAGGCCTCACCTCAGGGATGCTGCCACAAGGCGAGGCTCAAGCAGAAGGTGAATCACCTTATGTTCATAGAGGAGGTGGAAAGAGTGCCGGAATAATTCCAGGGGAAGGTTTTTATTCACGCTACTTCCTACCAGAGAAGAAAACAGGAGACTGGAGGCCCATCTTAGATCTTCGGGGCCTCAACCCTTACTTGCGCAAGCAACGTTTTTCGGATGATCACAGTTGCCTTGATACTCACGGCACTGGACAATGGAGACTGGGTTGCAGCACTTGACTTACAAGATGCTTACTTTCATATAACAATCCACCCGGCACACAGACGCTTCCTCCGCTTCATGGTCGGCCAGGAGCGCTTCCAACACAGGGTTCTTCCGTTCAGCCTCTCCTCGGCCCCCAGAGTCTTTACCAAAACCCTGGCAGTGGTGTCAGCCTACCTGCACAGACAGGGGGTGTTTATTTTTCCCATATGTGGGCGACTGCCTGCTAAAACGGGCCTCGAAGGCAGAGGTCTCACGCATGATACGCGTCACAGCGGGCACGTTTTCCTCGCTGGGCCTAGTCATCAGCCTCGCAAAGTCAAAGTCCGAACCCACATAACATATAAGCTGCGTCTACACGTGCACGCTACTTCGAAGTAGCGGCACCAACTTCGACGTTAGGCGGCGAGACATCGAAGTCGCTAACCTCATGAGGAGATAGGAATAGCACCCTACTTCGACGTTCAACGTCGAAGTAGGGACCGTGTAGACGATCCGCGTCCCGCAACATCGAAATTGCCGGGTCCTCCATGGCGGCCATCAGCTGGGGGGTTGAGAGATGCTCTCTCTCCAGCCCCTGCGGGGCTCTATGGTCACCGTGGGCAGCAGCCCTTAGCCCATGGCTTCTGGCTGCTTCTGCGGCAGCTGGGGATCTATGCTGCAGGCACAGGGTCTGCAACCAGTTGTCAGCTCTGTGTATCTTGTGGTGTTTAGTGCAACTGTGTCTGGGAGGGGCCCTTTAAGGGAGCGGCTTGCTGTTGAGTCCGCCCTGTGACCCTGTCTGCAGCTGTGCCTGGCATCCCTATTTCGATGTGTGCTACTTTGACGTGTAGACGTTCCCTCGCTGCGCCTATTTCGATGTTGGGCTGAGCAACGTCGAAGTTGAACATCAACGTTGCCGGCCCTGGAGGACGTGTAGACGTTATTCATCGAAATAGACTATTTCGATGTTGGCTGCACGTGTAGACTTAGCCATAGAGTTCATAGGGGCACGCATAAACTCTATCACAGCAAGGGTGTACCTACCCGACACCCGCTTCCGCGCCATCAGTTCACTGGTGCAAGTCATCACATACAGCCCCACAGTGCCGGTCTTAATGTGCTTACAGCTGCTGGGCCACATGGCGGCAGCGACATTTGTGGTACAGAATGCCAGGTTGCACATGTGAAGCCTGCAGCATTGGCTGGCGAGCGTTTACAAACCGGCATCCCACACTGTCCACAGGGTGGTGTCGCCCACAACAGAGGGTGCGCAGATCCCTGGTGTGGTGGGAAAACCCTGAGAATCTGCTAGTGGGGGTGCCTTTTCACCAACAACAAATTTCTATTTTTTCTTACTACTGACACCTCCCACATAGGATGGGGAGCGCACATTGGCGACAAGGTGACGCAAGGGCTATGGTCCCCTGCGGAACAGACACTGCACATAAACATACTGGAGCTCAGAGCAGTGTTCAATGCCTGCAAACATTTTCGAGATTACCTGCACGGCAAAGTAGTCGGGATCAATACCGACAATACCTCCACTATGTTTTACATCAATCGACAAGGAGGAGCACGATCCCGCGCCCTATGTGCGGAAGCAGTCCAATTGTAGAATTGGTGCATCGCCAACAACATAACATTGAAAGCCTCGTACTTGCTGGGCGCTCACACCGTGAAAGCAGATCAGCTGAGCAGGTGCTTCGCAATCACGCACGAATGGCAGATCCTCTCCAATCTGCTACGGCGCATTTTTCGTACATAGGGGTTTCCCCAGATCGATCTGTTTGCCACAAAGTCTTGCACAAAGCCAGAAGGGAGAGAGCTCGCATGATACTCATAGTCCCTCTTGGGATCGGCAGCAATGGCTTCCCTTGCTTTTGCGCATGTCGGACTGCCCACCGCTCCCTCTACCGGTGGCGCCGGACTTACTCACTCAGGCTCAGGGGTCCATAGTGCACCCGCAACCTCAGGGTCTGCACCTACAAGCATGGCTAATGCATGGCTCAGCTCCTTAGAGAGCACGTGTATGGAGGGAGTACAACAAGTCCTGGAATGTAGCCGAAGGACCTCCACCAGGAGGACTTACAAGCAGAAGTGGACTCGATTCACACCCTGGTGTTCTGCCATGCAGTTAGCTCCCCTTGATGTTCCTATACCTGTAATACTAGAATACTTATTGGACCTCAAGAGAGGCGGGCTTTCTCTATCCTCGCTAAAGGTCCACCTCGCCGCTATATCAGCCTTTTGGCATACAGAGGAAGGCCCCACGGTATTCGCCCATCCTATCGTTACCAGGTTCTTGAAGGGGCTGGTAAACCTGTACCCCCCCTCAGAAACCGCTTCCACCATCATGGAATTTGGACTTGGTGCTCAGCACGCTATCGGGTCCACCTTTTGAACCATTAGCCACAGTTCCCATACGTCTCCTTACGATAAAAACAACCTTCCTCCTTGCAACTACATCAGCCCGCAGGGTGAGTGAGCTCGCGGCAGTGATGGCAACGCCGCACTGCACAGTATTCTCAAAGGAGGCGGTAAGCTTAAGGCTGCACTCAGCCTTTGTTCCAAAAGTCTCTTTGGAGTCCAATCTTAACGAGCCAATAGTTTTACCCTTGTTTTACCCGAAGCCTCACAGCTCCGGCAAGGAGGCACGCCTGCATCTCCTGGATGTGAGGAGGGCGTTGGCCTTCTACATAGACAGAACTAAGTCCTTCCGGAAAACGGACAGGCTCCTAGTCTCTCTCACTCCCAGGTCAAAAGGAGAAGGTCTCTCTTCACGGAGAATCTCTAAGCATATTGTGTCCTGTATAAAAATGTGTTACGAGCTTCAAAATGCTCCTTTGCTGGCCCCGCCCAGGGCTCACTCCACCAGGGCAGTGGCGTCGTCGTCAACAGCCTTCTTCAAGGGCATCGCGTTAAAAGACATCTGTAGAATGGCGACCTGGTCATCCTATGACGCGTTCGCCAAGCATTATGCCCTGCCTCGGGTATTCGAAGTGGATACTCGTCTGTTGACAGCAGTCCTCTCGCGGGCAAGCTGCACATAAACCGATTACCCACCTCCTTACTTGGGTTACTGCTGTGTAGTCACCCATTGTGGAGCACCCACGGGGACCACTCGAAGAAGAAAGAGAAGTTACTCACCTGTAGTAACGATGGTTCTTCGAGATATGTCCCCGTGGGTGCTCCACCACCCGCCCATCCTCCCCGCTTTGGATCTCTGTCTAGTGTTTTTCAGGAGCATCCGAGGCGGTTGGTCAGGGAACTGGTGGGGACCGGATCGCGCACGCGGCTGGGGGCGCGCAGGGGGGCGGCACACACCGGCGCATGCATGATCCAGGAGAAACTGCTGGAAGATTTCCGATCTGCGGCGCCGGGCGAGCCCAACACCTATTGTGGAGCACCCACGGGGACACATCTCGAAGAACCATCATTACTACAGGTGAGTAACTTCTCTTTATGCTGGCCTCTTGCCAGGAGCTTGGAGGACCATGTGATATTTTCGTGTAGGGAGCAGATTGCTGCTGCCCTTCTCTTTAGTATGAATATCAGACATATGAAAAGGAGAATTTCCAGCATGCATACTCCATCTTGATCTGAATTGCTTTCTGAGATAGCTTCGTGTGTCCAGCCGATGATGAGGACAGCCATGTGTTGTGTTGTTGCCTCTGATGTGTTAGGGAACGAAGCTAGAGAATGCCTGACTGACCGGAGTGATAATAATAAAACTATGTCATTAAATAGTAATAGAGAGAAAGCCGTGCTAGTCTATATACTATCAAAACAAAAAAACAGCCAAGTACCACTTTAAAGACTAACAAAATAATTTATTAGGTGAGCTTTTGTAGGACAGATCCACTTCTTCAGACCATAGCCATACCAGAACAGACTCAATATTTAAGGCACAGAGAACCAAAAATAGTGATCAAGATTGACAAATCAGAAAAAATTATCAAGGTGAGCAAATCAGAGAGTAGAGGGGCAGAAGTGGGAGGGGGTGATTTGTCAACATTGATTACTATTTTTGGTTCTCTGTGCCTTAAATATTGAGTCTCTCTGTTCTGGTCTGGCTATGGTCTGAAGAAGCGGGTCTATCCCACGGAAGCTCACCTAATAAATTATTTTGTTCGTCTTTAAAGTGCTACTTGACTGCTTTTTTGTTTTGATATGTCATTAAATGTCTGTGTAAGTGACAGGATATATATTGTCATGATTTTTCTTGGATATCCTGGTTATAATTTTCTTCTTCCTGTTTGTCTTTCCCTGTAGGCGAGAAGCCCTATGTCTGCACTGTTCCTGGCTGTGACAAACGTTTCACAGAATATTCCAGTTTATACAAACACCATGTTGTACATACTCATTCCAAACCATACAACTGCAATCACTGTGGGAAAACATACAAGCAGATTTCCACACTTGCTATGCACAAGCGGACAGCACACAATGACACAGAGCCAATAGAAGAAGAGCAGGAAGCTTTCTTTGAGCCACCTCCAGGTTTGTGTTTGGTGTTTTCAGTCTCTGATCTTCTTCCCATGGTAGTGAAATAGCAGACCAAATGAATATCAGTATTCCTCAGAGCCCGTGGGAACTGATGGACAGATGTAATATTTTCTTAAATAGTACTTTGCACTAAGTAGCACTTTTTACCTGAGAGTACTAAAGTGCTTTGCAAACACAAAGTAAACCTCAAAATACTCTTGTGAGGCACAGTGGGTAGATATTATTATAGCCATCTTATACAGTAAACTATGTTTTAACAGGTATTCAGTTATCCGGTACTCTCAAGTAACCAGCATTAACAATAACTGCCACCAGGCACCATCCCAGCACCTAGGTTTCTTCTTCCAAGGGAACTGTGCTGCTTGCAGGCAGCGAAGGGATCCCATCCTGCCAGAACCATTGATGCAGTTTCCCCTTCTTAAGTAGGGACAGGTGCTGCGACGTGGGTTGGGAGCTGAGATGAGGCTGGTGCATCTGCTGCTCCCCATCCCTTCCTGGGCCTGGGCTGTGGAGGATCCAGGGCTGCTTGGCAACCACTGCCAGTGGGAAGTGGGGAACAGGAGAGTGCCCCCTCCCGCCGCTCCATATGCCAGCTTCTCCCCCACCCCCCTATGTAGCAGCACAGCCTGGGGCCTGAGCCACTGAGGGCTGTTAAATCTCTGCAAGAGGGTGGTAAGACAGGTGGCTGGAACATGAGGAGCCAGCCCCCCTGTGTGGCAGCACAGGCCAGGCCCTGAGCCACTGAGACTCTGTGCTGTAATCTCAAAGGCACAGCCATGTAGAAGGGAGGAAAAAGGGTGACTGCATGCTATTTTTGCCCCCTTCTGATTTTGAGGTACTTTTGAGACCAAAGAGGGCTACTCTAAAGATACAGTAGTCTTTCTGGTCTATTCCCACCTCACCTCCCCCACCCCCTACCAGCACAGCCCACACAAGATGTCCAATCAGTGTTGGCAAGCAGTTTTATTATTTGTATATTGGAGGCTGCAGTGAAACCCCTGTTAAGTAAATTGCCTCATTCTAATTGCCACTTACAAAGGAAATATTAGACTAGAAGAGTTTTATTAGCCAAGTTTAAACTTCTAGTAAGATAATGTAATGTTTTATCAGTCCTCACACAGTGATATCACTCTATTCCTCTGAGGTTCAGTATGTTCGTTAATGAGTAATTCTTTTAGTGGTCTGCTGATTGTGTTTAGATCAAACCCTTAATGTGTAGAAGCTAATCATTAATTAAGTGAATCACCGTATTGTTTGTTACCCTTTTTAATGTTCTCTTTCCCTATAAACTAAGTAAATATGCCTTAAATACCAAAATCTTTTCAATCCATAGGATTTATATGTATGATTCCCCATTTAGAAAGTATGCCCCAGAGCTAGTAAAACAGTCATTTGGAGCATTTTGATTTGATTTCAATATTAGTGTCCACTTCTTTCTCTCACTTGCTCTCCCTCTGTGTCTCTATCCCTTCTTTACAGCCTAGAAATTAAAGACTTTTTTCCTTATTAGCTTTACTCTTTTATTACTATCAGTATCTGCAGTATGTAACATATTTTCCTGCTTTCCTTTTATGAAAAAGGTCAAGGTGAAGATGTTCTAAAAGGCTCCCAGATAACCTATGTAACAGGTGTCGAAGCGGAGGATGTCATTTCTGCACAAGTTGCTACAGTTACTCAGTCAGGGTTGGGTCAGCAAGTTGCATTAATTTCTCAAGATGGGACCCAACATGTAAGTATTCACCATGGTAAAGAATTTGCTAACAAGAGGACATTCAGAATTAAGACTGTTATTTGTCTTTAGATATTCAGTTATACTTACTTATGATAGAGTTAAAATCCCTGACTAATAGATGTTGGTATTACGAAGGCCTGGTTTCGCAGTTGCATCAACATAAAAATAAGTTCTGAAGTGAGCTTCCTCCAGAATACACAGGTTAGGCTTTGTTTGGTTGTTCTGAGTATAGTATGAACACAAAGCTTGTTTGGCCTTTGCAACATCCCTTGGCAACAAGTTCCACAGGTTGAATGTGCATTGAATGTGACTATTAGTTTCTATGTCGTATGAAGGGGTTAAAAAGAATAATACTCTCTATTCACTTTCTTTATACAGTTCAAGATTTTATAGACCTCTATCATAGCCACCCTTAGTCATTTCTTTTGCTAAAATGAACAGTCCAAGCCCCTTTAATCTTTCCTTATATGGAAGTTATTCCATACCCCCGTCATCTCTGCACCTTTTCTAATTCAAAGATATTCTTTTTGAGATGGGATAACCGGAGGTGCAGACTGTATTAGAGGTTTGGCCATGTGAATTTATATAGTAGCATTATGATAGTTTTCTGTCTTATCTCTTCCCTTCTGAATAGTTCCTAACACTCTTAGCTTTTTTGACTGCTACTACACATTGAACTGTTGTTTTTAGCAAACTGTCCACGATGACTTTAAGGTCTCATTTTTTTTGGCAGATCACTCATCATTCAGTATGTATATTTAGGATTACATTTTCTAGTTTGCATTACTTTGCATTTCCCAATGTTCTGTTTCATGTGCCATTTTGTTACCCAGTTCAATGAGATTTCTTTGCTACTTGTCTCAATCAGCTTTGGACTTAACTACCTTGAATAAATTTGTATAATCTGGAAATGTTTTTGCTATCTCACTGTTCGTTCCTTTTTCAAGGTCACTTATGAATCTATTGAACAGCACAGGTCCCAGTGCAGTTGTAGCTGAAGTTGTAGCTTTTGAGACTACTAATAGAGTGTGTTTTTTATTCCAGAAGATGGAGGAGTATGGCAGCCTTAACATAGAAATTATTTACACTTGTTCTTACACCTCAGCCTGACTCTCATTTTTGGGTTTCTTTTTGTTTTATATTGCATTTGAGACAGAAAATGTAAAACAAATACTTTGAGTTCTTAAGAAAAAATACAATGGTATTTTACCAGCATCTTTCAAGTCAAATGAAAATGCAGCTGTGTTTAATGCTTCTCTTAAGACAAAACAAATGTAAAGTGTTCACATCTCGACACTTTTTGTTTTGCAAGACAATTCCGTGGACAGTCTGAAATGTCTGAGACTAATATGGAGATAATCTAATTAAAACAGAACAATTAGTTATTGCTCTGATTGAAAGAAGATACGTGTGCTGTTTACCTATCAATTCTACTTCCATTTTATTTCTGCAAATGTGCACTGTGAATTAGGAAACCACTGAAAGATTCTGACCAGTGTAAAAAAACTTGGGACTCTGATTTTGTCCAAGAAGGCTTGTGGAAGAAAAGTAGTTAGGAGGAAATCCAGGAACAAGAACAGCATGTCCTGGTAATAGCTTTTAGGTCATGTCCGCACTGCCCAGTAGATTGACAGGCAGTGGTCGGTCCAATAGGGGTTGATTTTATTGTATCTAGTGTAGATGTGATTAAAATCACTGCTGAGTGCTCTTCTTTCAGTACACCAGAATGAGGAACATAAGCAGACGTGACAGGAGAACATCAGCTGTTGACTTATGCGGTGAAGACACTACCTTGAATAGATTTAAACACATTGTTATTCACATACCTGATGGTTCACGGTAGTTTAGACTAGGTCTCAGAATCTATAGCCAGGTTAGGTTGAATATGATGGCTTGAAAGTAAATTCTTCAGTTCTATTAAAAATTGACTGCCTCTTCAAGGCTGGTTCTGGTGTGTTACTCATTGACAAAGTAATTGTGTTACCAGGTGGCAGAAGTTTTATTTTATAAACACTCCATTTTCAGTTTATGTTGTCTTTTATTTAAACTCTTATTTTGAAAACATTTGCAGACCTTGATTGTTGTCAGAAAACATATTGCCATTTACCCCTCAGTTAAAACTCATTTAAGACTCTATGAGCAATTAAAATAAACTTGTATTAATTCAAAAATTATGTTGTATTTCAGGTCAACATATCTCAGGCTGACATGCAGGCCATTGGAAATACTATCACTATGGTAACACAAGATGGGACCACCATCACAGTCCCTGCCCATGATGCAGTCATTTCTTCTGCAGGAGCACATTCTGTTGCAATGGTAACTGCAGAGGGCACTGAAGGACAGCAGGTATAGTGTTCTTCTGCATACCTGTGTGTGTTTTTTCCCGAGATATTTTTAAATGGTTTCGCAAAAAAAGTCACTTGAAGCATTCTCTCCTTCGAGTGATGTTCCTGTGGGTGCTCCATTTCACATGTGTCCTTATGCCGGCAATCAGAGATTTTTGCTAGCATTGCTCAGTCATCTGGAAGTGCTCTTGGTACCCATGCAGCATGCGTGTGATGTGACCCCTCAGTTTCTTTTCTACTGTCCTTGGCAGCAGACAGAGCTCTCTCACAGTGCTGACTTCTTCTCTCTAGAAGAAAAATAGATAGAAAAAGTTCATTACTTTCCTCACCTTTCCTCTTAGTTCCCCAGTTTAAAAAAAATGATCCTTCTAGTCCTTGACCTAGTCCTTTAGAGTAGCGATTCTTCCTAGTGTTTCCTTAACACCAATAACAAATTCCCCCATCTTCAAAAGAAGTGTGACTCCTGCAGTGAGGCCATGCTGGTTTCTGATGTCCATTCTTCATACACCTGGTGCCTAGGGGAAGCCCATCCTCACACTGCAATAATGTCAAGGCCAGGGTGAGAAGAGACAAGGATGTCCAGCTAAAGATGGTTCCCAGGGATAAAGGCCTCTGAAGAGACTCCCTCTACATGATCTCACAAGGGTCACAAAGACAAAGTCTTCTAACACTTCCAAGAAGTGAGCCTCACTCTCTCCTGCTTGGGACTCTCACAAGAAGAGATCTTCCCTGGTGACATCACTGCCTCACTGCTGAGCGCCTATAGAGTCAGCACCCTAAGGTCCCAGGCACTTACATCACCAGCAGAGCACGGACACCTGCCAACCCCAAATGTACCAGTTTAGAGCTGAGACAAAAAGTCCCCTCCATGACACCAACACAAAATCTGGCACCAAAGCCAGGATCAAAAATGCCTCCACCGATGCAAACCACTGCACTAGCAGGCAGCTCCAAGGCAGTACTGAGCCTGTCTGCATCTCTACACAAATCCAGAACAGTGCCAGCACCAACACAATTCCTCCACTAGAGGGACATTGAAGTTGCTTGGGTATTGCAAACTCCACTCCTCAGCATTGACCAATGGCCTACCTGCAAATCTGATCAGCCTCCTCTCTCTTCTGCTCCTTCGTCCACACACACAGTGATGTGGAAGTGGCCAGACACAATAGCCACTTCTCTTCTCAACATTCCTCTCCAGCACAAAGGAAATCTCCATGGGAGCCCACGAACCCTAAGACCACTCACACTAGCCCTTTGTAACCATAGTATGGGCACCCATTGCCCTACCCATCATCACATTACCCTATGCAGTGGCCACCAGGGGACTCTTGGGTGAGTTATAGACACCATTACACTGCTCCATCTGCCCCAGCACAACAGGCCATCAGGTCATCCCCAGCTGACCCACATGACATGCCACCTGACATCCTAGATCACGAGATGCAGGATGAGGAGGACCATGCTCTCATTGACAACAAGTACATCTCCCCAGCAAACAATTACTCCTTCCTCACCAGGTAAAATGGTCCTACAACCCATTTCCTACATCCAAGGATAACCTCAGATAGTTCCAAGAACTGTTTGAGAGTGGCCATGAGTCAAGACATTGCATTGCAGAAAGTGCAAGAAAACAACATAAGCTTCTGCAAATTCTTCTACCCTCTACCACCTCCAAAATCACCCTTCCTATTGATAAGGCGATTGTGGAGCCTGCTGAAAACATCTGGCAAACATCTGCCTCTGCTCCACTAAGCAACAAACATGCAGATAGAAAATGACAGAGGCATAGACTTCTTACTTTACCATCCACAGAAAAATTAGGTTTTTTTTTCAGTGCCATCAACCATTGAACAAAACAGCCACAATTTCAGTCTACACCCCATGAGAAGGAGCACAGATGTCTGGATCTCTTCAGATGGAAGATGTACTCATCCACCATCCTCCAGTTCTGGGTTGCAAACTATTCACTCCTGGCCAACTACAGTTACTCTAACTGTGCTAAGTTGCGTGAAATCACTGCATTGACTAGAGTTGGGAATTTGAGTAGGAATATTATTGAGCATATCAGCTCTCTAATATGAACAAATAATCTTTCTTTGCTCTCCACTTGGGATTATAGATATTAAGAGCTAAAAGAGCTCTGTGTCTGGAGGTAGGTCTCAGGACATGCAGCAATCACATGTACAGTGGGCAATATAATAACAGCACAATTTTTTATTACAATCAGTAGTGGAATCTCTCACAGTCAAATGTCTAAACAGTAACAGAGAGGAAGCTGTGCTAGTCTATACACTGTCAAAACAAAAAGCAGTCAAGTAGCACTTTAAAGACTAGCAAAATAGTTTATTAGGTGAGCTTTCGTGGGACAGACCCACTTGTTCAGAGCATAGCCAGATGTCTAAAGCGATGGTCACATACAGCTTTGACTGTCCTGTTTGGTTACATAAATGGAGTTTGAGTACACGGCTGCAGAAGCCTAGCATAACAACATCCTTTCGCTCCATCGTGAGGACCCAAGGAGTTGAAGGATCAGCCTCACTCTTCTGGTGGCGAGGGGGTATTATAGCAGAAGAAACTTAGGTTTAAAGATGGACTAGCGTTAGCAAAAAGAAGGAAAATCCCACTTTGAGGAAGAAAGAACCTTGCTTTGAGGAAGAGAAGTCTCAAGAAAAAAAAAATCTCTTTTGATACTGTCAGCGTTGGGGTGTTATAGGCCATTTTGCAACATATCAGCCCAGCCTCCCAAAACAAAAAGCAGACTTCTTCACCCTAAGATTTTGAGGGTATGCACATTTGATTGGAGGATTAAACTAAGACATGTCTTTCAATATGCATGAGACAAACTCCTAAAATGGGCATCTGTGGTTAAAATGTGAAGTACCACCACATGAACAGCCTTGGAGGACCTTGACAGTGCCATTGTATTTTTGACATCTTCAGATACCACACAAAACAATGTTGCATTCTACATCAGCACACTGGTTCCTTTGAAGTTAAACTAGCCAGACTAAAAGGCCTAGAAATTACTATATACTCACACTTACCTAAATATATAAAAAAGTACTAATGCTAACATCTTACGGAGTGTGATCCCCGATAGACCCCTTGCATTACTGCTAAAATAGAATAAAACAGTGAAAGACTAAAACAGAGAAAGAGTAAACATAGTAAATAGGTTTGAATATAGGCTTACAAGCTATAAATCTACTACATACTATAAAAGCCTGGTTGTCCAACACCGGGGTAGCCACCACATATAGTTAACCGGGATGTAGCAGAACAGCTGGCCTGGGTTATTTTGGTTTGTTTGTTTGTTTGTTTTGGGAGGGGGTGGCAAATTTTGGAGTACTTTTTTCCTCTAAATCTGCAAAACTTTTTTTTTTTCAGAAACATGCATTCACATGTTGTAGAAATGACCCACTGTTGTGTTTTTATAAAGGTGTGCTGGCAAATGAGAATACTTATTAAAATTATCAGAGACACATGGATCTATAAAGAATCACAAATTAAGCATATATACTAAACCTATGTTCAAAAAATCTAGACTTGTCAATTTAAATTTTAACAATATAAAAAGCCTTTGAGCTTTTCTGTGGTACATTCTAGGCTGCCAGAAGGAGAAATTAAATTATAATTTCAAGCTTCTATTTCTTAGGGCTGAAAGAAGTGACATCTGATTACTAGTTCATAGTATCTCCCTTAGTACTGAGTTCTGCTGTTTGAGGATATTCATCCTGAGACGTCACAAAAAGTTTGAAAAAGAGCATGAACATGGTGACAATGGAGTTAGTTTTAAAAAAGTTGATCTTGATTTTCTGTCTCTTAGATTGCTTTGTTGGACGAAGTCAGAATAATAAATAGTCCTTAATAGTCCTTAAAGTTAAAATTCAACTAAGATTTTTGAATTTCATTTAATTTAGTTTTTTCTTGTGCCTTAAAGGTTGCGATAGTGGCTCAAGACTTAGCATTCCATAGTGCCTCATCAGAAATGGGACATCAGCAACACGGGCATCACTTAGTGACGACAGAAACCAGGCCTGTCACACTTTTGGCTACCTCCAATGGAACCCAAATTGCAGTGCAAGTAAGATGATAATGCATTTTATTTATTGTGTGATGACCTGTGTCCAGTGGTCCTGGACACCTAATGAAATAACTAACAAACTTCCCTCTTCCCTCCACACACACCAAAAAAAAAAAAAAGGCCAAGGGTGGTCTGGGGGATTACTCTGGGGCTTGGCCCCAACAGCAGGGGGCATGCTTGCCCCCACATTCACAGTGACAGCAGGAGTTGTGGTAAGTGGAGTGACTCAGACCCTGCTTGCTACATTCCCTCAAGCAGTGTGGCTGGGAGTTGGGTTTGAGAGAGCACAGCAGGATCAGGCTGGTTTGCTAAATTTCCTGTTGCTGAAGTGAATGCAAGAGTGAAGGTGGGGGGGCACTCCTTCTGCCAGCCTCAGACCCCCTGATAAAATCCCCTGGTTCGCATCACTTGGGGAAGGAGGCTTGAGGGAAAATGTGCAATGGGAGTGCGAGGTGAGGAAGATCGGAGAGATGAGGCTGGGGTGGGGCTTTGGGGAAAAGGTGGTGTTGGGGCACAGTGAAGGAGCAAGAAGAGGTGAGATGGGGTGGTGTCTTGGGTGGAGGGTGGGTTCTCCTGGATCCTGCAATGACCCTGAGACCACTGAAATCGTTTAATAGAATAATAGAACTAGAAGGGACCTCCAGAGGTCATAAAGTTTAGTCTTCTGCACTCCTGGCAGGATCAAGCACCACCTAGACCATCTCTGACAGATGTTTGTCTACCCTGCTCTTAAAAATCTTCAATGATAGAGATTCTACAACCTCCGTAGGTAATATATTCCAGTGGTTAACCACCCTGAGTTTTCTTATCAAAAGATCGCGGCCAAACTGCCAAGCAGATCACAAGAGTTATCTGCTCTCTCAACAGAACGGTTAACCAGAAGCACAGCAGAAAGGTCTGCCCAGTGTCCCAGAAGCCCTATGCATTGACAGAGGTCCCCTCCAAAACGTCCAGTCTGGTTTTCTGTCGACAGATCTCTGTTGAGAGAGTGGTGTTATCCCTCATGGGGAGTGAGATAAGACTGTCAACAAAAGTGCTGTGTTCTGCTGATTTACAGTCAATAGAACACCTTGGGAAACTGGATGCTCCCCAGGTTTTGTTGACAAAATCCTGTAGTGTAGACATAGCCTAAGTGGAGTACTTTGCATTTGTTCTTATTGAATTTCATCCTTATTAACTCAGAACATTTTTCCAGTTTGTCCAGATCATTTTAAATTATAATCCTATCCTCCAAAGTACTGGCAACCGCTCCCAGCTTGGTATCATCCACAAACTTTGATAGTATTCTTTATGCCATTATCTAAATCATCGTTGAATATTTTGAACAAAATTGGTCCCCAAACTGATCTCTGTGGCACCCCACTTATTATGGCATTTCAGCATGACTGTGGACCATTAATAACTATTTCTGGAACCAGTTATCCTATCAATTATGAACCCAACTTAGAGTTGTTCCCTCTAGGTAGTATTTCCCTTGTTTGTTAACAAGAAGGCCCTGTGAGACCTTACTAAAGTCTAACTAGAACACATATACCATTTCTGCTTTATCTACCAGGCTTGTTATAAACAAATAAATTTATTAATAAAAAACCCAGATATTTGAGTAATAAAAATAGAGGCACGGATAGTTACAACTAAAAACAGAACAAAAAATAAATACTTTTTAATGACTAAAACTTTTAATCTTCATTTAGGCAGGGTCCTCCCCTGTATTCAGTTCTCAGACACTTCAGCTTCCTTGGTTGAAGGATCTAACTTTCTCACATTACAAGAGCTTTGGCCTTTGTCTCTGTGCTAAGATGAATGATAAAATGGCTTTTTGCTTCTTCTATCTTTCCAGAGTTAATTTACCATTTTTTTTAAGAGGCAAGCTTTGTGGGGATGCAACCAAAATCCCCTGTTGTGAGTAAGTGGTCTTTTTGGCAAGTTGCTCACCTGTTGACTTTGTTTAGCTTATATGGAAATGCCTTAATGATTGTCTTTGGTCTCACCTGGGTTAATTTACATTGGAGACCTGCTCAAATTGGGGTGAAACAACATTCCTGCATCTCAGGGGGCCTGGGCTCAGGCACTACCTGTCAAACACATTTCAGGAACAAATTTCCGGCATGCATCTGTAATTCTTTATACATGGCCAGTATGTACATCACATAATAATATGATCTGCATGCAACTAATTTGCATAATAGCATTTTACATAGTAACTTTTAGATACCGATTATGACAAGAGTGAGTTGGGGACAATGAGAGTGTCAGGACTGCTAAGAACTATGCTGTGAGAACCCTCTGCCTCTTGATATTTGAGATGCTCCTGCGGTCACTCTTTAAAATGTTTTGACTACTCAAAATTATGCTATTTGATAAAATGACCAGAAAGATTAAAAGCTTCCAAAATCATGATTTCTCTGAAGGTGGCACACCCATGGGAACTATATTCTGGTTTCTCAAATGCATACAGCTGTCAAAGAAGTGATTTTATTTCATATCTTGATGTTGGAGGTCTGGGCATGAGAGGATGTCGTTTTTAATTTGGTTCATTAGGAAACTAATGAAAATTGAATAATAACGAATTACAAAGCCTTTCAGTTTGGGGACATTACACCAAATTAGAATCTAATTGATAGTGATTAATTAGTTATGCAAATAAAAACAATAGTGTAATTAGCCCTTTCTGGCATGCTTAGCAGAGCATCCAGTGATTTAATGGGAAAGGAAAACAAATTACTCCTTCACTCATGATTTCTTTCACTCTGGGTCAGAATCGAAGTAGACTGGCAAATCAGCCTAGGAAAGCCTATTTAATGAATACTAGTCTTCCATTTCCAGTAATAGTAGTTAGAGTGAATTAGTTTAAATGTAAGGTAAAACAGTGCTACCTGCCCCGCTAAGGAATAGAAAATAGGATTTGCATGTCTAAATTCAACCTACCATGCTGAAAATGTACCCCATAAAATAAGTCTGTCATTAATTTTGAAAAATGACTCTTAAATAAATGGGGAATAATAATACTGTGATCTCCTACATTTTTTGTTTGTTTTGTTAGTACTGGGAAGGCTTGCAGAAAGTAGGATTATCTGAACACTTTTATACTTGAAAACTTATTGTTCCTAAACAGAAACTTGAAATAGTGCCCAGGCTTACTGACTTCCTTAACTGCTTATCAAGAACATTAAAGTGAATAAACAACCGGCCACTGTCTCTTAGCAACATAGTCTACTGGTATTCCAAACTGCCGGTATTTGGGATACAATTAAAATTGTTCTGAATAACATGTTTATTGGATGGAATAAATATTCTGAATCTGCAGTATTCCAAAGTTAATTAGATTCAGAAGCATATACATTTGTCAACTATTACCAAGCAACAAACTGACCTTGTTTTGATAGAAAAGAAGAAAATTTGTCATATTGTGAGACAAAAGTGTCAGTTTTGCAGGTTTCTAAAACTGTTTATTTACTGGCCTTTATATAGACAAATCCATTTATTTCTTCTGTTGTATCAAGTTATTTGTGAACATCTTCTTATCACTATATTTCATAGCCTTTCATAGTCATAGTAATATGTAATTTCAAATAATTTTTAGATGCAGAGAAATATTTACATAAATAAAACATCCAAATATATATTAAAGTAGCCGAGATAGAAAATTCTATATTTACTACTTAAGAACACTTCCTTCACCATCTCTCAGTACTTAAAATTTTGTTCTACTGATTTCTAAATATTAATAAGGCCAGTAGAATGATACATGTCCAGGGTGAAATCCTGGTCGTATTGGACTCTATGGCAAAGCTCTTGTTGACTGCAGTAGGGCCAGAATTTCACATCTGGTGACTATAAAAACCACATTTACTCGGACTTGGGAACTGTCTTCCCAGATCTAGTCATCTGTAGTCTCCTTTTGTCTCTTTATCTTCACTCTGCAACCTGGTCATGCCTAATTACTGTTTTCGGCACTGAGTTCTCTGGATAGATATGCTTTGTGTGTGTGAATTGGAACACTTTGAAACCCATTTCAAACAAAAAAATCAGTTTGATGGAATGGCTTCTAACCATGATGAAGATATGCTGTAGGACCTGTAGCTGCAGCCACAGGCATCTTGTTTCTTTAAACTGCTACAGTACTGAGCACTGTCATCAGTATTTTCCAACTCTTTAATTCTATCAATTTGAATTTTGCCATTTTAACTGAAAAAATAATGCTATTGTTGCCAAAGTAGTGTTTATATGTTGAAAGCGTAAAGAAAAGTGGTGTCATACATTTTGGTTTGTGACTATTAATAGGCCATTATTTAGCACCTGCCCTGCTTCTGAAAACCCTGTCTTAGCAGTTTGTTTAAATATTTGCCAAGTTGAAAGATTATCTTTTAAGGCATGTGGTGAAATTTATTTGCAATCCACCAAGACTCTGAAGGCCATTCAGCAAACTGAGCTTAATTCTTCAGCGGTATTTTCATTTTGATAACTGATTAGATAACTGCTAGTACACATTATTCAGAAAAGATGTAACACTACTGGTTATCACAATTACTGCAGAAAAGGGTATTGATGGTGTAGTTTTTGCTTTTCCTCCTTTCATAAAAGAACAGTGATCTAGTGCAACATTTCTGATCAATTTTTTTTAACATGTCCTTGTTTCAGCTTGGAGAGCAGCAGTCTTTGGAGGAAGCCATCAGAATAGCCTCCAGAATACAACAGGGTGAAACACCAGGGATTGATGATTAACATCTAACACTGCTACAAGAACAATAAAACGAATTATATTTTATTTTCAGTCAACAAAGATCCATGCCAGCTGCAATCCATAAAATCTTTGAAGTTTTCCTACTCATTCATACTCTGTACACATTTTATGCAAGAGTGAAGAACATTTTATGCACACATAACTTTTATGTACATGATCCGTGGAATAGATCAGCACCATCTTCTCAACCCTTTGTATATCCAGGAATATGAAATTAGGAATACATTGTAAATTTCTTCATTATCCTTTTGTCAGATTTCAACCAGTTTGCAAAAAAGCAAAAGCTGACATACAAGTGTTGGAATGAATTTTTAATATAATGTGCAAAATAATGAAGGCATTTTTGAAGATTTCAAATGTTTAAAACATTATAGCAAAATCATTTCGGGAACCGTTACAGGTAATAAAGAAAATAAAACCTTTTTAATGCTTCCCATAAATAGAAGAGTCTTGGAGTTGAGCCTACTGTAAATCTTTGCATTTTGATTTGCATTTCATATAGATTTAAAGATTCCTCTCATGTAGATTTCCTGTCCATCTCATTCATTGTAAATACAGACAGTTAATGCGGGAAGTGCTAATTATATTATCTTATTAAGATGGATTATGTACAAAAGAGAAATTTTGGTTGTTCAATATTAAAGGAAGTAAATCTAATTATTCTGTTTCTTTACATATTTTTCTTAATCTTAAAATGTTATCTTCAAATTATGAGGCAATAAAGGATAACAAGTTTATATTATCTGGATAAGATAATAACGTGGTGTGAAGTATTGTTTACTTTTTAAGGAGACTGAAGTGCAAATTATTTATTTACTGCTTTGTATAGATTGTGTTTATCATGACCTTTATTCTGTGGCGTACTAACTTGGGCCAGCAGCTATCTTAAATTTCTTTTTAAATTTAAAAAATGTTGATACCCTACAAGAGAGCTTATGATGGCAGGTTAGTTAACACATTCTACCAAAAATGTAAATTCTGAGCTTAAAACGTTTTACATTTAAAAGGGTTTGTTATGCTACAGGGACAAACATTAACAGTCTGATTTTTTTGCTGAGTGCCTGCAGAGCCTATTTACTTACATCAGATTTATGGATGCTCAGAACTTCAGAAAATCAGGCTAAAAGTCACTAGAAATAGGTTTAATAAATGATACGGTAAGTAGACCACTATTCATCATAAACCATCCTGTAAAGTTAAGGACGATTTATGGTAGTTGCATCTGGAGAGAGAAAGTAGAAGGAACCTTAAAACTTTCTATATACCAAAAAGTGCCTTTAAGTTCCTGGTTAGTAGACTTGCTAAGAAAAAACCTTTGTCTTAAGGTAAGAATTATGCTCATTTTAGATTAATATTCTCTGCAAAGACCAGGTTATATGGGGTTCCAAGTGCCCTCAACTGTCTTTTAATCAAAGGCAACACTTGCAGCATAAATCTGTAAAGGAATTGTCAGTTCCTAATTAGTACTGTGACAAAAAACGTTGCATAAAAATGCTGTGCCTCATTATTGTTGCTGGCATTTGACCTCAAGGAACCCAAATGCAAATAATCAAATTAGAGATTAATTAATGTTATTCTGGGTTACTGATTCTCATCTGATTGTATCTTTTCATGCTGCTCAATGACCACAAACATCTGTTCATAAGAACACAGAAACTGCCATACTGGGTCAGATCAAAGGTCTGTCCCAGAATCTTGTCTTCTAACAATAGCCAAATAGCTAAATTACTCCCCGTAATTTTGTATGTATGTTGGGTATTTTTTCCAATGTGCAGTACTTTACATTTATCAACATTACATTTCATTTGCCTTTTTGTAGACTAATCACTTACTTTTGTGAGATCTTTTTGAAGCTCTTCAGAATCTGCTTTGCTCTTAACTATCTTGAGCGGTTTAGTATCATCTGCAAATTTTGCTACCTCGCTGTTTACCCTTTTCTCCTGAACATTTATAAATAGGTTGAATAGGATTGGTCCCAGTACAGACCCTTAGGGGAGACCCCTCTCCCTTATGAAAATGTTCCTTTTACTCCTACCATTTGTTTCTTGTCCCTTAACCAGTTATCAATTCATGAGAGGACCTTCCCTCTTATCCCATGACAACTTACTTTACTCAAGAGTCTTGGCTGAAGGACCTTGTCAAAGGCTTTCTGGAAATCTAAGTACACTATATACACTGGATCCCCCTTGTCAACACACTTATTGACCACCTCAAAGAACTCTAGTAGATTAGTAAGGCATGATTTTCCCTTTGCAAAAACCAAATTGACTTTTTCCCCCAAAATTATGTTCATTTATGTGTCTTGACAATTTTATTCTTTGCGATAGTTCCAATTAATTTGCCTGGTACTGATGTTAGACTTGGCAATCTATAATTAACAGGATCACTTCTAGAGCCCTTTTTAAATATTGGTGTCACACTAGCTATCTTCCAGTCATTAGATAAAGAACAAGTGCTGTAAATGGAGTAGGTTTGGGAATACAAGATTGATTTTGGCCCATAAATCACTGATCTCCTTTTGAAAATTTTATCCTCAGTCTTTCCTCAGTGTGAGGTGCAACTCCTGTTATCACATAGGAGTAAGTATTATGTAGCATAGTTTCTCAACAAGTATTTAAAAATGCTCCATTTATACATATTTGCAAGTATGGCATTTGGCACAGACTGTCTCCCAGAGGGTTTTGGCATTTAATCTTCATTAATAACATCTTTTTGAAGAAATAAGAGGGCTAAGACAGGAATAGCTTCAGTTCTTCTACAAGTAGTGTCCCCCTGGGTGCTCCACTTTGGGTGTCAGTGCATCCTACTGCCGGCATTCAGAGATTCTTCTATAGCTGTGGCTTCGTTCTCGGCACGTGTGCAGCAGTGCCTCCTTGTGCTATCTGGTGCGTGCGCAGCACGGGCCCCTCAGTTCCTTCTCTACCATCCTTGGCTGCAGACAGAGCTTCGTGCTCTTCCTGAAAGACAAGAGTCTACTTAGTTAATTTAGCATTGTTCTTCTTCGAGTGCTATCCCCAGGGGTGCTCCATGGTAGGTGTTGGGCTCATCCAGCACCACACCATGGAGATCTTTCATAGCAGTCCTGAGTGGAACTGCACTTATGCCACCCTAGCCATTCACACCACCAGGGTAGCATGCACAGCCCCTCTCCTCAGTTGTCTCTTTGCCGCCCTCAGCTGTGCATGGAGTAATGGCTCTCCTCTCACCTCAGAACCTGTAGACAGAATTATGTTTAGTTAGTTAGCTTCTACCTTGTTCTCTCTCTTGTACATTGTTAATTCTTTATATATATATATATATATATATATATATATATATATATATATATAAATGCATTTACTCCACTATATTTAAAACAAAAACAAAAAAAAAAAAGAGGAGATCTACAGGGAGCAGGGACTTCTTTCTTCCCCACCCCTTAGTTTCAGTTGGAGCTAGTCTGCTGGCTTCTCTCTCTCTCAAAAAAAAAAAAAAAGCTTATCAACAACTAAAACAAAGAAGAAACAAAAGATCAGCTGATAAAATGTTTTCAGGAGGCTTTAAAAATGCCTCACATGCGTGGACCGTATGCTGGCTTCTGATGGACACTCAGAATGTGTAGGTTTCCGCTGGGAATCACACATCCTCAAACATTGCTCTGACTGTAAGTTTTTGACAGTTTTTATTGCAATTTTTTGGGCCTCTGTACTATAACCGTCAGTCTGTACTGGAAATGCTATTGAGCTGAAGAAGTGGATCTGTCCCATGAAAGCTCACCACCTAATAAATCATTCTGAGAGTCTTTAACAGTGCTACATGACTGCTGTTTTGTTCTGACTGTAAAAGTTCAACAGCCTGAACAAGAAAGGAAGGGGCGCTCAGATTTGAAATGCTCCTGTTTGACAAGGCACTTCAGCCTCAAACAGAGCCACCACCAGTGGGAAGCATCCCTTCCATCAGGTACACTCCCCCATCGCCACCATCATTAGAGACACAGTCCCTTTCAAAACAATCCCCCAAGCCTGGATCAAGGATCAGCATGAGGGACAAACTGGGCACCTCGGGCATTCAGTCCAAGTCCAAGACCACAACATTGGCCTCTTCAAAATCAAAGAGCCACACTTCTAAGCCAGCTTCAAACCTTGCAGTGCCGGCCGCTCCTGAAGCGGTGCTGCTGTTGGGACCGGCACTGGCGGGCTCACTGGGAGCTGCCCTGCCCTCTGCGCAGCAGGCACCAGTAGAGATTCTACCAGCACCGATGCCTGATCAGTGCACAGTGCCATGTTCCCCCTTGGCACTGGGGGAGCTGCTACTGAGTTCTCAACAGCAGCAGCACTCACCTGCAGCACCGAAAAAGGCTCACCCACAGCACCGAGAAAGGGTAGGACTAAAACAGACAAGGTCCCTGCTGACAATAGCCCTAGCTCTGTAATCCAATCACCCCGGGGGACGATCCACTACACCCCCTGGCTCTGCATTTCACACATGTAGCATGGACAATCACCAGCAATACTACAGATCATCTCACTACTGCAAGCTGATTTATACAGAGACTGGTCACCTGCAAGAGCTAGTCAACCTCATGAAAGCCATCTGTCTCCATATTCTGCTAGATTCAACAGACCATTTCATTACAGAAAAACACTTTCTTTGAGACGCCCATACCCAAATATTACTTCAGCACCATGTTACCACCAAGACTCATCATCATCACCACCCATACGAATCTCACAGCTCTGGGTTGTGAATGCATCCAGCACCCTATTGTTATATTAGTCCTATCTGGTGTACGCGCAGCACGAGCCCCTCAGTTCTTTCTCTACCACCCTGAGCTGCAGACAGAGTTTCGCTCTCTCCCTGAAAGACTAACTAAACTCTTCTTTATTAGATAGTTTAGCATTGTTCTACTCTTATCCAAGTTTTCTTTCCTGTTCAAAGTTCAACTAACAAAAAAAGAGTCAGTTAGGCTGCGTCTACACGTGCAGCCAACATCGAAATAGCTTATTTCGATGTTGCGACATCGAAATAGTCTATTTCGATGAATAACATCTACACGTCCTCCAGGGCCGGCAACGTCGATGTTCAACTTCGACGTTGCTCAGCCCAACATCGAAATAGGCGCAGCGAGGGAACGTCTACACGTCAAAGTAGCACACATCGAAATAGGGATGCCAGGCACAGCTGCAGACAGGGTCACAGGGCGGACTCAACAGCAAGCCGCTCCCTTAAAGGGCCCCTCCCAGACACAGTTGCACTAAACAACACAAGATCCACAGAGCTGACAACTGGTTGCAGACCCTGTGCCTGCAGCATAGATCCCCAGCTGCCGCAGAAGCAGCCAGAAGCCCTGGGCTAAGGGCTGCTGCCCACGGTGACCATAGAGCCCCGCAGGGGCTGGAGAGAGAGCATCTCTCAACCCCCCAGCTGATGGCCGCCATGGAGGACCCAGCAATTTCGACGTTGCGGGACGCGGATCGTCTACACGGTCCCTACTTCGACGTTGAACGTCGAAGTAGGGCGCTATTCCTATCTCCTCATGAGGTTAGCGACTTCGACGTCTCGCTGCCTAACGTCGAAGTTAACTTCGAAATAGCGCCCGACGCGTGTAGACGCGACGGGCGCTATTTCGAAGTTGGTGCCGCTACTTCGAAGTAGCGTGCACGTGTAGACGCAGCTTTAGTGTGTTAGAATTAGCATCACCACCATGCCGGGCTCCCCAGAATTCAAGCAATGTGCAACATGCAGAGAAGCCATGCTGGTCTCTGACGGTCACACTTCCTGCATCACGTGCTTGGGTGAGGGACACCAAACTCAGTCCTGCAGCCATTGTTCCAGCCTCATGGCAAGGGCCAGGAGGGACTGAGCCAAGAGGCTCAGAACTTATCTCTATGAAAAGTTCCTCCAACCACTGGTCTCAGATCAGCTTTCCACTAAGAAATCAGCATGGGAGACCAAGCATACAGACTCTGTGCATCCCTCTCGGTTCACACTCCACCTGCAACATCCTTCTCCAGCATGTTCCTGGCCTCTGGCACCTTCTTCATGGAACATGCCCATGGGAAAAACTTCCTTGGTGTCCCCAGCACCACTAAAGAGCCCACTTTCAGAACCAAGCCACCAACATTTGGTGCCTCCGACGCTGTTGGCACTGCTGGCTTTGGCCACTTCATCCCCAGGGCATAAAAGTTCTTCTAAAAAAAAAAGACCCTGCCCTCAGTGCCAGACCCGGAGCGCAAGCGGCATCACTCCATGTCTCCACGCTGTTCACACCAGGCACTGGCCTTGCAACTGCATGCGTCCAGGTCCGAGGCATCGCCCCATTCTTGTGCAGCACCAGACTCGGCATGGAAATGGCACTGGGACACCACTTTTCCAAAGCCTCTGGCAGTGGAGTGTGGCACGGTGCAAAATGGTGCCATGAAAACTTACAAACACACACTACACTGGCACCAGGAGCATTCAGATTACCACACTGAGGCTATGTCTACACGTGAAGCCTACATCGAAGTAGCCTATTTCGATGAATAACGTCTACACGTCCTCCAGGGCTGGCAACGTCGATGTTCAACATCGACGTTGCGCAGCACCACATCAAAATAGGCGCTGCGAGGGAGCGTCTACACGCCAAAGTAGCACACATTGAAATAAGGGTGCCAGGCACAGCTGCAGACAGGGTCACAGGGCGGACTCAACAGCAAGCCGCTCCCTTAAAGGGCCCCTCCCAGACACAGTTGCACTAAACAACACAAGATACACAGAGCCAACAACTGGTTGCAGACCCTGTGCATGCAGCATGGATCCGCAGCTGCAGCAGCAGCAGCCAAAAGCCCTGGGCTAAGGGCTGCTACACACGGTGACCATAGAGCCCCGCAGGGGCTGGAGAGAGAGTGTCTCTCAACCCCTCAGCTGATGGCCGCCATGGCGGACCCCACTATTTCGAAGTTGCGGGACGCGCAATGACTACACAGTCCCTACTTCGACGTTGAACGTCGAAGTAGGGCACTATTCCCATCACCTCATGGGGTTAGCGGCTTCGACGTCTCGCCGCCTAACATCGATGTTAACATTGAAATAGCACCCAACATGTGTAGCCGTGACGGGCACTATTTCGAAGTTAGTGCCGCTACTTCGAAGTAGCGTACACATGTAGACACGGCTTAAGTGTCCCTGGTGCTGCCTGCATTCCCTTTGCCTATCGCAATGCTTGGGGTTTTTGCAGGGCTTGGAGGCTAACCACTCACCTCGGGAAGAGGCAGTTTTGACCACTGGAGTGTTTTTTTCTTTCTTTTTATCACAGCATTCCTGCTCCACATGTTCCAACAGAGAGGATGTGCTGCCCACCATGGCCTACTTGCAGCCATCCTATCCATGGTTCACACACCACTGTCTGTACCCTCACAAGTCAGTCCTGCACCCATTGCTCCAGCCTCATGGTGAGGGCCAGGAGAGACAGAGTCAACAGGCTCAGAATTCTCTCTATGAAAAATTCCACCAGCCTTGGAGCACCCTTCCTACTAAGGAGTCGGCATGGGAGACCAAGGAAATGGACTCTGCATGTCCCTCTACCTTGATTCGCACTCCACCTGAAACAGCTGACCCTTCTCTGGCATGTTCCTGGCCTCCAGTGCCATCTACCTGGGCCATGCCAGCCTTGCACTAAGGAATTGGCAGTGGTCATCATGGCAGACATGGTTGCCCCACTCCATTGCCCACTCAGGCACCATCCATGGTGTCCAGGGATCAACCTCTATTGCTGCAATTTACTACATTGGCAACATACTTGCAATCTCAGCATTCTGGGGCTGAGGATTCCCTGCCAGAGGATGAGCATGGATCCCCGCTGCACCATTCCTCCTCTTCACCAGACAGTGTGATGCTTTTGGTGTTGCCTCACCCTGCAGATGACACAAGGGCATTTCAAGAGTTATTCAGATGGGTGGCCCAGGCTCAGGAAAAGGACCTGCAGGAGGTGCCGGTGAAGCAATACAGGCTTCTCTGCACCCCTTCTTCTTCCTCCAGAATCACAATGCCCATGGACGAGGCCATTATGGACCCCACCAATGTCATATGACAGACACCACTATCCATCCTTCCCACTAACAGGAGGGCAGACTATACACAGAAGCTCCCTCCCCTCTCCTAAGTAACTCTTTTTTTCAAAACCTTTATTACAGTAAGCGCTTGATTTAATGGACCCCAGAAATAACAGATGCTGTCTGCCAGCTCCCCTGCGCCCCACCCCACATAAATGCTGGAGACTTACCAAAGTCACCACTGGGGCTGGAGGAGCTGCACTGCTGCTCCCAAGTGCGTGGAGCATGTCAGCTCCCGGCCACTGCTGACTTCAATGGCGCTGAGTAGCAGCCATGGTGTCAGAGGCTACTGCCTTCTGGCAGGCTGAGGGTGGCCATGCTCTGCCTTCACGCAGGCGGCTCAGAACTGGGGGCTGGAGGAGCCACAGCCCTGAGAGCTGCAGGAGGTGGATTTGGGGGTACATGGTCTGGAAGGGAAGGGGCAGGGGATGGGGGCGCGGATACCTAGCTGGCACAGCTCTCAGGGGAGGAGTTCTCTGCAGCTTTGCATGCTGCAGGGAAGTGCTGTCCCACCAGTTCAATTGGTCATGATTTAGCCAATAGGAGTGAAAGGACGGTGCCTGAACAGATCAGTACCCAGTTGTGCAGAAGCTGCTTCCCCCACCAAGCAGAGGCCACAACCAGACTGGGTCTTGGCTTGCCTGGGTCTGGCTTGTGAGGCTTGGGGCTCCCCCCCACAGCAGTGCAAGCCAGCCGGCACTGATGCTCCAGTCATGGTGCCCTCTGCGTGACTGAAACACCAGCACCAACTTGTGCCCCTGCTAGGGGGGAACCCAGGGCCTCGTGGGCTGGATCCAGGCAAGGCATGGGTTGGAGCCAGCCCGCATGCCATAGGTTCCCCACCCCTGTGCTAGCGACAGGTGTCTTTGGGACAGCGAGAGATGAGGCACTGTGCTTCCCCAACCACATCCTCAAGCACGCAGGTGGGTTGGAGCACTATGTAACCACCAGTAAGCAGTGCTCCCTGTAAGCCGAGCGCTTGGGCTGCCACCCAGGAGTTTCAGGTGCCACGCAGGTGATTAGCAGAGCACCCACACCTATCAACATGTTTGCTCTGGTGCTGCACAGCTGCCTTGGTGAACACAACTAAATTTGTTCTATATGTAGCATATAAAAATTAAGAGGCAACATTTCTGGAACAGAGCAGGTATAATTCTTTCGCGAGCATCTGACAGCTTCAACAGCCACAGAGCTCTCGTGCTGGCTGTGGGATTTGGTCTGTGAGTTACATAGGGTACCGTAGCTCAGTCAGACAGTATATTCCAGATGCAGGAGAGTTCTGTGATATAATTTTACTCCAGTTCTCCTGTGAGACTTTGCCCCAAATAGGTGACAAGACTGACATAGTTTATACAACTCTACAGCTATTTAAAAAAAAGCAACTCACCCAACTGTGGAATAGTTTGTTGGTCATTGGGAGAGAGGAGACTTCTTATTTACCTGGTTAGAGAGTGGAAATAGTTACTGGAGAGAAGGTGAGTGGTGGGTTGTACCTGCCCGGTGTGTCTTCTTCAGATCCTACTTTTCAATTGTAAGCATTTTTAAAATGTACTCTGATTGCCCCATCAGTCTTGGAAAAATGTATAATTATCTAGCTGCACTTTGGTTATTTTCACTGGGTTTGAAAATGTGTAAAACCTGAGATTCAAGACAGCAAAAATAATAATGAGATATGGTCATTTTTTGTAACATAGTGGTATAATCTCTAGAAGCAGATCGGCAGATGGTGTACACTGCATAGCTCTATGATGGTTTACGCCAGCTAAAGATCTGCCTCTAGATTTAAAAGTGAAACTCCAAAAACTGCCTGTGTTTGCTGAGAGGAACCTGTTCCCAAGTAGATTTATACAGCATTTTAAATTTTAAAATATAGGTGTCCATCAGTTTAAAACATAGTTGCCAGAAAATGCTTTACAAAATGCTGACAAATTTTACATTCCCTGCAGTTCCACTTAATGTTTAAATGTGGTAGTAAATGTAAGGGTAATTAATGGCTAATAATCCATGCTATCTGACACGGATACGATCTTTTGTAACTCTGGCCCATGACATATAGCAGGATCCAGAAAATAAAGAACAGTTTCTTGCCAGAACTCTGTGTCACACCTTTCTTACAAAAACAACCAGTCCTGTGGCACATTATAGACACAGATTTTTTTGGAACATAAGCTTCCATGGGCAAAGACCCACTTTGTCAGATGTACCCACAAAAACCTTATGCTCCAAAAAATGTGTTAATCTATAAGGTACCACAGGACTTCTCACTGTTTTTGTGGATACAGACTAATGTGGCTACCCCTCTGATACTTGTCACCTTTATTACAGTAAATTACACTGCACTTAAGCAATACAAACAAACATTTCCTCCTGTCAAGTCTTGATTTAAGAACTGATCTTAGATATTGCTCCCAGTTGTGACATTGCTCGTTGTTCTTCGTTCTGCTGGCAGAGTTCACTTTTTCAGAGGGGAGGGAGCAACTGCTACTAAAGCCATTAGACCGTAAATATGACAACTGCCTGACACATCCTCGGGATCATGATCTGAGACCCAAAAATATGCTCAGAGGTTACTTTAAATAGCCCAATAAAAGTACAAGGATATTTCAGCAACATGCATTTCCATAAGCTTTTGGTCCTAAATTCCTCTTTCGTGAAAATGTGATATCCTTAAATCCCATTTCAGATTCTGCAGTGAAGAGAGAGTTTTGTGTATTGATTGGCTCCTGTTCTGTTGAGATTATTTAACTATTTTGCTCAGATGAATGCCAAAATATTTACAGGTCCTCTGGCATGACTGAATGTTTCTTACACTGAGGAAATTGAAGTGTTTTGCATCTCTGTCAGAGCCATAAGGATTTCAGTATTTCCTTCCTTTAAATTCCTCATTGACATCAAGCATCTCTTATTGGCTACCTAATCTTATTTGTCTGTCTAGGTAATTTTATGACCCTAACATCACCCACTGGTTTGTGATAGTTCGCTGTGGGCGCTCAGCATATGGCTGAATAATTCAAGGCATGGTCATCATCCCATACCCTCATGGCCTGAGGCCTACTAGTTTCTCCTTTTATGACAGAGTGGTAATATTAAGCTGTTGGGACCTGCACAAGAAATAGTGACATTAACAAAATTATTGCTCTTAGATTTTGTTCCTTTGGTATAGTGGTAATCCACAGGATTGTACCCTCTTCCCCAATGTTTGTATATTGTTTGTCTTCTTAGGCCCCAATCATGCAAACTCTTACACATTTAAGTAATATGTGTCTTTGTACATGTGAATTATCCCACTAAATTCATTCACTACTCACGTGTGTGAAGGTACTCACATGCTTAAGTGTTTGCAGGATTAGAAAGGTCAGCTAAGGCCTAGTTTAGGACGTGATTTGTGACCAAAGCAGTAATATCAATACTCCCCCATCTAGTGTGTAAGGGTATGTCTACACTCACATTTGATGAACAAAACTTTTGTTGTTCACAGGTGTTTAACCTCCCCTCCCCACAGAAATGACAAAGTTTTTCCAAGGCAAGCAGGAGCAACTGATGAGGGGGGTCTGGGGGCCACTGTCCACATGCTCCCCCCAGCCAAGGGAAAGGCTGTGACAATCCCCCTCTCACCCAGCCCCTCCTTCTACAAGCCCCTGCCACACACCTTTCCCATCCCCTCCCCACCTGTGCTCCTCCCCCGCCTCTTCCCCTAACTGAGGCAGCCAGGAGACTAATGGGGCTGAGGGGCTAGTGGTGGTGGCAGGGGTCTGCACCCTTCAGCAGCCAGCAGCAGCAAGGGAAGCACAGCAAGGCAGCCCCAGCTAGCACAGCTCTCCAGCTGTCCCTCTCTCTTCTTGCTGAGGAGTGTGGAGGTGGTGCAGCTGTGGGGGTGTAGGAACGTGGACATCTGCTACTGCCGCGAGCCCTGCTAGTCCTTCCACCAGTTGCTGGCTGGCCCCTCCCATCCATGGTGTTTTGTGGGGCAAGTGAAAGTGTGAACCCTGCTTTGTTTTCAGGAGGTCACTCCCGCCAATAAAGTGAAACCCTCTTGTAGGGGGTGCAAGTATTTTGTCAGATAAAGTGACAACAAACAGCATTCACTGAAGGTGACTTTTAGCAACAGAGACAGTTCTTATAGATGTTGAGCCCCACCCTGGCCGCTGCTAGCTGTGTCAATGCAGCCTTGCTGCTAAAAGCTGCTTAGTGGACCATGCCCTAAGTCTTTATAAGGAGCATCTTCCTATACAGAAATAAGCTATATAATATAAGCACTTTAATACTGGCATAACTACATCCACAACAGAGGAGTTATACTGTGTTAACGATACTGGTATGGTTAAAGAAGTACAACTTTTGTGTGTAGATGTTCCACCTAAAATTTTAAGCTCTTTGGGGCAGGGACCTTGATTCAGAATCCCAACTAGTGTGAATTGGCATGGCACAGCTGAAGTCGGTGGAGCTATGACAATTTATACCAGCTGATGATCTGGCCCCATATGTTCCTACCTGTTTTTATTATGTCTAGTACTGTACAAAGGAACCATGAACTCTCTTGAGGCCTCTCGGTACTATTATAAGATAAATATAAAATATGAAATAGATCATATGCTGTGGCCCACTTTTGTATATTTTAGATTTCCTCCCTCTACAATTTAAAACTTAAAATATAATATGTATTTTCTTTTCTATACAGGACACTGTCTTTTGTTTTGAATACTAATGCTCAGAAGGGCATGATCCAGGATTAAACATATAAAATAGATGGTAAATAGTCTGCTAGCAAAATTCACAGATACTAAAATGGGAAGAGTTACAAATGTCACTGAGGATGGGGACATACTACAAAGGTACTTATGTTAGACACATACCCAGGAAATAAAATGAGATTTAGATTAATAAATCTAAATAAAAATAATCAGAACCACAGATATTCAATGGGAAGAAGAAACTTGGAAGATTAATGTTAAAAAGTAAATGTAGAAGTGATCCTGATCGGACAATGTGATGATTTTTGCATGATACAGCAGCCTACAAGACTAGTAGAGTGCTGAGGGGCATATGCTGAAGTGTTATGTCACAAAGGGGGAGGAAATAACCCTGTTTATGGTCTGACTGTCCCGTCTGGACTATTGCTTTCATTTCTGGTCTCTTCCTTAACAGAAAGGTATTGATCAATTGGCGGGAGTTCAGAGAATTGCAACAAAGTTATTAGGAAAGAAACTGACCTGTAATGAAAGGTTTATAAGACCTAAAAATGAAATCTGCAAAGGTATATAAGCATGTGGATATGTGCCTGAGGGGTTTTCAATGGCATGTTGGTGCTTAAACCCTATTGATTTCAATGGGAGTCAGGTGCCTAGGCACCTATGAAAATCTGCTAGACATCTATTGGTACCTATACCAAGCCCTAGATGGCAGTGGATGGTGACTGAGAGCCAGCAGGGTGGCGGTGGATAGATGCAATAAAGAGAAGTTACACACTTCATGCAGTAACAATGGTTCTTCGAGATGTGTCCCCCCATGGGTGCTCCATGGTAGGAGTTGGGCTCATCCAGCACTGCAGCATGGACACTTTTGCTGAGCACTGTTGAATGGGGCTGTGCATGCGCTAACCCAGCGTGCGTCATTTACACCACTAGGGATAGCGTGCACACCCCCACTCTCTCCTCAGTTGCTTCATTGAGGGGAGGTGGGTGAGATGTGGAGAATCCACTGGGACACATATTCTCCAAGAATCATCATTACTGCATGAAGTGAGTAACTTCTCTTTCTTCGCACACTGTCCCCATGGGTGCTTCATGCTAGGTGACTGTAGAGCAGTACCCCCCCTAGTTGGATGGTGGGTTTTAATTCAGTGTGTCTACCACAGACAGTACTGCCTGACCTACTGCCATATCTTTGTCTGCATGGGATTGTAATGCATGGTGAGCCGTGAATGTGTGGTTAGAGGACCACATGACAGCACAACAAATGCACTGTAAGCATGCTCCCTTTAGAAAGGCTGTGGATGTTACTACCAATCTCATGGAATGTGCCCTCAGAAATGCCAGCAATGGTTTGTTTCTGATAGAATAGCAGTGCACCATGCATGCAGATATGAGTCTCGATATACGTTGGGCTGACAGAGGCAATCTCTTTGATCTTTTTGTGATTTTCTGAATGACTGTGTCCTGTCTATCTAGAAGGTTATGGCCCTTCTGACATTCAGTGTGTGTAGTTTGGCCTCAACATTGGAATCATGCAGATTAGGGTAGAAGGTAGGTAGAATTATAGATTCGTTAATAAGAAACTGGGAGCACACTTTCGGTAGAAATGCAGGATGTGGTTGTAGTACCATTTTGTTTTTGTGGGAGGTTATATAAGGAAGAGAGTTGGTCAGGGCTGCTATCTTGCTCACTCCTTGAGCTGATCTTATTGCCACTAGAAACAACATTTTCAACGTTAACATGGCCAGAGAACATGTGGCCATTGACACAAATGGTGGTCCCATAGTGTGTGAAGGACCAGTTCCGAGTCCTAAGCCAGGAGTATAGGTTTGCGAGGAGGCATGATATTTTGCAGGCCTTGCCAGAACCTCTTTACAATCAGGTGAGTGAACACTGAAAAGCCTTCCACATGGGGATGGAAGGCTGTGATCGCCAAAATGTGGATTTGGAGTGAAGACCGTGTTAGATGAGCATCTTTTAGTAAAGGATCTAGTTGAGGATCATATGCAGCAGGGCTTTTGTGTGTTGTATTCCCCTTTCAGAGTACCTGGATGAGAAGCATGTCCACTTGGAAAGGTAAGTTTTTCTAGTTGTTTCTCATCTGCTGTGTAAAAGCACATCCCTCCCTTGCCGGGAGTAATGGCATGCATGCTCTGGGATTCACAGAGAAAGCAGGCCATCAGATGGAAGATATGTGGCCTTGGGGGAAGCATGGAACTGTTGTTCTAAGAGAACAGGTCTGGACAGCAGGGAAGCAGGTAAAGAGAATGACAAGACAGGTGAGAGAGTAAAGGAAAACAGATCCGTTTGGGCCATGCTGGAGCAATTAGGGTGGTTTGTGCTCCGTCTGTCTGGATTTTCCTGAGGACTCTGGTGATCAGAGGAATGGGTGTAAAGGTATGCAGGAGGTGAGTACTCCAGAAGAGGAGAAAGGTGTTCCCCTAGAGATTTGTGCCCCTTGCCTGCTCTCAAGCAGCACTGAATGCATTTGGAATTTTTCCGTGTTGCAAAGAGATCTACAGCCGGCTGGCCCCACATCTGGAAGAGGTGTTGGGTCACTGTGTGGTAGAGCTCCCGTTCATGGTCCAGGGAGAAATGGCAATGTAGAGCATCTGCGAGTGTGTTGCTCATGCCCGGCAGGCATGATGCCATGAGGATGACGATGTGACCAATACACCAGTTCCAAAGCTTTATGGACTCTGCACAAAGGGATTGTGACTGGGCCCCCTCCCTGACGATTAATATAGAACATCATTGTGGTGTTGTCTGTGAGGATCCTGATGGTCTTGTTTCGAATGTGCAGCAGACAATACTTGCAAGCATTGCTCAGTGATTTCATCATTGGCCTTGTAAACTTAGGGTCGTGAGCGAAATCCTTGAGGACGCTATTTAGAGGTCGGGGTAAATAGATTTGAAATAAAATATCTGTCAGGGATGATGCTTGGTCCTGCTGAGAGGGCAGGGGACTGGATTTGATGACCCCTTGAGGACCCTTTCAGCTCTATGAAATATGTATGTAAAACAGTGAATAACTCAAGGAGGTTGACATGTAACCTTTGCTTGTCTGTGGTCTATCAGCCTTGGATGTGATGTTGTTGGCAATGTGCTCCCCAGCCAAGAAGTGAAGCATCCGTTGTAATTTGAGAGGCTGGTTGGGCACAATGGAATGGGACTCCTACTAGAGTGTTCTGTTCTTGGGTCCACCAGTGTAAGGACTCGGTTACCTTCTGAGGTACTGATACTTGTCTGTGTATTTGACATCTGCCATGTGTATACACTGATGCAAGCCAATGCTGCAGGCAGCAAAAATGTAGCCAAGCACTGGGGACAATGTAAGTAGTGGCCACCATGTGGCTGAGGAGGTGAACGCATATAAGCACGGGAACCGTAGGGCTGGTGGTAAGTTGTGATATCAGACCCTTTATAGTCTTGTGGCACTGTGTAGGGAGAAAAGCTCAAGTGGTTGTGGAGTCGAGCTGAGCTCCTATGAAATCAATGCATGTAGTAGGTTCCAGAGTTGACTTGGCAATGGTTATACGGAACCCCAGGGATTGTAGATGTTTCATGGATTGGACCATGGCCTTTGTGATGTCTTGAGATGGTCCTCAAAGGAGGCAGTCGTGGAGATATGGGAATATGGTGATGCCTTCCTGTCTGAGGTGCGCAGCTACTGGAGCAAGGACCTTGGTGAATACCCTGGGAGCAGTTGAAAGCCTGGACTGTATTGGTAGTGATGTGCTCTAAGGGTGAAGGGCAGAAAGCATCTGTGAGCAGGGTGAATAGTGACATGGAAATAAGCATCTTGGAGGCTTAGGGCTGTGAACCAATCCCCCTCATCCAGTTTGGGGAATATAGAAGATAGCATGGTTATCTTGAATCACTGTTTGCGAATGTATTTGTCCAGTCTTGGTAGATCTAGGATGGGTCTCCAGCCCCGTGTCTTCTTTTTTTGTTAGAAAGTACGTCAAATAAAACCCCTTCCCTCTGTACTGTTTTGGAACTTCTTCTATGGCTCTGATTTGCAAGAGGTGTAGCACTTACCACCATAGTAAGTTCTCGTGGGAGGAGTTCCTGAAGAGGGATGGATAAGTGGGGGGATTAGGGGGATGGAGAGTTGAGGGATAGTGTATCCCTTGGCGATGATATCTAATACCTATCTGGTTATGGTTATTAATGTCCACTAATGGTAAAAGGGACATAGGTGGTGGCAGAATATTTGAGAGTTGTGCATTGGAGAGTGTGGTTCGACAAGTCCTTGACCAAAACTTCAAACCTGATGTCTGGAGGCCTGTGGAAGGGGCAGAACAGCTGTTCAAAGCTTTGCGTTTCTGATTTCTTGGTTTATTGACATTATATTGATAAGGTTTGTAGCAATGCCTTAAAAATGACTGATCTTTGTACCTCTGGTATGGGGTGTACCCTCTTTTTTGGAATGGGGAAGCCTACATGCCCAAAATATGCAAGGCAGTTCTTGTGCCTTTGCTAGAATATAAGATTTCATCTGTATTTGCAGCAAATAATTTAACTTTGTCAAATGGTAAGTTTTCCACCTTTAGCTGGAGTTCTTTTGGAATGCGTGCTGCCTGTAGCCATGAGGATCTTCGCATAGTAATGGCTGTGGCCATGGCTCTGGCTGCTGTATCAGCACCTGCAGAGCTGTTTTTGCTGCAGTGTGGTCTTCCTGAACTATACATTTCACGGTAGGTCTTTTGTCCTCAGGCAGATGAGGTATTAATTGAGAAAGCTTAGAATAGTTGTCAAAGCCATGATTGGCTAACAGAGCTGAATAGTTAGCTATACATAGTTGGAGCATAGAAGATGAATAAACCCTTCTACCAAGTAGCTCCAGGCGCTTATGCTCCTTGTCAACGAGGGTGTTTTTGTATACTGAAGATTTCGCTCTGTGATTGGCAGCGTCTGTTATTAGAAAGTTAGGTTGTGGGTTAAAAAATAACAAGTCCATGCTGTTTGCTGGGGCAAAGTATTTTCTCTCATCCCATTTGTTGGTGGTTGTGGCAGTGGTCAGGTTCTTCTGGACCTCATCTGCTGCCTCAAATTTAGCCTCATCCAGTGGTTAGCCCTACTTTAGCAGTTGTAGGAGGTTGTAAATTCTTTAAAAGCTTGTGTGGTTTCACTAGTATTTCTGTTAAAGTGGTTTCTTGGCTGATTACCACTCTCCTAAACAGATCCTGGGTTTTCTTCAGGTCATCAGGAGAAGGCTGGTGAATGGGCGAGAGAGCTTCTCCGTGGGAGGTGGGCAGATTCAGGTGGTGGTCAGCGCAGAGGGAGTCATGACTCAGTATCATCCAATTCCACCTGTTTAGCATTGTATGAAGGAATTGACAAAGTAGGAGATGGCTGGTGCTGTTGTACAGCAGAAGGTGCTTGTGAGTGACTCCTTGTAGGACTGCTGTAGCCGCAAGCCAATTGATGTAATTGGGACCTGGAGTAGTAAGGTTTGTGAGGATGATGAGGATGGCCAGAGTGGTAATGTACTGCCTGAGTGATTCTCGGGGATGAATGTCATGATGAGAAGGCTCTTCTACAGTCAAAGTATCCCATAGCCCTAGAAGAGCATGCAGGTGTAAGGGGCTCTGGAAATTGACCACCCCTTCTGGGTTATCTATCGCTGTAGTATGCAGAGTAACAGGAGTGAGGTGAATTAGAGTACCTGTGACTTGTTTTTGCCCTAGCTTTTTGAAGTGCCATGGGTGAGTGCTGTTGTTGCGGCAGAGTTTGGCTTTGATCTGCCAGTGCCGGGGAGAACATGACACCATATGTTCCTCCGGCACCGATAACAGCTGAGTTTCCTCAGGTGCCAGCTGTGCACTCGGCACAGCTGTCTTTGTTAGTCCCATTGGTGCCAATAATGGCCAATGTGCCGTTTTAGGCATTGCCGGTGTGGGAGGCACCACAGCTGCTTTTGTTGGGGAGCGGCTTTTAGATTTTGTGGCTGAACTAGGCTTGGGTTTTTGTGCACTCAAAGTGTCCGGTGTATCTCCTACGCTCACTCTGGGCATGGAGTCTACAGGGGAAGGCTTTGATTGTGCCTGTGTCCCCAGTGAGGAAGCGGGAGCATCCCTGACAGAAGGGATGCTGCTGCCCAGTGTTGAAAGAGGCACTGCCAGCAGCTAGCGAGCTTTGTCAAATGAACATTTTTAATCTGAGCTCTCTGTCCTTCCTCACTGTGGCTGTAAAGGTCTTGCAGTGAGACCATATCTATAAGTCTGAGGGGAGAGGAGAGAGCCACACTCCATCTGCAGCTGATGGTAGTGATGAAGGAACTGAGGGAAGAGTGGGACCGTGCATGCTATCCCTAGCGACACAAATGGCATGTGCTGGGTTAGTGCATGAGCAGCCCCACTCAATACTGCTCAGGCAAAGTCTCCATGCTGTGGTGGTGGGCAAGCCCAACACCTACCATGGAGCACCAGGGGGACAGCACTCGAAGAAAAACCAGCCAGAAGAGAAGAGGCAGCACAAACGAGCAGCCAGTTGGGTGGCAGCAGAGAGGTGAGACAAATGGCCAGCAGGGCAAAGGCAGAAAGCTGTGACCAGCAGGGTGAGTAAGATACCTCTTTACCTCCTCCTATTCAGGACAGGAGGTGAAGTCTGCGGATGCACCTCTGAACTGGTTTGCTCTGACCAAGGGTCGCAGCTGTGAGTGGGGTGCATAGAAGGGCTGGGCCTGTGAAGGGGACATTTAGATAGATGAATTTAAGAATCTGAGAAGAAAAGGAAAATTTTCCACCCTGCTTAGGGTGAGACTTTTACTCATGGTTTGTGTTTATGAACTCTGTTAGTGTTGTTTTCCCAGATCAATGCCAAATTACTTCCCTCTTTCATTAAAACTTTCTTTTCTATGCTCAGACTCTGTGCCTGGAAATGGGAAAACATTGTCTCTTAGAGGCACCCAAAGGCGGTGTGTAAATTTCTCAGATTACTGGCCAGGGGCTTGAGCCATTTCTGTGTTGGACTGATGGAAAGGAACCCCTAGAAATTTTACCCAGTCCTGGCTGTTGCTAGCTCCATTTGGAAAAAGAGCTAGATAAATATAGAAAACTCTGACAAGATGGCACTGGCACCCACTTGTGTGTCATTTTCCCCCATGACACAAATTTTCCACATATTTCCCTTCTCTTTTGGCACCATTAGGGTTCCTCTTCTGCCACAAAAGGTAGTCACACAGTTTTTCCTTTGAGCTTCAAGACTTATAATTAAAAAAGCCATTTTCCAGCAAGTCTCCAGAGGCCTGGTTAGAAAGACTTCCACACTCCATATTCTGTGCATTTATTTTTAAAAATTGATTTAAATGCCTATGCAAAAGATAGGCCCTGATGCTGCATATAGATGTGTTTGTGGAGACCCCTGCGTTAATAGAATCCTGTGGACTTCAGTGGGACACCACGTGAACATACTGCTCAACACTAGTAGTGTACCTGTTCAGGACTGGAACCTTAGGTTGCAAGATCCTCAAGGCCAAAGAGCTTAATTCATCCTGGGTTTAATTTATTTGGCGGGGGGTCACTGAATTTGGGGTCAGTTTCGTTTACTGAGGACAACCTAGTACAAGCTTCCTTAGCACAGCCTCCCACTCACAGTGACATCTTCACACGATCGCTACGGTTCAGCCATTCACTCTATGGTAGTTTAACATAGGGGGGTGTATGAAACATAGACACACACGTTGCGTATGTGACAGAGACAGGTAGAGATGTGCATTGCCTCTTTAAGTACACTGGCCCCACTCCAAGTATACTGCCCTTGTAAGTAGACCAGGAAGTCTGTAGCTGTGATATAGGGTACCTGGTTGGGGGCTCTATGAAGAGGGAGAGGGGCACATCATTTCACAGGTGTACAGGAAGAAGGGAATGTAAATATATTGGGTTGGATCCTGGGATCTGGCTGAGGAACAGCTGATACAAATTAGAAGTGGCAGATGGTACACACGTTGCTGTAAACGATCATTCAGCTCCCCTAATCTTGGGACCATTTAAGATGCACAAATTTGCACCAGTTGCAGGAACCCCAAAAGGAACTCCAGCAGCAAGTGTTCATCGAGCCCTGCTACCAGACGAGGTGGTACAGGAAATGTAGGCAAGAAGGTGGGCTGTTTTAAACACAAATACAGGCACACAATGCCCACAGCTCACTAACAGCTTAATGAATGGAGACAATGTCGCTTCATTTCCCGACACAGGATTTACCCTTTTAACAATAGTATATGCAATTTTTATTTTGTTTATAGTTTACCTTCATATTAGCCCAAGTTTTTCATATCCCAGAGAATGTCATCTGGTGACTCTCTGTGGTTTGCCACCGCCTCTAATGTTCCTTTTTGTAAACAGGAGGAGGACTTCAGCTCTAAGCACACTAAAGAGAATGAGATGTAAATTTGATATTTTATGCTCGTGTTCCTGTCTATGATTTATAAAAGGAATGATTACCCTCTGATACTTTGTGGATTTATCTTCTCTGCTGACAAAGGAGACCTTGTCTACACACATTTTGTGCACCAGTTTCAATTATTTTCTAATAGTATTTAAGTTGGAACAACTCCCTCTCTATTATGGATATACTTAAACTGGTTTAAATGTATTAAATCGGTTTACTTTATTTCAAGTTACAAAATTACATAAGATGAATTGATTTCAGATGCCCCCACACAAAGTTGCCCCTATTTCCCTAAATAGGGGGAAATGAGCACACCTTTTGTTTGACCAGTGACCTACTCCTTGATTTGGTTGATTGACAAACTGATGTTCCAATAGGATATCTGTTGTCTTGGAGATGGCAGTTGGTGGCAGTTATTCTGGCCCAAAAGAGGAAAGGGGTTCAGAAAATCTTGAGAGAGAAGAAAACAGTAATTAAAGGAAAAGAAGAAACAGAAGAAAGGCACAAGCACTCTGAGAAAAGGAAGAAAGAAGCCCCGTACTTCGACCAGCACTGGCTCTAGGATACCCTGGCTGTACAGTTATCAACTTCCGTGGAAATCTCAGGCCTTCAGAGTCACAGGTGATAATTAATAGATGGGGACTAGGGATGCAGAACCTATGCTGATAAGCACCTGAGAATTTGGATATGGATAGATACATACGGACAGATCTGTTTTAGAAAAAAAGAGTTCTCGAGCCTTTGGTTTTGCTGTTGTCCAATCATTTAGAGCAGGCGTGTCCAGCCCACGGGCCGCATGCAGCCCTGGACAGCTAGTAATGCGGCCCCACAAGATCGTAAACTTTTAACATTATTATGTGATTTATATACATTAACTATATTATATATTTTATATGAGGCCCAAGACAATTCCTCTTCACTCAATGCGGCCCAGGCAAGCCAAAAGGTTGGACACCCACGATTAGAGTCAGGGAATATATACTATGGTCTTGTGCACAATACCCAGTTTTGTGGGCAAAAAATGCCTTTTGGCAAACAACAGTGAGAGCGTACACACTGCAATGTGCCTTTTGCCAGGAAAATACCCAGTTTTGGAGACAGGAAATGTGCGCCCCCAAGAGAGACCTTTTTCTTTTCCTCTCTGACAAAGAGCCAGCATAGACACTGGTGTTTATTTTGGTTTGTTTCCACCAGTATCCCAGAATGCCTGCCCTGATAACTCTGCTCAGTGTTTTGATCTCTGCTGTCCTGCAGATATGTGCTTCTCCCCTTTCAAAGTTTCAGGAAGTATCTAACAGCGGAGCGAGCTGCTCCATTTGGAGAACAAAGAGCAAATCATTGGAATGCTCCTGCTCTGCTCTGCAATAGGAATACAGCTGCTGGCAGGGACAACTGCTGCAGGGATTTCAGAGGGGATACTGGCTATGTGCCCCTACCCAACCCCCCATTGATGAGCGCTGCCTAGGTCTCTTGCTCCACCCCTACCTGCCTCTTTCTGAAGAGGCATAGCTCCCACACTCACCAGAAGCAGCATACATATACATATCTCATAGAGCCGGAAGGGACCTTTAGAGTCATCAAGTCTGATCCCCTGCTCTCTTGGCAGGACCAAGCACCATCCCTAACAAATTACTTTTTAATCTATTTGTCCCAGACCCCCTCAAGGGCTGAGCTCACAATCCCAGATTTAGCAGGCCAATGCTCCAACTACTGAGCTATTCCTCCCTCTCTGTGGACAGTGAGGATGCATGTGACCTCCCTGTACTGCCCCCACAGGTCATCTCTGGCTGCTGCAGTGTGGAGGCGGGGAGAAGAATGCTGTGTTCCTTTGACATTCCTGAGCATGGAGAGCTCACAGAGCTTCTCAGGTGCTGCTCCTGCTTCCAACAGCTGGGCATTCTGTGGGAGAACTCCAGAGCATCCCCAAATGCGCAGTGATCAGCTCTGCCTTCTCACCACACTGCTCGGTGGGATACACAGTGTTTTGCTCACTCTACTGATGATTGTGCCCCAGTGTGGATTTGCTCTGTTGACAGAGTAAGTGAGAACACCCTGTGCTGATTTTTGTTTAATTGACTTTTGGGTGTCTATAAAACTTGGTAGTATAGACAAGGCCTATGCCCTGTTTTTGAAAAGACATTTTATTTTCTTTCAGTAAAGAGAAACTTTGTCGATAGAACTGCATAGTGCAGACAACACGGAAATCCCAAGCTTTTAAATATTTCACTGTAGGTGGATGCGTGCCCCCTAGGGGGCATTCAAAAGTTGTGCTTGTCTATGGTGCCTCTGGGCCTGCTCCCGATTGCTGCAGGGGCTTCCTGCAAAGCCCCACTTTCTTGTAGGGAAGGCAGCCACGCTTCCCACACATGACTTAGAGCTAATCACAAAGGGGGGGTTCTTAGCAAACCTTAGCATGACCTTAAGTGAGGCCAGTCAAAAGAGGTGCCGTGGGAGAATGGCTTGAGACAAGCAATGCAGGTGTGTCAGCTCAAAAATGTGAAGCCAAGCAGAGCAGTAGCAGGGGTCAGTGGAGTCCTACTAAGATGAAACTGAAACGTATGCGACTAGACTACAGGACAGAGAGATTGTATGGGGAAGGAGGGAGGTATGACAGAAGTCTCTTGTTGCTAGGGCACGCCGTGGTGAAAGTAAGGGAAGCAGATCATGTACACTTGCAGGAACTCACAAGAAGACCCCTTCCTGAGACCACCTTGGTCTATATCACCAGTTCCTAGCCTAGTGAAAGGTGGAATTACTGTAGTTAATGTATTTGAATTCACTAATTGCTGAAAAGGGTTGCAGTAAGCAAGAGCAGCTGGTGCCTGTAGGTGGGGGTAGGGGGCAGGCACCAGTTGCTTCTGCTTACTACAGAACACCCCATTTAGCAATAAAAAAATTGGCAGAGGCACCGGGCACGCAGCATACCTTCGAAGTGTTATCAGCAGTGACTTATGGTGGTAAGAATGAATTTAGGAAGATATTTCTGTCTCTGTTTGTGAAGAGAGGTGGCAATGACTGTCCCATTTCTATGAAGGAACCTATAAAAGGTGGCAAATGTTAGCTGGTTTTCCAGAGCCTACGAATAATTCTGCTCTTGTAGTGGCCAGGGCTCTTGCCTAGGAGATTACACAGCTGTTTTACTTTCCTTTCATGGGGCATCCAGAACTGATGGTGGCTTCCAGAAAGAAGAAAAGGAGCTGAGGGCAAAGCCTTCCACTGTTCTGTTATGCCCCCCTTAAACAGCAAAACCAGCAATGGTGTCCCCAGTTGGTGTGGCAGAGGGAAGGGGGGATAGAATGAGGAAGAACTGTGCCCTGGAAGGCATGATGAAATAATGTCTTTACAGCGCAATGGGAAGTACTACAAACCTTTGTTAAATGAGCTGGCTCCAAGCCACCAGTGAAATTATTCTCTGGGAGGAACAGACTAAGGAAAGAATTCAGTTAGGCTTATAAAAAAGTGAATTGTACAAAAGAGTTTCAAGTTCATTCAGTTAAGGTTTCTGTTACTAGGATCCACTACTGGAATCACACCAGACAGAAGCATCCTGATAAGTACAAACTTTATTTTTCCTTTCCTCTGTATGAGGGGTGTGGGATGTTTATTTCATTGTATCCTAAACTTTTAGGAGCAAACCCTGTCCACACCCAACCAATTTCTCTGGGTGCAGATGCCCCTCTTGCAATAGGTTTGATTTTGCCCTCTCAGGATATCAGGATTTAAGGATGCCACCCAAGGGATAAAAAGCACAGACATCAGTTTTAATAAGGGTTGTCTCTGTGCTGTTATGTAGAACTGAATGAGGGCCAGATGATCTGCTGCTAGATAAATTCTGTATACTTTTCACCTTACCAGAAGGCTACAGGGGCACTAGGACAGGACGGCTACTATAGCCATTAGTATCACTCACAGAGACGAATAAATAATAAACGTGTATTGTATGGAGAAGATGTTGATAGGCCATGAGCCCTAGAATGAGTCAGCTCTGGATTATTCAAGCTTCCTCAGCTAGGAAACTAAACTTTGTCAGTTCAGGTTTACTCAAAAGAATAGTTTTAGTTAAGATAATTTGGTTAAGTGATAAAGTACAGATACTAATGGCATTATCAGTCTATCAAGGGCTGATAGAGATGAAGTGGGGGCCAAAGTCAAAGCGGTCATCCCGAGGTCAGTATCTGTCAAATAGAACGCAGGGTGTATAATACATCCATTGTGAGGTGATTTTCTGGTTTCTGAGTAAGAAAGAAGTTCTTACTAAATAAGGACTGCCACCAGTCAACTAATCAGATGCTGCATTCATGTCCCAGTGCTCTCAAAGATTTATAAATCAAAGTAATCTATATTTCTTCAAATGGTTAAGCTTAAATGCAAAAGAAAAAAATCCCAATTTTTTGAAAATTGGGCTAAGAGCCACTCATCCTCCATTATGCAACCTGAAAAGCAAAACATGGCACAAACCTAGCACTCCCCTCCTTCCTCTAAAGCTGTCCCTACACTAGCATGGTCTTCTGAAAGATAAATTGAAAACCGGAGGCACGTTTGAAAGAGGGTGCAGAGTGTCTACACACAAAATGTGCTCTCTGGAAATGAAATCAAAAGAACACGGCACTGCTTTAGAAAGCGCTCCTCTGAGCCTGGGGCAGGAACAGCCATTCCTTTTGAAAGATTCTTTCAAAAGAAACCATGTGTTGATGCTCCATAGGCCACTCCCTCGAAACAGGAGTCCTCCACGGCACCAGCCAGCTGGGGTGAGGGGATGCCCTGGCCAGCAGCAGGGGGCTGTATGCTCCATGTCCAGCTGCCTTTAAAGCTGCATGGACTCAGAAACCCTGTGGCAGGAAGTTCTGCCTCAAGGTGTGCCAGGAGGCAGTGGAACCAGCCCTTCACATACCCAACGCCTCGCTTAACTACATTGTGTGTGTGCTCAAGCCAGGCATTGAAGAGCTCCTGTGTGAGGTTCGGTGGCCAGTATAGGGCCACATAAGCCAGGGCTGGAAGGGATAGGCAGTATCTGCCACCATGCACAGACTCATGGGCCTGGTGGTGTCCCTAAGCAGGAGTTCCCACTGGGCAATGAAGGTCCCTGCTTTCATGCACTGGCAGAGTTCCTTAACATGCAGGCATTGTGCGTGCAGCCCACCCATATATCCATAAGTCGGGCCCTGCTGTCCACCAGGGCCTGTAGCACCATGGAGTGGTAGCCCTTTCTGTTAATATAGGAGCCCATACTGTGTTCCGGGGTGCAGATCAGGATAGGGTCCCATCCAGGGTGCCCAAGCAGTTCAGGAATCTGAGCACTGAGAAGCTGGCAACAGCGATGTCCAGGTCTCCCACACAGATGACCGTGTGCAGGAGCATGGCATTGATGGCCCAGACAACCTGAATGGGATGGCTACTTGTGAAAGTATGACAGGGTGTGCCTGGTCCCATACCCCCTCCAGGCATCCAGGCCCCAAGGATCCCCCTTTCCTGGAAGCCCTTCCCCTGATCCGTATGTGACCCCAAGCATGCAAACTCCATGATGATGGCCCAAGTGGCAGCCTTGACCACCCTGAACTGGTGCCTGATGAAGCGGTAGCTATCCGGGATGGCCAGCCTCCAGAGGGCTATGGTGACCCTCTTTTTGAGGGGGAGGACAGGCTGTATCCACGTCCTGATCTCTGAAGGTGGGGGAGAGCCACTGGCAGAGCTCCAGGAAGGTCTGCCTCCTCATTCTAAAATTCCGTTGCCACCTCGCATCATCCCATTCCCCCATCACCAGCTGCTCCCACCAGTCCGAGTTACTGGGTTGGCTCCAGAGTTGCTGGTATACTCAGGGGGAATGCCATTGAGGTCCAGGGTGGAGTTTTTCCCTGGCTGTGGTGAGGGGGATCACCCCCAGGAGGTCAAGGGTAGCTGGAACTGCCATGACCAGCAGGGCAACCACATTAGTTGCTAGTGTGGGTCCACTGGGCTGTGTGAAAGCCAACTTGTCCATGCACTGGCTCTGTGGGGCTTGTGGCAGCCCTGCACGCTGAGATGTGTGCAAGGCAAGGGTGTTGAGGAGAGGCCCTTTAATGGAGTGACAGGCTGCAGCCCTGGAAGGGCTTGTCAGCCATGTGATCCCATCCACAACTTTTCCTGTCCCATTCTTCTGAAAGAGTGTTCGGGGTTGCATGGACACTCTCTTTCGAAAGAATGGGCCAGACTTTCAAAGGTGCAGATCAAAAGGCTGATCCGCTTTTTGTGTGTGGACGTACTCTTTCAAAATATGGCCTTATGGAGGATTATCTTCTGGATGATCGCCTTTCGAAAGCATGCTCTACTGTTGACGTTGCTTAACAGGCCATCCTTAATTCAAGAGTTTACTTATGTCACCAGTGGAAATGAGTGGAGTGGCTCTGCTGTATTGCCAATCTCAAATTATCAAAATTTATGAATCAAGTCTCAACATGAATATTTTGATAAAGCATTCATTTAAAAGGGCTCTTTTAACTGCAAACTGTTTTTCAAATAAAAGCTGATTGTTATATATTACTAGTTTTCAGTTCCTAGAGCCATAAAACTGAGTATTTAACACATTGTCTATGCCACTTAAGCATTCAGTACCATTTTGCATAGCTAAATATCTAGCAATATCTAGCTTTTTGTTTTTAATGTGGGGCAATCTGCTGTAACAAACATGCTGTGCCTACACCAGCCCAAAACTTTGAAATGGCCATACAAATGGCCATTTTGAAGTTTCTTAATGAAGCACTGAAATACCTATTCAACACCTCATTAGCATGCCAGCAGCCGCGGCACTTCGAAATTGCTGCGGTTGCTGCCATGCGGCTCATCCAGACGGGGCTTCCTTGCGAAAGGACCCTGGCAACTTCAAAATCCCCTTATTTTTATCTGTGGTCAAGAAGTTTTGGGCTTGTGTAGACGTAGCCATATACTTTAGAGTAAAATTAAACAAAAACCTACCTACTTTATTTCAGGACCTGAAATCCCCATCAAAAAAGTTGGTAATGTATATCAACTAAATAGGTGTATCTTGGAGGTGAAAAAACTAATGCATCAGATTTGTTGATTTCCAGCCAGTAGAAAAGATGGTTTAGTCCTCCCTTACTTTTTCTGGTCACCTCACCAAGATAAAGGAAGCAATTTCTTTTAAATCTGCTTAGCTATCAGCCTTCTCAAACCTGCAGGCCTATACAAGCCGTCTTGTACTGACAGATTGTAAAGGAGGAATTAAAGACACTCATATACTCTTCTTTGCCAGGCAGAGCCAAACGCTGCCCCACTAAGAGCTGGCAGCAAAGTGACATTTTAGTCTGGGGGGGTGGGAGGCTCCATCCTTGAGGAGGCCATTTAGGAGTCTGGGGCAAAGAGGTTAAAAAAAATTATGTCACGGGTGGTCCTTGATCCTGTCAAGAGGGCAGGGGACTGGACTTGATGACTTCCCAATGTCCCTTCCAGTTCCATGAGATGAGTGCGTGTATCCACCCACACCTACTTACAGTCGCGCCCCACGTGCCCAGCGCTAGCGGAGGGCGAACGGGCGCCTTGTCCGTTCGCCCGCGCGGGAGACGCGGCACTGGCTGGCCGGAGAACTCGCTGCCAGGGCGGGTGTCTCTCTTCGCCACTGCGACTAGCCCCGCAAACAGGGCGCCAAGGCAGGAGGGCCCCTCCCTGCCCAACCGCCCGTACCAGCTCTGCCGCAGCCGCCAGCCAGGGAGTGCGCAGCAGGCTCGGGGCGGTGCTATCTGCTGCACAGTTAAAGGGCCGGCTAGCTACACGTGAGGGGCGGGCAGCGCAGCGGGCCGTAGCCGCCAGCCCCTCTCCCACTTCTCACACAGCCTGCGGTAAGCGGGCTCCCGGAGAAGCGGCTCTGGCTGGTCACAGCGCCCCGCGGGGGTAGCCCGCTGTTGGCGCTACCTCAGGGCTGGCGACCCCTCCCGCCCGACGCAGGGGGACTGCTCTAGCCCCGCCCGGGCCAGGTCCCCGTTCGCGCCAAACGAGCGTATGACGTGCGCTGTGCGTGCTCCTGCCCCCGGCCGCCTTGTTTTCAAACCGAGGGGGCGTGTGTGATTGGCCGGCGCAGGGAACACGAGACTAACGGTCGCGGGAAAGCCGCGGAGTCTGAACGGCGAGAGGGGCTCGGCTGGGCAGCGCGCCGCGAGCGAGCGGGGCCGCACCGAGCTGAGCGTGTCCTGCGCCCGGAGCGGCAGAACCAAGGAGCGCCCAACGCGGCGCCTTTGGAGTGGGAGCAGCCGGCGGGGGCGGGAGACGCGTCTTCCCGCGGGTGGGGCCCGTCCACGGCGCTGGGAGCGGCCCGGAGCCCCGCTCCTACCATGAGCTTCGTGAGCCTGCAGCAGGCCGCGCCGCGGCGCTTCTCGGCCCGGCGGGCAGCTCCGATCCGGCAGAAGCTGCTGTTCCCGGCCGGCAGCAGCGACTGCGAGGAGGAGGACGAAGAGGAGGAGGAAGGGGGCAGCAGCGGCAACAGCACGGGCGAGGACTCGGCCTTCCAGGAGGCGGATTCACCGCTCTCGGCAGCCCGCACCCCGGGGCGGGGCGAGCCGCAGCCGCTGGAGGAGGAGATGGAGCCGGCGGCGTCCGAGTTGCCCGGGGAGGAGGGGGACTCGTGGGAGGAGGAGGGTTTCGGCTCGTCCCCCGTCAAGTCGCCCGGTGCCTACTTCATGGCCGGCTCGCCCTCGCCGCCGTTCAAGGACCGCCGCTGTTGCGTGGAGTCGCCGACACGTTTCGCGGCGGGCGGGTACCGGCTCCGAGGCGAGGCGCCCCGCTCCCCCCTGCCCGAGTGCCCCGGCACCCCGCCCCACAAGACCTTCCGCAAGCTGCGCCTCTTCGACACGCCGCACACGCCCAAGGTGAGGAAACGTGGGCGGGGGGGAGTGGGCGGACAGAAGGAGCCCGTGTGGGCGCTGGGACTGTGTAGCGCCGCTCCCATCGGAGGGCGGCGATGGTAGCATGTGGGTGTCCCGTGTGCCAGTGCAGCGCGTGGCGCGGCCTCGGCACAAGCTCTCGTGGCCAGCTACTTGTAGGGTTGCGTCTCGATTGGTCAAAGCACCGTACACACAAGGCCCTGTGCGATCATTGGTGTGGAGAAGGTTTGGCGCCCCTTGTCCCCCAGTTCCTTGTGGTTGTTGCAGGCTGTTGGAGAAGGGCAATGAAGGACTTGGCTTTGTGGTTCTTGTTCAGATATCTTGTGGGCGCAGGAGGTATAGTCAGTGGGCAGACCATGGGCCAGATGCTGTCAGGTGCTTTGAAGAGACCGTGCAAACATTATACTGGCTATTGGGTTGGGGAAACAAGTAATGTAGTGACTTTCTGTACGTTGACTTTAGCTTGCCTGAGAAATTTGGACCTCGTCCAAAAATAACTGACTTTCCCTGTAGTACAGTAAGGCTCCCTACATTATGTGGGCTAGAACCAGCCTATTTGCACCAGAGGAGATGCTCGTTCACTCAGAACCCTCCTTACTAGAAGAGTACTATTATTGTCAGGCAGAAGACCATAATCAGGAAATAGTCCTTATTGTAAATCTAGAAACAAGACCAGCAAGCTTAAAGTAAGTGTAATACAAATCGATGAATATGTCAAAAGCACTAACTATACTCATTAGGGAGACAAGGTGGATGAGGTAACTTCGGTTATTGGATCAACTTCTCTTGGTATGAGAGAAGCTTTGTAGCCAAGCAGAGCTCCTCCTCCGATAGGAAATCCTGGGATGTGCATGGCTACGGCCACACTACAGAATGATAATTTTGTTTCCTTTTTAGTGCACTAAGTAAACTCAAACAGAAAATGGTGCTTTCCAAACTCTTCCAGAGGCATCTGGTGCTTTAAATGAAGAACTGCACAAACTTAGGATAGCTGATGCAATTTGCAATGAGCTAAACAGTTTGTAAAAATGCCCCTTAATTCCTTTGTTCTTGGGACTAAAACAAAGTTTTCTAACTTATATTTTGACTGCTACCGCCCACTTTAGTGCAATGGTTACATAATTTGATTTGTCTGTAACCAGACACAAAAAAATGGTTGGCACCTTTTGCAAGTCCAGCCCACAAATTGTCCGTTAAGATTATATAACAGATGGATCTGGTCTGTTTAAGTACTTTTTTAATTCGTATTTTAAAGTAGATGATCACCCTCTTGATTTGACACAATTTTATTAAATATTGGACATTTCCCAGTCTCGCTTTATTTTTTTATCTTAAAATTGTAGCACAGTGAGATTTATCAACTTAGTTTGATTACTTTGTCATTATAAATGTATGTAAGCTCTTAAATGGATCCTGGCTTGCTGGATGTTGGATTTTAAAAAAGTAGATTTTGTAAAACAAGTCCTAAGAACAGTAGGTATATTTCTAGTACTACTAACCACTACCCTGAATACACATTTTTAAGTGACACTATCAGCTTTTTAGTCCTGGTTGTCTCAGTTTTAATCTAACAAATGTATTACATCATGAGCTTTTATGGATATAGTCTAGTTTTATCACATGAGTTAGAATGGAAACTTCAGAATCCAGGGTGAGTCATGCTGGATGTGTCTCATTGATAGCATGCAATGCAGAAACACAAGCCTATGTATTTTGCTGCTATACACAGAAAATGCTCACTTTACACATATTCAGGGTGCATGAAACTCACTTTAATGCAAGTTTTGCAGAACTTGACGATTATCAATATCAGAGAGGTAGCTGTGTTAGTCTGTAGCTTTGAGAACAACAAGAAGTCTTGTGGCACCTTATAGACTAACAGATATTTTGGACCATAAGCTTTTGTGGGCAAAGACCCGCTTCATCATATGCATGAGGGGGGGAGGTTCAGAGGGGTATTTAAAGAATGGGGTCCCAGAAAAAGGGAGGGCCAGAGCTGACAAGGTCTATTCAGCGAGGTGGAAATGGCCCATTATCAATAGTAGGTATCAAAAGAGGGGAAAAAGATCAGACAGACTTGTGTTTCCCTCTTTTGATACCTACTATTGATAATGGGCCATTTCCACCTCGCTGAATAGACCTTGTCAGCTCTGGCCCTCCCTTTCTGGGACCCCATTCTTTAAACACCCCTCTGAACCCTGCCCCCACAACTCATACATCTGATGAAGCGGGTCTTTGCCCAGGAAAGCTTATGCTCCAAAATGTTAGAACTTGACCATGTGTGGCTGTCAGCCTGACTAGCTTCCCACAGCTGCAGACAGGTAGTCAGTCTAAGAGAACCTTCCTGCCTTCCCAGAGCAAGGTAGTGGGAAGGCTTAGCTCACCTAGCTGCCAGCCCCTGCTGGCAGCCAGGAGGGCTAAAACCCCCTTCCCAGAATGGCGCTGCTGTCAAGGCTGACAGCAGCCCCACCCTGGGAAGGTAGGGACAAGGGTTTTAGCCCCCCTAGCTGCCCGCTACTGCAGGCAGCTAGGGGGCTAAAATCCCTGGCCTTGCGCCCTTCCCTTCCCCTCGGGGTGCCCCAGTTCAGCCCCAACCTGCGCATGGGGCTGCAGCCTCAGTCGCAGCACACAGGGCTCGGGCTCTAGCCCCCTGTCCACCACCCCTGTGTGCCCCGGCTCATCTTCACCTTCCCACCTCCCCTTGCAGCCCTAAACCACCCCAGGCTTAGCCCCCACTGTCCAAGCCCCTCCTGCCCCCAACTTACCTGAAATTTGGGATATGCAAGAGATGTGTGGAATGCAACACTTGTGTATCCCGAAGGACTACTGTATAGTCGAGATTCCATAATCTCCACTCCAAATCACCTGATTAAGAGGGTTTATGAAAGCCCATGACCTAAAAAGTTTAGTCAATAAATTGCCACGGTAATGCATGTTCTAAAAGTCACAAGCATGGCTACCCTTCTGAGACAATTTTATTCATGTTCTATGACCTTGTCTGTGTGTCTGACGCCCCTGTGTAATTATTCTGTTGTTTTGTGGGTATTTGACACAGCAGCAAAACTTGGGGGCGGGGGAGAGGCAGAGAGAGAGAATTTCTAAACTGCAAATTAGTAGAAGGAACTAGGGCTGCTGAAATATGATCAGGTTCAAAAGCATCTGTAAGCTGTTTCAGAATATGTGGGGTTTTTTTTTTTCCCCCCAAATCAGTTATTCCCCTCCCAGACTTCCAAGCCAGTTGTTCGATGCTTGAATACATGGAAATCTGAAAACATTATTTGTTTGGAAACACTACATAAGTATGTAAGTCAGTAGTGTTTTAACTTTCTGTGATGAAAATTGTCTATAAGTAATTAGAAGCAAATGGTTTTGGTTGATTATTGATAAGAAACACTTGGAAAATACTTTTAATCTGAAAATGTCTTTTTCTAAATGAAATTCTGGTCTCTAATGGTATCAGTTGAATAAAGATGTAATGTTTAGGTTGTAAAGCATGCAAGTGTGACTTAAGTGTCAATGCTTGCATATATTAAGTGCAACAGGAAACATGTCTAGTGGGGGGCATGTCATTGAATCCTGATGCTTCTAAAAATCAGAATGAGAGAGCGAGCATGGGCATGCTTAGACCACTTCTAGGGATTCCGAGTCATGACAGACTCTGAGTGAAGTTCTGGCACTCAGGCTATAACAAGTTCTCTAGTCTTTAATCTTATAACTCAAGGGTAGGCAAAATACAGCCTGTGGGCTGAATACTGTCTGGGAGACTTTCCATCTAGCCCTCTGAGCCTCCATGCCTGTTAAAAGTGCCCTCACCTTTGCTGTGCTGCCCCAGCCCCCACAAGGAGCTGGCTGCCAGTTGCAAGCACCTCTCTGAATACCTCCTTGGGTGAGGGAGGCAGTCTGTCTCCCCCAGGTACTGCCTATTCTCCTAGCAAGATCCTCCTAGCTCCCATTGGCTGGAAACTGAACAGTGGGAGCTGCAGGGCATTGCTTGCAGGCAGTGGCAGTTTGTGGAGACCTGCTGTCACTTCCTCCCTTGCCTGCCCCCAAGAGTCGTGTTAGGAGGAGAGAGTAATTTTTACTTCAGTTTCAGTAGGTGACCTTTCTTTGCTATGAAAATATCTCTTGGCTTGAAGTAAATTGTTACAATATCTGTGTATAATAAACACATTTCAGTTTCTGAATATTCTGAATATATTTTGTGTATTTCTAATTCCCATAAGTATAGATTTGAGCAGGAGCTCTGCTAATCTTCTGATGGGGCTAACTTTTTTACAGAAGATAAAATAATGAACATTTCATAGGCAAGTCATAACAAGGCTTTACTGTGCTGCTGTGTAGCTGAGCCAGTAATGTGGTGTTACTCAGCCAACATCTATGTTTACAGTGGAAGATTGACTGCTCAGGTTCATTCTTACAGGGTGCAGTTTCACGCATGCGCCAGACGACATAGTCTGGGATCAACTTCAACCTTGGAACTCCTGGTGAGCTGCAAGGATTAAGGAGGGTCAATAGGAGGAGCGCTCCTGTTGACCTGCCTTGAAAACAGTCACCAAAGTCAGTGGCTGAAAAGTCGATTTTAGGTATCAGCCATCAACTTTCCTTGTGAGTATAGACACCGCCTTAGTGTTCAGTAGTTAACAGTGCAGCATGACTGTATACTTCATGCTTCATGGTATTTCTGTTGAAAGTCATGTTAATTAATTATTTCACCCTTATGTATTTTTTCCACCAGTCTTATATCCTGGCAATTGCTATGTCAGTATGAAAGTTTAAATTCATTCCTAAATTCTAAGTACTGATGAGCCTTTTGTTTTTTGTAGAGTTTGCTTTCCAAAGCTCAAGGAATGGGCTCCAGCTCAGTTAAACTCCGGATAGGCTCCCTCTTCATGAATGTGGGGAAGTCAGAAAAGCAAGATGCTGATATGAGACGGACACCTCATGTGAACATTAATCCCTTTACTCCAAACTCGCTGTTCCTTCAGACTTCAGCTGGGCAGTGTCATAGGAGAAAGAGAACACACTGGAATGAGTAAGTAACTCAAACACTTCTTTATCAAGCTTATTTTAAAACATTTTTAGCTCTTTAAAGAGTGTTGCTAAGTTCCATGGGAAATGTCTTGTTACTTAGAATTCAACAAATGCAAAATGTACATTCTTGGTTCAATAGCAATAAGTATCTCCAATGTGAATGGCACCGAAAATTACAGTGGGCAACACAAACATATCCTATAGTGGGGTTTTTGTTATTGGTAAAATCAATTGAGATAGGCTTTGGATTTAGGAGGAGATTAACAAATGTGTCATTGGTTAGAGAGGAATTTTAGCTGGAGATGGGAAGCCAGCGGTTGAGTGACAAGCCAGATAGTAATGTTTGTTTTGGTTCTGTTAGATGGGAACTAGAGAGGGAACATGCATCTCAGTTTTTAAACTTCTAAATATAATAGGAAAAAATACATGAGAGCAAAATTTTGTACATGGGTATTATCTTAAATGATTTCACTTTCCAGACTTTGAGTTTGATATTTTACATTACATAGAAAATGGAATTCCTTATTGTCTGACTCTTGACAGTATTATATTCATTTATTGAAAATATACGTTTACTTTTAATGTAACTTTCAGCTCTTGTGGGGAGGACATGGAAGCAAGTGATGGAGAGCTTGAGGATGAAACTATCAGACCTGCCAAGGTAACACATTTATAACTTTGTGTTTAATGAGTAGTATGATTTGCAAACCTAAATCTTACTTTTTCCCTTTTTAATCATTGCAGCGGATCACAATAACAGAAAGTAATATGAAGTCACGCTATGAAACAGAGTTTCATGAATTGGAGAAGATTGGGTCTGGAGAATTTGGTTCTGTATTTAAATGCGTAAAAAGACTTGATGGCTGTATCTATGCTATAAAACGATCCAAGAAGCCCTTAGCTGGCTCAGTTGATGAGTGAGTATGTGGGTGTTTCTTAACTAAAAGCTAGATACTAAATCTTTTATTTCCTCTTTATTTTTTCATTTATCTCATGAGGTGTTCCGGTATATGAACTAAACTAATACTTTCAAGATTAATAGAAGTTTGCAGGAGTTTATCAGTTTTATAACTAAAACCTTCAAGTAGCTTTTATTTCTAACTTACCAGTCTTTCAGAAGTTACAGGGCAGTATTGTAGTTTGTGAAGTAGGACTTGGGTTCTGCTCCCAGCTCTGTGACAAACCTGTATAATCTTGAGTAAATCACTCTAGTCATCTCTAAAGTAGAATAAAATGTAGAGGGAAGTGTGCTACGCTGATGTCTGTAACCCATGTCATGATCCCTTCCTGCAATTCTTCACAGAAATGCAAAATATTAAGTATTGCTTTGTGTCCTCTTTCATCTAACCCATAAGTGTTTGGTTCCCTTTTTAAACTCTGGACCAAAAGAACGAATCTATAGTTGTATCAGGACCCTTTTCTAAAAAGGCCTTTAGGAATGTCAATGATGCTTTGAAGTGATTGCGAATTTGCAGCCCCTTCTTTGAGCCTTTCTATCCATGATAAAGGCTCTGCTCTTGAAGAGGAGCCAAATACTACCTGATCTAGAACAACAGCTTGTATTTTAGTATTTTGCCTTTGGTTAATCTTTTTATAGTATAATATAAATGAATTTATTTTTAACTTAAATATTCACTCACTGAGATCATCAGTGCAACTTCAGATACTGCCCAAAGAAATGAGTACATTCAGTAAAGATTGTTAGTATTAAGTTTATAATGGCAAAGTGAATTGTTTCTTTTCACTAGTAAAAGTTAGCTCAGTTACTTGATAACAATGCCAGTACTGACAGACGCATACCTGTTTTTTAGTCTGTGTTAATATGGCTACTGCTGTACTGATATGTGACTATATGTAGTTGGAGATACACATTTCCTAGAACTGGAAGGGACCTTGGGAGGTCATCTAGTCCAGTCCCCTGCCCTCTTGGTAGGACCAAGCACCATCCCTGATATCTGTTTGCCCCAATCCCTAAATGGCCTCAAGGATTGAACTCACAACCCTGGGTTTAGCAGGCCAATGTTCAAACCATGACATGGGGTGTATATGCATACATGCACATATATCAACTTCAAGCAGACCCAAGTTTAGACACTTTGAAATTAGTGAAAGCCTGTTATGTCATTTTAACTTTTTTCTTTTTTTTTAAATAGGCAGAATGCTTTAAGAGAGGTCTATGCACATGCAGTTTTGGGGCAGCATTCTCATGTAGTCAGATACTACTCTGCATGGGCAGAAGATGACCATATGCTTATACAGAATGAATATTGTAATGGTAAGAAAAACCTGTTACCAGTCTCCTTGCCATCAACCATAGGTCTTCTAAAGTTGTCTGTTGGACAAAGTGTATAGGTCTCTCTTGGGCATTAGTCTGGAGTGACTGGCATTGGTTTGTAAGACATGGGTTTTGGCATATGTGCCTAAACTAAAAAAAAAAAAATAAAATTGCTCTTCGCCTGTCAAAATTCCAGTAATTCAGGAGGTGAGATGCAAGCGTGGTTTGAAGCAGGGCAAGGAGGGAGCCACCTTTTGAGCTGAATAGCTCAGCCTTCATCAGGATCAGCGGCTCAGTCTAAATCACAAATTACAAGTGACTTTGATTTTCAGTGAATTGTTCACATTACCCATATCAGATAAAATATTTCACAAAGAATTAATCTCTGCCAGAGAGAAAAAATTGCAAACTTGGGGCATGCTATTTTTATAAAACACTCTTACAAAAGTTAAACTAACTTTCTGTAGTGCTTTTCATGTTAATAATACAAAGTATGTTGACTATAAAGTATTACCTATGGATAAAGATTTTTTTATATGTTCCTGTACTGAATTGTTTTGGGACTGTGAATAAATTACTTAATTTCTGTTTCCCATATTTACAGATGGGGTAGAGGATGGGGTGAAAATACCTTTATCAAGTCATATGGTGGCTCAAAAGGCGCTATGAGTGGAAAGTGTGTTAATTTAGCACTTACAAAACTAGTAGTGATAGTTCTTTATTATTATTTGGCTCCATGCCATGAGCTGACCTACTGAATTTGGAAAGGGCCAACTTGGAGAACTTCTAACTGGAAAATTCTGTGATATCTTACAAAAGTCCCTTTAGATGGGTTTAACAAAATAAAGATTAAATGATTCCATGCAAGACATTTGGGTGTTTATCCAAAAAAGGTCATGCCTAAGAACATACTCAGTTCTCTTTATCTGAACTTTAATACTGTTCCTGTTGGGGTTGTCTGACCACCACAGACTAAATCTATTACATCTTTATGGTTTAGACTGAGAGATTCATTACCTTTTTGATTTTCCTTTTGTGTATAACTTTTGCCCTGTGGCCTACATTCTAGCCCCAAGAGAGGATATTCCAAAAATTGAGGCTTTCTCCATGGTACTAACTTGGCTTTGACTTCCCAAACTCTTACGCTGTGGAAGTGTATGGTGACGTGGCCTCCAATTATTGGTTGTTTTGGAACACTTCGTCTCACATTTGGGATCCTATGAAAACTACAGCTATTGATTTTGTTCCTTTACATATATTTCAATGTAGAAGGGAAAGGAAATACACTCATCCCTTGTTTAAATGAGTACTTTACTAACAAGTACTTGCTTAAACAAGGGACACATTTACTTACCTTAGTTCACTGTATGAGTGAACTCGCCCTGGTAATACAAGGCTAGTTCCCCTCCCTGTGGCTCCAGTGTGCCCTGATCTGATGCCCTGCAGCCCCAGCCTGACACCTCCACCCCTCGTCTGGTCGGCAGCAGCTTGACCCCTGCCGCTGGCCCCACTGCCCCAACCTGCGGCAGCCTTAACTCCCATGCCAGCATGCAGACTGTCCCTGTGGCGCGCGCGCACACACACACACCCCCTCTCTTCCCCTCCCCCACCAGCCCAGTAGACCTAACCCTCTGCAGCCACACACACAAATGCCCTCTGCTGGACAACACACCCAACCTTCAGCAGCCTGAACCCAACCGACCACCAGGTTTTAACCCTCCCTCCCACTCATTGCCCCAAACTGCCCCCAGCCTCTAACCTTTTCCAACCCCCAAACCCAAGGTTCACGTACCTTTCAAAAGCAGCGCCACCTGTTGCCACTCCTTTGCCATGTTCTAGGAACCAATCAAAGACTTTTACGTGTATTTTAATGAGAATTTAGTGTTCCTCTTATGAGTTTTCGCCTATGAGCACAAAGTTGGGAACCAATTGTGCTTCTAGAGCAAGGGATGAATGTATACCATGTGGCCATTCTAGTCTTTCTAGACCACTGGCAATGCTTGGTGGACCATGAACCACGTTTTGGAAGTGTGTGCTGTACGTGAAATGTTTTTCATTTTATATAACATGTTTTGGCTTTGTTTTAGGTGGCAGTTTAGCTGATGCCATAAGTGAAAACTATAGAAATATGCGGTATTTTACTGAACCTGAGTTGAAAGATCTATTACTGCAGGTGGCTCGTGGCTTAAAATATATTCATTCAATGTCATTGGTACACATGGATATAAAACCTAGTAAGTATATAAACTATTGTTCTCAGAAGTTGTGTGTACAATTTCTATAGCTTGTTGAGTGTTGCAAGAAAAATAAGCTCAATAACTGTATTTTCTCATAGTGTTGCAATTCAGAGCAAGAGAGATCAGTTTTAGAAATGTCTTATAAAGTGGTTTGTTTATCATAGATCGTTTCTGTGGAACTACAATTGTATGAGAAATCAAATTAGGTGAAATTTAGATCTGAATATGTTTCTTTGCAGGTAATATCTTCATATCAAGAACTTCAGTTCCAAGTATGACATTAGAGGAAGGTGAAGATGATGACTGGTCTTCTGACAAAGTTATATTTAAAATAGGTAATGAAAATGCTGTAAGCTTAAATATCAGCTATGTAAATCATTTGTTTTTTGAAAAATAACTCTTCCTTTTGAACTATTCCTTGTAGGTGATCTTGGTCATGTAACTAGAATATCTAGTCCACAAGTAGAGGAAGGAGATAGCCGTTTTCTTGCAAATGAAGTTTTACAAGAGGTAACAGCATTGTTTTTATTAACCATCTGCCCTTCTTCCTCAGTTTATTTTTGCCTGAATGGTTCATTCTCCTTTTGGAATGTGAAAACACAAATACTTTGTGTCCTTTTCCAAATAAATCAGTCATTTTCAGTTTCTATTCCAGTATTGGTATTCACAGAAAGTTTAACTTTGCTTTCCTTGCAGAACTATACTCACTTGCCAAAAGCTGATATTTTTGCTCTTGCGCTAACTGTTGTGTGTGCTGCTGGTGCTGAACCACTTCCAACTAATGGAGACCAATGGCATGAAATTCGACAAGGAAAACTGCCAAGAATACCACAAGTACTTTCTCAAGAACTCTTGGAGTTATTAAAAGTAAGAATCATCATATGCAAATGACTCCTTCCTTACTCTGATACTATTAAGTAGTGATTTTTTTTAAATATATCTTTCTTCAAGGTTATGATTAGTCCAGATCCAGAGAGAAGACCTACAGCAGTGGCTCTGAGCAAGCATTCAGTGCTGCTGTCTGCTGCCAAAAAGAGTGCAGAGCAACTTCGTATAGAGCTGAATGCTGAGAAGTTCAAAAATTCACTCTTGCAAAAGTGAGTGCACAAGTTCTTTGATTATCAGATATAACTCCATGTGTAATTAAATTGAACTCTTGTTATAAAATTTCAAACTATTAAAAATAGGACATTAGAACACAGGAACTGATCATGAAAAATACTTTGCAAAATGTTTGTCACCCAACTCTTTTCAAATTACTTTTTCCATATCATAAATTTTTACTCATCACCTTGCGGATACTACTTCGTACTTTACAAAAGTAGGCTTATGTGGAAGGTACCCATTTTGAAGGACACACCTGAACCCCCTTGTCTCTAGTCTCTCCCTTAAAGAGGAGGGGCTGACATCTCCAGATTAAAAGCATGGATTTTGGCAAGCAGTTGAAGCATACTATAGAACTTCTTTCAATGTCAATGTGGCTCTGACAAAATAACTGCCTACCAGTCTACATAAATAATCTCACAGGACATACAATAATGGACCTTAAAGTAACAGTCTTGTTACTCAGCTGTGTAGCTGTGTCAGTCTGTGGCTTCACAAAACAAAGCAAGCAATTATGTAGCGCCATGAAGACTAACAATTTTATTTATTTGGTAAAGAGTTTTCATGGGGTGACTGCCCAAGCCCAGCAAGCCCTGAGGGTGAGACTGGAGGGCTTTGACCACAGGTGGGGGAGTGGTCCTGTAACAGCCAGTGCTGAAGGCTTTTTGGGCTGTGGCCCCAATCCCTAGCAAATTTTAACACCTGCCCTAGCAATCCCATTAAAACTGGATCAAGACCCACTCTGAAGGTCCAGATCCCCCATTTGAGAATTGCTGAGTTAGAGCATTTGAGTTTGTCACCCTGTCCTTGAGAGACTTTAACAGAGAGACAATTCAACGAAGGTTACAAGTAATGACTAGGGACATGTAAGTTTGATATGAAAGGTAATGGTTAAACACAGGAAATTATAAAATACAAAATAAATTGTATAGAAGAAGTAGATGGAGCACTGCAGCCAACTTACTATTGCAATACAATATGGGGACGTTCAATGAAACTGAAAGTTCTTACAATCATATAGGCTGAGAACATAGCAGAATTCTAAAGTAGTGGAGCTCTTTATATGAAAAGTGGAAAATCAGCATATACCTTTTTAGGAAGTTGGAATTCTTCATGGTAGAGTCTGCCTTTTTACTAATGGAATATGGGGGAAAATTCAAATGGTCAGATTATTCTACAGCTTCCTCCCGTGGTACGTTTTTGTTTTTTGTAACTTTGTCAAAAGCATTTGGTACTGGTCAGTGTTGTCCTGTGCAGCATTGCAGTTTCATGAAAGAAATAAACATGGAAATCTATACATGTCATAGAACCGGAAGGGAACTTGAGTAGTTATTGAGTCAGATCCTGCTGTATGTGTAGGGGACTGATCACCATCCCTGACAAATTTTTTTTTAAACTTATTTATTTAATCTAACCTGATCCAGGCCCTACGAAGGCCCCTTCAAGGACTGAACACACAACCCTGAGTTGACAAGGCCAGTGCTCTAACAACTGACCTATCCCTCTCTCCTTTAGTCTTGCACCCAACTCAAGGTAGACATGTTACGCAAATGAGATTGTATAGTGCCTATATTAGAGTATATAAGGAAAGGACTTTGGTGGCATTCTTGAGCTGTTAGTCACCTGATACCGTGGGGTGGGGCAGTCACAATATCTTTAGTAAATTTATTGCGGTTTACATGAAGTCATTCTTGCTGTATTTGATGGAAGTTCCTTGATTCTTCTCTTAAAGGGAACTGAAGAAGGCACAAATGGCAAAAGCTGCAGCAGAAGAGAGGGCACTGTTCACTGACCGAATGGCAACTAGATCTACAACACAGAATAGGACATCTCGACTTATTGGAAAGAAAATGAATCGCTCAGTTAGCCTTACTATATACTGAAATATCCATTCCAAAAACGTGAGGAGAGACTATGAAATCATAATGGATTGAAATTTTGAGGAGTTGAAGGAAGAATACAATTTCTGGTTTCTTGCCCAGTCTTCAATCAGTGTCTCTAGTTTTACAGAAGTAGCTTATGAATTTTTAATGTCAAAACACAGCTTATTAGCTGTGTTAACAATTGAGATATTGGACTCTAATATCTGGTCTATTGAAAACGTTGGATGTTAAGCCTTTAGTTACACTGTTAAATGTTACACCATTCCAGGTTTAACCACTATAGTGGTGTGCTGCTTTTTAGTGTTACTACATTGTAACAAAACACATTTTCCCTAGTAATTTTAAAAGGGCTTGACTGAAATGAGACTGTTCTTGAAACAGGGAAGGAATGCTGAGGAGACTGGTTTAAAGGCTATTCAATATACCTGATGTCAGGAAAATTTTATTGTGAATTTTACTTGTCTATTCAACTGGGAGCACTTTGTAGGCATTACTTAAACCATAGATAATAAGCCTGTGGAAGTATATGCCATGTGAAACTGCTGCTATTTTAGTTTTTGTCCCTTGCTGTAAACTGTAGCATTAAAACAATCATTGTTGTGTTAATAGGCTTTCTGTTAAAAAAAAATTATGTGAAAAATATCAATCTGCTTTTAGTGAAAGCAGCATTTTTCTTTGAAGCTAGTGCATTGTAAAATAAATGCACCAATTTTATATTTGAACTTGGTATTAGTGTAGTGCAATTGTTATGGTCTCAGCTATTAATGTTTTTGTAATTTTTAAAATAAAGTTCTCTGAATGTTGGGTTTTTCCTCTTCTCCATCCCTTCAATTTCATGTTAGTATGGCTATTACACATTTTTGTTTGGAGTACCTGTACATAATTTTGTTGTTTAGTGTAAGTATTTTGGCTGTTTTTCATTGTTCATGTACATAACTGTTTGATCTTGCTCATAGTATACTATACTAAACTGCCGTCTAGGATGCCACAAGACTGAATTGACTTATTCCAGTATAAGTTCTGAACTAGATACAATTTGGCTGTCTAATCACTTTTTCTGATATTAGTTAAAAGCTGACAGATATTGCCAAAAATTGAATTATAACTGTCAATCTCTACTCATTAACTTTGATTTAAACAATGTTCCCTATTTGTTTCACTTATTTGTGTTAGTATTTAATTGGCATATTAAAAGTCAAAGGTTGAGCTTAATACAGTGTCTAATGTTTGTTATGAAGTATACCGTGGCTGGTCTTGATGACCTGGTCTGCTTAATTGCAATGGTCCTGCCTCACTTCAGGGCATATGGAGGAATAGAACAAAGCTCTCCACAGGGGGCACCCGAGAGATGATTTGAGAAACAGCATTGCCAGCAGTGCAGACAGGATGGAGACAGAGCGAGGCTGAGGTGATGCTTACAGCTGTGAAGCTGACCTAAGCAACAACTGCTGAGGTAACTATTTATGTTTACCTCACTAGATCTTCTAGTGGGAAGCAGCTCCTGAAAAGCTAAGTGAGTGATTAGTGAGGGGGAAAATGAAAGTACATTCAAGTTATTAGGTGGGTGGGGAGGGAACGGTGAACAAGTAGTTGAATGAAAGGATGGGATTCTTTGAGACAGGTCTCAAAGGGGATAAGCAGTTTTTGGAGCGGAGAGAAGAGGATATTTTGTATGGTTAAAAATAAAAACATTTTGCATCTACTTTTTTAATTAAGCATGGGAGTAGTAAGCCTTTCTGGACTACTTTGAAACTCTTAATTTTAAGGAGTCACAGAAACTGTAAAGATCTCATGTCTACTAGGTGTTTGAGTTAAATGGTGGTTAAATATTTCTTTAATTTTTTTTTTTTTACTACAATCAGATTTCACACTGGGCAGCTAATGCTTGTGTTTAGTTATCTGCCTTTTTAAGGAAAGGAGCATCAAGAAATTTTGTCTAACACCATAAGGTGACAGGATTTTTGACCACTTTTATCATAAGAAGGCACAAACTATTCATTTAACTTGAATTTGAAAAGGACTTCAAATTAGTAAAAATCAGCATATATACAATTATCATTTTGTTTTGTATAAAGATCTCTGAAGAGGCACTGTGGTGTAGGATTTTAAAAAAGAATAGTTAGATTATATACTTCTATGCACTTACTAAAGTTCTACTTATAAAAGTGGGGTTTTTTGGCTTGTAATTAGTGATTTGTTATAAGTGATTAACCCTTAAACAATCTTAGTGTGACATAATTGTTTTTAGGGAAAAAAAAAGACAGGCACACAGTAAGCCTATCTTTACACTTCAGCATAATTTTGAAAGACAAGCATCTACACACACAAGACAGATTGAGCTTCCTACCCGCTCCTTCAAAAGAGAGACTCAAGCTTTGGAAAGAGTGTGTCCAGATGGCAACAGGTGCCTTTTTGACAGAAGGAGCCAGGAAACAGCGACCAGGGTGGTGTGGCAGACAAGCCTTTCTAGGCCCCACAGCCAGCTACTCCTTAAAGGGCCCCTCCCACACACAACTGCCCTGCATATGCTGCAGCCTGCTTTGTACCACAACACTGCAGACTGCATGGAGCAAAGCCCCTATTGCAGGGAATCCATGGATGTCTGTGCAGCTTCCTGATGGGGACAACTCCAATGACCTGGGCTACTGCTGGTCATGGTGGTCCTTGGCGTCATGTGCTGCCTCTGGCAGCCAACCCCTTATGGCCCAGTCCTGCAGGCCCTTGATACAGGTCCCCTGTGCCCTCTGGCACAACCACACCAGCACCAAGGGGATGGGCAGGGCAACTGGCTGATGATGGGCAAATGGGACAATGACCACTGGCAACAGATTGTTTGGATGGTAAAGGGGCCATTGCAGGAACTATGTCACTGGCTTGCCCCTACCCTGCATCCCTAGGACACCACCATGCAGCCCGTTCTCCAACTGGGTCTGGAAACTAGCCACCCCAGAGAGCCATCAGTTGGTTGGCCACCAGTTTGGGGTGGGCAAGGCCACTATTGAGGTCATCCTCATGGAGGTGAGGCATACTCAGGTCACACACCCACCACAGATAGGGGTAAGTCTCCCATGCCCTATCAGCACCATCTGTGGTGACACAGGGCAGTCCTTGGACACCATAATCTACCACATCAGCGAAGTACCTACCCTGTCAACATTCTGGAGCTGTGGATTCCCTGTCAGAGGATGAGAATGGTGCAGTAGGGGATCCATTCTTCATTTTCATCAGATGATCCAGTGTCACCTCTCCCTGCAGATGACGCAAGGGCGTTTCAAGAGTTATTTGGGTGAATGGCCTAGGCTTAGGAAAAAGACCTGCAGGAGGTGCTGGTGAAACAATACAGGCTTCTCCACACCTTGCAGCCTCCTCCTTCCTCCCAAATTATGATGCTCATGGACAAGGCCCTTACGGACCCCACCAATGTCGCATGGGAGACACCAGTATCTATCCCTCCCATTAACAAGAGGATGGACAAGCACTACTGTGTGGCCTCTAAGGATGCAGAGTTCTTATCTGCTCACCTGCAGCCAAATTCATTGGTGGGCAGATGCAGTCTGCAATAAGATAAAGTTCTGACGGGTGGAACAAAAGGACACGGCAAGTAAGAAGTGGGATGTTCAGGGGCACAAAGTTTATTCATCCGCCACATTGCCCTTACACAAGGCAAATTATGCAACCATGTTGGCTATGACCATCAAAATGACTCCAAATGGCAGGAGTTGGTCCCCACATTGCCTGAGCTACAGTGCCCAGCTATTGCGAATGTCATCCACCAGGGGCACACCATCGCCCTCATGGCTCTTCATTCCACAATGGACATGCTGGTCACAGCTTCCGCTACGCTCATGCTGCGCCCATCCTGGCTCCAGCCCTCAGGGGGCCTCAAGGACCTGGAACTGAAAGTGGAGGACCTCCCCTTTGACAAGTATCATTGTTTGCCAAAAAACAGATGAGATCCTTCACTCTATGAAGGACTCTCACACCATGCTATGTACCCCTGCTCCCCCAATTCAAGTGGGCTGCTACATATCCTATCAGAGCCCACAGAAGCAGTTCCAGCAGCAACCATGTTTTGAACCTTGCCAGTGGCACAGGTCCCCTCAGTGAAAGCCCAACAGGGAAGAGCACCAAAAATTCCCGGTGTCCCACCCTCAACAATCTAAACAGCAGTTTTGAGGTGTAGTTGGGAGTCTGAGAGATCTTTCGATTTCAGCCATCCACAGTATGGGCACCATCCATTCCAGCACTGTCTCTGCACCTTTCCACCACTAGGCCACTATTACCTTGGACAAATGAGTCCTAGAGCTAGTGGCCCATGGATATTCTATCCCATTTACCTCTACTCCACCTCCCTGTCCCTCTTCAGGAGCATTTTCTTGAGCAAGAGGCTCAGCACCTCCTCCATTTAGGAGCTATTGAACCAGTCCCCACGGAGTTTTGGTGCAGGGGGGTCTCCTAACTCAAAAGAAAAACAGGAGGTGGAGGCCCATCCTCAACCTCAGGAGTCTCAATAAACACATTCTTTATGGAGGGTTCAAGATGGTAACTCGCAACTGTTATTCTGGCACTGGACAGAAACAATTGGCTGTCAGCTCTCGACCTACAAAATGCCTATTTCCACATCACAATCCACTCAGCACACAGGCATTTCCTCCAGTTTAAGGTGGGGTCCCACCGTTATCAGTACGTGGTCCTCCCATTCGGGCTCTCCACTGCACCCAGGGTCTTCTCCAAGACTCAGGTGGTTGTGGCCGCCCATCTCAGTTGTCAGGGAGTCATCATCTTTCCCTATCTGGAGGATTGTCTCATAAAAGGACTGTAATTCCAGGAGACCCTTCGCATGATGTGGGTCACCAAGGACCTCCTGTTAAGTTTCGGTTTCCTCCTAAAAGTGAGAAGTCCATGCCTTCAACCCATGCAGTTGCTAGAACGCATCAGGGCCCACATAGACACCACTGCTGCCAGGCCCACTTTGCCCCTCCAGAGATTCCAAGCCCTGCATGAGCTCATCCTGGTGGCACGACTGTCCCCCACCGTCACCGTGCACGTCTGCCTCAGGATGCTGGGGCACATAGCCACTATCATATATGTGGTCAAACTGATCAGGTTTCATGCTCATGCAGTATCTTCAGTCATGGCTGGCCACGTGTTATGCTCCAGCCAGGGACCCACTATCCAAGATTGTACCACCACATGTTCTTGCCTCCCTCTAGAGGTGGAGATATCCAGACAATGATCTCACTGAGGTGCCATTCCACCAGCTACCCCACTGTCTAACACCCTTAATACAGACGCCTCCCTTATGGAATAGGAGGGGTGTGTTTGGGTTCCTGTAGGGTTCAGAGCAAATAGTCCTTCACTGTGCGAGTGCTCCACGTAAACCTCCTGTATTCACATTTGCTATCCACGTCACCGAAGGGAGCTTCCTGGTGCTGTCACTACCCATTCTACCTGGGCTGTGTCCTCCACTACTGCCTTTCTCAAAAACGTACCCCTTGAAGCCATATGCAAGGCGTCAACATGGTCTTTAGCTACATGTTTGCACAGCAGTATGCTTTCCTGTCTTCCATTGCTTCCTCCATTCAAGTGGGACAAGCAGTTCTGTTGACACGAACTGTTACTGGGCTCCAAACCCATCTTCAAAGTGCAGCTACTGCTTTATAGTCACCCAGAGTGGAGCACCCCTGGAAACACTACTTGAAGAAGAAGAGGGAGTTACTCACCTTGGGCAGTAACAATGGTTCTTTGAGATGCGTGTCCCCATGGATGCGCCACTTCCCTCCCTCCTTATCCCGCTTTGGAGTTTCCTGCGCTATTTGCCAGGGTAGAGAAGGAATGGAGGGGTCTGTTCTGCACACGTGTGCCAAATAGCACAAGGAGGCGCTACTGCACATGCATGGCGCAGGAATCCACATCAACAGAAGAATCTCTGCGTGTCGGCATGAGGACACGCAGACACCCAGAGTGAAGCGCCCATGGGGGACACATCTCGAAGAACCATCATTACTGCACAAGGTTAACAACTTACTCTTCTGATGGCTACTCCTGAGGTGTCCAATGCTTAGGTGAGTCATGCATACCACAGACGAGCGCTCACCGAAAGAGTCTTAAAGCTAGAACAAGGGGAGACCAGGTTCTTCACCTCTAGCTTATTTTACTGGAGAAAGTCCTCACACCTATATTGGTCCCCAGATTAACCCATGACAAGGGACTTCCCGGCCATGTTCTCCACAGACAGAATAAATGCCAGTTCCTCTAGAAAATTGAGGAAAATGGCCACATTTCCACCAAGCTGGGAACCATTAAAGACTCTGTCTCAGGCAAGATTGGTGCTCAGGGTGCTGAACTCTTACAAAGTGAGCACTTCTGATCCATCGGTCACCTCTGGCACTGGCTGCTCTGGTGCCTCTGTTGACAGGAACAAGGAGCTGACTAGTAGGCACAAAGCAGCCAACCCCCTTCCCAGCACAGACGTCCCCTATGCAGTACCACAACCTCAGCCACCTCTGATGGCTCCCCCTCACGCGCCAATCTTATTGTTGTGACTGCAGAACAGCTCAGACTGGCACTATTGCACCAAAGAAGCTACACACAAAAGCCTCACTCCCAACCTTTTCAAGCCGGGGACCCATTTTGCAAATTCAGGAAGTCTTGATGATGCAAGGCAAGTCAAAACTGCAGGGGAGGTTCTCCTCTGGGAAAAACACACCCCTTTCCCAGCTTAAAACTCTCTCAGCCCCAAAACATCCCCCCACCACCTGGCTTAAACCCCTCTCAGCTCCCCTGCTCCTCCCCAGGCTTAGTCCCCTCTCAGCTAGGGTTGCCAGATTTTTGGAAAAACCTATGTGGGACAGGCGGCACCACTCATGGGAGACCCAGCCAGGGCTGCCTGTCCTCTATAAGATTTCCAAAACCTGGGGTGTGGGGGCAGGTAGTATGTCCCTTTCTTTACCTCTCCTTGAAAGTGGTCTGCCTGGTGGCTATCACCTCTGCCAGAAGAGCATCTGAGCGCTGGACCCTAATGTCAGAGCCCCTGTACACACTGTTCCATAAGGACCAGGTTCAATTCTCCCCTTACCTAGCTCTCCTTCTGAAAGCGGTCTCCAGCTTTCTTACTGACCAGTACATTTTCCTTCCCTGTTTTCTATCCTAAATCTCACAGCTCCCCCACAGACCAGCAACTGCACTCTCTCGACGTGAGGTAGGTGCTTCCCTTCTACATCAAATGGACCAAATCCTAGCACAACACTGTTGTTGTGGCTGTTAATGATTATATGAAAGGGCTCCCAGTTTCATCTCGGCTTAGCTCTTCCTGGATAATGTCCTGTATACGAACACGTTAAGACCTCACCAAGGTTGCTCCACCAATTAATACGGCACATTCTATGTGAGCTCAAGCATCTTCAACTGCCTTCCTGGGCCATGTTTCGCTCCAAAAATCTGTCGAGCTGGGACTTGGGCCTCTGTACAATTTTTATGTCACACTGTGCTATTGTGCAGCAGTCCAGGCAGGAGGCAGCTTTCAGGGCTGCTGTGCTTGAGTCAGCCAAGTGTTGACCCTCCTCCTGGATTTGGATTGTGAAGCACCTAACTTGAATAGCATTGAGCAAGCATTTGAAGAAGAAAAAGGGTTCTTCTTCGAGTGATCCCCATAAGTGCTCCATATCAGGTGTTGGGCCAGTGCTGGCGCCGCAGATCAGAGATTTGCAAAGCAGTGCTGCTTGGATCGCAGGTGAAGAAGCGTGCCAGGCCTTGCGCACGCCTCTAGTCACATGCGCAATCCAGTCTGAGCCAGTGCCTCTCAATAGCTCTCTGCTGCAACCGGACTTCTCCTGCACTCCTCAGCAGCACGTGAAAAGCAGTTTTTGATCTTTGTTATTTCTTGCTCATTGTTCCTAACAAGTTCCTAACAGTAGTAGTTTTATATTTACTAGTTATAACTTAAAAACAAAAAGTTGTGTAACAAGTTCTCCAGTAGGTAGCACCGTTGTTGTTACTGCCTTGTTTGCATTTCTTAGAGCTAAGCTGTTAGAAGCTCTATTGTTCTGCTGAAATGCCTGCATCAGGTTTTAAAACGTGTGACTCTTACCGGAGGCAATGCGGGTCTCAGACAGCCACTGTGAATGTATGCGCTGTTTAGAAGAGTCCCATGTGCCTCACAAGTGCCCACATTGCTCTAAACCATGGGTGTCCAACCTTTTGGCTTGCCTGGGCCGCATTGAGTGAAGAGGAATTGTCTTGGGCTGCATATAAAATATATAATATAGTTAATGTATATAAATCACATAATAATGTTAAAAGTTTACGATCTTGTGGGGCTGCATTACTAGCTGTCCAGGGCCGCATGCGGCCTGTGGGCCGCGGGATGGACACACCTGCTCTAAACTTACAAGGAGAGTCTCAAAGAAATGAGACTGAGAATGATTCTCTTTGAAAAATCTCTCTAGCCTGATACAACTGTCTAACCAACACCTGAAATTGTGGCAGTGGGTGAGAAACACTGAGTGACCTCATTAGTCTCTCCAGACGGCTATAAGAAAAAAAGAAATGATCTCCGACTCGATCTTTGCCTGTTTCATTTGGTGACAAGCTGAGTCGTATTGAGAGCTGAGCTTCCTCATTAACTAAGAAGAACAAGCGGCCTAAGTCTAAGAAACTGGCTTCACCGGTGCCGATGCAAGAATCCCACCCAGAACCGACAGGTTCACGGAACTCATCAAGTGCCAACACGTAAAGAGCAATTGGCACCACAAATACTACCAGCACTGCACACTGTGTCCCTGGCACACTGAGCCAGTGGCACCAATGGTGTCAGCACCAAGTATGGCACTGGAGCTACCCATGCCAACTTATCCGGCACTGCATACATGGCCAATGGGGACTGACTCCTGGAGGGAACCAAAAAAAGGCACAGGGCAAGACTTGGCATCATAGCCCAACACCTCATTCACCAGTTTAGACATGTTCTCCTCACCTCATGTCTCTATGCTTTCCCATGATACCATCACTGCAACATCCAATATCTCCTCCATTGCCATTCCTGAGACAACCACCTTTCTTCGAGCAACCGCACCACACCTACAGCCATGGTTACCACAGGTCCCCTTCACCTCCTCCGTCTTCAAGGTCATCATACCTGCCTTACTCTTATCACCATCATGAATACAGGAGACTCTCCATCTCTCACTCCTCAACCCCAGATACTCGCGTATGCTGCTACCCTCACTCCAACAGGGGTCACCAGTAGCAATACCACTATCACAACAGCTCAAGAGATATTTCTCTCGCATCCAGACAAGGGTACAGACATTCAACTACCCCTCTACCACCACTGTCACTTCCATCTCTGTAGGCCCAATCCATAATTCCTGCCCTATCAGAACTGGTGGATGACCAACCAGGGGGCTTAGAGAAATGCATGGAAACTTACCAGACAGACATATCCTCCTTGTCCCTGGAGGAGGTGATTATTCTGGATGATTCTTCCCCTCCTGACAATTTAAGTCAATTTCAAGAACAATTTAAAAGAGTAGCCCAGATTCAGGACATAAAAGTCCGAGAAAAACAACACAGATTTTAAAGAACTTGACACCCCCAGCACCACCCAAGATCACCATCCTGTTAGATGATGCCAAAACAGAGGCAGCAAATAACATCTGGCAAACCCCTGCCTCCATCCCAGCCACTAACAAGAGGGATGGAATTTTTATTCAACCATCCTCAGCCTAACTCTCTGGTGGTAGAGTCATCACAGCAGAGCTCTAAGGCACCCCAACATAAATCCACCGTCTCCGGCAAGGATGCTAAAAGGCTGGACCTGTTCAGGTGAAAAGTCTATGCCTCTTCTACCCTCCTATTGTGCATGGCTAACTATGCTGTGCATTTGTCTAATCATAACTTCGATAACTATACAAAACTAATGACCCTCATGGATACTTACTAGATTCCAAGAAACCTTAAGGCAATTGTCCAAGAGGGTTCTGCAGCATCTTGAACAGGTGTACAGATAGCCTGAGATGTGGCTGACACTGCTGCGTGGTCCACAGTGACAGCAGTGGTTATGAGGCAAGTATCCTGGCTCCAGACCTCCAGGATACCTAAAGAATTACAGACCAAGGTTGAAGATCTGCCTTTTGAAGCTTCAAATACTGTGCTACATTCCAGTAAAGATTCTCAAACAACACTGAGAACTTTAGGGATGTATACTCCACCACACAAAAGAAAGAGAGATTACCCATATCAGAGAGGATACAGTTACCCATACCAGCAGCAGTCCTATCAGCAGAGGAGCTATGATCAATCCAGACAACCCCACAGGCCATCTAGAATGTGTAATCAACAACACCACAATCCACCTCCGCAAAACCCAAGGCTGCAACTTTAACTCCTCTGTCAAGGCCTGTGCTACCATCTCCATGGTCCAACGTGAACCACCAGCTCAACGTCTCTTTCATTATTGGCTACGCACCTTTTACCATCAGTTGTCCAAGATCACTAGAGACAAGTGGATACTGAAAAATAGTCTCAGTGGGCTATGCCATTCCATTCCGCACAATACCAGCCACTATTCTGACCACCCTGTCCCTTTTCAGGGACCCCTCTCACGAAACCCTGTTAAAACAAGAGGTCGACCACCTCCTTGTGATAGGAGCAGTGGAGCGAGTACCTCACAAATTCAGAGGGAAAGGCATCTATTCAGGGGGATGGAGACTCATCTTGGACCTATGGGGGTTAAACCACTACCTATGCAAACAGCACTTCAAGATGATTATTATTGCTTCCATAAGTGCTGTGCTGGATGTTGGAGATTGGTTCGCAGCCCTCGACTTGCAGGACACATACTTTCATACAACAATTCACGCGGCTCACAGACGCTTCCTCCAGTTTACAGTGGGAACAGAACACTCTCAATACAGGATACGGCCCTTCAGCCTCTCGACAGCACCCAGAGTTTTCTCGAAAACCCTTGAGATGGTGTCAGCATACCTGCATTGTCTAGATGTTTTAACACTCCTGTACCTGGACGATTGCCTTCCTAAAGGGCGCTCCCTGTCAGACACCCTCCAGATGATATCCGTCACCATGAAGACATTCCAATCTCTGGGCCTCAATGTCAATTTACAGAAATCAATGATCATGCCCACACTGAACATAGACAGAGTTCATAGGGGCTTGTTTCAATTTGATATCATTAAGAATATACTTACCTGCCCAGCACTTCCAAGAGATTCACTCCTTTATTAAGGTACTCATTTGCAGCCCTACGGTCTAGGTAATGACCTGTTTACAGATGATTGGTCACATGGCTGCCACTACATAAGTAGTTCAGAATGCCAGGCTGCACTTCTGGTACTTTACTTAAAACGTTGGCTGGCAACTGTCTATATGCCCGCGAGGCACACAAGTCACAAACGAGTATCCCCAACCACACAGGTATTGCAATCGCTGCAGTGGTGGACAAGACCCAGCAATCTGTAATCTGGGATCCCCTTTCACCAACCCCAACCTGCTGTATCCACAACCACCTATGCATCCAGTGTGGGCTGGGGTGCACATATGGGCAACATGTCAGTTCAGGGCCAATGGTCTCAATGAGAAATGACCCTTCACATAAACCTTGTGGAACTGAGAGCAGTGTTCAATGCCTGCAAGCACTTTCTGCCCTGCATTCAGGGGGCCTGGGTAAGAATATTCACTGACAATGTTACCACAATGTATTTGCATACACTTTGGATGTGTATTAGAAGTTTCTGTCTAGAACTGTCTACCAGTGCAACTTCTACTTGCAAGCAGAACTGCAACCAGGTCTCTAGTGTGTTTTAAATTCACTGTTGCTTTAATCCCTCCATGAATCTGAAACAGCAAATATCATCTCTGGGACACATCACAAAAGAACTAGAGACAAATGTGACCTTTTCACATGCACCCCAGAACAGAAATCCAAAAACCACAAGGAACTCAAAGCAAGGCATGCAGAGAAGGAGGAGGATGGGGTAGATGGAGGGGTGGGGATGCCTTATTCAGATGAGGGGGATGAGGTAAGAGCAGGGAGTCTGGGGTTGCCTGGCTTTGTGGGAGAGGAGAGGCTTGGGCTGGTGGCTGGCCCCAGCAATGAAGGGCTTGGGCAGCTTGGGATGGCAGGTGGGTGGCTGGCCCTGGCAGTATGGGGTTTGGGTGGGTGGTTGGTCCTAGCAGTGCAGGGCTCAGGCGGACAGCTCTGGCCGTGCAGGTCTTAGGCGGGCAGGCAGCTGGTGCAGGCAGCTCTGGCAGCTGGTCAGCTGGGGCTGCACCAGGCAGCCGCAAGGGGCCAAGAAAAACTATTTGTGCTTATTTTTAATTTTAAATAACATTTTTATATCATGTTTTTGTGTTTCTTTTAAATTACGCATTGAATTTTTTGTTAAAGGGGAGTTGGATGATGGTAAAGAAGAGGTGGGCCATGAGGGTTTCTCAAAAATCAAAAGGAGGCATGAAGCCAAAAAGTTTGGGAATCGCTGATATAGTAGATTGGTGCAGAGCTAGTCCACAGAAATTAAGCCTCTCTGCACTGAACAGGGAAAGATGGAAGGAAATAGTAAGGGAAGCATCAGACACCAACAGGCGTTGAGCCCATGGTTGATGATGATGATGATGATGAGGGCAAGTTAGGAACATCTAAACAAAACACAAGGCTACATGGCAATTACATATTAACAAGCTCTCAGAAGAGTACATACCAGTGCTCTCTACATATAGACAGGAGCAGGGACCAGGAAGCAATGAGCAGAACGAGGACATAGCTCACAAATGGACACATTAGGTAGCCTGCAGCAGCACCTGCTGGTCAAAGCAGTATATTGGGTTTATAGACTGGAGAGGATTTGGGCTGAGCTAGAATGAAGTTTTCCTCTAAGAGAAACACTAAGCAAAATGTTGGGCTCGAGACAGGAGCACGGCTGTAGTGTGGTGAAATGGTTCTGCCCTGCTTACAGCAGCAATTAAACTTTACTTACTACCAGGCTGGGAGACTCACTAACAGTGTCTACTGTAGGTGGGGAGTAATAGGTAACATGAGACCACACCGTTTATGTGGACTTGCATACAAACGGATGTTTTTTAGAACTAGTCCCATTGACCTGTAGCCATAGCTCAAGAGGAGAGGAAGGTCTGAGGGGCAGGAATAAACTGAAGACAAGTGGAAAGACTGTTGTGAAAGAAATCCAGGTTAGAATTTATAATCCACAGTGAAAATGGTTAGGGGACTGGAGCACATGACCTATTAGGAGAGGCTGAGCGATCTGAGCTTATTTAGTTTGTAGAAGAGAAGAGTGAGGGGTGATTTGACAGCAGCCTTTGACTTCCTGAAGGGTGGTTTTAAAGGGGATGGAGAGAGGCTGTTCTCAGTACACTACACCCTTGATATAACGGACGAATGGAGGGCAGGAGTGTCTGTTAATGCCAAAAGTCTGTTATATGCAGGAGTTTACTGTATTCACCCTAGTGTTCCCCCCTCCCCCCGGACAGCTTCCTCATACACCCCCCAAGAAAGGGCAACTCACCAGAACAGCTGGAGCCACCGTCGCCAGAGGAGTTGCAGCTGCAAGAGCCACCTGCCGCAGCTAGAGGAGCTGCCTGATGTGGCCCTTGTCGCTTGCGACTGGAGCTGCCCATGAGTTGCGCGGCTGCAGGGAGCCCTGAGCCATGTGGCTGGAGCTTTCAGAGCTCCCCGAACAGCTACAGAAGCTGCCACTGCCACATGCTCCTCCCATCGGGGCGGGGCTGTACCTGTGCGCTGTCTGCCACGTATGTGCCCCACACCTGGTGGGAGGAGTGCACGGTGGCTCCGGCAGCAGTGACTGTCTAGGCAGTGGCAGCCCCGAAGGTTTGGGTAAATTCTTTTAGTTCTTTCTTTCTTTTTTTTTTGGGGTGGTGGTGGGATTTGGGATTTTACAGGCCTCCATTAAGTGGGCTTTGCAAACAACAGGGGGTCTGGCAGCCGTCCATTGTTCCCAAATTCTGCTAAATCAGGCTCCCTAAAATCGAGGGTTTACTGTAGTGGCAGATGGCAGAACAAGGAGCAATGGTCTGAAGTTACAGAGGGAGAAGTGTAGGTTGGATATTAGGAAAAACTATTTCACCAGGAGGGTGGAGAAGCACTGGAATGTGTTGCCTAGAGAGGTGGTGAAGTCTCCATCCCTAGAGGTTTTTTCGTCCTGCCTTGACATGGTCGTGGCTGGGATGATTTAGTTGGGGTTGATCCTGCTTTAGGCAGGGGACTGGACTCAATGACCTTCTGAGGTCCCTTCCAGCCCTAGGATTCTATGATTCTGGGTGCCACATGGGGTAGAGATTCAACTCTAAGCTACCCTCCTGCATCCCTGATGTGGAGGCTAATTCAGTGTTGAGTGTAACTTAAGCCTGGTCTGCACTCAGAGGCGACCGGTGCAGGGACTGCCAGTGTGAACCGACAAAGTACCCTGCCTGCCTTGTCCTCACCCCGGCCGGCCTCTTCCCTCGGAAGTGCCATGCTGCTTTCGGTGGGAGAGGGTGAACACCCGCCGTCCTCCCCTGGACCAGGACAGCCTAGAAGCAGGGCTTGCAGGCTGTGCTGCTGCAGGGGAGGGCTGGGACTGCCTCGTGCTCATTGGAAGCAGGCAGCACTCACGTTGATCGGTGAGGTGCAGGATGTGGGGGGGGTGCATGTGGTGCCCTATGCATCCTCATGCATTGCCTATGTCTACACTTAGCACTTAAGTTGGGGGAGGGGGTGCAGCGAAATCCAAGTGGTGCTGGCTGCCCCCACTCCCCGTACTTCCCCCCAAGGCTATACCCTTTCCAGGAGTGCAGAGATGCCTCCCTTCTTGCCCAGGGGTCCAGCAATTCTGTTCCCCTCTCCCCCACCTACCCTCACTGCCCCTTATGCTCTCTGCTGGGAGCAGGAGGAAACATACTACATGTGTGTAGGTCAATGGACCCCACTAAAGAACCCGATTCAGGCATATGGCACAGCTCAAACACGCTCCAGTTACAAATAACCTCCTCATTCGAATGTATGACCGTTATAATCGTACTTTTCAAAAAGCGCTATCATTTTGTGGTGAAGCCTTCTAATAATGTACGAGGTTTCATAAAACTCTGCCACAAATTTGTGATGGGAAAGGCTGTGTCTAGTTTAACGACCATTATAGTAAAGATTTATGGATTTAGCATTTAAAAACCTATTTTATAAAAGTTAGTACTGAAATCTTATTTATTGCTGCTGTTTATTTTGAAGTTTTTGTTCGCATATATGCACCCCAAAAGTAAGTGCTAATATCTATAGTGCGTGCAAAATAACAAAACACTTCTATAAATAAGGGCAGGATAGAAGACCTGAAGAGAGAAAATTCCAGTGTTTCCAAATTCACTTCTGTCTTCTATAAAATGTGATTAGTACTAACCCAATCAGGTGCGATAGAAATTAGAGGCACAGGGGCGTGCTCACTCCTACAGTGGAGCACCTACAGTGGGACACAGTGCTAAGAACCATTGTTACTGTGCAAGGTGACTAACTGGCTCTTTTTGTTAATTTGCCTTCAGGAGACTGACAGTATGGAGGTTTTGCTTTAACCTAGACCGAAAAATCCTGCCACGATGATAAAATCAGTTTAAGGTGTGCTTGTTCTGTCTGGTCCTGGATCGTAACCAGCGCATAGAGCACTGGTCTTGAGGAAGAAAAGAAACCAAATTGGTTTCTTTAACCCAGTGGTTCTCAACCAGGAATTTGTCATCCCAAGGTCGGGGAAAGGGCCCCGGGCAACTCCCCCTCAGTGTTCCAGGAGTCGGGCCCTGGGCCCTTCCCCCTCACAGTGCTGTAGGCCCCCTCCCTACTCCACCTCCTCCCTTCCCATCCTGGCTGAGGATTACCTGGGGCAGGACATGATGGTGGTGGGTGATTGCAGCAGCAGAGGGTCACCTCCCGTCGCCCACCCACCTCCTGCACTCACCATGCAGCATAAACAGCAGTTTGATGTGCTCCGATGCACCCTCCTGGCTTGCTGGGTCCTGCTTCTCTCCGGGCGGCTGGAAGTGGAGGCTGCTTCCCACTGCCACAGACAAGTGGGGCTCAGCAGGCCCAGACGCAGTGCTGGAGTAGAGCAGGTTGCCTCTTGCACCACGTGGGGAGCAGGGTTTCTCTTAATCTTTCCCATCCATGTGTGTCATAAATGTTGTTCTTTGCGCTAAGGCATGTGTGGATGTGCAGCACCAATAGAAACACAGGCCGCTGACTGCAGATACTCTGCTAATCAGCCGGGCAGCACCAGGACCTTTCCTGGGTGGCCACCCAAATGCTCAGCTTACAGGGAACCCTGGCGGTGAGTGCAGGGGTGGGGAGGCACCTCCCTCCCCCAGCTCCCGCTGCTGCCCCCGCCTGCCCCAACTATCAGGGAATCGTCAGGAAATGCCCCAGATAATCCTCCTGTCTCCTATCCATAGGATTTCTGGGGCACCTGCTGAGGAGTCTCCGAAAGCACAAAGCCTGGGACGGCCTCCCCACCTTGTCCTACAGCTGGGATGGCTCTGATGCCTATCCTGGGGGTACACAATGGTCTTCCACAAGATACTTTAGCTCATCGAGCTATTTGCCTAGTTTTACACAACAGGCTACATAAAAAGCAAAGTCAGGGCAAAGTAAAATTTCATACAGACAATCACCTGTTCATACGTCTCTGTACGCTAGATGCTGAAATGTAAGGACAGTATTTATGTAGGGAATGTGGCAGAAGGAACGCAGTGCTGCTGAAGGCTGGGAGGAATGAGTCTCCCAGAGGTCATCTGCATGAGAATGCAAAAGGTGTGCATGTGTGATACCTTTTCAGGCAAAGCCTAATGGGTAGCAAGTGAGCCATGAGATTTGGTCTATTGTAAATATGTAGTTGTAAAATCACAATTTAAGCTGACACTTAATGTGGGAGTTGTGAGGTCTCACCAATGCTCTGGGTTGTTGTGGGGGACAGGGCAGCCGCCTTAGCTGTGTAAGACATTGATTACACAGGGCTCCCTGGTTTAAAGCATTGTGAGGGAGAAGGGAAGGGGTACTGGTTGAGCCAGCTTGCTGAGTGCCTTGGCCCGGCCTATGCCTTGGCCATATAGCTATAAGCCTGGCTTGACTAACCCTCCCCACCTGTTAAAAGATAGAGCTGGATACTAGGCTGTTTGTGTAAACCCCATACTAGAGATACCAAGAGCTGAAATCACAGAGTGGAAGCTGAAGCCACGCAGAGCTGAAATCACTGGGTTCTGCCTTAGGGCAGTCCCAAGCAGTGGGGTTAGGACTGGCAGACAACAGCAGGACCAGCGGGTGGCTGGTAGGAGCGGTGGTAGACAACGGCGGTGGCAGACGATGGCGACTGGCGGGCGGCCGGTAGGAGCGGCGGTGGACGACGGCGACTGGCAGATGGCTGGTGACAGCAAGGGGAGGCTACGGACAAGTGGACTGCTAGTATTGCCCTGGTGATGTATCTGTGGGCTTTGAGTTTGGGACTGCACCGCAGAGGGTACACCCTGTAACTGTGTGTGTGTGGAAAAGGGCCAAGAGCCCCAGCAAGAGACTGGGTTCTACTGCATATGGGGATGGTATCTGGGTAAAGGGGGTTTGTCTCTTCTGTGCTGAGATATACTGCATCTGTCGCTGTAACCTTGGGGTAGGTTACGGTCATTAAACAAGCCGTTTCTATCTCAGACTCTGTGCTTGCGAGGAGGCGGGGAGAACCGCCTTACAGGCACCCAGCACAGGGGTGAAATTGTCCCAGGCCACTGGGTGGGGGCTCGAGACGGTTGATTGTATCCTTGATAGGAAAACCCCACAAGAGTTGAACCCGGCCCTTCTGGCAGGCATCTGGCGTTAACAGAAGGGTTACATATAGGCCAAGTGATTCAGTTTATGATTACCCAATACCACAGAAGAGAACGTAAGCACATTTTCAGTAACCGTGCACTGGGAGTCTTGTATTTTTATGTCTTTTTGTAGGTAAGTAGTTTTTCCGTGAGGTGAGACTTGGTGGTGCCCGAAACAAATCAGACTCCAGAATGGTCCGCTCCAGGGAGTGCAGGTGCAGGTCTCTGCATCATAGTGGCATGGCCCTAGAGCAGCATGAGTGAGGCAGCTTGTGCTGGTCTCAGGACGTGTTTCTTCACAGGAGGGGCAGGACTGCCCCGCACACCCCAGAAGTGGTGCAGCCCTGACAGTGAGTGAGTGTGTGTGTATGTGTGGGAGGCTGTTGGAGGTGCACGTGGCCCCCTGGAAACCCCCACAAATCGCCTGTGTTTGAGAGCCGTTGTTTTAACCAGGACTTCAGTGACACTACACACTTCCTCCTTCATCCTCCATCACTGTTGTGCTTTTAGCTGTTAATTCAATCTCCTGATGGCCTTTCCCACACCCCACCACACAGCATGTGAGTTTGCCATGTGACTCAGATCAAAGAGGATTACTTACAAATTGTTGCAGCTTGCAATAGCAGCTGCAGCTGATCCGTAGGCGGCTGACTTGTGGGTTCAGCTTGGAGGGAACTACTCATGTTGCTATTTCCCCAGATCACAGATAATCTCAGCCTGCGTGTTCTCACCCTGGTATAAATAGTGGGAAAGCTCATGGTTAAGACTAAAACACTTTGAATTTTTTCTGCTTTGTGATCTTTAACTTTTCTGGTTGTATGTAGCAGAACCACGCGGTGGAGTAGTCTCTGAGAGGGAGCCGTGCATATTTATCTGATTCCTCAGTTTTAGCTCATTTTTTCCTTCAGTTCTGCTTCAGAATCTGAAGGAGTGGGTCTTTCCCATGAATGTGTGTTACCTAATAAATAATATTGTTAGTCTTTAAGGTGCTACAGGACCGTTTGCTTTGTTATGTGATGGAGTAGTTCAGGCCGAGCACTTAACATTGACAAGGGTCTCTTTGATAGCAGCTGATTGGTCAAGCTGGCTGCTCTTTTTACTCTGGCGCTGTGTCTACATGACGTAGTAACTTCGAAGTTGCCTATTTCAAAGTCCAATTTTGAAATAACAGACTTCGAAGTTGCGCATCTACACGCACCAAACCCCCAGCCCTTACTGTGAAATGGCATCCCACTACTTCGAAGGGAAGCGTCTAAACATCAGTAGCTCCTATTTCAAAATAAGAGGCCAGGAAACTACACGGGCAGGGGTCAGGTGGCCGACAAGCCCTTCTGGGCTTGCAGACAGCTGCTCCCTTAAAGGCCCGTCCCAACACTCCCCACCCAGCACGTGCTCAGGGCTGCCAGGCTGCACACAGCGGGGCAGACCCTGTGCTAGGGAACAGAGCTAGCCATGCCTCGCCAGCTGCTCCCCCAGGGGGAGCTCCTCTCTGCTGTGGCCAACCTGCTGGCCATGGTGCTTGCTGCCATCTTTCAGCATCATGGCAGGGCCGGTCGCATGGGCCCCATCCTGCAGGCTCTGGGCTGGGCCCTGCTGCCTCGCTCCTGGCCCCGGCGACTCGGTGCTGATGGACCTTTTTTACCAGCATGGAACGGTGGGAACCGCTACTGCTGGAGGACCAGGATGATGAGTGGTGGCTGAGAAACTTCCGCATGATCACGTCGACATTCCAGGAGCTCTGCCACTGGCTCACCCCAGTCCTCTGGCACCGGGACACACGAATGCAGTCTGCGGTCCCAGTGCAGAAGAGGGTGGCAATAGCACCATGGAGGCTGGTCACCCCAGACGGCCACTGGTCCATCAGCCATCGGTTTGGGGTGGGCAAGGCCACCATCGGGGCAGTTCTGCTTGTGGTAAGCCTGGCTCAGACCACAGACCCACCACTGGGAGGGAGCTACTGGGCAAGGGTGAAGGGGATGGGGGGGTCCCACCATGGAGGGGAGAAGAGAGAAGGGGGCCCTGCCAGGAAGCGGGGGAAGGGGACCACCTAGTCCGGCATTCATGGACGTGTCTTTCTTCCACCTCATGCAGGTCATCCGAGCCGTAAACAACATACTCTTCACTGTGTCATCAACGCTGGGGACCTGGACGTCGCCCTCACCAGGTTTGTGGAACTGAGATTCCTGAACTGTTTTGGCATGATGGATTGAGCCCACATCGTGATCCAGGCCCTGGAGCACAGCAGGGATGCCTGTATGAACAGGGGAAAGGGTACCACTCAGTGGTCCTCCAGGCCCTGATCGATGCAAGGGCCCACTTCGTGAATGTCTGTGTGGGGTGGTCTGGCAAGGCCCATAACTCCTGGGTGTTCTGAAATTCGTGGCTGGGACACTGGATGAAGGAGGGCACCTATGACATCCGCCCCCCCCGCCCCCGGTAGGAGCTCCTGCTGAGGGACATCATGATGCCCCCTCTATTGTGGCTGATGCTGCGTACCTGCTGCACCCATGGCTGATGTGTCCCTACATGGGATGCACCACCCCATCCCAAGAGGTTTTCAACAGCTGCCTCAACCACGCCAGGTGCACCGTTGAGTGGGTGTTTGGGCAGTTAAAGGTGGGTTTTCCCTGCCTCCCCACAAGGTTGGACATCGGCCTCCCAAACGGGCCCACAGTGGTTGTCACAGGCTGGGCTCTCCACAACACTGTGGTGAGCAGACAGGAGCCCTTCATGCAGGGCTGGGCTGTGGCCCTGGGGGGTGGGTATGAGTAGCCACCTGCTGCCCTGTGCCGCCAGGCCTGAAGGGATGGGGTGAGGCCTTTGCCAGGGCCCACACTGTCCCTCCCAGCCACCCCCCACCCAAACCATATCTCCCCCGCCCCCCCCATCCCTCACCACACACACACACACACACACTCCTGCCCCCCCATCCCCACACCACTCCTTTACCATGTACTAGGGACTTGGGATTAGGGTTTGTGGTAATAAACATGTTTTTTTCACACCAGCACAACAATGAATGAACCTCTTTACAAGGGGTAAACTATGTACAGGAGGGATGTGGGGGCAGGAGGCTAGAGTGGGGGACTGAACTTGGAGGAGGGGGGCCAGGATGGGTGTGGGCTTAATTGCCCACTGGCGTGGAGGGCTGGGAGCTGTGGGTGCATTTACCACCCTGGGTCCAGGGCCCCCTGAGGGGCCACGACTATGGGCAGGTAGGGGTGAGGTGGGGGCACTGAGGGCTTGGCCTCCCTAGGGTGTTTGGAGCGGGGGGTGGCACTGGGGCCACTGCTGGTGTGCCCACACTGGCCAAGAGCCAACGGCCCTGTTCCATGCAGATGGCTGACGACAGGTCTGCTGGGAGATGGGCCACTGGTGCGGGGGGGAGTGTGCTGTAGGGGAGGGCTGCTTCAGGGGAGAAGTTGCAGGGGGGGTTCTGCTGTGGGCCGGGCTGGCGAGTGAGTGGGAGGCTGGGTGATGTGGGTGGCCACAGCCTGGTGAGGGTTTCCAGGCTGACAGCCACCTGCACACGCACCTCCTGCTCCATTGCCAGCTCGTCCCGGAGCACGGCAGTCATCTCCCACATAACCGCTTGGCTGGGGGGGGGGGCCGCCTCCTTGTCCCCCCAGCATTGTCATCGTGCAGCCTGGCAGTGGCCCTGTGCGGATGTGGCCTGGGGTGAGGAGGCGGTTTCCCAACTGCTGCAGCTGCAGGCTGGCCTGACACAGAGCTGTAGCAGCTCCTGGACTGTGGAGACAGAAGGGGACAGGGGGATGGCTCATGAGTGCTGTGTCTTGACCCCGGGGGCCGGGGCCCCACTCCACTGGCCCCACCATGCGCCCCTGCTGGCCAATGGCTCAAGGGGCCCCATATATCCTGGGTACAGAGGGGGGGTCCCACAATGTGACAGTCAGGCTGGGTTCGGTGCCCCCCTCCTTCCATGGGTTTGTGGCCTGTGGGGCTGTTTGTGGGGATGCCATCCCCAGGATCCGTAACAAACCTACCAGCTGCTGCCTCCAGGATCTTCAGTGACACACAGCTGGAAGAGGCCCAGCTGGGTGTCCCAGGGTGGAGGGTGATGACAAGGGTCCCATCGTTGGGCCCCCTTGTCAGCATCCTCAGCCTCTGTGCCCTGGTCCCTCAGTGTGGGTCTGGTGGTGCCCATGGACCTGCCTCCTTGTGTGTGGCTGCGGGCAGGGGGTGGTGGTGTCTATGAGATGCTGTGGTGGGGCCACCTTCAGCCCTACGAGCAGGTGCAGCTCCCCATAATGGGAGCCATGGGTGGGCCATGCCCTCAAGCGGCTGGCAGCATCCCTCACAGCTCTTCACCTTGGTTTGAATGCTCTCCCGAGTCCAGGCAGGGTGCCCCACAGGTGGTGAGCCCCCTGGCCAGCCACTTGAATGCCTCCGCATTCCACTGCCAGGCCCCTGTGTGGAGCAGGACCTCTGCATCCCCCCACCGCCCCCCCCGACAGTCCAAGGAGGTCCTGCAGTTCTGCCTCAGTATAGGAGGGGCCCCTCTTCTGGCATGGCTTGACCTGCTGCTGCAAGCCCTCAGGGGACTTGTTGGTGGGCTCTGAGGGGGAGGGGAGGTCTGGATTGATGCCATTGCCAGCTGTGTGGCTCGCATCCAGCATCACAGGGTGGGGTGTGCAGCAGGGAGCTCGTGGTTCCCCTGCCTCTGCCACACTCTCAGCGCCCTCTCTGGGATTGCTGGGTAGCTGCTTCCTGATACGTGGCCAGCAGTAACCACAGAGCCCCGTCTGGGGTGGCCAGAGTGGCTCCGTGTTCCTGAGGGGTTGCCGCCATGGGGGACCTCCTATTTCAAAGTAGTGGCTGTGGAGTGTCTACACACATCCTATTTCAAAGCTTAACTTCAAAATAGGGAAATAGGGTGCAACTCCATTTCTGGGAATGGAATAAGGACTTGAATTGGGCTCCCTTATTTCAAAGTCAATTTTGAACTAACACAAAACGCGTGTAGATGCTCCGCACTCTACTTTGAAATAGCTCCTAACATTGAATTTAACTTCAAAGTTCATTGCTAATGTAGACACAGCCTGGGTGATCTGGGAGGAAAAGGGGCACATCTTATATGTATGATGCTGGTGAACTGAGGGCACAAATCTGCGTAATCTTTTTATTGACTTTTTATATACAGATGTAATAATTTAAAAAAACCCTCTCCATACAGAGAATAAAATTATCCATGATATGAACTTTTGCACACATAGGCTACATCTACACTAGCACAGTACGTCGAAGTAGCCTATTTTGACGTAAGAACATCGAAATAGGCTACTTCGACGTGTATCGTCTACATGTCCTCCAGGGCCAGTGCCATCGACATTCGATGTCGAAGTAGCGATGGAGAATGTTGAAAGGAGCCACCCCGGAAGGAAATGTGGAGCGTCCAAACACACAAGTGCTCCCTGTCGAAATAAGGGGCCAGCAAAGCCCCAAGCCGCTCCCTTAAAGGGCCCCTCCCAGACACACTTGCCCTGCACAGCACGAGATCCACAGAGCCAACAACTGGTTGCAGACCCTGTGCACACAGCATAGACCCCCAGCTGCAACAGCAGCAGCAGCCAGAATCCCTGAGCTAAGGGCTACTGCATGTGGTGACCATAGAGCCCTGCAGGGGCTGGACAGAGCATCTCTCAACCCCTCAGCTGATGGCCACCTTGGAGGACCCTGCTATTTCGACTTAGCGGGACGCGGATCGTCTATACACGCCCTACTTCGACATTGAACATCAAAGTAGGGTGCTATTTCCATCTTCAGATAGGAATAGCGATTTTGATGTCTCGCCGCCTAACGTCGATTTCAACATCGCAATAGCTCACGGCACATGTAGACGCGATGCATACTATTTTGACGTATTTTGAAGTATTTTGAAGTAGCCAGCTAGCGTAGATGCACCCATAATGAAATACAAAGAACATAAAACTCAATTCAAATCCAGAAGAGACCAAGAGAAGTAAAAAATAACAGAGGAGAAAGTCAAAAAGGACGGAAGAGGGCACCAGAAACACTCATAACTTGACTCATTAATTTTTCTGACTAAGCACTCATCTAAATAATTTTTAACGTGGGAGGACACCCCAGCCATACCTGCCAGGCAGCCATGTATGTATACTATTCTGCAAACCTTACACAGGATTTTGATTTCTGTTACTAAGAACAAATCTTTTAGTCAAACAGGGTCTATCTGGCCATAGCTTTTCTGCATGACCTTACATAACATAAGAACATAAGAATGGCCATACTGGGTCAGACCAAAGGTCCATCCAGCCCAGTAACCCATCTGCTGATAGTGGCCAATGCCAGGTGCCCCAGAGAAGGAGAACAGAAGACAATGATCAAGTGATTTATCTCCTGCCATCCATCTCCTGCCCTTGTACTGAAGGCTAGGGCACCATACTTTACACCTGGCTAATAGCCATTTATGGACCTAACCTGCAAAAATTTATCGAGCTCTTTTTTAAACCCTAATAGAGTCCTGGCCTTCACAGCCTCTTCTGGCAAGGAGTTCCACAGGTTGACTGTGCGCTGTGTGAAGAAAAATTTCCTTTTATTAGTTTTGAACCTACTACCCATCAATTTCATTTGGTGTCCCCCTAGTTCTTGTATTATGGGAAAAGGTAAATAATTTTTCTATATTCACTTTCTCCACACCATTCATGATTTTATATACCTCTATTATATCTCCCCTCAATCGCCTCTTTTCCAGACTGAAAAGTCCCAGTCTCTCTAGCCTCTCTCCATATGGGACCCGTTCCAAACCCCTAATCATCTTAGTCGCCCTTTTCTGAACCTTTTCTAATGCCAATATATCTTTTTTGAGGTGAGGAGACCACATCTGCACGCAGTACTCAAGATGTGGGCGTACCATAGTTTTATATAGGGGAAGTATGATATCTTTTGTCTTATTATCTATCCCTTTTTTAATAATTCCTAACATCCAATTTGCTTTACTAACTGCCGCTGCACACTGTGTGGATGTCTTCACAGAACTATCCACTATAACTCCAAGATCCCTTTCCTGATCTGTCATAGCTAAATTTGACCCCATCATGTTGTACGTGTCATTTGGGTTATTTTTTCCAATGTGCATTACCTTACACTTACCCACATTAAATTTCATTTGCCATTTTGCTGCCCAATCACTCAGTTTGCTGAGATCTTTTTGTAGTTCTTCACAATCCCTTTTGGTTTTGACTGTCCTGAACAACTTGGTGTCATCTGCAAACTTTGCCACCTCACTGCTTACCTCATTTTCTAGATCATTGATGAACAAGTTGAACAGGATCGGTCCCAGGACTGGCCCCTGGGGAACACCACTAGTTACCCCCCTCCATTGTGAAAATTTATTTATTCCAACCCTTTGTTTTCTGTCTTTTAACCAATTCCCGATCCATGAAAGTATCTTTCCTCCTATCCCATGACCGCCTAATTTACATAAAAGCCTGTGGTGTGGGACCATGTCAAAGGCTTTCTGGAAATCTAGGTATATTATGTCCACTGGGTGCCCCTTGTCCGCATGTTTATTAACCTCTTCAAAGAATTCTAATAGATTAGTTAGACACGACTTCCCTCTGCAGAAACCATGCTGACTTTTGCCCAACAATTCATGCTCTTCTACGTGCCTTGCAATTTTAGTCTTTACTATTGTTTCTACTAATTTGCCTGGTACTGATGTTAGACTTATCGGTCTATAATTGCCATGGTCTCCTCTAGAGCCTTTTTTAAATATTGGCGTTATATTGGCCGTCTTCCAGTCATTGGGTACCGAAGCGGATTTAAAGGTTATGTTACAAACCACTGTTAATAACTCTGCAATTTCACATTTGAGTTCTTTCAGAACCCTTGGGTGAATACCGTCTGGTCCTGGAGACTTGTTACTATTCAGCTTATCAATTAACTCCAAAACCTCCTCTAATGTCACTTTAATCTGGGAGAGTTCCTCAGATTTGTCACCTAAAAAGGCTGGCTCAGATTTAGGAACCTCTGTAACAACCTCAGCCGTGAAGACTGAAGCAAAGAAATCATTTAATCGCTCTGCAATGGCACTGTCTTCCTTGATCGCTCCTTTTATATCTTTATCGTCCAAGGGCCCCACTGCTTTTTTAGGGGGCTTCCTGCTTCTAATGTATTTAAAATACATTTTACTATCGTTTTTTGAATTTTTGGCTAGCTGTTCTTCAAAATCTTTTTTGGCTTTTCTTACTACATTATGACACTTAATTTGGGAGTGTTTGTGTTCCTTTCTATTTTCCTCACTAGGATTTGATTTCCACTTTTTAAAAGCTGCCCTTTTCTCTCTCACTGCCTTTTTAACATGGCTGTTAAGCCATGGTGGTTCTTGTTAGGTCTCTTACTGTGTTTTTTTATTTGGGGTATACATTTAAGTTGGGCCTCTAGTATGGTGTCTTTAAACAGTTTCCATGCAGCTTCCAGGGATTTTAGTTTCGTTACTCTACCTTTTAGTTTCTGTTTAACTAACTTCCTCATTTTAGTGTAATTCCCCTTTTTGAAATTAAATGCCGGAGTGTTTGACCGCTGCGGTGTTTTTCCCAACACAGGAATATTAAAAGTTATTATATTGTGGTCACTATTTCCAAGCGGTCCAGTAACAGTTACCTCTTGGACCAGATCCTGCGTTCCAGTCAGGACTAGATCGAGAATTGACTCTCCCCTTGTGGGTTCCTGTACTAGCTGCTCCAAGAAGCAGTCATTTAAGGCATCAAGAAATTCAATCTCTGAATCCCATCCTGAGGTGACATGTACCCAATCAATACGGGGATAATTGAAATCTCCTATTATTACTGTGTTTTTTATTTTGATAGCCTCTCTAATCTCCCTTAACATTTCAGCATCACTATCACTGTCCTGGTTAGATGGTCGGTAATATATTCCTAATGCCATATTCATATTAGAGGAATTAATTGTTATCCATAATGATTCCATGGAACATTTTGATTCCTTTAGGATTTTTGCTTCATTTGATTCTATATTATCCTTCACATATAGTACCACTCCACCACCTGCACGACCTGTTCTGTCTTTCCGATATAATTTATATCCCGGTATGATAGTGTCCCCCTGATTGTTCTTATTCCACCATGTTTCTGAGATGCCTATTATGTCAACTTCCTCCTTTGATATGAGGTACTCCAGTTCACCCATCTTATTAGATAGACTTCTAGCATTTGTGTAAAAGCACTTTAAAAAACTACCACTATTTATATGTCTGCCTTTCACAGACGCGTTGGATTTTTTTATATGTGATTGTTTCACATCTGATCTTGCCCATATATTATTTCCCACGTTCCCTATCTGACTAACTTCTAGGGAATCCCTATCTATGGAGCCTTGTGTAAGAGAAGTCTCCGTCCGATCCAGGTGCTCCCACGCACCAATCGGCTTTCCCCCACCTCTTAGTTTAAAAACTGCTCTACGACCTTTTAAAAGTTTAATGCCAGCAGTCTGGATCCACCTTGATTTAGGTGGAGCCCATCATTCCTGTATAGGCTCCCCCTACCCCAAAAGTGTCCCCAGTTCCTAATAAATCTAAACCCCTCTTCCCTACACCATCTTCTCATCCATGCATTGAGACTCTGAAGTTCTGCCTGTCTATCTGGCCCTGTGCGTGGGACTGGAAGCATTTCAGAGAATGCCACCATAGATGTTCTGGATTTCAGTCTCTTTCCTAGTAACCTAAATTTGGCCTCCAGAACATCTCTTCTACCCTTCCCTATGTCATTGGTACCGACATGTACCACGACCACTGGCTCCTCCCCAGCACTGCCCATAAGTCTGTCTAGATGCCTCGAGAGATCCGCAACCTTCGCACCAGGCAGGCAAGTCACCATACGATTCTCCCGGTCATCACAAACCCAACTATCTATATTTCTAATGATCGAATCCCCCACTACTAAAACCTGCTTCTTCCTAACAGCTGGCGCTCCCTCCCCCGGATAAGTATCCTCGGTGCGAGAGGATACCATAGCACTCTCTGGAAGGAGGGTCCCAACTATGGGATGGTTTCCCTGTGCTCCCATTGACTGCTCTCCTTCCCTGAGCCTTTCATCCTCTGTAACAGCATCAGGACTGTCAGATTGGAGGTGGGACAGCCCTACTATGTCCCGGAAAGTCTCATCAACAAACACCTCTGCCTTCCTTAGCTCCTCCAGTTCAGCCACCCTGGCCTCCAAAGCACGCACTCGGTCTCTGAGGGCCAGGAGCTCCTTGCATCGAGCGCGCACATATGCCACCCGCCCACAGGGTAGGTAGTCATACATATTGCACTCGACACAATAAACAGGATAGCCCCCACTCTGCTGCTGGGCTTCTGCCTCCATTTCCTACTCTAATTAGATATGAGGGTTTAATTAAATGTTTCAGATAGAGGTTGTTATAAAGGATTTAAGTTTAAGGGCAATAGAAGTCACTGGCTCCCTCCAAGCTCCCCCTCTAAACTCCCCTCTCAAAACTCCCTCCTGTTAGCACTCACCCTGTTCGCAAGCACCCGGTCACAAAGCTCCCTGGTCGCTTACTAGCGGGGTTTAGGTGCTCGGCCTCCCTGATAGCTCCTCCCTCTGCCTACAGCTCAGCCAATCAGCACACAGTGTTTCGATTCAAACCTAATCAAGACTCAGCTTCCAACTGCCCGCCTGAGCACACGGCCTTTCAAACAAACACTCAGCTCAGCACTCCAAACTCCAAACAAACAAACAAACACACACAAGCTCAGAACCCCCAAACACAAGCAGCCACTTACCCCAAGGTGCTTTAATTTGCTCCTTCCTTCTCCTCCTCCAGGAGAGCCTCTCAAAACTCCGTCCTGTTAGCATTCACCCTGTTCGCAAGCACCCGGTCGCAAAGCTCTTGATGGGGACAAATCCCACTTACTTTACCTCAGGTGCCATTTTAATAGGTTTAGAGGCAATTTGTTGGTCTATATGCTCTGGTTATGGCCATCATGGTCCAGCCCTCATTGAAGTAGGCAGGCTTTGAGGAGAGGTTATTTTGGAAGGTCCCTCTCATGATGATCATTCTGTGGAAAACAACAAGTCCCGTGGCACCTTATAAACTAAGAGATATTTAGGCACATAAACTTTCATGGGCAAAGACCCACTTCGTCAGATGCAAAGGCTCTCAAGGGCCTTTCCAGCTCTATGAGATATGTACGTATATAAGCCACAACTGAAGCTCAACCCTTTGACATTGTGGAATTATTCAGCAAGTGGACAGAGATTGCCCTGTACTCCTTTAAAACTTCCCAGGCTACCTTCTGCTCCCCAGGAAGCTATACCCAAACCTCATCCTGCAGTTCAGACTTGCAGAGAAGAAACCCAGGCATCACAGGGGTGTCCTAACCTTCCTCCTCCTCAGCAAAGCAATGCAGGCCTGGAGTGTGCAAGCAGAGCTGACAGGATAATCAGGAGACACAGAACAGTCAGTCCTGGAAGCATGACTTTCAGTGGAAGAGGGTGAGCTCTCTCATAACAAGAGACAGATGGGTGTTAACAATCTTCATCCAAGACTCCACCATCCAGTTTAATTTTTTAACTCCCTGCCTGCCCTTGCTCCCCAATTAAGGTAGTCATTGTTTTAACTGAAAGAATTAAATCAGTACAGCACCTAGTTTGGATGTAATTATGTTTGTATAAAGCTTAGTTTTCTAAATTTACGGGGGAAATGTTGCCTCTTTTAATTAATTTAATGTCATATTCATCTGAAAGTGTCTATACTCAATTGTTTCTTAATTCAAATGAAGGCTACAATGCCAGAAGCTCTTCCAGTCCTGCATGTTTCATGTTACTTCTGTCCTGGCGAAAAGAGGAAGCGGAGCTGAGGCAGCCAGTTGGAGAAGGCTGTGTATGGGTGCTAGTGGTCTGGGACTCCGCATGGTTGGAGTGTCTGAATTCTTTTTTTGATGGCAATCAGAGTAGCCAGTGCCAATAAACAAACAGTGACATTTTAAAATGTATAGTGTGTTTTCCGTTTGGGAGTTGCCTGACAAATACTTGATTTTCTTAAACAAAGAGTAATTAAGCTTCTAAAACCAAAGTAATTGTGACCTCCTATGGCTGAACTCAGCAGGGTCTGCTAGATTCTAGTCAGAACTTCCTCCTGAAATCCTGAGTCACTGTGTAAGAGACAATGAGCCAGTTTTCCCTCCCTGTTCCCCTTCCCCAGCCCATTTTTAACCACCCTGAACAATCTTGCTCAGCACAGACACAATTTTTTTAAAAAAAATCACCTCAGAACTCAGACAACACACTTCTGCCTTTCTAGGAAGATGTTGTAACTGAGTTTATTTGTGTGCACTGTCCCAACCATGGCAAAAGGTCACAGGACAGTTACCAGCATATACATAACATCATTACAGCAAATTAATTTACGGGGCAAGTCTATTGTTGTTAATTATGTTTTTTATGGCCCTTTACAGGTGTTGTCAAATGGACTTCAATTTTACATCTAAAATTTGCAAATCTAGGATTTTGGGTGCACCAACTCAGACTAGTGAGCATAAACTAAATTTGTATGAGCCAAACCTAAGTAATATATTTGCTCCAAACTGAGGTTTTAGGGGGGGCAAAGATTTAACTGCAGAAAAGGGCCCCTGCTGTTTGAAGCCCCTTTTGAAAATGTGTCATATAAAGCTTTCTGTACCACAAACTTACACTGATTGAACTACATTGTTTTATCAGACAGGTGTAAGATTGGGCCAAGACACAAAAGCCATGTCTACACTACAGTGCGCTCTCCAAAGAGCGCTCCACACTTTTGAAAGGGAGTGTCCACACCCACAGCTGCTCTTCCGAAAGAATAGGCCAGGAAACGCCATGGATGGGGTCGCATGGGTGCAAAGCCATTCTGGGACCCGCAGGCAGCCACTCCCTTAAAGGGCCCTTCTCAAACACCCCCTGCCCTGCACTCGCTCAGACCTGCAGAGCTGTCACAAGACCCACAGCGCTCCCACCTGGACAGCATGGTGCATGGAAGCCTGTCCCAGTGGACCCCAGCAGCAGCAGCTCCTTGTCGTCGAGGTGGCCATCCTCCACACCATGGTAAGCCACCATGCCACATTGCGCTCACTGCCACCATCCAACTCCTCACGTGGGCGCTCCCCCCCTCCGCCAGGGCCCTGGAGCCAGTTGGCCTGGGATCCCACAGTGCCCACCCCTAGCTCCTCAGCACCTCTGGAGCTACCTCAGCAGCTGTGACTGGTGGAAACCGCTGGTGCTGGGGACTTGGACGATGCTCAATGGCTACAGAATTTCTGAATGAGCAAGCAGATGGTCCAAGAGCTCTGTCACTGGCTTGGCCCTGCCTTGAGGCACCAGGACACCCACATGAGGCCTGCCCTACCCCTTGAAAGACAGGTAGCAATCACCATCTGGAAGCTGGCCACCCCAGACAACTACAGGTCTATGGGGCACCAGTTTGGTGTGGGCAAGGCCACCGTCAGGGCTGTCATAATGGGGGTAAGGCATGCTTGGGTCATGGAGCCGGCACAAGGAGGGGTGAGATGGATCTCGGCCAAGGGGAACCCTTGGTGGCTAGGGTGTTAGTGGAAGTGAGCAGGGGGGTAGGTGGCTGGGGGGGGACGGGGGAAAATTTGGAGGGGGGGGCCGCATCCCAGGCACGCCTCATCATGCCGTCATGAGCCCACATGCCCTCTCTCCCATGCAGGTCATGCATGCGATCAAAGCATGGGACACAGGCGTGGTTCAAAGATAAAGATTTACAGAGTTATGAAAACTGGGTTATTTACAAATGTAACAAAAAGGAACTGTAGCGGAGAGCAGGGGCAAACTATGTGCAAGAGTGGCCAAGGCCAGGGAGGGGCAATGAAAACGGTGGGGCTGGGCCTGAACCAAGATTGGAGAGGGGGGACCTCAACTTGGGGTGGGGGACTTAGCCGGTAGTGGGGAGAGGGAGACCTTAACTGGGATGGGGTGAGGTTGGGACCGTTGCTCCGCACCCCCCTGCCGGCACCTTCCCCTCTCCAGCGGCAGGTGGCCTTGGTGCATCACGTGTGCTGTGGGGTTCCCCAGCCATGTGGGCCATTCCCAGTTTATGGTCCTGCCTGCCCACACCTCTCCACGCATGCTGCTTATGGCACTGTCACCGGGTGCTGTTGCTGGATGTTGCCAGCGGCCGTTGCAGCATCATGGGAGCCACAAACACCTGTGCTGTGTCTGGCCTGGGAACGCTGGGCATGTTGGTGGTCTGCTGGAGGCTCTGGTACCCCTGCCTCACAAGTGAGTATGTGCCCTGCCATGTACTTACTGGAGGGTACCTCCACAAGGTCCGCCAATGTCTGGCTGGTCATTGCATGGCCTGACGGCCAGGCTGGGATGTTGATAACAAGGTCTCCTATACCAACATCCCACACAAAGATGGAATAAATGCTGTCCAGAACAGTATCCCTGATGATGCTACAGCACATCTGGTGGCTGAGCTCTGTAACTTTATCCTCACACACAACTATTTCAGATTTGGTGACGATATATACCTTCAAATCAGCGGCACAGCTATGGGTACCCACATGGCCCCTCAATATGCCAATATTTTCATGGCTGACCTGGAACAGCACTTCCTTAGCTCTCGTCCACTAACACCCCATCTCTACTTACGCTACATTGATGACATCTTCATCATCTGGACCCATGGGAAGGAGACTCTGGAGGAATTCCACCAGGACTTCAACAACTTTCACCCCAACATCAACCTCAGCCTGGAACAGTCCACACAGCAGATCCACTGCCTGGACACCACGGTGCTAATACACAATGGCCACATCAATAACACCCTGTACCGTAAACCCACTGACCGCTATGCCTACCTTCATGCCTCCAGCTTCCATCCCAGACACACCACACGATCCACTGTCTACAGCCAAGCACTAAGATATAACCGCATTTACTCCAACTCCTCCGACAGAGACAAACACCTACAGGATCTCTACCAAGCATTCTTGAAACTGCAATACCCACCTGAGGAAGTGAAAAAACAGATCAACAGAGCCAGACGTGTGCCATGAAGCCTCTTACTACAGGACAAGCCCAAGAGAGAAACCAACAGAACACCACTAGCCATCACCTACAGTCCTCAGCTAAAACCTCTACAGTGCATCATCAGGGATTTACAACCCATCCTGGACAATGATCCCCCATTTTCACAGGCCTTGGGAGGCAGACCAGTCCTTGCCCACAGACAACTTGCCAACCTGAAGCAAATCCTAACCAGCAACTATACACTGCCCCACAGTCACTCTAACTCAGGGACCCATCCATCCAACAAACCTCGTTGCCAGCTCTGCCCGCATATCTACACCAGCAACACCATTACAGGACCTAACCAGATCAGCCACACCATCGTGGGTTCATTCAGCTGCACATCTACCAATATAATTTATGCCATCATGTGCCAGCAATGCCCCTCTGCTATATACATTGGATAAACTGGACAGTCTCTACGTAAAAGAATAAACGCACACAAATCAGATATCAGAAATGGCAATATACAAAAACCCGTAGGAGAGCACTTCAATCTCCCAGGCCACACAGTAGCAGACTTAAAAGTAGCTATCCTACAGCAAAGAAATTTCAGGACCAGATGCCAAAGAGAAATTTCTGAGCTACAATTCATCTGCAAATTCGACGCCCTCAGCTCAGGCTTAAACAAAGACTGCGAATGGCTGTCTAAATACAAAAGCAGCTTCCCCTCCCTTGGTGTTCACACCTCCAGATCAACTGCTGGAAGTAAGCCTCACCCTTGCTGACTGAGCTAGCCTTGTTATCCCCACCCTTGCTCTGGCTTATTTATACCTGGCCCTGCAGATTTCCAAGACCAGCATCTGATAAAGTGAGTCTGTGCTTACAAAAGCTCATGCTCAAAACTTTTCTGTTAGTCGGTAGGGTGCCACAGGACCCTTCGTTGCTGTTAAAGGTCTCCCTGATCACTGGAGACCTCGGTGGCCAGCTCAGTGTCCGTCACCATGGAACAGTTTGCCAATCTGGGCCCCTCCTCAGCCAGGGGGTGCAGGTCCATGTCCAGGAGGCAATGGGGGGAAAACCTTCCCTGGGCCCCAGGAGACCATGGAGCTCCCTGTAGTAGGGGCAGGTCATGGGACCTGCCCCTAAGTGAGCAGCAGAGTCCCTGGTATGGGTGTAACTTTGCTGCAGCTCCTTTACCTTGCTGTGGACCTGGTTGGGGTTGCGTGCAGGGTGGCCTCAGGTTGCCAGCTGTTTTGAGAGGTAAACTCTGTATTTACCTCTTTGCATTGTCAGCTATGCCATTAAGGTTATTCAGTAGAATATTTGCTAATACAAAACTTGCAGCTTGGTTCCTGTTTAAATAAGTAGAACAGCTGTGCTCAGCCACATGGAAGAACTATATTAACTAGATGCTTCTAGTATCAACAGCTGGTAACAGTATTGGTAATCAAATGGTCATAATTAAATTAAACATTTGAGTTAATGTCTATTGAAAGTCATAAAGAAGTTCCCCCCCCAGAGCCCCACTGTGATCCATCCTTTTTGTGTTCAGAACCTAACCCCCAGAATCCGTGGACGTCAAGGCCTTGGATACAGTATGAAAAAGGCATTCCAAACAAACAACCCCCCAAAAATTGTTAGAATACTTTTAAAAGGCAAGTGCATCTTTATCCATGGCTCATTAACCACGTTACAAAAAGAGAGGCCTCTCTGCATCTTTAGTAAAACATCGAGCCAAACCAGTAAAACATTAAACTCTACTTTGTTTTTAAACTTTAACGAATCCACTAAAAGACAAAATTCTCTTCTCAAATTTGCAGGGTGTCTGTAGGCCAGTGGTTCCCAAACTTTCCAGTATCATGCTCCCCTTTTGATTTTTTAGAAACCCTCACACCCTGACACCTCTTCTTTACCGTCATCCAACCCCCTTTAACAAAAAATTCAATTTCTAATTTTAAATTAACACACAAACTTGATATAAAAATTTAATTTAAAAATAAAAATAAGTACAAATAGTTTTTCTTAGCCCCTCGTGGGTGCCTGGTGCAGCCCAGCTGGCCACCTGCCTGAGCCCCATGACAGCTGCCAGAGCTGCCTGCACCGGCTGCCTGCCCCTGAGACCTGTGCTGCCAGAGCCACCCATCTGAGCTGACCGAGCCTTGTGCTGCCAGGGCCAGCTGCCTGCCCAGCCACCTGCCAGCTGGCAGAGCCACAGGCCCTTAAAGTCACCACCGGAGCCCTTGGTGGCATGTGCCCTGCAGCCCTGAAAGGCGGGTGGGAGGACTAGACCCAGCCCTGCCCCTTCTGTGGACCCTGGAGTCAGTTTCTCCTCTGAGGAGCTTCAGGCAGCTTTGAGCAACAATGAAAAGAACACCGAGGAGGAGGAGGAAATGAATGCACAGCTGGCAAGTGGAAGGTCTGGTCTCCCTGATAGTCAAGACTCTCTCCTAACTCTGGAGCCAATCCCCTCCCAGGACCTATTGTTGCCAGATGTGATGGTGGGGAAGGCAGGTTCAATGTAATTGTGTTAAATTTTTACCCTGTTGGGCGCTTTCTGGGCAGCCTGGGAATGGACTGGGAATCCTCCAAGCATATCTCTAAGATGCTCTCCTGGAGGTATGCTGCAAGCCATTGTGGAAGGTTGCTGGGGAGGGCTGCCTTATTCCATCCACTTTGGTAGGACACTTTCTCATGCTACGCCAGTATTAAGTGTTCTGTCCTCACTGCAGCACACAGCACAGCAGCAAAAGGTCCAGCTCTCTGCCCGGATGTGTGCAGCAACTGCTCCCTTTCTGGCTCTGTTTATCCTCAGGAGACTGATGTCGCACATGGTTACCTAGATGAAATGGGAGACACTTCATAAGTGAGAGCCCTGACATAATCCACCACTGCTTGCTGGTCTCCACCATAAAATGTCTCCCAGTGTTCCCAGAATGCTTTGACTGGAATAGCTCATCGCAGACCCCAGACAGTATGTTCAGGATGGCAGTTGTGCCAAGCCGACTGTGCAAACCCCACCCCTCTCCACCCCAAACCTAGTGCCGCTATTTTACAAAAGCAAGAACAGTAACAAATACGTTGCTGCTGCAGGGATGGATGCTGGTGGCTGTTCTCAAACAACCTCCAGGCTGCTGTGGGAAAGGTCGGGGGGCTATTGTTTGCGGCCATGAGTCATAGATGTTTGAAAAGCAGCAGCAAAAGACCCCTCCTGCCCTTTCTGGTGTGCTTAGCATGGCTGCCTGCAAACCAAATTCTGCCTGTGTTGTACCTTACTGGCACCTCAGGCAATGTATTTACTGCTGCAAAGTGTTTCAGTTGTTGCAAGAGTTAACCTTGTATTTTCAACAATGGCAGGCTACCCTTGCGGCTTTGTTTTGTTTGCAGCTGGACTCTTCTCTGTGGGTGCATCCTCCACATCATTGCAATGACTATCCCAGATGAAGGGATGAAAAAAGCAGACCAGGGAAGACATGCTCTGCGATCTGATGCATTCCTCCAAGCCTGAAAGCCTCCAGCTCAATGCCCAGAGGCCACTCTTCGCTCTAATTTTTTCCATCAATGGGCAGAATAAATTTTGTTATGGGCACCGAGGTGTGTGTGATGCGCCAACAGAAACACATGCTGCTGGCTCTGGGCGCTCTGCTAATCAGCTAGGTGGCATCTCAATCTCTCCTGGGTGGCCATGCAAGCACCCGGGTGACAGGGAACACGGACAGAGGCTTACACTGGCGGATGCATATAGTCTTGCTCCTTTATTGCGTACATATTTCAAAAAAAGTTCTGGTTGCTATTTTTTCAAAAAGCAAATACATTTTCAGTTTGATATCTGATGCATCTTCTGTCTGTGGCGCACTGGTGCATGAAGGAAGCGGGCATGCAGATGTTATCATTTTTTCTATCTCCAGCTTCTGTATCTTCAAGTTCAATTAGATTTAAAAGAAAAAAAAGACAGACTTTCTCAAGTATCTGTCAGAAGTAAATTGAAACTGCCCTTGCGGGGGTGCTTGCTGTTTGCCAGTAGGGTCCATTCTGGATACCGCGGCAGTCCAGACTGCTACTTAGTGCATAGGGATCTCTGTGGTCATGTTGTGATCTATGTATACCTTGTTCTATAAGACTGGGAGTCAATTCCTTTGGCACAATGAGCTTTTCGACAAAAACAAAACTGCCTCCACTGTACCTAGTGGGATCTTTCCGTTGAATTAATGGGAGAAGATTCAGTATCACTCCTGCCCCAGAGGCAGTTGCAGTTCAGCCTTTGGCAAAGCAATATCAGGAGCCCCATTTGGAGTTTTTATTTCAGTTTATAAAGTGGTCATAGATCCTTTGGCGTGAAATACACTATGGCTATGTCTACACGTGCAGCCAACATTGAAATAGCTTATTTCGATGTTGCGACATCGAAATAGTCTATTTCGATGAATAACGTCTGCACGTCCTACAGGGCTGGCAACGTCGATGTTCAACTTCGACGTTGCTCAGCCCAACATCGAAATAGGCGCAGCGAGGGAACGTCTACACGTCAAAGTAGCACACATCGAAATAGGGATGCCAGGCACAGCTGCAGACAGGGTCACAGGGCGGACTCAACAGCCAGCCGCTCCCTTAAAGGGCCCCTCCCAGACACAATTGCACTAAACAACACAAGATACACAGAGCTGACAACTGGTTGCAGACCCTGTGCCTGCAGCATAGATCCCCAGCTGCCGCAGAAGCAGCCAGAAGCCCTGGGCTAAGGGCTGCTGCCCACGGTGACCATAGAGCCCCGCAGGGGCTGGAGAGAGAGCATCTCTCAACCCCCCAGCTGATGGCCGCCATGAAGGACCCAGCAATTTCGACGTTGCGGGACGCGGATCGTCTACACGGTCCCTACTTCGACGTTGAACGTCGAAGTAGGGCACTATTCCTATCTCCTCATGAGGTTAGCGACTTCGACGTCTCGCCGCCTAACGTAGAAGTTAACTTCGAAATAGCGCCCTACGCGTGTAGACACGACGGGCGCTATTTCGAAGTTGGTGCCGCTACTTCGAAGTAGCGTGCACGTGTAGACGCAGCTTATATTTCCTAAGTATCAGAGGGGTAGCCAAGTTAGTCTGTATCTTCAAAAGTAACAAGAAGACCTGTGGCACCTTATAGACTAACAAATATTTTGGAGCAGAAGCTTTCGTGGGCTAAGACCTACCTCATCAGATTTCTTGAGAATGTTCTCTGCTGCACACATTAATTTCCAGCAAAGAAAGTAGTTCATTTGTACACATTTTCCAGAGGCAAAGAGCCATTAGAGAGGGTTCTTTAAAGACAGCTGGGCATAGCCACAGTTGTTGTTTTTTTTTAAATGTAACAAATGGATAAACATAATAAACAAGCCCACTGAAATTATATAATACCATTTTCGCTTACCACTGTGAAGAAAATAAACAGAACCTCTGCTTTCTCCTTAACTCACACTTTGTTTGCCTCAGCTGTACATACCTTGGCATTATTCCAGACTCTCACTGCTTCTGAGCCTTCCTTCACATTTTCTTTGTTTGCAGTTCTGCCTATCATCCCCTTCACAACAATGTCATTGTTGCTTAGAGCTTCATTTCCACCCATGCCTTCATTGTCCCTTGCTAGGATTAGTGCAGCCTCCTTCTCTCTGGCCTCTGTAAATCCAATCTCCCCAGATGCCAGAAAGTACAGAAAGTGTTGTCTATTTCTTCTCAGGCGCATAAAAACTGGTGAACATCAAACAATGTTATTGGCTTCTTGTGTATTTCAGGATTCATGTAAAAACTGTACTTATTTTAAAACCACCACCAAATGTTCTTCAGTCCATCTCACTTGCTTTGGCTTGGACTACGCTAAAGTTGAATTGAGGTGACATAGGTGGAATTTCTCAGGAATCAGTCCACACTACAGGGTCCATTTGGTCGACTTTAAGAGCTCCCAAGGTTGACTTTTATACTCCTGCATTTCACAAGGAGTAACACCAAATTCAACCTTGTATGGTGGACCTTAGGGTCGTGCAGCTGAGCATTGTGAAATTTAATGTTCCTAACCTCCTAACGTGTCCCACAGTGCCACAGTGTGACCCTTCTTGCCACCACCTTCATCTCCACTGATCTAAAGGTGTGCAAGAAACAGCCAGGGAAAATTTGAATTTCTTTTCCTGTTTGGCCAGTGTGGCAAGCAGAGCAGACCGTACACCTCAGCAGCAACAGCAGCAGCACGTCTGGCCATGAATTCCCAGGGTTGCACACAAGCTCCAGCATGTAGATTTGCCCATGCCAATGTGTTGCCCACTGACTGGTAGCTTTCTGGCACTGCAAACTTCCACAGAGGTATTGCCACATGCTTCTGAACAGTCAGATCAGGTCCCATTTTGGTATCGCAGTGCTTCAGTGCAGAGGAAAGCAATTCTCAAAGTTCTATCAAAATGGCTTTACATGTGAAGAAATTTTGTAGCCACTGCTCATCATCCCATAACAAGAGACAGATATCTACACCAGTGACATCATTACAGGGCCTAACACCAACTATACGATCAGGGGCTCCTTTACTTGAACATCTACTAATAGAATATATGCCATCATGTGCCAGCAATGCCCCACTGCAATTTACATTGGCCAAACTGGACAGTCTCTCTGTAAAAGAATAAATGGACATAAATCAGACAGTAGGAACACTAATGTACAGAAGCCCTTGGGGGAACACTTCAATCTCCCTGGACACTCAGTGGCAGATTTAAGGGTGACAGTCCTGAAACAAAAAAATTTCAAAAATCAAATGGAGAGAGAAATCTCTGAGCTGCAATTTATTTGCAAATTTGACTCCATTAACCATGGATTAAACAGAGACTGGAAGTGGCTCACAGCTTACAAAGGCAGTTTCTCTGCTCTGGGTGCTAATATCTCCCTGTTAGACTCTGACAAAGGCTCACCTCCCCCTGACTGATCTGACTTGTTTTTTCCTCTTTTGATAAGTACTATTGATACCAGGCCCTTTCCATCTTGCTGAATAGACCTTGTCAGTTCTGGCCCTTCCTTTTACTGGAACCCCACTCTTTAAATACGCCTCTGAAACTACCCCCCCACTCATGCATCTGATGAAGTGGGTCTTTGCCCATGAAAGCTTATGCTCCAAAATATCTGTTAGTCTACAAGGTGCCACAGGACTTCTTCTTGTTCTCAAAGCTACAGACTAACACAGCTACCTCTCTGATAAAGACAGATGGGTGTTAACAATCGTCATCCAAGACTACACCATCCAGTTTAATTTTTTACTCCTTGCCTGCCCTTGCTCCCCAGTTAAGGTAGTCATTTTTTAACTGCAAGAATTAAATCAGTACAGCAGCTAGTTTGGATGTAACTATGTTTGTATAAAGCTTATTTTCCTAAATTTAAATAAACTGGGCAAATACAACTTAGATGGGGCTACAAGACATGAGAAGTCATTCTTCTGGTCTACTCTGCACTGATTAGGCCTCATTTGGAGCATTGTGTCGCATTTCAAGAAAGATGTGGAGAAATTGGAGAAGGTTCAGAGAAGTGCAACAAGAATGATTAAAGGCCTATAGAACATGAGCTATGAGGGGGTGACTGAAAGAACTGGGCTTCTTTAGTTTAGAAAACAAACGACTTAGCGGGGACATGATAGAGGTTTTCAAGTACCTAAAAAGCCGCATCTACACGTTCCGGCTACTTTGAAGTAGCTGCGCCAACTTTGAAATAGCGCCCGCCACGTCTACACGTGGCGAGCGCTATTTCGAAGTTGAAATCGACATAAGGCGGCGAGACGTCGAAGTTGCTATCCTCATGAGGAGATGGGAATAGTGCCCTACTTCAACATTGAATGTCGAAGTAGGACATGTGTAGCCGATCCGCGTCCCGCAACATCGAAATAGTGGGGTCCGCCATGGCGGCCATCAGCTTTGGGGTTGAGAGACGCTCTCTCCAGCCCCTGCGGGGCTCTATGGTCAGCGTGTGCAGCAGCCCTTAGCCCAGGGCTTCTGGCTGCTGCTGCTGCTGCAGCTGGGGATCCATGCTGCATGCACAGGGTCTGCAACCCGTTGTCGGCTCTGTGGATCTTGTGCTGTTTAGTGCAAGTGTGTCTGGGAGGGGCCCTTTAAGGGAGCAGCTTACTGTTGAGTTCTCCCTGTGACCCTGTCTGCAGCTGTTCTTGGCACCCTTATTTCGATGTGGGCCGCTTTGGTGTGTAGACACTCCCCTGCAGCGCCTACTTCGATGTAGTGCTGCCCAACGTCAACGTTGAACGTCGACGGCACCAGCCCTGGAGGACGTGTAGACGTTATTCATCGAAATAGCTTATTTCGATGTCGCTACGTTGAAATAAGCTATTTCGATGTAGCATTCACGTGTAGATGTAGCTAAAGTGTGTTACAAAGAGGAGGGAGAAAATTGTTCTCCTTGGCCTCTGAGAATAGGACAAGAAGCAGTGGGCTTAAACTGCAGCAAGGGAGGTTTAGGTTGGACATTAGGAAAATCTTCCTGTGAAGGTGATTAAACACCGGAATAAATTACCTAGGGAGGTTGTGGAATCTCCATCACGGGACTTATTGAAGAGCGGGTTAGATAGACATCTATCAGGGATGGTCTAGTCCGGGAGAGAGGGAGGGAGGGAGCAACCTTTCCAAGGCAGAGTGCCAAAATTTGATCTTTTGAGGTCTATGTATAGTCCGAGTGCCCATGACACTTTAAAAAGTCACTAATAGTCCTACTTACAACAGCTTCATTAATATATGTTAAGATTCAGAGCTTTATTGTTTAGGTCTTTAAATCTCCATCCGGCCAGCTTTTTTCAATATCTACAATGTCTGGGATTTTAACATCTCTTATCCTAGATTCTCTGGTCTGGAAACATCCATGGTCCAGCAGGACCACAGATGTTGTTGAACTAGGGAATGCCAGACACAGATGTTGCCTTGAGAGAGGCTTCACCTGCTGCTCTGATTGTCTGTAATTCCTGCCAGTCACAGCAGAGGGAGGGAGAGGGGCAGTGTCTGGGACCCTGGGAAAAATGTCTTTCAAGGGCACTCTTCTCCCACTGATGTCCCCCCTGCAGGGGCAGGGACAGCAACAATGCTGCAGGGCTAAAAGCACACACCCCCTTCAACCAGCCTGCTCCTGCCCCTTCCTTCTGTCCAGACCACCTAACCCTGCTCCTATATCCCCTCCTGCCTCTTCTGCCTTGTGCTTCTTGGTTGCCCCCTGCTCTGCCCGCCCCCCGGCTCCGCTGCCCCCAGCAAGTGCCCCTCTCCACCTCATCCTACATGAATTTTACTGCACCCCTCGTACCCCCTCCCCATAAAACTCTGCCTCACGCTCCTCTGCCCCTTGGTCTTCCTCTCGCAGCACCTCACCTGCCACGGCTCCAGGCAGGTGCACCTCTCTGCCTCGTCCAGTGTGGGTTTCACTGTCCCTCTCCTTAGAGTGGTGGTGACGCTTAGATGTTTTATTAACATCTAGTCAGGGGCTGCAAGAAAATTGGTCAGGCCACACATGGCCCCCTGGATGTGAGTTTGACATGGCTGATATAGACATGCCTTTTACCTCTTTCTACTTTCTCCTCTTTACCCTCCATTTACCACTGGTTTCCTCTGTCTCTCTCTGCCAATATCAACATTGTCAATTCAAGAGCTTGTTCTTCTAGTGGTGCCATCATGTTTTTCCATGATATGCACCGTCTCATTTCAAATGTCACTTCAGCTCATCTTCAAAGGCTGCTCATGAAATGAGCAAATGTTACATGCCCAGTAGAAATAGTGTGTGTAAAAATGTCGCACAAGGCCTTGTGGAATCATCACATTTGTTTTAAATAGCAATTTAACATAGTTGCCTCTTGGAGATACACTGAAATCTGCACGGGACACGTTGAGACAAAGAATTAGGTGCTCATCAGTTTTATTGGAGGGTCCCCCAACACAGTAACATATGCGGGAACAAGCTAGTTGGGGTAGCGTAGTGTAGGGTGGGTTCGGGTTTATTTAGTTGAAAGTCCACTGGAAATGCTAATTTCAAAACATAAACATTCCTGTGAGCCAAAACCCACAATTATGAGATTTTTCCGTTATCATTGCTAAGGCCCTGCTCCTAAAAGCACTTCTCAAGTTTGCTTAAATTTGCTGTTTGGAATAATCCTACTCACTTGCTAATAGTTACATATCTGATGCACAAAGCAAGCGTTGAGAGGAGCCAGGCTAAGGAATCCCATCTGGAACTCTGAAGAAGGGACTGGTTATTACCCATAGGGGACTACATTAGGGTGCCAGAAGCAATGGGCTTGAGGACAGGGCTGCTTTGTACAATTTTTAATTGTTGATCTCATAATGTGCTGTTTTTTGTAAGTTAGAAAGACCATTTTACGTACAGATACAGGCGTGCCCAACCGCAGCGCAACCTCTCCTAGTGCCAGGGAACAAGCCAGAGGAGCTGAAGGCTGATGGGGTGAGGGGTCAGCTTGTGACCCTTCCCCGCATTTGGGGCGATCTGGCCGGGAAACGAGGCTGTGAACCTGTCAGCCCTTCGGCCCAGAGGCCACCTGCCAGTCCCGGCACTCACCCCGGCCGGGTGCGGGGCGGGATCGTGGTCTCGCTGCGATAACCACTGACCGGACCAAGCTGCAGCCCTGGGCTTCGCGGGCGGAGCCCGCTGCCGCACGGGGCAGCGAGGTGACCCGGCCGCGGCCCCACCCCGCTGCCGGGGGAGGACGCGGCGAGCAGGGGTCGCGGTTACTGCACGCGAAAGGTCAGCGCCAGGCGCGATGCTCCGCCCGCAGCCGCCCCCGCGCTCCCTCACTTCCTACCGCCCCCAAGCGCAGCCCTCCCCCGCGCCGCCCGGCCTGGTTGGCTGGCGCGGCGGGACGGGGCGGGGCGCGGCGGGACCGGGCGAGCCGCGCCGGCAGTAGACGGCCGGCGGCGGCTGCGCGGCGGTGGGGCTGAGGCTGAGGCTGAGGCTGAGGCTGGCGGGGGCGCAGCTGGCCATGGGGGCGCTGAGAGAGGAGCTGCTGAAGGCCATCTGGCACGCCTTCACCGCGCTGGACCTGGACCGCAGCGGCAAGGTCTCCAAGTCCCAGCTCAAGGCGAGTGCGGGCGGGAGCCGGGCTCGGGGGCATCGCCTCCCCGCCCCGGGGGGCGCTAGTGCGCGGCCTTGGCGGGCTCTGGGCCTGGGCCTCTAGGCTTCGGGTCCTCCCTCCTGGCGCCCCCCGCCCCGCCGGCGGGAGAGAGGAAGGAAGCCCGGGGCTGTTGCTTCAGGGAAGCAGAACCCGCAGCCTCAGCCCCGCGCAGGGCCGGGCCTGAGGGAGGCTCAGGGGAGCCCGGGCGGGTTCTCTGGCTCCTTGGGGACGCTGCCGCCGCCTTGGCGGGGCCGGGGCCGGGGCCAGACACGGGGACGCGCTGTGGGACGCCCAAGTGGGGAGGGGCGGGAACTTGGCCGCAAACACGCCTGGGTTGCAGACACGGTGGTGCCCCGCGTGCCCCACGCCTACAGCTCGGGTGACGAACCTGGGCTGGGGGGAGTGAGCAGTTCAAGTGCTGCGCTTACTTAGTGTCCCCCCCACCCCCCCGGTAGTGGCTCATGGCTCTCTTGTGCTGTTGTCCACCCGCTGTCCCCAGGGGTCCCCCGTCGGGTTTCTGGCCCACCTTCTGCCTTGGGGTCATTGGGAGGGGAAGCAGGGGACAGGGAGTGCTGCAGCATCCCCAGGTTTTCCACCTGGTTTCTCAGCGGTTAGCCCCCCCCCACTGGCTCCACTGACCGTGTGCGCTGCTCTCCAGACAGCCCCTCCAGGGTCCCACCAGCCCTATGTCTACAGTTGGCCCCTCCAGGGTCCTGCCACCAGCCCCACTGGCTTCAGTACTCTCTGAGGTCCTGCTGCATACTGGCCCTGGAGCCCGCTACCTGTAGGGCCAGGCCACCAGCCCTGGAGGCTGCCCTGCCATTCTGGGTCCTGCTGCTGGCCTGGGGCTCTGCAGCCACATCTAACTGCGAATCAGCTATCAACTCTCCTGGACCAGATGAACTGGACACGAGTTCTGGCAATGGTGTCTGGTCTGGGAGCATTGACAGCTTAAGGTGACCCCAGCCTGGGGCAGTAAGGGGTGTGGAAAGGTTTTTTTGGGGTGGGGTAATTCAGCATCCCCGTCCTAAAAATAGTTCCTGCACCACTGGCCCCCACCGCTTCCATGTTGTTTGGGTAAGATCCAAGTATATATTGTCTGGAGTCTGTCGCTGGGCCCTTTGGGTTCTGGAAGAATCTGCATGGTGGTTGGTGAAACAGGCCTAAGAGCCTCTCACCTGAATTTAGGGGTTGTTGGTCTGGGCTTGTAGAGCAGCTGAGAAGTCTGTGAGTTTGCTTGTGTAGCTTCTGGCTGGCCAGTGGGCTGGCAGAAGTACTGTTGGGGCTGACTGGATTCACCTTAGTGAGAAGGAAATCTCAGGCTGGGGCTGTAAGCGGCCTGGATTTTAGGCAAAGGTACTCTGGATTGATTTCTCAAGCTGTGCCTAGAAACCCAGTCCCAGTCACACTGGGAGCAGCAGCCACGGTGCATCGGGACTTGCCTGGCAGCTCAGAGCAGAGAGCTACCAATAAACCTGTGATGAAGCTTGTTTGATTTATGATATGTAGGTGCATTTATATAAATCTATCAGACCAGTCATTTGCCCTGAATACCCGTTTCTGCATGGCTCTCTTGTACTAGATGCAAGGTTTCCGAGCAAGAGAATTCACCCCATCCAAGTGGAATATAGTGTCTGCCAAGGGGAGAATAAGGTTTTACAGTGTTCTCTTATTTGAACGTAGACAGGAGAGATAGTCAGGAGGCTCCAACTGTGTGATTCTTTTCTTGCTTATGCTCTGAAGCGATGTTTGTGCTTAATAGAACGTGCACTGCTTGTATAATCTCATTCTACCGTGGCCATGTTTCACAGGACTGTCTTGGCCTGGGAATAATGGGAAGAACCTGACTAATAACAAATAAGACTGTACACCCGTTGGTATTTTGTACAGTAGATCATTGTATTCGTCATCACCAGGTCAACCATAGCCTCTGTAGTCACTGGAGGAAGGTTGGACTGGTCTTTTTTCTTCTGAAGGACAGAGTGTCTGTCCTTATTACAGCAGGAAACTGAGTCATCTTAAATTAAAACACTTGCACCCCAACCTCTAAATCAAGGCTCTCCTTTTTAAAATAAATAAATAAATAAAATAAAATATTGTTTTCCTACCCCCTACCACTCCCTGCTGTGTTCTCCTTTGATTTGCAGGTCCTGTGTAGTCTAATTAGGATGCAGTAATTGTTCCCCATTACTGGAATTTACCCTGCTTTCAGGATATGAGGAAAGGTTAATGTTTAAGAGGTTTACAAAAGAAATGGTTGGTGAGCTTCAGCAGTTCCCCTTAGCTTGAGCACATTTACAGTGGCTTAAGTTAACTTTAATTCTCTGCCAGGTTACCCTGCAACCATACCAAAGATTTTCCTAAACTTTTTGGTATTTGTAATACTTCTAGAATCATTTTTTTTTAATTTATCCTGTAGATGATAGGAGCATAGCATGAATATGCTGTCGTAATTGCAAGTGACTTACACCACCATTTCTGAAAGAACTCACTCATATTCTAGTTGCCTCAAAAAGTGGCTATTTTAGTTTCAAGGCAGTACTAATACAGATATAATTCAGCATAAGAATTAATGTTTTATACAGCATAGGTCCCATTCCAAAGGGACTTTCTTTCTGCATTAGTCTTAATTGAACTGAAATAAAAAGTGGTAGAGGCAGATAAATGGGTCCTTTTTTTCCCCATCCCTGTATCATTTGGAGAGTAGTCAAGTCCATGGGGAAAAATGGGGACCCTTCAGGGCAGAGGGAGTTGCGTGAAGTGTCCCTTAACCCTTTTTTGTTATCAGTCCCTTTATAGTTCTTGAACTAACTTGTTCCTCTGTTTGTCTTTTGAAAATGCAAATATGTGTGCTACAGACTAATTCCAACAAAATTAGTTCTCTTTTGTATTTTGAAGTATTGTGCGCTGATTCATTTGACCATGTTTTTCAGTAGTTCTTCAGTTACATTGATTGCATTCTTTTGCACATCAGGAAACATAACAACTATTTACGATGCTTGTCTGGACTATTCGCGTATTATACATGTTAAATATCAAAGAGGTAGCCATGTTGGTCTGTATCTTCAAAAATAACAAAAAGTCCTGTGTGCCTTATAGATTAACAGAAGGTGCCACAGGCCTTCTTGTTGTTTTCGAAGATAGAGACTAACACGGATTTGTTAGTCTCTGAGGTGCCAAGTGTTAAATAAATATTGATCTTGTTTTGTTAATAGATTGTACAATGTCATTTCAAATAGTACTACAGCAAAATTACACTATATTTGTGGAGGCAATTACAGCTTTAGGTTGCTTTTGTGGTTTTAGTATGAGCTACGTAGAGATGTATATTATACTATTTTTAAATTTGCCCATTGGCTTCACCTTCCTGCACTCTTCAGCTTCTAATTTTTTTTTAATTAAAATGTTGTGTTTGGGTTATTTGAAAAGTACTTTCCCCAGGTGTAACGTAGACTTTTGGACAAATCTTGTAAGTGCTTTGTACTAGATTTCCATGAGCCTGCTTGCAGACGTAAACCATACACTTGATAGCATTTTTTGAGAGACTGGAACCTCAGAGATGATGCAAGCTGAAACCATTTTTATGCAATATATGAAAAAACTTCCTTGTGTTTCTTCTTAGTTTTCTCTTTATGGTTGTGGACTCATTTAGCTGTTCTGGGGTGAGCAAACTTTTTATGTCATCCGCTCTTCGTCCCTGCAATTAGCAGGCCTCCCCCCAAACCTGTCTAATGTAATGTAAACCCACGGTAATTTCAGTTACATTCATAGGGAAAAAAATATGTGGAATATAAAACTTTTTAAATCGCTATCTAAATGTGAATACACATACTTTAAAATAGTAATGTATTATAGCATTGTTAATGAAATGGATGAGCCTGAGACCCAGCAGCCAATCATGCTATGCTCCCTTCTTACAAAATTTCAGCTCCCCCGGGGCCCTGTCCCAACTTTGTGCACCCCTGTGTTTTGCTGTTCTTCCCTTTGCTGTTTGTGGCCTATATTTTCAAAAGTAGTCTTTGTATCTCATTTTTTTTGGTCCCCAGCTTGACTCCTTAACACAGTGCGATTTTTCAGAAAGTGGGGTGACCAGCACTCTCAGAAAATCTTGCCTTTTTCAGGTGTGTCAAGTTGTGTAACCAAAAAGTGAGGCCACCAGAATCGCTAATCACTTTTGAAAATAGAGGTTGGCCAGTGTGCTTATCTGCAGCGTGATACGGGGTAGAACGTTAGTTTAATATTCACATGCAGAAGATTAAGGTCCATCATCCAGGAAAAAGTAAGCAGTGTGTAGTCAGTATGACGAGGAAAGGTAAAATTAGAAGCAAGGAAGGAGTTACAGGATAACATAATAGAGAAGTAGAAAGGTGGGGATTGTGACATGGGTAGGACTTTAACACAACAATTGACTTCATGCTGTATTTTAAAGAGCCAGAAAGTAGTCATTGACTCATTATTACTAGAAATTGTTACTTTATTGTATTAAAACTGGAATGAATTAAATTATTTATATTGTTCTCCCTTGTAACTGAAAGCATTACTCCAGCCATACGTCTGTCAGAACAGATTACCCTTCTCAGCTCAAGTTCCCCAAAGATCAGCATTGTATCCTATACATAAATACTTTTTATACAGTTATTGTTTGTATTAGCATAGTGCTTATAAGCCCTCAACTTGGACCAAACTGACATTAAATGTTCTGCAGAACCAGAACAAGGATGATAGACCCTGCCTCAAAGAGCTTATTTTAGCTTGTAAATTAAGACGCAACAGATGGAGACCCAGGCTGATGGCAAAATATAAGAAAATCCTGAGATGATGTTGGTCAGCATGATAGGCGGTGGCCTTCCCAGTTTTGTATGGGTATCACAGAGGGCTTTGAAGGAAGTTAATGAGTTAGTTTTGTCAGTGTTTATGGAATGCTTCTCCCGAGGATGAGATGCAACCTGGGAGAAGGCACTTCATGGCTGTTTGGAAATTTAACAATTGGGCAGTGAAGGCTGTCCTCATGGAGGTGAGAATTGACATTCTGATAGTGAATAAAATGGAAGTCAAACAAGGCTGCATCATTGCCCCATCACTGTTCTGTATCTTCATCTCCATGATCCTTTACGTTATTAGTGGCAAGCTTCTAGTTGGTGTGAAGATTGTCCATAGAATGAATGGGAAGCTTGTCAATCTCAGGAGACTGAAGATTAAAACCAAGACTTCCACAACCTTGATCATGGAGCTCCAGTATACGGATAATAATATGATTGCTGCTCTTTCTCCTACAGCCTGTTAGACCACATTAAGTGTCTTTGCTGAAGCATACAAGAATGTCAGCCTCACGCTCAAGATCAAAAAGGCCAACATGCGCCACCAACCCTTGCTGACTGGACAATCTCATGTACCTTCTATTGAAGTCAATGGAACTGCTGGAAAATGTGGAGCACTTTCCATACCTTGGAAGTTGTCATTCTGCTGAAGTTGACATTGATGTGGAAATCTGCTTTCGTCCTCCTGTGACAAAGGGTCTTCAAGAACTGTGGTATTTATCTCAAGACAAAGCTCCTTGTGTACTGTGCAGTGGCTGTTCCAACGCTACTGTATGCATGTGAAGCCTGGACAATGTACAAGTGTCATTTGAAGGCACTTGAACGATATCATCAATGCTGCCTCAGGAGAATCCTAAATATCTCTTAGGAAGATAGGTGCATGAACACTAGCGCCCTGGGAAGGTCAAACATGACCAGCTGTAAAGCCCTTATCATTCATCAACAACTTCATTGGACTGGTCACATGGCTCAGCTGTCTGATCAGCGCCTCCCAAACCAGTTTGTTTTCTGAATCAGAGGAAGGACGGAGGAGTGTTGGGGGCCAGTGGAAGTGATATAAGGAGATGCTGAAGGTACACATGAAAGAAGTGCAGCATTGGTGTTGACACTAGGGATGACCTTGCCCAAGACCACCCCCAGTGGAGAACGGGAATCTGTGAGGTGGTGCAACAATTTGAGAGGGCCCGCCGCAGGGCTGGTGAGGAGAGGTGAGGAAGAAAAGAGTGTCAAAAGCTGCCCTGTGCCCCTCCCAACAGCTACCAACTCCTCTGATAAGACCTGCGGCTCCAGAATTGAGCTGATCAGCCATCAGTGGACTCACAAAATGGAAAGTGACAGAGGCTGTGAAATAACTTATGTTTAACGTGAAAGAGTGGGGGGAGCCAGGGGCAGGATTGAAAGAGACAAGTATGTTGTCAAAGCAATGGCAAAGTGATTTTTGCAGCTACGTTCCGATAGCATCTGAGTGGGGCAAGACTGCATTTGTCAAGAGTGGAAAATAGAATGTTGCAGTGACTGAGATACAAGACGAGGGTTTGGACAGCAGTTGGAGCTGTGTGAATAGAAAAGGCCATTTCCAGTGGGGCTGTAGCTATTTTGGGGTGGGGGTGCTGAGCTACACCCTGCTCCTTTAGATCTGTTGAGATTGGGTTGCCAATGCTTTCTGAACAGATGGACCAGAGTCCATTGCTAGAGAGGGCATCTGGTCTGGGAGACTTGGCAATCCTTGCTGGCCGCCGCTGGAGGCAGCTTCAGAGCCCTGGGCTAGCAGCAGGACTCTGGGGCTGGCGGTGCCAGTGGAAACTTCAGCAGGGCTGATGGGTGGCAGAACCTCTGGGGTGAGCAGGGCAGGCAGAGTCTGTGGCAAGGCTGGCAGGACCATGGGTGGTGGTGAACCCCATGGCAGGACCCCAAGCGGGCTACCTGGAGTCTGGGACCTGAGGCTGGAGGACCCAGCTTCAGGGAAGCCAGGTGAAAAGCTTGGGGATGCTACAACTACTCCCTTATTTCCCAGGCCTCTGACTGCATCAGAGATATTATACAGAAAGAATCTTAAAGGAGAACCTAGAGAGAGATTTGAATTGAGTGGGATGCTCAGGTTATGGGCCTGAGTAATGTCCAGGATACTGGTGTTCTCAGTGACTGAGAGCAGAGACTGGGGGTGTGAGTGTGTTGAGCTTCAGCTGATGGCTAGATACCTGTTAGGAGATGTCAGGGAGACAGGCCAAAAGTATCTTGAAATGACCTTATAAAATAAAAGGCTAGTAAATGGAATTGTACAGTTCCATAACTTCTGTGTGTTAAACTCTTTCAAGAACCACCCAATTCCACCCCTTCACAAAGATGAAACTAGTACTGAAGAAATTATCACTATCCTGAGCTGTGCGAGGTTGTTACTTTTAATGGTCCCAGTATCATTTTGGCTGAAATACTCTTTTCTATGGGGCAGTTGGTGTCTGTTGAACAAATTGTCAGAGTGTCCCTTCTCTTTATGGGAGGCAGAGCATGTTTGAAGCCCCTCTTTTGTAGTTCAGCATATGTAAGGTTTTGCAGGATCAGGCCCTTGTAGCATAGTACTGATAGAGCATAAATGACAAGTAGAGCAACTTAAAATAAAGACGTGATCCAGCAGCAACTAGCAAAGTTTCATGAAGTTTTCAGAACCTTAGCAATCCAGCTGGTGTACTGGGTTTGCAGGTTGCTCTACAGCATAGAAAGATGAATTTTTGGCACTGAGTGAGACACAGGGTCTGGCATGAAGGTGGATTGTTAATTATGATGACGACCATATTAAATGCCAGAGGAAAAAATTGCATAGCAACCATGGGGGCACTGGAAGAATGATCCTTAGTAGTGGAAAGTTTTTCTGCACAGATTAACTGAGATTCTGCAGTAAAAGGGGGTTTGCAAGACCTTAAGCTTGTACTCTATTTTTTTTTTAACTATTGATCATCAGAGTAGATTATGTGATGCTTTAGATTATAGGCATTTTTTTCTTAAAGTAAGAGCTCACTGAGTTTTTAAATTTTAGCTGCTGCTGGCTGCCTGCTATTTCAAAGAATGAAAGGCTTCAGAAGGCAGCAAGGAATTCCTCAAACTACGAAAAAAAGGAAGTGAACATGAGTCACAAATACATGTTTTTCAAAAACTGATTGAAAATGGAATCCTTTCCTAGTATCTGGTTCTCAGTTGCATCCAGGGTTTCATTCAGATGTTGGGCAGCTGTAATCCCTCAGGGGAGAGAGCAGAAAGATGTATAAAACCAGATTTAGGCAGATGCCAACTAAATGCTGCTATTTATTTATTTATTTTATTTATTTTTTTGTTCTGAATTGTTAACTTCGTAAATAAGCACTTGTTTGAATGTTCTGGTTAGGTGCCTTGCTGAAAAATTCTGATTCTTTCATAAATATGCACCAGGAGGGAAGTCTTAATGGGGCAAGAAGGGGCACTGGTCTCTTTTACTGTATTAGCAGAAGTAAGGGTGGCCTAGTGATTTGACATAATTTGTTTGGTGACAGCAGTTTTAAACTGGAGGGAAACATCTTGCTGATGAAGGCAGCAAGTTTGTGTATCTCAGTTTTTTAACATCACCCCAATTCGTAGGTGTGGTGAAAAGAGGAGAATGATGGGAAATGTTTGTTTTAAAATTTCTCATCAGTGCAATGGTTGGCTATTTTAAGAGAACCCTGGAGGATCATAGCATCTTCCTTCAGCATATGGTACAGCAGTGAAAGATAGACAGCATGAGATGTTATGTTTGGATCAAATTTTCAGTGGGACCCCATCTTGGCTTCTAAAACTGTCCTCTGTATTTATTCATATGAATTCTTGTGCATACGTCTGAGACCTGACTTTGCATGTGTGTTTGCAACTTCTGCCTGAATAGCTGAAAAATTGTGCAAAACACTGTCTGAATGCAAAATGTGGTAGATACAGTTTTATCTGCTTTGGAAAATTTGGCAGTTAATGATAACTGGTAGGCAATAGAGAACACTATCAATTTCTGGTCTATTTAAACCTCTCTTTATCACCTGGCAGGGTCACATTAAATTATATGGTTAATTTTTGTGTATCTGTGTGGAGATTCTTTTTCATGGATATGTGTACACTTTTGTAAATTAAAATGTGGTTCTGGCAGGATTTCATGATAATGCTGGTACTTCACTGGTAATTTTTGTCATTTGCCTCAAGGAGGCAAAATTTAATATCTGGTAAGGATGAAAACAGAATGACTCCCCATTGGCTGTGTTACCTTGATATGTTGTTCTTGGCTCATAACTGAAGATTTCAAACTTTAAAAAAAAAAATACACATCTCATAGAACTGGAAGGGACCTCAGGAGGTCATTGAGTCCAGTCCCCTGCCCTCTTGGCAGGGCCAAGCACCATCCCTTACAGATTTTTTTTTTTTTTTTTTTGGTGGTAATCTATTTGCTCCAGAGTCCTAAATGGCCTCCTCAAGGTTTGAACTCACAACCCTGGGTTTAGCAGGCCAATACTCAAACCACTGAACTCTTTCTGCAGCCTGTTTAGTCTGGTTTTTGCAGCAACCTCAATTGCGGCTCATTCTGTGCTAACATGAATATATTTAGCTGACTATAAGTAGCTGTAAACAAATTTGCAGACTTTCTCCTTGCCTTCCTTTGTTCTATTTTTAAATGTAATTGCCCAGTGAACAACGAGGACCCTTACATAGGTATAACTAAATTTCATTTGCTACCCTTTCTCACAACTGGATGGCTAGCTTTCTTTTATATAGACAAGATGAATTATTTTTACAATGCAAGCTATTTTTTGTTTGATTTCTCCTCTTTCTGCATGTTGGCTTTACAGCACTTTTTTTTTTTCTTCTGCAGCATGCTGGAAAGTTTACAGTTGCAATCCCTTCATGGATAAGTAAGGCCAGGTCTACACCAGGCATTAAAATTGATTGTAGATATCCAGTTCTATCTACAACAATTGCATAGCTAGAATCGACTTACCTACAATGGACTTACCTGGCGTGCCTCAAAGAGGGAGTTTAATGGGTGAAAGTGTCCTGTGGACCTCCCTTATTCCTCATGATACTGAGGTGTACTGGGGTCAACTGCCGGCCCCAGGTAGTTGGATACCGCACATCTGTACTAGGCATGCGAAATTGAACTCCAGAAGATCAAAGTGGAAGTGTTGTTAATGTGCTAGACAATATTGCCCTCCTGTGGTTTGGCAAATTCTCATTTGGCACCAGTGAGGTCCTGAGGGTGTCAGACTAGAGAAATTCAACCTGCAGCAGTTCAGCCATAGGGAGCAGTGGCATGGATGGGCTGTGTTGAGTGCCATTAGCCATGTATATCTGGCATGGGTAATCCAGCTGCCACAGCTTGTTACTTAACTACGCTAATCTGTTCTCATTCTAACAGATAAAGAAGCTGAAAAATCACACCCCTAATCTGCAGTATGGATGACTTTTGAGTGCTACTAGTTTATGGCATACAAGGAAAAATGATCTAGGTTCTATATAATCAGTACCCAGGCACAGGTTTTGGATGTAAAGCAGTGCACGCAGGGGAGTGTTTAGATATTTTTATTGCCACTTAGTTTTCATGAACTCTGTGCTTCCTTAAAACTAATGAAGCATGCAGCCCCACAGTGAAGGTCATTTCTTTACATAGGTTTGGAGGGGGCTAAAACTAATGAAGTAACACATGCAAATATATTGTTTTAAAATAAAAAAGAATTGCTTCTGAACTCTTCTGTTCCTTTTCCTCTCTTCTCCCCAGGGGCCTTCTATAACACTTGCGTCTTACCAGTTGAAACCTAGAGTAAATATAGGAAAGTGACTGACTGAAAAACAAGCAAATGAGAGAAATCCAGAATGTATACCTTTTTCTTATTTGACACGTTAACATTTTGTATACACCTAAGAGGTATATTACAATTCTTTTCATGAGTCATCAGTCATGCTGCTGACTTTTTTTATAATTAGAGGAGCTAGTTATTACTTATTTTCCCGTTAACTAATTTTCTCATAGAAACATGAATTCCGTATTTCTACAGCCCTTCCTTTACTTCCCAATATATGATGTAAAATCTTTTGTGGAGCTGTTTTTCTGTCTGTGAGGTAACAACAACCATATTGTACCTATCTTGTCTCACTAAAAGTATCACCATTTGAAGTGTTTGAATCCCTGTAGTTCAGCTAGTAGAACTGTATTTTCTTCCAGCAAAAATCCCCAGTTTACAAATCAGCCTGACATGAATGCATCACATTCTGTGCAGTCTTAGTGAATCACAGCACTGCCACTAAGGAAACTGACCTTTGACCTCATTCAGTTATTTCTGTTTTTAGGTCCTTTCTCACAATCTGTGCACAGTACTAAACGTTCCACATGATCCTGTGGCCTTGGAAGAGCATTTTCGAGATGATGATGAAGGACCAGTTTCCAATCAAGGTTACATGCCTTATTTAAACAAATTCATCTTGGAAAAGGTAAGTTTTTAGTTCTTGTGTTCTCTTTTCAAGTAAACAGTCTTAGGCTTAGCTGATGTCACAAACTTAACTTTTCTACTGCAATGATAAATTCCTACACTGGGTGGAGGGAAAAAAGGGCCAGACAGGGGAAAGGGAATTGAAGAGATGCTGGCCCTGATTCTGTACATTGAGATATAGTGGAGAAATGCTCTGTGTAGGGACGCATGCCTTAAAATTGCAAGATGTGGTATTAAGGTTTGTTGTGTTTTATCCCCTTCCCACTGTTTCCTGTTACGTTAAGCCACACTTATAAAGAGATGTGTTCATATACATTAAAATTTTAGAGCTGTGTATTGACCCGTATTATACAACAGTGAGGTGTAGACTCATTTGCGGCCAGAAAGGGTAGAAATCCCTTATATCAAGAGAGGGTATTTTAGTTTGAAATCCCACAAAAGTAGCATTATAGTGGGATTCAGTAGGTGGTTCTGTTCATTTTAAAAGTTCTTTCTCTCAGTGCACAAGCATTGTTTAGTCTTTGAAGGAATCCTAGTTTTGTGGGGGGTTTTTTTGGGGTGGGGTGGGGGAGGGAACTATGGAAGGCATCAAAGTTTTGCTGTCCATGTTTATTTAACTAGAGACAGGTCTTGAGGCGGTGGTGCCCTCTGGGAATTGGCATTAGTATTTTGCCTGCAATTTCTAAAGAGGGAGTTGTCTGTGTGCTGTTTGTGACCACGTCTGTTCAAGACATAGTGCGTGAAACAGTAAAACAAACACCAAAACTCTTCCCTGTTTCTACATCATTGATTTCTCCTCCAGTATGAAGCTAACCTGCAGGCCCCAGGCTTTGCTATTGCTCTGCAGGGGGGAGATAATGCAGTTAATGGCCCCCATTTTATAGCATTAATGATTTCTTCCTCATGGAGTCCTGTACCAAGGAATAGCTGGAAAGTTTTGTGCTGCTTCATGCACCAACTTAAAAATATCATATCCATTTAATACTGTCAGGTACTGTTGTGGTATTGGCACCAGTGAAATCTAATTTAGCTGAGGCGTCATTAGGAGGGCTGGAAACTCCCAGAAGTAGGAGAGCTGCTGGCTCCCAAATGGTGGTCCCGCTCCCAGTTACACCCCACCTTCCTTCCTTTGGTTGACCCTATGCCCATTCCATCACTTCCCCTGAGTTCATGCCCCCCACTGGCTGTTTGTCACCTCCTTTCCCCCATTCCTCCTCCCTTCCTCTGGGGAAGGTAAAAAATGGGAAGGTATAGCCTTAAACCTGATGAGGCCATGGTCCCCTGGCTCTTCTCTTCCTGTGCCCCGGAGCTTCGTTCTTTTCTTTAGTTTAACCCATGGTTTCCCAAACTGGGGGCATGCAAGAAATTCCAGGGTGGGTGCAAGGCAACCCAGCCCCTGCCCCCCAGTCATTCCCCCAGCCTGAAGAAAAAGCTGGCCTTTGCTTCTGGCTCTTAGCCCCTGCCACTTCACGTGAGTGACCCGGTGCAGCCGCTGTAAAAGCCAGGCAGCCAGCAAAGGCACATGTGGAGCTAGCTGCCTCCTGCACAGGGGTGTGAGTGGGTTGAGGGGAGGAGAAGGACAGGGTTAGAGGAGGGGCTGGTGGTGCCTGGCTTTGGGGGAGGGAAGAGGCTCAGGCATCTGGGGTGGCTGGCCCATGGTAAAAAAAGAGGTGAGCAGGGGCGTGAGGGCTTCTCAGAAATCAAAAAGGGGCCTGATGCCAAAAAGGTGGGGAGCCCCTGGTTTAACCAGTCAGCCCCTTCTATCTCTCTAGACTTGGGCTCTCGTACAAATTTTACACTCTTCCCTCCTCATCCTCCTCCTCCTTTTAGTATGTGGTAGGCTTTTGGTGTAGTGCCAGTTGAAACACATCAAGGTGCATGATGATGCCGACAGCCCCAGTCACTCTTTAGGCTATACAGCAGACCCTCGCTTTGCATGGATTTGACTTATGCATGTTCATATTAACACAAGTCAAGTCTGAGGGGGACCCTGTTTTCCTGTATCCCGCCTCTCCGCTACCCCTGCACTGCTGACCAGCTCGGGGGCAAAAATCAGGCAAGAGTGGGTGGTAAGAGTACTAGAGTTGCTGCACCTGCAGAGCTCGCTCCAGCTGCATGCTGGAGTGGCACTCGTGAGTACCCTGTGGCAGCGTGGGGCGGGCTGGAAATGAAGCACAGCAGGTGAGGCCCAGACCCAAGAGGGGGATGCAGGCAGCCCATCCGCGCAGCTGGCAGAAAAGTCCCCCAATGCGGCTGCTGCTTTCTGGCTGCAGATCCATGAGCTGCCCTGGCCCCCTGAGCTTGGGCACTGGAGAGAGGCAAGAGCTGCCTGCCACAGGTGGGAGAACGCTGGCCAAGGGTGTCCGGGTGGAGGACGAGGCTGCCACCCTCAGGAAACGCCTCCCAAGGAGTGCAGGACAGGTTCCGTGGTGCACCTGCCTTCGATCTGCCTGCAGCAGTGCCCCCTCCCCTGCCCTGGGCCAGCTCCCAGCAAAGTTCCTGCTAGCAGGCAGGCCCTGGGGCTGCTCCAATGTGGAGTGTGCTGCAGTGAGAAGGAGAAGGGATGGGGGCACTTACTGGAGACTCAGGCCCTGGGAAAAGAGCCCCCTCCCCCCGGGAGCCGGAGTCACTTGGGCCAAATTGGGCTGGGCATTGTCCTCCTTCTCCTGGGTGCAGCTGCTGTGTGCTCAGACTCCTCCTTCCCTGGAGCTGCCCAGGGTTCCAGTGCCGTGGCTGGAGCTGCCGCTGCCGGAGCAGCCCCAGGGCCAAGCTGTGCTGCGGTTGGGGGGGGCTGCAGGAGTGCCATGGCTGGTGGCTGGAGAAGGAGGTGCCCCATCTGCCCTGCCTCTAACCCAGCCCCAGCCTGGGGAATTCCGGGGATCTTCCCAACCCCCCTCCCCATTTACGTGAAATTCGATTTATGTGGGGGTTGCCTAGGATGCGACCTCCGCATAAATCAAGGGTTTACTGTACTGTGGTGAACCATTCTGCAGTGTTTGTTTTGAAGCACTTTAGTTTAATTTGAAGAGACTGGGGAAAAAAAATCCAGCAGACTTTCCCACCAAGGGCCTTGTTTTTCCCAAATTGAAGAATTGAGGGTGGAGAGCGAGAACTGCAGCTTTACAAGTGCCTTTCATATGCAGTATCCAACTATTAAGCTCGTCATTGTCCGTATGCACTGACAGAGAATATAACAGGGAAACAGCCTCCTGAGTGCCGTGTGTATGAGAGAGGAGTAGGTACTTGGTGCGGGGGGGGGGGGGGGGGAGGGAGGGAGAGGAATAACAGCAGTATTATCAATTAATAACGCTTTAATTTGTAAAACATTTTCATCTTAAAAGGAAAAAGTTAAGAAACCTTGGTTAAATTGCCCAGAATTTCTTGCTTTGTAATGCTAATTAAATGACAGATATTTGAACATGCTTGTATCTTGGATACAAATTTTAAAAAGGTGTTTTTTTTGTGCTTCTTGAGAAACTTCTTTGATTCCTTCTCTGAGATTTGAATTATGCATTGGTGCATATACAAAGCTGTCTTTGTGGACAGTAAAAATCTTCACTGGAGCTTGTTTTCTTTGGCAGCTGAAGAGGAATTTATGAACAAATGTTAGAGAGAGAGAGACTTGCAGTGGATGAAAGCACTAAAGCTGGCAATTTCCCTCTTGGAAAATGTATTTTTGCTTTCCCTTATTTCAGTAATTTGTGCTTAAGTTTATGATCTTAGAACAAGTGAACAAAGGCCTCTTTGGGATTCTTTCCCTCCCTCAAATTTGTTATCCTAAAGAAAAGCAAACAAACATTAAACACTGTATGGTGTAGCCCTGGAAACTCTACTATTCCTTATGGTTCTCCCACTTACTCCACAGGACATGGTTGATTTCCAGACGTACAATTTATTATCAGTTCTTCCATGGGGTGGTGGAATAACTATTTTCCTGTCATCTTGAATGACAACAAAAGCAGCCTCTGAGAGTTCTTAAACTCACCAGTTGCTTTGCTTGTTGAACATTAACCAAACTCTCCTTTTACTTAAAATAATAAATCCTTTCATCGGGATTTGAATAAGATTCATTATTTCTGCGACAGTAAACATTGGTGTTCGTTTAGGGCATAGACACTCTTCTGATTAGAAGGCCTTTAGATGAAAGTTATCAGCTTGTTTTACTGGAAATCAGAAGTTTCTACATTAGTTTTGTAGCATAGTGTATTGTTTGAGTGTTCACAAACAATTCAAATCATTTTATTATCAGCAAACATGCCAATCTGTACAGAAAAAATCGCATTGAGGTGCAAGAGGAGCAACTCATATTATCCTACCTTATTTATAGAGTAAATCTCATTGCAAAAACTGTTCAGGCTTTTAAAATCTTTATTCTTGTACCCCTGAATGTAAATGAATTATTTATCTAGAGTACTGGGGAATGAGTTGCCCTGTAACAAAGCTTCCATTGTTGAACCAGGGAAACATGGAGAAATGCCCAGGTTGGCAAACTGATGAAGGAAGTTAACAACAATCTTCTTTTATTGGAATCTGAAAATTGTATTACTAAACTTCCACTTAAAATATTTTCATTATACAGCCCTGACAGCTGTTTGTGTTGCATCTGAAATGTGAAAGTGTTCTTCCTCTTTTTAATTATGCTTTTTTTTTGTTGTTGTCCGAAAAGTAAAAAGACAGTGAGAAAGCGAGAAATATGTCTTGCCAGTCTGAGCTTTTCAAACTGTTTTTTATTGCTTTGCTTTTGGTGTCTTATACTGAGTTGTTAGTAATATCACACATGGTTGTCAGCCAGAATTATAGTATGAGTTACATAAAATTCTGTCAAATCACATTTCCTTTCACTTATGATGGTGGTAACATTTTACACATCCCATTTTTCACATGTCTAAATTATACCAGGTGCAAGTACTTTCTTCCTCTGGGCTTCAGATTATATACAGCTTTTGAGAATATCAGTCAGCTCTTTGAGGATTGTCTGTGTTTTGTGTCTTGTAAAGCTGTTAAATTTCTGTACTTAGCTGTACTTAAGGTTGTTCGGTCAAATGCTGCTAGTGGAACACGGTGTAGGTGGTATTTTTTGTAGCAAGTAAATAGCAGGAAGAGATCATACTGGATTCAGAGACCTTAAATCGTTTGTAATTACAGCATAAAACTTTTTTGGGAGGAGTGGGAGGTGTTCTGAACTTTTTTGTGTTTTAAACAATAAAAAGCTCCTGGGGCTCCTTGTCCTCCCTTCTCTTACTCCCCTCCAGGGAAAAGGCCGCTGAAGGGGCGGTACGGGCTCTGGCTCCCAGCCATGTTTGGCCTCTCAGCCCCTGAGCTGCCACAAAGCTGGCAAGGGGTCTGGCTCCTGTCCTGCTCTGAAAAAAGATGCCAGTATGCTGTACTGGCACATACCATCCCAAAAAAAGCCCTGGTATTTTTAAAGCTAATGTAGGAACGTCAAACCTTCAGGATGGCCCCTCTCTGATTTTGTAAATGCACATTTGTTCAGGCACTTTTTGTGTGTTTTATTACTGAATTTCTGGACATTTGCCAGCAGTTATTCCTATCCAGAAAGGTAGCTTTGAAAATATGACAAATGCTTCTGAATCATTTTAAACCCATCTTTAAACCCAATCCATAATTGAAACTTGAGGTCCCATTCAACTGTTTTGAAGCCTAAAATAACTGTAAAAGTAAAAACTCTTCAGAAGGCTAAAATATGATAATGGTAATAACTTAGACCCTAGAGTGAAGCATTGTTAACTGTGAACTCCAAATTAAAGATGCCAAAATTTCCATGGTGTGGATTTAGTGCTAGAAAAAAATAGCTAACTGTTAGAGGACTTGGATTTTTTCCTTTTCTGATGTGTCCATTTTTCATGTAAAACTGCAAAGATTATGGCATCGTCTACAAAAAAAAACTTGCAAGAATGCTGTTGGGTATTTACTCTTTGGTAAAAGTTAACTGTTTAGTTTCTCTCTCCCTTGGATTTCAACATCCTTGTGTGTGTTGTCACATCTGGAGATTACATACTCTCTTAAGCTCTTCTGCCCGTTTGAACAATAGGCTTAATGGCTCAAAAAATTCCTGAGGTAAATCAAGATGACTTCTCTTTTGAGAGAGCTCTGTAGGACTTGTCCCCTCACCAACTGCATGGAACCGAACTTGTTATGGGTTCAGAGCATTCATAACTTTTTTTTCTCCCTCTAATAAATAAAGTTTAGGACAGTTAGCAAACTGAGCAGATCAAGGGTGGCAGTACTGGGCTGTGATGCCTTGCTGGAGCTGTGTCCAAATACGAGCCATGTGTGGTGTGCAAGGCAGCTGTGGGGAGTCAGGGAGGGAGGAGACGTGGGCCAGGGCCTGCTCTCAACATCCCGCCCCCTAGCAGCTGTAAAGTCCATGGCCCCGCACCCAGTGGTAATCTGGGCACTCTGCCTGGGTTCCAGCTGTAAGCCTGGTGGAGGGTGGTGGTAAAGGAAGATTGTGGGGCAGGGCCTCCTCTGAAAACTGGATGAGTCAGATCTCCCTATATTCAAAAAGTGTAGGGGCTGTGGCTCCCTGCCAGCAGCCCTGGATCCAGTTGAGAAATTACTTTCTCGGCTATGTGTACGTGACCATTTCCCCAGTAAAAATGTTAGGGTTCATGTACTTATTTGATTTGATTTTCTGACATTAGATGAAATAAGCAAAAATCCTGCTGTTTGAAAGTGGGCAATGGAAAATGAGCGTTAGATTTGCAGCTGTTGTGAAAGTAGGTGCTGTAGAAAGTGTTGTAGTGTATTGGTCTGCAAGTGGAAGTAATTTCCTGATTCAGCGGCTTCAGCATCCCAACCCTTTGAAAACAAAAAGCAGTCAAGTAGCACTTCAAAGACTCGCAAAATAGTTTATTAGGTGAGCTTTCGTGGGACAGACCCACTTCTTCAGACCATAGCCAGACCAGAACAGACTCAGTATTTAAGACACAGAGAACCAAAAACAGTAAGCAAGGAGGACAAATTGGAAAAAGATAATCAAGGTGAGCAAATCAGAGAGTGGAGGGGTGGTGGGGAGGATCAAGAATTAGACTGAGTCAAGTATGCAGACGAGCCCCTATAGTGAGTCACCTTTGTCCTCCTTGCTTACTGTTTTTGGTTCTCTGTGTCTTAAATATTGAGTCTGTTCTGGTCTGGCTATGGTCTGAAGAAGTGGGTCTGTCCCACGAAAGCTCACCTAATAAACCATTTTGCTGGTCTTTAAAGTGCTACTTGACGACTGCTTTTTGTTTTGATAGTGTATAGACTAGCACGGCTTCCTCTCTGTTACCAACCCTTTGAAGGATTCATCTGAATTCCCCGCTTTGTAGATCCACCCTGTGGGGGAAATTGACCTCATGCCAGCTGAGGCTCAAGCAGTGAGGCTGCCTTAGTCCCAGCTGATGTGGGGTTTGCCAATTTCCCCTCACAGTGGGGAGGCTGTGTGAATCTCAGCTGGTGCAGGATTGGTCAGTGTCATGTTGTTCTCCCCTCCCCACTCAGTGGTTCTCTGCAGAGCTGCCCTGAGGGTAAATGCCAACCCCACAGGAGCAGGAAATGCTGCTTCCCAGCCAGAACAAGCTGTGGGGGGGGGGGCACCCCCCAGCTGTGGCATTGGTAGAGCAAGGGAGGGAGCCTGTTGGCAGGGAGAGGAGCCTGCTCTCTGGATCTGCCTCCTCGGTCATCCTCCATGAGAAATCAAATAACCACTGAAAATTTCAGCGATTTACTCAACATCCCTCATATAGTACATGTTCACTTGCCCACCTTTTTGCACAAAAGCAGGCCCAGGTTTCCCACTCACCCAGTAAATTGCTATTTACTTTGCATTTTCTTGTGATCTGTTGAATTCCAATTGTTTATCATTTCACTTATTTAATAAAAATACTTCTATAAATATTGTTGCAAATATGAAATTCTGAACGTGAAAATGTGAAATTCAGACACCTGAACTGAATGCTGGAAATGGAACAGATTTAAGGCTATAAATAACTAGAAATAGTTTAGTTGAGCAGATTTTGAAAATGTGTCTATGGTAGCTGTCGACCGTGTATTCTGTGCTAGAGTTGAAACATTAATGCATTTAATCCTTATTTAGCTTGTTGTTCGCACTACTGTGTTGCAAGCCTCTCTAGTAAGACTAACCACAGTAAATGTAAGTAAATGTGGTGTTTGTGAACAATCCATTCAGCTTTTAAAAAGTGGATGTTCCATGGAACTGTTTCTCAGTAAAGTGTCCCGGGTTTCTGAAAAGGTTGGGAACTACTGAACTAGATATGCTTGTTATAATGTCAGCATTACCTGTACGCAGGGCTTTATTCTGCCAGAATGTCACAGAATAGCATTCTGGCACCATTTTCCTGGCGCCACCACTTTTAAAAAGCGGCTGGGCAGCTCCGAGCTTCATGTGGCTCGTTAAGGAGCCATTTGTGCCTCCCGCTGCTGCTGCTCTCTTCCGGCTCCCAGCACCCTGTGTGCTGAAAGAGGACTCAATTTAATTGGTTTAAACCAATTAAATTGAGTCCTATTATTTCAGCATGGCAGGGCCCTGGGAAATTCCCCTGCTGCCCTGTACTGTGGGAGTTGGCGGGCTGGGGGCAGCCACGCAGCCGTGTGGAAGAGCAGACAGCCCGGCGAAAGCACAGCAGCATGTGGAGCTCTGATTCCTGGGTAAAATGAGTGAATCCTGGATTGGGGGAGGGTGGTTGCGGGGGGGGTTTAAGCCACCTGGGGCCGAGAGGGGGGTCAGTTTGGGGGAGGGTGTATTAGGCCGCCTGAGGGTGGGAGAGGGTCGGTTTAGGGCTGGGTGGCAGTTTGGAGCTATGTGGTGGGGGGTTAAGTCTGTGGGTGGTTTGGGACTGTTGGGGGGGTTAAGCAGTTTGAGGGTGTAAGGGGGTGGTTTGGGGCTGTGGGGAGATTTAAGCCTGGGGGCAGTTTGAGTTTGCGGAGGGTGTGTGTTAAGCCGTTGAGGGGGGCAGTTAGGGCCTCTGTGGGGGTGGGGGTGGGGGGTGGTGTTAAGCCACCTGGAGGGCTGGTTTGGGACAGTGGGGCAGTTAAGGCTGGGGGCGAGTGGGTGGCTTGGGACTTGAGTTACGGCACCTTTTTTTCTAGTTAAAAAAAGCACTGCCTGCACCCTATGTTTAGCTGAGGGGTGGATGTAATTTGGCCCACCAAGGCTTTGGCTCCAATCTGCCATGGTCCTCTGGGCCACCAGTGTCCCATGGCCTAGTAGTTACCATTGGGCAGACTCCCTGCCTGCCATACCCCACAACCCACGCTGCTCAAAGCAGCTGGCTGCCGGGGCCAGCCTGTGCAGCTCTGCATGGCATGCACCCTAGGGCTGGGGAGCTGTGTGTGCTGCTCCCACCCTCAGCATAATCCTCACAGCTCCCATTGTCTGGACACTGTCAGGCTTTGAGGCTTGAGCAGCTCACGGAGCTCCCCTTCACCTGCTGTGCAGCAGCCGGGTGCTTTGAGCAGTGTGCAGAGTGAGGTGGGTGGAGAGCCTCCCCCAGGGTCCCGCCTCCCAGCCAGAGCTTGCACCTGGCAACCCGCTCCCTTCTGCACCCCAACTCACTGTCCCAGGTCACAGTCCAAACCCTCCATGCTCCCTTCTGCACCCCTGCTCCTGGTCACGAGTCCCTTCTAAACCCTGCATGCCCCACAACCTTCTCCCACATCAAAATCCTCTCCTGCACCCCAGACCCTGACCCCCCTCCTGCACCTAATCCCCTGCCCTAGGTCATAACTCACCTCTTTCACTCAAACTCCCGTGCCCCCTTCCTGCACTCCACTTCTCTACCCTGAGCTCCGTTTGGTACTCAGCCTGTCCCAGACCCTGCACCCCACCATAGAAAACTGCAGTCCGTGACCACCTGCCATCTTGCAGTGCCCCCCCCCCCCCCCCCCCGGCAACAAACTGTAAACTGGGTGTAGCCTATACGTGACGTATTTAAAGCAAAGCCAGAGGTGAGAGTAACTTGCATTTCTTACAGGTCCTGTTGTAGCGAAGCCCCCAAGGGGAGAGGATGCTAAGGGCAGGGGCTGGGGGTGTGAAGCGACAGTAGTTGTAAGAAGTCTGAAGTGCGGAGTGAAGCGTGGAGGGACGCAGGACAGTGGGTTGTGGCTGGTGTGGAGGGACGCAGGGCAGGATGAGGACGTGGGGATGTGAAGGAGTCAGGGCAGGGGCTTGGGCTGTGTGGGGTGCGGGAGTGAGGGTTGGTGAGTGTGAGGAGAGGCTCAAGGCAGGGTGCCGGGACGTGTGGAGCCAGGACATGAGCTCTGTTGAGGGTGGATAGGAGTGACTGAAGCCTTCCTATTTCAAGATTCATGCCTGGAGGCTGCTTGATGCTCCCCTTAATCCCTGTGAGGGGCAAGGGGAAAACACACAGCATGAGCCGCTCATTGCTCTGCACCGTCCCTCTCCATCCAGGAGGGAGAGGAATAGAGGCACAGTTTGCCCCTGACAGTGATGGGAAGGGGAAGCAGCACCCTGCTACAAATCTTAGGGGATGGGGGTTCAGCCCCCCTTCCTTTTGTAAGGGGTGGGGGGCTTGGGGCTGGGGCTGTGCTGGACTGGTGGGGGAGGATACCTCCAGCCAGCCCCTTTAGCCTGGCTGTGTGCTGCTTAATGCATCAGCCTGCAGGAGCGCCCCAGAGCTAGGCAGGGAGCGCGCCACGCTGCCTCCTGCAGCGCCAGCCAGCCAGCCAGCTACTCCTTGCTGGACGTGTGCACCCAGGCAGGACACCTTACTTTCATCTCTGAGCAATGCCCTGAAGCAGCCATCTCCAGCCTTTCCAAACCCAAGATGATGAGTTTCAGGGCAACCCAGTATCTACCCTTGTCCTGTCCCCAAAGCCCCACCTGACTCCCTCCGTCTCCCCTCTTTCCCTCACTTTACTGGGCTGCAGGCAGGAGTTGTGGGCACAGGCGGGGTATGGGTGCTGACTCTGGGGGTTCAGTGCTGGGGCAGGAAGTTGGGTTATTAGAACTTCTTTATTGCAGTAGCAATATATTTATAATAAATCATGAAAATATCTTATAATGAGCCTTTCGCAGTTACTCTTCTGTATGTAGCTTTTAGGGCTTTTTTTAATAAGATGTCTGGTACGTTCCATCCATCTGAATAACTCAACATAACATAAGGATAGGTGCAGTCAAGAAGATGATAGTGATAAGTATATACATTTAGAGGGATGGTTAACTGGGCCATAGGAGTGAATATGGTCTATTCTCCTTCACTGAAGTTTTAAAATCAAGATTTGGTGTCTTTCTAAGAAAGTATCCTTTAGTTCAGTTGGAAATTATGGTTTTACTTGGTGAAATTCCACAACAAGTGTCTTGCAGAAGATCAGTCTTGAGACCATACAGGTTCTTTTAAGCCTTAAAAATCTGTGACTTTAGAATTTTCTTGGTGCTTTAGTGTCTCATTTGATCAATAGCTTCCCAAGTCCGTTTATCTAAACGATATAATGTACTGTGGCATGTAGATTACATTTCTCAGTTTCATTTTTCTTTTTAGGTTCAAGGGAATTTTGATAAAGTTGAGTTCAATAGGATGTGCTGGACTCTCTGCGTCAAGAAGAACCTCACTAAAAGTCCTCTGTTCATCAGCGAAGATGATGCCTTTAAAGTTTGGGTTATATTCAATTTTTTATCTGAGGACAAATATCCATTGGTCATTGTACCTGAGGAGGTAAGAAACAATGATTTAAGCTACATAATAATAACTGTAGTTCCTTCAGTGTCCAAAATGACTTCTGTTGCTGGCAGTGCCATCCCTGGCAGCCAGGAACTTCCCCCCGCCTCATCCTGACCCTGTGCCCCTTTCATCTGAGCCTTCTCTACCACTGCTAGTGTCCTGTGCAGCCCAGTACTGACACCCTGTTCCCTTGCCCATCCCCACCCGTGAGGGGGAGAGTGAGGGGGGCAAAGGTTTGCCAACTTTCCCATAGTGGATGGAGCAGCCACCATTTGCTGCAATGGCACCTGGAGGAAAGAGCTGCCTCTGTTTGGATGGCAACTCAGCTGCACTCTGCTCTTCTGGCCTGTGCTCGTGCCACCAGGTGAGGTGAGAATTAGGTGCAGAGACCATGGGGTGAGGGCTGGCTAGAAGATGGCACTGGGGGAGCTTTCATAGCCCAGGTGCTGCCCATGGCTGCTTCCATGACATCCTTAGGCATATGCAGCGTAGGGTACCACTAAACTTGGATCATCAGTTTGGTGACTTACGCAACTGTGTATACTACTTATACCTAAACACAGCCCTGTCTCCCTGCCCCCATTCTCCCAAGCACCCTCCCCCGAAGGATGTGGCCTGAGGCAATAGAGGGGGGCTTAGCCCTGAGAGCAGGGGTCAGTGTCATCTTCCCCCCTACCCAACTTTGTTGCTCGGTGTAGTGGAGCAGGCTGGAGCCAGGTCATGCTGATAGAGAGGAGGGTGACCCCTGGCGCTGGTGCCAGGCCCCTGCTAGTCCCCCAGGCTGCTTGGAGGTTGTTTATAACTGTGAAATGTTCATAACTGTAGAAAACGTTGTTTGTTTTTTCAGAAGTTTACATCTGAACAGTGGCTTAATGCAGCTTTGAAATGGTGCAGATGAAAAATGCTGCTTCTCCCTTTTTTAGTAGTTTAACACAGGACTATTCTATGGGCTTTGTGTGTCTGCTGCTAGCAGCCTGATGGCATATGGCCTGTTCCAAAGGCAGCCATGTAGTTGACTGTAACTTTGTGGTTGGCAACTCTGAGTTTCTGCTGGTTTGATGGTCTTTAGAAATGGTTAAATAAAAGTCTCTAGACTGTGTGTTCCCAAACTTGGGGATATGCTCCTTGGTGTGTGTGAAGAAATTCCAGGGGGGTGTGAGGTGAGCCATCCCCCCATCAATCCCCCCCACCCCAAGAAAAAGCCCATGCTGGCATTACCTCCTGCAAAAATGGAGGTAGCACTGGCTTCCTGCAGCTGGTGGGGGGGTCCTGTAGCTGCATGGCAGAGCCGACGCCTCAGGAGGCACATGCGCAGCTTCCCCTCCCCAAACAGCCAGTGCATTTCCTCAAAAGTCAGGTCTGTTGCCAGCTGGTGACTGACTTCTGCTTGCTGCCTTCCTGCCTGGGGGGCGATGGGGGACTAAGAGCCCCTGGTCTGTGCAGCTCCAGCTGCTCAGGCAGTGTGCACCTGCTGCCTGAGCAGTTGGAGCTGGTGTGGACCTGGGACTCACTCCTTCCCTGCCCCATATGCAGGAAGGCAGCAGGTGGAAGGAAGTCACCAGCAGGCAACAGATCCAGCTTTTCAGCTCATCTGTTGCTCATACTTCCCAGTAAGAGTGAGGAATGCACAAACTGTGCACTTTTTCCTCATTCCCTGACAGGAAGCAAGGAAACAAGTCACCCCTGCCTCCTCCCAGGCACAACCAAACTCTTGCCTTGCTTTAAGCTACGATGAGAAGAAGCTGTATACTGGGGTGCCCAGTCTTTTTTCATCAGGGGCCACGCGGCAATTTTTTACATGTTCTGGGGGCCCCATTGTTCCTGAAGTTCACTGGGGTTCATAAAATCATCTTCCACCCCCGCCTCAAAAAAAAAAAAAAAATTTTACCACTGCGGCAGCCTGGAGGAGGTGCAACCTGCTCCACTGAAGCTGGCAGGAGGAGTGTGTAGCAGCGGTGGGGGCGCATGCATAGGCAGACTGGCACTTGCTTACGCACCACGCCCCTGATGGGAGTTGCATGTGGTGGTTCCGTCGGCAGCTCCTCCATGCCATGCAGTCACCCCTCCAGCCACGTGCAGCAGGGTCCAGTGGTGGGGGTGAGTGGCAGGCTTTTGTTTGTTTATTTGGGGTGGGGGGAGATTGGGGCTGGGAGCACCGGGCAGCAAATTCTTGCATTAAACAGACTTTTAGGAATAGCGGAACCTCTCCCCCCAGTAGTCCGTTTAAATCAGGAGTTTACTGTATAGATATACCCTTAGCCACAGGATGCTTTTGCCCTGTGGCAACTTTTTAACTATGTTGGGGCTTGCTGGTTCAAGGCAAGAACTTATAGGGCTCTTACTATTTTCTCTCAGACTTTGAAGTATGTGTCAATTGTCTTGTAATCCAAGGAGGAAGTCAGCATTGGCTGGGATAACCTCAGGGCAATGTATAATTCTCTCTCTGCAGCCCTAGACAGTGCTTTGAGCCCCAAATCATGTAGACCTTGGGACACAGATTCAGATTCCTTATCTAGGGCTTGATTGTGCTGACTGCTGGACAGCCTGGCTGGACATAGAGCAAATGTGTGTCATCTTGCTATCTGATGCTGTTACTAGAAAAGAGGCCCAGTACTAAGTTCATAGATTTTTCTTCCTTGTGAGATCTCATGCTGTTCTGAACATCTGTTGCTGGGTGTATAACCACATTTATTTTGAGGGTGCCAGACAGGCTGTATCATCAGCTCTAAAGAGCAAAATACTCCAGATTTTTGATCTTTGTTAATTTCCTTCCCACAGTTGTGCATTTCATTTGGGAAAAAATGTGGCATGTGAGTATCTCTCACTTTCACCAATTTGAGCAGACACCTGTCTGTACCTTTGTTATTGCAAAGTTTTTAACTTTTATACAGTGTAAAGAAAGTTTTTGTAAAGTTACTTGTAGAGATGTTGCAGTTGTATTTATCCCAGGATATGAAAGAGACAAGGTGTGGGTTAGGTTATTGCTCCATACAAGCTCAGAAGCTTCTTCCTTTCACCGGCAGAAGTCAATCCAGTTAAAGACAAGTAGGGTAAGATACTATCTTTAAGTCATTTGCATTGCTGTGTTCTTATGCACAGTACACATTTTTGTTTCTTCACTTTGACATAATGTGAAGGTTTAATGTAATTTATCATAATTCTCCTGAGTTCTCCTAAGCATTCTTTAATAGAAACTTTCTCTATTTAGGAAGGGGGCTTTGAGTTGGAAACCTTTAGCTGTTATAAAGCTTTTTACTTTTGTTGTAATATTTAATCAAACTATTTGTTTCTGAAACAAGGAACACCTCACTTTGATTTAAGATGGAGGAGAAAGATTAATCCATTACAGTAGAGTCTTCCTCTCAAAACTAATTTCTGCAGTTGAGTATAAGTTTTCATGTGTAGTGTGATTCATAAAGAGCTTGTTTGTAAGATATAGTGATGTTTTGCTATGAAATCTATAGAATATTGTGAACCTGGATAGCATTTCACTACAGCTTGCCAGTGATTTATTTGTAGGAAAGGTGATTTATCAACCTGGGATCATTCACTATAACTTCCCAGCCAAGGAAAGTGGTTTTCCTCCCCCTCTCTTACATGGCTTGCATTAACATTTAACTATAGTGCAGCATGCTATGTTCTCCAGCTCTGAGTCCTTTGCGTGAAATGTGGCTCTCTCTCTACACTTCAGTTCCCACAGGAATTCCATAAATTGGTGGGGAGACTTGGCCCAATGCCCACAGATCTGTACTGATTAATTTTGGACCTATGTAATTGCAGTGATCTTAAATGGAGTCCCATCTTAGTTGCACCAGTCTGAATGAAGAATCTGGACCACTTGTTTCCTGTCTTGTTAATGTTTTGTACATTTGTACTTCTGCTGCTGTGTACATCTAATGATACCAGATAGCTAATATGGCTTTAGTGGGCTTCTGTTGTCGGAAAGGTGAAAGGAACCACTTCCTTCTTGTATTCTGGTGCCTGGGGAGATTGGAGGGAGATACTAATTCTGTGCAAGTAAGCATGCTCTCACTTGGAAGTAAGAAACTTTGTGGTTCACAAAACAAAATGACCCTGTCGCTGACATACAGGCTTTTCCTGGATGGGAAGTGATAAATCTGAGAAGAATGATTGTGCCAAATGCTGCCTTACAATTGTTGGGCTTTCCTGTTTTTAAAGAGAGCTAAACTGGAAGGAACATCTCTTTGGATCAATGAAATACATGAGTCAGAAATAGCCTGGACTTGTGTTATGTCAGGAAAGCTTTGATAGATATGTAGGTATTGAGGAGGGGTGCTTTGAAAAGAACTAGCCATGGCATATTATCACCTCCACTACTTCATTCCAGTCAGGCAGTCCACAGCACTTTCTCATCCAGCTCATCAGAGAGGCCTTTCTAGTTTTTATTGAGTGCCTAGCTGGGTACTTTAAATGCAAAGAAGGGCAGTGGAGAGAATTGTAATCATAAGCAAAAAAAAAAAAAAAAACCAGCTGCATTTCTGATTTGAATATTGCCTTTACTGCCCTTCTTATCTGTTACAGACTTGGTGGTATATCTCGCTGATCTTTTAACTGAAATATGCCATATCTTTTTAAAAAAAAAAAAAAAAAAACGGTTTCCCAACATTTCCCCCTTTTTCTGTTTCAGTACATGTGGGCTATAACCTTGAAAATGCTTTGTCATCTAAATCTTGATGTGGTTAGTAAACAGCCATATTCATGGGCAGTCCTTAATAGTGAAATGGGCATATCTGTGTAATACAAATGAGTATACAGTATAAGGGTACATTGTGTTATGTTCAACTAACACTTGAAACATTTAAAAATAAGAGTAAATAGGCATTGCCCTTTTATTTATTTAAATGTTCCCATGCCCTGTGTAGAGCCAATTCTGTAAGTAATTACACTGTGTTAAGCTAATTTTTTCTAAAATCTGCTTTGCTTCTTACCAAAAGTGTGGTGGCGTGGTATGCAGTATGGTGAAGTGTACAGTGAGACGCTGTGCTATCCTCTGTCTGGTATCAATACCGGTTGCAAGGAAAAAGCATTTTGAGGGTTTACTGTTCTTTGTTCTCAGAAGTATGAAAAGTTCCCCATTTGAGCATGTAAATGAATAGCATGTTTGGGGTTTTCATCCATATTTGACCAGGTGGAATTACTGTGTTACATTGATCACTCCTTGTTTTAGGCTGATAATTCTCCCCATGTGCCCTACACCCCAATTCCACAGATCTAATGCAGCTACTGCAGAAAATATTTGCATACACATGCCAGATCAGGAAGAGGAAATCCTGCAGAATGCCACTGTTTAAAAATTAAACTAATACATTGTTTTTCTTGTAAGTACAAGTTAATATTGTTCTGTATACACTTGAATAGAGAGTGAGCGATGAGAGTATCTCATGGAGATTAACAACATTAATGGAGAGTAGTGGATTTGCGGGCTTGTCTCCTTGAGATTAAATATTTATGTATTTTAATCTCACATACAGTAATACTTTGGTTTATATAGAGCTAACAAAAGTAAATCTTTTTCTTTTGTATGTATTTTAATAAATTACCCTGAACAGTTTTCACACATTTCTTCCTCAGGCCATAAATTGGACGTAAATTCATGAATGCATGCTGTGGGCAACAGTGGCAATCTGGTTAAATATGATTTCTACTTCTTCCATGAGCCCAATCTCGTGAGATGATTAGCAAAAGGGATTTGAGGATGTTTTTACAATTCTCCTTTAAATAAAAAGCCCAAAGTTAAACACCAGTAGTAAAATTAGAAGGAATTCTTACCTTATATTTTAGTAGGCTGACGTAAAACATTGCAAACAAAATGAAGTGGATGCTATGATTTACATTAAGTGGAGAATATTGTCAGTGGATAACATTCTGCTCTGCTTATTTTAATTTCCATCCTCCTCAGAGAAGTACTGTGAGCTCCATGGGCGGCAGGTGAAGGTGCAGCTAGGAAGGCGAGTCCCAGCCCCACCCCTTTCACAATTTTCCCTCCCTCCAGCCTGCCCTCGCTGTGGCCTCAGCCTTCCCTGGCAGCTGGGAAGTGTAGACAATTTTGGGAAGGCAATGTCTTTTCTTGCCTTGGTCACCCACCAGCCATGGTGAGCTCTCTTCAGAGGAATTGAACTGATGGGCATAAAATTTTAAACGTGAAACGAGAGGATGATTATTATATTTTATTAAGAAGGGATAGCCTGTTTAATAGCCAATGTTTATTTTTGTTCATTAGGGCAAGGCCTTCAGTAAATCTGTGTCTATACTGGACACACTGGACACTGCAGTTCACATACGCTGAAGTAGCATTCTTTATTTTTGGTCAAACTTACCTGTAGGTGGGAAGTAAGCTGCTTCCTGAATCTTACTGAATGTGGAGGGTGTACAGTATCTGACACGTATCAGAGGGGTAGCTGAGTTAGTTTGTGTCTTCAAAAACAACAAGAAGTCCTGTGGCACCTTATAGACTATCAAAACAAAAAAGCAGTCCAGTAGCACTTTAAGGACTAACAAAATAATTTAAGTGCTACTGGACTGCTTTTTTGTTTTGATAGTATATAGACTAGCACGGCTTTCTCTCTGTTACTTATAGACTTTGTTAGACTGTAGAACATAGTCTATGAGGTGCCACAGGACTTCTTGTTGCTTTTGAAGACAAAGTCTAACTCGGCTACCTCTCTGATATTTGTCACTATGCAAGGCACTGCATTTAGCCATATTGAGTGGAAATCTATCAACCTCATGAAAAGAACTCTGTTGTCTTTGCCCCAGTCAACTAGGGCACATACTAGCCTTGCACAGATAGACATCATCTTCCTCTCCAAATGCAAGGACTGACGAAAGTGTCTATTAGTCTATAAGGTGCTGCAGGACTCCTTGTAGATTTGTTGGAAAGCCCTGGTTGCACATAAGTAATTCTTAATGTAATAAGAGTTTTAGAAGTAGAAATAAAAACTTTATTTTTGTGAATTATTTATATAAATAAAATGTTTTAATGATTGAATGTGAATGTTAAATGATTACAAATTACAGCTTTATGAAGTGCTAAAAATTGACATGCTTATCGCCAGATTTTTCTTTTACCCAAATGGCCTTACAGTGAGTAATTCAGAGCCATGTTCTGAAATTCTAAAATGCCAAGTATAAAGGTCCATTACCACTGTTGGCTGTACCTCTTGCTACGGTGAGCAACTGTACTGAAATCACTGCACTGAAATAGCAGGACTACTCACAGTAGTAAGCACAATGGCTGGTAGTAAATGTTAAACTTAGCATTTCAGAAATAGCCAGTGTTCAGAGGTCAATAGGAGTACTCTCAGTAATAAGCACACCACCCAGTGCTGATAAAATTGGAATGAGCCTCCTTGAAACAGTCTATTTAAACATTTTCTTTCCTAAAGTTGGTTGGCTGTTAGTGCATTTGTGTATGAGTACATCCCAACTAAATTCATGCCCAGTTATGTGTAAGGAAACAGAGATAAAAAAGCACTTTACTTTTTTCTCCTCTAAAGACCTGTCCCCTGCCAAGCTAAATCAATTTTTGCTTACACAGTCTGAGAGCAAACATCACAGCAACGTAACATGAAGAAGTATAGGAATGGGTACTTTTTTCTTATGTGTTCATTTGCTTTTTGAGTCTGTGAAGTGATTATAATTTACTTCATTTTTCCTGTAGTATTAACTCCCACACAGTATCACTGAAATGGAGACTGTTTAATAACTAATCTCAATCTTCCAGAAATAGCTTAAAAATTCCCCATTTCTAAGGGTGAACACATGGTCAGTAATTCACTGCTTTGTCAGACTTGTTATATTCTGTCACAGATTTGCATGTGTTTCATGTTTCTTTGCCATATAATTTTATATATAAAATATAGCAAAAGGAGGGTGCTTGCCTACGTCAAGTAGAAGCTATATTGGTGAGAGCGTTAATATACACACTGTGGCTAACATAAGATGCTTGAGGCCTGATAGTCCTTGTAGGATGAGTGTATGGGAGAGTACTCCCTCATCCCCCTTCTCCCAAACCTTTCAGGAGAGACTATGCAGGTCGCTTTAGCCTTCCAATTCCCTCTTAAATAGGCTAATCAAAAAGTGACCTAGTGTTCATGCTGAAAGGTTAGGCAGGTTTGGGGTGAAGCTTCATTTGGTCCTCACTGATGTTTCTGTCAGCCATGCAAGTAGCGGCCTACTTCTTGGTTTCTCAGAAGCACTAGAGTAAGGGAAGTTGCACAGCATCAATAACATGGAGGGGGAGAATTTCCAGGTGACCAAATGTCTTACAAACTGATGTCCCATTGACTTTCCTTGAGACATTTAAGATGCTGAAGACCCTGTCTCTAACTGTGGGATACAGCAACTCCTATAGGTACAATTTTCAAAAAGCACCTACAGTTGGTTGCTTTCCAAGATTGTTCCAGCCCTCCAGCAGAACAGTCTACCAGGCAGAAGAGGCCTAAAATATTGCTAAATATGTATGTGTTGAAAGGGGAATCTGAAAGGTACCTTGTAACACTTTGACTTGGGGTGGATAGCATCAAGCTTTATCATTGTTTGTGACCATCATGTGCCATTTCAAGAACATCAGCTCTGCACAGAAAGAAATTAAGTGATTAGGAGGAAATACTTCTAAGAGCCCTTGTGTGACACAACATTTGTCATAGGATAGAGGCAAGAGGCAGGATCCATGTGCTTGCTTTAAAAGTCACTGGAAGGATGGGCCAGCTTTAGAGGCTGATTTGTCTCCATATGAACTTTTTAAAGGGATGACAGGCCATGGTGTACCGCTGTCATCGTGCTCCCTTTAGGCAGGTTTATTTTTGGCCATCAGGGAAATAATTTGCTTTATTTCTGTTGTCTTTGCCCCAGTCAACTAGGGCACATACTAGCCCCGCTATGAAACTGGTGGAAAAATATAGCAAATTTCTATGCTTTCTGTGGCTTTCTCTGGTATCTTTTGGCAAACCTGGCCTGCCTTCATGACTAGACCAAACCATCCTTAAAGTCTTGATTATAGTACCTGAGTGTTTTGTATTTTCAGATTTAGGAAACAAAAAATGGTAATTTTAATTGAACAGATGTGGTTGTGGAAGTAGGAACTCACAAACTGGCATTGGTTAAAGATTTGTAGGGCTTTTTTGTTGTACTTGCGCTCAAAACACTGGATGGATTCATTTTTCAATATTAGTATGAGATTCAGTTAGTGGTGTAAGAGAGAGGTAAATCTCAATCTTAGTATAGAAGCATTATTACTCTTGTTGACACATGATATGGCAAGTATTAGGAAAAGGAGAGTTTGTTTTGGGATTGCCTACATTTTCATCCTCGCTTTCATTTCTTTTGTGCCCTTTCTGGTATCATCATAACAGATTTGGGGAGGTGGCGTCAAGGCAGAGACATGTGACCATTGCTAATGTCTTTCTTTATCAAAGCTATTTTCTTTACTCATCCTGGTATGTTTTATTGGTTTACTTTTTATACAGTTGTACAGGCTGAACCTCTTTAGTCTGGCTGAATGAGAGAACTTGCCAGACCACAAAAGGATAATATCTAGCAGCATTACTAATACTGTCACCACTTACTGGGGTCTTTGAAGACATTTGGGGTAAAATACCACTGAATAATCACAGGACACCTGAGAGCCAGGACTGGTGACTGTAAACAACTTTACAGGATCATAGGAAACTTGGTATCACCCATGAAAAGTGGTCATTTGGCTAACTAAAAATCATGCCATATTATGGATGTTGCTGGACGAGAGTGTGCCCAATCAGAGAGGTTCAGCCTGTAATGCTTTCTCCTTTTGCATATTTAATTCTGCGTAATCTTGATGCTATTATATTGTAACTTCCATGTGTATAGCTCATAGGCAGAAATGCCAAAACTTGAGTGTCCCGAGTAAGAAGTCTTCTAAAGATGTTATCAGATTTTCTGGGGTGACAAGCGCGCACACATCCCAGCAAAGCAAATGAAAACTATGGGCATTTGGAATCTTTGAAAATGGAGTTATTTATCTTTAGGTGCCTAAATGTGTATTTAAGAGCCTACCTTTAGGCACTCATATTTGAAAATGTTGACACAGAGCTTTTTAAGGATATGAGTAAATTCTTAAAAATGATGCCATTTTTGCTTCTGTTTCTGTACAGATTGAATACTTGCTTAAAAAACTAACTGAAGCAATGGGGGCAGGCTCGCATCAAGAACAGTTTGAACATTACAACATCAACCTGGGTGCCAGTCGAGAAGGTCTTTCTGCATGGGAACTGATTGAGTTTATTGGAAGTGGACAGTTTAGCAAAGGGATGGACCGACAGACAGTGTCAATGGCAATTAATGAAGTCTTTAGTGAGCTCATATTAGATGTACTGAAACAGGTAAGAATTACATGGAATGAATGTTTGAGTTACTGGATAAGGAGATCGTTTGCCCATGAATTCTGCTGGCATGAACAGCAGTCTTTGGCTGATGGCAGCGAACAAGCTTGAGGGATCTCTCCAGCATTCTGAGAGGTGGCTTCTGTTAAGAGTTTGTCAATGTGGTTTATTTTTAAAAAATATATATTTTATAAAAAGGAAGCTGTGCTATGTAAAAAGATCTCTTTAGCCCTTTTAGTACTGTATAGGAGATGCTGCTGCTTGGTGAGTTGTAGTTTGGAACAGAAGGAAAAGTGTCCCTTGTGTTTCAGACTTAAAATATGACCTTTCTTTATACCAATAATTCATTAGTTAATAGAGTAGCTGCAAAATGTTATTAATTAATTCCTAAATTTGTGATCAGTCTTTAATATGTTAAATTTATATATAGCATGTCCAGTATTCAATATATTGTGTAGTTAATGAATAGACGTAAGCTCTGATAGATATAGGTATATATTAGTGTAACTGGGCCCACACAAGGGTGTCACGCCCATATAACTGTAGGTAAAACAGCACAAGGACTGTATGAAAAAGGCTGGTTCTGCAACATCCAGGACGTTTGCCACTGACCATAAGTGGTAAACAAGACTCCGCGGTGTGGCGATTCTGGCTCTGAAGTCACATGCAGCTCTTGGACCCTTTAAATGCAGTTCCTCCTAGAGCTGCATGCAGGGAGTGCTGTCCGCCTGCTCTGTGCATGTGCCCCACTGCATGGTGGGAGAAGTGTGTGGTGGCCCCGGCCCTGGTGGCTCCAGTGCTGGCAGCTCTAACTGCTCCAGCAGTGGTGGCTCTGGTTGGTCGCTGACGTTGATTTAGAATAGGAGGGGCTTGGGGGTGCGTGGCTCTGGGGAACGGCATTTATTTAGAGCTGGGGGAGCCTGGCTCTGTGTGAGGCCATTTATTTGGGGGTGGGGAAGGGGAAGCTGTGGAGAATATGGAAGGATGACATCCACAAATGTGGTGATCTAGCTAGCTCCTCACTAGTGATTTACTAAGCTGATGTCAAAGCCAAAAAGTAATGGCTCTATCTTAAAATTAATAGAATTCTTATTTCTGTCAACCTTCTACTTGTTTGGAGTTCCCGTAGAGGGATTACCATTTGGCCAGGGGACTCATCAGTTGATGTTTCAGAAAGGCTTTAAAGGACTGTATGTTTTTAATAGGAAAAATAATTCTTTAACATCCCAGAGCAGCATTTTTATTCCGGCATACTGAATTTACCTAGGGTTCTAATCCATGTTCATATGTGCTTTATGGAGAACTGATTGGTCTTTGATTTGTTTCTCCTTATTAAAAAAAAAAAAAAAATTAAGTAAAGAATTTTTTGGCAGTCCTTCCAAATCCATTCAAAAGAAGTCAGAAAATCTTGGCACAGGAAGTTCTTTCAGAATAGCCAAAGAACAATGCAAAGCATCTTTTTTTTTTTTTTTTTTTTCTTTTTAAACCCCTTATTTTTCATTGGCAGGATGACCAGTTGACAGAATTTAAGCCATTCTGCTAATACCATTGAATATAATAATTGGGGCATCAGTCCACTTAAGATTTGAAAGAAGGTCTTTGATTTCAAATGCTTTCAGCTCGACTTTGTTGTGTCTCATAAAAGAATTGCTATAGTCTTGACTGTCTCATCTTTTGGTGACTGTGACTTTGCTTGGGGGTGTCCCCTGGCTTCCAAAAAGACTTTTTGAGAAATAGTTCAGTTACAACCTAGCCCATTCGTCGTCCTGGACATTCACCAGGCTATTGGGAAATGGTGTTTGCACTGTAATTCAGACCAAACTAAGATTGATGGACTTCACTTGTTACTTTTCGTGCAAATCTGACTCCCTCCTGGCACAAGGTGCAGGGGAGGCTGCAGTCTACAGGTTCTCAGCCAGGACTGTGGAGGATAGGGAGAAGAGCCCTTGGCCATGGGGAAGCTGCTCCATTGCTGAATGCCTCCTTCTTGGCAAGATGGCAACAGGATGAAAATAGCAAACATGTAAGAACTAATAAAATGTGATTGTGGAAATTAGCAGGGGAAATGGGGTAAGGTGTAACACCCAAAATAACTTTTTAAATTAGTGTTTTTTTAATTGACTAGCCAATAAATTCAAATCTCTGATCGAACAATCATTTCCATCTTTCAGCATGCATTTTTCCCCCCTGAGGCTCAGCCCTTTGTCTTGCTCTATCCACACTAGATAAAGCCACAGTAGGTACTTCTGTTAAAATTGTTAATGCAGTGGTTACACTTTCATCAATAGATTTCGGCAGTAACAGCTAATTGAGATGGATGGGGCACATCATTTTGCTTGGAGCCAAATTCTTGTCCCTGGTGCAGCATAAAATAGGGTTTGTATGGAGAACTATAGAACATTGAGAGAGATGGAATTCTCCCCATAACCTGGGAAGAATGCACCAGGCAGTTATGTAACTACAGTATCTCATATTCATGGTGTTCTTGGTAATAGGGGAATTGGTCTTTCTTGTTTGGTAATGGCAGTATATTTGTTACAATTTTTGGTAGCGTAAGTGTACTTGGTGTGTTAATTATGCATTATTGAAACTTAGATGGCTACTAACTTCACTCATGCTCCACTTGGGTACATTTGGGACCCTGTAAGAGGAGGGAAATGATGTCTCCTAATAATGGTTTGTCGAAAGCCATCCGTGTGGAGGTGAAATGTAGGTGCTTAGGTCCTGAGTCCAGTCTACTGAAGTCCAGCACCACAGATATGGAGCTAGAGTAATTGTATTTTATATCTTTTTGTGACATTTTAATATTTCCTCTGTGTAAAATACAAGTTCTGTTTTAGATCGAGTACTTTTAAACGACCTTCCCCCCACAGAAAAGTGATTGTGACCTCATTCTGCTTCAGAGCAAAGAGAAATGTAATACTCTCTATTCTCTCAATTTTATTTGTTTTTCACTTATACTGAACTCAGTGAAAACAAAGAGCGACGGCCACATCATTGGCTCCTTCTCTCTCTCACCAAGAGACAAAGGGAGTAAATAACTTTCTTTAGAAATGTATCTGAGAGGGGAAAATAATATGTAAGAAATTCCAAGATAGTAGGCGTGCAGTAAATATAAATCGTTAGGTCAGTGATTCCGCTAATACTTCCACCTCCAGCTCAGATGAGGACAAATCACTCAGATTTTTATCAGGCAAGTTATTTTTGTTCTTTATGACTTCCACTGGCTGTGTGTGGATTGTAAAAGGAAGGCGAGAGGAGTTTTAAAATCTTCACAAAGGTAATGCATGTTGAGTATCAGAGCATGTCTATATGGATATTTAGGGCAAATCTAGCCTGCCCCACTAACTGGCTATGCAGAACTTCTACTACGTGCTAAAGATGTCACAATGTGCTTTGATCTACTTGGTTACAAACTACAGTAGATCACAACACATTACACCATTGGTGTGTGTGATAGCTGTGTCCACCAAGCCAGTGAGTGCATGGTAGATTAGAGGTGGAATAGATTTACACCCAGCTTGTTGAGAGAGAACTGGAGAAACAAGACCTTGGAAACAATTTTTTTGAATGTAAAGGAGATTGATCAAATTTAAGGGAAGTGAAATCCTGGCCCCACTGAAATCAATAGGGAAATGGCTATTGACTTCAAAGGGGACAGGATTTTACCCTCTGTTCCCCAAATACAGTATATTAGCCAGAAGTATTATTTTAATTTTCCCTTTCTAATTAAAAGTTTCCCACTAACTAAAGTTCTTCTTCGAGTGGTCCCCATGGGTGCTCCACAGTAGGTGTCGGGCTCGCCCTGGTGCCGCAGCTCGGAAATTCTTCAGCAGTCTCCGTCGGGTCGCGCATACGCCGATGCGTGTTGGCTCTTCGCGCGCTTATGGTCATGTGTGCGATCCAGTCTCCGCCAGTTCCTTTTCAACTGCCAATGGCTGCAGATGGAATCCTCTCCGGCTCCAACGCCCGAGACAGATAAATCCTATTTTACTTGTGTTAATAGTTATAATATTAATAGTTAGCAGTTATATAGTTATTATAGTTTTAGTTTGCCCTGTTATAGTTCGTTTTAGAAGTAAAGACTGTTTTAAGGATTGCAGCGGCCGCCTCTGGGCGGGCCCACTAGTTTTGTCAAGCCTCCAAAGGCCAACGGTTGCTATTGTTTAGCAAACAGACTGTTAAGTGTGCTGTTAGCACCTAAGGACTCAGAGTTAAAATTTAACAATGTCGTCCCCCGGCTTTAAGAAGTGTGAATCTTGCCGGGAGGCCATGCCTGCTTCGGATGGCCACAGCAGATGCATCCGGTGCCTAGGGGGGAGACACGTTCCCCAGAAGTGCTCCCATTGTTCCAAATTGACGAATAGGGCTCGAAAAGATAGAGATGAGGTTGAAAATGCTGCTCTTTGACAAAGCACTTCAACCTGCCTCATCAGAGAAGCCCCGTAAGGAGGGCTCTTCAGGATTGCACAAGAGGAAGGCTGCCTCTTTGACCTCCTCTGTGCAGAAGAAGAGAAGCGCTTCTCCTGCTCGATCCCTGCCCGTTACCTCTGGGAGCGGGACGAGTGAAACAAAGGGTCCGGGCACGCTGGCTTCTTCTGCTGGGAAAGCCGCGGCACGTGTACCTGCCCAGGGGCCTACAGTTCCTAAGGAGATGGCACCGAGAGCCGTGCAGGCACTGGACAGACCGGCACCGGCTACTGCGGCACCGAGTGAAGCACTCCCAGTGGCACCAAGAACGATGGCACCGGGAGCAGCGGAACTAGCACGGCACCTGCTACGGTGCCGAGCCCGCCGGCACCGATAAGACCACCAGTGATGCCTGAAAGAGCAAAAGCTAAAGCAAAGACCAGGCACCGCAGTTCCTCCCCTGAGGTAATTGCGCTGCCATTATCGCCGCGATCACCACCGGAGATTCGACGAGCAGCAACACCTTCAGCCTGCCACAGACGTCCATCTCCCTTTCTTCACTCTCCATCATCTAGCAGAGACCCCTATGAGTATTCTCACAGAGGCTCTCCCCATACGTCGGTGTCATCTCGATGGTCACGGCATTCTCTGCATCACCCTTACATCTTTGGGTCATGGTCCAGGTCCCCATCACTGGGCTCTTGTCCCTGTTGCTATGACCGCCACCATTATACGGGGCATCAACATAGGCGGTCGGCATCTTACCATAGATCTCTGTCAACTCCTCCTCAATGCCACAGTGCACAGCTTCCACCTGGGGGAACACCGCAAGTTTCCCAATCAGAGGCTGGATCGAAAGATTTTGAGCCTTACCTCGAAGCTTCAAAAGGACAACCATATCAATACAGCCAGGATCCCGAGGAAATGGAGGAGAGATACCACAGTGATGCCTCCTCATCCTCTCCAGACGAAGCAGTGGTTCCTGGGGACATTTCCCGCCCCCAGATGACCTGAAACAATTCCAGGAGCTGTTCAAAAGGGTGGCTCAATCTCAGGACATTCAGGTGGCGGAGGTGCAGGAGAAGCACCACAAGCTTCTTAAAAACCTCAGGCCCCTGTCCTCTTCTAAAATAGCTATACCATTGGATGATGCAATCACGGAGGCAGCCACTAATATATGGGAAACTCCGGCCTCCGCTCCTCCTACCAACAAAAGGGCAGAGAAAAAGTACTTCGTTCCTGCTAAAGGTATGGAATTCTTGTTTAGTCATTCACAGCCAAATTCGCTAGTAGTCGAATCCTCTCAACATAGATCCAAAACGTCCCAGTGTAAATCCGGGGGACTGGACAAGGATATAAAGAAGCTGGATCTCCTCGGTAGAAAGGCCTACTCGTCATCTACCCTATTGCTTTGCATGGCTAACTATGCTGCCCATTTGTCGAACCACAATTTCGACAACTACTCCAAACTTACCGCCCTCATGGACTTCCTCCCGGAGGATAAGAAACCGATCCTTAAGGCGATTGTACAAGAAGGCTATGCGGCTTCTCGAGCAGGCGTCCAGATTGCATTAGATGCAGCGGACACAGCGGCCCGCGCCGTAGCCACTGCAGTTGTAATGCGCAGGGAGTCATGGCTTCACACCTCCAGCATTCCCAAGGAGCTACAAGTGAAAATTGCAGACCTTCCCTTTGACAAAATAAAATTATTTGCCGAATCAACCGACTCAGTCTTACACTCGAGCAAAGACTCCAGAGCGACACTTCGGAGATATACACCCCACCATACAGAAGGAAAAAGTTTTATCCTCAGCAACGCCGTTATGGTTACCAACCGCAACATACCCATTTTCAATGGGGGTATGATCAGGGACGTCATCAACAACCACATTACAAGGGCCCTAGACGTCAACCTCAACAAGGCAATGCCTCCTCAGGGCAAAATACAAGACAGCAGGTTTGACGGGTATGTCGAGGGTCGCGAAACCAAGACCGTATCTCAGTGCCAATCTCAGTACATATTCCATCACCGACTCAAGCCGTTCTACCCACAATGGAAAAGCATCACTTCGGACAAGTGGGTATTGGAAATTGTAAACACGGGATACATGATCCCCTTCCAATCATTACCTCCACCAAATCCTCCCACCGCACCCCTTCTCAGAGACCCCTCTCACCTACCAGAATTAAGGCGGGAGGTGGACCACCTCCTATTCATAGGGGCGGTGGAGAGAGTACCGGAGCAATTTCAAGGCAAAGGTTTCTACTCCAGGTACTTCCTGACAGAGAAGAAGACAGGAGGGTGGAGGCCCATTTTGGATCTACAGGCACTCAACCAATATCTACGCAAACAGCGCTTCAAGATGACTACAATGGCTTCAATAATTACGGCACTAGACAACGGAGATTGGTTTGCAGCCCTTGACTTACAGGATGCGTATTTTCATATCGCAATTCATCCAGCGCACAGGCGCTTCCTCCGGTTTATTGTCGGCACAGATCATTTTCAGTACAGAGTCCTTCCATTCGGCCTCTCTTCAGCGCCCAGAGTCTTCACCAAGACCTTAGCGGTTGTGTCAGCATACCTACACAGACAGGGCGTTTTCATCTTCCTGTACCTGGACGATTGCCTGCTAAAGGGAGCTTCCCAGGCAGAAGTATTACGGATGATACACATCACCACAAACACATTTACGTCACTGGGCCTCATCATCAACTTCTCAAAGTCAAAGACCGACCCCACGCAAAATATAGAGTTTATAGGGGCTCGGATAGACTCTGTGTCATGTCAAGGGTATATTTACCCGATGCCCATTTTCGCGCCATCGAGTCTCTTATACAACTAATAACATACAGTCCCACTGTCTCAGTCCTAACGTGCTTACAACTACTGGGGCATATGGTGACCACCACGTTTGTGGTGCAAAATGTCAGGCTGCACATGCAAGGATTGCAGCATTGGTTGGCAACCGTACACAAACCATCAATCCATACCGTTCACAAGATGGTGTCACTTACAACAAAGGCACGAAGGTCACTAACATGGTGGGTAGACCCCAAGAATCTACTAACAGGGGTGCCCTTCCGCCAACTACAGATTACTGTGTTCATTACAACAGATGCCTCCCATACGGGATGGGGGGCACACATGGACAACAAAACCACTCAAGGTTTATGGTCCCCCGCAGAGAAGACACTGCACATAAACATATTAGAGCTCAGAGCAGTGTTCAGTGCGTGCAGGCATTTTCAGAATTATCTGCGCGGAAAAATAGTCGGCGTAAATACCGACACCACCACCACCATGTTTTATATAAACCGGCAGGGGGGAGCCAGGTCTCGTACACTCTGCGCGGAGGCGGTCCAACTGTGGAACTGGTGCATTGCCAACAATATAACCATTAAAGGCTTCATACTTACCGGGTGTCCACAACATCAAGGCGGACCAGCTCAGCAGACAGTTTGTGCCCACACACGAGTGGCAGATCCGTTCAGACCTGCTTCACCAAGTGTTCCGCAGATGGGGTTTTCCCCAAATTGACTTGTTCACCACTCGTGACAACAAGAAATGTCCCCGATACTGCTCCAGAGTGGGCATGGGACAGGGGTCTTTGGGGGACGCCTTCATGATTCCATGGAAGGGCCCTCTACTTTATGCGTTCCCTCCCACGACACTCATACACAAGGTCTTGGAGAAGGCCAAAAGGGAGAGAGCACGCATAATACTCATAGTCCCAACTTGGGACCGGCAACAGTGGGTCCCATTGCTTCTACGCATGGCACAGCATTGGCCATTTCCCCTACCAACAGTACCGGACATTCTCACACAGGCTCGGGGGTCAATACTGCACCCGCACCTGCAAAGACTCCGGCTACAAGCATGGTTAATCCATGGCTTGGCGCCCTAGAGACTACATGCTCAGAGGGAGTACAAGTCCTTGAATGTAGTCGGAGGACTTCCACCAGAAAGACTTATCAACACAAATGGTTGCATTTTTCTGATTGGTGCTCTTCCAGGCAGCTGACACCCCGGGACACCACCATACCTATGATTCTGGACCATCTGCTACAACTCAAACAAAAGGGACTCTCTCTATCCTGTATAAAGGTTCATCTGGCAGCTATATCAGCGTTTCGACATGAGGAGGATGGATCAACCATATTTGCCCATCCTGTTGTCTCACGCTTCCTAAAGGAGTTGGTAAATCTGTACCCCCTTCGGAAACCAATACCGCCGTCATGGAGTTTACACTTAGTTTTACACACCCTCTCGGGACCGCCCTTTGAACCATTGGCTACAGTCCCTCTTCGACTACTTACCATTAAAACGGCTTTCCTCCTGGCAATCACGTCAGCTCGCAGAGTGAGCGAGCTCGCGGCCATAATGTCCACACCACCCTGCACGATATTCTCAAAAGAGGCGGTGGTCTTACGTTTGCACCCAGCCTTCATTCCAAAGGTCTCTTCAGATTTTCATATTAACGAACCAATAGTGTTGCCCTCGTTCTATCCTAAGCCTCACAACTTGAGCGAAGAGGCACGGTTGCACTTACTGGACGTAAGAAGGGCACTGGCCTTCTACATCGATAGAACTAAACTTTTCCGGAAAAAAAACGGACAGACTCCTGGTGTCCATTGCATCCGGGTCAAAAGGGGAAGCGCTATCTTCACAGAGGATTTCAAATCACATCGTGTCATGCATAAGACTATGTTACGAGCTTCGCAAGCCTCCTCTGCCAGTTCTGCCAAGGGCCCACTCCACTAGGGCAATGGCGGCGTCAATGGCCTTCTTCAAAGGAATCGCGCTGAGAGATATCTGCAGAGTGGCGACGTGGTCTTCCTATGACACCTTCGCCAAGCACTACGCCATGCACAGGATGCTTGATGAGGATACACGTGTGTCGACAGCAGTCCTTTCACGGGCAAGCTGCGCATAAATCGGGTACCCACCTCCTTTTTTGCGGGGGGGTTACTGTTGGGTAGTCACCTACTGTGGAGCACCCACAGGGACCACTCGAAGAAGAAAGAGAAGTTACTCACCTGTGTAGTAACGATGGTTCTTCGAGATGTGTCCCCGTGGGTGCTCCACTACCCACCCGTTCCTCCCCACTTCGGAGCTCTGTTTGTGTGTTTTTTCAGAGACGTCCGGAGCGGTTGATCAGGAACTGGCGGGGACTGGATCGCGCACGAGACTGTAAGCGCGTGACGAGCCGACGTGCATGGGCGCATGCACGACCCGACTGAGACTGCTGAAGAATTTCCGAGCTGTGGCGCCGGGGCGAGCCCGACACCTACTGTGGGGCACCCACGGGGACACATCACGAAGAACCATCGTTACTACACAGGTGAGTAACTTCTCTTTTCTAGCACACTCTCATTAGGACCATTCCTTTAGAAAAAGGTTTTGGCTTTTATTAGGTGCAGCTAGTTGATCAAGGCAGCATAAGGTATTTGAGGAAACCACTTCCAGGAAGTGGAAATATTCTTATTCCCAGGGTCACAGGGATAGCAGTGGGGTTGGGGTGTGTGGGGGTGTGATAGAATATCTCTCTAATTCCAGGCTCTAAATATGCAACTGGAGTGATCTTTTGTTGCTGACAAGTATCAGAGGGCTAGCCATGTTGGTCTGTATCTGAAAAAACAACAAGAAGTCCTGTGGCACCTTGTAGATTAATGATATTTTGGAGCATGAGCTTTCATGGGCAAATGTTGATATTTCACAACATGATTAAGTTAATATCTCTGCCATTAAATGGTATGGATGACATGTCCAACAAAATAGTTTGCTAGCATTAATAGTAAAAAGAATAACAATAATGAAGATTATCATATTACTATAATGTGGTAAAATATTGTCTGATAGGATCTGGAGAGATCTTAGTATTTCATTTATTTGCAAATTGGGGAAAACTGTTTTCAGGAACTAAGCAATAGTGATGGAATTGTGAGTTACAATGAATGGAAATGTGTAAGAGTCAGTATTTAGGGCCTGGCCTAGTTCATCAGTCTTAAATTGAAACCGTTGGGCTCACAAATAAAAGGAGGAGCAGTACCACCAAGGGTTTGCAATTTAATGGGTCATTCCTTTTTTTACAGGGTTATATGTTGAAAAAGGGTCACAGAAGGAAAAATTGGACAGAACGCTGGTTTGTGCTGAGACCAAATATTATTTCTTATTATGTGAGTGAAGATTTAAAAGACAAAAAAGGAGATATCGTGTTGGATGAAAACTGTTGTGTAGAGGTAAAATTAAATTCAACTGGCTTTAAATACAGAAATTTAAAAAATCTCCTTTTGTGATGGACTCCCAATGTCTTTTCGGTGATGGTGGGGTATTTGTTCTTTTTTTTTTTTTTTACCCCCTCTTTTTATGTTAGTGGGTCAGTGCCTTTATTTTTATGAAGATCATTTAATGAAACAGTAGATATTTGTACAGGTATGTGAGTGAAAAACAGCAACAGTAAAAATGTAAGTTTTATGATGATTCAGTTTTCCTCGAGTAAAATGGCAATTCTATCCCAAGCTGTCAAACAGACAAATGAAATATTGTACTGTTGTATGTGTGACTGACTGACTGGTGTGAAGGTGGGTGACGTGATGTTTAGGTTCACTAGAGACTAATACTTTGTTTTCCATTCTAGTCCTTGCCTGACAAAGATGGAAAGAAATGTCTTTTTCTTATCAAATGTTTAGATAAGAGCTTTGAGATTAGTGCCTCTGATAAAAAGAAGAAGCAGGAGTGGATTCAAGGTAAGGTGTCTTAAATCTTAGTGATAACCTGTGAGTTAAGATCATGCCTTTGCATGGTATTTAAGCATTTGCTTAATTAAAGCTGCACAAGGGGTGTGTGGTTAGCAATTACCCAGTACTAAAACAAGACATTATTTTATTGTTCTAAATAGAAATGTGATACAAATAGGAAATAAAAGGGTATTATAATGCTTTCCTTTCTATGTGCTTCAATCACTCTGAACGCAATTAGATCAAAAACACTTTATGGATGAAAAATTTACACCCTTTTACCAGTAAGATGTGCAGCCCAGACAAAATGTTGGTCCTAAGAAAAGAAAGATGAGAGAATTCCAAAAATTGCATCATCTGTCACCAGGCACCTGAGAAGCGAGAGTTATCAGCTGGATTAAAAACATTGAGAAAACTGTCTAAAGAGGCAGAGGGAAATTCTGCAATTTATCATCCTTTCATAAGACTTTATCTCCTACAATAAGGGTATGTCTATACTAGGAAATTAGGCTGAATTAAAAGGTCAATTCTCTAGCACCCGATCACGTAAAGTCGAAGGTGCATGTCCACACTGGTACATAAAGTCAATGGAGTGTATCCCTATTAGGATTGCCAGGTTCGACTTTGTCAGCAGTGCACGGGGGGTACTTACCCCACGGTTCCTTTTACCACTTTGCATTGTGGGTTTCTGTATCAGTGGGGGATGGGACAAAAATGTGGTTGTGGATGTGTGTCGTCAGCATCCCATAGTGCACTTCCCTCCTCTTCCCTCCCTGTGGAAAGCAACAGCAAAAAGTGTTTCTGCCTCCTTTTTACATAGCCGTGCACATGCCATTCCAAGGCTAGCATGGAATCCATGCCACTTCAGACTGTTGTGGCAAGTATTATGAGCACCTCACGCATTGTCATGCAGCATTTGCAGAACCTAAGCAACTGTGAGAGTGCTGAAAACTTTGAGGAGGACATGTACAAATGTGAGACATTGAAGAGAACGAACAGGGAGGTGCTGGCTGCACTTGATTCTTTGCACAGTGTGCTGGTTCTGGTGCCATGAAACAACCTCAGACTGGTGGGACCACAATCTTCTGCAGGTATGGGATAATCAGCAATGGCTACAAAATCTCCTAATGCATAAACTCACTTTCATGGGACTTTGTCAATTGCCTTCCTCCCACTGTGAAGCAGTGCAATACCAAAATGAGACCTGCTCTGACAGTTCAGAAGAATTTGGCAGTAGCTCTGTGGAACACACACACACCCTGTGCAACATAAGCAGTGAAGACACTGGTTTCTGAGCTTAATTGTTCTATTCAGGGGTCACTAAAGGAGTTCATGGCCAGAGATCCAGTGGGTGGGTATGCAAGGGCATGTTGCCATCACAAATGCGGGAATGTCAGCATTCTGCTCTCAGAAGCGTCCCTGGGTGTGGAATGCAAGGCTGCCCTTGACTTCTCTCCTCCCCTCCTGCATTCTGGGGTGCCAGTGCTGGGGAGGGTAGGGAAAGTGATCAGGAGGTCATGTGGTTCCTCATGGGCTGCAGTGGGACCCTGTACCAGGGACCACAAGAACTCCATTTGCTGCCTCATCAGCTGCAACATCTTCTAGGTTTCCAACTCATGCTCTCTGGGCTCTGTCCTGACCTTGTGATCCACTCTCCTTTCTGCCTGATGGGCTCGGTTCTCCCCCAGCGTGGTTCTCCTCCACACATTTAACTGTGCCCCCTCCATGTGGGCAGTTTCTATATGCTCTATGAACATACATGGCTGTGTTTGTGTTCCCTGTGGATCTGTGCTGGTCTAACAGCTGGGAGCAGGGGAGCGGCAGTGAACGGTGGTCAGAGCCCAGTGTTGAGCACACTACAACAAAACAGTAAGTGAAGGCCAGACATTAAGGGGAGATACTTACGGTAGATGAATATAACAACACACACAAGAATCTATGGGCATGGCAGTGGTGGCCACTGCGTGTGCCTTGCTCTCTCATTGTATGGTCCCTGTCCCTCACTCCATTGGCGGGGACAGTGAAAATTTCCCTTCCCTGAGCAGTCCTGGGAGAGTAGTGCGAAGGAAGGAGTGGTCCAGGGCATAGTGGAGCAGCTTGTACTATCATATAATAGCTTACTAGTCTTTCCTCTGCATCTTCTAGGTTGCAAAAAGAGATAATAGTTGTCTTAGTGTAAAGAACGTTGATAAGGAATGAATTCTGATTGAATGTGAGCACAAGGCTTGTAATTATGCTGCACTACTCTGTGATGCCTCGATGCCAGGTTGGTTACTGATGGCTTGTCGAGGAAAGGTGTCCGATCGAGGAGGTTGGAATAAGGCAGGCCTCCCACAAAACCTTGTGCAACATATTAAAGAGTACCTGTCTGAGAGCTTTATGAAGATGTTCAAGGAGGATCGGTGCTCTGTCCTCTGACATATTAACAAGTTTTTCCAAGAGCCACGGGCTATGTAGGTACAGCGTCCGCCACGGACCACACCCAATTGCCTTCGTCCACATGATTAAAAAGGAGAAATCACCAGAGGTGTCCTCCCCACGGTCAGGGTCTAACTGTGAAGCATCAAGGGAGGAGGGGATGAGATCCAACCTTACAAAAAGCTCCTGGCTGTTGGTGAAATCTGCTGCTCTAGTCACCTGCTGACCATTGTCACCATCCTTCTCTCTTATGTATTACGTTCTCATTGCTGTTGCCAGAGGATTCCTGTGGAAGCTCCTCGGAGGTATCCCCAGACTGTCTGGGGACAGTGGTTGAGTCACTGCCTAGAATCCCATGCCAGCTGCTCTTAGAAGCGGTATGTTTGCAGTGATGATCCAGAATGTCTGTTTGTTTCCTTTGTCTTCTGGTACACCTGCCTGAGCGCCTTTATTTTCACATGGCACTGCTGGGCATCCCTGGTGTGTGTTTTTTTTTCTTGCATTCCCTGTGAAATCTTGGCATGTATGTCTGTGTTTCTTTTCCTGCTTTGTAGTTTTCCCAGCACAAGTTCATTCCCGCCTTTTCCCCTCCCCCCGCAGCAGTGAAGTCCTGGATCTGTGCACTGCATGCTCCATGCTGGAGCCTGTCTACGACCCTGGGGATTCCTGGCCAGATGTGATGTTGAGGTGTGCTGCCTGCTCCACTTACCATGCTGGCCAAACAGAAAATAAAATTCAAATTTTCCTGGGTTGCTTCCTGCGCACCTGGAGAGCAGCAGAGCTGAAAGTGATGGCCAGAGTGGTCCAGGAGACCAAGAATGTCAAATTTCTCAAAGCTCCATGTGCACTACCCTAAGGTTGACCATACGAGGTCAAAGTTGGTGTAACTCCTTGTGAAAAGTAGAAGTACAAAAGTCATCCTAAGGAACCCTTAGTCTATGAAATGGCCCCTGTAATGTGGACCGATTCTTTAGGAATTCGATCTAGGACACCTGAATTCAACCTAATCTCCTAAAGTAGACCAAACCACACTTACGTTCACACCATCTTAGTTTTGCCAATGCCCTGCCAGAAATTGACACTGGATAAGGAATATTGGTCAGGGTAGTGGAATTACTGGACACTCCTCTCTTTGTGATACATATAATATTGCAATATATAGAAAGCTGTTACATACATATTTTTTTCATGTTATTAGTTAACTTAATCAGAGAGCGTGGGGAATCGAGAGAGAGTTGTGTGTGACACAGAATAGCTGTTTCTCACCAAAGTTATCCAGAGGGGCTAGTGTTTCTCCAAACTGCTGCTCTCTCTTACCATTGTTTTCCTTTTAATAACATGAACTCCTTTACAGCCATTCAGACCACTGTAAACTTGCTGAGATTGGGCAGCTCTCCACCTCACAAAGAAGCACGCCAGAAACGGAAAGAGCTGCGTCAGAAACTGCAAGCTGAGCAAGAGGCATTGGAGCAACAGATGAAAGAACTCCAAGTAGCCAATGAAAACAAGCAGAAGGAATTGGAGACAGTGAGAAAGGTGGGGGCAGGCTGCCAGCCTTCAAGCTTTCACACTGTATGGCCAGACCAGAATTTTGGCCTACAGAAGTTTTTGTTAGTTTCTTGGCATATTAGTCTTTTACACAGGTGTATGCTTTTTGTGCAGGGTCAGGACACACTGAGTGAGATCCTTGAGTCAGGTGGAACTGTGCTTAGGGCAGGACCCTTGAAGGACAGACAGCATGGGAGAGGTGGCAGGCATGCAGCTATTTCAACTTTGAGTTACTGGGGAGCATGAGCTAGACTTCAGTTAATTTAGTGCTGCCTGCAACAGCTCTCTCGAGGCTGTTCTGCTGGAGGATCAGAAAGTGCTCTGGGTGTTTCTCTATGCCAGGGAGGCATAGAGCAAGGGATATCCCCAGCTATCCACACAGGGTGGCTTCAGAGCACTTTGTGCCATGAATGGGCTGCCCCATGGCCTGAGGAGCATGGTGGGGCTGGACACTTTTCTGGAGTTTAGCAGAGTTTCCTTTAGGATTTTCTTAGTTTTTATGGATTGCTGCTAAAGTGACAGAGAGGTGGGGTGGAAAAGGACTTGAGAGGAAAACATACTGCTCCAGCATGGTCACAGCTCAATTTCCAGAGAAATTTGAATATGCAGCAGAATCCTTGTGTGTGTTCGTAATCCTATCGAGCAGTTTGGGGCTGATTCACAGCTCAGACAAATGTCTTGACCATGGGTACTTTGTTCAAACTCATGTTTTTTCTCATGAAATTTGGATTGACTTTGCAGAGTGAGATATTCAGATAGTTAAAGTGCGAATATTGGGAGAAACATTGATTTCTCAAGCTATCTGAAAAGAGCTGAAGTTTAAGCTTTTCTGAAGGTTCTGTGAACAGCACTGAGGAACCCTGCATATTTGCATACTCTCAGGTCACGTTTTTAGGCTTCTCTCCACAATTGTAAGAGAGAAATTTTACTACTTTAAATGAAAGCTGAGATTCTAAAAATGGCCATGATTCCAGGAGCTGGTCCAGGGCACAGTGGGGTGACAGTGGAGCTTGCTGCAGGCCCTGTGCACCAAGCCCCAGTCTGGAGCACAGCATGGCTTCAGCAGGGCTCCCTGCTGGCAGTGCATGGAGCTCCAGCTCTGGTCAGGTTCTTATGGTAATTTTGGGGGTGAAAAATGCTTCACTGAAGTTGGTGGCAGCACTCCTTTTATGTGCTATGTAGTCTTTTGAAAATTGTACAAGCGTCAGTTTAATCCATGATATGCAGTGCGTCAGCTTTGCTACATGCTTGCTCCTAATCAGATCGACAGAGCAATAATTTTTAGTAATATAGTCTATCAATATACATTTCACATTTGAAAACAAAAAAGCAGTGCAGTAGCACTTTAAAGATGAACAAAATAATTTAATATTTAAGGAGAGAAAGATGAGTCTGTTCTGGTATGGCTATAATCTGAAGTGGGTCTGTCCCACGAAAGCTCATCACCTAATAAATTATTTTGTTCGTCTTTAAAGTGCTACTGGCTGCTTTTTTGTTTTGATGGTATATAGACTAGCACGGCTTTCTCTCTCTTACTATTTCGCATTTGGTATTTCTGTTGCTGTTCAGTGCCCAAGGCTGCATAGTGCCGTCCATATTTATTCAGCACTGTTAATTATTTTTACTTAATTGATGGTATGATTTTACATGAAATTTGTTTTCAGACATGGTCATTTTGGGAAAAGACATTTAAAGTTGAATTTTTGACAAAATATATCTCAGTAAAAAAAAAAAAAAGTTGATCCTTACTTGGTCTTGTAGTATGAACAGTCATATGGGATAATAAAGCGGTGGTAACTGTAGAATTATAATCTGGAATGTCTAAGGCCAAGCAATACTGAGAAGTCCTGTCGCATCTTCTAGACTGACAGATTTTTGGAATACAGTGTTTCATGGGCAAAGATCCACTTCCTTAGATGCATGGTTGCCTCAGGACTTCTTTGTTTTTGCAGATACAGACTAACATGGCTACTCCTCTGATACTTATAGCCAAGTAGTTTTATAAACAAAAGTTTTAATACTCTCATGTGACAAAATTTTGCCTGTATTTATTACACATTTATACGTGGTGTTAATGTTGCAGGGCAGAGCACAGGAAAAATGATTTGCTTGGTACTGTTACAGAGAATTATTGCATCCTATATGAAATGGTATTGAAATGAATTTTCCTAGTGAATCAATATTCATGTTCTAATTTAAATATAACAGTACTATTTTACCCACCCCAAGACATTTTCAGAACAGAATGTATTAATCTGTTATCACCTCTGCCTGCATTGGAGTGCAGTGTCTGTTTAAGGGCTCACTGTAGCAGCGCACAGTCTGTAGGGAAAGAAGTGAGAATACCATATATATTTGAAATATGAGGCAGAATTACATTGGTATAATCTTGTCGCTCAAATTAGAAGTAGAACAATGCACTAGTTGAATGAGCAGTCTGAACAAGTAATCAGTGAGCAAAAGAACAGAGCAAAGGGTGAGTATGAGTAGCATTCAAGGCTCTGGGTCTTTTGAGGAAGTGCTCCCTTGCTTTTAAATGGACTAAGAGCAACTGCAGTTGCTGATTCACAAAGGCAAGGCAGTCATGCCTGGTGCGTTTTGTAAAATCCCACTCAGTGTAGGTAGAGCTAGAAGGGCTTAGTGAAGGGATAGACCCAAGCATAGCAAGTCCCAATAACAAGATAAGTCTCTGCAGTAACTTGCAAATTTCAGTTGACTAGTTTTTGAAGTGCGGTCCTGCTTTCAAGGAAACTGGAAACAGTAAACTGTGGGGCAGGGGATTCAGGAAGAGAAGGGGCTCATGGGACAAATTCCTGATTCCCAGGGCACCTTGTGTTTCCTGTTGACATCCCACGATGCCCAGTGAGGCCAGGCATGATGGGATACACACCCAAAATGCATTGCTCTTTCTTCTGAATAGGGCTCTGTAGTGTGAATGCTGAATTTGAAAATGCTCTTGAAGAATGGATACTCTGTTCCGGAATAACTTATTTCTACTTTGCTAAGTACTTGTTAACAAAGTAGAAATAAGTTATTCCAGGAAAAACCTTGTAGTGTAGACACAGCCTGAGAATGGCCTGTGTGCCAACAAGTAGCAATAGAGCAGATCTTTATAGGTCTGGGTGTTTTGTTGCCATTTGTCTAAAATAACTTGTTCTTATCTAAGTTTGAGATTCCCAGATCTGATTGAAAGATGAAATTTATTTCATAGTGAGGCATGTGAAACTATTAACTCTGTATTTTGGCACTGTAAGTGGGCAGGGCTGGCAACAGGCTCCGTGGGCCCTGGGCAATATGTGCATGCGGGAAAGTGGAAGGGCGAGGAGGTTGGCTCTGGCCAAGTGGAGGGGCTGGGGCTAAGGGTAGCCAGACCTCGGTGCTGCCCAGACTGCATCGTGTGGGGCTCTGACAGCAATTTAAAGGGCCTGGGACACTGACTGCCATGGTAGTGGTGGTGGCATGTTTAAATCACTGGTCTGCAGAGCAGTTGCTCCTCTCCTTCCCCCCACCCCCATTGGCAGCCCTGTAACTGCAACTTCAGTGATGCAGAAGGACGGTTTGTGGTCTGGATCACATGGCACACATTTCACACTGAGCACCCACCATATTTTGTTTGCCACTGTAATTTTCTGACATATAAAAACCTTCTCTAACTTCCCCAAACCTGAATATTTATGCATATATTTCCTGTTCAAAGGCAGTGTCTGGTGTGGGGGAGGTGAGAGACAGCAAGGCAGCAGTGGCAGAAGGCTCAGTTTAAAAAAAAAAAAAAAAAAATCTGTTACCAATCTAGGACAGCAGGAATTGGATCCAGTTCCTCAGGTGACTCAGCATGGACGGTCTTGGCTGTGGGCACCCTTAGGCTACGTTTACACAGCACCCTAAATTCGAAATAAGATACCCAATCTGCCAGATTTTGAAGTAATGTGCTATTGTGAAGCATCCTGTACTCCTCCTGCAATGAGGAGTGCGGGTATGCCAAAATAGGCATTTCAAAGATGCAGAGGAGTATTTTGGAATACGGAGGTATCCTGACATGGCTCTGCCATGCAGATATATCCCTAGATGGCACCAGGGATTCATATGGATGCGGGGCTTAGCTGGTGCAAACAATCTGAAAAATCAGTCTTCAATTCCAGTTTTTGTAAATCTGATTTGTATTTGGCTGCTACAATCATACTGGTGCTGCTTTATGTACATTTAGTTTACAGTGGGGGAGGAGGGAGAGTGACAGGTGAAGTGCCCTTAAATTAGCATCTTGGGTTTGGATGCTTTTAAAATGTTGCTCTGATTTCCATAGTACAGTTTCAAAGATACTGTGGTGTTAGATTTAGTCCCTAAATGTAGGTGCTTTGCAAAACTTCTCTTGCGGCATTTAATACTAAAGTCATACCCTGCAACGCCGCTCTGTTGTTGCTTCAGTGTTGGTCAGCCCAGTCGTTTTTATCAGTGCTCATTGTTGGCTTGTAAAGAAATGAAAGCTATTTTAACGTGTATGTCCTGGCAGCTACAACAGAGCAAGTTCTGGGTTAGTGAAGCTGGGGGGCAGAAAGAGAAGGTAGAGTGGCAGTTGACAATGGGCTTTTCAAAAGGAGGGTAGAAGAGGTGGATGGGGCCCTAACTCCCTTCGGCTCAATTTGAACGTCTCAGTCTTTGAAGTGTATTCTTTCTTTGACAAGGTGCTCGTGTCTCAAGATACAGGTGGGATTCCAGAGAGAACATTGTGTGAATTAGCTCATCTGAAGAAATTATTTTTGTTTTTAAACGAAATGGGGCACAATTCCTGACTGTTGCTTGTCCAGCATTTATACAGCATTTTTAGAGCATTTTACAAACACTAATCCATGCACAAGTCTTGTGAAGGGATCGGCAGTTATCCTCTACATTGGAACAGAGGCGTGGAGAGTTGAACAGATCTAAGGCCAGAGGGAGTGCCAGTTTCAGACCTGGCACTCAATTTTAGGCTATAGCCATGGAAGATCGACTTGCTCAGGGTCAGTCTTCCAGGGCTGGGTTTCGTGCATGCGTGAAATGATGCTCTCAGTGGTCAAAGTCGACCCCTACACTTATCGCAAGAGGTGAGGCATAAGGAAGGTCGAATGGAGAAATGCTTCTATTGAGCTTCCCCCGAGTAGACAGACACAGAAGTTGGCCGCAGATAAGTAGATCTGAGCTACGCAATTGGCATAGCTAAAATAGCGTATTGGCAGTCGACTTCTGTGTCTAGTGTAGACATAGCTCTAGTGTCTGTCTTTCTCCTTTGCTCTGACAGTCTCACTATTGTCTTTTTCTTTATAATTTCAAGTGATGGTTATTGTCTCTACTCTTATCCACTCTGTCTGATGTAACCTTGTGCATAATCATGCAGATATTAATAAGGCATAAATTGCATCAATCATTTTCATTTTTTGTTGGCATACTCTCATTATGTTTAATAATCTCATAGAAAAAAAATATTTTCTCATCTTCCGAGACAACTGCTTTGTCAGGTACTGTGTGGAAAACCTCAGGCCCTTAGAGCTCCTCCCTCAAAGCATCTGCTGCAGGCCCCGCTTGCAAGCGGGGTGAGTCAGAGGCATCCTGCCCTGCACAAAGCCCTGTGACCTCCTACCCTTTTCCTCTATGCAGGGATATTAGCCGCCACCAGGAGGAACTGTCCTCCCAGCCTCCTGACATCAGTGACTCAACTCTGACATCTAGACTTTGGATTTTTTCCCTCATTTGCTCTCTTGTCACTGGCTTTTGCTCCCTTTCACTCCTCCCACGGGTCAAACTGCAGTACAGACTCAGTCAGTCCTCTAGATTATTGTATCTGGTGGTATTTGGGGGAATGCATATAGGCCCAAAGAGGACAAATCAGAAAAATTGTTATCAAGGTTGGCAAATCAGATAGAAGAGCAGAAAGATTTGTCAACCTTTAACAATTTTTGGACTTCTGTGCTTTGTATATTAAGCCTGTTCTGGTAGGACTATAGATCTGAAGACGTGGGTCTGTCCCACAAAAGCTCATCACCTAATAAATTATTTTTAGCCTTTAAAGTGCTACATGACTGCTATTTTGGTTTGGGAGAATAGTCTCACATGGCTATCTCTCTTACTGTAATACACACAGGTGTGAGATAACTGTCTTTCCCTCTCTTTTACACGTGGTGTTTCTCTGCACAGCAACTTGAAGAAGCAGCTTCTCGAGCTGCAGAAGAAGAGAAGAGACGTCTTCAGACTCAAATGGAACTGCAGGACCGATTCAGTGTGGAGCTAGAGAGAGAGAAAATGGTGAGTGCTAGGATAGCCAAAGTCATCTTGCATTTCTTCAGTAAGATGTGTTTGCCTCAGGACACTTCTTTATGGGCACAAGCAGAATGGCTTCCAAACAGGTTCTGAATGGTGACTTACTAGAGTAGGTGTACTGTATCCTCATTTGTGGTGCATTTATTTTGAATAATCATCTACAAATTGCTGTTTGTTCAACTCTTGGACAAAATGAATTGTAGTAGTTGAGTGCAGAGTGTTTCTTTGTGCAATAAACTGTCAATTCTATTTTTAATGCCTGATAATTTTATTAAAATTGAATTTTAAGTGTGTTGTGTGCCCTGATGATATAGGGAATAGTGCTTAGCACTTACGTCATAATTTTATCTGTGGACCTCAAATATGAGTAATCCACTGCTGATGGATGTTCCTCGCTCAAGGTCACAGAAATGAGTCAGTGGCAGCATTCGTACAGGATGCAGCTCACGTGGTTCCCATGCTGCTTTCTTTAATTTATGTCTGCTGTCTCTGTCTTATATAGCACATATCTACTTATTAAACAAACAGTAAGCAATATTGCCGCCTTGTAATGCAGGCCTGCGTTTAGGAAATCAGATCTTGTGATGAATTTTATTATAATTACATGGTTTATCTTGAATACAATGTTAACTTAGGTCAGATATCTGCTGAAAATGAAAGGCAAATGTTGATTGTCCATCATACACTTCATTGCATGGAACTGTGGGACATAAAGTTGCTGTGCAGGTCTAGTGATGGGATGTGCATGTGGGAGGGAAGGAGCTCTGTTCTGGAAAGTCACCTTGTTTGCTTTAGTAACAAGGACTTGAGGTGGTTGTGGAAGCAGCTCACGTAATAGCTGTAGCTGAAGAAATGGCTTTATGATATGTAAAAGCAAGTCCTCTGGCTGGTTTAGGAATGATAGTAATGAGCGTTGAAGCAAGTCCTATAAGGTCTTCTAACAATGTGGCTCAGGGTCACTACTTGTCTGGAGCAAGGCAGTGGTGCTAAGTTTCAAATACTGACTGGATGTTTGTCTCCTGCTTTACCTTCATTGCTCCCTTCCTTGACTCCTTTACAGTAGACCCTCAACTCAAATTTTGCATAAGTTGGGAGAGATGGGAACCAGGTGGCAGTCTGGTTCTTGGCTCCCCTGGACTTGCAGGAGCCAGGAAACTGACCAGCCCGATAAGGCTGGTCAGTTTCCTGGCTTCCAGAATGGCAGGAACTGGAAACAAGGTGGTGTCCTGGTTCCTGAGTCCCTGCTGCTGAGGCTGCTGCTTGGTTCCTAAGTCCCTGCTGCTGGTGGGAGCCAGGAAACTAACCAGCCTTGGTTAATGCAAGTTAAGTAACTCAAAGTTGCGCATTTTGAGGGTTTACTCTACTTTATCAAAGATGACAGACTGCATTCCATGACTGGTACTTTCTTCCTCCTAGTCAGTCCAACAACCATTGCTTTCTGCTGTGCCTGGCACATGGTGAGAATGGGGAGCCCAGCAGAGGAAGAGCAGTTCTGTCAGCTAAGCGTGGTGCCCTGCTCTGGCTAGAGTCATCCTGTCCATAGGACAGTTTGGGGAGGTGTCCCTGGGTTGCACATGTTGGGGAGCTGCATGGTGACCACCCCAGCTATTCCATGGAGGGTCCCCCATGTTGAGGTTAGCCCATGGGGCTCAGGAGGGGCTGGTCGAGTACTTGGTGGGCTGGGGGCCAACAGCCAGGGATTGGGCCCCCCTGCGCTTACCATGGAGGTGAGAGCCAGTGAAAGTAGAGCAACACAGCAGCCTGTTCCTCCCAGCCATCTTCCAGATGGGGAACAGAGCAGGCTGGGTCTGGATCACTCTGCTTCCAGCTGCCATGGTGAAGCAGAGCAGCCTGGCTGCGATTCAGCAGCGGAGCAGAACAGCCTGGTGCATCACTCGGCTTCTCATGGCTCCCGCCATTGTAATGAGTGCAGGTTGGGGGATAGAGCACTGACCCCCACTGCTGCCCTGCACCAGGCTTTCTGTTAATCCCCCAGGTCATGTTGCTCAGGGGAGAGGGCTCTGGGGAAGCGGTACAATGGGGGTGGGAATGGGAAGTGGTGGTGCCTGGGACAGGTGGGGGTTTGTTGTGAGCCCAACACTCCCCAGGGGCCAGCCCTGGCACTGGCCATGTGTAAAAGGCATCAAATGATGAGCACTGAGGAATTGAATTGAGAGATCTCAAAGAGAGGGGCGTTGGGCATTCCCGTTTGACTTGGCTTGGCTTGGCTGAAGGAGTAGCAGGCAGTTCTTGGTCTCTCCCCTTGATTTTCGTTGTTCTTCTGCTTTGATGGCTTTCTCTGGCCCCTCAACTGCCACTTCACCATAGCTCACTGGTTACCACCCTGAACGTCACTGTGTGAAATTGACTAGCATTTAGTAAGGGATTGCTTGCACAATGCTGTTACATTAGTTTGAACGTGTGCGTGGACTTTTGTCTGTATGGGCCAGATAAACATTTTGCGGCCCCCTGTGTAGTCATAATCAGCCCCTACTGAGTGTGGGCCTGGTGTGGATGTACTTCAGCACGCCCAGGACTGCTTCTCGGAGGCATTTTGCTCACATACCTCTTCATGAGTGTATGTACTGTTTCCTCAGCTCCCAGTTTTTCTCATTGAATCGTACACCCGACCCATGTGGTTTACCAGTGCCCACAGGGTGCAGAAGTTTCCTAGTGATCAGGGAAATTCCCCAGCAATTTATCTCCATCCTCATCCAGGCAGTCTGTAGCCATGTCTCCAGTGCCACCCTCTTTCACCTGTGGCCCTGGTCTCAGCTCAGTAAAGCTCCACAGCCTGATCAATTTTGACAAGGCCCACCCTCTGTGTGCACCCTGCCTTTTGAGCAAGTCACTTGTAAGCACCTTTCCCCCAAAGTGAGCACTTAGCCCTTAGGAACCTGAAGTCACCTGCCTTTCTCAGTCTGTTCCCAGCTACTTACCTGGTCACCACTACCTCTCCCAAAGCTTGTTTCCCTTCCACCGTGGACATGCTCCTCAGCCAGCAGGAGTTACACTCCCATGCAAGCGTGAGCTGCTTCCTCTTTCCCTGCTCTCCTGGACATTCCTTTCCTACTGGTGTGTCTGTTCCTGAAGGTTAACTCCAGTCTCTTTATCTGCTCCTAGCTTAATGGCCCCATTTGACAAAGAACCATCCATAGCTTTTCTGACCACAGCCATGGGGCCAATTGCCAGAGGCCAGCCTAAGACAGCTGTAGCTACTAGTTATGGAACGGGTGGCAATTCCATGGCTGAGCATGCTTGAACCTTGCAATAGCAGCACTTGGCACTCTAAATCCTCAGCACTGACCCTAGACAGCTGCAGACTCAGCATTTCAGTACTTCTCTCTAGGCCAGGGGTGGCCAACCTTTTCTTCATTTGGGGCCACCTGGCAATTTTTTTTTACATGTTCTTGGGGCCTAACGCAAAATAGCCCAGAGCTACCCACCCATCCCCAGGCTTAACCCCTCTTAGCCCCAAATCCAGGATTAACCTACCTCGGACAACGAGATCTGTGCCATGTTCCTTCACAGCAGCTGCTGCCACCTCCTCAGTGCAACTGTGCAGCTCCCCCTAGCTCTCCTACTCCCTTCCCCACCTGCAGCAGAGGCAGGGCAGAGAGCTGGAGGAGGAGTCAGCAGTGGCAGCACTGGAGCTGCAAATGGCTCCTTAAAGAGCCAAGTGTAGCTCCAGAGTTGCAGGTTGCCAGCCCCATGCCTGTACTCACTTTGCTGGCTTGGATAAAATGGCGCCGCTGCTGGCTTCGTGGGTTGGATGAAAAGGCTTTGCAGGCCAAATTGTGGCCTGCAGATCATGTGTTGGCCATCCCTGCGCTAGGCAATGGTTTTAAGTACCTGAGAAGCTACCCTGCTGCAGGGGCCCCAATTTCCCCTCACTAGCACAGTCATTTAGAAAGCACAGCCTGAATGATTTGGGAAGCTAAGGCACCAGGAAGTTTCAATCCCAGAGCAGCAGCAGCTCAGCAACAAGTTCACATTGCCTCCTGCTATGGGATCAGGACCCTATGAAGAGAGTGAAGGTATCTGTAACCAATTCTTCTTCTTCGAGTGTCCCCGTGGGTGCTCCACATTAGGTGTCGGGCTTGCCCGGCGCCGCAGATCGGATCTTCCAAGCAGTTTCTGCCGGACCGCGCATGCGCCGGTGTGCGCCGCTCCCTTGCGCGCTCCTGGCCACGCGCGCGATCCGGTCCCCGCCAGTTCCTCTTAACCGCCGTCAGCTGCAGACGGAATCCGACTAGGCTACGGCCAAGTTCGCGTATTCAATGGTTTTAACTGTTTTTCTTTAAAGTTTTCAAGTTCTTAGGCTACTGTTAAGTTAGCCAGTTGTTATTTTCAAAAAAAAAAAAAAAACAACAAGCGGGACGGCATTCAGTCCAGACCTAGTAACAAGCGGAGCACCGGAGGCCAGGAGCCTAGGGTCATTAGCCCTCCTGCCGCGGCAGGCTATCGGAGAGGGGGAAAACAGCGCAGAGAAGGTGCTAAGTACCCCATTAACAACTGAAAGACTCACCAACAATGTCCTATTCAGGATTCAAGGAATGTGAGTCTTGCCGAGAGGCAATGCCAGCGTCTGATGGGCACAGTCACTGCATAAGGTGCCTGGGGGAGTCCCATGTCATGCAGAAGTGCTCCTTCTGTGCAAAATTAACAGCCAGAGCAAGGAAGGAAAGGGAGATGGCGGCTTGAAATGCTGCTCTTTGACAAGGCCCTCCAGCCAGACGTGCCGGAGCGGCCGCAGCAGGAGGGACCCTCCGGGGCCCATAAAAGGGAAAGCCGCCTCCCTTACCCCATCAGCGCAAAAACGGAGGAAAATCTCCCCAGCCCGATCCCTGCCGGCAGCAACACCGAGCGGGACGGGAGGAGCGCACAGCCCCAGCCACAGCAACAGCTGATCTGCGGTGGCACGGAGAGCCACGTGGAGGCGGCTCAGCCTCCGATAATCAAACAGCCGCCCCGCACCGCAGGCAGGGTGGCGGCTAAACAAGCGCCGGTACCGGTGGCACCGCAAGCAGCGGCACCGACCCCGGGGAACCGGCGGTGCAAAGCGCGCAGGCACACAGCCTGCAGGCACCGGAGGACACCACCTGTGCGGCACCGCCCATAAGCGTGCCGAGCACGGTGCGGACGGGGCCGAGATCCCCTACACGTCAGGGGGCGGAGCTACTCCCTCAAGGGAGGGGGAAGGCTGCACACAAAACAAGGCACCGCAGCCCCTCTTCAGACAGGGCTGCAGAGTTGCTTTCTCTCAGCCCTCCGCTCATGCTGCAGACTCCGACTAGGAGGCAGGGGTCCCCCCTAGCCTACCTGGAGCCCCCGTCTCCATTTTTACAACCAGCCTCGCCCTGGCTGGGACCACCTTCACCCTTCCTGGGGTTTGAGCCGCTGGAGTACTATCACAAATCGCTCTCTCCAGTGTCCCAGGTCTCTCACGATCTCGCTCCCCCAGATGCAGAGGGTATGCACCAAGGGAGTGGTCTAGGTCACCTTCCCAAGAGCAGTGCCCATGCTGCCACGGTCGCCCCTATCATGCGGGGCATAGACACCACCGGCAGTCTACCGGGGAAAGATCCCCACAGACGGTCCCGTATCCCTGAGGGCAATCGCGAACGGGGACAGAGACTCAAGTATCTCAGGGGGAACTGGTTATGGAACCCCGAGATTTTTCCCTTGCAAGCTTCCAGCGAGCGGATGTACCATCACCAACAGGAACCGGAAGGGTCCAGAGAGGTGTACCCTAGTGGTTCCTCGCTCTCCTCCCCGGATGAGGCTATGGCCCCGGGAGATGTCCATCCTCCGGACGATCTCAAACAGTTCCAAGAGCTGTTTTACGAGGGTGGCCTTCACGCAAGGCATCCAGACAGCAAAGGTGCAAGAGAAACACCATAAGCTCCTCAAAAATCTGAGACCTCCGGCCTCCTCCAAAATAGCAATACCGCTTGATGACGCAATCTTGGAGTCCGCCACTATGATATGGCAGACTCGTGCGACTATTCCGCCTGTCCACAAGAGAGCGGATTTAAAAAAAAAAACAAAACAAAAAAAAAACTTCGTGCTGACAAAGGGCATGGAGTTCCTGTTCAGCCACCCACAACCAAATTCCTTGGTGGTGGAGTCGTCGCAACACGGGGGAACAGACAAACATGCCAAGAAGCTAGAGCTGTTCGGCAGAAAGGTCTACTCCTCCTCCACTCTACTGTTGCGAATGGAAAATTACGCAGCGTATCTAGCGAACCATAATTTCGACAAACACACTAAGTTAACCTCCCTCATGGACTCGCTTCCAGAGGGCAAGAAACCAGTGCTCAAGGCCATCATGCAAGAAGGCTATGCGGCCTCGAGGACGGGAGTTCAGATCGCCCTGGATGTTGCGGACACAGCAGCACGCTCCACAGCTACGGCAGTGGTGATGCGAAGGGAGTCCTGGCTCCAGACTCCGGGTATACCGAGGGCCTGCAGACAAAGATAGTCGATCTTCCCTTCGACTCGCAGAAGCTGTTTGCTGAATTAACTGACTCGGTCCTTCATTCCAGTAAAGATTTAAGAGCCACACTTAGGACCCTGGGGATTTACATTCCTCCATACAGAAAGAAAAAGTACTACCCTCAACAAAGACGGTACCAGTACCAGCCACAGCGTCCCCAGTACCACAGGGGTTACGAGCAAGGGCGACATCAACAGCACCAGCAGTACAGAACTCCCAGGCAACGTTCCCAACAGAGCCGTGTGTCCTTGGGGCAGGGCCAAAGGCCACAAGTTTGACACACAGATCCAGGGCTGCACCATCACTACCATCGCACAAGGTCATCCGAAGCGGTTATTCCACCATCGCCTCCGACCATTCTATAACCAGTGGCAAAGGATCACCACAGACAAATGGGTGCTGGAGATCATAGCCACGGGGTACGCCATCCCCTTCCAGTCACTCCCACTGCCATGACCTCCACCCAGGCCCCACCTCCAGGAGGCCTCCCACGTAGCGAGGCTCAAGCAGGAGGTAGACCATCTCATGCTCATAGGGGCAGTGGAAAGAGTGCCGGAGCAACTGCAAGGGAGAGGGTTCTACTCGAGGTACTTCCTCACGGGGAAAAAGACAGGAGGCTGGAGGTCCATCTTAGATTTTCGAGGCCTCAACCGGTACCTGCGCAAGCAACGCTTTCAGATGATCACAATCGCCTCCATCCTTACGGCACTAGACGATGGAGATTGGTTCGCAGCCCTCGACTTACAAGACGCGTATTTTCACATAACTATTCATCCGGCTCACCTACGATTCCTCTGGTTTTCACGGTAGGCAAAGAACATTTTCAATACAAGGTCCTACCGTTTGGCCTCTCCTCGGCCCCCAGAGTCTTCACCAAGACCTTGGCAGTGGTGTCAGCCTACCTGCACAGACAGGGGGTATTTATATTCCAGTATCTAGATGACTGCCTACTCAAAGGGGCCTCGAAGGAGGAGGTACTACGCATGATATGCGTCACAGCAGGCACGTTCTCTTCGCTCGGCCTGGTTATCAATCTGACAAAATCAAAGATAGACCCCACACAGGACATAGAGTTCGTAGGGGCACGCATAAATTCTATTACAGCGAGAGTGTATCTACCAGAGACTTGCTTTCGGGCCATCGGCTCCCTCGTGCAAGTTTTCACCTTCAGCCCTACGGTGCCGGTTCTGACGTGCTTACAGCTGCTGGGCCACATGGCAGCAGCGACGTTCGTAGAACAGAACACCAGGTTACACATGCGGAGCGTGCAGCACTGGCTGGCGAGTGTATACAAACCGGCAGCACACACTGTTCACAGGGTGGTGTCGCCCACAACAGAGGTGCGCAAATCCCTGCAATGGTGGGTAAACCCCGAGAACCTGCTAACAGGGGTACCCTTCCACCAACCACACACATTGGTTTTTCTTACTACAGATGCCTCCCTCATAGGGTGGGGAGCACACATGGGCGAAGAGGTGACGCAAGGGCTATGGTCCTCCACGGAGCAGTCAGTGCACACAAATATACTGGAGCTCAGAGCAGTGTTCAACGCCTGCAGACACTTTCGAGACCATATAAAAGGCAAAGTAGTCGGGATCAGTACAGACAATACCTCCACCATGTTTTATATAAATCGGCAAGGAGGAGCTCGGTCCTGTGCCTTATGTGCGGAAGCAGTCCGGTTGTGGAACTGCTGCATCGCCAACAATATAACCTTGAAAGCCTCGTACTTACCAGGCGCTCACAATGTGAAGGCAGACCAGCTGAGCAGGCGTTTCGCACTCACGCACGAGTGGCAGATCCGTCCCGATCTGCTACGACCGATTTTTCACGCATGGGGTTTTTCCCCAGATAGACCTGTTTGCTACTCAGCACAACAAGAAGTGCCCACGATTCTGCTCCAGGGCAGCACTGGGACGGGGGTCCCTGAGGGACGCCTTCGCGATCTCATGGAGGGGCCCCCTGCTTTACGCTTTCCCTCCCACAGTGCTCATCCACAAAGTGTTGCAGAAAGCCAGGAGGGAAGGAGCCTGAATGATCCCGATAGTCCCAACGTGGGATCGACAGCAATGGTTCCCCCTACTCCTGCGCATGTCGGACCGGCCACCGATGCCCCTTCCGGTGGCACCGGATCTGCTCACACAAGCCCAGGGGTCCATAGTGCATCCGCACCCCCAAGGCCTGCGACTACAAACGTGGTTAATCCATGGCTCAGCTCCCTAGAGAGCACATGTACGGAGGAAGTGCAGCAAGTCCTAGAAAGTAGCAGGAGGACTTCCACCAGAAAGACCTACAAGCAGAAATGGACTCGCTTTACGGCATGGTGTTCTACCAAACAGCTAGCCCCCCTTTCGGTGCCTATGGCTGTGATATTAGAGTATTTACTGGACCTCAAGAGAGGAGGACTCTCACTATCCTCGTTTAAGGTCCACCTTGCCGCCATTTTCGCGTTCAGACACGAAGAGGAAGGGCACACGGTGTTCGCCCATCCCATGGTTACCAGGTTCCTCAAAGGGCTGGTAAACCTATACCCCCCCTCGGAAACCGCTTCCACCTTCCTGGAACTTGGACCTGGTGCTTATGCGAAAACGGGACCACCGTTCGAGCCTTTGGCCACGGTTTCCCTCCGCCTCCATATGATAAAGACGACCTTTCTTCTCGCAATCGCGTCAGCTCGCAGGGTGAGCGAGCTTGCGGCAGTTATGGCAACGCCACCCTGCGCTGTTTTTTCCAAGGAGGCGGTAACCATACGGGTGCATCCAGCCCTTGTTCCTAAAGTTTCTTCTGAGTTTCATACTAACGAACCTATCGTTTACCCTCGTTTTATGCAAAGCCTCATAACTCTAACAAAGAGGCGCGCCTACACCTCCTGGACGTGAGGAGGCGCTAGCTTTCTATATAGACAGGACCAAGTCCTTCCGGAGAACGGATAGACTCCTAGTCTCTATCGCTCCCAAATCAAAAGGAGAATGTCTCTCTTTGCAGAGAATCTCGAAGCACATCGTATCTTGCATAAAAATGTGCTACAAACTCAAAAAGACTCCTTTACTGGCCATGCCCAGGGCTCATTCCACTAGGGCGGTGGCGGCGGCGGCATCAACAGCCTTTTTTCAAGGGCGTTGCGCTAAAAGACATTTGCAGAGCGGCAACCTGGTCATCCTGTGACACCTTCGCCAAACATTACGCCCTTCACAGGGTATTCCAAGAGGATACCCGTCTCTCGGCAGCGGTCCTCTCGGGGACAAGCTGCACATAATCCGATTACCCACCTCCTATCTTGGGTTACTGCTGGGTAGTCACCTAATGTGGAGCACCCACGGGGACACTCGAAGAAGAAAGACAGGTTACTCACTGTAGTAACGGTGGTTCTTCGAGATGTGTCCCCGTGGGTGCTCCACTACCCGCCCATCCTCCCTGCTCCGGATCTCTGTTTAGTGTTTTGCAGGAGCATCCGAGGCGGTTGGTCAAGTAACTGGCGGGGACCGGATCGCACGCTTGGCCAGGAGCGCGCAAGGGAGTGGCGCGCACCGGCGCATGCGCGGTCCGGCAGAAACTGCTTGGAAGATCTGATCTGCGGCGCCGGGCGAGCCCGACACCTAATGTGGAGCACCCACGGGGACACATCTCGAAGAGCCACCGTTACTACGGTGAGTAACCTTTCTTGCCCTAAGCCCACAGAAGTGATTCTCTTCTTAGACACAAAGGACCCATTCTTGACTGTAGCAGAAAAGTGCATTCTATTTTGCACTGGTTTATTATTGTAACCAGGGTCTCAAGTTACCTAGTGAGTAATCAACCCCTCTGCAGTACTTAACTTTTTCTGAGGGACTTCCCACCCAGTTACTAAATGTAAGGCACTTCTGAATTCAGGAGGCATTTTAGAAGTGCATAGAACACAAGGCTGGTTCCTGCATGGTTACAGAACTATAGTAAAGTGGAAAACATTGCAGTTTGTGTGACTGGAGGATATCTGAATCCATATTGTAAGGCTGTCCCACATACTGAGGAAAAGCTGAAATGCCTTTGTTGTTCATTTGTCCCGCTCTTGGTTGCTGCAATATAAAATTTTTTTTTAAAAAGCAAACAGAAAAAAACAACTGGTAATGACAGATGAAAATCGCAACTCCTGTCCTAATTATCACTGAGAAGATGCTAGCATTTGTTGCTCAATTGTATCCTACGTTTTCTACAACAAATTACAGTGGATCAGTATTTGGTTTTGCAGAACTGATGTAATAATAGCTTAAATTGAACTTGACTGCTGGTCAAATGTGGAAGACAGCTGCTCGATTCCTTTTCTGCATATTAGATAAATTGGGAATTTCTGTTTAAACGGCTGTGGAAATGGACTTATCCTCCTGTGTGCCTGATATTGTGCCTAAAGTTGCCCAGGCCCTCCAGTAGAGCTTTCCCTCCCTTACTCATCATGTTAACCTCTCCTGGTAGTTTCCATATACCTTCATCGCGAGGCTTGAGATAGTGGTAAATTATCCATTCAGTCCCTCCAATTCCTTCTTGGGAGGTGGCTGGCTGAAGACATCAACAGCTCTAATCCAGTCTGGGGAATTCTTCTGAGGGTGAGTTCTGGACCAAAGCTGCCTACTCCCTCTGCATACACATTTCCCATTCACAGTGCCACCCCCTTCTATCAGCCAACTCCCATGCATAGCAGCTTGCAGTGAATGAGTCTCATAGCTTCTCCCATTTGTCCCCCTCCCTTTCCTGTTGCTAGCTACCAAGGGAATGCTGGGAAATGTAGTTCCTTCCCTGCTCCAGGGCCAGCTCTGAAGTCTGGGAGCTGACCAAGGAACTGCAACTGCCAGGGTATCTTGAGCACTCAGTTCTCATCATGCTCTGCAGGCTTCCACCATACAAGGTACTGGGGAGGAAGCAAGTGTTGTGTGTCCCATCTGAGCTGGTGCCCAGCCCCGCAGAGCCACTGGCATCATGGTAAATCTGCTGCTGCTATTACTAGTTCAAGCTGTTTAGCTTGTGCCTATTACTTGTGTAACCTGAGCCAAACAGAGCTAAGCCAGGCTTAAACCACTCTGAGAACATCTGCACAACATTGTATCAGTTTAACTAAACCAACTTGAAGTCAGTCAGTTATAGAGCTACAACTACATGTGTAGACCAAGCCGAGTTTTCGCTGTGAAAAGATGCTGTGTGGACAGCACATAAGGTAGAGAAGTTAAATACACTGGGAATAGTAGAAGCAGAGGATTTGGGGAAGTGAGCAGCAGCATAGGAAAATTCTTCCTGAAATGGGAAACTTGGCAAGTGTAGTGAAGAGATTTTCCCTGAAAATTGGTTATCCTTGAGGGGCTCCACCCTTCTCAAAGAGAAGCCCCATTACCTCTGTTTCTGTCCTGGGGAGCGTGAGCTAAGGTGCATTTTCACTTATGTTGTCAGGTAAGACAGAAAATGGAAGAGCAGGTTGCCCAGAAATCGTCTGAACTTAAACAGTATTTGCAGCGAGTATGTGAACTCGAAGATATGTATAAACAGCTACAGGAAGCCTTGGAGGATGAGAGACAGGCACGTCAAGATGAAGAGACAGTAAGGAAACTTCAAGGCAGGTGAGGTTTTTTTGTCTTACTGGTAGCAGTGGAAATAAATCAATAAAACTAGGCCCATCCTTGTCTGCTGTCTGGGTTTATTTTGTCTTGTCTCACTACAGTGGACTGGACTTGGTGACCACCTGAGGTCCCTTTCGGCTCTTCATTTCTGATTCTAGGAGATCAGAGTGGAGGCTGAGGTGCTCCTGGGCTCTCTGATACTGTAAGGGTGGGGAACGTACAAATACACAGTGATTAGTAATAGCAACAGATAATACAGTATTAGAGCTGAATGTAGTAGGGAGCTTGGCGGTAGATTTGGATGTTTAAGTTGGGACACTTGTCTCTAAGGCCTAAACATTCAAAAGTGACTAATGATTTTGGCTGTCTTCATTTTGGGGTTCCCAACATTACACCCTAAAGGCCCTAAGTTTTCAGGTGCAGTGTTCTGGGCTTTCAGAAAACCAAACCTCTTTTAGTGTGTGTCATGTTTGCCACTGACAGTGGAAAGTCACTTCCAAAAGTGGAGGCCTACATGTATATTGTTCTGCTATTCCAGACTTTCACAAAACGCTTATTATCCAATTTTCATACGTGCTTGTATTTTATCTCTGATATTGGGCTTCATTTGTCATTTTCTACTGTGCGTTTCAGTCCTTTCTGCTTGGTGATAACTTTGTGCTTGTTTTTTGTTGTTGTTCGTTTCTCCAGTATTGTGCAGTTATACCGAAATAAATCCCCAAGCTGCACTTTTAGTGATTGGTTATTTGTGCTCTTGAGTGACTGATATGGATTCTGGTATACTGAAAACTTTCCCCTGCTTTCCAAGTTAGTCATCATCAAGTGCTACAATTCCTTCTCTGCTCTTGGTATTGGCCACTCTGGAAGACAGGATATGGGGCTAGATGCACCTTTGGTCTGATCCAATGTGGCAGTTCTTAATTTGCTGGAGCCCCTGGCTCGTTAGTGCACATGTGCTAGATCAGTGTTCCTTAAAACTTTTTGAGACCACAGAACACCCAACAATAGTATTTTTATGAGGAAAACTATGAAAATTTTCTTTAACAATTGTTGTCAGACCAAAAATACTCAAACAGCAACATATGCGGCAAAACCAAAGGGCTTGTCTGCTGTCGCCTCCTCCTTTGAGGAAGCATTTTGGGAGTAAGAGTCCATGGCTGGACTGCTTGTTGGTGCTTCAAAGTTAGCAGCTTGGAAGCTCACATGGTGAAAATTATGCTAATGAGGTGCTGCATATGCAGCGCAGCACCTCATTGCTATTCACTGCTCAGGCTTATTTGCATGCTGCTGTCAAAGGAGGAGGCTATTGTAGATGAGCCCAAAATGAAATAATTTAGTCAGGTGTCATAGCAATGAAGTAACGTTATATCTGGTTTTAATAACAAAAAATATAGGCCATCAGTGTACGATATCAAAACAATATCAGACGCGCACGGCACACTTGTGAGTTTTTCACAGAACACCAGGGCTCCATGGCACATAGTTTAAGAAATACTGCGCTAGAGAATGGAATTCAGCTCAGTTTTCAACTACAGTGTTGCAGTTTTCCCAATCTCCTCTCTAGGTTACTGGAGGAAGAGGTAGCAAAGAGAGCTGAACTGGAAAAGTGGCACTTGCAGCAGCAGCAGACCATTCAGATGACAGAAGCAGAGAAGCAAGAGTTAGAGACTCAGAGGATCATCAAGGAACGTGCTCTTCAAGTTGCTATGCAACAGTTGGAACAGCTTGAACTAGAAAGGAAGCAGGCACTTGAACAGTATGAGGTAAATTACCTTATGCCAGCTCTTTTCCTAATCTGCCTCGTACCTATGACAGATGTTCAATAAGAACCCAATTAAAACAAATGTTATGTGGTGTTCTTGGGGCTATTGGGCTCTCTCAATTTATTTCTGTGCAGGCGAGTCCAGCCCAAGACAAGAAGTTCTCTCCAGTGTTTTCAGTGATTTCTGCTCCCGGTACATGTTATATAGCCCCTGACGCTTCACTAGCTTTGTATTTATCCTCACAGCTCCACTGTGTTGAGCTTTTATTCCCATTATATGGATGGGAAACTGAGGGCAAAGGTCACACAGAACAGGGAAGTAAACCCATGTCTGCAGAGTCCCAAACTAACAAGAGTCCACTTGGAGAAGTGTTGATACTGCACAAACCACCAGCATAGCTAGCACTGATAGAGTCCACCATGGGCAGTCAGAGGGTGACGAGTAATGACTGTGGGTTCGTGGTTGTCCACTGTCACCTAGACCTTGCCTTTCTCCGCATAGTTGGGTGACAGATAAGGGTTTGATTCTCTGACCAACTTGCTCTCTTGAAGGTGTTGCAGAGAATGCAGTAACATTAAACTGTGAAAACCAGGACACTCAGAGGCAAAAATGTAGTTATTTTAATCTCTGTTTAGTGATTTTTATCCACACCCTGTTGTGTCTGGGAATATTACAGAATATCTCATTATTCTGGGGGGGCTGCAGTTGTGTGAAATGATGGTTGAGAGGAAAATGAAATTTAAAAAAAATACTATGCAATTTCTTGAACAAACAATTCCCAAGGATCTATCAGACTTATATAATTGGTGGTAAGTGTGATATTGCCATGGGAGCTGCTTGATTTTTCCAATAATGCTTGTGCCATATTTGATTATACATGAACATATATGGATGCCCATATACAAAACCACATTTCACTTCAAGTAGCAGCCTGCTTCTAAAACTTTTAAGCTATTTGTTACCTTTTTTTAAAGTTAAAATGCAAATATTTTAACTATTTAACAAGATCCTTTTTTTGGTGTTCAGATTTATTGTATAGTTTGACCTTTCCTTCACAAGTGGGGCCTCTAGGAATTATTGGCATTGACTCAAAAGGCCAGCTGAGATGAGAGAAGGGAAAGCCTCGTCTTCAGGTTTCCGTTTAGCCCATGCATTCAGGTGCCCTCAGTTTGTCTGTCTTCCCCGAATGCCCTCATAAATGTCCCAGGATGCTTGAGCTGCCTTGCCTCTGCCCAAGATGAGCATTCCTCACAGAGCATCACTTCGAAGTTACTGAAAGTGTATAATTGACCTTCAGTGTCATGGTCCTCCAATAATAGTCTTTGCCCACAAACAGAAGAAACCTTTTGCAATGTCAGAATGGTTCTCCCTCCAAGGATAGAAGTACACTACAGTAGGAGGTCAAATTAAGGTCCACAATTCCAGCTATGTGAATTACATATCTTAATTCAGACTTCTGTGCCATTTCTAGTAGCTCCTATCAAATTCCCGTTCTTCTCTTAACAAGGGGCAGGAGTACTGCTGCTGACATGGGCGCCCTGTAAGTTCAGTTTAGCACATCCCTACCAGGCACGCTAAATTGACCCTCAGAAGATTGACTCTGCTGCGGTCAGTCTTCCTGGAAGTATAGAGGTAGCCCAAGTGTCACGTCAGCCATATCTCCACCAGGGCAGAATACCTTTCTAAACGCCATTCCCCTAACTGACAGCATTCTAGGCTCAATGAAAGCATTTTGCTATGTACTTCGTTGTAGTGCCTATAAGCCGTAGTCCTAGACCAGGACCTCACTGTGCTGTGCACGCTGTCCAAAGAACAGAAAGATGGTACCTCCCCCAAAGAACTTATCAAAGGATTACAAATGGAGATGCAGGCATCTAGGGGAGCAGAAGGAAATAAGTAGCTATGTTCAACATGCCAGACCCTTGTCTTGGCATATTAGCACTGGTTTCAAGTTTATTTACAGGCGTCATGTAAAGGTGCATAATGAGATGACTTTGCAGGTGTATGCGTGGAGCTCCTGCCAGCATGAAGGGCATGGGAGAAAGCACAAAGGTGCTTGTTTGCAGATTCATCAAGTAGGCAGTGGAGGCTAGCAAATGGAGTGATGGGTAGTATAGGGTTAGGCTGTGAAGGGCCTGGAAAGTAAAGACAAAGCAGCTTATGTTTGATGTGCTAGATAACAGGGAACCAGTAGAGGTGTGCAAAGAGAGGGCTGAACAACAGGCTAGGAAATGTTTGCTGCATTGTTCTGAGCGGATATGAGTGGGACAAGATTGCATTGGTCAAGGCTAGAGAGGACGACATGTGGTAATCAGGACATGAGAGGATAATTTGGATGGATAGGAAGAGGCATAAGAGAGCCATGTGAGGCAGGAAAAAATCAGCAAGATTTAGTCACAGCTCATACGAGAAGATCTAAGTGAGAGTTGAAGACAATGCCCTGGTTATGGGCTTGCAGGATGAAGCTGTTGTCTCCACAGTGATCAAGAAAAGAGGGAGCAGGGACCATGTGCTTGGGGACAGAAAATGTGAAGAGCTCTGTTCTAGTCATGTTGAGCCATCAGCAGTACATGGGCCCATGGCTGAGAACCATTGGAGGAGAGGGGAACCAAGGACAGAGTGCCCTGTGGAACTCCAGCAGAAAGCTAGGGAGGATGAAGATTCCCAGAAACAAAGGAAAAATTGTCAGTGCAATCAGTGAGGTAGGAGGAGAAGCAGGACAGAATGAGAGAAGCCAAGGGAAGATAAAGTTTCAAGATGAGGGGCCTGGCTGATGCTGTGAAAGACAGCCAACAAATCATGGAGGGTGAGCATGGAGCACTGTGTTGAGCTTTAGGTACAACACTAGAGACTTAAGATAAATGTAGCTGATTTGAAAAAGACTTCTCAAAGTGAGTGGTCCATGTGGAAATGGCAACAAAGGGGCTTTACTGCTTTTTGTGGGATGCTGTCAGTCTTCTTGAAGGTGAAGGGGAGGGAGGTTTGAGAGCGTTTTGCCTTCTGTATTTTGGGGGTGGGGGTGCGGAGGGGAGGGGGGTGGTACCTGGAATAGGCCAGAGCTGTTTTTGAAAACATGCTGCATCTTGTTTCAGGAGGTCAAAAAGAAGTTGGAACTGGCAGCTAACAAAACAAAGAGCTGGAAAGATAAAGTAGCTCATCATGAAGGACTAATTCGATTGATAGAACCAGGTATGTAATCAGTATAGAAAATACAATAACCAGACCTTATTTTGCTTTTATGAGGTGTCTGAGAAAGGATGTGCAGCTCGCATCTGATGTATCTAGGTACTACAGCCTGCAAATAACTGCATTTTAAAATGAGCAGTGAGTAAAGAGGGACTCTGATGCAAAAAAGCATGTACAGTGTCTGGGGGGCCATGGTTTTCGCCAACTCAGGAGTGCATTGAGAAATTGGAATGGATTCTGCAAAACCTTTAAATAATTGTGAGAACAAAGTTTATTTCACAGTGTCACATTATCCTCCATTTTTTGTTTGCTCGACTCCACTGCAATGTCATCACTGTCGGCATCGATAGTCCTAGAGCTCTGTGCTCTTCCTGCCAGCTCTTTCCTTGCAGAACCAAACTTTCAGTTGATAACATTCCTGCTCTCCAAAGCCTTACTCCATTCTCTAGTACAAGCAAGGCCGGTGATTGGAGCAGGAGAGTAAGGTTTAGGATGTGATGACACCTTTTCACCTCCTCAGGAGAACACGGACAGGAACGTTGATGCACAGTGTGCAGGGCTGGTTGCTTTTTTGCTAAGAAGTTAGAAGTTCAACTCTGTGGAAACTCTGAAGACTTTGCTACGCTCATACATGTATTAAATAAACTCTTCAGCAGTGTCTTTAGTTTGAACCCACATATTTTTAGGATGGTGTGTGTGTGAAAAAGTTACTTTTTTTAGCCAGCCTCAGTTAGGTTATATAGGGTGGACATTACAGGAAATAACAAAAACAGGGAACAAAACACATCTTTGTTTACATTGACAAGGTCAGTCAGGATGCTCTAAGTTCTTTGGTCCAGTGAGTGCATATCCATGGGCTGTAAGTGGCTTCTCAATCCTGGGCACAGCGCTATTTAGTACAAGTTTAAAGCTGTTTTGGTTTGCACTGTGACACCCAGCACTTACTGATCCTCTGGGGACTGTTGGAACATGGAGGCTGCCCAACCAGCTTCCCTTTCTCCTGGGTGTGGAGTGTAGAGCAGCTGCATCAGCTCTGTTCCACATGGGTGGGTTAAGATAGATTTGTGCTGCTGAGAATCCTTGGTGTGGCTAACGAAAGCATTGGTGTACATCAGCCGTAAGTCTAGGGAAAAAGCCTCTGTTACTCAGTGATCCATTCTCATAGTATTGTGATAATTCTTACCCCGCTATGCAGGAGCCCTAGTGATGGTCCAGAACTCTTGTGCATAAGCTTTTTTGGGGCTGGAGACAAAGTGATGGTGCGAAAGGCATGGACAATTACAAAGAGATCACAAGTGCCCTAAAGGAAGGGAGAAAATCTTGAAAAAGCTGATGAAACTAAGTGGTTGTGGGTTTCGCTAACTGGACAGGTAGCTAAGGGAACTTTGGGCAGTAGACACACACTGCCTTTAAGTCACATATTGTGAAAAAAGGAACCTGATTGGAATGGGAGTATTATGTTGCATCTTTGCAATAAATGTGTACAGAATGAAACCGTCAGTTTTTTTTAAACTGTTTCCTTCTCATAGTTTAATGTATGTTTGTTACTGAACAGATAGTTTCATTGAGTCTAGTCATGCTCCATATAGCCAAAATTTGTACCTATGGAAAATGTCAAGTATCATAATGTCTTGCAGGGTCTAAGAATCCTCACCTAATTACAAACTGGGGACCAGCAGCCTTCACTGAAGCTGAACTTGAGGAAAGAGAAAAGAGCTGGAAGGGGAAAAAAGCCACTTCCGAGTAATGGAGGCAGCTGAAGTAACCCATGGAACAGAAATAAAATTTGATCATTCCGTTTTATATGTCAAATATGGCTTACTGCTTATAATGATTGAGGGTGTTCAAAGCAAACACTGTCTACAAAAGGATCTTTTATAATAATATACAGTAGCGCTCATTGTCTGCAATCGTCCCTCCAATACTTAGCTTCCAGAAACTGCTTTATTTATATGGACACTATCCAATCACACAGCTGCAGATTTTTATTTAAATATCTTTGTCCCATCAAATTTTACAAGTTATTCTATGTGCAACATGACGGTTGGAGATAAGTTCCAGTGTTTCTAATGCAGGGAGTGTTGTTTAAAACAAGGGATGGTACCCTGAGAACAACCCCGGTTTTTCCTCCCACTGCCAGTTCTAGTCTCCTTTTTGCCCTTCAGTTCATCTCCTCCACTCCTTCAGGCTGAGCCGATTGTAGTGTAGATGTACTCTAACAGTCAACATACAAGTCATGCCACCCAAAGGGGCCAAACCTGAGTCAAGCTGGGACCCAGCATACAAACCCAGTTGTTTTTCAGCTTAGCTATAGGACCCCTGGCCTGGTGCTTTAGGAATCTGCTAAAACTATTTCCTCATGCCAATCAAGTCTTTCTCCACTGCACCCTGAACAAAGGCCCTGAGGAGCCAGGTCTGGATAGAGCATGGCCTTGCATGGTGAAGGAACCCCCCTGAGACTCTCGCTTCCAACAATTTCTTGTATCTATACAGCCCAAGGGTACTAAAGTGAAGGCAGGCTCATCTGAGCTTACTTGGCCGTGGAGACTTAATATTTTCCTCTTTTGTTCCCTTACAATGGTCTATTTTCTTCTGCAGCAGTGGTCCCTGCTGAAGGCATCTAGGCTGGCTTTTTCATGGTGCTTCGTTGAAATGATGCATCTAAGCAATCACTGTATAGCCCAAAGGCTTTCTGCAGACCACCATCATATGCTTCACAAATCATGTTTTGAGAAGCACTAAGCTAAAACAATGGGGAAAAGCAGCACCCCAGGATCATAGAGGAGCAGCTTTCATGTGGAAAAGGCAGCTGCTCCCTGCTCAAATTGCCCTAATGTTGTCAGCTCATGTACTTTGAGTGGAGGTCTTCTTGAGAGAGGTTTAACTTCAAAACAAATTAGAGAGGCTTGATTCAGAAATGACTGGAGGACTTCCGCTATAATGCAGGCTAAGAACCTCAGCCTCACTGGTCACAGTGTCCCTTTTGATTTTTAAAAGCTGTGGGAGAAGTATAGTTCCCAGCTTGAGGAGGCACTTTTGTACATATTAGCACTGACGTGTTTGCACTCAGAGTGGCTAGTCTGTCTCACTGCTGCACCCAACTTCTGTTTTTAGTACATAGGGGGAATGGCAGGAGTATTGTTCTGAGCTGGGAATAACAGTCCCAGCTTGGAACGAGAATTATTATGAAATAAGTGAGATGTTAAAAACTGCGTAAGGACCAGGTCCCAACAATTTTAATGAGATTGTTGTTTTTAATTTTATAATTGGGATGAACATGTCATTAACCCAGTATTCTGAGGTTACGCTCACTTAATATATCACCTTTTAAAGAACAGAACCAAAACCTTTGACAAAGTCATTAATCTAGCCTATTATAAAACATTCCTGAGAATCCTAGTGCATGACAGGAGAAGCCCTTTATTTCTGAAAAGTAATATGCCACATGATTTTGTTTTGCAGACATTCCCCCCGCTCTTAAGGAAAGAAGTCAGTCTATTCCTGAGAAATATTTCCTCAAATGCACAATCTGATACTAAATAGCAGCTACACATACCTAGGGCTTACTAATCACCTTTGCCTTGCACATCTATGAAGCATACAATTCTGACCTTAAGTTTGAAAAAGTTAAATTATTGCATCGTTATGATTTTTAGACTTACAACAAACCCATATGTTTGTGTACAGAACAGTATTACTGAGTAATTCAGTGAAATCGAAGTGAAACAATTCAGTGTTGAACAAAAACATCCTTCAGAACTGGAACTCCCCTATTTCATATGCTAAAAAAATCAAACATTTTTTAAGTGGTTATATTTTTATACTAATTAATTGAACTAATATGTCAATAAATGGAGATATGCATTCACGTGCTGGTAAATTCTAGAATTACACATTTGTAATTACTGTACAGTAAACTAATATATTTTAGTTTGCTAACAGCCTTTAATTTACGTGACTGTAACTGTTTGTTTACATAAGAACTATGTGGTAATAGCAGAATTACTTTCATCGTTATCTATTACTAAATTGTAAAGGAAGAGCTGGAAAAAGCATAACTTAACAAGTATTTTCCCTCCCTCCTTTTTTTGGACATAAAGATTAGAAGGTATATGGAGCTGATTTTATTTTCTTTACTCTTTGTTAACAAAAACAATTATCTTGTCAAATATTTTAAGGAAATTCCAAATAATGACAATTTTAGCGGTTCTTTAGAATTTGGTTTTTAATAAAATAATGCAAAAAAGTTACTTACACTTCTAGATGAACATGTACACTTTCCATTAGCTTCATGAAACAGGAAGTGATTTGTATTGCAACAGCACATTTATTGTGTTATGCAAGTTACCATGTGGAATAACCAATTTACTCATCAGGATAGTGGCCATGTACCTGTAAGATAGTCAGTGACTATCCACATTAAGGGAGTACACTGGGTGAGGGAGCAGGCTGTAAGCAACAAAATAAATTTAGGGATGTTGTATAAAACAAATTTGTTGTAGCCCCAGTCTTTGCAGTAGTTTAATTTGTTAACACTACTTTGCAGAAAGTGCTTTTTACAATACTGGTTGTACGAAAGTTGTCTCTGAGCTTCTGGAAACAACTTTCTCATGCTAGCAGGCAGTGGTGTTTGGAATTTACTCAAAAGGCTCCATTTCTAAGACACAGTGCAGGAATTTGGCATGTAGTTGAAGGTAGGAGAATCTATAAACCTACCCTGCTTATGTCTTCTTTGTCACTCTGATGGTGCTGAAGACTGGTGTAAACATCCTGTGAAACCATGATTGGAGGGCTGCAGGGGGACGCGAGGTGTTGCCCATGGACTATAGCCAGTGGTCCCTCTAAGCCAGGGTTTCCCAACCTAAGGGTCAGGACCTAAACATGGGTTGTGATTACATTTCAAGAAAGGCACGGGCTGGGCTGGGTGGCTCTACAGGTAGCTATTAAGAAGCCATTAGCTCCCTGGCCTCCAGTCTCTCCAGGAGATTGGGTCCTCCCAGGCCACCTTCCAGCTGTGAGGGTCAGGGTCTCTCCCAGCCCTGCTCGGGGTTCCCGGGGCTGGCTCTGCCTCAACTAGCTTCCAGCCATGGGGTTTGAGGTCCCCCCCAGCCCCAGCTGGCTTCCAGTTATAGGGGTCTGGGTCTCCCCAGCCCTACTCCCAGCCAGGCTTCCCACAGCTGGCTCCTCTGTCTAGGGCTCTGCCCCAGATGGCTTCCAGCTGCAAGGATGGGGTCTCCCCCCTGCATACCTGTTGGGGTTCCTGTGGCTGGCATTGCTGGCCAGAGCTCAATGCCCCAGCCAACTTCCAGCTGGGGTGTGTATGTGTGTGTCCCCCTATGCTTCTCCTAGCTCCTGCCAGCCTGTGACTCCTAGCTCCCTGAAGCCCGAGTGTCTCCTAACCTCTGAGGGTGCCTCCCTTAGACCCCTGCAGCCCCTGAGTGTGACACTTCTTACCCCCCTCTAGATGCCTCCAGTGCTGAGTGTGACTCCCTAGTCCCCTACAGCCCTGACTGACTCCTAGCCCTGTAGTGTGGGGTTTAAGCCAGGGGAGGGGGCAGTTTGGAGATGAGTGTCTTTCCACTGCCACAACTCTGATTAACCATAGTAAATATATTTTCCCTTTTTCTATGAAATAACTACTACGAATAGATAAACGTGAGGGGGTACAATTTTATATTCCTGCCTCGTGCAAAATTATGGGTCTGCTTTTGTGACACCCCCCCCCATTTTTGAACTACCCACTCTTCCTGAATTGTGGAAATGGGTCCCTATCTGGAAAAGGTTGGGAACCACTGCTCTAAGATGCATTGCCCAGCTGATAAGCAGAGCGCCAGCTACACTGTGGTTGCTATTTTGGGGTACATTTTTAAACACCATGCTATTCCGCTTCTGCTACCCACTGTAAGAGGGGTAGTGGAAACTTTGAAATAGCTGCTTATTTCAAACTTTGATGCTGCTCAAAGTAAGTCACCTTGAAATAATTCACACAATTTACGCAAATTGTCTAAGTTTTATTTTGAGTTACAGCTACACGCTACCTGGAGCCCTAGATTTTTGTTTCTACTAGTGGTGTGCAGTCACACAGGTCTTGGTGCTCATAATTAGTCAGCAGATGGATGGAAAAAGATTAGAGAGAATACTGACTGTAACTCAAAGCAGTTTGCCCATCATCCATTGCAATGCTTTGACTAAACCTAGACAGCACCAATGTACCCCCAGTGGTCTTTTCTATACTACAGCTGAAACTTGCTCAGGGACCGAATGTCATTTCCATGCAAGGATTTGACGTGGTGGATTTGACACTTTGTTTAAAAAAGGCTGTTACTAATACAGTGCAGCTCCACCAAAGGTACCTTTAATGCCATGCCCATCTTTTACAGACGTTTCTCTTCCAAGTCAGGTTCCCTGCCTACAGATTACATTATCCACACCGCTTGGTTGTATGTCTCCCAGGAGTGTTGACTTCCTCAGCAGGAAGTCTTCAAGTCCTTCAAAAGCTGGCCAATTAAAGAATAGTATTAACAGTGCAACAATTTAATCTTCCTTGGAAGCTGACCTCTAATTCTAGCAAATGCTCAGTATCACTCTTCTTCATGTTTTGAAATAGAAAGCCTCGAATCATTTCTGGGTTGCTGCTTAGCAGAATTCTGTTTCACTGCCTCAATTGAAGAAGCATCACTACCATACTTAGCTGGCTTTGTTGCTTTAAATCTCATGAAAAATGCTGAATATCCCCTCTCCCATTTCAAGTATATGCAATAGTTGCAAGGCCACTGAAGCTGCAGTATAATAAACATACAGTGTCCTAGAATCATATCACATTAAGGCTTCCTCTAAGTTAGCCAGTGTAAAACAGTGTGGCCCAGAAAACCACAGCAGCCAACCACCCTTCTGATTTCACAATGCCCCAGACTTAGAGAAGATGCAGAGATAAAATGTTCACAAGGAAGTTCTTGGTGAAATCTGCACTGAGCAGCAGCTGATTGATCTGGGGGTGGGGAGGGATAGCTCACTGTTTGTTTTGAGTATTGGCCTTGTATATGCAGGGTTGTGAGTTCAGTCCTTGGGGGGTTTGGGGTAAATAGGCTTTAAAAAAGTCTGTCATGGGTGGTGGTCAGTCCTGCTGGGAGTGCAGGGAACTGGACCTGATGATCTCTCAAGGGCCCTTCTAGTTCTTTGAGATAACATAACTGCCCTGAGGCAGGCTCAAACCAGGGATTTCTGAAGCTCAGTGCAGGTGTCCCTATGCTTTGAGCTCAAGGCCCTTTGGCTCACGGTTTAGGCTATAGAGAACATGCATTCTTTCTCTGTGAAGTGGTCTAGGTGCCCCTCCATGGGCCAGTGAGCCAAACATGGGTGTGTGGGTTACACTAAGGTAACTAAAGCGCTGCTCCTACTGAAGTCAGTGGCAACATGTCTGGTCCCCTCCCCATTCACTATGTGGGTGGTGCAAGCAGCAGGCTGATGGGCGCCACCTGCCCTCCCAGCCTGCTGAGCCCTGCTTCTCCGGGGGCAAGAATGGGAGGGGCAGTGGAGCAGAGCAGGCTGCCACTCATAGGGTCAATATATGGCGGGGGTGGGAGACAACTCCCTGTGCTGCTGCTGCCAGATGCTCTGCCCCAGGTAAAGCCCAGCCAGTTGGTCTGCGAGAGTGTAAGGGAGCAGTGTGGGAATGGAGCTGGGTTGGGGGGGGGGGCGGGAAATGGGCCTGCAGCACAGGTGGGGGGGATGTAGACCCAGACTCTGCACTTTGGGCACCAGGGAGAGGTGCCTGAGCCCCCCCATGCCCTCGTGGGACAGCTCTGGTCATGAGCTTATTTACCAGCCGTCTTGGTCCATCTCCTCCTCAGTAGTGCTCCTTTCTACCACAGCAGATGAGTAGCCACAGTGTTAGCACATGACAGCCTCACCCACGTGGTCCTAATCCATAACACAGAACTGTGATACCTACACTGACAATATCCCTCCTCAGAGGTGGCACTTCAAGAGCCTTGAAAAAGCACGAATCCATACACTGCTTGCACGACCACAACTGTCTCTCTCTCTCGCGGAACGGGTGCCACATGCGCCTGGGATGTCATGTCTGGGGCTGTAAAAGGCAGAGAGAGAGAGAGAGAGAGAGAGAGAGAGAGGCCTAGCGCTCACTGCTTTTCGTTAAGCCTGTATCTACCTGCAGTAACTCAGCCATGCACGTCCGGTCTACCTGCCAGTTGGGAATACGTTGTAATTGAGGTTCATTCCAATGTTACAGGTGGGTCTCTGTTTTCCTAAATATCACCTTTTTGTGTGTGTAGTTTTTGCTTGTTTTGGGCAATAGACACTTACAGCCTTGAATCAAACCCCCATAGCAGCAAAAACTAACATTTAATCAAGTCGTGCTTTGTGTCGTGCAAGGGTTCCTTCCCCTGAGATCTGTTCAGTGGCATTGGGTGCCAAAATTATAGCAGAACCTCAGATTCATGAACACAAATGTTATAAATTGGACAGTCAACCTCATGCCTCTTTTGAAATGGGACACAAACTAGGAACTGAGAACAGCGGAACTAAAAAAGAGAGCAGTGCCGCAATGCAAATTACTAAAAAAAGAAAGGGAACACAGCAGTGTTTTGTGTACTGTGATGTTTCAAAGCTGCATTGACAAAGGCAGTTGCAAACTTTTGAAAGCCCCATAACACTTTGCTCAGCACCCGGAACTGTTCAGCATTGCCTTCAGGCCCCCATGTGTTGGTAACTCCAAGGTTCCAGAAGTGCAACGGTGCAGTGCGAATGTCATACGGTCAGCATGGGCATACGACATACTTTGTCTCACTCTGCCACCTAGTGGGGATTTAGAATGGTGTCAGCAATGGGTAGAGCTGGATACAATTCAACCTCAGATGTAAGCCACGCACCTCACCGCAAGATTTAAGCACTGTTTCCTAAAGGCACTAAGCATGGTGTGGCTGTGCTTGACAAACTGCAGTACACATTGTGAACAGATTTGAAGATAGCAGCAATAAACTAGTGACTGCATGTTAAATACTTCTTGACATTGTGTGCAATTTCTTAAAAGTGATCATTTTAATATGGAGGGCCCAAAGCGAACCCCAAAGAGGTGAACAAATCCAAAACTGCCTCCAATGATTTGTCTCTCTCTAACACACAGGCCCCCCTAAATACTCTGGTTCCAACACTTGTTCCTCAGAGTCAGGAAGAAAGAATTAGCCTTTTGGATTTAAATAGTTTACAAAGGACGGTTTTAGGTACAGAGAAGGAAAACAGAAGTGATTGGGGTAAAGAGCAGCTTCCATATGAGGAGAGATTAACAAGATTGGGACTTTGGAAATTAAAGGTGGAAGGGTGGGGTGGGATCTGTTGGTAGGCTAGAAAATTATGACTGATACGGAAAAATTGATGTCAATGTTATTTTCTCCTCCACTAACATACCACAAGGTGCTCACCCAATTAACTTTACAGGGAACAGATTTAAAAAATAAAATAATTTCTTTGCAATCAGTGTGTGTTATCTCCTTGCCAGAGAGGCTGGTTGAAAGGCCCACCCTATAACAGTGGTCCAATAAGAACAAAATAAGTTCAAGGCAGAGCGATGGCTACGAGGCAGGATGGGCAGGGATGGTATCCCTGGCTTCTGTTTGCCAGAGTCTAGGAACAGGTGACAGATGGGCTCGTCTGAACCTCTTTCCTCCCCCGCCATGTCATGACTGAGAAATGCACCTCCTCTGCTCATGCCTTCTGAAGCCCCTGGCACTGGCCACTCTCCGAAGACAGGATACCAGCTTAGCTGGACCCTGTTTGGCCATTTTGACGTTCTGAGACAGAGCCCTTGCTGTGACCCACGTGCCTCTTCCAGACCTGAGACAGAGCCTAGGACTCCTGACATTGTCTCTCTCTCCACAGAGTTCATAACAAAGGAAGCAAATATATTAAAAATTTAAACCTAACCAGTGTCCCTTATGCGACTTGCTACAAGATGTCAGAATGTGTTAGCGCTGAGCAGCTCTAACATTTATTTAATTTTCTTTCTTTTATCTAGGAATTAGATTCAGTTCCCCTGTCAGTTAATTGCTATGTTAGCTACCAAAAAGACTAGAGTTTTCAATTGCCTCAGTAAGCCTGGAAAGAGGTGATGTGTGGGGAGTGGTGGGCACAAAGGGTCAGCCTCCCCTCTCCCTCCTTGTGGTTTGCTGCAACGCTTCTGAAGCTGCTGCCCTCTATCTGCCCCACATGGCCTCACGGGCCTCCCCCCACTATTACAGCATGCTTAGCTGGCCACTCCCAAATGCTTACATCTGAAATGGTACCCCGGCATTTAGATGCCTAACTTCCATTGAGACTGACGAGAATTAGGAGCCTGAAAACATTTGTGAATCTCACCCTACAAGTGTAGACATGATTGCTCTCTTAAAGATCTTGGCATGTGTAATAATTCTAACCCTTCCCTTAATGAAGCCAAACTGAAATTCACATTCAGAAGCATTTGGAGTAAAACCTGTCAAAATGAGTTTCATTTATGACATTCATGGTTTAGTGCCAGGATATTTTTTCCCCAGTATAGACGCTCATGGAGGCACGCATCTGCAAAGGAGGAAGGCCCATAATCCTTTCCCTGGGAGCATGTTACATGGTCAGGCATTTCCAGCCTTTGCTGGAGTAGAGACACTCAGAAGCGGAAAAGAGAAGTATGCTAGAAAAAGAGGCTGTCTCTGTGTGCAGACTGATGCTGCTGTTTCTTTTTCTTTGAGATCTGAGTGGTCCCCAAAGATGACTGCATGGCTGGCATGTTCTGTGGGCTGGGCACATCAATCAAAGGCTGTTTCTCGCTGGGATTGCAACACAGACTAATGGGAGGCAGACTTGCCAAACATGCCTTTATCAAAATGAACCGGATGAAAGAGACTGTAAGTCTCCGTGACACAGAAAGCGTCTCTCTCTATTTTCTACATAATTTAAAAAATAGTTGTAGCATGGCTGACTACTTCAGCTCTTTCTTCCACTTTATCCATACATAAGTATGGCTATACTGGGTCAGACTGAAGGGCCATCTAGCCCAGTATCCTGTTGTCCGACAGTGGCCAATGCGCCAGAGGACTGAACAGAACAGGTTCTGGGGGCACCTCTCCAACCCATCCTGGCTTACAGCCATTGATGGTTATAATCCTCCATGAATTTGTCTTGCTCTGTTTGGAACACTGTTAAAAGTCCTGGCCTTCACAACATCCTCTGGCAAGGCACTCCACATGCTGACTCACACGGCTCAGGCTGTGTTTAACTGATTAGTAGTGTCACAATGCAAAGAATGCCATTCTCCATCAAACCCAAACAGCAGCAAAGTCTCCCAGAGCAATGAGCCTCAGGGGTGGTTAAATTATATCATGAATTGACAAGTTTGACTCCCACTCTTTGGCTGCAGAGCTGATCTAGGTAAAAGAGCAGCAGCGCTCATATGGTTGGCATGTGCCTTAGGAGGACTCTAATATTTTAAAGTCATGTGTTTGCTTCTCCCCAAGTAATGAGGATGACTCAGGTTGATACACTCCCAGATTCCACCAAAAGCAACCGCAAAGCCTTCTCAGGTGCATCGCTGCACAGCCAAAAGACTGCTGAGGGGGAGAACGTCATGTCTGACCACAAACACAGGCAGAGTTGCACAAGTTTCAGAGGCGTAGCCATGTGAGTCTTTTTTCATCACAAACAAAGAGGAGTCCTGTGGTACCTTAAAGACCAAAACATTTATTAGGGCATAAGCTTTTGTAGGTTGAAGCTGGAATAAATGTGTTAGTCTTTAAGGTGTAAGGCGCTACGGGACCACTGCTTTTTTTAATGCCGCTACACCCCATTATGGTTCCCCGTCACCTTTTTTTCAGAGCTGGGCCAGGAGCCCCCGCCAGCCCACAGGGAGGAGATGAGGAGCTGTACCAGCTGCTTTTTTTTTTTTTTTTAAATAACAAAAAAATTTGCACTGCAGAGAACTGCTTGTTTATGCTAAAAAAACTCACACGACTGCCCCCCCTGAAACTCGTTTTTCCTCTTAAAAACTAACATTTAACTTGTTTACTTTTAAAGCCTAACAAATTTATTAGCGCAGCAGCTTCCAGTGGGCTGTGTTTATGACCTGTGTACTGTCTAATTCATCTACCATGTCCGAAAGTGCTTAGCTACTGACGACTTTCTTCACCCCACTGTAATGCAAGCCAGGATTCCAACTGGCTAAAGCACAGCTGCTTGTGCCATTATCCAATCGTCATGCAGTGACAATTTTTTAAAAAATAACCAACAAGCATAATGGGCTTGCCAAAGAAGCCCGCTTAATAGCTGCAGCAACACCTTTTCAGCCAAAAACAGTATCTGTGCAGGCACGACCAGCCCTCGACATGAGTGACCAGGGCTGCTGCCCAGGGTGATGTACTGATGGGGGTGTGTATGAATAGTCTCATGTAACCTCACCTGTGGCCGGCCAGCCAGGTAGGAGGGGAAACCCAACATCTCAGCCCAGGGCAGGGAGGACAGCAGCACTTTCAGGTAATTTATCTGCAGTGGTGAGGGTGGTAGCTATGTGGGTGCTCAGGGCAGGGGCAGAAGAAGCCTTCTGGCAAGAGGGTGGGGCAGGCTGTGCTGGAAGAGAGTCAGAGTTTGCGTGGGCAGCTGAATTTGGTGGGGACTGAAGTGGGAGGCAGGAGAGAGAGAGAGAGAGAGGGAGAGAGAGAGAGAGAGAGATATCAGGGAGTGTGTGTGTTTGTTCTGGCTGGGATTTGGAGCAACCCTGCTTTCTGGGTGTGTGTGAGTGTCGAGCAGGCCTGGGTTCAACACCACCTCCCTTTCCTCCCAAGAGCCCTACAGGGGAACTCAAGGGGGGGAGGTATGACAAGCTGGGGAGTGGGGTATGACACTTGAGCTGCTGAGGTGGGAACCTTTTAATTGTGCCCCTCCCCTACCAGCAGCTGGTTCTGTCTTCCTGTTTGCCTGGCTGGCTTAGAAGTTTTGCTCACTTTTTTGGGGTGGGTGGTAGCTGCTGTGGAGCAGGTGGGTGGGTGGGTGCAGAAGGGACAACTGTTACTGAAATCAGCTCTGCCAGGAGTCCCCTAGGGAAATGAGTCACAGTGGGTGATGTCTGGCTGGATGGCTGAAACACATTTACCTTTCAGTCAATTGCTGATGACTTAGCCCAGTGGTGTGCAACCTGTGGGGTCACGGATGTCTTCCTGGGGGTCATGGCTCCAGAGCCACATGCGGCTCTTTAAGGAGCTATGTGTGGCTCTGAGCGCTGATGCTGCTGGCTCCTCTTGTGGCTCTGAAGGCTGCTGCTGCTTAATCAAAGCCCACAGGTGAAACTGAATTTAGCTTTTTTGTTGAAGTAGCGGCAGCCTCCAGAGCCTCAAGTTGCACCGGCAGCAGCAGGGAGCCCCAGCAGAGGAAGCCGGAAGGGCAAGTAGCTAAGGGTGCCGGAGAGCTCGGGGAAGGGATGGCTGAGCCTGCTCTACTGGACTCCCACTGAGAAGGAGGTGGCAGGAGGGAGCAGTGGGTGTGAGGAGATGGTGGCCATGGAGGAGCAGCATTTGGAGCTTGTTGGTTCAGTCAGGTAAAACCTGTGTGTGTGTGTGTGTGTGTGTGTGTTTGGGGCTGATGGGGGTTAAAGCCTGGGGGCAGGGTGTGTGTGTGTGTGTGTGTGTGTGTGTGTGAGTGATCAGGGAGTGTGTGTGGTTCTGTGTGCAGAGGTAGGTAGGGAGGGTGGTGCTGTTTGCTGGGGCATGGTGCATGTGGTGGCACTGTGTTTAGGGGCATCTGTGATAAGGTGTGACTGCTACGCTCGCAATTTTTTGCTTTCATCCTGCCCATTATCGTCCTTTATCTTCCTCCTCCCCATTACACCACAACCCCTGCTTGATACCCAGAAGCAGCACAATACATAGACTGGTTTAAGTGACACACTCCTTATCAGGGCTATAACCAACACTGTGATTAATGTGCAGCAGATGGCAGTCTCGCACTGCAGCACAAGCTCCAGCCCTGCAATGCTGAGCTTTGGTGGTCTGTTGCTCAGCAGATCTGCAGTTCGGGTTTCGAACAAACCCTTTCAATAATTCCTCCTTTATATTTGAGGGCTAAATTGGAGCAGACGTTTGCTTGCTACATGCACAGCAGGTTTTTCACTTTACAAAAGTCACTTTTGAAGCAATGAGGAAATAGGTTCTATCGTATACTTTACAGCAAGGTCTTAATTAGGGTGTAGAAAAAGTAACGTAGCAAGGGGCAGGTAGTAATGACCAGTGTGTCAGGATATTAAAACTATAGGTAAAATCTAAGGTCACACTGAAAATCTAGCACAAATTTACTTTCCAATGTGTTAAAGCTGGAACCCTTCTATCCCAGTAGCCTGGAGATCCCTTCCCAGAACCCTCTTGGTGGCATACCAAGCTCCATGCTCATTTTGGTTCAGCATCCAAAGTAGAGTTCTTGAAGTAGGAAAATAAGTCAAAGCTGCTGTGATCTCTGCAGGGCATATACTCCTCTGCAGAAGTATGACACTATTAAGCTATGTCTACACGTGAAGCCTACTTCGAAGCAGCCTATTTCGATGTGGCGACATCGAAATAGGCTATTTCGATGAATAACGTCCACACGTCCTCCAGTGCTGGCAACGTCGATGTTCAACTTCGACATTGCGCAGCACCACATCGAAATAGGCGCAGCGAGAGAACATCTACACGCCAAAGTAGCACACATCGAAATAAGGGTGCCAGGCACAGCTGCAGACAGGGTCACAGGGCAGACTAGTGCTTCCGGGGCAACAGCTAGCCGCTCCCTTAAAGGGCCCCTCCCAGACACACACAGCCTGCACAGCACGCGGTCTGAGGAGCCATAGGCACGCAGACCCTGGGCGACGCAGTCATGGTCCCCCAGCAGCAGCAGCAGCAGCAGCAGCAGCCAGAGGTCCACCCAGCCCTCTCTGCAGGAGCAGGGCTCTCCCTGATCCAAGCCATGCGGGAGGCAGCTGAGCACCTCCTTGCCACACCGGAGGAGGAGCGGCCCCCAGGGGAGCAGGGCTCAACCCCCAACCCAGCAGCACCCCGCCCCCACCCCCGTCTCACACGCCAGCGGCTGTGGAGCTACCCCACCAGCACCGACTGGTGGGAGCGGCTGGTGCTTGAGGAGTGGGACGACGACCACTGGCTCAGGAACTTCAGGATGAGCCGGCAGACATTTATGGAGCTGTGCCAGTGGCTCACCCCCGCACTCAGGCACCAGGACACTGCCATGCGGCGTGCCCTCCCAGTGGAGAAACGGGTCGGCATCGCTGTCTGGAAGCTGGCCACTCCAGACAGCTACCGATCTGTGGGACAGCAGTTTGGCGTCGGCAAGGCCACTGTCGGGGCTGTCCTTATGGAGGTAAGAGGACCCACGAGGTGGCGGGGGCAGGGGGGCCCTGGCAGGGCAGGGGGGCCCTTGCAGGGCAGGGCAGGGGAGGGGAGGGCAGGGGGGCCCTGGCAGGGCAGGGCAGGGGAGAGCAGGGCAGGGCCACGCACACCCTGCACACCCCTCATTGGTGCTCTCCCATGTGCTTCCCCTGCAGGTCGTCCGCGCCATCAACGCCCTGCTCCTCCACAGGCTCGTGAGGCTGGGGGACCCAGATGCCACCATCACAGGCTTTGCCACACTGGGTTTCCCCAATTGCTTCAGGGCTCTGGATGGGACTCACATCCCCATCCGCGCCCCGGAACACAGTGGAGGACGGTACATCAACCGCAAGGGCTACCACTCAGTGGTCCTCCAGGCCTTGGTGGACAGCCGGGGCCGTTTCCAGGACGTTTATGTGGGCTGGCCTGGCAGCACCCACGACGCCCGGGTTTTCTGGAACTCAGGCCTGTGCCGCCGGCTGGAGGCGGGGACCTACATCCCCCAGCGGGAGATCCCTCTGGGGGACACCACCATGCCCCTCTGCGTCATCGCAGATGCGGCATACCCCCTCCGGCCCTGGCTCATGCACCCGTACACGGGCCATCTCTGCCAGCCAGGAGCGCTTCAACCAGCGCCTGAACCACACGCGCCAGGTGGTGGAGTGCTCATTTGGCCGCCTCAAAGGGCGCTGGAGATGTTGCCTGACCCGCCTGGATGCGGGCCCCAACAACATCCCCCAGATTGTGGGTGCCTGCTGCACCCTATACAATTTGGTGGAGAGCAAGGGGGAGGCCTTTTTTCAGGGCTGGGCTGTGGAAGCCGGCAGGGGCTACTTGCAGCCACCTGCTGCCCCCAGTCGCCAGGTGAACCCCCGAAGGGACCCGGGTCCGGGAGGCCCTGCGGGCCCACTTCGAGGAGGCTGCGGGGTGAACTCTGCCAGGCCCCCCACTGTGCCCCGCCCCCTTCCTCCACAACACTCCCTGCCCCTACGCCCACACCATGGAGCACCCAACCGCACACCCCCGCCCCCACTTCTCCTGGACAAATAAAAGCACGCACTCGTTGGGAAAATGAAACTGGTTTTCTTTTTTCAACTGGTTTTTGAACTAATAATGACAAAACTATGTACAAGACCTACTAACTAAAGCATAACATAAGTGAATAATAAAAAAGTTTCCATATATTTACAAGTAACAAAAAACAGAAAACCAGGGATTGCAAGGATGGGGAGAACTATTTACATGGGGGTGGGGACTGGGCAAACGGGGGGCACAAAAACATAAGTCCAACTATATACAAGGGGGGGGCCATGTCCTGGGCCCCACGCCCCTATAGTCCGGCACTGGGGGTGGGTGGCCAGGAGCCCCGCCTTGGCCGCAGCCCTGTCCGGGGCTGGCTGGGGGCCGGGCAGACCGGAAGATACGTCTGGCGAGTCTCAGCTGGCCCCAGGTGTCCCTCGGCGGTCCGGCCCTTGGTGGCGGGTGGCGGGGCGACGGCGGACGGCGCGGCGACGAGTGGAGCAGCGGGTGGTGCGGCGGGTGGAGTGGGCAGGGCGGGCACTGCGGCGGCTGGCGCGGCACGGGGGGCCGGGTAGTCCACGAGACGGTTGAATGTCTCCATGTAGGCCCCCCATGCCTCTTGGTGCCAGGCCAGCGCCCGCTTCTGCAGGTGGAGGCAGCGTTGCTCCACCTGCAGACGCTGCTCCGTGACCTCCAGCTGCCGGCGATGGATGGCCAGCAGCTGGGGGTCCGTCGCCACCATGTGGTGTTGCGGGGTCCGTCGTCTTGCCCGCCGTGGGGCTGGTCGGTCCTCCGCCGAGGGGCTGGCCTGGAGTGATGGCCCTGGAGGGGATTCCGGGACCACTGAAGCCTCGCCGGTGCTCTCCGGTCCTTCCGATGGTGCAGCTGCGGAACACAGGAAGGGGGGAAGAAGAATGGAGACAGGCGTTAGTGTGGGCCCTGAGCCGTGGCCCTTGTCCCCCCACCCCTGTGCTGCAGGTTCCCCATCCCCGTCCCCGGGAGATGCTGCTGTGATGGGGTTCACGGGTCCCCCTGCACTGCACCCCGTCCCCTGGCGGGAGTGACTCTCACTTCACTCAGCAGGGTCTGACAGGAGAGGTTTCTGAGGCCACAGATGCCCAGTTTCTCCCAGGAGTGACAGTACAGCAGTCAGAGACAATCCTTCCAACCCGTCCTGGGGAGAAGACCCCAAGGGGTGCCCCTCTGGGGTGTAGCTTTCCCCCTCCTCAGGCTGGCTGCCTTCCAGCTCTCCCTTCCCCTAGCCTCTACCTGCGGCCCCCACCCCCGATTCAAAGCCAGCTCGGCTCCTCCCCCCTCTTTGTTCAGGGCAGGGGTGTCACCTGCCAGTTGTAGCCCCAGGATCATCCTTTGCCCCTGGGAACTATTCAGCTTGCTGCTCATATCTAGCCTGTCTCGCATTTGCACTCCCCCCACTCCATCACATGCTGCTGTGGCTGCTGCTGCTGCGGGGTGTCCCACCCCCCTCCTCCCGGGGGACCCTAGAGGTTCCGCTCCCCCCTGCCTTGGGGATAGGGCATGGCACTGTCGTGCTGGGGCGGGGGGCGGGGAAGGGGCTGATGCCCTCCTGTGAGGGACATTGCACTGGTGTCCTTGGGGCCATGGCCATCTGGGCATGTGGAGGGCCCTGGCCACATATCTATTACCCCCATCCCTCAACCCTGGGGGTGTGCACCGGGTGGGGTACATACCTGTAGGTCCACTCCCACGGTCCGGGGACACCCGGGGAGGCGGACGCCCAGCTGCTGCTCCGGGAGGGGAGGATGATGTGCAGCTCTGTCTCAGCGGAGGAGGAGTCCCCCTCCTCCTCCTCCTCCTCCTCCTGCTGCTGCGATGCCCCGGGGGTGGGCTCCAGGGGGCGCCCCCAGGGTGCGGGGCTTACCTCCGGGGCAGACTCCGGCTCTGGGGCCTGCTGGGGCTCCTCAGCCGAGGTGTCAAGAGTGGCCGGAGGGGAGGAGGTGTGTCGGGGGCCCAGGATGTCCCTGAGCTCCCTGTAAAAGGGGCAAGTGACGGGAGCAGCCCCAGATCGGCCGGCCGCATCCCGGGCCCAGGTGTAACCCTGCCGCAGCTCCTTCACTTTACTGCGGACATGGTCCAGAGTGCGGGCAGGGTGACCCCGGGTGGCCAGGCCCTCGGCCAGCTGAGCAAACGCATCCGCATTCCGCCTCTTGCTCCCCATTACCTGGAGCACCTCCTCCTCGCTCCAGAGCCCCAGCAGGTCCCAAAGCTCGGCCTCTGTCCAGGAGGGGCCCCGTTGCCACTTGCTGCCCTGGCTCCCCTTGTGGGGGGTCCCCTGGGGGCGCTGGGGGGGGCTGCTGTGCGGCCATGAGGTTGGTTGGGGGTTGTTGGGGCTGCTCAATAGCATGCAGGCTGGCCGCGTGTCTGGGCTGCCGCCTGCACGCTCTCTCAGCTTCCTGCACAGAAAGGGAGGGGGAGGGGACCTTTAAGGGGCCGCTCCATGCGGCCACCGTTGAGCTGAGGGGCTGGAGAGAGCGTCTCTCAACCCCCCCAGCTGATGGCCGCCATGGCGGACCCCGCTATTTCGATGTTGCGGGACGCGCAACGACTACACGGTCCCTACTTCGACATTGAATGTCGAAGTAGGGCGCTATTCCCATCCCCTCATGGGGTTAGCGGCTTCGACGTCTCGCCGCCTAACGTCGATGTTAACATCGAAATAGCGCCCGACACGTGTAGCCGTGACGGGCACTATTTCGAAGTTAGTGCCGCTACTTCGAAGTAGCGTGCACGTGTAGACACGGCTTTAGTGTAGCTGGAAAATGCGGATTGGCTACACAATCTGTAAGATGGATAGAAAGCTGGCTAGATGGTTGGGTCCAACAGGTTGAGCAGCCAATGGCTCAATGTGTGGTTGGTGGTCACTTTCACGTGGGGTGCCCAAAGGATCAGTTCTAGGGTCAAAGATTATTTGACATCTTTATTAATGACCTGGATGAGGGGATGGATTACACCCTCAGCAAATTTGTAGATGACACTAAGCTAGAAGAACAGGTAGATACATTGGAGGGTAGGGGTAGGGTCAAGCGTGACCTAGATAAATTGGAGGATTGTGCCAAAAGAAATCTGATGAGGTTGAGTAAGGACAAGTGCAGAGACCTGCATTTGGGACAGAAGAATCCCAAGCATTGTTACAGGCTGGGGACCAATTGGCTAAGTAGCAGTGCAGCAGAAAAGGACCTGGGAATTATGGTGAATGAGAGGCTAGATGTGAGTCACTAGTGTGCCCTTGTAGCCAAGAAGGCTAATGACATATTGGGGCGCATTAAGAGAAGTATTTCTAGCAGATCTAGAAAAGTGATTAGTTCCCTCTACTCAGCACTGGTGAGGCCTCATCTGGAGTATAACATCCAATTCTGGGCCCCCCCAGTGTAGAATGGATGAGGATGCATTGGAGTGGGTCCAGCAGAGGGCAACAAAAATTATTAGGGAGCTGGAGCACATGACCTCTGAGGAGACGCTGAGGGATTTGGGTTTATTTAGCTTGCAGAAGAGAAGACTGATGGGTGATTTGACAGCAGCCTTCAACTTCCTGAAAGGGAGCTCCAAAGAGGATAGAGAGAAGCTGTTCTCAGTAGTGATGGATGGCAGAACAAAAGGAGGAAAGGTCTGAAGTTACAGAGGGAAAGGTGTAGGTTGGATATTAGGAAAAACTATTTCACCAGAAGGGTGATGAAGCACTGGAATGCTTTACTTAGAGAGGTGGTGGAATTTCCATCCCTAGAGATTTTTAAGCCCCAGCTTGACAAAGTCCTGGCTGGGATGATTTAATTGGGGATGAGCCTGCTTTGGGCAGAGGGCTGGACTAGATGACCTTCTAAGGTCCCTTCCAGCCCTAGAATTCTGTGAGTCTATAAAACAGAACCAATATCCCAGGCCTTTGGATTTGCCACTTTCTTTTCTTTCTTGTTTGTGTTCGAGCTGAAGTCCACAGGTTAACTGTTACACACATGCAATCCCATGAGCTGGTTGTGATTTGAGCTGGTTGTGATTTCAGAAACTCCTCTATTTGATGAGTAGCTGTATCATTCCTGAGAGTTATGGCCCTATAGAAGCAGGACAGATACCAAATTGCTCAATCACCTGGATACAGTCACTTAACTTCTCTGTGTGGCAGTTTGTCTCTCAATGACAGAGGAGGAGGTTACCAATACCAAAGGGGAATTGTGAGGCTTAGTTAATGTTTAAGTGTTTTGACAGCCTTGGAAGAATGTTAGCAGCACTACTTTGGTGCTGTGGCACGCAGACCAGCCTTGTAATTGATGGATCTGGTTGCTGGAAGGTTCCCCTGTTTAGAGAAATCCTCAGATGCTGTTAACACTCCTAAATCCCACACACCACTGTCATTGGGATTGTGGCCAGGGCTGTTTTACACCCAGCAGATCCATAACTGCCAGAAAGGCTACAGGAGCTGCTTGACAACCAGCTGAAGTCACAACAGCCTCCCGCCTGCTCTAATTAAACTCTGGGGGCTAGATCCAGGCAGACAGTCCCAGGAACAGCAGCTTGAAGTCACCAATGTGCACCTCACCCTCTTAGTCTGGCACTGAGACCTTCTTGGCAATGTCAGAGAATCAGGACTAATTAGTGAGAGAGCGCAGTGGGAGTGGGGACAAAGTATTGCAGAACACACAGCAGCATTCTCTGGCCTCCATTTTCTCAGTTGGCTGCTAAGTCTGGGCAACAAGATCTGCTGCTGGATATGCAAATCAGTAGTTAGATGCCCAAGACTCCATTTTAGGAACATCAGCACAGATGTGAGCCTCCAAATGTACCAAATTTTGAAAAGACTTTTAATGTCCTGCATTGGTTAGTTGATTTGCTCTTTATAGTGTTACACGTCAGTGCTCCTTCCTTTAGTTGCAAGGGCATTTAGGATTTACCAACTGTTCTAACACTTCAAAAGCAATAACCTTTAAAACTTTCCTGTGTTTCAGAAACTAGGAGAAAATGATAATTGGCAGTTTCAAATACAAGAACAATACTTCTTGGATTCTGCAGAGTCAAAGCTGCTTCAACAACATGATAAATAGGCCCCCACCTTATCCCGGCAATAGGTCCTAGAGATAGGTGTTTACTGCAGCAAGAGAGCTCACATAACTGAAGCAATTTTATCTGTAAATTAAATGCCTGCCTCCAGGGTTAAGAAGTTCCTTAAACTGATCTGATGCATGAACCACTAGAACTCAGCATTGTTCTGATCTATCTTATTAACATGTCCTAATCTTGCAAATATTTCATAGACTCTCTAAAATATACACTTTGTAAAATATGTCTTCTTCCGGGTGACTCAGAGCTCTCCCTGGTGAGCAGGACTTTCCCAGCTGAAGTCTTCTCTTAAACCTATCTCAGATTTTTCTCAACAATGAGAAGAAACATGAAAAAAAAAAAAAACCCACAAACATTCTTGTGCCCAAAAATCTGAAAAGGACTCCAGCTCATCACATGAGATGCTTTGCTGTTTTCAGTACTACACTGTGGTTAGGGACACCAAAATATGTACTTTGGTTTAATAATCTAATTTTTATCCCAGCATTTGTAAATGGATTTTGGCTTTTGGTATAACATTTTTTAAAAAAAAAGCTTATTCATTTATCAAGTAATATTAACTGACACCTCTTGACTATTTACCAAAGGGTAAAATGTTAAGTGAGTATCTCCCCTCCTCTGCCAGACAGTAAAAAATGTTGTTAAACCTACCTGGAAGGGGCAGAATCAGATATGGTGGGTTTTTTTCTTGTGGTCACACAGCAAGCGAACAGGACAGCTGTAATGAGACCCAGGAAACCTGATGGTCCTTTGTCTGGACTTTCAGTGGCACTTGCGCTCAGACAACAGGAGCATTCTTAATAAGAGTTCTTTTTGGCCAGATCCTGAAAAAAAAACATACTCATCATTAAGCATAACAAAAAGCAGTCAAGTAGCACTTTAAAGACTAGCAAAATAGTTTATTATGTGAGCTTTCGTGGGACAGAGCCACTTCTTCAGACCATAGCCAGACCAGAACAGACTCAATATTTAAGGCACAGAGAACCAAAAACAGTAAGTGAGAAGGACAAATCAGAAAAAGATAATCAAGGTGAGCAAATCAGAGAGTGGAGGGGTGGGGGGGAAGGTCAAGAATTAGATTGAGCCAAGTATGCAGACAAGCCCCTATAGGCTCAATCTAATTCTTGACCTTCCCCCCCACCCCTCCACTCTCTGATTTGCTCACCTTGATTATCTTTTTCTGATTTGTCCTCCTTGCTTACTGTTTTTGGTTCTCTGTGCCTTAAATATTGAGTCTGTTCTGGCTATGGTCTGAAGAAGTGGGTCTGTCCCACAAAAGTTCACCTAATAAACTATTTTGCTAGTCTTTAAAGTGCTACTTGACTGCTTTTTGTTTTGATAGTGTATAGACTAGCACGGCTTCCTCTCTGTTATCATTAAGCACGTGTGTAACATCATTGATCTTAATGGAGCCATTTGTGCGTTCTGTTTTAAGCACCTGCATCGTGTTTGTTAAGTTTGGCAGTGGATGGTCTCAAGACGACTCCTTTACATGTCACTAGTTGAGTTTCCATTCCAGGAAGCACAGCGTCAAGGAGGAGAGGCTACTTCACCTATATTTACTATTTTTATTTCCATCATTTGTAGCCTTGTTGAGACCTGTTATGAATTAGCTGTGATATTACACCCCAGATGAGTCAAAACAATAGATCTCCGTGTAGACAGTCTACATTTAGTGCAATGATTTAGTTACTGCTTTCCTCCACCCAACTTCTTTCTTATTCCCATTAGCGACATGCTGGCTGTAGAGAAAACTTATTCATACTCTAGAAATGTAATCTTTACTCAAAACAATTTTTATTTGGCTTGGCTCCTTCCCAGTGCCATAAAGTGATAGCCAACCCAAAGTGCTTACATAGACAACATGTGCATCTGAGTCATATTTATTATCCCTGTTTTAAAAAAAAGCACCCAGTTTTGTTGTTTGGTGCAATCGATTGGACTCAAGAAAGCAGCATGCCTTTTGAGCAGACCCTGTCTCTGGAATCTGCAAAAATTTGCCAGGCTCCAAATTTAGAACTTGTGGGTGGAAGCTAAGCAGGGAGCCAACTGTTTATACCATTACATCACAGGAATCAAGGGCTTTACTCTGAAGCATCCAAGAAAATTAATGGAGAGCAGAGACTGTAAAACTCCCATCTGTTTCAATTTAAGTCATGGCAGAGAGGTAATTATTAATAAAAGCAGCTTTATTCACAGCATGGTAATCTCATTGCTTAAATTAAACGTATCCCTTTTCAGGGCATTTTACTAGTCCATTGGAACTTGTAAGGGTTAGGGTTAAGGATTGATGTTTGTAAGGGACAGGCTTAGCCTAAAAATAAAGTAACAAAAAAATCACACTCTACTGAAAAAACATTTTAAAAAAAAACATACACCCCTAAAAAGAGTCTCCTAAGTAGCACATGCACTTATCAAAATGGTATGGCTCTTCTCCTGGCTTAAGGGTGACTGCTATGTGGCTCTTACTTTCAGCAGAGAGAATAAGGCTCTCAAATGGATACTGATCGACAGTGCATGTAATTAATTTGAAAAGTATTTCAATTTGCTTGACCTTCATGATCTGGGGCAGCCAATATAAGCTTGAACGTCTGCATCAGGGTCTCTGAGGAGTTGACAGTGAAGAACCCAGGCAAGTTACCAACATGCAGGGGGTGTGCAGAGTTAGGCATGCACAGATTGTCCAATTGCCTTACCCCACTCACTGTGTATTCTCGTAACTCCCACGGCAGACGTGCTTTTTACACACACTGTAGTCACAGTCCTTCCTGAAGGTTGTAATTAAAACCAGTGCCTATGCTGGGAAGGGACTGGTAAAGAGATGCTGAGCAATGCAGATACTCCAGTGGCACTGTGCCTGGGGCAGGCCTAATGCCTTCTGGGGCCTGATGATGGAATGTGGGTCTGGTTGTCTCCTGTTGTCAATACTTCGCTCAGAGGGTATACTGCACACTCCATCCCCACTCCAGTAACAAATGGCAAGAGAGAGGCTGGGACTGACACCGAGGAATGCAAAGAACAGGACTGTGGATGCAAGGGGAGTCCTTGGGCCCAACTAATGTAGCCCAAGGATTAGGCACCATCATATTTTGCTGCAGGCAGTGCAATGTGCTTAAAACAAAAGAGGGAAACTTCTCCCCATTCTTAACCTGACATAACTATTTGGGTGCCTAAGGACATGGTCTTTGAAGCATTCTACTTTGTCCCTTTCCCCCAAGTGTCCGCAGGCACTTAGTGGGCCCCGTGCTTTCTGGCGGCTTCTCTTGCATGCTTCAGAGGCTCATGGAGACCTTTCCACTGCCTCAGGTATTCCTAGAGGCAAGGATCTCCGCTCACCAAGCCACTCTCCTCATAGAGAAATCACCAGCAGCTCTCCAAGGGAGGGGTGTGGGGAGCCCAGGCCTACGCACTACTCCCGGCTCTTGCCCAGGGACCCGAAAGAGTGGCAGCCAATGGGGACTCTTCTTCTGCCCCAATCACAGCAGCGTTTCCCTGGCCCACTTCTCCCACTGCTTCCATCTTCCCAACCTTTTCTCGATGGGGACCCATTTTCACAATTCAGAAAGATTTGGTGACCCAAGGCAATTCAAAAACAGGTGAGGGGAACAATGCCATAACTAGCTAATTTCGCACCTGAGGCAAGAATATAAAATTGAGCCCCCCCCATGTTTATAAATTCATAGTAGTTATTTCATAGAAAAGGGGAAATATATTAATAAAATAACAACACTACATTTACTATAGTCAGAGGTGTGGTGGTGGGAACACACTTGTCCCCAAACCTCTCCTCCCGGCTTAAACCTCACAATCAGGGGCTTGTGGAGTCACACTCAGAGGCTAGGGGAGTCACATTCAGTGGCTAGGAGTCACTCAGGGGCTGGAGGGGGCTAAGGGAGGCAAGAGGGACCCCTCTGGCTGGAAGCTGGCTAAGGGCACGGAGGTTAAAGAGTAGGTGCAACACATGCCAAAGCAGCTGCAGTTGAGGAGAGCACCCGGCCTGCCCAGGAGACATGGTTAGGGCAGGAGGCACATGAGCACCAAGCGAGCTGGCTGGCAGGGATTACAGTTGCTGAGAAAGTACATTATCCAGGTGGGGAGCCAGCAGATTGGACACACGGCCTATCAGAATGACCCTGCCATGAGCAGTTACTGGGACAGATCATTTGTTTGAGGGATTCTGGAAGGGAAGGGATTGAGATCTGTTCCCAGGTGGCACCCTGGGGAGGAGTGTAAGAATGTTATCTGCATGTTGGCTCTAGTGAGGGGGGCGTTACCTACCCCAGAGCCTAGAGCCGGGGTCTGCAACTTAAATAGGGAGTAGAGCCATTTTTTTCCAAATTCAGTTACAAAATCAATACTTCAAGAGCCGCAATGCATGGGAATACGAGACAGCCCTTAATAAATAACCTCAAACCGCACTTGTGTCAGTCTCTCCTGCCTTAGGGAAGGATGTGCTGGTGGCTCAGACATCCACATGTTGCCACATCCTCCCTCACTCCCAAAGAAAATCCCGTCGAGGAGATACACATATCTCATAGAACTGGAAGGAACCTTTAAAGGTCATCCAGTCCAGTCCCCTGCCCTCACAGCAGGGCCTATCACCATCCCTGACACACTTATTTAAACCTCTCCTGCCTTAGAACCTTGAAAGGCTCCCCCCAGGATTGAATTCACAGCCCTGGGTTTACAAGGCCGTTGCGCTACCTTGTATGTGGAGAGAGGCAGAGAACAGGTACGACACCACAGGGCTTTCTCTCTTTGTAGCGCTTTGCAAACCACTTGCAATACCCCAGGGAATAAGTATTAGGCACTGCACTGGGGTGTGAAAATTGGGTAATATCCCTGTCAATAGTACCTCAGCACGTCAATGGTGCTCAGTGCGTTCTCTGTTTAACAGCCAGCCAGAGCAGCGGTGTGTTAATGTGACTAGGCTTTACATGTGAGACACAATAAATAAATAGGCACACCCACTGTGCCGGTGTGGCTCCTTCACAAGCAGGAGTCCCAACTGATCTGTTGTACAGATAAGGATATAGGCAGGGAGGTAAAGTGAGTCACAGGAAGAGGCGTCAGCCACACCCAGCAGGAGGCAGCTAAGGTGACACTGGCACCTGCTTCTCCCTCACGCCTGCTGCATAGACGTGCACCCAGGCAGCGGGGCTGCAGCCAGGAGGGCTGGCTGAGCAGGCTGCACCTCCATGGATCAGAGCGGGGAGGAATAGCCAGGCAATAGGTAGCAGAGATAAAGAAGAGGGAGGGAGCGGTGGAGGGGGCAGACTGACCCCAGCCTGCTCCTCCCCTCTATGTCCACCCCAGCCTCACAAACCCAGCTTTTCCCTGGCACCCCACTCACCCAGCAGCCCCCGACATCCCCAGACTCAGTTTCTCCCCCAGCAGCCTCCCCAATACCACTATACATCCAACTTCTCTCCCAAACCCCACCAGCACGCTCACTACAGGGACAAAGGCAGCTGCAGCTCTGGCTCAGGGTGGTGGAGGTGGGGAGGCAGGGGAGTTTGAGCAGGGGTCCCGGGCTGCAGCTGCCTTTCGCCGTGCAGCAGCAGTAGCCACCAGCAGCACAATGAGCTGCAAACGACTCTTAAAGAGACACATGCAGCTCAGATGGAGCTGCCCAGCCAGTTAACTGCGCCCCCTGAGGTACGGCACGTGAGGTGAGTGCCTCAGTCACCTCATCCTTGTTACAGCCCTGCTTAATTAACCTCAAGTGCTTTTTTTATGTGGGAAACAGAAACCCACTCACCCAGCTCCTGCTGTAACTGCCTGGTATAAGGCTTCTACAGCCCACCACTTTCAGTCTGCCACATTACTTTCAACAATAATTTAGCTTTACAGCCTTTCACAGAGTTACGTCCTGTTAGTTCCATTTTACAAGAAAGGAAGCAGAGGCTGAAAGACAATAAAGGTCTTTTTTCAAAAGACCACAACAGCACAAACATTCAGGTTTGTGATCACAGGGTATGAACTAGAATCTAAGTCTGCCAACCTCTAGTCCTATAGCGTAAGCACAAGCTCAACATTCTTACCCTAGGGACAATGGAGTATTTTTCTATTAAATGGGACCCTCTGATCATCTTCCCACCATGTGACACAGCTCTTACTGTTGTAAAACTTGTGCAGGGAGCTACAGAGACCAAAGGTCATCCTTCATCTAGGAAAGTGTGGTTCCCACCTGCGGGAATATCACACTACTTCATGCTGGTCTAACGCCAGGCTCTGGTTACCATATTCTGCATCTTTAATAAAAAAAATAGTCAATTTGTTACACAAGTTCCTTGTGCTTTACTAAGAACATGCCCACGAGAGAAGACTGGTGACTCTTTCAAGGTGATAACTCAAAACTTAAGTCTCAGAGGGGTAGCCAAGTTAATCTGTGTCTGCAAAAACAACAAGGAGCTCTGTGGCATCTTAAGGACTAACAGATTTATTCAGAAATTAGTGTTTATGGGTAAAAACCACTTTGCCAGATGCCTTGGAGCGGAAATCACAGAAGTAGGGACTCACACATATGCACATGCATATAAGGAAAAGGAGTTGCTTATCAAGTGTAGAAGTGTTAACAAGGCCAGTTCAGTCATGGTGAATGTAGTTCACTCCCAGCAGTTGATGGGGAGGTGTGAATACCAAGAGAGAGAAAATTGCCTCTGATAACAGTCCCCTCCCCCCTGACTATTTAAATCATGAGATTAAGAAATAGTAATGACAATTTCCCCTGCAGTTTCTTTATTGATGGACCATTTGACAAGGCTGGGAAGTATGAGGGCCATAGCTCGAAAATATAGCATAGAAATTTGGAATAGATTTGAAAAGAAACAAAAAGTTTGCCATTACGTCCTCCTGGAATGGCTCCCTGAAAGGACCGGTACTATTAAAAACAACACATCTTAACAGCAGGCTGTGGGACTTTTCCTGTTAAAGAAGTTTACAGTTAGACCCTAATGGGATGAACAAACAAATACTTGTGTTTATTATAACAGAATGAACAGAATGTACTGCAGGGAATATGACTCACTTTTCCATAGGAGGTCTGTCTACTCCTTGGCTTTAAAATGATGACATATTGTCTCTCTTCACTGCAGTTTGCTGTACAAAGTTTTAATGAGTTCATCGAAAGAAGCTGCCTGTCACATAAAAGTTGATTGATCTGCTTGGTGAAAAAAATCTGCCTTTTGATAGGACACTTTGTACTAGGCCAGGGGTCTGCAACCAAAAGAGTGAGAAGAGCCATTTTTTCCAATTCGATTACAAAATCAATACTTCAAGAGCCACAATGCACATGAACACGAGACAGTCCTTAGTAAATAACGTCAAAGCATATTTTTTGTCACCCCTGTTTTAAGAACAACGCGCACACAATAACTGTAATGTGATCCATGTAAATATTTAACCCTTTTCTGTGTCCTAGTAAGCTCTAGGATCAGTCCTATCCAGTGGCAATGAGTACCAGAAATTAACTGGTGATCCAGAGGGGTCCATTTAGGAGCGTACAATACACCAGGGGGTCAGCAAATTTTTTTTTTATTTTGGGCCCTACTTTTTGTCCCTGCAATTAGCGGAGCCCCTCCCCTAGCCTGTCCAGTGCCCTGGAAGCAAGCACTGGTCTCCCATAAGTTATGTGCCATGCTCCTCTGGCAATGGCGGAAGTGGGAGGGGCCAGCAGAGGCCGCAGGGGAGAGGCCGACTGCACTGTGCCCCATTATGAAATTCAGTGCTGTGATGAGCTGTTTTTGCGTCTGAGGCGAGAATATAAAATTGCTCCCCCTCATATATTCATAGTAGTTATTGCACAGAAAAAGGGAAAATATATAAACAACAAACAACAGCAACAACAACCACAACAACACACTGCTTATACTGGCTGGGGCGGAGCTGTGTCTGGTTCCTCCTGGGCTCGCTGGCAGGGGAGGTATGGGCTGTGTACGGTGTGGAAGTGGGGCAATGAGCAGGGGCAGAGTGTGAAAAAGTGGGGTGATGGGCAGGGTGTGCTGGTGGCACTGTGTGTTAGGACAGGTGTGTAGTGGTGCTGTGTGTAGGGGCAATGTGTGTGTGTGTGTGTAAGCACTACTAATGCTGTGTGCAGAGCATGCTGGTGACAGTGAAACTGTGCAGGCAGAAGGGGTGTGGGTGGTGCTGTGCACAGGGACAGGGAGTGTGGGTTGTGCTGTGCACAGAGGCATGTGCGGATGTGCACCTCCCGTAGACACACACGCTGCCAGCTCTGCTAGTCAGTTGGGTGGTACCTAAATCTCTTCTAGATGACGCCTAACTGCTCAGCTGGCAGGGAAGGCTGAGGTGCTGGGAGGAGTTTGCAGGTTTGACCCCAGGGTCTGGCCTCTGTAGGCCCAAGTGGGGGGAGGGTAATGGTCTCCTGTCCCTTCTGACAGTTGTGTCCACACCCAGCACCTTCCACTGCCATGGTGCTGCTCTGCCCGGGCTCCCTCCTGCCCGCCCCCCATCCAGCTGGTGGCCAGGCTGGGTGCATTTACTGCCGTCCCACACTCACTGGGGGGACCAGGCTGGTAGCAGCCACTTAAACAAGGCTACCCGCAAGGTGCACGGATGCTCCAAAGGAGAGAAGGCTTCACAAGGCAGAGGCTAGCAATGAGCAGGAGCATCACCAGCTGGGAGCTGCAAACAAGGGGCTGCTAACAGGGGAGTTTGCCTCCGGGGGAGCCCCATATTATTATTATTTGGTTTCCTTTTTATAGGTTTATTTCTCTTCTGCCCTTCAAGGCAGCTCTAATATCCTCTGAGGGAATTCTCTGAAGAAAGGGAAAAATGGGTAGTGACAAGTCTACTGCCAAATCAGCTATTGTGACCTGCACAGCATGTGCTACGTTTGTCTTCCTCCTAGAAGATAGAAGGAATTTCGTATGTACCAAGTGCGAACTGGTTGTGATCTTGGAAGAAAAGCATATAGGACCTGAAGAGCAAATATCAACATTCCGGTCCATTAGCGGAAGTGAAGACTTCCTTAACAGAAGGCAGCATTCAGTACTGCAGACGCAGAAGGCTGAATAATCACACAGGGCAGTACAGAACAAGGAAGAAAACTGGAAGCATGCAACCTCCAGGAAAAGAAAGCCAATTCAGGGGGAGGTAAGCAACCACTTGCAGGCCCTCTGCAAGGGTGATACATTGGAGAACGCTGTGGCAGAAACCTCTCAGAGAAGGGAACAGAAGAAGACCCCACTGACTGGAAGGCATGAGATGCGTAGTCCTAGGGATGGCAGGTCTACAACCACCACCCCCCCGGAGAAGACGACGGGTAGCGGTGGCCAGGGCTCCCTCCTAAGAGGGACAGAGTCATCCACCTGCCGTCCTGATCTGGAATCTTGGGAAGTTTGCTGCTTACCAGGAGCTAGAATCCAGGATGTGACAGAGACTTCCAAAAATCATCAAACCTGCTTCCTACTTCTCCATGTAGGAACCAGTGACGCAGCACAGAACGATCTTGAGCAGATCACTGCGGATTATGTAACTCTCAGAAGGAAGGTCAAGGAACATGGACTGGAAGTGAGTCCTCACCCAGCCTCCCTGTTGAAGGAAGGGGTCTAGATGGAGACCATCGAATCGTGGAAGTACATGCATGGTTGTGCAGGTGGTGTCAGAGAGAGGGATTTGGTTTCTTTAACCTTGAGACTCTGTTTTGAGAACAAGGATTGCAAGGAAGAAATGGAATCCACCTAATGAAAAGGGGAAAAAGCATCTTTGGGAGCGGGCTTGAATATCTAGTAAGGAGGGCTTTAAACTAGGTTCACTGGGGGATGGTGACACAAGCCCTGAGATAAGTGGGGAAGGACGAAGGTACAACAAAGGAGGACCTGTCATTCAAAAGGAGAAAATAGGCCAATCAGCTCATTATTGAAGATGTTTGTACACAAATGCAAGAAGCCTGGGAAACAAACAGGAAGAATTAGAGGCCCTGGCACAGTCAAAGAAGTACAGTCATACCCCGAGATACACCCATTCGGCTTATGAGCATTCAAGTTTATGAGGAGTTTGATTTAAACCCCCTACCTCGTCTTACAAGGCATTTCCTCTAATTTACAAGGACTGATTTCAATTTCATGCGCCTCAGGGGGACACGAACGCCCTGCAACGGGAGAAAGGCTGCAGCTGCGGCTGCAGCTTCAGGCAATGGCTGCCCGCAGCTGCATCCCGCCTGGCATGTCTCTCTGCAGCGCCCAGTGGAAGTTTCCCGGAGCCCCCGGCCCAGCGTTTGCCTGCGGCTGCTCTGGGTCTCTGCCTCGGCTCTGCAGCAGTGGCATGTCCCAGCCTAGCTGGCGGCTGCAGGCTCCCGGGTGCTCCCGCGAGACGTGGCTGCTGGGCGCACAGCCCATCCTGGCCCCGCCCCTGCCTCTCGCTCCCTGGGTGGCTAGGGGGCTGCTGCTGCTGCCTGCCCTGTGCAGCTGTGCCTTGGGCGCCACTTGCCACCTGTGGTGTTCCTTTGCATTTAGTGCCTAAGCTGCTGCTGGCGGGGCCTCTCCACCACGCAGCCCTGCACGAGTGAGGCATCGCCCCTTGCCAACTGGGGGCCTCCTGTGCCTGCCAGGCTCCCCACGTGGCCAGCCCCTGACACTGCCCCCTCCGCACTTAACCTAAGCTGCACTCAGGCCGGGCTGCCTCCCCGTGCCCTGTGCTCTGCCCTCCTCGCCCCCTTGCACCGGTCCCGCTTCTGCAGCTGTGGACAGCTACCTGGCTTTGTGCCCCCCTCCCAGGTGCTCTTCGATTTCCGTTCCCTGTCTCTGCAGGTAAACAGACATATTGTAGAGTAATTAATAAAGGGAAAATGCCTTGTTAGGTTGTGTTATGATAACTAATGTTAACTATTGAAGTAATTGTGTTCATTTTAATGGGATTTGGTGGTGTTGTAGCATAAATGGATGTAAATTTTGGGGCTCAGAAATGCATAACATTTTTTCCCATTGAAATTAATGGTAATTACATTTTCGACTTGTAAGAATTCGCCCTAAGAGGAGTTTTTCAGGAACAAATTACACTCGTAAGGCAGGGGAAGACTGTATGAGGTGACTGGAATAACAGAGACTTGGTGGGATGACTCACATAAGTGGAGCACGTTCATGGAAGGGCAGAAACTGTTCAGGAAGGACAGGTAGGAGAGAAAAGGAGAAGGAGTTGTGAAGTATGTTAGGGAGTAGTATGATTGCTCAGAGCTCCAGTATATGGAGGGAGAAAAGCCAGTTGAGCATCTTTATGTTAAGCTTAGAAGAGGAAGCAACAGAGGTAATGTGGTTGGTGTCTGCTATAGGCCACTAGATTAGGTAGATGATGATTTCTTCACACAACTAAGAGAAGCTTTCAGATCACAGGCCCTGGTTCTCATGGGAGACTTTAATCACCCAAACATTTGTTGGGAGACCAATACAGCAGCGCACAGACAATCCAGGAAGTTTTTGGAGAATGTTAGGAATAACTTCCTGGTACAAGCGCTGAAGAAACTGACTAGGGCCATGCACGGCTTAACCTGCTGCACACAATCAGGGAAGAACTAGCCGGAGAAACAGAAGTGGGTGGCAATCTGGGATGCAGTGATCATAAGATGGTAGATTTCAGGATGTTGACAAAAGGAAAAAAAGTGAGCTGTAAAAAACAGACCCTTGATTTCAGAAAAGCAGACTTCGACTCCCTAAAACAACCGATGGGCAGGATCCCCTGGGAAGCTAATATGAAGGGGAAAGGAGTATTTTAAACAAGTCCTATTGAAGGCACAGGAACAAACCATCCCGATGAGCAGTAAGAAAAGCAAATATAGTGGGCAACTGGCTTGGCTTACAAGAGATATCCCTGGCGAGTTTAAACTAAAAAAGGATGCATATAAGAAGTGGAAACTTGGACAGATGAGTAAGGAGGAGTATAAATATATGGCTGAAGCGGTAATCAGGAAAATGAAAGCACAAATGGAATTGCAGCTTGCAAGGTAGGAGAAGGTCAGAAAGAAAGGTTTCGACAGGTGTGCTAACAATAAGATGGTGATCAGGGAGAGTCTGGGGCTGTTACTGGATGAGGGAGGTAGCCTGGTGACAGATGATGTGGGAAAGGCTAAAGTACTCAATGCTTTTTTTGCCTCAGTCTTCATGAACAAAGCCAGCTCCCAGATTATGGCACTAGGCAATGTAGTAAGGGAAGGAGGTGGGCAGGCCTCAGTGGGAATGAACAGTTTAAGAGCTATTTAGAAAAGCCAGAGGCACATAAAGCCATGGCTCTGGATTTAATGCATCCAAGGGTACTGAGGGAATTGGCAGATGTCATTGCAGAGCCTTTGGCTATTACCTTTGAAAACTTGTGGAGATCAGGAGAGGTCCTGGATGATTGGAAAAGTGCAACTGTAGTGCCCGTGTTTACAAAAGGAAAGGAGGACAATCCAGGGAACAATAGACCAGTCAGCCTTACCACAGTCCCAGGAAAAATCATGGAGGGGATCCTCAAGGAATCCATTTTGGAGCACTTGGAAGAGAGGAAAGTGATCAAGAGTAGTCAAAATGGATTCACCAAGGGCAAGTCCTGCCAGACCAATCTGATTAGCTTCTATGCAGACGTAAGTGGCTCTGTGGACAAGGGGAAGTCAATGGATGTGATATACCTTGACTTTAGCAAAGCTTTTGATACAGTTTCCCACAACATTCTTGCCCATAAGTTAAGGAAATATGGACTGGATACATGGATTGTAAGATGGATATAAAGCTGGCTTGACGGATGGGCCAGTGGGTAGTGGTCAATGGCTCAATGTCTGGTTGGTGGTAGGTTTCAAGTGGAGTGCCCCCAGGATCGGTTCTAGGGTCAGTACTGTTCAACATGTTTATTAATGAGTTGGATGAGGAGATGGGTTGCACCCTCAGCAAATTTGCAGATGACACTAAGCTAGGAGGTCAGATAGATACTTTGGAGAGTAGGGTCCAGGGTTACCTAGAAAAATTGGTGGATTGGGCCAAAAGAAATTTAATGAACTTCAACAAGGAGAAGAGCAGAGTCCTACACTTGGGATGGAAGAATCCCAGGCACTGTTGCAGGCTGGAGAGTGACTGGCTAAGTAGCCGTGCAACAGAAAAGAACCTAGGGATCATAGTAGATGAGAGTCTGGATATGAGTCAACAGTGTGCCCTTGTAGCCAAAAAGGCTAATGGCATATTGGGGTACATTGAGAGAATCATTTCAAGCAGATCTAGATAAGTTGTTATTCCTCTCTACTGGGCTCTGGTCAGGCCACATCTGGAGTATTGCATCCAATTCTGGGCTCCCCCAGTATAGAAAAAATGTGGACACACTGGACCAGATTCAGAGGAAGGCAACAAAAATGATTAAGGGGCTGGACGACATGACCTATGAGTAGAGGCTGAGGGATTAGAGCAGAAGCTGAGGTATCTGGAGAGGAATTGTTTTTCCAGAATTTAATTGGTTCAACTTAAGCAGAAGTCCATAAATGGCACACCAAGGTTGAGAGTGGCTTTTAAAGTACACTGGCAGCAAAATAGAGTTAGCTGAGGCCTATTTTTCAGACACAGGTTTGCAGAATGTGAGAGGCCTGGCTTTCTCTCAGCCTTAGTTGCCCCATCTGTGAAAAAGGTTTAATAATAATTCCTGTCTCACAGAGATATTGGGAGAATGCACCAAAACTTATCTGGCTGATCCCCATTAGCAGCCTATGGCAAACTTGCACTTGAAGTATCCTAGTTGCTGGGACCTAGAGCTCAGAGCATGTCAGGAAGCTTAAAGCCCATCAGTGGTGGGCAGACCCTGAGCCATAGATCATCACAGACCTAGAGAAGTAGGTGGAAGAGAATCCAATAGCCCATGGTGAATGTGAGCCCTCTTTTGCCAACCAAGATGAACACTTGTTTTCTTCCCTCCTGCTCCCGAGCCCATTGCTTGGGAAAAATCTCAGTATTAACTAATTTGAGCACAATGTTCAAAACCGTGACTGTAACTGTGCAGTAATGCGGCCAAAGCAGCTCTGTGCAGTAACTATAGCATTGCAGCCTCCCTGGGAGCTGCTTCTCCCCAGCCCTAGGCTGGCTTCATTCAGAGCTGAGCTGCAAGCACTCTGCCTTCTGTGTGCTCCCAGCCTGAACCAGCCCTCACAAGGAGGATGCTTACCCTGCCAGTGAGTGGCAATGCCTGGGCTGGATGCAAACATGCTGAGGGCTGAAGGGGCTGAGCTCCCAGCCTGAGCCCTCCACCTCCAATCTTATTTCCCTAAACAAAAAGGGAGGGGGGAGCGCTCCTACCGTCTCCTAGCACAGCTCTGCTCCTGCCCACTCCATTTCTTCCTTTTCTCCCAGCCAACTAGCTGGAGCAGCTGTAACTTGAGCTGAGGCAAACACAAGGGCATGGGGTGAGGAACATTGGGGCTGCAGAAGAGTTTGACAAGGCTGAGCAAAATCCCCAAAATCTTCTGATTTTCTAAAAAAAAAAAAAAATCCCGGCCAGACTGAGAGTTAACCAGATGTAAAATAACCTAATTCCAGCATCTGGAGCCGCAGAGGAGTCAGCACTTGGAGCCACAAATGATTCCTCAAAGAGCCGCATGCGGCTCTGGAGCCACAGGTTGCTGCCCCCATACAAGATCCTACTAAATAGGTGAGGAGCGGGGAAAGGGTGGATTAGAGTTTTCATAGGTGTTTTAATTCTTGAGTGCTTTCAGAAAGTGAAGTTTTGCAGGCAGTTACAGTGAAATATAGGCTGCTTTTGCTGGGGGACATGCCACCTTACAGTCTACAGAATATCCTCTCCTTATTGCACCGCGTTTAATCTTTAAAAGTTCTATTTTAAAGACTTTTTATTAGACAAGGATTTATTTGAAAGCTGTTGGAAGATGATTAACAAAAAAAAGTCATTATTTTAAGATTTGCTGGAAACGCGGTCAGTTGTCTTATTGGGTGGAAATTCTGATTAGGTTCTGGAAAGGGGTGGATGATCATAGAAGACCCTGATAAATTAGTTTCAGCTGAAAGAGAAATGGGTCATAGGTGGTGGGAAGGTTTGAAACAAAGAAGTATAAAGAGCCAGGGAAACCCTGAGCAAAGCCAGAATAGTCAGAGGGTTAAAAGAAAAAAAAATCCTGGTCTCATAGTGGTATTGATAAGAGTTGTGGATTTGCATACCAGAGTGTTTGCAAACCCAAATTTTGCCTCTCTCAACACCTAATTCCATTTAAATTGGAAGAGATGCCCAGATTTACAGAAGGGGCACAATCAGGTCTAATAGCTAATTTAGCCTCACACATCTCTGTGAGATCAATACATACTATTATGTGCTGGAAGTAGTCTACTCCTTTTGTTAAGGTCCAGCTTTTTTGGCCAAGGTATCGTCAAGATCTGGATGCCAGCCAAAGTAATAATAAAGAAAACAAAACAAAAATAAGTAAATGAAAAAGTTTGGGGTCTATGCAAAGGTATCTGGTGGTTTGGATTTGACCTGTGATCTGCCTATTTCTGTCCAATACACGAGGCAAATCTTATGCACTCCTAAGGCACATCTTTAGCACCCCTTCCCTCCTAGCTGACTGTTGTGTTTTTTTGTAAAAAGCTAAACTTTTAACCCACTTTTAACTTTTAGGCTCCCATAGGCTTGAGTCTAACTGGAAAGCCAGCCCTGCTCATATCCAGTAAGACTGAAATTTGTCACTTGCATCAACAGAGGTTGGTCTGATAAAAGATATTTCTTCACCCACATTGCCTTTCACATACTGTGCCCATTTCACAGAGGAGGAAATCAAAACAGAAGGCAGTAAAGTGACTGCCACAAAGTTATAGAGTTCAGGAATAAAAAACTAAGAGTTCTAATTCAAGGTCTTTTAATCCCTAGATGAGAGAAGCATATTTGCATATAAAAGGTTTTTGAGAGATGGAGATTCCCAAACCTGGATTAGCAGCCATTAACGCCATGAAACATACCATGTAAAGGGGTTGGGCAGGGTGGGATGTTGGGGTTTCCTGTGCCCACTGCTACTGAGCCATGTCATAATTTGCAAATTTACATGAAGCGGGTCTTTGCCCATGAAAGCTTATACCCCAAAATATGTTAGTCTATAAGGTGCCACAGGACTTCTTGTTGTTTTTGACGATACAGACTAACTCAGCTACCCCTCTGATACATGGCTATATAGTGCACTATATGTGCTATCGCCCAATGGATGCTTATTTTGCAAGCTTTCTCCAGAATTATTGAACTCTGATATTAATTCCATGTGTCACAGCTCATCACACAACATAGTGTTACAAAATAACCCATCAACAAACATTTATTTGCACTCAATCATAATCCTAAGGATCTTCATAATTTGAGTCATGCACATTTTTAAATAATCTTGCTGGAAATTATGGTTTCAAAAGAATCTTAATACAGTCCACATTCCAGGTTCTTAATTAGCTGTAGTCCACTCATTCTGCAGGAATAGGACTGATTCTTAAAGGGACATTTTCTCTATTACTTTAACCTTCTAATTCTTCATGTTTCTGTTTTTTTTTTTTAAATCATGCCTATGTCACAATGTCTAAACTGTATAAATTTTAACATTCCAATGTAAACTAAGATTATCTTTTGTCTTGTCCATTGAGACATGTGGGTTTGGCTATATAAACTCCATAACCGGACTGCTTGAACATTATCCAGTAAGTTTTCATCTAAATTGATTAGTATTTGGAACGTATGTTCTTGGACAAATTGTATTCTAATGAACAGAACACTCCCTTCACAGCTGTCCTGCCAGAAAGCCAAGATTCTTCTGTCTAGAAATCATCCCAAAGTGACCCTTAAATAAAGTTCAGAATCCAGTCTCATTTCTTAATTAAGAAAAGGTTTATCTAATCTCATTCCATGCATTTCAGCACTAGGCAGTCCCAGCATGATTTACCCCAAACATTTTATATGGAAGAATTTGCTTGTGATGTTGAAGAGTTTCACACACAGTAACATATTTCTTTCTAAGTAACATTTGCAATAGTGCAAGATAGGAGAATGGTATTCAGGGGAGATGCCTTTCTCTCATTCAGATAGCTGTAGATAGCAGGTACTCAAGTCCCCATACTGACTCATTCCCACGCTAAAATAATTCTAACTATACCCCATGAAGACAGCCAGGTGAAGTGAATCCTACAGCCCCATCCGAAATCCAGTGAAGTGAATGGAAATTATGCTTGACTACAAAGAACTTTGGATCAAGCTCCTATTAGTCCCTGTATCCTACCTCAATAAACCGAGTGCCTAGAAACTCAATTATGTGAGCAAACTGTATGGAAAGTCATGTTTACTAATTAGCATTTACTGAATGCAGAAGGCATTTCCCGCCAGTAAGACCCTGTCTACTTTGATAAGAATTACGCCAGCAGAGCTGTGGTGTGGCTCCCAATGGATGCCTTCTCTTAATACTTTACTGGAATTTTCTCCCAGATTCCTGAGCCCCACACCTTGTGTTTACCTGTCTGGTCTGACTCACAAAGAGCTTAGGTTAGGCCCATCTCATTGCCACAAGAAGGTGCTATTTGACTCAGTCTGAAATATGTAACTGATACCCTCCTTTATAAAAACAACAGTGCAGATCCTCTTTGCTTGTCTTAGGGTATGTCTACACCGCCATGTTGATACTGCAGAGATCAATCTTCTGCAGTTCGATTGAGAGTGTCTGGTAGGGACATGCTAAATCAAATACTGAGTGTATCCCCATTGACCCCCACTACTCCTAGACATCGCAAGGATAAGTGAAGACAGCGGGAGAGTTTCTCCCATCAACCTCCCACTGTGGGGACAGTTGAGAAAAAGTCAAACTAGGGTATGTCTCCACCAGTTATGCTATTCAGTCAACTTTCTCCCCTAGTGTAGATGTGCCCCTAATCTTAAAACAAGGTGACCTCTTAAGATTTGGGGATCCAATTCAAACAAACATTAGCCTATTTTGATATGTTAGTTAGGATCTGCCCATAATGAGCATGCCTTAGTAACAAGCCTACAAGGACTGCAGGAATAGTAAATTCTCTTGCAACAGTGCAGCAGAAAAGAATTTGGACATTAATTTAAAGCTATGCCCAACATGTTTTTTTTGCTATGGTACCTTTTCTTAAGATATTTCCAAATTCTTCATCCACCTATGCTAAAGTCCTGCAAGTTTCTTATGAGGTAGGGAAGAATCATCATCATTTTTAGCAGAGCAGGAAACTGAGGCAGAGAAGTTAAATGACTTGCCCACTGCCACTTAATAGTAGGGCCGGGAACAGAACCTGGAAACCTCAGATGCCAACCTCATTCATTTGCCATGACAGCAATTGTCTCTGTCTGATAATTACATTACTCCAAAATGATGCCAAAGAATAGTATGGGAATGCTGGCAAAAAAATATTGTATCCATGAAATAACAGGATTTAGGCACCTAATTATCTGGGATCTTCAAGAATTTTCTCTAGGCACAGAACTCAAGCCATGGTCTTTGAGATGTTTTGTCTCCAAAGATCACCTGGTGAAAGTGAGAGCAAGATGGGGTTTGACTATGTTGCTTTCCCACTATTAATGTACGAGTTCCGTACTCTGGGCAGCTCCATCTAAGTAAAATGACTGTCAGGCTTTTCTGAATGGTTAGATCAGCATTTCCAAACTAATCTGGCCACAGAACACTATTGGGCTGGGACTATACGGACGGAACACATACATGCTGGTTGGTGCGGCAAGTGGAAGGATTTCATACCAAAAAAATTGTGGCATGTAATGCTCAAAAGTTGCTTTAAAATATTTTTAGATGGCTTTTATTTTACAAAGAACAAAAAATAACAAGAGAAAAATCATCTGAATGAACAACTAATGTCCTTCTGATAGAAAAATGGTTAGCAACCATATAATTAAGTAAAAAAATTAAAAATTAAGTACAAACCCAAAACAAAACATCAATATAACAGCCAAAAGAAGGATGGTTAATGTTCATTTGTACAAAAATAGAAAGGACAATATTGTTCTAAAAGGACTGTCCTTCCTTAAAACTTAAAAAAACATTTTTATGGGAAAAAAAAGCCGCAAAACAAATTAGGTACGGAGAAATATTTTTAAATTTTGTGTTTTTATAAATTTGATATTTTTGCAGACAACTACTGGAAAATAAAAATAAGTGCCATTTGATGTTTTTTATTGGGAAGAGTATTTTTGCCTCTCTGTTTCAGCATGAGTTGTATAATAACAACTAGACTTATGAATTTGCTATAAATATTCGTATACTTACAATCTAAATACTGTTCAAATACTTCAGCATTTTGGATACACACAATTTCTTTTTTAATATTTTAGAAGGAAAAATATCTCAAGCACCAAAATTTCTTCATGGAACACCTATTCACATTGCATGGAACACAGTTTGGGAAACACTGGGCTAGATGAAAGCAACTTGGAATGTGTGTCTTTGTTAGACTGACACAGACAAGCATCACTTAAGAATGAAAAAGGTCTTTCTAAGGAGGGTGATGTGAGGTACTGTGTTAATTGCTATTCATTCATCAGAGTCAGCTCTGGGACAATAAAAGACCTATCTTTTATTAACTTCAGTGCAGTTAAATGGCTCATCTCAGATCTCATGAAAAATAAAATCTAAATATTAAAAATGACAGGAAGCAACCAGTTTATCCTCTCACTTCTCTGTTGCACTATATTGCAAAATCAGGCTCTTGTCTGGAAAACATGGTTCTAATAAGGAGGCTGTAAGATACAAAATTACTCTCCAAGCAGATTAAGGAAATGGATAGCATCGTGTTTGGAATGATTATCATTAAATCCATTTGTGGGCAGCATGGGTCTGAGCTCAGTTTAGAGAGAGGTAAGTGGAACTGTGGGCCTCAAGGCAAAACAATGATACTGCTAGGACATGCCCTCTACTCCTTGGTCTTTCTTGTTGTTTTTAAAGATGTACCCCCTAAAATAAAATTAGTTGGTAATATCCAGATGAGAAAGTGGAATATGTGATTACACTGATGAATTTTTAAAGCATAGAAAGATCCCTTTTATCTCCCCCAGGGAATGTGTGTGTTGTCAAAGGAGAGAGATAGAGGTCATTTCAGGACGTGCCTCAAATGAAAGAAAGCTGTTAGCATTTTCTGGTAGTCGCTTATGAACACTCTTTATTTACGTTGTACATTTTACAGTATAATATGTTTCTTTGTTTGAAACCCTGTTGGTCAGTGGAATAAATGGCATTCTTACCAAGAAGCAGTGTGATTTTAGAACATGATGACACTTTCACATCTACATCCTGAAGCACGGTCTCTGTATGTTAGAGAGTTAATTCACAAGCTTTCAAAACCCTGTGACATTCAAACTTGTTATGCTCCACCAGGCTCCTCTTTGAGTTTATCTGGTTTGTTTCTGTGTTAAGTTCATTGGTATTTCAGAAAGTTACATAAAGCTTTTAAATGGGCAGTTAAACAATGTTCAGCAAGATATAGGCAGAACTGAGTCATCTTGCAATGAAGAGGAGATTTCAGGTCAGACTCCAGTGGACACACTAAGACCCTTGCTGCGCAGTTCCAGCAGCAGAAAGGGGACTTTGAGCTGTGTGAGTTATACACTGAAAACTGCAATTTTGGGCAGCCTGAAACTGAATGCGAATCGAATATTTTGGTGAATTCCCCTTCCTCCCCAACAGACTTAGCACAGCTGGAGACAGTGCTGCTATCAGCCTTTTAATCAGCCAAGTGGTTAGGGGTCTCACCTGGGATGAAAGGCAAAGTTCATTTCTCCCCCTCTGCCTGATGTGGCAAAGGGAGAGGAACCTGGGTCTTCCACACCGTAGGAGAATGCCCTCATCACCAGCTACTGGATACCATCATGTGGGTCTCTGGCCACCTCACCAATTGAAGCTGTTCATATTGGCATAAAATACTTGCATTACTCACAGGACCATAGAGAGAATGAGCCTCTAGCCTGGTGATTAGGGCACGCTCTTGGGAGATGGGAGGCTCAAGTTCATGTTGCTGCTTAGAGTATTATTTATGCACAGTGGAATCTTAATTTATGCCAGGGCTGACCCTCAGTCCCCTTAGCAGCTCATAGCCCCAGCACACCTGGGCTTGCTGTGTCAGTGATGAAAATGGCACAAGCCTGGGCATCCCTTTTCTCATAAATTAAGCACTGAGCAGAACAGTGTCAACAGAAGACACTGAGAGAAAATCCCTTCTTGCATCCTGCCCCCAAACAGCCAACTGGTTAGAACTCTCCTTGTTAAATTCCAATTCCTTCCCATCAAGCAACCTTTGCACTGCAACATATAAGGTGAGTGCCCTAACCACTAGGCTAGAAGTTAATGAGAATGGCACCACCATTGCTGCCATGTTTTGTGAATTGAACCCTTTGTTTCCTTTGTCTCTTCTATGGGCTTTTCAAAGACAAAACTCCCAGTTGTAATTAAACTGAAGTTTTGCCTGTGGGCTCAGTTATACAAAATGTGAAGCACCTTCAGTGAGAGTGGAAGTCACTCAGCATCATGCAAGAGCCATCTACCCACGAGTTAATCCCAGGAGCATAAGCGTTAGAGAGAGAGGTACGCCTGGCCTCTCTGAGCAGGCAGAGAGCTTTAGGAAAGGAGAGAAATAGAACAATGCAGAGAAGGAAGTACAGCAGAAAACTGAAATAAAGATAGTGGGAGGAGAAAATCCAGGATTATAGGGGAACCCCCCACCCACCCACCCGCCAGTTAACCGGTTGTACTAGGACTGAGAACAGTGTGTTGCCAGGGGCAGGTTAGGGATAGGCATGGTCCCCTGTGTACCTTAGGGCAGTCTTAGGACTCCACTACAGGCCCTTGCAGCAGTCTGGAGAGTAATCAGAGTAGAAGATGATTTCACCACACCATCTTGTTTCCCTAACATACCTATTTTTCCAGCAGATATCCCAGCACACCCAGTGCTGCAGGATATAGCCCTGCAACACAAGTCTGTTCCTCTAGCCCTATGTCACTGGCGAATGCCTTTTCTGATGGGAACATCCCTGGTGGTGTAGTCAAGTTGCAGTGCAGTTTCTGGATGCCAACTATGCTATTTCAATGAGCTGACTCCCATCATAAGGCACTACTCACACTGAGTACAGACTTAACTGTGCCACTCTTAATTATTATGGTTAAGTGGCCAACCCTCCCAAAAATTCTCTGTTCTGCTCTCATTACAACTTCATTAGTAATCGGAAAAAAAAGATCATGGTTTTAGAATGAAGTTCATCTTGATTGAATTAGGAACAGTAAGGGAATTGCCAGAAAATAGAATTGTTCAAATAATGTCTTCAAGATAGGAAACACAATCCAAATCTCTCTCTGCTGTTCTCCTCCCAGTGAAGATACTGTTTACTCAAGAATCTCAGAAAAAGACAAAAACCCACTCAACTCCCTGGGCAGGGTTCTAGGAGTAGTGTGGTGGGCTGGGAAGCCATGTGGAATGAGTGTGTAGGAAAGTACTGGAATTCAGTTCTTTTTGGGCTTCCAAGGAAGGAGGGCCTACAGGTTCAACAGACCTGCGCTAAGAAGCAACTCCAGCATGTATGTTGCTGCTTGAGAAGGGCTTGCATCTCCTGCTGCACATCTCTCTTCTTTTTCTGTGCTTTTCTCCTCTCCACAAGAGCCCCAACCATTCTGCCCAAAAGGACGATCCTTCATGCCCTGTGCTCGAAATCCAAAGCACTAGAGGCTTGCAGGATGTCTTACAATGTAGCATCCTATATCCTCTTCCTTCTCCTCATCTGGTGTGGATGGAGAGACCCTCAAGATTACATTTCCAGAAGCAAAAGATACAATGCACAGAGGTACTATTGTCTCACAAGATGCATGGAAACTTGGTATAGTGTAATCACTCCCTTGATCCACGCAAGCTACAAATGCTACATTCTCACTTCTTGGATTCATAAAGCACAACAGTCCCAGCCACGCTGAATATTGTCAGTGTCAGAGGGGTGGGATGAAGGGGCAACATGTTACAGTGAGAGGAAGGATAGGGGAAGCATGACCTACACCACAGGGATGACCATGTTTTTCACATCCTTATAGTAGGAAGAAAACTTCCTAAGGTCTGAGGTCAAATAACAGCATGTAATTCAGTAATTATGGGACTAATTCATCTATGTGTTTCTATTCCATTGGTGAACTTCCATAAGTGAAACTTGAGAATGTGATAGTACCGACAGCATATTAATCCACAGTACCAGCCAAAGACACAGTAACTAGTGTTAACAATTAAAGTTTTGGGGTGTTTTGGCACAGAAAGAATACTGTATATTTGCATGATTCTTTCAAATGTGTTTCATGGAATGCTTTGTTTCCATTCAAATCAAGACCCCAGTGAAATGTTTGACTGTTCTCTTTACTACTCCAAGAATGCAGATATGGATGAAAGGGGCTGGGACTTGCTCTGCATGAACCAGTGACTACTTTTAAACTTTAAAAAAACAAACTTTGGAGCTGGCAAAGGGATTAGTCTCTTTTTGATTCACAAACCAATTGCAAAAGTTGTGGGTTAAAGAGTAAATTTTGCTCCTCCAAAGTAACCTTAAACTCCTCTGCAAACATGGACAAAACTGCTATAAATCACACACAATAAAAACAACCATCTTGCATCTAGTTTGGAGGATTTAATGCCAAATTTCAGTCTTGATATAGACGTTAAACAGCCAAATCACTCCTCCAAAACTGGAATTGTTGACAGACTATTAACTGTAGCAGTACTTAGCAGTAAAATACAGACGTGTGATTTAGCTTCATAAAACAGATGTCATGGGCTGCCATTATGGAATTATTTATAGTGAACACTGTAAGCCTAAAGAGGAGGTCATTACAACCCCTACAATGCAGCCCACACCTGACTGATGTTATATATTGGAATGCACAATTGGATGGGACAGCTCAGTAGTGACGCACTGTGCTGTTTGCAGAGGGGATCTCTCTTTGAGCCTAAGACCTGACCCCAGGAGCATGCTGGATGCTGTGCACACAACGCCTGAGAGGAGGGAATGCTTCTCACTCCTCTTGAGCAACTGCTTCTGAGCAAGCCAGGAGCACACTCCAGCTCAGCTTGGCTAGGAGGACGGGATGTTCCAACATGGGTCTTTTGGAAGGAGAAGGGGAAAAGAAGAGAAACCAGAGGAGTATCCTGTTTCCAAAGGAAACAATATGAAGCAATGGGGTAAATTCCTTGCGGTAATGTACGTGCTCCAAGAGAGCAAGGCTCAGATGTCCCATGCCAGCTCATTTGGTCTCAGCTCCTCCTCAATGAGGCACTGTCCTCCTGAGCACCTGTATGACAGAACCTTGTCTCAGATCCTCACCTTCCAAGCCAGGCTACTAGGTCCCCACTGCAGTTTGCTGGATTCAGTTCCTCCTTACTGATGTTTGTATCCTCTGGGCTGAGCCTCACCCAGGTTTGGTTTAGATGCTTGTTTTGGCTCTGCTTGGTTAGATTCCTTCCCTGTAAGGCTGACACATCTTCAGAGTTCTCTCATCCTTGCTGTGGTGCATGTGTCTGGGCTTTGGTGGGCTTGGCAGCTCTGCTGGCTTCCCTGGGGTGTGACTGCATTCAGCACAGCGCTCTGGCACCCTCTCTCAGGAGGGCACAGGCAATGCAGCAATCTGAGGCAGTTAGTACAACCCTGCTTCCCTACCCCTTGGATTGGGGCTGGAGGCACTAGCTGGGGAGGGGAAGATTCAGTGTTAGTGTGTGAAAGCCAGTGTGCGGGGGAGCGGAAGGAACATTGTGGATGAGATTGGAGCTGGAGGGTTGGTGGTGGTGGTGGCGGCTGCAGTTGTGGGAGCAAATGTGGGTAGCTGAGGGAGGCATAGAGCATCTCTGCCTAACACTGGGACCTTCAGGTAGGTGACCAAAGTTCACCGGTCAGGATCCTAAATACACTGATGTCATTTGGGTGAGCTGAACTGCCTGAGTCCCTCTGCAAACACTTTAAGTAGTAGCGAGCTGGTTATTTCCGCTCTTGCCATGGTCTCCCTTGAATTGCTGTGTGCAGGGAAAACCAACTTACTACACAGGGAAGCAACTACACAAAGGACATTCCAATGCAGTCATTTAACACACTGAAATCATGGAGGAAAATAACCCTCACTCCCAAATTCCTTTCTGTTGCAATCATCACAGGTTCTCTTTGGCAGTAGAAGGTGCACAATCTGCAGCTTCTGCTTGAGTTCGCCAATCAGCCGTGTCCCTTTAATTACTTACAGTGCCTCTGAAGAGTGCAGTGTGACATGTAACTATAAGAGGCATGCCCTTTGATATGCAACCGACGTAAACCTGTCCTCACTGACCTTCACCCTGAACACCTGTCCACCAATTTCTCTTGCCACTCTCCATCCTCCCACCTGTACACAGAAGGCATCACAGTGATGTGAGAAAACCATTCTCCTCTCGCCTTCATTGTATTTTACTCTTACCCCTTCCTCTCATCCAAGTTTGTTCACATTGACAACACCTCCATTTGTGTCTGGGCATTTCCCAAATCATACAAGATATGGCACATTCTGTCCTCCCTGGACATTCAACATTATTGCTGAAACTCAAACCTTCCCTTTCTCCAAACAACTCTCAGATGCAATATTATCTTAATTATGGGTGCTGACATGAAGAGTGTTCTGGGGCTCAAGCAGCAACCAACCCCCTTCCACAAAAAAGGGGTGGGGGGGTGTATAGCATCCATAGGTTCAGATTGAATGGGATTTTGATGGGACCAATGGCCCTGTGAGCACTGCACCCTCACCTGCCACTTGAACAGGGGAGAAGGGATGGAGAGGAGTATCCAGTGGCAAAAATAAAGGTCGGCGCCTGTGTCCTTAATTCATTTTTAGTCTGGATTTTATTTTGGCCAGAACATGGAACCAGATCTGCTCCATGGCTTCCTTTCTGCTAATTAAAGTTTCTTCTCCCCTTTTGCTCTACTGACCCTCTGGGCATCATCAATTCTGTGGACTCTTCAGTCCCCTGAACTACCGTTGTAGAAAAAGAAGAGCCAGTACTCAGCCTGCTTACCCCCAGCTCCACCCAGTCCCATGGCTGGGGCTGCCGAGATGCTGGACCTCAGTGCCGGCAAGTACCCGCACACACACAAAAAACACAAAACCCACTGGTCCTATGTCTACCTAGCAAAGTGCTCTAAAGTTCCACACAGGCGACTCCTTCTCCGTGTTGAACAGGATCAGAGAGGCAGCCGTATCAGTCTGTATTCCAACAAAACAAAGCAGCAGAAATGGAGCACTTTAAAGACTAACAAAACGATTTATTTAGTGATGAGCTTTCGTGGGACAGACCCACTTCTTCAGAGGCTACTAGGTCCCTGCTGCAGTTTGCTGGATTCAGTTACTACTTACAGATGGGACTGCGTTCAGCGCAGCACTCTCTCAATGGCATTTCAAGAGTTCCTCATGTCATAGCTACTATAAGGAAAATTATAGCAGGGACAGTGTGGGGGCAGCATTTCCACCCAGCTTTCAGCCTGTGACACAGGGGCAGCCAGTTTCAGCCCCAGAAACTCTTCTATGTGCAGCTTCAGTGCTTCCCTTCTCTCTTCTGTGGGCTGTAACAACAGACAAGGGGAAATGAGAGCAAAACAAACAGCAACTGAGGCAGCCCAAGGCAAGACTGCGGCTTCCTTTTTGCCACTAGCACACACACACACACACACACACACACACAGGAAAGAGAAATCAGCTGGTGGAACACTGAATGAGACAGAAAGGATTCCCACCAAGCAAGGTTCCTGCTAAACTTTTCCATCAATGTACAGAATAAATTTTGTTATGGGTACTGAGGAATGTGTGGATGTGCAGCACCAGTACGACACATACTGCTGGGCGTGGGTGTTCTGCTAATCAGCTGGGAAGCATTTGAAACTCTCCTGGCTGGACACCCAAGCACTCAGCCTACAGGGAACACTGCCACCATCTCCCTGTCCTGATGGGGATAGAATGAACAGGTAGGAACCAAGCACCAGTTATGAAGGCACATACAGCAGGAAGGCAGAAAAGTAGAGAAATATAAAGCTACATGCAGACACAACTGGATGGCACAGGCACCATGGTACTACTAGGGGGCTTTTTGAAGAAGTGGCACAGAGCTCACCTATGTAACCAGTTCTTTCTTTGCTCCCATTCTTCCCAAGTTTTGGTTCAAAATTATTCCCTTGTTAGCTACTGCCAGCAGAGAGAGCACAAATTCAAAGTTTACCCCTTTTCCATTTGGTTTACAAAGTGGTCTGTATCCCATTGTTATCTCTGGTAATGAGGCCACAAACTGCCCTCAGCTACAGCAACCGCCATTGTGCTACAGAATGTACAGATCGACCTTAGAGCTGTCCTTAGAAAGTGTGGCCACCACCTGGTATTTTTCTCAGTGGAAGTGAAGCTAAGCTGCTGGCAGGGAAGATCCTTGAGGGGGCCACTTAGGGGTCTGGGGCAAATAAATTAAAAAAAAATCTGTCAGGGATGGTGATAGTCCTGCTGTGACAGCAGGGGATGGGCCTCAATGATCTCTCAAGGTCCTTTCCAGTTCTATGAGATCTGTATTATCCACCCTAACTATATCATCGCAGCCAGAACTTTGTGGTATTCTTGGCCTCGTAAACCCAGGGTTGTGATTTCAGTCCATGAAGGAGCCTTTCAAGGGTCTGGGCAGGTTAGATTTAAAAAAGTCTGTCAGGGATGGTGATAAGCCCTCCTGTGAGCACAGGGAACTGGACTTGATGGCCTCTCAAGGTCCCTTCCCGTTCTATGAGATAAGTATGTAAGATGGCAGATCTAGGCTGTCTGGGAAGGCAACTGTTAGGAGCAAGGGAATAGGACAGACAGGAGAGTGTGGCATTGCAGGTTAACACAGGGGAAAGGGAAGAGCATAGTGAAAACAGGAAATGTGGGAGGGAGGGGAAGACAGGAACTTGGTTGGGGGCAGCAGTCTGCATAAATGGATACATAGAAATATGGAGAGTTGCTTGGGGGAGTCTAAGTGGGGCCAGAATGTGAGCGTACAAGAAGATTGTGAGGAAAGTTAGATTAACTGGGGGAAGGTGGAAGACAGGAGCCAGTGGGTAAATGTGGAAGTTGTAGTTAGTGAGGCAGAAGATGGCGTAGGACAGCCTGAACTGCTGTGCTACAGTTTTTGTTCATTACTACACCTATTACATCATTAATATTGAACTTATTTTTAGTAGTTCTGTCACCTAAACATAAAGATGGCAAACAGTGCTGCTACGCATGCTCCCCTCTGCTAGTCACATTACAGAGACCCAGCTGTACCCAACCCATCTCACAGTTTCCCTTGCTCATCTGGGCCAGGATCGTATAACTTCAGCTGCCCACTACTGCCTTTAGTTCAACCACTCTTTGCTGTTGTCCAGGTGCCATATGTATGTATGGTTTCACGAGCCAGGGCTGTAAGGGATAAGATGGGTCTCCCGGATCACTATGGGCATTTTTACATTCCTCCCCATGCCCCCCGGTAATCTTGTGTCCTGAAAAGAAAGTCCCTGCCTGCAGCTTTCTGTACAAGCCAATGTTCCTGAAGATGCATATGTCACGAACCTTTCCAGGCCACCCTGCATGTATTTCTGTGAAATGCCCACAGTGATCCACAAGTGCTTGACGCATCATTGAGAAGCACCCTTCCTGTTGATGTACTCTGCAGCAAGGTGGACTGGTGCTGCTATTGGAATACATGTGCCATTAATTGGCCCACCACAGTTAGGAAAGCCCATCTCTGCAAAGCCAGCCTCTACGTCACCCTCATTTCCCAGAGTCACAGTCCCACATAGCAGAATGCAATGTATTGCCCTGCACACTTGCAGAAGTGCTGTGCCAGTGGCAGACTTCCCCACTCCAAACGGGTTTGCTACAAGGCAGTAACAATCTGGAGTTGCTGAATTCCACACACCAGCCGCCGCCTTTCTCTCTTCAGAGAACAGCTTTCATAAGGGTGTCCTTGCGCCACAGTTCAGGGACCAGCTCAGCGCACAGCTCCAGGAAAGTTGCTTTGTGCATCCTGAAGCTCTGCAGCCACTGGTCTTCATCCTACCCCTGCATGGCAATGCACTTTCACCACTCAGTGCAGGTTTCCACGCACAGCTGCTCTGTGAGAGCCAAAAGCAGCACCAAGTTACTACTGCCCATGTCACTCAGTGTCATCCACCCATGACTCTTCTTCCTCGGTTAGTAACTTCAGCAGTAACTGTTGCCAGGTGGGCTGCCCTCGGGACGCTGAGCACAGCATAGGAGAGACGTGCGGAATGCAGGCCTTCCTCACAGCAGATGTGGAGTGCACAGCAGAGTGACAGTTTTACAAATGGTGCGAAAGGGAGACAGAAGCCCTGGAGGAGGGAGCCAGAAGTCCCTGGAGGAAAGCAGTGCCTGACAGGATGTGCTGCACTCCACTCTGCATTCCCACAGGGCCTGGCAAAAGAAGGTGCACACCCTCAGTGGTCTGCTCAGTCTTTTGATGAGGGAGCTAAAAATGGGGCCATGACGTGTCTAGTGAGGGAGTCAATGTAAACATTAATTTCATCTCTAAAAAACTTTGTGGTATAGACATACCCTAAGAGAAAGGGCACAGTGAGGATTGCGTTTAGCTCTAAAACTTAACGCTACACTAATTTATTGCCAACTTGAGACAACTTTGACATGAAGCAGCTTTTGTTTTTAGGCTTGGTGTTATGTACTGTGTGTTCAGACTGGAAAGATCTAAAAGTCATACACACCATCCCTTTCCCCTAAGCTGTTCCAATCAACGAGTCTCAGTCTGGTTAATCTCTGCCTGCATTTGCCAACCCCCCTTCTCAGTCCCTGTCCAAATCATAAACATACAGATCAGGATCTTAAAAACAAAAAAATAAAATATTTCTTCAAGATGTGCAGAGAAGACAAGACTTCAGCATGTTGGATCATTCAGTGGCATTGACTTAGGGTTGCTACCTTTCTAACTGCAGGTAACTGGGCCCTGAGGTCCTGTCTCTGCCCTTCTCCATCAAGATACTTCACTAGCTCCACCTCTTCCCCCAAGACCCCACCCTCTCACTTATTCCTCCGCCCCCTTCCAGTTTAGCATTCACTGGATCATCTCAAGGAGCCTGCCTGCAGGGACTTGGCAGCCCTGGCTGAGCAGAGGCTGCTGTGAGTTAATGACCAGCACCTCTCCCTGCACTGAGGGTTGCCAGTCAAATGTCGGGCACCTGGTAACCCTAAACGACATTCACACACAGAAGCCAAAAAACCTGGATCACTGCAATGGCAGCCAAGGGTATAGGTAACTCTCAAGCAATCTTCAGACACACAGTCATATGATGCCTCTGTGGCAGAACCCTGCTGTTGGCTCCATTTACCGGGTCTTGGGTTTCCAAAACTCTGTGGCACTGGTGTTTCCATACAGCATGAATATATGGCAGCAATGCCCACAAAGCACTAGAGTTACAAGTGAGTAATGTTCCTGCACCAGAAATGGGCCCAAAAGCCTCCCCCATGCAACCCTCAGCTACTTGAGATGAAATCCTAACTTCCACTCATGCAATGGCAGCCCTCCCACTGATTTCACCTGGGCTTGAAATTCACCCGGGCTTGAAATTCACCCCAGGTGTGATGAAACTATAAGCACTATCCAACTTCTACAAAGAGCCCCCACATTTTTATAATAGGCCAAACTAATGCTCTGAATCCAAAAGCAGCCATGAATGTTGGTGAGTCTTCAAAATCCAAATTTTGTGGTTTGAGGCAACCACTTGAGAATCTGTGAGAAGAAATGGCTAGAGCAGGTCTGGCAGGTTGGACCTCAGGGGTTCACCCACTGATCTACTTCACAGTAATCCTAGGAGACAGAAGTAAATGAAAGGAAAGAATTCATCATTCATTAGGATACGCAGTAATGAATCAAAGTTACTCAAAACCAGACCAAGAACTCTTTGGAGACAATAGCACCTGAGAAGATTGGAACAGAAATATTCCAACTTTAGTCTTACAAGATCACACACTCAGACTCTGAGAGGTTCCTAAGCAAGAGAATTACTGTTTTTGTGACAAACGACCTCCCTGCTTCAAGAAGACCAGACACTACAACAAAATACAGAATTACTCCTCAGCCTTTTTCAGCAGTAACTGTCAGACAAACTATAGAAAGCAATAAACAAGACCCTGGCTGCAGAAGTGAGAGTTACAGCAGTAAGTGGCAATGGTGTTGGGAAATAAAAACAAAGCAATTAAATAAATATGAAAATAGAAACTTGCACCTAACCTAGCCATATGGGTAATACAGGAAAGGGCGGGCTTTGTTTTATTTTTATTTTTGGCAACAATAAATGAGCAAAACACAGAAATAAGGGTACCAAAGCACTATCACAAACTAAAAGTGGCTTAAGTATGTTTGTTTATTCCCTAAGGCTACGTCTACACGTGCACCCAACTTCGAAATAGCTTATTTCGATGTTGCGACATCGAAATAGGCTATTTCGATGAATAACGTCTACACGTCCTCCAGGGCTGGCAACGTCGATGTTCAACTTCGACGTTGCTCAGCCCAACATCGAAATAGGCACAGCGAGGGAACGTCTACACGCCAAAGTAGCACACATCGAAATAAGGGAGCCAGGCACAGCTGCAGACAGGGTCACGGGGCGGACTCAACAGCAAGTCGCTCCCTTAAAGGGCCCCTCCCAGACACACTTTCATTAAACAGTGCAAGATACACAGAGCCAACAACTAGTTGCAGACCCTGTATATGCAGCACGGACCCCCAGCTGCAGCAGCAGCAGCCAGAAGCCCTGGGCTAAGGGCTGCTGCCCACGGTGACCACAGAGCCCCGCAAGGGCTGGAGAGAGAGTATCTCTCAACCCCCCAGCTGATGGCCGCCATGGAGGACCCCGCTATTTCGATGTTGCGGGACGCGGATCGTCTACACGTCCCTACTTCGATGTTGAACGTCGAAGTAGGGCGCTATTCCCATCCCCTCATGGGGTTAGCGACTTCGACGTCTCGCCGCCTAACGTCGAAGTTAACTTCGAAATAGCGCCCAACACGTGTAGACGTGACGGGCGCTATTTCGAAGTTACTGCCGCTACTTCGAAGTAGCGTGCACGTGTAGACGCAGCCTAAGAGAATAAGTATCCCAACAGAAGATATCTGAATCCTACTTCCTGTTATTAAGCTACTGAATGAATAAGGTATATCATGAATATTACCACTACAGACACCTCTCATCACAGTTGTACTAAAGCTGTCCCCACCTCCCTTCTTAAGTTGCCCATTCTCCAGGCGTAGCAGTACCCATGATAGCTGCTAACACAGGGGTGGAAATAGAAGCATTCAGGGCCTTGAGCTAGGTTAAGAATGGCTTTCGTGCACCTGCTACAGTTGCTCTGAAGCAAGACTGTACCATTCTGCTATCATTTTTGCGATTCCACTGTTACCATGCACACATCTCATGTTAGAGCAGGAAACTGGCGATGCTTTAATACAGGTCCCGATCTATTCCTGACTGTTTGTTAAAATGACAACTACTGCCCACTTAGTTCATGAGCCCAAACGGGGAAGTGCCCTCACTGAATCACAGGCTGTATTGTCTGGGTGTTTGGAGGAGCATTTAATGGTTTGAGATTTTTCCCTCTCAAGAGTTTTTGTTACTGTATCAAAATGACTTCCATACTCATGGCAGGACTGGCTTTTGTCTGCCTCAAGAGACTCACCAAGCCAGTTTTATAGATTACAGCAGGGATTGATGCAGGGGTTTAGTTATTTGTATCGATGGCAGAACAGATGCAAAACAACAACAGGCAATGGCTCTCAATTGCAAAAGTAAGACTTAGACTGGAACTTTTTCAAAGCTAGTGAGAGTTCAAATCAGGACTTTTAAAAATCATTCTGTTATAGAGATAAGGCACACAGCTGCAAGAACACATATCAAACACACTCTTACAACCACATTGCATGATACTGTGCTTATTGCAAACTGAGATGGACATTGCAGAGCTGCAAGTAGCATGTTTTTCCCTAAAGTCTGGTGCTGCCTGGCACCATGGTCTACACCAAGCAGCAGGCATATCATTTTACATGGTTGGGGACTAGCCATGTGATCTGGCTGGACACACGAAAGACTCTCGCTGCGGAGTGCCTGGAGCGGGGTGTGTGTGTGCGTGTGCGTGTGCGTGTGTCCTGCACTAATGTAAAGCACAGAAAAGAAGTTTCTCACTTCTCATACAAGCACACCCCCACCCCCAACAGCCTAGCTGCCTTATGGTGTGGCAGAACAGGGGCTGGTACCAGCGCAGAAACAAAACAAAACAAGCACTCATCTAGCAGAAGTAGAGACAGAACCATAGCTGAACTAATAGCAAAATAAAAGTTCCACAGCCTCTCACACAAGCATGGCCCAACAGCCATAGGCTCCCTGGTGCTGAATTCAAATTTGTAGGCTGACTCTTACCTGGAGCGCAGCAGAGATGGAAGCAGCCAGAGAGGAGCACTGTGGGACACCGTTGATTCAAAGACATGGCACGTCCACACTGGCCTTTATTTGCACCTTTAAACTTGAACTTGATGCTATGCCCAGCCAGTTCTGACGCTATTATGGTATTGATATTAGTGCTCCCTAATTCAAACTAACGTTATTTACAGTGAAGACAGTGACGTTTTAAGATCAAGCTAAATGCTTTAAATTTGAATTTCTCTCCTAGTGTAGCCTCAGTAATCAAGGCTATTGACAATTCACAGGGAGGAGAAAGCAACTTACTTTTTTAGCACTGCAGAGCTAAGCTAACAGCAATAAAAAAGTAAGCACTTCTAGTGATCACTAAATACATAGAGGAGCAGAGGTACTACGTAGGAAAGTGCTGTTTTTAGATAGTCCCGATCAGAATTGCACCCATATGGAATAATTAAGTAAAACATGGAGCGTGTATCACATGAATAGACTCTTGCTTCTGTGTCTCCCCTAATCTATTTGTGAACTTTAGCACACAGAGGGGACTATAAGGCGACATTATGAGATAAATTCAAATTCATAAATGAGTATAAAAATCAAATTGATTAAGTCAACTTTCAGGGTCCTCAACCCTTTTGGAAATTCAACCCACCATTTCACCATGTCAAGTTACTGCATCCCCATTGCCTTGTCCAAGTTTGACTACATGAGCAATGCATTGTGGTTACCTATCCCACAGTGCTTTAGCCCTGTCGCTTTCTGGGGGGGGTTTGTACTTAGTTGTGGGGAAAAAAATTGCCACAGTTGTTTGTGAGTGTTTGATGTCACTATCCCAGAATGCATAGCATTGCCTGAAGAGCACCCACTAACTGCATGACAATGAACAGGAGTGTGCGCCATTTTCTGCAGCACAGCACTAGCGCAAGCATGGATCCTCAAATGCTTCGAGTTATTCCACACACCATTACGGCAATTGCTCAGACTGTTGTGAACTTTCTTTTGACTACAAAGGGAAATGATGGCGGAGGAGGAGGAGGATGAAGATTTTGAAGAGAAAATAGTTTAACTGCAGTCCAAGAACTCACAAATGCTGGCTGCCCTCAATGCACTGCTGACAGTGGAGCAGAAGTTTTGGACTCGTGAGACCAGCACAGAGTGATGGACCACATTGTTTTGGAGTCCTGGGATGACCAGCAGTGGGTGCAGAACTTTCACATGCACAATTCCACTTTTATGGGACTTTGTGATTTACTGGCCCCTACCCTGAAGCACAGCAACACAAGAACGAGGCTGGCTTTAACAGTACAGAAGGGAGTGGCAATCGCAGTGTGGAAGTTTGCAATGCCCAGCAGTTACTGGTCAGTGGCAAATCATTTTGGGATGGGCAGATCTACATTGGGGGACTGTGGCGATGCAGCCAGGCACTCTGTCAGCATCTCCTGAGGAACACCATGACTCTGGGAGAAGGACAGGCAATAGTGGACTTCTTTGCTGCGTTGGGGTTCCCTAACTGTGGTGGTGCAGCAGATGGTATGCACATCCCCATCACAGCCCTGAACCACCTGGCCTCTGAGTACATAAACAGAAAGGGGTACTTCTTGATGGTGTTGCAGACATTGGTAGATCACAAAGGTCATTTCACCAACATCAACATGGGATGGTCGGAGAAGGTTCATGACATGAGCATCTTCAGAAATTCTGTGCTGTACAGAAAGCTCATGGATGAGCCTTTTTCCCCCAATGGGAAAATCCATATTGGCGATGTAGAGATGCCTGTGGTAATATTGGGCAACCCTGCTTACCCTCTGCTCCCTTGCCTCATGAAACCCTACTCAGGAGCCCTGGATAACATCAGTGTCAGACTCAGCAAGTGTAGAATGGTGGCAGAATGCACCTTTGGCTATTTGAAAGTGAGGTTCAGATGCCTATTGACCTATTTGGACCTTTCTGAAATTAATGTCCCCACCGTGATTACAGTGTGCTGTATTTTGCATAACATCTGTGAATCCAGGTGGGAGCATTTCATGAATGCCTGGAATTCTGAGATTGAGGCCATGAGCAGGGCTTTTTCACAGCCATCTAAAAGACGATTCTCCAATACCCGTGAGGAGGCAGCTGCAATCAGGGAGGCTTTGAAGCATGAATGATCTGCCATACACAAGATAGTGCTGTATTTCTATGTTGTAATACCACCCCACTTTCCCCAGAATGATTTGTGCTCCCCACCAAATGTGAACCAATAAATCAGACTGTGGCTTTCATAGAAAGAATGCATTTACTTGGTGAGAGGGACATAAGCTGAAGGAAGAAGAATGGATTTAATGAGAAGGTTTTTCCTCAAAAAAAGATGGGCAGCTGTGCTATTGGCCTTCTTCACCCGTGCCTGGGTCTGCACAATGTTTTGTGCACCCCACCATTCATGGGTGCCAGAAAAATCATACCATGGTCAAAAGAATAAATTTATTTTGAAGGAAGAGAGGGTTAAGCAGCAGGGAAAAGCAGCACTGCCAAGGGTGATGGAATAGCCTTTTACAGTGGCTCTTGGGGCAAGAGCAGCAGGCTGTCCTTTACCTCCCTTCCTGAGTTCTGGGACTGTGATGAGCAGTGGTGGGTGACCTGTATTCAGGGAACTTCAGGCAGCATTCAGCAGAGCCCACACTGCTGTGTTGAGAGTCTCTCTGCAGCTCCAGAATGAAGCACAGCACCTCACTTTAGTTACTCACTGATGTTATGAGCTTTGCCATGTCCTCCCTCAAGTGATCCAATTGCTCTCTCTCTCAAACTCAAGCATATTTTGCTGCCACTGTGCTGTGTCTCTTTTGCTGTTAGTGGTTTCTGCTTGATCCCACTCATGTGCTTCAGGATAAGATCCTGCTTGCACTTTCTGAGCTTCCTCGCCCCATCTCCTGTGCTGGGGATGCCTCCTAGAAAATACTTAGAAAGTAAAGGTCAAAAATTAAGATACAGTTCACACAAAGTGCTTCCCCCATGGAATCAGTGGGTCTCTGTCTGTACTATCAGTGAAACTTTCTTTTTGCAAGGCTGCTTAAGGATGGGATTCAAACTGTGCACTACACAAGCCATCATTTATCCAGACCATTTCACTGTGGATGAGGTAAGCCATTGTCTGTTTTACAAGGGGAGGAGAGGGAAAACTGGGGAAGCAGGCTGGTGTCCTGGAACATGGAAAAAAACTTTTTGGCCATTCCTGAAGAAAATCCTCCCCAAGGAGCAGGGTCCACAGAGCCCAGCAAGGGGGAAGGATTAGGTTCTAGCCATAGGGTAGGAAGGGATCCCTGTAAAGTGAAAGGAAATGCAGCGGGGTGTAAAGGGAAATGGGAGGGGGAGAAGGCCAGGAGAGGCTTCCAGCTGCACAGAGGTGGGGAGACAGAGCACCCACCAGCCACATGGTGCAGCAACGCACTTCAGGGAAATGTAAAAGGGCAGGGAGCATTGCAAAAAAAATCCAACCAAATTCCCATGTTCTTTAGGTTGCCAAAGAAGAAGACATAACCTTCCTAAAAGTAACAGATAGCAAACAATAAGATGCTCATCTTGTGTGAGCACAAGCATGGAAAATTTGTCAAAATGCTGTGCGGCACCATGATACCAGATTGCTATCTGATTGCCTGGCCTGGCAAGGTGTGCTACCATGGAAGCTGCAATAATTCAGGCCTGCCCAAAAATCTTATGCAAAAAATACAAAAGTGCCTGGATGAAGCCTTCAAGGAGACCTCCAAAAAGGATAAGAGCTCCATCCCCAGAAATTTTAACACACTGTTCTGAGGGGCACAGATCCAAAGAAAACCTATACCCATAACCATACCTATACCCAGCTGCAACCCACTTCAAACATTCAGTAAATAATACTCACCAGAACAGCTGGGCCCCAGGGGCTCAGGGACCAGCACAGAGGGGACCAGTTCCAGGACTATGGTGAAGAAATCTGTGCTGTTGGGAATAGCTTCCTCAGGCCCCTGCTGGTTGCCCCCATCATCCTCTCCACTGGCCTTTTCCTCCTGCCCCTACCCCGCCCAGCTCCTCTCCCTGGACTCCAGATCAGGGCCTCCAGAAGTGTTGAAATGAAGAGTGGGCAATGTGGTCAGGTCCCCCCCGCCCCCAAGAAGAACATGCAGCTGTTCATAATAGCGGCAGGTCTTTGGAGATGACCTGGACCACCAGTTGGCTTCTTGGACTTAGTGATACACCTGCCGGAGTGCTTTTACCTTCACCCAGCATTGTGGAGAATCCCAGGAGTGACCTCTGGTGATCATCCCACCGGACATGGTCTCAAATAGTTCTGCATGTCTCTTGGAGACTGGAAGTCTGCTCACAACTGATTCATCTCCCCAAACTGCAAGGAGACCTAGAACTTCCTGATGGCTCCATGCTGGAGCTCTCTTGTGACCCTGAGGGCTACTAGGCAGATCACTACCATGAGAGTTCACGATTGTCAGAGATGGCTACTGATATGATGCGATGGCTACCAAGGTGGTGGTATGCAATGAGTACAAGAAATTTTAGCTTTTGGGCACACCTTATATTTCCAGGGTTTGGTGACGATGAATACAAATTCACAGGCTACCTGTGACCTACTTTCTGTACACCAGGAGAGCAGCAGAGATGGAAGTGCCCATACATGGCAAGTAACCATGTAGCTTTGTGGGATACATACAGGACACTTCGAGAGGCTAATGAAATTGATTTTAAGGCATGGCGCACTTCCACACTGGCCTTCATTCAGACTTTAAATTGGAACTTGACGCCACACCCAGATGCTTTTGCTGATGTTATGATATCAGTATTAGTGCTCCCTAAATCAAGCTAGAGGTATTTACAGTAAAGACAGTCATGTTGTAATATCAAGCTAACTGCCTTAAATTCGAATTTATCGTAGTGTAGACATTCCTGGGTAAAACAAAAAGCAAACCTCAAGGTCAGAAAAGCAATACTGACACCCCATGGTATGTAGGGTTGGTCCTTCTGTATTCTTAACCCTCTCTTTGCAATCACTCTATGGAATCCACAAATCACCATATATATATATATACACACACACACACACACACACACACACATGTATATATATATATATACACACACACACAAACACACATCCCACAAGCACACCCCTCATACAGCTGTAAGGGACCTCGGGAGGTCATCCAGTTTAGTCTCCTGCTCTCTCAGCAGGACCAAGTATCATCCCTGATGGATTTTTTTCTTTAATCTATTTGTCCCAGACCCTTACATGGCCTTCTCAAGGACTGAACTCACAACCCTGGGTTTACAAGGCCCAATCCTTTACATGAACAATAAACAAAATTAACATATTGACATGAAAGAAAACTAAGTAAGCTAACAACAATAAATCACATTTTTATACAGAGCTAACAGAATGCCTGGCACTGGACATACATAAATTTTATACAGAGCTAACTGTGCGCCTGGCACAGTCCCTGATGAGCTTTGAAAGCAAGTTTTCTACTGATGCCCTAACAAGTTTATCCTTTTGTTTGTATGTGCTGACCACATACACACGTTTCATATAAAAATATCATATAAAGTACCAAACTCTGACCTTTGAGCTCAAGAGTTCCTCCCTCACCACTCTGATGCAGAAAGTGTGAATATATGCATATGCATGCATGCAGAGACCAAAAACAGCTTTGGTTTTACTTTTTGCGAATTTTGTCAGAGAGCCTGGCCAGTACACCTCCAAATGTGTCATATGTAAAAATTCTGATGAAGTGGGTCTCTGTCCAAAAAAGCTTATGCTCCAAAATACCTGTTTATCTATCAGGTGTCAAAGGACATGTTTTTGCAGGTAAAAATTTGCCACCTTGCCTATTTGTACAATTCTGTTTGCATAAATTTTCTGAAATTGTTGTTAAACAGTATGTGTACTGAGCAACAGACGAAAAATACACCCCGATTATAGATGGCATTTTATGATGTTTAATAAAAAAAATTTAGAGAGTTTTAAATATTTTTTTGTCTAGCTGAATAAAACAATGTGCCATGGCTTTTCCCAGAAGCATTTAAAATATATACACTAGGTATGTATTTCCAGCAAATGTTTCAGGAATAAGGGGGCTTTTTGGGCACCACCTAGACATCGTTGTAGCCTCTCGAAGGGGCTCTTCCAGAAGCAAAATCTTGCAGGACTATGCAAACGAGCCACAAAATATTTAAATGTGCCTCATTTAAATATTGCCCTTTGCTCATCACCATGCCCCTTCCAGAAGGAAGTGGGGCTGTGTAGAAGCAGCCAAGAAAAATTGCCCATGCACATTTTCCAAGTCTTACAGAATTTGAGTTTCACTCTATTTTCATTTAATGGAGATCACATTTGTTAACATCTGTAGAAAAAAATATTTTCTCAGATTGTATTTCCTCCATTGAAAATGCAAGACAATCCATTCATTCTGCAATTAAGCAATGTGCCATCTGAAAACAGGTCTTCAGTTCCTTATAGTAATTTGCAGCTTTGTTTTGGCTGTAAGATCACCCTTATGCTTACCATAAGACTGTCCATTATTACTAAATATATATCAGGGAATAACCCCAATGCTTAACTAATTCAACTAATAATTCAGTGCTGCTATTTCTTATAAATGTATTTCCCCATTTGATGTATCTCCCAATTTGGTTAAAAGTTTCAGTTTGTATCAGTCAGCCCCACCCCATGATTCAAACATTTGCATTACTGGACATTCCAATAAAGCACTAGAGTGCAAGTCAACTGGTAACAAAAATGCAGTTTACAAGGGTGCAATGTATGGAAGTGTGTGCTTAGTATGGCTGCAGAGACCATGGGGTACTTGTGTGAATTAGGGCTTACACTTTAGTGTAAGGTACATCTGGAATGTGGGTCCCCAACCATTACTTATGACTAATCTGTGCTTATTCTGCTTACCCCCTCACCAGTTTAGTTTTTTACTATGTAAGTAATCTCTGTGAAATCACCTTGAGGTAAGCTACAGTATTGCAGGCCCTACTTCACAGCACTGCAACAAACTGTCATCTTGCACAGCAGAAAGCACGACCAAAATAAAATACCATTACTGCCCTGGCCCTGAAAGGTGCTTCTAAAAAAAGGGGAAAGTTGGATGAAGTTCTCAAACAGTGCAAACTGCTTCTAAATGTTTGTTTTAAAAAATCTTTATTCAAGTTGACTTTGCTGATTATGAAATGTTTGAAAAGCTGCACTGGACAAGCATTATGTAAACAAAAACAGCCACTTCACAAGATCAGAAAATATGCACTTTGGCATTCTGTGGCTCAACAGCTTGAGATGAAAAATAAACCAATAACCATGCAGACATGAGCCGTGCGATTTATAGTCTGCATTAAACCCAGGGATAGATGAAGAGCACAAGACCTACTAAAAGAAAATTCCATGTGAGTTGCCAGTTTTGCAACCACTTTGAAGGGAGAGGGGAGAAGGAAAATTGGAGAGAAGGGAAAAAACTATGTTCAATTCCCTAAGGGTCATATCCAAAGCGCATTGACAGTAATGAAAAGATGCCCCATGTGGCTTCCATGGGCTTGGATCTGGGCCCAAAAGATGACCACAAGGCTTCTAAAGAAAGAAAACCAAAAATATTCAATTAAAAATTGTTCATTTGGAGATAAAGTGTTCCCCACAGGACCTACAGCAACATTATAATTTGGTGCATCCAGCCACCAGCACTGCAGGGTGAATTAAAGGAACACTACCCATTTACAAAAACATCAAATTTCTATTAATGCTTTTCACTTACTGTGACCTGTCACAGCTCGCATGACTAGAAAAGAGAAGTAAGCTCTTTCGCGCCCCCGCCCCCCCAGGAAGGTTTATTTTGCATATTTGACAGCACAGTGTCTAGTTACTTCTACTGTTTAGCATTGTTGGGTGAGGCTTTCACACAAGACCAGGAGAAAAAAATATTTTAAAGTGAAACATGGAAGATGACAAACAATGGAAGGGGGCTCCAGAAGGCGGCCTGATACCTGGAACTGTTCTAATTTAGTTTATAAACAGAGAATGAGTTTTCAGGTTGACAATGACTCTGTAAGCTGGAGTTTTGCTTGTATGATTTTACATCTGAGAGCAAGTGTTTGCAGAGCAGTATCATAGAATCCTAGGGCTGGAAGGGACCTCAGGAGGTCACCGAGTTCAGCCCCCTGCCCAAATCCGGATAAACCCTAACTAAATCATCCCAGCCAGGTACTTTGTCAGGTCAGGGCTTAAAAATCTATAGGGATGGAGAGTCCACCATCTCTCCAGGAAAAAAAATCAAAAAGTGAAAGAAAGCGGAGAAAAATACAAGGACACCGAAAGCTTATCTTTTTCCCTTTCTTGGGAGGAGTTCTACACAATCAAAATGAATGGCCAAGATAACAGGCTAGAGTCTCTCCTTTCTCACATAGTAAGGCTAAGGCCACCAACCTCAGTGGCTTTATTCCTGATTTTCAATGGTGTAGGCAAGGGCTAATTCAGGCCTTTGGCTCTCCATAGCTGCATCTACACTAGCCAGCTATTTCGAAGTAGCCGTGCCAACTTCGAAATAGCACCCGCCACGTGTACACGCACCGAGCGCTATTTTGAAGTTGAAATCGGTGTAAGGCGGTGAGACGTCCAAGTCGCTATCCTCATGAGGAGATGGGAATAGCGCCCGACTTCGACGTTGAACGTCGAAGTAGGGTACATGTAGACGATCCGCGTCCCGCAACATCGAAATAGCGGGGTCCTCCATGGTGGCCATCAGCTGAGAGGTTGAGAGACACTCTCTCCAGCCCCTGAGCTCTATGGTCGCCACATGCAGCAGCCCCTTAAAGCTCCCCGACCGAGTTCCTCTGCAGGAAGCTGAGAGCTCGTGCAGGCAGCAGCACTGCCACGTGCCCAGCCTGCACATCCCTCCGCAGCCTCAATCCAGCACCCTGCAGCCCATGGCAGCCAGCCAGCCAGCCGCCCAAGCGCCCACAGGGCACCCCCCCAAGGGGATCCAGGGCTCCCAGCCTGCCAGCCAGAGGGGGAAGAGGCAGCGGGGCCCCTCCTGGACGGAGGCCAAGAACCGAGACCTGTGTTAGCCGGTGGCTGGGTAATGTGCGGTGAGGTACCAACTATGCCCTTGTTACCATCCGAGTCTTTAACTGCTAGAGTGCAGGGCTCCTTCGCAGCGGGCAGCCTGGGCAAGGCTGACGGATGCCCCAGGATCCTAAACACCCGAGTCTTTTACTGCGAGAGCAGGGAGCTCCTAGCACTCTCACCTATGGCCAGGCTGTGGTAACCAAATGGTTAAAGTTCTCTTTATTGTGCTGGCTGTGTTGTAGTGAGAGAGAGTAACAGCAGTCAGGCTTAGATTTTAACTAGTTACAAGTTTATTAAGCTATAGTTATAAGCGTGCGGTTACAAAAGGCTATTGTTTACTTCTTTATGCTAGCAGAGTACAGGTGTTAACAGGTTACATTACAATTTAATACCACGACGTCTTAACGCAACAGCATCTATTTATAGAGCTCTAATTCTTTAACTGTGGACACCAAAAGGAGACCTTAATATGGGTACATTTTACCCTCCTTGCATCTCTCAATACCAGCGTAGCCAAGCCAGGATCGGTCACTCAATTTCGCGGAAAGACAAATATGAGGTTGGGTGTCCCCAGTTGCGGACCTCGGGAGGCAATCACCTGACCTGACCAGCAGGCAGTTGGTGGGAATGCACTCAGAGTCAGAGTGCTGCTGGGCCCATCTTTATACCCCTTGGGTCACATATTCTCTTTCTTATCTATGGTGTCAGATCGTACTGCTCTGTCTTTTGTGATGCCAGTGTTTACAAGGACAATTCTTACTTAATTTGCACTTGTAAGACAGGAGATAAGCAATTTGGGAGTACAGGACATTCTTTTACAAGGGCGGAGATTTCTCTTCTGGGATGGATATGTGGGCGTATCACTCCATTAATGCCAGCCAAGGGCACTTCTCTGAGGCCCTTTGTTAACAGTTAGCCTGCTAGCCCTCTATCTGTGTTTTCTGTTTCTCAGGGTCACGCTGAGCCAGCACATCTGGGCCCCTTTAGGAAGGCATCAAAGACTGTGCTGTTTAACTGCTGTTCAGTGCTCTGTGTGCTCTGAGGCACCTTAGAGGGGAGGCAAAAGCTGGTCTGTAGTGGGGAGATTTTGTCTGGCTACAACCTGCTGGGGCTCTGGGGCGAGGAGGAGGTGCTACAGGTAATGGGGAGCAAGAGGAGGAATGCGGATGCATTTGCTCAGCTGGCCGAGCGCCTGGCTGCTGGGGTCACCCTGCCCACACACCTGACCATGTCAGGAGTAAGGTAAAGGAGCTGTGGCAGGGTTACGCCTGGGCCCAGGACACGGCCAGCCGATCTGGGGCCGCCCCCGCTGCTTGCCCCTTTTACAGGGAGCTCAGGGAAATCTTGGGCCCCCAGTACACCTCCTCCCCGCCCCCGGCCACCCTTGACACATCGGCCGAGGAGCCCCAGCAGGCCCCAGAGATGGAGTCTGCCCCAGAGGCCGGCCCTGCACCCCAGGGACCCCCCAGGAGCCCACCCCTGGGACACCGGAGGAGGAGGAGGAGGGGGCCTCCAGCGATGGGGAGCTCCAGATCACCCTCCCCTCCCGCAGCTCCAGCAGGGTGTCCGCCCGATGGCTGTCCCCTGACCATGGGAGCGGAGTGTCAGGTATGTACCTCCCTGGTGCACACCCCTGGGGTTAAGGGGCAGGGACAAGAGACATGACCAGGGCCTTCCACACACCCAGATGACCATGGCCCCGAGGACAGCAGTGGCATGTCCCTCAGAAGAGTCCATCAGCCCCTGCCTGCCAGCAGGACAGCACCATACCCCATCCCTGGGGTTGGGGGGGAGCAGAACCTAGGGTCCCCCGGGGGGGGGGGTTGGACACCCACCATCATCAGCAGCAGCAGCATCTCCGGGGGACGGGGATGGGGAACCAGCAGCAGAGGGGTGGGGGGACAAGGGCCACGGGTCAGGGCCCAGACTAACGGCTGTCTCCACTCTTCTTCCCCACTCTGTTCCGCAGCTGCACCATCGGAGGGCCCGGAGAGCACCAGCACGACGTCTGTCGTCCCGGAGAGCCCACCGGGGCCATCCCACCAGGCCATCCCCTCAGTGGAGCATGGACCAGCCCCAGGACGAGCCCGACAGCGGCGGAGCCATCTGTGGGCATCCACGGACCCCCAGCTGCTTGCCACCCTCCAGCGTCAGCTGGAGGTGTCTGAGTGGTGCCTGCAGATGGAGGAGCGGCGGCTCCACCTGTGGGAGTGAGCGCTGGCCTGGCGCCAGGAGGCTTGGGGGGCCTTCATGCGCACCTTCCAGGACATTGTGCAGCACTTGACCCCCCCCCCCGCCGCTCCGCCTGCCGTCCCTCCACCATCGGCCGTCCTGGGGCCTGCCACCGAGGGGGACCATGGGCCTCCGGACACTGCCCGGCCATATCTACCGGTTCTCCCGGCCCCCACGCAGCCTTGACCGGGCCTCCGGCTGAGACGTGGGTTGCACCCCCCAACACCAGGCGCAGGACAATAGGGGTGCGTGGCTGAGGACGTTGCCCCCCAAAGCCCCCTCCTTTGTACTCATTCCCCCCATGTTTGTGTAAATAGTTTTTGTTCTACCCGCTTTGTACCTGCCCCCCCATGTACATAGTTCCCCCCTTATTCTTCTGTTTTCATGTTAATAATACAAAGGGTTGCAGGGTTTTGTTTAAAAAAATTCCATTTTTTTATTGTACAGAAGTGTGTGGGTGTGTGTGTGTGTGTGTGCTCTTGGGTTCTCTGTGGTGTGGGCGTGGGGGCAGGGAGTGTTGTGAAGGAATGGTGGGGGGGGGGTGCAGTGGGTGGCTCACCCGCAGCTGGACCTGCCAGCGTTCAACCTGCAGCCTGGTCAAAATGGGCCCGCAGGGCCTCCCGGACCCGGATCCCCTCGGGGTCGACCTGGCAACTTGGGAGCAGCGGGTGGCTGGATGTCGGCCCTGCCAGCCTCCACAGCCCAGCCCTGGAAGAAGGCCTCTCCCTTGCCCTCCACCAGGTTGTGGAGTGCGCTGCACATGCCCACAACCTGGGAGATGTTGGTGAGGCCTGCATCCAGGCGGGTGAGGAGACACCTCCAGTGCCCTTTGAGGCGGCCAAAAGTCCGCTCGACCACCTGGCGCGCATTGTTCAAGCGTGTGTTGAACTGCTCCTGGCTGGCTGTGACATGGCCCGTGTAGGGGTGCATGAGCCAGGGCCGGAGGGGGTACGCCGTGTCTGCGACGATGCAGATGGGCAGGGTGGTGTCCCCCACAGGGATCTCCCGCTGGGGGGATGTAGGTCCCCACCTCCAGCCAGCGGCACAGGCCCGAATTTCTGAACACCCGGGTGTCATGGGTGCTGCCAGGCCAGCCAACATAAATGTCCAAGAGGTGGCCCCGGCTGTCCACCAAGGCCTGGAGGACCATGGAATGGTATCCCTTCCTATTGAGGAAGCATCCTCCGCTGTGCTCCGGGGCACGGACCCCATCCAGAGCCCCAAAGCAATTTGGGAAGCCCAGGCTGGCAAACCCCACGATGGCAGCATCCGGGTCCCCAAGCGGCATGAGCCTGTGGAGGAGCAGGGCATTGATTGTGCGGATGACTTGCAGGGGAAGGACATGAGAGAGCACCAGTGAGGGGTGTGTAGGGTGTCTGGCCCTCCCCCCCGGGATCCCCCCCCTGGGCTCCCCCTGCTCCTTGTGGGTCCTCTTACCTCCATGAGGACAGCCCCGACGGTGGTCTTACCCACGCTGAACTGCTGCCCTACGGATTGGTAGCTGTCTGGAGTGGCCAGCTTCCAGACAGCGATGCTGACCCGTTTCTCTACGGTGAGTGCACATCACATGGGGGTGTCCTGGTGCCGTAAGGCAGGGGTGAGCCACTGGTAGAGCTCCAGGAATGTCCGGAGCCAGAGGTCATTGTCCCAGTCGCCAAGCACCAGCCACTCCCACCAGTCCGTGCTTGTGGGGTATCTCCACAGCCAGCCGGGGGGTGGGCAGCTGGGAGGGCAGCAAGGTCTGGGGCTGCTTCCTCATCCCCCAAGGACAGCTCATCTTCCTGAAATAAAAGATGGTCAGCTGCCTCCTGCATGGCACTGAGCAGGGCAACCACTGCTCCTCCAGGGGCAGATATCATTTGCTGTGCAGGCTGAGTGTGTGTGGGAGGGGCCCTTCAAGGGAGCGGCTTGCTGTTGCCCCGGAAGTGCTAGTCCACCCTGTGACCCTGTCTGCAGCTGTTCCCGGCACCCTTATTTTGATTTGGGCTGCTTTGGTGTGTAGACGCTCCCCTGCAGCGCCTACTTCGATGTAGTGCTGCCCAACGTTCACATTGAACGTCGACGGCACCAGCCCTGGAGGATGTGTAGACGCTATTCATCGAAATAGCTTATTTCGATTTTGCTACATTGAAATAAGCTATTTTGATGTAGCATCGCAGTGTAGACGTAGCTCATTACACTAAATACAAAACCACAGTAGAGTTAACTGGTGTTACTGCAGATCTACAAGTGTGAAACAGATTAGCATTTCTGCCATTAAGCTGCACACCTTCCATCCACTAGTTGCATTTCAGTACTTCCTCAGTCAAGCTTTGTTCACATTGCTGTCTGACTTCTGAGTATACGTACAAATATGCACACAACTTTCCCACTTCCTTGCCCAAATGCTGAGGAATATAACATTCCCCCAGACAACCAAAGCACAGACAATTAATAGACTACAACATCCCCTGGGAAGCCAGAAACAGTCAATTAAAATAACTTACATTTTTGTTTTGTTGCTTTGTTATTTTGAAGAGAAGAAACTTATCCCAAATTGTTTTCATTCCTTTTGGGGCCAGAGCATCCTGCCTCTTCCCTGACCTGCCTCACCCTGCTTTTCATTTTCCCTTATATTGGTGATTATGCCATTTTTGCAATATTTCTAGAATTGTTAAATTATCTTCTTCATCCTTTGTAAATCAGGCCACTCATAACATCATAAAGGTCAGACCACACATCAAATTGCAACCTGTCCTTAGAAAGGTTAATAATGTTCATGGAGTGAAGGAACGATCTCTTCATTAAGTCAGTCTCCTGCCTCTCAGCTGGATAAGTCATGCTTCAGCAAGAAATCTCATGACTCCATCTTTCAGGCCCTCTTGAAGCCTCAACTTAGTGCAGTTATCCCATTGCTCACGCTCATGGTCTCAAGCTGTGTCTACACTACAAGATTAAAAGTCCAATTTCAAGGCGTTAGCTTGATATTAAAACGTCAGTCTTCACAGTTAATATCTCAATTTATTGAGCTGTTATACCGATTACAAAATATCATATTATGGGACAGGTATAGCATCAACTTTTAATTTAAAATTTTGAATCAAGGCTAGCGTGGAAGGGCAACATGCAGAAGCATGGGAATTTGCATCTCTTTTTTTTTTTAAACATTCTTCCTACCCCTTTACATTTGTCTGCAGCAGCCAGTGGGTACTCCAATACCCACCCCCCCCAACACGGTTTACATGCTTAGCGGGGCTTGTCACCACCCCATGTCTCTTTCCCCCCCACATTTCTTTTCATTATTCAGGAATCCCCAGTGCCCTGCAGCTGCCATGCACTGCTGGGCATTTTCCTCCCATGCCCAGTTCCCTCGACATTTATTTTGATTTTTCAGGACTTCCCAGTGCAGTGCGGCTACCATGCACTGCTGGATGTCTCCCCTCCCATATCCCTTTACATCCAGTCTTTCTCTGGATTATTTATTTTTATTTACATTTCTTTCATTGTCCATCAACCCCCCTCATGCAGTCATCTATGCAGCTGTAATGGAACCCTTTCCCACCCTCCACATGGCTTGATCATTGGGGAGGACTGCTCCAAGAATGGCCAAATTTTTTTTCCCCTGCCACAGGATGCCCCGGGACACTTGGCAGCTGCCCCTGCTTTACAGCCCTCCCCTTCCCCCAAAATGTGGACAAGTGTTTATAGTTTACCATGTCCACAAAGAAATGTGCTGAATAAGTGATGGCAAATGAAATGCACACTTACTATCCTACCCTTAATAAGCCTTCAGTGGCCTACAAAAAGTTAACTTTCCCTTATAGCAGAGACAGAGACCCATTTATTCCATTTCAAATCAAATTATGTGAATTGTGTCTTAATTCTGATCTTCATTTTCCAGAGCCAAATGCACAGCTTGTCAGAGAACAGAAGAAGGAAGAGGTCCAAACAGAATCTTATCCTATAGCACATGGACAAAGACTGAGGCAAAGCACACCAAGCTGAAAAAGGACACTGTTCAGTGGCATCATAGTACAGCTGAGGGGTGTCATAGTCAAGATGAGTTTAACCAGAGACCACTTGACTTCCAGCAGCAGCAAGCGACAAAGCAGAGTGAGGCTGCAGCAAAGTTCATAATGGCAGTTACAGAGCAAACGGAGGTCCTGCGCTCCCTGGTGCAGCTGCAGAGGCACTCCCAACACAGCACTGCAGGAACCAATTCCTGCTGCCCAGAGTCCCCTGAGGAGCGGTCACCCACCCCCATCATCATGGTCCCAAATATGGAGGAGGGGGGCAAGCATAGCCTGCTGCTCCAGCCTCAAGGGCCACTGCAAAAGGCTATTCAAGCACCCTTGAGAAGGCTTCTTTTCTTGGCCACTTAAACTTCTCCTCCCCTATGCCCCAATTTAAAATCATTCCTTTGAGCTTGGTATGATTTCATGGCATGCAGGAGTGGTGGGGGAGGGGACACAAACCAAACCAGGTGGTTGCAGGGAGGGCTGAAGATACAGCTGCCCACTGATACTCCCTGGTCCACAGCAGATGCACAGGTGAGGGAAGCAGGTGGTCGGGAGGAGGACTGAAGACACAGCTGCCTACTGATACTCCCTAGTCTGCAGCAGATGCAGGGCTGAGGGAACCAGATGTTTGAGGAAAGGCTGAAGGCACAGCTGCCCGCCACATGCATTCTACTTACTGCAACTTAACCCCCTCCCACCAAGTAAAAAGCATTCATTCATTAGGCCACAGTATGATTTATTGGCATTATATCAGAGAAATATTGGTAGCATGTGCGTTACAGACCATTCATGCAGCTATTTTCTAAAGCATCCCTTATTGCTGCTGCCTCAGCATGGCTACTGGTGGATGGCTGTGTAGGTAACTGCAAGTAAGCCCTCCCTAGGGGCTCTGTTTCGGAATTCCAGATGAATGGGAAAGTCTCCTGCCTGGATTCACATATGTTGTGCAAAGCAGTGCATGCTGTAATCACAGTGGGGATGTTGGTTTCAGAAAGTTCCAAATGGGTCATTAAGCATCAGAACCTCGCTTTTAAATGGCCAAAAGTGCATTCCATCCACCACCATTCTGCACCTGCTGAGTCTGTGATTGACGTTTTCCCTGCTGGGGTCCAGGGCTACGATGAGCGGGGAAGGGAGCAGAGGGTAAGCAGGGTTACCCAATATAAAACAACAGGCATCTCCACATTGCCATTCGTGATTTTCCAATCAGGGAAAAAAGTTCCATCCAGGAGCTTTCTGTACAGTCCAGAATTTTGGAATATGCATGCATCGTGAACCCTCCCTGACCCACTAACATTAATGTCGGTGAAACGACCTTTGTGATCTCCCAATCCCTGCAATACCATCAAGAAGTACCCCTTTCGGTTTATATACTCAGAGGCCAGGTGGTCTGAGGCCATGATGGGGATGTGCATGCCATTTATTGCTCCACTGCAGTTAGAAAACCCCTAGGCAGCAAAGCCATCCACTATTGCCTGTACATCTCCCAGGGTCACAGTCTTCCTGAGGAGATGCTGATGGATTGCCTGGGCCACCTCCATCATTATGGAACCCACTGTAGATCTGCCCACCCCAAACTGATTTGCCACTCACTGGTAACTGTTGGGTGCTGCAAACTTCCGCAGTGCAATTGCCACTAGCTTCTGAACTGTTAGAGCCGGCCTCATTCTTGTGTTGTTGTGCTTCAGAGCGGGCGCCAGCACATCACAAAGTTCATAGAAGTGGATTTGCACATGTGAAAGTTCTGCACCCACTGCTGGTCATCCCAGGATGCCAAAATGATGTGGGTCCACCAGAGTGTGCTGGTTTCATGAGTCCAAAACCGCTGCTCTACTGTCACCAATGCATCAAGGTCAGCCAGCATTTGAGAGTTCTTGGACTGCAGTTGGGAGATTTGCTCTTTCAAACCATCGTCATCGACAGCCAGTGTGGTTGCTGAAGTGGTGTGTGCTATGAGTTGAAGCATTTGGGGATCCAGGCTTGCACTGAAATGTCACAACAGGAAATGAAGCAATCTCCAGTTCATTTTCACAGGGTTACTGGTGCTCTGAATTATGGGACAGTGCTTGGACTTCTGGGATTCAAACATGAAACACTCACAAGCAACCAGGGCTAAGGCACTGTAGACTAGGTAGCCACAATGCACTGCTCATGCTGTCAAATTTGCACTGGGCAACGGGGACATGGTGACTTGACATAGAAAAAAGGTGAGTCGAATTTCAAGAAGCTTTTTAGACACTGTCGCAGCCGCTTCCGAGACGCTGAATGTAGCAAGCAACTGTAAGATGAGGGTGCTGCGAGAGCCAACCAAAAATGCCAAGCTCTATCAGACCTAGGCTCTAACAATGGCTCTAGGTCTGTGGTGTAACGACCCCCTCATGGGTTTCCTTCTTTTAATAAAAACAACTCACTTTAAAGATGAAACACAGAGAATTAAAAAGACCCAAGGGCAATTTAGTATGGTGGTCAGATTAAAAGAAACACAGGTGTCAGCAGTAGCTAATAAAGTTCCTTAGAGGGCGTCCCCTGGTGTTAGGTCACTGCAGTTCCCTGTATGGCCCAGAGAAAATGGAGGCTAAGAGTAATTAATTGTTACAAAAAACAAAGTGGAAGTTTAAGTGTTCACCAAAAAACCCTTTTGGTTACAGTTAATCCAGTTAATTAGATTTACTTACATAAAAGATGAATCCAATTGCCATTCCCATGCCTTGCCCGCAAAAGCATACCTAATACTTAACAATAACAGTAATAATTAACAATAATTAACAACAATATCAATAACTGTGAATAGGAGTAAAGAGAAAGAGAGAGTCAATATTGGAAGGATACAGCAGCTGGAGCGGCCTTTCTTTTCTAGCCTCAGCTCACAGCTGCTCAGTTGATGAGTTGTCCAGTCCAGTAAAGAAGTCTCTTTGGAGCGAGGGCCGGCCCTGGCCCAGTCGGCCCCTGCTGGGGAGCGGTGTCAGGTGATGTGGTATAGTGCCGTCACTGTGGGGCTTCGCCATGATGTTATAGCTGCGAGCTGCACGTGACGCTTGGTGCGGCGATCCAGGTCCCCTCAGTGCCACTTGTCTGTCCGGTGGCACGCTTTCCCTGAGGATGGTGCGAAGTGATTTTTCAGCTGCTTCACCCCGAGGGGCTACCAAAAGGGACTGGTCCAAGTCATAAGACAAGGCCTTCCCGAAGGGCCCCGTCTGTGGTGAGCAGCCTTCTTTTATACACCCAGCTCATGCATTATTCATGAGTCTGGGGGCTGGGTGAGGACCTGACAGAGAACTACCCCTGACAGGTCTGGAGACTTCGGATTTTTCCAGAAGTCTTTTCCCACCGAAAGTTACCCTCTCAGATTAAATGGATGGCTATGTATTGATTTATTTAAGTTAAAATCACTTTCTGAAGAAATTTCTGAGGTAAAACTTTGTGCTTTGTTGATGTATCAAGCATGACTTGTCACCAAGGAGACCTTGCAATACACCAGAGGCTGGGGGGGCATCTCAAAACCCTGCCAGGGGCTTCTCTGACAGGATTTCTTGACAGACACTTAATTTGAATTCAGAATATCGAGTTTAAGTAATTGGATTTATTAAAAAGCAAAATTTATCTTGTAGTATAGATGTAGCCTCTGTTCCAGATTGTCCTTCAGTTCTCTAGTGAAGAGATCTAATATTCAAGTAATCACTAGTAGTGAAGGCGGCCAAATGTGGATATACACTGACAATTTGCCACAGAACCACAGTTACTTTAAATGTCACCATGTTGTATATTGCATTTTCCCCGTTTCCTTTTGGGAGCCGAGGTGTGTACTTCTAGCAAAATATACAATAGCTTAAAAGTTGATTAAGAAGTGTCATCTCTGTGCTAGACTTCAGAGCCTTTTAAGGGGGAAGTCTTCACTGGACATCAGGCCCTCCCTTAGGATGCCTTACAAAGGAAGCCAAGACACTTTCCTTATGGTGATGGAGGTTGCTATGGACTGCACTGCATGGTCAGAAGAATCTAACAGCTTGAAGAGACAGATATGAAATCTGCTTTGGTTGATAAAATGCCAGAAGTCTAACTAAAATGTTTTGTCAGTTTAAATAACTGTAGCCTGCTGACAGTAGTTGATAGTTTGTAATTAAGGATTGGTAATTGGCTAAGGAACAGATCTGTCTGAAAATAAATCAAGTCATTTTGGCTCCTTATCCTTGGGTGTCATTTCAGTGAGGGGTAAGGGTAATGAATATTCAAACTCAGAGGCTGGTACCTCACCAGCTGGTACCTCATGATATCGATGGTGGGCTTTGCTGGACATTCTTAGCTGGCTCCAGCAAGGCTGCAGTGATGGTTATAGCACTATGCGATCAGGCACAGGTATGTGGAATATGTGGAAAGAGTTTGAATGAGCTCTCTTGCACGACCTCCGTTGCGATTTGATATACCCCATTATGCAACAGGGCAAGTCTTGAAAGCATCTGTAGTCAACCATCTAGGATGGCAGGGATAGGATAGTGGCTCATCAGGCACTGATGGGGAGAGGGCAGCCCAGACAGAGCATTTCTCTGAGGGAGGACTTTCTTCATCTGAAGATTAACAGGCTGATGGGAAGTTGCCTGATCAACTGTCATACTCCAAGAGGTAGGAGGTACTAACATTGGAGAGGGTACAAAGGGCCTCATACATGATGAAATACTGTTGCAGTTTCCAGTAGTGACATGGAGGCATATTGCATGCCTAGGGACCTGGAGGCCAAGGCAGGGAATACTATGAAGTGCAACTGTCCCTAGAAATGCTAGCATGAGGTCTATGGGAGGCTCTTGATTCTCATCTGATTCAGAAGGCTCATCAGAACAGGATCTGAAGGGGTAGACATGGGATCCCTCTCTGGATTTAGAGTCAGAGGAAGATGAAGAACACATTGCCCCAAGATTCACAGTTGTGTGATCCATTGCGAATGATGTAGATGACCCCATTACTGTTGAAGCAGATGTAGCTGGTGCCACGACTGATGTTTTCAGCACCGTGGATAGTAACCGACTTTAGCTCTATTGTAATAAAAAGGTCTCCTGGTGCCATATATTATTGTGGCACCAAGAGATACATTGCAGGGGTAAATTGTCCAGAGTTGCCAGTGTCAAGTGAACCATGCTGGGAAGATTAATCATGGCACCACAGACTCAGTACTGGGTCTTGCAGTGCCACTGTCTGAGACAGTGCTGAAAGTCTGGTATCTTGTCCCGAAGGCTGCAGCAGTACTCTGTAGGTTGTGCCTTTAAAGGGACTCAAGATTTATGAGGTAATTTTAGTCCTTTCTTGCACCAGCCAACAAAGGTGGAGGTGTCCCTGTGTTTACCAGAGTGCTGCCCTTTCTAGTTCACTCCACACAAGCTTAGAGGAGTCTTACCCTGTACTACAAGGGTCAGACTGTTGACCCTTAGCCATAGGAGAGAGATTGGAGCTAGCACATATCTAGACACTTCTGGAATCTCCAGCCCAGCAACATCTTTCCTGCCTGAATCTGTCACAGGCCACAAAAGAAACAACATAAGGCAGTCTTCTTGTAAGGCTTGTGTCTTTTCTGAGGACTTATGTTGGGGATGTGCCCCTTCCTTTGACAAAGGTGTCTACTGTGCCCAGTGCTGAACAGTGTATACACTTCAGAGGAGAGGCAGTTCTTGAATTCAGGAGACTTAGGTTTCCATCATGATCTAGTTCCAGCACATGGGGAAAAAATCCCACAGAAAAACCCAACAGAATTTTTACCTGTCAATGGGCAGAAAGGAAACCTCGTCTAACTATATTAATCCTGTCGCTCAGTAAAGGCATAAATAGATATGATATTTGCTGTGTGCAAATGTAGACATTGCCAGTGTTCCACCTCCCAGATACATGTGGTAAGAAGGAGCTAAGAGTGGATGGGGCCAGTCTGGTTACTGGACACTTGGGACAGTGCTTGTGCCACAACAGAGATTCTGGCCGTGAGCATGTACATGCCAGGAGTGGGACATACATGAGAACTTGAAATAGATGCTTTTCTAGTTGCTGTCACAAGGGATCAGAGGAGTTAATTTGCAGCCTTGGCCTGTAGCTTATTTCCCCAGACAGATTAATTCTCTGAACATACCCCAGTTTTCTTCCCAAGGAAGTCTCACCTGTCTACCTTAACCATGAGAAATTTTGCTAGACTAGACTAGTCTGGATCTAGTGGCATTCCTGGGCTGTGTGCTGCACACTTAAACCTTACATTTCCTGGACCAAATCTTTTAGGTCTCAGTTTGTTCCATTCAACAAGGAAAAGGCATACAGAGAGGTCATTTCCTGTTGGATTCAGGCCTGCAGTCCTACTCCTTTGCAAACTCTTCCCCAGAAAAACCCAGAGCTCTTTTTACCACAGAGAATAGTAGCCACGTTCTGGGCTACTCCTAACCAACCTCATTCCTTTTGTGACTGGGCGTCTGCTTCCCTGTCAGGTGTTCTTCTGATGTAAATTCAAACATGAGCAAGTTAGCAGATGATTTCTGTAGCAACGAAGTACAAACACATCAGAGATCTGAACCAATCCGTGAAGTGACCTACAGAGTTTAGAACAGTAGTTCAGGGCACTTGGGGGAGCAGACAATGAGTGGAAATGCTGTGCTACTAAAAGATGCAATCCAACATTCACAGAAGACAGATACAAAATGCCCTAAGATAGCCAAACAGCCTGACACATTGCATCAAAGCAAGTTTATTTTCACACACTCTTTATAAATGCCCTTACATTGCAGTGGGGATTTCAGTGACTTCAAGGAAGGGAACACCTTGAGCCCTGAGAATAGAACGTCTGAGTTGCTCACTCTCTCAAGGCATTCTACTCCACGAGGATGTTTGAAAGCCACTCAGTTTGCATCTTCTCAAGAGCATAGTTGAGAGTGGGTGACTAATGGAACTTTAGCCATAGGTTGTGTTTTTTATGCATGACCACCATTGCTGTTTCCTTTCTAGGCTCTCTTACGTAACAGTTGATCCATCCAATGCTTTTGGATTTAGGCAGCACGCAATTTCCAAATCAGAAACGCAACGCAGATTGGAGACAGTCAGACAATCAGTCCTACTCACTTGCTCACAGAATTCCAGAGAAGAGTAGAAGCTTTATTTTTAAATTGCTCTGGGAATACATGTCATGTTCTGCATGGAAGTGGTCAGTCCATCTACCAAAATTAATTTTTAATCAGCCAGATCTGATGTGCAGTTCCTGTTAAAATACACCTTGCATAATTTAAGATTTCAGGCTTTAGGAATGTCCAGATTTTCTTTTGGTGCCACATGTGGGTGCTGCAGGGACAAGCACAATAAATGCTTAAAAATAAGACATAACTTTGATTGTTCCCTCTGCCTTGAATTACAAAACAGCATTTTTTACATGATAAGAGTCTTGAGTCATTAAAAGAGTCAGTTGATAAAAATGCACAGAGGAAAAGATGTAAAATGCTAGTGGTATGTCTGAGGGAACCTGGCTTTAAGAATGACTTCTCTGAGAGGAGAAAGGCCTTTAGTGATGAGTGAATGTATCAAGTTTCTGAAAACACAGTACTAAGGGTCCACAGAGCAGCTGGCAGTGATGTGAGTTCTGTGACCTGCCTCTGAACCCTTCAAACTCATTTCCTGTCAAGCATCAGACCCAAGAGGACAAGCAAAAAGCTGTTATTTTCGCCAACAGTCTTAGATTAAAATTCCAGTGATGGCTTGAATTCCACTTGAGTTGTCCTAAACTGGCCACTTCCAGTTCCTAAGATTGCTGTGAGTACAGCAGTGCTCTCCCTTGGGGGAAGGAGCAGGGTGCGGGGGTGGAAGGGAGGAAGAAAGCAGGGTGCAGCTTTTTAGACAGTGAACAAAAGAATCAGATGCAGTATTACTTAAATAAATTACAGAGACTTTCAGCAGATTAAATTGTCCGTGAAAGATTCATTCTGTCCTTAACATTGGAGGTAAACCTGACTGCAATTTATTCAATGGATGCCTCTGATCGCTTCCTATGTCTGTATGCTCCAAGAACAAGTGGAGGCTGGTGACATTTGAAAGTGTGAAGGCAAAACTGACACGCAAGCATATGCTGATAGACTCTCTTACAACAGGAAAAAGACATCCTTTGCCTCAATAGTCTAGGGCAGGCAAAGCCTCCTCTACACCTGCATTATATGTCAACTGCCAAGACCCTTGTAAGAAGAGCGAGAGGGTCTACAGAAGTACCCAACAATTTACATGTTTAGGTGAAGTTCACGTGAGTTATGAATGCACGAAACTTGGCTGGGAATCCTGCAAGACCTGATGCATGAGACAGAAGGCAATTACATTTCAGGTTTTTCAGTTTCCAACCAAAACTTGTGCTAAATAATTCAGAACTACACCAAAAAGTTGTTTTAAGTTCTATCATAGAAACTTGTTTTTCCTTCCCTAGTTCACCCATAGGGTCCAAATTCACAAAAGCAGAGGCAGGACCAAGCTTCTCCTCTGAAACCTCTCCCACTCCAGTCTTCTCTCCCCTTGACCGGACTTGGGGCCACACAGTGCAGTGCTGGATCATCTTTACAGACAAGTGAACCATGAAAACCAGGAGATACAGTAAGTTTAAAAAAAAAAAAAAGGGATATCGCCCTTTGTCTTTCTGTCAGCTCTCCTGTCAGGACACACACAGAACTGCAAATTCATCAATGTGAGGTCTAGAACAAAAAAAAGGGTGCTGAAATGTGGTGTAATTGTCTTTCGCAGCTAAAGAGCAGTAGGGATACATAGTGCAACTCAATAATGTCTCATGTATTCTTTTTCATTAGCTATCTTCTCTTTTCGCTAGAATTGTTTCCAAGTGGTTTATTTCCATAAGCACATTACCACATTAGAGCTAGAGAGACAGCCGCTACTGATGAAAGAAAATGTTAAAATAAACAAGAGAAAATTTGCAGCAAATCAAACCATTTTCTTTCAATGGCGATGAAAAGGTGCATAAACCATTACAGACACATGCTTGTGGTTTTGCTTTTCTTTTCATTATTCTGTTCCCCAGTGCTTTATATTAGCCTCAGTGACTGATCCAAATTCCAATAAAGTACTCCTCCAGCAGGTGTGTAAATGGAATCAATTCTATCATCAGCAAAACCTTGAAGAGGAAGATCCTGCAAAACTTCAAGTCTATCAGCTCATTGGATATTTTGATAACATTCCCTCCTGCCCCAGCTCCCGAGTTATTGTCTTGTGACCCTAAGACTTCAGCATCAGTTCATAAATCCCAATGACTACCATTTTATCCTTTGTATAAAAAATTAACTGGAGAACTGGGATGGAGCATATTTTCCAAGTCAAATTAAATGGAAGAGTCTGGTAACACAAGAATAAATGAGCAAACTAACATTTTATTTTGGTTTAGTAACACTTTGAACTGTCCATTACAGCTGCTGGCTGAGCAGAGACTGACCAATAACCCATCCAAAAATGTTTGTAGTTCAGCCCAGGAAATAAATAGAAAAAATATCACCCCTAGAGTTTGAAGCTTGGGTCAATCTAGACAACCAATACCTCTAGGTATGCCTTCACTACCTGGAAGACCAACCCAGGTAGGATTGACCTTCTAGGGTTCAATTTTCATACACCTAGTGGGGAAGCATGAAATTAAACTATCTGGGGTTGGCTGTTGACCTCTGTACTCCTCAATATCTTCTGAGGAAGTTGATTCTAGCTATGCAATTGCTATAGCTAGAATTTCATATTTACAATAAATTTTAATGCCTAGAGTAGATCTGGTCCTTAATGATCACCTTCCTAGTAAATGTACAGAGCAAAATTGTACTTTGAAATCACTATGTCCAGGGGACTGTTACCCTGATCTTTTGTGGGAAAGCTGCTAGAACTCTTAGAGTACAAAAGATAGTAAACAACAGATAGGAACCAGGAGTGGTTTTCCAGGCTTTTTAAAAAAAGTCAACAGAATGTCTTCTTTCAGAAGACAGATGGGATTTCTAATTGTACACACAACAAATAGAATAATGGGAAAAAAGCAAACACATTTGCTTCTCTTACATAGTCATGAATAGTCAAGTCCAAAAAAAGACATCTACCAGGAAACAATGTTGCATCACAGTATTTATTATAGCTCCTAGGAGATGGGGCTGACCTTTTCAAAAGTTTGGATCTGGTGCCGAACTTTGCAGCTGCCTTCTTTTGACAATGGACCAAAATTGAAGCCGTACATCTGAACACTTGTGAACGTCGAAATTATTTGGGTCTAAATCTGAATCCAAATTTTGCAGCTCGGGTATATTTTGAACATTCATGGTAAGAAGCTTAAACAGAAAACAGATAAAAATGCCATTGTTATTCCCATTGAAAAAGAAGATTTTGCAAGCAGATGTCTCCCTTTAATGTTTATCCTCTCAGCATTATTTTAAATACAGGTTGGTTACAAATCCTTCTCCAAGGTATTCTCTAGGTGACTGAAGAGAGTGAAGTAAGAGAGGCATAAAACTGCTGACAAAAATGATCTCTGATTTCACTTATATGAGGGTTAGTTGCTCATACTTGGATTTAAAAAAAACATCTACAGTGATATTATTGATACCAATTCAGGAAACATCTCTATTCAGAACAGCACAAAGCATGTGCTTAATGTGAAGCACATGCATAACTTTCCATTGATTTCAATGGGAGATAAGCAAAAATATTTGACTTCAAAACAATGCTTAAGCATTCGGTTGACCAGGGAAGAACTTGCTGAAACAGGGTCATTCCTTGCAGGCTAAACAATTCCAAAAGCAAGCTCTTCAAAAACACCATCAAAACAATGGAAAAGCAAAACCACATTTGCTCCATGTTGATATATCAGGATATTTATGTTTGATCATCTATGGGCTCTTCTCTAAGGGACAGAAGTCCAAATAAGCACCCCTCACAAAAAATACACTAAGTGACCTTCCTTACTGGTACCTGTAACACAGAAATCTATTTGCTTCAGGTTGCAAGTTCCTGAAAGCCACTAGGCAAAGAGTCCAGAAATCTTCAGTGTTTGCAGTTGTTTAATACAAATACTTCAGACATGCTATTTAGGGACTATTTTTACACTTGTTAACAACCAAAGTCAGGTTTCATTATGGAGCAGAATACGGGATTCTGCTTGCCAGTGGAGCAGGGCAACAGTAATTAATGCTATATTGTCAGAACCATAGGGAGTGGGAGGGGGTGAAACAGTCTCCCCATCACACATCCAGAGCGCATCCAAATATAGACCCTTGATTTCAGAAGAGCAGACTTCGACTCCCTGAGAGAGCTGATGGACAGGATCCCCTGGGAAGCTAATATGAAGGGGTAAGGAGTTCAATAAGACCTCTTTAAAATACTGCCAGCTCTCCTGAAGGCACAGGAATAAACCATCCCACTGCACAGTAAGAAAAGCAAATAGGGTAGGCCACCAGTTTGGCTTACGCAAGAAATCCTTGGTGAGCTTAAATTCAAAAAGGGTATGTAAGAGAAGTGGAAACTTGGACAGATGACAAAGGAGGAGTATAAATATATGGCTGGAGAATCCCGGGGGGTAATCAGAAAAGCAAAAGCACAACTGGAACTGTAGCTAGCAAGGAATCTGAAGGGAAACAAGAAGGGTTTATACAGGCATGTTAACAATAAGAGGGTTATCAGGGTGTGTGTGTGTGGGGGGGCCGTTATTGGATGAGGAGGTAACCTGGTGACAGATGATGTGGGAAGGCCTGAAATACTCAATGCTTTTTTTGCCTCATTCTTCATGGACAAAGTCAGCTTCCCAACTATGGCAGTAGGTAATGCAGTTTGGGAAGGAGGTGGGCAGCCCTCGGTGGAGAAAGAACAGGTTAAGAGCTATTTAGAAAAGCTAGATGCACAAAAATCCATGGGTCCCGATTTAATGTCACCAAAGGTTCTGAGGGAATTGGCAGATGTCATTGCAGAGACTTTGGCTATTATCTTTGAAAACTTGTGAATATCAGCAGAGGTCCTGGATTATTGAAAAAAGGCAAATTTAGTGCCCATCTTTACAAAAAAAAAAAAAAAAGAAGGATACTCCAGGGAACTATAGACCCATCAGCTTTACCTCAGGCCCCGGAAAAATCATGGAGGGGATCCTTAAGGAATCCATTTTAGAGCACTTGGAAGAGGGGAAGTGATCAAGAATAGTCAACATGGATTCACCAAGGGCAAATCATGCCTGACCAATCTGATTAGCTTCAATGCTGAGGTAACTGGCTCTGTGGACATGTGGAAGTCAATGGATGTGATATACCTTGACTTTAGCAAAGCTTTTAATACAGTATCCCAAAACATTATTGCCCATAAGTTAAGGAAGTATGGATTAGATACATGGACTGTAAGATGGATATAAAACTGGCTTGATGGATGAGCCCAATGGATAGTGGTCAATGGCTCAGTGTCTGGTTGGCAGCTGGTTTCAAGCTGAGTACCCTAAGGATCAGTTCTAGAGCCAGTACTGTTCAAGATCTTTATTAATGCCCTGTATGAGGGGATAGATTGCAACCTCGGCAACTTTGCAGATGACACTAAGGTAGGGGGTCAGGTAAATACATTGGAGGGTAGGGATAGGGTCCAGAGTGACCTAGACAAATTGGAGGATTGGGCCAAAAGAAATTTGATGAGGTTCAAACAAGGAAAGGTGCAGAGAGTCCTGCACTTGGGACAGAAGAATCCCAAGCACTGTTACAGGCTGGGGACTGACTGGCTGAGAAGCAGTGCAGCAGAGAAGGACCTGGGGATTACAGTGAATGAGAGGCTGGATATGAGTCAGTATTGTGCCCTTGTAGCCAGGAAGGCTAATGGCAAACACTCATCCTTTGTTAAACGAGTACTTTGATGAGTACGCACTTAAATGAGGGACACATATACCTCCCCTGGTTCATTTAATGAGTGAACTCTCCCCACTCATATGTGTAACCCCCTTCCCTGCAGCTCCAACCTCCGGTAGTCTGGCCCCCACTCCCCGCCAGCCCTGCAGCCCCAACCCACTGCAGCCAGACCCCCCGCTGGCCCTAACGCCAGTCCCCCCTGCCGGCCCTGCACCGCAGCAGCCTAACCAGCCCTGTAGCCAGACCCCCCTGCCAGCCCCATACCATGGCAGCCTAACCAGCCCTGTGGCCCCGCAGCCAGACACCCCTGCTGGACCCATGGCCCTGTACTGCGGCAGCCTAACTGGCCCCGCAGCCAGATCCCCCTGCCAGACCCTCAACCTGAACCCTCCGCTGCCTGCACCAGGGCCCCAAACTGCGGCAGCCAGACCCCCTTGCCAACCGTGCAGCCAGATCCCCACCTGCTGCCTGTATCCCCCCATGGCCCTGAAGCCTGAACCCCACACCAGAATTTAATCCATGCTTCTGCTCATGGCCGCAAAGTGCCCCCAGCCTTTAATTCTCCCAAACCTAAGGTTTCACTCAACTTTCAAAAGCAGTGCCACCTGCTGCCACTCCTCCAAGGTAAGAGCCCTTAGGAACCACTCAGAGACTTCTACATCAAAACAAAAAAGCAGTCCAGTTGCACTTTAAAGACTAACAAAATAATTTATTAGGTCGTGAGCTTTTGTGGGATAGAAAGCTCACCACCTAGTAAATTATTTTGTTAGTCTTTAAAGTGCTACTGGACTGCTTTTTTGTTTTGATAGTATATAGCCTAACACAGCTCTCTCTCTCTCTCTCTGAGACTTTTACATGTATTTTAATAGGAATTTAGTGTCCCTCTTATGAGTTTTCACCTACGAGCAGAATGCTGGGAATCAACTGTGCTCATGTAATGAGTGATGAGCGTATTGGGGTGCATTAGGAGAAGCATTTTCAACAGAAATCAGAGAGGCTATTATTCCCCTCTACTCAGCACTGGTGAGGTCACATCGAGAGTATTGTGTCCAGTTCTGGGCCCCCCAGTATAGAAAGGATGTGGACGCACTGGAGCGGCTTCAGTGGAGGGCAACAAAAGTGATTAGGGGGCTGGAGCACAAGACCTGTGAAGAGAGTCTGAGAAATTTGGGCTTATGTAGTTTGTAGAAGAGGAGACTGAGGGATAATTTAATAGCAGCCTTCAACTTCCTGAAAGCAGGCTCTAAAGAGGATGGAATGAAACTGTTCTCAGTGGTGACAGATGGCAGAACAAGGAGCAATGGTCTGAAGTTACAGGGGGAGAGGTATAGGTTGGATATTAGGAAACATTATTTCACCAGGAGGGTGGAGAAGTACTGGAAGGCATTACCAAGAGAGATGGTGAAATCTCCATCCCTGGAGGTTTTTAAGTCCTGGCTTGACAGAGTCATAGCTGGAATTTTTTAGTTGGGGTTGGTCCTGCTTTAGGCAGAGGGCTGGACTAGAAGACCTCCTGGGGTCCCTTCCAGCCCTGGAATTCTAAGATTCCATGATTCTATGAATATTGAATACTAACAGTGGCAGAAAACTAACAAAAACAAAAAACAAACCACCACAAAACTATAGATTGGTTAAAAAGTAGCCTTAGAACTAATGAAAATGGTTAATTGGGCTCATGCCAGGACAAGTTTTTCTCAGAATTATTACAGACAGGCCCCATTAGTACCAACAGAGGTTAACGAGATGCTTTGAAGAACTCTTGTACAGACGTTAACTGGACTACCCTCACAACTCAACCTCGATGTAGGCTAAAATACCATTATTCCCTCTTTGCAGATGTGTACAGAGACACAGAGAACTCTCACCTTCAAATCATGAGCATCTCAAAGCTTTTGGATATGCAACTTCAGGGATCAGAGTACTAATTTGTGGAGGGGCTGAGCATCTGCAAATACCAGTGACTTCAAACTGAAGTTGTGGGGTTCCTTATCTCTAAAAGTTAGGTTATTTCATATTACATAACCATGAACTAGCAGGCACATGTTTTAAAATGTTGGCCTCCTATTTATTCAGGATCCTACAGGGAGTGGTGGCATGTAAGGATCAGAGTGCAGGCGTACCTGGCTCCCCACCATTATGCCTACCCCACTTTTTCCAAATTCTTAAAGTCAAAATGGATAAGGTTCCTTTTAAATTCAGAGCTCCAAGAGGGAGAACACATGTTCTAATGCAGGAGTCTGCAACCACAATAGCAAGAAGAGCCAGTTTTTCAAATTCAGTTACAAAAATCAATACTTGAGGAGCCGCAATGCATGGGAATAAGAGCCAGTCCTTGATAAGTAACGTCAAATCCTACGTTTTGTAACAGCACACACACAATGATTCGTACCAGTTAGAAAGTTGTTACCCCTATGCACAGGCTTTACCCGCCTCAGTCCTCAAATCCGCCATCCTATCCCATCCCCCAAACCTGTCCCCCCATTCCCAGGCTTAACTCCTCTCAGCCCCAAAATGATTTAGCTGCCTGAGACGAGGAGCTCCACATGCTGCCCTTGCTCCTCCACAGCCACTGCCTCCCCTCTGCTGCCTCCTTCTCGGTGCAGCTCTGGTGGGGCAGGCTCAGCCGCCCCTCCCCCAGCTCTCCGGCAGCCTTAGAGTTCCCCCCTGTGCAGTGCATGGGTGGCTCCCTGCCCTACTGGCTTCCTCTTCCAGGGCTTCCTGCCCCTCCTGCTGACTCCACTTGCAGCTCCGGAGGCTGCCGTTGCTTAAACAAAAAAAAAAGACAAGTCCAGTTTTAATGGTGGGCATTGTTTAAGCGGCCTCAGCCTCCACAGCTGCAACTGGATAGACTGGTCCGGGCAATTTCTTTAAACAAAAACAAGAAAGAAATGTTTGACAAAAAAAGTTCCCCCATAGTTGGAATGGGCAATAAATATGAGCTGCCAGGGAGATGACAAAGCTAATGAAGCAATAGGGACCCCCAGAGAAGAAAAGCCCACTTAGAGCAGAAGATCCCAAAATGCAGGACGTGCCCTCACAGGTGGTCTGGGCAGGGTCTGGGCCAGCACCCACAGGGCGGGGAGGGGAATGCCACCCAGCCCTGCTCCACTCCCAGCAGCAGCTCCAGTCCTGGCCGCAGCTAAGCTCAGCCTCCCTGAGGCCTCCACTCCCAACCCAAACCTGTCCTCAGTCTCAGCCTTGACGCTCCTTACCCCAGTTCTTCCCACTCTGAGCCATGGTCCTGCTCCCATCTCTGGGTCCTGGGGAGGCAAGAGGGGCTTCAACCACGAACATTTTGTGGCAAGTGTCTTACAGGGTCGGAAGTCAGTTCAGAGACACTAGAAGGAGCCATCTCAGGTTTGTGGTATTGAGAGTTAGGAGCAAAGATGGGTCATAGCTGCTGAACTCTGACCTCTGTATTTTAAGTCCCAGCTAGACAAAGTCCTGGCTGGGATGAATTAGTTGGGGTTGATCCTGCTTTAGGCAGGGGACTGGCCTCCATGACCTCCTGAGGTGCCTTCCAGCCCTAGGATTCTATGTCCTTTCTTTTGCCAAGTGCCAAAGATGACAACTTTGTGCCTGGGCTCCTTGGAGAAGTGCTTCCTTTTGCCCAGATGACATTGATGCCAACGTAGCGGCTGATGATTTGGGCATCTGAGATCCTGTAACATACCCACCGAGTGAAATCACTGCTCACCAGGGCAAAGACAGCAACTGCCAGATTTCTGAAGCATTGGTATCACTTCCAGCTGAGTCTGCAGAGGCTTTTCTAAAGACAAAGCTTCTGGCTAGCCCCACTCACTCTCCAGGTTACACTTGGGTTAAGAATGATAGCTGGAACATCACTCCCACATATCTTTCTCCCAGAAAAAGCCAGCAAACAGGACTACTTGCTAATAGGTATCCAAGCATCACATGTGGGACAGGTCTTAGCCAACAGGTGTAAAACAAATCAATCGACATATGGTCAAAGCAAATAGACTACATACAAGCAGTGCTTTTTTGTGAAGAGGAGGAGCCAGTACTCAGCTGGTTCCACAACCCCTTATTCTCCACTGGGGCTGCTCACGTGCCGGTATTCAAAACCACACTGTGTACAAGTAAATCAGACAGCATGCAGAGCCAGCAGTCACTCTAGGGGTTCCATCTTGCTAGCTCAGACTGTAAGAAGGAACTGAGGATGGATTGGGTCCCACTCCACCCTATATGCCCTCAGCAGGGTGGGATGGGGCAGTTATCCAGGGCCAAGATGCAGCCCCAACAGACAGGGCCAGCCAAAATAATCCAGTCTCTCATACATGGTATGTGTATGCCAAGAGACGCATTTGTATGCACAATCATTCAAAGAGAAAGGAAATGCCTCCATTATAAATCCTCTAGAGAGCTACAAAGTTAATGGAGCACTGCATACTGGAAGGATGGCCGGTGGGTGGGAATAGGAAAAGCATGGGGTTAGAACCTTACGAAAATGAGGAGCTATCTTCATGCTTTAATGTTCAAAGAAATTATTCTGGGACAAGCTGAAAACAAGAAATGGAATGACACGCTGATAGTTTAGTTGGGCGCAAACAATGCTGGGCAAGCCTTCACAAGGCTCTGTTACATAAGAGAATACAGAGTTCAGACATTTATAGAACACTAAGGACAGTCCATTGCATCTCTGAGGGACAAATGGATGGTTTAATGAACAATGAAAAAAACCAAAACAAACCACCCAACCCAAAACCACAAAACCCAGAAGCAAGTGCCTTTACATGTGGTTAGAGGGGATTTTACCAGCTTTGCTTGGTCCAGATGAGAACTAGATTAATTTACCAACTCAGAAAAACAGGAATTGGGCCCAGTCAGTGACTGAATACATGTAAGTAAGACATTTGAAACAAAACAAAATTAGTATAGATTAGAGCACAAGTCAAATAAAAACAGACAAGACATTAAAAAGGTACAAATATTTAGCCAGTACTCTATTCACTGTAAAAAAATCTAACAACATGAAATCATCATGACTACGAAGAACAGAAATTCTGGGAAATTCAATTGCTTAACTTGAGGAGCCAGACCAGCATCTATTCCTCAAACCCTGGTTTTTGGAAATGATAAAGTGACAAATCTGGAAATCTTTCAGTGCTAGTGTCCAATAAACAGTGTGCAGCATTTATTAACTTTGTTCTCTAGCATAACTAGTATAATTGCTGGATACTTCACAAAAGTGCTTAATAGATTGTTCCCCAAATTCGACCTACTTAAAAATATTATAATTATTGGCAAATATTCTCTAGTTTCCATAGCTATTTAGAGAAACCCCACTTCCAACCACTCCCTTTAAGTTGAAAAACAAACAAAAACATGAACATTTGTGAGACACAGTGCTTTCTCTGGAGGAGTGAGCAGTCGGGGGAGGAGGGAGGAAGAGGAGCTGCTACTTAGCTGGTCTCTCCACCACTTCCAGATAATTCTGCTGCTGGGGCCGCCAAGGTGCCAGTACACAGTACCGGCAAGCACTGGCACCAAAAAAAAAGCACACTGGTGAGACATAATATTAAAGCTCTAGTTGTAGTAAGAAGATTCTACAGAAGCGTAACAAAAGAGAAAAATCTTTCACTTAAATGTCCCAAAGTAGTAGAAACAGTTTCTTTAAGATGGCTAAAACCCAAGCCAAAACAGCATTCTGAATTCATGAAATATATGAAATTAAACAGATCAGAGGTGAAATTGACCTGTCTATTTTGTGTCCAAACTTAAATAAAACGTAACACAAAATATCATGAGAAAGTTATTTCACTGTTACTTGATAACCTAGACAAAGGCAAGGTAATGCATTAAAAAATCTGTGCTAAGTGTCCTAAAGATTAAGAAATTAACAGTTTTAAAAAAATAGAATGGAAAAGTATTTGAGTGTACTAGTTAGTTTGAGATTATTTTAATATTCTCCATTTCAGTGAACAAAATTACTGTACTGTACTGCTGCTTAGCCAGTCAGTCCCCAACCCATAACAATGCTTGGGATTCTTCTGTCCCAAGTGCACTTCTCCTTGTTGAACTGCATGAGATTTCTTTTGGCCCAGTCTTCCAATTCATCCAAGTCATTCTGGATACTCTCTCCCTCTAGCTTAGTGTTGTCTGCAAACTTGCTGAGGGTGCAATCCAGTCCCTCATGCAGGTCATTAATAAAGACACTGAACACCACCGGCCCCAGAATTGAGCCTTGGGCCACTCTGCTTGAAATCAACTGCCATCCAGATAACGAGCCATTAACTGCTACCCATTGGGCCTGATCATCAAGCCAGCTTTCTATCCATCTGATAGTTCATGGATCCAATCTATTTTTCCTCAATTTATGGGCAATGTTTACTGAGAAATGATGACCAAATGGATTGTACCTCAAAACCAGAAAATGTAAAACGCAGAAGGAACACAAGATCCCAAATCATGCGGTAGTGATGAAGGATTTGTCTTCCACAGGAAATTAAGTCAACAGCACTGAGATCCACAGGCAATACCTTCTTCCAGTTAAGTCAGGGAACCGGCAACTCCAGGGCTAACAGGATTTCAGTCAGAGAAGCAGGGATTTCAAGCTGTGAGAACTATGTATGTGAGGTTACAGTTATTTTCATTTGTATCTTATGAAAGGTGGGGACTTTGTCTGTAATTTGAGAAAGATTCCTTGTTAAGATGTACGTGCAATCCTGCACAATAAATTTTGGGCATTGTCTACTGAGAATTGTGTGTGACAATGGACAACTACAGACACTTGTAATGTATCGCAAATCCTTATTTACAAGCAAGTATTGGTGTAGTTTCAAATTCTTGGAATCTTAACTGGGTATACAGATGTTGTTGGTAACTGTAACTGTAAATATACTGAGAGAAAAGTTAGCTTATGATAAAGGTGAAGGATACATGATGATTTTGAATGTTCCTCAGTTTATCCCTCTTGATTTATAAGGTCTTTTCTTTAAATTGCCTTACAGAGTATGCAGTGTTTGCAGCACACTAAGGGTGAGTCAGCAATTTCAAAATTACTTTCCTTTCAGTGGGTTAAATGAGCACATATTTTACAATTTTTTTTTCCCAGCTGAATCCTGGCAGAATCATCCTCAGAGCTAGAGTGAATTCTTTATAAAAGCCTGATGTTGTGCTGTTTTCCTGTGTTCTATGTTCTGTATTCTTTTGTTTCTTTTTTTTAAAACCTCTATTAAGTTGACTCATGGTGCTTTTGGGTTAAGTCTTTGGAGTGAGGCTGGCTTATTACTTCTAGAAGAGCTAATTATTATAATTGTGCACTGAATTGTCTTTCCGAGTCTTCTTTCTTGGGCTCAGAAAAGTATATGGTTTTATTCTCCTTCTGGAAAGTAGATGGAGCTCTCATAGAAGCTAAGTGAGGGGACAATGGAACCTTGGCCCGAGGACAGATTTAGGTAAGCAGTGTATGAGCCCTGGTCTCTAGTGCATGTCAATAGAAGCTCTGGGTGAATGTCTGGAAGTAGTACTGTCTTCAGGCTGAAAGATGCAGTGTTTCTCCCCCCCTGCCCCCCAGGAAAAAAGGTGCTGGAACTCCCCACAGCCCCAAACCACCGCCCCTGCCCCCAAGCCTAACCCCCTTTCAGCCCTAAACTGCCTCCCCCCAAAAAAACCCCAGGATTCACTTATTTACCAGGAGATCTGCATGCTGCCACCCCTTCCACTGCTCCTTCACGAGCTGCCATCTCCTCTTCACTGTGTCTGCATGGCTCCCTGCATGCACAGCATGTTCAGGGCACCTCCCAGTGGCCTCCCAGGCTGAAAGAGCAGGATTTAATTAGTTTAACAGCCAGATCCCTCCTGCTGGCCATTAAACCAATTAAATTGAGTTCTACTCTTCCAGCACAGCAGGCAGAGAGCCAGAGGTGTGAGCGGCAGCAGCAGGAGCCACAAATGGCTCTTTAAAGAGACACTTGTGTCTTGAAGCTGCCCAGCCAGCTTCCAAAATGGTAGAGCTGGAACTCTGTTCTGGTGCATCCCACCAGAAAGAAAAAAAAAAGCAAAAGCAGCTCTGGAAAGATGTCAAGATGCCAGAATATCGATTCACATAACAGACAATTGCCTCTAGCCCTAGTTCTGCCAAAGCTGCTCCTAGCACAAAGTACCCTTCAAACCAGTTTAATCAACCCCAGAAGATCACTCACGCTACGGTGACACTTCTGTGTCATATAGGTTTTATGCCATCCTCCTCTTCTTCTACCAGCTGGAGAGATAGGGTCAGGATACCACATTATGGCTGACCGTCTATACTCCGTTGATTCTGGCTAGGTCAAGCTCCCCATCAGGAAATGCAGACAGCCTAACTTGCTGCTAAGTTACATGAGCTATTTAAAGCCTGCTGTATGTCTAAGGGGATTGAAAGTTCTTTCAGTGTTTATAAAACATGTTTCTTTCATGCAGAAGAATTTATAATTTTATGTAAAAATGTGACTTTGCATGCAAAATTCTTTCCAATGGGTAAAACCTCAAATCCACTAGGGACAGTGTATTTCAACCTCAGCTGAGCCTTGTGTAATCAGTCACTCAATAAGGCAGTTTTACCATCTCTGCATAATAAACTATGGGTATTCAAAAGGGAAAAAAAGTGGAAGTTAAATACATTCATTAGATGTATAGAATACTGAAGGCCAGGGCAGAGGAGCATTTTTGTATTCTCATCACCACAACTTTACTCTGATTGGAGATTTAGGAAGACACTAGACTGTAGGACTGAGCAACACTGTTACAGAGCAGATCCTGGTGCCAGACTGCTAGAATTTCTCTGTCCTTTCAGGCTGAGTTTATGGTTAGAGATTGGAAAATTTGACTTGGGAAGTGTTATTTGCTATTTTATTCCCACGCTAGACATGCCATCTACAAACCACAATGTCAAGATCTGAATCAGGACATACCATATTGTACAGACAGACAAAAAACATTGTAAACACAAATTAGCGTATATGGTATTTTGAATACTTATTGTCTAATGTAATTTGTCTTTTACAGCACAGAAGCTTTGACAAATATTAGGACTGAGTCAGAACCCCAGAGCTGAACTCCCATGGCACAGGATGCAAGCTGCACAATCAGCTCTTGTCTGTAGAACTGGCTAAATCAAAAGCACAGAGCTGAACCCTTTTCCCAACCAAACTTGTCAAGAATTGAGACCCAAACCCACATTCTGTGCCTTGGGCCAATCTCTGGTTTTACCAAGTATACAGATCTTTAGACATCTTATTAGGAAATACACTGCCTGTAATGCTACTCTTTTTGATTGATAGTTATGCATGCATTGGTAGCAAAAGCCTTAATGGGCAATAGTGACCAAAGGCACAAATGGGAATTAGGTGTTCAGAAGCCCTTGGAAAAAAAATCTAACTGCTAATTGCATTCCTGTAAAAGCTATTTACTCTGTTCATCACACACATCCACAACAAAATATTTCCTGTTGACCTACTGATCACATCCCTTTTCTTCATGGCTTTTCAGCTCAGATATGGATTATCAATAAATTGAAAACTAATTCAGCTAAAAACTACATTACCCTTTCTTTTGGGGGCAGGAAGAGGGAAATGGCATATGTCCCTTATCCCACTGGTGGTTTGGCCCTTTAGTCAGGTTCCTGCAACTCTTTCCTGGGCTTGCTACCTACAACAGACAGATTCAAGGAACAACATGCCAAGAAAGTTGTGAACAATCCTTAACATCTTCAGCATTGACACCCTCATGCAGGAAATCAGTGAAAAAAATTACATCTAAAGACTAAAAGTGAAGTTCATTGGTTACATGCAGTTACTCAGCAAAGCACAGTCTAAATGGCTCATAGGATGGTCCGATATTATCTGGGAGTTCGAGATCTGCTTCCTGTCATCAAAGCAATACTTTCACATGCAGCAGAGATTTCCACAGTATTATGTACTCATATTCAGGACCAGATTAAGAAAAGAGATTGAGGGGGTGCAGCCCAGGGCCTCAGACTAAAGGAATCCAGCAAAAAGATCTCAGGGGTTCCAAAAATTCAGTTCTTTTTGGGAGGTCTTGGCTTGCAACCTCAAAGCCACTGCCTGGTTGGGAGTGGTGGGCATAGATCTGCACACATCATAATATTTTTTTCACAATACACTGCTGTCTGTCTGGCCCTTTCCTGCACCTTGTTAAGAACAGAAATGAAATATTAAACAGAAAGTTACAAGAAAAGAAAAACTATCAGGCAAGCCCTTAGCTGCCAGCCAGTAGGTTTCAATCTTGCAAACTTTTTCATGTCTCCCGATTGGTATTCAGTATAGCCAACCGAATTCAATTATTCCTTTTTCAAAGTTATCCATGAGAGAGGCAAGCTGAAAAGCAAAAGAGCAAATCCATCAACAGACTCTTTATAAATACACTATTGGCTGGCACCAGAGTCAAAGTAGTAAGCAATTACACTTTACGAAAGAATGTTACAGCACAACGCCATTCTTCATATCAATGCCATTGTAAGCTATTAGTGCATGGAACCATTGGCACAGAAGACTATTTAGTAATAAGAGTTTCCACATGACCATAATTCTAGGAATCATATCACATGAGACCCACTACTTCATCCCTCTGCTGTGGTTCCTTCTATATGATATTTGGTAAAGGACATACCCCCAAAAATAAGTTGGAACAGGGACAATGTGCGCGCAGAACTGCACAAACACAAAATGGTAGTCTCAGGAAGGAGATACATGAAGTTCTCACAACACTAAAGCTTCATCACATTTAAAATATATATTTCATAGCACCAATGTAATCTTAAATCCTTGAGGCAGCAGCTGATCTGAAGGAAATCTGGGTAAGATCAGATGGTGCCTCAGTTTCCCCCCACATAAGTTAGCAATTCCAGCTGTCATACGCTGTTTGATTGCTGCAATGACTTAGCTCTTTGGTTGTCAGAAAAGTCCACCTCCTGTAGGGTATCAAGGTTCAAATGGACTCCAAGCTCAGAAGAGTTTTCTGTCCCTACCTGAGAGGTGGAGTCCTTCCTTCTGAGAGGCTGTCTTCATTTTCAAAACAATCTTCCACACCTCTCCCATGCCTTTGGAGGGCGCTGACTCACAAATCTGCTCTCTCTGTGGAGTCCTTCACCATCCAACTTCTCCTGAGAAATAAAAAAGTGAATGTCTGTCAGAACCTTTCAATTCTTCCCTCCCTGATCCAGTTTGGAGTCTACATTCCACTTAAACAGAGCTCTTGCTGGCCAGACAGCTGCTTATCATCAGCGCCTACAGCCTGAAATGGAATGCTGCTAATCAGTCACAGGTGGGCTGGGTTCTGTGCCTCCCCTGTGTCAGGTCCCTATGCCACTCACTGAAATGTAGCCTGGCTGTAGCTGTGTGGACAGAGGAGTGGCTGGGCCACATCTGAATGGTGTTGTGAGCCCATGTGCCAGGTTGCAACAACTAGAGCAGACACAGTCCTGTAGGCCAGGAACTGGAGCTGCTAGGGATGTGCTCGGGAAACATGAAGTGCCCTCATGATAGCCATGTCTACACGTGCTGGCTACTTCAAAGTAGCCGTGCCAACTTCGAAATAGTGCCCACGTGGCGAGCGCTATTTCGAAGTTGAAATCGATGTAAGGTGGCGGGACGTCGAAGTCGCTATCCTCATGAGGAGATGGGAATAGCGCCCTACTTCGACGCTGAACATCGAAGTAGGGCACGTGTAGCCGATCCGCGTCCCGCAACATCGAAATAGCGGGGTCCACCATGGCGGCATCAGCTGAGGGGTTGAGAGACACTCTCTCCAGCCCCTGCAGGGCTCTATGGTCACCGTGTGCAGCAGCCCTTAGCCCAGGGCTTCTGGCTGCTGCTGCTGTAGCTGGGGATCCATGCTGCATGCACAGGGTCTGCAACCAGTTGTCGGCTCTGTGGATCTTGTGTTGTTTAGTGCAAGTGTGTCTGGGAGGGGCCCTTTAAGGGAGCGGCTTGCTGTTGAGTCCGCCCTGTGACCCTGTCTGCAGCTGTCCCTGGCACCCTTATTTCGATGTGGGCCGCTTTGGTGTGTAGATGCTCCCCTGCAGCGCCTACTTCGATGTACTGCTGCCCAACATCGACGTTGAACGTCGATGGCACCAGCCCTGGAGGACGTGTAGACGTTATTCATCGAAATAGCTTATTTCGATGTCGCTATTTCGATGTAGCATTCACGTGTAGACGTAGCTGATATCTGCACTAGATTGGATTAGGGGGCCAGAGTGGAGAGTGCTGCTGCAGGAGACCATTATCTGCTTTGTAGGGCAAGGGGGTGGTAGTGGAGTCTGCATCCCCTGTTAGATAGGCAGGCAGCACGACTGACTCGTTTTCCCCTGGTTGCAAAACCAGACTGCCACTAGCTGGGCCTCATTTTAGCACCTTCTCCCTAGTTGTTACAGTCCCTGCTATGGCTGCTTCTGTTCATAGGACTGGAGTTTGTAGCTGAGTCCTCCAATGCTTAGGGTGACCATATTTCCCTTTCCCCAAATACAAGAGGGAGCAACTGGCTGACCCACCTGAATCACAGATGTGGGGGCAGGCAGGGGGCTGCTGTGTGGGGATGCCGGAGTGCAGCAGGGAGGGGGCTGGGAGAAGCTAAGGAACCCCGGCCAGCTAAGGTGTCCCACTCACTACCAACCCCCACAACCGCAGCCTCCCCAACCCCCAGCCTCCCCATCCCCTTGCCCTGTAAGACCACAGCTTCCCCAACCTGCTGCTCACTGCCAGCCCTCCCACCCGCAGCCTCCCCGAGCTCACTGCCAGTTGCCCTGCACAAAACCCGGCTGGGCTAGGTCCCGCAGGGTGGGGGGCAGCGTGAAGCCTGGCTGCGCTCACCTTGGCCCCAGTCTGCCATGGCTGCGTCCTGCCTCCGTCGGGAGCTGCCCTTACTCTACCTCCGGGCCAGCTGGCTGCTGGGAGGGTGGGGGAGGAGTGGGGACACTGGTCGGGACTCAGCAGCACCCCCCTCTGCTCCTCTGCCTGCCTGAGAGCCCCAGGCCTGAGGGGGGCTGGGCCTAACAGGAGGGCTGGGTTAGACCCCATGTGGGGGGAGGGAGCTCAGCCCTGCATCCCCTTCCTCCAGGACCTAGTGAGGAAGCTGGCAGGACAGTTCCCCAGCACAAGGCGGGGTGGCACCCCGCAGCCAGGACAGGGCAGGAGTCCCTGCCTGCTCCCTCTGGTATGGTCTGTGTGCATACAAGTACTGTACTTGCTCTCCACGTGCTCTCCAGCCAGCAGTGGCACCTGAGCGCCCACAGGGGGCTGAATACTGGGCAATTAACCCATTGGTTGAAATAAATCGGACTGCCTTTCTAGCGCCCAAAATACGAGGCTATCCCGCCAAAACCGGGACGGATGGTCACCGTATCAAGGCCACAACTTGAGGGGACAAAGAAAGACAGCACCTGGGTCTTAGTGCCCCAGAATTTGTAGGCAGTCTCTGCTGCACATCTTTGGATGCAGGAGCTGGAGGAAGGGGTACCTCCAGCTGGGCCTCATTATACACACACCCCAGTGCAGCAGCCCCTGCTTTGGATGCATCTGTTACTACCCACTGGATTCTCCGGCTGGCTTCTCTCTGCATTGCATCAATACTGTAGTGCACCAGATTGGAAAAAAGGTAGGTTTGATGTATTAGGACCTTAGGGGATATGAGCTTGGATTCTAAAATGCTCTAAAGTAGATATGGTTTGTTAAATGACTGAAGTTCCCTCTCCCAACACTGCCTGATTAACCTGTATCTGTATGACCAAATGAGCTAAACAATTGTTAAATGAAAACAATGCAATTAGTCCTTCAAAATGAAAGATTAGCCAGCTGAAATTAGTTTATTTTCAGTACAGTCTCTGTGTCTGGCTGAAACATTCTGCAAATGCTCATATGAGAGCGTAACATGCAAAATCTGAACAGAATTAATGGGGCTTCTGACTTTGAACAAAGAGACAATACATGGTTCAGCAAAGTTTTATATCTTTCAACTCTAAATTTCCAGCCTGCCCTGTTATGTGAAACCCCTGTGTATCTCCTGTTCTGAGGACCTGACCTAATTGCAGTTGAAAAGTTCCCATTGACTACGCAGAGCTGTGGGTGCTTATGGAAACTCAGAGATTCAGATGAGTGGTTTCTACAACTTGGGATTCGAACTGGGACCACTTTGGAAGCAGTCGGGAATAGACTGTAAGTCACATGCAGTGAAATCTTAGCTCCCCAGAAGTCAGTGAGCGTTTGGCTGTTGACTTCAGTGATGGCAGGGTTTCATTCCTGACTCCTCATCCTGGAAGTCAGCCGAAAGATTATACTTCTGACCCTTTAATTCAATATTTAGTGTCAGGCTTCTTCCTTGCTGTGTTTTTCAGCTATGAATTACATTTTTTTATTCCCTGAAGACATATGTGAGGGTTAATGTAAGTATGCCAGCACAGGGCCTGATTCTCATTTCCCCTAAAATCCCTTCACGCTACTCTGACTGTGTGAAGGGAACTTAAAGTGGGTATTAATAACATTAACATCAGCAGTATTATGTGGCCCATCGCTTTGCTAAATATCCCAATGATACCTCAATACACTATTGCTAAAACCCATGTAGACAGTTTAATAAGCAAATAAATTTCAGAGAAAGGGTGAAGTTTACTATTGGCATAAGCAAGCACAAGTTGGCTTCAATGGATTTATCTCCACTTATGCCAATGATTAAATGTTTTTAAAGTAAAAGCAAACAAATATGCACCATAAATGGTATTACAATAGAATAGCTGGTTTAGAACACAGTGTTGATGCTTAAAGTTCCTGCAGGGGTAGCAGAAAAACTCAAAACGCCGACCAGCCAAGCATTTTGAAAGAAAGCCATATTAACACAATATTACTTTTGCCTCCTAGTATAATAAATCCAGTCTTTAAGAGATGTTTAAAAGTTCACTTCACCAAGGACCATAAGTGTTTTTGACCATGTTAATGTCATCAATAAAATAGTAAATTGATGTATACAACTCCTTCCAAGAGATGGAGAGGTGAAATATGTGTGTAAAACTACTCCTGTGTAGTGTTTTATTAAAGCAGAGACAGAGAGATTTGGGCCCAGGTTTGTTATTTAAAATTATGGCTACTTCACCTTCAGGTTTTGTTGTTTTCCTGGGTGCGTACTAGAACAGGTGTGCAAGTTGAAAAACATCCAGCATACACAGTAGGACAGGTTTGGTTCTAGGAATAATTGAATGTGCATGTCAGACTCAGGACTGGCATGGCCTTTGTAGCTACAGATTGACAAACATTTTTGTGCACAAAGGGTGTAATATAGGCGATGCCAAACTAGATTAGATCAATGATCCACTGGGATATAGAAAGCTCTTGGCAAAGGGTCTGCTGTTCTGCACAAACAACTTTTGTCTCAGACCTGACAAACTCACCACACCAAATAAGTCTTGCAGGATATTTATTGGTAAGAAGTAATATTCAAGGAATCCACAGGAAATTCATAACTGTCAAGACTCAGTCGTTATGGTGGTACGTATGGGTAATATTTAGGGAAGAATGTGAATATATGAAAGTATATTTTCTGGTCTTGGACTAAATGTTGGTCACCAGGGGATTTTGGGTATGTCTACGCAGCAAAAACCCAGGGCTCGGCCATGCCAGCTGATACAGATTCAGACTAAGGGGCTGGTTTTTGCTGTGTGGATTTAAGGGCTCAGGCTGAAGCCTGAGTTCTGGGACTCTCCCAGAGCAGCATTTCTCAAATGGAGCCACAAGGGCGTTTTCTGGCAGCCATGACAGTCCTCTGGGCAGAGAGGTGAGAGAAGGGACAAAGGAGGGGCTTCTCCCTGCAGTGCCCACCCAGAGGCTCTGATAGTGGGCTTCAGCTATGGAGATTCGGGGGCACGTTAGTGCCCCTCCGTGGCTCAGCCAGAGCTCTGGGGACAGGCTTCAGTCTTGAGGCTCTGATGGTGGGCTTCTTGCTTCAGGCCCTGGGGGTGGGCGGGACTCCTGGCTTCAGTCTGCTCTCCCAGCTGCAGCCATGGGCATCAACCTCTGGGCTTCAGCAGGACTGTCCTTAGTGCATGCCATTGTCAAGGAGGCATAGGAGTCTGCAGAAGGGAGCTCAGGGCAATGGAGGTGAGGAGAAAGCTGCATAGGCCAGGGGGATCTGTGGGAGGCCAGTGGATGAAGCTGGAGGCAGAGGTGTTGAGGAGGACCAGCTGGCCAGCCAGCAAGGGCCAGGGGCTCCAAAATACAACTGTATGCGATTTTTATTACAGAGTTTGCATAAACTACATAAACACATGACAATGATTTGGATATGTGTATGTGCACATTTTGGGGTTTTTATAAGTATTTTAGAAAAATTTGCCAGAGCATCCACCAGCAAGACTTTATACTGTATTTGTTCCCATGACAAAACTTTTTCTTGTTGAATCTTTCTTACATAAGTCTCCTTTTAAGACCACACACAACTGCGTGTGAGTTTACAGGCACAGTGATTTAAAGGTAAAACTACAGGATGAAACTCTGAAATCCTGGCATTCTTTCATCCAGTAACATGTGGTCCTGACAGACCATCTTCCAGGACTTGAGAGTCCTGGGGCTGGGAGGAAGAGGGGTCAGCTGGACCAATGGCAGGAGCTTAGGACAGCCACAGCTGGTCTGGTGGCAATGGGGGTGGGGACCGAGCAGCAGCTAGGGTGCCTGGGTGTGAATAGCAACAGTGGGAGGCCCTTTCCCCGGGAGCAGTGGCCAGAGGTGTGAACCTGGCAGGCTGGGGAGTGGCAGCTTGCAGTTGCTCATTGTCGGGGCGGGGCAGGAAGCTGCGGCCTAGGGAAGCTGCAGCTGGGGAGCAGTGGCGGGGGGCTGACAGCATTAGGGGAAGGGGTTGGGAAGCTGTGTGCGAGAGCGGGGAGGGGAGCCTAGGAGCCGGGGACAGACAGAATTGACCTTCTCAGGTCAGGCAAAATCCCTGATCTGGGACTGTTCAGGTCGAGGGTGGTGGGCCAGGGAGGTTGAACCTGCAGTAAAACTGGGGTGCACTACTCCACTGGGGCAGATCAGGGATTTCTGGTGCGGAGCCATTATCAGGTTGTGTATTACAAGGGAATGTTTTAAAGGGATTCTGGGACTGGTTTAGCCTAAAGAAGAATGCTAGAGTGGCAAACAGTCTTAGGCTGCGTCTACACGTGCACGCTACTTTGAAGTAGCGGCAGTAACTTCGAAATAGCGCCCGTCACGTCTACACGTGTTGGGCACTATTTCGAAGTTGAAATCGACGTTAGGCGGCGAGACGTCGAAGTCGCTAACCCCATGAGCGGATGGGAATAGCGCCCTACTTCGACGTTCAACATCGAAGTAGGGACGTGTAGACGATCCGCGTCCCGCAACATCGAAATAGCGGGGTCCTCCATGGCGCCCATCAGCTGGGGGGTTGAGAGATACTCTCTCTCCAGCCCTTGCGGGGCTCTGTGGTCACCGTGGGCAGCAGCCCTTAGCCCAGGGCTTCTGGCTGCTGCTGCTGCAGCTGGGGGTCCGTGCTGCATATACAGGGTCTGCAACTAGTTGTTGGCTCTGTGTATCTTGCACTGTTTAATGAAAGTGTGTCTGGGAGGGGCCCTTTAAGGGAGCGACTTGCTGTTGAGTCCGCCCCGTGACCCTGTCTGCAGCTGTGCCTGGCTCCCTTATTTCGATGTGTGCTACTTTGGCGTGTAGACGTTCCCTCGCTGTGCCTATTTCGATGTTGGGCTGAGCAACGTCGAAGTTGAACATCGACGTTGCCAGCCGTGTAGACGTTATTCATCGAAATAGCCTATTTCGATGTCGCAACATCGAAATAAGCTATTTCGAAGTTGGGTGCACGTGTAGACGTAGCCTTATAGTCCTAGGGAGCTAATACTCTGCCACCATGAGCAAGTTACCTTCTGCTAGAGGGCCAAGGGCCACAAGGTGACTTTCAGTCCGAGGTACCATAAGAACAGGCAGACCCATCTAGTTTAGTATTCCTGTTCCTGATGGTGGCCCACACAAGCCAAGCTGGAAGAAAGTGTGTCACAAATGAATGCCTGTAAAGGGTTAAACCCAGAGAGAGTGGGGCACTGTTGGGAAGCAGCCAGGTGAGCCAATAGGAAGAGAGAGGGTTCTTGTGAATCAACGTAGTTCCCTGCTGAGGGGTCTTTTCTTTTGTGTGGCCAGAGGAGGCGGGGAGAGATGTTTTAAGCTGCGTCTACACTAGCCGGCTATTTCAAAATAGCCGTGCCAACTTCGAAATAGCGCCCTCTGCGTCTACACGTGCCGAGCGCTATTTCGAAGTTGAAATCAACGTAAGTCAGTGAGACGTCGAAGTCGCTATCCTCATGAGGAGATGGGAATAGTGCCCTACTTCAATGTTGAACATCGAAGTAGGGCACGTGTAGATGATCCGCGTCCCGCAACATCGAAATAGCGGGGGTCCTCCATGGCGGCCATCAGCTGAGGGGTTAAGCGACGCTCTCTCCAGCCCCTGAGCTCTATGGTCGCCGCATGCAGCAGCCCCTTAAAGCTCACCGCCCCCTGCGTTCCTGTGCGGGAACCTGAGAGCTCGTGCAGGCAGCAGCACTGCCATGTGCACAGCCTGCACGGACCTCAGCAGCCCCAATCCAGCACCCTGCACCTCATGGCATCCAGCCAGCCCCCCCAACCGCCCACAGGGTACCCCCCCCAACGGGACCCAGGGCTCCCAGCCTGCCAGCCAGAGCGGGAAGTGGTGGCGGGGCCCCTCCTGGATGGAGGCCGAGATCTGGGACCTGCTGGGGCTCTGGGGTGAGGAGGAGGTGCTCCAGGTAATGGGGAGCAAGAGGCGGAACGCGGATGCATTCAGTCAGCTGGCCGAGGGCCTGGCTGCCCAGGGTCACCCTGTCTGCACTCCTGACCACATCAGGAGTAAGGTGAAGGAGCTGCGGCAGGGTTATGCCTGGGCCCAGGACGAGTCCAACCGATCTGGGGCGGACCCCCGCCACTTGCGCCTTTTATAGGGAGCTCAGGGAAATCCTGGGCCCCCGGCACACCTCCTCCCCCCCGGCCACTCTTAACACATCGGCCGACGAGCCCCAGCAGGCCCCGGAGATGGAGTCCACCCCAGAGGCCGGCCCTGCACCCCAGGGACGCCCCAGGAGCCCACCCCTAGGATGCCAGAGGAGGAGGAGGGGGACTCCTCCAGCGACGGGGGGCTCTGAATTGCCATCCCGTCCCGGAGCTCCAGCAGGGCGTCTGCCCAGTGGGTGTCCCCCAACCCTGGGAGCGGACCGTCAGGTGTGTATGCCCCCAGTGCACACCCCCGAGGTTAAGGGGCGGGGACAAGGGACATGACCAGGGCCCTCCACATGCCCAGATGACCATGGCCCCAAGGACAGCAGTGGTATGTCCCTCAGAAGAGTCCATCAGCCCCTGCCCCCCAGCAGGACAGCGCCATGCCCCATCCCTGGGGATGGGGGGAGTGGAACCTAGGGTCCCCCATGTGGGGGGGCACCCACCATCATCAGCAGCATCTCCGGGGGACGGGGATGGGGAACCAGCAGCAGGGGGTGGGGGGACAAGGGCCACGACCCACACTAACGGCTGTGTCCACTCTTGTTCCACCCTGTGTTCCGCAGCTACACCATCACAGTGCCTGGAGAGTGCCGGCGAGGTGTCCGTGGTCCTGGAGAGCTCACCGGGGCCATCCCAGCAGGCCAGCCCCTCGGCGGACCACAGACCAGCTCCAGGACAAGGCCAACAGAGGAGTAGCCACCCGCGGACGGCCACAGACCCCCAGCTGCTCGCGACCCTCCGCCATCAGCTGGAGGTGTCGTAGTGGCGCCTGCGGGTGGAGAAGCGGTGGCTAGAGCTCCAGGAGTGAGCACTGGCCTGGCCCCAGGAGGCTTGGGGGGCCTTCACGGGCACATTCCACCAGATTGCGCAGCACCTGGCCCCCCCCCCCGCCGCTCCACCTGCCGCTTTGCCTGCCGCGCCACCTGCTGCTCCGCCTGCCGCTCCACCTGCCGTCCCTCTACCGTCTGCCACCCTGGGGCCTGCCGCCGAGGGGGACCACGGGCCTGCGGACACTGGCCGGCCCTATTTGCCGGTTCTCCCGGCCCCCACCCAGCCTCGACCAGGGCTCCGGCTGAGACGTGGGTCACGCCCCCCCAACACCAGGCGCTGGACAATAGGGTGCGGGGCCAAGGACGTTGTCCCCCCCACCTTTGCCAAATTCCACCCATGTTTGTAAATTGTTTTTGTTCTGCCCCCCCCCCCCATGTACATAGTTCCCCCCTTCCTTCTGTTAATAATAACGTTGCACTGTTTTGTTTCAAACAACATTTCCATTTATTTCAAAGAAAAGTGTGGGGGGGTGTGTGCTCTCGGGTGCTCTGTGGTGTGGGCGTGGAGGCAGGGAGTGTTGTGGAGGATGGGAGGGTGCAGTGGGTGGCTCACCAGCAGCTGGCCCTGCCAGCGTTCACCCCGCAGCCTGGTCAAAATGGGCCCGCAGGGCCTCCCAGACCCGGATCCCCTCAGGGTCGACCTGGTGACTGGGGGTAGCGGGTGGCTGGACGTCGGCCCTACCAGCCTCCACAGCCCAGCCCTGGAAGAAGGCCTCTCCCTTGCTCTCTACCAGGTTGTGGAGTGCGCTGCATGCACCCACAACCTGGGGGGATGTTGGTGAGGCCTGCATCCAGGAGGGTGAGGAGACACCTCCAGCGCCCTCTGAGGCGGCCGAAAGTGCACTCGACCACCTGGCGCGCATGGTTCAAGCGCATGTTGAACCGCTTCTGGCTGGCTGTGATGTGGCCTGTGTAGGGGCTCATGAGCCAGGGCCGGAGGGGGTACACTGCGTCTGCGACGATGCAGAGGGGCAGGGTGGTGTCCCCCACAGGGATCTCCCGCTGGGGGATGTAGGTCCCCGCCTCCAGCCGGCGGCACAGGCCTGAATTTCTGAACACCCGGGTGTTGTGCGTGCTGCCAGGCCAGCCAACATAAATGTCCAAGAGGCGGCCCCAGCTGTCCACCAAGGCCTGCAGGACCACAGAATGGTATCCCTTCCTATTGAGGAAGCGTCCTCCGCTGTGCTTCGGGGCATGGATGGGCATATGGGTCCCATCCAGAGCCCCAAAGAAATTTGGGAAGCCCAGGCTGGCAAAGCCCATGATGGTGGCATCCGGGTCCCCAAGCCGCACGAGCCTGTGGAGGAGCAGGGCACTGATTGCACGGATGACCTGCAGGGGAAGGACATGAGAGAGCACCGGTGAGGGGTGTGTCCGGCCCACCCCCACAGGGCTCCCCCCGCCCCGCAGGTCCTCTTACCTCCATGAGGACAGCTCCGACGGTGGCCTTGCCCACGCCGAACTGCCGCTCTATGGATTGGTAGCTGTCTGGAGTGGCCAGCTTCCAGACAGCGATGCCGACCCATTTCTCCACTGTCAGGGCACGTCGCATGGGGGTGTCCTGGTGCCGTAAGGAAGGGGTGAGCCACTGGCAGAGCACCAGGAACATCTGTTGGCTCATCTGGAAGTTCTGGAGCCAGCGGTCGTTGTCCCACTCACCGAGAACCAGCTGCTCCCACCAGTCTGTGCTCGTGGGGTATCTCCACAGCCGGCGGCATGTGGGGCTGGGAGGGCAGCAAGGTCTGGGGCTGCTTCCTCATCCCCTGGGGGCAGCTTCTCTTCCACAAATAAAAGATGGTCAGCTGCCTCCTGCATAGCACTGAGCAGGGCAGCCACTGGTCCTGCAGGGGCGGGTGTGGGAGCCTCTGGCTGCTGCTGCTGCTGCTGGGGGTCCATGCTGCTTACACGGGGTGTGCGGGCTTGTGGCTCTGCAGACCGCGTGCTGTGCAGGCTGAGTGTATCTGGGAGGGGTCCTTTAAGGCAGCGGCTAGCTGTTGCCCCGGAAGTGCTAGTCCGCCCTGTGACCCTGTCTGCAGCTGTTCCTGGCACCCTTATTTCGATTTGGGCTGCTTTGGTGTGTAGACGCTCCCCTGAAGCGCCTACTTCGATGTAGTGCTGCCCAATGTCGACGCTGAACGTCGACGGCACCAGCCCTGGAGGATGTGTAAACGCTATGCATTGAAATAGCTTATTTCGATGTAGTGTCCTAGTGTATACGTAGCTTTAGGTCTGAGCAGGGCTTTAGGAATTCCGTAAATATCCAGGCCACAAGGAGCTCTGGGCATTCAGATGCATAAGTAGAAAGGAAATGTTTAGTTAGACGTGATCAGGTTACTATTTTTTATTTTTATTTTGGGTTTGGTGTGGGACTCCTCAGGCTGGCTGATGTACCTCCCGTGCACTGTAACTTCTAAAACAATGGTTCCCAAACTTTGCACTGGTGTGGACCCCCAATCACCTCTCCAAACTCTTCACAGCCCACCCCCCCCAAGCCAATTCTAGCCACTACACACACTTCATTCAATGAAAAAGGAAACCACAACAGATATTTTCAGATGGCAATTGATAACATCATTGGAAGATACTTAAGTTAAAAGTAATAATTTGGCATAACTTCCAAATGTATGTAACACTTATTTTCTATGATCATTTTTTATTTGTTTATTTTTTCATGGACCCCCTGCAATACCTTTGTGGATCCCCCAGTTGGGAACCACTGTTTTCAACTGAACCACAGGGAAGTAATTCTCTGTGCTTTTATCTATCCTTTTTGAGTTGCTCCAATACCGAGTAACCAAGTATACTTTATCACTTTATTGGTGTATTTGATCTTCTGTTTTGTTAACAAAGCACCTCTTTTTTTTTTCCCAGTGGCTTGCTGCCACCTGGGGGGTGGGGGGGAAACTACTTCAGCTGGCCCACACCAAAAATATTTTTGGGGCCTTTGGGCCGCCAGGGGGATGTCTCCTAGCAGCTAAGATATTCAGGGGACACTACTTCAACTGGTCCCCTGCCCTATATATACATTTGGGACCTTTCTGCTACACAGGGGGCTACTTCAACTGGCTCCCACCCCCAGCAAAAATATTTTTGGGGCCTTTTGTCATGGGGGGACGGGGGGAGGGAATCTCCCCAACAGTTAAGATGTTCAGGGGCTTGCTACTGCCGGGAGGGGGGAATCTCACCCAGTGGCTAAGATATTCAGGGGCTTGCTGTCACTGGGGGTGGGGATGTGAATGTCTCCCCCAGCAGCTATGATTTTCAGGGGCGGTGGAACATTTCAACCAGCTGTGGAGCTGCAGACCTCAGCCCCTGCACCTCCCCCGCCGCCAAAAATATTTTCGAGGGCTTGCTTTCCCTTTCACACACCTGCTGCTTTTTGCAAAATCTTGGATATTTCATTCCTAAAACCTTTTCCCTAACCTTTCTATCCTCTTTCTTCATGCTTTGACCCCCCCAGAACACAGGGAACAGTGGGTGGAGGGTCAGTTGAGAGTCTGTTTCTGTTATAAGTTGAGTGTTTGAGATTTCAGTGCCGTTCCTCATGTTGGCAATGTCTGTGTCATGAAGAGGGAAGAGAAAATCTTTTTCTCTAGCCTTTTCTATCCTCTTTCTTCTAACTTTGCAGCCCTTCACGCAGGGAAGAGTGAGTGGAGGGCCAGTTGAGAACACAGACTGTGCATAAAAGTTGTATAGTGGACTGGGAAACCACTCCCCTCAGCAACTCCCTTTTTTTTTTTTCCCAAAAACTTTACTATCAGCTCTTTCTTCAAGATTTTCATTATCCCTGTGGTATTTTCAGGGATCAGATGCAATCAGAGGAGGGGGGCAGTCAGTTGATAGCCAGTTGAGAAGACACACACTTGCTGATTTTTATAAAATCCTTGTTGATTTAGTTACAGAAGAAAGAAATTTCTGATAACAATGTCATCTTTCTCGATGCCCTACTTTTCCTTGCTTCCGACTGGAAAAAATGGACGTTTGCTTAACACTGGCAATGCAATGTGGGAAGATGATGTCAAAGACTAGCGAACGTACCCAGAATGCTACGGGGATGAGGGAACTGTGGGATAGGTTCCCACAATGCACTACTGCAACAGTTGATGTTTGCCAATTGAGTGTGGCAGCAATAAGTTGACTTTGTGAGGAGCACGTGGGAATGTGAGGTTAGTCAATCGAATTTATAAGTTCCAGAGCTACAAAACTGATATTTAATAAATTCGATTTAATCTCGTAATGTAGCTGCAGCCAGAGACTGAAAGGTCAGCTATCAGATTGCAGCATAATTTCTTCCTCTTTGTTCTCAAGCTGTCTCCTAATAGGGGTTAAGATCTCAGTGCTACCGCACAGGGACAGATCGTGGGTGGTGGTGGCTACCTCCCAGGTTTAGGAAATCTGACTTTGGGAAGCTTTAATCAAAAGTCTATAGAGGCAAGGTATTTTTAAGGTCTCTTGCAGGTTCCCATCTTCTGCAGCCAGAGTATCAGAGTGGGGATCGGCCTTGACAAAGGGCAAGAAAGCCCATAGTGAAACTGCTATTAGAGAAGGGCAAGGTTATTACTGTTAGTCTTACCCTTAACGCCTCCATTGTCCTGATATATGGCTTCGAGTATAACATTGCTAGCTGCCCTACATTCTGAGAAAGCGGAAGGGATACTCCTATAATGGACAAATATGTAGCATCTTGGAAATAACAGTTCCAAATTTGAAAACTGAAGTAGAAATTTGACTTCTGGAATCTGAACAAAATTAGCTGTGTCTGATGAAGAGAACAGCAATATTCAACTTGAAATACACTGGGCAAATTTAGCCGTGATATTTTCAGTGATCAGGGTGCAGCCTACTTTACATATGTTTCATGTTACCCTCTTTCCTCTATAGTGTGAATTTAATTTCTACCAGAGTTAAGTCCAACTCAGAGTGTTTGAAATCCTGTCCCAGAACCCAATTTTGCAACAGCCCCTTATACTTATTAATAGATCAAATTGAAGCACTTAAGCCAAACATCCCTGATATTTGTTTTACCTATGATTCACAGCTTGAGCCAGCCACTCGTCACATGACTTACAAAAAAAAAAAATATTTCCTTTCAGCTTTTGTGTCAGAGCATCTGAGTTTTAGGCACCTTGCAGAAATAAGCCAAAATCGTCCAAAATAATTAAAATCTAAAGTCAGACATGACAGAACAAGTAAAGGTCATTTAAAAAAAAAGGTTCAGACAAAGAAAGGAAGGGAAAGGGTTTCAGTAAATAGGGTTACACATGAAATCATCAGCACTTACAATCTGGGTAGATTAAGGCTGAACAGCACCTAAGTTCCTGGCAGGACCCCTCACCCCAATCCACTTCCGCCGCAAGACGGGTGTCAGAGTGGAGGTGAAAAAGCTATCCTTCACCTTCTTTAGTCTTTGATCATCTTCCCAAGTGAAGAGCCAGCTCAAAAATCACTGGCTTACTGTTCTGACACCTGCTTCATGTCAGGAGTGACTCATCGTTCTGTTTGGTTGCTGATTATCAGGGCCCAGGCTTCATCTGTCATTGGCTCCATGAATCCATCTGCCTTTGATCTCCATTGTTCACTTTCACTCACCATTGTTGGTAAGAAGAAAAACAGACACAAACTGAATTTAAACTCTGTTTCTAAAATGAAATAAATGGCCTTACCACCATAGGTGGGAACACAACAAATTAAAGCCTGCACCCCAAATGCCCATCGACTCCAATTGAGATCAGTTAAAAAAAATCAGAAGGGCTGTACAAATCTGATAAATGGAATGATCATTGTTTTTCCGCAACAAGCTTCAGTAGCTGGAAAAGAAACTGTCCAAGACAGATTATATGTATTAAATGTGTATGTAATTTAAAAGTTATCAAGTGTTCCTGGTACTGTACAATCAGATAAAGAGACATTGTTAATACCTCAAGAACCTTAAGTCTAATTTGGACAGACAAAACAATTCAGGCATGCAGAACATGGGAAGACATTTCACCATTAAGTGCATGTTTTCGGGGGCGGGGGGTAGGGGGGAATTTGAATGCCTTTGCAGAAGATTTGTGTTTTCCAGAAGTGTTTGAACGGGACAAAGGGATTATACAATAGATGCCCTAGGACATAGGAAGTGCACTTTTTCAAATGGACTCCTTTTTGACAAAAGTTAATAAAGGTTTGTTATTTGTAGCCTACAGATGAGTTGCTAGGGTATAGTTTACTTTATTGACCATGACAATGTTAATTATTTTTATTTTTCGTAGCAAGAATGAAAAAAATCACCTCACAAGACAAATCTGAGTACATACATTATGCATAGATTAAAACATTAAATATCATAGTAAGCAGCTGCTGCTTTTTTTAAAAAAAAAACTTATGCAAGAGTAACATCTGTGATCAGCCATAGGATAGCTAACAACATTTCAAGTAGCCATTGATGTTGTCCAGTACGATTTTAAAATTATTTTTTTCCATGGAAATCATAGCCTGAGTGTGTGAACAAAAACTTTCAGTGAGAGGGTGAATGAAAAGATATTAAAGCAAATAAAATATTGAAGTAAAATTTTCACTACTGCAGCAACTGCATGTTACTTGACCTTTAGGCCATGTTGACACTGTTAATGTACACTACGACCACAAGTGGTCAATGACATGACTTTTACATACCATAACTAACTCTTTAGTTTGTTCTTGGCACTGGTTCAGTATATCTTGATGGAATATTTTCCAGATCATTCAGGCTTTGCTGCATACCCATACCACAAAAGGAGAGAAATTGGAGGCTTTAATTTGAGTCAGGAGTCTGAAGTGGAAGATTAAAGTAAAGTTAATTTTGACAAATATCATCAAACATTTCAGATAAGGAAGAGAAGTCAGCTGCTTTCATGGTACTTAAAACATAAGAGCTTTCCAACTTCATTTTATTTTTAAAATTCCAGTAATGCCTGAGTTAAGCAGACACTAAATGTGAGGGGACTATTTCAAATAATAATAATAATAATAATACTAGTAATAATAATAATAATAACAATAATAATAAAAACCTTGAAAAATTGAAGGAAATCCCTTGAAGATTAAGATAGTCAAAAGACCCTAATGAGTTTGGTGCTCATATTTCACTGCAATTCTATGTAAGTTGGGTACCTAACTTCCTTAAGTTTCCCCTGACAAACTTCAGTCTTAAGTAATTTTTATTCAATTATTATTTACAAACATTTGAATAATAAACTCGATTGCCTTTTTATAAAATAACATGCTAATATCAACATAAATATCAGGTGTGAACAGTTGCTTGTGGCTCAAAAATATCAGCCAGTTGTTGCTTAGAAAGAAGAGAATAAAATTGGAAAGATTCCCATATTTGTCTACAACCTGGTTTTTCAGCATAAACAATATACAGAAGCATAGAACTTCTGGTAAATAGACTATATGGCCCGATCCTATAAATACTTCAATGAGTGAGTACACTTGGGTGGAGAAGCTATTGAATTCTGTTTAATATCTATATATGTAGCAATGGGTTTATGAAATTATCTTTGAACTTATTTGGATTACTGATGTAAAGTAAGTTATTTAGTATTTAATTCTTGGCTGATGTAAATTGGCATAGCCTTCACTGAAGTCAAATGAACTACACCTATTTCCACCAACTAATATTCCAGCCCTTTTTGTATGAATTTTTGTAGACTTAAGATGAATTAATTATACGTTCCTTATGGACGATGAAATTCAAAGCAGTTCAGCTTTCCAAAGGCACGATGCTGCATTTAGGGTACACTCTGGGGCTAGGGGAAAGGGAGGATTTAATTGTGTTGGAGACAGGGATCTCTCAGTAGAGGGTCTGTAACTGGAAAAATGCTGAAGAATACTATTTAAGGAAGGTAGGAGCTTTGCAGAAGAAGGCTTTAAATAAAGGTTTTGTCGTGATAACATTGAGTTGAACAAGAAAGAGATCTGTTGAACAACAAAGCAGAATACCGTAGAACCTAACAGTTATGATCTGACTGGTCAACCACATACCTTATTTTGAACAGGAAGTATGAAATCAGGTAGCAACAGAGAGACAGAGGGAAAAAATGCAAATACAGTTCAGTGCTGTATTAAAGGTAAACTGTTAAAGGGAATTTTTTATAAAAAGTGTTCAACAAGACAAGGAAAAGTGAAGTTACTCACCTTAGTGCAGTAACTATTGTTGTTTGCGATGTGTCCCCCTGTGGGTGGTCCACTGTAGGTGATTGTGTAGCAGTTCCCCAACAGTTGGAGGAGGGAAAAAGGAGTCACTGTATAAGTGCAGTGGAGAGAACTGCTGTGGCTAGCGAAGTATCCGTAGCCCATCTGTCTTGGATAGCACAGCATCTCACAAAATGTTGTGGGATGACAAGGTGGCTGCTCCGCAGGTGTCTCTAAGGGGGACTCCCTTGAGAAAGGCTGTTGAAGTTGCCACTGCTCTCATGGAATGAGCCCGTGGTTGTGCTGGGAGAGGCACGCAGTGATGATATGGGCTATCTGTTGGGATGATGGGGTTCACCCTTGGAACGCTCTGCCAATGAAACCAGCAGGCGTTCTGTTTTCTGGAACATTTTCATCCGGTTTATATAGAAAGCAAGTGACCTGCTTATGTCTAGAGTATGCAGTGCTGTTTCCTGTGGTGAGGAATGCGGTTTAGGATAAAATGCAGGTAAGACTGTTTGTTTGTGAAATTCGGAAGAGATTTTAGGAATGAAAGACGGGTGATGTCTGAGGGTTACTCCGTCCTTAGTGATGATCATGTATGGAGGCCCCACCGTAAGGGCTCATATTTTGCTGACTCTACGGGCACATGCTATGGCGAGAAGAAAGGCTCCTTCATGGTAAATAACTTGAGAGGGATAGTAGCCAGGGGTTCAAACGGCGGTCTCATCAATGCCCATAGTACTAGATCAAGACTCCAAGGGGGAGGAGGCAGTCTGCGTGGGGGGCATGTGTTTGGGGAAGGTGTAAAGGAGAGGGCCCCTCCATGACCTTAAGAATGCATTGCCTAGCAATCCCTGCCCTACTCCAGCGCTGGAGCGATAATGGCAACGTTTCTTGTTGTGGCAGGTGGCAAACAGGTCAATGAGGGGAGCACCCCAACGCTGGAACAGGGAGCAGACCACTCCACTGTGGAGTTCCCACTCGTGGTCCAGTGCAAAGCATCTGCTCAGAGAAACTGCTGCAACATTGTTGATCCCGGGTAAGTAGGACACCACAAGCTTGATGTCGTCCCAAATGCACCAATTCCCAAGTGGGATTGACTCCATGCAGAGGAGCATAAATGGCCCCTCCCTGGCAATTTATGTAGTACAGTGTTGTCACATTGTTTGTTAGTATCTTTACCACTGTACCCTGAATGTATCGTCAGAAGTGCTGACAGGCTCCGAGAATGGCCGAGTTCCAGTGGGTTGATGTGATGTAGATGTTCTTGTGGGGACCATCGACCGTGAATGGCAAGAGTGTCCATGTGCCCTCCCCACCCAGTAGGGAGGCATCCATGGTAATATGTCGGGATGGTTGTCTGGGGTGGAACAGAACTCGAGAGAGAAGATTTTTCCTGCTCTGCTACTATGGAAGAGACGTAAGAATGTGAGGGGAGGTAGCATCGAGCGGTGAAGGCTGCAGTGAGTGCTGTTGTAGACAGTGGCCACCCAACGTTGTAGCAAACAAAAATGGAGTCTGGCATGCTGCACTACAAAGGTTGTAGCCACCATGGGGTCCATGAGTCTGAGGCATACCACTACTTGGACCATGGGACTGCCTCTGAGGATCTCTACAGGGTCCTGAATCACCTGGAACCTGTGGAGGGGCAAATATGCTCTTGCTATAGTTGCATTGAGTCAGGCCCCAGTGAACTCTAGATCCTGCGTAGGTTGGAGGGTTGACTTCTTCTCATTGATAAGAAGGCCCAGAGAATGAAAAACTGACTGAGTAGTGTGCACCATGTGAGCAGCCTCCGCAGGAGAGGGGCCTTTTATTAAGCAGCTATCAAAGTAAGGGAATATCAGGACTTCTTGATGACGCAAGTAAGCTGCTACTACCACTAAGGTTTGGAGAAAATCCTGGGGGCTGTTGAGATACCGAATGGAAGGACCCTGTACTGAAAGTGCTCCGTCCCTACTGTGAATCATAGGAACTATCTGTGAACAGGATGGATAGTGATACGGAACTAGGCATCTTGAACGTTGAGAGCAGCAAACCAATTATTGAGGTCTAGGGTTAGGATTACTGAGGCCAAGGTCACCATCTTGAACCACTGTCTGTGCACATACTGGTTCAATAGACACAAATCCAGTATTAGTCTCAAACCGCCGCTCTTCTTCTGTGTGAGAAAGTAGTAGGAATAAAAACTTTGGCCCATGAAGTCATGGGAAATTCATTCTGCTGCTCCTATAGGAAGGAGATGGTTCACCTCCTCATGCAGCAAACTCTCGTGAGAGGGGTTCTTGAAGAGGGACTGAGTGGCTGGTGTGGAAGGGAGGATGGATAGGAATGGAATGGTATAGCCTGATGGTACAATCTCCAGGACCCACTTGTCGGTGGTGACGGTGGTCCATCGATGGAAGAACGGTCTCAGCTGCTGGTGGAACACACTGGAAGGTTGTGAGGTGATGGTGGCAACATTGCTGCTCTTGAGCAACGAGTCAAACTTGCTGTCTGTTGGACTGAGAAGGTTGGTTATGTCCACCTCGATTTCTACACCTTTGTGGTCTCTGTTGAGAGTGGGGTTGGTTGTATGGCCTGGCAGACTGGTTGCAGTTTATAAAAGCCAGCTTCATAATGCCTTTTAGTAGGGGTGGTAGCACCTCCTCCTGTAGGGAGGGGTATACATCCTCAGAATATGCAGTGTCGTACGAGAGTCCTTACTAGAGTGGAGGACAGCATCTGTATTCTCTGCAAACAATTTCTTTTTATCAAAGGGCAGGTCCTCACCTTTTGCGTGCAGTTCCTTGGGTTTGGCAGTGGCTTGTTAATATGAGGTACACCGCATCACAACTGCAGTGGCTGTGGCTCTTGCTGCTGCATCCAGGGCAAGCTGAACAGCTGTCCTGGCAGTGGTATAGCCCTTCTTAACCACTGACTTGAGCATTGGTCTCTTAGATTCCAGTATGTATTCCAAGAGCGGCATCGATTTTAGAGTAATTGTCAAAGTCGTGGTTTGAGAGGAGAGTCACGTAGTTAGTTATACAAAGCAGGAAAGCAGCTGAAGAACTTAGCTTCCTGCCAAGGATGCAGAGTTGTTTGGCTTCCTTGTCCATTGTGGCTCCCCTGAACTGTGGTGTGCATGATATATGTGGCACAGCATTGACTATTAAGGAGTTTGGTTGTAGATGTGTGAATAAAAACGCCATCCCTTTTGAAAGAACCAAATATTTCTAATCAAGTTTCTTATTAGTGGAAGGTACTGAAGCATGGGTCTGCCGTATGTCATCAGCTGCCTCTAGAATGTCCTCTTCCATAGGTATGGCTACTCTGGAAGACTGTGCTGGCTGTAGGTTTCAGCGCCGTTTCTCCTGGACTATGGCAAGTGGTACATCCTGGCTACCGGCTACCCTCTTGAATAGTTTGTTAAATTGCTTAATGTCATCTAGGTGCATAATATCCCCTGGAATGACTGCTTCATCAGGTGATGAGGATGACCGGGTGAGAGGAGAGGTAGCGGGTTTCCCACTCTTCCGTGTCAGATTTGAGAGCTGTTTATGCTTCCAGCTGCTGGGGTGGAGACTGCAACAGTGGAGATGGGCCTGAAGCAGGCAACAGTTGAAAAGAAGGAGGGCCTGCCATAGTGTGGCCCGGCAATCGAGACCTGTCAAACAATCACATGAGGAATAGCCAAGTACAAGTATATACTATAAAAATCTCATCTTCTCAAACTTTTGATCACCATCAGTTTTTATCATGTCACTTATTAAATTGACAAAAGGAATATCTCTTGGAGGAGACACCAAGAAGAAATATAGGCACCAAAGAACACACACAGGAAAACAGCTCAAGAAACACATCACCAGGTCTCCTCAATGCAAGAACGTTTTCAGTATACTGTACATACTGCCAAACTACAAGCAAAAAGTGGCCATATAACAGGAGATTGTTCTAACATAATAATTGCAGACAGTTTCCAATCTGAAGTCATGTGTTATCCAAAGATCAAGCTGCCATCAGGAGACTGTTAAAACAAAAGAGCATTTGTGAGACTAATGCAGTAGTTAGACATGTGGAATAATATTTCAGTTATTAATAGTTTAAATGTCCAGTTGTAGGGTCTGCAATGAGAGAGCCAACAGTAAATTAAATCAGCTGTTATAGTGGGGAACATGTATGTAAATCTCACCTTCAGTCCTTTGCCTTATTTATCAGGGTTTGGCAGCGTATTTACACCATAGGTGAGAATGTTTCTCTCAGCTCTGGAAAGACCCTTTCCTCATATTAATGGCTGTATATACATTGTTGTCAGGTAAACAACAGATATGTGACATCCAGGTTAGAACTCTGTTCCATTAGTTCCAAAGGGACAGGGATTTATCTATTCGCAGGAAGCAGGGCTTCTGTCTTTTGTTGGTGAGCCACTAAAATGCAGTAGTACTCATAGACACTAAGCACAGCAACATGATTGCTATGACAAAAAGGTTTTGCAGGTGGGGGCAGTAAAAACAAGAGGCTCTCTGTGTGTGTATGAGCGGGGGAGTAAAACAGTGGGAATGCAGAACCATGGTTTGTAGAAAAAACTTTAACAAAATTAATGCTAAAGGGAAATAGTCTGTTAATTGTGTTTTGTTCCTTTCACGTTCATTTACCGGAAAGCATCAATGGCATCCTGTTCAGTCGGCAATGGATGAAAGCAGCTAACCCTTGTCTGCACACAGTAGCTGTTCCTCACCTTCCCCCACACTTCACCAATCCTTATGCCTCTCTGGGATCCCTGCAACTATCTTGCCAAGACCCTCAGTGAATACACCTTGGTAAAGATGTGGAGGAACAGTTGCTGTCAGTCCCCCTTTAAACTGCTTGGCCAGAATCCAAAGCCCAGAGCAAGTCTGAATGTTCAATGACATTGAGGTGGTAGCTTCTGCCAGACAGCAACCTAAATAACTAACTGCATGTTGAAGCAAAAGACTTCTCTGTGTTTAGGCGGCAGTGTCCAGTTTGGCTCATCTGTTGCCTTATTGAATTCAATAAAGCTGAATGCCTCAGAATGTTAGCCGCCTAAACACAGAAAAGTCTTTTGCTTCAAAATGCATGAGTGCCTTTTTTAACAAGATGAGCTACCTTAGCCTTTCTTCACTCAAGAAGTATCTCCAAGGCAACAAAACCAAAGGATGCAGGTTAATGTCATGCTCAGGACTAGTACTGAAAGTAATGGAGAATGTTTGTTTGGTTCAATCAGGATAAAGATTTAAAAGTTTAAAGTTCAGCATCCTTGGATTTTTTGTACTGTCTGAAATTAAACACGAAGACAAACTAATGTGTAAGCAATGTGGCGTGACAAAGTCAGTCTTGCTCCTGGGCTCTATTCAGTCCACCGGTCCCACTTAAGGGCCCAGTTGCCCTCACTGGGGTGAGGGGTGGTCTGGAGGGAACCGGGTCCACGCCCACTCATGCCAGGTTCTGGCCTGGGGACTCTATGTGACTGCTAGTGGGAAAGACTGACTCCCTTAGAGCAGTAGCTCTTCTCCCTGGGCCGCTTCTCCAGATGATTTCCCCGGTACCATCTCCAGGCTGCAGCAGTAGCAAGTCCCCCCATCCCTCTGTGGTTTCTGGTGTTCCTGCTCCTCTCAAACCTGCTCTCTCCCCACCCTTCCCACTGTGAAAGGCTTTTAAAGGCCTCTTATTAGACCAGTCATGGAGTCAGCTGGCCCCAGTTAGGTTGAGCCAGCTCCTGCCTAGCTGCCTGTGATTGCCCTGCTGGTGCTCCGCAGGCCCTTCTGCTTGTTTGGGCTCCCTCTGAGGGGGCCCTCCGCCCTGGCCCTGCCACAGTGTAGACCCATATTCTACCAATCTGGAAAGTCCAACACAGAAAGCAAGTAGGAAGAAGAAACTCTTACACTGGATTGTTTTCATTCGGCTGTTGAATTAAGGAAGAATTTCCAGCACATAAACAGAGCAATAATATTGTGCTGCATGAGAACATGGACACCAAATTAGACTCTGGCTCACTCACTGGCCAAAATTCTGGAAGTAACCAACATCCCGTAGGCTACAAGCCAGAAAGCAGTGCAACAGTAATACTCAAGATGAACTTCACCATCAACTGGGGAACTGATGCATCCACGTGAGCAGTTTGATTCTTGAAAGCAACTACAGGCTGATCATAAACAGCCAAACATTTGGATGATCATGGATGTGAAAAATGAGATGACTCAGTTACTGACAAAGAGTCCAGGGACATTACAAGCGGAAAAGGCAAGAAAACCATATTTGGTTGGAAACACAAGATTTTGTGTGTGTGTGTGTGAGAGAGAGAGAGAGAGAGAGAAAGTATCAGATACAAACAACTAGGGGAGTGTGTGTGTGTGTGTGTGTGTGTGTGTGTGTGTGTGTGTGTGTGTGTGTGTGTGTGTGTGTGAGAGAGAGAGAGAGAGAGAGAGAGAGAGAGAGAGAGAAAGTATCAGATACAAACAACTAGGAGTGAAGAATATAATGCCAGGTTTGAACATCTGGCCCTGCATCTGCTACTTGGTTATATTTTTTTACATTTTTTTTACATCAGTACTGACCCAGAAGTTTGGGATTTCAACATGTATTATTGAGCCTAACTCTGCAGTAACAGAACTTGAAGCTGCTTATTTTTATTACTAAGGTTTTTTTTATAACCCTACCTTCCAAGCCCCATTGTGTTTTGGACATGAAAGGGAGGTTAGTGACACAAGGGAGACAAGATAGATGTGGTATATCTTTTATTGGGCCAAGGTAGCTACGTCTACATGTGCATGCTACATCGAAATAGCTTATTTCGATGTAGCGACATCAAAATAAGCTATTTCGATGAATAGCATCTACACGTCCTCCAGGGCTGGTGCCGTCGACGTTCAGCATCGATGTTGGGCAGCACCACATCGAAGTAGGCGCTGCAGGGGAGCGTCTACGTGCCAAAGTGGCAGACATCAAAATAAGGGTGCCAGGAACAGCTGCAGACAGGGTCACAGGGCGGACTAGCACTTCCGGGGCAACAGCTAGCCGCTCCCTTAAAAGGCCCCTCCCAGACACACTCAGTCTGCACAGCATGTGGTCTGCAGAGCCATAGGCACGCACACCTCGGCAAAGCAGTTATGGACCCCCAGCAGCAGCAGCAGCAGCAGCCAGAGGTCCACCCAGCCGCTCCTGCAGGAGCAGTGCTCAATGCCATGCAGGAGGCAGCTGATCACCTTTTATTCGTGGAAGAGGAGCTGCCCCCAGGGGAGGAGGAAGCAACCCCAGACCCTGCTGTCCTCTGCCCCGCCCCAGCTGCACATGCCGCTGGCTGTGGAGCTACCCCACGAGCACCGACTGGTGGGAGTGGCTGGTGCTTGGCGAGTGGGACGACGACCACTGGCTCCAGAACTTTCGTATGAGCCAGCAGACATTCCTGGAGCTCTGCCAGTGGCTCACCCCCGCTCTGAGGCACCAGGACACCACCATGCGGCGTGCCCTAAGCGTGGAGAAACGGGTCGGCATTGCTGTCTGGAAGCTGGCCATTCCAGACAGCTACTGATCCGTGGGGCAGCAGTTTGGCGTCGGCAAGGCCACCGTCGGGGCTGTCCTCGTGGAGGTAAGAGGACCCATGGGGAGGGGGAGGCAGCCCTGGGGGGTGGAGGGGAGCCCTGGGCGGGGGAGGGCCAGACACTCCCTGCACACCCCTCATTGGTGCTCTCTCATGTCCTTCCCCTGCAGGTCGTCCGCGCCATCAACGCCCTGCTCCTCCACAGGCTTGTGCGGCTTGGGGACCCAGATGCCGCCATCGCGGGGTTTGCCAACCTGGGCTTCCCAAATTACTTCGGGGCTTTGGATGGGACCCATATCCCCATCCGAGCTCCGGAGCACAGCAGAGGACGCTTCCTGAACAGGAAGGGCTACCAATCGGTGGTCCTCCAGGCCTTGGTGGACAGCCAGGGCCGCTTCCTGGACATTTATGTTGGCTGGCCTGGCAGCATCCATGACGTCCGGGTATTCAGGAATTCGGGCCTGTGCTGCCGGCTGGAGGCGGGGACCTACATCCCCCAGCGGGAGATCCCTGTGGGGGATACCACAATGCCCCTCTGCGTCGTCGCAGATGCGGCGTACCCACTCCGGCCCTGGCTCATGCACCCTTACACGGGCCAGCTCACAGCCAGCCAGGAGTGCTTCAACACGTGCCTGAACCATGCGCGCCAGGTGGTTGAACGCACTTTTGGCCGCCTCAAAGGGCGCTGGAGGTGTCTCCTCACCCGTCTTGATGCGGGCCCCACCAACATGCCCCAGATTGTGGGCGTGTGCAGCGCACTCCACAATCTGGTGGAGAGCAAGGGGGAGGCATTCTTTTAGGGCTGGGCCATTGCAGCGGGCGGGGGTGTCTTTGCACTGCAGGGAGGCGTGCAAGCTGGCCGCGTGTTACTGCTGCCGCCTGCACGCTCTCTCAGCTTCCTGCACAGGAAGGCGGGGGGGGAGCTTTAAGGGGCTGCTGCACGTGGCAACCATAGAGCTGAGGGGCTGGAGAGAGCGTCTCTCAACCCCTCAGCTGATGGCCACCATGGCGGACCCCACTACTTCGATGTTGCGGGACGTGGATTGGCTACACGTGCCCTACTTCAACGTTCAACATCGAAGTAGGGCGCTATTCCCATCTCCTGATGGGGATAGCGACTTCGACGTCTCACCGCCTTACGTCGATGTCAACTTCGAAATAGCACTCGCCACGTGTAGACGTGGCGGGCGCTATTTCGAAGTTGGCATGGCTACTTCGAAGTAGCCGGCACGTGTAGACGCGGCTGGTATGACATTGGTAATATGACAATCAAATATCAATGTTTACATATTCTAAAAATATTTTTTTCCACAGAGTCAGTCAGTGGTATCAATGGAGAAAGGAAGGCAATGTAGCCCTGCACTTTAAATAGGACCCATAATATGTCTTCCTTCTCTAGTGGACAAGTTTCTTACGGCTCATAGCAGAACAGTACTGACAGTGCATGGCACGTGAGGTGCTCTTCTGTAGAAGGTCCTGTCAACTCCCTCCTGTCAGGGTGGATTTCTGTGTGCTTGAACAATCAGAGATTCCTTCAGCAAAGATAAGTTCTGCCCACTATGGGGAGATGCTCCCATCACCTGTGTCACTCTTGCTCAACACTCCCTCTTGCCTACCCAGCTCAATTGCTGTCCCTCATCAGTTTCCGAAATCTTACATGATATTAACTGTACAATCTATCCTGTCTTGCCACATCCCATCTCCTCTCTCTCTAGACCAGGGGTCAGCAACCTTTCTGAAGCAGAATGCCAAAATTTGATCTTTTGACCTCTATGTATGGGCCAAGTCCTAGGCCGTGTCTACACTAGCCCCAAATTTTGAAATGGCCATGTAAATGGCCATTTTGAAGTTTACTAATGAAGCGCTGAAATACATATTCAGCGCCTCATTAGCATGCGGGTGGCCGCGGCACTTTGAAATTGACGCGGCTCGCCGCCGCACAGCTCATCCCGACAGGGCTCCTTTTCAAAAGGACCCCAGCTACTTCGAAGTCCCCTTATTCCCATCTGCTCACAGGAATAAGGGGACTTTGAAGTAGGCGGGGTCCTTTCGAAAAGGAGCCACATCGGGACGAGCCGCGTCAATTTCGAAGTGCCACGGCTGCCCGCATGCTAATAGGCGCTGAATATGTATTTCAGCGCTTCATTAGTAAACTTCGAAATGGCCATTTACATGGCCATTTCGAAGTTTGGGGCTAGTGTAGACATAGCCCTAGAAAATGAGGTAAGCAGTGAGGTGGCAAAGTTTGCAGATGACACCAAGTTGTTCAGGACAGTCAAAACCAAAACAGATTGTGAAGAACTACAAAAAGATCTCAGCAAACTGAGTGATTGGGCAGCAAAATGGCAAATGAAATTTAATGTGGGTAAGTGTAAGGTAATGCATGTTGGAAAAAATAACCCAAATTACACGTACTACATGATGGGGTCAAATTTAGCTACGACAGATCAGGAAAGGGATCTTGGAGTAATAGTGGATAGTTCTCTGAAGACATCCACGCAGTGTGCAGCGGCAGTTAGTAAAGCAAATAGGATGTTAGGAATTATTAAAAAAGGGATCGATAATAAGACAAAAGATATCATACTTCCCCTATATAAAACTATGGTACGCCCACATCTTGAGTACTGCGTGCAGATGTGGTCTCCTCACCTCAAAAAAGATATATTGGCATTAGAAAAGGTTCAGAAAAGGGCGACTAAGATGATTAGGGGCTTGGAACGGGTCCCATATGGGGAGAGGCTAGAGAGACTGGGACTTTTCAGTCTGGAAAAGAGGCGATTGAGGGGCAATATGATAGAGGTATATAAAATCATGAATGGTGTGGAGAAAGTGAATATAGAAAAATTATTTACCTTTTCCCATAATACAAGAACTAGGGGACACCAAATAAAATTGATGGGTAGTAGGTTCAAAACTAATAAAAGGAAATTTTTCTTCACACAGCGCACAGTCAACCTGTGGAACTCCTTGCCCGAGGAGGCTGTGAAGGCCAGGACTCTATTAGGGTTTAAAAAAGAGCTTGATAAATTTGTGCAGGTTAGGTCCATAAATGGCTATTAGCCAGGGATAAAGTATGGTGCCCTGGCCTTCAGAACAAGGTCAGGAGATGGATGGCAGGAGATAAATCACTTGATCATTGTCTTCTGTTCTCCTCCTCTGGGGCACCTGGCATTGGCCACCGTCAGCAGATGGGATGCTGGGCTGGATGGACCTTTGGTCTGACCCAGTATGGCCATTCTTATGTTCTTATGATACTTTTTGAAGTCACCAATAGTCCTACTTCTAACAGCTTCATTAATAAATTAAAATGAAGAGCTTCACCCTTTAAGTGGTGGTTGGTAGCATTAGCTGGTTTTTTGTTAATTCACAGGCAGCATGGCTTTGAGCAAACTCCTGGGTGCATGGGGAAGAAGGGTCAGGGCTGAGCTCTTGCCTCATGTGCCAGTGAAAATTGGCTTGCGTCCCACACTTGGCACCAGTCTGAGGGGTTGCTGACCACTGCTCTTGACTCCTGGTGCTGTCGACAACCTCATGGCCACTGCAAATTCTATGTCCTATCAACCAAAATCCCACTCATTCACCCTGCCTCTTTTATGTTCCTATGTTATTACCCCCACACACCTTCCCTTTATCTACTTCCAACATTAACATTTATACTTATAACTTAGTATGTTTTTATTTAGACTTTTTCTAGTTATGGTTGTTCAAGTGTATCAATGCAGATGCAAAAAATTGAGATCGGAACTAAGAACCATTAAGAGCCACATCAAACTCAATTTACAAACCTTACCACCCAAGCATCACAATACCAAGCTACAACTACTGAGGCCACACCTACACAGCTCATTATCACAGTGCTGCTGCCAGCAGTGCTATGCTAATGACAGTTCACAAACCTGCAAATGGAGGACCTCCAACATAAGGGACTGGCGACAGAGGGGGTCTTAGTCAGCAGAGGCACATTCACATGGGCTCTGTATTGCCAGCACCACTCCTGCCAACAGCAAAGTCGTGTGTGGCTATGGTAATTAGCCACACAAGTTTGCAAATGGTCCTCCATTTGCAATTTCATGAACTGTCATTAGTATAGCACTGCCAGCAGCAGCGCTGTGCTAATGGGCCATACAGACATGGTTCAAATGCTCACTTTTATACCACTCCCTTTCTAACTCCTGCACAAATACATACACATCCAGTAAATAATAATTCAATTCAGATGCATGTTTTCAACTCTGAACTTTTAATTTCTTACATACTAATTAATTTAAATATATAAAGCTTTGGCATATGGCAGATTTGTGTTGAGAAACTGCAGTGAATGATTAAGTGACCTCTGGGAAAGGTATGTAAATTGATACTGAATTGTGCATGATTATTTTTAAATTCAAATCTTCTCTGTTTATGGAATTTTTACTGATAGGAATTTTACTTTGAGCTGAGGTTTCTCAAGTATGCAATTTTTGTATACGACTATAAACTAGTATACATAAAATCCTGCGTAACTTAATATCAGGTGATTTGGGATTTTGTGTTATGGTTCAAGATAATAAGATCTTTATTCTTTAGGTATTGTGCTATACATGTATACTGCTTTCACAGAAGGAAGGGTTTTATTTATTTATTTTTTTAAAGAAATGTATTTATTACAAGGTGGTTAGTATACATAAGTCATGAAACATACATAAAACAGTTAAAATAACCTAGCTATAAAATAAGATGTTTTGCATACATTTTCAAATTACCTTAAAACAGCAGGATCAGTATTTTACAAAGTACATATAAAAGTACTCCATATACACAGAAAAATACAAATGTGCAAACACCATTTTCACAGGTGAAAATGCGTAAAAAAAATCCTTCAGTCCTTTAAAAAAATTCCGCATGTATTAAAACAGCTATATTTCCTATTCTCTGTGCAGTGTGAATTTTGAGTAATTTTTTTAGTGTAAAAACAAAAGGTGATAAAAAAGAGAACAAACTATTAAACAATTGAAATCCTACAGATGAAGTCAGGTAGGTTAGTCTCGTATTAAAAATTGCAAGCAAAATGTCTGGAAAAATCAGAAAATAACAAAACATATATACAAACTCTTAGAAATATTAGTTGGATATTTAACATATTAACATTTAAAAACTCACAATGTTTTTTATCTAAAGACTCCACTGCATGTCATCACAAACTGTAGCAAATAAAACCTCTAGTAATTTTGGGCTATATCTATAAAACCCCAATAATATTCCTCAAAGATTTTAAGGTGAACAAACACAATGTTATTAAATGTAAAAATCTAAAACAGTTCCAATTTATGTACAAAAATGTTTTTAAAATATCGAATCACACCAAACCAAATTATGTACATGTTTAGTATCTGTAAATACTATCTAGCTAGCATTGCTGTGCTATAAATAACTTAGCTTTGTCCCCCAACGCCTTGCATTTCAATGATTTCCAGTACAAGTACTTGTTTTATTGTTTAGTGTATTTATCATTGTGTTTGCTATTTTTTACTTTACAGTGAGCAGAACAGAATATAAACATATACAACTTTTCATATTCAGAAATTTTTCTCCTATACAAGTCTTAATTTGTGACCAGTTCTTCTTGTCAGCCTGTTTTCTTTCCATTATTCTATCATAATGGGCAAATAGAAGCCCTTAAAATCATATTCTTTAACTAAACATGCCATACATGAAGCATTATTTAGAGCAAGAGACTAGACAGGAGCTAGTAGACTTGAGGAGAAACCTTTTTGGAAAATTAAATATTAAGGTTTTGCTTTTTGGTCTTTGAAAATAAGTGACATTTGTCAATTTACTATGCATGTCATTACATTCACAAACCTAATGATTTCTTAGAAATTGTAGAAATATTCATCCAGATACACAATTGACTTGAAAATTTGGACCATTTTGTTTAAATATTAAAACTAGATGAAAACAGTACACAGTCTGAGAAAACATGTCCGCAGTTCAAGCTAGAAAGCTTCTCTGATAAAACTCTGACTAGCAAAACAGTATTAGATGGTAGCCTATTTCAGTAGGTTCAGGAGGCTCGTTTAGCGAGGAATCATATTGAAAAAAGTTATAATTCAAGCTATGCTCGTTACTAATTTGGAAAGTCCTCCTAACTGGAGAAAAGGAGTAATAATAGTGGTCATAAAAAAGATTCTTCAGTGGATGAGTATTTATGATTCGGAGGAATGAAAGGAAGGGTGCTTGTTCTGTCATAGCATTTCAGTAAGTATCTTCTTACACCATGAGGTGCTGAAAGCATTTCTTTTCTGCCCCTGGCAGAGGAATGGTATTCTATTATGCATCTGAAATACAGCTCTGGATCCTGTCCAGCCATTGCTGTGCGCTCTGTGCATCTTGGGCACAGAAATTATATACACGTTTATTTGTCTTCAGCTGCAAAATGAAAATAAAAGTGTGTAAGGCAGAAAAATAATTTTACAAGACAAAAGCTCAGGTTTTTGTAAATTTCTTTTAAGCTTTGCTATCTAGAGGGTTTCATTTTGCTTCAATACACTAATGTTCTGAATTTTCACTTTGAGTTCCAAGCTTGGATCGCTGGTTAGTTGTGCAACTGCCCTTGATAGTTCAATTTGAAATATCTCACATGACTGTCCAGTAGGAATAACTGTGATAGGAAAAACAAAACAAAGGAAGAACACTTTCTTAATGGAGGCCAACAAAGAATAAGTATACGTACATCAAAAAATGCCTTTTCACTAGCATGCTTTGGTGCGCCAATTGTTGGAGATGCAGGGATCACAGTTTCTACTTCTGCCAGATCAATGTGTCCCTTACAGCTTGTGTCCTCACCAGAGTCATAGTATCTCAGCTAGAAAACGAGAGAGAAAACAGACTGACCAATGCAATACATAACCCATTCACAGACAAATACACTATTTGGGCCAGGCCTTTGTGCTCATCCTTCCTGTGCTTCCACAGCTTTTTGAGTTTTGAGGGTGGGGAAAAAAAGTGCTTTTAAAGCTCCTTTGTGTTCCCTCACTGGGGGGCCACTAGATGTTGGGCTGGTTCTGAGGAGCCACTTGAAAAAGCCTGAGGTTTGCTTATGACAACAGATGGACAAACTAAGTGATAGCAGCAGCAGGCATGTTCAAGTGACGCCTTATAGTGGGAATATCTGCATGGACAAAGGAGCCCATACAGTAGCAATACACCACCTCGGCCCACTGATGAGGGGTGTGAGGAAAGAGGAGGGCGAAGGGGGTAGTTAACCTGGGGCCCAGAGCTCTGGTCACCACCAAAGTAGTAGTAGCTGGAGCTCCAGGCTCCTGTGAAATGCCATGGAGTGCTGTGCTGCCACTCTGCATGAGGCTTTAAGAGAGAATGTGTGTGGGCCCTTCTGCCCTTGCCCCACCATTTCCACGGCTGGGAACAGGCCCCCCTTCCACAGTGCCCCTAGGCCCACCGTTGGCTTGGCAAGCTTTTATGCCAGCTCTCCACTATGGGACAAGTGTGAAGCGGCACCAGTACACAGTGGCCACAGCCTGGCCCCTAGAATCCAGGGAGCAACTCTGATGTGAGGATTCAGGCTTTCCTGACAGTACTACCCTGGCCATTTGTTGGAAACCAATGAATGCTCATTTAACATATGTTGTACCAAAGAGTTAACAAAAGTTTTAATTTTCTGTATTTTAAAGAACTGAAAGCGATCAGCAAAAAAATCAGGTATAATTTAGGAAATTATAGACTGCATATAAAATTGACATATTCCTATGCTATACTTAGTGGTTTAATGGAGCTTTTGTACAAAGACATTGTGGATTGAATGATAACCACTCCACTAAATTACTTTCAGTACTCAAACAGTTCCACAAAAATAAGGAAAATCTGGTATTTACATATTAAAAACACCAGCCGACCCTTGCCCAGTGTATGCAAGAAAGACAAACCCTTCTAAGAAAGGAGAGGGGAAATGGAGTCCTTCCAAATCAGATTTACTCCTTCTGTTGCCTGACCAATATGTCTACTTTTCATAAACAACATTCCCTAGGATATTTGTCTATGGAAACAATTAAAATATTGAGAGGCATGCCTTTTATATGCTTGGAGAAAGTATGTATTCTTTTGTGCATGGAGGGACACCAGTTCTACTCACAAACATTTTTAAAGTTGCCTATCCTTATCCACATGTACGAGAAAATGTTTAACACCATGTTAATTAAAATATATTTAACATTTTGTACCACAATTTTTTCTGTGGCCAAGATGCAAGTGGCTATTTAAAAGCTAGTCCTTAGTTATGACTGAGGCAATTTATGTAATAAACGCTATTTGCATGAGTACGGGCTTGTGTGATAAGATCCAAAATGCTTTAAAATTCGATAAGCCGTAAGTGCCATCACTGAGTTGGGTGTGCATTGCAAGCAGTGTACAGTGTTTAAAACAGTAAACAGATTGTCTGCGCTTACCTCCTCTGCGCTAATTTGTTAGTATGTAAATAAATGGGCCTGCTACTCAATTTACTGAAACCAGTAAAGACAGACTTCACTAAGGCTACATCTGCACTATGAGATAAATTTGAATTTATTAAAAATCGATTTTATAAGGCTGTGGTTTATAAATTTGAATTTGAGTATCCTCACCTCCCCACAGGCTCCCCAGAAATTCAAATTTTTGCTGCCACACTCAATTGCTAAACATTGACTGCTGCAGAAGTGCATTGTAGGAACCTAGCATTCTGGGTATTTTTGCTGGTGCAGCATGGGAAAAATATGCCCACGAGTGGTTGTGGGTATGTGATGTCATCTTCCCACATTGCAATGTCCTCATTCCTCTCCCATGGAAAGCAAATGGCCGTTTTTCCAGGAGGAAGGAAGTAAAAGTAGAGCATGGGATCAGCAAAGATCGCCAAATTAACTGAAATCTCTTGCTTCTATAAGTGAATTGCTTTTTATAACTAGGTGGAGAGGTAGGGCATCGGTTTGAGCATTGGCCTGCTAAACCCTGGGTTGTGAGCTCAGTCTTTGAGGGGGCCATGTATGGATCAGAGGCAAAAAGATTTTTTAAAAAAATCTATGCGGGATGGTGATAGGCCCTGGTCTGAGTAGGCAGGGGACTGGACATGATGACCCCTCAAGGTCCTTTCCAGGTCTATGACACAGTTCTCTCTCTATACAAAATTGTAACTGTACTATCAAAGATATTACAAAAAACAGCAGGTGTCTGCAATGGGCAGGAAGGTGTCTGTAATCTTCTCAACTGGCCTTCCACCCCCTATTCCCTGTGTTTTCAGAGGGCCAAAGCATGAAGGAAGACGATAGAAAAGGCTTTGAAAAAGATCATAATTGAAATATCAAACATTATGCAAAAAGAGCAGGTGTCTGCAATGGGCAGCAAAACCCCAAAATATTTTTAGTGGGGGATTTGTAATCTGTGACTGCAGAGCCAGTTGAAATGTTCCCCCCACCCCTGAAAATCTTAGTTGCCAGGGGAGACTTCCCCCCAGTAGCAGCAAGCCCCCGAATATATATTTTGGGTGTGGGAGTGTGGGGTGGTGAGCACAGAACCAGTTAAAGAGGTCCCCGTGGCGTCTGCAAGGCCCCGCAAGCCTTAGCTGACAGGGAAGATTTCCTCCCAGTAGCAGCAAGCCCCTGAATATATATTTTGTGTATGGAGGTGTGGGGTGGGGAGTGCAGAGCCAGTTGAAGAGGTCCCCTGGTCAGCAGCAAGCCTCCAAAAATCTTAGCTGCTGCGGGAGACTGCTCCTGGGTGGCAGTCAGCACCACAAATCTTTCCCATTCTTGGAGCCCTCACTGCATGCAAGCCAGGACAGGTGCTGGCTGGTCCACACTGAGCAGCAGGCTTGTCCTTTCACAGGGTGGGGGAGTAGCCACATGATGTGGTTGGGTGTGGAAAAGACCCCAACTGCATGGCACTTGTAGTGGGGGTGGGGCCCCTACACAAACGTAAAGCACAGAAAAGAAGTTTCTTGGCCTCTCATACAAGCATGACCACCCTCCTCTGCCCCGAAACAGCCTAGCTGCCACATAGTGCAGAAGACCAAGGGCTGGTGTCAGCGCAGAAAAAAAACAAGCACTCAGCTAGCAGAGGCAGAGATTGAACCATAGCTGAACTAATAGCAAAGAAAGAAGTTTCTCAGCCTCTCACACAAGCATGACCTCATAGCCACGGGCTTTTTGGTGCTGAACTCAAATTCACAGCCTTTCTGTTACCTGAGCCCTGTGCACCTGGAGAGCTGTGGAGATGGAAGCAGACAGAACGGAGCACTGTGGGGCATTGTGGGATACCTATGGGACACCTCTGGAGGCTAATGAATCTGATTCCAAGACATGGCACTTCCACATTAGTATTTTTTCAAACTTTTAAATTTGAACTTGGTGCTACAACCAGACAGTTCCAACGATATTACCATATCAACATTAGTGCTCCCTAATTCAAGTTAATGGTATTTACAGTGAAGACAGTGATGTTTTAATATTGAACTAACTGCCTTAAATTCGAATTTATCTCCTAGAGTAGATGTAGTCTAAGACTTACCAAATGTTTCACATCATAGAATTATAGAATCATACAAATCTAGGGCTGGAAGAGACCTCAGGAGATCACTGAGTCCAGCCCACTGCCTAAATCAGGATCAACCCCAACTAAATCATCCCAGCCATGACTAAGTCAAGCTGGGACTTAAAAACCTCTAGGGATGGAGATTCCACCACCTCTCTCAGTAACACATTCCTCTTCTCATCTGCAAACTAAATAAGGCCAAATCTCTCAGCCTCTCCTCATAGGTCATGTGCTCCAGGCACTTAATCATTTTCACTGCCCTCCACTGAACCCACTCCAGTGCATCCACATCCTCTCCATATGGGTGGGCCCAGAACTGGATACAATACTCCAGATGTGGCCTTACTAGTGCTGAGTAGAGGGGAATAATAATTTCTCTAGATCTACTGGACATGCTTCTCCTAATGCAGCCCAATATGCCATTAGCCTTCTTGGCTAAAAGAGCACACTGTTGACTTATATCCAGCCACTGTAATACCCAAATCCTTTTCCGCTGCACTATTTCATAGCTAGTCGGTCCCCAGCCTGTAACAAGGCTTGGGATTCTTCCATCCCAAGTGCAAGAGTCTGCACTTGTCCTTCTTGAACCTCATCAGATTTATTTTGGCCCAATCCTCCAATTTTTCTAGGTCACGCTGGCCCCTATCCCTACCCTCCAATGTATCTACCTGACCCCCTAGCTTGGTGTAATCTGCAAATTTGCTGAGGGTGCAGTCCATCCCTCATCCTGATCATTAATAAAGATGTTGTAGAGTACTGCCCCTAGAACTGATCCTTGGGGCACTCCACTTGAAACCAACCGACAACCAGACATTGCGTCACTGACCACTTGCCGTTGGGTCTGTCCATCAAGCCAGCTTTCTATCCATCTTACAGTCCATGTATCCAAACCATACTTCCTTAACTTATGGGCAAGAATGTTGTGGGACACTGTGTTAAAAGGTTTGCTAAAGTCTAGGTATATCACATCCACTGACTTCCCCATGTCCACAGAGCCAGTTTTGCTTCTGTCTGAAATGGCTATTAAAAGAAACTGGAATTTCAGGGGACTTTGGAAACAAACTTTGTGGGTGAAATCTTGGCTTCACTGAAGTTAAGGACAAAATTCCCATTAACTTCAGTGGGGCCACCATTTCAGTATTTGTTCTCATCATCTGAGGATACTTATGCAAAAAAAGAAATTCCAGCACAGTTTTATTATATATGGATTGTTATGACAATATAAACATTCATAATAGGTTAATGGACCTTTATTTTAGGGCAATCCAGATTAAGATCTATCTATAGTGTATACTGGATATCAATTTATCTGCACAGGACAGACTTCATGAAAACGAATATGAAAGGGAATTGCTCCAAGAATAAACAAACAAGTCATAAAATCCATGCTTGGAATGTATAATTACTACTACTGTTTGGAAAGGGCTGATTGAATTAACTTTGCTCCCAACTCCATAATTATCTCTTAGATCTTTATTTGCATACTGGCAATACTTTCTGGCTTTTTGGACTCTCATTTCAGAGAGTTTTCAGTTTCTTAAAATGCTCCAACTGCAGAAGAGTTCAGATGGCTGAAGCTGACAGGCTAGATTAATGTCTGTCACTGACAAACAGGCTAATAACTTTCTTAATAGGGCAAGTTTTAATGAAATTGCTACTTTGCTGGCCTATGTGCTGCCATTTTGATCTACAGACTCCTTGATTTAGGGATAGTTTTTCTCTGTAAGGTCTAAAGCAACAATGTTAGCACTCAACAAATCCTAGACAACCAGTTCATGGAATTTCTTTATATATTAGATTGTCATCTCTGTTTAAAACAATAAAACTATTACCTTCACATTGGCTATAAGTTGTATCACACACCCTATACTGAAATGCTATGTACAGTTGCTTTTGCAAATGATCATTACTAATCATTTCTAACTATAAGGACAGTTAAGGACTGGGGGAGGTTATGGAATCCCTGTCACTGAAAGTTTTTAAGAAGCAATTTAGACAAATACCTGTCCAGGATGGTCTAGATATGTGTGTCCTGTCTCAAAATATTTTGCCTCAGTCTTCACAGACAAGGACAGCTCCAACACTAAGGTGCTAGACAATGCAGTATGGGAAGGTGGAGGGCAGCCCTCAGTGTGGAAAGAATGAGTTAAGAGCTACTTAGAAAAACTAGATGTACACAAATCCATGGGCCTGAATTTAATGCACCCAAGGGTCCTCAGGGAATTGGCAGACATCATTGCTGAGCCTTTGGCTATTATCTTTGAAGACTCTTGGACACTGGGAGAGATCCCGGATGACTGGAAAAAGGCAAACGTTGTGCCCATCTTTAAAAAAGGAAAGAAGGACAATCCAGGGAACTATAGACGGGTCAGCCTTACTCAGTCCCTTGAAAAATCATGGAGGGGATCCTCAAGGAATCCATTTCGGAGCACTTGGAAGAGGGACAAGTGATCAAGAATAGTCAACTTGGATTCACCAAGGGCAAGTCATGCCTGACCAACCTGATTAGCTTCTATGATGAGGTAACAGGCTCTGTGGACATGCGGAAGTCAGTGGATGTGATATACCTTGACTTCAGCTAAGCTTTTGATGCAGTCTCCCACAACATTCTTGCCCATAAGTTGAGGAAGTATGGATTGGATCCATGGACTGTAAGATGGATAGAAAGCTGGCTTGATGGTAGGGACCAACAGGTAGTGGTCAATGCTCAATATCTGGATGGTAGTTGGTTTCAAGTGGAGTGCCCCAAGACTTGGTTCTGGGGCTGGTGTCATTCAACATCTTTATTAATGACCTGGATGAGGAACTGGATTGAACCCTCAGCAAGTTTGTGGATGACACCAAGCTAGGGGGAGAGGTAGATATGTTGGAGGGTAGAGACAGGCTCCAGAGTGACCTGGATAAATTGGAGGATTGGGCCAAGAGAAATCTGATGCGATTCAGCAAGCAGAAGTGTAGAGTCCTCCACTTGGGATAGAAGAATCCCAAGCATTGTTATAGGCTGAGGACCGACTAGCTAAGCAGCAGTACAGCAGAAAGGGACCTAGGGATTATTGTGGATGAAAGGCTGGATATGAGCAAACAGTGTGCTCTTTTAGCCAAAAAGGCTAATGGCATATTGGGATGTATTAGGAGGAGCATTTTGAGCAAATCTAGCAAAGTTGTTGTTCCCCTCCTTTCACCACTAGTGAGGCCACATCTGGAGTACTGCATCCAGTTTTGGGCCCCCCAGTATAGAAAGGATATGGATGTGCTAGAAGAGGTTCAGAGGAGGGCAACGAAAATGATTCAGGGGCTAGAGCCCATGACCTATGAAGAAAGGCTGAGGAATTTGGGCTTATTTATTTTGCAGAAGAGAAGACTGAGGGGGGATTTAATAGTAGCCTTCCACTTCCTGAAGGGGAGCTCTAAAGGGGATGGAGAGAAACAGTTCTCAGTGGTGACAGATGGCAGAACAAGGTGCAATGGTCTGAAGTTACAGAAGGAGTGGAGTAGGTTGGATATTAGGAAAAATTACTTCACCAGGAGGATGGTGAAGCACTGGAATACATTGCCTAAAGAGGTGGTAGAATCTCCATCCCTAGAGATTTTCAAGTGCCAGCTTGACATGTCCTGGCTGGGATGATTTCGTTAGGGTTGATCCTGCTTTGGGCAGTGGGCTGGATTCCCTTCTAGCCCTAGGATTCTGTGATTCTATGAAAATTGAAAGATGGCCTTTCAGCCCTTCTATTGTTTTATTACTTGTACTATTTGCCACTATTTTTATATGCGTATTAAGTAAAACTCCAAGAGGTTATACATATAAAAATTCAGTTTGCTAAAAATATTTTACCTGGTGTTTTGTTACATCCAGTACAAACCAGCGAGGTTTCCAACCTTTTAACAAAGCTCCTCTTTTGTAAAGTGTACCTTCAAAAGACCTTAATCAGAAGGAGAATATGAGAATATAAAAAAAGATTTAGTACTTACATGTTGATTTCATAGCTTCAGTACCATGGCACATATGACACTGAATGGTCTAAAACTATTCAGGGATTGCTTTCACTACAGTGTTATAAATCAATTCTAAATATCTAGAAGACATATTGCTCAGATCTGCAGGCCTGCTGATCAGCACAATAATTTCCACTGGTTCCAAGTACTGAAAAAGACTTAACGATACTATTTCTGCCTCATATCAAATGCTTTGTTTTGCTTTGCATTAACAATAAGATTATTCTGACTGAATAGTACGGGCTACAGTTTCTCAATGGCCAAATGCTAAATTATTCAGTAATTGTCTAGGTATTGTCCAGACATGGCTGGACTTGTGTTCTTCGAACACATGGACCAAGGATACAAAACAAAACACAGTGGCCAGTGCTTGGTTTTTTCTCCTCTCCCACCTATGCTGCAAGCAACAAGGATGCTTAGAACATCAAAGATTGCAACAGAGGAGACCATCCCTGGTTTCAAGGGTGAAAGCGGCATACCAGTTGTTGCCCAGTCTAATAGGGTTGAGAGTATATACTGCCTGCTTATATTTTCTTTTCTTTTGGTAACCACCCTGACTTTTGCTTGTCTCTTACAGTCATGTAAAATCTACCTTTTCTAGTCAATAAACTTGTTTTATTGTTTATCTTTACCAGTGATTTTATCTGAAATGTTTGGTAAATTTGCTTAGGTTTATACAGGCTGGTATATATCTGCTTTCCAGTGATGAAACAGTGAACCAATTAACTTGCACTTCTTGTCTTGAGCAGTGCAAGAGAGTATATTCCTGAGGTACAAGTCTGGGAACTGGAAAGGATCTGTCTGGTGCCTTTCTGTGTGGCTCTGGAAGCGTTCATGCAATCTAGGACAGCATGTTGTGCTGAGTGCTAACAGTACCTGGAGGGGTTTGCTGCTTGTCACTGAAAAGCATTGCGAAAGGCAGCCCAGGCTAGAGATTTAAGGAGACACAATGGAACCAGAGTCCCAGGCTGCACCCTGGATCCTGTCACAATATGCACTCTAAAAGGCTGTTGATGTGAAAGTCTGGACAGAGATAGTTGACTTAAAGGGGAAACTTGAGTCATATTTTCTCCCTTCATCCCTGATTCTCAGCAGTAGAAGTACTTGTATGAACACTTAATTGACTCACAATAAATATATAAGATAGAAGAAAGAGAAAAGCAACTAAGAATTAAAAGCTTTGGAAGAAACAGTAAAAAGGCAGCAGAGGATTCCATGGATAGGAAGATTCTACTTTTTATTCTTAGGACAGCTATAGTCACTATGCTACTATCCTCACCACTATTCTATCACCCATTTGACTCTCTGCAGTATGACATACAACAGTGATGCATTCTTTGTAAATCACTTTCCTACTTTAGGTGAGGTTTCAGTGATATCCAGCAATTAGTCCATTTACCTATTCTCATCATTCTTCGATGTAAACTGATTGTATAGTGTGGTTGCTCGTCTGTCCACTCCATTGGAGGGAGCAATGCTGGCATTTTGTTCTTCATCCAGACCACTGTCAGGTAGATGCAGCAAAGACCTCTTCTGAAAGGAACGTGGATTAGCAGCTATTATCCCTGATGAGCCAGAAGGATGTCTCTGTGGCTAAAAAGGAAGATAAATGAGAGTGTTGGAGAGAGAGTGTTAGCCAAGTTTAGAACTTACAAATTTTCTAAAATGTGATTACGTACTGAATTAATTAGGGGAACAACCAAAATTAACACATTTGAGCAAAAACAAACAAAAAGCTCCAAACCACAAAACTCACAACTATTTTGCTAATCCACACATTCTGTAATTTGCCTGTAAAGTTTTAATAGCAAAGAACTGTAGTTTATCAGTAAGACTTCTGTATTTTCTATTAAATATACTAGAGAACATTGACTTATACAGCTATGTTGGGAAACATTACAAAAAACTATCCATATAAAATACATTAACAAATTATATTTTGCAGTGCCATAGTCTTTTTAAAAATATGCTTCTTTATTATGTGGCTAATTAGGAAAAGCTGGTAATGAGCTTCCCAGTCATTAATCCAAAATTAGTGAGAAACTATGCTTATTCCTTCCAATCGTTCTCCACAGTGGTAACTTAAAAGTGGTCTGAACAGTTCAGAGGCTGATGTTTAATTTTTAATTGGATAGTGCTAGTTGGACTTCAGTTTTAACATGGCCAGTTGTGTCGATTATTGCATCATTTTAGAAATACAACTTAGTTTTAAACAAACCTACATTGAAAGGTCATTTTATTTTGATATAAAGGATCCTTCAGTTTTATTTAGTGTGCTTTCACTCATTCTTAGTTGACAGCACTGGTAGCAGCTAGACAGCTCAGTGGTTGAAAAATGATTTGTTAAAACATTTGTTTTTATTCCCGGGATTCCTGGTAAGGATAAAAATGACGGCAAAAGGTAAGGTAGGGAGCTTTTTTGGTATAGAATTTTTTGACCTCACCTAAACCACAAGAGATGTCTCTGTATATGATTTAAAATAAAGAATTTGCCCTCAGAGAGCTGGCTACTTTCTAAAAGAATTAATAGTTTTTGCTGAACGTCCATGTAAATACTTTAAGAGATAAGGGAAAATTTCTTATGTATAATTCAGCTTCTCAGATCTCACAGGATTTTCACTTTGGCTGTGGCCACATTAGCCCCTCCTTTTGGAGGGGCTGTGGTAATCCAGTACTTCAGAATATGCTAATCAAGGACTATCATGAATATGCAGCACCTCATTAGCATAATAGCAGCTGTGCACCCTTCAAAACTGCTGGTTTCTAAATGCGCACTGCCCGTATTGCCAGGGGCCTTTCAAAAGTCCCTTCTTCCCAAAATCAAATGGGAAGAAGGGGCTTTCAGAATCTGGGGGCCGTTTAGAAACCGGCAGTTTTGAAGCGTGCATGGCTGCCATTATGCTAATGAGGTGCTGCATATTCATGGTAGCACCTCATTATTATATTCTGAAATACTACGTTACCATAGCGCCTCCTTTTGGCTAGTGCGGCTACAGCCTAGTGTAGCTACAGCCTTTGTGTTTTAGCTCCTTTGTGCAAGATTGGTAGAATGCCAGCAGCTCTTAGAAAAAAAAAGTGACTCCCCTGAGGGCAGTAGTAGTTGCAGAGTAGAGCATGAGTTAGGCTCTGTACTAAATATTTTCTTCTGTCCCCTGAAGAATAAGACCACTACCTTCCAAATATTAAAATCAGGGTGTGGTGTGCAATGTCAGAGAAGGGGCCTGGCTTTTGCTCTGCTTTGTTTAGCTACTCTCGAGAGAAAAAAACCTTTGGGAGCCCCGGGAGATCCACCAGTCTTGCATGAAAGATCTAAGAATCAAAAACTGTGAGCCTGATGAATGGTGTATTTACAAAGATTTTGTAGTGTTATGATCATGTGATGTGCTAAACGTTATCTAAAGAAAGACCCTGATTTTCAGATTCTGTTATGCTCTTGAACAGCAGATATGCAACATAAAATATAAACAGTGATGGAAAATAAGAGTAGACCGACAGTAGATGAAATTTTGAATGATGGATAAATGGACTCTCCACATTTTTATATTTATATTCAATATTCCCACCCAAATACTCACCATTTTCACTTAAAATATATTTGCTACTTTATCTGATTTTTATTATTTGCTAAACCCTAAAAATGAGCTCTGGGATGTATGGAAGTTCAGTTCCTCACCTAGTATGAATAACTAGTTCTAAAAGATTAGGCTCAGGGTATTGAAGGCTTGATTATAAAACTAAATTTACACATGCGAATGATCCCACTGACATCCAAGAAACTACTCCGATAAGCAAAGTTATTATTGTGTAAATATTTGCAGGATCAGGCCCCAAGAAGCTTTATAAATATCTAATTTTACACGATTGTGTATTATTAAAATGCTTATCTTGCTCTTTATTTACCAATCTACTTTCAAAATACAGAAGAAGTAAATGTGATATGAATGCAAATTTTTTCACATGAACAACCCACGGGTTAGAAGAACACATTTTGCTTTTAGAAAGCAGTACTTCAACGAATATAGTGATTGTCACTCCCCTCAGTTAGCCTTTATAGTTGAGGTTGACTTATCATCAGACTCATAGGCTTTAATGCCAGATCATCTAGTCTGACCTACTGCATACTGAGGGTCACGAAACTTCATCCATTCACTTCTGTAATACATTAGACCCAGAGCCCCTGACTGAGTTATTGAGTTTCTCAAATCATGATTAGAAGGCTTCAAGTTAGAGAGAATCCACCATTTATCTTAGTTTAAACCTGCATGTGACCTGTGCCCCATGCTGCAGAGGAAGGTAAAAAAACCCTATATGGTCTCTTCCAATCTGATCTGGGGGAAAATTCCTTCTCAGTGCCTAATAAGGTGATCAACTGGACACTAAGCATTTCAACATTGGATGCTTCCATCACTTACATTGTCTTGTCTTGTATCATCTTTATGATTCACAGTGACCCTTTCCCACAAGAGCTGCCACTTTTCTGGGGTATGATTCAATTTATTCTCCAGTCTTTCGATTTCCTGAAATTAATAAACAGTGTTTTTCTTAAAGATAAATATTTCAGGCTGGTTTCATCTTGAACAGACAAATTCCATTTCCACTCACCATAACAAAAATAAGACAATATTAAGGACAACGTATATAATGTATAAAATTATTTACCAAGTGCTAATCCATTGCTGTGACACTGTCAAAATTAACATAACATGGTTATAAGAAGTGATATTAAAGTGTATAAAAAAGGAGGAACTGAAACAAAGACTTATTTGATTTAGATTCCAAATTGTAATAACATGTTGTGGTTGTGAAATTTGGGACTATTAACTTTTCTTGGTAGATTCCAGTTAGGACTATTTCCTGTTAGTAAGCAATTACATGAGATATTAAGTAAAATGAGGCCACTTTTTGGTTTATAGTTACTTACGAAGTAGCCTTAATATAACACGCATAGCTATGCTCTCCACGCCCTATCTCATTGGCACTTTTCCCACTGTATTTTCACTGCCAGCAAAAGCATCACCACCAGGGAATCTGATTCCTAGGGAATCATATTAACATATTATCCATTCTTGATTGAGACCTTAAGGCAACAGAAAGTTGCTTTATGACCACAGTCTAACTGCTACATAAAAGTCAACTTAAAACCAAAATATTTATTTTCTAAGCAGAGACTTTCCGACAATATTTACATACAGTGAATTTCTATTTTACCAAATACTTAATATGGAATTAACCAGCTTTTCTAATGGATACTGGTTCATTAGCAAGCCAGCTTTTCAGTAGATCATTAACATCACAAATGACAGAACTTTTTGTCAAAACACAGAACGATTTTGACCATAAAATATGCTAAACTGAGATAGACATGAGCCTTCATAATTCAGCAGCTAACAATGGTTTAGCAAAATTAATGAGGCAGTTGCTAGCTAAACTAAATTTTGAACTTTGAACAAACAATGCAAACACCTGAATTTTAATTAAACGTAAAAGCAATAACAAAGTCTAATAGGGAACAAACTATTTTTCCTAACTTCTCCTAAGAGAACTTGAAGGGACAGCCAACCCCAAGAAATGTAGCTTTACTCTATGAGCCAAAATAGAAGTTGATATACCAGAGCTGTGTACACGCATAAAAGGCCAGTAAATTAATATAGGACTTTCTTCCTTTCAAGCCATGAATATTTTTACAGGCTTGGATTTTCTCATTCAGAGATACCAAATAGAGCCGTGACCAAGCATTCATTGTGAGCCAGGAAGAGGCTTCATCTATGCTTAAAAGTTAGATTGACATAGCTATCTCACTCACGGAGTGAAAAGTCTACAGCCCACAGGTATGCCAGGGCTGGCTTCAGACTTGTTGGGGCCCTGGGCAAGATATATATGTGTGTGTGTGTGGGGGGGTGGGGGGTGGGGGGGTGTGACCTGGCTCCAGCCCACCCCAGAAGAGATGGGACCTCAGGCAGAAAGGGTGAGGATGGGTATTAGCCTCCTCCAACTGGCTCTCACTGCTGGCCTGACTGCTACACAGGACTCAGGTGGGTATTTAGAGGGTCCAGGGCTCTCACGGCTGCTGCTGTGGTAGTGTCAGTCCAGAGCTCTGGGCCCTTTTCAATCACTGGGCTCTAGAGGTCAGCTGCCCTCTTTAACCACGCTCCCACCCCACCGGTCAGCAATGTTGCATAACACCCCCCTGCCCATCATCAGCCCTGAGCTATACCAACCTAACCCTCAGTGTAGTTGCAGGTCAATGAAACAATGCTTCTGTCAACTTACTGCTACTGCTTGGGGAGGTGGTGTTCTTATCCGGACAGAAAAGCCCCTTCTATTGGTATAGGCTATGCCTATGCATGGGGTTATGCCAGCACAGCTACAGCACCCAGCTAGGGCAGTATAGTGCTTATAACGTAGACATGGCCTTAGTCTTCACTTGCTCACCCATTTCCACTTCCAGGCTGATGAGTACAAAGAAATAGGGGCCAAATGACACTTACCAAAATCTCTATACGTAAATGGTTCCCATATTAAACTAAAGAATTCAGGGTCTTCAAATTTATAAAGTTATTTTTACCTGATGATTTCCTTTCTATTTGATAGCATCTTGACTAATCCTAATAATATACAATGTCTGAATAAAGGAATAAACTGCTCCTTTATGAGGTCTGTATGGAACAGTTAAATAACCATACATTTCTGTAAGATTTACTCTCCCTCAATTTTAAATTACTTTGTAAACTTCAGATTTTTCCCACATGGGTGCGAAGAACTAGCAGTAATACCATTTCACAAAAGGAAAATAAACAGGTATGAGTTTTTCATTTTTTAGCTCAACGAATTTCCACTGGGAATCGGTAAGCAGCAAGAAGAATAGGAAAGGTTATAACAACAAAAACATAATCAGCTATTTTGAGGTCAAGCACATATATAATTTAAGGGACTTAATTAAATATCATTACTTCTCCCACAGGAGGAATTTGCTTTGTAGTGTTTGATGAACGTAGAACAAGACATTCCAGAACAGCAGATGTACTGACTTTTTGGGATCTAGGGCTCTGTTTGTACATCAGTAAAAGAATGAGGACAGATCCTGCAGAAAGTGAAGTGGAGAGTTATCTTGACTAGAGTAGATATTTAGTGACTGGTTGAGAATCCTTTGCCATTGCTTTCCTTTCATTCCCCAGGCTAGAAGTTTGAGAGAGACTGATAACAGAGAAGATGATCTTGCATGTAAGTTAAGTGGTTGAACTGCAAGCTCACTCAAATCAAGGTCACCAGTACGTTCTTATCCATTTCAGATTACTTATGCTTGTTCTATCTTTTGTATTGTCTTGGTGCTGGGGTGGGGAAAGGCATAGAGAAGAAAGTCTGGGTCATTTGCACATGCTGCCTGTTGGTTATCGTTTGGGAAAAAATGGTTACTTGCTGTTGTAACTCTTGTCCTATCTATTTGAGTTGTGTGTGTGCATGGAGCTATCAGAAAGTCTTCCCCACCTGGGTCAGCTGGGGAGCTTCCTGGAGTGGTGCCTATGTGAAGCCTATATATGCCCCACCTGACCCAGCACCCCTCAGTTCCTTCTTGCTGTCTACTTAAACAGTGGGGCAGGAGGGTGGCTTTTGAACAGATATGAGCAACACATCTTGAAAAGCATCAGTTACAATGATGAGTAACTGTTCTTCTTCTTCAAGTGCTTGCTCCTATCTATTTGAGTTAGGTGATTCCCAAACCAAACCCAGGAGTGGGGGTAGGAGTCAACACATGGCTGACTCTAGGACAGCAGCCCCAAAGGCTGCATCTCATCTGGACTGCTGACCAATAGCAGAGTGAGCCACTAAGGTATGCACAGAGGACCACGTAGCAGCATGACAGATCTCCTGGAGAGGCACGTGTGCCAGGTAGGAGGTTGAAGAGGCCTGAGCTCACACAGAGTATGTCATGACAGGCGTCAGGGAAACTTTAGTGAGGGCATAGGTCTGACCTCCCAGCCTTGGGGGTATGAAGCTTCTCCTCTGCTGTACAGGGTGATTCCTTTTCTCCTGTATCAAGTACAGCATAACAGTTTCCTAGTACCACGGTGGGAGGGTTCTGAGCAGGGGTGGGACACTGCCTGCTGCCAGAGTCCACCCTGGTCCACCTCCTCCAGTGGTTTATCAGCCGTCCTGTGCACTGGGACAGTTACCTCCGCAGTCTCCACCTGAATACTATCCAGGAACTGCTCACGGACTTGGATACTCCTCAACCTGGCCACCTCCTCCTGTAGCTCCCCTACCTGCCGCCTGAGAGATTCCACCAGCAGGCACCTTTCACACTGAATATTCCCCTCAGCCTGGGTATCAGTAAGTGGGAACGGCAAGCCACAGTCCTTGCAGAACCACACCAGGATCTGGGTAGAAACGTCCATGGTCAGGCAGTCTGTCTGGCTACAGGCACAAGTGGAGGAGACAGCAGTAGTGCTGGCACAGGTGTTGTGCGTCTTCCTAACCATTATAGTCCTCTCTGTCACACTCCCTCCCAAACTCCCTCTTAAACTCCCCTGTCTGCAGCTCCCTGCCCGCTTCGCTCTCCTGGTCTCTCCTGCCTCTGAGGCTGGCATTTGCCAACTGGTGAAGTGTTGGTCATAATGGTTTTATTGAATGGAAGACCCACACGGGAGGGTTCCTCTGAAGCAAGACTGCCATAGGTTGGATTGACAGACTCAGCAACTTCCTCCACTGTGCAGTTGAGGCTGGTGGCCACATAGCGGAGAAGGTTCTGGCTTGGTCGGAAGTCTGTGGGCAGAGGCCCCAAGATTGAAGCACCTGGAAGACGCCAAAGGAGGCACCACCAGCACTGGGTCCACTGTCCTGTGATGTGGGGTGCAGGGTGTCATCTCAGGAGGAGTGGGAGGATGAGAATCCAGAGGTGGGATGCTAACAGTAGTCTCGGGGTCTTTTGAGGTAGCTGTTGTATGTGATTGAACAGATGGCGTGGTACCCTGTGATTTGTGGTATGCCCGTGGCGTTCAGAAGGAGCACCAGGGAGGAGGCCACTGGGAAGCAGCAGAGTTCTGCTCCAGGACAGGAGAGTCTGATACCATGGAGCTATGGAATGAAGCAGGAGAGGCTGAACAGGGAAGCCAAGGAGGAGCCATCAGAGGAGCATGGCCAGCATCGAGCTTAGGGTGCATGGTCTTATGGGATTGATGAGGTGAGTGAGAGCAGCAAGGAGAGTGGCACTGGTGCGGGGGCAAAGGGTGCAGAGAACTGGACTGGAGCTGACGACAGTGGTGTTATGCAACAGAGTGTTACCACAGTGAGAGAGGAAGAGGTAAAGTCAACTGGTGTGGAGACAGGCTGGTTCTGGAAGCAAGAGTGGTGCCCACAGAAGTGCTGACAATTAGCATGGTATGAAGAATGGTACCGGCACTGGGAAGAAGACTGGCATAAAGAATGAGACCGGCATCAAGAGCGAGACCTTCACATGGAGTGGGAATGCCAGGGAGGTGTGGCCTTGCACACCACAAAGGGCAGACTCCAAGAGCTGGACCCATGAGGGTCTTGACAAGAGGAGCCAGACTGCAGTGGGGAACAGGACCAAGTTCCAGAGCATGAATGGAGTCAAGTAGTGTCCTGAGCGGTCTCAGGACAAAGCTGAGACCAATGAATTCTGGAGCCTGAAGATGAGCGTCAAGGAGACAGCATTGGGGCTGGTGAGGTACGGTGCTGAGAGTTGGTCTGGAAGGCAGAGCATGCTGAGGAGCCGGAACTGGATGTGCCCATGGTGCACTCATCATTTCTAAGAGTCCCTGGTATGTATCAGGCAGCGATGAAGGATCCGTCTGCCCTGGATCAACTCTGGGCAAGTCCTGGAGGATGGGACTTGGTGCGTGTGATGCAGGGGCATCAGCATCTTGGGCCCCAGGAGCATCTGGTATCCTCTGCACTGATGAAGCCACTGTTGATGGTGTCAGTGCCAATGCCGATGACTTGGGTGTACTGGAGGCACACACTGGAGAGTGAGAGCAGTGCCCACCAAGGTTTCTGGGTGAGTTGAGCCCCTTCTCTGTATTGAGACCAGGAATGAGGATGGTGTGCTCCGCACCAAAGATGGAGGTGCAAAGTCTCGCTGTGGCAACTGAAGTGCCGACTCTGTGAAAGTTGCCAGAGCCGAAAGTCATGCTACTTACAAGTCCAGGGCTTGAAACCCCTGCACTTATCTGTTTGAAGAACTTCACCCAAACAACAAAGGCATGAGCTGTAAGGGTCACTCATTGGGACGGACTTTATGTAGTCTCAGCATTGCTTAAAGCCCTGTGACGTTTTCATTCCCTTAACCCCTGGAGGGGAAATGATAGAAGGAGAAAGACCTTCCCTACTTGATGAATGTCTAACACTAACTGAACTAAAACCAATGCATATGCTAAATATAACTATTTACAACTTATTTGCACAGAGAGCTACGGAACTCTGGCATAGCTACAGGTACTTAAGCCAACCAATAGGAACAGCCTCAGAGGTGGTAAGAAAGGAAGTTAGGGGGTGCCAGGTTGAGTGGGTGTTATATAGGCTTTGCATAGGTGCCACTCCAAGGGTATCCCCAGCCGGCCTGGCTGGTAGTTGCTAGGGAAAAGCTTTCTGACAGCATACGCACACCTAACTTGAACAGATACGAGCAAGCACTCAAAGAAGAACTTTTGTTTAGAGCCCAATTCTGAGAGGTCTTCTGTGTTGTTGGAGGCTGTCTTCTAGGAGCCGAAGGAAGGAATGAGACCTACTACAAACAGGTGCTAAAAATGCTACCACATTTTAGATGCCTCCAGATTCTGTAAAGAAGACATTCGTACAAGTTGGGACTAATGGACATGCTATGAGCTAGACACAGATTTGGACACCTTACACTTCATTTGCATTAAGCTATATGGTGAACAGGTCAGGAACAGGAGGGTAAATGTACTGCTGCAATACAGAAAGAATCCAAAGTATGCCCCAAATATTTCCTTGCAAAATATGACGTTACCATTCTGAAATCATTAGGAAAAGTCAGTCAGTAAATCTAGTATGCATGTTACATTCTAATATTTAAATTCCTTTATTACTGGCTGTAGTTCTCAAAGTAAAAAGTAAGTATTAAAACCTATTGACAGAGTTGAATTCATCTAGAACATCAGAACCTGTTATAAGATGTCTACCCTTCTCTCTTGTGGAGACTAACTTACTTATTTTTTTATCCAATATTTGAATCTAGCAGACATTGACTTGAATGGATATGAATTTGATAAGTGTAATAAAATGCAGCATCCTTTGTTAGCTTCTATACTTACGTTCAAGAGGCTGGTGATTGCGTCAGGTTGCACTTTGCTAACATCATCATAGCATGGCCACACTATTTTTCTCTTACTCTGGGAGAAAGAAGCATCCATTTGGTCAGCTTCCTCTGAAATGTTGCATTTTGCAGTAACTATGGTCCAGTCATAGGAAGGACCTGTGGCCAATGTCTCTTCCGTATAGTAATCCCACTTTTTCAGGCTGGAGATACTTACACATGGTTTTAATGCCTGTTTGGAAAAAAGCCCAAAAAACTTGTGTCACACGGAAATTCAGTTCCAGAGTTTTCCACAACACAAAACCAACACTAAACATTCTACAGCCTATTCCCTGAATTTAATGTAGCACAGAAACTGGTATGTGCTGATCTAGAATTACAACTTTCCATGTATGATTGTGGGGTATGATAAGATGTCAGATCAAGAAAAAGAAAGACATACTTACGTCACAGTAACCATGCTTCTTCAAAACACATTGTCCAAATATGAGCCACTACACATATGCCCTGCACTCTGAATGTCCTAGTACCTCCCACCTGAGGCTATAAAGGGTGTGGTTATCCAAATGTCCCTTTGTTCCTTCACCAAACACAATTTAGATGTTATAGGGCAGTATAATGGCAAAAAAGAAAGACTGACTGTAGAATACAAATGGATGATGCATACAGTAAGGTCTCAGAGTACGCAACCCCAGAATACGCGACCCTGCTCTTATGCAGCTGACCCCGATTCCTACAGTAAAACCTGGAAATGCACAATTTCCACTTGCACTTAACTTGCTCCTCCCCCCCGGGCCCTGGCTCTGCATGGCTCTGGCTCAGCCTCCCACCTCAGCTCTACTCACCACCCACGCACAGCTCCTGCTCACCCCCGGCCTCTGGCTCTAGCTCACCAACCCTCAGGCGTCACTCTGGCTCAACCTCCCTGGCCCTGGTTCAACCCCCTGCCGGCTCACCACACATGTGCAGCTGCCATTATACCAATGAGGCACTGAATATGCATGTTAGCGCCTTGTTAGCCTGCTTCAAATTGCCTCATTACAATGCCACCTCTGATATGAGAGTGTAGAAGTAGCCATAGACTCCTAAGTCAGTTAGGTGCTGGAATGCTGAGCAGAGGAATGCCCAAATACTTTCAAAAATCTGTGAATATGGATGCTGCTTCTTCCTTACCCTGGGAGTTCCTCAGCCCCCAACTCTGCCCCAGGTCCTGCCCCTACTCTACCCTTTCACCCAAGCTTTCACCCCCAACCTACCCTCTCACTGCCCCCATTCTGCACTCTCATTTGAGCATGCCATCCTCTCTCTCCCCAGTGCCTCTGTACACCACTGACCAGCGGATTGGGAGGGATGGTAACAAGTTGATCAGTGGGACCACTGGCGGGTGGGAAGCATGATGAGGGAGGATGATGAAGAGTTGGCTGCTGGTGGGTGCTCCAGCCTTAGAGCACCCACAAAGTTGTTGCCTATGCTGCTGACCCTCTCCACAGACTGAGTAATGGGACCATGTATGGGTGCTGGGAATGGCCTATCTGAAACATGAGATATTTGCTGTGGCTAGGATGAATTCTGTATGACAATAAGCACCCTGGAGGTTGAGATCTGAATGCTACGTAAGTAAATCTAGGGTAAAAGTGATCAAGGCTGGGGATACCACACTGAACTTGAGCTTGTGAATGAAGGTGTTCAATTGTCTCAAGTTCAGAATAAGGTGTTCTAGATCAGTCTTTTTCTTGACTATTAGAAAATCATGGTCAGTCTTATTCTCGCCTATTAGAAAATACTAGGAATAAAACACATTACCCTCTGTAGTCAGAAAGCACTTTTTCCACTGTTCTGATATTTGGGGTAGGTCTACACTAGAACTGAATATGTAATGCTCAGCTAGGGCAGATATATTTATAGCATCTTTGCCAAACTATCACCCTAAAATAGCAGTGTGCCTCAGGTACAATCCTGTCTGCATGTCTACATTTGTACTTAGCTTTGTCTGACTGCTTCTGCAACGGTGGCTACACTGCTATATTTAGAGCCTACTTTTATCACAGCTAGCATAGGTAATATGAAATTATTTCTCAAGCATCAGGGTCAACATATCCTCAGAACTGACTCCACCTGCTTTGGTGGCATGCTGTCATGAGATGGATCCTTGAAAAATGGCATAGTGGGTGGGAAGTACCAGGAATTGGATGAAATAGTTCACCTTGGTGAGATCAATGGCCCAGTAATCATAGATTCATAGAATCCTAGGGCTGGAAGAGACCTCAGGAGGTCATCAAGTCCAGTCCCCTGCCTAAAGCAGGACCAACCCTAATGAAATCATCCCAGCCAGGACTTTGTCAAGCTGGACCTAAAAACCTCACCTCCACCATCTATCTCGGTAATGCATTCCAGTGCTTTACCACCCCCTTGTGAAAATTTTTCCTAATATCCAACCTACACCTCCCCAACTCTAATATGAGACCATTGCTCCTTCTGAGAACAGCTTCTCTCCATCCTCTTTAGAACCCCACTTCAGGAAGTTAAAGGCTTCTGTCAAATCACACCTCACTCTTCTCTTCTGCAAACTAAATAAACCTGAATCATAGAACACTAGAACTGGAAGGGACCTCAAGAGGTCATCGAGTCCAGTTTCCTGCCCTCTCAGGAGGGCCAAGCACTATCTAGACCATCCCTGATAGGTATCTATCTAACCTGCTCTTAAAAATCTTCAGTGATGGAGATTCCACAACTTCTCTAGGTAACTTATTGCAGTGTTTAACCACCCTGACAGTTGGGAAGTTTTTCCTAATGTCTACTCTAAACCTCCCTTGTTGCAGTTTAAGCCCATTGGTCCTTGTCCTATCCTCATTCCTCTTCTTCCAATTTCTCCACATCATTCTTGAAATGTGGTACCCAGAACTGGACACAATACTCCAATTGAGGCCTAATCAGTGCAGAGTAAAGCAGAATGTTTTGCTCAGGATACTCCTGTTAATACATCTCAGAATCTTATTTGCTTTTTTTGCAACAGCATCATACTCTTGACTCATATTTAGCTTGTGACCACTGTGACCCTTAAGTCCCTTTCCACAGTACTCTTTCCTAGACAGTTGTTTTCCATTCTGTATGTATGAAGCTGATTGTTCCTTCCTAAGTGGAGTACTTTGCATTTGCCCTTATTAAACTTCATCCTGTTTACCTCAGACCATTTCTCCAGTTTGCCCAGATAATTTTGAATTATAACCCAATCCTCCAAAGTAGTGGCAACCCCGCCCAGCTTGGTATCATCTGCAAACTTAATAAGAGTACTCTCTATGCCACTATCTAAATCGTTGGTGAAGATATTGAATAGAAACAGTCCCAAAACAGACCCCTGTGGAACCCCACTTGCGAACCGTTAATAACTACTCTCTGAGAATGGCTGTCCACCCAGTTATGCACCCCCCTTGTAGTGGTACCATCTAGTTGTATTTGCTTAGTTTAGTGATAAGAAGATTATGTGAGATTGTGCCAAATGCCTTACTAAAGTCTAGGTATACCACATCCACTGCTTCTCCCTTATCCACAAGACTTGTTACCCTGTGAAAAAAATCCCTCAGTCTGTCCTCATAGGTCATGGGCTCTGCCCCCCCAGTCATTTTTGTTGCATTCTGCTGGACCAGCACCAATGCATTCACATCCTGTCTATACTGGGGAGGAGCAGAGGGGCCCAGAACTGGACACACTACTCCATATATTGCCTCACCAGTGCCAAATAAAGGGTGGAACTTCTCTGCTGGAAATGCTCCTCCTGATGCACCACAATAGCCATCAGCCTTCTTGGCTACAAGGGCACGCTGTTGACTCATATTCAGCTTTTCATCCACTGTAATCACCAGGTCTTTTTCTTCTGCATAGCTACTTAGCCAGTGAGTCCCCAGCCTGTAACAATGGTTGGGGATTCTTCCATCCCAAAGTGCAGGACTCTGCACTTGTCCTTGCTGAATGACATCAGAATTCTTTTTGTCCATTCTGGACCCTCTCTCTACCCTCCAATGTATCTACGTCTCTCCCCAGCTCAGTGTCATCCACAAATTTGCTGAGTGTGCAACCCATCCCCTCAACCAGGTCATTAATAAAGATATTGAACAATAGTGGCCCTAGAATGGATCCTTGGGGCAGTCCACTTGAAATCAACCACGAACCAGACGTTGAGCTGTTGTACATTACCTGTTGGGCCTGACCATCTAGCCAGCTTTTTATCTACGTTAGTCAATTTATCCAATCCATACTTCCTTAACTTGCAGGCGAGAATATTGTGGGAGACTGTATCAAAAACTTTGCTGAAGTCAAGGTATATCACATTGACTTCCCCATGTCCACAGAGCCAGTTACTTCATCACAGAAGCTAATCAGATTGGTCAGGCATGACTAGACCTTGGTGAATCCATGTTCACTATTCCTGATCACTTTCCCCTCTTCCAAGCGCTCCAAAATGGATTCCTTGAGGCTCCCCTCCATGATTTTTCTGGGGACTGAGGGAAGTAAGGCAAATATCCGTACCGATGTTCCAGACACCACAAAATAAAAACAGACGGAGGGAATAGAAGAGGGAAATCCAAGAGAAAGCACACACAGCTCCTGACCAAGGAACCAAATCTGCTGCTTTGATTATGACAGTGTCTGGTGTGAAAATATGGTAGTACAGGCACATGGCTTCCTCTTCTTAAATTTCTGTTCCTTCCTTGGTGGTTCAGGCTGTCTAGAATGAGTGCAGTATTGGCTTCCTTTGATGTGGTTGAGATTTAAAGAGCTTTCTCTTTTGTGCATGAGTGTAGACCCTTAGGAACTGGAGCATCTTTTAAGAAACCCCCCTCTCCACAAGTACTCATTATTCTTTACATTAAAAAGTTTGCATCCTTCAAATGGAAGATCCTCAATTGTAACTTGTAACTTTTACTTGTAGCCTTGATAATGAATAACATTTGCAGCCAAAGACATTTAATTTCCTGTATCTGTCTTGAGATGTTGATTTTTGTTGAACCTGTCTTTTTCTTTAACTTTTGCAACAATCAGAGATCCCTACACAGGCCATATATAAAGCTGCTAAAAACCTTAGGAAGGCACTTGGTAGAAGTGATTTACTGTTTCTGATACTGGTGCCAAAGAAGCAGGAATCTGCCAGAGTAAATGCTGGCTGTAAGAGCCTCTTATTCATGGGTATTGCAAGGCATCCAGGCACAGAGGTATGTAGGGTGCCCAGGAGTTTATGGGTTGTCCTCTGGACAACTACCACTGGACTCTCCAGTGTATTAGGCAGTCTACACAGCAAGCTCTGGAATGCTTTGAAGTTGGCTGGGAGTGAGGTAGACGTGTCTCTTATAGTCTCATCCAGATATGAGATGGGCACTTGTGTGGGATGGGTTCTCTGGCAGCAAGCTCCCACCAGAACTGTGACCAGTCAGCAGCATTGTAAGTCAGGGTTGCTGCAGTGCCCCTTTGTGAGGTGGGTAAGAAGGAGATCTAGCTCTGGCCCACGTTCCATCCCTTGTAGAGCTCCTTCTCTGGGATAGTGTGTCTCAGGGTACATCTACACTGTGAAATAAAGTTGAAGTTGAGTGTCCACACCGGCTCACAAAGTTGACTTAGTGAGTCCCCACTAAATTGCCAGAGTTCAGCTGTTGCAGCAGTGCATTGTGGGAACCTATCCCTCAGTTCCCTCAGCCCTGTGGGATTCTGGATTTTTTTGCTGGTGTGTTATGGGAAAAAATGCGCTGCAAGTGGGTGTGTGATGTCATCTTTTGCCCTCATTCCCCTCCTGTTGAAAACAAATAGCCATTTTCCAGAAGTCTCTTTCCCTGATGAGAGAAATTATTCAAGTAGTCCACATTATAGACTTTGTTACCAAATATGTTCTGTGTTTCATTCGGTCCCTTTTTAAAGAACAGTGACTTTAAAAAATAACTTCACCAAATATATTCTGAGAGCACCTAGCTGACAGCAGCATGTCAACAGGTTGCTCAACTAGTTTTCTCCCAGGACTAAACAGAAGAGAAGGAAATAATCCCAGAAGGTATTGGTGTCTAGTGGCTGTTCTAAGGAGCCATTACCCTGTCAGAAGTAGTAGTGGATTGAGAAGAGAAGGAAAAGTTAAGGAAGCATTAGAAGATTGAAAAGTTGAGGAAAGAATGAAGGGATTCCCTTGCCTCTTCTAGTAAAGATAGAGAGTCCATAAGCGCCATTCCTTCATAGGAAATCTTCCCCCAAGCCACATGATTTGGGAAGGGAGAATACTGGAGCCTTGGGCATATGTTGTCATGGGGGAACAGCCCCGCAGCATGTGGCACCTTTGGGGTCCAGCCCCCTATAATTTCTGTGTCAGGGCCAGCCCCCCAGTCCATGCTGCCAAGGGGGGATCCATCCCCGGAGACTGTTGAGTAACCTGTTGACATGGTTCAATCAGTTGTGTGCCTGGGAGGGGGACCCTGTAATATTTCTGTGTCAGGGGGCCAGCCCCCTGGTGTGTGGTGCCTGCGGAAGGCAGCCCCCTAAAATGTGTTCAATCCTGTCTACACTGATCTTCCTTTCTATTTCCTTATCTCCAGATACCATTGTTTTCATTTTATTGATGATCATAACCAATCAATATCACTTCCCTTCCTCGTTTAGCACCCGAATCATTCTTGCTAGCTTCTCTTCATCTTCCTCAATGATAACTATATCATCCACAAAACATAAGTTGTTAATTCTCATACTATGCACCAATAACCCTTCTTCACCCAGGCTTGGGATTGTCATGGAACCACCCCCTCCATGGCAGAGTTGTGAGAAGCTTGAATCTTGCAAATTCCAACTTGTAACCAAAGGTGGTGAGAAGGCAAAAGCATTCAGAGAAGAAGTGGTTACTTTCCTCACAATAACTACAGTTCTTCAAGACTGTTGTCCATACGTATTCTATGATCTGCCCTTTCTGCTACGGTGGGGTCTTTAAACATCTGCATATTTTAATAGTGAAGGATTTGTCAGACAGTTAGGGTCATGTTGCACTTTATATTTCTAGTTGGCAAACATGATGACACAGGATACAATGCAGTACCAATGGATATTGCTGTCAAAGAGAGTCCGAACTTGAGTACATAGGACACATGCACACCAACAGTGGAATATACATGGAGAAAAATGAGCCAATCTTATCTCAGCTAACAAGATAATACAGTGAAAGTAAATTGTGTTTATACAATTCCTTCACGTCGCAGCCGTAATCCCAAGAACCTCTCCCATTTTTCCTATTTTAAAAGCAATTTACATCCAGGTTCTGTATTATGATTAATTTAGCTGAACAGGGGAAAATCTCCCTTTGTCAACACTAAACAGCCAGAAGTGCTACTTTTATATGATAGCACACATAGGTTGTATCTACACTAGCACTACACTTTTGAAAGAGGAATGCAAATGACATACAAATTTACATATCTGGCAACATAATTGCATATTTTCCTTTTGAAAGAGCTTCTTTAAAAGAAAAAAAGCAGTGTAGACGCAGCTCTTTTGAAAGTAAACCCGATCTTCGAAAGAACCCTTCCTCCTGAAACAAAATAGGAAGAAGGGTTCACTTTCAAAAAAGCCATCTCTACACTGCTTTTTTCTTTCAAAAGAATAATATGCAAATAAGGTGTCCTATGTGTAAATTTGCATCTCATTTGCATTTTGTTTTCCTCATTTGCATGCCTCTTTCGAAAGTGCAGTGCTAGTGTAGACACAGCCACAGTGAAAATGAAACAAATATGGTTCCTCCAATTGAAGTTTTTATACATGTTCTGTTTAATCAAAGATTAGTCTGCTTTATAAATAGCATTACATTGGGAAAACAAATACATCAACATTGTTTATGTGCTGGCATACATACCTTTAATATTTTCCTCAATGTCTTAATTTAACATGGATAAGAGTTGTTCACGACACAGTATTTTATATTTCAAAATAGTCCTGACTAGAACGGATATGGGTTCCTGTAGATGTTTCTGTAGCCTTTCCCCGCCCTCCCCGGTAGGGTTGTTAACCCTAAATCAACCCCTTTTACCTCAGGGAGAGGTAATCCAAATTTGTCTGGGTCTCTACCCTGTGACCTGTCCAGTTTGGGTGACCCTTCCAGAAGCTGTAGCTCCTGCTGGCATAGCTCTCTGGGTCATTGAGACACACGAGCCACCTCACCACGACAAGGGATGGACGATGGGGTTCTGGTACATTATAGATAATAACACCGTAAAATTATGCAACATACAGCATAATGTGAACAATATATGGTCCTATCAGGCACTAGTATGACCTGTAATGCAATGTGTCAGGATCCTACGAAACTTGTCTCACTTCCAGTGGCATTTATAGCTACTTGTAAATTGTAACTCAATTTTTATTTAGATGTACTTTTCTACAGTCATGTGAAAATGTTTAAGATAGCTCCTGCAATCATTACTCACATAATTAACCATAAGTCATGCACCTACATAGCGTTCTTTATATCTGTGAGATACACATGGATTAATAAATGTTCCAAGGCGTTGCCCCTTTATAATGAGCCAATGTAAGTCTTAATTAGAATGACTAGTGATTACAACTAGTGAGACACTGCAATAATCTATTAATATTTCTTAAAATTTCTTCAGCGGGGTTAGTTACCATAATAAATGTCTGAAAGCAGTCTGAACCAATTCAGCAAGTGTCAAACTTTAATGAGAGATTCTTTCAGAAAAACACACACCATAAAATTTTCTATATCATACCTCTGTTTCAACAGGTGCATAGAGGTAATTGAAGAAAATAGGGCTCCTTTTGTGCATTTTTTCAATACACTCCCAAATACAGATTCCCTTTTTGGCATGCCTGTCTCCTTTATCTTCAAACAATGTGCCTATGGGTGTGGGGGAAAAAAGGTAAAAGATTTAGAAAGAAATGTGACAAGTGGTAAAGCATAATCAGGACAATTTTTGTTTTATGACATTTATGAAGAAATTAAAACATTGCAAAAATGCTCAGTACTAAAGAGGTCTTGACTGATGAAAATAACAGTAAACCATTCTATGTCATAAAATGTAATTGCCATCCTTCCTCCCTGAACGCCAACTTACTATCAAAATAACATTCTGGAGTGTGACTTTTGAATTCTTATTCTGAAGTTTACTAACATACTTGAGATATTGTTAATGAGACTGTTTATTATGAACTTACTTTTGTTTTTGCACTTTGGTTGCAAATTAGTTCATTATATATACACATTAAAATTTTGGTAATTATGCAGTAATGTGTGATAAATTATTGTGCTACTGTGAAGTCTCATTGCCTGACATGGACTGGGAAGCATAAGGCTGAAGGCAGACACTTGGGGTGAAATCCAGGCTCCCCTGAAGTCAATGATGGTTTTGACATTGACTTCACTGAAGTCACTATTTCCTTCTTGGTTTGTTGATACTTCAAAGCATAACCACACTTTTGTGAGTCTCATAATTAAGATAAAATTACACTAATGAAAAACTTATCAATATTTTGTGCAGAAAGAGAATAGCTGTTAACTGCTTGTATTATTTTCTTTGACATTCTGGATTTTACAGACTACATTTAGTAGGCTGTTTGTCATGTAAAATCAGATTTCTCTGTGAAAACTGTTAATTTCAGAGATTTCACTGCCATTTTGCTTCTTGCATCTGTTTAGAGAAAAGCCTGAGAAATGTGGATATGACTGACTGATCAATCTAACAGGAGCAGGTCTGAGAATGCAGGAGGCAAGTGTGGCCTTAGATGAAGTCAGCTAGCCTATAGAGATAGAGGAAGAAACTAAAAGATGACACAGGAATTAATGAGAAAGGGGAGAAGGACTGTTTTCTATGAAAATGCCATTCACTCTCATGAATCGCAGGATTAATTTTCTGTAATTAAAAAAAAAAAAGAAAACGAAGTCTTGTAGGGTACGTCTACAGAGCAGCCTTATTTCAAAATAAGCTACTCAGGAACAGCTATTCCGGAATTGCTTATTTTAAAATAGTTCTGCTGCAGACAAATGAATTTCAAAATAGCACTTAGCTATTTCAAAATACAGCGTCTACTCACAAGAGAGCCTCTTTTGAAATAGAGCCATTGGCCACACTACAACTTAGTTCAAAACAGGTCTATTACCTGTTTTAAGAGCCCCTATTTCAAAATAGGTCCTATTCCTTGTAGAATGAGGTTTACCAATTTCGAAATAAGCCAACCACTGATTTGAAATTATTTCAAAATCGTGTTTGTGTTGTGTAGACACTATGACAGTTATTTCAAAATAACAGCCATTATTTGAAATAATTGTGCTGTGTAGACCTATCCTTATGCTAGGGCTACACTGGGGCCCTGGCTCAAAATAACTTACGAAATTTGTGGTGCACAAATTGCATGTTATTTTGAGCTCCCTTATTTCAAACCCAGTGCAGGCTACACTGCATCGTGGTTCAAAATAAGGGGCTATTTCGAACATCTTGTTAACCCTTGTACTTCGAGGGTTACTGGGAAAGCAATATCACACTTGAAATAGCCCCGCTATTTTGAGCATGGTGTTTGGCCGTGTAGTTTCTAGTTTGGGATACAAAAGTATCCTAAAATGCAAACCATAGGGTAGCCTTCAGCTTAGAGAGCAGGTAGATGGAAGGGAAAATTGTATTAAATGAGCGGTTTGCAAAGCGAAGCAAAGCTCTGACAGTTATGACCATTCTTTCCATTTTTCTTCCACTCACTTTTCAGTATGGGTCAGGAACTGCTCATCCACCAAATATAACTTCCACTGATGAGAGTTCACAGAATTAGTTCCAGTATGCTCCAAGTACTTACATAGCATATGCTAAGTTTTGTTATGTTCTTAGTTTACTGCAACGTAATCATTGATACAATGTCACTGTGCCATCTTACCATGTGAATTAAATATTAATTAAAGGCAGAAGTGTATAATAACAGAGAAATGAAAAAAAAGAATGGGCATCAACCACATTCATCTACACATACCATGTTCTAGTCTTTCATAGTCTGAATCCAGAAGAAATGTTTTAAAGCGATTTGAAATGTAGTGGAAAGCTAAGAACTTCAGGAAATACTGATTGAATTCAAACTCCGTAGGATACTGGTTGTGAATCTACAAAATATGTACAGAAGAGGAAAAATACATTGACTATAATAAAACAAGAACGTTTAAAGGACAGGAAGGAAAAATATAATGAGAATGTAATAATCATGTGAATGCTGATAACAAATATGTACTTAAGGCCGTTGTCTTACCCACACTCCTTACAGATCCATCTGTTCAGATTCTTTTTCTGGTATTTTCATTTAAGACATTTTGCAGCTGAATTAAACCATGGCATGGTCTGCTGCATCAAAATGCCAGAGTATAGATAGTGTGATCCTAATTTTTAATTTAAAAACACAGTAGTTTTTCTACATAAGCAGTATCGCTAGCGTTGGTTGCTTTAACAGATACCACTTTCACAAACTTTATTTTATATTAGGGTTTACAGTTTCCATTTTCCAAAGTGTTTGCAAAGTTTGGTGAATTTCTTCCAAATATCAAATTCGGTTAATCTGCAATGAGCATCTGGTAATTCATATCCAACTGCACTTATGGGTAAGCAAAGTTAATTTGGATGAATATGACATTGCTTAACAATAGTTCAGCAGACAGAAAGAAGAGCCTGTGTACTTGAAAGCTTGTCTCTTTACCTGTAGAAATAATTTAATAAACGATACTAATTTAAGAGACAAGTTGGATGAAGTAAGTACAGTAAATGGTCTTCAAACTATTTAAAGGCTGTGTCTACACTAGCTCCCAACTTCGAAGGGAGCATGGTAAGTAAGGTGTTGGGAGATTATTAATAAAGTGCTGCGGTGCATATGAAGCACTTCATTAAGCTAATTCTCCCGTGCGGCAACTTCTAAGTGTTAAACTTTGAAGTACTGGCTCACGTGTAGCTGCAGCTCTTCAGTGTTGCCACGAGGGAGAATTAACTTAATGAAGTGCTGCATATGCACCACAGCACTTCATTAATAATCTCCTGACACCCTACTTACCATACTCCCTTCCAAGTTGGGAACTAGTGCAGACATAGCCAGAGGCATTAAAGACAAGGGATTGTCAAAATATTTTTCATAATTTTGATAAAACCCCCTTTTTATCACCATGATCACTGTAAATCTTGAACTAGATAGTTTCTTTAATTATATTTTCCTCTCTGTCACATACGATCTGTTATTTAGTGTTCCCTACGTCCCGGTCTATACTGTAGTGGTTATTTCAAAATGACTGGGAGTTACTTTGAAATAATGTAGTCCTGGTTTTGAGAGGAATAAATTCCTTTTTCTAAATAGTGCGAGTGTGCATGGGCAGGGGCTGTTACTTAGAAGTAACTGGCCTGCAGGGACCTGGCACAGCTACAGACCTGATCACTCTAGGCATATCTGCAGCCAACTCTACCGCCCTTCTCCCTGCCCAGAGCCTTAAAGGAGCCAGCCACAGGCAGACGGGCTGGCTGCACTTGGCCCGTCCTGTAGTCAGAGGGAGCCATGAGCAAGGCCAGAGCTCCCGGTGAGCCCCTAATGGTTGGCAGCACCACTGGAGCTGTTCCCATGACATATATTTCCCCTGGATGCAGGCAAAAGCCATCCTGGACCAATGAGGAGATCATGGACTTCAAAGGGCTTGTGGGTGGCAGGTGCTCTCTAGGATCGCCACACCTGGCAGCCAAATGCTAAGGTATATGTCTGATGGCCTTGTAGAGAAGGCACCCACCTGAACCCTGGAGCAGTGCTGGCTCAAAATCAAGGAGCTGTGGCAGGGCTGTCACCAGTCCTGGAGGAGTCCAGTCACTCTGGTGCGGCACCCCACAGATGCTATCTGAGGGGGTGTCCACAGCTCCCCCTGCAGTTGCAGAGTCCATCCAGGACATGCCCAACATCATCCTAAAGGATGATGACAGGGAGGGGGAGGAGCAGGAGGAATCCAACTACTTCATCATACCTGCCAGCCACTTCATCATACCTGCCAGCCAGGAGGTCCTATTGACTCTGGAGTTGGTCCTCCATCCCTCAGGATCTCCCCTAGGATCCTTGGAAGGGCACTTCAGGTGAGTTGGAAACCTTCCCCCAATGCCTAGGGGGCAGATGCTGGTGTGTGTGTGTGTGTGTTCTGTTTCAGTGTCCTGTCTCTACCAGTGCCAGGTGCTTAAGAGGAAGGTGCTCTTTAGCCAACAGATGGTAGTTAATCTGCCCTCCCCCCCGTCTCATTCTGATCATTAATATTTAGAGATTGGCTTAATCCATCAAGTATGAGCTTTAGTACCCTTTCCAAAATTTGTTAGTATTATTTATAGCAACTCTGGATATAGTAGTACGCATCCTTCAGTCTGCATAGACTATGGATCGCGTCCTTTATAGTTTCAATTGAGGACTTCATTTACAGCGTCTACTGTGACTATGAAGGCCCACACGAGAGTGACACTTCTTGCTGTATCTCTTGCAGATGTGGTGGGTGTCTGGCAAGTCCTTAGTGTGCTTTCTGTGCGTTTGCTTCTCCTCTGCTGCCTGATCCTCATCTCGCCCTTTTGAAGGCCCTTGTGTAACCCCTGCCTCCATCTGCTGTGGTCGTCTGCTAGTTCTTCCCAACTGTCCAGCTTGATGTCTACCTCTCTGAGGTCTCTCTTGCAGACATCTTTGTAGCGCAACTGGGGGCGTCCGGGAGGTCTTTTGCCAGAGGCTAGCTCACCATACAGGATGTCTTTTGGAATCCTTCCATCATTCATCCTGTGGACGTGGCCAAGCCAGCGGAGCCGACGCTGCCTGAGGAGGGTGTACGTGGTTGGGATTCCAGCTTGCTCGAGGACGGCGGTGTTGGTCACTCTGTCCTTCCATGATATTCCAAGGATGCGCCTGAGGGAGCGCAAGTGGAAGACGTTCAGCCTCATTTCCTGGCAGGCATACAGGGTCCAAGTCTCGCTACCATAAAGGAGGGTGCTGAGGATGTAGGCTCTGTAGACTTGCATTTTGGTGTGAGTGTACAGCTTGTTGTTATTCCACACTCTCTTGCTGAGTCTGGACAGAGTTGTGGCCACTTTTCCAATCCTCCTATTTAGCTCAGTGTCCAATGACAGGGTGTCAGTGATGGTGGACCCGAGGTACACGAACTCGTGGACGACCTCTAATGTATAGTTGTCAATGCCGATTGATGGGGATTCAGCAATATCCTGACCAAGTACGTTTGTCTTTTTTAGGCTGATGGTAAGCCCAAAGTCCTTGCATGCTTTGGAGAACCGATCCAGCAGTTTTTGAAGCTGGTCTTCTGTGTGAGACACTACAGCAGCATCGTCTGCGAGCAGCACGTCTCTGATGAGGACTTCCCGCACCTTAGACTTAGCTTTCAGCCTTGCAAGGTTAAACAGTTTCCCATCAGATCTTGTGTGCAGCAAGATGCCCTCTGTTGAAGATCCAAAGGCATGCTTCAGGAGGAGTGCAAAGAAGATCCCGAACAATGTCGGAGCAAGCACACATTTTTCTTTGACGCCGCTCCTGATTCTGAAAGCATCCGATAATGCACTGTCATATTGGATGGTTCCTCTCATGTCTTCGTGGAATGACTGGATCATCTTGAGTAACCGTGGAGGACAGCCTATCTTGTGGAGCAGTTTGAACAGTCCATCCCTGCTGACCAAGTCAAAGGCCTTGGTCAGGTCGATGAAGGCTAGGTAGAGTGGCTTCCTCTGCTTCCTGCACTTCTCCTGTAGCTGCCTTAGAGAGAAGACCATGTCAACAGTAGACCTCTCTGTGCGGAATCCGCACTGCGATTCAGGGTACACCCTCTCAGCAATCTTCTGGAGTCTGCCAAGGATGACGCGAGCGAACAGTTTACCAGTGACGGTTAGGAGGGAGATTCCATGGTAGTTGTTGCAGTTGCTTCTGTCTCCTTTGTTCTTATACAACGTTACAATGTTAGCGTTGCGCATATCCTGTGGAACCTCACCCTCTTTCCAGCACAGGCACAGTAGCTCATGTAGGGGTTCCAGGAGTGTGTCTGGGGCACACATGATTACCTCTGGTGGTATACCATCCTGGCCAGGGGCCTTTCCTGCTGCAATGCTGTCGATGGCACCCACGATGTAAATAAAGTATTTCACATATGTAACTGTTTGCAGGATTGGCCCTAAAACTGATGAAAAATTTTATTTAAATTCTGGATCATTTGTTCACTATAAAGTTGAACTATATTTATCAAAATATTAAACAGATATAACTGAAGTTTAAATAAAGGGAATTTCCTGTAATGACATCACTTTAACCCACTGCATGTTTTTAGAAGTAAAACTATTTGCCAGATGTTGCTATTGGGAACCAATGATTTAATATTAATTCAGCTGACACCTGGAGATACTGGAATAAACAACAACTTTTTCCAAAGATGATGCAGTTCTAATTTAGGAGTCACTGTTTCATATGTTTGTCAAAAAACAAAAGGGGGGGCACGATGCCAAAAAGTCTGGGAACCACTGATCTAGGATAACAAACTAACATAGGGACAAACTCATAGAAACACGATAGTACAAATATCTAGGATCAGATTCTTCACGCCAAATTTCTGTGTGAGCACGTGTATTCATTTGGATAACCTGTAGAAATGAGACGTTTGAAATCTGTAACAGTATCGTTAGAATTTATTACATCAACAACACATTATCATGGGCTAAAAAACAACCTTTGGAAAGTTTTGTGAACTATTCTTAGATAATTTATTCATAGTTATGATACTCTACCAGGATGGGCAAAATGCAGCCCATGGGCCCGGCCTGACACAGTTCTCTCCTGCCTGCTGCCCCCGCACGCTGCTCATAGTGGCCAGCTGCTGTGGCCAGCCCGTCTCTCTCTGCATGAAGCGCATCTCACGGGATGGCGGTGAGCTCCATGCACAGCCCCCACCACCCACCAGCACAATCCTTGCAGCTCCCACTGGGTGCAAACTGGACAATGGGTGCTGCCTGGGCTGTGCTTGTGGACATGAGCAACTGATGGAATCCCACCCTCCCCCCACCCCACCCATGGAGCGCTGTGCAGAGATGCACATGGCCCCAGCAGCCAGCTGCTTTGAGTAGTATGTGGAGCATGGCAGGCAGGGAGCCTGCCAGAGGGTCCTGCTGGGCTGATGGCTAAGAGTCACCCAGATGTGCACTTCCCAGCTAAAGCCTGCAACTGGCACCCTACTTCTCTCCTATTCCAACTCTCAGCTGAAGATCACAGCCTCCTTCTGCCTAGGTCACAACCCAAACCCTCTATAGCCTCTCTCTTGAGCTCTTTTCTGCACCCAACCTCCAGCTCAGACACCAAACCCCCTGTGTAGAAAAGTGTAACCCTTGACAACTTATCAAAATTTTGGAGTGGCCCCGCCACCAAAAATTATTACCCACCCCAGTACCAGATCATATACTTAGCCTACAATGGTTTGCAATTCAGAGTTTACCATGTATATAATACACAAGGCCCAGATTAAAAACTAACGTAAAAGACAAGAAATATAGCCTACTGTTAAAGTATGTGTATTCAAATTATTGATAATGTGTATCACTTACTAAACAAAAATAGGTAAGAAAGAAACATACCATACTACATACGGGAAGCTGCTACTGAATCTTAGAGATACCCTCAAATTAAAGAGTTCTTTTTTCCCTCTAAAGAGACTCACTAGCCTAAGCAAAAACAATCAGAATTAACTTTCATTTTTTAAAGGACATTATATAAATATGATTTTGGGCAACTCAATATCTTATCCTAGAAAAAATACATACCTTATTTCACAAAGAAACGTACTTTGGAGTGTAATACAAACACTTGAATTGGCCAAAATATATTGGAGAAAAGGTGTGCAAGGTAATATCTTTTATTTAAACAACTTCTTTGGTGAGAGATATGAACTTTAGAGCTGAAGAAAAGCTCAGAGTGAGCTTGAAATTTGTCTCTCTCACCAACGGAAGCTGAAGATACTATTCCCCCACCTTGTCTCTTAATATTGTCGGATCAACACTGCTACCAAAACACTGCATTCAAAAAACATGGGCAGAATACAAAACTTTATCAATGATTACCTGAAAATTCCTCCCCCTACCCCCCCCCCCTTTTTTTTTTTTTTTTTTTTGAGTAATATGATCCACACATCTGTTACGATGGGTAATTCATCCTGCTTGCAGCTTAGGGGCAGAAGCAGACCTGTCAGCCACTGGCAGCAGGGGAACATGAAGTTCCCCTCCAGTTGAGATAACTTCCCAGGCCAGGATAATTCAAACCAATTTCATAAATTACAGATGGCGTTACATATACGCTGAGGAAAAACGACAATTTATCTTTCTGCAGAGCATAATCAAGTTCACCTAATGATTACAAAGTTAAATACTTGGATATCAATTGCATATCTGGATGATCTTTTTTCCCTAAAGGATAGAATGGATCTGTGGACTAAACAAAAGGAAATTTTCAGGTAAACGTGGATAAATATTCCTATTCTTCATAGTAAGGTCCACAAATCTCTTACATTGAGATTTTCATAGCACTCTCTCTCCAAGAGGGGAAGCAGGAACATCCTTTAAATATGGACATTCAAAAACAAGGTAGATAATCAACTATGTATTTGATAGAATTCCTTTGTTTAGTAACGTCTCTGAAATGATGAGAGCTAGGACTACCAAATTTGATATACAGATTCCTCTTATCATAACTTAAAGCAAGGTAAGGATTTGGTTGTGCCAGGAAAATGGGATGTGCCTGAAATTGAATTGCTTCTCATAAAACCATACGGAAAACAGACAAATCACCAGCTAAGTGACAGGGACTTGCTGGGGGCATGTGGTCCCCTGTCCAGGACTGCCCCAGCCATGAACCTCCCAACCCCGCTTCCAGGCATCCTTTAAAGAGGATGGGTGGGAGCTTTGCTGACTGTTCCCCTTCATCAGGGAGAAATGGGAAATGCACAGTTTGCTGCATTCCTCACTTTGGTGGTGGTGGGGGGCACAGAGGATAAATTAATCTGGCTGCCCTGGCTGGGGGACATGCACCACTCACCCAGCTGTGCCCACTGGAGCACAGCCATGGAGAGGTGCTTCACACCTGGAGGAACTGCCAGTTGGAATGGAAGGTCCTGCCTCTATTCTGAGACAGTACATCTAGAAATGGTTGTAAGAGTTTGTATAGGCAAGAGGCAATCTGCAGGTCACTGATGAACCACAACGGCCTTGGTCATCAATAAACTGTCAGAATTACAGTTGCTTTATCCTACTTGATTTTGCTGAGAACACAAAATAGTAGAAGGCTGGGAGGAAAGGCATAAATCAATGATCCAACCGTAAAAACAAAAAAGCAGTCCAGTAGTACTTTAAAGACTAACAAAATAATTTATTAGGTGAGCTTTCGGGGGACAGACCCACTTCTTCAGATCATAGCCATGATCCAACCATAGTACCAGGAAAACATCCCCTCTTGAATTGTGGCCCTTGATGACTCAAGAGTATTGTGTTGGACACTTCTTGTTTCCTTGGGTTGCAAAAATATCCCAGGATGTGAATCCTCACTGTTGTAAAATATATTGCACCAGCAAAGAATGGACTCCCAGTTGTGATCCTTGTAAATATGCTTCTAAGGCTGTCCTCCATATTACTCCTAAAAAGTGTACTGGGAAAAGGATAATTTGATGCTGAATGCACCAGTTTCAGAACTTGATTGGTTCCCTGCAGAATGGCCTGAACTTTGTTTCCCCTTGTGTGTTGAATAGTGACAGAGAAATAGCCATGTTAGTCTGTATTCTATCAAAACAAAAAAGCAGTCAAGTAGCACTTTAAAGACTAACAAAATAATTTATTAGGTGATGAGCTTTCATGGGACAGACCCACTTCTTCAGATAATAGCCATACCAGAACAGACTCAATATATGAAGCACAGAGGTCCAAAAATTGTCATCAGGGTTGACAAATCAGAAACATTTATTTATTGCAGTGCCTCATTACCTTATTCCCAAGTGTATCATTAGCATCCCCCTTTTGAAAGGGGTGTGCTAGTGTAGCCTCAGCCTAAGTACATTTTCTAATCCTTCAATCATTTTCCTGGATCTTCTCTGAACAATCTGCAAGCTATCAATATCCCTCTTTAATTGTGGACACCAGAACTGGACACAGTAGTGGTGGCACCATTGCCAAATACTGAGGCAAAATAACCTGTCAGCTACTCAAAATTCCCATTAGTGCATCCAAGTATTGCATTAGCCCTTTTGGCTACAGCACTGCATTGGGAGCTTGTGTTCAGCTGATTATCTAGGATAAAGTTGTCTATGCTATAAATATGAACTAAATTCTTGGTCCTACAAGTTTACATTTACAAAGTAAAACAAAGTTTTCTTATGTCCAACTTACTCAGCAACCCAGATAATTCTGTACCAGTGACCTAGTTTCTTTACTTTTTTATCATTCCTCCAATTTTTTGTCACCTAAAAGTGATGACTTTCTGTTTTCCTATAGGTCATTGATTAAAAGGTGACACAGAAGAGGGCTAAAAGGACTAATCTCTCCCAGCCCACACTAGAAGCATGCCCATTCAGTGATGATTCCCTAATTTACATTTACATTTGAAGATATACTGGTTAGCCAGTTTTTATTCCATTTAATTTGTACTATGTTAAATTTACATCTTTCTAGTTTTTTAATCAAAATGTCATGCAAATGTTTTAAGGAAGTTTAAATACATTATATCAATGCTATTTCCTTTATCAACCAAACCTGTAATTTCATTAAAAAAATGTTAGTTTGACGGGATTTATTTTCTGAAAAATTCAGTCAGTTGAATCCTGTATCAGTTGCTTCTATTCCTGTTTGGGACATGATCTTTGTTGAAATCAGTGCCCGGAATCCTCACAGTGTGGGGCCCAAAAGTACAGATCACAGGAGTCCATTATGGCCAGTGGGCAGGATTACAATTACAGGGAGGTAAAAAGAGTGGAACTGTGAAAGAGAAGTCCCTATTTCTTTTTCATTATCTATTAGGAGCTCTGCAATGATGGCACCAACACATTTTTTCTAAACACTGAATTGGCATAGATTTGTTATGCTTACCTGATGCACACAGTCCAGGAACTGTAAGAAAATGGGAGCAAATCCACTGCCCTGACAATTGAGAGTCACATTACTACGTTGATTGAACTTATGACCAAAAGAGAGCCATTCTTTTTCCACTAACATTTGGAAGCCTTCCAGCGTCCTGTAAAATGGATCACTGAGTAATTGCACCAGAGACACCACCTAAATCACAAAACAGAGTGCACTGGCATTAATATCAGATACCACATACTTAAACTACAGTTCTGTTAAACAAACTGAATTGTTCTAAGCCCATTTATACGAAACACTGCAAGAAATCAAAAGCATTAAAATAATGAATAATTGGGGAGAGGTACCAGATAAGTGATTTACAATGTCAGAAATAATCTAGAAATCTGGATAAGAGTAAGCTTCATTAACAGAGCTTCAACTGAGGTTTCACTCAATTGGGGTTGCAGGGAGCAAATATGAGCAACTGCAAAATTCTGAAGTCATTACAATCTTTGTCAGTGTTTATTAAATTTTGATTAAAACATTTTTTTCATCAGACAAGAATGACAAGTATTTAGAAAAGGGGTGCTGGCCATTTCAGAAAAGGAGCTGGAAGATGGTGGGCTATATGTCTAGAATAATGCCTCGTAGTCCTCCTTTTATTAGGTAGCAGTTGGTGAGGCTCTAAAAAGGGCATATTGGGCGGAAATGGGTCTCTTCCTGCTCTCTCTCTCTAGGTATGCGCCTGCATGTCTCCCTTGTAATTCAAAAATGGTTAAGTGGACAGTGTTAAGCTTCATTTGTGCTTTTGTTTGTACAGAGCTATGAGTTATGTATCAGCTTCTCCAACAATTTTGTGGGATTATTGATTTGCTGGATTATGAAGCATTTATAAAGGCACAATCTACTCACTGAATGAACTCAGCTTTTGCTTTTCATTTAATGCATTGTTTGTTTCACAAGATCTTTACTTGGTAATTTGTCATTGTCGATGTTACAGAGTCAGAACTGTGTAGGTGTGTATGGTCAAGAGTTTCCCAAACACACAGTGTTAGAGATAAGGGTGTAATGCTCATCTTCTCTGCTAACATGTATTTCAACCATTAAGATAAGCAAGTCCTTGTGGAAGAAAGTAAGCCATTCTTCACGCATTAGCCTGCACAGGGCTGTGGACCTCGGTTAGGCCTTTGAACTGTTCAGGGCTTTCAAAACCTGGGGTGGAAATATACTGTTTTGAGTAGTGTTTTGGATTGGAAAATCCAAGTGGATGAAAACTTGTGACAGACCTAGGTAGCCTTGGCCTTTTTCCTGCTACCAGAAAGGGTTGTGTTTAGGAGTGTGTTGTTTAAAGTTATAATAAAATTATAGCTACCTGGCCAAAATCTATTGCTTGGTATTTACTAGCCCCTGCCATTCACAAATTTCTAATAGTAGCTTACCTGTGCAGTAATGTCCCAACCATCTTCCAAACAAACCATAACTGAAGAACCATTTTCAAGGAGCTCTGATATGACCACACCTAACTGGACTATTCTGTGAAGCTACATAATATAAAAAAGTAACATATTACAGTGCAGAATTCATATGTTAATATTGCTGAATGTTTACTGAATCATATACCATTCATGATTTAAATTATAAATACTAAATATGTATTATATATTTATAAATATTTAACATGTCCACTGTTCAAACTCTTTATGCATTTAGAAAGTAAGTTTCTGTCTTATGAAAATTGATCAAATATTTTCTCTCTCATTTAGTGTTGGCCAGGCTGGCTAGAAGGCAAGAAATTACATCTTCAGGTATTCATTACAGAACTAGTCCTAGACCTTAACGCAGTTGTAACTTTCCCCTTATGAACAGTCTTACTAATTTCAGTGTGACTTCTTATGGTTATAAATACAGGTGTGCGGAAAATTGAGATTGGGTTCTCTGTGACACCCTTGACTCTACAGTGGCAAGTGTAAGAACCCACTTCTAACCCTAGTGAGTATGAATACTCTAAAGGCCAGTTGGAAGAGTGACTGGGGGTTGGTACCAAGATCTGCACCAAGACAACCAAACTGATAGAAGCATTTGCATCTTCCTAGCCACTGATATCAAGTGTTGTTGAATGCATATTGGAAGGCTAGATTACAGACAAGATGGTATCTCCCCTTAGAGTAAATGGTGAATCCAGAAGGGAAAAGCAGCAGTGCAGGCCTCTCGCATTGTTGATACTAAGGGCAGGTCTACACTAGAAGCCCTAAGATGGGGCAGATGTATTGCTGTCGTGCATCTGGTGAGACGCTCTATGTCACTGGAAGAGAATTGTCCTGTCAGTATAATTGCTCCACTTCTGCAAATAAGGAAGCTATGTGGTGGGACAGTGTCTCATGCTGACATAGCTCTAATGTGGACCATGCTTAGGAGCCATTACTTGTATCACTCAATGACATGGCTTTAAGTTACATTGACCCAAGGGGTAGTGTAAACCTGCCCGAAGAGAGGAGGTTGCATGCCACTCAGAAGCGGTGCTGGATACTTCACAGTCCCAGAAGTAACAGCCTCTTTCAGTGGTCCCATGGTAGGTACTGGAGCCATGAACTCCAGTCTGTGACAATTACTATGTCATGAGATGGTCCCTGGCTGAGGTTAGCCAGACAGCTCAATGTACATTCGGTACAAAAGTATTTTATTCCTAACAATGAGAAGTCTGGTATTGAGAATTCAGAGGTAGCTGAAACAGTCTTTTGAGGCTTCTGAGTTTGGGGTGAGGAGCTTGGGAGGCAAGTCCCTGAGCACTAGTGGTTCCTTAGACATGGCTCTGGTGAAAATCTACTGTTTTTGTCAGATGGCAAGACAGGAGAGAGCACTTGCTCAAGGAGTGCTGGATGAACTTCCCTGCACAGACCAAATGAGATCTGATGCCAGGCAAAGCGGATTCCATGCAGTAGTGTTGAAGGTGCATTGTCCTCTTTGCTTTTTTTGTTTTTGATTTAAATCAGTGGTAGACCAGACACTGGTCCCTTATGCGGCCCTCAGCTAAGCACCTCAGTGAGTAATAATTCCAGCCCATCTCCCTGAAGCTTGTGATAGATATAATTGAACATTCCATCAAACAAGTAGACAACTAGCCTGAAAGCACACATTATCTTTCAACTTAAAGGAGTCATATGGAAGGTTGAATATGCTAATCATAGAACAACATTGTTACTTTAAATTTCTTAATTTGAGTCTTATGTGCCTTCATGCTACCTTAATAAAACACTGCAGTACATTTCATTTTTTTTCTTATTTATGCACCTCCATTTAAAGAAGCATTCAACTTTCTAAAATATTATTACAGACACACTGTGCAATTTATTTCTGTATTCTTCAGCAGAGAAAAATTCTGTATACTAAAAACAAATCTATAGGATGAAGATCTGAGTTTTTTCATAAGCGTGGTCTAAAAATGGCAAATTAAATATAAAGTCACCTTGTCTTTCCAGTTTGTCTTTATAACCAGATTGTATAAGATTTTGGTTTAGCACCTTAAGAACGTCTTGGGCTGTTGCTACACATGCCACCTCCTGTTGGAGGTGGCATGGTAATGAGGCAATTCAAAGCAGGGTAATGAGGCACTAATGTGCATATTCAGCACCTCATTAGCATAATGGTGGCTGCATGAATTTCGAAGTGCAGACTTTGAATTGCAGATTGACAGTGTAAATGCGGGCAGCTTCAAAATGTGTACCCCACTTCCACATTCCCTTACTCCCACAGAACTAGCCTTAGTATTGAATTAGGGCTAATATGTGACATATGATCTAATCCTAAACTAGGGAACTGAATTGTTGCTGTGCCCTTGGAGCACTACTGAAGGGATATAATCTCCCTCATTATCACCCTACTTCTTAGTGGAGGAAATGTGCCCTAACAAGTGTAGTCCCAAATCTATTCTACATCCCTACCCCAACATGCTGACTAACTATACTACTGAGCATGATGGCAGGATAGAGGGGGCAGAGCTTCCCTCCCTATGCCCTGCCCCACATTCGCAGCTTTCCGAGCAAGGGGTTGGACACAGCAGGTCTATGAAGCCTAAAGTCCCCCATGCTCTGGAAGTGCGAGTACAGTGCAAAAGAAAACAAACAAACAAAAGTGAAGTAAGGAGGCACAAGGCATCCCTTATGGTCCTTAGTGTGTGATTTCCAGAGTTACTGCTTATTCACTGTCTGTTTAATGTAAATGTTCTCCTTGGCTATGTCTACACTAGCCCCAAACTTCAAAATGGCCATGTAAATGGCCATTTTGAAGTTTACTAATGAAGCGCTGAAATACATATTCAGCGCCTCATTAGCATGCGGGCGGCCGTGGCGCTTTGAAATTGACGTGGCTCACCGCCACGCGGCTCGTCCCGACGGGGCTCCTTTTCAAAAGGACCCCGCCTCCTTCGAAGTCCCCTTATTCCTATGAGCATTCCTATGGCCATGTCGAAGTTTGGGGCTAGTGTAGACACGGCCCTTGAGTAGCTAGCATAACAAAATGGATATATCCTGTTTTATTATATTCCAAGGAGTATTTTTTCAGCAACACCTTCTCAACATAACATCCAGTTGTCCAAATGTTCACACTTATAATGTACAAAGAGTTCAATTTTCTACATCCCCACTCACTTGAATCCTACAAAACACAATCCTAACTTTTTTTATTTGGTTAATCTCTATTGAACATATGTGGAAGGAGGAAAGAAAGGGGAAAAATGGTAGAGAGTTTCTCAAAATGTCAATTGCAATGAAATACTTTTGAGAGTTTCTTCATGTTTGACCCTTAATAGCTCACAGACAGTTTATTTATTAAATAAAAGTATATACAGAAATGCAGAGTTAGCACACAGCTGAGTATGAGTTGTAAAATAAAATTGCCAATATATCATTCACTTTGAATAGTTACTTAATTGTTCTACTTTTATATTTTATCTGCCTTTAATAGAAAATGGAATAACTGAAGCGTGTACAATCAAGGCCATAAGAATCAAAAAAGGTAGTAAAACAATCTAATCTGTATTCTTGGCATTTGTTGCACACTATAGGAGAAAATGAATTACACTGCCTAGTTGTCAATTACAAGGAACAAACAACGGATGCTTCTCTGTCAACAGAGATCACAATGTATTCTTGGAAAATGGTATTGCATATATATTGTTCGAAGCACCTGCCATATGAATTACCTGTGGGAACCACTCTGATTCACCAAGTGCCTTAAGGAATGTTACTTCAGAATCTGTAGGAATAGTACTGGGAACACAAGCCCTCATCAGCTTTTTAAAACTTGTTTTCACCTGTCGTATGTCACTGAACTCAACAGCAACAAATTCACAATTCAAAGCAAAATCAGGTTTGAAGCTCTGTGGATGAATAAGACAATGACACATTAATCATTGGAAAAGGATATTCTTCATCCAAAGTATCTATGTGAGAAGAGATGTTTTCAAAGATATTAGGGTAAGAATTTCCAAACAAATTTTACATTTCATTTTGCATAATAATCTACTTAGTACACAATGATTCGTACCACACCCTTGTAAAACATAACAAAATATACTCCCCCATTCACCATCCAGAATAAAAAAGGATGTTACATATTTTTATTCTATTTGGTATTTAAATAAAATTGGCATTTAGCAGACCTTCCTAACTCTTTGGAAATTACATTAGAACTTCTGTGAAGTTACAATATCATTCAAAAATAAAATTATTTGATAAATATGGACTCAATAGCTTGATTATAAAGTCATTATTGCAGTCTGAATGGACAAACTCTTCTTACTTATGTGTAATTAGTACTTTGAATTGACTAAAATTACCAAAAATAAGGGAATTTATTGATAGATGCTCTAATAGATGTGATATGTCTAGGTATTCTAAATGAGAGCATGTAAGATTATTTACTGTGTTTTAATGAATAAAGAAGCTTGACTTTACCCTTAACTGAGATTTTTGTCCAAATATGTAGAGGGCAGCTTGGCGTTTCAGAAGCTGACTTTGCAAAAATGAACTGTTACTGTATGATGCTGTGTTATCTTTCCCCGCCAGTCTTGCACCCACATCAATAAATGGCGCTTGAGTGCTGATAAACCGATTGCTAGAACGAAGACTTGCCCATACACCTTTACAAAAAATAAAAATGTTATAGAACAATTTCTTAGTCACAGAAATGACATGATACAGAATAAATACATTGTAGCATGTATATATAAGCATATTTCTGAAACAAAGGTGTTTACACATGTCACTTAGATTATTTATAGATTGAAACGAGCATCATGCACTGAAGGAAATAATCCCAAACTGGAATAATTCGACAACTAAAATTCTCCAATTTAAACTATAGTACAGTAATAGAATGTGAGATACTGGTCAAAACTAGCTGAACATAGTGAACTCTTTCATATCCAGCATTCTATCATCTGGAACTCCCAAATAACTTAACAGTATAAGTTTACAGTGTACAATTCTACTGTTGTCAGTAAATTAAGTACTCTGCGTGTATTTTTGTTTCTTAATATCTAATCTTGTTTTAGTGTTATGCATTACTAGGTATACCTCTCTATTATCCAGAATATTTGAATACCCAGCAACTGCCAGGGCTGCCAAATATGAGAGTTTACTGTAACTGTTTTACCCATGGAAGCTTATGCCCTCAGAAATCCATTACTCTCTTGGTCTATGTCTAGATTGCAGGCTTCTGTCGGGAGCCCAGAGGTCTCCTAATAGATGTCTGGTGTTCCAGGAGCATTCTGCTGACATCCTGGTCATCCTTGATATGTTGACAGAGGGGGTTTTCCCGATATTTGGCCCCATGTAGATGGACCAATTCTGGGAAAGCTTCTCCCGACAAAACTGTTGGCAGAAGATATGCAAATACATTGCACAATATGCGTATCTTTTGCTGACAGAGCTCTTCAATTCAGACATATCCTCAGGTACTCCAGGACTCCTTGCTGGTTTTACAGATACATACTCACATGGACTTCCCTTTGAGACTGTATTAATAGTGTTTGCTATAAAATCAAAACATAATTCTGATAGGAGCAACAATTTGAAAATAATGAATATGTATTTAACTATATGTAAATAAAAATGTTAAGTGATCTTTTACATACAAATTGCACACATTTCTATAGCTTTCTTTGCTTCAGGCTTGTTGTTTTGGCAGCTTATCTACCCAGCTACCACAAAGTTTTTCCTCAACAACTGAATGTATCTCTTGCTTCATATAAAGTAAAAAAGCGCCCCATTATTTTTAGTGTAATTAAAATTAATATTAGTATAAGCAATCCAAATACTAAACTTCATGGTGTTATTCCATATTTGAATCTGAATAATATTAATTACAATATTTAAAGCCACAATAATGGATTATCTTATGAAATTTATTTTTTAAACATCATGTCTACATTGACTTAAAACACATCCCTTGTTTTGCGATATGCTTCACAATTAACATTTTGACACACATTAATATGGGTCTAGTGGTTAGAACAAATATGCTGGTGGTGCCTTATAGTTCCTGGTATCATATTTCAATTCTCCTCTCTTTTCACTGTAGGGCCTTCATGAGCCATTTTACCTCCATCTAAGATAAAGCAGCAACAAATATACTGCAGAGATGACTCTTACACTGGCAGAGAGATGACTAGGTAATCTAATTAATATATTCTTTTGCTAATTTATACAGTTCTATGCCTCAACCAAGCTAGACACCTGGGACAAGATTTAAAAAAATGTATTAGTTAATTTTTGCATGCCTCAATTTTTACATGCCCATCATGAGGCAACTTAGACTTTTAATTTTCAGAGGTAGGTAAATCAGCACTCTCAGAATAGCTAATCCCCTCAAATATCTCCCCATTAGACTCTGACAATGGGTCATATCCCCCTGTCTCATCTGACTTGCTTTTTCCTCTTTTGACACGTACTATTGATAATGGGCCATTTCCACCTTGCTGAATAGACCTTGTCAGCTCTGGCCCTCCCTTTTACTGGGACCCACTCTTTAAATACCCCTCTGAAACCTCCCCACAAGTCATGCATCAGAAGAAGTGGGTCTTTGCCCACGAAAGCTTATGCTCCAAAATATCTGTTAAGTCTATAAGGGGCCACCGGACTTCTTGTTGTTCTCAAAGCTACAGACTAACACAGCTACCTCTCTGATACTTGTCACGATGCAAGGCACTACATTTAGCCATAATGAATGGAAATCCATCAACCTCATGAAAAAACTTGCACAGATTTAGACAGACATCACCCTCCTCTCCAAATGCAAACACAAGGACATCATACCAAAAGGACTGAAGGTGAAAAACCCACTGAAATCAACAGATTTAGATATTGACATAGAAAGTACACTTATTAAGTTTGCAGATGACACCAAGCTGGGAGGGGTTGCAACTTCTGTAGAGGATAGGGTCATAATTCAAAAGGATCTGGATAAAATGGAGAAACGGGCTGAGGTAAACAGGATGAAGTTTAATAAGGACAAATGCAAAGTGCTCCACTTAGGAAGGAACAATCAGTGTCACACATACAGAATGGGAAAGGACTGCCTAGGAATGAGTACAGCAGAAAGGGATCTAGGGGTTATAGTGGACCACAAGCTAAATATGAGTCAACAGTGTGATGCTGTTGCGAAAAAGGCAAACATGATTCTAGGATGCATTAACAGCTGTGTTGTGAACAAGACACGACAAGTCAGTCTCCCACTCTACTCTGCGCTGGTTAGGCCTCAGCTGGAGTACTGTTTTCAGTTCTGGGCACCGCAGTTTAGGAAGGATGTGGAGAAATTGGAGAGGGTCCAGAGGAGAGCAATGAGAATGATCAAAGGTCTAGAGAACATGACCTATGAAGAAAGGCTGAAAGAACTGGGCTTGTTTACTTTGGAAAAGAGAAGATTGAGGGGGGACATGATAGCAGTTTTCAGGTATCTAAAAGGGCATCATAAGGCAGAGGGAGGAAACTTGTTCTTCCTTGCCTCTGGGGATAGAACAAGAGGCAATGGACTGAAGTTGCAGCAGGGGAGGTTCAGGATGGACATAAGGAAAAAGTTCCTAACTGTCAGGGTGATCAAACACTGGAACGAATTGCAGGGGGAGGTGGTAGAGTCTCCATCACTGGAGATATTTAAGAAGAGGTTAGATAGATGGCTTTCAGGGATGGTCTAGAAAGTGCTTGATCTTGCCATGAGGGCAGGGGGCTGGACTCGATGGCCTCTCAAGGTCCCTTCCAGTCCTACTCTTCTATGATTCTATGATTCTATACTACACAGATTACAGTGAGAGATTGTGCCACACACTCTCTAAGAAACTGAGGAACCACCTGATCAACATCCTGTACAGCAAACAGGAAAAGATCAAAAGAGAGCTCTCAAATCTGGAGACCCTCATAAATGAACAATCTTCCATGCAAACCTCCACATGGCTGGACTTTACTAGAACAAGACAGGAGGTTTACAACACACCTTTCTCTTCTCTGAAGAAGAAAAAGGACTGTAAACTATCTAAACTCCTACTTTCCACATGGGGCTACAATAGTGCTACCCCTAACTCACCCCACAATATTGTCAATCTATTCAACTACACACTCAGCCTGGCAGAAGAATCTGCCCTTTCTCGAGGACTCTCTTTCTGCCCCACCACCCCGACAAACTTGATACAGTTCTGTGGTGATCTGGAAGCCTACTTTCGTGGTCTCCGACTCAAGGAGATGGGCTATGCTGAATGAACAAGCAAGTCCCTGTCTGAGATTTCCTAAACTGCTAAATTGTGAGGGTAATCACAGTCACAAAGAAAAAAGGTTTGCGCTGTCTTTTGTAACTGTTCTTCAGGATGTGTCACTCATATGAATTCCAACAGGCATGCGCGCACACCATGTGCATGGTTGTCAGAATTTTTTTTTCCTTTGGTGATACCTGTCAAGTCAGCTGTGGAGTTCACTGGAGTGGCACCTTCAGGGCTCTATATATTAGACACTGTCCATCCCCGACTCACTCAATTCCTTCCTTCCCATTTATTCTGATGGGGAAGGTAGGGGGATCTGGAATGGACACGAGCAACACATCTCCAAGAACAACAGTTACGAAAGGCAGGTAACCATTTTTTCTTTGTCAAGTGATTGCTCATGTGCATTTCAATAGGTGACTCTCCAGAAGTTTCTATGGAGGATGGATTGGGTCGCTGCCTGTAGGAATGTCCTGCCAAAGACTGGCATGGCATGGCATGCCTGCCGAGTGATGACATAGTGCGATGTGAAGGTGTGAATGGATGACCACATAGCTGCCCAGCAGATGTCCTGGATAGGGATCTACATGAGAAATGCTACCAAGCGAGCTTTTGCCTTATTGGGCAGGTCATAGCAGACTGTGATGCAGGAGGGGAAGGTTATAAATGCTGCTTCTGCCCCCTTGCAAAATATCTAAGTTCCCATTGGCTGGTTTACAACCAATAGGAGCTCAGCTATTTTGCTTGGGGGTAGAAGCAGTGTGCCAAGCCTTTCCCCACCCCTCCTGCATCTAGACCAAAGAGCTACAGGAAGCACGCTGTAATCTTGAGTGGCCTGGGGCTGCAGAAGGCCAAGAGGCTGCCACAGGGCTGATGGCTGGGAGCCGCCCAGGTAAGTCTTCCCAGTCAGAGCCTGCCTCTGGCACCCCAAACCCTCCCTCTCTCCAACCCTCTGCTCCCATCACTTCACATAACCTTAACTTTCTGCCCCTCCTCCTGCTCCCATACCCCATCCCAGACCCTTCACCCCAATGCCCTGCCCCAGGTCACAACCTCTCCCTGCCTATTTGTCACAGCCCAAACCCCTGCACCCATTCCTACACTCAGGCCCTGCCTCATCCCTGTGTCCAGGGTGGTGTTTGGCTCATTTAAGAGGACGACTAGGTTGGTAAAGATGGTCCTTGTTAGTGTTATGTGTGCCAGGACCTGCTCTCTGGACTTGCCCTTGAAGAACCAATACAAGGAGACATGCCTCAGGTGCTTCTGGATGAAGACCACCATGGGAACGGGGGCAGGCGGGGAACTGGATAAAGTATCCTCCCCATCCCATGTCCAGGCACAGTACAAATGGTATAATCAGTTGCCAGATGGGAAAGGATCCAGTATGGGAACTGGCACTCCATCCTCGGGCTCGCTCTCAAAAGTTGGGCTGTGACTCTGGGATTGTCTAGAAGCCCTGTGGCGCTGGTGCCTCCTCTGATTTTGGCCCCTGTGCCTGGAATCTGAAGGACTTCCTATGGGAACAAAAAAGCAGTCCAGTAGCACTTTAAAGACTAACAAAATAATTCATTAGGTGATGAGCTTCCGTGCAACAGAACCACTTCTTCAGAACATGGCCATACCAGAACAGACTCAATATTTAAGGCATGGAGAACCAAAAATAGTAATCAAGGTTGACAAATCAGAAAAATATTATCGAGGTGAGCAAACCAGAGAGCAGAGGTGTGTTAACGTGTCGAATTTGAATATAAAAGAGAGTTCAGCAGCCTATCTCTCCAAATGGCTATGACAATTCCTCTTCAGTAAAACACAGACTTTCAGGTCATTAACAGAATGGCCCACTCCCTTAAAGTGCTGGCTCACAGGTTTGTGAATCAGGAGTGTTTTTATGTCTGTTTTATGCCCATTAATTCTTTGTCTAAAAGAGTTTGAAGTCTGTCCAATATACAAAGCATGTGATGTTAGTAGAGGAACATAAGAATGTGCCCGTGATTCTGTGAATAACCTGGTTAGGTCCAGTGATGGTTCCTGTTCTCTCTGCTCCTATGGGAAGTGTGATTTGCAGGGATTCAAGGGTGATCCTATTGTCTTTCAGACTGTACAGGCATGGTTCATGTTCTCTGCAAACAGTCCTGGCACAGTTGAATGGCAACTCTTTCATGACAGTTTAAACCTCCAGAGACCTGCAACCATATGCCCCTTCTCATGGTGACAGCCATGGCCATTATATGTGCTGCTGAGTCAGCAGAGTCTAGGGCCACCTTAGGGAGGTTCTGGCAACCAGTTTGCCCTCCTCTAAAAGGCCTGCAAATTCCTGGCAGCAGTCAGCAGGAAGAAGCTCTTGGAACTTAGTGAGGGCACCCCAGGAGTTAAAGAATACCAGTTCAGCAACATCTTCTGGTTGGCCACCTACAGTTTTAGGAGAATAAATCTTATGTCCAAAGAGAGCTAGCTTTTCAGCATCCTTTGATATGGGTGTGGGTCCCAGCTGCTCTTGCTGCTCCTTATGATTCACTGCTTTCACCACAAGGGAGTCTGGCTCTGGATTCTTTGCGGTGCATGAAGTACCTCCTCTCAATGCCCTTGGACACAGGAGGAGGTATGGATGCTGGGGTTTGCTATAGCACCTTTATGTTGTTTCTGGATTATCTCAATCAGTGGCAAAGCAAGACCACTCTTGAAGGGCCTTCTGGGTGTCCTACAAGGATGTCAACCATAGAGTTAGTGTCCTCAATGATCTCCTCTGTCTGCAACTACAGGTTTTGTGCCCCTTGCTGTAGGAGATCCTGCTGGTTTTTGGTGTCCATGGCAGTTGGTGTGGTGGCTGAGGTGCCAACCACTGCCTTGACTGGAGATGAAGACAAACCCCTTGAAGACCTCTGGAAGATCAACATTTTGGCCTTCTTGCTCCCTAGGGGGAGATTCAGGTGCTACCAAGCTGGTGTTCAGAGAACTCTGGTGCCAGGGACATACATGGTGCCTGGAGAGAGGGTCTCAGTGCTGTACTCAGTGCCCCAGAAAGGGGACACAATGTTGTGCACAGTGCCGTGCATGGGGCGGGGGGGGGGTGTACGCCTGCTCCCTGGGGGAATGGCACTAATCAGGGTAGCAGATGGTGGGTTGTGGAAGCCACTGACATGGCCCTAGAAGGTGGCCCATTGGCTTAGTGATAACCCCACAGAGTCCAAAAGAGCCAGTGGACCAGTGTTTGCCACTGTTGCTGCCAGGAGGGCAACGGTGCCAGAGCATGCTGAGGGCTACAGTACCAGAAGTGGTTCCAGGAACTTGATCAGTACTGGCTTCACTGAGATGTGGACGACTCCTCATCTGAGTCTGCCTAATATTCAGAGCCTAACCATGGTGATACCAAGGCTGGTGGTATTGGGGAGGAAAACTGTGGCAACAGTGAGCAGTATTGCATCATCATAGGCTTGTTCATGGGGCCCTGCTGGTAGCTGCAGTGATACGAGGCCCTGAGTCAGTGCCAAGGTTTGTGCCTTTATCTGCCAAGTCAGTGACTGCACTGTGATGACGATAAGATTTCTGGTGGCCTCATAGGTGTCAGGAATGCCAGGAAGGTCTAACTCCTTTGCCAATTTCTCCCTACCAGGGGATATGACAAGCACCAGACTCAAAACCCTCTGTGGAGCTGGAGCTGATTGCGCTGCAGCCTGCTGCCCCCCTTTTGGGTACCCTGCCTTATGGTGCACCCTACTTTTGAATGAGTCTGGCAACTATACTTTTCTTCTTGTGTGGCACCAGCCAGTGCAAATGGAACCACATACTTGAACCTGTCTGCATCAAGGAGAGGTGTCAGTGGTCTCTTAGGCACCTTTACACAGTGCCAAGGGGTCTCGCACAAAGGCTGTTGCGCATTCACCCCCAGAACTGGTGCTGACTCCAACTTAGGTTGAGGATGAAGAGCCACCTCCAAAAGCAAGAGCTTCAGGTGATAGTCTCACTCCTTTTTAGTCCAAGGCCAAAAGTTCAGGCAAACAGGGAATACAGGTGTTTGATGGCCCCTCTCCAAGGCATTTATGGCAGGAAGACTGGGCATAGGCTTGGGCGTAGGCTTCCCACAGCATGCGTTGGTCAGGAGAACTGTAAACTGAAGGGGGAAACCCCAGGGGAAAACTCTCTCCTTCTCAGCTAAATAACTACAGGACTGAGACACTGAAAACTAAATGAAGAACTAAACAACTACAGATACCAAGAATACACTTGCAGAGAAAGAGCACTAAGAAGCTCCAATGACCAATACCGGTGGTAAGAAGGAAGTGAGAAGGTGGAGGTGAGCAGTGTTCTATATAATGCACCTTGAAGGGACCAAGCCAGAGGGCTGCACAGCCGACTCAACAGGTACAACTGAGGGAAAAATTCTCCAACTATCGTGTGCACAGCACATACACACACCAACTGGAATGCATATGAGCAATCACTTGAAAAACAACTTTATTAACATGCTTAAGGTTGCCTAATACTGTCATTTGAAGATATACGAAAACAAAGCACTAACTATGGCGATGGAAGAATAAAATATATCTCCAGGACAGAGAATACAGTACACCTTGATGTATTCTTCCCTTAGCTGCTGATTTGGAATTTGAATGTGTGACCCAAGCACTGGTAGACAAAGAGTACAGGCAGAAGGAGGAGAAATGGAATGCACATTGCAGGGAGACAGTCATAAACAGATTGAGTGGGAGAACAGATTATTTTTCAGTTTCCTTTGATGTAAGATTATACTCAAATAATTTTCAGAAAATTTTCAGAAGTACCAGATAACAGGTTTCTTAGTCATTACAAAACAACAGAAAACAATAAAACTGAAAAGCAGTATCTACTTGTCAACATCATTTTTAGGGGCTTTGCAGTAATTCCAAACATGCACAGACAAGAAGATGTACCATTGTATGACAATTATATCAAATAGAGATTGAGCCATGCACTCAGATAGCTGGATAACTTACTGATGCATCTGATGAAGCAGGTCTTTGCCCACAAAAGCTTATGCTCCAAAATATCTGTTAGTCTATAAGGTGCCACAGGACTTCTTGTTGTTCTTGAAGATACAGCCTAACCACAGCTATCTCTCTGATACTTATTGAGCATTACTATTTTAAAAAGATTTTACCCTATCAGAAGCAAGCTTAACCATAAAGCAACAGAATAGTTGCATAAAATTCTATTTGCTCTCCTCTCATTGGCATAAGCACATAATTTTTATCCTGTTCTCTAGGTCTATCAGAATGCAGGACAACAGTCCTACCTAGCTACATTTCTCAAGCTCAGTGTAAGGCAGGAGCAGGTGAAATATGGACCATGGGCTGGAAACAGACCACAGACCAATGGGAACCTCAAGCAGGATCCCAGCCTGTCCTGTCCTAGCATGGAGCCATGTACTCGCTATGCGCTGGACACTGCTGGGGGTGGGGGAGGAACAGAGAGCTTTGTGCATTGCCCCTGCCACCAGCGCAAGCTTGCGGCTCTTCTTATGGCAGTGTCCAGAATCCAGAGAACACAAGGCCCCAGCAGCTGGCTGCTTTGAGTGGCATGTGGGGTGCAGCAGGCAGGGAGCCTGCCTGAGGGACCTGCTGGGCTGCTGACCAGGAGCTATCAGAGGTAGGTGCCTCCTGGCCAGAGCCTGAACTTGGCACTCCACCCGCTCTCTCCTGTGCTACTTGCCCCCGTCCTGCACCCTTGCTCCTGATTACAACCCAAACCCTCCTCACTCCTGCTTCTGCACCCACACCGCCTTCCAGATCCTGCACCTCAAGTCCCTGCCCCAGGTCACAACCCAAACCCCTGCACCTCCTCCTACCATCCCTGCCCCAGGTCTCAACCCCATCCCACACCTTGCACCCCTTCCTGCATCCCTCCTCCGGGTCAGAATCCTCTCCTGCACCCATACTCCCTCCTGGACCCTGCACCACCTCCTGTACCCCAATCCCCTGCCCCATGTCAAAACCTAATCCCCCCAAACCCCTCCTGCACCTGGTCACAACCCCCTCACAGACCCTGAACCCCCACCCCCACTTCCAAGTCAGAATCCTCTTGCACCTTACACCCTCCCAGACTCTGCACCCCAATCTCCTGTCCCCAGGTCACAATCCCCTTCTTCACCCAAATTCCCTCCTAGACCTCAGAATGCCTCCTGCATCCCAATCCTGTACCCCAAGCTCCCTTCTGCACCCAACCTCCATCCCAGAGCCCACACCTCCTCCATTAATATCATGGAAGAGTATGGCCCCTTTACCAAATTCTTGGAATGATCCCCCCCTAAAAATGATTGCCCACCCCGGTATAAGGTATATACAGTTCAGGAAAATTATCACTCTAAAACAAAAACTATCATCATATCAAGGGGCAAGTGCACACTCCCGATATCTGGGAACGAGGGATGTCATGCACATGCATCATAGAGCAGGATTTCATCACAGATGCTTAAGTCTACATAAACTATTTGGTTAAAATAATTGTTGGAACATAATCGCAACAGCAACTGCTCCAGCTTTTTCAAAAACTGTTTTGCCTCTTCTGTAAATAAGTCAATATCTAGATAGTGGCAACAGACCACTACCCCGCCACAACATTCTCTTCTATTAACTCAGTGTGGGGAACCGCTGGCTCGCGAGCTGGATGTGATCCTGCTGCTTAATTTGATCCAGCCCATGGCAAGTCTCCATGCAGTGGGCTGGAAGCTCCAGGCCTTGGTGTCCCCATGCAGGGCTGCAGCCATATTGCCATGAGCACCAGAGGGAAGCTCTGTCTCTGCACTGCCTTTGCCAGCAGGCTGTGTCCCTGCAGCTGTTGGGGCAGTGTTCGCAGGCCAGCTCATGACAGCATGGCCCATGGTGAACCACGTGTTTCCCCCTCCACCAAAGAGGAGGCCCACCAGCACCCCAACCCCATACCCGTTCTGCACCCCCCTTTCCCACATCCTGCACTCCAGCCCCCTGCACTGGCCCCGAGTCCCCTCCTACACCTTAAGTCCATAACTCCATCCTAGATCCCACAGCCCAACCTTGAGCCCCAGCCTTGAGCTTACTCTAGCACTCTAACTCCTGCCTAGACCCTGAACCTCCACCTCAACCTGAGCCCCTCCTGCACTCCAAACCTCCTGGCCCCAGCCTGGAGCTTCCCCTGCATCTCAAACACCTTCTTCCCAGCCCCACTCCAGAGCCTGCACCCCAAATGAAGCCTTTACCCCCTTCTCATGCCCACCCTCCTGCCTCAACCTGCAGCCCCCTCCTGGTCTCTGAACCCCTCATTTTGGCCCAACTCCGGAAGCTAGGGGATACCACAAAATCTAACAGCCCCAAGCCCTCAGAAGGGGTAATCTGGCCCTGACTACAGAGGAGCTGAGTGAGACTTTTTTCTTTTTCTCTTTTGTTTATGTGCAACTCCCAACTGATTTTTCTGTGGCTAGTGGCCCCTGACAGAAAAAAAGATTCCTCACCCATCTTAACTGTTTAAATGTTTGGGGATAAAACCAAATGACAAACAGTGTTCCAGATAACCAGTTTTACACCACACTGTATTTGAGCCGACGACAAATACAGTATGAGACACAATGGGTTGTATTCTGAGTAATGTTATGTTTGTTCTCAAAGATATAAAAAAGCCTAGAATGTCCTAGTACTGCACAGTTATGACAACTGTAACTAATTGGCCAATTACTTTACAATAGAACCATTCTGACTGGATTTTATGTAAACACTTTGCTAAGATATACAGACAGGAGATGAGCATAGGTCTGACTTGCATACATTCAAGATGGGCTGGTACTCATATTCAGAACTGTTCTGATTTCAGAAAGCGTGCAGAATCTTAGGCTATCCCTGGTATATATATTCATGTTAATTTAAATAATAAAATGATGCTTATACACCCTAACATGAAATTAATACTATGCACATACACACAAAATACAGGAAATGTCACTTCCTGCTGGATGCCATCACCGTTATACTCAGCTTTTGGGCCCCCATTAGGGCTACATCTACACGTGTCCCTCCCTTTCGGAAGGAGCATGTAAATAAAGCAGGTTGAAAATGCTAATGAGGTGCTGATATGAATATTCAGCACTTCATCAGCATAAAGACAGTCACCTGGGGCATCAAAAGTGCTGCTTTCAAATTGTAAACTAGCCATTTGTAACCCAATTCTAAACTGGATTCCTTCAAAAGGAAAGCCCATTTACACAGCTAGTTTGCAATTCAAAAGCAGCATTTTCGATGTTCCAGGTGGCTGTCATTATGCAAACAAGGTGCTGAATATTTAAATAGGTGCCTTATTAGCATTTTCAACCTGCTTCATTTACATGCCCCTTCTGGAAGGGGGACAGAGCCTTTGTGTCATGTCCAGGAAAAATAAGGAAATGGAAGAGGGGACCATGCTCACAAACTCAGCGATGCTGGTCATAACCGACGTCTATCTGCCTATGATTCTGAATAATGTACTGCATAATCCTATTATTAACTAGATGATGCTGGGCTTGGGCTGTTAGCTGAGACAGACTGACTCATGGTTGACCAGAAGTATATAATATTTACTTTTGGGTTACCCAGTGGACCATAAAGCAGAGGAAAAGGAATACAAATATCTGCTAACATTTGCCCCAGAGGCTCTGGAGAGTTGTATACATATTACAGTGACTCTTAGTTTTATTTATTTTTAATTAAATGTCAGTTATTAGCATCTCAAAATTACCACCATTTTCAGCCTACCTTTCTAAAACAGCCTGCTGTGTTAGTCAGCTAGAAGTCCACTGAATCTTGCATTTTCTGCCACAGGTATTATATTGTAACACTACTCCACAAAGGTGCAATTGTACCAAACCACGGAAGAGCACATAAATCTAGCAACAGCAAAACTACATACAAAATCACTAAGGATAACTTGGATGTCTGTGTTATCTTGTGGGAGCACAGTAGCCTACTACCTTGTACCAATGGTGTTTACCTCCGTATTAGGAGATATTCCTTTTTTCTCTAAGAGCCTCTTGCCTTAACTGGGGCTGCCACCATTTTGTCACACATTCCTGCATTTCAACTGGATTCCCATGTATGTAGCTCAGCTGTGAGCAGACACTGATCTGCAGTTACACTCTCAGATCACATGGGGCAGTTATGCAGATAAACAGATGGCTTCTCTGTCTCCATTCTGGCTGTCTCCTGTGCTGAAACATGGCCAGAGAAGAGCAAGGGTCAGCAGAGGGACCAGCAGCAGGTCAGACCCAATAATGGCCCCACTGCTTTGCTTATCTCCTTGAGCATGGTTGTGCAAAGTGCCTGTGGGGGCATGGCATTTTGTAAGGGAGGGTGCAGCATGATTGGCTGCTGGGTCTCAGGCTCAACCATTTCATTAAAAATGTTCAAATCTGGTACTGTTTTTATGTAGGTGTATTCACATTTATATACCAATTAATAAAGTGTTCACATTCTACATACTTATTTGCTTACGTGTGCTGAAATGGTTTTTTTTTTATTTTAATATGAACACAACCGAAAGTTCCATCAGTTGGTATAACATTAGATAGGTTCTGGGGACCCTGTAAATTGCAGGGACGAAAAATGGGGCACGACATAAAAAGTTTGCTCAACCCTGTCCTAGAGAGCAACCCCAGGCATACATCTCCACTTCCACAATCAACCAGCTACCATTCTATCCTTGTGGTTATATCAGCAACCCTCTCACTCCCCTCCCCATATCTCCCCATGACCTACAGACAACCAGCAACCCCCGCCCCCCCGCAACACAGCTACTGAAACAGTGCTGTTCCAGATCCCTCAGTTTCCACCCCTCAGAAGCTGCACGCAACCAACAAACAAACACTCCCAGCCAACCCAGCACGCCACCCTCCAGCACTTTAACTACTTAGATACCCTAGTGGACAACAATTTACTCAGCATCCTCCAACAGGTCCCCAGATACCACCACTAGATACTCTTCCCCTTGCCCCAGTCTTAACCGCCAGGTTCTGTGTAGCTCCGTGTTCTACCGCTGCTTGGGACGGGGTGTATTAACAAGAAGCTGAAGTTTATGGTTATATGAAAATCATCAGAAAATATTCAAAATTAGCTCCATACATATTTTACTGTAAATTACCACATGCAGAGCTGCACAAAATGTCTTCCTCTACAATAGTCTCCCCAATTTTCATCTCATTTCTGTGAGGGTTTTTTTTTCTAGTCTCTTCCTTGGCTTTTTTTTTGCTGCGTTCCTCATTTCACTTCCTCTTTTTCAGCTCCATATTTCTCCTCCCCATGTGGATTTTCTCCTTTCTATTTACCACACCACAGAGAGACTTCCTCATCTAATTGCTTCCTCTAGCACTTCTGAGTATCTCTCTTTCTGCTGAGCTCTCTTTTCTTTCTCCAGTTATTTCCCTATCTTCCACCCATGAAATTCTTTCATCTACCAGAGTCTGGCGCATCCTCTCTCCTTCTCTCTTGCAAGAGTCAGCTGAAGGAGCTGGCTGTTTCACAGACAGGTGACTGGTCACTATGGGAACTGATAGAAGGCACATGGAGGAATACTACAAGAAAAGCAGACTCTGGCTGCCTAGCAGCAGTCTGTAGTGGTCACAGGTGGTAACTGCAACACAAACATTTTCCCAGTACCAGAGAGTGAGACTGAGATGGAATTGGGACCATTAGCAAGTATCCTTTCTTCCTTACCCCATCCTAAAGACGTAAAACACAGTGCACTGATTTATGCACCTGCTGTTCAAAACAAAATCACAATAATTGTCTCAAAGTACAGAAGTCAAAAGGTCTGATTTCACTCCCGCCAAAAATGTCTGTCTCTGCCTCTTAGCAGTAATCCAGCCAAGGCCAACTCCTACTCACAGACAGGCAGACTCTTCAAGTGCCAAATTAGTACGGCTATTTTTCCCCCTTTTTTTTTTTTATTATCGGTTGAACGTCTCTAGTTCAGGGCCCTTGGGACCTGACTGGTGCTGGATGAGAGAATTTGCTCAACCATGGGAGGTCAACATTGTCTATCATTGTCTTACCAACACTTACTGAGCTCTTAGAAGATATTTAGGGATACATCAGAGCTAAACAACAGTGCACAACACTAAGAGCCAGGACTGGTAGCTATAAACAAACTCTGTGGGATCACAGGAAACTTGGCCACGGCAATGATGACCAGACATCAAACTAACTAAAACCATGCTGGACCATGGATGTTGTTGGATGAGAGAGTGCCAGACTAGAGAGGTCCACCTGTAATATTTTTCTAAACAAAGTTTCCTGCATACTGTGGCAGACCCTTACCTGGAAGCTTCTGGAGCCTTCCAGAAGGACAGCATACTGGGTCCTATTTGAAGACCAGGAAGTGGGCAGGCACAGCCCGCCCACGACTAAAAGGCCCCTCTTAATGGAAGAGGGAACCCATTAAAAAAACATGGCCCCAACAGAGTGCGGGGAACAACTAAAGAGAAAACAGGGATAGGAGTGGGGGTCAGAGGTTTAAAACGAGGGAACCAGAAGGGGACACCGAGCAGAGAACCCCAGACAGTGCCTACTGCCCCTTGAACGTGTCGAGAGAGCCAGGGGATGCCACCCAAAGGAACTCTGCCCGGATTTGTGAGCGGAGGGAGGAGAGGAAATAGGCCCCACAGTTGCAGGCCTCCCCCCCCGGCCAGCCTTCTCTCCTGGGTGTTATAAATGGCCACCTTGGCCATAGCCAGGAGGAGGCTGACGAGGAGGTCCCGCGACTTAGTAGGGCCACGGAAGGGGTGTGCTAGAATGAACAGGTGCGGGGAGAAGTGCAGCCAGAACCTCCTGCTGAGATTCCTCAGCCGGAGGTTCTGGAGGAGCCGGAAGAGGGGCTGCAACCTGGTGCATTCAATGTAAAAACAAAAAGCAGTCAAGTAGCACTTTAAAGACTAACAAAATAGTCGCAAAATTATCACACCGTTCTGGAAAGGGAAGCAGCCGAGCTGGCTTTTATATTCAAATTTGGCACATTAACACATGGTTTAAATCATGATGGGAACTTTCTGAGTCACTATAGGGGCTCGTCTGCATACTTGGCTCAATTTAATTCTTGACCTTCCCCCCCACCCCTCCACTCTCTGATTTGCTCACCTTGATTATCTTTTTCTGATTTGTCCTCCTTGCTTACTGTTTTTGGTTCTCTGTGCCTTAAATACTGAGTCTGTTCTGGTATGGTTATGGTCTGAAGAAGTGGGTCTGTCCCACGAAAGCTCACCTAATAAACTATTTTGTTAGTCTTTAAGGTGCTACTTGACTGCTTTTAGTTTTGATAGTGTATAGACTAGCACGGCTTCCTCTCTGTTACTATTCAATGTAAATGCACGCCAGGGTCTCCCTTGTGCCGCAAAAGAAACAAGTGTCCAGAAGGGGTGTGAACCGCACCAGGTACACGCCCGTGCTCACCGCCCCATGAAGGATTCTCCACCCTATGTCCCCACCGGGGCTCCCCATCCTCTGAAGACGGTAGAAGGTCCCACCACTTGTGGTCTGGGAGGGACATGAGGGTGGGGAAGTGGAGCGTGTGAAGCACGAGTGTGTACAGATGACATCGGGGCACGGCTCGGAAGGGGACCGGCTGCAAGGTGTGCAGCCGGCTGGGATGATGAGGGGGAGGGGGGCGGGAAGGCTCATGGAGCCGGGGACCCACGGAGAGATCCGGAGAGCCAGGAGTGAGAGGGGGGCGGGGTGCACCCTCTTGCAGGACCCGGCGTAGGTAGACATGAGCAGCGGGTGGTAAGGCAGCCTTCACTTCCTTGAGTACGCGCTGGGGAGAGCATAGGGTGGAGAGCCCCATGCGCCAGGCGAGCGCCGGGGCCTCCATCCAGTCTCCCCGGTTGTAGTCCAGGAGGTCTCCAACCCCGGTGATTCCACCGAGGACCAGCCTCCGGCACACCGCAGGGGACCCCGCCGCCTGCACATGGAGGTAGGGGTTGTATAGCAGGGGCTCTGCGAGGAGGTCTTCCCCCATGGCGGCCCCTAAAGACCTGGAGACTGCGAGCAGCCGCCAGGTGTGGAGGAGGTCCTGGTGGAAGGCTGGCAGCTCCGAGAGGTCTCGTGGATGGCCTCTCAAAGGCAAATAAAGGAGCTGCCAGTCGTAATGGAGCCCTCAGAAGTGATGGAGGAAAGGGTGTGCCAACGTGTTCCACGCCGGACTATCTGCACTGTTGCTGTTGAGGAGTCCCTGCAGGGCCCGGAGGCGGAAGACATGGACCTGAGTGCATAGGCAGGTCAGGCCCTGCCCTCTCTCCTCCGGGGGGAGATGGAGAACCCCTGCAGGGACTCAGTGCAGTCCTGGCCAAAAGAACTCCAGAACTACCTTCTGGAGCTGGGCCAGGAAACCCGGGGGTGGGACACGGGCGTTGAGACGGTGCCAGAGCATGGACAGCACTAGTTGGTTAAGCACCAGCGCTCTCCCTCAGAGGGAGAGACACTGGAGCAGCCCCGTCTACCTCCGCAACCGCTCAGCCACCCTGCCTTCTAAACGCTGCCAGTTTTCCGGCGGAGAGGGATGCGTGGCAGATAGAAAGATGCCTAGATAGGACAGCAGACCCGCGCTCCACCGAATGGCCTGAAGCATGGGTGGGAGGCAGCCCACCTGCCACCCAGCCCCGACCACCAGGCCAGAACTCTTGACCCAATTGACCCGGGCAGAGGAGGCTGCCGAGTAAATGGCTTGGCAGGCCTCCAACCGCACCAGGTCTCCCAGGTCCTGAACCATGAGGAGCATGTCGTCGGCATACACCGACAGGACCAGCCGCAGCCTCGGCTCCTGAAGCACCAGTCCCACCAACCTTCGACGAAGGAGACAGAGAAAGGGCTCGATGGCCAGGGCGTAGAGCTGTCCTGCGAGCGGGCAGCCTTGTCGTACTCCGCGTCCGAAGCTGACCGGAGCAGTCAGGGTCCACTTGAGCTTGACCGTGCACTCTGAGGCAGAGTACAGCACCCAGAGAAACCCGACAAAATGGGGCCTGAAGCCGAAGGCCCGCAGGGTGCCCAGGAGATACCCGTGGTCCACCCTGTCGAACGCCTTCTCCTGGTCCAAGGACAGGAGGGCGAACGGCAGACCATCCCTACACCCGAGCTCCAAGAGATCCCAGACCAAACAGAGATTGTCAAAGATGGTGCGGCCCGAGATGGTGTAGGTCTGGTCGGGGTGGACCACGTCCTGCAGCACGGACCCCAAGTGACGGGAGATGGCTTTGGCGATTATTTTGTAGTCCGTGCTGAGGAGCGAGATGGGATGCCAGTTCCGAAGGTCGTGGGGTCCCCCTTTTTAGGCAGCAGGGTGAGGACAGCCCGCCTGCATGAGAGGAGGAGGACCCTGCTTTGCAAGGACTCGGCCCAGACGCTGATCAGGTCTGGGCCGCGGACGTCCCAAAACACATGGTAAAACTCCACGGTCAGCCCGTCCATGCCCGGGGACTTGTTGGTGGGCATGAGACGGAGGGCTTCCGAGAGCTCAGCTAGAGTGAGAGGAAGCTCCAGTCGGTCCCGGTCGCCTGTGCTGACCAAAGGCAGTTGGTTCCAAAGCACCCGGTGGGCGTCGGTCGGATCCGGGGAGAAAAGGGTGGTGTAGAAGGCATGAGCGCCCTTGTGCATCTCCACCGGATCCGTAAGAGGGGTGCCATCCTCTGCAAGAAGGCAGAGGATGTGTTTTTTGGCACCCCTCTTTTTCTCCAGGGTGTAGAAGAAGTGGGAGCTGCGGTCCATCTCCTGAAGGAGCTGGATCCACAACCTCACTAAGGCCCCCTGTGCCCGAAGGGCGTCAAGGGCTCTGAGCTCGTCCCGCTTCTCCCGGTACGTGCCGCAGAGGGATGGATCTCTGGGGCTGGCGGCCACGCGCCTCTCCAGCTCAAGAACCTCCTGCTCCAGCTGTCCTATCAGCGAATCCCGCCACCAGATGGCCCCCCGGGTATAGTCACGGCAGAAGAGCCGTGCGCGCACCTTTCCCAGATCCCACCACTGCCGTGCCAAGGGAAAGCGTGTCGTTGCCCGCGCCAGGCCAGCCAGAACTCCTGGAAGGACACCACGAAGCCCACATCCTCCAGCAGCCTGTTATTAAAATGTCAGTAGGCCGCCCCCGCTTCCCCGGTGAAAGGAAAGCCTAGAAAATGAGGTAAGCAGTGAGGTGGCAAAGTTTGCAGATGACACCAAGTTGTTCAGGACAGTCAAAAGCAAAAGGGATTGTGAAGAACTACAAAAAGATCTCAGCAAACTGAGTGATTGGGCAGCAAAATGGCAAATGAAATTTAATGTGGGTAAGTGTAAGGTAATGCATGTTGGAAAAATAACCCAAATTACACGTACTACATGATGGGGTCAAATTTAGCTACGACAGATCAGGAAAGGGATCTTGGAGTTATAGTGGATAGTTCTCTGAAGACATCCACGCAGTGTGCAGCGACAGTTAGTAAGGCAAATAGGATGTTAGGAATTATTAAAAAAGGGATCGATAATAAGACAAAAGATATCATACTTCCCCTATATAAAACTATGGTACGCCCACATCTTGAGTACTGCGTGCAGATGTGGTCTCCTCACCTCAAAAAAGATATATTGGCATTAGAAAAGGTTCAGAAAAGGGCGACTAAGATGATTAGGGGCTTGGAACGGGTCCCATATGGGGAGAGGCTAGAGAGACTGGGACTTTTCAGTTTGGAAAAGAGGTGATTGAAGGGCGATATGATAGAGGTATATAAAATCATGAATGGTGTGGAGAAAGTGAATATAGAAAAATTATTTACCTTTTCCCATAATACAAGAACTAGGGGACACCAAATGAAATTGATGGGTAATAGGTTCAAAACTAATAAAAGGAAATTTTTCTTCACACAGCGCACAGTCAACCTGTGGAACTCCTTGCCCGAGGAGGCTGTGAAGGCCAGGACTCTATTAGGGTTTAAAAAAGAGCTTGATAAATTTTTGCAGGTTAGGTCCATAAATGGCTATTAGCCAGGGATAAAGTATGGTGCCCTAGCCTTCAGAACAAGGGCAGGAGATGGATGGCAGGAGATAAATCACTTGATCATTGTCTTCTGTTCTCCTTCTCTGGGGCACCTGGCATTGGCCACCGTCGGCAGATGGGATGCTGGGCTGGATGGACCTTTGGTCTGACCCAGTATGGCCATTCTTATGTTCTTATGTTCTAAGTGGTGGTCTGAGAAGTGGGCTGGCTGCACGCTGGAGGACTGGGCCCGTGAGAGATGGTGTCGAGACATGTAGATGCGGTCCAACCGGGAGTGTAGATTTATGGCCCACCACCCGGATGTAGGTGAAGACAGTGTCCTCGTCCGGGTGGTGGCTGCGCCAGACGTCCACCAGGGAGAGATGATTGATGAGCTCCCTGAGGACGTCCGCAGCAGCCGGGCACTGCTCCGTCCCCATACGGTCCCACTCCTCAAGGGTGCAGTTGAAATCCCCGCTGAGGACCAGGCACTCATGAGGATCGATGGAGCTGAGGAAGGCCGCTGCCTGCCGGAAGAAGGATGTTCTCTCCAGGCTGGATGTCTGGGCGTAGGCATTGGCAAGGTGGAGGGGCAGCCCCTCTACCCGTACCCGGAGATACAGCAGGCAGCCTGGCACGACCTCGACGCTCCCCAGCACCTCGGGCCGCAGGTCTGGGGAGAACAGGGTTGCTACCCCAGCCCGATGGGCCAAGAGATGACTAAAATGGACCCCGTCTCCCCACTCCAGCTGCCAGCTGGCTTTGGCGGCTGGAGTAGTGTGGGTCTCCTGCAAGAAGGTGACCGAGTACCCCACCTCCCAGAGGAAGGAGAACACTTGGCACCTGTGGAGACCCGACCCGCAGCCCCTGGCATTTAATGAGGCAAAGAAGAACAGCGCCATTTGGAGGGCTGGAGAGGATCCTCACCGGAGGGAGTGCCGATGGCCCCCGTGGGGCCGCGCAGCAAACGTGACTGACGCCAAAAGTAATAAGGGCAACACGGAAGCCGCAAGCCCGCTGGTAGGCTGTGGCGTCCTCCTCCCGGTCCCCTTGCCCTCCTTTAGAAGGGCCCTCACGGACTCTAAGATGACATGAAAGTCACCCCAGCGCTGGAGGGCGAGAGCGACCTTGTCGGAGCCACGAATGTCCTCCAAGAACAGAGGGATAGCAGCCCTGGAGGTGCTGGGAGAGGGCAGTATAGCAGGGGCCTCTCAGGCGATTGCAGCCTCGGGGGTGGATATATGTGGACAAGTATTAAGGGAAAGGGGGAAAAGGGGAAGGGTGGAGGTAGGGGGCATGAGGGTTAGAAGGGGAGGGAAAGGGTTGGGAGGGGGTGGGGGGAACAGGGGGAGGAGGAAGGGGCGGGGGTGGTGGAAGAGGGGGAGGGGAAGGATCTGGAGGGGGGAGAGTTACGGGTTCTAGGGTGGAACACTGATTGGGGAGGGGAGTAGGGGTGGGGGTGGAGGGGGAAGCCAGGGTGGGAGCAGGGGCTGGGACGGGAACATAGGGGATCTCAGGAAGGGGGACTTCCACAGACAGTGGAAGAGGAGCTGGGGTTAAGGGCATGGTACCCACGCACTTGGCAGCGGGCACCAACAGGGCGGGGGGAATTGTTTGGGAATTTTCAGGTCTGAAGGGGGAAAGGAGGCGTAAGGAGAATTCTGGTTCTCCTGGGGCGTCCAGGGGCTGGCCAACCTCTGCTGGGAGGTCATCCCCAGTTGGGGGGGGCCCGCACCCTGCGACGTCCCGGACCAGGGAAGGGTGGCAGTTAAAGGGGCGCTGGTGGGCGGGGAGAAGGGGAGCGAGAGGGATGGGGAGTAAATGGATGGCCCACAGGCGTCCAGTAGAAGGCTGTCTGCATCCAGGGCCACTGGGGTGAGACCCAGGGCCTCAACCTCCTGCAAAAGAAGGGCAAGGCCGAGGCTTACCTCCTCCGGATGCCCCCCCTGGGCAGTGGCCGGAGGGGTGTTGGAGCAGGGCAAGAGGGCAGTGGAGGCCGTCTCCGCTTTTGGAGGCTCCGACTCTGGGGCAGGAGGGGTGGCGTCCTTTATAGCAGCCGCTGCCGCCGTGGCCCTGGCCACCCCCAGCAGGTGGTCAGTGGCCAGGGGTTCAACAGGTGGACTGGGGCTGGCGGTCCTTTTAGGTGCCTTGCGGGGCACGCCCACCCCATCCTCTGATGGGGTGGGGTGCCGGGCGCACGTGCTCCTTTTTCTCCTTTTACCCCTTACCAGCACCCAGTCCTCTGATGAGGGGGGCTGGGTGGCAGAGGAGGAAGGGCCAGGGGACTGAAGCAGCAGTGAGGAGGGAGAGAGGGACTGGGGCGGCAGGGGGAAGGGACAGCCTGCCCTGGGGTGGGCCCTGCTGGGGTCCTGCCGCTGGCCCCGCCTCCCTCTCCTCTGCGGAGCTGGCTCTTGTGCCCGCTCGGGCGCCGGCGCCCACTTCTTCCTGCCCAGCACCACCTGGTTGGGTGCCCTCCGATGCCCGAGCAGCGATGGATCCATCCAGGCCGAGAGGAGGAAGGGCGGTCCCAGGGCCTGTCGCGGTCGGGGCGCCGCTGGTCTCGTGGCTGGCACCCCCGGGTTGGAGGAGGTCCTGGGCTCCTCTCTTTTGTGCTGGGCCAGGGGGAAGTCCCTCTGGACGTGCCCCGTTGCCCGGCACACAAAGCACCAGGCCTCCCCCAGAGTATAAAAGAGCCGGTACTGAGCCCTTTGATGGGGCACCAGTATAGCCCTCTCCTGGGCTACCCTGCCCTGTGCTGCCGCCGGCAACAGTTGTACATGAGCCTGCCGGCAGAAAGAAAGCACATGTCGGAGGGCGGGGTCCTTGCAGCCAAGCGGGAGGGGGCTCAGGACTGACAGAGGCCGGCCCAGGGTGGCAAGGAAAGGCACAAGGGCGGAGTTGAGGAGGAAGGGCGGGACACCCGTACGCCCAACTCTTCCAGAGGCTCCAGGGGCACATGAATGCCCCCTACTGCCAAGCCCATCTCCACTGCCTCCTGGGCAGCGGCCTCCAAAGCCAGGAAGAAGACAAGCCTCCCGAACATCCAGGAGGCCGCCATCACGGCTGCGGACCCCACCACCTGTGCCAACGCCCGCATGTAGGTTTCCACGTGGGGTGCGGCAGCTACCAGGAGGCAGTGGACTCTGTGCATCCTGGTGAGCAAGGGGAAGGGGCCGCGACCATAGGGGATGGTAGTCCTGGTGGAGGTGGAAGGAGCAGAGTGTGAGGCGGCAGCTGCCACCTGGGCGTACGACCTGGGGCCCGAGGGATCAGAGCCCCCAGGCACGGTGGTGGGAAGAGGGGAGCAGGGAGAAGAGAGAGCTGCGCTGGATGGTGTTGCAGCAGCTGGGGTAAGAGCCTCCGCCATGGGAGGATTGGCCTTCCGGGCGGGGCTCTTGCCTTTCTTTTGCTCCTGACCCTTCCTACCCCTTCGGGGGGTTGGGTTTGGGGCAGGGTCACCGGAGGACACCACAGCGGGGATGGCAGAAGCCCCGGAGCCTACGCCCACGCCCTCGGCTGATGAGAAGGCAATGACCCCTGTGGCCCTGGATGAGGGGGCCGCCATTTCAGAGGTGGAAGGAAGACCAGTGGAGGGGAGGGGAAGGGGGGTGTCACTGGGTGACCCCCCAGTAGGCACGGTGGCCATGATGAGGGGTGTAAGGGCGAAGGGGATTTGTGAGGGTGGGGACCTTTAGGAAAGAGCACAGGGGATGGGAGGAATGGAGGAGAGGGGAAGGAGGAAGTGGCTGCCCCTCCCCCACCAGCAAAGCTGAGAACCCGGCCAGGTGGGGGTGGAGCAGGAGGAGGGAGGGAGGAAAGGGAGGTGCAAGAGGCCGCAGCTCCCAGCACAAGATGGTAAGCGGCTCCTGCTACTGCACTGGGATGTGTGTGTGGGGGTACAATATATGTAAGTGTGGTGAGGCGAGTGAGTGGAATGGGAGGGCTTAGGCACCTAACAGAAAGAAAAATGGGGGGGGGTGGGCACAAAAAGAGGGCGGGCAAGATGGAAGGGGGGTGGAACCAGCCAAATGGGGGGGGCTGGGGAAAGAGTGTGCCCATGGGTGCCTGAGGGTGGGCCCACAGCAGGTGCTGCTGCAGAGCCCCACAAGAGCAGGGTGGGGGAGGAAGGGGCAGATGATCAGGGTGGGGCCCAGATGGAGAGGGCCCCGGTGGCAGCTGGGTGTGGGGGTGGGGGGGCGGGGAAGGAGGCAGTGGCTGCAGTGGTGGGGCAAGGACCACACCCTTACACCCCACCCCCAACTATGCAGCCACCCCTGTGGAGCCCCAATGGAGAGGGGCCCCACCCAAACTCACCCCTCCCCCAAGCCACTCCACAGCGAGCTGTGGAGGGAAAGCGCAGCCGCCACCCAAGAAAGCCCCTTACCTCCTCTGAAGGGGTGAGGATGCAGCAGCCAGTAGATGGAAGAAGGTGGGCCCAAATAGAGGGCCAGCAGACTCCCCCCCAAAAGATGGAAGGGGGGGATACCCCCTTCCCTGCCAAGAGGCAGGGCAGCAGGAGTGCCCCCACACACCACCCACCTAGCAGTTCCAGAAAAAACTAGCTGGGAGGAGTGGAGTGGAGGGGAGAAGAAAGCAGCCTGCCTAGGGCAGGGGAGAAGCTGGCCCAAAAGAAGGGGCCAAAAGCAGCCCCAAGGGGGGCCAGCGCCAGCAGCCAAGGCTGCTCACCTCCCACCACCTGACCTCCCAGCCACAGGGGCCCTAAGTGGGCTCTCCGTGGCAGCTCCCCAGCCTCTGGGGACAGGCTGCAGGAGCGCCCCCCACCAGAGAGAAGAGATGCCGGGTGGTGAGCCAAGGCGTTCTTGTTCCCTGACTAGGCCCAGGCCCTCATTGGTCAGATGGACCCTGTGCTCCCTATAAAAGGCTCCCCATCTGGTAGCAGGTGGGAAGGTTTTGGAAGGCGCACCGGACCAGACCGGACCGGACTTACCTACCATGGGGAAGCGGTGGGTGAAGTGGCCCAGGGTGAGGTTGCTACTTTGGGGCAGGGGTAGAGGCCCTGCCAGTTGCTTCTTGTCCTCGTAGGGACCCTGGGCCGGAGTCCAGGGTAGAGGGTGGGTGTGGACTCCCCTGACCCTTCCCCAGAGGGATTACTCCACTGGAGCAGGCGCGGGCCTGCAAGGGGACTGGCTTTATCCTCCCCACTCTGGACTTGCCTATGATGAGGATGGCTCACTAAATGGAGACTCCTGCCTTTGGAAAGGCCTGGGCAGATAAGGGGTCTCCGTGAGTCTCTGAGGCACACCAGAGAACCGCCAGGAAACACAGGGACCCACAAGGGCTGACAAGGGACTTTGTCACAATAGCTACATCTCTCCACACACACATCCTACAAAGTAAAAATGGCATTTTGAAGTAACTTCAGACTCACTATGCGCTCCCTCAAGTCTGAATGGCCCATTTGTACAATTCTATCTATTACTGGCTGTCCTGGCTTGCCCTTAATTTCTCTGGAGTAACATCATCCAGATGCATCCATTTGTATAGTCATTAAACATAAAATAATTTTCACACAACCAATGTGCTGATCCATAATGTTAGGATTTTAAAGAATTACTCATTCACAAGTCAGAACTTGCTTGGATACTAACAATATTCTGTTAACAATTAATGATCATTTACTTCATTAGGCAATACAAGATACACATTTTAACACCAGATGGTTGGTGAATTAAACAACTTTAACATGTATTTTATTATTTTATAATGCAATTAACTAAGGTGCAAACCAATTGTTTTTATATCAGCGCTAACATTGTATTATACATTTTATTTCAGTTTACATCAACGCTTAGTCTTTGAGCTAGTCTTACTAACCTCCTCGAGCAAAGCTACTGGATAGATTTACATCCAAATGTCCTGGCACTACCTGCTTAACCACAGTGGACATTCTTGAAGTCCTCCTTTCAATGCCTAAAGTCAGTCAAAAACAATAGAAGATTAAAGGCTACAATGCCATTCAGACTAACATTACTCAAATGACAAAAATGTTCTTTTTGTGCTTCAATTGCTACCAATTCTGTAATTTAAGAGGCCCTTAAATTTGTTTTTAGAGATAATGTATAAATTTGCATCATTATTGAGACTAGACTTGGTTAATGCAAACAAAGTATTTAATGACAAATGAAGCAAAGCAGGCACAGATTTGAGATGGTGTTAGTGTTACTTTGAAAAAATAGGCATTAATTCCAACAAAAGATTAAGCCAAGTAGACAAACTTCTCAAGACACATGCTCCTGTTTCTAAAACATTATTTGAGTTAACTTTACATGAAACTTATCAGGTTGCATAACATCATAAATGAAATAAAATACTGACTAAATCTTAGTGACTTCACTCAGATCTAGATAAACTAGAATTTTCCAGTTATTTAAATAAAATTATACATGGAAAAATTAAAGTTAATTGTGCATAAAACATGGAAATAACCATTGCTTATGCAACTTACACTACAGTAATTTTATAGATAAATACTGCATATATTCATGTAGCATCAACTTGCAACATGTTTTCAAATTTTCACGTAATATAAAATAAAGCAGTGGTTCTCAAACTTTTCAGGTTGGCAACCCCATAATTGAAGGAAAATTTTTTTGCAACCTCCTTACATTTAACATAGAGTAAAAATGTATTAATGATAATGTTAAGCCTATATAATCTACCTATTATTACTACACTGGACCTCACATACTTCAAAGGTATTGACCTCCCTGAAGTAATTTTGAATTTTTTTGCGTGCTTTAGAATTGTAATAACATTTCCAATATCTTGCAACTTTCCTGATTTCCTTTAGTGATCCTCTGGTGCAGCTCCTGGCTAAGAAACACTGAAATAGTGGGCCAAGTAATAAAAATTATGATGGTCCAATTTATCTACAACCTTGGTCTTACTGAAATTGTTTTGAAGAATAATGTAGCTTTCAACATTCTTCACACTATGAAAAACTCAACTGCAAAAAATTAGCGTAACTACAGTAAACTCTTGTTTAACTTCTATTTGATTAATCAGCACAGTCAAATAACTGGCATAACTCACAGCTGAGCAGCTCTGGTCAGCAGACACCAGGCAGGAGCTTGGAGAGAGCAGAGGAGTCTGCCGGCTGCACTCAGATGCAGCATGAAGGGACTTAGGGCAGCACTGAGTGGGTTGCCCCCTCCCCCAAAAGGCAGAGGCACTGCTCTCATGCGCAGTGCACAAACCCCAGCCCTGACGCTGCTTCTCCTCTGCTAAGTGGACAATAGGTGGGAGCACGGAGGAGCGGCATCAGGGCTGGGGTTTGTGAACAGAAAGCCAGAGCAATGCCCCTGCTTTGGGAGCACGGGTGGCCCACCAGTGCTGCCCTGTATCCTTCCCGTGCTGCATCTGAGTGCAGCCGGCAGGCTTCTCTGCTCTCCCACCCAGTGTGAGCTACTCATACTGCCCAGAGCTATTCTGCTGTGGTTACGTCCTGCTAGAAGAGAGGAACAGTCTTCTTCTAATGTATGTGTATGTTTGTGGAAAAAGACTGGGAACAATATTCTGCAAGCATTTTTGTTTGTTTCTTAATATCTAATCTTGCTTTTTTTTAGTGTTATGCCTTGCTAGGTATATCTCTCTATTATCCAGAATCTTTGATTATCTGGCAAACTCCAGGTTCCGTAGATGCCAGATACAAAAGAATTTACTGTAAGACACTCAGAAACTATAACCTAAGAAGTGGGTCTATCCCATGAAAGCTCATCACCTAATAAATTATTTTGTTAAAGTGCTACTGGACAGCTTTTTTGTTTTGATAATATATAGACTAGCATGGCTATCCCTCTTTTACTATTAAGAAGTTATGTGGAAAATGTAACAGAAAGCAGACTGGGGATACCTCAGTGGTTTCAATGTTGACCTGCTAAAACTGGGGTTGTGAGTTCAATGTTTGAGGAGGCCACTTTGGGAGCTGGGGCAAATAGATTGGAGAGAAAAAAAATCTTTCAGGGATGGTGCTTGGTCCTGCTGAGAGGGCAGGGGACTAGACTTGACCTCCCAGGGCCCCTTCCAAGTTTATGAGATGTGTATATCTGTTTATTTAACACACAGACAATCACAGTTGTTTACTTTTTATCTTAGTTACAGAAAAGAACACTTACCTGGAGACAAAGCAATTGTTGGTCTGACAGTGAGAGTATTACTGCCATTCATTTTAGAGTGGGTGGAAATTGCATTGAGTAAGGCTTGCAGATATTTCTCCTGTTCTATGTTGCTTGAAGATTCTAAATTAGGAGGAACTAAATAAATACAGAAAACACAAAATAAATTAAATTATTGCTATATTATATATAAGATTAAAACAACATAGAGAATAATATGTAAAAAGGTGATTAAGAATGACAGCAAAGATAGTACTTTGCATTCTTCCTATAATGCACACCAACAGCCTCACATCATTTCTTAGATTCATAGATCATCAAACCAGAAGGGACCTCTGTGATCTCTAACCTCCAGCATAACATGGAACTTCCCAAAATTTATTGTTGTTGTTTACAAAAGTACATCTTCTAGAAAAACAGCCTATCTAGATTTAAAAAACTGCCAGAAATAGAGAATCTACCACAATCCTTGATTAGGTGTTGTGATGGTTAACTACCCTCATTGTTAAGTGTTCATGCCTTATTTCCAGTCTGAATTTATTTAGCTCAGATAGAAACTTCCTCCATTTGGTCTTCTAGAGTTGAAGGTTCATTGTGGGTGAAAGTTTCTGCACTGAAGAAAGATGTTTTGGGCTGCAGCAGAGCAGCTTCTCTCCAGAGATGTCATCCAGCCAGCATCCAGGCTGCAAGGTGTAATGATTTGGGGTCATCATTCTGAGAAACCAGGCTGCCTTCTGTATTGTTAGGTTCAGCAGATCTGAATGGAGCTCCATGATCGAGGTTGTGGAGGCCTTGCTTTTAGCCATCAGTCTCCCGAGATTGCAAAGCTTCCCATTCATTCTATAGACAATCTTCACACCATCTAGAAGCTTGCCATCAATGAGGTGAAGGGTCATGCCGATGAAGATGCAGAACAGTGATGGGGCAATGATGAACCCTTGCTTGACTCCTGTTTTGACTTCAAAGGGTCACTTTGGGATCAGTTGTTTCTCAATATTGTGGCAGTCATGTTGTTGGGAAGCAGCCTTAAAATGCTAATGACTGTTTTGGGGCAGACAATCTTTGAGAGGATGGTCCACAGCACACTATGATTGACTAAGTTGAATGCTCTGGGCATGTCAGTGAAACTCATATATAAGGCTTGGTTGTGTTCATGACATTTTTCTTGCAGTTGCCGGGCAGTGAAGATCATGTCTACTATTGGACAGAATGGTCAAAAGACACACTAGGATTCCGGAAGAATTTCTTCTGAGAGTGGCAGGAGTTGGCTTGCAAGGATTTAAGCTAAGATTTTCCCTGCTGTTGCTAGGAAGGAGATGCCACAATAGTTTCCACAGTCTGACTTTTTGCCCTTCTTGAAAAGACTGACAATCAGGGTGTCTGAAATCTTGTGGCATCTGCTTCCTATCCCGGATCAGGAGGTGGAGCTGTTTGTGGAACTCTGGCCTATCTTCTTTGAAGACTTCGGTGGGGATTCCATCTAGTCCGGTTGCCTAGTTGCACTTCAATGCTTTGATGGCAACTTGGACTTTACTCAGGGTAGGAAGTGTTGCACAATCATCTCTAGTCAGTTGCTGAGGGATTTGGTCCAAGGATTCTAGGACCATGGTGGAGAAGTGGTTCGTGAGCTCATTACAGTGCTCCCTCCAGTGAGAAGCAATGGCTTCATTGTATGGAGCTCCAGCACATAGATGACAATATAGTTGTTGATCTTTCTCCCATAGCCATTCAGGCCCTCTTAAGTGCTTCACTGAAGCACACAAGAATCTCGGCCTCACACTGAACATCAATAAGACCAAAGTGTTCCACCAGCTTTTACCAATGGGACAATCTCATGCACCTTCTATTGAAGTCAATGGAGAACTGCTGGAAAATGTGGAGCACTTCCCATATCTTGGAAGTCATCTTCCTGCTAAAGTAGATGTGATGTGAAAATTGATGTGAAAATCCAGCATCGGCTGAGGTGTGCAAGCTCTGCTTCTGCCTGTCTGAGACTAAAGGTCTTCAGGAACCGAGACATCTATCCCCAAGGCAGAGCTCCTTGTACACTGTGCAGTAGTTGTTCCAATGCTAATGTATGCATGTGAAACCTGTACAACATACAAGTGTCATTTGAAGGCACTTGGACAATATCATCAATGCTGCTCCAGGAGAATCCTAAATATCTCTCAGGAGGATAGGTGCATGAACATTGGCATCCTGGAAGAGTCAAACATGACCAACATTGAAGCCGTTAACATTAATCAACAAATTCGTTGGACTGGTCATGTGGTTCGGCTGTCTGATCAGCGCTTCCCAAAACGGATTCTGTTTTCTGAACTGGAGGAAGGACAATGTGTTGGGGGCCCATGGCAGTGATATAAGAACATGCTGAAAGCACACATGAAAAAGTGCCGCATTGGTGTTGACACTTTGGAGAACCTTGCCCAAGATTGTCCCCAGTGGAGAATGGTAATCCATGAGGGGGAAGTGCACTTTGAGAGGTCTCGCCACAATGCAGACAAGGAGAGGCAGGGAAGAAGAAAAGAAACTGCTCTGCCCCCTCCAATAGCCACCAACACCCTGCCTCTTCTGTGATAAGATCTATGGCTCCAGAATTGGGCTGATCAGCCATCAAGGGACTCACAAATAGGAGGGTGACATGAAGACATCCTATTCTTTATCGAGTGACTGCCAAGAAGATGATCTGAATACAAAACCGCCTGGTCCATTCTGAGGCTAACATGATCATACAACCATCTTGCTTTGAGCTTCCTTAGCAATCTGAGTATCACAGGTGTTGGTTGGTTGAAAGGCATAAATTAAACTAGCAGCCAAAGGGTGAGATAGCTATCCATGAGGGTATCTCTTTTGAAGCAGAAAATATGACAATTGCTGCAAATAAGTCCACTTAAAACACCCCCCTTTATAAATAAAAGGACATGAAGGACTGAGCACTTTCAGACAAGTCTCTGCTGAATTGATTGACAAAGCAGTCTGGAGACTAGACTTTGAGGCATTAAATCTGATGCAGTTTAACAAGGAGAAGTGTAGAGTCCTGCATTTGGGATGGAAGAATCCCAAGCATTCTTATAGGCTGGGGACCAACTGCCTAAGCAGAAGTATTTCGAGAAGATCTAGAGAAGTAGTTGTTCCCCTCTATTCAGCATTGGTGAGGCCACATCTGGAGTATTGTGTCCAGTTTTGGGCCCCTCAGTATAAAAAGGATGTAGATGTGCTGAAGCAGGTTCAGCGGAGGGCAATGAAAACGATTAAAGGGATGGAGTACGTGACCTATGAGGAGTGGCTGAGCGATTTGGGCTTGTTTAGTTTGCAGAAGAGAAGACTGAGTGGTGATTTAATAGCAGCCTTCAACTTCCTGAGGGGGAGCTCTAAAGAAGTTGGAGAGAAACTTTTCTTGGTGGTGACAGGTGGCAGAACAAGGAGCAATGGTTTGAAGTTACCGAAGGAGAGAAGGAGGTTGGATATCAGGAAAAACTACTTCACCAGGAGGACGGTGAAGCACTGGAATGCATTGCCTAGAGAGGTGGTGGAATCTCCATCCCTAGGTTTTTAAGTTCCAGCTTGACAAAGTCCTTGCTGGAATGACTTAGGTGGGGTTGATCCTGCTTTGGGCAGGGGACTGGATTCGATAAGCTCCTGAGGTCCCTTCCATGATTCTGATTCTATGAACTCAAATTTGAACATTAACACTTGGTCTCAACAGAGATAGCAATTATCTCATGCATTACAAGGACTGCTTCCCTTCCTTTGGTATTCATAATGATCTCATGCAAGACTATTAGTATCTCTTCCCGTCACCCCGCCCTTCAGTTACATGTATCTGATTTGTCAGTTTTTATTTCTTTTCTTTTCTTTTCAGTCTGTGCTGGAAATGCTATTGATCTGAAGAAGGGGGTCTGTCCCATGAAAGCTCATCCCCTAATAAATTATTTTGTGAGTCTTTAAAGTGCTACATGACTGCTGGTTTGTTTTGTTAGAATACAGTCTAACACAGCTACCTTTCTGTTACTGTTCTGGTATGTTCTGTGATCTGATTTGGGATCTGTGTGGATTCTTCTTTTGATGAGAACCTTGAGCCACTCACTATGTTTATGTAACGTTGACTACACTTGTATATTATTCTACACAGTGAGAAATTCCCCAGCAAAAACTATTCAGTAACATTCAATATTTTAAAACAATTTTTTGTGTTTAAGTGTAAGAATTTATTGACCAAGAAATTTCTATGCTGATTCAACATCTGTTTTGCCACTTTCCTCTCCATGCATTCTCAGAGGAATTTAAAAATAAATTCTACTAGCTGGTTAATTTCCAGTTCCCATACCATCATGGATTTTAAGGAGGTAGAGGGACCCTTCATTCTGCTCTAATTACTCTGGGTTAGACTAGGGCTTGGATAGATAATCACAAACTAAATTCTTCCTTATTTAGATTACCAAGTTCACTTTTGCCTTGAATTCTGCTTCTAACACAATATGCTTAAGAAACGTGCTAGAGCTGTTTTCTTCATCCCAAGTATCCCACGTATTTAGACTTTCCCTATTGGCTAGCATCTTTGAGGCATTAACTTTTATCAGTGTCATTGTCATACTCTCAGAGCAAAACACCATACACAATTCACTCAACATTCTGCAAATACATAAATAAATAAATAAACAAACAAACCAACCCCAGAACAACCACCACCGTCAAGAGAACAACTATGAGAAAGAGGAGCAAGAATTAAAGACACACCATGCAGCTCATGAGGAAAGTGAAACTCGAGAGTAGTATATACTTCAAAAATCATTTCCCTTTAAACATGCGATTCACTTCCCTCGAATATTCTCTTCAAAAATATTCAGTTTTGAGAGATCTTGCACAGTTCCAATGGTGATCATAGGAAAGATGAACCTTCTTCGTACTCAAAGATCCCAAGCAAATCTCTGAGGCCTATGTCAAATTCGCTCTATCTCCATAGCCCATAAATAATGACAACATAAATTTGTGTGTGATGCAAGGAAATAAGGTTCAATAAGAAAACCAAATTAGAACAATATTGTTTTAAGGAAACAAGTAGGATTGCTATAAATTAAATAATGTATTTGTGAGAACACTCTACAGGAAAAGAATCTTTTTCACTGAAACTATACATGCAGAAAAGCCCAGCAACATTGGCTCACCGGCAGTATGTGTGTTTTGTGATTTGAAAAGGCCAACAACTCCCTTTCCATGGAAGCCCCCAGCTCTCAGCAGCAGAGAATTGATTTTTGAGTTTTTCCAGCAGACAACTGGTAGGCGATTGTGACGGTAACAATGAGCTACCCTCTGTAAACTGCTGTCTTGCACAGACTGAGGTACTACCAAAAGTCCAGGATAGCTGTATGAGTCAATTGAGAGAAAGTAAAAAGATAATTAGAATTATTTTGAAAAAGATTCTTCCTTTTCCTTTTTAAAATTGGAAAACGGGATACATACATACATATATATATGTTTTCACTGACATATGCATTTTTATTTAATGCTCTTTAAAGAATAGCTAATTTTTGTAATACAGTGTAGTCCTGATTATTATGTTGATAGGACGAAGAGTATTAGAATTTGTAAAAAGAAACTTTCATTGAAAAAATGTATATGACTATTTCTTCCTATTTTCTTTCATTTACAGTCTTATTTGTTGATAGATCTCTGCACTCCTAGATTTTCTCCTCATCTGTCTGTGAACAGTCAGGTTTATGAGAATGAGATAAAAGACAGATCACTGGAACTCTTCAAAGGAAATAAACAATATTTTTATACTTGACATCAGTGACTGTATACAGAGCCTGACATTTTAAAGGCAAACATGCTTAGATGTCTTGAATTAAAACACTAAAATAAAAAATTAGGACTTTGGCATTGACCATAACAGGCTCATGTCAAAATGCATTTAAATAATTTAGTAAGAAAAAGGCATAGAGAAAGAATGTGTCCTCTATAAGTGTCTACAGCCTAAGCTGCCAACCAGCTAGCCATTAGCTCAAGTTGCAGAGGCACCTGTACTTCGCTCCAGAGGTCTCAGTTTTGAGTTCCCCTGTGGGTAGTTACACTATCACATCACTGCCTTAGATAAGAGACATCCTGGATTTCATATTTGTTGTGGTCTCTCCATGGAAATGATGGCAATGTCATCTTTCCATTATGAAAACAAAGATTACCCTGCAGTGTCTTTGTCGGATGTGATTGCATTAGTCATGAAACTTCTCTAGATTTGCTGTTGTGTTAAATAGCATTTTGTGGGCACTGATGAACTTTCACAATAAAAAGGGTTTATGCATTAATTTTATACTAACATTCAGGAGATATACACCATACATCAAACATTTTAAAGTAAATACACCAACGATGGATTCATGAGTTCTTATTTGCAGTTCCTGATTTGAACTGTATTAATAAACATGCAATTCAGGTGCAGGTTTTCCAGGTCAAACAGAAATTTTACGTAACAATAAAATTAATTGTGCGTACTTTCCATGCAACAGACACTTAAGAGTTTGCAAATTAGGATTTTATAATGAACAGAAAGGACACTAGAGATCCTCTAAAATACAAAATTGACTATCTGAATATGCAGAGATGCTAATATGTTACTAACAAAAGGAGAGAAAATTGGCACTGCTATATTTGCTGCATTTTTGGTGTTATTGGTTTTGGGGTTATGACAAGTACCATTTTCTCAGAATACTTTGTTCCTAAATTGATATGTTATATGTCATGTATGTTGTGGATTATGTGTAATATGGCAGACACATATTTCTAAATATAAGAGAAACTGATTAACTCACCTTCTACAAAGTGAATACATTCTGTTCAATGCAGTTATTCGGAAGTATTCTGTTTTTGAGCGAGAAGAGCTACTACTGATAGTACCTAGTCCCAAACGCTGATAGTCTCTAAAACAGGCCTTTTCTACTAATTGCTCCATTGTTGACTTCTCTGAGGCTTTCAAAGTACCACTTGTGTGCAGTTCACTGTCATCTGAAACTGAAGTTAAAATAATTTTCTAGTTTAGTATTTACCAATTCATTAGTTATATAATGAAAACAAAAAAGCAGTCCAGTAGTACTTTAAAGATTAAAAAAATAATTTATTAGGTGATGAGCTTTTGTGGGTCAGACCCACTTCTTCAGATCTGTAGAAGTGGGTCTGACCCACGAAAGCTCATCACCTAATAAATTATTTAGTTAGTCTTTAAAGTGCTACTGGACTGCTTTTTTGTTTGCATAGTATATAGACTAGCACAGCTATCTCTCTGTTACTAGTTATATAAAGGAGACTGAGAGCTGCTTCATTCTATTATTATAGAAACATTATATTTACCAAATCCGGGAATTGCTGATGGCAGGAACTAATGAGAATTAACACCAGTTTATACAAATTATAGCATAGCCAACAGAGTATACATTTCATTAAAGTAATTTAAGATAAAGGCTACAATTTTCTGGAACCAATGAAGGGAGCATATTTGAAGCAGCAACACCCTAATACACCAGCATCTTATTATCCATGATCTAAACAGTTCTATTTAAACCTAAGGCAAAGATGAACCCATAGTTGAATGAATTCCATAGTTTTCTATAGAATTCCAAAGTGAGTAGCTCAGGATAATCTACTGTATGGGGAAAATTGATGTGGGATTCTCAGTTACTCCTCTGGATCTAACCTCTAGGGACCAAAGAAGTCAGAATGATGACTATTTCACATCCCACTCAACGCAGAAATGACCTCACTGACCAGCATCAACTATCAAAAGCAGCCAGCACGAGATATTGCAGAGGAACATGTAAGAACCCCACTGTAGGTAGATACCGGATAATCTGCACCGACTATAGATACCTAACTGATCTCTAGCACCACGCGACATGAAGTTTAATCTCTCTTCTACAAAATTTATTATTAATTATGGTAATTCTAGATATCTTGTTATCCATATAAATGTCCAATCATTTTTGACTCTTCATATGTTCTTGGGCTCATCTCCCTTTGGCTGTGAGCTCCCCAGTCCAGCAGGAGGTTGGGAGACCAACTCATATCTTCTGCAACCACATCACCGAAACAACTTAAACCTCGCTCAGAAGAATAATGCACTCTCTTGCTGCACAGAACACAAACATTGCAATCATAAAAAATCTTTGGAGACTGTAGTCTGTTACGTTTATGCATACACGTTAAGTTTATGCAGCAATGTGGTCAATGATTATATGCAACTCCTCGGGGCAGGGCTAGCACAGTTCCTCCAGGAACCAAAAACAATGGATGGTCGTTAACGAAATCACTCATCTTGTGAACACCTCCAGAGGGGTCTCTACTCTCCAAGGAGGCTTTGCATACACTGTTTTAAAATGTGTTTTTAGAGACCAACAGACAACACAAAAAGTCTGACTCAGCAAGTTGACAGGATCTTCTATCCAACGGCAGCCTCAACCTTTGAGGAAGAGTTGGAAAGACTTTGGCTTACCAGATTCCATTAGACAGATGGGCATCTCTGACATTCTTTTAGCATGGGCACAGAAATTTTATTTTTTAAAATACATTTTATGTGTCATGCTTTAACTCTAAGAATAAAGGTATTTTGCTTTGTACAGCCTGGGTGGTAACTGGCAAACATTGTTATTACCCCTGGAGAAAGGGCAACTTCAGATGCTGGACCCATCAGATCTGCTGGAGAAATCGCAGTAAGGTATAGACGGACTGCAAAACTAAGCCCTCCATGTGCAGGGAGGGAGAAATCGGTTAATGCCCTAGAGGGTGATGTCTAGCGGACTGAAATCTTATGGGGTTGTCCTCAAGGAAGTTTGGGGGTGAGGGTGAGGAAGGGCAAAGATGCAATAAACTCAGAAATTGTGACACATACTGACAAAAGTTGTAATCCTATGAAAGAAAAAGAAAAAGCCTGGCTATATCCCATTATTGTTTTCATAGTTTATGGCTCAAAGGTCAGCTGGAATGACAGGCATCCCTTGTTCCTGGCTTAAAATTTATTCTGTGTACTCAGCTGAATTGAACTGGTGGTAATGTTTCTTTTGCCAGCATTACTATTTGCACAAAACTGTTATGTTCAGAAATATTTTATAAAAGGGGAACATATCTATTGATAATGGAAGATCTATGCCATAGAGCCAGAAATGGAGCACATACTCTCTAGCTACTTTAATAGGCTTTGTAAATCTGTCTAAAATTTTAGTGCACACAGATAACCTAAGTTCTAAGTATTGTTTGTGATTGAATATCAATGTTAAACAGCTTTCTTCAGCAGAGTTTTACTGCCTGCTGCACTTTCCCAAAGTAAGAAAAAAATCAATCTTGAGAGATAAAAAACCATGCTTCAGTCTTAAGCTATACTGAACTTCAAGTAAGGCACTGACTATACAAAACTAGCCACCCACTTGCTAGCACCACTTTACTTTAATTCCTCTCAAATATTTCTGAAGGCAAATTTACTACTCATTTACTACAAATTTACTACTACTACTGCTACTACAGCTCCCCACTCCACCATTATTTGGCCTGTATTATTTGGCTCTCAACAGAATGGAGTTATTTGTGCATGAAGTTTTGACTAAAGATTGGGACCAGTGCATTCTGAAATTAAAAAGTTTAGTACGGTTCAAAACGTATACTCATTTTGACAACATTTCACTCTCAATGTGTAATGCATTCCATCTGTAGTGCAGTAACTTTTGTCATTTCTCACTAATGTGAAGGCATTTTTCCTCTTATTTCTTTCCATTCCCCCTCAGTAAAGAGCATCAGGTATTGCTAGCCTTTTCTGAGAAGGTTTTGTTCATTCTTTTGGTGAGCAGAGCGATATCGTGAACAGTGAACCAAGCTTAAGATGTCGGTAGGAATGAACTTTATATATATACACATATTTTGTCGCTCTCATTCACTAAGCACTGCAATCATCTTATTAACAAAAAGAACATTGTAAAAATGAAACAAAAGAAAGAGGGGAAAAAAAGATTAGTCTCGCTTTCCTAATTATAATCTTTCCAATGACTATCCAAATAAGGGTGCTGCAATAAACAGCAAAAGTTTGCCTTGTGGGCTGTTTTGGAGAAATAAGTTTGATGCACTTCATTATCTGAAATCGTAAATAAGAAAGTAAAGAATGGTGTGACAAAGCAATACCTATTTAGGTAGAGGAGAATCTGGTTCCCTCTAGTGGTATATTTTTTAATAGCACAGATCCAGATAAGGAAAAGCTGAATGTAGTGACAGCAGCTGTATGCGGTCTTGTAGCCATGTTGTGCTCAGGATATTAGAAAGACAAGGTGTGTGGGAAAATATCTTTTACTGGACCAATTTCTACTGAAGACAGTTGCATGTTTTGCAACTTGTCTCCCTCACCAACAAAGGCCATGCAACAAAAGACATTACCTCATGCACCCTGTCTCTGTCATGACAGCTGTGCATTTTAGAAATTGAGGTATTCAGGGAAAAAACACAAAAACCACTTTTTGCCTTCAGCCCCAACATACTTTCCACTGAAGTTCAGGATTGTGGTATTTTCCTGTGTGATACTTTCCTTTCATTTTATACTTTCACAACTGTTGACACAACCTACACCATTTGTTTCTTCTTTATACCTGCCATTTTAGAATGAGACTCAACCATTCTAGATTAATGGTTCATGACAAACTGTTTAGCAATACATGGAGGCTGCTGAGTTTCCCTTTGTGCTACTCGCCAACATTAACCTTGCCTACCCAGGATTCTGTACAGGATAGTAAGCAAAGTTGCACTGGGCAATTTGGTAACTGAACAAAAAAAAGTCGGAAATTTAAAAATTTCTTCTGTAAACCAATGTAAAAACTTGTGCTTCCCCTTACTTCCTACAATCCCGGGAAAGTAATAAAAGTTCAAAATCTTCACTAAGTGATTACATTTGAAACATTTCAGTCTAATGTCTGAAATAAACACTCTCCCCTAATAATTACTGTCTGAGAATCTCTTGACATGTCAGTTTGAATGGATGTATAATCTGATAATATTAATATTTTTACCAGAGATATCATCATCTTCATTCCAGCCTGGACGATTTCCTCTTTCTTCCATGATAGTGCCTGTCTTCTTCTTTAATAAATATTGACGACCAATTGTCATCTTTCCAGCACGTTTGGCTCCTTTCACAATTGTTTTTGAGAAGGTGCTAAAGTTCAGAAATAAACAATAATGCCTGATGTCAAAATGTAGGTAAAATACAACAGTTATCTGTAACTCTCATTAATATTCAATATCTGTGTCAGTGTACCAATATACATTTTAGGATTTACTTCTCACCCACACAAAGCATGCTTAACAATTTTTTCTATTTAATTTCAAGAAAGAAAAGTAATGTCAGAAACTCAGAAAAGGGCTCCTAATATAAGTTTAAGTTGCTAGCCCCGAGATTTAGGAGAACGTGCTGTGACAATGCTATGCTAATTGTGCTCAATAGTAAAGAATAAGAAACTATCTCCTGTTTGCAGTTGTTGAATTTTGTTGGCAATATAACTAAATCTTCCTGGTTAAGAGACTGAAGGCAGAAAAAAAAAATCTAAAAATCTCTGTATTTCAGAACTATGTTGGGATTCCATTCCACTGAGCCAACAATGCACTGATCAATAGAGGAAGGTATGAACTGCCACTCTGTACAGACTAATAATCCATCTAGTTTGGTAAACTATCTAAATAGCGAGGAGCATTCACAGATTCCCAGGCCAGAAGAGATCATTGTGATAACTTAGTTTGACCTGTTTAACACAGGCCAGAGAACTTTTCCCTAACATGTACTAAATCATATCTTTTGGAAAAAAAATCAATCTAAATTAAAAAAAAGTCAGCAACAAAGAATCCACCAGGATTCTCAGTAAATTGTTCCAGTGAATAATTACCCATGCTACTAAAACCTTACACCTTATTTCCCATCTGACTTGTTGAGCTTCAGCTTCCAGTCACTGGATCATGTTTCACCTTCTTCTGATATATTGGAGAACTTGTTATTCATTTTCCATGTAGCCACTTGTAAAGTCTGATCAAATCGCCCCTTCGCCTTCTTTTTGTTAAAATAAATAAAATCAGATCCTTAAATCTATCAGTGTAAAGCATGTTTTCTAATCCTTTATTCATTCTCTTGACTTTTGTTTGAATTATCTTCAAATTCTCAACACCCTTCTTGAACTGAACACCAGACCTGGCTGCAGTACTCCAGCAGTGGTCATACCAGCGCCAGAGAGATGAAATAACATCTCTATTCCTAAGTGGCTGTGTCTACACGTGCCCCAAACTTCGAAATGGCCATGCAAATGGCCATTTCGAAGTTTACTAATGAAGCGCTGAAATGCATATTCAGCGCTTCATTAGCATGCGGGCGGCAGCCACGCTTCGAAATTGATGCTCCGTGCCGCCGCGCGGCGCATCCAGACGGGGCTCCTTTTCAAAAGGACGCCGCCTACTTCGAAGTCCCCTTATTCCCATGAGCTCATGGGAGTAAGGGGACTTCGAAGTAGGCGGCGTCCTTTCGAAAAGGAGCCCCGTCTGGACGCGCCGCGCGGCGGCAAGGAGCATCAATTTCGAAGCGCGGCTGCCGCCCGCATGCTAATGAAGCGCTGAATATGCATTTCAGCGCTTCATTAGTAAACTTCGAAATGGCCATTTGCATGGCCATTTCGAAGTTTGGGGCACGTGTAGACACAGCCAGTGAGACTTCCCTGTTTATGCACTCAAAATTGGATTACATTAGCTCTTTAGGCCGCAGCATTGTACTGGGAATTTTTGTTCAGCAGATAATCTGCCATGACCCTCAAATCTTTTCAGTCACTGCTTCCCAGGGTGGCATCTCCCATCCTGTAAATATGGAAGAGACAGAGCAAGGAGAGCAGGCAAGAAAAAAGGAAGATTCCATTCCCACAACAGGAAGGTGGGAGGCGAATTTTGCTTCTCCCTCCTAGTTAATGTTGCAGGGACAAGGAACTGAGGAGTTATCAACCCTGCACAGGGCAGAGAGAGTACAGTCATTCTGGCTGGAGGCAAACCTAGGGCTGGATCCTTGCTACAGGAGGGAGGAGTTGGGAAAGTCTGGGATAGTACCTTTGTGAACCAAGGACAGCCTATCAGGCAAGGAGGGTGCTCAGGCAAGTGAGCTAGCTGCTTTTCATGGTGGCATGGTCACTCACGATTTGGTACAAGTAATAAGGGATTATTGTGTTTGAGGTTGTTTCCACAGTTTTGCACACTGCACAAGGTGCAAAGGAAAAGGACCTGGGGATTATAGTGGATGAGAGGCCGGATATGAGTCAACAGTGTGCCTTCGTAGCCAAGAAGGCTAACAGCATATTGGGGTGCACTAGGAGAAGCATTTCCAGCAGATCTAGAGAAGTTATTATTCCCCTCTACTTGGCACTGGTGATGCCTTATCTGGAATTTCGCATCCAGTTCTAGGCCCCCCAGTATAGAAAGATGTGGATGCGCTGGAGCGGGTCCAGCAGAGGGCAACAAAAATGATTAAAGGGCTGGAGCACATGACCTATGAGGAGAGGCTGAGGGATTTGGGATTATTTAGTTTGCAGAAGAGTAGATTGAAGGGCAATTTGATAACAGCCTTCAACTTCCTGAAGGCGTGCTCTAAAGAGAATGGAGAGAGGCTATTCTTAGTAGTGATGGATGGCAGAACAAGGAGCAGTGGTCTGAAGTTACAGAGGGAGAGGTGTAGGTTGAATATCAGGAGAAACTATTTCACCCAGGTTGTCCAGAAACTCTTCAGTTTGTCTGGATAGGCCCATATTGCATGACTCATACTGGCTAATTTCTAGTGCTTCCAATGGCTAGGGCCCCAGGCAGAAACCTGGCCTGGTTACACACATTTCACAGGTGTGAGCATGCAATACAGAAAGAGATGTAGGTTGAATATTAGGAGAAACCATTTCACCAGAAGGGTGGTGAAGCACTGGAATGCATTACCGAGAGGGGTGCTGGAATCTCCATCCCTAGAGGTTTTTAAGTCCCAGCTTGACGAAGTCCTGGCTGGGATGATTGAGTTAGGGTTGATCCTGCTTTAGGCAGGGGGCTGGACTAGATGACCTCCTTAGGTCCCTTGCAGCTCTAGCATTCTATGATTCTATGAGGCAGTGATTTGGATATAAGCATTCTACTCAGGTGATGGTGGGAGAGAAGGGAAGACGCCATGGCAGGGGTGAGTTAAATCAACAACTGATGAAGGCTCACAATCGCAGGTGTGTTTGGATCTGTTTGGGGAGAGGCTGCAAAGGTGATTCAGGGCCCCATACCACTGGGGTGGGAACTGCAGGCACTATGATTCCCTGTGGTGTTACAAACAAAACAAAACAAAGCAATACACCACTACACCCTTAATGTGATGTCACCCAGGTTGTCCAGAAGCTGTCTTCAGTTTGTCTGGATAGGCCCATATTGCATGACTCATACTGGCTCATTTCTAGGTCTTCCAATGGCTAGGGCCCCAGACAGAAACCTGGCCTGGTTACACACATTTCACAGGTGTGAGCATGCAATACACCTAAAGGCATATATCTGCTTACAGCAGTTGTTTTGCATCACCTGTACATCCAGGCATGTATGCAAAAAGTGGCATAAGGTTTCTTACTGCATATCCCTGCCACAATGGGGATGTACAGGAAGCTGAGTAGGACAAATGCTATGTACAGGTATGCCCTATTTCAATGGGGCACCGTGCATGACAGAATGCAAGGTAGTGCTAAGGGCCAGCATAAAGTAGTGGTTGGGACTATCCCAGCAAATCCCATGCATCCAATTTGTGGGCTGGATTCTTTAATGGGGGTTCAGACCCTCCCCTTTCATGTTGAATCATTATAAATTAAAGGCTATGGTTTGGCCTGTTGTGCTGCTGATAACCGCAAAAGAGTGAATTTGGGGCACAGTGCCAAGCCCAGGAAAACAATGATCTGTGTACACTCTAGGTTTTGAAGTTTGGCCAGGTAGTTAAAACAAAAATTCCACAAGAAGGAATTCTGGTTGATGTTTCTTCTTTATACCTGCCTTTCCAGAATGAGACTCGACCATTCTTGATTAATGGTTCTAGAAAACAAGAAGGAATTCTGGTTGATGTTGTGGGTTCATTCAAAAGTCTTTCCCCCAGAAGGCTCCAGGGAATGACTTTGCTTCTTAGTCTTGGAGCTGACAATGGTACAGCAGCCTTGTATCATTTTCACATTCACAGAATTCAGGAGCTGGCAGAAAAAGCCAACAGTGGTATGGAACCTTGGCACACAATGCTTGTTACAATGGTGTGGAGATCAGTTGCTTTGTGCATGTGGCACAGCTATAGGAGAAGTTTCAATGGTTTGGTGCAATTTCAGGAGCAGGAAGGCTGGCCAACAATATGTCCCCATAGAGAGGAAGAGGTGCTGCAGTACAAGCTGGCATTGGCAACCTGTCAACTAGCATCCCCCACAGTCTCAATCACCTTTGGCCATTGCATTTGCCTTGCAGTAGTTTCTTAGTTCGAAGGCCTTTGGCTGATTGGACGCATTCCTGTGGTCCTAGGATGGATTCCCATCGTTGCATCAAGATTTACATGCTTAGGGATCTCAAGAAGATCCTAGGCATCAGATTTCACAGTGGATAGGAGGCAGCCTTGTTCACAGGAGTGTTTTTGATACTTTCAGTGCCTGGGTCCATTAGGGACACTACAGAAAAGGCTCTACAACTGTGTGATGCAAGATGGCATGAACATTCAGTGATTTTACATCTGTAATGGTCAAAGATGGATTAACTTGGTGGAGGTGAATCTAAATCTCTGGCAGGGTGGCGAGCCTAAGGTCTGCCCTGTTCAGTCTTTTAAGGCCTTCAGGGTAATACAGCCAAAGAGGAGACACCCCTTTTCTGCACCCGGACAGGAGTCCCCTCACAGTAAGGTGACCATATTTCCCTATGCTAAATAGAGGACACATGGGGAGGGGCCAGGAGGCAAGCTCCCCAGCTAGGGGTGCCAATTAAGAGCAGCTCCCTGGCTGCCCCATGCCACAGGGTGCTGGAGGCTGCCCCAGCAGGGAGCTCCCCGGTTGCAAGGGTGATTGCCCCATGGAAGGGGAGGGCTCACCGGCTGCTCCACATCACCAGGCTTTGGGAATGCTGCAGGAATGCTCCCTGGCTCCAGCAGTGGCTGCCTTGTGGGGGCTGCCACCCTGTGGGAGGGGTGGGGTGGAGGGTGCTCCCTGGCTGTGAGGAACAGCTGAAGCTCCCAGCTCCCCTATGCCTCTGGACACTGGGAATGGGGCTCCCACCCCATCGCGGACCTCCCTGGTTGCCCCACACCTCAGGGTGCTGAGAATCAGGCTGCTGCCCCATGGAAGTGCTCCCCAGCTGCAGAGATCTCTGCCCCACAGGGGTAGGGGATGGGGGGTAAGTGGCTTCCCAGGAGGCTGTCCTGTGGCAGGGATTGGACAGTGGTCTCTCCTGCTGCAGGGGAAGCTGCCCCACAGAGGGGCTGCCAGCATTGCTGGGGCACCAGGTCCTCCTTAAAATCGTAAAGGGGGACAAAACACACTACCCCAACATTCCCTGCCTTACCTCTATGGCACGGCCTCTGGTTCCCTCTCCTGCTGCTGCCCGTACTGGCTGGTCAGTACATGCTGTACATGTTGTGTGGCCAGCTCCTGATTGATTTTACCTGCAAGTCCACTGACTTGGGTAAAGAGCAGCTCACCAGGGTGTGTGTGTGCATGCACATGCTAAAATACAGGACTGTCCCAGTAAAAATGGTCACCCTACCTCACATCATATCTATTTGTTAACATGCTGAGTCAGGGGCTGATGAGACTGGGGCTAGCAGTCCATGAATTTGGTTCCCACTCAGTGGCTATGTCTACACTAGCACACTACATCGCAGTAGCCTATTTCGATGTAAGAACATAGAAATAGGCTACTTTGACGTATATTGTCTACACGTCCTCCAGGGCTGGTGCCATCGACGTTCAACATACCGACGGAGAACATTGAAAGGAGCCGCCCCGGAAGGAAATGCGGAGCGTCCACACACACAAGAGCTCCCCATCGAAATAAGGGGCCAGCAAAGCCCCAAGCCACTCCCTTAAAGGGCCCCTCCCAGACACACTCGCCCTGCACAGCACGAGATCCACAGAGCCAACAACTGGTTGCAGACCCCGTGCATGCAGCATAGACCCCCAGCTGCAGCAGCAGCAGCCAGAAGCCCTGGGCTAAGGGATTTTGCACAAGGTGACCATAGAGCCCTGGAGGGGCTGGACAGAGTGTCTCTCAACCTCTCAGCTGATGGCTGCCACGGAGGACTCCATTATTTCGACGTAGTGGGACGCGGATCGTCTACACATCCCTACTTCGACGTTGAACGTCGAAGTAGGGTGCTATTTCCATCTTCTGATAGGAATAATGATTTCAACATCTTGCCGTCTAATGTCGATTTCAACATCGAAATAGCACACGGTGCATGTAGACATGACGCGTACTATTTCGATGTGCCAGCTACTTCGAAGTAGCCAGCTAGTGTAGACACACCCAGTGAGAATAAGGGCTGCAACAGCAGCAACAGAGCTAGGTGTGGAAGCAGCAGCAATCCAGGCAACCGAGTGTTTGTATTCGCATGCATACCAAATGTATGTAAGACCTCAGGTGGCAAGACAACATTAATTTGTTGTAATCTGATTACAGATGTGGGACAATAAGACCAGCAGATGGTAGCATGGATCGAGGGGTACAGTATTGTGTTTTGGGCCAGTAGGCATACAGCCAGGTTGCCTGAGGGTTTGCAGGTGGCCTTTGGAGATAAACTGGTACTCAGCTGGCATGCAAGAAGAGGCAAGCTATGGGATCAATTAATAAACCAATGCTATATGTTGTGCAGGCTTGTCACTGGCCCCCATATATAACTGTGATTCATCGTGGGGAAAACAATTTAGCAATGCTCAAATGGGTGGAAATAACGCTCAAGGCCAAGAGGGATTTGAGAATGAGCCTTGAACATTTTCCAGGAGTTCACATTCTTAGGTCAGACATAAGTCAGCACATGGTCTGCGGGAAGCCAGAAGCTCCCCCGAGGCAGACAAGTCAAGGAAAAGAAGGCAGCCAAATTATTTGGGGATATAGGAATGGCAGTATGTGTACATCTACACATAGTATATAGGGGCCCTGAGATGTCTTGGGAGGCTGGGTTTCACCTGTCAAACTTTGTTGCTGTCATATTTTAACCAATATAGAAGATAACATTAGAAGTAGTCTGGGTGTGGGGAGGAGGCAGCCAAGCTAATTGCTGGAAGGAGAGGGATGGAAAAGAGTGGGAGCAGGTAAACCAGCCCTCACATAATTATAGGATAAACATGCGGGTTACCTGCACTGTATACTGGTGTTCCCTCTAATTGTTATAGCCATGTGTGGAATGATTTTGTTACGTACACCAGTATGGAGATGTAACATATCTGTGGTGGGGGTGGGGCAAAGGGGTTTGGAATGTGAGAGGGGGTTCAGGGTTGGGGGGATGAGGGCTCTGACTGGGAGAATGCAGGTTGTGAAGTGGGGTTGAGAATAAGGTATGTGGGAAGGGGGAATTTCAGCTGAGGCCAAAGAGTTTGGAGTGTGAGAGTTGGCTTAAGGTAGGAGATTGAGGTGGAGGTGCAGGGTGTGGGTGGGAGTTAAGGTGTGGGGTAGAAGAAAGAGCAAGGGTGTGGAAGCAAGCTGAGGGCTGGGGTGAGGGCTTTGGGAGGGAGTGGGACTTAGGGTGTGGGAGGAGACTCAGGCCTGGTGGTAGTGGGGGAACAGGTGGCTCTATGTAGCTCATATTGGCGCATGCTCACCTGCAGGCACAACCCCCTGAAGCTGCTATTGTCTGCAATTCCTGGCCAACGGGAAGTGAGGGGGCAGAGCCTTCAGGTGAGGACAATGTGAGAACAGAGCTTCCCGGTGCTCAAGGTGATGCAGCTCCAGCTGGGGGAAGAGAAACACCAGTGCGCAGAGCTGCCTCTCCCCACCACCTGCCCAGAAGAACATACCTAGAACACAAGGGCTATGTCTACACTAGCCCAAAACTTCGAAATGGCCATGCAAATCGCCATTGTGAAGTTTACTAATGAAGTGCTGAAATACATATTCAGCGCCTCATTAGAATGCCGGCAGCCACAGCTCTTTGAACTTGATGTGGCTTGTCGCCACATGGCTCGTCCAGGCAGGGCTCCTTTTCAAAAGGACCCTGGCAACTTCGAAATCCCTTTATTCCTAACAGCAGATTGGGCTAGTGTAGACATGGCCAAGGAGTTTTACGGTCTGCAGCCCAGGGCCCTGGACTAAAGGGGCTCCTCTTAGCCCAGAGTCCTGAGATACAGCCCCTAAAGCCTCTTTCTTAATCCAGCCCTGCTGTTGGAGCCTGGAAATAGCAGCTCCCTGCTGTGGCTGAGAGAGAGGTGTGCTCCTCCGGCCCCAGCAAGGAGCTGTCATTGTCAGGGAAGAGAGTCACCTTCTCAGCTGCAGCAGCTCCATGTGAGGTAAGCTCTGAGCCCCTGCAGGACTTTTTAGGCAGCTGTATGGCCCCCTGGCCAGGCAGCTTAGAGGGAAGCCTGATGTACAAATTACATTCCGGATAGTCCTGGACATCTAATAATAAAATTCCGGCTAGATTAAACCCACATCAATGTCTCCTGTCAGCCAACCCACTCCACACTCCCAGTCAAAGGTGCAGCCAAATTTGTAATCTCGAGTTAGTTTGACTAGATCTATTTTCCATAAGCCCAAGGTATTAATTATCCTCCTTTTGTTCTTTATTAATTGAATCCCATAACAGCTGCTCCATTATAAATATCAAACATGGATTGTATAGATGGTGCTTGGTCCTGCCATGAGGGCATGGAACCGGACTTCAGGACCTCTTCAAGTCCCTTCCAGTTCTAATATTCTATGATTATCTAGTCCCTTCCAGTTCTAGTATTCTATGATTATCTTGTCTAGGATCAATGTCAGACGGATAGGCCTACAATTATTTTGGTCATTCCTTCCACCTTTTTAAAATACTGGAACATTAACCTCTTAAATTATTTAATTAGTCTTTTGGAAATACATCAGCATTCTAAGACTTATTGAAAATCAGCTTTAATCATCCAGTATGCTCTTCAGCCTGCTCTCTCAAAACTCTTGAATGCAGGTTATCTGGACCTGCTTCAAAGGAGGACTAAAAAACCCGAACTGTACAACACAGAGCACTAGAACAAGTGCAAAGTACCATCCCATGAGTGTAAATTTATTTTTACCTACACTGATGTCCAAGCCATACTCTGAAGTATAAGAAGTCTCTCTATATGTCACCATAGAATTAGTGTAACTGTAGATTTAATTTACATAATTAACTGATTGCATGATTTGACTCTTATTACTGTAATTACTTCCATAATTTCCTAAGGCAAGTAGTTCAACAGGTTAATTACACCCTTTTATTACCAAATTAACGTATATGTTTACACTGGAAGCTTTTAATTGGTACGCCAATATAACATGCTTGACAGAAACCAGACAGTTCAGTTTTATGGAGGACTACTTCAATGTATTTGCAATTTTGGAAAACCATAAAAAAATGACACAATAGAATTCAATGCACTGTACTAATAGTAAAGAAGAGTAAATAAATATTAAAGAAAAAATAGATTATATCTTACCGAAAGGAAGTATTCTTTTCTTTTTGCTTTGGCAAAATTATCTGGGGTGCAGTTTGACCAGCTGCAAAAGCAAAAGTGCTGAAGATTGATTGGGGATAACGGAACTTCATTAACTGTTTCCTAAATATTTCTATCACTTCCGGACTCACTTCCTCATCAAATGCTACTTTAATTAACTAAAAATAAAAAAAAATAGCATGTTATTAGAAACTGGAAATAATTTAATATGGCAACTTTTGATATAAAACATTAAAAGGATCCCACAAAGGTAATCAAATATATTAATAAAACACAGAAATGTGTTTATGTTACTTACTATGGAAATTCATTTTATCCATTTTTACTTTATTTTTTAATTTTATATTCTAACATTAAAGTACTTCCACTCTGCAGTGTTTGGAATTCCAATAAAATTATGACAAAACCTCTGAGCAAATCTATGAAGCAACTTTGCACTAACATTTCTACACTAGTTAAAACGCTAGCCAAATTTTCTTGCTAAGTGGGATGACAAAGGCTGAAAGAATTTTGATGGGTCAGGCGCTTCAGTGTAGATAGGAAGACAGCCATAAAAGGCCTGTATTCTAATTCAAAGACTCTCACTGTACCAAAAAAGTTTAGCTTTCAAAAATTACTACAGCTGTCTTTCCTTAGTCCATTCACCTCAATTCATGCCTCACTTTTCGAAGGATGGAAAACTGTGCTAGTAGCAAAGCATGATAAATGAATCTGACCCTTGGAAAAGGAAGTACTTTGCATTATGAACGACTGATATCTCTTCCAAGTCAAAGTATTATTTATACACTTTAAAAGGACCCCAATCCCACAATTCTTAGCCAGTGGGATGACGGCCAAGTCTTATGTCTTGAGGATGAGTAATAAAGGGGAAGGAAAATGAGGGTTTGTAAAAAGGGGGGGGAAAACTACAAGAGTGGGGGTAAACATAAACACACATTTCTGAGGAATCTGTTACTTTATAAGTCCCAAGATGAAGTTACATTTTATGTGTCTTTGTTTGCCAGACACAAGGCATACCTCATCCTTTGCTTTTTCTCCAAAAGGCTAATACTCCTGTTGTTTTAGGATCTCCTTGAAAAGAGGTCTTGAATATTAGGGTCACCCCAATATGAAATATAAATACATTAAAATAAGATAGCTGCAGACCATTCTCCCTTGATGGTCATACTTAATGCACAAAGCATGGAGGGGGCCTATTTCATATAATATTTCATGTTTTGTTAGGAAAGGAACAGAAAGTAAACCATTTGTTGGTTTGTTTTGTTTTATAACCAAAGACAAAACTCTGTTAAACAAAAGCAGAGATTACATTTGACCAGAGTCCAGAACCAGAAATGGAATTGCATCTGCATTTAGCATACTATTGAAGGATGTTAAAATTTTGTTAGTATTAGTCTCCAAAAGAGCCTCGGAAAGCAAAAGGCTCACAGTTCCCTGTTTTTCTTGAAAGTCATATAAGAGTGACTACTAAAACTGTTAATTAAATCCATTCACTTATATACAATAATGTAAATAACAGAAAAATTATTCAAAATCTACTCAAAACACTAATAAGGAGAAATTGATGTTATCCTCCTAAATGAAAGGCTCTCCAATATATCAGATTGTGATGTTTTTTTGTCCTGAACAAAGTAATGAACATTTGTATTTTAGCCAGATCTAGCTAAACATTTTGGCTAATGCTACACTCATCTCTAGTGCTGGCAGTTTGATGCAAATTAGCAGTCTGAAAAATGCAAAATGGCCACTCATTTGTACATTCGGATGGCTCATTTGCATATTCACAGCAGAAAAAAAGCAGTGAAGACATTGCTGTGCTCGCAAAAACCTGCTCTGTCGCCAGCCCCTTATGCCTGGACAAAATCAGGGATAAGGGGGTGGTGACAGATGGTGTTTTTGCCAGCAGAATCATGTCTTCATGGCTTGTTTTCTGTGGTGAATATGCAAATGAGATGAGTGAATATGCAGATGAGCAGCCATTTTGCATTTTTGAGACTGCTCATTTGCATCAAGCTGCTGGCACTAGGGGTGAGTGTAGCACTACCCTTCATGTTCTGAAACCCCACATAATTCTAATTCTACTGACTACTATTCTTGAAGATCTCTACCTTGTTTTCCTCTCTCCTTCAGTTAGGGCCTCTGCACAGAATAGATTGTCTCATGGACAAAATTCACAGTAGGGTGCTCTGGGAGAAAAAAATCCCAAGAGCATTCACATCCCTACAAACCATTCTGTTTTATATGCCTCTGAAGAATAGGCTGTGGGGCATCTTTGTAAACTGGTAAATCCTCAGGAATCTGTATGGATCCTGGGGCTCCACAAAGGTCACAGTCACCTATGCAGAAGCCTTGTGCTTTTGGGTTAGCCCTAGACCTTGGGAATGCCTCAAAGCTCCCTGGGAGTGCAGGTTCCATTTCAGCTGGTCTTCCTCTTGCCATTGGTCCTCCCTAAAACACTGGTAAATGGCAGGGAGCTTATTTTTCCAGGTATATGCTACGTGATGGAGGAGATTTGATGTACATGCCTTTGACCTGCCCAGACTCAACTTGCTCTACAGCAGAAACTTTGAACAACAATTGTTATCCACAGGATCCAGTGGAGGGGTGAGAGAACAGGCAGGGAAAACCATTTATTCTCTAACAGATATTGAGAGTGTGTGAGGGAAAGCAATCCAGGGTTTCTCTGATATGCTCAGACTCTGCCAATATCAGTGACTACACCAAGAACTGAGGACACTCAGTCTGCCTCCAGCGGCTAGGGAGTTACTTGCAGCATGTTACACTGATGAGATCATAATTTCAGGTGTTTTACAAAGGATCAGGCTCTCCATTGTACCTGAAAAGATGCGGAGGTGATCTGCAGTCCTTCCTGCATATTCTGCTGCAGCTGGTTCTGTATAGTAATCTTCTTCTCCTTCATAATAGATGCAATGGGAAAGCTCCGGACCACTGTCTGTTCTCCAGCTAAGTATCACAGAATCATTTACAGACATGTTAGGTCATGGACTTATATCTGATTTAGTCATATTTTGCTCTCGTGAGCACAGACTCGCTTCATCAGATGCTGGTCTTGGAAATCTGCAGGGCCAGGTATAAAAGGTATGTTATAATAAGGTATATTATACCTGGCCCTGCAGATTTCCAAGACCAGCATCTGATGAAGTGAGTTTGTGCTCACGAAAGCTCATGCTCAAAACTTTTCTGTTAGTCTATAAGGTGCCACAGGACCCTTCGTTGCTGTTAGAAAAGAAGGTTACTCACCTTGTGAGGCAACTGAGGTTCTTTGAGATGCTTATCACTGCGGGAGCTACACTGTAGGTGGGCATGTGTCCCTGCCTTCTAATCGGAGATTTATGCTAGCAGTGCCCTCAGCAGGTTGCGCCTGCCAGCGGCCAGCACATGCCAGTCAAAGCCCATAATGCCCATGCACAGCCTACCATCCTCTGTTTCTTCTCTGCTGCAAAGCCTATGCAAGAACTCTAAAACAGAGGGGAGGAGGGTGGGTAGTGGAGCACCTACAGGTATAACCATCTTGAAGAACCTCAGTTACTGTACAAGGTGAGTAACATTTTCTTCTTTAAGGAGTGTCCCTCCGGGTGCTCCACTTTAGATGACTAGGAAGTAATAATCCCTTGTGCAGGAAATGTCTTCAGAAGTAGAGTTGAAGTTGCTGATAAGACCCTATGTCCAAACAGTGCTTCAGTTGTGGAGTGGATGTTAATTGCAACATGTTTGTACACCTGTAGGAGGTTGCTGTTCATTGTTATAGTAACAAAAGTGTAGGCATTCAGAAATACATTTTGATAATCGTTGTTTGGGGATGGCCTCTGACGCTCTGTGGTAGAAACAAAGAGCTTGTGGGATTTGCAAAAAGTTTTGGGTCTATCAAATACAAAATGTAAGTGCTCTGTGCACATCGAGAGTGTGTAGCACTTCCTCTTTTATCATCACATGGGGTTTTGGGTAGAATACTGGAAGGCAAATAGGTTCATTACACTGGAAGTAGGAGGATACCTTAGGTAGGAACCTTGCATGAGGTCACATGACTACCTTCTCCTTGTGAAATATCATATAGGAAGGGGTGACCACAAGTGCTCTCAATTCCCCTATCCTCCTAGCAGAGGTGATAGCTAGGAGAAACAGAGAGAGAGAGAGAGATACCTATCTCATAGAATTGGAAGGGACCTTGAGAGGTCATTGAGTCCAGCCCCCTGCACTCACAGCAGGACCTATATCATCATCCTTGACAGACATTTTTTTCTTTGCCCCATACCCCTAAATGGCCCCATCTAGGAGTGAGCTCACAACCCTGGATTTACAAAGCCAATGCTCAAACTGAGTGATCCCTTCCTACTTCATAGATAAATGCAGCCGTCATAGATTACTGTAGGAGGCAAAAGATGTTGAGCAGTTCAAAAGGTTTTTGCATAAGAGCCCTGAACACCACATTTAGGTCCCATGGCACCCTAGGTGGCTAAATGGGTGGGTACAAGTTCTGTATGTCCTTAACAAACAGTTTTCTGCTGGGATGAGTGAAGACAGAAAAAACATCCATGTGAATATGAAATGCTGTAATAGCTGTTATGTGGACCTTTAAGGAACAAAGGGAAAGTCCACTTGTTTTTAACAATAGTATGTTGTCCAGAATGGTAGGGAGAAGAGCTGCAGATGGTGAGATGCTCTGAGAGTGGTACCATATGGAGAAGTGGTGCCATTTATTAACATACATCTCTCTTGTATTGAGGATGACATCCTGGGTTGCTACCAAGCATGCGGAGTTAGCCAACGAGATGCCACACCTGAAGCTTGAGAGCTAGTACATTGTGGTGAGTAATTTGCCTGCTGTTTTGAGTCAGGAGGTGAGGAACTAGGAGAAATTGCCATGGAGGTCTTGTGGACTCTGCAGGATGTAAGTGAACCAAGTTTATTGAGGCTCTGTCATGCTTGATCTTTTGTAAGGTGCAGTTGAGGAGTATAATCAGTGGAAAAGCATACAGGAAAGGTGCATTCCATGTTAGAATGAATGCATCCCCTCTCAGGTGTTTGCCCAGTCCTGTTTAAGAGCCGTACTGGGGGCATTTTGCTTTGGTGGCTGTGGCAAAGAGGTCTATTGCTGGGTAACCCTCAATGTTTGAATACCTGAGACAGGATGACGGGGTCCATCTCCCACTGTCCATGTATCCATGGAGAAATGCTTGATGAGGTTGTTGGCTGCAGTATTGTCTGCACCTGGGACATATGCCTCTATCACATCTATCTTGTGGTGACTGCACCAATCCCAGAGCTCATACTGCTTTCACACACATGGAGTGGGAATGTGTCCCCCCTCCGACAACTAATGTAATACATTATGGTTAGATTGTCCATGAATATCTGGACCATTTTGCCACATATAAAGAGGAAGAAGTGGTGGCAAGCATTGTGTACTGCCCTCAGATCAAGAAGCTTTATATGGAGCCTGCACTTGTCAGGAGATCGACATGCTTGAGCTATGTGGTGTGCTAAATGTGCTCCCACCCAACGAGGGAGGCATCCATGGTGATGGTGACTTTTGTTGTCTGCCACTGAAAGGGTCTTGCTGTTGTTTGTGGGCTGTTCTGTGCATCTGCAATGTGATTTGAGAGAGTGTCAGATGTCATTGTGTTGGAAGTGATGCTGTTGCAGTGACCCAGTGTTTGTGTTGGGGGTAAACATGCATTTTGTTATATTCATCTGTAGGCCTAGGCTGGCAAAGAGATTCATGGTCATGTGTGCTATGCACTCTGTGGCCTTCTATGCATTGCCCTTTACGAGACAATGGTTCAGATAGGGAAAAATGCACATCCTGGCCTTGCACAGGTGAATGGCCACTACCGCAAGGACTTTGGAAATACTAGGAGGACAGTTGATAAGTCCATATGGGAGGACTCTGTATTGAAAATGTAGTTTGTGTACGATGAAGTAGAGAAAACGTCTGTATGAGGGATTAACAGTGACATGTAAATACGTGTCCTGTAGGCTGAGTGTTGATAGCAAATCTTCTTTCTCCTGAGATGGGATTACTGTAGCTGGAGTCACCATCCTGTATTGTTCTGTGTGATGAAATTTGTTCAGTTTGCGTAAGTCCATGACGGGCTGCCACCCTCCTGTTTTCTTCTGGGTGAGGAAGTTAGGTGAACAGAAGCTGGTCCCCCTGTGTTGTGTGGGTACCTGCTCTATGGCATCCAATTGTAGGAGGTGCATTATCTTCTTTCTAACAGATTTCTTGTAAGGTGCATCCCTTAAGAGGAACAGGTAGGGAGGTTGGGTACGTTAAAAGGAAGAAAAAAGGAGACAGTAGCTGGTTTGGATAATTTCCAGCATCCATTTGTTTGAAGTAATGTTGTGCTAAGCAGTGTAAAATGTTGCTAGATGGTTGCCAAATGGGGTAGAGTATGTGAGCAGTAGAGAAGGTGTGGCTATCTGGCCCTCACCCAAGGCCTCAAAATGTCTGTCATGATGTGGATGGTTGCTCTGCTTGTTGTCTACATCTGGTCTGTCTTTGTTTGAGTCTGTCAGTATCTCTGAGGCTGTGAATACGGAGCTGTATGGAAGTGTTGATTGAACGCTCTGTTTTGTGTCTTCTTATTTGAAGGAATGTAAATGACTAGAGATTTTACAGTTCTTGATTGTGTGGAGAGCTGTGTCAATTTCTAACAATCAGAGTTATACCTCAATTTCTGATTACTTGCACTTTTATTAAGCTGTACTATTAAAACAATGTTTGAACATATGCATAAAGGCCTCTGAGGCAAGGATTTCTTCTCCCTCTCACTTTTATAAGTTCTCAATGCAAGCCCTCATCCTGACATGAGTCATCACTTGACACGTGAATCCATTAAATCAGATTTTAATCTTTAGCCACTAATGACATTTTTGTGCTGTTTTAGTACAATGTGTGCTGTTGTAGGTTTCACAAATCCCACATTTGTAGCACTGTACTGATGAGGAACCTGAGAAACAGAGAAAATAAGTGACGTCTCCAAATTAAACAACAAATCCGTGTGCGTGCCAGGAATATACTCAGGAGTCCTCACTGCCAGCCCACAACTTTAACCACAATACAACATTCCCTCACTCATTTGATGACACTGTTGAACTGCTTCACTTTGTGCAAGTGTGAACAGAAAGCTCAAAGTATATTTTTCTTTTAAGTAAATAGGTGAAAACTCCCAAAGGAATACCATGGCATGGGAACAATGCTAAAACTCAGTATCTAAACACTCAAATGGATAGCTGAATTGCAGATAAAATGCAAAATCAAAATCTGTATCATTATATCTAGTGATAAAGTCAAAAATCTACATGTGGAGTCTATGTATGTACAGATGATTGACATGAATTAAATTAATACTTAATTGAATTCTTAATTTTTGTTTTTGTTTTGTTTTGGAGTAGATCTGTTTTGATGGTCTTGTTAATTAAACTGCAGGGTCAGTTCAAAGTCTTATATATCTGTCAGACCATGAATTATTTCAACATTCCTAAGAAACACCATACCTAGCTGATCATGAGGAGTGCCTTTAAATATAATCCTGTATGTGGTAAGGAATAAGGCTCCTTCTGCAGGGAGAATGTGGGGGCCTCCGAGCAATCCTCCTGTTGCTTCTTCTCTCCCATCAGGATCCAGCAGCACACGGAGACCTTCACATACAAACTCTTCTCCTGGCAGCAAAGCTGGTCGCAGAATCTTAGGCTGAGCCCAAATATAAGACATCTACATTTAAATGTAAATATACACTATACCATACAGTGTAACACCAGAATCTGTCAAATTGGTATTTCATGAAAAAAACTGAAATATAAAATTACTATGAGACTGACTGTGAGAGGTTGAGTTTGGACTCAACTTAGTGAAACGAATCTTAATAAGTAGCTGGCATGCAATCACTTCTTTATGTTCATGGGTTTGGTTCTTTTACTTTCACAAGTTCATATTTCATGAGATCAAAGCCAAACAATTTATTTATCACTGGTGGAAAACTTTTTGATCATACCATCACTGGACCTAACCATGTTAATTACAGGATTAGGGGCTCATTCTCCAGTACCTCAACCAATGTTACATATGCCATCATCTACCAGCAATGCCCCTCCGCTATGTGTATCGGACAAACTGGACAATCACCTCAATAAAGAATAAATGGACACAAAGCAGGCATTAGGAATCTGAATACACATAAACCTGTCAGCGAGCATTTCAATGGAGTTGGCCGTAGTATTAAAGACCTGAGAACATATGTCTTACAACAAAGAGACTTTAACAACAGATTACGAAGGGAAACGTGAACAGCAGTTTATGCTCAAATTTGATACATTGAGGCTAGGTTTTAATAGAGATAGTAATTTCCTCACACATTACAAAGACAGCTTCCCCATCTTTGATATTCATAGTGATCTCCGGAAGGACACTTAGTTAGTAATTCGCTTCCCTAATTCCCACCATTGCCTCCCCGCCACCCCGGTTTCTATCCTATACATCTGATTTGTCAGTTTTTATTTCAATTTGTTTTTGGATCTCTGTGTTATAAAACTCTCATGCCATTTCTGGTACAGCACTATCTCCAGATCTGAAGAAGTGGGTCTACCCCATGAAAGCTCATCACCTAATAAATTATTTTGTTAGTCTTTAAAGTGCTACATGACTGCTTGTTTGTTTTGTTTAGTGATCAGATATTTCCTCCTAATATTAGAAAAAGGAAGGCTGAAGCCACTTCAAACTACGTACGATTCCAATATGCAGCGCTTTTTTTCTGGTGAAATGCACTGGAATGAAGTTCTGGCACCTTTTTTTTCCTGTTAGAACACCAGAAAAATTTTCACCACCAGTCCCGCAGCAGCACTGGGATCAGGGCATTAACACTGAACACCCTAACCCCTATGAGGAATTGAGTCTTGAGTTTCAGCACTCTTTTTTCTTGAAACAAAGGACTGCCAATATGTATAGTCAATACAACATATTTTGCAATACTTACCTTCTGTATTGGTGGTAGTCTTCTACTCTCTCGATGGACAGCCTCCAGAGTCTCAATGTGCATGGCTACAATGCCTAGGAATCAGTGACACCATAAATTAAACTTAACATAGTACAAGACAGAGTAAAACAGACTAAATATAACTCCATTGTTTTAGAATCGTAGCGTTAAACTATCAAGGAAAAGCAGGGTAGATGTCATCAATGTTTATTTGGAGTTGGTCAATTATTACTGTCTAGGAAAAAAATTACCTTACACTATGCTGAAAACCAAAACATACACTCCTCCTGGAAAATATCAGTTCTTAGAGAAAGAAGTGACAATTTTGCAAATTTAAATTTTTTTTGAGTTCTCACCTGGTATCATGCAATGAAGGCTCTTGATGTGATCCTGTGTAACTCCACTCTCAGTGCACACTTTGTCTATAAACCTGGTGATGAAGTGCACAACTGCGTTGGCAATATCATTGTTCTCAGAGTCCTCAAATCCACTTTCAGTGTCATAGCTCTCTGCAACACTGCCTGCAATGCTAGAGAAGTAAAGAAAAAAAAAAACCCGCTGCTGTAAAAAATCCAGCTAACAAACTGCAATACACAGAGAATAACTACCATATAACTTTTGGGCAACAAAATGGCAAATGAAATTTAACGTTGATAATGTAAGTAATGCACACTGAAAAAAACTCCCAACTATACGTACAAAATGATGGGGACTAATTTAGACATAACCATCTCATAAAAGATACCATGGCACTGGAAGAGGTTCAGAAAAGGGCAACAAAAATGATTAGGGGTTTGGAATGAATGCCATATGAAGAAAGATTAAAGAGACTGGAACTTTTCATCTTAGAAAAGAGGAGACTAAGGGGGGATATGATAGAAGTCTACAAAATCATGACAAATATGGGAAAAGTAAATAAGGGAAAGTAATTATCTTGCTCCCCTAAGATAACACCAAATGAAATTAATATGTAGCAGGTTTAAAACTAACAAAAGGATGTTTTTCTTTATGCAGCGCATAGTAGACCTGTGGACCCCTTTGCCAGAGGAGGTTGTGAAGAGCAGGACTTTAGCAGAGTTCAAAAAAGAATTAGATAAATTCACGGAGGTTAGGTCCATCAATGTTTATTGGATGGGATGGGTAGGAATGGTGTCCCCATCCTCTGCCTGTCAGAGGCTGGATATGGATGACAGGAGAGGGATCAGTCAGTGACTACCTGTTCTGTTCACTTCCTCTTGGGCACTTGGTATCAGCCACTGTTGGCAGACAAGATAGTGGGCTAGGTGGCATTTGGTCTGACCCGGTATGGCTATTCTTATGTTTTTGTGTGATCAGTCTGCTATATTTTGTGTACCAAAATATATTATCCGCTTTTTCTCTACACTGCAGGCACAGTTTCAGATAAAAACTCTATAAAACTCCAGTGTATGCTGATGCAATGTATATAATAGCATGACCAGTGTTGGAGCTGCACAGAGCAGCTTCAAGTTGTGCTCAAGTCACGTTAAAGCGAGTTACATGCAACTTGAAACCACTTATTTTGAGGATTTATGGTAAATCCTAAACAGCACAGAGATCCTGTCCAAGTCTGTTTCCTGACTCCCAAGTACCTTACTAACTCCCTTGTAAGAGACAACTGTACCAGAAGAAGAGACTATTTTTCAGGCATCTAACTCACACCACACAATTTTGGCATGCTGGTTTGTACAGGATAGGTGCAGTATGGGAAAAAGATGCCCCGCAAGTGGCTGTGGGTATGTGACATTTTCCCACATTGCATTGCCCTCATTCCCCTCCCGTTGGAAGCAAATGGCCACTGTTCCAGAAGGAAAGAAGGAAAAGTAGAGAATCACAATGTGTACGTGCCCTGGGAATCAGCCAGATGACGGTGCCATGTCAACTGTTCCCTCTGCTACTTTCTCCCATTTGAAACTACAGTATGGCATGAAAAAAAAACCAAAGACTGGAAAGAAAGCATCAACAAAGATCGCCAAATTAATTGAAAGCTCGTGCTTTTATAACTGAATTATTAAAAGATTTTACAAAAAGGAGCAGGTATCTGAGTCTTCTCAGTGGCCCTCCAGCCACTGTTCCCCGTCCCTTGATTGCAGAAACATGATCCATGAAAATAATATAGGAACAATGCAAAGCTTGAAGAAAGTGTAAGATAGGAAAGGTTTGGAAAAAAGACATTTTTGATGTAGGATTTTTGGCTTCCCACTTCACTAAACAGAGGTGCCCAACATAGTGGATGGAGCTCCCTTACACAGCTCACATTAGGGGGCTGTGGGACTTTAGGTTGAAGGGACAATTGACAAGGTCCCTTCAGTGTTGCTCAGGGCGAGGGCCAGCTCCCCAAAATCTTTGGCAACGGGGAGTAGACTTCCCCTCGATGGCAGCAAGCACCCAAAAATCTTTCCAGCCTTTGGAGCCCTCACTGCGTGCAAGCCAGGACATAGTGCTGCCTGCCAGCATGGTCCAAACTGAACAGCAGGCACATCCTTTTATTGGGTCAGTGGCTAGCCACATGATGTAGTTGGGCATGGGAAACACCCTGACTGAATGCACCTGTGGGGGAGGCTGCAACGTGAACCACAGAAAAGAAGTTTCTCGGCATCTCAGACAAGCATTACCCCCATAGTCTAGCTGCCATGTGTTGCAGGTGGTGGGCAGGGGCTGACTCCAGAGCTGGAAAAAAAATCCAAGTGCTCAGCTTGCAGAAACATTAACTTCATGTTGGGGCTATTTTTAATATGTAGATGTGCTCACTGCATTGATAGCAAAGAAGGAAAGAGGCTTCTCATACTCTCTTACAAGCATGATCCCATAGGCTAACTGCCACGGGCTTCCTGGTGCCAAATTCAACTTTACAGGCTTCTTGTTGCCCAATTCCTGCACACCTGGAGAGCAGCAGGGATGGAAGCAGTCAGAGCAGAGGACTGTGGAGCATTGTAGGATACATATGAGACACCTCTGGAGGCTAATAAAGTCTGGAGTTTCCACACTTGCCTTAATTCAAGCTTTTACATTTGAACTTGACACTATGTTGAGTCGCTTCTCACTGTGTTATAGTATCGACCTCAGATGTCTAAGGGTTAGACATAAAGGTATTTACAGTGAAGCCAGTGACATTGTAAAATTGAGCTAAATGCCTTAAATTCAATTTTATCATGTAGTGTAGACATAGCCTAACTGTGGCAGAAGGAGTTTATGGTACAGAATGTCTTAATTGCTACAATGATTTACCAGTAAGTGCTGATCAATGTTCCCTCTAATCCTTTCCATACATGTGTGCAATAAATTTTGATGTACATCAAGCTATGTACCAATGACTTACTTAGAGGTTATTGTACAGGGTGAGGCCTTGGGTAGGGGTAAGAAGCTGGTCATAGTGAACTCTCCATCATGAGGAGATGTAATTTAAGTTTTTTTAATGTACTTTTTTCACCTGTAACTTATTATTGTTTTTCAAGTAGAATCTGTATGGGTACGCCATTCAAAATTATTAACTTGATTCGTTCAACGTATAAACTCTCAACATGTCAAGTTGTTCATAATGGTGTCTTGACGGAATCCTTCAGCATACTGTCAGGAGTCCGACAAGGCTGCCTACTGTCACCTTTCCTGTTCTTGATCATAATGGACTGGATTATGAACAGGACAACAGATGACCATCAATGAGACATTCAGTGGACATATTGCAAACAGCTAGAGGATATTGATTTTGCTAATGATGTTGCCCTCCTTTCACACCAACATGAAAGCAAGAAAAAAAAGATCACAACACTATACAAAACTGCCTCAATGACTGGACTGAGCATTAACAAGAGAAAGACCAAGACAATGAGGATCAACTAGTTCAACAACACCACCATCACAATGGGAGGGGATGACCTAGAAGATATGGAGCAGTTCACCTACTTGGGGAGTATTATAGGCATAGTTGGAAGAACAGATAAGGATATCAATGCCAGGATTGGAAAAGCACCAGCTGCATTCAAGATCCTCTATTCCATATGGAGTTCACAAATAATATCTGCAATGACAAAACTGCAGATCTTCAACACAAATGTGAAGAGTGTGCTCTTATATGGATGCGAGACTGGGCACACCAAGAAGTCTTCAAATCACAAGCTACAGAATTCATAAACAGATGCCTGAGGTGCATCCTTCACATCAAATGGCAAGACTTCATTGCAAATGAGGAGCTTTGGAACAGAGTAGGACAAGAACAACTGACACTGAAATCAAGAGGAGAAAGTGGGGATGGCCAGGCCACACGCTCAGAAAACCATCATCCAGCCGAGTCCGTCAAGCTCTCACATGGAAACCGCAAAGAAAACGTAAAAGAGGAAGACCTCGGACAACACGGAGAAGGTCTACTAAGACTGAAGGACAATAACTGGGGTTATCCTGGAGCCAGCTAGAAGTTTAGTCCCAAGACAGAGTGAAGTGGAAGAGATTTGTAGATAACCTATGCTCCATATGGAATACAAAGGTTAAGCAGTAGTAGTACTTGTATCTATATGGGTGCTACGCTAGGTGTGCATGCACCTCGGATTAGAGATTTTAGGTAGCAGTGCCTCTTTAGCTCACGCTTGAGCCCACTCAGTCCCATACTCTGCACTAGGTGTATAAAAAGCTGTGGAGGTAAACCACTCTGATCCGTCCCAGCCACTTCAGCCTGAGATGACACCTCAGCCATGCCCACATTTAGCTTTCTTTAAGTCTACTTCTTCTCTTATACACTACTCATGTATACACTTCTCTTATACACTAAATACACTTATATTTAGTGTCAGTAGATAGTGTTGACTTTGTATTAGCTAGCTGTAGTAATTATATTTTTTAAAATAATTATGCACAGAAAGAGAAAGATAGGTATAAGCAGAAGGTCCATTGTCTTTTCACCTTTTTTTTTTTCACCTATCCAGTGGAATTTAAACATGGAGAGAGCATGCCAAGTTCTTCCAGTTGGAAATGCTGTATTTCATAATGGAAGGCAATCCTGGTGAGTGACAGGCACTCCATTGCCTTGGACAATCATATGGCCCCCTGTTTGGCATGATAATTAAGAGCAAGAAAAAACCAGGAACAATAAAGTTGCAAAGTCAGAAATTATGAATGCAGACAATGAAGGCACAAACATGAGTCACATCCCTTCTGTGTATGAATTACATTATTTAATCATATATTGTTTTTTCACATGACTCCTGCCTTGCTCAATGCATAGATAATTAATTAGGGTTGTGTAGTGAGTGAGGGTGTTTGTAGGAACCTAGACTCAGGTTTTATAGAAGCTGGAAGGGATGCACTGACTAAGGCATGGGAATACAGGAAGAGAAACGTGATCTTCTGGTAATGGCAGTTGACTAATAATCTGGAAAACTGGATTCCACCTCTGACAGAGCCATCCATTTCCTGTGAGATGCTATGTAAGTCACTTACTCCAAATGTTTCACCTGTGGCCACTGTGTTTTCCTCACAAGTTCAGACGGTAGGGGCTTGATTTACAAAACTGCTAAGTCCTCAGAACTGCAAGTGATGATAATGGAAGCTGGCTTTCAAACATAAAGAACTACTTTGTCTAGAATGACATTAAGTGTCCAAAGTTATCAAAAAGTCTAACTTCCCCTATGAAATGCATGCCATTTAAGTGGTAGCAAATGATGCTTTATATGTGAGATGGTTGCATTTCCCCAAGAAATGGTTGAAATAGTAATTCAAATAATTTGTATTTTGCACCATTTTTACGGAGTTAAAAAGACAAGAAAGGTTGGGAAAGTAAAAAATTATGAAGACTGAACTTAAAATTTTGACATAGACTGTAAGCAACTATACAAATTTTAAAGTACACCTGTACATTCCCATCAGCAACATACATTCTTTGGAGATGCCATTCAGCCTCGTCTTCTTTAATATCAGATCACCAAATACCACACAAATAGCAATCATTTAACAATGCCCAAAAGGACACTTGCTGAATATATATCTAAATATTCTCACTGTAGTATGAAAGGATAACATTGGCAAGGTATTGTGCAATAAACTACTTATGTTTTAGTCTTTGGATCATTCAAGAGCTCCAATCTGTGACACTATTATCTCAAACTATTTCTAGTTATTAAACATTTGAAAGTATTGTCATATTTATAATGATGCTTGAGAATAGACCTTGGTTTTGGTTTTGCTGGTTTTGACATTTTGGCAATAAACAACCAAAGACATCAACAAATATTATAGACTGGATGATGAACGAAAAACTGACAGTAAATTTCTTAAATGATTGTGACTTACATAATTTCCATAGCCACCAAGTTATCAATCTACACTTCCATTTCACTATTACAGAAAAGGTTACTGGTTTTCTCCTAGGGCTGATGAAGACAATATGAATTTGGCCAATGCCCTGCTTCTTTAAGTCCATTTAATAGTACACAGAATCATTTTCAATATTTACTACAAAAAGGCAAATTAATAATTATTACACTTTCTTGTCAAAGTTTGATTGAAGAAAAGAGAGTAAGGATGGAGGACATTTCACCAAAGTGCCTAGATAGGTATTTAATGTATTTTTAAGGTTCCCTGTGACTAAAGGCTACTTTTGACCCCAAAAAAACCCTATTATAATTAAGCTGCTACTTCTAGAGGATATGATTTTGTTTCTGTTGCTATGGAAGTTTTCTTCCTTACGCCTCCATATAAAGTTTCTGGCCTCTGTAATGTACGGCTCTTGAATCAGTTATCCCAAAAAGAAAAGGTGCCCATAGTAGAATCTCTCTGATGTCTTGGAGATTATTTGAAAACAGCATTTTAGATATGTGAGAGTGGGGCTGAGCCTTGTTTTATCACTTTCCCTTTATGACTTGCAGTTTTTATATGTGCAGTGACCATTATAATATTTTATATGAAAAGATGATAATATTGGAAATGTCATAAAATGCTTCAGAAATATCGACCAGCAAGGTGCTCTGCACAGGTGGATCCTGCACATGCACAGAACTTCTCTTACTTCACCAGGACTTTGTGTTTGTAGAGCAGTTTGCAGGATTAGGACCTTAAGCTAATGAACTAAATGCACAGAACTATCACATCATCTACTAACGAAATATTGTACAGCTTTAATTACTACCACAGGAAATGCTGCTTCATTGGTATAAAGTTTTTAATATTCTGAAATGGTTTAGAAATGTAAGGACTTCTGTGCATTATGTTAAAGGAAAAATGGCACTTTTTGGATTATGTTAAACACTGTGTTGATATTACTTGTATTGTGAATACACAGCACTGCTTATTTTTACATTGTTTCAAATATTGTCAACATAGGACATGAACATTCTTTACTGTAACGAGATCCTGTGCTTAAATTTTAAAATTAATATAGTATTTCTATTAAAAGGGACCATGTTGTATTCCACAGTTGCTTATTACCAAACCATGTTTTTTCACTTACGCACCTATTTGTGATAATGCTGTTGCTTCCACTTTCCCAGTCTCCTGTAGCTGATGCTCTCAATAGTTTGTTTTTACTCGTGTCCATTGGCACTAACAGGTATACCATGAGGTTAGCAAAATGAATTGCCTGACTGAAAACTGTACTTTCCTCATTCTGAATTAGCTCCTGCTGAGTTTCTTTACTGAGTGTTGGCCATAAACGCAATTGCTCAGCAGCCAGATCCATGGCTGTTTTCTCCTGGTCTAGACCTACAGAATTTTTCTCCTAGAATAAATATAACCAAATAAAACAATAGTTATATTACTAAAATAAAGAAAAGACATAACATTAATTCCAATATGTTCAACTCTTCATTAAACTTTTTGTTTTACATTAAAATGTAAAAATAATAAATAAGTATAGCAATTATATCCACCTGTAATAGAACTTAAAGATTGCATCCAGTGATGAATGCAGGCACTATACTGAAATAATAAAATATAACCAAGTTAAATTTAATAGTTTGATTAAGTTCTAATGTTTTCTAGCCCATAACACCATTGTCTACTCATTTTTTGCTGAGCTCGGGTTAACAGTGTATTATACAGCTTTTCCTCTCAGCTTGCGGACTCTTAACTCAGGCACAAGTTCTGTGGTACCTTGCAGACCAATAGTGCTGCAGGACTTCCTGTTGTTTTTGAACAGACAGACTAACTTGGCTAACCCTCTGATACTTAACTCAGGAAGGGATCAAGCTTGAATTGAATGGAGAAATAACATGCAACTAACTGCCTGACACAGATGATGTCATCCAAAGTCCTATGGTGTTCAGGTGATGCTTATGCAGAATAAATAGTTTAAAGCACAGCTTAAATGTTCATGTTTTCACACGCTAGATTCCAATTCAAGCATTTGCTCTGTGTAAACTCGTTAGTGAGCACGTAGGCAAATTATATGATAGCCTGCGGAAATTCAGATAAAGGCATCTTGTAGCTGATCTGTGTCCTCATTTAGGCGGTAGTAAAGTATTAACATAGTTGGGATCTGTTGAAGAGGAACAAAAAATGCCAGTGATTTTCAGTACAATTGTATATTATTTGAGGATATGAATGTGAGTATCTGCCTGTGCCTTCTCCTTCTCTTCCTTCCCTCTGCAGATTCCCCCACACCTCAAGTGGATAAGGAACTTCTTGATTTAACAATTTTGCTTGTCTCCCTAACAAACCACATGACTGAGGGTGTCTCGTCTGCATTTCACTCTTCCCAAATCCATACGGGTATATGAAACTATACTCAGCTGCTCTCTCTCTTCTTATCATATGTCCTTGGTAGTACTTATCTCTCAAATCGCATGATTAGGGATGGTGGTTCTGGGGAGTTCACATGACAAAACAGGCAAGAGATGGCCAACATCACACCTGGCCCGCTGATACATGAGTCGGTGGAACACTATTATTTAAGCATTTTCTGAATGTGGACATCATTAATCCATTCTTGCATTAACAGAAACAATTTCCCCAAGCTGGGTTAGTGAACTACATGTTTGGGAGAGATAAACAATCTCCAGTTAAGATAGCTGAGGGCTGATCAGTCAAAAAGGTTGATAGCTGTTCTTCTGCTTAGCAAAATGTTTCTCAAATACAATACACAGTTTGCATATTATAATTCATAAAATAGGACTTTTTTGCTTAGGAAATTAAAGGAAATATATTTCAGACAAAAATGAAACAAAAATGAAATGCAGAACTTTCTTCATATCTGGACATAACTCCCTATGATGGAGACATTTGGGTATCAGGTGGATATGAAAAGAGTTGCATTAGTTGTCATTAATCTGCATTAATCAAGGGCAAAATACTGTAAAGTATGCCCACAAGTTATATTTCAGAACTCTCCCTCCATAACTTGGATAACTTTTTGATGTAGATTATGGAACAAAATTAATAATGTATCTATTTAATGTGTAAATAGTAACAAGAAAACACTCTTTGCAGAAGTTGTAGGAGCCATAATTTACATCTTCATGATTTTTGTTGCAAGCAAAATGTCAGCCCATATACTGCTTTAACATGGCTTTTTTGCACTTCATTTATTTTACATATGCTCTTACCTTTCGCTTCAAATGCATTTTTTGGTTGTCTTCCTTAGATGTGAGATAAAGAGAACGAACTTGATTTTGCACATCATCATAAAATGTGGTTTCCCAAAACTGTTGGTTAGCCCAGATAGAGTGGTCTTGTACACATGTATAAGCAAACTGATTAACTCCAGGTGCCAGTTTCTGAAAGCACAGGAATAGGAATGTCAGTTAAAATAACCATCAGTGTATATTTTGCTATATTTTTACAGCAGCAGAATATGCATGTTCAGTTCATGTCATCTATCTCAGAGTTTTTTTTACTTTAAAAGTTGTAGTCCGAAAAGACCCATTGCAATCTATTCCTGGAGATCAATAGCAGCTTGGGTAAGAGAAAAATTACTTATATATAATTCTGCTTCTTGAAGATATCTCACAGGATGATTTCTACTCTAGAGTCTTCATCTATCAGTACAAGACAGTGCCTGCTTGAGTTGCACTGGAGGCACAAAACTCATCAGTAAAAATTCTATGATGATGATATCTTTAAAGAATAAATTTTTAATACAAAATATTGCTCAGCTGCCAAGCAGTACGTCATCTTTCACCTTTTATTACTGCTACTCTACAGCCACTCAGTATGAATCATCCAAGAAGTGTTAGGATATTCATTCACCCAGATGAATTTTATTCCATACTTTATATATTTAAGAGTGAGAAATACAATAATCAGAGAGATAGCCATGTTAGTCTGTATCTGCAAAAACAACAAGAAGTCCTGTGGCACCTGATAGACTAACAGATATTTTTGGAGCATAAACTTTCATGGGCAAAGACCTGCTTCATCACGTGCATGCATCTGATGAAGTGGGTCTTTGCCATGAAAGCTTATGGTCCAAAAAAATGTATTAGTCTATAAGGTGCCATAGGACTTCTCATTGTTCTTTGCATATACAATCATGTAATTTCAAATGTTCAGGTTTCTTCAGACAGCTAAGTGAAGCTTTCAAATCACAGGCCCTGGTTCTCATGGGAGACTTTAATCATCTGGAAATTTGTTGGGAGACCAATACACCAGGACACAGACAATCCAGGAAGTTTTTGGAGAATGTTGGGGATAACTTCTTGGTACAAGTGCTGAAGGAACTGACCAGGTGCTGTGAACAACTTGACCTGCTGCTCACAAACAGGGAAGAACTTGTAGGAGAAACAGATGTGGGTGAAAATCTGGGCTGCAGTGACCATCAGATGGTAGATTTCAGGATCCGGCCAAAAGGAAGAAGGGTGAGCAGTAACATACAGACCCTTGATTTCAAAAGAGCAAACTTCAACTCCCTGGGAGAACTGATGAGCAGGATCCCTTGGGAAACAAAGATGCATGGGGAAAAGAGTTCAAGAGAACTGGCAGTATTTTAAAGAAGTCTTACTGAAGGCACAGGAACAAACCAAACTGCTGCATAGTAACAAATGCAAACATAGTAGGCAACCAGCTTGGCTTAACCGGGAAATCCTTAGTCAGCTTAAACTCAAAAAGGATGCGAAAAAGAAATGGAATGTGGACAGCTGACTAAGGGGGAGTATAAACATACAGATGGAGAATGCCGGGGTGTAAGCAGGAAAGCAAAAGCACAATTGGAACTGCAGCTGGCAAGGCATTTGAAGGGTAACAAGAAGGGTTTCTACAGGCATGTTAACAATAAACAGGTTATCAGAGAAGGTGTGGGGCCGTTACTGGATGACAGAGGTAACCTAGTGACAGATGATGCTGGAAAAGCTGAAGTACTCAATGTTTTTTTTGCCTCAGTCTTCATGGAGAAAGTCAGTTCCCACACTATGATCCTAGACAATGCAGTATGGGAAGTTGGAGAACAGTCATCTGTGGGGAAGGCACAAGTGCTGAACTATCTACAAAAACTAGATGTACACAAATCCATAGGTCTGGATTTAATGCACCCAAGGGCACTGAGGGAATTAGCAGATGTTACTGCCAAACCTTTGGGCATTATATTTGAAGACTCTTGGAGATCGGGAGAGATCCTGGATGACTGGAAAAAGGCAAACGTAGTGCCCATCTTTAAAAAAGGAAAGAAGGACAATCCAGGGAACTATAGACTGGTCAGCCTTACTTCAAACAGTGAGAAAATAATGGAGGGGAACCTCAATGAATCCATTTTGGAGCACTTGGAAAAGGGGAAAGTGACCAAAAGTAGCCATCATAGATTCACCAAGGGCAAGTCCTGCCTGACCAATCTGATTAGCTTCTATGATGAGGTAACAGGCTCTGTGCACATGGGGAAGTCTGTGGATATGATATACCACGATTTCAGCCAAGTTTTAGATACAGTCTCCCACAATATGCTTGACCATAAGTTAAGGAAATATGGACTGGATCCTTGGACTACAAGATGGATAGAAAGCTGGCTTGACAGTCAGGCCCAACGGGTAGTGTTCAATGGCTCAATATCTGGATGACATTCGGTTTCAAGCGGAGTGCCACAAGGTTTGGTTCTGGGGCTGGTGTTGTTCAACATCTTTATTAATGGCCTGGATGAGGGACTGGATTGCACCCTCAGCAAGTTTGTGGATGACACAAAGCTAGGGGGGAGAGGTAGATACTTTGGAGGGTAGAGATAGTATCCAGAGTGACCTGGATAAATTGGAGAATTGGGCCAAAGGAAATCCGATACGGTTCAAGAAGGAGAAGTGTAGAGTCTTGCACCTGGGGCGGAAAAATCCCAAGCACTCTTATAGGCTGGGGAACAAGTGACTAAGCAGCAATACAGCGGAAAGGGACCTAGGGGTTATGGGGGATGAAAGGCTGGATATGAGTAAACAGTGTACCCTTGTAGCCAAGAAGGCTAACAGCATATTAGGCTGCATTAGAAGGAGCATTTTGAGCAGATCTAGAGAAGTGGTTGTTCCCTTCCATTTGGCACTGGTAAGGCCACATCTGGAATATTGTGTCCAGTTTTGGGTCCCCCAGTATAAAAAGGATGTGGATGTGCTGGAGCAGGTTTAGCGGAGGGCAACAAAAATGATTAAGGGGCTGGAGCACAGGACCTATGAAGATAGGCTGAGGGATTTGGGCTTGTTTAGTTTACAGAAGAGAAGACTCAGGGGTGATTTAATAGCAGCCTTCAACTTCCTGAAGGGGAGCTCTAAAGAGAAGGGTGAGAAACTGTTCTCAGTGGTGTCAGATGTCAGAACAAGGAGTAATGGTATGAAGTTGAAGAGGGAGAGGTGTAGGTTGGATATTAGGAAAAACTACTTCACCCGGAGGGTGGTGAAGCATTGGAGTGTGTTGCCTAGAGAGGTAGTGGATTCTCCATCCCTCAAGGTTGTTAAGTCCCGGCTTGACAAGGTCCTGACTCGGATGACTTAGTGGTGGTTGATCGTGCTTGAAGCAGGGGCTGGACTAGATGACCTCCTGAGGTCCCTTCCAGCCCTATGATTCTATGATAAATAACCACTATATTAGCAAAATATCAGATTTCTAAATAAAAATCATGTGTCTGAAATTGAACTCTATTCTCCTGAAGCAATGTGATGGGGTGGATTTAGCCTTTGAGGTTCTATCTTGGGGGTCCTACCTCACTGCACCCCAAGAAGCACCAAAAAAGAGGGAATGAAGTGAGGTCCCCCAGGTTTACCTAGAGAGGACTCCTAGGGATGAGCAGCCATTTTGAAAGCCATAAAAGACTTGATCTTCTAAGGGCCAGAAGAATTAGAAACACCCAATCAGTGCCCACTAGCCCACAAAAAAAGAAGCTGCCTGGCAATGTTCCCTGTAAACTGAACACTTGGATGGCTACCCAGGAGAGTTTCAGGTGCTTCCAAGCTGATTAGCACAGCACCCACAGCTAGCAACATGTTTTTCTACTGATGATGCACATCCCCATATGCTTTGGTGCACATAACAAAATTTATTCCTCCCATGGTTGTTAAAAATAAGAGGCAACCCTGCTACCTGGGCTTAGTAGTTTAATTTCTGGCTGGGACCAGAGAAGCACAGAAAGGCATTCCTCTGTCTGGCCAAGGAGGCAGAGATTTATAGCTGGTTGAACTTATATAACTAGAATTTCAGAGAGAGATTAGCCAAAGATAGTGGGTAGAGTTAAAAGGGCTCAGTTGCAAGAGACCCAGGGAAATATCAGCGAAAGACTCAAGTAAGCAGTATATGGATTTATGTACAGTAGACCCACTACCAGGCATTTGCGAGATATTCAGATATTCTGGATAACAGAGAGGTATACCTAACAATGCATAACACTAAAGAAAAAGAAGACTGGATATTAAGAAACAAACAAAAACACAGGCAGAGTACTTTATTTTCCAACAACAGTAGAATTGTACACTGTAAATGTATACAGTATTTACTGTATTTATTTTTATTATACTGTACTTATGGAAAACATAACTAAAATTTACTTATGATTAAAATGCTGGTTATCTGAGAGTTCTGGATAATGGAATGTCAGATATGAAAGAGTTTACTGTATATCGGATCCCTGTCTGGGAACCCCAAGTACTAGGTGGGCCTCAGTTCCCCTATGAGCCACAGGTACAGTGACATAAATCCCAAGAAGCGACCTGTAGGGGTAGCCCGAACAAAGGGCTGAATTTAATAAAACTGGGGCTAAAGACCCTAGCATGGTAAACAGATGAATACCTGGAAGTGATTCATTTGGACTTTGAGATTTACCTGGCTATCCTCATGGTGGTACCAGGACCAAGAAAAGGACTGTAATACAGCACTTAGCCACTTGGGGGCACTTAAGAGATGAGTGTCCATTTACAAGTAACTTATCTCTTTGCCACCAGGGCCAGTTATTTGGAAATTCTAAACTGCAAGTTGGTTAAAGTAAATACCTTTCTCACCATAAGATCTAAACTTTTGGTCTTAAATGCAAGGGAAGCTCTTGCATATTGTTTGTACATTTCTGTGGCTGCTTGGAGGACTAGAGAGTTTGTGACAGGATAGGAGAACAAGGACTCTGCTCCCTTAGCTAGGGCAAACTAACACTTTTCTGCCTTTCTAGGGATATAAGCACAGACTGTTGGTGTATTCTATGCAGTTCTTGCACATTTAATGTGCCCTTGTTGACTGGGAGTGCTATTTGGCTTGGTCCCATAGGTTGTGGAACGTACATGAGCTTATGTCATGAATCCTGGACCTTATCTAAAGGGATTTTGAGCTCTTGTGCTACTCTCTGAAACAGCTTTTGAGACTGACTGTGGTAATCTGAAGGAAACGGAGAGGCAGGAACATTTGCTGGCATTGGTGGTATCAAGGACACATTTAATTTTAATGAGGTTCAACAAGGATATGTGCAGAGTCCTGCACTTAGGACATAAGAATCCCAAACACTGCTACAGGTTTGGGATGGACTGGCTAAGCAACAGTTCTGCAGAAAAGGACCTGAGCAATACAATGGATAAGAAGCTGGACATGAGTCAACAATGTCCCCTTGTAGTCAAGAAAGCAAACATCATAATGGGCTGCATAAGTAAGAGCACTGCTGGCAGATCTAGGGAAGTTATCCTTCTTCTTTATTCAGCATTGGTGAAGCCACACCTGGAGTACTCTTTCCAATTTTCGGGGCCCCCATTACAAAAAGGATGTGCACAAATTAGAGAGTCCAGAGGAGGGCAACAAAAATGATTAGGGGGATGGAACAGATGACTTATGAGGAGAGGCTGAGGGATTTAGGTTTATTTAGGCTCCAGAAAAGAAGAATTGGGGGTGCATTTTGATAGCAGCCTTCAACTACCTGAAGGGGGGTTACAAAGAGGATGAAGAGAGGCTGTTTTCAGATGTGACAGATGACAGAATGAGGAACAATGGCCTCAAGTTGCAGTGGGGGGCTACGTCTACACATGCCCCAAACTTCGAAATGGCCACACAAATGGCCATTTCGAAGTTGACTAATGAAGAGCTGAAATGCATATTCAGCGCTTCATTAGCATGCGGGCGGCAGCGGCGCTTCGAAATTGATGCGGCTCATCCAGACGGGGCTCCTTTTTGAAAGGACCCCGCCTACTTCGAAGTCCCCTTATTCCCATCAGCTCATGAGGGGACTTCAAAGTAGGCGGGGTCCTTTTGAAAAGGAGCCCTGTCTGGACGAGCCACGCGGCGGCAAGCCGCGTCAATTTCGAAGTGCCGCTGCCGCCCGCATGCTAATGAAGCGCTGAATATGCATTTCAGCGCTTCATTAGTAAACTTTGAAATGGCCATTTGCGTGGCCATTTCGAAGTTTGGGGCACGTGTAGACACAGCCGGGGAGGTCTAAGTTGGATATTAGAAAAAACCTATTTCACCAGGAGACTGGTGAAGCACTGGAATAGATTACCTATAGAGTTGGTGGAATCTCTATTTCTAGAAGTTTTTAAGTCCTGGCTTGACAAAGCCCTAACTGGGATGATTTAGATAGGGTTGGTCCTGCTTTGAACAGGCAGTTGGACTTGATGACCTCCTGACGTTTCTTCCAACCCTTTGGTTCTATGAATCCTTATCTTCTTCCATAGGCTCCAGAGGTTCTGATTAGCCTTTTGGAGGGGAAAAGTGGAAAGACTCCCTATTAGATCATATGGACTCTGGATGCCATTCATGCAGGTCCCAAATTCCCCAGTAAGACGATTCAAAGGCTCAAAAGTAAGTTGTTATGCCCAAGATATTGTTTTGAGGTTTGGGTTGCCACATGAGCCAACGAGACTGGCAGAAGAAGACTCTCAATCCCCTGTCTGGGGTTAACTCCCTCGCTGGAAGGAAAGATGGCTGTACCACAGACTATGTGACTCTCCTAATGATGAGCAGGACAGATCTGGTTCCATCAGTGGTGCCATCAGAACTGACAGTGGGAAGCTGCAGCTAATGGATGGATTGGGAAATAGGCTTTTTGTTGGTTTTAGAATATCCTTGGTCAGGGCTGGTGAAAATAAGAGAAAATTGTGACTCCAGGAGGATGAAGATATCCTCTGGAATGGAGCAGAATACTGAAGTCTTTGAAGGCTGCAGCTTATTTTCTTGTGCCATCAGACATGGTGTAACAGGACTCCTACTGTTTGGTGGCTCCTTCTGTAGCTGTGAAGGTACTGTCAATGAAGGTGCCTCTGACAATGCTGTCGCCGTTGGTCCTTCAGCGCCTGGTGTTCAGCCTTAGTTGGTACCAGAATCAGCGTCAATGATGATGCCTGGAGTAGCACTGAAGGAGTCATGCTCCTCTGTGCTTTCTGATTACTGCCATGAAACTTAATAGAACCTAAATCTTTGTACTTTGTGCAAGGACTTGCCCAACCAGTACGGAGTGGGGAAGTGATCCTTTTACTTAGATGATCTCACAACTGTCCTTCCATAACTTAAATAGATTTCAGACATAGATTATGGAACAAAATTAATAATACATCAATCATACATCTTTTTATGCTTATGAGAGCACCCCGTACACTACTAAGAATGCCCACAGTGTCCTTCACTCTTGCCATTCCCCAGTAAGTCAAAAACTGAACTAGAAAGTGTACTCATTGATGTTTCAGGCTGATATGCAGATGGTCTCCATGGTTTGAATTTGACTGGGGCCTCATGAAGTGTTCCATTAGGTATACAAAGGTGTGGGAAGTATTGCACCTGGTTTCCCTTTGCCTAGGGACCAGACCCACTGCCAACCCACTAGTTCCAGGCCCCACCTTCCAGGAAGCCCCTCTGGGGTGTGGCTTTCCCTGGCACCCCATCTCCCCTGGGGTCCTGCCACCTTCTGTCCCAGGATGCAGGCCACCAGCCCTGCAAGCTCCGCTACAACTCAGGGTCCCCACACCAGCTTGGGGCTCTGCAGCCACCTCTAGCTATGGCTAGGCTGCCAGCCTGAGATGTGACCCCAGCCTGGGGTGGTAAGGGGTGTGAACAGGTGTGTGTTTGGGCAGAGCTCAGTACCTCCACCTTAAAAATATTTCCAGTGTGACATATATATATATATATATATATAGTGGCATGGTGGGGCCAGGAGAGGAAAAGACAGGAGAGTAAAAACAGCAGAGATGGAGCTGACAATCAAAGTGCGAGCAGCTGAGGAGCAGGCTGCCCTAAATCAATTAGGGCCAGCTGATCCCACTCAGGACTACCTTCATAAGCCCTTCGCCACGCAGGGCACGGGAGGGTGATTAAGGAGAGTTTGGAAGGCGAGTGAAGAGAGGGAAGGAGCCTTGGAGAAACACTAGAAAACACAAAAGAGAAGAGGAGCCTCAGTGACTCGGGGGGCTGGACTGCCCCAGTCCGGGGGGGCCTGAAGCTCAACCAGAGACTGTGAGGAACTGGTCAGCTGGAGGAGCCAAACAAAGGAGGGGACTTGTTGCCACGGCTACCACTAGCGGAAGGAGGTACCGGGGGGAATCGTCTGGGGAAATGGCCCAGAGAGGAGCTGCAGGGGCAAAGGCGAAGGGAGTCAGCCCTCGCTGGTAGCAGCCATCCAGGGTCCCTGAGCTGGAACCTGGAATGAGTGGGTGGGGACCAGGTTCCCCCCAGACTGCCCCCTGCCCCAAGCAAGGGTAGCGGGGTTCATATGGTGGGGCCAGTGGACTGAATGGACGACCTGGGGCCCAGGAATGAGACTGATCTTGCCACAATATATATATAGGAACCAGCATTTGAAATAGTTATAGCTATAGCACCAGTAAGTCAGAATAATGAAGGGAATGCTAATTTAGCTATTGTACCATACTACCAACTGTTAAACACCACACAAAAGTTAATCTGCATTTGAAAGACATATTTTACACAAATGTCGCAAACTACTTTCTTTCATGCTCAATTTGATATCTGTAACTATAAAAACATGCAGAACAGCCAGTGTAGCATTTCAATACCAGACAAAAAGAACCTTTCTTACCACAGGCCTTATCTACATTAACCCTCTTCATTTCCCTGTTTGATCTACTACATGCAACTTCAGCTACACAAACAGCATAGCTGAAGTGGACATACTCAGCACAGCAGCATCCACACAGTAAGATCAGTGGGGGCTGCTGTCCTGTTGACTCTGGCTGCTCTTCTTGTCCAGATGGAGTACTTGCATTGACAGGGCAGTGCTTGGAAATCGATTTATTGCATCTAAGCAGATGCGATAAATCGACAACCAGCAGATCAATTGCTGCAGCCTTGCTCCACTGCATAGTGGAGATAAGCTTTAAGAGTAGCAAGCTAGTATTCAAATTTTTGGAAGACTAGTTTTGAAATACTTTGAATAAAGAGAAGTTACTCACAGTAGTAACGGTGCTTCTTCGAGATGTGTCCCCGTGGGTGCTCCACATTAGGTGTCGGGCTCGCCCCGGCGCCAAAGGTCGGATCTTTCCAGCAGTTGCTGCCGGACCGCGCATGCGCCGGCGCGCGCCGCTCCCTTGCGCGCTCCCGGCCACATGCGCGATCCGGTCCCTGCCAGTTCCTTGACCAACTGCCTCAGATGCTCCTGCAAAACACTAAACAGAGATCCGAAGTGGGGAGGATGGGCGGGTGGTGGAGCACCCACGGGGACACATCTCGAAGAACCACCGTTACTATGGTGAGTAACTTCTCTTTCTTGTACGAGTGTCCCTGTGGGTGCTCCACGTTAGGTGACTACCCAGCAGTAACCCAAGATAGGAGGTGGGTAATCGGATTATGTGCAGCTTGTCCCCGAGAGGACCGCTGTCGAGAGACGGGTATCCTCTTGGAATACCCTGTGAAGGGCGTAATGTTTGGCGAAGGTGTCATAGGATGACCAGGTCGCCGCTCTGCAAATGTCTTTTAGCGCAACACCCTTGAAAAAGGCTGTTGATGCCACCACCTCCCTAGTGGAGTGAGCCCTGGGCAGGGCCAGTAAAGGAGTCTTTTTGAGTTCATAGCACATTTTTATGCAGGATACGATGTGCTTCGAGATTCTGTGTGAAGAGAGACCTTCTCCTTTTGATTTGGGAGCAAGAGAGACTAGGAGTCTATCCGTTTTCCGGAAGGACTTAGTCCTGTCTATATAGAAAGCCAGCGCCCTCCTCACGTCCAGGAGGTGTAGGCGTGCCTCTTTGTTAGAGTTATGAGGCTTTGGATAAAACGAGGGTAAAACTATAGGTTCGTTAATATGAAACTCTGAAGAAACTTTGGGAACAAAGGCTGGATGCAGCTGTAAGGTTAACGCCTCCTTGGAAGATAATGTGCAGGGTGGCGTTGCCATAAATGCTGCAAGCTCGCTCACCCTGCGAGCTGACGTGATTGCGAGAAGAAAGGTAGTCTTTATCGTAAGGAGACAGAGGGAAACCGTGGCTAAAGGTTCAAATGGTGGTCCCGTTAGCACACTAAGCACCAGGTCCAAGCTCCACGAAGGTGGAAGCGGTTTCCGAGGGGGGTATAGGTTTAACAGCCCTTTGAGGAACCTGGTAACCATGGGATGGGCAAACACCGTGTGCCCTTCCTCTTCATGTCTGAAAGCCGAAATAGTGGCAAGGTGGACCTTTAATGAGGATAGGGAGAGTCCTCCTCTCTTGAGGTCCAGTAAATACTCTACTATTACAGGTATAGGTACAGCAAGGGGGGCTAACTGTTTGGTAGAACACCATGCAGTGAAGCGAGTCCATTTGTGCTTGTAGGTCTTCCTGGTGGAAGTCCTCCTGCTACTTTCTAGGACTTGTTGCACTTCCTCCGTACATGTGCTCTCTAGGGAGCTGAGCCATGGATTAACCATGCTTGTAGTTGTAGGCCTCGGGGGTGTGGATGCACCATGGACCCCTGAGCTTGCATGAGCAGATCCGGAGCCACCGGGAGGGGCATCGGTGGACGGTCCGACATGCGCAGGAGTAAGTAGAACCATTGCTGTCGATCCCACGTTGGGACTACCAGGATCATTCGGGCTCCCTCTCTCCTGGCTTTCTGCAAGACTTTGTGGATAAGCACTGTGGGAGGAAATGCGTAAAGCAGGGGGCCCCTCCACGAGATCGCAAATGCGTCCCCCAGGGACCCCCGTCCCAGTCCTGCCCTGGAGCAGTATCGTGGGCACTTCTTGTTGTGTTGAATGGCAAACAGGTCTATCTGGGGAAAACCCCATGCTTGAAAGATCGGTCGTAGCAGATCGGAACGGATCTGCCACTCGTGCATGAGTGCGAAGCGCCTGCTCAGCTGGTCTGCCTTCACATTGTGAGCGCCTGGTAAGTAGGAGGCTTTCAAGGTTATATTGTTGGCGATGCACCAGTTCCATAATCGGACTGCTTCCGCACATAAGGCATGGGACCGAGCTCCTCCTTGCCGATTTAAATAAAACATGGTGGAGGTATTGTCTGTACTGATCCCGACTACTTTGCCTTGTATATGATCTCGAAAGTGTCTGCAGGCGTTGAACACTGCTCTGAGCTCCAGTATATTTATGTGCAGTGACTGTTCCGTGAAGGACCACAGTCCTTGCGTCACCTCTTCGCCCATGTGTGCTCCCCACCCTATGTGGGAGGCATCTATAGTGAGGAAAACAGATATTTGTGGTTGGTGAAAGGGCACCCCTGTTAGCATGTTCTTGGGGTTCACCCACCATTGCAGGGATCTGCGCACCTCCTTCGTGGGCAACACCACCCTGTGAACGGTGTGTGCTGCCAGTTTGTAGACGCTCGCCAGCCAGTGCTGCATGCTGCGCATGTGTAACCTGGAGTTTTGTACTACAAACGTTGCTGCTGCCATGTGGCCCAGCAGCTGTAAGCACGTCAGAACCAGCACCATAGGGCTGAAGGTGATGACCTGCACGAGGGAACCGATGGCTCGAAAGTGTGTCTTTGGTAGATAAACCCTTGCTGTGATAGAATTTATACGTGCCCCTATGAACTCTATGTCCTGTGTGGGGTCTATCTTTGATTTTGCCAGATTGATGACCAGGCCCAGCGAAGAGAACGTGCCTGCTGTGACGCGTATCATGCGAAGTACCTCCTCCTTCAAGGCCCCTTTCAGTAGGCAGTCGTCCAGATATGGGAATATAAACACCCCCTGTCTGTGCAGGTAGGCTGACACCACTGCCAAGGTATTGGTGAAGACTCTGGGGGCCGAGGAGAGGCCGAACGGCAGAACCTTGTATTGAAAATGTTCTTTGCATACCATAAACCGGAGAAAGCATCTGTGAGCCGGGTGGATAGTTATGTGGAAATACGCGTCCTGTAAGTCGAGGGCTGCAAACCAATCTCCATCGTCCAGTGCCGTAAGTATGGAGGCGACTGTAATCATCCGAAAGCGTTGCTTGCGCAGGTACCGGTTGAGGCCCCGAAGATCTAGGATGGGCCTCCAGCCTCCTGTCTTTTTCTCCGTGAGGAAATATCTGGAGTAGAACCCTTTCCCTCGAAGTTGCTCCAGCTCTCTTTCCACTTCTCCTATGAGTATGAGATGGTCTACCTCCTGCTTGAGTCTCGCTTCGTGGGAGGCATCCTTTAGGTGGGGTCTGGGTGGAGGTTGTGGCGGTGGGAGCTACTGGAAGGGGATCGCGTACCCCATGGCTCTGATCTCCAGTACCCATTTGTCTGTGGTGATCCTTTGCCACTGGTCGTAGAATGGTTGGAGGCGATGGTGGAATAATAGCTTCGGATGACATTGCACGATGGTAGTGATGGTGCAGCCCATGATCTGTGTGTCAAACTTGTGGCCTTTGGCCCTGCCCCGAGGACGCACGGCTCTGTTGGGAACGTCGCCTGGGAGTTCTGTATTGCTGGTGATGTTGATGTCGCCCTTGCTCGTAACCCCTGTGGTACTGGGGATGCTGTGGTTGATACTGGTACCGTCTTTGCTGAGGGTAATACTTTTTCTTCCTGTATGGAGGGGTGTAAATCCCCAAGGTCCTAAGAGTAGCTCTTGAATCTTTACTGGAATGAAGGACCGAGTCGGTTGATTCAGCAAACAGCTTCTGCGTGTCAAAGGGGAGATCGACGATCTTCGCCTGCAAATCCCTCGGGATACCCGATGTTTGGAGCCAGGACTCCCTGCGCATGACCACTGCCTTAGCTGTTGAGCGTGCTGCCGTGTCCGCTACGTCTAGGGTGATCTGAACTCCCGTCCTCGACGCTGTGTAGCCTTCCTGCACGATGGCCTTGAGCACCGGCTTCTTGTCCTCTGGAAGCGAGTCCATGAGGGAAGTCAGCCTGGAGTAGTTGTCAAAATTATGGTTCGCTAGATGCGCTGCGTAATTCGCCATTCTCAACAGTAGGGTAGAGGAGGAGTAGACCTTTCTGCCGAACAACTCTAGTTTCTTGGCGCCTTTGTCCGTTCCCCGTCTTGAACTGAGAAGTTCTCGACCTCTGAGACGATTCCACCACCAGAGAATTTGGTTGCGAGTGGCTGAACAGGAACTCCATGCCCTTCGCCGGCACGAAGTATTTCTTGTCCGCTCTCTTGTTTATAGGCGGAATGGACATAGGGGTCTGCCATGTCGTGGTGGCGGACTCCATGATTGCTTCGTCGAGTGGTATAGCTATTTTGGAGGAGACAGGAGGTCTCAGATTTTTAAGGAGCTTATGGTGTTTCTCCTGCACCTCTGCTGTTTGGATGCCTTGCGTGAAGGCCACCCTTTTAAACAGCTCTTGGAACTGTTTGAGATCGTCCAGAGGATGGACGTCCCCTGGGGCTGTGGCCTCGTCAGGAGAAGATAGCGAGGAACCGCTAGGGTAAGCCTCTCTGGACCCCTCTGGGTCCTGTTGACGGTGATACATCTGCTCGCTGGATGCTTGCGAGGGAAAATCTCGGGGTTCCAGAATCACCTCCCCTTGAGATGTCTGTGTCTCTGTCCCCGTTCGCGATTGCCCTTGGGGATATGGAACCGTCTGGGGGGATCTGTTCCTGGGAGTATGCCTATGGTGTCTATGCCCCGCGTGATAGGGGCGACCATGGCAACACGGGCACTGCTCCTGAGATGGGGACCTGGACCACTCTCGAGGTGCATACCCCCTGCGCCTGGGGGAGCGAGATCATCTGGATAATTGAGATACTGGAGAGACTGACTTTTGGTAGTACTCCAAGGGTTCAAAGCCCAAAAAGGGCGAAGGTGGTCCGAGCCATGGTGAGGCTGGCTGTAGGAACGGGGATGGGGGCTCAGGATAGGCTGGGGGTGACCCCTGCCTTCTTGTTGGGGTCTGCAGCATGAGCGGAGGGCTCAGAGAGAGCAGCCCTGCAGCCCTGTCTGGAGAAGGGCTGCGGTGCCGGGTTTTCTGTGCTGCCCTTCCCCTCCCCTGCAGGGCTGGCTCCACCCCCTTTCGCGTCGGGGATCTCGGCCCCGTTGTCTGTGCTGCGCTCGGCATGCTCCGCTGCGGTGCCACGCGGGTGGTCTCCCCCGGTGCCTGCAGGCCGTGTGCCTGTGCGCTCTACACCGCCGGTTCCCCGGGCATCGTTGCCGCTGCCTGCAGTGCCACCGGTTCCGGCGCTTGCCTGGCTGCAGCCCTGCCCGCGGTGCGGGGCGGCTGTTTGATTATCGGAGGCTCAGCCTCTGCCACGTACGTCTCCGCGCCGCCGCCGCTCAGCTGTAACTGTGGCTGGGGGCTATGCGCTCCACCCATCCCGCTCGTTGTGGCTGCCGGCAGGGATCGGGTTGGTGAGAGCTTCCTCCGTTTTTGCGCTGATGTGGTGAGGGAGGCAGCTTTCCTTTTATGGGCCCCTGCGGGTCCCTCCTGCTGCAGCCGCTCCGGCACGTCTGGCTGGAGGGCCTTGTCGAAGAGCAGCATTTTGAGCCGCACCTCCCTGTCCTTCCTTGCTCTGGCTGTGAGCTTAGCGCAGAAGGAACATTTCTGGGTGACATGAGATTCCCCAAGGCACCTTATACACTGACTGTGCCCGTCGGAGGCCAGCATCGCTTTACGACAGGACTCACACTTTTTGAATCCTGAAGAGGACATTATGGTGAGTCTTTGAGATGTTAATAGGGTACTTAGCACCTTCTCTGCGCCTGTTCCCCTCTCTGACTCAGCCAGCCGCGGCAGGAAGCCTAATGGCCCTACGTCCCCGGGCCTCCGGTGCTCCGCTTGTTACTAAGACTGGAAGCTTTACTCCTTCCTCTTTTTTTTTTTTTTTGGAAAACAATAACAAGCTAACAATCTCAAAGACTGAAAAAGAAACTCTAAAACACTTTAAGAATGTTAAATACGCTGACTCTGGCCGTAGCCTGAGCGGATTCTGTCTGCAGCCGATGGCGGTTAAAGAGGAACTGGCGGGGACCGGATCGCGCACGTGGCTGGGAGTGCGCAAGGGAGCGGCGCGCGCCGGCGCATGCGCGGTCCAGCAGAAACTGCTGGAAAGATCCAACCTGCGGTGCCGGGGCGAGCCCAACACCTAACGTGGAGCACCCACGGGGACACTCGTAGAAGAACCCTGTTTTCTACATAGTAGGGTTCTTTTTTCCCCAAGAAAAAGTAAGGATAAACTAAAACTTCTGATAATTTACCATGCATTTATGCACACTCACAATGAATATTTTGAAGTGGTATGCTTCCCAAATTATGTGTAATATATTGCCATAATTTAACTTATTGAAGCACATGCTTGTGATTAATTCTAACAAACATGAGATATGTAATTCTCATACAGTTCTGAAGAATCTCACCAAAGCTTCTGAATGAATATAATGTCAAAAATGTAAAGCTGTTTTTCTGATGCCATTTGAGCAGTAGGAACACTCATAAAATAACTAACTTCTCCTGAGAGGTATGTCGTGCTCTTTCAGCAGATTATTATTATTAAGAAGTCAATATATTATGTAAGAATCAGTTTTACAAGTTGCTAGCTTATTGCTAAAAACCAATAGGCAGATTTTCAAATCTCTTATTTGTACATTCATTCACTTTATGTATATTCTGGCATATACAGAATTTACTTCTCACAGATCCTCTGACTGAAAACGAGTACAAAGTTGGTGAAAATGTATTTTCCCTTTCCACATAATTTTCTTTGTGCATACATGAAAGTAGGTGTGCACAAACTCATTGTATGGCTCTCTTTCTGTATTAAGATCTGCAGCATGCCCACAGAAACTTCCACTAACTCCAGTGAGACTACATATAGACATAAGAGTTCTGCCTGACATATAAGTCTGACTGCAGGAGCCTTAGTGTGCAGGTATCTGTGTGTTTTAGGTATATAGATATATACACAAATACATATATATAAGTAAATGGTCAATGACAATGCAGAGGCAGTGGTGAGAACATGTGGGGAGTTGGGAAGTTGGTTTAAAACAAGTAGAGGTACGAGACAAGGAGATCCAATATTGCCAAGTATCTTCATCGTACATCTAGAGAGTGTGATGGACAAGATCAAGGAAGAAGTAGAAGGGGTATCTGTGCATGGGAAAAGAATTAACAACTTGAGGTTTGCAGAGTATATAGTTATCACTGAGGAAGATGAGGAGAAGCTAGCAAAAATGGTGCAGGTGTTAAATGAAGAAGGGAAGCGGTACGGACTGATTATGAACATCAAAACAAAAACAATGGTATTTCGACATAAGGAAGTAGGAAGGAAGATCAGTGTGGATGTATTGAACTAGAAAATGTAGAGAAGTTCACATATCTGGGGAGCAACATAATGTGTAATCTAGACTGTAAGAACAAAACAGTGACTAGAATAGTGAAATCAAGAGTGAGTTTGAAGGCGATGGATAAGATCTGGAAAAGCAAAGCAATTAGCTTAAGAACGAAGCTGAGCGTCTTGAAAATGTGTATTCAGCAGCATGTTGTATGGATATGAGATGTGGGTGATACTGAAAGATTCAAAAAGAAGAATACTGGCGTTCGAAAGGAGTTGTTATAGAAAGATTCTGAGAATAGGATGGATGCAGAAGGTCACCAATGAGGAATTATATAGAAAGATACAACTGAAAGAGAACCTGCTACAGAAGGTTATAAAACAGAAGCTACAACTATTTGGGCATATCCGTAGAATGAATAACAAAAATCAAGAGCCTGGCATTCGGCATAATGGATGGTTCGAACAGGAGAGGCAGACCCCACAGAGAATGGGTAGATGATATAGTAGATTGGTGCGAGTTAGTCTACAGAAACTAAGCCCTCCTCATTGGACAGGAAAGATGGAAGGAAATAGTGCGAGAGGCAGACACCAATAGCCCAGGGTTATTGATGACGATGATGTAAATGGGGATCCTCCCACTGGAAGTTCACTGTAGGACTGGGAGCCTCAGATATTTATACATAAAAATGTAAAGGGATATAGTGCACAAAACAGAATTGGCTATAATGGCTCACTGTTAGGAAATTTATTTTTTAAATTTACTATTGATTTTGCATTTACTCCTGGATACAAAAAAAACATAATACAAAATAAGTAAAATCTAAAAACTTAAAAGTATTTAGATTCTTATTCTCTTTTACATGTGAGTGGTACACTGAGTCCTTACCTTGTTTGTTTACGATTATTTCACTATGAAGGCGAAACAAGGTCATCAAATATTAATCAGCATTACCAAATCACAGCTGTGTACAGTAAGCCAGTAGAGGGCAATAGAAATCTGCAGAAATGGTATGTAATTCTCCTACGCAGAGATTTATTTATTGTATATATTTTGGCAGAAGAAACTCAAGCATCTAAGTATGTACCTTCTTTTATAATACACACTATTATACATATTTTTTGTACAGTAAACTCCTGAGATATGCACAACTCTCTGGTTAATGCAACTGCCACCCCTGCATGTCGGCTGCCATCCCTGACAGGAGTGGTTTCCCCGCCTCCTGTCCATGGTGCCAGCTGCTCCAGCAGTAGCCGAGAGTCAGGGTCTCAGCTGCCACCACGGACACGAATGGGGAAACTGATGAGGGCACCAGCTCTGGTCAGTTTCCCAGCTCTGCAAATGGAGGGGAGCGAGGAGCCAGTCTGCTGCCTGGTCCCTGGCTCCCCTCTAGTTGCTGGAGCCATGAAACTGACCAGAGATGGTGTCCTCGTCAGTTCCCCCCCCCCCCCGCCCTCCCCCCAGTTGCATGGGAAATTTGCGTTAAGTCACGGGTCTACTGTACTGCAATAATTCCCAAACTCTCCCCTGCCTCTCAGAAATACGGGCTGTTCTATTTAGTGCTGTACAAGCACACAGGAAAACACTTACCATTGGAGTGGTAGGCACTGACTCAAGACTTTAATCACTGGATCCTAAAATTTCATTTTTCTTTTCCAATTTCACTTTAAAACCCATCTCATTAACAGCTTCAAGCCACTAACACATTACAACTTACATGACAGGGAATCGTCATTTAAACATAGTTCTCACTTCCCTGCTGAGGCGCAGATTTACTGAAGTCTAATAAAGAATGCTGCCTTCTCCCAGATAGTGAGAGCATTACCACCTGAAAGAAAGGCATTCCCAAAGTGTGTGCCCCAAGCAATAAGCCTGGATGTGGCTCCACAAAATGGTGTTTATTTCAGTCACAAAACTGCTAATGCCAAATGCCATTTCCCTCCCCCACAAGAGAAATGAAATGATTACAATTCAGCTTTTACATATGTTGTCACATATTAACAGCAATTACCTTCTGGCATGAAATCTGAGCAAATAAACCAAGTGACTGGATTGTAATATTAAAAATCAAACACAGCACCATACATTTAACAGCAGTGGTTCTCAAACATTTTGGCTTGAGGCCCACTCCACTCAATGCAAATCTTTCCACAATCAACCAGCCAACCACCCGGGATGATAAACTGCATTTGCTTATCTCGAAATATCTTAACTTCTAAATTATTCATCTTAAGCTACTGAAGCATAAAAATGTAAATATGCAGCTACAACATAAGGGGCATATATTTAGCTCTTATCGCATATATAATGTCAGTTTACCCAACTTGGTTTTAAAATATTAATTTATGTTCAAAAAGTTTCAACACTGTCTTTTTATAGGAGGAGTGAGCAACCTTTTTTGGACTGGGGTTACTGACCCACAGAAAAATCAGTCAGGGGCCATACAAAGGCAACAAGCACACCACTGCCCCCCCACAAAAAAACCAAAAAAAGCCACCCAGCTGATGTAGCCGCTGACTGAGACAACTCACTCCCCTTGCGATTCAAACCCATGGGGGAGTCAGGAGGATTGAGGTTCAGGGCTTCCCACGGGCCAAATTAACTTTTCTGAGGTCCCAGCATTAGTAGATTTTGTGGGGCCCCTCTAGGCTCTGGGCTGGAGCCAAAATGAGAGGTTCAGTGCATGGGAGAGCCTGCTGGCGAGCAGGAGAGAGTTAAGAGTGCAGGGCTTGAGTGAGAGGTGGGATGGCTGAGGGTGTGAGGTCTGAATGGGAGGAAGGGTGAAGGAGGTGATGAGGATGTGAGGTGTGGGCAACGAGGTGTAGAAGGAGTTTGTGTGTGAGGTCTTGGTGGGAGGGAGGGTGCAGACTGAGGGTGGAGGTCAAGCCAGGAGACTGGATGCAGTAGCAGGATAGAAGGTGGGGGTCTGGGCAGCAGGACGGGTGCAGAAGGAGGCTGAGGGTGAGGGCTCTGGGATGAGAGTGCAGGATCTGCGTGTGGGTGGGGGGTCAGGCTGGGAGATTGGGTGCAGGTTGGGGTAGGAGTCTGAGGGGATTTTGGAGGGGGTGAGAGTGAGGGGCTGGGGAAGGACACAGGCATGCAGGAGGGGTCTTAGGGTCAGGGTGGGAAGAAGAGTGCAGGGAGGGAATTAGGGCTGCGTGTCTGGGTGCCATGTGAGGGGGTGGGGCTGTGGGATTTGGGTATGAGTGGCTGAGGGCACTTATCTGGCTCCACACTCCCCACCATTCCTAAACACTGCTCCCATTGGCTGAGATTCTGGACAATGGAAGCCACAGGGAAAACCTTCCTCAAATGGTTTCCTGCGCTGCCATTTCCCCAAGCCACGGCCCAGCTGCAATGAGGTAATGGATCATGGACTGCACTTGGAGAATCACCTATTTTCAGAATAGTCTGAAATAAGAGAGCAAGATACTATTCTGAGCAGGGAAACAGTATGAGTATTTTGAAGTATATAGCAGTGCAAAAACATACAACATATTAAACAATGAGCTATATGATCCGCTCCTTCCACAAAGAGCCTGATCATGCAATATACTGAACACTTGAAAAGCACTGAATCCCCATTATGCTGGGCATTCTAACAAACAAAGTAGTAAATGGTCCATGCTGTGAGGCATTTACAATGTAAACAGACAAGAGGCTGGTGGAAAGGGAATAACATAGAAGCATGATGTGACAGAGGCTACGTGTACACTATGAGATAAATTCAAGAAGAATGTGATCAGGAATAGTCAATATGGATTCACCAAAGGTGAATCATGCCTAACCAACCTGATTGCTTCCTATAATGAAGTAACTGGCTCTGTGGATATGGGGAAGGTGGTGGATGTTGCATACCTGGACTTTAGCGAAACTTTTGATACAGTCTCACAATATTCTTGCCTTCAAGTTAAACTAGTGTGGATTGGATAAATGGACAATAAGGTGGATAGAAAGCTGGTTAGATCACCGGGCTCAACAGGTTGTGATCAATGGCTCTACGTCTGGTTGGTGACAGATTTCAAGTGGAGTTCCCCAAGGGTTAATCCTGGGGCTGGTTTTGTTCAACATTTTCATTAATGACCTAGACAAGGGGACAGACTGCACTCTCAGCAAATTCATAGACAACACTAAACTGGGGAGAGGTAGATATGTTGGAAGGTAGGGATAAGGTCCAGAGTGACCTAGACAAATTGGAAGACTGGGCCAAGAGAAATCTGATGAGGTTTAACAAGGACAAGTGCAGGGTCCAGCAGCTGGGATGGAAGAACCTGAAACCTTGCTACAGGCTGGGAATCAACTGGCTAAGAAGCACTTCTACAGAAAAGGACCTGGGCATTATAGTGGATGAGAAGCTGGACATGAACCAACAATGTCCCCTTCTAGCCAAGAAGCTTAATGGCATATCGTCCTGCATTAACAGAGGCACTACCAGCAGATCTAGGGAAGTTATTGTTCCCCTTTATTCGGCATCGGCAAGGCCAAACCTGGACTACTGCGTACAATTCTGTGCCCCCATTACAAAAAGGATGTGAACACATTGGAGAGAATCCAGTGGAAGGCAGAAACAATGATTAGGGGGCTGGAGCACATGACTTATGAGTTGAGGCTGAGGGATGTAGGCTTATGTCGTCTACCAAAGAGAAGAGTGATGGGGGATTTGATAGCAGCCTCCAATCATATGAAGGGGGGTTACAAAGAGGATGAAAAGAGGCTTTTTTCAGTGGTGACAGATGATAAAACAAGGAGCAATGGCCTCAAGTTGCAGTGGCAGAGGTCTAGGCTGGATATTAGGAAAAAATTTCACTAGGAGGGTGGTGAAGCACTGGAATAGGCTACATAGAGAAGTGCTGGGATCTTCATTCCTATGTGAGTTTTTTAAATCCTGGTTTGACAAAGCCCTGACTGGGATGATTTAATTGGGATTGGTCCTGCTTTGAGCAGGAGATTGGACTTGACCAACAGACATCTATTCCAATTCTATGATTCTATTATTTTAGTTATCTAGAAGACCACTAATTATGGATGCATCCACATTTCCGATAGTCCCATAAAGTTTCTTTATGGCCTCTTGATGTTCTGTGTTGTTATTTAGCTCTAATTTACCCTAAATGTTTTTTAAGAGCCCAGTAAGCAGTGGAAGTGTTGATAATGTGCTAGACAATATTGACCTCCCATGGTCAGGCAAATTCTCTCATTCAGTACCGGTCAGATCCCAAAGGTGCTGGATTAGAGAGGTTCAACTATAAGAATCCAATTCACCCAAAAATTATGTTAAAAACAGGTGTGAGATGTGCAGCATCTACACATTAAATGGAAACCAATATGACATGTCCTGCACACTGCATTTGAACACAATCTGGTGTTGACGAATAATACTAAGGGGCACACTGTCTTTTTGCTACCTGTTTTTCTGCACATTGGAGTCTGAGTGGGGTTTACAGGTACTACCACAACAAAACAACAACAAAAACCCTATTACTACTAGCACTACCCTACTACTACTACTACTACTTCCACAGAGTGGCGAAGATTGAATTCCTGGTTTCATATTCCAACACATCTAACTTTAGAACCACTTCATCTTTCTGTAGAAATAATTTTCAGGTTGAGTCCTTTTCCCAAATGGAATTTTTATTGCCATGGTAGAAACCGTTGAAATTTTTATTTATTTATTTATTTATTTAATTTTAGCAGGAAGAAAAGTGGAACCAACAAAACGTCAACTATCACATTATTTTGTCCCTTGCTGCCCCCGACTCTTAGCAGAGTTCTCGGTGAATATCGTCAATGCTACCTCAGATTACTTTCCTTCAAAACCACCCTGAAAATTCTTTTTGTGATATATACAAAAAAACTTTACAGTGGTAAGGCTGCTGCTGTGCTAAAATCACTATTTAGGATACTGACCTATGCTGTCTCACTGTTGCCTTGTGATTGTCTGTCTGTATTGATCTGCACCTCTGACTTCCAGTGTATGGGGGACTTGGGGTTTAGAGCTGGTGTGCAGTTTAGGAAGAAAACAAGGAGGTAGAAGTTCTGCTTTGCATGGCAGTGGCAGGCCAATTTAGGGAGAAACTGTGGGTATGGGCATAATAGCACTTTGTCTTTATAAAAGACAGCGTATTGGGCTTGGAGGTAAGGTACTGGAGCTCAGAGATCCAACTGGCCAAAATTATAGCAAGTAGGATGGTCAAACTCTGCCATGAAGCCTTTATCCTAAGCCTGGATAAAGCAGAAGGATTGGTCAGATGAGTGTTGATGCGGTGATTGTGAAACCACAATAAGAATGAAATCTGATGCCAATACGACTAACAGATAAAAGACGCCAGCTCAGATGTCGCCCAGATAAACAACGTCCATGGCACCAATCGAGCAACCGGGGTTGGGTCAATAAATTTGCTACTGAAAGAAAATTATAACTAACACAAACCGTCAATTGGAATGTGGAAAGTCCAAACTCTGTGGGCAACTGGAACGTGAGAGATGCTTTGAAAGGAGAACGTGATATACATGATACTGATGTGATATACTTGGACTGACGAAGATGAGTTGGATGGCATCAGGAGACATGTGCAGTTGCAAACTCATTTGGTCAGGGAACAAAACAAGCATGAGGCAGAAGTCAGATTCCTTCTTATCAAAATAGCTAGAGGAGCATTGTTAGGATACAAACTGGTGAGTGCAAGAATGATGGTACTGAGATTCGAAGCAAAACTGTTCAACATCTCAGTTGTTCAGGTGTATGCACCCACGTTGGACAGTATGGAGGAAGAGAGCAAGCTATTCTTTAAATACTTGACAAAGACACTGGAGAAGGTACTGAAAAGAGACGCATTGATCATCAAGGAGATTGGAATGCAAAGGTCAGAAGAGATAACAAAGGTTGGGAGATAGTCGCGGGAAGGTCTGGATTTGGAGAAAGAAAAGAACAAAGTGAGAAACTACTAGAGTTTGCTTTGGAGCACCAGATGGTGACCTGCAACATGAGATTTTAACAAAAGGACTGTAGGAAGTGGACATGGTGATTGAATGATGGGAAGGCCAAGAATATGATGATTATGATCTCGATAAAAAGATAGGTAACATCAGTACGGCAGTGCCGAACTTTCCAAGAAGTGGATATAGATGCAGATCACAGTCTAGCGCTCACAAACATCAAAATGAAACTCAAAAGAAAGTAGAAGACACAGTTTACGAAAAGAAGAGACATGGCAAAGCTAGGCAAGGAAGAAATAGGGAATGTGTACAGGGCATCACTTGAAGAGAAGATTAGGAATGCAGGCACAGAGAAAGGGATAGATAGAATCGAAAGGGTGATAGAAAAGGCAATTGAGCAGACTGTTCCAGAATAAGAGAAGATCAGTAAGAAGTGGATTATGCAGGAGAAGCTGAAGTTGGACCAAGAGAAGAGAAAGACTCAGTAGCATAGTGAACCAATGCTGCTGGGGCTGCATGGGACTATGAGGATGAGTGCCACCTTGTCCTGCTATATCTCGAGGAGGACCTTGTGCATTAGCCAGAAAGGAGGGAAAATATACAGCAGGTGACTAGACCATAACTATAGTTCTGAAAGTCTGGGAGTCTGTCTTTTCAAAAAACAATCCTGCTACCCTATGGTAAAAAGGGTGAAGCTTCCCTCAGTTAACTTCTTACCAGACAGACTTCAATATGAAAGTATCAGAGTGATAGCCATGTTAGCCTGTATCTGCAAAACAATGAGAAGTCCTGTGGCACTTTATAGACTAACAGATTTTTTGGAGCATAAGCTTTCATGGGTAAAGATCCGCTTTGTCAGATGCACGTATCTGATGAAACATCTGACATGCATCTGATGAAGCAGGTCTTTGCCCGTGAAAGCTCATGTTCCAGACAAATCTGTTAGTTTATAAGTTGCCACAGGACTTCTCATTGTTTTTCCAATATAAATGTGCAGAACAGGTTAATACATATTTTTTCTTTGAGTGATCTCACACCATTCCACTGCACATAATTCACAAACACTTCAGTCTGGAGGTGAATTTTAGAGTCTACCTGAAAAAGAGTGAAGGGCTGCTCATCCAGTCTTGGAATTATGTGTGGAATGCTGAGATATAGATAATGAATTGTAAAGGTATACACCAGTGACCAAGTTGCACCTTTACAAATGGCTGTTTTAGATACACAAGTAAAAAGAGCCATGGAAGCTGATTGAGAACTTGTAGCAGATGCCACCACACTACCTGGAGGGGGGCAGGAACTGGCAATGTCATAGCACAAACATATTCAGGATGAAATCCAGAATAAATTTCTGTGCATCAAAACTAGAAGGGCTTTCATCTCGTCTACAGCTGACCGCAACAGCTTGGCCTGGTACCAGTGCTAGAATGATACTGGTCTTGGTGAATATTTTGTAGCAGCTGACACCCTTTCCTGACTCCTGAGTGCTTACTCATCTATGGTACCAGGAAACTCAATCACCTGGTGGAGCTAAGTCATGGCTCCTTTGACTGTTCCAATCGCTTGTGTTTCTCCCTTGCCTCAGGGTATCAGGCCTGAAGTTCCCAAGAAGTGACTGGTGTGACTCTTCTCAGTGAGACTGAAGCACCTGTAAGCTCCTTAAATAGGAAAACTGAGGGCAAGTCTATATTTACCGGGGGTCAGTGTGCTGTGATCAATCTTCTGGGGATCGATTTTTTCCACGCATGTGAAGATGCAGCAAAATTGATCACTCTGGGCTCAGCCATCAACACTGGTACTCCACACGGATGCACAGAATAAAAGATGTTGACGCAAGCCCGAAGAAGTTGGTCTAATTTACACCCGGGAGGAAAGTCAATCCTGGAAGGTTGATTCTAGCTATGCAAATGGCAAGGCTAGAACTGCTTATCTCAGATTGAGTTTGATCCCTAGTGTAGACCAGGCTGGAGAAGTGAGATGCAAATAAAACCTATACTAATCTAAACAATAAACATCTAACAAGAACTAACTCTTCACAGACAGGCAGGCTAAATTCCCCGCAAGGGGAGAAACTTTGGAAAAGCAGACTGACATGTTCTGAATACCAGTCATGGACAGTAAGGGGAAACTGTGGGTGGGTGAGGTGGCATTGCCCTTCATAGCAACATGCAGCAGCACCAGGCATCAGAGGATGCAATGACCTGCCCCATGGGTATTGCTGAGGGAAAAAAAAAGTCTCTGACTCTTGTGCATCTCAAGTGGAAGGCGTGCAATGACTCATAGAACATCCATCATTATTACTTATTAGGTGTTTCAATATGACTACTGCTTGTCCAATATTTAATAAGACATCAGTTCCCCTTTCCTTCTGTCCATGGGTTTTTGCTTTTCAGATTATGACTGATTTGGATAGAAAGAGGATTATTTGAAATGTTTTCATGTAACTTTAACAGACTAGCCCTCTTACTGCAATTATTTGCCACCAGAAAATCCCTTCCTCAAATGTTGTGAAAAAAAGGCACATGACAACTGAATACATTTTTGTACATTTTTTAAAGACTGTATCAGTAAAACAGAATGTCTGTTTTACCCAGTTCCATTATCCAAATATTTTCTTTCAACCAAAATAAGCAATGTCATAAAAAAATGCCTGGCCTTAGGGGACACAATATAACAATGATGGGTGGGTGTCTGTGTGGGTGTACAATGACTCCAGCTAAGAATTAACCTGCTAATCCCAGCATCTATCCTTGCAAAATATTTCTCCAATGTTTCAGCTATGAGATTTAGATTCAAAACTGTCATCAGTATCCAATTCAAATTTTATTGGAGACTGGATGGCTCACAAGTGGAAGAAAACAACACACCGTAAAGTGATTTGGATGAATCTGTTACAAGTAACTTGTAACTCTGTTGGCCAAAAGAACAACTGTTCAGCACTGATACAATATCTTGAACCATAAATTAGGTTAATTGCATAATTTAGTCATGCATTGCAATCTATGAAATAATTAGTCATAGAAATATCTAAATGTGTTACATAAAAATCAACACATACCATTTAAGGTAACATATCCATGATATGGGTATGTTACCTTACTACATATCTTATTTGCCAAAACAAGATAATTACTGACAAGTGCTTTAAATGAAGACATTAAAAACATTAAATGATTCAGAATTCTAGATGATTCACTTGGGATGCTGAATAGCAAGATCATCCTTGTCATCAAAATTTACACTATTCATTACTACGGAAAACTTAAAAGCCTAAATTTCCTATGAAGAACAGACAAAGATGGCTTTCAAAGGGCAAAGGTTTTCATTAGGTTATTTTATTTAGTCATTTATGGGTGGGTGGAAGAAATATTCACCATGATGACAGCTGAAAAACAGAACTTGAAAATTAAATCAAATAATCTGTCATGTAATGTAATTTTCCAGACACAATACAGCCTCCTGTATATAATTCAATATTAAATTATTTGAGCTTAGAAGTCAAGCATATGTAAAACTGAAATGTCTATTAAAAATGCAAAAAAAGAATTTATTTTGTGGAAACCAGAAAATTCTTACTGCCTCAGGATATCCTAAAGCCATATCATCAGGGATAAGGGGCTGAGGGAGGTCATCTAGTCCAGCTCCCTGCCTAAAGCAGGATCAACACCAGCTAAATCATCCCAGCCAGGACTATGTCAAGACGGGACTTAAAAACCTCTAAGGATAGAGATTCCACCACCTCTCTTCGTAACACGTTCCAGTGCTTTACCATCTTCCTGCTGAAATAGTTTTTCCTAATATCCAACCTACACCCCTCCTTCTGTAACTTCAGACCATTGTTCCTTGCTGCCATCAATCACCACTGAGAACAGTCTCTCTCCATCCTCTTTAGAGCCCCCTTTCAGGAAGTTGAAGGCTGCTATCAAATTGTCCCTCAATCTTCTTTTCTGCAAACTATATAAGCCCAGATCTCTCAGCCTTTCCTCAGAGGTCATGCTCTCCAGCCCCTTAATCATTTTCGTTGCCCTCTGCTGAACCTGCTTCAATGTGTCCAATACTCCAATGTGACTCAATACTCCAGATGTGGCCTCACCACTGCTGAGTAGCGGGGAATAACAACTTCTCTAGATCTGCTGGAAATTCTTCTCCTAATGCACCCCAATATGCTATTAGCCTTTTTGACTACAAGGGAACAATGTTGACTCCTGTCCAGCCTCTCATCCACTATAATCCCCAGGTCCTTTTCTGCTGCACTGTTACTTAGGGCAGTCATTCCCCAGCCTGTAAGAGTGTTTGCGATTCTTTTGTCCCAAGTGCAGGATTCTGAAGGCACGAGGGATAGCCCAGTGGTTTGAGCACTGGCCTGTTAAATTAAGTGTTTGAGTTCAACCCTTGAGGGGGGCCATTTAGGGATCTGGGGCAAATAAATTAAAAAAGGGATGATGCTTGGTCCTGACAAGAGGGCAGGGGACTAGACCCAATGACCTCCCAAGGTCCCTTCCAGTTCTATGATATGTGTATTTCCATATTTTTTTTCTCCTTGTTGAACCTCATCAAATTTCTTTAGGCTCAATCCTCCAATTTGCCTAGGTCACTCTGGACCCTACCCCTATCCTCCAATATATCTACCTGACACCCTAACTTAGTGTTGCAAATTTGCTGACGTTAATCAGATTGGTCAGGCACATATTGCCCTTGGTGAACTCATGGTGACTACTCCTGTAAGTAGTCACCCTCTTCCAAGTGCTCCAAAATGGATTCCTTGAGGATCTCCTCCATGATTTTTCCAGGGACTGAGATCAGGTTGATCAGTCTATAGTTCCACGGTTTGTCTTTCTTTCCTTATTTAAAGATGGGCACTGTATTTGCATTTTTCCAATCATCTCAGATCTCTCCTGATCTCCATGAGTTTTCAAAGACAATGGCCAAAGGCTCTGCAATGACATGTGCCAATACCCTTGGATGCACTAAATCTAGACCCACAGATTTATGTACCACTAGTTTTTCTAAGTAGCTCCTAACCTCTTCTTTCCCCACCAAGGGCTGCCTACTTCCTTCCTATACTGTATTGCCTAGTGCTCTAGGCTGGGAACTGATCTTGTCCATGAAGACTGAGGCAAAAAAAGCATTGAATACTTCAGCTTTTCCTTCATCGTCCACCACTAGATTACCTCCCTCATCCAATAACGGCCCCACACTCTCTGGCTACGTCTACACTAGCCAGAAACTTCGAAATGGCCATGCAAATGGCCATTTCGAAGTTTACTAATGAAGCACTGAAATACATATTCAGCGCCTCATTAGCATGCGGGTGGCTGTGGCGCTTCGAAATTGGTGCGGCTTGTCCAGACGGGGCTCCTTTTCGAAAGGACCCCACCTACTTCCAAGTCCCCTTATTCCCATCTGCTCATAGGAATATGGGGACTTCAAAGTAGCCGGGGTGCTTTTGAAAAGGAGCCCCGTCTGGATGAGCCGCGTCAATTTCGAAGTGCCACGACTGCCCACATGCTAATGAGGCGCTGAATATGTATGTGAATTTTTACACTCTTAACTCATGCAGATCTGGTGGCAAAAATTTGTAGCATACACTTTAATATGTACCACCAGCCAAGTGTATCTTCTTTTGGGAGAAAAGGTGCCTTGAATCCTAGAGTTTGGGATGAAGTGATCACAACCAGAATATCCGGTATTTAGCATGAAGCTACCTAACACTGCAGGGTACTTAAGTAAATGCATGGTATTTTAGAGGAAGTGAGGTATCTCCTTCACTGAAGTTAAAATCTATAACGTTCAGTTCAAAATGCATCTCCATAACTGTATAGGTTGAACCTCTCTAATCTGGAACCCTCTCATCTAGCATCATCCATAATCTGGCATGAGTTTTATTTAGATGGATTGAGATAGATAACCACTTATCCTGGGTATGGCCAAGTTTCCTGCAGTCCCATAAAGTCTGTTTACAGCCACCAGTCCAGGCTCTCAGTGTTCTGTGCTATTATTTAGCTTCAATTTACTCCTAAATGTCTTCTAAGAGCCCAGTAAGCAGTGGAAATGTTGTATATGTGCTAGACAATGTTGACCTCCCATGGTTAGGCAAATTCTCTTGTCCAGCACTCATCAGGTCCCAAGGGTGTTGGATTAGAGAGGTTCAATCTGTATTTCATTTTTCATATGTCCTGATCAATATTTCTTGTTCACCTAAATTTGCCTCTTTAGACTTTTTATGCATAAATTCAGTATATGTGGGTGAAATTCACAAGTTCTGTACACCATTGAAGCTCTATTTTGATTATGTACATTAGATTTAAATGATAAACAGAGTTTTCTTTTGGTTTTCTGCACACATGTGAATTTCACCAAGTGCTAGTATAGCTTAGTCAGTGGGAAACCTGAATGTGTACACAAAAACAGAATTTGGCTCCCAGCAATAATGAGCTCCAAAGGAAACTCACTATAAAGACAACTCCAAAACAGGACAGAGATAAGATGCAAATGTCTTGAAATTTTAATTTATTTCAATGCATATGTTTTAAGATTTACACAAAAATTAAAAAATACTAAAACATAAGAAAGTTTTAGTGTTTTGTGGGCCACTTTAAAGTCTGCTGTTGCAACATCTAGTTAATTTTTTGTATTGGAATTAGTTCAGAAGAGATGGTAAAATTCAGAAGATTGTGTGTTGTTACTCAAAATGGTTATTGGTTTATGAGCTTCAAGTTAATTTAAACTGGATGAAGCTTTACTTTTACAAAATGGAATTACTGTATTAATTCATTACAGTGGCAAAAGTTAGTGGAGAAGTTTAGAGTTATCAGATTTGAACAAAGCTGCTTGTTAACTTTCCTAACCAGAAAAGTCGAGACACAGTATACACTTAGGAAGTAAGATTAAAGGTCTTTGTGGAGAAGATTTTCTCCCTGTGGAACTTATTCCCACTTTCAAATAGCCAAACACAACATAGTATTTTTGACAAAACCTCCTGTAGTATTTATAGTCCTAATTCAAAGGAAGGAAACCCCATAAAAAGAAGAAAAATATAACAGAATTGAATTAATTACAGTATTAACATAGTGGGGACTCCATCATCTGGACTTTTATAATAGATGTTTTGAGCTTTTATGTTTGTAAAGACTTTCAAAGATAGAAGGTACCACTAAATATTAAGAATGATTATGGAAAAAAAAGTAAAGGAAAATATCCCACATTCTGCATCACTGTTCCTGGAAGCCAGTTAAGTGAACTACTTGTTAACCAACGTCTAGCAAGATGACAGTAAGATAACAGTATAATTTTTGTTTCATACAACCCTACATCAGAAAACAAGGTTGAAAGAATTGGGCTTGTTTAGTTTGGAAAAGAGAAGATTGAGGGGAGACATGACAGCAGTCTTCAGGTATCTAAAAGGGAGTCATAAGGAGGAAGGAGAAAACTTGTTCTACTGACTGGCTGTCCATGAATCTAATGCTGTCAACTATACATTAGTATATTTCTGCAATCACATCACGTACTATCAAGTTACACAACAGATTAGTCTTTGGGGATTAACTTGTTCAATTTTGGAATTTTACTGGACATTAGTGGTCCTTGTGAGCTGTGTGCTTGTGTGGCCACTCAGAACAGGTTCAAGTGTTGCCCAGCTGATTAGCAGAGCCTCCCCGCTCCCAGCTAGATTTTTTGTTTCTACTCCTGGTGAACATTGACACATGCTTCAACGCACAGTATTCCACACATGGGTGGAAAAGAGTAGAGGGAACATTGCCTGACATCCCAAAAGTCAAAGCCATACCATGATGCAACTTGAAAATATCTAACTCAGGGGTCTGCAACCTGCAGCTCTGGAGCTGCATGTGGCTCTTCAAGGGCTTCTTTGTGGCTCCCAACACTGTAATTGCAAAGCAAAACCAAGCAAACAAAAAAGAAACCCCTCCTGATTATTTTCGATAAAGGGAGAATGTCTAAAACCTCAACAATGGACAAGACATATCTAAATATCAAAGATATGTGATCTTGAAATGTTGGATAACTCCCCCTTTAATATGTGCAGTGCATTGTGGGATATAATATTGTATCTGCGTTTTGATTGTGTTGCTAATAAAGTCTTGACTATGAAAAGGAAAAGGAAGCTTGTGGTAGTCCTGCTGTGAAGAGCAACACACATTTTATTATTCCTGCTGTGAAGGGCAACACACATTTTAAGAAAGAAAATGGAAATTAAAAATGAAGTCAGGAATATTGTGGTACAAACACACACATGTAAAAGTGTGAGGAAATAGAATATGCAAAGTGTCTGTGAACATCCTGCAGTAAACATGTATTACAAATCACTGTGTATGCTGTTCCTAAAATAGGGGTGTATGATTATATGTTATTTATTAAGGACCGTCTCTTATTCACATGCATTGCAGCTCTTGAATTATTGAACTTCTTTACTGAATTTGAAAAAAAAAGGCTCTTTTTGCTATTTTGGTTGCTGACCCCGATCTAATTTGTTATTTAATTAAATATATGTAAACTTCTCAAAATAAGAGACATTAGAAGATTGTAAAGATCTACTATATCAGCCCACACCAGGTCAAATTTGTTCCGTACAATATATTTGTAATGCTCTTCCAGTACACTTTGAATTCGCGGTGTCCAATATGCTCCCTGTTTGTCACATGTGACGAATGGGGCAGGGGAATGTGACAAACTTGTGGCTTAGGAGAACCACACATGTGGGGCACCCCTCTGGCTGCTCCATGCATGTGCACCACCACAAGGTGGGACAAGTGCATGGTGGCAGTGGTGGAGGCAGCCCCTGACAGAGCTTCTCTGGCACGGTGCCCGCAGTGCTAGCTGGGACCCATGTAACTCCTTGAGACCCAGCACGGCTCCCACTGCCTGTGGCTTGGTGCAGGCTCATGGCCCAGGGCAGCCTCAGGGCCTAGTGTGATGCCTGAGACCCCAGCAGCCCCAGATCCTGCAACGGTGACTCCAGTGGGTCCGGTAAAAGATACAGGGGTGCCTGCCTCTGGGGGATGGGCAGAGAAAGTATGATTCAGGAAATGACGAAGCATTTCAATCTCCCTGGACACTCAGTGGAAGATTTAAGGGTGACAGTTCGGAAACAAAAAAAATTCAGAAATCAAATGGAGAGAGAAATCTCAGGGCTGCAATTTATTTGCAAATTTGACTCCATTAACCATGGATTAAACAGAGACTGGGAGTGGCTCGCAGCTTACAAAGACAGTTTCTCTGCTTTGGGTGTTGATAGCTCCCCATTAGATGCTGACAATGGCTCACATCCCCCTGTCTGATCTAACTTGTTTTTTCCTCTTTTGATAAGTATTGTTGATACTGGGCCATTTCCACCTTGCTGAATCGACCTTGTCAGATCTGGCCCTCCCCCTTTAGTGGGACCCCACTCTTTAAATACCCCTCTGAACCACACCCCACTCATGCATCTGACGAAGCGGGTCTTTGCCCACAAAAGCTTATGCTCCAAAATATCTGTTAGTCTATAAGGTGCCACAAGACTTTTTGTTGTTCATGCATTAGATTACTCCTTATTAGACTATTTGATCTCAAGGAATGGGAAAGTAGGGTAATAGGATTATAATACAGATTGGGACTATTTTGGCACTCTCAGGAACTGACTGGTGACAAACAGGAGAATTTGCTAGAACACAGGAGTTCAATTTTTTTAACAGCATTACTAACACTTCAACTGCTTACTGAGCTCTTAGAAAATATTTAGGTGTAAATTACACATAAATAACAACACAGAACACTCAGACTGGTGGCTGTAAACCAACTCTATGGGACCATGGGAAACTTATCCATACCCATGATAAGCAGTCCTCTGGCTAACTAAAAACATGCTGAATTATGGATATTGCCAGACAAGAGTGTGCTGGACTAAGATTAAATTAAAGATTAAGATGAAAAATTCTATTGCACTGCAATTTAGGATGAATTATATAATGGTCCCCAGATTCAAGGATAAATCAGGTATTAAACTAGTACATTTGAGTTTTAGTTGTATGACAGAGAAGATATTCAGTAGTTTTTTTTTAATGTAATGATTTTGAAGTAAATTGTACAGCATCCCGAGATTTGTTGCAGGGAGTGTCTCACTGATAAATCTTTGGGAGGCAACCCCTTTTGTGGACTACTACATATGGCACGACACTTAAAAGTATATCACTGTCATATGTCACAAAGTACAACAAATATCATCGATAAGTCTTAGATTCATTTTCACTCCTGGCCTCAGATTCTTCAACTAGAATTAAGACTGTTCTGCTTAGATAAACAATTTCAAAGTGTATTTAAAACATTTTGTATAGAGGAGAAGTAATGAAAACTTTATTTAAACAATTAAGTATTTACAAGCACAATTATAACTTCATTCATGGAAAATGTAAAAATAGTCCTTGTGCATACAGTTCAGGGTATGAATCTTCAGCAAGATGTTTGCAACACAACAGAATGTTAATAACCTCTACACTGCTTTTTTTTTTTCCCCTTAGGCTACATCTACAGAAGAAGCATCTGTCTATAGAAGCTACTGTCGGAAGAGATGTTCCAACAAAACTTCTGTCGACAGATCCCATCTACACATGAAAGCGGATCTATCTTATGACCCACTCTGACAAAAGGGATCCCCAGAGAGTCTACACAGCTTTTTTGTTGACAGTTTCTGTCAACAACATGCATTTTGTGTGTAGATGCTCTGCAAGTTTTGTCTACAAAACCCCAGCCTTGTCTTCAAAACTCCTTACTGAAGATGTAGCCTAAGAGAAATATGATGAGAAAAAAAATCTATCCTCTAAAAAGTGTTGGTGTATCTTCTAAGCAATTTAGCAAGAAAGGACATGTATTTGGTTCTGATAACAAATCTAATATCTATGTACCAGTATACATTTTAATAAAAAACAAACACAAACAATTTGATTTTTTATGTCCCTCTGGTCTGATGGAGGAATACCTATCTCATAGCGCTGCAAGGGACTTTTAGAGATTATCAAATGTAGTCCCCTGCCCTCTCAGCAGGACCTATTCACCATCCCTGAGGGATTTTCTTAATCTATTTGCCCCAGATCCCTAAACAGCCCCCTCAATGACTGAGCTCACAACCCTGGGTTTAGCAGACCAATGCTCAAACCACTGAGCTATCCCTCCCCAAGTTAGCAACATCTCCAGTGAGAAGCCAGAAAGCTTCAAATCTTTCAGCCAGTGCCATTATAAAGGGAAACCTATGACGAGAGGAGAGAATTTTCCAGGCCTGCTATCCCAGAAGCTATGGTCCTTGACAGGAAAACTTACATGAGGAAATAGGATGAGCAGCAGTATTTGTGAGACAATCCTGCCACCAAACCAGGTTTACTTGCTCACCTGAGCTGTAGGGAGTCATCACAAGCACACAGCAGTACCTCAGCTGCACTAATTGCTCCTACTGGGCCTGCCATGACTCAGCCTTTCGGCATGTGGCAGCAGATTATCCTCTAGTCCAGCCTGGGTTCAGTGACCCCCATTCCCAGATATTTCCCAAACTCTGACAAAGCAGCAGATCAGTTTGCACAGCAGCACGATTTAGCCAAGAACTCTCCTGCAGCCTTACAGTGCGTCAGACTTTTGAGACTGTAAGCCTGCTCTTGATCTTCTTCTTTAGTCCCCAGCCTTGTCTGCCCTACTCTGACCTTGCTCCAGCCCTATTACTGACCTACTTACAGCCTTGCCTCTGCTTCCCAATCCTCTTCAGATTTATTATCTCGGGTTGATCTTTGTCTTGGACATGGACCCCGGTTATAGTACTGACTTGGTTTGTCTCTGGAATCTGATCACCTAGCTCTGACTCCTGGCTTCCATCATGTCTCCCACTACAATACAGATTCTGATCTTGTTGCTGACCCGGACCTGTCTACTGATCTTGATTCCAGCGCCTCCCTTCGCCCAGTCCCAACCCTACAAACACTTTCAACCTCCACTCCAATGACTAGGGAGGGCAAGAAAGGAAGCAGTGCCTGAAAATATTTTATGGTATCCCCACGTCAAAGCCAGAAACAGAGGAACAATACCACAGGCCTGACTCAGCACAGCATTCCAGAAATAGCGCCAAATAAGTAATGAGTATAAGGAGGGTTAAAAAAAAAATTCCTAGGAAGAATGCCCATGGTGAACTTTCTCTACAAAGACCTATGAGAGGCTGAGATCTATTTGTTCCCATCCAGCATAAATTTTGAAAGAGTCAAAAGAAGTTGAAATATGTTTTAAAAGTTTTATTCATCTTCCAGCTCTCAATGGAACTCCCTGTACTTTAACCTTCCAAAAGTTCCTCTGCTGATCTTCCACACATTTTTTAAAAGCCAGATTAACTCATAATTTTGTATCAATATATAGCCAGACTAAAAACTGCTTCTGCATTTTTGGCAACTAACGTGGGTCTTATGAGACACAGAGCAGGAATAGTCACTTAACCCTGTGGGGTAAATCTGGGAATAACAAAAATATTTTTTTATTGTTCAGTAACAGCTGGTTAGTGCAAGTGACAGTCAGGTTTCTCTGTCAGTTCAGATCTGAAGCATGGAAAATCATCATCCTTTCAAAAACCACAGTCTCACAATGTTTCCGCTGGATATCTGTACACCTTGCCAGTAAATATGACACTGTCCAGAATAACAAATTTTATAAAACTCTGTGATGAAGTGGGCTGTGTGAAAATTTCATTCCCCTGGCATGTTTCCTATTGTCCTGTAGCAACCCAGGGGGGTGCCTCAGTTACCTTAGACAGCATCAGTGCACAGTGGTGCTTGGAGTTTCAGTGTGGTGACTTCTCACACATAGGCAAATAACCCTCCATGCTCTTTGTAACCTAGGCAAACAGGTGCCACCTTTCTTCCCTGGGAAACAGAAGAAAGGAGGGAAGAGGGGCCTGGCTGGTTTGAACTGGAACTGGCAGTTGAGTGGGCAGTCTTGTCTGGCTGGAGAAGGAGGAATAGGGGATAGGGCCCTGGGTCAGAGACCTCCTCTGGGCCCCCCTCACCAAGATGTATTGTACTGACTTCTGGTTTTTGTCCTGGCAAGTCTGTTCTACACTGTGTCCCTGTCTCGTAATAAACCTTTTGTTCTACCTGATGAATGACAGTCACTTTTGACTGTGGATGGGGTGCAGGGCCTGGTGACCCCCACAATCTGTGACATCTAAATAGAATTTTCTGATTTGCTGAAAAATCCCACACCTTTTTTAAATGAACTGACTTTTTGTGCCTATTCAACCTGCTGGCCAGACTGAAAAATCAAATATTTGTTCTACTCTTGTCAGAATCCCATTACCAACCATTCCCCCTCATTCTGGGCCTGAAGTTCACTGAAAGACACTCAGTGAATTCAACGGGCTTTGTCAGAAGGCTTGCTATGCCTGTCATCACTGCCATCCTTTTAGTTGTCTAAACCAGCGGTTCTTAAAGTTCATTGCACCAGGATCCCTTTCTGACAACAAAAGTTATTACATGGGCTCCTAATGGAGCACTGAAGCCTGAGCCTGCATGAGACCTATCCCCAAAGGAAAGGGCCAAAGATGAAAGCCAAGGGCTTCAGCTTGGGTAGGGGCCTGTCACCTGAACCATCCCACCCAGTGATGAAGCTGAAGAGGAAATACAGTAACAATGGTTCTTCGAGATATGTGGCCCTGTGGGTGCTCCACTCTGGGTGTTGGTGTGTTCTCATGCCGGCGCTCAGAGATTCTTCCATATATGTGGTCTCCCACGCCATGCAAGCACAGAAGTGCCTCCTCATGCTCTGTGGTATGCTCAGGGCACATGCTCTTCTGTTCCTTCTCTACCTGACAAATAGAGCAGGATGCTTGAAAGCAGGGGAAGGAGGGAGGGAAGTGGAGTACCCACAGGGACACAAATCTCAAAGAACCATCGTTACTGCACAAGATGAGTAGCTTCCTCTTCTTCTTCGAGTAGTGTCCCTGGGATGCTCCATATTGGCTAACTAGCAAGCAGCAGTGGCAGAATGGATGTGGGTTTGGAGCTCTTTCACTACCACAGTAGACAATACAGCTTGGTTCACTTGGCTAGAAGAAGCAATGTTAGAAAAGAGAGTGTAGTGCCGTGCAAACATGTTACTGGAAGACCATGTGGCTACGTTACAAATGTCCATGAGAGGTACGTTCCTGAGGAAGGCAGTGGTAGAAGACACAGCTTGGGCTGGGTTGGCCATGACAGTGCCCGGCAACTCTCTCTGATGAAGTGCCTAACAAGTGTGGATACAGGAGGAAACTCACTTGGAAAGTCTTTGGGATGAGACAGGCAGGCCTTTAGACTGCTCTGTGAAGGACAGGAAGACCTGGGGAGACTTGTGCCATGGCTTTGTACAGTTGATGTAGAAGGCTAATGCCCGATGGACATCCAGCATATGTCATGCTGCATGTGCAGGGTCAGAATGCAGCTTCATGAAAAACACAGGTGAGTGGATCTCTGTGGATGCTCCACTCTGGGTGTTGATGAGGTCCTCATGCCGGTGCTTGGAGATTCTTCCATAGCTGTGGTTTCCCGCGCCAACTGAGGGCTGCCGTATAGAGCTCCCATTCATGATCGTCTGTGAATGTACGGCTGAGGGCATTGGCCATGACATCGAGTACTCTCTGGGGAGATACGAAGCCATGGGATTGGGCTGATGTTGGATGCACCATGTCCACAGTCTTATGGCCTCCACCCTGAGTGAAGGTGAAGAGCAAGGGAACCTTGGGTAAGAACTTTGGGTGAGGATGCAAGGTAACTCTATGTTTGGTAAAAACAAAGTAGGAAAGCTCCACCATTAGGGTGGACAGCTCCACAGTTTGGCCAACGTGATCACCACAAGGAAAGAAACCTTCATAGACAGGCGAGGCCAGGAGTACATCACGGGGGGCCCAAAGAGCAGTTTCATAAGGCAGTGAAGCACATGATTAAGGTCCCATATGAGAATGGGGGAAGCGGGGTGGACTGACAGGAAGGTGTTCTGAAGGCTTGTTATAAAATGCTTGGTAATAGGATGGGCCAGGAATGAGGGCCCTCTCTTCGGACTGGTGAAAAGCTGTTATGGCCACAGCGTACACCCAAACCGCACTAAGGCTAAGGCTAGACTTACACAGGTGCAGGAGGTAGTCCAGAAGAACAGGCAAGGATATGGTATGAGAAGGCACAGAGTGGTGCGAGTACAACCAGTGGGAGAACCACCACCACTTATAAAGGTCAGATTTACGTATTGATTGCTGTCTGCTGTTGACAAGAATTTTCCTTTATCCCTCAGAGTCAGCGGTTTCAGGATGGTGGAGCCATGAAGGAGCCATGCATGGAGGTAAAGATTGAGACAGAAGGTTGCAGTGATGATAAAATGGGTAAGGAGCCACTACTGACATCTGAAAAATTTTTGGGAAGAAGGAGCCTCCGGAAGAAGGACCTCCTTCTGGAAGATCCCCCAGGGGCCGGGCTTCTAAACGCTGTTTTGGAGTCCAGAATGGTCTTCTGGACTCCAAATCACGTGACCTTATGCTAATGAGGTGCAGGGAATTTGCATCCATGCCTCATTAGCATATTTCGGGCCGTGTATTACCATGGAAGAAAGTGGCTTGTGTAGAAACAGGCAGCATGAGCAGGTGCTCCTGCACATACACGGAAAACCAAGGCTATGGAAGAATCTCCGAATGCCAACACAAGGATGCACTGACACCAAGAGTGGAGCACCCACAGGGACACTATTTAAAGATGAAGCCTAAGTTCTACCACTCAGGGCTGAAGTCACCGGGCTTGAGGCTGAGCCCAGTAAATCTAATAGCAGGCCTGGCAATACCATCAAAATGGGGTCCAAACCATAGTTTCAGAACTAATCATCTAAATAAGTGTAAACATATGAAAACAGTAATAAACTTAATTTAAAACCAGTAAAAACTTACTCTGTAGAATGCAGTTGTCAGGGGCAGTAATGCTGCTGCAATGCTGTATTCTTCTGAGGCTGAACAATCCTTCAAGAAAAACATATACAGAAGATAAGCAAAGCCATGATGACTAGCTCACAGCGTGAACCCCATCTATATGTGGTACTGACTTTTTCCTTTTTGCTGTATGTGAGGGGGTGGTTCTCAACTATAATTTTCCATTTATATAACTTTTGATCAATCTAGTGAGAGGTAAATAATTATTTTCACTTCACTTCAGCTTTTCTGTTATATACCCATTTCTGCTCTTGTTCCAGTGACAGAGGTATCTTCACCTCCAGTCACAAGGGTTAGCCAACTCTACTCCATATATCAGTAACAAGAATATGCTCTTAATGATGGATAGTCCACACATCATTTTCTTAGGGACAAAGTATCATTCTCGTTACACACCCCAGAGTACAATAAAGCCATTAACTGACCTGAAGCAAGGTGGCTGCCACTGCTGAGTCTACAGCATAGTAGCATTCAGTTTCAACCTTAACAAAAGTCTCGTAATAACTGATAACACACAGAAAAGCATTTCTGTGAACGTTTGGTTTCAACTTAACATTTTGGAACTTTACGTTGTACAAATAAAGAAAAAACTTATAATTCAGAACTTCAAAGCTCTCTCATATTTAAATCTATGACATTCAATTAACTATCATGATAAATCAAATAAACACCAAAGTACATTTACCAAAACCAGAACTATACAAAAGAAAAACAGTAACAATAATTTTTGAAGATGAGCTCCTGTATGTTCATACTTCATATTGGCTTAATCCCACGAGCAGTCATATACAGGGGCTATTTCAAGAGAAGCTTAAAACTACTGAAAAGATATTTCTCAGAGCAACCAGAGTTAAGAACATCAGAAACAGGGAATGTTGCAAAGGGCAAGACAATAACAGGGTTTAAAAAAGAACTAGATATGTCCTTGGAAGACAGGTCCATTGACAGCTATTAATCAGGATGGGCTGAGATGGTGTCCTAAACTTCTGTCTACCAGAAGGTGGGAATGGATGACAGAAGATGGATCACTTGATGATTACTTGAGCTCTACCAGTCATGATTTTGTAGACCTCTGTCATATCCCCCCTTATCTCTTTTCCAAGCTGACAACTCCCCGTTTTATGAATCTCTCCTCATACAGAAGCCATATAAGAACATGAGAATGTCTACACTGGGTCAGACCAAAGGTCCATCTACCTCAATATCCTATCTTCCAACAGAAGCCAATGCCTAATGCCTCAGCGTTAGTGAACAGAACAGGTAATCAACAAGCAATCCCTCTCCTGACATCCATATAAACTGTTCCATAATAATTTTTGTTGCCCTTTTCTGAACTTTTTCCAATTCAAATGTATCTTTTTTGAGAAGAGGAGACCACATTTGCAATTCTTCATACGACATGCCAGAAGTGAGCATAGCAGGGATTTACATAAGGGCAATACTGTATTGCCCAGCTGGATGAGCAGGAGGAGATATAGATGGTCAGGTCCACCTTATCACTGGATCACTGTGTGGTGACATCAGCTTCCTGGGTCCCCGGTCCGGGCTGCTCCACCTCTGGCTGCGGGTTGTCTGTGGACGTGTCCAGGACCACCCAGGGGTGGGGAGCTGTCCCAGGGCCCCAGGATGCCCACAGCTTCCTGAAGTAGGAGCATGTTGACGGAGCTGCCTCGGAGCGACCAGCCTGGTCCTGGTCCTGGGCATAGCCCTACCACATCTTATTCACTTTACTGCGGAATTGGTCCACAGTGAGCTCCAGGTGGCTCCTCATTGGGGGCCCTGGGTCAGGCAGGCGAATGCAGCGGCATTTTGCCGCTTCATGCCCATCTCCCTCAGCATCTCCTCCTCCTTCCAGAGGCCCAAGACGTCCCCCAGTTCCTACTCCATCTAAGAGAGGGCCTTTTTTTTTCTCACTCCTGGGCCTGTGAGAGATCTGCAAGAGGTCCGAGGTGGATCCCTGGGGCTTCTGTGGGGTCTGGCTGCTGGCCATAGCTCACTGCTCGTGCTCAAGGGGTGTTCTCAGGGTGTGCTGTGGGAGCGCATGCTGGGGCTGTCCTAGGATGCTCTCAACTTCCTACCATGGGGTTACTGCTCTGTGTTGCTTTAAGGGCGGCTGGACGCAGGGATCATAAAGCCCTGCTGCTGCAGGCTAGAGCAGCCCTGTGCTCCAGCTGGCTGGCACCATGGCGGACTCTTCCTTTGAAAGAGTGGGCTGTGGAGCATGTACACATGTACCCTTTCAAAACAGTTTTTTGAAAGCAGATGCTCTTCCTGATACAGGATAAGGATTGGGATTTTGACGTCTGCACCGTGTTCCTTCGATTTTCTTTCAAAGGACCAGGCTACATGTGTGGATGCTCCTCCCATTCTTTCGAAAAAGGGCTGGATATTCCAACTTTTCTTACATGTGTAGACACAGCGAATGTGAAAGCAGTTCACGACACCTACCCTACTACAACTGATATCCGAAAGGCCTCTCTCTCACTCTCTTTTATTCTAAATGAATTGGATATATTTCATTGCTCCTCATTGCTAAAGTTGCAGTGCAAGTATTTCTACAAGACAAATACACGATTATATGCTGGATAATGAATGACACTATTTTTCTCAACTCCTGTTTCACATTGACCTTCACTGTTGAGTAACATCAGTCCAACACAAGTTCCAGACCTGCATACCTATTATTAATCTCTGATAAATTGCCGGAATCCAAAATTATTTTGACTGTTACATTCCCTACCTCACAATTTTCTCTCAAAGTTTTACAATTCTCTCTGTATTATCAAATGCAGAATTTCAACTCTTTATTTGTACCCACAACCAGGAAAGTGGTCTCATCCCCAGCAATCCCGTTAACTTCATTGAGAGTCATCATGAAAATTGTTATGCAAAATAAATTGCATAACAAAATACCTGACAGACACAGAAACATAAGACCACTGGGCACAGTTAAAGGGCCTTATCTTGCAGTTCTCTTTCACAAAAAATTCCAATTTACTCAATGGGCCTACTAGTGCTAAGAACCATAGAATTGGGTCCAAAGCTGATGGATCAAAAAAACTGATAATCAGGAAGTTTTTTTCTAGTTATTTGAAAAGTTCATGTAATTTTAAACATTTTCTCCCCCAAAAACAAATGATTCAGGGCTCTGTTCTCAATTCAGGTAGTCCAGTTATGCAAACAGTCATGAAGCCCTTTATCCCCAAAATCTGACAAAAAATTTGAGATAGATTTTGAAGATGGTGTTTAAATTTATGCACACTTATGTCTACATTTATGCACGCTAGCTTTTCTTGCAAATGGACCTTTAGTTGTCTAGATCTGTGCCCTGTCTGAATGTGAATGTTGCAACTGTGTTTGCAAATACAAATGTGTAACTGTGTGCATTTTGCACTTGCATCCCACACCAGTTGAAAAAGTGGTCACTGGAGACTGAAAGAAATAATTCTGTAAAGCATGATAGACACTCTTATGTCTTTTGTTACTATGATATAAGCCTGAGGACAAGGGTGACTATGCATCCCAGTTTTAAAGGAACAGTACTGTATTCAAGCCTTTCTGCAGATGTCCTGAGTTTTTCTTAAAAAGGGCAAATGGTCCCATATTTTTTGCCTCTCCTCTGCTCCAGTACCAGTCAGTCCTGCTAACTGGCTGGATCCCTGCTTGATAGCTGCCTGCCCACCAGTGTTGAATGTGTGATCCCATGGCTGATGATGGGGGTGGGTGCACGAGGCTGCTGGATGGGCCAAGCTGCAGCACATGAGACTGGATGTAACCTGTGCTAGGCCATCAGTACAGCCCCCACTGCATGTGTGCAGCATGTGTATGTGACCACACCCCCCCCGGTGTTGCCTTGGATCAAAATAGGAAGAAGGGGCTTTTGAAGTCAGGGGGATCCTTTCAAAGGGCTCCTGTCTACACAGGCGGTATGCTTTCTGAAAGCGGCACTTTCGAATTACATGCAGCTGCCATTATGTTAATGAGGCACTGCATATTCATGTCAGCGCCTCATTAGCATCTTATGAACTGTCTCATTAACATGCCTTTTTCGGATAGGGTATGTGTAAATGCAGCCTACGTAGTTTGTAGAACTACATGCTAGTCCCACTCTTCCAGGGTCTAGACACAATGGAGTACAGAAGGAAAAGTCTGGCTTGCATTTCATTCTCAAACTGTGAATTAATTGCTACTATTGCATTGTCCATACCTATTATTTTACTTTACCAGAAAGTGTTGTGGTTTAACACATATTTAGAGTGTGTTATGTATACACAATATTCTTCACATTTTTAGGATTTTCAACTTAATAAAATGAGTCTACATATACAGGGAGATTATATTGTACACTTAAAATTCTTAATGTTTTGCAAAGAAATACTTACTTTCCTTTTGTATATTTTGTGGATGTGTCTCTCAATGCAAAATGACCTATGCTGATTGTTTTAAATTGTCCATTTAATCTTTTGTCTCAAATAATTTTGGAGTATTGGCTTTTACCCAAAATATACATAAAATGTCTTTCTAAAACTGAACAATTTTAGAATCCTCACCTAGAGAGCATTCAGTACTCCAAGAGCTAACATGTGTCTGAAAGATATATATCACCATAGCACAGACAACATATGGTGCTTCATTTTTTGCATTTTTACTTACAAATATGCATTTCCCCACATTTGGTGTGTCAACAGTACTCTCTACACTTTTAATGTAGCAGTATAATCAATATATATTTCCCTGTCCAGCATGTGCTGAAAGCATTAGACAATACAACTAAAATGATCTCCTTCCAGAACAAATATCTCAAGATGCCTTCCTAATACTGCAGATACAAGTACAGTAAAATCTATTAACTATTCACTTGCTTCGTCTGAGCACACTAAAATGCCACAATTAATGGAGATTACATGTAGAATCTTAGACACTCAATTAAGATAATGCAGGTTCTGTAAATGTCACATGAATACTGTATGAAATGAATTCATATTAATGGCAAAAAATCTCCAGGTAGTTTATCAGTGATAAAATATATAAATGTTAGTGAATATAGCAATTATTAACACTATATAAGGGGAAAAATTTCTTACAAGGTAGAATCATAGAATCTTAGGGCTGGAAGGGACCTTGGGAGGTCATCCAGCCCAGCCCAGGTGTTACAAAGCAATGAAATTTGCTTTCTTAATTACCATAAAATGAAGATGAGTGATGTGGGTGAACCAAGAATCATTCCTATTATGCAAATAGCCTTCCTATAAATAACTGCAATTGATGATGAAGTACCAACTCTTGCAAAAAAAACTGGTTTGATTCCATGCCATCCACGTTCAGCAAGCACCAAAAGTTCAATTTGTGGATGAGAAATTTCTGAAGCTGTATCTTGCCAAGGGATTACCCTGTGTTCCCTTCAAATCCTATCTACCATATATTTTAGAGTTTGTCTGTTTGCTCATCTCTCTGTTTGTTCGAGAACTCCTCCTAAATGGTAAGAGCTAGAACCACCTAATTTGGTATATAGCTTCCTCTTATCATAACTTAAAACTAGGTAAGAGTTTGGATGTACCAGAAAAACAGGAAGTTCATGGAAGGAGATTGTCTCTTTTTCTGTATGATTTTATGGGAAACAATTACCAGGCAAGTGAAAGGAGCTGACTAGAGGCACACACTACCCCCTCCGGGACTGCTCCAGCTGTGAGCCTTGTACACTCAAAGGAAGGTGGGAAGTGCAAAGACACCCCGCCCCCCATGATTTGTACAGGGAAATATAAAACCATACAGAAGTGTGACAGGGATTGTTTGTGGATGCCCTCCTGCCCCGCCCCATCAGGGACTGCTGCAGCCCTTAAACCGCCCCCCCACCTCACCTGGCCACCAAACCAGGTGCTCTTTAGAAAGGGTGGAGGGGCTCAAGCTTCCCCACAGCCAGATTCAGACAGGAACATTGTTGGATGCTCCCCTTCACCAGGGAGTGAGGAGAAAGTACACAGTTTGCTACATTCCTCACTCTGACTGGGGACCACTGGAAGAAGACCTGCCCCAGCCAGCATACGGAACCCCTCATCTCCAAACACACCACAAAACAATTATTTGAATGAAGCATGTACATTTTCATTTTATTTTCATAAACCAAAAACCTAATTGAGTTAAGGAGCATCAGCATCACCAGGTAAATCTTTAAATGATTCTATAAAGCAAATTGGAAATTCAATGACAGATTCAAGTACACTCATCCTTGCTATACAAGCGCAATTGGTTCCCAAATTTCTGCTCGTAGGCAAACACTCATAAGAGCAACACTAAATTCCCATTAAAATATACATAAAATTCTCTGATTTGTTCCCAGTGCTTGTAACTTGACATAAACCAGTTGAGTTTAGGTACTTTTGTGACGTATTTGAATAGTTTGGCACCAGAAATAGGATGTAGTGTATGTATGTAGAGCAGGGATTCCCAGCCAGGACTCAAATATGGGTCACCATTAGATTTGTTAAGGGTCACCAGCTGGGCAGTTCCGAGCTGCATGTGGCTGTTAAAGAAGCCATCTGAAGTTTCTTAACATTGCCACCTCAGGCAGATATCTCTCACTAGAGATAGCAATTACCTTATTCTTAGGTGCGGAAAGCTTAACACTTGAGTTAACTGGCTTTAACCAATGTTACTTGCTGGGAGCAGGAGGACTCAGGGAGCCACCCAGCCTAGCAGCCCCAGTGAAGAGGCTGCGGGAGGATGATGAGTGTCTAAGGCTGGGGCTGTTTAGGGCTGTGGTGGGGCATGGGGGGGGAATCTAAGGCTGGGGGTGGTTTAGAGATGGAGGGGGTCTAAGACTGGGGGAAGTTTGGGGCTGCAGGGGGGTTCTAAGGCTAGGGACAGTTGGGAGCTACTGGGGAGGGTGTGGTCTCCCTGCTTCCTGGCCAGGGACCCCGCAGCTTGCTCATATTAGCGGGTGAAGTTCATTCATTTAGCGAACATAGGTGCGTATACGTGTCCCTCGTTTCAGCGAGTACTCACAAGTAAAGTACTCTTTGAATGAGGGATGGGTGTATATTAAAATCACAGAATCGCAGGGCTGGAAGGGACCTCAAGAGGTTATCGAATCCAGTCCCTGCCCCAAGCAGGATCAACCTCAACTAAGTCATCCTGCCAGGACTACGTCAAGCCAGGACTTAAAAACCTCTAGAGATGGAGATTCCAACACCTCCCTAGGCAACACATTCCAGTGCTTCACCACCCGCCTGGTGAAGTATTTTTCCTAATATCCAACCTACTTCTCTCTTTCTATCATGTCAGACCATTATTCCTTGTTCTGCTATCTGTCACCACTGACAACTGTTTCTCTCCATCCTCTTTAGAGCACCTCTTCAGGAAGCTGAAGGCTGCTATTAAATCACCCCTCAGTCTTCTCTTCTGCAAATTACATAAGCCCAAATCCCTCAGCCTCTCCTCATAGGTCATGAGCTCCAGCCCCTTAATCATTTTCGTTGCCCTCTGATGAACTGCTTCAGTGCATCCACATCTTTTCTATACTGGGGGCCCCAAAACTGGATGCAGTACTCCAGACATGGCCTCACCAGCGCCGAATAGAGGGGAACAACAACCTCTCTAGATCTGCTGGAAATGCTCCTCCTGATGCACCCCAATATACCATTTGCCTTCTTGGCTACAAGGGTACACTGTTGACTCATATCTAGCCTTTCATCCACTACAATCCTTAGGTCCCTTTCCACTGTACTGCTACTTAGCCAGTCGGTCCCCAGCCTATAACAATGCTTGGTATTCTTCCACCTCCAAGTGCAAGACTCTGCACTTCTCCTTGTTGAACCTCATCAGATTTCTTTTGGTCCAATCCTTCAATTTGTCTAGGTCATGCTGGACCCTATCCCTACCCTCCAATGTATCTATGACTCCCTAGCTTGATGTCATCTGCGAATTTGCTGAGGGTACAATCCATCCCTCATTCATATAATTAATAAACATGTTGAAGAGTACTGCCCCTAGAACTGATCCATGGGGCACTCCACTTGAAACCGACTGCCAACCAGACATTGAGCCATTGACCACTACTCATTGGGTCTGTCCGTCGAGCCTCCTTTCTATCCATCTTACAGCCTATGTATCCAAACCACACTTCCTTAACTTATGGGCTTGAAGGTTGTAGAAGACTGTATCAAAAGCTTTCTTAACTCAAGGTATATCATGTCCATTGACTTCCACATGCCCACAAAGCCAGTTACCTCATCATAGAAGCTAATCAGATTGGACAGGCACCACTTGCCCTTAGTGAATCCATGCTGACTACTCCTGGTCACTTTCCCCTCTTCCAAGTGCTCCAAAATAGATTCGTGGAGGATCCCCTCCATTATTTTCCCAGGGACTGAGACAAGGCTGACTGGTCTATGGTTCCCTGGATTGTTCTCCTTTCCTTTTTTGAAGATGGGCAGTACATTTACCTTTTTCAAATCACCCAGGATATCTCCCATTCCCCACGAGTTTTCAAACATAATGGTCAAAGGCTCTGTAACGACACCTGCCAATTCCCTCAGTATCCTTGGATGCATTAAATCCAGACCCATGGATTTGTGTACCACTAGCTTTTCTAAGTAGCTCTTAAACTCTTCTGTTCCCACCGAGGGCTGCCCACCTCCTCCCAATACCGTATTGCGTAGTGCCGTAGGTTGGCAACTGATCTTGTCCGTGAAGACTGAGGCAAAAAAAGCATTGAGTACCTCAGCTTTTTCTGCATCATCTGTCTCTAGTTTACCTCCTTCATCCAGTAATGGCTGCCCACCCTTTATGATCACCCTGCTATTCTTAAAACGCCCGTAGAAATGCTTCTTGTTACTCTTCATATTTCTTGCTAGCTGCAGTTCCAATTGTGCTTTCACTTTCCTGATTACTCTCTAGCATTCTCCAACAATATATTTATAGTCCTCCTTAGTCTTCTTTCCAATTTTCCACTTCTTTTACATGTTTTTTGAGTTTGTGCTAGCCAAGGATTTCCCCGTTAAGCCAAACTGGTTGCCTACTATGTTTGCTTTTCTTACTATGTGTTTTTTCCTGTGTCTTCAACAAGACTTCTTTAAAATACTGCCAGTTTTTGTGAACTCCTTTCCCCTTCGTATCTATTTCCCAAGGTATCCTTCCCATCAGTTCTCTGAGGGAGTTAAAGTCTGCTCTTCTGAAATCAAGTGTGTGTGTTTTACTGCTAACGTTTTTTCCTTTTCTCAGGATTCTTAAATCTATCATCTCATGGTTGCTGCAGCTCAAGTTGCTACCCACTTCTATAGTTCTTCCCAGTTTGTGAGCAGCAGGTCAAGCTGTGCATGTCCCCTGGTTGGTTCCTTCACCACTTGTACAAGGAAGTTATCCCCAACATTCTTCAAAAACTTACTGGATTGTCTGTGGACTGCTGTATTGGTCTCCCAACAAATGTCTGGGTGAGTCAACTCTCCCATGAGAACAAACCAGTGATTTGGAAGCTTCTCTTAGCTGTCTGAAGAAATCCTCATTTCTAATCTGATTAGCTTCTATGATGAGGTAACAAGCTCTGTGGACATGGGGACGTCAGTGGATGTGATATACCTTGACTTCAGCAAGGCTTTTGATACGGTCTCCAACAACATTCTTGTCCATAAGTTAAGGAAATATGGATTGGATCCTTGGACTATAAATTGGATAGAAAGCTGGCTTGATGGTCAGGCCCAACGGGTAGTGGTCAGTGGCTCAATATCTGGATGGCGGTCTGTTTCAAGTGGAGTGCCGCAAGGCTCGGTTCTGGGGCCGGTGTTATTCAACATCTTTATTAATGACCTGGATGAGGACCTGGATTGCACCCTCAGCAAGTTTGCAGATGACACAAAACTAGGGGGAGAGGTAGATTTGTTGGAGGGTAGAAAGAGAATCCAGAGGGACCTGGATAAATTGGAGGACTGGGCCAAAAGAAATCTGACGCAGTTCAATAAGGAGAAGTGTAGAGTCCTGCAGCTGGGGCGGAAGAATCCCAAGCATTGTTATAGGCTGGGGACCGACTGGCTCAGCAGCAGTATGATGGAAAGGGACCTAGGGGTTATGGTGGATGAAAGGCTGGATATGAGTAAACAGTGTGTCCTTGTAGCCAAGAAGGCTAACGGCATACTAGGGTGCATTAGGAGGAGCATTTTGAGCAGATCTAGAGTAGTAGTTATTCTTCTATATTCTGCACTGGTGAGGCCACATCTGGAATATTGTGGCCACTTTTGGGTCCCCCAGTATAAAAAGGATGTGGATTTGCTGGAGCAGGTTCAGCAAAGGGTAACAAAAATGAAGGGTCTGGAGCACAAGACCTATGAGGATAGGCTGAGGGATTTGGGCTTGTTTAGTTTACAGAAGAGAAGACTTAGAGGTGATTTAATAGCAGCCTTCAACTTCCTGAAGGGGAGCTCTAAAAAGGAGAGTGAGAAACTGTTCTCAGTGGTGTCAGATGGCAGAACAAGGAGTAAAGGTCTGAAGTTGAAGAGGGAGAGGTGTAGGTTAGATATTAGGAAAAACTACTTCACCAGGAGGGTGGTGAAGCATTGGAATGCGTTGCCTAGAGAGGTGGTGAATTCTCCATCCCTTGAGGTTTTTAAGTCCTGGCTGGACAAGGTCCTGGCTGGGATGACTTAGTGGGGATTGATCCTGCTTGAAGCAGGGGGCTGGACTAGATGACCTCCTGAGGTCCCTTCCAGCCCTGTGATTCTGTGATACCTGGTCTGGCAGTCCATAGCAGACACCAACCACAACATCACCTCTTTTGCTTCTGCCTCTAAGTGTAGCCAGAAGACTCTCAACTGACTTTTCTCCCTCCATATACTAGAGCTCTGAGCAGTCACACACCTCTCTCACATACAGCGCAACTCCTCCTCCTCCTTATGGATGCCAGCTCCCCCTGCGACATATGACCTATAAAATCTTGGAGGGATATCTTCCACTGATAAACACTACTTCTGCCTTTTTAAAATTCTCCACTTCTATGAAGTTTGTCATTATCCAGCCACCATAAAAATTGTGTTTTTAAAAAAAGAGGCGAAATCTACATCACATTGAGATTTGCCATCATTGAAGGCAATTTGCATATTATGTAACTGTAAACTGTATGTGCTTCACACCGTGAGCTGTGTGATCAGGAACTGTATCTCTACAATCTGTAAAGAGCTGAGCATAATTTTGCTCAAAGTTCTGAAGACGTTTACATAAATGCACTTAGATGCAGTCCATTTTATGTTGTTATAATATAAACATCCAACAGACATAATATATACCATATAAAGTCACACACTAATGAGCTACATGGCAGTTGTTGACATATTGTATGACAAAGCTCCAACCTTGTGTCAGTGGGTCCTGTGGTTCCAAGCAGATTATGCTTGCCTTAGGGGCTTCCTATGTTTCTCACCCTAGCCCCTCTCTCTATAGAGGCAAGAGTCATAGCCTACTGAGCCACTTTTAACATAGGCCAGCAAGGATGATGGTGGGGGACCACCCTCAAGTTTCTGTTAACCCTTGGGGATTAGTTGGAGCAGTTCATCTTCCTCTCCCAATGGAAGTCTGTCATTCCTCACAGTGAGTTGGCTCTGTAGTGAATTGGGGGCTGGAGGGAACCCAGACTCATCCTCTACTCTGCTTTCCAGTCCAGGGACCCTAACGGCAGCAGCTGTTGGCAGTGTTGCCTCTCACCACCAGAACAGCTACAAATCCCTGGAGCATTTCCCTGTGTTCCCTCAACATCGCCATCACCTCAGTTCTTTCTTTCTCTGCAGCTTGTTGGTGTTCATACTTCCCAGTCCTTTGGTAGCACTTCCTCCCTTATAGCTCCTTTGGACTCCTTGACTCAGGAGGAGGAGATCTTAAACAGACGTAGCAGATCCTTAATTGATTTCAGTCATGTCTCAATTGACATCTTCCAAATTAACTGTCATCATTTAGTCTTAACTGACTCTTTGTAGGCTGACTAATTTCTTATTATCCTGTGGCACCTTATAGACTAACAGATATTTTGGAGCGTAAGCTTTCGTGGGCAAAAACCCACTTTGTCAGATGCATGAGTGGGGGTTCCAGAGGAGGGTTTAAATATAGGCTTATGAAAAGGAGGGAGTCCCAGTCAAGAGAAGGGCCAGAGCTGACAAGGTCAGTTCAGTCATGGAGGATGTGGCCCATTATCAGCAGCTAATGTGGAGTTGTGAACATCAAGGCTACGTCTACACGTGCAGCCAACATCGAAATAGCTTATTTCGATGTTGCGACATCGAAATAGTCTATTTCGATGAATAACGTCTACACGTCCTCCAGGGCCGGCAACGTCGATGTTCAACTTCGACGTTGCTCAGCCCAACATCGAAATAGGCGCAGTGAGGGAACGTCTACACGTCAAAGTAGCACACATCGAAATAGGGATGCCAGGCACAGCTGCAGACAGGGTCACAGGGCGGACTCAACAGCCAGCCGCTCCCTTAAAGGGCCCCTCCCAGACACAGTTGCACTAAACAACACAAGATACACAGAGCTGACAACTGGTTGCAGACCCTGTGCCTGCAGCATAGATCCCCAGCTGCCGCAGAAGCAGCCAGAAGCCCTGGGCTAAGGGCTGCTGCCCACGGTGACCATAGAGCCCCGCAGGGGCTGGAGAGAGAGCATCTCTCAACCCCCCAGCTGATGGCCGCCATGGAGGACCCAGCAATTTCGACGTTGCGGGACGCGGATCGTCTACACGGTCCCTACTTCGACGTTCAACGTCGAAGTAGGGCGCTATTCCTATCTCCTCATGAGGTTAGCGACTTCGACGTCTCGCCGCCTAATGTCGAAGTTAACTTCGAAATAGCGCCCGACGTGTGTAGACGCGACGGGCGCTATTTCGAAGTTGGTGCCGCTACTTCGAAGTAGCGTGCACGTGTAGACGCAGCTCAAGAGAGGAGAAACCGGGTCAATTTGGTCAGAGAGGATGTGGCCCATTATCAGAAGCTAATGTGGAAGTGTAAACATAAAGAGAGGAGAAACTGCTTTTGTAATTCGGCTACCCCTCTGACAATTTCTTGCGCATATCATATAGTATACTTCAATATACATCTTGGAATCTAATTGTTTATAAATTATAGTGAAATCCTAGCCCCACTGAAATCACCAGCAAAACTCCAACTGTTGTCAATTAGGACATGATTTTGCTCCATTACATCTTTTAGTAAAAGTTAACTTCACGGTTACTTCATTTATAATGATCAAATGCAGATAGGTTTCACCTTATGAAGTCACTACCAGAGTGTATTCCTCTCCTTCAGCGTGGAATGAAGAAGAAGGAACTCTTCTCTAGACTGTAATAGCATTCTATATCCATCTCACTGAGACTTCCTGCACATATTAGTTCTGTGAGGCATAGAGGAAGATAATGACTGAAGAATCCACATACAGGACCTGTACTGAAGTTCATTATCAATAAGCAAAGAGGCTGACTACTGTCTGGAAAGATGTTACAGACTCAGGCTGAAGCTATGTGCACTCAGTACAGTGCAAGGCAAAGGTAAAAGGTAGGACAGCCTGTATTACTCCTTGATCTTTGGATCATTCAACACAAAATACATATTAGAACAACCTCAGCTCTTCCGTGCGATACACTAGGTGCAACACCCTCAAAGGGACATTGCACAAATAAAAACATGCTACAATAATGCCCTGTAATTGGTATTCTTAGGGGGGAAGAAACAGAGATTTCTATTTCACCCCAGGAAAATCCCCATAGCTGGTTGATTAAGCTGGCTTTTTGGCCCCTCTATATCAGAGTGTGGTAAAAGAGTCACAACTGGAACCAGGAACATGGATCATTTCACTAGCCAATGAGACGGCTGGAAGCCTACAAAACACATCTTTGGTGTAAGACACACACAGAATGTCATCCCAGACAGCTGGGAGTTCTGCCAACTTAATACACTTTCTTAATACCAGGCTGTACTAGGTGCTGGTTTGTGTGGACTTCTTGAAGAAAAGTGCAGAGAAGAGAATGTCCTGGATGTCTGCAAGCACGTAATTTTTATTAAAGTTTAAAAAGTACTCTTGATAGTAAGTTAACAATACAGAACTTTTCAACTTGTGGTCTTACAGCTCTTCTAGCCTAGCAGCAAGCCAATACTATCCAGAGCACTTTACTAGAAAGAGAGCTGTTGGGTGCTTATCTCACAAGGCATGCATTTTTCTTTTTTTTATAACATAAGGTTAAGATTTGTTGTTCTACCCCTTTTTAATAACTAAAATATTTAGGAAACAGGGAAACAACTCCTACATGCAGAAGTAATAAATTCTCTGTATTTTCACTGTATTCCATTATAGTTCTTTTGTAATAAGTATAAAAGTTCTTTTTTTTTAAATTTTTCTGCTTAAGACACTGATAAATATAAGAATGCCATCCCTTATGTCTGAGCACATCTGAATTTCTTTAACAAAAAATGCCATGCATGTTTCTGAATACTGTCATGAGGCCCATGGCAATAAAGTTCAACGTACTAGGGCTGTAATCTTCTCCCAAGGAAATGGTTGGGATGCCAAGATGCCTTTTGACTTTTATTTCACAGCAGGGCTTCATTCAAAGTGACTCTGTCCAAACCTTAAACGACACCAGCTGTGATACAAAGTCCTGCACAATAATTTCCAAAGGCATTTGACAAATATTTTTTAAATTAAACTATGGTGTATATTACAATTCATGACAAACTAGTGATCAATAGCCATTAAACACCCAGACAAGAAGGGTTATTAATTTATAAGATGTTTATATACTGTGGCGCTTGTCTAAAATCTGTGGTGCAGTAAAACATTGGTGAAGTGATTGCAAAACATAAATACAAAATACTTTTTAAACCACTTTACAGTCATTCTAGTTAATTGAGTTAAGGAACAATGGAAAAAAATACCTAGAATAATGGAAGGGCTATTAAAATAGCTGCAACATTCCAGTCCAATCCAGTTGTTATCTATTAGAGAATCAGTTCATAAATACACAATGTGTATTCTACTTTCCTGTTGCTATGCAGCAGCATCTCTGTTCCTAACATTCCAAGGAATTTGCTATCTTTCAAAAGCATATAAAGTATAAAAGTGAAATGGGCCTTAATTTCCTACCAATATTTCACACACTTCATTTTTCTGTATTTGTACAACACATCACAGTCATCACCAGAATTTTCTGTGTGTTTTAAGAAAACCTATCTCAGAGTCTTACTTTTCACAAAATTAAAATGTCATCAGTTTATATTTTGGCTAACTCAAAAGTTCATTCTTCACTTTTTCGAAAAGTATGGTAGAATGAAGCAATTTAATATTTAAAGATCTGTATTTGGCAGTTATATGAAATGAAACCCATCAAAAGATACTGGTCTTGATCCCATAATCCTTGCTTAAACCCTGTTATTAAGTTTGACTTACAAGCAGGGCTAGTCAAAATGTTTTAATCAAAACTGTTTTTTGGTAGCAAACTGGTTTTTTTACTTTTGAAGAGTGTCTGATGCCACAAAAAATCTCTGCTTTTTGCTGAAAAAAATGAACACTCAAAAGAATTTCCCCCCTGATTTTTTGGTCAAAAAAAGAAAACTGATTTGAAAATGCTGCTATGTTTCCTTGTGCCCACTTGCACCTTTGGTAGTTAGCGTTCCCACCCAGACTACATTTCCCATGATCAACCATAACTGCTCACAAGAGGAGGATTAAGGAAGATGTAGTCAACTACAGAGTTGGAACACAAAAGAAGACTGGGCCATGATGCCACTACCTACTAGGGTTGCCTGGTTTTCAACAGGAAAGTCTGGTTGAAAAGGGGATCCAACAGTATCCAGTCAGATCTACTAACCAGACACTCGATGTCTGGTTACTGAAGGGAAGGAAGGAAGAAATGGGGCAAGGGGGAGCTTTGAAGGGAATGGGCAGGACAACAGTGGGGCCTCATGGAGAAAAGAGTCAGTGCAGGGCAGATTCTGGCATGTCTGCTGGAGTGTTCCATTTTTAAATATTACCAAGTTGCCAGCCTTAATACCCAGCACATTTCCCAATAGAAATACTTTGTTTCAGTTGAAGGTTTCTGATTTTCAATGAAAACTCCAAATTTTCTATTAAAAACACAATTCGCTGACAGTTCCACATACGTGGTTAGACAAAATGTTTGAAGACAATGTTTTTAAAGACAGGTGCTCTCTGGACTCCCTGATGTGAAGTGAATGATTCTTCACCACTGAAACAGACAGTGAAGATTGGAAAATCTGATAGCTCAGTTTTCTATTTTTTTTAAATTATACATGTGTTTTCTTTCTCGTTCTCCACCTCTCAGTTCTCTCCCCATCCATGTCTTCCATCCTCCCAATGGCTGTACAGTAGCTCTTAATCTAACTAAAATTAGATCTACCTACTGCAGAGGAACAACTTACCCAGGGGAAAATGGAGCTTGGAAAAGGGCTAAATGACCAAAATTCAATTCAGATAAAATGAAGAATTTTACTAGAAAAGAAAAAAAAAAACTGGTGGAGATAATGACTCGTGTTTTCAAATCCACTGTAGCCATTTTTCTCTGATATACAGCCAATAGAGGCTCTGTAGCTGGCTCCTGTGTCATTTGTCCCTCCGTCTCTAGTTCACGAATCTTTCAGGATGTATACTGGAGGAAGGATATGGAAATTGAAACTTTGTTAACCGTACCCTCCATTGGTCATTTAAGGATCTTGTGCTAATGAGGTAAGTTAGAGCAGCTGCTTTGTTCAGATTATAAGGCCAAAAGGGACTACTGTGACCCATCAATCTGACCTCCAAAGAATTCATGCCAAAGCATTTTCCAGAAATAATTCCTGTTTCAATTAAAGCATATCTTTTAAAAAACATCCAATCCTGATTAGATTTATGCTGAGACTGGGGCAGCACAGATCAGGGAGTCCAAACTGGTTTCCTGTTAGGTGCAGGTGCACCTACAAGGGGGGAAATTTACTCTTACCTTTGCACTCCTGATAAATGGATTTGTATGCTCTTTGTCTTTAAAGCATGAGGGTACAGCAATTGACAAGATGCTTCTTACATGCAGTTAGCAAGAAAGTTGCATCCTAACTTTGCACTTTTGTTACCACTATCTTTATAACCCTGCAGTAAAATATTGCAATGTATGCTCCATGGGGCTATACTTTCAAACGATCAGTGAAATGCAGCAGTCACAGAATGAATGAAGTAGAAATCTTACTTAGGGATCTTTCACAGACAGAACCTATGTGCTGTGATCTCAGATGACTGGAAGTTGATTTTCAGTTGACTGTGTTGCACTTGCCCAGAAAAAGTACCAAAAAAGTTACTTGAGTAAACATGGGGCTGCCTTCACTTCTGGGTACTTGAGTACAATAAAGACAGGTGGGGAGAGCGGGTGCACACGCGTGCGCGTAATGACTTCTACTTAAGTACATTCCTCCCCAAAGCAGGCGCACTTTTACTCAAGTAACTTTTTGGGTAGTTTTTCCACTTCTGGATTTGACTGATAAAATCCTAAATAATTTGGAGCCAGACAATCACTGTCTCCACGCAGCACAATAGCTCCTGTGACGATCAGAACCGGTGCCACGTGGAGGAACTGATGGGGCTGACAACAGAATATTCTCTGTGAGAACTATTCTGCTAAGAAACTTGCTTCTTGTCTTGGTCCAGCAGAGGCCAGAATTCTGAATATCTAGGGCATGCTGCAAGACTAAAGCTCTCTTAGATCCATGGAGAGTATTATTTGAGGATGGGAGAACAGTGGCCATGAAAGAAATAATACTGCAGGAGAAGCCTTTCTATTCTGTTTTTAAGATTATTGATGCATTTTTTATTTTGATGGTCTATAATGGTCAGGTGTGAGACCGACAAACAATACCTTGAAATGAATATACACATATTCATGAAGCTTATGGATTAACTTCATCATGTGGTAACAGTCCCCCCTCCCCACACTGTTTTTGATCACTCTGAAAGATTCCTAAGGATAAATTTTCCAAATGCCCTGCAAAAGTAAGGTCCCTAACAAAATGACATTATATCCCATTGGAGGTATGATAGTATCATTGATACATGTTTTCCTTTAAGCATACTTAAGCGAAAAGTTTGTATTTATAAAGAGCATTAAATAATAACAATGTTATGGATGATGAGTCAGACTTAGCCTATGACCATACTGCTGCAGAAGATCGACCTACTCAGGGTAGATCTTCTGGGGTTTTGTTTTGCGCATGCGTAAAATGGCGCTTTCCAGGGTCAAAGTCAACCCCAGAACTCCTTGTGAGTGGTGAGGATTAACGAACGTTGGCAGGAGAAACGCTCCTGTTGACCTTTGTCCATGTAGACAGCCATAGCAATCGACTGCTAATAAGTTAATTTTAGCTGCACAATTGGCATAGCTAAAATTGCATATCAGTGGTCAACTGCTATGTCTAATGTAGACACAGCCTTAGAGGGGCAAGGGTGCAGGAACAAAGGAGGGCACAGGAGCAGGACAGAAGTAGGGTGTCTGGCTGGGGGGAGGGTGCAGGAGCAGGATGGGGGTAGGGTGTCTGGCTGGGGTCAGGGTGCAGGAGCAGACCGAGGCTAGGAGAGTTGGGTGGGAGTGGGACACAAGAGCAGACTGGGTCAGGAAGAGCTGGGCAGGAGGGAGATGCAGGAGTAGACCGGGGCTGGGAGAGCTGTGCGGGAGGGGGATGCAGGAGTGGACTGGGGCTGGGTGAGCTGGGTGTGAGCAGAGGACACAAGAGGGGAATGAGGGTGTAGGGGCTGGGAACACTTACCGGGCTCCAGCCCCATGCTGCTCCCAGATACCATCCTCCGCTGTTCCCATTGTCTGGAATTGGCCAATGGGAGCAGCAGGAAAACTCTCCCACTACCAGTTTTTGGTGCTGCACTCCCCTAGCCAGCAGGAAGGGGAGCAGCAGCATGCAGAGCCACACTTCTTCCTCACACATGCTGGATCAGGCCCATGGGCCTCAGGACTTCCCTTGTGCTTGCAGCAGGAGGCTGGTGCAAGAATCCTGCAGTGGGAGAGGGCAATGTGGGACCTGGAATGCTAGTGTGGGCTCCCCAATCTGTCAGGGAGGGAAAGGCTCAGGCCTGCCTGCCCACCTGCAAGGTGGCAGTGGACCACTAGTGGTCTGCAGACCATAGCTTGAGAATCAGTGCTATAAACTCTTATCATTCACTATGTTTTAACAGACAAGGCTGTTAATGTTATTTTTTTTTCAGTTATAAGGGGAAGCTGTGTAATGAATTTGGTGGTCCTACCTCTGACTCTTTAGGAAGAGTTTTGATCAACCAAAAATGCAGACAAGCTTTCTCAAATATATAGTAGAAGATACTGACGTACTTTTTCAAAACTGGAAATAATGAAAAACAATAAAAATCCGCAGGAGGAAAGATGAGCTCTGAGACACTGGGAAGGTGAAGTAGCAGAGCTGACTGCCTCTGTAGTTGTGGAACCATTAACTGTGGTTTGTAACTTACCCTTTAAATCAGCTTCTGTACCTAATGACTGGAAGATAGCTAACGTGATGCCAATAATTGAAAAAGGGACTCTACAGGTGATCCTGGTAAATACAGACTGATAAGTCTAACACCATACTGGGCAAATTAGTTCAAACTATGGTAAGGAATAAAATTGTAAGACAGAATAAAAAACTGTTAAGGAAAGGTCAACATGATTTCTGTAAAGGGAAATAATGCCTCATTAATCTACTAGAGTTCTTTGAGATGGACAATAAGCATGTGGACAGTGTGGATCCAGTGGCTATAGTGTACTTAGATTTCCAGAGAGCCTTTGACAAAGTCCCTCACCAAAGGCTCTAGAGTAAAGTAAGCTGTCTTAGGTTAGGAGGGTAGGTCCTCTCATGGACTGATATGTGGTTAAAAGACAGGAAACAAAGGGTAGGAATAAAAGGTAAGTTTTCAGAGAGGAGAGTGCTAACTAGTTGTGTCCTCCAAGGGCCTGTACTGGGACCAATCCTATTCAACCTCTTTATGAATGTTCTGGAGAAAGGGGTAAACAGTGAAGTGGCAAAATTTGCTTATGACACTAAACTGCTCAAGATAGCTAAGAACAGAAGAGAATGTGAAGAGTTTCAAAAAGATCTCAAAAGACTAAGTTATAAGGCAACAAAATGACAAATGAAATTTAAAGCTGATAAATGTAAAGTAATAAATATTGGAAAAAATAATCTCAAGTATACATACAAAATGATGGGGACTAATTTAGCCATAACCACTCAAGAGAGAGTCACTGTAGGTAGATCTCTGAAAACATCCACTCAATGTGCAGTGGCAGTCAGAAAAGCAAACAGAATGTTAGGAATCATTAAAAAAAGAATAGAGAATAAGACAGAGGAAATCTTATGGCCTCTGTTATAAATTCACTTCTTAAATACTGCGCACAGATGTGGCTGTCTCATTCCAAGAATAGATATATTTGCATTGGAAAAGGTTCTGAAATGGGCAACAAAACTGACTGGGGGCTTGGAACAGGTGCCATATGAAGAAAGATTAAAAAGACTAGGACTCTTCAGCTTAGAAAAGAGGAGAGTAAAGCTATGTCTACCTTAGGAAATAAAGTCAAATTTATCAAAGTCGCCTTTGTAACAATGGGTTTTATAAAGTCAAAGTTGAATTTCCATACCTCCCCACAAAGCAGACTCAGTGTACCCCCACTAAATTGCCAAAGTCTGACTGCGGCAGCAGTGGATCGTGGGAACTTATCCCACAGTTCCCTTGGTCCCATTGCATTCTGGGTTTTTTCATTGGTGCTCTATGGGAATACAAATGCCCTGCAAGTGGCTGTGGGTGTATGATGCCATCTTCCCACACTGCATTGCCCTTATTCCCCTCCCTTTGAAAACAAAAGGATATTTTTCAGAAATCTCCTTCCCCAGTGAGAGAAATTGTTTGAGTTGTTGGCATTACAGACCTTTTAACCAAATGTATCCTGAGAGCACCCACTGTCATCTTCCCAGTCTGCATTGCTCTCATTCCCCTCCTGTTGGAAGCAAATGACCATTTTTCAGAAGGAAAGAAGGAAAAGTAAGGAATCCCAGGGGAAAGAAAACCATGACTAAACCATGTCAACAGGTTGCTCAAATATTTTTCCCCTGGTGGAAGAACACCAAACACTAGAAGCATCTGGATCCATATGAATAAGGAAAGACTTAATATTATTCACAGAGAAGGAAGGTAGGGAAGCCCAAGGGAAAGAAAGTAAAATAGGCTGTGAGCTTCAGAAACCGAAGCATTCTTTGAAAATGTGCTCTGGGAGCACAGCGCTGACTGTGCCATGTCAACAGGTACCTCTGTGTTCCTCACAACGCAGGGAACCTTCAATCCCAAATGTACAATAACAATGGATTAAAACCAGGTCACATGCAGAAAGATAGGGAAGGAATCATGTTAACAGGTACCTCAGTTTTCCCCCTGGTAAAAATGCAGCAAACAGGCCACTGCTGAGACTGTGGCTCTCCCAAGGCACATGCTTTGGGAAGCGAGAGTACTGGAGTGGTGTGCCTAGGCAGGGGGGCAGCCCTGAGAGTGGGTGCCTTAAAATCAACTTTATGCTGTAGTGTAGACATAGCCTAAGGGGATACGACAGAGGTCTATAAAATCATGACAGGTATGAAAAAAAGTCAATTAGAAAAAGTTATTTGTCCCCATAACATAAGAACTAGGAGCCACCAAAATAAACGAATATGTAGGAGGTTTAAAACTAATAAATGGAAGTTTTTTCTTCACACAGTAGGCCTGTGGAACTCCTTGTCAGAGAATGTTGCAAAGACAAGGACTTTAACAGGCTTAAAAATAATTAGATAAATTCATGGAGGTATGTCCATCAATGGCTATTAATCAGGATGAGTAGGAATGGTGTCCTTACCCTCTGTTTGACAGAGACTGGAAATGGATGATAGGAGAGGGATCACTCAATGACTACCTGCTCTGTTCACTCCCTCTGGAACACCTGGCATTGGCCACTGTTGGAAGACAGGGTACTAGGCTAGATGGACTTTTGGTCTGACCCGGTATGGTTGCTCTTATGTTCTTATGACTGTTTAAGAGAGAGGAGTACAGCTGGGAAAATATCACCTAACATTGTCTATAAATATTCACTAGACTATTTTATGAATTTGTGTCAGCCATACTTACGACAATTTTGAGTTCATTTCCCATGAACACTGATGCAACTGAGTTGTACTACCACTTACCTTTGATGAAATTTCAAAGCCTTGTGCGAATAATCATGGAAACCAATTTTTAATTCTTATATTGAGCATTCACACCAGCAATGCTTATGCATTTATAAATCGGGCACCAGAATAGAGTATCTTATAATAGGTGTCAACTTTCATTACTGACACAACTCAAATTAAGCTGTGACAGGAGCAGAGATATACCTACTGACCAGGCATTGCTCACGACCAAGTGCAGGCAGTCAACTGGACTACTGGGACCTTTACTGTACACTTTGTAACCCCCCAGTTGCACTGGACCTGCCCAGCTGCAACAATTATAATTTGACTTCCCCACCCGTGCCAGACTGGACGCCACATAGATGGTTGAAAGGCCACATGAGAGATGGAGAAGTTACTCACCTTTGTGCATTAACCATTGTTCTTTGAGATGTGTCTCCATGGGTGCTCCATATTTGGTGTCACACTCGCTCCAGTGCTGCAGTATGGAGATTTTTACTGCTGTGGTCAGCTGGACTGCACATGCGCAGCCAGCGTGAGGCTCCTTTCACGCTCTTTTATTAACATGCACAGTCCAGCTGAAACCAGTTCCTGGAAGCCATCCTGGAATCTGAAAGATATGAAAAGAGAAAACTCCAGCATGGGGAGGAAGGGTGGGTGGTGGAGCACCCACAGGGACACATCTTGAAGAACAATCATTACTGCACAAAAGTGAGTAACTGCTCTTTCTTCGAGTGGTCCCCATGGGCACTCCACATTTGGTGACTGAGTAGCTGTACCCTGCAAGGAATAAAACATGGAGGAGGGTACCAGAGTTAGGGCTTGGCAGCCACCGAAAGCACAGCTGTTGAGAGCGGAGCATTCCCTGCCAGCTGGTGCTGAATAGCGTAGTGTCTGACAAAAGTGTTGTGTATGACCATGTTGCCGCACAGCAGATCTGTTTTAATGGGACGCCTCTGAAGGCGGCCATGGAAGCTGGCTTTGCTGCATAGGTAACGGCATACGACAGATAGAGTAGCAAGTGATGATACAAGAAGTGATGAGGTTGGAGAACCTCTGAGATGACATGGCTTCCCTTTTGGAGCAATTGGTGATTGATACTATAAACCTGTCCATCCTATGGAAAGGTTTGGTTCTGTCAGTGTAAAATGCCAAAGCCCTTCACATACCCAGTGAGTGTAACCTTGCTTCATTAGCTGATGCATGAGGCTTTGGGTAAAACAAGGGCAGGATTATAGGCAAATGGATGTGAAAGTCAGACAAGACCTTGGGGATGAATGCTGGGTGATGGCTGAGTACCACCATCCCCTTATTGAAGACGGTGAAAGGCGGAACAGACATCAAAGTTGCCATCTTGCCGACTGTGAGGGGATGTAAAACCTAAGAGTAACACAGATTTCATAGTGAGGTACTTAAAGGAGGTAGTGGCCAAAGGTTCAAATGGGGTTCTGGAGAGTCTGCAAGACCAAATCCAAGCTCCAAGGTGGAGAAATAGGTGGACAAGGAGGATACAGGTTGGCCAGACCTTTGAGAAAGTATTTGGTGATCGGATAGGCAAACGCTGACATGCCATCAACGGCATGCTTGAATTCTGATATTACTGCCAGGTGCACCTTTAAAGATGCTAATGCCAATCCCATTTGTTTCAGGTGTAGGAGGTAGTCAAGAATGACGTGTATGGGAACCTCCAAGGGAATCAGACCCTTTGAGAAGCACCAATTCGTGAACCTCTTCCATTTGGACAGGTAAGTATTGCAAGTAGCAGGCCTTCTGCTATGCATTAGTATCTGTTTGACCTGTTCAGAATAGCAGTGCTGGGAGGTATCGAGCCAAATATCAACCAAGCTATGAGATGGAGTATGTGTGGCTGGGGGTGCAGCAATGACTGCTGGTTCTGACTGAGGAGATCTGGTAAGTCAGGAAGCATGTAAGGAGGATACAGAGACATTCGTCTTTGGAACGGGAACTAGTGCTGCCAGGGCTATTAGGATCAACCTGGGTCCATCTATATTGGCCTTCTCTAGGACCCAAGGTATGCGAGGTGGGGAAATGCGTAGAGTAGAGGATCCCCCAAACTGATAAGGAAGGCATCTCCGAGGGAGCCCAGGCCGAGTCCTGCTTTGGAGAAACAATAAAGGCACTTTCTGTTTTTGAAGGTGGAAAAGAGTTTGATGTGGGGCAGCCCCACTGATGGAAGATTAGCTTGAGGATGTCAGTGTGGAGTTCCCACTCATGGTCTCATGTGAACTGTCTGCTTACTAAGTCCACTGAGGTATTATTGACTCCTGGTAAGTATGAGGCCACTAGTATTAGATTGTTGTATATGCACCAATTCCAGAGCTGAATCGCTAATGCGCAAAGGGAGGGAGATCACACCCCTCCTTGGCAATTAATATAGGACATGGTGGCAACAATGTGAATATTGTGACTGCAGAATAGCAGATATGACTTAAAAAGTGTTTGCATGCATTGAGGACTGCTCTCATTTCCAATCGGTTTATGTGCATTGTTGACACACGTAAAGACCATCATCCTTGTGTCAAGATTCCATCCACGTGAACTCCCCACCCCAGTAGGGAAGCATCTGCTGTTATGAGGAATGTCAGCTGCGATCGATGGAAGGGCACAGTTGAAGAGAGATTGCTGCAGCTCTTCCACCATTGTAATGATTCCAGGACGTAGTTTGGTCGTGAAACCACCTTATGGACCTAATATCTGTTGGGTGTAGTGACAATCGCTATCCAGTGCTGAAAACAGCAAAAGTGAAGTCTGGCATTTTGAACCACATATGTGGTGGCAGCCACGTGGCCCATGAATTGTAGACAAGTATGGATTGGAACAATCAGGCTGTGCCTCATGACGTTGATAAGAGCCTATATGGTGTGCAAACGCTGGAGCAGTAAGTAGGCCCTGGCTACGATTGAGTCTAACTGAGCCTCTATGAATTCAATAGTTTGCATCAGCTTGGTAACTGACTTCTGTTTGTTTATGATGAAGCTGACAGATGAATCATGACATGAATCATATTGAGTGTGTCCATGTGCAAACATCCAAATAGGGAAATACTGTGATGCCCCGGTGATAAAGGAATGCCACCACCACAGCAAAGGTCTTGCAGAATACTTTAGGCGCAGTTGAAAGATCAAAAGGTAAGACTCGATGTTGAAAATGGCCATCGTCCACTGTAAAGCAGAGAAAACACCAGTGAGCAGGATGAACATTGATGTGAAAATAGGCATATTGCTGCAAACAAATCTCCAGTGTCTAAGACAGGAATGATGGAGTCGAGAGTAGCCATCTTGAAACGTTGTTTGCAAACATATTGGTTCAGAGCTCGAAGGTCTAGTATCGGTCTCCACCCACTGCTCTTCTTCTTGGTCAGGAAATAACGAGAATAAAATCCTCTTCCTTTGAACTCTTCTGGTACCAGTTCCACAGCTCCTATGGAAAGGAGGTGACACAGCTCTTCTCTTAAAAGAGTCTCGTGAGAGGGGTCCCTGAAGAGAGATGGAGTGGGAGGTGGTACGGAGAGGAAGGGGATGGTATATCCTGATGCAATTATTTCTAGGACCCAATGATCCAATGTGATCTCAGCCCAATGGTCATAAAACTGGCAGAGACGGTGAGGGAATGTGGGTGTGGAGGTTGGTGAGACAATGGCAATGGCCGGGCAGTCCTTGTCCAACCCATCAAACCTGTTGTCTTGTGGTTTGGGCCGGCTGGTTATGTTTGGTTACAGCATCATGGTCTCTACCTATTGCGATTGTGATCAAAGCCCTTCTGTTGATATTCTGAGTGACGGAAGCAGTAATCACATCGTCTCTGGAAGGGGTGATATCTTCTTTGGCAATATGGTGGTGTGTACATACCCCATGTACGTAACGTTGTTCGAGAGTCCTTACTTGAGTGGAGGATGTCATCCGCTTGAATTAATCAAAGGGTAAATCTTTGACTTTACTTTGTAGCTCTTTCGGCACTCCTGATGACTGTAACCAGGATGCGCAACACATAACAATTGCTTTTGCTGTGGAACGCACCGTTGTATCAGCAATGTCCAACATAATCTGGACCCTGGTTCTGGATGCAACTTAACCCTCCTGTATAATGGACTTTAACATTGGCTTCTTTGACTCTGGGAAGTAGTCCATTAACGTAATCAATTTTGTGTAATTGTCAAAATTATGGTTTGAAAAAATGGGCCATGTAGTTAGACATTCTGAGTAGGAGAGTAGAGGATGAATAAGCTTTTCTGCCAAACAAAACTAGTCTCTGAGTCTTTATCCAATCCAGGAGGTCTATACTGAGGAGTTTTTGCCCTCTGTAGAACTGCTTCTACCACTAAGGAGTTTGGTTGAGGGTGATTGAAAAGGAAGTCCATGCCCCTGGATGGGACAAAATACTTTATATCTGCTTTCCTATTGGTGGGTGGAGCTGAAGCTGGGGTCTGCCATATGTCATTTGCAGCCTCTGTTATGGCATCATCCAAGGGTATTGCGATCTCCTCTGGCTCAGATAGAGGGAGCAGTGGTGTTGTAGGCCAAGCCTCGGCTGTCCGCATAGAATGGGTGGAATGCCTGGGAGACCAACCAACAGAGGACTGCTCTAGGGATCTAGCAGAACAACACCAGTAGTCACAAAGGTGGTGATGGTCATGAGGATGATGATGTGAGACAGTGAGAGATGGTAATGATACCTGCTGGGTGATGAGTACCTAGCGGTATATAGATAATCCTGACTGAGATGGTGAGGTGACCAGAGAGCACAGGATGATCTGGAGGAAGATAATGATGTATGTTGTGAGTGACAAAAGGCTTGATTAGGCTGATCCAGAAATGGAGAGGGTAGCCTGTGGGAAGGAGAAGGAATGGATGGAGGCCACTGAGGAAATGCCAGAGAACGTACTGGAAGTGCCGTTGTTTTGAAGCAGCCTTGCACAGTGCTGGGAGAGAATGGTTTCGCAGTGGTACCGAGGGTGTCTTTGGTTCCGATGGGTCTCCTGCCAGTGTGGGAGTACTAGTACGGGTGGTAGGGTTGTTGGTGCTGGATCTACTGGACCCAACGGCTTTATCAGTTACATCAGTGCCAATGTTTTGGGAGGTGCTGTGGACTGCACACTCAGTGCCAGCGGTGCCTGGCCAGGTCTCGGTTCCGTCCCAGATTTTATACATGGAACTGTAGCTGAAGGCTTTTTGGATTTTGGCTGCTTTCCCAGGGAGCTGGCCACAGCAGTGCCACTGTCCTTTGCGCCGCTTGTCCTGCCTCTAGGTAATGTAGGCCAGGATCGAGTGGGTGAAGAGACCCCATGTCAGGAGAGGAGGCTCTGAGCTTTAGAGTAGGTTCTGACTGGGTAGGAGTTATTTGATCAGGAGGCTGAAGCACCTTATCAAAAAGAAAACAGCAGAAATGTAGCACTTTAATACCCCCACCCCCTCACCCCCCTCCTTCAGTCCTATGTACTTGATTTGTCTGTTTTTATTGCAATTTTTTTTGCATCTCTGTACTTATAGACATCAGTCTGCACCGGAAATGCTATTGATCTGGTGAAGTAGGTCTGTCCCACGAAAGCTCATCACCAAATAATTCATTTTGCTAGTCTTAAAGTGCTACATTTCTGCTCTTTTGTTTTGCTAGAATCCAGACTAACATGGCTACCTCTCTGTTACTTACCGAAAAAGAATCATTCTTAGGTGCATCTCTCTACTCTTTTGAGCTCTGGCTGTGAGCTTGGAACAGTGAGGGCACTTTTGTGGTACATGTCCCTCACGTAAACAGCGGAGACATCTTGAGTGTCCATCTGAGGCAGGCATAGCCTTGTGGCACAAATCACACTTTTTAAAACTGCCTGATCCCTGCATGATTAGAAATGGTTAATTCCAACAATAACTAACTTTCTTTCTTTCTTTTTTTAAAAGAACTAACAAACTAAACTATGAAGAATAATAAGAACGTTTAACAGGTATTTAACTGTTATTCAACAGGTCTGAGGAGAGAGAACACAAGCTCTGACTGCAGCCACAGGTGGTTGGAAGGAACTGGTTTCAGCTGCACTGTGCACGTGACTAAAAGAGCAGGAAAGGAGCCTCATGCTGGCCGCGCATGCACAGTCCAGCTGACCATGGCTGTAAAAATCTCTGAACTGTGGCGCTGGAGCAAGTCTGACACCAGATGTGGAGCACCCATGAGGACCTCTCGAAGAATTCCAATTTTGCCATGTAGAAAAAAATCCCTTTTAGACCTCCATCCTGGAGATCAGACTGGCCACCAGCACTGGAATCCTAGTTTCAGGCACAGCATGGGCTCCCTGTCCCCCACCAGCCAGCTCCCCTTCCCATAATCTAAGCCAGGGTGAGCCAACATTTTGCGTCAGACCCCACTCTTTGTCCCTGCAATTAACAGGGTTCCCACCAGTGGCCCAGGAAGCAAGCGGAGGTCTCTTGGAAGTGACACACCGTGCTCCCATTGCGGTCACAGGGGCGAGGATAGCAGCAGGCAGGAGAGACTGAAGGAGCCAGCGGAGGCTGTGGGAGAGACAGGCTGATTTTGCTGCTCCCCCTTGTGAAATTTCATGCCTCCGCTTTGCAAACCCCTATACAATGATGTTATAGGTATCACATTAAAAAGGGCTCGCACTGCAGGCAAGTCTCCTGGGACAGGCAGCACCCTGCCTAACTGAAGTATAGGGCAAACACCTGCTCCTGCCTTTTGTAAGGAAGGGACCAGCCAGTGTCCCTCACACACTCATACTGGCACAAATATGGCTCATCCCCTGCCACCTTAGCCTCTACACACACTTCCATACTCCCCCCAGACCCAGCGCTTGCATCTGCACCCCTTGGCATCTCCTCACAGGGCATCCAGAGAAGCCCAGGCAAAGGTGGCTGCAGAGCTCAAGGCTCCCTCCCTGGGCTGGAGGGACCAGCAGTAGCAGGGGTGGGGCAAGGCAGGGGCAGAGTATTGGAGCTCACTTGCCTGTGGCTCGCTCTCCTCCCTCACTGGCTCCAGAGTGTCACAGGCTGCTCAGCAGCAGACTTCTGATGTCCTCTACCTGGCTTCCCCAGCAGTGTGGCATGGCTGCAGGTAGTGGGCTCAGGTTTCATGTGGGGCAGCAGCTGCTGCTGCCTGCACATGGCTGGCTGGCTCTGCTTGCCTGCAGCTGTGCTGGGGAGGAGGGGGCGGGGCATGATTGGGGAGGCAAGAGGTGCAGAAGACTGTGGAGGCCAGGGGAGCCAGTGGAGGCCTGGGGGGATGGAGTTGACTGATCTGCACCCCCACCTTTTGAAATATTGTGCCCCCCAAGGGGATGCACCCCCCACTATGCACACCCCTGGTCTAAGTCAAAGGAAGGGAATGTGAAGACAAAAGCAACTGGGGAGGATAGGAGCACAATTAAGAGCTTAATCTCAGACCTCACCCATGGCCCAGAAGGTATCACTACTACACCTTGGGTACCAAGCTCTGGGCCCCTGTGAAGTGCCATGGCAGCGCTGCTCTGGCTGTGTGCATCTGTGATGGAATGGGGGGGTGGGGCACAATGCCAAGGTCTGGGTGCCGTTGAGGGCCAAATGGCCTGCCCCTTCTGCACTTGGCCCACCCCTTCTGGAACTGGCCCCCCCTCCCACCTTGCCCTGGGGAAGCTGTTGGCCCTGCTGGTTAAAGTACTTAGCTATTCATTGTTTCAAAAAGTTGATGTACTCTAACCAACCTATCACAGATAAAAAGAAATATGATCAGCGACTTGTAAAGAGAAGTTACTCACCGTAGTAACGATGGTTCTTCGAGATGTGTCCCCGTGGGTGCTCCATGATAGGTGTCGGGCTCGCCCCGGCGCTGCAGGTCGGATCTTTCCAGCAGTTTCTGCCGGACCGCGCATGCGGTGGAGTGCGCTGCTACCTTGCGCACTCCTGGCCACGTGCGCGATCTGGTCCACGCCAGTTCCTTGACCAACCGCCTCGGATGCTCCTGAAAAATACTAAACAGAGATCCGAAGCGGGGAGGATAGGCGAGTGGTGGAGCACCCACGGGGACACATCTCGAAGAGCCATCATTACTACGGTGAGTAACTTCTTTTTCTTCCTCGAGTGTCCCTGTGGGTGCTCCACGATAGGTGACTACCCAGCAGTAACCCAAGATAGGAGGTGTGTAATCGGTTTATGTGCAGCTTGTCCCCGAGAGGACCGCTGTCGAGAGACGGGTATCCTCTTGGAATACCCTGTGAAGGGCACAATGCTTGGCGAAGGTGTCATAGGATGACCAGGTCGCCGCTCTGCAAATGTCTTTTAGCGCAATGCCCTTGAAAAAGGCTGTTGATGCCACCACCGCCCTAGTGGAGTGAGCCCTGGGCGGGGCCAGTAAAGGAGTCTTTCTAAGTTCGTAGCACATTCTTATGCAGGATACGATGTGCTTCGAGATTCTCTGCAAAGAGAGACCTTCTCCTTTTGATTTGGGAGCGAGAGAGACTAGGAGTCTATACGTTTTCCAGAAGGACTTAGTCCTGTCTATATAGAAAGCCAGCGCCCTCCTCACGTCCAGGAGGTGTAGGCGTGCCTCTTTGTTGGAGTTATGAGGCTTTGGATAAAACGAGGATAAAACTATAGGTTCGTTAATATGAAACTCTGAAGAAACTTTGGGAGCAAAGGCTGGATGCAGCCGTAAGGTTACCGCCTCCTTGGAAAATACTGTGCAGGGTGGCGTTGCCATAACTGCCGCAAGCTCGCTCACCCTGCGAGCTGACGTGATTGCAAGAAGGAAGGTCGTCTTTATCGTAAGGAGACGGAGCGAAACCATGGCTAAGGGTTCAAACGGTGGTCCCGTTAGCGCATTAAGCACCAGGTCCAAGCTCCACGAAGGTGGAAGCGGTTTCCGAGGGGGGTACAGGTTTAACAGCCCTTTGAGGAACCTGGTAATCATGGGATGGGCAAACACCGTGTGCCCTTCCTCTTCATGTCTGAAAGCCGATATAGCGGCAAGGTGGACCATTAATGAGGATAGGGAGAGTTCGCCTCTCTTCAGGTCCAGTAAATACTCTAGTATTACAGGTATAGGTGCAGCAAGGGGGGCTAATTGCTTGGTAGAACACCATGCAGTGAATCGAGTCCATTTTTGCTTATAGGTCTTCCTGGTGGAAGTCCTCCTGCTACTTTCTAGGACTTGTTGCACTTCCTCCATACACGTGCTCTCTAGGGAGCTGAGCCATGGATTAACCATGCTTGTAGTCGCAGGCCTGGGGGTGTGGATGCACTATGGACCCCTGGGCTTGCGTGAGCAGATTCGGCGCCACCGGGAGGGGAATCGGTGGATGGTCCGACATGCACAGGAGTAAGGGGAACCATTGCTGTCAATCCCACGTTGGGACTACTAGGATCATTCGGGCTCTCTCTCTCCTGGCTTTCTGCAAGACTTTGTGGATAAGCACTGTGGGAGGAAATGTGTAGAGCAGGGGGCCCCTCCACGAGATCGCGAATGCGTCCCCCCAGGGACCCCCCGTTCCAGTCCTGCCCTGGAGCAGTATGGTGGGCACTTCTTGTTGTGTTGAGTGGCAAACAGGTCTATCTGGGGAAATCCCCATGCGTGAAAAATCGGTCATAGCAGATCGGAATGGATCTGCCACTCGTGTGTGAGTGCGAAGCACCTGCTCAGCTCGTCTGCCTTCACATTGTGAGCGCCTGGTAAATACGAGGCTTTCAAGGTTATATTGTTGGCGATGCACCAGTTCCACAATTGGACTGCTTCCGCACATGAGGCACGGGACCGAGCTCCTCCTTGCCGATTTATATAAAACATGGTGGAGGTATTGTCTGTACTGATCCCAACTACTTTGCCTTGTATATGGTCTCGAAAGTGTTTGCAGGCGTTGAACACTGCTCTGAGCTCCAGTATATTTATGTGCAGTGACTGTTCTGTGGAGGACCACAGTCCTTGTGTCACCTTTTCGCCCATGTGGGAGGCGTCGGTAGTGAGAAAAACAGATATTTGTGGTTAGTGAAAGGGCACCGCTGTTAGCATGTTCTTGGGGTTCACCCACCATTGCAGCGATCTGCGCACCTCTGTCGTGGGCGACACCACCCTGTGGACGGTGTGTGCTGCCGGTTTGTAGACGCTCGCCAGCCAGTGCTGCATGCTGCGCATATGCAATCGGGCGCTCTGTACCACAAACGTTGCTGCTGCCATGTGGCCCAGCAGCTGTAAGCACGTCAGAACCGGCACCATAGGGCTGAAGGTGATGACTTGCACGAGGGAACCAATGGCGCGAAAGCAGGCATCTCGTAGATAAACACTTCCTGTGATGGAATTTATACGTGCCCCTATGAACTCTATGTCCTGTGCGGGGTCTATCTTTGATTTTGCCAGATTGATGACCAGGCCCAGCGAAGAGAACGTGTCTGCTGTGACACATATCATGCGAAGTAGCTCGTCCTTCGAGGCCCCTTTCAGTAGGCAGTTGTCCAGATATGGGAATATAAACACCCCGTCTGTGCAGGTAGGCTGACACCACCGCCAAGGTCTTGGTGAAGACTCTGGGGGCTGAGGAGAGACCGAACGGCAGAACCTTGTACTGAAAATGTTCTTTGCCTACCATAAACCAGAGAAAACGCCTGTGAGCCGGGTGAATAGTTATGTGGAAATACGCGTCTTGTAAGTCGAGGGCTGCGAACCAATCTCCATCGTCCAGTGCCGTAAGTATAGAGGCGACTGTGATCATCCGAAAGCGTTGCTTGCGCAAGTACTGGTTGAGGCCTCGAAGATCTAGGATGGGCCTCCAGCCTCCTGTCTTTTTCTCTGTGAGGAAATATCTTGAGTAGAACCCTTTCCCTCGGAGTTGCTCCGGCACTCTTTCCATTGCCCCTATAAGCATAAGATGGTCTACCTCCTGCTTGAGTCTAGCTTCGTGGGAGGCGTCCTTTAGGTGGGGTCTGGGTGGAGGTCGTGGCGGTGGGAGCGACTGGAAGGGAATCGCGTAACCCGTGGCTATGATCTCCAGTACCCATTTGTCTGTGGTGATCTTTTGCCACTGGTCGTAGAATGGTAGGAGGCGATGGTGGAATAGTAGCTTCGGATGACATTGCGCGATGGTAGTGATAGTGCAGCCCTCGATCTGTGTGTCAAACTTGTAGCCTTTGGCCCTGCCCCGAGGACGCACGGCTCTGTTGAGAACGTCGCCTGGGAGTTCTGTACAGTTGGTGCTGTTGATGTCACCCTCGCTCGTAGCCCCTGTGGTACTGGGGACGCTGTGGTTGATACTGGTATTGTCTTTGTTGGGGGTAATACTTTTTCTTTCTGTATGGAGGGATGTAAATCCCCAAGGTCCTGAGAGTAGCTCTTGAGTCTTTACTGGAACGAAGGACCGAGTCGGTTGATTCAGCAAACAGCTTCTGCGTGTCAAAGGGGAGATCAACGATCTTCGCCTGCAGATCCCTCGGGACACCCGATGTCTGGAGCCAGGACTCCCTGCGCATGACCACTGCCGTAGCTGTTGAGCGTGCTGCCGTATCCGCTACGTCTAGGGCGATCTGAACTCCCGTCCTCGAGGCTGCGTAGCCTTCCTGCACGATGGCCTTGAGCACCGGCTTCTTGTCCTCTGGAAGCGAGTCCATGAGGGAAGTCAGCTTGGAGTAGTTGTCAAAATTATGGTTCGCTAGATGCGCTGCGTAATTCGCCATTCTCAACAGTAGGGTAGAGGAGGAGTAGACCTTTCTGCCGAACAACTCCAGTTTCTTGGCATCTTTGTCCGTTCCCCCTGTCTTGTACTGAGAAGTTTTCGACCTCTGTTGAGACGATTCCACCACCAGAGAATTTGGTTGAGGGTGGCTGAACAGGAACTCCATGCCCTTCGCCGGGACGAAGTACTTCTTATCTGCTCTCTTGTTTATAGGCGGAGTGGACGCAGGGGTCTGCTATATTGTGGTGGCGGACTCCATGATTGCTTCATCAAGCGGAATAGCTATTTTGGAAGAGGCCGGAGGTCTCAGGTTTTTAAGGAGCTTATGGTGTTTCTCCTGCACCTCTGCTGTTTGGATGCCTTGAGTGAAGGCGACCCTTTTAAACAGCTCTTGGAACTGTTTGAGATCGTCTGGAGGATGGACGTCCCCTGGGGCCTTGGCCTCGTCAGGGGAAGATAGTGAGGAACCGCTAGGGTAAGCCTCTCTGGACCCTTTCCTTTTATGGGCCCCTGAGGGTCCCTCCTGCTGAGGCTGCTCCGGCGCATCTGGCTGGAGGGCCTTGTCAAAGAGCAGCATTTTCAGCTGCATCTCTCTGTCCTTCCTTGTTCTGGCTGTAAGCTTTGCGCAGAAGGAGCATTTCTGGGTGACATGAGATTCCCCGAGGCACCTAATGCACTGACTTTGCCCATCGGAGGCCGGCATCTCTTCGCGACATGACTCACACTTTTTGAATCCTGAAGAGGACATTGTGGTGAGTCTTTGAGTTGTTAATAGGGTACTTAGCACCTTCTCTGTGCCTGTTCCCCTCTCGGACTCAGCCTGCTGTGGCAGGAGGCCTAATGGCCTTACGTCCCCAGGCCTCCACTGCTCCACTTGCTACTAAGGGTGTAAAACTTTACTTTTTACTCCCTTTTCTTTTCTTTTTTTTTTTTTTGAAAACAATAACAAGCTAACTTAAGCTAAAAGACTGAAAAAGAAACTCTAAACACTTTAAAAACATTAAATACGCTAACTCTGGCCGTAGCCTGAGCGGATTCCGTCTGCAGCCGATGGCGGTTAAAGAGAAACTGGCAGGGACCGGATCGCGCACGTGGCCGGGAGCGCGCAAAGGAGCGGCGCGCGCCGGCGCATGCACGGTCCGGCAGAAACTGCTGGAAAGATCCGACCTGCGGTGCCGGGGCGAGCCTGACACCTATCGTGCAGCACCCATGGGGACACTCGAGGAAGAACAATTCTTTTGTACCCTATTCAAATTCAGTCGCAAATGCTCTAGACAAGCTTTTTGTGAGTTTCCCAAACTCTAGCTTCTCGTTGGCCAAACCTCCATCTGTGGTGCTTACATTATCTGAAAACTCACCAGTCATGCAGTTCTGACCTGTTCAGGCTTAATTTATTCATGCTCTCTTTCAGATCATATTGCTTGAGTAGATGATTTTCTATCAATGGCACATGAGTTAAAGGTGCTGCCAGAATTTCACCCTATTCTATCGTAGCTAATAACAGAATCTTTTGCTGCCTGAAGAATGATGAGCTGAGATACAAGATTTCCTTTTTCTCGTCATATTTACCTAATTCTGCCTGGAGCTTTGAAAAGAAACAGAGGAACTTTGAATTTAATTAAAACAGAAAATCAGAAATTAAATCTGAGAGTCTCCAATATGCAAAAGAAACTAAACCTATAGACTATAACAGAACTGATTTAACCTGAAGTGAATCAGATTTAACAATGTAGCCTAGCTGAGTTGCCAAAACAGAAAATAAATCAACTCCATCTGTTATACACTGAAACTGGCATTAAGTGGCGTATTAACATGACTGTCAGCTAGTACCCAATTTCCAGAGTAAATTGTGGGCTTCTGCATAATACGGGTGGGCATCAGCAGACTCAAACTCTGACAGTTTACAGGAATAGCCTCTCAGGCAGCTTTGGAAACAAGAGTATTCTCCACAAGCACAAAGATCTTCTCACTGTTCTTCACTCTGTTGCATCACTTCCATGTGGCTTCATGTTGGACAAAAGCCAAGTGAGTTGTTGATGAGTTCATGGCTGAGTATGACTATTCTTTCCTCACTTGCTCAATATGATTCAGTCACCATATTTGGAGGCAAGAAGAAATTCTTCATCTATAAGCCTTCTGAGTAAGCTTCACTCTGGATCATCCTTCAAGTGTAACCTAATATGGCTACCAGTGTTATAGGATCATAGAACACTAGACGGGAAGGTAACTCGAGATTCATCGAGTCCAGTCCCCTGCCCTCACAGCAGGACCAAGCACCATTTAGACATCCCCAATAGATGTCTGTTTAACTTGCTCTTAAATACCTCCATTGATGGAGATTCCACAACACCCCTAGGCAATTTATTCCAGTGTTTAACTACCCTGACAGTTAGGAAGTTTTTCCTAATGTTCAACTTAAACCTCCCTTGCCGCAGTTGACTTTAAGTGAGTCAGTTCTGATGGTATGTTGATTTCATGTTTGTCCAACCTGACTTATTTTAGACTAAAGGTGGGGAACCCCCAGCCCACAGTCTGGATTCAAAGCTCCCCTCCATAGAATCTGGCCCACAGCAGGGTGGAGGGCTTGGAAGCCCAAGCCTTCTGGGCTGGATTAGGCAAGTCGCAGGCCAGATCCAGACTGCAGGCTCTGCTAGGGGCCAGGAAGTGGCTCTGGGTGCTTCTGCTGCTCAATGCTGTTGCCAAGTTGAGGAAGGGAGCGGAAGCAGCAGAAGCCTCTGCAGCCTGTCAAGAGGATTCCTTCTGCTGCTCTGATTGGCCAGAATTCCAGACAATCAGAGCAACAGAGGGCAGTCCCTGGGAGCGGAGAAGGGGGATGGAGCCATGTGTGTCTGGTGGGGGCAGGTGTGCTGCACCCATCACCCAGCCTCCATGCCCCTTGATCATTCCTGCTCCCTTCCTGCAAACTCCCCCCGACTCCCCACCCCACCCTACTCCTATACCCTCCCTACCAGATCCTGCACCCCAAATCCTTTTAAACAGAATTGTCTGATAGAATTTCAGCTGCTTGTGTTCCCAAGTGGCATTAAAGCTACACAGTTATTCATTAACAATAACCGTCTACATATTTTATGGAAAACAACTTAGCCGTGAATGAAGCACGTAAACACAACTGTTCCAATTCCAGTGAAATCAACAGAGCTATAATTTAGTTTGAATTTGGCCTGAGAACTGTAAATTGCCTGAATTTTTAATTGTGACCTCACAATTTTGACTTTAAGCCTGACATATACATCCCCCTTGTAATTAAAAAGAAATAATTGTTCTGCTAAAAATGTTTCTGATTAATTATCAAAATGGTCATTTACTATTAACAGAGCAGATAATTTGTTATCCCATAATACATTTCAGTAAACTTGTACTTTTAAAAACACATTAATTGAAATTTAAATCTGCAAACGAAGGCAGATCTACACTTCACACAAAGCTAACAGATTATAAATTAAATGATGGGTGCACTTTATATTTAGGCTACAGTGACCTCAGACAGTTCTGTGATCAAAAGATACACACTAGTGTTAACCTGGTGGGATTTAGAAATTAATTTAACTCATGTCTAGACAGTCAATGCTTTATCAAAGGTTCAGGGGAACTTTTGTATTTTGTAAACTAATTTTTGCAGGCAAATACCTAGACTTTATCTAATCTCTTTCAGAGTGGAAAAATTGTTTATTCCAGTACTCCATTAAGCATCTCCACTAGGTCATGAAAAGAGACATACTAACAATTTTTTCTTGATGACTCTTGTGGCCAGACTTGGACAGCTCATCGTATGTGAGCCTCAGGATTATAAATGCTGGGATCTCTAGTGTCTTTGCAAATAAACAGTAATCAGCAGACAGAATGTATGTACTCTGCAGCATGGCACTTAACAAGGTAGCCACATGAATAACACGAGTTTAAATTATCATAATTTGGTAAATCGGAAGTTAATTTAGACATGCCAAGTTAGGGTCTTAATTTAAGAGGAGGCACTTAAAAGAGCCATAAGGAAAGCAGATGGAAAGGGCTCCAGGATGTTGAAGATTACAGGGAGGGGGTGGTGGGATCATAATTTTATAGTCCCTCTCTCTCTCTCTCTCTATCTGTACTTTGTCTTGACAATTGAAATCAGGCTATTCAAAGTAAGCGTCCTCAGAATTTGTATGCAAGGAGAGAGTAGCTGCTGTGCCAGGCCATTATCTTTGAAACTAGATTCCTCAATTGGACCAAAGAAACGATTTACTGACCTACAAGGCATGCTGCATGACTTACTTATTTAAACACATTTCTTTTGGAGCAGGTAGGTTGAGTAAGAAAGGGTTCTCCTCCTCCACTTAAAGGATTTTGTCTGGGGATAGTCATTGCTCTGATGACATGTAAGGAATGTGCCAGCAGGAGCTCAATACTGCTGAAGGATTTGGCGAATGTGTCCTTCAGAGATCATTTGCATGAAAATGTAAAGGTGTGCATATGTAATGCCTTTTAAACAAAGTCTGATGGGAACAGGTGAATTAATGAGGTTTTTGTCTATTGTAAACAACATGTTGTTGTAAAGTCACAATTTACGCTATCACTCAGTGTAAGAATTGTGGAGTCTCACCAATGCTTGAAGTTGTTGTGGGGGTACAGGGCAGTCATCACTACTGGGTAAGATATGGATTGCACAGGGCTCCCTCCTTCTAAGCATTGTGAGGTGAGAAAAGGGAAGAGAGAGTGGTTGAACCAGCTGGCTGGAAGCCTTTTGGCTATACAGCTGTAAGACTGGTTTGACTAGTTCTCTCCCCTGCCTCCCCATGACTGTTCAAAGGTAGACACAAAGATGGGTCTGTAGTTATTCTGTGAGAATCCACCTTGGTGGATACTGAGATGCTGTGGCTAAGCCCAGAGCAGAATGCCACTGTGAGTTGAAATCACTGGTAGCTGAAGCTACAGAGAACTGGAATCACAGGGTTTTGCCTACAGCAAAACCCACAAGACAGCAGCGGGCGACAAGGGGCTGGCCAGTAGGAGAAGCAGGGGGTGGCCGTCAGAAGCAACCAGAGGACGGCTGGTAGGAGCAGCAGCAGGCGGCTGGTAGGCGTGACTGGTGGATAGCTGGTACAAGCAGTGGGCACCCGGCAGGAGCAACCAGCAGGCATCTGGTGGGGCAGCTGGCAGGGGCAAGCAGAATGCTGGACCAGCACAAAGGTGGCGTTGCCTCAGGTTCAATGAGGGAATGCATCAGGGTGATGTGTCAGGGCCTGCATGGACTGGACGGAGTTGTAAGTGGAGCATTTGAAGGGGGGCACGAAGAAAGTTTGGGTGTGTGGACTAGCTGTTTACAGTATTGGACTGGTGAACCTGAGAGGCAAAGGATGCTGCTCAATCCATTTGAATTGGGACAGTCACCTGAGGGCTGGTTATCAACTCTGGCTGTGGTATTTTCCCAAGCTTATGCCATATGACTCTTCTGCTTCTTTCATTAAAAGTTCCTTTCCTACACTCAGACTCTGTGCTTGCGAATGGGGAAGCACTGCCTCTCTGAGGAGCCCAGAGGTGTGTGAATTTCCCAGGCAACTGGGTGGGGGCTCATGCCGGTTCTATGTGAGATGGATAAAAAGGAACCCCTAGGTGTTGAACCCAGTTCTGGTTGCTGCTGACTCCTTCTGGCAGAAGGGTTACAGATGTTTTTATATTTTTGTTGTCTTAATGCACCTACTCAAGTGTCACATCTACTACTAACAAAGAGGAAGCCATGCTTGTCTATATACTATCAAAACAAAAAAGCAGTCAAGTAGCACTTTAAAAGACTAACAGAAAAATGTATTAGATGAGCTTTTGTGGGACAGACCCACTTCTTCAGACCATAGCCATGGAGTCTGTTCTGGTATGGCTATGGTCTGAAGAAGTGGGTCTGTCCCACGAAAGCTCATCACCTAATAAATTATTTTGTACTCTTTAAAGTGCTACTTGACATCTACTACTAAGAGCAACAGGTATGGAAGGTGCTCAGCACCTCACAGAACTAAGCCCAATTCAGCGGGAGGGGGGAGAATCCCATTAGCTCATTGAACATGGGTTGCTCCTGTTCTAAAGGTTAAAGAAGCTAATTCTGTTTGTAGTCTTGCTACACGTACAGTCAGAAACATCATTCTGTGCTAGAATTACAACATCCAGCCCATATCAATGCCTAACAGCTAAGTACAGAAAAATCAGGAACCAGGTTCAGAAAAGGGCGACTAAGATGATTAGGGGTTTGGAACGGGTCCCATATGGGGAGAGGCTAGAGAGACTGGGACTTTTCAGTCTGGAAAAGAGGCGATTGAGGGGCGATATGATAGACGTATATAAAATCATGAATGGTGTGGAGAAAGTGAATATAGAAAAATTATTTACCTTTTCCCATAATACAAGAACTAGGGGACACCAAATGAAATTGATGGGTAGTAGGTTCAAAACTAATAAAAGGAAATTTTTCTTCACACAGCGCACAGTCAACCTGTGGAACTCCTTGCCCGAGGAGGCTGTGAAGGTCAGGACTCTATTAGGGTTTAAAAAAGAGCTCGATAAATTTTTGCAGGTTAGGTCCATAAATGGCTGTTAGCCAGGGGTAAAGTATGGTGCCCTAGCCTTCAGTACAAGGGCAGGAGATGGATGGCAGGAGATAAATCACTTGATCATTGTCTTCTGTTTTCCTTCTCTGGGGCACCTGGCATTGGCCACTGTCAGCAGACGGGATACTGGGCTGGATGGACCTTTGGTCTGACCCAGTATGGCCATTCTTATGTTCTTATGATTTTTTGTGATGTTCATTTCCAGCTATAAAGAAATACAGAAACTTTAATACATGTTGCCCTTTAATGTGCTATGTTAGCTATATTTAAGACTCTACTACTATGATAAAGACTGTGAATAAGATTGGCAATGCTACCAAATTAATCATCGTATGGTGTACAAAGCATTTTCCTCATGCATCCTAGCAACTGATTCATATAAACTCTAAATCTGGGCTGTAACAGCAAAAAACTGATGCCAGGAATGCTATGAAATTGTCATAATGTGTGCAGCTTTTCAAGTGAAGGGGAGGTTGTTTATATCCTTACTTTCCAAAACTTGATATGAAAAAGTTTTATGCTTCATGCACTGCATTTTTTCATCAAAAGGGATTAAAATTGGTTTGTCATTCTAATGAAAGTTATTCTTCGTTCATTACCTTACAAATTTGTCTAAAAAATGAAAAATTTTAAAAAAGTCTAAAAAAAATTGTTTTTGTACGTTGTAATCAATCTGTGATGGATAGCTCATGGTTTGAACATTGGCCTGCTAAATCCAGGGTTGTGATTTCAATCCTTGAGGGGGACCATTTAGGGATCTGGGATAAATAGACTGAAAAAAGAAAAACCACCAGGGGTGCTGACAGGTCCTGTACTCGATAACCTTTGAGGTCCCTTCCAGTTCTATAAGATAGGTATATATCCATATATTCACAGGAAATGTTGATAAAACCCAGAACTTGGATGATTTTTCATACTATTTATCCCAGCACCACGCTTTATTATCCTCAAGATTGCCAAGATTTCAGTGGTTTGAATCAAAGGTTAACAATATGTTACAAGAACTAAATGACTAAGCTGCTATAACACAAACTATAATTAATACTGTTTCAGGGCTCTTGGATGTTGTTTTAGAGATGACAGCATGTGAAAGATTAACGAAATACTTTATGTTCTTGTGGCCATCCTACTACATCTTTCATGCAAGCTCTCTGTCATAAAATATTCAAAACACAGAGTCAACATTATATATTTTAAATCCAAAGAAACATGCATCTGTGTTGCTATAAAGCAGGGAGAAACTTTTTACATCAGGCCCCACATTTTGTCCCTGCCAGTAGCAGCCCTCCCTCCCCAACTTGTCTAATGTAATCCAAACCTATGGAAACTGTGATTATTCATTGGTTTATTAATGTGAATACACATACCTAAAAACAGTAATACATTTCAACTTTCTTAATGAGATGGATGAGCCTGAGACCCAGCAGCTGATAGTGCTGCATCATGAAATTTCACCCCCACACCAAGGGGGCCTGCCCCCACTTCGTGTACCCCCCAGCTGCAAGGCATGATTCTTCTGGCATACCGGCTAGTCAATCAGTTACCACAGGACCACATCCTGCCTTTATCTACATAGCAGAAAAGTATTCCCAAGTAGTTGATCTAAGCTACATGGACACTACCAAGTTTTGCAGCCCAAAATTGCTTTTTGATGACAAACCAGCGAGAGGATATGCACTGCAACATGACTTTTAGTGGGGAAAACCTCACCTCTAAGAGATTCTTTCCCCCACCCCTCATCCCTTTATTGAGGACAGAGCCAGTGCAGACACTGGCGTTTGTATTGGGGACAGAACTGGCTTCTGCCAGTAGCTCACCATGCCTGCCCTGATCTCTCTGCTCAGTGTTTGATCTCTGCTGCCCTGCAGGCATGTCCCGCCCCCGCTTTCAAAGTTCTGGGAAATATCTGACAGTTGAGTGAGCTACTTGGTTTGGGGAACAAAGAGCAAATCATTGGGCTGCTTCTGTTCTGCTCCGCCCCACAATAGCAGGCTGACTGCTGCTTGCCAGAGGAGGGCGACAGACTGCTGTGCTGGTTTGACATTCCTCAGCATAATGCTCACAGAGCTTCTCAGGATACCATGCCCAGAAACTGAGGAGGCTGTGGGAGAACACAGAAGGAATTGCAAAATACTCAGGGACTGGTTCCGCCTCCCCGTAACACTACACTGTAGGTACACTGTGGCTATGTCACACTACAGCGATCTGTCGACAGAAGTTTTTGTAGGAAGCTATCTTCTCACAAAAACTGTCAACAGATCACATCCAGACTGCAAAGCAGACCGAAAAAGTGATCTGCTCTGTCAACGGAGGGCAGTCGGACTGCCTGGCCACTCTCTCAACACAACGACAACTGGAAGTACAGCAGACAAGGCTGCCAGATATCCCAGCAGCCCTGTCTGTCAACAGACAGCCCCCAGAATATCCACACTGGCTTGCCGTCGACAGAGGGGTCCGCCTCATGGGGAAACAGCAGAATGGTGTCAACTATAGTACAATGTTTTGTCGATTTACTGTTAGCAGAATGTCTTGGGAATCTGGACGTTCCCCAGATTTTGTCAACAAAACGCCAGTTTTTGTCTACAAAACCCTTTAGTGTAGACATAGCCTGTGGGTGATGGCTCCCCCAGCATAAACATGGTCTGTCAACTGAGGGGATAAGTGTTAACACCCATTAGAAAGTTTTGTTTTGTTGACTTTTGGCTGTCACTATAAGATTGGTCAGCAAATCTTTGCAGTGCAGATGTAGCCCCAGGGTGGTTCTGCTACACAATAAAAAGAGGGCAAATGTGGAGGCAGAAAGGGTAGAAAGCTTGGAAACATGCAAGGGTGAGTGCCTGAGGCCGGACAAAGGTTGGTGAAAATACTCCTATCTTCCCTTTCAGGATATGTCTACACAAAAGGTGGGAAGATTAATTCCCAGCATGGGAAGACATATACAAAGTTTCTAAGATCAAACCAATGTCCCACAATTAACAATCTAGTCATGGTTACATGGGTAGCAGCATGGGCTAACTACATAAGCACAATCCTGCCTCACCCTGTGATACGTAGTTGGCTAGCTAATCCAAGCTGCTAAAGCCAGGCTATTTTCAGACACAAGGTTGAGCAGAGCTTCGTGTGTATGTCTACTCAAGCTGGGTTACACTTGCCTTCTGCTAGACAGGCTGTCAAAGATGGGAAGCTGGGGCAAAAGCCACATCAGTCGCAATAGCTATTGCATACGCAGTTTTACAATGCTATGTGTACAGCTGAATCGCATATAGAGTACCAACTGGTTTTCCTTAGTTGGCTTTTTGGATCTCTAAACTATAAAGATTTTGCATTCTGCTTTTACTTTCTTTTTATTTTTATCAGCCATCTCCACTCTTTAATGAATAAGCTAGAGAGTAATCACAGAGCAACATGGCATAGTTCCTGAACCCAAGTTATTTTATTTACAGTTCTGACTAGCATACAGGCACATCTGTATTTTGTCAAAATGGCCAAGTAACTCTTGTAAATACATTTGATGGGAATGTTTGGCAACCATCATAATGACACAGTGAATGACTAAGACACACAGAAGTTAAAGAACATTCCATGAATGATCCAAGAAGCCCTATAATTTCAATAAGAGATGTAGATACATGCACAAAACACTATGCTAACAATAATATTAAGGGTTGGACTGAGGCCAAAAAAAGGAAGGAAATTCATGTACGCAGAGATTAAAGTTTTAGTGAGTCTAGTATGTTTGTGTTAATCACAATACTTCTTGCCACCAGGTAATTTAATATTTTTAATATTTAATACAGATGTTTTGATGCTCTAATTCAGAGTAGGCAAGCTACTGTCTGAAGGTCATACATGGCCCCTTGGACCCTTCAGTCCAGCCCTCAACCTCCTGCCAGGTATTGGCATCGGGATGGTGTTCCTAGGAGGAACCACCTCAATTCCTGGGCAATGTGGCAAGCATGGGCTACTAGATCTCAGCCCCTCCCCTTCTGCCCCATCTCCCCCACCACCTCAGCTCCCCACAGCCTGGTCTGTGCAGTTGCTGCACTGCCAGCCCTGGTGCTCCAAGTGGCAGGGAGCTGGGGGGGTGGGGTTGGTAGATGACAGGAAAAGGGGGAATGGATAGAGGGTGAGGGTCCAAGGCAGCAGTTAGGGCACAGCGTGTGTGTGTGTGGGGGGGAGATTTAGAAGGGGGCAGGAGCCTGCCCACACCTGCCTATCTGGGGAGGCACAGCCTCCGCAGGCTTCCCTGCCTAATCTTCTATATAAATTGCCCTACCTGATGTGGCCCTCCAGCCAAAAAGTTTCCCGACCCCTGGTTTAATTATATACTTTTTAGCCCTGATCTTATTAGTTTTGTCCTGTGCAGTACATACCCACCCGCTGAAATCAATGCTATACAAACACGACCATCCATCCCCTACAATTTTAGGTGTTTGTACCCATGGCAGCCGTATGGAGAAGGGAAGATACAAAGGGGTGGCTGCCCCATGGCTCCTGGCCACTATCACTCTGCATTTGGTGTAACATAAATCAGTCTTTTAGGCTGTGTCTACTCTACAAGATAAATTCAGCATTTACTAAATTTGAATTTTTAACCTTGTTCATATGAATTTGAATTTAAGTGTCTAAAAACCCTCCGGAAATTTGAGCCACTGTTTCTCTGTGTCGAGTTTCCACACCCCCATTGCCTTATCCAAGTTCACCTGCATGAGCAGTACATTGTGGGTACCTATCCCACAGTGCCTTAGCCCCGGTTGCTTGTGGATGTCATGTCAGGAATCCCAGAATGCAAAGAACTTTCCCAGAATTCAGAGCACCCAGTAACCGCACAAAAACAAACAGGAGACTGCACCATTTTGTCCGGCATTTTCTCTGGCACAGTGCAAGTGCAAGCATGGATCCCCAATTGTTTCAAGTCATTACACACACCATTGCAACAACTTCCCGGACTATTGCACAATTTTCTTTTTATTACAAAGCACTGTGATGGTTCAGTAGGACGATGATGATGATAGTTTTGAAGAGCAAATCTTTCAACTACGGTCCAAGAACACTCAAATGCTGGCTGCCCTGAATGCATTGCTAACAGTGGAGTGGTGGTTTTGGACTCGTAAGACCAGCACACACTAGTGGAACCATATAATTCTGGAGTCCTGGGGTAACCAGCTGTGGCTGCAGACCTTTTGCATGTGCAAGTCCACTTTTATGGAACTTTGTGATGTACTGGCCCCTGCAGTGAGATGCAACAACAAATGGAGGAGGCCCGCTTTAACGGTTCAGAAGCGAGTGGCAATCGCTCTGTAGAAGTTTGCAACACTCAACAGTTACCCGTCACTGGCTAATCGATTTGGTGTGGGCTGATCTACAGTAGGCTCCATGGTGATGCTGGTGGCTCAAGCAATCTGTCGGCACCTCCTCAGGAAGACCATGACCCTGGGAGATGTACAGGCCATAGTTGATAGCTTTGCTGCCATGAAGTTTCCTAACTTTTGTGGTGCAACAGATGGCACACGCATCCCCATCATGGCCCCAGAAAACCTGGTCTCTGAATATATAAATTGAAAGGGATACTTCTCCATGCATTTGCAGACATTGACAGATCACAAATGTTTTTTCACCTACATCAACATGCGATGGTCTGGAAGGAGTCACGACAATACTTTGCACAACAGTTGTAAATCCAGGTGGGAGAATTTCCCGTCCAACTGGAATTCCAAGGCTGAGGCCACTATCAGAGCTTACTCGCAGCCACCTACACAGCCATTCACCAATAGCCATGCACAGGCAGCAGCAATAAGGGATACTTTCAAACATAGCTTCATGAATGATCTCTCACACACTTGATAGCAATGTACTTCTCTGTTGTAATCCCAACCAAGCCCCACTCCCCATACAGATTTGTGCACCCTACCAAATGTGAAATAATAAATCAGACTTTGTCTTACTGAATGAATGTTTTTATTTGGTGGGAGGGGGATAAGCTTCATGCAGAAGAATAGATGTCAAGGGAGGGTTATTTTCCTGAAAAAGAGCAACGGTGCTTTCAGCCATCTATCCCCCTCTCCGGTTCCATCTGCCATCAGTCCTCTGCACACCTTGGCTTAGTGGTGGACACCTATGCTTTTAACCCTCTACCCATCCACCTCCCCATCTCCCCCCAGCCTGGTTTCACGCAATGATCTGTATCCTGAGTCTGGAGGAAAAACTTTTCCCAGCCATTACTGGAGCAATCCTCCACACTGAGCAAGGCCTGCAGAGCCCAGCAGCTGCGTGACAAGAGAGGATGGTGGGGAAGGGTTCGATTACAGCCACATGGACGCCTGCATGCGGAGGGCAGGGGGGATCCCTGTAAAGTAAAAAGAAATGCTGGAGGGGAGAAAACTTTTTGTGCCATCTCCCAGGTTGGGGGAAAAACATTTCTCAGAGCTCATTGGTGCTCACCTTTTAAAGAAGGGTAAAACCCGTCAGTGCTGCACATGCTGGTCTGCGGTAGCAATGTCTGCAAAACGTGGCAAGGGGGAAAGGGTTTGATTCCAGCTGCATGGACAGCAGGGTGGGGAGGGATCCCTGTCAAGTGAAAAGAAATGGCAGGGGGAAAGGGACATATGAGGGGAGAAGGCCTGGAGAGCTTGCAACACGTGGGGGTGGGGTGGGTAGAAGTGCCTGCCAGCTACATAGTGCGACAATGCGCTCTGGGGAAATGTAAAAAGGCAGAAAGCATGGGGAAAAAATCTAATCCTAATTCCCATGCTTCTTTAGGTTGCCATCTCCCTCCTAAAACTAACTGATATCGACAAAGAAGAAACAGGCATGTTAACAATAAGAGGGTTATCAGGGAGGGTGTGGGGTTGTTACTGGATGAGGGCGGTAGCCTGGTGACAGATGATGTGGGAAAGGCTGAAGTACTCAATGCTTTTTTTGCCTCAGTCTTCATTGGCAAGTTCAGTTCCCAGATTATGGCACTAGGCAATGCAGTAAGGGAAGGAGGTGGGCAGCTATTGGTGGGGAAAGAATGGGTTAAGACCTGTTTAGAAAAGCTAGATGCACACAAATCCATGGGTCTGGATTTAATGCATCCAAGGGTACTAAGGGGGCTGGCAGATGTCATTGCAGAGCCTTTGGCCATTATCTTTGAAAATTTGTGCAGATCAGGAGAGGTCATGGATGATTGGAAAAAGGCAAATGTAGTGCCCATCTTTAAAAAAAAAATACAATACAGGAAACTATAGACCAGTCAGCCTTACTTCAGTCACTGGAAAAATCATGGAGGGCATCCCCAAGGAATCCATTTTTGAGCACTAGGAAGAGGGGGAAGGTGATCAAGAGTAGTCAACATGGATTCACCAAGGGCAAGTAGTGTCTGATCAATCTGACTAGCTTCTGATTGCTGATGAATTCAAATTTCTGTTTAATCAAAAATTCGCAGGCTTCCTGTGACCTTCTTCCTACACACCTGGATGGAGAGCTTTTAAATTTGAGATTTTAAATTCGAACATGAGGCTACACCCACCTGGTTCTGATGATATTATGATATTGACATTATATTGATATTAGTGCTCCCTAAATTGAGCTAGTGTTATTTACAGTGAAGAGTCACTTGGTACAATTGAGCTAACTGCCTCCAATTCAAATTTATTTCATAGGGTAGATGCAGTCTTAGTCAAGTGGAGTCTTTGGGCGGGGGTAAAGTTAACACGGGAACATCTATGTCACTTGCTTCTGATTCTGTGCAGGTAAGAATTAGCAGAATGGTGTCTGCTAAACTGTTGCTGCTGAGATCATTACAAGCAGCTATTTAGTCCAGCAGTGTCCAATAGGAATTCAAAGATTGCCACACTTGAGGTTGTCATCTGTCCATATTCACCACATTCCCCACTCCAGCTCTAAGTAAATGCTCTCCCTCTCCCCCAGAGCCAGGTATTCCTAGCACCTCCATTCTAATTCAATGCCCGTGACTCACCAGAGCTGCCAGGGGTGGGGCACACGTGCAGAGCGAGCAGATGGCACTCTCCTTGTGCAGCTCTCAGGAGGAGCCCCATTTAAAGGCTCCAAGATTTGCCAGTGGCTCAAGAGCCATATTCACTACAATGTGGTGTCCTATTTGCCACATGTGGTGAGTAGCAAACATATCGGACACCCCTGGTTTAGTTTGCTTTTAGCTACATTGAAGCCAAACCAGACCCCAGCTGCACCTAGGATTGAGGAAGAGGAAAGGTAGTTTACAACTAGTTTTCTCTCACTCAGATCATGCCCACAGCCTGAATTCTTTCAATGACAATACAACATAGTTAGCAATCTACTATTAAGACAGATGAATAATGAATCAGAAATAGCTAAGCAAGAAATAAAGAGAATGAAAAGTTGAGACTTACTGACATTACAACATATGCAGATGTGAGCTTACTAGTCCAATTTTGAAAGAAAACAAATTGCAAAGTAATTATGGAAGAATTTAACAAAGTTTAAATGGCTAGAGAGTAGAATAAATAACAAAGAAAAATGCATAAACTAACCATGACTTTCAAAACCTAAAATTACACAAATCGCTGAAGACTTGATTCCCCAGATAGAAGACAGAAGACGTGAAATAAACTCCACAAAACAGCCAAGAACTAGTAACAGGAATTAAACCAATGTGTGCTGTAAAGGATAGATGGCCAATTCCTACTGATGTCAGTGAGAATGTGGGAAATGCCTGGGAGCCTTTTACAACTTTACAGTGCTTCACAAACATTAACAAAGTAAACTTCACAACCCACCTAGTAGTTGGTAAACATCATTTCCCCATCAAAACAAAAAGCAGTCAAGTAGCCCTGTAAAGACTAGCAAAATAGTTTATTAGGTGAGCTTTCGTGGGACAGACCCACTTCTTCAGACCATAGCCAGAGTCTGTTCTGGTCTGGCTATGGTCTGAAGAAGTGGGTCTGTCCCACAAAAGTTCACCTAATAAACTATTTTGCTAGTCTTTAAAGTGCTACTTGACTGCTTTTTGTTTTGATAGTGTATAGACTAGCACGGCTTACTCTCTGTTACTACTCATCATTTCCCCATACTACAGTTGGTGAAAATACTGAGACATATAACCCTTCCTTAGGAATAGAGTGAGTAAGCTGAAAAGCCAAGTTTAAAATGGGTATGTTCCAGTCTCTCAAACTTGTGCTTCGTGTGTGTCTGCTTTGTTAAGGGTGCCTTAGTAAAGAAGTTGGAGTTGCAGTTTTTGATGAAATTTTAAGAAGTATTATTACTCAGCATCTTATTGAAAGTATAGGCAGAGAGACTCCCCCCACTCCCAGCAGACCCCCAAAATTCTGTGATTTGCCGATATAATCTACTTATCTCTCTCTTATACCATAACAGGTACATACGTGTTGCTCTGCTCAGTAATAGAGCCTACTTGACTTAGAAAACTGAGGCTACATCTACACTTACTGGAAGATCGTCAACATGATGATGATCAATCTTCCAGGATTCAATTTAGTACACTTAGAGAGGCCACACTAAATCAAACTATCAGGGCTCCTCCTACAGTAAGGAGCAAAGAAAGCCAATGGCAGACTTTCTCCCATCAACCTCCCACTGGGGGAATGGCCCAACAAATAGATTGCAACTCCAGCTACACAATTCACGTAACTGCAGTTGTGTATTTTAAATCCATTTTTCATTGCAGAGGCAGACCTGGCTTAACAGTAGTACATTTACACAGCCCTCTAGTTTAGACTACAACAGTGTGAACTGCAGCATGTAACAGAGAGTGCACTGTAACTCCCATGTGAATGCTGCAGACATGAAATAAAAGGTAAGTGATTTGCATATAACAAATTGCATATAACAAATCCTCTGTAGTAAGTTAACTATTATCTTTGAAAACTTGTGGACGTTGAGAGAGGTCCTGGATGACTGGAAAAAGGCAAATGTAGCGCTCATCTTTAAAAAGGAAAGAAAGACAATCCAAGAAACTATAAACCAGTCAGCCTTACCTTACCAGTTCTGGGCCCCCAGTATAGAAAGGATGTAGATGCACTGGAGCGGGTTCAGGAGAAGGCAACAAAAATGCTTAGGGGGCTGGAGCACATGAGCTATGAGGAGAGACTGAGGGATTTGGACCTTTTTAGTTTGCAGAAAAGAAGAGTGAGGGATGATTTGATAGCAGCCTTCAACTTCCTGAAGCAGGAGCTCTAAAGATGAAGGAGAAAGGCTGTTCTCAGTAGTGACAGATGGCAGAACAAGGAGCAATGGTCTGAAGTTACAGAGGGGGAGATGTAGGTTTGATATTAGGAAAAATTATTTCACCAGGAGAGTGGTGAAGCACTGGCATGCTTTACCTAGAGAGGTGCTGGAATCTCTATTTCTAGGGGTTTTTAAGTCCCAACTTGACAAAGTCCTGGCTGGGATGATTTCGTTGCGGTTGATCCTGTTTCAGACAGGAGGCTGTACTAGATGATCTCATAGGGTCACTTCCAGCCCTAGGATTCTATGAACGTGAACCATGTACCTTTTTGTTTCCGCAGCATCTGCATGGTGGGGTTACAGCACAGCATACTAGTGCAAACAGCTATTTTCACCCCCTGTAGTCCAAAATGTGGGGCCATACAGACAACCTCTACGTACCATTTCAAAAGTGAATGGGACTTAAGTTCCCAAGCCCATTGGGCATTGTCATGGTGAGCAGCAGTGCAATGCCTAAATATCATTGAAAATGAAGGCCAAAGAAACTGAACAACTTGCCCAGAGTAGAAAACTGAACCAAAGTCCCAGGCTAATGTCCTAATCATTGGATCATCCATTATCTTACTCATATAGGCTGCGTTTACATGTGCAGCCTCTGTCGACAGAAGAGCCCCTCTGTCAACAGAACTCGCTCAACGTCTACACGGCTAAAGTGCTCTGTCGAGAGTTTGTTAACAAAACTCAGCTGTGCTGTCAGCAGTGTTATACCTCTTTCTGTTCAGGTATAACATCTCTGTCAACAATGTTTTGTTGACAGCGCACCCGTGTAGACAGTTCCGTCAACAGAGTGGGTGCTCCATGGCAGCTAGCAGCCAGAGCCAGGAAACACCCTCATGTCTTGGCTCTCGCCCTACCAGCCAAGATAGACATCAAGGAATTGTTCTCAGTGGTCCACCAGGGCCTGTATCACCACAGAGTGGTAGCTTTTCTATTAAGGTATGGGCCAGTGCTCTGTTCTGGGGCCTAGATGGGGGTGTGGGTCCTGTTCAGTGCCCTGAAACAGTTGGGGAAGCCAATGAGGTCAAAGCTGAAGATGAAGGTGTCCACGTCGCCAGTTCACAGCAAGCTCTGCAGCAGGATGGCGTTGATGGCTCACACCACCTGTAGGTGTGGGAAACCAGACACACCCGTGAGGGTCTGGCGGGGATGGGGCCCCTAGGATACAGTGAGCCCCACATCCCTCAGCCCCCCTGCCCTCCCTCTGCCTCCTCCCCTCCATCTCCCACTTCCAGTGCGCAAAGCCTGCGGCCAGATGGTTTCCTTACCTGCATCATGATGGTGGACCTCCCAATGCCGAATTAGTGACCCACGGAGCTGTCAGGGGTTGCCAGCTTCCAGATGGCAATTGCGACCCTCTTCTCCACATGGATGGCTGGCTGCATGTTGATGTCATGATGACTTAGATCAGGGACAAGCCAGTTGCACATTTCCAGGAATGTGTCCTTGTGCATCCTGAAATCCTGCATCCCTTTCTGGTCGCCCCATTGCCCCAGGACCAGCTAGTCCCACCAATTGGAGCTGGTCGGATGCTGACAGATCTGTCTGGGCACTCAAGGGGGTGAATGTGGCTGGGACACTACGTTGTCAGGGGCCTGCTCTGCAGGCTGTCACTCGGGGTCATCTCCCCAGATGTGGTCATGGAGACCAATGATGGCCAGTAGCAGGCCCAGAAGGAGCTGGTCCACAGTCCTGGGCATGCCCAGGAGCTGCTCTGCCATGGTCAGGGTTGGGAAGGGTGGAGGTCAGGCATGGGGGGAGCGGTGTTGGGTCAGGGAGGGTATGGAGTCCAGGTGGTTTAGGTGTCAGGAAGGGTGCGGTGTCGGGGGTGGGGGGTGAGGGGTCACGAAAGGTAGACAGCAGTTTGGAAAGAGCAGTGTCTCTCACAAACACCAAGGAGCCCTGCAACAGCTTTGCCTTCCCTCCAAGAGGCAGGCAAGCCTTGGCATGGGCAGGGAGTGTGGGTCAGGAGGGACCCACTCAGAGTGCAGGGAGGCTGCATACCAGGAAGGGCTTTCCCTCCATGCATGCCTGCCTTCCAGGGTTAGAGGGCTGGTTCTGTCGACAGAGCAGCTGGTGCATGTAGATGCTCTCTGTTACAAGCTGCTTTTGTGTGTGCATGAAATCTGTTGATGGAGGTACTGTTGCAGTCTCTCTGTCGACCAAAGCTGCCCATGTAGATGTAGCCATCATGTTATGATCATATCTAGCAGCATAAGCAATACTACAAGAAATAATTCAACCACTGAACATGAGCACATTGTTCATATTTCATATTTTCTACATTCACTTATTTTGCACACTGAAATCCACAATACTGGAACTAATAATTTGTCATCCCCCCAACCCCTGATTTCTTCTTTCACATATTATCTCTCTGCGTGGTACCAGAGCAGTTAGCGGGCCCAGTAAACTTCCACTATCTCTCTCAAAATCTCTTCTATCTTTTAAAAATATTTTAAATACTTCCCAGAATTACAGCTGTGCAGCAGTACTTCTAAGTCTCTGCTACCAGAATCAAGCTGAACAACATAGAGGTGGGCCAATGAAAAAGACTGGATGGAAAAGCATTTCAAAGACACATAACATTCCAAAATAGAGACATTTGGCATAAGTTGTTTTCAACTTAATATGAAGAATACAGTTTAATTTATGTTTGCTGTGATCAGTATTTTGAAACATATTGTAATTCTTGCTCTCTTGGAAATTGTAAAATCTTTCTATTGGACAGTATGCCCTGGATGCTTAGATTGTAGGAGCTGGTTGACAATTTTTAAGCTTTGTGGTTTCAGAACACAAATCTGATGGCACCGAAGAAAAATATTTTCACTAAGAAAATTGATTTTATTCTTTATTAAAATGCTCTGGGGTTACTATTTATACTTGAGCACTTATTTCACATTAGACTGTATAATAAAACATTATGTGCCTCACTTGGACAAGAATAATTGGTTTTTATTATTATATAATCAGCATATAAGGCCTTTCAATCCAACTCTTTTGGCTGAATATTTAAGAAAACATAATTGCAAGTATGCTAAATAATCTAACCCCTAACACAGAACAACCTTTCTTTACACTTGATTTCCACATGCCCCCAAAGACCATGAAACTTCATATTGGTCCCCCTTCAAGTTTCCTTTTCCTTGTAAAAAGCTACAGTAGAACCCCAAGATACATGCAGCTGAGTTGCACATACCTCAGGTTAATGCAACTGCTGCCCCTGACATAACATAACTGCTGCCCATATGCTGACTCCTTGGGGGCAGCAGCCTGACTCTTGCTGCCTCTGACAGGCACAGTTTCCCTATCCTGTCAATGGTGGCAGACGAGAGTCAGGGTGCTCTCCCTGAGAGGAGTGGTTTCCTGATTCCTGGGAGGTAGGTAGCAGCCTGGCTCCTGGCTCACTTCCGCTTGAAGGAGATGGGAGCCAGACCAGGACCAGTTCTGGTCAGTTTCCTGTCTCCTGTGAACAGTGGAGAGCTGTGAGCCAGGCTCCAGCTCTATGTACTCACAGGAGACTGGAAAATGACCGGTGCTCCTGCTCCCCGAGTTATGCAAAAATTCAAATTACATGGGGCTGCCAAGAATGCAATGTCTGCGTAAGTCAGGGGTCTACTATATCTTTAAATCCTAAGAATACGGACTTAATTCTTTAAATACTTAATACCATGCATAGTACTTTTAACTGTGAGTAGAACCAAAGTTTTAATCAGATAGATTTCAGTTCCTCCAACTTCAAGGAGAGCTAGATATAACATCCACACTATATATGTGAAGCAGGAAACAAAAAAGCACCTCCTGCAAAATTGAATAAAGCATCATTTTAGGAATGCCTATTATTTTAAGTCAATATTTTATACACTCAGGTTTGCTTGAAATATATTTCCCACAAACAAAATTGCTAATTATTCTAAGCTATGATTAATCAAGGTCTTGCACAGTTATATAACTGGAAGTACACATGGTTTTCTGTTTCACGTATTATTACAACTATTACCAATCTTTACTTTCAAGGAAGAGAAAAATATTTCTTATGGAAAATTAAAGGATAGTTAAAGAAAAAACAGAAGAGGGAAATAAAGAATTCTACCTACAGAATTTTACTTTATTTGAATGACTGTAAATGCTAATCAAGTAACTACAGCAGTAGAAAATAAACATAATTGAATCTGCTTCTAGATGACACATGTATGTTACAAATTATAAAACTGCCCACATGCTGACATCATTTATACTAACAGACAGTGCATTAAATACTTTAGAATACTATAAACAGGAAAAGAGTTAATTAAAATACATCAAAGGTTTGTTATCATCGGTATTAATCATAATTGTAAACTTTTACTACTTAGACACTTGATACAATTTTAAAATCTCTTAGTAGAATGGAAAGAATGTTTTGAGGATTTAGGTGTAATATGTACCTTATTGAAAGATATCTGTCCTCCTCTCAATGATCCTTTTGGATTGACCATTGTGAATGATCATCATCAATGCTTTTTCATTTCTTTCAGCAGTTTATCTCTTTACTTTTCAGATGCAAATATACACGCAGTGGCACATACTTTTGGCATTTTGACTTCATACCTCCTTTGTTTAAAGAAGCATAACATGTTCTCTAAAATGTTACCCTTTTCACCCATCAGTTGATAAAGCAAACCAGCTAATTGTTACAATATATATGAAAACATAAAGGGTAACAAGAAGACATTCTATAAATATATTAGAAGCAAGAGAAAGACCAAATAAAGGGTAGGTCCACTGTTCAGTGTGGAGGGAAAAACAATATCAGGAAACCTGGAAATGGCAGAGGTGCTTAATGACGTCTTTGTTTCTTCAGCAAGAAGGCTGATGCAGAAATGCCTAACATGGTGAATGATAGTGGGAAGGGGGTAGGTTTAGAGGATAAAATAAAAAAAGGACAAGTTAAAAATTACTTAGAAAAATTAGATGTCTGCAAGTCATCAGGATCTGATGAAATGCATCCTAGAATACTGAAGGAGCTGATACAGGAGGTATCAGAACCTTGAGCTATCACCTTTGAAAAGTCCCGGAAGTTGGGAGAGTTTCCAGAAGACTGGAAAAGGGAAAACATAGTGCCCATCTATAAAAAAAAGGAAAAAAAGAACCACCTAGGAAATTACAGAGCCATCATTTTAACTTCTATGCTGGGAAAAATAATGGAGCACAAGTAATTAATGAATTCATCTGCAAACATCTGGAATAAAATAAAGCGACTGGCAATAGCCAGCATGGATTTGTGAAGAACAAATCATGCCAGACCAATTTGATACCTTTCTTTGACAGGACAACAAGTCTTGTGGATAAGAGAGAAGTCTCACATGATCTTATTATCAATAAATAAGGCAAATACAACTTACATGGGGCTATTATAAGGTGGGTGAATAACTGGCTGGATAACCATTCTCAGAGACGAAGGGTCCTGTGGCACCTTATAGACTAACAGAAAAGTTTGGAGCATGAGCTTTCGTGAGCACAGACTCACTTCATCAGATGCTGGTCTTGGAAATCTGCAGGGCCAGGTATAAATAAGCCAGAGCAAGGGTGGGGATAACAAGGTTAGCTCAGTCAGCAAGGATGAGGCTTACTACCAGCAGTTGATCTGGAGGTGTGAACACCAAGGGAGGGGAAGCTGCTTTTGTATTTAGACAGCCATTCGCACAGTCTTTGTTTAAGCCTGAGCCGAGGGCGTCGAATTTGCAGATGAATTGTAGCTCAGAAATTTCTCTTTGGAGTCTGGTCCTGAAATTTCTTTGCTGTAGGATAGCTACTTTTAAGTCTGCTACTGTGTGGCCTGGGAGATTGAAGTGCTCTCCTATGGGTTTTTGTATATTGCCATTTCTGATATCTGATTTGTGTGTGTTTATTCTTTTACGTAGAGACTGTCCATTTTGTCCGATGTGTATAGCAGAGGGGCATTGCTGGCACATGATGGCATAAATTATATTGGTAGATGTGCAGCTGAATGAACCCACGGTGGTGTGGCTGATCTGGTTAGGTCCTGTGATGGTGTTGCTAGTGTAGACATGTGGGCAGAGCTGGCAATGAGGTTTGTTGCATGGATGGGTCCCTGAGTTAGAATGACTGTGGTGCGGTGATACTTCCTTCTCAGAGAGTAGTTATTAATGGTTCACAGTCATGCTGGAAGGGCATAACAAGTGGGGTTCCACAGGGGTCTGTTTTGGGACTGGCTCTATTCAATATCTTCATCAATGATTTTGATACTGCAATAGAAAGTACAATTATTAAGTTTGCAGACGATACCAAGCTGGGAGGGGTTGCAACTGCTTTGGAGGATAGGGTCAGAATTCATACTGATTGGGACAAATTGGAGAAATGGTCTGATGTAAACAGGATTAAATTTAATAAGGTCAAGTGCAAACTACTCCACTTAGGAAAGAACAATCAGTTTCAGACATATAAAATGGGGACTGAATGTCCAGGAAGGAGTACTGTAGAAAGGGATTTAAGGGTGACAGTGGACTACAAGATACATATGAGTCAACAGTGTGATGCTGTTACAAAAGAAGCAAACGATTGTGGGCTGTATTAACAGGACTGTTGGGAGCAAAATATGGGAAGTCATTGTTCTGCTCTTCTCACTGCTGATTAAGCCTCAATTGGAGTATTGTGTCAAGTTCTGGGCACCATATTTCAAGAAAGACGTGGAAAACTGGAGAAGGTCCAGAGAAGAGCAACAAGAATGTTCTAGACAACAAGAACTATGAGGGAAGACTGAAAGAACTGGTCTTGTTTAGTTTGGAAAAGATAAAACTTAGAGGGGACATGATAGCAGCTTTCGCAAACCTAAAAGAGGGTTAACAAGGAGGAGAGAGAAAAATTGTTCTTGACCTTTGAGGACAGGGCAAGGAGCAACGAGCTTAAACTGCAGCAATGGAGCTTTAGGTTGGACATTAGGAAAAATTTCCTAATTGTCAGGGTGGTTAAACACTTGTTAAATTAACTACGGAGATTGTGGAATCTCCATCTTTGCAGATATTTAAGAGCAGGTTACACAGATGTCTATCAGGGATGATCTAGATGGTGTATGGTCCTGTATGGTCCCTTAGGGGCATGGGACTAGACTCAATGACCTTTCTAGGTTCCTTCCAGTTCTAGTGTTTTATGATTCTACGAAGAAAAAAATGTTCCAAAAGCCTCCATGGCTGAACAAAGGGTGAGACACAAATTATGAATCACTATTATTTATTTTTTGTGTAAGTACAGCACAAGTCCTAGACAAAGACCAAGATGCCACCTTGCTACGTGCTGTACAAACACAGAGCAAATAGACTGACTCTGACCCAATGATTTCTTTCGCTTGAAAAAAAGTGAAGCTTTTCCACATGAGAAGCAGCAAACTTTATCAATTACAGCTCTAACTAACTGTACAATGTCTGGAAAAGATTCAGAAAATCTTGCAAATTGGCCACGCTTGCTACTAAGCAATGGATGGCTCCATTTTAAAAAAGTTTTTAAAAAGTATGGAGATATTCATAAAAGTGAGCGTGAAAATAGCACCTTCTTACTCAATGCACCTATTCCCTCTTTATCTTCTAAGTTAGATATGCTCATTTCAGTGAAGAGAGTGGTTACTCACAATACAGTAAGGCTGGGTCTACACTAGAGAGTTTTGTTGACAGAAGGGGCCTTCTGTCAACATAACTCAGGGAGCACCTATGCACTTAAAGCATTCTGTAGACAGATTCTCAACAGAACACTGCATTTCCCTCAACAGTATTATCCCTCAAAACTTTGAGGCCTAACGACCTGTCAGCAGAGTACTACCAAGAGTTGTACAATCTAGACAGTTTTGTTGACATAGAGGGTGTCCGGTCGCCAGGCAGCCCTCTTTGCAGAGCTGCCATTCCGCTTTCTGGCACCAGAGGGCAGTGCAGTCTGGCAGTTCTCTGTTGACAGAGCAAGGCGTGTGTAGATGCAATCTGTTGACAGAGGTTCTGTTGAGATTTCCCTGTTGACAGTAACTGCTGTCGACAGATTCTTCTAGTGCAGACATAGCCTAAGTGTGGTTCTTTGACACACTGCAATCTGGGTGGATCCTACTGTATGTGTGCATGTGCCTCACTTGGTGAGGCTTGGAATCTTTTGCATCTTTGTGCACCTTAGAGCACATGCACGTGTCCCATGAAGAGCATAATGGACAGAGCAGCCATAACCCTGCCTGAGCTCCCACACAACATGTAGCCCATCTTGCCTGGCAACTCTGAAAGCAGGGATGGAAGGTTGGTTATGGGATCCACATGAACTATGTGATCTTGAAGAACAAGTTATTAGACACCATTCTTTATTCTTTAAGCATGTATCAGCATGGATTGTACTGAAGGTGACTGGCAGTAAAAACCTCTGTCCACATTGTTCTATGGAACTTTCACTAAGCCCTAGATGGAACAGTGAGGCCGATGCGCACAGGCAGAAATCGTGGAAAGATAGGATCACTTGCCTCATAACCTCAGTTGTACGGAACGCAATGTCATCCACAGCCCCAGAAACAACTCAGACATTATAATCAAAGAGGTGGATAAAGGAGGAGCTGTTGTCATCATGAACAGGTCTGACTACCAGAAGGAGGCTGCCAGACAACTCTCCAACACCAAATTCTACAGGCTACATTTTTTGGATCCCACCAAGGAATACACTAGTACTGCACCATCTGCTCAGGACACTCCCTACACAAGCACAGGAACAGACCTACACAAACACACAATTAGAGCCCCATCCAGGGCTATTCTATCTACTACCCAAGATCCACAAACCTGGAAATCCTGGACGACCCATCATCTCGGGCATTGACACTCTCACTGCAGGACTGTGGTTATGTGGACTCTCTCCTGAGACCCTATGCCACCAGCACTCCCAGCTATCTCTGGGACACCACTGATTTCCTGAGAAAACTGCAAAACATTGGTGATCTTCCAGAAAACACCCTCCTAGCCACCATGGATGTAGTGGCTCTCTACACCAACATCCCACACATAGATGCAATAAACGCTGTCTGGAACAGTATCCCCAATGATGCCACTGGTGGCAGAGCTCTGTAAATTTATCCTCACACACAACTATTTCAGATTTGGTGACAATATATACCTCCAAATCAGTGGCACAGCCATGGGCACCCACGTGGCCCCTCACTATGCCACCATTTTTATGGCTGACCTGGAACAGCACTTTCTCAACTCTCGTCCACTTACACCCCGTCTCTACCTATGCTACACTGATGACATATTCATCATCTGGACACATGGGAAGGAGACTCTGGAGGAATTCCACCAGGATTTTAACAACTTCCACCCCACCATCAACCTCAGCCTGGACCAGTCTACACAGGAGATCCACTTCCTGGACACCACGGTGCAAATATGCGATGGCCGCATAAACACCACCTTGTACCGTAAACCCACTGACCGCTACGCCTACCTTCATACCTCCAGCTTCCATCCCAGACACACCACACGATCCATTGTCTACAGCCAAGCACTAAGATACAACCGCATTTGCTCCAACCCCTCTGACAGAGACGAACACCTAGAGGATCTTTACCGAGCACTCTTGAAACTACAATACCCGCCCAAGGAAGTAAGGAAACAGATAAAACAGAGCCAGATGTGTACCCAGAAGACTCCTACTACAGGACAAGCTCAAGAAAGAAACCAACAGAACACCACTGGCCATCACCTACAGTCCTCAGCTAAAACCCCTCCAGCGCATCATCAGTGATTTACCACCCATCCTGCACAATGATCCCCAACTTTCACAGGCCTTGGGAGGCAGGCCAGTCCTTGCCCACAGACAACCTGCCAACCTGAAGCAAATTCTCACCAGCAACTATACACCACACCACAGCAACTCTGACTCAGGAACCTACCCATGCAACAAACCTTGGTGCCAGCTCTGCCCACATATCTACACCAGCAACACCATTACAGGACCTAACCAGGTCAGTCACACCATCACAGGTTCATTCAGCTGCACATCTACCAACGTAATACATGCCATCATGTGCCAGCAGTACCCCTCTGCTACATACATTGGACAAACTGGACAGTCCCTAAGGAAAAGAATAAATGCACACAAGTTGGATATCAGAAATGGCAATGTACAAAAGCCTGTAGGAGAGCACTTCAATCTCCCAGGACATACAGTAACAGATTTAAAAGTAGCTATCCTACAGCAAAAAAATTTTAAAACCAGACTCCAAAGAGAAACTGCTGAGCTGCATTTCCATCCGCAAATTTGACACCCTCAGCTCAGGCTTAAACAAAGACTGTGAATGGCTGGCTAAATACAAAAGCAGTTTCTCCTCTCTTGGTGTTCACACCTCCAGATCAACTGCTGGTATTAGGCTTCACCCTCCCCGACTGAGTTAACCTTGTTATCTCCAGCCTTGCTCTAGCCTGCCTATTCATACCTGCCTCTGCAAATTTCCACTACCTGCATCTGATGAAGTGGGTCTTTGCCCACGACAGCTTATGCTCATACATTTCTGTTAGTCTATAAGGTGCCTCAGGACCCCTTGTTGCTTGTGCAGATCCAGACTTACACGGCTACCCCTCTGACACTTGACACTTATTTTTTTGTAAGAGGCTCTTGTGAAAAAGTCCCTCCAGAGGGAAGGGAGCGGTCAGAGGCCAGGAGAGCAATTGTATGGGATATCCATTGACAACAATATCTAGTATTTGTCATCTGTAATTTTTGATCACATCCAATGGAAAGAGTGCAGCTATTTCAAGGCATTGATTATGTGTTCGTGATTCCAGTGTAGCTCCTAACTTTTTGGGGAGGGAGATTGGTTGCACAATGGATGAAAAGGACAGAGACCTAAAGAATAGGATCACACAGTGGAAGGTTATTTGGCAGGTGGATGAGAACATAATAGTGTTGTCTACATAAGTGGTTTCTCATTTTGACAGTGTGCTCATCCATAAAGCTGCTACTGCCCTACCCCCACTCCACCACTTCCCCAAGCCCTTACCCTGGCTATTCCCACCCTTGTCCACCTCTGTCCCACCTAATCTCCACCTCCTCCCTCAAGCACACCCTATCCTCTTGCCTCTGCTTTCCTCCTGGAGTTTGAATGCCATGAATCAGCTGTTTATTGCATTTCTGAAACCCTGGAAGAAAGTGGATGGTGGAGGCTAAGGTTCGTAAGTGTGGGGCTGTGGGCATGCAAGGGGTGTGGAGGAAGGAGCAGTGGGTGGTAACTTGGTGCCAGTGGGTGCTCCACACCGCCTGATTCTTTTCCCCCATGGATGCTCCAAGCCCCAGAGCACCCATTGAGTTGGCACCTATGGTTGTCTGCCTTTGAGGTTTACTATAGTGCCAGAGTATAAATTCCAAAGAACCTCAGCATCACTCCAGAATCTTCCAGTGAACAGAGTGCCTTGTCTCTTCTGGCACTAAATAGGCCCATATCATCAAATCAATAGAAGTCACCTGGACATCTCTGGGAATCTCATGCATCAGCAACCAGGAAGCCCAAAGCACTCTGCTAGCCCTGCCCAGAGATTGGGAGCGCATGTTTGGTGCATTCATTGAATATTTTAGTGCTGTTGTGGCTACTATTTGCCTTTCTATTTATGAGGGTCTCCCTGCATTACTACAAGAATTTAGAAATGAAGGAGGCCACCCTTTCCAACATCAGGAAGCTATGTGCACAAATAAAACTTGATTATTCAGAATCTGAGGGCAGCCAGAGAGGTGTGTCTGGTTGACTGACACTTGTTGAGGATGGTGTCTGCAGCTCTCTGGGGTTGGGAAAGACCATAATAAACCTCTCTATGAGCTTACACCTTGTGTAATTCAAATGCTTGGCACAGGGCAAGAAAAAGCAGGAAATAGAGCATTTATTGGGGATGTGCCCTTCCTGGAAACAGAAGAGGCAGCTGCTATGCCCATCTATTTCTAGCATCAGTCACAGGAAGATAAGGTTTTTGAGTTAGAGGATTTAGAGCCCAACATTTCCTGTGGTTGGTTGAAAACATTTTACCCCTTCCTCCACTGGTGCCAGTGCTTTCCCTACAACTCTGCATGGAGTATCTATGAAGAGAGTCAGCACTGGATAGATTGCAAAGACAAGAACAATAGCATTCACACAGGGGTATCATTCACTTAATTAATCAGATTCAAATTTATGTGGATTAATTTTCCTAAATGACCCCATGTAGACAAACAAACACACTTTCAAAGCCTTCACTAGGGTTTTTACAAAGTTTAACTAACTACTCTAGAGGTTGCAAAGATCTTTAAAATTATTAGCTGCAGGGTTGTTTGTAAGTGCTCTAAGTATTGTTAAAATATGCTTGTAGAAGATATAGGTGCATGAAGGCTAACTGAGGTTAACATCCTCCAAACTTAAGACCGTCTTCCTCAAAGACCAGATAACTTCCTATAATCTCTCTTTCCCTGCTTCTCACAGAAAGCTCCTCTAAAGACCCATCTTCTCGTTCCTGTCATCAGCTCAAACTATGCATTCTCATTTTGTTCTGAGATATACTGTATTTTTTCTGACTAGATTTTCATCTGAAATCGTGGATCCCAATGTACCTCTTGTTTTGAGGATTTGAGGAGACATTTATAATGTTCATCTGTTCTCTTCTGACTATTAAGTCCTGCTCCAAAGACCATGCATGTTAATCTTCTCCTTGCTAATAGAATATTATAGCTCCAAACTAAGACTTGGGCTACACTAGGAGATTAGGTCAAATGGCTGGAAGCAAACCTAGTCAAGCATGTTCTTTAAGATCTCTGTTGTACCTGCTGCACAGAGGATGTTTAAAAGCCAAAATTAGTCCTTGCAGGGTATACATCCCTATTGTCTTTCACAGAGGTTCATTCATGACATTCCTTTGTGTGTTCTCAAATTTATCTACAGTACATATATTTCCTTAATGTCTAGTCTTCACTTACATTTTGTTGGAGAGTACTCAGGAGCAGGCTGAGGAATCTGATGAACTTGGTCTTTGCTCACGAAAGCTTATGCTCCAAAATAGCTGTTAATCTATAGGATGTCACAGGACTTCTTACTGTTTTTGAAGATACAGACTAACTCGGCTACCTCTCTGAAGCAGCATTCTCTATAACCACCACTTGCTCCCCTCATCCTAGCTGTTGGCACAGATGATAGAAACATAAAATCCTGGGGCTGGCAGGGACCTCTGAGTCATAGTGGAAGTGACAGCAGACTATGTTCCTCCTACACAGGCCCAGTTCATTGCGTAGTTTGTCAATCCACTGGCTACCCGCCTTTGCTCTTTCTTCAACCAGTACAGATTCTCCTAAGCAACATTTTACACTTGTCCCTTTCGTAAAGCAGAACTCTAGTAGATTTGCCCCTGAGAATATATTTGTATGACGTTAGAATGACTTAAAACCCATCATTTATACAGTAAACTCTTTCATATGTGGTATTCTATCAACCAGAACTCTCAAATAACCAGCATTTTATCCATAAGTAAATTTTAGTTACGTTTTTCATAAGTACAGTACAGTGAAAGTAAATACAAATGCAGCACATACAGTATAAGTTTACAGTATACAATATTACTGTTGTTGGTAAATAAAGTACTTTGCATATGTTTTTGCTTTTTTCTTAATATTGAATCTTGCTTTAGGTTTAGAGTTATGCACTGTTAGGTATACCTCTCTATTATCCAGAATATTTGAATATACAACAACCTCCTGGTCCTGGGGCTGCCATTATGAAAGAGTTTACTGTATAAACAATGAGTTATCTTACCAGTCATATGCTAGTTTTAATAAAGTCAGCATTACAGAAAAACAATTCAACAAAGTAGTTTATAAAAAATTTTATGTAAAACACGAATAAGCACTGTCTTATACACGTACCTGTCATTCGAACAGACATCACTTTGTAACTGTGTAAAGAACTCTTCAAATTTGGAAAATGAAACATTTCTCAAATACAACCATTTTCGTATAATTACTTCCATATTACAAATGAATGGAACTATTTAGATAGGTTTATGAGCTGATCTTACTTCTGAGTGACAGACAAATGCACAGGAGGAGGACTGTGTGTTTTGTCAACCACTTTTCACTGTGCTGGCCTATAAACTGCTTGATAAAGGAAATAAAAACCTTAATGTGGTAATCATACTCCATCTTATGCATAATGGAAAAAAAATTGCCATTTTAGGAATGGGAAATGGAACATCTCAAGGTTAGGGAAAGCAATACTAGTTAGTTAATTATTAATAAAATCACTTCTCAACAAATGGCACATTTTGACCAATATTGCTTTCTAAAATAATATTACTGATATTTGGACACTCAGCCATGGAACTTTTGAGTGGTCTAGTAAATCTGTAAAGACTGTTAACTCAGACCCTGAAAAGCACATAATTGTAAGAAGATATATAAATATTAATAAATCCCATGGTGACCATAAATAACATATTCGGAACTAGGTTGTCACCTTTGAGCCAATTTGTAACATTCAATATTATCATGCGTCTGAGATGTGCTGACTTTTTAGTATGAAAAATATGATGCACCATATGCTCTTTCACAGTTCATATTCAAATACTCAACATGCACACCTTTGGCTTCTTAATTTTATAACAAATTGAGGGAAGAAGCCATACAATTTTTAGTGTAGCAATTTATATAACACTGCAAAATGGTATCATGCCATAACTTATGGGGCTATGTAGCCTTTGTTTTCTTTTGCTAAAATGATCTTTCTGAATTTCTTCTCATTACACTAGAATGTGCAATATATGCCATAAAATCTAATATTGAAAACAACAAGCTGTATGATTAGGGGCTGGAGCACATGACCTATGAGGAGAGGCTGAGGGATTTGAGCTTATTTAGTTTGCAGAAGGGAAGAGTGAAGGGTGATTTGATAGCAGCCTTCAACTTCCTGAAGAGGGGTTCTAAAGAGGATGGAGAGAAGTTGTTGTCAGTAGTGACTGATGACAGAACAAAGAGCAATGGTCTTAAGTTACAGTTGGGGAGGTCTAGGTTGGATATTAGGAAAAACTCAGTGCTATAAATAGTTAATTTTGCACCCGAGGCAAGAATATACAATTGTGCCCCCTCATGTTCATAGCAGTTATTTCACAGAAGGGAAAATACAGTTTTAATAATAACATAGCAACACATTTTTTATTATATTTTATTACTATTTTATTAGTATAGTTAATCTAATTTGTGGTGGCGAAAGACCCTCTTCCCCAAACAGCTTTCCCCCCTCCCCCTGCCGGCTAAAACCCCACACACTCAGAGGCTGGGGTGGGGTGTTACACACTCAGAGGCTGGAGGGGGTGGAGGTCACACACGGAGGATGGGGGTGTTGGGGGGTTTACACTCAGAGGCTGAAGGGGCTCTGGGGTCACACACGGAGGATTGGGTGGAGGTGTCACACAAGGGCTGTGAGGTGGTGTAACAGGTGTCACACGGAGGAAGGGGGTCCTGGGGGGTCACACACAGGCTAAGGGGGGTCACACTCAGAGGCTGTGGTGGAGTAACATAGGCATGAAGGTGTCGCACACAGAGTCTGGAAGTCACACACAGAGGATAGGATGAAGTAACATGGGGTGAGGGGGTCACACACGGACGACGGGGTGAAGTAATGGGTGGAGGGGTCAGATGAGGGCTCTAGGGTGGGGTAACGGGTGAGGGGGTCAGACTAGAGGCTGTGAGGTCACACACAGAGGCTGTGGGGTTGGGTAACATAGGAGTGGGGGTGCCACATATGGGGGGTGCCATGACCACCAAGGCAGGTTGCACTGCAGGAAGCACGAGGAGGGGCTGCCCCTGAGCTCAGCTGCTCTTCTCCTGATGGCGCCTCCACTCCGGCCACTCCCCCATTGCTAACCCTGTCCCCTGCCTCCCAGGGCAGATGCACAGCTGGCCGGCATGGCAGCCAAGGTGAATGGGAAGGAGACCAGGAATGGACTTTGTGCCCCCTGGAGACTCCTGTGGACTCTGCACTCCAGCACTGTGTCCCAAACCTGTCCTCTAGCTTAAACCCCACACTCCCACAAGCTGCTCCCCTCCACCCTCTGCTACACCCTACCTCCAGTGCATTGCTACAGCCGCCACCACTGTCATTTCCTCCTCCTCTGTGTGACTCCCCCCGCCCCCACCTAGAGCACATGCAGTCCCTATCTCACTGTGCTGCCTGAAATGGAACACAATTTAATTGGTTTAATGGCCAGCTGTTAAACCAATTAAACTGAGTTCCATTTCAGGCAGTGCGGCAAGGCAAGGCAGGGCAGGGAGGGAGCAGAGGAGGAGTCAGCCACAGGCAGCAGTGTAATGAGCTGCAAATGGCTCTAAAACAGCCACATGCAGTTCAGATGGAGCTGCCCAGGCAGCTTACTGTTCCCCTTGAGCTGTGGTGCCTGAGGCAAGTGCCTCAGTCACTTCACCCTCTTTACAGCTCTGGAAAAACTATTTCACTACAGGATGGTGTAGCACTAGAATGGTGTAGCACCTAGAGGTTTTTAAGTCCCATCTTGACAAAATCCTGGATGGGATGATTTAGTCAGGGTTGGTCCTCCTTTGGGGAGAGGGTTGGATTGGATGACCTCCTGAGGTCTCTTCCAGACTTAGGATTCTACGATTCTAGAATATGAATGAAAATTTACAAATTTCTTTGTTCCTTTTTTTTAAGAACTGAAACTAATGAAGAACTGGAGGGGTAGCCGTGTTAGTCTGGATCTGTAACAGCAACGAAGGGTCCTGTGGCACCTTATAGACTAACAGAAAAGTTTTGAGCATGAGCTTTCATGAGCACAGACTCACTTCATCAGATGCACATCTGATGAAGTGAGTCTGTGCTCATGAAAGCTCATGCTCAAAACTTTTCTTTTAGTCTATAAGGTGCCACAGGACCCTTCGTTGCTAATGAAGAACTGATATTCAAAGATCTTTCTTATAAGTACTGCCATGTAATTCTTAAAACTTTAATGATATAATGGAAAAAAAAAAGTTAGGAAACAAAAATTACCCACAGTAAACATTATCATGCTCAAAAAATGTAAAATATTTATAACATATTCAGATACTAGTCTGAGGTCTTTCAGACTTTTAGATCAGACCTACAATTTCTGACAAGTAGATGTCAGTCTAGGCAGACCAAATAGTTTAAATTTAGGCCAAAATGATCTAAATATTTTATTTTGGCTGGAACAGGCTGTTCAGACGTTGGCCGTGGAATACTTCAAAAAAAAATAATTTAGGATTATCTCAACAGCAAGCTATAAATAGCTGAAGAGAGCATCTCTGACACTAAAATCTTACCACTGACAAGCATGACTACCAGCCACTCAATCACTTTTATTTGTTAGCTGACACTAAATTAAAGCTGCCATCTTCACAATGGAGTCAGAATTTTCTCTCTAGACAATAACTAAATCTTTGCTATATAACACACATCATTAATTAGAAAGAAGAAACTGTTATTGGTAAAACTGTTTTTGGCACATGAAACTAGTGACCCATTTCTCATGATCTAGAGTGAAAGGGACTCTGATATTGTACCAATCAACTGGCACAAGTCACTGGACAATGAATTGTTTATGTTTTTGTCCATATCATCCATATTGGCAGCACCTCTCAGAATCATTGGATTTCACCACGTAAAAGGTCGGTAAAGAACAACTCAAGCTAAGGATTTCAATAGAAATAGTGTAAAATACTCAGATCCTGGATGTCAAATCAGTTTTAAAAGGCAACTTCTTTAAGGGTGGCACAGTGAGCTTAGAAAACACAAAAGTGAACGACATATTAGAATGTGAATGGAAAGGAGATTTAATGCTATGAACTGCTTTCCAAATATTGAGGAGATGTACTTGGCCAGACTATGTGGATCTTAGCTTGTTATCTTTTTAATTCTAATGGTCTCAGAACCGCATGGACAAGTAAGATTTGTTATACGTTCTACGGTGCATTGCCCCTGACCAAACTCTGTTTTGTTTCCCTGCCATCATCATCAGTGCTGCTTTAAAATAACCAAGGAAAGACGGAAAAGGAGGCAAAGGACACATTAAGTACCTGTAAGGTGCAGTTCATCATCCGCACTATATAGTCAAACTGCTGGTGGTCCACTATAGCCCGATTTTGCTGAACATGAAGGCTTAGCTCCTGTGTCAGGCACTGTCGGGCAGCCTTTCCTTTCAGCGCCCTCAATGCAGCGGGCAGGGTCTGCAAACAAGAAATTCTGACCTCATTAAAATGATCTGAAAGGCCACTGAAATACTAGCTGTCCTTAATACTTTGTCAAGTCACTGCAAATAAGAATAATAAAATTAGAAATCCAAATGAATTCAGAGCTAGAACATCAAATTCTCACAACTGACTTCAAGCTAACCCTGGCACTGACTTTCAAGTTCTGATGACTCTTTTTAAATAAACCATTAAGTGCAGAAATTTTCTGCTAAATTCCAACGTGGGAAAAGTTAATGCATATAAGTAACAAAATGAATATTAAATCAGTCAGAAGATTATGGTGCAAGGGAGACAGAACATATGTCCAGCCAGGTCCTGAGACATATAGTAAGTTATATAGTCTTTCAACATGGCTTTGAAATGGGCATATTATTCATAATAATTTTCTATGCAGATCATCCCAAACAAGTGACAATAAAATCTTTGTACCATGCCATAATGTATTCTGAGTAACATACATATTTTATGGAAAAACTATTTAAAAAAAACTTGAAAGAATTATTACAAACTTTATTGGAATCCTTTCATACCCCTTCATTAGTAAAACCAAGTGACTTATTTCGGTGAACACATGTGGACGTCTCCAAAGAGAGCAAATTTACATCTTAAATTCAGAAATCTCTACAAATTTCCTCAAATAACTTTTACAGACATTATATCTAGAATTCACTTCCAATATAGGTCATTTTACAGTCCTGGTTAGTTCTGACACAATTAAACCACATTCTTATTTCAGGACTGAATACTGTATGGCAAGAACCACAGTTCAGTGAAATCTGAAAAGCACCTTCCACAAAATATAATGAGTGAGGGGTAAATAACATTTCTGAATCAGCTTTCCCCCTCTTCCTTTAAATGGAGCCATGTGAAGTTCCTCAGAAGCTTGGACTGTTAGAAATAATCTCAAAAAGAGTAGTTCATTGAGAAAATGTAAGTGAGACAAAGACACATAAGAATCAATTTTATTACATGGGTATCACCACTACAAATGTTAAAGAAAACAAAAGTAAAGAAAGAAATATATATATATATATATATATATATATATATATATATATATGTATGTATGTATGTATGTATGTATGTGTGTGTGTATGAGTGACGCACACACACACACGTGCATGCAAAACAGAAAAAAATAGCAATATTAAAACTCTGTATTATGGAAGACGGATAGCTTAGTGGTTTGAACATTAGCCTGCTAAACCCAGGGTGGTGAGTTCAATTCTTGAGGGGCCATTAGGGATCTGGGGCAAAGAGGGGGGAAAAAAAAAGATGGTGGTTGGCCCTGCCAAGAGGGCAGGGGACTGGACTCGCTGACTTTGCCAGGTCCCTACCAGCTCTATGAGATGAGTATCTTCAAATTTTATTTCCCTTCTGGCTCAAGTTAATAAACAACTTGGCTTTCTGTCCTTAGCTTTTTGCTATAAATAAATAAATATGTGATTGAATTAATATTTGTAATTATCTACAGGAGAGAATCCACAAAAGCTTGCCATATCTGAAAGGCAAAGTAATACAAGTATCAAGGATAACCATGGTAAGTTACTAGCGGGTTTCACAAAAAATGAGCCAGTCAATAGTTAAATTTAAACAAATTCTAAATTCCGTCATGACTTTTAAAACAGACAAGAACTGACTTAGTTGAAATTTCAACAAAGCATCTGTTGGCAAATGATAATATTAAATGACTATGCCTACATTTTGTTTACATTCCTTACAACGAGAACAGTTAGGCTGAACTGCTCATTCATAATTTTTGTAAAAATTAAATGGAAAATAGTATGTGATGAATAACCTCTGAATAGTTAGCCCTCCCCACCCCTAAAACAAAGCAAAACAAAAACAAACCAAAACCTCAAGCATACTGAATATTAAACACAGGTCTTCAAAGGGAGAAATTGCAAACTACTACATGGTACTGTATTTAGACCATTTGGTGGTTATAACGCTCTCTCATCTAAAATTACTGAAAAGATAATGAACATTAAAACACATGAGAAAAATTGTGACAAGGTGTGAGAGATTAGTCACTTACCATGTGCTAGTTTAACTTGGAGGCAGTAAATACTTATTTAAGAGAGTTAACTTTTAAAAATTATTACCTTTTCAGTCTCCAAAATTTTATTTTCAAAGATGAATGAGATGCAGTTTCTAACAACTTCCAGTCTTTGTGCACTATTGAAAACTGTATTGGCTTTTTCCATTATGGCAACTAAAAAAAGAAAGAGGTACATACGGATGTGAAACAGCTTCTCTGTAAAAGCCACAGATAAATAATTGGAAAGTACTTTTAAAAAAACACTATCATGGCTTCAAGTATAAATTTTATTTCACTAAGCTGTTTGTCATTATTAAGCTCACATGAGGAAAAAAATTTACAAATTATTAAGTAGCCTTTAAAAACAAGCTATTGCTCAGTCTTGCTTTTCTTTAGTTATCCTTATGCAGGGCAACCTGCAGCAGGCTTTATGGTGGTTGTGCCCTGAATTGTAAGTAGAGAATTTATTTGCTTGTTTTGTCTGTTGATTTGATATAGGGAACCAGACTCCAACCTCTAAAACTAAATTAATGATATTACTACACTAATTGAGTCTGGATTTCAAGATCGCTATTTTAATATGTCATAAAAATGAATTCCATGACTGTAATATATTTTCCTTTTACTGTGCAGGGATAGAAATTAATAAGTTACATGAGCACAACAGTTCGTTTTCAACATGCACTTCTCTTTTTAAATAGTCTGCCTTCCTGGGTCCTCATCTTCATCTCTCTTCTTTGATTTGTCCACATACACAGATTCATAATGGAGGTGTTACCAGGCCAGTTAGTAATGAATTTGTGAAAACGAGAAGTCTTGTGGCACCTTATGTACTAACAGATATTTTGTAGCATAAGCTTTCATGAGCAAAGACCTGCTTCTATAAGGTGCCACAGGATTTCTCGCTGTTTTTGTGGATACTGAATAACATGGCCACCCCTCTGATACAATGAATTTGTGAAGAACCTTTCACAAATGCTAACCTTGGTGCCTTTGTTTTATTATTATTTTTAAACGCTTAGCAAACTCATTAATACAGAAACACTTCAAAGTTCTGGCAACTTCTTTTTATGCATGATTTGCATCTTTGTTTTGCTGCGCTGCAAAAGCATACGACCATGTGTTTTATCTCTCCTAACCTATAAATTAAACAAACTGCAGAACCTAATTAAAAAGTCCTTATTTTTTAGCCTGCTGTAGATTAAGAAACTGCATAATGCCATATTTGCCTGGTTTTAAAATAGCAAATCATAAAGCATTTATTAAATAAACTGATAGTTCACTACTATCTCCGTCATGCTGTACACTGAAACAAGCATAAAGCAGACACTCAAGTCTTGCATGAAATCTGATGTTGATGCATTTCATTCTTCTATTAAAACTAAGGCATATTTACTATTTCACAAGAGAATTCTCAAAAACATGCAAAAGAGAAGTTACTCACCGTAGTAACGGTGGTTCTTCGAGATGTGTCCCCATGGGTGCTCCACAATAGGTGTCGGGCTCGCCCGGCGCTGCAGATCGGAAATCTTCCAGCAGTTTCTCCTGGATCGCGCATGCGCCGGTGCACGCCGCCCCCCTGCGCGCCCCCAGCCGCGTGCGCGATCCGGTCCCCGCCACTTCCTCGACCAACCGCCTCGGATGCTCCTGAAAAACACTAGACAGAGATCCGAAGCGGGGAGGATGGGCGGGTAGTGGAGCACCCACGGGGACACATCTCGAAGAACCACCATTACTACGGTGAGTAACTTCTCTTTCTTCGTCGACTGTCCCCATGGGTGCTCCACAACAGGTGACTACCCAGCAGTAACCTAAGTTACGAGGTGGGTAATCGGTTTATGTGCAGCTTGCCCCTGAGAGGACTGCTGTCGACAGATGGGTATCCTCTTCGAATACCTGAGGCAGGGCATAATGCTCGGCAAAGGTGTCGTAGGATGACCAGGTCGCCGCTCTATAGATGTCTTTTAACGCGATGCTCTTGAAGAAGGCTGTTGATGCCGCCACCGCCCTGGTGGAGTGAGCCCTGGGCGGGGCCAGCAAAGGAGCATTTTGAAGCTCACAACACATTTTTATACAGGACACAATGTGCTTAGAGATTCTCTGTGAAGAGAGACCTTCTCCTTTTGACCTGGAAGAGAGAGAGACTAGGAGCCTGTCCGTTTTCTGGAAGGACTTAGTTCTGTCTATGTAGAAGGCCAACGCCCTCCTCACATCCAGGAGATGCAGGCGTGCCTCCTTGCCGGAGCTGTGAGGCTTCGGGTAAAACGAGGGTAAAACTATTGGCTCGTTAAGATTGGACTCCGAAGAGACTTTTGGAACAAAGGCTGGGTGCAGCCTTAAGGTTACTGCCTCCTTTGAGAATACTGTGCAGTGCGGCGTTGCCATCACTGCCGCGAGCTCACTCACCCTGAGGGCTGACGTAGTTGCAAGGAGGAAGATTTTTTTTTTTTTTTTTTCAATCATAAGGAGACGTATGGGAACTGTGGCTAATGGTTCAAAAGGTGGGCCCGATAGCGTGCCGAGCACCAAGTCCAAATTCCACGATGGTGGAAGCGGTTTCCGATGGGGGTACAGGTTTACCAGCCCCTTCAAGAACCTGGTAACGATAGGATGGGCGAATACTGTGGGCCCTTCCTCTGTATGCCGAAAGGCTGATATAGCAGCGAGGTGTACCTTTAGCGAGGATAGAGAAAGCCCGCCTCTCTTGAGGTCCAGTAAGTATTCTAGTATTATAGGTATAGGAACGTCAAGGGGAGACAACTGCTTGGCGGAACACCAGGCTGTGAATCGAGTCCATTTCTGCTTGTAAGTCCTCCTGGTGGAGGTCCTTCGGCTACGTTCCAGGACTTGTTGTACTCCCTCCGTACACGTGCTCTTTAAAGAGCTGAGCCATGGATTAGCCATGCTTGTAGGTGCAGACCCTGAGGGTGCGGGTGCACTAAGGACCCCTGAGCCTGCGTGAGTAAGTCCGGCGCCACCGGTAGAGGGAGCAGTGGGCGGTCCGACATGCGCAAAAGCAAGGGAAGCCATTGCTGCTGATCCCAAGTGGAACTATGAGTATCATGCGAGCTCTCTCCCTTCTGGCTTTGTGCAAGACCTTGTGACAAACAGATTGATCTGGGGAAACCCCCATGTACGAAAATGTGCCGTAGCAGATTGGAGCGGATCTGCCATTCGTGCGTGATTGCGAAGCGCCTGCTTAGCTGATCTGCTTTCACCGTGTGAGCGCCCGGCAAGTACGAGGCTTTCAATGTTATGTTGTTGGCAATGCACCAATTCTACAATTGGACTGCTTCCGCACATAGGGCACGAGATCATGCTCCTCGTCGACTGATGTAAAACATAGTGGAGGTATTATCGGTATTGAATCCCGACTACTTTGCCATGTGCGTAATCTCGAAAATGTTTGCAGGCGTTGAACACTGCTCTGAGCTCCAGCATGGTTATGTGCAGTGTCTGTTCCGCAGGGGACCATAGCCCTTGCGTTACCTTGTCGCCGATGTGCGCTCACCATCCTATGTGGGAGGCATCAGTAGTAAGAAAAAATAGAAATTTGTGGTTGGTGAAAAAAGGCACCCCCACTAGCAGATTCTCGGGGTTTTCCCACCACGCCAGGGATCTGCGCACCTCTGTTGTGGGCGACACCACCCTGTGGACAGTGTGGGATGCCGGTTTGTAAACGCTCGCCAGCCAACGCTGCAGGCTTCACATGTGCAACCTGGCATTCTGTACCACAAACGTCGCTGCCGCCATGTGGCCCAGCAGCTGTAAGCACGTTAAGACCGGCACCATGGGGCTGTATGTGATGACTTGCACCAGCGAACTGATGGCGCAGAAGCGGGTGTCGGGTAGGTACACCCTTGCTGTGATAGAGTTTATGGGTGCCCCTATGAACTCTATATGTTGTGTGGGTTCAGACTTTGACTTTGCAAGGTTGATGACTAGGCCCAGCGAAGAAAAACGTGTCAGCTGTGATGCGTATCATGCGTGAGACCTCTGCCTTCGAGGCCCCTTTTAGCAGGCAGTCGCCCAGATATGGGAAAAACAAACACCCCTTGTCTGCGCAGGTAGGCCGACACCACTGCCAGGGTTTTGGTAAAGACTCTGGGGGCCGAAGAGAGGCTGAACGGAAGAACCCTGTGCTGGAAGCACTCCTGGCCGACCGTGAAGCGGAGGAAGCGTCTGTGTGCCGGGTGGATTGTTATATGAAAGTAAGCATCTTGTAAGTCGAGTGCTGTAACCCAGTCTCCATCGTCCAGTGCCGTGAGTAGCAAGGCAACTGTGATCATCCGAAAACGTTGCTTGCGCAAGTAACAGTTCAGGCCCTGAAGATCTAAGATGGGCCTCCAGTCTCCTGTTTTCTTCTCTGGTAGGAAGTAGCGTGAATAAAAACCTTCCCCTGGAATTATTCCGGCACTCTTTCCACCTCCCCTATGAACATAAGGTGATTCACCTTCTGCTTGAGCCTCGCCTCGTGGCAGCATCCCTGAGGTGAGGCCTAGTGGGAGGCTTCGTCGGTGGAAGCGACTGGAAGGGGATCGCGTAACCCGTGGCTATGATCTCCAGCACCCATTTGTCTGTGGTGATCTTTTGCCATTGGGAGTGGAACGGTCTGAGGCGATGATGGAACATGAGATGAGAGTGGCACTGAACGAGGGTATTGATAGTGCAGCCCCCGACATACCCGTCAAACTTGTTGCCTTTGAGCCTGACCCGAGGGCATACGGCTTTGTTGAGAACGTCGCCTAGGAGTTCTGTAGTGTTGCTGCTGTTGAGAGCGCCCTTGGCCGTAACCCCGTTGATATTGAGCACACTGTGGTTGTAAGTGTAGCGTCTTTGCTGAGGATAAAATTTTCCCTCCTGTGTGGGGGAGTATAAATGCCCAAGGTTCTAAGTGTAGCACTCGAGTCCTTACTGGAGTGAGGGACTGAGTCGGTTGAGTCTGCAAACACCTTTTATGTATCAAAGGGAAGGTCCACGATCTTCGCCTGTAGGTCCCTCGGGATACCCGACGTCTGGGGCCAGGATTCTCTATGCATGACCACTGCTGTAGCTGTTGAACATGCCGCCGTGTCCGCCACTTCCAGGGTAATCTGGACTCCCGTCCGCGATGCTGCATAGCCCTCTTGAATAATCGCCTTTAACACCGGCTTTTTGTCTTCCGGAAGTGAGTCCATGAGGGGAGTAAGCCTGGAGTAATTATCAAACTTATGGTTTGCTAGGTGTGCCCATAATTTGCCACTCTCAATAGCAGGGTAGAAGAGGAGTATACCTTCCTGCCAAACAGCTCTAGCTTCTTAGCATCTTTGTCCAATCCTCCCGATTTGTACTGAGAAGCCTTTGACCTCTGCTGGGACGACTCAACCACCAAAGAATTTGGTTGTGGGTGACTGAAGAGGAACTCCATGCCCTTTGCCGGGATGAAGTACTTCTTATCCGCTCTCTTGTTCATAGGCGGAACAGAGGCCGGAGTCTGCCATATAGTAATGGCTGACTCCAGAATGGCTTCGTCCAGCGGAATAGCAATTTTGGACGAAGCCAGGGGTCTCAAATTTTCCAGGAGTTTGTGATGTTTCTCCTGCACCTCTGCCATTTGAATGTCTTGCGTGAAAGCCACCCTTTTAAACAGCTCCTGAAACTGTTTAAGGTCATCCGGGGGAGAGACATCCCCGGGGGCCATGGCCTCATCTGGGGAGGATGAGGAGGAACCACTAGAGTAAACCTCCCTCAAACCCTCGGGCTCCTGTGGTCGATGATACACTTGCTCGCTGGAGGATTGTGAAGGAAAGTCTCAGGGTTCTAAAATTAACTCCCCTTGAGACAACTGTGTTTCCGTCCCCGATCGGGAGTGCCCACGGGGGTATTGAGCGGCCGGGGGGCACTTGACCCTGGGTGTAGGCTGGTGCTGTCTGTGTCCAGCATGATAAGGACGACCATGGCAGCATGGGCAAGGGTCCGGGGATGGAGACCTAGACCACTCACGGGGTGTGTATCCCCAATGTCTGGGAGAGCGAGACCTCCGCGACGACACAGATAGAGGTGAAACTGGCTTGTGATAGTACTCCAGGGGATCCGTTCCCAGAAATGGTGAAGGTGGCCCAAGCCATGGTGACATTGGTTGGAGGAACGGAGAAGGAGGTTCCGGATGGGCCAGTGGAGACACAGGCCTTCGGTGCGGCGTGTGTATCACAGGGGGAGGGCTTGGTGCTAACAGCAGCACAGCCCTGTCCGGAGATGGACTGCGGTGCCAGGCTTTTGATTTTGCCTTGCCCCTCCCCTGCAGGGCCGGCACCGCCCCCTTCCATGCCGGGGATCTCGGCCCCACTGTCAGCGCTGCGATCGGCACCGTCAGCTGTGGTGCCACGCGGGTATCCTCCTCCGGTGCCTGCAGGCTCCGTGCCTGGCGCCCCTGCACCGTTGGTGCCGCCGGGTCCGGCGCTTGCCTCGCTGACGCTCTAGGCGCCGCGCGTGCCGGCTGTTGTATAACCGGAGGCTCAGCCTCTGCCACGTGCGCTGCCACTTGCCTGAGTATGCGGCTGGGGGCTGTGTGCGCCGCTCGTCCTGCTCGCTGCAAACGCCAGCAAGGATCGAGCCAGGGAGAGTTTCCTCTGTTTCTGCACCGAGGGGGTCAGAGAAAACTGCCCTCCTCTTATGCAACCCAGAGGGCTCTTCTGGGTGAGGCTTCTCCGTCAAGTCCGGCTGGAGAGCCTTATCAACAAGAGCATTTTACGCCTCATCGCTCTGTCCTTCCTCCTGGCCCTGGCTGTGAGCTTAGCACAGTGAGAACACTTCTGGGTAGCCTGTGATTCCCCCAGGCATCAGATGCATTCACTATGCCCCACGGAGGCCGGCATAGCTTCACGGCATGACTCACACTTTTTAAAACCTGAAGAGGCCATTGCGGTGAGTCCTTTACTGTTAATAGGGTACTTAGCACTTAATCCGTGCCTTTCCACCCCAAATAGTGATCACCGGCCTGCGGGGCACCAGGCGTCCTAGATGGCCTTCACGTCCGCTCTTCTCTTCTCTGCTCCTCTCTTTTTCTTTTCTTTTTTTTTTTTTTTTTGCTGATATTCTCTTTGTCTTTGCTTTCTCTCTCTCTCTCTCTTTTTTTTTTTTTAATAACCAAAAACAACAAATGACACGTAGAAAAAAACCACTATTTAATCTGACTCTGGCCTTAGCCTGAGTAGATTCCATCTGCAGCTGATGGCGGTTAAGAAGGAACTGGCGGGGACCGGATCGTGCACGCGGCTGGGGGCGCGCAGGGGGGTGGCGCGTACCGGCGCAAGCACGATCCAGGAGAAACTGCTGGAAGATTTCCGATCTGCGGCACCGGGCGAGCCCGACACCTATTGTGGAGCACCCATGGGGACACTCGACGAAGAATTAATGTACCATGACAAATCTCAGGTAATCAGATTCTTCTGCTGACAATTCAATGCACGTTGTGTATACGAGCTAAGATCTATGCCTTTCGATAACATGATTAAACAATACAATCTTCCTTAAAACAGAGGAACCTAAACCAGTTTCAAAGAATTTACAAAACTGGAGACACCATAACAAAAATCTAGAAAAAGAATAAAGCATTTAAAAGAACTTATTATTTGAATACTAACAGAGACGTAGCCATGTTGAAATACAGGCTAAACCTCTCTCAACCAGCACCCTCAGGGCCTGACCAGTGCCAGACAAGAGAATTTGCTGGATGATGGAGGATCAATATTTTCTTGCACATTACCAACACTTCCACCACTAACTGGGCTCTTAGAAGACATTTAGGAGAAAATTACAGCTAAATAACAGCACAGGATGCTGAAAGCCAGGACTGATGGCTGTAAACAAACTTTATGGGACCGTGGGAAACTTGGCCACACCCCTGCTAAGTGGACCTCTGGTTAACTAAAATCATGTCAGATTACGGATGTTGCTGGATGAGAGTGTTCTGAAACCTGTACTAGTTTACAACTCAGTTCCATCTAGATTACAATTTGCTGAATTCTAGAGATTCTTTGGTAGAAAATCCAGTTCTCTCGCTCTCCCTCTTTCCTATACCTTTCCCTCAAAAAAAGGGGAGAACAACATAGCTGTGAGAGCAGAATATGCTTCCCTTCCCGTGTACTAAGGGCATATCTACACAGCAGCCTTACTTTGAAATAAGATATTCTGCTACACACAAAAATGCATTTCAAAATAGCATGTAGCTGTTCAGAATACAGCATCTACAAATATAATGCCTATTTTGAAACAGTGCCAGTGGACGCACTATGGCTTATTTCAAAATAGGCTCTATTCTTTGGAGACTTAGATTTACCAATTTTGAAATAAGCCAACCACTATTTTGAATTTATTTCAGAATAGTGGTTGTGTTGTCTAAATGCTAAGGCAGTTATTTTGAAATAACAGCTATGTTGACCTACATAAAATAGCTACTAATACCTATTTGTGCTGACATAGCCAACGGGAGGAATTGGAATTAATATAAAAAATGAACAGTGGATAATCTATAGCACAATCAGAGAAAGACAAGTTCCTCATTTACTTTTGGAAACTTTCTATCTGCATTTGTTCTGAGAAAATTTATAATAAAATCTAGCTGTCATAAAAAAGATATTGAAATGGTACATGGATTTTTACATAAATTCTGAAGCTAACCCACTACATAAATGCTGAACTGGGAACAAATTTGATACATTAATTATATTTTCAATTCATTACATTATGAATTTCCTTCTTGCCTTCCCCCATCTTTCAAGGTATGTCTGTGTGTGGGACCTGGACAAGCTGATCTGGCACCATGAAAGTGCAAAGTCTCTTTCAGCAAGTGTGTGCGCCCTGCACTAGCTATGCTGTCTCTCAGCGAGGTAGGTAAACCTCAGCACGGGCAGGGAATTGGTGGTGGGGTGGGGGCCCTTTAAATGCACGACCCTGTCTGACAAGGTTCTGGGGGCCATTCCGGCGAGAGAGTGGCTGGGCAGTTTGGATGCAATTTGTCAACAGAAGTTTTGTTGGAAGACATCTTCCAACAGTAACTTCTGTTTGCAGATCATTATATTGCAGATGCAGCCTCAGTAAAACACTGTACTACAACACATTTTAATTAAATTATATGTTTTTCACTTGTGCCAATATGGATTCATAAATATATGACAGATGATAATGCAACATACCAACAGGTGGGCCAGCAGGAACCACACATTTCTTTTCTACCCGAGTAGCAGGTGGCACAGTTTGGTTCTTAGCCAGGCCTTCTTGAATTAGTTCCTGAACCCGGCTGTCATTAATTTTGGGGAAAGGAAGGATATGAACTCGTAGATGGGATCCCTCAGTGGGCCGTGGAACTTTCTGGAATGCCATATGAGGATTTGGATTCTCCTGCAAATAAAAAAAATATAGTATCTTACACTCAAATAGTTATTTTATATTAACTCTTCACAGTGCCATTTTTGTTTAAAAAAAAACAACAGTAGCTAGAACTCAACTGGCTCCCTGTCTCTCCACCCCAGCCAATCCCATGGCTGGGGTTGCTGAAATGCTGGTACTCAGCATCAGCAAGTACTGGCAGAGAATAGCACTGACTCTTCCTATGGTAGCAGCATAAAATCTTGGAACACAGCCCAAGAGTATTTGTTGAGTGGTTGCTCAGAAGGTCAAGTTGTCAGCTGCTCCCACTACTGAGAAAAGGCCTATGTTTTTGTAACAGAACCAGGACATTTTAGCACCACATTAATCTTTGCACAAGTACAAACTATTTTGCTATATTTTGCAGGTGTGGAACATTTGGCTTGTTGAAAAAACGTATTGTTCAATTTCACTTATGCTAAAAGAATAAACTCTAAATACTCAAAATGACACAGTAATGTTACATTAAAAATCACATCAATCCAATCCTCTTATATGTAACTCTCCAAACTTTACTTTTTAAGATTTTAAAGGATTTTATGAATGGTTTAATTCATGGGTAAGCTCACATGATGTTGAAATTATATAAAAATGTCACAGTATGCTCCTCAGCCACACAATTTACAAAATGAATTTTTGTTGGCATTCAAAGCAACTCGGAGGAGAAAGGTGAAAATGCTTAAATTAAATTAAGCCAGATTAATTAATTTAATGCATAACTGACACTTAGGCTACGTCTACACGTGCCCCAAACTTCGAAATGGCCATGCAAATGGCCATTTCGAAGTTTACTAATGACGCGCTGAAATGCATATTCAGTGCTTCATTAGCATGTGGGCGGCAGCAGCGCTTCGAAATTGACGCGCCTTGCCGCCGCACGGCGCGTCCAGACGGGGCTCCTTTTCGAAAGGGCCCCGCCTATTTCGAAGTCCCCTTATTCCCATGAGCTCATGGGAATAAGGGGACTTCGAAGTAGGTGGCTTCCTTTCGAAAAGGAGCCCCGTCTGGACGCGCCACACGGTGGCAAGGCGCGTCAATTTCGAAGCGCTGCTGCCGCCTGCATGTTAATGAAGCACTGAATATGCATTTCAGCGCGTCATTAGTAAACTTCGAAATGGCCATTTGCATGGCCATTTCGAAGTTTGGGGCATGTGTAGACACGGCCTTAAGGTAACAAAAAAAAAAAACCCTTCCACTATTGGAAGGGTTAAAGAAGTAGTGTGATGCACAGTCATTTCACTATGTTGAGAATCATAAAATGTCTCCAGGCACATAAACACCACAATAATAAACACAAAATAAGAATTTAACAGAGTAGCTTCTTAATCCTAGAGTCAGACTGAACAAAACCTTATACTCTCTGTATTAAGTTCAAGATACATAATTTTCGAAAGGGATACAATTAGATTTTCACCCTCAGTATACATTTCAGCTCTCCTCTGCTCTCTTGCAGCACAGGACAGCAGTGATAACATACTGAATCTTTCTACAAGTCCAAGGGATTTTCTGTGTGTCCAATCAAGTCTACATGATTATAGCAAGGGAAAATGAAAATATTGAGTAATTGTCTGCATGACTGGTTACATGTCTCGAGTCTATAACAGATCTCCCTCCTCTGAGAAAAGTAAGAGCTAGTATGATCCTTGCCCTTCACTGAAATTTGCAGAATAGTGCCTGCAATGTAAAATTGGAGAGGTAGAAAGAGGTGTGCTCCAGGAACATCAGTATGAGGACTTTGAGGAGAGAGCTCTTTCGGTCCTTGGTACAAACCCATTATCGCTGTGTCTACACAAAGACAAAACTTCAAAATGGCCATATCGAAGAACACTAATGAGGCACTGAATTGAATATTCAGCGCCTCATTAGCATTAGGATGTTTCCGGCTGTGGCACTTCAAAAGCGCTGCTTTCGAACGTGCGCAGCTTGGAGCAGCTACACAGGGGTCCTTTTTGAAAGGACCCCACACATTTCGAAATCCCCTTATTCCCCTCAGCTGAGAGGAATAAGGGGATTTTGAAACGTGCGGGGTTCTTCCAAAAAGGACCCCTGTGTAGCTGCACTGAGCTGCATGCATTTGAAAGCGATGCTTTCGAAGCACCACGGCTGGAAGTATCCTAATGCTAATGAGGCGCTGAATATTGAATTCAGCACCTCATTAGTATTCTTCGATATGGCCATTTTGAAGTTTTGTCTTAGTGTAGACACAGCCCATATTGCAGAGACTGGATTTCCTGGCTTCGTTTATGCCCTTGCCTTGCAGAATTTATTCAGTCAGTCAGGAAAGAAGGAGTATTTCAAGAGCACAGTATATAAATATAAAATTTACAAAGTGAAAATACAGTTTTATGTAACACACTCTACTAGGTTTTATCAGTGGGCATGTCTCTGTAGCTATGAAACTCTTACCTGCAGAGAAGCTCAGTATAAGTTTATAGCTCACTGTATGCACCAGTGGTGGGCAACCTGCATCCCATGGGCTTCATGTGGCCTATCAGGGTAATCTGGTTGCGGGCCACAAGACACTGTGCTGAAGTAGATCATCTGCAGGCGCTGTTTCCCACTAACCACCCCAACTGAGCCCCATGGCCCAGGTTCTCTTTTTCAGAAGTGGCAGCTAGAATGTCCCTGCAGATCCTTTGCATGCAGGTGCTGCCTCAAAGCTCCCACTGGCCAGGAGTACAGAACCACAATCACTGGGAGCTGCGGGGGGTGGTGCCTGTGGATGGTCAACATTAGCACATTGTCCCAGTCGACCATCAGATTACTTTGATGGGCTGCAGGTTGCCCACTACTGCACTAGATACTACATGGAGGATATGGACAAAAAACAACTACATGAGGGGGGAAAAAGGGGCCAAAACCACAAGAGCTAAAAAAGATATGTTGGGAGACAGGGTCTCTGAATCAGAGAAATGGAAAAGTTTAGAGGTCATCTTGTATGCAGTTTAGTTGTAGCCACCTGGGTCCCAAGGTATTAGAGACCCAAGACAGATGAGATAATATAATTTATTAGATCTGTTTGGGAAATCTTGTCTCCTTCACCAATAGCAGCTGGTCCAATATTATCTCACTTACCTGCTTGTTTTAGTTTTCACTGAATAGTCAAAATGACATGTAATGTAGTATGGTTCCCTAAGGAACATTCTCCAAGTTTTTTGTTTTGTTTTAAATGCTCCAGGAGATTAGGCTTTCCATTATTTCCTTTTGGAAGGTTATTTCACAGTAAAATAGATATTGCTATAAACAAATATTTTGTGATAGTCACCCTTAATTTTCCATTGCTCATATTTATACATTACTTTTATAGTTATTTGTTTACAAAAGTGCCTAAAGTTTCTGGGCACTGTGCAAAGTGTTAAGATGACATCTGTACTACTGCAAAATTCTGGGGTTTCCTGTTACTAAAATCAACCTTAATTAAGCAAAAGCATGGAAGAAGAGAGGACTTACATTTATTAAAATTAATAGACCCTGGCTCTGATGTGGGAGAAACAAAATTCTATCTACTAAGAATGTCTTGGAGGCAGACACTGCATCCCTTAATGCCTCCAATCCCTTTAGGCTGCAATCAGACTTGGAGTGTGATTTTTGCCACTGCAGCTCTAACTTTCATCCCTGATGGTGACAAAAAATAATGATGAAAAGCTTTGTTTTGGTTATGATGTGCTAAAGCTGACAGCCAAACATGTCAATGTAGACAAAAAATGCCTGGAATGGAGAGTTATTTCAATCCCAGAATAGGCACAATTAATGTTAAATTTGCACATGAAACTGCCCAAAAATGGAGAGGGGACTAATGGCAGATCCCCACAGAACTCACACTGAAAACTGGGAGGGGGTTGAGGAGAATTATCTGAAGGAAACACTGAAAGAGCAATTGGAGGTAGGCACTTCTTGACAGATCTCACACCGCAGCTTTCAAAGCATAAGAACAGTTCTTTTTACATCTGACTAGTTCTGAGGTCCTCGTGCTGCCTCTGTTAACATCTGTTGGTAGTCATTACAGTCTTTGGAGATTTGCGTTGGGAACTGGGGTGTGCACAAAGGAGGATTAGCAGGAGCAAGTGCCCCCCTCAATAACTGTCGGGCACAGAACTCCTCTGGCCCTGGGTCTGCATGGAGGAGAGCAAGCTCCTGTCAGAGTCAGAATGGGGGTAGGGGGAAAGGGCAGTGGGAGGGAGGGGAAAGTGAGCTCTGGATGGAGCAGGGGGAAGTAAGCTCCTGGCGAAGCACGCAATATTCCCTCCCCTCCCCAGAGGTCAAATTCTGTACACACCTCGATTTGATACATTTGCTTTGGTAAATAGGTAAGTATTTGATGTCAAATTTTGATGGACAGAAGAGAGACTGATGAACCATATGGCAATAGCAACCACAATGTGATTACATTTACCATGCTTGTAGGATGTTGGAAAAATGCCAAACAAACTTGCCAGAGTAGTATTTAACTTCAAAAAGAAGAGCTATGCAAAAATGAGGAGGCCAGTTAAATGCAAGTCACAAGGAACCACAAGCATTAGCACGATGCTATGAGCTGCATGGAAGCTTTTTAGAAACACCACAACCAAGGTGCAAACTATATGTATGCCTCCATGTAAGAAGAATAAAAAGCAACTAAAACCGCAACAGTAAGAGGACCAGAAGTACTACTATGGCTAAACAGTAAGAGTAAGAAACTGTTACAAAGACATATTTGCAAAATTGGAAGTTACAGCTTAGTGAGGGAAATAGAAAGGAACATGAATTTCAGCAAGTCAAGGGTAAAAGTATGATTAGACAGGTCAAAAAAGAATTTGAAGAGCAACTAGCAAAAGTCACAAATTTTCTTTTAAGCAGATCCAAAGCAGGAAGCCTGCCAATGAGCAGAGTACAGCTACGAGATGTCTGAAATGCTAAAGGAGCTCTCAAGGAAGTCCAAGCCATTTGCCGAGAATTCTTTGCCTTGGTCTTCATTTCAGATGATGTGAGGGGGATTCCTGTGTATCAGTCATTCTTTTTGGTAACAAAGAAGCTGTTCCATATTGAGGTGTTATTAGAGGCAGCTTTAGAATAAATTGATAATTTGAATAGTAATAAATCACCAGGACCAGATATTATTTACTGAAAAATTCTGAAGGAATTCAAATATGGAATTGTAGAACTATTAACTGTGCCTTGTAATCTATTGCTTAAATCAGCCACTGTACCACATGACTGAAAACCAGCTAATGTAAGGATGATTTCTGAAAATTTCCAGCAGTGCTTCTAGAAATTAAAAACTGGCAAGACCATCTTCAGTATCAGGCATATTGGACTTAAACTATCATAAAAAGCAGAATTTTCATACACATAGATCAACACGATATTTTGGGGAAGAGTCAGCACAGCTTTGGTAAAGGGAAATCATGCTTCACCAATCTATTAGTTTTTTTTCTTTTTTAGTGTGTCAACAAAATGGCAGATTAAATTCAGCGTTGGTAAATACAAGATAATGTACATTAGAAAATTTATACCAGCTATATGCCTTAAAGAGTTAGAGCCAAATGCTACTCTCATTTATGCTATATTACTGTATTAAGTCCAATCATGTTGAATGGGGCATGAAGGACAAATGTGATTGTTTGCGTGGAAAATAGTAAAATTCAGCCTTTAGCTTTATGGAGAAAAACTCTCAATGAAACCAAATTAGGGAGTATTGAGCAATCCTGAGATGTCAATATGGTAATAAGTGATAACATGGAACATATATACTGTGTGGGAGTATTACAGCCAAATTGTAATCTTTCAGCTATTTCCAAGGGAGGCTATTAATACTTAGTATGTCAGCAGGAAACTCAGACAAATTATACCCCACCTAATTTTTTCAGAAGATGCCAACGTATTTCATATTATATTAGAACAACATGTGTGTCATGTTATAACTCTGGTAAAGGAATGTTAACAGAACAACATAATGAGGTCAGCCTTTAAAAATGGTAAGTTTTCAGTTTTCCAGCCAAGTTTATCAAACTTGGCTGAATTCAGTGTATTGTTCCAATGTAGTATCATTAGTCTTTCATTCCCATAGTCTTCCAGAATTACCATGATAGGTTCTGTCAAAAAAGCAGCAGAAAGTTTTTAAAAAATCACTAAGTGGAACTGAATGGCTATGAAGTTGGAAAATGTTATGTCCAGCTCAGTTTTTCATCTTCGTCACTAGTTTTAAATCCATCCCAGATAAGTAGTAACCAAAGGTCAATACAAATTGCTGACTGTTTATGTATTTAATTTTGTATAAGATATAAGAAGGCTCTTTTGTTCTCTGGGCAGAGAAAAATTCTATCTGTAAAGTTTGTCATTCCAGAATCAGACTAAATTACTGAAGGTCCTCTTAGCTTAGCATTTCAATTCTTTAGCAAGCACCTTGAAAAAAATTACATCTGAGAAGGTTTTTCAAGCTGTAGGTTTTGATATTATTCAATTTGGAAAACCAATCAATGCCTGTGATTAATCACATTAATGAAATTCCTCAAGAGTATATGCCTGTATCATGCCTGGAATGTGAAATCATGCCATTCCAGGTGTGAAATCGTTAGGAATGTAGGTCAAAACTGATCTACTTCACTACATAAAAACTATGTGGAACAAGTGTCAAAATAATCCCTTGAGTGCCTTGGAAGGTTCAGAATCATTACACTAGGGAACCTCCTGATAACTTTGAGAATGTATGTTGTGCACCATCATGCTCAGTATTTAAATAGATTCAAACTTTAAAAATATGTGGCTGTATGCATAATAGTCTGAGGTATAGCACTTAATTGTTAGTTAAAACTTGTCAGTGGTAACTTTGTTTTAAGAAGTTTTAGAAGGTCAATTATTTAAAAGTATGCTTATAAATTAGACTGAAATGAATGAATACTGATGCTCCATTTTAAGAAATATAAAATTATTGTTTAAATATTCATGTGAGCGTAGGCCTTGTTTACACAGGGGTTTAAAAGAGGATCAAAAGCTGCTAATGCAGTTTGAAAAAGGTTTGCTTAAACACAGTGTAATCCATCACCATGCACTAAGTCCACATTTGCAATGAACTATGTTTTGTCAAGTGAACTAGTTTTGCTGCAAACGCAGTTAGCGTGATCTACTGTTCATACAGACAAAACCGCTAACACTTTTTCCCCTATGCCTCCTACAGGGCTTTGTAGACTGACCATTACAGACCTGCCTGTCCAACAGCGTGCCTTCCCTGACTCCGGTATCAAGTTTCTAGGACATCCTTTCCCCCCACACAGGCTGGCACAGAGCCAGATTTGTTCCTGGATCTGAACATATCAGAATTCCTGCGCTGCAATCACAATAACACTCCAGAAGTCCCACACCGTGTCTTTCCCAGCTGTCTGATGCTGTGCTGGAACCAAGAATCTTATTGCTATCTGGGGAGAAATGTTGGTATAAAAAGCTCTTGTGATCAGCCACCTGTATAAAAGCCTTTTTATAGACATTGCAAAGCAGATATGTAAGCAAGTCCATGACTGGGATACCAATCCATGCCAGAAAAAGAGCAAGCAATTTAGGAGTAAGTACACTGAAAGAGGAAACAAAAGGATACAATTCAGCAAGGAGCATGTGACCTGTTCATTGTATGACAAACTGGAAGGATTTTACGCATTTTTTGCACAGCCTGTCCAGGAAACCATGTGGAGCTCACTGATTATAGTTTCCTACCCTCCATGGATAACCAGCGATACCTGCTGGAGGAAGAGTGGGAAGGATGCAAGAGAGAATCTTTGCCAGTGATGTTTTGGTACCCCAAACCCTGACGCTGGCCAGTTGAAAATCCAGTAGCAAATTATACCTTGCTGCAAAATATCCCAATTCTGCCCTGCATTGGCTGAGGTCAGATTGCAGCCAGCAACCCAGGCCAGGACTGCAAAGGCAGATTGCTAAGACACAGAGGCAAATTCCACATACAGCAGACAGAAATCTGAGTACAGCCAAAACTTCCACACATACGGGCCACCTACCATCTCTGATGCTTCCCCAATACTGAAAAGAACATTAGAGAGGTAAAGTCACATACTTGAGAAAAAAGGAAGTCTTATCATCCTCTGTCCGGAATATGAGCGATATTCAAACCCCCACCCCCCCAAATACTACTGCAGCACCTGCAATAGTCGGACCACCAAGAACAGGGCCTACTGTATCTACTGTTGAGAGGCTGGCCAACCTGAGCGGGGGAAAAAAAAGATTCAGGAAAAAATGTTCAGTCAATTCAGAGTCCCAGAGGGAAAAAAAACATACTTACTGAAAGGTGGAAGAACTATACAATGACCCAGGAAGAGAAAAATGTAGCTCTTCCAGGGGATTGTGGCAGCAGCCAAGAAAAATAACTAGCATGGAAAAGGAGAGCAAGGCAAAAGACAAGCAGATACAGAGGTAAATCATGAACATTAACCATTGGCCTGTATTGTCTAAAGACTAAAAGACATGTCCCTGGAATGCAATAAACCATGCATAAATTGGGACCCAGCATGTCCTCAGCTTCTAGACAATACTGGCTTATGGGGCCAGCACCAACTCCGCCCCATAAAACACATACATTTCAAATGCCATTCTCAAGTCCATCATCCATCCACCAAGAATATTGGCTCCTGGAAGCCAGCATTTTTGAGCCCTGCAACTTAGCATGACAATGTTGAGCCATACCACTGAACCCCAGTATCCCTGCACAGAAGCAGCAGAGGGAATGCGAGTCTGAAACTTTAAACCCCTCTCCCAACCTTGTTGTTTTTGCATTTTGCATTGTTTGATTTGCACTGTTGTTTTACATAACAGTTTTCTTTTTGTCTGTTAGTCAGTTGACTGTTTTAGTATTTTTAAATAAAAAGGTATTATTTATTCATGAGTTCAATTAAAATTGTATTTTGGCTTTATTATTGCTGTTTCTAATAAAAAATAATTAAAAATCTGTTTTGGTCCACTATGATTCATCATGGCATGTAACAGAGAAATGCCTTTAAGTAAAGCTAAAATAATTAATTCAATATTTACAAAAGTACATAGGCAACATCCCCTTCCATCACCAGAGCTACATCACCTGACCTCCATAGATTAGCAGCAGAATGTAAATCTACACAATTTCAACACCGAGGCTCAACAAATGAAAAGAGAGCATCCTGGACAATATTCCAGCCTTTTCTATGGGACACCAAGCAAGTCTATGCACCTCTGCCTATCACCCACTATTAAGGCTGTTCTCCTTGGTCTTACGGATATTGTGCAGAACACAGCAGGCAACTATAATGGTTGGGACTTCTCCCCCTCAGATACTTCCATATGACTCCATAAGCTTCCCTTTTCAAACAGCCAAACACACATTCAACCACCATTCTGCACCTACTCAGGCAATAGTTCAAATGTTCATTCTTTCCTTCCAAATGGCCTGTGTATGGGCTCATTAACCACGAAATCAGAGAATAAGTGGGGTCTCCCTAAATAAATGACCCAACTTACATGTTATTAACACAGAACAAATATCTCCCACCCTTCCATATACATATCGACAGGGCCCACAAATGGCGTAGCTGACACTTGAACTGATCCTTTGGCTAACAGCTCAGCATCCTCATCTTAGTGCAACAGTTGTTCAATTGCTGGAGGCGCTAGTGATGTTGCCATTGAATATTTCTGCTGGACCTGCAGCTTGTGTTAAGTGGTCTGGCAGGCAAATTCCAATGTTGAATGTGTCTGGACTTGAATGTTATAATACAGTCCAAGTAGCCTCTGCATATTCACACTTGCCACCATAGTGGAGCAGTGCATTTCTAGATCTAAGCTGGCACCAACCTACACAGAAAGGAAGTGCAGGTGTAGACAGCAGAAATATGGGGTTTAAAAATCAGTCACCTGGCTTCTGCTTTGAATTCCACAATTTACAATAAGAACAATCCAATGGCACATGCTGCTCACCCATGAAATAAAGGACCAAGGGATACCCCCAGAGAACACTACTCCCTCAGCTCACAATAAGCCACTACTCTGTGTTCACACAAAGCAAACTGAAAATGGGACAAGCATCCTGCGTACCCTCTACTGATGTGACTTGCAGTCTGCCAAGTAGGGAGGGAGAGCTCAGTGGTTTGATCGCTGGCTGGCTAAACACTGAATTATGAGTTCAATCCTTGAGCAGGTCATTTAGGGATCTGGGGTAAAATATATTTTGAGAATGGTGCTTGGCTCTGCCAAGAGGGTAGGGGACTGGACTTGATGACCTCCTGAGGTCCCTTCCAGCTCTAAGAGATGTGTGTGTACATATATATATATTTTAGGTATCCATATTTTTTATTTATCCATCTATTTTCCATAATATAATATAAGTACGCTAATGTAACATAATGGCTACGTCTACACTAGCCCCAAACTTCGAAATGGCCATGCAAATGGCCATTTCAAAGTTTACTAATGAAGCGCTGAAATGCATATTCAGCACTTCATTAGCATGCGGGCGGCTGTGGCACTTCGAAATTGACGCGGCTCACCGCCGCGCGGCTCATCCCGACGGGGCTCCTTTTCGAAAGGACCCCTCCTACTTCGAAGTCCCCTTATTCCCATCTACTCATGGGAATAAGGGGACTTCGAAGTAGGAGAGGTCCTTTCAAAAAGGAGCCCCGTCGGGACAAGCCACGCGGCGGCGAGCCACGTCAATTTCTAAGTGTTGTGGCCACCCGCATGCTAATGAAGCGCTGAATATGCATTTCAGCGCTTCATTAGTAAACTTTGAAATGGCCATTTGTGTGGCCATTTCGAAGTTTGGGGCTAGTGTAGACACGGCCAATATAATATACTATAACACAATATCCATATTATCCAAATATATCCCTTTTTTTTTCTTTATTTTTACCAAACCAAAGCCTATTGAACACAACAATTCCTGAAGAAGAGATTACAGAGCTTTGGGATAACCTCTGGATATTAATTCACTTTAACTGGCAATTTTCTTGATATTCAGAGATTGCAGCTTGAATTAAATTCACCTGAAAAAAAGGCTTTGAAACTTAAAGTCACTATATATGACTTTTTTATGTGTTTTAGAAAAAGTGTAAACGTGGAAAATAATTCAAGGAAGGTTGATATAAAGGATATGGAAGCAGTTCTGTTTTGAAGAAAACATGCTGGAGCCAGGGAAGCCAGCAAATGTTATGTGGTGGGTGATGTGGGGATCACAGGGTAAGCCAGAGATGCTGGTGGCTAATGGAGAAGGGGATATGGGTAGACTTGGGTGAGCGGGCACAGGATTTACTGGACCAGCTGGAAGCTTGAGTTGTTAAGATAGCAACATGCAGGTGGGGTAAAGGCTAGTCAATATTAGGGAGGCAGGAGGCAGTGGAGGATGGTGTCCTAAAAAAACATACAATGTGCAAGGGAGAGATGGAGATGGGAGTGAGAAATGAAGTAAACAAGACTTAAGCTGAGTCTACACTCTGAGATAAATTTGCATTTATTAATATCCATTTTGTAATTCTGGAATTTATAAGTTTGAATTTGACCATCCTCACCTCCCTGCATGTTCCTAAGTCAACTTATTACTGCCACGCTTAATTGGCAAATATCAGCTATTGCACTAGTACATTGTGGGAACCTATCCCACAGTTCCCTCAGCCCTGTAGCATTTTGGATGCACTTGCTGGTCTTTGAGATCATCTTCCCACATTGCATTTTCCTCATTCCCTTCCTGTGGTAAGCAAATGGTCATTGTTCCCGTTAGAAGGAAGGAAAAGTAGGGTATCCACAGAAGTGGCAAAAAAATTTACAGAAATGTCTTTTTTCTGTAGCTGAATTCTCAACTGGCCATTGACTGAGTGTCCCCCCTTCCACGGTTGCATCCAATTCCTGAAAATGATACAAGGACCCTAACTGTATTCCCAAAGTTAGAAGAAAGAGGATAGAAAAGTCTACGAAAAAAACCTTTTTGACTTCCCGCTTTACTACACAGACACTGCTAACACCAGTGATGGCAGTGAAATATCCTTGAAAAGCTTGAAGAATGAGAACATAGGACAGTTTTTCAAAAAAGACAGTTGCTGAGGGGACAGTCTTTGGCTTTCCGGCGCACTATAAGGCTTCTGTGCAACGACTGTGTTCTCAACTGGCCATCTATTGAGTGTCCCCACTCCCATCACTGCGTCCAATCCCTGAAAATAATACAGGGTCCAGGACAGTATTCTCAAAGTTAGAAGAAAGAGGACAGAAAAGTCTAGGAAAAAAGATTTTCGACTTTCCCCTTCACTACACAGATATTGCCAATACAGGTGATAGCAGTGAAATATCATACTCTGAACTTATAATGAAAACAGGAATCTCAACTAGCCCCTGTCCACTGTGTCTCTGAAGGGGTCAAAGAATGAAGACAGATTGGAGATGTTAGCAAAAGGATTTTATAACCTAAATATCAAACCAGCAGGTGGCTGCAATGGACAGCAAGCTCCGAAAATATTTCTGGCGCAGTGTGCGGAGGTGCTGTGGTCTGTGGCTGCAGAGCCGCTTGGAATGTTGTAGTACCTTAAGTGGTCCCTCCAACTATCTTAGCTGCCGGGGAGACTCCCCCACGCTGTGGTTGGAAGCCCCAGTGGTCCCATGCTAGGAGTGTGGTTGAGTTCATTGGGGAGCCAGTTGAAGTAGCCCCCCTGGCTATCTTAGGTGCTGGGGGAGACTTCCCCCTGGCAGCTGCAAGCTTCAGTGGTCCCATCCTATGGATGTGCAGGAGTGTTCAGTGGGGGGCCAGTTGAAGTGGTCTCCCCAACTATCTTCGTTGCTGGGGCAGGCTTCCCTGCAGCAACAGCAAGCACTGAGTATCATAGCCGCCGGCGGAGACTTTCCCCCAGTGGCTGCAAGCCCCAGTGATCTATGCTAGGGCAACTGGGGGGGTCCAATGCAGGGCCAGTTTAAGTGGTCCCCCCAACTAAGCCTCCAGACGAGATATCCCCCCCAGCAGCAGCAGGTCCCTGAGTATCTTAGCCACTAGGGGGAGACTTCCCCCTCAGCAGCAGCAAGCCCCCAAATATCTTTCCCACCCTTTGAGCCCTAACTGCACACAAGCTAGGACATGGTGCTGCCTGGCAGCACGGTCAGCACCGAACAGCAGGCACATCCTTTTATTGGGTCGGAGGCTACCCATGTGATGTAGCTGAGCGTGGGACAGATCCCGATTGTGTGGTGCCTGTAGGGGAGGGAGAGTGTTCGCGCACAAATGTATTTCTCAGGCTCTCATACAAACATGAGCCCACAGACACAGACTTGCTGCTCCCGCTTTGAACTTCACGGTCTTCCTGTTATCTAATTCCTATGCACCTGGAGAGCAGCAGCCAGAGCAGAATACTGGGGGGCATTGTGGGTTACATGTGGGACACCTCTGGAGGCAAATAAATTTGATTTTAAGATGTGACATTTTCACACTGTCCTTTAATTGAACTTCTGAATTTGAGTTTGACACTATACCTGTCAGGTAATGGCGATATTTTAACCTCAATATTGGTTCTACCAAAATCGAGCTCATGATATTTAAAGTGAAGACAACCACATGGTAATAACAAGCTAACAGCCTTAAATTTGAACTTCTCTCATAGTGTAGATGCAGCCTCAGTGGTTAGCTATAAAGTGGGAAGCAGGGCTCCCCCGGGGATACATGCATAGGACAGGGAGTATGCTGAAGTGGGGGCACAGTGTTTGAGGGGCATAGAGCTGTTGGGACGCAGTGACGCTGGTGAGAGATGTGGAGAAGATATATTGGAGGTAGCAGAAAAAACCCTAAAAACACTAAGTGATACAGGTTGAATGTCTCTAATTTGGAACTCTCTTGTGTGGCAACATCTGTGATCCGTCCTGATTTTAGCTAGTCGGAGGGCCACTTATCATGAGTGTAGCCAAGTTTCCTGTGATCCCTTAAAGTTTGTTTACAGCAGGCTGTCCTCACTATTGATGTTCTATGCTGTTATTTAGCTATAATTACCTCTAAATGTCTTCTAAGAGCCCATTAACCGGTGAAAGTGTTGGTAATGCTGCTAGACAATAGTGACCTCTTGTTGTCCAGCAAATTCTCTTGTTTGGCACGGGTCAGGTCCCAAGGTGCTGGATTAGTGAGGTTCAATCTGTATTAGTTAACTAAGAAGGGTGCTACAATGCAATGGCTGAAGGGAAAGTTAACAATAATATCGAGCTACTTCAACATGTACTGTAAATTACTAGAGTATAATACAATTTAATGTTCAAAAGCCTTTAGCCAAATATAAAGATCAACACCACAAGGAGTCATTTGTTTCAATTGTTCAAGGTTATAAATCATGTTAGGTTAGTGAAGAGTTACTGAAGCATTCTACAGTATAGTACATAGATGGATATAATAAACTTACATTTTTGAACAGCTGTTCTGCAAGCTCTCTGATGTGCTTTATCATTTTCGGTGGATTACCTTCCTCAGCTTTAATTCTTTCCACTTCAAAAGCTACCAACTTAAAAAAAGTATCAAAATGTTTAAAATCAACTTTGCTAATACACCAAATATATAATATTCATCTTACATTGAAAGTGTACAGAAAATTGGACACTGAAAAAACCTCTTATGTCTCTGGCAATCAGTGCATCATTTACTAGGAGAGTTATCAGGAATATTCGCTTTTCCCTGAAACTTTAGGCACAGGGCAAATCACAGCTCCAGAGGAAAGAGACCAGACTTAATGGAGCTTAAGACCACGATTGTGCAATAAACCTGTGCTCCTGTAATATTCGTTTAGCATCTATAATGCAGCATGCTGTTTCTCAGAACCAATCACAGAAAATAAAATGGAGTGATACCAGAAGTTTAAAAAATATTTAAGTTTAAACAGCACAGCAAGTTTATATGAAAAATGTACCAAGTCCGGTCTTTTTAGAAATGAATGTAAAAACTGCAATTCTAGCAGTGGCAAATTGAAGATTCCATTGTCAAGGGTTGTTTGCCTCACTTTCCTTTGCCAATTGTACATTTAATTAACATTTCTTAAAAATATTACTTCTGAAAGATTATTTCTAAAAATATAACCAATTTATTCAAAATAATTCTGCACTAGCAGGTGTTATCAGTATACGGAGTTACATGGTGGACTATAAAACAACATTAGGTCACAGCCCTACAAAGACTTACACATGTGCTTACCCTTAGGTATAAGACTGTGCCAATAACTTCATGTGTGTAAGTTATGAATGTATATACTCATTAAAGCATCAGGGCTTAAAATATCATATATTACTAGATACCTTATAAAACATGTTTGTAGTAATCATGTTTACAGAACACATTAGGATTCAGAAATCTACCAATTACCACTTTTCTACATACAGAATCATCTTGTCTATAGTTTAACTGTCTTTTGAATTTTTACCTCATCAAAGAGATCACATGTTCTGTAGGGAGGACCCCTCTCTGACACAAAACCAGCAAATGCCATTCCATTGAGAATTTTGGTGAGAAAGTCATTTTCAATTAAGCCTCGCTGTCCCAAAAAGATTGCCTGAAGTGAATATAAAGAGGGATTGATCATTGTATAATTTAAAAGTTATGGAAACAAGCAGAAAATTTAACTCCAGGTATGTGAATAGATTAAAACTTCTGCTGCTAATAATCAGAACAAAGTGTTTTAAGAGACAATAGCTGTAAGCTATCTTGTAAAAGGTTTTGGAAATGTAACACTCTTTCCCTCCACACACAAACATTTTTAAAAAATAACTAAAGGACTGGTTGCAGCTCTGCTTGCAAGCAGAAGTTGGGCTAGAAGAAAGTTCTAGACAGAAACTTGTGATATATGTCCAAATTTCACAGGCCAGGCCCTGTGCTGGATGGGGGAGAGGCTGGAGCTGGCACATTGCAGGGGGGCCCCCTTCTGTTGGGTGGAGTCTGAGCCTGGATCTCTGGTGCGTGGGGGAGGGGCCAAAACAACATGAGGGGGGTTCATGGAGGGCTGAGCGGGGCCCTGTGCTGGCTGGGGGAAAGACTGGGGCTGGCATGTGGGGGGCAACTCTGTTGGCGGACTGGGCTGGGCCCCATGCTGGGTGGGGGACTGGGCTGGCAAGGTGCATGGAGGGCTCTATTGGGGCGTTGGGCCAGGCCTCGTGCTGGCTGAGGAAGGGGCTAGGGCTGGAACAGTGTGGGGGTGGAAGCATGATGGAACCTTGCCCAGACAGACAGATGGACGGACACAGCAAAAATAATACATATGATTAAGTAACCTGAATTCTTTGATCTTTCTGGGCAGGTAAAATGCCAAATAATTTTGTTACATATTAAGATGGTTATTTTAACTATAGGTAAAAATTTCTTGAAATCCATTTCATTAATTCTAAAATGGTGTGTGCGCGTGTGTGTAATTCCAAAATGGTATGTATGTGTGTGTATTGTTTACTTTGAATATTAACATGCATTCACTGCTACAGATTTCATCTTAGACAAATCTGTTTGTAAATGAAACAGAAAGTGGGTCTATAAAACCGCAGTTGGCAGTACCTTCTCAGTAATATCAGAATGATATGGCTGTATCATATCATATATAAGGAAACTTTTGTATGTAAGGCATACAGTTAAAGTCCAAGACTGTATATAAATTCAAATCATGTGTGAAATATTCACCAAACACAGACAATCTTTTTTCTTTTTTACCTTGTGAAAATGTATGACTGGTTCAGCATGAATTCTGATCAGCTGAAGGCATGACCTGTATCCCTGGAAAAGTTGCGCAAACAATCTAAGGAAAATTGCTCGCACTTCTTTATCCTGTAAATGGTGATCAGATATGATGTAAACAACTTATGTTCTATAACTGTCCCCAACATCAAGTTTAAAACTACATCATAAACATTTGTAAAACAGAATGAACCATTCTCAGACAATATCCAAAAGAATACAGCAGTGTTGCAGGCCAATTGGAGAGTGACTCTTGAGGGGAGGGTGTGTGTGTGCATACACACACACCATTTAATTTGAGCATTATGCTCATCACTACCAATCACTTTTGTCACTTTACATACTATGATTTATCTCAGTTAAGACCAGACTCAGTACAATCACTCTTCCTGCAGCTAACCTGCAGGTTGGTCCGGGACTTTAATTTTACAATAACTCTCAAATGCACATTAAAATATGGTCTTTGACTTGAAAAAAATAGCACAAATGAATTCCAGACCAAAATGAATCAAATCATTAAACTATGATGTCAATACTTAATCTTTCAATAGATTGTTTTGGAAGCAGACCATTATGTTGCACTAAATAGTCTACAAAGAACAATTATTTTTTGTCAGAGAGGTAGCCATGTTAGTCTGTATCTTCGATAACAACTAGAAGTCATGTGGCACCTTATAAAAAGCAAGTCTTTGCCCATGAAAGCTTGTGCCCCAAAATATCTGTTAACTATCTTTAGCAACAGAGAGGTAGCTATGTTAGTCTGTATCCTAACAAAACAAAAAACCAATCATGTAGCACTTTAAAGACTAACAAAATAATGTATTAGGTGATGTCTGTTTCTCTCTGTTATATGATTGTCATGTCAATTCACTTTCAGCACCATTTCCAGTACAGCACTATCTCCAGATCTGAAGAAGTGGGTCTGTCCCATGAAAGCTCATCATCTAATAAATTATTTTGTTAGTTTTTAAAGTGTTACATGACTGCTTAATTATTTTTAAGATGCCAGCCCTGAATACCATTAAGAATGTGCTCAAAGCTGTTCTCTACTGACAAATTAATTTAGGATTCAGTAGACAAGGCTTCTGTTGCCAGATACAGCAAACCGTTCAAATGCGCATTAATGCGACTTCAGCACAACTCAAAATCCCGCTTTCCCCCACCACTGGCTCAACGCCCCGCCCAGCCCTGCTCACCCCCCACCCCCATGCCTGGCTCTGGCTCCAACTCAACACCCCTCATGGGTGGCTCTGGCTCAAAACACCGCCTCCCCAATCCTGGTTCAAACCCCCCGCCAACTCACCAACTGTGCATGGCTCCGGCTCAACCCCCATGGTTCAAACCTCCCACATACGGCTCCAGTTCAACCCTCTCCACTCCTGCCCTAGTTGAACCCCCTGCCCCAGTTCAAAACCCCTGCCAGCTCACCACCCGAGCACAGCTCCAGCTCAACCCCTCCCTGTGCACCTCCAGCTCACCCTCCCTCCCTCCCTCCCCAACGTGTGGCTCTGGCTGAATCCCCTAGCCCCAGTTCAAACCGCCCGTGGCTCTGGCTCACCCCACTCCTTGCAGCTCCAGCTCAACTCTACTCCCCACCCCACCCACAGCCCTAACACACCCCAGGCTTATCCCCCCCCGCAGCCTCCTCCCACAGCTCTGACCCACCTCCAGGCTTAACTCTCCCCAGCTGCCCTCTAAACCCAGGACTCACCAGTCAAAAGGAGCTTCAGGGGCTCCTGTTGCTCCCCCAGCTGCAGAAAGACAGGTTACTCACCGTAGTAATGGTGGTTCTTCGAGATGTGTCCCCGTGGGTGCTCCACAATAGGTGTCGGGCTCGCCCGGCGCCGCAGATCGGATCTTCCAAGCAGTTTCTGCCGGACCGCGCATGCGCCGGTGCGCGCCGCTCCCTTGCGCGCTCCTGGCCACGTGCGCGATCCGGTCCCTGCCAGTTCCTTGACCAACCGCCTCGGATGCTCCTGCAAAACACTAACAGAGATCCGAAGCGGGGAGGATGGGCGGGTAGTGGAGCACCCACGGGGACACATCTCAAAGAACCACCGTTACTACGGTGAGTAACCTGTCTTTCTTCTTCGAGTGTCCCCGTGGGTGCTCCACAATAGGTGACTACCCAGCAGTAACCCAAGATAGGAGGTGGGTAATCGGATTATGTGCAGCTTGTCTCCGAGAGGACCGCTGTCGAGAGACGGGTATCCTCTTGGAATACCCTGTGAAGGGCGTAATGTTTGGCGAAGGTGTCATAGGATGACCAGGTCGCCGCTCTGCAAATGTCTTTTAGCGCAACGCCCTTGAAAAAGGCTGTTGATGCCGCCACCGCCCTAGTGGAATGAGCCCTGGGAGTGGCCAATAAAGGAGTCTTTTTGAGTTCGTAGCACATTTTTATGCAGCATACGATGTGCTTCGAGATTCTCTGCGAAGAGAGACCTTCTCCTTTCGATTTGGGAGCAAGAGAGTGGTCCTGTCTACATAGAAGGCTCGCGCCCTCCTCATGTCCAGGAGGCGTAGGCGTGCCTCTTTGTTAGAGTTATGAGGCTTTGGATAAAACGAGGGTAAAACAATAGGTTCGTTAATGTGAAACTCAGAAGAAACCTTGGGAACAAAGGCTGGATGCAGCCGTATGGTTACCGCCTCCTTGGAAAAAACAGTGCAGGGTGGCGTTGCCATAACTGCCGCAAGCTCTCTCACCCTGCGAGCTCACGTAATTGCGAGAAGAAAGGTCGTCTTTATCGTAAGGAGGCGGAGGGAAACCGTGGCCAAGGGCTCGAATGGTGGTCCCGTTAGCGCGTTAAGCACGAGGTCCAAGTTCCACGAAGGTGGAAGCGGTTTCCGAGGCGGGTATAGGTTGACCAACCCTTTGAGGAACCTGGTAACCATGGGATGGGCGAACACCGTGTGCCCTTCCTCCTCGCGTCTGAACGCCGAAATGGCGGCAAGGTGGACCTTTAATGAGGATAGTGAGAGTCCTCCTCTCTTGAGGTCCAGTAAATACTCTAATATTACAGGTATAGGCACCGAAAGGGGGGCCAGCTGTTTGGTAGCACACCAAGCCATGAAGCGAGTCCATTTCTGCTTGTAGGTCTTCCTGGTGGAAGTCCTCCTGCTACTTTCTAGGACTTGCTGCACTTCCTCTGTGCATGCGCTCTCTAGGGAGCTGAGCCATGGATTTACCACGCTTGTAGTCGCAGGCCTTGGGGGTGCAGATGCACTATGGACCCCTGGGCTTGCGTGAGCAGATCCAGCGCCACCGGAAGAGGCATCGGTGGACGGTCCGACATGCGCAGGAGGAGGGGGAACCATTGCTGTCGATCCCACATTGGGACTATCAGGATCATTCGGGCTCCTTCCCTCCTGGCTTTCTGCAATACTTTGTGGATCAGCACTGTGGGAAGAAAAGCGTAAAGCAGGGGGCCCCTCCACGAGATCGCGAACACGTCCCCCAGGGACCCCCATCCCAGTCCTGCCCTGAAGCAGAATCGTGGGCACTTCTTGTTGTGTTGAGTGGCAAACAGGTCTATCTGGGGAAAACCCCATGCGTGGAAAATCGGTCGTAGCAGATCGGGACGGATCTGCCACTCGTGCGTGAGTGCAAAATGCCTGCTCAGCTGGTCTGCCTTCACATTGTGAGCGCCTCGTAAGTAGGAGGCTTTCAAGGTTATATTGTTGGCGATGCACCAGTTCCATAACCGGACTGCTTCCGCACATAAGGCACGGGACCGAGCTCCTCCTTGCCGGTTTATATAAAACATGGTGGAGGTATTGTCTGTACTGATCCCGACTACTTCGCCTTGTATATGGTCTCGAAAGTGTCTGCAGGCGTTGAATACTGCTCTGAGCTCCAGTATATTTATGTGCAGTGACTGCTCCGTGGAGGACCACAGTCCTTGCGTCACCTCTTCGCCCATGTGTGCTCCCCACCCTATGAGGGAGGCATCTGTAGTAAGAAAAACCGATATTTGTGGTTGGTGGAAGGGTACCCCTGTTAGCAAGTTCTTGGGGTTTACCCACCATTTGCGCACCTCTGCTGTGGGCGACACCACCCTGTGAACGGTGTGTGCTGCCGGTTTGTATACGCTCGCCAGCCAGTGCTGCATGCTGCGCATGTGTAACCTGGCGTTCTGTACTACGAACGTTGCCGCTGCCATGTGGCTCAGCAGCTGTATGCACGTCAGGACCGGCACCGTAGGGCTGAAGGTGATGACCTGCACGAGGGAGCCGAAGGCCCGAAAGCGAGTCTCTGGCAGATATACTCTCGCTGTAAGAGAATTTATGCGTGCCCCTATGAACTCTATGTCCTGTGTGGGGTCTATCTTTGATTTTGCCAGATTGATAACCAGGCCGAGCGAAGAGAACGTGCCTGCTGTGACGCGTATCATGCGTAGTACCTCCTCCTCCGAGGCCCCTTTCAGTAGGCAGTCGTCCAGATACGGGAATATAAATACCCCCTGTCTGTGCAGGTAGGCTGACACCACTGCCAAGGTCTTGGTGAAGACTCTGGGGGCCGAGGAGAGGCCAAACGGTAGGACCTTGTATTGAAAATGTTCTTTGCCTACCATGAACCGGAGGAATCGCCGGTGAGCCGGATGCATAGTTATGTGAAAATACGCGTCTTGTAAATCGAGGGCTGCGAACCAATCTCCATCGTCCAGTGCCGTAAGGATGGAGGCGATTGTGATCATCCGAAAGCGTTGCTTGCGCAGGTACCGGTTGAGGCCTGGAAGATCTAAGATGGGCCTCCAGCCTCCTGTCTTTTTCTCCGTGAGGAAGTACCTCGAGTAGAACCCTTTCCCTTGCAGTTGCTCCGGCACTCTTTCCACTGCCCCTATGAGCATGAGATGGTCTACCTCCTGCTTGGGCCTCGCTACATGGGAGGCCTCCTGGAGGTGGGGCCTGGGTGGAGGTCGTGGCGGTGGGAGCTACTGGAAGGGGATGGCGTACCCCGTGGCTATGATCTCCAGCACCCATTTGTCTGTGGTGATCCTTTGCCACTGGTCGTAGAATGGTCGGAGGCGATGGTGGAATAGCCGCTTCGGATGACCTTGTGCGATGGTAGTGATGGTGCAGCCCTGGATCTGTGTGTCAAACTTGTGGCCTTTGGCCCTGCCCCGAGGACGCACGGCTCTGTTGGGAACGTCGCCTGGGAGTTCTGTACTGCTGGTGCTGTTGATGTCGCCCTTGCTCGTAAGCCCTGTGGTACTGGGGACGCTGTTGCTGGTACTGGTACCGTCTTTGTTGAGGGTAGTACTTTTTCCTTCTGTATGGAGGGGTGTAAATCCCCAGGGTCCTAAGTGTGGCTCTTGAATCTTTACTGGAATGAAGGACCGAGTCAGTTGATTCAGCAAACAGCTTCTGCGAGTCGAAGGGAAGATCGACTATCTTTGCCTGCAGATCCCTCGGTATACCCGAAGTCTGGAGCCAGGACTTCCTTCGCATCACCACTGCCGTAGCTGTGGAACGTGCTGCTGTGTCCGCAACATCCAGGGCGATCTGAACTCCCGTCCTCGAGGCCGCGTAGCCTTCTTGCACAATGGCCTTGAGCACCGGTTTCTTGTCCTCTGGAAGCGAGTCCATGAGGGAGGTTAACCTAGTGTAGTTGTCAAAATTATGGTTCGCTAAATGCGCTGCGTAATTTGCCATTCGCAACAGTAGAGTGGAGGAGGAGTAGACCTTTCTGCCGAACAGCTCTAGCTTCTTGGCATCTTTGTCTGTTCCCCCTGTCCTGAATTGAGATGTCTTTGATCTTTGTTGCGACGACTCCACCACCAAGGAATTTGGTTGTGGGTGGCTGAACAGGAACTCCATGCCCTTCGCTGGCACGAAGTATTTCTTATCCGCTCTCTTGTGGACAGGCGGAATAGTCGCAGGGGTCTGCCATATCATAGTGGCGGACTCCCAGATTGCTTCATCAAGCGGTATTGCTATTTTGGAGGAGGCCGGAGGTCTCAGATTTTTGAGGAGCTTATGGTGTTTCTCTTGCACCTCTGCTGTCTGGATGCCTTGCGTGAAGGCCACCCTCTTAAACAGCTCTTGAAACTGTTTGAGATCGTCCGGAGGATGGACGTCCCCCGGGGCCGTAGCCTCGTCCGGGGAGGAGAGCGAGGAACCACTGGGGTACGCCTCTCTGGACCCTTCCGGTTCCTGTTGGTGATGGTACACCCTCTCGCTAGAGGCTTGCGAGAGAAAATCTCGGGGTTCCATAACCAGTCCCCCCTGAGATACTTGAGTCTCTGTCCCCGGTCGCGATTACCCTCGGGGATACGAGATCGTCTGTGGGGATCTTTCCCTGGTAGATTGCCGGTGGTGTCTATGCCCCACGTGATAGGGGCGACCATGGCAGTATAGGCACTGTTCTTGGGAAGGTGACCTAGACCACTCCCTTGGTGCATACCCTCTGCGTCTGGGGGAGCGAGATCGTCGAGAGATCTGGGACACTGGAGAGAGCGATTTTGGATAGTATTCCAGCGGCTCAATCCCCAGGAAGGGTGAAGGTGGTCCCAGCCAGGGCAAGGCTGGTTGTAAAAATGGAGACGGGGGCTCCGGGTAGGCTAGGGGGGACCCCTGCCTTCTGGTTGGAGTCTGCAGCATAAGCGGAGGGCTGAAAGAAAGCAACTCCGCAGCCCTGTCTGGAGAGGGGCTGCGGTGCCTCGTTTTGTGTGCAGCCTTCCCCCTCCTTTGGGGAGGTAACTCCGCCCCCTGGCGTGTAGGGGATCTCTGCCCCGTCCGCGCCGTGCTCGGCACGCTCATGGGCGGTGCTGCACGGGCGGTGTCCTCCGGTGCCTGCAGGCTGTGTGCCTGCGCGCTCTGCACCGCCGGTTCCCCAGGGGTCGGTGCCGCTGCTTGCAGTGCCGCCGGTACCGGCGCTTGTTTAGCCGCCGCCCTGCCTGCGGTGCGGGGCGGCTGTTTGATTATCGGAGGCTGAGCCGCTTCCACGTGGCTCTCCGTGCCGCCGTCGATCAGCTGTTGCTGTGGCTGGGGGCTGCGCGCTCCTCCCGTCCCGCTCGCTGTTGCTGCCAGCAGGGATCGGGCTGGGGAGGCTTTCCTCCATTTTTGTGCTGATGGGGTGAGGGAGGCGGCTTTCCTTTTATGGGCCCCGGAGGGTCCCTCCTGCTGCGGCCGCTCTGGCACGTCTGGCTGGAGGGCCTTGTCAAAGAGCAGCATTTCAAGCCGCATCTCCCTGTCCTTCCTTGCTCTGGCTGTTAGTTTTGCACAGAAGGAGCATTTCTGCGTGACATGGGACTCCCCCAGGCACCTTATGCATAGACTGTGCCCATCAGACACTGGCATTGCCTTTCGGCAGGACTCACATTTCTTGAATCCTGAAGAGGACATTGTTGGTGAGTCTTTCAGTTGTTAACGGGTACTTAGCACCTTCTCTGTGCTGTTTTTCCCCTTCTCCGATGGCCTGCCACGGCAGGAGAGCTGATGGCCCTAGGCTCCTGGCCTCCGGTGTTCCGCTTGTTACTGGGACTGGACTGAATGCCGTCCCGCTTGTTGGTTTTTTTTTGTTTTTTTTTTTGAAAAATAACAACTGGCTAACTTGCAGTAGCCTAAGAACTTGAAAACTTTAAAGAAAAAACAGTTAAAACCATTGAATACGCTAACTTGGCCTTAGCCTAGTTCGGATTCCGTCTGCAGCCGACGGCGGTTAAGAGGAACTGGCGGGGACCGGATCGCGCACGTGGCCAGGAGCGCACAAAGGAGCGGCACGCACCGGCGCATGTGCGGTCCGGCAGAAACTGCTTGGAAGATCCGATCTGCGGCGCCGGGCGAGCCTGACACCTATTGTGGAGCACCCACGGGGACACTCGAAGAAGAACGTGTGTTCCATAGGGGAAAGAAGCCACATCGATTTATGCATAATTCGAGTTATGTGACAATGCACAGTAATGCATCTCTTGCATAAATCGAGGCACTACTGCACATTATTTGTTTCAGGACCAGATTGCTCACCAAAGTTAGCATCAAGTAGTTTATAGTAACTTGCACAAAACACAGAAGTCATATACAGAGGTCTTCCACAAAAAACAGTCTATTTCTCTCTGAGTAGGCAAAATTATGCAAGATTAAATGTATCGACCTTGCAACAATGCACCGCACCGATTTAAGATTGCACCATAAACAGTGAAATCCTGGGTTCAATGAAAGCAATGGGAATTTTGCCACTGACATCAATAAAGCCAGGATTTCAATTTGACTTCAGGGCTGAAAAATGAATTTCTTTACGAGAGGCAAGAAAGAAAAGGATAAACATAAGCAATACTGCCACATGGGAGAGAAATTATGGTATTTTTATCTCTACTAATGATTTCCATGTTATGTCTTAGACAGCATTTTATAAACCTCACCGGAGCCCAATACCACATTAATAAACTAGAATTCTCTTCATAGGATGTAAATATACCATGTATATGTACAAACATCAAAATAAACCAAGTTTCCTTTTTTATTATAAAATTAACAAGTCCCATCTCCATTTCTCAAATAGTCAGACCAGAGCTGTAGCTGCTAGATAGCGTATGGCATCACTTCTCTTAGACACAGAATGACAGTATTTTCCAAATAAAATCATCTTTTATTTACTTGTGTAAATTTCCATGTGTATAGTGCCTTTTCAGTCTATCAGTAGAAGCTTGCATTCTGCAGCACTCTCAATCTCTTGCTCCTTCAATATATTTACTTCTCATTCATTTTCAGCAACAATGATTCTTCCTCTTGTTTCTTTATTACTATTTTAACTGTTAACTACTGATCTAAGGAAATGTCAGCGGTGCATAATTACTTCAGACTTGGCTTTCTCTCTCTGGTTTTAAACTGACTTCAGTTCAAGTTTCAATACCCGTGGTAAGCAGCCTATGGGGCTGTACATTGCCTTCTCATGACCTCCCTTCCTCTCACTGTAAGTCTGGAACTTAAATTTTCATTAAAAAAAAAAATCTAGCCTACAAAGTAATTATGTAACAGACAACTAGCCATTCTTTGCAGGTTTAACAAATTTCAAATGGGGAGAAAATACTCTTTACCACCCTAAGCATACATTTAAGTAGATCTGGTCTAGTTCAATTAATAGTAATAATACTTTGCACTTCTACAGTACCCTCTACGTGAGTAACAAAGATTTAGCTGCAGGAGCCACACCAGGCAGCAGGAACCACGTGGCTCCAGGCTGGGGACATAGGAACCGCATGGCTCCAGACCTCAAAAGCCGTAGGAGCTGTACCCAGGCAAGAGCCGCAGGAGCCACAACACACTTGACCCACCAAGCAGCGGGCACATGCGTAGAGCAGGTGGAGGTCACCATGTGTGCGGCTCTGAGCCACATGTTTGGCTCACCTTATTCACCACAGTGCAGTGTTCCATTCGCCACATGGATTTAACTTCTTATTCTAAAAACTTAATATTTGTCTATTTGTCTACTTATTACAAAGCCAGGAATAATAGGTCTTACCAGCATTTTTGAGTGCGATAAAGCCGTTCGTGAAGGAGGGAATGCATAATCTGCCGTTTCCAAATCAGGGTGTAAAACCTACATTTTTCAATTAATGAAAGTAATTGTTAACTTTTTTACTGTTTTTTTTCTTTTTATTTGTTAATACAGGTTGAACCTCTCTAATCTGGAACCCTTGGGACCTGACTGGTACCGTACGAGAGAATTGGCTGGACTATGGGAGGTCAATATTGTCTAGCAGCATTACCAACACTTCCACTGCTTACCGGACTCTTAGAAGACATTTTGGGGTGGGGGACAGGAATTAGAGCTAAATAAGAGGACAGAACACTGACAGCCAGGACTGATGGCTGTAAACAAACTCTACAGGACTGTGGGAACCTTGGCCACACACATAAATGGTCGCCTGGTTAACTAAAATCATGTCCTATTATGGATATTGCCAGAGAAGAGAGTTCCAAATTAGACAGGTTCAACCTGTACTCATTGCATTGAAAACACTTTAAAAATGATGCATGTGCAATTAAATCCTAACTATTACACAAAGATTAGGAATTAAGATGCCCTTATTCAATTGATGGAATTAAAGGCAGTGTTCGCAATAGATTTTAGTAGGTGTTGAAAGCCAAGGTTGTCATCTTAAATGTCATAAGCAGCATTGTTAAGATTCATGCCCTCGCTATTATGTCTCTCTCTCATGGTATTAGCAATAAATACATTGATTATCTAAAGGAGACTATATGGGTCCAGATTTTCAAATGTGACTAGTGATTTCGGGTGCTGAAACTGACACACATTAAAGGGGAGTGGTTTTCATATAATGCTGAGCACCTACTCCCTGAAAATCATGTCCTTTCAAGAGGTTTTGAGGGAAGAGTCCCACAAACAAAGCACACAATATTAAGTCATCTGAAAATACTGGCCTATTTGCTTATTCTACTTAAAAGTATTGATAATGAAGTTTTTGTTGGAGAATGGGGGTATTGATCCCCCTGCCTCTTGCATGCAACATGAGTACTCTACCATTTGAGCTAGCTGCCCTTTGCTTAGCTTATGGGAATTAGCTCAAATGGTAGAGTGCTCGCTTTGCATGCGAGAAGCAGTGGGATCAACACCCATATTCTCCAACAGAAATGACAATAAAGCTGTTTCTTAGCCTGGGAAAGTTCTTAGTTTAAATTTAGGTACTGAGGCAGTACATTAAAAACAAACCTATTGCCACAAATAATCTGTAGTTCCACCTAATTTTCTGTCATTTGCTTTCTTTTCTTATTAGGATTAACACTTTTGCCTGAACCACACAGCAAAGCATGCACAAGAAATGACCATGGATGAGCTCCAGTACGGTCCATCCTACAAATGAAAAGAGGAAAGAAGGATGGAAGAAATGAGGAAAGAAAAGTGAAATGACTCAACCTTTATAAAAGCTATTGGGAAATCAGTCACTGTATGAGGTTGGCCCTACTGGTCGAACCCAAGTTGTTTGTCATAGCATTTTTCAGTTTTTGATAATGATGGCTAAGGACCATTCCTTTGATAATGATGGCTAAGGACAATTCCTTTGATAACAGGAAGCTTATTCCTCAAAATGAAATGATAATCAAGTATAAAAAATATTTACTGCAACAACTGAACAGATCTTTTACTATTCCTTTGCCAGCCATCACATGAAGTCAAAATTGAAGTGATTATTGGAATTGTGCCTTCAACTGAAAAGTCAACAAGATAAAACATAATCAAACAGCTGAATTTTCAGTAATTGGTACATAGTAATTTCAGATCAGAATTTCAGTAATTTCAGTTCACTCTCCTCTTCTCAGATGTTAAAAAGTCACAGGCTATAAATGAATGAATTCTTAGGATATGGAATAAGCTGAATTAGTTACAAATCAATCTGTTCTTTTAAAAGAGCATAGTTAACAGAGACCTATGTGCAATTCTAGCCATAGAAAGGTGAAAGGCATTTTTCTAAAGGGCGTACAGAGGAGGAAAACAAGGTTTATTTAAGCCTTGATTCTGCATCCACTGATATTAATAGCACAGCTCCCTTTGATTTCAGCAGTATAGGATTGATTACTTAGGGACAATGCAAGAAGTAAAGAGCTCGCTGTGAGTTAATGAAGTTAATGTGAATATGAAGTGAATGTGCCAGGTTCAACTTAACTCTGGCTTCAGAATTAATGGCTTCAACAGAATTGAGTCCAAGGACACCAGATTTGTATGCAAATCTGAGATGGTATTTAAGAGAAAAATATGTAAATCTGCAATATCATATCTGGGTACGCCTGCATATAACAGTATTTGCAGTTTATGGTTTTCATATACATTGCATATATGAATTAATTTATCTTGCTTTTTAAACCTTTGTTAGTAATTTTCAATCTTGCATAATATTCAATAATTTTATTTATTTTTTCTTTTTAAAAAGAGCTAGGCAAGTTGACCAGGAAATGAGACATACTAGAGAAAGAGCTCTTTGAGTTTGATGTAGCAGTGGCTCTGGGAGCTGAGATAGATGAATACATTCAGGAATTTTAATTGTGCCTCCATCCAGGTCTGCTATGATTACATCCAACTGAAAAAGACAAACATATACTTTACATATAGTTTGTTTTGGGATGAACATAGTTAAAACACCAAACAGACTATATTTCAGATTTTGTATATAATTAAACCTAAAATGAGTGAAGATAATATTACTTCATAATTTTAGTGTCATTAAAATGGCATTAATGAATCTATCCTCAAAGTACCTACATGAATCTCAGAAAACAAGAGAGAAAAATTTAGATCAAACTTTCAAGTGTGGGCTTTAGTTCTGCGTGCCTCAGTTTTTGGGTCTCCAACTTGAGATAGCTTATGAGTGAACTTCAAAAGTGCTGAGCAACCACAACTCCACAAAGGGGTGACTGCAAAAATCAAAGATACTCACGAAAAATGTTGGTCTAATTGAATTGCTCGAAGTCAGAACAGAAGCCTGAAATGAAGTGGCAAATATATTCCAGTCTTGACTTCATATCCTGCATCTCAATCTAAAAATCATTCTTCTGAATTTTTCCCTCCCCCATTCCACTTCCACTTGACAGCTTGTACTCTTCTTTGGAAAAGAACTGACAATAGGTTAAATTAGTTGATATGTGTAGGTCTTCTTTTTCTTTTTGCTATTACTGAGTGTCCTGCCTTATCTATGGGTACTTGTCCAGTAATCAGTCTAGCTAGCTTCTTAAACTGAATAATGCTTGAAGCACAAAACACAAAACAAAACAAAAAAAACCCCTCTACAAATTTCACACTTGACCAGGAAGTCCCTAAGCATATACAAAATACATAGCTGCAGAGGGCACTGGAAAATTTGGGGCACCAATATTCTGGGTGCCCCTACACAGTCACGTGTGCTGTGTACATAAATGGCTTCTCCGAGTTAGCTGTGGGGCTACCTTCTTTCTGCCCCTTTCACTCCCTGCTCCAATTGGCAGGCTCAGGATTACTTTCTTCGTGTCCCTCCCCATCACCCACTTGTTTCTCTCACCCCCTGTGGGAACAGTGGGGAGTCCAAGCAGACTCAGCCTCTGCAGCTCTGCTCTGGCCCCTTTTGGCTGAGCTCCCACCTCCTCCTTGTGCTCTTGAGTCCCTGCTAGGTCTGGGGCAATGCTGGTGGAAGGTGCTGTACATACAGCTCCCTTCCTGCCCCACGTGCCTGCCTCTATGCTATTTGAATGAGGAACCAGGGTAGCTTGGGTCTTCCAGATGATGATGGGCCAGAGGCGGCATGAGCACTCAGTAAGACAGACCCAGACCAATAGCTGTTTCTTGTTCCAAGTTAACCCCCTCTGTCCAGGCACCATGGAACAGCCTGGAACCCAGTTCCTCCATCCCAAACCCACCAGCACCCCTAGATTCCCTTCCCCCTGCTCCATCTCCCCCCACATGTACCACTGGTCAGACAGGCATGGAAGTCAGGTAAATAAAACATATAATTTGCTCAAGGTGAATAAAATATATTAACACTGCTTCATATTTTGTTTTTAAAATGTTTAAAACAGTTCTTAAATTTGCACACATTTAATAAAAAAATTAATTTAAAATTAAAAATGTTCTTGATACTTCATATGAGGGGCTCAGGCTGTAAGGTGTGCAGGCATGGAGTAACCCAGTCTCTGAGCAGGTTTTGTCCAGGGGCTGTGCCCTCTCGACACACTGGGGTCAGTGAAGCACCATGCACAGGGCCGAATAAATCCTAAGGATGGTCCTGCAATTCACAGCACAACTGTATGCATACTCACAAGCTCATGAATATCAGCACAAAAGATGGAATGTACACCAATAATGAAAGGCGTTGGTGAACTCAGAACTTCAAGCAGCTGTGCTGGGAGAATTGGAATATATGGATAACTGTGAAGAGAATTAATAAAAAGTTAATGATTTTTAGTCTGCCCCATTACATAAGTTTTTCTTCACCTTTCTACCACTCATTGTTAACTACTTCAAAAATTGCCCATTAAAATTCTGGGGCATTTGGCACATCAATTACTCAGTACATATTCAAAGTTATGAGGACATTCAGGCATGAAAATTTAAAGAAGCCTATCAAAACCCCAGCCATTAACACAAGAGAATTGTAATTCTCTTATCAAAATTTAACACAAACTGTTTTGAATATGCATGTAAACTAAGACGACAAAAAAAAGAATATTCAAAGTAATCTGTCTATATAGGTTGTCATTTGATGCCCATTAATCTGATAAACACGCACAAAGATTTGCAGTAGAGATATTAGATCTATTATAGATCTTACACCAAGTTCTAAAACACAGTATGCTTGAAGTAAAGCATGCAGTACAATATATAATACTAACTGCTGTTTTGTACAGCGTCACATACGAAAATTCCCAAATGCAGAGCTTTCTTATGCAGTAACTGATGTAGAGCTTTGTTGTTTAAAAATTTGTATCATCATTGAAACAGCTGTCAGAATTTGATTTTTTCATGAGAAATGTCAGGTATTTCAACATTTAGGAACAATATTTCAAAATTAACTTTCAATCTGTTACAAAGTTTTTCTAGTGTTTTATAATAAGGTACAAACCTGTGTGAAATATGTTGAAGAAATACAAGAACTCTGCTTGCTCTAAGTCAGAGCATCTTTTGCAGGCATTTGGCTTAGAATTAAACTTCTTTCATTTTTTCAACTAAGGATATATTTACACTGCAATTGGAGGGGAGCTGCAGCTCAGGTAGGCATATTCATACTACTTTGATCTCATCTACCTAAAAATAGCAGAAAGACATGGTGGCACAAACCTCAGCAGAGTGAGTGAGTATATTATTGAGGTTTCCCAGTGGGCTTGTACAGCTTGGGCGGCTGCATCTTCACAGCTACTCTGAGCCATCCTAGGTAGATTAAAGCTAGCATGGGTATGCTTACTCCAGCTGTAATTGGACCATTGGCTGTTGCCCTAAGAGGCTGATACAATTGCTTTTAACCTAAAAAACTGGGCTCAGACATGGCTTTTTCCACAAAGAATTAATTTGTTGATTGTAAGTAAAAGGCGGGCACATGCATCAGACAAAGTGGGTCTTTGCTGGCGAAAGCTTATGCACCAAAAAATCTTAGTCTATAAGGTGCCACAGGACTTCCCATCTTTTTGCCCCAGATCCCTAAATGGCCTCCTCAAGGATTGAGCTCAAAACCCTTGGGTTTAGCAGGCCAGTGCTCAAACCACTGAGCTATCTTTGTTTTGGTTGATTGCAGTGCAGCTCACATCCTTCTTCTTGGCAGTCAGTTGATAACGAATAGGACATCTTCATGTCACTCTCCTATTTGTGAGTCCGCTGTTGGCTGGTTATCCTGATTTTGGAGCAGCAGATCTTAACACAGAAGAGGCAGATGTTGGTAGCTGTTGGAGGAGCTTGGGGCAGTTTTTGACTCTTTTCTTCTTCTCCACCTCTCCTTGTCTGCACTGCAGCAGGACCTCTCATATTGCACCTCCCCTCACGGATTACCGTTTTCCACTGGGGATGGTCTTGGGCAAGATTCTCCCAAGTGTTGACACCGATGCTGCACTTTTTCCACGTGTTCCTTCAGCATGTCCTTATATCACTTTCGCTGGCCGCCAATACGCCTCTGTCCTTCCTCCAACTCAGAAAACAGAATCTGTTTTGGGAGGCGCTGATCAGATATTTTAACCACATGACCAGTCAAATGAAATTGTTGATTCATGATAATGGCTTCAATGCTGGTTGTGTCTGACTCTTCCAGGACACTGGTGTTAATGCGATTCTCCTGAAGCAGCACTGATGATGTTGTTCAAGTACCTTCAATGATGCTTGTATATAGTCCAGGTTTCATATGCATAGTGTTGAACCACCACTGCATAGTATATAAGGAGCTTTGCCTTGGAATAGGTGTCCAGGTTCCCAAGACCCTTTGTCTCAGGCGGGCAAAAGAAGAGCTTGCACAGCTCAGTTAGTGCTGGATTTCCACATCAATGTCAACTTTAGCAAAAAAAGATTACTTCCAAGGTACGGGAAATGCTCACATTTTCTAGGAGTTCTCCACTGACTTCCATAGAAGGTACATGCGATTGTCCCATTGGTGAGGGTTGGTGGAGCACCTTGGTCTTTCTGTGGTTCAGTGTGAGGCCGAGATTCTTGTAGGCTTCAGTGAAGGCACTTAAGATGGTCAGAAGAGCCATAGCAGAAAGAAAAGCAACCATATTGTCATCCATGTACTGGAACTCCATGATCGAGGTCCTGGGAGTCTTGTTTTTAGCCTTTAGTCTCCTGAGATTGAAAAGATTCCTGTTCACTCTATAGACAATCTTCATGCCATCTGGAAGCTTGCTATTAATAGGGAGAAGGGTCAGGGAGATGAAGATGCAGAACAGGGATGGGGAAATGACGCAGCTTTGCTTGACTCTCGTTTTGACCTTTAAGTAGTCACGCTAGGACCCGCTGTTGCTCAATACTGTGGCAGTCATGTTATAGTGAAGCAGCCTCAAGATGCTAATGAATTTTTTGGAGCAGGCGATCTTTGAGAGGATGGTCCACAGGGTGCTATGATTGACTGAGTTGAATGCTTTGGTCAGGTCAATGAAACTCATTTATAACAAGGACTGGTTTTGCTCACAACATTTTTCTTGCAGTTGCCAGGCAGCAGCCAAGATCATGTCCACTGTTCCTTGGAATGGTTGGAAGCCACACTGGGATTATGGGAGAATTTCTTCTCAGAGAGGCAGGAGTCAGTTTGCAATCACGTCCGTCTACCTGAAAACGATTGCACAAACTGGCACAAGTGCCAGCTTCTGTTTGTGGACCATTACTGTATTAGAAAAAGAGATTTACAACTAGGTAGTATTGTTGGCAACGTGCCTCTAGTGTATTTTTGTTAAATTACATACAATTCATATTGAAATGTATTAAATGAGGTCTTGATCAATGAAGCATACAAACTACAAGACCAAATGTCTGATCCCAAAAGCCTTTCCTCATGTGTCTAATCTTTATTAATGCAAAAATTCATTAACTTCAACGGCAGAACTCACATGAGTAAGGATAACTTGTATAAATGCAGGTTTTCAACATCAAGTCCAAAGTGTCAAAGTTGTTAACAAAACTCACCTGTATTTTAGAGGAAACATTAAAGACTCCAAGGCCCTACAGGCATCACTGAGCCTCTGAAAACTGGCAGAATGAAAGAGAACCTTATTTTCTGTAAGGACTGCACAGAACAAGCTCAGCACATTTTGGATTCCTTCAAAAAAAGCAAAAAAAAAAAAACCCATACATTTTACAAATTATGAACTCATAGACTAAACAGAAGAATAAAAATGGAAAATTAAGAATTCTCTAAATGACGTGAAGAAATTTGCAATAACTATGCAAAGGCCTTATTCTGTGATTTTTCGGTAAGTTTTGGTATTTACTTTTCAAACTGGTATAACACCCCCTTTAATATTTTCCAGTAGTTCAAATATTTTGTATTATACCTCCTCTTTTATCCCATTTCCAAGGATTTTCTCTTCTGAAAACAATCCTAACAGTGCTCAACAATGCTTAAAAATGGTTGCATAAAAAAGAAAACATGTATCCAGAGCCCATTATTGGTGGTTGATCCAGACTCAACTTCTGAACCTTTACGTACTATCTCTGTAAGTAGTCTTTTGCTGACATTTGCCCAGTAAGCATATTCATAGTTTTATCTGTAAAAATGTTTTCTGAAAGTCATTAAGTTAAACAAGGCCAGTAAGGGCTACACATGTGCTTGGAAGGAGTTAGAGAGAGACAGACTGTCTAAACAAGACCTGCAAGATTGAGGACAACACACATGAATCCAAATTAAACTGGTTTTGGTAAGATGGCTTTATGAATAATGCACTTTTGAGGAAAGACCAAAAAATGCACTCCATTTATAGCAGAAAGAGTCCCATTCTGGTAAATAAACATGTCTCTTACGCATCCTAGAAATAATGAAATTTCTTGAGAAATGCTGGAATTCATAACATTTCCTGGGGATATAGCCTGTCTTATAACTTAAAAGGGCTTGCATTATCTATGTAGTAATTCTGGTTCCTGTGTATTTAAATCAGTTTGTATTTTCTGCATTACTAGTAAAATTAAATTCTTTTAAAAAAAATCGGGGATTTCAAGCCTGTTACCTTAGAGTTAAGCACTGTTCTGATGTCTTGGAGAAACAGAACATCATTCTAAGTTCTGAGAAGGCTGAATCAAGAGTAACATAATGATTTGCGGCTACAAACTCCATCCACATTGTGCCAACAAGGGACTGATATAAGCCTGTGCACACATGGAGAAACTCCAAAAACCTGAAGGGTGGTAAGACTTGTTGAAATATGAATGCAGGAATTTGCTTTAGAACATGGGTGATATCCTCAAAAGGTTTGTATCCAATGAGTACATCAGCAATGCCACTTTCATATTTTGAAGAGTTTGATCTGCTACTCTTCTTCAATCTCCCACATGACAGTTAGTCCATCCTCCCACACTGAGAGATGGAAGAAAAGATTAGAAAGATGACTGTGTGGCTGGAATTTCATATTGTCCTAACGGAAGAAATATTAAGTCATAAATATTTAAGTCTCATTTGTATGGTATATTAGCTCTCCAAAGAGCCGTTTTAGTTAGGTCCTCCAAATATTTTAATGACAAAAAATATCACTGTAAAATTATAAGAATCCCTTAGTTAATGATGCAGCAGCTTTGGTAAACCTTGAAATCACTAGCTCAAAAAAGTTCTGAATAAGCTACCGAACCAATGTCTCTTCTGAGGTAGTTTCATTTACATTTGTAGAAGTTCAACTTTCTTTAGAGAGAGCAAAGACTGACTAATATTCACACACTTCTAAAACTGTTTATAGATTCAGGATTGAGTGAGGTATGGCTGCAAATATATTTGTGGCTGTATTTACCAACACAATGTGGGTCGGTAGCCATATCTAGGCCATGGCTTTACGATAGTTTAAACATTAAGGTTCTACAGAAAATCGAGTTTTTTTCATCTAGCTAAAGGAACTTCCAAGCAAATATGTTTTAGGAAAAAACCTGAAGTAGATGGAAACTTCAAAACAACAAAGGTAGCAAATGTTTATCTTTAGATTGCTTCATCATATTTTTGCACAAATATGACATAGCAGCTGACTATAGGCATGTCTGACTCTCAAATCATCCTGTTGGGGCTTGTGTAGTTCTGTTAACTATGTTCTAATAAAAGAAAAGGCTACTGTGCTCAAGATTTTCTAGAAGGAAGCAAAATATCCAATAAGTTTTTCCTTTGCAAAAAAAAAAAAAAAACCCTCTGAAATAAATGGCAGAATACACAATTAGATAGTTGAATTCAGCTACACTGAGTCTAGAGGTTCATCAGTTCTGTCTTGATCACTGGGTGTTATCATAGATAAGAAAAATTACTTTTTAAAAGATCATATGTAATAGGATAAGAAATACAGATAAACAGGTTAAATTATTTGCAACACTGTAAATAAAAGAATGGTCAAAATCTTCAACCCATATTCGCTTTACACCCACAATGGAATCTGAATGTTGCGGTCTGTGTGTAAATACATACCACACATACAAAAAGCACACATTTATATATATTACAGATATATTTGCTAGGCATATGTATTGCACTTCATAATATCTGACAACTCTCTCTTTAAACTCATAAATTCAACTTTAACCTGGATTTTTCGATTCTTGGTCTATGCCTATTAAATTGTTTATATTTTTAAAAACCATTCAGCCTCTCCTCTTTTTTAATAGGTTCTGAGCACATTAAATAATCACCATCGCTTTTCTTTGGAAAAGAAAATCTGACCACATTTTTTTTGCCCAAACCACAGCACTAAGAGATGAATGCAGTTGGAAACTTGGCTCAGATGGCCTCAGTGACAAGTTTTCTGTGCTTTATTAAAACTGCAACAAATTACTTTCAAAAAGGCCTTGAATTATAAGGGGCACACTCAGAGGCTGGAGGGACTGGGGGAGTCACACTCAGGCTGGTGGGTCACACTCGGGCTGGGGGGTTGGGTGTCTGAGTGTGTTATACTCAGGGGCAGGGTGAGAGTCACATTTGGGGGTTGAGGAAGCCACATTCAGGGGCTGGGGTAGTCACTGAAGGACTAGGGGGAGTCACACTCAAGAGGCTGATGAAGCTGGGTGAGTCACACTCGGGCTGGTGCAAGAAACAAAAAATGAAAACTGACAAATCAGCTACACAGAACAGAAGGGGGAGCCAAAACAGGGAAGGGTGGAGCGGGGGTGAAAATTACTTACTGCAAGAGTCTATTAAGCGGCTTGCCTGGGCTGACTATGAATATCAAAGGTGGAGAAGCTGTCTTTTTAATGCATAATTGCTTCTTTATTGCTAGAGATAGCTACTGGATGTGGCAGTGTTCAGGGGCTGCAAATGGCTTCTTTAACAGACACTTGCAGCTCTGAGCTGCTGGCCATCCTTAACAAATCTAACCATAACCCACGTTTGGGTCCCAACTCATGGGTTGGTAATCCCTGTTATAGAGCGTTACAAAAGTGAGGTGGGGTTGGAAACCTGCTGCACCAGTCACAGAAGCCTCAACATCCTTGGTTTCTGCTTCTTCTTCAAATGCCTATCTAAAAAATACTCAGAAATGCAAACAGAATGTTAGGAGCCAGTGAGAAAGGGGTAGAGAAAAAGATAGAGAATATATTATTGCCTCTACATAAATGCATGGTTCAGCCACATCTTGAATACTGCATGCGGGGTCACCTCGTTTGAAAAAAAGATTTCTTGGCATTTGAAAAAGTTCGGAAAAGGGCTACCAAAATGATTATGGGCATGGAACAGCTGCCATATAAGGGCAGAATAAGACTGGGATTTTTTTCCAGCTTCGAAAAGAGACGACTAAGTGGGGATATGATAGAGGATTATAAACTCAAAACTGATATAGAAAAGTAAATAGTTATTTACTCCTTCCCATAACAAAAGAACTAGGGGTCACCAAATGAAATTAATAGGCAGCAAGTTTAAAAGAAACAAAAGAAAGTATTTATTTACCCAATCCATGGTCAATCTATGGAACTCCTTGCCAGAAGATGTTACATAATTCAAGACTATAACAGGGTTCAAAGAGCTAGATCAATGGCTATTAGCTAGGATGGGTAGGAATGGTATCCACAGCCTCTGTTTGTCAGAAGCTGGGAATGGATCACTTGGGCTGCATCTACTCTATGAGATCTTTCAAACTAGTCGGGGCTCTTGTGAAAGATCCCCCGGAGCATCCACACACAAAATGAGTTTTCAAATTCCTTCCGAAAGAATCCAGCGCTTCTTTTGGAGGCCCCATTCCACTCCTGGACCAACAAGGGCATCTTCTTTTGAAAGAATCTCTGTGAGCTCTTCTTCCAAAAGAGCAATCTCCCGTGGCGCTGGCCAGCTGGAGCACAGAGATGCTTCCGCCAGCACTACCAAGGCTCTATAGTCTCTGAGTCTGGCTGCTCTTAAAGCTGCTAGGACCCAGAAACCCCATGGCAGGAAGCTGAGAGCATGGAGGCAGCGAGCATGTGTGCTGCTGCAACACGCCCTCCAGCCACCTCTGCAGTGCTCAGGGCCACCATGGCCAGCACCCAGCCACCCCATGACATGCAGGGGCCTAGGGAGCCAGCTAAGGGGCCCCAGGAGCCCACTGGGAGCACAACATGGAGGGCCCCCTCCTGGCCTGAGCCAGAGATTCAGGACCTCCTGGGGCCCTGGCAAGATGAGAGGGTCCTCTATGATATTCACCTGACTGACTAGCGGCTTGGCCACTCAAGGCCATCCTGCCCGGACCGCCAACCAGGCCCAGTGCAAGATGACGAAAATGTGTCAGGTATACATGCAGGCCCAGGACAGCGCCAAGCAGCTGGGGCAGACTCTGGCCACCTACCCATATTATCGAGAGCTGCACGGGCTCCTTGCCAGCAAGGACAGCTCCCCACACTGCTGCCTCGTGGACGTGGCAACCCAGGAGCCTCCTGCCACACCAGAATTGGAGCCAGGTCCAGATGGGAACCAGCCCAGACCTGCCAGCCAAGCCAGTATGCCTCTCTTTCCCCTTCCATCCCTTACAGCTGTGCCATTCAAGGACTGGGAGAGTTTCAGTGCACCCCTGGGGTCAGCTAGCCCCATCCAGCCCATTGGGCCATGGAGTCCAGGAGAAAGGGCTGGACCACCCCTGATACCTTTGTCCGGACAGGCCCGCAGACAGAAGGTACATCACCATGGCAGGAAGGGTGAGGCCATTGCCTACACAGCTGCCCTCCACCACCAGAACACCCTGGTGGAGTGGTGCCAGGTACTGGATGAGGCTGACATGGCCTGGTGGCAGGACATGTGGGCGGAAGTGGTGGGCATGCTGTGAACCACCTGCACGGCCGTTGCAGAGATGCCATCCCAGCTGCCCCAGCCCCCACCCCTCCAAGGCCCTTGCTGCACAGCTGCTGCCCAACCTTACCCCTGCAACCCTCCTGGCTAGGGCCCCACTGAGGCAGCCCTCATGCCCCACACCTTCCTGTGCTCCTGGCCCTATCCATGTAGATTTGATTTTAACAAATACGGAGAAATTGATAGAGAACTTGAAAGTGGAAGGCAGCTTGGGTGAAAGTGATCATGCAATCATGGAGTTCACAATTCTAAGGAAGGGTAGAAGGGAAAACAGAAAAATGGAAATAATGGATTTCAGGAGGGCAGATTTTGGTAAACTCAGAGAGCTGGTAGGTAAGGACCGATGGTAAGCAAAATTGAGGGCAAAAACAGCTGAGGAGAGTTGGCAGTTTTTCAAAGGGACATTATTAAGGGCCCAAAAGCAAGTCATCCCAGTGTGCAGGAAGGATAGAAAATATGGCAAAAGACCACCTTGGCTTAACCAGGAGATCTTGCATGATCTCAAAATAAAAAAGGAATCATATAAAAAATGGAAACAAGGACAAATTACAAAGGGTGAATATAGGCAAACACCACAAGAATGCAGGAGCAAGATTAGAAAGGCTAAGGAACAAAATGAGCTCAAACTAGCTACAGGCATAAAGGGAAACAAGAAGGCTTTTTATAAATACATTAGAAACAAGAAGATGACCAGTGACAGGGCAGGGCCATTGCTCAGTGAGGAGGGAGAAACAGTAACAGGGAACTTGGAAATGGCAGAGATGCTTAATGACTTCTTTGTTTCGGTCTTCACTGAGAAATCTGATGAAGGAATGCCCAACGTAGTGAATGCTAGTGGGAAAGGGGTAGGGTTAGAAGTTGAAATAAAAAAAGAACAAGTTAAAAATCACTTAGAAAACTTAGATACCTGCAAGTCACCAGGGCCTGATGAAATGCACCCTAGAATACACAAGGAGCTGATAGGGAAGGTATCTGAGCAGCTCGTTATCATTTTTGGAAAATCATGGGAGACAGGAGATATTCCAGAAGACTGGAAAAGGGCAAATATAGTGCCCAGCTATAAAAAGGGGAATAAGAATAACCCAGGAAACTACAGGCCAGTCAGCTTAACTTCAGTGCCAGGAAAGATAACGGAGCAGGTAATTAAAGAAATCATTTGCAAGCACTTGGAGGCCGTGTCTACACTAGCCCCAAACTTCCAAATGGCCATCCAAATGGCCATTTCGAAGTTTACTAATGAAGCGCTGAAATGCATATTCAGTGCTTCATTAGCACGCGGGCAGCCGCGACACTTCGAAATTGACGCAGCTCGCCGCCGCGTGGCTCATCCCAACAGGGCTCCTTTTTGAAAGGACCCCTCCTACTTCGAAGACCCCTTATTCCCATGAGCAGATGGGAATTAGGGGACTTCGAAGTAGGCGGGGTCCTTTCGAAAAGGAGCCCCGTTGGGACAAGCTGCGCAGCGGTGAGCTGCGTCAATTTTGAAGTGCTGCAGCCGCCCGCATGCTAATGAAGCGCTGAATATGCATTTCAGCGCTTCATTAGTAAACTTCGAAATGGCCATTTGCGTGGCCATTTCGAAGTTCGGGGCTAGTGTAGACATGGCTGGAAGGTGGTAGGGTGATAGGGAACAGCCAGCATGGATTTGTAAAGAACAAATCATGTCAAACCAATCTGACAACTTTCTTTGACAGGATAACTAGCCTTGTGGATAGGGGAGAAGTGATAGATGTGGCATACCTAGACTTTAGTAAAGCATTTGTTACGATCTCGCATTATATTCTTATTAAAAAAACTAGGCAAATACAATTTAGATGAGGCTATTATAAGGTGCGTGCATAACTGGCTGGACAACCATACTCAAAGAGTAGTTCTTAATGGTTCTCAATCCTGCTTGAAAAGTATAACAAGTGGGGTTCCGCAGAGGCCTGTTTTAGGACTGGTTCCATTCAATATCTTCATCAACGATTTAGATATTGCCATAGAAAGCATGCTTATTATGTTTGCAGATTGCAACTGCTTTGGAGGATGGGGTCATAATTCAAAATGATCTGGATAAATTGGAGAAATGGTCTGAGGTAAACAGGATGAAGTTTAATAAGGACAATTGCACAGTGCTCCACTTGGGAAGGAACAATCAGTTTCACACATACAGAATGGGGAGAGACTGTCTAGGAATGACTACAGCAGAAAGAGATCTAGAGGTTATAGTGGACCACAAACTAAATATGAGTCAACAGTGTTATGCTGTTGCAAAAAAAGCAAACATGATTCTGGGATGCATTAACAGGTATGTTGTGAACAAGACACGAGAGAAGTCATTCTTCCACTCTACTCTGCGCTGGTTAGGCCTTGGCTGGAGTATTGTGTTCAGTTCTGGGTGCCGCATTTCAAGAAAGATGTGGAGAAATTAGACAAGGTCCAGAAAAGAGCGACAAGAATGATCAAAGGTCTAGAGAATGTGACCTGTGAAGAAAGGCTGAAAGAATTGGGCTTGTTTAGTTTGGAAAAGAGAAGATTGAGGCGAAACATGATAGCGGTTTTCAGCTATCTAAATGGGTGTCATAAGGAGGAGGAAGAAAACTTGTTCTTTTTGGTCTCTGAGGATAGAACAAAAGGCAATGGACTTAAACTGCGGCAAGGGGAGTTTATGCTGGACATTAGGAGAACGTTCCTAACTGTTAGGGTGGTCAAACAGTGGAGTAAATTGCCAAGGAAGGTTGTGGAATCTCCATTGCTAGAGATATTTAAAAACAGGTTAGATAGATGTCTATCAGGGATAGGTTAGACAGTATTTGGTCCTGCCATTAGGGCAGAGGGCTGAACTCGATGGCCTCTCAAGGTCCCTTCCAGTCCTAGTATTCTATGGTTCTATGTGCTGACATGGACCCACACCCAGGGCAGGAGGGGCTCCCACAGATGCCAGGGCTCACAACCCTCCAACCCTTCCACCCCCACCTTCCAGGTTGAGATGCCCCCTTCCCATCCATTCCAAGACCCCCAATATATAAAGTTACCCCCTTCACAAATGAAAATAGTTAAATTCACAGTTTTTATTTTTCCAAAGTTCCATTTGGCTAGTAGTTTTTTGGTTGCAAAACCCCTGTGTCCCCGTTATTGAGTGGGTGAGGGAACAGTGAGGGTTGGATGGGTAGGAGGGGCCTGCAGGGGGTGCCCGGATGAAAGTCACTCTAGCCTGCGGACAAAAGCCTCCCAGAGAGCTTCCTGAATACAGAGCTGGTCGCTGTGGAACTGGTGATTGGGGGCTGCAGTGGGCTGCTCGTATCCGGGGCAAGCCTCAGCCATCCAGCCCTGGGGGAAGATCTCCCTGGCCTTGATGAGGTTGTGGAGGGCACAGCAGGCCCCGACAACCTGGCAGACATTCTCCACGTTGATGTTGAGTCATGTGAGGAGGCACCTATATATCACCTTCAAGTGGCCAAAGGCACACTTGATGGTCTAGTGTGCCTTTGTGAGCTGGCCATTTATGAGCTCCTGGGAGGGAGGAACGTGGCTCGTGTATGGCCACATAAGCCAGGGCTGCAGGGAGTAGGCTGGGCCACCCACCATGCAGAAGGGCCTGGGGACTTCCCCGACAGTGTACTCCCACTGGGGGATGTAGGTCCTGGCCTCCATCCTGAAAACGCATGAGTTGTGCACCCAGGCTGGCCAGCCCACATAAACATCCATAAACCAGCCCTAATGGTCCACTAACACCTGGAGTACACTGGAGTGGTAGCCCTTTCCTGTTCGTTTCGTGGTGGGTGCTGTGCTCCAGGACCCTGATGGTGATCAGTATGACACTGATTGCTCCAAAATAATGGGAGAAGCCAAGGGGAGTGAAGCCTGTGATGGCCGCATACAAATCCCCAAGGCGCATGAGCCTCTGGAGCAGCACCTGGTTGATGACTCTCTCAACCTGCAGGGAACAGACAGCAGGCAGGCTTGTGGGTGTGAACAGGTGCCCACTTCCAGATCTCCTGCCTCCTCCTGGGCTCCCTTCCACTGAGCCATCTGGACTCCCTCCACCCCAGGCCCTCCACGTGGCGGGGGCCTGTGTATGGTAGGGTATCACAGTCCCCCAGGATGGGGCTTCCCCCATCATACCCCAGCCCCTGGCCCCCAAGGGTCCCCCTTTCCCAGTGCCCCCCCACACCATGCTGGGCCAGCACGTAGAGCATGCCTTATCTCAAGAATTAAGGCCCCAGTGGTGGACTTGCTCACCCTGAACTGCATCCCAACGGAGCAGTAGCTATCTGGGATGATGCACTTCCACACTGTGATGGCCATGCACTTCTCCGCTGAGCAGACTGGCCACATCCGAATGTCCTGACATCGGAGGATTGGGGCGAGCCAGCTGCAGAGCTCCAGGGAGGTGTCCTCCTTCATTCAGAGGTTCTGCAGCCAGCGCGCATCCTCCCACTCGGCCAGGACCACCTGGTCCCACCAGCTGGAACTCACGGGATGCACCCACACGTGTTGGATGGCCTGGGGGTGGGCACAGCCAGGACTATGGTTGGTTGGGGCCCCCAGACCGAATCTCCAGCACTACAGGAGGTGGAGGATGGCTGCCAGCAGGATGGCCAGCACATTAGCCAAGGCAATCTTGTGAGTCCACAGCTGCTGTGGGTCAATGAATCTCAAAGGCGAGGGTCAGAACTGGGCACAGGCTCAGTTTCACTGTAAACAGCTCAGCAGGCCTCAGCAGCACGTGCAGGGAAGGAGTGTTTGGGAGAAGCCCTTTAAGGGAACACCTGATTGATGCTCCCAAAAGGGCTTTCCGGACATACGACCCAGTATGTGGTGTTTCCTGGCCTGTTCTTTCAAAAGAACACCTGTGGCTGTGTGGACTTGCTCTTTCGAAGAAGGGATAGCTCTTTCAGTTCACTTCTTGTGTGTAGATACAATCCTTTGAAAGAAGAAGACAGCTTCTGGAAGACCTTCTTTTGAAGGATCACTGTAATGTAGACGTGGCCTTGATTACTTGTTTTATTTATTCCTTATGGGGCTACTGGCATTGGCCACTATCAGAAGACAGGATACTGGGCTAGATGGACCTTTGGTCTGACACGGTATGGCCATTCTTATGTTCTAAAATCCTTTACCAAACCATTTTTCTGATCACTGTATCTCTTCCCAATGGAACACCTATACTGAATATCTGCCCCACACTTACTTACATAATGAGTTGTGACACTGTAGTCTAAATCCCATTCCATGCTCACCACAGCTAAGTGCCCATCCCTGAATACTATCGGGAACACCACCCTCCCTGGCCAATGTGGCAGTGAGGGAAAAATCCCGCCCTTCCCCCCCCCAGGAGCACCTAGTGCAGTGCTCACAGCAGATCCTGACCAAACCTGGTATTTTAACACTTTATCACTGGGTTTGATCCAGGAAAGAGAGTACTTCTCTCATCCCTTTTGTACCTTCCTCTTTCCAGGCACGTGAGGGAAACGGTCACCATCCCCATGCTGAGCTGCTCTGTGTGTGCAGAAACGTGTGTGTCTGCCCTTGAATTGGTGTACCCCAATCCCTGGAAGACCAAACAATCATCTCCCTCCTCTGCTTGAGGTGTAGTGGGGACACAATTTGTGCATACCTTTCAAAACCCAGTTTAAAGATGCCATCTCCCTGGCTCTTACACTTTGCACTAAGACCTTTAGAGTTTGATAAATTTGAAATTTATGCTTAGGGACAGCTTCTTCAAACTGTACCCAGGCTGGGGGGTTGGTTCGCAGACAAGTCTGAGATCTTCCATATTTTGGTTAGTGATAGTTTCTTGAAGCAATCTCATGTCCCAGTAAGGAGCTGGTCTTCAGTCTATGCTTGACTTTCTGAAAGAAGTGTGGGAGATTTATTAAACCTATGTCAGTAAACTTTTTGGATTAAATCTTGTCTCTTATATACAGGCTGATTTTGGAAGTTGTGTGGTTCTGCTATGAGATCTTCATTTTGCATTATTTTATTTATTTATTAAACACACAAAGCAAACACACGAAGCAAGATTTTTAAATTGTCTCAAGTTAGATTCTTAATTCCATGTAGAGACAACTTAAAAGGCAATCTGATTTTCAGAAGAGATGAACAGCAGTTTAGCACAAAATTATTTTTATAGATATGTATTGCAGCATATCTTTACAGTATTTCTCCAAGCATATCATAAGTTCAGTATTATGTATGCAAAATCAATCCGTATCTGCTATGACACCACTACCTCTAAAATTCATTTACTTTTTTCCCTTAAATAATTTGACTATTCGAACAACCAAAATGTCATTTCAAGCTGGGAGATATTATTGCAAACACTACAGAATAACAATCTTTGAGGATTCCTTATGCTACAAAGCACAACTATACTGGTTTGTAACCTTGAACTGTTTTACTGACTTCAGAATTCAAGGTACATCTGATGTTAAGCTCCCGGCACAAACAAACAGCATGAAAAACAAACAGGTTGATTTTTACAGATTATACTTCTAACAATCCAGGCATACAGACAAACATCCTGTTGAACTTTACATATGCATTGAAAATTATGAACAAGACTTCCTGGCCTTCACTGTTTTCAAGGATTTAAAGGGTTGTAATATGTACTAAAATATCTGACATCCTACCCTAACGCGTATTAATTTGTCTGTTTCCTGTTCTGCAACACTATTGACGCACTATGTGCAAACACAGGTTACGTCTACACTATAAAGTGATTTTGAAAGGTGAGCTTTCAAAAGCCACCTTTCAAAAGATTGCCTTACAAAATTGTGCACTTACACACAAAAAGCAGATTGAGGTCACAAACTGCTCTTTTGAAAGGGAGTATCCACATGGTAAAGGGCACTCTTTTTAAAGAAAGGGCCAGGAAACACCACAGATGGGGTTGCATGGAGGACAAGCCCTTCTTGGGGCTGCAGCCAGCCACTTCCTTAAAGTTCCCTTCCCAAGCACCTTTGGCCTGCCCATGATGAGGGCTTTTGCCACCCAAAGCAATGTAGACACCACACAGCAAGAGAAGCCATGTTGGGGAATAATATAGACCCCCCCAACAGCTTCCTGATGTGCCACCCTTTGAGGCCATGGACAACCTACTGGCATCTTTGCTATTGGCCATCTTCCAGTGACTCTGGGGGCCACTCAGATAGCCTCCCTACTACAAGCCATCCTCATGGGTTAATGCATGCAAGGCCATCCAGCACCTAAGAGGCTATCCCACCAGAACAGAATGTTGGGACCGGCTGGTGCTGGGGAACTAGGATGACCACCACTGACTCCAGATCTTCCTCATGACCAAGCAGACATTTCTGGAGCTATGTCACTGGCTCGCCCCAGGCCTCCAGCACCACTACACCCACATGGGGCCTGCGCTCCCCCTGGTCACCCCAGACAACCACCAGTTCAGGATGGGAAAGGCCACATCAGGGCCATCCTCATAAAGGTAAGCCGTGCTTGGAGTCACAAACCCACCAAGGGGAGTGGGAGAGGACTGTTCTCCCTCCACCCCATGCAGATCATCAGGGCCTAAACAGCGTCCTCCTTTGTTGAGTCGTCCATGTTGGGGACCTTCACATTGCCCTTGCAGCAGGGTTTGCTGAGCGGGGCTTCCCCAACTGCTTTGGGGCTCTGGATGGGACCTCCATCACCATCTGGGCCCCAAACCATAGCACTGGCACATACATCATCCACAAAGTGTACCACTCTGTGGTGCTCTATCCCTTGTGGATGACAAGAGATATTTCATGGATACGTGTGCAGGCTGGTCTGCGTGAGCCCACAACGCCCAGGTTATTCAGAACCCTTGGCTCAGCTGCAGGATACAGGAGGCGCCCTACATCTTCCTGTAGGACCTCCAGGTCAGGGACCTGACCATGCCCCCCTGCATCATGGATGGTGGCTGATGTGGCCCTACGTGGCACATACTGACCCCAGTCAGGATATTTTTAATGAGCGCCTAAGCCAAGCTCACAACAATGTTGAGAGGGTATTTGGGTGTCTGAAGGGGCACTTCCACTGCCTCCTCACATGGCTGGAGGTGGGCCTCCCCAGTGAGGCAGACGTGCTGGGGATATGTGGAGACAAAGCATGAGCCTTTTGTGCTGGGGTGGGCTGCTGAGGCCAGCCACAGCTACAAGCAGCTGGCTGCTGCCTCATGCCACCAGGTACAACAGGATGGAGTGAGGATCAGGGAGGCCCTCTGGGAAGCCTTCACTTTGGGTACCCTCAACCACGACCCCTCCCCGTACACCCACTCCTCACTGCTCCCCCAACACGAAACCCCTCCTGCACACCCGCCCCACTGCCCTCCACCATACACAAGGGACATGGGAGTGGTGAGAAACTACCTACTGGAACGGTAAGAAATGACTCTGAACTGTTTAATTAAATAATAAACTATTTACAAGGAGTTGGGGGGAACTTCATACAATGGGGGTAGGGATAGGGACAATGGAACTTTGAGGGGGTTCTGGAGTGGGGGGGGGCTTCCTCCTCCACCAGGATGGAGGGCTGGGAGCCACACCGTCTGTGGGAGCCCCTACTGGCCTGGGTCCAGGGTCCCAGTCAGGACTGGGACAGGGCTGGGACCATGGGACAGTAGGGGCATGGGGGAGGTCCATCGGGCATGGACTTGGACTTGACAGGAGGCACAGTGAGGTACAGAAGGGAGGGGGTCAGGCTTGCCCTGGCCAGTGCTAGCCACCAACCACCAGCCCAGTGCCATTTGAGTGGCTGGGGGGAAGTCAGGTGGGACTAGGGCAGCTAAGTTAGGGACCATGGGGAGCGGGGGACGAACTGTGTGGTGGGCTGGCAAGGGAGCAGGGAGGCGGGGTCAGGCAGGTGGTCACAACTGGCATGAGGATGTCCACCACCTGATCCCAAACCTCCTGCTCTGTCGCAAGACATTCCCACAGGATGGTGGTCATGTCCCTCAGGGCAGCTGTGTGGGTTGCCGTGGCCTCCCCCTCTCCCTGGTAGCCCCAGCACATGCCCCAGTGGTGACCTCTCATGCGTGCAGGAGGTGGTGGGGTCCAGGCCTCTTCGCCCTGTGCTGTGGGGTTCTCCTGGTTGTGTATGGGGCTCAGCTGGTCCGTGGATGGTGGAGCTGTGGAGACAGAAGAGGACAGAGTGGCAACCCATCAGTTCTGTGACCTTACCCTGGGGGATCCTGGTCACTGGGGGTCTCTGCATGGGTGGAGCATGCTCAGGCTTTGGACACACCCACTACCTTCCCTCCCCAGGCATGTGGCTTGTGGTGTTGTCCATATGGGCAGGGGCTGAATGCTGCATGCAGCCCCCGAATGCTGCATGCAGCCCCCTCTGGGGTCTGGGGAGCACGGCCATCCAGGGTGTATCCAGACTGGGGCTCGTGGCCATGTAGGTGGCCCTCTGTTGGCTGGGGTAGAGGCAGGCACCCCCTCCCGACACAATGAGGCATCCAAAATGCATGGGACCTACCTAAGGGTCCCTCCAGGAACCCAGGGGTGGCCCAGGAGGAGGAGTCTCTGCTTGACAATCCAGAGGGGTGACAATGACAAGGATCATATCACTGGATCCTTCACCATCGCTTCCTGCCTTGACATCTGGGTTACTTGGCTGGGGGAGTCTGGTGGCTGATGGTCCCAGCTGGTCCTCGGCGTGTGGATCCTGTTCTGACTCCAGGTCAGACATAACGGGGAGGGCAACCGGGGGGGGGGGGGCGGGGGGCACCTGCTTTGGGCTGAGGAGGCAGTCTAGCTCCTCAAAGTGGGGGCAGGTGGTGGCCACATCCCTCGTGCAGGAGTATGCCTGCCTTAGCTCCTTAACCTTGGCACGTACCTGCTCAGCCACGTGGCTGGGATGCCCTTGGAACATGAGGCTGGTGGACAGGCGCACTAACATTGTAGCGTTCCGCTCGTCACCCCACAGTCCAAGAAGGTTCTTGATCTCAGACTCCATCCACGAGGGGGCCCTTTTTATGCGGAGGGGGGCCTGGCTGGGCTCCTGGGCACCCTCTGCCTGCTCATTGGGGGGACCCTGAGGGGCATGAGGCTCTTGGCTGTTGGCCATTTGGAGGGATCAGGTGCCTTGGGTGGTTGCAGAACAGGCTGAAGAGTGGGCTGCTGCAGCCTTGTACTGTCCCTGCTGCCAGCACACTCTCAGCTTCCTGCAACGAGGGTTGTGTGTCCTTGCATCTTTAAATGCGCCCACGTGCGGAGACCACAAAGCCACCACTTGTGCTGGCAGAGGTGTTGCTGTGCTCCAGCTGGCCTGCGCCATGGAAAGAGACACCCATGGACCATCAACACATGTTCTCTTTCAAAACAGCCTTTTGAAAGGGGGCACCTTTCCTGATAAGGGAATAGAAGAGTGAATTGGAAAGGGGGGCAGTGTTCATTCAAAATTCTTTTTGAAAGAACACATTTTGTGTGTAGATGCTCCTTGGGGCATTTGGAAAGGACCTCCACATTTGATATTTCTTTTAAAAGTACTTGGTAGTGTACACACAATCACTTTTTCAAATTGCTAAACTGAATTCATGGGGGCACTTTTTAATGAGGCAAATACTATTGCTAACAAAGTTTTAAATGTAAGATTTGGAAGTCTATCTGGCTCTGCAGACAAACTAACATGCTGCAAAAGATTTTGGCTCTTAGAATACTGAGCAATAAGGAAGAGCTTAACTGAAATAATATCCCAAGATTTGGCATGACTAATACAGGAAATGGGTCACCAATGACCAAAATGCTTCTCTAAAAAACACTGGAGGTTGACAATGACTGTTACAAAGGTTTTACAACTTACACACTGCAAAAATCACAAGGAGATTGGAAAACAAAAACAGCTGAGAAAAAAAAAGATAATCTTTTATTTTTAAATTTTACGATATTACAGTTCATAATTACAAAGGCTGAAGTTCTGCTAATAAGATAAACACAGTTCACTAATAAACAAAGAGAATAATTGTATTCAAACCAACTCTTGAACAAGCAACCATGACAAATCTCATTTATATCCCACATCTGTCATCATAAGCTATGACTAACATCAACCTATAGGAAACTTATAATAAAAATCAACACACTTCTGTCACCTAGTCCAGTAATAGTTCACACATGTAAAATTACTGGCCTAATTCAGTAAGAAAATGAAACTGAGCACCCCAAAATGTCAATTTATTTGGCCTTCACCAGACTACAGAGTGAAATTCCAGAGCCCGCAACGGATGACCCTGACCAGTCCAACACACCTTTCATCCCAATTGCAGGACTGCACAAAAGTTCATCACCTAATAAATTATTTTGTAAGTCTTTAAAGTGCTACAGATCTGCTCTTTTGTTTTGCTGTTCAGTGAAATTTATGTAGCAATGTTTGCATAAAGTTATAAAGTTCCCCTGTATAATGTCATAGTCCAGGTTCAAAACCCAGACAGTTGTTGTCAAATAAATCTGTTTTGAACAAAGGAGCGTTTGCTTGCCTTAAGTGTTATTTAAGCAGTAACCAGTCTGCAAGCAGAAATGGGGGGAAAGGGGAAAACAAAGGAAGCCCACACAGATGAAAGAAATCCATGAGAGAACATCCTTCCACACAGACACTGTCTCCTGGTTCTCAGCTGGAAATGTTTTTCAAAGGTTTTCATGGTAATACAAGGTAACAGACAATGGGGGGCATTACAGAGAAACAATAGTGCAAGATACCTAAACTACATTGAGTTATTCATGTGGAAAAACATTTCATACATACATTCCATACGTTATCAGCTTGAAATATGTATATTTACCTTACTCTGGCAGTTATTTTATGCTATAACCATTGTATGATTTGCCCAAGATGCTGTCTTAATATGCGTAGTACAATTTTAATCTCAATTATATAAATTGAAAAAATACATGTTTATAGATGGTGTTTAGAAAGAACCTTTATTCAATTATTCATCTTGTAATAGCATTTTCCAAGACTTAATTCTTTGTGTAGATTTTGTGTTATAAATTCTCTTTCATCTCCTTTAAAAATATGAACACCACATCAGAAAGAATTAGACTACATTGAAGAATAAATGGCAGAGGGCTGTGCAGTTAGGGGTGCAAGTAAAAACTGAATCTTAAGATTGTGATTCTAGGAGGGAGAGACTTTTACTGTCTTTTAGGGTATGTCTACACTTAATGTGGGTTTAACATGCTGCAATTGATCCTCCGGAGTTTGATTTTGCCATATCTGTGAAGACGTGGCAAAATCACTCTCTCTGCTGTGTTGAGTAAGGGACGTCGGCAGGAGCCCAAAGAGCCCTGACATATACCAGGGAACAAAGTTGATCCTGATATGTTGATTCTAACTACGCTAATGGTATGGCTATAATTGTGTACCTGGGATCAACTTTGATCCCTAGCGTAGACCAGGTCTAAGTTAGAGTCTAAGGCTAAGGCTCTCTCTACACTTGCCATTGATCAACGAAACTGCTGTTCACAGGTACTTAAAAAATAACCACTCTAAATGATAAAAAAGTTTTGCCATGGCAAGTGCAAGTGTGAATGCTACTTTGTCGGCAGAAGTGCTCTCCTGCTGTCAAAGTGAAAGCAGCTCAGGTGGGCTAGAAGTATTTTGTCATCAAAAGAGTAGACAAAATGTTTACTTTTAGTGACAGGGCTGTATCAAAACAGCCTTGTTGGTAAAAAGCTACATATAGCCTAACCTTTGTAAGTAGTGAGTACCTGTCCACAGGCCCACCAACAGGAGTGAGGGGTATGGGAAAAAGGGAGCAGTTGCCTCCAGGTCCCTTAAAGTGTTGCAGAAGTGTTGCTTCAGCTGCTCGTGGCTTTGAGGGACTGGAAGGGTAGCATCACTGTGGCCTGGGTGTTGCTGAGAGCTGACTGGTGTTGGCCCCACCTGTTCTGCAGACCGGATTCTCACTTCCAACTTGCCCAGGGGCCCATGACAGCTGTTGGCACCCTGTGTGGCTGAATGGACATGTAATTGCTATTTTCTTAAAATTTCAGTTCAAACATCTGTCTAGCCTTACATATTTAAAATCATTTTTGAGTGAGGAGTTTTACAGGGTGGTTGACATCTATGTATCCATCCCTTCTGGACCAACTGACAAAGACTGGACATACTGCTGTATACATGGACTTCCTGAGTCTTAAAGAAATGGAATGGAGAGATTCTTCTTTTAACTGGGTGATGACAGTGACCTCAGAAGGACAGTGCTCTGTTCTGATTTGTCAAGGGACTGCTGAGGAGTTCAAGTTGGAGGAACTAGCCAATCCCCCAACCCATCTTTAAAAACTAAAGAAACATAAAATAACTTTCATTGTTGGCTTTCTGGATTCTTGATTAACATTGCCTGCTTGATGCTGTGGCCACTGGCTTTGGGTCTCCGGCCATGCAACACTACTATGTCTTGTCAAGAAGCCTGTGCTTTCTCACCTTCCCATCAGGCCAATGAGGGATAGGAGTCCAGAAACATGCTAAATCTCTGATTTGACACCTACAAGTAAATAATCTTTAATCAGCCAACAATTCCATCCATGTTAAAATAGCTGAACCAGTAAGACCACCTGCCAGCTCCCTGAAACTGACTAAAATCACAAGAGTCATAAGAATCTTCCTGCATTGTATCAGTATTTTTGTTTTCTAATTTTTATCAGCAGATGGACGTAACCATATTTGGACATTCTTCAGCTTTTATTTAAAAAAAAAGTACTGAGGATGGCTGGCAGTAAGTGCATGTGGGTGCTTATGTAGAACTCACAGGCTCTGAAAAATGGGGCTTATGAAAAACTCCTAACACACCTAAAACATCCCTAGGTTAAAAAAAACAGCTGAAATCACACATGCTCATACTTCTTGGGCTAGCAGTTATATATTCATCTGTAGGTAATCATGCATTTTCATCTCAACTATCATTTGAATATTAAATATAACGGTGTGCTATATTGTATTCAAATGTTTTAAGTACAATCCTATATTGGGAGTAAGAGACCGGCAACAACCTAATTCCTGATCATTTGGACATGCTGCCTTAACACCAGAGCTGTAGTTTCATTATAAGCTTCAACCTAGTAGTGAGTTGATCTTCTCTCTATCAGCTAATTAGCCAGAACGTACATATATCTATTGGCACTAATTGTGACAATACCCCAATATTTTTGGACCTCATAGCTAACCAAGACTACTGCCTTTCCCAAATCATTACACAGCGCTTATAAGGAACTGTTGGTCTTTTTGACATGGTTTAATCAGATGGTAATTAGTCTAATCTGAGGTTTGATATTAATCTACTATATTGTAATATGCTTTGTCTGTATGTATTTTATGAGTTTGCTTAACTCTCTGCGGTTTAGTTAAGATAATAAAACACTGTGACCTCTGAACACTACCATGCCAGAAAACAAAGGACTCCTTTGCAAATAATAATAGAACTCAGTTAGCTTGACCAGCTCAAAAACACTCACACACTGTTATGATGTTGATTTAAAAAGATGTCTTGTAATATACCATTTGAAAATTAGTAAAACACAGGTCATTAAAATCAGTGTGAAATATTTATACAGTAAAGTCTTTCATATCCGGGAGGTTGTCAGTTATTCAATTATTATGGGTAATAGAGAGATGTACCTAGCAATGAACAACACTAAACAAAAACAATATTTGAAATTAAGAAACAAACAAAAATGTGTGCAGAGTACTTTATGTACCAACAACAGTAGTATTGTACACTGTAAACTTATACTATGTTTGCTGTATTTATTTGTGTTTACTTTCACTATACTGTCCTTATGGAAAACATAACTAAAATGCAAGTTATTTGAGAGTTCTGGATGATAGAATGCCAGATATGAAAGAGTTTACTGCAACACTACTGTACATGAAATTATGGATATTCTCTTTGCAGACTGAACAGATAAAGAATGTAAAACAGGCTTTACTGAGATAGAGGAACTGACAAACACATCTGGCTCAGTGGCAACCTGAACCATGTGTGACCAAAGATATGGACAAAGGACTACTCATTTGCATGAGATGTTACAGGAAAATCATTTGCATTGTAAAGTCACAGGAGACTCCAAAACCAAACGTGGGATCTGCCTCATGGGGCACAGAGGAATCAGAGCTAAGCTGAGATCCCAAGAGGATTTCCTGATTTTTGAAATCAAAGATATACTTTGAGGATACATGGAACTGCTGAAAAACTTTGGGGCATCCATCTTGAGTGATCAAAGAAAACAGCAGTTTGATGCTGTAAGGGTAGATCTTGGCTATAACAGCCAGATGCACAGGAAAAGATGATGTATGTAGAAAAAATATTTTGTACAAGGACTACAGATGATTAAGTTTTGCCCTTAGGCCAAGTCTACACTCAAAAGTTAAGTCAACCTCGCTAGATTTCACAGGGGTGTGAACAATCCACACCAATGAGCAATATAATTAAGCTGGTGTAACCCATAGTGTAGACAGTGCTAGTCGGGTGGAAGAATTCTTTCATAACTAGCTACCACGCCTTGAGGACATACGTTAACTATAGAGATGAGAGAACATGTTGGGGTCACCTTTCAAGGAATAACCAAACCAGTGGGGTTACAGTACAAACTGAACACTATTGGAGTCAGAGATTTGAATCAAGATTGCACAGTACAGACACAGGTAGGGCAGGAAGTCACTACAATGTCTTACTGGTTTGGTTGAACTCCAATGCATCACAAATATACAGGAACTGTGTGTGGCATTTCTTCTCCCAGATGTCAGGGTTTTAGACCTGACAACTCCTAAGGTATGTATTAGATGCAACTCAGTAATGTACCAAAATCATTTTTTTAGTCTTTAAAGTGCTATATTTCTGCTGTTTTGTTAGTAACCTACCTAGAGGTGGTCCAAGGAACTTCCCCAGAGTTCTCCCATGCATGCTGCCTGAACATTTTTTTTGAGGGATAGTAGCTTTGTTGATCATTTCTTTCACTAAGGAATGTGAGTTAACCAAAGACTGATCATTTCCCTGTAATAAAAGGGAATCTATATTAAAATATTTCTACAGTTACGGAAATACTGGAAGCTTTCAGTTTCTTCTGTCACGAAATGCCATTTTAAACACTGCAAAATTACTGCTTTGGGAAAACAGTTTGTCCTACAGTGTCAAAACTCCTTGAAAAACTGGCAAATGGTATAAAATTATGATGAGTTTAAACAACCAACACATTTCTTTATTCATTCTTGTAACAGATCTGAAGTTAATTTGATGTGAAGGAGGAATCTTAAGTGATTATTAACCTGTTCATACAACCCAAAAATAGACATTATTGCATGCCAGCATGTAAAATACTTTCAGATTATCTAGCATGTGTGAATTAAAAAAGAATGGATTTTTATTCACCAAACTACTGATATTTATAACATCAGAGATGTCCATTTAAGGACTTTTTAACCTTTTTTTACAATAATTATTATAATTTTGAAAAGCACTCAGAGAACTCAAGGGATTGATCAGAGGACATGGAACATTAATCTGCCTTAGGCTATGCCTTGTATTTGTTAGTGCATTTGCACCCACTTTTGACTGCCACAGATGATGACAAGGAGGCTTTCTATGCTAGCCTGAATTCAGTGATCTCTTCAGTATGTTTTAAATCCAAGCTATATATACTTGGAGATTTTAATGCTAGAATTGGTGAGGACTACACCACATGGCCAAAGGTGCTTGGACATCATGGTCTTGGAAATGACAACTCAAGTGGCACTCTTCCTCTTCAAACCTGTGGGCAGCAGCATCTTGCTATTGCAAGCATATTCTTCCAACAGGCAAACAAATACAAAGCAACATGGAGGCACCCTCAGTCTAAGCAGTGACATATGACTGACTACTTCATTACAAAACAAAGATATCTTTCTAATATCAAGTTGACTCGTGCAACATATGATGCTTTCTCACGATTTGACCACTACATGGTACACAGTATTGTCTCTTTGAACCTTTGTCCACCAAAACGTCATCATTCTGCTGTATACGGAAAAAAGCTGGATGTAGGTAAACTTGAAATACCCAAGATAGAGATTCTGTTTCAACATAGTCTTGCTAGTTTCTTAGTCATCATCAATAAAGGTCCATAATGGTCACCCACTACTTAGGATGATTTGGTTAACATCAAAGAAACAACCTACAGAACTGCTGTCGAGATCCTTGGTTTCCAAAAACACAAGCACAAGGATTAGTTTGACAACAAGGACAGAGGTGCCCAATCTTTTCTTGATAACATGCACGTGACACGCCTGGCTTGGATCAACAATAAAGAGAATGCCTCCAGGAAATTAGCACATATTTGAGCTAGCAGGAGACACAAGTCAAATGACAGGAAATGAAAGAGAACTAGTGGAAATATTAAGCAGTTAAATTCCAAGATGCAAGTGATATAGAATGCTCTAAAATCATGTTGAACAGGCTGAAGGTAATCTATGGGTCTTGCATTGCTGACTGTATACCATTGCACTCTGCTGATGGCCTCACTTTGTGCAAAAATCCTTTTCATTGATGCTGTTTGCTGCTTTTAAGGACTACATGTTGGGCATACATATTCAGTTCTGAATAGACGGCAGAATTTTCAATCTTTGGAGATTTCAGGCTCACACTAAAACGGTTAATACAACTATCCATGACCTAATGTTTGCTCATGACAGTGCATTGTCGGCTCATTCCGTGAAGAATGCACAGGAACTTTTTGATCCTTTTGTTACCTCTGCTTACCACTCTGGATTCACAGGGAGCTTCAAGAAGACATAAGTTATGCCTCAGCCTGTTTAGAAAAAGCCCAGCACTCCAGTGATCACTGCTGCTGGTAGAATCCTGAAGGCTGTTGACAAGTTCTGCTACCTCAGAAGCGTACATATGTCCAGCATAAATGTGGATCATGACATACCTGCTTGATTAGCCAAAGCTAATTGGAAAATTGCCTAAACGCCTATGGAATGGCCATGGTATTAAACTCCATACCAAGGTAGCAATTTATCAGGCAGTTGTCCTGAATATCCTGCTGTATGTTTTGGAGTCATGGACAATATATCACTGCCATGCTTTGAAAAATCAAATCAGTTCCATATGTGCTGTCTGAGAAAGACTGCCCATGTGAATTGGTGGGGGACAATTCATAACACAGATATTCTTAAGCTGTGTGGTGTCATGGGCATGGAAGCAATGCTTATGAACAAACAATTTCATTGGACTGGTTCTCTTATGAGGATGGATAATACACAAACACCAAAGATGGTTTTCTATGGCCAGCTTGCTCATGGAAAACACTCTATTGGTGGTCATTATAAGCACTATAAAGACACCTTAAAGGCCAAAGTGAAGTCATGTGGCTTATATTCCAAAGATCTGGAAACTACAGTTCAGGTCAGATTGGCAAATCACTGTACAGGCTCTTAACTGATTTGAGAGTCAGCATAACCACGCACTACAGGAAAAGTGTAGGATACAAAAAGAATGTACAACACTTGCAGTTGGCATTTTTTACGTGACATTTGTAATCAGCTCTGCCGATCAAGGACTGGTTTAGTCGCTCACCAAAGGCGTCATAGAAGATGAGATCCGTCTACTGATGGCTTGTACACTACACTACACTAGACATGGAAGTCGACTGCCAATATGCAGTTTTACCTACATCAAATGCAGAGCTAAAATTGACTTATCAGCAGTTGACTTCCAAGTCTGTCTACACAGAAGGTTGATGGGAGCAGTTCTCCCATCGAACTTCTTTTATCCTTGCTCCTTGTGAGGTGTTCCAGGGTCAACTTTGACCCCAGAAAGCACCATTCCGTGCATTCACAAAACAAAATCCCAGGTCAATCTTCCATGATAGTGTGGCTTTAGCCTTAGAGTCAAATCAAGATGGGTCACTAGTCATATGAAGTAACTTGTTTGTTACTGCTGGAAATTAGTTTTGTGGACTCACTTTTGCCATTAGCAGGTATGCATTCAACATTACCAAAACTATCACCATAGCTAGCAATCTTGTTGACATTCTCAGCAGATGGTCAAATAAACGAATGGACATAAAGACTGCACAAACTTCTCTCACCTAGTGGCAGCTGTCGTGTGTAAACCATCTGCACAGGCATTATTGCCCCCGTGAGTCAGGGACAGCATGATTTTGGTGGGAAGGGGCTGTATGATAAAAATCCCCACAGATACATGAAGCTTTAAATTGTCATTGCTTGCCCATTGGCAACACTGTAACAGTTCTTTTTGACCGGTAGCTCCCCCGGGAATTTGAATTGTTCCATGCGCTCATCCATATTCATGAGTCGGGGTATTCAGATTTGCATGGGGCAATCTGACTGGGTGAGCCTGGATGCCTTCCAGAACTTTCCATCAGAGTGGGGACCTAGTTGAGGACTTTACCTGCATGGTAATGATCTCATTAATTATTCACGAGGACCCTCTATATAAGCAGGGCACGCAGCCCATTCCGTGCGGCCCTGGATGGTAAGGCGCGGCTTGCAAGAGCGTCCGCCAAGTCCCTAGGCCAGCCCTTTGGGCGAAGACTGTCACCATCCCGTGAGGTGCAAGATTGTCACCATCCAGCATCCCTGAGGCGGTGGCTTCAGCAGCAAGGCGGTGTCCCTGTGGGGGAGCCCGACAGAGGTCGAACTGGCCTGCATTCACGCAGGTACTGCACCTCTGGCGTAGCAAACCCCAGGGCCTGCCACGGGTCCAGCAGCGCCCATCTTCATCACCGGCTTAACCAGCAGCAGCAGCCTAATACCGGAACTGACACATCCTCCAGACAAGTATCCTAACTCACCAGCAGGCCTGTGCTTTGCGCAGGACCTACAGACAAAGCAACACCGCTTCAGCCAGTAGCTAAGGGACCCCTAGTGGGGAAGCAGGGCTGATCCCCTTGCTGTGTGCCTGTTGGGCAGGGCAGATGCAGCACCCCGAGGACTGACCTTAGGCCAGGCCTTGCCGGCCTCTGGCTGAAGTCTAGTCCAAAAAGACATTTGCTAAGACTACTTATAATCTTGAACTGTTATTACTTTAATTGATCTGTTTTCCATAGACAGTTTCTTTTAATGTTAGTTAAATAGTTGTGTTGTTAGTAGTAAATAGGACTGTTAGTAATAGATAACATTATTAAACTACTTTAGTAGTTAATTATAGGTAGTAATTGTTAGTTATTAATACCTAGTTAGGGAGAAATTGTTAGTAACTTGTTAGAATATTGGAGAATACATACCAAAGTGAAGGCGTGGCCTCCCTCTTTCCTTGTTTTCCTACTTGGCTCGATAGAGAGGTAAACCCTCCATCAGCCTTTTATAAACTTATCATTTGGATTGGAGTAGCAACCCGACCCCAGTAAGGGTAAGAGGTGTAGCGCCCTCTCCCTCCTTTTAATTCAAAATACATATGTGTGTGTGTGTGTGTGTGTGTGTGTATATATATGTATATATATATATATATATATATATACACACACACACACACACACACACACACACACACACACACAAAATTACTTTCCTTTGAACTGGCCCTGAGCTGAATTTACCTGAGACCATGCCACAATCTGGTAGTAAAATTGTCATCTTCCTGATAATTCAAGTAAGTGTACACCAGTATTAGAATAAGACTGACAATAATACTTCCCGTTCCCTCCTAGTCTATTAATAAACCAATTGTGTTTCTCATCTCTGTGTCTGCCTCATTGCTCTCCTCGACCTCAGTCTTCCCGGGGGGTGCCAGCGTGGGTCCGCATCCCCTAGGGGCGCACCCCGACAAAGGCCGCAGGGGCAGGTTCCAGGACCTAAAAGGTGGTGAGGGTCTTCCCACCACCTGTCGGGGGTCCAGCACTGCTGGAGAGTCCCTGGGCAGCAGCCTTTTCCAGATCATAACTGAGGCAAGCTGACAGAAAAGTAGAAGGAAGATGGTACAGCTCTGCTTGTGTTAAACTTAATGCCTGCACAAACACAAACTACAAGTCTCCAAAGACCAGATTTCCAAAAGTTTTAGGAACAGAGAGGGGAGAAAGAGGTCAGTTGCCCCCAAGCACAGTACTTCAAGGGGCCCCAGGCTCCAGCTGTTGCTTCTGCTGCAGTAGCACCAGGCCCTTTAAATCACTGCTGTAGCACCAAAATGCATGCTCAGGGCAGTGCTAAGGGATGGGGTAGGGATGCAAAGAGTGCTCTGAATGGTGCCAAGGGCTGGCCCGGCCCATTCCACCATTGGCCTCACCCCTTCCAGGAGCAGTATTATCTCCCCGTCTCCCACTGCCCCGGGGTGCCCACAGAGGCTGTCAGCTCCCCTGGATACCTAAAGATATAGACAGGAATTAAGTGTTGATAGCCAAACCAGACCAATGGACCCATTTGATTCTCACCTGGTAAGCTGGAGTGTAGAGAGCACTCTTCCTGGTCAGTACCCCTCTGCTCTCTGATTTGCTCACCTTGATAATTTTTTTCTGATTTGTCAACCTTGATTACTATTTTTGGTTCTCTGTGCCTTAAATATTGAGTCTGTTCTGGTCTGGCTATCCTCTGAAGAAGTGGGTCTGTCCCACGAAAGTTCACCTAATAAATTATTTTGTTAGTGTTTGAAGTGCTACTTTACTTCTTTTTTGTTTTGATAGTATATAGACTAGCATGGCTTTCTCTGTTACTGTAAAGGACCTGTACATCATGGTAACTAGTCAATTTGTATTCTCAGTAAAACATGTTCAAGACAGCAAATGCTATCCTTGGATGTATACACAGGGAATACTGAACAGCAACAGAACGGTTATATTATCTTTGTATTTGGCACTGTTGGAGTCATTAGTGGAATACTATGTCCAGTTCTGGTGTCCACAATCGAAGACAGGATGTTAATAAGTTAGACATTTCAGAGCAGAACTACAAGAATCGTTAATGGAGTTCAGAAAATGTCTAAGAGAAAGTTTTAAAGAGCTCAGTTTGGTTAGCTTACAGAGAAAGCTAAGCAATGATTTGATCACAGTTTAAAAACACCTCCAAAGGAAACAGAAATTTGATAATTCAGGGTTCTTCAACTTAATAGACAAAGATATAATGAAGATTTAGTGTCTGGAAGTTGATTCTGTCCAAAGTTACATTGGATATGGTAATTTTTTTTTAACCAGGGAAGAAACTAAGCTTTTGAGCAATTTATCCAGGCTTGTGAAGGCTTTTGTTTCATTGGCAGTTTTTAACTCAATAGTGGATTTTTTTTCTAAAATATGTGCTCTAATTCAAACAAAATTAAATTCAAGGACATTGCATGACCAGAGTTAATGCAGGATACACAATGAAAGGAGTAGAGGTGAGGGATTGGATCCAACAATCAAGACACTGACAAAATGATCAGAGGTACAAATCAGAGGGTAAGTAACTGTTCATTTCAATGGGGATCCCATTGGTGATGACTGGAAAACAACGTCCTCCCTAGACGCTCAGACGGAGGTTCTTCTGATGTATCCAAAACTGATTGAATGCCACGTTCCCAAATTTGACATCTGATCTGGCTTCCACATCCAGTGAATAATATGAAGTTCGTGGGTTGCTCTGAGGTCTTGCAGTTCGAAGAAATGGAAATGTTATTGAAGCAGTCACAAGACGCTTTTCTTGCACTGATGGAACATGCCTTCAAGGTCAGGAGGATTGGCTTACTAGTCCTTTGATAGCAGAGGAAAATACATGTGTGAGCCACTTAAAGATTCTCTGCAATGAAATGGCTTAGCATTGTTGTGTGTCACATATTGCCACAAAGGGCTGGGAAGATACATTGAAAGGCTTGGTCCTGTTAGTAACAGGCTGCATCTTCACTAGCAAGTTCTTTCAGAAAACCCGACCCTTTTCTGAAAGAACACGTGGCGCGTCTACACACAAAATGCGCTCTTTTGATCCAAAACTCAAAAGAACAGGTTCTTCTTCTGGAATCCCTCTTTCACTCCCAGATCAGGAAAAGTGCCTTCTTACAAAAGAAGATTTCAAAAAAAAAAAAAAAAAAAGCCTGTGTAGACACTCCATGAGCCGTTCTCTTGAAAGAGCAGTCCTCATGGAACATCAAATAAGCAGGATCCTCAATTAACATCATATATGCCATCATGTGCCAACAATGCCCACATGCTTTGTATATTGGACAGACTTCAAACTCTCTTAGACAAAGAATTAATGGGAATAAAACAGACATAAAGACGCTCCTGATTCACAAACCTGTCAGCCAGCACTTTAATGGAGTGGGCCGTTCTGTTAATGACCTGAAAGTCTGTGTTTTACTGAAAAGGAACTAACAGCCATTTGGAAAGAGAGGCTGTTGCACTCTCTTTTATATTCAAATTTGACACATTAACACGTGGTTTGAACTGGGGTGGCAATTTTCTAGCTCATTATAAGGATTCTTTTACATACTTTGCTTTATCTAACTCTTGACTTCCCCACTCCTCCTCCTGCTCCTTTGCCTCTGATTTGCTCACCTTGATAATAATTTTTCTGATTTGTCAACCTTGATTATTATTTTTTTTCTCTGTGCCTTAAATATTGAGTCTGTTCTGGTATGGCTATGATCTGACAAAGTGGGTCTGTCCCACGAAAGCTCATCACCTAATAAATTATTTTGTTAGTCTTTAAAGTGCTACTGGACTGCTTCTTTGGGACATAGACTAGCAAAAAACTGATTGGTTTAAGATGGAATCCTCAGCTCACCTTAGGGTTTACCTTGAAGTATACTTGTTGTATATTGTCTCTACAGACGGATGTGTAAAGCAATCTGGTCTAAGGTCTTGGGGTTCACTGAACGTCTATGCTGAAGTTAGGGCCACACAGAAGACCATATTGATAGTAACGTATATTGGGCATTCTGACACTGGTTCAACAGAAGGCTCCATAAAACTTAGTAGGATGACTCTGAGGTCTCATATAGGAGATGAATCACTGACTCAGTCAAATATGAAGAAATTCTTAGAGGAAATCAGAAACCATAGGGTGTGAGAAGGGTATGATTATACCAGAGCACTGAACAGCAATATTGTGGCAAGATAAGCCCTAAGGGAATTTAATGCTAACATCTATTTTATGTCTGCATGTGGCTGAGGTGGATGCCCCAAACCTTTCCTTGGGCATTGCCAGGGAAGATACTGAGAATGGCACTCCTTTTGATCATGCTGACTGCATCTTGCCACTAAGTTAAATTACATGTCTTGAGGCTGAATTGTGAGCCTCCTGTTCACAAGATGACATATGGGAAGTATATAACGTACCTCAGCCAGAGTTTAAGAGGCAAAGGTTAAGTCACAAATGTCATATACAGGCACATGACATATGGGCGAAAAGTACCATCCATGTATACACTGTTGTCATCAAATATGATTGTAGGCTGTGTACCACATAATGAAGAGACTGGAACCTGTTCTCTGGCAGAGAGGTTCTTGCCAATCTGGAACTAGCTAAAACTCCCAAGAAATCTACAATCGGTGATGATGTGAGAGATGCTCTCTCATAGTTTGAAAGAAGTCCCCTAGCTGCAAGAACAGGGAAACAGCATATCCTGCCCAAATGGGTCAAGTTTTTTGGATTTTTGTGTCTATAGGTGTACTTTTGCTAAAACTTAACTTTACTTGTAGAGACAACATGACTAAGATCCCGAGTTGTGATTAGTGCAGAAGTACTCATGTCAGAGGGGGAGGGGGTGTTTACCCTCCCCCACTTTTTTTTTTTTTTAAACCTGCTTTCCCGCTGATGTTACTGTGCCTGGTCTCTACCACAGAATATTAGCTGGGTCAAGCAGTCCCTCTATAATGGTGAAAGTGATCCTAGCTGAACTGGAATCTGACAGACTATTAAACAGTTTGTAAGATGTATGTCCACAAAGCACTGAAATTCAGGCTATGAGGATGTAAACAGTAGCATATGCTGAAGTGCTGTGCTGTAACTCTGCCCCCACAGCCCCATATGGATGCTTTATGTGCAACCTTTAAAGGTCCTGAGTTTGCACTAAACATTTAAATTTTCACCTACAGTAACCACTTCAGCCTACACCGATATTCATTATAGTCTGAACTATGGAGAAGTGTAAATATACTTATGCTAGCATCAATTCTGAGGGCTACACTTCATCCAGTGAGGAAAAGAAGAGATTGCCAAGTGAGGGAAGATTCACAGGTGGCTCTGCCCCTGGATCTAGCACTTTCTGGTATTTTGAAGTTGGTGACCTGGGGAAAGACATTTTTGCCCTTTTCCGCTATGGTGAAGACCGGTTTCTTAATAATTGCCCAATACAGTCAACAGACCATGGTGCCATATCACAAGAATCTAGAAGACTCAGTGGGTGTTGGCCAGTCCATCAAAGTCACTGAGTAGCGCTCAGACGTGAAGGAGAAGAAACCTCTTCTAGGAGTGATGCCTATGTGTAAAGCACTCTGAGTATTGGCGTCAGTACTAGCAAACATCTTGTCACCAGCACTGGACTTGAATCTGTCCTACCCTCATCTACCGATGTCAGAGTCAGCCCCAGAGGGCATCACCAGAGCTGGGATCACAGCTGCCAAGTCTGCTATACTGAAGGCTGTTTCTTTTCCCTAGCCTCAAAACCATGCAGGGCTTGGTGAACTTCTCTCTGGGCTTGTGGACACTACCAACTTCCTTTGAAGGAATGATGGTAATTAGGGTGTTGGGAGTTTACTAATGAAGTGCTGCCGTGCATAGGCAGCACTTCATTAAGCAAATTCCCCCCGCCCACCTGCGGCAACTTTGAAGTTTTAAACTTCAAAGGAGTAAAGGGACTTCGAAGTTGCCCCGGCACTTCGAGGTACTGGTGGGTGAGCCGTGGCTAGACGTGTGCCAGTACGTCGAAGTTTAAAACTTCAAAATTGCCATGGGAGGGAATTCGCTTGATGAAGTGCTGCCTATGAATGGCAGCACTTCATTAGTAAACTCCCAACACCCTAATTACCATCCTTCCTTCGAAGGAAGGTGGTAGTGTAGACAAGCCCTCTGCAAGTTTTACAGAGATCATTGAACTTCATGTTTGGAGCAGCCTCTCTCACTGTCTGAGCAACAGCACAGGTGTTGGTGCTGTCTTAGAACACTGGTATTGAACATAAATTCTAAAGATTTTAAGCATAAGGGTATCCATTAAAAGATTTTTTTCTAGTCTTTATAAAATGCAAAATCTTAATATGCTAATTTGGAATTCACCTGTGAGGACCTGTGCCACCTGTGACAGATGGCAAGCATTAGCTAAGGAAGGATGTACTTAACTTCAGACTCCTCTAGGCATTAAATATCACAAAATAAATTATCTAAACTTTTCACGTAATACTTAGGAAGTAAATCTCAGATTAGATTTTTAAGCCTTTCCCATTAAATTTGAAAGGTCACCTTCCTTTTAATATAAAAATAACTTATCTGCAGTTCATCACGTACATATCTCCAGTTTATTTTCTTTAAACGTCAGTATTTTCTTCTTTCAGATACCATTTCCTTGCCTGCTTTATATTTCACTTCCAGAATCATTGTCTCTGCTGTTCTACTAGAACACACTCATCAGTTGGTAATTCAAATTCAGATAAGGTCACATGTAAGTCAGCATCCTGTTACATGTGTTTCCTGGTGCTGTCATAATACAAAAGATGACAATACTGGAAATTTTGATCAAAACATCCTGAAACATTTGAGACTCTAACATGTTAATGGATGAAGTGACACATCTAATATTATATGGACTGAAATCGGATCTCTCATAGTGTTGCCATACATGCCAGAAAAGCATGTGATAGATAACTTTGCCAATGATCTTGTAAATCTACATCAAACAAAATCAGCAACAATCAAGTATCAGAGGAGTAGCCGTGTTAGTCTGAATCTGTAACAGCAATGAAGGGTCCTGTGGCACCTTACAGACTAACAGAAAAGTTCTGAGCATGAGCTTTCGTGAGCACAGAGTGAGTCTGTGCTCACGAAAGCTCATGCTCAAAACTTTTCTGTTAGTCTATAAGGTGCCACAGGACCCTTCCCTGCAGTAACAATCAAGAGTCTGTTCACAAACACTTGCTAATTTTTAATAAAAGAATAGTATCAAAGAAGTTTACTGCGTTAGTAATACACTTGTTGCTGCAATAATCCTTTACTTTTTTCCTTTGCTTCAAGGGGCATCAAACACCCTTTTTTGTTATGCTGCTCTAGCAGCAAATTCCAGTCAGCAGTAAATGTCAAATCAAATTTCCAGGTAACCTTCGTAGTTCTTTACACAGACATTATAGACTCACAAATGTATTAAGTCATGAGCTTTCATGGGTAAAACCAACTTCATCAGCTCATCACAGCAAACGAGCTACTCAGATTTAACTTAAAACTACAATAGATGCCTGCAGCTCTACTCATGCAATATCTGAAATTAATTTCCATAAGTGGATTGGATAGGATATACAAAACAAAGCTCAGCAGGATCAAAGACTGCAAAGGGATGACTTGATATTACTGACATGCATTACCTCACTTCACTGTTAAACCTCAACACATTTCAAGTACAAATGCTGCCCACTCAAAGTATGGTAGGTATATTGAGGTGAGAGGAAAAGGAGCAACTTGCAGTGAAGTTTTCAAACAGTTGAAAATACCCTGATAAACTGGAATGCAAAGTGAAACTTGCCAAAAGATTAATTTCACTAGTTTCACTGTAGCTTCGTGACAAACTTGAGGTTGTCTCTCATGTGGAATTGACCAAAGTGCACCACGGGTTTTTTTTTAAAGAATGCTTCCTGCAGCTATGCACACACACAACTATTATTACATGAAAACAATGTAGCTGTCCACTTACAAGAACATAAGAACAGCCATACAGGGTCAGAAAAAAAAGGACCATCTAGCCAGGGCTTTTTCTTCCCACTGCTGCCAATTTTAAAAGGCAATTGGGTAGCTCCAAGCCACAAATGGATCTTTAAAGGAACCATTTGTGGTTCCCTGCCTGCTGCTTGCCCCCGTTTACTCCCCCGCGGGAACCCTGCTGCCAGTCCTGGCCTCGCTCATGGGCATGGTCAGGCTGGGGCGAGGAGAGGCTGGCGTGGGCCTGGAGATCGAGGGCTGAATTGGGGGGCTGGTGCAGGCCCAGATCTGGGAAGAGCTGCAGGGAGAGGGGCTGCTGCAGGCCCAGAAATAGGGGGAGGTGAGAAGCAGGGGGCAGCTTGGGCCCCACACAGGGGGCAGGGGGCAGTTAAGCCATTGGGAGGGGGCAGGGCGAGCCCCACTGGAAGGTGGCTCGGGCCTCACTAGGTAGGGTTGTTAAGCCACTGGGAGGGGATGGCTCAGGCCCCACCAGGAGGAAAGCTTGGGCCCCTCATGGGGTGGCTAAGCTGCCCAGGAACAGTTTGGATCCCGCACAGGAGGTGTGTCTCAGACCCACACGGGGTGGCTAAGCCATGGAGGTGCAGCTCGGGCCCTGAGAGAGGATGGTTAAGCTGGCTGGGGGGCAGTTGGTCCGCCACACAGGAGGCACAGCTTGAATACCACGTGGGGCAGCTAAGCCAGCAGGGGGTGGTTTGGGCGTCAGCTGGGGGGGCAGTTAAGCTGCCGGAAGGGCAGCTTGGGCCCCATGTGGGGTGGTTATGTTGCCTGGGAGGTGGTTTAGGCCCCGCATGGGGGGAGGCTGGACCTGGGGGCTGGGAGGGGGAGCGGTTTGTGGCTTGAGTTCTGCCACCATTTTTTCCAAGGAAAAAAACCCTGAATCTAGCTTGCCTGACAGTGGCCAATATCAGATGCTCCAGAGGGCGTGAACAGAACAGGTAGTCAACTGAGTGATCCTTTGCCTGTCATCCATATCCAGCCTCTGCCAAACAGAGGCAAGGGACACCATTCCTACCCATCCTGGCTAATAGCCATTGATGGACCTAATCTCTATGAACGTATTTAGGTTTGTTTTTTTTTGAACGCTGTTAAAGTCTTGGTCTTTGCAACATCAGATAACTTCATACAGAATATTTTTGCAGGTTAAAATACACAGTTAAATTTTCTGTAAATTATTCCTAACCAAAATAAACTATTAAGGACTAATAATTCTTCTGATCCATGTTGAACACATTTGAATATTTTACTCAGCAAGCTGAAGCCAGCTAACAAACTGGCTGTGCAGTGAATCTTACATAATATTTCCCAGTAATACAATTATGCATATATACATCAAGATTTAAGTTGACTAACTTTTCCCTAGTAATTCAATATAGATTTTGGGGTGCACAGGATCAGGCGTACCAATAGGGTGGGGTGGGACAAAACAGAGGGAGTTGCCCCAGGGCCTGGGGCTCCCTGCAGCCACTGCTGCTGCGGCCAGAGTACTGGTCTCTTTAAATAGCTGGTGGAGTGCCATGCCTGCTGCTCTGTGCGGCTCTGAGGGCTGCAGTGAGCACACCACACTCTGGGCAGCGTGGAGGGCTGAAGTATGGAGCTGCACTCTCCAGCACACACACTGCCCATAGAAGCTTTTGGCCCTCCATGCATAGGATATGTTACATGGGAGTGGAATGGGCACAACTCACCACCATGATGCCTCCTACTGATCACACAGTAATTAGCTGTTCCAGCCTCCTGAGTGCTCCCTTCTGGCCAGTATCTGACCCACTGTTGCCCATTAGTTTGTTCTCCACCTTATATCCAGAACCATGTTCTCTCTAACGACAGAGCCCTTCAGTCGGGCCACTTCCCCACTGCCGTGCCACACACAGAGATCCTCCCTTCCAGGGACTCCCAAGCGCCCCGACGCACCTTGCCTCAGTGACCCACTGCCAACCTTCATCTACCTTCATCTGTCTTCATCTCAGGGTAAAAATGCAGTCTGAAATGGCCACCTCATCATTGTAAAGCAGTGGGCCTGGTGTCTTCTGCTGCCCTGCCTGCCTGCCTCTCTACTGTCTAGTAGCCTCAGGCCTTGTCTCAGGTTTGCCTGGCCAGAGCTCCCCTTGCTCACCCTGCCTTTCCCTAGCATTGCTTTGTCTGTGTTACCCAACTCTAGCTGGCAGCTAAGTCCCTCTCCCTCCAGGGCTGGAGCAAGAGTCTTCACCCTGCTCAGCTGTCTCTTTTATACAGCCCTCCTGGGCTCTGATTGGCTGTCACAATCCTTCCCCTTGATTGACTCCCAGGGAAGCCCTCTCCTAGGGGCTACTTTTAACCCTTTCTCTAGCAGTGCAGGGCAACTGCCCTGTAACAGGGAGTTTGAACATTATAATTTATCCTTCCACAGGTAAATAAAAATAAAGAAAAAGAGAAATCTTAAACACATCCACCAAAGTGTTAGACATTCTCAAGAGCAAATTAATTTAAAAATGCCCTTGCTAGGTCAGTGTTAAGATCTTGATTCTGTACCTATTGCTCAATGAGTCTATTTACATAAGTTCAGCAGTTTTAGTGATGCAACTTATTTAACACACAACCAGTGTTCCCTCTAATTTTTGCCATTCATGGATAGAATAAAATTTGTTGTGTGCACCAAGGAATGTATAGATGTGCACCACCAATAGAAACATGTTGCCCACCATGGCTCCTGTGGGCACTCTTGCTAATCAGCTGGACAGCACCTGAATCTCTCTTGGGCGCCTGCCCAAGTGCTCAGTTTACAGGGAACACTGCACACAACTTTCTGGAGTAACTTATGTAAACCACATTTTTCTACGTATTTAACCAGTTCAACAAAGCAGCTTCTCTGGCAAATATGTCATGCAGTACCAATATATAACACTCTTGGCCTCAAATCTGGCACTAGTTCATCGAGTTGCATTTTCACTGAAAGCCCTTAAACCATAGCTGGGAAAACCAAGGGTTTCAGGGCTTCTATACAAACCAAAAATCCAAGAAAGGTTTGTGTTTTAGCACTGAACTATGATTCATTTTGCACAGGTTTTATTTAGTGAAGTTGTCACATTGGGCACAGCTCTAATGAGCATTTGTATGTACAAATTCAATAGCTGGTTGAGAAATAGCTATGGGCTTTTGGTCGATCTTACAATACAATTTCTTGGTATTTACTCTAGTGTAGGAAAATGATATATTTCAGTTGTTCTCCCCTGAAATACATACATGTATAAGTTCCAGTTCTCTTATTCACTTTCGTAGACAAGTGTTATGCAAAAAGTGAATAAATATTTTTTAAAGAATAGGACAAGAAAGATCCACCATACTTAGAATCCTGAAAAATGTTTTGTATGTTAAATACATTTAAATCATATGTTTTATAACAAAGATCCAGCTACTCAGCTGATATCTATCTCTACGCACTTTAAGTATACAATGTTATTAGGATATCTCCAGGAAAGGAATAGGAAAAGTAGTGAATTATAGTCATGGACAATAACTGTAAACAAGACCTGAAAAAGTTAGAGGCCACAAACACCATGAAAACCAAAGTAAAAAGGAAAATTAGCTTGAATATCAAAATATTCCTAACTTGTATTTGTTTGACATGTTAAACATATATACATATATAATAGACACACTGCTGCTGCTGCTAATAAATCTGACCATATATATATACACACAGTAAAAAGTGCAGTTTTCTGGCTCCCAGATAACTAGCAAGTTTGGATAACCAGAATGCTGCAGGCCATTTGACTGGCCGGGGCCAACAGCAATGGGGATGGCTATCTGGCAACCAGTGGCCCAGTATCCATTTCCACCTTGCTGAATAGACCTTGTCAGCTCTGGCCCTCCCTCTTACTGGGCCCCACTCTTTAAATTCCCCTCTGAAACCACCCCCCAACTCATGCGTCTGATGAAGCGGTCTTTGCCCACAAAAGCTTATGCTCCAAAATATCTGTTAGTCTATAAGGTGCCACAAGACTTCTTGTTGTTCTCGAAGCTACAGACTAACACAGCTACCTCTCTGATACCTTTCATTTTTAGAAATTTCCTTTCAAATGCCAAGTTGCTGGATATAACTTGCTTGGATCTTAGTGAAAAATTGGTCCTTGGGATAACAAATCTGGCTTTGGATTCAGGAAAACAGTAGCTTTGTTCAAATGTTTACAAGATTGAGGGGCCTTCTGGGCCAATCTGAAGCCACTAAGTTTACTTTACCTTCCTGTTTCCTGATCTCTTGTATTCACCTGGTGTTAATGGACTCAAAGAATGGTGTAAGTAATCCCTTTGGCCATTTGAGCGATAAGGCCTCTATGCACAGTGCTTCTGTCTCTCTGCTTTTTAAAGAATATTGCCAAGTATTATGGTTTGCCTTGGATTCAAAGACAAGCAAAAGTTGTGAAGACTACAGTCTATCTGACCAATTTTCCTTCTTCTGACCTAGTTGACTTTTGTATTACTCATGCCTGTGACATGGAAGACTGATATACTGATGTTTCATTCTTCCGTATACTCTCTGACCTTCTTTCTGACTGATAGTTTACATACTATTGTCAACATATTGTCCATTGTTACAAAGACATGACCATTCAGAAATGCAGGACCCAGCCGTTGAAGAGAATATTGAAATAATCTCACTTCTAGAAAAAAATAAATCTTGTCTTTCACTCAGTGAAGCACCATAACGCTTGAGTTGCCATCTTCTTGGAGAACACTTTCCATACTTCCATATGTCCATCTGCTGTTCTGACACAGCTCTGTGTTTTCCCCATGTCCATCCCTCCATGAAACCTCTCTGAATTTCTGAATATCTAAGGTGCAGAGATGACAAGCCCTAAGATACATGCTTTATATTGCAAAGTATCAGTCCCATGAGTAAATTGCAGAAATGTTCTGTATACCTGATGGACTGGCAGATGAAAGTAGGTCTCTTTCAAGTGCACTGATGTACAGTAATCCCCCTGGCAGGTAGACACTGTTATAGACTTCAAGGTCTCCATCTTAAATAAGGTCCTCCTTATGAACTTGTTCCAGTGTTTTACTTCCAAAATCTACTTCATCCTCATGGTATCTCCTGGTTACCAGAGACAAGCCTTAGTGGATGGAAAACATCTCCACCTCCGGAACACTAACACGCCAATTCTCTATAGATGATCTATAGCATTCTGTACATTTTGCATCTTTTGGGGATTTGGTAGTAGTGAAGAAGGGATAAAATTATTCAGAAGCTTTGACAATCCTATGAGGTACCCTTGTTAAACTCCATCCAGGAGCCATCTATCCACTCTTGAGAGAGACCCTTAATATTTGAAATTTAGTAGTCTCCCCCAAGACTGTTGTCCAGCACATCACTCCTAATACCAGTAAAAGGCTATTTCTAGTGCTAGAATTTGACTTGCAAGAAGACTGGTCACTCCCCTTTCTGGGTTTACATTTGTTCAACCTGCTTTTGCTGTAGTCTTGCATTCCACATTTGGAAGAGTAACTGTAAAAAGATATATAGGCCTGTAAAAAGGATGGACATTTCTCTTCTTGGATTCGAAATTATGAAGGCTCTGTAAAGGACTTTTTTGATCTACCTTTGGATTCCACCACCACTTTGTCTAACAGCTCCCTTAACTGTCAGCCAGAATATGCTACAGCTGATAACATTAGTTTGTCTTGTCACTGGAAAACTTAATGAGCCAGATAGTGTTACACAACTGTTACATGGGCACAGCCCTTCATGTCTTTGGATCCCTAAGTGAGTCACTCATAGCTTCATAATCACTGCATGGCACATCCATTTTTTCCTCAAGAGGCCCCTTTTGAGAGAGCCAGTCAATGCTATAGCTGAGCTCCATGGCACTGACATATAATCTCACTGAATCCTGGAGTGGGTGAAGCAGGATTCCCTAAGGACAGAGTCATACCTTGTTATAATGGCTAAAGTAAGTTACAGAAATAAGTGATGACCCAAGAGGGTAATCCTTGTGCTTGTTCCTCCATGCATGGGCTGCTCACTCTCTCTGCCTTGCAGGGATGGCTGTTTGGCAAATGGCACCCTACATGTTATGGGTTGACCATTAGCACAGCAGGTATGATAAGGCTGATGAGCAGAACGAGAAGGGCTCCTCCATTAGCTCAACCGCTGTGAGATAGCAGACTGCACTAAAAACAGGGTCTGGTTTGCTGACACATTTTAGACAGGGGTTGTTTTTGTTTGTTTGTTTTTTGTCAACACCTCTATTCCTCTAATTGCCTCTGAGGTGTTCCTCTACCAAAACCTACCCAGAGATATAATGCTGGAAGCTGCTGCAGCCACTGCCTTCATAAGTTTACAGCAGTCCTGATGCAGAACCCACCAGAAGGCTAAATAGCAGCCACTAATTCTTACAGCCCTGTTGGTTGTTCTGTATTCCTGCTGCTCGAGAAGGCGGACTTGTAAAGTTGGATACAGGGGCCAAAGCGACTTCTTTCTAAACCTCTTCCTGTGTGACAGGAGTATAGAGTAGCACACAACCTTGTTTTCCTCTTTTTTGGCCTCTTTTCTGCCATCCTCCCAGCCTGTTACCTGAGCAGTGTGTGTGTGTTTTAGGGTGGAGAGGTCCTCCCACTTTGGTAATTCTAGGCAGGAGCCAAACCACCTCTTCAAAAGTTCTCTTACACACTTGGTAACATACTTCACCACCTTGTCACCTGCTGTAGGAGGCAAAACAAAACTGAGGGGGCTTTGAAAGGTGGTAAATAGTCACTCATCAGTCATCCAATCAACTGTCATTCTAGAGATACAGACATGTGAAGACCCACAGTGAGAATCCTTGGACCTAACCTCAAGAGGGAATATACAGGTATTTTGTGTTGCCAGTTCTGCCTTAGAGTACATTTAAGCTTCTAAAAAGGCAGGCAAATGGAACTAAAAAAGGGAGAGCTTTGTGCTGCTTTAAAGGACATAAGATGGCCAGGATTCTCCTTTGAAGGGTAGAAGCAGTCTGTCACCCTACACAGGATGTGATCCAGACACAAAACAGGTAAGAAACCTTTTCCTGGAGGAGGGCAAAGCCATCTCCTACAGGAAAAAGTGTCTTGATTTTCCTTTAAGAAGTACTGTTGTTCAGTGTGAAGAACAAAGTTTGGTATTAAAATACACACCCTGGTATCAGTGACTGTAAATATAGGGCTAATCTGTCAGTAATGCAGACCAAACAATCAGAGTTCTGGCAGGATGATAGAGAAGAGAGTCTTCTAGGGAAAATTCGAGTATAAGGTACTCATTTCTGCATGATGATAACGTTGTCTCTTTGGTAACAGTCACAGGATTTCAAGCCCTCTGAAAATGCTCGTAAATAACTGTTGCAAAAGATTACACAAATAACCAGGATAACAATTAACTGAAGGCAGGATGTAAAACTGTAAAAGATGCGAAGGAAAAATTCAAGTAGAAAAAAACCTAAGAGTTACTTACATTTATGAGTAAAATGCCTATATACTGGTGGCACCATTTATTTTACAAAGGTCTGCAACAACGGGCTTTCAACTTGTTTAGATATAGGAAAACAAAAGTATATTATTTTTAGTGATTCCAGGATTATGAAAGGTTGAATACCTAGAACACCAGCTTGTGTTTACTTGACGGCAAACAGGGAAATATAAGAATCCATAAAAGTACTCTGAAGTTATTGAAATACATATTAATGACTACTTCAGGAAGCAAACACAAGCAAGCTTGCCTAGGAAACGTAACATTCTAATAAAGGAAGTGGAGAGTTTCACTCAAAGAACTGCTCCTGGAGTTAATATGAACTGTATTAGTGTCAATGTAACAGCTTACCATGGTACTCTCCCCAAGCCAAGAGCTGTAAGCCTAGGGATGACCCTGCAGCATAAGTTAGGCTGACTACTGCGCCCTATGTCTTTGCTACGGGGATAAAAATCAAAATGTGACCGTGTAGGGGGCTTTGTGGATTCTGCACTGCAGGACAATCCCCTGGGGATTACATGCACTGCTCTATAGCCGGAATCTACCCGCAGTGAGGTGAAAAGCAGCTGAACCTCTACAGGGGTTCTGGTTCAGTCTATCTGACGATAACTTTGGGACAACCTATTAATGCCAAAAGTTGCACGCTAAAGGTTGGTTTTAAAAGTAAAACTGACATATGATGAAACTAATCTTCTATATATTTTACAGTGTGTCTGTCTGGGTTACATCACATCATCAGAGCTACAACCATACAATTTGGTATGCAACTTCCTCTTACCTTAACTTAAACCAAGGTTGGGTTTGGCTGTGCCTGGAAAATGCCTGAAATTGCAGGATTTCCCAGAACTTGGAAAAGCAGGGGCACCAACAGAAGGACTGACATACTTCAGACTCACCACTGGGGGCACCAAGTGCAGGGAACAGAAATACTGCAGAGTGACCACTGGGTGCAGCCACAGTAGCAAAAGTGGCCACCTGGAGACAGGTCTATCCACTCTGCCAGGAGAGGTAAGCACCCCTTGACCCCAACTCCACCTGCATTGCTTGGGCACAGTGCCCTGGAAGGGGAACCCTGTTGCCTCCCCACAATTCTCTCAAAGAATTAGTCCCCAGTAATTTGCATGAATCATATCTTTCCTCTTTTATTTTCCTGACAGGGGAAAAAAAATTATTTCACTTGAATACTCAAGTGACATGTGGTCAATTCGTTAGTAATGACATATAAAAGCCAATTTAAATTTCTGTTGGGATGTCCTTCTTCAATGCCTACAAGTGACAATGCTTTAATAATTGTTCCTTCTTCAACCTCCTCTTTCTATTAGCAATAATTTCTTTCTATGGAGTGCCCTCACATATCCCCAGCAGCAGGTCTGTGTGAGGGTGGTTCAAATGGTCCCCTGGGGACAAGGCTTCCCTCCTTCCTCAACCCCACCACTTACACCCCGACCCCACTCACCAAGTGTCACCTTTGGGCAGAAACCTCCCCTCTCCTCCAACGCAGCGCCTGTAGCCCAAGTGCGCATTACCTGCATAAACACAGCCCTAGTAGTGGACCTCCCCATCCCAAACTGGTGCTCAGTGATGCAGTAGCTGTCCAGGGTGGGGAACTGCCATAGGGCGATGGTGACCCATTTCTCCAGGGGGGGTTGCAGGCCACATCCAGGTGTCCTGTCTGTGGCATGGGGCAGATGTGGCAGATGTGCCCCACCCCCCACCCCCTAAAGGAGGTGGACGATGGCCATGATCAGGGTGATCATCAGCTCAAGCAAATCTGAGTGGGTCCAGCACAAGCCCGGGGGCTGCTCTGGCACCATGGCTAACTGAAAGGTCAAACTCTCACAGAAAGTGTGTGAGCCTTGTGGTAGCTATGCTGGCCCTTACAGAGGTATGGAAGCCTCAGCATGGGTAGGAAAGGTGGGTGAGGGAGTCTCTTTAATGGCACACCTAACCAGGTCTCCAGAAAGGGTTTGCCAGCCATGTGATACTGTCTGATGCAGTTCCAGGGTCCGTTCTCTCTCTCTCTCAAGTAGGCAGGATGTGACACAACTCTCTGTTGACAGAGCAGATCACTTTTTCAATCTGCTTTTGTGCGTGGGCATAATCTGCCAACAGAGTTTTTCCTCAAAATCTCTCGTTCAACAGTAAATTCTATGAACAAATTGCTGTAGTGTAGACATAACCCTTGTGATTTGATCATCCCATGGCCCCAATAATTTTAGCACACTTCCTACTTCTGATGTACTTTATAAATTGCTACTAGTGTCTTTGTGTCTTTTTCTACTTGTCCTTCACATTCTTTTTTAGCCTGATCAACTGTATTTTTACATCTGACAAGCAAGAGATAATGCTCCTTTCTATCCTCCTTAATGTTTGACCTCCAGTTTTCAAAGGATGTATTTTTGTCTCTAACTCTACTCTTTTACTATGTCCCCTTACTGTTTGTTTTTGATTGGCATATATATTTAGTTTGAGCCTCTATTATCGTGTTGTAAAATAGTTTCCATGCAGCTTCCAGGCTTTTCACTCTGGTGATGGTTACTTTACATTTCCATTTAATTAGCTGTCTCATTTATCGACAGTTCCCTTATATTTTGAAGGAAAATGGTAATGTTGTAGGTTTTTTGATATTTTTCTTCCTACAAAGATATTTAAATTTAGTACACTATGGTCTTTATCACTGAAGAGTTCAGCAGTATTCACCTCTTGGACTAGAGCCTAGGCTCCATTTAGGATTAAATCAAGAACTGCCTTATTCCCCGCTTCCTCTTTGTGGGTTCCAGGAAGCATTCTAAGAAAGAAGCATTAATGATAATTAGAAATTTTCTCTCTGCATAAAATGTTGAGGTGACAGTCAATAAGCTGAAATCCCCACCTTTATTTCTAAGGGTTTTGTTTTTGAAGCCTCATTACTCTCTGAGAATTTCAAAACCACCATCACTGCTCAGGTCACATGGTGATAATATATTCCTACTATTACATGATTATTCAAGAAGAGAATTTCTACCGATACAAACCGTATAGTACCATTTGATTAATTAAGATTTTTAGTATACTTGACTTTATGCTCTCTTTCCAATATAGTGCCACTCCCCCACCAATACAATCTATTCTGTCATTTCTCTGTCACTATGAATACTATGTTTCTCCTTGGAAAGATTGGTATTTTGTCCATTAAAGGCCCCATTGAGGAAAGCACCTGATCCAAGGATTGCTGAAGTCAATGGAAACTCGGCTGCTGACTTCACTGGCCTTTGGAATCAGCTGAGTTAAAACAGGAATAGATTTAGGTATTTCCCTAAATTGTTGACAACCAAAATTGTGTAGCAAAGTATTCCTTTTATTGCAACAAAAGTTATATTCTCTCAAATATTCTCTTTTTGCCAACCTACAGAAACAGAGATTAGACAAACTATAGCACAAACACAGCTGTCAATGTTGTAAGAATATTAACTATTTGACATCAGCATTTAGATTAGTTACCACTTATATTACTTAGGATTTTTACAGTGCTTTCTGTGTATAATTATCTAAGTCCTAATATAGGTTGTGTAAGTAGCTAGATTTTAGAGACGAGAAGAACAAGTCACAAAGAGGCAAAGTGAGATTAAGCAACTTTCTTGGGTTCATGCAGCTATGGTATTACCACCTCTATTTACAAAATGCTATGAACCTGACCAAACTGCCTATTTGGGATCAGGAAAGGTTATTGTCTATAAGCTAAGTCAGTAGACGTCTGTAAGGATATGTGTTTGCCTTACTTAAAGGATCCCAGAGACCCAGTTTTTAGCATAAAAGGGCTTTAATATTTGCAGGTAATGTGGAAATACCAAACATGTGACCACCTGAGTAAGTGTCAAGAGCAGATAAAAGACTCAAATGCCAACTTCCAGAATAAATATGAATAAGATCAGTGATATGGCTATGAACCAAATAGCCTGTATGGAGAAGACTAAAATACTGTATGCCTTTATAAGAATGAGGTACCCCATGGAGCTTCCCTTATTTCCCCCTCTGGTAGGAGGAGCGAGAGAATTCCGGTATGGATTGAATCCTAATAAATAAGAAATCTCATACCAGAATAGAATTTAGCAGCTCTGGACAGACTTCTCTACCTGCCTTGGATGTCTATCAGCTGAACAAAGAACTAAAAGAGGAAGGTACAGTGCTTGGAAATGTCAAATGTTCTCGTGCTGGCCAAGTTCAACTCTAGATGTACAATATTTGGCGGCTACTGTTCCAGGCCAAACCTTACTGTAGCCACCACTTTTTTTTTTAGGGGTGGGGGTGGGGGGGAGGAGGGCCCAGAACAGCTATAAATTTGCCTCTTGCCAAAGTATCATCTGTTGATATAAGAATACATCTTTAAAACAAAAAGCATTTTAAAATTTATACTTTATACTATAGTTTTAAAAGTTTCAATTTAAAGTTTAATAGTTTATTATTAAATTTTCCCCAATGTACCTTGAAGCCCAATTTGAAAGTTTGCTCAGACACTATGCTCAGACACAGTGCCTCTGGATGGTGCAGAGAGGACCATCCTTAAACTTGGCCAAACTGAAAAGGTCACGTGTATAAAGTTGCACAATATTTTTCTTAACATGATACTAATTTTTGTAACAGTTCACATTGTGTATTTGGTACATATTTGTAAAATTACATGTGCTTCCTACATAAAGAGCTAATTTTAAAAGGTGATTTCTTCAGCTAAAAATATTTCTCAAATATTCCATTTTTTTAGAAATTAGTACTTGTATTCACCTGAAGATATATTAGGATGCTGTAATAAAATAGTGACTTATTCTGGAAGTAGAAAACATGAAAATGCTTTTCTGACAAGATCAGACAAGCCAGTGTTTTTGTGTCTCATTTCTTATTTATTATACACTGATAATGGATGAGATCACAAATCACTGAAAAAGGGAAATAACCAAACACCACACTGGAAACTGGAATACTTGAACAATATCAGACTGTTTTTCCCAGGATAGGAAAAAGTAAGTTACTCACCATAGTAACGATGGTTCTTCAAGATGTGTCCCTGTGGGTGCTCCACGAGGTGTCGGGCTTGCCCCGGCGCCGCAGATCGGAAACTTTCCAGCAGTTTCTGCCGAACCGCGCATGCGCCAGTGCGCACCGCTCCCTTGCGCGCCCCCTGCCACGTGCGCGATCCGGTCCCCGCCACTTCCTTGACCAACCGCCTCGGATGATCCTGAAAAACACTAGACAGAGATCCGAAGCGGGGAGGATGGGCGGGTGGTGGAGCACCCACAGGGACACATCTCGAAGAACCATCGTTACTACGGTGAGTAACTTCTCTTTCTTCCTTGAGTGTCCCCGTGGGTGCTCCACGATAGGTGACTACCCAGCAGTAACCCAAGAAAGGAGGTGGGTAATCGGTTTATGTGCAGCTTGCCCCCGAAAGGACCGCTGTCGAGAGGCGGGTATCCTCTTGGAATACCCGGTGTAGGGCATAATGTTTGGCGAAGGTGTCATAGGATGACCAGGTCGCCGCTCTACACATGTCTTTTAACGCGACGCCCTTGAAAAAGGCTGTTGATGCCGCCACCGCCCTGGTGGAGTGAGCCCTAGGCGGGGCCAGCAAAGGATTCTTTCGAAGTTCGTAGCACATTTTTATACAGGACACAATGTGCTTCGAGATTCTCTATGAGGAGAGACCCTCTCCTTTTGACCTGGGAGCGAGAGAGACTAGGAGCCTGTCCGTCTTCCGGAAGGACTTAGTTCTGTCTATGTAGAAGGCCAACGCCCTCCTCACATCCAGGAGATGCAGGCGTGCCTCCTTGCTGGAGCTGTGAGGATTCGGGTAAAACGAGGGTAAAACTATAGGTTCGCTAAGGTGGAACTCTGAAGAAACTTTCAGAACAAAGGCTGGGTGCAGCCATAAGGTTACCGCCTCCTTTGAGAAGACTGTGCAGGGCGGCGTTGCCATGACTGCTGCGAGCTCGCTCACCCTGCGGGCTGACGTCATTGCAAGGAGGAAGGTTGTTTTTATCGTAAGGAGACGTAGGGGAACTGTGGCTAAGGGTTCAAAGGGTGGGCCCGTTAGCGCGCTGAGCACTAGGTCCAAGTTCCACGATGGCGGAAGCGGTTTCCGAGGGGGGTACAGGTTTACCAGCCCCTTCAGGAACCTGGTAACAATTGGGTGGGCAAACACCGTGGGCCCTTCCTCTTCATGCCGAAAAGCCAATATAGTGGCAAGGTGGACCTTCAGCGAGGATAGGGAGAGCCCGCCTCTTTTGAGGTCCAGTAAGTATTCTAGTATTACGGGTATAGGCACATCAAGGGGAGCTAATTGCTTGGCAGAACACCATGCAGTGAATCGAGTCCATTTCTGCTTGTAAGTCTTCCTGGTGGAGGTCCTTCGGCTACTCTCCAGGACTTGTTGTACTCCCTCCGTACATGTACTCTCTAGTGAGCTGAGCCATGGATTAACCATGCTTGTAGGCGCAGGCCTTGAGGGTGTGGATGTACTATGGACCCCTGGGCCTGCGTGAGCAGGTCCGGTGCCGCCGGAAGGGGAAGCGGTGGGCAGTCCGACATGCGCAGAAGCAAGGGGAACCATTGCTGTCGATCCCACGTTGGGACTACTAGGATCGTGCGGGCTCTCTCCCTCCTGGCTTTCTGCAAGACCTTGTGGATGAGCACTGTGGGGGGAAACGCGTAAAGCAGGGGGCCCTTCCAAGAAATCGCGGATGCGTCCCCCAAGGACCCCCGCCCCAGTCCTGCCCTGGAGCAGTAGTGGGGGCACTTCTTGTTGTGCTGGGTGGCAAACAGGTCTATCTGGGGAAACCCCCATGTATGAAAGATTGGTCGTAGCAGATCGGAGCGGATCTGCCATTTGTGCGTGAGTGCAAAGCGCCTGCTCAGCTGGTCTGCCTTCACGTTGTGAGCTCCTGGTAAGTACGAGGCCTTCAACGTTATATTGTTGGCGATGCACCAGTTCCACAGCCGGACTGCTTCTGCACATAGGGCACGGGATCGAGCTCCTCCTTGTCCATTTATATAAAACATGGTGGAGGTATTGTCTGTATTGATCCCGACTACTTTGCCTTGTATGAGGTCTCGAAAGTGGTTGCAGGCGTTGAACACTGCTCTGAGCTCCAGTATATTTATATGCAGTGACTGTTCCGTAGGGGACCACAGTCCTTGCGTTACCTTGTCGCCGACGTGTGCTCCCCACCCTATGTGGGAAGCGTCGGTAGTAAGAAAAATAGAGATTTGTGGTTGGGGAAAGTGTACCCCTGTTAGCATGTTCTTGGGGTTTACCCACCATTGCAGGGATCTGCACACCTCTATCGTGGGCGACACCACCCTGTGGACAGTGTGGGACGCCGGCTTGTAGACGCTCGCCAGCCAATGTTGCAGGCTGCGCATATGCAATCTGGCGTTCTGTACCACAAACGTTGCCGCTGCCATGTGGCCTAGCAGCTGCAAGCACGTTAAGACCGGTACCGTGGGGCTGTATGTAATGACTTGCACCAGGGAACCGATGGCGCGAAAGCAGGCGTCGGGTAGATAGACCCTTGCTGTAATAGAGTTTATACGTGCCCCTATGAACTCTATGTCTTCTGTGGAGTCGGTCTTTGACTACGCGAGGTTGATGACCAGGCCCAGCGAAGAAACGTGTTTGCTGTTGCACGTATCGTGCGTAGTACCTCTGCCCTCGAGGCCCCTTTCAGTAGGCAGTCATCCAGATATGTGAAAATAAACACCCCCTGTCTGTGCAGGTAGGCTGACACCACTGCCAGGGTTTTGGTAAAGACTCTGGGGGCCGAGGAGAGGCCGAACAGCAGAACCTTGTATTGGAAATGTTCTTTGCCGACCATAAAATGGAGAAAACGTCTGTGTGCCGAGTGGATCGTTATATGAAAATACGCATCTTGTAAGTCGAGGGCTGCAAACCAATCTCCATTGTCCAGTGCCGTGAGTACAGAGGCAACTGTGATCATCCGAAAACACTGTTTGCGCAAGTACCTGTTGAGGCCTCGAAGATCTAAGATGGGCCTCCAGCCTCCTGTTTTCTTCTCTGTGAGGAAGTATCGTGAATAAAACCCTTTCCCCTGTAGTCGCTCCGGTACTCTTTCCACCGCCCCTATGAACATAAGATGGTCCACCTCCTGCTTGAGTTTCGCCTCGTGGGAAGCATCCCTGAGATGAGGCCTGCGTGGAGGTTTTGGCAGTGGGAGTGACTGGAAGGGGATCGCATAACCCGCGGCTATGATCTCTAGTACCCATTTGGCTGTGGTGATCTTTTGCCATTGTGAGTGGAACGGTCAGAGGCGATGATGTAACATTAGTTGGGGATGGCATTACGCGATGGTAGTAATGGTGCAGCCCTCGACCTGTCCGTCAAACTTATTGCCTTTGGGCCTGCCCCGAGGATGCACGGCTCTGTTGGAAACGTCGCCTAGGAGTTCTATACTGTTGCTGCTGTTGATTTCGCCCTTGGTCGTAGCCCCGTTGGTACTGAGCACACTGAGGTTGGTACGGGTATCGCCTTTGTTGAGGGTAATAATATTTCTTTCTGTATGGAGGGGTATAAATACCCAGGGTTCTGAGTGTAGCTCTTGAGTCCTTACTGGAGTGAAGGACCGAATCAGTTGACTCCGCAAACAACTTCTGCGTGTCGAAGGGGAGATCAACAATTTTTGCCTGCAGATCCCTCGGGATACCCGATGTCTGCAGCCAGGATTCCCTGCGCATGACCACTGCCGTAGCCGTTGAGCGTGCCGCCGTGTCCGCTACGTCCAGGGTGATCTGGACTCCCGTCCTCGAAGCTGCATAGCCCTCTTGCACAATGGCCTTCAGCACCGGCTTCTTATCTTCCGGAAGCGAATCCATGAGAGAAGTAAGCCTGGAGTAATTGTCGAAATTATGGTTCGCTAGATGTGCTGCATAATTTGCCATTCTCAACAGCAGGGTGGAGGAGGAGTATACCTTTCTGCCGAACAGCTCTAGCTTCTTGGCATCTCTGTCCATACCCCCTGCTTTGTACTAGGAAGTCTTTGATCTCTGCTGAGATGATTCTACCACCAGTGAATTTGGTTGTGGGTGACTAAACAGGAACTCCATGCCCTTCACCGGGATGAAGTATTTCTTATTTGCTCTCTTGTTTATAGGTGGAGCAGAAGCCGGGGTCTGCCATATGGTGGTGGCCAACTCCGTGATTGCTTCGTTGAGCGGGATAGCGATTTTGGATGAGGCCGGAGGTCTCAGGTTTTTGAGGAGCTTGTGGTGCTTCTCCTGCACCTCTGCTGTTTGGATGCCTTGCGTGAAGGCCACACTTTTAAACAGCTCCTGAAACTGTCTGAGGTCGTCCGGGGGAGCAACATCCCCGGGAGTCGTAGCCTCGTCGGGGGAGGACAAGGAGGAACCACTAGGGTAAGCCTCCTTCGAACTCTCAGGGTCCTGCTGTCAGTGGTACACCCTCTCGCTAGAGGCTTGCGAGGGAAAATCTCGGGGTTCCAAAATCAACTCCCCGAGACAACTGTGTTTCCGTCCCCGTCCGTGAGTGCCCACAGGGATATTGGACGGTCGGGGGGACCTGCCCCTGGGTGTATGCCTGTGGTGTCTATGCCCAGCATGGTAAGGGCGACCATGGCAGCACGGGCACGGTTCCTGGGGTGGAGACCTGGACCACTCTTGAGGTGCATACACCCTATGTCTGGGAGAGTGAGATCTTCTCGATGACTGAGACAATGGTGAAACTGGTTTGTGATAGTACTCCAGGGGGTCAAATCCCAGAAAAGGTGAAGGTGGCCCGAGCCATGGTGACGCTGGTTGGAGGAACGGAGAAGGAGGCTCTGGGTAGGCTGGGGGAGACCCATGTCTTCTGGTTGGTGTGCGCAGCATAAGGGGAGGGCTTGTTGAAAGCAGCCCTGCAGCCCTGTCCAAGGAAGGGCTGCAGTGCCGGGTTTTTGCTGCTGCCTTTCCCCTCCCCTGTGGGGCTGGCACCGCCCCCTCCCGTGCCGGGGATCTCGGCCCCGCTGTCGGCACCACGCTCGGCACACTTAGCTGCGGTGCCACGCGGATAGCCTCCTCCGGTGCCTGCAGGCTGCATGCCTGTTGGCCCTGCACCGTTTGCGCCGTGGGAATCTGTGCCGCTTGCGGCGGTGCTGCCGGTTCTGGCACTTGCCTGGCCACCGCTCTGAAGGCTGTGCGTGCCGGCTGTTTAGTAATCGGAGGCTCAGCCTCTGCCACATGCGCTGCCGCGCTGCCGCTTGTTTGTGACTGTGGCTGGGAGCTGTGTGCTACGCCCGTCCCACTCGCTGTGGCCGCCGGCAGGGATCGGGCTGGAGAGAGCTTCCTCCGTTTCTGCACCGAGGAGGTGAGGGACACCGCCTACCTTTTATGGAGCCCTGTGGGTCCCTCCGATTGAGGCCTCTCCGGCACGTCTGGCTGGAGGGCCTTATCAAACAACAGCATTTTCAGGCGCATTTCTCTGTCCTTTCTGGCTCTGGCTGTGAGCTTTGCACAGAAGGAACACTTCTGGGTAACGTGTGATTCCCCCAGGCACCTAATGCATTGACTATGCCCATCAGAGGCCGGCATAGCTTCGTGGCAGGACTCACACTTTTTGAATCCTGAAGAGGACATCGCGGTGAGTCTTTTGAGTTGTTAATAGGGTACTTAGCACTGTCTCTGTGCCTGTTCCCCTCTCACGGACCCCAGCCTGCCGCGGCAGGAGGCCTACTGGCCTTCACGTCCCCGCGTTGTCTCCGCTCCTCCCTCTCTTTTACTAATCTTTCTACATATATTATTATTATTTTTTTTTTTTTGCAAGAAAAGAAACCAACAATCTAACTAAACTCTAAGTATGCTGACTCTGGCCGCAGCCTGAGCGGACTCCGTCTGCAGCCGATGGCGGTTAAGAAGGAACTGGTGGGGACCGGATCGCGCACGTGGCCGGGGGTGCGCAAGGGAGCGGCGCGCGCCGGCGCATGCGCGGTCCTACAGAAATTGCTGGAAAGTTTCCGATCTGTGGCACCGGGGCGAGCCCGACACCTATCATGGAGCACCCACGGGGACACTCGAGGAAGAAGGAAGAGATACTGTATGCCTTTGCATGAGGGCTTAACTAGAACAGGCCACTCTGCACTGTTACCAGCTACACGAAAGCATTCAACCAAGCTCAACTATGTACTTACTCACAGAGAGGATTAGGTTTCAGCTTTAAAAAAAACTGTGGCACTGAAGGATGAGCTAAGTGAAAATGGTCCTTCTTCCTGAACTAGCCTTTTCTCTGCCGTTATCATACTGCATAAGAGGGGAGTGCGAAAGAGAATTTATGGAACAGACTATGTTTAATCTTTTCCCGTGCTCTTTTATCATTTACATTCATTGTGACAAGGCAGATATAGCTGGCAAGTTAACATCTGGCTTTTATTAAAAATAATCTGGAGTTGAAAGTTAACGTTCATATACACAGATTACTATTATAAATATCGCATCCAAAATATGGCTCTTTCCTTTGCAGATAAAAAGAAGATAACAGGTCTTACAGTCAGGGAGTGTCTGCAAGAACACCAGCACCAGGATTCCTAAGAGCGCAAAACTGAGGATGTGTTGCATTTTGCTTTGTGGCAAACAGGTGCACTTGGAGAGTTCCCCACATATGGAATAGCATCTGGGTTACTTCCAAATGAAGGCAACAGTTGGGGTAAGGTAAGAAGGATCTGCTGAGGTGATCTGCCAATGTATTCTTGATGCCTGGGAGAAGAAATGCCACCTGCATGTTGTACACAGAATTTCCAAAGGTGCAGTGCCTCCCAAGAGAGGGCTGTTGATGTAGAACATGGACACTGTCTAGCTCTGAGAAGAATATTGCACACATCCTGCAAACTGCCCTGAGCTCTGTGATGTTTGTGTGCAATGTCAACTCCTCCAGATACCACATACCACCTTGCATTCATGTCACTTGGAAGTGTGCCCTTCATCCAGGGTCCAAGGTGTCTGATATCCAGGAGGAGGAAGGACAGGGTCTCTTGAACAGGACCCCTTGGAGGACCATGCTGGTCTCAGTCCACTACTGGAGTGAATTAGGCATGTCTGGTAGAATAGTGACCATCTTGTCCAGGTGATCCTATCCACTGCTGGAGTGCTTGCATCCACAGCCTCAGCTGGTGGCCACTATATGTGCATGCCACTATGTGTCCCGGTAATCTGAGGCAGACCTTGGCTTTTGTGAAGGGGAATGTGGAGAACTATGACTATGAGATCTCTCATTGCCTAGAACATGCTGAGCAGCAAGACAACCTTCACCCTAACAGAGTCTAGGATCACCCCAATAAACTTTAACCTTTGTATGGAGACTAACACTGATTTTTCTTGGTTTATCAAATGGTCAAACCTCCTGCATATGGACCGCAACCTACCAACTGCATCTATGACCTAAGACCTGGAATGGTCCTTTACCAGCCACTCAGACTGTCCACACTACAAAAATAGCTTCCAAGTTGCTTATTTTGAAGTGCAACTTCAAACCTGAGTGTCTACACACACTCTACTTCGAAGTTAAACTTCAAAGTAGGGCATTACTCCATTCCCACGAATGGAATAAGGACTTGGAAGTTGGGCTCCCTACTTTGAAGTCAACTTCTAAGTAAAGGAAAATGTGTGCAGACTGTCTGCTGGCTACTTCGATGTAGTGCCTAACTTCGAAGTTAGTTCCTAGTGTAGACATACCCTCACTGAAATATAAGTAGATGAGAATGATCCAACATCTGAGGTAGGCTGGCACAAATGCCATACATTTTTTAAAATCTCACCGTGCCCTAGCTAGACCAAACGAGTAATGAACTTGACCCACCATGGAACAGAGGAAGCACCCAGGCCCTTGGAAGACTGCTACTTGGAAGTAACCTTTTTTCAACGTGAGAGTGTCAAATCGAGAGTCTCCTGGATCCAGACAGAATAATGGAGGCCAGCGAGACCATACAAAATTCCAACTGCTTGAGATATCTTTTAAGTTCTTGTAGGTCCAGGATGGGTCTCAGAGTGCTCCTGACCTTTGGGATTAGAAACTAATTGAAGTAGAACCACTTGCCCCTGAGGTTTATGGGGATTTCTTCCACCACCCCCACCTGCAGCAGGTTTTGCAACTTCTGTTGCAGAAGATTCTCATGAAGAGAGAGAAGACGGGAGGATGAAGTGGGATGCAGCTAGGGATAAAATGGAGCATGTAGCTGTTTACCACAGTAATGAGGGACCCAGTGGTCTGAGGTTACAAATTTCCAAGTAAGGCAGAAAAAAGAAACCTGTTTTGAAAAAGGAATAAGGGCAGGATCCAGGAAAGTGGCTGGGAGAGAACCCTCATAATGTGCAGTTGGAATAGTGCTGGGAGTGGGAAGAGCCTGCCTGTGTCGAAGTAGAGAGGAGCTAACCTTTAGGCACTTGCTGTGCTTTCCCTTCCTTTGGAAGTGCCCTGCCTAGACTGGCTATGCTGTTGGGGTGCAGGACCCGGCTTGCACCACTTTCTCTGCTGAGCTGGGACATACAAGCACAGGGTCTTAAGCATGGTATGAGAGTCCTTAAGCCTGTGCAGTTTTTAATCTGTTTGTTTTGCGAACAGGGCCAGGACACTGAAAGGGAGGCCCTGCAGAGTATATTTCACACTTACTATCTGATCACCCTAAACCAAATGTAAGCACACACCAGAAGTATTTATATTTATTTCATTCAAAACAAATACTCACTATCAAAGCATTAAGGCAACCTATTTTGATCACTTACCTAATATGACTGAAATAAAAGAGAATCTCTCTTTTTATAAAATTTTGTAATATACTATAACAAGCTAAGAACAGACTTACCCAATTGCTGAAAAAGAAGCGCCACACTTGTATTGGTAACGGGAAGGCTATCATGTAAAGGGGTTTGTATCAGTTGTCTGTCTCCTGCTCCCAAAGAAAACAATTTCTGTAGACAGAAATATTTCAATACATACTTTAAACTCTTCTGTACATATTTTTATAGTTTTACTATACATTTTTAATTTCTTATTCAGACCAAGTGCATAATATAAAATGTTATCATGTTAATCTAGTTGACTTTTTAATTTACATCTGAGATGCAATGCTACTTCATTAAATCTAACAGCAGAAAAGTTAAAATCTTATGTACAACTAAGTCCACCATGCTAAAAACTTTAATAGCCATATAAAGTTTAGTGAGATTCTATGGATAGTAGGAAAGATATTTAATTTTCTTCCAAGTAAACTGCTAGAGTGTCAACCATATACATCTCACTACTACTTATTTTGTGATTATGTTTAAAAATATTGGAGAACTAAAGTGTAAATTCAAAAGTTTTATTGAACCATAACATTATGGCACATAAAAATCAAGAGGAGAATTCCAGTGGTGGATAATTTCTTGAGATTATACAGTGTAGATCTCATTACATTTCTACTGGTTTCTAATTTGCTACTTTTACTTACAAGACCTGAATATTTTGCGTGTCTGAAGTACAGGAAAAAATGCTTTCTTATGTATTCTGTAACCGTTCTTTATGTGTGGTTCACACGTGTGTTCCACTTCAGCTGTGCATGAAAGCTCCTGTGACCTGTAGCCACTGCCTGTCACGCTGGCACATGTGCCACAAGCTCCCTTGTAGCCCTCTCTAAAGCAATCTAAGGGGTTCATCACCTCAGCCTTCGATGGTTCTTTGGCACCATAATATATGGCTAAAGACCCCAGTGCAAAGGGACACAAAAGGAGTCAAGGAATGTGTGTACAAAAGAAAACAGTTACTGAATAGGTAAACAACCATTTTTTCCTCTTTGAATGGTTCATATCTGTGTTCCACTTAGGTGATTCCCAAGCAATCTGGAAGCAGAGGTGACAACATGATGCTGAAAAAAGGACAATGCAACAGATCTTACGACCAGTATAGAAATGTCTTGTAATATGGACATAGAGATAGCTTGGGGTCTTGTGAAATGGACAGGGGATCTTTCCCATGTGGGAAAGGTGTGCTGTCATGCAGGTTTTTGGAATGCATGCTAAAAACCATCTAGAGATAATCTGCATCAAAACTGCCTGATTTTTGATTCTACCATAATCAGAAACAAACAGGCAAGATGAAATGCTAGAAATGTCTCCATTCTATCTAAGAAAAATGACATTGCTCATGCAATGTATGAAAACACGGTTCAACTTTGCTGAAATGTGGCTTCTGGAAAGATAGAGATGAGTATATTATTCATTATAGATGAAAATCATAATACAACTTTGGTCAAAAACTTTGGATGTAGTCTTAAGGTTACCTTACCTTTCAAAGAACTCTGTAAATGGAGGGCCTGCCACCCAGCACTGACGTTCTCCCACTTTTCCTGGCTCACATTATTACAATGAAAACAAGGTATTTTTTGGGGCTGTTGAGCTAGAGACTCAAATGGGGAGCCCATAAAAGGTACCAACACTGTGTTAAGTCCTACATGCTAACTGCATTCTTTATAGGGGAAGAGAGAGGAATGCCACCTTTGAGAAATCTGCCTCATGTTAAATTAGAGATGCGGTGTCCAAAATGCTTCACGCATGCCACATGTGGCAAATTGGACACTGTGGTGTGACAATGTGTGGCTCCTTAGAGCTGTACACGTGAAGCACCCTCTGCCCTCTCTGTGCAAGTGCTCTACCACTTACTGGGCCAAGAGTGTGGCAGCAGCAGCTCCAGCCCCAAGCTGGCGTGGCCCCAGTGGCTATAGCATGGCTTATCTGCAGCTTGCCTTGTGTGGCCATGGTGGTGGCTCTGACGAGTGGCTGGCTGTATGTGTGGGGGTGACTGGCTCTGGGGTAGTGGGAGAGCATTGTTAGAGTGGGGGGGATTGGGGTGCCTGGCTCTGGGGAAAGAGGGCATTGTTAAAACGGTGGAGGGGAGGCCTTGGGGTGCCTGACTCTGGGAAAGGGGAATTGCATTAGAGCGGGGTGGGGGGAAACTGTGGTGAATACAGAAGGACGACAACCATGACTGTGGTGATCCATCAATCACTATTGGACACCACTTGGTTAGAGAATACGGACCCTTCCTCAATTAGAGTATGAACTGCTGAAATCATAGCTAAGTAGAACCAAAGTGAACTATGCAAAACACCTGAAAACTAGGGGTGTCTACACTATGAGATAAATTAGAATTTAAGGCAGTTACCTCGATAGTACCAAATGACTGCCTTCACTGTAAATACCATTAGCTCGATTTAGGGAACACTAATATTGGTATCGTAATATCATCAGAACCGGGTGGGTGTAGCCTCAAGTTCAAATTTAAAACCTCAAATTAAGGCCAGTGTGGACAACCCATGTCTTTAAATTGAATTCATTAGCCTCCAGAAGTCTCCCATATGTATCCCACAAAGCTACACGATTACACATGAAGTATGGCCACTTTCTTCTCCATTGTTCTCCATCCAGGTGCGCAAGAAGAAGGTCACATGGAGCCTGCAAATTTTTGATTAAATTGGAATCTGAATTCATCAGCAACCAGGTGTGCAAATATAAAGGGTGCCCATAACTGAAAAATTCTTCTACCCATCACCATCCCATAGCACAGCATCAGTAGCTATCGCATCAGTAGCCATCTCCTGCAGTCATGGGCACTCAGGGTAGTGATCTGCCTAGTAGTTCTCAGGCTCACAAGAAAGCTCCAGTGTGGACCCATCAGGAGATTCTGGATCTTCTTGCAGTTTGGGTAGAGGAATCAGTGGCAATGAGACTTGGGGTGGCCAAGAAAAATGAGGACCTTTGTGTTCACACGTCACATGAGATGACTGCCAGAGGTTACTTCCCAGACTCTGCACAATGCCAGATGAAGGTGAAAGAACTCTGACACACCTATCACAGAGTCCGGGAAGCCAACCAGCAGTCAGGGTCATCTCCACAGAGCTGACGCTATAATGAACAGCTGCACATGCTTACTTGGGCCGACCCCACCACAGAGCCCCGGTTTTAATTATGACAATTGTGAAGGACCTGGTCTGTAGTCAGGGGTGATCCAAGAGGAGCTGGGGGCCCATAAGGAAGAAGCCAATGGAGAGGAGGAAGGGGGCAACGAGCAGGGGCCTGAGAAAGTTGTTCACGACAGCCCAGAGCTCTTTGCCCTTCATCTGGGACTGGTCTCCCCAATGCCAGTCAGTGAGCCCAAGCTGTTCTGGTGAATATTTTTTTCTGAATGCTACAAGCGGGTTGCAGGTGAGTACAGGAATAGGTATGGGTACAGATCTGCGGTACGGGTACATGGATGTGTGACCCTCAGAACAGCATATTATTAATATTTCTGGGGATGGAGGGCTTCCCCTTTTTGAAGATCTCTTTGAAGGCCTCATTCAGGCACTCTTGTATTTTTAACACAAAGTTTTTGGGCAGGCCTGACTTACTGCAGCTTCCAGGGTAGCACAACTTGTCATGCCAGGCAACCAGATAGTGATCTGATGTCAGGGCGCCACACAACAATCTGGCAAGTTTTCCAGAATTATGGTCACACAGGATGAGCAGCTCTCCTTTGTCGATATCTGTTGGTTTTAGGAGGGTGATGTCTTTGTCAACCGAAAGAAGCACGGGAATTTGGATTGGATTTTTTTCCCAGGCTTCCTGCCCTTTTACATTTCCCTGGAGTTCTCTGCTGCACTACATGGCTGGCAAGTGTTCCGCTCTCCTCCCCCCAGACCTCCCCCCGCTCAGGTTGCAGGATCTCTGGACCTTCTCCCCTCAAATGTCTCTTCCCTCCACCCTCGACATTTCTTTTCACTTTACAGAGATTCCTCCCCACCCCAGGTGTACACATGGCTGGAATTGAACCCCTCCCCCACGCCACACGGCTGCCAGGTTCTGCAGACCCTGCTACCACAAACCAGTATGTGCAGCACTGGTGGGTTGTGCCTTCCTTTAAATAGCCTTTGTTCCCTGATGAGGGCTGCTCCAGTAAGCGCCGACAAACTTTTTTCCCCCAACCCGGGACATAGCACAAACCCTCTCCCCCCACCCCAAGCATTTCTCTTTACTTTGCAAGGATCCCTCCCCACCCAGCTGTGCATGTGGCTAGAACCGAACCTCTCCCCCTCACCACGTGGCTGCCGAGCTCTGTGGACGCTGCTACCACAAACCTGCATGTGCCACAGTGGTGGGTTGTGCCCTCCTTTAAATGGCCTTTTTCCCCGACGAGGGCTGCTCCAGTGAGCACCAAGAAACTTTATTCCCCCAACCCAGGAGATGGCACACCTCCCCACCTCCCCCCACCCAACCTGGCAGCATTTCTTTTTACTCTATAGTAAAAACCCAGGCATCCATGTGGCTGGAATCAAACCTTTCTCTACCATCCCTTCTCACACACAGCTGCCGAGCTCTGCGGGCCTTGCTCATTGCAGAGGAATGGCCAATAATTTTTCCCCCACCCAGGACACCGGATGCCCCCTTGCTTTGCAGCCCGCCCCCTTACCCCAAAAAGCAGACAATACCTTACCATGTCCACAACATAATGTTCTGGATAAACGATGGTAAATGATGACTTGTGAAATGCACGCTTTGAATGCCATCCTTAATAAACCTTAAGTAGGCTTGCAAAAAGAAAATTTCCCTGACAAGAGACCAAAGGCCCATTCTTTCCATGAAGAAGTGCTTCATCTGAACTGTACCTTAATTTTAACCTTCACTTACCTTGCAGCTGCCAACCCCAGTGTGGGAGACAGGTCAAGGAAGTGGTAGGCAACCAGCTTGGCTTAACAGGGAAATCCTTGGTCAGCTTAAACTCAAAAAGAATGCATATAAGAAATGGAAACTTGGACAGATGACTGAGAAGGGGTATAAACATATGGCTGGAGAATGCCAGGCAGTAATCAGGAAAGCAAAAGCACTACTGGAATTGCAGATGACAAGTGACATGAAGGGTAATAAGAAGGGTTTCTACAGACATGTTAACAATAAGAGGGTTATCAGGGAAGGTGTGGGGCCATTCCTAGATGAAAGAGGTAAACCAGTGACAGATGATGTAAGAAAAGCTGAAGTGCTCGACGCTTTTTTGCCTCAGTCTTCATGGACAATATGTTACAACTATGCAGTATGGAAAGGTGGAGGGCAGCACTTGGTGGGCAAGGAACGAGTTAAGAGCTACCTTGAAAAACTAGATGTACACAGATCCTTGGGTCTGGATTTAATGCACCCAAAGGCACTGAGGGAATTGGCAGATGTCATTGCTGAATCTTTGGCCATTATCTTTGAAGATTCTTGGAGATGGGGAGAGATGCTGGATGACTGGAAAAAGGCAAATGGCCCATCTTTAAAAAAGGAAAGAAGGACAATCCAGGGAACTATAGATTGGTCTGCCTTACCTCAGTCCCTGGGAAAATAATAGAGGGGATCCTCAAGGAATCCATTTTGGAGCAGTTGGAAGACGGGAAAGTGATCAAAAGTAGTCAACATGGGTTCACCAAGGGCAAGTCATGTCTGACCAATCTGATTAACTTCTATGACGAGGTAACAGGCTCTGTGGACATGAGGAAGTCAGTGGATGTGATATACCTTGACACCAGCAAAGTTTTTGATACAGTCTCCCACAACATTCTTGCCCATAAGTTAAGGAAGTATGGATTGGATACATGGATTGTAAAATGGATATAAAGCTGGCTTGACGGTCAGACCCAATGGGTAGTGGTTAATGGCTCAATATCTGCACAGTAGCTGGTTTCAAGCGGTGTGCCCCACGGCTAGGTTTTGGGGCCAGTGTTGCTCAACATCTTTATTAATCACCTGGGTGAGGGACTGGAATGCACCCTCAGTTTGCAGACAACACTAAGATAGGGGGAGAGGTAGATACAGTGGAGGGCGGAGATAGGATCCAGAGTGACCTGAATAAATTGGGGGATTGGGCCAAAAGAAATCTGATGAGGTTCAACAAGGAGAAGTGTAGAGTCCTGTACCTGGGACAGAAGAATCCGAGGCATTGTTATAGGTTGGGGACTGACTGGCTAAGCAGCAGTACAGCAGAAAGGGACCTAGAGGTTATGGCGGATGAAAGGCTGGATATGAGTAAACAGTGTGCCCTGGTAACCAAGAAGGCTAATGGCATATTAGGGTGCCTTAGGAGGAGCATTTCAAGCAGATCTAGAGAAGTGGTTGTTCCCCTCTATTCAGCACTGGTGAGGCCACATCTGGAATACTGTGTCCAGTTTTGGGACCCCCCAGTATAAAAAGGATGTGGATGTGCTGGAGCAGGTTCAGCAGAGAGCAACAAAATGATTAAGGGGCTGGAGCACATGTGCAATGAGGAGAGGCTGAGGGATGTGGGCTTATTTAGTTTATAGAAGAGAAGACTGAGGGGCTCTAAAGAAGATGGAGGGAAACTGTTCTCAGTGGTGACAGACAGCAGAACAAGGAGTAATGGTCTGAAGTTACATAAGGAGATGAGTAGGTAAGATATTAGGAAAAACTACTTTAGCAGGAGGGTTGCAAAGCACTGGAATGCGTTGCCCAGAGAGGTGATGGATTCACCATCCCTAGTGGTTTTTAAGTCCTGGCTCACAAGATCCTGCCTGGGATGACTTAGCTGGGGTTCAATCTGCTTTGGACAGGAGGCTGGACTAGATGACTTCCTGAGGTCCCTTCCTGCCCTATGATTTTATGATTCTAAGTGAAAAAGGTGAATGGAGGATTTCATCCTGCAGCACATGGAGCAGTCTGAGGCAGAAAACAGTAAGATGACAAGGGACATTGCTCAGTGACAGCAAAGCAGAGCTGAGTGGTGGCATAAAATGCTTGAGTTCCAGCAAGAGCAAGTGGCAAAGCTCATAACGGCAGTGAGCGAGCGAACCGAGGTCCTGCATTCCATGGTGCAGGTGCAGATGGACTCCCAACACAGCACTGCAGGCCCCACTGACTGCTGCCCAGAGTACCCCGAAGACAGGTCGCTCCCCTGCCCCCCTGGCATCACAGTCCCCAAACACAGGGAGGGAGGCAAGGACAGCCTGCCACTCTAGCCTCAATGACCACTGCATAGGGCTATCCCATCACCCTTGAGAAGGCTTCTTTTTCCTGCCACTTGAACCTCTCCTCACCCCACAAAAACTTATTCTTTTGAGTTCAGTGTGATTTTTTGGCATGCACACAGATAATTTTGTGGAACCAGGCTGGGCGGTAGTGGTAGGGTATACAAATCATTTTGCAGAACCAGGCTGGTGGGTGCTGGGTGGAGGGCTGAAAGCACAGTTGCCTGCTGCTAAGCCAAGATCCGCAGAGCATTGGCAGCAGACAGAACGAAGCAGGGGGTGCAGGGATAGAGGCTGAAAGCACAGTTGCCCTTGTTTAGGAGAATAACTCTCCCTTGACATTCATTCTACTTCCTGAAACTCAGCCCCCTCCCACCAAGTAAAAGCATTCATTCAGTAAGACAAGGTCTAATTTATTGGTTCAGATTTGATGGGGAGCACCATCAGTTTGGGGAGTGGGGCTCAGCTGGGAGTACAACAGAGAAATACATCACTATCATGTGCATGACAGATCATTCATGAAGCTATGTTTTATACCATCCCTTATTGCTGCTACCTGTGCATGGATACTGAATGGCCATGGAGGCAGCTGAGAGTAAGCCCTGCTGATAACCTCAGCCTCAGAATTCCAAATGGATGGGAAATTCTCGTGCCTGGATTCACAAATGTTGCACAAAATGATGCATTCTGTAATCACACTTTGGACATTAGTTTCAGAAAGGTCCAAATGGGTCAATAAGCATCTGAACCTCACTTTTAAATGGCCAAAGGCGCATTCCAACACCATTCTGCATCTGCTGAGTCTCTGATTCAAGTTTTCCTTGCTGGGGTCCAGGGCTCCTGTGTAGGGCTTTATAAGGCAAGGGAGCAGAGGGCAACTAGGGTCACCCAATGTTACAAACAGGCATCTCCACATCACCATTCTGAGTTTTCTGGTCTGGGAAAAAAGTCCCATCCATAAGCTTTCTGTACAGCCCAGAATTAGATGTGCACACTGTGAACCCTTCCCAAACATCCCACACTGATGTCGGTGAAAGGACATTTGTGATAAATCAATGCCTGCAAAATCATGGAGAAGTATCACTTTCTGTTTATATACTCACAGTCTAGGTTTCTGTGGCCATGATGGCGATGTGTGTGCCATCTATTGCCCCATTGCACTTTGGAAACTCCTGGGCAGTAAAGCAGTCTGCAGCTACTTTGTTGAGTTCAGGTAAGTAAGATGCCACAATCGTGTTGTCACTGTGAATGCATCAGTTCCAAAGTCAAATTGACTCCACACAGCGGGAGCGTGAGTGAGCTCCTTCCTGGCAATTGACATAGCACATTGTCGCCACATTATCTGTCAGTATTTTGACCATGTAACCCTGGATGTGCTGTTGGCAAGCCCTGAGGACAGCTCTGAGTTCCAACACTTGGATGTGAAAGAGGTGCTCCTGATGGGACCAGCATCCCTGGATAGAGAGAGCGTCCATGTGGGCTCCCCAACCCAGTAGGAAAGCAGCTGTAGTGATGAGGCAGGAGGGTTGCCTGGAGTAAAATGGAAAGCCAGATAACAGATTCTTCCTGCTCTGCCACCAATGGAGAGAGGAGAGGACTGCGGGTGTAGGTGTCATGGAGTGGTGGAGATTGCAGTGTGCATTGCTGTAAATCATCGCCACCCCATGCTGTAATGATCGTAGGTGGCATCTGGCACGTGGCACAACGAATGTTGTGGCTGCCATATCACCCAGGAGTTTGAGGCATGTGATCACTTGAATTGTAGGGCTGCCCAAAGATGTCTATAAGATTCTGGATCACTTGCAACCTGGGAAGGATAGACTGACCCATGCTGTGGTTGCACTGAGGTGAGCCCTGATGAATTCCAGCTCCTGTCTGGGCTGACGGGTAGACTTCTTCTCATTGACAAGGAGACCCAGAGGGTGGAACACAGCTCTTGTGGCATGTATCACCTGTGCCATATCTGAAGGAGAGCGCCCCTTGAGGAGACAGTCATGCAAACAGGGGAATAACATGATCCCTTGCTGATGTAAATGAGTGGTGACCACTGCCAGAGTCTTGGAGAACACTTGGAGTCACAGAAAGCCCGAAAGGGAGGACCTTGTACTGAAAGTGGTCCTTCCCTATTGCGTATTGAAGGAAATGTCTGTGAGCCAGACGAATAGTTATGTGAAAGTAGGCATCTTGAAGGTTGAGAGTGGCAAATCAATAGTTGAAATCTAGGATTGGGATTATCGAAGCTGAGGTTACCATCCTGAAACACTGCTTCCGCATGAAACTGTTGAGAAGGCGTAGGTCCAGTTCTGGTCTCCAACCACCATTCTTCTTCTGCGTAAGGAAGTAACGGTAGTTGAAGCCATTGTTTCTGAACTTGTCAGGAACTTTCTCCACCAGTCCTATGGCTAAGAGATGGTTCACCTCCTTACACAATAATGTCTTGTGAGAAGGGTCGCTGAAGGAAGACAAGTATCAGAGGGGTAGTCGTGTTAGTCTGGATCTGTAACAGCAACAAAGGGTCCTGTGGCACCTTACAGACTAACAGAAAATTTTTGAGCATGAGCTTTCGTGAGCAAAGACTCACTTCATCAGATGCTGGTCATGGAAATCTGCAGGGCCAGGCATAAATAAGTAATAAATTTATTTATTTATAAATAAATAAGCTTATTTATACCTGGCCGTGCAGATTTCCATGACCAGCATCTGATGAAGTGAGTCTTTGCTCACGAAAGCTCATGCTCAAAACTTTTCTGTTTGTCTATAAGGTGCCACAGGACCCTTCGTTGCTGAAGAAAGACAGTGTGGGCTGAGGGAGATGGGATGGAGGTGAATGGAATTGCATATCTAGATTTGATTATGTCTGAAACCCACCTGTTGGTGGTGATGGAGACGCAGTAAAGGAAAAAGGGCCATAACCGGTGGTGGCGCAGCATGGGAAGATGGCAAGTAACATTAACAATGTTGCCACTCTCGACTAACAAGTCAAACGTGATGCTTGTTGGACAGTGATGACTGGTTGCGTATGCCCTGGTTTCTGCAGCATTTTTGTCGCTGTTGAGGTTGAGGCCAATTATAAGGCCTGGCAGATTGCTGAAATCACAGCCTATAGAATCTCACATCATAACGCCTCTGGTATGGACGGTAGTGCTGCCTCCTATAGGGAGGAGTATACGTGCATAGAGTGCGTAGTGTGGTCTGCAAGTCCTTGCTTGAATGAAGGACCTCATTGATATTCCTTGCAAATGGTTTCTTTTTATCGAAGGGTACATCTTCGACTTTCGCCTGTAGCTCTTTAGATATAGCAGAAGCTTGTAAGTATGAGGCCCACTGCTTAACCACTGTGATGGCTGCAGCCCTTGCCACTGTATCCATTATGTCCAAGGCCAACTGGACCTCTGTCCTGGCTGTGGTGGAGCCCTCCTTTATTACCAACTTGAAAATCGGTCTTCTAGATTCAGGCAGATAGTCTAAAAGAGGCAGCAACTTAGCATACTTGTCAAAATTGTGATTGGAAAGCAGAGCCACGTAGTACACTACACGAAGAAGCAAGGTCACCAAGGAGTATAACCTTCTGCCAAAAATATCTAAGCATTTAGCATCTTTATGTATCGCCCCCCTGAAGTGGGGTGTGCGTGATCTATGCAAAGCAGCATCCACCACTAGAGAATTGGGTTGTAAGTGTGTGAACAAGAACTCCATCCCCTGGGGGAGATGAAGTGTTTTTCGTTGAGCCTCTTGTTGACGGGGAAACCAAGGCAGGGGTCACCCATATGTCATCAGATACCTCCATAATGTCTTCGTCTATGGGATAGCTACCCTGGATGAATGAGCAAGTCATAGATTCTTTAGGTGCCTACATCTCTTCTACTGCACTTCAGCCAGAGGAACATCCTGGCTGATAGCCACTCTTTTGGAAAGGTCATAGAAATTCTTTAAATTATCCAGAGGGGAGATGTCCATGGGGCTAATACCCTCATTGGGGGATGAGGAGCACCAGTCCACGTGAGGCGCATCAGGCCCTTGGTTCTCTGTGTCCGATACCAGTGCAATCCCCGATTCCAAATGCTGGGACGATGGAGATTGCGGTGTCAGAGACAGGATCAGAAGTGACAACATTTGTGGAGAGGTATCACCCACAGTGGAAGGGGCCTGTGATAGAGACATGCCAGGAGACTCCTTCCTAGGCAAGTACCTGTAAGAGGAGCAATAACAGTGATGGTCTCGATAGTGAGAGCTGCTAGCGTGACAAGAATTTGGTGAGTCATATGATCGCCTATGCCAGTCCCAGGACAAATCTCTACAATGGGAAGAAAACACTGACATCCTGGATGACAGAGACAAGGGGGGGTGACCTGTATCTGCAGCGTGCCCTGTGTTCATGCGTAGGGGTCAGGAAGCATGACAGCATCCTTTGTAGCTCTTAATATTGAGAGCTACAACTTCGCTGTCTGTGAGAGTGCAGAAGAGGTGACATCAGAGCTGAAGAGAAGGTTGGTGATGGTGACCGAGGGCTAACGCTTCGGTGCCGTGATTTGGTTAGTGCCTTCTTCAGTGCTGTGTCGTGCGGGATTTCCAGTGCTGACAGTCTATGTACAGGCAGATCCAGGGATCAGTGCAGCAAGGCTGGCACTGACAGTGCCAAGGTCATTGGCAGGCCCAATGATGGTACTGTGGCTGGAACTGGAGTCAGTACCAGTGGTGTGGGCATGCTAGGCACTGGGCACTTGGGAAGAGTTGTCTCTGCTCTCAGTTCTGGGGCCTTCGGGCCCAAAGGTTTTGGTGCTGCCAATACAGGTTTTGCTGATTTGCCACTCCCAATTGCCTTAGAACTCACAGAGGTGGTGCCAGAAGTGCCAGTTTTCACTGTGACATCAAGTGTGCTCTGCAATAGGGCAGGAAATGACCTGGTTGGCAAAGCTAGGTTTTCTTAGAGGGAACAGCTGTTGAAAAGGAAGCCCTGAGCTTATGTTCACGTTGCTCTGGTCCTTTCATGGTCTAATCAGAAAAGGGTTGGAGGGCCTTATCGAACACAATCATCTTGAGGCGCATCTCACAATTGTGCTGTGCCCTGGCCATTAGTTTAGAGTAATGCTGGGACTTCTGAGGCATATGACCCTTTCTCAGGCAGTGTATGCACTCAGAAAGACCATTCATGGCAGGCATGGCTTCATAGCACCATTCGCGTTTCTTAAAGCCTTGTGAGCTAGGCATGGTTGGTTATATAAGTCAAAAAACTTTGCACTATAACTTTTAAGTATAACTGTGAGAAACTTAACTATATGCTAACTGTAGGTAACTAGAGAAAAACACTTCAAATGCTCACAGTTGTCTTTTTTTTTTAAGAAGCGATGAATAACTGAAAATAGAAGATAAGAACAACAACTATGTATATATGTAGATAAAGAAGAAGGTTAATGAGTCTTAACTTCAAAATGCGGAGAAGCAGTTAGCTCTGTCTGCAGCCTGGGGCAGTTGAAAAGGAACTGGCATGAGCCAATCTGCACACATGATCAAAAGAGAATGCATGGAGAGACACAGTGGCAGCACCTACAGTAGGACACCCACGAGGACATCATTCGAAGAAGAACAAATGTGTACAGGAGAGAGGAAAGAAAAGAAAAAAAGATGTCCCAGACCCCATATTTCCTGCATTAATGTCACAGAAAAATGTAGCCTTTGCCAACTTACCAACTGTTGGAGTGCACCCCCACAACTTTCAAAATTATTTTATACTCCTGGCTTAGTGACCTTCCACTACCAAGAAAGAGCAGAATGCTGTGTGATCTCTACTGTTTGATTTAAAGGAAAAAGAAGAATCTTACATTAACTGTGACACTGTCATCTAATTAAGCAGTGGCACTGGCAGACTGATGAAGTCCCTATTTAATGGATGATGCCTACAAAGTTGGCCATGTAATCAAAACAGGAAAAAGCTGGGAATCTGCAGGGTTTCTTCAAGGAAGCAGAGACCTACCAAAGATGCAAACGTCAAAGTGTACAGAATGCGCATACTAAATTCAATTTAGCGAGATGTTTCACTCTGGAAATTACTGAGCAGCCAAGGAACAAATATGGAGATTACAGCTTCTCTGATATTCAAAAATGCTCTCTATTTGTTCATATTAGAGAAATGAAACATCAGTATTTGCAGACTTTTTTTTAGATTTTATTTTGTGTGAGTGAGCAATTTTGGTGCTGATGAAAGGGTAGAGACTATAAGCACTAACTGAAAAAGGAACAGTAGGTCTATCATCAGCTGTTAGCTCTTCCACACCATACTGGTGATGCACATAAACTCTCACTTCCTACCTCAAACCTCTGTTTCTGGCAGACTGCCAATCAAGCCAAATTGTGTGATGGAAAATATTCATCTGCAAAGATGAAAAGTTTCCAATTTATATCTAGTCATCAAACCCAAAATCTGTTTCCACGCTTGATAAGTAGAATATGCTGAAGATCAGAGATAATTAGAATGACTATGAGCCTAACCTTTATCAGGACAAAATTTACAAACCATTTCAACTTTCCAAAAAGACTACAAATACGTACTAAATTGACAGATGATGTTGAAGGTAAAGAATAGAGAGACCAGGTGACAAAGAACGAAACTTGAAAGAAGAGAAGGAAAAAAACCCATAAAGGTAGCATATTAGTCCGTAGCTTCACAAAAAAGCAAGCAGTCCTGTGGCACCTTAAAGACCAACAATTTTATTTATTAGGAACTTTCCATGGGTAAGACCCACTTCATCAGATTCTTAAACATCTAAAGAGAAGTTACTCACCGTAGTAACGGTGGTTCTTCGAGATGTGTCCCCGTGGGTGTTCCACATTAGATGTTGGGCTCGCCCCAGCGCCGCAGGTCGTATCTTCCAAGCAGTTTCTGCCAGACCGCGCATGCGCCGGTGCGCGCCACTCCCTTGCGCGCTCCTGGCCACGTGCGCGATCCGGTCCCCGCCAGTTCCTTGACCAACCGCCTCGGATGCTCCTGCAAAACACTAAACAGAGATCCGAAGCGGGGAGGATGGGCGGGTGGTGGAGCACCCACGGGGACACATCTCGAAGAACCACCGTTACTACGGTGAGTAACTTCTCTTTCTTCTTCGAGTGTCCCCGTGGGTGCTCCACGTTAGGTGACTACCCAGCAGCAACCCAAAATAGGAGGTGGGTCATCGGATCATGTGCAGCTTGTCCCCGAGAGGACCACTGTCGAGAGCTGGGTATCCTCTTGCAACACCGTGAAGGGCGTAGTGCTTGGCGAAGGTGTCATAGGATGACCAGGTCGCCGATCTGCAAATGTCTTTTAGCGCAACGACCTTGAAAAAGGCTGTTGATGCCGCCACCGCCCTAGTGGAGTGAGCCCTGGGCGTGGCCAGAAAAGGAGTCTTTTTGAGTTCATAGCACATTTTTATGCAGGATACGATATGCTTCGAGATTCTCTGCAAAGAGAGACCTTCTCCTTTCAATTTGGGAGCGAGAGAGACTAGGAGTCTATCCGTTTTCCAGAAGGACTTGGTCCTGTCTATATAGAAGGCTAGCGCCCTCCTCACGTCCAGGAGGTGTAGGTGCGCCTCTTTGTTAGAGTTATGAGGCTTTGGATAAAACAAGGGTAAAACAATAGGTTCGTTAATATGAAACTCAGAAGAAACGTTAGGAACAAAGGCTGGATGCAGCCATATGGTTACCGCCTCCTTGGAAAATACTGTGCAGGGTGGCGTTGCCATAACTGCCGCAAGCTCGCTCACCCTGCGAGCTGACGTGATTGCGAGAAGGAAGGTCGTCTTTATCGTAAGGAGACGGAGGGAAACCGTGGCTAAAGGTTCGAACAGTGGTCCCGTTAGCGCACTAAGCACCAGGTCCAAGATCCACGAAGGTGGAAGCGGTTTCCGAGGGGGGTATAGGTTTACCAACCCTTTGAGGAACCTGGTAACCATGGGATGGGTGAACACCGTGTGCCCTTCCTCTTCGTGTCTGAACGCCGAAATGGCAGCAAGGTGGATCATTAATGAGGATAGTGAGAGTCCTCCTCTCTTGAGGTCCAGTAAATACTCTAATATTACAGGTATAGGCACCGAAAGGGGGGCTAACTGTTTGGTAGAACACCATGCCGTGAAGCGAGTCCACTTCTGCTTGTAGGTCTTCCTGGTGGAAGTCCTCCTGCTACTTTCTAGGACTTGTTGCACTTCCTCCGTACATGTGCTCTCTAGGGAGCTGAGCCATGGATTAACCACGCTTGTAGTCGCAGACCTTGGGGGTGCGGATGCACTATGGACCCCTGGGCTTGCGAGAGCAGATCTGGAGCCACCGGGAGGGGCATCGGTGGATGGTCCGACATGCGCAGGAGTAGGGGGAACCATTGCTGTCAATCCCACGTTGGGACTATCAGGATCATTCGGGCTCCTTCTCTCCTGGCTTTCTGCAAGACTTTGTGGATCAGCACTGTGGGAGGAAAAGCGTAAAGCAGGGGGCCCCTCCACGAGATCGCAAATGCGTCCCCCAGGGACCCCCGTCCCAGTCCTGCCCTGGAGCAGTATCATGGGAACTTCTTGTTGTGTCGAGTGGCAAACAGGTCTATCCGGGGAAAGCCCCATGCGTGAAAAATCGGTCATAGCAGATCGGGACGGATCTGCCACTCGTACGTGAGTGCGAAACGCCTGCTCAGCTGGTCTGCCGTCACATTGTGAGCGCCTGGTAAGTACAAGGCTTTCAAGGTTATATTGTTGGTGATGCACCAGTTCCACAACCGGACTGCTTCCGCACATAAGGCACGGGACCGAGCTCCTCCTTGCCGATTTATATAAAACATGGTGGAGGTATTGTCTGTACTGATCCCAACTACTTTGCCTTGTATATGATCTCGACAGTGTCTGCAGGCGTTGAACACTGCTCTGAGCTCCAGTATATTTATGTGCAGTGACTGTTCCGTGGAGGACCACAGTCCTTGCATCACCTCTTCGCCCATGTGTACTCCCCACCCTATGTGGGAGGCATCTGTAGTAAGAAAAACTGATACTTGTGGTTGGTGGAAGGGTACCCCTGTTAGCATGTTCTTGGGGTTTACCCACCATTGCAGGGATTTGCGCACCTCTGTCGTGGGCGACACCACCCTGTGAACCGTGTGTGCTGCCGGTTTGTATACGCTCGCCAGTTAGTGCTGCATGCTGCGCATGTGTAACCTGGCGTTCTGTACTATGAACGTCGCTGCTGCCATGTGGCCCAGCAGCTGTAAGCACGTCAGAACCGGCACCGTAGGGCTGAAGGTGATGACTTCCGCGAGGGAGCCGATGGCCCGAAAGCGTGTCTCTGGTAGATACACTCTCGCTGTAATAGAATATATGCGTGCCCCTATGAACTCTGTGTCCTGTGTGGGGTCTATCTTTGATTTTGCCAGATTGATAACCAGGCCGAGCGAAGAGAACATGCCTCCTGTGACGCGTATCATGCGAAGTACCTCCTCCTTCGAGGCCCCTTTGAGTAGGCAGTCGTCCAGATACAGGAATATAAATACCCCGTCTGTGCAGGTAGGCTGACACCACTGCCAAGGTCTTGGTGAAGACTCTGGGGGCCGAGGAGAGGCCAAACGGTAGGACCTTGTATTGAAAATGTTCTTTGCCTACCATGAACCGGAGGAATCGTCGGTGAGCCGGATGGATAGTTATGTGAAAATACGCGTCTTGTAAGTCAAGGGCTGCGAACCAATCTCCATCGTCCAGTGCCGTAAGGATGGAGGCGATTGTGATCATCCGAAAGCGTGGCTTGCGCAGGTACCGGTTGAGGCCTGGAAGATCTAAGATGGGCCTCCATCCTCCTGTCTTTTTCTCTGTGAGGAAGTATCTGGAGTAGAACCCTTTCCCTTGCAGTTGCTCTGGCACTCTTTCCACTGCCCCTATGAGCATAAGATGGTCTACCTCCTGCTTGAGTCTCGCTTCGTGGGAGGCATTCTGCAGGTGGGGCCTGGGTGGAGGTCGTGGCGGTGGGAGCGACTGGAAGGGGATCGCGTACCCCGTGGCTATGATCTCCAGCACCCATTTGTCTGTGGTGATCCTTTGCCACTGGTCGTAGAATGGTCGGAGGCGATGGTGGAATAACAGCTTCGGATGACATTGTGCGATGGTAGTGATGGCACAGCCCTGGATCTGTGTGTCAAACTTGTGGCCTTTGGCCCTGCCCCGAGGACGCAAGGCTCTGTTGGGAACGTCGCCTGGGAGTTCTATATTGTTGATGCTGTTGATGTCGCCCTTGCTCGTAACCCCTGTGGTACTGGGGACGCTGTGGCTGATACTGGTACCGTCTTTGCTGAGGGTAGTACTCTTTCTTTCTGTATGGAGGGGTGTAGATCCCTAAGGTCCTAAGAGTGGCTCTTGAGTCTTTACTGGAATGAAGGACCGAGTCAGTTGATTCAGCAAACAGCTTCTGTGAGTCGAAGGGGAGATCAACGATCTTCGCCTGCAGATCCCTCGGTATACCCGATGTTTGGAGCCAGCACTCCCTTCGCATTACCACTGCCGTAGCTGTTGAGCATGCTGCGGTGTCCGCAACATCCAGGGCAATCTGAACTCCCGTCCTCGAGGCCGTGTAGCCTTCTTGCACGATAGCCTTGAGCACCGGCTTCTTGTCCTCTGGAAGCGAGTCCATGAGGGAGGTTAACCTAGAGCAGTTGTCGAAATTGTGGTTCGCTAGATGCGCTGCGTAATTCGCCATTCTCAACAGTAGGGTGGAGGAGGAGTAGGCCTTTCTGCCAAACAGCTCTAGTTTCTTGGCATCTTTGTCCGTTCCCCCTGTTTTGAACTGAGACGTTTTTGATCTATGTTGAGACGATTCTACCACCAGAGAATTTGGTTGCGGGTGGCTGAATAGGAACTCCATGCCCTTCGCCGGCACGAAGTATTTCTTGTCCGCTCTCTTGTGGACAGGTGGAATAGTCGCAGGGGTCTGCCATCTCGTGGTGGCGGACTCCAAGATTGCTTTGTCAAGCGGAATGGCTATTTTAGAGGACGCCGGAAGTCTCAGATTTTTAAGGAGCTTATGGTGCTTCTCTTGCATCTCTGCTGTCCGGATGCCTTGAGTGAAGGCCACCCTTTTAAACAGCTCTTGGAACTGTTTGAGATCGTCCGGAGGATGGACGTCCCCCGGGGCCATAGCCTCATCCGGGGAGGACAGCAAGCAACCGCTAGGGTACGCCTCTCTGGACCCCTCCGGGTCCGATTGACGGTGGTACATCCGCTCGCTAGAAGCTTGCGAGGGAAAATCCCGGGGTTCCAGAACCAACTCCCCCTGAGATATGAGTCTCTGTCCCCGTTTGCGATTGCCCTCGGGGATACGGAACCATCTGTGGGGATCTGTTCCTGGTAGTATGCCTAGGGTGTCTATGTCCCGCATGATAGGGGCGACCATGGCAACAGGGGCACTGCTCCTGGGATGGTGACCTGGACCACTCCCTTGGTGCATACCCCCTACGTCTGGGGGAGTGAGATCTTCTGGAGATATGGGACACTGGAGAGACCGATTTGTGATAGTACTCAAGTGGCTCGAAGCCCAAGAAGGGCAAAGGTGGTCCAAGCCATGGGGAGGCTGGCTGTAGAAATGGAGATTGGGGCTGCAGATAGGCTAGGGGTGACCCCTGCCTTCTCGTTGGAGTCCGCAGTACGAGCAGAGGGCTCAGAGAAAGCAGCTCTGCAGCCCTGTCTGGAGAGGGACTGCGGTGCCGTGTTTTCTGTGCTGCCTTTCCCCTCCCCTGTGGGGGTGGCTCCGCCCCCTGACGCGTCGGGGATCTCGGCCCCGTAGTCTGCACTGCGCTCGGCACGCTCCTCAGCGGTGCCACGCGGGCGGTCTCCCCCAGTGCCTGCAGGCTGTGTGCCTGCGCGCTCTGCGCCGCCGGTTCCCCAGGGGTCGGTGCCGCTGGTTCCGGCGCTTGCTTGGCCGCCGCCCTGCCCGCGGTGCAGGGCGGCTGTTTGATCATCGGAGGCTGAACCTTCGCCACGTGTGTCTCCGCACCACCACCGATCAGCTGTAGCTGTGGCTGGGGGCTGTACGCTCCACCCGTCCCGCTCGCTGTTGCTGCCGGCAGGGATCGGGTTGGGGAGATTTTCCTCCATTTTTGCGCTGATGGGGTCAGGGACACAGCTTTCCTTTTATGGGCCCCGGAGGGTCCCTCCTGCTGCAGCTGCTCCGGCACGTCTGGCTGGAGGGCCTTGTCGAACAGCAGCATTTTCAGCCACATTTCCCTGTCCTTCCTTGTTCTGGCTGTTAACTTGGCACAGAAGGAACATTTCTGAGTGACATGGGATTCCCCCAAGCACCTTATACACTGACTGTGCCCATCAGATGCTGGCATCGCCTCGCGGCACGACTCACACTTCTTGAATCCTGAAGAGGACATTGTGGTGAGTCTTTGAGTTGTTAATAGGGTACTTAGCACCTTCTCTGTGCTTGTTCCCCTCTGGGATAAAGCCTGCCACGGCAGGAGGGCTAATGGCTCTAGGCTCCTGGCCTCCGGTGCTCCGCTTGTTACTAGGATTGGAAGCTTTGAATTCCTTCCCTTTCTTTGTTTTTTTGTTTTTTTTTTGTTGTTGAAAACAACCACCGACTAACTTAATCTAAGACTGAAGAAACTTTAAAACAATTAAAAACGTTAAATACGCTAACTCTGGCCATAGCCTGAGCGGATTCCATCTGCAGCCGATGGCGGTTAAAGAGGAACTGGAGGGGACCGGATCACGCACGTGGCCAGGAGCGCGCAAGGGAGCGGCGCGCACCGGCGCATGCGCGGTCCGGCAGAAACTGCTTGGAAGATCCGACCTGTGGCGCCGGGGCGAGCCCGACACCTAACGTGGAGCACCCACGGGGACACTCGAAAAAGAAAGATGTGTTGCTTATAAAAGTTACTTTATTTGAATCAACCCTTTCAGTGCCTTTATTTTGTTTTTGTTTTTTTGTAACTGTCGATAGTTTCAGGCATTATAGTGAATATAATAAAATGAATGAATGACGTTACGGTTAGAGATATAAGAAATTACTATAGCATTAAGAAAAATTTAGATCCTGAAGAATCTCTAAAACAGTTAAAAATTCAGAGTGCAACATTTCCTCATAAAGAAAAACCCAAAAACCTGGAGAGAAATCTTTCCAATTATGGCTGATGAAAACAGAACAGGCAAAATGGACAATCCATTGTTTAATATATAGCATACAGATCACATTTTCACAAAATTTATGAGAGACTTTTTTGTTCGTAAATACTGCAGATAACCAAGCCTGAAACTGTCCATTATCAAGATTCTACAATCTTCATGGCAACCTGACTTCCAGCCACATTATATTACATACCAAGTGTATTCATCAGAATAGGTATTATTTGTAGTTTATTTATTCTTTCAGTTATCTTTGATAATGCTGTACAGGTGGTTCCTCCCTTGTCAGCCAGAATGAGGGAATTTGTCGGATAAGAGGAGGTCAGGTCCCCAAGCTGCTTGAAGCGGGGCCTGACCTTCTGCATGGCTCTCCTGTGGGGCTGCCAAGTTTCCCTACTCTGGCCAGGTTCCTCACTAATCTGGTACTGCTGGGGTTGCATGCCCCAGTTGGCTCCCTGGTGCAGGGCAGCTGAGGTTCCCGCAGATGTGGGGCTGCTAGAGGGTCTGGCTCCCTACAGTGGGGCTCCTGGTAGAGCTCCCCACAATTGGGGTCCCCAACTCCAGCCAGGCTCCCCCTGGTAGGGCTACCTGCCCCAGAGCTGCCCATGGGGTTCTCCAGATCAAGCTGCCAGCAGGGCTCCCTACCAACAGCAGGGCCCCACTCTGGCCCTGCACAGCTGTAGCTCTCTAATCCAGCAACGTCCATTGTCTTTCTGTAGTGTTGTGCATTCAGAGAGAAAGGGAGCCCTGGCACTCACAATCTTGGTATAATACAGGTTACACCTCCCTGGCCAGGACCTGACAGGTTCCAAACAAAAGAACCTGCCGGACTGGGGAGGTCCCGGGATTCTGCAACCAAGGCAGTCCCACCCCTGAGGCTGTTGTGGCTCCCCCAGCCTCCCACTCCAGGCCACCAGCCTCAGCCCAGGCTGCCCTGGAGCACCAGATGCCAGAAGATTCCAGCTCCAACCCCTGGTCCTGCAGGGCAGGCATGGGCTCCAGGTCCAGCTCTGCTGCATGGCAGATGAGAACTCTGTTCCAGAGAGGCTACCAGCCACTGCTCTGGACCCAGGCTGGCTTGTGCAACTTGGAGGTCAGTAGCTGCAACCTGATACTCTCTCATCCAGCCTGACTACAGTTGTTGCTGGATGAGAGTGCACTGGATTTGAGAAATGCAACCTGTATGCTATTCCTGTTTCAACTGTATGTAAGAATAACTATTAAATAATCTATTTCTTCTTTAAGTAAAATATTTTTTCATACTTGTTTCTTGGAGCATCACCACATACAATCCTGCAGTTTGGACAACATTTGGATTGGAAGTAACTCTTCTCTCTTTAAGACTCCTGAGGATAATGTAAATACACTTATGGACACCCTTTTTTTAATTCTGTAATTTTTAGCTGACAGAGTATTTTGGACACCTTCAGATGCTCTTTAGAAATCTGAATATTACATATATATTGTTATTTCAGAATCATATTTGTGCTACATAAAAATGAAAAAAAAACAACCAAATAGCGTTCAAGTAACAATGAAATTTTGAACTACATTCATCTCTCTCTCTCTCAAACTCTCTCTCGCTCTCTCTTTGATGAAAAAGGAAGGCACTTGTCAGAGCTCCCAAGAAAAAATTGCATACAGCAAACTTATTTCTGAACACATACTATTAAAAAAAGTTGAATTTATAACAAACTGCTTCATTTGTTATTATGCCTTGTAAAAGGAAATCCAGTAACAAAATTAACCCTCTGACCTTAATCTGGAATGGAATTTTGCTGTCTTTAGAAGGCAGGCTACAGGGACAACACCCAATTGAACTATGATCCATTTTTTAAATCAAAATATTTAAAGAATTTATTTTTTGTTTTCTTCATAAATTAAATTATCTGGAAAAATACATATTTCCGCCCCCCCCCCCCCCATTTACCTGAGAGCCTCCAGCAGCAGGGACTAGGCATGAACAGAGATTTGCAATAAGACTCTCCAAGGACACACTCAAGCTGTCTATATGCACAGTATAGATCAAGCCAAGGCAAGCCTGAAAAATTGAAAAATACGTAGTAGTGTGATGGGTGAAAGATGAACATTGATGTTTATCATCAAACAAAAAATAGCTTTATAATAAACAGGGCCTGGAACAATCTTAATACAGGAAAGAACATTCCAAAAGGAATAAAAATAATTATCTGAAAAATAATTCATTCCTATGAAGAAGTGTCACAGCATACCTCTGAATTCTTGTTGGATTTCACAAACTCTAAAAAAGTACACATTTTACATTACACATTTTAAAAAGAAATCTAATGCTTAATCTGAGTTCTCTTGCTCACACATCTGAAAAAAACTGGGTTTAAAATAAAATTTAAAATTTCCTACATTATAACAATTGCTATTTTTTTTTTCATTCTACAGACCTGCTCCTGCACTGAGATCTCTTTCCATAAATCACCACGTTTATAAAGTAGCATTAAATCATTGTATTCATGTCAGTGCAGGTGTCTATGGTCACAGAATCTGATTTTAGGACTGATACCTAAAATCTTCACAACTGTAACAAAAATTTTTCTGAGGATCAGTCACCTACCTTTGTATGTTTTCTCTATTTATAGTTGGTATTTCTGTTATTTTGATAAAAGGAGTACTTTAAAATAAATGGCACTGACATTCTAGCATTACTATTTTCACTTTGCATCTCGTCAGTTTCCATTAAGCATTACCATCATTGGTCTGACAAAACTGATAAAGTTAGTTGTTTAGCACTAAATAACACAACATTGGTTCACAATCAGCCTTGGAGAAGGAAGGGAGAGAACAAATTACACTGCTCAATAATGACACTTTGCCTTCTATTTTTAGCTGCCTATAGTATTGAAGATTCTGAACACGGATCAATTTGTTAAGAGATGTCATTACAAAGAGTTTCAACATTATGGCTGCAACTTACTATTAAATGAATTACTCCTGCATTACTAGACAGAAGTATTTTTGCTTTAGTTAATACAGTTTTTGAACATATGAAAGAGCTGGAAACCTGATAAAAATTAAGTTTTCTGTATAATGCGAACCACTCATAATACCAACTGAAAAATCTTAGACTCGAAATATATATGTTAAATGGATCTGGAAGAGTAACTAATTCACTCACTTTTTACGAAGGAAGAGATACTATACTATACCTACCTATTATATTTAATTCCTTACATTCTTAAATCATATCAGATGAGATTATTTTTATCTATAAAGGCTGGTTTTATCATGAAGGCTATGTCTACATTAGAGAGAGGTTTGCCGACAAAACCCTGTTTTTGTCAACAAAACATACGGAGCATCCACACTAAAAATGTGCTCTGTTGACTACTATAGACAGAACTTGGCACTTTCATCATCAGGCTTCTGCCTCTCCACCACAAGGCAGAACGTCTTTGTCCATAGATTCTGTAGACAAAAAACATGTGTGGAGGTTTCTGGGTGGTGGGGGGGGAGAGCAGAAGGCTGATGATGAACCGTCCTCCATGGTGCCACAGCAGTCCACAATAATCACAGCTCTACGCTCTCTGCCTCCTAGGTCGAAGAGGCCATACTGCTGGACCTTGCAGTGAAGAGGTACAACACCCCAGGGTACGCCCACCTTGCCACAGCCCAGACTGATGGTAAACACCCCACCTGCACCTTGAACCAGGTGCGGGCCAAAGTGAAAAAACTGAGATGGGTTAAATCAAGGCATGGTACATGTGGCAAGGTTTGGGGCAGGGATCGCCACCTGCTCCTTCTATGCAGACTGCACCAGCTCCTGCAGGGCAAGGATGGTGCCCCCAGCACAGTGGGCACTTGACATGGTAAAGGAGGAGGAGTCCCACAGCTGCAGGAGCAGCTGGGGACCCCGCCAGAGGAGCAGCCAGGGTCCGATTTGGACCCCAAGTCCACCCAGGGAACACTTGTCATTGCCCTGGACTCAGGCCCCTACAGCAAAGCAACATCCAGAGTGCCTCTGGACCTCTCCGAGGAACCCTCTGGTGAGTACCCCATGGGTCACACACCCCAGGGCACAGGTGCAGACAGAGCATGCCATGAGCCTCACCAGGTCAGCCCAGGAGGCAACCCACACTGCAGTCCCAGCACGTGTAACCATGTGCAATGCAGCATGTTCCACCCAGACTCAGGCGGCCACCCCGGGTATGGGTGACAGCCTGCTGCCAGCCCCATGGGGGGAGAGTGAATGAGCCACAGGGCCCCAGGGGTGAGGGGGGCTAGCCTGCCCCTGCCACAGCTGGGAGCAGGCCAGCTACATGGGTGACAGGCCAGCAACACAGGTGGCAGCCTGATCTCATACACACCACCAAGAAGCGTGGCTCTCCACCCACGGGCATGCCTGCAGGCAACAAACAGCACCTGCCCCCATGGACAGCACCACGAGCTGCATGTGTGTGTGGGTAGCCTGGGGGGATGGGCAGGCTGTGTCTGGTGCACCTATATCCCGCCCCCACCAGGTCACTAGGCTCATTGGGCAGGAGACCGGGGGGGGGCGGGGGGGGCACAGTGGTCAGCCTGGTCCCCAAGGCACCACAGGGTCTGTGTGTGGCAGGCCCTGCATTGCAGGGCACACATGTCTGCACTCCCCAAACATCCCCATCCCTTGGCACAGAGGTGGCAGCTGCTGTTCACAGTGGATGGGAGCCAATGCCTTAGGGGCTATGTGGTGGGAATAATTCAATATCTCTCCCCCACATTTTTTACGGATGTACCCTCTGAGAGCTAGGCCAGCCCCATCCAGGGACAGGAACTGGCCAGGCCGGGACTGGCACCAGAGAGGGCAAGCACTCAATCACCAACAGGATAGACTCTCAGACAGAGGGGCCCTCTCTGGACTGACAATGATGCCCTGCAGGTGTACATGGCTGCCCAGAGGAGGCAGATGGAACCTGCTGGAGTGGCAGCTGTGGGAGGACCAGGAATGATGAGTGCGGGAATGTCTCACCTGGACACCGTCACTGTTGCCCGGTGGGACTGGCTTGTGCAGCTAACCAGCCCTACACCCCCTGCCACCCTCTTTGCCCCGCCCCGCTGATGCTCCCCTCATCCCTGCCCTCCCCCGGCCCCGCTGCCCTGCCCCCACAGGACATCTTGCTGGCTGCCCTGGAAGTGGCGTGGTGGCTGCTGGCCACAGCTGCCACCCCCAACCTCCCAGGCCCTCTCCTCCATCCCAGCCCCTCCAACCCCTAAGGCCCCCCTGCTCCCATACTGAGCCTAACACCACCAACCCCCCTCATCCCACCCCCGTACCTCTCTGTGCTCCCAGCCCCATCCCAGCCCTGACAGCTACGCTGAACTTGAAGTGAGAGGCGATCCTGCAGCCAGTGCCACTTGGGGTCCCGCTCCCCTGTGCGGTCACAGCCCCCTCCACCCCATCCCTACACTGAGACCTGAACCTTCTGTCCCAAGCCCCCCTCCAAGTTCAGATGGCCTGCACCCCCTGTTCCAAGCCCCACCAAATGTATATAGTTACCCAATGTAAATTGTTATTTGCACAACTTTTATCTTGCAGAAGTTTTTCTATTTTAAAGTAAACAGTTTATTTGTTCACCACCCCTGTGTCTGTTGTTACTGCAGAGAGGTTAAGAGGGGTTGTGGTGGGGAGAGGGGAGAGCTGCGGGCCACAGGCCTCTAGGGGTGACCTGGGAAGGGTCATCGGGGGCCACGGGAGAAGCTCTCTTGTAGGGCCTCATGGTTCCGCAGCCCATCCCTGTGGGCTTGGCAGATGGGAGGTGCACCAGGCTGTTCATAGCTATGGCCGGTGTCCAACCCCCACCTTGGGATTAAGGTCTTCTCCTCCTCCTACTCCTCAACCTCTACAACGTTGTGGAGGGCACAACGGGCTGCCACGACTTCGGAAACATTGAACTCCCCCACGTCCAGCCAGGTAAGGAGGCACCTGAACCATGCTTTCAGATGGCTAAAGGTGCACACTGCCTGATTCTGTGCCCGGTTGAGGGGAGTGTTGAAGAGGTCCTGGGTGGGGTCCAGGTGGCCGGTGTAGGGCCTCATGAGCCAGGGCACGAGGGGGTAGGCAGTGTCCCTCTTGATGCAGAGTGGTACCTGCACAGCCCCAATGGTCAGCTCCTGGCAGGAGATGTAAGTTCCCACCTCCATCCTCAAGCACAGGATGGAGTTGCAGAACAGGCACAATTTGTGTGCCCGGCCCCAGAGGTCGACCGGGGTCTGCAGGAAGATGTAATAGTACTCCTTGAAGTTTATGCTGTGGGCCACTCTGTGGTCCGGGGCACAGATGGGGATGTGGGTCATGGGGATGGGGATGCGAAGCCAGCCATGACTGTGTCCAGTTGTGCAATGCGGATGACCCTCTGAAGGAGGAGCATGCTGATGGTTGTCACTATCTGCAATGGGAGGAGACCAAAAATACACTTGTGGAAGCAAAGAAGGGTGTTCGCGGTCCTCAGCGGGCTCCCGAGCCCACTCCTGTGTCCCCTTTCCCCCCGGGCTCTCCCAGCACAGCAGCAGATCTGTGTGAAGGTGGGATGGCACAGCCCCCTGGGGACAAGGCATCCCTCACTGCTCAGCCCAACCCCTTGGACCCCTGTTCCTGCTCCCCGAGGGCCCTCCCTGGGCAGAACTCTCTGCTCTTCTCTACCCCCCGTGGAGGGCCTGCAACCTGCAAGGCCTCACCTGCATGAGGATGGTTCTGACAGTGGACTTCCCCACACCGAACTGGCTCCTGACAGAATGGTAGCTGTCCAGGGTGGCGAGCTTCCATAGGGCGATGGCAACCTGCTTCTCATGGCAGATGACAGGCCGCATCCAGGTGTCCTCCCTTTGGAGGGCAGGGGCAAGCCAGGCACAGAGCTCTAGGATGGTGTCCTCCTTCATGGGGACATTCTGTTGCCACTGCTTGTCCTCCCACTGCCTCACGACCAGCCAGTCCCACCAATCAGAACTGGTGGTGTAACTCCACAGACCTGCCTGGTCACCTGGGGGGGTAGGCGCAGGTGGGACCCTGGGGCACCGAGGCCCTGCTCCTAGACCCAGTGGCAGGTGTGTCGCCCCAGAGGAGGTGGAAGACAGGCATGATGGGGGTGATTAGCAGCCCAAGCAAATTGGAGTGTGTCCTGGGACTGCTCTGGCACCATTGATAACTGGAAAGGTTAAACTATCACAGGAAGTTTTTGAGCCCTGTGGAAGCTATGCTGTCCCTCATGGAGGTAGGCAAGCCTCAGCATGGGCAGAGAAGGTGGGTGGGGTGAGTCCCTTTAAGTCCAGAAGGGCTTGCTGGCCATGAGATCCTGTCCAGTGAGGTTCCAGGGTCTGTGCTTTTGAGAAAGCAGCTGGGCTGTGTGGATGCTCTCTGTCAACAGAGTAGATTGCTTTTTCAATCCGCTTTTGTGTGTGGAAGTGATCTGTTAACAGAGGTTTTGTCAGAAGGTCTCTTCCGACAGCAACTTCTGTCGACAAATCACTGTAGTGTAGACATAGTGGAAGATTTTTGTCATTAGACTTTTCGCTGAGCTCAGTAAGACTTTATTTTGTGGCCTATGTAGATTTAAAGCTAGCCTCTGTCAGTAAAAGGGTATTGCATTAACCCAGAGGGGCATTCAGTCTCTTAGACATTGACTTTCATTTAGTACAGTCTACCTCTGCTTGTGCTGGTAAATTCCCAAACCAATGCAGAGATGTTTTAAATCAAAACTACTTGTCACTGCTGCTCATTAAAAACAGATTTGTATAGACACATACTACAAATGGCAGCTGGGAGTTCCTTACCCTGAAAATTTCTGGATAATCTAGTCTAGACACCAACACCAGGCTTTTGGGAGCAAATACTTCAGCAGGCTGAATTAAACCAGACTCCTCTTCTTCACCTTCAGTCTCTTTTGTTCCCTTGAAAACAGACATACTTTAGTTAATTACTAGAAAGAGGTACATCTTCCAAATAAGGCTAGTATTCCTATAAAGAAATATTTTTAGAATGTTTAAGGAGCAAGATTGCTTTTAAAAAATTATATAGTGCACAGAATCTTTGAAAGAATCATAACTACACGTAAGAAAAGCCCACAGTTTTATATAAAAGACTATATGCATAATCTACTGATGTAATTACTACAAAGTACCAAAATACTGTCTGAAAAACCCTCGCATTGCCACGAAGACAAATTGTTTCCTCAATGTCATATCAAAAGTGTAGTGCTGTCAAACAGTATGAAAAATAATTAATGATGGTTTTCTTTTTAAAAGAAAAGAGGATCTAAACCTAAAACTGAACACCTACAGAGAACCTCTGAAGTCAATTGTTGGGGCAGGGAGCACAATTAGGATAGGATGCCAAATTAACCATTTAGCCTCTGTTTTACTCTTTCATAAAAATTATGCTATGGCACTTTAAAGAGAATGAAATAAATGGTAAATACTTCATCATTGCACTATTACACATATATTGTAGGCCTGTTTCATTCCTTTCAGTCTGTCAGCAGTCTGATGTCACTCATCAAAGTTTTCTTGAATTAAGTGTGGACCTGGTAGAAGCTGATGTGAGTACAAGTGGTTCAATTAATACCCTTCAGTGACATCTGCAGTAGCTACTGATGGGTGACCTTTATCTGTTCCAAGGATCTTATATACATCTGTAAGTGGCTGTAGCAACTTTTTCATCCTTATTTAGCTCAGATGTTCTCCTGAATGTGTACCTTGGTACTGTCAAATTTGGTCTTGTTATGTCTAGATGATAGTCTTGTAGTACACTCTCTGTGGCACTAAAGCTGGTGACCATTTGCTGCTGAGCATAGCAATTCACCCACTTAATGAAGCTAGCCAAAGGCAGATCATTATGCCAGTATCCAATGACTGCTCTGGCTACCTACATCTCCAGGTGCAATATAATGGGCTGGGTGTGATTCTGAAAAAAATTGGTAGCACGCCATTTGGATTTTAGTTAACTGACAGACCATATCTTCCTTACTTTCCAACATAACAGAGCCAAGTGTTGCACTGTAGTTTAACAGACCCTACATTTAATTAACCGGAGACACTGGAAGTCCCATCTCCTGCATGACTAAAGATTGTTATCTTCAGAGTACAACATATATCAGATCCGTTTCCTCAGATTCTACCTGACCAGTTTAAAGCAGGAATTAACGTGGGACTACATATACTCCAGATTTGTAGGATGAAATACAATGCATGTTTGTTAGCACTAGTTAACTCAAGTGGTGGCTTTTTAAAATTGTACATGCACCCAGACATAAGAGAAGTGGACACATTTTTATAAACTAGAAATATAAATAAAAACAAACTTTTTTACTTTATGCAGAAAGATATTTAAATAGGTTTCCACTGTTATAGGTACATTTGACTGTGATGTAAAGGTATACAGTGTAACACATCACTTTACTAAAATATTTAAACAAATAATTAAAAATATGTATAATGTTGGAATGCACTGTGCTTTAACAAATCATGTTGTCAGAGTCATACATTTTAACAGGACAGTATTTCACGTTAACATTGCCAGTGTATATCTTTAGATATAGACAGTAAGACAGAATATACAAATTGGGGCTTTTGGAATCTAACAACTTTGTTCATTAATTAAAATAGCCTGGGGATTTTCTGTGTATACTACTATACAACTTCTATATACAGCAATACCACTACGTATTGTATGAAAATTTTAGCACACTTTTTCAGATTTGAAAAAAAAGGATCATATAATCTCCAAGTTTCCAATCCATTTTGCAGCTGAAAACCACAGCGTTGTTGTTCACCACTACCCCCAGAGAATCAAGGAACTACAAGAATTTCTTCCCAAGGAAACCAGATGGAATTTGCAAAAAGAGCCTTGTTAACCCATGGAACGCTGAATTTCTGGTGATGAAAGAAATATATCACTTAGCTAGATAAACCTCGTAACCCTACTTAGGCAACATGCTAAAAAAAACCCTATACAGTAATAAAGAATAAGTATTGTTAATTCTCAAACATTGGTTTTGGTGATGCCTATTATAACATGAGAACAGCTATACTGGGTCAGATCATAGGTTTGCCTACGTCAGTATCCTGTCTTCCGACAAAAGCCAATGTCTGATGCCCCAGAAGAAGTGAACAGAACAGGTAATCACCAAAGCAATTCCTCTCCTGACATTTATTTCCAGCCTGTAACAACAGAGGGTAGGGACCCCATTCCTACCCATCCTGGAGAATATCCAATTATGGATCTAACCTCCATGAATTTATCTAGTTCTTTTTAAAGTCTCAGTCTTCACAACCTCCTCTGGTGAAAAGTTCCACAGACCTATGTGCTGTGTGAAGAAAAACTTCCTTTTGTTAGTTTTAAGCCTGCTACTCATTAATTTTATTTGGTGAATGGGAACAAATAAATAACTTGTCCTTATTCCCTTTTTCCACACCAATTTTGTACACCTCTGTCATATCCACCCCCTTAGTCTCCAGATGAAAAGTCCAAGTCTCTCTAATCTCTCTTCATATGGGACCTGTTCAAAACCCCTAAACATTTTTGTTGCCCTTTCATGAATGTTTTCCAATGACAAACATTTTTATATTTTTCTTTTATCTTATCTTCTTTGAGATGAGGCTATCACCTATGTACACAACATTCAAGATGTGGGCGTACCATGGATCTGTATGGAGGCAATAAGATATTCTCTGTCTTATTCTCTATCCCTTTTTTAGTGACTCCTAGGATTCAGTTTGCCCTTTTTGACTGCTGCAGCACATCGAATGGATGTTTTCAGAGAACTATCCACAATGACAAGATCTCTCTCACTTGAGTGGTCATAGCTGAATTAGTCCCCATCATTTTGGATGTATAGTTGGGATTATTTTTTCTAATTTGCATTACTTTACATTTATCAACATTTTGTTATCAACACTTCATTTTGTGAGATCTTTTTGAAGCACTTCACTGTCTACTTTGTTTTTTACTATATTTAACAGTTTAATATCATCAGCAAATTTCCCTTTACAGAAATCATGTTGACTTTTCCCCAAGTTGTTAGTTTATGTGTCTGACAATTTTATTCTTTACTACAGTTTCAATCGTTTGCCCGGTACTGATGTTAGTCTTACTGGTCTATAATTGCCAGGATTACCTCTACACCCCTTTTTAAAGCACTCTGTCTTTGGTTGCATTCTTCACATTCTTTGCAAATTTACTGACATACTATAAATAGTAGAAAATGAGCTGTCCTTCCAGTTTGAGTACCTCCCTCCCACTCAAAAGCATTTAATGGCTTTATTTTGCTTCTAACCCAACTTAAGAACTCCTTACTTATGAATGTGGGGTGTCTACTTCCTTTAGCTCTAACAGCATGAAACAGCAGTTTTTGATTGATGGCATGTTCCTCAAAATATATAGACATATAGATATCACCACCCTGCTAAGACATTTAGTCATCACTGTCTTACAACGAAAGAGTCTGCATACAAATTCCTTTAGTTGGTAGGAATGAAATCACTTCCATTTTGCTACTAAAATTCACAATGTATGTCTTATCTAAACTATAGCCCACACCCAAATACAAGCATAAAATGACTCTAAACCTGAAGAGCAAAATTTATAAATGCATTAATTGGAAAAGAATTGTATTTTCTAATTTTAGAGAGTTTCACAACTGCAAAGGAGTAGTCTTTCTACAAAATCGCTATCTCCCTCTTTTTAAACAAGACTGTGATAATCTTTTTTCTGTTTAGTTTGCAGAAGTGTCTTAATTTTGATATGAAATGACACAATGGAAAACAAGTAGTGACCTCTGGCTGAGGATTTCCTTAAATGGAAAGCATCAGCTGTTGGACATGGATTCACTAAACAGGGGGAAATCTCTGTACTTCAGCAATTCTCCAACTACTGAAATTAATGTTTTTTTCCCCTCACTGTCCTCACTGAAACAAGAAATAAGCACTAAAAATTAATGTACAGCTACAGATAGTAAGATGATGATCATAATTCTTTTACAGTACTGAAGCTGAAATAGCTGATCAATTCTGGGTTTCTACAACAAAACAATGAACAATTTCTATTCTTCTGTTAGAGAAGATTCAAATACTAAAAATACAGTTTAGAACTCCCTGGTCTAGTACCCTTGGGACCAGACTGATCTCAAAGAAGGAATATGCCAGACCAGGGATGGTCCCCTGCAGTAGTGGCCCTAGCTGGCATCCTGCCACTGGCTGCCCTGGCCGCAGCTCCCAGCCCTGCTGTGGCAGCCTGGCTCCCAGCCTTGTGGCGGGGTGCCCAACCCTCCCGCAGTGGCCCCAGATCCCAGCCCTGCTGTGGCTGCCATGGCCCCTGCAACTGTGGCAGGGCTGGTACCCAGGTCATCGCTGCTGGCAGCAGTTCATCATCTATCTAGCTGTGTCTCCCTGGTTGCATGGCCAAATTTTACCCATCACTACTTTAAGAAATCCAAAATAAAAATTAACTTCATTAAAACACTGTAATTTTGAAAAATACCACCATTTAAATAAAGCATGTACATTTTTCTTTTAACAACAATCAATCATAATAACATTAAGAACACAAGCAGTGCCAGGTAAATCGGCTAGTTTGCTTTAAAAGAGAATTATATTGATTATTTCGATAATACAGCACAAACACCTGCCACAGAAAAAAAAGCCTACTGCCATCTGTTGACTTTTACTTTAACAGTGTAGGCACTGCAAACATTTGTACTCTTAACAGTTCATTTCTGCACCTTTTTGTCAGAGTGTAAAAGGTACAACTTAACAAAAGGCACAATGCAATTTTGTTTTCTTCATCTTCATTCACATATGCCGTGACGGTGAATTTATTCTCACTCTGTAATTTTTACACCAAAAATAGGTGGCAAAATTCAATACTAGAGGACTTGTTTAAATATAATTTGACAGTTAAAATGAGTTTCTTTCAAATACAAAGTTATTCTAACAACTTACCTAACCAGCCATCACTAGTTTTAGGTTTAAGAGCACCAAAAACTGACCAAGTTTAGTCTGTGGCACTATTAGAAGAAAAGATCATTTACAATGTGTGTTTACAGTGCTCTAATGGAAAAGAGGCATGGAAGATCATATGGATTAAAATATCTTAAAACAGGACAGGGCAGGACAGAAAGATTTTAATTTTTCAATTAAGCAATACACATCTAACTATACACATTGTAAGTATATTTTAATGTAATTTCAGCTTAATAAAGTAACCATGAAAATTCTTAGATGCCATAAAGCCAACTGGGATATGACTGAAGATTTTGACAAACAGGATATATTCTTAAAGTCAGCACACTGGGGGTATGTCTACACAGCAGCCTAATTCCTAAAAAAGCCATTCCAGAGTAGCCAAGTAATGCTAAAAATTAGATCAGTTTCCAGGTACCAACTGTAGTGCACGCCAAATAGAAAATTCAAAGTTAAAATTAAACGTACAACTCTTCTCTTCTTCAGTGTGCTTGAACTCTTACAAATTAAAAACAAAACCAAAACCCAGTGTTCTAAAGCACCATAATGCTGCAATGTCTAGATACACAAAGAGCACAAACACAAAGTTAAATTCAAATTGTGTTGGAAAATAAACTATATCAGACACTCATAACCGAAGAAAATACAACTTCAAAATACTCTATTGAGTATGAAAATGCACGGGTCTCAAAAATGCCACTAAAGAGACTCTCCACAAACAAGTATGCTTTCCCAAAGAATATGATTGCATTTGCACTATACACTCATCCCTCGCTATATGAGCACAATTGGCTCCCCACTTTCTGCTCATAGGCAAAAACTCATACAAGGGACACTAAATTACCATTAAAATACATGTAAAAGTCTCTGGTTCCTAGTGCTCCTAACTCAGGGAAGGAGTGGAAGCATGTGGTGCTGCTTTTGAAAGGTAAGTGAACCTTGGGTTGCGGGGGGTGTTGCAGAGGGTTAAAGGCTGGGGGCAGTTTGAGGCCAAGAGAGGGAAGGAGGGTTAAAACCTGGTGGGGGCTCCAGTGGAGGAGGTGGCAGCTTGTTCCCCTGGGTTGCCACAGCAGGAGTGTGGCAGCCAGGGCTGTGTACCTCCCCGCCCCACAGCCAGGGACTCTGCAGCTGGCTCCACTCTAGCTGCAGGATTATGGGTCTCCCCACCCCCTGGCCAGGGTTCCCGTGCCTCAAGCGGAGCCAGCCACAGGGCTGTGTGTCTCCCTGCCCGACCCAGCCAGGGACCCCATGGCTGGTTCATATCAGCAGGGGAAGTTCACTCATACAGTGAACAAAGGTAAGTGCATGTGTCCCTCCTTTTAGTGAGTACTCGTAAGTAAAGTACTTGTTAAAGGAGGGATGAGTGTACATATTTAATTTTATGTAATTTGTTGCAAGTATTTACGAATATTTTTCTTTGTTATGGTTTTTATATCATTAGTGTAACCATCTACCTCAACTATTTCAATCAACAAGCAGGTTTCCACATTGAAATAAACCAGTCCCCTTAATTTAGTCAGGAAGGAACAGAGAATCAGTAAATCAAACACGATGGCATTCATATGAATGAAAAATCTGTACTTGCTGTAGTAATCAGGCTAAAAGACAGAGTACTAACTACTGATGATCAGTCACAAGACACTAGGACTAAGGTGAAGAATGGTGTTTAAAAATATTCCATGTAATTAATCTACTTTTATTTAGGCTTCCTCAACTGCATGATCTGTACGTTTAGTTGAATTGATAACTCTGTTACAGGAAGATAATTGTAATACATTATTGAATTCTGACATCTCAAATGCATACAGGCAGTTACATGAATGTGCAAATGTAAATACTTATATCAAAAGGCATAAGAAAATAATTTAATAAAATGTCAGTTTTAAAAGCAGATGAATTATATTGTCAATATTTCAAATTAGCATCTAATGTTTTGTTATCAGTAATGGCTGTCAATATATGGTTTGGGAATATTTCATGTAAAAATGAAACCCCAGTATCACTGAACAATTTAACCATAATCAACTATTTTAAAAATATAAACAAATTAAAAAAATAAGCAACCCTCAGAAAGTGGCAAAGTTCCTTTAAAGAGACTTATGACTCTTGTTCAGGCTATCTGCTGTAAATTAACACACTGCCTGCAACACTTCTTGCTCACCAACTTCATATTTTGATTATTATGCCTAACTGGTTGTCCATAGCTACGGTGTCCCAACTTTTAAATGCATTCTCAGTTTTCAACTGATTGCTTCTGATCTTGCATAAAAACAGGTACATAGACACATTTTTCTCAATACTTATTATTTGATATACTTTTTCCTTAAAAATCCACAATCCCTAAATATGTAGCACACATACAAAAGTAGTAACAAATTTGTCAGTTCAGTGCTGAAATTAGAAATTCAGTTGATAAAGATAGCTATTGTCATAATAGCATTCTGTAAAGCATTTGACACGACATCCTGATAAAAGTGAGTAGTATGCAAACAAAAAGTCAATACAACCTTCAAAAAAGGGACCAAAACTGGGTTAAGTTTACTGAAAAAAGTAATTGTAATAAGAAATCATCATCCCATGGAGATGGGATGGGGTTCTCAAAGGGATTCTGCAATGATCTGTCTCAACCCAATATAGGCAAAATATAAAATTATTGCTGGCTTTATATGTGGATGACATAAAAAACAGTGGACTGGTCATGATGAAAACTGTCTGCACCAACAGATGGCTATGTGGGTGGGCGGGCACTGGAATGAATATGAACAACATATCTCGAAGAACATTTACAAGGTGAGTAACCGTTTTTTCCTGTTGCCAATGAGGACTTTTCTCATCTGATCTGAGCAAACAAACTCCATTGGGCTCAGCCACAGAGCTTCCAAGACGTGAAGTGCAGCAACTCAAAGTTTTGATTTCGGGGGACAGCCATACTCTTGAATTAGTAAATCTGGGAAGAGCAGCTTTCAATTTCTGTTTCTCAGAATACTAAAAAATAACGTGCAAAAAAAGAAACAAGCTCGATAGGATTGTTTTTGTTCTGTGCTTGGTGGTAGTGGACCTTGGCCAAGTATGGTAGAGGAGTTAGTAAGATGATGTCCTAAGACAGAGAGAGAATAAATAGGAAAGGATGGAGGCAGCATAGAAAGGACTACAAAGAAAAAGTGGAGACTTTATTGAACATATACACAGCTTCCTATAGCCTCACATATTTTTGTCATAGAAAAACCATGATGGCTTCTGGGAGTAAGAGAAAGCTTATTTGGGAATGTGTTGAAGAAATTCATTCCCTAGGTAAAATGTGTTGAGAGTAAACAGTGCAAGAAGTTAATGCAGGGCCTGTATGCAAGAATGAAATATCATAAGGAAAACTTCTTCTTGGGAGAAAATTATGAGGATGAAAACACAGACACGGCTCGTCAGTAACTTAAATAATTCATCAAAACAAAAAGGCAGTCCAGTAGCACTTTAAAGACTAACAAATTAATTTATTAGGTGGTGAGCTTTCGTGGGACAGACCCACTTCTTCAGACCAACACGGCTATCTCTCTGTTATTGAATAATTCACTTTGCAATGCATCATTCTTCCAGACTCTCTCTATGCTTTTTAGTATAAGTGTGATTTGACAAGTAAATTCCCAAGCTGTTTGCTGTGTTGGATGTTACTAGGAAAAAATATTTAGTTTAGCTAGTCCTTACAGCTTGTTCAATTAAATAGGTTTAGAATCTATCATTCAAGTATACAGTACAGAAAGCTGCAGTAACAGAAATCTAGACTTCCAAGTTGCCACTACCAGTTTCTTATTTTATATTACAGAATCACAGAACACTAGAACCGGAAGAGACCTCAAGAGGTAATTGAGATCAATTCCCCGCCCTCTTGGCAGGACCAGACATCACCTAGATCATCCCTGACAGGTGTCTGTCTAACCTGCTTTTAAATATCTCCAGCGATAGAGATTCCACAATCTCCCTAGGTAATTTATGCCAGTGTTTAACCATCCTGACAGTCAGGAAGTTTTTCCTAATGTCTAACCTAAACCTCCCTTGCTGCAGTTTAAGCCCACTGCTCCTTGTCCTATCTTCAGAGGCCAAGGAGAATAATTTTTCTCCTTCCTCCTTGTAAGCCTCTTTGAAGTACTTGAAAACTGCTATCATGTCCCCTCTAACTCTTTTTTCTAAACTGAACAAAGCCAGTTCTCTCAGTCTTCCCCATAGCTCATGTTCTCTAGACATTTAATCATTCTTGTTGCTCTTCTCTGAACCTTCTCTAATTTCTCCACATCTTTCCGGAAATGTGGTGCCCATAACTGAACACAATACTCCAATTGAGGCCTAATGAGTTCTGAGTAGAGCAGAAGAATGACTTCTTGTGTCTTGCTCACAACACTCCTGTTAATGCATCCCAGAATCATGTTTGCTTTTTTGGCAACAGCATCACACTGGACTCATATTTAGCTTGTGGTCCACTTTGACCCCTAAATCCCTTTCCACAGTACTTCCTCCTAGACAGTCACTTCCCATTCTATGTGTATGAACCTGATTGTTTCTTCATAAGTGGAGTACTTGTATTTGTCCTTATTAAACTTCATCCTGTTTACCTCAGACCATTTCTCCAGTTTGTCCAGATTGTTTTGAATTATGAGCGTATCCTTCAAAGCAGTTGCAACCCCTCCCAGCTTGGTATCATCTGCAAACTCAATTAGCATACTCTCTATGCCAATATCTAAATTGTTGATAAAGATATTGAATAGAACTGGTCCCATAACAGATGCCTGTGGAATCCCACTTGTTATGCCCTTCCAGAATGACTGCAAACCGTTAATAACTACTCTCTGATAACAGTTATCCAGCCAGTTAGGCACCCACCTTATAGTGGCCCCATGTAAGCTGTATTTACTTAGTTTACTGGTTACGTAATACAGAACACTTATTTCTTATTGTGGAACATCATGGCCACAGAGGATAATGGTGATGCCATAAGTCTATTCTCTATTTTACTTCAGCATAAATCAGCTTTTCCAAGGGAACCCCATTTTATAAATGTTTTCTCAAAAACAAAAGTATAAGTGAGTTTAGTGAGTTTTACTCCAAAATTAAGTGCACTCAAAGCACAATCAGTCTTAGATTTTTTGTTAACTTGATTTAAATCTGATATCCATTGGGCTCTCCCTCCAATGATGTTGGTGCCAGAAAGCACCATGGAGAAGCAGAGTGCCGGGATAGCTTTGCTGGCTTCCCACTTGTCTGCACTTAAGGGTGGGATAGTGCTGGTGTTTCCTGTAAAGTAGGGGACAAGAACAGTGCTGTGAGGTGCAGCGGGTCCTGAGCCACTTCAAAAGCCTCCAGTGTCAAGGGAAACAACAGCTTCTTCTTTGGGCAGCAGTAGACAAAGCCCTGCCGTGGCATAACTAGGATCTCACTGTCATCAGTTCCATGGCTTTGGCCATGAAAGAATGAGCCCTCTTCAGCTTCTTTATATTTTTTCCCCCACGAGGCACTGGAGATTGAGACCAGTGCCTACCCACCGACTGGCTACAGGAGCAGCTGTGTCAGTGCTGAGCATCTTGGGAACAGTCCTGTCTCAGCACTGTTTCCCGAGATAACAGTGTTGGTATGCCCCATGCCACTAAGGACATACTCATGCAAGGTTGCCTGACTTTGGGTCTGAGTTCGGGAGAAGACCTGTCTCCATAACGAGAATTTTTAGTCATTGCTCCTCTTTTTTAAAAGTTCTGGGATGAAACTCATAGCAGATTTTATAACGGTCCTTGAGGTGAACTTTCCCTAGGGAAGCTTAAAAAAAAGGCATGAGGATCACTCTTTGGCATGTGTTTCTCGCAGACCTCACAGTTTTTAAACATCAGGGACTGCGGCATACCACAGCTGCTGTTTGAATCCCACAACTAACTACTATTTAGCATAGCTAACAAAAGACAAACTATATACAGATGACAAGATAAAGGTGCTGCTGAATCATCACTGGCAAGAAGGAACTGAGGGGATGTTGGGCTGTCAGTCCTCTAAATTAAGCACCATGAAGAAATGACTCAAGGGGCACACAGGCCAATGTGATGGTTGCTGCTATGAGAGAAATCTTCCAGCTACCATGCACGTGTATGCACAAATACCTGATTGGAAATGACATGAATGAACACTCAAAGCACCACCACATTTATAACAATGAGCACAATTAACAATTGGAACATCTTACCAAAGGATGGGCTGGATTCTCTGTAACTTGAAGCAGAAATCAAGACTGAACATTTTCCCTGTATATTATGCTATAACCAGAAAAGAAGTAGCGAGCTTCATGCAAAAATTACTGGGTAAGATTCCAAGGACAGCATTCTACATGAGTTCAGATTAGATCATAAGAGCCCTAATTGGTGTTAAAACCAGAACAGAAGTAATGAGCTTGATGCAAAAATTACTGGGTAAGATTCTAATGACCATGTTCTGCATAAGTTCAAGTTAGATCATAAGAGCTTCATGTTAAAATCTAAAACTCTACAAATCTATGAGGATATGCAAAGCCCACTATGCAGAGTTTAATGCACTTAAACAAGCAGCAAGTATTTTAATTAGTACTAAATTTGTGGTTAGAAGGGGTTTCCGAAAAAGACAAACAAAAGGATACAATTTGCACTTCCCTTGTGCAGCATGGCTGGGATCTCACAGGTCCCAAACAAGAGACTTTGCCAGATGAGGGGAAGTCCAGGGCTTCTGCCCCCAGACAGCGCTGTGCTCCCAGAGCTGCTGTAGCCCCAGTGTCCAGACTCAGTCCCAGAGAAGCTGGCCCCAGCCTGGGTCCCCTGGGGCTGCCACATGACTCCAGACGTGTCCCCTCCCCAGCTGAAAAGGGGAAGCCAGATGACTCCAGCTCTGTCTCCTGGACCCACAGGGCAGGCAGGGGAGGCTCCTCCTCCCACCCTGTGCTGCCATGGGACAAGTGACCAGTATGATCAATCTGATTAGTCTTTATGATGAAGTAACTGGCTGTGAGGGCATGGGGAAGTCAATGGATGTGATATACCCTGACTTTAGCAAAGCTTTTGATACAGTCTCCCAAAATATTCTTGTCAGCAAGTTAAGGAAGCATGGATTGGATAAATGGACTGCAAGGTGGATAGAAAGCTGGCTAGATGGGTCAGACCCAACAGGGGGTGACCAATGGCTCAATGTCTGGATGATGGTTGCTTTCAAGTGGAGTGTCCCAAGGATCTGTCCTGGGGCCAGTACTGTTTAACATCTTTATTAATGACCCTGATGAGGGGATGGATTGCATCCTCAGCTAATTTGCAGGTGACACTAAGCTAGAGGGTCACGTAAATACACTGGAGGGTGAGGATATGGTTCAGAGTGACCTAGACAAATTGGAGAATTGGGCCAAAAGAAATCTGATTAGGTTCAACAAGAAGTTCAGAGTCCTGCACTTGGGACGGAAGAATCTCAAGCATTGTTAAAGGGTGTGGACTGACTGGCTACGCAGCAGTACAGCAGACAAGAACCTGGGCATTACAGTGGATGAGAAGCTGGATAGGAGTCAACAGTGTGCCCTCGTAGTTAAGAAAGCTAATGGCATATTGGGGTGCATGAGGAGGAGCACTTCCAGCAGATCTAGAGAAGTGATTTTTCCCATTAATTTGGCACTGGAGAGGCCACATCTACAGTATGGCATCAGTTCCGCTCCGCCCCTCAGTATAGAAAAGATGTGGATGCACTGAGAAGGTTGCAGTGGAGGGAAATCAAAATGATTAAGGGACATGACCTAGCAGGAAGGCTCAGGGATTTGGGCTTATTTAGTTTGCAGAAGGGAAGAGTGAGAGATGATTTGATAGCAGCCTTCAACCTCCTGTTCTCCAGAGGATGGAGAGAGGCTGTTCTCAGTAGTGGCAGATGATAGAAAAAGGAGCAGTCTCAAATTACAGTGGGGGAGGTTGAGGCTGGATATTAGGAAACACTACTCCACTAGGAGAGTAGTGAAGCACTGGAGTAGATTACCTAGAGAGATCTCCATCTCTAGAGGTTTTTAAGTTTCAGCTTGACAAAGTCCTGGCTGGGATGATTTACTTGAAATTGATCCTGCTTTGGGCAGGGGGCTGGACTAGATGACCTCCTAAGATCCTTTCCAGCCCTAGGATTCTGTGATTCTAAGCAGAGGCTCCGGCTCCAGCTCCAGGCCCCACACTGCTACAGGTCAAGTGGGAGCTCTGGCTCCTGGCCCCATGCTGCTGCAGGGTAGGTGAGGGCTCTGGTTCCCAAACAGGTGGAGGCTCCATCTCCTAGCCCTAGCACTGTTGTGAGGCAGGTGGGGGCTCCTGCTCCTCTCCCGACTGCTGCAGGGCAGGGCAGGGCAGGGCAGGGCAGGTGGGACTCCTGAACTGGACAGAGCCCCAGCCTGGTACTCCCTCATTCTGGAATATCTGTGGTCTGGCAGGACCACTGATGTTGCCAGATGAGAGAGTACCAGATTTGAGAGTACTGGATTTGAGTGCAACCTGTATTTTTAAAAATAAATTAAAGCAAGAGTTAATCAAATAAGCACATTTTTATAGGTCAAGAGATTTGCATTTACAGTATAATGTTGATTTCATGCATAATATACGGGGCAATGTTGCGTCTCCCCCTGGAAAAGTGTGTAAATTGGCTAATTCAATAAATGGACAGAATAGAATCATTCATACAGGACAAAAATTTTTGCAGCTTTACCAAAAGTTATATATGGTGACATTAAAGGGAGTGTTACCACTGGAAATCTATAAATACTTTCAGTACATAATGCCCCAGTTAAACAGCTCATGATGTGCAGCACTTTTAATCTATGATGCAGTTCTCTAATATTCCACTGTGTATTCAAGCATACCAGATAAGCCAAGGAATAACCTTGTGGTACAGATAGAAGGGTAGATACCAAATAATTCTGCAATGATCTTTTCCTTCTAATATACTTTGTTTACTTTAGCATACACATCTTGAGCCACAGTTGAAAATTAACATCAGTTTCAGATGCCAATTTACAAGTGGCAAGAAAAGTACAAATTATTGTTAATGTTTCCAGTTTCCCAGAAAGATCATTTTTGTTTTTTGTTTGCCAAAGTAATGGTGAGCTGAAACACTGCTAAATATCTGATTTCCACTGTACTCAGAGATCAAAATGGAGCCAAATACTTCAGACGTTCTAATGACCATATAACTTTCTTATTGCTCAACATTCACGTAGACTTCATAAAAATATCACGGCAGGCTGCTGTTGAACCTGATAATCTGAAACAGAAAACTGCAATGGGGTTAGGCAGTTATTCTTTATCCAATTAATTTACTAAGTTTGTATTCAACTGAAGTTAAGTCACAAATGAAAAATAATGGTAAATTGACTGTGTTAACAAAAACATTTTATTGAGCATATCTTACTAGTGAGACAGCTTCACAATGTTATTTTGAGATTAGACAACAGCATTATACATTCTGAATTTTTTTCCTATATCCCACAATATCGGTGCATACATTACCAGATTAGATTTCAGTTTCGTGAAGAGATCAATTGTCTACTGGATACTTATTGTCCATAAAATTTTACATAGTGAAAAGGGTGAGAATAAATGGAAAAAACGGTTACTTGCTGTTGTAACTGTTGTTCTTCGATATGTGTTGCTCATACCTATTTAAGTTAGGTGTGTGCATGCGCATGTACACGGCTATCAGAAAGCCTTCCCTAGCAACTACCAGCTGGGTGAACTGGAGTGGCACCTACCCAAAGCCTGTATATGACCCACCCAGCACCGTTATATTCCTGTGTTGGGAAGAACACCGCAGCGGTCAAACACTCTGGCATTTAATTTCAAAAAGGGGAATTACACTAAAATGAGGAAGCTAGTTAAACAGAAACTAAAAGGTAGAGTAATTAAACTAAAATCCCTGGAAGCTGCATGGAAACTGTTTAAAGACACCATACTAGAGGCCCAACTTAAATGTATACCCCAAATAAAAAAACACAGTAAGAGACCTAACAAAGAACCACCATGGCTAAACAGCCATGTTAAAAAGGCAGTGAGAGAGAAAAGGGCAGCTTTTAAAAAGTGGAAGTCAAATCCTAGTGAGGAAAATAGAAAGGAACATAAACACTCCCAAATTAACTGTCATAATGTAGTAAGAAAAGCCAAAAAAGAGTTTGAGGAACAGCTAGCCAAAAATTCAAAAAACAATAGTAAAATGTTTTTTAAATACATTAGAAGCAGGAAGCCTGCTAAAAAAGCAGTGGGGCCCTTGGATGATAAAGATATAAAAGGAGCGATCAAGGAAGACAGTGCCATTGCGGAGCGATTAAATGATTTCTTTGCTTCAGTCTTCACGGCTGAAGATGTTACAGAGGTTCCTAAATCTGAGCCAGCCTTTTTAGGCGACAAATCTGAGGAACTCACTCAGATTGAAGTGACATTAGAGGAGGTTTTGGAATTAATTGATAAGCTGAATAGTAACAAGTCTCCAGGACCAGATGGCATTCACCCAAGGGTTCTGAAAGAACTCAAATGTGAAATTGCGGAGTTATTAACAGTGGTTTGTAACCTATCCTTTAAATCCACTTTGGTACCAAATGACTGGAAGACGGCCAATATAACACCAATATTTAAAAAAGGCTCTAGAGGAGATCCTGGCAATTATAGACCGATAAGTTTAACATCAGTACCAGGTAAATTAGTAGAAACACTAGTAAAGAGTAAAATTGCAAGGCACATAGAAGAGCACGAATTGTTGGGCAAAAGTCAGCATGGTTTCTGCAGAGGGAAGTCGTGTCTGTCTAATCTATTAGAATTCTTTGAAGGGGTTAATAAACATGCGGACAAGGGGCACCCAGTGGACATAATATACCTAGATTTCCAGAAAGCCTTTGACACGGTCCCACACCAAAGGCTTTTATGTAAATTAGGTGGTCATGGGATAGGAGGAAAGGTCCTTTCATGGATCGGGAATTGGTTAAAAGACAGAAAACAAAGGGTTGGAATAAATGGTAAATTTTCACAATGGAGGGGGGTAACTAGTGGTGTTCCCCAGGGCTCAGTCCTGGGACCGATCCTGTTCAACTTGTTCATCAATGATCTAGAAAATGAGGTAAGCAGTGAGGTGGCAAAGTTTGCAGATGACACCAAGTTGTTCAGGACAGTCAAAAGCAAAAGGGATTGTGAAGAACTACAAAAAGATCTCAGCAAACTGAGTGATTGGGCAGCAAAATGGCAAATGAAATTTAATGTGGGTAAGTGTAAGGTAATGCATGTTGGAAAAAATAACCCAAATTACACGTACTACATGATGGGGTCAAATTTAGCTACGACAGATCAGGAAAGGGATCTTGGAGTTATAGTGGATAGTTCTCTGAAGACATCCACGCAGTGTGCAGCGGCAGTTAGTAAGGCAAATAGGATGTTAGGAATTATTAAAAAAGGGATCGATAATAAGACAAAAGATATCATACTTCCCCTATATAAAACTATGGTACGCCCACATCTCGAGTACTGCGTGCAGATGTGGTCTCCTCACCTCAAAAAAGATATATTGGCATTAGAAAAGGTTCAGAAAAGGGCGACTAAGATGATTAGGGGCTTGGAACGGGTCCCATATGGGGAGAGGCTAGAGAGACTGGGACTTTTCAGTTTGGAAAAGAGGCGATTGAGGGGCGATATGATAGAGGTATATAAAATCATGAATGGTGTGGAGAAAGTGAATATAGAAAAATTATTTACCTTTTCCCATAATACAAGAACTAGGGGACACCAAATGAAATTGATGGGTAGTAGGTTCAAAACTAATAAAAGGAAATTTTTCTTCACACAGCGCACAGTCAACCTGTGGAACTCCTTGCCCGAGGAGGCTGTGAAGGCCAGGACTCTATTAGGGTTTAAAAAAGAGCTTGATAAATTTTTGCAGGTCAGGTCCATAAATGGCTATTAGCCAGGGATAAAGTATGGTGCCCTAGCCTTCATAACAAGGGCAGGAGATGGATGGCACGAGATAAATCACTTGTCTTCTGTTCTCCTTCTCTGGGGCACCTGGCATTGGCCACCGTCGGCAGATGGGATGCTGGGCTTGATGGACCTTTGGTCTGACCCAGTATGGCCATTCTTATGTTCTTATGTTCTTATGTTCATTCCTTCTTGCTGATCACTCCAACAGTGGGCAGGAAAGTGGGTTTTCTTCTTCTTCAAGTGATTGCTCATATCTATTTGAGTTAGATGATTCCCAAGCTAAACCCAGGAGAAGGGGTCGGAGTCAACATGTGGCTGACTCTAGGACAGCAGCCCCAAAGGCTGCATCTCGTCTACTTTGCTGCACAATGGCATAAGTGAGAGTGAGGGTATGCATAGACGACCACATATCAGCACGAAGCAGATCTTTTGTAGAGTCACATGCACCAGGAAATGGAAAAGGAAGTGTGAACTTGCATAGAGTGCGCTGTCACAGGCAGCAGAGAGACTCACGATGACATAACATGCGCATATACAGAACATGATCCAGGAGGAGATGCACTGTGACAAAAGCAATGGTCATGAACAGCTGTGTGGTCTTAAGGAAGTGCTTAGTCTGGTCAATATAGAAGGCAAGCACCCATCTCACATCAAGGGAGTGCAGCTGTTGCTCCCATTGGGAGCTATGAGGCTTAGGACAGAACACAGGCAGGAAAATGTCCTAACATGGAACCTGGAGATCACTTTTGTCAAGAACACTGGGTGAGGATGCAGTTGGATCATGTCCTTACGGAACATCATGTATGGGGATTCAGCTATGAGGGACCGAAGTTCAGATACCCTTCTTGCACAGGTGATAGCCACTGGGAAGGTCACTCTCCAGAAAACACAGAGGAGAGAACAAGTGGCCAGAGGTTTGAGGGGGTGGCCCAAAAGCACCCAGAGGATAAGTTTAAGGTCCCAGACTGGAATCAGCCGGTGAACCAGTGGGTGAAGTCAGTCCATGCCCTTGAGGAAATGCCCCACCATGGCATGTGCAAAACTGAAGCAGCCACCTTCGCCAGGATGGAAGATTGATATGGTGCCAAGTGCACCTTGATGGATGAAGTAGCAAGGCCTTGCTGCTTCAGGGAAATGAGGTAGTCTAACACCTGTGGGATGTATCAGAGAGGTAGCCATGTTAGTTTGTAGCTTTGAGAACTACAAGAAGTCTTGTGGCACCTTATAGACTAATAGACATTTTGGGGCATAAGCTTTTGTGGGCAAAGACCCGCTTCATCAGATGCATGCGTGGGGGAGGTGGTTTCAGGGGGGTATTTAAAGAGTGGGGTCCCAGTAAGAGGGAGGGCCAGAGCTGACAAGGTCTATTCAGCAAGGTGGAAATGGCTCAGTATCAATGGTACTTATCAAAAGAGGAAAAAACAAGTCAGATCAGACAAGGGGATGTGACCCTTTGTCAGAGTCTAATGGGGAGACATTAGCACTCAGAGCAGAGAAGCTGCCTTTGTAAGCTGTGAGCCACTCCCAGTCTCTGTTTAATCCGTGGTTAATGGAGTCATATTTGCAAATAAATTGCAGCTCAGAGATTTCTCTCTCCATTTGATTTTTGAAATTTTTTGTTTCAGAACTGTCACCCTTAAATCTGCCACCGAGTGTCCAGGGAGATTGAAGCGTTCCCCCACAGGCTTCTGTATATTACCCTTCCTGATGTCTGATTTATGTCCATTTATTCTTTTACAGAGAGACTGTCCAGTTTGGCCAATGTAAATTGCAGTGGGGCATTGCTGACACATGATGGCATATATTATATTAGTAGATGTGCAGGTAAAGGAGCCCCTGATGGTATGGTTGATGTTAGGTCCTGTGATGATGTCACTGGAGTAGATATGTGAGCAGAGTTGGCAGCGAGGACTGTTGCAGGGGCTGGTTCCAGGCCTAGAGTCACTGGTTTGTGATTTGTAGTGGCAGGTTTGTTTAAGGTTGGCAGGCTGTCTGTAGGCGAGGACAGGCCTGCCTCCCAAGGTCTGTGAGAGTGAAAGATCATTGTTCAGGATGGGTTGCACATCACTGATGATGTGCTGGAGAGGCCTTAGGTGGGGGCTGTATGTAATGGTCAGTGGTGTTCTCTTGTTTTCCTTGCGAGGCCTGTCTTGTAGCAGGTGGCTTCTGGGTACCCATTTGGCTCTATCAATCTGTTTCCTCACTTCCTTAGGTGGGTATTGTAGTTTGAGGAAAGCTTGGTAAAGGTCTTGTAGATGTTTGTCTCTGTCTGATGGATCAGAGCAAATACAGTTGTACCTTAGAGCCTGGCTGTAAACAATGGATCGTGTAGGGCGCCCTGGATGGAAGCTGGAGGCGTGTAGATAAGCATAGCGGTCTGTGGGTTTTCGGTATAGGGTGGTATTTATGTGACCATCACTTATCTGCACAGTAGTGTCCAGGAAGTGAATTTCTTGTGTGGACTGGTCCAGGCTAAGGTTGATGGTGGGATGGAAACTGTTGAAATCACGGTGGAACTCTTCAAGAGCCTCCTTCCCATGGGTCCAGATGATGAAGATGTCATCAATGTAGTGCAGGCAGAGGAAGGGTGCTAGGGGAGGAGAACTGAGAAAGCGTTGTACCAGGTCAGCCATAAAAATGTTGGCATACTGTGGGGCCATGTGGGTGCCCAAAGCAGTACCACTGATTTGAAGGTATAATTTGTCCTCAAATCTCAAATAAGTGTGGGTGAGGACAAAGTCACAAAGCTCCGCCACCATTTGTGCCTTGGTCTCATCAGTAATAATGTTCCTAACAGCTTGGAGTCCATCTTCATGTGGGATATTGGTATAAAGGGCCTCTACATCCATGGTGGGATGGAGATAGTCAGAGGCACAACATTGCACTGAGTGCATCAATAAGAGAAGTGTGCCCATTTGGCCAGGTAAGACCATCACATATATAGTTGACAGTTGCTGAGGAAGACCTGCTGCATTGGCCCTGAGTAAGCCTGCTCGGCAAATGTCAACCACGAAGCCATCCCATCATAAGATGGGAAGTCCACCTGCAGGCAGGTACAAGACACCACCTTGTCTTCCTGAATAAGGGGCAAGAACTCCTCCTTGAGCTCTGCAAGGAGGGCCTTTGAAAATTTGAGAGATGTGGCCTGCGATTCATAGTTGTAGTGGCTAAGGATGACTAGCTGATTAGCATAAGGCCCCAGTCGAATAGACCTTTTGTCCAAAGAGGCATCTTTGGACTTTGGGAACAGGGCCTGCTGGCCTTGGTGCTCTTTTTCATTCACAGCATCTACCACCAAAGAGCAAGGTGGTGTATGGCATCCAACTACTCATAGCATTTTACTGTTGCAAAGCACTTGTGTTCTACCCCATGAGCAGCTGAGGGGGAACAGAGGCCAGTGTATGCCAAAATGTAGAGGCAGCTCTCATGATCGTCATGATACAGCACTATAATGTATTTAGTTTGGTTTTTTTTTTTTTTTTTTTGGTTCCTCTTGCTTCCTAATTGCACATTTCTGATTCTGAATGACGTTGACTCGTCAGTCCATAACTCTGGTGTTCATAATGCTGAAGTTCTGCTGTATTTAGGTACCTCAGGGTCAGTTAGGTACTTAAGTTTCACTGATGTTAATATGAGTCAGGCATCTATGTGCCTTCAAAAATCCCAGTAGGCACCTAGCTCATTTTTAGGCACCTTGATAACTAGCATGTTCTGTACAACTGACATGCAGAAACATCACTGGGCTGGGAGAATACTCAGCACAGTGGCTACATAAGGAGCTGTAGGAAGGCTAGATGTGCTTAGTACAGGATTGGTCACATTTTAACAGCACTTGCTCATCTGGCATCCGTGGGACTAGACCAGTGTTGGATGAGAGAATTTGCCAGATCATGAGAGGTCAATATTGTCTAGAAGCATTACCAACACTTTCACTGCTTACTGGGCTCTGTAGAAGACATTTAGGGTTAAAGCGCAGTTAAATAACACCACAGAACACTGAGAGCCAGGACTGGTAGCTGGAAACAAACTTCACAGGATCACAGGAAACTTGGCCACGCCCATGAAAAGTGGTCATACAGCTACCTAAAATCATGCAGGAAAGATAGTTCTGAATTAAAGAGGTTCAACCTATATTTTAGAAAACAGGTACACTGAGTTCCTTTAAACTATAAGTTAGGAAAACACTTAATAGGATTTGCAATAAAATGTAATATTGGAAACATTTACAGATGAAAGGTCACTAACGTAGGTGGCGTCTACTGCTAGAATTGAAGTCTCTTCCTAAGTTTATAATCTTTTACATCCCTCTGGGCCAACAAGGCTTGGGAATGTAAGACTCACAGTCCATTCTGACCTTAAAATATAAGATGATCATACAGTCTGAACTCCTGCACATTGCAAGTCATAGAATCACACCTACTCACTCCTAAAATAGACTCATAACTTCTGGCACAGTTACTTAAGTCCCCGAATCACAGTTTAAAAAGTTCACATTATGTTCAAAGCACACTGCGTGGGAATGATGGGGAAAAGGGAAGCGGAAGCTAGAAAGTAGAATTGTTGAGACGTAAAGGTAATCCTGCTCAATCCTTATAGCTAAAAGGATGTTAGCTCTGACCATGAGAGAGGGAAGGGCAAGGGAAGTGTGAAGATGCTGATTCCCTCTGATTTCCTCAAAAGGAGGAACATTTTAAAGTACAGTCATACCCCGAGATATGCCCATTCGGGTTATGAGAATTCAACTTTACAAGGAGATTCATTTAATGCCCCTACTTTGGCTTATGAGGCATTTCTTCGCATTTACAAGGACTGGTTTGGATTTCGCGCACCTCAGTGGGACACGGCTGCCCTGCAGTGGGAGAAAGGCCGCGGCTCCAGGAAACAGTTGCCTGCAGCTGCTGCCTGCTCGGCGCATCTCTCCAGAGTGCCCAGCAGCGGTTTCCCGGAGCCCCCATCAGGCCACAGCGGGCGCCCACCTCTGGAGCCGGGAGAGGAGGGGAAAGTGCTCATCCACAGAGCTGCCACCCCGGGCACCTTGGCCCACCCCCACCTTTACCTTGACACTGTTGTGGCTGGTCTGGGCATCTGCCTCGGCGCTGCAGCAGTGGTGCACCCCGGCCTGGCCAGTGGCCATGGGCCTCCTGCGCTCCTGGTGGTGGGGGGCCGGGGCCGGGCGGAGGCTGGCGGCCCTGGTAGGCGAGCACCGAGGGGATGGAGTCAGCTGTGTCAGTCTTGACGAAGAGGCTGTGTAGGGGGGTGGCGCAGCTGTAGGGAGCCAGACTCATCCGCATCCTGGCAGTAGATCACGCTGCTCTGCAAAATGTGGATGCTGGGTGCACAGCCCATCCCAGCCCTGCCGCTGCCACTTGCCCCCCCCCGGCATGTAGGGGGGCGCCGCCCACCCTACGCAGCTGTGCCTTGGGCGCCGCTCGCTGTCTGTGGTGCTCCATCCTCTTTAGCGCCTGCCTTGCCTGCTGCTGCCACCTTGGCCACCGGCGGCGAGGCCTCTCTGTCACGGAGCCCCGTATGAGCGAGACATCACCCCTCACCAGTCGGGGGCCCCCTGTGCCTGCTTAGCTCCCAAGTACAGCCAGCCCCTGGCACCACCCACTCCCCACTTAACCTAAACTGCGCTCAGGCCAGGCTGTCTCCCTATGCCCTGATCTGCCCCTGCCCACCCCCTTGCACTGGCCCCGTTTCTGCAGCTGTGAGCAGCTACCTGACTTTGTGCCTCCCTCCCAGGCACTCTTTGATTTCCGTTCCCCTCTCAGCCCTGTCTCTGCACCTGGGACAGCCCCCCCGAAAAGCAGGTAAACAGCCATATTATAGAGTAATTAATGAAGGGAAAATGCCTTGTTAGGTTGTGTTAGGATAACTAATGTTAACTACTGAAGTAATTGTGTTCATTTTAATGGGATTTGGTGTTGTTTTAGCATAAATGGGTGTAAATTTTGGGGCTCAGGAATGCATAAAATTTTTTCACTTTGAAATTAATGGTAATTACGTTTTTGACTTAAGAGAATACGCCCTAAGAGGGGTTTTTCTGGAACGAATTACCCTCGTATGGCAGGGGAAGACTGTGTATTCATCTATGGACAATTGAAAAACCACATATTATGCAAAGCAGTCTGATGACATTACTTAAATAAAGAATCATAGACACATAGAACACTAGAACTGGAAGGGATATCAAGAGGTCATTGAGTCCAGTTCCCTGCCATCTTGGCAGGACCAAACACCATCTAGATCATTCCCGATTGGTATCTGTCTAACCTGCTCTTAAATATCTCCAGTGATGGAGATTCCACAACCTCCCTAGGTAATTTATACCAGGAAAGATAGTTCTGAATTAAGGAGGTTCAATCTATATTTTAGAAAACAGGTACACTGAGTTCCTTTAAACTATAAGTTAGGAAAACACTTAATAGGATTTGCAGATGAAAGGTCACTAATGTAGGTGACGTCTACTGCTAGAATTGAAGTCTCTTCCTAAGTTTATAATCTTTTACATCCTCTGGGCCAACAAGGCTTGGGAACGTAAGACTCACAGTCCTGACAGTTAGAAAGTTTTTCCTAATGTCTAACCTAAACCTCCCTTGCTGCAGTTTAAGCCCATTGCTCCTTGTCCTATCCTCAGAGGCCAAGGAGAACAATTTTTCTCCTTCCTCCTTGCAACCCTCTTTGAGCTACCTGAAAGCTGCTATCATGTCCCCTCTAAATCTTCTCTTTTCTAAACTAAACAAATCCAGTTCTCTCTGTCTTTCATCATAGCTCATGTTCTCTAGGCATTTAATCATTCTTGTTGCTCTTCCCTGGACCTTTCCCAATGCTCCACGTCTTTCTTGAAATGTGGTGCCCAGATCTGAACACAATATTCCAATTGAGGCCTAATGAACACTGAATACAGCGGAAGGATGACTTCTCGTGTCTTGCTCACAACACTCCTGTTAATGCATCCCAGAATCATGTTTGCTTTTTTGGCAACAGCATCACATTGTTGACTCATATTTAGCTTGTTGTCCACTATGACCCCTAAGTCCCTTTTTGCAGTACTCCTTCCTAGACATTATATATGTATGTACCTCATTGTTTCTTCTGAAGCAGAGTACTTTGCATTTGTCCTTATTAAACTTCATCCTGTTTACCTCAGACCATTTTTCCAGTTTGACCAGATCATTCTGAATTATGAACCTATCCTTCAAAGCAGCTGCAACCCCTCCCAGCTTGGTATCATCTGCAAACTTAATAAGCGTACTCTCTGTGCCAATTATCTAAATCGTTGATAAAGATATTGAACAGAACCGGTCCCAAAACAGATCTCTGAGGAATCCCACTTGTTATGCCCTTCCAGCACCTATGAACCATTAATAACTACTCTCTAGGAACGGTGATCCAGGCAGTTATAGTGGCCTCATCTAAGTTTTAATGATTATGTAGTTTATTGATTAGTTTATTAATAAGAAGATCACGCAAGACCGTGTCAAACGCCTTACTAACGTCTAGGTATACCATATCGCCGCCTCTCCCTTATCCACAAGACTTGTCATCCTGTCAAAAAAAAGCTATCAGATGGCTCAGGCGTGATTTATTTTTTACAAATCCATGTTGGCTGTTACCTATCACCTTATTTTCATCCAGATGTTTGCAGATGAATTCCTTAATTGTTTGCTCCATTTTCTTTCCTGGCACAGAAGTTAAACTGGTTGGTCTATAGTCTTCTGGGTTGTTCTTTTTTCCCTTTTTACAGATGGGCACTATGTTTGCCCTTTTCCGGTCTTCTGGAATCTCTCCTGACTTCCAGGACTTTTCAAAGACGATAGCTAAAGGCTCAGAAACCACCTCTATCAGCTCCCTAAGTATTCTAGGATGTACTTCATCAGACCCTGGTGGCTTGAAGACATCTAATTTTTCTAAGTAATTTTTACTTTGTTCTTTATGTATATTATCCTCTAAACTGACCCCCTTCTCACTAGCATGCATTATGTTAGAGATTCAACCATAAATAAAGGAAGGGTCACTATTTCATCATTTCAAAAATTTAGCATCACTTTAAATAAAGATATTTCTGTTCTCTAACTTGTTGCCAATGAGTGGTACAAATAATGGAAAAAATGCTACTGGAACAATACGATTAAGATAGAAATTTGTAATCTGTCTAGTTATTCTAATCTTGACCTTTAATCTTTGGTATATAGCAGACCATCAGATTTATAAGAAGAAATAACCTCACCCCCCCAATTTCATGCCTATGGAACATCAACTATACAATTTTCCACTTATGGAACTGAAACAGGCATTGTTTAATGGCTGTAAAATTAAGCTATCTATTTTTCAGAATATTTAGAATCTGATGAAAGAGCAGAGTAAACATTATGCAAAAGAACATTCTTTCTCAAGAAACATCTTGAGACAGTATTGTAAACCAACAGCGACACAAATGCATGTCACTTTCATGCCAAGTTTAACATTTGGGACATTCAGCGCATACTTGAATCTCTAAAAACAAAATACATATTTACTTACTGCCCAAAAGATATGTCACATATCCAAAAAATTAAGCTCTCATTGTCTGCTAAAAGAATACTACACTCATTTTGTTCATAATATATATTTTAACTTAGTAGGTTTATGAACCTTATGGTCCAAAGATGATCAACTTTCTCTATCTCAATAAATTTTGGGTCCCTGTGTCACCTGGGGGCCTGGCATGTAGGACTTCAGTCAGCTTACTAGAGTCTATACCTTCACTTTGGGCGTGTCCCCAAGAATCCAATTTCCCCCTCCTCACTGGGGTTTTCTTTGTGGTTCTCCCTCTTGGAACCTGGGGGAGAGTTTGGAGGAAGGGGCTAATTGGGCAAAGAGGCCTTGTTTAGCCCCTGCACTGCCAGGTCCTCCTGCCTCATGTTGATTACCCACCTCTCCCCTAGCTGTGTTCCCTGCCCACAGGAGAAAAAAAAATGTGCATTTGCATGGGCCTTCCCATCACGATGTTCAATCCAGAAGAAGGGCTGGAAGGAGAGGTACCACCTCAAGATTCTAGGGTTCGTCTCCTTCATTGTGTGTAGCCAGCAAAGAGGGGCACATCAGCGATGGGGGTAAAGTGTTTGCCCAGAAGGTAATATTGGAATGAGTCCACTGCCCACTTCACCAATAGTGCCTCCTTCTCAATTACTGAGTGGGACTTCTCTCTGGGAAATAGGCTCCTACTGGTGTATAGGATTGGGCGTTCATCACCACTCACAACCTGGGAGAGCATAGCTCCCAAGCCCATATCCAAGGAAACCCTCTGGAGCAACAATTATTATTAATAGTATGGCTTTGTTAAGAACAAATCATACCACACCCGTTTATCTTCCTTCTTTGATAGGATTACTGACCTAGCAGATACGAGAAAGCAGTTGAAGTGATATACCTTGATTTCAGTATGTTTTTTTTTTTAAACAGCTATATATGACTTTCTCATGAGCACACTAAGGAAATGCGGCCTAGAAAAAAGCTACTGTGATGTGGGTGCACAACTGGTTAAAAGGCAGTACTCAAAGAATAGTTCTCTATCAGACTGGGAAGGGAAATTTAGTGGGACCCACAGGGATCAGACATGGGTCTAGTGCTATTCAATATTTTCAGTAAAGAGTATGCTTAATAGTAAGCAGATGACACTATACTGGCAGGTGTTGCAAGAACTTTCCAGGATAGATTTAAAATTCAAAATTGCCTTGAGAAACTGGAGAACTAGCCTGAATTCAACAAGATGAAATTCAATAGAACTAGCGCCAAGTACTTCATCGAAGAAGAAAACAAATGCACAGAAGTGGGAAATAATTGTCTAAGTGGTAGTACTACTGAACAGGACCAGGGGGTTGTAATGGATCACAAACTGAACACGTGTTGTTAATGTGCTGCTGCTGCTAAAACACTAATATGATTCTCGGGGTACATTAACAAGAGTGTCATGTGCAGGGTTTTGGGTTTTTTTGGGGGTGGGGAAGTGGGCACAGGAAGGAGGAGCTGGTACTCAGCCAGCTCCCAGCTGCAGAGCTGTCATTGACTCTCTGCCCCTCCAGCTGGGGTTCCTGCAGATGGGGGGCTGCTGGCAGGGGTCTCCATGCTCCAGCCAGCTCCCTGTCACAGGGCTGCCGGGCTTCCCCCACCCCCTGGCCAGGGATCCCTTAGCTGGGGCTGCTGAGGTGCCAGTACAAAAAAAAGCACTGGTCACACAAGACGCAAGAGATAATTGTGCTACTTTACTTGGCACTTGTGTCCAATGTTGAGCACAGCAATTTAGAAAGTGGACAAGCTAAAAATAGTCCAGATACAAGAAAAAACAATGATAAAAGGTTTAGAAACATGATTTATGAGGAAAGATTTTAAAAACAGGGCACATTTAATCTTCAGAAACCTGGAGGGCATCAATAAGCCTTTTCCAATTTGTAAAGGGTTAGAGGACAGTAGTCCATTATTCTCTGGGTACACTGAACGTAGGACAAACCTGCAACAAAGGAGATTTAGGTTCAACATTAAAAAACACTTTCAAACTATAGCAGCAGTTAAGCTCTCAAAGAAGCTTCCACGTAACACTACAGATGGGGAGGTGTGGTGCTGCAGCTCCCCCAGACTCCCCCACTAGTGCCCAGAGACCCATCTGCCTCCCAGCATGCTAGAGGCTCTGTTACTGACCCCACACTCAAGGACCCAGCTTCTGCCACTTGCTCCGAGGGCTCTGCTGCTGGCTCTGGCCAGGGGTCCTGACTGCAGGCTCTGCTGCCAGTCCCATGCCATAGGTCCTGGCTGCTAGCCCAACACATGAGGGCTTTGCTTCCAGACTCAGTTGGGTGTGGTGGTGGTGGAGGACCTGGGTAAGCGGGAAGGACATCAGCATCCTCACTCTTAAAATGTTCCTGCATCACATCACTGGGAGCTACCATAATTAGAAGCTTTGAACAATGCATTAGAGGTCTCATGTATTTACTTGGCCATGCTACAGTGCAAGGGTATGAACTTGATAAATTGGTTTGGTCCCATCCAGCCCTACATTTCTGTGAATTTTCTGAATGCTGCTCTCAGGGCTTATCAACATAGTCCAGTATTGGTGGAAGGAGAAAGAATGAGTTGACTTTTTATATTTTTCCTCAGAGCCTCAGACTTCAAGGTCAGAGGGGACCCTTGCGATCATCTAGTCTGATTTCCAGTGCGCTGCAGGCCATAGAACCTCGTACATTCCTGAAATAGTTCCCTAACCTCTGGTTGAGTGACTGAACTCTTCAAATCATAGTTTAAAGACTTTCCCTGTGTCCCATGCTGCAAAGGAAGGCAAAAATCTCAAGGTCCCCATCAACCTGACCCATGGATGAATTCCTCCCAAACCCTCAATATGGTGATCAGTTAGACGCTGAGTACGTGGCGAAGACCTATGCCAGGCAGATACCTGGGAAAGAATTCTCTGTCATTATTCAGAGCCTTCTCCATTTAGTGTCTCCTCTTACTTCTGTCAGGTTGAATGTCCTTTTCAGTTGGAGGGTCAAAGATAAATTTAAATTTCTTGTAGGCATGAGACACTAATGGAATTCAGAAAGGGATTATTAAGGAGTTGAGTTTGAAGGTTGGTTGGTGGGGAGAAGAGATATAAGGTATTTTAAGTAGTGCTAAGATTATGTTTGTAGCTTGCTATGGAATCCTTCTTCCAGTAATGAGCTGAAACAGTATAGAAGGAGCTCTGATACATAGCAATGGATGGGGAAAGAAACTGAGTGAGATACAGGGCAGTTTCACCCTTTACCTTCTGCTGAGCACAAGGATGGATGCTTCATCCCAACACATAGGAACAGAGAATAATCCCTGCTTTCATTGTCTTAGGCAGTCAAACACCTAAGCAGAATAGACATGTGCAGTCATTTGAAGAATATATATATTTAATTAACTCAATCAAGTGGATACATGCTACCTGTAAGTGACCAAATAATTTAAATGCAATCTGTATTCTACACGATTTATACTGGATACATTTGGTCAGACACAGCGTCACAGTGAGAAACAACGCTAAAAGTGGAAAATGTGAGCTTACTTCACAATGTTAAATTTAAGATTCTCAATTAATTTGTCTCAACACCTAAAAGCAAAACTGTCAATTTTAGAGCCATTGAAAGGCTTGCAACTGAAGAGTGAATTTACTTAATATTAGGATCCCATTGTGTTACAGCTGCTAGGCTTTTAGCTACAATGTTACGTTTCTATAAAGAATTTTGTTATTGAACTTCAAGGTATTTTGAGAAAATACTTTTTATACTGTTGTCTATCTCAAGCGAACCATGCTACCATGAGACAGTGCAATACAGATTGCTATTTTCAGTGTTTAAATAGGTGACTATGTTTCCCCCTCCCAAATATGGGACAAAGGGAATGATGCTGTCCCAGCCAAAATGGGACAGATTGGCATCCTATTTGGGAGTCAGGAGGTGGCTTCCCTGAGGAGGTTGTCACCCTACCAGTGAAGCTCCTGGCTTCCACCAGCTGGGGGGGCCATCGTGCTGCCGCTCTGGCTCCCAGGTCCCCCAGCCAAGGGAAGCTGAGGGCGGTGGGTGGGGGTGGGGAGCAGCCATGCTGCTGCATGGGTCCAGCTCCAAATCCACCAGCCGGAGGAAGCTGGAAGGCAGCTGCACCACAGCAGGGGAACTGGGGAGCAGCCACATTGCTGCGCAGCTCCAGCTCCCAGCTCCCCTAGCCATGGGAAGCTTGTGGGTGAGGCAGCTGCGACTGGGTCCGGCTCCCCCAGCTGGGGGAAGTTGTGGGGCAGCTGCACGAAAATACAGGGCAATTAGCCCTTTTGACAAAATAAATCAGGACGAAATTGGGACAGATGGTCACCCGCCATTTAAATAACTTTCGCATTGAATCAACATTACAGTCCATGTTGACCTGAAACTATTACTTGCCTTTTGAAGTAATTACTTTGGAACCTCAACCCTTTAAAAAAATGTCATTAGTTAGAATGATAAATAGAAATCTGCATTGTTCTTAAGATGAAAAATTACCATTCAAAGTTTCATTACTTATCATTTAAGACCTGGACACAGAGGTTCACAAGACTCACTTACTGCTGCATACCACTGATGGTGAAACCTATATTACTTAGTTACATAGTTCAACGTCTCAACACAATTATCTTTCATTACAGTTGTATGTGTGTCGAATTCTTGTCTAATGACCATATAACATGGCACATTCACTTATTATCTTTGGGCTTCATAAGAAACAGGAAGTTTGGCTATAAACAATGCAGTCATGAAACAAGCTTCACCAAAGCAAACTCATCTGAAAAATATGCATCCTTCAGAAGGTGGGCAGGAAGGACCAAGACGCAGCTAGTTTTTGTGTGTCAAATTATTAGGGAATATTATACAATTAAATATTAAGACCAGCTCTTTAACTAGTATTCTTGCAACAAGTTAATTAATTAAAAGCAGCTGCTAGGAAGTACAGCACCAATAATGACCTAGCCAGATTAATTACAGAGATTATGAAATCCACAATGAGGAAAAGTACATATGTGCAAGATTTAATCGGACAATAAAGAATTCGCACAGAATATTGTTCCTCACTTTATAATTTTTCATAGATTAATCTAAAAAAATTAGTAGATCTTCACCAAACAATACAGAAGTAAAGTATATCCTTTTGTCTGACTACATTTCTATAATTCAGTTCCATTAATTCATGTGCAAGAGAAATTAATCTTAAAAAACCCACAAAATTGAAAGAAATTCAGTGTACCCTTGTTACTCCTGCTACTGTTAAAAGTGTAATTGTTTCTAAAAGGTGCAAAATAAAATTGCCGCTAATCAGCAATTTTCAAAAACTATTCAGTAAGCTTTTCAATAGCAGTATACAGTAAATAATTCCACTCCAGGAATGTTGAAAACATCCAAACAGAGTATTTTTTTTAAAAGTTAGTTGGAAAAAAAACCAAAACCATTATTTAACAAGTTAATCTATCTGTTCTGAAGGAATAATTTTGAATCCTATGGAGCAGATACATAAATTTACAAACATATTAGTGATAATCTTAATGCCAAAACTGTATTTCCTTCCGATTATACAGAGCGATATTATATGTTGGAAAGAAAGTTTTCAGACATAATTCAATTCATAATTATGAAATGTAGTAAAGTTTGCCCTTTTTTTCTTCCTACAAAGGATTTCAAATAAAAGGTAGACTATTTTTGTAATGTACACATTGAGAAATAAAGTGCCTTTTAATTGATTAAAACTGTCCAAAATTAGTAAGGCATTTTAAAAAGGTCACTGTCAAATAATTACCCCAAAACTGACTTACCTAAAAATCTATTGTTTTATTAATCTACTAATTTTGTTAAAATGCAATTAAACAAATAAGTACAATCATAAAATATATATACAGTACACAAAAATACAATTTAACATTTAAAACAATGTATAGATTTACAATGTTTCATTGCTGAATCAGGCATAGACAGTCAGCAGAAGGAGCAAAAGTTAAACTCGATTCATAGAGCAGAGTTGACAAAATCATTATGCTAAAGTACAAATCAGGAAGGAAAGCAAAAATATCATGCATGCAAAATAGTAGGTAGAAGAAAAAGAAAAATCAATATGTACTAAAACTTTTTTCTAATCCTTCTAAGCAATTTTTTTTCCAAATAGTGGACGATAAAAACCACCAAAGGATCCCAAACAAGTACTTTGAGCTGCCATTTAAATCAAACAAAAAAATACTAAATACAAACTTTTTACAAAAATCCCCTTATCTGAATATCAAGAATATAAAAACATTTTTGTATGAAAATTATTTTAGTAACACTCCATTTTGAGCATTTATTTTTTTTGAAATTACGTTTTTTCCCCTCTCTATTTGTGGTTCAAAGATTTACCTGCAGGTTGATCTCTGCTTCATAGAAAGTTAAGCATGAACAGTAGTGCCGTTCTGAGTCTATATCAGTCAAAACCACAACAAAGAAGGTAGGCTGCTTTCTCTCTCTGGACAGCTGCCATCCTCCAGGCTGACAAAACTAATAAAAGAAAACACCCAAGTATAATTAAATAGCAATAATACTATTTTAAAAGCATCAAAATCGTTTCTAACAATATAGCATTAGGCTGCCTTTTTGAAACATGGTGTAAAATATACATGAAATGAAAGTATCTATGCCCAACACTATGCAGTGCTACTCAGCAAAACAAGGGAAGAGCTACACACCAGACCTTGGGTCCAATCCTCAGTTTGTGTAGATTGTCAGGCTTCATAGATTTCAATAAAGTTATGACAGTTTATACCTGCTCAGTATTCAGGTCTTTCCTGGTGTTGATCAAACACTAATGGCAACAGGATTTGTGGACAGAGTGAAAGAAAATATTTGGGTCCAAATTCTGATGTCAACCATTCAAGAGAATTCACATCCTAAAATTATTTCTATATTCTCCTGCAATATCTCTTAAATAAATTGAGACTACAGTAATATGAAAGATAAAACACGTCTTGGAATTCTGGTAAAATACTTGAAACATCTTGCAAGTTGGAGCTTATGAGTATAACTGAATAGGTGCCTTGAGAAGTTGCCCATCCTTTTGCCTATTATGGGGCATGAAAGTAATTTCATCAAAAGAAATCCAAGCAGACTAATCCAAAAAAATATGATACCTGTATAACAAGGACTATTTTGGCTGTCCCTAATAGGTCCCAAGAATCTAGTGATACAGTGCATTTATAACATGTGAATTGCCAAAACAGGTACTCTAGTAGCTACTTTGACCAGAATTTTCTTTTTTAGAACAGCCACAGCTTATTTGCTATATAATTCCTTATCAGTTGTCTAATTGTGCATGAGGTAGTCCCATAGTTTGGTCTTCTGAACTACAATGTAACAATACAAACTGAGAAATCTGAACAAATTTAAACAGAAATCCAATTGATCGACTGCCATGAGTAAGTCAAAGTCAAGATGAGTCTGACTCATGCAAACTTAATTCTTAAAACTCTGACATGCATCTCATTCTTCATTTAAAAATGTGCATCACCTTTTGCAAAGTATTTTGCACGATAGCTTTCTGCAACAGTGAAAAAAATAATTTCAAATTATATGGGCTGCAATAAAGGCATGCAAGAAGTGAAAGTGGAAGTGTTCTGTACTCCTTTACGTAGCATAAGGACCAGGGTCCCCAGTAAAATAGACAGCAGGTTTAAGGAAGGAAGTATATAAGGAAGTGCTACTTCACACAAAGCAAAGTCAACCTGAGGAACTTCTTGCTAGTGAATGTTATGAAGGACAAAACTAGAGTCGGGTTTCCAAAATTCACGGAAGATAGGTACACTAATTGCTTTAGCCAAAATGGTTAAGGCTGAAACCTCATGCTGTTGGTGTCTCTTATTTCTGACTGCTAGAAGCTGGGCATGGACCATTCTGAATTATTCTGATTGTCTGTCCTATTTATAGCCCCTGAAGTACCTGGCATTGGCCACTGTTAGAAGACAGGGATATTAGGCTTTCACAAGGACCATTAGTTTGATCCATTATGGGTGTACAGCCATCTGGAGAAAATTCAGAAACAAGACCTACCCTGGCCACTCGAGAGCTCTCAGGATCACCAAAACTCATACATCAGCTGCCCAATGTCTTCTGAGTCATAACCTTCACTTGCACTGGAGCAACAGATAGGCATTTCTTGTTCTCTTGACATGCAAAGATATTCCAGAACAGGTATAAACACTGCTGAATGTTGCTCCATACCATGGAATCATGTAATTCCTATTTGCTGTTGCTGGAAAAAGGTCTCCTGAGGCTATCTGCTTATGTACTGTATACCCTTGGGAGGTGTGCTGTCTAATGTCAAATATACACATTCCTGAGATTAATATCACTTCTTGCAAAGAGGGAGGGACCCATGTCCCCTATTTGTTGATGTAGCAATGCTGGTGAACATGACTTGGGCTATGTCTACACTACGAGATAAATTCCATTTTTAATAAATTCAATTTTTAAGTGCATTCTTATGAATTTGAATTTAAGTGTCCACAAACCTCCTTGAAATTCAACCCACTTTTTTTTTGCGTTGAGTTTCCACACCCCCATTGCCCAATGCAAGTTCCACAGTGTGAGCAGTGCATTGTGGCACCTATCGCACAGTGCCTTAAACCCAGTTGCTTGTGAGGGTTTCACGTTAGAATCCCAGAATGCAAAACAGAGTCCCAGAATTCAGTAACAGAATTCAGCCCTTTCCCAAACCCACCTGGGTTCCCTGTGCCATGCATCCTCTACAGATATTGGTATAGCAGCAGGCAGCTGTGCTATCAGCCCTGTATAGCCCCATCTGGTTCCGTCAGGTGCGCGTCCGGACCTTTATATTTACAGGCCTGGGAGCTGCAGAATTCATATTCAAACTCTAATTCAATCAAAAATTCACCGGCTTCCTGTGACATTCTTCCTGCGCACCTGGATGGAGAGCAGCGGAGAAGGAAGTGGGCATAACATTGAGGGTCACCACATAGCTTTGTGGGATACATACTGGACACTACTGGAGGCTAATAAATTTGAATTAAAGACATGGAGCTTTCACACTAGCCTTTATTCAAAATTTTAAGTTTGAAATTGATGCTATACCCATCCAATAATGTCGACATTTTTCTCATCAATATTTCAAGGTAATGGCATTCACAGTGGAGACAATGAAATTTTACTATTGAGTTAACTCCTTTAAATTTGATTTTATCTCATAATGTAGACACAGCCTTGGACACGAAATACTTGAATACTGTGGAAGCAACTGCTTGCAGACTTCATGTGCATGGTCACATTTGAACAATTTTGTCGGAAGGGCGCTGAAAGCCATTTTTAAAAACAGTAAATTCTGTTTAATGGAAATGACTTCAAGACAGTAGGTGCTGCCACTCTCCTTGAGCAACTAATTGCAGCATCCCTGACTGCACACAAGTTTTATATCTAGTTGGAATTCCTGTAGCACTTTAAAGACTAACAGAATAATTTATTAGGCAATGAGCTTTTGTGGGACAGACTATGGCTGTGATCTGAAGAAGTGGATCTGTCCCACAAAAGCTCATTGCCTAATAAATTATTCTGTCAGTCATTAAAGTGTTACATGACTGCATTTTTTATTTTGATAGAATGCAGACTAACATGGCTATCTCTCTGTCACTATTGGAATTCTTGGTGATCCAGGTACCCTGTGCTATGTGATCATCTCACCCTAGCACGGAAGCATCTGTGACCAGTCTTGTGAACCCCAAAGCAGATCGCCTCTCTCTTTAAGTTGATGTTGTCTGTCTTTTGGTTACAGCCTGCAACCCAGCAAGTTAGGTGTTGGATGTATGAATAATTATTCTGCTCCTCTGCATGAAGTATTTCTCCTCCATTGTCTTTCAAGTGGTAGCTGGAGTACACTAGACTGTCTTGGCCAGCCCTTGGCAGTATCACTTTAGTGGGACCAGAGCCCTGAATAACGTCTAGTAGTTTGAGAGTATAGTCTTGTTCTGTACATGTTTTATGGAGATCTGCAATCCTCATCAGGGTTTCCTGGTAATGCTCAGGTGGTGATAGCAAGACTGTTGCGACTGCCTTTGTCTGGAAACAAAGATTAAAACCTTATTGATGTGGGCACTTTTCTCTGATTTAGTTCCTCCTCTTCATTTGTTGAGGTTCTTCCCTACGTGTAGATGGTTGCCCTGATTCCAGGAGGGATCTGGTGTATTCAGGGTGACTTATGTATATATATCCTAATTGCCCCAAGATACCAATAAGGCCAGTGGCAGGAGTCATAGGGAAATTAAGGTAGACTCCCATAAGAGAGGATATGAGTCGTACTGAGCAGGATGGCCGCTTATATCTTAGACCCTCTATCTGAGCTGATCCCTTTTCCGGAGTAGAGTGGTGAAGCTCTCCTGCTGAAACCAGGCTCATCTGAGGTGGCTTCAACATGAATAGGCAGTTCCAGTGACAGTAGCAGTGTTATGCCACTGCTGGTCAATCGTACCGCTGAATGGCTTTCACTCTCATTCTGAACCAATGGTGTGAGGACATCCCTGGCTAGGATCTGACTCAAGAGTATTGGAGATTCTGAACACGGTTCAGAAAAAAATATATGTTAATGTCCTTTGGGGTGGTGTAGTCCCTTACATGAGGAACCAAGCTTCTCCCCTACGGTGGTGCCAGTGGTATTGGTCTTGCTCCAATCTCCAGCACTGATGGCTCTTTCTCAAGCTTTGCATTACTACTGTCAACATAGGAGGCATCCACTGCCTTCCACCCTTTCAGGTACTGAGGGCAATTATGATGCTTCAAGTATCAGAGGGGTAGCCGTGTTAGTCTGGATCTGTAGAGCAACGAAGGGTCCTGTGGCACCTTATAGACTAACAGAAAAGTTTAGAGCATGAGCTTTCGTGAGTTAACTCACTTCTTCAGATGCAGATGATGCTTCAGTGAGTGCCAGTTTCATCAAGATGGTCTTGGTCTTCAGTGCTGAGAAACCAGTGCTGTGATGTGACTTCTCATGCTTCTCATGAGACTGACTGATCTTACCTTCCTCCCTCCTTCGTTTGAGACCTCAGTCATACTCTATTCAACTATGGAGCTTGGACGACTGTGCTCGGAAAGACACTCCTGGGGGCCTCTGCCTCTTGCTTCTGTAAGCTTCACAATGGTACATGGAGTTTGAAAGAGGGTTTTGAAGGCCAGAAAGATTTTCCTCACTAACCACAAAGGTCCCATGTACTTATTTGGGATTTAGAAGAAAATATCAGAAAAAATAAATTTGATCTTCTCTGACTAAGTATCCAGTGTTCTCCTACTGGTTTTTGTATGTTACCATTCCTAATATCTTCAATCTCTCTGGACACTCAGTAACAGAATTAAAAGTAGCCAAAGTCATTCTTTGTTTTTGATAGAGCTGCCATCTTAGAATAAGTAGTTGTGGTACCAGTAAGTGCCAGAGGTGTCTGGCTTGTCCCCCTCGCCTGCCCTGCTCAGAGATAATGATGGCATCAATCTAGTGGACAAAGCTCTTATTTTCTTCACTGGGGCTGACCCAGGAGAAGCCGCCCTGCACTTTTGAGGGGCAGCGTCAGATGAAGTTGCTGTTGACTGCAGCTCAGTAGGCTGCACAGCATTGTCAAATAAAATCAATCAGAACCACATTTCTCTCTGTTTGCATGCTCTAGTCATTAGTTTAGAACAGTGGGGGCCTTTTTTTGCTGTATGTGCCCCTCACCAATACACTGAACACACGAACAGTGGCTGTCCAAGGCTGGCATGGCTTCCCAGCATGTGTACTTCCTCAGTACCCTCAGATGCATTAAAACCAGACCCAAGGTTTTTTGTACCTCTTAAGTTTTCCATGTAGCTCTTAACCTGTCCTTTCCACAATGAGGGCTGCCCCACTCCCGATCTTGCCCGTGAAAACTAAGGCAATAAAAGCATTGAGTAGTTCAGCTTGACCTCCCTCGTCCATTAATAGCCCCACACCCTCCCTGATCACCTCCTATCATTGACATGCCTGTAGAAATCCTTCTTCTTACCCTTCACGTTCCTTGCTAGCTGCAGTTCCAATTCTGCTTTTGCTTTCCTGATTACTCCCTGGCATTCTCCAGCCACTTATTTTTACTCCTCCTCAGTCATCTTTCCAAGTTTCCACTTCTTATATGAATCCTTTTTGAGCTTGAGCTTGTCAAGGATTTCCCTGTTAAGCCAAGCTGGTTGCCTACCATGTTTGTTTTTCAATACTGCGCATTGGGGTGGTTTGTTCCTGTGCCTTCAATAAGACTTCTTTAAAATACTGCTAGTTTGCCTGAACTCCTTGCCCCTTCATATCCATTTCCCAAGGGATCCTGCCCATCAATTCTCTGAGGGAGTCAAAGTCTGCTCTTCTGAAATCAAGGGTTGGTATTTTACTACTCACCTTTCTTCCTTCTGTCAGGATCCTGAAATCTACCATCTCATGGTTGCTGCAGCCCAAGTTACCACTCACTTCTATTTCTCCTACTAGTTCTTCCCTGTTTCTGAGCAGCAGGTCAAGCTGAGCACGGCCCCTGCTTGGTTCCTTCAACACTTGTTCCTGTAAGTTATCACCCAGCAATCTCCAAGAACTTCCTGGGTTGTGTGTGTGCTGCTGTATTGGTCTTCCAACAAATGTCTGAGTGGTTAAAGTCTCCCATGAGAACAAGGGCCTGAGATTTGGAAGCTTCTCTTAGTCGTCTGAAGAATTCCTCATCTACCTGGTCTGGCAGTCTATAGCAGACAGTCACAGCAACATCACCTCTGTTGCTTCTGCCTCTAAGCTTAATCCAAAGACTTTCAACTGGCTTTTTTCCCCTCCATATACTGGAGCTCTGAGCAGTCATACTGCTCTGTCACATACAGTGCAACTCCTCCTTTTTTCCCCTGCCAGTCCTTCCTGAACAGTTTATACCCTTCTATGACCATGGATTTTTTGTGGGGCTGGAACTAGAGTCTTACTGTTAACCAGTTGTGAGAGTCAGTATACATGGGAGGCCATGGCTAATTAGTTCAAATGTTGGGGGCTTGGGTGGTGTTCATGTGTGTCTGTTTACCCTGCTGCACTGCACTGGGCAGCCAGCAGCATCCCAGGCAGTGTGGATGGAGACTACCTGAGAGAGTGCAGCTACCCTTCCCCTCTCCTTTCTCTTCCTATGTTGCTGGGACAAGTGGGGTGCTTTGTCCTACTGTAATGCACCATAAAAACAAAAAACAAACCAACAAACAAAAAACACTCATCATAAACTTAATAGATATGAGAGAGAACATTTGAAAGACTCCATTTTGATTCACTGAGCCATGCTGCAGTATCAGTGTACCAACAAAAATAATTATCAAGGCTTTACGTTAAGGTGAAGCATGCACATTTAAAAGCAAGCTCAGTAAGATGTCAAACAAGAGTGCATTACTTCACCTGGGCTTTATGACATAGATTTTGCAGGAAACATAGCTGATAGCTCAATCACCATTCAAGTAAAGATGAAAGGATGATCCAATATTGTAAAAATATGGGGCTAATAAACAGTTATGGAAAAAAAATGTAGCGACAACCCCAGAAATTGTGAACTCAAGCATTAATTTAGAAGAAGAAGGAATACAAACAAGAGGCGGCACAATTCACATACTTTGACAATGACGTGCAAGCCAAGGGGATGTCCAGTGAGAAATAATGTCACAAGTGTCAAGGCAGCAGCTGCATTTATCAGGTTTAAAGGTACAGAAAGGCATAAATGCCTTCAAAATAAAATGCTTTAGAAAAATAGTAGATATTAAATGGAATTACATTATAGTAAATGCCAAGATCTGACAGCTAATTTATCTTTATCTTTTTACTTCTCTAGAAAACAAGATGAAAATATACAGCTAATGTTAAGGTTGATGAAGTCAGAGCGTCTGCCATGGCAGGCATGGCATTGAGCAGTGAGAAAAACTTGCAAAAGGAGCCAAATTATGAGGCATAGCCAATAAAAGAAATGAAAGGTGCAGGCCCAGATAGATAGGGATAATTGAGCCTTGTTTATGCCCTTAGCAACATCTGACAGTGGGGATGGCTCTGATGAAAATACAAGTAATCAGGAAATTACTGAGATAAGCCTCTGCATGTTCTCACTCCTGGCCCATCTTCCCCATATTTTCAGATTCATAGGCTTTCTAGAGTAATTAATTTCCCAAATTAATGGAAGGAACTAAATGGCATTTGGTGCCAACTTCCCATCTTCTACCCTAGGAAACAGACAGGAGCTAGTGGGATGGGACAGGATGGCTCAAATGGACACTTTTTTTCTAGGAAACTTCCTTAGGCTCATGGCGCAGTTATCTTGATTCTGCAGTTTTGACTTTGCATCATGAGGAATTCTGGTTACAACTCAGCAGCCTTTATTTCCTTGTATTTTGGAACAGAAAAAACATATTTAAAATTCAATCCCTGTTATAATTACAAGTATTTTTCTCCTGGCCAATGATAATTTCACAAAAAGTCAGCATAGCCTTCCCACAAGGCTAGCCTGCAATACTCTGAAAATAGATCTTCATTCACTGAAGTGTGTGTGTGCATGCATGTGTGCGCACATGCCACTCGTAAGTGTTTGCATGTGTGCATGCACACCCATACACAATTTGAACATCCTTTTGTGCACTAATATGACTGAAAGACAAATATGTAGGTTACATGATGAAAGGTTTGGAAATGCTATAAAATTAGTACAATGTTCAGATTCATAGGCATCCCAGGAGCTTCATCCTTTTCCTCATATTGTAGTCACAGCTTCATAACATCAAGTTTTATTATACTAGGGAACATTACAGTAACTTTTTAAAAGTAACAGCAATGAAAGGTCCTGTGGCACCTTACAGACTAACAGAAAAGTTTTGAGCATGAGCTTTCGTGAGCACAGACTCACTTCATCAGATGCATTGATGAAGTGAGTCTGTGCTCATGAAAGCTCATGCTCAAAACTTTTCTGTTAGTCTATAAGGTGCCACAGGACCCTTCGTTGCTGTTACAGATCCAGACTAACACGGCTACCCCTCCGAAAGTTTTTAAAAGTAGAAATTTTCAGCCAAAGAAAAATAAATCTGTTCTAGAATTCCTTTTTTCAATGAACAGTGAAATGGTAAGAGAATGTAGATAAGTGCTTGAATGTGGAAGACCAGAAGATGTTTGTTTGCTTCATTTTTTGGTCCCTGTGTGATGCTGTTTTCACAATGACCTTACTGTGTATCTCCCAAAATATAACACATATTGGCTACGTCTACACGTGAAGCCTACATCGAAGTAGCTTATTTCGATGTTGCGACATCGAAATAGCCTATTTCGATGAATAGCGTCTACACGTCCTCCAGGGCCGGCAACATCGATGTTCAACTTCGACGTTGCTCAGCCCAACATCGAAATAGGCGCAGCGAGGCAACGTCTACACATCAAAGTAGCACACATCGAAATAGGGATGCCAGGCACAGCGGCAGACAGGGTCAACGGGCGGACTAGCGCTTCCGGGGCAACAGCTAGCCGCTCCCTTAAAGGGCCCCTCCCACATACACTCAGCCTGCACAGCACGCGGTCTGACGAGCCATAGGCACACAGACCCCGGGCGCCGCAGTCATGGACCCCCAGCAGCAGCAGCAGCAGCAGCAGCTAGAGGTCCACCCAGCCCTCCTGGCAGGAGCAGGAGCAGGGCTTGCCCTGGCCCATGCCATGTGGGAGGCAGCTGAGTACCTCCTTGCCCCAGGGGAGGAGATGCCCCCAGGGCAGCAGGGCTCAACCCCTACCCCTGCAGCACCCCGCTCCACCCCCCGCCTCACACGCCGGCGGCTGTGGAGCTACCCCACCAGCACCGACTGGTGGGAGCAGCTGGTGCTTGGGGAGTGGGACGACGACCACTGGCTCAGGAACTTCAGGATGAGCCAGCAGACATTCCTGGAGCTGTGCCAGTGGCTCACCCCCGCACTCAGGCACCGGGACACTGCCATGCGGCGTGCCCTCCCTGTGGAGAAACGGGTCGGCATCGCTGTCTGGAAGCTGGCCACTCCGGACAGCTACCGATCCGTGGGGCAGCAGTTTGGTGTCGGAAAGGCCACCGTCAGGGCTGTCTTCATGGAGGTAAGAGAACCCACAGGGGGAGGCCAGGGCAGGGCAGGGGGGCCAGGGCAGAGCAGGGGGGCCAGGGCAGGGCAGGGCAGGGCAGGGGGGCCAGGGCAGGGGGGCCAGGGCAAGGCAGGGCAGGGGGGCCAGGGCAGGGCAGGGCCACGCACACCCTGCTCACCCCTCATTGGGGCTGTCCCATGTGCTTTCTCTGCAGGTCGTGCGTGCAATCAACGCCATGCTCCTGCACAGGCTCGTGAGGCTGGGGGACCCACATGCCACTGTTGCCGCCTTTGCCACCCTGGGCTTCCCCAACTGCTTCGGGGCTCTGGATGGGACTCACATCCCCATCCGCGCCCCGCATCACAGTGGAAGACGATACCTCAATCGGAAGGGCTACCATTCTGTCGTCCTGCAGGCCTTGGTGGACAGCCGGGGACGGTTCCAGGACATTTACGTGGGGTGGCCTGGCAGCACCCACGACGCCTGGGTTTTTTGGAACTCGGGCCTGTGCTGCCGGCTGGAGGCGGGGACCTACATCCCCCAGCGGGAGATCCCTCTGGGGGACACCACCATGCCCTTCTGCGTCATCGCAGATGTGGCATACCCCCTCCGGCCGTGGCTCATGCACCCCTACACGGGCCACCTCTCTGCTAGCCAGGAGCGCTTCAACGAGCGCCTGAACCGTGCGCGCCAGGTGGTGGAGCGCTCATTTGGCCACCTCAAGGGATGCTGGAGATGTCTCCTGACCCGCCTGGATGCGGGCCCCAACAACATCCCCCAGATTGTGGGTGCCTGCTGCGCCCTGCACAGCCTCATGGAGAGCAAGGGGGAGACCTTTCTGCAGGGCTGGGCCGCGGAGGCCAGCAGGGCACACGTGCAGCCACCTGCTGCCCCCAGTCGGCAGGTGGACCCAGAGGGGACCCGGGTCTGGGAGGCCCTGCGGGCCTACTTCGACCAACAGGCCACGGGGTGAACTCTGACCAGGCCCCCTACTGCCCGCCCCTTCCTCCCCAAACTCCTGCCCCAACGCCCACACCATGGAGCACCCCACCGCCCCCCCCCCACTTGTCCTGGACAAATGACAGCACGAACTTGTGGGTGAACGTAATTTTTTTTTCTGGCCGAACCTTTTTTTTGGGGTGTAAATAAATATGTGAAGCACAAACAGAAAACTAAGTACAAACGTTCAACCAAAGCAATATGTACACAAATAAAACAAACCAAAGAAACAACTGTGTGGCATACATAATAAAAAGAAAACCAGGGAGGAGAAAGGGGAGAACTATTTACATGGGGGGGACGGGGCAAACGGGGGCACCAAAAAAACAGGGTCTAACTATATACAACAAGGGGGGGGCCACGTCCCGGGCCCCTCGCCCCTATAGCCCGGCACTGGGCGTGCCCGGCCGGGAGCCCCGCTGTGCCTGCAGTCTGGTCCGCGGCTGGGTGGGAGCGGGCTGGACCGGAAGGTATCGGTGCCGGCGAGTCTCAGGTGGCTCCAGGGGTCCCTCGGCGCTCTGGCCCTCGCGGGTGGGTGGTGGGGCGACGGCGGACGGGCCAGCGACGGCCGGAGCAGCTGGTGGTGGGGCTGCAGGAGCGGGCAGGGCGGGCGATGGCTCGGCCGGCGCGGCATGGGGGGCCAGGTAGTCCATCAGCCGGTTAAATGTCTGCATATAGGCCCCCCATGCCTCCTGGCGCCAGGCCAGAGCCCGCTCCTGCAGCTGGAGGTGCTGCTCCGATACCTCCAGCTGCCGGCGGAAGATGGCCAGCAGCTGGGGGTCCGTCGCCATCGCCGGTAGTAGGCGCGGGGTCCGCCGTCTAGCCCTCCGCGGGGCCGGTCGTTCCTCGGCCGAGGGGCTGCCCTGGAGCGATGGTCCCGGAGGGCTCTCCTGGACAACTGAGGCCTCGCCAGCGCTCTCTTCCGGTCCTTCTGATGGTGCAGGTGCAGGACACAGGAGAGGAGGGGGGAAAGAAGAATGGAGACAGGCGTTAGTGTGGGCCCCGAGCCGTGGCCTCTGTCCCCCCCGCCCTGTGCTGCAGGTTCCCCATCCCCGTCCCCGGGAGATGCTGCTGTGATGGATGGGGTTCGGGGTCCCCCTGCCCTGCACCCCGTCCCCTGGTGGGAGCGACTCTCACTTCACCCCGCAGGGTCTGAGAGCAGAAGAGGTTTCTTAGGCCACAGATGGCCAGTTTCTGGCAGGAGTGACAGCACCAGCTGTCGGAAGAGACAGTCCTTCCAACCCGTCGTGGGGAGAAGACCCCAAGGGGGGCCCCTCTGGGATGCAGCTTTCCCCCTCCTCAGGCTGGCTGCCTACCAGCTCTCCCTTCCTGTAGCCTCTACCTGTGGCCCCCGCCCTCGCCCCCCAATTCCACGCCAGCTCGGCTCCTCCCTCCTGTTGGTTCAGGGCAGAGGTGTCACCTGCCAGCTATAGCGCCAGGATCCTCCTTTGGCCCTGGGAGCTCTTCGGCTCTTGTGGCTCATATGTAGCCTGAGTCTCCCTTTGGCACTCCCCCCACTCCATCACATGCTGCTGCTGCGGGGTGTCCCACCCCCTCCGCCCGGGGGCCCCTCGAGGTTCCGCTCCCCCCTGGCCCGGGGATGGGGCATGGCACTGTCATGCAGGGTGGGGGGGAGCAGGGGCTGATGGCTGCAGTGCTGTGAGGGCCATGGCCCTGGTGTCCTTGGGGCCATGGCCATGTGAGCGTGTGGGGGGCCCTGGACACATCTCTGTTACCCCCGCCCCTCCAGCCCAGGGGTGTCCACCAGAGAGGGGTACCTACCTGTGGGTCCGCTCCCACGGTCCGGAGATCCCCGGGGGTCGGAGGCCCTGCTGCTGCTCCGGGATGGCAGGAGGAGGATCTGCAGGCTGGATTCTGCAGAGGAGGAGCCCCCCTCCTCCTCCTCCTCCTCCTCCTGCCGCGATGTCCCGGGGCTTGCCTCCGGGGCGGACTCCGGCTGCAGGGCCTGCTGGGGCTCATCAGCCGAGGTGTCAAGGGTGGCCGGAGGGGAGGAGGTGTGCCGGGAGCCCAGGATGTCCCTGAGCTCCCTGTAAAAGGGGCAAGTGACGGGGGCGGCCCCAGATTGGCTGGCCGCATCCCGGGCCTGGGCATAACCCTGCCGCAGCTCCTTCACCTTACTCCTCACATGATCCGGAGTGCGGGCAGGGTGACCCCGGGCAGCCAGGCCATCGGCCAGCCGAGCGAATGCATCCGCGTTCCGCCTCTTGCTCCCCATTACCTGGAGCACCTCCTCCTCGCTCCAGAGCCCCAGCAGGTCCCGCAGCTCGGCCTCCGTCCAGGAGGGGCCCCGCTGCCGCTTCCCAGACTGGGTGGCCCTCTGGCTGGGCTGGCTGCCCTGGCTCCCCTTGGGGGGGTCCCCTGGGGGCGCTGGGGGGGCTGCTGGCTCGCCATCGCTGCTGGCTGGGTGGCTGATGGCTGTGCAGGCTGCCCGCGTGTGCAGGCTGCAGCCTGCACATTGCCTCAGCTTCCTGCAGAGTCAGGGTGGGGGAGGGGACCTTTAAGGGGCCGCTCCACGCGGCCACCAGTGAGCTGAGGGGCTGGAGAGAGCGTCTCTCAACCCCCCAGCTGATGGCCGCCATGGAGGACCCGGCAATTTCGACATTGCGGGACGCGGATCGTCTACACTGTCGCTACTTCGACGTTGAACGTCGAAGTAGGGCGCTATTCCTAAATCCTCATGGGGTTAGCGACTTCGACGTCTCGCCGCCTAACGTCAAAGTTAACTTCAAAATAGCGCCCGACGCGTGTAGCCGCAACGGGCTCTACTTCGAAGTTAGTGCCGCTACTTCGAAGTAGCGTGCACGTGTAGACACAGCTATTATGGCTTAAAATAGTGTTGTGTTAAGAATGAATCTAACATTTGGCTCTTTTGTCAGCAAGAGTTTTATGAAATGGCTACACAATATCATTGAATGTGCTTCAGAAAAAGAGCTGACAATAAATACTGTGGAAGGTCACTTTAATCTCTCATAGGGGACCCATTTCAAACCCCCCAGTCATTTTAATTGCCCTATTCTGAACCTTTTCTAATGCCAATATATCTTTTCTGAGATGAAATGACCACATCTGTACACACTATTCAAGAAGTGGGCTGACCATGATTTTATATAAGGGCAATAAGTTATCTCCATCTTATTCTCTGTCCCTTTTGTCATGATTCCTAACATCCTGTCTGCTTTTTTGACTGCTGCTTCACACTGCATGGATGTTCTCAGGGAAATATAAATAATGATTCCCAAGATCTCCTTCCTGATGAGTAGTAGCTAAATTAGCCCCACATCATATTGTACGTGTAGCTGGGGTTACTTTTTGCCAAAGTGCAGCTCCCAATCTATGGTACGAGGCAATGCACTATGAGAAGAATGTGGGCAACCTTTGGTTAGGAAAGAACAGGCGAAGAGCTATATAGAAAACCTAGACACACAAAAATCCGTGGATCCAGATTTAATGCATCCAAGAGTACTGAGGGAATTGTCAGATGTCATTGGAGAGCCTTTGGCCATTATCTTTTAAAACTCGTGGAGATCAGGAGAGATCCCACATGACTGGAAAAAGGCAAATGCAGTGCCCATGTTTATAAAAGGAAAGGAGGACAATCCAGGGAACTACAGTGGTATGTCAAACACTGTAGTGCTTGAACAGAGCAGGATTTGAAATAGAAAAATTTGCTAGAGTGGATGAAAGCCGACAAAGATGAAGCAGATAAATGACAGAGAAAGAAACTGTGTAAATGATATGGCAGGAGAAAAACAAAGAAAACAATAAAGCCAGTGCTGATGATGAAGACAATAATGAGGATGTCGCAGAAAAAAATACCTATCAATAAATGCATTTAGTTGGAAACAAATTTAATAGAGGATTGTAGACATTTCATTTCTGACCACGACTCATGTCTCTATATATCGTACATGAAAAACTCATGAAAGAAGCCAAGGTAGTGAAGAAGAGCCGTGAGCAGCACTTAACAGTTGAAAATCCTTTTGCCTCCACTTTATCTACCCTAGATATACCTATAGCAAAGACCCCAAATGTAACTGAACTAATTGTTACATCACTTTGGAAGCAGAATTCAGGCATCATTTTGATTCAGTATATTATACATTTACCTGTATCATTTTCTATTTCTTTTTCATCTACTTATTTCCTTGTTCCAAAACAGTAAAATTGTTTAACACTAACACTTTGTTATTAAACAAAAGACAGTCCTGTAGCACTTTAAAGACTAACAATATAATTTATTAGGTGCTGAGCTTTCATGGGACAGACCCACTTCTTCAGATCTGGAAAATCCTGAAGAATGTTAACTGAGATGAAGAGAATTTAACAATGAGAGAAAAAAAATGAAATAATTAAAATAAATGAAATAAAAGCTGACACATCAAGCTAGATAACATAGAAGGAAGGGTCGGGGAGGAGGAAGAAAAGTAGCTTCTCCAAGTGTCTATTAAGTTGCCTTCCTGGGATCACTATGAATATCAAAGGTGGGGAAACTGTTCTTGTAATGCATACAGTAATTGATATCTTTGTTGAGACCAAGGTGAAAAGTGTCAAACTTGAGAATGAATTTAAATTCAGTGGTCTCCTTTTGTAATTTGGTGTTAAAAGTCTCTGTTTTAGAATGCACAGGCCCTGGGTAACAGACCTGTGCCTTCCAACAGAAAATCACCTAACCTCAGGAAAATTCTCACTAGCAACCACATGCCACACCACAGAAACACTAACCCTGGAACTCTCCCCGCAACAAACCTCATTGCCAACTCTGTCCACATATTTAGACTTGACACACCATCGCTGGACATAACTACGGCAATTACACGACCAGAGGCTCATTATTTTGCACTTCTACCAATGTGATATATGCCACCATGTGCCAGCAATGCCTCTCTGCTACGTACGTTGGACAAACTTCACCGGAGAATGAATGGACACAAATCAGGCATTAGGAATCTGAATACACATAAACCTGAGAGTGAGCATTTAAATCTAACAGGTCATAGCATCCAAAATTTGGAAGGGTGCATTCTAAAACTGATTCATCAGCTTTCATTTTATTTCATTTCTTCTATCTCACTGTTAAATTATCTTTGTTTCCGTTACCATTCATCATGATTTTCCATATCTCAAGAAGTGGGTCTGGTCCATGAAAACTCATCACCTAATAAATTATATTGTTAGTCTTTAATTGTGTTCCTAGAACTCAAAACATAATTAACATAAGAGCTCAAGTTCTTGGCAGTCACTCTCTCCCATTAGATGGCAGTAAATACCTTGTGTTCATATTTTACCTCTCTCACATTCTGCACTATGTACACATTACATCAATAATTGAATTGACAAATAACATGTGAATAAGAAAATTAAAACACATATAACTGCAAATAGCATTCTGTTTTGCAACATATTGGCAGACACCTGTGTGCTGACATGCCTCTATTATCATTTTCCGCCAACTAGTCAAAACTGGTTTCTACAATACTGTAATGCTGCTTCTTAAAACAGCTGTTAATTTTAACATTTGAAGTATTGTAGACAATAATCTTACCATCTCAAAGGTCTGGGCAGTACAGATATATGTTTATAAAGCACATGGAAGCTTTACACAATTTAATTCTTAATCTGAGTAACAATCATATTCAGCAAGGATACTGAACTGGGTCTCTTTTCTTGACTATGCTAGCTCCATATCATGAAAGCAGCTATAAATTTATTTTTTCCAGTCTATTTCCTTCCAATTTATTTTGCACAAAAGGCTGTAAAGTTCTTTCAAAAAGCATATATATCATGCACAAGTCTTTTCAAATTAGATAAAAAATACAGAAATAAGTAAAAAACCAGGGATAATTAAACTAAATCACACAACTTTTCCATTTAGAACACCATAAATTATATATTCAGTAGTAAATTTTTATCTGACAAGTTAATGACTACAAATCCCTTCAGAGCAGCTGGATAATCTCGTATCAAATACCATTATAATTCATAAACTTTATTTATGTGATTTTTAGAACACATACCTCTACATCCAGACACTAAGCCACACATTTTCAACATCCTGAGCACCCACCCATGATCCCAGCCCCCACAACACAAATGACTGTGCTCTCAACTGGGCTCCTGACCCACCGATTGATGGTCTGGCTGGGCTCCCAGCCAACCCCCACTGTACTCCCAGTTAGCCCCTGCTCCCAGGTGCTGGGTCTCTCTGGTCTAGCAACAGCCATGATCCAGCCAGATGATTGATTCTGCCAGACCAAGGAACCATGGGTTAGAATGCATCAACCTGTAGAACATTTTTCCTATATCATATTAATAAACCTAAATAATATCAGTTATTTGACCTTGAGTATATTTCATAAAGAACAAAAGCATGGTCAAGCAATTGACTGTACAACACTGTACAACTAATCTCAGTACATCAACCCTGATTTTCATGCTAAGGGTACCCACCAGGCCCAATACAAAAATGATTCATTATGACCCTCTATTTGTTTTAAAGGACGGCTCATGATGAGGGCATAAAACTGGTGGGGAAAAAACCCCCAAGAACCTAGTGTTTCAAACTTCAGTCCTTTCACAAAACTCCTTTGTGATCACAGGCAAGTTATTTAGGTCTGATTTTTTTTTTAAATTATTAAAAATGTTCAGTGTCTCAACTTGAGACATTTTAAAGGGCTCCTTTTCTAGTGCTCAATACTTGCCGAAAATCAAAACATTTTAAAGACATATCAAGTTGGGACCATGAAAAATTCAGGCATCAAATTTATGTCTTAACCTCTTTGTGCCACAGTTCCCAACACTTTCAGTAGGTACACTATTTGCCACACCAGGGCTGTTGTGATATAGTTGCTAGCATGGTGATGGTAGGCCACGGTGTATAGAGAGACACATTTGAAGGATCTGTGATCAAGAGTAATTCAATATTTCAATGATTTCACTTGGTTTGGACTTGTCTGCTACATCCTGCAAACTGTTTCCAATTAAAACTGAAGCATCCTTTGGACTCTACAAGACCTTCTTTTCAAGAACACGATGTTTTCAAATCAGCTTCACTTTACCTAGTACAGCAGTTTCCTACAGTACGTATTTCATATTAGTGCCATGAGCTGTATCACATTGGTTTGACAGCATTGCCAGCGAGCATTGGTGGAACACAGACGGCTTATCTACACTCGCTCCCAACTGTGAAGGGGGCATATTAATCAGGGCAACGGGAGATTACTAATGAAGTGCTGTGGGGAATATGCAGCACTTTGTTAGGCTAATTCTCCTTCATGGCAACTTCAAAGCTTCAAACTTCGCAGTGCCAGCATGCGTGTAGCCGCGGGCACTTCGAAGTGCCTGCATTACTTTGAAGTTGCCACGGGGGAGAATTAGCCTAATGAAGTGCTGCGTATTCACTGCAGCACTTCATTAGTAATCTCCCGTTGCCCTCATTAACATGCCACCTTCAAAGCTGGGGGCAAGTGTAGGCCCAGCCATAGTGTAATAAGGAAGTGGATACAGTTCAACACTTTGTTTCCCATTTTGTCAAAAGGTACCCTGTTGAAACCCAAGAGTGAAATAAATGGTTCTGAAAAATCTGTGCTAAAATGAATGAATCAGATCAGGCTTTCAACCTCAGAGAGAAGTATTATCTCTATTTGCTAGAGGCATCAAACATCATTGACAATTACGAATGACCTACATATTTCTTATCTACAGAAACACTGAATAAATCACAAAACTGTATTACTACTTTTTGTTTAAAAATACTGATTTGAAAGCCTGTGATAGTGACTATCTTCCCTTGTAAAACAGAATAAATTCACTTCCGAAAAGTAGTCAAAACATTACAACTAACATGAAGTTCCCATACATGATTACAACAAGTTGGTTTTGATATCTTAGTTTTGGATTTCATGAGGCTGTTGAAAAATATCTTAAATGAAATGCTTTTTAAAAAACCTTTCTAAACAAGTTGAGTAGATTACCATAATGTATAAACATTGGTTTCAGTAGATCTGGACAAACAACTGTCCTTTAATGCTATCAGTTATCCGTCATCCAGACTATTTATTCTTTGTTTATTTAACACATTCTTCTTGAGAAATGCACTTGTAGAGCAACTGCTGGCTACTAAATATTTCTGTAAAAAGCCATAAACAAAGGTTATTGTTGTTTAAGCCATTTAATGTGTCTCATATTCTGGGAAAAATGACAGAAAACACGAAGAGAAGTAATTTCCAGTGAAGAGAAACCCTTAAATACGCAGTATAGCAGCTTCTATGTTTAATTAGAATAGCTATGACTGGCAGTTTGGAAATAAAATTGCATTAAATAAACCTATTGATATTCCCGAATTTAGCTACTAATGTTAACTGAGGATTACCAGGACAGCATATTTTAAAGCATGTGTAAGTTATGTTTCAATGGAAAAATCATATGTTTCCAGCAGAAAAGTACGGTGCTTTCCACTAACTCTGACAGTTTCCAGTGGGGAGAAGGGAGAGAGAATCAAGGAAACAATATAGGGCATTCTTAAGCTCTTTATCACAGACTAGGGTCAGTGTTTTGCCAGCACAGTTATATTTGTTGGTCATGTGGGGGGGGGGGGAAAAAAACTGATATACCTTGTTAGGGATTTTTCATCCCTTGGGCATTATCGCCCCTGTGGGTCAGGGGAAACAAGCCTTTGGCCATTAAACATCATTACAGGTACAGGTAGAATCTAAAATCACATAGGCTGCCATTTAGCAGCCCCCTGTAACCATCACTCTGAGTCAGTTGGTTTCCCTGGTAACCCTGAACTCAAACACTTCATGCCCAGGTTCAAAATCCAGGTCTCTGATTTGGCATATGTGAGGAGTTTCTAGAACCTTCCACGGCCTGGAGGACCTGGTTGAAAACCATGGACAGAATCATGAATATTAAAATCAACTAATGAATTATGCATGAAATCAAAGGATAAAAGCAGGCACAGCACAGCACCCAGGAGAGTCTCTGGACAGCCGCTCCAGCGGTGAAGACTTTTTGAAGAGCTCCTGCCTTTTCGAAGAGCTCCTGAGTCAACACCAGCACTGTCCAGCAGGGTCCGCCTGCTGCGGTGACAGCGGGCTGTTTTTTTTTGGTTTTTTTTTACCTCAGCACTGAAAAAGCGACAAGCAGCCCTGAGGTAGATCAGGCGAGCGGCGAACTGGCCTCATCTCTAGGATGAGGTACTGCGCGCTCGCCTGTTGAAACCCAGGGTCTGCCATCTAAACAGCAAGCAGGCTCTGAGGTGGATCAGCTGGGTGGCGAACTGGCCTCACCATTAGGGTGAGGTACTGTGTGCCCAGCTGTTGAAGCCCAGAGCCTGCCATCGAAGCGGCACCCTCGCTCCCGCCGCCTACCACCCTGCGGTGACGACACAACCTACCGGACACGACCCACCTGCCTGACAAGACTGCAATCACCTGGACATGTAAATCTACCACAGGCCTGAGGCCCAGCCCAGGCCACACAGACTTTCACAGGCTTGAGGCCCAGCCCAGGCCACATTGACTTTCACGGGCCCGTGGCCCAGCCCAAGCTATACAAATTATTATCATCACAACACTTTGGGCATTGGGTCCCCACATCGGGGGGTTTGGGGTCGCGATCCGGACCGCGCCCTTCCAGGGCCAAGAAAGGGTCACACCCAGGTGCTTGAACCTAAGGCCAGGCCTTACTGCCCAGGTTTAAATTACCACCTTTACTACTGCGCACTTGTATTAATAGTTTTACAATTATAGTTAATCTGTTAATCTAGTTAAAGTTAATAGTGTTTACTTAGTGAATGTATTTATTTAGTGAGTGTATTATTAGCTTAAGGAGCAGGCGGGTCATCTCGGTAGAGGCTTAACCTCCCAGTTGCCCTACACACCCTGCATCCTACCTTACCCCCTTACCTGTCCCTATTCTCCGAGCCCCAGCCAGGGAGGTTGCACTTCCCCCTCACTCGGCTGAGAGGAGGACCTTGGCAGGCAAAGCCCCAGGGCCTCCAATAGGCTGGCGTAGCGAACCAGCCGGGGCACAAAGGGGGAAGGCAAATTGACCTTCCCCTGCCCGGAGTTAAAACTATTTAAAATTACCTATACCTCTTTCCTTGGATTTTCCTTTTAACCTTCCTCTTTGCCTCCCAACCTAATAAAAGCCATCATACAGGTCGCCTCATGGATTCTTTAGTACTTAGCATTGTAAGTGTTTAAATGAAATACTATTGTTGCAACTCAGTATATTAGTAGTAGTAATCACTAGTTTATATACATAGTTACATTGTAAGGAATTATCTACTGTGTTACATTTGTCATTCCCTTTTTTCCTGTTGTTTGTTCTGTTAATAAACTTTGTAACTGTTTGCACCTTCACAAGCCTTCCTCTTCTCATCTCTCCCTTAGAACCAGCCTCCTGCCTGCCAGGGAAAAACCTACCAGCCTCTCTAACAGTGGTACAGGGTCAGTGCACCATCCCCGGGGCCTCCTGCCAGAGGTGGGTGGGGATAGCCTGCAGAGGGGCAGGGCAACCTCTACTCGTCGCCGGGTCTCCGCCGTCCCCTCCTTATCCTCATCCCAGGCCTCTTGAGGATCCGAGCGGTATACTGGTGTGGGGTCAGTGTGGCCTTGGCCCGTGACTTTGCCCGCACCGACATACCTATGCCAACAAAAGCAAAAATCCTTTTGCAACCATGAACTACTTCATTTGGGATTTTTCATTCCCTTAACCCCCAGACGGGAAATGGTAGGAGAAGGGGAACAGTGAAGACTAACTGAACCAAAAGAAGACATTACTCACCTTGTGCAGTAACGATTGTTCTTCAAGATGTGTGCCCCTATGGGTGCTCCACTATGTGTGTAAGCACACCACCAGCACCTCTATTTGCAGATTTTTTTTTGTAGCAGTGTCCGTTGAGCGAGCACATGTGCTCTCCTTCCCACATGGTCTGTCTTAAGTCTATCTAGCACTGCATGAGTGAAAGTCCCTCACTTCCTTCTCCACCGCACATATCTCAAAGAACCATTGTTACTGCACAAAGTAACTTCCTCTTCTTTGATTAGCATGCCTATGGGTACTCCACTGTAGGTGACGCCCAAGCAATACTCAATATTGGAGGCTTGGACTTTGGAGTGGAGTCTGTTACTATACAGACTACTATGGAGTCAAAGATGACATTAGGAGCCAAATCTTCACTGATCATGTAATGCTTTGTGAGTGTATGGACAGACATCTATGTCACTACTCTACCGATTGCTGAGATGCCCGTAAGGAATGTGACAAGGTACAAATTGACCACATCGAGCACATACAGACCCAAGATAGGAACCGGATGTGCCCTTTCTAACCATGATTAATGCAATCAGATCCCCATCTAGGTAGCCTTTGAACCAATGTCACAGTTTAGAAATCTTTCTATGGACGAAAGGAAGAGTTTAGGGGATTTCCTAACATCCTGAGTCCTGTGCAAGTACAATGCTAGTGTTCTGATACGTAGCATGTGCAGAATCATCTTCCTGTTATCACAAAGTGCTTTTGGAGAAAAAAACTGGGAGATCGATCTGTCATTATTATTTGATCCACTTTAAGAATGGTCTCCAGAGGGGGCTTCTCTGGTGGAGATAAAGAGAAGTTTGCTGAAGGGGTAGCTTCCCATTTTAATCCTTCCTGTTCTGAAAAGCTTCCTCCAGCCCTAGCTCAGGGGTTTTGTCTCTGAGACAAACTGAATGGCTATGATATATGTGTGTGTATTCCCGAAGGACTGCTACATGGCAGTGGTGGGGTTACGGATGATGAGCTTGGCCCATTGGTCCCATATCATATTTATGGGTTGACTCAATGGAACAGTGGGTCATTAATTCCTCCTGACAACTGTCAGACTTGTCTCTGGGTACAGGCAGCACTGACTGAGGTATTGGCAGTATATGGCTCAGTGCCAGGAGTGATTGTTGGTGCCTGGGTGTGCTCCGTACAGGGACCCTGGTATCATGTAATGGGGATTCCCATTCTTCTTTACCATCAGGTCTCCAAGGTACAAGAGCTCATGTGTTATCATGAGTTCGCTCTGTATCACAGGCGTGTCTACGATACTTTATCAGTACCAGTATCTGAGGGAACAGAGCACTCGCTAGGATATCAGAGCTCATGTGTTACCTTGGTTCAAATGGTAAGTCAGAGAAGTCTTCATAGTATGTTGTCAGTACTAATGGTTGGGAAGATTCAGAGCACTCCCTAGATGGGAGTTTCATCACACCTGGTGCCAAAGGTTTCCTGAGTGCCACTCTTTTAGAGATGTTAGAGTAATTTTCTGTCTCTACTATTGCCTTGTAGCCTGACAGCCTTGGCTTCTCAGGAGATATGCAGCTCCTGGTGAAGACCAACCAGAGGAGGGGGCATCATGGTGCCCTGGGTGCTAAGGACCATACTGGGGAACACCCTCTGACTGGCCAAACACTCCACAGTGTGTTCTCTCTCTCTCTCTCTCTCTGTTGGTGCACAGGGCTGCAGGTTCTCTCTCACTCTCATTAGGAGTTTTTCTCTGGTGCTGATGGCTTGGGGCAGGGCGGGAGGGTGGAGGGGGCTCTTCCTTCAGCTCCTAGTTCCTGTGGGACTGCCCTTTTAGCTGTGGAACCTGAAGGGTTTTTTATTTTGTTTTTCATCAGACAGCAGACACACAGCTGGTGTCTGGTTGTTACAGGAACTGCTTGCAGGAAGGCACCTCTCAGAGCTGAATAGCTCCAAACAGGAGAAATGCAGGAGAAATAGAAACAAACCTCTTTTTTCTTTTACCTGAAAAAGAACAAAACTAGACTTCTAAAGCAGGTGGGGAGGGGGAGAAGTCTTCCAGACAGAAGAGGAAAGAAACTCAAGTTCTCTGTCTAGTCTGCTTTAAAAGAAAACACCCCTAAGGGAATTGAAAAAGGAAACATCTTCAACTATTAAGGAGAGCAAAGGATGCAAATACTGTAAGGACAAGTGCTCTCTCAGTGACACAGCCCAAGGCAGTTCAGAAGGAAGTGGAGGGGCTTTTCCCCAGGCAATGGTAGATAACCTTGAGGCACACCAATTGAGAGGGAGAGCACATGCACGGGCCCAAAGGACACTGCTGCCAAAAAATCTCCCATTTGAGGCACAGGGGCACACATACATCTACAGTGGAGAACTCATAGGGACAGTGCTCAAAGAAGAAACAATGGTTATGCTAAACACCACTATTTACAATTATTTGCACAGAAAGAGCTAGGAAGCAACAGGTACTTCACCAGAACAAACACACACCACAGGCCATAAGAAAGGAACTGAGGGGTGCCAGGTCAGCTAGGTCACATATAGGCTTCACATAGGTGTCACTCCAGGACGCTCCCCAGCCGACCTGGCTAGCTAATTACTAGGGAAAATTCTCCGACAGCCTTGCAGCGCATGCGCACACCTAACTCAAATAGATGTGAACAAGCACTCGAAGAAGACTAAAATTCCTAACTGTGCAGCACACTAGAAATCATATATTGAATCAAAACACTGGCTTTATGGCTTATTACAACCATCTATAACCCACTTAAATCACACACACTCCCCATGGATGCTTCTCTTCTCTGACTTCACTTCACCTTGAATATTTCTTAGCTACTTATGCCAAGCGTAATGCCAGGTGAACATGTTACTGGAAGACCACAGGGCTAACTTACAAATATCCATGAGAGGTACATTCTTGAGAAGGGCAGTAGCGGAAGACATGGCCCTCGTTGAGCTGACCGTGACAGTACTTAGTAACTCTCTATGATGAAGAGCATAACAAGTGTGGATGCATGAAGAAACCCACTTCAAAAGTCTTTGGGATGAAATGGGTAGGCCTTTGGCCCATTCTGAAAATGATAGTAAGAGCCATGGAAACTTGTGCCATGGCTTTGTATGGTCAATAAAAAAGGGGAATGCCTGACAGACATCCAACAAATGCCATACTGCATCTGTAGGGTCAGAATGCAGCTTGGTGTGAAACAGTGACGGCACCTTGGGAAAGAAGTTAGGGGCTATGTCTACACTAGCCCCCTTCAAAGAAGGGGGCACAGTAATCATCCTAATGGGAGAATACTACTGAAATACTGCAATGAATATGCAGCACTTCCTTAGGCTAATTCTCCCCGTGGCAACTTCAAAGTTGCAAACTTCAAAGTGCTGGCATGCTCTGTAGCCGCGGGCACTTCAAAAGTATCGTCACAACTTCGCAGTGCTCTTACTCAAAATTTTGGTGTTACTTGACAGTCCTGTGGGTGGTATAAGACAGGTAAATCAAACCAGTACATACTGTCGTCAGAGCCCTGGCAGAAATTCAGCAAATGTTTATATGGAGCCGTAGTAAAATTGCAGAACTCCACCAGGACTGTGGAGGAGTAATAATTCGTGTTAGTAAATTCTTATAATTGGACTCAGTCGACCAACATGTTCTGCTTTACCTGCTACGCTTTGACATAGTTCTAGAATTACTGGCTTGTGTAATCCAGGGAGGCACAGCTATAATGGATATAAAAGGCAGCTGTCATTACCATCTTATTCCTTTTTGCCATTTCTCCTGGTGAGGATTGTGATTGTGGCATAGAGAGTAGGAAGTACCAGATCTCCTGTTACTCGACAGGTTCCAGATCCTCCTTAGGGATTCGCAAGCCAACCAGGAAATATGATGCCCCCAGTATATCCTGGGTTATCCTCAGAGTCTCCTCCCAATGGGCCTGGTAAAGATCTAAAAGAAGCCTCTCACCCTTATAAGGTGCCCAAACCCCCTTCACTGGCTCCTCTTGATCCAGAGGAGTAGAAGATCTACTCCAAGGCTCTCACGAATAGCGACGCTCCTCACCCCGTCTTGGAAAGTAAGCCCAGCCACCCCTGGAAAAACTTCATTTCCACCATTTATATTCTGATTGTCCCCTTTTGGTCATTATCCAAAGTTCATGACCATAGATGAGAACCACAGGGTAGGTGCTTCACCACCCCGGATTGGCACAGCACCCACATCACTGCCACCACTGCTCCAATTCATCCTTCAATATCACTCCTGTATAACATTACTAATAGCAGGATTGCTAGATATTGGAATTCCTCCAATAAGGATAGCTGCTCCCCCTTCACTTGAGAGAACAGTCCACTTTCTTTCAAGAAAGGACCATGATTAACCATAGACTCATAGGAAGAGTTTTTCAAGAAGTAAGTTAGTTCAGTCCCCTACATTCACAGCAGGACTATTACCTAGACCAGGGGTCGGCAACCTGTGGCTCTTTGAGGAGTCACTTGTGGCTCTGAGTGCTGATTCCACTGCGGCTCTGGAAGCTGGAATTAGGCTTACAATACATCTGGTTAACACTCTGGCTGGCTGGGTTTTTGCAAAATCTGAAAATGTCCGGGATTTTGCTCAGCTCCATCCAACTCTTTGCGCAGCCTGTGTTCCTCACCCCACACCCTTGCATTTGCCCTCGGCTCAAGTTAGTTCGCAGGGAGCAAAATCAGAAACAGAACGGGGAGGAGCAGAGCTGTGCTAGGAAATAGGAGGACGACTCCCCCCTCCCTTTTTGTTTAGGGAAATAAGATTGGGAGTGGGGGGTTCAGGCTGGGAGCTCAGCCCCTCCAGGATGCAGCATGTTTGCAAGCAGCCAGCCCAGGCATTGTCACTCACTGGCAGGGTAAGCACTCTGCTTGTGGGAGCTGGTTCAGGCTGGGAGAACAGCCCAGAAGGCAGAGTGCTTGAAGCCCAGCTGTGAATGGAGCCAGCCTAGGGTTGGGAAGAAGCAGCTCCCAGGGAGGCAGCACTGCTACAGGTACCACATAGAGCTGCCTTGGCCTGATTGCTGTACAGTTGCTGTCATGGTTTTGAATATTATGCTCAAATTAATGAACACTGAGATTTTTCCCAAGCTATGAGCTCAGCGGAGCAGGCAGGAAGGAAAAAATAGTGTTCAACCTGGATGGCAAAAGAGTGCTCACATTCACCATGGGCTCTTGGATTCTCTTCCACTTACTTCTCTAGGTCTGTGATGATCTAAGGCTCAGGGTCTGCCCACCACTGATGTACTTTCAGCTTTCCTTCATGCTCTGGGCTCTAGGGACCACCAACTAAGACACTTCAAGTGCAAGTTTGCCATAAGCAACTAATGGGGATCAACCAGATAAAATTTTGAGGCATTCTCCCAATATCCCTGTGAGACAGGAATTATTATTAAGCCTATTTCCCAGATGAGGCAACTAAGGCTGAGAGAGATCCGGGCCTCACAAATGCTGCAAACCTGTGTCTCAACAACAAGCCTTGGCTAACTCTATTTTGCTGCCAGGGTGCTTTGAAAGCCACTCTCAATCTTGGTGTCGCGTTTATGGACTTCTGCTTAAATTGAACCAGTGAAATGCTGGAAAAAGAATTCATCTCCAGATGCCTCAGCTTCTGAACCAAGCAGGGGGCATGAAATTTCATAATATGGGCACAGTGCAATCAGTCTCCCCACTGTGACCTCTGCTGGCCCCCCTCCTCGCCTCCGCTATTGCCAGTGGAGCATGGCACATAACTTATGGGAGACCAGTGCTTGCTTCCAGGGCACTGGACAAGCTAGAGGAGGGGCTCCGCTAACTGCAGGGACAAAAAGTAGGGCCCAACATAAAAAAAAGTTTGCTGACCCTCTGCTATACTGTATGTTCCTAAACAGACCTCCTTTGGCTCACCAATTAATTTCTTGTAAAGGATTTTGATCAAGTGGTTCCTCAGTTTTTTAGAAAGCGTGTTGCATAGATGTTCACTGTAGTCAGTGTAGTATGTTGATTGTAATGAGTTTTTCACTGCCAGTCCCTTGGGTGTAATGTCCATTTTCTTGCATTTGGAGAGAAAGATGATGTCAATTAATTTCTGGTACTTATTGCCACTAAAAAAAAAAAAGGCAGTCATGTAGCACTTTAAAGACTAACAAAATAATTTATTAGGTGATGAGCTTTCGTGGAACAGACCCACCTCTTCAGATCTATAGCCTTGCCAGGACAGACTTTATATATAAAGCAGAGAGGTCCAAATATTGTTATCAAGGCTGCCAAATCAGACAGAAGAGCAGAAAGAGGGGGGTGAGGGGTGGTGAAGTTAAGTGTTAGGTCAAACGTCAAAGTATGTGAAAGAGTGCTTATAATGGGTCAAGTAATTGCTGTCCCTGTTCAAACCATGTGTTAATGTGTCGAATTTGAATATGAATATGAATGTTAGTTCCAAACACTCTCTCTGTAGATGGTTAAAGTCTCTTTTTTCCAGAACAAACTCTCATTGCCACTAGACAGGACTGATCTTGAAGCCTACTAGGACACAGAAAAGGGTTAAATATTTACATGGGGATTGCATTACAAATTACTGTGTGTGTGCTGTTCTTAAGACGGGCTACAGAGAGTATGGTTTGAAGATATTTATTAAGATCTGTCTCATATTCACATGCATCACTGCTCTTAGAGTATTATTTTGTAACCAAATTTGGGGGAAAAAAAAAGGCTCTTCTCGTTATTTTGGCTGCAGACCCCTGACCTAGAACATCCATGACAAGTATTTGTTTACCTGCTCTTAATTTCCAATGATGAAAAAATTTCACAACCTCCCAAAGCAATTCCAGTTCTTGACCACTCGCGCAAGACTGTACCAAAAGCCTCACAAAAGTCTACTTATACATACCATAACTACCACTTCTTCCTTATCCTCAAGGTTTGTTATCCTGTCAAAGAAAGCTATCAAGTTGGTTTGACATGATTTCTCCTTGATATATTCATGCTATTACCTACCATTTTCTTCTATCTTCTAGATATTTACAAACTGATTCCTTAATTATGTGCTCTATTATCTTTCCTGCTACATAAGTTAAGACGACTGGTCTGTAATTCCCTGTGTTATCTTTATTTCCCTTTTTATAAATGTGCACTATATTTGCGCTTTTCCAGAGCTCTGAAATCTCTCCCATCTTTCATGACTTTTCAAAGACAATGATAAGGACCCAGATGTCTCCTCAGCAAGTTCCTTGAGTATTCTAGGATGCATTTAATTAGGCCCTGTTCACTTGAAGACAATGAATTCATCTAATTTTTAGCCTGTTCCTTCCCTGCTTTAGCTTCTGATCCTATTTATTAATTATTTATTATTATTATTATTATTATTATTATATTTTGCACTGTTATTTACTATATCATCTGGTGTCATTAACCACTAACCTTCTAGGTGAAATCAAAAAGAAAGAAGCACCTCTCCCATTCTCACACTTTCTATTCCCCTCACCCCACCCCACCCCAAACATTGAGTAATGGGATTAATCTCTCCTTGGTCTCTCTCTTATTTTCTTGTAATTTTCTTTTATGTCTCTAGGCCACTTGAGCTCATTTTGTTTCTTGGCCCTTATAATTTTGTCCTTACATATTTGTAGTATATGTTTATACTCGCCATTTGTAATTTGATCTAGTTTCCAGTTTTTGTCATTCTTTGTTGATTTTAGATTACTGAAAATTTCTTGGTGAAGGCAAAACTGTTCCTTTCCAGACTTCTCATCTTTCCTTCAGTGGGATAGTTTGTTATTAATCAATTGTTTTTCTCTTTAGACTCTTTAGACTTTTTACCTACCACCTCCATGAGTTTGCTAATGTCTTCTTGAAATCCACTGTCATTATTTTGCTGTTCTCCATCCTGCCATTCGTTAGAATAAATAACTTTACTATTTCATGCTGTTTGTACCCAAGCTGCCTTTCACTGTCAAATTTTCAACTTCTTCCTCCCTATCTGTCAAATCAAATGTACAATGATGTCTCCTCATTAGCTTTCTCCAACTTCCGAAATAAAATTTGTCTCCAATACATCCCAAGGAGATGTTGAATAACCTGTGCCATGGTTGAGTAACTGAAATCCCCCACCACCACCACCAATTCCCGCACTTTGGATGATATGGGTGGTTGTTTTAAAAAAAAAAAAAAAGGCTCAATCACCTCTTCTTCCTGATTAGGTGCTCTGTGACAGACCACTACAATGACATCACTCATGTTTTTACCCCTTTTCTATACTTACTGAGAGACTTTCAATAAATCTGTCTCCTATTTCTATTTCAACGTCAGTCCAAGTATAATATCATGTCATATATGCAACACCCACTCCCTTTTTGACTCTGCACAGCTTTCCTGAACAAGCTGTATCGCTTTACACTACTATTGTAGTTGTTACAATTATTCCACTATGTTCCTGTTATGTCAGAATTGTGTATATTTACTGGAATTGTGAATTATTCCTGCTTCCTCTCCATATTTCTTGCTTGAGTACACATACATCTAAGATATTGATTTGGCCACCCCGCCCAGTCCTGTCTTGTCTCTCCTTTGTCCTTGCTATAACAGCATATACAACCCCTGCACTTCTCATCTTCTTGTGTTGAAGATTAGGCATATACAATAAAAAATACACATGCATTGACTCTACTCTCTACCTGACACAGGCTGATAATCACATTATTGGAACTCATCAAAATGTTCAGGCATTTGGCCACAAATAAGATTAGCAGGAGTAAGTCTGAGGCATTAGGATCAAATCAGGGCTTTTTTTTTCTGCTGGAAAGCTGCACCTTATTTTCCAAGTACTGCCATTGTGGCAAGCAGCTGGGCTACGCTACTCATTCAGAGCAGGTGGCAAAATGCTCAGTAGAGCCACACATATGGAGCACCTCTCCCCTCCATTTCACGTATGCATGGCTCCAGCTGGGAGCTGCGTGCCTCTCCTGTCCCAGCATGGCTCCTGAGGTGACATGTGGGAACTACACAGTGCCTCCCGCCCGGTGCAGTCCTGGAGGCAGCTGGAGAGTTGTGGAGCTGTCCAGTACGATTCTGAGTGGCCATCCAGACAAAGGAGGAGGACAACAGCAGAGTTCCAGGCCTGGCTGTGCTAGGTGGTGTGGGGCAACTGCAGCCGATATGGGAAATCTAGGTATAGCTCTCGGGATATGTACAGTGCTCAGCTTGGCCCTGCTGTTCTGGGGAGCACTGGCAGTGGGGCAGCTAGTGCCTGCCTGGGGAGTCCCCCCTTCTGCCAGCCACACTCAGCTATGGGGCCACCGAGGGGTGTTGGATGAAGATCAGGGGAGCCTGGTCCTGCTCCTGGGGGTCAAGCACCACTGCAGGCTGGCTGGCGGGATGCAGCAGCAGTGCTGCAAGAGGGTGGCCGATGCCTGATGCAACAAGTGTTTAGACAGAGCGACTGGTGTAACTCGGCCCAGATGTTGCACTAGCAGCATGAGCTCCTGCCTCTTGAGACATGTGTGGCCGGAGACATGCCTGGTGCGGTGCCGGCAATAGGTTCCCCTGGGGGCTGAGGCAAGGGAGGGAACCCCAGCTGATCAGGCATGTCAACAGGGTGGAGGGCAGGTTTATTAGCACTAGAGACCCAAGTCCAGGAGCAGCCTCGGGCCATGGCTGGAGGCAGCTGTACGCTCTCTGGTGCAGGGTCTGGGGTCTCCTATGCCTTCCAAAGCTCTTGGGTCTGTTCATACCAGTCTGCAATGATGGAGAGAGACTTTTCTCAATGCTGACACATGGCAGAACAAGGAGCAATAATCTGAAGTTACAGCAGGAGAGGTGTAGGTTGGAGATTAGGAAAAACTATTTCACCAAGAGGGTGATAAAGCACTGGAATGTGTTACCAAGAGAGGTAGTGGAATCTCCATCCCTAGAAGATTTTAAGTCCTGTCTTCACATAGTCATGGCTGGGATGATTTGGTTGGGGTTGATCCTGCCTTAGGCAAGAGGCTGGATTAGATGACCTCCTGAGATCCCTTCCAGCCCTAGAATTCCATGATTCTATGCAGCAGGAATGTGTTTTGAAAAAGGATTTATAAAAATGTTCAGATTTTAATTAACACGTTGTTAACCACCACACAATCCCAAGTCAGTCACGTTTAAAAATGTGTTAACTGTCAATTAACACCGTAGACTTTGCCTCCATCTGTAATAAATTCTGCATACACCGTACTTCATGAAAGTGGTTTGATTGTCACAATAGCATATGAAAATGTATAGTGCACTCTTTACATTGTCAACAGTCCTCAAAGGATCGTTACTGCCATTGGGATGTACACATTGCAAGCATATTACTGTGCCTACAAGCTATCCATCTACCTAAGGTTGCCTGATCACAGAAGAGGATTTAGTGTTAGAACAAGTAACTAGCAGCAGACGAGTATCAGAGAAGTAGCCATGTTAGTCTGTATCTTCGAGAACAACAAGTAGTCCTGTGGCATCTTATTGACTAAAAGATATTTTGGAGCATAAGCTTTTGTGGGCAAAGACCCACTTTGTCATGCATGTGATGAAGTGGGTCTTTGCACATGAAAGCTAATGCTCCAAAACATCTGTTAGTCTGTAAGGTGCCACAGGACTAGTTGTTCTAGCAGCAGACAGAAGCCCTTCTAATTCCAAGGAGAGTTTTGCTAAGAGCATCCTGCTCTCCCCCTAGCAGGAATGCCACAACTCATTCATCATCATCAATAACCGTGGGCTCAGCACCCATTGGTGTCTGATGCCTCTCTCACTATTTCCTTCCATCTTTCCTTTCCATCCAGTGCGGAATGGCTTAGTTTCCGAAGACTAGTTCCACACCAATCTACTATATCATCTGTCCATTCTTTGTGGGGTCTGCCTCTCCTATTTGAACCATCCATTATGCCTAATACCAGGGTCTTGATTTTTCTTTTGTCATTCATTCTGCAAATATGCCCAAATACTTGTCGCTTCCATTTTATAACTTTCTGCAGCAGGTTCTCTTTTGGCTGTATCTTTCTATATAATTCCTCATTGGTGACTTTCTGCATCCATCCTATTCTCAGAATCTTTCTATAACAACTCCTTTCGAACGCCAATATTCTTCCTTTCAAATCTTTCATTATCACCCATGTCTCACATCCATACAACATGCTGCTGAATACACGTTTTCAAGACACTCAGCTTCATTCTTAAGCTAATTGCTTTGCTTTTCCAGATCTTACCCATTGCCTTCAAACTCACCCTTGCTTTTGCTATTCTAGACACTATTTCACAGAAGCTTGAATACCTAACATTTTAAGTGTGTCCCCGGAGTTCTTGAGAGAATGGAGTGACACATCTGTGGAATTAGCGAAGAGTTTCAGGCCTCGAAGGGAAGGTCCTCTACTTTTGTCTGGACTTCCCTCAGGAACCCTGAGAGATGGAGCCAGGAGGCCCTCTCATTACAGTTGAGTCTGCAAGGGCTCATGAGGCTGTGTCCACAGAGTCAAGAGCAGCCTGCAGGGCTTTTCTGGCTATCTGGAAATCCTTGTTTGTGTTTACTATCATTTGTCCTACTTTTGTCCTCAGAGAGGAACTGAATAAAATCTGTAATTTGCTGAAAAATGTGGTGCATACACTTTGCTATCACCGCAGTGTAATTAGCAATACACATCTGTAGTGAGGCAGAGGAATATGATAATTTGCCCATGATAGCTAAGCATTTCCATTCTGTCAGGAATGGATATGAAAAAGGTTTTGCTAGGATCTTTGATTCAGTGTCTCAATCACTATTGAGTCATGGAGGGATGTGAGACTAGAAACTCAGCACTTTTTTGTCTGCCTTTCTTGATACTGGCTGGGTAGTGGCAGGTGTTTCCCAGAGGTGCTTGGGTGGGTCCATAAGGGCAGGGTTGTCAGTTTAAGGAGTATTCTTGTTGGTTTATGCTGGATCTCTGGCAGTGTAGTTAGTGAGACCTCTAGGACCTTGGCTACCATCTTAAAAGGGTGGGGAAAAACCTTAAAATCATCCCCTGGAGGGCTTCTAGAAGAATCTGTGTGACCCCAGGGGAGGAGGAAGACATTTGAGCAAATGAGTGAGAGGAGGCAGTGGATTCCTCATCACTTAGCAGGTGATCACAAATCAGTCCGGTCTCTTGGGACATCAAGGGACAAAGTGGATACAGGCCTGGAGCAGAGCTGAGCGATACGTTGGTGATGTTGCTGCTGCACTCTATACAGTGCCCAGGGTCCCCAGTGAGGCTACATGGGAGATACTGGCAGTGGTAGCCAATGTGCCGGTTGCCTGTATGGCATGGCCAATTGTGAGCAATGCAATTTGTGCCCTGGTGTAGTACATCTGGGAGGAGTTGAGGCCGTGATGGAAGCCTGATCCTCCTTCACCAGAAAAGAGTGGTATGGAAGTGCCCAGAATGGAAAAAGCCTCAGAATCCAGGGAAGAATCAATGCTAAACAGAGCACAGAGGTCCAAAAATTGTTATCAAAGTTGGCAGATCAGATAGAAGAGCAGAAAGAGGAGGATGAGGGGTGCAGAAGTTAAATGTCAGGTCTGTTCTGGTCGGGCTACAGATTGGAAGAAGCGAGTCTGTCCCATGAAAGCTCGTCATCTAAAATTATTGTGTTAGTCTTTAAAGGGCGACGTGACTGTTTTTTTGTTTTGACAGAATACAGATGAACATGACTCTCTCTCTGTCACTGCTAAACAGAGGTGTGACAGGCACTGGGTCATCTGTGGACATATAAGGGCAAAAAGGTGGCCCAGGTGGCAAAGAATGTTGTGCCGGTGTGTGATTTTTCTTTGCCAGCATAGAGGAGGGTGCAGGTGCTGGAGGTGGCAACAGCACTCTGGTCCCTCTGTTGCCCTCGTGCACAGCACTGCTCAGCATCAGAATGAGGTTTGGGCTTCTCAGAATGCTTAGACACAATGGCCAGGTCTTCAGACTCTCGGGGAGTTGGCGAACACTGCTGCAGTAAGAGCTTTTCTGGAGCTCCAGCGGGGCACAGAGCTGGCTTAGAATTCAGGGATTGCCCTTTCTTATGTGAAGGGGATTCCCTGTTAGCTGCTAAATGTGCTCTCTTCTGTTTGGAAGATGCAGCACATGCAGCTGAGGCAAGGGCATTGCCTCATCTGACATCACCACTGATGACAGTGGGGCTGCGGGGAGACCAGGATCCAACGCTGGTCTGAGGGAGCATGTGAGGTTCATCAATTTGGTGATCAACCCTCTGGCTTGCCTAGCCCCATCTGTCACAATGTTCGCCAAGTGACAGTAAAATGTGCTGCATTTATCCAGACAATATTTCAAGGACACCAAGACAAGATGTAGAAAAGTGAGAGGGCTTCTCTAAAAGCGAAGTTGGCAGTCTATGAGGAAAAACAGTGTTTGAAAGAAAACTCTGCTTGGGGAAAAATACTGAAAAGAAAAGCTGTTTAAAAGGAATTCCTTTTTTTTTTTTTTTTTTTTAAAGTTATGAGAGTCAAAATACGTATCTCAGCCACGTGAAGGCAGGCTGAGGTAAAAGCCGAGGAGGAAAACTCCTCAGCAGAGATGGAGAAAGGTCCCCTGAGAGGACATGCAAGGTGTGGAGCCCATGCTGCTTCCATGCCTGAGGCATTTGAAGTTTTTTTTTTTTTTGAGGAGATTGTCAAATGAAAAATGGTAAAATAATAAAAGGCAAGCATGAGAAGAGGCAAAAGAAGAAAAGAAAATTGATGAGCTGTCTCTCTGAGGAGACTAGCAGAGAGCACTGTGGGTTCCAGTTCTTGCTGGCAGCAGGGGACCGTACTTCACACTTGCACATTACCCTTTTAGCATGATGAGCGCTATGCACGTGTGCCAGCTGGCTGTCAAAGTTACTGCTATTAAAAACCTTCTGGCCAGGCACACTCCAGCTCCAAAATACCTCAGGTAGAGAGCACCTGCAGGGACACTCCTCAAAGTAGAAATATTGGTTAACATTTTGCAATCAAGATAGGTAAAATCCTGGTGAAGATAAAACAGTTTTATTGGCTCCTCACTAATGTTTACTTGAACCTGTTATGTTGTGGAAACTATAAACTGTTTGTCCTCACTAGGATTTTAATTTGTGTTAGTTACCACATAGTTAATTGGAGCTCTGGAACTAGCGTTCAGGGCGAGGACAGTATGCGAGACTCCCTGGCAACCCTCACCTCGGGACATGCCAGCTACCTCCAGAAGCAGTGCAGAGCCAAGGCAGGCAGGGAGCCTGCCTTAGCCCCACTGCATCTCTGGACTTTTAATGGTTTAAAAGCTTTTGGATTGGCTTTAGTAGCTTTCAGAAGATAGATCCCAAACCGGGAGGCCGCAATGTCTTCACCATCAATAGTCGCATGAAATATTCTGAATGCAGTAAAAGCTTGCTTTACTAGGGGGAATCACAGGCTCAGTCAGAGGAGAAATTCTACTTGATTTGCAACAGGTCGACTTATTACTACAGTCCTATATGTCATCATTAGCATCCAACATCATCACAGACACAGCTGCTCTGGTATCATGCTGCACACTAGCAGGCAAAAGTCTTACAAGAGGACAGAGAGAGTGCACCTTACACATTAAGGTCCAAAAGGCATTATTCTTCGGATTATCCTGTTTCCTAGCTACACATCACAGAAAGCAATAAATTAGTGCCACTGTCCTTCACAGAACCATAACCAAGGATTTTAGCCTCTGGGGCAAACAGTCATACTTGTGTCCCCTAGGAGCAACACATAGGAAGGCACATGGGGTCACATGCCTTGCATTCAGTTCAAAGGTCTTCAAACCAGAGGGCATGCATTCCTAGAAGTATATATCCCACAGTTTGAAAAACATCCTCTCCTGTCAGGAGCCAGCAGCCTTGGCTTCTGGAGCTGGCATAAGTGGGTCCACCCTGCCAGCAGCTATCTGTCCCCAGTGCCTGAGGGGTTTCCCAGCCCCTCAGGCCCTTGGTTCTCTATGCTGTGAGAGCTGGTTGGCTGCCTGGTAGCTTTCCTGCCCCCTAAAGTGACTGCGTCTGCATAACTAGGCACTCCCCAGGCAGCCTAGCTCCAAGCTGCAACCCTAATACAATACAATCGTCTCTGCCCTGTAAAACCTCCTGGAGCAGGGATCTGCCCATGGAGCCGAGCTGCCATGAGATGTGCTCAGGCATCCCCTTTGGGCAGCTGCCTCTCAATAGCCCAGTCATACCAATCCTACAACCCCGCCAGCTCAGCACCCTCACACCCTGCCCTAGTTACAGCTCTGGAGCTACACTCTGTTATAAAGGATATTCAACACTAAGGCCACTAAAGGGACCATCATAGTGAACCCTATTAATTCCTATTATGGAGATATTCCCTCAAGACTACTTTATTAAATCATCATTATGTTGTAAAAGATTTATGTAACATGCTTGATCTATTCAAGGCAAACCAAGACAAGAAGTAGAAAAAGTAATATTTTACTTTTAAGTGGTAGAAAATTTCTACCATGCTTTATTGTGTCGAGTGCAGTATGTATGACTACCTACCCTGTGGGTGGGTGGCGTATGTGTGCGCTCGATGCAAGGAGCTCCTGGCCCTCAGAGACCAAGTGCGTGCTTTGGAGGCCAGGGTGGCTGAACTGGAGGAGCTAAGGAAGGCAGAGGTGTTTGTTGATGAGACTTTCCGGGACATAGTAGGGCTGTCCCACCTCCAATCTGACAGTCCTGATGCTGTTACGGAGGATGAAAGGCTCAGGGAAGGAGAGCAGTCAATGGGAGCACAGGGAAACCATCCCATAGTTGGGACCCTCCTTCCAGAGGGTGCTGTTGTATCCTCTCGTGCCGAGGATACTTCTCCGGGGGAGGGAGCGCCAGCTGTTAGGAAGAAGCAGGTTTTAGTAGTGGGGGATTCGATCATTAGAAATATAGATAGTTGGATTTGTGATGACCGGGAGAACCGTATGGTGACTTGCCTGCCTGGTGCGAAGGTTGCGGATCTCTCGAGGCATCTAGACAGACTTACGGGCAGTGCTGGGGAGGAGGCGGTGGTCGTGGTACATGTCGGTACCAATGACAGAGGGAAGGGTAGAAGAGATGTTCTGGAGGCCAAATTTAGGTTACTAGGAAAGAGACTGAAATCCAGAACATCTATGGTGGCATTCTCTGAAATGCTTCCAGTTCCACGCGCAGGGCCAGATAGACAGGTAGAACTTCAGAGTCTCAATGTGTGGATGAGACGATGGTGTAGGGAAGAGGGGTTTAGATTTATTAGGAACTGGGGACACTTTTGGGGTAGGGGGAGCCTATACAGGAATGATGGGCTCCACCTAAATCAAGGTGGATCCAGACTGCTGGCATTAAACATTAAAAAGGTCGTAGAGCAGTTTTTAAACTAAGAGGTGGGGGAAAGCCGATTGGTGCGGGGGAGCACCTGGATCGGACGGAGACTTCTCTTACACGAGGCTCCATAGATAGGGATTCCCTAGAAGTTAGTCAGATAGGGAACATGGGAAATAATATATGGGCAAGATCAGATGTGAAACAATCTCATATAAAAAAATCCAACGCGTCTGTGAAAGGCGGACATATAAATAGTGGTAGTTTTTTAAAGTGCTTTTACACTAATGCTAGGAGTCTGTCTAATAAGATGGGTGAACTGGAGTACCTCATATCAAAGGAGGAAGTTGACATAACAGGCATCTCAGAAACATGGTGGAATGAGGACAATCAGTGGGACACTATCATACCGGGATATAAATTATATCGGAAAGACAGAACAGGTTGTGCGGGTGGCGGAGTGGTACTATATGTGAAGGATAATATAGAATCAAATGAAGCAAAAATCCTAAAGGAATCAAAATGTTCCATAGAATCATTATGGATAACAATTCATTCCTCTAATATGAATATGGCATTAGGAATATATTACCGACCACCTAACCAGGACAGTGATAGTGATGCTGAAATGTTAAGGGAGATTAGAGAGGCTATCAAAATAAAAAACACAGTAATAATAGGAGATTTCAATTATCCCCATATTGATTGGGTGCATGTCACCTCAGGACGGGATTCAGAGATTAAATTTCTTGATGCCTTAAATGACTGCTTCTTGGAGCAGCTAGTACAGGAACCCACAAGGGGAGAGTCAATTCTCGATCTAGTCTTGACTGGAACGCAAGATCTGGTCCAAGAGGTAACTGTTACTGGACCGCTTGGAAATAGTGACCACAATATAATAACTTTTAATATTCCTGTGTTGGGAAGAACACCGCAGCGGTCAAACACTCTGGCATTTAATTTCAAAAAGGGGAATTACACTAAAATGAGGAAGTTAGTTAAACAGAAACTAAAAGGTAGAGTAATTAAACTAAAATCCCTGGAAGCTGCATGGAAACTGTTTAAAGACACCATACTAGAGGCCCAACTTAAATGTATACCCCAAATAAAAAAACACAGTAAGAGACCTAACAAAGAACCACCATGGCTAAACAGCCATGTTAAAAAGGCAGTGAGAGAGAAAAGGGCAGCTTTTAAAAAGTGGAAGTCAAATCCTAGTGAGGAAAATAGAAAGGAACATAAACACTCCCAAATTAAGTGTCATAATGTAGTAAGAAAAGCCAAAAAAGACTGAGGAACAGCTAGCCAAAAATTCAAAAAACGATAGTAAAATGTTTTTTAAATACATTAGAAGCAGGAAGCCCGCTAAAAAAGCAGTGGGGCCCTTGGACGATAAAGATATAAAAGGAGCGATCAAGGAAGACAGTGCCATTGCGGAGCGATTAAATGATTTCTTTGCTTCAGTCTTCACGGCTGAGGATGTTACAGAGGTTCCTAAATTTGAGCCAGCCTTTTTAGGTGACAAATCTGAGGAACTCACTCAGATTGAAGTGACATTAGAGGAGGTTTTGGAGTTAATTGATAAGCTGAATAGTAACAAGTCTCCAGGACCAGACGGCATTCACCCAAGGGTTCTGAAAGAACTCAAATGTGAAATTGCGGAGTTATTAACAGTGGTTGGTAACCTATCCTTTAAATCCACTTTGGTACCAAATGACTGGAAGACGGCCAATATAACACCAATATTTAAAAAAGGCTCTAGAGGAGACCCTGGCAATTATAGACCGATAAGTTTAACATCAGTACCAGGCAAATTAGTAGAAACAATAGTAAAGAATAAAATTGCAAGGCATGTAGAAGAGCACGAATTGTTGGGCAAAAGTCAGCATGGTTTCTGCAGAGGGAAGTCGTGTCTAACTAATCTATTAGAATTCTTTGAAGGGGTTAATAAACATGCGGACAAGGGGCACCCAGTGGACATAATATACTTAGATTTCCAGAAAGCCTTTGACACGGTCCCACACCAAAGGCTTTTATGTAAATTAGGTGGTCATGGGATAGGAGGAAAGATCCTTTCATGGATCGGGAATTGGTTAAAAGACAGAAAACAAAGGGTGGGAATAAATGGTAAATTTTCACAATGGAGGAGGGTAACTAGTGGTGTTCCCCAGGGGTCAGTCCTGGGACCCATCCTGTTCAACTTGTTCATCAATGATCTAGAAAATGAGGTAAGCAGTGAGGTGGCAAAGTTTGCAGATGACACCAAGTTGTTCAGGACAGTCAAAACCAAAAGGGATTGTGAAGAACTACAAAAAGATCTCAGCGAACTGAGTGATTGGGCAGCAAAACGGCAAATGAAATTTAATGTGGGTAAGTGTAAGGTAATGCATGTTGGAAAAAATAACCCAAATTACACGTACTACATGATGGGGTCAAATTTAGCTACGACAGATCAGGAAAGGGATCTTGGAGTTATAGTGGATAGTTCTCTGAAGACATCCACGCAGTGTGCAGCGGCAGTTAGTAAGGCAAATAGGATGTTAGGAATTATTAAAAAAGGGATCGATAATAAGACAAAAGATATTATACTTCCCCTATATAAAACTATGGTACGCCCACATCTTGAGTACTGCGTGCAGATGTGGTCTCCTCACCTCAAAAAAGATATATTGGCATTAGAAAAGGTTCAGAAAAGGGCGACTAAGATGATTAGGGGCTTGGAACGGGTCCCATATGGGGAGAGGCTAGAGAGACTGGGACTTTTCAGTTTGGAAAAGAGGCGATTGAGGGGCGATATGATAGAGGTATATAAAATCATGAATGGTGTGGAGAAAGTGAATATAGAAAAATTATTTACCTTTTCCTATAATACAAGAACTAGGGGACACCAAATGAAATTGATGGGTAGTAGGTTCAAAACTAATAAAAGGAAATTTTTCTTCACACAGCGCACAGTCAACCTGTGGAACTCCTTGCCCGAGGAGGCTGTGAAGGCCAGGACTCTATTAGGGTTTAAAAAAGAGCTTGATAAATTTTTGCAGGTTAGGTCCATAAATGGCTATTAGCCAGGGATAAAGTATGGTGCCCCTAGCCTTCAGAACAAGGGCAGGAGATGAATGGCAGGAGATAAATCACTTGATCATTGTCTTCTGTTCTCCTTCTCTGGGGCACCTGGCATTGGCCACCGTCGGCAGATGGGATGCTGAGCTGGATGGACCTTTGGTCTGACCCAGTATGGCCATTCTTATGTTCTTAAGCAGCATTATTCTTAGTCACAGAGAAGGGATGACTATTTTATTTTAAGAGAACTTCTGGGACTGGCACCTGCATTTCTGCCACAACCATTACCACTACTAATCACTCTATTATTCAGAAAACTGCTCCAAGTCACAAACATAAATGCTGAAAATACTCTGGAATGTCATATTATTGTTTGTATCAAATTGGAGGGTGTTGTGTGCAGCTGCTTCATTGTTGACAACAGCAGCAATGTGACAACACTAAATTCTAGACATACATTCACAGATTCTTCACCCATCATCTTAACATGTTCATGTGTTTGGCATTTCCTTGACAATTAACAGATGGTATCAATCACGAAGTATAACACCCAAGGCTTGATTTCACTTTAAATGCAGTAAAGAATAAAAGCTAATGGCACATTCAGCACACTAAACCATCTCCAAGTGCACACAGCTCATTCAGGACACAGAGTTTAGATGACATTTTTCCTTTTAAAAAAAAAGGACACACACATTTACCAACATAGCAAAATACACCAACTTTTTTGGGCAGATATCTCTTATAATTGTCACCACAGAAATCAGTTGTGAAGAACATCCCTGTAAGTTAGATTCTCCCACTAAAAAAGAATAATACTTTTGTATTTCTTTTAAATGGGAAGTGTTTTTCACCAAGAAAATTTCAGAATTCCTTTATAAACTATGCATAGTCAATTTATTTAAGCAAAGTTGTAGAGCCCATATGTGGAGTTGTCTTTATGTAATCTAAAAAAGCACTGTCTTCCAGTAAGGAAAAAGTCATATTGGGAGAGAGGATAATTTTGAAAAAAAATTGATATTGAGAATTTGATATGCCCAGAATAATTAACTGAATGAAGTTAATCTATAATTTGCAAGTCATGTTCCATTTTGCAAAATGTCTTGCTAGATGTGAAATAAAGTTCGCAGCCACAAATCCTGTATCACATCCTTATGATTCTATTAAGCGCATGACCTGTTAACATTTGCATCAGACATCTAAAATTACATGACCTGTTACATAGAGAACATTAATGAAATGCAGATCTAATAATGTACTGTCGATGATTCAGTGCCAATGTTCTCAGTATAAAAAAAGTCTTCAAATGCAATTCTAGAATTATTCTTAGTTGAGAATTCATAAACAAATTAGCCCTTATCACTGAAAATTGTCTAGTCACCAAGAGGTAATGACAACAATTTAAATAGCATGAAGGTATTTTCAAATAGAGAGTTAAAAGGAGGAGGAAAAATGTTTTCACCTTAATATAACTGTTTAACTAATCCTCAGACCCATTATACTATTCTAAGCAAGGTCTGAGTAGAATGCACGGGTTAAAGTTGTTTGTAACTAGCATCCTGCTTTTTAAATTAGGAAGTCCAAAAAGATAAAATGTTGCATAAGATCACCAACAATTTTTTAAACTACAAAATGTCAAAATATGCTTTTATTACTATTGTGTTTTGCTAGCTTTCAAACCATGGGTTGAATGGCTGAGATGAATCTTTGCAACACTTCAAAAGATCCTCCAAAGAATTATCCTAAAATTTACCATATTTTCACATTAATCTGTAAATAGATTCCTAAAAAGAACATCTAGTTAAAGGCAGCAGTGTAAATTGGGACTGATTTCCACAACTCACATGGGAAGCAGGGATTGAAGAGGGGAAACTGGGATCTCACTGAATTATTGATTTGACTACACTCTACACAGGACTCTCTTACATAAATCACATGGGGCCCAGCAGAGGAAAGCCCCGCAATACAACTCAAGTAAGAAGTGCCAATCCCCTTTTGAACTTTCCCAGTAACAGAGATGCTGCATGCCAGCCCGGTTCCCTGGCACCAACTGAAGATCTGCTAATTTGTATCATGTTCTATAAAACCAATAAACTATACTTTTGAGTAGAAGAGATAATTCACAGTTTTTGAGGTCAGAGGAGACCACTGTGACACTTTACCCCAAAGATTCTCAACTCACAGCATGATCCTCAGCACAGCTCACAGCACACCACAGGTCAAACAAGTAGACATATATTGTGTGGATCTGGCCCACATAACACAGAAAAATGCATATGTTGCCCACAGTGATAAATAGCTTGAGAATCACTGATCTTTTGTGTAACACATGATAGCCTCTGCACAAAATAATCTGAATTATAGAATATCTCTGGCTGTTTTTTTAAATCTTGATATAAAAATTGCCAGTGATGGACAACCTACCAAAACGTTTAGTAAGTTCTTAACGACTCACTGTAAATAAAATGCACATTATTTGCAATGAGTCTGTCTTCCTTCAATTTAGAACCACTGGATCTTATAATATGTTAAAACCAGCTACGGAAGCTCTAGAATATCCAAAGGTCTTTCTATGCTTGAGGGCTCGACCTATGATTAGTTGATCTGAGTTTTGGGTAGTTTTGGTCTGGTAGAATGGTGCATAGCAGCACAATAGCCCGCTGGAGAATCTAACCACATTAAGAATATAGAACCAGAGCATGCAAACTGAAGTTATCATGATAATGAACAGATTAATGGCCACATTATTTATTGAATACAAGTATGCTTGGTACTGAAACTCAAACATGAACACAACCCTCAACAACACAATGACATTCTGCAACAATGTGGTTACGTCTACACTAGCACACTACATTGAAGTAGCCTATTTCTAAGTAAGAACATAGAAATAGGCTACTTGGACGCATATTGTCTACACGTCCTCCAGGGCTGGTGCCATCGACGTTCAACGTCGAAGTAGCAATGGGGAACGTTGAAAGGAGCCTCTCTCGAAGGAAATGTGGAGTGTCCACACACACAAGCACTATCTGTCGAAATAAGGGGCCAGCAAAGCCTGCAGAAGGGTCACAGGCTGGACTAGCCCTTCTGGGGCAAGAGCAAGCCACTCCCTTAAAGAGCCCCCTCAGACACACACAACCTGCACAGCACGAGGTCCACGGAGCCGACAACTTGTTGCAGACCCTGTGCATACAGCGTGGACCCCCAGCTGCAGCAGCCAGAAGCCCTGGGCTAAGGGCTGTTGCACGCAGCAACCATAGAACCCCACAGGGGCTGGACAGAGCATCTCTCAACCCCTCAGCTGCTGGCCACTATGGAGGACCCCGCTATTTCGATGTAGCGGGACACAGATTGTCTACACACGCCCTACTTCGACGTTGAATGTCAAAGTAGAGTGCTATTCCCATCTTCGGATAGGAATAGCGATTTCGACATCTCGCCGCCTAACGTTGATTTCAATGTCGAAATAGCACACGGTACATGTAGATGCGATGTGTGCTATTTTGACATTGTGCCAGCTACTTCGAAGTAGCTGGCTAGTGTACATGCCCCTTTCTGCTCTATGATCTAATTACAAAACTTATCGTAAACATACACTTATATTCGGTGTCACTATGATTTGCAGGTTGTCTTCTATATTCCAGCATTCATTAACTTAAAGGCTTTGAAGAAGATTCATGATTTGAAAAAGAGAGAAGATATTTGGGTTAGTGCTAGAGGAACATGATTCTAAAGAGAGGGGCAACTAAGGGGTATGTTCACAGTTCTGACAAGGCCTTTGTTGCAATAATTTTAATATATATAATATGAACATTAGAACAGTCTCCTTAAAATACAATTACACAAAATCTGTATTAAGATCATTAAGGTTGCAAAGTCATTAAATTAAATCTGTATTAACATCATTAAGGTTGCAAAGTCAACCTCTTAAAAATTAGGAAAATTCCAGAACTAGGATTCACGTACAACCTTAACTTACCTCCTTGCATATATGCATTACAATACAGTCTTTTGGATAACATGCTATTTCACCAAACTCATGCCCCCTCAACACACATCATGGACCTACTCTGGAGATAAACCAGAGCATTCCACTGTAGGATGCCCTGACTCATTTTTTACAAAAGTTAAGCATGAAGTGAACAAAGTACAGGAATTCAGGAAGAGAAAAAATGGTTTCATGGATCGATATAAAATCCTGAACTGAAGAATTCTAACTTTAGATAAAAATACGATACATGCATACAAATACGATAGTCATGTTCAGTAAACCATAACCCTTCCAATGATATCTCATAAGACAGAGAAGTTACTCACCTGTGTAGTAACGATGGTTCTTTGAGATGTGTCTCCGTGGGTGCTCGTCTGCATACTTAACTCAATCTAATTCTTGATCTTTCCCCCCACCCCTCCACTCTCTGATTTGCTCACCTTGATTATCTTTTTCTGATTTGTCCTCCTTGCTTACTGTTTTTGGTTCTCTGTGTCTTAAATATTGAGTCTGTTCTGGTCTGGATATGGTCTGAAGAAGTGGGCCTGTCTCACGAAAGCTCACCTAATAAACTATTTTGCTAGTCTTTAAAGTGCTACTTGACTGCTTTTTGTTTTGATAGTGTATAGACTAGCACGGTTTACTCTCTGTTACAAGTCTTCCCTTGTTATTCCAAATCCCAGTCCCATTCCCTGCCCCCTCCCCCACAGACGTCCCTCCACCCCAACCTCCTTGTTGTAATCTACTGTCTCCACCCCACTCCCACTCTTTTCCTTTGAATTCCATTCAGATGCATTTCTCCTCTTTACTGCCTTTATGCACCAGAGGAGGCACTGAGAGCACAGAAAGAAAAAAAAAAACATAACCGCTTTCAGTATGAATGCTCAAACCTGGGAGGCTGGAAAAAATGGAGACTACAGTTACAGTGAAAGGTCTACTCATCTATAAGATGGGAGTATATTCAGTGCAGATGGTATCTCTGGTGAATTAAACACCAAAGCTGTAGCAAGTCTCTACTGTACAAGTACAAACTGAATTTCTAAAAGACTTATAAACTTAGTCAAACTTGGGTAGATTTTCACAGTGAAAGCATAAGGCACACCTCTCACACAAAGGTTACACCTATGTCAAATTTCAAATTCCTTCTCCAAAATAGAGGAACAATACAACTGCTCAAAAAAAAATCAACACAAAATTTTACGATGAAGAAAACAGACTTTACCCTGATTATCATTGGAAATGGGCTCACCCATTTTGGCTGAAAGTTTACAAATAAATTAAGAAATTCAACCTGTGCTAAACACCCAGCAGGTAAATCTCAACCCTAAAATCATAAGTTGACAAAGTCATAGATAACTGAAAACCAAGTATTGAAATGGCAATCTTAATTAATATGAGTGCAATCATCCCTGCCTACAACAAAGGTAAAGTGGTAGCAATAAAGGTATCTCTCCATGTAAAATAAGGCCTACGTTATTTGTTCCTACAGGTATACCTTTACATTTGGATATTAAAATGCATATTTTGTGTGTTTGAGCTCCGTTCACCAAGCATTGCATCTCTCTCTGCATCAGTTACTGGACTTTTTCAATACTCCGCAAATTTCCCAATTTGTGTGTCATTTATAAACTATCAGTGAAGGTTTTATCTTTTTCTCGGTCAACGATAAAATTATTTAAAAGATTAAGTCAAAAATCATGTTAATCTGACATAGTGATGGGCAACCGAGGCTAGCGAGTGGGTCGTATGAGCAGTCCTCCATTTCAGTGGGATGCAAATTGGCTATAACCAAGATGGTCTCCTAAAATTGCACCATTTTGCTAACTGTGCTTGCATGTCTAGAATTTGAGTTGTACAGACAGAACTGTAGCAGTGCTGCGATCGAATGTAGAGGGAGTACACTGACCCCACAGTCAACGCTGTGTGCAAACAGCATGCACCTCAATTTATTTGCCCTTCCTCTATATGTATGTCCAGTGCTTTTTCTCTACAGAAAAAGGCATCAGAACTCAAGTCCCAAACCACACCCTACCCCAAGGCCCAACCCTCCCCCACAGCTTAACAGCCCCCTGGGCAGAGCCCACACCAGTCCCTGGGAGGGCCCAAACTGCCCCCCCCCGGAAGCTTAATCATCCCCAGCAGCTTAACTGCCCCCGTAGGGCCCAAGCTGCCATCCAGTGGCTTAACCACACCCTAGGGAAAGCCCAATCCACAACCCTGGTGGCTTTGTGCGTCCCCCCACGTGGGGCCCAAGCCTCCTCCTTGCCCCACGCCCAGGCTTAACTCTCTTCCCCCCTTTTCAGCCCCAAAACCAGCACCCGCAACACCACAATTCACTTACCGGCTTGCACAGGAACTCCACTGCTGCTCCTTCCCCCCAGCCCCCCAGTTAGTTATACTGCCTTCCTTTTAATTCTTTATTAACTAAGTCCCATATCAGCACCTTCCTTATTTTGCCTAGGACTAACATCAGATTGACAGGCCTACCTGGGTCATACTGTTTGACCTTTTTAAATATTGGTGCAATATTAGCTGTTTTTCATTCTTCAGGAACTTCCCCAGTGTTCCAAGGTGTACACCTATCCCTCAATTTACAAACCCCAGCAGCACCAGAACTTAGCCAGTACTAGAACTGAGAGCATGGAGCTCCAACAGCAACTCCAGCATCAGATGTGACTGCGGATGGGGAACCTCGGCAGCGGCAGGGCTGGGTGCCAGCAGGGTATGGAGCTCTGCCAGCAACTCTGGCTCCAGACTGGCCAGGGCTGGGGAACCCTAACAGCACTAGGACTGGGAGCCGGATGGGGTGCAGAGCTCCTGGAGGAACCCAGCAGCCTTGCGGCTGGGGCACTGAGTCCCTTCAGCAGCTCCAGCTGTGGGAACCCTAGAAGGGGAGAGGGTGGAATAGCAGGGTGGGAAAACCTGGCAGCGCTGGGACTGGGAGCTGGCCAGGGCAGGCAGCTCTGTCGGCAGCTCCAGCCCCAGGGAGCTGACTGGGTTGGGGAACTCCGGCAGTCCAGCAGCTGGGGTACAGAGCCCTGCTTTCTCAGCCATGAGAACCATGGTAGTGAGAGGAGAGCTGGCTGAGGGAAAAAAAAAAAAAGCAGCATGAATGTGCAGGCTTACGCACTTCCTTCAGCCACCTACTTTTCCCAGTTGGTTCACATGCTTCCTTGTGTTCATGTCATCTTGACTGTGATTGATGCTATTCTTCAACTATCTTTTAATTTTTTTAATCATCATGGGTCCCAAATGTGAAAACAGTTTCTTCACCCGGTATTAATAAGGCCAAAAATCCAAGGAAATCAATATCCACAGCTACCAAACTTGAAGTTATTCAAAGAATTGAAGAGGCCCAGAAATTGAAAGACACATGTTTGGCAATGAACTTGGCGACATCGATAGTGTGTACAATCTTCCCGCAGAAAGAAAATGTAAGCGAAATGGTAGAAACATGTATTGGTGGAACTAAACTGCATCGAATAACAAAGGGCAGGGATGCAATGTGTAAACTTGAAAGACTTAATATATTGGGTCAACAACCACACAGAATGTAACGTGCCTTTCAGCTTCCTCATAATAATGGAAAAAGCCTTTGTTTGAGGACTTGAAGAAGAACAACGAGGCAAGTTGGGGCCACCAAAGTAACTTTAAAACCAAGTCATGGTTGGTTTGAGCATTTTAAAGTGTGTTCACATCATCATAGTCTGCGTGTTACAGGCAAAAAAGCATCTGCTGATATTCAGGCAGCTAACATTTTCCCAGCCACACTGCAACAAATAATTGATAAAGGTGGACATTCTCCAAAACAAATCTTTATCATTGATGAAATGGGGCTTTTCTGGAAAAGAATGCCTCCTCGAACCTTTATTTCAAGGGATGAAACAAAAGCAACAGGTTTCAAGGTCTTGCAGTATTGACCGACATTATTTCTTGGTGGAAATTTGGAAGGAGACATGATATTGAAGCCTCTCCTTCTTTACCAGTCAGAAAATCTGAGAGCACTTAAAGGCATGGTGTTCTAATCGAAAGGCATGGGTGACAAAGCAGGTTTTTGCTGATTACATAACAAGCTACAGTTCATTATGCATCTCTAAATACTATGCTGAAAATAATCTGGATAACAAATGTCTGCTGATCCTTGATAATGCTCCCAGTCATCCTATTAACGTCAAAGACTGTGGTGATAAAATTCAAGTGGTTTTTTGTCCCCAAATACCACTTCCATCCTTCAGCCAATAGATCAAGGTGTCATTGCTACATTTAAAGTTTACTATCTGCAACTGGTAACGAGGTATCATATCTGTGTCAGAGACAGAAGACAAAAGAACAATTAAGCAGTTGTGGAAGAACGACAAGGTCAAGACAGTTACAGAAAACATTGCAACTGCATGGAATAAAATTATTCAAAGTATGGCGTTTGGAAAAAGCTATTACCAAAATATGTTATGATTTCCGTGGTGTTGAGGGTGAAGTGAAAGACATTCAAAACACTATTGTGGAACTGGCAACTCAGGCAGGATTCAATGAGGTAGGCAGATGATGTTTAACACCTGTTATTGTCACACGATGAAGAACTGACTAGAGAAGAATTAATTCAGATGGATGCAGGAAGCTCATCAGAAAAGGAGGAGGAAGAATTGGATGAACTACAGAAAATGGTGGATGCTAAAACACTCAAAATTCTAAGTGCATTGGAAGCAGCTACACAAATACTTGATGACAACAACCCAAACTGACAATGACGTTCAGCATGCAAGCAACACATTCATGAAGCCATTCAATACTATCAGGAGTTGCACAACAGAAAAAAAGAGGGTTGCAGTACAAACTTCAATCTTACCATTTTTTCGACCCTCAACCTCATCACCTCTGCCTAAAACCTCAACACTGTCAGCTGATCCTCAACCTCAAAAGCTGAAGATAAAACCCCAATTAAGGAGGCTGAAATTTCTACAAAACTGTCTTCTGAAGATGACACAGAGGATCCCAGGGAACTCTCGTCAACACCACCTTCTTCACCACTATCTGAGAACTGACTAGTGGTGATAAATGTCAAAATAAAGTAGTACTGTTCTTATTTTTAAGATTGTATAATATCGTAACATATGCAGAAAAATTACTGGGTGATTTTTCTGAGAATCCAGAAACAGTCAGCATTTTTACATTGAAATTAACGGGAATTTCATTTTTGATTGACAAATTTTCACCTTACAGTTTTCCTGGAACAAATTACATTTGTAAATCAAGGGATAGGTGTACTGAAAATCAACATTAACATACAGAAAGATCCCCATCAGTCAGCTCTTTTAAAAACTCTTGGATGCAAGCTTTTTAGATTCAATTTTTTTAAATACATAATTTCAGTATCTACTGTTTCACAACCTCATGAGGTACTAATGGAATTAGAAGTGGTATATTGTATGACACCACCATTTGTGTTTTCTCAAATACTAAACAAATATTCATTCAACACTTCTGCTTTTTTCCCATTATTATTTATAATTCTAATATTTTAATCCAATAATGGACCAATACCATTGTTAAGATTATTTTTAAAGCTCATTCTTAATGTCTGTAACACTTCTGGGCACAGATTTTGCCTTCTATCTCTTCGCTTCTCATTATCATTCGTCTAGAAGTTCTAGCTTCTGATTTATATTTATTATCAGTACTATCGGTTACAAAACCAGTGGAGAGTGAATTACAGAAATGTGAAACTCACAAAATGCAGCTATTAACCAAAGTTACAAAAGTATATTAATTTTCTTTGTATTCCTATTTAGCAAACTCTTCACCCTACACCTTTAACCCAGAAAAGCGACAATCAGATTTTTTTAAAAAAGAAAAAACTTATTTTAATGTATTCCTCTGGCTGAAATGTATTGTCCAAATCTAAAATTTGATAAATATTAATATTTGAAATTTGACTTTTTGTTTAGCTATGTTACTAAAGTAAACAGGGTCCTAGCATGTGCCAGTGTATCAATGGCTGCTGGAAGTTTAAGCTCTCATTTTTCAATTGGTTTTATGGTTTTCTGTACAAACACCTTAAAATATAACCCAGACATACAAAGGGGTGTTAATGAAGAAACATTTTCCATCAAAATGCTTTTGATATGGGCCACCAAGCTGCCTAAGGCTCATGAAAATGTATGGTGACCAAACGAGTCTCCTAAATTTGCTGACCTTTCTTCCTCACCTGCGTGAGTGGGCTTTTTCATTGACAGACCACAGGATGTTTGTGCAATAGAGAAGGCAGCAAAGCTAGTGGTTCTCTCCCTCCCAATTTTAACTTCTGTATCCCTTAGCTGGCTCCTGTGTACTACCCTCTTTACTGAAATGCGTCTGCTCCTGGCAGTCTCCTCATCAACTGCAGCCACACATCTACTCTTCCATTACCTTCATGTTTCTTCATCTACTCTCCCCTAGCCATCATGTCCCCGTTTTCCTCATTTCCCCCTTGAGACCCAAGATATACACTCAGGAACTCTCCACTTGCACTCTTGATAAAGGGTAAAGCATTACCACTTCTCTACTCAGCAAATTTACCAAGCAAACAAATAATTGAATGCAGGCGGTCATTAAACTGGTTTGGCTATCCAGACAAAAACCTTATAAAAAGCCCTGCCTAGTGACTGAGCGCAATGTGTGTAGAGTACTCAAGAGAAAGGCAATTCTTTAACAACTGCACTAAAAATTAAACCTTTTTAAATCTGACTTTTAAACACTTTGTATTGGAAAGAGAAATTCAAATGAACTAGAAATTAAAATTCCTGGCTATCCCATGGCTAACAACAAGCTGATGACAAGTCAGTGAGTTCCTGTTCCAAGCGAAGATGCTGAACTCTGAAACAAACGTCAATTACTATTTAAAGAGAAACAAGATGGGTGACTCCCTCCAGTCTTGGAGTGGAAGAGGACGGGCAGGTGGTGTGGTCTGTAGGTTATATATTGTTGCAAATATATAGACAAGACTGTGTTTGTATGTGCTATGTTTGTTCAAGAACTCCTCTTTAATTGTAAGAGCTATGACTACAAAATTTGGCATGCAGCTTCCTCTTACCCTAACTTAAACTAAGGTCAGGGTTTGGTTGTGCCTGGAAAGTGGGAAATGCCTGAAATCCCAGGATTTTCCAGAACATGGAAAAGGGAGCAGGCAGAAGAGAGCACAGAGTGGAGGAATGAGATACTGAGAGTGGCCACTGGGGGAAGCTGCAGCACCAGTGGAGAGGCCAGAAGGGCTGGGGCTCTGCCATTTTGCCTGCCACAAAGACTTCCTAAGTAGCTCTCCCACCCCAAACCTACAGCCTGCCTCACCCCACAGAGAGCTTACAGGATGCACAGGGGGTGGCAGGAGAAGGGGTAGCCCCCAGACAGACTGCAGGTCACAGGAGGGGGACTGTACTCACTGGAACCTCACCCCACACAGGCAGTCTGCAGGGGGCCAGACGAGTGAGGGGCAGCCCCCAGACAACCTGTGGGCCATGGGAGAGGGTGCAGGAGGCTGGGCGCAGTCCCCAAAACTTGGTCCTATCTGGACATACTGCAGGCTGCAGACAAGGCTGCTGGGGTGGGGGACAGTTGGAGAGGGGCAGCCCTCAGAGCCTGTCTCCCTTGACAGCCTACAGACCAAGGGTGGCACCCAGGGGGGCACCACCCTCAGAGCCTGGCTTCCCTCAAACAACCTGCACAGTGTTGGACGCTGTTAGGAGAGGCACAGTGCCCCCAGAGCCTGGCTTCCCACTCTAGTCATCCTGCAGAGGGCAGCTGGGGGGGGTCAATTCCTGGAGCCTGGACCCTCCCCAGGCAGCCTACAGGCCACAAAGTGGCTGTTGGGTAGTCAACCCCAGAGCCTGGCTCCCCACCCACACAGCCTGCGGGCCACAGTGGGGCCAGTGGGAAGGGTGGGCAGCCTCCTGGAGCCTACCTCCTTCCATACCGCCTGCAGGCTGCTGGGACAGAAAGCCTCCTGAAGGCTGTGGCAAGCCCCCAGAGCCTTGCACCCACTCAAAAGCCTAAAAGGCCAAGAGGGGAGGGCAAGCCCCAAGAGCACTGGAGCTGGTGGTAGTCCACAGAGAGTGGCTCGCCACCCACAATCCTTTAGGCTGAGGAGGAGCAGGAAGCCCACTGGAGGCCTGGGGCAGCTCCCAGAGCCTTGCCCCCACAGCCTGTGAGCTGCAGGGGGCAGTGGAAGTGGGAGGCAGGCTGCAGGATGAACGGGGTCACTGGAGGCTGGGGGTAGCCTCCAAAGCACTGCTCCCCCCAAGACAGAGGTCTGGATGAACCCGCACAGCGTTCTCCCACTCACAACAGGCTACACAATAGGAAACCCAAGCAAAGAGCCCCCTCCCTCCAGTTGGAGAAAGTGCCGGCCTGGGGTGGGGGAAGCTGCAGGCCTGGACCACCCTGCAGAGCCCTAGCCCCTACCTGACAAGCAAATGGCCCCAGAGCCCTCCTCCCAGGAAAAGTTACTGGATAGAGGGTGCAGCCCCAACCCCCTCAAGAGGAGACGCTGGATGTGGAGTGCTCCCCTGGCCACTTGGGAGGAGGGGCCAAAGAAGCATTATCACCTTTACCATTACAGGTGGCCCAACTAACTCTCACACACCTCTCACTCCCCTGTCCTGAGACCCCTACCCTAACTGCTGAACCCACCACATGCCTTGACTTCTGTACCTCCACCCCTTAGTTTAAGCTGCCACCAATGCTCTGCCCTACACAACCCAGCCCCTGCCCCTCCTCCTCCTCACCTCCAAATCCTCACTTCAGCATTCATTTTTGAAAAATACTATCATTGAAAAAAAGTATGCACATTTTTCATTTATTTTCAAAAAATAACTTCAGCTAAAGAGCTGAGCAATGCCAGATATATTTGCTAGTAAATTATAAACCCACATTCTCTATTCCAGACTCTCTTTTGTGCAGGCTTCCTTGGAGATTAAGGATTGAGAGGTCAGATACAGAGTGACAGCTTTGTAAAAATTGTTCACCCACAGGTATTATATGAAGCCAGACACTCGTGCTCATAAATGAACTTACACAGAAAAAATATAAAAATTAAAACACCACACAGATGAACACTTTTCACAAAGCAATCACTTTTCAACCTTTATCCTCAAAGGAACTGTGCACATCAATTTCAAAAGATGAGCCTGGATTTGAGGGGTGTCCAAACCCCAGATGCTGATCAAGCTAATTGCAACCATATTATTATGTGCATTTATACACCATAAATTAATCATATAGACCACCACCTAAGTAAGGGTTAACTGGAACAAGCAAGAGTTTCTACAGGCAACATCAGAAATACTTGCAGTCTCTGCTTATCTGAATGGGAAGAAGGGGAAAAAAGAACCATTTGAGACTGAAAGAATATAAGTTAACAGGAACCTTGAGTTTTAGATACCTGTCACATAGAAGTTTATTATGACTAACATTGTCAGAAATAGAGAGGTAGCTGTGTTAGTCTATATCTTCACAAAAGAAAAAAGCAGTCTCGTAGCACTGTCAAGACTAAAAACATCAGAATTTTCAAATCTGAATAAGTGGGTCTGTCCCATGAAAGCTCATCACCTAATACATCATTTTGTCGGTCTTTAAAGTGCTATAAGACTACTTTTTTGTATTGTTAGACATGTTTGCTGGTATTTAGTTTATTGAAGTTAGGAGAAAAGCGGTGACCCAAAAGGGATCACTATGATTTACGTGTTTTGTAAAGCTAAAGTAGTGAATTTGGGGGTAGTCCTCTGAAGCCACCTTGAGAGATTTTTTCCCCGCTATCTCACACCCCAGCAAGGAAACAACTGATCGTTGCTGAACTGTCAAAATTTGTTTTGTACCATTCCAAATTTTAGGTAGATATTTGAGATGTTCTAGAATCATAGGGCTGGAAGGGACCCCAGGAGGTCATCTACTCCAGCCCCTGCTTCAAGCAGGATCAACCCCCACTAAGTCATCCCAGCCAGTCATCTAATTCTCTTGCTTGTTTCTATGGGTACTTAAATCTTATAAATTGTAGTTTTAGGTAACAGCATGCTTACTTGCATTAATCTTTCATCAAGTGGAGAAATGTGTTCGCACTGATTTATCCTTACACTGCCAGGAGTGAAAACATGGAGTTACCATTGATGTGGGTTATGAAAACTCTGTGTAACACAAGCTTAAATTCATAACTTTGATAGACACTAAAAATAATGCACTGAATACAGAGACTAGATTTATAGCTTTACAATCTACAATCCATTAATCATACTCCTTCCCTGACTGAAAAGATGGGCCACTTCACCTTGAATCATCCCTTGAAGTCACAGAATACTAAAACTGGAAGGGATTATAGATCTCATCAAGTCCAGTCCTCTACACTCACAGCAGGACTAAGCACCATCTAGATTATCCCTAACACACGTTTATCTAACCCGCTCTTCAATATCTCCAATTATGAAGATCCTACAGCCTCCCTGCCAATTTATTCCAGTCCTTAAGCACCCTGACAGTTAGGAAGTTTCTCCTAACGTCCAACTTACACTTTCCTTGCTGCAATTTAAGTCCATGGCTTCTTGTCCTAACACCCTTTTAGGTACGTGAAAGCTGTTATGTCCCCCCTTCAGTCTTCTCTTTTCAAAACTAAATAAACCCAGTTGTTTCATTCACCCCGCAGAGATCATGTTTTCTAGACTTTTAATCATTTTTGTTGCTTTTCTCTGGACCCTCTCCAATTTCTCCAAATCTTTCTTGAAATGTGATGCCCAGAACTGGACACAATACTCCAGCTGAGGCCTAATCAGTGAATTACTTCTTATGCCTTGCTTATGACACTCTTGATAATTCATTCCAGAATGATGTTTGCCTTTTTTTTTTTTTTCTTTCAACGTCACACTTTTGACTCACATATAGGTTTTGGTCCACCAGGACCCCTGGATTCCTTTCTGCAGTACTACTTCCTAGGGAGTTCCCTTCCCACTTTGTAGATGTACAACTGATTGTTTCTTCCTTAACTAGAGTACTTTGCATTTGTCCTTATTGAAATTCACCCTATTTACCCTCAGACCATTTCTCTAGTTTGCCCAGATCATTTTGAATTATAACCCTATCCTCCAAAGCAATTGCAACCCCTCCCATCTATCACAGAATCATAGAATTTTAGGGCTGGAAGGGACCTCAGCAGGTCACCTACTCCAGCCCCCAGCCTAAAGCAGGATCAACCCCAACTAAATCATCTCAGCAATGACTATGTCAATCCAGGATCTAAAAAAACCTCTTGTGATGGAGATTCCACCACCTCTCTTGGTAACGCATTCCAGTGCTTCATCACTCCAATGGTGAAATATTTCTTCCTAATATCCAACCTACACCTCTCCCTCTGTAACTTCAGACCATTGCTTCTTGTTCTGCCATCTGTCACCATCCTCCTTCAGGAAGTTGAACGCTGCTATCAAATCACTCCTTACTCTTCTCTTCTATAAACTAAGTAAGCCCAAATCTCTCAGCCGCTCCTCACAGGTCATGTACTTCAGCTGCTTAATCATTATTGTTGCTCTCTGCTGAACCCGCTCCAATGCGTCCATAGCCCTTCTATACTGGGAGGGCCAGAACTGAACGCAATAATCTAGATGTGGCATCACCAGTGCCAAGTAGAGGGGAACAATAACTTCTCTAGATTTGCTGGAAATGCTTATCCTAATGCACCGCAATATGCCATTAAACTATTTGGCTAAAAGGGCACACTCAACTCCTATCCAGCTTCTCATCCACTGTAATCACCAGGTCATTTTCTGCTGCACTGTTACTTAGCCAAGTATCGGAGGGGTAGCCGTGTTAGTCTGGATCTGTAACATCAACGAAGGGTCCTGTGGCACCTTATAGACTAACAGAAAAGTTTTGAGCATGAGCTTTTGTGAGCACAGACTCACTTCACATCTGATGCATTGATGAAGTGAGTCTGTGCTCACGAAAGCTCATGCTCAAAACTTTTCTGTTAGTCTATAAGGTGCCACAGGACCCTTCGTTGCTGTTACTTAGCCAGTCAATCCCCAGCTTGTAACAGTGCTTGGGATTCTTCCATCCCAAGTGCACTTGTCCTTTTTGAGTATCATCTATTTTCTTTTGGCCCAATCCTCCAATTTGTCTAGGTCACTCTGGACCCTATCCCTACCCTCCAATGTATTTACCGGACTCCTTAGTTTAGTGTCATCTGCAAATTTGCTGATGGTGCAACCATCCCCTCATCCAGGTCATTAATAAAGATGTTGAACAGTACTGGCCCTAGAGCCCATCCTTGGGGAACTACACTTTGAACCAAACACCAACCAGAAATCGAGCCACTGAACCACTGTCTGTTGGGCCTGTCCATCAAGCCAGCTTTCTATCCATCTCACAGTCCAGGTATCCAATCCATACTTCCTTAACTTATGGGAAAGAATGTTGTGGGAGACTGTATCAAAAGGTTTGCTAAACTCAAGGTATATCACACATCCATTGACTTTCCCATGTCCACAGAGCCACTTACCTAATCGTAGAAGCTAATCAGGTTGGTCAGGCACGACTTGCCCTTGGTGAATTCATGTTGACTACTCCTGATCACTTTTCCCCTCTTCCAAGTGCTTCAAAATGGATTCCTTGAGAATGCCCTCCATGATTTTTCTGGGGCCTGAGGTGAGGCTGACTGGTGTAAATTCCCTGGATTCTCCTCTCATTTTTCAAACATGGGTACTACATTTGCCTTTTTTCCAATCATCCAGGACCTCTCCCAATCTCTATGAGTTTTCAGAGATAACAGCCAAAGGCTCTGCAGTGACTTCTGCCAATTCCCTTCGTACCCCTGGATACATTAAATATGGACCCATAGATTAAATATCTAGCTTTTCTAGATAGCTCTCAACTTGTTCTTTCCCCATTGAGGGCTGCCCTCCTCCTTCTCATATTGCATTACCTAATGCCATAGTCTGGGAGCTGAGCACGTCCACGAAGGCTGAGGCAAAAAAAAAAAAACAAAACCATTGAGTACTTCAGCCTTCCCCACATCATCTGTCACCAGGTTACCTCCCTCATCCAGTAACAGCTCCACACCCTCCTTGAACACCCTTTCATTGTCAACATGCCTCTAGAAACCCTTCTTGCTGTCCTTCACATTCCTTGCTAGCTGCAATTCCAATTGTGCTTTTGTTTTCCTTCTTAGTCCCCGACATTCTCCAGCCATATATTTATACTCCTCCTCAGTCATCTGTCCAAGTTTCCACTTCTTATAGGCATCCTTTCTGAGTTTAAGCTTGCCAAGGATCTCCCTTGTTAGCCAAGCTGGTTGCCTACCATATTTGCTTTTCCTACTGTGCATTGGATGGTTTGCTCCTGTACCTTCAATAAGGCTCCTTTAAAATACTGGCAGTTCTCCTGAGCTCCTTTCCCCTTCATATTAGCTTCCCAGAGGATCCTGCCCATCAGCTCTCTCAGGGAGTCAAAGTCTGATCTTTTGAAATTAAAAGCCCGTATTTTACTACTCACCTTTCTTCCTTTTGTCAGAATCCTGAAATCTACCTACACCTACGTATCTGCAAAATTTATAAGCGTACACTTTATGCCATTATCTTAACCACTGATGAAAAGATTGAACAGAACCAGTCCCAAAACTAATCTCTGTGGAACCGAATTTGTGATGCCCTTCCAGAAAGACTATGAACCATAACTCTTCTCTGAGAATGGTTATCCAACCAGTTATGCATCCACCTTCTAGTAATCCCATCTACACCGTATTTCCTTAGGCTATGTCTATATTACATGATAAAGTTGCATTTAACTAGATTTTACAATGTCACCGTTTTCACTGTAAATACCATTAGGTCTATTTTAGACAGTGCTAAGGTCGATATTATAACAGTGTGAGAAGCAACTCAACATAGCATTAAGTTAGATTTTAGAAGTTTGAATTAAGGCTAGTGTGAAACACCATGTCTTTTAATAGACTTGATTAGCCTCCCCTACAGCCCCCATGCATTCGGTGTCCTTTCCGCACCCAACCACATCACATGGCTAGCCTCCAACCCAATAAAACAATATTTCTGATGTTCAGTGCGGACCATGCTGCCAGGGAGCACCACGTCCTGGCTTGCATGTGGTGAGGGCTCCAAGTGCAGGGAAGATTTGCAGGGGCTTGCTGCCATCAGAGGGAAGTCTAACCCCAGCGGCAAAGATTTTCAAGGGCTCGCTGTCACCAGGTGAAGTCTCCTCCCATGGCAAAGATTTCAGGGGCTTGTCACCCCCACGTGAGCAACACTGAAGGCACCATTCCAACTGGCCCTTCAACCTAAAGCCCCACAGCCCCCTTATGCAATGAGGGAGCTTCATCCACCATGTTGGGCACCTCTGTGTAGTGAATTGGGAAGCCAAAAATCCTGCATCAAAAATGCTTTTTTTCCAAACTTTTAGATTTCCTACTTTTTCTTCAAGATTTGCATTGGTCCTGTATTATATTCAGGGATCATGTTTCTGGAATCAAGGGAGGGGGGCAGAGGCTGGAGGGCCAGTTGAGAAGACTCGGACATCTGCTGTTTTTTGTAAAATCTTTTGATAATTGAGTTATGAAAGCACGATATTTAAGTTAATTTGGAGATCTTTGTTGATGCTTTCTTCCCATTATTTGTTTCTTTAATGCCATACTATGGTTTCAAGGGCTGGGGCAGGGGGGAGTAACAGAGGGAACGGCTGTCATGGCACAGTCATTTGGGTGATCCCAGAGCAGATACATATTATGATTCCCTATTTTTCCTTCTTTCTTTCTGGAAAAATGGCCATTTGCTTCCAATGGGAGGGGAGTGAGGGCAATGCAATGTGGGAGGATGACATCACATACCTACAACCACTTGTGGAGCATTTTTTTCCCAGCGAAAATACCCAGAATGCCACAGGGATGAAGAAACTGTAGGATAGGTGCCCATAATACACTGCTGCAACAGTCAACATTTGCGGATAGAGTGTGGCAGCAATAAGTTGACTTTTGGGGAATTTGTGGGAAGGTGAGCATAGTCAAATTCGAAGTTATAAAACCCAGCATTACAAAACTGATTTTAATAAATTTGAATTTATCTTGTAGTGTAGGCGTAACATTTGTTTATTGATAAGGTCACGCATGACTGTATTAAATATTTTACTGAAGTCTAGATAAGCACATCTACTGCTTAACCACAAGAAGTTGGTCTGATAAAAGGTAATAGCTCACCTGCCTTGTCTTGAAAATATTCTTGGACCAAGACTGCTACAGCCATACTGCATAGTTACTATTTAACTGGGACAATTCAGAACATTGAAGTTAAATATATAGTTTTAAGTTTTTCCTAAGCCAAAAAAATTAACAACATCTCTTTGAAAGGGCTCATTCATCTCACTTTACAGTGCGACCAAACTCAAAAGTTTTGAGAGTCAGAGCACTTCAAAGTGCCCGTGGCTACACGGCTTGCCAGCACTTCGAAGTTGCTAACTTTGAAGTTCCTGCAGCAAGAATTAGCCTAATAAGGTGCTGCATATGTATCTCAGCAGCTCACTGCTATTCCCCACTCGGGCCGATTACCATTCCCATTTCAAAGTAGTACAGACAAGCCTTGGTGAACTAAAAGAATTAAGTATTTTAATAAGAGTTGCATCTAATTTTTATCAGTTATTTCTTAACATGTATGGTAAAACTGTGGGCTTTTTTATTTATATGAAAAAGATCTCCACAAGTCCTCCCAGGGAAGTCTGTAATGTGATTATAAACCCATAAGGTTTAAATTAGTGTAATCTAAATACAAATAAACTCAGCCAAGATGTTTTTCTGTATAAATTTAACTGTGATATCATGACATGGCAGCCAAAAGTTATAATTAAATATTTGTGCCCAGTCTTATAAAAGATTCAAATAATGAAGCAGGGACTGTCACAAGACATTACCACAGAAGACAGACATACAAAACAAGAAGCAATGGAAACCCCAGGATAGCCAAAGTTTGACTCAATTTAGCAAGTGGGAAAATATTTCACATTTAAAATTAAAAGGATGAAAACTAACTTTGATGGGAGATATATGTTTGAGGCTTCCTTCAAGAATAGGTATATAAAACAGATTTTCATGAGGAGAGGGAGAGGAACAAGACTAAAAATGAGCCAAGAATGCAATGCTAAACCCCAAGGGTTTTAAATGTTCTGCAATGCTGGATTATCACCAACCTGAATAGGTTTACATAAGCAAGCCACATTTAAGTCATATTATTTGCAGTTTGTGATTTAGCAGTTAGTGTAAGTGTCAGAAAAAGGATTCATAAAAGTTTAATAGTCTAACGACTGTGATCTTTTTAAATGCCTTTTATTGGGCATGCAGTTCTTTTCTTTACCATACCCAAGAGACTTCTTTCCGCTACAAATGTGTTTTTTAACCATTACTATAAAAAATAACGTGCCACATACATACTCTTTTTAAATCAATAGTTGATATATACTAGAATTTACTTACTAAAGTTTGAAACTCCATTCTTAAGAAACAACATTTTGATAGATGAGATGATCTCAACTAACTTGGCAACTTTTTCAGATGAGAAAAAGTCACGAGGCACGCCAAAGGGTGTTTTAATATGTACTTCCACTATTTGAGCAAGTGCATTTTGAAATCCCAAGTTACAAAATAAAGTATAAAATATTTTAAAATTAGAATATGCTGAAAAAACTTCCAAAATTAGGACATGAACTAACTCCTTTGAGGCAACTGATTTGTCCACTGTTCCAAAACACAATACTTTGAATTCCAGTCAAAATCTTGAAAACCCATAATGCTTGCACTAGTTTTGACACTGAATTTGGAGTTTCTCCATGAAGGAAATCCGCCAACTAGCTGTGATTCATTCTAGCAATTTTGTGCGTGTGTGTGTTAGGAAAACATTGAACATTTTCTCCTTGTAAACAGACAGACTACAGAAAGAAATCCTCTTCTTCATTCTGCTTACATACGTCATTACAAATCAGCAAATTGATGGACAGATACAAATCAATACACCAACTGTTCCTGAACCCACTGTACAATTCATTCCAAAACAGGAAAATAATTTTAAGTAAACTAAAAATAATCTATTTTAATGCCTGATTACTAATTTGAAATGACGATAGCATCAAAAACAAATAGCTCAGCTGATTTAAAAAGTAAATCTATTAAGCTACACATTTAACTAGACAACACAAGTGCAACCCTTGGCAAAATTAAACAGTCTGTTGGAATTTCAGCATGTGCTAATTTTGTTAGAGGGGCCTTATTCAATACATTCCACCCCACTACCCATACATGCATGCACAAGTACAATATTAAAGGTGCATATCTGAAAACAGAAATCAGGAAATATTAAAAGTATGGTTCTCATGTCATTATTAATGCATCCAGCTTTGTACATTCCCTAAGAAAAAATCAAAGAAAACATCCAGATGTTAGTTTTGGTACTTATAAGTCTACTCCACCAAAGTAGCTCAACTCCTCGATTTTTAATGCATTCTTCTTTACCCCCTGTGAGAACTGTTTCCTCTATTCTACAGATAGAAAACAGACAAAGAGAAGCTCAAGGTCATGCTTGGCCCAAGACATCCTAGGAAGTCTGTGTCAGATCATAGCCTTGAACCTGTGCCCTAACCACTGGAAAATCCTCCTATTGCATTAAGACATTCTATCTTCTTCTAACCCTTGAATTTTTGAAACGTTCACTTTAATGGGGGAAGATTTCCAGGAATGGCTTCTGCCCAATTATACATACATAAATATTTTATAATTGTAATTGGAGAGATTATACATATATATAAGCATGAATAAAATTACTACTTTTGATCATTTTTCCAAGGCAAAAAAGTTAGGACACGTTTCTGCTTCTTGCAGCCTTGATTATTATTTTTGGTTCGCTGTGCCTTAAATACTGAGTCTGTTCTGGTTTGGCTATGGTCTGAAGAAGTGGGTCTGTCCCACGAAAGCTCATCACCTAATTATTTTGTTAGTCTTTAAAGTGCTACTGGACTACTTTTTTGTTTTGATAGCATATAGACTAGCACTAGACTAGCTAGTATATAGACAAGCATCTCTCTGTTACTATTCTACATTAAATATGAAACTTCTCAATTGGCATCTAAAGAAGCCAAGGCATGAAGTGGAAGCTTGACTAAATATATAAAACCTGACTGGATAATGAAAGCAACTGAAAACTTACTTCTGATTATGTTCATGCACTACTAAAGTTTTTAACAGAGTTTACTAAAGCCTCATGTTGTATGCAGTGTATGAAACCACAAGCAGATCTGAACCTCTACGTCAATGTCTATAAAAGGGGTATTTCTTATGGCTTGCAGTCTCCCCAGGAGCATCCAAGAAGATATGAGAAACAAAAGAGGATCCTGTCTAATGGGACTTTATACCTTAGCAGCAACTTCTTGATTTGGGAGTGCACAACAGGCTTTTGACATAACCTTCTGTCTCCCAAACATCATGGCAATTAGCACAAAATAATTTATCCATTAAACAGTTCATATACAGATTACCAAAACCTGCAAGGAGGCATATAAACCATAACACTATATCACTCACCATAAATGTTAATATTCTCTTCTGATCTTGAATCAGACCTACAGTAACAGACACAGCTTATTTGTTCACTTCACAAGGCCTCAGCAAAAAGCTACCATTCTACTGTTCTAAGGATGCAAATTTGCATTTTAAAGTTCTATCACAGCCCAGTGTAAAAGCTCATTTATCATCTAGCATCCTCCCAACAAAGTTGACCCTAGGTCATTCAGCCCAGGAGGTGGTTAACCTTTTCTGGCTACCTTCCCTATTTTAATCAGATGGCTAATATTTCAACCATAGTGCCACAGTTTGAAATCCCTGTGTGACAAAGGGGGAATCTTCTGTAATACTTTTCTTTGACCCCTGTGCATACCTCAGTTCCTTCTGTACAATGCAAACAATGATTCCGGAACAGCATAAGAGGTAGGGATGACTTAGTTCAGTCATTAAAGAATTGGCTCAAACTAACCAAAATCAATGGAAGATCCAGCAAAACAAAAAGATTCCTTTATAACTAATCAGAACCTGGGAGGAGGAAATATGAGCAAAAGAACCGATGTGAAAACAAGGTGTCAGGTGAAGAGGGCTGTTTGTAGAGACTCAAGAAACTAGACCATGAAAGACACAGAGGGACAAGACAGGAAGCCAGAGATGGACACCATCACAGCTTGGGTGGCTCAAGGAATTATTTGTTTGATCAAGATGGACAATGGCTTAACTTCTGATTCTCTGTGTTAACCTACGGACTACAAAATGAATGATATGCCAGTTGACTAATAATGGTTAGCTTGTTTTGAAAAGGATGCCTGTGTTGTGAATACTGAGCTGCGTGCTCAAAGGAGCACAGAACAATCCTCTAGCAGTATTCTGGCTTCGCTGGATTCACTGCAAGCTGCCACAGAGAAAGACAGGGATACCTGGTGCGGAAGGCCCAGTTTCAGAGGGCTGAATGACACGGACCCAAACCCAAACAGGTAATTCACAGAAGATAGGGTACAAGCGTGACCACAGACTAGACCCTGTGACTTCCTGATGCCCTGTCATCAGCAATTATGTGCCACAATATCCAAAAGTTTACTTTAAATCAGCAGTGGGCCATATTTTTGATGGGGTGGGGACACTCCAAGAATTTGGAAAGTGGTCAAGGGTTGAACCTCTTCCACAATATTAAAGGAGGTGGTGCATGGTATAGGAAGAAGGCTCAGAGGAGAAGGGAGTTTGGGGTAAGAGATTGGGATTGCAGGGGGTGAAGTCTGGGATGGAGTTTAGGTGCAGGATGCAATTGTGATCCAGAGCAGGGATCTGAATTACAGGAGGGGTGCAGGGTTGTGACCCAGGGTAGGGGGTTTGGACTGTGACCTAGGGCAAAGGATTGTGGTGTATGGTCTGGGAAGGGGTATGGGTGCAGGAGGAGGGGCAGAGGTTTAGGGTTATGTGGTGTAGGGGGCAGAGGACTGAGGGGAATGAGAGTCCAGGGTGTGAAAGACAGGCTCTAGCCAGGAGATTTACAGGGGTGACTCCCAGCCAGCAGTCCTACTGGATTCTAAAGAAGATTCTCTGTGCCTGCTGCAGTCCCAGATAGTTCACAACTGCTGCCTGCCCCATGTGGCTCTCTGCTCCAGATGCCAGGGGGAGGGGGAGGCTTTGTGTGCTGTCCCCCAGCAAAAATCTCTCAGCTCCCATTGTCCAGAAGCTGGTCAACAGGAGCTGAGAGATTTTGCAAAGGGACAGAAGCAGCATGTGAAGCCTCCCCTGGCACCACTTCTTTGCTCCTCCCCGCACCCCCTCTCCCCACATCCAGAATAAAGAGTACATGGAGTAGAAAGCTGCTTAAAGCACCAATGACAGGCTTAATTCTGCAAGGTGCTGAGCATTCTGGCACCAATACACTAAATCATTCAAACACATGCTTAAATTTTAAGTATAAGTAATGCCATTGACTTAAATAGATGTAGTAGTAATAGTATTAACCACTAACAAAGACTGGGTGCACCACACTGTAAACCATCGAGTAAACTCCACTCTTACAAACACTCCAGTCCTTAAAGGTCTACACTAGGGTTCTGCACCAGTTTACCTACACTGGAAGCTTGCCACTGATGGCTGGACCTGGGGAGAATCCATTGTGTTGTATAGACAAGATGTCACAAAAGACAGGAGGCTGCAAGACAAGTCACTGAAAAGAGAAGAAATTTTTAACCAGGCTTTAAATTTTAGTTATCACTTATTTAACAGCAATCCTTACTGCATAGTTAAGCACTGCAGTTAAATAACTGGGGGATTTTCATAGTGTTTTGCATGAACAGATGTACAGGTATGTGGAAGTGGGCAACCTTTAGGATGAGGGACAACAGCCAATCTCCTTTGTGTAATAACAGGATAATGTTCAGCAGTGTTACCATTTTGAAATGCTCATGCCTGATACACCTATTTAGTTGATGTCGGTCCAGCATAGGTCTTCATCCCCTGCTTTTATTTAGAGTGACCCTTTTCCCTTTTACTAAAGTGATGCCTTGTCTATGGCTCCTATGTGCAGGAGGTGAGCTATCTCCTGTGGTAGCAGGCTCTCATGCAAAGGGTCGTTGAAGAGGGATGGGGAAGATGGGCTGGAATGCGGTCTAGAGAGAAATGGGATGGCGTAACCTGTGTGGATTATTTCAAGACCCCATTAGTCCAAAGGCATGGTGATCCAGATAGGGTAAAAAGAACTGGGAGGTGAAAAAACAGGTAGGATGTGGGAAGTTAATGAAGGTGACTTGATGAACCATCAACCAACAGTTCTAAATGATTGATGTGATTTTGACAGTTGTGAAGCAGATGATTGTTCTTGTTGTTGCCATCATCTGGGTTGCCTCTGTTGCCTACATGGTTCAGACGGTCACGATTATTGGTGTGGTGAAGGGCAGAAACATTTAGTATAGTAGTATCCCTGTTTTATCTTGCCTTGAGGTACATACATATCTATGGTCTTTAAAGTACTGAGTCAGTCTTTTAAGGTATGTAACAATGTACCCATAGAGTTTGCATATCACATCTGGCCTTCAAAGGGGACCAGAGAGATGGAGCTAGAAATCCCTTCGTATCACAACTGCTGTTGCAAGTGACTGAGCTGTTGTGTCAGCAGAATCCATTAAGGCCTGAAGAGTCATTTTGGCTATGAGGGAACCATAAGCCAGATTGGCCCTGAACCATTGTTTGTCTTCTGTTTGCAAATTTTCAATAAAAATTTTCATATCAAGTAAGTTGTAAATGTATTTTGCGAGGAGCGCGGAATAGTTAGCAATCCAAAACTGTGAGGATGCCGAAGAAGGGACTTTCTTCCCAGCAGATCTAACCCTTTCCAGTCTTTGTCATATGGTGCATATAAAAATTGGGTTTGTTTGCAATGTCATCCACTGCATCTACCACCTAGGAGTTAGGGATGGGATGAGTAAGTAAAAATTCTGCCCCGATGGTAGTAATTTTTTTCTGTCACCTCTTGTTACAGTGAATAGTACTGTAGCAGGCATTTGTCATAGTTCTTTCTCAGGGTCCAGGGTGGCCTCATTATTTGGGAGGGTGACCTTGCTGCAAGGACATGGATGATCTCCAGGGGTTCTCTGTTAAACTTATTGTAAGCGAGTCTTACACAGCCTGGTCCATTTGGACAACCTTTGCTTGAGACAGAGATTCCCCAGGATCTTTTGGCAGAGGAGATGAAAAGTCAGGATGTCTTCCGGAATGGTTGCATTCTCTGCAGATAGAAGGCCAAGGCTCAGTAGACATCGAGAGTATGCAGGGCTCTGTCCCTATCACCAGCATGAGGTTTGGGGAAGACAACTGGTAACTATACCAGCTCATTTCAGTGGAAAGGGGTAAGTACCTGTGGGAGGAACTTAGGGTGAGTGCAGAGGACTATTTTGTCCTTGTAAAAGGTTGTATACAGTGGCTTCAACATCAGTGCACCAATCTCTCCCACCCTTCATGCCAAAGTGATTGCTCAAAGGAAAGCCACTTTCATGGACAAGTGCAACAGAGAGCAGGTGGTTATTGGCTCAAAGGGTTTGCCAGTTAGGGCCCTGAAGACTAAATTGAGGTGTTGGCTCTTTAATTGGAAGGAATGTTTTGTGGAGGCCGTTAAGGAATACATGACCAATGAGTACGGGAAAACCAAATGATTCTGGATAAGTGAGTATAAAACCAATATGGCCGCAAGAGGAACCCTAATTATGCCAATGGATAGGTTTACCTGCTGCAGGCAAAGCAGGTAAGCAAGTACATGTGGGATCCCTGCATGCATAGGATAACATGGTTGGGAGAGGCACCATGTGACAAAACATTGCCGTTTATGTGAATAGGTTTTCATTGTTGCAGGTCACCTACAGTTCTTGAGGATTGTTTGGACTTCTAGTGGGCAAAGCAGTTCTGAGTCTGTCAGTCAACCAGGTGCTACGCATCAAGGCGAAGGCAGTCAATGGCTGGGTGATGAATGGACCGGTTCTGCTGGGTTAGTAGCAAGGGAATGGGAGGGAAACAATATGGGGGATGTCTGGACAAATGTACAGTGTTGGAGAACTAAGTCTGTCTGGTCCATCTGGGTACTAATAGTATGACCCAAGCCTGGTCCTGCTTTATATTGATCATGACCCTCTGGATGACAGGGATTGGTAAATGCATATGCTAAAAGTGCATTCCACATGATGTTGAATGCATCCCACAGTGAATTGCAGCCTAATCCATGTCTGGAGCAATAGTGGAGGCAATGTGTGTTGGTACTTGTGGAAAATAAATCCCGTGAGGAATCCCCATCTGCAGAAGAGATGGAAGATGGTGCCTCATGACAATTGCTGATGCAAGGGACCTGGCAGCAGTATCTGCTGCATCCAAGGCTGACTGAAGTGTTTTTCTTGAGATAAGAGAGCCTTCTCCCGTGAGGGCTTTGTATTAGTCTCTCTTCTTGTCTGATATTACATCAATAAAAATATGCAATTGATTGAAGACTTTGTGTGTGTATTTTGCAAGCAATGCCATATTAGAGGCTGGTGGATGAATACCCCTTCTTCCTCATGGCATCTAGCCTTTTCCATTCTTTATCCCCCGAGGTAAATCTGGAGCTCTGCTGCCTACCCTTCTGGTTTATGGCTTCTACTATCAATGAGTTGTAGGGTGGATGGGAGAAAGGAATTCAGCACCCTTTGAGGCAACATAATTCTTTCATTCCAGCCTCTTAGATGTAGGTGGAATGGAGTCAGGGGTGTTCCAGAGGAGCCTGGATGAGTCCAGGAGGGCTTCCTTAATTGGTACTGCCACCCTGTTCTGTGTGACTGAATGTAATATATTGGTTAAATTATGTTGGATATCTAGTGGAATTGAGAGGGATACTTCCAGTTTATCTGAAACCCTGTTGAAAAGGTCTTGGAATGATCTGCAGTCGTCACCCAACAAGGAAGTGTGTGGTGAAGTAAATGAGTTTGTGGTGGAGAATGAGAGAATGAATCATGGCGGAAAGAGAAGTTACTCACTTGTGTAGTAATGATGGTTCTTTGAGACGTGTCCCCGTGGGTGCTCCACAGTAGGTGTCGGGCTTGCCCCGGTGCCACAGATCGGAGATTTCCAAGCCATATCTCGTCGGATTGCACATGCACCAATGCATGCCAGTCCTTCGCACGCTTTCAGTCTCACATGCAATCCGGTCCATGCCAGTTCCTCAGTCAACTGCCCCGGGTGCTCCTGAAACATATAAAGCACAACTCCAAAGCACGGAGGAAGGGGTGGGTAGTGGAGCACCCAGAGGGACATCTCAAAGAACCATCGTTACTTCACAAGTGAGTAACTTCTTTCTTCTTCGAGTGGTCCCTGTGGGTGCTCCACAGTAGCTGACTACCCAGAAGTGACCCCAGAACAATAGAGGTGGATACTGGATTTATATGCAGCTTGCCCTTGAAAGGACTGCTGCCGATAGACGTGTATCCTCTTTCAGCACACGATGAATTGCATAGTGTCTGGCGAAGGTGTCATAAGACTACCATGCCACCGCTCTGCAGATGTCCTTTAGGGAGACTCCTTTAAAGAAGACTGTCAAGGCAGTCATCACTCTGGTAGAGTGAGCCCTGGAAGGAACTAGCAGGAGAGTCTTACACAGTGTACAGCACATCTTTATGCAGGATACAATGTTATTTGAAATGCTCTGTGATGATAATCCTTCCCCTTTTGATCTGGGTGTGAGAGACACCAGTAGCCTATCCGTCTTTCAGAAGGGCTTAGTTCTGTCTACATAAAAGGCCAGTGCCCTTCACACATCAAGTGAATGCAGCAGTACTTCCCTACTCACGGTGTGCGGTCTCGGGTAGGATGTTAGAATTATCAGCTCATTTATGTGAAACTCTGAAGAGATCTTTGGAAGGAATGCCAGGTGTAGGTGTAGAATCACCGCTTCCTTGGAGAATGTTGTACAGGGCAGAATTGCCATCACCACCGCCAGCTCGCTCACTCTGCAGGCTGATGTAATCGCGAGAAGAAAGGCCATTTTCATGGAAAGTAGATGGAGGGAGACAGTGGCCAGTGGTTCGAAGGATGGTCTAGATAGCATGTCAAGGACCAGATCTAGGTTCCATGAAGGCGATAACAGTTTCTGTGGGGGATATAAGTTTGCAAGACCATTCAGGAACCGTGCTGTGATGGGATGAGCAAATACGGTTGACCCATCCACCGTATGGCAGAATGACTTTATAGCCACAAGGTGGACTTTTAGTGATAATAAAGTGAGTCCACCTTGTTTGAGGTCCAAAATTGTAGGAACTGGAACCTTCAAAGGGGTCAATTGTTTGGACAAACACCAGAATGTAAAGCGTTTCCACTTATATGCATAAGCTTTCCTGGTAGAGGCCCATCGACTGCATTCCAAGACCTCCTGCACTCTTTCTGAACATGCTCCCTTTAGGGCACTGAGCCAGGGAATAGCCATGCCTTCAGACAAAGCGTTCGAGGAAGAGGGTGTCTCATGGTCCCCCGGTTTTGCGTGAGGAGGTCCAGTATGATCGGGAGGGGGTGTGGTGGGCAGCATGACATGCATAACAGCAGAAGAAACCAATGCTGTCAGTCCCATGCTGGGGCTATGAGTATCAAGCGTGCTTTCTCCCTCCTTGCTTTCTCCAGGACCTTGTAGATAAGTATCGTAGTGGGGGAATGCATACAGTAAGGGGCCCCTCCATGAGAACAGGGAGGCATCCCCCAATGAGTCCTGTCCAATGCCCCCTCTGGAGCAGTACTGAAGGCATTTTTTATTGATGTAGGAGGCAAACAATCAATCAATCTGAGGGAACCCCCAGATGTCAAATATATTGCAAAGCAGATTGGAGTGGATCTCCCACTCGGGCATAAGAGCGAAGTGTCTGTGCAGCTGATCTGCCCTTACATTGTGGACACCAGGTAAGTAGGAGGCTTTTAAGATTATGTTGTTTGCAATGCACCAATTCCACAGTTGGACTGCCTCTGTGCATAATGCGCGGGATCTGGCTCCACCTTGGCAATTGACATAATACATTGTGGAAATGTTGTTGGTATTGACTCCAATTACCTTGTTCCGTAGGTATTGGCGGCAGTGCTTGCATGGATTGAACACCGCACGCAGCTCCACTACATTTATGTGCATTGCCATCTCTGTGATGGACCCCTGTGCTGACTTGTTTCCCACATGTGCCCTCCAGCCTCCCAACAGATGTGGGAGGCATCTGTTGTGAGAAAGACCGTGATTTGCTGTTGGTGAAAAGGTACCCCCGACAACAAATTCTTGGGGTTTGTCCACGATGCCAGAGACTTTTCCACCTCTGCTGAGGGGCGACACCTTTTTGTTAGCGGCATGTATCATTGGTCTGTACACATTCACCAACCAGTGTTGAAGGCATCGCATATGTAATCTGGCATTCTGCACCACGAATGTGGTGGCTGCCATGTGCCCCAGGAGCTGCAAGCAAGTTAAAGCTCGTATTGTGGGGCTGTAGGTCAGTATCTGTACCAAAGACTGGATGGCATGAAACATGCGGTGAGCAGATACACCGTTGCCGTAACTGAGTTTAGGTGTGCTCCTATGAATACTATGCCCTGTGTGGGCTCCGTCATTGATTTTTAGAAGTGGATGACTAGGCCCAGCGACAGAAATATCTTCAAGGTAATGTGTATCATGTGCACTATATCTGCCCGTGAGGCACCCTTAAATAGGCAATCATCCAGATACAGAAAAATGAATACGTCCTGTTGATGCAGGTAAGCCGATACCACAGAGAGTGTCTTTGGAAAAATCCTGGGCGCTGAAGACAGGTCAAAGGGGCGGACTCTGTACTGGAAATGCTCCCTGCCCATGGTGAAGCGGAGGAAGCACCCATGTGCTGGGTGGATAGTTATGTGAAAATATGCGGCTTGCAAGTTGAGGGCTGCGAACCAGTCTCCATCATCCAGTGCTGTGACTATGGAAGCAACTGTGGTCATCTTGAAGTACTGTTTGCAGAGATAACAATTGAGAGCCCTTAAGTCCAGGATTGGTCTCCAGCCTCCTGTTTTCTTCTCCATGAGGAAGTATTGGGACTTCTCCACCACCCCTATGAATACGAGGTGATCCACCTCTTGCTTCAATGTTATCTCATGACAGGGGTCCTTGAAGAGGAACTGGGTAGGGGGGTTTGGTGGAGGCAGGGAGTGGAATGGGATGGTGTACCCCATGGCAACAATTTCTAGTACCCATTTGTCTGCAGTGATACCTTCCCATTGACAGTAGAATTGTCTGAGGCGATGGAACGTATTTTGTGGCTGGCAATGAAGGATGTTTGTGATGTTGCAGTCCTTGACATAGCAGTCAAACTTGCTGCCTAGCAGTCTGTGATACTGGTGTACGGCCTTGCTGGGAGCACCGCCTGGGTGGCCTTTGTTGTTGTTGTTGCTGGTGGTGCCCTTGATCGTAGCCTCGCTGGTATTGAGGGCACTGAGACTGGTAGGTGTAACCTGGTGTGAGTAGAATCTCTTCCTAATGTAAGGAGGGTGTACATACCCAGCGTTCTGAGTGTGGTTCTAGAGTCTTTGCTAGAGTGGAGGACTGAGTCTGTGGATTCGGCTAAGAGCTTTGCCCCATCAAAGGGAAGGTCTCAAATTTTCGTTCGTAGGTCTTTAGGGATGCCAGATGTTTGGAGCCACGATTCTCTCTGCATCACAACTGCGGTGGCCGTAGAGCATGCTGCTGTGTCTGCCACATCTCATGCAATTTGGATGCCTGTGCGCGAGGCTGTGTAAACTTCCTGGACTATTGCCTTCAAGACCAGCTTTTTATCATCTGGAAGGAAGTCCATGAGTGAAGTAAGTCTTGTATAGTTGTTGAAATTATGGTTAGATAGATGTGCAGCATAGTTGGCCATATGTAACAACAGGGTGGAGGATGAATATACCTTCCTCCTGAATAAGTCCAGTTTCTTTGCATCTTTGTCAGACCCCGTGGATTTGTACTGAGGCGTCTGATCTATATTGAGAGGACTCCACCACAAGGGATTTTGGTTGGGGGTGGTTAAACAAGAACTCCATCCCCCTTGATGGGACAAAATACTTTTTGTCTGCTTGTTTGTTGGTGGGCAGAATAGAAGCTGGGGTCTGCCAGATGTTTGTGGTGGCCTCCACGATGGCCTCATCTAGCGGAATGGCAATTTTTGATGATGTAGGAGGTCGGAGATTTTTGAGGAGCTTATGATGCTTCTCCCGTACCTCAGCCATCTGTATGTTTTGGGACTGCGCTACCCTTTTAAAGAGTTCCTGGAATTGTTTAAGATCGTGCAGGAGGGATATATCTCCTGGGATGACCGCTTCATCTGGGGAGGACAAGGAGGCATCAGTCTGATATGCTTCTGCTTATGCCTCGGCCACTTCCTGTGCCCATTCCCCTAAAGATTCCAGGGAGAGGTCTAAGGTTGACTCTGGGCCTATGCCCATGGAGAGACGTGTGTCCCCTTCGAAGGAAGGGGTGAAAACTGCCTGTATGACAAGCATTGGTGCAGGGATCTATTCCTTGACCAGCCTCGGTGCCGATAATCTTCGTGATGATAGGAGTGACTGTAATAGCAAGGACATGGACCTGGTGATGAAGATTTAGAATGTGAGTGATGTCTGTATCTGTAATGAGGAGTGCGATCTCCTGGATGATGTGGACATCGGAGGAGAGGCTCTGTAGAGATGTTTGTGCAGCTCCTGCAAGGCGACAGGTGATGGGTGCCTGAGCCAGGGAGAAGGTGACCGTAGGAGTGGAGATGGAGGTCTTAGAAAAGGGGATGGTGGTGTTAACTGCCATTTCAGCATGCACACTTCCGGAGGAGTACGGGGAGAGAGTGGCACGATGAGAAGATCCGGCGATGGACTTTGGTGCCGGGTTTTAGACCTTGCTTTTACTGGTGCATGGGGCTGCTCAGTCGGTGCCTATGCGTAAGATCTCAGTGCCACACCCAGTGCTGCTGCCTGCAGTTCCACACTCACGGTGGTCTCCAGCACCGTCGGGCCCCGTGCCGGCGTGCCCCGTGCCAGTGCTCTCGGTGCCAGGGGTCTTGGTGCCACAGTCTCCAGTGGCTGTCGTTTAGATGCCTGCGGAATCCTCGGTGCTGCCTCTTTACCAGTCTGAGCCCCAGGCACTGTCTTTTGTTCTCTGGTCTTTGCACTGCCCTTAATAGCAAGCGCTTCCCATCTCTGTGCCTCACTCGTCCTGCTCACAAGTAGTACCGGCAAGGATCGAGTAGGGGATATTTTCTTCCTCTTATGCGCCAAGCTGGTCAAAGAGGTTGCCTTCCACTTATGTGGCCCTGAGGGCCCTTCCCCTTGGGGTCTCTCAGACAGTTCAGGCTGAAGAGCCTTGTCAAACAATATCATTTTAAGTCTCATTTCCCTGTCTTTTCTCGCTCTGGCCATCAGCTTAGAGCAGTGAGGACATTTCTGTGGGACACGGGTCTCTCCCAGACAACGAATGCACTTGCTATGTCCATCGGAGGCAGGCATAGCTTCGAGGAAAAGTCACATTTCTTAAAACGCCCCCAGAGACATCTCCTTGTAGAAGTACTTAACAATGTGTACTTTAACAAGGGTACTTAAGGGCTACTAACCAGATAACAGTTCAACAGACTATTGTGGAAATAAGAAGGACGCAGAAGCGGCTGCTCCTTCCTTCTCTCTCTCTCTTTTTTTTTTTTCCAAACTATATACAGGAATTACTTTAAAAACAGGAATAACTTTAAGAATGATTTTTAACAAAAGGAACTAATAATGTATTTATCTGTCTTAGGCATTGGAGCCAAAGTGAAGTCCGTCTGCACCCACTGGCAATTGAGAGGAACTGGCATGGACCAGATTGCGCACGTGACTGAAAGCACGCGAAGGACCAGAGCGCATCGACACATGCACAATCTGACGAGATATGGCTTGGAAATCTCTGATCTGCAGCGCCAGAGCGAGCCCGACACCTACTGTGGAGCACCCATGGGGAATACTCGAAGAAGCAGCAGAGAGTTTGACCGATCATCTCCCCTTGTGTAATCATCATAGTCATCAACTTCCGAAATCTCCGACCCATCTAGTGACTGAATACTAGGAGTTTGGGGTCTAATCAGCAACAGCAACTGGGGTAATGACTGGGAAAGGGGCTGCTGGCAGAACGCTGCCCATGGATCCCAGTACGGCAGCATCCGCTGCTGTTGCCACCATTGTGATTGTGATGTAGAAGGTTTTTCTGGTGTTCTCTGAGGTAAGTTTTCTTCCTCTAAGTCAGAGAACCTTGCTGACATAGAAGCTGGGGTGAATGAATGAGAAAATCGTGAGCTATGCAAAGAGCCATCAGTGCTGAGTACTAGGGTGCTCAGTACCGATGTGACTGAGACTTCCCCTGCCGTAGGATACTGTAGTTTGAAAGGAGGAGGGGACATTGGTACTGGAGCCCCCTGTTCTGTCAGTACCGGTGGCACAGAAAAAGATGGAGCTGTGCTTAGTGATTTGGCTCACTTCACCAGTGCCAGCTTGTCAGTACTAACAGATAAAGGCTGCAGCATGCTTTGTGTGGAAGCCAGTGCTCACCTTTTTTCAGCCAGCTTCTGTGGTGCCAGAGCGGTAGCTGAATCAAAGAGCCTCACCACTTTTGCCTTTGAGGAAAGGTGTGCCCTCTCCTTATGCTGGTCAGTACCACTTTTTGATGAAGCACTGATATCTGCCCCTTTTGAAGTAGGGAGGGCAGCAGCCAGATGCTCTGAGCCAGTCACTTGGATTGTCAATGAAAATGACCCTAGTGAGGTATCCCTCTTCTTAGCCAGAAGGGATTTCTCCTTATCTCTAGGGCTTGTCAAAGTGAGAGCCCTGTCAATTGCCTCAGCCCCCTGTGGAGTATGTCTGGGGGGGAGTGGTTGAGAGAATCTGACAGTTTGAGAGCCTGCTCCATTGCCCAGATGCAGAGCTGTTGTTGTCTCTCTCCTCTAGATCTCTCTCAGCTGGTCTGAAGAAGTGGGTCTGTCCCACAAAAGTTCACCTAATAAACTATTTTGCTAGTCTTTAAAGTGCTACTTGACTGCTTTTTGTTTTGCTAGATCTCTTAGTGAAGCTTAGGCAAGTCTGGGCAGCCTTTTGTATTGTGTCCCTGCCCCAAACACCACAACCAATACAGAGTGGCTGTCTGAGATAGAGGACAGCCCACACGACTAGCTCTTTTTAAAGCCTGGAGAGCCAGGCATGCCTGTGTGAAACTGACAAGGTTGGGCTCTGCTCTGGAGCAGAGCCTGTAAAAACAGCTAGAGACATTTGAGAAAAGCAGCACTGAGGCTTTCCTCTCCTGTTATATTCTTGTTTCTTCTTTCCCTTTTTTTTTTTAAAATAGTTGATTAAGAGAATGTGTGGTGCACAACTGAGACCAAAGCTGGCATTAGTCAGAGAAGAATTGAGGAGCTGGCTTTCTGGGAACGTGCAGTTCAAGTGCCACAGGCATATCATGCCCATGCCCTGAGGGGGCACTTTTACCAAGGAGACTCCAACCAGTAAGCACAGTGGCAATGAGGCACCCAAAAGGTGGAGCACCCAGGAGGACCCTCAAAGAAGAGCTTTGTAGCTGCAAAGAGTTCGTTCAGAATTAGCCCACAGCTTACAGTCCCGTGTGTCTTCAGGATGAATCCATTTTAGGACTGGTAATCTCAAATTTACCTTGAAAAATCCAGCTATTACTTTATGTTAATCCATATAGCTAATTACTGGTGATGCTTGGGAAATAGGTCACTTGGAAGTCTCCATGATTGACTGGTGTTCACCTGAGGGCTCTGACCTGTCAAATGTCTACTAATACGTCCTTAAAGGTTGAATTTTGGTCATTTATCCTGCAGGATGCTTAAACTTTTCTGCTCACGTGTGGTACACATTAAAAATGAAATATATTCTTAAAAATTAAGTGCCAACAGACAAGCTAACTATTCCTAACTAAAACAACAAGTCGTCCCATGGCACGTTATAGACTAACGGATACTCTGGAGCACAAGCTTTTGTGGGCAAAGACCCGCTTTGTCTTTGCCCATGAAAGCTTATGCTCCAAAATATCTGTTAGTCTATAAGGTGCCACAGGACTTCTTGCTGTTTTTGAAGATACAGACTAACTCAGCTACCCTCTGATGCTTATTCATAACCATTTACAAATTTGGAAATGACAATTGGTTAATTAAACAACATACAACAAGCAGCTCAGTTGAAGCGAGTAGTCAAGGAGACCAATTGTTGTCCCACTCTGCCCTCGTTATGGGTCCCAAGGATACACTGGATACACATGGAGACACAACAGACAGTGCTGACCGAAAGACTCTGCACTCAGTCACATTGCGTTCATGAGGACCATATGTAATATGCTAATGGACAACCACTGGAAGGAAACTTTTGATTCTGCCTAAAGAGGACTGTGCTAGGATCTAGCAAAATGTGTCTGTCTCACTTTCCATACAGGAATGTTGAATTACTTGTGCACAGAGGATCAGACCCAAAGCTCTTGGAAAACAACAAGAAGTCTAGTGGCACTATAGACTAACAGATATTTTGGAGCATGAGTTTTTGCGGGCAAAGACCCGCTTCATCAGAAGCATGAGTGGGGGGTTTCAGAGGAAAATTTAAAGAGGGGGTTTCTTGGAGTTTCTCTACTGGAAACTGTGCATAAAATGGGTTCCTACTAAATTATAAGTCAAAAATGACAGATGCTCCACAAAACTTTGTGTTCTCAATTGTCACAATGACATCTTTAGTCATAGAATCATAGAACACTAGGACCGGAAAGGGCCTCGAGAGGCCATCGAGTCCAGTCCCCTGCCCCGATGGCAGGACCGACCACTATCTACACCATCCCTGATAGACATCTATCTAATCTGTTCTTAAATATCTCCAGCGAGGGAGATTCCACAACCTCCCCTGGCAACTTATTCCAGTACTTGACCAACCTGACAGTTAGGAACTTTTTCCTAATGTCCAACCTAAACTTCCTTTGCTGCAGCTTAAGTCCATTGCCTCTTGTTCTCTCCTCAGAGGCCAAGAAGAACAAGTTTTCTCCCTCCTCCTTATGACACCCTTTAAGATATCTGAAAACCGCTATCATGTCCCCCCTCAATCTGCTCTTTTCCAAGCTAAACAAGCCCAGTTCTTTCAGCCTTTCTTCATAAGTCATGTCCTCCAGACCTTTTATCATTCTAGTTGCTCTTCTCTGGACCTTCTCTAATTTCTCTACATCTTTCTTAAATTGGGGTGACCAGAACTGGACACAATATTCCAGCTGAGGCCTAACCAGCGCAGAGTAGAGCAGAAGAATGATTTCTCGTGTCTTGTTCACAACACACCTGCTAATAGTCCTTTTGTATCTTCAACTCATAGTCCCTTACCTTAATGAAAAAAAAAAGTTCTTATTTCCATTAGCACTAAAGAGAAGATACAGCCGTGGAAGACTAAAAGGGACTGGATTATAACTCATGCATATTTCAACACTGATATTGTGCAAAGTTCTGGCAACAGGATCATCAAAACTGATGACAATGTAAGAAGCAGAAAATACTTCCAAATTCCAAGAGGAGCGTGCAGGACTGACAATTAGAAAAAATAATCTGTGTTATAACCTGAGCAACTACATATGGAAATAATTTAAAGAAGCTGTAACAGTCCACATCCTAAAACAACACTAACATTCCACAATCAGTTTTCTGAGCACAGTCAACTGAGCCAAACTGTAGCTAAAGTAATAATGGAGTCTCTTGCTCTTAAAGAACAGTTCATTAAGTAGTAATAGGTTGATTCTTATAAAGAATTCTTTCTGGAATATATTGTAAATGAAAGGAATCTTGGCAGTCAGCACATCACTAGCAACGTGCAATTCTACATGTCACTGCTGCTTGCTTATTCACTAAAACAACGGATTTCATTACAAAACAACTAAAAAGAAACAAACAGAGCCTCTTGAAGTTCCTGCTTTGGTTCATTATTATCATTCACCTTTCCTTTCCTCTATCCCCAACACTGACTGCCAAGAACGTGTCTCATCACAAGACAGGAAAACAAGAGAATTGCTAAACTGAATTCAGTTATCCTTAGTCACTGAGGGATGACTATATTCCCATTTAGGCATTTTTTTAAATTCACATTTAAGCACTTCCCGGAAGGTCATTCTGCATTCCACATTACAACTGGGACTGCAATATAACAAAGAGAAAAGTTCAAAAAGTCAAGCAGTCTGACAGGCCAAGAGTTCCATCCATAAGTATGTATAACTGAGCCCAGGTCACATTTGCCATGTACAAAACAAGGAAACCACAATGTGAATATCAATAATATTTCATACAGATATCAAATTCACCCTCTTATACCTTGGTTTTGTCTGCATCACATTTAAAACTTTCAAGTCTTTGCTTCAGAAATTATAACTGTCCTCCGAAACTATTCCTTTCAAATATCCACTTCAAAATTACTGTTTCCTTCAGTCACTCTTTTCCCTTGTCTGAAAGAGCAAAAGTTAATATTGACATTGTTTATTTCTTCTTAACAACTTTTTCTGTCTAGATTATGCTTTGTATCTCTTTTTTAAACAGGGAAGAAGTAATCAGAATTAACCAAAACATGAGAACGGAGAATGCTAACAAGCCACATCTTTAAAAAGTCTCTGATTTTGTTCCATCATCTACATTTTTTAAATCTTCATTAAAGTGGTTCACCTGAATCCTCTGTAATAATCAATCTGTAAAGATAAAAAAACAGCAGACTATCCGTGTACAAGGGGTGAGCTATAAATGCACATATGTGGAACTTGTACACAAAGTCCATTTTTCCCTAATAATGAAGTTGTGGGGGTAATGAATGCACTTAAGTCCTGAAATTCTGATCTGAAAATATGATGAATGAAAATGAACACCATCTCTACAACAAAATTAAACTTAAAGTTTGAGGAAAAGTGAAAATTGATATTAATGGACATGGAAGGTACGTGATGCCAAAACAAAACTATGTATCTCAGCCAAGAATTAAAAAATACATATATAATCAGGACAATATATATGAAACTAATGTTTAGGATTTATTTATTCATTTATTTAAATAGTCAGGCATAACACTCCATTCTTTCAAGAGCATCTTCCTTTTACCCTAATTACCTAAATTCTTCTCAATGAGTTTTCTAGCTCCAACCAGGCATTTTGAACAGCTAAGTATGAGATTTTTTCCCCCCCATTGTAACTTGTTTTTCTAATTTAGTTAAATGAAATTATTCTTGACTGGCTTTTCAGCTATAATTTCAATCTGTGATTGAAAAAGTAACTAGTTTCAAAGAACAACAAGAATTTTTATGGTACCTTATAGACTAACAGATATTTTGGAGCATAAGCTTTCGTGGGCAAAGACCCACTTCGAAGGTTAAAAGGAAAAATCAGAATTTATGAAGGGTATTAGGAAAACATGAAAAACAATTACAGAGCTATCGCTATTCCTGGATTATAAAATTATCCTAATGTTTGTGATTAGAGAGAAGAGTGTTGCTAATCAGTGGAATTCAGCTGCTGGTGGATGTTGACAGTGGGGTAGATTTCTAAACTGGTAGAGGGCTGATTTCCTAAAATCTAGATTATTTTGTGATATTCAAGATATTTTATAATATAATAAAGGTGACTCTTTTTCCCAGTGTTTTAGTAATGTCGAGTTCACTACAGACACATTACTTGCATTGTAACTGCAGTAAATATGACCAATATGAGTGCAGATGATAGATCTTTCACAGAAGCCAAAGCAGACTGTGGCTTTCATCCTCGCAAAGGATAAAGATGTACACAGAACAAACCACTTTCAAAATAAAATTTATCTATCCAATTTTACTTTCAGTTTCTTCACACAGACACATTAATGCACTCACATGTACAAAGAAAAACATACTTGTAACCCAATAACAAATCAGACTATTTCTTATACAAGCACAGAGGGAAGATAGAAGAATGTTTATTTTAATATATATTTAATTTTGACCACCATGGTTTGAGGAATCCCAGTCTTTCCACCTTCATATGTCTGTCACCTTTCTTCCTCCATTATCATGGGTTTCCATGACACGAAGAATTTTCTCAATGGTTTTCTTATATGTCCTCCCTTGTCTTCATTTTCACAAAGGGGTATACAAATCAGGGGCTGATGTGATATGTCCAAAAACATTTCAGCCTTCTCTCTCAAATCACTGTTTCTACAGTCTGTTGGCCAGTTGTTTGCGATACACCCACAGCATTGGTTACTTTTATTTCAGCCGTGTTGGTCAAAAATTCTTCACAAGCATCACTGATGGATTGGATTCAATTGTCTGTTGTGGGTTTCCTGCAGTTGCCATGTTTCGGAAGCATATATCAAAGTGGGCATCACAACAGCATTGTGCATCTTTGGCTTCCCATTTGCATTCTTGTTCTCGCTTCCACCCCCATATGCAGTTGGCCATCAGCATAAATTATGCTTCCAAGGAATACAAAGTGATTGACCATGCACCATGACACCTCATTTGGAAGGACAGACATGCTTAAGAATAATATAAAATATGCACTGTTAATCAGTATTACAAATGGATATTTTATTCTACTTGTCTCAATTTGAAAGAAGTCACAGAAGTGACTGGAGAGGAGTAATGAAGTCAGATAGCTCTAAAATACAGTATAAACAAACTGTTATCCATTATAAATAGAAGGAAAGTGGATTTATGGTTGTTTTTCAAAGTGCACAAAAACTTTTTATTAACTATAAAAAATCAGAATTAATGCAATTCTGTCTAGAGTGGAAGACTAGAACACTAATGAGTTATGATTCTGGAAGTAAAATATTTTTGGAGAATATCATCATGAAACATAGCTATGATTATAACTTAAGTCTTTGGTTTTACTCTTTCAGCACCTGTTCAATATCCATTTCACTGAGGAGGAGTCTCTGCCTTAAGCAGACCAAAATGGCGAAGATTAATCAATGACCATGGCACAGAAACAAATGAAAGGCAAAAGCTTGAGCTTTGATAAGCAAGTTGCATTCTTCTTTTGCACTAACACTACCCAAAATGTAGCAAAATATGAACAAAGAACTCACTGAAGCAATTTATTATTAACATATCTCAAACAGATTTAAACTCAAAATTAATTACCAGCTGGCACCCCTGCACAGCTGATTGGAAAGTCTTCTCAGAGCAGTATGCTGCACATGCTCAACCAGTGTCTCACTCTCTGGCCTCTCTGTGGCATGTGCACATGGAGCAAACCCCTTTCTGTTCCTTTTCTACCTGAAGTCACTGTGGAGTCCAAGTAAAGAAGAGGATGGGAGAGTAGTGGAGCACCCACAGGGACACATCTCTAAGAACCATCATTACAGCATAGAGTGAGTAACTTCAGTGATCGGGATAAGGCAATTTCGAAAGGTGTGGGGTCCTTTAGAAAAGGACCGCCATGTAGCTGCACCGAGCCACACGCTTTCAAAAGCGGGGCTTTCAAAGCACTGCGGCCGGAAGCGTCCTAATGCTAATGAGGTGCTGAATATTTAATTCAGAGCCTCATTAGTAATCTTTGAAATGGCCATTAGTATGGCTATTTCGAAGATTTGTGCCCATGTAGACACAGCCTCACAGTTCTGTACAATGGCTTTGAGCGCAAATACACACCCCATAAATATTTTGCCATCACTGGAATTGCATGGTTCAGAATCTGTGAAATATTTTTAAATTTCTATAGCCCACAATTATTTTGAGAAGAGAATCAAGGAAAAGAACTAACCATTTGGTCTATATGGATTTAAATTGATTATTCAGGAAATATGCTTTTCTAAAGCAGCATATATTTTATAGAATTAATTCTTTGTAAAATTATTATGTATACAGTTACTCAAAACATAGTACTACATATAATTTGCTAAAAGTAATGCACCTGCCCGCAATGCTTCTGATTTCTGACTGCTGTTTTTTTAAAGTTAGTTTTCCAAGGGTAATCCACCTGACAAAATAACCTATCCGTAATACCACCATGCTGGTATTTTTGTGGTTCTGAAACAATATTTAGATCTATATCTAATCAAACATGTTTGTGCAATATTGTCATAAATCCTTCCTTTTAAGTCACAGAGAGACATGCTATGTTCTCTGTAAGATCCAGTGGGAATAGAACTCATTACAAACGTCTTAATATTAACCATATCAGCAAAGTTCAGTTGTAAAAACAAAACCTAAATCAACAATTTTTTTAAAACTACAGCTCAGTGTATCTGATAAGAAATTTATAACATGAGTCATCACAATGTGCATAAAGGTCAGTCACATGAAACAAAATGATTTTGTAGTCAATGTGAAACAGAATGATTCTGTTGTTCTTAGGGATCTTTAAGCAAAATACATTGCAAATATTATTGCATAGAGGTCCAATCAAAACAAAGCACAGATATATGAGAGAATGGAGAAATTTTCTTTTTATGGACAATTAAGAGTATAATTGCCGTAAGACAATTACGAGTATAATTCAAATCAGTCTAAGAAAAAGCCTGCCTCTCCCAACATTAAGCTGTAATTTTTGTAGGCCTAGCAATTTGTGGTTTGAGGGTTAAATACATGAGATTGTTTTCTAAAGTAAGATTAATTTTGGAGAAATGCATTCTCTCATTCATAATAAAAATGGTTATGACAAAGTAAATATTACCATCCCACTTTAAAGCAATAGCATCTTCCCTGTATTTATACACCATCCATATATTTCTTGGTTAAGCAAAGAATTGTCCAATGATTTGAAGACAAAGTGTGACACTATGAAAAAGTTTTTTGCAAATTTTTACAGTGTTAGAATCTTCATGCAATGTTCAGGGTTAGCCAAACTAAGAAAATTGGAACCAAACCACAAAAAAACTTAACTTTTCTTGGTAGTCCGTTGTGTCCGACAATAACACCTCGAGCTTGCACAGGATTATCAGTTGTGGGCTCACATGTGGCTGAGGCGTCCAAGCCTTGAATGGCATGGGCATTCACAGTAGGGGGAAGGGAATTATCCTGGCTCTGTTAGTGCGACTGCTGCTGTTGCTTTCCTCCTCTCATGAGCATCCATCAGTCAGATGTGTCACTGCTCTTCAGAGTTGTCATACGCGAGTCGTACAAGAGCATGCCAGCCTGTTTGGTCTCCTGCATGCTGCTCTAGCTACTTTGGCTTTAATCCAGCATGAGCAATGCTGGCCTTCATGCAGTCTTTATACCTCTTGCGAGGCCTACCTTGATTCCTTTTGACCTGGGAGAGTTGACCCAGGCAGGTGTTTGCCCACAAAAGCTTATGGTCCAAAATATCTGTTAGTCTATAAGGTGCCATGGGACTTCTTGTTGTTTTTGATGATACACATTAACATGGCTACCTCTCTGATACTTGTTACCATAGAGGAGATGCTTAGGGATTCTTGACTGCTCTATTCATGACTTGCCCTGTCCAGCGAAGCTGGGCTTTCAGAATCATAGCATCATTGCTTATGGTTCCTGCTGTCAAGGACTTCCAGGTTTGTGACTGTCCTGCCATCGAATGTGCAGCATTGACCTCAGGCTGTGTGTGTTGATGTGTTCCAGCAGTTTCACATGTTTTCTGTACAAGGGGTTTCAGATCCATACAGGAGACTGGTCAGGACTACAGCCTTGTACACTTCCAGTTTAGTGGACTGTCTGATATTGTGCTGATTCAACACTCATGCTCTCAGACATCCTAGTGCCTGGCTGGCCTTGCAGATCTTGGCAATGATTTCTTTGTCAAGGGAGCCCTCACTGGCTATCACAATGCCTAGGTACTCAAACTCGTCCACTGTTTTTAACTCTGTTCTTTCAATAGAGATTGAAGCGGGGAGAGCAGCAGATCCTGGAGCAGGCTGAAACAGTACCTCGGTCTTTCCTAGGCTGATGGTCAAACCAAAGAGGAGAGTGGCTTCAGCAAATTTATTGACAATAAGCTGGAGATCAGATTCCTTGTGTGCCACAAGTGCACAATCGTCAGCAAAAAAGGCTTCATGGATGAGCCTCTCAAGCATCTTGGTTTTAGCATTCAAACGACAAAGGTCAAAAAGTGACACATCAAGTCTGTACTTTAGATGGACTCCACGGTCCAGGTCCCTAACTACATGGCTGAGGATGCACATGAAAAAGAGGCTGACTAGCACTGGGGCCGGCACGCACCCTTGCATTGCATCATTAGATATCTCAAATGGATCTGAGGACTCGTCATTTGAAAGAACAAAGCCAGTCATGTCATCGTGGAACAGGCATATGAGGTTAACGAATCTTTTTGGGCAGCTGAATTTTGACAGGATAATCCACAGGGCTTCTCTACTGGTGGTGTCAAGCGCCTTAGTCAGGTCTATAAGGATGGCATATACATCCAAGCGTTGCTCTATGTACTTTTAGTGGACCTGACGAACAGAAAAGATCACGTCAATGGTTCTGCAGCCTGGGCGGAAACTACACTATGCTGCTGGTAGGTTCTCCTCTGAGATGCTGGTGATCAGACAGTTGAAGATGACTTGAGCATGGGGTGTATGGGGTGTCCAGTAAGGGTATCACCTGTGATATGGGGGACTTGTCGGGTCTCTTCAGGGATAGTTCATGCACCTTTGGGTCCGACCTGGCTCTCAGCTCTCACCTGTGGCTCTAAGAAGTTGTAGCATGCACAGAAGCCACACCCCGATAAACTGCTTCAACAGGAAGGCTAAACCAGGTGAGGATAGCTGACAGGTCTGAAATCTTCGGTGAGACAGGGACTTGCCTATCCCAGCATGTGAAGTTGGCTCAGGCAGACAGGATGGATGAAATCAACAGCGAGATCCAACAACAAGGAAAGCACCTCTGCAATGCTCTGTGGAAAGCGAAGGGCATGACAAGGACCAAAGGCAGCACGCCATACACTGCAACCTAGGAAGTCTCCAGCTATGACAACTTTCCACACCACTAGAACCAGGCTTCTAGGGCCAAGAAAGTGGAACTGCCCCTGTGCAACAGCTTTTCGTCTTTAAACATTCTCCCGCACAGGTTCTTTGCACGCTCATCTCTCAAGTCAGCCTACTTCATTAATCTGCTCTTCCTTCTACATTTTCTGTTTACTTCAAAGTCCTGCAGCAATGGGGTAAGGGTGAAGAGACAGGTGGAGGTGACCACTGGAAGTCATAGTTCCAAATCTGCACATAGGTGGCCTAAGGACTTTGGGTGCTCAACTCTAACCCCAGGACAACAGAGGAGTTCAGCAACATCCCAGGCAACTAAGCAAGCCTTTTTAGGAGCAGCACTGCTCACCCACAAATGAGGGAAGGGACTAGAAAAGACATCCCAAAATTGCTTGTCCCAACCAAACTGCCAGCATGCCATGGCTGGCAGTTTTACCATCGTAGAGGTCAAAAAACATTGAAAAGATAGATGCCATTTGGAGCATGGAACATTCGCATCCTCTTCGACAGGGAGAACACTATGAGGCTTGAGAGAAGAATGGTCCTCATAGGAAGAGAGCTGGCATGCTATAACATTGATATCGCCACCGTGAGCGAGACCACACTTGCAGAGGAAGGATCCATCTGCGAACCGAAAGGTTACTCTTTCTTATGGAAAGGCAAGCCAGAAAATGAAGACAGAACCCTTAACCTAAATGATGCTAAAATAACATTAACTTAACTGGTTAGCTTTTCTAACAAACTTATTTCATGGAAGATTAGCAATCCACATAATGCAGCTCCGAAAGTAGGATTTTTTGAAAATGTCACTTGTCTACTGGCATACATGAATGGAGCAGACAAGTACAACAGCGAAAAAGGCTAATACCTGGCAAAATCATCATCAGTTTTTAAAACACACACACACACACAGAGTAACAGCTTGTAAGGAATAGCCAGCATGAATTTGTCAAGAACAAATCATGCCAAACCAATATAATTTCTTCAATAGAGTCAGATACCTTGGTTTTAGTAAGACTTTTGACTCACTGACACATGACATTCTCATAAGCAAACCCGGGAAATGTGGTCAAGCTGAAATTTCTCTGGAGGGTTAGGGGACAGGGAGCAGTTAAACTAGTGAGTGACTATAGATCAAGAGTAGTTATCAATGGTTGGCTTTCAGACTGAAAGGGTGTATCTAGTGGAGTCTAGCAGGGGTCAGTTCTGGACCTGCTAATATTCCATATTTTCATTAATGATTTGGAAAATTGAGTATATACAGACTATGCTTGTAAAATCTGCACACACCTAACTGGGGTCTGTTGTAAGTACTTAGAGGACAAGATTAGAATTAAATACACCTTTAACAAATTAGAGAACAGCTCTGAAATCAACAGGATGAAATTCAGTAAAAAAAACTGCAAATTACTCCATTTAGGAAAATTCAGGTGGACAGCTAAAAAATGAGGAAAAATTGGCAAAATATGGTGCTGCTGAAAAAGGTCCTGGTACTTACAATGAATCACAAACTGAAGCAAATGGGATGAAATTAAATAAAGACAAATGCAAAGAAACTACACTTACACAACTCATAGGCCCTAGGTGGCTGACCTGCTCTTTCCTACAGGCAACCATCTAACCTCAGAAAAATTCTCACTAGCAACCACTCACCACACCAAAGAAATACTCCTTGGAACTCTTCATTGCAACAAACCCTGTTGCCAACTCTGTCCACATATTTACATAGGAGACACCATCACTGAACCTAGGCACGTCAGTTACACGATCAAGGGCTCACATTCCCGCACCTCCATCAATGTAATATACGGCATCATCTGACAGCAATGCCCCTCTCCAAATATATTGGACAAACTGGACAATCACTTCGCCAAAGAATGAATGAGCACAAATCAGGTTTGTGTGTATTCAGATTCCTGAAGTCTGCCAGTGAACTTTACAATTAGCAGGTCATAGCCTCCTAAACCTAAGACCGCGCATTCTAAAACAAAGACTTAAACACCAGATTACAAAGGGAGACACCTAAATTGGAGTTCATTCTCAAGTTTGATACTTTTCACCTCAGACTCAAAGATGTCAATTACCTTATGGTTTCACCACCCTTTATATTCGTAGAGATCCCAGGCAATGCACTTAACTTAATAGACATTTGCAGAAACTACTTTTCCTCCTGCTTTCCCCGCTTTGTCCCACCTAGTTGATTCAAGTTTTTGTTTCATTTTTTCCTACCTTTCTCTTAAATTCTCTTCATCTCAGTTCTCATTTAGCAGGATTTCACTGATGCAATGAAAGTCAACAACATTTTGGCATACGTTAGAAGGGAGCACTGCAAAATATGAGAAGTAATTCGTCCATTCTACTTGGACTGCAACTGCTGGAGTATTGTGTTCGCTTCTGGATGCCACATGTCAGGAATGATGCAGAAAAATTAGAGAAAAGCTAAAGAAAGGTAATAAAAATTACTGGAGGTCCAAAATCCACAACCTTTAAGACAAGACTGGAAAGAAAATGGTTTGTTTAGTCTAAGAAGAGAAAGTTGTGGTGAACATGATGGCAGTTTTTAAGTACATAAAAGGCAGTTACAAGAAAGAGAGAGGAAAAAAATTCTCTAACCTCTGGACTTGTCCTTCTTGAACCTCATCAGATTGCTTTTGGCCCACTTCTCCAATTTCTCTAGGCTCACTGTGGACTCTATCCCTACCCTCCAACGTGTCTACCTTTCCTGCAGCTTAATGTCAGCCACAAATTTACTAAGAGTAAAATGCATCCCCTCATCCAGGTCATTAATAAAGATACTGAACAATACCAGCCCTAGAATCCATGCATGGGGCACTCCACTTGAAACTGACCGCCAAACTGACAGAGCCATTGATCACTACCTGTTGGGCCTGACCATCTAGTCAGCTTTCTATCCATCTTATAGTCCATGCATCCAATCCATACTTCCTTAAGTTATGGGTCATAACGTTCTGGGAAACTATCAAAACTTTTGATAAAGTCAATATATAACATCCATTGACTTTCCCATGTCCACAGAGCTAGTTATGTCATCACAGAAGCTAATCAGACTGGTTAGGCATAACTTGCCCTTGGTGAATCTATACTGGTTATTCTTGATCACTTTCCCTTCTTCCACATATTAAAATATGTTATCTCTTACAAATGTATCACATATTGTGCTTATAAGACAACAAGAAGTCCTGTGGCACGTTATAGACTAACATATTTTGTAGCATAAACTTTCGTGGGCAAAGACCAGCTTCATCAGATGCATGAGTGGGGGGGTTGTTTCAGAGGGGTATTTGGCACCCACGGGTGTCAATATCTCCCCATTAGACTCTGACAATGGTTCATATCCCCCTGTCTGATCTGACTCGTTTTTAACTCTTTTGGTACGTACTATTGATAACGGGCCATTTCCGCCTTGCTGAATAGACCTTGTCAGCTCTGGCCCTCCCTTTTACTGGGATCCCACTCTTTAAATACCCCTCTGAAACCACCACTGACTTATGCATCTGATGAAGCGGGTGTTTGCCCACGAAAGCTTATGCTCCAAAATATGTTACTCTATAAGGTGCCACAGCACTTCTTGTTCTCGAAACTACAGACTAACACGGCTACCTCTCTGATACTTATAAGAAAGTGCATCATTACCATGTCAAAAGCTGAATTAGTTTTTCAAGGGTAATCCACCTGGCAAAATGAGCTGTCCACAATTCCACCACACTGGTATTTTTGGGGTTCTGAAACAGTGTTTAGATATGTATCTAACCTAGGATGTTTGACAAAATAATTTTGTCTCATACATCAAAAATAAATTATACATTTAAGCGTTAACGGTTAATTTTTTTTAAAGTTTCATAATTTCTACCTGGCTCTGACATCTCATTTTGCATCATTTAACTCTAAAATAATCAATTCTAGAGACAAAATACTTGCACTATGACAAAGAAAAAAACCACAAAATAACCTTGAAAATTAGCACAAGCAAATAAAAGCAAAAAAGTAAGAAGTTACTCTAATGTCACGTAATGAATATCATCCTTGGAACAAAAATATTTTCTTGGATTCTTAGTTCAGTGCAATAAAGTATTGCTGATTTAGATAACATACAAACAAGGGAAACTTTCAAAACCAAAAAATGAGTATTGTTTTTAAAAATTGCCAACTTTATTTTCTTCTGTTATCTCCAAATTAAATCATGTATCCTTCCACATGATCATGAAGGATGTTTGTGTATAAAATGCTAATTGACAATATGTTTAAAAGAAACCAGAAAAAATTATATAAAAATTTAAATACACTATTTCTTTTTAATGAAACTCATGATTTTTTGGCACAAGAAGTTGTCTCTAGAGACTCCAAGTATCTCACTCAGCATCTCTAACCTGCATTTACTATATCATAAAATATCAAATCACTAGTTTATATATGCTCTAAATGGTAATTGATGAAGCAATAGGGCTGTACAAAAATCAGTCAGAGACTTTCACTGTCCAGAAGTTCCAAAATACAGTCCTGGACTTGTCCTGAATATTCGGGATGGATGGACGGATGGATATTTGAGAGAGTTTGTCCATCCACACATTTGATCAAGAAGGCCAAAATAGCAAGAGCTAGCACCACCAAATTTGGCATACAACTTCTTATCATAACTTAAAACCAGGTAAAGATCTGGTTGTGCCAGGAAAATCAAAAGTGCCTGGAATGGGATTGCTTATCATAAAAGCACTCAGAAAAGAGAGAACCACCAGACGGGTGACAAGTGCTGGCTGAAGGCATGCCCTCCCTGATATCTGGGACCCCTGAAGATTCCCTTTAGGGAAGGCGGGGGGGGGGGCTGCAGCTCCCACCACCTCCCAGTTTATAAAGGGACATTGCTGGCTGAACCCCTTTGTCAGTAAGTGAGGAGCGAGTGTATCATTTGCTGCATTCCCTCTCTCTGATTGGGGAGCAAAGGGGGCAGATGAATCTGAGCCTGGACCAGCCAGGGGACACGCACCCCTCCACTAGCTACACCCACAGGAACTGCAGCAGCCATGGATAGGCACTTCTCTCCTAGCCCCATGCTGCTATAATGAGAGAGGCTGGAGTAGTCCTCTCACCCAAGGGCAGTCAGCATACTGAATTCCTCATGCCCAGCCTCTTCCCAGAATACTGATTTAAATGAAATGTACATTTTCATTTTATTTCCAAAAAAACAAAAATTAATTAAGGACCAGAGCAACCCCAGGTAAATCTTCTAACATCAGTTATCAGTTGACTCAACTTCAGGATATGATGTTGCATCCCATATTCTTTACACAAATAGGTCTATGAATATGGTTAACAAATATAACCTATCATTGGAAAGTGTATAATCCCTTAATGTGTATAATCTACTTTTATGTAAATATCATTCCTGCATTTGAGGTTAGAAATATTGACATTACATCTGTTTACTGATTTAGAAATACTAAGCAAGGGCCATTACTGGCACTTAAGGAACTTAATGACCAGGTATTTGGGACAACAATCTGTGAATAGTGTTGCTTTTTCCACACAATATTCCACACGAAGCCGGATTACAAGCAATTAGGAATACCATCCCTGACGTCACCACAGCCAATCTGTTTGTTCTCATCCACAATTATTTCCAATTTGAGGACAATTTATACCTCTAGATTAGTAGAACTGCTATGGGCACCCGCATGGCCCCACAATTAGTTAGTTGACATCCTTCAATCCCGAGGGATCATGGGTTTGTGCCCCAGTTGGACTGATTCGAGCAGCGTCTTCTGTGGCTGTACAATCCAATCCAGGAGTGGCAGTCCTTTCTGCACTGTGAACAGCAGTAGGCAGATGTCGCTCTGGTATCACAGGCATGGATCTTCCTGAGGGCTCTCCTGTCTTCCGCTTCCTTCACCAAGGTAGTTTCATACACAACAAGAGCTCCCTTCACTCCCTGTTTCCAGGCATGCCTGTCTGAGGCGAGCGAATGCCAGGTGTTCACGCTGATAGAGAGCGCGCTGAGGTCACGCTTGCACATGTCCTTGTAGCACAATTTAGGTCACCCTTTTGGCCTCTTTCCAGATGCCAGTTCACCGAAGAGGAGGTCCTTCGGTATTCGGCCATCTGTCATGCGTGAGACATGGCCCAGCCAGCGCATACACCTCTGTTTGAGAAGGGTGAATGTGGAGGCAGTGCCTGCCCTCTCAAGCACTGCGCTATTGGGGACCTTGTCCTGCCATGAGATACCGAGTATGCGCCTAAAGCGGCACATGTGGAATGTGTTGAGCTGCTGCTCTTGTTTTGAGCACAAAGTACACGTTTCACTGCCATACAGAAGTGTGCTCAAAACACAGGCTGTGTAGACCTGCACCTTGGTGTGTACAGTGAGCTTATTGTTAGCCCATACTCTCTTCGTCAGCCTGGAGAAAGTTGTGGCGGCTTTTCCAATGCACTTGTTGATCTCGCTATCAAGGGACAAGTTGTCCGAGATCATCGAGCCTAGGTACATGAACTCATGGACGACTTCCAGTTCGTAATCTAACACGTTGATAGATGGCTCGTTACCCACGTTTCGGCCCATCACCTGGGTCTTCCTTAAGCTGATTGTGAGGCCAAATTCCACACATGCATCCGCAAAGCAAGTTATGAGTGTCTGAAGTTCCTGATGAGTGTGAGCAGCAACAGCTGCATCGTCAGCTAAAAGGAACTCCCTTAGATGCTATGTAAGCACCCTGGTCCTCACTCTAAACCTCGACAGTTTGAAGAGGTTGCCGTCCATTCTCGTGCAGCGAGAGATGCCCTCTGTAGCAGTTCCGAAAGCATATTTGAGCAAAACTGCAAAGAAGATGCCAAACAGTGTTGGAGCCAGCACACACCCCTGCTTCACTCCGCTGAGACTCTCAAAGGGTTCAGATGCGGATCCGTCATATATGACAATCCCCTTCATGCCTTCATGGAAGGCCCTAATAATGCTGAGCAGAGTTGGGGAACAGCCGATCTTAGCCAGAATCGCAAACAGACCTTTTCTGCTGACGAGGTCAAATGCCTTGGTCAGATCGATGAAGGCAATATACAGAGGTTTGTTCTGCTCCCTGCACTTTTCTTGTAGTTGCCTAACAGAGAAAACCATGTCTATGGTGGACCGTTCAGCTCTGAAACCACACTGAGACTCAGGGTAGACTCTCTCCGCAAGAACATTGAGCCTCTTCAGAACAACACGTGCAAATAGCTTCCCCACGGTACTGAGAAGGGAGATGCCGTGATAGTTGTTACGATCGCTTTTGTCACCCTTGTTCTTATAGACAGTAACAATGTTAGCATCCCTCATATCTTGTGGTACGCTGCCTTCTCTCCAGCATTGGCAAAGTATTCCATGCAGCTCTGAAACTAGGGTACCGTTGGCACATTTGAGGATTTCTGAGGGAATACCGTCTTTCCCTGGGGCTTTTCCAGGAAGGAGTGCTTTTAGCGAATCGTTGAGTTCCTCCAAGGTGGGCTCAGCATCGAGTTCAGTCATGGTGGGCAGAGGCTCGATGGCATTCAGGGCTCTCTCTGTAACTACAGTCTCTCTGGCGTACAACTGTGAGTAGTGTTCCACCCAGCGTTTCATCTGCTTGGTTCTGTCCTTCAAGACCTCGCCTGTGGCCGACTTAAGTGGGGCAGTCTTTCTTTGTGATGGACCGATGGCCTGCTTGATCCCATCGTACATTCCTCATATGTTACCAGTGTCTGCGGCCTGCTGAATCTTGGAGCAGAGCTGGAGCCAGTAATCGTTGGCACACCGCCGAGCAACTGCTGCACTTGACTCCGAGCAGTTCGGAACGCCTGCAGGTTCACATCACTGGGAGAGGACCTGTATGCAGCCAGTGCCTGTCTCTTCTCAAATCAGGGGTGTCAGCACTTCAGTGTGGGCTTCAAACCAATCAGCAGATTTGACTGTCTTCTTCCTAAAAGTAGATATCGCAGTATTATAGATAGAATCCCGTCATTGTTCCCATCTCTTCCTGATATCAGTGTCATCCGGGCGGGGCAAGGCCTCTTCAAGTGCTTGGACAAACTCGCATACCTTTGAAGGGTCACGAGTCTTACCAGTGTCAATGCGCGGCCTCCCTTCCTTTTTGGAGCGAAAGAATCTTCGCGGCTGGATGTGCACCTGACTACACACAAGCAAATGGTCGATGTCAGTCTGCGCTGTGGTAGCTACGTGTCACCCTGACATTACCTAAATAGCTGCATTTGGTGAGGATGAGGTCAAGCTGGTGCCAATGTTTCGATCTTGGGTGTCGCCACGAAACTTTGTGCTGGGGTTTGACGTTGAAGATGATATTGGTTACGCAGAGGTCATGTTGGGAGCAGAGTTCAAGTAGGCGCTGTCCGTTTTCATTCATCTTCCCTGTTCCAAACTGTCCCAGACAGGATGGCCAGCTGTGGTGGTCGCTGCCAACTCTGGCGTTAAAGTCGCCAAGGACGAATAGCAGCTCATGGGAAGGTACCTCACTGATGGCAATGCTAAGTTCATCATAGAACTTGTCCTTAATTTCCTGGGCAGAAGTTAAAGTAGGTGCATAGACGCTGAAGATGTTGACCATGCCCACCGGTGTTTGAAGCTGGATTTTCAGCATTCTCTCAATTCCCACATTTGGTGGTATGATTGAGCCAACTAGGCTGTTTCTGATTGCGAAGCCAACACCGTGTTCCATGGTCTCTTCTGGAGGCTTCCCATGCCAGAAAAAGGAAAAGTCCTTCTCCCTGAGACATCCAGAGGACAAGAGCCTTGTTTCCTGGAGGGCCACGATGTACATCCACATTCTTCTCAGCTTGTTGTTAATGATTGCTGTCTTCCGGGGGTTACTAATGCTCTGTAGGTCTTCTGTAAGGCCCGGAGTCATGGTCCTTGCATTCCATGTGCCCAGCCTGAAGGCTGGATTATTGTGTTTGTTTGTTTGTTTTGCCTGGTGTAAGGTTAACAATCCACCTGTCGGTGATTCCCTAAGCCCCACACACCCAGTGGAGCATGTGGACCGTGGCAAGGCAGCACCTACTTGGCTGGAGGCTGCCCAGCTTGAGGCGGGCGGTAGCTGGCCAATGAGATCCGAAGACCTCTCCCACCTTCGGAAGCAACGCCTGGCACCTCACTCTACTCCAATCGAGTGCAGTGGCTTAATACCAGTAACTGCTGCTTCCCGTGTTGTGTCACCGCTCAGAAAGCAATGCCGGAGTGTCCTCTCCAGGGCGCAGGCCTGGGCAAGTAAGTTTGAAGAACCAGCTGATGCCCAGCAGCAGGTTCCCCCTCTCCACGCCACTGATGTAATCCAAGGGAAAGGCGAAAGCCAGTACAGCTTGGCACCAATGTCGTCGCAGGAGCTGCCAGAGTGAGATTGAGCACAACCTCAAACTGCCTTAGGGGCTCCATCTCCAGATTTTTCCTCATGGTTTCCTCCCGAAGCCTTTCCCATGACTAGGTATTGCCGCAAGGCAGCGGAGGTTTTAGATCAGAGTTTCCTTCTCCTAGGTGGGCAGCCTTCCCAGGCTGACGAGCCCCATCTGACCGAAGCAGCTGGTTTTAAGGCGCCAGTCACCCACCTTCACCCCTTCTCCTGTCAGTGCGAACAGTTTCGCCGGGCTTAAAAACTAAGCCACACGTAAAGGCCAGGAGCTGGACTTCGGTTGTCAGAGGCTATTAGAGACGCACGCCATGGGAGCATTTTATAGGTAGTGGGAGCTTATCCCCGTTACCACCCCCGGCTATGACAACCCTTGAAACCGCCCCACAATATGCTAATATATTTATGGCTGACCTGGAACAATGATTCCTCAGCTCTCGTCCCCTATTACTCCTGCTCTACTTAAGATACATTTATAACATCTTTATGATTTGGACCCATGGTATAGACACACTAGAAGAATTCCACAGAAACTTTAACAATCTGCACCCCATCGTCAACTTATGCCTCGATTACTCCATTGGAGAGATACATTTCCTGGACACTACAACACTAATCAAGGATGGCGTGATTGGTACCACACTCTACCAGAAACCCACTGATGACTATACTTACCTACACGCTTCTAGCTTCCACCCTGCACACATAACAAGATCCATTGTTAACAGTGAAGCCCTAAGGTACAATTGCATTTGCTCTGATCCTACTGACGGAGACCAAAAACTACAAGATCTTTATCAAATATTCATAAACCTGAATTACCCACCAGGAGAAATTAAAAAAAAAAAAAAATTGACAGGGCCAGATGAATACCCAGAGACCAGCTACTCCAAGACAGGCCTAAAAAAGCCAATAAATGAACACCACTGTTCATTACCTACAGCCCCCAACTCAAACCACTGCAATGCATTAAAGATCTACAACCTGTCCTTAATCAGGATGCCACACTCCAGAAGGCCCTAGGTGGCAGGCCTGTTCTCTCCTATAGACAACCTCCTAACTTTATGAGGATTCTCACCCACAACCACAGTCTATACCACAGGAACACCAGTCCTGGAACCTTTCCTTGCAACAAAGCCTGCTGCCAGCTTTGTCCACATAGCTATTCTGGAGATACCATTACATGACCTAACCAGGTTATTCACAGAATCATGGGTACATTCTCATGTTCCTCAACTAACAGCATATATGCCATCATGTGCCAACAATGCCCAGATGCTCTGTATATTGGACAGACTTCAAACTCTCTTAGACAAAGAGTTAAAGGGCACAAAAACACTCCTGATCCACAAACCTGTCAGCCAGCATTTTAATGGAGTGGGCCATTCTGTTAATGACTTAAAAGTTTGCGTCTTACTGAAGAGGAATTGTCACAACAGTCTTGAAAGAGAGGCTGCTGAACTCTCTTTTATATTCAAATTCGATACATTAACACATGGTTTGAACCGGGATGGCAATTTTCTGGGTCATTATAGGGGCTCTTTTGCATACTTGGCTTAATCTAATTCCTGACTCGCCCCCCTTCTACTCCTCTACTCTCTGATTTGCTCACCTTGATCACTTTTGTCTGATTTGTCAAACTTGATTACTATTTTTGGTTCTCTGTGCCTTAAATATTGAGTCTGTTCTGGTATGGCTATGGTCTGAAAAAGTGGACCTTTCCCACGAAAGCTCACCTAATAATTTATTTTGTTAGTCTTTAAAGTGCTACTTGACTGCTTTTCTGTCTTGCTTTTTCAGTAAGCCGTGACTATGGTTGGTTGTGAAAAGACATGTGACCATGTCACCTGGTGCTGGAATCCATCTTTAATTTGTACTTTTCCATAAATGGGAGAGGGAACTAGCAGAGACTACCCACACTAGGGAAATTCTATGCAAGGAGTGAGAAGTAAACAATGATTGTCTTCAGCTGGTTTACAGATTGCCTCCCCATTCTAAGGGATATGTGAAAACACCTGGAAACAAAAGGACTAATGACAGAGGAAGAGAAAACTGTTGGAACCAGCTCAGAAAAGACATCTCTGGCCTGACAAGGTCTTTACATTACAATAAGAACTACAGTGAGAAATTATGGTTTGTAACAATTTTCTTATTGTATTAGCCTTAGATGGCATGCTTTGTTTGATTATACCTTAGTAATTTTGATGTCTGTTATTACTTGCAACCACTTAAATACTACTTTTTATTCTTAATAATACTACTTTTGTTTATTAATAAACCCAATGTAAATAATTGTTACTGGGGGAGGGGGTGACAAATGTGCACCTCTCTTTCATTGACAGGGGGGCAAACATTTTATAAGCTTACTCTGCATAAATTTTATGCATGGTAAGATGGATTTATCTGAGGTTTTGGTCCCTCTGGGACTGTGTATCTAGATGGTGTGGCAAGTTCCTTTAACTGAGCTTTCCCAGAGCTGAGTGTCTGTGTTGCTCTGCTGTGGGATGTGACCCCAATTCTGTGCTGTTGCTGATGGTAGACCAGAGGTTGTGGCTCAGCAGGATGGGGTGGTGAGGCACCCCAGAGTTGGGTTCTCGAGGTATTTTCGCACAGAGTGACAGTCTCAAGAAGATCTCTGTAACCAAACCCATCACAGAGGGCTCAGATCATATTCCCACTGACTTCCAAAGACTTTACTGGGATCAGATTCATGCCTTAAACTATTACTATTTTTTTTCCAGAGCAGACTTCATATTAGTATTGGCCACTGAAACCAAGAACCTCACATGTAAATTTTAATATTGCACAGAATCTACAAGGTCATAGAGTGAAGTAAAATATGAGTTTGTATACTTTCAAAAGGAAGTGGTATACACATTAGTGCTCATTATGATCCAACATTTGATGCAATATTGTTACAGCTTATAATAATGTAGTTCCTCATCATGTCATACAGAACATACTGTTTATTCAGACACCTCTTTTAACATTCAAACCACCTTTCACAAATGACTATTTTTGAAACAGTACTGTAAAAACACCGTTTCCCTGGCTACAGGCCAACACAGTACATAACAAGTATCTGGCAAAGCAGTTTAAGTAAGGCATCCAGGAAGACTGCACAACATATTGAGGTCTCTGTTCTCTCTGATGCATGTTTGTGAGAAATCAAACAGTACTGAGTCATTCACAAGCAAGTCAAAGGAATAATAGAACTGTCCACTAATTATATAAAAGGTAAAACCCCCAAAGGCAAAGGAAATTTTGCAATGCCATATAATGGCAACAGTCACGATTAGAATTCAGGATATCCTAAGTTCCAATTCTGTGTTCATTTGTCCTGACGATATAAACTTAAATTGTCAATTCTGCAGTAGGCTGAACTGAATGATGCAGTCATACAAAACACCTGCACCCTGTTTACATTACAGTTTCCACCTTGGGTAGCACTGATGAAGTGCATCATTTCAGAGAAATGCTTACACACGTTCTCAGTATGGATACACTCATGCAGTCTGCAAAAAAAACCCAGACAATCCTTTCCCATGAGATGATTCCCAATGGTGGTGAATAACTTAATGCATTGTTTGTACAGAGAGAATAGATAGTATCAGAAACCTAATCTACTCCAAGCTTCTGTAAATCTTTTCAAATATACCTTCACCATAGAATTAGACCACCTAGCTACCATAATATTGCCTGAGAATTCCCAGTGCAAAGTATTTTGGGTACATTTCCTCAAATCATGGGTTTTACAGTTTACCTAAAGACTGCTGTCAGCGCCTAACAAACGGTGTGCAGGGGCAGGAGTGAGCGTGGACAGGGGCAGGGTGTTTGGAGGTGGCTCTGTGGGCAGGGTATCTGTGGTAGTGTTGTGTGTACATGAGCAGGGAGTGTAAGTGGTGCCGTGTGCAGGGGATGGGTTGTGTGGTGCTGTGCACAAGGGTGGCGGTGGCACTGTTTGCAGGGGCATGGTGTATGTGACAGCACTGTGTTTGGGGGCAGAGTGTGTGGAGGTGGCATTGTGTGTAGGGGCAGAGACGGAGTGTGGGTGGTACTGTGCACAGAGGCATGTGCGGATGTGCACCTCCAGTAGACACACACGCTGCCAGCTCTGCTAGTCAGCTGGGTGGTACCTAAATCTCTTCTAGACAACGCCTAAGTGCTCAGCTGGCAGGGAAGGCTGAGGTGCTGGAAGGAGTTTGCAGGTTTGAACCCCAGGGTCTGGCCTCTGTAGGGCCAAGTGGGACGAGATAATCCCTCCCTTCTGACTTGTGTCCACACCCAGCACCTTCCCACTGCCATGGTGCTGCTCTGCCTGGGCTCCCTCTTGCCCCCCATATCCAATGCAGGTGCAAGCGAGCAGACCTTCAGGGCTCCTGGCCCACTGGTAGCCAGGCTAGGTGCATTTACCTCCTGCCCCGCACTCCCTGGTACTGTTAGTAGCATCCATTTAAACGAAGCAACTGTGTGGTGCATGGAGGCTTCCAGCTGCAGCCACAGCTACGCTGGGTGGCTCAAGGGTAGCATCTTGCCCCTTGGGGATCCCTGGCAGCCATGTGGGAAGCCAGACCATTCTAGCATTGTCAGATTTTCAGAATGCTTATGAAGGACAATGCCTTCCCTCAGAGCCAGGCACCCCCAGGCACCCGCTCTAACCCAATTGCCCTCCACTGCCCCAGAGCCAGGGACCCTCAGGCCCCTGCTCTAACCCCAGCTAGCATAAGCAGTGCAGTGCTATTATTATTTATGTATTTTCTACTTTTCTACAAAATAACTACTATAAATTAGGGGGAGCAATTTTATATTCTTGCCTCAGGTGCAAAATTAGCTAGTTATGGCACTAAGCCACATCCAGGTATATCAGAATGTCCTCAACACTTTGAATCTTTCTGACTGTATGGCAATAAAAAGATTGTTGGATTAAATTAATCTTTGCACATTGGGGAATTCTGGTTGGCCATACCTAGAAAAGGTGGTGAAATCTTCAGCCTTAGAGGTTTTTAAGTCCCAACTTGACAAAGTGCTGGCTGGGATGATTTAGTCGGGGTTGATCCTGCTTTAGTCAGGGGGCTGAACTCAATGACATCCTGAGGTCCCTTCCAGCCCTAGAATTCTATGATTTGTGTAAACATTGAAACATCAAGGATGGCCACACTGAACGTTGGGACAATCCAATTTAGACACTTAACTGTTCTGACCAAGAGACACACAAGTGCATTTCATCCACATGAAGGACTGCAAAGCCAAACACAAGCTCCATATATCAGAAGATGGTAAATTCTTAAGCATTATGAGCATCCAGTGTATCCTAGGGCCACGTTAAACTAAATACTGACACTCCAAGAGCACATTAAGAAGCTGGAAAAGAAAGTGAACATCAGGAATTGTGTGCTCAAGCAATCGACTGCCCCAATAAAATCAGGTTTAAAAAGTGCACCCAAAATTGATACTAAATTTAGTGATACAGGTTCACCACATGGATCTTGAAACCAACTCTCATAGGCATTGCATCACCATCAATGAGGCAGGATGTGTTCAGTAAAAAGAACAAACAAAAACAGGTACATGATCCAAGACACTCATTGGATAGACACATTGCACCTCCAAGAAGTGGAAGTCCAGAAGACTCTTCCTCTGGAAAACCCCTTACCCAAAATACTGCTGGCAAAGGCTACAGAGTAACAAAATGGCAGGAAATGCCAAAGATATTGGAGACGCTTATTCCTTCATAACAATGCTGACTTTGAATGGAAAAAGAATTTGGGTGGTACAGGCTGGCAACAATATGATCAAGTGGAATACAAGGAATGACCCGGATGTGAATGTGTGGCGTATAAGCAAACACTTGAACTCTGATGCACTACTCTTGGTCAACATCCAAAACTGCTGAGGTAGTATTAGAGGCAAGTGACAAAACCAGAACTTATCTATAGTTTTGAAGCAATAAGCCATAAAAACATCTATGTTCCGTTAGTCTACATTCTCACTGAAAGTAGGTGGGCTAAATTCAAGCCCATACCCTCAGGATAGAGGTTTCTCTGTGTGAATGGAAGGGAGACCAGGACAACATCTGAGACCAGGCTAATTCAGTACAGGTGCCATCTCCCTCCACCACCTTCCAGTGGTCCCATATGAGGGATTTTTGCCAGATCAGGGGAGGTTAATGCCCTCCCGGTCCATGGTCACCCCCACTGGCCTGCTGCAGCTTGCTGAAGCAGCGGTCTCTCCTTCCCGGCCCCCTGCAGGGCAGCCAAGGGATGCCAGCTCCCCAGCCCCTACCTCCTCCGGAGCTGCCAGCTCTCTGGCCCCAGCAGCCAGGGGATGCTGGCACACTGGCCATGGCCCCCCATAGGGATGCCAAGGATCACCACCCCTGACCCCCGCACCCCCGCTGCCCCCTACAGGGCTGCTGAGAAGCCAGCCCAGCTTGCCTTTCTGCCCTGGCCCTCTGTACCAGGAGCATCCCTCATCCCACAGAATGCTGATTTTGGGAGGTGCAACCTGTAGTGAAGACATACTCTCTTCAGTTTTATTAATTTAAAATTTTAACTTCTGGACTCTACAATAATTAGGTGCACAACAGCTCAGCTTGTCAAATGAGTATATTAAAAGCACATCATTTTGCTATCCATGAGTTGACTTATTAGTTAGACTTGATTATTCATTACTTACATAGACTTTCAAGTACCTAAGAACTCTAAGCAGACAAGTATGAGATGGGTAGCCAAGTAAGTCTGTACCTTCAAAAACAACAAGAAGTCCTGTGGCACCTTATAGACTAACAGATATTTTGGAGCATAAGCTTTCGTGGGCAAAGACCCACTTTGTCAGATGCATAAGTATGGCGGGTTTCAGAGGAGGGTTTAAAGAGGGAGTCTCAGTCAAGGGGAGGGACAGAGTTGACACAGTCAGTTCAGTCCCAGAGGATGTGGCCCATTATCAGCAACTAATGTAGACTTGCAAACATCAAAAGAGTAAAAATCAAGCCAGTTCAGTCAGGGGGGATGTGGCCCATTGTCAATTGCTTATGTGGAGGTATGAACATCGAGAGAGGAGAAACTGCTTTTTTAACGGGCCAACCCCTCCCAGTCTCTGTTGAATCTTGTTTGATGGTGTCAAATTTGCAAATGAATTGTAGTTCTGAAGTTTTTCTTCAGAGTTTATTTTTGAAGGGTTATTTTGTTGTAGGACAGCTACTTTTAAATCTGTTACTGAGTGCCCAGAGAGATTGAAGCATTCTCCTCCGAGTTTTTATATGTTATAGTTCCTAATGTCTGATTTATGTCCATTTATTTTTTTACACAGAGACTGTCCATTTTGGTCAATGTAAATTGCAGTTGGGCATTGCCGGCACATCATGGCACATATTGTATCAGTAGCTGTGCAGATGAAAGAGTCCTTGATGGTGTGGTTGATGTGGTTAGGTCCTCTTATATTGCTGGTGTAGATATGTGAGCAGAGTTGGCAGTGAGGGTTTGTTGGAGGGATTGGTTCCTGGTTTAGAGTTACTGTGTTGTGATCTATAGCTGCTCATAAGAATTTGTTTAAGGTTGGCAGGCTGTCTGTAGGCGAGGACTGGCCTGCCTCTCAAGGTGTGTGAGAGTGAAGGATCATTGTCCAGGATGGGTTGTAGATCACTGATGATGCGCTGCAGAGGCTTTAGCTGGGGGCTATACGAGATGACCAGTGGTGTTCCCGTTTTTCTTGTTGGGCCTGTCTTGTACCAGGTGGCTTCCGGGCATATGTCTGGCACTGTCAATCTGTTTCTTCACTTCCTTAGGTGGGTACTGTAGTTTCAGGAAAGCTTGGTAAAGGTCTTATAGATGTTTGTCTCTGTCTGAGGGATTGGAGCAAGTCAGTTGTACCTTAGTACCTGGTGAATGTAATGGATTGTGTACTGTGTCCTGGATGGAAGCTGGAGGCTTGTAGGTAAGCATAGTGGTCAGTGGCTTTCCGGTATAGGGTGGTATTTACGTGACCATTACTTATTTGCACAGTAGTGTCCAGGAAGTGGATCTGTTCTGTGGACTGGTCCAGGCTGAGGTTGATGGTGGGGTGGAAACTGTTGAAATCATGGTGGAACTCTTCAAGAGCCTCCTACCCATGGGTCCAGATGATGAAGATGTCATCAAGGTAGCGCAAATAGAGGAGGGGCACTAGGGGACAAGAGCTGAGGAAGTGTTGTTCCAGGTCAGCCATAAAAATCTTGGCATACTGTGGAGCAATGCAGGTGGCCATAGCAGTACCATTGATTTGAAGGAATAAATTGTCCTCAAATCTGAGACAGCTGTAGGTTAGGAAAAAGTCAATAAGCTCTGCCACCATTTGTGTCTCAGTCTCATCGGGGATAATGTTCCTAACAGCTTGAAGTCCATCTTCATGTGGGATATTGGTGTAATGAGCCTCTACATCCATGGTGCCCAGGATGGTGTTTTCAGGAAGGTCATCAATGAAGTGTAATTTCCTAAGGAAGTTGTGGTATCTCAAAGCTGGGAATGCTGGTAGCATACGGTCTGAGTAGAAAGTCCACATATCCAGACAATCCTGTAGTGAGAGTACCGATGCCTGAGATGATGGGGTGTCCAGGATTCTCAGGTTTATGGATCCTGGGTAGTGGGTAGAATAAACCTGGTTGGGGTTCTAGGGGTGTGTCTGTGTAGATTTGTTGCTGTGCTTTTACAGGGAGGGTCTTGAGCAGATGCTGTAGTTTCTTTGTGTACTCCTCAGTGGGATCCTGGAACAGTGGCTTGTGGAATGTGGTACTGGAGAGTTGATTGGCAGCCTCCTTTTGGTAGTCTGTCCTATTCATGACGACAACAGCACGTCCTTTGTCAGCCTCTTGGATGACAATGTCAGAGATTTTTTGTGAGGCTGTTGATGGCTCTGTGTTCTGCACAGCTGAGGTTATGGGGTAAGTGATGCCGCTTTTCCACAATCTCTGACTGTGCAGGTCAGTGGAAGCATTCTATGCATAGGTCTAGTCTGTCATTTTGACCATTGGGGGAGAGTCTATGAAGAATTCTTTTTCTTGTACTGTAGGTGGGAGGGTACCTGTGGGTCAGTGAGCATTTCAGTGTCATGTTGGATGTATTTCTTGAGTCAGAGACGGCAAAAGTAGGCTTCCAGATCCCCGCAGAACTGTATCAAGTTTGTGGGGGTAGTTGAGCAAAAAAGTAGTCTCTGAGAAAGGACAGACTCTTCTGCTGGGCTGAGTGTGTAGTTGGATAGATTGACAATATTGTTGGGTGAGTTAAGGGTACCACTATTGCGGCCCCGTGTGGAAAGTAGGAGTTTAGATCATTTACAGTCCTTTTTCTTTCGTAGAGAAGTGCCCATTGTAAATCTCCTGTCTTGTTTTAGTAAAGTCCAGCCACATGGAAGGTTTGTGTGGAAGGCTGGTTTTTTATGAGAGTCTCCAGATTTGAGAGCTTTTTTTTCTTTTAATTAACACTTTTTTAAAAAATTAAGAATACAGCTGGAAATTTCCACATCAGTGCATATCATCAATGCAGGAGACACTTTCAAACACTGCTGGCTACCTACTTGCACAATACTGCAAGTTAACACCTTCAACTTTGTTCCATATGAAAACTATCATCATAATGCTTCATACAATTTTATAAAACTACACGCTAAAAATAAAAGGGTCATGGTGTATCACACTAGCCAGAAAAGTTACAAAAACACCTGATGAACAAGGTCTAAAGATACAATAAGGGAGAACTGTGCTTCATAAATATTTTTTCAAAATCTTTACAACTGGCACTCTTTCATGGTAACATCAGAAAGTAGTGTTCTTTGTTTGTTTTATCATGGCTTTAATATGCTTAGTTCAAAGTTCTGTTCTGTATTAAAATGAACAGCCCAAATGTTTTCATTTACTGCATAGTCTTGGCAAGTTGTTCTGAACATTCAAAAGGTCATTTATATTGTTTTGCCTCTGTCAAACAGTATTGTTACCAAAATTGCTGTATGATATGTCTAAGCAATGCATAATTAAAATTTTGCTCTCCAGGACAACTTTCTCAAGACATACCTTATTTTAATGTGAATCTTGGGGAATGAGTCAATATAGTATATGTATATTTTATGCATGGAAAATACTTAAGTTTTGATTTGAAAAGGACAAAACAATTAATCTATGCTGGTTAGAGAGATTTGGAGACGAGTTTTTAAAGTCACAGGTTGGCCCAATTCTGCTCCCTCCAACTGCCTTGGGTCACCAATAACCACTTTTGAAAGTCCTACTCTCAGCACATATGAAGCAAGAAGATGACACTTTTTAATGTTTGTACAATTTTTAAATGACTTTACTCCAACTATTAGTTGCAAAAATAACAAGAAAACAGCTGACAATAATAATAAACCTGCTAATGTATACAAAAGAACTATAATATGATCTACTCAGAGGACAGAGGGACGGCATCAGGAAATTAAAAAGTCTATTCCTAGCTCTTCTCCTGAACTCCTGCCAGCTTTGAGAAAGCCACCTAATTTCAGTTTTCCCACTTGTAACTGGAGAATAACATTGAGATCTAAATACCTCACAGATATGCTATAAGAATGAATGGCATTGCAGTGCTAAATGCAATTCTAGTTTGCCCAAAAACCCTAAAACTCCACTCATTAAAAGGTAATTTCTACTCTCCAAAACATGAAGGCTGTGTCTACACTAGAGTTTTGTCAACAGAAGGACCTTCTGTCGACATAAGTCAGGGAGTGTCTAGCCACAAAGCAATCTGTCAACAAAGTCTTGACAGAACTCTGCATTTTCCTCAACAGTATTATCCCTCAGAAATTTGAGGCATAACAATCTCTGGGCAGACTGCTGTCGACAAAAGTGCAGCGTATACACTTCTGTCGACAGAGAGGGCTTCTGGTTGCGTGGCAGCCCTGTTTGCAGAGCTGTCATTCCACTTTCTGTCCCCAGAGGGCAATGCAGTCTGGCAGCTCTCTGTCAACAGAGCAAATTGTGCCTTGCAGCAATCTGCGAACAGCAGTTCTGTGGAGAGATACTTCTAGTGTAAACATGGCCTAAGAGAAAAAAAGCAGTCAAGTAGAACTTTAAAGACTAACAAAATAATTTATTAGGTGGTGAGCTTTCGTGGGACAGACCCACTTCTTCAGACCATAGCCATGCCAGAACAGACTCAATATTTAAGGCACAAAGAACCAAAAAAGTAATCAAGGTTGACAAATCAGAAAAAAATGATCAAGGCGAGCAAATCAGAGAGTGGGGGGGGGGGGAAGAAAGAATTAGATTAACCCAAGTATGCAAAAGAGCCCCTATAATGACCCAGAAAATTCACATCTTGGTTCATTTTCTGGGTCATTATAGGGGCTCTTTTGCATACTTGGCTTAAGCTAATTCTTACCCTCCCCCCCCCGCCCCTCTACTCTCTGATTTGCTCACCTTGATCATTTTTTTCTGATTTGTCAACCTTGGTTACTTTTTTGGTTCTCTGTGCCTTAAATATTGAGTCTGTTCTGGTATGGCTATGGTCTGAAGAAGTGGGTCTGTCCCACGAAAGCTCACCACCTAATAAATTATTTTGTTTGGCTTTAAAGTGCTACTTGACTGTTTTTTTTGTTTTGATAGTATATAGACTAGCACACCTTTCTCTCTGTTACTGTGGCCTAAGACAATTAGCTCGTCGTCAATACGGCTACATCTAGACTACAGAGATCTTTTCAAAGAAGCCCTTCCAAAAGATCTCTTCCAAAAGGACTTCTTTCGAAAGAGTGCACCCGCACACAAAAAAAAGCAGATCAGAAGAGTGAGCTGCTCTTTTGAAAGAGAGTGTCCACACAGTCCCTGCTCTTTCGAAAGAGTAGACCAGGGATCAAAAAAGTCAGGCTCCATGAGAACTGCACTTTCGGAAAAGAAAGGCCTGTGGGGCATCTACACGAGTTTTCTTTCAAGACGCTTTCAAAAAGGGGCCAGTCTTTCTGAAATGGGAAAGGAAGAGTGATTTTGAAAGGAGTGCCTCATTCTTTTGATTTACTTTTGAAAGAACACTTTTTGTGTGCAGGCACTGTGCTTGAGCTTTCTAAAGCGCTCTTTCGAAAGAACTTCCTAGTGTAGACGTAGCCATTATGTTTTAAAGAGCACAAAATCTCAGTCATAATTCTTCCTCTTTTTGAGCCAGCAGTACTTTCATAGTATTTCAGCACTATTTTCATAGCGAAAAGGCTAATGTGTAGTTTTTAATACAGTTTTCCTTTCTAAAAGAAAATAAGAAAAATTCAATTTTATATCATGGCCTATGGAAAAAGTAGTGTTACGGTCTTACTTTGTGTTTCACCATATGTTGTTATTCTGGATGTTTACTGAAATGTGATAGCTCAAATTGTGCTCATTTTCAGAGTAAAATACTGATCAACTTTAGCCTTTTCCTCTTATTTAACAACCTCATGAATAATGTTCTTTTGAACTTCAAGTTTCTGTCACATTTCTATCATGTTCCTTTACACTGTTTAATAAAAGATGTAAAAGTAGACTTGACACTTCATGTTCAGTAAACAAGCATGTTCCCCGCTCCCACAAAGTTTGAGACTTGATAGACTAATGAAAATAAACTGAACCAATGGAAGGTTAAATATGGTTTTCAGTTTGAATACAATTCTGGTTTACACAAGCTATACACTAAAATGTTTGTCTGTTAAAAAGCCTAATTTGAAATAACAAATCACATTCTTTTTAAGGGCAGTGAAATAAACCTATTCTGCTCTCCATCTCACACAGATGCCTAAAAAGCAAAAGCAACTACCTTAAATTTGTGTTTACATGGCCCTAAAGTCAGAATATCTACATTCTGGTGAAATCAGAAATAAAATCACAGGCTTAAGAATGAGCAGATCTATTGTTTTAATACAAAATATTTTCTGTTCTTGTGGTCTGAACATTCGCTGACTTTAAGAAAAACACTGTTTCATCATAAGTTCATTCAAACTGGAGTAAAGCAAGAATAATTCCCCTAAAGTCAATGGATTTACCCTGGCTGCATAGGAGGACTGATCCAGACTCGAGGAGGGAGAGGAAAATCAGGTTCACTTTCTTTAAAGAAATCAAAAATATTAGATGATTACAACTCAATTCAGCACAGTTATTACCTAACATTTAGTGAAACTGAGACGATTTCGTTATTTTTTGTTGGAAAGACAGGTTTTATGTACATGGATTTGAGATCTCACAATTGTAAAATGTCATTCCTAAAAAATCTAATAAAGCTGTAACAATAGTGTTGCTTTTGTATCAACCAGTCAACGAAAACATTGCTCACAACAGGTAATACAAATGACAAATCATGAATATACGATGACTGCTATCTTACCCAAATTACTTTATAATCTTTCCTTTAAAAACATTATTTTAAATACAGCATATTTAAGCAATAAGACATATCAAGGTGTGCCTGTGGCATAACGATGACACCTTAATAATCCACAAGGCATGTAATTGTTAGATCATAATATACACACTGGAGCATCTTATCAAGATATAAAATATTAATTTAAAAACATAATAAATATGAGAAAATATTTCTAACGTGCATATATTCAAAGATACACATCAACTATTACTAATCCATGAAGCATAGCAATCTGAAAAACATACCCTGGTGTGTTCATTCAGAGATTAGAAAAATGTCTACTATATACTTAAGAAGCTTTGTCTGTGAATATGTCTCCATGTCTGTCTGTCTGTTCAATAACTCCTCCCATAAGGTAAGAGCTAGGACCACCAAAGTTGGTTGCATTCCTCACTCTGGCTTGGGAGCACAGGGGACAGGCAAACCCGGATCTGCACCAGATGTGGGGGGATATGCACCCACTCTGCCACAGGACCTGGGTAAATCTTTTAGCAGCGCATGAAGAAAACAATACTTCTAAAATGAAGAAATAACTTCCCTAATTAAACAAAGGGTTTTGTTTAGAGCAAATCTCAAATAGTTTAAGAATTGGGCCTTGACCCTACGAATATTTCCAACAGTTATCCATGTTAAACTTTTAAAAATGGAGAAAAATCAACTCTTTTCATTATTATTTAGAAGCACGTTTTTGATTTTATATGTGGGCTTTTGGCAAAGTGTAATCATCGTCCAATAATGACCATTCACAGCTTACCAATTATCTTAATTGTTCACCTCTACCCATTTTATTACCTAATGGGGCAACAAAAATGTGAATTTCTGAAATCCACTATCCTCCACCACTGCATGTAAACTTTAAATCCATTTATGCAGGCACCAAAGAGTTAAGTGATTTTAGTTAAACTCAGATAACAGCACCACATTTCTTTCAGGCTAAGGTCAAAATTAATATGATAGCTAGAGAGCTTTTGACAAAAACAAAACACATAATGTTAGGGCAAACAGAATTGTATTATGGTTCATCTTCAGAACTGAAACAATTGGAAAAAGTACAGAGGATAATGGACTTCAGTGCAGAAAACTGGCATAGAAACCAATCATCTCTCCTTTACAGCATGTAACTAAAGTAGAAGTATTTTAGTATTAGGCAAGATCAAAAAAATCAAACACATACATACCTTCATTTACTGGATTCAAATCGAATACAATGTGCAGATTTATACCATATAGAATTTGTATGGTTTATTTTTGTAATAAAGAAACATCATTGGTCACTTTCACCAGTGTATTTGAAAGAACAAGACAATATACATTGCTCTACTCCTAACGATGCAGATTGTAGTCGTTTGATTATCATAGGTAACTAACATTGCTGATGTCATGACACCCAGCTTGATCTGACTAGTTTTTGGCAAAATGATTGCATCTTAATATTTTCTTTTGAATCTTTCCAGTGTTTCAAAGGTTATATGAACATTCCATCCACTTACATGTGGAAGGGAGGTTGGGAGTTGATATAGGTGGCTGTTATTTGAGCTGGAATGATTTCCCAGTTCATGTTAGTTTTCACAATTCCACTGCCCAGGAAAACAGAAAATTCGAGCTCTTATTAACTATTTTTATTTCAATATGTCCCAGAAAAGACTCCTGTTTACACTTTACAGTAGCTGACCCCTGAACAAAACACAACCACAGGTCTTAGAAACCTACAAATGCCAACAAGTCCCTGAAAATACAATGCTACTGCCAGAATAAAGGGAAATCATTGTGAAATATGCTTTTCTGGTATGTAGTTATAGCAAATACTCATGAGGTGATGCTGAGAATCAGACAAATCTGGCATTTGAGGAATGTTAAAACAAATTCCAGAAACCACAAACATGTATTGAAACTCTGGTACCCATTTTGACCCATTATTCTAATAGCAACAATTCACTATCTAATTCTAATCTGCCATTCCAATATCATAGTGTCTGTTTCCATTTTCTATATATTATCATACAAGTCTCAAAGATAAACATGCACCAAAATCTTCAGAGAAAAGATTTCTGATTTGTGTTTTTTGGTTTTTTTGGTTTTCTTTATAGCAGCGATCTTAAATTGTTCATACCAGTCTATGGAAATAGATGTTCTACCTCTCAGAACCACAAATTTCACTCGACATACATTTTTAACCAGAGCTGCTGCTTTTTGTAAAAAAAAAAAAAGAGGAGCCAGTATTCGGTAGGCCCCAAGCCCCACTCACTCCCCAAGGTTCCCACAGCTGGGGCTGCCAACAGGGCTTTGTGCACCAGTCAGCTTCCAGCTGCAGAGCTAATGGGGTCTCCCGCCACCTGGCTGGGGAATCCCACGGCTGGGACTGCCAAGATGCCGGTACTCTATACAAGCAAGTACCAGCACAAAAATCCACAGCCTTTAACATGGATGTGTGGCAGAGCATCCTTCACATTTTGCTTCATATTCCTGATCTGCAGGAGAACTGTTGATACATAGGCAAAAATGTATGGCTCCAGTACCCATTCTAATCCTAAAATACTTTCTTTCAGGACTGACAGGTGTCGTACAACATACTTTCTTGATGAGAGGGTAGGTAAATGGTTTTCAACCTGCCCGGCGAAACAGCACAAGGTTGTGGCCCACATGAGATTCTTTGGGCCATACAGTTAGTGCATACATCGTGTGGATGCAGCCCACAATGGTAAACAGATTGAAAAATCTCAGATGTAGTTGAATGAGAGCTCCCGCTCAAGTTTTCTGTGTCACTTGTTCCTCTTTTTCCTGGGTTGAATGGGAGATTGCTTTACCTGAGAAGGTTATGAACTACTGGTGAACTACATAATAGAGTGAGATGAGCTAAGAGGTTTCGCTCCACCCATAAGAATTGTGCAGGGGAAAGTAGCTTCAGAGATGGCAGACAGCACACTTCTCTTAGGTTCATCAAATCCAAAAAAGTGGAATAAATCTTGCAGATTTCCTCTGCTCAAGTGTTTGGTTAGGTCACACTAGAATATATGCAATATATGAAGTGTGAAGAGACTTTTTCCACAAAATATCTGGAGGTTATTTGAGTTAACTGCACTAATGACTCATGATTATAAACCATTTTTATTATAAAAGAATAAAATAAAAAATGCTTCAATTGAACCAATGAAAAAATAATGTATTTTCAAATACAGAAACATTTAACTGAACCATTTACTTCTTTCCCTTTCCTTCATTCTTTTCCCCCTTTTTCCTTTCTTCCCTTCCCCAAGCCCCTAGCCCACTACGTAACCCATGGATTCTGTTTTTCCTTTCCTTTTTTTTATCTGAAGAAGCAGTGTTTTGCAATGAAAGACAAATAAATTTGTTATTCTCTAAGGTGCCACAGGACTACTTGTACTATCTAATCAAATAAAACCAAACCTTTAATTAAAGGGACACCAGAAAACAAAAAGACGTAAACAAAACAAGATGAGAATGTGGCTTGAAGTCCCAGGAACCTATACACCCTCCCTCTGTTTCTTTTGGTCTGTGTGGCCTCTGGGATTAAGTCCTGCAGGTCAAAATTGCTGAACTCTTGATGCTCAAAAATTAGTTCTTCGAGATAGTGGTCGTTTATAGCATTGTCAAGGGAGAGAAGGATATAAACAGGACTGTAGGGTATATTTTAGAGTAAAGGATTCTGCCTCAGAATAGCATCTGTAAAGTTGTCTCTGTATTTGCCTCTCCTCTTCCATGCTCTCATTGACCATGGTGATGCAGTTACTGGCCACTGCCACTGTTCCTGGCCACTAAGATACTGTCCTTGGTCATTGTCATAGTCTTGTAGATCTGCATTTTTATCCCCTCTGGGCACCTGTATAATCCCTTGACTTCTTGGCCAGTCTTGTTTTTCTCTGAGCATATGTCTATATTTGCAGGAAGATCGCTGCACTGCAATATATCTTCCGGAGTTCAATTTTGCCGTGTGTAAAGACATGGCAAAAATCACTCCCTCTGGGCTTGGCCATCAGCCCTCATACACTGGTGCAAGTCCAAAGAGCCCCGATTTATTCTACGTCAATTCCAACTATGCTAATAGCTAGCTAGAACTGTGTATCTGGGAATCAGCTTTGTTCCTAGTGTCACCACAAAACAAGCCATGCAGATGGCGGTCTGTCAACCAAAACCTCCCTTGTCAACAGCCTTTTATACCTCATTTAAAAAGGAACCAACAGTAAATGGACCATATTTTCTACCCCATGTGCTTCTTTGAATCATTTACATCACATACAGGGAAGCAAAATTATTCCAAGTCCTCTGCAAAGCAAGCTCGTCCCCACAGTCCCTAGTGCAAGGGAAACGTCAGAGGTGGGAATGGCCCAAAACACAATACTGTTCAAACCTGCGGTTAGTCTTAGATAAAGAATCAGGGAGCTACACAAGCTGGATACATCAAACAATGTGTCCCAAAGCTCCCATTTCGACTACATTCCTGTCCTTCATTGGTCTACCTCATACTAATTTTATAGCAAGGCTCAATATTGTTAATTTTGGCAATGCTGTATATTTTTCACCATAATATGCCCTACTTATCTGTAATGTACTATAAAGTGTGTTTTTATCCAAAAAAATGATTTAGCACAAGAATTTTTACACTTTTGTCAATCTACAATTTAATTTTTAATTGATATAAACCTGCAACAAACCTCTATAAGTGTGACAAAAACAAAAGTTCAGACTAAATTAAGGATAGCAATATAGTTAAGAGTGGGGGAAAAAAGACATCCAAGGTTTATAACAGGACTACTGAAAACTCATAACTATAAGCCCACAAGTAGCTGCTCTGTAAGGAGACATACACATACAAAGACTGCTTATCATTTAAAAAAATTGTTCAAGGAAGTTTATAAAAGCATAATTTAATTGTGCATAATTTGGTTTTTCCTGAATTATTAGAATACATTTCCAAATACAGTAATTCATAATCATAGGAATTACCTTACCATACAATCCTTTTCTGGGATTTCCATCCTGCGTAGACTGATTTGATTCAAATTTCATAATCTTATGTTTAAAACAATAGACTGCTAGATAAAGAAGCATGATATTCTTTTCTTCTCTTCCTCCTCCACAGCTTTGAATATTACAGATCCTAATTTCTTTGACAATGGGAAAAATCACTATGGATTCAACAGACCAGAATCAGAATCAGAATCAGAGAGGTATACATGTTAGTCTGTATCTTCAAAAACAACAAGAAGTCCTATGGCACCTTATAGGCCAACAGATATTTCGGAGCATAAGCTTTCATGGGCAAAAACCAGCTTCGTCGTCTCTCTCTCTCTGCCATCCATGCCCACTGTCAACTAGGGATGCTGAAGAGTGAGTAATTTGGTAACCAAGTAACTGCCAAAATTTCTCTCAATTAACCACCCCTCAATCCTGCCTCTGTATTTAGAAGGCTGAACTGGCATACTGGCTGGCTCAGCTTGGCTATGTGTATATGACTGGCATTACTTCAGGATATGATGGCATTCTGAAATAGTTGCCTGCATCTAAAAAGCACACCTGTTGTCTTAAAAGAGTTTTTGAGATGAGTGCGCTAATCCAGCATCCCTGTACACCTGGAAAAGTACAGGCATGCCTTGACATAGCGTTCTATTTCAGTATGGAGTGCCATTTAGACAGCATCACATGCTGAAATAGCTTATGTAGAGATTTACTTGAAATAACCTATGCAATCATGTAGACATAGCACTTCTGTCCTCACCACGGGTTTGGAATTTTTACCCCTCCCCCCTCTGCTGCTGCTCTGCATTTAAATTTTAAATGCTCCTACTCAAAACTCACCCCTACATCCAAACTCCCTCCCGGAGCCTGCGCCCTGCATACCATCACACATCCCTGCCCTACCCTTGAGCCCCCTCCCACACCCTGAACCCCTTATTTCTGGCCCCACTCTACAGCCCATACCTCCTTCCATACCCCAACTCCCATCTCAGCCTGGAGTCCCCTCCTATATGCCAAACCACTCCAGCCCACCCCTCATCTGCACTCCAAGCCTCATCATCCCTTGCCTCACCCACAGGGCTCACATCCAAAGCTGTGCCCCGACCCAGAATTCCCCGTCTCATATCCTGAATTCCACATTTCTGGCCCTACCCAGAACCCTTGCCCCCTCCTGAAATCCAGCTTTCGAAATTAGAATATGCAAATGAGGTGCCAACTATGCAAATATACACTTGTTTGCATTTTTGATTTACCTCATCTGCATACCTCTTTTGAAAGAGGGATGTAAGTGTAGACGCACCCTTAGATTTATAACAGTAGTTTACAATAAGGCAATAATATTAAACACTGTTTATTTTGAACAGTAACAAAGAGCTATTTAACTTAGATTTCTACACGCGCTGGGCTCTATGGTCTCTGCACTCAGCGGCTCTTAAAGCCGGCACAACGTCGAAATAGCTGGCTCAGAAGATGGGAATAGCGCCCTCCTTCGACGTTGAACGTCGAAGTAGGGTTTGTGTAGACGATCTGCATCCCACTACTCGAAATAGCGGAGTCCTCCATGGTGGCAATCAGCTGTGGAGAGGGAACACGGGTGCCTGTGAGGGCTTGCAGAGTGTGACCTCCTCCTGAGGCCCCCTTCACCCAAGCCCCCCCTCACCCAGGCCCCCCTCCCCAGCAGGGAGTTCAGCCACAGGCCTCCTTACCTCCATGAGGACAGCCCCGACTGTGGCCTTTCCCACTCCAAACTGCTGTCCCACGGAGCAGTAGCTGTCTGGAGTGGCCAGTTTCCAGACAGCTATTGCGACCCTCTTCTCGACGGGGAGGGCGCGCCGCATGCAGGTGTCCTGGTGCCTGAATGCGGGTGTGAGCCACTGGCAGAGCTCCATGTAGGTCTGCCGGCTCATGCGGAAGTTCCACAGCCACTGGTCATCATTCCATTCCCCCATAACCAGGTGCTCCCACCACTCAGTGCCGGAGGGGTAGCTCCAGAGTTGGCAGGGCACCCGGCGGGGCTGGGCAAGGAGGGCCCGATGGCCAGGGGCGTCTCCTGGTGCTCCTGGGGAGGGCTCCCATTCCAGAAGCTTCTGGGTGGCTGCCCAGGCAGCATCTAGAAGGGTGCCTGCTCCGCGGGAGACAGCTTGTAGGGCCTCCAGCTGCTGCTGGAGGTCCACGTCTGCAGGCTCAAGGTCTGCGAGGCTTGTCTCACCAATGCAGGGCTGCTCGTGCAGTGCAGGCTGAGTGTGTCTGGGAGGGGCCCTTTCAGGGAGCGGCTTGCAGCTGCCCCGGAAGGGCTAGTGTGCTCTGTGACCTGGTTTGTGGGCTTTCCTGGCCCCTTATTTCGAAATAGGGGGCTTGTGTGTGTGAATGATCTGCGTTTCCCTGTGGAGAGGCTCTTTTTGATGTTCCCCAGTGCTACTTCAACGTTGAATGTCGACGTTTGCCAGCCCTGGAGGACGTGTAGACGATAATCATCAAAGTAGCCTATTTCAAAGTTCTTACTTCAAAATAAGCTACTTCAACGTTGTGTCCTAGTGTAGACATAGCCTAAGATATGTAATTATTTAAAAGCTATCCACAGCTAGACTTAATTTTGCATATCCAGGTTCCCATAGGTGCAATTCAGTGACTAAATTCCATATATGGTGGAGAAGATGACACTTCAAGAAAATTCATATTTTTTAAATTGTTGGACATTGAGAGACTGCTGAGAAGGTGCAGAATATGACAATAAATTCTGAGGACACAATTGGATTAAGGCAATGGGCACACCATAGGCCCATGCCACAGGCTTAAATCATAATGTATTTTCATCACAATATTGAGCTTCCATTTTAAGAAGTTTCCATCCTTCACAGTTGAGAAGAAAAACAAGACAACTGTGATCTGAATAACTGATGCAGTGATGTCCGAGTCTAAAGAATATCTACAACAACAGCTTCTGGGGGGGCAAATGCCCAGTACATCTCCAACAGGTGTTATCTTCAAGAACTGCGTTCTGGAAAACACCTGCACACAGTGATCCAAGCAGATATTTGCCCAACAAGTGTAATGTCTGAAGGGTAGAGGGAGGCACCCTGCATGCCACCCATATCCCTCTGAGAGAGCATAAGAATGGCCATAATGGGTCAGACCAAAGGTCCACCCAGCCCAGTCAGCCAATACCAGGTGTCCCAGAGGGAGGGGACTAACTAGGTATTGATCAAGCAATCTCTCTGCAGCTCTTTTATGAAGAAGGCCCCTACTACTGTACCTGAAGGCAAAAAGAGAATGTATAATGCTCTTTACCCTGCTTCTCTAGCAGTGGAGGGGGGAATCATGTTGTGCAGATGGTGTGAGATTACCTTAATCTGGTTTTGTGTGGGAGATGGATAAGTAAAGAAAGATCATGTGAGGTGGTCAGAAAGTGTACAAAAAAAACCCATATAGCTGTATGATTTTACACTTGCTCCTGAAATTTATCACATTAATATGACCTCTACATATGATTATATCTTTATTAAATACACACAAGGATAAACAGCAAACATTAAAAAGAGGAACTGTCCTCATGAAAAGGTACCATTTTAACCTCTATTTTCTAAAGTTTTGTACACACTTCAGTTACAACTATGTAGCAGCAAATGCCTCAAAGCATATTTAAGATACAACAGAATATTTGCACTGATGTGACTCTCCTCACATGGTCTCAACTTCAAACGTAAAAAAAAAAAAATTACATGTATGCGTGTTCTCACCTACTTTATTTAAAACTTAACTATATTTATTTCTCAGTGGGGTAGCCATGTTAGTCTGGATCTGCAAAAGCAATGAGGGGTCCTGTGGCACCTTATAGACCAACAGAAATGTATTAGCATAAGCTTTCGTGGGCAAAGACCCACTTTACGAAGTGGGTCTTTGCCCACAAAAGCTTATGCTCATACACTTCTGTTAGTCTGTAAGGTGACACAGGACCCCTTGTTTTTTTTTATATTTATTTCTGTTTTTATAATCAAGTAAAAATCAAGGAGTTTCCTCAGACTGCATAAACTTGTATATCAAAGAACTATCTTTAAAAATTTGTTCACGAAGAATGCCGAGCTCAAAGAACGCCAGTTAGAAAGTTAACTGTTCCTAAATCTTCTGTCTACAATACCACGAGATTCCATCTTAGTATTGCCTTTTAAGTCATTTATTAAACAATGATATCACCTAAATTATTGAACTTGTCTAGAAACATGCACATTTTTGTACTTGTACACACTTGATCTAACTGCAAATTATAAGTCCATGACTACAGTATTAGTTACACCCACACATTTTTTCCTGTACAGTGAACATGTACACCTGCCCTAATTTAAATTTAGCATACGCATCTATTTCAATGGTGTGACTGTCTCATTATTTGAATTCTCATTCATTTCTCAAATATTAGTCATGTAGACGCCACGCAAATTAAGCTGATTTAGCCAAAGGACAAAAAGGAGTACCCAGTATAACGTAAGATATCCAAGTCTCCTCCTTTGATTCCTAATAAATGACACCATCTGGGAAGGTAAGCAGAGTTAAAACCTACTTATAAATGAAAAAATTGCAGAGATGAGTAAAGTTACCTCATCCTATGTCTACATTCTACTTTTAAAATATTTTTCTATGAGCAAGAACATTCAGTTGATTGTCTTACAACTTTCCTAATACTATACTGCTTTATAATGCTTCAGTGATCACTTATTCTATTAATAACAGATGCCAGTTCCACGAATTTAAAGGGTTCAATTTTAATCCCAATCACTCCTGTGATTCCTCTGAACCTAGTAACAAATTTGTAAAAGTTGAACAGCAGCATTTGATCAAGGGTACCAGTATAAATGTAAATATGCTTCTGCTTTGTTGGGTTTTTTTTTTTTGTTTGTCTGTCTTCAAACAGCCACACAGCCATATGGTCAATAATGTAAATTGTACAGACAAATCTGAACACACTTCATCATCCAAAATTACAAAACATTATACTGAGTTAGAAGAAGACCGACTGTGCCAAGCCCAGTTTATTTTTTCAATTTGTTTATTTCTAAATACTGTTTTCCTCTACTGAGCAACTTAGATATAGAAAGATAGAAAAAAATACCTTTTTCACTGAGCTAAAGAGAACAGAACCCAGTATTAGGGAGTTAGAAAGCAAGTTCTCCAGGCAGGTAAAGGAGAACGCAAAACAGGATTCTTAAGTAAGAGGCTGTCTGGAGGGTGGACTGGGACTGGCAGTTGGAATCTGTTGGCTTCTAAATAAGCTTGTTATCTAGAAGCCTCTGCTGATTGGCTGAGCCTCAGTAAGGGGAGGGACTTTGAGGCAGTTCAGGGCTTTATAAAGCAGTGTCCTAGTGAACAGGATGGCAGGCATGGATAGTGACAGGTCTGCTGCTGTTACCTGCTCAGGATGCGCCATGTTTGTCTTCCTCCCTGATGAAAGAAGGGATTTCATCCGCACTAAGTGCAACCTGGTCTCCATTTCAGAACTAAAAATTAGAGGACTGGAGGCTCAAGTATTGACCCTATGCTCAATCAGGGAGGATGAAGATTTCCTCGACAGAAGGGAGCGTTTAATCTTGCAAGCACGGCAGGCAGAAGAACCAGGGAGGGTGGTAAGGGATGAAGCAGAGAACTGGCAGCATGTGACTTCTAGAAGAAAAAGAAGGCCGGTACACGAGTCCCCCATTGATATAGAGATAAGTAATCGCTTTCAGGCACTCTCCACTGGTTCTGCAGTGGTGAATGCTTTGGAAGGCATCTCACAGGAAGAAAATCGCAAGAGAACTGCTCCTACTGCAAGACAGGGGATGTGTAGTCTTAGGGGTGGGGGTTCAATGACCACCACCCCCCAGAAGAAAAAGGCAGATGGTGGTGGTAGGGGCCTCCTAAGAGGGACTGAACCATCCATCCGCCAACTGGACCTGCAATCTCGTGAGCTGTTTACCGGGAGCTCGAATTCAGGATGTGACTGAGAGCTTTACAAAACTGCTCAAGCCTTCGGAATACTACCCCTTCCTACTTCTGCATGTGGGAACTAATGATACGGCCAAGAATGAGCTTGAGCGGGTTACTGCGGATTATGTGGCGCTGGGAAGAAGGGTCGAAGTATTTGGAGCCCAAGTGGTGTTCTCGTCCATCCTTCCTGTCGAAGGAAAAGGGCTAGGTAGGGACTGTCGAATTGAGGAAGTAAATGCATAGCTATGCAGGTGGTGTCGGAGATAGGGCTTTGGATTCTTTGGTCATGGGACGCTGTTCTGGGCACAAGGATTATTGGGAAGAGATGGGGTCCACCTAACCAAGAGAGGAAGGAGCATTTTCACAAGTAGTCTTGAAAACTTAGTGAGGAGAATAGTAACAAAGAGGAAGCCGTGCTAGTCTATACATTATCAAAACAAAAAGCAGTCAAGTAGCACTTTAAAGACTAACAAAATGGTTTATTAGGTGAGCTTTCGTGGGACAGACCCACTTCTTCAGACCATAGCCAGACCAGAACAGACTCAATATTTAAGGCACAGAGAACCAAAAACAATAAGCAAGTGCTTACTGTTTAATTTAATTTAATTTAATCTAATCTAATCTGATTTGTCCTCCTTGCTTACTGTTTTTGGTTCTCTCTGCCTTAAATATTGAGTCTGGTCTGGTCTGGATATGGTCTGAAGAAGTGGGTCTGTCCCATGAAAGCTCACCTAATAAACCATTTTGCCAGTCTTTAAAGTGCTACTTGACTGCTTTTTGTTTTGTTAGTGAGGAGAGCTTTAAAACTAGGTTCACTGGGGGACGGTGACCAAAACCCTGTGGGTAGAAAGGAACTTGGAGGCCGGGAAGAAATACAAAGAGGAATGTACAACAAAAGTGGACCCATGGTTCAAGTAGTGAGGGTGGGGAGATCGACTGGTTATCTAAGGTGTCTGCACACCATTGCCAGAAGCCTGGGTAACAAGCAAGAGGAATTAGAAGCCCTGGCTCAGTCCAAGAACTATGACTTGATTGGAATATCAGAGACTTGGTCGGATGACTCACATGACTGGAGTGCTGCCATCAAAGGTTATAAACTGTTCAGGAAGAACAGGCAAGGGAGAAAAGGAAGAGGGGTTGCACTGTATGTACGACAGCACTATGATTGCTTGGAACTCCAGTACACAGAGGGAGAAAAGCCTGTTGAGAATCTATGGGTCAAGCTTAGTGGTGTAGGCAGCACTGGGGATGTGGTGGTTGGTGTCTGCTACAGGCCGCCAAATCAGGATGATAAGGTAGGTGAGCCTTTTTTTGGACAACAGAGAAGTTTCCGGATCACGGGCTCTCATTATCATGGGGGACTTCAATTACCCTGACATCTGTTGGTAGACCAATACGGCAGTACACAAGCGGTCCAGGAAATTTCTGGAGAATGCTGGGGATCACTTCTTGGTACAAGTGCTGAAGGACCTGACCAGAGGTCGTGCATAGCTCGACTTGCTGCTTACAAACGGGGAGGAACTAATAGGGAAGGTAGAGGTGGGGCACAACCTGGGAACCAGTGATCATGAGATGGTAGACTTCAGGATTCTGACCAAAGGAAGGAAAGAGAGCAGCAAATTACACACCTTGGACTTCAGAAAAGCAGACTGACTCCTTCAGGAACCTGATGGGCAAAATCCCCTGGGGTGATACCATGAAGGGAAAAGGAGTCCACGAAAACGGGAAGTATTTTAAGGAAGCCTTATTGAAGGCGCAGAAAGAAACTGTCCCGATGCGCAGCAAGAGAAGTAAATATGGTAGGAGACCAGACTGGCTTAAGGGGGAAATCCTTGGAAAACTTAGGCACAAAAAGGGAGCTTACAAAAAGTGGACACTGGGACAGATGTCTAGGGAGGGGTATAAACGTATAGCTCGAGAATATAGGGCACTTATCAGGAAGGCAAAAGCACAACTGGAATTGCGACTCGCGAGGAATGTGAAGGATAACAAGAAAAGCTTCTAGAGGCATGTTAACAAGAAGAAGGTGATCAGAGAGGGCGTGGGGCTCCTACTGGATGAGGGAGGTAACCCACTGACGGATGATGTAGGGAAAGCTGAAGTACTTAATGCTTTCTTTGCCTCTGTCTTCACGGACAAAGACAGCTCCCGGACTAATGCGATAAGTGATGCATCATGGGATGAAGGTGGACAGCCTTTGGTGGGGAAAGAACACATTAGGAGCTATCTAAACAGCTTAAATGTACATAAATCGATCGGCCCAGACCTAATTCATCCTAGGGTTCTGAGGGAGTTGGCGTATGTTGTTGACGACCCCTTGGCCATTATCTTTGAAAAGTTGTAGAGAGCGGATGAGATATCGGATGATTGGAAAAAGGCAAATTTAGTGCCAGTCAGTCTTACATCAGTCCCTGGAAAAATCATGGAAGAACTCGTCAAGGAAGTCATTTTGAGGCACTTGGAGGAGGGGACAGTGATCAGGAATAGTCAGCATGGATTCATGAACAGCAAGTCATGCCTGACCAATCTGATTAGTTTCTACAATGAGATAACTGGCTCTGTGGATAGGGGAAAATCAATGGATGTGATTTATCTGGACTTTAGCAAAGCTTTTGATACAGTCTCCCACAATATTCTTGTTGGCAAGTTAAAGGAATGTGGATTGGATAAATGGACGGTAAGATGGATAGAAAGCTGGCTAGAAGGTCAGGCCCAGAGGGTAGTGATCAACGGCTCCATGTCGGGATGGCAGTCAGTTTCTAGTGGAGTGCCCCAAGGTTCGGTTCTGGGTCCTGTTCTGTTCAACATATTTATCAACGACCTGGATGAGGGTTACGATTGCACCCTCAGCAAGTTTGTGGATGACACTAAGCTAGGGGGAGAGGTAGACATGCTGGAGGGTAGGGACAGGGTCCAGACTGACTTAGACAAATTGGAAGACTGGGCTGCAAGAAATCTGATCAGGTTCAATAAGGGCAAGTGCAGAGTCCTGCACTTGGGCTGGAAGAATCCCAAGCATTGTTACAGGCTGGGGTCCGAATGGCTCGGTAGTAGTTTTGCAGCAAAGGATCTGGGAGTTGTAGTGGACGAGAAGCTGGACATGAGTCAACAGTGTGCCGTTGTAGCCAAGAAAGCTAATGGCGTATTAGGTTGCATCAAGAGGAGCGTTGCCAGTAGATCTAAAGAAGTGATTATTCCTCTTTATACAGCTTTGGTGAGGCTGCATCTGGAGTACTGTGCCCAGTTCTGGGCCCCCAATTATAGGAAGGATGTGGATACACTGGAGAGGGTCCAGCGGAGGGTGACCAAAATAATTAGGGGGCTGGAGCATATGATTTATGAAGAAAGGTTGAGGGAATTGGGACTGTTTCGTCTGCAGAAGAGAAGACTGAGGGGGGATTTGATAACAGCCTTACTGAAGGGAGGCTGCAAGAGGCTGTTCACAGTTGTCACAGATGGCAGAACACCAAACAATGGTCTCAAGTTGTGGCTGGAAAGGTCCAGGTTGAACATTAGGAAAAACTTTTTCACTGGGAGGGTGGTAAAGCACTGGAATGGTCTACCCAGGGAAGTAGTAGAGTCTCCCTCCCTGGAAGTGTTTAAGTCTCGCCTCGACAAAGCCCTGGCGAGGCTGATCTGATGGGTTTGGTCCTGCTTAGGGCAGAGGGCTGGACTCGATGGCTTTTTTAGGTCTCTTCCAGCTCTATTGTTCTATGATTCTATGATTATGTTCAGTCACTCTTCATTAAACAAAAAATACACGGAAATGTAAATAAAAATAAACATTTCATTGTAAATAAAAATTCTTCCAACAGAGCTCTTTAAATATCAATTAAGCTTTCAAATAAATTACCATTATCACCATTTATTTTAACGCTACTCAAAATCGAATTCATAAAACCCAGCATTACAAACTCAAATTTAATTAAATTGAATTTATCTGGTAGTGTAGACGTAGCCTTAGAAAAGATTAGAATTGTCATCCATTTCTCACATACTTCTTATTAATCACACTGTGAGATGCAAGCTTTCCTTATCAAATGCATACAAGCAACAAACAGGAGAGAAACATTTCCAAGAGTTTCGTTGCTACAAATATCAGTTTACTTTCTAATTCCGAAATTACAAGATATGTATAATACAGCCAAAACACTTTTCATTCCATACTTAACACAATATTCCAAAAATCATAACTACTTACCTAATTCACAGAGCCTACAATTTTTTCTGTTACTGTCACAGTTATGGGTCAAAATGCACCTCTGATCCCTTGCATAATCTGTTTAGTGGGTCTCTAGACACCAGCCATCACACCTCTCTGCGCGGAAACTTATCTTCCCCTTCTTCCAGACTATGGATTTAGGGCTTGCAATTCCCATGCAATTCACTGTGACTATCCCAAGAGGCCTCCTATCTCCTCAGTCTCTAGAACCTCCTATTTTATTCTTTCCCAAGGCATGAAAATGGTTAGCAGATTTCACAAAGTACAGTATATTTAATACAAATGCATTACAAAGACAACACACAATGAAACAATATTCTATCTGAATGTTAAGCTTATCAAATGTCACGCATCTTCCACAGAGAAACCCTTCCAGCAGAGTTTTATATCCCTTGGGTTACAATCTCATGTCAGTTTTGTGATGTCCTATTATACCAAAACCCCTTTCTGTGTCTTAGCCTTCTGAATTCAGTCCGAAGATGCAATTCTCACAGGAGGTCATGGTAGGCTGGAATTGCTTATCTGTTCAGGGATCTGCAGTAATCACATCCCTGCCCCCCTCAATGATTTTAACTGCTGTGGGAAACTCAGTAACCTACCCCCTGCCCACTCTGGAGCTAGAATACATTGCCTACCTCACAAGACTAGATATAATATTTAAAACACATGCATGCTTATGAGTAATTCCTTTAACCATAGTATCTTCATATCTCAATATAACAGATTTCTGAAGTTCCTATGATTCTCTCACCTGTCACAGTTACAGTAACAAATTTGGCAGTAATTGCAAAGGAAAATGTATTTGCTTGTCACTATTCCACAGCCACTATCTAACCCTGCATTGATTAACTACGAGTCTCTTGTTGGCATAATTGTTACTGTTATTTCTCAGTATCTGTGCAGTGATTATGCAAATCTCACTACCTTGACAGACTACAGTCCATCTGCTCTGCCACTTCTTCTCATAGGTTTCAAGTTCTAGATCAGTAAAAGTAATTCCCCAGTTTATTCAACTGAAGCAGGTAAACTATTGAATTTATGAGACATAACAGGAGAGAGGAAAGAAGGAGAAAGGCAAAGAGTTTCTCTCACATTGGGAAAGAGAAAGTATATTGTGGAAAGATAAGAAGGAGGAAAATTTAAACATATGTTTTTAATACTGCCAACTGAAAAACTCATACTTACACAACTGAAAGCAGTGGCTCTGAAAGGAACCTAGTGATTATGGTGAATGACTGGCTAACCATGAGCTCTCAGTACAATGGTAAAGCTAACAGGGTGAACACAATCTTAGGATGTATAGTCAGGGACATATCAAGTAAGGTAGGGAGGTGGAAACACATTTGTTGGGAGGATTTTTGAGACTGATTACTGGATCCAATTCCAGCATCCCACATTTCTGAAAGAACATCGATAAATTATAAAGTATTCAAGAATGGTTTCAGGTCTGGTAAATCTGATTTACAGGAGATGGACAAAAACTCAAGTTATTTGCCTTACCAAAAAGTAAGTGAAGAGGTAATTTGATCCATGTCTCTAAGTGAACAGGCGCAGCTAACAGAGAGATTGCCTGGGAAAGCATCCAAGAGAAGCTCAGGTAAGTGGCTTCTGGGGGGGTGTGGTTGAATACATGCCTGTGGGGGTTGAATATCTGCCTGTGTGACTGAGCAGTTATTTTGCAAAGAGGGGCAGTTTGAAAGCGTGTTTGATAAGTTCGTCCTTTCCTGTTTCAGGAAGGGCATTTGATAAGTTTGCAAGGTGTGAATTGGGAGTGCTTTGTTCCAGGTGGGCCTTCAGGGGCTGATTAGATTGGAGACAAGGCTTTCAGCTGGGCCTAGCCAGCCAGCAGTCTTATAAGAAGGCAGCCACAGAGAACACTGAGAGCAGTGAACAGGAGAAACTAACAGGGTAGCAGGGAGCTTGCCTGGCAGTTTGCCTTGGGGGCGAGCCACCAGCTGTCCCTGTCGTACAGGTTTGTTTCTCTTGTGCCCTTCAAAGCGGCACTAGAAACACCTAGGGGAACTCTGAAGAAAGGAGAATAGATGGTGTCATGGCTACTGAGAAGTCTGCCGTTGTGAGCTGCATGGTGTGAGCCACGTCTGTCTTTCTCCTGGACGATAGGGACAGTTTTGTACATCCCAAGTGCAATCTGGTTGCCATTTTGAAAGATAAGATTAGAATACTTGAAGTGCAAATAACAACCCTTGGGTCCATCAGAGAAGGTGGAGACTTTCTGGACAGAAGTCACCGCTTAGTACTGCAAGAACAGGAGGCTGTTCAAAATAAGGAAGTGAACTGGAAGCATGTTACCTCCAGGAGAAGAAAAGTAAATCAGGTGTCTCCAACTCCAGTGGAGATAAGTAACTGCTTTCAGTCTCTCTGCACAGGTGAGAGGGTGGAAATAGCTGGGGCAAATATCTCACAGGGAATGGATCAAAAGATGACCCCATAGATTGTAACAAAGGAGATGCACAGTCTTAGGGATGGGGGATCTATGACCACCACCCTTAAGAGAAAAAGACGGGTGGTTGTGGTCGGGAATTCCCTCCTAAGAGGGACAGAGTCATCCAGCTGCTGTCTGGACCTAAAATCCCACAAAATTTGCTGCTTGCTGGGAGCTAGAATCTGAGATGTTACAGAATCTCTTCCAAAAATCATCAAACCCACAGAATATTCAGAATATTACCCCTTCCTACTTCTCCATGTAGGAACTAATGTCGGAGCGCCTTTCCTTTCAACCGCCATTGTTGAGTATCCCCTTAGTGAGCATACCCTGTGAAATTTTCTCATAAATGGTCACATTTCACTTGCGCACTCATAGTCTGGTCATTACCTATTCTTCTCCCCACACAGAAATGAGATCCGGGAACTCAATGTGAGTCCATGCTGGAGCTCTTTTGTGACTTTGAGAACTCAAATCGAGACAATAACCTTGAGTACTCATGATGTATGGATGGATGAGGTATGCTATCCACACTTGTCAGAAAGAAAATTAATTTGAATTCCTGATACCATTCAAATTCAATTTTGCGGACTTCCCGTTACCTACTTCCTGAGCACCTGGACGGCATCAGAGCTGAAAGCAGCCAGAACGGATCACCGTGGCGCATTGTGGGACTCCTCTGGAGGCCAATAAAAATGGTTTAAATTGAAGCTGTTTCCACATGACCATTAATCTGAGCGCTTAAATTTGAACTTCCCATTAATCCCATCCAGGTTGTCAGGCCGTCGTGCCCCCTAAGAAAAACCTACTGATATTTGCTGTGTGAACAGTCACAATTTAAAATCGGGCTAAGTGCCTTAAAATCAAATTTATGCTGTAGTGTAGACATAGCCTAGGGTTGGTTTCTGTTAACTTTTCTTGGGCTTCAGTCTCAGGTAGTCTAGACTGCAGGGAACTGCAATTTGCATGTCTTCTGCCAACTGTTCTGTCAGGAGAGGCTTTTCTGACATTAGTCCTGTCCACACAGGGCCAAATGTCGGGACAAGCCCCTCTGCCAGGACATCGCTTCTGCCTCATGGCACAAGGCATACCAGGGATGTCAGATGAACACATCTGCTTTTCCAGTAGTGGTCTCAGTAAAGCAGAATCATTGTTTGGATGCAACAGACTTCTTCCGTGAGACCTCTGCAGTCTAGAGTCTACTTTATTTTTAGAGAAACATAAGTTTTAATTTACACAAACTGATCTGGGAAAAATATCAAAATGATTCAAAATGTGAATGTCTGGGACGAGTTAGAGCAATATTAATGAGGTTAGCAGTTCAAATTCCAAGCACTTAATTGATTTTTGTAATTAATGTGGCATTGAAAGAAAAGAGAAAACAACTTAGCTACATGTGCCTGCTATATGTATTCCAGAAAATGCACACATAGACAGAAAAAGTGAATTGCAGGAAACGTGGAGCAGCTAATAGAAGAGATTGTAGTCCAAGAATCAAAGAGACAGGAATTTTACGACTATGAAAAACCAATTCACAGAATATCCTTTGGATTGCTACACAGGGAAATTTTCTAAGCAAAGGAAGATGCATAAACTAGATTTGTTTTAGACGTACAGAATATTGCAGTCTTAATTTTTCTGTGATTGGGTATTTTCACATATATGCTTCACATTTGGTTAGAAAACCCATATTTCAGCCTACAATTTATGCTCCAAAAATTTCTCATGCTATAATATAGATTTTTCTTCTGGTGAAGAGCTGTGGAGGAGAGGAAAGCGAGAGACGTTTTGCTTGGACAAATCTACCCATTATTTTACTTCAAGCTACAGTTTACCTAGTAAAGTGCCTTACGCACTTTATACTGCACGCATTCCTATTAACACCAAAAAGATACCAATGTTTCATACTATCATAGCTGTAACAAATTTTTTCTTCCACAACAAAATTCCTTGAACAACTAGCTTTGAACGTATGCTCTAGCTCCAACAAAGTCATGATACTTTTATTAACTAATATGTCTCTCCATCTCCCAGTCTTCCTGCCCCAAAAACTCACAGGAACACTTATGTAATTGTCTAGCTGTAGCTTTTAAAGCAATGCAGCATGTTTAACTATGGATTTCAATGCCTCTGTGTACTGAATTTTAAATGAACAAATACCTTAGATCATAAATAGATTCTGAAGTGTAAAAAAGTTTATAAAGATCAACACTGTCACAAGACTATTGTGTTATGTGGGACACCTGCATGCCATGTTTGTTCAACCACGACAGAAATGTAGTTGTATCAATATCGTATTAATAAATCTTTTGATGTGTTACATTTCAGCATTAATTTAGCAATAAAATTTTCCTGAACAGTTATACTGTACATCCTAAATTTGAATTATCATTACTCAAATGAACTTATTTTCAAAGTTCTTGTTCACACTTTAAAATACAGTGTTCTACAGTGGTTTAAGATGAAAGTTAAAACCTTAAATTATTCATACTTTCTTCTGTGTATTATGCACATTTATTTTTTAAATGACAGTCCTTCATATTACATTTTTCAAACTATTTATAAAAATATTTTCACCTTTCTAGTAACTGTATTTAGAAATCATTTTTCTACCTGTTCTATTTTAGTTAGATTTGTGAATGGGAAGGATTGTTTTTCCCTGCTAGCTGAAATGATCCTTGAAGATATTTGCTACAACCCATTAACATAATACTTGTGTTCAATACTATGTCAGGTTAGATGCATGTACTCCGCTAACTACACTTTCAAGCTTCAACTCCAAGAGGTTTATAATATACAGAAGGTTAATATGAACTTACCAACTCTATTCCCTGGGGGAAGGGAGTATCATCCCAGTCCTTCTGAGGAAACCTCTGAATTATTTTCCCCAAACCTTCCGCTGAGCCTATACAAAGACAAAAATCAAGGCATGAAACTTTGCCCCCTTCAACAAACTTACTCACAACACTGCAGCTTATGCTGTCATAAATATCACAGTGCAAACTCTTACATTAACACATCAAGACAGACAAATCAGGTGATTTGAATGAGGCTTATCAGTGGCTATTTTTATTAAAATAAAATACAATAAAAATCTTCATAGAATCAAGAGCTTATTTCTAAATGTGTCAAACATTAAATGTGGTAGATTATAATTTTTTTTCAAAAATTTACTGGATTTGAGTTAAAAATGACATTTTTGTTTTATCCAAAGCATAAATTGCTAATGTACTCCAGTCTTCCTTGCCAGAACTCTTATTTCATTTCCTTGTATGCAATAGTGAGATTAGGAACTCCTTAGGAAAAATATGCATTTCTAAATTTAAGAATAATGAAAATGAAATAGGAGTAATTTAATAATATAGCTCTGTGCATAGCTTACTCCCTCTGAATCTTGGGAAAAAAAATTATTTTTGCCAGGTCATATTACTACATTCAGCAAACATCTAGTCCACGAGAGAATTTCCATTCCCCAAGCATTCTGCAAAACTGAAAAAACCAGTCCCAAATGGATAGTCCATTATTTTCTTTCCTTGCCAATGTTAATGGAGTCTTAATGTGGGGTGGAAAGGGGGAGAAAAATTCATGTTCACAGCTGGTAAACATTAGAATTAAAAATAAAGTTGTTAATTTAATTCTGTTAGTAAACCTAACACAATCACCCTCTTGACCCTTTAGATTAGAAACATGATTCTATCCCCTCAATCATGCAAGCTATAGAACCTATCTGACTGAATCATGCCACTCGCTTCATGCAAAAATGTACCCTCCTCTCTCTCTCTCTCTCGCCTTGTCTTGGAGCAGCTGACAAGATTTTAACATAATTAAACCTTAAAGGTAAGAATATAATTTGTAATTCTATTGCAAAATGCCATTTGCAAAGCCTCTTTGTTACTGAAACTTCATATCCCAGAAAATAATACAACAAAGCCTGCAAAGATGAAAAAAAATTTAAACGAAATCTTTTCTGTTTAGGATGCTGACCTAACACCACTAGGACCATTTAAGTGCATAGTTAGTAATTCCAGTTAACATCCTACATATGCTCAAGACAACAGCAGTGCCACCATCTTGCACTCGGGGGGGAAAAAGATCGTCTGCTGTTTAAGCATAGAACTTAACTGAAAGATTTTCCTGGATGTGCTTCTCTCTTACTTTTTTGGACACATTAGATTAAAACTGCAACTTTCAAATGGGTCTACAATAAAATTAAATTTCCATGGATATTGAGCACTGGCCTTTTCTAGTTCCCTTTGAAAATCCCAACCTTAACTGTATAAATAAGTGATAATCATATAAATACCACCCTATACTGAAAACCCACGGACTGCTACGCACACACACCTACATACCTCCAGCTTCCATCCAGAGCACACTACATGATCTATTGTATACAGCCAGGCATTAAGGTACAACTGCATTTGCTCCAATCCCTCAGACAGAGACAAACATCTACAAGACCTTTACCAAGCTTTTCTGAAACTACTGTACCCACCTAAGGAAGGGAAGAAACAGATTGACAGAGCCAGATGACAGGCTGCTACAAGACAGGCCCCACAAGAAAAACAAGAGACCACCATTGGCCATCACACACAGCCCCCAGCTAAAAGCCCTCCATCACATCATCAGTGATCTACAACCCACCCTGGACAACGATCCTTCACTCTCACACACCGTGGGAGGCAGGCCTGTCCTCGCAGACAGACAGCCTGCTAACCTTAAGCAAATTCTTACCAGCAACTACAGACCACACCACAGTAACTCTAAACCTGGAACCAATCCCTCCAACAAAACCTCCCTGCCAGGTCTGCTCACATACCTACGCCAACGATATCATGACAGGGCCTAACCACATCAACCACACTATCAGGGGCTCTTTCACCTGCACATCTACTAATGTAATATATGCCATAATGTGCCAGCAATGCCCCACTGCAATTTCCATTGGCCAAAACGGACAGTCTCTTCATAAAAGAATAAATAGACATAAATCAGACATCAGAAACAGTAACATACAAAATCTTGTAGGTAAACACTTCAATCTTCCTGGACACTTGCTAACAAATTTAAAAGTAGCAGTCCTACAACAAAAAAAATGTTTAAATAAAATGCAAAGAGAAATTTCAGCGGTGCAATTCATTTGCAAATCTGACTCCATCAACCAAGGATTGAACAGAGACTGGGAGTGGTTGGCTCATTACAAAAGCATTTTCTCAGCTCTTGATATTCACACTTCCACATTAACAACTGACAATGGGCCACATCCCCCCAACTGAACTGATTTGTTTTCTACTTTCTTGATGTTCACAACTCCACATTAACTGCTGATAACTGGCCACATACACCCTGACTGAATAGACCCTGTCAGCTCTGGCCCTCCCATTTACTGAGACTCCCTCTTTAAATCCTCCTCTGAAACGCCCCCAACTCCTGAATCTGATGAAGTGAGTCTCTGCCCATGAAAGCTTATGCTCCAAAACATCTATTAGTCTATAAGGTGCCATAGGACTTCTTGTTTTGAAGATACAGGCTAACTTGGATACCTCTCTGATACCTATCTGTGATTCTTATTCCCTAGTTGTGAAATTGAGATATTTTCCTATCTTTCAAGGGTACTAAGGGACTTCTTTTTTTATTTTTATAAATTGCATTTTATTTTCCAGAAGCAATATATGGTAAGGCTGTACAGTATTTCACATGCACAATGAAGACTTTTACGATATTTTTAACATATTTGCTTTACAACAGGAGATGTAAGTTACATAACCAATAGAAGCCATTATTCAATGGGATACAATAATGAAAATCTATGCTGATCTAAAACTCACTAGCTAGCTGTGTTATACCTCTAAAATGTATTCTGAACACTTGACATCTGATTACAACATAAAAAATCATGCTATTTTGAAATGATGAAAGCAAAGTACACCCCGTGTAGAATTTTCTGCGACTAAATATAAACATTAAGAATAAGAAAGGTGTTAATATCAGAATCATTTAAGAGTGATTCTTCATGTCTGATTCATTGCAGCTACTCCAACAGCAACAAAGAATAGATTACATTGTTCGTACTCCCATAAAAACAGTATTTAATGTGATATAGCAAGTGTCTAACAACAAGTCAATTCATGGTAACATTATTTCATATTTTATATTACAATCTAAGCATATATGCCCTTTAAACCAACACTAATTTAGAGAGTTTGAATCCACTTTACTCCAGTGAATTGCGCAATAAAAACAGCCAAATGTGTTTTGAAACAATTGGTATGGCAGTTCAATACAGGTTGCACCTCCCTTACAGGTCCCCGACAAGAAAATGTGCCAGACAAGAGAAGGCAGACTGTGGCTCTATCCAGTCCCTGCCCACCCTGTGCACACGGCAGGTGAGGGTTCTGCCTCCCAGCCCCATGGGGCAGGTGGTGGCACCAGCTCCTAACCCCACTGGATAGGCAGGGGCTCAAGCACCAACCCATCAGCAGCCTCTCAGGCCATGGCAGACAGGGGCTCCAGCTTATGACCCCGCAGCAGCATCTTCCCCCTCTGTCACAGGGCAGGCGGGGGCTCCAGGTCCCAATGTCGTGGGGCAGGCAGCAGTTCCAATGCCAGTCCCACAGCAGCTTCCCAGACCCCACTGCCACAGACCAAATGAGGTCTCCAGCTCTTGGCCCTGCAGAGCCGGCAAGGGTGCTGAGTCAGGCCCCACAGCAGCTTCCTGGGACCTGCTTCTCTGGGACAAGCAGGGGCTCGAGATCCCACTGCCAGGGAACAGAAGATGGCTCCAGTTCTGGTCTCACAAGGTAGGTAGGTGCTACCATGCCTGGCCCCGCAGTTGCCTTCCAGCCACCACTGCTGTGTGGCAGGTGGAGCCTCTGTCTCCCAACCTTTCAGCAGTGTCCTAACCCTGCTACCGCAGAACAGGTGGGGAGCTCCAGCTGTGGCCCTGTGGGGGAGATGGTGGCTCCAGGTCTGGCCCCTCAGCAACCTCCCAGCCCCAACTACTGCAGGGCAAGTATGGGCTCTGGCTCCCAGCCTGCCTGGTATTATCTCATCTGGTAACATCTGTGGTCCTGCTGGATGATGGATATTCCAGATGAGAGTGTACCGGATTTGAGAGATGCAACCTCTATATTTACTCCAAAAATTATTTCTACCACTGGCCTTCTTGGATCTGTAATAATTCTTGAAAGTAGAATGGTAACAGAATAAGTTATATCACAGCAGTTATTCTTCCCTACAGCAAGCATCCTCACCCCTAAATGGTACACACTGCTTACTAGTCCTAGCTCACAACTTTAATTAGCATTCATGTAAACAGGACGGGACACTGAAGAACTGCAATCAAAATAAAGCAGAACTAAGGGGAGGGAATTAGATAAGAAATGTGACAGCCACGACAGCAAGTCACAGACCAGAGAAAACAGTTTAGCGAGAAACGGGAAGTGTACCTGTCCGTATGGAAAAAGAATTGTATACCAGCCAGAGGGTGATAAATGGCAGAAACTAAGAAGTAGATACAGTATGTAACTGTGTAGGGAAGAACTCTCTAGATCCCAGTAATAAAAGTCAATGTTGAGATGAGTCTCTCTTCATATTTTATTGAATTTGCCTTTCTTATGTCAAATGTTAATCTAAATTAGCTCTTCTTAAGGCAGAAATTTCTGAGGTTCTGTTTACACTGCAATCAGATGATTCAATTGCAACATATGTAAACATACCTTCGATAGTTCTATCTGGTTAAATCAAAGCTAGTTTGAGTGCCAACAGCTCCAAGTGCCTGAAATCCTGAGTAAACATGACTTCACTGCTGATACTGAGTTCATTTTGACCTAGACAGATCAAAAGTAATTCAGGTATGTGCTGCAAATCACACCTGCCAGATTAAAGTGCAGATGTATCCTGAATGACAAGAAGAATTGCATCTTGTACCTCTCCTTTCTTCACCTGTTGTCTCATCCTTCTTGTGTGGGAAGGGGTGACTAAGATGCTTCCCACCTCTCTCTCTCTCTCTATGGTCACTAAATAACAAGTAGAATGTCTTCATGTCACCCTTCTATTTGTGAGTCTGCTAATGGCCAATCAGCACAATTCTGTAGCTACAGATCCTACCACAGAAGGGGCAGGTGGTGGTAGCTGTTCGAGGGGTGCCAGGCAGTTTTTGACTCTCTTTTTGTTTCCTCCATGTCTCCTAATCTGCACTGTTGCAGGACCTCTCACATTGCACCATCTCCTCACAGACTAATGTTCTCCACTAAGGATGATATTGGGCAAGGTTCTCCCAAGTGTCAACACCAATGCTGCACTTTTCCACATGTGCCTTCGGCATGTCCTTATATCGCTTCCACTAGCCCTCAGTGCTGCTCTGTCCTTCCCCCCAACTCAGAAAACAGATTCTGTTTTAGGAGATGCTGATCAGACATCCAAACCATGTGACCAGTCCAATGGAAATGTTGATGAATGATAATGGCTTCAATGCTGTTCATGTTCGACTCTTCGAGGACACTAGTGTCTGTGTGCCTCTACTCTCAAGAGATATTTAGGATCCTCCTGACGCAATGTTGATGATATTGTTCAGGTGACTTCAAATGACTCGTATGTTGTCCATGTTTCACATGCATAAAGTAGCATTGGAACAACAACTGCATGGTGTGCAAGGAGCTTTGTCTTGGAATGGATTCCTGAAGACACTTGGTCTCAAGCGGACAAAAGCAGAACTTGCAAAGCTCAGAGAATGCTAGATTTCCACACGGATGTTAAATTTAGTGGAAAGATGACTCCCAAGTTATGGGAAGTAATCCATATTTTCCAGCAGTTCTCCATTGACTTCAATAGAAGGTACATGAAATTGCCCCATCAGAGAGGGTTGGTGGAGCACCTTTGTCTTTTTGATGTTCAACTTGAGGCTGAAATTCCTGTAAGCTTCAGCAAAGACACTTAAGATGGTCTGAAGGGCTGTGGGACAAAGAGCAGCAACCCGTACTGCAGCTCCATGATCGAGGTTGTGGAGGTCTTGTTTTCAGTCTTCAGTCTCCTGAGACTGAAAAGCTTCCCATTCATTCTACAGACAATCTTCATGCCATCTGGAAGCTTGCCAGGTGATGCTCGTTGGGCGAAGAGTCATGGAAATGAATATGACAAACAATGATGGGGCAATGATGTAGCCTTGTTCCATCCCTACTCTTGCCACATCCCTCCACCAAAATATACACAAGATAACTATATCTTCATATTGCAATGCATGACATCCATCCCACAAATACTGAAACCTAGGATTCTGCCATCTTCCCAGAGGAGATTAGTTCAACTCTTTTTTCCTCTCTTTCACCTATCAGAATGAGAGAAAGATGGAAGTATCCATTCTCCTCGTCTTCACACAAAGGGCGCTAGCTGCAAGCCTCCAACATTTTCTCCATATCTTATAAGGAGCTGGGAAGAGTCACCTATAGAACAAATAATAGAGCCTCTCCTTTTGTAGGATGCAGGACAACTCTCCAATCTGATTAGCTTCTATGACGAGGTAACAAGCCCTGTGGACATGGGGACGTCAGTGGATGTGATATACCTTGACTTCAGCAAGGCTTTTGATACTGTCTCCAACAACATTCTTGTCCATAAGTTAAGGAAATATGGATTAGACCCTTGGACTATAAGATGGATAGAAAGCTGGCTTGATGGTCAGGCCCAATGGGTAGTGGTCAATGGCTCAATATCTGGATGGCGGTCTGTTTCAAGCGGAGTGCCGCAAGGCTCGGTTCTGGGGCTGGTGTTATTCAACATCTTCATTAATGACCTGGATGAGGGACTGGGTTGCACCCTCAGCAAGTTTGCAGATGACACAAAACTAGGGGGAGAGGTAGATACATTGGAGGGTAGAGAGAGAATCCAGAGGGACCTGGATAAATTGGAGGATTGGGCCAAAAGAAATCTGATGCGGTTCAATAAGTAGAAGTGTAGAGTCCTGCACCTGGGGCAGAAGAATCCCAAGCATTGTTACAGGCTGGGGACGGACTGGCTCAGCAGCAGTATGATGGAAAGGGACCTAGGGGTTATGGGGGATGAAAGGCTGGATATGAGTAAACAGTGTGCCCTTGTAGACAAGTAAGCTAATGACATACTGGGGTGCATTAGGAGGAGCATTTCAAGCAGATCTACAGAAGTAGTTATTCCTCTTTATTCGGCACTGGTGAGGCCACATCTGGAATACTGTGTCCAGTTTTGGGTCCCCCGGTATAAAAAGGATGTGGATTTGCTGGAGCAGGTTCAGCGAAGGGCAACAAAAATGATTAAGGGTCTGGAGCACAAGACCTATGACGATAGGCTGAGGGATTTGGGCTTGTTTAGTTTACAGAAGAGAAGACTTAGAGGTGATTTAATAGCAGCCTTCAACTTCCTGAAGGGGAGCTCTAAAACGGAGGGTGAGAAACTGTTCTCAGTGCTGTCAGATGGCAGAACAAGGAGTAATGGTCTGAAGTTGAATAGGGAGAGGTGTAGGTTAGATATTAGGAAAAACTACTTCACCAGGCGGGTGGTGAAGCAGTGGAATGCGTTGCCTAGAGAAGTGGTGGATTCTCCATCCCTTGAGGTTTTTAAGTCCCAGCTGGAAAAGGTCCTGGCTGGGATGACTTAGTAGGGGTTGATCCTGCTTGAAGCAGGGGGCTGGACTAGATGACCTCCTGTGGCCCTTCCAGGCCTATGATTCTGTGGGCAATACTTGCCAGTCCCCCAATCTGCTATTCCTATATGTAACAGAAGCCTGAGGACACAGCTGTAAAGCTAAATCAGCACAATGAAGAGACTATCCTATTGTGTGCCACAGGCATAGAATAGGAAAGGAGATGAAACGGATTGAAATGAAGACAGAGGAACAAATACTCAGACCAACCGGAATGTAAGCCTCAAATCAAACTGCTTTAGCACTACTTTGTTCATGTTACTATTTGAGACTCTTAATAGTATTTGCAACTTCATAACCATGTAGATCCACCATAGTACTCAAAAGGCAGCTCAATGGAAAGATTGGGACAAGACAGACTGATCCTAAAATAATGAAAACCACAGAGCAATTCTCTCTCTCTTTCTTTGTGGATTTAAGGTTATCAGCACCCACTCACTCCCTTTTCTTATTGTTGCTGAAGAGTGAAACATGCTTGTAAGCTCCAGTATATGAAATAATTTAGTTCAAGCATAACTAGGATCTGAGGCCATTTTTCTAAAGACTTGTGATATTTACTTTTATTTACAATCTGTGTTCCATCTAAGATGCACAAATGCACAGCCACATAGGAGGCCATCTAGGGCTCTGTGCCAGATTACTACAGCTGCTCAGGCATTGCCACAGGGGTTCAATCAACCACAGGTGAGTGTAGGGCAAGGTAAGGAATAGAAAGTAAGTGGAGGACAGGAGGGTGAGGTAGGAGGGCAGTGATGGGAAGAATTTCAAGTGTGTAAATCTACAGAGGGAAGAAGTCTCTCTCTCCCTGGCCCCATTCCCTGGACTGCAGCAGGAAGAGACATTGGCTGCTCCCTATTTTTGCTTTAAAAAATTATGGTTTCTAAATAACATTCTCCAACTAGCTTATTTCTTTTACTCAGATTTTAAGTGTACACAGATTTGCCTAGAAGTGCAATAGTCCAGTGATGTCAAACTTCTAAGGTATTTATAAAAGTCTTGCTGTTTTAGTGTCTAGTGAATTGTACTGCCCTCTGGGAGAGTCGGAACAGAGGAGGAAGGTTTTTAAAATATTTTAGTGATGAAAAATGGCTGGCATTAGCTGCCAGATCGAATGCAGAAATATGTAGGATGAAGTAAAACACTTAAAATCTCGGTAATCAAAATGTAAATGTTATTTTTACATTTCTGTTATCAGTAAATTAGGAACTGCAAATCTCTTGAATCACAATAAACTATTTCTTTAACTGTTGGCATAATGTGCAATTTCCCTTCACTTTTAGGCATAGTATTTGAGGCTTCACCATCATTAGATTTTGAATATCCAGACACCTCAGAGTAACATTACCTAAAAAGAAACACTTTTAAAATTAATTAAAGGTTTACTTAGTATTAACATCTTAAGCAGTGCACAATTTTAAATATCCCTTGTTTTAACATTCTCTCGTGTTCCATATCTATTCAAGTAAACCTAAGAGAAGGGCTGGCAACCAAAATAGCAAGAGCCATTTTTAATTCAATTTAAAAACTCAATAATTCAAGAGCCACAATGCACTGTCCTTAATAAAGAACATGAAACCATACTGTCTATAACCCCTATTTAAGAACAGTGCCCACACAATGATTTGTAATGTGATACATGTTCTCCATTTATCAAAATGAATCTGGAAGTTTTTGGTTTTTTTTTTTAAACTTTGCAATGATAGCATCAGGAGCCACACAGAAGTCCTAAAAGAGCTACTTGCAGCTCTGGAGCCGCAGGTTGCAGACCCTTGCTCCAAGACAAATAATTATTAGAAAGCCAAGCAAGAAGTTACCCGAAAAAGGCATTTGGGGAAAGACGAAGTCCATCGCATAAGGCAAAAATGCAGACCACCCTGATCTTTAAAAAAAAAAAAAAAAAAATGGCAGAGAGGAATAAAATCTGGCATGCTGATTTGCCTTCAAAGTGTCTGGCATTTCTGTAGGAATAACCACGCAGTGTTGGCAGAACAATTTTGAAGCCCCAACCACAAAAGGAATAAAAGGGTAACAAGGTAAGATTACTGGATACTTATTCCCTACTCACCATTTTAGTCTAACAGTTTAATATTATTTCATAAACATTGTTTCTGATGTTCATTCCCCAAGCAATATAGTATCGTCACCAAACCAGAGAATTACATTTAGAACAACAAATATTTCAAACTAAAATCTTAACTAGTTTAGTCTCCCATTTAACTAGTGAGAAGATAAAATTGTATAATCATTCTAATACCATCTGTAACATTCTCTACAAAAGGTAGGGTATACATTCACAACCTATTCCCAAAAGAAAATAGAATAATGTAAAGGAAAAAGCTTCTGAATTCACTAGAATAAAATGTTTAGAAAATCAGACATGCCTATTGAATCCAACAATAGGAAACACAAGGAAGCTAAAGAACAAATAAGTATTTTTCCATTCTTCCAACAAGTAGTATTCTTCATTACTTTGAATTTTAGGGCATAAGCATCAAAAGGACAGTGCTCTGAGGTCCCATACTGGCAAAGGCTCTCTAAAGAGCATGTAAGTGTGAATCAGGCTCTTCAGGAATTTTGAAATAATTGCATGAGCAAAGACCGCAGTGACTACATGAGTGCATATTACTAGCAGGTGAACACTGAGCTCAGTTAGAATCAAGAATACTTTAGCTGCAACAAACATTCTAAAATCTTTATTATGGGTGCTTGGACTATGTCTAGGTTATGTTGAGCTGACCATAACCAAGAATATATTGATTTGCAGGAGTAAGTCTTTCTTGAGAATAGCTTCCTGATTTGTGCCAGGATAGGACTCAAACTCATTATGAGTAACCACTTTCCATTGATCTCAGCTAACAAATTAAGATGCAGAGCTTTACCATTTAGGCAGTGGTTGGTAGCATTACGTGGTCTTTTGTTATCAACAGGCAGCATGGCTTTGAGCAAGCTCCTGGCTGCACGGAGGAGGGGAAGGACTGAACTCCTGCCTTGTGTGTCAACGAAAATTGGTTCACGTGCCACTCTTGACACACATGCTAGGGGTTGCAGACTTCTGATCTAGGTTGTCAGTTGCAATAACTCTGAATCTGGATGTTGTATTTGTCCTTCCTCTGGCAACAACAGGTCCAGATAATCTAGGAGCCTGTACAGAAAGGTGAACAAAGAAGTCTTCCCCCATACCTTCTTTTCCTCTCTCTTTTTGGAGCATTCAATTAAAATTTTCAATGAGAATAAATTAAGAAGCTGTAGAACTGTTTCTGCATAAAGTCTGAGCTCTGACACTCAAAACAGAGGCAGATTGGACACCGTTCAGGCTCCATCTCATTGCAATGGAAGAGGAAACTGATGTTGAGGCAGAGCTGCTCTGCCCTTTATACTGTTATACTGGAACATAAAGAGAAACAGGCATGGCTACAAAGTATAACGTTATTCAAAAGATTTGAGCTTATGCACATACATATCTATAGAGTGTGTGGTCCACATTGACAAAACATCAAGAATTGAAGCTCTGGGTTGGGAGCAAAAAAAGTTTCTACCCTTATGCATACATAGACTTCCTTCTGAATATGACCTAAGCCAAACCAAGGCTTTGTTCTCCTCCTGGATTGTCAGATGCACAACCTAAAATGAGAAATATGACCAACAGTAGTTGGGCTGCATCCTAGATTAGGAATGTCTTTCTCCAAATGACACTCAGCGGTTACTTGTGCCCACTCCACTATGGGAAAGATTGCCTCTGGATCAACAATTTCACAAGGTCCCCATCAAACTCTGCTGTGTAGCTGTCCAAAAAGAAAAAAAGAGCATTGCAAAGCTGGGCTTCACAGTATATAATTCATAGATCTTCTGACCAGACTTTCCAATTCCTGCTCAACACAGCCCTGGAAGACGGGAGAATTTCTTCTTTCAGAGCAGAAAACTACCTACACTTAGAAGACACTAATAATGAACCCTTCCAGAGGCTATCAAAATTGCAAATCCAATTGTGTAACTGTTGTCCTCTAAACCTGCTACATTACAGTGACAACTACAGCATGGATAAATCCTCACAGCACTTGTGATTCAGGGGCTTAACCCGGGCCAAGTCTACACTTAAGAGTTCAGTCAATATACCTACATGTATCAGGGATATGATATAACTATGCTAACCTATCCCCCCATGTGTAGCTATGTTGAAAGATGACATTAATATAATCTCCTTAGTGTGGCTATACCCCGAGTTCCAGAACAATCCTAAAAACAGAGTTGTATCCCATCCCCATTGAGGAATATAACTGCTTTATAATCAAAGTCAGGGATGAGCAGAGCAGTATCCAGACTCCGATTTGTAGTGAGCAGTAAAGGCAAGGGGGATAAATCTTGAAACTGATGATCAACAAGATGCTTTGCCAAGGGCTGACCAATACAAACACATCCCATTCTTGTAAATCATTGTAGAAAAAACATGGAGTAAATTAAACAGAACAGAAATAGGGTCAATAGATAGTCTACCATTATAAAAAAAAGTCCAAATTTTTGAGGTAATTTTTTTCCCTTTCAGAATTTTGCTGTCATCTTCTTTAGTAACAGAATTGATCTTTAGCCAATGCAAGATCACTCAATAGAATTCAGAAAGAGGAAACAGGACACCAAATTTTAGCTGTCTTGAGCCTGGCACAAGTCAAGGCAAGCCAGTCAAGGCAGTCTCACAAAAAAACTGAAAAACAAATAGATCTGACCAGCTTCCTGGTAATTCAGAGCTATTAGATTATGAAATATGAATGTAATACTAAGCTATCTTTCCACGTCCAATCTTCCTAAGTACTCAGGGAATTTAGGTAACAAGTTCATGTTTTTCTAATATAAATGTAATGAAGCTTGTTTTTTTCTAGTAGATTTTACTGATGATCTTTAAGCTAATATATGCTACCAGATCTTCCCCAATAATGATTTACTCTTTAATTTTCCTCAGTTGTTATTAGGTTTAGCACAGCATATATTCAATGGCAAATAGTTATTAAGAATTTGTTCTTTCACATCTAATTTTCATCCAAGCCATTTCTGCCTTAAGAAATCCTTCTGTAGTCTTGAAAAAGCGGTGCTCTTTAATCTGCTTTCATTTTAACTGTAAATGAACTAGGATAGGAGATTCAGGCAAATTCATAAAAATTTTTTCCAGAAAATATCAAACTAGACCAGTGGTTTTCAACCCATGCGCTGTGAGAACTCTCCAAGCGTGCCATACAATGCTGTTCATTTCCCTTCAGTGTGGCTCTATGAAGAGCCACTGCACCGGGGGGTGGGAGGGTGACGACAGAAGACAACCCCAGCACCAGCTGGGGCTTAAAGGGCAAGGCTGCCTGAGTCCCAGCTGGTACGGGGTCTGTCAATTTCCCGTCTGCCAGTTCTTTGCAGAGCCACCACATGGGGAAATGCTGACCCTGCAGGAGCCCACTTGCACAGAGAAGCAACTGAAATGCTGCTTTTCAACTGAAACTGGCTGGCGGAAAGCCCATGTCCCCTCCCTGCTGTGGAAAGGGGAGAGGGGTGGGCAGAAGCTTGTTGGAGCTAAGACATGGTTCAAATGCTATGTCCTGGCTCCAATGGGCTCATGGGGAGGGGAGCCTGCTCTCTGGATCTGCCTTCCCCTCATCCTTCATGAGTAATCAAGTAACTCTGAAATTTTAAATGGTTACTCAATTACTCGACATCTCATCTGATCCCTGTTTAGCTTGTTGTATGCACTACTATGTTGCAAACCTCTCTAGTAACAACGTAACCATAGCAAATATAAGTAAATGTGACGTGTAAGAGCAATCAATTCAGCAGAAAACAAATGGATGTGCCATAGAATCATCTCACTGAAGTTTACCATGTTACTGAAAAGGTTGGGAATCACTGAACTAGACAGCAAAGTATCAGGAATGTTCCATATATAATAAGAGCAAATATAGCGAGTCCACAGCAAACAAGCAGTCGACAGCAGGGCAGCAGTCAACAGGGGAATTTGCCCTGGGAAATGTCCAAGAGGAGCTCAGAGTGTGGCTTTTGGGGGACCTGTGTTGTGAGCTGGTGGGGTAAATATCCACGTCTGTCAGTATTTGTTTGACTGTATGAACTGAGAGTGCTTTGTTCCAAGTCAGCCTTCAAGGGCTAACTGGACTGGAGGCAAGGCCTTATAAAAAGGCAGCCCAAGCAAACATAGTGAGCAGCAAAACAGGGCAGCATCCAAGAGGGCAATCTGTCTGGGATTTTGCCTTTGGGGGAAACCCATACTCTTTAGTTTTTTCTTGTAGTTTCTCTTCTGCCATTCGAGGGGGCAATAAAAACATCTGTGGGAGCTCTCTGAAGAAAGGCAAAAATGATCAGCTTTTGTGACCTGCACAGCCTGTGCCACGTGTGTCTTCTTCCCGGAACATAGAAGGGATTTCATCTTTACTAAGTGCAAGCTCATTGCCATCTTGGAAGAGAAGATTAGAGGACTTAAGGATCAAGTATCAACCACACCGTCATCAGGGAAGATGAAGACTTTCTTGATAGAAGGCAACATTTAACACTGCAGGCATTTGTTTGCCTGTGTGTTTGGCAGGCTGAAGCACAGCAGGGCTGAGAAACCAGTGAGGGCAGTACAGAACAAGGAAGAAAACCAGAAGCGTGTAACCTCCAGAAGAAGAAAGCCAACTCAGATATTCCCAATTCCAGTGGAGGTAAGCAACTGCTTTCAGGCTCTCGGCACAAGCACTACAGTGGAGAATGCTTTGAAAAAGACCTCTTGGGGAAGGGCTCAGAAGACCCCATTGAATGGAAGACATGGGATGCTTAGTCTTAGGGACAGGGATTCTACAGCCACCACTCTTAAGAGAAGATGACAGGTGGTTGTGGTTGGGGTCTCCCTCCTAAAAGGGACAGAGTCATCCATTTGCAGTCCAGAGCTGCAATCTCAGGAAGTGTGCTGCTTACCAGGAGCGAGAATTCAGGATGTGACAGAGATTGGATCGGTTTTGGAGCAATACCTCAGCATGGGCTTGATCCAAAAGCCAATGAAGACTACTATAAATGAGTTCATGGCATTGCTAGTCTGATAGCAAGGATTTTTAATAAGTCTATGTACTGGGACTAGCACTATATAACTGGAGAATATCTCACATTCCTTGCAAGAATGGGAGGTGGCGGAAAGTGATCCGGGCAATTACAGACTTCTTAGACAGGCGTCAACTCTATCAAGCAGGCATGTGGAAGCCCTGGCCACATCAGAAGAGCTCGCTGGGCAACAGCAAGTGCAGATGCAACACTGCCTAACTATCAGAAGAACTCACATGCACATGGATGCAACTTCTTGGCCGTGTCTACACGAGCCAAAAACTTCGAAATGCCCATGCAAATAGCCATTTCGAAGTTTACTAACGAAGCGCTGAAATACATATTCAGCGCCTCATTAGCATGCGGGCGGCTGCAGCACTTCGAAATTGGTGCGGCTCATCCCGACGGGGCTCCTTTTTGAAAGGACCCTGCCTACTTCGAAGTCCCCTTATTCCCATCTGTTCACAGGAATAAGGGGACTTCGAAGTAGGCGGGGTCCTTTCGAAAAGGAGCCCCGTCTGGACGAGCCACGTGGCGGTGAGCCGCGTCAATTTCGAAGTGCTGCTGCCGCCCGCATGCTAATGAGGCACTGAATATGTATTTCAGCGCTTCATTAGTAAACTTCGAAATGGCCATTTGCATGGCCATTTTGAAGTTTTTGGCTAGCATAGACGTAGCCCTTCACGCATCAGGGGTCGTTGGCTGTTTGGGCCCTGGAATTCTTTTATGGACAAGGATAACTTTGTTCTGCAGATTTTCATGAGTTCATCCCAGTTTTTGAACACTTCACAAATGAAAAAATCAGAGAAAACTGACTGACCTTTGGAACACCATAGTAGCAAATAGTAAGGAAACATTCACTGCCACACTAATCTACAAAAATAAACCTTAATTGGCTTGGATCCCAAGCAGAAACTGCTGCTTTAGGGAACTATGTGCAACCCATACACAATTTAAAAAAATAAAGACACTCCTCCCACCTACACAGTGGCAACGATATAAACTTTTAGAAATGAAGTAATAGTCTTCTAACAGAAAGAAAACAATTCTTTTTAATTCTCCAACTAACAGGCCTGATTCATTAATACTGTGTAAATCCAGAGTAACTCCACTAAGCTCACGTAGCAAGACAGGAGTAAAACCTGGTTATGAAAGAGGAGACTCGGTTCTGGCTTTTCCCATCAAAAAACAGAAACACAGTACGCTGGGAGAGGGGAGACTTGAATGCAGTGCACTTATTAAATTCTTCTAATTCTTTGGCATAATTTCTGATGACCTTTGATTACTCTGATTTTTCAGATCCATCTGACCCACAAACATTAAAACTTTTATAAAGTCGCCTAGTTCTCATACTTTATTGGGTTATTGACTCTAACTGGTTTCATCTGACTTTATGAAGTCCTTCAGTTATCAGCAGATCTCTTGTATTTGGAAATATCATATTATTCATCTTTACAGTGTGATAGAGGCTAGGTTTTGTAAACACCTATGTGATTTCACATTCCCAAACATGACAGCTCTAAAGGTGTTAACAGAAAACTTTTATTAGAAGCATATGAAAATTTTTAGAAGATTAGCAAAATTGGTTTCAATAGATGCTGATGGCAACTCAGGACAACATTCCTAAACTACCAAGGGGCCACATTCCAAACAGTAATTCATTGTCAAATCAGTTTGCACTCACAGAATTATTTGTCCCTAGATTAAACTGTAAATTTTAATATGGTTTTAAAAACTTGTATCATTCAGTTATAAAACATTTCACAAACAAACCAAGTTTATCAAAATCAATTTAAGATTCCAACATTTACTTATAAAACTCTGATCAGCAAATCAGTCTTTTGCAACAAAAAAAAAAAGAGAATAAAACAGAACCCTGCATATTTTGGCTTTACCATGAACAAAAAAATAAAATACGTCTTAAAGTTTTTACTCTCACTCTAAAAATGTGGAAGCTGAATAGCAATGTTTCTGTACAGACTGAATATAATAAAAATAATTTGAACATCAAACAAAATTATACTGTAAAACAAAAATTTTACACTTCAACTACTGCAAAGTTTTGGAAACTTCAAATGCTTGCAAAATAAATGTGCTATCTTTTTTGTCTTCAATAAAATATTTTGTACTATATTCTAATTTTATATTGTAATACACTATTGTAATTTAGAAGGCATGCTAAAATCTTGTTATAAAAACTACTTTTATAAAAAGTGGGCTTACATAATATTCAAGACATAGCTAATTCAAAGTTTCCTGGGAAGCTCATCAGCCCAATGTATTTTGCTCTTCATTTTAAAACTTTCATCCTAGTAAAAACAAGTCAACATTAATTGTTTATGTTAGTAAGAATTCACTTAAAAACCAGGGTCTTAAAGAGGTCAACTGAACTAAAGAGTTCAACGACTTAATATGGAGGACTGGAATTTCTATAAATCAACTGTACAAAAACTATCTGCACTTTGCATCCCAAGCTGGTGGGGCGGGGGGAGGCTGTAGGAATTGGATCCCAGACCCAGTTGATGAACAACAATTTCCTACAGAGCGTATATGGAAAGGAAAAAGGGGTTCATAAGAAAAGCTTCATCTTGGAGGTTAGAGCATGCAAAAATAATTGCTAAAAGTCAAACTAAATTAGCTCTTGACATGCAAATTAAAATAAGGTATTTTAAGAGATAAATAAAATCAAAATAAGGAGGAGGCTGGGCTGCTATATTCCACTGATGGGGAGAAAATTAAGTTAGTCTAAGTATCACCCAAAAACAAACAAAGCCCATTACCACTCACCAGGGGCTGGTTTATTCACAAGCCCCTTTACCCTTCACCCCACACCCCCACAGGACATCATAAACTCTTGGTCAGAGTCTATACAAATCTGTCTCCACGGGGCAGGACAGACTAGTGGCTAGAATCCATATAAAACCCACCCTGAAAGCCAGTGTGGCTTAGCTGCTAGAGTCAACACAGTGAGTCCCTTCTTGCAGGTCCACGTGGCCTAGTGACCAAAGTCTATAAAGCAAGATCCCTCATACAGGACAGACCCCACAGGTCAGGTGTTAGGAAAGTGTAGGGTGCCCAAGCCCTCTCTGCTCCACAGGACCCCAGACCAGGGCCCTATCTGCAGTGGGGTGGCCAACCACTGACTTGACAGGGAACTGCCTACTGAAAGGCGCCCAGTCAGCAAGGAGTGTTCCCATCCGTGGGCTGCTTCCTGCCTGCCTCCATGGTCTGGTCTTCAGACAGTTCCCCCTCTAGAGCTCCGGAGCACCTCCTTCCGCAGTGGCAGCCAGCTCAGACTGACCAGCTACACAGTCCTGTATACAGGCCTGCATCTGGACCATACCCAGCAAGGCTGCAGTGTTGGGACCTCCTTGGCTAGGTGAGACAGATCAGCCTGCTCTGACTCACTGCAAGGTTGAAACACCCCCACAGCCTCTGTTTTCAAAACAGATGAGAATATGGAACATGGGCATACAGGCAAGATGGCTATTGGAAAATAAGCCCATAAGAATGGAAACAACTACTTCTGAAGAGAAAGAAAAAACAAAAAAAAGTTTAATGCACTCAAATTAGGGGGACCACATAATTTCCATCCCAGGACACCATAAATGAGCTCATGGCATTGCTAGTGTGGTAGCAAGGATTTTTAATAAGTCTATGTGGCTGGGACTAGCGCTGTATAACTGGAGAACAGCTCATGTTCTACACAAGAATGGGGGGCGGGGGAAAAGTGATCTGGGCAATTACAGACTTGCTAGTCTAATCTTAGTAGCATGCAAGATTTTGGAGCAAACAATGAAGTAAGTAAATAAGTTAATTGAAAAAAACAGAAATGGGGTGGAGGGGAGACTATAATGCAACATGGGTTTATCCAAGTTAAACCCCACTAACCTTATGCCCTTCCTTGAGACCGTAAGTAAATTTGTAGGAAAGAGAAATTAAATAGATCTTATATACTTGTGTTACAATAAAGTATTTGACAGCGTATCAGATGGGACAATGAGGATTAGTTAAAATGAGGATTAGTACAAAAACTGTAAAGCAGATGAGGAGTTGGCTAAGGCTGTGTTCACAGGTGAACTACAGAACTGGAGGGAGGTTACTCGGGGAGTTCCTCAAGGATCAGTTTTAGAACAATACCATTTTCTTTTTTATCATTAATGACCATCGTGCAAAAAATAGGTATGTGCTAATAAAATCTGCTGATGCTACGAAGTTGGGAGGCAATGTCAATACAGAGGTGGACTGGCACATTATACAGGTAAAGCTAGATGTCCTCAAAGCCTGTTTGATTCCCCACCCTAGCACTTCCAGTGTAGGTAACGTGGGCCAGCTAGCCAAATAAAACACTGCTAGGTCTTGTCTCTGCAGTTCCCAGAGAGATTTTTTTTTCCTGATTTCAGTTTTACCTGACATCAGTCAGTAGCTATCTCTATCAAGTATACAAAAACCCCTTTCCAGGAAACAAATCACTTGAAATCTCTTCCCTGAGGGCAAACCCCACCCCTAGCCCCCATCCTCCTTTTCCCAAGGACTTAGAAATAAATAAGAGGATGCCCACAAAAAACATGCAGGGAATTGTGAGCTCTCTGATAATATGTCTGTGCCCAATGTGACAACGTCGGTCTTGTTCCTAGGCCTCTGGCCTCTATTCGGTCCACTGGTCCCACTTAAGGGCCCAGTTGCCCTCACTGGGGTGAGGGGTGGTCTGGAAGGAACACAGTCCATGCCCATTCGTGCTGGGTTCTGGCCCAGGGACCCTATGTGACTGCTAGTAGGAAGGGCTGACTCCCTTAGCCCTTGGTGCAGCAGATCTTCTCTCTGGGCCACTTTCCCAGACAATTCTCCTGGTACCTTTTCCAGGCTACAGCAGTAGTGCATCCACCCTTCTTGATCTGCTGAAGCTCCTCATTCTCCCTCTGTGGTTTCTGGTGTTCCTGATCCTCTCTTCTGCTCCTCTCAAACCTGCTCTCTCCCACTACTCTGGTCTCCTCACCTCTCTCCAGTCGCCTCTCCCACTCTCTCCCCACTGTGAAGGGCTTTTAAAAGGCCTCTTATTAGACCAGTCATGGAGTCAGCTGGCCCCAAGTAGGCTGAACCATCTCCTGCCCAGCTGCCTCTGATTGCCCTGCTGGTGCTCCGCAGGCCCTTCTTGTTTCTTTGGGTTCCCTGTGAGTGGGTCCTCTGCCCTGGCCCTGCCACACCAGGTATGTAGTTTTAAGCACCTGTGAGACACAAAGGATCAACCAGTACTTGTTAATAAAGAAAACGTACTTCTATTATTAAAACAAGACAATCGTTGCAAGCATTGTAAATGGTTTGATGGTTAAAAAAAATGAATTGAAGGAAAACACAGGGATCTTTCCCTAAGTCAGACTCTAAGTCAGTCACAGAAAAGAACAAAAGGAATAAATACCCAGCTCAGACATAATTTTCAAATCCCAAACAATGAAAACAAACTTTACAGGACTACCTGAACTTTTCCCTACTCATGCATTCTGAAGGGTCCAGGTGATCTGTTCTGGAATACCTCATTTCTTCCCCTCTATCTCTGGAGATATCCCCTTCTTTCTCTGTCTCTGTTTTCTAACTGTGGTTCAGTTTCAAGTTTGAATTTTTCCGCTGGCTCCTACTGGCTCTTTGCCACTTCCCCCCAAACCTACTCCCCTCAGAGGCAGGTTAGCTTAACCCTTTAGCTCTTTCCTTTGCATCTCCCATTCACAAACAACTGGACTAACAGAAATGTGATGAAACTCAAAAGCACATACACGTTTAGGGTCTAACTTTAAGAACCACTACAATCTGGAGGCTAGTCAGTTGGAAGTGACAGAGAGAGAAACCAGGGTCTGCTGACTGATCATGGAACAATAATGATGCATCAGCCAAGACAGAGGAATTAATGCCATTGTGGGAGGCCTTGGTAAGATCTAATCTACATTACTGTGCACGTTTCTCTTCACCCATTTTCAAGAAATAATTAATTCAACTGGAACAGAGATAGAAAAGCTAGTAGGATGATCTGGGGAATGAAAGGAGACTGGAAAGCCTTGGCTTGTTTAACCTAGCAAAAAAGGAGAAGGCTGAGAGAAGATGACGACCCTGAGTGTGCATGGGTACACATACAATAACAGAGTTATACACCAACATCTATATAAAAAGCGTATAAACACTAGTGGGTGAAGTGCTGTTTTAAGTTTAAAAACTGTACAGATACACAACAAGATATGGGAATAAGCTGGGCAAGAACAAATTCAGGTGAAGAATGATTTCTAATGATCAAGCAGTGTGGTTCTAGAGTCGCTTCCCAATATAAGTTGGGGTGGAGGGGGCAATTTAATTAATTTTAAGCACAAACTGGGAAAATCTGAGTCCAACTGTACAATCAGATTGCTTGTAATGGTGGAGGGAAAATGCTCCATGGCTCTGAGCAGCCCTTCCAATTTATATCTTATAGCATAAAGGACATGCATCAGGACTTCAGTCACATGCTGGTATTGAGAAAGGATCTTGTATCCAACATATTAGGAGATACTGGTGGTGATGGGGTTGGTCTTCCCCTGAAGTATCGGATATGGCTATTTTTGTTGGATCAGTACCCCTCAGAGATAATGAACACAAACAGCAGCAATGCTTGTTGCTTGGCTCCCTACAAATATACAATAAAATACCTATATTTGCCAAGTTAATATTTTATTTAAATTTAATTTCAAATTCAAATTACAAAGTGATCTGAATTGCCTACATCTACATGTAAACCAAATACATAAAGCTATTTTAATGGACTTCCCAAGAAAAGACAAGTTACTCACCGTACTAACGATGGTTCTTCAAGATGTGTCCCCGTGGATGCTCCACGATAGGCGCCGGACTTGCCCCGGCACCGCAGGTCGGATCCCATCGGCAGTCTCTGCCGGACTGCACATGAGCTGGCATGCGCCGCCCCCCGCGCGCCCTCAGCCACGCGCGCGATCCGGTCCCCGCCAGTTCCTTGACCAACCGCCTCGGATGCTCCTGAAAAATACTAAACAGAGATCCGAAGCGGGGAGGTTGGGAGGGTGGTGGAGCACCCACAGGGACACATCTCGAAGAACCATCATTACTACGGTGAGTATCTTCTCTTTCTTCCTCGAGTGTCCCCGTGGCTGCTCCACGATAGGTGACTACCCAGCAGTAACCCAAGATAGGAGGTGGGTAATTGGTTTATGTGCAGCTTGTCCCCGAGAGGACCGCTGTCGAGAGACAGGTATCCTCTTGGAATACCCTGTGAAGGGCATAATGCTTGGCGAAGGTGTCATAGGATGACCAGGTCGCCGCTCTGCAAATGTCTTTTAGCGCAATGCCCTTGAAAAAGGCTGTTGATGCCGCCACCGCCCAAGTGGAGTGAGCCCTAGGCGGGGCCAATAAAGGAGTCTTTCTAAGTTCGTAGCACATTTTTATGCAGGATACGATGTGCTTCGAGATTCTCTGCGAAGAGAGACCTTCTCCTTTTGATTTGGGAGTAAGAGAGACTAGGAGTCTATCTGTTTTCCGGAAGGACTTAGTCCTGTCTATATAGAAAGCCAGCGCCCTCCTCACGTCCAGGAGGTGTAGGCACGCCTCTTTGTTGGAGTTATGAGACTTTGGATAAAACGAGGGTAAAACTATAGGTTCGTTAATATGAAACTCTGAAGAAGCTTTTGGAACAAAGGCTGGATGCAGCCGTAAGGTTACCGCCTCCTTGGAAATTACTGTGCAGGGTGGCGTTGCCATAACTGCCACAAGCTCGCTCACCCTGTGAGCTGACGTGATTGCGAGAAGGAAGGTCGTCTTTATCATAAGGAGACGGACGGAAACCATGGCTAAGCGTTGAAACGGTGGTCCCGTTAGCGCATTAAGCACCAGGTCCAAGCTCCTCGAAGGTGGAAGTGGTTTCCGAGGGGGGTATAGGTTTACCAGCCCTTTGAGGAACCTGGTAACCATGGGATGGGCTAACACCGTGTGCCCTTCCTCTTCATGTCTGGAAGCTGATATAGCAGCAAGGTGGACCTTCAACGAGGATAGGGAGAGTCTGCCTCTCTTGGGGTCCAGTAAATACTATAGTATTACAAGTATAGGCACAGCAAGGGGGGCAAATTGCTTGGTAGAACACCATCCAGTGAATCGAGTCCATTTTTGCTTATAGGGCTTCCTGGTGGAAGTCCTCCTGCTACTTTCTAGGACTTGTTGCAGTTCCTCCGTACACGTGCTCTCTAGGGAGCTGAGCCATGGATTAACCATGCTTGCAGTCGCAGGCCTCGGGGGTGTGGATGCACTATGGACCCCTGGCCTTGCGTGAGCAGATCCGGCGCCACTGGGAGGGGCATCGGTGGACGGTCCGACATGCGCAGGAGTAAGTGGAACCATTGCTGTCGATCCCACGTTGGGACTACTAGGATCATTCGGGCTCTCTCTCTCCTGGCTTTCTGCAAGACTTTGTGGATAAGCACTGTGAGAGTAAAGGCGTAGAGCAGGGGGCCCCTCCACGAGATCGCGAATGCGTCCCCCAGCAACCCCCGTCCCAGTCCTGCCCTGGAGCAGTATTGTGGGCACTTCTTGTTGTGTTGAGTGGCAAACAGGTCTATCTGGGGAAATCCCCATGCGTGAAAAATAGGTCGTAGCACATCGGAACGGATCTGCCACTCGTGTGTGAGTGCGAAGCGCCTGCTCAGCTGGTCTGCCTTCGCATTGTGAGGCCTGGTAAATACGAGGCTTTCAAGGTTATATTGTTGGCGATGCACCAGTTCCACAATCGGACTGCTTCCGCACATGAGGCACAGGACCAAGCTCCTCCTTGCCGATTTATATAAAACATGGTGGAGGTATTGTCTGTACTGATCCCGACTACTTGCCTTGTATATGTTCTCGAAAGTGTTTGCAGGCATTGAACACTGCTCTGAGCTCCAGTATATTTATGTGCAGTGACTGTCCCATGGAGGACCACAGTCCTTGCGTCACCTTTTCGCCCATGTGTGCTCCCCACCCTATGTGGGAGGCGTCGGTAGTGAAAAAAACCGATATTTGTGGTTGGTGAAAGGGCACCCCTGTTAGCATGTTCTTGGGGTTCACCCACCATTGCAGAGATCTGCACACCTCTGTCGTGGGCGACATCACCCTGTGGACGGTGTGTGCTGCCGGTCTGTAGACGCTCGCCAGCCAGTGCTGCATGCTGCGCATATGCAATCGGACGTTCTGTACCACAAACGTTGCTGCTGCCATGTGGCCCAGCAGCTGTAAGCACATCAGAACCGGCACCGTAGGGCTGAAGGTGATGACTTGCACGAGGGAACCAATCGCGCGAAAGTGGGCATCTGATAGATAAACCCTTGCTGTGATGGAATTTATACGTTCCCCTATGAACTCTATGTCCTGTGCGGGGTCTATCTTTGATTTTGCCAGATTGATGACCAGGCCCAGCGAAGAGAACCTGTCTGCTGTGATGCGTATCATGCGAAGTACCTCCTCCTTCGAGGCCCCTTTCAGAAGGCAGTCTTTTTTTTTTTTTTTCCCCAGATATGGGAATATAAACACCCCCTGTCTGTGCAGGTAGGCTGACACCACTGCCAAGGTCTTGGTGAAGACTCTGGGGGCCGAGGAGAGGCCGAACGGCAGAACCTTGTACTGAAAATGTTCTTTGCCTACCATAAACCAGAGAAAACGCCTGTGAGCCGGGTGAATAGTTATGTTGAAATACGCGTCCTGTAAGTCGAGGGCTGCGAACCAATCTCCATCGTCCAGTGCCGTAAGTATAGAGGCAACTGTGATCATCCGAAAGCGTGGCTTGCGCAAGTACCGGTTGAGGCCTCAAAGATCTAGGATGGGCCTCCAGCCTTTTTCTCTGTGAGGAAGTATCTTGAGTAGAACCCTTTCCCTCGGAGTTGCTCCGGCACTCTTTCCACTGTCCCTATAAGCATAAGATGGTCTACCTCCTGCTTGAGTCTCACTTCGTGGGAGGCGTCCTTTAGGTGGGGTCTGGGTGGAGGTCGTGGCGGTGGGAGCGACTGGAAGGGAATCGCGTAACCCGTGGCTATGATCTCCAGTACCCATTTGTCTGTGGTGATCTTTTGCCACTGGTCGTAGAATGGTCGGAGGCGATGGTGGAATAGTAGCTTCGGATGACATTGCGCAATGGTAGTGATAGTGCAGCCCTTGATCTGTGTGTCAAACTTGTGGCCTTTGGCCCTGCCCCGAGGACGCACAGCTCTGTTGAGAACGTCGCCTGGGAGCTCTGTACTGTTGGTGCTGTTGATGTCGCCCTTGCTTGTAGCCCCTGTGGTACTGGGGACGCTGTGGTTGATACTGCAAATAGCTTCTGCGTGTCAAAGGGGAGATCAACGATCTTCGCCTGCAGATCCCTCGAGATACCCGATGTCTGGAGCCAGGACTCCCTGCGCATGACCACTGCCATAGCTGTTGAGCGTGCTGCCGTATCCGCTACGTCTAGGGCGATCTGAACTCCTGTCCTCGAGGCTGCGTAGCCTTCCTGCACGATGGCCTTGAGCACCGGCTTCTTGTCCTCTGGAAGCGAGTCCATGAGGGAAGTCAGCCTGGAGTAGTTGTCGAAATTGTGGTTCGCTAGATGCGCTGCGTAATTCACCATTCTCAACAGTAGGGTAGAGGAGGAGTAGGCCTTTCTGCCGAACTCTAGTTTCTTGGCATCTTGTCCGTTCCCCCTGTCTTGTACTGAGAAGTTTTTGACCTCTGTTGAGACAATTCCACCACCAGAGAATTTGGTTGCAGGTGGCTGAACAGGAACTCCATGCCCTTCGTCGGGACGAAGTACTTCTTATCCGCTCTCTTGTTTATAGGCGGACTGGACGCAGGGGTCTGCCATATTGTGGTGGCGGACTCCATGATTGCTTCATCAGCGGAATAGCTATTTTGGAAGAGGCTGGAGGTCTCAGGTTTTTAAGGAGCTTATGGTGTTTCTCCTGCACCTCTGCTGTTTGGATGCCTTGAGTGAAGGCCACCCTTTTAAACAGCTCTTGGAACTGTTTGAGATCGTCTGGAGGATGGACGTCCCCCTGGGGCCGTGGCCTCGTCAGGGGAAGATAGCGAAGAACCGCTCGGGTAAACCTCTCTGGACCCCTCTGGGTCCTGTTGACGGTGATACATCTGCTCGCTGGATACTTGCGAGGGAAAATCTCGGGGTTCCAGAATCAACTCCCCTTGAGATATCTGCGTTTCCATCCCCGTCCGTGATTGCCCTCAGGGATATTGAACCGTCTGGGGGGGATCTATCCCTGGGAGTATGCCTATGGTGTCTATGCCCCACGCGATAGGGGCGACCATGGCAACACGGGCACTGTTCCAGAGATGGAGACCTGGACCACTCTGGAGGCGCATACCCCCTCCGTCTGGGGAAGCGAGATCGTCTGGGTGATTGAGATAATGGAGAGACTGATTTGTGGCAGTACTCCAGGGGTTCAAAGCCCAGGAAGGGCGATGGTGGTCCGAGCCATGGTGATGCTGGCTGTAGGAACGGGGATGGGGGCTCAGCGTATATTGGAGGTGACCCCTGCCACCTCGTTGGAGTCCGCAGCATAAGTGGAGGGCTTAGAGCGAGTAGCCCTGCAGCCCTGTCTGGAGAAGGGCTGCGGTGCCGGGTTTTCTGTGCTGCCTTTCCCCTCCCCTGTGGGGCTGGCTCCACCCCTTTCTGCGTCGGGGATCTTGGCCCTGCTGTCTGCGCCGCGCTCAGCAAGCTCTGCTGCGGTGCCGCGCGGGCCCGGTGCCTGCAGGCCGCGTGCCTGCAAGCTCTGCACCGCCGGTTCCCCGGGGGTCGGTGCCGCTAGCTGCGGTGCCGCCAGTTCCGGCGCTTGCCTGGCCGCCGCCCTGCCCGCGGTGCGGGGCGGCTGTTTGATTATCGGAGGCTCAGCCTCTGCCACGTGCGTCTCCGCGCCGCCGCCGCCGCTCAGCTGTGACTGCGGCTGGGGGCTATGCGCTCCACCCGGCCCGCTCGCTGTGGCTGCCGGCAGGGATCGGGTTGGTGAAAGCTTCCTCCGTTTTTGCGCTGATGGGGTTAGGGAAGCAGCTTTCCTTTTATGGGCCCCTGCGGGTCCCTCCTGCTGAGGCCGCTCCGGCACATCTGGCTGGAGGGCCTTGTCAAAGAGCAGCATTTTCAGCTGTCCTTCCTTGCTCTGGCTGTGAGCTTTGCACAGAAGGAGCATTTCTGTGCCCATCGGAGGCCGGCATTCCTTCGCGGCATGACTCACACTTTTTGAATCCTGAAGAGGACATTGTGGTGAGTCTGAGTTGTTAATAGGGTACTTAGCACCTTCTCTGTGCCTGTTCCCCTCTCGGACTCAGCCTGCCGCGGCAGGAGGCCTATTGGCCTTACGTCCCCGGGTCTCCGCTGCTCTGCTTGCTATTAAGGCTGTAAAACTTTACTTTTTACTCTCTTTTCTTTTTTTTTTTTTTTTTTTGAAAACAATCACAAGCTAACTTAAGCTAAAGACTGAAAAAGAAGCTCTGAACACTTTAAAAACATTAAATACGCTAACTCTGGACATAGCCTGAGCGGAATCCATCTGCAGCCGATGGCGGTTAAAGAGGAACTGTCGGGGACTGGATGGGGCGCGTGGGGGGGCGGCGCGCACCGGCACATGCACGGTCCAGCAGAGACTGCTGAGGGGATCCAACCTGCGGCACCAGGGCGAGCACGGCGCCTATCGTGGAGCACCCACGGGGACACTCGAGGAAGAACCTATCAATATGTATATACCACTGATTCCCAACCCATGGGTTGAAACACAAACATGGGTCACCATTAGATTTTCTAAGGGTCACTATCTGGGACGCTCTGAGCTGCATGGGGCTCTTTATGGAGCCATTCACAGCTCCTGCTGCTACCATCCTCCAGCTCCCAGTCCTTACCCTGAAGTGCTGAAATGGAACTGAATATAATTGATTTAATGGCCTCCAGGAGGGACCCAGCTGTTAAACCAATTAAACTGAGCCCCATTTCACTTGAGCAGGGAAGGGAATTGCCCGCACTGCAGGTGGGGGAAGGGAGTAGGAGAGTGGTGGTAGCTGCACAGAGGAGTGGCAATGGCGGCAATGGCCCAACAAAGGAACAGCGAGGGAGGCAGCGGGAGTACTTAGGAGAGGTAGGTGGGAAAGCATTTTGGGGCTGTGAGAGGTTTAAGCCTGGTGGTGCAGGAGGGGGTGGTTTGGGGCTGCAAGAGGTTTAATCTTGGGGTAGGGGTGGTCGTTTGGGGCTGCAAGGGGCTTAAGCCTGGGGGCAGGGGCGGGGGTGAATCAAGATTTATAAAAAAAAATTTCGCAAGGGAGAACCCCATCTACCCCCCAATTTTGAATTGCCTTGGGTCACAAAGTCCAACCTAATTGTCAAAACAGGTCGCCACCTTGAAAAGGTTGGGAACTGCTGGTATATACAAACGTGTTTGCAGCTATGCCCCAAGATCATTCTCCCATTGGTATTAAGTTCTGCTGTCACTCTCCCCACACAGTTCTGAGTATTAGAAAGCTTCATGTTTCACAACAGTACCATAAAGACTATAAAACTAAGTAAACAGTTTTGAATTAATTTATTGCTCTCGGTTGAACCTCTCTAGTCCACCACCCTTGAGCCCTGACCAGCACCAAAACAGAGAATTTGCTGGACCATGGAAGGTCAATATTGTCTCCCAGCCCTAGCAACATTTCCACTGCTTACTCAAAAGATCTTTTGGTGTAAATTAGAGCTAATCAACAGCACAGAACACTAAAAGCCAGGACTGGTGACTGTAAACAAACTTCATGGGACCACAGGGAACTTGGCCACACCCAAAAGTAGACATTTGTTTAACTAAAATCATGCTGGACCACAGATGTTGCCAGACCACAGTGCCAGCCGAGAGAGGTTCAACCTACATTATAGCTACAGTAAAATTGAGGTCATTAATTCTACAGAAGACTACTGCCAAAAATTAATTTTCTCTAGTATTAACAGATGCATATTTGCTCCTATGTCAACAACATTAGACTGATTATCCGCCAATGCAAGACTGTTCCAGTACTATGTGTTTAAAGTATAAAAAGTATTTCCTGTTCCTACTTCCTGAAAATTCCTATATTGATGAATGTAGACGTTTTAAATCTTGTAAAAATATTTTCTTATCATGCTTATAAAAAGGTTACAGTCATTGAGAAAACAATCACTTAACACTGATGTCAATGAAAAGACAGTTACCTGTTCCATAACTCCTTTTATTCATGTCCTTTGTGCAAAAGGCAGTTCATGTTCTGTAACTGGTGTTTTTCGAGATGTGTTTCTCATCTCCATTCCAAGTTGGGTGTGTGTGGGCGCACCCACAGTCAGTAGCCAGCCATAGGGTCAATGTGGCACCCCCTGGAGTGATGCTGATATGGCGACCACAACATGCACCACCCAACACCACCCCTCCACACACACACAGTTCTTTCTTGCCAGCTACTCCAACAGTGGAGAAGGCGTGAGGGTTTTGGAATGGACATGAGCAACACATCTCAAAGAACACCAATTACAGAACAGGGAACTGTCTTTTCTTCTTTGAGTGGTTGCTCATGTATGTTCCAAGTTGGGTGAATGCAAGCCAATGCCTAGGAGGTGGGGTCGGAGCCCCAAACAGACTGCAGGTCAGCCCTGCCCACCGCAGAGTCTTCCTGTGCATGCTGCTTCAAAGCGTAATGTGCTATAAATGTACAAATTGAGGACCAGCTGTCCTGGATAGGCACCTTAACCAAATATGCCACAGGCGTTGCCTACGCTCTCATGGAGTGTGCCCTAACTGGTGGGGGAGGAACCCCCGCGATATTGTAACACTCTTTGATGCACATCACTATCCAGGAGGAAATCCGCTGGCAGGAAACTGGAAGGCCCTTCATCCTATCAGCAACTGCCACAAAGAATTGCTGTGTTCTTCTAAAGGGTCTAGTCCTATCCACATAGAAGGCCAGCGCCCTTCTAACATCCCAGGTATGCAAACATTGCTCCCTCGGGGAGGCATGGGGCTTTGGGTAAAATACCGGTAGGGAAATGTTAACATGAAACTTGGAGACAACCTTAGGTAAAAATGCAGGTGACGTCTCAGCCTAACCTTATCCTTGCGAAACACTGTATACAAGAGGTCCACTGAAAGTGCCCTCAACTCAGATACCCTCCTGGTTGAGGTGATTGCCACCAAAAACACTGATCTGTAACTCAAACAGTAGGGAGCAGGGAGCCAGAGGTTCAAAGGGGGCCCACATAAGCTTGGCTAACACCAAACAAATCTCGTGTGGGCAGTGGTATCCGAACCTGGGGCTGGTTCTTTCTGAACCCTTAATTCTTTCTAAACCTACAGGGTCTGAGAACACAGAAGGCATTCCATGACCCGGATGAAGGGCTGAGATAGTGGCTAAGTGCCCCCTAACTGAGGGGAGGAACAAGCCCTCCTGTACCAGACCCCTTGAGAATCTAAAATCAATGTGATGGGGGCTTGTGAGGGAAACAGCTCTCTGTGAGACACCCACACTGAAAACCTTTTCTACTTAAACAAATAAGTCACCCTCGTGGAGGGTTTCCTACTATTTAACAATACTTCTTTTATGGGATCCGAACAGACAGCTCTCGGTCCCTCAGCCATGGAGCATTCACACTGTGAAGTGCAACAACTGGAGATTGGGATGTTGCAGTCTCCCCTCTTGCTGCGTCAGCAGGTCTGACCAAATCGGCTTGTGGATTGACAGGTGCAGGAGGTTGAGTACCAGTGTTAATGGGACCATGCTGGTGCCACCAAGATGATCAAAGCCCCTTCTGAGTGAATCTTGAGGAGTGCCCTGTGAACTAGCGAGATCGGAGGGAATGCATACATCAACCTGCCTAATCAGGGGACAGTGAAGGCATCTGCCTAGAACCCCAGGCTCTGTTTGTGGTAGAAGCTAAATGTTCCACATTTTGCACTGAGGTGGGAGGCGAACAGGTCCACCTGGGAATATCCCCACCTCCAGAAAATAGAATGAACAACCTCCAGGTGGAGAGACAATTCATTATCCATAAAGGACGTGCTGAGTTGGTCCGCCAGCGAATCGTGCACACCTGGCAGCTAAAGGACCTGCAGCGTGGTGATGTGCTATATGCAGAAGTCTCAGAGCATCGTGGCCTCATGACACAGGGAGGAGAAGCATACACCCCCGTTTGTTGACACAGTACACTGCTGTCATGTTGTCTGTACTGACTGACACACAATGTCCCATCAGACAGGCCTCAAACGTCACACATGCTAGTCTGGTGACCCTGAGATCCCTCACATTTATGTGGAGCCAAAGGTCCTGCACACTCAAAACAGCCTGGGTTCGTAGCTGACCCAGGTTTGTAGCTGACCCAGGTGCACTCCCCATGCCTGGTACGACGTGTCCATTACTACGGAAAGCGAGGGCTGCTGAGGGGCAAAGGGGACTCCCATGAGGACGATTCCCTCATCTAACCACCAGCGCAGGGTCGACAAAGTTCGTGTCCACACCGTAACAACCAAGTCTTAACTGTCTCTTACAGGGCAATACACCAATGACAGCCATAGCTGTCGAGGGTGCATCCTTAACGTGGCGTGCTGTACCATGAAGGTGCACACTGCCATGTGACCCAGCAAATGCAGGCAGCACCTGGCTGTCATGGTAGAAACTGCCAGGATGTCTCAGATTATGGCCCCCCATGGACCTGAACCTGTCATCCAGCAGGAATGCCCTTGCACACCTGGCATCTAGTGGTACCTCTAAACACTCTATTGATTGAGATAGTACCAACACCGACTTTGCCTCATTGATAAAGAGACTGAGGCTTACAAAGGTTTGATGGATCAACTGCACATGCTGAATCACTTGCTCCCTGGAATGACCCTTGACTAGTCAGTCGTCCAGGTACAGGAACAGCTGCATCCCTGCGTAGGTACGCTACTACTACAGACACGCATTTAGTGAAGACCCTTGGGGCCGCAGACAGACTGAAAGGTAGGACTGAACTGATAATGCCATCTGCCATAAACCTGAGAAACCTCCTGTGAGGAACGTAGATTGAAATGTGCATCCTGTAAGTCAAAAGCCGTGAATCAATCCCCCTGCTCCAACATCAGGAGTATGAGACCCAGGGATATCATGCGCAAGCTTATCTTTTTCACTAACTCGTTGAGACCTCTTGGGTCCAGGATGGGTCTCAAGCCCCGCTTTGGTTTTGGAATTAGGAAATACTGGGAATAAAATCCCTGTCCCCTGAACCTGGGAGGAACTTCTTCTATGGGCCCAGAACCAGGTGGGATTGCAAGTCCTGCCATATACTTGATCTCTTGAGAAGGGTCCCTGAAGTGGGATAGGGAAGGGGACAGGGAAGGAGGGGTAGGAAGAGAACTGAATGGCATACCCTCGCTCTACCGTACACTGGACCCACCAGTCTGTGGTGATGCTGCACCACATATGCTAAAAGTGGGACAGGCGGAACAAAAAAGTGGAGATGCTGGAGTGGGTGAGATCGATTCAATGCTCCCGACTGTGCATCAAAACTGAGGCTTGGGGCCTTGGGGGCCCTTTCAGTGGCCCCAAACAGAGCCTCCACATCCTGCTCCGCCAGCTACTGCTGTCCATTTGTGGCTGTGGAAACTGCCTTTGCTGAGGATAGGGGTTAAAATGCCTGTGTTAGTTGGCAGTTGTACGCAGGCCCAAAGAGCAGAGGGTGGCCCTAGAATCTTTCACAATATGCAGACTTTGATCAGTCTTATCTGAAAATAGGGTAAGGCCATCAAAGGGCATGTCCTGGATCGTCTGTTGGACGTCATGAGGCAGGCAGGAAACATACAAGCAAGCCCCCTGCGCCACTGCCACTCCAGAGGCCACAACCCTCGTGGCAGGCTCCACAGCATCCAATGCTGCCTGCAGGGCCGCCCATGAAATCATTTTGTTCTCCACCACTACAGCTCTGAAGTCCTGCTTGGCTTCAGGTGGCACCATTTCAGAGAACCTAAACAGGGTGCTGACTGTACTATAGGCATACCTGCTAACCAGAGCCTGCTGGTTAGCAATTCTTAATTGCAACCCTCCCATTGAATAGACCTTCCTCCCATAGACGTCCAAGTGTTTAGCTACTCTGTTTTTCAGGGAGAGACCCTGGAACTCGTGGCGCTCTCTATGGTTAGCAACGTCCACTGCCAGGGAGTCAGGTGGTGGAGGGGTGCATAAACAAATGTTCATTGCCCTGGGATGGGACTAAGTACCGTCTCTCATGCCAACAGGCCATAGGAAGGGCAGAAGCAAGGGTCTGCCAGACCATTTTAGCCATAATGACAATTGTTTTGATTATGGGCAGAGCCACCCTCCTGGGGCCTGCAGAGGACAAAATGTCTGTGACAGGGTCCATTTCATCCTGGACCTCCAACATTTGCGCCCCAAGTTTTGGGCCACTCTCCTAAGGAGCTGTTGAAAAGCCCTGCCATCCTCCAACACAGGTGAGACTGATGAGCCCACAATGGCTTCATCCAAGGAGGAAGATGTTGATAGCCCTTGCACTTCTCTTTGGAGGGGAAGAGCAGTAGTGACCTGTTCAGGCACTTAGACCCCCATGGAAATTATGGGCAAACTGGGGGGTGGGCACTGTAAGCAGAGCTGGCATGGGTACTGGCTGGCCCAAAAACCCTGCCACAGGAGGCACAGACGGCACCGGTACCTCTCTCTGCAGTTGGGTCGGTGATGGTGCTTGACCCATGGGCAAAGGAGTTACAATATCAGATGGTGCCAGCCCTCAAAGGGGTCCAGTCCCACTGCGATAGCACCAACAATGGTGCTGAGATCAACACCGATGAGGTAGAAGCAGGCAGCTCCACGATGACCACTGCTTCCTGTCTTTGTTCTGGTGGTGGGGCACCTAGTGATGCTGATGACGCCAAGCGCAGGATCGGCAGGGCCCTCAGCACCGTTAAAAAAGACACTCCAACAACCTGGCCCTCAGGCTCATGGACTGCCCACAGGGTTCAGAAGGGCCACTGCTGAGTCGCCTGTGAAGTCAGCAGCCAACCCATATCGTCCGAACAATGACTACGGTGCCTGAAATGAACATGGTGCAACCTTCTCGAGCTCCTCCTCTGTCCGGAGCTCAAGTAGAAGATCGACTCTGACGCCGATTTCAGAGGCAGATGACCACGGCAGGGCCACTGGAGTCAGCACCGATGTCATGCATGCCAGGGACAGTGACAGTGACGGTGACTGTGCCAGAGTATAGGGCACCTGAAACTGGCACCATAGTTTGTTGGGTTGGCACTAGAGCTCTCAGCACCGAATACGGTGCAGGTGCTGGTGTTGACATAAGTGCAAATGTTGGTGCCAGTGTCACATCCATGAGCCCCAAGCACACCATTCCAGTGTTCTAGCGCCTGTTCTCCATAGACTGAGAAGGACCTGGCACCATCATCTGTAGCAGTCCTTGTGCCACTTGAACTGCCTCTGGAGTTGAGGGCAAGTCCAGTACCTGCGGGCTCCTGCTCCACATCAACTTCAACGGACACACCTCCTGCCCTTCAGCAGTGTGTGCCGGAGCCTTGGACTTCAGGCCACCCCATTTCTTCAGCGAGCGATGCCTTTCGTGCCTCCTCCACTTCATTGGCACCAGAAATTGATTTCTATAACACCACGAAGGCAACGGTGCCTGCACCTGCTCTCTGCGCCAGGAATCCTTAGGCAGCACCACAGTTGATGGCGCCGGCGCACTTTGCATTGGGGAGGCTCCACTCTCGCAGGAGACCCTAGAGGTTTAAGAGTCACCTCCATTAAGAGGACTTGAAGGCGTTGGGCCCTATCTTTTAAAGTTCTGGGCTTAAAGGCCTTACAAATAAGACAGCAACCACGCAAGTGTCCTTCCTCCAAGCAAATCAAACAGGCTGAATGGGGGGGTCACTTTTTGGCATGCGTTTGCCACATTCTGAATGAGTCTTAAAGCCTGGGGAGCCAGGAATTCCCCAGCACCAAGGGAGATGGAAAGCCACCTCGGCTATTAGTTAGAACACTAAGACTAACTATCAGGCTTGTTTACACTACCACCTATCTTCGAAGGAAGGATGGTAATTAGGGTGTTAGGAGTTAGTAATGAAGTGCTGCCATGCATAGGCAGCACTTCTTTAAGCAAATTCCCCCACGCAGCAACTCTGAAGTTTTAAACTTTGAAGTACGAGCACACATCTAGCCGCGGCACACCCACCAGTACTTCAAAGTGCCGGGGCAACTTCGAAGTCCCCTTACTCCTGGGACTTGCCCCGGGAGTTACTCCTGCACCAGCACTTACTCTTCAAGTAAGGGGACTTTGAAGTTGCCCCAACACTTTGAAGTACTGGTGGGTGTGCTGCGGCTAGATGTGTGCTGGTACTTCAAAGTTTAAAACTTTGGAGTTGCCGCGGGGTGGGGGGGCGGGGATTTTGCTTAATGAAGTGCTGCCTATGCACAGCAGCACTTCATTACTAAACTCCCAATACCCTAATTACCATCCTTCCTTCGACGGAAGGTGGTAGTGTAGACACAGCCACCAAATACTAAACTATTTACATTTTCTTCAAGAACTATTTACACAACAATAGGCTTCTACCTGAAGATTTGAGCAGAGAAAGCAAGAGCTCCAATGACCACCAGCATAGTGAGAAGGAAGTGAGAGCAGAGGGCAGTGGGAGGAGCATATGTTGGTTGCTATATCGGCACCACTCCAGGGGGTACCACACCAACCCTATGGCTACTGGCTAGGGCAAAAAGGCTTCTGGCAACTGGCTGTGTGCCCACTCACACTCAACTTGGAATGGACATGAGCAATCACTCGAAGAACCCCCTTCTTTCTTCCCCACTGTCAAAGTTTCCTCCAAGAAGGAACTAAGGCTATAGGGAACCATCAGTGCCCTTTAGACCACACCATGCTGGTGCTATTCCAGAGGGCAGCAGAGCCAAGTCCCCTTGAGATACTGCTGAGGGAAAAACTTACAGCAGCGGTGCACGCAACAAAAACACATCTAACGTGAAAGAGCCATGAGCAAGCACTATTACCAATATTTTATTCAGTTTAAACACAAAGAGGTCCTAAAATACACAGTATATTTGACTTCTCATTCACTTTCGACTCAAACCTTCAAAGTCAGATAATGAATAATGCATATAAAAAGTAGATCATTTCTCCATAATTATTTTTGATTTTGTTCAAAAACACCAAGGGACTTTTTGACTTTACAACATATTTGTTGCTGCCTCACAGTTAACAATGATAGCATATTAGAAGAATTCTGGAATCAACAATTTACCTTTTAAGCAATTTAAAATTAAGAATGCACTCCACAGTAAACTATCCCACAAACCTCTCTTTTCCCTCACAACAATAAAAACAATTAAAAATCTGGCAGAATTCACTAGTTTCTGAACTCTAGTCCCCTGAACTCCCCTCTTGTATAAATCTTTCCCGATTAAAGGTCGCATGCCATCTAGTTTGCCCTTTAAATTCCAGAAGCAAGCTGTTAATTCAACTTACATTCCAAATTAATGAGAAATGTGATAAACTCTTGTCTTTTACTTGAAAACCAGTAACAACAACAAGCACATTTTAAATGTATGGTTAACTCTATGTGCTACACTTCAGGTACAAGTTGCTTGGCTATTTTAAAATAATGCAATAAAAGAAAGTATGTAGACAAAGGTGTGCATTTAAAGAACTCACAATGCAAATCACTGAACAACAAGGAACAGCTACAGTGAGGTCACAAATTAAAATTTAAGCTAATGCAACAAAGCATCTCTTTTTGATTTAAGACACTATAACAATTCTAGAAAAACAGAAGTGGTGGTAAAGAAAGAGAACCTTGACTTTCTGGGGCACAAAACTGACAAGGAAGAACCTCAGGCTTTATCACCTTTGGGCATACCTAAATATGTAACGGAATAACAAAATAAAATGATATAAAATATTTCATGGTATGAAATGAAGAAATAATTAAAACTTTTGTTTTTCAACCCAGCCAAACTAATTGCAAAGTAGCATAGGAAAATAAAGCAGCAATACTTTAAGCAGCCATTATTTATTATTATTTACTTAAAGTGCTTCACATGCTCTTCAAACCCATCCCCCACTGCCTAACCCAACTGGAGACCTAGGGTTACAGCACCCCCACTCACAGAAATCCAGGGACCCAGGGCTGCTCCAGCCAGGCAGGAGTGCCCCCAACTGTGGTGTGCAGGGATAATGAAAAGCGTATGTTAACTCTACCTTTGTTTGTTGTAGCTCTTCTCATACAAGTAAAACTATGAGACGTCAACAACATGCCTTGACAGAGCAGTCATCTTTTAATTCAAACACACTACAGAAAAATGTGTGCACACTCTTCCAAATAAGACACTTTCTTTACTGGGCTCATCTGTTCTTGGCTAGTATAACTGACTATATTGTCATGGAGTTTCAAATAGGTCATAGCTTGTAGCCTGCCTGTAGCCCTCCACTGCAGTTCCCCACTCTTCTTCATCAGTTCACAGCAGAAGTCTGTCTCAGACTCCTCAAAAATCTCCACTGCTGTTGGGATGTCCACCACATATGTTGTACAGCTTATCATAATAGTGGCAGGTCTGTGGCTCAGCACTAGATCAAGTGTTTCCCTTGGAGCCACTGACCCTGTGGCATGCTTGGTGTAGTTCTTTTGCTTTCACATGATATTGCTTCTCACCTCTGCTGTACCACTTTGCCTGCATCCCATGAAATCTTTCCATAGATGGTTCACATATTTATGGCTAAGTGGCAGCTATAGATTCCAACAAGCCAAGGAGATCCCAATATCTATTGTCTATTTCAAACAGGAGCATGCCTAGTGCATGGAACCAGCCTGGTCAGTTTGGCAGTTGAACAAAATATCAGAGAGCTTCTAGGTGTGCTGACCAAAGTGATCAATCAGGAAAAGGGCACTTCAGAAATATGACAGCAGTTGAAGGGGGCTCCAGAGTTTACAGCTGTGAGCTGAGCAATCACTGTCACAGAGAATGACTTATTGTGGGACAGCTCGAGGAGAACTGTAAGGGTCAACACAAGTCAAGTGTACACACACTGTATCAAACCTATCAAAACAAAAAAGCAGTCAAGTAGCACTTTAATGGCTAACAAAATAATTTATTAGGTGATGAGCTTTCGTGGGACAGACCCACTGAAGAAGATCATAGTCATACCAGAACAGACTCAATACATAAAGCACAGAGGTCCAAAAATTATCAAGGTTGGCAAATCAGAAGAGCAGAGGGGTGGCGGGGGGGTATGGGGTGGGGAAGGCAAGAGTTAGATATAACGCAGTATGTAAAAGAGTCCTTATAATGGGCCAGGTAATTGCTGCCCTGGTTCAAACCATGTGTTAATGTGATGAATTTGAATGTAAATGAGAGTTCTGAGCACTCTCTCTGTAAACGATCATTAAAGTTCCTCTTCAGTAAAATACAGACTTTCAGATCACTAACAGAATGGCCCGCTCCATTAAAGTGCTGGCTGACAGGTTTGTGAGTTAGGAGTTTTTTGATGTCTATTTTGTGTCCATTCACTCTTTGTTGAAGAGCATTTGGAGTCTGTCCAATATACATAGTGTGTGGGCATTGCTGGCATATGATGCCATATATAATGTTAGTTGAGGAACATGAGAATGTTCCCATGATTCTGTGAGTAATATGGTTAGGTCCAAGAGAACAACAAGAAGTCTTGTGGCACCTTATAGACCACAAGACTTCCTGTTGTTCTCGAAGCTACAGACTAACATAGCTACCTCTCTGATAATGGTTTGGTCCCGTAATGGTATCTCTAGAATAGATATGTGGACAAAGTTGGCAATGGGACTTGTTGCAAGGAAAAGTTTCAGGATTGATATTATTGTGGTATAGCCTGTGATTGCTGGTGAGAATCCTCATAAGGTTGGGAGGTTTTCTAGAGGAGAGAACAGGCCGGTCACCTAGGGCCTTCTGGAGTGATACAACCTATCCTAAATCAGGATGCAAGTCTTTATTGACGGGTTGCGGTGGTTTGAGATGGGGGCTGTAGGTAATGACCAGTAATGTTCTGTTGCTGGGTTTTTTGGGCCTATCTTGGAGTAGTTAGTTTCTGGGTATTCATCTGGCCCTGTCATTTTGATTTTTTTACTTCTCCTGCTTCTTGCTTTTACTCAATCAACTTTAGGCCGGTGACATCATAATTGAATGTAATCTAATGTACATGAACATAGATAACGAAACTACTGCAACCGAAATGTTGAACAAGATAGTATTTAGCATGTACATATTTTAAGTTTCACACATGTAGGTTAATTTTATATTTAGCCTCAATACTGGTCACGTTTGCGTGAACTTTTCAAGTCAAAGTTAGAAAAGCATGAAAAGAAAACTATAGTCCATCTTTCCCAGTAATGTATTCCTTTTGTCAAAGGCCATACTGTGATATTCTTCAGAAAGACAAAATGAACATATATGTTGAAGCTTTAAACAATACATTGTAAAATAATTTCATTTCTATGAACAAAACCATAATATCAAAACAAATGACTCATTCTTTACTTCCTGCAAGTCTGAACATCAATGAGACCTAGCATAATCAGTACAATTTAACCAACAAAAACAAACCCCTCTCACAACTCACATCTATTTCTGTGAGTTACCCTATTTGAGCCTGATGGAACGGTTACTCACCCGGTGCAGTAACTGGTGTCTTCAAGTTGTTGTCCCCGTAGGTGTTCTGCCTTTACATGCACCAGCACCAATGTGCCCACTACCCACTAGCCGCAGATTTGTGTAGCCTCAAGACACAGGCACAAGCTGATTATGGATCTTACTGCGCATGCTCAGGCAGCCAACTGCTCAGTTCTTCTCTGATCTGGAAGCCAAAAAAGGAATCCGAAGCAGAGGGGAGGGTAGGTAACCTTTCCTTCCTCGAGGGTCCCTGTGGGTGCTCCATCTTCAGGTGACTACAAAGCAGTATCACCCTCGGGTAGTGTACATCGGCTGATAACAATACAGACTGGATGAATACAGTCTGTGAGTCAGCAAATGTTTGCATGGTGTAATGCTGGGTGAATGTGTGAGCAGACACCCATGTAGCTGCTCTGCAAATGCCCTCAATGGAAACACCTCAGAGCAAGGCTGTAGAGGCAGCCATTGCATGTGTAGAATGGGCACGAATGCTTGCCTGGGGTTCTTGGTTAAACTTACTGTAAGCAAGTCATACAGCCAGACATCAATTTGGACATCACCTGTTTGGAGACAGGCATGCCACAGCATCTATCAGCAGAGGAGACAAAGGAGTCAGGTTGTCTTCTGGAAGGACTCTGTTCTCTGCAGGTAGAAGGCCAAGGCCTGGCAGACATCAAGGGTACATATTGCTCTGTCCCTATCATCGGTATGAGCTTTGAGGAAGAAAATCTGTAAGTATACTGGTTTGTTACAGCAGAAAGAGGTAACTACTTCAGGGAAAAATTTAGGGTGGATGTGAAGGACCACTTTTTATTTGTAAAAGGTCATATATGATGGTTCTGACATCAGTGCACTGATCTCCCCTTGCCCTTTGCAGGAAGGTGATTGTCACATTTTTCTGAGTAAATCCTTCTCCTTGCAGGTCACCTACTGTTCTTCAGGATCTTTCAGACCTGAGATAGACAACTCAGCTCTGATTCGGTCAGCCAACCAGGAATCACGTGTGGAGGTGAAAGCAGTCAATGAATAGATGGTGAATGGACCCATCCTGCTGGGTTAAGAGTGAGGAGTCATGAGAAAGACGACATGGGGGATGTCTGTACAGCTGTAGAAGTTCAGAGAACCAGATCTGTTTGAGCCATCTGGGTGCTAGTAGTATGACCCAAGCCCTGTCCTGCTTTATCTTGATCACAACCCTCTGAATGAGAGGAATCGGTGGAAATGCATACTCTAAGGGTGCATTCTATGTGATGTTGAATGCACCCCCTGTGAATTTGTGGCCTAATTCATGTCTGGAGCAATAGTGAATACAGCATGTGTTGGCAGTTGCAACAAACAGATCCACATTTGTGGAAGACATGGAAAACAGTGGATCTGTTGATTTCTCATTTGTGCTCAAGAGGGAAGTTGTGGCTGAGGTCATCCACTAGTAGATTCTCCCTGCCTGGTATGTAGGCAGCCACAAGGTGGATTTGTAGATGGACAGGCCACTTCCTTACTGCACTGCTTCTCAGCAGAGTTGTTGTCGCTAACATACTTCACCCTGTATGTTGATGTTGTGCATTGTTGCTGTATTGCCCATCATTATGCAGACTGTGTTGTTGGTGATCTGCATGAAGTGCATGCAGGCATACCATACTGCTCTCAGCTCTAGGAGATTGATGTACTAACCCACTCATTTGCTGACCACGTCCCCTGAACCACTTGGCCCTGCAGGTGAGTACCCAGCCTAGTAGGGAAGCGCCTGTCATAATCGTAATAGTTGGAGAGGGTATCTGGAAGACAGCCCCATTGCACGTGTTCTGTGGCTACATCCACCAGCTGAGAGCTTCTGACTACACCTAGGATGCTCGGTGTTTTGTTCAGTGGATGGACATGGGGCCTGAACACTGAACCATTGGTCTTATCCGGAGGTGCGCATGGGGTACAACAGAGATCACTGGTGCCATATGGCCAAGGAGATGTGAACATAAATATCATCTGGCTGACCTGCAGGGTGATGACGAGGTCATCGATTGCCTATACTCTGTTGAGAGACAGCGAGGCTATGGCTCTCTGGCAATCCAAGTGCCCCTATGAACTCTAGTGTGCAAGCTGGCGTCAGGGTGCACTTTGGCAGATTGGAGAATAGCGTTCTGAGCAAAGCTGTTGCCTGTTGGTTCTGGGTTAAAGAGTAGCCCCTTATTGGACAGTCATCTAGGTAGGGAAATATCGTTACTCCTTTTGTTCTTATATATGTGGTGACCAGTGCTAGAAACTTTGAGAAAACCCTTGGTGCTGTGCGTAGCTCAAAGGGCAGCACCCTGTATTGGCAGAGTCGCTTCACTAACTCGAATCTGAGCAATCATCTGTGCAATGGGTGGATGGTGAAATGAAAATAAGCATCCTGGAGGTCGAGAGTGAGAAGCCAATCCCCTCTGTATAGCATAGAGATGATCATGGTTAACATTACCATCTTGAATCTTTGAAAAAGCACATACCAATTGAGATTTCTGTGACCCAGTATGGGTCTTCAACCCCTTGTTTTCTTCTGTATGAGGAAGTAATGAAAGTAGAAGACCCCTCCCCTGTGCTCAGCAGGTACCTCTTATGGCCCCAGCTGCAGAAGGCGTTGTGTCTCTTGCATGTGCGCAAACTCATGGGAGGGGTCCCTGAAACGGGACAGGGATGGTGGTTGGGGTTTGTAGATGAATGGGAGGACATTACCGGTGTGTACAATCTCTAAGATCTGCTTGTTGGTGGTGATGGCTCGCCATGCAGGGTAGAATTCTGAAAGCCTTGAGATGAAGGTAGTATGTGGCTCAGCCTGGAGCCCGCAACCAATGGAGGCCATCCAACTCTCAACCACATCTTCATAATGACTGAAAGGCTGTAGCCTGTTGGGTTAGAAATTGATCTGTGGTTTGTCTCCTCATCGGTTGGTTCTGACATTTTCTGTTATTGAACTGAGATGGCTTGTACTTGCAACTGAATTACCTGTTTTGCTTACATTTAGCAGCGACTGTTTGGATGCCCATGGTACGTAAGGTGAGCCATGTATCTTTGAGAGAGTGAAGCATCTTGTTAGTGCTTTTTGTGAAGAGTCAAGACATTTTGAAGGGAAGATCCTCAACAGTGGTTTGGACATCCTTAGGAAAGGTGGACAGATATAGCCAGGACACCCACCTCACGACCTCTGCTGATGCTAGGGACCTAGCAGCATTGTCTGCTGCATCCAGAGCGGATTGTAAAGCTGTCCTTGAAATAAGGGAGCCCTCTCCCATGAGGGCTTTATAGTGATCTCTTTTGTTATCCAGAATTGTTTCAATGAAGGTGTAAAGTTGGTCAAAGACGGTGTGTGTGTATTTTGCAAGCGTAACTGGCAGTGCAAAATTGTAGGCTGGCTGATGAGTACAACTTTTCACCCATGGCATCCAGCCTTTTCCACTCTATCTCCAGGGCTGAATCTGTCATTCTGCACCTACCCCTCCAATTTACGGCCTCTACTATCAGTGAGTTAGAGGGTGGCTGCGAGAAGTTGAATTCAGCACCTCTTGAGGGCACATCATACTTTCAATCCACTCTCTTCAACATGGGTGGAATGCAGGTGAGGGTGTTCCATGGAATCTTGACTGGATCCAGGAGGGCTTCATTAATTGATATTGCCACTGTTCGGAGTGTAATACATTAGTCAGCTTGTGATGTGTACCCCACAGGGTAAAGAGGGATCTCTCTACCCTGTCTGAGACCCTCATACTACTCTCAGACCTGTCTAGTGTCTGAATACTAGGGGGTTGACATCTGTTTACCGGTAGAGGTTGAGGTAACAGCTGAAGAAGGGGTTGGTGATGAAAAGCCACCCACAGATCCCAGTATGGCCAGCTGGGTGGCGGCACCCATTGGTGTTACCACTGTGGTAATTGCATTGGCTTGGATGAAGATTTTCTCACTGTTCTGAGATGAAATATCATATGAATCAGAGAACCTTGCAGAATCAGAAGCTGGAGTGGAGGTTTCCAATACCATGGTGACAGAAAGCTCCCCTATGGTGGTGTATTGTGGTATAAATGGCAAGAGGGGCATTGGTACCAGGGCCCTCGGTGCTGGGAGCACAGAAGCTGTAGCTGCATTCAGCACTTCCACACACTTAACTGATGCAGGCTTGTCAGCACTAAGAGCACCAATGTACTCTGAGCAGAAGCGAGTTTCTCTGATGGCTTATTCTGCAGTGCTGGGACAGTGGCTAACTCAAAAAGCCTTCTGCTTGAGGAGCGGAGAGCCCTCTCCTTATGTTGCCTTTTCAGTGAGGTATCATAGCTGATCCCTTAAAAGCAAGGAGAATGGCAGTGCAGTGCTTGGAGCTGGTCAATTTTACCATCAGGTAGACAGACCCCTAGGAAGTATGCAATCTCTTGTTAGCTCCAGGGGATTTCCCCTGGTCTCTAGGGTTTGTCAGAGTCAAAACCCTGTCAATAGTCTCAATCGCCTGTGAGCTATGCTTGAGGGGGTAGTTGTCGTGGTCTGCATGTCTGAGCGCCTGCTCCATTTGCAGGATACAGAGCTGCTGTTGCCAAGCTCTCCTGGACTGTTTTGTTAAGTCTTTTAAGTGTGGGTAGCCTTCTGTATTATGGTGCTGACCCTAATACTGCATTCAGAGACAGTGGTCTCTGTGAGTGAAATGGACAGGCCACAAGAGGAGTACTTTTTAAAACCCAGCAAGCCAGGCATGAGTGAAATTCGCCAGAATGGCTCACTATGAAGCAGAGCTGTTAGAGCCCACCCATGCATCAGACAAAGTGAGTCTTTGCCCACAAAAGCTTATGCTCCAAAATATCTGTTAGTCTATAAGGTGCCACAGGACTTCTTGTTGTTTTTGAAGTGGGTAAAGCCACTTGGGAGAAACTACATCTGCAGCTTTTCTCCACTGTCGTCTTCTCCTTGCTGTATTTAGTTGTTCATTAAAGGTAAGTTGTAATCTTTATCTTTCTTCACCCCCACCCTTCTTTTTTCTCTTTTAGGTGACTTGAGATGGACTGCTCTTGTGACCAATGCTAGCAGCAATGAGAGAACTGAGGAGCTGGCTGCCACACATGCACAGTAAGTGCTACAAGCAACTCATGTCTGTGCCCTGTGCGCATGGGCAGCTGGAGGCGACACAGCTACATACAAATCTACAGCTAGTGGGTACAGAGGTGCTTATGCACCTAAAGGTGGAGCACCCAATGGGACCCTCAAAGTAGTAAAGGTTCCATGCAGAATGGACTTCAATTAGCCCACATTAGAAAAATAAAATTAGTAAATAAGAATTTGTATCATTACAATCCCATCAACAAGTGACAAATTAAACTAGAGGTGGGTACAAAAATATTCATTCTGCTAAAAAAAATGGTGACAAATATATGAGGAATAGATGAACCTGAAGCTAGGAAACAGAAAGGAATGAGAACCTGGGGGGAAGGAGAGGAACTAATATTCAAGGAACCAATTATTATAATGCACTTTTTTATTTATTATGGAAATCTCAAAAACAATGAATCTTCTACAAAAAATCCAGGTCCTCCCTGCTTGTTAAACACACTTCAGCAGTGCACTTTACACCCAGATGTTGTTTCCAAACCCAAAAAGGCTAACCATCAGAATAACCTGATATTGGAGCTGGTGTATCTGGCCCAGACCCACCCTACCTCAGGAGCAGAACACTCGCTTGTTCTCCTGTGTCATGAGCATGAAGGAGTGTCCCAGCTTACAAAGATGAAGGAAATGGAATTTTTGAGGGAACTATACATGATACTATAGCAAAGTCCTGCTGAGACGATTTGCCAGAGTGTTCAGAAGGCCAAGCAAATGGAGGGCCACTGACCTAACGAGGTATGGTATGCAATATTCCACCTTGTGGCAAATGAGTATGATTTTGCCTTCCCCTGTCTGTTGACAAGTGCATCACAGAAGTGGTGTTCAAGTGCTCATGCATAAGGAGAACTCAAAAGAGACATATGATGGCCTTTCATGTTAATTTTATCATCCTGAGCTCCAATATGTCCTAAAGGGCCTCCCACAGTGACTTGGATTCCCAAGGTTGTAAAAATTATCTTCCCATCCTAAAGCAATGCCATCTCTTACCAGATTAAACCATTGTTCTTCCACATTCATTATACAATCATTTGTTTTTGCTAATAAAAATACAAAGCTCTGTATCATATGGCTTAAGACCTACTGTGAAATGTACAACCAATAAACAGTCAGGCAGTGTACAGGTAATCTGGGCTCCGTATGCTATATTCAAGTAAGGTAATTCACACCCAGAAACCTACTTATCACATAAGAATTCTACTGAAGGTGAAAACTGAGTTTGTAAAAATCACTGAAAGAACGAATGTATTTTTTCAGTCAGGAGGGAGAGGTGGGGGAGGATTCAAAGGCACCAGTGAGTCGGATGTATCTAATTAGCATGGAATGCACTATTGCCCAAGAGTAAGCAAAAATCTTCCCAGAGCACAGGGCTCATTAGCATCATATAACAAATACATGATAAATGAACAACAGTACATTTTTGTGATAGATACAGCATGAATCTTAGCATGAATTCTGCACAAGTTTGTCATGTCATCAAGAAGAGAAAATACTTTGGTGGAGGAACGAGGCCCATCTACACCAAACTTAAGAATGATTAGCTAAAGTGCATGGTTTGGAGTTTTCTTTAAGTAGAGCTTACATTCTCTAGGACACTGACATTATACATTTCTTCCAAGGAAAAAAATCTGCATATCCTCTTTTAGGAGAATTCCGGCATGCGTAAAAATTTAGTTGCAATAAGACTGAGGAACATAAAATTATAACTATCAATGTTTTAGTGTCTCTAAAACACGCAAAAACAAATTAGGCAGAAATAAACTGTGTACCATAATAAACTGCTTTTCCGAATACTGTTCTTCTGAATACTTAACACTGACAACGTTTTTGAGCTATGTTTATTAAACCAAGAACTTGATTTACACAGATCTCTTTATTTTAATGTATATTTATATTTTGCTCCAAAATATCCATTAGTCTATAAGGTGCCATAAGACTTCTTGTTGTGTTAAAAAAGAGTTACCTGATCACCACAGTCTGATGGTTCACTATGCATAATTGCAGGCCCCTTTGGAATAAACCTTCCTCCCATATAAATCTGATCTTTTTGGCTTGTCTGTTTCTGGGTGAGGGCCCCTCAAAGCCTTGCTGCTCCCTACGGTTGGCTACATCAACAACCCGGGAATTGGGAGACAGGTGGGCAAACAAGTTCTCATTCACCTCAGAGGGGATGAAATAACACCGTTCATTTTTTCTGGTGGCTGGCTGGGCAGATGCTGGTGGCTGCCACACAGTTTTAGCTGTTTGGGTAATTGTCCTTAATAATAGTCCAGGCCACTCTAGTGGGGCCCAAAGACAATAAAATGTCTGTAATTGGGGCCACCTTGTCCTTACTCACTTCTGCCTGAAAGCCCAACTTCTGAGCAGCACTGCAGAGGAGCTGTTGCAGAGCTCGACCATCCTCTAAACACCAGAGAAGCAGAGGAGCCGAGTATTCCTTTATCCATGGAGGACAATGAAGAGGTGCCAGCCTATCCCAAACAACCCAGGCCCAAGGCCCCTAAAGGGTCCAATACACGTGCCATCAAAAGGTGGGGGAAACAGTTGAGGCACTTACCAAAGGCAGTGCTGAGGATGACACCCCTGGGGAAGGCACGGGGCTGTCGAGGTCACCAGCACCGTTGGTACCTGCATGTACAGCATGGAGGGGGTGAGGCAGCAGCACCAAAGAAGCCAATGCCAGAACCAGCTCTGCTGGCATCAGCACCATGGCAGGGGACAGCTGGTCTGGTGGTGCATCCCTCAGCAGTGTGTGACACTGGGAGAGATCCCAATGCTGCCAGCAGCAACAGGGGCCCAGACTGCAGTCAGAGAAACTGCCTTTTTGACTCGTGGAATCCCCACAGGGCCCAAAAGGGCCACTGTGGCGAGGCTTGCCAGTTTTGTTGACCATGTCCCTACACTGAGTGTCAGCTCCACCAACAAACGGCTGCTTCTGTTCCTGTCCAATCCCAAAAAATAGGAGTCCAACTCTGATACCGACATCTCCAACATCAAGGAGCAGGCAGGTGCCTGACTGGAGGTGCCTACACAGGCACCACAGTCAAGATCCGGGCCACGGCTATAAAAGGGGGTGCCAACATAGCTGTGCACCAGTCGCATCAAAGTCCTGAGTGGCAAAAAGGCTGCCATAATCCACGAGAGACTCTGTGCCACCCAGAATGCCCTTGGTGTCAATGGCATCTCCAGTGAACGAGGGCTGGATCTTTGAGCCAGCTTTAACACTTGGCTTTACGAAGCATGCCCCAGCTCAACCCTTGCTACCTCGGGCTTGTCCCTCCTTCTCAGCACCGCAGACCAGCCCCATCACACTTCTTCTGCTTATGCAGCAATGGTGGCTGAGACCTGTGTCTCAAAGATGAGTGTGATGGTGGCCCACCACCTGGTGCTGGGCCACTCTATTTTACCGGTGCCACTGTCACACACAGTGCCAGCGCACTCAACAGGGATACTGTACTCGGTCCCATGGAAGGCAATTGCTCTGGCTGGAGAGCCACTTCCATAAGGAGAACTTTCAGGCGCTGTGTCCTGTCCTTCAAGATCCTCAGCTTAAAAGTTCTACAAATGGGACAGCGATCTCGCTGGTTGCTCTCACCCAATCACTTCAAATAGTCTGGGTGCAGGTCACTCTTTGGCATGTGCTTGCCACTCTCCGCACAAGCCTGGAAACTTTGGCATGCCCAGGTGCCAGGGCAGGGAGAAGGGGGAACCAGCTACCCAATTCAGCTGTCAAACTATCTATAACAATGAACTATTAACAACCAACTCCCTACCTAATGAACTGTAAACAATGATTAACTGTCTACTGATAAGCAAAGCTACCAGCAAAGATAAGGCTGCTCCCATGAGAGTCATGGAGTTCCTACAACTGAGACTGTAGCAAGACAGAACTGTGGGGAGCGGGTCAAGCAATGCATATCTTGGTCGTCATATCTGCACCACTCCAGGGGGCACTGCACCAACCCCAGGGCTACCAGTTAGGGGACAAAGACTTCCAGCAACTTGGCATGCGCATGTGTACACACCTACATTGGAATGCACATGAGCAATCATTCCAAGAAGCTGCTGTAGTTTCTAATAACTCTATTTGCATGAAATTAATCTGAAACACAGTCAAGCAATTCAAGTGAAATTACTATAGTAGAAGAACCTGAAGTATACTGTCCAAATTCCTTTGTATCCCTATCACATACCTGAGAATATTCCCATATGACATCCTTCAACTATCATCTTTGCAACACCTGTCACAGTTATTATCTCTTGGGATACAGAACACTTGAGTGCATCAACATCATTCAGTTTCTGCACAGGAATCACAGCTGAAAAGCAATTTACAATCCCCTTGGTGGGAATGATGGGGAGAATAAACATGATGCCTCTGTAGCACTCCAAATTTTGCACAACAGGGAGTTCTGAACTTGTTTTAAAGTGGTCAGGGAACAGAAAGAGTATTAAATAAAAGTTATACAGTGTTATTGTAGCTCAGCTTACATTTCCAAACCTGCAGAAGAGCTCTATATAAGTGTGAAACCTTGTCTCTCTAGCCAACAGAAGTTGGTCCAAAAGAAGACATTACCTGACCTGCCCCCATGTGCCTCTAAAAATAAAAAGGACAGACAGTATAAAATACATCTTAAGGCATTCTCAAATAAGGAAGAGCTATAATTAAAGCTCCAACTTCCTCCATCCTCCTCTTATGCATGTGTCATAGAAGAGGTAGTTTTCCCCAACCACTGCATGAGTTCATAGAATTTTATAGGCAAAGGTTCAAAATCAAATGCACATTAGTCAAAAGGAAAGGCCCATATACACTCTTATTTAAAAGGAATTATTTCAATTTTCTATAGTTAATTTCCCATGAGCTAATAACTGTGTACAGTTTTAATGTAAAGCAAGAATGTCTGTTCAGGTATGCCTATGGATTCTGTCACCATGGTAACTGTTCAAACAATCTGACTTGAAATTAGGTCTGAGAGATGAATGAAGATAGCAGCAAAATGACTCAGCCAAGGTATATAGTAAGCATGCTGGCCCACAACGTTTAATGGAGGATTTGTTTGTTTTTAACTTCAAAAGACTCCTATGAAACACTGAAGCCCACTTGTTAGGCACAAAGACTAGCTATGCTAGAAAGGCTACTTTATTAGGACACCTGTCACAGCAAATATAAATAAGTATGGTGTTTTCCATCACAAGAATCTTAAAACCTTCTACAACAGGTGGAGTATGATACTCAGATACCATGGTGACAGATGACCTTATTAAAAGATTGCTTCCCTTTTACAGCTGAGGAAACTGACATGCAGAGATTAAATAACTTGCTCAGAATCCACAGAAAGATAGCCATAAAGCCAGAAATAAAACCCCATTTTCTGAACATACAGTGCCCCAAATCTATTGTACCAAACTATTCCTATTTTTTGTTAGAGTAGGTTGACTGTGAATTTGGCATTTTTATTAAAATTGACTGAAATTTAACAGTAATTCAGTAAGTCATCTGTGAATATCAACTGCACTTCTTAGTTGGCAAGTAATAAATCTTTAGATTTAACAGAAGTAGCAAAGATACTGCTAGACAGTTCACATCCTAGAACAACTCAAGCACCTTCACATATACTCATATTATAATTAAAAAGTTCAATTTTTCAGAAACATTTTTACTCTTTGGCTACAAAGGTTCATTCCAGAAGATATGATTGCATGAGGACAATTCACTGTTTTCCTCTACCTTCAAGGACTTCTGAAGTTTCTCTTTTGTTCAAATAAAGTTCATAGTTGTACTAAGCTTGAAGCCTTGTCTACATGGGGAAACTCAGTAAAGTTAATTCAATTAACTAAAGGTGTGAAATTACTGTGTATTAATTCACTGTGCAGGCAGGCAGGCTCTTTCATACATTTCACTTTAGCTTAAATTAGATCATCCACAAAGGGTTTTAATGCATCTGATTTCATACCTTCAGCTAACTCTCTTAGCTTTCCTGAGTGCCCTGATGTAGAAAATCTCTTACACAGACCATTCTACTGTCCCATTAAAGAACAGTTCTTTGCATATATTATGCTACCAGGCCACTGTGCAGAAAAAATACCCTTGTCTTCATCTTCACTAACTCTTCTCATTTCTTCAGAATACTCTTACCTTGCCCACATGTTGAAGAAAAAACAGTTACCCACCATCGTAATTTTCTTCAAGATGTGTTGCTCGTATCTATTCAAGTTAGGCATTTGCACATGCCTGCATGGCCATAAGAAAGTTTTCCCAAGCAAATAGCAAGCTGAGTCAGCTGGGGAGTCCTCTGGCATAGCGCCAATGTGAAGCCTATATACAACCTAGCCAACCCAGCACCCATCCAGTAAAAGCTCCATCAGCCTGGGTCCCTGCAGACCTTGAAGAGCACCTTATGCACAAGGGGAAATGGAAGAAGGGCACACAGCAGTCCCAGGATCAGTGGAATGAGGAAAGCATCAGTTACGGAGCCCAGACTCAGACCCCAGAAAAAGGAGAGTACAGAGTGCTTGTAATTGTTTGGGACACAAAGAGGTCCACCTGGGGAAAGGTCCACTTTCAGAAAAATTGAGTGGATGACATCCAGGCAGATCATCTACTCATGGGCTAGGAACTGATGACTCAGATGGTTCACCAGCTGGTTCTGGACACCCCAGGAGACTGTTCGCAAGGAGGCATCTTGAGTGGGCCATGCAGAATTCCCAAAAGCACAGAGATTTTGAGTGAACTGGAGAGGAACCCACCCCTCACCCACCAGCTGAGGTAACACATGGCCATTGTATTGCCCATCATGACCACTGCGCAATGGCCACAGAGATGAAGTAGAAATGCCAGACAAGCCAGGCGAATGGCCCAGAGTTCACACACAATGTGGACTGACAGCTCCTCCACTGTCCACAATGCCAGAATTGTTAGATTTCCCAAGTGAGCTCCCCAGCCTAAAGCTGTCTGTGACTAGAGGCACCATGGTCTGAGGAGCTTAAGAGTCAATGCCAATCAGAGCACTCTGCGGACACAGCCACCGGCAGAGAGCTTTGCAGACATGGTGAGGAAGGGTCATGAGCATGTCCAGGCTGTCTCAGCCATGACAGTATGCTGAGACCAACTACACCTGAAGAGGGTGGAGACAGAGCATGGAGAATGGCACCACATAAGGACAGGCCACCATGTAACCCAGCAGCCGAAGACACACGCGGACCATGGTGGTAGGAAACTCGGAGAAGGAGTGTAGGAGCTGAACAAGAGCTTGGTAGCACTGATCAGGGAGGAATACCCTGGTTTGTGCAGCATCGAGAACTGCCCCAATGAACTCTATATGCTGACTTGACAACAGTGAGGACTTTGATGGGTTAAGCAACAAGACCAGAGGCCATCTGGTGAACGCCGCTGAGACTGCGCCTAATTCACAGACTGCCCACGGAGGTAACAGTCATCCAGGTAAGGGTACACCTGAAGCCCATGACAGCAGAGGAAGGCATCCCACACCCCACCATACACTTGGTAAACATCTTGAAGACTGTGGAGAGCCGTGAATTGAAGGCACTGCGCACTGGAGGTACGGGTGGTAGGACAAGTGGATGGAAGTGTGGAAGCATTCTTTAGGACGAGAATCATGCACCAGTCCCCCAGATCCAGAGAGGGCATGATAGTGCCCAGAGATACCATGCAGAACTTGTGAGACACCACAAACTTGTTGACCTCCTGGAGGTTCAGGATGGATCACAGCCCTCCCTTTACCTTAGGAACCAGGAAGTAACAGGGCTAGAAGCTCTATCCCTGTACTTGGGGGGACCTCCTCCACTGTCTACAAGTTTAGGAGTGACTGAACCTCCACGAGGAGGAACTGCAGATAAGCAAGGTCCTTGTAGAGGGACAGATAGGAGGGTGGGGGGAGGCGGTAGGGTGGAGTGGAGTAGGACCGATTGGTGCAGGTACTCCAGTCTTAAAACACACCACAAAAAGGAGCACTTTGACGAGGATTTTGACTGATCATGACCATCTTCAGTTGATGGGGAGGCTGGAGGCAGGAGTAATGACCCTTTTGTTTTAAGGGTCCAAGCACCCATGAGGTTGGAAGGGCTGGCACTGTGTTGCTGCTGCTGAGTCTACAGCTTAAAGGAATTGCACTGTGTAGCAGGTGTGTGCACGCCTAAGGACTTCCTGGTAATGCAAGAGTTGTGAATGGGGATATCAGTCTGCTGAGTGAACAATCTCTGGCAATTGAATGGAAAATCCTGGATGGTTTGTTGGAACTTTGGTGGGAGCCCTGATGATCCCAGCCAGGCCATCCAGTGCATGGCTATGCCTGAGGCAGTGGAGTGGGCTGCAGAGTCACTAACACCGAGGGCCGCTTGCAGGGAGATGCCAGACACCATCATGCCCTCCTACCTTAGGGCTGAGAACTCCTCATTGAGATTTTTGGAGAGGGCCTTTTTAAACTTGAGGGCTCCAAGGTGGCCAGTAAGTACACAAATACTCATTGCCTTTTGTTGATGCAAAATACTCACGTTCTACCCCATGAGCAGTCAGGAGGATAGAGGCCGGTGTCTGCCAAATAGCAGAGGCAGACAATATAGTTTGGTTAAAGGGATGGACCACACAGTATGGACCTTCTGAGGCCAGAATGCTACAGGGAGGGTCAACAGATTCAGCAGCTTCCTCCACTGCAAGAGTAAGCCTGAAAGCCACATGGCAGAGAAGCTCTTGGAGCATCCAGAGGCTGATGCACCTGCTACAGCTTCATCGAGGGAGGAGCTGGAGGGAGCCAGGGGGGCATCACCACAGCAGGATCCTCAGAGGGAGGAGGAGGAGGAGATCGCAGGAGCCCAATGGCAGGAGCCCTGAGGCAGGAAACTAGCAGCAGACTCATGAGCTTTTGAGGTAGACATTGTATGCGACTTGGCAGAGGCCACGGTACTTGCTGATTCACGCTATGCCCACAGATCCTAGTATGGGTACTGAGCTGTAAGCCACTGGGCAGCAGCAAGGTCCTGTTCCAGGTCTTAAGGGTCTGACACCAGAAAGCCCTGGAATGAGGCTGGAGAAGGTCAAAGAGGAGCCATTCCTGGAGGAGTCACCACCTGGCTTAGTGTGCATGGTTTCACAGGACCAATAAGGAGAGCAAGAACAGGGCTGGGGTGAAGAGTGCCAAGAACCAGACTGATGCCAAGGAGAACAACATTGAGCAGAGTGACAGATATTTTGGAGCATAAGCTTTCATGGGCAAAGACCCGCTTCATCAGCTTATGCTTATGCTCCAAAATATCTGTTAGTCTATAAGGTGCCACAGGACTTGTTCTCAAAGATTCAGGCTAACACGGCTACCTCTCTGATACTGAGCAGAGTGGCAACCACTGCGAGACAGGAAAAAAGGAGAAAAGTTGACTGGCACCAAGACAGAAACTGGCACCGGGAACAAGATTGGTGCCAAGACCATGCCATGATACCTCTTGACACCAAAGAATGGAAACAGCATTGCGAACGGGATTAGTGCTGAGAGGTAGAGCAGTGCTGAGAACAAGACCGACATCAGAATCAATGTGGAGATTGAGAACAGTGCTGACATGGGGACTGGAGTTGAAAGATGGACTGGTGCTGGGACCAGGACAAGTGCCAGGATGGAGACCTGTGTGAAGAGCAAGATCTGCTCGGCGTTTCCACTCCCCGTGGAGTTGAAGCCTTTGGTACCACAGAGGGGGAAAAAGAAAAGGTCCAATCCATGAGGGTCCTGATGAGAAGAGCCAGACTGGTGCAAGGAGTAGGAACAAGTCCCCAAAGGGGAACACGGTGGTGGCACAGGCTGCGGACAGATTCCAAAGCCAGAGGACAACCACTGAGCATCAGATGGCATCAGAACAGGCAAGGGACGGTGCTCAGCATTAGAGTGGGAGACAGAATGTGCCAAAGATGTGGAATCAGAGGAGCCCCCAGAGGCAGCCCTGGATGAAAAACAGACCAGCATTGAGAAAGACGGAGGAGGCAGCTGTGAAGACGTCCGGCATCATGAGTCAGAACAGCAATGCCTCAGATGGCCATGCTGGGACTTAGGGTGGGCCTCAGCTGTCAGGCAATTAGGTAATGGCACCTGGGCAGGTGCAGGCAGAAGGGAAGGCTTATCCCTGGGCATGCATTGTGCGGCAGGGGCCTTGGTGTGCACTGGGAAGTTCTTTATTTCTATGAGTCCCCGGGCCACCCAGTAAGTATCAGGCATCAATGAAGGACCAAGCAGCACTAGATCACCTCAGGGTGAGTACAAGATGATGGGGATCAGTGAGCAGGATGCAGGAGCATCAGGATTGCAGGCCCCAGGAGCATCCGGTACCTTCTGCATTGAGGATGCCACTGTCGACAGAGTTGGTGTCAATGACTTGGGCATTTTGGAGTGTACACTGGAGAGTGGCAGCAACACTGTGCTGGCAGTTTTGAGCGCATCAAGCCTTTCCTGGGCACTGAGCCCAGAAACAAGGATGGCATGGCCAAAAGTCATGCTCCTTATGGATCTGGGGCTTGAAACCCCTTCAGATATGGCACTTACATGCTTGATGAGCTTCACCCAAATAATGAAGGCAGGAGACATGAGGATCACTGGATGGCATAGTCTTTAAGCACCTGGAGCACTATTTAAAGCCCTGAGATCTTTTCATCCCTAAGCCTGCGAAAGGGGAAACTAGTGTAGGAGAAAAAGGAAAACCTTTCCAAACCCAAGAACAGTGAAAACTAACTGAACCAAAAACCATTGGTTATGTTCAACACAGCTCTTTTCTACTATTTGCACAGAAAAGGCTAGGGATCTTTGCTAAAGCAACAGGTACTTGATTAGAGCAACTGAATAGCCACCATAGGAGATAAAAAGAGAACTGTGGGGTGCCAAGTTGCCTAAGTCATAGGTAGGCTTTGGACAGGCACCACTTCAGGGAACTCCCCAGAGGACCCAGCTGGCTAGTTGCTAGGGAAAACTTTTCTTATACAATTACTAGTAGAAGAGTGAATCGACAGTTTATTGAAAGACACACACACACAAATTATGTTCCAAGAGTGATTTGGGGCTATTCAGTTGCTTTGGAGAAAGCATTAATCGTGCCAAAGACACACATTCTTTTTGCTTATCAAGACCATCAGGAGCTTAACTGGATGAACTAACATGTTCTAATTGACAAAAAGCCCTGCAATTCAATAACCAGAGAGCAAAAAGAGGGAGTATTCTCTCTGACATGCACTATAGCAGGTATTATAAAGCTATTACAATAGTACAATACAGTACTACAATAATAAAAAGAAAACAACTACAGACTGTTATAACATATAACATAAAACATAACACGACCAGCTACAGGAATTTTGCAGCATCTTAGCCAAATTGGCACAGAACGATACTGAGAACGTTAAACATCTGTTATAATAAAATAGTAAGTGCAGTACTGAAAAGAGCAACGTGTCCCTGGGCACAGTGAAATCAGAGGGGCTCCGTCAGAATTTCTCCTGTCCCCATATGACTGTGGGACATGTGTACATGTGACAGTGCACCATTTCTCATAGTCCCTAGGCTCTGTACAGATTCATTCTTGCTAGTGATCCCAGAAGGATTCTCACACGTATGGTTCTTCTCACCTTTCTTGCTCCAGGAAGCACTTTTCTGTACCTTTATCCTGCATGATCATGATCTTATTCTGCCTTCAAAAAATCTTAATAATGGACTCCAATCAGATGATACCAGACTAAGTGAAGGAGTGAAGAAGTTACTAGCTAATATTTATTAAATGTATCCAACTCTTTTCTGCTTCCGACAGACACATTATGGCAAAATCTGCCATGCACTACTAAATACAGACGCCAGGGCATTCTACCCAAGAGAGCTACCCATCTGCCAGTGACATGCTGTAATCACTAAACATACAGAAAAGTTTTTAATAACTTTTAAATAAACAGTCTAAGAAAGGAACCCAGCCAACTCTCCACTTTGATATCCCAAAAGACAAGGAATCAGAACTACTTGCCATCTCAGAGTTTGCAAGATTTATAAGGTCAAAATGAAAGCAGCTATTAAAGCCTGGCACTGCGAAATACCTCTGGGAATGAATTCCACCTATACCACCTTTTTATTTAGACTAGGATTTTTTTTTAAATCAGATTCCACAGTCTCAGCATAAGCGCATGTAAAGATGCCTAGATAAAGTTACAGAATGTATATATAACCACCGAGAACAAAAAACAGGATGTGCTGGACTTTTGTGTACAAGTTATCAGCATGCATATTTCACAAGATGCCGGAAAAAAAGACCCCAAATATCAAGCCTGCAGTCAATTTTCTTCGTTAAACTCATGTTGTCTACAATAGAAAAGACACAATAAGCTTTCATACCTATTGATTTTCTTGTTCTAAAAATGTAATTAATATAGCATTATTCCAATTCCAATGTACAGCGTTGGAACTGAATGATCTCATGTCTTTTCCTTGATTGTGTTTCAACAGTAATTAGAATGAATGAGTGAACAAATTGAATATATGTTACTCTGTACAAAAAAATTAGCCTAAAAAAATCTACATTTTTGATTACGTTTAATTAAACTGTTTCTACATTTTGTAGAATAATCATTTTAAATTTCACTTTTATGACAGGCTGAAGCCTTAGGCTTAGATTGCCATGAATACTTGTCTCAATTTAAACACCTATGTAAGTAGTTTGATGGTCAAAGAGACTTGAGAACCCAGCAACGCCCACTGATTCCTGCAAAAGCTGATGTGCTCTTTTGAAAAATCAAGTTACTTATTTAGGTGACTACATATGGACCTGGGACCCAAACTTTAACCATAACTGCTGATGCTTAAACATCTAAAATCCCACCAACTTTATCTCAAAGACCTAATAAAACTAAAATCAGTTGTTACTATTGCTGCCACTAGTGGCAGCCCATCATAAGAGAAATCAATTATCAGTATTTATCCAAGATTCTTTAAATTGTTACTGCTACTGGAAAAAGGAGCGTGACATCTTGGAAAAACTGATGCTGAGCCTCACTGAACCAGAGGAGTTGCATTTGTACTCTTTTCTGAAACCTTGTATGCTCTTCTATGAGCTAATTACTATATTAACCTTTAAGACACCACAAAGACAAAAAGTGTTCTCAGTAATCTAATCATACAGGATTTAATTCAAGCATTGAAAATATGATAGAACATACACAGAGGGCCCACTGCCCAACTATGTACAGAAATAACAGGACTTTAAAAGTCAGATGAGGAATTAGCAAAACAAATCAAACTCAACCACCACTCACCTGGGAAAAGCTTATGATAATCTTAATTAAAAGTCTGCTCTAGTAATTTGATGGACGTATCTAAAATAAAATATATAACACTCGGCTATCCAAATTAGTTGACCAAAAAAGAATCTTCAATCCTGAAAGAATTTTGCACTACTGCTTTCCTAGTTGGTCCCTTTTATTGATTGATGGATTGACTGTCAATTTTCCATGTCCCCATTGCCTTATCCAAGTTCAACAGCATGAGCAATGCATTGTGGGTACCTATTACACAGTGCCTTACCCCGGTAGTTTGTGGATGCTTCATGTCAGGAATCCCAGAATGCAAACCACTGTCCCAGAATTTGGAGCACCCAGTAAGCACATGAAAACAAACTAGAGATCGCACAATTCCCTGCAGCATTTTCTGTGGCACGGCACTAGTAGAAGCATGGATCCCCAAATGCTTCAAGTCATTGCAAATACCGTTATGGCAACTTCCTGGATTGCTGCTCAATTTTGCTTTCTATTAAAAGCTCAAATGATGGTTCAGTACAACAATGATCATGTTGCTTTTGAAGAGAATCTTTCAACTGTGGTCCAAGAACTCACAAATGCTGGCTATCTTGAATCCACTGATGAAAGTGGAGCGGCAGTTTTGGACTCGTGAGACCAGCATGCATTGGTGGAACCACATCATTTTGGAGTCCTGGGACAAACGCCATTGGCTCCAGAACTTTCGCATGTGTAAATCCACTTTTATGGAACTCTCTGATGTGCTGGCATCCGCCCTGAAGCGCAGCCACACAAGAATGAGGCCAGTTTTAACAGTTCAGAAGCAAGTGGCAATCGCTTTGTGGAAGTTTGCAACAACAGTTACTGGTCAGTGGCAAATCAATTTGGGGTGGGCAGATCTACAGTGGGGTCCGTGGTGATGCAGGTGGCCCATGCAATCTGTCAGTGTCTCCTCAGGGAGACTGTGACCCTGGGACATGTACAGGCCATAGAGGATGGCTTTGCTTCCATGGGATTTCCTAACTGCAGTGGGGCAATAGATGGCGCACACATCCCCATCGGGGCCCCAGACCACCTGGCTGCTGAATATTTAAACCAAAAGGGATACAGACTTGATAGTGTGACAGATCACAGACTGCAGCTGACAAGTGCCTGATGGAGGAGGAACAGTTTTGGTGCTGGAGGAACTCCTTTTTGTTCCCTTCTTAGGTTCACAGAGGGTGCAGTCCTGCAGATTGGATAGGCAACTGTGGCTCCGCAGGAGTCAGCCAGCAACAGGACATAATTATAGCAACTGTGGCCAGTTAAGGCCTCCAGGCTTCCTATAAAAGGCTCTTCCCAGGCAGCAGGAGGAGAGGGGAGTGTTTCCCATAGGAGGAGGAGGCTGGAGGCATGGCAAGTGCAACACAAGAGAACAGAGCTGAGCAGAGCGCCGATTAGTCTCCCCAAACTGCAAGAAGATCCAGAAACTCTTGATGGGTCCATGCTGGAGCTCTCTTACGAGCCTGAGAGCTACTAAGCAGATCAATATCCTGAGTGCTCATAATTGCAGGTAATGGCTACCAAAGTGACTGCTACTGATGCGGTGTGCTGTGTTGGGTAAAAGATTTTTTTCATTGTGTGCACCCTTTATATTTGCACACCTGGGTGCTGATGAATTCAAATTGAATCAATAATTCAAAGACTTCCTGTGAGCTTCCTGCACACCTGGATGGAGAGCAACAGGGAAGGAAGCAGTCATACCTAGCAGGTAACCGTGTAGCTTTCTGGGATACATATGGGACAATTCTGGAGGCCAATAAATTCAATTTAAAGACATGGTGCTTCCACACTGGCCTTTATTCAAAATTTTAAATTTGAAATACACCCACCCAGTTCCGATGATATTATGAGATCAATATTATATCAATATTAGTGCTCCCTAAATTGAGCAAATGGTGTTTACAGTGAAGACAGGGAAATTTTAATATTAAGATAACTGTCTTAAATATGAATCTCTCTCGCAGCATAATGTGACCATACAAGATCACACTGTGCAAATGTGACTTACCTACGAAAATACTGACACAGTCTTATATAAGCTGTCCATCAAAGGTTCCTTTTGGAAACTAAGCAACCATTGGATACTAGGGATGTTATTGGTTAATCAGTAAGCATCATCCTAAATTGATGAGTCTTATAGATTATGGCTAAGAGGAACCAGTAGCGATCGGAGCAGATAACCTCCAACGGCAGGCAGGGGGCTGCTCCAGCCCTGCAGGGCACGTCACAGACTAGATCACTCCAGCACAGCCAGAGCAGACCTGGGAGTACTGCAGCAGACCTGGGAGTACTGCAGCAGGGGCTGCTCTGCTCTGGCTGTGCAGAAGCACACCCCTCCACCACCCATAGCACACCCTAATGCATACAACATACAGTACTGTACTCAGATAGCATTTAACACAGTGGAACAAGGGAGTGAGACACTAAATAGATTTTACATGGCAGACAGAATAGGAGGGTTTCTCTGCTGATGCTTCTGAATGCTAGTACCAAGTAAAATTTCAAGATTTTTATTACTGTTATTTGTACATGCTTTTTGTAGACAGATGGGGAACTGACATTTTCTTCACACATTTGTTCAGATACAATAATTTAAAGTGAAAGCTGGACTGGAAGGTACTTCTGAAAAAGAAACTAAACAAAAGAAACCTAAGCCTTGGGGTGCTGACCTTTCTGCCTTTGTACAAAAACAAATGAAATGAACTTGGGAACCTCTACTCTGAAAAACATCTAACCCTATCCTATTACACTTGCTATAAGCAGAAGGACTTATCAAACTCCTAAAAAATAGCCATTAGATACTGTGCTAATCCAAATATCTGACCCTATCTGATGTTATTTAACAGTGAAGAATAGCCGCATTCATCACACTCATCAATTTATGCATCCCTGCCACCTGTGGCCTAGACTTATCAAGCTGGTCAACTGACCTACTATTATTAGACCACATTTAAATATTCTAGCAAGAATGCCTAGACGGAGACATCAGCCTAACATGTTGCCATCTGTTAGCAAGCCTACTAATGCGTCTAGGTCACTCACTTCACTACATGCCAATGCCATCTGTTAGGGACAAGATGTATGTAGAAGAGATAAAATAACCAAAAGCTGAACATCTGAGTCTTCTACAGCATCAGATCTGCGTATCAGATAATCTGTGTATCAGACATTCTATGTATACAGCAGGTTAGAAAGCATATTAAACACAAGACATGCTCCCTGCCCTGAAGAGCCTACAATCCAGAACTGGACAAAACATACAAAAGTGAGAGGGAGGGGCAAGAAAAAAGCTCATTATCTTTAACCGTACTGGGGGAAGAAAAACGTACAGCGCATATGTCACATCTAAATGAATGCAACACCTAAGAAAAATAATACTAATCCTTCTTTTTTCTCAAGCCGGGGTGGGGAACCCCTGGCTCATGGTCCAGATGCAGACTGCAGCTTGTCTGGATTCAGACTGAGGCTGAGGGCTCCCCTCCATAGCATATGGCCTGCGCTGGGGCAGAGGGTTTGGTGCCCCAAGCCTTGTGGATCAGATCAAACAAGCCAGTGCCGGATCCCGATTATGGGCTCGGCTCTGTGCGTGCGTGCGTGCGTGCGCACACACATGCATGCAGAGAAACAGCTCCAGGCTCTGCCGCCACCCACTGTTGCTATTCCCCCAGATGGGGAAGAGAAGGGGAACAGGAGCAGCCTCAGCAGCCTGCCCAGAAACTTATACCTCTGAGGAGACGGGGAGAGGAAGCAGAGCCATGTGCATCAGAGGAAAAGCAAGTAACCTGCACCTCTTTCACGAAGATCCTATACCCCTTGACTGCTCTTGTGCGCACTCCCACTCCCTTGTTGCACCCTTACCCCACCCCCTACCCTGACCCATACCTCCCAGACCTGGAACCCCAAACCCTCCATGCCCATCCTGTCCAGACCCCATTTTCCCTCTAGCACTCTCCTCCTGCTCAGACTTCCCACCTGCACCCTGCTCCTGTTCCCTCCCTCCCACCCTGACTCCTCCCTTTCAGACCCCAAACGTTTCTGTACCCTTCTTTTCACCAAGACCCACATCCTCAGCCTGCTCCTGCACCTCCCCCAACCAGACACGCCACCCTTGGCCCACTTCTGCACCCCTTTCCAGCCCAGATCATCCCCCACATCTACTCCCACCCCTTTCCTCCCATCCAAGCCCCACAATTCCCAGCTTGCTCCTGCATCTTGCATCCTGCCCAGCATTTTGCTTTTGGGTTATTTTTTTTCTTTTTTTCTCTGAGGGGGAGGGCAGCTTCTCACTCATGTGAACCCCCAACTGGTTTGTCTATGGGTCAGGGCCCCCCCTTTCTTAGGCCTTCATTTCATTGTGCTTTGCATTTTTCTGAGACAAAATAACTCAGTTAAGTAACCTGATTTTTTGTAATTTGGCATAAATATGTAAGACTGAGCCTACTAGAAATGACAAAGTACTTTTTTTGTACTGTTCTAATAATTTTGTGCCATAGAATATTTGAGCACTGTTGACGTTATTTGATCAATATTTCACTGGTCGACTTCCCCTAATTTTATACTCCTGACAGACTAGCTCTCAAAACATTGCTTATTCTTCCCCTGTCTAGACTTTGCTAATGTGCTGATGGGGTAAGTAAAATCCTGATCAATTAGTTAACCAGTTAAATTCAACTGGTTAACCCATTAAACAGGAGGTCAGCCCTCTTCCTCGCTAAGGACGGGGTCTGCTCCGGCTGTGCTGGTGCACTCCTGGGCACAGCAGGTCTTGTGGAGCCAGAGCAGCACCCAGCCCCTAGTGGTTAATCATAACTAGTAAGCCTCATCTTAAACCGACGAGACTAATTAACCAGTTAGCTGTTAACATCCCTAATGCTGACACACAAGTAATTCACAGTTTTTTAAATGCACCACTTTATGGAATCACAAACATCCACAAAGGCCTTCACGTTTGTACAAAAGCCCTCTGAGGTTATCTTTTTTCTACATACTACATTTGAGTTTTAAACCATGTTCCATGACTCTTGTGTAATCAAAACAGCATGTTGGTCAGCTGATCACAAGAGATTACTGCCCTGAATACCAATGAAGCCAGTCTTAGTATTTAGTGCCAAAATGGAATACCTAATAAAGACCTGCTCATAGAAAAACTACTATGCAGTTTAATCTTATTGTAATTTGACATTGCACTAATGTCTAATTTGTCCCAATAGCTAATATACAGATACGGAGAAATGGCCAGATTTTTATCCTGTAAACAGTACTTCAACCCTTCTGAAGTAAGATGTACTGTCTGATTATAAAATTATGTGGCAACCCCATCCTGCAGAGTAACTACACTTGAATCTCTAACTCAGCAACCTTGGGAAACAGGCTATGCCAGATTATGGAATTTTCCAGGCCAGGGGTGGTTATGTATACTTTTTATTGTAGAATGTGAAAATAAAAACATTTTGGAAGATAGAGTTCTTATTTCACATGTAAAGACAGCAATACACACAGGGTCTGGGACTGAGGGTGGGTGGATGGGTGGATGCGAGAGCATGCTGGAATGAGACTGCAGGGATGGAGGAAGGAGGGTGGGTGAGAGGGACTAGGGGTGTGTAGGATCTGGGTGGGGGACTTACATGGCACTTATTCCCTTCCCCATTGTTCCCAGGAACCACAAACCACCACCACCTACAGCTGCTATGGAAACAGCAGGGGAAAAGCTTCTGGACCACAGCTTCTTCACTGTGCTGCTGTTCCCCCCAAGGAGGGGAGCAAGGGGAGGATGGCAGCACACAGAGATGCTTTCTCCTCTCCCAGCCAGTTGTGGAACACCTGTGTTCCCAGATCTGGGATATCTGAATTAGGGAAGTTCAAGTGTACTAACAGTAGTATATATGACGCTGCATAAAAGATAATTTTATATTCTGTTACAACACCCCTTATTCACATATCTTCCAGAATTACAGAAATTTTAGTTTTCTATAGAACTATAAACTTCTATGCACATTGAAAATTAAAACCTCTGAAAGACTAATCTAGCAAAGAAAAAGGACCCCATACAAATACAGATGCCTAAGGCATGACTGACAATAAAAGAAAAAATAGGAAAAAATACCTCCTTACAAAGTATTTTTTACCTTTTCAGTTTACATTATTTTTATTAATGGTTATTACTAAAGCCAGTGTAAATAATTTCTAACTGAGAGGGGTAAGCAGATGCGCGTCTCTCTCTTTACCGTGAGAAAGAGGGTGAATACCACAAGTGAATACCACAATACCACAATATCCTGCTGACCTGCCCAGAGGAACAAAGAGGACAGTTGCCCAGAGCACATTTGAACTGCTGCAGCAGCACTGCTGTGCATGGCTGCGAGGGAGTGAGGGGCAGCACCAGGGTCCAAGCGGCACTGAGGGCTCTCTGCACTAAGACCTGTCCCTCCTGTTCTTGGCTCCACCCCTTCCAAGGCACAGAGCTAGGCCTCCCTCCCAACTTGCCAAAGAGCCTGTGGCGAGTGTCAGTCTCACCATTTCCCTGTATAAAACTTTGTACAAGGTAAGATTGATTTATCTGAGGTTCAGGTCACATTGAGGCTGTGCATTTGGGAGCTGAGGCAAATCACTTTATCTGGGCCTTCCCAGAGCAGAGCCGATCTTGGCATCTATTATACTGCAGAGGGCTGTGATCTTATCCCTATGTCATTGCTGGAGGAGGCCTGACGGCATAACTCATCAGAACAGAGCTGAGCGGTACCCAGGCTCTGTGGTATTTCAGCACAGGAAATGACAGTCCCAAGGGATTCCCAACAACCGAACCCATCACAACACACACAAACACACAATATTTCTGCTCTACTATCAACCTTTACTACAAATTTGAAATGTATTAATTCTATTCATGTTATATTGTACACATTTGATATGACTTATAAGAATGAGACTTACCAGAAATATTCTGCTATTCTTATTAAAAAAGAATTGCAAAACTCTTCTTGTGCTTTCATCAAAAGATTATGAGGATAGCAGTTTTGATCTTTTTTTATTTCATTATCACCATAATAAGGTGTATAAATATATGATTTGCCTGGAATAATAAATTTTCATTATATAATTTGCAAATGACCAAGACCAAAGTTTTCACAAGACCAAAGGTTTCTCTTATCTAACTTGCTCATGTTTTTTCTCTTTTGAAATAAAAACTAACACAAACAAATATACTAACAAGCCACTTAATATTTTAGAGTTCTCAGAAGATCTAAAGACCAATGAAACTAAGTCCCCAATATTATTTAAAGAATGTATTCTATTTAATTACATGGAAAATCAGCAGCCTTACAAAACTTGGGTAGAACAATACAGTATGGGAAGGTGGAGGGCAGTCATCTGTGGGGAAGGAACAAGTCCTGAGCTATCTAGAAAAACCAGTAGTAGTAGGCATCCTTCAGTCTGCATAGACTATGGATCGCACCCTTTAAAGTTACAATTGAGGACTTCATTTACAGTGTCTATTGTGACTATAAAGACCCACACAAGAGTGACAGTCCTTGATGCATCTCTTGCAGATGTAGTGGGTGTCTGGCAAGTCCTCATTGTGCTTTCTGTGTGCTCGCTTCTCCTCTGCTAGCTGTCTGATCCTCATCTTGCCCTTCTGAAGGCCCTTGTGTTACCCCTGCCTCCATCTGCTGCGGTCGTCTGCTAGTTCTTTCCAGTTGTCCAGCTCGATGTCTACCTCTCTGAGGTCTCTCTTGCAGACATCTTTGTAACGCAACTGGGGGCTTCCGGGAGGTCTTTTGCCAGAGGCTAGCTCACCATACAGGATGTCTTTTGGAATCCTTCCATCGTTCATCCTGTGGACGTGGCCAAGCCAGCGGAGTCAACGCTGCCTGAGGAGGGTGTGCATGGTTGGGATTCCAGCTTGCTCGAGGACGGCGGTGTTGGTCACTCTGTCCTTCCATGATATTCCAAGGATGCGCCTGAGGCAGCGCAAGTCGAAGACGTTCAGCCTCTCTTCCTGGCGGGCATACAGGGTCCAAGTCTCGCTGCCATAAAGGAGGGTGCTGAGGATGCAGGCTCTGCCAGATGTACACAAAACCATGCATCTGGATCTAATGCACCCAAGGGTACTGAGGGAATTGGCAGATGTCATTGCTGAACCCTTGGCCATTATCTTTGAAGACTCTTGGAGATCAGGGGAGATAATGGATGACTGAAAAAATGCAAACATAGGGCCCATCTTTAAAAAGGGAAAGAAGGACAATCCAGGGAACTATAGACCAGTCAGCCTTACCTCAATCCCTGGGAAAATAATGGAGGGAATCCTCAAGGAATCCATTTTGGAGCACTTGGAAGAGGGGAAAGTGATCAAAAGTAGCCAACATGGATTCACCAGGGCAAGTCCTGCCTGACCAATCTGATTAGCTTCTATGACAAGGTAACAGGCTCTGTGGACATGGGGAAGTCAGTGGATGTGATATATCTTGACTTCAGCAAGGCTTTTGATATAGTCTCCAACAACATTCTGGTCCATAAATTAAGGAAATATGGACTGGATCCTTGGACTATAAAAGGGATAGAAAGCTGGCTTGACAGTTGGGCCCAACAGATAGCAGTCAACAACTCAATATCTGGATGGTGGTTGGTTTCAAGTGAAGTGCTGCAAGTCTCGGTTCTGGGGCCAGTGTTATTCATTATCTTTATTAATGACCTGGATGAGGGACTGGATTGCACCCTCAGCAAGTTTGCAGATGACACAAAACTAGAGGGAGAGGTAGATACGTTGGAGGGTAGAGAGAGAATCCAGAGGGACCTGGATAAATTGGAGGATTGGGCCAAAAGAAATGTGATGCGTTTCAACAAGGAGAATTGTAGAGTCCTGCACCTGGGACAGAAGAATCCCAAGCATTGTTATAGGCTGGGGACCAACTGGCTAAGCAGCAGTATGATGGAAAGGGACCTAGGGTGGATGAAAGGCTAGATATGAGTAAACAGTGTGCCCTTGTAGAAAAGAAGGCTAACAGCATACTAGGGTGCATTTGGAGGAGCATTTCAAGCAGATCTAGAGAAGTAGTTGTTCCCCTCTATTCAGCCCTGGTGAGGCCACATCTGGAATATTGTGTCCACTTTTGGACCCCCCAGTATAAAAAGGATGCGGATTTTCTGGAGCAGGTTCAGCGAAGGGCAACAAAAATGATTAAGGGGATGGAGCACAAGACCTATGAGGATAGGCTGAGGGATTTGGGTTTGTTTAGCTTACAGAAGAGAAGACTTAGGGGTGATTTAATAGCTGCCTTCAACTTACTGAAGGGGAACTCTAAAGAGGAGGGTGAGAAACTGTTCTCAGTGGTGTCAAATGGCAAAACAAGGAATAATGGTCAGAAGTTGAAGAGGGAGAGGTGTAGGTTAGATATTAGGAAAAACTACTTCACCAGGAAGGTGGTGAAGCATTGGAATGCGTTGCCTAGAGAGGTGGTGGATTCTCCATCCCTCAAGGTTTTTAAAGACCTGGCTTGACAAGGTCCTGGATGGGATGACTTAGTGGGGGTTGATCCTGCTTGAAGCAGGGGCTGGACTAGATGACCTCCTGAGGTCTCTTCCAGTCCTATGAGTCTGATGTTCTGTGAATTACATTCTAAAAACTCACTGAATTTGCTGGTAAAAATAGTAGATTTTACTGACTTTTTGCTGCCAAGAATCAAATTAAACCAGAAAAGGTCGGAGATGTTAAGAAAGTTAGAAATTATCTTAATTGGAACTACGTTTTTAAAGATATACCTGAATATTTAAAATTTCTGATAATTTACATGTGCTTTGTTGGAAGTAGCAAATAAAGAGCTCATAGCGTAAACGATGTTGATAATTTTACCCCTACTGTTACCATTGCAAAGAAAACATACTACACATAACCCAAGAGACTGAGTGAGCAAGAGTGGAAAAATACTATCAGTATCCCAGTACATCTCAGATGTGCTTTGCATTTAATATTAAAACCTAGTCATATTATCTCAATGTAATTAAAATATTGTGACATCCAATCTTATTTGTACCAAATAGTATCAGCGATTTTCTTAGCTAGTTAACAATGCACTTTGTAGATTAATTTCTCAACTCCTGAAATAACATTTGGCAGTAGTAGCAGTTAAGAAAGAGGAAAAAGAAATATAACATACTTAGACACTATCACCATAGCTTTTCCTTCTGGAGGGAAAACAATGGATGACACAGGAGAGATATATAAAGGGGCATGAATATTATAGCTACTAAGCAAATCACATGCAAATAAACCTCTATGTGCCTCTTCCAAAATTAGCAAATAGTTCCAAGTGGTGTGATTACATGGGTAAATCATGTGACTCCAACACCAGAGCAGACAATACTGCATACTTGTAAATCTGTTAATTAACAACCTAGAGGAACGCGCCAGAAGATTAGCAGTAAAGATTATTTTTAAGAGATCTTAATGCCCTAGAAAAAAAAAATTCAGGTCACTGTTCACATCAGTTAACTGAAACCAGAAAGAAGTCTCAGAATGATTGCTACTAAACCAGAACAATTTTTGTATTAATCTAAGTCAATTAAGATTTTAAAATATCCTCATACCCTTAGAGTACATTTCAGAGGTGCAAATAGTGCAACTTAATTCACATAAAATTATATGTCAAGTTGCTAAAGTAAATTATACCAACATAACTTTCTTTTTTCCTAGAAAGTCTTACAATGAGACCTATTATGTTCAATTGCGTTTTGCGACTGACCATTTCCTTTGCGTCTTCCTTTTTAAGCAAAATCATTCAAGGAGTCAAGAGTGCAGTATTTTCCCTCCTCCTCAACAGTAGAGGTTTAAAAAAAAAAAAAAAAAAAAAAAAAATCGAGCAAAGGCAATCATTTACAAGTCACCAGTGGGATGCCCCCCCTCGAAAACTACTTGAGTAGAAGTACATGCGTGCATGTGTGCATACACATGTGTCTAGTGCCTTTGGCTCAGTGGTATCACCACACTGGGAAGGAGCTGCAGAGCCAGGCAACAAGGCTGCAGACATGCAGAGATGCCTTGCTGAAGAGACATAGCTAGGGGGCAGCCAGTGTCTGCATGTTGGAGGTTCACCAACTTCCTAACCATCTTCTCCCCAAAAATATTTGGTTTTGGCACAAAATTTCCCCAGGAGCAGATAATGTACACCTCTACAGAAGTACAAAATCTCACTCCTTCAACAATACTTCTCATTTCTGCAGAGCCACCCACCTTCTTTACATTTGATAGCCAGCCCTCCACACAGAGATATATCTCCACACAAGCAGATTAGATAAATTTAGTAGTGTGGTGTAAGCCACAGCTATAACTACATCAGTTTCATAATAAATAGCACAATCACTCTCAGTGGAGCGGGCCATCACTGAGAAGAAGCCCTCCCTTTTCCCCAGTTCAACACTTCACCCACCTCTCACCTCCACCCTTATTTAGGACTTGGAGCACAGCATATTTGCTCCTCACATGTATCAGTGCACGCATACTACACAACTTTGTCTATTGTACAAGTCACTTAAATCATTTTCCTCTAACAAAAATATAAAAAATTATACATATTTTTTCCTAACGCTTCTAACAAGTACCTGTACTCAACAAAGCCGGATTAAGATAGTCAAAGGCCATGGCACATAAAGCCATCTCCTCTAGAGTGCTGCTCTGCCGTGCCCCAGCCAGTGTCGTGACACACAGCCATTTCCCTGCCAGCCTTTCTGAGCATTAGACCCCCGGTGCCCCCAGCCAGCAACATGGATCGCAGCCTTTCCCCTGCCGGCTCCTCCAAGATTGGGCTGCCCCCACCAGACCCCAGGGCACTGGGGCAACTGCACGTCTGCATCCCAGTTAATCTGGGATTGGTACTCACCTACATGAATAGGTACCTCAACCCTAGGGCCTCACTTAGGGAACAAGTTCTCCATGCCCCAAGATTCAAACTAGTAAGCAGCTTACAAACACTACCTTTTAAAGAGAGTCATCACTGTGGTTTCTTCTTCTAAGCATCTTTGGAATGGAACAGAACACTGCAGAACATGCCAGAACTTCCCTATCCAGCATGGCGAATTTCTCATGCTCCTTGCGTAAGTCTAGAGACATATTAAACTGAAGTTTTTTACAATGAAAAATCGCCCTCCTTTTCTCAGACCATTTGAGTAGATTGACAAAATTCCCTTACCCTCAGCTGAACTCAGAACATAAGAATGGCCATTAATGTGTCAGACCAAATGTCCAACTAGCCCAGTATCCTGCTGACAGTGGCCAATACCAAGTGCTCAAGAGGAAGGGAACTGAACAGGTAACGATCTCTCTCCTAGCATCCATCTCCACCTTCTGACAAACAGAGGATAGGGATACCATTCCTTATGCATTCTGGCTAATAGACATTAATGGACCTACCCTCCATTAATTTATCTAGCAATTTTTTAAATCCTGTTATAGTCCTACAATTCACAGCCTCCTCTGGCAAGAAGATCCACAGGTTGATTGTGCACTGTGTGAAAAACTCTCTTTTATTTGTTTTAAACTTGCTGCCCATTAATTTCATTTGGTCTCCTTTAGTTCTGATATTATGGGAACAAGTAAATAACTTTTCCTTGTTCACCTTCTCCACACCCCTTATAATTTTATATACCTCTATCATATCCCCCCTTAGTCTCCTCCTTTCTAAGTGGAAGGTCCTAGTCTCTTCAATCTCGCTTCATATGGGACCCATTTCAAACCCCTAAACATTTTAGCTGCCCTTTTCTGAATCTTTTATAATGCCAATACATCTTTTTTGAGATGAGAAGACCACATCTGTGTGCAATATTCAAGATATGGGCATACCAGAGTTTTATACAAGGACAAAAAGATATTCTCCATCTTATACTCAATCTCTTTTTTTAATGATTCCTAACATCCTGTTTGCATTTTTGACCACTGCTGCACATTGTATGGATGTTTTCAGAGAACCATCCACAAAGACTCCAAGATCTCTTTCCTGATGAGCTGTAGCTAAATTAGCCTGCATCATACTGTATGTATAGTTGGGGTTATTTTTTCCAATGTGCATTACTTTATATTTATCCACATTAAATTAAATTTACCATTTTGTTGCCCGATCACTCAGTATTCTGAGATCATTTGAAGTTCTTCACCATCTGCTTTGGTCTTAACTATCTTGAGCAGGTTAGTGTCATCTGCAAATTTTGCCACCTCACAGTTTACCCCTTTCTCCAGACCATTTCTGAATAAGTTGAATAGGACTGGTCATAGGAATGACTCTTAGGGAACATCACTAGTTACCCTTCTCCATTTGTTCCCGCACTCCATTTCCTGCCTTTTAACTAGTTCTCAATCCATGAAAGGATCTTCCCTCTTATTCCATGACAACTTAATTTATATAAGAGCCTTTGGTGAGGGACCTTATCAAAGGCTTTCTGGAAATCCAAGTACACTATATCTACTGGATCCCCTTGTTCACGTTTGATGACCCCTCAAAGAACACTAATAGATTAGTAAGACAGGATTCCCCTTTACAGAACCCATGCTGTCTTTCACCCAACAAATTATGTTCTTCTGCGTGTCTGACAATTTTATTCTTCACTATGGTTTCAACTAATTTGCCTGGTGCCAATGTTAGACTTACTGGTCTGCAATTGATGGGATCGCCTCTAGAGTCCTTTTTAAATACAAATGTCCCTTAAGTTATGTGAGGGTTGCATTCCCCTGCATCCTCACATAACTCAAAATTTCACATAAGTCAGGGGCAGCTTTTTCCCTGACAGAACACACATTCTGCAGCCAGGGAAGCAGCAGGAGCACCGGAGCTCCTTTTGAAAGGTAAGTTCTGGGGTTGGGGAGGATTAAGCCTGGTGGTGGGTTGGGGCTGTGGGAGGGGAGCAGTGATTTAAGCCTCAGGTGGGTTAGGGTTGCGGGGGTGACAGGGGTGGAGTAAGCTGGAGCTGCACGTGGGGCATTTGAACTGGGACGGGGAGTGAGGGTGAGCCGGGCCACAGGAATTTTAAACTGGAGCCAAGCAAGGGAAGTTTGAACCAGGGCCGGGGGGAGGCAGGTTGTTGAACCAGGGCAGGGCTGGTGAGCCAAAGCTGCTGGCGGGGGGGAGGGGTGTTGAGCCAGGGCTGGCTCAACTCACTTACTAATGTGAGTTAAGTGCAACTCGAAATCACGCATTTTGAGGGTTTACTGTATTAGCATTACATTAGCTGTCTTTCAGTCATTGGGTACAGAAGCTGATTTTTAAGGATAGGTTATCAACCATAGTTAACAGTTTTGCAATTTCACATCTCAGTACTTTCAGAACTCCTGGGTGAATGCCATCTGGTCCTGGTGGCTTGTTACTGTTAAGTTTAACAAATCAGTTACAAAACCTCCTCTAATGATGCCTCAAATTCCCGAGATTTGTCACCTACAAAGGATGGCTCAGGATTGGGAATCTCCCTAACATACTCAGTCATGAAGACCGAAGAAAGAATTGTTTGAGTTTCTGTGCAACGACTTTGTCATCTCTGAGGGCTCCTTTTGTATCTCAATCGTCTAGGGGCCCCTCTGGTTGTTTAACAAGCTTCCTGCTTCTGATGTAATTATAAAAACATTTTGATATTGCTTTTTGAGTTTTCTGGCTAGCTGTTCTTCATACTCCTTTTTGGCTTTTCTTGTCACATTTTTACATTTAATTTGTCAGTGTTTATGCTCCTTTCTATTTTCCTGGCTACAATTTGACTTCCACTTTTTAAAAGGTGCCTTTTTATCTCTCACCGTTTCTTTCACATGGTTTTTAAGTCACGGTGGCTATTTTTTGGGTCTATTATTGTGTTTTTTAATTTGGTGGCATAAATTTAAGTTGGGCATCTATTATGGTGTCTTTGAAAAGTCTCCACGCCACTTGCAGGGATTTTACTTTAGTCACTATACCTTTTATTTTTTGTTTATCAACCTCCTCAGTATTGCACAGTTCCCCTTTCTGAAATTAGATGCCACAGCATTGGACTGTTGAGATGTTCTTCCCAACACGGGAATGTTAAATCTTATTATAGAGTCATTATTTCCAACTAGTCTTGTTAGAGTTACCTCTTGGACCAGATCCTGCACTCCACTTGGAACTAAATCAGGAACTGCCTCTCCCCTTGCGGGTTCTGTACCAGCTGCTCACAGAAGCAGTTGTTTAAGGTATTGAGAAATTTTATCTCTGCATTTTGCCCTGAGGTGACATGTACCCAGTCAATATGGGGATAACAGAAATCCCCTACTATTATTGAGTTTTTTATTTTGATTGTCTCTCTAATCTCCCTTAGCATTTCATAGTCACTATCACTGTCCTGGTCAGGTGGTCTATAATATATCCTTACTGCTATAGTCTTATCAAACATGGAATTTCTATCCATAGAAATTCTATGGAAATTGATTTGTTTGAGATTTTTACTTCATTTGATTCTACATATTCTTTCACATATACAATCCCCCACCTGCACATCATGTTCTGGCCTTCCGATATATTTTGTACCCTGGTATGACTGAGTCCCACTGATTGTCCTCATTCCATAAGGTTTCTGTGATGCCTATTACATCAATAGCCTCCTCCAATACAAGGCACTCTAGTTCACCCACCTCATTATTTAGGCTTCTAGTATTTGCACAGATGCACTTTAAAAACTTGTCACTATAGATCTGTCTGTTCTTTCCTGATGCATGAGATTCTTTTTCATGTGATTGTTTCTTTTCTGATCCTGCCCATACTTTATCCTCTTCCATCCTCTCCTCCTGAGTAAAACCTAGAAAATCTCTATCAATAGACTCTGCACTAAGCGAAGTCTCCATCCAATCCGCATGCTGCTCTGCACCAAATCAGCTCTCTCTTAATTTAAAAGCAGCTGTACAACCTTTTTAATGGCAAGTGCCAGCAGGCTGGGTCCACTGTGGTTTAGGTAGAGTTCATCCTTCCTGGATAGTCTCCTCCATCCCAATAGATTCCCCAGTTCCTAATAAATCTAAACCCCTCCTCCCTACACCATCATCTCATCCACACATTGAGACTCTGAATTTCTGCCTACCTATGCATACAGAACTGGAAGCATTTCTGAGAATGCCACCATTGAGGTCCTGGATTTCAGTCCTCTTTCCTAGCAACCCAAATTTGGCCTCCAGGACATACCTCCTACCCTTCCCTAGCTCTTTGGTACCTACGTGTACCATGACCACTGACCCCTCCCCAGCACTATACATAAGTCTATCGAGATGCCTCAAGAGATCCACAACCTTCACACCAGGAAGGCAAGTCACCATAAGGTTTTCCCAATCATGGCAAACACAGCTATCTAAGTTTCTAATGATCAATTCTTCCATTACTAACACCTGCCCCTTCTTACTAACTGGAGTACCCTCTCCCAGAGCAGATTCCAGTATGACCTGCTCAAAGTTGTTCTTGAAGAATCTTCCTCAAATGACATGCACAATCCACTGTCAAAATGATTTATGAAGACACCACCCCCTCAGGGTATTGTGGTACAATTTCCAAGAAAAAGATGAAATCTCTATCTGCTGTTTTAAATCATAAGAGGGGCGGAAATGAACAATTTCAGCAATATATGCATTACAAAATGAAGACAACACTAATCAAAACAATTAGAACAGAAGAGTGAAAACAGTTAAATGCCTGACAACAGTTACTAAGTGGATGTGTTACAATCTGCCTCACAAAATGTTTTGCTAGCAAAAGCATAAAAGAGAAAAAAAATTTAGAAAGGCAGATGTGTTTAATCTGACAAAGAATTTTAGAAATTAAACAACATCTTATGTAAATGAATTGCGTGTTTAGGCCCCAAATCAACAATAAACACAGAAAATAAAATGTAAGAAGTTGTTATGGTCCCAGATCTGGGAAGGAGTGAAGACAGAGATTTGCTACAAACCAGATGCTGCAACACATTCCAAAAAGAGTTGCAATAAAGACTGACCAACTTGCAGATCCTAACTAGTAAGGGTACCTCAATAAGTTCACATTTACTGTTTGGTCCAGATTCCTCAGGCAGCCCTGCAGGGCTGCACAGAGCTGGAGCTGCATTCCCACTGCAGGTCTGGAGCTGGCTTCTCCAGGCAACCCCACAAGGTCAGGGCCAGAGCCAGCTTCACCCTGCAACCCTGCAGGGCCTGGGAAAGCCACACAGGGCTGGAACTGCATTCCAATTTGGGCCGCAGCATGAGTGGTAGACTTGCATCAGAACAGGCTGGGACCCCAGCCCAGCAGCAGTTAGGGGCGCAGTGGCACCAAACCTTCCCTGGTCTGGCAAATTCTCTTGTTTGGAACCAGTCACGTCCCGACCATGCCGGGCCAAGGAGGTGCAACCTGAAGCTTGCTGAATGCCTCTACAAATATTACTTGGCCTATAAAAAAGTTTCAATTTAGTCTTTTGGTCCTAAACTATACAATATAGAAAGACAATCTTTTAGGAAATTAAAAACTGGCATTTAATGAAGTCTATTTGTAGGCATCCTTCAGTCTGTATAGACTATGGATCGCACCCTTTAAAGTTACAATTGAGGACTTCATTTACAGCGTCTACTGTGACTATGAAGACCCACATGAGAGGGACAGTCCTTGATGCATCTCTTGCAGATGTGGTGGGTGTCTGGCAAGTCCTTAGTGTGCTTTCTGTGTGCTCGCTTCTCCTCTGCTAGCTGTCTGATCTTCAACTCGCCCTTCTGAAGGCCCTTGTGTAACCCCTGCCTCCATCTGCTGCGGTCGTCTGCTAGTTCTTCCCAGTTGTCCAGCTCGATGTCTACCTCTCTGAGGTCTCTCTTGCAGACATCTTTGTAGCGCAACTGGGGGCGTCCGGGAGGTCTTTTGCCAGAGGCTAGCTCACCATACAGGATGTCTTTTGGAATCCTTCCATCATTCATCCTGTGGACGTGGCCAAGCCAGCAGAGCCGACGCTGCCTGAGGAGGGTGTGCATGGTTGGCCAGGAAAAGAGGCTGAACGTCTTCCACTTGCGCTGCCTCCGGCGCATCCTTGGAATATCATGGAAGGACAGAGTAACCAACACCACCGTCCTCGAGCAAGCTGGAATCCCAACCATGCACACCCTCCTCAGGCAATGAAGTCTATATGGCTAGATTTATATTAGTATTTTATTTTATGGACGATGGGGTAAAGTATGCACTCTTACTTTGAATAACATTTGCATAATTCATTATATACAGTAGGGTCTCAATATTCATGAGGGTTCTATGTTCAGAAGCCTCATGAATGTTGATTTTCGCAAATGGGGGGGTGGGCTCAGAGTTCCAGGAAGCAGCAGCCATGGGTGCTCCCTCCCACAGAGCCCCAGGAAGCGGCGGCCACCAACGCCCCCTGCCCCAGAGCCCCGGGGAAGCAAGGCCATTTGTGAATAACTGAATTGGCGAATGTGGCGCTCGTGAATGTCAAGACCCTACTGTACTTGAGAAGAGCTGGTGCTATTACCCAACACACTAACGGCAGAATGCTCTTTAAAAATGCAGGTTGGGTCAAAATGAGGCACACCAACAATCTAAGTAAGATTACTGAAATGGTGTTGATGTAACAAAATTCTACAAGGCATTTGACTTGATACCACATATTTTAATTTAAAAAACTAGAAATACAGAAGATTAACATGCTCATTTCACTGAATGGATTAATAACCAGGTAATAGAGATTTCAAAATGTAACTACAAATAGGGACTTTTCTTAATGTAGGTGTACCTCAGGGATAGTGCATGGGCTCGCTATTGGCTGTCTACTATTTAACATTTTTATCAATGGCCGGGAAGAAAAAAAGTCACCAGGAAAAATTCTGAAGAGGACTCAAAAATTGTGGTAAAAAATGAAATAGGTCACTGGTACAGAATGACCTGGATTACTTGGTAAGCTAGGCACAGATAAACAATCCTATCTGGGGAAGCAGTGACTGAAAAAGACTTGGGGATCAGAGCGGATATCAAGTGAGCTTCCAGTATAAAATGATGGACAAGAAAGCTAATGTGATTCGCCGGATGCATTTCTACCAACTGTGGAGCAGCAAGGTGCGGTAATACCTGTCTACCGCACCATAAGAGGTAAAGTATGAAACGATTCACGTTAAAAGTGGGTAATCTACAGAAGACAGGCTTCACCAGCTTAATGACTGCACAAAATTATTGAAGCAAGGGCCACAATCCAGCCCTTAGTGTATTACACACTGCCAACCTAAGTTAAGTATTATATCCCATTACAGTACTACCAAGCATCAAAGAGGTACAATTTGTATTATTGTTCAACAGACTGACGTTTTCCTTTTAAAGTTATAGAAATTTCTGTGGGAAAGGTAGAAAGGTTGCTTTATTTCCATGAAAAATGTAACAGAAGTTATTGGAAAGGATGTTCTCTGTGCCACATCTTAATCTTTTATTTTACCTCAGAAAGGCCATGGCTACACTAGCACCCCGCTTTCAAAAGAGGGATGTTAATTGAGCCACTTTGGCAGATGCTAATGAGGTGCCTCCATGCATATGCAGTGTCTCATTAGCACAATGGCAGTCGCACACGTTTTGAAAGTGCCGCTTTCGAAACGCACGCCACCGGTGTAGACAGGGGCCTTTCGAAAGGGACCCCTGGATTTCGAAAGCCCCTTCTTCCCAAAACCAACTGGGAAGAAGGTGCTTTCGAAATCCAGGGGTCCTTTCAAAAGGACCCTGTCTACATGGGTGGTGCATGATTTGAAAGCACCACTTTCCAAATACATGCGGACGCCATTATGCTAATGAGGCTCTGCATATGCATGGCAGCATCTTCCAAAGTGGCTCATTAGCATCCCCCTTTCGAAAAAGGGCGGGTGCTAGTGTAGCCACAGCCACAGAGTCATAAATGCCTCCTCCTCACGCTACACCCACACACACACACACCCCCAACAGATCAAACTCCCTGTGAGACACCATAGTAAATCTATTTTCCTCATTAAGAAAAGAACCACTTTTTCAAGCTACACAATGGAGAAATACCCATCAGAAATAGCATCTAAAGTGTAGCAATAGCAAAGAACACCATAACTGTCTTCCAAATGTATGTGGAACACCAGTTAGGGACCAGAGGGAAAAAAATCTACCTCCATAATACAGGGTTTCTGGGATTTCCTTTCAAGTATCCAACAAAAGCAACCATGAGAAACAAGCCGCCACACCATGAAGCACTCATAGATTCTAGTACAGCAAAATTCTCAGTACATTTTTTTTAAAAGTTTTTTTCCCTATATGTTCTTGGAAACCCTCTTAGTTAGAAATATATATGTAGCATTTTCTCAAATCGTTAGAAAAATATCTGTCTTTTACAGAAGGTCGTGAGGTTTTTTCCCCCCCACTTTCAACACTTAGTTCATAGCATGCTAGGATAAATCACTAAACTTTAGATTTTGACTTTAAATTGGAAATATTTAAACTTTGATGAAGCAACTATGCAGAAAAACAAAGACTTGACTTTACCAGCATTTTCCTATTTAAAACAAGGGCAATGATTTTGTTAATTACTTAAATGATGTATTTCAGTTAGTGAGGCATAAAATGCAAACAACTTCTGCTTTATGAGTAATTGATTTTTTCTAAGGGAACGAGTAGTTAGTCAGGTCCCTAAATTAGCTGGCAGAAAGAAATTGGAAGAAGAGAATTGCAAAAAACTAATGCCCTTGAGCCAAACAGCCTTCTCTTATTTTTAATATTTCTTCACTTACATGCAATGTCCCAATCTAACCATCACACAGTCAGCAAATAATCAGAACAAGTTTAGAAATCTGAATGTATTGTTATTATACATCCTTAACACTTTGAAAATTTCCAAGGAGACACAAGATCAATCTGGGGGGAGAAGTCTGAAAATTGACAGAACGATTTTTATATATTGCATAGGTAAACCAGAATTTTCCTGCCAATCATGGAAGCTTCCCAAGGCACAAACATACAGCAGCGTTAAGACAACAGTACAGTTCTCACTCTTCTCACAGCTCGATCTATTCTATTTCACCATCCTTCTCCACTCCTTTGCTTAAATGTAAAAGCTGATGTTAAACTGGTGATTTGATGCAGAAGCCCTAATTTCCTCTCTCCACTGTCCATTAAAAGTAGGACACAAAAATGTATTACAGATTGAACCTCTCTAGTCTGGCACTCTCAGGTCTGGCAGTAGCAGTGGTCTGGCATGATTATTGCCAGATGTCCACTTACCACGGGATACCAAATATCCCAGGGTCCCATAAAGCTTGTTTACAGCCAACAATCCTGGCTGTCAGTGTTCTCTGCTGTTATTTAGCTCTAATTTATCCCTAAATTTCTACGAGCGGAGTAAGCAGTGGAAGCTTAGCAAACAGGAGCAGCTAACAGGGAGTTTCATGTAGGAATTCTCCAGGAAAGCAATCGTCTGTAGTGTGTGTTTGGAGGTTTCTTGCTGCGCTGCGTGAAAGATACTGTGTTCTGAGCCTGTCTGTCTATCTGTTTGGAGATCCATGTACTGAGCTATTTGTTTGAAAGACCATGTGCTGAGGCCAATAGTTGGAAGCTGTGAGTTTCTTGATGAGGATTTGAAATCTACAACCCGCTGTACATTGGTCAAGTCTTAACCAGGAAGCTTAGCTATCAGGAAGGCAAGAGCTACACATAGCCCACTACTAAGTGGACGTGGAGCTTAGTGAACAGGAACAGCTAAAAAGGAGTATAGAAGGTGGATTTGAAGGGGACTAGATGTATCTGGCATTCTTTAAAATTCTTTTTAAACTACACTAAAACCAAACCTACCTGATGAAAATAAAAATTCTCTCAAGAATCTCATTAAATGTAGGAGGGAATGCAGGCAGAAGCCCAGCAGCAGAATGGGGATTATTCTGTTTATTGAACCCAGTTTAGCATGTATGATTACTTTCCCTATGAATGGGTAGCATGTGTGTATATTCAGTGCAAGGAGCTCCTGATCCTCAGATTGCGAACAGGATTTGAAGATCAGGGTGCCTGAATTGGGGGAGCTAAGGGAGGCAAAAGAAGTACATAGATGAGGCTTTCCAGACACTACTGACCTGTCCCATTTCCATTCATTCAATCAGCCCCCATGTTGTTGAGAAGCTGCCAGTGGTTGTGGTACAGATAGGCACCAATGACATAGAGAAGGGTAGGAGACAGGTTTTGGAGACCAAATTTATGCTACTAGAAAAGAGACTGAAATCCAGGACCTCTGTGGCAGCATACTCTGAAATGCTTCCAGGTTCACGTGAAGGGCCAGGAAGGCAGGGAGAGTTTCAGGATCTCAATTCATGAATGAGATCATTGTGTAGGGAGGACGGGTTAACATTCATTAGGACCTTGGGTAACGTTTGGGAAAGGGGTGCCTGTATAGAAAGAATGGACTCTACCTAAAGAAAAATGGAATCAGATTGCTCTCACTTAACATTGGAGAAGTCATACAGCAGTTTTTAAACACTATGGGCTAAGGAAAACCTATGATTCCAGAGGAGTACATGGAACAGACATCCCATAGGGGGGAGTCTATCTAATAAGGAGAAGAGGATCAAAGATAATAAAATATGGGTAAGATCATATGAGAAGCAATCAAATGAAAGTGTAACACATCAGGAAATGACACAGTGATAAAATTTTCAATTGCTTCAACACAAATGCCAGAAATCTAAATAATAAGATAGGTGAACTAGCGTGTGTCATTTTAAAGGAAGATATTGATGTAGCAGACATCACAGAAACTTGGTGGAATGAGGACAAGTCAATAGGATACAGCCATACCAGGATATAAATATATTAGAAGGACAGAACAGGTCATGGTGATAAGGGAATGGCATAATAGGTGAAAGAAAATGTACAATTAAGTGAAGCAAAAATCTTAAATGAATCCAAAATGTTCCACAGAATATCTATGGATAATAATTCTGTGTTCTAATAATAAAAAAACTTAGCAGTATGAGTATATTACTGACCACCTGACCAACATAGTGATAGTGACCATGAAATGTTAAGGCAAGTTAGAGAAGCTATCAAAATTAAAAGCTCAGTAATAATGGGGAATTTCAACTATATACATACTGACTGGGAACGTCACCTCACGACTGGATGCAGAGATAAATTTCTTAATACTTTAATGATTGCTTCCTGGAGCAGCAAGTTCTGGATCCCACAAGGGGACAGGCAATTTTTGTTTTAGTTCTAAGTGAAGCACAAGATCTGATCCAAAAAGGTAAATATGATGTAACCAGTTGGAAATAGTGACCCTAATGTAATAATAATAGTAAATTAAATCCCAGTAAGAAAAATAGAAAAGAGCATAAAATCTGTCAAGTTAAGTCTAAAAAACTAAGAAGAAAACCAAAAAAGCAGTTTGATGAACAGCTAGCCAAAACCTCAAAAAGTAATAGCAAAATGTATTTAAGTGCATCAGAAGCAAGAAGCCTGCTAGATCATCCAGTGCTGCCACTGGACAATCAAGACACTAAGAGAGCACTCAGAGATAAGGCCATTTCAGAGAAACTAAATTAAATGTCTGCTTCAGTCTTCACAACGGAGGATGTTGTGATGAGATTCCCAAACCTAAGCCACTCTTCTTGGGTGACAAATTGAGGAATTTTTCCAGATTCAGGTGTCATTAGAGGCGGTTTTGGAACAAATTGATCAACGTAAGAGTAACAAATCACCGGGACCAGATGGCATTCACCCAAGAGTTCTGAAAGAACTCCATGTGAAATTGTGAAACTATTAACTGTGATTTGTAACTTATCCTTTAAATCAGCTTCTGTAGCTAATGACTGGAAGATAGCTAGTGTGATGCCCGTATTTAGAAGGTCTAGAGAGGTAATCCTGGCAATTACAGAGCTGCCTGATGCAACCACAGGGCAGCTACAGCCAGGAACCTCCATGCACCTCACGAGTAGCCTCATTTAAGTGGCTCCTACCAGCCTGTTCACCCAGAGAGTGTGGGGCAGGCAGGAAATGCAGCCAACCTGGCCACCAGTAGCCCTGCAGTGAGCAATCAGCACACCCACCCACCCTCTGACCCCACACCCCACGCTTCCTGCATGGCCCCACCATAGACTCCTGCAAGCGGCCGCTAGGGACGCAGGACCCACTGAGGTGGGCGAGATGGGAGCACGGCAGGTCCACCACACACAGCCCTGTACCCCACCACTAGACAGCCCGGGGAAACCAGACACACTCCCCACTTCCCAGCAGCATAAGCAAGTGTTGTTGTTATTGTAATTATTGTTATTTATGTATTTGCCCTTTTTCCATGAAATATGAATATATACACACACACACACACACACACCATGAATATAGAAGGGGGCTCAATTTTATATTCTTGCTTCCGGCGCAAAATTAGGTAGTTACAGCACTGAACCTCAGTTATGAACAATATTCCCTCTAATCTTTCCACATGCAGAATGAACTTTGCTTTGTGCACCAATACGGAGGTCATATGTGATACGTCTCCTATATATTGGTGCACATAACACAATTCACGTACTGTGGGTGAGGCTGAGGGTTTGCAGTATGGGATGGGGCTCAGGGCTGGGTCAGAGGTGCAGAGACTGTGAGGACTCTGCTTGGAGTGCAGGCTCTGGGGATGAGAGATTAAGGGCTTAGACAGAGGGTTGGGATGTGGGCTTGGGGCTGGGGCAGAGGGCTGTGTGCAGGGGGTGAATGCTCTGGTTATGGCAGAGGGGCACAGAAGTATGCTACAAGGCAGCACAGGGGAGAAAGGACCCCCTCTAGTTTTCTCTCCCTACAGCAGCACCAGGGAGGGTAGAGCTACTTCTCCATGCCAAGGCAGTTCTGGGGCTGGGACTGCAGGATAAGCTCAATAGGGTAACAGTATTTAAAGGGACAGAACTAGTTTCCGCAGACAGAAACCTGAGGGAGGGAAGGATGGTCTAGTGGCTAAAGCACTGGCTTAAGGGCTTTTTTGTCCTCCAGTGCCAGTGTTGTAGGAGTAAAATAGTCATTACATATTTTAAGCAGTTTTTACAATTAACATGAGATGTACAGTGCTGCTGGACTGGTTTACATCAAAAAACTGTTTTTAGAACATTATTTTGAATTATTTTTATTTAAAATTGAACACCCTTGCCCTCATGAGGAATCATCAGTCTTGAGTTCCAACAGTTTGGGGCTGTGGGGGGAGAGTTAAGCCTGGGGATGGGATGCATCACAGCTTGAGTTCCACCTCCTTTTTTTCTAGGGAAAAAAAGCACTGGTGCTAGGTATGCTGCAGAGATGTGATCCACACATCTGATCACCATGCTGCCCGGAGAGGAAAGGAAATCTAATCAAAATTCACGGATTGATGACCACCACTTCCTGTCACCCACTTCTGGCTCACCTGTAGTGCAGCGGGGGCAGGGCAATGATTGGAAAGGACACCTCGTGGGGCACTGGTGGAAGAGTTTCTGGGGCTAATAAAGTCAATTTTAACCATAGTTAATCTACATTGTTTTAGCTCGACATTGGAAATTCAATTTTTCAAGTAACTTCACTGGGGAGTCAGCAACATAGAAGTCTTCATTACAGCAGCTTAGAATCAACTTACTGAGCGCGAGGGCGTAGATGGAGAGTTTTAAAGATTGACCATAGAGCCTTATATTTGACTTTATCTCTTAGTGTAGACCAGGCCTAAATGGCAGACAGAAGAGATTTAGGAGTGGTAGATCTGGAAAGCCAGGCATATCCAAAAGCATTTGAGGCATGTACCTCTAACACCTGAGTAATTCAAAATGTCTTTGATCCTGATGCCAACCTCTACGACTTCCTATGGTTCGTGTCCTACAGCTGTGATAGAAAACATAAAAGTAACCGCCGCACTTTTTTATGAATGCCACTACAATATATTTAGTGTATAGCAAAAAAGTTAAGGCCTCTCCCAAGCACCTTTGACCACTGCAAACCACATGAATAGATCAGTAACATTCTAATGGCAATTTCATAAGTATGAAATAGTCTACATTAATTTCTTCAACTGGCTGACATTAAAGGCATGAGCTTCTACTGCTCACAGACAACATATACAAATTAAGGGTTTGGCAGGTGTTGTGTTCCTTCAGCATCCAAACCAGTGTTCCATACGAGCTGAGCGCCTTGGCTCAGGAGAGATTCAGGTGCTGCCTACCTGATTAGCAGAGCACCTACACCCAGCAGCATGTGAGTCTAGTGGTGGTAAACATCTGCACTTGATGCACGTAACAAAATTTATTCCACACAGATGGAAAAGAGTAGAGGGAACACTGATCCACACTTGGAGTTTCACTGAGATTCTCCCAGAGAGACAAGCTTTAGAAAATGATACAGAGCAGTACAACTGTATTTAACATCAAGCAACAGAAATTTAAAAAAAATAAATAAAATAAAGAATAAAATAAAATAAAATAAAATAAAATAAAAAACTACTAAAACAGAGAAACATTAGGAGTATAGCATGTCAGGGTAGTCTTTCAGTCAAAGATTTGGAAAGGAATTTGGTATATTTTGTTACATGTTGGTTTCAAAGCTCCTGCTCACAGTGGCACTGTGAAAGATTCAGATACCAAGATCATGACTTTGCTAGTGCAAGCATCATCTTCACCAGTCTGACATGTGACCTGTCCACATACAGAAGAAGTGGTATGATGCAATCTCACTTACAAGATCAATCCACCATTCACTTCAGTTTCCTATTCCTGTGTGCCTCAGACAAGTTTCTATCAAATCAAGTATTTGAACACTTTTGAGTCCTCCTGGTACAGTAGCCTGCATTACGTTATGTTTCCAACAGTATTAAGTGAAGCTCCTTAAATCTTGCAGACTGATATATCACATGAAGCTAGCTATGTTACATTATCTACCTTGCAGAAGCCCTCTATGAGCAAGTCTATACCACAAAATTAAGTCAACTTAAGTTACCTTGTCCTATAGCCACTGCAGTAATTAAATCACTTTTACATGTCTAGACTAGGCTCCTTGACTTGGCATCTGCACCATGAGTGCTCCCACCAATTTAACTGTCAGTATGGGGCAGTGTGGGATGGCTTCCAAAAGGCAGCAATAGTTGATGTGAAAAACAGTATCTACACTGTCATTGCACTTGCCTAACTACACTGACCTAAGCACTCCATCCCTTGCATCTCCATCTAGCACACTGATGTACTGGACAAGTTACACAGGTGGGAGATACTATTAAGTGCAGATGCTTATAGAGAATTAGGTCAATGTAAGCTCCCTTACACTAACCTAACACTGTATTAGAGTTTTAGCTGTGATTTGAGAATATCTTAACTATTACAAATCTTTAACAAGAAGATTCATGAATGGGAAGCTCATCAACAGGATTAAATTAATTAATGATGCTAACAATGACTAAACAGAAAGTTCTTCCAATGGTTACTGCAGAGAAATCTTTTTGCGAAGAAACACTTGTTAGAGGATTCATCAGCAGATGGAAATTACAGAAGACAAAAAGCTGCCTGATCTTGGGACAGTCTCCTTCAAACTAGAGAAGTTTAACAAGCTACCACCATCCAACTAGAGCTCTGAAAAGTATCATAATATGTTCTAAGCTGTATTCACCCTTTCCTGCTGCACAGCTCATGCAGTGCTCCCCAGGAGTAGAGGGGGAACCAATACAGCAAGTACGCTCAGCTTACACAACTCACTCTTGGCTCCCAACCTCAGTACACCTTTTCCTTGAGTAAGAGGCAGCGATTTCAAGTCACATCTCCTCTACTCACTCACACTGGAAGAGAAGTGACCTGAGAGATGTGACTCCAGCCTTCACTGTATTATTCCCAGTACAGCCAGACTGCCCAAAGACATATGTTTAGCTTTCTCTTCAAGAGACAGTTAGTAGGACCACAAGGGACTACCTAGTGAATCTACTTTATTCTTACGGCAATAAGCTTTAGAGAGACATTAAAAGACAATTTTAAAAAACTGCACACATGGTAATACGCTTTCTAGACACTATATAACCTTACTATTCAGCAAGACCTCAGGCCCGATCTAGAGGGCAGGCAAGCATAAAACCACCTATTTTGCACATGATTTAGTGCATAGGTTGCACAAGTTCACTTCTAATAGAGGTAGGAATTTCTGCCATGTCCCTGATATGACAGAAATAAGTCTTAGCTATTTCAGCATCGTGCATTCATTATGAAAGGCACTATCACCATTTAACTGGCTAACACCATCTCCCCTACTCATATCAGTAAACAATACTCCCCTCACTGTCCTATGAACAGACCACAGGAATCAGGATTTCCCTACAGTCTGCTACTGTCCAGCAACAGTTGTGTGACCCACTGGCAAAGTGTGTTCCATCTTTAGAATAACAGACTTCTATTTCTAGCTGTTACTCTAATCATTCATATGACACAAGTCTGTGGCATGGATATGAAAGTCCTGTCTTCAACAATTTTTAAATGAACTATGTCAGATTGTCTCCTTAATTGTGGCAGCTGGGACAGGGTGTTCCACAAATGACCCGACATTTACCAAGAAAAATAAAAACCTAATAGGATTAAATAAGGACAGCTGAAGAGATGGTGGAGGCTACAGATTTCCTGCCGCCTAATGCTGGACACTTTGCGGTATTCCCTTACCTTAGTAACTAATAACAACAGAAGCCTTGATTAAATGACAGTTCCAAACCTTTGGACAAAGGCTACTTTCAAAACGCAACTGCTGGAAGACTCACAGAAGCAGGGATTGGAAACAGAGAGTAAGCCGTGCTAGTCTATACACTACCAAAACAAGAAGCAGTCAAGTAGCACTTTAAAGACTAGCCAAATAGTTTATTAGGTGAGCTTTCATGGGACAGACGAAAGCTCACCTAATAAACTATTTTGCTAGTCTTTAAAGTGCTACTTGACTGCTTCTTGTTTTGATAGAAGCAGGGATTGTCAGTTATTATTTTGCAAAATATACCATTTCCAGGAAATTGCAGTACTTACTGAATTAGCTACAGTTTTAAAATGTTACCTTTCTCTCCTCATTTGCCATTTGGTTTTTGCAGCTCTTCTGCTTTCTTAGCGCTAAATTCTGTTCTTTTGTGCATGTGAGAAGTTCTTGCTGACAGCCAAAGGATCTGCTTACACAAATCTCTTTTTAGCACTTGGTTAGCAAGTTAAGATCACATTGTCCTCGTCACAGTTCAGGGTAACTATACCTGTATATTCCCTCAGTGGTCCAATATTTTCATCCATTTCTGGGTTTCCAGTTCCCCAGCCACGGCCCTTCTGGGTGGTGATTCATGTTTCTCTTCCTTATGAATGAAGGATTTCAAGTTGTCTAGTTTTCAGCCTTCATGGTTATTCCCAGCACAGACTGAACAAGGACATTTGTTTGCCTTCTCTGAAGAGAAAGCTGATAGGACCACAGAACACCACCTACGTAAGTCTACTTTATTCTTAAGGCAATGAGCACTAGGGAAAAGCACATTAAAAGCAATTTTAAAAAATCCTGCACACACAGAAATGAGCTTAGCAGAGATCATCCTAACGTGATTTTCAGCAGAAGCAGTCTGTCAGCACCCCACCAAAAGGGACTTCTTGTGGTTGCAAGACCACCAGAGCTTCAGCTCAGAACTACACAGTTTCATGAGATTCAGTTCTTCAGACCCTACCCTAAATGTTGGGACCCTGGGGTGAATCAGGGCCACTCTCACGTTGCTGGACCAAGAAGATGATCATGAACCAGTTGAATACCAAGATAGTTATCCAAAAAAACATTTCTGTGTTGGTCCCTGCAGAATCCTATTTCAACTGCTATCTGCACACCTCTCCAAAGGGGTCACTTCAAGATGGAAGAAGAACATTACAATCCTCGTTCCCTGCTACAGCAGGTACACACAATGCCACAACACCACAAAACACATCTGCATCTTAATACACCATACCTGAAAGATATTAACTCTAAGTGAATAAGGTTTAACGCAATTCAATAAAAAAGTTACCTTAATTCCACAAGGTTTGTTCAGGACACAGGACATTGTCAGTTTTCACAAACCATATCATAATCTTGGACCTACCAGGTTTTTAAACCTAGTGTTTGAAAGGAATAATTTAGCCCACTAAAATTTACTTCTGAGAGGACAGGTGTGGGTGAAGAACTTATAAAATACAGTACTCACACTTCAAAACTGATAAAAGAGAAGCTACTCACCTTCGTGCAGTAACTATGGTTCTTCGAGATGTGTCCCCCGGGTGTTCCACCTTAGGTGTCAGGCTCACCCTGGCACCGCAGATTGGAGATCCTGATAGCTCTTTCTGCCAGACCACGCATGCGCAGCTCCTGTGCTCCTCTTCGCGCTCTTTTTATCATGTGCACGGTCTGGCTTGATCCAGTTCCTAGAAACTGCTCCGGATCTGGAAAAAAGCACAAAGAAGAATCCAAAGTGGGGAGGAAGGGTGGGTGGTCGAGCACCCACGGGGACACATCTCGAAGAACCATCGTCACTGCACAAAGGTAAGTAACTTCTCTTTCTTCTTCGAGTGTCCCTGTGGGTAACCCACCTTAGGTGACTGAGTAGCAGTGCCCCACCCCACCCCCCGGGAAACTAGGAGGCGGGTACTAGATTCAGGTCTTGTCCAGGACAGACAGCACTGCTGTGGACAAGGAGGTATCCTCAGTCATCTGTTGGTAGACGGCGTAGCACTTCACGAACATGCCGTAGGATGCCCAGGTCGCCGCCCTGCAGATATCACAAAGAGGGACTCTTCTGAAGAACACTGTCAATGCTGCCATCACTCTTGTTGAATATGTCCTGGGTTGGCACAGCAAAGATATGCCCCTCAGTGAGTAGCAGGTTGTGATGCAGGACATGATAACGTTAGAGAATCTTTGTGAGGAAATCACCTTGGCTTTAGAGCGATGGGCTAAAGAAACCATCAGCCTCTCGGTCTTCCAAAAGGACTTGGTTCTGTCAATGTAGAAGGCCGAGGCTCTTCTAATGTCCAAGGAATGCAACTGCACTTCCCATGCTGAAGCACGTGGCTTAGGTTAGAATGCTGGGAGCGCTACTGGCTCATTGACACAAAATTCAGAGGCAACCTTAGGGATGAAGCAGGGATGCAACCTGAGCGTCACCCCATCCTTGCTGAAAATCATGTATGGCAGAGTCGCCATGAGGGCCGATAGCTTGCTCACCCTTCAGGCTGACGTGATTGCAAAAAGGAAGGCGGTCTTTTGCACCAGCAATTTGAACAAAGTTGTGCCCAAGGGTTCAAATGGGCCTCTTGACAGTGTCTCTAAGACCAGATCCAGGCTCCAAGGGGGCACTACCAGCCATCTTAGTGGATATATGTTTGCTAGACCTTTGAGGAATTGTGCTGTCACTGGGTGCACAAAGACCGACATACCATCCACCATATGTCTAAAGGCTGATATAGCAGCCAAATGTACCTTTAAGGACACCAGCACTAAACCTTGACTTTTTAGCTCTAGTAAGTAGTCAAGTATCAAGTGAATTTGTGACTCATCTGGTACTAGCTGTCTCTTCAAGCACCATGCAATGAATCGTCGCCATTTCCCACAACACGTCTTTCGTGTGTTTTTTGTCTACTCTGAATGACAACAGCTTTCACTGGTTCTGAACAACGGTCCTCCACCGCGTTGAACCAGCCATCAATCATGCTGTGAGGTGTAGGGTGTGCGGCTGTGGATGTATGATTGTCCCTTTCTCCTGAGTCAGTAGATCTACAGGACAGGGTTGGAGACGAGGCTCTTGTAGCAATATTCTGTGTAGGATCGAGAACCAGTGCTGACGCGACCATGCCGGCGCTGAGTATGAGCTTGACTCCACCGCTGTTGACCTTCTGTAAGACTCTGGGGATCAACACCATTGGTGGGAATACATACAGCAATGGACCCCTCCAGCTGATCAGGAACGCATCACCTAAGGAGTGCAGTCCCAGGCCCATTCTGGAGCAGTATAGCTCGCACTGGCAATTGTCATGTGTCGTGAACAGGTCCATGGCTGGAAACCCCCAAACCAATGGAACATTGCGAGGATGATGTCTCTGCAGATCTCCCATTCGTGATCCAGCGCAAACTGTCTGCTCAGTGAGTCCACCTCTGTATTGTTGACCCCAGGTAGAGAGCATGCAGTTCGCGTTACCCCATTGCGGATGCACCAGTTCCATAGGCGGATAGGTTCCGCAAAGAGGGACCGAAAACAGGCTCCTCCCTGGTGGTTGATGTAGTGAATTGTAGCAACACTGTCCATGAGGACTTTGACGGGGATGCTGCAAACGTTCGGTAGAAAAAGCTTGCAGGCACTGCGTACCGCCCTGAGTTCTAGCAGGTTTATGTGCAGGATCGACTCCACTGCAGACCATCAACCTTGCACGGACTGTCCAATGAGGTGCGCTCCCTGGCCCAACAAGGAGGTTTCTGTCATCATGAGAGCCTTGGCCTGTGGTCATTGAAAGGGGACTTCCACCAACAAATTGTCTGGCACTTTCCACCATTGTAGAGACATGCACACATCGGTTGGCACTGTCACCCATTTGAGTAGGTTTCGGTGTACTGATCTATAAATGGTTGCTATACAGAGTTGGAAACATCAGAAACGCAACTGTGCATTTTGCACCACATACATAGTGGCAGCCATGTGACCCATGAGGCATAAGCACATTATGATCTGCACCTGTGGACCCATCAACAGTGTGTGAACAAGGTCCTGGATAGCTCAAAAGCAGAGAGGTTACAGATATGTGCGGGCGGTGGTAGAGTTCAACCTTGCCCCGATAAATTCTATGTCCTGGGTCGGTTCCAGAGTCGACTTTTGCTCGTTTATCAGTAGGCCCAGAGCGAGAAAGCTGGCTTTGGTGACCCAGACCATCGTATTGACCTCCTCCCGGGAGGGTCCTTTTATGAGGCAGTCATCTAGGTACGGAAAGATGATCATGTCCAGGTGGCGCAGATGTGCTGCCACCACTTCAAGGGTTTTTGGGAATACCCTGGGAGCTGTAGCTAGGCTGTAGGTTAGCAGCTGGTACTGGAAGTGGCCCACCGCCACCACGAATCAAAGAAATCGCCTGTGGGCAGGGTGGATGGTGACATGAAAGTAACCATCTTGTAGGTTGAGAGCCACAAACCAATCCCCTTGTTCAAGCGCAGGAATTATGGAGACCAATGTGACCATTTTGAACCACTGCTTGTGCAGATGGTGATTTAGACTGCGGAGGTCCAGAATGGGTCTCCAGCCTTCAGACTTCTTTTGTGTGAGGAAGTAACAGGAGTAGAAGCCTCTTCCTCTGAATTCCTCCTGCACTGGCACTATCGCCCCTATGGTGCGAAGGTGGTCTACCTCTTGCCATAACATGACTTCATGTGAGGGGTCCTTGAAGAGGGGCATGCTTGGTGGAGTCGTGGGAGGGGTGATGCAAAACAGGATCATGTAACCCGCAGATACTATCTCTAGCACCCATCTGTGATAATTCTGGCCCACTGATAAAAAAAACAGTTGCAGGCAGTGGTGGAACAGTATCTGAGAGGAGGATGAAGCTACTGGCACAGGGGAGGTTCGGCTCTCAACAATGACACCGTCAAACTTGTTGCCTCAACTGATGTTGCTGGCCATGAGACAGTGTATGTCTTGGCCTGGGTGGCCTCTGGGAAGACCTGGGTTGTTCGTATTGTCTGGGCTGGTACTGCCTCTAGAAAGGTTGGGAGTACCTCCCCTGGTAAGGCCCATATCGCCTAAGTCTAAACGGCGGTGTGTACATACCCAAAAGTCCAGAGGGTAGCGCGTGAGTCCTTACTTGAATGGAACACCTCATCTGTATTTTCAGCAAAGAGATTCTGTTTATCGAAGGACAGGTCCTCAACCTTAGACTGAAGCTCTTTGGGGATGCCCGAAGATTGCAACCACAAAGCCCTTCTAAAGGCTATGGCCATGGCTGTGGGGCTAGCCACCGTGTTGGTCACATCGAGAGCAATCTGGACACTAGCCCTGGAGGGCACATAGCCTTCCTGTACTATGGCCTTCGACAAGGGCTTCTTAGAGTCAGGGAAGTACTCCATAAGGGATGTAAGCTTGGGGTGGCTGTCGAAGTTGTGATTGGACAGGTGTGCAGCATAGTTTGCCATGCACAACAATAGAGTGGAGGCCAAATAGACTTTATAACCGAATAAGTCCAATTGTTTTGAGTTTCTGTCTAGGGCCTTATGTTGTGGGGCCTTCGCTCTCTGTAGCGAGGATTCCACCACCAAATAATTAGGCTGCAGGTGGGTAAATAAGTACTCCATACCTGCAGAAGGGACGAAATACTTTTTGTCCACTGTCTTTTGTTAAGTGGCTGGCACAGATGCCGGTGTTTGCCAGATATTGTCGGAAGCCCCTATGATAGCCTCACCCAGCGGGATGGCGATATTGGTGGAGACAAGGGGGCCTTAACTTCAACAACCCCTGTCTCCTCTCAGGCAACTCTGTTATCTGAATCCCCTGGGATTTTGCCACCCTCCAAAATAAGTCCTGGAAACCACGAAGGTCATCAAGGGGAGAGACATGATCTGGAATGAGTGCCTCATCTGGCGATGATGAGGATGGGTTGTGTGGTGAAGCAGGGCCGGAAGGGAAGTCAGCCTCCAAAAACTGGGCCTCTTCCTCTCCAGACAGTGGAGAGAACGGTTGGGTGGTCATCGGAGGTGGAGGCACTGGACAGGGGCCAGGAGACCAGGAGGCCACCAAAAGCCTCTCTGCTGTGTATTCTGTCTGCTCAGGCACATGGCTCTTGGAAGACTGATGCTACTCATAGTCCCAAAGCCTTGCACTGCATGGAGAATGGTAGAATTGACAAGCAGGGGAGTAGCATTCGTGGTCATATTCATACAATGAGCAGGAATGAGAGCGCCCACTGCGCTGAGGTGGTAACCTAGATCTGTCACTACTCCGTCACCCTCCAGTTCGAACTTCACGCCAGTGAGGGGATTGCGGCCCCAACACTGGGGATGGTGACCTCATAACATGGTAAGGAGACCTGGCGTAGCATCCCGGAGAAATCTGTGACGTGACAGAAATCGGCGATACAGAACACTGGCTTGGGGAATCCCTGCGAGGGGTATGGGTGGATTTATGCCTTGCCTTTCCCTGCTCCGTTGCTTGCGTCAGCACCAATAAGCTTGGTGAGGTTCATGGAAGACACAGTTCTTTGACATGCAGCAGAGAACGCGTTGGTGCTGGGAACATCAGTGCCATAGTTGTCGGTGCCATGGTTGTCAGTGTCAAGGTCGAGCATCTCGGTGCCATGGTTGTCAGTGCCGTGGTCGAGTGTCTCAGTGCTGGGACTGTGGGTGCCATGGTTGTCATTGTCAGCATTGTCAGTGCTGACGGTGCTCTAGACTTCGTCAGTGCCAATGCTGTTGATGCCAGTGGCACTCTAGATTTCACTGGTGCTGGGACCAAGGCCTCCGGAGATGCTTCAGGGTGGTCAGGGGCTCTGGCGGTGCCGGGCTCTATCCCCTGCTTCGGCGAGCAAGACTTCCTCTTGGACCTGGCCTTCTTATGAGCACCAGGGATCTCAGCTGAACTTGTTTCAGTCTCACTCATCGTACCCACACACAGACTGGGTAGCGATCGAGTGGGGGGAGGCTCTTGGTCGCTTATGTGCTACCTCCTCTGCAGACGCTCTACACTTAAGGTGGCACTCCTAAGAGGGCTCATTGCTTTCCAGTGGAGCCAACTGCAGTGCCTTCTCAAATGGGAGCACACGAAGACACATCTCCCTGACTCTGCGAGCCCTCGCAGTTAACTTTGAATAATGGGGGCACTTTGCAGGTATGTGCCCTTCACCCAAGCACCGAATACAGTATGCGTGGCCATCAGAAGCAGGCACTGCCTCACAGCAAGACTCACGCTTCTTAAATTCAGGCATGGTAGCAAGTGCTAAACAGATTAGCAAGTCAATAGATGAGGAGTCCTTGCTCCAATAACGGATTTAACAACTAACCAAAACTAAGTGTCAGCCCAATGGTAGCTAAACGTTAAACAGTCAATTAAGCAATAGAAGTACTTAAATTAGAAAAACTTTATGAATATTGAAGAAATAAAAAAGGAAAATTTGAAGAATTGAAGCCAAGGAGAGAACAGTTGGAAGCTCCGCCTGCAGCCACTGGCGGTTGAGAGGAACTGGATCAAGCTGGACTGCACATGTGATGAAAAGAGCACGAAGAGGAGCATAGGAGCCGAGCAAGTGTGGTCCAGCAAAAATAGCTATCAAGATCTCCGATCTGTGGCACCAGGGCGAGCCTGACACCTAAGGTGGAGCACACATGGGGACACTCGAAGAGGAACATATATTGTGCTTCAAAATTAAAAGACCTAAGACTTCACAACAAAGGCAGCAGCGACTAACTTTAAGCAGTTTAGAAAAATATTTATGTAAGAATTTGATTCTGTACTGCACTGGGCAAATAATGTTACATACCCAATAGTCAAATTATTAAAAATTGAAATGCAACAGCTGATAGGCTATCTACAACTCAAAAGACATATTTTAGGAACTGTAAAGGGAGATGTTGCATACCTATCAAGTGTAGAGATCACTTTAAGAGTTTAATTTACTGAACAAAGAGCCTAAAAAGTAGCTGCTTAGCTGCCTAGAGAGAAGCTTTTGCGATCCTTATCATGCACTGCAATTTTTAAGTCAATTTAGTGGTGCACAACCACAGCAACAGTTATACCAAATATGCAGTAAATTAAAAGATATTATTAACAAAAAAAACAAAAGTAGGAGCTTGTAACCCAACATCGTAAGGACACTAAGTGTCTGAAACCTACCTTCTGGATCTCCCTGACCCACGCAAAAATCTCACCCCATATTTAACTACTTCTCCACACATCTATAAACAACAATCTGCTTCCGTATATTAACTCTACTAACTCCCACTACTGAATTTCAAAGTAAATTACAGAAATGCTCCTACCCATGTCCAGACCCATTAAACCACATATAACAGCTATAAGTGTACAAACATGGCCTCTACACCTCAAAAATCACAACTTTCCCCTTCTAGCAGCAGAGCATCAGGTCAGTTCCATGAAGGTGGAGCAGTCTAGGGGATGTTTTAATCTGGTGCTAAGAGACAAAGTAGTGCCACACTGGCCCTAAAATTGGGACGTACAACGTTGGCACAAATCCAACTTTGTTCCCACCATTTCTATGTAGGTCCTGTGCTGACAGGATCACAAAATCTGCCATAAAAGTAAGGTATGAGCCAGTTTTTGTACTCCAGGAATAAACAGAACATGATTTTTTTTGAAAACACTCAGAGCTGAACTCTTGCATGGTTCATGCTAAAAGACTTACAAAGCTATAGAAAATCTCTCGCAAGAAGAGAAGTCTCCGCGCACATAACATTTCCAAATATCATTTGGCCTATTGCAAAGTCCACCTTTTTTTTTCCTACAAGTCAGCCTCGATGTAATTGTCAACTAACTCCTTTCACATCTAAAATTTATAATTTATGATAGTTTTTAAAAGATTAAATAATTTGTTAAAGTACCTCAATCTTCCATTAGACTACCATGAGAAAAGAAAAGCTTTATAAAGGACCGATGAAACTGGAAACAGTAAAACAAAAATAAATTCATAAAACTGGAATGACAAGAATGGAATTTGCATGAGGTCACATTCCCATCTATTTTGGTGAAAACGCAGAGTCATCCAATGATTTGGAGCAGATGTCTATACCAAACTTACTGACCCTCTAAACTATAATATTCAGAAGTTTGAGAGCCAAGGACCGCTTGCCATTTTCTGTCCTACAACACAATGATAGAACTAGTTCCTTCTGCCTCACAGAGAGGGAATCTCAGGGCTTCAGCTTTGCAGGAGGTGCCTGCCAGAGTTATGTGTTTCAGCATTACTCCTGCTGCAGCTCCCAAGCCTGAGCAGCTATTTCTCCAGAGGCTGATGCCTGTAGTCCCACTACCCCACCATTGGGCAGAAGGCCCTAGCTCTCGCCACACTCTGGTAAGCAGAAAAAAAAAAAAAAGAGGTGGGCATGAGGGGCTCCACAGTCTAACTTTAACCATAAAGAGTCACATTTGTATCCCTGGTATGAACAGTCAAATTGAAAAGACTGAAGGACAAAACCTGGCAATGACCTATTGGTATTTCAACTGCAAAGAAGGATAAATGAATCCACTAGTGTTACCAAGCCCTCGTAGTGCTTTACATATTCAAAATATTTTACCTACTTTACAAATAACAATTAAGTATGTATCCTACTTCACTGAGAGCAAGTAGACAGAAAAGCAGAAGCACATTTCTTAGCACAACCTCCTCTTGAAAGAAAAAGAAATCATCTTTCATCAATACTATGGAGCTATATCTCATTCAGAGTGTTTCCTGGTAACTTACCAGGAACAAGCAAAACCACATAAAACACCTACAAAACACAATCACTACACCAGCTTCTTCCATATTTAATCACAAACCATACAGCATATATGATTTCTCGTATATTAGATTGTGCCTTGAAAATGAAAATTATATATATAAAATTAAGTTATAAATACCAAACAGCTTAATTATTTTAAATACTATAATAAAAATTATCACCTATAACCTACACAAACATTAAAAATATGACTTCATAATGGGAGTTCTGAGTGTGCAAAGCACAGGATCAAGTTTTAAAAATCTATATTTAATTATAGTTTCATAGTTTGTCAGAGTCTAACTCTAATTGTAACATGCCAGCCCATTCTCTCTACTTATTCATTGAAGTTCTCAGGTTCAAACAACACTGCTGAAATGAAATGAAACCACAAATCATTTTCTAGAGCCAAATGCACAACACCTATCACAGCAGAAACCTCTACTCAGGACCACCCTGAATCAGATTTGAAAACAAGATCTATAAAGTGGGTGCATACTTGGCTGGATAACCGCTCCCACAAAGCAGTTATTAATGGTTCACATTCATGCTGGAAGGGCATAATAAGTGGGGTTCCGCTGGGATCTGTTTTGGGACTGGTGCTATTCAATATCTTCACCAGCAATTTAGATATTGGCATAGAAAGTATGCTTATTAAGCTTACAGATGATACCAAGCTGGGAGGGGTTGCAACTGCTTTGAAGGATAGGTTCATAATTCAGAAGGATCTGGAGAAACGGTATGAGGTAAACAGGATAAAGTTTAGTAAGGACAAATGCAAAGTACTCTGCTTAGGAAGAAACAATCAGCTTCATATATATAGAATGGGAAGCGACTGTCTAGGAAGGAGTACTACAGAAAGGGACTTGGGGTCATAGTGGACAACAAGCTAAATATGAGTCAAATGTGTGATGCTGTTGCCAAAAAAGCAAAACATGATTCAGGGATGTATTAACAGGAGTGTTGTGAGCAAGACAGGAGAAGTCATTCTTCTGCTCTACTCAATGCTCATCAGGCCTCAATTGGATTAATGTGTCCAGTTCTGGGCATCTCGTTTCAAGAGTGATGTGGAAAAACTGGAAAAGGTCCAGAGAAGAGCAACAAGAATGATTAAAGGTCTAGATAACATGAGCTATGATGGAAGACTGAAAGAACTGGGCTTGCTTAGTTTAGAAAAGAGAAGGTTTAGAGGGGACATGATAATGGTTTTCAGGTACCTCAAATAGGGTTACAAGGAGGAGGGAGAAAAATTGTTCTCCTTGACCTCTGAGGATAGAACAAGGAGCAATGGGCTTAGACTGCAGCAAGGAAGGTTTAGATTAGACATCAGGAAAAACTTCCTAACTGTCAGGATGGTTAAACAGTGGGGCTGCGTTTACACTACAGTTCTGTTTCAAAAGATGGTCTGTCGAAACAGAGCATCCACACACACCAGTGGGGACCAAAGGTTCGGTCCATTCTTTCAAAAGGCCCCCAGCATAATATTGAAAGAGCGTGTCCATACATGTCAGGGCGCTTTTTCGAAAGAACAGGGACAAGAAGCGCCATGGGCAAGGTCGCATGGCAGACGAGCCCTTCCGGGGCCGTCAACCGCCATCCCCTTAAAGGTCCCCCCTCCATACCTCAGCCTGCACCCTCAGAGGGCCAGCAACCTTGTCCCCAGGCAGCATGAGACAGACAGACAGACAGACAGCAGAGGTGGCATCCTGGGAACGCATGGATCCCAAGCAGCACCCCCCCTCCATCGCAGCCCTGGCCAGCGCCCTGGCCGTGGTCCTGGCCGCCGTCCTACAGTGGCTCTGGGTGGCCACCACAATAACCACCCTCCTAGAAGTCATCCTCAGGGTGCAATGTCCCCAGCCGGCCCCACGGGTCATCCACTGCCTATGGAGCTTCCACACAAGCAGCGACTGGTGGGGCCGGCTGGTGCTGGAGGACAGGGGCGAGAAGCAGTGACTACAGAACTTCAGGATGACCAAGGGGACATTCCTGGAGCTGTGCTACTGGCTCGCCCCAGTCCTCCAGCACCAGGACACACACCTGAGGCTAGCACTCCTGTTGCACAAAAGGATGGCCATCGCCCTATGGAAGCTGGCCACCCTGGACAGTTACCGATCTGTCGGCCACCAGTTTGGGGTGGGCAAAGCCACCATCAGGGCCATCCTCATCGAGATAAGCTGTGCCCAGCTCACACCTAGACAGCATGCGGGGGGGGCAGCCTGGTGACAGGCACCTTCGGGGCAAGGGCGGGCACCCGGGGGACACGCGCAGGCACAGGCAGGCAAGCTGCACCCCAGCTCATGCTCACGAACATGCCCCCCTATGCCCTGCGGGTCATCCGGGCAATCAACAAGCTGCTCCTGAGGCAGCTGGTGCACATTGGAGAGCTGGATGATGCCATCCAGGGATTCCAGGAGCTGGGGCTCCCCAACTGCTTTTGGGCCCTGGATGGCACCCACATCACCATCTGATCCCCGGAGCACAGCCGCGGGGCCTAGGTCAATCACAAGGGCTACCACTCGGTGGTCCTGCAGGCCCTGGTTGACGCCAACAGCTGGGTCGAGGACATCTATGTGGGCTGGTCCGGCCACACCGATGACACAACGGTCTTCAGGAACTCAGGGCTGGGACGTCTTATTGCTGAGGGAAACTTCACCTCCCAGCAGGAGCTCCCCATCGGGGAAACGATGATGCCGCCCTGCACCATGGCGGACGCAGCCTACCCCCTGCAGGCCTGGCTGATGCAGCCATACACCAGGCACACCCAGCCAAGCCAGGACCTTTTTAACAAGCAGCTGAACCACGCCCAGAACACTGTGGACAGGGCATTCAGCCGCCTCAAGGGGGCGTTTTAGATGCCTCTACACCAGGCTGGAGGTGGGCCTCCCCAAAGTCCCGGCAGTGGTTGGGGCCTGCTGCACCCTCCATAAGCTGGTGGAGGCAAAACATGAGCCCTATATGCAGGGGTGGGCCGCCAAGGTGGGGCACGGTTACAAACAGCCTCGTGCCACCCTGTGCCACCAGGCCCAGCAGGATGGGGTGCGTGTAAGGGTGGCCCCGCACCAGGCCTCTGAGCAGGGGCCACAGCAACCCCCCCCATCCTGCACACACACTTCCCCCCTCAACCACACTCTGCATACACACACGCACACACACCAGCACACATGCATGGGGGACACAGGGTAAACCATAAAAATAAACTGTTTACTATTGGAAAAACTATGCCCCTCATTATCCGGGGGAGCTCTACAGATGTGTCAGGGGAGGATGAACGGGGAGAGCTGTATACATGGGAGAGGAAAAGATGAACGGGGAGAACTTTTTACATGGGAGTGGGGAGGGTGGAAGGGGCCAGGGAGTGGGGGGGGCCTCACCCCTGCAGGGGGCTCAATGGCCGGGATCGCCTGCACCTGCCCCTTCCTCCACATGTCTGGGGGCCGGGCGTGGCCAGGCCGGGGCCGGTGGCACACAATGGTAGGGGGATGGCTCGGGTGCAGTCCCCGTACCTGTGCTGGGCTCGGCGGGGGGGAGCCGGGGGCTCAGCCTCCACCTGGCCAGCCCTGGCCAGCAGGGTGTAGGCCAGGAGGATGAGGCTGGCTGGGGAGGGAGCAGGGGGCTGTGGGAGTGGGGCGGGGGGAACCCCTGGGAGGGCAAGGGGGCTGTGGGGGGGTGAGGGAGGCTGTGGGTGCAGGAGTGACCTGCGATGGAGTGGCTGCAGGGGCCAGGTGGCTGACCAAGTTGGACCCCACCCGGTCCCATGCCTGTCACGCCATGGCTATCATCATGTCCTGGATCCATTAGGGGCACCTGCAGGTGGCCGGTGGTCCGGGCCAGTCCTCCTCCTCGGTCCCAGTCCCTGTCTCCTCCAGCTCAGTCGGTGGGCTGGCAGTGCCCAGGTACACAGCCAGGGACCCCGCCTCCTTGGTCCCAAGGAGGCAGTCCAGTTCTTGATAGTAGGGGCAGCTGCCAGAGTTCCTTGACCTTCGACCTCACCTGGTCTGGGGTCCGTATGGGGTGACCCTGGCTGGTGAGGCTCTTGACCAGGTGCTCGAATGCTGCAGCATTTGGGCGCTGGACCCCCGTCTGCTGCAGGACCTCCTCATCTTCCCACAGGGCAAGGAGGTACTGCAGCTCGGCCTCTGTCCAGGAAGGGGCCCAACATTTGGGGGGCTGGCTCCCCTCCTGGGAGGTCTCCCCCGGTCCCTGTATGGCCCCTGGGGCGGGCGGGAGTCCCACCTGCTGGCCATGGTGCTGCAACTTCCCCCGGAGCATCCCAGCTGGGAGCTGTGCGAGCGGCAATGTAGACTCCCTGCTGCCTGCATGCTCTCAGCTTCCTGCCTGCGGGCTTTTGGGAGCCTGCGTGCTGAAAGGCAGCCAGACACTGGCGCCAGAGAGCTCCACTTGTGCTACAAGCGACGACACTGCCTGCCAGCTGATCGTGGCCATGGAAGACCCGCTCTTTCGAAGGAGCGGGACACAGAGCATCTACACTTGCTCTCTTTCGAAAGAGGGTGCTTTTCCCACCCTGGGAGTGGAGGACAACTATGAAAGAACTCTCCCGTTCTTTCGAAGTTAATTTCAAAATAGTGCTGTGTCAGCATAGTTCTTTCGAAAGAAGCTGCGGAGCATCTCTGTCTTCCGTTCCTAATTTTGAATGTACTTGCTAGTGTAGATGCACCCTGGAATAAGTTACCTAGGGAGGTTGTGGAATCTCCATCGCTGGAGATATTTAAGAGCAGGTTAGACAAACACCTATGAGAGATGATCTAGATGGTGTTTAGTCCTGCCAAGAGAGCACAGAACTGGACTCGATGACCTCTTGAGGTCCTTTCCAGTTCTAGCGTTTTGTGATTCTATGAAGACTCCATATCCTGCTGAAAATCAAGATAAGCAAGTCAAGTTTTCCACTTTTATAAAATGTTTACTCATATTTTGCAACTGCAGTTTTGTAGGCATTACACTGAATTAACATTCTTCTGACTTCTGAGTACAGAGCTCTTTACAAAGTAATTGTTACCAGTAGAATTAACAAACATTTATATCAATTGGAAATACTACTTAAAGAACATACAGACATTTTTACAAAAATTGTGTGGCTCAAACTTGACAGCTATCTTTGCAAGCTTATGTAACAACTTAGTTCACAAAACATTCTTAAGCTCTGAGTTACATAAAATGATGTTTGCTGTTTTTGTTAACTAATCTTTAAAAATCTGCTTATGGCATTACAAATTCTGAAAAATGGGCTCTCCCAGTACCCATCAATGTAATTTTTTGTAACCTAAAAGGAAACTAGAACTGTGCTATTAGAACAGTATGACAGAGGAGACATTTAATTGTAAGATGATCGACATATCACAGAATATGCAAGACATGTAATGAAATAGCAAGAACAGCATAGGTATGCAGAAAACTTAATATTTGTTTCCTAACTATAAATGGAATTTGCTACCTCATAAGAGTGATAGGAGGATAAAATCAATTAGTGATTGTCAGCTGCTCACATATTATACTGATGAGGGTAATGTAAATCCTTGAACTGAACAGAACACAAACTAAAGGATTCAAGATCCATCTGTTTTAGCTTATAAAAATGTTCAACTGACTATTCCTGAGTGGCCACCTCAAAATTCAACTGTGACAAAAATCAACTAGTTCACTTAACATTTTTGTCTGACAGTAGATATTAAGCATCATGTACACCAGAGCTACCAATTGACCCGTCAACTACACCTCTCATTTGGAACAGGACCTACCCTATCAGACAGCAGCAGAAACACAAAACAAAACAAAATACTGTGTTAAACTCCTAAAAAATAAAGGGAAGTTAAAAAAAGATTTGACAAGGTAAGGAAACTTTCTGTGCTTATTTCACTTAAATTAAGATGAGTAAAAGCAGCATTTGTCTTCTGCATAGTACAGTTTCAAAGTTGTATTACCTTAATGTCAGTTGTAAACATTTCAATGAAGAACCATAACATTTTGTTTAGAGTTATAAACAACTTCCATTGTCAAGGCGTTCATATGTCTACTGTATAAAAGGTGCACTGACACACCCTGGAATCAGGATTCCTAGATTCTATTATGACTGACCACTGACTGACTATGGTCTACAACATAAAAACGTTGAATTTTTCTCATTCTGTCATTACCACAATGTCCTACATTGTTATTTAAACCAGTTGTTAAGCCAGCCCTGAATCCTAAACAGAAAAAAAAGTGAGAAACTTTCACACAAAATTATTGACTGCAAAATACAAACTTTGGTAAGAGAACAGGAGCAAGAGATTCCCCCTTTTCCAATTCTCTACTGAGGAACAGATCAGTCCAAAATTTAATCAAGTGGAAACCAGGCTTATAAAGTGAATCAATGTAGCAGAGCTCACACACGTTGACTTCACCGTAGCATGTGTTTAAACAATCACCTGGATCAAGACAGAAACTAAAATGATATATAATTTGTTTCAGAAAACAATATTCAAGGATTCTTTATCCTGGAGAGAAAATAGGTGGTAGATCCTAAGGATTTATTTGAAAATTGAATTACAGTAAACCCTCGACATACACGGCTTCAAGTTGCATGTAACTTGCTTTAACAAGAGTTAAGCACAACTTGACACTGCGCTGCAGCCCTTCTCCCTGGCCTTCTCCCAGCAGCAGGGCTGTCAGCCTGACAGCCGCACCCCTGAGGGAAGGCAGAGGAAAGGCTGCAGCTGCAGGCAGCTAGGCAAGCTAAAAGCCCCCTTCTCCCTGCCTTCTCCCAGCCACGCAGCTGTCAACCTAAAAGTCTGGTGGGCTGTTCAGTTTGCAGGCTTGCAAGCAGAGGGGAACTGGGAACCAAGCGGCATCCTGGTTCCCATCTCCCCGCCCCAACTTGTGCAAAAATTTAAGTTACACAGGGATTGCAGGAACACAACCTCCGTGTAACTCGAGGGTTTACTGTATTGAAATTTCTGTGAAAACCCAACCTTCAATATATCATAAATACAATATTTTGGAGAGGGGGGAAGCAATTCACGTGAACTAATAAACTTAAATAACTGCAGTGAACTTTTTAAGGAGTGAATTTGACTGTAATATACAGTATCATTTAAAAGGATAATGTCAACACTATTTTTTATTTTTGTAAAAATATACAGGCTGAATTCTTGGTCTTGATAGAGCCTTTTTACACTAATCACACTATAAAGCATGGGATCCAAGCAAGAGAGAATTTCCCCTAGCATATGAACTAAATAAAGCCACCTTTGCAAGCCCTGTCATAGTGATCACGGCCATACTAGACACTATAATGATTCTGGGCAGCACTGCCAGCAATAGACAGTTTGGTTTTGACTGAAACAAGTTTGCATACATCAAAGTGGAAGTCTTTTAGTGCCCACTGAAGCCCAGAACTGGAAGAATTCCAAGAGGCTTAAAGTCACTTCAGGCCTCCACTCTCCTGGACTTCAAGTTTTGTGCTGGCCCTCAAAAATGCAGTACAAAAATTTCACTTTGTATTAATCATATGAATTTATCTTTTAAAAAAAAAAAAAAAAAAGCCAAATCCTTGCTTTTCCTACCTGAAAACTTCATATGCATGTATCAGGCACTCCAACACATCAAACACAAACTACATATAAGAAACATTTTCATTCCTTTTAGTATGTGATAAGAAGGCTCTCTCTTTCCAAAGCCATAAAAATATATGTTTCCCATAGATAATGTTTATTTCCAAAACTGAAAGCACCCCCTGATCTCTGATAGGTTAAATATCCCTTTCTTGCTAGGAAAGAAGTGGTGTTATAACTCAAAAACCAGAACTCCCTGCTTCCATCATTACTGTTAAACCGAGTGTGTGCAGTCCTTCTAGAGATTACAACAGGATATGGACTGTGATACCAAAATATGCCCCAGATTAAGTGCAATCTAGGGCTGTTAATCAGTGTCCACCATGTGACCTATGTGGTTCCACTTATGTGCAAAAGGAATTCCAGGCCTAAGTAGCTTGCTTATGGTTACACTTCACATGAAACATACCAATTTACCCAACTACCCAGCGCTGTGCAGCTCCCTACACGGGGCCAGCATATCCCAGCAGCTCCTGGAGTAGGGAAGGCTAGGGGTCTCGGTGCACTGCACTGCCACAAGCTCACCCCAGTATTCCCTTTTAATGATAGAAAAATGCAGATTTTTATGGTTTATTTTAAATCTGAGAATTTTGGTTCTCTCTCACACTGAATTAGGATCCTATTTAAGACCCGCTGCACTGGTGCACTGCTGCATGAAGAACAGTTCGCAAACCCTAATGCAGAGGCCAGCTTCATTCATTCCGACAGTACTTGGAAGACAGAAAAAAAAAAAAGCATAAGGCTACGCCTACAATATGAGATAAATTCAAATTAAAATCGATTTTGTAATGCTGGATTTTATAAATTTGAATTTGAGTATCCTCACATCCCCACAAAGTCAACTTATTGCTGCCACACTCAATCAGCAAACATCGAATATTGCAGCAATAGAACTGTGGGATAGATTCCCACAATGCCCCATCCCTGTATCGTTCTCGGTATTTTCGCTGGTGCAGCATGGGAAAAAAATGACCCACAAGTGGTTGTAGGTATTTGACATCTTCCCACATTACACTGCCCTCATTCCCCTCCCATGTTAAGCAAAAGTGCATTTTTTCAGGTGGACGGAAGGAAAAGCTGGCACTCTCTTGCTTATATAACTGAATTGCTTTTCAAAACTGTAGCTGTAACTGAATTATCAAAGATTTTATAAAAAGCAGCAGGTGTGTGTCTTCTCAACTGGGCCTCCACCCACTTCCCCCCCTCCCTTGAGTACATCTGATCCCTGAAAATAATACAGGGACGATGCAAAGCTTGAAGAAAGAGTAGATAGTAAAGGTTTTCAAAAAAGAGATTTGGTGAGGGAAGATTTTTGGCTTCCCAGTTCATTATACAGCTTCTGTGCCCTAGGATCTCCCAGCAGTCTGTCTTCTCAACTGGTCCTCCACCCGTACTTTCCTGTGTGAAGGAGGCCAAAATTAGAAGAAATACAATAGAAAAGGACAGGAAAAAAGATTTTTGGCTTCTCTCTTCACTATACAGATATTGCCAACATGGAAGATGGGGCTTGCCAAACTTCACTGCCATCTGGGGGGACTGGTATTTTGGAGGTTGACTGGCCAGTTGACATGGTCCCTGAAAATGTTTTTGGGCTGTGGGGTCCATGGCTTGAGGGTGATTTAAACCATTCCCCCACACACCAGCCAGGTCCTGCAATTTGTAGTCGCCAGGGGGAGACTTCCCCCCCAGTGACAGCTAGCAGCCAGCGTCCTTGTTGTGGCAGGGAGACGGAGGCATTGGGTGGAAGCCTGTTGAGGAGTTCCCCCCAGGCAGCAGCTAGGCCCTGCAGTTTATAGCCCCTGGGGGAGACTTCCCCTGGCAACAGCTAGCCCCCCAAGTGTCCACGTTGTGGTGGGGGGGCCTGGTGGCGGTTTGGGTGGAAGGACAGTTGAGGCATTCCCCCGCAAGGTGGCAGCAAGGCCCTGCAATTTACAGCCGCCGGGAGAGGCTTCCTCCAGGCAACAGCCAGGCCCCACAAGTCTGAACTGGGAGTCTTCTCCAGCAGTTATCATGGGTCTCATGCCATCAAACCTGAGCCTTCTATCCATCAAGAACTGTGTGGCAGCTGCAGTGCAACAGTCTCCCCCTTTAAAAGAAGTCATGCACAGGCATCTTCCTCTGTGTACTACTCTCCTAAACTTAAGCCCTATGGCAAATGGCACCAGGATTGTGAAATCTGGAAGCTTTTAGTCATATACCAGAACGTAGGCAGTGAATATGTGTATCAGTTATTCCATTTCGAGGACTGAGGTGGTAGAATGGTCTGGCTGCTGTATACATAAGTAAGCAGCCCCATTTAGGATCTGCTCTGCTCCCCATACATGGGGAAGCGGCTAGAAAAGGTGCCCTAAACACAGTCCACCTCAACCTGACGGCATAACCGCATCCATTGGGTTCCCCTCTAAGCAGCTGAAATCGAACAGTAAACTTTGTAACATGGAATATTCGGATTCTAATGGACAACCCAGACAGCGAGCGACCCAAAAGACTTATTACAATTATCGCCCGCAAGCTGCAATATTTCAACATCAATATAGCTGCCATGGCAGAAACGCGTAGACCAGAAGGACAGCTAAGAAAAGAAGGCAGCCAGTACATGTTTTTCTGGAAAGGAACCCCAAACGGCAAAAAACAAATTCATGCAGTAGGATCTCCCATCAAAAACAAAACGACAAAGATCCTACCTGAACTTCCTGTTGATATCAGTGAGCATCTCATGACTCTCCACTTGACGCCTGCCAAAAACCAACAGGCAAGTGTCATAAGTGCTTATGCACCAACTCTAGACATTGAAGATGAGGTGAAAGAGAAGTTACTCACCGTAGTAACGGTGGTTCTTCGAGATGTGTCCCCGTGGGTGCTCCACAATAGGTGACGGCTTGGCCGGCGCCGCAGATCGGATCTTCCAAGCAGTTTCTGCCGGACCGCGCATGCGCCGGCGCGCGCCGCTCCCTGGCGCGCTCCTGGCCATGTGCGCGATCTGGTCCCCGGCAGTTCCTCGACCAACCGCCTCGGGTGCCCCTGCAAAACACTAACAGAGATCCGAAGCGGGGAGGATGGGCGGGAAGTGGAGCACCCATGGGGACACATCTCGAAGAACCACCGTTACTACGGTGAGTAACTTCTCTTTCTTCTTCGAGTGTCCCTGTGGGTGCTCCACAATAGGTGACTACCCAGCAGTAACCCAAGATAGGTGGTGAGTAATCGGATTAAGTGCAGCTGGTCCCCGAGAGGACCGCTGCAGAGAGACGGGTATCCTCTTGGAATACCCTGTGAAGGGCGTAATGTTTGGCGAAGGTGTCGTAGGATGACCAGGTCGCCGCTCTGCAAATGTCTTTCAATGCAACGCCCTTGAAAAAGGCTGTTGATGCTGCCACCGCCCTGGTGGAATGAGCCCTGGGAGTGGCCGACAAAGGAGTCTTTTTGAGCTCGTAGCACATTTTTATGCAGGATACAATGTGCTTTGAAATTCTCTGCGATGAGAGACCTTCTCCTTTTGATTTGGGAGCGAGGGAGACTAGGAGTCTATCCGTTTTCCGGAAGGACTTGGTCCTGTCTACGTAGAAGGCTAGCGCCCTCCTCACGTCCAGGAGGTGTAGGCGCGCCTCTTCGCTGGAGGTATGAGGCTTTGGATAAAACGAGGGTAGAACAATAGGTTCATTGATGTGAAACTCGGAAGAAACTTTGGGAACAAAGGCTGGATGCAGCCGTATGGTTACCGCCTCCTTGGAAAAGACAGTGCAGGGTGGCGTTGCCATGACTGCCGCAAGCTCACTCACCCGACGAGCCGACGTAATTGCAAGAAGAAAGGTCGTCTTTATTGTAAGGAGGCGAAGGGGAACCGTGGCCAAGGGCTCGAACGGTGGTCCCATGAGTGTGGTAAGCACCAGGTCCAAGCTCCACGAGGGTGGAATCGGTTTCCGAGGGGGGTAGAGGTTTACCAACCCTTTGAGGAACCTGGTAACCATAGGGTGGGCGAACACCGTGTGCCCCCCATCCTCATGTCTGAACGCCGAGATGGCGGCAAGGTGGACCTTTAACGAGGATAGCGAGAGTCCTGCTCTCTTGAGGTCCAGTAAATACTCTAGAATTGTAGGTATAGGCACCGAAAGGGGGGCCAGCTGCTTGGTAGAACACCAAGCCATGAAGCGAGTCCATTTTTGTTTGTAGGTTTTCCTAGTGGAAGTCCTCCTGCTACTTTCTAGGACTTGCTGTACTTCCACTGTGCATGTGCTCTCTAGGGAGCTGAGCCATGGATTAGCCACGCTTGCAGTCGCAGGCTTTGGGGGTGCGGATGCACTATGGACCCCTGGGCTTGCGTGAGCAGATCCGGCGCCGCCGGAAGAGGCATCGGTGGGCGGTCCGACATGCGCAGGAGTAGGGGGAACCATTGTTGGCGATCCCACGTTGGGACTATCAGGATCATCCGAGCCTTTTCTCTCCTGGCTTTTTGCAGAACCTTGTGGATCAGCACTGCGGGGGGAAACGCGTAAAGCAGGGGGCCCCCCCACGGGATCGCGAACGCGTCCCCCAGGGACCCCCGGCCCAGCCCTGCTCTGGAGGAGAATCGTGGGCACTGTTTGTTGTGCTGAGTGGCAAACAGATCTATTTGGGGAAACCCCCATGCGTGGAAAATCGGCCGCAGTAGATCGGGACGGATCTGCCACTCGTGGGTGAGCGCAGAACGCCTGCTCAACTGGTCTGCCTTCACGTTGTGCACGCCCGGCAAGTATGAGGCTCTCAGGATTATATCGTGGGCGATGCACCAGTTCCATAGGCGGATTGCTTCCGCGCATAAGGTACGGGATCGAGCTCCTCCTTGCCTGTTTATGTAAAACATGGTGGAGGTATTGTCCGTACTGATCCCGACGACTTTGCCTCGTATACGGTCTCGAAAGTGTTTGCAGGCGTTGAACACTGCTCTGAGCTCTAGAACATTGATATGTAGAGACTGTTCCGTGGGTGACCACAGTCCTTGAGCCACCTCTTCGCCCATGTGCGCTCCCCACCCTATGAGGGAGGCATCCGTAGTGAGGAAAACCGATATTTGCGGCTGATGGAAGGGTACCCCTGTTAGCAAGTTCCCGGGGTTTACCCACCATTGCAGGGATTCGCGCACCCCAGGTGAGGGCGACACCACCCTGTGAACGGTGTGTACTGCCGGCTTGTATACACTTGCCAGCCAGTGTTGCATGCTGCGCATGTGCAACCTGGCGTTCTGTACCACAAACGTCGCCGCTGCCATGTGGCCCAGCAGCTGCAAGCACGTCAAGACCGGCACTGTAGGGCTGAAGGTGATGACCTGCACGAGGGAACCGATGGCTCGAAAGCGAGCCTCTGGTAGGTATACTCTCGCCGAGACCGAGTTTATGCGAGCCCCTATGAACTCTATGTCCTGTGAGGGGTCTTTCTTTGATTTTGCCAGATTGATAACCAGGCCAAGTGAGGAGAACGTGTTTGCTGTGACGCGTATCATGCGGAGGACCTCCCTTTTCGAGGTCCCTTTGAGCAGGCAGTCGTCCAGATACGGGAAGATAAACACCCCCTGTCTGTGCAGGTAGGCTGACACCACTGCCAAGGTCTTGGTGAAGACTCTGGGGGCCGAGGAAAGGCCAAACGGTAGGACCTTGTATTGGAAGTGTTCGTTGCCCACCATGCACCGGAGAAAACGCCGGTGAGCCGGATGGATGGTTATGTGGAAGTACGCGTCTTTTAGATCGAGGGCTGCGAACCAGTCTCCATCGTCCAGTGCTGTAAGGATGGAGGCAATCGTGATCATCCGAAAACGTTGCTTGCGTAGATACCTGTTGAGGCCACGAAGGTCTAAGATGGGCCTCCAGCCTCCTGTCTTTTTCTCCGTCAGGAAATACCGAGAGTAGAACCCTTTCCCTTGCAGTTGCTCCGGCACCTTCTCCACCGCCCCTAAGAACTCGAGGTGGGCCACCTCCTGCCTGAGCCTGGCTACATGGGAGGCCTCCTGAGGGTGGGGCTTGGGCGGAGGTCGCGGCGGCGGGAGCGACTGGAAGGGGATGGCGTACCCCGTGGCTATGATCTCCAGCACCCATTTGTCTGTGGTGATCCTTTGCCACTGGTCGTAGAATGGTCGGAGGCGATGGTGAAAAAGCCGTTTCGGATGATCTTGTGCAATGGTGGTGATGGCGCAGCCCTGGATCTGTATGTCAAACTTGTGGCCTTTGGCCCCGCCCCGAGGACGGACGGCCCTGTTGTGAGCGTCGCCTGGGGGTTCTGTACTGCTGGTGCTGCTGATACCGCCCTTGCTCGTAACCCCTGTGATACTGGGGGCGCTGTTGCTGGTACTGGTACCACCTTTGCTGTGGGTAGTACCTTTTCTTTGAGTATGGAGGGGTGTAAATCCCCAGGGTCCTGAGTGTGGCTCTTGAATCTTTACTGGAATGAAGGACCGAGTCAGTTGATTCAGCAAACAGCTTCTGCAAGTCGAAGGGAAGGTCGACTATCTTCGCTTGCAGATCTCTTGGTATACCCGAGGTCTGGAGCCAGGACTCCCGTCGCATCACCACTGCAGTTGCTGTGGAACGTGCTGCCGTGTCCGCAACGTCCAAAGCAATCTGAACTTCCATCCTCGCAGCCGCGTAGCCCTCTTGCACTATGGCCTTGAGGACCGGCTTTTTGTCCTCTGGAACCGAGTCCATGAGGGAAGTTAATCTGGCATAGTTGTTGAAATTATGGTTCGCCAAGTGCGCTGCGTAATTTGCCATGCGCAACGTTAAGGTGGAGGAGGAGTAGACCTTTCTGCCGAACAGCTCTAGCTTCTTGGCATCTCTGTCCGTTCCCCCTGTTTTAAATTGAGATGTTTTTAGTCTTTGTTGCGAGGACTCCACCGCCAAGGAGTTTGGCTGGGGGTGGCTAAACAAGAACTCCATGCCCTTCGCCGGCACGAAGTATTTCTTATCCGCTCTCTTTTGAACAGGCGGAATAGTTGCAGGGGTCTGCCATATGGTAGTGGCGGACTCCAAGATCGCTTCATCAAGCGGTATTGCTACTCTGGAGGAGGCCGGGGAGCTCAAATTTTTAAGGAGCTTATGATGTTTCTCTTGCACTTGTGCTGTCTGGATGCCTTGCGTGAAAGCTACCCTCTTAAACAGCTCCTGAAACTGTTTGAGATCGTCCTTAGGATGGACGTCCCCTAAGGCCGTGGCCTCATCCGGGGAGGAAAACGAGGAACCGCTGGGGTACATTTCTTTGGACCCTTCCGGTTCTTGATGGTGATGGTGCGCCCTCTCGCTGGAGGTATGCGAGGGAAAATCTCGTGGGTCTACAGCCAGTCCCCCCTGGGACGTTTGAGTCTCTGTCCCCGATCGCGATTGCCCTCGGGGGTACGAGGTAGTATGTGGGGATCTTTCCCTGGTAGATTGCCGATGGTGTCCATGCCCCGCGTGGTAGGGACGACCATGGCAGTATAGGCACTGTTCCTGGGAAGGTGACCTTGACCATTCCCTTTGCACGTACCCTCTGTGTCTGGAAGAGGGGGATCGTCGAGACACTGGAGAGAGCGATTTTGCATAATAGTCCAGCGTTTCAAATCCCAGGAAGGGTGAGGGTGGTGCCAGCCATGGGGAGGCTGATTGCAGGAAAGGAGAAGGGGGCTCCGGGTAGGCTAGGGGGAGCCCCTGCCTTCTGGTTGGAGTCTGCAACATGAGCGGAGGGCTGTGAGAAAAGAGCTCCACAGCCCTGTCTGGAGAGGGGCTGCAGTGCCTCCTCTTGTGTGCAGCCTTTCCCCTCCCTAAGGGAGGTAACTCCGCCCCCTGATGGGCGGGGGATCCCGGCACCGTCGGCACCGTGCTAGGCACGCTCGAAGGCGGTGCCGCACGTGCGGAGTGCTTCTGTGCCTGCAGGCTACGTGCCTGCGCGCTCTGCACCGCCGGTTCCCCGGGGGTCGGTGCCGCTGCCTGCGGTGCCGCCGGTACCGGCGCTTGCTTAGCCGCCGCCCTGCCTGCGGTGCGGGGCGGCTGGCTGATCATCGGAGGCTGAGCCGCTTCCACGTGGCTCTCCGTGCAGCCGCCGATCAGCTGTTGCTGCGGCTGGGGGCTGCTTGCTCCTCCCGTCCCGCTCACCGTTGCTGCCGGCAGGGATCGGGTTGGAGAAACTCTCCTCCGTTTTTGCGCTGATGGAGTGAGGGAGGCAGCTTTTCTTCTAAGGGTCCCGGAGGGTCCCTCCTGCTGCGGCCGCTCCGGCACATCTGGCTGGAGGGCCTTGTCAAGAAGCAGCAGTTTAATCCTCATCTCCCTGTCTCTCCGTGCTCTTGTTGTTAATTTTGCAGAGAAGGCGCATTTTTGTGCCACATGGGACTCCCCCAGGCACCTTATGCATAGACTGTGCCCATCGGACACTGGCATCGCCTCTCGGCAGGACTCACATTTTTTAAAGCCTGAGGAGGACATTGTTGGTGAGTCTTTGAGTTTGTTTATGGGTACTTAGCACCCTCTTTGTGCTGTTTCCCCGTCCGATGGCCTGCCTCAGCAGGAGGGCTGATGGCCCTAGCTCCCGGCCTCCGGCGCTTGTTACTGGGACTGGTTTGAGCTGTCCCTCCGTAGCTTGTTTGTTGTTTGTTTTTTTTTGTTTTTTTTTTTTTACAAAATAACAACCGGCTACTTATGGTAGCCTAAATAACTGAAAACTTTAAAGAGAAAACAATTAAAGTCGTTGAATACGCTATGTGGCTTTAGCCTAGTCGGATTCCGTCTGCAGCCGACGGCGGTTGAGAGGAACTGGCGGGGACCGGATCGCGCACATGGCCAGGAGCGCGCCAGGGAGCGGCGCGCGCTGGCGCATGCGCGGTCCGGCAGAAACTGCTTGGAAGATCCGATCTGCGGCGCCGGCCAAGCCGTCACCTATTGTGGAGCACCCACGGGGACACTCGAAGAAGAAGGAGAACTTCTACAGCCACCTCGACACAGACGTGAAAGGCGCCCCCAAAGAAATGGGGAACTTCAATACCAGGGTCATAAGAGACGCCAACCTCTGGCAGACTGCCATTGGGAAAGGAGGAGTCAGCAACAGGAACTCCACTGAAGTGCTCCTCCTTACGAAACTTACGGAACACAAGCGCATCGTCATGAACACCCTCTTCCGCCAGAAAAACAAATTTAAGATCTCCTAGCAACATCCCCAATTGAAGCATTGGCACCTCATAGACTATGTTATCCTGCACAGTTGGGATCGGGGTGATGTCCTTCACACATGTCCAATGACTAGTGCTGATGACTGCTAAACTAATCGCTGCCTTATTCGATCCACAAGTGCAATGAGAACTGCAAACAGAAAAGTCAGAGGAAACAGATCCAATGAAAGATCAACATACAAGGTTTGAAGTGCCCCCATCAGGTTACGTGACTTCCAGATAGCACTCCAAAGGAAGCTGATGACAGTACACCCTAAAGATGTGTAAGAACACTGGTGTCAAATGAAAAATGCCGTCACCGGAGCTTGTGGAGAAACCACTGGCTACCAGTCCAAGAAGCATAAGCACTGGGTTGATGAGAACAATGTGGAAACTGAACTCGTGATTCAGGCAAAAAGGAAAAACTTTAGGGCCTAGCACAGTGACATCAACTGCACAACGAAGAAAGAAGTGCATACCAAGGCTAAGGCAAAAGCCCAGTGTAAAACACGGACTCTGAAAAACCAGGGGTAGACTGAGAAGACACGAGTACTCCAGCACCTTGTAGACCTCAATGATACAAGACATTTTTTCAATGCTACCAAAAGATGTTTATGGAACAAGAAACCATGGTATCAATCCCCTGCGATCAAAGGATGGTATCCAGTTCTTGAAAGACAATGAAGCCATTGCTTCTCGCTGGAGGGATCACTAAAATGAGCTCTTGAGCCACCCCTCCCCTGTGGTCCTAGGATCCCTTGACCAAATCCCTCAGCAACCACCTAGAGATGATCTTGCAACACTTCCTACCCTGAGTGAGGTCCAAGCTGCCAAGAAAGCACTGGAGTGCAACAAGGCAACTGGATTAGATGGAATGCCTGCCTAAGTCTTTAACAAGGCAGGCCAGAACTCCACAAACAACTCCACCTCCTCATTCTCAAGATCTGGGATCGGAAGCAGATTCTGCAAGAGTTCAGACACTTAGTGACTGTCAGTCACTTCAAGAAGGGCAACAAGTTGGAATGCGGAAACTAATCATGGCATCTCCCTCCTGACAACAGCAGGGAAAAATCTTAGCTTGAATCCTTGCAAACCAACTCCTGCCACTCAGAAGAAATTCTGCCAGAATCTCAATGTGGCTTCTGAGGATTCCAAGGAACAGCAGACAGGATCTTTACTGCCCAGCAAGTACAAGAAAAATATTGTGAACTAAACCAAGCCTTATACATGAGTTTCATTGACCTGATGAAAGCATTTGACTCAGCCAATTGTAGCGCCCGGTGGACCATCCTCTCAAAGATTGGCTGCCCCAAAATATTCATTAGCATCTTGACGCTGCTCATAACATGACTGCCACAGTATTTAGCAAAAAAACTGACCCTGTTGAAGTCAAAACAGGAGTTAAACAAGGCTGCATCACTGTCCCGCCATTGTTCTCCATCTTCAGTGCCATGACCCTTCACCTTATTGATGGCAAGCTTGCAGATGGTGTGAAGATTGAAAAGCTTCCTGTTCACTCTATAAACAATCTCACGAGACTGAAAGCTAAAAGTAAGACCTTCGCAAGCTTCAACATTATCAGGGGGTAGCCGTGTTAGTCTCTATCTACAAAAACAACGAGAAGTCCTGTGGCACCTTATAGATGAACAGATTTTTTTGGAGCATAAGCTTTCATGGGCAAAGACCCACTTTGTTGATTGCACATTATGGAGCTCCAGTATGCAGATGACAATATGGTTGCAGCTCTTTCTCCCACAGCCTTTCAGACCATCTTACATACCATCAGACGATCTTAAGCATACAAGAATCTCAGCCTCACACTGAACACGAAAAGAAGGAGAATCTTACCCAAGACTGCCCCCAGTGGACAATGGAAACCCGTGAGGGGGTGGTGCAATTTGAGAGGTCCTGCCAGAGCACAGATGTGAAGAGCCGGAGAAGAAGAAAAAGAGCATCAAAAACTGCCCCATGCCCCTCCATCACCTACCAACATCTGCCCCTTCACCAATAAAATCTGCAGCTCCATAATCAGGCTTACCAGCCACCAGCAGACTCACAAATAAGAGGGTGACATGAAGATGTCCTACTCATTATCAAGTGACCATCAAGAAAAAAAAAGTAAGCTCCATTAAAACATTCAGCATACCCCAGTAAGCCTGTCCACAAGCACAGTTGTCCACATTCTTATAACAGGACCACTGGCTCACAGTTTGGAAATTGAAGATGAATTGAACAAATTCAGTGACAGTCTCAAGTATACCTCTTGCAAATATTCAGTGAGATTTAATTACCACATTAGTATCTGTTCACAACAGCATAGCTGGTTAGCCACAGGAAGTGGGTTTTGGTTCACTAACATTTCCTCTGGTTTGTGGAGTCTTGTCTTGTGTTGATAAATACATCTCTAAATTGAAGCTATGGTTATGCAAGAAGACTCCTGCTTCTTAAACATGTACTGCATAATATTTACCATTTGCAAATTAACTCAAAACTTCTCAAAACTCTTCATGACAAAAGGCAAATATTTTTGCAGGGAATCAGTGGAATACAAATCCTCAAACGGGTCATGTCTTTAGACCAGTAGTTCTCAAACTTTTTGGACCATGACCACACAATTCAATGCAAACCCTTCCGTGGACCACGAGCCAACCACCCACAATGACAAAATGTCTTTATCTCTAAATACCTTAACTACTAAATTATTCATATTAGGCTACTGCAGCTACAACATTAGGGGGCATATAACTGATTAGAGTGGAAATAATTAAAATAAAAATAATTAAACAAATGCGCTTTACCTTTACAATGTTAGTTTACCAAAAACTTTCTTTTAAATAAAATACTAGTTTATGCCCCAGTAAAAGGTTTCAACACTACCATTATTTATGGCAGGGTCGGAAACCTTTTTTGGGTCAGGGAACACTGATCTGCAGAAAAATCAGTTGGGGAGAGACAAGTGAGAAGCAACCTGCAAAACAAAGGCCCCAACCCTCACTTATGTGACCCCTCCTAACTGAGATACCTCATTCCCCTGGCACTCTAGCCCCACAGTGGGGTTGTGATGGGGGGAAAGAAGGAGAGGCGGCAAGGAGGACCAAACTTCAAAGCCAATGGGAGCAGCAGGGAAACCCTACCACAAGCAGTGTCTGCTGCGGCGTTCCCCCAGCCAGGGACAGGGGGATTGGCAATATGCAAAGCCGTGCTTCAGTCCACCACCCACCCACCCCGTAAGATTCGGTGCTGCCTCCCACCCACAGCAGGAACCTGGGATAACAACCTCATGGGAAGAAAGGACGCCACAGGGCTGAAGCACCAGCATGGGCTCCCTGCTGTGGCAAGGGAGCCCTGAGTCTTGCAGCCCATTAGTGGTCTGTGGACCGCAATTTGAGAACCAGTACTTCAGACAAAACAAAAAAGAAAGAGTCATGTAACACTGTAAAGACTAATGAAATAATTTATTATGTGATGAGCTTTCGTGGGGCAGACCTGAAGAAGTGGGCCTGCACCATGAAAGCTCATCACCTAATAGATTATTTTGTTAGTCTGCATCTTCACAAAACAAAAAAGCAGTCAGTCATGAGCACTTTGAAGATTAACTCAACTATGTCTCTATGACCATGCTGATTACGTGTATATTCATAACAACATTCCTCTCACATTCCTCGTACACTGAGCACTACTCTGAGCTGTACTCACGCGAGAACGTTGTGGTTGACGCAGCCCCCAATGCCTTCGAGCTCCTACCAGTAATGGACGAACTGGATCAAGAACCGACTGTGGATGAACTGAAGAGAGCCATCGACAGCACTGCAGCAGGAAAGGCCCCTGGCCAGGGGGGTATACCACCAGAGGTAATCAAGTGTGCCGCGGACACGCTCCTGGAACGCCCTACATGAGCTACTGTGCCTGTGCTGGAAAGAAGGTGAGGTTCCACAGGATATGCGCAACGCTAACATTGTAACATTGTATAAGAACAAAGGACACACAAGCGACTGCAACAACTACCGTGGAATCTCCCTCCTAAGCGTCACTGGTAAACTGTTCGCTCGCGTCATCCTTGGCAGACTCCAGAAGATTGCTGAGAGGGTGTACCCCGAATCGCAGTGCGGATTCCGTGCAAAGAGGTCTACCGTTGACATGGTCTTCTCTCTAAGGCAGCTGCAGGAGAAGTGCAGGGAGCAGAGGAAGGCACTCTACATAGCCTTTATTGACTTGACCAAGGCCTTTGACTTGGTCAGCAGGGATGGTCTGTTCAAACTGGTCCACAAGATAGACTGTCCTCCACAGTTACTCAAGATGATCCAGTCGTTCCACAAAGACATGAGAGGAACCATCCAATATGACGGCACATTATCGGATGCTTTCAGAATCAGGAGCGGCGTCAAACAAGGATTGCTCCGACGTTGTTCGGGATCTTCTTCTCACTCCTCCTGAAGCATGCCTTTGGGTCTTCAACAGAGGGCATCTTGCTGCACACAAGATCTGATGGGAAACTGTTTAACCTTGCAAGGCTGAAAGCTAAGTCTAAGGTGCGTGAAGTCCTCATCAGAGATATGCTGTTCGCAGACGATGCTGCTGTAGTGTCTCACACAGAAGACCAGCTTCAAAAACTGCTAGATCAGTTCTCCAAAGCGTGCAAGGACTTAGGGCTTACCATCAGCCTAAAGAAGACAAACGTATTCGGTCAGGATGTTGCTGAATCCCCATCAATCAGCATTGACAACTATACATTAGAGGTCGTCCACGAGTTCGTGTACCTCGGGTCCACCATCACTGACACCCTGTCGTTGGACACTGAGCTAAATAGGAGGATCGGAAAAGCGGCCACAACTCTGTCCAGACTCAGCAAGAGAGTGCGGAATAACAACAAGCTGTACGCTCACACCAAAATGCAAGTCTACAGAGCCTGCATCCTCAGCACCCTCCTTTATGGCAGCGAGACTTGGACCCTGCATGCCCGCCAGGAAAAGAAGCTGAACGTTTTCCACTTGCGCTCCCTCAGGCGCATCCTTGGAATATCATGGAAGGACAGAGTGATCAACACCGCCATCCTCAAGCAAGCTGGAATCCCAACCATGCACATCCTCCTCAGGCAGCGGCGGCTTCCGCTGGCTTGGCCACGTCCACAGGATGAATGATGGAAGGATTCCAAAAGACATACTGTATGGTGAGCTAGCCTCTGGCAAAAGACCTCCCGGACGCCCCCAGTTGCGTTACAAAGATGTCTGCAAGAGAGACCTCAGAGAGGTAGACATCGAGCTGGACAACTGTGAAGAACTAGCAGACGACCGCAGCAGATGGAGGCAGGGGTTACACAAGGGCCTTCAGAAGGGCAAGATGAGGATCAGACAGCTAGCAGAGGAGAAGCGAGCACACAGAAAGCACACTAAGGACTTGCCAGACACCCACCACATCTGCAAGAGATGCAGCAAGGACTGTCCCTCTCATGTGGGTCTTCATAGGCACAGTAGATGCTGTAAATGAAGTCCTCAATTGAAACTATAAAGGGCGCAATCCATAGTCTATGCAGACTGAAGGATGCCTACTACTACATAAAAACAGCAGAACACGCATGTGATCTTGTGCCTGTAACATTCCAGGTACTGTGCCTGCTGGTGCTAACCCAGAAGAAGGAAACCATGGAGGTCTCACATCAGTCTTATAACTATAGTGACTCCCTCTGAACCTATTTACACTCTCTTTCATGTCACCCAAATTATCTAATGTTGAAATTATCTAACTGATGCCACCAGTTCCTCTCCTCTTGTGATGATAGTAGAACATGCCTTTGGTTGGCACTGGATTGATTTATTATTGTTGTATACCAGAATTTGCTCTGATCAGAATTGTACTGTGCAGTTACTAAATGCTGATGACTCTGGACGGCTGTCTGCTCTAGCATCTCTACTGTTACTAGGGCACTACCCAATTCATTTTGATCAGTTTCATGGTCACAGGATTTTAAAAAACTGTAAATTCCATGATTGCAGCTGTCTTAAATCTCAAAATTTGTCAGGGTTGTAACCAAAAAGCAGTTTGGGGGAGAGATGTCGCATGGTTACTGTGGGGTATGGCTGCAGTCAGTGCTCCCCCCTCAACTTTTCCCACACCCAGCAGAATGAATTCTCTTTATGTACACTTCCATTGTGGAGCTGATGGATGACACATCACCTTCATATTGGTGCATATAACAAAACTCATGTGTCAGGAGTGAGGCAGTTCAGGGCTGTGACAGAGGGTTAGGGTACAAGGGCTCTGGCTGGGAAAGTGCAGTCTCTGGGGTGCGTCTGGGGATGAAGAGTTTGGGGTGCAAGAGAGGGGGTTGGGGAGGAGCTCTGGGCTAGGGGTGTGGGCTTTAGGGTAGGGCTGAGGATTAGTGTTTTGGGGTACAGGAAGGTGCTCAGGGCTAGGTGGGGTAAGGGCTGAGGCTCAGGTTTACCTGGACAGATTTCTGCAGGGGCTGGCAGGGAAGGTTTCCCCTCTTGTCAGCTGTGGCTGGTGGGGAAAAAGAGTGCTCCCCTTTGCCAGCCTCGGCAGCTTCAGAGCATAGGAAGGGCCCCATTGCTGCCCTAAATCCCAGAACAGTGCTTAATGGGAAGCTGCATAGCTTACACGAAACTTAGGTTGTAGCACAGTGACCCTTCTACACTGCTGCTGTTGTCTTCAGAGCTGAGTAGCTGGAGAGGGGCAGATGCTGACATAGAGTCCAGCTCTGAAGGCAGAACCAACGCTAGCAGCAGCACAGACTAAGGGAGGGTGTGATATGATACTGCATTGTCACACCTACTTCTGCACTGCTGCTGAAAGGGCACCGCCTTCAGAGCTTGGTGCCCAGCTAACAGCCAGCACTCTTAAAGCCCAACTGAAGTCAGGGCAGAGGTAAAGGTGACAATAATGTGACACACACACACACACACACACACACACACACCCTGCAAACAAGAGGCAACACAATTTTATTTTCTTACCTCAGGTGCAAAATTAGCTAGTTACAGAACTGTGCAGAAGGCTCTTTTTCAGACCCAGAGGTTCTATCATGCCTGTCGACAGCTTCTTAGATTAGTTTAAAATACTAGCATCTAATGTTTTGATTCCAGTGGAAGTATGATACAGCATACCTTAACTGGATTAGTTCTATATCACAACCCTCTAACACGTACCTACTTATCATAAGTTTCAAAGGCACATCCTGGTTAGATGACTGGTTCAGACAGACAATGGCAAGGAAGGTACTAAAATTTACATAATTCTTTTGTTTTAAAAAAAAATACATATTTTGCAGTATTTTTTTTTCCTGAAGCCAAAGAAAATGCATAGAGGTCCAATTTTCCAAGTCAGCTAAGCATTAATATATCTTAATGTTAATTTATATTGGCCCCACTCACTCTCTAACTTCTCAAGAATCACAATTACTTCTGAGTAGTGTTTCCCAACTGTGTTAAAAGTTTAGCATCTGTAGGAAGTAAAAGCAATCTGAAACACAAAACTCAGTTCACCTCATCTCAAACTTTCAATGACTTCTTGTGAACTTCAGACACGAGAGCTAGTCATACATTATCTGGCCCCATTCATTACTCCCTTTAATGCCACATCATCAAAACAAGTATCAGAGGGTTAGCCGTGTTAGTCTGAATCCACAAAAGCAATGAGAAATCCTGTGCACCTTATAGTCTTAACAGATTTCTGGACCATAAGTTTTCATAGGCAATCTCTCTACTCCAATCCTTACAGGATCCTTATGGCAACACTCCACCCATGAGAGATTTCATCTCTCTACACTTTCATTTTCTCTCTTGGTATTGCTTATGTTCTGAGCCTCTCAACACTGCCTCCTCTGAAGGAAGGAGCATCCTTTTTTGTTGCAGCATCATCTAACTATTATCTGGCTAGTATTCCTTTTCCTCCCTCCTCATTCACATTCAAATACCACCTGTACAGTGTTTTACAAACTACTGATCATTTCTTGAATCAAAACTTCTAGTGACAGGAATTGAAATATGGCCCTGTTCAAGCTCACGGCGAGATACAGCTTTTGCGTTTGTGACTGTGTATCATCTCACTGTGAAAATATGTTCTCAACCTTTTTGAAAACAGCTTTTAAAAATAGTTGCAATCTTATTCTTTTTAATTATTGACCATAAGAAGCAGTGCAGTACGCTGTAAGTTACCATAAGTTCATTAATTTCCTTCTGTTTAGTAAGAGCTACTTCATTTACTCACTGGGTGGTGCACATTTGCCAACCTCCCACACTCCTATCAACTTTTCAGTTTTAAAAAAAAAAAAAAAAAAAAAAGCAAGCACACTTTTAAGTCCAAGACTGAGAGCTAGTAAGTGCCCTGTGCTTCACTCACTTAATATTTCATTTTACAAGTATTATGACTTGGTCAGCTTTTTCCTTACTGATGACAGAGGCTGACAGAATGAAGGATAAATCTAAATATTTTTTCTTTTTCTTCACAGTTCCAGGATCAACAGAATGTGCACAATAAAAGAACAAAGTTTTCCTCTGTTTTCCCAGAACTTAGACAGCTGGAAAAAATAGTTATAAACATGCAACTGGTAGCCCATGTCTGATGATGATGATGAGCTGCAGGCCACCTGGGAATTCCCACCCTGTGTACTTCCTGTAGCACCAATAAGATAAAACATTTCAATAATATTTTGATCATTCAAAACTAATTTTTACAGAACAGCTGTAAAAACGTACATTAACAGTAAATAAACCTATGTTGGGTACTCATTTCTTACACACACACAAAATATTTTCAGGATATAAGGAGACAATAAAATTTTAACAAAGAATGATTCACAGGCCTTGTTAGGACAAATATTTTGTCTGGATTGACTACACAGATTCAAAGAACAGCAAAACAACACAACAGTATAACAAAAAAATTTCCACTGAGTAGAAGTATTTCTTATGGCCCATATGTAGTCAATAAAAACCTTATTCTCTTTTCTGCACAAGTCATATCAATACAGAAAAATCTAGTTGGTCATTTCTATTTGAGACAACGACAACACTTCAAAGGCTAATACACGTATACAGAAAAATACAGCTACCTCTGTGTGATACAATGCAGACACACATGATATGCACAGGTAGCCTTGAAGTGCAATCTCAGAAGAGCAGGTCTTCTTGTACTGTACCTAGAACCGCAGTGGTCAATACTTTCACCACGTGCCACATGAGGTAAATAGGACAACGTTGTGGTGAATATGGGGATAGACAGGCTACAGCTCCTGAGCCACATGCGGCTCTTGGAGCTTTTAAATATAGCTCCTCATGAGAGCCATATGCAGGGAGTGCCGTCCGTCTACTCCATCCATGCACCCCAAAGCTTGGTGGGAGGCACGCATGGTGGCAGCGGTAGTGACCCCAGCAGCAACCCCAGCAGCCACTCTGGTGAGTCGCCAGCATTAGAATGGGGGGAAGGCTGGGGTGCCTGCCTCTAGGGGAGGGCAGGCAGTTGGGGGGGAGAGTGCCTGACTCTGAGGGAGGGAGAGGGCATTTATTTAGAGGGGGAAAGGCTAGGAGTGCCTGGCTCTGGGGGAGAGGGAGGGCATTAATTTAGATAATTATTTAATGTGGCAAATATGGAAAGACAAGAACCACAAGTGTGGCAATCTTTGATTTCCTACTGGACATCGCTGACCCAAAAGCTGAACTATTTACTGTAACTTTAAGATATTAATCACATCCTTTTCAAATTCCCTTCCTCCCCTCAACCCCCAGACAGTTGCTAATTTGGACCGAGATCCGTTCTTGTTTTGGAGTTTCACAAACACTAACTTTCTGCAGTATGCTCTTAAATGGGGTTCAAAAGAAGTTTCTCTACTATAAAAACAGGAGTAACATGACAATGAATCAGGATTTTCATCTCTTTCCAGAACTCATTAAAATTTTTCTCACTTGCTTTATATTCTCTCTACTTCTCTTTGCTAATTCTGTGAGACTGATCCTCCATTGTTTTACAGTTATCACAATGTCACTTAAATATTTTGCAAGGAAACACAGATTGCTGTAATGCCAACCTGTATCAATTTAACTCTAGATTACTTTGAAAAACAATTTGAATGGAAAATTCTACATGACATTTGACATAATATATTTAAAGGCAATAAAGCCACCACAGTTTTTAGGAAGTCCAGCAGAAAGCACAACAATTTTATACACAAGTTGTCTCTCTCTACTTAGATCATAAAGTTGTCACCCTCACTAATTTTTCACCAAAGATGACCTTTTAATCAAAGAAAAGCATTCAACTTTTCATACAGCGATTCTTTTTTCATTTTTATTTTGTTCAACAGTCAACTCCTTGTACCAAATGCTATTTGGGTTACATCTACACTATAGCCAGGATGGAAGGAGGGGAAAAAAATAAATAAATCGATGCACCAGTGGTCAATTTAGGGAGTCTAATGAAGATCCACCAAAGTGACCTCAGATCTTTCTCCAGTTGACCCCAGTACTTTCTTCTAGTCTTGGGCAGTAAGGTATGTGGACATAAACATTTCTCCCATATACACCACAGACAGGTGATCTAACTTAACTCCAGCTATGTTATTCACATATGTAGAGCTGAGGACCTTAGAGCAACTTACTGTGATAGCGTAGATGTATTCTAGGCTTTTGTTACTTTGAGTATTACTAAGGGGGACAAAAAACGTTAGATAGACCAAAGCCAAACTGATATAGCATAGAAGAGAGGTATTCAGCATAAACAGATTTGTTCCCCCTCTACAATCTACATCTCCCTTAACCAAAGGATAGAATATAAATAGCTTGTCAACTTTTAAGCTCTTCAGTCTTTTAAGTCACACTTTTGAGGAGAAGGGATGCAATAGAGCAGCCTGTTACACAACTAATCAATAAACATTATTAGTTAGTTCTACCAGTTAGTCACAGCCCCTTCTCTTTCCTCCTGCCCCCACCCAAACAAACAGAGCAGTGGCTGGCTTAGCCTCTATCCCTGTTTGCACTGGGATCAGGCAAGTTCCCCTTCTGCCGCTCCGCATTTAAAAGGCTGAGCTGGCACACGGGCTCTGTCTCTTTTTCCCTCCCCACTCTATAGCAGTTGTGCATTGATCTTGTACTCCTTGCATACTTCAGCCCAGCAGAATATAGTTTACATTTAACAGTGTCTTCACTTATTTGTGTGAAATGATTCCAAGCAGCACTCTTTGATTGTTCCATCTTAAATATGCACTAGCTGTCACCAACAATAAAAATAAAAACCTCAATGCTGTTTGAACTGCGATGAATGCTGACTAAGGCTGTATCTACACTACGAGATAAAATCGAATTTCTTTACACTGACTTTCTAATTCTGGAATCTGTAAGTTCAATTTTGACCATGCTCCCTACAAAGTCGAGTCATTGGTCCCACACACAAATTGGCTAACATTGACTGTTGAAGCAGTGCATTGTGGAAAGCTATCCCACAGTTCCTTCACCCCTTTAGCATTCTGAGTATGTTCACTGGTCTTGACATCATCTTCCCTCATTGCATTTTCTCATTCTTCTCCTGATCCCTGAAAATAATGCAGAGATCCTCACACTTACAAGAAAGAATTTTTGGTTTCCCATGCCACTACATTGCCCACATGGGTATAACAACTGTGTTCTCAACTGGCCATCCACTGTGGCCTACCTTCCACCATTACATGCATGTGATCCCTGAAAAAAACACAGGGTCCAAGACTGTTTTTTTAAAGTGAGAAGAAAGAGGATAGGAAAGCGCCAGAAAAAAAAGTATTTTTGGTTTCCCCTGGGTGGCAGCAAGCTCCGGTATGGGGAAAGCGGGAGGTGGGGAGAAGAAATGGGGGTGGTCAGTTGAAGTGGTCCTTTTCCGGTGGCAGCAAGCCCCATAGCCACCAGGGGAGAACTTTTCCCTGGCAGAAGCAGCAAAGCCCTTTAGCTGCCAGGGAGACCTCTCCCCAGAGGCAGCAAACCCCAGTATGGGCCAAAGGTGGGGATGGTGGTTCAGTGGAGGACCAGTTGAGGTGATCCTTCCCCGGCAGCAGCAAGCCCTTTAGCTAACGGGGGAGACCTTTTCCCCAGCAGCAGCAAGCACCAGTTTGGGACAAGGGAGGGCTACCTGAAGTAGTCCTTCATCGTGGCAGCAGACAAACCCCAAATTTCTTAGCTACTGGGGGAGAATTTTCCCTGGCGGCAGCAAAGCCTGGTATGGGCAGCAGGGAGTCAGTAGTTGAGTTAGTTGAAGTGGTCCTTCCCCACGGCAGCAGCAAAGCCCCTAGTATCTTAGCCACCAGGGGTGACTTCCCCACAGCAGCAGCAAAGCCCAAAATATCTTTCCCACCCTTGGAGCCCTAAATGCATGACTGGCAGCATGGTCAGCACTGAATGGCAGGCTTATCCTTTTTTTGGGTTGGGGGCTACCCACGTGATGTGGCTGAGTGTGGGAAAGCCCCAGACTGTGTAGTACCTGTGGGGGAGGGAAGGGGGTTTGCTCACAAACGTAAACTGCTGAGAAGAAGTTTCTCGGCATGTTATGCAAGCACCCACCACAGCCTTGTTGACATGTGCTATGGCGGGGCATGGGCTGGCACCAAGCAGCACAGAAAAAAAACAGCAAGTGTACAGACAGAGCCGCGAACTCCCTGCAGGGGTTATTTAAATGGGCAGATGCACTCACAGTGCTAAAGACATAGAAAGAAAGAAGTCACTTCTCAGGCTGTCATACCAAAATGAGCCCACAGCTAAAGGCCCGCTATGCCCACTTGGAAATTTACAGTCTTCCTGTTACCGGAGAGCAGCAGCCAGAGCGAAGCACTGAAGGGGGCATTGTGGGTTACATACGGGACACCTCTGGAGGCTAATAAATTCTCTTTTAAGACGTAGCACTTCCACACTTACCTTTAATTGAACTTCTGAATTCGAGCTTGATGCTACACCCGTCAGGTAACCATGATTTTGCAATCTCGAGATTAGTGCACCAATAATCAAGCTAATGGTCTTTATAGTGAAGAAAGTCATTTGGTAAATCAAGCTAAGTGAATTAAATTTGAATTTCTCTCTTAATGTAGATGCAGTCTGTGTGTCACAAACAGTTAGGACAGAAGCAGAATTATTGCTGTATTTTGCCCAGGAAAACAAGGACAGGTAGTAGCGGCTGGAAGATGGCTACCAAAGCAAGAGGGTGAAAGTTGGGAGGAACACTTCAGGTGGGAACAGTGGAAAGCAGGGAAACTAAGACATGATATGAGGACACTGAAGGGACACTAGCGGCAGCAAAGCATGAGGGAGGGAAGATTACTTTGCAAGGGAAAACAAAGACATGAGGTCCAAGGGACCAGGAAGGACTCGAAAGAGTGAGGGAGGGGGGATGCTGTATGCAAAGATTACATAAATCTTGACACAGCTGACCCAGGCAGGCATACAGAAGATCAGTGATGGAGTGTAACATAAAAGACCCAGGTCCCATCAACAGCCAGGACACTGGACAAGCCAGCTGGCTAACCTTAGGGACAGCCTGTGTGGCAGCTCAGCCTTTGAAATGCAAAGCAGCAGGGTGAACGGAGGGGGCAGTGAACTAAGTAACTGAAAAAAAATTGGTGGTTACTCAGTTACCAAATTACTTGCTCTTCAACATTCCTAGTGAGGAGCTTTGCAAATGGTAGCCAATAATTTAAGGGTGAATAGTGGCTGTAATTGCCTGTTTCAAACTTTGTTATTATAGTAGTAATTTAATCAAGAAAAACAATTTTGCATCCCTGTATTAGAAAACTGTTAGTGAGGCACAAATGTACATTGTCAGAGAAGTAAAATTCATCTTGGAGTAGAGTCATTAATCCAAATGCAAGATTCAGAATCATTTATAAAGCTCCCTCTGTAGATTGCACACAGAAAATCCACTCAAGAACAAGGGATATAAACCAAAAAGTAAAGCTTCAAAGACATGGTAAAAGGTGAAATGCAGAGCAAAAATGTATTGATTTATGTCCTTCATATTTCTTGTAAAAGAAGTCAGCATCAAATATTTTTCCCTCTTTAAAAAAGAAAAACATCAAGGGTGAGTCTACACTAGGAATTAACTTCGAAGTTAGACACTGCATCGAAGTAGCCAGCAGAGAGTCTACGCACATTTGACCTTACTTCAAGTTAACGTACTTCAAGCCCAACTTCAAAGTCCTTACTCCATTCCTGGGAATGGAGTAGTGACCTACTTTGAAGTATAACTTCAAAGTAGGGTGTGTGTAGCTGCTTTGAAGTTATTTCTGTAGTGTAGACACAGCCTAAGAGTATCAAGTGTGCAATCCATCATTTGCATTGGATGGTCCAAGATTTGGGATGAGACAGTACCACCACAACATGCTGAAACATGAACAGCAGCTTTTCTGTCCCTCAAGAGAAGACAGTGCATATTGAGTATGAAACCCCACTTCTTCAGGCTTATTCTCATAGTCAACTCTGCACCTGTAAATGGTACCTCTGACTTCAATATAATGATATAATTGCACATGTGTAAGTCTCTGCAGGATAAAAAGTCTAAGATTATAGTACTGTAGTCCAATAGCTTTAATATCCGCAAAAATATCTACTAAATTCAAAACAACTGGGGACGTTATAAACTATTATTTACAACAATATCCGATCACTATTAGTTTGATCTCTGCATATTTCTTTTGCAAATTTTGGGGAATAAAGTTAATTTTAGGCTTGTAGAGTATTGCCTGTTGTGGCAATAAGTAATTATGGATTGTAGTCAAGTGTGAATAAGCTCACAACTGTTACTTTCTAGACTTCAAATTTGGAGATTTTTCAATTTAAACAAAAAAAAAAATTTTGAAGAAAGTATAGGTGGGGTAGTGACAATGATACCTACTTTCAACCTGAGTTCTTTCCAATTATTTTTTTAATGTGGTTACTTGTGGAGAGTAGAGTGAAGGCTTAAAAATGCAAGAATTGTTTGCATATAGCTTAATAGGCAAAATTTATAACAGTGTTTATGAATGGTAAAAATTACATAAATAGGTAGGAGGATTTTTCTCTGAAGCTCATTAATGTGTCTGTGACCATTTTTTTTTCCTCCCTAACACTCCAGAAGCATTTACCACTGCCTTAAAAACAAATCTGACTATATTCAGACTAAGCCATTTTTCCAACCCAAAAGTACTGGATGATTAAAAAAATGTTAAAATAGAAGTTGGCTGAAACTATGATAACACTTCGCGATTTCAGACAGCCATTTATATAAGGTCTCCAAAATTCTCTGTTAGTATTAACAACTTATGCCAAACCACCACCCTTCAGCAGAGATTTATTGTCATCCTGATTTTATGTACGATGAAGCTACATCATTAGCAACAGTAAACAACCAAATTCTGCAGCAGCAATGGAAATAGAATACAGAAGTTCTGGTTTTTAGCCCTCCCCTTTAGCCACAACACTATTAAGTTCTTGGGGTAAGGAGTGTCTAGCTTCATATTTGTCTTTGTACAGGAAGTAGCAATCCTTCTCCTTTGGGAAGGATTCTTTCAGAGATGGGGCTTACTTTCAAAATAGTAGCGTCTACACTGGCCTTCTTCTTTTGAAATTAGAATATGCAAATGATGTGCCAAATATGCAAATTTATATCTAATTTGCGTTTTCAATTTGCCTCATTTGCATGCCTCTTTCGAAAGAGGAATGCGAGTGTAGACACACCCAGAAAGTCAACTTATGAATATTTTTAAAAGCCAGATAAAAATCATTGTGTCCCCAAATCACTGACTAATAGATAAACAACAGCCATACTGACTACAGCGTGTAGAGATTAGTAGTTAAATTACTCAGGACTCCAGAACTTGACATTAACATTATGGCTACGTTTACACTAGCATGTACACTTTGCATGGCCATTTCGAAGTTTACTATCTGCTGTTAGGAATAAGGAGATTTCGAAGTTGGCGGGGTCCTTTCGAAAAGGAGCCCCGTCAATTTCAAAGTGCCACGGCTGCCAGCATTCTAATGAGATGCTGAATATGCATTTCAGCACTTCATTAGTAAACTTTGAAATGACCATTTGCATGGCCTTTTCGAAGTTTTGGGCTAGTGTAGACACAGCCCACAGGTGGAATTTGTTCTTTTTTAAAAAAGAGTAAATAGTACATAAATTGAAATAAATTATTCAAAATCCTAAACAGAAGACAAATACCTTCACCATAATCACACTATTCTTGTCATTCACAACATAGGTCATTAAGGTTACCACTAAAAACTTGTAAACTTTGCGTTACTCTGCAGAGATGGAGAAGGAGATCATCAAGTCTGTCCTGCAATTTATACCATTCAGATTTTAGCAATATTTTTCCAACGCGGAAGCCACTGTTTCTTGCTAGAAAATTATACCAAAATTGGGGTTCCCCTCTTTATGAACTGCAGCTGTTGGGAGTGAGTTGATATCACACCTGTATTTTGAATTCATGTCAGTGAAGTACCAGAGCACTACAATTATCTCACCTAGTGTTATATGATAAGGCTACTATCTTTGTGATACTGTAGGAGTTAAAGTGCAAGTCACCACTGTTTCCTACTGAAAATTTGTGTTTATAGAAATCCAGTGGTCTAGCAGTGTTCAAACTTAACACAATATAATGTGCAGCCAAGAAAAGATGACAGCACATCAAGCAGAAATATCCCCTGCTTAGATATGAAAGTGCAATTCAAGACTTCCACAGAACAAAAGAAAATTATTTCTCAGGTACAGTTTGATTTTACAATGTCCCTGAAGATATAATGTATTAATTATTTTCCCTGATACTAAACAGTTAAAGTAGTATACATGCACAATAAGCTGGGGTGTCTTCTGAACATTATATTTTAAACTGAAACAGATGTACAAAACAATTCCATATTAAATACAGGCAAATACATTTTTCTTACTATTATCACTATGCAAGGGAAATCTACTGGACAGAGTTCAAAAACCAAGTTTTTTAAGAAAGTGCCAGAATCAGAACTTTACAAGAAATTATAACTTACAGCATTCTTAAATTACAAGTTAGTGATTCAGAGTAAACCACTTTCAAATAACAATTAGCAGCTTACGTAAAACTACTACCAAATCTCTGAATATTAGTTTTCAGAGATCAGAGACATCAATGGAAAAAAACACTACCAAAATTTTTCTACTTTGCCTTAAAAGTCCACTGTTAAGTAGAGCATTAAGAATGATCACACTACTCATGTGACATTTTGTTACAAACTTCATTTTTCCTATGCCCCAAAGCTAAAGCTACACTAGCGAGTTTTCTCGACAAAACTGGTGGAACATCCACACAGAAAATGTGTTTTGTGAACACTATGTTGACAAAAGTCAGCACTTCCACTGACAACCTTCTGCCTCTCCCAGGTTCTGTTGGCAAAAAAGCTGTATAGATACTCTGCAGGGCCTTCTCTCAACAGACAGGACATCCAGCACAATGGGGAACTCTGCACTGTGCTTCCAGGTGCCTATTTTGTCAAGAGAACACCTGGGCAGTCCAGCCACTCTCTCAATAGAGAAGAGCCCTCTTCTGATTGTCGTTTGTGTGTGGCCGCACTCCATTGACAGAAGTTTTGTGAGGAAATCTCTTCCCACAGTGACTTCTGTCAACAAATTGTTGCAATGTAACCATTGTCTGATGTTAACTGATGTCAATCATAACAAGCAGTCATGTAGCACTTTAAAGACTAGCAAAATTTATTAGGTTATGAGCTTTCATGGGACAGACCCACTTCTTCAGATCCACCATGTGATTACCAATGTCTTAGCCCACATACAGTACTGGGTAGCTCCACTCTGATTTAGCTCACAGAGCAGATTTTGTGCTTGGATTAAACACTAAAGCACCTTGCTACAAAAAAGACAAGTTTTATTTTTGTTCTGACATTTTCTTTGTTTTAAGGGTATTGCACTTTTGGCATTAGATGGCAACTAGCCCTCATCCAACTGAGGCATAAATAGAGGAATGAAGCAACAACCTGATTTCCTACACTCTTCCAACATTAGTACAGTTGGAGGTGGCATGTTTACTTACAAGAGTAAGTGGCTTCCTTTGATTTACAGGGCAGCAGAACAGAATATCTGTCCTCAGTAATACATGTGGTATTACTTTAAATATGAGAAGACTACTTGGCACTTATTATGAAGCTACACACCAGTTACATCATCTCCAAAATGATGTATCATAAAAAAATTCACTCTAATTCTAGCCGAAGTTTTGTTTTAACTGAATAAGACAGACAGACATTCTGTTTATAGGCAAAGTCCGATCACAGACAATAAACAAAAATTCTACAACTATAGGAATTTCTTCTGCCCACTTCATTGCATGCTCTCTTAAATAGCTTCATAATCTAACAAGATGTGAAGCTAAATAAGAGAAAGTGGTCTCTATAAAACAAATAACATTAGATAATTTTGTAAGTGTAGGTACTATCACTTGTCACGTTAGATTGTACCAACCACTGTAATACTTAAAAGAGTTTTCAATCATTATTCCTTGTATTACACACAGAACCAATGAAGACAAGAAGCAAGAGTAATGCTGACTAATTGTTGATTAGCTTTAGAAAAAATATTTATAAAAAAAAGATTCTCTCTGTTTTGGCAGTTTTACTTTGTTGCATTCATTACTACATCTCAATTATATGCAAGTTCTTTTTCCAGAGTTTCAAGTAAAGAAAAGTCATGGTGTGCTTATGGACAAGTTAAACATGCCCAATATTTGGTTTCTTTCTTTTACACTACCATTTTGTTTTTGCCTTTGAAAAACAACAAAAGCTTGGCACGTTCTCTCTCTCTCGTACCTTTCTGAATGAGGCCATATGTAAATTCCAATGATGAATTTGTGATTAGGGCTTATAGCAGCAAAAAAACAAACAAAAAACAAAAAACAAGAACAGCATGTTTTCTCATGCCCTCCTGTGATCTTTGCAAACATCTGTGCACTTCCCCAAATCCCATCAACATTCCTTCAGCAAACACATTATATGGGAATTATTGTTGTAAAACAAGAACACTTCAAAGCCCAAGGAAAAACACAGAATGAACATGAAGTAGTTTTTTTTTAAACTATTATTTATGGGGCCTACATTTGCCAATTACCACTTTGTTTTAAAAGACATTTTAACATGTGCCCTTTAGACCATTTCTGTTGTAACTCTCCATTATACCGATACATTGGAATAAAAAAAATTCTTCCATCCCAGTAAGAGCCCACAGAGGCAGATGATGTCCTACTTGCAATGGACCACAAGCCTTCACTCCTTGTACACATAAAAACTTCTATTTGAAGGCACTGGTAATTCTGGGTGTATATGGGATGCAGCAGTGCAAAATGAAGCAAGCATATAATGTGAAAAAAGTGAAAGTCAGATTTAATACATGCAGCTCTATAGTTCTTACTTCAGAATAAAAGTGAGAGAAATAACTAATTTGAGAGCTAAATGCACTAAATCTGACTCCTTCTATTTTGTCAAATTAAATGCTTGTTTATTTCACTTCCCACAAGGGATGCTGCTGCACTCCTTCACACTCAAAAGTATCAGCAACTTCAAAAGAAGTTTTGAGCCCACAAGGAATCCAAACTCAATTCCACTGTAAACTCCTATCTGCATACATGGGCTCTTACATCCATACAAAGAACCTCCAAGATAAGTCAGGCTTGTTTGTAGTGCAAGGGTCCATATGTGTGAACAGAGCTTTTTGTTGTGTAAAAAAAATAAAACAAAACAACAGGAGCCAGTATTCAGCCAGCTCCCTACCCATCCAGCCCCAGGATTGGCTGGGGAGGAGGTGCTGGTACTCTGCACTGGCAAATATCAGCACAAAAAAAGCACCATGTGTGAATATAATTGCAGAACTCACAATACACTAATCATGGGGCAAGTCCACAAAAGTAATTTTCCCTCTTGAAATTTCCACCAGTTATTAAAAGTGTGCACAGGAGTGACATATTTATTAGCAGAAAACTTGCAAGAGATTCTCCACAATAGGGACAAAAATAATTCTTATTTTTAAACTATTGTTTTATTGTATTCAATAAAAAGGAGGATAATAAGCAGATACCCTCACACAAGAACAGCAACTGCTCCACATCCATATGACTAGGCATAGATACACTGGCCTACCACCATCAGCAGGAACCTATATAAGAGTGCGCTTACAAACAGTGAAATGCTGGATCACAAACCAGACATTTCAACACTTGACAAAGATTTATAAAACTGATGCAGGACAAGATGGAACACGCTACCTGTCAATTTGTGTCAGTGAATGTTCGCTATACTTCCAGTTAACAAAGGCCGAAAAATCAAATCAAATTAGTTAGTTTCATCTACTCTGTGCATGTGTATGTGCCACAGAAATACTGAGGGTAGCTTCAATTCAAACTTGAGAACGCAAACAGGGTGGCACAAGGAAACTTATAACACTACAGCTATACCTATTTCAAGAATAAACATAGAATTTAAATCAACAGGACTCTCAATACAGCACTTTTGCACCACTTTATAGTAAGCGTAAGTATTTTTAAAAGGTGAAGAAAATATTAAAGGCTGCACTAACTTGTAAAAGTTTACATTCCTTCTTCTGCGATTACAGTGAACCTGAGCCTGCAGCTACACTTACTGCAGAAGATCAACCACTCAGGTTCAATATTCTAGGGCACCGTTTCAAGCATTGGCACATTCTAGGGGCAACATCAACCCAGAATGCCTCACGAGCCACAAGGATTAAGGAAGGTCAACTGGAGGAGCACTCCTGTCGACCTTCTGCTGTGAAGACAGACGCCAAAGTCAAAGGCTGAAAAGTCTATTTTAGGTATGCAATCGGCGTACCTAAAATTACATATCAGTCATCGACTTTCCGTGTGAGTATAGCGATAGCCTAAATCCCATGAGGAAGTAAAAACAAACAGCAGCAAACTGCTAAATATCATTTACAAGAGACAGTACCTAAATACCACATATTCAAATTTATAATTCTGAAACATCCAAGCACACACAATTAAATGAGAAGACTGCCATCACGTGTTTGCAATGGATAAAGTGGCAGGTGAATTAGATTTGCCTTTGTAGTAAGAAAAAATGGTTTTGTTATTAGGATACTGTACTCTGAGGAAATATGGGTTGATTTATCAACTGTAGGTAAACCCACTCATCCCTCCTTGTCTGAGTTTCATCTGTAGAACGGGGATAACACTTCCCTATCTCATAGGAGTCCTGTCCAGACAACGCTACACTTGGGAGAGGTATGTAAAACACACACAATAAGTGGCATCTTTCTCCCCTTTCAAAACACTTAAAACACCTATTGGATCAAGAACTGTAACACTGATGTTGAGAGTATTTTCTACCAAAAAGAACTCTAGAAATGGTTTCTTAAACTACATGAAATATTTTTCATGATTTTCAAGTTTTCAACCAAGTCTATTTTAAATCATTCGGATGAGGCAGAACAGCTGGGTTTTTTTGCATTTAAAGTTAAATACTAACTTTACTTTGGTTAAAGTTAAAAATTAATATACAAAACAAGCATCGTTTAAAAAGAGAAAATGAAGAGAAAATGTCTCTACACAAAGATGTATTTAAAATATTAAAGGATAATTCTAAGTTTATTTTACAAAAATATTTTCGGCCTGTCTATTTCAGATAGAAGTAAATGGAATAAATATGCAAAAAGGACTTCAGAATCTTACAAAAGAAAAAAGTTCATTATTCTGTGTGTTATGGAATTGCGTGTGGGGGTGAAGGAATTTGAAATACAGTGTGTGCTTAGTCTTCCGGAGAATGTTGTTTTCTTTCAAACATTTTGAACAACAAACCCATTCAATAATAATTTCTGATTATGCTGTCTAAACTATTTCTGGACATGGACTCTTCAGATTAAGTTCCCCATCCTGAAAGCTCTTAGTTTACATAAGATAGTAGTTCAGGAGTCAATAAGATGTGCATGAAGTAAGAATAAAGCGTGAGGGTCTTACAGGCATTGTCTAATTCTGATCTGTAAATTTACTTCACATAGTGAAGGTATTAAAGCTGACTGAGCTCTCTTTAAAAAAAGCAATCTATATATTGGATCTTCCCACATTCGCCCTTAGCTTCTTGTACTCCATTTTCACTTCACCCTCCTTCACAAGTCTATCATTTCAACACTGGAATTAGAAAAGACAATATATATTGTAATGCACACACAAAATTATGGAGCGAAGAAGCCTACCAAATCTTATATTAAATCTATATTTCTGTTTTAGTTATATTTCATCCTTCTGTTAAAGATACCAAACTAATCCTTTACTATGTATATTCTGACAATACATAAAAGAAACTAGGGAGTAAGTATTACCTTCAGAGAGTCTACAAATACAGACTGAAGTACAAGATTAAAATACAGTTTGTTAGACATAGCCTTGGACAATTAAAAAAAAGCATGTAATTATTTAGAAGCCAGCTTAATGACAATAGTTAATTCATTGCTCACGCTAAAATAAAAAAACAGTCTATGTATATTTATGCAACAGTTTCCAAGTGAATAGAAAATTTAAAACACAACAGCATGAGAGCTGCAAGGTCCTTCAACAATAACCATACACAAGGGATGTCATGCTTGATAAATATGAAGTCAGAAAGAGATATTTCAATTAATTCGCAAAAGTGGGATCTTTTTCCTGTTCAGGTTGCACATCACATACAAAGAACATCTCTTGGTCTTGTCTAACCAGAGGAGCAAAAACATCTTTCCTGTGCGAATTCAGTAACAAAATCAATCCCTCACAGAGCCTATAAATTGCTATATTGCTACCTACACTGTATCAATGCAGGTGGTGACAAACTGCTTGCACCCAGACAGAAAGGACAATAGTCCCACTTGGTTTCGAGGGAGATCCTACTTAGCCAACATTTCTTTTAGTATACCTGCCATTTTAACTCGTATGTGACAACTTGCATGTAAATGTTTTCTCAATAAAGTTTACTATTCTGCTAAAGAAAGTATTTTGAAAAACTACATAAAGTAGGAGAAAGGAATAACAAAAACATTATTCTTTACAGAGAAAACACCTCATAAAACAATAAACAAGAATCCCCACCCGAGGATTCAGATTAAGCTAACATTTAAGGGCTGATTTAATGAAGGGTGAATAGTATATAAATTATGACAACCCTTTAAAGCCTCTAATTTGTTTTGGGAATTTCTCTCCTTTCAATGATCAAAATGGCTCCTAGACAGGACAGCAGCCTACAGCCACTCTTTGAAACTACCAAAAAGGGCCAGGACCAGAATGTCACCTCTTCCTTCTGAAGGCAAGGAACATCCCAGCCCCTTCCCTTGCGTCATTCCTGATTCGCTCAGGATGCGACAGGAGCGTTAGCGCGGGGCGGACAGGGGGTGGTGTGTTGATCTTCACAGGGATCGTGAAGCCACTCCACACGGCCGAGCCCTGGGAAGATCCTGGAGAAAACCTGCCGGGAGGAAGGGAATTCCCGCCTTCCCCTCCCAGCCTAGCCACCGCTGCGGCCAGGAAATTCGGCCCCTTCATGAAAGCAACCGCCTGAGTCCCCCCACCACACCTGCTCAGCCCGGAGGGAGGCCGTTACCCCACCCCGACGCCCTGCCAGCCACGTCCCCCCAGCAGCCTCTGGCGCGCAATGTCCGCACCGCCTCCCCCTCGTGCGGGCGGTGTGGGGAGGGCGCTCCGTGACCCCAAAGGGCAGGGCAGGGCAGGGCAGGGCAGGGCGGCCAGAAGCAGCGCACCAGCCGCAACACGAACAGCCACACCTACCTGGCTTCTCATTGTCATAGCCCACCACAATGAAATAGTCAGCCAGCCGGGCCATGGCTGAGACGAATCTGCCTCAGCCCCGCCGCGGCTGTTGCTGCTGCCACCGCCGGGGAACTCAGCATCCTGCCCGCTGCTCCAACGACAGAAGCAGCAGCACCGCGGCCATATTGGCCACCCATGCACGCTTTGCGCCTGCGCGCCCTCTCGGCCGCCGGGTTCTGACCTCGCCGGCGCTGGGCGTGGGCTGCGGGGTTTGCAGTGAGCACGCGGCGGGATGTTGCCGGCGCTGGACGTGGGCTGCGGGGTTTGCAGTGAGCACGCGGCAGGATGCTGCCGGCGCATTGGCCGTCTGGCGTGCGAAAGGTGGGGTACAGCGGCTTCCTGCTCTGTTTGCACGGTGCCCCGACCTATGCGAATCTCTCGCTACACACACTTGTTCTCAGTCTCTGCTTGAACGTGAGTTTGGGTCTGTTACAAGGGTGGAAGGCAGGTAGTTTAACCCGTGCACGGGGGTCTGCAACCGAAATAGCGAGACGAGCCATTTTTTTTCAAATTCAGTTAGAAAAAGCAATACTTCAAGCGCCACAGTGCATCTGAATAGGAGGCAGTCCCTAATAAATAACGTCAAACTGGACTTTTTGTCAACCCTGTCTTAAGACCAGCACACACACAATGATTTGTACCAGCTAGAAAGTTTAATAGTAACAGAGAGGAAGCCGTGCTAGTCTATACACTAGCAAAACAAAAAGCAGTCAAGTAGCACTTGAAAGACTAGCAAAATAGTTTTAGGTGATTTTTGCTAGTCTTTAAAGTGCTACTTGACTGCTTTTTGTTTTGATAGAAAGTTTAAGTTACTTTCAGACCTGGACTGGAGAGCAAATGTGGACAAGGAAAAGCTGTGCCTGGGGATAAGCTTCTTGAAGATGAAGGAGCAATGTTCACATCAACCCCCAGGCTCTACCTCCCTCTGTCCTCAAACAGGCTTTACCCACCTCAGCCCTCAGTTCCCAAATCCACTCCCCAATCCATAAACCCACTCCCTCCATCCCCAGCATTAAACTGCCTCAGCTCATGAGCTCCTCCAGCTGCATGCAGGGCAGCTCCTCCCCCTTCTGGCACAAGATGGCATTCAGGCCTTTGTACCGCCATGTGTGCTCTGCCAGCAGCAGGCAATACTGCTGGGTCAGCTCCGCACACTGCACCTGCTTCTCCATAGCCACCTCCTCAACCTCTTTCTTCTTCTCAGTGGGTCTGCACAGCTCCAGCAGGGGCAGACTCAGCTGCCCCTTCCCCCAGCTCTCTTGCAGGCATTGCACTTCCCCCACCTGCAATGCAAGTGGATCCCTGTCCTGCCACTGCTGAAACAGTGGAACCAAATTCAGTCTGTTTAATGGCCAGATCCCTCCCACTACCTTGCCAGCCATTAAACCAATTAAATTTAGTTCTACTCTTTCAGCGGCAGCAGGGCAGGCAGCCACAGAGGAGTCAGTGGCAGAAGCATCCAGAGCTGCAAATTACTAGTTAAAAGATCCACATGTGGCTCCAGAGTTGCAGGTTGCTGATCCCTGCTCATGCATTTTAGCTCATGACAACCATTCATGTCTCTCCCTAAAATATCCACCCACAGATTATGCTCCATAATCTAGTAACTTTTGCAGCAAGACAGTCATTGTTTTTTCCTTCTATTAACACATTTTGAGTTTAACTCATGAAACTACAAATAAGGTAACTAAGAGTCTCTCTAAAGTATCCTTCCTGACCTCATTTAGCACCCAGCTATGGAAGTGGGACTTTTTCTTTGGCAAAATTTTCAGTGAAGCACATCGTCTTGTTTCACATATTTTGCTGATGCATTTACAGTTAATTGTGCATACAAAAGAAATGCCTTAATTGAACTATCAGTGTAGTTCCTTAAAATAGCATCCCTGAGTTCCTTGTCAAGAATGGAATTTACAGTGTCCAGGAATTTTCAGGAAGTTTCCTGTTTATGTTAGGAACATGCCATGTTGCTGCAGGAAGCAAGCTTTTGTGAACTGAACACAATTATCATGGCCCAGCATTCACCACGTCCTTTAATTATTTGTAGTAACTGTGTTTGTTCTGCTTGCACGGGCTTGTCTCTGGCAATAAAGTCAACAGGAAAATCTGGGGCAGAAGGTGTAAGGCTGCTTCTACACATGCCCCCTCCCATTCAAGGGGGCATGGTAAAGAGGCAATTTGAAACAAGCTAATGAGGCACTAATGTACATATTCAGCACCTCATTAGCATAATGTCCACTGCACAAATTTCCAAGTGCAGATCTTTAATTGCAGGTTGACAGAGTAGATGGGGACATCTTCAAAATAAGTGCCCTGTTTCCACATTCCCTTACTCTGATCTAGTTTTGTGGGAGTAAGGGAATGTTGAAGTGGGGTGCTTATTTTGAAGATGCCTGCATTTACACTGTCAATTTGCAATTCAAAGTCTCCACTTTGAAATTTGCACAGTCATCATTATACTAATGAGGTGAATGTGCACATTAGCACCTCACTAGCCTGCTTCAAATTGCCACCAATGGGAGGTGGCACATGCAGAATCAGCCTGAGAGAGAGAGAGAGATAAACAGAAACAGAAACAGAAACAGGCTGCCTCTGACTTGGCAAATTGCTGGTAACTATATTATTTGAAATATTGATATGTCTGGAAATTTTTTTCCATACATATTTATTAACAGGTTTTCCACTTGTGCTTCCCTCTACTGCATGTAGGTATTACTTTCCACGTGGAGTTCAGTTTTGGCATTGGCACCCAAGCAGGAAAAAATCGGGTTGGTTTAATTTTAAATCCTCATCAAGATGATGATTGTGGCTCATATGCTCTTTTATTTAATATCGCTGGTCTTCTACTTACCCATTTGTGTGACACATTAGCAAAACGCTATTCTTCAACAGCTTGCAGAGCTCATTTACAGTTAAGTGGAAGATTTTGGGTTACTATTTATAGTGCACAAATAGGACTGATACCTTTTGATCTTACCCCAAAGGCTATTTGGCCTACCAGGTGCTGCAAAGATTATGCTGAAATGTAGGATGTCTAACAAGACACTGGTGGATTAACTGGTTGAGCATATGCCAAAAATAGTATAATAAGATAAAAACTGCCATTTATATCTCAGCCATGTTTTACAGCAAAATAGTAAGAACTGCATCCGTAAGTTATATGAATTACTCTTCATTACTGTTAGGTTACTCCTGGATTTATTTCTAACCCATAATTTAGGATATGAAATACAGTAATAAACATTTTGTGTAGGAACATTACTGTCCATATTGGCAGATGCTGAATAACTACGCTCTATGTTCAGAAGAGGCATAATTAGAAGCAACACTTTTCTAGTATACAAAGGGTGGAGCACAAATTATATGGATTAAAATCCTCTTGTTTGTTACTATCCTGTAGAGGGTAGCAACTTACATTATCTCTCCCAAATACCTTAGGTAATCAAACATTCCTAAAAAGTATCACCATGATTTAGCATGATTTAGGCGTAATAAAATGCAGTGTAAGCTTTATTAGAAAATACAAAAGTATAAAATTAATCTATAGAAGTACATATCCTTTTAGAGAAAAAGAATAGCTCTCAGGGTTCTAAATATATTATTTTGGTTCCCCTGGGCATAAGAGCAGGTAGAATAAATGCAAAGGATATGTTTTAAAAGGAATGTGCAAGATTTTACCAGTGTCATCCTCATGGATTTTAATGAGTGAAACCCAAAGAGCTGCTTTGAAAATATAGGGGCAAAAAGTCTTGAGAATAGCGTCATTTTACTACTTGGAGATTTTGGATGAAAAGCATTGCTGAAATAACAAAAAACAACAACAACAATAACAAAAGGTATGCATTTGTTAATTAAGCTACTCTGAATTAGGATCAACAAGTCACCACTAGAATGAGACACCAGTTGTTGACCATGCACAGCAAGAATACAGAGCAGTCTACAAGAGGGACTTAATAATATTCTGTACAATTGACAGTGAAGAGAAAGTTTATATGGCAGAATGTAATTATTTATTTAAAATCATTTTGCATTTGACCAGGAGTTTAGCATTCATATTTCTACTTTTATGAAAAGTAACACAGAAATACTTTATCAAAGCAAATCTCAGAACATCTGAGATTTCATTTCATTTGAGTGCACTCCAAACCTGGCAGTGTTACACAGAACTTTGCTGAGGTATTAATTCAGTGTGCACTGAAGAGAATAAAAATATACCTATGGTCTCACCAACACTGCTTCTGGCAATACCTCACCATTCCTGATTCTTCTGTCTAAACAGACATAGCTAAACCTTGATTAGCTTGCAAAATCTAGTGGGATTACAGCATAGACTTTAAAACAGTCTAGCAAAAGAAAAAGCACTTCTTAACTTTAACTTGATTTGAAATAAACTACCTGGATGTTCACCACCAACATAATATCTAACTATTTCCTAAATATTTATGGAGTTAACCTCCATATATCCCTTCATCATCCAGTAATGATGTCCCATCCGATAAGTGAGGACAAGGAGATTAGATAGATAGATAGTCACCTGAGGTCACAGAAGAAGTCTATGGTAGAATGAAGAATTGAAACCAATGGTACGTCTATACTTACCAGAAGACCAACCCAGTCAGTGTCAATCTTCCAGGCGCACCTAGTGGGGGCATGCTAAACTGAACCATCAGAGCTCAACAGTCAACACCATATTCCTCTTTCTCACAAGGCATAATGGAGGTTGATGGGATAGTTCCTCCCATCATCCTTCCTCTATGTGGATGGCCTGAGAGATCTTAGATACGGCGATTCCAACTATGCAATTGTCATAGCTAGAATTGCGTGGGCCTGCCCTATTTTACTGAAGTCCAGTTTCTCAATGCTGAGATCATATTTCCTACCCGGGAGGAAGAGAAACTCATCCTGTTCTACCTGGACATTAAAGGGGGATCTCAGGACTATGGATAAACTTAAGTTGTAGATGGGGCACTTCAAATGTTGAGTATTGTATGTAGGTCCAAGAACCTAAATTTTCAAAAGTCTTTAGGGATATTTGGGTGCTTCAGTTTTTGGATTTTCACCACTTTTTGAAAATCAGAATCTGTTATCTCTTCTCGGGCACCCAAAAATCAAGGCACCTACTTTCACTGGTCCCTTTTCAATGTGTTGCTGCAAAGCAATAAAATTAAAATCAAGAGTTCTTCACTTTGCCTGTGGCTGGGATTTTACACACTACTCATAGTAGAATACTTACCTTCATATCTTTAGTCCAACTTCAGACTTACTATAATAGGTAGTATGACAAATTGCATATAAATTTAATTAAACTAATATCAGTCCATACTTACGGACCAAATCCTTACACAGGAAAATCTCACACTGACTTGAAGGAAAGATTTTTCTTGCATAAGTCACATGGAATTTGGCCAAAACTCTATCTCCCCATTGATGCACAGAAATTTTAAGAGAAATTCTTAGAGCAGTAATAACACTGAGCCCTTTACCTATTCAAAGTGCTGTACAAATACATACTAATCCTTGCTATCTCCCTGCAGAGAAGGTACATACTGTTAATCCAGTTTTCATATGGGAAAACTGACTTACAGAAACGTTGAAGTGACTTGCCTAAGGTCAACAGCCAGTCAGTAAAAGATTAAAACTGCATACTTGATAATATCTAGCCTAGCATTCCTTCCTGCAAACCACCCAGTTTCCCAATTAATGGAGTTAGTACCCAGGTCAGAATTGAGATATCATAGAAGAATTTTTTTTGTGTTGTATGTATTATAGTTCCTCCAAAATATATCAAAAATAATAAAGTACTTACAAGGAACATCCTGTCTCTGTTTTATGAAGTGCAAAAACGTGTCTGTTTAAGAAATAATTTTCATAATAAAAGATACATTATTTCCAATGTATAAACTCAGTGCTTACAGCTCATTTTAAAACTCTTTGTGTAAATATGCTTAGGTGGGACAACAAGCATCTGGATTCAGAAAGGAATGTTTTCATCTTAGACCTAAAATCAGCTTTACCTGTCCCAGCCCTTTCCACAAACTACACCAGTAGGTTGATAAACTGAGTGCCCAGTTTCAATCCCATATTAGGTTTAGGTGATTATATATCACTGAAATGGTGTTTGTGAAAAACAGACGTTTTAAGCGTGACAATACTGAGTTACACAGAGCCTGAGTGGTAACAGAGAGCTAGCCATGCTAGTCTATGTACTATGAAGACAAAAAAGCAGTCCAGTAGCACTTTAAAGATTAACAAAATAATTTATTAGGTTATGAGCTTTCATGGGACAGACCCACTTCTTCAGATTATTAGTCTTTAAAGTGCTACGGGACTGCTTTTTTGTTTTCAGAGCCTGAGTGGTTTATTACAATTCTTATGTCCCAGTAGGAATCTTCTGTATGATGTTTCCTAAGAGTACAAAGAACGGAATTCTCTTTTGGCTGGTGATTTTTGATTAGGGACTTTCCACATTTGAGGAAATGTGTTATGTGAGTGGAACTGCACAGTACTGTAATAATACAAAACCAAAGCCATGCCCATTGCATTAAATCCTGCCTTCTCAGAAAAAAAAAAGCAGGGTCGTGTATTTTTGCTGATTAAGGAAGGTTATAAATAAATGTTTAGGAGTCACTGGAGCTTTAGTTGCATATATGATCACTTAAAATCATGTTAATTTGTCAAACTAATTTTTTCAAAATTATATATCAGTGATATGTTCATTTAATTCCTTTTCTCCCTCATCTACTTCTTGTTTCCTCCCTCTGCTGATCCTTTAACTGTCACTGCATTATTTAAGTGTGGTTTGAGATAGTTTGTGAAAGGAAATAAAACGGCTGAGTAAAGCTACCCAGATTCCTACATGTGTGGAGGGTTAACTCCTGAAGGAGTATTAAAATCCCAACCTGGAAAGGTCCCTCTTTTCTTGGAGAAAGATAAAGTGTGTGAAATAACCCACCTGTCTGCCTTCTGGGCCGCAGGAGCATGGCAATTCCAGGGAAAATAATTAACTCAAAGAATGCATCTCTGTAATGTACCTGCAAGCCCCAACCTTATTGCCACTAGAACCCTAACAATCTCTCATCAAAGCAGATGTGTACCCTGGGATAGCTGTGAGACGTGAGTGCTTGTTCTGGACGCTGCTGGCAAGGGAGGGATCACCACTGACTGAGTCAGCTGTGCAAAGGAAAGTTTCTATCATCTTCATCCACATACCTTTCTGAGTGTGATACATGCCAAAGTTACCAAGAGAGACAGCATCGCACACGTATACACACCTGATTTCCTAAATAGTGTTTATCTTGGCAGAACTGTGAAGTAAGTGTCTCAGGAGTCTGAATCCAGTTTTTACTTTTCTCAATAGCAAAGGCGGCAAGAAACACCAGGGATTCTTCTGGAAAAACGACAGTAAGAGGCTAATGAATCTGTGTTGCAACAGTGTATACGTTTGGTTCATTCTGACACGGAGTGAAATGTTCTCTAGTGAAAAGAATCCGAGGGAAAGAGAAACAAGAAAAAGAAAATCAAACCTTTGAAATGGTCCCAGTAGAGATGTCATGCACTATTGTAAAATGGGACTATATTTCACTGCCTATGGTGAATACTGCCAAAGGCCCCGATCCAACAAACACGCACATGCTTAACTTTACTTTCCTGACTGAAGTTAAGCACCTGGTTAAGCGTTTGTAGGACCAGGGCCAAAGCAGCCCATGATAACTCTTTCCATATAGAGAGAGTCTATAGCTTTTAGTATTTTAGATGAGGGTGTCTGTAGTTCCATATTGATCCAACTTGCTTTGAACCTTTAGGCATCTGTTCTAACCTTAAATTTTTGAACAATGCCTAAATGTCAGCAAACGTTTAAGTGATTACCAACAGAGAAAGATGTTCTCAAGCAGATAATAAATACAACTATTGGATGATGTATTCATTTCCTTACTTATGTAAGAGGCCTGTTCTTCATTAAACTTATCCTTCGCATTTCACCTTTACCCAAATATAATGTTTTTAAAAGTTTTGGTTGGCTGCACTTGTACGGATTTTGAAAGTGATCGGGTCTAGCAACATTTATAAATGCCTAGTGTTTATCTTATAGGATGGGAACCACACACTATATATTCTAGGTATTTGCTTTAGATCCACAGGTATTGTGTTCCCAGAATCATCGACAGAGCAGATACTGTAAGTTGCGATGAACGTTGCAGCATGCCATGACTAAGAACCCACACCTAAAAATTCCTTGGATAATTAGCATAACACCAGCGAGCTTGTACAGGATTTCTTTTTGCTAATCTTCTTACTTTTGCCCTAGTATGGGGTGTCCCCAACGCGCACTCCTTGCAGCGGGATGATTAACATTAGACGCGTGCGGGGCAGGGAGGGACGGGGGCAGAAAGTGTCGGGCCAGTGGTACGAAGCTCCGCCCCCTCCCCAGCGGCGCTGCTCTATAAAAGCGCGAGGTGGAGCGCGGGAGAGCCAGTGGTTACTTCAGTGACACGGCGGAGGGCGTCTAGTGGCAGAGAGACTCCGAGGGCGGCTGTTACCGGGGCGCGGTTGCGTCGCGCACAGATTTGTTCTCAGTGGATTATCCTCGCTCCCAGGTACGGCTCCTCGAGAAGGGGGAATTAGGGGGACGAGCAGCTCCCCAGCTCCGGCTCCCCGAGGCCACGCTGCGGGGTTTGCACTGGCTCTCGGTACCATCGCGGCTGGCGCTGGCAGCCTGGCGTAGCTTCCTCCGCGCGTTGAGAAAGCGGAGGCGGCCGCGTAAACCCAGCGCAGTTCAATGCGGGCTGGCGGGGGAATGGGTCGCAGGCGTTCGAGGCTGCTCTGCCCCGGGGAGCCGATTCCACGGTTACCCCTGGGTCGCGCGCGGAGGTCACGTCCGAGGGGGGCGGACTTTGGAGACCGTCTCCTGCGCGCGGCGACACCCCGGCCGCCTCACCGCCGGGGCCCCGCGCCAAGCCCCCCGCGCCCTGGCTGACCCCTTCCTCCTCTCCCCCCGCAGGCTGTGGGGCAGAATGAGAGCGGTTCACGTGGCGCTGCTCTGCCTCGGGTCCCTGGCCCTGCTTGGGGCGGGGGCGGCACGGCTGCAAGTGGCGCCGGGATTCAAAAGGCGGTGAGTACCCCCGCGCGCTCCTCCGCCAGCCTGGCCAGCGCTGGACGCGGGCCGTCCCTTGGGCCCCCGGGCTGGCGCTGACACCCCCACCCCCACCTCGCTGCGTCTTTCAGGTGGACCAAATGGGCGCCGAGCCGGGCCAAGCGCGACGCTGGCCCCGCCAGCCCGCTGGGCGGCAGAGCTGCAGCTGCGGCTGTGCAGCCTCTCGTACGGCCACAGGACGCGAAGGAGGATCCCAGAGCCGCGCCTCACAGGTAAGGGCGCTGGACCGGGCGGGACGGGCGCTGCCCCTCTGGCTGCAGCCGCGCTCCTGACGGGGCACGTTTAAGGCTCGAGTCGGTGGCTCTGAGCCCGGCGCCCGCGTGCGGATCGCTCCAGCGCGCGGGCAGGGCGGCCGTGGGCAGGCGGCGGGGAGTTCTCAGTCCCCCGGGTTGCCCCGGCGCGCGCTGGGGATCGGACTCTGGGGTCTCCGGTGTGAGCGGGCGGGAGAGCGGCGCGTTGGCGGCGCCGAGCCAAAGGGACGCGGGAGCCCGAGTCCCGGACTCACACCTGGGACCAGCCCCCAGCCGGGACGCCCCCTCCCGCCCCCGCCGGGAAGCTTCGGCCCCGCGCCGCGCAGCCCCCTCCCCGGCTTTCCCCGGGCGCTGGGACCTCTCCCTTCTCCGGGGTATCCCGCTGGGTGCCTCGCGGCCCCAGGCCTCCTCTTACGCCCCTTCCTCTCGCCTGTCTCTTGCAGCCGCCCGGAGGATGCTCGCATCCGCGTGAAGCGCTACCGCCCGGGCGCCAGCGGCTTCCACTTCCAGCACCCGCGGGTTGGCTGCAGGTTCGGGACCTGCACCATCCAGCAGCTGGCCCACCAGATCTACCAGCTGACGGACAAGGACAAGGACGGCGCTGCCCCGGCGAGCAAAATCAGCCCGCAGGGCTACGGCCGCCGCCGGCGCTCGGTGCCAGTCCCCGGCCGGACGCGCTCCAGCCCCCGGCGCGGCACGGTTGCCGAGGCCCCGGACCAGCCCGGCTGGCTGCGGGCGCAGCTTCGCGCCCTCTCCCGCAGGACTTAGAGCAGCCGCGCACCGCGCTGGCGCCACCTCGCACGGTGGCTTTCCCCGGCGCTTCAGCATCAGGGAGCCCCTGGGGCAGGGCAGCTTCGGGGACAGAGCGGGACGCCTCGGACTTGGACTCAACCCCAGCCTGGGGGCTGCGGCAGCTGCCGGCCAGCGGAGCGCAGCGCCCCCGGGAACGAGAGGCGCGTGGCGCCAGGAGGGAGCGCGCTGGAGACTCGCTTCTCTCGGCTGGCGTCACATCCCACGGGGCTGCCAAGTGAACTTGTGAACCCTGGATCTCGGACATACGGGGACTCCTTTTCCTTGCCTGCCCTGGCCGCTGGGCTGCAAGGCAAGCACCCTCTGCACCCTTGTCTGCACCCGGCAGGGAATCGGACACTCACAAGTCCCTGCGGGGACTGCCTTATACTTGAATGTACCAGAGAATGGAAAAGTGCAATTGTACCTGGGTTAATAAGTGCTGTGTGTGTATAATAAGATAAATATCAATATTTAAGAATTTACTGTTCCCTTCTTTTTTTGCATCTTTGAAAAGAGTTATTTTTATACATTATATATTTTTGCATAAGGGCATTTTAAAAGCATTGTATTCCCCTTGTTTCTCCTAGGGTGAATGTAAAATCTTTTTTTGTTGTTGTTGTTGGTTTGTTGTTTTTTTTAAGTTTCTCTGAGTCTCTTCTTACCTTGCATTCTGGACTGGTGACAGATGTAGAGGATGTATCCGCTGTTCTCCATGGGTAATGTGTGAAATAAAATAAACATTAATACTTAAAACAGTGCTGTTATGGTGTCTGGAGAGGGCAGATGGGATCAAAATAAGTAATATCTGACCCTGTTCTATCCTATCATAACCAACTTGTGTGAAACTGTGGAATAACAGAGCTATCAAGCCATTAATCACTAGCAATTTATTAGCAGGCAAGGTACAGATCAAAAGCTTCCAGAAAGCAAACAAATAAAAAATGCACAACCCCTGCACTTTAAAATCTGCAGCAGGACTAGTTAGAAGGCTCCAAGGCCTTTCCTGAGCACACAATTCAACCCAGTTTGAAATGTTTCACAGACTGGATTAATGGTGCAAGTTTATTTTTGCCACAATTAATCAGAGAAACAATGCAGACTTCCAACATTGCACAACAAAGTAACAGATTTATTGAGGCACTGTGTTCCAACAAAATTGTTGTGGCAGTTTACAAGGTTACTTATGGTGAAGGATTTCCTGCACTACAACTGAGAGACAACCAGATCACTGTGGGAAGAACATCTTAGCCTTACTTAAAAATTCCCCAAACCACAGACTAGAAAACAAATTTGAGATATTAGAGACTTTATTAATGGTGTTACAGCACCATCCAATAGTGTCCATTACCAATGCTCTAAAGTCAGCTCCTCAGACACAGAGGGAATGCATTCAACCACACCAGAAGGTGGAACCCTGCTACTTGAAGCATTTCAGTGCTTTTGTACAGTGTACATGAAGCATCATTTTAAAGGGTGAGGGAGAAACAATGTTATCTTCTTTATCAGAGCTACTTTGGCAAGGAGTCTGCATAAGGTACAGGTGCCCCCAGCTGTTGGTACCCTTGTGTGTGTAAGTTGGTTGGGTCCATGTTGACTTATACAGGCACAAAGTTTTATGGGCACATTTTATAGAGTTTTCTTAATGTTAGCCACTTCCCAAAATTTTGCAACTACAACTTTATAGGCTAGAGCTGTGAAGTTGTTATTCAGTTATGTTTCTGGTTGAGGTTTTGATTTTTACAAACTGGAACTTATGAGAGAATTTTTATCCCTTTCCTGCTGCTGACAGTTCTGATCTGAAATTTGTTGAAAGCAGAAATAGCATGGGTGAAAATAACATTTTCAGGGGCATACCTAAAACAGTGTTTCTTATATGCTGAACAGGCTTTCATTTCCCAAAGAAATGGGTTGTCACGTGCAGATTTCATCTAGTGGCTGTCAATTGCAAAGTCAGCAAGTAGGTATGTTAAATATCAATTACAAGGTCCAGATCTTGAAGTAAGGCTGGTGTCTGCAGTCAACAAGTTATCGAAGGTGTTATAAAGAAAGAAGATACAAGAAAGGAAATCCTGGCCCAGTTGAAGACAAATTAACCATTCATACTGACTTCGAAAGGGCTAGGATATTGCCCATATTCTTCTTCTGTGAGAGCACTGATTTATGGAAGGTACTGCCTGTAGTTACATAACTGCAGCCTGGGTAACCTGGAAAGCTGTAAGGTAAGTCTGTGGCAGGTTTAGTGTTTGCTTTAGTGGATAATAATCTACAAAGCTTGCACAGCACAGCTACTGTTTTATTGTGTTTTTTTTTTCCTTCCATATCTGTTGCAAGATCCACGGCTGCCTCAGGCATGACTTAAGCCAGCAAATTGGTGCTAGGTGAGGTAGCATTATGTTGATCTCCTCAAAGTTTAAAAATAGGCTTTGACTTAAAAGGATCAAGGGTGCCCTCTGCTGCAGCTGAAGGGAGCAGCAAAGCCCCATAGTTGTAACAGGATGGTAGTACAGTAAGAATTGAAAAAAAAATTAAAGAAAAGTAAAAATCTTGGTTTTCTCTCTATTAGTTTTTGAACAGATGGGGGGGTGTCTATTATGTGTAAAGAGAAACGTCACTGAGCCCTACATCCCAGAAGAGGTTGGACTGGTCCTTTGTTAGAGAACAGGTGTTCTTTGATCTGAGGGAAAAAGGGTGTATCCCAAAATGCAAACTCTTTGGGGCAAAGACATTTATTATATGACTTGGTTCCATGCCTACCACCAGGGTCCAGAACTGAGAGAGGCATGTAGGCACTACTGTCACATAACTATTAAAATTGTGTATTAAGATTTGCTCCCAGCTCGCCAGCCAGAGTAGTTTGGACTGCTGAAGCAAACAGAGCTCTTCTGTACTACTCCTTGGGGCCATGGTCCTAATTTTAGGAAGTACAGGGAATGAAACATGTCATGTAAAGGACAGCTGGGGCCTGCCATATATATTAGTAGATTAGACTATTTCATTGTATGGAAGGGAATGGAGAGGCTTAACATCCATAATAATCACTGTCTGAAGTAGTATGTTGATTATCCTTTCAGGTGGGAAGGAGATGGCAGGTGTGGCAGGTGCAGGGTGCAACTTCCTGACACCACTGATTTTAGAGATTTACAAAGAAATGGAGCTGCCTTCCTGGATGGATCCCCATAACCTCTTCTCTAAGGGTGAGAAGTGGTGAGATAAGGTTGCATACAAAAAACTCAAGGTAATGATGCTGCTGTCTGCTGCCTCTGGGGAATAAAGGTAGTTGAAAATACAAGTGTGCTAGCAGCTTCTTTCTCTTCTGCTCCACATACAATCTCCCAAAATACCATAGAGCTGAATACCTGCAGAGTGGTTGCACAGAGGGTAAAGCCATGAAGATTGCTCTTCTACTTTTTTGCATCCCTCCCTTAGCTAGAGCATCCCAGGCAGGGTCCTTTCTCCCTGTTGAATCAGAAGGCATGATTGTCTGCTTATTTTAAGGCATTTCTCCATCATGGGCATCCCAGGAACAAGTACAGGCCATACATAAACATATCCAGGACAAATACAGTAAAACCAAGCAGATGCCAGCTCACACTGATACACAGGCCAAAAGCTCAGAGAAATACAAAAGCTTTAAAGCTTCAATTCTGTGATCCTCCTAAAGAACAATAATGAGAGTGTTATAAACCCTTGGCTGCAGATGCAAATACACAAGCCAGACCTTTCCATACAAGTTGCTGATTCTGACTTGGTCCCAAAACTATCTGCCACAGGAAGGTGAGATGGAACGTAAGGTGCCAGAAACTCAGGAAGAGTTGTGCAAATAGATTCAAGGGCAGCATGTAGTCCAGGGTGATAGGTGATGAGCAAAAACTAGCATCACATTCCTCCAAAATCACCATCATCTATTTACATGGAGTGTTAATTAAAGCATTAACATGTCAGTTTCAAGGGATAGTGTGGAGCCTGCTATGCCACCACTTCAGAGACAGCTTAAAACACTGTTTCATAGAGACAAGCGCCTACATTCTAAATGATTTTTGTGATGGGAATTATGTATTAGAATATGAAATCATCCTTGCCCACCAGCCAGTCCAAGAATATGTGCCAAAAAAGTGGTCATCTTTCTGAACTGAATCCCAATGGCGATGTGTCAGGAAATTTCTACTTTCATTCATGGGATCGCCTTTCAGAGCTGTTACATTCATTAAGCTATGTGGCTGCCCTCAAGAGGGTAATACAGCAAAAACAAAGAATACCAAATAGTTCTAGCTTTTAAATACATACATGCATTCATTTCAACAAAGAAAATATGAGGTTTTATTTTTACTGCTTTATGGGCCTGCAAAATGGTGATATCCCAGTGCCTTATACAAAAAAAAAAAAAACCCAAAAAACCCAGAGCATCACTTTTACCTTGGAAGAGAAGCTAGCAGCTGTATTGTCCCTCCAGAAGAACAACATATAAACATTTCTAGCATGTAGGTAACTATGAGGACTTAAAAATATTTATAATTCACATATAAAAAAAGGAGATCAAAGAGTGTTTTCCTTTTACCAGATGATTGTTAAAGCACCTGTATATATAAAGCTATACCAGGAAGTGTGTTCTCGAATGATGATCACAAAAATCTGTGAAGCATCTAAGTTCCACTAGTAAGAACCACAACATTAAGCCAGAAATAACTTTTTCTTCAAGAACAATGACAGAGAAGGGAATACTAATGAATATTTTGGCACATATGTAGAATTTTCTGGCATATTCAGTACCCAGAAGACCAAAGATCATGATTAAAGCCAATAATGGCAACTCCAGACAACTGTCCAAATATTTTCCTTGTGCAGTCAATACACCATTTTATATTATCTAACATCATAGTTAAGAAGAGCAGAGCACACATGCATCAAGAGAAAAATAAATTCCAAGGGGGATGAGTGCAACTAATAACAAAAAACAAGTAAGTCAAAATGGACTTTGTTTATTATGTTCAAAGGATTTACAGGTTGCTTTTATTACCAAAATATTTTTGAAGAGCTATTTATTTCACAAAATAATTTGTCTCGGCTTTGAAGTTTTAAACTTTTAAACACTTAGCTCTTTGGAACGGAGTCATATATCCTGTGGTGGGGGAAAAGGACATAGTTTGTTCATGAGGTGAAGACCTTTGTTATGTAAAGGACCTTTTAATACAGTTTACATCATTCGGTAACACTCAGAGTGTCAAACATTTTGAACAGTTTATAATATCATGATGCTGGCATGAAAAAGATCATTCTTATGATTGGATACTGGCAAAATTGCTCTTTTTTTTTTTTTTTTTTGCTTTCCACACATTTCACACTAAATGTCCTGAAATGTCACCATATATGTTTAAAATGTGAATACTTCTCTCGCCTTTTCACTGCACGTAGCAAATTCAGTACTGATTCCCAAATATGCCACTTTGCAAAATGTGTATTACTTTTTCAGCAACTGTCATTTTTTTTCAGCACATTTTTTTTAAGAAGGTAAAAAGCATGTGGCTCTTTCATGACCAGTAAGGCAGGGAAGGAGAGAGCAAACAAGAGGCACTTTCTCTGTTACTTTAAGCTCTGGTTAAGTTAATAGGACAAACATCGTTATCATTATCTTTTTTAATAATAGGTTTACTGTAACTGCAATGATTTCGGTGCCTACAATATTTCAGACTAACTTGGGGCCAGTTTGGAACTAGCCCTAACACTACTACACTAAGCATGTAAGAGTTCTCCCCATCCTTCATATACTGCAACCCTACTCTAAACATATGAGTTCTCCCCATCCCCTTAGTTTTGTTGTGTTACTTTGTTGTGTTGGGGGGAAGGAGACAGTAGGCTTTGGGGGCCACTATTCCTTCTCTCTATCTCCATTGCACAAGGGATTGCAGAGGGCTGGGGACTGGATGGAACAGAGCTGACCCAGCATGCTATGTGAGGAAGCTATTTGCACCCTGCAAAGTGAATTGCTCTCCCAGGACCTAGTGAACCATTGGTGGCTTTCTGAGTCACCATTCCTTGTTCTGGGCTGCTCCTGGAGCAGTGCAGCTATGCACTGCTCCTTCTTTAGGATGAGATGTAAATTCATTGTCTGTCCCTTTGATGAGAGAGAAAATAAAAAATTTATAACAGGATATGATCATGATGTCCTCTTCATTGCATAGGCATGAGCAGCAAAACTTACAGTGGAGGGCGATGGTAATATGATAAACTGAATATGAATCTATCAAATGTGGGGCCTGAGGCTATTCCTACTTAAATAAAAAACCCTTCTCTTGACTTCAGTGGAGAAAATTTTGGATCGCCGGCCTCTTGAAAATTAATTACAAAGCTATCTGTACAGTGGAAGAATACATAATCAGTTTCAGTCTCTTCCACAATCTTCCCCAGCAGTATAAATTCTGCTGTGTCATGTGTTTTCCACTTAGAGCCTTGTTTCTGAAAACTAAAGGAGTTACCAATAACTGGAAATAATGGACAATTACTCTATCAAAAGGAGGTGACTCTAATCCAAACCCCAGGATTAAGTCTGGGTCGGGCTTCTTGATGTATGATCACAGCTTCTCCTGCTCTACAATTACAGTTCAAGAAATGGGAGTAATATGGATAACACTAGCAGTAAATAACATAAGTTTGTGAAGGGAAATGTTAGAAGAGTTCGTTGGCTTTAGAATGGAAGGCACCAGATCACTGTGCCTTCCAGTGGTGGTGTCCACAATCAGCTCATCACTATGTATTTCATTAAGTGAATTTTTAACTTTATGGCATTTGTTTTAGGCATACTTCCCCATCTCCTTTTTTTCAATCTCAACACCCAGTTTGAGGCCCTAAATCCAAGGATGAATCAAGGAAAACAAGTCAAATAAGGAGTAAAGGCGGCTTTTTAATTGCCAAAATAGAGCGTAGTATCAATCTGAGCATGTGCAGATACATGGTCATATACCAAAGTAATGTTTTTATAAATGCATTTACCTAATTAATAATAAAACCAACGGTTTATCAAGGTGCCTAAAATATATGTGCACAATAGACTAAATCCTACCAAAACAATGGTATTTAGGAGTGACAAGCCACATCATCTTGCCCAATTTGATTGCACCATCTCTTAGCAAGGCAGGAAATAACTCATATTACAAGTGCAGAAGGGCACTGGAGAATGATTTATTATGATCACCACATTGCAAGGTTGTTAGAAACAAATTATACGTTTTTTCCATGGATTGTTAGAACTCTCAGATTAAAGTATTTTTCCACTTTTAACAATGTGTTGGATCTTTAAAATCTTGCTGCCACCTGCTGTTTACTGAAGAGCAAAACAAACTCCCTATTTAAAATTATTCCTGGGTATGTTGCAGTGCAGTTACTTTCCCTAGGAAATCCTGAACTTAGAAGAAAATTCTGAATCTGGACCAGGCTGGTTACTTGCAATGCTGCTTAATGCAGGCAATCCAATTTTCCATTCCTCCTGAACTCCCTTCAGTGTAGGTGCAGAAGGGACTTTACAATATCTTTCTGTTTTATGGGGCTTGTGGAGTGGGATGGGGGAAAACTAAGCTGCTCCTACAGAAGATTAGAGCAACTTCACAGCTTACATTTGGCTGCAACAGTCCCCCAGGGCTCTCAGGTCATACTTAATTCATTCTTCTGGTCAACAGCCTATGCTTGGGGCCACAATAAAGGCAACATGGAACTCTGAGACACCCAGAGTGCCTCCTCATGGCAGTGGTATTCCCAAGGTTCAGTTTCATTAGCTATTTGGCATAAGAAGGGCCAGGGCTGACTTGATGTATCTGTCTCCTCTGCATGTTGTGGGAATGACATATTTGGTTTAGGAGGAAATGGACTAGAGTATGGATGACCAAGACTGCTATTCTGCATCTCTCTTGCACCTACGAATGAAATGACATTAATGGCAGCCACTGGGGGAGTTTGCAGGCCTTTTCACGGCGATGCCAAGTTACACAAAAACAGGAATCAGAACAGCATGATGAGAATTATTGATCTGAGGCATTAGCACTGCAGTAGTATGGAGGTGCTATCTCAGTAGTATAAAGGTATCCGTTAGCAGCTTCTGTAATATCAGTGTGACGTTTTCCACTACCTGGAAAGGGTGAAGGGAGCATGTTTTACAATTTAATTTTTATTGGGTTGAAATGGTTGTTGATGATGGAGATCACAGGTTCTTTTTCACACAATTATTCAAATTTATTCCTACTTTAATATACAACCAGGGCTTTTTTTCTGGTGGAACACCATGGAACAGCGTTCCATGACTTTTTTCATGCTGCTGCCATTTTTTAAATGCACCACAATCATAGATGCACTGATGAAGTGGGTCTTGGCCCATGAAGGCATATGCTATAATATATTTGTTAGTCTGTAAAGTACCACAGGACTTCTTGTTGTTTATGCAGATACAGACTAGCACGGCTACCCCTCTGAGTTTTATACCAACTTTCCTAGGTACTTGTAATTACCCTTTTAATTCTTTATACATCTCCAATGTATCTCATAAACAGTATATTTAAAATTTTCATTGAGGTTAATAGGACTTCTTGGTGCACAATGAATGCTGGATATTACTCTGTAATAGGGTAGTCTGTCCCCTTTGTGGTAATGGCACTTGGGGACAGCAGACTCTGTTCCAAGATATGGCCCCTTTCACAACAGATTGTTCTGGGGTAGGACACCAAGCTATGTTGGGAATGGAGGGCAAGCATTTAAATCAGATAACTACTTGCCCAGCTCAGAAAAAGAGAGCACTTAGTTCAGTCAGCTAGGATCAGTGTAAGATAATCTATAATAAAGTGCTACAGTAAACTCTGTCTTAACTGGCGTTCTATCATCTGGAACTCTCAAATAACCAGCATTTTAGTCAGAAGTAAATTTTAGTTATGTTTTCCAAAAATACAGTGTGGTGAAAGTAAATACAAATAAATACAGCACATGCTGTATACGTTTACAGTGTACAATACTACTGTTGTTGGTAATTAAGTACTCTGCATACATTATTTGTTTCTTAATGTCTAATCGTGTTTTTCTGTAGTGTTATGCGTTGCTAGTACACCTCTCTATTACCCAGAGTATTTGAATGTCTGGCAACCTCCAGGTTGTGGGGCCATGGGATACGAAAGAGTTTACATAAGAACATAAGAACATAAGAATGGCCATACTGGGTCAGACCAAAGGTCCATCAAGCCCAGCATCCCATCTGCCGACGGTGGCCAATGCCAGGTGCCCCAGAAAAGGAGAACAGAAGACAAGTGATTTATCTCCTGCCATCCATCTCCTGCCCTTGTTATGAAGGCTAGGGCACCATACTTTATCCCTGGCTAATAGCCATTTATGGACCTGACCTGCAAAAATTTATCAAGCTCTTTTTTAAACCCTAATAGAGTCCTGGCCTTCACAGCCTCCTCGGGCAAGGAGTTCCACAGGTTGACTGTGCGCTGTGTGAAGAAAAATTTCCTTTTATTAGTTTTGAACCTACTACCCATCAATTTCATTTGGTGTCCCCTAGTTCTTGTATTATGGGAAAAGGTAAATAATTTTTCTATATTCACTTTCTCCACACCATTCATGATTTTATATACCTCTATCATATCGCCCCTCAATCGCCTTTTTTCCAAACTGAAAAGTCCCAGTCTCTCTAGCCTCTCCCCATATGGGACCCTTTCCAAGCCCCTAATCATCTTAGTCGCCCTTTTCTGAACCTTTTCTAATGCCAATATATCTTTTTTGAGGTGAGGAGACCACATCTGCACGCAGTACTCGAGATGTGGGCGTACCATAGTTTTATATAGGAGAAGTATGATATCTTTTGTCTTATTATCGATCCCTTTTTTAATAATTCCTAACATCCTATTTGCCTTACTAACTGCCGCTGCACACTGCGTGGATGTCTTCAGAGAACTATCCACTATAACTCCAAGATCCCTTTCCTGATCTGTCGTAGCTAAATTTGACCCCATCATGTAGTACGTGTAATTTGGGTTATTTTTTCCAACATGCATTACCTTACACTTACCCACATTAAATTTCATTTGCCATTTTGCTGCCCAATCACTCAGTTTGCTGAGATCTTTTTGTAGTTCTTCACAATCCCTTTTGCTTTTGACTGTCCTGAACAACTTGGTGTCATCTGCAAACTTTGCCACCTCACTGCTTACCTCATTTTCTAGATCATTGATGAACAAGTTGAACAGGATCGGTCCCAGGACTGAGCCCTGGGGAACACCACTAGTTACCCCCCTCCATTGTGAAAATTTACCATTTATTCCAACCCTTTGTTTTCTGTCTTTTAACCAATTCCCGATCCATGAAAGGACCTTTCCTCCTATCCCATGACCACCTAATTTACATAAAAGCCTTTGGTGTGGGACCGTGTCAAAGGCTTTCTGGAAATCTAGGTATATTATGTCCACTGGGTGCCCCTTGTCCGCATGTTTATTAACCCCTTCAAAGAATTCTAATAGATTAGACAGACACGACTTCCCTCTGCAGAAACCATGCTGACTTTTGCCCAACAATTCGTGCTCTTCTATGTGCCTTGCAATTTTACTCTTTACTAGTGTTTCTACTAATTTACCTGGTACTGATGTTAAACTTATCGGTCTATAATTGCCAGGATCTCCTCTAGAGCCTTTTTTAAATATTGGTGTTATATTGGCCGTCTTCCAGTCATTTGGTACCAAAGTGGATTTAAAGGATAGGTTACAAACCACTGTTAATAACTCCGCAATTTCACATTTGAGTTCTTTCAGAACCCTTGGGTGAATGCCATCTGGTCCTGGAGACTTGTTACTATTCAGTTTACTGTATATTGCTGCTGCCACAGCTCAACCAGAGCCAAAAGGAAGGCTGAGGAGACATAGCCCCAGAGAAAATGGAATTTTAATCTGGAAACCATGGCAAAGAAGAGATTATAGGGAATATGTGTGGGTATCTCTTGAGATGCCTATGGTGCAGATTAAAGAAGACTCAGAGGCTAGGAGTAACAACAAAAAGAGTTTATTTTCTGAATAGATGGAGGACCAAAAATGGGGAGCTGAGGCACTAAGATTGCAGTGCCAAACTAAGGTGTCTTGTGATTGGAGCCTACTGTTTAACAGACCTTTCATATTAAAAGGACGCCTGTGCATATGTAGCATGAGAGCTAAGACTTACAGCAGGGCTGTGTCTACACTTAGGAAAAACTTCAAAATGACCATGTTAATGGCCAAATTGAAGAATAGTAATGAGGCACTGAAATTAATATTCAGTGCCTCATTAGCATGCTGCTGGCCATGGCATTTCAAAAGTGCCGCATTTTGCTTGCATGCGGCTTGTCTACATGGAGGTCCTTTTTGAAAGAACCCTGCAAACATCAGCTGATGGGAATAAGGGGATGTTGATGTTTGCAGGGTCCTTTAGAAAAGGACCTCTGTAGAAGAGCTGTGCGTGAGCGAAACCTGTGTAGAAGAGCTGTGCGTGAGCGAAACGTGCACTTTCGAAGTGCTGTGGCTGGCAGCATGCTAATGAGGCGCTGAATATTCATTTCAGCGCCTCATTAGTATTCTTCAATTTGGTCATCAGCATGGCCATTTCAAAGTTTTTCCTAAGTGTAGACATAGCCTAGGTCATGTAGGTCCAGCAATCACGTAATTAAATATTTCTAAATGCATAGTTTTGAGCCTCTATTTTTGTACTTGTACGGTTAAATGTGCGCCATAAAAATTATAGGTAAAGCCTCATGTGTTTCAAAGCTTCATGGACATCAAAGGGCTGAGACCAGTTTTCATCAGCTAAAACCATGAACTCTAACCCTTCCATTTCTTTGACTTGTAAGTGCTAAACAGAGTCTTGGGAAAGCATAAAATAGGACATTGACAAAAATGACTGCGGCTCAGGAATCTGCTTTCCCTTTTTAGAAACTACTTAAATACACAAAGGAATAGCCATTTTTACTCTTTCATAAACCCTCCTTTTGTTCAGGTAGCTTGAATGTATTCCACGTGAAATATTCTTAAAATAATAGTTGACTTGCTCAATCTTTCTGTAGGGCAGGCTGGCTGCAGATGCTGATTTTAAAGCCACATGCCTACAGCATAGGGTCAATACCAGCCCTACCTTACCAACCCAAAGTTCTATCAAGCCAGTCCTTTTTGGGGTGTGGGTGGGTGGGCATGGACAGTAGGGGTTCTTAGGTGGGCTATGACTCTTACATCTTCACTACTGAGAACTACATTATTCCTAAAAGCTAAAAAAGCTGCGTCTCTACTAGCTTGCTGTGTTGAAAGAGCAGGCACCAAGTCAAAGTAGCACGCGTTATGTCTACACACACAGCATGGTACTTTGAAGTTGAAATCGATGTTAGGTGCCACAGATGTTGAAACCGCTATTCCAACCAGAAAATAGGAAGAGGGCACTAGTTTGAGGTCTAATTTCAAAAAAGGATGTATTTAGATGCTCCGTGTCTCGCTATTTTGGAAGAGCAGAGTCCACCATGACGGCAATCAGCTGGGATGTTGAGATGTGCTGCCTAACCCCTTCAGGCTTCTATGGTCTGTGCGTGCAGTGGCTCTTAAAGCTGTACTGACCAGGAAACTCTGTGGCAGGAAGCTGAGAGTGTGCAGACACCATCCATCACACATGTTGCCCCTGCACATGTCAGAGTGAACCCCAGCAGCCTCCTGCTGGAGATGGAGAGCAGCCTGGCATGGAAGCAGTCCCAAGCTCCCTCCCTCCAACTGTCTCCTGGGCTCTCAAGGGTCTGGCCAGCTGGGGAAGAAGTGTGGCCCCCTGGAGCGAGGCCGAGCTCCAGGACCTGCTGGGGCTCTGGAACAAGGAGGAGTTGCTTCGGGTCACGGGGAGCAAGAAGTGGAATGTGGCCACCTTTGCCCAGCTGGCCGAGGACCTGACCTCCTGGGTTTATCCCACCTGCACTCCTGACCATGTCAGGAGTAAGGTGAAGGAGTTGCAGCTGGGTTACACCTGGGCTTGGGACTTGGCCAGCCAGTTGGAGGCTGTCCCCATCACTTGCCCTTATTACTGGAAGCTCAGGGCCATGCTGGGCCCCCAGGACACCTCTTTCCTGCTGGCTGTCCTTGACACCATGGCCGAGGAGACCCAGCCAGTTGAGGAGCAAAGCCGAGACTGTCGGCCAGCCCTGCACCACCAGGGCTGGAGATGGAGCCAGGCACTGAGGCAGCAGAGTGGTCCAGTGAGGAAGGGGAGCTGGTGACAGTACCTCCAGCTGGGCATCGTCCAGATGGCCATCCCCCAACCTCGGTGGTGGACCCTCAGGTATGTACCCAACAGGGCACACACCCTGGATTGTGGGGCAGGGCACCATACACAACTGGGGGCTCACCACATCACTGGCAGACCCTGGCCCTCCAGGGCCCAGCCAGACCACAGCCCTGGGACAGTGGCATGTCCACCAGTGCTTGTCAGCATCCTCTCCCATGGACAGCGCTGTGCCTTGCTACCGGGGGCGGGGGGAGTGGTGGACTACACAAAGGGGCCACCCACAGGGCCACCACACCCACAGACACAGGACAGGGGACAGGGAGCCTGCACCCACATAGGTACTGGGGGCATGGGCCATAGCGCAGGGGTCAGTACTCACAGCTTTTTGCTTTTTTCCCTCTGTTTCCGCAGCAGCACCACCCGAGGGTTGGGAGACTCTCACTGTGTCTGTTGTCCCAGACAGCCCCCCGGAGCTGAGGGACAGAGACTCCCTGGAGGCCCCACAAATGCCTGGGCAAGCTCGGTTGTGCCAGAGCCTGAGGCAGGCATCCGAGGACCCACACCTTGCTGCTTCCATCTAGTGCTAGGTGGAGCTGGCTGAGCGCCAGCTCCATTTCGAGGAGAGGGTAGGCTGCCTGGCACCAGGCAGCCTGGGGGGACTTCATGGCCCCCTTTAAGGACATGGTGGTCTTGTACCTGGAGCTCCTGGCCCGGCTGTCACCCCAGCTGCCTCTCCTGCCACCTCTCCCACCATGGCCCCACCTGCCAGGCTCCCAGGAGAGGTCCCCACTAGCCGGATCCCTGGCCTTACCTCCCTGACCCCACTCAGCCTCGCCAGGGACCCTGGATGAGGGGGGCATAGGACCCAGAGCTGGCGGGGATCATGGCCCTCCATCCCTGCCCCAGAGTGATGGCCCACTGCCTGGGCCACCTAGGTCCCCCTCCCTCTCTATATAGGTAGTCCCCCACCGTGTAAATAGTTACCCTACCATTCTTTAGAAAAAAATTAGTATTACTTATAGTTTTTAATACATGGTTTTATTTTTCCCAAACCACTGTGTGCCAAGTACTTGGTGGTGGTGGGGAGTGTGTGGGAGGTGTGGGGGGATGTGGGGCAGAGTTCACTGGGGCTCCTGGTCAAAGTACCAGCGTGGGGCCTCCTGGATGCAGATTCCCCTGGGTGGGCCTGGTGGCTAGGGGCAGTGCCTGGCTGGGGGTAGCCTGTGCTTGCCTTGACCGCCTACCCCTGCATGAAGGCTTCCCCCTTGCTCTCTACAATATTATGTAGAGTGCAGCAGGTGCCCACCACCTGGGGAACACTGAAGACACCCACATCCAGGTGGGCGAGGAGGCAACACCACCTCCCCTTCAAGAGACCAAAGGTGTGCTCAACCACGTGGTGGGTGTGCTTGAGCTGGCTATCGAAGAGCTCCTGGCTGGGGATGAGGTGACCCATATAGGGCCATATGAGCTAGGGCTGGGGTGGGTATGTGGTGTCGGCCACCAGGCAGAGGGGCATGGTGGTGTCCCTCAGTGGGGAATGTAGGTCCTCGCCTACAGCTGATGGCACAGGCTTGAGTTCCGGACAACCTCTGGAGAAGCATGGCATTTAGTGCATGAACCACCTGCAGGGAGGGGACATAGGCATCCATGAGGGTGTGCAGGTTGTGCCCGGCCCACCCTGGCCCCACCCCAGTCCTCCTTCCCCCAGTGGGTGCATGCCTGGGCTTCCTTACCTCCATCACGATGGCCTCAACTGTGGCCTTGCCCGCACTGAATTGGTGTCCCACGGAGCAGGAGCTGTCTGGAGCGGATAGCTTCCAGACATCTATTGCAACCTCCTTCTCCAACTCTCCGCATCTGGGAGTCCTCTTGTCTCAGGGCAGGGGTCAACCACTGGCAGATCTCCAGGAAGGTCTGCCGTCACATCCAGAAATTCCGGAGCCACCAGTCACCTTCCCACTCCCCTGTCACCAGCTGCTCCCACCATTCGCAGCTGGTGAGATGGCTCCAGAGCTGGCGGAGCATACAAGGCGGGTGGGGACAGGAGGACCTGATGGCCTGGGACATCCCCTTCTGCCCCTGAGGGGAGCTCCCCATCAGGAGCTGCTGGGCAGCCACCTTGGTTGCAGCTAGCAGGGTGCCCACTCCTCTGGTGGCAGCCAGCAGGGTGTCGAGCAGCTGCCGCTCCATGGTCTCTCCTGTGGGCACTGTGTCTGTGGGGCTTGTGGCAATTCCACAGGCCTCATGCTGTGCAGGCTGTGTGTGTTTGGGAGGGGCCCTTTAAAGGAATGGCTTGCTGCAGCCCCAGAAGATCTTGTCCGCTCTGTGACCTTGTCAGCAGCCTTTCCTGGCCCGAAAGAGATTGGTGATAAGTGTATACACTCTCCTTCGATATCCTGGGTGTTCCCTTTCAATGTGCCATCGGGCCCTTTTGATGTCGCTCATTGACAGTGCCAGCCTTGGCCTGTGTGTAGACGCTATGCATCGAAAGAGCGTCTTTCAATCACTCTCTTTTGAAACAAAAAGCAGTCAAGTAGCACTTTAAAGACTAGCAAAATAGTGTATTAGGTTCTGGTCTGGCTATGGTCTGAAGACATGGGTCTGTCCCATGAAAGCTCACCTAATAAACTATTTTGCTAGTCTTTAAAGTGCTACTTGACTGCTTTCTCTTTTGAAAGACGCTCTTTCGAAGTAGCACTTTAGTGTAGATCTAGCAAAAGTATGTCTATTGCTTTTGCACTTATACTTGAAATCTCAACCTCATTTACCAGCAAAGAAAGGCTTTTAGTCATTGAAGTGCATATTTAGGTCCTGAACCTCTTATCCCAGAGTTCTGCTTTGCAAAATGGAACCAGTTGTACCAGTAAGAGAAAATAAGCTGTTTTTAGCTTCATCTACTTGGAAAATGTAAATTATGATTCAGTTGCAGTCAAGAGGTGTAAAAAGTGTTAGAAAAATAGTTTAGATTTTGGTAATTCTCTTTCTCCAAACTTAGGAACATCTCAGAAATGTTTCCTTCTTTCTCCAGATATTATGTAGTTCCCCGGTGCCTGCATACATTATTCAGCCTGCATCTGTGAAGTGCTTGAAGTCCACTAACTTGTGAACCATCAAGCCTAAAATACTTGCTATATTCCACTGGAGAATAGCTTTACTTTAGTTCTGGCAGCTCACATGATATTATAGTCTACTATGATGGGGAAAATAGAAGCCTCAGAGCTGGGATGGGACATGGATTAGAAAAAACAAGAAGGACTTCATGACTTAAGAGAACATATCTTTTAGTGCTTATGAATGATGCTAAGCAGGAGACCTTTACATTCACAAACAGGGTCTCTGGGTTGAGTTGGGAAGGAAGAAGATACAATATACTTTCAACCTGCTAATGCCCAAATGCAGGAGACAATGGCTACGTCTACACGTGCACGCTACATCGAAATAGCTTATTTCGATGTAGCAACATCAAAATAGTCTATTTCGATGAATAACGTCTACACTTCCTCCAGGGCTGGCAACGTCGACGTTCAACTTCGACGTTGGGCAGCACCACATCGAAATAGGCACTGCGAGGGAACGTCTACATGCCAAAGTAGCACACATCGAAATAAGGGTGCCAGGAACAGCTGCAGACAGGGTCACAGGGCGGACTCAATAGCAAGCCGCTCCCTTAAAGGGCCTCTCCCAGACACAGTTGCACTAAACAGCACAAGATCCACAGAGCCGACAACTGGTTGCAGACCCTGTGCATTCAGCACGGATCCCCAGCTGCAGCAGCAGCAGCCAGCCCTGCTAAGGGCTGCTGCACACGGTGACCATAGAGCCCCGCACGGGCTGGAGAGACAGCATCTCTCAACCCTCCAGCTGATGGCTGCCATGGAGGACCCCACAATTTCGACGTTGCGGGACGCGGATCGTCTACGCGGGCCCTACTTCGACGTTGAACGTCGAAGTAGGGCGCTATTCCGATCCCCTCATGAGGTTAGCGACTTCGACGTCTCACCGCCTAACGTCGAAGTTAACTTCGAAATAGCGCCTGACGCGTGTAGCCGCGACGGGCGCTATTTCGAAGTTAGTGCCGCTACTTCGAAGTAGCGTGCACGTGTAGACACAGCTAATGTAAGACAGACACAAATGAGGCCAAAAATTATAGTGCAAGAAATTTAAATGTTGTAAGATTAACTATGTTAACATAACATTGTCTATGTAGAACTCACTGTAAAAATATTAGATGCCTTAAGATCAGTGTGAAACAGGAAAGATTTCTGCCAAATAGAAGCCCATCCCTCCAAGAGAGCCTCAAGACTGAGGAGAGTGGGCCTAACAAGGATGGGGCTGGCAGGAGTTGAGAAACGGGAGGGTGAGAAGAAAGAAGATGATGTTTCAGAACTGTGGCAGAAAAGGGGGTCAGGAAAGAAGGAAAAGTCTCTTGGAGGAGGTATGCGGGAGTAGCCTGGAGATAATGTCTTTGAGGGGGAAACAAAATTTTGGTGGGCCCGATTTGGTGGGTCCTGGGTTTGCTTTAATTTGTCCCTGAATATTACATTGTTTTATTTCTTGCGTTGACCTCCACTGCAAGGGAAAAATGTTGATGAGAAGCTTGTGCTTTATTTTTATGCATCTCAAATATTTTATATAGTTAGGATTTTTATAGTGGTTTTAATTATTTTCCATCTTTTTCGCTAGAAGATGAAGGAAGTAACAGAAAACTGGTGGACTTTGCTATATGTTCCAGTTAATAAATGCAAAATAACACTTGCTGGTATCTATTCTCAATTTTGATAAAACATAATCAGATGGATGCCTTATTCCACAGGTTATGCCTGATAGCTAAGAAGCTTCACAGTGCACCACGGCTGGATACAATGGTATTAAAGCCAATATTCAAAAGCAATATAAAATTACAGAATCTCATTCTTATAATATTTTTCCTGGAAAACATGCTTTTGTCTTGTGAAGTTGAGTTTAAAAAGGCAATAAAATGGGTCACTGAAAGCTAAGTAACTTCTCAGTCCTAACTTTATCCATGCCAGACTCAAATATTTGGATCAAGCTGATCACCAGTTGCTGAAAACAGCCAGTTCTGCCTAGCCATTAAGCTCTGTCACTTTTTGAACTTTCTAACCCACTTCTGGAAAGTTCCAGGAAATCAATATCTGTTGATTATACGACTTGCCACCTATGGAGCCATTCCGGGTAGAAATTGCTCTAGTTACTTGACATAGCTCCAGTTAAACTTGTTGTTTGGATGTTGAAAAGTGAGAGCAATCACATAAAACATTAGAATGGGACAGTAGGAAGCAGTACCTTGCAGCATACAGAAAAGCAGAAATACATGGACCCAGGCAAAGTGGTAAAACCTCATACTGTGTTAATGAGTATTCCTCTATTTGCTCTATTTTATTTCAGCACAATGACCAAAAAAAAAGAAATCTTAAATCCATGCTGAAGCCTTATGGTAGAAATGTAAGCTGTTCATCAAGACATCTTGCAGTTATTTAAAAACCATGATTTTATGGTTCTCACTTACATCAGAGTTAAAAAATGCCATGTTTGCCAGAAAAAGGAAAAATAATATCATTAAAACTAGATGGTAGAGATATTAAGAGGTAGCACATTTTTGTACTGCTATTAAATAATACACCTCAGCCAATTCATCTAAATTATTTTTTCTATAGAAACTTGACATATGTTCAAAATTAGTGTGTCTCTTTCTGAGATGCATACTGTGTGTTAAGTAGAAATCTTATTTCATCAGGCTTAGTTTATTTTATTTAAGTTTTATAACCTGACATAACTGAAACCTCAAGTGGCCACAAATAATAGTATTATTATATGTTTGTCAGTCTTCTTATTGAACGATTATTTACATCAAAATGCCAGAGAACTACAGCATTACAGAGTCCTGGAATATTTGCTGGCATCAATTTAATGAGACTTTGAAGATTTTCTTAGGTCTACAAATTCAGCTTTGTGCAAGGACACCATATTTTACAACTGCAAGATGTCGTCTTAAAAATCTGTTTAGTTATAGTTTACTTCGAGGTAATAAAATATTAATGAATATTTGCACTGTGCTGACAAACATAGATTATAATACAAAAAAAGAGGGGGACATTGCTTTGGAGCTCATAATTATATAATCCTGTGCTATTCCCTTGTCAAATGTTAGAAGGTAATCAGAGAGACAAAGTAACATAGTTAATGGGACCAACTTCTGTTGATGGAAGAAACGGAGACAAGCTTTCCAGTGACACAGATATCTTCAGGACTGGGAAAGGTAATTAAAGATGGAATAGTTTTGGCACGATCAGAAAAGTGCAGTATGAAGTGGTGCTAATGTTTTAATACTTAGAACAGTTACCTAAGATTCCATGCAACCCAATACTCTGTTAGTGGCAATGAGCTTTTGGGAATTCTCTCTTTTCCACTTGTCATTAATAAGGCTGTGAGAGAGGCACATCAAACTCAAAACCTACTGCGGGCTGCACAAATGAAAACTGATAGCTCTCAGGGCCACCGAAGAAAATGCACTTCTATTGGAAAGCTGTAATTATTTATTATTATAGATTATGTTTTAACTATATTTTATAATTTTTTTCAGATCTTGTTTGAATATAACACAATAATTTTAATTGAAAATGTAATACTTGATATCGATGTTATTGTTCTACAATTTTATTAATAGTTCAGAAAATTTGAGAAAAGACACAGCTAGCAGTGAGGGAAGAAAGAGATAGAAAACACTGATGATAAAAGCAGACCAGGGAGAAAAGCCAAATCAGAAAAGTCAAAACATCTCAAAGAAAGAAGGGGGCAGATGGTTTTGCAGTGAACATGAAAAGCTGGGTGTCAGGACTCCTGCGTTCTATGGCTACCTCTGCATTCGTTGTGCTGTCAATTCCATCGTCTCTAAAAATGTGGATAACTTACCACATAGGAAAGTCATGAGTTACCAAAATGAATGAATGAGTGAATGGGCTTTAAGATTTGTGGCTGGAAGGAACAGAAGCAAGACTTAATTTACAGAAACGGTATCTGAGGGGAATGGAGCTGTACAGACTCAGAGAATAAAGATTAGGGCTGAGAGAAACTGATCACCACCAGTTCGCTGTTGGAACGCCCTGATGTTATATCACTAAGGGTGTACTTGAGCTGTAACATTTCCATTGTACAGGGTTTGCTTTGTCAATCATCATGGCCAGGTTTGAATGACGCTTTGGCTGATTTTATGTATTTCCCTCTCACCTTTGTACAGGGTGGGTACAACACAGTGAAACCCCGCCCCTGCCCCAAGAGCAGCCGCTCTCCCCATATGGAGGTTAGAGATTCCCTTTTCTCCCACCTGCTTTCAGTGGGCCATAGAAGACATGACAATCCAATATTTTTTTCCTACTTAGAAGAAGCCAGGAGAGAGGAAAGGGGCTGCGTGGGACTGGGTGGCTCCCAGGAGGGGAAGGGGTGATGAGGAGAGGAACCAGGTCAGCATCTCACAGCTTCTGTGGCTATTGTCTACAGTCCAGAAAGGAGATTTTCTTTCTGTTCCACTGAAGGAGGATCACTGCACTCCCCTCCCGCTCTTAGATCCCCTTCTTTCCAGTTCACACTGCACTCCCTCCTCCCCAACCCCCAATTTCTCTGCACTTCCTTCTCAGGCATGCTGGGGTTTACACTGCAATGCCCCATTGTTCAGTGTTCTCCGCCTGCCTTTCAGACTCTGGGGCTTGTATTCCCCCCTCACTGCAGTGCAGGCCCCATTGCACCACCCCTGATGCCTAAAAGCCTACGCTGCTCCCCATTACAGTGAAGTCCTCGTTTCACTGCCACCCATTGCAGTGCTGCCCCCATGGAACTGCCTCCTCAGACCCCTTGAAGCTTGCACTGCTCCCCCATATCCCATCCCCATATAACTCTGCCCCACACTCCTTGGCTGCCCCTTGCTCTGCTCCCCGGGGCTCTCTTCCTGCTGCTGCATCAGGCAGGAGCCCCTCTTTGCCTCAGCCCATGTGAATTTCACTGCACCCCCCCATATAACTCTGCCTCGTGCTCCTCTGCCCCTTGTTCCTCCCCCTGTGGCTCCCTACCTGCAGCTGCCCCAGGCAGGTGCCCCTCTCCACCTTGGCCCATGTGGGTTTCATGCTGGGAGGGGTTGCAACTGCTTTAGAGGATAGGGTCAGATTCAAAATGACCTGGACAAACTGGAGAAATGGTCTGAGGTAAACAGGATGAAGTTCAATGAGGCCAAATGCAAAGAACGCCACTTGGGGGGAATAATCAATTTCAAACATTCAAAACGGGAAGTGACTGTCTAGGAAGGAGTACTGTAGAAAGTACTACTCCTTGTGGATCACAAGCTAAACATGACTCAACCGTGTGACACTGTTTCAAAGAAGCAAACTTCATTATAGGATGCATTAACAGGAGTACTGTAAGCAAGACACAAGAAGTAATTCTTCCTCTCTACTCTGCACTGATTAGGTCTCAGCTGGAGTATTGTGTCCAGTTCTGGGCACCCCATTACAAAAAAGATGTGGAGAAATTGGAGAAGGTCCAGAAGAGAAAAACAAAAATTATTAAAGTTCTAGAGAACATGATCTGCGAGGGATGACTGAAAGAAATGGGCTTGTTTAGATGGGAAAAGAGAAGACTAAGGCTGCATCTACACTACAAGATAAATTTGAATTTATTAATATCAGTTTTCTAATTCTGGAATTTCTAAGTTTGAATTTGACCATCCTCACTTCCCACTGGCTTAAGGTGACCATATCTCCCTGTCCCATATATGGGACAGGAAGATATGTGGGGAGGGGTGGCTCCTCCAAGCCCCAGGGAGCTGGGAAGGAGGTGGCAACCACCTGCCCTCCTTGAGCCCCATGTAAACTGCTGCAAAGAAGTTTCTCGGTGTGTTGTGAAAGCACAACCCCCACCAAAGCCTTGTTGACACAGGGTACAGCAGGGCATGGGCTGGTGCTACATTACATTACAGTTACTGTAACATATGCCAATTAATGTCATCACAGTGGCTACAACAGCCCTAAATGTATAGAAACAGACAAACATTTGTTTTGCTCTGTGTTATAAAATGATGATAAAGGAAAGTGAACATCAAGTTTCAGATCACAGAGTAGATGGTAACAGGAGTTGGGAAGGAGTTCATTGTCCTCATCATAATAAACATAGACAACTGGCCAACATTTTTTCTCTCTCTCAAACATCAGGTACTAAGACACTACCAGAGACAGAATACTGGGCTATGTAGTTCATTTTTTGTTCCAGTACAATACATCCTATGTTCCCATAAACTAGAGACTCATGGAACCAAATCAAAACCTTAGAGCTTAGCCAACCAGAAGTTTGGAAAGCTTTGTCTCAAATCTGAAGTTTGTATATTACAAGTTCCACTTTCATGGACTGTATAAGCTTGGATTGTGTGCAATCTTTTGTTATGTTTTTGTTCGGAAACTGCATAGTGTACCAGATTTCAAAAAACAGCAATTTTAAAGCTGTTTTATAGGCAATGGTCCAAGCTGGCTAACATTTTCATAGCCCTAAAACACTCAGACCGGTTTTAAGGCCATAGCCTCAATACCTCCTTTTCCAGTTTTTCTGATAAAGCCAGCTGATAACTGTTGACAGTAGTACCCATCAGGAACTGGGTTTACCCACTCCTTATACAACATTGTATATTTATATTTTAGACTTCCCAAATGCCTATGAATTGGTACACTGAGTGAGTACAACCTGAGAGTGTTATTCTGAGGTAGATGCTGTTAAGTCTCCAGTCATCACGATCCTTCAACATGTGCAGTGTTCATTCTCTCAGGACGTCTGCCCCATAGCACTGCTGCAAATTTTAGGTGTCCATTAGGCAAGATCTGCCTTCATTAATATGCTTATCTCAATTCCTTGTCCTGCAGATTAGACCAGTACAGGGAACTGCCTTCTTAAACTAGATGCATTGACAAGGCTGTATCCAGGTTCACGTGAACTTCTAATCATTTCTTGTAATTTCTGCAACTACCTTGCCAATTGTCCCTTGTGATTAGTGAATTAAAGATGCCAGTGTAAATAATATGGTATGTCCTTCACACAATTTTTCTGCTATTCCAGTACACTCATCCCTCATTATATGAGCACAATTGGTTCCCAACTTTCTGCTTGTAGGTGAAAACTCATAAGAGGGACACTAAATTCCCATTAAAATCCAGGTAAAAGTCTCTGATTGGTTCCTAGTGCTCCTAACTCAGGGAAGGAGTGGCAGCATGTGTCGCTGCTTTGGAAAGGTAAGTGAACCTTGGGGTGGCGGGGGAGGGTAAAGGCTGGGGGCAGTTTGGGGCCATGAGAGTGAGGGAGGGTTAAAACCTGGTGGTGGATTGGGCCCATGGGGTGGGCAGGGGGGTTCAGGTTGCTGCAGGTTGGGTCCATGGGGCGGGGGTTCAGGTTGCTGCAGGTTGGGCGTGCAGGCTGGGTGCGGGGGGGTGAGGCTGCTGTGGATTGGGGATGAGGGCTGGCAGGGGGCAGGCTGCCATGGTTCGGGGCTGTGGGGCTGGCAGGGGGTCAGGCTGAGGCAGATTAGGTCTGTGTGGCCAGCAGGGGGTCAGGCTGAGGCAGATTAGGTCTGCAGGGTCGGTGGGGATTCAGGCTGTCACAGATTGGGGGTGCAGGGCTGGTGGGGGAGGTCAGGCTGCAGCAGGTTGGGGCTGCAGGGCCGGGAGGGGAGGGTCAGTCTGTTGCGGGTTGTGGCTGTGGGGCCACCGGTGGAGGGGAGACCGGCTGCTGTGGGTTGGAGCTGTGGGGCCAGCTGGGGGTTCAGACTGTGGTGGGTTGGGTCTGCGGGTCTGGCGGGGGGTCAGGCTGCTGTGGGTTGGGTCTGTTGAGGCTGGCAGGGAGTTCAGAATATGACAGGCTGGAGCCGTGGGGAGGGGGTTAGGCTCGTATTAGCAGGGGAGTTCACTTGTCCAGTGAACTAATGTAAGCATATGTGTCCCTCGTTTAAGTGAGTACTTGTAAGTAAAGAGCTTGTTTAATGAGGGATGAGTATAATGGTTAACATGGTCAATAGATTTAGTTACAGCTTTTCCTGTGTAGTAATGCAATAATTTCTTTCTACAGAATTTACTTTCACCACAATATGATACCACTGAAGGCTCTCCCAAGCCCTAAATATTTTTATCTGAGTCTAAAATGAAATTGTTTTGAAACACCAGTAAGATAAATATGCAACAGTCACAAGTGTCCATTTAACTCTGCAAATGTCAAAGCACAAGAACACAAATCACACTAAACCTTCAACACATTAGCTGTGTCTACACGTGCACGCTACTTCGAAGTAGCGGCACTAACTTCAAAATAGCGCCCGTCGCGGCAACACGCGTCGGGCGCTATTTCGAAGTTAACTTCGACGTTAGGCGGCGAGACGTCGAAGTCGCTAACCTCATGAGGGGATCAGAATAGCGCCCTACTTCGACGTTCAACGTCGAAGTAGGGACCGTGTAGACGATCCGCGTCCCGCAATGTCAAAATTGTGGGGTCCTCCATGGCAGCCATCAGCTGGGGGGTTGAGAGACGCTGTCTCTCCAGCCCGTGCGGGGCTCTATGGTCACCGTGGGCAGCAGCCCTTAGCCCAGGGCTTCTGGCTGCTGCTGCTGCAGCGGGGTATTCATGCTGCATGCACAGGGTCTGCAACTCGTTGTCGGCTCTGTGTATCTTGTGCTGTTTAGTGCAAGTGTGTCTGGGAGGGGCCCTTTAAGGGAGCGGCTGGCTGTTGAGTCCGCCCTGTGACTCTGTCTGCAGCTGTGCCTGGCACCCTTATTTCGATGTGTGCTACTGTGGCGTGTAGACGTTCCCTCACTGCGCCTATTTCGATGTGGTGCTGCGCAACGTCGATGTTGAACATCGACGTTGCCAGCCCTGGAGGACGTGTAGACGTTATTCATCGAAATAGCCTATTTCGATGTCGCCACATCAAAATAGGCTACTTCGATGTAGGCTTCACGTGTAGACGTAGCCATTCTAGCTATACAAATAAATCTGGAAAGTAATGATCTTTAATAGAAGCAGAACCCCACATGACTTTTTACATCTATCTGTGATTACTCTGTATGAGATATTGAATGTGGCTGTTGAGTGGTTTCTCAAGGGATGTTCTCTGCACTGAGAGGGATTTCCTTGGGTGGAGCAATCAGCACCCTCATACGCAAACCCAGGACGCAGGATGCTGAAGAGAAATGGGAAAAGGCTGCTGCTATACTTCAGGGTGGGGTTACATGCATTTCATTTTCCATAACTGATTATTAGTGACTGATTCATTCTGTAGGTCTCTAGTCTTCCTATTGTCAACTCAACAATAGCTTAATTGTCTCTGTGTTGTCGAAGGGCCCCATTGTGCAGGGACTTATGGATATGCTTAAAATTAAGCACTGCAGTATAGAATCACAGAACACTAGAACTGGAAGGCACTTCGCGAGGTCATCGAGTCCAGTCCCCTGCACTTGTGGCAGGACCATGAACCGTCTAGACCATCCTTGATAGATGTCTGTCTAACCTGCTCCTAAATATCTCCTGTGATGGAGATTCAACTACCTCCCTAGGTAACTTATTTCAACATTTAGCCACCCTGACAGTTAGGACGTTTTTCTTTATACCCAGCCTAAACCTCCCTTGCTGCAGTTTAAGCCCATTATTTCTTGTCCTAGCCTCAGAGGCCAATAAGAAGATTTTCTTCCCCCTCCTCTTTGTCACACTCTTTTAGATACTTGTAAACTGCTATCATGTCCCCTCTCAGTCTTCTCTTGTCTAAACTAAACAAGCCCAGTTCTTTCAGCCTCACCTCATGTTCTCCAGACCTTCAGTCGAATGATTGTTGCTCTTCTCTGGACCTGCTCCAATTCCTTTACATCGTTCTTGAAACATGATGCCCAAAACTGGACACAATACTCCACTTGAGGCCTAATCAGCGCAGAGTAAAGTGGAAGAATGACTTCTCGTGTGTTGCTCAAAACACTCCTGTTAACGCATCCCAGAATCATGTTGCTTTTTTTGCAACAGCATCACACTGTTGATATTTTTAGCTTGTGGTCCACTATGACCCCTAGATCTCTGTCTGCACTACTCTCTTCTAGACCATTGCTTCCCATTCTGTATGTGTGAAACTGATTATTTGTTCCTAGGTGGTGTACTTTGCATTTGTCTTTCTTAAAGTTCATCCTGTTTACCTCAGATAATTTCTCCAATTTGTCCAGATCATTTGGAATTATGACCCTATCCTCCAAAGCAGTAAACCTACTGAAGTCATGTGAATAAGGGCTGGAGTGACAAATGTACTCAGGAGTCTCACTGCTTCTTTAGGTGCCCAAGTCCAACATTTAGGTGCTAATGACATCCTCAAGATCATTGCTCAGCGGTAGCCTAGTTCTGCTGGGCTGTGTCCACACTAGCACCCTGGTTTTGAAAGGGGGATGCTAATGAGACACTTTGGGATACACTAATGAGGCACTGCAATGAATACGCAGCACCTCATTAGCATAATGGCAGCCACGGCACTTCAAAAGTGCCGCTTTTGATCATGCATGGCGCCTCTACATGGGGTCTTTTTCGAAAGGACCCCACACGTTTCGAAATCCCCTTATTCCTATAACCAAATAGGAATAAGAGGATTTTGAAATGTGTGGGGTCCTTTCGAAAAAGACCCCGTGTAGATGAGCTGCGTGCAATTGAAAGCAGCACTTTCGAAGTGCCATGGCTCCCATTATGCTAATGAGGCACTACATATTCTTTGCAGCACCTCATTAGCATATCCTGAAGTGTCTCATTAGCATCTCCCTTTCAAAAGGGGGGTACTAGTATAGACACAGCCCTGGTGTGGAATAGCTCAAGCAGGAAAAATTGAGAATTCCAGACCAGAATGTCCAAAAGCCCAGTAGTTAAGACACTCTCCAAAGAGGCAGAAGATCTGGTTTCAAAGCCTTGTTTCACATCAAGTAAAACACAGATCTGAATCTGGATTTTTCTGTATCACAGGTGAGACCCTTAATCTTGGGCTATTGGCAATAAAGGCATCTCTGCTTTCTGTGGGAAAAAGGATGATGTAGGTCAGGTGCTTAACTTCAGTGGAGGGTTTATGTCTGAGAGCCTAGAGGTGCCTCCTTCCACCCTCATGGTCAGATGCCTCAGATCCAGATCAATGAGAGTTGGTGCTAAGTATCATTATGAATCTAGGCTCTAACCCCCAACCATTTCCTCTGCATTTGGTCTTAAGTAAATTGCTGATTAGATTGCTGGTTTCTGAGTATCCCACTCTTAGTACTTAACTCTCCCTCTTATTATATGGGGAGCCTGAGTGCTTAAACCAGGACTGAGGATTCCACTAGCTTGCAGAATGTCTAGGAGTTAGGCACTGCAATCCTAAACCCCTCTGTGGCTCTAGCTCTAAGTCTTTTCAGGATCAGCTCCCAAAACTCCAGTGCAGCTCAAGTGTTCTCTCATGGTGTCTGACATGGTGTCTGACAATTCAAAAGGATCTGGAGAAACTGGAGAAATGGGCTGAGGTAAACAGGATGAAGTTTAATAAGGACAAATGCAAAGTGCTCCACTTAGGAAGGAACAAACAGTGTCACACATACAGAATGGGAAAGGACTGCCTAGGAAGGAATACAGCAGAAAGGGATCTAGGGGTTATAGTGGACCACAAGCTAAATATGAGTCAACAGTGTGATGTTATTGCAAAAAAAGCAAACATGATTCTGGGATGCATTAACAGGTGTGTTGTGAACAAGACACGAGAGAAGTCATTCTCCCGCTCTACTCTGCGCTGGTTAGGCCTCAGCTGGAGTATTGTGTCCAGTTCTGGGCACCACAGTTCAGGAAGGATGTGGAGAAATTGAAGAGGGTCCGGAGGAGAGCAACGAGAATGATCAAAGGTCTAGAGAACATGACCTGTGAAGAAAGGCTGAAAGAATTGGGCTTGTTTAGTTTGGAAAAGAGAAGATTGAGGGGGGACATGATAGCAGTTTTCAGGTATCTAAAAGGGTGTCATAAGGCAGAGGGAGGGAACTTGTTCTTCCTTACCTCTGAGGATAGAACAAGAGGCAATGGACTTAAATTGCAGCAGGGGAGGTTCAGGTTGGACATTAGGAAAAAGTTTCTAACTGTCAGGGTGATCAAACACTGGAACGAATTGCCAAGGGAGGTGGTAGAGTCTCCATCACTGGAGATATTTAAGAAGAGGTTAGATAGATGGCTTTCAGGGATGGTCTAGAAAGTGCTTGGTCCTGCCATGAGGGCAGGGGGCTGGACTCGATGGCCTCTCGAGGTCCCTTCCAGTCCTACTCTTCTATGATTCTTGATTCTATGTCTTTATGGAAGTGCAGAAGTCAAGTGGTTTAGCTGATTCCATTTTACTTCACTTCGATTTTTATAATCAAATAGTCTATGATTTTAAAGTGCAAAATACAAGATTGGAGTTGTTTTCTTCTGAGTAAGATGTAAATATTGTGTTAGCCTTCCTTCCAGGAATAGTCCTCTTGATTCCACTAAAATTAATTGTATAAGAAAGGATTTTGTCCAAAAGGTCCTTCTTTGTTTGAGTCTCTACGATTGTTTTTTTAAAAAAATGTGAACCTTATAAGTTATAAAGGCACGTGAGAGGTGCAAAAAGCCATGCAATGAAATTATAGAGGGTTAATTTTAGGCAGCATGTCAGAAAAAATTTCTTACTATGAAATTGGTTAGGCCATGGAGTCATATCTCAGGAGAATGGATGGAAGTTCCATTGTTGGAGACACTTAAAAGTAGACTGGGGAGAACACTTGATAACAACACAGGGAGCAATCCAGATCATCAGGGACCAAAGTGTTCCCAGTGTATGGTGCCAGGAATATTTACTGATGGCTGGACACAATCTACAAGCAGTCCTGAAGCACCTTAAAGACTAACAATTTTATTTATTAGGTCTTCCCTACAAAAGCTCGTTACCTAATAAAATTGTTAATCTTTAAGGTGCTACAGGACTGCTTCTTTTTTTGTGAAGCTACAAACTAACACGGCTATCCCTCTGAGACCACTGGTCTCATGCTGTTAGCATTCCTCCTTTGGTTTTAATTTTGTTAAAATGATGCTTAATTTCATTAACATGGGTTAAACTAAATTGCTGTTGAATGGACGTAATTGTTGTTGTTGCTGTAGAGATATATGATGACAAATCAGAGGTGACAGACTACAGAATGATAAATAGCAGAGGAAGTGGTTTATGAGTCAACCAATTAAGATATGGTTTAATTATAAAAAAGCTCAAGGATTTCTAGGTTATGCTAATTTCTATTATTCAATTATTGTAGCCTTGTAGTCCCTCCACAAATATCTATTGCACTAGACCTGAACCCCTATTTAACCACAAGAGGCCTAAATCTCTTCTCATTGACACAGACATAAATCAGGAGAGTGGCTCCATGGTAATTAGTAGGCTAAAACTGGTGTAAATCAGTTTTAGGCAGAAGAGACTCAGGCCACAGGACTTTAGGTTGGGTTTTTTGTAGGATCCTAAGGAAGCAAGATGGCCAAATTCAGTTGAAAGTCAATGGGAGTTAAGTTACAGCCTTTAAACTATCCATTCTGTCTTCTGCTATTGCAACAAACTATTTTGCCTTTGCTCTGGTGTGGTTGGACTGCTTCCACCTTGACAACCTTATGCAGCTGGTGCTCAGATTTGTTAACTCTAATTTTAATCCTTTGTGGTTTTAAATTGATTGCTAACATTTTTCCATGTGTTTTGCATTTGTTTTAATTGCTGTAATGCACCTTCTGTCCTGTAGTGCTGATTTTTCTTTATACAGGTCATTGTATCAAAATGTTTCATAATAAAAATAAGCTCAGTACTTCTAGAAAATACAGCATAAATCTGTGATTTTCAGCATTGAGACTTAGATCACCGTTCCTCCAATGATACCCATCTGGAGGAGAAAAATCATGCAAGTTTCCCCCCAACTAATTAATTGGAGGGCAGTCAAGGCAGCAGTTTCATCCTCCTCACCTGCAGATATCCAGGGATTGCAAAGAACTCGAGGGATGCAAAGATCGGAGTCCTGTGTGTGCAAGGCTTGTGCCTCTGCTCTGGCTCTGGATTCTCTCTGGCAATAGCTATGCTCTAGGGGTGTCTGCAGCTGCTGCTTCAAGTCCTCATTTAGCAAGGATTTCCCTAGCACTAAATCTGTGCTACTTTTGATTCAGGAATCAGACAGCTTGCACATCTTCCACTGAGCCCAGTCTGTGCCCCCTCACCCCTGCATTGTACAGGTCACTAGCACCAAGGGAAAGGGATCCTCAGTGTCCAAGCTGCAGGTGGTGCCACAGAAGTGACTGACTCCCCTCGTGAGGGAAGGGAACATGAAAGTGGAGGGGATCCTTTGCCCTACTTCTGGTGGGTCGGATGGTTTCATAGAATCATAGCATCATAGAACACTAGAACTGGAAGGGACCTCAAGAGGTCATTGAGTCCAGTTCCCTGCTCTCTTGGCAGGACCAACCACCATCTAGATCATCCCCGATTGGTGTCTGTGTAACCTGCTCTTAAATATCTCCAGTGATGGAGATTCCACAACCTCCCTAGGTAACTTATTCCAGTGTTTAACCACCCTGACAGTTAGAAAGTTTTTCCTAATGTCTGATCTAAACCTCCCTTACTGCAGTTTAAGCCCATTGCTCCTTGTCCTATCCTCAGATGCCAAGGAGAATAATTTTGCTCTCTTCTCCTTGTAACCTTCTTTGAGGTTGATCCCAGGTGACAAACTCTGTTTTTCTGCCTCCTCTGAGAGGATCTCCCTCTTATCATTCCACCCAAGCAATTAATTTTCCTCTTCAAGGACTAAACCATTGCACTCTCCCTCTGTCCTTGTTCAAACCTCAGTTCAAAATATGCCTTTGCTTAAGAAAATAACATCATGGGACAGGCTGTGGTAACACAAACACTTATTTTGCCAGAATACATTTATACTGGATGGGTGGGTAGTTCAGATGGCCATGAACACTTAATAAAGTTCATTTTTCTAGGAATCCCCTATGGCACATTATTCTTCTTTACTAGTAAAGAGAGAGACTTTCATGCTTGGGGAAGCTTCCAGATTTAAACCAAATGTCCTGTTTTCATAGTTTTTCACCCCATTGATGATCTATGGAAGGTATTTATGTTTAAACAAGGGTTTACTCATTTCCAGCCCTTCAATCATCATTTTGGACTTTATTTTTATATCCAAAATTCTAATAGTAATCTGTAACATATTTACATACTTGTCTCTGTTTTGCTGGGTACACAGTATTTGTTCCTTTCGGAAACATTTTTTTCCCTCATTTTGACAAACAAATATTTTCAGACTGTAGTTATGCTTTAAAAAATCCCTCCCTCTGGGCATGCAGTTAAAAACGGAAGAGAAAACAAATGCAGGAGTAAAACTGTTGGAATCTAGGTTGCAAATTTCAAAGCCGTTTAAAGGAATTCACGGAGTTTAAGAGAAAAGGGATCATTCGATCACCCTGTCTATCACAGAGCCATTACTTTTCACCCTGTTTCCACTAGGTCGCCAAATGGTTTGGCTGTGGCCACACTAGGAATAAATTTCAAAAGGAGGGGAGATTTTGAAGCATGCAGCAGAGTGACTACTCACAAATCACGCCTTTTGAAGTTAATTTCAAAATAAAAAGGTGGCCATTTCAAAAGCGTTGTTCCGCTCTTGTATTGGGAACAGCGCCTCAATTTAAAGTTAATATCGAAAGGAAGTGTGTGTAGTTGCTTCCCTAGCTGCTATTTCAAAACTACAATTCCTTGATGTTGACAGCCCTCCTGGAGCACAGAGGCGCTCTGGCCAGCAAAGCAGGGTTCTATGGTTTCCAGCTCTGGCTGCCCTAAAGCTGCAGGGACCCAGAAACCCCCTGCGGGAAGCTGAGAGTGTCCTGGCAGCTACAGGCACACATGCCTGCAGCAGCACACCTTCCAACACCTCTCTGAATGCCCTGAAAGCCTCCTCCCCACCCCCCACTGGAGCCATGTCCAGCAGCCAAGACCCCTGTGAGCCCCAGGGACCTCAGGGCACTGGGTGGCAGAGCAACCAGGACCTCAGCCAGCCACATAAGAGGCAGGGCCCCATCTGGCTGGAGCCTGAGGTCTGTGACCTGCTGGCTGTCTGGGAAGATGAGGAGGTCCTTCTGCACATGGAGGGCCGGAAGTGGAATGCAGCTGCTTTCGCCCGCCTTGCGCACACCCTGACCCAAAGGGGGAACCCCTCCTGGACCCCCCGAGCAGGTGCACTCCAAAGTAAAGGAGCTGCACTAGGGAGCTATGAGAAGGCCAAGCGGAACAGTCAGGCAGTCAGGGGCAGCACCTGCCAGCTGCCCCGATACGGAAAGCTGGACCAGCTCCTCGGGGCAAAGGAGGCAGGTCCCCTGGGCACAGGCCCTGGATATGGCTGAACTAGAGAAGGAGGTCGAGGAGCCAGTGCTGGGGCTCTCTGCAACACCACCGACCCCACGTCTGGATCCCCAGCAGGAGGATGGGAACTGTGGCAGGGAGCGAGGCAGTGAGGGGACCCTCTACACTGGTGTGCCGTTGGTGTGCATGAGCTAGGCCACCTCTGGCCAGGCCTCCCCTGAGCCTCCCGAGGCACTCTCAGGTAGGACTAGGTGTGTCAGGCCACATGGCTAGCAGCGCCAGTCCAGGGGCCTCGGGATGGCTGTGGTTGCTGTCCAGGAGAGGCCCATGTGTGGGGATCTCTGCAAGAGACCATGGACAGCCATACAGGGCATGTACTTGGGAGGACAACTGAGGCCTGCACTCGTCCCACATGCAAGGACCCCTCCATGCCGGGGACGCTTCAGGGGCCCCACCCACAGGGGGAGGGAGGGATTGCTGACAGGGATGGGGCCACTGGCCCACATGGCCCGGTTGCATGACTGATGGGGTGCCCCCGTCGCCTCTTGTGTCTTCAGAGCCTTGATGTCTGGAAGCCAGCCCAGCCCCCTCAACGTCCCAGGGACCCTTGCTGCAGCTTGCAAGGGCTATAGGGTGACACCCCTGAGGACTGGGTACCACTCTGGGCAGGCACACCGATGCAGCTGCCAGGAGGACCTCAGAGCGGCATATGTCGCCACGTGGTGAGAGGAGAACTGTCTCCTGTGGAGTGCCTCTTGATGGAGCAGGTGGCTTGGGACCGGGTGGCCAGCTCCCTCGATGCCTCACCCAGGCCGTCACCACCTGCCTGGGCCAGCCACCCACTCCAGTGACAGCCCTGCCTACAGCCCCACCTACAGCCCCTCCTGCAGCCCTTCTGGCAGCCCCACCTGCAGCTCCTGCCCTTGCTGCTCTGTCCCACCCTGCCTGACCACAGCTGAATGGGAGGAAGTGGTGCAGTGGCTACCGGTGATCATGCCCACACCAGGCATGGCTCCCCCAAACCCTCTCATTGAGGCTGCGGTCGCCACATCCCAGCCATCCACGTCTGTACCTTCCCATAGTCCCGGTGCCATCCCAGCACTGCAGGGGGCACTGGACCCTGGGCGGGTGTGGCTGTCATGGGCACCATGGCTCCTGTCCCCACACCCTGTGGATAAGTAAGCCCCGCTTCCAGTGAACATAATTCTCCCCGGTCCCCATGTACAGAGTTGGAGGAAGGATCCAGAGACAGTTACATTACTGTTAACGAACAGTTATTTTATTGCTACAAGTGACCTATGTGCTGTGTGTTGGCTGGGAATGGTGAGGTATGTGTGTGCAGGCGGGGGTGATGGTGGGGCAGTGGTGAAGGGTGAGTGTGCAGGAGGGCGTTGTGGAGTGCAGGCAGGTGGCAGGTCACAGGGGCCCACAGGAAATCTTAGGATGAGCAAGGGCTTCCTGCAGATGCACCCCATCCTAGAGCACCTGGTGGCATGGGACTGCACCTGGCTGATTGTAGCGTGGCACGGCCTTGACCACCCAGTGCACCACAAAGAGCTCATGTTTGCTCTCCACTAGATTGTGGAGAGCACAACATGCACCCATGACCGCAGGCATGCTGCGGAGGCCGACCTCCAGGTGTGTCAACAAGCACCTGAAGTGCACCTTCACGTGCCTGAACACCCGCTCGACCGTGTTATGGTCCTGGTTGAGCCAGGCATTGTAGTGGTCCTGGCTCACAACAGTGCGGCCCACGTAGGGCTGCATTAGCCAGGCCTGGAACGGGTAGGCTGCATCAGTGATTATGCGCACGGGCATACTTGTGTCTCCCACTGGGAGCTCCTGTGCAGAGAGGTAGGTCCGATCAGCCAGCCTACACCTGAGCCAGCAGTTCCATAGGAGATCCTGCCCGACTAGCCCACACAAATGTCCATAGAGCACCTGCTGGCATCCACAAGGGCTGGCAGGATAACTGAATGGCAGCCCTTGTCATTGCTATACCATCTGCCACTGTGTGGCGGGGCCCGGATAGTGATATGTGTGGTGTCCAAGGCACCAAAACAGTTGGGTAACCCCAGTTGCTGGAAGCTGGCCATGGTGGCATCCACATCCCCCACATGGATGACCTGGCACAGGAGGATGCTATTGATGGCAGTGACAACCTGCATGGGGTGGAGGGCAAAAGTGCCCGTGAGCATGTGGCGGGGAGCATGGGGACACCTGGGACCCCTTCCTGTCCCCTCCCCCTGGACCCCTTCCCATCTCCCCTGCCTGGGACCCATAGTGGGTGTGTGACCCAGGAAGACTTACTTCGAGGGTGATCCCAATGGTGGCCTTCCCTACTCCAAATTAGTGGCCAACCAAGTGGTTGCTGTCTGTGATGGCCAGCTTCCACACGGCAATGGCCACCTTTTCTCAAGGGGGAGTGCAGGCCATATTCGTGTGTCCTGGTGCTGTAATCTGGGTGCCAGCCACCAGCAGAGCTCCAAGAAGGTGGCCTTGCTCATCTTAAGATTTCAGCACCACCGCTAGTCGTCCCCCTCCTGCATCACTATGTGGTTCCACCGTTCCCCACTGTTGGGGTACCACTAGAGGCGATAGCAGACCTGGGGAAGGAGATGCTTTGGTTGCAGTGTCAGGGGGCCTTCAGGATGCCAGACACATGGTGGGCCGTCTGGAGCCGCAGCTGTACAGCTGCGAATACAGCCATCAAGCTGGCCATGATCTGCAGGACGTCCTTGACCTGGAGCTGGTGCAGGTCCATGCTGCAGCGGTGTTGGGGCTGAGCAGGATCTGCTGGTGCTGGGCTGGGGGACATATGCTCCAAGCAGCCTGATCCCTCAGCATGTGCATGGGAAGGGTGTTTGGGAGGGGCTCCTTAAGGGGGCGGCTGACCTGTGCTCCAGGAAGAGCTAGTTGGCCATTCAACACTTCCTGTGCCATTTCCTGCCCCTTTATTTAGAAAGGGAGCTCTGTATTGTGCTCCATATTGAAAGGTGGCATTTAGAAATTGTTATTCAGGGTTTCCCCTTTTGAAATTAATTCCTAGTGTGGCCACAGCCTTTGTGTTGACTGAAGCATATTTTCCAAAAAGGCATCAAGAGATGGAGAATCCACCATTTCCCCAGGGAACTGGTGTCAGCAGTTAATCATCCTCACTGTTAAAAATATGTACCTTATTTTTAATTTTATCTGGCTTCAGCTTCCAGCCAATGGTTCTTCTCTGCTAGATTGAAAAACCCTTTACTACCCAACATTTTCTGCCCCAGTCAGTAATCAAGTAATGTTTTATGCTTTCATTTTTTATAAACTAAACAGATTGTGCTCTTAAAGTCTCTTTACAGAAGTGAAATCCCATTCGTTGGAGACCCCCCTAGAAACCCCGTTATTCATGTGTATTTCAAAGTCTCACATGTCTGTGTCAAGTTATGTATGTCAACCAAACTTAGCCTCAAAGAATGAAATCAGGTTTATTTGGCAAGACCTATTTTCCATAAAACCATGTTGTATTTGGCATTAATTATATTCCTATTCTTTCCTTACAAATTGAATCCTACATCAACTTTTGCATTATTTTGCTCAGGATTGTTGTCAGACTTCACCACCTACAGTTACCCAGAGATACTCCTCTTTTTTGAATGCTAGCATAACATTAGCACTCTTCTAAGTCTTCTGGTATTTTAAGATGTATTAAAGATTATCATCTGTGGGCAGGAGATATTGGCTCACTTTTGGATACAAGTTACCTGGGCCTGCTGATTGAAGAATCTTTGTCTCTAGTTGATGTTAAACACCCTCCCAGTTACTCAGGGACTGGAATTACTTCATCATCCTCATGTACTATGAGTACATCATCCTAATTCTTTCCAAATACAGAACAGGAATATTTATTAATAGAGCCTTCCCATCATTATTAGTAATTTTCTCAGTGATTTCTTTTGCTGGTATGTGCTGGTAAAGTGAACTGGCACCTCTTTTCAGAGCTCTCCCAGCTGGGGATCCTGGGGCTGGAGCTGCTGGTGGGGTTCAATGCCCTAGATGGGTCCCAGCCATGGGGCTGCAGAGTCCTCCCTGCCTCTGGCCAGGGGGTGAGCAGCGGCGGCACCTCCTTTTTTTTTCAAAACAAAAAGCACAGATTTTTCCCATCTGCACTGAGTAAAGGTCCTATAACATTAAGTTTTCTTTATTCCTAATATAACAAAAGTTCTTCTTGTTGCCCATAGCCTTGTCAGCCATAGATTTTCCACGGATGTCTTTATCATCTCCTATAAATTTTCTGCCTTTCACTACAAACTTACATCAATTGCTATGTGTTTTTCCTTGTTTCCATTTGTTATGCATGTATTTTTTATTCTATTTATTTCTAACTATTGCCTTAACTTTGCTACTGAACAAGCATAGACTTACCCCCCAAGATATTCTCTTTCCTAGTTATGGAATTTTTGCCTTTTAACCACCTAATAAACTCTTCTTATAGAAATCCCAATTTTAATTTACATTTTTCTGTCCATTCTCCTAATCAACTTTGCTCACAACTTCCACAGCTTTACAAAATTATCCCCATGATCACTGGTCCCTAGGCAACTGAGGGCCAAAATCGTTGCGTTGTGTTACAAAATCAACATCTATAATTTTTAATGATTTTACTATGACGCGGGGTCTCCAGCATATGCCACCCCCCAAATTACCCTCTTAACAGTTTCTCTTTCCATGTGTTACTTGTAACTGTTCAAGAAGCATCTTCTCTTATCTTCTGGTTTGCTTTGGTGGTCTGTAACAGTTGATGGTATCCAACTCCTGGGCTGTATTAGCTAGCACACTGTTCCCTATTAATTCAAGATCCTGTGGTTCTTAGTTATTATTATCTCTAAAACAGAAAATGGCATCTTTAATGTAGTAGAGTGCCACCCTATCCCTTGTACCCACTCTATCTTTCTTTCTTACCAAGGTTCCTAGCAGAGAAAATGTCTTCTCTTCATGTTCTTTCATCATACTGGTTGCATTTTTTCAGGATAGGCTGAATTTGAATTCTCCATATTACCAGCCTTGTCTTGCATTAGTCATTTAATTCTCGTCCTGATTGCTCCGTTTAAGAAGATTAGCCATTAAATGGAGTGTGATAGGGTGGACTAAGCCCTGATGCCATCTAAAGGAGGCCAGAGGCCTTGCCACACCCAGTGAGGAGCAAACAAGAAGTACTCCAGGGAGGAGAGAGCAGCTGTCTCAAGGGTGGCCAATCAGGGCCCTGCAAACCAATATAAAAGAAACTGCCGGGCTAGAGCCAGGAAGTTCCCTACAGGACCTTGACCTAGGGAGATGTTTGTGCTGCCTGGGAGCCCACCAATACTTGGACAGCCCAAGTGAGTGCTGAGCTTTGACTTGGGCAAGGCCCAGGCCCAGTGGCAGGAGACTGGCCACAAACTGGATAAAGAAGCTGATGGCACCCTGGGCAGGGTGTGTTGGATCCCACCCTCATGACATAGAAGACAGTGGTCAGGCCTGCATGGGATGTCCTTGGTCACAGAGGGACACCCAAGAGCAGATAAGCCCTGTTACACTGGTACCAGAAGTGGGACTCTGAACCACCCCTGTATCCGAAAGGTAATGGAGGACCTGCTTTGGGTGCTAGCCCAGCAGCAACATAATGCCACCAAAGTATAGAGGAGCTTGCAGGAAACCCAGCAAGAGGGTCAGCAAGCAGCCTTATGGCAACAGAATATACTCCTGGAGATATTCCAGATCCAGCAGGAGAGGCAGCAATGAGAGCTCCAATTTCAGAAGACTCTACTCCAGTGATTGGCAACCCCAGTCCCTGCTACCCTACCCAACTCAGGACCCAGGACACCACTGGCCAAGCTTTCGTCACATGATGACCTGAAGTTGTACCTGGTAATTTTCAAGTGCATAGCCACGACTGCTGGCTGGGCCCGAACCAGCTGGGCTGTGCGCTTGGCTCCATTCCTCTCTGGAAAGGCTCAGGCTGCCTATTGAGCTTTGGATGACAGGGCAGGAGGTGACTATAGGACAGTGACAGTGGCCATACTGAACCGCCTTGGAGTACGCCCAGACGCATATCATCACTGGTTTCGTACTGAGCCTTTCCCAGCTTGTGCCCAGCCCCAAGTGGTGGCCCAACGCCCGAAGTACCGGGCTTCCTGGTGGCTGCAGTGTGAAAGCCACATAGCTGGTGAGATTATGGACTCCATAGTCCTAGAAAAATACCTGGTGATTTTTGCCCATGCCAGCCCAGATCTGGGTGCAACGTTTTAACCTGAACTTGCCGCAGTCCAGACTACAGAGGATTTTCTTCCTGCGACTGGGCCTAGTATGCCTGCCTGGCCTTGGCCTGAAAACTGGCATGCCCAAGGTCCCAAAGATTCAACTGGGGCAAGGAAAATGGTGAGAGACCCAAATGGATGAGAAATGAAGTCTCCTGAAAGAACACCTGGAAACTGCGAGCCCTGTGAGGGTTTCCAACCCCAAGGCCGTTGTTGAGTTGCAGCCCTGATAACCTATGGGGACCACTGGTTTTCTTCCACTGTGGGAGGCCTGGACACTTCTGCCACTCCTGCCCCATGATGGAGCATGACTTTTTAGATTGTGGAGTTGTTGAAATATGTAGTGGGTTTGATGTGGAGTCTGAGTGGTGGCACAAAACCTATGTGGTGCAAGTCACTGTGGAGGGAAGAACAGTGCTTGGGCTGGTAGACTCAGGGTTCTCCCAAACCTTGGTTTGGGAGTCAGTGCTGGACCTTAGCACCCTTCAATATGATTGTCCCCTAAAATGACATGTGTACATGGGCATGTACACGCGTACCCCACAGCATGGGTCTGACTGAAGGTGATGCTAGCTGCCTTCCCTGGAATGTTATAATTAGTTGGGATTGGCAACAGTTCCCCTTGCTGGACTCTCCACTCCAGAAGATCCAACAATCCAGATGTTAGAGGATCTATTCCCCATAGTAAACTTGGACCTATGGGAGGACCTGCTCCCCCTGAGAAGGTGAGGAAGCATCAACAGCATTGGAAAGAGGATAAAATGTGGCTTCAAACTCATCTGGAAGGAGAAACTGAGTCAGAGAAGTCATCTCAGCAAGGAGATGACACCCCCTCCAAAGAAGGAGACACCCTCAGGCCCAGGGCAACCTTTGCACGAGGCTCCCTTACCTGAGTTAGATCTGGACTATTTAACCAGTCCATATGATTTTGTCCAAGGACAAAAGGAAGATGAAACCCTGAGGGAAGCATATTCCTGAATTGCAGTGATCAGTGGTGGAGCTGCCCAGGAAGCCCCAGCATCCCAATTCCTCCACTTTGAGCTGAGAAAGGATCTGCTCTATTGAGCCCACAAGAAGTCAAACTCAGGAGAAATCAGCTATCAACTCTTCGTTCCATGGGACACCTGAAGAGAGGTTCTGTGGCTGCCCATTCAGTCCTGTCTGCTGGCTATATGGGGTGGGAGGAAAATCCTAGACTGCTTGTTGGCTTGATTCTTCTGGCCAGGAATCCACAAGAAGGCTGCCAATTTCTGCGCATCATGTCCTGAATGTCAGCTAGTGGTGACAAAGGGTTCAGGGTGGGATACCCTGGTATCCTTGCCCATTGTAGGTACACCCTTTGAGAGGCTTGGGGTTGATATTGTGGGTCCCCTACAGAAAAGTGCCCAGGGCCACTAGCACATCTTGGGCATTATAGGTTATGCCACATGCTACCCAAAAGCTATCCCCTTGCACTCAACAGGGGCATGAACGGTGGCCACGGAGCTGGTATGCCTCTTCTCCCAGGTAGGCCTTCCTACAGAAATCCTGACAGATCAGGGGACAAATTTTATATCAAGACTGCTAAAAGAGGTCTGGAACCTCCTTAAAGTAAGACATCTATGGACCTCTGTGTACCAGCCTCAAATGGATGGCCTGGTTGAGAGGTTTAACAGGACCTTAAAGAATATGTTAAGAAAGTTTGTGCATACAGACCCTTGGAACTGGGATCAACTGCTGCCCCACTTGATGTTTGCTGTGTGGTAAGTGCTGTGTGGTAAGTGCTCCAGGCCTCAACAGGCTTCTCGCCCATATGTCCAATGGCCCTAAGAGATACTAGACTTGCTTAAGGAGAGCTGGGAGGAGCTAGACTCTCCATTTTGCAATGTAATCCAGTATGCAGCACAGATGCATGAATGGTTCAGGGAGGTGGCCAGGTTTGCCTGAGGAAATTTACAGAAAGCACAACAAACCCAGGCCCATCACTGTAATAAAGGAGCCCGGGAAAGGGTCTATCAACTAGGAGATTGAGTCTTGCTGCTGCTATCCAACTTGGAGAGAAACTCTTGGCCAAATGGCAGAGCCCATATGAAGTAATACAGTGGGTAGGAGACGTGGACTATGAAATCCCTTGTCTGCATAAGAAAAAGGAAAAACTAATCTTTCACTTGAATCTACTAAAACCCTGGAAAGCACAAGAAGCCCCATTGATAGATAGATGCCCTAGGAGCTACCATAGGACTTAGGCCCTGAGGTGCAACCTTCAGCAGGCCCGGCGCACGGACCAATTGCTGACTACTTACCTCCATGGTTGCAATGACAGGCCTGGAACCTGCTGGAACATTTCAAGAACCTGTTTTCTTCACAGCCAGATGAAACCCATCTTGTGGCATGAGATTCGAAACTCTCCGACAGCTAAACCCCAACACAAACTTACAGAGTACCTAAAAAGCTCCAGGAGGCCCTAGAACAAGAGGTTTGGGCCATGTTAGACTTGGGAGTTACTGAAGAGTCCCAAAGCCACTGGTGCAGTGCAGTAGTCCTGACCCCTAAACCTGATGGCACCCTTCATTTCTGTGTGGATTTCAGAACACTAAATGCCATCTCATAGTTTGATGCTTATCTTATGCCCCAGGTAGATGAATTCTTGGACCAGCTTGGGAAAGCATGCTACATCACCACGTTGGACCTAACTAAAGGCTACTGGCAAATACCATTCATGATGGACTCCAAATTAAAAACACATTCTCCACACATCTGGGTCTCTTCCAATTTACAGATATGCCCTTTGGGCTCCCTGGAAAACCCGCCACCTTTCAGCACGTGGTGGACCAGGTGATGCAACACTGTGGCCAATATTCAGTGGCCTATATAGAGGATGTAGTAGTCTTTAGCAAGGACTGGAAATCACACCTGACCCATGTCGCATTTGTCCGGCAAGCCTTGAGGGAAGCTGGGCTCACAGCGTACCCCAAGAAATGCAAATTAGGAATGCAAGAGACCAGATATTTGGGCTATCTGGCAGGGAGTGGGAAACTACAACCCTTACAAGATAAAACTAAAGCCCTAAATAAAACCCCAGTACCAACAACGAAAAAGCAAGTGTAGGCCTTCTTGGGACTAGCCAGTTATCACCGGTTCATTCCCAATTTTGCTACTCTGGCAGCCCCACTGTCAGACCTCACCAAGGCATTGGCCCCAATATGGTAGTTTGGACACAGGATTGCCTAGAAGTATTCCAGACTATAAAAGACATCCTGGGGAGTCAACCAGTTCTGTGCTGACCTGATTTTTCTTTCCCATTTATTTTACACACCTATGCTTCCACAGTAGGTCTAGGAGCTGAATTCTCCCAGAACTTCCAAGGGGTAAAGCACCCCATCCTCTATTTGACCTGATACTCCACAACACAGTGGGAATGCTTAGCCACCTGATGGGCAGTAGTGCCATGACTCTACTACCTACTAGGAGCCCCATTCCAGCCTGCTTACAGACCATGCCCTTTGAAATGGCTGCATGAAATGAAGGATACCAATCCCCGGATCACCTGGTGGTACCTAGCTCTGCAGCCTTATGCATTCACAGTTGGACATTGTCCTGGGGCAAAACATGGCAATATGGATTTCTTCTCCTGAGCAGGGATGACCCTGACCAGAACTCTTCTTTGTTGGGGGTCGGGGGGGAAGGAGTGTGATAGGGTGGACTAAGCTCTGATGCCATCTAGAGGAGGCCAGAGTCCTTGCCACACCCAACAAAGAGCAGACAAGAAGTACTCCAGGGAACGATAGAGCACCTGTCTCACTGGCAGCCAATCAGGGCCTAGCAGGCCAATATAAAAGAAGCTGCCGAGCTAGAACCAAGCAGTTCCCTACAGGAGCTTGACCTAGGGAGATGCCTATGCTGCCTGGGAGCCCAGCAATACTTGGACAGCCCAAGTGAGTGCTGAGCTTTGGCCTGGGCAAGGGAAACTGGCCACAAATTTGATAAAGGAGCTGACGGCAACCCAGGCAGGATGTGTCGGATCCCACCTTCGGGACTTAGGAGACAGTGCTCAGGACCGCATGTGGTGCTCTTGGCCACAGAGAGACACCCGAGAGCAAGCCAACCTTGTTATATGGAGACACTTACCTGCCATTAAAATTCAAGGAAGACATATGACAAAATCCTGTCTCCCAAACAGCTTTGAAAAATAAATTCTAACGTGTTTCCAAACGACTTCCATCTTCTCCGGGGCAGTAGCTAGCTGTTACATGTGGAATACTAGAGCAAACAAACGATGACCAATGATGCTTGTCTTAGAGAGAGGAAAGATGGGCATGTGATAAGGGACCATCAAAAGATCTGGGTTTGATTTGTGGCTGTGGCACATTGAGACTGTCCAAATGACTCTACATAATTCATTTAATCACTCTATGCCTCAGTTTTCCACCTGTGTAATCATTATGATGTTTCCTCCCTGCTACCTTTTGTCTGTTTTCTCCTTTTAAATCGTAAGCTCCCCAGGGTGGGGACTCCGTTACTACATTTGTGAACAGTACCTAGTTTGTTGGGGCCCCCTAGGCACTACTGTAATAGACAGGTGATAAAACTACCAGAGTTAAGCACAGTGTGTCCGTGATGGGCAACCTAAGGTAGTGAGTGAGCCTATGAGTGGCCCTCTTTCATCTCAGTGGGCGGAAAAATTCTAACCAAGATGTTCTCTGGGTATTGAGTAGTTTGCATACCTAGAATTTGTGGGGTGGACTGCCTGAACCGTAGCAGTGCTTTGATTGGATGCAGAGAGAGTGAACAGCTCTCACAAAGTTGTGTGCAATCAGCATACACCTCACGTCATGTGCCCTCGCTCTGTGTGTGTGTGTGAGAGAGAGAGAGAGAGAGAGAGAGAGAGAGAGAGAGAGAGAGAGACGACTGGTAGAAAAATAAAAATAAAGGGGATAAAACCCAGCAGAATCTGGCAACCCTGCACATGGGCAGGGGGTACACAAAATGTCTCACAGGCCACACACAGAACCCCAATGGGCTGCAGGTTGCCCACCACTGCCCGAAGTTATTGCTTATTCCTAAAATATACTCATTATCCATCACAAAACAGATTAAAATGGAACCACCAATTTATCGTTTAAGCCACATTTACACGTGCTGGCCACTTCGAAGTAGCCGCGCCAACTTCGAAATAGCGCCCGCCACGTCTACACGGGGCGACCGCTATTTCGAAGTTGACATCGATGTAAGGCGGAGAGACGTTGAAGTTGGTGTCCCCATCAGGGGATGGGAATAGCACCCTACTTCGACGTTGAACGTCGAAGTAGGGCACTGTAGCTGATCCGCGTCCCGCAACATCGAAAGAGCGGGGTCCGCCATGGCGGCCATCAGCTGAGGGGTTGAGAGACGCTCTCTCCAGCCCCTGAGCTCTATGGTTGCTGCGTGCAGCAGCCCCTTAAAGCTCCCCACCCCCTGCCTTCCTGTGCAGGAAGCTGAGAGCATGTGCAGGCAGCAGCAGTAACACGTGGCTAGCCAGCACGCCACCCTGCAGCCCCAAGACACCCCCCCTGCTGCGATGGCCGCCCGCCAGCCCACCAAGCGCCCCCAGGGCACCCCCCCCTGCAAGGGAAGCCAGGGCTCCCAGCCTGGCAGCCAGCCTGGGAAAAGGCAGCGAGGCCCCTCCTGGACGGAGGCCGAGATCCGGGACCTGCTGGGGCTCTGGAGCGAGGAGGAGGTGCTACAGGTAATGGGGAGCAAGAGGCGGAACGTGGATGCATCCGCTCGGCTGGCCGAGGGCCTGGCCGCCCGGGGTCACCCTGCCCGCACTCCTGATCATGTGAGGAGTAAGGTGAAGGAGCTGCGGCAGGGTTACGCCCGGGCCCGGGATGCGGCCAGCCGATCTGGGGCCGCCCCCGCCACTTGCCCCTTTTACAGGGAGCTCAGGGAAATCCTGGGCCCCTGGTACACCTCCTCTCCGCTGGCCACTCTTGACACCTTGGCTGATGAGCCCCAGCAGGCCCCGGAGGCGGAGTCTGCCCCGGAGGCAAGCCCTGCACCGCAGGGGGCCCCCCCCCAAGAGCCCACCCCTGGGACGCCGGAGGAGGAGGAGGAGGGGGAATCCTCCTCCAACGATGGGGGGCTCCAAATAATCCTGCTGTCCCGGAGCTCCAGCAGGACATCTGCCCAGAGGGTGTCCCCCGACCGTGGGAGCAGATCATCAGGTACGTATCCCCCATGGTGCACACCCCCGGGGTTGAGGGGCGGGGACAAGAGACATGACCAGGGCCCTCCACATGCCCAGATGACCATGGCCCCAAGGACAGCAGTGGCATGTCCCTCAGAAGAGTGCATCAGCCCCTGCCCCCGCAGCAGGACAGTGCCATGCCCCATCCCTGGGGATGGGGGGAGTGGAACCTAGGGTCCCCCGGGGGGGAGGGTGGTACACCCAGCAGCAGCAGCAGCATCTCCCGGGGATGGGGATGGGGAACCAGCAGCAGAGGGGTGGGGGGACAAGGGCCACGGCTCAGGGGCCACGCTAACAGCTGTCTCCAGTCTTCTTCCCCCCCCGTGTTCCACAGCTACACCATCGGAGGGCCCGGAGAGCGCCGGCGAGGTGTCAGCGGTTCTGGACAACCCACCGGGGCCATTGCTGAAGGCCAGCCCCTTGGTGGAACACCAACCAGCCCCAGGGCGGGGCCGACGATGGAGCCACCACCAGCAGAGGACGGCGACGGACCCCAGCTGCTCGCGACCCTCCAGTGGTAGCTTGAGGTGTTGGAGCGGCGCCTGCGGGTGGACGAGCGGTGGCTGCAATTGCAGGAGCGGGCGCTGGCCTGGCGCCAGGAAGCATGGGGGACCTTTATGCGCACTTTTGAGCGCATAGCGGACTACCTGGCCCCTCATGCCGCGCCGCCTGCCGCTCTGCCCGCCGCTCCACCTGCTGCTCCACCCGCTGCTCCGACCGCCGTCCCACCGCCGTCCGCCACCCCTGGGCCTTCCACCGACGGGGACCTGGGGCCTGCTGACACCTGCCGGCCGTATCTGCCGGTTCGCCCAGCCCCCAGCCAGCCTCGGCCAGGGCTGAGGCAGAGGTGAGAGTCGCGCCTGCCAACCCCAAGCGCTGGACAGTAGGGGGTGCGGGGCCCAGGACACGCCCCCCCCCCTTTGTACATATCTCCCATTGTATTTGTATATAGTTTGTGTTAGACCCCTGTTCTTTTATGGTACCTGCTCCCCCATGTAAATAGTTCCCCCCCTTTTGTTCCACTGTGTATATATATATATATATAGTATTAATAAGAGAATTCATTGTTTTTTGGTTTGAAAAACAACAGGTCTATTTTTATTTGCAAGAAAAGTGGGGGGGGGTGTGCTCTTGGGTGCTCTGTGGTGTGGGCGTGGGGGCAGGGATTGTTGTGGAGGATGTGGGGGGTGCAGTGGGGGGCCTGCCAGTGTTCACCCCGTGGCCTGGTCGAAATGGGCCCGCAGGGCCTCCCGGACCCAGAACCCCTCGGGGTCCACCTGGCGACTGGGGGCAGCGGGTGGCTGCACGTCAGCCCTGCCAGCCTCCACAGCCCAGCCCTGAAAGAATGCCTCCCCCTTGCTCTCGACCAGGTTGTGGAGTGCGCTACATGTGCCCACAGCCTGGGGGATGTTGGTGGGGCCTGCATCCAGGCGGGTGAGGAGACACCTTCAGCGCCCTTTGAGACAGCCAAAAGTGCGCTCAATCACCTGGTGCGCATGGTTCAGGAGCGTGTTGAAGCACTCCTGGCTGGCTGAGAGATAGCCCGTGTAAGGGTGCATGAGCCAGGGCTGGAGGGGGTACGCCGTGTCTGCGATGACACAGAGGGGCATGGTGGTGTCCCCCACAGGGATCTCCCGCTGGGGGATGTAGGTCCCCGCCTCTTGCCAGCGGCACAGGCCTGAATTCCTGAACACCCGGGTGTCGTGGGTGCTGCCAGGCCAGCCAACATAAATGTCCAGGAAGTGGCCCCGGCTGTCCACCAAGGCCTGGAGGACCACCGAGTGGTAGCCCTTCCTGTTCAGGAAGCGTCCTCCGCTGTGCTCCGGAGCTCGGATGGGGATATGGGTCCCATCCAGAGCCCCAAAGCAATTTGGGAAGCCCAGGCTGGCAAACCCCGTGATGGCGGCATCCGGGTCCCCAAGCCGCACGAGCCTGTGGAGGAGCAGGGTGTTGATGGCGCAGACGACCTGCAGGGGAAGGACATGGGAGAGCACCAGTGAGTGGTGTGCAGGGTGTGTCTGGCCCCACCCCCCAGGGCTTCCCTCGCTCCCCCAGGGCTGCCCTCCACCCCCAGGGCTCCCGCCCCCCCCCATGGGTCCTCTTACTTCCACGAGGACAGCCCCGACGGTGGCCTTGCCCACGCCAAACTGCTGCCCCATGGATCAGTAGCTGTCTGGAGTGGCCAGCTTCCAGACAGCGAGGCCGACCCATTTCTCGACCGTGAGGGCACGCCGCATGAAGGTGTCCTGGTGCCTCAGTGCAGGGGGTGAGCCACTGGCAGAGCTCCAGGAATGTCTGCCGGCTCATGTGAAAGTTCTGGAGCCAGCGGTCGTTGTCCCACTCGCCAAGCACCAGCCGCTCCCACCAGTCGGTGCTCATGGGGTAGTTCCACAGCTGGCGGCGTGTGCGGTGGAGGGGGTGGGGGGGAGGCGGGGCGGAGGACAGCAGGGTCTGGAGCTGCTTCCTTCTCCCCTGGGGGCAGCTCCTCTTCTGTGACTAAAAGGTGATCAGCTGCCTCCTGCATAGCATTGAGCAGGGCAATCACTGCTCCTGCGGGGGCGGCTGTGTGGACCTCTGGCTGCTGCTGCTGCTGCTGCTGGGGGTCCATACTGCTTCACCGAGGTGTGCGTGCCTATGGCTCTGCAGATGGCGTGCTGTGCAGGCTGCATGTGTCTGAGAGGGGCCCTTTAAGGGAGCGGCTAGCTGTTGCCCCGGAAGTGCTAGTCCACCCTGTGACCCTGTCTGCATCTGTTCCTGGCACCCTGATTTCGATGTGTGCTACTTTGGTGTGTAGACATTCCCTCGCTGCGCCTATTTCGATGTGGTGCTGCGCAACGTCGATGTTGAACGTCGACGGCACCAGCCCTGGAGGACGTGTAGATGCTACTCATCGAAATAGCTTATTTTGATGTCGCTACATCGAAATAAGCTATTTCGAAGTCGCATACACGTGTAGACGTAGCTTTAGTGGAACATATGCAGCTTAAGTAATAACAGGCATGCTTTAAGGAATTATTTCCCAGAGTCTTTGTTCATTTCGCTTGTACATGCACCTCCTCTAAACAGTCTTCAGTAGTTCAGAACAAAAAGAGTTTTTCTGGAGTTCCACCAAGAACGAGATAATGATCAGACACCTTCTTCAATGAAACCATTTATACAATTGGAGTTGTTGCTTTTCTCAATGTTTTTAACAAATCTCTAGACCCCTCCGGCATCAGCAGAGTAAATACTTCACCAACCATTCCGCCAATAATGGACTAGCTGTACCTATAATGGTACTAGCTGCCAATAATGGGCTAGTTGATAAGTGATGGTCACATAAATACCACCCTATACCGAAAACCCACGGACCGCTATGCTTATCTACCCGCCTCCAGTTTCCATCCAGGGCACCCTACACGATCCATTGTATACTTAACTTCAGTGCCAGGAAAGATAATGGAGCAGGTAATTAAAGAAATCATCTGCAAGCACTTGGAAGGTGGTAAAGTGATAGGGAACAGCCAGCATGGATGTGTAAAGAACAAATCATGTCAAACCAATCTGATAGCTTTCTTTGATAGGATAACGAGGCTTGTGGATAGGGAAGATGCGGTAGATGTGGTACATCTAGACTTTAGTAAGGCATTTGACACGGTCTCGCATGATACTCTTATAAAAAAACTACTCAAATACAATTTAGATGAGGCCACTATGAGGTGGGTGCATAACTGGCTGGATAACCGTACCCAGAGAGTAGTTCTTAATGGTTCTCAATCCTGCTGGAAAAGTATAACAAGTGGGGTTCCGCAGGGGTCTGTGTTAGGACTGGTTCTGTTCAATGTTTTCATCAATGATTTAGATATTGGCATAGAAAGTACGCTTATTAAGTTTGCAGATGATACCGAGCTGGGAGGGGTTGCAACTGCTTTGGAGGATAGGGTCATAATTCAAAATGATCTGGATAAATTGGAGAAATGGTCTGAGGTAAACAGGATGAAATTTAATAATGAGAAATGCAAAGTGCTCCACTTGGGAAGGAACAATCAGTTTCACACATACAGAATGGGGAGAAACTGTCTAGGAATGACTACAGCAGAAAGGGATCTAGGGGTTATAGTGGACCACAAGCTAAATATGAGTAACAGTGTACTGCTGTTGCAAAAAAAAGCAAACATGATTCTGGGATGCATTAACAGGTGTGTTGTGAACTAGACACGAGAGAAGTCATTCTTCCGCTCTACTCTGCACTGGTTAGGCCTCAGCTGGAGTATTGTGTCCAGTTCTGGGCACCGCAGTTCAAGAAAGATGTGGAGAAATTAGACAGGGTCCAGAAAAGAGTGACAAGAATGATTAAAGGTCTAGAGTTGTGTTGGCCGGGCTGGACAGACTCTACATGGAAGAGTGGATGGGCATAGGTCAGACATTGGGAATGGTAGTGTACGGAGGCCTGTGGGGGAGCACTTTGGTCTCCCTGGACACTCAGTGGTGGATTTGGAAGTGGCAGTCCTAAAACAAAAACTTCAAAAATCAAATGGGGAAAGGAATCTCTGAGCTTCAGTTTATTTGCTGGTTTGACACTATTGGCCAGGGATTGGGTGGAGACTGGGAGTGGCTCGCCCCTTGCAGGGGGCCTTCTCTGCCCTGGGTGTTAACATCTCCACCATGGACTCTGACGGTGGGCCATATCTCCCCTGTCTTATCTGACTCGTTTTTACCTCTTTTGATACATACTACTGATGGTGGGTGTTTTCCACCCTGACTGGGTGGGCCTTGTCAGCTCTGGCCCTCCCTTTTACTTAGACCCCACTCTTTAAGTACCCCTCTGAACCAACCCCAGACTCATGCATCTGGTGGGGAGGGTCTTTGCCCGTGAGGGCTTGTGCTCCAAAATATCTGTTAGTCTATAAGGTGCCACTGGACTTCTTGTTGTTATTCAGTATTTATGACTCTGTACTGTTGATTGGCTCCACCTGGGATGAAGTTTCTAGCCGCCTAATGAACCATTCTTGGAACAAAATGTGTCCTGCTGCAATCCATACCTTCCTTGGCCTTGATGACACATGAGGTGTTCATGATGAAATAGTGAAACTGGCAAAGGAAGCAGGCTTCCATGAAGTGGAAGCTGATGATGTTAATGAGTTGTTGGAGTTGCATGGTTTGCCTCTGAGCAATGATGATCTGTTAAGAGTTGGGCATACATCATTTTGAAGAAGAAACTACATCTGATCGTGAAGAAGAAGGCAATGCCAAACAGAAAGCAGTCTTCACAATTCAGTCTCCAAAGGAAATATTTGACCATGTTGAATGAGCAATAGAAATCATGCAAAGATGTGACAATTTTTTTTGACTGCTTGTCAATGGTGGCTAGAAGTATTGGAGAATCTATGGCTTGCTACCAAGAAATATTAAAAGCAAAGCAAAGTGCAGGAAAGCAGACAACACTTGAATCTTTCTTTAAAAAGAAAACAAAGCAAACTCTTCCTGATGAACTTGAAGCAGGACCCTCTGGCTACGTCTACACGTGAAGCCTACTTTGAAGTAGCCTATTTCGATGTGGAGACATCGAAATAGGCTATTTCAACGAATAACGTCTACATATCCTCCAGGGCTGGCAACGTCGATGTTCAACATTGACGTTGCACAGCACCACATCGAAATAGGCGCAGCGAGGGAACGTCTACACGCCACAGTAGCACACATCGAAATAAGGGTGCCAGGCACAGCTGCAGACAGGGTCACAGGGCGGACTCAACAGCAAGCCGCTCCCTTAAAGGGCCCCTCCCAGACACACTTGCACTAAACAGCACAAGATACACAGAGCCGACAACGAGTTGCAGACCCTGTGCATGCAGCATGAATACCCCGCTGCAGCAGCAGCAGCCAGAAGCCCTGGGCTAAGGGCTGCTGCACACGGTGACCATAGAGCCCTGCATGGGCTGGAGAGACAGCGTCTCTCAACCCCCCAGCTGATGGCCGCCATGGAGGACCCCACAATTTCGATGTTGCGGGACACGCAACGACTACACAGTCCCTACTTCGACGTTGAATGTCGAAGTAGGGCGCTATTCCCATCCCCTCATGGGGTTAGCGGCTTCGACGTCTCGCCGCCTAACGTCGATGTTAACATCGAAATAGCGCCCAACACGTGTAGCCGTGACGGGCGCTATTTCGAAGTTCGTGCCGCTACTTCGAAGTAGCGTGCACGTGTAGACACAGCTTCTGGGTGCTAAGGATAAAATCAATGTTTGGTTCAATGATTTCTTACATTCAAAATGTTTTAATTCATACTGAAGCAGGACCCTCTGTGTCTTAAGGTTAAAACTAATTTTTGGCTTTTAGGAAGTTTTACATTAAAATATTTTAATGCATACTGAAGCAGAACCTTCTGGGTTTTAAGGTTAAAATCCTTTATGTTTGACTTATGAATTTTTACATTAAAATATTTTAATGCATATTTTATGTGTTCCGTTACTACAAGCCTTAAAAAAAGAAGACAACTTAAAGGACTCGGTCTCTATCCCAATATATTTACACGCATTCTTATCGAAGAAAATTCCCCTTTATAAGTTGCTTGGGCACTCTTACCGCATGTGAGGTCCCTAATTCCTTGTATTTACGTGTATTCCTATGGGGGAAAATTCCCCTTTATACATCATTTCGCTATACATCGCAGCTTAGCAGTCCCTAACCACAACTTATAAAGGGGATCCCCTGTATCATAATCTCCTCTTAGCCTCCTCTTTTCTAAAATGAAAAGTCCCAGTTTTTTTAATCTCTCTCATATGGCAGCTGTTCCAAATCTCTAATAATTTTTGTTACCCTTTTCTGAACTTTTTCCAGTTTGTGGTTATAGGATATATTTAGATGACATTTGTGCTCATTCATCTTGTCTTCTCTACACCATGCAATATATGTAAAGGCGGAGACAAAATACTTTTTCTTCAGTTTGTCTTTATCAATAGTAGTTAATGCTGAAGAATATTAATAATGTACAGCTCTTCTGTCATTTGTGACTGAAACAAGCAGCACCTGGCCTCAAGGTCAAGGCAGAAAGAAAATTGCAGTCCTATCAGGACCCATATAGACTGAGGCATCCTAATAGTTGACTTTCAGCTAGTCTGAATAACTAAACCAGTGAGTTAAAATTGTGACTGATCAAACATTTGTATGTACTGGGGAGAACACTGCAATGTAACCGAAATTTGGATGACATAACTCTCCAGAGATGTGCAAAGTCACTCTACAGAGAAGGATGAATGCCATTTTAATGACTGTCTAAATTTATATCTTTACAGTTCTACAAGTCTAGTTGGACAACTATAAACAGTGACATATTGAGTCATAGGAGGTGTTGCTGCAAGGATTGATATCAAATACTATCTTAAGGCTCTGATTCTGCAAATATACTTAGCTTTAAGCACACAAATATTGGGTGACCACCTGGCCCGTACTGGGCAGGACGGTCCGATACCTGGGATGCCAAAAAGTCACCCCGACTTATTTTCTGAAAGGGACTAATTGTCCTGTATTTGGGCCCTCCCCCAGCTGACCTTTTCTGCCAGTAGCTGCTGGTGGGAGTCACTTCTCTGAGCCTCGGGGAAACAGGGGGAGCCTGGGCAGCTGCCACTTCCTCAGAACTTGGGGACCACTGGGGGCTGCCACTTCCCAGGGGCTCCCAGGGAGCACTGGCAGCTGCGGTTTCTCTGGGGCAGGGCCAGCAGCTGCTGCTTTCCCGGGGCTCCTGGGGATCACTGATGGCTGCCGCTTCCCCAGGCTTCTGGGGAGCACTGGCAGCTGCCGCCACCTTCCTGGCTCCCTGGGGCTTGGTGGAGCCAGAATGAGACACTCCACGCCCCCATACCTCCCTGTCTCGTATTTGGGACAGGGAGACACGATCACCCTACAGAAATACTTCCCCTGACTTCAATGGAACTACTCATGTAAAACGTCACGTGTGCATGTTTTCCGTCAGGGACTTTATTTGACCTCTTTGTTAGTGAACGGTAAGAGGGAGGAGTAAGCAATATTAATGACATTTTCAGAGGAGGCTGAACTTAGTTAAATAAGATAAAGAAATAATCTTCATCTTTTGCATCAGTTTAGTGTCTTTCATCAGATTTCCATGCACTTTGAAAACATTAGTTTAGGTTCACAACATTCCTGTAGAGCAGACAAAATATAAGCTATTCAATTTTACTGAGAAGGAAAATGAAATGGAGTAGTTTAGTGACTGATCTAAGATCACATAAGAAAGATGTAGGTGTAGAGAACAGGACACTTGGCCTGTAGTTTATCTACAAGATCATCTTTTCTTCCCTTTGGAGGCTGTCAGTATGGAAAGAAAATATTTAACTTGGAAAAAACCCAACAAAAACAGTCATAAACAGATACATAAAAGCCATAATGCTTTAAGAAACCACTGATGACAATAGCTGAGAAATTAGTTTGCAATGTTACAGGGGCTAGCAAGGCTCATCTAATTTGGCTTACACATGTGGGCACTGTATTACAGCAGTGAGATAATAGCTATTGAAGTAGTGGAGAAGCTTAGACTTTTTTTGATAGAAAATTTAGGAAAACGTGTTTTGTTAATGTGTTTTCTATATTTTGACCAAATACACTGATCATTCTCTCTCTGGGCCTTGTCTGTCCAGCCTTAGAAAACTGCATTCAGTTCTGCGTCACGGACTGCCAGAAAAAGAGGGATAAAAAAGAGGGGATTCACAGAATAGTTGCAAAAATGGCGGGTTGTTGGAACTTACTTTTGAAGGAAAAATGAATTCAGTAGAGCTTGGTACAGCTATATGAAGGGTTTAAATACCAAGCATAGAGAGCAGAGGGTAACTTGGTTTGAGCAGAGGATAAAACCAAGTGAAATAGGATGCAATAAAAAGATTCATACCAGAGAGAAGTTCTTGACTACTTCTGGTACAGTGTCTCAGGAGATATGGTAGCAGGCTGCATCAGATGACACACTTAAAATGAAAAGTTATCACAATCATTTATACATGCACAATTTGGAGCTCCCTATTGTCAGGGATTTGGATTAAAAGACAGAAGAGATTTCTTCTTTAAGTTGTATGATTCCATTATAAACTTGTCTGTGCTTTTTATTTAAAATCAAACAAACAAAAAACCCCAAACCAAAAAATGCAGTGCACTTAATGAAGTAGGCCATTCTTAGAATTAAACAGTAGGTGGCTCTGCAGGATTTCTTACCACATGGGCAATTCACCCAGGGCTGACTAAACTGGCTTTATGATAGCTTTATGCTGGTTGATGGGTGCAACACAGCCCTAGCACAGGAGAGAATATGATTCATTGTCTCGTAGCAAAATTAACTCCCCTATAGCTGTCTAGGGTAATAGTTTTGCGTTGTTTTCCTGATGCCATTAGGCATCTATTTTTCCCCTAATGACCTTAGAAAATGGTATATTGCGGCAACCTTCCTCCTGGTGGAAAATGACTGAATGTGGCTCTGTTCACAGCCGCTCATTGCTGCAACAGGCAGGGCCACTCCCAATGGATCATGGGGCCCAGGGCTATCCTCCCATTCTCCTAGTGGGTACCTGGGGAAGTCCTGCTCCCACTGCAGTCGTTCCCCCAAGCCCTGCCCCTGCTCTGTCTCCTCTCACTGCCATTGCACCTCTTTCCCCAAGCAATGCCAGCTGGGGTACTACCAGGGAGATGGCGCAGGGTGGCAGCAGGGGTCTGGACCTCCTGCACTCACCTCGGCAGTGGGAGCTGGAGAGACCCAGCAGACAGCTCCACCCTGCTGCTCATCCCTTAGCTGTGTGGCTCCACTTCACTGCAGTGATGGTAAGTGGAGCTCCCAGGCCACAGCTTGCTCCTTTGATCCCTGCATCACTTGGGGGAATGGAGTAGAGTGGGCTGGGACCAAGGCTGGGGCACTCTGCGTCCCACTGCTGCCTGCTGCTACCCCGCACCAGACCCACTGATAGTCCCCCAGGCTGCCCTGGGGCCTGCCACCATGGCCAAGATGGGAGACCATCCCATTGTCCCTAAGACAGTTGAGGTGGTCACTACAGGCTCCCCCAGAGCACAGGTCCTGCGGTGATTTCTCTGAACTGTCCTATGGATGGGATGGCTCTGACCCTGGGTTGACATGTTAGCTCTTTAAACTTTTCTCTGCATCTAGGGTCCTCAACCTTTTTCTTTCTGAGTTCCTCCTAGTACGCTATAAAACTTCCACAGCCCGCTGCGTCACAACTGTTTTTCTGCATATAAAAACCAGAGCCAACATTAAGAAGAAGCAAGTAGGGCAGCTGCTTGAGGCTCCAAGCCAGAGAGCCCCCGAAAAGGCTTCATCCCTGAGTGGTCGGACTCAGAGTGAGGCTTTGTCTTTCTGCCTTGAGTCCCCGAGTATACTGATGGCCCTGGTTGGTGGATTCTCTGAAACCTGCTTGTAGCGTCCCCGGGGTGGCGGGGGGGACCCAGACCTCTAGCTGAGAACCACTGCTGCAAAACAGGCTTCTGTGGGATGCATGCTCAGCTAGAGAACCCGTCACTGGAATATTCCTTGCAGATATTATTCCAGTAGCTGTTACATTTTGTATGATAATTTTCAGTAACTTGTAAATTGTTAAAGCACAGCAAATTGACCCAGCATTGCTTGGGTATTTAAGTGAAATAAGGTTATTTTCTGTTTGGAAAATAAAAGGAAAAAGGGTGTGGTTTATGCATATAGTTGGGGAGCTAATTGTGTGGGAGAATTCTGGGGAGGCAACAGGGCTTCCCCTGCATGGCACTGTGGCTGAGCGGTTGGGGAGAGGGTGAAAGCGGGAGGTTGGGTAGAAGAGCATTCACAGCTCCCAGCAGGGTGGAAAGCCCTGTCTCCACATGGCCAGTTTTCTTTCTGTGGCTGCCCCAGTGGTCACTCTGCAGTATGGCTGTTCCCTGTGCTTGCTGCCCCTAGTGGCAAGTGTGAATTATGTCATCCCTCCCATTGGTGCCCTTCCCTTTCCACGTTCTGGGAAATACTGGAATTTCAGGCATTTCCCACTTTCCAGGTGGGAAACCGAACCCTGACCTTAGGTTGAGTTGGGGTAAAAGGAATCTATATACCAAAATCTGTGGTGGTAACATTTACCATTTAAGAGGAGTTCTTGAACAAATATAGCACCAACAGACAGATGCACCGAAATATATGTTTAGAACCCTTGTCAAATTTTACTGTTGCCTTGATTAAAAAAACAAAACAAAACAAAAAACCCTACGTGCCCAATAGTGACATTACAGGTCTGGTGAGTAAGTTTTTGCAGCCATGCAATTGTTCTCCCCTGTTTTTATATGGTACCATATGCCATTCTAATATTTCAAAATGAAGATGTGCAATAAAAATACTGGGTTTGGAGAGAGACGAAATTGATATGAAACGTTAAAGAAATATAATCTCTACAGTAACTGTCTCATAATTTATTTGCCACTGCCATCTCTAAACACTCCAGTTTGTTTAGAAACAAAATGTTCACAAAAACTAATTATTCAAATACCTATCTCAAAGAATTAGCCCTAGTGTTGACATGAAAACAGCCCAGATTAAAAATACTTTAGCAACATTGCCATACAGCTTATTACATTATTAAATTGCAGTCCTCAGGATGAGTCACACATCTACAGAATGATACTGAGGATTTAATTCCCTCCCTGTGGATCTGTGATTTACATGGCATTGTGGGGGAACTAAAAGGTGTCCTGTGTAGGGCTCTACCAAATTCATGGACATCAAAAAATGCACCATGGAACATGAAATCTAGTCTTTTATGTGCTTTTACCCACACAACACAGATTTCACAGGGGAAAGCACTGGTTCTTATGCAGGGGGTGGGAGAGAAAGAGCCTGATCCAAAGGGGAGCTGCAGGGAGTTTGTGGGATTATTTCTGGGAGAGGACAGGGTCAGTGTTCCCTTTAATTTTCCCACCCAGCGTGGAAGGAATTTTGTTATAACACGAATGTAGAGGTGAGGTGCAATATGCCACCTTCATCTTGTTGCTCATAACAAAACTCATATGGCATGAGGTGGGACCAAGGGGTTTTGAGGGTGGGAAGGGGCTCAGAGCTGGAGCCTAGGGTTTGGGTGCTAGAGCGTGAGGGCTCTCTCTGAGGGTGCAGACTGGGGGGTGAGGCTAAGGGGGTCAGGGCTGGAACAAACAGGGAGAAAGGCTTCTGTCTGGGGATGCAAGCTCTGGGGTGGACCCAGGGTTGAGGGGCTCAAGGCTGGGAGAAAGGGTTAAAGTGAAAGAGCTCTGTCTAGGGTTATGGGCTCTGGCATAGCGTTCGGGGTGTGACAGGGGGCTCTGGGCCAGGCTGTGGCAAGGGGGCTCCAGAGCTGGGGGCTCTGGGGCTGGGCTGCTCTGGCTGCAGCAGGGGATGTTCTGGCTTTCCTGGGTCACAGCAGGTGGGGGACTGGGCTGCCTCACCTACAGCCGGTGGGGGGCTGGGCTGCTGTGGCTCAGCAGGGAAAGGTCTGTGAATGGACTCCAGCAGGGGTTGAGGTGGGCTGGGAACAGGCTGCAACAGGGTGGTAGTCCAAGAACAGGCCACAGTGTGTGTGGATGGGGTGGTGGTGGTGCTCCAGAAATGGGCCACAAAGGTGCGGGATCTGGGGCCAGGCTGTACGAGGTGGGGTTCCAGGGCCAGGCTGCTCCTTCTACAGCATGGGGGTTGGTCCATGGCTGCCTTCAGGCTGGAGGAAGAGGTCTGGTTCAGGCTGCCCCTGCTGGGGTGCAAGTGGCACCCTGAGCACCTGTGAGGTGTTATCTCAGCAGCTGCACAGTCATACAGCTAAACTTGGGTCACAGTATTGTCACCGTTACCTCTGCACTGGTGACAGAGCTCAGCAGACTGAGAGTGGCAGCTGGCCAAGGGCCCAGCTCTGCAGATAGCAGCACTGCCAGCAACTGTGCAGAAATAGGGGTAACAGTGTCACAGCCCCCCTTGCAATAGCTTTGTGACCCCCCAATTCTTTTTGGGTCAGGCCCCCTACCATTACAACACTGAAATTTCAGATTTAAATATCTGAAATCATGAAATTTATGATTTTAAAATGCCTTTGACGAACAAATTTACCAAAAAGGACTGGATAGCTCCTGAATGCCAAAGCATTATTCTAATGTCTTCCCCTCCTAGAGCATCACGCCACTAGGGCTGACTCTGTGGGTGATGGAACATCCACAGAGAAAAATTGGTGGGTGCTCAGCACCTACCAGCAGCCAAGCTCCCCTCCTCTAGTCTCTCACCCACTTATGGCTCCACTGAGCAACTTCTCCCCTCCCTCCCAGCACCCCCTCCCACTGTGAGCAGTTCCGGGAGGGGAGAGGAGGAGTAAAATATGGTTTGTGTGGGGGGAAGAGGAGAGGAAGAGATGGGTTGGGAGGAGGGCATGTTGGAGAGGGGCAGGAAAGGGAAGAGATGGGGCTTGGGGAAAGGGCACAATGGGGTGTGGCCAGGGTGGAGAAGGGGGTTGAGAACCCCCCAGCTAAAGGAGACCTTGGTGCCTGTGGCACCAGAGATCCCCAGTAGTGTACAAGTGCTCTTTTCTCAGTGACTGTGCCCCAATTTAGAGCCAAAGACTCTGTGTTTTTTGTGCTCCACGTTGAAAGCAGGTCTCATCTTAAAGCTTCTTCTGAGTGTACAATGCTAACGCTTAATGGTTAGAGAAATAAACGAGCACAGCTTCTCTCAGATCTAAAGCATCGATACAAGCTCCAAGAGTCTCAAGGACCAACTACTTGTCAGAAGAAGCTACTGCTTTAGTAGGGGGAAAGAACAGGTTTACATTGAAATAGGGGATATGGGCAGGGAGTGAGGACAAGAGAAAAAGGAAGAATTACAGGCAAACTGTAACAACAACGAAGGGTCCTGTGGCACCTTATAGACTAACAGCAAAGTTTTGAGCAAACACTGATGAGTGACTTGTCAATCTCACAAACCACAATTAAACATTTTACCCCCAAAACAGACTAAATTCTGCACAGGCAGCCTCCTCTTCCCCTACTCTACCTTGGATATAAAGTGGCTGCAACTCCAGACTATTCCCACAGCTCCTAATTGTAAATATATATCTATTGCACTTGGTACTGCAGCTTTTACAAAAGGTTACTTTGTTTTAAAGTTAAATTACTGTGTCAGGCTGGGCTTTTATTTGTGTGTGGGGTGGTGCTGACAGGCTCTTACAATCCCACGAACGCACACCCTGGCTACGTCTACACTAGCCCCTTTCGGAAGGGGCTTGGTAATGAGCGAGTTGGGAAGATGCTAATGAGGAGCTTCCGTGAATATGCAGCCCCTCATTAGCATAATAGCAACTGTGCGCAATTCAAAAGTGCTGCTTTTGAATCGCGCACCACCCATGTAGACGGGGGGCCTTTCGAAAGGACCCCCTGGACTTCGAAAGCCCCTTCTTCTTAAAACCAAATAGTGTGGGGCCTCTGACACCAGACAAGCTGGAGGGCGACCACGACCACTGCTGCCAGCAGGCCAACAAGGGCATCGAGGAGGTCCAGATCCAGGAGTTGCTGTGGGTCCATGGCACTCAAAAGTGGGCTTCAGGACCGCGCACATGCTCTGCTGTGTGCAGCAAGGCAGGCCTCAGCAGGGACAGTGTGCTTGGGAGGGGCTCTTTAAGGGAGTGGTTGGCTGGCTCCCAGCAGGGCTTGCCGGCCATGCAATCCCGTCTGTGGCATTTCCAGCCCCGTTCTTTCGAAAGAGTGGCTGGGGCTGTGCGGGCGCTCTCTTTCAAAAGGGTGGCTTGAACTTTTGATCCGCTTTTTGTGTGTAGACGGGATCTTTCAAAAGAAGATTTTCTGGAGCTGATCTTCCAGAAGATCTTCTTTGAAAAGATCGCTGTAGTGTAGACTTAGGCCCAGTTGTGGGGAGAATAGGCCTACATGAAATTTCAAAAATAAAAAATACTGCAATGGCACATAGCTCTGACCCAGTCATATTAGAAGCTGGGATACACGCCTTTAATAAAATGAGGGGTGTTCCCCTCTGTCCCCAGCTTTTTACTTTATGTGGAACATTGGTAGGAATAAAGGAAGCTCCAATAGCAAGCAACTATGTTATGTAATGTAAAATCTGCAAGGCACTGAGCAGCTTTCTTTCCTCGCATAACTACTGTTTATGTAATATCAACAAGGTCATAACAGACAAGGAGACATTAAACCAAATCTGAGCAGTATGAAAATGGTAAAAGGTGCAACAGAACTTTCAGTCATGACATAAGGAGCCCTTTGACAAAATAAATTAAACATCTGGCAAAACTGAAATAGTCCCTGTCATGTAGCTGGATGGCATGAGCATATTTTAAAATGCTAGTCCTGGTTTTCCCTCCCAGCAGAGAGTGTTCACAATGAATAAAACAGCATTTTCTTTAATTCCATTATTTACATAATAAGAAATAATATTGAGAGAATCAACAGGATACAGATCCCATTGGAAATATTTTAGAGAAGCAAGAGAGGATCTCACATCCTTATTCTGCATGTGAGTATAGGCCAGTGGTGGGCAGCCTGAGGCTCAGAGGTGATATGCAGACCATGGGGGCTCCACCCCTGGCTGCCACATGCCTCTTGTGCACTGGGGTGCTGGAGCCCCACATGTCTTTGCTCCTTCCCCTCCTTCATAGCACTTTCAGAACATGGGAGGTGCCCTATTTGTGCTCCGTCCCTGCTCCTCCCATCCCTCCCATAGCTGTAATACCATGAAGCAGCTGTTTGTGGTGTTCAAGCTCTGGGAAGGAGGGGGATGAGCAAGGAAGTGGGGGGCTCAGGTTTGTGACAAGGTGTGGATCCCACTGGGGTGAATGAGGGTCGCACATGTGGTCCACCCACTAGTGGAGGTTGCCCATCACTGCTATCGGCATAGCCCTTTCCCACCTAAACAGGCTGGAAACAAGACAATGTAAAATCAATATGATATTCAGGGGAGAACTCAGACATATACACTGAAAAACAAATACATCTGGGGATGGATTCTCTGCTCCGTTGTGGAAGTTTGGCATTGCTCAGATGCATTCTAAATGGCCAAATTCTGTCTGCAGGTGACTGGTACAGAATCGCCTTGTGTAGCAGAACTCTCTCCTATTGGAGCAGACAGAGCCACTTCCAGCATGAGCCACTCCCCTCACCTCAGGCATGGGGTGGTGGAGAAGGGTGGGTTGGGGCATTCTGGGGCAAGTAGGAATCTGGAGTGCATCATCTTCAATGCCATTGCAATAAAGGTGTCTCAACCAACCAATCTCATAAATTACACCTGCTAATTAATTTAATACTTCCATTTTGTTCTGGGGCTGGGTGGTGTAGGATCAGAGAGTCATAAGTAGTTGTCTGGTGGCCCCCATCCTCTCTGTGCTCAGCTGAGCTTTGCCCAGGTACAGGTGGGAATCTGTACCTTTGAGTTTAGTTGATACAGACAGGCAGGGAAAAAAACAGATTTTTGCATTTTTTTGGTTTAAAATATTCTTGGAATTAGTGAGTGTACATCAGTTGCATCTTCCCATTTGTTTGTCTTGTTTTTTCAGGGGTCCAGATGTCATGTGAAGGGGAGTAGCACGTCCAGAAAGTTAGTAGCCACTGCTGGTTGGTGAAAGACAGCTGTGAATATCTAGACCCTTTATTAACAATCTACCTTAAAACATGCAAGAGTCCATTCAGTACTCAAGGTGTCAGCCTACAACCTCTCTCTCCTTAGGAAGGTAACTAAGAGACAGCTTGTTGTCCTTTTCCAGCATCACTCGATGTCTTCCAATAGCTTTGATTCTTCTCAATCAGGCTTTAGATATGGGAACTCCACTGGCTGTATTTGCTGGATGATGGTAAAACATCTGTCCTCCTGGTTGTGGACCACCACATGCTGTTTGCCACTGTGGATTGAGGTGCTGTTGGCTCTTCCAAGAGAACTAGCAGTGGCAGCACTGTCAGATGGTTTTGCTCCTTCTGCCCAAACTATAGGCAAGAAGGTCATATTGGGCAACTTCACCACTGCAACCAGAGCTCTGATCCTTGGATGAGAAACAGTTAGTTGAAATTATGTCTGTACAAGGGGAGACAGGCTTTTGGCAGCTTGCTCATACCAGACGATCACATTCAACTGAGGGCATTTGTCCTTTCCTCAGGAAACACTGTATATCTTCCTTCATGATACTAGACACCCAAACAGGAACAAAACAGCAGCTTTTTGAACTTTCAACTAGTAAGGGGAGAACAAATATCATTGCCTCCAATCCAGACTCTTTCAGGCCTTATGAAAAATTGGGCCTGATATCTATAATAAATTGATCTAGTTGAACTCAAACCCATCTTACTGTCCAAGTTGCTGTTGATGTAACAGATTACTCATTGTACATGCTGTCTTGTGGGCAGGCATGGGCACAGCAAGCTCCCTTGTGTCTTGGCCTGGTTGTTAGCCACTCCTGCCTCTTGTGGCTTAGTGCTCTAGATAGGTCATGGACCCAATAGCAGGCAAGACCATTTTGTGGGTATATAAAGACTCTAGCCTTACTGGATAAGGAAGACCTGCCCTGGGACAAGATCTCAGGGTCCCAAGACTTTTATTTTCTTGTCCTTCTTTCCTCCTAGATTTCCCTTATAGAGATAAGCTTTCTTCATTCTGCTCTGTCAAACGGCCAGGAAGGGAGCCCAGACCTACTCTCTCAACTAGGTTCTGGTCCAGGGCTCTATAGTAAGCATTAAATCCTGCACCCAAACATGATATTCTGTGATCTCCCTGAAACACTTTCTTCTAGGGGAAAAAGGAACTGCTAGTAAAAGTGTAAATATTAGACAACTGAAATTAAAAAACAATAATAATAAAATAAGCCTCTCAACTCTGTGTCGCAAGTCTCTTTTCTACAGGTTTTGGCAAAAATTCACAACAGCCTGTAATCTGCATTTTTAGAGTTACTATACCAAACTATTAGCTGCTCAGCATTGGCTTAGGAGATGGCTACAACGTTACATTATTTACCAAGTATTGACAGTGTCTACCATATTAGATTGTTGCTTGCCAAATATTTTCCCTTGTATATATGCTGGGTTTTGGTATGTCAAAATTTGGGAGGTGTGGGTTAAAAAGAGAACTGGATTTGATATTTTACTACAACAAATGTGGAACTTGACTTTCTGGAAATCCTGCTCTGTTTGATCAGATTAAAAGATGATTCAGCTCTAAACATGAGTGATCCATTGGCTTGTTCAATAATGTGGTCTGATCTTTTCTGCTTAGGAAAGATTCAGAATTTCAGATATATAATTTATAATGTCAAAGAGAAACTACCATTAAGAACAAATGCTTGCAAAGCCCAAACTAAACACATTTAAAATAAACTGATTACCTAATAAATTATTCTTTAAAGAGCTACACGGCAGCTTCTATGTTTTGTGATTTTGAAATAGTATTTCACAAGAGCTGCTGTAACAAATAGAATTTCACTAACAAAGCCTATAGGTAGATTCCATCTGGAGAGCTGATGTGCGGTTAGAAGCAAACTTTTTCAATAATACAAAACTGATATTTTCCCATGGCTTAGAGCTCCAAGCCTTTCATTGGGTTTTAAAAGCTTCCTTGTGTATTGAATTTACAGCTTTTCCATTTATAAATTGAAGATAAAGTATTGGTATGGTATTTGTGATTGAGATTATTATGAATACCTACTTTAGTTTTAAGTGGTGATTCAACACTCAGAGCCTTGGTGTGGTTTCTGAGGTTCTCTTGCACTTTAATTATCCACGTACAATAAACTGTCAGATTCTGATTAATGCATTGTACTTATTTTAGTTTACAATAATGTGCTGTAGGAAAAATATCTGGAGAGACTCTTCTGGAAAGGCTAGACCCAAAGGAATGGTATCAATAAGAATCTAGGTCTAAAATTAACAGAAAGAAACCTCTGAGCAAAGGATTCTGTGTAAAATTCCCATGTAAGTTTTGTGAGCAGCAGTCTCAGCAAAAGTACTAAGACTAAAAAGCGTATGAATTCAAACACTAGGTTTGGACCATCTGAAAGTGATACCAGCATATGATTGGGCTAAATTTCATTTTTACTCGAATGAATGAAATGACGCTGAATGAAATGACTCTGTCAATGAAGTCACTGAGAATTACACAGGATAATCAAGAGTTTGAATAGGATTGACAGGTATAACATTTACTGAAGTCTAAGATCTAGTTGGCAAGAAAACATGTTTCTCTAAGATATTGTCTAAGTATCTCACGTGAAAAAGATCCATCTAGCACTTTTCCTCTGGACATTCCAATAACACTTTTGACTGATACCACAGGCAAAATAATAATATAATAAATGGTTTTATTTCATTACCCAACTCTCTCTCTCTTCCTGAATCCCATCAACACAAACACCTTCTCCTCAAAACCAGGAAAGAAGATTTAATGGCTGTAAATCCTGAGCGGACATGAGTGCTTCCCACAACTCAGAGTTAGGTGACTAAGTCCCTTTGAGGGGCAGGGCCTCATTCCCAAATACACACACTCCCACACATCTCCTTGGCATTTCCTACCAACTAGCTTAGGCAGCTCCTGGCTCAGTGTGCTGGCTTCTCTGCATTTGTTTCTTAGGCACCTAACTCTCCCACTGCATACTGTGGGAAAATCCACATAGGATGCATTTGTCTAGTGGGATATAAATACCTGCATAGGGAAAAGACCTAGTCCAGGAACAGCTAAAATCTCAGCTTCTGAACTACTTTACTTACTTGCATGCATGTCAATCAGTTACTCTGTCTTTTACATTCTTGAAGGAAACAAGGCATAATCCTCCCCTTTTAATGCATGTACACACTGTGCCTGTAGAGAAACCTAAAACCAGATTTCACTCTTGTGTTTTATATCATCACAAACACTCCAAGAAATACTTTCCTTACTTCGTAATTCACTACAATTTTATCTTTATTAACATGTCCTAAAAACGCCTGCTGGATTGCATGTTTCTTCTGATAGAAAAAATATAATGTATAATTTAACATTTATAAATATCATTCAATTACATTGAGTACCACTCTCCTCTCCCAGCTTTTCAAAATTATTTCTAATCACTTCTATTCCTAATGTTTCAGTATGACTAGCTCCAACAAAATGATTTATTTGGTGATGAGCTTTTGTGGGACAGACCCACTTCTTCAGATCAATTTGAATGAATGAAAGCTCATCACCAAATAAATCATTTTGTTAGTCTTTAAAGTGCTACATTTCTGCAGCTTTGTTTTGCTGGAGTACAGACTAACACGGCTACCTCTCTGTTACTAGCTCCAACAGTTAAAGATATACATGCCAGTTAGAACACTAACTAAACACAAGAGTAAGAAGAGTATATAACATTATGTCTTTGGATACTGGAAGTAGGTCCATTACAAAGCAAAGTATGTAAAAGAGTCCTGATAATGAGCTAGAAAATTGCCATCCCAGTTCAAACCATGTGTTAATGTGTCAAATTTGAATATAAAAGAGAGTTCAACAGCCTCTCTTTCCAAATGGCTGTTAAAGTTCGTTTTCAGTAAAACACAGACTTTCAGATCATTCACAGAATGGCCCACTCCATTAAAGTGCTGGCTGACAGGATTGTGAATCAGGAGTGTTTTATGTCAGTTTTATGCCCAATAATTCTTTGTCTAAGAGAGTTTGAAGTCTGTCCAATATACAAAGCGTGGGCATTGTTGGCACATGATGGCATATATGATGTTAGTTGAGGAACATGAGAACACGCCCGTGAGCCCGTGATTCTGTGAATAACCTGGTTAGGTCCAGTAATGGTATCTCCATAATAGATATGTGGACAAAGTTGGCAAAGGTGCTTGTTACAAAGAAAAGTTTCAGGATTGGTACTCTTGTGGTATATATGTGGTTGTTGGTGAGAATCCTCATAAGGTTGGGAGGCTGTCTGTAGGAGAAAACAGGCCTGTCAGCTAGGACCTTCTGGAGTGTGGCATCCTGATTAAGGAGAAGTTGTAGGTCTTTAATAATGTGTTGTAGTGGTTTGAGTTGGGGGCTTTAGGTAATGGCCAGTGGTGTTTTGTTCTTGGCTTTTTTGGGCCTGTCTTGGAGTAGCTAGTCTTTGGGTATTTGTCTGACCCTGTCGATTTGTTTTATTTCTCCTGGTGGGTAATTCAGGTTTCGTAAGTAAAGGAGGGGTAATAGCGGACGAGAGCTGAGGACTCGTTGTTCCAGGTCAGCCACAAATATATTAGCATATTGTGGGGCCATGCGGGTGCCCGTAGCAGTTCCACTAATAACTGTTATAAAAACTAATTTTGTTAATGACCTGAAAGTCTGTTATCTAATTCTTGCCTCCCCTCCCCGCTTTCTGTCCCTCTGCTCTCTGATTTGCTCACCTTGATAATAATTTTTCTGATTTGTCAACCCTAATTACTATTTTTGGTTCTCTGTGCCTTAAATATAGAGTCTGTTCTAGTATGGCTATGATCTGAAGAAGTGAGTATGTCCCACGAAAGCTCATCACCTAATAAATTATTTTGTTAGTGTTTAAAGTGCTATTGGACTGCATTTTTGTTTTGATAGTATATAGACTAGCACGGCTCCCTCTCTGTTACTATTCAACATGCAAGGCACTACATTCAGCCGTTTGGAATGGAGATCCATCAACTACATGAAAAAACTCGCCCAAATCTAGACAGACATCATCTTTCTCTCCAAATACAAGAAAATGAACATTGTACCCAAGGGACTGACAGTGAAAAACCCATTACAATCAACGTACTACACTGACGACAGCGATCATCTATGTCACACACTCTCTAAGAAACTGAGGAACCACTTTATCAAAATTCTTTACAATAAACAAAAGACGATTAAAAATGAACTCTCTGAACTTGAAACTCTCATTGACAATCAGGCATCCATGCAAGATCCCACAGAATGAGACTTTACTTATACTAAACAAGAAATTTATAAAACACACTTCCACTTCCTACAAAAAAGAAAAGACAATAAATTTTGTAAATTACTTCATAGCACAGTATACTACAACTTTGCTTTATCTAATTCTTGACTCCCCGCCCCGACTTCTGCCCCTCTATTCTCTGATTTGCTCACCTTGATAATAATTTTTCTGATTTGTCAACCCTGATTACTATTTTTGGTTCCGCGTGCCTTAAACATTGAGTCTGTTCTGGTATGGCTATGATCTGAAGAAGTGGGTCTGTCCCACGAAAGCTCATCAACTAATAAATTATTTTGTTAATCTTTGAAGTGCTACTGGACTGCTTCTTTGTTTTAACTTCCACTGAAGTTAATGGAAGTAATTGGGCATAATAAACTGCAGGGTCACTCCCTACATATCAGAACAAAGGTGGGGAGGGTGAATCTTTCACAAACTGGGAAGACAACTGGACATTTTTACAGCAGGCAACTTGTGTCCCATATGTGGTCTTTTTCATCTCTGATACAAGGAACTTGCAATAGCAATGTGTACGTTGGTAATAAGCATTTCACTTATGGATCTCAAATCACTAGAAACAAAAGCAAGAAAAAAGGTGGAATTGCAAGAAATCCAAACACCAACATTTGAGAAATCCTTGACACTTTGCAGTTCTCTGTCAACGTGGGCCACAGTCTCTACTGACACAAAAACAACAAGAAGTCCTGTGGCACCTTATAGACCAACAGATATTTTGGAGCATGTCTTCTTCTTCCCAGATGCTGATCAAGACGTTATGAAAGTCTTCCAGTGACACTGGTCCTGCCACTTTGAAAATTTCAACAGGGATACCATCCATCCCAGGGGCTTTCCCAGAGCTGGTCTGGCTGATTGCCTTTTTGACCTCATCAATTGTAGGGGGCAGGTCAAGGCTGTCTATTGTGGGTTTCTGAGGGACCTGGTCTAGGGCCACAGGGTCGACAATGGAGGGTCTGTTGAGAAGGTTGCTGAAGTTCTCTCTCCACCTATTGTTGATGCTGTTCTTTCATGCCATCTGCAGAGAGGAGAGGTGTAGTACTTGGCTTTGAAGGTCCATATATAGCTTTGATAGGACTGAAGAACATCTTGGAGTTCTTGGTGTCTGCGTAGTATTGGACTTCATCAGCTTTACTTTCCCACCACTCATCTTGCATTTTGCAAAATGCCATTTGCACCTGGCTCTGAAGGTGTTTGAAATGATCACATTTGGAGATTGAGGACTGATTGTTTTGCCATGGCAGAAATGCGTTCTGTTTTTCCTCTAAGATCTTCATGATGGGCTCGTCATTTTCATCAAACCAGTCTTGGTGAACTCCCTTTTTCAGTCCTAGTGTTGACTTGGCTGACTCCATCACCAGGTTTTTGAACTGGTCCCACTTTTGCGTTGGGTCTCCAGTCAGAGATCCATGGGACGTCAAGCACTTCGTCAAGGCAGGCTGCAAATTTCTCACAATGACCAGTATGTTGCAGCTTTCCGATGTTGAAGGAGGGTGTGACAACCTTGAGCTTCTTGCATGCAGTAGTGTGATGTGCAGCATAAGGACTGATCTGACTTTAAGGATGCCACAATCATCTCGCTTTTCAAGAACAAGGACAACAAAGCTGACTGTGGAAATTACTGGGGCATCTCCCTTCCCTGTACAGCTGGGAAGATCTTGGCTCGAGTTATCCTCAACTGTCTGATCACCAGCATCCAGCTACCAACTCAGCCCAGCACAAGTGTCTCTCTTATCCCGGGGTCTTTCTTTCTGCCCCACTTCCTCCATGAACTTAATACAATTCTGTGGTGACCCTGAAGCCTTCTTTCACCACCTCCATCTGAAGGAATTCTACCAACACACCTATGAACAGTCTGACTCCCTTGACCTCTGCTACCAACACCAACAGAAGAAGATCTCTATGTGGACTCCTCCCAATGGTGGTACTGAAAGTCTGGATTTCTACATACAGTGCTTCTGCAATTCTTGACTCTGCCCCTTTCTGCCCCTCTACTCTCTGATTTGCTCACCTTGATAATAATTTTTCTGGTTTGTCAACCTTAATTACTATTTTTGGTTCTCTGTGCCTTAAACATTGAATCTGTTCTGGTGTGGCTATGATCTGACAAAGTGGGTCTGTCCCACCAAAGCTCATCACCTAATAAATTATTTTGATAGTCTTTAAAGTGCTACTGGACTGCTTTTTTGTTTTGATAGTATATAGACTAGCACAGCTATCTCTCTGTAACTATTCAGTGGAAGTTGTGTGCACTGCAGCATTGGGCTGATCCTACTTTACCTCTTTTACTCAGCCATAAAAATTTGAAAGCAAAATACAATGTTGAGTGACTTAAGGCAGCCCAGGGGATTCTTAGTGGTGACCCACGGTTATTCCTGAGCTTGCAAAGTGCTGTATCAGGAAGGGGAGTTTCCTCTGTCAGCAAGAACCGCCAAGGAGAAGGATTATACGCACTGTGCTGGGTTATACATTAAGTCCCCTCCCGCGCGTTTACCATATAGTACACCGGCGAAAAGGCGCCCAACTGCTGTGCGCCGCCAGCACCTTCCGCCGCACTGCGGGCGCGGACCCTGGGGGCTTTCCGAAAAGGACCGCACGTGGCCGATGCTTGTAGCTGCGGCCTCCGGAAGTTTTCACCCGCTCGCCCCAGAACGACGCGGGGCAGCCGGCGGGCTGCCCGGGCTTAGAAGCCGAGGCGGCGCTGAACGAGGTGCGGTAACACGCCGTGCCAGCCAGCTACCGGCTCGGGAAGGAGGCGGGGCTGATCCAGAGGCCGCTGCCGCCCGGGGGAAACTCCGCACCGGCCGTCGCAGGCTGGGGCTGAAGCTCCGGGGGGAGCCACGCGCCGGGAGAGGCGGCCCGTCGCCTGCGCCAGCCCGGCAGGGGAGCGGGGGCGGACAGGTGAGGCTGCGCTGCGGGATAGCGGGTAGGCCAGCTCTGGCTCCCCTTGTGGCACAGCCGCCGGCCCCCGCAGCGGCCTCCGCCGCCCAGGCCAGCGCTGCTGCTTCACCTCTGCGGCGCGAGGCCAAGGTCGGGGCCGCCCCCCAGCCCAGCTGACGGCACCTAAAGACAGCCCCGGAGCAGGCGGCTGCTGGGGAGCGCGCGGCGCGGGCTGGTCCAGGCGCGGCGCCCGGCATGGCTTCCCTCCGGCCGCTAGGTGAGTCCTTCCCGGCGGCTCGGGCCGCTGCTGTAGCGCGCTGAGCCAAGGGCCCCCGCCGCCCGCGCCCAGTCCAGTCCAGTCCACTCCCCTACCGCTGGGAGGTGGGCGCGCCAGACCCCCGTGCGGTCCCTGCTTGGCGCAGCCCAATTGGCTGCCTGGGGGAGGACGCTCTGGTGTATGGGTGGGATCCCACCTACACCAATACCCCGGCCTCGGAGGCGGTGGCCCTGAGCCTTTTCCGCCTGCGCCTCCCGGCTCTGCGGAGCCTGAGTGCTCTTCCCTCGCCCACAGCTCCTCTCAGCGCTGCCAGCTGGGTCCTGCGCGCGAGCCTACCAAAAAGTCACTGCGCGCGCTGGTGCCTTGCTCCTTTGGCCCATGCAATCGGGCAATAAGCCCATTAGCGCCCGTTGGGCTTACAGGGCCGCAGCTCCGACCTAGAGCAGTAAAAAGTTGGCTGTAGGAAATTTGAGTTTGTGCTGGTTTTGCTAGTGATTTGTGTAACCTGTTGTTAAACTAGGCAAATGGCTAGATGAGTTGATATGCCGGCTGGGAATCCTCTGCATATCCCCAGGGATAACCCAACCCCTGGCTGAGAACCACTGCTCTTTCTGATCAGTCAGTCACGCTCTCTGAAAATAATTAAGCTGTCAGGTAGCTGTCCAACCTGTCAGCAAGGTCCTGGGTTATTTCCAGGGAGTTGAATGAAGGCATCCCTGGGATAGCAGAAAAAGACACCGGGAAACAAGAGTTTTCCGAATACTGCAGGATATTCAGCCTCTCCTTCTAGAGTGGATAAATGTGATTTTGGGAAACAATGGAGTGAATTGTTTTTTCTTTGGGAGATGAAGAATTTCTAAGTGTGGGAATTCAATTTCCAGAAAAGGTGTATGCTAAATATTGAAGTGTGTCCACTTGTCAGCCCAGCCCAAGGAGATTAGAAAGTGCATGAATAGCATGTGAAGTGTCACTTGGCTCATTTTACTCTAGTGAACTCAAGCAGTTAAGGTGGGCAGTGCTGACTCTGGTGGCCAGCAGGGCCAACAGCTGCTAGGGACCCCGGACAAGGTGTGGGGGCAGCACCCCCTGCTCCCAGAAGAAGTGTGGCCTTGGATAGAAAAGGCAGGGTAGAAGGCTCAGCCCTTAGCACCACCCAGACTGTGGTGTGCTCCACCCCCCAGCCCTCAGAGCTGCGCAGAACAGCACTCCAGCAGCAATTCAAAGGGGCTCAGAGCTCCAGCTGCCACCACTGTTCCTTTTGCCTCCCTTGTTGGCAGGCCTGCTGCTGGCTCTCTTTCTTAGCTCCCACAGGCCACATTCAGCTGCTGCTCATCCAGTGTGAGAGTGGGGGATCTGAGGTTGGGGGTGATGGTTGGGGCTGGGCATGTAGTTAAGAATGGAGCACTGGGCAGTGGCTAGGAACCCACATAAAATGTGGGCTGCTACCACACCCCTGCCCAGTTCTTGTGCCTATGTCCAGTGCCTTGCTCCTATCCCCACATCCCTGACTGCAGACACACTATGTAGCAGCCACACTACCCCCAGCTAGGGCACATAAGGCCCTGAGAACTGTCTTTAATGAGCTGATTTGGTCACACATTCATTCATTACCACCTGAGGCAGCCTAGAAGTTCTTTTTGCTGACCACCATGGCTATGGAAGTCAATAGAAATAGCTGTATCTGGGCCTGTAGCTGTTGTCAGATGCACAAGCTGGGTAAGGCAGCATTTTTATTGGACCAACTTCTATTTGTGTAAGACAAGCTCTGTGTGGCTCAAAAGCTTCTCTCTTTCACAAAGAGAAGTTGGGCCAAGAAAAGATATTACTTCACCCATCTTGTGTCTAATATCCTGGGGCTGACACAGCTGCAACAACACAGTATGTAACTGTTGCTGACAACCATGGCTATGGAGGTCAATGGAAAGATTCTTAGAACTTTAAATGAGACTTGGGCGTGAGAAACTGTAATTAGAAACTCAGGCTGCATCAGAGGTATCCAAACTATTGCCTTGTCATACATTATAAGGGCAACCCTGTGTATATCACAGAATCACAGGGCTGTAAGGGACCTCAGGAGGTCATCTAGTCCAGCCCCCTGCTTCAGGCAGGATCAACCCCTACTAAGTCATCCCAGCCAGGACCTTGTCAAGCCAGGACTTAAAAACCTCAAGGGATGGAGAATCCACCACCTCTCTAGGCAACGCATTCCAGTGCTTCACCACCCGCCTGGTGAAGAAGTTTTTCCCAATATCTAACCTACACCTTTCCCTCTTCAACTTCTGACCATTACTCCTTGTTTTGCCACCTGACATAACTGAGAACAGTTTCTCACCCTCCTCTTTAGAGCTCCCCTTCAGGAAGTTGAAGGCTGCTATTAAATCACCTCTAAGTCTTCTCTTCTGTAAACTAAACAAGCCCAAATCCCTCAGCCTATCCTCATGGGTCTGGTGCTCCAGACCCTTAATCATTTTTGTTGCCCTTCGCTGAACCTGCTCTAGCAAATCCACATCCTTGTTATACTGGGGGGCCCAAAACTGGACACAATGTTCCAGATGTGGCCTCACCAGTGCCGAATAAAGAGGAATAACTACTTCTCTAGATCTGCTCGAAATGCGCCTCCTAATGCACCCCAGTATGCCGTTAGCTTTCTTGGCTACAAGGGCACACTGTTTACTCATATCCAGCCTTTCATCCACCATAACCCCTAGGTCCCTTTCCATCATACTGCTGCTGAGCCAGTCGGTCCCCAGCCTGTAACAATATTTGGGATTCTTCCGCCCCAGGTGCAGGACTCTACACTTCTCCTTATTGAACTGCATCAGATTTCTTTTGGCCCAGTCCTCCAATTTATCCAGGTCCCTCTGGATTCTCTCTCTACCCTCCAGCGTATCTACCTCTCCCCCTAGTTTTGTGTCATCTGCAAACTTGCTGAGGGTGCAACCCAGTCCCTCATCCAGGTCATTAATAAAGATGTTGAATAACACCGGCCCCAGAACCGAGCCTTGCGGCACTCTGCTTGAAACAGACCGCCATCCAGATATTGAGCCATTGACCACTACCCATTGGGCCCGACCATCAAGCCAGCATTCTATCCATCTTATAGTCCAAGGATCCAATCCATATTTCCTTAACTTATGGACAAGAATGTTGTTGGAGACCATATCAAAAGCCTTGCTGAAGTCAAGGTATATCACATCCACTGACTTCCTCATGTCCACAGAGCTTGTTACGTCGTCATAGAAGCTGATCAGATTGGTGAGGCAGGACTTGCCCCTGGTGAATCCATGTTGGCTACTTTTGATCACTTTCCCCTCTTCCAAGTGCTTCAAAATGGATTCCTTGAGGATTCCCTCCATTATTTTCCCAGGGATTGAGGTAAGGCTGACTCGTCTATAGTTCCCTGAATTGTCCTTCTTTCCTTTTTTAAAGATGGGCACTACGTTTGCTTTCTTCCAGTCATCCGGTATCTCCCCCGATTTCTAAGAGTCTTCAAGGATAATGGCCAAAGGTTCAGCAATGACCTCTGCCAATTCCCTCAGTACCCTGGGGTGCATTAAATCCAGACCCATGGACTTGTGCACATCTAGTTTTTCTAGATAGCTCAGAACTTGTTCCTTCCCCACAGATGGCTGCCCTCCACCTTCCCGTACTGCATCATCTAGGACCATCATTGGGAAGTTGACTTTGTCTGTGAAGACTGAGGCAAAAAAAGCATTGAGTACTTCAGCTTTTCTAGCATCATCTGTCACTAGGTTACCTCCCTCATCCAGTAATGGCCCCACACCTTCTCTGATAACCCGTTTATTGTTCACATGCCTGTAGAAACCCTTCTTGTTACTCTTCACATCCCTTGCTAGCTGCAGTTCCAATTGTGCTTTCGCTTTCCTGATTACTGTCCGGCATTCTCCAGCCGTATGTTTATACTGCTCCTTAGTCCACTGTCCTCGTTTCCATTTCTTGTATGCATCCTTTTTGAATTTAAGCTGACTAAGGATTTCCCTGTTAAGACAAGCTGGTTGCCTACCATGTTTGCATTTCTTACTACACAGCGGGATTGTTTGTTCCTGTGCCTTCAGTAAGACTTCTTTAAAATACTTCCAGTTCTCTTCAGCTCTTTTCCCCTTCATCTTCGTTTCCCAAGGGATCCTGCTCACCCGGTCTCTTAGGGAGTCAAAGTCTGCTCTTCTGAAATCAAGGATCTGTATGTTACTGCTCACCCTTCTTCCTTTTGTCCAGATCCTGAAATCTACAATCTCATGGTTGCGGCAGCCCAGGCTCCCCCCCAGTTCTATATCTTCTACTAGTTCTTCCCTGTTTGTGAGCAACAGGTCAAGTTGCGCACGGCCCCTGGTCAGTTCCTTCAGCACTTGTACCAAGAAGTTATCCCCAATAGTTTCCAAAAACTTCCTGGATTGTCTGTGTGCTGCTGTATTGGTCTCCCAACAAATGTCTGGATGATTAAAGTCTCCCATGAGAACCAGGGCCTGTGATTTGGAAGCTTCACTAAGCTGCCTGAAGAAAGCCTCATCCATCTCCTCTCCCTGATCTGGCGGCCTATGACAGACACCAACTACAACATCACCTCTGTTACTTCCACCTCTAAGCTTAACCCAAAGACACTTAACTGGATTTTCTCCGTCCTCATACTGGAGCTCTGAGCAATCATACCGCTCCCTCACATAGAGCACAACTCCTCCTCCTTTTCTCCCCATCTGTTCTTCCTAAACAATTTATAACCGTCCATGACCGTGCTCCAGTTATGCAAATTGTCCCACCAAGTCTCCGTATAGAAGTTATTCTGTGATTATACTAATATTGAGTCTGTTCTGGTCTGGCTATGGTCTGAAGAAGTGGGTCTGTCCCACGAAAGCTCACCTAATAAATTATTTTGTTAGTCTTTAAAGTGCTACTTTACTGCTTTTTTGTTTTGATAGTGTATAGACTAGCATGGCTTTCTCTCTGTTACTGTAATTATACTGGATTTTGTATAAGTTTAGTATTTGATGTTATCATATTGCAGCTAATCAGAACAGCTTAATAAGTGCCAGATCCAAAGACAACAGGAACCTTCCACTTGACTTAACTGAGCTTTGGATCAGATATAAAGTATTAAAATATCCTGTAAATCACCATTAATTTCTGCATTTTGGAAAAAAAAAAAAAAGCCAAGGAGAGAAACCTCCAAGGAGAGAGACAATTCTTGATTTAGCACTTACTGGAGTTCAAGATCTGGTTTTGCAACATTTGGGGAAAATGGCCATTATGTAATTGAATTAACTTCAGAAAGGGGAACTACATAAAACATGAGGTAGCCTGAAATTAAAAGGCAAAAACCTCACAAGAGTGATATATCTGCATGGAAAATGTTATTATGGTACTTAGAGGTTCAAGTTATATGCATACCCCACCCTCAAAAATAATGAGGACAAAAATGCCACCACAGTTAAATGGAATGGAAAGAGGCAGTGAGAGGCAAAAGTAATGCTTTAACAACTGGAAGTCATATCTTTTGGAGGAAAGAAATCAAAACAAATTGTCAAGTCAAACGTAAAAGTGTCAGCCCCTATAGCAGAGGTCTGAAGGGTAGACAAAGTAATGCCATTTTTTAAAAAAAGGTTCAGAGGTAGTCTTGCCAATTACAAGTGAGTAAGCCTAACTTCAGTACTAGGATAATTGGTTGAAACAGAATTACATTAAAAGTAGCATTATCTGGCACTTGGATAACCAGCAAGTTCTGTTATCTGGCACTGTGGCGCACGGGGCCATTTGGCTGGCACTGTGTGGTCAGCATCCCCTCTGGGGCTGGAGCTCAAATAACTAGGAGATTTGATTATTGGGCAATCCTTGTTCTCTGGGGGTGCTATATAGTACAGCTTGTACTGTATTAGATACAGATGAACACAGCTTGTGAGGAAAGAGTCAACATGGCTTTTCTAAAGGCAAATCATGCCTCACCAGCCTGTTAGAATTCTGAGGGTATCAGCAAACCTGTGGTCCAGGGTGATCCAGTTGACAGTTTATTGGATTTCTAGAAAGCTATTGACAAGGTCCCTCTCCAAAGGCTCTTTGTCGAACAAAGAAATCCCAGAATAAGAGGGGAGGTCCTGTCATGGATCAGTAACTAGTTAGAAGATATGAAACAAAATAGTAGGACTAAAAGGTCAGTTTTCACAGTGGAGAAAAGTGAGTAGCAGGATCCCCAAGGATTTATACAGTGACTCTATATTCGTAAATGATCTGGGGAAAAGGGTAAATAGTGAGGTGGCAAAGTTTGTAGATAATCTGAAACTATTCAAGAGTTAAGTCCAGCGCCAACTGCAGTGAGAGTTACAAGGGGATCTAACTAAACTGGGTGACTGAGCAACAAAATAGCAGATGAAATTTACTTGGAAAACAATCCCAACCCTACACACAGTATGATGAGGTTAAAACTATTATTTGAAAGAGATACTGAAGTCATCATGGATAGTTCTCTGAAAGCATCTGCTACTGAACTTTGAGCAGTCAAAAACCCACAAAAGAACAAAATACCCAGTCCATAAAACCATCCAACCTCCGCCCCTCCGGTGCTAAAAGCTAACAATGTCAGAAACCATTAGGAAAGAGAGACAGAAAGTGTCATAATGCCACTATATAAGTCACATCGTAGAATTCTAGGGCTGGAAATAACCTCAGGAGGTCATCTTGTCCAGCCGCCTGCCTAAAGCTGGATCAACCCCAACTAAATCATCCCAGCCGTGATTATGTCAAGCTGGGACTTCAGACTGAGGTTCCACCACCTCTCTCAGTAATGCATTCCAGTGCTTCACTACCCTTCTGGTGAAATAGCTTTTCCTAATATCTAAGCTACGTCTCCCTCTAACGTCAGACCATTGCTCCTTGTTCTGCCATCCATCATTACTGATAATAGTCTCCCTCCATCCTCTTTAGAGCCCCCTTTCAGGATGTTGAAGGCTGCTATCGTATGCCCATCTCCTGGAACGCTGAATGCTAGGGTTTCCCAAACTTTATATAGTTGGGACCCATTTTTTTTCAGTACCCTTTTTGCAGCCCAAAAATATAAATGCATAAAAAAAGTGAAAAATGAATAAATGTTCACTGTTTATTATTTATTCATGATAGTAATAGCACATAACAATAATTTGTATATTTTCTAGAGACCGGTATTTTTTTTCCCCAAGGACAGGTACTGGGCCAGGGACCACACTTTGGGAAATGCTGACAGTGTATGTAATCCTGGTTGCGAAAGATATTAGATATATTAGAATTGGAAGACATACAGAGAAGGGCAACAAGAACTACTGGAAGAGTGGAAAAGCTGCCCTATGAAGAGAGATTAAACACCACTGGGATTGTTCAATTTGGAAAGGAGATTACTGAGGAGGCATATGATAGAGGGACAATAGAAATCATGATTGTTGTGGAGAACATGCACAAGAGTTATTTTGTCCTTCATAGAAACCCAGTCAAGCTAACAGGAAGCAAGTTTAAAACAAACATAAGGAAAAACTTCCTCACACAAGCGCATAGCAGGGATGTAGCCATAAGTCGGTCTAGGTGTGCTGCAGCCCATCCATTTAGCATCCACGCCATCCAAATCAGAGCAGGGGTGAAGTGCGGCCGCAGTGGCCCAGAGCATCACTTGGGCACCTGAAATCTAGCATGGAGTTATGTGCCTGCCCTTTAGAGAGCTATGCCCCAGCAGCTTGTCCTTTCTGTTTTCTGAGCCGCCCCAGGCATGTGCCCAGCTTAGCAGGTGATGCTCTGTATCTGGAGCAGTGGTGGCAAGGTATCCGAAAAGTTACTTGAGTAAAAGTGCAGCTACCTGGGGTGGGGGGAGCATGGAATGTATTTAAATATAAGTTATCAGTGTCCCTCTGAAAAACTGCTTGAGTAAAGTACACACCTCACATCTAGATTGTACTCAAGTATCCAGAAGTGAAAGCAGCTGCACTTTTACTCAAACAACTTTTTGCCACCTCTGGTCTGGAGTACCACTTGGAAAATCTGAGCTAGCACAGCCTGGCATTGCCCATCCACCTGAAAGTCAGGGCACGCCCAAATTTTCATTCCTAGCTGTGCTACCGGTGCATAGTTAGCCTGTGGAACCGTTAGGGGGTAGTTTGTTCCGAGTCCTCCCCCTCCCTTTTTCCAGATCAGTGTAAGCCAGAGACAATGCAAGGCCTTTCTCACCGGGCAGTATAGCCTAGCAACCAGTATCTACACAGGGAGGCCCCTCTCACAGGAAGGGCCCCAGGGTTTGGGAAGGGGGCCCACTGTTACACCAGGCCCCATCCCAGGGCCCTGCCAGTGGCAGGGTGGCTCACCACTGACTTGGCAGGAACTTCCACCAAAATATACCAAGTAACCAGGGTGCATTTTCCTCCCTGGCCATGATTATGTCAAGCCAGGACTTGGGATGGAGATTCCACCACCTCTGTCAGTAACACATTCCAGTGCTTCACCACCCTTCTGGTGAAATAGTTTTTCCTAATATCCAACCTACACCTGCTTCCTACCTGTCTTCTGGGTCATCTTCTGCAGCATCCCTCTCTGACTTGCAGTGTTCTCCAGTCATCCCTGGCAGACTGGTCTGGTCTGGAGGCTGCTCCCCAGCTAGAAATCTACAGGCCCCTCTATCCCCAGCAGCATCCAGTCCAGACTACTGCCTCCACAGGCCTGTGTAGCAGACCTAGAGCTGAAGCATGCCCAGCAAGGTCACAGTGGTGGGGCCTCCTTGGCCAGGTGAGCCAGATTAGCCTGCTCTGATTTGGTGCAGCGTTAAGATACCCCATCACAGGAACTCATTAGCAGGGGCTGTTGTGAAGGGCAGAAGTATAACTTGATGCAAAAAGAATTAGACAAGCTCATGGAGGACAGGTCTTTCAGTGCCTAATAGCCAGGGTAGTCAGGAACACAACCCCATGCTCTTGGTATCCCTAAAGCTCTGCCTGTTAGAAGCTAAGACTGGACGACAGGAAATAGGTCACTTAATAAATCACCCTGTTCTGTTCATTTCCTCTGAAGCATCTGGCACTGGCCAATGTTGGAAGACAGGATATTAGGCTAGATGGCCTGTTGGTCTGACCCAGTATGGCTGTTCTTATTTATAAATTTACTACTTTCTCAATCTACAGCGGCTTTTTAGAATAAAAGCAAAAACAAACCTCAAAACAACTGTGGAAACAGGTGGACATTAGTTAGAAGAATCTTTTAGACTGAGAAAACAGGCTGACGTATCAGAAGGATCATATATCAACATTGGAAGCCTGCAGCATGCAAGGAGAAACATTGTAATATGGACGCTGACAAATCATGCCACGCCGTCATGACTCAGTCTGGTTTACAGCATAAAACAACCCTGTAAAATAAACACCCCAGTAATTGAATATACATTTAAAAAAGCTAAAGAGGGGTCTGAAATACAGAGGTCAGATCCAGACTTTCTATAGGTTTGGTGGTATTTGGATACAGTATTTCTGGTTCATGCTCACATCTATTTTTAAACCCAAAATAAACAGAATGGAATCTAACTTAAAATAGCTCCCATCATAGCCAAGGTATTTAAAAGTGCTTTACAAACTAACACTGCTGAGCAGTCGTTTGCCAGCACTTTCCCCTGAATTGCTATTATAAGTATCACGTTCCAGACTGGAGATAGTGTGTGCGCGCAGGCATTCAGGAAGCATGGCTAGGAGTTTCAGAAGATCCTCATCTGTAGTGGTACAGTTATAACAAAGGTGAAGCATTTTTTGATGGAAGGGTATTCAAATAGACACACTAAACATAAAACCAGCTTTAATTTAAAAAAAATACTACACTAGAAACTACCATCCATATCCCGTCTCCCTCTCACCTGCAGAGCAAAGGCAGAATATGAGCTGTTAGAAAACTAATTTAAAATGTTTGCAGAGCCAAACAGTACTTCAGTTTCCACTACATGCCCACCTCCACTTCACGAGAGCTCCAAGACAAACAAAAGATAAAGAGATACAAATGCAACTCTGAATTTAAAATCAGTTTTCAACTTGTCTGCAGTTCTGGAACTGGTTTAAAAACAGTGAGTAGAGTGGGAGGCAGGAAACAGGAAAGAACTCTACTAATACGTCTTCTGTCTTTAATAATGTTATTTGTTCAGAAGGAGTTCTTCTCCACTGAATATAAATTGCTATACAAAAACTCTGCTTGCAGGAATGCAGGGAATTTGTATAATTTCTGGTGTCAAGTCTCAAAAAGTTCACATGTATATGGCTACGTCTATACTACAGCGATCTGTTGACAGAAGTGTCTGTTGGAAGGGATGTCCCAACAAAACTTCTGTCGACACATACCGGTGGATCGAAAAAGCGGTCTGCTCTGTCAATAGAGAGTGACCTCACCTGGCTGTGAAACCCCAGAAGACAGGGTCACATGGATGCCAAGCCCTTCCAGGACCTCCAGCAAGGCTCGCCTTTAAAGAACCTCCCTGACCCACGTTCCCTGCCCATGCTGAGGCTTGCCTATCTCCTTGGGGAAAGCAAAGCTGCTGCAGGGCTCCCCAGCTGCCTTCCCAGTTCTCCTAACTGCAAGCATGCCAGAGCAGCTCTCGGGCTCGCCTTGGGCCGACGAACAGCTGCTGCTGGTGCTGCTACCCATCCTGATGCCTTCTTCCAATATATCTGCGGGGACGAGCCTGCCAACTGGCCCACAGAGCTCACCCACGGTGCCCCAAATGCCCTGCCTGCCCTTGCCCTCTCGGGTGCGCAGGTGGGTCTGGAGGTACCCCACCAGCTCTGACTGGTGGGACTGGCTGGTCATGGGGCAATGGGACAACCAGCAGTGGCTCCAGAATTTCCAGATGCACAAAGAGACCTTCATGGAGCCCTGAACCTGGCTTGCCCCCACCCTCTGGCAACAGAACACTCCCATGTGGCCCACCCTCCCCTTTGAGAAGCAGGTCTCCGTTGCCTTGTGGAAGCGGGCTACCATTCCAATGCTCCACCACCCTCCTCGTGAAAAAGTTTTTCCTAATGTTCAACCTGAACCTTCCCAACTGCAACTTGAAACCATTGTTCTGTGTTCCGCCATCCATGACCACTGTGAACAGCCTCCAATAGCTACCTCTCCATGGGCAACCAATTTGCTGTTGGGGCTGTACACATGTATGTAAGGCACTCCCAGGCCACAGGCCCTGCCCGGTGAAGGAGAGAGCGGCGACAAGAAAGGGAGGAGGGGCTGGGGGAAGTGTGTGTGCAGGGAAAAGCCCCATCCCTGGCGGCTCATGGTTGCTGCAGGGGGTGTGGGGGTGGCCTCCCAGGACAGGGCCCTGGAGAGCTCGGGGAGGGGAGAGGACAGGAAGGAGCAGGGGAGCCCAGTGGGGCCCAGGGGCACTCTATCCCCCAGTCTGTCAGAGTTAGGCTTAATGGGGGGAACGGGGCAGGGCCTGGGGAGCAGGGGGGAGGGCAGAGCAGGGTGGGGGGACTTGCAGGGTGGGGAACCTGGGGGAGAAGGGTGCCAGTCATGGCCATTGCCCACTGCAGGGCCTGTAGCAGCTCCTGGGGCCTGGAGGTGTGGGGAAGAGCAACGGTGGCAGGGGGAAGTGGTTGGTGGGGGCCCCGGGCATGGAGGCCTCGGCTGCCCTGGCTTCCCGGTTGGCAAGGAGACAGTCAGTTCTGGCCAACCACTGGTCTAAGGCCTGCATCCACTCCCATCACCACTCCCTGGCCTCCCACAGCCATTGAGGTAGTTTTGCCTATGGAGGGCAGCTATGTGTGCCCACAGGGTGTTGTTGTGGTGCTGGCAATGGCCTCTCCAGCTGCAGGCCCACCCTGGTGGTGGTGGGGTGCCACTCCTGTGGGCTGGCCAGCTCTGGGACCAGGAGGGGGCTGGCTAGCCCTGGCAGGATGGTGGGGCTGGCTCGGCCCTCAGATGGGGCAGCTGTAGGGAGAAGAGGGGAAGACGGTGAGTCCTTCCCACAGTAGAGCCCCCAAGGACCTGGTCCCCACCCCCAAGGAGCAGCAACCCCCACGCCTGGGCTGTGGGACAGGGCTGTCCCAGGAGCATATGGCAGGCCCTACTGCACAGGGATTCTGTGGCGTCTTGGGGACTGGGCTGACTGCGTCCCCCACCAGCCCCCAGACCGATGGGGTAGAGGTCCGGGGAGGCAGCCACAGAGGAGATGTCAGGGTAATTAAAGTCCCCCATGATAACAAGAGCCTGTGATCCGGAAACTTCTCTCAGTTGTCCAAAAAATATTATGTTAAGATGCTTTTGGGTGTGTGTTATTGTCTCTAGCAGGATGAGGGACGCTTGTCTCTAGCAGGATGAGGGACGCTCTGCCTTTGAGGTGCCTTTCCCCGGAGAGGTGCACATATATTAGTTCAAACTGGATTCTCCAGGGACCTACAGACAAAAATAAAAATATTTTTGGGTAAATAGCCCAGGCTTTAAAACAGACTCAGGACATTTTTCTTCACCAAAATTCATACAGGACCTGTGTGGGGGGCCCTACTTCTTTTGAAAAGGGGTGAGGCATCCCTGGTCTACGGTCCAGATCCGGCCCAATCCCCAGCCAGCTCCTGCACACTCCCTCCTGCTTCGATCCCACAGTCCTGGTCATCATACAGTTTTTGCTTCTCACTTGATCTGTCTAAGGGTCAGTGGCCCCCCCGACCCAAAAGGGTTCCCTACCTTCTCTTAGTAGAAGAGGGGCCTAGTGAGGTGGCATAAGACTTTGTGTTTGTTCTGAGCTAAAGCTGTGAGGAATCTGTAGTGACAATAAAAAACTCATAGAGTAAGGTAGGACTGCTCCTGACAGAGCCCATATCAGAATTGGGTTGATGCATGGGAAGCTTATTAGCATGTGTGTATGTTATTTTACTGTTTTCAGTAAGGTTTCTTTGTAGTAGTGTACAGCATAATCAGGAGTCTGTGCAAAATGGAAACACTTGGGTTAGAAAGGAATGAGGTAGGTATCAGCTCAAGCAAGGCAATGGTTGGGGCTCTGGAAGCCTGAGGCTATGTCTATACTAGACATAGCAATTGACTGCTGATACGCAATTTTAGCTATGCCACTTGTGTAGCTAAAATCGACATCAGTGGTCAACTACAACAGCTGTCTACATGGAAGAAGGTGGACATGAGCATTTCTTCCATCGACCTTCCTTAATCTTCACCACTCGCAAAGAGTTCCAGGGTTAACTTTGACCCCAGAAAGCACCCTTTTACGCGTGCACAAAACAAGCCATGGAAGATTGGCCCTGAGTGAGTTGATCTTCTGCAATAGTGTGGCTTTAGCTGTGAGTGGGTGCCCTTTCTGGACCACTGAGAGGAAACACAAGTGTAGTTGCCCTGAACTGTGATGGTAGGTTGTGACTTACATTAAAGAGTTAGTGCAAGTGAACATCTTTATGAATCATAGTATTTTCCTCCTCTATGTCTTCATATTCAAGAAAATCAATACAGGATTATCTTTCAGACCAAGCAGCTTTACTCATCAGTGGGAATATCTTAAGTGCTACCACATGATCAGCTGACACAGAGAATGGCTGTTCATTCAATCTCATTCTTTTCAGACAGCCTAAATGCAGTGGTGTTCTTGTCTGAGTCAACGTGTACCTTAGAAAAGTAACTTTCTGATGGAAGTAAAACATTTAACCTCTAAAATTGGTTTAAAAATATTCTAATTCACAAATTGAACCAAGCTCCAAAACAAACATGCTCAAAGGATGTGCTTGTTTCTTATGACAGATTAGTTTCTTTAAGTACTATTGACTATTGTTAAATTCCTTTATGGCTATTGTGCTGTTAATCGCATGCATACATATTTTTTTCTCTCATTTTCAACGCTTTTAGTTTCAGTAGAAATGCTATGAAAAATAATTACATTTAGTCAGTTTTTATTTACAATTTTATGAACTGGTTTGCTTTTTCTTATTAGCAGAGATGCCTAGGCAATTTCCAAAGCTGAACATTTCTGAGGATGACGAGCATGTGCGGCTTCTAGCAGAAGAGGTATTTGCCAAAGTTCTCAGAGAAGAAGACAGCAAGGATGCCTTGTCACTATTTACTGTGCCTGAAGACTGCCCTATTGGGCAGAAAGAGGCTAAAGAGAGGGAACTACAGAAGGAGCTGGCAGAACAGCATTCTGTGGAGACAGCTAAGAGGTTTGTTCAGTAGCTGTTGTTTTCATGGGAAAATTGTTTAAAGTGTGTATTAGAATTACATACACAAGTACATCAAGGCTGGTATGATGCCCATACAAATTACCTGAACACAGAAGTCATCAACATGCACTGTATGAATTAGGGTGTGCTGTTTCATTGGATTTGTTTGTGTAAGTTGTAACACTGAATGCTTATTTCATCTATATTTGTTTCAACTGGTCCTTATTTATATGTTGCTCTGAAGCCCTCTGCATGACTATTTATCGTACAGATACATATTACAGAACAGAAAGAAATAGCATTGAGACATACCAAGGGTCAAATTCTGGCAGCTGCTTTGCTTTGTTGCCGTGAAAAGGAAACATATGATGCAATGTTAGATATGGCTTGCATTCAGAACATGACAAGCACAACACACATCATCACCTCACAAACCTATTGCTGTGGGGCCAGATCCCAAGAATTGCTCTTCACCTGCAGTTCTCTTTAAAATAAATCATTGTGAAATTGCAGGTTCTTAGCACCTGCTTGTTCTGATCTATTAAAGATGGGAGTAATCTGCCCTGGGATTGTTCATAGATTCTTTTTCAAGATCAGGGAACATAGTCACATTAATAGGTGACTTACTCCTTATAATGCCTCTTTGGCCGTGTCTGCACTAGCCAAAAACTTCGAAATGGCCATGCAAATAGCGATTTCGAAGTTTACTAATGAAGCGCTGAAATACATATTCAGCGCCTCATTAGCATGCGGGCGGCCGTAGCACTTCGAAATTGATGCGACTCACTGCCGTGCAGCTTGTTCAGATGGGGCTCCTTTTAGAAAGGACCCCGGCTACTTCAAAGTCCCCTTATTTCCATGAGCAGATAGGAATAAGGGGACTTCAAAGTAGCCGGGGTCCTTTCTAAAAGGAGCCCCATCTGGACAAGCCGCGCGGCGCCAAGCCGCGTCAATTTTGAAGTGCTGCGGCCACCCACATGCTAATGAGGCACTGAATATGTATTTCAGCACTTCATTAGTAAACTTCAAAATGGCCATTTGCATGGCCGTTTTGAAGTTTTTGGCTAGTGTAGACGTAGCCTTTGTTGCAGGTGACCTGCACTATGGTTACACTAGCAAGTTTTGCCAACAAAACTCGGGTTTTGTTGACAAAACTGGTGGGGCATCCGTACACAAATGCATTTTGTCAACAGTTTGTCGACAAAACTCAGCACTTTCACTGGCAGCGTCTTGCCTCTCAGTCATGAGGCGCAATGCTGCTCTCGACAGATTCTGTCAACAAAAAGCCATGCCTCCTCCCTCGACAGACAGGGCATCCAGAACACTGGGCAGTCCCATCTGCTATGCTTCCAAGTGCCTGTTTTGTCAAGAGAGCAGCCAGACAATCTAGCCGCTCTCTGTTGACAGAGCGCTCTTCCTATTAGCTTTTGTGTGCGGCCCCACTCTGTTGGCAGACGTTTTGTCGGGAAGTTTCTTCCGACAGTGACTTCTGTCAACAGATTGCTGTGGTACAAGTGTAGCCCTGAGGGGCAGCCTTTGACCGAGTTACGGAAGGATTCTGGGTTGGTGAGGTCACCCCTGACATCTACTCCCATTAATATCATAGGAACAAACAAGTTGAACAACCAGCATTGCTAGTGAGAGGCAAATACACTCATCCCTCGTTAAATGAGTACTTTTACTAATGAGTACTCACTTAAACGAGGGACATGCTTACCTACCTTAGTTCACTCTACAAGTGAACTTCCCCCGCTCATATGAGCCTTACCCCCTTCCCCGCGGCTCCAGCCCCTCTAGTCTGGCCCCTCCACCCGCCAGACCCACAGCCCCAAACCGCAGCAGCCCGATGTCCCTGCCGGTCCCACAGCCAGACTCCCCCGCTGCCTGCCATCCCCCTCAACCCTAAACCGCAGCAGCCAGACCCCCTTACCAGCCCCACAGCCTGAACCCCTCACCGCCTGAACCCCCTGCGGGCCCCGAAGCCTGACTCTGCCACCGTCTATACGCCACGCGGCCCTGCAGCCTGACACCCCTGCCAGCCCTGCAGCCAGACCCTGCTGCCACCAGTACCCCCTGCAGCCCAGTGGCCAGACCCCACCCGCCACCTGTAACCCCTGCGTCCAGACCCCCTGCAGCCTCTGCTTGTACCCCCCGCGGCCAGACCCTCCCGCGGCTGCCTGTGCCCCCTGTGGCCACCAGATCCCCCCTGTGGCCACCTGCACCCCACACGGCCAGACCCCCCCCCCGCCACCTGTAACCCACATGGCCAGACCTCCCCCCTTGGCCAGACTGCTCCACGGCCGCCTGTACCCCCCTGCGGCCTGACCCCCACCCCCTCCTGTAACCCCCGCAGCCTGACCCTCCTGCTGCCTGTATCCCCTGCAGCCTGACACCTCCGCCACAACCTGTAAACCCCACGGCCCCATGGCCAGACCCTCCTCTACCTGTAACCCTTGTGGCCCCAAACCACAGCAGCCAGACCCCCTTACTGGCCTGCAGCCTGAACCCCGCAGCCTGAGCCCCTCCCAACCCGCTATTCATTAACCCTCCCTCCTGCTCACAGCCCCAAACTACCCCCAGCCTTTAACCCTCCCCAACCCAAGGTTCACTCACCTTTCAAAAGCAGTGCCAGCGGCTGCCACTCCTTCCTCGATTTGGGAGCCCTAGGAACTAGTCAGAGGCTTTTACGTGTAATTTAATAAGAATTTAGTGTCCCTCTTATGAGTTTCTGCCTACGAGCAGAAAGTTGGGAACCAGTTGTGCTTGTAAAGCGAGGGATGAGAGTACACACTTTGGAATTATTTCAGAGTAAATAATCAGCAACACACTTACGGAATCTGTGTTTTTTGATTTTTGAAAAATCGATTTAAAATCTCACAATGTTAATTTCCACTGGCTGCAATTCATATTGTGTGAAATTTTGAGAGAAGCATCTATATTGACCTTGCGGGGTATTACACCTGTGGAAGTGAAGGTAGGATTTGGCTCTTGTGTATGACTTATACCACATTTTTGAGGAATTAAATAAAGCGTGCATAGAATTAGTAAAAAGCCCCAGATTCCAGTGGGAATAGCTCTTATTAATACTAGATTGTAGAGGTTCTTGAATTAGGCACCAAATTTTACCCTTGGTCGCTCTTACTAAGCAATGGTGGAAGGTGGCTCTGTATTTGCATTACTATTCAAGTATTCCCGTAAAGTAATTTTAATATTTTGGCAATTTGTCTGTAAAATTATGAAATGGGAGAAGTTTACAGCACAAAAGTTACAGATAATTCATTATTTGAAGTATATTTACGTATGTTCAGAAAAATAAATAGCAAGTAAGCTTTATAAGGGAAATTTAATTTAGCAGTATACAAATATATCTTGCAAAACTGATCGCTAATCAAGTCATTATACACAGCCATCATTCAGTTAAACTTGTCTTGAGCAAAGGCTCAGCAAAAAGTTTGTCTGAGGAGGTGAGCTTTACTTTTGTACTGGAATCCTTGTAAGATATATTGAAGTGGATCATTTAGAATAGGGGGTTGATTTTGTAGTACAAGCCCACTCCTGCTCTCAGTGAAGCAAAAGGGCCAAATTCTGATTGACTTCAATAGGAGTGGCCTCTTTATATTCAGTCAACTGAAGCATTTTTCCTAATATGGCCAGAATATGCCTTCGCTGTATACAATAACCACTTGAAACATCTGTGTTTTAATTGAAACCATGCCTCTCAACTTGATATGCTTCTAAACCCTGCAGCTGCTGCTGTGAATCAGAAACCATTGTGATTTTTGGTGGTACATAACCACTTCCCTTATTGAGAATGCACCCCCTCACATTACTAGCTGCCAATTTATTAAGTTCTGGTGCAACAATGTTTTAAGAATGTCATAAATTTCTCGACACCTGCTCCATAAAGCTCAGGTATAGTGAACATATTTGCTCTCATTGTAGTGATAACAATCTGTCACTTGTAAGAAGTGCTGGTGTAGCAACATAAAGTAACTGAAAGCTGGTGTGAAAATTGTATTTATTTATTTGCTAAATAATGGGGGCCTATTGTGTGTGTTGTACATAAATTGCAGGCAGCGTGCTACAAGTATCAGAAATGTCACTGGACTGAACATATCAAAACTCAGTGGTTGAGTAATCTGAAGTCTTTATCATGCTACAGATAAAGCCTTTTAGAATGTAGTAGTTCCTTACTCTATGTACTGGTTTCTGATATACAACTTTTTATACCATGAATTCCTAGGAAGAAAAGTTTCAAGATGATTCGGTCCCAGTCCTTGTCATTACAAATTCCAACCCAAGAGTGGAAGACTCCACCTATCAGTTCACTTCCTTCTCCTGCAACTCTCATTCTTCCAGGTGCTGTTCAGCCAATGCAAGTGCCGTATACAGTTCCAGAGTTTCAGAGAGTTACAATCAGTGGGGATTACTGTGCTGGGGTAAGAAATGCATCAGTGTTTTCTGTTAGTCTTCTGTGTATGAAGCGAGGCAGGGAGGAGGGGGAACAAAGGGAGAGAACTTGTGTGGGGGAATGATCATATGTTATGGCCTTCCTGTTACACTTTACTACGCAGTTGGGTTAAACAGGTGTAATGAGAGAATTTACCCCACGTTATTTCTTACTGTGTATATTAATTGGTTAAAAAAGTAAAATATAACAAGGCATTAAATATGTGCTCACAGATGTACCCAGTGCATCTGAGAGGAGGAGTGAAGTCTGCTTTGCTGCTGTAGCTAACAGGCAGTTGGCTTTTAGCTCATGCAGAAGAGGCACATGGCTTTAGCTCCCCAGGTCCCAGGGTCAGTCCTGCATGCCCAGGACATGTACCTGCCAGCCTTACACAGAGATGGGAGGAAGAATGCTCTTGCAGCTAAGGTGGCGGATTGGATTTAAGTCTTGATTTAACTTCTGGCTGTTTCACCAACTTATTCTGTAACCATGGGCAAAGTCCTTGAGTACCTTTGTGAATTGGAGCTTAAGTCTCAGGCACATGTGTCTATGTCCCAGTTTAAGGCTCCATTGGTACACCATGCATAAATAGGAGGAGAAGGGGAGGGAGAATGAATGAATGACTGTAGTCCAGTTGTTAAGGCATCCACTGCAGAGGTGTGAGACCCGGGGTGCAGTCCCAGTGCTCCACTCACTCCTTATTTCTGTACAGTGCAAGAGTTCCGGAAGGAGAGATGTAGGATGCTCTATGTCAGAACATCCCATAGCCCAGTGCCTAGAGCAGGCTCCCAGGTTGTTCACATCCTTTCTCTCTTTTTGCCAGAGAGAGGGTGATTGAACGGGGGTCCCCTGTGAGAGTGCTCAAACCAATGGACTACAAGTTAGTAGATGGGAAGCAGCAGAACAGCCTCTCTCCTGTTTTGTGTGGAGTGAGGGCAGGAACCTATGCAAGGGGACTGTGGGTCCCTTACTAGAACTCAGTGAAGGTTTTCGGCTGGCTGGTTCCCATGCAGAAAGAAGGGGAGGGGTCGATGAGAAATTAGGACCCTGAGACTGACAGTCCCTAGGATCAATGAAAAGAGGCCCAGGTTTCAGGTCAGCCTGATTGACAGGGCAGGCAGGCTAATGAGGGGGGTCAGGAGGCCAGTGTGTGTGTGTGTGTGTGTGTGTGTGTGTGGGCGGGTGGGTGGGTGGGTGGGTGTGTCCCATCCTTGATGTGAGTTGGACTTACCTGAGTCCAATGGAGGGTAGCCAAGCTAAGGAGAGCAGGAGCCTGAGCTGAGCTGAGTTGAGCTGAGCTGAGTTGAGCTGAGGAGCAGAGCTATGCAAGCCAGAAACACAGCACAGAGAGGGGATCTATGCGGGGAGGAGAGTTGCAGCCACAGAGCCAGAGGGGCCAGGTAAGCAACCTGGGATCTGGCAGTGGAGCAGTAGAGAGTGGAGCAGGGGCTGGGAGAGTGGAGCTGGAACTGGGGCTAGAGCAGCTTGGGGCTGGATGCATCAGGGCTCTCCCAAGGCAATGCCCCCCCACCTCAGGCCCTGCCCGGCCTCTTCTCACCCTTCCCCCCAACTCAGCCCTTTCCCCAAGCCCCCACTCTGCCCTGCCTTTTTCTGCCCCTACTCCACCACTCCCTGGAGCTAGATGACCTGTGTTTTCTTTTAACTTTTCCCATATTTCTTTATTAAAAATTAATTTCTATTTATTACATTGTGTTTCATTTGACCTGTATGCAATGAGCATTGGGTCAGGAAAATGTGCAGTGCAGAGACAACACCCCGGAGTGGGGACACCCTAGTCCCTGCCCTAGTGGGGCCATGGTGGGGAGGGGTTGAACCCCTAGGAATCCTGGGCCTAGCCATGTTGGGATTACAAGGTCTCTGCCACACAGGATAGCGGCCAAGGTACCTACGAGGTCAGGGAGGCCTTTTGGTAGAGGAATTGGGAGCAGGGACGTAGGTCCTTTCACTAACCCATTTCATGAGGGTAGCGTAAAATCCAGGAAAGTTCTCCCCAGTAGCAAGAGAGTTCCCCCATTTACACCTAACTCATTGCCACAGGAGGTGACTTAGCCATCTGACTACAGGTGGTGGATTCCAATTCATGGATTGCTAGAAGAGTTTGACACCTCTGTGCAGCCTGGACTTAGGCTTCTAACTCCATCGCAGTGACTGGATTTAGGATACATTCCTCTTGTAGGCACTGCCCATTGGCTAACTTAGTTTCCTGCATCACATGCTATCTTTTACGAATCACATGTTATGGCTCCTATTTCTTCCAATTCATTGTCTGGGGAACCTAGGCAACTAACTCAGCTTTATGTATCAAAATATTGTTCCTGTGATTTCCTAGACACCTAGAAATATGTGCAACAATGCTGAGCATTGCAATGTCCAAGTCAATTTGTGGATCCATATCCTACAAATCTTACACTTCCGGAAAGAAAGATTTTATTATTTCCTAATTGGTTTCAAATGGGTGACAAAAACTGACTTATAGCTGCTCCATTGGTAGTTGTACAGTCCCTCTTTTCAGGTTACAGTTGATGACTATGAACAGGCTGCGAAGGGCCTGGTGAAAGCTCTGCTAATTCGAGAGAAGTATTCACGCCTTGCTTACCATCGCTTTCCAAGAACAACAGCACGATATTTGTGCACTATGCAAGATGAAAAGTGGAAGATGCAAGATGAAGTATGTCCAGGTATGATAGGTTTCCCTTTTTAAAAAACAACAACAAAACAAACATGGGATATGGGAGATGCAGGAGTTCAGGAATCACCCCCTAGAGCAAGAGCAGAGAACCCTGTTGCCCCCAAGGCTGGGAGGTCTGGTGCCACCACTACCAGGAAGAAAAGCAGGGTAGTGGTTGTTGGAGACTCTCTTCTGAGGGGTACGGAAGCACCCATCTGTCACCTTGACGTCATCCCAGAAGATGTGCCACCTGCCAGGAGCCAGTATCCGAGACATTGCAGAGGTGTTGTCGAGGATTATCCAGCCTACTGACTACTACCCCATGCTGCTCATCCATGTGGGCACGAATGTACAGCAAGGTGTAACCTTGAGCAGATCAAGTGTGACTAGAGGGTTCTGGGAGTACAGGTGAAGGATTTGGGGGTGCAGGTAGTATTCTCCTCAATCTTTCCTATCCAGGGCAGGGGCCCAGGCAGAGACAGGTGTATCCTGGAGGTGAATGGCTGGCTGCGAGGATGATGTCGCCAGGAGCACTTCGGCTTCCTCGATTCCAGGATGCTGTTCCATGAAGGACTGCTAAGTGGGGATGGGGTTCACCTGTCGAGGAATGGGAAGGATGTATTTGCATTGAGACTGACTAACTTAGAGAGGAGGACTTTAAACTAGGTTCCAAAGCACACAAATAAGTAAAAAACCTGGAGATCTGGGAGTTGGGTTGGAAATGGAGGGATCATGGGGTATAATAGCAGAGAAAAAAGAGGGACTAACTGGGAGGCAAAAGCAAATCAGTATTTTATATGCATGTATACAAATGCAAGAAGTACAGGTAATAAGCAGGAAGAACTTGAAGTCCTAATAAATAAATATAACTGTGACATAATTGGTATTACAGAGACTTGGGGGGATAGTACACATGGTTGGAATATTGGTATAGAAGAGTACAACTTACTCAGGAAGGATAGGCAGGGTCAAAGGGAGGAGGTGTTGCCTTATATATTAAAAATGTGCACACCTGGACTGAGGTGGAGATGGATGCAGGAGGCAGACGCATTGACAGTCTCTGGACTAGGTTAAAAGGGGTAAATAACAAGGGTGATGTCATGCTAGGGGTCTACTACAGACCACCTAGCCAGGTAGAAAAGGTGGATGAGGCTTTTTCTAAACAACTAACAAAATCATCCAAAGTGCAGAATTTGGTGATGATGGGGGACTTCAACCATCATGACATATGTTGGCACAGGCTATCCAGCGAGGCACAGACTATCCAGAAAGTTGTTGGACTGCATGGATGGCAATATTTTATTTCAGAGAGTGGAAAAAGTTACTGGGGGGAAGCAGTTTTAGATTTGATTTTAACAAATAGGGAGGAACTGGTTGAGAATTTGAAAGTAGAAAGTAGCTTGGGAGAATGTGACCATGTCATCACAGAGTTCGTGATTTTAAGAAATAGTGAAAGGGAAAACAGCAAAATAGAGACAATGTATTTCACGAAAGCAAATTTTGCTAACCTCAGAGAGCTGGTAGGTAAGATCCCATGGAAGCAAGACTAAGAGAAAAAACAACTGAAGAGAGTTGGCAGTTTTTCAAAGGGATATTTTTAAGGGCCCAAAAGCACGCTATATTGCTGCATAGGAAAGATAGAAAGTATGGTAAAAGACCACCTGGGCTTAGCCAGGGGATCTGGCATAATCTCAAAATCAAAAAGGAGTCATACAAAAAAGCAGAAATTTGGAGAAATTACAAAAGATGAATATAAGCAAACACTACATGTATGTAGGGGCAAGATTAGAAAGGCCAAGGCACAAAACGAGCTCAAACTAGCTAGAGACATAAAAGCTAACAAGAAGTCATGCTGTAAACATATTAGAAGCAAGAGGAAGACCAAGGACAGGGTAGGCCCACTAGTGAGTGAGGAGGGAGAAACAATAGCAGGAAACTTGGAAATGGTTGAGGTGCTTAGTGACTTCTTTGCTTCGGTCTTTACCAAGAAGGCCAATGCAGAAATGCCTAACATAATGTGTGCTAGTGAGAAGGGGTTAGATTTAGAGGATAAAATTAAAAAAAAAAAAAAAACAAGTTAAATATTACTTAGAAAAGTTACATATCTGCAAGTCACCAGGGCCTGAAGAAATGCATCCTAGACTATTTAAGGAGCTGTTAGAGGAGATTTATGAATCTTTAGCTATCATCTTTGAAAAGTTGTAGAAGTCGAGAGAGAGTCCAGAAAACTGGAAAAGGGCAAACATAGTGTCCAGGAAAAGACAGACCAGTCAGTTTAACTTCTGTGCCAGGAAAGGTAATGGAGCAAATAATTAAGGAATTCATTGGCAAACATCTGGAAGAAAATAAGGTGATAGGTAACAGCCGGCATGGATTTGTAAAGAACAAATCTTGCCAGACCAGTTTGACAGCTTTTTTCCACAGGATAATAAGTCTTGTGGATAAGGGAAAAGCCATGGATGTGGTATAACTAGGCAGCTTCTCCACTTGCTCTCTCCCATTGGAGGGGACATATTAATGAGGCAATTCAAAGCAGGCTAATGAGGCGCTAGTCTGCATATTCAGCACTTCATTAATATAATGGCGGCCATGTGAATTTCAAAGTGCAGACTTCAAATTGCAGATTGAGAGTGAAGAAGGGGGCGGCTTCGAAATAAGCACCCTACTTTGACATTCCCTTAACTCCGATCTAGTTTGATGGGAGTAAGGGAATGTCGAAGTGGAGCACTTATTTTGAAGCTGCCCCCATCTACACTGTCAATCTGCAATTCGAAGTCTGCACTTTGAAATTTGCGTGGCTGCCATTATGCTAATGAGGTACTGAATATGCATGTTGACGCCTCTTTAGCCTGCTTCAAATTGCCTCATTACCACGCCCCCTCTGACAGGAGCGGGTGAGTGCAGAAGCAGCCCTAGACTTTAATAAGGCATTTGACATGGTCTCACATGATTTTTTTATCAATAAACTAAACAAATATAACTTAGATGGGGCCACTGTAGTGTTGGTGCATAACTGGTGGGATAACCATTCTCAGAGAGTAGTTATTAATGGTTCGCAGTCATGCTGGGAGGGCATAACAAGTGGGGTTCCACAATGATCTGTTCTGGGACCAGTTCTATTCAATATTTTATCAACAATTTAGATATTGGCATATAGAGTATGCTTATTAAGTTTGTAGACGATACCAAGCTGGGAGGGGTTGCAACTACTTTGGTGGTTATGGTCATAATTCAAAATGATCTGGACAAACCGGAGAAACGGTCTGAGGTAAACAGGATGAAATTTAATAAGGACAAATGCAAAGTACTCCACTTAAGAAGGAACAATCAGTTTCATACATATAGAATGGGAAACAACTGTCTCGGAAGGAGGACTGCAGAAAGGGATTTAGGTGTCATAATGGGCCACAAGCTAAATATGAGTTAACAAGATGATGCTGTTGCAAAAAAAGCAAAGAAGATTCTGGGATGCATTAACAGGAGTGTTGCGAGTAAGACATGAAAAGTCATTCTTCTGCTCTACTCAGTGTTGATTAGATCTCAATTGGAGTATTGTGTCCAGTTCCGGGCACCGCATTTCAAGAAAGTTGTGGAGAAATTGGAGAAGGTCCAGAGAAGAGCAACAAGAATGATTAAAAGTCTAGAGAACATGAGCTGTGAGGGAAGACTGAAAGAACTGGCCTTGTTTAGTTCAGAAAAGAGAAGACTTAGAGGGGACATGATAGCAGTTTTCAAGTACCTTAAAGAGGATTACAAAGAGGAGGGAGAAAAATTGTTCTCCTTGGCCTCCAAGGATAGGATAAGGAGCAATGGGCTTAAACTGCAGCAAGGGAGGTTTAGGTCAGGTATTAGGAAAAACTTCCTAACTGTCAGGGTGGTTAAACACTGGAATAAATTACCTAGGGAGGTTGTGGAATCTCCATCACTGGAGATACTTAAGAGCAGGTTAGATAGACATCTATCAGGGATGGTTTAGACAGTGCTTGGTCCGGCTGAGAGAGCAGGGGACTGAACTTCTCAAGGTCCCTTCCAGTTCTAGTGTTCTTTGATTCTATGAAACAAAAGCACCAGCATACTGTAGACAATATCATCTGATTTCTGTGGTTGTTTCTATTTAGTGTAAAAAGACTACATTCTAAAATTTATTTTCCAGTCTGAGTTCACAAACACCTGATAGAGACCGAAGTTAATTCTGAATTAAATTTTCCTGAGGTTCAGGCAGGCTAGGATGTGGTTGGATCAGTCTGGTCTGGTGTCAGCATGGAAAAGGCAAGTCTAAAGACAAACTGGAATTCCCTAATGTTAGTATTTGCAGCAAACAGGAAACAAAGTAATCTAAATCACATTTTAACACAAGTAATGAGGGGAAAACGTGTAGCTAATTTGTTATAGGGTTGTGAAGAAGGAGACCAGTCCTTTGGAACTGCCAAAACTGATTTTAGGGGCCACATATTTATTTTACAACCCTGGAAATATAAGAGTGTAAACAGACTTAAATATATGAGACTTAGTTTCTATGTCGGCATAGCCACATCCTCAGCCGTGAACTGGGCTGGAAAGAGATGTTATTTAAATGGTTCTCTCTGCTGTGGTAAGGAAGAGGAAGTTTACGTGTTCTCAAGTAGGAGGTTTTCTGGGAAGAGTAGAAACATGCTCAAACTGTCAGAGAAGGTAGATGATATTTATGAGAATTTCTAGGCTAGTTGGTGAGACATCATGGTTATCAAGATGCGAGACAGAAATCTTATTGGAAAACAAGTTTCCCATTGTTATTTCAAAGATATTAGAAATTAAGCAATAAGATGACTTTAAGGTTGCGTTTGAAGTTGTCAGTGTGTCATTAAAATAAAGGTGTGTGTCTAAGTTGTATCTGGGTGGTTGTGAATTTGAATACCGATTTACTGTTGTGACCCTCCTGGATCAATTCAGAACACGTATCTTGAGGTGCTGTAGCTTCAAAAAGGAATAGCAAGGATGGGGTAACTTCCCTTCTTACCTAGTCTGTTAAGCAAAGACTGACTGAATGATCTTGTTATCATTCAGACTATTTAGTAGTAAGTCCAGGCATAGTTTAAGTGATCTAGTTAGGTAGAGCTGAGGCTGCAATACAATACAATACAATACGGCAGTATCCCAAAATTGCTGCCCATGTCTAAGAAATGCCCCCGTTGTCTCAAAACAGTTTTTGTGATAATGGGTGCATTATTTTGAGGCATCTCTGTACTCCTCATGCTTTGAGGTGCATAGCACAAATTGTGTAGCTTATTTTGAGGTTAAGCTTCGTGTAGACACAGCCTTAGAGAGGGTGTGATCTGATCATTAATTAGTGATGGGCAAAGGCTTGTGAAGTTCACTTTAGATAAGCACCCATGGGTTAGTTTAGCTGACTTGTCTCCACATTATTCAAACCTTGAGGAATTGTAAAATGGGACTAAAAATCTCATTAAATCAGGTCTTCTCACTAAATTTTTGGTGATTCCTGATTCTAGTTATACTGGAATAACTGGAGTAATGAAAAGGAAAACTTATGATTTCTGCATCTCCTGGTTCTTACCAAAAGCAGAGAAAGCTGAAAATAAGGATTGTTTTAGCAAAATAAAAGCAGTTTTGTTTGAATATGTGGAATACATTTGGTCTATGCTGTAAAGTTTAGGAAGCATTTTGGATCTTGGTTATTGCCTCGTTTTACCAAGTATGGAGCATATTCATTCCAGGGTGAAAGTTTATGGCCCCTACACACTTATCTCACTGCATGACATCGTGTGGAAGGTGCAAGTATCCTATTCCTTTCTGATTGGTGTATAGGTATGGGAACTGTTGATTGGCTGGTGAAGCATGTCCAGAACCTCTGTAACAAGAAGGTGAAAGTGGACTAGTAGTCGTGGAACGGGAGTCAGTACTCAAAGATCTCAACTGCAGTTTCCTTCCCAATCTTTTTCTGAAGTTGTACTGAACTAGGTATACCTTGAGCTATAATATGGTGGTGATAATGCATAGCATTTCAAGTCCAATTGTATATGGGATCAGAGGACTTAAAATAGTATACTGGAACTCGGAGAGAAACTTTAATAGCTTATAATAAGGGGCTTACCAAATTCATGGCCACAAAAAAACATATCACAAAATGTGAAATCTGACTATCGTAAGGGAGTCACCCATACTTCTGCATTTGGGCCTGCCGATGGAGGTGGGCTGAGGAGGGGGACGCCTTGGCAGTGGCCGAAGTTCTGGGCCTGTTTGAAATTCTGCAACAGCACTGTGCCACTGCTCTGCATGCAGCTCTGAGGGAATGTGGTGGGGAAGGGCTGACTGCCCCAAGCCCTGCCCCTTCCACCCTTGTCCTGCCCCTTCTGTATGGGTGCCCAGCTCTGAAGGCAGTGCCACTCCCTGGAGCAGGGTGGAGATGGTAGTGGCATGGTATGGGAAGGTTGTCACTTTTTGGGGTAGGGCTAGCTTTATGTGTGTGTGCCTGAGGAGGGATGTGACTGCCCCTTCCCTAGCCCAGGCTAGTCTAGGACCCAGGTCAGACCCACTGTTGGTTATCATTCCTGATGTCAGGAAGCTCTGCAGCTGCTGCCTAGGAGACCAGCTCTGGAGGCAGCCTCACCTCCAGCAACAGCACAGACATCAAAGTAGCATGGAATGGTATTGTTACATGACTTCTGTGCTGCTGGGGAGAGTGCTGCTGCCTTCAGAGCCGTGTGCCCAGTTAGCGGCTGCCACTCTATGGCCGCCCAGCTCTGAAGGCAGAGCTGGTGCCAACAGGAATGCAGAAGTAATGGATGCAATACCCCTCCCCGACAGTAGTGTTGAGAACCCTTCCCACAAACATTTTTGGGGTGGGACTCCAGTGGACGCAACATTGTGAAATTTCAGATTTAAGTACCTGAATCCATGAAATTTCAGACTTAAAATTCTATGACTGTGAAATTTAACGAAGTGGACTGTGAATTTGGTAGGGACCTATTTACAAAAAAAATAAATAAAATAAAAAAAAACCTGTAGTTAATTTTAATGAAGCTGGTCAGAGCAAAGCTGAGCAGTACTTTAGAACAACTAGCAACATGCTTGTAATGAATTAACAAATTGATTCCAAATCAATCTTTCTTTATAGAGCAGAAACTAAAATACTAATTTCTTTCTGTAACTATTTTGCCTTTCAAAATGGATTACTTCTCTGACATAGTTCTGACACCAAGTTTGTTTTACAGATTTCCATCCACCCCCAGGAAAACTAGAGGATCCTTGCAATCTTGACAATGCTCCAGGCAATTTGAATTATCTTGTCAGAATGCAAGGAGGCATTCCCTTTGTTTACAGCAACAAGGAAATGATGGAACATAATAAGCCCCGCAGTCTGCCATATCCTGATCTGGAGACCTATACGGTTGACCTCAGCCATGTTCTTGCTCTCATTGCAGATGGTCCAACGTACGTATGTTTACTACCAGGCTTTTCCAAGAAGCTGGTAATACAGTTTGTCAGCTCATGTCCAGAACAGTTGCTTTATATCCACTGAGTATCTTTCCATCCATGGGTGAGAAATACAGTGAAATGTTAATGTTTTACAATGAAGAAGAGAAACCTAAAAAGAGAAAGCAGTGTACATCTAAATTCTAAAGGTGTATTTTTAGCCTCTTGGTGCTAGGCATGGAGAAGGATGAACATTTCAGGCCAAATCTGACCTAGACCTTTTGGAAGATGGAGACCAGAAATCTCATGTCTCCACTACTGTAAAATTAGATAAACTTACTTGTTAAATAATGAAGATTTGTTCATTAACTGTAGAAAAAAAAGAAAAAAAAAAGATTGCAGCAGTTAAATCTTCAGTCTGGCAGCAGGATGACTAACATTAGCCTCACCATGCTTCAGTATTAAGAAAAGTGGGGCATAACAGTGAATACTGGTTCCTGGAGTCCCAGACTTGGACCGTGAGACAAAGCAGATGTTGAGGTTATCCTATCAAGCTGTTTGCCTTCTTCACAACCATTGCATACCCTAGATCCTCTCCCTTTAAAGCAGGTGGGTCTGTCCCCCAGGAGCTCATCACCTAGTGGGTTGTTTTGTTGGTCTTTGGAGTGCTACATGACGGCTGTTTTGTTTTGTTAGTATACAGACTAAGATGGCTACCTCTCTGTTTCTGTTGGATCAAAATAACTTCAGGCTATTTTGATCTGATCCTCAGCTAGACAAGTCTTTTTTCCTTCATTTTCCCACACCCCCCCGCCTCAAGATTATAAACAGTATAGCATTTGCGGGAATGCTGTTACTTATTTTGTGGTAGGTCCAAAAATATTCATGTTTGGGACTCGGTATGCTAACAATCTTCCAAGACTTACTAGTGGGAATGAAAATAACAAGATTTCTTAAAAAACCCTGAAGACAAAAACAAATGGCCTATGGCACCAGACAATACATTTCATGTCCGGATTCAGTGGTGCTCTGGTTTTCAGGAAGTATGTAGACTATATTTATTACATATATTGCCTAGGCATTTCAGAAGTTTGTAAAGCCTAGCTGTGTCATCTGTGCTGCGACCAGCTTAAGCATTGGCAATTAAACTTTGCATGGGACTTGGCTAGCTCAGAGGATCATAATTGAAAATGGTTCCAGGGTCACTACTAGTGTGGCTATTGTTGATAGTGAACTCAACTTTTAGCATTGATTGGCTACTTGAGTGGGAGACTAAAGAACCTGAACTCTTTTCTTCCCTCTGGGGGTAGGCTTTCCATTTTAGAATTAACAGAGGGTTGTGCTGCCTGTCCATACGCTGTATGTGTTCTGTGGATAAATGGGGGACTGCAGTCTCAACAATATCAAGCTGGTCCATTACACAGGCACTAAAATTCTTTTTTTTTTCTTAAAAGTTCATGACTCCTAATTTATATAGGAGAAATAGTATCATATAGTGACAGTACTGCTTTAGGTTGCCCCACTGCCTTGTGGGTTATCCTGGGAAGGAGCAAGGCTAAGGGAGCAAACCCTGACAGAAAATCCGTAGGGGAGTCCTAAGGCGGTTTTGTGCCAACTTCTGGCATTGACCTGGCAACTCCTGCAGCTGAGCTGGTACCAGACTTAGAGGTTATCCTCTCCTTTGGACTATACCAGTAAAGCCGAGAGGGGGACACTGGCATCTGGGCAGCCCAGGGTCCCAAAAAAAAAAAATTGCCCAGGCTCGTGCCTGGAGAGGTACTCCATCATGATCCATAGTCTACGTAGACTGAAGGATGCCTACTACTACTACTAAAGGAGGTCAAATCCTTCACAAGTGACAAGCTAGTTTAGTGTCTCTTTGAGAGAGAGTCCAAGGCATTCATGAAGTAGAAAAAGTTAAAATAAGCCTAGTTCTAAACCCTCTCCACTGGTAGGGCACATGTCACTTTAAGCAAGCCAAAGAGAGAGACATAAGCTGTGTCTACATGTAAGCACCCTTTCGAAAGGGAAAGAATTGAAAGAGGGCATTCGAAAGAGCGGCTTTCGAAAGCTAGTGACCACACATAAGAAGCAAATCAAACCGTCAATCCACCCTTTTGCAGGACCGCTGCATTCTTTTGAAAGGTAGTGTCTATGTGGCTCCAGGAACCCTTTCGAAAGAAGGGGGCCAGAAATGCCACGGATGGGGTCGCATGGTTGATAAGCCCTTCCAGGGCTTCAGCCAACTGCTGCCTTAGAAGGCCCCCCCTCAATACCCCCAGCCTGCACAAGCTGAGTGCTGCCCAGTTGCCTCCAGCCAAGCAGAGCTCAGCGTGCACCAGCATGGAGTCCCAGCTGCTGCTCCTGGCTGAGGACACATTGCTCTTGGAGACTGTGCTGGCACTGCTGTGCACAATCATTGCGGCCGCCCCCCATCTACTTGAGGGGCTGAGCAGCCCTCCTGGGGCTGTGGTGCCCTCCTGCCCAGGACCTCGCCAGTCCCTGCCCCTCCAGGTGCCCTGGCACCTCTGAAGCCACCTCAGCAGCACTAACTGGTGGGAGCGCCTGGTGCTGGGGGAGTGGGATGATGCCTGATGGATCCAGAAGTTCTGCTTGAGCAAGCAGATCTTTCGCAAGCTCTGCCACTGGTTCACCCTGCAGTCAGGCACAAGGACACCTGCATGTGCCCACTCTCTCCCTTGAGAAACAGGTCGCCATAGCCATCTGGAACCTGGCCACTCCGGACTCTTATCACTCTGTGGGATGCCAGTTTGGGGTGGGCAAGGCCACCATTGTGGCCATACTCATGGAGGTAAGTTGGGCTCGAGTCACGTGTTTTCCATGGGGCAGGGCGGGGGGGGGAGTGTGGGGCAAAGGAGGCCCTCAGCTGCAGGGGAACAGGAGGGGCTGGGAGGTGGTAGGGGGTCGGGAACACCCTGCCACCTCCTCACTGGAGTGCATGTCCTCCCTCCTGTGCAGATCATCTGAGCCGTAAACGCCATGCTGCTGCACAGGGTCAGCCACCTGGGGTATCCAGATGCTGCTGTCACAGGATTCGCTGTACTTGGCTTCCAGAACTGTTTTGGTGCCCTGGATGGGATGCACATCCCCATCCGCACCCCAGCACTCAGCACCAGTATGTGAACAGCAAGGGCAACCATTTGGTGGTCCTCCAGGCCCTGGTGGACTCTAGGGGCCAGTGCATGGATGTCTATGTGGGCTGTGCCAGCTGGACACATGATGTCTGTATTTTCTGGAACTCTGGCCTCTGTTGGTGTATAGGGGCCGGCACCTTTGTCCCCCAGTGGGAGATTCTGGTCAGTGGGGGGAGGAGGGTGTCACAGTGTTGCTCTGCATGGTGGCAGATGCTGCCTACCCCTTGCAGTCTTGGCTAATACACCACCTTGACCAACCCACGAGACAGTCAATGTCCACCTCAACCAGGCCTGCATGTTGTTGAGCAGGCCCTTGGGCGCCTTAAGGGGCAGTGGCTGTACCTCCTATCATGGCTGGAGGTCAGGGTGGTGAATGGGCCCCAGGTGGCGGGTGCTTGCTGCGCCCTCCACAATACTGTATAGGACAAGGGGGATGCCTATGTCTGGTGGGCAGCAGCACCAGGCCTGTCCCAGGTACAAGCAGCCTGGCACTGCTCCCATTTGCAAGACCCACCAGTATGGCCTCTGAATCAGGGAAGCGGTCTGATGAAACTTTGCTGATGGGCTCCAGTGACCCCCACTCATGTACGGAGGAGGTGGGAGGGCTCTTAACCTGGAGGGGAGGTAGGAGGGATCAGTCCAGGGCAGGAGTGGAAGGCCATGAGCCCTGTTGGCCCCGGGATCCCCTGCGCCACCCGGGTCCAGGGTCTTCACCAGGGTGGGGATTGGGCTGGGAGCACTGGCAGGTATGGCTATGGGAGGGGCTCAGCAGGGGGCTTAGCTGCAGGGCAGCAGTGACAGGAATGTTGGAGGGGCAAGGAGGTGGGCCACACTGGCCATGTGCTCCTGCAAGATGCCCCCAGTGTTTTCCAGATTGTCCAGGAGTCTGTCCCAGGCTGCACTCTGCCACTACATCGGCCTCAGCAAGGCGTAGGTGCCGCTCAGCTACTTTGGCCTGGCTGTGGCTGGCCAGGTCCTCCTCTGCCCACTGAGGGGCTCTCTGGCTGCGGAGCTGATGGTGTGCTGTGTGGGTGGGTATCTGGGTGCTCTCCAGCTCCGCCGGGGGGGCCTCTGGGACGATGGAGGCTGCAGAGCTCTCCCAGCCCTCGGATGTGCGGCTGTATGGAGAGAAGGGGAGCGTGTAGGTACCGTATTATTGCCCTTAGGGCTTTGACTGTGGGGCAGCTTCCCTCCTCCTTGGGTTACCATCCCCCCCCGGGGGCTACGTGTCGTATCCGATGGCATGGCAGCCAGGGGCATCTCAAGCAGGTGGGGGTTCCCGGCCCATGTGGAATGGTCCCTGGGTGCAGTCCAGCCCCAACTACCCATTGTCATACACGCGGCTCACGGCGCTGTCCACTGATGGCAGATGTTGGCTTTTGCTGGCAGCCGTCATGGGGTGCACTGATCTACACCAGGCCAAGAAGTGTGTGGCCTGGGACCACTGGTCCTATGCATGGTCAGCTGGCAGATGTGTCACCCCCGCCCTGCAGGCCAGGGTGCATGCCCCGTCATGTACATACCTGAGGGTCCCTTGATGATGTCTTGCAGTGCCCAGCTCGTGATCACCTGGCTGGATGAGTGGGAGGGGATGTGGATGGTCGGGTCTCCCTCCTTCCTCAACCAGTCTGTGGTCACATCTGGTTCCTGGCTCCCCGGTCTGGGCTGCCCCTCCACGGAGGTGTAGAGGACAGCTGGTGGTGGGGAGCTGAAGAAGGGGCAGGCAAACGGAGCAGCCCTGGAGTGGCTTTCCTTGTCCCAGGCACAGGCGTAGCCCTGCCGTAGCTCCTTTACTTTACTGCAGACCTGGTCTGCAGTGAGCTCCAGGTGCCCATGGGTGAAGAGGCCCTGTGCCAGGTGGGCGAAGGCAGTGACATTGTGCCTCTTGACTTCCATCTCCCTGAGGAGCTCCTCTCCTTCCAGAGGCCAAGAAGGTCTGTCAGCTCCCACTCCATCCAGGAGGGGGCCTTTTTCTGCTCTCTGTCCTAGGCCCCTGTGATGCCTATGAGAGCTCTGAGGGGGGCCCTGGGGCTCTGGGGGCAGGTGGCTGCAGGCCATTGCTTGGTTTTTGATGATTGTGGGTAAGTAGGAGGGCACGCTGCAGTCAGGTTGTGACTGTGCTGCTAGCATGCTCTCAGCTTCCTGCCACGGGGTTTCTGGGTCCATGTTACTTTAAGGGCAGCTGGACACAGGGATCATAGAGCCCTGCTCTTGCAGGCTAGAGCGTCCCCATGCTGCAGCTAGCTGGCGCCACGGCCGACTCCTCTTTCGAATGAGCGGGCTGTGGAGTGTCTACATGTGTACTTTTTCAAAATAGTATTTCGAAAGGGCATGCTCTTCCTGATATGGGATGGGAGTTAGGATTTCGATATCTTCACCATGTTCCTTCGATTTCCTTTTGAAAGAATGTGTTTCTTGTGTAGATGCTCCTCATGTTCTTTCAAAAGAGGGCCAAATATTTCAAAGTTTCTTGCATGTGGAGACACAGCTACAGACTTCAGACTTCTAGAGTACGCTGAAAACCTCATTTACCTGACTGAAATCAGGAATGAGCTATCCAGGGCTTTTACATTTCTTTAGACTAACCTTTCCCAAGCTGACACCCAGCCCAGACTGATCAGAAACCAACAACAAGGAAGTCTTTTTAGTAATTTATCAGCATAAACTGTGCCTTTGCCTAACCACACCAAACTATATCTGCACTCCAGGCTTCTGCCTCGCTGTCACTTATATGCATTCCAGGTTGGGCTTTGCAGGATGACAACTCCAGTGGGCTAAGCCTGTTCTTTAGCTCTTGCTACGTCACCTTACATTCCTGCTATCACAAGCCCCTGAGAGCGGGCAAATTTGTTCTGCTTAGTATTGAATTCATTCAGACATCATGGATTCACTGCTTACAACACTTAGGCTGTGTCTACACTACCTCCCTACTTCGAAGGGAGGATAGCAAGTAGGGTGTTGGGAGTTTATTAATGGAGTGCTGTGCTGCATATGCAGCGCTTCATTAAGCAAATCCCATCCCCCTCCCCCCGGCGGCAACTTCGAAGTTTTAAACTTCAGAGTGCTGGCTCGCGTCTAGCTGTGGCTCACCCACCAGTACTTTGAAGTGCCAGGGGTACTTCAAAGTCCCTTTACTCCTCAAATTTCAAAGTACCGGTGGGTGAGCCGCAGCTAGACGCAAGCTAGCACTCCAAAGTTTAAAACTTTGAAGTTGCCGCGGGGGGAACTTGCTTAATGAAGTGCTGTATATGTACCACAGCACGTCATTAATAAACTCCCAGCACCCTACTTACCATCCTCCCTTTGAAGCAGGGAGGTAGTGTAGACGCAGCCTTAGATTTGTGTTCCACTGAGAACAGAATGTGAGAAGAATAACACAGAAGAAATGTCATGGGGTGGAGACCCCCCCACCCTGACTGTGAGAATTTTGAGGGAACTGACAGGCTCCTTCCCTGTTAGGAAAGGCCTAAGAAAGGCTTTGTGGACCCAATTGGCCCTGCTCCACTCACTGGCAGGAAATGTGAGCTGTGGAGAGGGTAGATAAGAGGAGAGGGTCTAGCCTACTTCAGGCCTGCCAAGGAAGAAGAACAGAGCTTTGGTTCTTCTGGTGGTAGTGTATAGATGCCCTGATTTTGTCGACAAAACCTTCTTGTGTAGATGTAGCCTCTACTTTTTTCCCCAATCATGTAGCAAAACTGAAAGAACTGGAAATTCCATAGAGGTACTGCACTGAGGCAAAATGTTATGAGTGAAAAACAGAACATGCAAATAAGGGGTAAATCATGGCCAGATGTATTTCTGCATTATCCCTTGTAATTCTCTTTGCTATATGAAAAACGCTTCCCAGCAAATTCTGTTAGTATTTTTTTAACTTGGTTCATATTTGGTAGCAAATAAAATTTAGGGCATAATTCGTAATCACAAAAGTCAAGATTTATAGTAATACTTAGCCTTTTCCTCCATAGCTCTTTGATAAATCACAGGTCTGGGACTTATTAAAATAGGGATAAATCTAATGACAGCTTCATTTAATGTACAGTCATAAAAATTTAAAATATGAGTAGTTGGATCATAATTAAAGCATCGTCTCTCTTCTGCAGAAAAACATATTGCCACAGACGACTTAACTTTTTAGAATCTAAATTCAGTTTACACGAGATGCTAAATGAAATGTCTGAATTTAAGGAACTGAAGAGCAATCCCCATCGAGACTTTTATAACGTGAGGAAGGTAAGTAGAAAAGGGTTCATTAGCATGCATTAGTCTTTGGGATGGAATTTTCAGCTGTCTCCCGTTAGTTTATATCATGCACTAAAATCTGTGTGGAATAAATTGGATGCTGTATAAACACCACACACGCTAAGCCTTAGATTACAGGTTAATATTCCCATTTAAAAATGCTAAACACATTTTGTTTATATATTTAACCCTTCGTTAATGGGTCAGTTACAGCCTTAGCTCAGAAACCTTCTTGCCTTAGGAAAGTGACACACAAAACCACGAAGGCCAGACTCTGAGCTCAGTGCTCACTTGAGGTTCCACTCGGTGCAGTTTGTTCTCTGCCACATTTCCACTCTCCTGACCCCAGGCTAACCAGGAGCTCAGACAGCTCTTGGTGTGATGTACATCCACTAACAATCTGATGGAGTAATGGGCACTTTGCCTCTGTCCCTCCTGCTCACGGCACACTGCCTCGCCAGTACTCTGCCCTACAATAGTCCTGTGTGGACAGAACCAATTAGACTGGCTTTGAACCTCCTGAGAATTCTTACGTCAGAGGGAATCCTTGACTGCTCCTATAAGACAGCTTCCTGTCTACTTGACACAACTTCAGCAATGCAAAGCAGGCAGAACTGGGACCAAGGTCTGTGCCATCAGTTTTCCACATTGGTCTCATGGAATTTAATGGGAGTCTTTTCCTATTATCAACTAGAACCGTGTTTCTGACACTATGTTCTGTGGAATACTAGTGTTCTGTGAACAGCTCGCAGGTGTGCTGTGAGCATCTGACACTTTTTTTTATATCATACACTGATGGTCTATATTTTCTGTTATTAAAACCAGATGTAGTGTTACTTCTTCATTGCCATGATACCTGCCTAAATTATGTCATTTTTTTTTTTTGCGCTTTATGTTGCTGTGTTTTTGTTTTTTGTTTTTTTTTTGTCTGATAATTTCTTTGTGAAGAAAATTTTCGTAGGTGTTTTGCATAGAAATGTTATTGTTTGGTGCTCAGTGGTCTCAAAAACTGTAAGAAACACTGAATTAGAGAGTTTAATCTAACGAATTAAACAGGAGCTACCCGGGCATATCCGTTTGTAGGATTTGGCCCAAAAATACTGTGAGAGGTTACTTTAATGCAGCCATTGAATGTACATTAACACAGTAAAACAAGTTTCTTTGCTACAACAGCTAACAATACTCGTTATCTTTTTATTATGGTTTTCTAAATTCTGTAACCTCTGTCCTCCGGTCTAACTTGCATGTTAGGTCTCTAGGTTCATAACAGTTTAGTTTTTAGCATTTTCTCTCAGGTTGTATTTTGGTTCTCCTATAGGACATGAATGGGTTTACTATAGATACTCAGAAAAATTCTAAAAATCCAGGCCTAGTTCTTGTTTTTAGCCCTGCTGACAGACTGCACACACTCCATTGCTGTGTAGGACTGCTAAAGGCTGAAGAAAATGAGCCGCCCTGAGAAGGACACTAGTAACTTTGATCAGTGTCATATGTTCATTTCATTCTATGCCACTGATAGAGCAAAACTCCTAGTCAACTGAAGTCCACATGTTAGTGTAGGCAAGGCACAAGAGGAAGGAAAGCATATTGAAATGCAGAGATGTGGTGTGGGACTTACAGCTGAATTCACTTAAATTAATTTTTATTGAAGTACTGCCCCTGTTGTGAAGCATACCTGCCACTTCGCGTAATTGGGTGCATTTCAAAGATAAATGCGCTGTTCACAAGTATGTTTGTGAACAGAAGTTGGGATGATCTTCATCAAAGGCAAGGAAATCCCCCCTTTAAATTCAAAGAATGACAGTTGTCTTATTAGACAGCCTGGAAGTATTTACAGAATGGCTTGTTTACTGCAGAGTAGTAAGAAAGTGTTTCAGAGCTGTGTGACGTAGTAGACTATCATTTTTTAAGTTAAATGCATAAGCTCAGAACTCAGAGATACTCTAAATATCTGAACACCTCACAATCACCAATGGATTTTATCTTCACAAGACCTGTGCTGGCGTGATGGAGCATACAGATCCCTTCTTAAGACTAAAAACGCAATGGAGCAGTATTTGGCCTAGAAGGACCTGCCCTCATCAGCTGCAGACCAATGCTCTAAATGGAGGGCATGTTAAAAAGGAGAGTCTGACAGGCAAGCAGGGGGAGAGTGTGTGGAGACTGGCCACAGTGTCTGTGACACAGGAGAGTCTGAACTGGGCATAAGACTCAGCAGGGAATTCCAGGGTCTGAGCTTTTTCTCCCTGCCAATCACACTTCTGGGAGCGGGGAGTAAGAGGTGGATAGAAAGTGATCTGGGAAGACCCAACTGGCTGCTAGGATTGTCAAGATTGAGGGACTAATCCTCCGCTGAGTGGGAAATCAAGTACTGGGGCTCTGCCCCAAACTGGAGACAGACAGAGGGAAGTAGAAGTGTCAAAGGGAAAGCTGGCCTGTTGCAACAGCTCAGGGAACTGAGACTCTCCTTACCTTGTCCCCTGGGGCCCTAGGCATTGTGAAGAGGGAGGCCTGGATCTCCCTATCCTTTTCGTAGTCCTCAGCAAAACCCAAGTGGACTGGTAGTGGCAGTGCAGATCTGAACTCACTGGGGACCACTAGGTGGCCTATAACTTGCCTGCTAAGCCTTCAGAACTTGGTCCCCAGCCACAGAACTTGGCTCGCAGCCACCCCCAGTGCCCCACCAACTTGAGCCCAGAGGGCACCATTCACTCCTTAGCAGGGGCGAGGCCGGGCTGGTCCTGCTCCATGCTGTGCCCACCTTGTCTGCAGTGGGGACATGTTGTGCTGGATGTCCAGCAGCAGCAACTCCATGCTCAGCACCGCCAGTGCCACCAGGCTCAGCACCAGCAGTGCCTGCCCCCCAACATCACCCCCCCCACACCACCAACACACTCACCCTGGCTGGCTCAACTACTGACAGTGGGCTGGGTGCCACTCAGCCCTCCTGCCTGCTGCATGCAGACTGTGCATGCGGCGGGCTGGCTTCAACCACTGCCCTAGCCCTGTGCTCCGGCCAGGGCCGCATGGCTGGGGCTCCAGCCTTGGCCTTGCACTCCAGCGTGGGCACTGCGTGTGGGCCTCTGTCCCTGACTCAGTGCTCCAGCAGGTGCTGCCAAAGAAGGGACTGCCATGGCAGGGCTCTGGCCCCAGCCCCAAGGTGGGGGCCTTTGTGACAGGGGCTCTGGCCCTGGCCCTGGCCCCCTCCCATGATGCATGGGGGAGGAGGGGCAGGACTGAGCTCCTGCCACGTGCTGTTTAAAATTGACTCACATGCCAACAGTGGCACACCTGCCAGGGATTCCTGACCCCTGCCGTCGAGGCTTTACATGATCCTCTAAAATCATGCATACATTGTTCAGAGAAAAAAATTGTTTCATGAGTAGTGATTTTAAAGAATCTTCAACTACTGATCAGCTCCTTTGCCTCTGACATTGTGATGGACCCCCCCCCCATGCTTTATGGAAAGTGGATTATGCATGTAAATATGCATAACCCAGAAATGCTTTGGGCAAGATGTGGCTTGTAACCTTCCATTTTCAATCGTATAATCAACTGGATCTGTAAATCCTATTTTTGTGCATGTGTCATTTTCATAGTTGAAGTATTGTCTACAATATTTGTGTTCCAAATAGTTGTCTCTGTGAAGGCCTCCACAGGAGGTGTGGTTACCCAATTGTGAGAATATGGCTTGTGAGGGGATCGCAGTAGTAAGCCAACAAAGGGCCTTTATTGGGTGTCAAGCTACATCCAAAGAACTTTGCTGTCTGCATTCAAACCCATTGGCAGGCAGTAGCTGATTAGCTAAAGAAGGACAGGGACAGCTGATTTCACTCATGCAACAATCTCCACCTTGGTGTATACTTTCACATAAAAAGAGCAATGGAATTTCCTTCACAGGGTCTTGGGGTTCCTCCATCTTTTGTCCTCAGGCTGCTGACACACCCGAAGAAAGATGGTGAACTGTACTGGAGACCCAGGTCAGGATAAGATCATTTCTTACCTGAAGATTTCACCTTATATAAAGGCAGCTGTTTAGGTAGGAACTCACAAGTAATTAGATTTTTAGGGGAGCAGAATTAGCTATGCGTTTTCTCTCTTCCATTTGGTAACTTACTTTGATCTGCCTGTTTTCTTAGAGACACTTAAATCCTGCTGTTTTGCTCAATAAAAACCTCTAGTTTTTAATCAAGCCCTCTGTAAATTGTTATTACCTGGGGAAGGTTACCACTGTGCATGTCTCCCTTTCATTGATAAAGGGGCTTACCTAATGAGCCCTCCCTCTGCGAATCTTTTGCACAGAAAAGGAAGGATATTTTGGGGGGCTTGATCCCTCAGGGGGTGGAGTTCCTGGGTGCTGTGCCCTGGAACTGGATCCACCCAGAACTGTGGTTAAACATTGTCGGCATGCTCTGTAGGGGTGAGGGCAGTAACTCAAATGTCAGAGGATTTAGCTCAGCTGGACAGGGTTTTGGGGAGCCCCCGAGAGCAAGAGGTGTGGATCAGTGGCATGATCAGTACACCAGTGAGCATCCCAAGGATGGACCCATGGATGCCAAGGGGAGATGTGGCTGCTCAGTGTCTCTGGAAAGCAAACCCGTTGAGCATATTTGTTTCTGTAACCCAAACAAAGACATTGCAAAACTCCCAGGGAAAGTTAGGGCCTCAGGATGGAAGGGACATTCCCTGGCGCAAGCTCCCAGATCCTCTGTACTTTCTCTCACTGCATGAGGATGTTAAAGTTGTAGCCCAGTGGTTCCCAAACTTTTAAGCATCACGCCCCCTTTTTGATTTTTGATAAACACTCACACCTCTACCTCTTCTTTACCATCATCCAACCCTGCTTTTAACAAAAAATATATATATTTATAATTTAAAATATAAAATAAACACAAAAACAAAAATTTTATTTAAAATTAAAAATAAGCCCCAAAAATGTCTACAGCAGTGTTCGCCAATCTTTTTACACCTCAGATCACTTCTTAAATGTCAGGGCAAGCCCCAAGACCCCGCCCCTTTCTTGAGGCCCTGCTCTCTCCCTTCCCCTCCTCTCGATCATTTGCTGTCCCCAGCCCTTACTCACACTCACTCCTGTTGAGACAGGAGGTATGGGCTCTGGGGTAGGAATGAGGGATTTGTGTGTGGGAAGGGGTGAAAAGTGTAAGCTCTGGGAGGAAATCTGGGTGCAGGAAGAGGTGGAGAAGGTGCTGCTGGCTCAGAGAAGGGGCTTCAGGCTGGAGAGTGATGGGGTCAAGTGGAGTGTTGGGGTGCTGAGCAAACCACAGGCTTGTGGATGTTAGGGTGCAGGAGTTCAGGACGGGGTGTATGAGCCTCTCTGGCTAGCAGGGTTAGGAGTATGATGGGCTCAGGACACAGACCGGCAGTGTGCAGATTGTGCAGTAGTGTTGTGGCAGAAGACTGGGGATGTGACAAGCTCAGGACAGGGGGTTCCGGTGTGTGATAGGCTCAGGATTGAGGTGTGAAGGGAGTGCAAGGGTGTTGTGATACTGTGGCCAGATGGCAGCTTGGCCCTGACTGGGGCCTTGTTGTTCAGGCTTCATTTTTTAGTAAAATGTGCCAAACAAACATTTCAGCGTTGTAACGGCAGCACGGGCTCTTTCTTGGGAAGCAGGGGGAGGGGGAAGGGGATTGTGCCCCCCCTGAAATTTCTTCACACCCCCCAAGTTTGGAAACCTATGTTCTAGCCCTACAGTTAGGCCAACAGCAGCACTGCATTAAAGTGAAGCTGGGAAAACTGAGTAATTCTGAATAAAGTGCCTGGTATGTATTTTTGCGTATGTGGCGTATCTGAGGCATATCAGAGTTACTGCTTGTTTGCAAACAGCTCAGGACCACATGTCTCTTCAAGTCAGAAGAAAATCCACAGCAACCCTAGTAGTTTACTCAGAGACATCAGTGGTTCGTAAAAGGATCCAATATCATAGGGGTAGATACCTTACAAAATGGATGCTCAGAAGATGAGACAGTTTTCTTAATATCAGTTATGAGTGAAATTCACTGATATACCAAGCTCTGTTGTGATGATGAAGGTCCCTGTAAACAGTAGAATTGTCATTCCACTGTCTTGAGAGGGAAGGGATTCCAGAAATGAAGCACAGAGGCTAGGGTTAAACTAGTGAGTTTTGCTGACAAAGCCCTTTGTTTTTGTCGACAAAACTGGTGGAATGTCCACACACAAAATGCGTTTTGTCAACAATTTTTGATGAAATTCAGCACTTTCACCAGCAGCGTTCTGCCTCTCAGCCATGAGGCATAACACTGCTCTCGCCATATTCTGTCAACAAAAAAGGTGTGTAGATGCTCGGGGGGGCCTTCTCTTGACAGAAGCCGTGTCTACACGTGCACGCTACTTCGAAGTAGAGGCACTAACTTCGAAATAGCGCCCGTCGCGGCTACACGCGCCGGGCGCTATTTCGAAGTTAACTTCGACGTTAGGCGGCGAGACATCAAAGTCGCTAACCCCATGAGGGGATAGGAATAGCGCCCTACTTCGACGTTCAACGTCGAAGTAGGGACCGTGTAGTCGTTGCGCGTCCCGCAACTTCGAAATAGCGGGGTCCTCCATGGCGGCCATCAGCTGGGGGGTTGAGAGATGCTCTCTCTCCAGCCCCTGCGGGGCTCTATGGTCACCGTGGGCAGCAGCCCTTAGCCCAGGGCTTCTGGCTGCTGCTGCGGCAGCTGGGGATCCATGCTGCAGGCACAGGGTCTGCAACCAGTTGTCGGCTCTGTGTATCTTGTGTTGTTTAGTGCAACTGTGTCTGGGAGGGGCCCTTTAAGGGAGCGGCTTGCTGTTGAGTCCGCCCTGTGACCCTGTCTGCAGCTGTGCCTGGCACCCTTATTTCGATGTGTGCTACTTTGGCATGTAGACGTTCCCTCGCAGCGCCTATTTCGATGTGGTGCCGAGCGACGTCGAAGTTGAACATCGACGTTGCCAGCCCTGGAGGACGTGTAGACGTTACTCATCGAAATAGCCTATTTTGATGTTGCTACATCGAAATAAGCTATTTTGATGTAGGCTTCACGTGTAGACATAGCCAGACAGGCCATCCAGAGCAGACAGGGCTGCCCATTGTTGTGCTTCCGGGTGCCTGTTTTGTCAAGAGAGCAGCCAGGCAGTCCGGCTGCTCTGTTGACAGAGCGGGGTGCTCTTCTGATTGGCTTTTGTGGGTGGCTGCACTCTTTTGACAGAAGTTTTGTTGTGAAATCTCTTCTGGTAGTGACTTCTGTTGACAAATCGTTGTAGTATTACCGTAGTTACAGAGGCTGGGCTGGTGTGGAATAGACGAACAGATGAGGAAGGAGGATATGTATAGCTATGCAAATTCAGCAGCTATTCTACAGAGACGGAGAAGGAATACAGTACTGAACTGGCTGCAGCATGCCTGATTACACAAAGTGCCTGTGGAGCAGCAACCTGAGGGAAAGGATTCTATTCAGCGCCTGAAAGACAGCGTTCATGTAGACGCCCATTACTCAATCTCTCTATTGGGAAGTGGGAGAGAGGGAAGAGGAGGATGTTGTCTTCAGCTTTTTTTATCAATGGATTTTATGGTCTGGTTTAAAGCTATGGAAAAACAGAATACCATTTAAAAATATTCACTGAGCAGTGTTAATTTAGTGTAACCGTTCCCCATCTCCCGCACCTTTTAGGACCCAGCAATTAAACATTTTGATGGACATAAAATCTCGTGTCATATGAGTCCCAAAGAAAGCTATTGTAACTTTTCGTAATTATTTTGTATTACACAGAGGTACTTGGGTAACAAAAATGCATGTACTGTATTTTTCCCCCCCAGGTTGATACGCATATCCATGCAGCTGCCTGCATGAATCAGAAGCATTTGCTGAAATTTATTAAGCACACTTACCAAACAGAGTCAAATAGGATTGTTGCAGAGAAAAAAGGCAAGAAGATGACTTTAAAGCAGCTGTTTGAGAGCCTTCACATGGATCCTTATGACCTCACCGTGGACTCGTTAGATGTACATGCTGTAAGTCTATTCCATCAACAAATGAAATAGAGAAAAATCAGAGCTCCATGAGTGCAAACTGTTTGGGGGGAAGGGAATGAATGTGTTGCTGTATCTGTTGAATAATATTTAAAAAAAAATCTATCCAAAACCACTGCTTAAATTATTTGTCAGTCTATTGTAACAAGGATTTTGTTAGGCAGTTTCTTTCCTAAGCAGTTTTGTATCTAAAAATCAAGCTTAGCAGAAAACAAATAAATACATTTGTTCTGTGACTCTACCACTGCTATTTGGTTGCCTCTACTTCAATGGTCTTTTCCTCCAGGGTCGCCAAACATTTCATCGGTTTGATAAATTTAACTCCAAGTACAATCCAGTTGGTGCCAGTGAGCTCCGGGACTTGTACCTAAAAACTGAAAACTACCTTGGTGGTGAATACTTTGCTCGCATGGTCAAGGTAAACAAGATCTGTACCAGAAAAAAAAACCTGGAGAAGAGAGGGGAAAGTTGTATAAGCAGATAGAAACATAAAATAAGTCTGAATGTGTGGTGGGGAGAGGGGAAGACGTAATGGAGCATATATACCTATGAAAAGTTGGGAGCAATGGGAGTGCCCAGCATGTCTCCTGATGCCCCTTACTGGTTTCTGTGCAGTGTAAGGGCACGCTATTTTGCAGAAGTAATTAATCTGTCATGGAAGGTATGTTTACACTATCTAAAGTCATAGATGCTGTCTTTATGAGTTGCTGGGGGTTCTCCACCCCCTACCTCTCAGGCTCTGCTCCTACTCCATCCTTTCCCCCAAAGCCTCCACCCCCCCTTCCCACCTTTGCTCTGCCATGTTCCACCTCCTTCCTCGAGCGTGCTCCACACTTGCTTCTCCCCTTTTCTCCAGTGACTCCAGCACACTGCTAAGCAGCTGATCCCTGATGGGAAAGAGGCACTGGGAGGGTGGGGGACAAGCTGGTCAGGCAGGGTTGCCAGCAGGAAGGGTTGCTGGAAGTGTGGGGAGCAGCTGACTGGTGGAGCCACCAGCAGGCAGGAGGCACTGTGGGGAGGGAATGGGGATGTGCTGATCTGAAGGGCTGCTGAATACCTGCTATATTTTCCCATGGGTGCTCCACCCCCGGAGCACATATGGAGGTGGTGCCCATGTGAAGCATGGTTCAGAGATTCCTAAAAGTTTCAGGCTCTTGTACCAACTTACCAGACAGACCTCTCTGCTGAGCCAGTCACTCACAGCCTGCTGTTTCCTGTGTAACTGTGTGCTCTAACCTGCAGGAGGCCTTGGGCTGTTCCCAGCCTCAAACTTGTGCAATTACAGATTAATGGAAAGTAGCTAGTGGTAGACCTGCATGGCTCAGGACACAGGCTTAGCATTAGAAAGTGATAGGAGCCCTCAGAACGAATAGTTAAAGGCTGAGGCTGTGTTTACACTAGCCCAAAACTTTGAAATGGCCGGCGCCTCATTAGAATGCCGGCCACGGCACTTCGAGATTGATGCGGCTTGCAGTCACGTGGCTCGTCCAGACAGGGCTCCTTTTCGAAAGGACCCTGGCAACTTCAAAATCCCCTTATTCCTATCTGCTGTTAGGAATAAGGGGATTTCGAAGTTAGTGGGGTCTTTTTGAAAAGGAGCCCCATCTGGACGAGCTGCGGGGCTGCAAGTCGCGTCAATTTCGAAGTTGTGCGGCTGCCAGCATTCTAATGAGGCGCTGAATATGCATGACCATTTCAAAGTTTTGGGCTAGTGTAGACACAGCCTGAGGATGTAGGGATGTCATACATACACGAGTGCAGAAAAAGTCCTCTTGTAACTAATGAGCATGGAAGAGGCCTGCTGCCATATGCATTACTCAGTTTTTTATCTACACTTACACTGGGGTTTGACTCAAATTAACAGTATAACCTTTCAGGAGGCAATTGACACAGATTCTGGGCCTGATTCTCCACTGCCTGGCACACTGTGTAGTCATGTACAATAGTGTAAAGCGAGTGCGAAGTGCTGCTGTTCTAATTACCTGTGCTATGTGCTGGTGGTGTGAGTGACTCCCCAAGATGCAGGACTGACCCTCGGAAGCCAAAGGGTGCATCAAAACAGCGTGTATTTAAAAGATTTCAAGGTTAGGCACATAATGACATCCCTTCCTGTGTGCTAAATGTGATAGTTCAGCCGGAATAACTAAAGATTCCTTCTTTTACGTTTAACAGTTGCCAGACAGAGCTCAGCTGCACTGCACTGTGTGTTGGGTCTGAGAAAAAAAAAGTGTGGTAGACAAAAAGAACACTAACTGTGCATGGTTTGTGTAGTGAGCCTGCATTACCGGCGTGGTGTTCAGATGTCCGTTCTGCTCCCTTTCTATGTTGCTGCATGTGTGTACTCTGAGAAAGCCAGTGCAGGCTCTGTACAGTCAGCCGGCACTGCAGACTTCGGAGAGCCCCCAATAACCACAGATTGAGTGATGAAGAAATTGGAGCCAGGTTTATTCCCAATAGCACATGGGCTTGAGCCCCCTGTGAATCTTCAGTATGATTCACCAGTTTAGACTGATACATGCATGCGTGTGACAATGGACGCAGCCCTGATGCACGGCTAGGATTTTCCGTGGTCCCCTTAGCTGGTTGATGCAGTCCTGATAACATACACTTTTATATCTAGTTACGTGTCCATTACGTATCCCACATATAACCCTTTAATTGTAATAAGTCAGCCCCCTTAATGTAACCAGATCTTACCCATAACTTGGAGATGGTGGTAGTACCATCAAAACAACACTATCCATCATGCTGTCATTCCAACCCTGTCCTGAACTTGGGTCAGAATGTCCTGGTACTTCGCTGTTATTTGGGGGGAGAGTCCTGATATAATACAACATGTCCTACCTTACTAGAATGTGTTTTTGTGTCTCACTGACTGCCTGGTGCTGGGTGCTGCTAGGTTCTTTTATGTGCTTTTAGGCCCTGTGACTTATCAGCACTCTGTCTCTTGCTGCATTCCTGCGAGCAGAATCTACCTAGCTCACCATTTTTGCTTTAAACCTATTTTGTTCAGGCTTGAGGTGCTTTAGCTAGGCATTGACCACTGTTTAGGCATTTAGCTTTACACCAAGCCTGATTGTCAGGCCCTCTCATTACTACATTTTGTTGTGCCCTAACATAAGCAAATGCTAATGAGTTCTTCTCCAACAGGAAGTAGCTTGTGAGCTAGAAGAAAATAAATACCAGTATATAGAACCTCGACTATCAATTTATGGGCGGTGTCCAGATGAATGGAAGAATTTGGCAATATGGTTCATTAAACACAAGGTTTATTCACCCAAAATGCGCTGGATTATTCAGATTCCCAGAATTTAGTAAGTAACCAAGAGCCATTGGTAATGAGAACAGATTAACATCTTGCAGAAGGACCTGTTTTCTTTTCTACTGTCCCGTCAGCTGCATTACCAGCTGTCCTGTACCATTTTTTATTTAGATAAAAATGTCAGGGAATTTTCCTTGTGGTTAATTGCATTGCTGCATCAGTGCTGTAGGCCTTCTTTGTGGGACTAAAGTTCATACTTGTTTAAGCCTTACAGAACTAGGGGTTTCCTCCAAACATATGTACAGCCATCAGTTCAAATTACTCCCCCACTCTACTCCATGTTGGAAAAACAAAACAAAACAAAACAAAAAAACAATCAAAAACAAGCCAAAATACCACTTACACTTTTGCTTACTGAAATGGTTAGAATCTGACTTCAAAAATGCTGCATAAGGAGGGGGAAATGCTTTATAAACTTCTAGTGGCTGAGGGTTTCTGCAATATCATGACTAATTGATTCATTTAACATAGTACTTGAAGCAAAACAAACTATGAATTGCAAAATTAAATCAACATCAGTTTTCTCTCAGTCTTTTAACATCCTTAGGGATTACTATGCTAAGTGCTGTGTGCTGTAACAAATGAGTTCTGCCATGGATATTTCTCATACTAGATGGTGGCTGAATTGCATGTTTTTTAATGTAGGCAATTGGAAAATTAGTATGAGGACTTGTCTGCATAGCACAGCTACCCTAGGGCATATTGCTCATTGAAGAGGGAGCACTCTCCTTTAACTTTCCTGCAGAGCATTATAACTCAGGGGATGAACCCATTGCCTTAGTCATGAAAACTGGGACTATCAAAGAGAAATTTTACTGTTACAACAAGTGACAGAACATCTTACTTTCCTTTGGAATAGCTTCATTTGGAAAACTGAATCGCACAATTAATTAGCTACGTCTACACGGGGATGCTACATCGAAATAGCTTATTTCGATGTAGCGACATCGAAATAAGCTATTTCGATGAATAGCGTCTACACATCCTCCAGGGCTGGTGCCGTTGACGTTCAATGTCGACGTTGGGCAGCACCACATCGAAGTAGGCGCTGCAGGGGAGCGTCTACACACCAAAGTGGCCCACATCGAAATAAGGGTGCCAGGAACAGCTGCAGACAGGGTCACAGGGCGGACTAGCACTTCCGGGGCAACAGCTAGCCGCTGCCTTAAAGGGCCCCTCCCAGACACACTCAGTCTGCACAGCACGCGGTCTGCAGAGCCACAGGCACGCACACCCCGTCGAGGCAGTATGGACCCCCAGCAGCAGCAGCAGCAGCAGCAGCAGCCAGAGGTCCACACAGCTGCCCCTGCAGGAGCAGTGCTTGCCCTGCTCAATGCTATGCAGGAGGCAGCTGACCACCTTCTATTTGCAGAAGAGGAGCTGCCCCCAGGGGAGGAGAGAGCAGCCCCAGACCTTGCCGCACACGCTGCCGGCTGTGGAGCTACCCCACGAGCACCGACTGGTGGGAGCGGCTGGTGCTCGGCGAGTGGGACAACGAGCGCTGGCTCCAGAACTTTTGCATGAGCTGGCAGACATTCCTGGAGCTCTGCCAGTGGCTCACCCCTGCACTGAGGCACCAGGACACCTCCATGCGGCGAGCCCTCACGGTCGAGAAACGGGTCGGCATTGCTGTCTGGAAGCTGGCCACTCCAGACAGCTACAGATCCGTGGGGCAGCAGTTTGGCGTGGGCAAGGCCAACGTCGGGGCTGTCCTCATGGAGGTAAGAGGACCCAGGGAGGAGGGAGGCCTGGGGGGGCAGCCCTGGGGTGGAGGGCAGCACTGGGGGAGGGCAGCCATGGGGTGGAGGGCAGCCCTAGGGGAGGGAGACCTGGGGTGGAGGGCAGCCCTGGGGTGGAGGGCCAGACACACCCTGCACACCCCTCACTGGTGCTCTCCCATGTCCTTCCCCTGCAGGTCGTCCACTCCATCAATGCCCTGCTCCTCCACAGGCTCGTGTGGCTTGGGGACCCGGATGCCACCATCGTGGGGTTTGGCAGCCTGGGCTTCCCAAATTGCTTTGGGGCTCTGGATGGGACCCATATCCCCATCCGTGCTCCAGAGCACAGCAGAGGATGCTTCCTGAACAGGAAGGGCTACCATTCGGTGGTCCTCCAGGCCTTGGTGGACAGCCGGGGCCGCTTCCTGGACATTTATGTTGGCTGGCCTGGCAGCACCCACGACGCCTGGGTGTTCAGGAATTCGGGCCTGTGCCGTCGGCTGGAGACGGGGACCTACATCCCCCAGCGGAAGATCCCTGTGGGGGACACCACCATGCCCCTCTGCATCGTCACAGACGCGGCGTACCCCCTCCGGCCCTGGCTCATGCACCCTTACACGGGCCATCTCTCAGCCAGCCAGGAGCGCTTCAACACGCACTTGAACCATGTGCGCCAGGTAGTTGAGCACACTTTTGGCTGCCTCAAAGGGTGCTGGAGATGTCTCCTCACCTGCCTTGATGCAGGCCCCACCAACATCCCCCAGGTTGTGGGCGTATGCAGCGCACTCCACAACCTGGTGGAGAGCAAAGGGGAGGCCTTCTTCCAGGGCTGGGCTGTGGAGGCTGGCAGGGCTGACATGCAGCCACCCGCTGCCCCCAGTCGCCGGTGGACCCCGAGGGGATCTGGGTCGGGGAGGCCCTGCGGGCCCATTTCAACCAGGCCGCGGGATGAACGCTGGCAGGACCCCACTGCACCCACCCATCCTCCACAACACTCCCTGCCCCCACGCCCACACCACAGAGCACCCAAGAGCACCCCCCCCCACACACTTTTCTTGCAAATAAAAATGGACCTGTTGTTTTTGAAACCAAAAAACAGTGAATTCTCTTATTATTAATACTACAAATATATATATATATATATATATATATATGTATAACAAAAGCGGGGAGCTATTTACATGGGGGGGCAGGTACCATAAAAGAACAGGGGTCTAACACAAACTATATACAAATATATGATGGGGGATATGTACAAAGGGGGGGGGGGCACGTCCTCTGCCCCGCACCCCTCTACTGTCCGGCGCCCGGGGTTGGAGGGCGCGACCCTCTCCTCGGCCTGAGCCCTGGCTGAGGCTGGGTGGGGGCCGGGCGAACTGGCAGGTATGGCCGGCGGGTGTCAGCAGGCCCCAGGTCCCCCTCGGCGGAAGGCCCCCCTCGGTGGAAGGCCCCAGGGTGGCAGACGGCGGTGGGACCGCGGTCGGAGTGGCGGGTGGAGCGGCGGGCAGGGCGGGCAGAGCGGCGGGCGGCGCGGCATGGGGGCCAGGTATTCCACTATGCGCTTGAATGTGCGCATGAAGGCCCCCCATGCCTCCTGGCGCCAGGCCAGCGCTCGCTCCTGGAGCTCCAGGCTCCGCTCCTCCACCCGCAGGCGCTGCTCCGACACCTCCAGCTGCCGCCGGAGGGTCGCGAGCAGCTGGGGGTCTGGGGCCGTCCTCGGGTGGTGGCTCTGCCATCGGCCCCGTCCTGGGGCTGGTCGGTGCTCCGCCGAGGGGCTGGCCTGCAGCGATGGCCCCGGTGGGCTCTCTGGGACCACGGAGACCTCACTGGTGCTCTCCGGGCCCTCCGATGGTGCAGCTGCGGAACACAGGGGGGGAAGAAGAGAGGAGACAGCCGTTAGTGTGGGCCCCGAGCCGTGGCCCTTGTCCCTCCACCCCTCTGCTGCTGGTTCCCCATCCCCATCCCTGGGAGATGCTGCTGCTGCTGAGGGGTGTCCCACCCCACCAATGGGGGACCCTAGGTTCCGCTCCCCCCATACCCAGGAATGGGACATGGCGCTCTCCTGCTGGCGGGGCAGGGGCTGATGCACTCTTCTGAGGGACATGTCACTGCTGTCCTTGGGGCCATGGTCATCTGGGCATGTCGAGGGCCCTGGTCATGTCTGTTGTCCCCGCCCCTTAACCCCGGGGGTGTGCACCGGGGGGGTACATACCTGACGGTCCGCTCCCACGGTCGGGGGACACCCTCTGGGCGGACGCCCTGCTGGAGCTCCGGGATGGGATGGCGATGTGGAACCCCCCGTCACTGGAGGAGGATTCCCCCTCCTCCTCCTCCTCCGGTGTCCCAGGGGTGGGCTCCTGGAGGGGCCCCTGGGGTGCTGGGCTTGCCTCCGGGGCGGACTCCGCCTCCGGAGCGGACTCCACCTCCGGGGCCTGCTGGGGCTCGTCGGCTGAGGTGTCAAGAGTGGCCGGTGGGGAGGAGGTGTACCGGGGGCCCAGGATGGACCTTAGCTCCCTGTAAAAGGGGCAAGTGGTGGAGGGAGCCCCAGATCGGCCGGCCACATCCCGGGCCTGGGCGTAACCCTGCCGCAGCTCCTTAACCTTATTCCTGACGTGGTCAGGAGTGCGGGCAGGGTGACCCCGGGCAGCCAGGCCCTCGGCCAGCTGAGCGAATACATCCGTGTTCCGCCTCTTGCTCCCCATTACCTGAAGCAGCTCCTCCTTGCCCCAGAGCCCCAGCAGGTCCCGGATCTCGGCCTCCGTCCAGGCGGGGCCCCGCTGCCTTTTCCCAGGATGGCTGGCTGCCTGGGAGCCCTGGCTCCCCTTGGGGGGGGTGCCCTGGGGCGCTTGGGGGGCTGCCTAGCAGCCATCGCTGCGGGGGTGGTGGCTTGGGGCTGCAGGGAGGCATGCAGGCTGGCTGCGTGGCTGTGCTGCTGCCTGCACGCGCTCTCAGCTTCCTGCACAGGAACGCAGGGGGCGGGGAGCTTTAAGGGGCCACTGCACGCGGCAACCATAGAGCTCAGGGGCTGGAGAGAGCGTCTCTCAACCCCTCAGCTGATGGCCGCCATGGCGGACCCCGCTCTTTCGATGTTGCGGGATGCGGATCGGCTACATGTGCCCTACTTCAACATTCAACGTCAAAGTAGGGCACTATTCCCATCTCCTGATGGGGATAGCGACTTCGATGTCTCACCGCCTTATGCCGATTTCAACTTCGAAATAGCGCTTGCCATGTGTAGACGTGGCGGGCGCTATTTTGAAGTTGGCGCGGCTACTTCGAAGTAGCCGGCACGTGTAGACGCGGCTATTACCTCTCTTTTCCATTTTCAGTGCTTGGTTTCCTTTAAGGAATCAATTGTTCTCTGAATTGATACATGGCACTGACATTTACTATTATTAATTACATGTGTATTACAATTTTTACAGTAGCATCTAGGGCCCCATTGTGTTAAGTGCTTTATAGACACACAAAAAGACAGCCCTGGTCCCAAAATACATACTTATATAGCCTTAGACCCTCAGATAGATGCTTTGGATTACTGAATCCAGACAGACCACAACACTAAAATGTTCTCTTGGGATGGAGGGAGGAAGAAAATTGATGAATGAAAAGTAACAACAGTTCTATCTCTGCTTTTTCAGTGACATATTTAGGTCCAAAAATCTTCTGCCTAATTTTGGGAAGATGTTAGAGAATGTCTTCTTACCTCTGTTTGAGGCAACTGTCAATCCCACAGATCACAGAGAGTTGCACCTTTTCCTCAAATATGTAAGTATGTATGGCTTTCAGCTGTCTTAATTCAAATGGATCCTCTCTTCACAATTAGAGTTTTAGTTTCTGTGACTCTGTCTACACTAGCCCAAAACTTGGAAATGGCCATTTTGAAGTGCACTAATGAAGTGCTGAAATACATATACATATTTGGCGCCTCATTAGCATGCCAGCAGCCGTGGCACTTTGAAATTGCTGCGACTCGCTGCTGCGCAGCTTGTCCAGACGGGGCTCCTTTTTGAAAGGATCCTGGCAACTTCGAAATCCCCTTATTCCTAACAGCAATTTCGAAGTGCTGCAGCTGCCGGCATGCTAATGAGGCGCTGAATATGTATTTCAGTGCTTCGTTAGTAAACTTCAAAATGGCCATTTGCATGACCATTTCAAAATTTTGGGCTAGTATAGATGTAGCCTGTATGGGGGAGATGGAGAAAGCTGCACACATGGTTGTTAAAAAACCTCCTGAAAGACAGCTATTAATGTTTTTTAAACACTCATATGCCTCAGTAAGGATATGGGTAAGACTGTGTTAGCAAACAATCACCATATATTTACTCTGGGAGCAGCACAGGGCTCCTTCAGGTAGTCTTGCCTGTAGAAAAGAGCAGTGATTTTACATTCGTTTCTGTTTAGAAAGCAAGAACAAACTCTGGTGAGCACCACAAATGTTCCCGTAGAATGAAGTGTTCTTTGAAAAAAAACTCAGTTCCTTAAATAATAAAAGGATTCCATCATGGTCCTCAACAATATATCTCCTTATCACCCCATGCTCTTAATTCATCCAGCCAGTTGCCTTCTTTCATAAAGATGAACCTCCGATTTATGAACACACAAAAAGCTAGCAATTTGGATTATGTAAAGCTACATAATTGCATTAACAACAAGAAGTCCTGTGGCACCTAATAGACTAACAGATATTTTGGAGCATAAGCTTTTGTGGGCAAAATATCTGTTAGTCTATAAAGTGCCACAGGACTTCTTGTTGTTCTTGAAGATACAGACTAACAGGGTTATCTCTCTGATAGTTGCATTAATTTAATTGTGAAAGCTGCCGCTGATCAATTCCCACATTTCCAGCAAAGTGCTTTTAGTTATGGAATAGAATTCAGTTGCTATGACATACATCATGGAAGAACTGCTTTCTGCATCCTGTGCATCTTGGAGTGATGCTGTAGAATAGTAGCGTGGAGGGCTTGTTGACTTAAGAAGGGCAAGTACTTACAGGTGGAGGTGCATAATTTAATAGCAGCACAGCCTGAAGCTGGAGTTGATCATTCTGAAACTTGCTTATTTAAAAAAGTGGTTTCTATGAATCCCTTTTTCTAGGTGACTGGATTTGACAGTGTTGATGATGAGTCCAAACATACAGACCACATGTTCTCTAACCGAAGTCCTAACCCTGATGCCTGGATCAGTGAAAAGAATCCTCCATATAGTTATTATTTGTATTACATGTATGCCAACATCATGGTACTCAACAACCTTAGAAAGTAAGTAGTAATTTTTCTCCATACAATTCTGCTTTCACCAGTGTTTATCTGTGGGGTGAAATCTGTGGTAGAGAGGATTAAAATAAATTTAGATACGCTCTAATTTTTTTTCCAGTTTTGATTATTATTTTAAATCTAAGAACATTTTTAGGTTCAGTTTTGAAGTCAAATAAAATATTCAGTACAGTAAACCCCCCACTTTGTACGGATTCGAATTATGCATTTTTAAATTCATGCAAGGTGAGTCTGGGGGCACCCTACTTTCTTGTACCCCCGCCTCACTGCTTACTTCTGTGCTGCCAGGCAGCTCAGGGGCTCCTTAGGAGGCAGCTCCTGCCTTGTGGCTGTCTGGTACTGTAACGCCGGGGGCGGAGAGGGGCAGGCATGGCTGGAGCTGCCTGGGGCCAAGTCACACTGTGTCTGGAGCTGCCCAGGGCTCCAGCGCCGTGGCTGGAGCTGCTGCCACTCGAGCAGCCTTTGGGCCAAGCCGTGATGTGGCAGGGGTGCCATGGCTGCTCCGCATGCCTGGCAGCTGGAGCTGCCAGGAGCCAGAACCTGGTGCCCCACTCTGCCCCAACCCAGCCCCTGCCCACCTGCATGGGGAGCCAGAGCAACCGGCTGGAGCAGAGGCTTCAGCTGCCCACTTCTCCCAGTCAGGAGAATTCCAGGGATCTTCCTCCCGGCTCCCATTTACACAAAATTTGATTTAAGCAGTGGTTGCCGAGGACGCAGACTCTGTGTAAACTGGGGGTTTACTGTATTGTATCTGGGATTGCTGAGGTGACAGACAAACACTTAAATTATAACACTGACACTTAGTTACCTTTACCAAACAAAACAAGTGTAAGTTTTTGTTTCAACAGCCAACGTGTACTTAACATATTTGGGCTCCCTGGCTCACCTCGCCTGTATTCATGGTGTATTTCTGCATCTAGGGTGCTCGAGACAGCTTCTCTGGGAAGCAGTAGCACAGGTTTGTCAGCACTTCCCTGTTTTCCAGGGGTTTTAAAATGTATTTTACACTTCACCAGTGTTGTAAATTATTTCCACCAGGTATTTCAGAGACACTGTTTTGTTCAAATGAAAACATAGACCTCTTAATTCAACCACAGCCCTTCATCAAAAATATGTGAAATCCTAATTGTTGATTAATGTGTAGCCAGTTGATTAAATATTCTCAATGAACTACAAGTGTAGTCAGAGTACCAACTAACTAAATTTAGCTAAATTTAGCTAAATTCATGGTCTAAAGATGAAACCGTACAATGAGACATACATACCCTTAGATTTTCAAAGACACAAATTGGAGTTAGGTCCTAAGAGGGTCTGGACAATTCTTTATCATTCTCGAACTCATGGAGGACAGGTGAGATCCCGGAGTACTCACAGGTGCTGTATTTGCCCTGCCTCTAAAAAGACGAATCAGGACAAGCCAGGGAATTGTAGACCAATTAGTTTGATTTTCAGTACCTGGAAAGACAATGGAACAAGTAATCAAACAATTTGTAAGCTCCAAGATGATACAAGGGATAAGTAACAGTCAACATGTGTTTATCAAGAACAAATCTCATCAAACCAACACTCTAGTAGTCTCTTTTGACAGGGTAACAAAACATGTGGATGGGGAGAAGTACAGAATCATGGAATCACAGAAACCTAGGGCGGGAAGGGACCTCAGCAGGTGATCAAGTCCAGCTCTATGCTTCAAGAAGGATCAACCGCAACTAAGTCATCCCAGCCAGGACTCTGTCAAGTGGGGACTTAGAAACCTCTAGGGATGGAGATTCCACCACCTATCTAGGCAACGCATTCCAGTGCTTCACCACCCTTGTGGTGAAGCAGGTTTTCCTAATAGCCAACCTACTTCTCTCTTTCTGTAACTTCAGACCATTGCACCTTGTTTTGCTGTCTGTCACCACTGAGAACAGTTTCTCTCCATCCTCTTTTGAGCTCCTCTTCAGGAAGTTGAAGGCTGCTATTAAATCACGCATCAGTCTTCTCTTTTGCAAACTAAATAAGCCCAAATCCCTCAGCCTCTCCTCATAGGCCATGTGCTGCAGCCCATTAATCATTTTCATTGCCCTCTGTTGAACCTGCTCCAGCACATCCACATCCTTTCAATACTGGAGGGGCCCAAAACTGGACGCCATACTCCAGATGTGGCCTCAGCAGTGTCGAATAGAGAGGAACAACAACTTCTCTAGATCTGCTTGAAATGCTCCCCAATATGTCATTAGCCTTTTTGGCTACAAGGGTACACTGTTAACTCATATCCAGCCTTTCATCCACCATAATCCCTAGTACCCTTTCCACTCTACTGCTGCTTAGTAAGTTGGTCCCCAGCCGATAACGATGCTTGGCATTCTTCCATCTCAAGTGCAGGACCCTACACTTCTTCTTGTTGAACCGCATCAGATGTATTTTGACCAATCCTCCAATTTATCCAGAGCACTCTGGATCCTATCTCTACCCTCCAACATCTTTACCTCTGCCCCTAGTTTGGTGTTATCCGCAAACTTGCTGAAGGTCCCATCCAGTCCCTCATCCAGGTCGTTAATAAAGATGTTGTTGATCAACACTGGCTCCAGAACTGAGCCTTGGGGCACTCCACTTGAAATTGACCATCATCCAGATGTTGAGCTATTGACTGCTACCCGGTGGGCCTGACCGTCAAGCTAGCTTTCTATCCATCTTGGATCCAATCCATACTTCCTTAACTTGTGGGCAAGATTGTTGTGGAAGACTGTATCAAAAACTTTGCTGAAGTCAAGGTATATCACATACACTGACTTCCCCATGTCCACAGATCCAGCTACCTCATCATAGAAGCTAATCAGATTGGTCAGGCAGGACTTGCCCGTGGTGAATCCATGTTGACTACTTTTGATCACTTCCCCCTCTTCCAAGTGCTCCAAAATGGATTTCTGGAAGATTCTGTCAATTATTTTCCCAGAGACTGAGGTAAGGCTGACCAGTCTATAGTTCCCTGGATTGCCATTCTTTTCTTTTTTAAAGATGGGCACAACGTTTGCCTTTTTCCAGTCTCTCCCAACCTGCAAGAGTCTTCAGAGATATTGGCCAAAGGCTCAGCAATGACATCTGCCAATTCCCTCAACACCCTTGGATGCATTAAATCCAGACCCATGGGTCTGTGTGCGTCTAGTTTTCTATATAGCTCTTAACTTGTTCCTTCCCTACTGAGGGCTGCCCTCCATCTTCCCATACTTCGTTGTCTAGCACTGTATTGTGGGAGCTGTCCTTGCCCATGAAGACTGAGGCAAAAAAGCATTAAGTACTTCAGCTTTTCTTACTTAATCTGCCACTAGGTTACCTCCCTCATCCAGTAAAGGCCCCACACCTTCTGTCATAACCCCCTTGTTAACATGCCTGTAGAAACCCTTCTTGTTACTCTTCACATCCCTTGCCAACTGCAGTTCCAGTTGTGTTTTTGCTTTCCTGATTACTGCCCGGCATTCTCCAGTGGTATATTTTTACTCCTCCTTAGTCATCTGTCCAAGTCTCCACTTCTTATACGCATCCTTTTTGAGTTTAAGCTGACTAAGGATTTCCCTTTTAAGCCAAGCTGGTTGTCTACCATAATTGCGTTTCTTACTATGCAGCAGTATGGTTTGTTCCTGTGCCTTCAGTAAGACTTCCTTAAAATACTGCCAGTTCTCCTGAATGCTTTTCCACTTCATCTTCATTTCCCAAGGGATCCTGCCGATCGGTTCTCTCAGGGAGCTGAAGTCTGTTCTTTTGAAATCAAGGGTCTGTATATTACTGATCACCTTTCTTCCTTTTGTGTGGATCCTGAAATCTACCATCTCATGGTTGCTACAGCCCGGTTGCCACCCACTTCTATTTTTCCCACTAGTTCTTCCCTGCTTGTGAGCAGCAGGTCAAGTTGTGCATGGCCCCTGGTTGGTTCCTTCAGCACTTGTACCAGGAAGTTATCTCCAACATTCTCCAAAATCTTCCTGGATTGTCTGTGTGCTGCTGTATTGGTCTCCCAACAAATGTCTGGATGATTAAAGTCTCCCATGAGAACCAGGGCCTGTGATTTGGAAGCTTCTCTTAGCTGTCTGAAGAAATCCTCATGTACCGCATCTCCCTGATCTGGCGGTCTATAGCAGACACCAACTACAACATCACCTCTGTTGCTTCCGCCTCTAAGCTTAACCCAAAGACACTCAACTGGCTTTTCTCCCTTCTTATACTGGAGCTGATGTGATATGTTGATTTTAGTTGACTTTTGATACTGTTTCATGTGACCGCATAAACAAATTGGGAACTATTGCCTAAACTAACTTACTGTAGGCAACTGTCTGAAAACCAGACTTGAGTAGTTATCAGTAGTTCACAGTCATGTTAAAACGGCCTGTTCGGTGGCACTCCACAGGATCTGTCTTGAGTCCAGTTCTATTTGATATCTTCAGAAATTATTTTGAAAATAGCACAGAAAATACATTAATAAAGTTTGTGAATGATGCCAAGCTAGGAGGGGTTTCAAGTACTTTGGAGGAAAGAATTAGAATCCAATATAGTCTCAACAAACTGGAGAAACAGTTGAGAAGAAGATGAAATCCTTCAGGACAGGGAGAGAGGGGCAACAGAAATGAGGGATCATTGCCATAAAAATAGTTATTTTAAATATATGTGACTTATCTAAGTAATGGGTTATTGTGAATGCCTTAAAATATAACTTGCAGAATTAGGCAAGTAAGCGTTTAGGTCAGAATTTGACCCTTAGTGTAGAAGGCTTACTCTAAGGGTAAACATTTGGTGTGTTTGTCCCATGAGAGAAAAAGAGTACATAGTTTTGTCTGTGAAAGGGCACTGCAGCCTTTAGCTAGTTCATACTGATATGCTCACAGACTAGTTCACTTTACCTCATAAGGTTAGTAAAATATAGCTAGGCAATTAATACAGGGATAATTGGGGTCAGAAATGAAATTCTGACCCTTCTGAAGCGAATGAGAATTTTGCCATTCATTTCAATGGTGCCAGGAAGTCACCCCAAGATTCTATTCTGGAATCACCATGGCTGTGGCTCTAGTTACCAAAAACTTCCAAATAGCCATGAATATTGAATATTCAGCGCCTCATTAGCATTCGCATGCTGCTGGCCAGGGAGCTTTGAAAGCGTTGCTTTCGAACACGTGTAGCTCGGCGTGGCTACACGGGTGTCCCTTTCGAAAGGACCCCACACATTTCGAAATCCCCTCATTCCCCTCAGCTGATTAAATTCAATATTCAATTCAGCGCTTCATTAGTATTCTTCGATTTGGCCATTAGCATGGCCATTTCAAAGTTTTTGGTAAGTGTAGGCACAGCTCATATGACATGGGGCAAGTGTGATGACAGAGTTGCTAGTTAGATTTTTAAAGCAGAAATCCAACAGATTAGATTTCTCAATTGAATAGATGCTATATCCAATAACAGAATGGAATTTAGTAGCATAAACTCTTTTTCACTGAGTTCAGGAAACATCAGTTTACTAATTTAATGGTAGGTTTTGCTTAGATTAGCTTTTTCTCCTGGTCAGTATTTCTTAAATCATAACACTTCATTATTTTGAATTAGTCAACACTTTATTCAGGCAGGACCACATCAGTATGCGATCAGTTCATATATCTACAATACACAAAATGTTCTTGGCATGCACTCTACACAACAATACAATCCTGCAAGCATTTTCATACACTGTAGTTGAGATTCAGCAGCAGTTATACCAAGAAAACATGGAAGTCACCAATACTGATCTCCAGTTAGTTATTTAATATCTAGCATTTATTACATACACTTCCATTATTTCCCCAAGCACTTGCCTTTAAGTTCATTTCAGAGTGTGTTCCCTGCTATTTCAGTGGTTTTGTTTGAAAGAGGTAAGTTTAGAACAAGGGTGGGGAGCCTGTTTTGAGTTAGGGGCTATACACATGAGATGCAAACAACAAGAAGTCTGACATTCTCCCCCCATACCTCCCAGAAACGAAAAAGACACTAACGTCACTCCACTCGGACTCCAGCACCAAAGAATGGGGGTGGGAAGGGAGGACCAAGGTTCAAGGCTTCCACTCAGGCCAAATGAACACTTCTGGGGGCCCAGGTCTAGTACATTTTGCCCCCCCCCCAGGCTCTGGGGTGGTACCAGAAGTAATGGTTCAGTTTATGGGATGGGGGCACTTCCAAGAAACAGGCTGAGGATGTAGGATCCAGGAGCGGGACGGCAGTATGGGGGGATGGCAGTATGGGGCCTGATAGGGTGCAGGAGAGGTCTGGGGGCAGGGGGCCTGGGCAAGATGTAAAATGCAGTAACGGGCTGGGGTTGGTGGGATCAGGGCAGGAGGTCTGGGTGGAGAGAGAGGGTGCAGGAGTCTGGGTTGGGGATCTGGATGGGAGAAGGTCCTTCCCCCAGATGTCTTGGAGTGGGGGAAGGAGCACACAGAACCACTTCCTCCCCTTGCCAGGCAGAGACTGTGGTCTGAATCTCGCCCCAGCTTGGCTGGATTGGGCCCACGAGGCTCGAGGCTCCTCTCCCTTGCTTTGGTGTCCCGCACTGGCTCTCTGGTCTCTCAGGATGGGGCCACTGGCTGAAGTGCCAGTTCAGGCTCCCTGATGCAGGATTGCGGGGCGTGGGGGGGAGGGCAGGTTCCCCACACCTGGTTTAGAATATCAAAAGCAATTGTTCCAAGTTATTTACTTAGTTTAGGCCAACTTACTGTGACTTCTAGACAGCATGCACGTAGCATTAGGTAGACTCTAAAATATTGTTGTGAGGTTTCATTAAAGAGTATACACACAACAAGATAACCTTTATGAAAAAACTGATAGGGAAATACAGGCTTAGTAATGAAATCTCACCATTGGTTGTCCTATTAACTCTGGAATAAGTGAGTCCTTTCTACATAGCTGACATAGATGTTGATCACAGTGGGGATTCTGCATTTTCTGTGTGAGGTCAGTCACCTTTTGGTCTTGTGACCTGAGATGAAGAATGGAGACTCTTATGCATAGAAGGGGTTCAAGGAGACCCACTTAATGGAAAAAAACTCGGGGGGTCCCACACAGGGCCCTTAGTTGTGTATACCCTGATTTCAGGGCTCTTCAGATAGGGCTACTTTGTGTTCTGTTGGTCAGTTGCCCAAGGGCTCTCAGAATGACTTGTAATTAAAATGCCATTCCAGAGCTGCTTTATACTCAGCCAATCAAAACTGGTATGTTTTAAATCCTTGTCTTGTTTTGAGCATCTACTAAAATTATCAGGTAATTTCAGACTCTGCAGGGTTTGTTATGGCTTATAACAGTGGTCAGCAACCACTAGCACAGGTGCCGAGAGTGGCATGCAAGTCGATTTTCATTGGCACATGAGGCAGGAGTTCAGCCCTGCTCCTCTTCCCTCATGCATCTGGGAGCTTGCTCAAAGCCATGCTGCTTGTGGATAAACAAAAGACCAGCTAATGCTACCAACCACCACCTACATGGTAAAGCTCTGCATCTTAATTTTGTTAATGAAGCTGTTGTAAGTAGGACTGTTAGTGACTTTAAAAAGTATCACTGGCACTTGGATCGTACACAGAGTTCAAAGGGTCAAATTTTGGCACTCTGCCTTGGAAAGGTTGCTGACCTCTCGTTTATAAAAATATTAGAAATGGTGCCAGGTTAAGAAATAAGCAATTGTAATTTAAACACATCTGAGTCCAGCAAAGTAAATAATAACTCTTGATCTGATTTCCCATTGATGTGTATAGTTATTTTCATGGATATTTTTCCATAGATATTAGTGGGATTTGCATGCAAAATGGGTGAAAAGACACCACTTATTTTTGTGATTGCACTTACTTTTCATTTCTACAGAGAAAGAGGAATGAGTACCTTCCTATTTCGCCCGCATTGTGGTGAAGCTGGATCTATCACTCACCTGGTGTCAGCCTTTCTGACAGCTGACAACATTTCACATGGATTACTCCTGAAAAAGGTATTTGTTCTTGTTGTTCGCCAGTCATGGTCTTAGTTTACTGAAGAGAACTCAACGACATCAGAATTGTCAATTAATAAAAACAGCGCTCTGCATCCTCTTGAGGAATCTAGGCAAATAGAGAAGATGAAAATCTGGGCACATTGGAGTAAATGGCAAAATTTCCACTGACTTCAGTGGAGGCCAGGATTTCATCTAGCAAGATAATGTTCAGGAAAATGATTGGCCACTGGGTGGCATATTTGTATCGAGTCTGTAGTCCTGGTAAAAATACATCTTTTATAAATGGTAATTTACTTTGGAAGAGTGAAATAAAAATCTCTTCATAATTTGTGTGTACATTCTTTGAATTAAAATTAATCTACAACTATTCTAAGATTAGGAATAATTTCTTTGATGCCCCCACAAAATGGTTACTTAAGGCTGATTGAACATTTTTGAACGAAATGGATTTTTGGTGAAAATTGGGTTTTTGACAAAATATACTTTTTTAATGTGCAAAGTTTAAATTTTCTGTGGATATTTCAACTTTTTGTTGGAAGAATGAGTTGACAGCTTTCAGCGTGGAAATGGCACTGTAATGCTTCATGCGAGTTGTGGTTTAGGTGCTTCATGCTTCCAGTCATTTTTGAGGTAAGTTCCCAAGCCAAATCACAACTCCTGTGAATCAGGTCAGCCAGTGATTTTGGTGACACTCTGCAGTGGCTCAGCAAGGTGGGTGCCGTGGTGTAGCATGGGAAATATAGCCCAGCCAGCGAATCTGGCCTATATTAATATGGTGACTGTATTTACCAAGCCCAAATATGCAACATCCGGGGCTGGGGGTGGCTCCCGGGCTGTCAAATGCCTCCGGGTGCTGGGAGCAGGGCTGCTGCCCCTGCGCAGGACCTCCCTGGCTATCCCATGCCTTGTGGTGCTGGGAATGGGGCTGTCACTCCGCGGTGGACCTCTCTGGCTGCCCCACACCTCGGGGCACTGGGAACAGGGTGGCAGCTGTGCAGGTGCTCCTCTCGGCTCCCCCAAGCTGTGGGGAGCCAGGAACCAGGTGGCAGCCACACTAGTGCATTCCCAGCTTCCCCAAGCCATGGGAAGCCAGGAACTGCGTGGCAGCCACGCTGGTGCAGGTTCCTCAGCTGTGGGGAGCTAAGAACTGGGCAGCAGTCACACCCGTGTGCCTCCTGGCTCCCCCAAGCTGTGGGGAGTTGGGAATTGGGCAGCAGCTACCCCGCAACAGCAGGAACCCATGCTGGCTCCCTCCCCTGCATGGCTGGAGAGCATATGAGTATGTGATCTCTGGCCAGCAGCTGCACCTGAGCAGGGGGCCTGAATATGGAGCAATTAGCCCCTTTGTTAAAATAAATCAGGGTGCCTTCCTGGCACCTGAAATACAGGGCTGTCCTGGCCAAAACGGGATGCACGGTCACCTTTCATATTAAAGAACGTAGGTGTGAGGCACCATGGTGAAATATTGGAATCTTTTTTTTTGTTTGGGCCCAAAATTTTCTGTATATAATAATTTTTGCTGAAATATTGGCATTTTGCATGACAAATCACTTCTTATCATCACCCTGCTGCCCTGTTCTCCTGTAGTCTGACATCTTAAAAAATATTTTTTAAATAAATTCAAAACACAGTTGATGTCACTTGGAACTACTAGAGCTTAGGCCCTGTGAAAATCAAGCCCCTAGTTTAGATGCGTGAGTATGGATTTGGGTGTCTAATGTTAGGCACCCAAAACTGAAAATATTGTCCTGAAGTCATACCGCTGTTAAGTCTCTGTTAAGACCGACAGTCCTAAACTTAAACCCAGGCAGTGTGCTATAGCTTGTATACAGCCACAACATTATGCTGGTTCTTTTCTTTAGCCTGTCAACTCTGTTCTTGCACAACCAAGTACAGAATAAACCTGGCACAGCTGATGAGTGTGGTGCAGGCTAGTGTCATGTGCATGAGTGAGCTTGCAAATCAAAAATAGCCATGGATACAGATGAGAATGCTTTTCCTGGTCTGAATATGTGTGCACCCATAGTTATGCTCACAGTTAAATGTAAGCAACTTCTTTTAACACACATCTCCACCCCAAGTGAGCTATTCTGTGAAGTGTCTTGACCATAATCAATGTTCTGTAATGCACCCTGTTGCATCTGAGTTTGTGCTCTTTTGAGTGAGGACTCTGTTAGTATGGAACGTAGCTCACCTACAGAAACATGTACATTTACTAGGCAATTAATAACAATTAGTAATTTTTTTGAAAAACTCTCTCAGTGCATCCAAAATGTGGAATAAGGAAATTATGGCATTTAAATTTGCATTTCGAAAATATTGAAAAAAAATTGTGCAAAAATTCAGTCCACAAAAGGCAGTTCAGTTCAGACTTCAGTTTTTCTAGGCATAATCCTTCCACAGTCACATTTAATGAGACTATTCTCATTTCCTCTGATGGAAAATCTTCTTTCCTGTTATTTTTCAGCTCCATTGAATAATGAATATCTGTATTGTTTTTTGTACAGAGTCCAGTTCTTCAGTATCTTTATTATCTTGCACAAATTCCTATTGCCATGTCTCCACTTAGCAACAATAGCCTATTCCTTGAGTATTCAAAAAATCCACTACGGGAATTTCTTCATAAGGGACTTCACATTTCTCTCTCCACAGATGATCCTATGCAATTCCATTATACAAAGGTAAGCATAACTTAAGACTTTTCTCTTTATGGTGAATTTGTTACTAGTGCCAAAGTGACCTTACATAATTTGGCTATGTCTACATGTGCCCCCTTCTTCCAAGGGGGGATGGTAATCAGGGTGATGAAAGATTACTAATGAAGTGCTGCAGTGCATATGCAGCACTTCATTAGGCAAATTTTCCTCTGTGGCAACTTGGAAGTGTCAGACTTCGAAGTGCTGGCATGCCGCGTAGCCATGGCCACTTTGAAGTGCCCGTGCTACTTCGAAGTGCCTTTACTCCTCAAAATTTTGTGTAGACATAGCCTTCATGTCACATTGTGACACACACATCTTTACTTGCCTTTCAGGCAATGTCCCCCCACATTCCCACTCCCCTGAGAACTGTTGGATTTCTTGGGAAAATGACTAATTGCCGAGTGACATTTTGTTTGTACTCCTGCCTCTTCCAGCCACTGGCTCCTCGAGTACGGAGGAAGAAGGGGATGAGAGCTCTCATGTTAATGACTTGATAAGCTATAAGGCAGAGGTGGGATGCCTGGGAAGGCCTGTTTCTTTTCTAATAAATGTGGTAAAGCTTCCTGGAAAAAAAAAAAGGGTCATGTGAGGTCTCTTGGGATAAACTACAAACTGTTCATTCAACATTATGGGCTTGATGCTCTCCTGCCCCCATGTTACACTGAGCCCCAGGAAACTCGCTACGGTTCCCTTGTTTTGTGGGCTGGTCTATTCTGACCCCAGCCCCAATTTGATTTGGAGCAGCATCTGGGCAGCTCTAACTTTTGCTCTCATCTGCTCCACTCTGCCCTGCCCTGCCCCTTCCCATTCACAATGTGCCTACAGTAGGGAGCAGTTTGTACGGGAGCTTACTGCACAGACATCACACCAGTAGAGAGCTACCCGCTGCTGAAGGAATTTTAAGATGGTCAGTTTCTGCCTCCTTCATGTGTCCAAAAGGGTCAGATCAGAAGGGAAAAACTTTGATGGATTCATTAAGCATTTGGATTGCAACTCACAAAGCAACCTAAGCAATCTGGATGCCTAGTTCCCATCAATTTGAATTAGTTTAACTTTCTCAGGCATCTTGAAATAGACACTTATAGTCAGTCTCTAGTAACTGTTTACAGCCTAAAACTTGAAAATTGTGTCTATCTAACAAAGATGTTCATTAAACATAACAATTTCCTTACGTGGAAATGATTACCTATCAAATAGAATTACTAAATAGGGTATAGCCTAACTAATCATATTTTTGATGGTATAGGAAGCACTTATGGAGGAATATGCCATAGCAGCTCAAGTGTGGAAACTAAGCACGTGTGACTCGTGTGAACTAGCAAGAAACAGTGTACTACAGAGTGGCTTATCACATAAGGTAAATTTGTTTTGTTGCAAGAAACACTTGCACACCCTCATGTAACTGGAATTTTGCATAAATTGGGGTGGGGGGAGCTTTTCCCCGTCAGAATGCACGTTCTGCAGCTGGGGAAGCAACAGGAGCACCTGGAGCTCCTTTCGGAAGGTAAGTCCTGGGGTTGGGGAGGGCAGTTGGGGAGAGTTAAGCCTGGCGGTAGGCTGGGGTTGTAGGTGGAGGGCAGGGGAGTTAAGCATGGGGTGAGTTGGGGCTGCAGGGAGGGCAGGGGTTGATGAGCTGGGGTTGCGTGGCCCTTTGAGGGGGTTGAGCCAGGACCACAGGGGGTGGGGTAAACTGGAGCTCCTTTCGGAAGGTAAGTCCTGGGGTTGGGGAGGGCAGTTGGGGAGAGTTAAGCCTGGCGGTAGGCTGGGGTTGTAGGTGGAGGGCAGGGGAGTTAAGCATGGGGTGAGTTGGGGCTGCAGGGAGGGCAGGGGTTGATGAGCTGGGGTTGTGTGGCCCTTTGAGGGGGTTGAGCCAGGACCACAGGGGGTGGGGTAAACTGGAGCCGGGAATGGGGAGGGGGTGAGCCAGAGCCCCACGGGGTGGGGGGTGAACCAGGGCTGTGGGGGGGTTTGAGGAGGGGGCTGGTTGAACCGGAGTCGCGCGGGGCTGGGGTGGGGTTGAATTGGGGCTGGTGGGGAGTGGGATTTTGAGTTGCACTTAACTTGTGTTAATGCAACTTAAGCACAACTGGAAATTACACATTCCAAGGGTTTACTGTACTCTCTTCCTCTTTCTTGATTTTTCTTTTAGTTTTAATGTAATAGTCACCGATTTGACTTTCGGTCTTTACTAATCTGTGCTGAGTTCACTACAATCTGAAATGACTAGCTGGGTATGTGAAATGTATTTGATCTCAGTCCAGGGCTTCATAACAGAGGTGACCATAACTGCAGAAACCACTCTGCTAAAATTTGCAACCTTGTTTGTAATTTGGAGACCATATGAGAACTGAGATCTTCAGAAAAAGTTAACCCCAGTTATGTGTGCTGGGCTCTTGTAAATCTGATGCTGTCTAAAACAATCCTACACCATTTCTGTTTAGGTTTTTAAAAAAGATTATCAGGGATAAAAAGCATCTTATTAAAAACCTTTCTGAGGGGGAATCTACACTTACCCAATGATTGACTGTACTGAGGTCAGTTTTCAGGAGTTTGATTTTGCCATGCGTGTTATGACACAGCCAAATTGATCTCTCTGGCTCAGCCATCACCCTGGTATGCCATGCTACTGCATGGAGTAAGGAACATGAGTGCAAGCCTGAAGAGCCCTGATCTACAGTAGATAAGAAAGTAAATTGTGATAAGTTGATTCTAACTATGCTAATGGTGTGGCTAGAATTGCTTATCAGAAATCGACTTTATACCCTAGTGTAGACCTAGCCTATCCTTAAACTCCTGAGGCAGTATGTTCCTGATGCAAAGTCCAGCAAAACCAGGGGGTCTTTCTATTAATTTCAGGGGCTTTTGGGTCAGTCTGTAACAGAACAGCTTTGCTATCACAGCTAACAGAACAAACAAATACACCTATGAGCACATCATATATTCTGCTGTGACAGTTTTATTGGGCAAACCAGCTCATACACACCCAAAAAAGCCAAGGCTACTCCTTAACTCTTTAAGACTGTGTCTACACGAGCCAAAAACTTTAAAATAGCCAAGCAAATGGCCATTTCAAAGTTTACTAATGAAGCACTGAAATACATATTCAGCGCCTCATTAGCATGCGGGCGGCTGCGGCACTTCAAAATTGACGCGGCTCGCCGCCATGCGGCTCATCCAGACGGGGCTCCTTTTCTAAAGGACCCCGTCAACATCGAAGTCCCCTTATTCCTATGAGCAGATGGGAATAAGGGGACTTTGAAGTAGACGGGGTCCTTTCAAAAAGGAGCCCTGTCTGGATGAGCCGCATGGCAGTGAGCTGCGTCAATTTTGAAGTGCCGCAGCCACCCGCATGCTAACGAGGCGCTGAATATGTATTTCAGCACTTCATTAGTAAATTCAAAATGGCCATTTGCATGGCCATTTCGAAGTTTTTGGCTAGTGTAGACGTAGCCTAAATGAGTAATTTTAAGTAAAAGGTAACTAGGGAGAAGTGGAAAAAAACAGAAAAAGAGACTCTCTTGGTTGACCCAACCAACACTGAACAGCAAAGTCAATGCAACTCAACAGAATCAAGCTACCTACATAAAGAGGGTGGATGGCCAGTTCATTGTGGTTTCTTATAATTTATCCTCAGTGCCATTCACTTAAAAGTGCTTTTATTTGCAGAAAAAAACAAAGTAATTTAAAACTGACTTTTTCATAATGCTTTAAACTTTATTTTGCCCACAGGAAAAACAAAAATTCATAGGGGTAAATTATTATAAAGAAGGGCCTGAAGGAAATGACATTCGAAAGACAAACGTGGCACAGATACGAATGGCTTTCAGGTATGAGACCCTATGTAATGAGCTCAGCTTCCTGTCTGATGCAATGAAATCAGAAGAGATTACTGCTCTATCAAAAGAGGCACAGCACAAAGAAGCAAGCCAGTCTTCCTCCTGACCATTTGCATTTACCATCTGCTTTTAAATAATTAATCTTTTCTGACGGACAGTTGCCTAGATACAACAGCTCGAACAAGCACAGAGGGGAAAAAAAGTATCTATAGGAGATGGAGTTGAACAGTGTGAAGTTACTTCTGTTTCATTACTTAATGCAATATCAGTTTGCACATAAATAAGGCTACGTAAGACTGCAGTAAACATCAGATAGCAGCTCAGAACTGTGCATCATTTATGCTGGGTACTGCATGTTAACTGCTTTGCACTGTACTTTAAAAACCACTCATAATATTAACAATGCTTGCAGGTGTGAAGTAATCTAATGCGTACACAGCATGTATGACAACTGTAGATGCTGGTAGTACACATGCACTTACTTTTTATCCTGCCAGGTGTCAGTGAAAATCATAGCAAACAGCATTTTCAAATTTAGCCCTTGGTTTATTAGGAGACTGTATCATGCACACTGTTTAGGAGCGCTTACTTTCATTATGGGGGGAAAAAAAAACCTATTTGGGGACACTTTCCTACCTGTACATAAAATATTTAGCAATGATCATAGAAAAAAGGTGTTAATATATTATAGCATCACTTGTTCATGATTATGAATCGGTTAAAACAATTCCGTGTTTTTCTTACCACCCAGTATTTGGGGGTGAGTCAGAAAAATAGATGTTTATACCTTTTTACTACTGAAAATAGAAATTTGTGTGAATTGACAACTGTATCTTGAACATAAAATATAAAATGACTTTTCAAAAATTTTAGCTTCATTATGAAAGCACTACCTTGAAAATGAACAGGTTTTGATTAGTTGTAACTGGACAGAGAAGGTGGACATGCCCATACTAAATTATTTGGCAACTCACATGAACAACTTGGATAAACTCTAAAAGAGAAACAATTGACCTGAAGGGGAAGAAAAAGTGCCTAATAGCGGTAGAAGTTTGTCTCATTCCTAACCAAATTTTTGTTGCTATTTTAATCAAAATGGGTGGTATCATCAACTGTATACATTTGTATAGAAGTTATTCCACTCTGAGATACACAAGTTGATTATATGCTAACAATATTTGTAAAAGAGGTGGCTTAGAAAAAGTTACTGTAATATTTGTGGTTTCTTCTCTATTCTGCTTCTTTATGCCATAGAATTGACAGGCCAATTGGGATGATTAAACATACATGTAACACTTCATCCACTGTGTATAATTGTACCTGGTGCCATTAAAAAAATGAAAATTTGCTGTTCCCCATCAAGGGCCAGATTTTGCTGACCTAAAATTCCCAGTGACAACATTAATTATTAAGCTAACAAATAGATTTGATACTATAAGAAAATTGCACATCCAGCCCTGTGTGTGCACTAATTTTGGTTTAATACTTAAAATAAAACGAGGCAAGCTAAATGACCATTAAAATCAATTCTTATAAAGAGCCCCATCCTGGAGCTGTAGCTTGGACTATTACTGGCATATTCAAAGTGAGAGTTTCGACAAGGTGCCACAGGACTGCTTGTTGTTTGTGAAGCTACAGACATGGCTACCCTCTAAGACTATTAATCTGTTCTTAGTGGTTGTGTGTACACTAGCATGTTCTTCCAGACTAGCCAGGGCTCTTCTGGAGTGTCCACACACAAAACGAGCCCTTTCAAATTGCTGCTGGAAGAATGCAGTGCCTCTTCTGGAGTCCTTGCGTCTTTCCTGAACCAGGAAGAACACCTTCTTCCAGAAGATTCTTCCAGAAGAAAGCATGTGTAGATGCTCTGTGACCCCCCTTTTTTCTGAAAGCATGGTCCTCTGTGGTACTGGCCAGCCTGAATGCAGAGATGCCCCTGCCAGCACCAGCAGGGCTCTACGCTCTCTCCTTCTAGCTGCCCTTAAAGCTGCAGTGACCTAGAAATCCCGTGGTAGAAAGCTGAGAATGTGGAGACAGCAGGCACACGCACCTCTACCATATACGCTCCTCAAGCACTCCTGCAGCAACCAGAGGCACCATGGCCAGCAGCCAGCCACCCCAAGACAACAGGGGCATCCTCAGGGAGCCAGTGGCAGGCAGCCAGGAGCCCACCCAGGGTACGAAGCGCAGGGCCCCCTCCTGGATGGAGTCAGAGCTCCAGGACTTCCTGCCACCCAAACAGGGACTCCCCTGTGCCCAGACACATCTCCCCCTGCCCGCTAGCCCATTCCTTGGGTGGGCTGAGGGCCCCATCATGGCCAGCACTACCCCCAGGGTGTGACGGGCCATGTGCAGCATGGCTAACAGTGCAGGGAAACTATACCACTGCCCTGTGGCATGCCAGTCTGTCAGCTCATGGGCAGGGCAGCTGTCCATGGTGGGTGTGAGGCATGGTATCCCCCCTCCTTTTCTCCCCTCCTCCATCTCTTTCAGCTGTGGCAGCTGAGGAGCAGCAGAGCCCTGGCATATCCCCAGCACAGCTTGGCGATGCCAAGGAATCCTGGCCTGACGGTGGACCTAGCTAGCCCTAGGGTGGCACAGCAGGGACTGGGCTGCGTTGAGGCCTCAGGAGCTGAGTCTCCAGCACGGCAGGAGGTGGACAGTGGCCATCGGGGTAGTGAAAGGCATATCAGGCTGATGATGTGGGTCTGCAGCTACTGGGGGTCCATGATTTTGAAGGGTGAAGGTCAGAAAGAGGGCATGGCCTCAGCAGCACATGCAGTGACGAGTGGGGCCCTTTAAGACAGCGCCAGGCCAGCACTCCCCGAAAGGCTTTCTGGCCCTGTGACCCCATCCACCGTGGTTTCTGGGCTGTTCTTTTGAACGGGCGCATGGGGCTGCGTAGACATGATCTTCTGGAAGATCACTGTAGTGAAGAAATGACCAGTAAGATTAAATGTCTGCTAGTCACCTTACACGCGCCGTTGCTTTAACTTACAGGTAGGAAGTTCTCCCTCATCGCTACCCTGCTGCTTCCTTGCTTCACAATGACCTTTTACTTCAAGAAGAAGAAAACACACCACTCGTTTGCATTACTGCGTAATTTATCATTTCTTACCCCTGCCATTCAAAATGGGTTTGTAGAATATGGCTGGTTGCTTTATTTTCAGTGCAACACAGCCAAGATGGCAGAAGAGGGAGTATGAGATTAATGCAGAACATTCTTCTGCTGCACATGGCGGTTTTCAATACTGTTTTTCCCCACTATTTTTATTATTGCTCCAAATAAACATTTTTTACTCAAAACATCCTCTTATGCCAAAGTACCACATCCTTTTACTGTTTTACGTATGCTGCTCCTAATAAAGTCATTAAGCAAACAATTTTTTTAAACCCAACAGCCTGGTAAATCACAGAAGAGAGGAAGAGAGCTGTAGCACTAGCTAGAGAAATCTCAGACAGTAGGTTCATTTATTACACACTAACAAAAAGCTGTCAGCATGAGCTAGGCTAGCACCTTCAGGGAGATACTTGTTTTCAAACTCAGCAAGTTATTGCATGTAATTCCACCTATTACATACATCGCTTAGCACTCCTGCCCTTTGTGTCAGTGTACTTATTTCCTCTTAAATATTTTTCTTCTCCCACTTAATTTGCTGTGTAAAGGGCTCAGATCAACACCAACCAGGGCTATGTCTATACGACAGCATTATTCCTGCATAAAACTATTCCAGAAGAGGTATTCCAGAATAGTTGATTTGAAAATAGCGCAGCTACATGTAAAATGCACTTGGAAATAGCAGCTAGAGCATCTACACCTAATAGAGCCTATTTTGACACAGAGCTATTGGATGCACTATAGCTTGTTTCGAAATAGACTCTATTTCCTATCTAAACAGCCCCTATTTCGAAATAGGGGCTACTTATAAAATGAGGTTTGCAAGCTTTGAAAGAGCATCCGCTTCAAAATAATTTCAAAGTAACAGCAGTTGTGTTGTGTATTTTTGTGCATAGTTATTTCAAAATAATGGCTGCTATTTCAAAATAGCTTGGCTGTGTAGACATACCTTCAATGACTAGAGGGGGAAACAGTGACAATGCATGCAAATCCTGCTAAACACAGCAGACAACCTGAAAAAGCAGGAAAAAATATTCTAATCTCTCCAACATAGTAGTTTTAAGTGTTACTTTTGTAATACTAGAGGCTAAACTTTCTGAAAAGTCTGATTTTTAAATTGACCATATTCCTGTAATAAAGAGTTTTAGAAATGTCTTTGGTGCAAGAAACTTCAACTGCAGTGTTTCTTTTCTGGATTGGAGGTGAGGCATAAGCAACAGCTTCCGCACACACAGGGGTAACTTGCTTACTCACATCACACTTTTAAAGTTTAAACTACATCCTACTCATGAACAGCATATGTTCTTGTTAAGCATACCATCTGCATGATAGAATTTAATTGAATTTAAAGCTTTATTTTTCCAGTGTATCATATCAGAGAAGCTAGGAAAACCCTTAAATTTGGAATTTCTTTAACACGGTGTAGTTATTGCACAATTCATATACAAATTACAATACAGTGGAACGCCTTTAAGCTTTCAATACAATCAATAGCATGTAAGTTGCATCCTCATATCAAACCTTTAAGAAATCTTCACTTTAATGCTAGACTAGAGTATAAAACAGCAAATTCACATTCCCTCCACACTATTTACACTAATTCACATTCACATTTTTGAAACCCACTACCACAAATAACTTCTTGAGCTTTTTCCTATTAGCATTTATCTAAATGTAGTAAATATTGCTACTACTGAACTATATTTCAGTGATCGTACACTTTTATAACATACAGTACATACTTACAAGGCACACATTAAAATACCTACATCACAGCAGTATGCCAAAGAGGAGCTTAAGTTAAAAAGATGTAAAGAAAATAAAGTTTACATTTTCACTTTTAAGCAAATTTACAGTTTTGGCATTAGTTAATGCTGTCAGTATTGTTACTATGTTGCAGTTATCAACCCATCTACATTATTTAGCCCTCAAGAAAGAATGAAAATACAAAAAACCTCACTGAACAAGAACAAGAAGTCCTGTGGCAACTTAAACTAACAGATTTTTTTGGAGCATAAGCTTTCATGGGCAAAGACCCACTTTTTCTGCTTCTGAGTGTTCGGGGAGATTACACAGGGCATAAATTCTTCTACTTAAAAGAATAAATGGACACAGATCAGATATCAGGAATGGTAACATACAAAAGCCTGTAGGAAAACACTTCAGTCTCCCTAGACACCCAGTAACAGAGTTAAAAGTAGCCATCCTGCAACAAAAAAACTTCAAAAACAAAAGTCAAAGAAAAACTACAGAGCTACAATTCATTTGCAAATTTGACACCATCAATCAAGGTTTGAACAAAGACTGGGAATATGACTGGTCAATTACAAAAGCAGTTTCTCCTCTCATGGTATTCGCACATCAGCTGCTGGAAGTGGGCCACATCCTCCCTGAATGAACTGACCTCATCAGCTCTGGCCTTCCTCTTGATTGGTACTCCCTTCTTTTCATGAGGTCTGTATATTTACACCTGCATCTGGAATCTCCACCACATACATCTGATGAAGCGGGTCTTTGCCTACAAAAGCTCATGCTCCAAAATATCTGTTTGTCTATAAGGTGCCACAGGACCTCTCATTGTTTTTGCGGCTACAGACTGACATGGCTACCCCTCCAATACTTGTCACTGAACAAGTTAATTTCTTCTAATAAATTGGAAAAAAAGCCAAACTAGAGGATTAAGTGAATGCAAATGTTTACTTGTGGTCAAATGTAAAAATAGCTTAATTTAAAGGTTATTTTAACCTCTTTGAATGCAGACTCAGGCAGGGCAGAAAGGAATAAAAGTTTAGTGGTTTGTGGCTACAAATATTACTATTTTAGGGGGCACAAAAACATGCATTTCTAGCACAGGTGTTCACAGTATTCAGTGCAGCCAAGTAATCCAAAATATTTAGTGCAAACAAGTAACCCAGTTTTCCTGAAGAATCCAGGGCTCACTGACATGATTAGATTAAGAGGACAAATCAGTTGTTTCAGAGCTATGAATTCAGATTTTTCATGTTGCCTAAATACACACTTACACAATGAGTTGCACAGGATATCAGTGTTACTTGGCTTGCTCTGCTGTGAGTCTTGACGCTTCTGGAGGAAGTCAAATGAAATGTTTGTTGCATTCCGTACAAGTTCCCAAGTACAAAAGTTAGACAGGTATACACGTATGATTCCCAGGGTTTGGTCCCTGAGTACTGTTATTCCTTCACGTGTGCCCAGTTTTACAAAAAACTGCATATCTGTAAGTGCAGACCCCATCCATGACAGAGTTTTGGGTTTAGTAGGTATGGCACATTAAATCATAATTTAATATACAATAATTTGTCGTCATTTTTATTCAACGGAGCAGCTGCATGAAAGTGTATCTGTATGACTACAGTCAGAGGTCAAAACAGTTCACTTTGTTAATTGCGAATGAGAACAATTATATTGACTCAGTGTGTCATTTATGTGTGACAGAGTTCAAAGCTTGTTTCCACCGCAGTTGTACTTGCAAGCTATTTTTTAATATAGACAAACAAATTTCAGTCCAAAAACTCTACAGAAGTATGTTGGTGAATTCCTCTTTGCTGCTTTTTGCAGATTTTCAGAACTGTACATTTTCTTACAAGCAAAAGGAAGCTATAGGTATCAAAACAGAAGTTTCTCCCTGCTGCAGAAAGACATATTGCATTTGTAGAAATAAAATACAGCACCAGATTAGCTCATCTTTTTTTTAGAAGTATACATCATGTTGTAACTTAGAAAATTTTGGAAAATAGAGAAGGTCAAAAGTATCAAGAATAAACAAAACCACGACAGATACTACACAATACCTTTCAGAAAGTGAAGTTTTTTCAGATATGCGTAATATGCAAGAGACAATTTTTGGCTGGCCATCAAAAAGCCATGGAAATATATTGTTTTAACCTTCAGGATTGCATAAGAATCTGCTTATTACAGCTTCATTTGCTATGAAACTTTAGAATATAAAATAAATAGCCTTCTAAAAGGTTTACTTTGCTAGGAAAAAGGAACGCACACACAAATTGACAGAGCTGTTTTATACCATCTCTAAGAATAGATTTAAACAGTTTTCTATGCTAAACATTACTACTGGTTTAACTCAATACATATAAACAGCAACAAATGACTATCGATGAGGGAAGGTGCAAAAGATGCTTCTTAAATTTTAGCAACAGAATGTCAGTTTGTTAATGAGTGAGGATTACACAATGACCAATCTTTATTCGTGAGAGTCATCCCATTCAAATTGGAGGCACGGGGTGAACTAACTGTGTGAATAAGGATTACTTAAGAAAAAGACTACAGGGCAGGCCCTTCAGTAAAAGTTCCATCTGTAGTGTTTTAAAAGCTGGGCAGCAATGCTCTTATGTAATAATTCCAGTATAATAAAATGATTCCAATGGCTCTTAGTCAGGTCCAAAAAGGCATTGTTAAAGTAACCTTCAGAAGCATTAGTGATTCAAGAGTACAGAGTATTAAATGAAGCAAAATACTAAGTGTTAAGAATGCACTGAGAAGTATTGGCTCATATACCCTATGTTTTAAAAGAACACTGTAGACTTATCTTACAACCAAAGACACACCTAAATGATGATGTGTGGATGAGTGGGAAAAGGGTACGTTCATGACAATGAAACCTTTGAGCATTTTAATCAGTAGTCTCCAATATCATGGTCTGTGAGGATGGCCTGCCTCATCTACCATATTGAGTATATAGCTAGCAACATCATCTTCTGTAGGTGCATCTGACACCACCCAAGAATCATTTGCACCAGTCACTTGTAGACGACAAATGGGGCAGTTCCTGTGGCGATCACTCCTGTTTAGGAAACCAGAGAAACCATTGGTTAACAAAACAAAACACCCCCCTGCCCCATGCACACTTCTGAGATGCAAGTATTACACAGCTTGGCCATGTCTCCGCTACAAAAATTTGAAGTTGCTTTCTTGGAAGCACAAATTCAAAGCAATAGACTTCGAAGCTGAGCGTCTACATACACCCTACTTTGAAGTTAAACTCTGAAGTAGGGCACTACTCCAATCCTGGGAATGGAGTAAGGACTTCAAAGTAGCCTGCAGAGCATCTACACGCATTTTCCCCTTTTTTCCCCAAAGTTAACTTTAAAGTAAGGGAGCCCAACTTTGAAGTAGTGCCTAACTTAGAAGTTAACCTTGATGTTCGTTCCTAGTGTAGACACGCTCCTTATGATTTTGCTGTCACCCTTTGCCTACTCTGTACATATTTGGATTAGGTGACTGCAGGCATAACTGAAAATCCAATCACTTGAATAGTGCCTTTATAGTCAGTCTTTGTGATCAACATTACCCAACAAATTCTGATTGCAGCAATATTGTTAAGCAACAAAAATGGTATAAAAGAAAGTTTTAGTGACAATCGCATTTTCCGAACTTAAAAGGTTTTTCCAGCTCTACTCACATGAGATTACTCTGGGATCTAGACAATTTTTTTTTGACATATACAACAATAAAGATTATGGCAGTGAAACCCCTTAATATTATCAGTCACCATAATGGAAACTAACTCTTTCACACAGCAAAGAAACGGGACTCTGCAATGCTAACAGGCACAGAGACCTAATTGTCCAAAGCTAGTAGTTAAGGTTGATGATATACAGGGACCCAGTGTCTTCAGTAAGATTCAAGCTGTAAGTTCAGTGTAAAAGTCTGTCTCCTCATCAAGGAATTTGAAATAACCAGAAAATTAAATGAAAAGGACCAAATTTGGCCAAGGGGTAACTGGCCAACTCCCATTTATATTAATATGAAATGGACCCAAATAAAGCAAAGTTGAATTTGGCTCTGATTTTTCTCTATAGCTAGGCTTGCACTAGAGAGTTTTGTTGACAAGACTGGGGTTTTGCTGAGATATCGCGGAACATCTACACACAAAATGCGTTTTGTCAACAGAAAATGTCGACTAAAAAGCCGTGTAGACGCTCCAGGGGCCCCTTTTGTCGACAGAGCGAACTGAAAGATCAATCCGCTTTTATGTGTAGACGTGGTTTGACGACAGAAGTTTTGTCAGAATCTCTCTTCCAAACAGTAACTTCTGTCAACAGATGCTTTTAGGGTAGACATAGCACATGATTCTAAAAACTAGCATGTTAATTAACAGCATGACCACAGCTCTAACTTTTGAGTAAAACAGAGTGGCTAAAGGCAATGTTACTTGTATTGTGTCTAGCTTGATGCTATAATAAAATAAAGTTAGGCATACAATTCAAAATAAAATATTGTAATAATTAAAAATCTTTCCCATGAAAATTACTGTACTGGAGTTTTATCAACTAAGCAAAAATCTACCGTGTGATTAGTGAAGAGACTTCACTGTAATGTCTAAAATATTGTCTTTGCAATGGTTATTCACAAAAGTCATAACTGGGCATTCCATTTTGCTGTATACTTGTAAAGAGACATTTTGTGGAACTTCTGACCTAAACAGGTCAAGAGGCCAGATTCAATGTGTTTCCCCTTTCCCTCTTCTTGAGCACTTAATGTACTCATTTACAATGTTTTAAAGGAATTAACAACATGGGCAGAAAATTATAAAAAAAATACTCAAGATATTTCTAAGTTAATATATCCTGTTTTCCTATACTTCTAATTAACTTGCTTTACATCTAATTATGCATTTATCACCTACTTTCACTATTACTACCACCACAAGTGAATTGCCTGTTAGTCATCACTTAGCATTAGACCTTTTTGGGAACAAATTTTTAATCAAATGCTGCAAAATCTGAAGTGACCCCTCACTGCCCTGCTGCAAACCTGGTATTTGATCAAGGTTCCAATCCATCATATGTACACTACTCAAAATCTTTAACTATTAGAGCATATTGACACACAGGAATTCTTCACCCCAAAACCAGACACATTAGAAGCCTAACTGATAAGAAAGAAATTAGCTCCCTTGTTAAATATTTTACCATTTATCAATACACTTCTGACAAAAGCTGTGAGCACATGGTAGGATCAAATCAGCACGTCCATCCATGCAGATGCAACATTCCTCCTCCTCAGTCAGTTGTTTAACCCTACATTTGGGAGGGGGGAAAAAAAAAAAAGTATGTCAGTCAAAACAGAAATTCAACATTTTTTTCCTACCTTAAAATATTCCTTCTGTGTATGTGCATTTATATCTAAATTATATTTAGATATAAATGTTCAGATTAGTGAAAAACAGAAGGAGCTTACAAACATATTTCTGATGATTAACTTTCTCTTGTTAGTGGGTACGGTAGTAAGATGAACATCCATTATGCAATGTGTCTGTGGCAACAATTATTGTTGCAAGTCATCAATGAAAGTTGAAAGGGAAATGGGGCTTCAACAGAATTACATAGCCTATTTTTTTATCTTGATATCTCATTTGGTCTCACAAAGTGTTATTACTAATCACTTTCCATAGCAACAAGTGAAGTCTGCAAAGTTCTTATTCTAAACAACTATATTTTGCGCCTTTTGACCAAATAAGTGACATTAAGTTTTACAATAAGGGTAGGTACAGAATCTGGCTTCAAAGGCCAAAATGCCACCTGAAAGCAGCTGTAGCTTGTAGATAAATTAAGCTTTAAGACAAATTTTTGTTTATTGGCTGAAACAGTCAATGATGGATATTTAAACAAAATAAAGTCTTGATCACTGACAGAGTGCTCTTTCCATAATATTGCAGATGATTTCAGAGACCAGCAGCTTAAAGATCTCCTAGGAGACCAATTGAAATATCTGTTCAAAATACTGTGCTAGGGTAACTGTAGAGTAAATGCCCTGATTTGTGACTCTAGCAAAAGCTAGAAACTAATTTGGATGGTCATTCAGTTAGATGTTTTGTGGACTATTTTAATGTAGAATGGATGTCAGCTAATGTAATAGCTAGTATTTCAAGTGTTCTTGTTCTGGTTCTCAACGCCTTTCTGAGCCAGGCACATGGCTGGAATTTTGTTTCCAAATTACAGATTTTTCTTATTTTTGTAGTTTATTTCAGGCTATTGTCAAAAGAGAAGACATTATTTACAAATATAGGTAGGCTGTGTCTAGATTCAGTGCAGCTGCTGGCAGCTGGATGCAAATGAGGGCTCACAAAAAAATGCAAAATGACCACTCAGTTGCATAGTCTCATGACTCATTTGCATATTCACAGCAGAAAAGCAGTGTTGATGTGGTTCTGCCAGCAAAACCACATCGCCAGTACTTCTTCCTTTGGGGGGGGGGGGGGGGGGGGAGAAGAAGGGAAATCAGGGATAAGGGGCTGGCGACAGAGGGGGTTTTTGCTGGCAGAACCATGTCTACGCTGCTTGTGTTCTGCTGTGAATATGCAAATGAGCCACACACATATGCAACTGAGTGGCCATTTGCAACTTTGTGAGCCCTCATTTGCATCATGCTGCCACAGATCTTCTAAATTACCTCCCCTTCATCCAAAAGGCCAATGACGGGGGCCAGGATTGCTTTTTCAGTTTGCTACAAAAGAAACCTTGAAAATTTTCCCCATTCTCACCAAAATACAGCAAAAAAAAGGTTGAAAAACATATGCTCTGCTATTATGGGACTGCATTCTGTATTAAGAGTTGGACTCTTCTGTGACCCTCATTCAACATATGAAAGATTTATGCGTACATGCATACTTGTGTATCTGCTTGACACACCTTTTTCAGCAAGTTTCAAGAGGATGGTATTCAGAATCATGGAAAAAGTATGCAACCAGTTTATAAATGAACCATAGAATGGGGTATTGGATAAAGTCGACAATTTTGTAAGGTGTACAAGTTTGGATAAGCTACAAATGAAATACCTTAAATTGTAAGGATGACAAACATTCTCTTATTTTTCACTAGTATCAGATAACAAAATTAACAGAAGCAATAAAGATACTTTAGTGTTCTTTGTATAGGAAAGCAGATGTAACATAAGAGCAGGACATTGTTCACCCTGAAGTTAAGATGAAGGGGAAAATGAAGTAAATAATATTTGCTATTTTTTCTCAGTGACCTTGAGCTCTTGCAGAGCTGAGTTTAGGCAAGAGCATTTCATACAAAAAACAGATTAACTGCATAGAACACCACTTGAAGGAGTATTATTGTTTGTTTTTCAGTATCTTTAGGAATAGAGGGATGTGCAAAATTAGAAGATGCTATCTAACTTTACTAAAGCCCATTACAAATAGCATTTCAAAATCTAACTTCCATTCGGCAGGCATACTGACACAAGTAATTTACATCAAACAGCTTGTTTAAACCAAGAGGACATTATTCTTGACCTCTCCCTGCTACAAACATTTAAAAAAATAGAGGCTTATTTTTCCTAGCCCCCCTTCTTATTGCCTGACACTATAACCAGGTTCAATTATGAGGTATCAAGAGTCCGAAAAAAGCCTCTTACAGCAATTACACAAATGGGAACACATCTAAGAGTGTAACTAAAAAGCAGGAAATTCTCTTTCCCAAATGTATCTATAATATGTTTGCTAGACAGAGTTATTGCGTCAATAAATCAATCAATACACCCAAAAACAAAACTGAGTGTTCCTAGGCAAGACCAACAGGAAATTAAATCAGAGGAGTGTGGCTTGCAAAACTGTCCCATCCAAGCTTAGTCTATCGTTCTTTGTAAGATGATGTTGCAGTCTTTCCTCACAATGGGTTAGCTGTATAAGCAGGAATTTCAGACATAGTACTCTTCCTACTGCTATTTTTAAAATCCTTTTTGCACTCCAGCTTATAGAACAGCATATCTGGTGGGATTTCCTTGAGTTCCTGACTGAGGTGGGAGCACAGATCTCACATAAGATTTGTGATAAGTTGGTTGCAATTTTCACTCAACATTTCTTTTCAGCATTACTGAAAGAATACATTTCAGAAAGTGCAATAAAGATTATTAAAGTAATAGTAAAAGGTCATTCAAAACTGAAGAAATGAAATTATGTTTATAGCAGTCACTCATGAACAAGGGACATATTTGGGCTCAGGAAGGAATTTTCCCCAAGGTCAGACTGGCAAAGATCCTGCAGGGTTTTTCCCACCTTCCACAACAGCTTGGGCACCAATCACCTGCAAGGTTAAACTAGTATGAAGAGTGAATTCTCTGTAACTTGGGAGTATTTAAATAATGATGTAAAGATGCCAGTAACTCAGATCCCTTACTTCTAGCTACTTGAGATTCTATGGCCTGAAACATATAGGGGGTCAGACTAGATGATCATGATGGCCCCTTCTGATCTTAAAGTGTACATCTGACTATATTTTTCTCTTTTTTAATAACAAATACTACCCACAGTTTCATCCAGGCAACTCCAGTATTGCATGGCTCAGAGTTCGTATCTTATCTGAGTTTGTGTTGCTAAATGCCATTTTTTTAAAAACAAAATGCTGGCATGTAGTGAACCATCTTCATGGCTCTGTATTATAGATCAATTTAAAAGGTACTTTTCCTACTAGTGTTTTCTAAAGCCATACCAAAAAACACTAAAAGATTACTCCTGCAAAACAAACCGTGTAACACATTAAAGTGAACAGTAAACCAACAGTGTAAGGCTACGCCTACACCTTCTGGGAATGTTGACAGCTGCTATGCAATTTTAGGTATGCCAATTGCCTACCTAAAATCAATTTTGCAACTGTCGACATTAATCCATCTTCACTGCGGAATGTCAATAGGACCACTCTTCCTGCCAACATCCCTTAATCCTTGCGGCTCAACATTGATGCTGGAACGTGCCATTTTGCGCATGCGCAAAACAGTGCCCTAGAAGATCAAACTTAAGTGTTCTATCTTCCGTAGCTAGTGCAGACCTCACCTAAGGTCCCGAAGCTTTGTATCTAATAGCGAGAACAATTTTCCTCAGAATCCTGAAGAGCAAGTTACATGTTTAAGAAAGAAGATACAAAAGAATGCAAACTTACACTAATGAACCACAGAAGACTCAGGGACAGGGCCAAAATATCCCCCTGCCAATGAGTCAACAATAGCATAAAGTGTTTTTTTTCCCTAGGCATTGATAAAACTGCACAAGTGAGTCAGTTTTAAAACACTGTACTGTAAAAGCCATGATATCTGCACTTCGTTAACCAGCAAGTTCTTTTAACTGATATCTGAGAGGCCAGCAGAAGCGGGACTGGCTGCCTGCCTGAGCTCAGCTAACTGGTACAGTTGATTTATCCAGCAAACCCTGTTCCCCAGGGATGCCAGATAATCAAGCTTATACTATACTACCTTTATTTGGAATAATTTCCCTTTTTCTTGCTCCCTCACATTGGAGCTTACACAGATACTTAACTGGCTTAGTAACTTGTTTATGATTTGCAAAATTCTTGATTGCTAGCTTTGCTGTAGTTTTTATGTCTTTGCCTGTCACTCAGGAACATAACATTATAAAACAATGAATGATTCCATTTAGTAATCATTGTTTAAGACTTCATCCTACTCTATTTCATCTTTCACATATAACTTTCAAGGCAATACAAAACTTTACATTTAAAGAGTGATCAACACCAATCTTTCAATGTGGAGCAAAAGAGGTGAAGATTCATGCCACTATGTTCACATGTGACCATTTTTACATATTGTAAACTAAAAAGGACTGCACATACCGATCTTAGTCTGTTGCTTTTCCCCCTAGCTAACAAAGCAGGATGTCACCACCTATGAACCAGTATGTATTTTTCCAGTCTTACAGGTTAAATTATGGTTAGAAGTGATGACTTTCAAATGACAACAGATGGGAATTTTCACATGCCAAAATGTAAGAGGAGGAACAATAACATTGTCTGTGTAAACAAACATCACTGAAAACAGTTTTGTAGCCACAGCTGATTTGACTTCCTTCTGTTTCCTCACTCAGAAGAGGCAACACAATCTAGTATACTAGCATAAACTAGACTATATCACTGAAAAAGCTATTCCATACCTATTGTGTATAGGCACCAATGGTAATTCAGTCTCCTATGTGGTTCACAAGGAGTTAGCAAAAATGATGTGGTATAACATGCTGGCAGACAAAATATGCTCTACTTACATTTATCAGTAAAAGTTTTGGGGATTTTGATGGTAAAAGTTCAGTTTGAATACCATTTTGGAGGGTGTATATTTATTACAAAAAACACACACACACACACACACACAAAAACCTGTAATATATTGAACTACCTTCCCATCCATAAGCTGGCCTGGCAAGATGACACAGATGACAGATTTGCAGCAGTCCCTTCAGAGGCACTGCTCTGTGCAGTAACTCCTGCTGCTTGACTTGTGATGTCTTTATAAAGCTGAATAAACTGATATAAGTTCATAATTCTTGAAGCTTCTACAATGCCACTTGTTTTGTTTATCTAAAGATAAAAGTTTATAAATAAATTTGTATTATGTAACAAATATTAACTTTATGTGCCATCATTTCTGAACAGAGGTAGGTAAATGTGATTCAATGCATTGGAAAATACAAGATTAAGTGTGACATTTGTATCTCACTAGATTACCATGGTATTCAACTATAATGACCCGCCATTAATTAGAAAGGTTTATATCTAGTAACCTGACGCATAAACAAAACCTTTGACAGAAACAATTGTTTCATTTTCAGTTATTAGTTTAGGCTAGCCAGTATCTACATTATACAGTACCAAAAATCATGTATACAGTTATGGATCTCTTGAGGAAAGTCATCACGAAAATGTTGTTCTTCAAAGTACCCCTCCCCATTTTTATAAACTAAAATTAAAAAGCTAAAGCTTTATTAAAAGTTATTAGCTTCAGATACTATTTTCTCATGAGCTATGTTAGATTTCAACTCTAAAGAATTCAAGAGAGTTTTGTTAAGGTTCTGAATGAGTCAATTGGCAAGCTAAAGTGTAAAAGAATTAAAACAAGTAGTAGAAAAGTCACATTATCAAGTGAGTTATTTAAAAATGCAGTAGCTGCTGTCTTTAAAGGATATTACTATAAACAGATTAAGAGAAGAAGAGATCACAATCATCTACTCTGACTTCCTGTACTTCGCAAACCACAGAATTTCAACCAGTGATTCCTATTTCCAGGAAATAGCTTCTGAAGGAATTAACAAGTGTTGCTTGGACCGAGGCCTGGTCTACACTAAGAGATAACATTGCATTTACGGCTCTATGGTTGATTTTTATAAACTCTCCATCTACACCTCAGCAGTGAATAAGTTAATTCTAAGCAACTGTAACGCCAACTTCTGCCTGCTGACTTCCCCATGAAGTTACTTGAAAAAACTGAATTTGCAATGTTGAACTAAAGCAGAAAATACTAAGATCAATTTTATTAGCCCTGGAAACAGTTTCACCATGCCCCTCAAGATATCCTTTCACATCATCACGCCAGATGAGCAGGAAGCAAGAAGCCTGGCATTGTTATTACATTTATTAGTGTGTTGATCACATGTAGCTAGTTTACAGAGCTGCAGCATGGAGTCATCAGGAGAGCCAGGGACTCATTTCATCTTGTGGGCTAGCACATGCCCCAACACAGCACACGGTGGGTTGGCTGTAACAGTGATGCTTGTATGAGAGACTGAGAAACTTCTCATCTGCAGGTCACATTTGTACAGGAGCAACCCCAGTCCCTTACAGATGCCATGCAGTCGGGGGTCTATCCCCCACCCAACCATACCATGTGGCTACTATGAGAGGCCAAGAAATTTCTTTTCTGCAGGTTACATTTGTACAGGTATCAGAGGGGTAGCTGTGCCAGTCTATATCTGCAAAAACAATGAAAAGCCCTGCGGCACCTTACAGACTAGCAGATTTTTTGGACCATAAGCTTTTGTGGGCAAAGACATGCATCTGACATAACTCACATCTTTACCCACGAAAGCTTATGCTCCAAAAAATCTGTTAAGTCTATAAGGTGCCACAGGATTTCTCGGTTTTTTGTATGGGGGCAGTCCCCCTCCCTTACAGGTGCCACGCAGTCAGAGATTTATCCCACATTCAACCATACCACTGGCTAGCCTCCCACCCAATAAAAACACGTGCCTCCTGCACTCCATGTATGCAGTGACATCTTCAAAAGCGGGAAAGATTTGGGGGCTGGCTCTCGCTAGGGGGAAGTCTCCACTTGTGGCAAAGATTTTTGGTGGCCAACTGGCTGTCGCAAGGGAGTAGTCTTCCCCCGTGGCAAAGATTTTCAGGGGCTAGCTGTTGCCAGGGGCCCCTAGACCCTGGTGCATGCACCATACTAACAGGAGCCTCCCTTGTGAACCCCTTGCTCCCCATGGCTCTGTAGAATTGTGGGCTGGCTCTCCTAGACCCTGGTGCCTGCAGCATGCTAAAAGGAGTCTCTGAAGGGCCCCCAGTTCCCGAGGTACAGGGGCTGGCCCTGCAAATAGCAGTATTGTGGTTTGTGCCCCCTCCCCCATCTTGTCCCAAAGCGCATGGCTTGGGGGAGCCGCATAGTCTCTGCGGTGTCCTGTTTGCTGCATTTTCACAGGGAGGAAAACAGGTCCCTGACCTGCTGCCCTTCCCTGCGAAATGTGTTCCTTCCCCAGGGGAGAGCTGAGGTATCTGTTAGCATGGCACAGTCAGGCACCATCTCTATTCACTGGCAAAATATTCCTTGGGGGGAAAACACAGGTGCACAACCATACCGAACACAGAAAACTTAGTTGTTCTTTCCCCAGGTGGGCTGATATTCTGCCTGGCACAGACACCTGGAGAACTGATACCCTAATACGTGGGACTGACAATGCCCTGACTTGTTTTGAGGGGAATGCAGTATGGGAAGATGGCATCACAATCCCACAACCACCTACACTGCATTTTTTTCCATAATGCAGCAGCTAAAAAAACCCAGTATGCAACAGGGCTCAGCGAAATGTAGGATAGGTTCCCACAATGTACTGCTGCAATAGTTGAACTTTGGTGATTAGTGGGGACATGTTAAGTAGACTTTGTGGGCAGGTGAGGACACAACTTCGACTTTATAAAATCCAGTATTACAAATTCAATTTTATTTCTAATTTCCTGAGGGTTGGGAGTTGCAAGTGACACTTTAATGTCTCTCCTGTAGCTCTTTGCAGCAACGGGCATTAAAACACTGATTTAAATATTTATTAAGCTAAGTTATTAGCCAGGATGTTTTGGCCATGATCTTAACCATGTGTACTTGATTAAATACTTGGTTAGTCACTTTCCTGGAAGAATTTTATTTACATATGAATAGAATAGAAAAATTAAACAGTGACACTGAGCTAGAGTGCCTCTTTTAAAAAAAAGGTCATGCAATTTTGATTTCAAAGACTTTGAGATGGAATGTAATTAAAAACATGGACCCTGATTTGCTTAGTTTCAAGTTCTAGTCATTTGACCATGTTGTGCTTTTGTTTGGTACATTAAACAGCCTTCCAATACTAGAAATCTCTTCCCCAAGTAGCTGTTTATACATCATACTCATCTCTTAAAATGTCTTTATGGCCAGATACATGTATTATATTTTTAAGTCTCTCACTGAAAAGCAGATTTTGCAGAATTTAAATTATTTCTGCATCTCATCAGGTTTCTTGCCCTCCCAAAATCCTTTATGAAACATTGACATTATAATGGGACACAATATACCAGCAGTCTCACTAATGCCATGTACAATAGTAATACCACTCTCCAACCCTACCTTATATTCCCCTGAAGCAGATTCGTGTTTTTAGCTTCACACCAACAAGCTGACTAATCAAACTGGCCTTTTAATGAATCATCTCTATCCAGGATAAGAGAGGGAACTGTGTTACTTACATATTTGTACCTAGATGTACAACCTTGCACTTGACAACATTTAAAATTACATTGGCTTTTGCCCAGTTTAGCCAGGGATCAAAGATCACTATTTACCACTTCCCAAATTTCTCCATCATATGCAAACTTTAAGAATAATGATTTTATTTTTTGTGCCAGATCATTAACATTAGATCAAGAACAGATCTCTATAGGACCCTGACTACAAGCCACCCTGATTCCTCCAACTCAGAACAGTTACTTAGTTTTTAGTTCACGTAGAAATAATTACACTGAAATTGAAAATTAGCAATACATAAAATCAATGTTAAATTTGATTCTGTAGGATGAATATCAACTGCAAAACTAAATTCAACAGTTCAAAGTAGCCCTATCTGCTTTCTTAGGACAAAGCATCATTGAAAAGTGTTTATTATGAGTGTTAGTATAGCAGAGAACAAAAGATAAAGTCCTGCATTTAAAATTATATTGAAGATATGCACATTCATTGCTGTACATGTGTATGATTTATAGCTGCATTCACTTTTAACAGGCCTAAACCAACACCATTAAAAATCAAAGCTTAAATTTAATAAAAAAAAAAAAAAAAAAAAAAAGATTCACTCTTTAAGAATGTACGAATTTCATCTCCTAATGAAGTCCTCAGTTGAAACTTTAAAGGGCGCAATCCATAGTCTATGCAGACTGAAGGATGCCTACTGGGGCTGGCTATAAATGTTCTTTATTACAATGTAACTTGTATCAGGTTTGAGACTATAAAAACTAGTTTGGTTTCCTTTGTTTCCATATTCTGTTTTTGATATACCAGAAAGATGTTCCAAGATGTTGATACATTAGAAAGACTTTCCAATTAGAGAGTTTAAAATCAGTCATGGAAACACCATGGTTGATGCTGACACTTAGGCTTAACTGCATGTATACGAATACCTCAAAATATATTGAATATATTGTACAGGCTGAACCTTTCTAATGTGGAACTCTCCTCCAGCAACATCTGTAACCCAAAATTATTTTAATTAGCTGGATGACCACTTATGGGTGTGGCCAAGATTCCTGTGGTCCCATAAAGTTTTACATCCACCAGCCCAGGCTCTCAGTGTTCTGTACTGTTATTTAGCTGCAATTTACCCCTAAATGTCTTCTAAGAGCCCCATAAACAAAGGAAGTGTTGGTAATACTACCAGACAATATGACCTCCCATGGTCCTTCAAATTCTCTCACCTGGCACTGGTCAGGTACCAATGGTGCCTGATTAGAGAGGTTTAACCTGTACTGAACAATTAGATTTTCACTGAAAAACCACTTGTTCTCAGTTAGCAACAGAGTAGAACTCTGGAGTTAAAGATTCTGATAATCTCACCTTAGTACAGACTACCCGAACCACCACCTTCCAAAGAGCAGTGGAATCAGAACCTGGCTGTACTTCAAACAGCAGATGTTTTTCTTGGCCAGAAGCTAACTTTGTGGTGCTGAAACAGTCACATTAATCCAACGTTAATATATGAGACAAGCAATGCTTAGTGAAATCACCTTTGAAAGGAAACCTGGACACTGGCATTATTTACCCACTGCTTTTAAACCTGAACTGTTATATCAATGCAACAGAAATCAACAGGACTACTTGTATACCTAAAATTACTCACATGCATATATGCAGACACAGGACCACAATAAGCTAACTGCTAAGTATTATACATCTCACCCCAAACAGGGATAAACAAAACATCAATAGATAACCCTCCAATTCCAGACTTAATATGCAAGCGTTAAAGATTTCTTATACACAAAGACTTTAAAAGGACAAATGAGGGCAAACACACAACATTAATAGACTTGGTTGAGCCAATACAATTTTCAATTTCTACAGAGCTTTCTGAATTTAAGGACATTGTAGAAAACTTGATAGGTTTATTATCCAAGATAATAAACTATTACTATCCAAGATACTAGTCTGTACAACATGAGAATGGGAAAGAATAAAGAACATGCAACCTTACACATCGTTAAGTTCAGCTACTCTCCCCAGAAATTCTTCATAAGTCAGAAAGCCACTTTCTCGAAGCAAAGATGCATGTTTTACTACTTTTTCTGGCAACTTGTTAATAACAGTTTGTGTCTGGTTTGAAATCTGTTGACCCATGATGAAGTTCTTCAGCTCAATGTCACAGAAGAAAGGAGGCTTCAGTCATCTGAGGAGTTTCTGCTAAATACATGTTAAAAAGTTACATTAAAAGGTAAGAGTCACTGCTACCTATTTTCCTTATCTTTTTAAGCACAGCAACCTACCTACTCACTAAGGAATCTGGAAAATCACCCTTTGATTACTATAGACACAGACTTGGATAAGAAACACACCCATAACATAACTCAGGAACAAAGCACAACACTTCTGGGAGTGTTAAGTTAAAAGCTATCAACTCATATGAACAAAAACTCTATGAACTGATTGTATATTAAACTGTATAATTACACTGATATGTACAGAACAAATATTTTCCATATGCTTGTCCCCACATCGAAGGTGGATATAATTAACCTGGTTTCTAAGTTGACTTAGTTTTATCAGTGCATTCATAAATTGATAAGCAGCCTTAAACTGACTGCAAAGCACCTACCCTAGTGGTTTGCACTGATAAAACTAAAACGCAGTCAAGTAGCACTTTATAGACTAACAAAATAATTTATTAGGTGATGGGCTTTCGTGGGACAGACCCACTTCTTCAGATCTGGAGACAGTGGTAGTGCATGTGACATCTGGTGGCCTGGCCAGAGCCCCATGGACTGTGGCTGGAGTGCTGCTGCAGCCAGCAGCAGGAGGCTGCAGCCTGTGGCAGTCAGGTGGGGGCTAGCAGGGGAAGAGGGCTGGGGCTGGAATCAAAGCAGCAGCAAGCTGAGGGGCTGGTGGCAGGAGACCTCCCCTGGTCTGGGAAATCCCGTTGTGTTAAATCCCCTTCAGGTCTGAAGAAGTGGGTCTGCCCCACAAAAGCTCATCCTCTAAATAAGTTATTTTGTTGGTCTTTAAAGTGCTAAATGACTGCCTTTTTCTTTTGTGAAGATACGAATAACACGGCAACCTCTCTGTAATTATACAACCAATGCTGCTTCTACACATGCCACCGCCCAGCGGCAGTGTCATGGTACTGAGGCAATTCAAAGCAGGCTAATGGAGGTGCTAACATGCACATTCAGCACCTCATTAGTATAATGGCAGCTGCAGGAATTTCAAAGTGCAGACTGACAGTGAAGATGGGGGCAGCTTCGAAATAAGCACCTCACTTCCACATTCCCTTACTCTGATCTAATTTTGTGGGTGTACGAATGTGGAAGTGAGGTGCTTATTTTGAAGCTGCCCCCATCTTCACTGTCAGTCTGCAATTCAAAGTCTGCACTTTGAAATCTGTGCAGCTGCCATTATGTTAATGAGGTGCTGATTGTGCACGTTAGCACATCATTAGCCTGCTTCAAATTGCCTCATTACTGTGACATCTCTGACGGGAGGTGGCATGTGTAGAAGCAGCCTATGTCAAACTGCACCAACCTACACAAGGCTTTTGAATATTAAACACAAGCCACAGAAGATACCAACCAGATGGTACAGAACAGCAAGAAGTTAAGATTCATGATTACATTAAGGATTTGACACAGCACATTATTTTTCACTTTCCAGCCTCTAATAACCCTCTAGCTAACCATTTGTTTGATTCAAGTCAAAGTTTTCTTCATTCAGACAACCATGTACAGACTTGTTCCAGTTTCTCCTCACTTTTCTCAGTTCAACCAGCACAGGCTTCCTCTGCATTCCTCCACAATTTCTCCCACTTTGGGAAAGCAAGATTATTCTCTACACCAGCATTTCTCAACCACTGGGACATGTACCCTTGGACGGCACATCAACCCATCTAGATATTCGCCTAGTTTTACAACAGGCTCCATAAAAAACCACTAGTAGCGTCAGTACAAAAGTTCATTCAGCCAAGGACTTGTTTCTACTGCTTCATATGCCTTACCCTGAAATGTTAAGTAAAATATTTCTATTCCAATTTGATAATAAGATGGGACAGTCAGCAAGCTTTCAGTAATAGACTTCTATGATATTTTTGTAAGTATGCAGTTTATAAATGAGGTGTTAAGTTGGTGGTTTGCAAAACAAATCTGAGTCCTGAAAAGCTGAATGGCACTTGTGTGCTTGTTTCAAGACATCAGATTACCGATGAAGTGAGTCTGTGCTCACGAAAGCTCATGCTCAAAACTTTTCTGTTAGTCTATAAGGTGCCACAGGACCCTTCGTTGCTGTTACAGATCCAGACTAACACAGCTACCCCTCTGATACTTAGGACCATGTTTCTCAACCAGTGGTAGGTGTATCCTTAGGGGAATGCAACAGAAGTTGGTGGGCCTTTTAATTAAAAAGAGGTGCTTTATAAAAAAAAAAAAAAAGTGGAGAAACACTGCTTTACATAGTCTGATCCCCATACCCAGAAGACTCTTCATACCTTCATTTCAAGTTTGCCAAACATCTTTAATTAAAAATTGTAAGGAAAAGCAGATGAATATCTAAGAGGAAGACAAATTAAAATTGCTAGGAATGTGTGGTGCTGCCTGTAGGACTCAACTCACTTTAATGGGTCTCTACCAGCACTGAGGTCTGAGATGGCAGATTCTGTATTTACAGTTGCACTCCTAGTTTGGCATTAGGCACTTTATGACAAGATTTATAGTGACACTGTACAAGACCTTGAGCCAGCAAACGTTTGTGTTTGCTGTAAATAGATGATTACAACTACGTAAAAGCTGGAACAAGGAAAACAGACAAAACAGGTGACAATTGTAAAAAGTACATTTTTCTCTCAGGCCTCTACTATGAAATATCTCAGGAACCTACAACAGGATGAACCGCTCTAGTTTGGCACCCTCTGCATCCAAATGGTGCTGAACCAGAGAATTTGCCAAGCCATGGGAAATCAACATGGTCTAGAAGCATTACAAACACTTCCACTGCTTCCTGGGCTCTTAAAAGATATTTAGAGATAAAATAGAGCTAAATAACAGCACAGAACACTGAGCGCCAGGACGGGGTGGCTGTAAACAAACTTTAGGGGACTACATGAAGCTTAGCCAGTGTCGACTTATCATAGGTGTGGCAAACTAAAGCGATGCCGGGGCACAGATGTTGCCGGAGCATGGATGTTGCTGGAGCAGTGAGTGCTGAACTAAAGAGGTTCAATCTGTACATAATTTTAGAGGGTTTATCTGTTTGATCAATAACTCCTTCTAAACAGTAAGAGCTAAGACCACCAAATTCAGTATACAGCTTCTTATCATAACTCAAAAGCAGCGTAAAGGAGTTGGTTGTGCCAGGAAAGTGAAATGTGCCAGGAAGGGGATTGTTTTTTAGAAAGCCAAACAAAAAGAGAATTACCATATCAAGTATAGGTTGGACCTCCCTGGTCCAGCACCCTCAGGACATGATTGGTCCCGAACAAACGGATTTGCCAGACCAGGAGAGGCCTCCTGACACCGGCCCCTCAGATTGCTGCTGCCTTGATTCCAGCCCCAGGCCCCATCTGCCCCAACCTAGCTCCCATAGACTGTGTCCTCCTGCTTCTGGCTGTAGCAGCAGTCCAGCCACAGCGCAGGGCCCCAGCCAGACCACCAGATGCCAGCCCCACTACCACCTTCTCCAGCCCAGGGCACTCTGGTCCAGCAGAGAGTGACCAGAAGAGGAAAGACGAGGTGGGGGGAAGACTGGGAAGAGAAAAAAAATCCAGTTTAAGAGGCACAACCTACATAAAGGCCTCAAAACTGACATAAATGAGCAAATGCTGAAAGAGACAAACAAGATGAGCCAGAAAAACAGAATGAATCTGGAAGAGGACTGCTTCTCAATAAAGCTTACAGAAAAGAGATAAACAGATAAATTTGGAGTAGTGTTCTGTTTCAGCACAGATAGATCAATTTGAAAATTAGAAGTAAATGTTAATGGAAACAAAATTCACTACAGCCCTTTTTTGTGAAAACATAGCAAAGGATAAGAATTTATAGGGATTAAGAAAAAGACATTTGATGGAATTCCCACTTAAAAAATTCAACACATTTTAACAATTTCTCTCTACAGAAATCCAAAATAAAAATTAATGTAATAAAAATAACACTTTTGCTCTTATATTTTTGCATAGAGACCAAAGAACATAATCCACCTTTAGCTAGAAAAAATTTAACTGAAGTTAAAATATTGACAATGGTAAACTGCTTTCAATTACGGAACTCCTGGATTGTTTTGTAAGATACTTTAAAGGCCAGGATAAGACCACAAGTATCTTTCAACCTAATGAATTTTACAGCTGAGTTAAGCCATCTAAAAAATAAGGATTTAAAATGTTATAGCTGAAACACCAAAATTATGGTGAGTAGGTTACCTAATAGGTATTTTCTTTTTTCAGTTGGTCTGAAATTATATAGCTGTGACAAGTAACATTATAATCAAGTTAAAGGCTTCATCTACAAATTAAAGTTTAAAGTGCTGGGTTTGGCAGCGTGGTCAAGGCAAAAGCACAGTGACAGAGCACCCAGAGCACTCTAGTTAAGCCACCTCCATGAAGGGAGTAGCTAACAGCTGTAGAACTGTCCACCGGGGTACTTAACAGTTCCCTACTTGCTGTGTTTGAGGGGGGTGGCTCAAGCCACTGAGTGAGAAAACAGCAGTCCAGTAACTTGCCAACAGACAAGCCCATAACCTATATTCTTGATTTTCCATTCCTGTTTTACACTCAAGTATTTTTTTCTATTTTAACTCAGTGCTCCACAAAGAAGGAACAGCCTTCTGCTTCAGCAAACCATTATGCAACCTAGCCGTTAACACTGCATTGTTCAGTACCCAGAAGTCTTTTCTGTCCCACAAAAGCTCACCTAAAACTCTTTTGCTAGCCTTTAAAGTGCGCCTTGACTGCTTTTTGTTTTAAAACTCTTTAGTTTGTAAGCAAGCAAGCCTGTCCATTCCATTCCATTCTACAGTTACTGAATGGAGAGGGGATAAGCTACTCCTGCACTTCACCTTCGGCACACCCAACTCGGCAGATGGTGAGTGAACCCTGACACTGTTTCCTGGGAGGGTTTATGGGGCAAAGCCCCAGAATACTGACATAAGCGCTGAAACGACTAACACTCCCTGACTTGAAGTGGTTTCCGTTATAGCCAGTTTGGTTCAATGGCTCTCAGCACATTACAGCGCACTAGTACCATCACAGGAACTATATTTCCTAGGATGTCTTCCCCAACTCAGAGCGCTGCCCTCCTGCATACCGGTGCTGCTGCGGCCTAGGCACTACACTCGGAAAGCACAACTCCCCACCACTGGCCCATGCCACACGCAACCTGCACAGTGTCTCTGCACCGGCAGGCCCGGGCCGGACAAAGGCCGCGACTGCTGGCGGCCGGAGAAACTCGGGCAAGGCGACTCCCCAGGCCGTGCTCCCGGGACTGCCGCCCTCCCGCTGACCGGACGCTACAGCCACGTTGCCGCCCAACTCCCAGCCCGGGGCGGGCATCAACCGCAGCTCTGGGCAAACGCCCTGCCCCCGAGCCCGGGGTGGCGCGAGCGGCCGTAGGGGGAGGCGTTCCGGTCTCCGAGCAGCCTTTCACCCGGGCCCTGGCCCGACCCTAGCGGCGGCCTCACCCCAGTGCCCAGCATCCTGTCCCCGCCGGTCCGGCCCGCTGGGGGGCGGGGGGGGAGTTGACGGTGGCCCCGCACGCCCCAACCGCCAGCGCGTAAAATGGAGCCCGCTGACGCGCCCCTGCACACGCCCCTCACTAGCAACTGCTAGGAGACCGAGAGGAACCGCCCCTTGGCCCCGCCCCGCCCCGCCCCTTCCTCCTCCTCGCCCCGCCCCTCACCTGTCGGCGAGAGACTGCCGGGATAGCGGGGCTGCTCCCGGCGCGGGCTTCTCTCTGCCCCGCTCGGCCTGCTCCGAGAGGTGTTCGCGGCCTCGCTGTCGCGGTGGAGCGCCGGGGGCGGGGCCTGTGGGGCTGCGCCGCGGGGCAAGCACGAGGGCGACGGGATTGGAGGGTGACAGGGGCCCGGAGGCCCTGCCCCGAGTCGTTAACGTGGCCTCTGGCCGGAGGGGGGCGCACGCGAAGGAGAGGCCTGACGGGCCTTCTCTATCGCTACTGGTTTCTGCGCCCCCCCAGGCACGAGTTGGGAGCCGCTGGCATGAAGCAGGTGCTGGCCGGACGGAAGTGCTTACACAAGTGTGTGCATTGCCTTGCACTACTTCCCTGTCCTCTGTCTCACCATACCTGGTGCGCCCTACCGATTGTGTAGTGGAGGCCAGCCGCTTCCAGCCATGCTGGCACAGGGAGTGCAATGGCTGGCAGTGGGAAGTGGTTAAGAAAGTTACTGGCTGGTGTGGTTCATCATGGGATGTAACTTATTCATCCCGTTTCAACAAGTTGTGGGAATCAGGAGTTCATGGTGACAAGTATCAGAGCTAGGGGTGTTAGTCTGTATCTTGGAGACCAACAAGAAGTCCTGTGGCACCTTTTAGATTAACAGATGTTTTGGAGCATAAACGTTCGTGGGCAAAGACCCGCTTCATCAGGTGCATGATGCATCTGATGAAGCAGGTCTTTGCCCACGAAAGTTTATGCTCCAAAACATCTGTTAGTCTAGAAGGTGCCACAGTGCTTCTTGTTGTTCAAGGTGTTCATGGTGTAACTTACTATTTTCTTTTAGTCCTAAATAACTGTCAGTACCAGATTTGTAGTTGGTTGGTTGTTGCAGTGTTGTAACTAGCTAATTTTGTGCCTGGTGCTCTCTCATATATTCCCAGTAGTTTTTTTTGTAGAAAAAGGGAAAATGCATAAATAATAATACCATGTTTATTTATTATAGTTAAAAGGTATTTTTATGCAAGTCTCATATCTTAATACATAAAATATCACCATGTCAGGTACTATTAGGCGTTTGTTTATAATTGTACTTCGTGTTCTTTTAATGAGGCAAACTCATCAATAATTGTGTTGAAATGAATGTTATTTGCTACCTCGTGTTCTCTTGATAAGATGGACATATTTGATAATCTCTTCTGACCCATGGATACTTGAAGGTAGTCATTTATTAATTTTAGCTTACCGAAAATCGTTACACATGAAGCCACAGTCACTGGCAAGCAGAGAAATATTTGCAGGGCAATTTCCAAACTTGGATAATATTTGACCAGATTATATTCATGAATTAACTGCAGAAGGTCCAAACTAGCCACAGATGAAATGTTTGGCAACAGCGCTAATGCCTGATATTTCAAACTCTGAATCTCTTGACGAAATTTCCAAGGCATTCATGTTGCTGTCATATTGAAAACTTAAATCTGTTGCTGCTTTTTGAGGATTAGCAGCATCCATTTTAACAAAAGAATAACCCAAAAGAAAACATCTTTTTAGAAGTTGGACAAAACCGTCATTGCAAAACATATTATTTTACTATGCCACTTTGAAAAAGATGCAGCCTTAAGGAAACGGTGTCTCTGAGGAGTGATTGATGTTGACCATCCTTGACACAGGCAGGGTCACTGATATAGTGCAAGGCGTGGGGTACAAGGGTGGCAAATCTTTTTTCCATCAGGGCCACATGGCAGTTTTTTGCATGTAGCAGGGGCCGAACACAAAATAGACCCAAAATAGCACAACACAATAGCCCCAAACCTTTTTCCATCCCCAGGCTTAATCCCCCTCAGCCCCAAACCTTCCCCCCACATCCCAGGATTAACCCCTCTCAGCCCCAGACCTGCTGCCCCCATCCCCAGGTTTAACCCCTCTCAGCCCCAATCCACCCCCTCACTCCCAGCCTTAATTGCATAAAACGTCAAACAAATCACTTTTCAATAACATGGGTGGATCTAGTTTTCTCCACTTGAACATCTTCCAAGCATCATTGTTCAATTAATGTTTCATATTGCAGAAAAGTAATGCAAGTCTCCCACAGTATTCTTGTCAGCAAGTTAAAGGAATGTGGATTGGATAAATGGATGGTAAGATGGATAGAAAGCTGGCTGGAAGGTCAGGCCCAGCAGGTAGTGATCAACGGCTCGATGTCAGGATAGCAGTCAGTTTCTAGTGGGGTGCCCCAAGGTTCAGTTCTGGGTCCAGTTCTGTTCAACATATTTATCAGTGACCTGGATGAGGGTTAGGATTGCACTCTCAGCAAGTTTGCAGATGACACTAAGCTAGGGGGAGAGGTAGATACGCTGGAGGGTAGGGATAGGGTCCAGAGTGACTTAAACAAATTGGAAGTCTGGGCCACAAGAAATCTGATGAGGTTCAATAAGGACAAGTGCAGTCTCCTGCACTTGGTCTGGAAGAATCCCAAGCATTGTTGCAGGCTGGGGTCCGACTGGCTCGGTAGTAGTTCTGCAGAAAAGGACCTGGGAGTTGTAGTGGACTGGAAGCTGGACATGAGTCAACAGTGTGCCATTGTAGCCAAGAATTGCCAGTAGATCCAAAGAAGTGATTGTTCCTCTTTATTCAGCTTTGGTGAGGCCGCATTTGGAGTACTGTGTCCAGTTCTGGGCCCCCAATTATAAGAAGGATGTGGACACACTGGAGAGGGTCCAGTGGAGGGCGACCAAAATAATTAGGGGGCTGGAGCATATGACCTATGAAGAAAGTTGAGGGAATTGGGTCTGTATAGTCTGCAGAAGAGAAGACTGAGGGGGGGATTTGATAACAGCCTTCAACTTACTGAAGGGAGGTTACAGAGGCTGGAGAGAGGCTGTTCACAGTGTTTGCAGATGGCAGAACATGGAACGATGGTCTCAAGTTGCAGTTGGGAAGGCCCAGGTCGAACATTAAGAAAAACTTTTTCACTAGGAGGATGGTGAAGCATTGGAATGATCTACCCAGGGAAGTAGTGGAGTCTCCATCCCTGGAGGTGTTTAAGTCTTGGCTCAGCAAAGCTCTGGCTGGGCTGATCTGATGGGGCTTGGTCTTGCCTTGGGCAGGGGGCTGGACTTGATGGCTTCTTAGGTATCTTCCAGCTCTATTGTTCAATGATTCTGTGATTTCAAACTTCCCCTTCCTTGTTCCCAGGCTTAGCCCCTCTTAGCCCCAACTGCCCCCAGGCTGAAGCTCTCAGCTCTAAACTGCTCCCACCCGCCCTCAAGCTTAAACCTCTCTCAGCCCCAAGCTGCCCTCCTGCAGCTACCTCACAAGAGCTTTGCACTCTGCCTCTGCTGCCCCACCCCGCTACTCCTTTGACAGGCCGCCACTAAGAACATAAGAACATAAGAATGGCCATACTGGGTCAGACCAAAGGTCCATCCAGCCCAGCATCCCATCTGCCGACGGTGGCCAATGCCAGGTGCCCCAGAGAAGGAGAACAGAAGACAATGATCAAGTGATTTATCTCCTGCCATCCATCTCCTGCCCTTGTACTGAAGGCTAGGGCACCATACTTTATCCCTGGCTAATAGCCATTTATGGACCTAACCTGCAAAAATTTATCAAGCTCTTTTTTAAACCCTAATAGAGTCCTGGCCTTCACAGCCTCCTCGGGCAAGGAGTTCCACAGGTTGACTGTGCGCTGTGTGAAGAAAAATTTCCTTTTATTAGTTTTGAACCTACTACCCATCAATTTCATTTGGTGTCCCCTAGTTCTTGTATTATGGGAAAAGGTAAATAATTTTTCTATATTCACTTTCTCCACACCATTCATGATTTTATATACCTCTATCATATCGCCCCTCAATCGCCTCTTTTCCAAACTGAAAAGTCCCAGTCTCTCTAGCCTCTCCCCATATGGGACCCTTTCCAAGCCCCTAATCATCTTAGTCGCCCTTTTCTGAACCTTTTCTAATGCCAATATATCTTTTTTGAGGTGAGGAGACCACATCTGCACGCAGTACTCGAGATGTGGGCGTACCATAGTTTTATATAGGGGAAGTATGATATCTTTTGTCTTATTATCGATCCCTTTTTTAATAATTCCTAACATCCTATTTGCCTTACTAACTGCCGCTGCACACTGCGTGGATGTCTTCAGAGAACTATCCACTATAACTCCAAGATCCCTTTCCTGATCTGTCGTAGCTAAATTTGACCCCATCATGTAGTACGTGTAATTTGGGTTATTTTTTCCAACATTCATTACCTTACACTTACCCACATTAAATTTCATTGCCATTTTGCTGCCCAATCACTCAGTTTGCTGAGATCTTTTTGTAGTTCTTCACAATCCCTTTTGCTTTTGACTGTCCTGAACAACTTGGTGTCATCTGCAAACTTTGCCACCTCACTGCTTACCTCATTTTCTAGATCATTGATGAACAAGTTGAACAGGATCGGTCCCAGGACTGAGCCCTGGGGAACACCACTAGTTACCCCCCTCCATTGTGAAAATTTACCATTTATTCCAACCCTTTGTTTTCTGTCTTTTAACCAATTCCCGATCCATGAAAGGACCTTTCCTCCTATCCCATGACCACCTAATTTACATAAAAGCCTTTGGTGTGGGACCGTTCAAAGGCTTTCTGGAAATCTAGGTATATTATGTCCACTGGGTGCCCCTTGTCCGCATGTTTATTAACCCCTTCAAAGAATTCTAATAGATTAGACAGACACGACTTCCCTCTGCAGAAACCATGCTGACTTTTGCCCAACAATTCATGCTCTTCTATGTGCCTTGCAATTTTACTCTTTACTAGTGTTTCTACTAATTTGCCTGGTACTGATGTTAAACTACTGCCGCCGCCGCCGCCGCTGCCGCCTCCTCCTCCTCCTCTTCCTTTGTGTGCCATCCACAGACCTCCTACTCCTTTCCCCCACCTGCAGCTTGGGCAGTTCTCTTCCCTGCTGTGCTGAAATAATGGGACTCAATTTAATTATTTTAACAGCTGGATCCCTCCTTCCAGTGATTAGACCAATTAAATTGAGTTCTATTCTTTCAGGGTGGCAGGGCAGGGAGTTGGAGGAAGAGTCAGGCAGCAGCATCCGGAGGTGCAAATGGCTCCTTAAAGAGCCACATGTGGCTTGGGGCTGCCCAGCCAGCTGTTAAAAATGGCACTGCCCAGCGCTCCCACTGTGTTCTGGCTATTTTGTGCCACACCATTGATGAAGGCTATTCTAGCTAGCAGTGTGAGGTGAAGCAAAGTGATGGGAGACCCACTTATAGAATGGGGAGGCCTGCTCCTAAAATAACCCTGTTGCTGACATGAGGATTGTGGCTTAATTATGACTAGGGCCTCCACAGGTGCAGTGCTGTTTCCTTAGAACAGTGGCTCCCAATCTTGTTAGTGCAAACCCACAATAACCCCACCCAAACTGTTTGTGGATGCCCAAACTGTTCACAGATCCCCATCAAAGCTAATTCTAGCTGCTATGTACGCTTCATTAAATGAAAATGAAACCCCAACATACATTTTTCGGACAGCAATTATTGTTGGAAGATATTTAATGTAAAACAATTGTAACTTTGCAATCTCTTTACAACTTATTTTCTATGATAATTTTTTTCCCCTGTGGACCATGTAACAGGGTTTGGGCTCCTGGAAGGGCTCCTCCCCTTCGAGGTCAGTGAGTGGCCATCCCATCTGACCGCCACGAGTACCCAACAACACCCCAAGTCCCCAGTGTGGGGTGTTACCACCTTGCCTCAGGTGGGTGAAAGGCAACAGTTCAAAGCCTCCTGCCTTAGTTCAGGCAGGTACTGGGGAAAATTAGCTCTCGTCAGGGCCTAGCCTGAGCTCTGGGCAACGGCAAGCCCACAGTCTTCAAAGGCCCCCGGACGTAGCTTAGGGTGCGGCAACAAACCCATGGTTCATAGAAAGCCCCTGGCCCTAGCTCAATGCGGGGTGACAAACAGCCAAAAGGAGCCCACACCCTGGTGCCAGGTGGGGCAGGCCCAGCCCCTAACTCAGGGTGGGGCAGCATAACCAATGCAATCTTTAGGTGGCCCACAGCCCTAGCTGTGGGTGGGATGACACACATCCAAAAGAGCCCCAGACCTGGAGCAAGGCAGGGCAGGCCCAAACCCTAACTCAGGGCGGGGCAACAGACAAACAGTCTTTAGGTCCCTCCTCAACTCAGGATGGGGCAGTGCACAACAGTTCAGGAGGCCTGGGCTCTAGCTCAGGGCGGGGCAGCGCACAACAGACATTCTGTCTGTGCTGGCAGACTGCCACGTGGCAAGTGGGAGCTGGGGGGATGCAGGCCCACCCACTCCACCACATCCTAGCCCAGGGGCCCTAGTCTCAGCAGCACAGTCTGCTTCATGGGTCAGTGGGGAATCCAGACCACAACATGCCAACCTGAAGTCCTTTTATGGTCTCTCCTCTACTTCCTGCACCACTCCCAGTCTCCCTCCCGGCACATACCCTGTGTTCTGCTGATGTCTCGGGCTCACAGGGTTCCAGGTCCAGTTGGGGTTCGGGTGGCCTAGGGGTTCCATGGCCTCAGGCTGGCTCCCAGTGGAGGCTGAGGCAGGTACTCAGGTCGGTCCTCAGGGTCTGGCTGGTTTTCTCTGTCAGGTAGGTTCCGCTGGGGTCTGTAGGGTGTCACGACCAGCAGGAGCCCAGTTGGCCCAACCGAGGCCTCATCCTCTCTCAGCCGGTCCTCAGTCACCCAGACAGGGAGCCCAGAGCCATCCCCCGGCTCCTCTGGAGGCTCAGCACAGGCTGAGTCCTCAGGCTGGGGTTTTCTAAGCTTGTTCCCACCTTCTGACTTCTGGTCAGGTGACAGCAACAGGCCAGGCTCACTACAAAGTGGCTCCTGGAAGGATACCTCCTTTTCCAGGTCGTGGGGTGGCTGTTCTGCCCCTCTACAGACTCCCATGCAATACCTTCATGGACCCCACGCTGGGAACTACTGCCTTAGAACTATTGTTATGGAGATTCTAGATTAAGTTCCTGGTACAGAATCAGTGCAGCCTCAGGAAAGATTAGAAGCCACTCACCACTGAGCTGAATTGAGTCCTGTTCAGCCATAGCAGAAAATACTGGACATGTATGGCTGATATCAATAGATACTAAACACAATGGATTAATTTTTACTGTGAGAGAAACAACATTTACAAGAGGAAATTCTAGGTATATAGATATTATAGAGTATTCAACATCTATCAGCGTAACCTGGCAAGCTTTCACGTCTAGTCTTTTTACTTAAAGAAGGAACGGCTGCCACACCCACTACAATAAATTCTGTAATTACAGAAAATTACAGAAAAGAAAACCCTGTATTCCAAATAGGATTTGGCTTAGACTTGTGAAGTTTTACGTATTTCCTGCAGACGGTACGTACACCTCCCTCCCTCTTTTTATAAGGTCAGCAAACATCTGGAGCTTAAGTGTGGGAATCCAGCTTATGTTACTTTTGAATGAATAATACAAATTATCTGTTAGGTGGAACCAATCATTCTTATAGGAAGCTCAAGCTTACTGTCATTTCTGAGACTTCCTAGAGATGATTAACAAGCGGTAAGCAGGAACTGAGCCTGACTGTCTTCAACAGATTAGTTAAGGTCTGACCCTGTGACTGGGTTCAAAAAGACCTGTGCAGGGTTTAGACCTAACAAGAAGTTCCTTAAGCAACTTACAGTGGATGTAAAACCATCTTTTCCTTTCAACAGAAATTGTGGCCTAGATCCTCCTTTCCCATCTAACTACATTCGAAGGATCAGGGTACACTCCAATGGGCATAGGGAGGGCATTTCTATCACAGAAGTTGAATGGCTGTGACTCTGCTGGGCCTTTATAAGGGATGCCAAAGAGTGGTAAAAGTCTCTTTGTGCCTATCCTACAACAGGAGATTTTTATATCAGCCAGGCAGGATCTTGTCCCGTGTCAGGAGTTTAGGATTTGGCCCAAGGTTTTATCCTGTAGCTGTTCTTAGAATTTCATCCAGAGGTGAAAGTAAGGGAGTGCACCCCAGTGCGTAGCTCTGGCAGGAGTTGGCTGAGCTGCAGCAAAAACCAGCAAGGAGCTATTTAAAGAGCTGGCAGGGACCTGGATTATGGAAGGACAGTAATTGTATGAAATGTCTAGGTACTTTCACCCCTGAGCACACTAGCAATACTAGTCAATAATGGCTAAAAGGAAGAGTCTTGTGAGCACAGGAAAGGATTTCACTCTTCTTTTCATAACTCTTGGATTGTTTCACACTTTGTTTAAATAATTTCTTCACAAATAGAGTAGGGTCATACAAATAAAAAATGTTTAACAAGTGGAGACAGCAGTTTAGTTTACATTACTTTTTTGGTGAAATAATTTTTTGAGGTTTTGGTTGCTGAGGTTAGCTTCACATCCTGATATTAATGTTCGTTTTCCTGTTTGCTTTGTAGTGGAAAACCCCATTTGATTTTAGTTAAACAATGACCAAGAACATTTGCACAATCTGTTATATATTTACATCATCATCATCATCATCATCATCATACTATTCTGATATGGCATTTTTAACTTGTACAACAAATGTTATCCAAAATGCTTGAAAGGTGGTACATTTGCTATTGTTACTGCAAATTCATATGTAGGTTATGCAACTGTTATGAAATTAACATAACACCAGCTATATATTTCTGATTCTTTTCCAAGTATATTCATGAGGCAATGTGTATTGTTTGGTTTTTCCTGGGAGGTAGTTTCCAAGAGAATAATAAATAAAACAGAAGAAATAAATATAGCTACTGTACTTTATTTTCTTATTAAATGCTGTAAACATCCCATGCCAGTGGGTATCTTTTGTTTTGAAAACACATTAAAACAGACATCAGTGATGCAGAGTGTGATATGGTTGTAAAGGGTGTTTTTTTCCCTCAGTTATCTGAAGAACCACAGGATGCCATCATGGTTTTAATAAATAAAATTGTAAATTATGATACAGTGATATAACCAAGAAAATTCATCATTGTTGGTTACATTATACCCAGTATAAATACATATCTTTATAGTAAATCTGAAAGTACCCTTGCTTGGGAACTTACAGGTTAGGGGGCTGATCTTGTAACCATAGTGATCCAGACTTACTCCACCAGTCATTTTACACTCAGTGGGCCTACTTACTTGAATACAAATTGTCTGCATAAGCCAGGGTTGCAGAATCAGATATTAACTGTCGATGCTATTACACCAGCAGATAATCCCCAGGATAGAAGAAAACATAAATTTTTAGTTTAGATATTTTTGTCTGAATTTGATGCAAACTGTCCCACCCTCGCCTCATTGGGTCTGGAGGTACCCCACCAGCTCCGACTGGTGGGACTGGCTGGTCATGGGGCAATGAGACAATGGGCTGCAGAACCTCAGAATGAAGAGGGACATCTCCATGATGTACACTGTATCTCAATTAACAAGGCATTTTTAGACTTAGTTACATGATAAATGGTGAGTTGTGAGATGATGGGTTTTTGAATATTAATATGAATAAGCTACCATGCTTCTGCAAAAGAACATTTCATACCAAAGGGAAAGTGTAATTAATAGTCACAGGATGTTGATTGTACAAACACTTGATCTAAAAAATATGCATTCACCTTGGAAGTATTTACAGTAATCTAATGCCTAGCCCTTACAGAGTGCTTTTCAGAAATAGGTCTCAAAGCCCTTTACAAGGATAGTATCATTATTCCTCTTTTAAGATGGGGAAACAAACCATTTATAAATGTTTTCCTACATCCACATTCTTAAATCCGTCAGACTTTCTGTTTTATTTATCCTTTCAAACTTCTGCTTCCATACACTTTACTGTGGCCTCACACTTGGTTTGAGGCTCTTCTGCTTTTTTCCCATTGTTCTTTGGATCCTTCTCAGGAGCTTTGTCATTTGAATTAGCTTCTTTGATGACTTTGGTTTCAATAATTTCTTTTTGTTGCTGCTTGTTTGAGAACGGGAAGGTATCCTTGTATCTTAAAATACAAATAAGAAAGTAAATTAGAACAGAACCTTGCCTGATAGTACACACATTATGAGCTCTGAATAATCACAGAATAGATGAAACACAAAAGTATCTAGAATTATCAGCTGATCTCAAGCAAAAGTCCCAGTAAAGCCATGGAGATGCTGAATTCGCTCCCCTCAAGTGGCCGTGTCTACACTACAAAAAAGCAACAGACTACACATACCCTGCTTCAAATGGAGTGAGGACTTCAAAGTTGGGCTCCCGACTTTGAAGTTAACTTTGAAGTTAAGGGTAAATGCCTGCAGACTCTCTGCAGGCTACTTCAAAGTAGCGCCTAACTTCAAAGTTAGTTGCTAGGGTAGATGCACCCACAGTGGTTTTTTTTAAGACTTGATTCTTAAATATTTTTAAATCAGACAAAATATGTCAGATGTAGTAGTACATAATGATAAAACTAGCTGGAATGCAATTTCAGACATATGCTGCTTTGAGATCTTTTATAAACTGTTGCCTTGAATGTCTGTCTGCATTGCTATATAAGCTTTATTAATGTTAATCTTTCTGAATAATCATAATTCAAGATTAAGGATTGTTCTGTCAAGACTAGGGTGGCAGAAAGCTACCACAAGACAAACATACACTAAAGCAGATTCTTAAAAGTAGACGGATGAACTGATGTGGAAATTGCTTACGTGGCACACAACTGATTAAGTTCCTCCTATGACAGGCCATAGCCGCGTCTACACGTGCACGCTACTTTGAAGTAGTGGCATCAACTTTGAAATAGCGCCCGTCACAGCTACATGAGTTGGGCGCTATTTCGAAGTTAACATTGACGTTAGGCGGCGAGACGTCGAAGCCGCTAACCCCATGAGGGGATGGGAATAGCGCCCTACTTCGACATTCAACGTCGAAGTAGGGAACGTGTAGTCGTTGCGCATCCCGCAACATCGAAATTGCAGGGTCCTCCATGGCGGCCATCAGCTGAGGGGTTGAGAGACGCTCTCTCCAGCCCCTGAGCTCAATGGTGGCCGCGTGGAGCGGCCCCTTAAAGGTCCCCGCCCCCTCCCTTCCTGTGAAGGAAGCTGAGAGAGCGTGCAGGCAGCAGCAGTAACATGCGGCTAGCCTGCACGCTCCTCCGCAGCCACCCACACCCCGACCCGACGCGATGGCCGCCCGGCAGCCCCCCCAGGGGACCCCCCCCCAAGGGGAGCCAGAGCTCACAGCCCAGCAGCCAGGCGGGGAAGCGGCAGCGGAGCCCCTCCTGGACGGAGGCCAGGCTTCGGGACCTGCTGGGGCTCTAGAGCGAGGAGGAGGTGCTCCAGGTAATGGGGAGCAAGAGGCGGAACGCAGATGCGTTCATTCGGCTGGCTGAGGGCCTGGCCGCCCGGGGTCACCCTGCCCGCACTCCAGATCATGTACGCAGTAAAGTGAAGGAGCTGCAGCAGGGTTACGCCCGGGCCCGGGATGCGGCCGGCCGATCTGGGGCCACCCCTGTCACTTGCCCCTTTTACAGGGAGCTCAGGGCCATCCTGGGCCCCTGGCACACCTCCTCCCCTCCGGCCACTCTTGATACCTCGGCCGAGGAGCCCCAGCAGGCCCCAGAGGCGGAGTCCACCCTGGAGGCAAGCCCCGCACCCCGGGGGCCCCCCCAGGAGCCCACCCCCGGGGCACCGGAGAAGGAGGAGGCAGAGAGGGACTCCTCCTCCAGCGACACCGGCCTCCAGATAATGATGCTGTCCAGGAGCTCCAGCTGGGCGTCCGCCCCCCGGGTGTCCCCCGACTGTGGGAGTGGACCGTCAGGTATGTACCCCCCCGGTGCACACCCCTGGGGTTGAGGGGTGGGGGTAATAGATATGGCCAGGGCCCTCCACGTGCCCAGATGACCATGGCCCCAAGGACAGCAATGGCATGTCCCTCACAGGAGTGCATCAGCCCCTGCCCCCCAGCACGACAGTGCCATGCCCCATTCCCGGGGCTGGGGGAAGAGGAACCTCCAGGGTCCCCCGGGGGGGGGAGGGGGTGGGACACCCAGCAGCAGCAGCAGCAGCAGCAGCATGTGATGGAGTCGGGGGAGTGCAAATGCAAGACTCAGGCTAGATATGAGAAACAAGCTGAATAGCTTCCAGTGGCTAAGGATGATACTGGGGCTACAACTGGCAGGTTACACCTCTGCCCTGAACAAAGAGGAGGGAGGAGCCGAGCTGGGTTTGAATCGGGGGCGGCAGTTAGAGGCTAGGGGAAGGGAGAGCTGGAAGGCAGCCAGCCTGAGGAAGGGGAAAGCTACACCCCAGAGGGGCACCCCTCGGGGTCTTCTCCCCAGGACGGGTTGGAAGGACCATCTCTGACTGCTGTACTGTCGCTTCTGGGAGAAACTGGGCATCCGTTGCCTAATAAACCTCCTGTCGTACCTGCTGAGTGAGTGAGAGTCACTTCTGCCAGCGGACAGGGTGCAGTGCAGGGGGACCCCTGAACCCCATCACAGCAGCATCTCCCGGGGACGGGGATGGGGAACCTGCAGCAGAGGGGTAGGGGGACAAGGGCCACGGCTCGGGGCCCACACTAACGCCTGTCTCCACTCTTCTTCCCCCCTCCTGTGTTCCGCAGCTGCACCATTGGAAGGACCAGAGAGCGCCAGCGAGGCGTCAGTGGTCCCAGAAAGCCCTCCGGGGCCATCACTCCAGGCCAGCCCCTCGGCGGAGCAACGACTGGCCCCCACGGCGGGGAAGACGGCGGACGCAGCACCACCAGCCGCCGGCGATGGACCCCCAGCTGCTGGCACTGCACCGTCAGCAGCTAGAGGTCGCCGAGCAGCGGCTGTGGGTGGAGGAACGCCGCCTCCACCTCCAGGAGCGGGTGCTGGCCTGGTGCCAGGAGGCATGGGGGGCCTACATGTGGACCCTCAACTGCATCGCGGACTCCCTGGCCCCCCAGGCTGTGCCGGCTGCCGCAGCGCCCGCCCTGCCTGCTCCACCCGCTGCTCCAGCCGCTGCTCCAGCCGCTACGCCGTCTGCCGTCGCACTGCCACCCGCCACCGAGGGCCATTCTGCCAAGGGGGACCTGGGGCCAGCTGACACTCGCTGGCTGTATCTCCCGGTCCGCCCGGCCCCCAGCCAGCCCCGGCCAGGGCTGCGGCCGAAGCGGGGATCCCGGCCACCCACCCCCAGCGCTGGACTGTAGGGGTGTGGAGCCCAGGACGTGGCCCCCCCCTTGTATATATTGCCCCCAGTTTTAAGTTAGTTTTTTGCTGTAAATAGTTTGTATTTGTGACCCCTGTTTTACAATGCTGATCCTTAACCCCCATGTAAATAGTTCTCCCCTTCCTTGTCTTCCCCTTTCATGTTATCCCTGTTTTTATAATATATACATATATAAGTTAGAATTTCCCTGTACATAGTTAGTCGTTGAGATAGTAATAATAAGAGTTCAAAAGATGTTTGATTTGACAAACAACTGTCTGCTCTTATTTTTACAAGAAAAGTGGGGGGGGGGGTGCTCTTGGGTGCTCTGTGGTGTGGGCGTAGGGGCAGGGAGTGTTGTGGAGGATGGGGGGGGTGCAGTGGGGGGGCCTGCCAGCGTTCACCCCGCGGCCTCATCGAACTGGGCCCTCAGGGCCTCCCGGACCCGGGTCCCTTCGGGTTCCACCTGGCGACTGGGGGCAGCGGGTGGCTGCACATCGGCCCTGCCGGCCTCCACAGCCCAGCCCTGAAAGAAGGTCTCCCCCTTGCTCTCCACCAGGTTGTGTAGGGCGCTGCACGCACCCACAATCTGGGGGATGTTGGTGGGGCCCGCATCAAGGAGGGTGAGGAGACACCTCCAGTGCCCTTTGAGGCGGCCAAATGTGCACTCCACCACCTGGCACGTGTGGTTCAGGCACTGGTTGAAGCGCTTCTAGCTGGCTGACAGATGGCCCGTGTACGGGTGCATGAGCCAGGGCCGGAGGGGTTATGCCGCATCTGCGATGATGCAGAGGGGCATGGTGGTGTCCCCCACAGGAATCTCCCGCTGGGGGATGTAGGTCCCCACCTCCAGCTGGCGGCACAGGCCTGAGTTCCAGAATACCCGGGCATCGTGGGTGCTGCCAGGCCAGCCCACATAAATGTCCTGGAAACGGCCCCGGCTGTCCACCAAGGCCTGGAGGACCACTGAGTGGTAGCCCTTCCTGTTTATGTAGCGTCCTCCACTGTGTTCCGGGGCACGGATGGGGATGTGGGTCCCATCCAGAGCCCTGAAGCAATTGGGGAAGCCCAGGGTGGCAAAGCCCGCGATGGCGGCATCCGGGTCCCCAAGCCTCACGAGCCTGTGGAGGAGCAGGGCGTTGATGGCGCGGACGACCTGCAGGGGAAGCACATGGGAGAGCACCAATGAAGGGTGTGCAGGGTGTGTGTGGCCCTCCCCTGCCAGGGCCCCCCTCCCCTCCCCTCCCCTCCCCTGCCAGGGCTGCCTCCCCCTCCCCCCGTGGGTCCTCTTACCTCCATGAGGACAGCCCCGACGGTGGCCTTGCCGACGCCAAACTGCTGGCCCACGGATCGGTAGCTGTCTGGAGTGGCCAGCTTCCAGACAGCGATGCCGACCCGTTTCTCCACGATGAGGGCATGCCGCATGGTGGTGTCCTGATGCCTGAGTGTGGGGTTGAGCCACTGGCATAGCTCCAGAAACGTCTGCCGGCTCATCCAAGAGTTCTGGAGCCAGCGGTCATTGTCCCACTCCCCAAGCACCAGCCTCTCCCACCAGTCGGTGCTGGTGGGGTAGCTCCACAGCCGGTGGCGTGTGCGGCGGGGTGGGGTGGGGGGCTGCAGGGTTGGGGGTTGAGTCCTCCTCCCCTGCGGGCAGCTCCTCCTCTGTGGCAAGGAGGTGCTCAGCTGCCTCCTGCATGGCATCGAGCAGGGCGAGCACCGCTCCTACAGGGGCGGCTGTGTGGACCTCTGGCTGCTGCTGCTGCTGCTGCTGGGGGTCCATGACTGCATCGCTCGAGGTGTGCATGCCTATGGCTCTGCAAACTGCGTGCTGTGCAGGCTGCCTGTGTCTGGGAGGGGCCCTTTAAGGGAGCGGCTAGCTGTTGCCCCGGAAGCGCTAGTCCGCCCTGTGACCCTGTCTGCAGCTGTACCTGGCACCCTTATTTCGATGTGTGCTACTTTGGCGTGTAGACGTTCCCTCGCAGCGCCTATTTCGATGTGGTGCTGTGCAACGTCGATGTTGAAGGTCGACGTTGGCAGCCCTGGAGGACATGTAGACGTTATTCATCGAAATATCCTATTTCGATGTCTCTACATCGAAATAAGCTACTTCGATGTAGCGTTCACGTGTAGATGTAGCTCATCAGTGACAACAACGTTCATATGTAGAGCTACCCATATTTCACTCTTTTTGTGTTGTACATTTTCATTAGCTCTATAGTATATACCACTACAAATATTCATCATGCACAGGTGAAAAGTAAGTAATTATGAAAGAACTTACTTTTTGATATAGCAGACTGCAAGAACTGTGGATACCATAAAGAAGAGGAGTGCCAGTACAAGGAGTGCAATAGGTATATCTAAAGATAAAAGGATATAGATAATGGATGTGTTTGTTTAAAAAAACTTAATTCTTAAATCAGCCTTTCTGAAAATTCATGAGCCAAAGGGGAGACTCTGCTAAAGGCAGCCTCAAGTAGGTTCAGCCCCCATGGAAATCTCCAGTTCAAATTCACAGTTACCTAAAGAGTCGCAAGAATTACATGCACGTTCCATATCAACTGATTGCTAGTTATATGTCTTTGCCTTACTGTGAATATTTCTTCCATTAAAGTCAATGGTCGTTTTGTCATTGAGTTCAGTGGGAGCAAGCTCAGACCTGTTTTGGTATTTACACCATCATTTTTCTTACTGTTGAATTTATATACTCAGTTATAGCCTCAAAATTATAGTCTCAATATAATCTTGTCTATTAAAGCAGGGGAATGTAGAGAAGTACAACCACTGTAATGATCTCGCTCAGGTATATGATACATTTTCTCATTCATTAGGAAGATGTTCTTTGTATATTGTATGTGATTTTATTTAAAATGTAGTCAAAGAAAACTTTAAAAAATGTTCAGTTAAAGACAGTCATCAGGATTACTAAACAGAAAACAAAGGATGAGCTGATGTTCTTTATAGACAGATAATGACTGCTGGATGAAAATGGCAGAGTCATTATCCACTATCACATTTTCCAAGTAGTACAATAAAAGTTGAGGATCAGAAAGGTCATTGATGATTAATGATCAAGAAGATGCCACAGTTTTCTTTCCTTGTTCAACACTAGGTTTTGTATGGATGTTTGAATGCTCTATCCTGAAGTTAGGTTTTACACTTGCACCAAACGTAACAATTCACATTTACTTCTTCAGAAGAAGGAACAGAATTTTTATGGTAAAATTCTACTAATTCCTTTTAAAAAGCTAAGTTAGGTTACACTTAATTTTCCACAAATATACCAATTAATTTTCAAAAGAAAGTAGTTTCTTTATGAAACTAATTTTAGTTTTGCAAACCCTTACATTCTTGGTCTGCCCTCATATACTGTTTTGTAACAATCCTTGAGTTTGGTTGGAGCTGTGTACGATAAAACACTATTTAAGAAGAAAGGTATATATAGCAAAGACATATAGTTTTTACCTCCGAATACAATACTATCATTCCTAAAGGCAGCTTGGTTTCCAGTCAGCAGCCTCAGATCCTCTTCACTCTCCACAGTAGTCTGTACTGGTGGTAAAATGATTTCTGTTACACATTTCAAGCGAAAAAGCTTCCGAGGTATTTTGGTTTTTGGTAACTCAGTAGCATTCGGCATCTCTGTGCTGCCCTGAGATAAAGCTGTGGAGACAGGCTTATTTCTGGAGATGCTGGTTAATTCTGGAGATGAGCTTGTTTCTGGTGATAGGCTTATTTCTGGTGATAGGCTTATTCCTGGAGATGGGTTTGTTTCTGGAGATGTTGCAGGTAACAAAGTAGTATCTGGTACACACGAATTAACCCGAAGATCTGCAAAGAAGAAAAGGAGGATGCTAGTGAAAAATATTGCATATACTTAAGGAAAACCATATATTGATTTACAGTGGGCATCTTCAGAAGTTTTTCTCAACGTATACAGTGTAGTAATCAGATGACCACTAAGACTAGAGAGCTAATGACTACAGCTACACTCCAGTGATCTGTCAACAGAAGTGTCTGTGAGCAGGGATTTCCCAAGGAAACTTCTGTTGTTAGAGCATGTCTATCAAAAAAGCGATCTGCTCTGTTGACAGAAAGTGGCCACATGCTCTGGCCCCTTTGTTGACAGGATTGCATGGATGCCAAGCCCTTCTGAAACCTCTGGCCACGTTCCCTGCTCGTGTTGAGGCTTGCCTACCTCCTCGAGGGAAAACAAAGCTGTTGCAGGGCTCCCTAGCCATCTGTGAGAGACCTAGGTCTTTCCTGAGTGCGAGCATGCCAGAGCAGCCCCTGAGCTTGCCCTGGACCGATAAAAAGCTGCTGCAGGCTCTGTCAGTGATCATGATGGCCGCCTTTCACCACATCTGGGGGGATGATCCTGCCACTTGGTTGACTGAGCACATCTGCAGTGCCCCAGTGCCCTGCCCACCCTCACATTGGGGCTGGAGGTACCCCACCAGCTCCGACTGGTGGAACTGACTTGTCATGGGGCAATGGGACAATGGGCTGCAGAACCTCCGAATGAAGAGGGACATCTCCATAGAGCTCTGCGCCTGGCTCGCCCCCGCCCTCTGGTGACAGGACACACCCATACATCCCACCCTTGCCCTCTGGAAGCTGGCCACCCCCAACAGATCCCACCTTGTGGGCAACCAATTTAGTGCTAGGAGGTCTACCACTGGGGCTGTACTAATGTAGGTAAGGCAGTCCCAGGCAGCAGGCTCTGCATGGTGGGGTTGTGGGGAGGGGAGGAAGAGAGGGGAGGTCCTGCCCAAGGGGGAGCCTTGGGAGGCAGGGGTGGGGGTGTGAGACAGAAGGAGTTGGGGGGCAAGCTCCATACCTGGGGGATTATGCTACCCCACCCTTGTACAGCTCTGTTGTTGGGGATGGGGCAGCCTTCCAGGGTGTGTGCCTGGAGAGCTTGTGGGGCGGGAGAGGATAGGAGGGGGCAGTGGAACCAGCTGGGGCTCGGGGGGGGAGCTCTCTCCACCAGTCTCTCACATGTATGTCAGGTCTTCTCCCTGCAAAGGTCATTCAGGCCATTAACATGCTCCTGCTCCAGAGGCTCATGTGCATCACTGACCTGGATGCAGGCATGGCTGGCTTTGATGCCCCTGGCTTCCCCAATAGTTTTGTGGTGATAGATGGGACCCGCACCCCCCATCCAGGCCCAGGACCACAGCACAGCATGGGACATCAATTGGAAGGGCTATTAGTCTGCTGTGTTGCAGGCCCTGGTGGACCACCATGGATATTCCTGGACATTTAAGTCAGGTGGTTGGGCCAGACCCACGATGCTAAGGTGTTCCACAACTCTGGCCTGCGCTGGATGCTAGAGGTAGGCACCTACATCCCCCACTGGAATCTGGTCATCAGGGATGTGGACATGCCGTTGTGCATGGTGAGGGATGCATCTTACCCACTCATGCCCTGGCTCATGAGGCCAAACACCAGGGACCTGGACCCCAGTTCAACATCCACCTCAACTGAGCACGTTACTAAGTTCAGTGCACCTTTGGGTGCCTGAAGGCAAGGTTCCATTGCCTCCTGACGTGGCTGGATGTGGAGGAAAAGAGTGTCCCCCCATACCCTGGCCTCCTGCTGTGCCTTCCGCAATCTTGTGGAGAGGAAGGGGGAGGCATTCCTCCCAGGGTGGGGGCCAGATGGTAGAGGCACCTATGAGCAGCTGGGATCAGCTCCAGTCTGCCAGACACACAGGGATGGGGTGCGCATGCGGGAGGTGCTTTGCCTGCAGCCCCCAATGACCCTCCCCGGGGCACCTCCTGCTGGGGCCTCAGGTCCCCAGCCCAATTTCATCCCCACCCTACCTTTTCCCCTTCAACCTCCCTGACCCTTCTCCAATAAAGAGGCCCATGGGGGTGCTGAGAACACAACATTTATTAAAATGCAGATTAACATAACTCAAGAAAACCTTTTTCACATAGCAAACTATTTTCAAATGTACAATGTGGGGGTCTTGGAGCAGGGGGGTGGGGGCATCTCATCTTGGTTGGAAGGGCATTAGTCCACCGGTGGTGGGGGGGTGGAGGGCCACAAGCCCACAGGGGAGTGGGACCCCAAGTGACATTGGCCACTGGATCCCCTTCTGCCACGGGTTCAGTGTCCCGCTCAGGGCTGGGATGGGAATGGGAGTACGGGGAGATATGGGCAGAGTGGGGTCAGGTTTGGTTGGGGAAATGAGGGGGCCACGCAGAACAGGGGGTGCGGGCAGGGTGGGGCAGACTTGGGGGTGGAAGGGGGTGCAGGGTCACCAGGCATGGCCATTTTGAAGACGAAATCGACATTCGGCACCACAGGAATCAAAACCGCTCCTCCAAACGGAAAATAGGAAGAGGCCGCTCCTTCAATGTCTTAGATGTGTGTCGACACTCTGCGTCCCACTCTTTCGAAATAGCGGGGTCCGCCTTGGTGGCAATCAGCTGTCAGGTGGAGATGTACTGCTCAGTCCCTGCCGGGCTCTATGGTCCATGCATGCAACAGCTCTTAAAGCCACAAGGACCAGAAAACCCCGTTGCAGGAAGCTGAGAGTGTATAAGCAGCAGCTGCCACACATGCTGCCCCTGCATGCCTCAGTGAGACCCTGAGCAGCCCCCTACTTGCAATGGCCAGTGCTCAAGCAGGTCAGGAGCCCCAGGATCCTCCCCCCACCACTCAGAGCGCACCCAGGGCTCCCAAGGGGCCAGCCAGCGAGGAAGAAGAGGGCCCCCTCCTGGAGCAAGGCCAAGCTCCAGGACCTACTCTGAGGCTCTGGCACGAGGAGACGGTGCTCCAGGTGATGGGGAGCAAGCAGTGGAATACAGCCACCTTTGCCCAGCTGGCCAAGGGCCTGACCACCTAGGGTCACCCCAGCCGCACTCCTGACCAGTTCAGGAGAAAGGTTAAGGAGTTGTGGCAGGGTTAGACCCAGGCTAGGGACTCGGACAGCTGGTCAGGGGCTGCCCCGCTGCCTACCCCTATTACAGAGAGCTCAGGGGTATCCTGGGCCCCTGGGACACCTCCTTCCCACCAGCCATTCTGGATACCACAGCCGAGGAGCCCCAGTCAGGCGAAGAGCCGGGGCTGTTGGTGAGCCCCACACCACCAGGTCAGGAGACGGGGCTAGCCTCAGCCAGGGACAGGTCCAGTGAGGAGGGGGAGCTGGTCCTCATCCTCTCCTCCCACAGCTCCAGCCAGGTGTTGGCCAGACAGCCACCCCCACCCATGACCTAGGCGGTGGACCCTCAGGTACATACCCAACAGGGTACATACCCCAGACCATTGGGCAGGAGCACCACATATGTCTGGGGGTCCCCCACATCCTGGCAGACCCCGGCCTGTCAGAGCCCAGATGGACCATGGCCCTGGGACAGTTGCATGGCCGCCTGTGGCTGCCAGCACCCATTCCCATGGACCACACCGTGCCCTGCCCCTGGGTGGAGGGGTGGGGGGGGTGGACCACAGAAGGGGGCTGCCCACAGGGCCACCGCACCCACAGGCAGAGGACAGGGCATGAGGACCCAGTACCCACAGGGGGAGGGGGGGGGCGTGGGCCATGGGGCAGGACTCGGTACTCATGGTCTGTTCCTCTCTCCCCACCCACCCATGTCCACAGCTTCACCATGTGAAGGCCAGGAGAGCCTCGCCCCATCGGTGGTCCTGGACAGCCCCCTTGAGGTGACAGGCTGGAGCCACCCCCCCGTGCCAGGATGGGCCCAGTTGTGGTGGAGCCAGAGATGGCCTGTGGAGGACCCCCACCCCCACCCCCGCACCTCACCACCTCCATCTGACACCAAGTGGAGCTGGCCAAGTGCCGGCTCCTGTTCACGGAGGGGAAGGCCACCTGGTGCCAGGCAGCGTGGGCGGGGGGGGGGAGCGTTTTATGGGCACCTTCCAGGACATTGCGGCCTCCTACCAGACACTCCTAGCCCGGTGCCCCCTCCTGCCTCCCCGCCAGCTGCTCCACCTGCTGCCCCCCTCCTGCTGTGGCCCCACCCGCCAGACCCCAGGAGAGGACCCTGCTGGCTCAGACCACCGACCTGAGGCCAATCCCTGGCCCTAACTCCTTGTACTCCCTGCTCCCACACAGCCCCTCTGCGGACCCCAGACAAGCGGGGAGGCGTGGAACCTGGGGCCAGCATGGGTTGTGCTCCTCCACCCATGCCCTGGGCAGGCCACCAAGGTACTCCTCCTACTATAAATAGTTTGCACCCCCCCACCGTATATAGTCCCCCCCCCCACTGTACATAGTTGGTCATTCTGTTGTTTCGCAGTAGGTATTACCCACACAGTTTTAGCAGGTGACATCACACCATTTTATTTTTCCAAGACCCCCCCCGCCCCGTGTGCTTGGTGGGGGTGGGGGTGTGTGTGTGCAGGAGGTGGGAGGCAGTGTGTGGGAGGCCCACTGGGGGTGGCCAGGACAGAGCTGAATGTGGTCCCTGGTCAAAGTACAGGTGCAGGGCCTCCCAGACGCAGATCCCATCCTGGTGGGCCTGGCAGAAAGGGGCAGCAGCTGGCTGGGGGTTGCCTGAGCCGGCCTCAACCACCCACCCCTGCACAAAAGCCTCCCCCTTACTCTCCACAATATTGTGGAGTCTGCAGCAGGCACCCACAACCTGGGGGGTATTGTGGATGCCCACATGCAGACGGCTGAGGAGGCAGCACCACTGCCCCTTTGAGTGGCTGAAGGTGCACTCATCCACCTGGCAGGTGTGGCTGAGCTGGCTGTTGAAGCTCTCCTAGCTGGGGATGGGGTGGCCTGTATAGGGCCAAATGAGCCAGGGCTGGAGTGGGTATGCTGCATCAGCCACCAGGCAGAGGGGCACGGTGGTGTCCCTCTGCGGAAATGTAGGTCCCTGCTTCCAGCTGATGGAACGAGCCTGAGATCCAGAAGATCCGTGCGTTGTGGGTGCAGCCAGGCCAGCACACAAACACATCCTGGGACTGGCCCTGGCTGTCCACCATGGCCTGCAGGCCCACGGAATCGTAGCCGTTACTGTTTATGTATTATCCTCTGCTGTGCTCTAGGGCACCAATGGGTAAGTAGGTCCTGTTGAGGGCCCTGGAGCAAGTTGGGAACCCCAGTGCGGCAAAGCCCGCAATGGCCGTGTTCAGGACCCAATGCAGATGACCCTCTGGAGGATCATGGTGTTTAGAGAACGGCCCACCTGCGGGGGAGGCGTAGGCACCCATGAAGGTGTGTGGGCTGTGCCCCCCCACACCCGGCCCTGCCCTGGCCCCTCCATGGCCTCATCCCAGGCCTTCCCAGCCTCACCCCACGTCACCCACCCGCCAGTCGGTGCGTGCCTGGGCTTCCTTACTTCTATCACGACGGCCCCAATTGTGACCTTGCCACACCAAATGGATGTTGAACGGAGCGGTAGCTGTCTGGAGTGGCCAGCTTCCAGACAGCTATTGCAACCCTCTTCTCCATGGGGAGGGCATGCTGGGTGTTCTAGTGTCTCAGGGCCAGGGACAGCCAGTGGCACAGCTCCAGGAAAGTCTGCTGCCGCATCCGGAAATTGTGGAGCCACTGGTTGTCATCCCACTCCCCCATGACCAGTTGCTCCTTCCACTTGGAGCCGGTGGGATAGTTCCAGAGCCGGCAGAGCACACACGGGGGGGGGGGGGGCGGCGGGCAAGAACTCCATGGTCTAGTGCTTCCCCTTTTGCCCCTTGGGGTGGGGGGCCCTGCTAGGAGCTGCTGGGCGGCCACCAGGGCTGTGGCTAGCAGGATGCCTGCTCTGCTGGTGGCAGCCAGCATGGTTTCCAGCTGCTGCTGGTCCATGTCTGTTTCTGTGGCAGCTGTGTCTGCAGGGCTTGTGGCAGCTCTGTAGGCCTTGTGCTGTGCAGACTGAGTGCGTTTGGGAAGGGGTCATTTAACGGAGTGGCTTGCTGTGGCATGGGAAGGGTTTGGCCACCCTGTGACCCCGTCTACAGGGTCTCCTGGCCCTTTCTTTTGAATGAGGCTTTTGGTGAGTGTAGATACTCTCTTTTGACGTCCTGAGCATCCCTTTTTGATGTGGCATGTGGCCCTTTCAATGGTGCTCGTCGACAGTGCCAGCCCCAGCCCATGTGTAGATGCTCTTCTTCAAAGGGCATCTTTCGACCACACTCTTTCAAAAGACACTCTTTCAGAAGAATGCTCTCATGTAGCCATAGTGATCCTGAGGTTCCTTCCAGCCCCAGAATTCTATGATTCAATGTTTCTTGGGCATTTGGCCAAGTTACAAACCTTTGACAATCTGCTGTTCATGTGTTATCCTAATGGGAATTTAGAAAGCATCTGATATGCATGCATAACTGCTAATATAGACATTCAAATTGCATAAATGATGCCTGTAAAAATTACATCTTTAAAATTGTGTGTGGAAAACTGGAATTCTTGGTAAGACTGGAGTACAAATGTGACTAATGAGGTGGTTGCTGGTACTGTCCACATAATCTGAAACCTATAAAGTTATCACTATAGTAACCAGCTGATTATGTTTCAAAAATAATGGGGGGAAATGACTTATGTACAGTTCGTAATATGAGTCCCTTGTGAGAAGTCTGATGACGCATTTTCATTCACAAAGTGAGAGGATAGAAGATAGAAAGTTGAATTTTTTTCTCCAAGGTCTCTGCATGCTGCGGTTGGATGGACAAAATGCAGCAAAATGAGCTCTTGTCAAATACTTTTGTTGTCAGAGCTCTAGCAAGTGGCAATTTGGCCATTAAGATAAATAGTCTCAGAGGAGTAACCAAGTTAGTCTGCAGCTTCACACACACCCCCAAAAAAAAACCCCAACCCCCCCCCAAAATGTTCTGTAGCACCTTTAAAGATTATTTATTAGGTAATGAGCTTTTGTGGGTAAGACCCACTTCTTCAGATTTAAGATTAAAAAGTTAAAGTTTGGCAATCGATAAAACAGAAGTTGGCAATGTTGCATATCAAAGTACATCATATTGATATCCTTAAATCGAACTCTAATTAGTTCTCAAGCAGAATTTTTCTTTCTTTGTCCATCTGTAAATTTAGATTATTTTTGATGGTAATGTGTTTTCATTGGTTTGTGTGTCTACAGAGAAATTGATATTTACTGACTTTTTTCACTAAAAACCTAATCCTTCCACAAGACAGCCTTCAAATTATCTGATGCACCTGGGGGAGATGCATAGTTCAGTGTTTTGCCCATTGGCCTTATAAACCCAGCATTGTGAGTTCAATCCTTCAGAAGGCCATTTGGGGCTCTGGGTTAAATAATCAAAAAAATTTGTCAGGAATGGTGCTTGGTCCTGCTGAGAGAACAGGAGACTAGACTTGATGACCTCTCAAGGTCCCTTCCAGCTCTGAGATATGTGTAACTCTCACCTCCTCCAGAAAATCATTTTGTGACGCAATCCGATTCTAAGGTCTGCTCTGCACATAGACTTTGTAGCAGTAGGGTATGATTTTTATACCAAATTACTTAGACTGGTAAAAGTACAACCCTTCGTATAGACACAGCTATATCAATATGATGATGATTTATGCAAATATAGCTTTTTAGTCTTCCTTTAATATACTAGATCTACTGATACGTTATACCAGTATAATGGTGCCCACACTCAGGGATTGTACCACTTAGCAATGAAGTTTTGCATTTGTAGAGAACCCTAAGCTATGTTGGAAGAGGCTCAAAATGTTGAGCTAAAGCCCTTTGGCTACTCTAAGTATTGACAAGGCCTGGACTGGACTCCATTTAGCTCCAGAATCGGAGCTGAAAGGTGGCTTAAAAGAACTTTTCCTTTTCCTTGAGGTGCTCTGCTGAGTGCAGTTCAACCCATTTTAAGGGTCTGGTCAATTGTGCTAGGGTTCAGTGCTAATTAAATCTGGCCTCCAGCCCTCCATTTCTATGTATGGAGGGGGCACATGCACCAAACCTGAAGGCACTGTGTTGTGCACATTGTCCCGGAGTGAGGAGGTAGGCTGGACCCTGCAAGAGGGGTGCATGGTGGGCTCAGCCTCCAGCTCTCTCCCACTCCAGACTGTCCACACGTCCTCCCATTTTCATGTCTTTTTTTTCTGAACCTCTTCTATAAAGTTTATTAAAAATTTCTTGGACAAAGAAAAGCCTATAAGCATGACATGTATTCATAGACAATAGCTATCAAATAACTTCAAATAGAGGTAGCCAGGAACTGGTTGGCACAAGGCTTTTTCATCTGGAAAACACTAACTAATTTAACCCAGTACTTTTAATGGGCTAGGGTGAGTCTGAAGAATTTTTAAATTGAAAAAAGTTTGGAAAACAAGTGCAGTTTTCTGGCTTGGACCAACTTTTCAGCTAAGGCAAATTGTATTAATATTTTTGAAGAGGTTAAAATCAAAATGAGATGGTTTGGTTGAAATTAACAGATTTTTTTTTTCAGTTTGTGAAAAAATTTCAAGATTTTGACTTTTCATTCCAGTTTGGGATAACAAAATTTGTCCAAGTCTAAATTTTTTTCACTGAAGAGAAGAACCTGTTTTCCCTCCCACCTCTAACTTTGACTATAAAAACGAGCTAAATTCACAGGATAAACCATTCACTGCAAGTATTTTTTCCAGTTCTATCTTCATAGAGTCATGGATTATAAAGCCAGAAGAGAACAATGGTTTTAATCCAGTCTGACCTCCTGCATAACATGGGGCCTAGGAGATTATCGGTAATTTCTGTATCAAGTGCAATAACTTGTTGTTGAACTAAAGCAGGAGCCTGCAACATGTGGCTTGGGAGCCGCATGCAACTTTTTAAGGACTTCTTTGTGGCTCCTGACAGTATAATAGCAAAGTTAAAAAAAATCCTGATTATTTTTGATAAATGGTGAACATCTAAAAGCCCAACAATGAGCAACTCCTATCTAAATTGCAAACAATATGTGATCTTGAAGCATTGGATAACTCCCCTTTAATATATGCCATACATTGTGGGATATGATATTGTATCACTGTTTTGATTGTGTTGTTAATAAAGTCTTGATTTTGGAAAGGAAAAGGAAGCTTGCAGCATTCCTGCTCTGAAGGACAACATACATTTTATGAAAGATAACTGAGACTGAAATAAAATTGGCATAATTAAAATGGAGTTGGAATGGCTTAAAAAGAGGAAAACTGAAGATGAAAACAGAGAATTTCAAATGCAATGGACCCAATCCTTTGCATTTATATCAAGAGTTTGGTTGGGCTCCTTTTGTGTCTCATTTGCAATGAGAAATTCGCTAACAACAAAAAATGCAACCTCAAGAGGCATCTTCTGACAAAACACACTACTTTTGCCAAACAGTATCCAGCTGTAGATGCCACAAAAAAGCCATGGAGGAGCTTCTATGCAAAGCAGAGCAAAGGACAAACACATTCACTAAATGGGTGAAATGACCAAGGCTGTGTCTACACTATAAGATAAATTCAAATTTATTGATACTGATTTTGTAATACTGGAATTTATAAGTTCGAATTTGACCATCCTCACCTCCCCATGTGCGCCTTACTAAGTCAGTGCATTGTGGGAACCTATCCTACAGTTCCCTCATCCCTGTAGCATTCCGGGTATGCTTGCTGGTCTTTGACATCATTTTGCCACATTGCATTTTCCTTATTCCCCTCCCCTGGTAAGCAAACATCCATAATCCCCGCTGGAAGGAAAAGTAGGGCATCCGCAGAGGTGGCAAAAAATTTACAGAAATGTCTTTCTTCTGTAGCTGAATCCTCAACTGGTCATCAATTGAGTGTGCCCCCTCCCAGGATTGCATCCAACCCCAGAAAATAATATTGGGAACCTGACTGTATTCACAAAGTTAGAAGAAAGAAGATAGAAAAGTCTAGGAAAAACATTTTTTTTTGACTACCCTTTTCATCTCACAGACATTGCCAACACAGGTGATAGCAAAGAAATATCATATACTGGACTTATAACAGAAGCAGGAATCTCATCTGGTCCTCTGCCCTGTGTTTTTGGTGGGGTCAAAACATGACGACAGATAGGAAATGACAGGAAAAAGATTTTAAAACAGAAATAGGAAACCAGAAGGTGTCTGCAAAGGACAGCAAGTTCCTGACAATGTTTTTGGTGGGGAGGTGCTGTGATTGCGGTTGCAGGGCTGGTTGGAATGTTGAAGTAGCTGAGGTGGTCCCTCCAACTATCTTAGCCACCAGGGGAGCCGTCCCGCTGACGACAGCAAGTCCCCGAGGATCTTAGCTGAGGGGGGACACTTGCTAGTGGCCTGGGGGTGCAGTGGGGTCCAGTTGAAGGGGTCCCCCAACTGTCTTAGCCGCCAGGGGAGACTTCCCTCCAGCGGCAGCAAGCCCCCAGTATCTTAGCCATGGGGCGGAAACTTTACTCCCCGGTGGCTGCAAGCCACTGAATAGCTTAGTTGCCAGGGAAGAGTTCACCTGAGTAGCTGTAAGTCCCCAAAATTCTTTCCCACCCTTGGAGCCCTAAACATGCACAAGCCAGGACATGGTGCTGCCTGGCAGCATGGTCAGCACCAGACAGCAGGCACGTCTTTTTATTGGGTCAGGGGCTACCCACATGATGTGGCTGAGTGCGGGAAAAACCCCAACTGCGTGGTGCCTGTGGAGGTGGGAGGCTGGTTTGTGCACAAATGTAAACCACTGAGAAGTTTTTCAGCATCTTATGCAAGCATGACCCCCACAACAGTCATGTGGTGTGTCAAGGCAGCAGCTGACACCAGGCAGTGCAGAAAAAAATACCAGGTGTAGAGACAGAACCATGAACTCCACGCTGGGGCTATTTATAGTGGGTAGGTGCGCTCACAGGGCTAATAGCAAAGAAAGAAAGACATTTCTCAGGCTTTCATAGAAACATGAGCCCACAGCCACAGGCTTGCTGGTCCCAATTTGAAATTAACGGTCTTCCTGTTACCTAATTCCAGCGCACCTGGAGACCAGTGGCCAGAGAGGAACAGTAGTAGTAGCATCCTTCAGTCTACGTAGACTATGGATCGCACCTTTTGTAGTTCCATTTGGAATCATCATTTGCAGTGTCGACTGTGACTGTGAAGGTCCACATGAAATTGACAGTCCTTGCTGCATCTGTTGCACATGTATTGGGTGTCTGGCAGATCCTTACTGTGCTTTCTGTGGGCTTGCTTCTCCTCTGCTAGCTATCTGATCCTCATCTCACCCTTCTGAAGGCCCTTGTGTAGTTCCTGCCTCCATCGGCTGCGATCGTCTGCCAGCTCCTCCCGGCTGTCCACCTCAACGTCTACCTCCCTGAGGTCCCTCTTGCAAACATCTTTGTAGCGCAATTGGGGGCGTCTGGGAGGTCTTTTGCCAGAGGCTAGCTCACCATACAGGATATCTTTTGGGATCCTTCCATCATTCATCCTGTGGACGTGGCCAAGCCAGTGGAGCTGCCGCTGCCTGAGGAGGGTGTGCATGGTTGGGATTCCAGCTTGCTCAAGGACAGCGGTGTTGGACACTCTGTCCTTCCACGATATTCCAAGGATGCACCTGAGGCAGCGCAAGTGGAAGACATTCAGCCTGTTTTCCTGGAGGGAGTACAGGGTCCAAGACTCACTGCTGTAAAGGAGGGTGCTGAGGATGCAGGCTCTGTAGACTTGCATTTAGGTAAGGGTGTACAATTTGATGTTATTCCACACGCTCTTGCTGAGTCTGGACAGAGTTGTGGCTGCTTTTCCGATCCTCCTATTTAGCTCAGTCTCCAATGACAGGGTGTCAGTGATGCTGGACCCGAGGTAAACGAACTCGTGGACAACCTCTAATGTATAGTTGTCAGTGCTGATTGATGGAGGTTCAGCAATGTCCTGACCAAGTACGTTTGTCTTCTTTAGGCTGATGGAAAGCCTGAAGTCCTTGAATGCTTTGGAGAACTGATCCAGCAGTTTCTGAAGCTGGTCTTCTGTGTGTGACACTACAGCAGCGTCATCTGCGAACAGCATATCTCTGATGAGGACTTCCTACACCTCAGATTTAGCTTTCAGCCTTGCAAGATTAAACAGTTTCCCATCAGATCTTGTGTGCAAAAAGATGCCCTCTGTTGAAGATCCAAAGGCGTGCTTCAGGAGGAGTGCGAAGAAGATCCCGAACAATGTTGGAGCAAGGACGCATCCTTGTTTGACACCGCTCCTGATGCTGAAAACATCTGATAATGTGCCATCATATTGGATGGTTCCTCTTATGTCTTCGTGGAAAGACTGGACCATCTTAAGTAACCGTGGCAGACAGCCTATCTTGTGGAGCAGTTTGAACAGTCCATCCCTGCTGACCAAGTCAAAGGCGTTGGTCAGGACGATGAAGGCAATATAGAGCGGCTTCCTCTGCTCCCCGCATTTCTCCTGTAGCTGCCTCAGAGAGAAGACCATGTCAACGGTAGATCTCTCTGTGCAGAATCCGCACTGCGATTCGGGGTACACCCTCTCAGCAATCTTCTGGAGTCTGCCAAGGATGACGCGAGCGAACAGTTTACCAGTGACGCTTGGGAAGGAGATTCCACGGTAATTGTCGCAGTTGCTTCTGTCTCCTTTGTTCTTATACAAGGTTACGATGTTAGCATCGTGCATATCTTGTGGAACGTCTCCCTCTCTCCAGCACAGGCACAGTAGCACATGTAGGGGTTCCAGGAGGGTGTCTGTGGCACACTTGATTACCTCTGGTGGTATACCATCCTGGCCAGGGGCCTTTCCCACTGCAATGCTGTTGATGGCTTTCTTCAGTTCATCCACAGTTGGTTCCTGATCCAGTTCGTCCGTTACTGGTAGGAGCTTGATGGCATTGAGGGCTGTATCAACCACAATGTTCTCGCGTGAGTACAGCTCGGAGTAGTGCTCAACCCAGCGCTCCATCTGTTTGGCTTTGTCAGCGATGACTTCACCAGATTTGGATTTCAGAGGTGCCATCTTGTTCTGGGTGAGTCCTAATGCCTTCTTGATGCCCTCGTACATTTCTCTGAGATTACCAAAGTCAGCACTGGTCTGGATGCTGCTGCATAGCTCGAGCCAATAGTTGTTGGCACAGTGCCTGGCTGTCTGCTGTACTGTTTTTCTGGCTGCTCTGAGCGCTTGCAGGCTACCCTGGCTCCGTGAGCGTTTGTACTCCAGGAGTGCAGCGCGCTTCTTTTCGATGGCTGGAATCATCTCATTGGAGTTAACTTCAAACCAGTCATTTGTGTTTCTTGCTCTTCTTCCAAACACTGACAAGGCCGTGTTGTAAATTGTACTCCCCAGATGCTGCCATCTAGATGTCACATCGGCACCCTCCAGGGCTGCTGTGCAGATTCTCCTCGAGGGTCACTCTGAACCTTTCCTGTCTCTCTGAATTTGCTGTCTTTCTGGCATCAATGCGGGGCCTTCCAGTTGGTTTAGAGTGGTACAGCTTCTTGGGTCTCACCTTGAGTTTGGAGTAAACTAGCGAGTGATCTGTATCGCAGTCGGCACTATGATAGCTGCATGTCAGAAGGATGTTTTTGAGGTTATCACGTCTAGTGATGACCATGTCTAGTTGATGCCAGTGTTTTGAGCATGGATGTCTCTATGACACTCTGTGTTGTGGCTTGGTTTGGAAAAATGTGTTTGTGATGCACAGATTGTGGTATGTGCAAAGTTTGAAAAGACGCTGTCTGTTTTCATTCATTTTTCCCACACCAAAGTGGCCTAAGCAGGAAGGCCATGAGTCAAGATCGGCTCCAACTCTCGCATTGAAGTTACCCAAAATGTACAGTTGCTTGTGAGCAGGTATTTGCGCTATGGCAGCACTAAGCACGTCATACAACTTGTCTTTTACTTCGGTGTGGCGTACAGGGTTGGAGCGTAAGCGCTGATCAGGCGGACAGGACCGGCGCAAGTTTGAAGTATGACCTTAAGGAGTCTTTCTGATCCGCCCATGACTAATTCCACCATTTGTAGAAGGGTGTTTCTGATGGCAAAGCCAACACCAGTCTCCCTGGGTTCATCTTGGGCTTTACCCTGCCAGAAAAAGGTGTAGTCTTTTTCCTTTAGAGATCCCGAATCTGTAAGTCACGTCTCTTGCAGAGCAGCAATGTCAGCTTGGAGCCTCTTCAGTTCCTCATTGATGACAGCGGCCTTTCGGGTGTCACTGATGTTCTGAAGATCTTCAGTCAAACCGGTCAGCATGGTCCGCACATTCCAGCAAGCAAGCTTAAAACTTGGATGGTTTCCTTTCTTGTTGATTTTCTTATTGGTTTGCCTGGTGCTCAAATTTCAGTCACTTGTCAGGTTTGGGAACCTTAAGCCTCACGCACCCAGTGAGGCAAGTGAACTGTGGCAGGACAGTACCCTACAGGCTGGGGGCTGCCCAGCTTGAGGCGGGCAGTGACTGTCCAGTGAGATGGGACGATCTCTCCCACCGTCGGAGGCAACCCCTGGTGCTCGTTCTCTACGCCAATCGAGCAAGAGCTTATAACTGGTATCTGTTACCTCCCGTGTTGGTTCAACACATATCATCTACACATCCTCCAGGGCTGGTGCCATCGATGTTCAATGTCGAAGTAGCGACAGGGAACGTTGAAAGGAGCCTCCCCAGAAGGAAATGTGGAGTGTCCACACACACACAAGCCCTCTCTGTTGAAATAAGGGGCCAGCAAAGTCTGCAGACGGGGTCACAGGCTGGACTAGCCCTTCTGGGGCAAGAGCAAGCCATTCCCTTAAAGGGTCCCTCCGAGACACACTCGGCCTGCACAGCACGAGGTCCACAGAGCCGACAACCGGTTGCAGACTCCGTGCACACAGCATGGACCCCCAGCTGCAGCAGCAGCCAGAAGCCCTGGGCTAAGGGCTGCTGCACATGGTGACCATAGAGCCCTGCAGGGCTGGACAGAGAATCTCTCAACCCCTCAGCTGATGGCCACCATGGAGGACCCCACTATTTCGATGTAGTGGGACATGGATCGTCTACACACGCCCTACTTCGATGTTGACCATTTAATTTAGTTTGTGGGGTCTTTTTTTTTTGCTTTTTTGTCCAATAAAAGAATAGAATATATATATATATATATATATATATATATAAATATATATATATATATATATATATATATATATATATATAAAATGAAACTACGTGTTTGTTACTGAAAAAGTATAAACTGATTATGTTTTTGCTTGTGTGTGACACATTCCAGAGAACTAAAAGGACCTACTGGCTGTATTATAAGATTATAAAAAAAGGTGTAAGAGGTCTAAGATTATAAAAAAGCACTAACAATAATTTCCATGAAGATTTGAAATAATAGGACTAAATGCAAAGACTCTATGTATCACGTCTACGTACCTGAAGAATTGAAGCAGTAACCATTACTTTTGATGTTGAGAAGGACTTTCCAATGTGCTACTCCAGTTTTGTTCCGGCCACATTTTGGATTTGGGTTTACCCGAGAAATGACAAGCCATTTGTCCGCCACCCATCCAAAGCTAGAATAAAAAGCATTGACCCTTTTAATGTTTGTTGTATTCACAAGCCTATCATATGTAAGGAAACAGAGCTGCTGGTTACTTATAGATTTCACATACCTGCATGTTTCAAAGCCATGATTCTGGGCCCTCTCAACCTGGGATGTGCTTGCCAGCTGTAACCCTAGGTATATACACGCATTTTCTGCTTCTGTGAAATTCAGTTTGTTTCTATGAAGGAGTAGGGTTATGCCTGAGATCCTGCATTCCTGAACAGTCAGATCTGTAAATTAAACATAAATACTGACAGTTATTACCTTAGAATTTAGTCTTTCATTTTAAATAAGTGCCTGTGTGTGTTGTGGTGCATATTATTATTCACTTTTTAAGTTTTCAGGGTTTAGGGCAGTTATCATCCACTGAGAGAATTAAGTTGACTTGTTATAAGAACATAATTTGTTTTGCTGAGCCCAACCATCTAATAATTCAGAGGGCATACCATGGCTAGACTATGAAAATGTAGCTATCAATGGCGACTTTGAGCTTGTGCATGGGAGCAGCCTGCTTGCTAAAGGGGACACCCATTTGTGACACGTGCATGAATGCCCTAGAGGTGGGCTGGAAACTAGTTTTTCTACCTGATTAAGACTGTATTAAAACATTAAAACTACACATCACACCTCTCTAATCCAGCACCCTCCAGATCTAACTGGTGCCCACCCACAGAATTTGCTGGATTATGGGTGGTCAATATCATCGAGTAGCATTGACAACACTTACACGGCTCTTAAAAGACATTCAGCATAAATGAGAGCTAAATAACAACACAGAACACTGGGCTTGTCTGCACTACCACCCTCCTTCAAAGGAAGGCTGGTAATTAGGGTGTTGGGAGTTTATTAATGAAGTGCTGTGCTGCATATGCAGCACTTCATTAAGCAAATTCCCCCCCCCGCCCGCCACGGCAACTTCGAAGTTTTAAACTTCGAAGTACTGGCTCACGTCTAGCCGCAGCTCACCCATGGTACTTCAAAATTTTGAGGCGTAAATGGACTTCGAAGTTGCCCCGGAACTTCCAAGTACTGGCAGGTGAGCTGTGGCTAGATGTGAGCTGGTACTTCGACGTTTAAAACTCTGAAGTTGCCACGGGGGTGTGGGGGTGTGGGGGAATTTGCTTAATGAAGTGCTGCATATGCACCACAGCACTTCATTAGTAAACCCCCCACACCCTACTTACCATCCCTCCTTTGAAGGAGGGTGGTAGTGCAGACAAGCTCATTGAGAGCCAGGACTGGTGGCTGTAAGCAAACTTTGTAGAACCTCGCAAAACTTGGCCACACCCATGATAAGTGCTCATCTGGCTGACTAAAATCATGCTGGATTACGGCGGTTGCCAGATGAGAGAGTGCTGGACTAGAGAGTTTCTACCTGTAGTGCATATAATAAACCACTAATATCCCCAGCGTGGTGAGCTTCCCTCAGTCATAGAAGTGGATGAAACAGCCTTCCATGGATGCCAAGAGCTGCTGGAAGGATGCTGAGTAAGAGATTTTGTAATTATTAATGTCATCTCCATTTCATGGAGCTGAAACATTTTAGGCCGTTGGGGAACACAGGGATATAATTTTTAAAAAAATTTAACAAGGTTCAAGCTTGAGCTACGTTAAACTACTTACTGTCTTTTACACACCCTGGGCTAAAACCCCAGCAGAGCGGAGGCAGTGCTGAGCACAGCGAGGCGGGGGTGGGCAACATCTTTTGTGCTCCTCCGCAATGCTGTGGTCAGCTAACTGCATTAAATTGGACTGTATGTCGACAGCCCCCTAATGGGCAGCCAACAATTGCTGGAACATTCTCTCATTTTGGCCACACGTACTACATCAAAAGCTGGGATAGCCTGGCTTAGGCAGTGCTATGTGAGCTCTACGCTATATGGCGATTCTCCTGCGCTGGCTTTAGAGCCCAAAGCAACTTTAAGGGGACCAGAGAGGGAGAAGGAGAAGATCTCGCTCTTTTTCTCCATGGAACGTTCCACCAGGGCCATAGGTAACAAAAAGCTCCATTATCATATACACTAGCAGCAAAATGAACAAGCAACACTACAGTCTCGGAGAGTAGCTGTGTTGCTCTGTAGCTTCACAAACATCCTATGTGAATTGGCGTTCGTATACAAATGTGACATATTTACGCTTGGCCTGAACGGAGATCTTAACGACCTTATGCATTACAAGGGCAATTTCCCTGCCTTTGATATTTGCAGGAATGAGACACATCCTACTTGATTTGCTGCATTAACTGGTCCTACTAGTGACACGTAAGCCCCTCCTCCACTATATAACTCTGGATTCTGCTATTCCTTTCCAGCTTTTCAGCTGAGGAAGTGAGTTTTACTTATGTTTTGTTAGTTTTTAAGGTGCCACTGAACTGCTTGTTATTAAGGAAAAAATACAGGGTGGAACAAAAAAGGAGCATCGTAGAGACCAAACAGAATGTGAAAACAAACAAACACAACAACCCCACCCCTGCAAAAAAGACCCAGTAAATAATCCAGCATTTCTCAGATATTTCTTTTGGAATGTACTAGCCACCACCATGCACACATTTGTAGATTGGCCATAAAAAGTAATGCAATAACTAGGTTTTTCAGTCTTGAAATGAAGCATTCCTGGAAAGCTTTGCCTTCTTGGGCTGTGCTAGACATGAGGTCTTGCAGAAGGGAACTAAGTAGTATTGGTGTCACTGCAGCACAATGCAGGCCACTATTCTGCTCAACATGGGCCAGACTGTTGTTACTGGGCAATGGGGCAGGTGATCCTACATACCATTGTGTTCAGCTCCCACAATGAGAGTGATCTGCTTGTGAACATAATGTCAAATTTACCTTACAATGTCATTTTGGTGGCTGACAGATCCTCCATTTAGTCAGACTTCTCCTACTTCAGTCAGTGCTTCCAGACCTACCCCCACTATTCTAGACTATGCTTTCGCCTCTCCTCGCCTTCCCCCACAGTCAGGCCCAGTTTTCTCATGCCAGGCCACTCCATGTCTCAGCGGCTGATGATCCCATTCTCCTTTCTGTTTCTCAGGCGTAATTCATCTTCTGCTTGCCTGTCTCCAGGCCTGCTCCATAACTTTTCCCCTTTCATACATTGGATCCTTTCCCAGCCCTCCTGTGGCCAGACACAATAATCTCTAAGACCTTTAGTCTCTTTGTATCCAGTTCATTCAACAGAGTTGCTTAGGAGCTGCTAAAATTTGGCTGAGTAGGTTTTTTAAAAGTTTAATAGTGATGATGGAAACTTCTCAATGACTTGTCATATTAATGAGCAGCTTTAATTTTCCAGCCCTCAAAAAGACATTGAGCACTACAATGCAGCATAACATACTCAAAAAAAGAAATATTTTCATTTGAGAAAAGCAGTCAACTAGCTGTTCACCCAATGAATGGGAAGAAGGAAGATTCAGTGTCAGAAAACGACGGCTCATTTGATAGGAAGAAAAAGAAAACAGAGTGATTTGCAGACCGAGCGCAATTACCACCTGAAAAAAACAGAACAACATAAAATACAATGTGTATCTGAAATTAGTATTTTAAAACTACCCTCAGGATTAAAAAGCACCTTCTTGAACAGTCAGCTTTACTGTAAAATACAACTAGTTATACAATATAAGAAAAAGATTAGAAGCAAACAGAAATCACATTATGCTCTTCATGACTAATAGTCTGGCTGCGTCTTGTGATGAAGCAAATTGAATTTGCGTAGGAAGCAGATTATTCTTTGAGAATTTATTACGCTTTTATTATACAAGGCTTTTCTTAGCCTCTGAGCTTTTATGCACTTGGCTGGGCTAAAAGCAAAAGGATATCTTCATCTCAAATCACATACTGCGCATTTGCAGGAGAAAGCAATTTCATTAGCAAAACAGTGGAAGTGTTTAATTGGTAAGGAGGAAAAAAATCTATGACAAAGTTGGTGGGTGCAGAACAGGATAAAGGGACTTGCACTTTTGTAAAGTGAGGGAGACACATTTATTTCTATGAGAGCTTGTCACTTTGCATTTTGGGAAAAATGCTGCTCTCCCCTCTGTGTTTTTCCCTAGCGCCTCAGTTTATAGGATGAAGTTGCTGGGTGGGCTCATTTAGCTCGAGTGAAGCTTTCTGTCTATGGTATGTTCACTAGTGCTTTCTCCCACATTCCCTGGCTCTTATTTATAGCTTCAGAGTTGTGTTGATCAAAAAAGACTTTGGTGCTTTTTTCAAAAATGCAATCTAAATTAATTACAAGCCTAAAGTCCCATTTTCAAACGTGACACAGGAACCTGAAAGCCTAAATTTCACTGACAATGTTTGGAAGTAGACCCATATAAAAATTGCACTTTCATACTCTTCTCTTCCTTGTTAAAGAGATCTCATTTCTAACTGATTCTGCTCCTCCCCAGCTTATATACGATGAGAGGAAATACTCCTGCAGTCATTCTTGGACCAAGTAAGTTTAAGCATGTTTGGTGCCTCTCTTTTATTAGATGCTGTAGCACAGAAATGTTTCATAGCTTCCTCACAATCGGTCTTTGGAGCTTCTGTGTTGCTGCTCCTCCCTAGACCTCTTTCTGACTGCTGCCATTTGAGCTGGTGGCACTCAGACATTGCGTAAATTTCCTATGTACCAGAGAGGTAGCCCTGTTAGTCTGAAATCTATTAAAACAAAAAAGAGGTCAAGTAGCACTTTAAAGACTAACAAAATAATTTTTTAGGTGATGAGCTTTCATGGGACAGACCCACTTCTTCAGATCTATAGCCTTATCAGAACAGACTCAATATATAAAGTGCAGAGGTCCAAACATTGTTATCAAGGTTGACAAATCAGAAAAATTGTTATCATTGTTGGCAAATCAGATAGAAGAGCAAGAGAGGGGGGTGAAGGGCGGGGAAGTAAGTGTTAGATGAAACATCAAAGTATGGGAAAGAGTCCTTGTAATGGGTCAGGTAATTGCTGTCTCTGTTCAAACCACGTGTTAATGTGTAGAATGTGAATGTGAATGTTAGTTCTGTATCAGAGAGGTAGCCGTGTTAGCCTGTATCTTTGAGAACAGCAAGAAGTCCTGTGCCACCTTATAGACTAACAGCTATTTTGGAGCATAAGCTTTTGTGGGCAAAGACCCGCTTCGTGCATCACTCATGCATCTGATGAAGCGGGTCTTTGCCCATGAAAGCTTACACTCCAAAACAGCTGTTAGTCTATAAAGTGCCACAGGACTTCTTGTCGGTAATGTTAGTTCCAAACATTTTCTCTGTAGGCAGTTATTAAAGTCTCTTTTTTTCCAGAACACAAACTCTCAGGTCTTTAACAGAATGGTCCACTCCACTAAAGTGCTGGCTGACGGATTTGTATATTTGGAGATGTCTGATGTGTGCTCTGTGTCCATTCATTCTTTGGTAAAGAGTGTTTGCAGTCTGCCCTATACACAAAGCATGTGGGCATTGTTGGCCATTGAAACAATTTTTCTGATTTGTCAACCCTAATAAAAAGTTTTGGACCTCTGTGCTTTATATATTGAGTCTGTTCTGGTATGGCTATGACCTGAAGAAGTGGGTCTGTCCCATGAAAGCTCATCACCTAATAAATTGTTTTGTTAGTCTTTAAAGTGCTACATGACTGCTCTTTTGTTCTGATAAATTTCCTATGTGTGTTAGTTTCTGTGTGCTAGAGCCACACAGGAAGCAAAAAACACTGGTGGTGTCTTGAACAAGCAATCCTGTTTTCCTGTGGTGGAAAACTGTGGTCCTGCCTCTTACCTACAATATGAAAAATCTTGTAACTGATTTCTCAACTTCATCTATACTGCGACCAGCAGCCTAAAATGAGGCATTAGCAGTAATTCACCAACCTCTCCCCTGATCCTTTTCTAAATATAAGGGAGTTGATTGTTGACAACTGAGTTTGTATACTCATTTGCATGTATGCAATATTTCCGTCTCCTGCTTCCATTCATTTTGTCTTCTAAAACTTGAGCTGTCTGGAGCAGGGATTGTGGCAGACACCCACAGTCCCTAAGCACCATAAGAACTACCCAGAAGTTTCTTCGCTTGCTTTCTTCACAAGGTTACTCACTTCCTCCTTGGAGCAACTGCACTGCTCTCTCACCTCTCCTATCAGTCCTGCCAGGGCAAGGCAGGCCATAGGGGTAGAGAAGATATGCCCCCCCGTTCTTTGTGTTGTACTTGTTTGATAGCTAAAGTGCAGACTCTAGCCTTCGTGGCTTGCAAACCAAATTCCCAAGTAACTTCTTAGGAAAAGCATGAACCACATACACTAAACAAAAATATTCCAAAGGAATATTAATTGACAATTTGATAATTAAATTGTGGCACAACCATTGGATCTGAGAACTATTTAAGGTGGATGCTCCTTAACTAATCCCTGAAATACACAGTATTCCAAAAGTTGGAACTTTCAAGTGTGCGGGTTATTTTTCACTTCCAATACCAGAGGGGCATACAGAGATAGAGGCAACAGACCTATAAGCTGTACTGCAAGAATCATTCTTGTGTCCCCAAAAACTTTGTGGGAGACTCAGATCTACTGTGATTTCAAAATTAAAATCAATTTACATTTAAAATAACACTTTAAGCCACCCAATGACCAATTTCATGCATATTCTGCTATTAGATAACCTTTTCAAAAGCTTTTCCAGTGGTATCTTCTAAACATTTGACATCTAGCCAGCTTTTTCACTTACTACTGAAAATATCAAAGTTATGTAACATTAAAATGAATAAAATAAAATTTAATTTTAATTTTTAAAATTAAAATTAATAAATGACATTAAAATGAATAAAATAATTAAACTGGCTGTAAAGTTACAGTGAAAGCTATTCACAGCAAGAATGTTACTGAAGTATTTTCTCTTGCAAGGATTTCTGAGAAACCTGTGGTTTCATATACCTATAAATTATACATCACTTTAAAATATAGACGCATACAGAGTTATATATAGACACTCACAGATGTAATTATACAGCTGCATATATGTGAATACACTGATTTAGCAGCTACCTTTTCTGGCAAAAGACAGCGAGAGAAAACCAAGTTACATCTATCTCGAAAATATTTTTGAACACTGGGGAAAATGTGCATACAGAGAAATTGTAAGAAAACATACCTTTCACATTGAAAGAGCCTTGCACTATGAATTTCATAATCCAGATTGAGAACAAAACCAGGATAACTCCAGAATAAGTTCCCATTATCAAAAACACCAATAACAAAAGGATAAAACTCAGCCTGGGTTGTTTCCCAGGTCAAAGACAGTTGTGTATTGCCAGTCCCTCTTGTGGGCTTTGAGATGACTTTCCTGACAGTTACTTAGATGTCACTGTAGTGATTCACCAAAAGAACGTCAGCAAATATTTGTTGCTCAGCTAAAGAGGCATCTGCTGGTCAAGGGCACACACTGGAAATACATGACATCCCCAGAACATTTCATGGATAGCTATTTGGAAAAATCAGCAAATGCTGACTCAGAAAACATACAGCTGAGGAAGAGAGATAATGCTGTGTTAGCGTGTCTGTCTTATAAACAGTTTGCAAAAAGTATTTCTCTTGCTACGCCTTTTGTAGCAGTTCCTGTTTAACTGCATGTCAGTTCATCACCCAGGTACTGCATTCATTAGGTCATCAGCATGTCCAACTGTTAGTAGAACATTGGCAATCTAAATTCTTGGGTTAAAAATCCCAGTGGTGCTATTGATTTGCTAGGAGAGTCTTGGGCAAGTCAATCCACCTCTGTGCCACATGTGCCCAATGCATAAAATGGGTATAATTCTTCAAAGGCTGACTGTAGCTTATTTAAGTAAAGGACAGAATTTGGGGATGACTACTTTGGGAGGAGATTAATATAGTTCCATGGGCATTTTCCCTGGATTGTTTCATCAAGGATAGTGTGTGAAGCTGAACATTTTACTGAATGTGATCTTTGGCTTCCAAAAGACAACTCCCAAGTGCCTTGTGGAATGAAGGGGTTCTGCTGCCAAACCCCTGAGGATCTTAGTGTCACAACAGACAAAAGACTTCTTGAAGGGCCCTGCTGAAAGCTGTGGCCTGAGCATGACATTACTATGCTCCTTGGTTCTTCAGGCACCAGTCCAGAGGTCATGCTTCATAAAGTCATAGGGTTGGAAGAGGCCTCAGGAGGTCACCAAATCCAATCCCCTGCTAAAACCAGGCCCAGGCCCAGCTAAATCATCCCAGCCAGGGCTTTGCCAAGCTGGGCCTTAAAAATCTCTAGGGATGGAGATCCCACTATTTCCCTAGGTAACCCATTCCCGTTCTTCATCACCCTCCTAAGCTATGTCTACATGGGAAGCCTCTGTTGACAGAAGTCACTGTTGGAAGGGCTTTCCCAGCAAAACTTCTGTCAACAGATTTCATCTACATGCAGAAGTGGATTGCTATTTTGATCCATTCTGTCACTAGAAAATGGCTACACGCCCTGGCTGCTTTGTTGACAGAAGCAGCCCTGAAATTCCTCATGTGAGACTTGTCTGGAGGGCAAGCCCTTCCAGGACTGCTGGCCCTGTGTGTCCTTAAAGCCTCTCCCCTCCTCCCCTGACCCATGATCCCTGCCCATGCTGAGGCTTGCCTAGTCGCAGAAGGACAGCAAAGCTAGTGCAGGGCTCCCCAGATGTGTGAGTCGGAAGCATTTCTTACCTGACTGCCACCATGCCAGACCAGACCCTGGGTTCCCCCGGACCAAGGGCCAGCTGCTGCTGCCCTTCTCATCCTGATCAGACTGTTCCATTGCTTCTGGGGCAGGACAACCCCAAAAGGTGGGCTATGGAGCACGCCCTCAGTGCCCCAATGCCTCACTCACCCTCACCCCCTCGGGTGCTCAGGTGGGTCTGGCAGTACCCCACCAGCTCCAATTGGTGGGACTGGCTGGTCATAGGACAATGGGGTAACCAGCAGTGGCTGCAGAACTTCAGAATGTGCAAGGAGGCCTTTCTCGAGCTGTGCACCTGGCTTGCCTCTGCTTGCCAATGACAGAACACCAACACTTGGCCTGCCCCCCGCCCTTGAGAAGCGGATCACCATTGCCCTCTGCAAGCTGGCTACTCCAACAGCTACTGGTCCATGGGCCACCAAATCAGCATCAGAAGGTCCACCTTCAGGACCATACCGATGCAGGTAAGGCACCCTCTGGCAGTAGGCCCTGCACCCATGGAGGGGATGGGGCGGGGAGGATGGGAGAGGGGGACAGGAGAGTAGGCAGAAAGGGAGGGGAGGAGGATGGGGATTGGGGAGGGGGGAGTGGGTGCAGGGTGGCTGTGGAGCTCACCAGGGCCCAGGACACTATCCCCCAAACCTCTCATGTGCATGTCTGGTCTCCTTCCATCTCAGGTGGTGCAGGCCATCAACATGATCCTGCTCTGGAAACTCATCCATATCACTGAGGTGGACACCCTCATGGCCAGCTTTTATGCCCTCAGCTTCCCCAGTTATTTCAGGATGGTGGCCCTGACCCACATCCCCATAAGGGCCTTGGAACACAGAACCACAGGCTACAGCAATAGGAAGGGATATGACCATGCAGGTGGACCCCTGAGGACAATCTCTGGACATCTATGTTGAGTGGTTGGGCTGGCCCCATGATGCCGGGGTGTTCCAGAGTTCCAGCCTGTTCTAGAGGATGGAGGTGGGCACCTGAATGCCCTGCCATGAGTTGGCAGTTGGGGACATGCAGCTGCCACTCTGCATGGGTGGGGGGGGGTGCAGCCTACCCGCCCTCCCATGCCAGGGCTGATGAGGCCCTACACTGGGTACCTGGACCCCACATAGGACCCATTCAATGCCTGCCTCACCTGGGCAAGGAACACAGTGGAGTGAGCCTTCGGGCACTTGAAGGGGAGGGTCCATTTCCTCCTAACCCAGCTGGATGGGAGGGGGCAGACTGTCCCCTGTGTCATGGCTGCCTGGTGCACCCTACAGAACCTGGCTGATCAGAAGACGGAGGCCTTCCTCTGGAGGGCAGGGGCCCCTATGAACAGCTGGGCACCGCCCCTAACCAACAAGTGCACAGAGATGGGGTGTGCATCTGGGAAGCCCTGTGGGAGACCTTTGCCCTTGGCCCCCAATGACACTCCCCAGGGCACCCATGGTAGCCACCCCGGGCCCACATCCCTAGCTCCTCCTTACCACCACCCCTTCTCTTCACCACCTATTTGCCCCCCCCCACCAACAAGCAGGGAGGCGGGGGGGGTGGTGCATAAAATAAACATTTACTAAACTAGATCTTTGTTAAAAAAATCAACAATTCTTACAGAACTATATACAAGGCAGCATGCATGCTATACACAGCTGGGGAGGAGGCTGGGACATGGGGGGCACTCTACTGGTAGGGGGCATCTCAACGGGGGGTGGGGGGGCTTTTTCTAGGCAGGGGTGGAGGGTCACGCACCAGCCCTGATCGCCCCTCCTGCTCTGGGGTAGGGAATTCTTTTTGGGCTGGGATCACAGACAGGCGGAGAGGCTGCTGCACGTTCAGGCTCAGCGGAGGGAATAAGGTGGGGAGGAAGGCACTGGGGGCATGGGGCACAGACCCTGGCCATGTCCATAACCCACCACAGGGCCTGGAGGAGACCACGAGGCATGACGTTGGGGGAGCAGGGGTGGGAGGGGGAGTGGCAGTGGAAAGGGGAGTGGCAGGGGCCACAGGCATGGTGGTCCAGGCCATCCAGACATCCACAAGGTCCAGCAGTTGGTCGACCAAGGCCAGCCACTAGTCAGAGGACCACGCACAGTCCCACTGCCAGTCTTCTTCCCACTGCAGGCCACTGCTCAGTGTGGCTGTTTTTGCCATCAGAGGGCAGCCATGTAAGCCCAGAGAGTGTTGTCCTCCAGGTGGAGATAGCCCCTCTGGGGCGGGCATGCTCCGCCGCTGGTGAGTTGCAGTCTCTCAGGGGCATCTCTTGGTGTTCTGCCAGCTCCAGCGCCTCCATGGGCCTGGCAGGCTGTCTATGCAGGGGCTGTCTGAGCCCTCAGACAGTGCAGCTGTAAGGGGAAAGTGGGAGAAGGTGAGTCCCTCACAGAACACATCCTCCCAGGCCACACAGCTACCCCCTGTGAGCAGCAACCTCCAGCCCCGGGCCATTATGTGGGGCTGTCCCAGATGCATGCCTGTGCCTCCTGCATGGTGGGCCCTGCCACACGGGAAGCCTGTGGTATCATGGTACTGCCCTGACTACAGCCTTCCCACACCCCGGTGAGTTAGCAGGGGCATTCCAGCATTTGGCCATGGGGTTGAGGAGGCCAGCCGCCTTGCCTTAGAGGGCCAGCAGGTCCTGGATCGCCAGGCTGGACCACAATGGGGCCCACTTCTTGGACCCCTAGGGAGGGGTTTGGAAGGCCTCTCCAGCATCCCACAAGGGCGCGGAATGGGATGGGGGGTGCACTCAAAGGTGGCCTGGGACCTACTTTTGAAGGTGCTGGGTATGGCTGCTTGGGTGTAGTGCTGATGCACGGAGGCGCACCCTCAGCTTCCTGCCACATGGTTTCTGGTGCTGCGTGTGCTTTTAAAAGTGGCTGGCCACAAGCATCCTAAAGCCCTGCTTGCAGTGGAGAGGATGCCTCTTGGCATCAGGGAGGACTCCTCTGTCAACAAAAAGGGCCCTGGAGTATCTACATGCCATTTTTGTCAACAAAACACTGTCAACAATGGCATTATACCTCAACAGGGAGAGCTATAATACTACTGGTGGATGTGCTGAGTTTTTGTCAACAGACTGTCGACAAAGCATGTTTACTGGAGATGCTCCATGGGTTTTTTTTTGGCAAAAGCCAAGTTTTACGAGGAAAGCCCTCTCTTGTAGCTGTAGCCCTAGGGATACAGTTTTTCCTCATAGTTTTTCCAGCCTAGACCATCCCTTCTGCAGCTTGAGACCGTTGCTCCTCATTTTGCCATGTCACCACTGAGAACAGTTTCACTCCATACTTTTTGGAAACCTCTTCAGGTAGTTGAGGGCTGCTAACAAATCACCCCTTACTCCTCTCTTCTGCAGTGTAAATAAGCCCATAGCCCTGTCTCTTCTCATAAGGTAGGTGCTTCAGCCCCCCCACCCCACCCCAATCACTTTTTGTCCTTGTAGTGAGTTAGTATGGCCTCCTGCTCATATTGGTGTTACTGGGGGGCGGGGTGGGCAGGCATGGCCTGCCCATGGCTAAAAGGCCCCTCTCATAGTGAGGGGGGGCCCACTAAAAACACCCAGTCACCAAATGAATACGGGGGACAACAAAGGAAAAAACAGGGACGGGAGTGAGGGTCAAAGGTTGAGAACGAGGGAGCCGGAAGGGGATACTGAGCAGAGGGCCCCGGATAGCGCCCACCGCTCCTCGAAGGTGTCCAGGGAGTTGGTGGATGCCGCCCAGAGGAACTCTGCTCGGATTCGTGAGCGAAGGGAGGAACGGAAGTAGGCCCCACAGTCGCAGGTCGCCCCCTCTGCCAGCCTCCTCTCCCTGGTTTTGTAGATGGCCATTTTGGCCGTGGCCAGGAGGAGGCAGACGAGGAGGTCCCGCGACTTTGTGGGGCCGCGGATAGGGTGTGACAGGATAAGGAGGTGCGGGGAAAAGTGCAGCCAGAACCTCAAGAGGAGGTTCTGGAGGAGCCGGAAGAGGGGCTGCAGCCTGGCGCACTCAACGTAGATGTGCGCCAGGTTCTCCCTCATACCGCAGAAGGTGCAGGTGTCTGGGATGGGGGTGAACCGCGCCAGGTACACGCCCGTGCTCACCGCTCCATGGAGGATTCTCCAGCTGATGTCCCCAGCGGGCCACGGGACCAGGGTGGAATAGAGGCTGGCCCACCGGGGCTCCCCACCCTCCGATGGCGGCAGGAGGTCCCGCCACTTGTGGTCGGGGCGGGACACGAGGGTGGGGAAGTGGAGCGTGTGAAGCACGAGCGTGTACAGAAGGTGTCTCGGCGCGGTTCGGAAGGGGACCGGCTGCATGGTATGCAGCCGGCTGGGGTGGTGGAGGGGAGCGGGGCGGGCAGGATCGCGAAGCCGGGGGCCCACGGAGAGGTCCGGAGGGCTAGGAGTGAGAGGGGGGCGGGGCGCACCCTCTCGCAGGACCCGGCCGAGGTAGACGTGAGCAGTGGGCGGCAGGGCGGCCTTCACCTCCTCGAGTACGCGACGGGGGGAGCATAGGCTGGAGAGCCCCATGCGCTGGGCGAGCGCCGGGGCCTCCATCCAGTCTCCCCGGTCGTAGTCCAGGAGGTCTCCGACCCTGGTGATTCCACCTAGGACCAACCTCCGGCGCACCACGGGAGACTCCGCCGCCTGCACACGAAGGTGGGGGTTGTGTAGCAGGGGCTCCGCGAGGAGGTCTTCCCCCGCGGTGGCCCCTAAGGACCTGGAGGCTGCGAGCAGCCGCCAAGTGCGGAGGAGGTCCTGGTAGAAGGCCGGCAGCTCCGAGAGGCCTCGCGGACGGTCTCTCCAGGATAAATAAAAGAGCTGCCGGTCGTATCGGAGCCCTCGGTGACGGCGGAGGAAAGCGTGCGCCAGCGTACTCCATGCCGGACTATCTGCACTGTTGGTGTTGGCGTTGAGGAGTCCCTGCAGGGCCCGGAGGCGGAAGACATGGACCTGAGTGCGCATGCAAGTCAGGCCCTGTCCTCCCTCCTCCGGGGGGAGATGGAGTACCCCTGCAGAGACCCAGTGCACTCCTGGCCAGAAAAACTCCAGGATTAACTTCTGGAGCTGGTCCAGGAACTTCGGGGGTGGGACCAGGGTGCTGAGGCGGTACCAGAGCATGGACAGGACGAGTTGGTTCAGCACCAGTGCTCTCCCCCGGAGGGAGAGACACTGGAGCAGCCCTGTCCACCTCCGTAACCGCTCAGCGACCCTGCCCTCTAAACCCTGCCAGTTTTCCAGCGGAGAGGGATGCGTGGCGGATAGAAAGGCGCCTAGATAGAGCAGCGGACCTGCGCTCCACCGGATGGCCTGAAGCGCGGGCGGGAGGCGGCTCGTCTGCCATCCAGTCCCAACCACCAGGCCAGAGCTCTTGACCCAGTTGACCCGGGCGGAGGAGGCTGCCGAGTAGATGGCTTGGCAAGCCTCCAGACGCGCCAGGTCTCCCGGGTCCTGAACCACGAGGAGCATGTCGTTGGCGTACGCCGACAGGACTAGCCGCAGCCCTGCCTCTGGAAGCACCAACCCCATCAACCGTCGACGAAGGAGACAGAGGAAGGGCTCGATGGCCAGAGCGTACAGCTGTCCTGAGAGTGGGCAGCCTTGTCGTACTCCCCGTCCGAAGCTGATCGGAGCGGTCAGGGTCCAGTTGAGCTTGACCATGCACTCCGAGGCAGCGTACAGCACCCGGAGAAACCCGACGAAGCGGGGTCCGAAGCCGAAGGCCTGCAGGGTGCCCAGGAGATACCCGTGGTCCACCCTGTCGAACGCCTTCTCCTGATCCAAGGACAGGAGGGCGAACAACAGGCCGTCCCTACACCCAAGCTCTAGGAGATCCCGGACCAAGGACAGATTATGGAGGATGGTGCGGCCCGGGACGGTGTAGGTCTGGTCGGGGTGGACCACGTCCTGCAGCACAGACCCCAAGCGACGTGAGATGGGTTTAGCAATGATCTTGTAGTCTGTGCTGAGGAGCGAGATGGGACGCCAGTTCCTGAGGTCGCGGGGGTCCCTCTTCTTGGGCAGCAGGGTGAGGACGGCATGCCTGCATGACAGGGGGAGGACCCCGCTTTGCAAGGCCTCGGCCCAGACGCTGAGCAGGTCTGGGCCGAGGACGTCCCAAAACACGCGGTAAAACTCCACGGTCAGCCCGTCCACGCCCGGGGATTTGTTGGTGGGCATGAGGCGGAGGGCTTCCGAGAGCTTGGCCAGAGTGAGAGGAAGCTCTACCCGGTCCCAGTCGCCCGTGCTGACCGACGGCAGTTGGTCCCAGAGCACCCTGCAGGCGTCAGCGTCGGTCGGATCCGGGGAGAAAAGGGTGGCGTAGAAGGCGCGGGCCCTCTCGCGCATCTCCACCAGATCCGTAAGAGGGGTGCCGTCCTCCGCAAGAAGGCAGAGGATGTGTTTTTCGGCACCCCTCTTTTTCTCCAGGGCGTAGAAGAAGCGGGAGCCGCGGTCCATCTCCCGGAGGAGTTGGATTCGCGACCTCACCAAGGCCCCCTGTGCCCGGAGGGCGTCGAGGGCCCTGAGCTCGTCCCTCTTCTCCTGGTAAGTGCCGCAGAGGGATGGATCGTTGGGGCTGGCGGCTAGACGCCTCTCCAGCTCAAGAACCTCCTGTTCCAGCTGCCCTATCAGCGCATCCCGCCGCCGGCTGGCCCCCCGAGTATAGTCGCGGCAGAAGAGCCGCGCGCGCACCTTTCCCAGATCCCACCACCGCCGCGCCGAGGGAAAGGCACGCCGTTGCTTGCGCCAGGCCAGCCAGAACTCCCGGAAGGACGCCTCGAAGCCCACGTCCTCTAGCAGGCTGTTATTGAAGTGCCAGTAGGCCGACCCCCGCTTCCCCAGCGAGAGGGAAGCCTTCACGGCCACCAGGTGGTGGTTCGAGAAGGGGGCCGGCCGCACGCTGGAGGTGTGGGCCCGGGAGAGATGGTGCCGTGAGATGTAAATGCGGTCCAACCGGGAGTGTACAGATTGATGGCCCACCACTCGGACGCAGGTAAAACCAGCGTCCTCGTCCGGGTGGTGGCTGCGCCAGACATCCACCAGGGAGCGATGGATGAGAAGCTCCCTGAGGACGCCCGCAGCGGCCTGGCAATGCTCGGCCCCCGTGCGGTCCCGCTCCTCGAGGGTGCAATTGAAATCCCCACCGAGGACCAGGCACTCGTGAGGATCGATGGTGTCGAGGAAGGCTGCCGCCTGCCGGAAGAAGGGGGTTCTCTCCGGGCTGCGTGACGGGGCATAGACATTGACGAGATGGAGAGGCAGCCCCTCCACCCGCACTCAGAGATACAGCAGGCGGCCGGGCACAACCTCGACGCTCCCCAGCACCTCGGGCCGCAGGTCTGGGGAGAACAGGGTCGCCACCCCGGCCCGGTGGGCCGAGAGGTGACTGAAGTGGACCCCGTCTCCCCACTCCAGCCGCCACTTAGCTTCGGCGGCTGGGGTAGTGTAGGTCTCCTGTAGGAAGGTGACCGAGTACCCCCCCTCCCGAAGGAAGGAGAGCACTCGGCACCTACGGAGACCCGACCCGCAGCCCCTGGCATTTAGAGTGGCAAAGATGATAGGCGCCATTTGGAGGGCTGGGGAGGATCCTCGCCAGAGGGAGTACCGACGGTTCCCGTGGGGCCACGCAGCAAACCGTGACCAACCCCGAAGGCAACGAGGGCGTCACGGAAGCTGCGGGCCCGTTGGTAAGCCGTGGCATCCCTCCTCCCGGTCCCCTTGCCCTCCTTGAGAAGGGCCCTCACGGATTCCAGGATGGTATGAAAGTCCCCCCAGCGCTGGAGGGCGAGAGCAACCTTGTTCTTGGAGCCACGAATGTCCTCCAAGAACCGGCGCATCTCTCCCACCAGCGCATGGGGTGCCGAGGCCTCGGGGTCTCCAGTACCCGCCGGCTTGGCATGCCTTTGGGCCCCACGGCCAGAGAAAAGATTGGGGTGGGGACTGGGGTCTGGTTTTGGGGGGGATGAGGGCGGCGGAGGGAGAGCAGCCCCGGAAGTGCTGGGAGAGGGCGATGTAGGGGGCGCCTCCCGAGGGATTACGGTCTCGGGGGCTGGTATGAGTGGGCAGGGATCAAGGGGAGGGGTAGGAGGAGGAGGGGTGGGGGTAAGGGTAGGGGGGATGAGACTCATCAGGGGAGGGGAAGGTTCATGAGGGGGAGGGAGAGGGGGTAGTGGGGGAGGGGGAGGAGGAAGAGGAGGGAGTGGAGGGAGAGGAGGGTCTGGAGGGGGTAGGAGTGCAGGTTCTGGGGCAGGGCGGTGGCTGGGGGAAGGTACGGGGATGATGGCAGGTGATGGGGCTAAGATGGGAGCAGGGGCGGGGATATGGGGAAAAGGTGTCTCGGGAGGAGGGGCTTCCTCGGATGGTGGGGCGGGGGAGGGGGGTAGGGGCGAGGTGCCGACATGCTCGGCAGGAGGTGCCAACTGGTCAAGGGGGTGGGTGTCGGGGTCTTTTGTTTCGGGGCCAAAGGCGGGGGACATGGGGAACTCTGCTTCCCCCAGGGCGCCCAGGGGCTGGCTGACTCCCGCGGGGAGGTCACCCCTAATTAAGGCGGGGGTCGCCTCCTGGGACGTCCCAAGGCAGAGGGAGGTGGTAATTAAGGGGTCGCTGGTAGATGGGGAGGGGGAGAGTGGAGGGGGTGGGGGTGAGTGGATGGACGGCCCACAGGCCTCCAGTAGGAGGCTGTCCACGTCCAGGGCCACCGGGGTGAGGCCTAGGGCCTTGACCTCCTGCGAGAGGAGGGCGAGGCCGGGGCTCACCTCCTCTGGATGCTCCGCAGCAGCAGTCTGGGTGGCGGCCGGAGGGGTGTCGGGGGAGGGCACGGGTGCACAAAAATCCTTCTCAGCCTCCTCAGGCTCTGGCTCCGGGGCAGAGGGGATGTTACCTTTCTTAGCCGCCGCCGCGGCAGCCCCCGTTGCCCCTGGCAGATGATCGATAGCCGGGGGTTCGGCAGGTGGGTCTGGGCTGGCAGCTCTTTTTAGTGCTTTGCATGGCGCCTCCACCCCGTCCTCCGACAGGGTGGGGTGCCGGGTGCGCGCACTCTTTTTCTTTCATTTCCCCCCCCACCAGCACCCAGCCCTCCGAGGAGGCGGGCTGGGCAGTAGAGGAGGAGAGGCCAGGGGACAGGGCTGACAAGGAGAAAGGGAGGTAAGAGGGGCGCGGGGCGGCAAGGGGGAGGGACGACCCGCCCCGGGACAGGCCCTCTTCTGGTCCTGCCGCCGGCCCCGCCTCCCTCTCCTCCGCAGGCCCGGCTCTTGTGCCCGCTCGGGCGTCAGCGCCTGCTTCTTCTTGCCCGGCACCATGCGGCTGGGCATCCTCCGACGCCCGAGCGGCGATGGATCCGTCTGGGACGAGAGGAGGAGGGTCGGTCCCAGGGCCTGTCGCGGTCGGGGCGCCGCCGATCTCGTGGCTGATGCCCCCCGGGTCGGAGGAGGTCCCGGGCTCCCCTTTGTGCCGGGCCAGGGGGCAATCCCTCCGGACGTGCCCCGCCGCCTGGCGCATAAAGCACCGGGCCTCCCCCAGGGTATAGAAGACCCAGTACTGGGCCCCTTGATAGGGCACCAGTATAGTCCCCTCCTGGGCCACCCCGCCCTGTGCTGCCGCCGGCGGCAGTTGGACCCGGGCCTGCCGGCGGAAGGAGAGCACGTGCCGTAGGGTGGGGTCTTTACAGCCTAGGGGGAGGGGACTCAGGACCGTCAAAGGCCGGCCCAGGGCGGTGAGGAAGGGCAGAAGGGCGGAGTTGGGAAGGAAGGGTGGAACAGATGGAAAAAACCACCCACACGCCCAGGTCTTCCAGTGGCTCCAGGGGCACATGCACGCCCCCAACCGCCAGGCCCCCCTCCACCGCCTCCTGGGTGGCGGCCTCCGAAGCCAGGAAGAAGACGATCTTCCCGAACATCTGGGAGGCCGCCACCACGGCCACGGGCCCCACCACCCGTGCCAACGCCCGCACGTAGGTCTCCACGTGGGGCGAGGCAGCCACCAGGAGGCAGCGGACTCCGTGCCTCCTGGTGAGCGCGGTGAAGGGGCTGCGACCGTTGGGGATGGTAGTCCCGGCAGAGGCGGAAGGAGTAGGGTGCGGGGCGGCGGCCGCCGCCTGGGCATACAACCTGGGGGCCGAGAGGTCGGGGCCCCCAGGAGCGGTGGAAGGAGCAGGGGGAAGGGAAGAAGGGGAGGCTGCACTAGGTGTTTGGGCAGCCTGGGGGAGAGTCCCCGCCACGGGAGGTTTGGCCTTCCGGGCAGGGCTCTTGCCCTTTCTTTTCCCCTGGCCCTTCCTGCCCTTTTGGGGGGGGAGGGTTTGGGGCTGGGTTGCCAGGGGGCGCCGCGGCGGAGGCAGTAGGAGCCCTGGAGCCTGCGCCTGCACCCTCAGCCAACATGGTGGTAAAAAAAGGGGGGGGAAGGGGCGTGGGCACGGGGGGGGGCGAAGGAGGAGGCACAGCCAACTTAGGGGGGATGGGGGGGTTAATGGGGGGAGGGGTGTGCCCACGTGCGCCTGAGGGGTGGGCCCGTAGCAGCTGCTGCAGAGCCTTGAGATGACAGAGGGAGAAGGAAGGGGCAGCTGATTGGAGGGGCCCAGGTGGAGGGGGCCCCAGCGGCAGCTGGGGGTGGGGGGGCAGTAGGGTGGGGCTGCAGGGGCGGGGCAGGGGCCACGGCCTAACACCCCACCCCTGGCTATGCAGCCCCCCCTCTGGAGCCCCGGTGGAGAGGGGCCCTGCCCAAACTCACCCCTCCCCAAGCCACTCCACAGGAGGCTGTGTGGAGGGAGCCCAACCGCCGCTTTGAGAGAGCCCCCTACCTTCTCCAGGTGGTGAGGATGCAGCAGCTGCTAGATGGAAGGTGGGCCCAAATGGGGGGCCAGCAGTTTCTCCCCCAAAAGATGGAAAAAGGAGGGGGGCCCTGCTGTAGGGCAGGGGGCAAGAGGCCCCCACCCTCCACCCACTCAGCAGTTCCTAAAAGAACTAGCTGGAGGGGTGGAGGAAAAGGGGGGGGGGAAAGATAGAGCCTGCCTGCCCAAGGCAGGAGGGAGGCTGACCCCAGAAGGGGGGGGCGGGGAAGGCAGCCCTGCGGGGGCTTCAGGCAGCCAAGGCTGGCCGGCCCCCGGTAGCTCGCCTTCCAGCCATGGGAAGGGGGGTCCCACGGCAGCAGCAGCCCTGCAGGAACACCCACAGCAGGCCGCCTGCTGACTCAGAGGCCAAGGAGGCTGCGCAGAGGCCCTGGTGGGCAGGTCCGGAGCCAGAACACCAGAGGCCTGCCCCTCAGAGGGTGGGGCCCAGGGCTAGAAGGGCCAAGGGCAGGGCTCAGGACCCATTAAAGCCTGGGCTTCCGGGCAGGGAGGAGGCATCTGCATGAGCTCCCTGGCACCAAGGGCAGAGGGCCTGTCGCCGCCCGGCCGGGCCAGAGGAGCACGCCTCCAGCGGCCCCGAACAACCACGGATCCAGATGCCCCAGGGGGACTACCCGGACTTCCCAGACCTGCCAGGACCCTCACACCGGCAGAGCACCCCTGCCTTGGAGGAAGCCCCGCACGCGGACAGACCGGCGAGGGTGAGCGACTCCAAGGCCCCAGGAGCGGCCTGCTCCAAAGTCCCGGCAGACCGCTGCAGCCCCCAGGCCCAGGATCACCTCGAGCCCACCGTGCTACTGCCGCCAGACTATCCCAATGACATCGACATGGGCGACTGGCCGGAGCCCCCGAAGGTGGATGATTTGGAGGAGACCGACCCCGCGGGACCCCCTGACCAGATGGACTGGGACCTTCCCCCGGTGGAGGTAGAGGTAGGAAGTGGCCCGGGGAACGACGCTCCTGAACCCATGGCAGTGTGTTGTGGCCTGGATCCCCACTACCGTGGTTGTGCGTGAGCAACCCCCCCATCCCCCCAGGATCCTGGGCCGGGTCACAGTGGAGTGGGAGGGCCTGCGACCCCCTACCCACTCCTTGACAGGGCCAGCCTGTGCTGGGCCTGTGCTCAAACCCTTGTGCTGTTGTCCCGCCCCAAACTGAGGGCTGGGCCTGTGCTCAAACCCGTGTGCTGCTGCCCCACCCTGAACTGAGGGCTAGGCCTGTACTGTGTTGCAATTGTGAACTACTGCCCCGCCTTGGACTGAGGGCTGGACCTGGACTGTATTACTATTGTGAACTGCTGCCCTGCCCAGAACTGAGGGCTGGGCCTGTACTGTGTTACCGGTGAATTGCTGCCCCGCCCTGAACTGAGTGCTGGGCTGGTGTTATAACCCTATTTTTTTTGGTTGCTGCCCGCCCTAGGCCAAGGGCTGGGCGTTCCAGGACTCCTACAGTCCTCCACTGGAGTCTCTCCACTGCTTCCACATCCATTCTGTAAGGGGGGGTGGGCAGACTTGTCTACAGTTCTCCAGCTATGGCCTCCCCAGTGCAGGAAAAAAAGGGGAATAATCACTTCCATAGATCTAGCCGTTCCTACTAATGAGCCCCAGTTTGCCTTTCACCTTCTTGGCTACAAGGGCACATTATTGATGCATAGTGTTGACTTTCATGCTGAAATTGTTACAAATGCATTAAATCTGTGACAAGACTAATACATCATCTGCTTTGCAGGTTTCCTGCATTTTGCCCTGTATTTCACGTTACAGTAGTCTCAGCTGATGACTCAGCACGTTATTTGATTTAAGAAAATGTTCAGTTCAGATTTGATGAAGAGGGCACCGATGTGAGATTTCTAATGCAGAAAGGGCACTGAAGTGAGACTTCTAACACAAGCAGCAGCACTTGAGCCAAGGTTTAAGAGCCTGATGTGCCTTCTAGAATCTGAGCAGCCCATGGTGTGGGACATGCTGGCAGAAATCTTGAAAACTCCCACTCTGATGTGGAAACTAGAGACTCCAAACCACCAACAAAGAAAATCAAGCATCTGTTGGTGACTACTGACTCCGATGATGGAAATGAACGTGTGTCAGTCTGCACTGCTTTGGGTCACTATTGAACTGACCCTTTCATCAGCATGGATGGATGTCTTCTGGAAGGATGATCAAAACATGAAGAGAAATAGAGGGGCTGATGGAACTTCCAGGCCTCCTGAACTGGGGTGGGGAGATGCAGCTCGGTGCTCCTAGAAGGGTTATAGCTATAGCTTCAGGTGGAAGGGATGAGGCTGGGCCTAGCCTTATACCATCAGGCCTTCAGGACCACCTGGACTGCACTGTGTGGGGCTCCAAGGGTGATTTAAAGGGCCCAGGTCTCTGGCTGATACTGCTGCAGTACCAATGGTGGCAGCCAGGAGCCCTCTTGAATCACCAGGCCCTAGGTGAGTTGCCCCCCCCACCCCACCCCACCAGCAGGCCTGGGGCATAAAACTATTTAGCATATCTAACACACAAACATCTGGCCATGTGGGCCACAATAGTGCTATGCAAATGCATGTTGTTGCTGTCAGGCGACATTTTAAATAACCATAGGATCTCTCCTGTAAACAACCTTGTTTGATATAGCAACTGGCTGAACAAGAAGTAGGACTGAGTGGACTTGTAGATGTTGACGTTTTTCACTGCTTTGCTCATGAATACAGTTATGTTAATGTCTATTTGTACATTCACAATGAAGAGCTTGCACTGTAATATGTGTATAAGGTAAATTGAGAATAGTGTTTTTTACAAATATTTGTACTGAAAAAATAGCAAAGTGAGCACTGTACGTTTGGTATTGTGTTGTAATTGAAACCAATATATTTGAAAAATGCAGAAACCATCCACCACATTTAAAATAAATGTATTCTATTTATTAGTGTAATTAAACTGTGATTAATCCTCATTAGTTTTTAATCTCATGATTAACTGCTATTAGATTAGCCAAATTGTCTGAACTTTGTGACTTAAATAAGAATTTTGCCTGACTGAACAGTGGAAGCAAAATATTTTTAAAACAAAAACATTTTAGTTACTGAAGGCTTAAGAACCACCTTTGTAACAAAAGTGTGTTAAAATGTGTGCTTTTTCACAGGCTTTGGGAACAACTAAAATGGAATTTAGCAAGGATGACACTGTCCTCAAGACAGGAAAGCAATATTAACGTTTGTTCTTCATTTTAAAGTTGTCTGGTATTAGAATCTGTATACTTATTAACGAACAAATAATTCATTAAAATATGTGGTCAGGAAGATTGACAACATCTGGCCACAGATTTTAGAAGTTATGAAGTTTCACAATACTATTTAGTAATCCTAACAAGCATTACTAATCTCAGAATACTTGATTTTTGTGAGTGACAGAATCTGAACATTTGTTGTCCTTTGCTGGAAGACTCCAAACTGGGCTGGAAAAAAGAACCATGCAGGATACACAAAGATATGGAGCAGTACAGATTCTCAATTCAATATGCTCTGTTTACAAACATCAGGACCCTGTTTTGGAGAAGTAGAGTAAAGATTGGTGTTTCTAGAGGGACCAATCACCAAATAAATTAGCAAGTCTAAACCCTTTACCTAGCTTCTCTCCCTCTCTCTCTAAAACAACTCTCCTGTGAGTTTTGACAGTTTTTACCACCTCGGGAGGTAAAACATCATCTCACCCAGTCTTACCGTCTCTGGGCGTCAAGGTTCAATACTCCCCTAAAGATAGGTCAATCTTTTCTCCTCTGTATGGCCCAAGAGCAACACCTTCCCATGAGCCCTGCAAAGTCAAAGGGAAGTTTGAGCCCTCTGTGTTAAACAAGTGCCAATCTTGGGGCCCTTATCAGTGAAAGGGGCATTAGGTCTGACCCCCCCTACTCTCTCATCTTCTCACTTACTTCCTTTGCCTTATCATTAAAGCCACTTTTCCTTGGAATGTCATGTAACTTTTCACTGGCTTCTTCAAAATGCCCAACCCAGGTTTTCCTCCAGCCTCGGACTAGAGACCCAGTCCTCCCTGTCCTTTTCCTTCTGTCTCAACACCCGCAGCAGGTCTTACATCTTCCCTTGTCTCACTTTCACAGAAGAAAAGGGATGCACTTTTTATCCATACTCCTTTCATAACATGCATTGATTCAAACCATGTCTCTCTCATCAGCCTTGGGAACTAGATTGCCTAGAATTCCACTCAGATTGCCTGGAACATGGCAGCAGGCAGTGTCAGTCCTCTACTCTGCCTTAAATGGTCAGCAGACCCTGATTTACAGGAACACCAGCAACATCCAAGGCTTGTCACAAGAAAGTTTAAATGCTCTTTCCCTGTTGAAAAAGGAATGTGCCACCGGTATAGCTAATCCTGAAAAATAACACCGCTTGCTTCTTCTACATCAGGTGATAATAGAAGGTGATAGTAATAAATGTAACTCAGAAGCTAGGAATTGTGGAAAATTGATAAGGGAAGCAAAAGATCATAAGACCAACTTTATGGCTAGTAGAGTTAAGGATAACTAGGAGCTTACGTTCATTAGGAACAAAGAGAATCCTAACAATGGCATTTGTCCATTACTGATTGGAAATTGTCAATGGCAGTTCAAAAAGGCAGAACTAGTCAATAAATATTTCTGTATTGTAGCGGAAAAACACAGATAATGTAGTTATATTTATGATAATGAGGTAACATTTTCCATTCCAATAACAACTTCTCAGGTGGATGTTAAACAGCAGCAAGAATGCATACTTTGCATTCAACAATTTTAAAAATGTATTAAAGAGCTTTTTGGACAGCTAATATTCAATAACTCTTGGGACAATGGGGCAGTACAAAAGGGCTGTAAGAAAACTAACATTGCGCCAGTATTTGAAAAGGGGATGACCTGGGTGTGCAATGGAACAAACATAAAACATTAAAAATTTGCTGTGGTATTAAAGAAAGCCTATTTTCATCTTATTACAGTGCACACCTTCTTGGTAAATAATAGGTTTCCTTGAGCAGGACCTAAAGTGCCAGAAGGACATAGATTGCCTTTGTATCACTGGAATGAGAGTGAGAAGGCACCAACACTGCATACTACTTCTTTTCAAAGTACACAGCAAGCCAAATGTAAGTGTGGAATGGAAATCTTAATTAGTAGTTCATAATTAAATTGCTGCTATGGTTCCTACCAAGAGCATGTACATGAGTTGTATTCAGCTCAGTTAGTTCAGTGTTAGATACATGCACATTTTTTAAAGAAGTTTTATGCTAGGACTGGAAAGGACTTTGAAACCATATTTTTATTTCAAAACTCAAGTATGTGATACTATACAGTACAATATTAGCACACTTGTGCAAGGTCCTACAATGTTACAAATTTAAATATGATACACAAAAATAGTGCCCCTTTTCATTTTTTTCTACTAAAAACATCAGTCTGTGCATGAAAACAAACGTGTCTTGCTGAAGCAGAAAAATAAATATTGCATCTCAAGAAAACTATTTCAGTGTTAATAATATAAATCATTGACCTATTCTTTGTAGTCTGACATGCCTTATGAACATGGGAAATTGAAGTTTTCTTTCTGGATATGCTAAATTAAAATCAGACTGACAAAACCTGATTTTAGAATTTATTGAGCACAAGCCTAATTTTCACTAAACACCAAGTATATTCATTCATTAGATGAACACGGCAAAGTATTTAATATGATATTAGCCTCTGTGATGCTATTATTTAAAATACGCAGCTTAATTGCAATAGGTATAAAAATAATTCCAAAATGATTTCTCTTTACTTCTCTTTTAATCCCTTTTAACACACTTGACTTTTTCCATTCTTTCTCCTAACTTCTGCCCCACCTCCCCAGTAACTGAAGACTCTGGAGGCTAATTTGTGCACAGCTGACCCATGAGAGAAATTCTTATCAAACCAATGGCACTCTTGGATGAAATTCACCCTTGGGCAGTGAGTTTACAAAAAGCCAATTCACTAATTAGTCCCAGATGGGAGTGCATGGCCATGTGCAGGCCCTCTATACAGTGGTAAGAAATATCACCCTGTGGTCCAGATCCACCAAAGCACTTACATGCACACCTAACGTTAAACACGAGTTATTTTATTGATGTCAGTGAGATTCTTCATGTGCTTAACTTTAAGCACATGCTTAAGTACTTTGCTGGATCAGGGCCTCTATGGGTAAGTCCTGATCCCCAGGAATTATCCATCTTTCTTTTTTTTTTTTTTTTTTTTTTGTAAATCACACCAATGATTAAGTCATCAAATGCTGATTTCATCTTTTGAGTAAAGTCCATGTTTTGGAACAGAGGAATATGAATCTGTCAGGCCTTTTAACTGCACCCAAAGTGATAGAAAATTAACAACTCAACTATTTATTTTCTGATTGTTTTCTCTTTACAATTAGAGAACAAACAGCCCATTCCCTGTAGCCATATGGAACTTCTTTAATCAAGATACCAAATGGTTAAGTCAAGCATAATTTGTTCAGGGACAAATATTTTCCTAAAGCAATATCTGTCTGAGAAACACAGTAGAAGAAGTGAGTTAGTTAATACCAAAGAGAGTTTTAGTTCTTTTTGGTGGGAGAAATTGCAGTTAAAACACAAGTCAGTTACAAACCTTCATCTCCCAAGTATTTTCATTTGCTGAGAGTTTGGGGACTATTTTGAAAGAAAACAGGCTGCTGCTAAGCCAGAATTAGGTACTGCACATGGCTTCCTTATCTGTTCCAAGGGGGAACTGCCATTAGTCACACACAAAACTAGATTCATAATCTCAAAAAACACTGACACTGCTAAGACCCACCAATGCATGCCAGTGTCACACCCACACCCACTTCAAAAATTCAGCAGCATTCAAGTGCAAAGCAATGCAAAAATGAACATACTAGACCAAGAATCCCAACTCAAGTTCTGCAGAGACATGCAATATACTCTTAAATGCCAGACATCGCAGTACCTTAGCCCCATGGTGACACTTCTTCAGAATGATTTGGCCATTTTGAAATTATCATACATAAAAGCTTCAACATGGGTAAACCCATTCTTATCCTTCTGTGAGCTTCTGGAACTCCCAAATAAGTGAATTATTAAAAATGGTTAATTTGTGATGGCCTAATAACTTGTTGCAGTTTGGAAAATATCTTAGAACAACTAACACACACTGCCTTTGAGTCTAAAATGAGTGGCTGACTGTTCATGAGGACACTAAATTCGAAAGCATTTTAAATACTCACAGGTCTCAGCTTTGACCAGTGCTATGATGGTGCGCAAGGGTATTAAGAGAGGACACAGGGAATCTATCTTCAGTGCACATAGCAGGGCTGAATCTATTCATAGTTCACCTGCTGGTCTTTACCCCTTGTCTTAGTCTGCTAAGGTCTGAGCCATAGGGGACATATCTAACTTGTCAAGCAGCAACTATTTTGCTGCAGTAAGTAGCAAATGCTAGTGAGGAGTGCAGGAGTGCACTGCACTCTTGTTCAGAAGAGCAGCAAAATGCACTGCACACATCCCTTTGACATACACAGGGGCTTTGAGACACATTGGGTACTTTATTTGCTGTACCACCCAGACCTGGATTAAGCCCTTAATATAAACCCTATTCGAACAATGGAGAGGTCTACCTCCTGCAGTACATTCTGAATAATAATACAAAACATGTATTTAATCTGTGTTCCATTTTGCATCGTTGCATGGACCACCCTCACCTCTGCTGTGTGTTACGGAAATACACCAAGAAAAAATTTAGCCCAGTGTAATATTTAGTCTTCAACAGAAGACTGTCCTTTACACTTCCACCTCTTATACACATAAAAAAAATCCTTCATATAATTCCTTTGAAAGGTATGCCAATCAATCAATAAAAGCCAGGAAATTAAAAGTTAAAGCAAATAATCTATGACCAGTAGCTTTTGTGGCCTTCATCAAAAGTCCATGAATTAAGATCTTGTGTATCAATCCTCCCTTTGAATGTCCTGGCTATTGCTGATGACTGTCACAATTTTTCATGATTTAAATGTGACTTTATTCATAAGTCAGATCAGTCAGATATGATTATCATGACAGACAAAGTGTTTCTCAGATGGTCAGTTTCACTAGGTAAATCACAGTCCATTCCCAACTCTGAGGTTGTAGAATGACTAGTGTGGCTTACTGATCACATCTGGCAACCAGAAAATGACAAAGTGCTACCTTGCTTTAATAATTGTATTTTAAAGTGTGTGCTTACTGGTGCACCATAAATAGTTTACAATTGGTTTATTATTCTGTGCCTTGCTCATGCTGAAGTCCTGAGTTCCACCAGGAATATTGCTGGACAGCAGAACAGGTGGCTTTCCCCTCAGGTCCGTCAGATAATTCAACGCAGGAGTTGGACGAATGGTAGATCCCCAACAGCACAGCAAAAACTATCATCATAGCTGCTGCAATCCAGACCACATTCCAGTGTTCACACAGCTTTGGGTACAGTATATGTAAATAATTAATAACAACTTCAAGTTTGCTGTAAAATGGAGAAGAGATAAGTGTTTTTCTATAAGCATCACATGTGAGTCAATTACCTTAATATTTTGATTATTAACAAATTTGCTCTTACATGCTGTATCACCTTTTGTACAAGGAAGAATACACACTCTGCTAGATAAAAAAACAATGGTTTTTTTTGTGTATTTACAAATACACAAACTGAAACATAGACATTAAGCGAGCTACTTTTCCAGAGTTGTCCCAGGGATTTCCACTTCCCTGCTTCCCTCTCTAAAGGGCAGTCCTAGAAAAAGAATCTGACAATAGTTCACATCCACTTTACCTCATAATTTGCTTACGTTAAAATTTTGTAGAAAAGCTCTTTTCCAACATATATCTCGGTGACTTGCCAATAGGCAGGCTGGCCTTCAAACCATGAGATGGGCCACATGTTTGCAGAGAATAAGGCGGGTAAATTACAGGGCAAAGTACTGTGAACTCCAGAATGAAGAGGTTTGGGATCTGTTGGTTCCTCTTAGACCTGAAGTAGCTTGTGGACAGATGTTTTACTTGCATTGTTTGATCAATGTTTGTGCTTTGGTAATGTACAAAGCACATTTTTTCTTTTAAATATAAGAATATGTAGGTATAATCAATTAGATGTGTGCAACTTCACAAGAAATTAACCCACCCACAAGAAGAAATGGTACTTAGCTGCAATAAGCCTTTTAAATCATGCACCACAGGATTCAGGTTAGGTGTCTGGTACTGGACTCAGAAGTCCCATTAAACAATGTAAGAAGCTTCAGAATCTTTATTCAGGATTTCACTCCTTTGCAATACACGTCTGAGAATCCTTGTCACTGCTGCTCACACTCACACTACAGTTTCAATATAGTCTTTTACTGAAACAATTGATGTTCGCTATCACCAGCATAATGATCTTTAAAATCATTAATTTTCATGAAAAATAAGCAAAACCCCACCAAAACATAGTGCAATGTAAAATTGGTTGGCATCTTCCATAAGAACATCCACACTGGGTTGGACCAAAGGCCCATCTAGCCCAGTATCTGGTCTTCTGACAGTGGCCAATGACAGTTGCCTTAGAGGGAATGAACAAAATAGGTAATCACCACGGGTACATCTACACTCGGAACTAACTTCGAAGTTAGGCCCTGCATCAAAGTAGCCAGCAGAGAGTCTACTCACATTTTTTTCCCCTTACTTCGAAGTTAACTGCAAAGTAGGGAGCCCAGCTTCGAAGACCTTACTCCATTTCTGGAAATGGAGTAGTGCCCTACTTCGAAGTTTAACTTCAAGTAGAGTGTGTGTAGATGCTCAACTTCGAAGTTGCTTTTGTAGTGTAGACATAGCCCAAGTGATCCGTCCCATTGCCCATTCCCAGCTTCTTACAAACAGAGGGTAGGGACATCATTCCTATCCATCCTGGCTAATAGCTTTGATGGGCATAGCCTTTAAGTATTATCTAGTTTTTTTTTGGAATCCTGTTAAAGTCTTGGTCTTCTCAACATCCTCTGGCAAGGAGTTCCATAGTTTGACTGTATGTTGTGTGAATAAACACTTCCTTTTGTTGGTTTTAAACCTGATACCTGTTAATTTTGTTTGATGGTCCCTAGTTCTTGTGTTATAGGAACAAGTAAATAACTTTTTCTTATTTACTTTCTCCACATCAGTCCTGATTTTATAGACCTCCATCAACCTCCCTTTAGTATCTTTTCCATTTTGTTATTTTTTCTCCAGCAGAAAATACACCTTTGATATGAAAACCACTATAAAATATTTTGAGAGGGTAGCCATGTTAGTCTGTAGCTTCAAAAAAACAAGCAGCCCTGTAAATTTTGCCACTTCTTCACCAGATGTGCAAAACTGAACTCCGGAAGATGGACTGGCAATATGTTTGACTTTACGGTAAGTATAGACAAGCACTAAATTTTATTTATTATGTAATGAGCTTTAATGGCTTTTCTGCCATTGTGCAGACTTGGAAGGCCAAAGGAACTAGATTTATTTCTGTTTAATTGATCTTTAATTATGTAACCAATACAGAAGCACACATGGGAGTAGATTTCTTAACTGCACATCTATTTGCTCACCTCTCAACCCATGTTATCTTGTATCGGTGTTTGTGTGATGCACATCTGTGAAATGTTGCTTTTATCTAAGCAAGAGGACCCTTTGTCCTATATATGAGCTTTCCTGGGTGGTTTTCTTAATATATATGTTGAAAAAATACATTTTTTTATAAGGGAATCCTGCCTTGATAGGCAGGAGTATGCTTTTGTAATGGTATCTGCACATCCCTGAAAACACTAGGGGACAAATTTCTGAAAAATGCTACCTGTAACTCTCAAGGCTGAACAATATTTGGTCTTTAAAATCACCAAGGGGGAACACAGATGCACCAAAGTGATCAGGTAGGGGTGGGAAGGAGGCAAGTCCACGCCTCTCTATCCGGTACTATTTAGTGGAACAGGACCTGTGGACAGTTAAAGTTGTACTCAGATGTGGGGGGTGGGGGTGGTGAAAGATGGGTTTGCACTGGCACACTCCCAGAGGCAAAATGTATGGCTCTGTCTGCATCCGTACAGCCCAATTCCATCTGCAAATTCATCATTTACTGAAGGAATGGCAGCATGCAGCAACTGAATGCCTGATTTTGAGAGGTGGTGAGCTCTCCAGCTTCCAAAGTCCATGGGAATTTCAGGTACTGATTACTGTTCAGCACCTGGCCTTTAGCTGCAACCTTCAAAACAATATTTGTAGAGGAAAGCCAAAGAATACTGTGAGATGTGGACAACAGTGTGAAGTACTCTGCTGTGTATCCCAAGTTACACTGGATTCTCACCTGTTTTTCGTGTTATCTATCTCCTCATTTTCACTCTCTTCATGCTCATGAGCGACTTCATTTATTTTCTCATCTTCCTCTTTCAGCTCATGAAGTTCTTTGGTTTTCTTTAAGCCTTCCTGATAACTTTAAACACAACACATTTTGTAGTTCAGAAGTGTCAGGTAAATGCTACTTTCTTGTTCAGTGAAGAACTAGCCATTTGGTTAACGTATTGAAATAAAATACATATACCATTTGTGCTCTGGTGCCTGAGCAATAGGAAAGTATTGGCAGAGGCCACTAATATATCTGTTCCCATTGGCCCTTTCTCCAACACATACTTATAGTAGTTAGAGAAAAAAAATCTTCCAGATCACTGAGTCCATCCCCTCACAAATATGGGTTATAGCTCTCAGCTGAGCAAAACTGCTGTGGGATCACATCAGAGGGTTAGGTTTTGACTCACTTTGGACATAGTCAGAACTTTATTTTTGGGACAGGACTGGATGCAGTTGGCAGATTAGCTTCCTTAGGATGAATTCAGTGCCCTTCCCTGCACTTGGGAGGATGGTGGAATTTTTTCTATGGTCTGTTCTTGGAGACAGATGGGCAAGAGACTTATGACTGCTTTGTGGAAGAGGTGACGTCAAGCTTTCAGTCTTACTCAGGCCCATATAAATTCTCTGCTCAGCCTTCTCCTGGTGCACAAACTCTGTTGTGATCTTTGCAGGATCAGGGCCTGGGGGAGATGGTTTGGGTTTTTCTAGTGTTACAATGCTGATGATATTCAGCTTTGTGTTTCCTTTTCCCCGAGCCCAGATTCTACAGTTGCACCACTCTCACAATGTCTGCCCATGATAGGTATAGAGATTAAAGGTGACCAGCTGTGACTCAATTCAGATAAAATGGAAATGATTTTCTGCAATATTGCCCAGCTTTCACCAAGTTTACATCCTTGGCATTGTATCGTTCCTGATCCTGGAGACCAGTAGTGGCCATTAAGTCTTTCCTCCACTAGAGATGTCTAGGAGGCTTCAAATATTTCTCTCTATTGGCAACTTTGAATTTTATTCCGAACCATGTTACCTCCAGTTGTGAATTAATGCAAAACATTTCATGTTGTGCTATTCTTGAAGCTCACCCAGAAACTACAGCTGGTGCTGAAAATAGATTTGGATTAATTACTATGACTTTGTTCACTTCTAGATTCCTGGTCACTTCTGGCTTCATATTGAAATATCATCTTTGAAGCTCTGAGTAGTCTGGGAGACAGGCATTGGAGAACTAACCTTCCACCCAGTATCCTGTTGAAGCAGTTAAGAAGAGCCACAGAGCTAAATTTATCGGTTACTAGTATAAAACCCTTCAGGGCTGGAAGTGGGGTTTTCTCAGTGGAGATCTCCTGCCTTAGAAATTGCTCCTTTTGAGAATTTGCTCAAACCAGAGCTTAGACCCGGGGTTCTCAAACTTGTTTTCAACATGACCCCCCACCTTGACAACAAAAATTACTACATGACCCCAAAATGGGGGATCAAATCCTGAGGCTGCCTGAGTCCTTGGGCAGGGGGCCAAAGCCAAAGTAGTTTAGTTCCACACAGGGGGTTTACAACCTGAGTCCCCCTACCCTGCACAGTCAGCCCCAGGCAGTGGGGCTCAGGTGTCACCCTTGGCTCTAGCAAGTGATGGATGATCAGGCACAGCTACTTAGATTAGCTATTGTTTTAACAGTCAATTTTCATTTAGCGCATTTGTTTTTATAGCTGTTGACAGAGTGCAGCCACACCCACAAGCCAATTGGAAGAGCGCTTCGTCTGCTCCCTCAACAAACAGGCACCTGGAAGCACAGCAAATAGGGGTGCCCATGGTTCTGGATGCCCTGTCTGTTGAGAGAAAGCCCCCCAGAGCGTCCACACAGCTTTTTTGTTGACAGAATCTGTCAACAGCAGCGTTATGCCTCAAGGCTGAGAGGCAGAACGCTGCTGGCAAAAGTGCTGAGTTTTGTCAACAATCTCTCGACAAAATGTATTTTGCATGTGGCTCTTCCACCAATTTTGTTGGCAAAACTCGCTAGTGTAACCATCACCTAAACACACTGCACAGTGGAGAGCGACTAAAACTATTGCTCATCTCTTTTATATGGAGTAATTATTCCTACATTTTATATATATACACATACACATCAACATATTGTTAAAAGTATGCTTTTCTTTTTATGGGGAATTGAATAAAGTTGATTCTATTAACAGCTTGTTTTGAAGTATTTGGCTATCATCTTCATGGAGAAGTGAAAGGGGTGCACATACAGTAACAGTTGCTTTATATTATTAAAGAATACATCCTAAACTGGTAAGTACCTCTAAGGGAATTTAGTTAACATAAAAACTCACCCTTTGTTATAAGCTTCCTCCTCTATCTTGGCTTTTGTCTCATGGTTGATCTCTGAACAACTCTGTGACAACTGTGAAGCTGGTGATTCACAGTCGGGCTCCCCATTTGACTTTCCACTGACAAGATGAAAAAAAAAAACAAAGAAAAAATAGCATTGGGAAATATTGTGTTTAGAATACATTACTGAAGAATGCTACTGTTTCTTTCATATGGTGGGGTCTTACCCTGTTACGATAAACTCAAATGCATTCTTGGGGGGGGAAGATCTGAATTCTTTTTTTCCCCCCCCCCAGACACCTTGGAGAAAAGACTTGCAAAGGAGAAAACTAATGGTTCTAAGCAAGCTTTTAATTTCAAAGATCATGATTTGAAGCATGGTAACTGACTGGTCTCTAAAGCTCTGTCTCTGCTACAGCTGGGATGAAGCGGGTCTTTGCCCACAAAAGCTTATGCTCCAAAACATCTGTTAGTCTATAAGACTTCTTATTCTCTACAGCTGGGATCAACACTCTGGAGAGTAATGTACTGGGCAAGGGTGTTGACTAAGTGGCTCTGGTGAGGATTTTCCTTATTTACTTCTGGAAATCAAGAATTTCATGAACCAAAAAAGGCATGGGGCAAATACACATAGCTCTAATGGAGGCAACGGGGCTGGAGAAGCTTACACCAGTGGCCAGTTGGCTTCACATCTTCTATACTTACTATCCATTAACCTGGAATCTTCAAGACATGCTTCTGTGACCAGCTAATAGGGACTTTTTATCATTTATTGATGAAAAATGGTAGAATCACTCTATTACTACAGGAAATGGGCCAAATTTAGGGAAAACTATGTGACAAGTGTGATAACTTTGCTCAAGTAGGAACAGCATAACTGAAGGGTAGGTTACTCACCCTATGCAGTAACTGGAGTTCATTGTGATGTTATCCCCATGGGTGTTTCACCTTTAGGTGCACTAGTGCCGCTGCACCCACTGGCTGTAGATTCATGGGTAGCAGTGTCCCCCTGGCTGGCCATGCATGCAGGGCAGGGACATGGAATACCTGGAGCATTTACTGTGCTTGTGTGGCCAGCTGTCTCCTCAGTTCTTCTCTGATCCGGAAGCCAAAGAAGGCATCCAAAGCAGAGAGGAAGGGGATGTGTGGTGGAGCATGCCCAGGGACAACATCTTGAAGAACTCCAGTTAGTGCACAGCATGAGTCACCTTTCCTTCTTTTTCAAGGGTCTGTGCGGGTGTCCCACCTTTAGGTGACTACAGAGCAGTATCATGCCTTGGAGGTGGCACCTTCAGATGGTGTACATTGTCTCATAATGGTACAGATTGGCTAAATGCAGTGTGAGAGTCAGCAAAGATTTGTATAGCATAATGCTGAGTGCATGTGCAGGCAGGTGCCCACGTAGCTGCACTGCAAACGTTCTCAGTGGGCACAACCTGGAGGAATGGTGTAGAGGCAGCCATTGCACGTGTGGAATGGGCACAAGTGCCCGTTGGATGGTCTTTGCTAAAGTTGTTGTAAGCAAGTCTTATACAGCCCGAGATCCATTTGAACAGCCTTTGTTTAGAGACAGACATGCCACAAGACCTTTCAGCCAAGCACACAGAGAGTCTTCTGGAATGGCTGCATTCTCTTCAGATAGAAGGCCAAGACCTGGCAGACATCAAGGGTATGCATGGCTCTGTCCCTATCATCAGGAGGCGGTTAAGAGAAGACAGGTGAGTACACCGTCTCCTTGAAGTGGAAAGAGGTAAGTACTTCAGGCAGAAATTTTTGGTGGGTGCGGAGGACCACTTTGTCCTTGTAAAAGGTCAAATACAGTAAATGCTCCAGGTGTCTTGTGCCCGTGCCCTGCCTGCATAGCTAGCTGGGGTTGGGACATTGCTACCAATGAATCTGTGGCCAGTGGGCGCAACCACAGTGGCACACAAAGATGGAGCACCCACAAGGGCCCTCGAAGAAGAACCAAAAGTTAACAGCTGTCATGAGGAATACCCATGCCTTTGGTCGTTTATATTTACTGTTTACCCAGCTTTAGAATAATAGCACTTTCAGTAAATCTTAATGGGCATAAAACAAAACAGCCTGAGATTCAAAGCAAACTGAAAACATGAAACATTCTTTACCCGCATGAGAACTGAATATTTTGAATTTTTCAATTCTGCATGCCTAAAGCATCATAACAAATTTTGATCTGGAGAAACACAATATAACGCAAATAACTTCCAATGACACTTTCCATAGTCCAGGCTAAGACTGTTTAAAAAAATACACCATATACCAAGAAAGCTTTTCCTGTTATACTTATGTCCTTCAACAAGTTACATATCTTTAAGTTCTGAAATGTTAGCAAGCAACTTCCTTAGAATGTGCAAGCTTCCTGAAAGAGATAAGTGTTTTGCCATGGACAGGAGCCTGTCAATATGCTGTAGGCTTTCATACACTTTCATTCACACAGTTTTTAAGTGCAGACATCCTGTGTACACAATAGAAATTCTTTGTCAAACACTGCCAGAGTAGCTTGGGTGTGTCTTCTGTTCCCATTTCAGAAAACCATGTGTGTTTATTCTTCAGTCTTTTTCCATATCTGAGTCATCTTTCTCATCAAATTATTGTAGAGGCTTTACATTTCTCACTATTTGAACAGAGGAATGATGGAATGCAAGCCACATATACACAGCATCTAGAAGGTGTAGTGTACAACATTATTCCTGGTCATAAGTTCAAGACATTAGTTGTGATGAAACTTGAACAGTTATGTGATTTAATCTACCGAAATATTTGTATCCATTCAGAACTGCCTACAGATGCCGAGCTGTTTTTCAGCAAAGCAGTTCTCTAAAGGCCCAAGACTTCCAGTCTTGCTTATGTTAAGCAGTACCTTATTCCTTACGTAAAATGAAGTACATAATTCCATTTATTCAGATTTTAATATTGGTGACATCATAACAGAACTTTCAGTTTTCCACAATTGTTAACTTCCAGCACTCAGCTGTTGACTTTGCAGTGACCGGTTGCACATCATTCAGCCATTCTGTATCAGGATGATCCTGCACCATTCCTTCCTAGTCTCTCAAGGCTTTCTCCATCGCTATGCCCTTTATGACTAAAATACATAAGTTTGCATCTGTTGATTTCTGCCATCGGGATCTGTTCTCCAGTAATATTTCAAAAATAGCCATTCACCTTTTCTTTTCCTAGTTGAGGAGATACAAAGAGGTCTTTGCCATCATCACATTTCAAAAGTTTCAGTTTTCCTTTTTGTCACCAGCATTAGCTTTCCACAATTCACATCCAAAATCATTATTGAAATAGTAATCTTTTCACCAGTCACACCGTCGTACATTTCAAAATACCACTTTTTCCACATTTTCTGTAAGGGAAACTAGCTGAGTGAACCATCCCTAATCTTTTTTCAAATTCTTCTTCTTGTTTGTTGTAACAGGGCAGGCACTCTCCACACTGGGACTTCAGCAGTTATTTCTGCTTTTTGTCCCAAGGAGGCCACCCTCTCTCAACCCTGCTAGACATGCTCCAGATGGAGGCCAAGTATAAAAGGGAGCAGCCCAGTTCATTTGGGGCTGTCACAGAGTGAGGACTAGTTGCAGGCTCTACTGCTGACACTTCATAACATGGGCACCAGCCAGCCAGTAGCAACTCATGACCCCCAGGCTCTGAATGCCTCAGTGGGAGAAGAGACTGTAGGAACGAAGAGACCCAGACCTGCGGAGAAGTGGGTAGGAAGTAACTCAGGGAGGTTTTCATGGGGAGGCAACTGGAGATACAGAGACTAGCTCAGTGTGTTTTGGCTGGATCCTTGCGGCAGTGTCAGGTAATCCTGACACTTGCCCTGGGTTGGGATCCAGAGGACAGGGTGGGCCTGCTTCCTTGCACACCCTGGGATGGTGGCCCACCTTGCCATTTTCCTTACTCTGGTCCTTAGGCCACACAACCCTGATAGCGAGGGCTACTCTTTTGACTCCGGCTGTTAGGTCACATAGCCCTGATAAAGAGGGCAAGCAGAGTGACTCTGGCTGTTAGGCCATATTACTCAGACCAGCAGGAGTGTGCAAACTTGCCCATGGGGCTAGAACCACCTGTGCCTCACCCCAAACTAGGACAGGGTATGAATGGCCTGTGACAACTTGGAGGAGGAATGCAGGCAGCAACCAGGACCTGGCAATGGGTCCACAAGTACTGAGATCTGCAATCATATGACCCTCCCTGTTCCACCCCTTCTTCTTTTGCTCTGGAAGGGTCCCCTGCTGCAGAGAGCAGGTGACCCAGCACCAGCAGCATCAAGTACAGCCTTCAGCACAGATGGTGGCAACCAGCAGCAGCAGTTAGCTCAGCAGCAGGAGCAATAGCAGCAGCTACTGTGGGAGATGTCTGCCCTACACCAGGCCCAACAAGAGTGTCTCATGCAACAAATGGTGATGTTATGGAGGCCCATTCCCCCACTGGAGATCCCTACCAGCGAGGTGGGACCCATGGGGGAGGGGGTGGGACTACCCGCTACAACTGATCAAGATGGGACATGGTGATGACTCGGAGGGCTTTCTGAAGACCTTTGAAAGGGTTGTCACTGCAATTCCACGGCCAGGGGAACCCTGGGCTGTCCTCTGAAACTGTATTTGATTGGCATTGCGAGAGGGCTTACTGCAGTCTAGATCCCCAGAATGCATTAGACTACCAGAAGGTCAAGGCAGCCAACCTCAGATATAGATGTCTACTCCAAAGCTTTTCAACAATAGTTTCATTGGTATCCTCCTATGTGTATGGAGGAACTGGGGAAAAATTCTGTAGCCAACTTTGCACATGAGCTCAGAGGCTCAAGACCCTATCCCACACTGATGACAGTTGTCAATGGGGGCACTGTTTGGTCCAGTCTTGGAAACCTAGGTGGGGCAGATGGGGGAAAGTGTGACCAAGAATAGCATTTTCCATTGTGTCTGTCCTTTCACGGTTTGCAGCTATGGCCAAATGTTAGCCATGGACTACTGGGCATGCCAGAAAGGCCCCGCCAAACTCTTGATAACCCTTAGAGTGGATGGCAATGCCACGACTGTTTTGACTGATTTAGGCTGTAGTCAGATGTTGGTCTGAGACAATCTGGTCTAGTCCCCTGACCCAGTGTGAGCCCCTTACAGTGTGTGCACAGAGATTTATAGTCATAACTAGCTGCATGGGTATGGCTGGCAGATAAACTAGCCCTGATGCTGGTTGGCCTACCCTGAGAATGGCCAATCAACTTGTCACCAAGGACCTTGAAAACAGATTGGGGAGGGCTAGGTGAGTCCACAATGCAAAGGAGTGAGGCCAGGATTCACTCAGTGAGGGTGTTAAAAACTGATATTGTAATGAGGTTGGCTGGAGAGAGGCCCATAACAGACAGGATGGAAGGACTGCCACAAAGTATAAATTTGTTACCATTTTCAGAAAGGGGTTTACAAAGGTGGAGCTACCATTGCATGAATCTAGTTCCCACTCATTCTAAATCAGGGCTATAACAGTCTTCAATCCAACTAGGACGAGAAGCCACAGTGAGTCAGGCAATTGGTTGATGGCATTCAACTGTATACAGAATGGATGGGAGACTCCAGGCAGAGAACCAGAGCTAATTATCCTGTGCTTCCAGTTTCAGAGACATACAAACAGTGGCACCTGAGAGCACAACATTATATACTTTTTACTTAGGTGGCCCTCCAGGTTCTCTGGAGGTTAACAGTTGCCTCTTGGTGGCGAGGAAATCCTAAGCAGACACAGAAGAGGCATGCTTTCAAACCAGCTAATGCCCCTTGTACATTCTTCGGAGACCAGGCACACACCCTGGATATGATTACTGTTCACCTTGATGAAAATGATTTGGGAAGACACAAGGGAACTGAACTGATGAGCAGAGCTCGGATTTGGGGCAGATCCAGGATTTTTTTCCATGGGGTGTCAATTATTTGGTCTCACATTTGGTCTGACAGTAATGGCAAGAAGCTGTGAAGCCTCCATGGATTGGTATGACTAGAGGATATGTGAATAGGGTGGCTAAATTCATAGACAATGAAAGGGATTATTTATGGAGGAAGGGTTCACCTATGCAGCTGGAGACATTTTTGTCCACTATTAGGGAAGGAGTCAGTAACTATCTTGGAATTTGGCAGACAAGCTACATTGCCAGTGCCTCATTGTGGCAGATGTCCAGTGCAGGTACTCAGTATGGAACGGACAGGATTATCACTAAAACTGGTTTCAAAGAAGCTTTGAAGAAAAGTATCCCTTAATGGAAATAAGGAAGGGGGCATAGGGGTCCTATTTTTGATAGAGAAACCAACACACTTTCCTTTTGTAACCCCCATCAGAATCAGATGAAAGAAGGGCAGTCAGGTCCCAGAAGCAGGATGGCTGGGATGGAGTTGTAGAAAGGAGGGTGACCTGCATTGGATAACATATTACTGGATACTCCACAGACATATGAAGTGAACAGAACTGTGGCCTAATTAAGCCACATCCATTACATGCTGTCCTTCTACTGGGGTGGTCAGACAGTGGAGCACCTGGTGACAGAGGTCACTGTACCACCATCAGTTCAGACATTCAAGATGAGATTATGTAATTTAACAAGGGGAATACTGGTCTGGAAAAGACCTGTAGTGGGTGCAAGGGTTGGCCACAGACCCTTTTATTCAGCATTAATGGTTCAAAAGAGGGGTGCAGGAAGAGGGTCAATTGTTTGATATGAAAGAGTATTCTAAATTGTAAATGAAAGAAAATTATGAAACACAATGAGTAGATACAATGAAAAGAATGCTGTGGGCAGACAGTTTGCAGAATGAACATAATATGTACGCAGAGAGGCAGACATAAGGAATGTTTACAGGAAAGGAGGACTGTTATTTCCCAAACTGAAGAATCAAAGAAACAGGGCTCTCTGCGTGGGATACTTTGCTAGACCTTTGTGAGGGCTGTACAGGGTGCTTGTGGCTTTGCAGACAACACTAGAACCTGCAGCTTGAACTCAGATACAAGACTGAGAAAAAGAAAATGAAGAACTTGGGTGGGGGAAGGGGCAGGGGAGGAAAAAGGAGGAGACCAGAGACAGGGACAGAAGAAAGCATGTATAAGGCATACAGCCATACTGTGATGTGATGAAAGAGGTCTGAAATAATGTAGCAGACAAAAGTTTTAGAAAGCATGTTATGGATCTATTCTATTGTGTTGTGCCATTATTCTGGATGTGCCCATATCCACTTAAATTTTGTTTGAAACCAGCATGAAACAGGCTACACAGGTGCAACACAGACCTGAAATCTAATATCCAGCCTAAATTTAAAGCTAAACCATGAAAAGATTTGCACAGCATCATCATGAGCGTTAGCTAAATTAAGGAGCAAGTTTGGTAAATGTGGCACTAAATAAATCATGACCTTTCAAATCTCATAGTGTAGAAACATTCTATACTATTGAGTACACTGCAGGGATGAGAAAAATTTGGTAGGATTTTGAGAGTTCTGTGCAATCTCCAGAAATATTGTTCTAATTCTGAGTTTCTGAAGCTTTGGTTTTCCAAAGAAAATTTAAAAAAAAGTGTTTCTAGTTGGGAGCTGGGCTAAACAAACAGATGGCAGGATCACGGCCTAATTTTGTAGAAATGGAATTGCTTCATTCAGGCTATGCCTACACTAGAGCCTAAGGTCAATTTTAAGGCACTTTGCTCAATTTTACAAAGTGACTGTCTTCACTGTAAATACCATTAGGTCAAATTTAAGGAAAGCTAAGGTCAACATTCTTGCATCAATCATCCAGTGCAGCATAGCACCAAATTAGAATTTAAAAGATGGGATTAATGCTATTCTGGAAACAGCGTTACTTTAAATCAATTTTATTGGTCTCCAGAAGCGTCCCACAGGTGCCCATTCTAGCTGCTTTCACCTCCGCTGCTTTCTAGGTGCACAGGAAATAGGTAACAGTAAGCCCATGAATTTTAATTTGAATTGGTAACAGGAATTTGAATTCATTTTCTTTCTGACTAGCATACCTCAGGAGCCATCTATTGCATCATATCACATCTAGCCATTGCACCTTGCCATCATGAGTACTCAGGGTTTTTTTGATCTGATTTCTCAGGGATGCAAGAGAAATCCAGCAGAGAGCCGTAATGAGATCCTGGATTTCATTTCTGTTTGGCGAGAGGAATCATTGCTGAACAAACTGCAAGTGAAATGTGGACGTTTACAAAAAGATTTTGTGGGGGATGACTGCAAAAAGATTATCGCTGGGATGCTCAGCAATGCTGGGTAAAAAGTAAGGGAGCTCCGGCAGAGCTATCATAAAGCCCCAAAGGCCAACAGGTGATCTCCCAAGACATGTTGGTAGTATGAGCTGCTGGACGCCATTCTTGGGAGGGACCAATGCACGGTCCCCAGTCTTAACTGGGACTCTTCAGGAGGCCATAGTCAGGAGTCTGGTGGGATCTGAGATGGGGAGCAGGAGGTGCAGGCTGATGAAGAGGTGGATGCCGACAGTTATCAGCAGGTACCCAATGAAGATGATCCTGTGCCTTCTAGCCTGGTGCTCTTCATCAAACTTGATCTCAAGCTGGTCCCCTCCTCCTCGACACCTGAAGCTCCAGGATCCAGCAATGGTGCAGAGGGCTCTTCTGGCGAGTATTGCTTTAGAATGCTACAAGCAGCTTGTGTCTGTGTTGGGTTATAGGTTTACTTCTGGAGAGTGTATTTTTTAAATTGCTACAAGCAGGTTGAGGCTCAGACGTGGTGGACCTATGCCCCTTAGAACAGCTTGTTAATATTTCTGGGGATGGAGCACTTATCCTTTCTGGAGATCTCCATCAAGGTCTCATCCAGGCACTTTTTCTTTTTTCGCGTGAGGTTTTTGGGGAGACCTGACTTATTGAAGCTTTCACAATAGCACACCTCGCTGCACTCAGCAACCAGTAAGTAATCTGGTATCATGGTGCCACACAGCATTCTGTCAAATTTTCTAGCCCTGTGTTCACACTTTCTGTTATTCTGAGGAAGCTGATGTTTCTTTTCACAAGCTAAAAGCTGAATGGGAATTTAGATTAGAGTTTTTCTGCACTGCTCCGGCCATTTAAATTTCCCAGGATTGCCCTGCCACACGACGTGGCTGGTGGGTTCTCCGTCTCCCCTCTCCATGCAGCTGGTAGGCTCTCCTGGCCTTTTCCCCTACCACCATGCTGCTGGCTTTTTTCCCTGCACAGGATTGATGAGGAACCACTCAGTAAGTTTTTTTCCACGCTTTACAGTTTAAAGGAAGGCCCTGCTCCCAGACCACCAAGCGGCTGCTGGGATTGACCCCTCTGTCCCACCATGCGCTTTACATCTTACAGGGCTTTGTTTCAACCACCCCCCCACCCCTTCTTAAGCCAGCAAGATCTTAACATTTCTGCAGTGAAATGGTCTGGATAATTAATATCTTCTGTTCTGCAGAGGTTGATTCACTGTCATCCTTAAGAAGCCAAAAGTGGCCTTGGAAAACAAAAGTTGCAGTGATTGGCAAACAGAGACCCATTCATTCTATGGGTCAATGCATTGTGTCAAAAGTAAAAGCTGTATCTATATTTTGACCTTCACTATATTCAGTAGGCAATGTCAACAGGGGAGACATGATGAGAAAGAAAAGATTGAAACAGGACTTTATCCTGCAGCAGCTGGAGAAGGCTGACAGAGAGGGATCCAGAGTTGCTGCTAATCAAAAAAGTGGACATAGCAGTGGTGACAGAGCATCCTGCAGTGTCGCCGTAGGATGCTTGAGAATAAGAAACAGGACTTGGCAGGGCTGCCAGGGAGCAAACTGAGATCCTGCGTTCCATACTGGAGGTGCAGAGAGACACCTTCTGCAGGACTCATTATGTAGACTCTACACCCTGTTGCTCACCCTCCTGGAACGCGGGGATGGGAGGGGGCGAGGACAGCCTCTTGCTGCACTCCCAGGATCTCTCCACACTGCAAAAGGCTCACATTCCACCACACGTGATGTCAGGATTCCCTTCTTTTTCCTACCCCTTAATCTATCCCCCCACCCCCAAATAAAAGAATGTGTAGTGAAAACCGCAGTTTTGTTTATTGGTTCACATGGGGCAGGGAGCACTTGGAGGTTCTTTCAGAAAGGTCAAGCACACATCATTGTGGGGGTGTGGTGGTATCAGTAGTTAAATGCAGCAGAATCATGTGGCTTTTTCAAAGCCTCCCCGGCTGCTGTTGCTCCTGCTTAAGCATTGGTGAATGTCCTGGTGTTTGGCTGTGCATAAGCCCTGCTCATGGCATCTACTTCTGCAAACCAGGTTGGCATGAAATTATCCCCCGTTTGATTTTCTGGTCTGGGAAGAAAGTCCCCGTCAGAAGATTTCTATGTAGACCTGCATTTCTAAAGATGCATGTGTCATACACTTTTCTCAGCTGTCCCATGTAGATGTTGATGAAACAACCATTGTGATCCACCACCACCTGCAACACCATTGAGAAGTACCCCTTATGCTTAATGTATTCTGAGGCCAGGTGGTCTGGGGCCATGATGGGGATGTACCTTCCATCTATCACCCACTGCTGTTAGGAAACCCCATGGAAGCAAAGCCATCCACTATGTGGTGGATATTTCCCAGAGTCATGGTCATCTGCATCAGACGATGCCCTGGCTACATCCATCACCGCGGCCCCCACTGCAGATCTGCCCATCCCAAATTGATTTCCCACTGACAGGTAGCTGTTGGGCATTGCAAATTCTACAGACAATTTCCACTCACTTGTGGACTGTCAAAGTAGCTATCATTATGGTATTGCTGAGCTTCAGGGTGGGGGACAGAAAATCACAAAGTTCCATGAAAGTGGCCTTGTGCATGAGGAAGTTCTGCAACCACTGCTGGTCGTTGCAGACCTCCAAAACGATGTGGTCTCACCAGTGTGTGCTGATTTCACGTCTCCAGAAATGGTGCTCCACTGTATGCAATGCATCCAGGGCAGCCAGTAACTCTGCATTCCTGGTCTCCACTTCTTCCATTTCATCATCCTCTTCCTCCTCAGCCAACTCATCATCCCATTGATTTTGTCTACACAGCACTTCGTGAAGTGGACATAACTCACTGTGCAATGGCTATAAGCTGTTGGGAATCCATGCTAGTGCAATGTAGCAGTGTGAGCCAAGGGCAGACTTTGGGAAAACAGCCAGAAAAATGGCATAAAATGAATTGATCTGGCCCTATGTTTTCCAACAGGGGTGGGTGCTCTGCACTCTGGGATGATGACATCAGACACTCACAAACACTTGCTGCGCATTTTTTCCCATAAGTCACTGGTACAGAAACCCAAAATGCAACAGGGTGACAGGCACTGCAGGATAGGTACCCACAATGCATTTCTCATGCAGTTATATGTAGGTCAGACCACGAAGATATGCTAAATTGACTTTGAGCATTTGTGGAAAGTCAAAGTTGACTTTGTAAAACCTAGCGTTAAGAAGGCAGCTTTATTACATGTGAATTTATTTCATAGTGTAGACATAGCCTTAGTTACAACTACATCTCATGAAATAGGAAATGCAAAATACAATCACTTTGTAGTAGAATAATAGGGTCACATCCTCTGCTAGTGTAAATCAGGACAGCTTCATTGGCATCAAGGACCATAGCCTATCATTTTAAGTTTTCCCACAGAAATTGTGATATTTTTATATCAAATACCTTCATTGTCTAGTAAATCCTAATATGTAAAACAACCTAAGAAAACTCACTTCTCTAGAAGTGCTGGTAGGACAGGAGTAGGTATCACACCACTTCTTCCATTAGGTGATTCAGACTGTGAAATGAAAACACAATGCGTAACATGTTAGATTCCAGGCAACATTAGGTGTCATGAAATGATTTTTAATCCAGCTTTAGGATGGTGATAAAGTTAATGGCTTACTTATCAGAAGTTTTTCTTCCCACATGTATCACACAAAATCTCCTAAAAACTGAGCTCTCAAACTACTTCTGTAAGCAACGGGCTTGAAAGATTATGAACAGCCATTTTTCCCACTTTGGTGCCTTCCTGCCTTACTTCCTTTTTGTATTTGTCCTTTAGTTTCTTCCTTTTGTTGTGCACTGACTTCTATATAATGTTCACGGAGTGGTAGCCATGTTAGTCTGTATTTAGTCAGAATTTCCAGATCTGAAGAAGTGGGTCTGTTCCACGAAAGTTCATAACCTAATAAATTAGTTTGTTAGTCTTTAAAGTGTTACATGACTATTATATGTTGATTATTTGCCTGAGTCTTTTCTGTAAATTGTGCTTCCTCTGTTAGGTTTTCAGTGAGAAATCTTAATGAATATTTTACATTCATTCGCATCTTTAAGCAATTCTTGTGGGCACACAATGACATAATATGGTCAAACAATCATGTTAGTTTTTAAATTTAATTCAATTTAAAGATCAAATTAATTTTAACTCCCCCTCCAACTAAGACATTTCTATCTTACATGCTGCTCTTCAGCTGCTTGTCTGCAATAATTTCCATTAAGGAAGCTTTGGCCTTCCAATAGACAAACTTAACCATGTAACTTTCCAACTTTTAGGTTTGTCATCTTGGATATGCCAGTCTGTCTTTGAAACCTGGAGTATGTGGTACATTTTGCACTGGAGTAATAACATTATATAGGTTTGCTAGACTCAAGTTTTATCTGATTCTTCTTTAATGTGCAACCACACAATGCAGATTATGCCACTGTTTTAAAAAAAAAAAAAAAAAAAGGGGAACCAGGAGCTGAATAGGCTACTTATCCCATCTTGTAGTGGGAGTTATAGATTTCTGTTGCATGAGTTTTTCAGTTTGGGTTTATACTGGTTATTAGCTGCAAATTTTCCTTTATTGGAAGGCACTTGTGACAGTTGATCAGAAGCTGCCACACTCACAGGCGATAAGTAAATGACTAAGATCACTACCCCCTCTGGTTCTCTTGTGAAGGTTTATTTTTACTTTTTTATGCATAGTAAATTAACACAGAATAAACAGAAACTAGAATGCAGAATTTGATTATATTTTGAGCTGCCTAGGAGCCCCAGTAAGCTAACATACAGTGCCACTGGGTTCCTAAGGTAAGCAGCCGAGGAAGTGAATTGAGTGAATTCCTTTATGCAGCATGGGCTCAATTGCCACCTATGACCATCCTGGGTCACAAAAATTGGGTCACAGATTCCACTCAGGCTCACGGGACTGGGAAATTCCCCGAGTGTCTCAATGAAGTCCTAAACAAGTAGGTAGGATCTGGGGGCATGAAGCTTCTTAGAAGTATTTCCTCAAGCTGAGAAAGGGTCAGGACAGACTAACTTGGATATTTCCAGTTTAAACCATATGCTTGAGTTCACTTTGAATCACTCAAATATGCAATGTCTAATGGGCTCAGAATTAGTAGAAATGTTTGTTCATTCCTATATGGCATAGTTGTAAGAAACATGAGAATTCCTTTAGATTATGGACTTTTTTTTTGCTTTTTTTTTCTTTACTTTTACTTATTTTTACTTACCAGGGATGGCACAGATGGTATGGGTGATGTGGTAGGTGACTGGCCAGGAATGTGTAAGGAGTTAAATTTAGGAACAACAGCAACACTGACTCTCCTCCGAGGCATATTCTGTCATTAAAGAACAAGCATTATTATACAAGAAGCTCAGCTGAAGGATAATTCCCTGTGACTGGTAGGTACTGTAAAGAAAATATTCACAGCAGCAAACAATTATCTATTTTGGATAAGACACACATAAAACTATATTAAGAGAAAGTTGATATTGCTGAAGTCTGGAAATGGTTGCACGCACAACCTTAATTCTGCTCCTTTCAGATGTATCCATCATGACAGTCTATAAGTGCACGATCACACGCTGCTTCTTAAATGATGCAATGTAGCGTTATGCAGTGGGTCTTCCTATAAAATTGACACACATCTAGTATTCTGTAGTACTGTGCATCACACTGTATATACCAGACACAGACCTTGGTCAGCCTTTATAAGAAAAATACATGGCAAATGTATACATAATTTTATATCTACACCTACAACCAATTAAGTGTAACAGAATAATAAGTCAATTTTTTTTTCTGGTAAATATAGGTCAGGTAAGATGGCAGATAAATTAATTTTGTAGTTAAGTGCCTCATTCCTTGATATGTACTCAAGGGACATGGTACTTCCTATTGGCTAGAAAGGTCTGATAAATGGCTGCAAAGGCCCTGATTAGGAAACATATCTGTTCAGAAAAACATGTGAATGTCTGCTTAACTGTGAAGTAAATGGGGTTTTTCTGAACTGGGGTCTAAAGTACTAAAGCATACTTTAGGAAATATTCTTTATAATAGTTGTAGTCTAACTCCATAGCATTATAACAGTTTATTCAATATTATAATTTGAAGAAAAATGAGTTGTTATGTATAATCAACTTTCACCTTCTCCCACTCCAGGAAGGTTGGGTTCTGCCCATTACTGTTTTAACCATAAGATGTTTCATATTGTATTATCAACCGAACATGGGCCACGTTAGCTAAAAATACTACATTCCATCACTTGTCAAGTACTTTGACACTGTACTTTGGGCAGCCCATTGTTGAAAATCAATCAAAAACTATTGATATGGAGAGAAGGCACGCATAAAGGGATAGTTTGGGTCTCTCAAATGAGGATCAAGTCTCTTCTTTTCCATTTGCTCCAACTACAATACTATCTATATGTTCCAGTAACATGACATTACCCACAGCTCAAGCATCTCTGGCCTTGATGCACTGGGAACAGCAGATATACAAGAATTATAGCTAATATGGAGAGACCTCCATCAGATCAGCTGTAGCCTGTTTTCCTGGGTCAAAAGACCCCCACCCCCTAATTCAGATTTCCCCCACCAGGTCTGAAACAAAGATCTATGTATATTTTTGAGCCGGAGGCTATGGGGAAACTCCTTGCAAAAATCAAAACTCTACAACTGATCAATGATTCAGGCTAATATAGCCACACATTTAATTTGTTCACTCTAGTCCCCACATAGATTACAGCCTGTAGACTTTGCCAAGGCACACTGCTTTTGGAGGAGTGGGTCTCTGGGAGGCCACACTGGCTTACATGTTTTGGAATTGTCCCAGGACGTAATTCTTTCATCTGGAATAAGTACCACAGTTAATCTGATAATAGACACTGCCTTAAAAATTACTTCCCAGAACTGTGTTTTGGGATATGGCCTGTCATCCTGAAAACTCTCCAGCTCACAGAAAGCTGAGTTCCCTAGACCAACACTTGTAGGCAAATAACTCATATTGTTTAGATGGAAAGACATACTCTCTAGGGGCAGAAATCTGGCCCAGAGACTTGACTGGCCTGGCAGCTAAAGAGTAAATAAAGTTTCAGAGAAGGACTTCAGACCAATCTTGAAAGCGTCAGTCTGCCTTCTTAATAACCTTTTAACAACTCATAGTGGACGGGTGTCAAAAGGGCAGACTCCTTTCTTTCCCTTCCTGCTCCTTTAACATTATTTGATCTTTTGCCTTTCCTTTGGTTGCTCTCTCCTCTTTCTGGGGAAAATATATAAACACGTACAATGGAAACAAATAAAGACTGTCAAAATGCACACGGGGACCTCAGATGGGCAGGTTCTGACTTCCAAGCATTTAACTGTGCAAACTTCACAGTCTCCTAGCCCCAATTTTTGGTATGAAATTTCTCAGGCTGCTGATGCTGTGTTCCCTCCCCCTCGAAAAGGTGGTGGTGGGGGGCGGGCACGAACCGTCCGACTCAGCCAAGATGCCCCCAAACCACGCTGCATGAGCGCGTGTCTGAACGGAGACCGTGCCTATCTTCATCCCAGTACAGCGTGCTCCAAATGCCAGCTCAGCTTTATCTGCTGTTATGGAAGGGAGAAGAATGATGGCCTGACCATTTCTGGAGGGTCTACCACTGCTGCTGCTATTAAGTTCTCCCGGTCCTTGTGCACAGGAAGTGCAAGGAATGGGAGTACATCTGGCACCTGGACAGAAAGGGACACTAAAGGCTTCTTATTCCCCTTCTCCTTCCACTCCCTGCCTGCCAGGGGCTGTGAATATTCTGGACTTTTACAACATACGAAGGAATATAAGTATGAAATAAACCATGCAGAAGTTGAATATATAAAAGATGAAATTTCCTATTAGCTGAATAGGTTCTGACCTGTATTAATCAATCATTGTATTTAGAGAACTGCCTTTTAGCTGGGTCACCAAAGCTTAGGATTCTACAGAGGTCTAAGACTTGCTTTGCCCCAGCTATTAATAGGCCAGGCTATGATATCAGCATAGAGAATCTTTCAGTTATGAATATTGTAACAAAACAAAGATTTTCCAGTACTGACTGAATCAGTGAGCCACACCCTCTATAACTACTGGATTATTTCTATGGTGTTATGGAAATGACTGTTGCCAAGAACAACCATTTCAGAACTGAACTCAAACTGATTTTGTAACCTCCATTCCTATAGTCTTTCTTGGTGTGATGTGCAAATTGTGTAAGTGTGGGACTGTCCCACGAAAGCTCACCGAAAAACTATTTTGCTAGTCTTTAAAGTGCTACTTGACTGCTTTTTGTTTACACAATAACTGAACATTTTTATGCTAAAATCTTGACTTAACCATTTAATTTCTGTTAATATTGTAAGAATACCTTTCCAACAGTAAGAGACATGGACCTAGATGAACGAGGCACTCCGTCTTCTGCATGGGAGATAGTAGATAAAGAACAGAGTTAGACTATATAGATAAAACGCTATAAATAAAATTGATATATGAACTAGATCTGATCTTGGTTATACCAGTGGAAGTGTGTAATGACTCCACTTATTTCAACTGATTTCAATTGTCTATTGTCTGCTCCTACATGCTGATTTTTCAGAAGACAGATTTATTACTAAAACTTCCAGTATGCTACATAAGCAAAAGCAGCAAAGGAAAAACAGCAAAGTACTAATTTCTTTTACAATTTTGCCTACTAAAATAAATCTCTTTTCATAATAACTTATCACTAAGGAAGTTCTTCAGAAAACATGGCAATTAAATTAAAAAAATATGCTCCTATCATACTAGGATAATTAACATTAATTTAGAATATCCACACTTAGAAACTACAGCTGTTAAGATATAAAATATATTTTATATACATTGCACACAAACTTTTGTAATCTACTTTAAGTAGACATAGCAGGTTTGCAGGGTTGATGTCTGCTGAAAGTGAACTCCGAACACATGTAAGAGTATGTGCAAATGAGTATTTAACATACAGCCAAACTTGTGATCCTAGAAATAAACATAAAACAACTCACAGTAAATCCAAGTAAGTACACACAAGATTTCTATGAAGATGTTAAATGTCAATTGTTTTGTTTTTTGAAAAGTGACTGGTGTCTTTTGGAAATTATGAAGAATGTTCCATTTAGAAATAATATTGGTTGTCTCATAAGCTTTCTGCATTTCTTTTCTCATGCTGCTTATAATGAAAACCATTTGCATGAGCTTGCGTAAGAAAAAAAGATCCTGTTTTCATACCACTATTCTTAGCAGTGAAGAATGCGCATATAAAATGTTTAATATAGACAGCAGAAAAAAATAGTTTTTAAATATAATATTTTCAAGTTTCATATGCATCGTCAGTTGTTCCTCAAGTATTTACATTTATTTCAAAGGAGTCATTATCTACTTATTTCTTAGCGCAACATACCGTACATCCTGAACCATTGTTGAAGCTGATTGTGGTGTCCAGAAAGTCAATCCTTAGCTGGGCACATTCCATAATCAGTTTAATGATTATTAGGATGGAATTCTCCCACGCTAGCATCAACTCCCTGGATACTATAATCAGCTTCAACAATAGAACCCCACAGAAAATCACATAAAAGAAACTCACGCATCACCACAACTTTATAGATCCAGCACCCATCTATAACACGTCAAGTAATCCACAGGCGGAAACTTGGATATCGTGGAATACTCTCAGGATAAAATCCAGGAAAGAGAAGTTACTCACCTGTGGTAACGATGGTTCTTCGAGACGTGTCCCCATGGGTGCTCCACAATAGGTGTCGGGCTCGCCCGGTGCCGCAGATCGGAAATCTTCCAGCAGTTTCTCCTGGATCGCACATGCGCCAGCGTGCGCCGCTCCCCCGGCCACGTGCGCAATCCGGTCCCCGCCAGTTCCTTGACCAACCGCCTCGAATGCTCCTGAAAAACACTAGACAGAGATCCAAAGCGGGGAGGATAGGCGGGTGGTGGAGCACCCATGGGGACACATCTCGAAGAACCATCATTACCACAGGTGAGTAACTTCTCTTTCTTCTTCGAGTGGTCCCCGTGGGTGCTCCACAATAGGTGACTACCCAGCAGTAACCAAAGTAAGGAGGTGGGTAATCGGTTGATGTGCAGCTTGCCCCCGAGAGGACTGTCGACAGACGGGTATCCTCTTTGAATACCCGATGTAGGGCATAATGCTTGGCGAAGGTGTCGTAGGACGACCAGGTCGCCACTCTACAGATGTCTTTTAACGCAATGCCCTTGAAGAAGGCTGTTGACGCCGCCACCGCCCTGGTGGAGTGAGCCCTGGGTGGGGCCAGCAAAGGAGTCTTTCGAAGCTCGAGCACATTTTTATACAGGACACAATGTGCTTTGAGATTCTCTGTGAAGAGAGACCTTCTCCTTTGGCCTGGGAGTGAGAGAGATTAGAAGCCTGTCCGTTTTCCGGAAGGACTTAGTTCTGTCTATGTAGAAGGCCAACGCCCTCCTCACATCCAGGAGATGCAGGCGTGCCTCCTTGCTGGAGCTGTGAGGCTTCGGGTAAAACGAGGGTAAAACTATTGGTTCGTTAAGATGGAACTCCGAAGAAACTTTTGGAACAAAGGCTGGGTGCAGCCTTAAGTTTACCACCTCCTTTGAGAATACTGTGCAGGGCGGCGTTGGCATCACTGCTGCGAGCTCACTCACCCTGCGGGCTGACATAATTGCAAGGAGGAAGGTTGTTTTCATCGTAAGGAGACGTAGGGGAGCTGTGGCTAATAGTTCTAAAGGTGGACCCAATAGCGTGCTGAGCACCAAGTCCAAATTCCACGATGGTGGAAGCGGTTTTCGAGGAGGGTACAGGTTTACCAGCCCCTTCAAGAACCTTGTAACGATAGGATGGGCGAATACAGTGGGCCCTTCCTCTGTATGCCGAAAGGCTGATACAGCGGCGAGGTGGACCTTTAGCGAGGCTAGAGAAAGCCCACCTCTTTTGAGGTCCAATAAGTATTCTAGTATTACAGGTATAGGAACGTCAAGGGGAGCTAACTGCTTGGCGGAACACCAGGCTGTAAATCGAGTCCATTTCTGCTTGTAAGTCCTCCTGGTGGAGGTCCTTCGGCTACATTCCAGGACTTGTTGTACTCCCTCTGTACACATGCTCTCTAAGGAGCTGAGCCATGGATTAGCCATGCTTGTAGATGCAGACCCTGAGGGTGCGGGTGCACTATGGACCCCTGAGCCTGCGTGAGTAAGTCCTGCGCCACCGGTAGGGGAAACGGTGGGCGGTCCGACATGCGCAGAAGCAAGGAAAACCATTGCTGCCGATCCCAAGTTGGGACTATGAGTATCATGCGAGCTCTCTCCCTTCTGGCTTTCTGCAGAACCTTGTGGATAAACGCCGTGGGGGGAAACGCGTAAAGTAGGGGGCCCCTCCATGAAATCATGAATGCGTCCCCCAGGGACCCCCACCCCACTCCTGCCCTGGAGCAGTACGGGGGACACTTCTTGTTGTACTAGGTGGCAAACAGATTGATCTGGGGAAACCCCCATATACGAAAAATGCACCGTAGCATATCAGAGCGGATCTGCCATTTGTGCATGAGTGCGAAGCGCCTGCTCAGCTGATCTGCTTTCACCGTGTGAGCGCCTGGCAAATACGAGGCTTTCAATGTTATATTGTTGGCGATGCACCAGTTGCACAATCGGACTGCTTCCGCACATAGGGCACGGGATCGTGCTCCTCCTTGTCGATTGATGTAAAACATAGTGGAGGTATTGGCAGTATTGATCCCGACTACTTTGCCACGTAGGTAATCTCGAAAATGTTTGCAGGTGTTGAACACTGCTCTGGAGCTCCAGTATGTTTATGTGCAGTGTCTATTCCGCAGGGGACCATAGCCCTTGCGTCACCTTGTCGCCGATGTGCTCTTCCCATCCTATGTGGGAGGCGTCGGTAGTAAGAAAAATAGAAGTTCGTGGTTGGTGAAAGGGCACCCCCACTAGCAGATTCTTGGGGTTTTCCTACCACGCCAGGTATCTGCGCACCTCTGTTGTGGGCGACACCACTCCATGGACAGTGTGGGATGCCGGTTTGTAAACACTCGCCAGCCAATGCTGCAGGCTTCGCATGTGTAACCTGGCATTCTGTACCACAAACGTCGCTGCCGCCATGTGGCCCAGCAGCTGTAAGCACGTTAAGACCAGCACCGTGGGGCTGTAGGTGATGACTTGCACCAGCGAACTGATGGCGCGGAAGCGGGCATCGGGTAGGTACACCCTTGCTGTGATAGAGTTTATGCGTGCCCCTATGAACTCTATATCTTGTGTGGGTTCGGTCTTTGACTTTGCGAAGTTGATAACTAGGCCCAGCGAAGAAAACGTGTCCGCTGTGACGCGTATCATGCATAAGACCTCTGCCTTCGAGGCCCCTTTCAGCAGACAGTCGTCCAGATATGGGAAAATAAACATCCGTCTGTGCAGGTAGGCTGACACCACTGCCAGGGTTTTGGTAAAGACTCTGGGGGCCGAGGAGAGGCCGAACGGAAGAACCTTGTACTGGAAGTGCTCCTTGCCGACCGTGAAGCGGAGGAAGTGTCTGTGTGCCGGGTGGATTGTTATATGAAAGTAAGCATCTTGTAAGTCGAGGGCTGCAAACCAGTCTCCATCGTCCAGTGCCGTGAGTATCGAGGCAACTGTGATCATCTGAAAACGTTGCTTGCGCAAGTAACGTTTGAGGCCCCAAAAATCAAAGATGGGCCTCCAGCCTCCTGTTTTCTTCTCTGTTAGGAAGTAGCAGGTGGTCCACCTCCTGCTTGAGCCTTGCCTCGTGGGCAGCGTCCCTGAGGTAAGGCCTGGCGGGAGGCTTCGTCGGTGGGAGCGACTGGAAGGGGATCGTGTAACCCATGGCTATGATCTCCAGCACCCTGGCGCCCTTGGTTGTAGCCCTGTTGATATTGAGCATGCTGTGGTTGGTACGTGTAGCGTCTTTGCTGAGGATAAATTTTTTTTTTTTTTGTATGGGGGAGTATAAATGCCCAAGGTTCTAAGTGTAGCTCTCGAGTCCTTACTGGAGTGGAGGACCGAGTCAGTTGAGTTTGCAAACAGCTTTGTGTATCAAAGGGAAGATCCACGATCTTTGCCTGTAGGTCCCTAGGGATACCAGACGTCTGGAGCTAGGATTCTCTACGCATGACCACTGCTGTAGCCGTTGACCGTGCCGCCGTGTCCGCCACGTCCAGGGCAATCTGGGCTCTCGTCCGCGATGCTGCGTAGCCCTCTTGAACAATCACCTTTTAACGCTAGCTTTTTGTCTTTCGGAAGTGAATCCATGAGGGGAGTAAGTCTGGAGTAATTATCAAAATTATGGTTTGCTAGGTGTGCTGCATAATTTGCCACTCTCAATAGCAGGGTAGAAGAGGAATATACCTTCCTGCCAAACAGCTCTAGCTTCTTAGCATCTTTGTCCGATCCCCCCGATTTGTACTGAGAAGCCTTCGACCTCTGCTGGGACGATTCGACCACCAAAGAATTTGGTTGTGGGTGACTAAAGAGGAACTCCATGCTCTTTGCCGGGACGAAGTACTTCTTATCCGCTCTCTTGTTCGTAGGTGGGATAGAGGCCGGAGTCTGCCATATGGTAGTGGCTGACTCCATAATGGCTTCGTCCAGCAGAATAGCAATTTTGGATGAAGCCGGGGGTCTCAAATTTTTCAGGAGTTTGTGATGTTTCTCCTGCACCTCTGCCGTTTGAATGTCTTGCGTGAAAGCCACCCTTTTAAATAGCTCCTGAAATTGTTTAAGGTCATCCGGGGGGTGGGGGGGGGGAGACATCCCCAGGGGCCATGGCCTCATCTGGGGAGGATGAGGAGGAACCACTGGGGTAAACCTCCCTCGAACCCTCAGGCTCCTGTGGTCAATGATACACTTGCTCCCTGGAGGATTGTGAAGGAAAGTCTCGGGGTTCTAAAACTAACTTTCCTTGAGACAGCTATGTTTCTGTCCCCGATCGAGAGTGTCCACGGGGGTATCGAGCGGCCAGGGGGGGACCTGCCCCTGGATGTAGGCCTGCGGTGTCTGTGTCCAGCATGATAAGGACGACCATAGAAGCATAGGCAAGGGTCCGGTGGAGACCTGGACCACCCACGGAGTGTGTACCCCCGATGTCTGGGAGAGTGAGACCTCTGCGACGACACAGATAGAGGTGAAACTAGCTTGTGTGATAGTATTCCAGGGGATCCACTCCCAGAAATGGTGAAGGTGGCCCAAGCCATGGTGACATTGGTTGGAGGAATGGAGGAGGTGGTTCTGGATAAGCCGGTGGAGACCATACACACAGGCCTTCAGTGCAGCGTGTGTATCACAGGGGGAGGGCTTGGTGCTACCAGCAGCGCAGCCCTGTCTGGAGATGGGCTGTGGTGCCGGGTTCTTGATTTTGCCTTGCCCCTCCCCTGCGGGGCTGGCACCGCCCCCTCCCGTGCCGGGGATCTCGGCCCCACTGTCGGCGCCGCGCTCGGCACAATCAGCTGCGGTGCTGCGCAGGTAGCTTCCTCCGGCGCCTGCAGGCTCCGTGCCTGGTGCCCCTGCACCATTGGTGCCGCGGGGGCCGGTGCTGCCTGCAGCGGTGCCGCCAGGTCTGGTGCTTGCCTCGCTGATACTCTGGGCACCGCATGTGCCGGCTGTTGTGTAACCGGAGGCTCAGCCTCTGCCACGTGCGCTGCCGCGCTGCCGCTTGCCTGAGCATGCGGCTGGGGGCTGTGTGCGCCGCTCGTCCTGCTCGCTGAACCCGCTGGCAAGGATCGAGCCACGGAGAGTTTCCTCCATTTCTGCACCGAGGGGGTCAGAGAAGCTGCCTTCCTCTTATGCAACCCAGAGGGACCTTCTGGGTGAGGCTTCTCTGGCAAGTCCGGCTGGAAAGTCTTATCGGACAAGAGCATTTTAAGCCTCATCTCTCTGTCCTTCCTGGCCCTGGCTGTGAGCTTAGCACAGTGAGAACACTTTTGGGTAACGTGTGATTCCCCCAGGCAGCGGATGCATTCGCTATGCCCAACGGAGGCTGGCATAGTTTCGCGGCATGACTCACACTTTTTAAAACCTGAAGAGGCCATTGCGGTGAGTCCTTTACTGTTAATAGGGTACTTAGCACTTACTCGGTGCCTTTCCACCCCAAATAGCGATCACCGGCCTGCGGGGCAGTGGGCGGCCTAAATGGCCTTCACGTCCGCTCTTCTCTTCTCCGCTCCTCTCTCTTTTTTTTTTTTTTTTTTTTTGCTGATATTCTCTTTGTCTTTGCTTTCTCTCTTTTTTTTTTTTTAGTAACCAAAAACAACAAATTACACGTAGAAAACAACTATCTAATCTGACTCTGGCCTTATCCTGAGCGTATTCCGTCTGCAGCTGATGGCGGTTGAGAAGGAACTGGCGGGGATCGGATCGTGCACGTGGCCGGGGGCGCGCGGGGGGCGGCGCGCACCGGCGCATGCGCGATCCAGGAGAAACTGCTGGAAGATTTCCGATCTGCAGCGCCGGGCGAGCCCAACACCTATTGTGGAGCACCCACGGGGACCACTCGAAGAAGAAGAATATATTCCATTAACACACCTGAAAACTACGGTTACCAAACAATAATACTCTACCTGAGAAGTAATTGACATCATGGAGTTAGTCACCCAAGAACTCCAAGAAAATCTGCTTCTATAGAGAAATAAACCTCCTTTCAATCAATCACTTACCCACTCTGTTACTTTCCATCCTGCACTGGAACCCAAACAAATACCGCCCATGCTCAGTGGGAACCCTATCCTGAAAGAAATCTTTCCTGAACCACATCCCACTTCTGGCCTTCATACAGTTTCTCTGGTTCCAAGCTCATCATCAGAAGCAAGCTCTCTATCACTCAAAGTGGCATCAGATCAGACCAGAACAACGAAAGCCAAACCTGCAGTCATATCTCCACTGATACAATTATAATAACCCCCTTCTCCCTACCACAACATATCATTCAAGATCCATAGCTGTGCACGTGTATCACAACATGTGGTGTACCACTCAATGCCCCCGTAACAACAATGTGGGTGAAACAAGACAATCCCTGCACTCTCAAATGAACTCCCACAGGAAAATGATATATGTCAAGATCACCTGATCACCTGTGGGAGAACACTTCCCAAACTGATCAGTATGTCTGACTTACCCATCCTCATCCTCAAATGAAACCTGCACAATACTTTCAAAAGACAAGTCTGGGAACTTAAATTCATTAATTCATTTGGTGGGATGATTTGCATTACTGGAGCACTGTCATGGAAGGGAATAAACTTTTTCAGGAGGACAGACAGGGGAACAAAAGAGGAGGAGATGCGCTCTAAGGGTGTGTCTACACGGGCACAAATCTACAAAAGAGCCATGCTAACGGCCATTTTGAAGATTACTAATGAGGCACTGAATATTCAAATATAATATTTTCACTGATTGGAATAAGGGGATTTTGAAAGGTGCGGGGTCCTTTCGAAAAGGACCCCCGTGTAGCCGGGCCGAGCCGCATACTTTCGAAGTGCGACGGCCAGAAGCGTCCTAATGCTAATGAGGCGCTGAATATTCAATTCAGCGCCTCATTAGTAATCTTTGAAATATGGCTATTTTGAAGATTTGTGCCTGTGTGGACGCAGCCTAAGTGAGAGAGCAGTATGACTGATCAGAGCTCTGGTATGAAGAGGGAGAAAAGCCAGCTGTGTCTCTTTGGGTTAAGCTTAGAGGTGGAAGCAACAGAGGTGATGTTGTAGTTGGTGTCTGCTGGATCAGAGAGATGATGTAGATGAGGATTTCTTCAGACAGCCAAGAGAAGCTTCCAAATCACAGGCTCTGGTTCTCATGGGAGTCATTAATCATCCAGACATTTGTTAAGAGACCAATACAGCAGCACACAGACAACCCAGGAAGTTTTTGAAGAATGTTGGGGATAAATTCTTGGAACAAGTGCTGATGGAACTGACCAGGGACTGCGCACAACTTGACCTGCTGCTCACAAACAGGGAAGAGCTAGTAGGAGAAACAGAAGTCAGTGGCAACCTGGGCTGTAGCAACCATGAGATGATAGATTTCAGGATCCTGACAAAAGGAAGAAAGCTGAGCAGTAAAATACAGACCCTTTATTTCAGAACAGCAGACTTCAATTCCCTGAGAGAACTGATGAGCTGGATCTCTTGGACAATGAAGATGAAGGGGAAGAGAGTTCTGGAGAACTGGCAGTATTTTAAAGAAGTCTTACTGAAGGCACAAGAGCAAGCCATCCTTCTGCAAAGTAAGAAATGCAAATATGGTAGGCAACCAGTTTAGCTTAACAGGGAAATCCTTGGTGAGCTTAAACTCAAAAAGGATGCATATAAGGAGTGGAAATGTGGACAGTTGACTAAGGAGGAGTATAAACATATGGCTGGAGAATGCTGGGATGGGGTGGGAGTGGGGGTGATCAGGAGAGCGAAAGCACAACTGGAATTGCAGCTAGCAAGGAATGTGAAGGGTAAGAAGAAGGGGTTCTACAGACATTAACAATAAGAGGGTTATCAGGGAAGGTGTGGGGCCATTACTGGATGAGAGAGGTAACCCAGTGACAGACAACGTAAGAAAAGCTGACCTACTCAATGCTTTTTTTGCTTCAGCCTTCATGGACAAGGACAGCTCCCACACTACAGTGCAGTATGGGAAGGTGGAGGGCAGCCCTTGGTGGGGAAGGAAAGAGCTACTTAGAAAAACTAGATGTACACAGATCCATGGGTCTGGAATTTATGTACCCAAAGGTACTGAGGGAATTGGCAGACGTCTTTGTCGAGCCTTTGGCCCTTATCTTTGAAAAGTCTTGGAGCTCAGGAGAGATACCCGATGATTGGAAAAAGGCAAATGTAGTGCTCACCATTAAAAAAGTAAAGGACGACAATCCAGGGAATTATAGATCAGTCAGCCTTACTTCAGTCCCTGGGAAAATAATGGAGGGGATCGTCAACGAATCCATTTTGGAGCACTTGGAATAGGGGAAAGTGATCAAAAGTAGTCAACATGGATTCACCGAAGGCAAGTCATGCCTGACCAATCTGATTAGCTTCTATGATGAGGTAACTGGCTCTGTGGACATGGGGAAGTCAGTGGACGTGATATATCTTGACTTTGGCAAAGTTTTTGATACAGACTCTCACAACATTCTTGCTTATAAGTTAAGGAAATATGGATTGGATACATGGACTATAAAAATGGATAGAAAACTGGTTTGATGGTCAGGCCCAACAGGTAGTGGTCAATGGCTCAATATCTGGATGATGGCTGGTTTCAAATGGAGAGTCCCAAGGCTTGGTTCTGGAGCTTGTGTTGTTCAACATCTTTATTAATTACCTGGATGAGGGACTGAATTGCACCCTCAGCAAGTCTGTGGATGGCACCAAGCTGGTGGGGGGAGGTAGATACATTGGAGGGTAGAGATAGGATCTAGAGTGGCCTGGATAAATTGGAGGATTGGGCCAAAAGAAATCTGATGCAGCTCAACAAGGACAAGTGTAGAGTCCTGCACTTGGGATGGAAGAATCTCAAGCACTGTTATAGGTTGGGGACCAACTGGCTAAGCAGCAGTACAGTGGAAAGTGACCTAGCGATTACGGTGGATGAAAGTTTGGATATGAGTCAACAGTGTGCCTTTGTAGCCAAGAAGGCTAACGGCATATCGGGGTTCATTAGGAGAAGCATTTTTAGCAGATCTAGAAAAGTCTTTATTCCCCTCTACTTGGCACTGGTGAGGCCACTTCTGAAGTAGTGTGTCCAGTTCTGGGCCCCCCAGTATAGAAAGGATGTGGAGGTATTGGAGAGGGTTCAGCAGAGGGCAACAAAAATGATTAGGGGGCTGTAGAACATGACCTATGAGGAGAGGCTGAGGGATATGGGCCTAATTAGTTTGCAGAAGAGAAGACTGAGGGGTGATTTGATAGTCTTCAAATTCCTGAAGGGGACCTCAAAAGAAAGTTAAGAGAAACTGTTCTCAGTGGTGACAGATGGCAGAACAAGGAGCAATGGTCTGAAGTTACAGAAGGAGAGGAGTAGGTTGGATATTAGGAAAAACTACTTCACCAGGAGGCTGGTGAAGCACTGGAATGTGTTGCCTAGGGAGGTGATGGAATCTTCACACATAGAGGTTTTTAAGTTCCAGCTTGCAAGAGTCCTGGCTGGGGTGACTTAGTTGGCGTTGCTCCTGCTTGAAGCAGGGGGCTGGACTAGATGACCTCCCGAGGACCCTTCCAGCCCTATGATTCTTTGATTCTATGATTAATCTACCAGACACTAAATATCACAGGCTGAACAGACACTCTAAATTTATGGTTTATTACAACAATCTATAATGCAATACATTATTCCCTGCTTTTGATACCTTGACTGCAAAGGGATTAACTGGTCCATGTACTTTGAATGGTCCCTTAGACTATATACTAATACTTATGCTTATGCTAAACAATCTGGTCCACATTGCATTTTGGTATGTCACTGGGAGTACCTTTCCCCAGCCCCGAAGAGCTCTGTTTGTCTCAAAAGTTTGTCTTTCACCAACAGAAGTCCTCACCCGCCTTGTGTCTCAAACTTTCATTGATTTTTTGCAGGAAATGCTTGCACTTAATAACTGCACGATTAGATGGAGTAGCGCTGTGTCATAAACATGGAAATCCAAAAAGGTACACTTAGAACAGGGTAATCCAACCAGGCCTGAAACCTCTTGCAGACAAGCCTGTGTTGAGAGATCCCCTGTAAAATCTGCATCTGGACCTGAGCAGGTTCATACAACCTGATTTTACAAGATACATAGCACTACAAAGCCACATGACTAAAGGCAAGCCTTTAAGCACTGTTATTACCAGCAGCACCATAACTTCTGCTAGAATTCTGATTGGCCAATTTTTTAAACTCCAGGAGCTCAGCATGATCCTTTTCATATGTTCTCTTCAAATTCTCCACATACTGCATCATTACTTCTGTGGCCTTTGACATACGTTTCTCCTAAAATGAAAGAAGTACATGGGTAATATCTGTATTAATTAAACAATTGTTCACCTGTATGTCTGTATGTGAAATGTTAACTTTTTTCTGAAGATCTGAAATGTGATGGTTGAAGCGTAGATGTCAATAACCATGCTGGAGATTTTTTAAAGAGTCTTACCTGACGGACAGCTCCAACCATTTCAGCACGACTGGAGAGTCTAGCAGCCAACCGACGCAGTACAACAATATCTTCCAACAGCTTCTGGCAAGTTTCTCTATGTTCATAGTGATGCCACAAGGTAGCTGAAGACTGCAGAGAAATCATGCACAAAAATATCAAAACATGGGCTTAGCACCAAAACATGAAATCAGGGGGTAGGCTTTTAGACAACACTGTTCAAAGGGTGCACATTTAGAGCGCTGGTCCCCCTGAAGAGAATGGAAGGCTCACTGCTAAAGGGCTACAACTTTAGAAATGTGTTTCCAAAATGCAAAGAATACTTCAGCTTGACAGCGTAGAAGGTGTCAACAAGGCTCTTCAGCTTTTCTAATTTCCATGATAACGTTCACATTTCGGTATGTTTTCAACCCTTAACTCTTCAAGAGCTCAGAAGAAAAGATCAATAGCAAGCAGCATGGCTTTCTCTAGTATTGCCTGCAAAACACCAGAAAACAATCCTAAAAAAGTTGTAGATACTAACTCAAATCACTCTGGTAATTTAGGCCTCAATTCAGGAACAAACATGTCCCTCTTTGTTGTTGGGAGCCCAGCCTGTTGCACATCCTCCACTCCATCTGCAGGGAGTGCCTGTGTGCTGAGCCAGCTGCTGGTAAGCATGTGTTCATATGCTTTGCTGAATCAGGGCCTTAGTGAAAAACCCTTTTCCTAATTTGTGATTGTTCTGTCTGATATTTAATTTGTTGTCACTTTATTCACAAGAGAATGGCCCATATATCCCACAGTTTGGGTAGTTCAAATCTAGAGCCAGATTTTTGTAATGTTGGATTAATTTTCACATTCTGTAGAACACTGCAGTGTCAAAGAGCTGCAGTAACTTCAGGGGGAATCCTTAAATCAGAAATAAACTTGGATATCAGTAACTCAGACTGTATTTGTAGTTATTTGTTTATGTATTTATATCTGAAAAAAAATCGACAGCTGTAATCATTGCTATTATCTTTACACTATTGCTAATGCCAAACATACAAAATTCATAAAGTCAGGGGGCGCCTATAAACACGAGATTCATTTTTTTGGTTTCATTATTTTAAACCAAAGTCTGAGTGTTTGGTTTTTTTTTTAAACGCATGACCTAGTCTTTGAACTTTAGGGTACATACAGGGTCTATTTTCAAGCTCTTTTCTACAACCATGTGGACTAAAACTTTTTTTAAAACACGAAAGCTAGATTCTCATGTTATCACAGTTGTCTTTGAGGGCTGGGGCTTTAAGTAAAACAAATATCATGAGGCTAATGAACGAGTCATAGGCTTTAGCAAAACTGCTAAATTTAGTTATACTTCTACTTCAGAAATGAATAGAAATCAATCTTCCACTGAGTTTCAAAAGGAGCAGGCCTGGGCCCTAATGTGATCCATGTGTAATGCAAGAAATCCTATTGGTTAAGTTGTCCCACTGCTTAAGGTAATGGGGGCTCAATAAGACCCTCTTTATAAAATTACAGGCCTCATCACTGGTTATATAAAGTAGACATTTAGATCCAAACTGTACCATGTGAATTGGAATGACGATGTAAAAGCTAGCTGCTTCTCTCTCATGAGATACACCTACATTAGAGCGCTCTTATATTATATTATATTAGAGCAGAGCGCTCTAATATAACCGCATTTGCTCCAACCCCTCCGACAGAGGCAAACACCTACAGGATCTCTACCAAGCATTCTTGAAACTGCAATACCCACCTGAGTAAGTGAAAACACAGATCAACAGAGCCAGACGTGTGCCACGAAGCCTCTTACTACAGGACAAGCCCAAGAGAGAAACCAACAGAACACCACTAGCCATCACCTACAGTCCTCAGCTAAAACCTCTACAGCGCATCATCAGGGATTTACAACCCATCCTGGACAATGATCCCCCACTTTCACAGGCCTTGGGAGGCAGACCAGTCCTTGCCCACAGACAACCTGCCAACCTGAAGCAAATCCTAACCAGCAACTGTACACCGCACCACAGTCACTCTAACTCAGGGACCCATCCATGCAACAAACCTTGTTGCCAGCTCTGCCCACATATCTACACCAGCAACACCATTACAGGACCTAATCAGATCAGCCACACCATCGTGGGTTCATTCAGCTGCACATCTACCAATATAATTTATGCCATCATGTGCCAGCAATGCCCCTCTGCTATATACATCGGACAAACTGGACAGTCGCTACATAAAAGAATAAATGCACACAAATCAGATATCAGAAATGGCAATATACAAAAACCCGTAGGAGAGCACTTCAATCTCCCAGGCCACACAGTAGCAGACTTAAAAGTAGCTATCCTACAGCAAAGAAATTTCAGGACCAGACTCCAAAGAGAAATTTCTGAGCTACAATTCATCTGCAAATGCGACGCCCTCAGCTCAGGCTTAAACAAAGACTGGGAATGGCTGGCTAAATACAGAAGCAGCTTCCCCTCCCTTGGTGTTCACACCTCCAGATCAACTGCTGGTAGTAAGCCTCATCCTTGTTGACTGAGCTAACCTTGTTATCCCCACCCTTGCTGTGGCTTATTTATACCTGGCCCTGCAGATTTCCAAGACCAGCATCAGATGAAGTGAGTCTGTGCTCACGAAAGCTCATGCTCAAAACTTTTCTGTTAGTCTATAAGGCGCCACAGGACCCTTTGTTGCTGTTTCGAAAGAGAGTGGTCGAAAGATGCCCTTGTGAAGGGGAGAGTCTACACATGGGCCGCAGCTGGAGCCATCGATGAGTGCTGTCAAAAGGGCCACACGCCACATTAAAAGGGTCCATCCAGGACGTTGAAAGAGCGCATCTACACTCACCAATGGCCTCTTTGGAAAGAAAGGGCCAGGAAATGCTGCAGACGGGGTTGCAGGGTGGCCAAGTGCTTCCAGGGCTGCACCAAGCCACTCCTGTAAAGGCCCCTCCCCAGCACCCTCAGCCTGCACAGCACAAGGCCTGCAGAGCTGCCACAAGCCCTACAGACACAGTGCCCAGAGGAATGGACATGGAGCAGCAGCAGCTCGACACCCTGCTGGCTGCCACCAGTGGAGTGGGTGCTCTGCTGGCCGCAGCACTGGTGGCCTTCCTGCATTTCCTGGAAGGGCCCTGCCCCCAAGGGGTGCAAGGGGATATCCCAAACCATGGGGTCCTCTGGGCCACCCCCGGGCGCTCCACTGACTCTGGAGCGACCCCACCAGGTTCAAGTGATGGGAGCAATTGGTCATGGGGGAGTGGGACAATGACTGGTGGCTCCAGAATTTCCAGATGCAGCAGCAGACCTTCCTGGAGCTGTGCCAATGGCTGTCCCCAGCTCTGAGGCACCAGGACAACTGAACATGGCGTGCTCTCCCTGTGGAGAAGAAGGTCGCGATGGCTGTCTGGAAGCTGGCCACTACCGCTCCATGGGACACCGGTATGGTGTGGGCAAGGCCACAGCTGGGGCCATTGTGATGGAGGTAAGGAGGCCTGGGGAGTCCAGGGGGGCTGGGGTGGGGCTCAGGTTGGTCCGGGCACACCCCACACCCCCTCACAGGAGCCTATATCTCACCCCCACAGATGGTCTGTGCTTTAAATGCCATGCTCCTCCAGAGGGCTATCTGCATCAGGGACCTGGACACGGCCATCGCAGGTTTTGCTGCACTGGGGTCCCCGAATTGCTTCAGGGCCCTTGATGGGACCCACATACCCATCCATGCCCCACAGCACAACAGAGGACAATTCATTGACAGGAAGAGCTGCCATTCCATGGTCCTGCAGGCTATGGTGAACTGTCAGGGTTGGTTACAGAACATATACGTGAACTGGCCCAGCTGCACCCATGGTGTCTGGGTCTTCTGGAACTTGGGCCTGTGCCACTGGCTGGAGGCAGGGACCTACATCCCCCAGAGGGAGCTCCTGCTGGGGGACACCATTGTGTCCCTCTGCCTGGTGGCTGATGCAACATACCCACTCCAACCCTGCTCACGTGGCACTATACAGGCCACCCCACACTCAGCCAGGAGCACTTCAACGGCCAGCTGAATCACGCCCACCAGGTGGTTGAGCGCACCTTCGGCCGCTTGAAGGGGTGGTGGCACTGTCTCCTTGCCCACCTGGACGTGGGTGTCATCAGTGTCCCCTAGGTTGTGGGCTCCTGCTGCACACTCCACAACATTGTGGAGAGGAAAGGGGAGGCCTTCATGCAAGAGTGGGTGGTCAAGGCCAGCACGGGCTACCTGCAGCCAGCTGCTGCCACTAGCTGCCAGGCCCACCAGGACGGGATCTGCATCTGAGGGGTCCTGTGCCAATATGTTGACCAGGAGCCTCTGAGCACTGCCCCAGTCACCCCCGGTAGGCCTCCTGCACACTGCCCCGCCACCTCCCACACACTCCCCGCTACCGAGCACACAGCACACAAGGGATTTTGAAAAATAAACCGTGGTATTGGTAACTGCAAAAACTGTGTATGTAATACCTATTGCCAAACATAACAGAACGGCTACTAAGTACAGTGTGGGGGGGCTAACTATTTACAGGAGAAAGGGGACCTAGGTGGCCCCCCCAGGGGTCATCACTCTAGGGCAGGGGTGGAGGGGTGCAACCTGCACCAGCCCTGGGTCCCATGCGCTCCCCCTCATTCAGGGTCCCCGGCAGGGCAGGGAGGGTGTGGGGAAGGAAGCAGGGGCAGACCCCAACTGGCTGGCTGAGCCGTGAGCCCAGGTATAACCCTGCCACAGCTCCTTCACTTTACTTCTGACTGGGTGAAGGCAGCCACGTTCCGACACTTGCACCCCATGACCTAGGGCACCTCCTCCTTCTGCCGTAGCCCCAGCAGGTCCTGTAGTTCATGCTTGGTTCAGGAGGGGTCGTGCTTTTTCCCCGCCTGGCTGGGCCCTTGGAAGCCCTGGGTAAGCTCGGAGGGGAGGCCCGGAGGCTCCTTGCATGGCTGGGTGTGCAGCTTTAAGAGCTGCTGCACACGCAGACCATGGAGCCCTGTGGGGGGCTGGGCAGCACATTTCTGCCTAACAGCTGATTGCTGCCATGGCGGACCCCACTCTTTTGAAAGAGCAGGATGCTGAGAGTCTATACACGTCCTTTTTTTGAAAAAAGGACATCAAAACAGCAGCCTCTTCCTATATTCTGTTTGGAAGAGCAGCGTCAATTCCTTTGGCGTCCAAAATCAATTTGATCTTTGAAAGAGTGTGCGGTGCGTGCAGGGGTGCTGCACGCTACTTCAAAGCGGGGCCTGCTCTTTAGAAAGAACAGGCTAGTGTAGACGCAGCTACGCTGTTAATATTATCCTTACTATCTCTATTTAGTAACTCATTCTAAATGGAAATATTTATATTACTACAAATGACTAATAGGCTGCATTGCAAAGTGCCCTCATACACTAGCTATAAATATGTGTATGCACACAAAAGATTACAAGAAGTGAAGGCATGAGATTTAATAGATCATCTCCGCTTACTTTAAGGTCTCTAAACAGCCAAGAATAGGGGGAAGCAGCAATTCAACCCCCACTTTTTTAGGTACAGATAATCCTCAAATGCAACTCTGAAATCACAATGAAAAAATGTAAACAAACATCGCCATCCTTGTTTAATTGTATTCTCCTTCAGTTTCATAACTCTGTACGCTGTTTGCCAAATATAATGGGTGAATCTTGCCTCATGCGATTTTAACTATTTATCAACCCCTGATCAGCACATCATTCTGCCTGCCTAATCTGGAAACCTGTCACCATGGTAATTGGGTCTCTGTTGCTATTGTTGCACAAGAGGTTTTGCAGTACATTGTAACTTGACACATTCCAAAACTGTTTGGCATTTCAGTTGCAAAATCCACAGACAGCAGGAAATTGTTACACAAGAAAGGTAATGCTAATAGCTGACAATTTTGTGATTAGAGGCTGTAAACAGCCAGCATACAAGCTTTATAAGACGTAGAAGAGGGTCCAGCAAGTGGATGTATTTTTACCAAGGGGCCCTATTGGAGTTCACTATTCCCCTTCCCATGCTTCTTTTAGCACCTCCATTAAAGGCTTTATGTCAACTTCAAGATATTGATGACAGCGGCCTAAAACGCCTTGCAATGTCACGCCTGAACTGTCCATTCAGGTTTGTTACTGAATGACAAGCTCCCTGCTTCTGCTCTCCCAGGCTAAGCACGCCGCTGTAGCTCCAGAAATGCTACCAGCCATGCCAGGGTTTACATTGTGCCTCGTGCCCTTCTCCTACATTAGGGCTGAGCAAACTTACAGGTCTTTTACTCCCTTGAACAAGCATGGGAGGGGAAGAGACAATGCAAAGTTCTACACTCTGCTGGCTCTTTATGCTGCACCTTTGCCTTATGCGCTGCATTCTGTCTATAAAAGCCAAAGCTGGTAGTATTCAAGCCTGGGTATCTTTCTCTAATATGTATTTCAAAGCTCTTCACCAGTTGCCTCCTGGTGGTGAAAGTAACAAAACAAAAGTGACATAAAACGAACTTTTGGAATCAAGTTCCTAGCTGGCATTAGCAGGTGTACGGGCATGGACTTCAGTGGAGTCTTACAGATTTAAAAGGAGAAGGGAGTGTATCCCTGATTTCTTACCATAATGGCTGCTTTAAAATTTTCCAGTTCCTTCTCAGTGTCCTCCTCAGTGAGATTTCTCTCTCTCTCCGCCTGGTTAATTCTAGATTCCAAGGTGTAACTATCATTTCTGAAGGCCAAGGAAAGTTGTACAAACACATTCTGTTCGGGGGAGGGAGAGGAAACAAAGGGCATTTGTATGAACAGTGATTGTGTACTAGAACTGTCTATTCTGGTAAAGAAATTACCAGTAAGATATATTTGCCTGACTCACTGGCAGTTTTGCCTAAGTAAGGCCATAGGACCTGGCCCTCGGTGTACAATACAGTTAGATATTCCATTATCTTTTGGAAATTATATTTTAATTTCCTCTTTGAGACTGGCTGTTATGTATAAACGTGCTGCAGAGTCTCTTTTCCTCAATGTTTTCGGAAATACCAGTAGAGTGTGACATATGAAATGAAGGAAATAGCCTACCTAACCATGTTATGGTATCAGAATCATAAATGCCTATGTTATTTTGCTGGACTTTCCCCAGGGGTCCCTAAGCTTTTTGAACAGGCAGTCTGTAAAAAGGAAATCCAGGAATGAGCTCAGAATTTACAAGAAGTGTTTCATCTAGGAGATAAACACCTGCTATAGCAGGCAGTAAAAGATTATCAACTGACATTTTCCTGAACCTGCTTCTGAAAGAGTTTCCTTTTTTTATCAATACATCATTGCGTGTCACAAATCTAAAGCTTTTGTGGACTATTCTTAAAAGTAGTCTCAATTTTTGTGGATATTTACATTTTAGACCTGATTTTTTCAAAGTTCTGAGAACTCTTACTACCAGCTGACTGGAGTTGCAAGAGATCCTCTCTGAGGCAGGCAAAGAGGAGCTTAGAGCAGACCTTGGAACTTGTACCTGGAATAAAAATTTTGTGGTCAGCCACCTTGCAATTCAGGGTGTGGCAGGGAGCTGTGAAGCCCCTCTGGGTTGACAGGGCTAGGAGGTATGTAAATAAGGTGGGATAAGGTCTCAGCAGTGAGTAGGCTGGGAACCATAGGTGGGAAAGGAGGAAGGCTCATGGAAGCTCCTTTCTCCTGGGCATATGTTGAAATGATCTCAGATATGCCTGCACTGTACACTTATCTGCCAGGTACTTTCAGATAGCGAATAATAAAGTTGAGGCCTAATAAAAACATATCCAGTGTCCTTCCCGCATAGCTGGACAATAGCTGACTAGAATTGTAAATGATCCGCGCCATCTCTAAGTCACAGCATTCAGAATGCGGTACTTTGCAACTGAGGCACTGTAAAATCAGTGGTCACACTTGAAAAACTGAGCCTTTATATTTCACTTAGATGGGATAAGAAGGTGTCACGGAACCCCCCAAACAAGACTATCCTTGTGTTGGTGGGGATTCATGTTCACAGCCATTCACATTCATGGGAGTTGAGCCTAGTAATCTCATGATAACAATTTTTAAATAAAAATATTGAATTAAGAATACAATCTGAATTAAACAACCAAAAACTTTTATGACTAATTTAAACTGAAAATAGGGTACCTAAAACACAGCATGGGTGATTAACCAATGGAGCAATCTACTAAAGGATGCAGTGGATTCTCTATCACCTGAAGTTTTTAAATTGAGATTGAATAATCTTCTATAATGAATGTTTTTGTTCAGGTGCAAGTTATGGTCTGTGTTATGCAGAGGTCAGACAAAAGGATCACAGTGGTTGCCTCTGGCCTTGAAATATCTATGAACCTTTAGTTACCTAAAACACTTACCTCAACTTCTTTTTCAGTAAGTGGAGGAGAGCTGAAATAAAAACATGGCATTTATTACATTTTTTTAAACCATGACTAATTTTTGGTCAAATTAAATTGTGACTACTTTAAATTTCGGCACAGTGGTACTTATGTATGGACAGAAAGGTTTTCTAACTGAGCTGTGCTGGTGGTAAAGCAACACAAAATTCCACGAGCATGGAAGAGAAAATCAGGGAAGATGTGTCCAGGACAACTGATGGTTGAATGAATTATGCATGGAATCAGTATCACCACCCTTCATCCTCCTGTTAAGTGCTCCAGCAGCATGCTGATTAACAGAGTATAAAAGTTTAGACAGATCAACAGACAGAATGAGTTTCAAAGCACTGAATTTGCACTGTGATCATTGAGCTGACACCATAGACTACATGTACCATACAAAGTCTTGGAACAAGGACTGCTTTTGCTGGATTTCATCTGCAGCTAGATTGGAATCAGCAAATGAACCAGTGCTGCTTTGGGATATAATCTGGTAAAATAATAATGTTAACAGCTGCTGCACTGGGTTAGACCATGGTCCATCTGGCCTAACACCCTGTCTCCAAGAGTGGCCTCTAACATTCCTTCCAGGAACATGTACACAACAGGGCAATGATGGAGGTCATGAAAGCTCTTTCACTGGAGGTTTTCAAAAGGAGGCTGGATATCTATTTGTATTTGGATGGTTTAGACTGGAGTTTCGCAACGTGTGGTATGTGTACCCTTAGGGGTACACAAGAGAAGTCTGGTGGTGGCGGCGGGGGGTATGTGTGCTGAAGTCATATGCGGCTATTTGAGCAATAAAATGCTCGGCGCAGTGAGGGTGTTCTGTTCCGTTTGCGTACATGTCCCTGCCTAGAGCTTGCAGGGAGAAGCGTGTGGCAGCAGTGGTGGCTGTGGTGAGTAGCGGGCATTGAATTACAGCAGGGAGGGGGTGCCTGGCTCTGAAAGAGGGAGTATTGAGTTAAAGTCTGGAGGAGGGATGGGGGGATTGGGTTAAAGAGGGGGGGAGCTGTGGGTGCCTGGCTTTGAAGGTGGGGAAGGAGACTGGGTTAAAGCAGAGCTGGTGGTGCCTTGCTCTGGAATATTATGTTCGTTATCTGAAGTAACCAATAAAATTGCTATTTGCACAAGTTCAGTTTAGAATTTATGATTACAGCTGACAGGGTTTAAAATGGACCAGTTCCTTGTGAAAACAAAGAATAAAACTGCAGATTTGGAAGACGGTCGTACACAGGAAACTATCAAAATCACTGACTTAATTGCAGCCCTTAGCAAGCTGAAACCTAGTTTTGAACATCTGATTTCATCCAAACAAGCTCAAATTTGCATTAAATTAATTATTTTTTTGTAACATCACCGATCATTGTTCACTGATGTTGGGCTGCAATTAGGCCAATCAGAGTGGCTGGGGAAAATCCTCTCAGTGCTGCTGTTCTTCTAGGTGGAGGAAGGGGACGGGCAGTGGCAGCACATGGAATCTGAAGCTGCTTCTTCCCCTCTCAGCCCTGCCTCCAGGCAGAACCCATGAGCTGGATCCTGTTCTGGCTTGCCTGACTCCAGCATGTGAGGCTAAGGGTTCCACCCCACCCACCCTACAGTGGACTGGATGCTGGGGAGAGCCTCATGGGTTGGATCCAGGCAAGCTGCAGGCTGGATCTGCACCATAGGCCATAGGTTACCCCTCTGAACTAGCAGGCACATGCAGCACAAGGCTGACAAATATCAGCATGAGAAGTAGGAAGTGATACTAAATTTGATTCCACAAAATTATACAGAGGAGCTGATTTAGGGAAACCTGTTAAATTATGGGTGGGTATGACTAGAGACTGTGTCCACGTTACCAGTGAGTTACAGAAATTTTATCCCTTGCAAGTGCTTTTGCTCTTTTGGATGCTACTCAGAGGCTGTGTCGACACTAGGAACTAACTTTAAAGTTAGGCACTACACAGAAGTAGCCAGTGCACAGTCAACACACATCTTCCCTTACTTCAAAGTTAACTTCTAAGTAGGGAGCCCAACTTTGAAGTCCTTACTCCATTCCTGGGAATGGAGCAGTGCCCTGCTTCGAAGTTTAACTTCAAAGTAGGGCGTGTACAGACACAGCTTCGAAGTTGCTTATTTCAAAGTTGTACTTCGAAGTAAGCAACTTCAAAGTTATTTTTGTAGTGTAGACACAGCCAGAGCGTACACATATGTGAATAAACAAAGGCAATATCTGAAAGGAGTGGCAGTACTACTTTCACCTACAGGCTAAGATGTTATCGATGGAAGAAGTGGTTGTATGCAGAGTGTCCTGTGTGAGCAAAACATTTCTCAGCATATTGGAACATTATTCTCATTTTGGATGCAGTGCTGATCCCAAAGGAAAATGTTAGCCTGTTTGGCATTTATGAGCTGAAGATTTTCTCACTGGAGTAGAACAGCATTAATATCTGGAATGGACAACTATCCCCAAAAGAGTAGGCCAGCATGTCTATCATATGGGAAGAGAAATTTCCTGCTGAAGGGAACAGTGTTCATTAGAAAGGGTTTGTTATTTGAGACAGATGTCTACTTTTTGGCAAGTTCAGTCGTATTAAGCTTTTTGACTTGAACTTTATTCACATATACAACGTCATCTATTGTTTAATCACTGTATTTTGTAAACAGAGACTTTCATTTTCTCTGATGGTGTGGAGTTAATTTTGGAAAGAAGGCATAAAAAGTGTGACCATCTGCTAGTGTTACAGGACTGTTACAATGATCAGGAAATGTCATTTCCTTAATTTGGCCAGGGAGACTCCAGTAAACATACAGTAGGGGTGCAAGGTCATTTATGGATTCATTTAGTGGATTGACTGTAGTTAGTGATTTAAATCAATTTTTTTCTCTGAATACTGTTATTTACCTGATCGCCCAAGTCAGTACAAACCTAAATAATTCTAACCCTGGCTATTCAATTGCCTTCTTTATTGGGAGACCTTGCAGTTGTATCACTTGCTAAATAAAACTTCCTTTACATGAAGTTTGTATACAGTGCACATTTGCCACTGTTCAGAATAGAGTATGTTTGCATAATTATGGACTGATTACAACGATGCCCAGAAATATCTAGGCATAGTTTTGTTAAGCTATTGGTTATGTATTATACACTGTGACTAGTCCAGGGATTTTCAACCTATGGGTCAGGACCCAAACATAGGGTGCAATTAGATTTGGTAAGGGTCAGCAGCTGGGAAGCTCTGAGCCACATGTGGCTCTTAAAGGAGCCATTTGCGGCTCTGCTGCCACTCACTCCTCTGGCTCCCAGTCCCTGCCCTGCCACGCTGAAAGGAAACTCAATTTAATTGGTTTAACAGCAGTCAAGAGGCATGTGGCTGTTAAACCAATCACATTGAGTCCCATTTCAGTGCAGCAGGGCCGGGAACTGCCCACACTGCAGGTCAGGGAAGGGAATAGGAGGGCAGAGGGCAGCCACAGGGAGGAGGTGGCTGCAGCCCGACAAAGGAGCAGTGTGGGACAACAGCGGCAGCATGCAGAACTTGTGTAAGGTAGGTGGGTAGGGGAGATGAGAGGTGTTTAAGCCTAGGGATTGGGGGGGTGGCTGAGAGCCAGCCAGGGCTCACTGCCCCATCCAACTCCCAGCCATAGGCTTGCAGGGTTCTCCCTGCACCATCTGGGGATCCTGTGGCTGGGGATGCTGGCCAGGGCTCTGTGCTCCAGCAGGATCCCAGCTGCAGGGCAGCCAGGGTCCCCACTCCCTGTCCCAGTTTTTGGAAATGTTCTGCAGGACAGGCAGCCCTGGCTGGGGATCCCAAGGGTGGGGCTGCTCATGTCGCAGAAGTGTTCCAAAAATCTGGTAACCCTAACTGAGAGGAGTTTAGGCCTGAGGGCAGGGGGACATTTGGGGGATGAGAGGAGTTTAAGACTGGAGCAGGGGAGGTGGCATTTTGAGGCTGAGAGGGGTTTAAGCTGGGGATGTGTTGGGGGTGGGGGGCGGCTGAGAGGTGTTTGTCGGCTCTCCAGGAGAATGGTGGCAAGGGAAGCCCAGGCCCACCCACTACTCTGGGCTCCAGCTCCAGGATGCAAGATAGGAGGCAGCTGCCCCAAACACAGCAACTGCCCCCTGGGACACTTCTTCCACCACTTCCCTTCAGGCTCAGTGGGGAGAGCAGAGGGGATGCGGGGGAAAGGTTGAGCCTGGGGGTATGGGCACTGGCCTTGTCCATTGCCCACCACAGGGCATGGAGGAGGACATGGGGTCACTGGGGCATGGGTGGTGGGGGCGGGGCGGGGGGGCACCAGCTTTGGTGGTGAGGGGAGCGGCAGGTAGGGTGGTGTGAGCTAGCTAGGCCTCCGCCAGGTCCAGCATCCATTGGTCAGAGGCCTGCACCCACTCCCGCTGCCACTCCTCCTCCACTGTGTCATTTTGCTGCTGGAGGGCAGCCATGTAAGTCCGGTGGTGTCTTCCTCTGGCTGGCTACATCCCCTCTGGCCCTGGGCACGCCCTTTTGGGGATGGGCTTCTGCCCCAGGTTTAACTCCAGCTCCTCCCTGTGACTGGCAGGCTGTGTAGAGGGGCTGGGCCAGGCTCCAGATGGTGCATCTGTAGTGGGAGAGGGTGATTCCTTCCAACCATGCACCCCCTGAGGTCCTGCCCCCTAGCTATGAGATGGAGCTGTGCCAGGTGTGCATGTCCATGCTCCCTTCACAGCGGGCTCTGCTGTGCAGGGAATCTGTGGTATCATGGGGACCAGCCTGACTGCAGCCCCTGACCCTCATGAGCTGATGGGTAGCAGCTTGGGGGAGGGGCCAGCCACAGAGGGGTCCCTGTGTGGGTGGCGGGTGAGCTGGGTGCAGCTGAGCCCTCCCCACCCCCTCCATGCATGCACCTCACAGCACTGTCCATGGGAGTGGGTGCTGCCTATTGCCTGTGTCTGTGCCTGTGAGCTGAGGGCTGCAGTCCCTGGTGGGGTGCCTGGGGTCAGGCCATCACCCATGCGTCTATCGCACTTCCACCTTGGCAGGGGCAGGCTAGTCCCTTCTCCCCTGAGGACCAGAGGATCATATGGCCCCATGTGGGGCTGGAAGCCAGATGGCAGCCATGCTCGGGGGGGGCTGTCTGCTGGGTGTGGGTGGGATGCCCTGCTGTGTACATAGATGCGCATGTAAGGCCCATGCTGTGGGTTCCTGCCTGAGCTGTTCTGGCAAGCTCTGGAGCACACCCCGCTCCAGCCCAGAGGTGTGCAACCCACAGTGTACTCACTGGATGGTCCCATGAAAAGGTCCAGGGATGCCCGTGCTTAGGTGTTGGTATTGGAGGAGCCTGAGTCCAGGGCTATGATGAGAGTCTCCTGGCTGGTCTCTGGGTCAGAGGATGGGTTCTGGGCTGGCTCTGGCAAGGTTCCCAGGTCCAGAGGCACCATCTCCACTTGGGCAGCGGGGCAGGTCCCTGTCCCTGACCTCTGCTGTGCATCCCGAGTCTGTCAGAGCTCTTTCAGCTTCAGCCGCTCCTGCTCGAGGGTGCGGGCAGGGTGGCTGTGATGCGCCAGGGCTCTGGCAATGCGGATGTAGCGGCACTTTGTGATCAGCTCCAACAGGATGGGCTCATTAGCCCAGAGGGCCAGAAGCTCCCAGAGCTCAGGACCAGACCAAGATGGGACCCACTTTCTGTGGCCCATGGTGCATCCTGGGAGCCCTTGCAGGAGTCCTGGGAGGGACGGGGGTGGGGGGGCAGGACTCACGCAGCCTCAGAAATGTTTAAATGGTGCAGGCAGTGGCTACCAGGGTGTGGTGATGGCTACATGCTGCAAGCCTGGGACAATGCTCTGGCTTCCTGAATGGATCCTGTCCCTTTAGATGTGTCTGGAGGCTCAGACAATAGAGCTGTGCTTGTGGTTGGGAGAGTGCCCCCCCAGCTCCAGCTGGCTGGTGCCATGGAGGACTCCTCCGTTGACAAAAGGGGCCCTGGAGCATCTACACAGCTGTTTTGTTGACAGAATACAGTTGAGAGAGGCGTGATACCTCAATGGGGAGAGGTATACCACCACCAGCAGAAGTGCTGGGTTTTGTCAGCAAACTGTTGCCAAGGTACATTTTGTGTGTAGATGCTCCATGGGTTTTTTCCGACAAAAGCCCTGTTTTGTAGGACAAACCCTCTCAGGTACATGCAGCCTATCAGCCTTGGTGCAGAACAAAAAGGCACTGACCCAGGTCCCAGAATATTTGCTGTCCACCAGGTTTCTGAAGCATGCTGCCTGTGGTCTGCCACATCGTTCAGATTTTTACTATTCAAAGCTGTAAAGGCTTCAGCAAAAACTACTTAGAGGCTGAATTCATTTTCAACTGATCCCAGATGAATTAAATGGTATAACCATGGGAAGAATTTACCAAATATCATAATGGATGCTCCACCATTGACAATTTTAAAATCAGTGTTGGACATTTCTCTAAAAGATACGGTCTAGGAATGACTTATAGGCTGTGTCTACACTAGCCCGAAACTTCGAAATGGCCATTTGCATCTCCTAACAGCAGATAGGAATAAGGGGATTTCAAAGTTGCTGGGGTCCTTTCAAAAAGGAGCCCCATCTGGGTGAGCTCTGCGGTGGTGAGCCACATCAACTTCGAAGTGCCGCGGCTGCTGGCATTCTAATGAGTTACTGAATATGTATTTCAGCGCTTCATTAGTAAACTTCGAAATGGCCATTTGCATGGCCATTTTGCAATTTTGGGCTAGTGTAGACGTAGCCACAGTGATTCAGATACAGGAAGACAGACTAGATGATCACCCTGATCCTTTCTGGCCTTGAAATCTAGGAATTAAAGGATGAAATTGACCTTAAAGGTATTCTATTTGTAGAATGGAGAGTGTGCGTAGTTCTTAAAGCAGGAATATGGGAGTTTGGTTTTTGACTCCGTGTGAACTTGGGTAAGTCACCTGGCACTGCACTGTGCCTTAGTGTACCTTAGTATAGAATAGGGATAATATTTAAATTGTGACTCAATTTATATCAAGTTCATATAAAGTATTTTGAGATTCTGATTTTGTGCCCAGAATCTAAAGATTTCAATCATTTACAATATATATTTCTGTAAAATTTGTGTGTGATACACTTGGGTTATGTCTACACTTATCGTACAAGATTGACTGTTCTGGGTCAATGTTCCAGGGAGTCGTTTTGCGCACGTATAAAATGGAACATTCTGGAGTCAACATTGACCCTGGAACTCCTTGTGAGCCACAAGGATTAAGGAAGGCCAACAGGAGGAGTGCTCCCGTTGATCTTCTGTTGTGAAGACAGGCACGGGAAGTCGACGGCTGCCAAGTCGATTTTTGGTATGCAATTGTATACCAAAAATTGTGTAGTAGCCATTGCCCTTCAAGGTAAGTGTCAATGTAGTCCAAGACAGATGGTACATGAGACCCACACAATAGCCCTTTCTTCATCAAGTATACACACACTTTGAAACAGAACAGTAGGTTTTAGTCAGATTATTCTGGATTATGGAAACAACATTAAAATGTATATAAAAGAGAATGTAGCACAGAGGTGAGCAAACCTTTTTATGTCAGGCCCCAGTTTTCATCCCTGAAATTAGTAGGGTTCCCAAACCTGTCTAGAAGCAAGCAGCAGTCTACTGGAAGTAATGTGCCTCGCTCCCTTGGCAATGGTCTCAGGAGAGAGGACGCAGCAGAGGCTGTAGGGGAGGGAACCTGGAGGAAGGCCAATCACATTGTGTCCCCTTTATGAAATTTCATGACCCATCCAAGGGTGAGAGTCCATCATTTCATGAAACCCTGCTTTAAGATGCCACGAGACTCCTCATTGTTTTTGCAGATACAAACTAACACAACAAACCCTCTAAGACTCATAAAAGGATTTTTTGTTAATGGTTCTCTGGCTTCCTAGCTTCTAGCATGCATTCAATTCACATCTGCCATGTTTTTGTCTGCAGCCGAGAGGTCATAAGATATTCTATAAAAGCAGGAGAGCTGGCAATGCAATGACTAAACCTAATGCATGTCAGTCAGGGCTGCAACTTTGCATATTCCTCTTTGTAATTAATCTGTGTCAGATCGCAGGGAAGAAAGCAGCAGCCTCAGAAAAAGAGAAGTGAGATTGCTGGGGAAAACAGACCTATGGTTCTGGATTTATCAACACAGCAGCAGATGGAAAGGGAGAGAAACAGAGCATCATGCTCCTCCTCCAGCAGTTGATCCAGGAGACATCTGATTTGTTTTACCTCCCTCGCCAAACACGTCCTTATTTCCTTCCCAAAGTCCTCCCCCTCTCTCACGATTTGAGGAGGAGAGGGTCTGGCTTTGCATGCCAGCTGCGGTGTCTGAGAAGGGATGCGGGTGTGAACAGGGAGGTGTGGCTGATCGCACTGAGCCCCACTTTAGAAATTTAATGCTTCCGTCTTTGCACATGCCTGCTGTAGGATATATTTTAGGATACAGCTTCAAATATCCCTTCCAATCCTGATTTTAAAAATCTCTCATATAAGGATCTCATATGTGAGCAGAATTACATAATGCTAGTTAAGTCGAACCAACAATTTATTTGATAGACTACCAATGGATAGTTTTTACCTTCCTGGAAGAGATTTATACACACGGAGTTTTCGTAGCAGTACATCAGGAATATTAGGCATGACATCAGAACTATTTTTTGACTCCTCTTCTTCACTGGAACAAGGTACAGGTGACGGCCCTGAGGACAATATCATAAGACACAATTACTTCATAGTGAGGAGTCAATGTGTTAATAGAGAAATCAGCCTCCCATAGACATTTAGGGAGGATTTTGTTTTTGTTTTTGTTTTTTTTTTAAATATTCCATGTCCACGTAATGCTGCTGTAATTGAAGTCAATGGGATTTTTACCATCAGCTTCAATGGGAGCAGACGGAGGTGAAAAGCTGAGTGCTTTAAAACCTCGCCTTTGTCTCTATAGTCTGAAATGTGTGCTTTGTATCATCCACCAAAATAACCCATCTGGTCTTTGTTATAACAGTAATTTATACAAGTTTACCCTCTCTAGTTCAGTACTCTTCAGTACAGCAACATCCGTGACCTGACATGATTTTAGTTATCCAGATTATCATGGGTGCTCATCCCATGTCCGCGGCCAAATGTGGACATCCCATGTCCATGCATGCCTGCTTATCATGGGTGTGGCCAAGTTTCCCATTGTCCCACGAAATTTGTTTACGGCCTCCAGTTCTAGCTCTCAGTGCTGGTTTTTTTAGCTCTAATTTTCTCCAAAATGTCTTCTAAGAGCCCAGTAGGCAGTAGAAGCATTGGTAATGCTGCTGAGACAATATTGACCTCCCATGGTTCAGCACTGGTCAAGTCTGAAGAGTCCTGGACTAGAGAGGTTCAACCTGTACTTTAGGGAAGAGATAACTTACTTCTCTCTCTGAACAACAGCAGCAACAATAGCTATTCAGAGCGGCAGTGTTTTGCATGGAAGGAAAGAGATACTCCAGCAGGGCACAGCACCTCTGAACATACTGGAAAAGAGTAGACATCCTAATGTGCTATCTAAGCATTTTCTTAGCAGCCCCAAAAGTTGAACCAGACCAAACAGTTCCTTTGAGCTTTGTTAGTTGATCATATCGTTTTGGAATTTTGTACTAGATATTTTATTAAAAAGGCCCTGTCATTGTATAATAAATTTCATTTATATGCCATATAACCAAGATTATCGATGATGTAGAAAGTACAATAAACTATATGGTTTCACTGTTCCTTCAACTTGTGATGTATACATGATATCTAGATGGTTTGGGCTACATAGTCATTGCTACAATTGCGACAGAAAAGTGATACTGAATTGTCTTATACTTCTGTTGTCTTCCCTAGGACCAAGGTACGGTTCTCAGTGTATTTCTGACACTTTTTCCTCACACAACACTGGATCTCACTCTTTTCCAAAGCAGAAACCCCTAGAGTTTAACAATATGTGAAGGACAACAGTAACCACAATGCCCTGACAACTGTGAACACAAGACTCATTTCTAGAACATAACAATATACCTACAAACATAGCTGAAAAGCCTGTGAACAACCATGTCCCCTTCTTCTAGATCAGTAGTTCACAAAGTTTCATGAGTGTGGACCCCTTATATTTTTCATGGACCCCATGCATTACCCTTGGACCCCAGGTTGGGAACCTTTGTTCTAGATAAACCCTCTGCTTAAACTTTTGGGCTTGGGAAAAATGTAAGAGGTAGTAAGAAAAAAGCTCTGACCCTTTAAAATTGTGCATGACAGTAGCTGGAGAAGTTTAGTAGAAGCAGATTCTCAACTTATTATACAATTAAATGTGTATGTCCTTTTTACTGTATTTTTTAATATTTAAAAATTGTTCTGCACCCATCTCAGCAATGTTGTGTACGTGTCCTTAAGAATAATGAGCTTAGCTAATAGTCGGATCTCCAGTTTGCTGGGTCTGCTAGTTTATTTAAAGTTCTGTAGTTTTAAAGTAGTGTTTATCCTAAGATGACCAAGACAGACAATTTGACACTGATAAGATAAGATGGAGCCAAACTGCGTGATTCATAACTATGGAAACTGTTGTCACTTTCAGCAATACTATTTGTTTTAGTAAAATATTATGCCAACTGGTAACTTCAGGTTAATTTAATTACAATGTAAGGCAGTATGAAGCTCTTTAAGTGAACTAAATATTCTGCTTCTTTCTGATCTTTCCAGTGAAGTGAAGAAGTTAATTCTAAGATCCTAGCTAGAGATTCTGATGTGTGGTTGGCTTCTAAAATGTCCAAACTTTTAGTGAAAATTTCGACTTGTAGTTCTACGTAAAACAGTATTCAGAATGTTTTCTTCTCAGAATTTCAGAATGTTTTCTTCTCAAAAGTTGTCTGCCAGATCTACATGTGAGATTTAAAAGGTAGCCATTATTCTAACCCTGCATACATAGTTTGGCTGAAAATGACTACATAAAGGTATATTAACAGGACCAAGAGATTATATCCATTAACAATCAAGATGCCCTTAAAATAATTGTGGATTGAGGCAGGTGTGTGTAGGAGGCAAGCTGTGTTGTTCATTCAGGCTGTAGCACTAGGCTGTGATTTGTAGTGACGCCATTGTTAAAAATAAAGCACTCTCTCAATTGTTCTCCTGTGAAACTGAACCTTCAGGTTGACAGTGTCTTACTTAGGGGGTACAAAGCAACAAAGTGCCTTTCATCTCTGCTGCACTGTGCCATCCTTCACCTATCTGCCCTTCGTGTAAAGCTCTTCATGTAGTTCAAGGCCCTGATGAGGAAAGGACAGGTGGCGTATGAGATGCACCATTCCCCTCCTTCAGCAAATGTGGAAAATATTGAAACCGTAAGACAAACAGACTCTCTTACCTTCCCTGCAGAGCCTATGCTTGGAATTCCAAGGGCTGTAGCCATGTGGGGGAATCCATGGTGGCGCAACTCTGTGGGAACCATGCTGCTGGAGATACTAAGTGAGCCAGGTGGGCGAGTGAAATCTCTGCTCACCCAGCCCTAGCTTCCTACAAATCTCAGGAAAGCTGCCAGGGCTGGAGATGAGCCCCACAAATTATTTTACATGTACCCCTAACAGAATAATGTAGGTGTAGGGGTGCCTACCAGGGAACCCTTGCAAAAGTTCCTTTTGTTGAGCCTCGTTACCCATTGGAAGGGATGATCTTTGCCTATATTTGTTTTTCTACTTCTTGTAGCTACACTTTAAACTAAACTAGGGTCCAGAAATAGGATGTTTAGAAATTTCCTAACTGGGTGATTAAAGTTAGTAATTTCAATCTTTATTTGAAACCACAGTATAAAAACTTAGCCTGTTTTTCACAGGCCTGAGTACCCAAAACTCCTATTCAAGTCAATGGAAAGTGTGATTTGGCCAGCACTTCTTGGGGGTGGGGGGAAAGGCCCCCTTATTATGTTGAGGGTTAAAATACAGATTTAAGGAACTAATTTTAGGCACACAGGTTTGAAAATATTGGCCTCATTTTCAAGTCCTGTCACAGTATTAGCTTTACACATTGAAGCTGCGTCTACACGTGCACGCTACTTCGAAGTAGCGGCAGTAACTTCGAAATAGCGCCCGTCACGTCTACACGTGTTGGGCGCTATTTCGAAGTTGAAATCGACGTTAGGCGGCGAGACGTCGAAGTCGCTAACCCCATGAGGGGATGGGAATAGCGCCCTACTTCGACGTTCAACATCGAAGTAGGGACGTGTAGACGATCCGCGTCCCGCAACATCGAAATAGCGGGGTCCTCCATGGCGGCCATCAGCTGGGGGGTTGAGAGATACTCTCTCTCCAGCCCTTGCGGGGCTCTGTGGTCACCGTGGGCAGCAGCCCTTAGCCCAGGGCTTCTGGCTGCTGCTGCTGCAGCTGGGGGTCCGTGCTGCATATACAGGGTCTGCAACTAGTTGTTGGCTCTGTGTATCTTGCACTGTTTAATGAAAGTGTGTCTGGGAGGGGCCCTTTAAGGGAGCGACTTGCTGTTGAGTCCGCCCCGTGACCCTGTCTGCAGCTGTGCCTGGCTCCCTTATTTCGATGTGTGCTACTTTGGCGTGTAGACATTCCCTCGCTGTGCCTATTTCGATGTTGGGCTGAGCAACGTCGAAGTTGAACATCGACGTTGCCAGCCCTGGAGGACGTGTAGACGTTATTCATCGAAATACTATTTCGATGTCGCAACATCGAAATAAGCTATTTCGAAGTTGGGTGCACGTGTAGACGTAGCCTGAAAAGCACATTACAGAACAAGATGCAATTAAATGGGAGGTCATTTGTTCATTTGAATAGTAGTTCCACATAATGTCGTCCATCTGATTACATCAACAATCACGACACGGGGGTTAGTATAAGTATGCTTGTTCATTTGTGCTACAAAGTCCTGGTTTAAAGTCACCTTGGCAGAGGACATCAGTAGAAATACTGGTTCACTATCTTCATGTGGGACAGGCTATCACACCTTGTCTCTATACTTCAAGAACGATGTTGACAATTGGGAAAGGATTCAGAAAATAGCCACAAGAAAGAATCAAGGTCTGGAAAATCTGATTTACTGTTTGAGATAAAAAGACCAATCTAGTTTATTCAAGAAAATGGTAAGGGTGAGTTGGTCACAGTCTATAATTATCCGAATGGGGAATACAAATTTGGTAATAGCATTCTTTCAATCTAGCAAACAGAAGCATAACAAGATTTTGTGTCTGGAAGCCATACCTAGACAAATTCTGGTTAGAAGAAGATGTATATTTTTAAACATCAGAGTGATTAACCTTTAAAACAACTTACCTGGAATGGGCAAGATTCTCTATCACTTGACATCTCTAAATCAGAATTTAAGTCTTTGCAAAAGATAAGCTCTAGCTCAACTACAATTTACATGCCTCATAAAAATTACTGGACGAAATTCTGTGGCCTGCATTTTGGAGGACTTTGGACTAGATGTTCATAATGGTTGCTTTGGCCTGAAAACTTAAGAATTAATGATGTCAGTAAGACTATTTATTTCAATGATTTTTGCATCAGACTCCAAGTGATCATGAGTTAAGTTGCTCTCACCATCACCCTCATACATATTCACTGACTATAAGATCAGAAGGGACAAGTGTCATCAAATGCCATTGGCCATAATCTTTGAAAACTGGCAACTGGAGGCAGTCCTGGATGACTGGAAAAAGGCATATGTAGTGCCCATTCTTAAAAAAAGGAAAGAGGGGGAATTGGGGAAACTACAGACCTGTCATTCTAACCTCACTCTCTGGAAAAATCATGGGAGGGATCCTCAAGAAATCCATTTTGAAGCACAAGGTATCAAGCAGAGTCCCCCAAAGGTTGGTCCTAGGGATGGATTGTACCCCATGACTTGGATGAGGGGATGGATTGTACCCTCCACAAGTTCACAGATAACACTAAGCTAAGGGAAGAGGGAGACAAGCTTGAGGGTAGGGATAGTGTCCAGAGTAACCTAGACAAATTGGAAGATTGGTCCAAGAGAAATCTGATGAGGTTTAAAAAGGACAAGTGCAGAGTCCTGCACTTAGGACTTTAGAATCCCTAACACTGCTACATGTTGGAGACCGGCTGATGGCTAAGCAGCATTTCTGCAGAAAAACACCTCCACATTAGAGTGGATGAGAAGCTGGACATAAATCAGCAATGTGCCCTTGTAGCCAAGAAGGTTAATGATGTACTGGGCTGCATTAGGAAGTGCATTGCCAGATGGTCTAGAGAAGTGATTATTCCCCTTTATTCAATACTGTTGAGGCCACATCTGGAATACTGTGTCCAGTTCTGGGTCATCCATTTTAACAAGGATGTGGACGCATTGGAGAGAGTCCAGTGGAGGGCAACAAAAACGATTAGAGGGCTGGTGCACATGACTTAGGAGTAGAGGCTCAGGGACTGAGGTTTATTTAGTCTCCAGAAGAGAAGAGTAAGGGGGGATTTGATTGCAGCCTTCAAGTGTCTGAATGGGGATTACAAAGATGATGCTGAGAGTCTGTTTTTAGGGGTGACAGATGACATAACAAGGAGCAATGGTCTCCAGTTGCAGTGGGAGGTCTAGGTTGAAAATCAGGAAAAACTATTTCACCAGGAGAGTGGTGAAACACTGGAATGCATTACCTAAAGAGGTGGAGTTATTTCCATCCCTACAGGTTTTCAAGTCCCAGCTTGACAGAGTCTTGACTGGGATGACTTAGATGAGCTTTGAGCAGGGGGTTGGACTCCTGAGGTCTCTTTAATCCTATGAGTCTATTATCACTAATCTGATCTTGTAGATAATAGAGGCCCTGGAGCTTCTCTGAATTATCTCCTATTCAGACTACAGCAGATCTTTTACAAAAAAAATCTTTATTTTAAATTGGCAGTGAAGAAGAATCCACCACCACCCTTGGGTAAATTGTTCCAAAGGTTAGTTGCCCTCCTTGTTTAACATTTACACCTGATTTCTTGTCTCAGTTTCTGTAGTTTCAACTTCCATGCATTGGATCTTGCTTGTTTTAGGTTCCTCCACTTTCTGTTCTCTCTGTATGTGCTTATAAATGTTGCCCAAGTCACCCCTTAACCTTCTCTTGATAGATAAACAGATTGCACTCCTTGGATTCCACAACTAGCAGGCCGGTTGTCCAATCTGTTAATGAATCTCATGGCTCTGAACCCTTTCTCATTTTACACCAATGCCAGATACAGAGGCAATATAACTTCCCTACTGCTACTCAATAAATCCCTGCTTATATATCCAAAGACTGCAGCATTATGGCCACAGAATCACACTAGCAGTTCATGTTCTATAGATGATACAACATCATCTCAAAATCCTTTTCAGAGTCACTGCTTCCTAGGGTACTGAGGGAAACTGGCAGATGTCATTGCACAGCCTTTGGCTACTATCTCTGAAAACTTGTGGAGATCAGAAGAGGTCCAGGATGACTGGAAAAAGGCAAATGTAGAGCCCATCTTTAAAAAACAGAAATGACAATCCACGGAACTATACACTGGTGAGCTGTACCTCTGTCCCTGGAAAAATCATGGAGGGGATCCTCAAGGATGGAACAAGAATCAGTGGTCTGAAGTTAGAGGGGGAGGTGTAGGTTGGATATGAGGAAAAACTATTTCACCAGGAGAGTGGTGAAGCACCGTAATGTTTTACCTAGACAGGTGGTAGAATCTCCATCCCTGGAGGTTAAGTCCCGGCTTGACAATATCCTGGCTGGGATGATTTAGTTAGGGTTGATCCTGCTTCAGGCAGGGGGCTGGACTAGATGACCTCCTAAGGTCTCTTCCAGCCCAAGGGTTCTATGATTCCGAGATAAGTGCTTCCCATCCCATAAATATAACCTGCATTCTTTGGGTCGAAGAACCTTGGCTTTAATATTTGCCATACAGAAACGTGTATTGTTTGCTGGTGCCCAGCTTACCAGGCATTTCAGATCACTCTAACAGTCACCTGTCTTCTTAATTACCCAACATTTGTATCATTCTTATCTATATCAGTAATTAGTTTGCGTTTTCCTCCAGATCATTGATAAGAATATTAAAGAGCACAGGGCCATGAACTGATCCCTATGTCAGACCCCATCAGAAACACACCAACTAGGTGATGATTCCTCATCTATTTCTAGGTTTTGAGATGATACTGACTTAGAGAGTACAGTAACTAAAGACCAGTTCCTTTTATATTTGGATAAAAAGGCTGTGTGGAAAAAAAAAAAAACACAAGCATTTCTTTCTGCTTGATGATATCGCACCTCTTTCCTGTTCTGTTGCTTCACTGAGGTCAGGCAGTTTAAGCCCAACTAAGTTCTGACTTCGCATCTGGATGTGCTCCTGTTGAAAACAAAACAAAACATATCTATTTCTATGTATCATATCTATTTCTACGTATCATATCTATTTCTACATATCATATATCTAGTTAAATATCATAGCACTGTCAAAACTAAAGTCAACACTGTATTTATGAAATACATCTGCATGTTTATTAAGCATGCCAAAAGAATTAATTGTAATCATGTATTAAATTGTATGACTCAATCACTCAGATACAACACACTTCAGATTTCAAACCCATTTTTAGTAAAGTCTCCAAATTAACTCATCTTCCAAGGGACTTCTGGGCTCTACTGTAGTTGCTCAAACACAGTGATTTTTTTCGTGCTGGTACTTGCTGGTATGGATTACCCCTGGCTGAGGGAAGGAGGCAGGGAGCCACCTGACTTCTAGCACTACTACGTGTATTTTGTTTAAAAAACAAAACAAAAACCACTACTCAAATGCATACAGGAATTTGTTTGTTTTTTTTTATCACTTATCACTCTCCTTCAATGCAGGTCAGTTTCAATCTAGTCTAGAGGAAGAAATATAAAAAATACCAAATGTTGCTACTGCTATAATAATTCAGTGTAGAACCGATCCCAAGAAGGAGAGAAGGAAAGTGCAGACAGGAGATGGTCACTTAACCTGCTTGCCAACTAGGAACTCTTCACAGACAGAAATTCTATGTTACTAGTGCAAGCTGATTGTTATTGCAGTCTATGGTGCCATTAAGTCACCCAAACAGAGGGGATTAATTTTGCAAAAAATGAACTTAAATAAAATTTCTCTCAAGTGTTTTTATAATAAACACTGCCTTTTGCTAAAAAGGATCCTTGCTGCACCTAAAAATTAATCTCTTGTAACTTGAATTTTGCCACATATTGTAAATATGAATTACCTGGTTCCAGGAACTAACAGTATTACTAATACTATTGCTTATATATTTAATTTTATTTATTTTAAAGGCATTCACTCTCATACAATTTGAGCGCTTATTGAAAGAAACAGGTTTTCCAATACATCATTTTATATCTTAAAGAATGTAAACATGAAAAAGATGAGTACCTGTCTTGTCATTTCTCAGTAATACTGTGGTGTGAAATAACCTATTTTAAAAACCGATGTTTTTTTATACCAATACTGTGTTGACCTCGCATGCAATTGGCTGGAGGCGTGTAAGAAGATACGTTGTTTATGTCATTATCAGTAAGACCCTGTGAAGGTTTTCTTTCAGCTACTTTGAAACCTTTACTGATTTTGATTCAAGTGTTCTGGAAACATATGTATCAGTTTGCTAACACCAGTGGGTAGATCATATTTTAAATTTTGTACCTCTCAAATAGTCACTTTTAAAAAACATATACTTTGGTGCCGAAACACCTACAATTATCAAATATATTAATTTTTAGAATTAAAAGACCAAAATTCACCCTTTGTTCACTTACGGCACAGTCAGAGTTACACCATTAAGAATCTGGACCAACACCTCTTGCGCTGTCCCTTGCATGTATTTTGTCCGGGAGGCATTTGTGCTAAAGCACCAGGAAATTTGAGAGCTTATCTGAGAAAGTGAAATTTCTTAAGACGACAAAACAAACAAGATCTCCTACCCCAAACCTCCATTATATCTTGCAAACCAAGGTTTAGATCAGAGGCCAAAACCCTTTAAAAACTGATGAGTTTCTTTACAAAAAGAAGAGAAAACAAACAGACCTCAAAAGCGTTCTACAGACCTAAACAGAACTGATTCTTTTTAAAGGGATGTCCAGGGCAGAATCAGCCTTTAATGAAATACAGTAATGGTGTCTAAACTTCATTTGAACCATTAGGTCCACATAAAGTTCTCAGTCTACTCTCAAGAAATTCAATTAATATGTAAAGTCAGAAGGAGAAATTCTGGAAGCAGTAGAAAAATATAGCACTGTGAATTAAAGGAAGTGAATAGCAGAAGTAACACTCCCAAAGAGCTCTTATTTAAAAAAAAAAAAAGTTTGTTTATATATCCTCAGGAAGGACAGTTTTCAGATCTAAATATCTCCTTAGAGACTAAAACAGATTATTTCACTCCCAAGTATTACTTAGAAATGACAAGGAGGTTAATCAACTTTTTCCTGTTTACATGTAATGTACTAGATCTGAACTTGAAATACCACTGTACTATGCATTATGTTCACCTTTATATTACAGAGGAAAATTAATGTTTCTTTTACAGCACTGTGGTAATTTTTCTTTCATGAGACTTTCTGGGAACCATAAAAGCAACATGTACATTTGCGAAAAGATTGCAATTTCTATGGAACTGACAATAAGAAAGTGGAAAGAAAGTTTACTCAGTCTTTCAATAAATAGAAATGGAAAAATAAAACACGTTAACTTTGCTGTAATGCATCCCTTATGTCAGTATGAAGCTTTTTTGTAATTATAAAAATCAGTGATAAAATAAGAAAATGCGACTGCTCAGTTAAGAGCACACTAAGCTTAAAAGAAAGAAAATGCTGTTTTTTGTTGCTTTAATTTTCTGGTCCAAATGATAATCATTGTGTGCACTGGTATGAAGACATTTTTTCATTACTACTAACAATATTCTCAGGAAGAGCCCAATCCAAAGTTCATTGAAGTAAAGGAGACTTTTCATTGACTGCAGTGGGCTTCATATAGAACTCAATTATAACTGTTTAAGTAGACATGTTCCTGTAATACTGAACTATGTTTTGCATCCAACATCTTTTTATTTAGTCGAGAACTTAAATCAGAGAGATAAGAGCCCAGAATAGTAACTGCATATATTTTTAATAAGTGTTTACTACGAAAGACCTACCAAGTATTCAGTTACATGAACAATACTTGAACAAAATAGTCTAGTCTTCCTGGTCTCTTAGGAGAAATAGAAAATTGAAAAGATGTTTTCTTATAATTCTCTATCCCACCTCCTCAATTCCATCTCTAAAAAGTACAAAACCACTTTTTTTTTTGCCTCATCTACTACAAATGTAGCAATTTAACAAATACTAATTGTACAGTTTTGCAATGTACAAGCACAGCAGGTCACATATAGGATACTGCAACATGATGTAACTTAGCATAACTCTACATAATGCTATTTATGTCCAGAAACTCACCTCTCTGAGCTTTGTAATTTTCTGCATGCGAACTGGTTGAACTTGTATTTGAAGGTCTTTGAATGCTAATGTTTTATTCAGTTGGTTGTTGGATTTATTATTAATGGCAAAGCTTTTATCTTCTTCAGATGGGAATTTAAACGGTGCCTTTTCTTGATGGCCAGATTCTATGCTATCCCACGATACAGCTCTTAATAGAGGAGGGTGTGTTCCAGATGCTTTAAGTTCTGTTGTACAGGTAATTTTAGGATCCTTAAGTTCTGGTACAGAACTTTTAAACTTTGGGTCCATAGTACCTACGCCTGGGCCTTGCTGACACATTCTTAAAGGAAAGTCATTTTCTTTTGATTTCTTAAGTAATGGTTTTCCATGTTCATTTTCACAACAGTTTTTGCTTGCATTAAGAGATGTTTTGGAAGACTCGCTGCTTGAAGGGGAGGATTTGGGTAAATTATCCATATATGTAAGTGGATCAAAGTTTTCTTTTTGTGCAGAGAGTCTCTCTTTGGAGTTTTCAAAACTAGAAGAGCGAGGAAGCAACCTTCCCTGAGAAATCTTCCTCTGATCATTCTGTTTTCGACCGGTTAAACTTTTCGTGACATTCTGAAAGAAAAGGATATGTGTAAAAGACATGGACAGAAAATTGCCACCTTAACAGTGCTCTCCTGTAGATGTTCAGGGATGATACTTAAATTTCTTAATCTTTGTTGCATTCTTCACTTGAAATAGAAGTTAGCTACATGTAACTGCCACACTTATTCCTTTGTCCTTTTTTCTAAAATTGGGAATGCACTGGATCTTTTCTTATCTTCCAGTGGCTCTCCATGATACTTCAGAAAAGGTCATTATGTTCTGTAACTAGTCTTCAAAGTTAGCGCATTAATCTTACTACAACCTAAACAAAAAGATAAAAAGCAGTCAAGTAGCACTTTAAAGACAAGCAAAATAACTTATTAGGTGAGTGACAGACCCACTTCTTCAGACCATATCCAGACCAGAACAGAGAACCAAAAACAGTAATCATGGAGGACAAATCAGAAAAAAATGATCAAAGTGAGCAAATCAGAGAGTGGAGAGGTGTGGTGCGGGGGGGGGAAGGTCAAGAATTAGATTAAGCCAAGTATGCAAACGAGCCCCTCTAGTGACTCAGAAAATTATTATAATGTATTATTATTATAAAATTATTATAAATTGTTTTGCTAGTCTTCAACGTGCTACTTGACTGCTTTTCGTTTTGAGAATATACAGACTAGCATAGCTCCCTCTCTGTTACTCAGCAAGAGATGTATCTTTAGCTCTAACTCATGCAGGACAGTATGAGTATATTCTTAGAGAGTAAAAGGACAGTGTAAAATGGTATTATTATAAATTACCATCTATCACAGCCAGCATCTGCAGTCTTACCTGCAGTGGAGATAATGACCCAGTGCCTGTGACTATACATACATCAGGTCCTACAAAAGAAACAAAATAGATTCTGATTTTATTTTTTGTTTATTATATTTCAACATCACCCACACCCACAAACCCTCAAGATAATTGAGGGGGAAGGTTTCAAAGGCACAAAGATTTAAAATTTACAACTTAGATATCACAATTCATAAAGTTGTATTTTAACAAGGAAACAATAAGAAAGGGAAAAAATGTCCATTCTGTTGCAAGAACAGTGGAAATAGAACACTCAATATTACAGCAAAGCTTCACAATTGAGGACAATAAAACACAGGGTAACCTAGGAAAACATTACATGCAAACTGTCTTAATATATCTGTTCCATCTTATATTTAGACGTGGCACTCTGAGTAAGTTTCCCAGACCTGAAGAAGAGCTCTGTGTAAGCTTGTCTCACCTATAGAAGTTTGTCCAATAAAAGATACTGGCCCAATTACAGAGACAAGGATACCTACCCTGTCTCTAGTATCCTGGGACTGGAATGGGTACAACACTGCATACATATCAGTGTATTGTGGGATTTCACAAACTATCATTTTCAAAGAGACTTGTGAATTTATGAACCTTAGCTACTTTTCAACGGATGAAAATGTGGCCTAATAGGCATTTTTTCCTGGCTTTGTAAAATAGTTTACATTTGAACATGTATAGATAAGTTTACCTGTTGGGATTGGAAGAGTGAAAGAGTTGTTCTGAGATGGTACAGGTGAAACTCTGGGACTAAGTGTAGGGGAAACCGCTTCATTAAAAAAGGAAAAAAGAAGGAGAAAGCATTAGGTAATTTTTGGCTTGTGCTTTCAAAGCATCCTGCTCAAATTAAAAAAAAAAAAATGCAGAGAGTGGTAGCATAATCATCTGACGGTAATGTTCATGGCCACAGGATTTCCAAGCGTCCCCACATGATTTCAGATTGCTAAAAATGTTTTTGGGAAAATGGAAACTAGTTTCTAAAAATAAAAATAAATCCTGTTGAGAAACAACAGATTAACTCCTGAATGGATTAAATATGATCCCCAAATGCTACTTTTCTATTGCATTTGTGAGCCATCTGCATGAGCTGTCTGCACTGTGACACAGGGAAGTGGATGTGCAGGAGGGAGGCTTTGAGAATTTGTACACACTATGAATTGAAAAGGGTGGTAGACCCCGAACTGAAGATCAACAGGATGCTGCTTCTGCATCTACTAGTTATATCTCGCAATAATTTTTGGATCAAACACTAGTTGAGTCTGAAGGCCATGAAGAATATTTTGTGACAAGATATTTTCCCTTAGCCCCATTGCGCTACAATATATTTTTTTGAAGGATGGCCTGTATGTGCCCACTTGTTTGCAACATCAAGCCCGTAAAGAAAAAAAACTAGTCACGATAACGACAATAATAATGGATTATAGTTTCAATGACTCGATTCTGAAAAAGGATGATAAAAATGGGTTATAAACAAAAATGTTATCAATAGAAAATATGAATGAAAAAAATTGTTTTCCCCTAGAAAGTTTCAAATAATTTTAAACAAAATGTGTGCTTTCAAAATGAAATGACAATTTTCTTTTTGTTTTCATGAAAATGTCATTTCCTTTTGTTTTTTCAACAAATGTTAAAGTTGGAAAAAATTGTCATTTCATATTAATAGTCTGCCATAAAATGTCCTTTTATTAATTTTTAAACACAAATGAAATAAAACAACTTTTTAAGTCAACTCAATTTTAATTTAGTTTAGAAGTATGGAATGAAAACAAAAGTTTTTAATTTAGAGAGAGTTCCTGTTGGGGGAGGGGCAGGGGAGTTTAAAAATGACATTTTTCTATCCGGAATTCAATATTTGGGTTGGGAAAACTTTATGCACAAAAAGTTCACCAGGTCTAGATTAGCTGACTGGAAAGGCCTTACGCTGAACTTTGAAGACAGTGAGAAACCTTCAGGGAGATTAACAACATACTATGTGCACACAGCCATTAACTATGAGTGGATCACGTGCCTCGTACATCAGCAAACCTCTGATTTCTATGTAACATGTTATTTTCACACCTTGCACCTACCGGTGGCAGATTCTGGAAGACTGCTTCTTGATTTTCTGCCTCTGCGCATTAGGAACCTCTCACTCACTCTCTTTGCTTCTTCTAGTAACTCAAGATTCTTCTTTTTATCTTCATCTGAGATTTTGACATCTGGCAGTTGGTCATGTACCAGATCAATCACCTGACCTGTATTGTCTCAGTAGCAAAGCATGTGACTTAGATCTGTATAGTATAACTATGTCTCTAGATAATTTGTTGCATAATTAAAAAAAATCATGTGTGCCTACAATATGGTTTAAAACATACCTATAACTGAGTTATTAAACATTAACCATCCACATTCAACAATGTTCCAGTGGTGCTGTCCCCTACCACTGATGATCTTCTGTGAAATGAAATCAGTGGAAGTGAAGGTGTCACCACCCCTTTCAACAGCTGCATTAACATAAACCTTGGTTTCCCACATACCACCCACTCTTATTTCTATTATTCATTTTCTTTGTTTATGAAAGCAAGTGCAACAGTACTACTATGTCAGCGAGTACTACAGGTTGAACCTCTAGTCCAGTACCCGCAGGACCTTACTAGATGCATATCTGAAATTGACTGTATTTCCTAGTGTAAACAAAGCGTAGGTGACAAGTCAACTTGGGTGCCTTTGAACATTTTACCTTCAGGGGCCTGTCAAAAACCTCTCTTATTGGACCTCATCCAAAGTCCATTATGGTAAGGAAGGGCAGGTCTACACTAAAAGGGAAAGTCCAATTAAGGTACACAACTTGTCAGCAAGGTAGCTGGAATTGATGTACCTTAATTTGGGCTTCTGTATCATCTGCACTGTGGGAGGTTGATGGGAGTGAATTCTCCCATTGCTTTCCCTACTCCTAATGACGGGCAAGAGTCCCAAGGTCAGTGTGGGCACACTGTGAGTTTGAGTTCATCTCTACCAGGTGGAATGCTGGAAGATCGATTGCAGCTGCATCAGTTTTCCTGGTAGTGAAGACATATCTTGAAAAGAATCCTATTGACTTCAAGTGCGTTGGCTCAGGGCCTCAATTATCTTTTAAAAAGAGCCTAAGGGAACAGACTTCACATCAAACAATTCTCATTTTCTTAGAGCTCTCTCACTTTCTGACCAAACAACAGTTTATGAGAGTGCATGCATGACTTGTGGGCTGCTTCTCTTCTAGCTGGCATGTAGGGCTACATGTGACACAGTCCACTTACATCTCCAGGCATTTTAGAATTTAATTTCAGCAGTGCCATAGTTTGGTCGCTTTCTCACATCTTTGATTCTGTTTGAGTTTACATGTCTGGAGCTGGCACATACCAAATACTATGCTATTTTTGAAAACAGCTCCAAATATAATTTTAAAAGAACAAATCTGCCTCAGTATATTATTGGGATTTTTATTCATGAAATCATACATTCATAACTTTAATATAATCTATAAAACAAACTGAAATTATCCAACCAGAAATACTTATAATGTATTTCAATTTACAACTGCATTTTACATGAACCATTTTTTGTGTTGTGAAATCAGGTTTGAATTTCTGAAGTTTGGTTTGGTTTCTCTCTCTTTCTTTGTATCTACACATGCCCCTCCATTATCATGTTAATGAGGCAGTTCATAATATGCTAATGAGATGCTGGTATGAATATTCCATACCTCATTAGCATAATGGGGGTCGCACATGATTTGAACGTGCTGCTTTCGGAATGCATGCTGCCAGTGTAGACGAAGGCCTTTCAAAAGGACCCCCTGGCTTCAAAAGCCCCTTCTTCCTATTTCATTTTAGGAAGAAGGGGCTTTCAAAGTCAGGGGGTCCTTTCAAAAGGCCCCTGACTACACAGGTGGCATGCATTCCAAAAGCAGCACTTTCGAATCATGTCCGGACATCATTATGCTAATGAGGCATTGCATATTCATGTAAGTGTCTCATTAACATGCTTCTTCTGAAAGAAGGGGGCATGTGTGGACTAAGTTCTTTCCTTTCCTGCCTTGAAGTAGTAGCTTATGTCTGCTTATTCCTTTATCTTTTCATACTTTAGTGTAATCATGCCTATAATTCTGTACAGTCTGTGCTGGCAAGTCAAGATATCATAAATAGAGATGGGTCTGCAGCAACAGGCCAGATACAAACACACATGAGATGAAATCCTGGTCTTATTGAAGTTAGAGGAAGTTTTTCCCCCTGACCTCAACAGGGCCAGCATTTCTTCTCCAAACTTTGGAAAGTTCACTAAATGCATATACGTATGGTAAAAGTCAGATTCTATAGCCTATATTCCTACTGAGTAGTACAGAAGTAACTCAGTGGTCATGTTTATGGAGTAAGGTAACTGCAAGGAAGAGCAACAAAATCTCCCTGTAAATCATGTGCTTATTTTCATTACCTATTTAGCTGATAACATAACTGACCTGAATATTTTGACAGCTACCGATTCCTGATGTTTTTCTTTCAGTTTGACATCTGATTATGCATAAGGAATAAGCAATGAAAACCCAAAACTATCGTACTTTTCACAAAACAGAAGGTGCTAAGACAACATATCTCCAGCCTTCTAAAGAAAGAGTAAGCTCTATTTTATTACTGTATTTTTGAAGTGCTATAAAAGATGTATTTCCCTAGCTCTGCTCATCTGTGTATACTGTGTATTATTTACCTGTAGTAGGTACATCTTAAACTCAGGATGATAATTTACCCTACTACATCATTATCAAGTATTTTTGTGCATGCGTTATACTCTGTACAGGAGAGGGATTATAGAGTCATTTCAATTTCTGTGGGATAGATTCTTCACTGATGTAAATTGGTGCGGCTTCACCCAAGTTAACAGAATATGCTATTCCAGTGGAGAGCTATTTCAATCTTTTTTCCACATGCTTTGCACAGATTTTGTTTGGGGAAAAATACATTAACAGAACTACTTCTTACCAACTGAAGTCAGTGAATTAACTGAAGTCCTAGTGTGTCGGTTAGAATGCCTTAGATGAGGACTGTGAGGTCTAGGGAAAAACAAAACAACACAGGAGTAAGTAACAAGGAAAAAAAATAAAATAATGCTATTATATATATTCATGAATATACACAGAGAGGTCTATAACACTAACATGCTTTCTAATTTTCTGGTATGTTTCTTGGAAAACAATAATGTAAAAATAACTAACTTTCCTTCTTCCCCCAAATCACAATTTGACACACAGTTAACCAGTGACATTTTTGTTTAAAAAAAAAAAAAAAAAAAAAGTGCCAGCACTCAGCTGACTCACCCCTCTTCCCCAGCCACACCCAATTAACTATTGTCTCAGAATGTTAAACATACTATGCTCAAGTTGATAAAGGTTTGTGTTCATTTTCCCATAAGTGTTATGTCTGACATTTTAAGTTTTTCAAAACCTGGGGTAAGACATGCAAACACCCTTTCTTCAAAAGTTCTGAACTTGCTTTACTGAAAATTGTTTAGCTAGTCACCTCCTTTCTAAAGGTTGATCCAATTAAAAAAAAAATCAGTGAAAAGATTCCCTTTTAGTTCAATGGCAGTAGGGTTAGACCCTGAAACAAATATGCTTGTGTTGCTGAGTTCTCTAATACTTTTCTAAACAAGGGAAAAATCAAGGAAGCAATGTATTGCAAAAATCACTCCCAACAGGTAGCAGGTTTGACTTCTACTGACAGCCTTGAATTCCATAAAGGTATTCACCTTTTTTCCAACAACATCTGTACCTTTTAAGTTCAGTGTCATGATTTAAGACTGAATTAAAACTAATGCAAGAGTGATAATTCACTGTGGTTATTTGTTTTCTCTGAGATCAAAAAAATCAATTTTTTAAAATGGATATTAAGCTACGACAACATGTGTTACTGGGTAGCTAAAAGGCCCAAGTTTAGCAAAGATGTAACACATAATTAACTTTAACTATATTGATACCCCTGTACCTTTTGAACAAAGCATTTAAGCATGTATTTAAAATTCAGGGAGAATTTACATCCCACTGATGTGAATGCTTAAGTGCTTTGTTGAACAGTGATATTATCGCGTTTAAAGTTTAGCATGTACTATGTATTGCACTGGGTTCAGAATTTGGAATTTCTCTCTTCCATTTCATTAGTCATATCTGTTACACAGAGCTATTACCTTTTATTAACTGTTTGATGGCTACTTTCAAATAAATGTGGTCTCACTCAGGTTACCAGCCAACTCTAACTTTTTAAAAGAGAACTCAAATGGTTTTTACCAGTATTCCTAAGATTTCCCACTCTTTGGGAAAAAATTACTGCCAATACATGTTTACTAAATAATGGCTTGCCCTGGGGAAACTTCAGGGATGTCAGCTTTCTCACAATGCACATGGTAGTGAAACTATACACAATAGCACTTACTGATGTTGATAGTTATAATGGTGTAAGTTTTAATCATTTATTCAACACTAGAGATAATGTATACAAGACTGGAAATAAGTCTCTCTCTAACAGATGTGCCATCAAATAAATATGCTGAGAGAAATAGTTTTCATACACACATGAAAATATAAAATGCAAAGTAAGAATAAATAAAATATTTGCAAAAGCTGTCAGTACAACTTGCAAAGCATTTTTAGAACAACAAGAAGTCTTGTGGCACCATATAGACTAACAGATATATTGGAGCATAAGCTTTTGTGGGCAAAGACCCACTTCATCAGATGCATGAGTTGGGGGGGGTTGGTTTCAGAGGGGTATTTAAAGAATGGGAAAATTCTCATTCTTTAAATACCCCTCTGAAACCACACCCCCCCCCCCCACTCATGCATCTGATGAAGTGGGTCTTTGCCTACGAAAGCTTATGCTCCAAAATAGCTGTTAGTCTATAAAGGTACCACAGGACTTCTTCTTGTTCTTGAAGCTACAGACTAACGTGGCTACCTCTCTGATATAAAGCATTTTTAGTTTCCCTGATTTCCTTTGGAAATTACATTACATTACAAGTAGGCCTTGTTACTAATTGTTCCTGAATGCTATAAATGCTACTTCTGCTTTAAAATTTAGTTAATTTGTTATATTCTCTACTAATTTAAAGTTTAAATAAATGGAATGTTCTCAATTTTTCCAAGTACAAAATATTGTATTGATACATAGCTCCTGCAAAGTATGTTATAGGTTCTGTTTAATATGAACTACTGCTAATATTATACATAAACTTTTCGGCATGATGCTAAGATATAATAGCACAGGTTGAACCTCTCTATTCCAGAACTCTCTCGTCCAGCATCATCCGTAATCTGGCATGATTTTAGTTAGCTGCATGACCACTTATGTGTGTGGTGAAGTTTCCAGTGGTCTCAAAATTTGTTTACAGCCATCACTCCTGTCTCTCGGTGTTCTGTACTGTTATTTAGCTGTAATTTACCCCTAATGCCCGTTAACCAGTGACATTGTTGATAATGCTGCTAGACAATATGACCTCACAAGGTCTGGAAAATTCTCTCATCTGGCACCAGTCAGGTTCCGAGGGTGCCAGATTAGAGAGGTCCAAACTGTGGCAGGCATAATTTAAAACAGCACTCTCATTAGTTGGTTAATGAAATAGGAGTTGAAGTATCAGATTCAGACTATGCATGCTGTACACAGTGATTAAGCTAACAAGGAATAATACATACAGTAAACTCTTCCATATCCAGCAAGCTCGGGACGGGGAGGTTGCCAGATATTCAGATACTATGGATAACCGAGAGGATCCCTTCACCATCTGGGGTTTGAACTATAGCAGTGCTCACTCCTGGCAGCTTGGCCCCTGGAGTACCATCCCCACGAGAGCAGCCTGCTCTGTGCTCCCAGAGGCTCAAGCTGCAGCCCATGCTGCCTCCGCATGCTCTGGCCACCCATCCCACTACACTCCCTGCTGGGGTAAGCAGTTTCTAGTGGCAGGCCCTGGCGCGTGTTCCCATGTGAGGGAAGGATCTTGGCTCCTGTGCTCTAGCCACACATCCCGCTGCACTCCCCACAAGAATTAAGCAGCTCCCAGCCTGGGGCGACAGCAGCCCCCCAAAGAACTGAAAATAACCAGCCCCAATGCCAAAGGAGGTGGTGGAGGGTGGGAAGATCTGCAATGAGCCACTCTTTTGGGCATATCGCTTCCCTGGGAGCAGCCCCCACTGCAAGGCCCCATCCATGCACTCTCTTGGCCCCTCTCCTGCCTGGGTGGAGCCAGGGTGCAGCTCCTCCTGCAAAGGGAGAGCCCAGCAGGATGGGGATAGGGGAGGAAGGAAGATGCCATGTAAAGCTGAGCCCCACAAGGGAAGATTTGCACCTTGACCCATGGGGTGGGAGTGCAAGTGGCAGCTCCACGCCCAGGCTTGTAGTCATTTAAAAAAGTGTAGCAGTGCCTGTCCTGCACCCAGGGTGGCCACCAGCCCACTTCTCCTTTACCACTACCCCCAGCAGCCTCCAGGATTTCCTGCCACTGCTGCCCCAAGAGAAAACCACCTGCTCCAGGCAGGGGCTACTGAGTGCCTCCCGCTCTGCTTAGCTTCATGGCCAGGGCCCTTTCTCCTGCTCCCTGCACTGCTTGGAGCCCCTTGGTCTCCTTGTTTGGTTTTCACCATTACACCTGATAGCACCTGGCAGGGGCGCTAATTATTTGAGAGTAGCAGTTAACTGAATACCAGTTAAAAGAGAGTTTACTGTATCAAGCATTTGAACAAAAGAAAACATATTTCCAAATCCTCCTCATTTTACATAGGCCACTGGCCACTTGTGTGAGCAAAATCAGCTGGGTTTGCCCCTCACTGTCAAGTAGTGAGCTAAATTGTAAGATTTTGCCATTGAACTGATGAGGGAGGAGCTCAGGGAAGAATTTGTGCCTTTCTCCTGAGGTGTAATCCCTTCTGAAGCTGCCCAGTTTGTGCTGCCTGGTGGTAATACAGGGAGCTGATCCGGGGTGAAGGGGTCTGGGATATTGAGCTTGGAGTAAAGCATATGGAAGGATTAGTCTCTGCATCCCTGCACAAGGGCAGAGTGTTCCAGAACACACCATCACACAAAGGGACAGTGGCGTTTCTCACATGAGGAAGGACTACGCCCATAAGTAATAGCTGTCACACTGGGTCCATATTATGTAAAAATTCTATTTTCATAGTTGTTTTACTCTCATGTTTGCTCAAACTTTAAATTATGTTAATCTGAAAGATGTTTATGTCAGCAGTCCTTATTTACGTCAAACTCCTATAAACGTTGTCTGGATTTTTTCCAGAGTTCAGTTCCTTACATGACTTAACCTAGAACCTATGCCTTTGATATCAATTATGAGATCTCTGTAATGTCACTCCCCTTATGTAAAGATAACTACAGAACTATAAAGATACTATACCTTGTTATAAATAAAAATAAAATGATTTCTTTAAAATGATGTAAATTTCAAACCAACAACCTTTGAGATGTGTGTCTTGGAAGTATTACGTTGATTATGCATAAACTGGTAATACATGTATTTTGTGTAGTACCTGTTCACCAGATTTTTATCAATTTCTATGTCTCTGTAGACCGCATTCTCTGGAAGAACAATAGACGGTGTACTGCATGTTGTCTCCTCAACAGTAGACTCCTGAATGGTTTGTGACAAAAATGTGGTTAAGCAAAAATTTAAAACACTGAAAAATAATCTTGCATATGGAATGCAAAATTTATTTATCGATTTTCCAGGAGAAAAGATGAACATGGTTCAGCAATAAACGAGTTACTTCTCCTTCAAACAACAGATAATGAAATTTATCATTAACTGTAAGTCTTCAGGAGAAATGAAGGGTAGGCATTGATATGAAATTTCTTCACATAGGGCATGATGTTAGCAGTCTATGCACAGGGTAAAAATCAGTAAACGGCTGGGCTTCAAAAGGACTTTCAGGAGTAGACCCACTGAAGATCATGAGAGCTATGTGAATGCAAGAAAATGGAAAGAACTGATTCTTTACAATGGTAGGTTAAATTAGGTGCAAAATTACGTTTTGCAGTATTCAGAGTTGCTTCAGCATGTAGAAACTATTATATTCAAGTTGTTGTATTGTTTGCTTTGTTTTGTTATTTTGTATTGTTTGATTGTTCCCTATCACATCAACATGACTTAGCAGTGCCTGTTGTAAATAATTATAGAGGTATATTCAGATTTTACGAGAGCCAGATATTTTAATAAATGCAATATTTAATTTTTAAAGGTTTACATGGCAGCCTGCGTCAGTGTGTGGTGGTGGTTGTGGCATTGGCTCCAGAATAGCAGAGAGAAAAGCTGGGTTTGGTAACACTTCTTTTACTGGAAACAAGCTTTTCTGCTTCATAAAGTGCTTATTCAGGTCTGGGAAAGGTATCTATGGATCTCAAAAGTTATGTTGTGGTGGTCACCAGTGCAATGGACATATGCTTTGCATCTGTTATGGCAGCACACGTGCTGCTTGGAATTGCTAGTTCCTTGTCCGTAGGGAACTTGTTCTGACAATGAGCTTGGCAAGTTTGACGGTGTGAAGGCCAGAAGAAAGGGTTCATAAAACAATTATTTCAGAACGTGGTCTCCACAGAGTATGCAATCATTTAATGATATGCTATATATGTTCCATGTGGTGTGATAAGGGTATGTAATTAGAGGTGTGTAGTTTCTATACTGAAGCAGGTTTTCTTGGTGCATTTGGATAGCCCATTCCATGACGCAATCTATTTCTTTGATGGAGCATTTGATTATCATGGGTCTAAGTGTGTGAAGACATATGTCTAGGACTTTCTCCTCAGAGCATGGTCTGGCTGTAAGTAACAGATTTTTAGTGTGTTTTTGGTGATTACGGGATACGTGAAGCTAAGGGTCATGAGCCGTAGGTCTCTTGCATCTGCCTGAAGAGTTCTAATACTGAAGCTGATTGTGAGGTCCTGGAAGTCAAGCTGCTGTGAGAGTGTGTCCTAAAGAGAGTCTGACGGATGGGTTGTTCTTGTTGAAGGCCGAGATCACTGTCAGAAGCAAGCTCCCCACAGGCAACTCAAAGTAGCGCCAGACCCTACCATTTCTAGAAATGCAAAACCTGCATACATATCTCCACTTCCATGATGACAAAACCTCCCCCATTTCTCATACACATGCATTTTACCATATGTGGTATTTCTCATCGAATATACTACATGCACCAATAACAACTATGTGGTTGAAACCAAGTAATTCGTATTTTTTTTTCTGGAATTAACTCACAAAGATGATGGTAGTAGAAAAAAATGCCATATCCCCTACGGATGAACACTTTTCACAGAGCGATCACCTAGTATGTGACTTCTCAATTTTCATTAGACCCCTGCACACCAACACCTTCAAAAGGCAAGCTCTGAAGCTTGAATTCATAATTTTGCTATGCACTGAAAATCATGGTCTTAGTAAACATTCTGGATTTGTGGATTACTAGAAGATATACCTGATGTTGCTTGGGTCCTTCAGGGCAGTGGGCTGGGCATGTGAAGGGGTGCAGGAGTATGGCAGGAGCTTGGAAATGTTGGTGGGGGGGCTTAGGGCAGGGGGCATAAAGGTTGCAAGAATCAAGGCACTTCACCTTGAATGATCTTTTAAAACATGTTAACTATTTATGCTTAACAATCTCTCCCACCTTGTAGTTAGCTGTGACACTCTGGCTGCGTCTACACTAGCAAGTTCTTTTGAAATATTTTTTTTTTTGAAAGAAAAGGGCTGTTCTGAAAGATCCAGTGGAGCATCTACACATAAAAAGTGTGCTTTCGAAAGTAAATCGAAAGAACATGGCACTCCTTTTGAAAGCACTCTTCCACTCCTGTTTCAGGAACAGTGCCTTCTTTCGAAAGAAAACGTGCTTAGAGTCCCCTTTTTCCCCCAAAAGAGCAGTCCTCATGGCACCTGATTTTTTGATCGCTGGTCTGTTCTTTCACAAGAGCAGGGGCTGTGCAGGCTCTCTCTTTCGAAAGAGCAGATCACGCTTTTGATCCACTTTTGTGTGTGGGCGCACTCTTTCAAAAGAAGTTCTTTCGGAAGAGATCATCTGGAAGGGCTTCTTCGGAAGAATCTCTGTAGTGTAAACATAGCCTCTGAGTACCTTTCCCAGAGCTGAAGAAGAGTTCTGTGGGTCTGAAAAGCTCCTCTCTTTCACCAACAGAAGTTGGCCCAACAAAAGATACAGGCTCATCCACCTTGTCTCAGGGTGGCAGAGCTATCCCATCCATTGGATGGTTTGGGGCTGTTGCCCTGAGCTCCATGGATTGGGGAGCCCCAAATTTCAGGAGGATGTGATGCTTGGGGGCTACGAGCAGGGCCACTGTCTCTGTGCTCTGCTGCACCTCAGTGGCTCCTGGTGTTGCTCAGGGAGGAGGGGTCAGAGCAGAGTGAAGTAGAGAGAGGTGGGGTGGGATGGAACAGAAAGAGGTAGGGTGGAGTAGGAGTAGTAAGAGGAGGGGTGTGTGACAGGCCTCACACCCCACCAGGGATGGACCCACTAGTAGGTGTCAGCACTGAAGGTCAAATTCTTTAAAGCTGTATTCAGTGTGAGAGAAGTGCACCAATTGAAGATATATTGAAATCACAGCACAACACAATTACAATATCCTGCATTTGGATTTGTAAACTGAAATTTGTGCATGCAAATCAGGCAATTATACCATCTCCACATTCCAGTGAATCCTGTTAAAAAGGTTAGGAACACCAATTCTTTAATCCCTTTCCTTCCCTCCTGCCCCCTGCCTTTACCAAATTAGCACAGTTCATTTTTTGTTTGATAAAAAAAATTGCATAGGTCTTGTAAATCTACACCAGCACTGACTCCAGCTGCTTCATTTCCTTTATCAGTCCTTAAACATTTATACCATGTCAACAGTTTCTGTGGAATGCAGGTTGAACCTCTCTAGCTCAGCAACATCTGTAATCCAATACGATTTTAGTTAGTTGGATGACCACTTATCATGGCTGTAGCCAAGTTTCCTGTGTCCAATAAAGTTCATTTACAGCCTCCAGTCCTGGCTCTCAGGGTTCTGTTATTTAGCTGTAATTTACCTCTAAATGTCTTCTCAGAGCCCAGTAAGCAGTGAAAGTCTTGGTAATGATGACCTCCCATGGTCTGGCAAATCCTTTCACTTGGCACCAGTCAGGTCCCCAGGGTGCTGGACTAGAGAGGTTCAGCCTGTATTTAGACAAATGAAACAGCACAGTATCCATCTGTGCTGGACATATGGCGGCAGCGGAGGTGGCCCTGACAGCTCTGGTAAGTCACTGGCATTGAATTAAAATGGGGGACAGGGGCTGGGGGCACCTGGCTCTGGGGGAGGAGGAGGGCATTTATTCAGAGCAGGAGCTGGGAGTGGTTGGCTCACGGGGAGCCTGATCAAGGGAGGTGGGACGGAATGTGGTGAATATGGAAAGATGACAACCAAAAGTGTGGCAATCTTTGAATTTCCGTTGGACACTGCTGCCTCAGACAGACTGCCAACAGATGTCAAATCCCCGGATTATTTAATGTCCGATTCCAGCTCCATGATAGGTTCAGATCCCACAGAGAGCTTTCATTTTCATACAAATGACTTTCTTACAAAATGGGTTTTGATTCTGATGCCCAATAGTTATATCTGAAAAGACTCAAATTCCAAAGAAGTTAATCATGGAACTGCACAAGTAATTTTCATATGCCCGCAGACTAGATAACTGAAGTCACAAGTAGCTATAGAAAACAATGGCAAAAATAAGGGTTTTACAAATGCCACTGACAATTTTTTCAATTTGCTTTATTAAATAAGGACTATGTTCTCACACCTGTACTCACATTGAATAGCAGCAACGAAGGGTCCTGTGGCACCTTACAGACTAACAGAAAAGTTTAGAGCATGAGCTTTCGTGAGTTAACTCACTTCTTCAGATGCTGGTCCGAGACGGCAAAAGTAGGCTTCCAGATCACCGCAGAACTGTATCATGTTTGTGCGTGTGGTGGGGCAAAAAGAGAGTCCCCGAGAAAGGGCAGACTCTTCTGCTGAGCTGAGTGTGTAGCTGGACAGATTGATGATATTGCTGGCTGAGTTAGTGGTACCACTGCTGTGGCTCTGTGTGGCAGGCAGGAGTTTAGAAAGTTTGCAGTCCTTTTTCTTCTGTGTAGTAGTGAAGTGTCTAGTGTAAATCTCTTGTCTTATTTTAGTAAAGTTCAGCAGCGTGGAAGTTTCTGTTGAAGGTTGGTTATTGATGAAAGACTCCAGATTGGAGAGCTCTTTTTTGATGTTCTCCTGTTTGTTGTACAGGACGCTGATCAGGTGGTTCCTCAGTTTCTTTGTGAGTGTGTGGCATAATCTCTCACTGTAGTCTGTGCAGTATGTAGATTGCAAAGGATTTTTCACCTTCAGTCCATTTGGTATGATGTCCATTCGTTTGCAGTTGGAGAGAAAGATGATGTCTGTCTGAATTTGTGCAAGCTTCCTCGTGAGATTGATAGATTTCCATTCCATACGGCTAAATGCAGTGCCTTGCATGTTAAGTATCAGAGGGGTAGCCGTGTTAGTCTGGATCTGTAGCAGCAACGAAGGGTCCTGTGGCACCTTATAGACTAACAGAAAAGTTTTGAGCATGAGCTTTCGTGAGTTAACTCACCAGCATCTGAAGAAGTGAGTTAACTCACAAAAGCTCATGCTCAAAACTTTTCTGTTAGTCTATAAGGTGCCACAGGACCCTTCGTTGCTGCTACAGATCCAGACTAACATGGCTACCCCTCTGATACTTCACATTGAATAGTACTTCCCAAATATTTTTACTGATTCCAACACTTTGTTCCCCAAGCCTCTTTCAATTAATTTCAATAAGGGCAATTCCAATTTACCTCACTGCTGCCCCCAACGTCCATAAATTGGAATTACCCTTATTGACCTATATAAAAGGTCATATTTATCCTCAACCTTTGTGTAAGATTTCCATTATTACCTGTTGGAGGTCTAGGAAGGAGAGCAGAAGCCAGGGAAGCCATGGCGGGGGCTGGATGGAAAGCCCCTTGCATGGGAGCAGCAGCTTATCCCAGGGGCCAGGCGGGATTCCGTGGCTGGATGAGAAGCTCCAGGCTGGGGAGCAGCGTCTCATTGCTGGAACTAGGCTGGGAGCCATTGCCCTGGGAAGCTGCTGCCAGGGCTGGGTGGGAAGCCTCAAGGCCAGGAAATGGTGGGTCTTCCCCAGGGCCAGGCTGAAAGACACAGACCCAGGAAGCTGCAGCTGGGGAGGGGTGGCTGGGGCCACGAGCTGGAGAGCCTGAGGGTGTGGGGAGTTGGGGAGCTGTATGTGACAGCAGGGAAGGCAGCCCCAGAGTGGGGGCTGGAATGCTAGTCAGGGGATGGGGGAGGGAACCGAATTGTCCACCTCTGGTCTGGAAAATCCCAGGGTAGTTGAACCTGTACTATGATTTGAAAACTTCTGTTTAGAAAAATATGGTAAGAACTGTTAGAGGAACCTATATCCACAACTGTTAACAACTATACATTTATATTGTCTCTGCCCATGGCCTACACTGTACAGCTGGGAGTACTGCCAAAAGTTAAGAGGCAGATACTGGAGGTGTGGAAGCCTTTTCCTATATACTTATCTAGAAGTAGCATCAGTGCTTTATTTGTGAAAAGAGAGGAGCTGATACTCTGCCAGCTCCCTGACCCAACACCAGGGTTTGCAGGGCTGGAGCTGCCAGTGGGGCTCTCTGCCCCAGCTGGCTACCAGTCATGGGGCTGGTAGGATCCCTCCACCACCTGGCTGGGGATCCCATTGCTAGGGCCGCCAAGGTTCCAGTACTCAGTACCGGCAAGTACCAGCACAAAAGAGGCACTGAATAGTATCAGTAGAAAGTACAAGAAAAGCATTTGAAATTAAGACCTGTGTATCTGCCATACACAATCAAAAGATTAAGCCTTTTACCCATATCCAAATAACTGTCAAGTACATTATGTTGTCACCCAAACATCATCCATATTCAGTCGGATGGTTACATATTTCTGAAGTTCTTTCTTTGTGATAGAGGATGATTGAAAGACTTATTTGGTTCAACATTCAGGAGAAAATAGCTCCAAATTAGTAAAAATTGTATCAGCATTTTTTTAGAAATGCAGAAGTTGCATATGAAAAAGAATGATGCTAGGTGAAATAGTCAGTGCAAAAATATACGCATACAAGTAGAGCCAAATACAGAGGGAGGATAAACATGGTAACTCTCAGCATGGGGTGAGCATTTAAAACACATGAATTCTAATTACAACTCTCTAGACAGTCCACTTAACATCTGACTCAATTCCTCCATCTGGGAAATTCACATCTTTTCCTCCATAATTGGGTGATTACAAAGATTACTGTCTGTAAAATGTTTTGAAGTTATTATGTATGTGCTGAGTGGGGTGATACTGTGTGCAAACAGAAAGAGAAACAAGGAAAAATTCATTGTATAATTTGTATTTTCATAAACAAATGTATTTTGTTATATCTGATGCAAACAAGTTTGAGAAGCCTCAATTCACAGAAAACTATTGATAAAATACAGTGTAGGCTCCTTTTAAGAAGTGACAACAACATTTATATGTATTTTAGAAAAAATGGATGGAAAACACCATTCTGCAATACTGTTAGTATTTCTAGCTGGAATTAAAGTTGCCCACAAGTGAATGGTGTTTTCATCCCTCTTTTCTGAAGGGGACAGCTATCAGAGCAACAGGATAATTTGCTGTAGCTTCATTTTCAGTAGACCTCAAAAATTGATTTGGAGGACTTCTACCAACTAGTCACTGACATGTAGGAAGTAGAAAAATATTTGCTATAGAATACAACTAAATACAACTTAATAGAAAGAGTTAAGAACCAAGACAATTCTAATGAAATACATTCTGAACCAATTAAAATAGAATTTCTAAAGCAAAGCCACAATACAATATAGCTATATCATGGCGAGTTTTTGAGGGCCTCATTTCACCTCAGTTACACACCCAATAAGTGAAAGCCTGGCCTAAAAGACACTAACCATTGACTTCATCGAGTAATGGATTCAGCAGAATCTGGCTCTTAATAGTTCTGAAAGCTTCTAAAACAACCTGTTGTGGCACAGATTCACATGTGATTATCTATGTTGTAAATGCAAACTGGCGCTGAGTGAAACGTATTTGTTCCAACCATGCTCAGTGAAGTAATGCAATTTATAACAAAGATACATAGACAATCAGAAGATGGGTTTAAAATCTGTACAATTTAGGGTTGCAATATTAAAATTAGTTTGTAAGTGCCTACTCAAAGGACATAGATCAATGAAAGCCATTCCAACAAAACTGAAATCTACACTCCAAAATTAGGGGTATTTTCAAAACAAAACAAAAAAAAAAGTTTCTGACATTCAGGCTAAAGCTAACTACTTAATCTGAAACCACTGAAATATGTTTAAAGTAATATTTTGATACCTTTAATTAATGAGTCATTTACTTGCTAATCTCCCCATTTGAGGAAATCTTAAAAATGCATTGTACTATACAAAGTCATCACAAACAGTAATCTAGTGGACAAGTGTACAACTGACCTAGGATAAAATATACTCTGACCTTACCAATTCTCAAATTGTTTGGCATTAAGTATATGACAATAATTAATTTTTATAAGTAAATTTTTCTCAAGTGTTCCTGAATACACTTATTGAGATAAATTCAGGGGAATAAACAATGGCTTCAAAATGGTATAAGACTTAAAAACACATGGTATTACTGCAACTGAACCTGTAAATCCTCCTTCTCAAAAAGCACATGATTAAAATCAAGATGACAAAAGCAAAGTGATAAAATAAATTTTGGCTAGGGCTTCAACTTTAGGTTCAAAATTATTGATTTTAAAACATTCACCACATTTTTGATTTGCTGGTAAACGGGACTTACATAAAAAATATTCAAACAGATCCTCATTTCCATGTCCATAAATCTCATTTAGATGTCACACCCATGTTGGTGATCATAGGGAAATGGGAATCAAGGAAAATAAAAACATCAAAAAACAGTGCAGATTTAAATTTAAAGTAAAATAACTTCCTTTATATTTCGAAAAATAAATAGCAAAACCTAGAAACTCTGATTATTATAATAGGAGACTGTAAAGGCAACAGTGACATTGCTTTTAAATTATGATGACTTTCTCATAAGTAGAATTAGACCTGAAAACAGATTTTTATATAGTCGCGTGCTATTGATTCAGTAAACTGGGCATGCAGCTAACTCACAAAAACTAGTTCATCACACAGAAGAAAAGAAAAGGAAATTCATTTGCCCAGATATCTGGAAGAAAAGAGGGTGAAAGGAGAGCAGGAATGGACACAAAGGACAGGAAGACTTTAGAAAAAAAATTTGTACTCTAGAAATTAAAATGTAAAGGTATATGTTGGATAAGAGTGGCCTTTTGAAGAATTTATTTATGCAACTATATATCTGAAGATCATTTAAAACTAAAGCTGAATACTCAGATTGTACATCTAAAAATCTATAAAAGAATTTCTTTAGAGATGTGATTTTATAATCTTCAGAAACAAATTAATGTAATATTTAAAAAAAGTTTTAAACTAAGGTCCTGTAGACATATTACAGTAATGCACAACTGTTTTTGTCAGTAAATTCAGAAACTGACAGCATATACCTCTGGGCTGGCACATGCCTGTTAAATGGCTTCATTACCACTTAATGGCTCTCTCACAGGTTCAGTGTACTGCTAATAGGTCTGGCAAACTGGAAGCAGGTTCACTTTTCAGTTGCTAGATCCTGCCTGGAAGAAGGCTCACCAGGCTGCAAGAGCTTGTAGGAATGGTCAGACTAGGGATAAGAAGAGGGGAGAGGTTGGGAACTAAGGCCCAGGAAAGGCATTGCCTTCCCTTGCCTTTTATACCTGCTACCCAGCTCTATGAGCTCTTGAATAGTTGCAGTGGTAATCTCCTCTTGCCCTCTCCCTTACGCACCTATGCAAGAAATGGCTACAGTTCAGACATTAGACAATAACACAGAATCCTAAAGTACTTTAGTACAAACAAAATGACATCTCAAACAAAACTGCCTCAGAAAGGATGTATGTGCTGTGAATAATTTGAAGCACATGGCATGAATTCTTTTCTCTTTCCTTCAGGACAGAACAGTCACCCCTTATTTGAAATTAAATAATCAACCTGAGTAACTCAAAATGTGATGAACAAAAGTGGTAGAAGCCCAAATCAAACTTTCCTAAACAATATTTCGAATCAGCCTCAAACTAAAACTGTACAGTACACTAACTACCCTTTTCCCATGTTCTCTGATTCACCACTCTCTATAAAGTGCTCCACCTATCCTCTTTCTCAGGAATTTTTAAAAGAAACAATAGCATTAGTAGTTTATTTCAGAAATAAAATGAAAGTCACCCTTTGTGTATTCTAAGACCTCGTCTCAAAATACATAAATATTTTTTTCGAAGTTCAAAGGACATTTGTTTCAGTAATTCTAACTGCTTACCACATATAATCCAAATCCAGGAAAGAAGAACAGATCACACTTGAAATGAAGTTTGACAACCGTAAACTATTTGTATATTTACATGTCAGAAAGAAAATATTTATAATGGCAATAAAATGCATAGCACTGTACATGATATGCATAAGTACAGATTTGCTAAAATGACACCAACTTGTTTCTAGTTCCAAATTGAACCTAAGAAAGGCCACAGACCAAATAGCCAGTCTTCTGGAAGTGGCCAGGGCCAGATGCTTCAAACACAACAAAGCAATAATTGAGTGAACCATACCCTAATGTCAGGTTCCAGCTTCTTTTGATCAGAGAGTTACCAACATACCTGGCCATCTTTGCTAATACTCATTGATGGTCCTATCTTCCATGAACATATCTAATTAGTTTTGGAACGAAGGTACACTTTTGGCCTTCACGACATCATGTGATAATGAGCTCCACATGCTGATTATACATTGTGCAAAGTAGTATTACTCCTTTATGCTTCACACACCAAAGAGAAAAGAAAAGAAAAAGAAAAAGGTAGTTCTTAGCACCTTAAAGAATAACAATTTTTATGTTGAAGAGTAACAGAGAGGAAGCTGTGCTAGTCTATACACTATCAAAACAAAAAGCAGCCAAGTAGCACTTTAAAAAGACTAGCAAAATAGTTTATTAGGTGAGCTTTCATGGGACAGACCCACTTCTTCAGACCATATCCAGACCAGAACAGACTCAACATTTAAGGCACAGAGAACCAAAAACAGTAAGCAAGGAGGACAAATCAGAAAAAGATAATCAAGATGAGCAAATCAGAGAGTGGAGGGGTGGCGGGGGAGGTCAAGAATTAGATTAAGCCAAGTATGCATACGAGCCCCTATAGTGACTCAAAGTTCCCGTCCCGGTTTAAACCATGTGTTAATATGCCAAATTTGAATATAAAAGCCAGCTCGGCTGCTTCCCTTTGAAGAATGGTGTGAAAGTTCTTTTTCAGTAACACACATACCTTTAGGTCATTAATAGAATGCCCCTTTCCATTAAAATGTTGACTAACTGGTTTGTGGATCTGGAGTGTTTTGATGTCTATTTTGTGCCCATTAACCCTTTGTCTAAGGGAGTTAGAAATCTGTCCAATATACAAAGCATCTGGGCATTGTTGGCATATGATGGCATATATGATGTTAGTAGAGGAGCATGAGAAAGTGCCCCTGATTCTGTGAGTAACCTGGTTAGGTCCAGTGATGGTATTTCCAGAGAAGATATGTGGACAAAGCTGGCAGCAGGCTTTGTTGCAGGGAAAGGTTCCAGGACTGGTATTCCTGGGGTATAGACTGTGGCTGCTAGTGAGGATCCTCATAAGGTTGGGAGGTTGTCTGTAGGAGAGAACAGGCATGTCACCCAGGGCCTTCTGGAGTGTGGCATCCTGATTAAGGATAGGTTGTAGGTCTTTAATAATTCGTTGCAGTGGTCTGAGTTGGGGGCTGTAGGTGATGACCAGTGGTGTTCTATTCTTGGCTTTTTTGGGCCGATCTTGGAGTAGCTGGTCTCTGGGTATTCGTCTGGCCCTGTTAATTTGTTTTTTTACTTCTCCTGGTGGGTAATTCAGGTTTATGAATATTTGGTAAAGTTCTTGTAGTTTTTGGTCTCTGTCAGTTGGATCAGAGCAAATGCGATTGTATCTAAGAGCTTGACTGTAAACAATGGATCTAGTCACGTGTGCAGGATAGAAGCTAGAAGGGTGTAGATAAGTATAGCGATCAGTAGGTTTTCGGTGCAGTGTGGTACTGATCAGGCCATCCTTGATTAGTACTGTAGTGTCCAGGAAATGTATCTCTTGCATGTTGTAATCGAGGCATAAGTTGATGGTGGGGTGTAGATTGTTAAAGTCTCTGTGGAATTCTTCTAGTGTCTCTGTACCACAGGTCCAAATCATAAAGATGTCATCAATGTATCTTAAGTAGAGGAGGGGTAATAGGGGACGAGAGCTGAGGAATCATTGTTCCAGGTCAGCCATAAATATATTAGCATATTGTGGGGCCATGTGGGTGCCCGTAGCAGTTCCACTAATCTGGAGATATGAATAGGCCCAAATCGGAAATGATTGTGTGCGAGAACAAAGTTATAGAGGTCAGACACCAGATTGGCTGTGGTGGCATCAGGGATGGTAATCCTGATTGCTTGTAACCCATCTTTATGTGGAATATTAGTGTACAGAGCCTCTACATCCATTGCGGCAAGGATGGCATTATCAGGAGCTTTTCTGATGTTTTGTAATTTCCTCAGGAAGTCGGTGGTATCTCGGATATAGCTGGGAGTGTTGGTGGCATAGGGTTTGAGGAGGGAGTCCATGTAACTGGATAGTCCGGTGGTAAGGGTGCCAATACCTGAAATGATAGGGCGCCCAGGGTTTCCAGGTTGGTGGATTTTGGGAAGTAAATAGAATAATCCAGGCTGTGGCTCAGATGGTGTGTCTGAGTGAATGAGGTCCTGAGTAGCAGCAGGGAGTTCCTTCAGTAGTTGTTGTAATTTCCTTTGGAATTCCAAAGTGGGATCAGCGGAGAGAGGTCTGTAAAATGTGGTGTTGGAGAGTTGTCTGGCTGCCTCCTGTTCATAGTCTGACTTATTCAGGATGACAACAGCACCCCCTTTGTCAGCTAGTTTGATTATGATGTCTGGGTTATTTTTGAGACTCTGGACAGCATGGCGTTCAGCATAGTTGAGATTGTGTCTCATTTGGCGTTGTGTGTGTATGTCAGCCTGAGCACGGTTGCGGAAGCACTGTACGTAGAAATCCAGACTTTCACTATGACCCTCAGGGGGAGTCCACATAGAGTTCTTCTTTTGCTGTTTGGGCGGGGGGGGTGGGGTCGAGAGAGTCAAACTGTTGTTCATAGGTGTGCTGGAAAAATTCCTTTAGACGGAGGCGGCGAAAGGCTTCAAGGTCAATTTTTATGTTATGCTTGTTTTAAACCTTTATATTTGTTTTAAAATGATGCCTACTAATTTCATTGGATGATCACTAGTTCTTGTGTTATGTGAAGAAGTAAATACCATTTTCCGATCACGCTTCAAACTTGCGCCGGTCCTGTCCACCTGATCAGCGCTTATGCCCCAACCCTGTACGCCACACCAGAAGCAAAAGACAAGTTCTATGACATGCTTAGTGCTGCTGTAGCGCAAATACCTGCTCGTGAACAACTGTACATCTTGGGTGACTTCAATGCAAGAGTTGGAGCTGATTGGGCCTCATGGCCTTCCTGCTTAGGACACTTCAGTGTGGGAAAAATGAATGACAATGGACAGCGTCTCCTTGAACTGTGCACGTACCACAATCTGTGCATCACAAACACATTCTTCCGAACAAAGCCACAGCACAGAGTGTCGTGGAGACACCCACGCTCGAAGCACTGGCACCAACTAGACGTGGTCATCGCTAGGCGTAATAACCTCAAAAACGTCCTTCTGACACGCAGCTATCATAGTGCTGACTGTGATACAGATCACTCGCTAGTTTGCTCCAAGCTCAAGCTGAGACCCAAGAAGCTGTACCGCTCTAAACCTGCTGGAAGGCCCCTCATTGACGCCAGAAAGACCGCAAACTCGGAGAAAGCTGAAAAGTTCAGAGAGACCCTCCAGGAAAATCTGCACAGAGGCCCTGGGGGCGTCGATGCGACATCCAAATGGCAACATCTGAGGGATACAGTTTACAACACGGCCTTGTCAGTGTTTGGAAGAAGAGCTAGAAACACGAATGACTGGTTCGAAGCTAACTCCGATGAGATGATTCCAGTCATTGAAAAGAAGCACGCTGCACTCCTGGAGTACAAACGCTCACCGAGCCAGAGTACCCAGCAAGCACTTAGAGAGGCCAGAAGAACAGTACAGAAGACAGCCAGGCGCTGTGCCAACAACCACTGGCTCCAGCTATGCAGCAGCATTCAGACCTGTGCCAACTTTGGTAATCTCAGATGAATGTACGAGGGTATGAAGAAGGTATTAGGACCCACCCAGAACAAGATGGCACCTCTGAAATCCAAATCTGGTGAAGTCATCGCTGACAAAGCCAAACAGATGGAGCGCTGGGTTGAGCACTACTCTGAGCTGTACTCACGCGAGAATGTTGTGGTTGACGCAGCCCTCGATGCCGTCGAGCTCCTACCAGTAATGGACGAACTGGACCAAGAGCCGACTGTGGATGAACTGAAGACAGCCATCAACAGCATTGCAGCTGGAAAGGCCCCTGGTCAGGATGGTATACCACCAGAGGTAATCAAATGTGCCGCGGACACACTCCTGGAACGCCTGCATGAGCTACTGTGCCTGTGCTGGAAAAAGAGGGTGAGGTTCCACAGGATATGCGTGACGCTAACATTGTATAAGAACAAAGGAGACAGAAGCGACTGCAACAACTACCGTGGAATCTCCCTCCTAAGCGTCACTGGTAAACTGTTCACTCGCGTCATCCTTGGCAGACTCCAGAAGATTGCTGAGAGGGTGTACCCCGAATCGCAGTGCGGATTCCGCGCAGAGAGGTGTACCGTTGATATGGTCTTCTCTCTAAGGCAGCTGCAGGAGAAGTGCAGGGAGCAGAGAAAGCCACCTCTGCATAGCCTTCATCGACTTGACCAAGGCCTTTGACTTGGTCAGCAGGGATGGTCTGTTCAAACTGCCCCACAAGTTAGGCTGTCCTCCACGGTTACTGACGATGATCCAGTCGTTCCACGAAAACATGAGAGGAACCATCCAATATGACGGCGCATTATCGGATGCTTTCAGAATCAGGAGCGGCGTCAAACAAGGATGCGTGCTTGCTCCGACATTGTTCGGGATCTTCTTTGCACTCCTCCTGAAGCATGCCTTTGGATCTTCAACAGAGGGCATCTTGCTGCACACAAGATCTGATGGGAAACTGTTTAACCTTGCAAGGCTGAAAGCTAAGTCTAAGGTGCGAGAAGTCCTCATCAGAGACATGCTGTTCGCAGACGATGCTGCTGTAGTGTCTCACACAGAAGACCAGCTTCAGAAACTGCTGGATCGGTTCTCCAAAGCGTGCAAGGACTTTGGGCTTACCATCAGCCTAAAGAAGACGAACGTACTCCATCAGGATGTTGCTGAATCCCCATCAATCAGCATTGACAACTGTACGTTAGAGGTTGTCCACGAGTTCGTGTACCTCGGGTCCACCATCTCTGACACCCTGTCGTTGGACACTGAGCTAAATAGGAGGATCGGAAAAGCGGCCACAACTCTGTCCAGACTCAGCAAGAGAGTGTGGAATAACAGCAAGCTGTACACTCACACCAAAATGCAAGTCTACAGAGCCTGCATCCTCAGCACCCTCCTTTATGGCAGCGAGACTTGGACCCTGTATGCCCGCCAGGAAAAGAGGCTGAATGTCTTCCACTTGCGCTGCCTCAGGCGCATCCTTGGAATATCATGGAAGGACAGAGTGACCAACACTGCCGTCCTCGAGCAAGCTGGAATCCCAACCATGCACACCCTCCTCAGGCAGCGTCGACTCCGCTGGCTTGGCCACGTACACAGGATGAACGATGGAAGGATTCCAAAAGACATCCTGTATGGTGAGCTAGCCTCTGGCAAAAGACCTCCTGGACACCCCTGGTTGCGTTACAAAGATGTCTGCAAGAGAGACCTCAGAGAGGTAGACATCGAGCTGGACAACTGGGAAGATCTAGCAGACGACCACAGCAGATGGAGGCAGGGGTTACACAAGGGCCTTCAGAAGGGTGAGGTGAAGATCAGACAGCTAGCAGAGGAGAAGCGAGCGCACAGAATGCACAATAAGGACTTGCCAGACACCCACTACATCTGCAAAAGATGCAGCAAGGACTGTCACTCTCATGTGGGTCTTTATAGTCACAATAGACGCTGTAAATGAAGTCCTCAATTGAAACTTTAAAGGGCGCGATCCATAGTCTATGCAGACTGAAGGATGCCTACTATTTGCGTTCTCCACACACAATCTAATAGACCTTTATCATTGGTCATTACTTTCCTAAGCTGACAGCTCCAGTCTTTTTAATCACACCTCACATGGAAGCTGTTTTATCACATTATTTTTGTAGGTCTTCCCTGTACCATTTCCATGGGGAGAGGGCGCATGTGAGATTGTATCCCCACCTCAGATTTCTGCTGTGCCTGCTCCCTGGCACACTTGGTCTCCTTCCCTGGCAGCTGGGCCGAGGTACAGAGCAGAAAGACTGGTACCAGCCACTTCTCACAAGAGCTGCACTCGGTCACTGCTCTGTATAATGCAATGACTGTCAGATATCCAGGAAGAGATGTGATAGTGGCTGTGGTTTGCCGCTCCCCACAACCCAGGTCCAGCTGCTGGAGACAGGGGCTGAGCAAGCCAAAGTCTCCAGTTCCCCTGGGCAGGTTTCTAAATTGTTCAGTCACTGTGTACAATCAGCAGCTGGGCCCGGAGGGTGGTGGAGTGGCTTGCAGCCACCAACACCTTCCAAGCTGGGTTTCCTCCCCTTTAGCTTGTGCCTCACCCCAGTATAAGGGGGCTTGAGTCCCTTATGAGCAAAACTGTATGCAGTACTCTAGAGATGGATGGACCCTGGGTTTATACAGTGGCCTTATATTTTCTGCCTTAATAGCTCTCCATTTTCTAATGGTTTTTAGTCTCAGACAGGTACCTGTGTTAGTCCAGATCTTTGGAAAACAAAACAAGCAGACCTGTAGCATCTCAAAGACTAACAATTTTATCTCTTAGGTAATGAGCTTTTGTGGGATTCTTCAGATTTGTTCCTGACATTCTTTTCACGCATGTGTGCACCGCTACACACTCATCCAATGTTTACAGAGAACTATTCGTGACTACTCCAAGATCAATTTAGATGTCATTTTGTATACAGCAGTGGGACACTTTTTTCCCCCAAGGTGTATTAACACACACTGAATTTCATCTGTCTTATTATTGCAGTCATATACATTAGTAAGGTCCCTTTGTAACTCTTCACAGTCAGCTTTGGACTTACTGATTTTGTGTAATTCAGTATGATCTGAAAAAACTTTGCTACCTCACTGTTCACTCCTTTTCCAGATCATTTATGGATAAGTTGAACAGCATTCATCCCAATACCTTACCTTGGGAGACTACATTATTTACCTCTCTCATTGTGGTGACTGATCATTTATTCCTACCTTTTGTTCCCCATCTTTTAACTAGTTACTGACCTATAAGACCATGTTTGTTCTTATCCTGTGGCTGACTACTTGGTGAAAAAGCTTTTGGAAGTAGAAAGTGCTAAGGTTAATTTAACTGAGAAACCAATCCTACATTCCCTGTCTGATGAAGTCAAACTTTGCACTGACAATCTAATTCTTATCTTTTACATTAGAGTTTTATTCTGCAATACTGGGACATCCTTAAACCTCATTAATGTCCGCTGAGTACACGAGAATTGGAGGGAAATACATAAAATAACATATGAACATAAACGAAATTTACTTTAGTTGATAAACTTACCCTCAAAACAAAGTGATAGAGGAATTCTTATGTTTATTAAATGGATTCTTCTTTTAAGTAATATAATACAAGCATCATCTCAATTATACAAACTTTGGTAATTTTGCTGTAGCTGAGATACAATATTGTAACAATATCCCAAAATGACTTGGAAGCACAAAAACAAAAATTTAAAGAGCTGGCCCTTGTTATTGTTTTCATAGAATGTTCTGACAAATAAAATGTTCCTTTTCTTTTCCTGCTTAGGCCTCAATACCACAAAGGTATTTAAGCATGTAGTTAACTTTAAGCACATGCTTCAGTCCATTTCTGTTGGGCAAAGCTGTATACACATGCTTAATTTAACTCTGATTTCAAAGGAACTTAAGCTCATATGTAAACATCCACTTAAATGATTTGCTGAATGGGGATAGAGAAGAGGGCAGTCAAGTGTTGAGAGTCACAGTTGCAGCTACAAAAATGAGTGGTTTTTTTTTCCTCTTTCAAAAGAAAGCAGATAATATCCATCTATTTTAAGAAAGCAATGTATGATACTATTTGGGATAAGAAACAGTCAGAGGAGCAGTATCTAAGTTTGGATGATAGAATAAAATAGATGGTTTAAAAGAAATATTAAAATGTAATGATAGGTCTTCAAAACTCAGGAGAGCCAGGAAAATAAGATTACATTTGAACACAAGGAGGCTTGAAGATGATCAAGGGACTCTCTATACTAAAAAGAGCAGAAGAGAGAGTTTCTATTGTACTCTGATAACGTGGGGAATGAAGGAAGACATGAGACTGCCTGGTTCTAATCTCAGAAGAGAATTACACATCATCACATAGCCTCAAAAATCCACTATCACACATCCCCAGGGATGCTCTAATTCATAGTTTCTAGTTTCCTGTAGACGCATTAAGAAGGTATTTAATTTATTTTTAATATAAAAAATCACAATTGATTGTGATTGTTATAGCAGGTCAGCTCATTCTAGGGAAGTGAATTTTAAAGGGACATGACCCCAAAGTCAGAAAAAGGGCTAAAATTTGTGTCCTGAACAATCATTCTGTCTCTACCATTTCAGTTTTGAACAAATGATCTTATAAAAATCTGTTTAATGTGCTATGGGACAGGATGCACACATGACCCATCCTGCACTCTCTATGCAGACAATGTTCTTGTGCAGTGTTAGGGGTTAGCACGCATCAGAATAGGAGGAGCATGCTCCCGCTCATCAATTTTGGTGCCCATTATTACACAACTCAATGTTATCTATGATACACAGTTGCATCATACTGCAGACAGGATGTGGTACAAGGAAGACAGCAGGAGGAAGAAAAGAGAAGAAATGTATCTTTAGGACATATGTGCCCACAAGTAGAACCTTAGCTAATCAGGCCACCGTGCACATAGGCATGGGCAGTGCATGGAGCAAGATAGGTGCCCAGCCCTAGTATTTGCCAATCCTCTTCCCTAAAAACATTGAGTAGGATTTTCAAAAGCCTTCGGCACTGGCCTAACTCCTCTCCCACTGAAGTCATGACAGCAGAGTTAAGCCACGCTTGAGTGCTTTTGAAAATCTTGCTAAATAGGGCTGTGTTGGCTTGGCCAAGCTGGAGAATCTGTATTGATGTGAAAATAAATGAAACACACAGACCCAAGGTTTCCCTTAAAGTTTCGAAAACACAGTGCAATTTTCTGTAGTTTAAATGCCTTTTTAAAAATTCCTAGAAAGGGGATCTGTATAAAGGAAGCTGATGGGGTGAGTGTCTTTCCTTAAGAGAATGAGGACTTACTAGAGAACAACTGTTACTATTAGAAAAGAGAAAGAATGGAAAACTTCAAGATGGGACACCTCATCTCACAGCAGATACCACCGCTGCTCTTTGGCAGCAGAAAAGGATCAGAATCCTAGAAAAGCCTCAGTCACTAGCTTCTTCTGCTTCTCCCACATTGGATTCCCCTACTTGCAGGCACTCTGATGGAGGGGTGCAGAGGGTGGGCAGTTGCATAGGGGCCTGGTGTTTCAAAGGGATCCAGAGCAGTGGTGACAGCCTGAACTCTAGGCCTCTTTGAATTGCTGTGTCAGCACTGCTCTTCACAGCTGTGTGCGCGCGCGTGTGTGTGTGCATGGCAATGCCATGGTATGGGCAGCATTGAGGGCTGACTGCCTTAAGACCTGCGCCTTCTGACTTTGGCCTTACCCCTTCCAGAGGTGCAGAGCTGTCCCCCTGCCACTCCTTGCCCCAGGTCTATGGTGGCTATCAGCTCTACTGCCTTTTTGACAAGTCCTTGTATCATCAAACTGAAAAGAACAGAAGTTGTGTTCCTCCTAACTAAAAGCCTTGCTTCTATTGGCTTCAGTGGGAATTTTTCCTGCTAGAGGGAAAAGAGAACACCTTTATTCATCATTAAATTATAAGTATAAATATAAGTATTAGCTTATGATGTAGTACTTAGGCTGTAGTACAGCTTAAGGGTGGTGACAGCACATATACCTTCCACTCCTAGCTGAGATGTTTGCCAGTTATAATCATTCCATATATTTAGATGGGATCAAAAGTAGCTTGTTGTTTAAAATCCTTACTCAAGAAAGTAACATTCCTCTGAAAAGCAAGTGTTTTGCCAAGTAAGTAAAGGTACAAAATCTGTCACTTCCAATAGTTTATTTTAAACTTGTTTTTAGAACAGGAGGCAGCTATCCAGTTTAATGAAGATTTTAGGTTTAATTATTCCTGTTTCTCATACTAGTCCTCTTCTAGTATGCTGCAGCCAGCAAGTTCACAATGGGTACTTACTACACTCAGATACAATTTTCATGACAGATAAAAGTAATCTGCTTGACTTTACGTATGTTCCCAACCATCATTTGCTAAAGTTCCATCCAACTGGGGTGTTTATCTTAAAGCAGGAAATTAACCCTCAGCAAAATGTGCAATTTAGACAGAATGCATGACAAATCAATGCAGGGTTCACCACTGACTATATTTTTCTATGATGTCAAAAGCAAAGCAGCGGATGTTTTTATCCAAAGTATAGACTGTAATGTCCTAGCTTCAATGACAATGATAAATTTTAACTGAAATCATGCCAGATTATAAATCCCCTCAATTTTCACCAGGATAAAACAGGATAACTTGGCTGGTCTGTGTTTCTTTAATTGTTATATTGACGGGTGTTGTTTTGTTCAGCTAGACAATCACACTTATCACAGGAAAGAATACAATTTTTATTTAGAAAACAATTGCTGGAGAAATAAAAAAATTTGAAATGAATGTACAAAATATTTGAAGGTCAAACTGTACGTCTGTGGTGTCTAATATGTTCACCACTCACCACACATGGTGAACAGGACACTGAGTTGCGGCCCATAAGGCTCTGGAGCCACATGTGGCTCTTGAAGCCTTTAAATTAAGCACGGGGAGTGCCATCTACTCTCTCTATGCACTCATCCCAATGCTTGGTGGGAGAAGCATGTAGCAACAGTGGTGGAGGATCTGGTGAGTTGCTGGCATTAAATTAGAATAGGGGTGAGGCAGGAGGAGCCTGGCTCAAGGGGAGGCGGAAGGCATTTATTTAAAATGGGGCTGGGTGGGGAACAGTGGCAAATATGGCAGGACAACAGCCATAAGTGTGGTGATATTTGAATTCCTATTGAACGTTGTTGTGGTAAATTATTGGCTGTTGTATTCATCTAAAATTAAAATTGCATTTAAACTTTTATATAGACTACCCATTTGAACTTCATATAATTTTGTTACATGCTCAGATACCCTTGTGATGAGTGGAATGCTTATAGATACTAGATATAGAATGGATGTCCATGTTTTTCCTCACACAACAAAGTAATCTCTTCAGAAACAATCCCTGTAGCTCTCAGGGGGAGGACGCTTCTTGTTTTGTTTTAGAGCTCCAAAAAGACTCAATTTTTTCCTCAGCTGTTAAATTATTGTGGCTTATTTTGCAATTTAGTTCTAAAAATACTAAGATTACTCCAGTTCCTTTTTATAATAAAGCAAACCATGTGTGTATGTTTTTGTAGTTCTTTTTTTATCCATTCTCTCTAAAAGAGCATGACATTTTGGGGCAGCTTTGTAACAAATAGCACAAAATGCCATATATGTAAGTAATGCAGGTTTCCAAAACAATTTGAAGGTACTATATTCATGAAGACCCCTAAATGTACCAATACTGGTTAACAAGGTCAGACCAATGGTTCAGCTAGCCCAGGGATTCCCAGCCTATGGGTCCAAACCCAAACATGGGTTGTAATTAGCTTTACAGGTTGCCAGCAGCTCAGAGCTGCATGTGGCTCTTAAAAGAGCCATTTGCAGCTCCTTAACACTGCCACATCCAGCAGCTCTCTATCGAGATGCAATTGCACATTACAAAGACAGTTTGTCCACCTCTGATACGCATAGGTATCCCAGGCCAGCCACATAATAGACTTTTGAAGTAAGTAATTTTGTCCCCTTTCTCCCCTTTCGTCCCCCCTTCTCTTCTATGTAGCTGATTTGTCAGTTTTTGTTTGTATCTCCCCACAGCCTCTTAGTGTGACTCCTCCATCCCCTCCAGCCTCTGAGTGTGACTTCTCCCAGCCCGTGTGTGACTTCCCCAGATGTACAACACCCCAGCCTGAGTGTGAACTCCCAGCCAGAGTGTGAACCCCCAATGCTCCCAGCGTCTGACTGTGACTTCCCCAGCCCCCAACTCAAGTATGACTCGCCTGAGACCCTCCAGCCTCTGAATGTGGGGTTTAAGCAGGGGGAGCAGTTGTGGTGGGGGAAAGACCCTCATTCCCCAACTCAGATCAACTATAATAAAATAATAATTAACTATAATAAACAGTATTATTATTAATGTATTTTCTCCTTTTCTATGAAATAACTACTATGAATTTATAAACACAAGAGGGTGCTATTTTATATTCTTGCCTCAGGTGCAAAATTAGCTAGTTATGGCACTGCTTCTCCACCTCCAATTTTTGAATTGCCTTGGGTCACCAAGTCTTCCTGAATTGTGAAAACGGGTCCTCATCTGGAAAAGGTTGGGAACTGCTGAACTCACCCAATCTTCTGTTTTCTATCAGCAAGTGGTGTCCGATATTTCAGAGAGTGACCAGAAGAAGGCTACCTACCTAGTGATCCATCCCCAGTTATCCAGTCCCAGTTTCTGGCAGACAAAGGCTACGTCTGCACTACGAGATAAATTCAAATTTGTTAATATTAATTTTGTAACACAAAGTCGACTTACTATTGCCATACTCAATCAGCAAACATGGACTGTTGCAGAAGTGCATTCTGGGAACCTATCCCACAGTTCCTCATTCCCACAGCACTCTGGTATTTGACATCATCTTCCCACATTGCATTGCCCTCATTCCCCTCCCACAGTAAGCAAATGTCCATTTTTCCAGTCAGAAGGAAGGAAAAGTAGGGTATCAACAAAGATGGAATCGTTAATAGAAATCTCTTTCTTCTGTAACTGAATTATCAAGGATTTTATAAAAATCAGCAAGTGTCTCTCTTCTCAAATGGCCATCCACTGACTGTCCTGTGATTGCATCTGATCCCTGAAAATAACAGCGGGATCTTGAAGAAAGAGCTAACAGTAAAGTTTTTGAAAAAAAAAAAAAAAGAGTTGCTTAGGGGAGAGTACTTGGTATTTCAGTCCACTATACAACTTCTGTGCACAGTCAGTGTTCTCAATTGGCCCTCCACCCACTCTTCCCTGTGTGAAGGGGTGCAAAGTTAGAAGAAAGAGGATAGAAAAGGACAGGGAAAATATTTTTGTCTTCCCTCTTCACTACACAGAAATTGCCAATATGGGGGATGGCAGCAGTGCCTTGAAAATCTTAACCACCAAGGAGGACTTCTCCCCGCCAGCAGCTAACCCCCCAGGTCCTTGTTGGCTCATGGGGTGGCTTCAGTGGGGCACCAGTTGAAGTAGGCCCCCCCATGCAGCAGAAAGGCCCAAAAAATCTCAGCTGCCGGGGCATACTTCCCCCTTGGCGGCAGAAAGTCACTGAAATTCTTTCCTGCCCTTGAAGCCCTAACCACGCACAAGCCAGGACATGGTGCTGCCCAGAAGCATGGTCTGCACCAAACAGAAGGCACGTCCTTTTATTGGGTCGGGACTACCCACATGATGTGGCTGAGCACAGGAAAGACCCCAACTGCATGGTGCCTGTGGGGCAGCAAGCGGGGTCGGGGGGCTGCACAACTGTAAATCACTGAGAAGTTTCTTGGCCTCTTACAAAAGCATGACCCCCCACTACAGCCTTGCAGCCACGTGGTGTGGTGGGCCAGAGGCTGGCCAGGCAGTGAAGAAAATATAACAAGTGTAGAGACAGAATCACAAACTCCATGTAGGGGCTATTTGTAATGGGTAGATGCACTCACAGCGCTAATAGTGAACGAAGACAGACATTTCTCAGGCTCTTAGACAAACCTGATGCCACAGATGCAAGCTTCCTCGTCCTAAATAGAAATTCACCATCTTCCCGTTACCTAATTCCTGTGCATCTGGAGAGCAGTGGCCAGAGCAGAGTACCGTGGGACATTGTGGGTTACATATGTGACATCTCTGGAAGCTAATGCATTCAATGTTAAGGCGTGACGCTTCCACACCAGCCTTTAACTGAACTTTTGAATTCAAGCTTGACACTAGACTGAGTAGGTACTGATGATGTTATATAAGTGCTCCCTAAATCGAGCTAATGGTATTTACAATGAAGACAGTCACATGGTAATATCAAGCTAACTGCCTTAAATTCAAATTTAACTTGTAGGGTAGACATAGCCTGACAAGGCTGAGGATACTCAGAGCATGGGGTTGCATACCTGACCATTTTGGAGAATAGCCAGTCATGGATGTATATTCTAATTCTTTTTGTAACCAAGTTATTCTTGGGTCTTCACAACATTCCCCAGCAATGAGTTTCACAGGTTCAGTGGATATTACATGAAGTAGTATGTCCTTATATTTCTTTTAAACTAAATAGCCTATTAGTTTCAGTAGGTAACCCCTGGTTTGTATTATGTGAAGAAGTGAATAACACTTACCTATTCACTTTTTCCACACTACTGATGGTTTCAAAGACCTCTCATATTCTCCCTTAGTGATCTCTTTTGGGAGATGAGCAGCCCCAGCCTCTTTGTACGAAAGCTGTTCCATACCCTTAATTACTGATGTTGTACTTGCCTTTACATTTCAAGTTCTAAAATATTTTTTTGAGAGGGGGTGACCAGAACTGCATGTGGTATTCAGATTAATACAGGGTCATTATGTTCTCTGTCTTGTTATCTCTCTCCTTTCTAATCTTTCCTGTCATTTTCTGTCAGTCATTCTTCTGGTTTTTGATGGACAGACATTGCTCCTCATTAATCAACACCTCTTCCAGATCATTTACGAATGAGTTGAACAGCACTAATCTCAGTACAGAGCCTTGGAGGGCTCCACTTTTTAAATATCTCTATTGTAAAGAACAGACCATTTAAATTCCTACTCTTTCCTTCCCATCTTTTAACCAGTTACTGATCCATTAGAAGATCTTTGCTGTCATCTCAGGACCACCTCAGGACAAAGGCTTTTAGAAAATTCAAGTACATGCCCTGGATCACCCTAATCCACATGTCTGTTGACAGCCTTAAAACATTCTAACAGAACGGTGAGAAATGATGATCCTTTATGAAAGCCATATACAAAAGCCACACACAATTTTATAACTTCAGCAAGTACACAAAATGATACGGTTCACGCTTAATAACAATAGAATAGATTTTTAAGATTGCTTACTTTGACTGGAGAATTGGTGCGTTGTGCATCTGGTGACTGTCCCTCGTCTTCAGGTAGGGTTGGCATGATGATGAGACACACGATGGACGGCAATGTGGACTAAAAAGACCATGCACTGGTAGGAATGTCTGTTTCAAGTTAACCTCATGGGGTAATCACTGAGAAGCCTTGTGATCCACAGACTATAGTATATGCCAAAAATACAAATCAAATCCATTTAAAAATCTATGTTCAAACACTAGGGGTCACTTTACAGTAACAAACAGTAATAAAGTTTAAAATTAAAAATGATGATCCTTCTTTCATTTTATTATCTAGAATTTCATGACTAGAACATGATAAAATATTTAAAAGAACAATCTTATTTATTTTGCTTGATTCCTCCCCTCCCCTCCCCCCCCAGTTTCTTAGAAGACTTTTCAGACTTTCTGCATGTTATTCAGTTGTAACTACAAGCTCCCTTTTAAAAAGCTCTCTGGAATGGGAAAGCATGCAAAGGATGTTTGCAACAGATCCCTGTACTGTCACTTTACCACTGCATAGTGTGATTCCAGGTCAGATACACTAAGGACGGCGAGAAAGGAAAATCCTGAAGAGGCAATGTTGCTGATTCAGAATGTGCCACTTTTCCTCTGGTTAGTGTTATAAGTAGGTCTACATGTACCTTTGCACGCTTCAGTTAGCAAAACATTTTCACAAATTGGGCCAAATTTAACTTCCGCAGTTAAAATTGAATCAACCCTGTAGTGAGCCGGTATGGCCTCCTGCTGACTCTGAGGCAGAGGAGGCTGTGCAGAGGCCCTGGTGGGCGGGTCCGGAGCCAGAACACCAGTGGCCCGCCCCTCAGAGGGCGGGGCCTAGAGCCAGAAGGGCCAAGGGCGGGGCTCAGGACCCATTAAAGCCTGGGCCTCTGGGCAGGGAGGGAGTGCCTCCGCGAGCTCCCCGGCGCCAGGGGCAGAGAACCCGTTACCGGCCAACCGGTCCAGAGGAGCAAGCCCCCAGCGGCCCAGACCCGCCAGGCCAGCCACGGATCCGGATGCCCCAAGGGACCTACCCGGATTTCCCAGACCTGCCAGGACCCTCACACCGGTGGAGACCCCCCGCCTTGGAGGAGACCCCGGGCCCTGCCAGACCGAAAAGGGCAAGCGACTCTGAGGCCCCAGGGGCGGCCTGCCCTGGAGCTCCAGCGGACCTCTGCAGCCCCCAGGCCCAGGATCGCCTTGGGCCCCACCATGCTACCGCTGCCAGACTACCCCAATGATGTGGACATGACCGACTGGCCAGAGCCCCCAAAGGTGGACGATCTGGAGGAGACCAACCCTGAAGGACCCCCTGACCAGATGGACTGGGACCTTCCCCTGGTGGAGGTATAGGTAGGAAGTGGCCCAGGGAACGACACTCCCGAACCCGTGGCGGTGTGTTGTGGCCTGGATCCCCACTGCTGTGGTCGTGTGTGAGCGACCCACAGGGCCCCGGGCCGGGTCGCAGTGGAGTGGGAGGGCCTGCGCGACCCCCTACCCCCTCCTTGATGGGGCAAGCCCTTGCCGGGCCTGTGCTCCGAACCCTTGTGCTGCTGCCCCGCCCTGAACTAAGGGCTGGGCCGGTGTTGTAATCCTTTTTGTTGTTGTGCCGCCCTGAGCCAAGGGCTGGGCTTCTCAGGACCGCCAGTGTGGCTGAAGTCCCTTCCGGAGCTACAGGCACTGCCCTAGCTCTGGACTCCTACAAACCCCCTGCATGATTTGTAGTAGTTTGGCTTTAACAAACTGGAATCTCCAAAGAATAGCCTCAGCCAGGTTTCTAATCCTGTAACTCTCATCAGAACCCCTTGTCTAGTATTGCTGGGGGAAGGAGGCGGCTGATTTCAGGAACAGAGGTTCACTGGCTTCCAAATTATGCAGACATGCAGTCCATGCACACTTATCATTCAGGAGACTAGCACGAATCTGATGAACACATTGAGTCTTGAATGCCTGGCTCAATTTAAGTAGGTTTGAGATTCAATGCCACTATTTTGCACTAGTTAATGAATCAATAGTTAACATTAGTGAACATTATAAGGTGGGTGAACAACTGGCTGGATAACCGTACCCAGAGAGTAGTTATTAATGGTTTTCAATCCTGCTGGGAAAGAATAACTAGTGGGGTTCCGCAAGGGTCTGTTTTAGGACCTATTCTGTTCAATATCTTCATTAACGATTTAGATATTGACATAGAAAGTACACTTATTAAGTTTGCAGAGGATACCAAGCTGGGAGGGGTTGCAACTTCTTTGGAGGATAGGGTCATAATTCAAAAGGATCTGGATAAACTGGAGAAATGGGCTGAGGTGAACAGGATGAAGTTGAATAAGGACAAATGCAAAGTGCTCCACTTAGGGAGGAACAATCAGTGTCACATATACAGAATGGGAAAGGACTGCCTAGGAATGAGTACAGCAGAAAGGGATCTAGGGGTTATAGTGGACCACAAGCTAAATATGAGTCAACAGTGTGATGCTGTTGCAAAAAAGGCAAACATGATTCTAGGATGCATTAACAGGTGTGTTGTGAACAAGACACGAGAAGTCATTCTCCCGCTCTACTCTGCGCTGGTTAGGCCTCAGCTGGAGTATTGTGTCCAGTTCTGGGCACCGCAGTTCAGGAAGGATGTGGAGAAATTGGAGAGGGTCCAGAGGAGAGCAACGAGAATGATCAAAGGTCTAGAGAACATGACCTACGAAGAAAGGCTGAAAGAATTGGGCTTGTTTAGTTTGGAAAAGAGAAGACTGAAGGGGGACATGATAGCAGTTTTCAGGTATCTAAAAGGGTGTCATAAGGCAGAGGGAGGGAACTTGTTCTTCCTTGCCTCTGAGGATAGAACAAGAGGCAATGGACTTAAATTGCAGCAGGGGAGGTTCAGGCTGGACATTAGGAAAAAGTTCCTAACTGTCAGGGTGATCAAACACTGGAACGAATTGCCAAGGGAGGTGGTAGAATCTCCATCACTGGAGATATTTAAGAAGAGGTTAGATAGATGGCTTTCAGGGATGGTCTAGAAAGTGCTTGGTCCTGCCGTGGGGGCAGGGGGCTGGACTCGATGGCCTCTCGAGGTCCCTTCCAGTCCTATTCTTCTATGATTCTAGGATTCTATTAATTAACTAATAGAATTAAGGTATTTGCAAGGGCACCATTTTGGGAGGGTGGAGGACGGGCAGCAGCTGTGCATACTGGGATGCTGCTTGCTCTTTTTGCTGGTCCCCTGACTACTGGGGAGCAAAGGAAAAGTGCACAGATTCCCTGAATCACTCCTCTGCCCCCTCCCCTCACTGGAGAGGAGAGAGAGGCAGGCCGGAAGTCTGTTTACTTTGTTCTCCCTGACAGGCAGGGGAACGGGAAGAGGAGCAAGCAGCATCTCGGTAAGCACGGCTGCAGTCCCACCCTCCAGAACTAGCACCCTTTGGGCTCTGCTCTGTCTGAGATGCTCTCCTCCAGTTAAGGCATACAATGGAACTCCTGGCCAGATGTAGCCATTGTAAATCCAGAAGACCAGGCCAAATTTCAGCGCTGAAGTTGTATTTACCTATCTACATTTTCCATGCAGTTTCAAATGGAGGAAATATTCTCTACTTCCTGTCTTAAATTATTGGGCAGTGCTGTGCAGGACATAGTTAAACACCTACAGTGGGACTCGCTGCCCCCGCGGGCCCCAGGACAAGGTGAGGGGAGCCTATCTCCATGCCCCCAGGAGGGGCAGGGCCTCAGGTGTAAGGGCTGGGGCTGAGGCAGTAAGTCTTCAGCACCAACTGCCTGCAGCACTTTCCCCCACTTCCAACCTCAGAGGCACATGGAGCAGTGCTCTGATGGCAGTTCATAGGGGCCAGGGGCTCTGGCTGCTGCAGCCCCCACAATAGTCGTGTCTGGAAGCTCTGGGCCCCTTTGGAGGTCCAGGCCCCAGTGCAACTGTCTCCCTCCCATCAGTGGGCCTGACCATTCAAGATCATATCTTATCCAACCCCAGAACAGACCCCTGGTATCTCAAATTTGCAGTGCTTTCCTTGTTAAAACACAAAAACAAAGAAAGGAGCCAGCCCATAGCCAGCACCATCACTGGGGTTCCTCACCTCACGTCTGATGTGGACCTCTGCCCCTCGGCCAGGAACTCCATGCCTCAAGCTGGCTCCCAGTCCCTGAGCTGCCAGGGTTCCCCCGGGGCCCGGAGTTACTGGGGAGGCTCCCAAGCCCTGGGCTGCCAGGGTTTCTCTGGCTCAAGCTGGGTCCCTGCAGCTGGGCCTGCTGGCAGGGCTCTACGCCCCAGCTGGCTCCGAGCTGCAGAGCTGGCATGGTCCCCCTGCCATATGGACAGGATGTGGCTGCTGAGGTCCTGGTACTGAGTATCAGCCAGTACCAGGACAAAAAGAAAAAAAAAAAAAAGAGTATTGCAAATTTGATATCTAAAAACTGAAACGCCTCAGATTAGTGGATGCTTAAAAATGTTGTCCTCTTAACTTCTCTTTCTTAGCTTTTCAATCAAATAGGAGATAACACCTACTTCACGCAGATATTGTAAAAGTTCATACCTATACAGGAAGTTCAAGATGAAAGATGCTACACAATATGAAGTTTTATTTTCAGTGTTGTTCACTGTATTGCAGTCATAACCAAAGCACTGAAACCTTGTTACTGTGATCCCTGGTGGAGAGTTTAGGAACATGATTATTAGGCAACATGACAGTTATTAAGCACTCAGTGGCTGGATTTTAGTGATTGCCTCCCACAGAGGCCCTGCTTCAGATGGGCTTCCCTGGAGAAAATGCAGGACTACAGAGACCCCAGCACAAAAGGAAATACTATTCTTGCATTGAAAAGAGGTACAGGTTAGAGAGAACACAAACTAGACTGGGTTTGACATCAGCGCCTGGGTGTGTATACATGACTACACAGCAGGCGGACTACCTTTTACACAACTAAAGCAAAACAACTCTCAGAAGAAGTCAGATATTTCCCATGTATGCTTTAATGATTCTATCAAATTAGCAAAGACCTGTCAACTGCTTAGTTGTAGTACTCAGTTTCCATTAAAGTAGGGCAGATCTGGCTTGCATACTAAACTACATTCTTATTGTTCATTTCACTATGAAACATTAAGCAAACAAACAGCTTGTTGGTACACTGACGTACAATTCTTAATTTATAGTTTAAACTTCAACTAGAAGCTTGACAAAATAAAAACAGTATTTACTAGGCAGATGGGTAATTTACACTCTCTAATATGGCTATTAACTAACAGAAAATTGTTAGTCTTTAAGGTGCTACAGGAATACTTTTTTGTTTGTTTTTTTTGTTTTTGTGATTTTCTCTTTTCAACTCTTCTCCCAGGGTATCATCTACCTGTTAAAATTTATACAGGAGTGTAAATCAGAGTAACATTATGGCTTGAAGTTACATTGATTGTGTTGTTAACTGTTAGTATCGCTAATAGGAGGCAGAAGAGAGAAGAAATGAAGAACAGTTAAACGTTTGTGTGTAGGGTTTTTTTTTCTGGCAGAACACCATGGAACAGCATTCTGCCACTTTCTTTTCCTGCCATCGCCATTCTTAAAATGCAACTCTCCACCTGCTGCCCCATTGGGACACTGCTGCCAGCTCTGGCCTCGCTCAGGTGCGTGGCTGGGCTGGGGCTGAAGCTGGGGAGCAGGAAAGGTGAGGCTGGGGTGGACGAAGAGCTGTGGGAGGGCTGGGGATGTCACAGCACAGAGCAGGGGCCAGAGCCCTGTACAATGTGTGGCCAAGATCCCACCAGACCTCCACGGGGCTGAGGCCCCCCATCCCCTGGAGTCCCACCAAGGGGCTGTGGCCAGAGCCCCTCATAGTATGGGGGCAGGGCTCCTCCCCAGAGTCCCTGCCTCAACCCCTGGACTTCTTGTGGGGCTGGAGCCCCCACCCTTCCCCAGGAGTCCCCACCACAGGGCTGCGGCCAGAGCCCTGCATGGAGTGGGGCTGGGGCCAGAGCCCCTCCAGGGTCTGCAACATCGAGCCCTGAAGAACCTGCAGCAGGCTTGTTTCTCTCCCCAACCCCAGTGTGCTGGGGGTGGGGGGGTGAGTTTTGGCTGGGAGGGAGGGTGCAGGAGTGGGTTGGGGTGGGTGTTTGGGGTCTGGATGGGAGAGAGGGTGTAGGAGTGGGCTGGGATTTGGGTGGGAGTTATAGTGTAGCAGTGGGTGGGGGGTTCAGGACCAGTTGAGGGTGGGGTCTGGGCAGGAGCAGGGTGGGGGAAGGAGAGTCTGGGCAGAAGGGGATGCAGGAGCAGTGTGGGGTGCTCTGGGCAGGAGGAGGGGCCAGGAGCAGGCTGGGTGACAGGGGAACGCTTATCTCCCTGAACAACTGTCCCTACGCGCCAGGGAGAACATCAGCGGGAAGAAGAGTGCTTTCAGAGACACTTTGGAGACCTGGTCTTAGACACTGCCCACCCCCACTGCTCCGATTGGCAGGAGTTCCAGACAAATCAGAGCAGCAGGCCTCTCTCTAGGCAATCTCTGCGGCTGGGGCTCCCTTGTTCAGTGACATTTATGGTCCTGGTGGACCATGGATGCCGCTGGACCAGAGAATCTGGGTTAAGAGAGGTTCAGCCTGTATTAAAATTCCAGACATTTTTAGATATTTAAAAAACCAGCTGGATGGAGATTTAAAGACCAAAACAGTAAAGCTCTGCATCTTTATTTATCAGAATCTGCGTTCCTGAAATCAATTGTCTCTGTTTTGCTGTCCAACCTTCTACCATTCCTTAGAATCATGAACTCTGATTTCATGGTCACTTTCTCTCAAGCTGCCTTCCACTTTCAAATTCTGAAACAGTCCCTCCCTATTTGTTAAAAAAAAAAAAATCTAGCACAGCTTCCCCCCCAGTAACTTTTTCAACCTTCTGAAATAAAAATACTGCCTTCAGTGCAGTCCAATAACTTATTGGATAGTCTGTGCCTCACTGTGTTAGTTTCTCAATATATGCCTGGACAGCTGAAGTCCTCCCATCACCTTCATTTTAGCTTATAAATGAAATTGGTCAAATCATTGTGGTGTAAGACGCAAAAAAAATGAAAGCTCTTCAGCTGACTGATTTTGGCACAATATGAAGTAAAAAATGGCTCTTCCAAAGCCAAAGCAGTGATGGGGGTCCACACCTACATGCTCTAGCAGTGGGTGCCTGGAAGTAAGTAGACCAAAGGCAGTTAGAGCACGTCTGACCAAAGTGCACATGCAGGAACTGAGCTGATAATCCCAGCTCATGTGGTAACGCAAATACGTCCGTGGGAATTCTGCATCATCGCAGTTTACAAAGGGGTTTAAAAATAGCTTTTCCACTATTGCCCATGTTATAAACCATCTTGTCAGTGGCTCCCCAGAAGGGCCATTATTGAACTGGAAGCACTTTTGTCAGAGTGAAGCGACTACTTAGTTTGGAAAAATCACTGTGGTCACAGTTGCCTAGAACAGTGACTGCTGGGTGAAAGTTGGGGATGGGGAGTGGCTGGGGGTTCCTGGTTCTGGGGGATGGAGATTGGGTTAGAGATGGAGAGGCCTGGGTCTGGGGGAGGGGGAAGGGCATTGTCCCTCACAAGCATTCTGCAAATCTGGAAACACTACTTGGGCCCCACATGGGGGGCATGATTTGGGGATTGAGTTCTGCCACCTTTTTTTCCTAGAAAAGAAAGCACTGCTTTTGTGTTCTCTCAGCACATCATAAATCACTAAATGAGGTGGATATAAAAAGGCAGAATTCGCTTCTCAATTTACCATGAAGGCAAATGTTAAACATATTCACTTTCTGGCTCACAAATAGCAGGTATATTATGTCTGCGTAGGCTGGGAAGAGTAGTCATTGTCCTTCAACCCTTTTATTTCCTGCCAAATCTGAATTACTACATTATTCCTAGTTTTGAAGGATTAGAGTTCTATTGGTAAGTGTCAGTAAGCATCAATTTCATTATATACACAGGGACAAAAATATAAGGGATTATGGATAAGCAAAGCAAGAAAATGCTGAATGAACACTTAGAGTTTATGTAGTTATTTACTTGATATATTTTGACACAAGATACTGACAAAATGGGTTTTAACTACTATAAAGTTTTAACTCTCTGAATCTCAATGTCTAGTACTAAATATCACGACATGCCCCCTTAATTTGCCATAACTGAAAATTTTAATTGTTAAAAAGAGAAAAAATGTTTAGAATCAATATTGGTTTTATCAGTCTACATGACAATAAATGCAGAATTCTGCAAAGCCTAGTAGTACTACTACTACTTAACCCTGGTACTCTGCATGGAGCATAGGTCATCTACAAGTCTCCCCCACTTCACTGTCTTGGGACAAAACTTCTAGCTGGCTCAGGGAGTGCCCCAGTTGTCATCCTTCTATGTCAGTAGACCTTCTCCACATCGTCACAGGTCTTCCTCTTTTGCGTTTTCCTTGTGGGTTCTGTGTGAGAGCTTGATGGACTATGCTGGAGAACTGTTTTCTGAGTGTGGGGCCTAGCCAGCCTTACTTTCTTCTCTTGGTTTCAATGTCGACTGGTTCTTGTCCTGCTCTGTTCCAAAACTCCTCATTTGGGATGAAGTCTTGCCATTTGATGTGGAGCATGTACATCAGGCATCTGTTTATGAATGCCTTTCTTTGGAAGCTTGTGATTTGAAGACTTTTTAGTATGTCAGGTCTCACATCCATACAAGAGCGCACACTTCACATGGATCCGCATTTTGTCTTCGCAGATATTATTCGTGAACTCCATATGAGATGGAGAGTCTAAGGCAGCCAGAAGTCCTGTGGCACCTTATAGACAAACAGATATTTTGGAGCACAAGCTTTCATGGGCAAAGACCCGCTTCATGCATCTGACAAAGCAGGTCTTTGCCCACAAAAGCTTATGCTCCAAAATATCTGTTTGTCTATAAGATGCCACGGGACTTCTTGCTGTTTTTGAAGATACGGACTAGTTAGAAAACTACCTCTCATACTTGAAGGCAGCTGTTGCTTTCCCTATCCTGGCACTGATATCCTTGTCTGTTCCTCCATCTATGCCCATAATACTTCCCAAAAAAGTGAACTGCTCCACATCTTCCAGGGCATGCCTCCATCCCACCCCATCCTCATTGTCTTGGTCTTTCCCTTTTTAATGTTCAGTCCAGTCACTGAGGCAGTTTTGTAGTGCTGTGATATTTTCTTTCATGTTGGTGTGAAAGGAGGGTAACAGCAAAAATCATGTTCTCTAGCTGTTTGAAAAGTGTCCATTGAATGCCTCGTTGATGGCCATCTGTTGTCCTATCCGTAATCCTGTCCATTGCAATCAAGAACAGGAAAGGTGACAATAGGCACCCTTGTTGCACTCCTGACAGTATGCTGAAGGATTCTGTCAAGACACCATTGTGAACACCTTAGCATGTCGAGGGCTCACACACTGAACAAATCAACTTAATAATTTTGGATGGGATGGGTGTTGCAGCAGTTTCCACAAAGTGTCTCTATCAACGCTGTCAAAGGGTTTTTCAAAGTCTATGAAGGTTACGTACAGTGGAGAGTTCCACTCAAGTTTTATGATCACTCAGAGTTGATATTTGGTCAGTACAGGCTCTCTTGCTTCAGAAGCCAGCCTGTTCTTCCCTGAGCTGTCTCTCAGTTTCTGTCTTCATTCTCTCCAAGAGAGCCCTAAGGAACACTTTTCCTGGAACAGACAGTAAAGTGATGCCCCTCCAGTTCTTGCATTCCTTCAGGTTTCCTTTTTTTCCGGAAGCTTGATAAGTTAGCCATGTTTCCAGTCTTGTGGGATTGCTTCAGGGTCCCAAATAGATTATACATCATTCTTTATCTGAGTGGCAGATTGTTCCTTCTTCCTCCAGCAAACCAGGGAGAATTTAATATACGTCTTTTACATGAACTGCAAATGTTAAAAAAAACCAGTTGCTTACTGTTGTGTTACAAAACAAAACAGCAGAAATTCAGCACTTTAAAGACTAACAAAATGATTTATTTGGTGATGAGCTTTCGTGGGACAGACCCACTTCTTCAGATCAATCTAATTTCCGCTACAGACCAACATTTACACACACAGAGGACAAAAAAAGTTGCAAAAAAATTATTCTTCTAGACGTTTTGCTCATGGAGGTGTGCACATGCATGTGTGCATGGCTCTTGGAAAGTTTTTCCCTAGCAACTACCAATCAGATCATCTGGGGAGCCCTCTAGAAGCCTATACGTAACCCCCCCCCAATTCCTTTTTACCATCCACTTTGTCAGTGGGGCAGGAGGATGAGTGTTGAATAGGTATAAGCAACACATGTCAAATAACAGTTACAGTGGTGAGTAACTGTTTTTTAGTCCAAGTGCTTGCTCACATCTATTCTAGTTAGGTAGTTCCCAAGGTAAACTCAGGAAGAGGGGTCAGAGTCAAGGACAGCGGCCCCAAAGGCTGCATCTCATCTGGATTTCTAGACAATAGCACAGTGAGCGGTGAAGGTAAGCACAGAGGACCACATAGCTGCATGACAAATATCCTGGAGATGCGCATGTACCAGGAAGGTGATTAAAGAGGCCTGAGCTTGTATACAGTGTGCTGTGAGAGGCAGCAGGGAAACTTTGGCAAGGGCATAATACATCTATATACAGGATGTGATCCAGGAAGAGATGCCTTGTGATCAAACAGAGTCCCTTCATGCACTCAGCAATGGTCACAAAAGATCTGTGAAGTTTTTCAGAAGGGTTTGGTCCAGTTGCTAGAGAAGGCAAGTGCCTGTCTCACATCAAGAGAGCGCAGTAGCTGCTCCCGCTGGGAGCTATGAAGTTTGGGATAGAAAACAGGCAGGAAGATGTCCTGGCTAGCATGAAATCTGGAGACCACTTTTCAGCAGGAAAGCTGGGTGAGGGAGGAGTTGGACCTTGTCATTATGGAACACTGCGTACAGGGGCTCTGACATAAGGGCCCAGAGTTTGGGTAGATGTGATAGCCACCGAGAAGGCCACCTTTCAGGAGAGGTAGATGAGAGGGCAAGTGGCCAGAGGTTCAAAGCAGGGGCCCATAAGCACCTGGAGGACCAGGTTAAGGTCCCAAACCAGGACCAGCCAGCAAACCAGTGGGTGAAAGCAATCAGTGCCCTTGAGGAAATCCCCCTCATACAGTGTGTGATAACAGAGTGCCCGACCTCCCCAGGATGGAAGGCTGAGATGGCCACCAGGTGAACCTTTAGGGAGGAAGAAGCGAGGCCTTACTGCTTCAGGGAAACAAGGTAGTCCAGCAAGCGTGGTACGGAGGTAGACACAGATACGAGGCTGCGCTGACTGCACCAGCTAGAGAAACATGTCCATTTGGCCAAGTAGGACCATTGTGTAGAGGCTTGTAGATGATAAAAACAACCTGCTACACTGGCCCTGAGTAAGCCTGCTTGGCAAGATTCAACCACAAAGCTGCCATGCCAGGAGGTGAAGGGACCAATGGATGTAATCTACCCGGACTTTGTATCAAAGCTTTCGGTAGTCTCTCACAGTATTCTTGCCAGCAAGTTAAGGAAGTATGGATTGGATAAATGGACTGTAAGGTGGACAGAAAGTTGGTCAGATAATTGGGCTCAATGGCTCGATGTCTGGCTGGTGATTAGTATCAAGTGGAGGTCCCTAGGGTCAATTTTGTTCAACCTCTTCATTAATGACTTAGATGAGGAGATGGATTTCAGCCTCAGCAAGTTTGTGGATGATACTAAATTGGGGGAAAGTATATGTTGGAGGGTAGGGACAGGATCCAGAGGGACCTAGACAAATTGGAGGACTGAGCCAAGAGAAATCTGATGAGGTTTAACAAGGAGAAGGGCAGAATCTGCACATAAGAATCCTAAACACTGCTACAGGTTGGGGACCAACCAAGTCGTAGTTCTGCAGAAAAGTATTTGAGCATTACAGTGGATGAAAAGCTGGACATGAGTCAAGAATGTGCTCTTGTAGCCAAGAAGGCTAATGGCATATTTGGCTTCATTTAGCAGGAGACTTGCCAACAGATTTAGGGAAGCCATTATTCCCCTTTATTTGATACTGGTGAGGCCACATGTGGAACACTGTGTCCAGTTCTGGAATTCTTATTACAAAAAGGACATGGATGCATTGGAGAAAGTCTAGCAGAGGGCAACAAAATGATTAGGGGATTGGAGCATGGATTCATGAGAGGCTGAGGAATTTAGGCTTATTTAGTCTACAGAAGAGAAGAATGAGAGGGCTGGGATTTGAGATAGCTTTCAACTACCTGAAGGGGGATTAAAAAGAAGATGGAGAGAGGCTTTATTCAGTGGTAACAGGTGACAGAATGAAGAGCAATGGTCTCAAGTTGCAGTGGGAGAGATCTACGCTGGAAATTAGGAAAAACTTTCACCAGGAGGGTGGAGAAGCACTGAAATGCATTACTAGAGAGATGGTGGGACCTCCATGCCTAGAGCTTTTTATGTCCCAGATTGATAATGCCCTCACTGGGATGATTTTATTGGGATTGGTCCTGCTTTGAGCAGTGAGTTGGACCTGATGCCTTCCTGAAGTCACTTCCAACACTGTTATTTTATGACTGGGGTTCTGGCAAAAGTGGCCATTGGTCTGTGTGATGAAATCGAGAAACAGGGTAAGTCAGGTGGTCAGAAGAATGGAAGCTCCATCAGCATGGGGTATCAGTGCTGATGAGCACACACCAGGGCTGTGAGTATTATGGTCACTGTGTCCCTGTGAACCTTGAAAAACACCTTGTACACAAGGGGAAATGGAGGAAAGGTGTAAAGCAGTCCCAGGGTCCATGGTGTGAGGAAAGTGTTTGCTATGGAGCCCAGGCTGAGGCCCTAGAAGGAGCAGAATGCAGGAGAATTATGGCTGCTCTGAAATGTGAGGAGTTCCAGCTGGGAAACGCATCACTTTTGGAAGACTGAGTGGAGGATGTCCATGTGGACTGAGCAGTCATGGGCCAGGAACTGAAGACTGAGACTGTCCACCAGCTGGTTCTGGACTCCCAAAAGATAGCCCACTCCATTCAGCTGGAGGCATCCTATGAAGAGATCCCATAGGTGCAGAGTTTATAAGCAGAGTAGGGAGAAGTGCCCTTCCCCTCACTGGTTGATGTAATATATTGCCATGGTATCATCCATCCCAACTGCCACACAGCAGCTGCAGAGAGGAATGAATGCCAGGAAAATTTATTGATTGTTTTACCTAATTCCCAGTAGGCATAGAAACACACCACCACATAATCTGGCACAATTGACAGATATGGTTCTCTTGAATACGTGAGACTTAAATATCAGGAATTATTTCAGGCCAAGACAGTTGTGCATACTTCACTGCTAGATGTGAAATCTTTAATTCTACTAACTACCTGCTTAGCCTAATATACTTTACTTTGATCAGCACCTAATTCAAATTAAAAGACGATAACAATGCATCCTGCAATGAGGTTAACCATTAAACACATCAAGGGTCAATCCCTTGTTTAAATTTAAACCAACTACCATAAAGCCCACCCACCTATTTTGGCATATAATACAGAGGGACAGATCCTCCCAAACTACAGACAAGCAGGTGAAATACATGTTAATTTAAGCCATCATGGCAGCATCCAGATCCAGGGCTGGCCCCCCCAAAGCTCAGCTGGCACCTCTTAACATGGTGTTGTCTTGTTTTCTGGAGATGGTGGGCACAGCCCACACAGATGAGGCTGGGGCCAGCTTCCCAAAGCTCAGCTAGGAAGGGCCATCTGAGGCACCTGTTAACATGGTGCTGTCTGTCCTCTGGAGACGGGGGGCGGGGGCAGTCAGCAGAATAGAGATGTGGCCCTGCTGGGAGAGTCTTTCCCCATTGGGTGTTGCCTTACAAGGGCCAGCCAGCCCCTGAAAATTTTTGCTGTGGTGGGGAGCCTTCACCCCATGCAGGCCAGGACATGCTGTTGTCTGGAAAGCATAGGCTGCAGTGCACTGCTAGCATGTGGTCTGATGGGGTGTGGGCTAACCATGCGGTGTGGTTGGGTGGGGGGCTAGACCCCCAACCGCATGGCACCTCTAGGGGAGGGGGACTGCTCCATAGACATTTGAACTGCAGAAAATAAGTTTCTCAGCCTCTCCTACAAGCACAACCCCCACAGCCTACCTGCCATGTGGTGTAGTGGGGCAGAGGCTGGCCCACCAACCATGTGGCATGGGGGGGCGCAAGGGGGGGAGCTAGCCACGTGGTGAGGTGGGGGCCACGCCTCCCACTACATGACACCTGTGCGGGAGAGAGACTGCCACGTACAAATGTGAAGCACAGAAAAAGAAGTACCTCAACCTCTCCTGATATACCCTCTGCAGGGAAGAAGCCTTCACCCCCATGCAGGACATGCCACCCTGGTGTCTCATGTGCTGCTGCCTGGTCCTCACAAGCTAGTTGCCATGTGGTACAGTGGGGCAGGGGCTAGCCCACCAGCCAAACTGAGACGCTGCCTCTCCTGACAGTTACATGCTGGGGCTGCCTAATGTGGCTAGATGAGATTGAGATGCTGATTACAAATAAAATGAATTCAAATTGCTGGGGTTCCTATTTCCTACTTACTGCACACCTGGAGAGCAGCTGGGATGGAGCGATGATGGGAAAGGACACCTCGAGGGGTGTTGTGGGATAATTTAAAGGTGAATAAAATCAATCGTAATGTAGCATTCTCCACTTGTATAGTTTAACTTTTCAACTTCAACCTCTCGAACTACTGTGGCTGGGGAGAAGGGGGGTCAGCATTACAGAAGTTGATGTTAGAGCCCCTTAAAAATCAGCCTGTTGAGTGCTGGGGTGTAGATGTATAGTTTATAACATTAAATTTAGACCCTTAAATTTGACTTAATCTCCTAGTGTAGACCAGGCCTGAGTTTAATATTAGACACCTCTTTATGAGCACATACCACTATTCTTTCTTCATTCATTCATTCTTCATTATTCATTCTTTCGCTCCAAAAAGGAAGGGCGGCCGCGCATTGACACTGGCAAGACTTGTGACCCTTCAAAAGTATGCGAGTTCGTCCAAGCACTTGAAGAGGCCTTGCCCCACCCAGACGACACTGATATCAGGAAGAGATGGGAACAACTACGGGACACTATCTATAATACTGTGATATCTACCTTTGGGAAGAAGACAGTCAAGTCTGCTGATTGGTTTGAAGCCCACACTGAAGTGCTGACGCCCCTGATTGAGAAGAAGAGACAGGCACTGGCTGCATACAGGTCCTCTCCCAGTGAGGTGAACCTTCAGGTGCTCCGGTCTGCTTGGAGTCAAGTGTAGCAGGTTGCTCAGAGGTGTGCCAATGATTACTGGCTCCAACTCTGCTCCAAGATTCAGCAGGCTGCGGACACTGGTAACATACGAGGAATGTACGATGGGATCAAGCAGGCCATCGGTCCATCACAAAGAAAGACTGCCCCACTTAAGTCGGCCACAGGCGAGGTCTTGAAGGACAGAACGAAGCAGATAGAATGCTGGGTGGAACACTACTCACAGTTGTACGCCAGAGAGACCGTAGTTACATAGAGAGTCCTGAATGCCATTGAACCTCTGCCCACCATGACTGAACTTGATGCTGAGCCCACCTTGGAGGAACTCAGTGACGCGCTAAAAGCACTCTCTTCTGGAAAAGCCCCAGGGAAAGGTGGTATTCACTCAGAAATCCTCAAATGCGCCAACGGTACCCTAGTTTCAGAGCTGCATGGAATACTTTGCCAATGCTGGAGAGAAGGCAGCATACCACAAGATATGAGGGATGCTAACATCGTTACTGTCTACAAGAACAAGGGTGACAAAAGCGATCGTAACAACTATCGCTGCATCTCCCTTCTCAGTACCGAGGGGAAGCTATTTGCACGTGTTGTTCTGAAGAGGCTCAATGTTCTTGCGGAGAGAGTCTACCCTGAGTCTCAGTGTGGGTTCAGAGCTGAATGGTCCACCATAGACATGGTTTTCTGTTAGGCAACTACAAGAAAAGTGCAGGGAGCAGAACAAACCTCTGTATATTGCCTTCAATCGACCTGACCAAGGCATTTGACCTTGTCAGCAGAAAAGGTCTGTTTGCGATTCTGGCTAAGATTGGCTGTCCCCCAACTCTGCTCAGCATTATTAGGGCCTTCCATGAAGGGGACCGTCGTATATGACGGATCCACATCCGAACCCTTTGAGATTCTCAGCAGAGTGAAGCAGGGGTGTGTGCTGGCTCCAACACCGTTTGGCATCTTCTTTGCAGTTTTGCTCAAATATGCCTTCAGAACTGCTACAGAGGGCATCTCTCTCTGCATGAGCACGGACGGCAACCTCTTCAAACTGTCGAGGCTTAGAACGAAGAGTCTAAGGGAGTTCCTTATTGCTGACGATGTAGCTATTGCTGCTCACGCTCAGCAGGAACTGCAGTCACTCATAACTCGCTTTGCGGATGCATGTATGGAATTTGGCCTCACAATCAGCTTAAAGAAGACCCAGGTGATGGGCCAAAATGTGGGTAACGAGCCGTCTGTCAACATGCTAGACTACAAACTGGAAGTCGTCCATGAGTTCGTGTACCTAGGCTTGACGATCTCGGACAACTTGTCACTTGATAGCGAGATCAACAAGCGTGTTGGAAAAGCCACCACAACGTTCTCCAGGCTGATGAAGAGAGTATGGGCTAACAATAAGCTCACTGTACACACCAAGGTGCAGGTCTACACAGCCTGTGTTTTGAGCACATTGCTGTACGCCAGTGAAACATGGACTTTGCACTCAAAACAAGAGCAGCGGCTCAACACATTCCACATGCGCTGCCTTAGGCGCATACTCGGTATCTCATGGCAGGACAAGGTCCCCAATAGCGCAGTGCTTGAGAGGGCAGGCACCGCCTCCACGTTCACCCTTCTCAAAAAGAGGCATATGCACTGGCTGGGCCATGTCTCACGCATGACAGATGGCTGAATACCAAAGGACCTCCTCTTCGGCGAACTGGCATCTGGAAAGAGGCCGAAAGGGCGACCTAAATTGTGCTACAAGGACACGTGCAAGCGTGACCTCAGCACTCTAGCAGTGTGAACACCTGGCATTCGCTCGCCTCAGATAGGCATGCCTGCAAACAGGGAGTGAAGGAAGCTCTTGTTATGTATGAAACTACCTTGGGGAAGGAAGCAGAAGACAGGAGAGCCCTCAGGAAGATCCGTGCCCGTGATACCAGAGTGACATCTGCCTACTGCTGCTCACAGTGTGGAAATGACTGCCACTCCCGCATTGGATTGCACAGCCACAGAAGATGGACTGATTCGAGCAGCAACTGGGGCGCAAACCCATGATCCCTCGGGATCGAAGGATGCCTACTACCACTAAATAAGCTTCTAAAGAATCACCATGAATAGGCATTGGATAAGGCTCTGTATGACCTTCTTCCATCCCAAAGGATTCTCTCATTATGTTATGGTTGCTATTTTTAATCAAAGCAAAGGAACCAAAATACTATTTTGAAACCAAACAGTAAACAGCAACAGCTTCAAAAGCACCAGTTACAAACAAAAGCCTCAAAACATTTTTTTTTTTTTTAAACTCAAATGACACGTGAAGTGGAAAAGGATGAAGGAGTAGAACATCAGTTCGGTTGAATCACTGATGGCTACAAGGGAAAACATCTAGCTGTTTTAAATAAGTGAATATGTGATCCACCAGCTTCTATTTATTCTTCGACTGAATGACACAGTATAAACAAGTTTTGTTCAGTTCTTGTCTGTTGTACACGCTCTGCTTAAAATAGGTAAAAATAAATCAGTCCCCTTATGGTTGAAATTTGTTGTCAGTTTTAGATCAGTGAATACAAGGAACTTTCTTCTGTTACTATTAGCTTAGAACACATTCTCCAGAAAATAATATAGGAGCTGTATTCCATAAAAGGAAAAAGTATTCAGAAATGTTTGGCTTTTGCTTTGTTCTCTCTACTACCCATTTCACCACAGTAGAGAAAAGCAGAGTGTAATCTGTGAATTTACCCTCTGAGTCACAGCTGAAAACTGTTTTTAACAAGGGTTTAGAACACGGATGTGTTACTGCATCTCCACTGCTAGTCTGACAGCTGACCTCAGAAGCTCTGTCCAATCACAGCAGATAGATAAGAAAGAGAGCACAAATATAAACACAGTTCAGAGGTTCCTTGGTTCATATACTGTCTACAGCCAGAGCAAACAACTTCCAATGGCAGCAGTAGGAATTCCACATTCTCAAACATTAGCAGCTGACGCAGGCCTGCCGACTGGGCTACGGCTGCAAGGCTATAAAATTGCAGTGTAGGTACTCAGGCTGAGTACCCCAAGCACAAGTCAGCTGACAGAGGCAACTCACAAAGGTTTCATTGTAATGTAGACATACCCTCAGAGTTAAGAAGTTTAAGGCCAGAGAATCTGATTCACAAATACCCTGTGGATTCTTTTATATGAGTGAAAAGTGAATGTAAAATGCTCCTTTCCTGGAGCCTGAACATCTATACTGTAGTTGGATAGCTTAGAAGTCTGAGCTCTGCTAGCTCAACTCTGCTGACATGGGCCAGCATTAGGTATTCTATTGCAACGCAGATCCAGCCAGAGGCAGGTTAGAGCTCTATTTCATTAATGCAAGACAGAAATAAAATTTGCCTGTCCATTTATTTGCACTGTAAGGTACACCTTTCAGTCACAAAAACACATAGGCTACATCTACACTAGCACACTACGTCGAAGTAGCTTATTTCGAAGTAAGAGCATAGAAATAGGCTACTTCGACGCGTATCGTCTATACATCCTCTGGGGCTGCTACCATTGATGTTCAACATCAAACTGGCGATGGGGAATGTCGAAAGAAGCCGCCCTGGAAGGAAATGCAGAGCGGCCACACACACACGCACGCGCGCTCGCTCGCTCCATCGAAATAAGGGGCCACAAAGCCTGCGAACAGGGTCACAGGCTGGACTAGCCCTTCTGGGGCAACAGCAAGCTGCTCTCTTAAAGGGCCCCTCCCAGACACAGTTGGCCTGCACAGCATGAGGTGCGCAAAGACGACAACCAGTTGCAGACCACGTGCACACAGCTTGGACCCCCAGCTGCAGCCGCCGCCACAAGAAGCCCTGGGCTAAGGGCTGCTGCACGCAGCGACCATAGAGCCCAACAGGGGCTGGACAGAGCATCTCTCAACACCTCAGCTGATGGCCGCCATGGAGGACCCCATTATTTCGATGTAGCGGGATGCAGATCGTCTACACATGCTCTACTTCGACGTTGAATGTCAAAGTAGGGCGCTATTCCCATCTTCGGATAGGAATAGCGATTTCCATGTCTTGCCACCTAACATCGATTTCAACATCAAAATAGCGCACGGGGCGTGTAGACACGACGTGTACTATTGCGACATTGTGCCAGCTACTTTGAAATAGCCAGCTAGTGTAGATGCACCCATATAGAAATTACTCCACAAAGAAAAAATGCAATTTGTTAACATTTGCTAGCAATGTCAAAATCTATAACCATATCTTTATCTACCAGCTGACATTGATATATACAGAGAGGTCCTGGATGTTGATAGAAGGTGCTTATTTACCGCATTTAATTAAAAAAATTATAAAGTTGATTTTTCACTTGCAGCAATGCTTAAATTAGTAAGCTATTCTAACACTGCTTATCTGCACAGGTAATTTACAACTCTACAGACACTGTATAATACAAATTTATACTGCAATAATGTTTAATGAACCAAATTCTGCACCCATTAATATCCTACCCATTGGGTAGGACCAAGAAATTTTCTAGGCAGTCACAGTGTTGTCTCTCCTCACAAGATATTGAATAATAGTGTGCTAGGCTGTTCAGACTGTGTGCAGCTAGAACATTAATATAAGATTTATTGCCTCTCACACATGGGATTCTGTCCTGTGAAGCCTGAGAGAACACCTGTTAGCTTAAATGGGAATTGAGGGCCTCTATCACTTTGCAGGATTGAGCTCCACATGCAGATAAAATTAAAACAGTTGTGTCATGATAACATTTAACTTGAATAATTTCTGCAAGAATTGATTTATAATTTATTAATCCTTTCCTATTCTTGTACCACCTTATCCCTTACAAAGGCAGGAAGGTAAAAAATCTACAAAGAACCCCAAAAAAGGAGACTGGCCAAGCAATAGCATGCATATAGCAAAAAAGAAGGCCCCAAACCTCTTAAGAACTTTCAGTCACCGCATAATCTCATGGCTATAAACCCAAAATATCTACAATTCAATACTATTTAATAAAATCCTCTTGTAAGCATCAGTTTGAAAAATTGCCAACAATGGCACCAAACAGTATTAGGATCTCATTTTCCTGCCACCCAGCAGGAGACTCAACTGGCAAATGCAGTTGTTAGACGTATTTTTAAAAAGCATTAACAATAGTGGGAAATAATCTTAACATTTTAGAACAATGTTCTCATGAAAATGGATGCAGTTTTCTTTTAAGGAAGGACTGTCTAGGTCCATTTGCAAAAGCGGCTCTGAAAGAACTCAGGGCCCCTTTGCTTTCGGTCGTAAGGAGTTAACATTGCATGACTTGACCTTTTATGAATGAGTCAGAAATTCTGGAAGGAAAAAGTTTTCCATTTTCAATTTTTGTGTTTTATTTAGCTACACAAAGAATTTGGAGATTAGACTACTATTAATGTCACTGGCATAATCCCTCTGCTAAAAAAAAAAAGGAATTTTGGGTATGATTTTGCATAAATCATCTTTAATAACCATCTGCTACATTTCTATTAATTCTTCCTATTCTTTTTGACTAATCAGTTCATGACAATGCTCCAGTGAGATATCTTATCATTAATAATGGGCACGTGCAAACACAGGACCAAGTTCTGAGGACCTTATTCAGGATGTGATATCCTTATGTGGGAAAACTGGCTGAGAGAGGAAATGTTTGCAAGGTTATTCTTGAAGAGATTTCTCCTTAATCATTCCAGCATCAGGGAGTTTGGGGTCCTGTGTCCTGCTCACCCTGGGCCCAACTAACAAATCCAATAGATTCTGGCTCTCAGAGGGATATTGGTGCCTCCACAAGTCCCTAGTGACTGCGTCCATCTGCCCACGTTCACAGGATTGCTCAATGGGCAGCAGTCCCAAGAACCACCTTTAAATTATACTCAGTAGAGTGGTGCTGTGGAACTAGTATTGTGACAAACTCCACCTGGCAAAAACAGGAGACATGTTTGCATCCTCCCACTCTAGCAAGCCCTGTATGCCTCATTCACCCTTTGTCCTCCCAGTATCAGTGCAGATCACTCAACCTAACAGAGCGCCCAAGGAGTGAGAAGGGGCAGTTATGTTGCCATGAAGCCAAGCAAGAAGAGGGTGATTGTGCAGAAGAAGATCAATGTACAGATGTCGAGACACAAGAAAGCTCTCAATTACTACCACTTAGACATTACTCAAGCAAATGTATATTAGCTTCAATGGAAGTTTTCCGAAGAATAGGCGGAGTCAAAACTGACTAAGGACCTCAAGATTTGGGCCACTCTAGATGACCTACCTCATGAAGAATTGAATGTTTTCCTCTCAGAGCTACCACCATAGACCTGTGCCACACATGAGCAAACATGCATGCGAGTACTTCCACTGCAGGATTAGGACCTTAGATTGCAACTATGTCAGAGCCTCGTAGGTCATGCAGCCAGGAAGTTATTTCAGATATTCATGCAGAATTTTCCTCTTTTCAACTAATTCTAGCCATTTTTCAATCACTTCTCCCTGCTTCATGTGTTACCCATTGTGCGGTCTTATGCTTTTATCCTCGCAATGTGACAATTAATTGCTGCTCGTCTTACATTTCATTGCCCTCATCTTTTCCCGGCAAATATTAATTGATTTTGTGTTCTCTGCTTTGATCCTTTCACCATTCTAGTCCTAAGAAACAGACCTTGGACAAACAGCTTCATCAAGTGCCACTTAGGAGGGTGATTTGTGACGAATCTAGAGGTGATCATAAGAAAACCTCCTCGCTAGAAAGGTAGTTTTGCAGCAAATGGAGCTCATCCATGTGCCCATTTAAAAAATAAAGAAGCTTGAAAGGCACCAATAGATGAATAGGTATTGGTTCCTCCCTTTTTCTAGAAATAATATTTTGTACAGAGATACAAGGTGGCAGAAGTAATATCTTTCATTGGACCAGCTTCAGCTGGTGACACAAAGAAGAGTTCTGTGGAGCTTGAAAATATGTTTCTTTCACCAAGACAAGTTGGTCTAATAACAGATATTACTTCACCCAACTCTTCTCTCTAATGTTTCAGGACCAACAGACACAAGAACATTGCAAACATGTTTTGCATAGAAACTGGCTAATTTAGATAGGATGCTAACCGTTTTTGCTCCTGAGACATATGGAGAATAACCACAAAATGAAAAAAAAAAAAAACAAAATATACATTCTTCATGGTCTCAAAAATAAAACACTAGGAACTGACTTCTTTCAAGTTACACATCTGCCTGGTACGGATGACCTTGAGCTGTACCCACCCATCCTCCCCTTGAGGTGTATTGTGCTAGATGTCTGTATGAGACTGGTACCTATTAATTCAAAAGATAAGTTATTCAGTATGATGTCTGAAATATGATTGAGAAAACAATGAATAGAGAATTGCTTGTGAAAATGCATATACCCACACACACATTTTGCAAATGATTTCAATGTTTACCCAATAGTTTGGTTCACTATTTCCCAAAGTGAAGTAATAATACGTGTCACTTTAGCATGTGTGTCTCACATCATTCTGAGCTGATGTTTCTCTTGGAGGGTCTCAGGCCTCCAGAAGAGCCAAACGTGCTGCCCTCCCCGCCCTTCAAAGATATCTTGTCCATGTTTTTTCTAGGCACTGGTAGGGGTTTGTAGTTTAAGGCTCCTTCCCTCAGTCACCGCCTCCTTCCCACACCCAGCCAGGGTTCTTTTCAGTAGCCCTCCTTGAACTCAATCTATAGCCAGGCCAGCCGGGCCCATCTCAGAATCTCATGTTGTCTGAACAAGTTCTGTGATCAGTAGCCCTCTGAAATCAGGCTGCCCACACTGACCTTTTCAAGGACCTGCTGCTCTTTACATCAGACAGACAGCTGGTCTCCACTCCTCAAGCTGCATGCAGCTAACTACTGCTCTGTTCTGCAGCTCCTTTTATATGACCTTCTTGGGTCCTGATTGGCTGCTTCCCCTGCAGCCACTCCATCCTCCTTGGAGGACATCTTCACTGCTCCTTTCCTCAGATTGGTGTGCCAGAATCCTGTGGTCTCCAGGAGGGGAGTCTTTGGGTCTAGTCCAGCACATCATGTCATGGACATATTCCTCTTTAGCATCAGCACCATTGTGTTCTAAGGCAATGGATTTTGTACACATATTTATGCTGTCATTGAGCTAGCTTGAGTATAAACAGCAGTGTACCTATGATAGCATGGGTAGCGGCAGCAGAGACGTTGCTCAGCCATGACAACTACAAGTTTGTCTGAAACCAGTGAGTATATGCTCATCAAGACTAAACCATATCTCTGCTGCTGCTAACCATATCACTGTGATTACCCTGTTATTTATACTTGGTAGATTGGTGAGCAGTAGAATAATATTGTGTACATAAGCAATGAAATCACATTCCGAGCTCACAGAGTACATGTAGCCTGAGACTAATGTCTTTGGGGAAAGTGCCATTTTTTAAGTTTTTATTTGTGCCAAGCACTATGGGGCCATGATCTTTGACTATGTCCCTATATTTTTCCATAATATAAATGAATATTTGCTGACAAACACATTTGCTGACTGATCCTGATGAAATAAATGTTTTTTGCTACCTCTCCTCTGACAGGTAAAGCCTACAAGTTACTACTGTACTCTCAAAACTGTGTATTTCAGATCACGCCTTGAGTCTAGCACGTAAGTTGAGTTGGTAAAATCAGTGGAGAGGAGATCAGAAATGTACTATATGAAACTATAATTTCAATCACCTTTTATTAAAAAAAAAAAATCACAAGATTCAGGGGAGCTGGAAAACAAATTATATAATTTGGAAAAAAGTTAGCAAAGACCTAAATCAGCAACATTAAATAAGCTGAAGGCAACTAGTGCAGAACACAATTAGTTAGTGACCCAATAAGCTAAACACAGCTTGTTCTTACTGAAGCAAAAAGACTTGAATAAATGAAGAAATAAATGGAAAAAACTGTCCTTATTTTAAAAAGTGATCCCACACTCTCTCCTGTTTAAAACCACCATGAATTGGCTACTTTGTGATTTTAAGAGGTATTTGCAGTCATTCAGGCAGCCACAAATAACATTAAACTCTCCAGCTCATCTAAACAAGCGGCATATGTAGTCAGTTAAATTTTGCATTGCCAGAGTGATAAAAACAGATAAATGATTAGTAACGTGCAGAGAGATTACTCTTCTGGGTCAGGTTTTGCTCCAAGATTTTAAAAATCTGGTTCGGCAAACAAAGTCACATACTTCATGACCTAATTTAAAGTAAAGGTTCCACTCTGAAAAGGGATTACATAAAAAAAAGAACACCCTTACTCATCAGATCTCATCACTGATGATACTCAGAGTCTGATCTGCTTGCTTCAGTCATGATTTTTTCTACCGTGTTGCTTGACTTTTCTTAAAATGCCTGATTCAGAGGGAAGGAGGAGAGAATTGGTTTCTTTCCCAGTTTATGAACTGCAATCGTATCTGAAAGTGTTGCTTACACTAAAAATGACATTTCACTGCAGGAATCTGCTCACTTTGAGGATTCAGAGTCTAATATATTATTTAACTGACAAGTTAAATTAATTTTTACTCCTGTGGATGATCGTATTGGCTCTGCAGATCTATGTTCTGGCTGGAAGAGCTGTATTATTGCATGAATCAGAAAAAAAACAACTTCCCTTGTGGCCTGGGTTTGCAGGGTTAGCAATTTGAAAGAAAAATGCACCATCTTTTTATTCATGATAAATTTTGATACAGAAATCAGAATTACCACAAACATGAAACCCCACCCTGAGAGTCCCAGAATAGAAAAACATTGCAAGCAGATATCGACATTACTTTGCTATCCAAACTTCTGGCTTTGGAAACAGTCAACACTATTGTACTATTTTTTTTTTAAATGTTTTTGTTTTATGATGGCAGGATGCTCATTGTCCCCTCCGTTATGACAAATAGGCCCTCTCAAAAGCATTGATTCATTGCAGGATTGCTGCCTAACGCATTGGTCCTGCTCCCATTAAAGACAACAGCAGAACTCCCGTTAATTTCAAATGAGATAAAAGGTGTTGCAAAGCACACTTTCCAGAAAGTCTTTTGCTTGCAGTGCACAGCTACCCAGTTCTTTCACTGGACTTGCATTAATCCAATAAAACTGGCCACCTTTTCAAACTAAAGCAAGGCAGAGCGCTAGTAATACTGTGAAGTATCTTAGGGTTCAGTTTCAGCTAGTTTCATTTCAATATTGAAAATAAAGGGTTCTTATACTAAAACACTGCCTTTATTTTGTCCCCAGTCAAAAAAGGCCTAAAAGGGCCTATTGTCAGGAGACAGCTACTTTACTGACTAGACCGCTCCATGCTGTACCCTGCATCTTTACAGCCAGTTATCTCCCCTGGGTGAAACTTTTTTTTTTTTTTAAACAATTTCATAGAATCATAGAATAGTAGGACTGGAAGGGACCTCAAGAGGCCATCGAGTCCAGCCCCCTGCCCCCACGGCAGGACCAAGCACTTTCTAGACCATCCCTGAAAGCCATCTATCTAACCTCTTCTTAAATATCTCCAGTGATGGAGATTCTACCACCTCCCTTGGCAATTTGTTCCAGTGTTTGATCACCCTGACAGTTAGGAACTTTTTCCTAATGTCCAACTTGAACCTCCCCTGCTGCAATTTAAGTCCATTGCCTCTTGTTCTATCCTCAGAGGCAAGGAAGAACAAGTTCCCTCCCTCTGCCTTATGACACCCTTTTAGATACCTGAAAACTGCCATCATGTCCCCCCTCAATCTTCTCTTTTCCAAACTAAACAAGCCCAATTCTCTCAGCCTTCCTTCATAGGTCATGTTCTCTAGACCTTTGATCATTCTCATTGCTCTCCTCTGGACCCTCTCCAATTTCTCCACATCCTTCCTGAACTGCGGTGCCCAGAACTGGACACAATACTCCAGCTGAGGCCTAACCAGCACAGAGTAGAGTGGGAGAATGACTTCTCGTGTTTTGTTCACAAACACGCCTGTTTATGCATCCTAGAATCATGTTTGCTTTTTTTGCAACAGCATCACACTGTTGACTCATATTTAACTTGTGGTCCACTATAACCCCTAGATCCCTTTCTGCTGTACTCATTCCTAGGCAGTCCTTTCCCATTCTGTATGTGTGACACCGATTGTTCACTGAGGAAGGAACAATCATTCAGACAGAATAGCAAGTGTGTTGAATCTGCTTGATGGTTCAGTCAGAGAGAACACAGTGAGGCCATAATAGGCAGTCATGTGGCTCTTTGTAGTTTATCCCTTTGAAGTAATTGGAGACAACTTTTCTACTGAGATTTAAAAATAAAGATCCTCTCTAACATCTATAGGCAGGAAGGCCATGCCACTTCTTCTGGGTCTTGCCATGAAATTCGACAGGAATCTGAATGGTTAGCAATGATTTGGCTGTCTCCCAAAAGAGCTTATGTATTAGCTGAGATTGTGAGGAATGGCTTATAGAAGGATTTATATTTAAAAGGATTTTTCTTAACTGATACAATGATGACATTTCAAGGTAAACCACTAAAAAGGTATTTGCTTTGAAAAGTAGGGTACAAAATTTGGCCACTGCACCCAGAATAAAATCAAGTATCCCAATTCAATACACCTTCTACAGCTGTTATATTAGCAAACTAACTCGTCCATGAACGATCCATTTGACAACAGATGTTCCAGTCTCAGTACACGTTTCCAGACTTCAAGGGGTGGGGGGCTCCAAACAGAAGCAGAACTGATGCAAAGTCCCAAATGTAATCAACGAAAATGGTCAGGTGCACCAGTGGAGTTATTAAACATTCAAAAATAAGCAAGCAAGCTTCACTGGCGCAGAACGAGGCTTTAAATGTGTACTGAGGGAGCTACATCAGTGGCTGGAAACAAGAAAGAACATTCATTTTCAGACACATGAGAAGTTAACTGCAAACAAGGAGGTCACAGAGATGGTGGCTGTAATTCAAATGCCTAACAGATTCGGTAATTAGTATGATAATACGACTCACCTAATACCAAGTAATGGGCTCTAAAACCAACTAGTCTCACCTAAGATGAAGGGCTGCCTACTGCCTCAGTCTGAGAGCTTTCATAATCACCCTCAAAATGTGGGAGGAAGACAAGGAAGGAGGATGGATGGATGGTTGGAAAAAGGGGAGACTACAGCAAGCCACCTTACAAGGAAAATAATTTGCCAAAGGTTGGCAAATAGGCAACACAGATTCAAAGTGTCTTTAATACAAGATTAGTAGGTTTGAGGAGAGGGAGAAAATCAGCACATTTCCAGTTGAGAAAGACAGGAAAAATTAGTTTTCTGGTTGGGAAAAAAGTCAGCACAAATAGAAAATGAGGTAGAGTGGTTAATAATTGACTTTTCTTCATTAGTAACACAAATGCCTTATGTTAAACAAATACACCCAGGAAAGGAAGGCAAAGGAAGCCTCCCTTATTCCCCATTTTCTAGAGCTCTGCTCCTATGACTCAACCAGGATTCTTATAACAATGAAGAAAAGGTATCTTCTTCTTCATTATGACACTAAAAACCAAACCAAAACAATGAAAAAACCCTCCAGATTTTCTCCCTGCTCATGTCCTCGCCTGGTATCCAGAATCAGGATAGTGTTCTAACCTTCTCGCAATGGCAACCATCTAATGCAGCTAATGATTCAATGTTTTAATTTTGCAGGCAGTTTTGGAAGATTTTTAACCTCTCATGGATCAACCTCCCCATACAGTAGCCCAGTTCTATTGCTTGCCTCTAAAAACATTTACAGATGAGGGCTCCACAAAGAACTCCACACACTGCTGGTGGTTTTCAGACCAGTCTGAAAGCCATAGATCTAAGGTAAGCAAATACACAAAGATCAGCAGTTTTTAAATTAGGTGCTTAGAAGTTGAGCTCCTAAAACCATTCTAGGTACCTAAAAGAATGTGTCCCGATTTTTAACGTCAATGGAATTTGGAGAGTGCTCCACATTCTAAAACAAAAATCAAGCCATTTCATTTAGGTGTCTAAATATGGATTTAAGAGACTACTTGGTTTACACCCAACTTTGAAAACTTATTCTGCAAGCATGAGATTTTGGGCAAATTGGGATAGGGGAAGGCATGAGTGAGGAGACTTGTGCTCTTCTTTACGAAGCAGTCAACTAAAAAAACTGAACAAGTTGTTATGAACAGATGGCTTGTTAACCTGCTCTGTCTGTTGCCCAAAAGACTGCCCTCCAAAAATAGAACTGAGGAGGATGGCAGTAAGATACTAATCCTATCAGATGGCAGTGGGAACGGACAGACTGCAGATTGAATGGCTTTATGTACAGTGAAAAAAATCTACCTTTATTTTTTCTCTTTAGTTTGATGGGTCTTGGACATTTAAAAACATCCATTTAGGAGAAAAGTAATAAGAAAATTAATAGTTCTATTTCTTTGTAATAGTTTAATGCTAGTGTGGGCGACAATGTTCCCTATGTCTGATTTGTAAAACTGTCTCCCTGATAAAACAGCTGTCAGCATTATTCTTCCTTTGATTATCCAGGAGAGGATCAAAAACAAAAAATATACCACATTTATATAAATATCATAACACTGACATACATGGTAAACACCCCATTTATCAATGATAATTTTGATAAAGTTATTAAAAAGTTCTGTTACCAGGTAGGGCACACACAGCGTCTGTGTGAAAACACCACAGAAGAACTTGTGTAGGAAAAACGTTCACCTTTACAAACTAAAGAAAGACGGAAGCCTCATCAAGTTACTATGAAAAGGCATTTTAAAGCTTTAAAAGATGCTACAGAAACACTGGTTTCAGCATAATACTCATCAGATCCAATATCACTGAAGTGTAGAGCTATCAATGGAAAAAACTTTTAGATAAACCAGTCTATATCATGTTTCCTAGTGTTTAATCCAATCTACTTCTTGCAATTTCAGCTGAAGGAGTTTCCATTATTTACTTAGGAAGCACAGTGACTAGTTTAAGAGATATCTGTAATATTTAATTTAAACCTGCATGCATCTGCTTTTGTGAAAATGCATCTTTATTGTTGTTTATATTAGGATTTAACTTGTTTAAAGTGTATGAGAGTAACTGAACATTTATGTTTTGTGCATGCAGCAATGGGGTTATATTATTTTTGACATAAAATTTTCAGAAAATCACTTGAAAAAATTTAATAACTCAGTAAAATACCAAGAAATAAAAGAGATGGGGCAAGCAAAAGAAACACTTTGAATCAGTGTATTCCCTTAAACATACAAATCATTGTAAATTTAGACTAAACTTTTTTTTGCTTGACCCATATATACAAATGTTAAATAATGCCCAGACTTTCAGGAATGCATTATCTAACAATTAAAGGTATGCTGAGCTGCTCTAGTTTCACAGTAGTTTTAACTGTTTACACACAGTTCTGAATCTTAAGGATCTCTCTAAATGGTATCCAGGCAAATCTGAACATAAACCTCCCTCCCCCTGCTCCATCCCCTCCCCAAAATATACGAATGAAAAATGCTGAGGTCTTTGAAGAGGGAATTAAAAAAACCCGAAAAGGACAAAACAGAAACTAAGAAAGTAGGAAAGAACCAGCATGCTCATCCCTTTCATCAGGCTCACTCAAGACTTTTGACAATGTCTTGACTCTCTATGCTGGTTTTTGTTTTGGTTTTCAATAAAACAAAACTTGCATGAAGATAACTTTTAGATGACCATCTAATTTAAAAAAACAAAACCTTCCCGTTTTTAAATCCCAGTCCTTGCATAAAAGAGCCACGTCATTTCTCCCACTTTATGTTAAAGTGTTTTATTACGATGTTGATGCATTTCATTTTTCTACCAGCTACCAGTGTTCATTATTAATGTCAGGAGGCCATATCCTCCTGGTAGTATGACAATAGGCATGAATAGACAGCCAAAGTTCTGTGGTTCTAGCCCCTTCTCTTTAGTACATAATCTCATGTGGAAGGAGGAACCATATCAGAGATGAAGGACTAGGGTACCTATCTGAAAGTTTTCAAAGAAGGCCAGGATCTATGAGAACAAGGCGGCCAATTTCCATTAATTTTGGCCTATCCATCCTGTAGCTCTTCAGAGTCCTGAAAAATTAAAAAGAAAGCCTACAAAAAGTAGAAAAGAAGGAATACAAAAGAGTAGCAGGAGCATGTAGGAGTAAAATCAGAAAAGCTAATGCACAAAATGAGTTAACCTATAAAGGTACATAAAAGGGAGTCTTCAAACATGTTAACAGCTGTTATAAACAGGACAGTGACCAATTGTTCCCCAGGTCCACTTAAGGTCAGATTCTAGGCAATTTTCTCTCTTTTTTGGTTCTCTATTCCATATCTAAAGTCATCAGTGCCCCCCTATCCCTGACTGTATCCCAGACAATAGTGAATAGCATGCAGACTTTACAATTGACTATTTGCAGCTTTAGGATGGTATTTCATTAGAGAGTTAACATGTGGAGCTCCTAGAAGGTGGAAAGAAGGAGCACATGTTTTAGACACAGATATTCCCTAGTGATGAACTTACTAAAGGGAGACTAAAGAAGGCAGGACAGAAGTTGGTAAAATACTAGTTAAGACCTAGTCAAATGTAAAAGATTTCCATTTGAACATAACACATAAAGGCAAGCTACCAATAGTTTTAGGACAGAAGGGACTGGTATAATCATTTACTTTGACCTGAAGTGTGGCACAGGTCCCACAACTGCCACAAAATAATTTGTAGAGTATGTATTATAGAAAGACATCCAACCTTCACTTAAAAATTGTCACTGATGGATAATCTCTCATGATCCTTGGCAAATAGTTCCATATGGTTAATTCGTCTATTAACAATTTGTACCTAAGCTAAAAATTGTCAAAATATGCAATTGCTTATATGCATCTGCCAGATGTCTAAATACTAAAATGCATGAACTAGAATGCCTGGCATTAAATAAGTTTTGATATAATAGACATAATGGAAATTAGGTGAAATGAGCATAGTTAATGAGAGATGGGAACACAAAGCATACAGGAATGACAGAGTAAGTTGTGCCAGTGGATGAGTCGCACTGTGTGTGAAAGAAAGCACAGTGTCAAGCAAAATAAAAGTCTCAAGTGAATCAAGTTGTACCACAGAATCACTATAGAAATTCCATTCTTGCTCAACAGGAATATAGTAATAGGAATAGAATATCAATCACCTGAGCAGGATAGTGACAATGCATGGGGAAATCTGAGAGGCTACAAAGGTACAGCATATGGTAATAATAGGAGATTTAAACTACCCTGGGCATATGTTCCTCAGAAAGGGATGTGGACAGAAAATTTCTAGACACCATAAATAACTGCTTTGTAGAACAGCTTTTCCTGGAACCCACAAGAAGAGAGGTGATTTGTTGATTCTGCCCTAAGCAGAGCACAAGATCTAGTTGAAGAGATGAACACACAGTAATATAATAATAAATTTAACAACATTGTAGGGGGGAAAATGCCAAAGAAGCCCTCCAGAATAGCATTTAACTTCCAAAAGGGGAAGTACAAAAGTGAGAAAGCTAGTTAAACAAATTAAAATGAAAATTATCTGGTGAGCTGCCTGAAAACAGCAGAGACTATTTTAAAAAACCATAACAGAGACTAACTAAATGTATACATCAACTAAAAAGTAGCAGAACTGAAAAAGTTCAATGGCTATACAGAGAAAAGGGGCAGTTAGAAGCAAAAAGTCATCCTTTAAAAATCAGGTCCTATTGGAAAAAACAGAAAGGAACATAAACCTTGAGAATTAAAGTATAATAAAGATGACTAAGAAAGAATTTGAGGAGCAACTAGGAAAAGACAGATGACTGGACAACAAACCGGCAGATGAAATTCAATGTTTAGAAATGCAAAGTAACAAGCACTAGAAAAAAAAATCCTAACTATACATACACACGAGATCTAAATTAGCTGTTAACACTTGTTATGAATAGGAGCTGCAAAGGAAAGCCTAAAACTTACCCGAAGAGCTAGGTAAGGGTTAAGCTAACTTGCCTCTGATGGAGGGGCTTTTGGGGAAGGTGGCAAATAGACAACATGAGTTAGTGGAAAAATTCAAACCTGAAACTGAATCACTGCAGAAAACAGAAAAGAAAACAGAGATAAGAGGGGGATCTTTTCAGAGACAGAGGAGAAGAAATGAGCTCTTCCAGAACAGATTTCTTGAGCCCATCAGAATGTAAGAGTAGGAAAAAGTCTAGGCAGTCATGTAAGATTTATTGTTTTCAGTGTTTGGGGGTTTGAAAGTTATGTCTGACCTGGTTCTTTGCACCTTTTGCTCTATCCTGTAACCAAGAATCTAACCCAGGGAAAAATCCCCCTATTTTGCTTCAATGTTTATTTTTTTAAACACCAAGCCATTTACAATGCTTGCAAGTATAGTCTTGTTTTAATAATAAAAGTACTTTTTCTTTGTTAACATACATTGGTTGATTTTTCAGGTCCTGTATGGGCTTAAAAATGTGTGCTTGGCAGCAGACATGTTGCGAGAGAGCTCAAAGCTCCCTGCATGATTTTTTGCATAGTGCTCTTGTTGTTTCTTTCCAACTCCATGGGAAAAGGAGGATGTGCCCTCAGGGAAGAGATTCCAAGTGATTTCATTCCTAGGGAGGAGATTTTGTACACAGTGTGGTGGCCACTGGTTGATTTCAGGGAGAAATGAAGTTAGAAAAACTTATGTCTGAGAACTTCAGACACAAGGTCTAGCAGTGATTTATTTTACTAGCTGGTCCCCATTACCTGCACTTGAAGTGCTAGGGGAGAAGGAGGAGCAGAGAATTCTAGCACTGAAAGGAAGTTCAGGAGGGTCTCTAGTCCAACCCACCACCTAAAGCAGGATCACCCTCAATTAAATCATTCCAGGCAGGACTATGTCAAGCCAGGATTTAAAAACTTTGAGGGATGAAGAGTCCATCACCTCTCTTAGTAATGCATTCCAGTGCCATCACCACCCTCCTAGTGAAATAGTTTTTCCTAATATCCAACTTAAATCTCTCCCTCTGTAACTTCAGACCATTGTTCCTTGTTCTGCCATCTGTCACTACTGAGAACAGTCTCTCTCCATCCTCTTTAGAGACCCCTTTCAGGAAGTGGAAGGCTGCTATCAAATTGCCCCTCACTTTTCTCTTCTGCAAGCTAAATAAGCCCAAATCTCTCGGCCTCTCTTCATAGCTCACATGCTCCAGCCCCTTCATCATTTTTGTTGCCCTCTGCTGAACCTGCTCCAATGTGTCCACATCCCTTCCATACTAGTGGACCTAGAACTGGATGCAGTACTCCAGATGAGGCCTCACCAGTGCCAAGTAGAGGGGAATAACAACTTCTCTGATTTGTGCTGGAAATGCTTCTCCTAATGCACCTCAATATGCTATTAGCCTTCTTGGCTACAAGGCACACTGTTGACTCATATCCAGCCTCTCATCCACTATAATCCCCAGGTCCTTTTCTGCTGCACTGCTACTTAGCTAGTCAGTCCCCGGCCTGTAACAGTGACCGGGATTCTTCCATCCTAAGTGCAGGACTCCGCACTTCTCCTTGTTGAACCTCAGATTTGTTCTGGCCCAGTCCTCCAATTTGTCTAGGTCACTCTGGACCCTATCCCTATCCTCCAATGTATCTGCCTGACCCCCTAGCTTAGTGCCATCTGCAAATTTGCTGAGGGTGCAATCCATCCCCTCACACGGGTCATTAATAAAGATGTTGAACAGTATCAGCTGTGATACAACTCAAAAAAGAGATGTTATGAATAACTATATAAAAACACTGTTCAACATGCAGCAACAGGTGAAAAAGCTAACAGAATGTTAAAATCTTTAGGGGAGGGATAGATAAGATAAAAATACAATAATGCCACTGTATAAACCCATTTTTAATCCACCCCTTGAACACTGCATGCAGCCTCAGTTTTCCCTTCTTAAAAACAATATTAGAATTGAAAAGTTACTGAGAAGGGCAACAAAATAGCTAAGAGATATGGAATAGCTTCCACATTAAAAGAGATTTTAAAAGACTGGAACTGTTACAAAAAAGTTATCACAGAGAGGATATGGTAGAGGTCTATCAACTCATGAAGAAAGTAAGTTAAAAAGTGTTATTTACTCTTTCAATAACAAGAACTAGGGGTTCTTCAATTAATTTAACAGGCACCAGATTTAAAACAAACAAAAGCAAGTGTTTTTCCATGTAACGCATAGACTACTGTGGAACTTGTTTCCAGGGGATGTTATGAAAGCAAAAAGTATAACTGCGTTCAACAAAGTATTAGACAAGTTCCTGGGTAGAGGTCCAACAATGGCTATTAGCCAAGATAGCCAGAGATTAAACCCCATATACAGGGTGTCCCCAAACCTCCTAGAAGAGCTGGGGCTGGGTGGCAGGGGATATGAAATTGCCCTTTTCTGTTCATTCCCTCCAAAGTATCTTGCACAGACAGGATACTGAGCTAGGCAGACCATTGATCTGACCCAGTGTGGGTACACTTATATTCAAGACAGTAAAAATACCCCAGGCTGGAGAATGCCTGGAATCTCCCTGCTCTGTCAGCTTGCATTTTGAATGTGGACAGCATTAAATATTTTAGAGGACATATACAGGCCAGGCTACCAGATATATTTCTGGTAGTGAAAAAGGCTGCACAAGGGTATTCGTCCTGTTAGGTAAGTGATAGTGAAGCAAAACTTTTATTTATAGTGCCAAATAAATCTGATTAGTGATGGTCTTGATTTCCAGGTTTCTTTTATTCTCCACCCCACAGAGGAGGCTTCTCTCCCCAAGTATTACAGCCTCCAAAATGAAGTTCCATGTAATTATTTTACCCAGCAAAAATGGCTGGACTCTTCTCGAGCCCCCACATGCTCTCTTCCATCGCAACTGGCCGATCACTGCTGTCACAGCTGATTCCCGCTCTGACACTCCGAGCGCAGAAGGTGGGGACCTACAAGAGACCTGAAAGATACCTTGCCCCTCTAGGTTTCTGCTTAAAAGCTTTGCAAGGTCACAGATTCCCGGACCTTGGGAGATAGCTGGCAGCACCCAAATGAGAAAAACCCTCTTTAAAACCCAGGAAGACACACTTGGGATGTCTCCCTGTGGGATAACCCAAAATTCTTAACCCTCCTTTAGGAGACAGCTCAAACACAAAGAGGAAGAAAGTAAGCTACAATCTGATAGGTGACCTTTCAGTCTTAGGCCTGCACATACACAGACCCTTCTCTAGGGCACAGGAACCAAATCATTGCCTTAAAGTGATTTATGAACAAAACATGCTAAAATGTACTTGGTTGCTAGGTGTTACAGGACAATTAAAAAACAAAGTAGGTTAAAGCACACAGAATTACTTCCCTGAGATCAGTTTAGAAGTTCCAGTGCACGGTGGGTACATCAGCCAGCCTGAGAAGTCCCACACCAAACCCAAAATAAAAAAAATAACCTGATCGCATCTAACTAAACATTTCCTTTCTACTTACACCTCTGAATGCCCAGATCTCCTTGTGGCCTGGATATTTACTGAATTCCTAAAGCCCTGCTCAGACCTAACACATCTGTGGGCCTCCCCTCCTGCCACACAAAGAAAGATTTCAGTAGGCAAGTGCTTCAATTCAAACATTTCCCTCTCTCTTCCCTTCGGCTCACCAGGCTGCTTGCTAACAGACAGCTACTCTTTCTGGGTTTAACCCTTTACCGGCATTCATTCATGACAACTGCAAAGCAACATGAGGTGCTCTCTACTGGCTTGGAGACCAGCAACTGCATATGGAAATCTAATTCTAGCCCCTTCATTTACTTGACTGAAACAAAAAAGCAGTCAAGTAGCACTTTAAAGACTAACAAAATAATTTATTAGGTGAGCTTTTGTGGGACAGACCCACTTCTTCAGACCATAGGCATACCGGAACAGACTCATATGGCTATAGTCTGAAGAAGTGGGTCTGTCCCACAAAGGCTCATCACCTAATAAATTATTTTATTCGTCTTTAAAGTGCTACTTAAGTGCTTTTTTGTTTTGATAGTATATAGACTAGCACAGCTCCCTCTCTGTTACTGGATTGAGTTACTCTCTTTCTTACTCTAAGCCACTGGCTTTTTCCTTTCCTTTCCTTACTTAGTCTACCACTCTCTTGAATCTCTGCTCTTACTTTATCACACATGCACAACTGGATAACATTCCTGCCATCCCTTGTTGAGTGCATGCACATGCACCCCCCCACCAACCTCACTAGGGGTGGAATAATTTAGGCCATTCACAGTACTGGCTCAGCTTCCCAACATTAACTGTACAAATAGATAGCAAGATGTTGGAGACACTCAAGCTGACTGATATTTTGCAATGGCTCTGCTCCCTCAGGATCCAGGATTTCAGTACGCTGTGAAAGAGTTCACCCTCTGTTGTAGGTGGGTAAAGAGTTTATTCTATGCCTCTGAGTTTCATTTCCTCTGTTCATGGGCATGTACTGCTGATCAGTTCATCAGGCACAGATCTTCTATCAGGTCTGAGCAGAGGCTCAAACCAAGCATAGCTATTGATCTCAGACATAGTAAGTCTTGCTTCCTGGGCTTAATCAAGTTCTGAAATCAAAGATCATTGAGGGAGATTTGCACAGCTAATAAAGTGATCAAATTCCATCACCCCAAACAATAGAGTACTGTAAACAAAGTTTGCCCAAATTATCTCTTGAGCAGAATCTGGAGGAGAAGTTACATCAGGCTATAACAAAGAGTTTGCTTTAACTCATGATAATGGAGATTACACTGTTACCACAGTAATTCTGCTGCAGTTGCTAGATCCATTATCACAAGGCAGATGGACACGGAAAACAAGCAAACAAAATACAACAGTTCCTGTATAAAAAAAAAAAAAAAAAAAAAAAAAATCACACTGTCTATGCTAAGTAATAATCTAAGCTACTGAAACTCCAGAGTCCCTGGAATTCCCTTCCTCTAAATAAACCATGGGAGGAATATAATATGTCGTAGAAAAGTTATCCATAGATGCATTGAAAGTTCTGTAGTTCTTTGAACCACAATAATTTCATAATGGGCTGATAAAAGGCCATAGTAATCTCACGGTCACTGCTAAGACTGAATGGGATAGAGCTGGGAAAGTCCACAGCCATAAAATACTGAGGATCAACTGAAAAATAAAGTTGTGATCTTATGAAGGGGCTTCCTCTACTATTCAGGTGTTTATATGGGCCCTGTTACTGTGGAATCAGGATTGCCTTCGTGCATCTCTCCTCAACAAAGACTGTCTGGAGCCGTGCTGCCACGGTCCAGCTGCTCAGAAAATGTGAGCATCCAGTTTCTGGGGAAAAAATAAAAATAAATAAATAAATAAATAAAATCACACACTTAAGGTGTCAAAAGTTGGGCAACCAAAAACTGAGGTACTCTAGCTGGTTACTTTTGAAAATTTAGGCCAAAGTTTTAATTTATCAGTATCCATGGGAGCTTTCCTTGAATTAGGGCTTTGACCCATTGTTTTTAAAAAAAAAGACAAGTCTAGGCTACTAGGACAGTAGGGATTTTATAATGCCAGTTTTGATACTACATTGCCAAACAGCTGGAATTTATTCTCGTTTTCTGCAAAACCATTTTAACGAAAAATTGTCAGATCTTCTGTAGATGCAAGTTATTTGCTACATCTTTTCTAAACTCTGTTTCCAGACTGTCCCCCCAAAGATCTCAAGCTACTTTACAGATATTGGACTGTACCCTGAGAAAAAGGCACTAAAGCACAGAAAGACTGAGGGAAAGAAGGCTTCATTCTGACATGTGGTTCAGGGATTTTACCATGTGGAAAGCAGCATAAAAAGGACAAAATGAGGAGTTTGTTTGCTAAGAAAATGTACTGTTCATTCCCACTTCTTCCCCTGCTGTTGTGATGCAGAGACCCTCCATGGCATGCAGAGTGCACAGGGCCCTCAGGCATAGAATGGCTACTGTCAGGCTAACTAGCAAAGCAGATATAAATGTAGCATTTTTTGTGTGATGTTAGGTGTGTGCACAAACAAGTATTTGCCCCAAGAATCTTATTTGTATATTCCTCCAAAAGGCTCCCACATATCTGGAGGCAGAATTTGGCCCTGTGTCACCAAGGCCATCATGTTCTTTCAAAATATTTTTTGGAAGAAGGAGCTCTTTTGAAAGTGTTCAGAGCATCTATAATCAAAACATGTTCTTTCAAGAGTAATTTCAAAAGAACACAGTGCTCCTTTCAAACACACTTCCACTCCTCTTACAGGAAGACCACCTTCTTCGGAAAGCTTCTTTCGAAAGAAAATGTGTGTAGATGCTCCTCGTCTGCTCTTTCGAAAGAGCAGTCCTCCATGGTACCAGCCAGATGGCATGCAGAGTCAGCTGACCACTGTGAGTAGAGCTATATACTCCCTATGTCTGGCCACATCTTAAAACCACAGTGTTCTATCAGCTGCAGAGGCATGAGCAAGTCAGCAGCAGGGGCAGGGGAACCCCGCAGCAGCAGGCACTGAGGTGGCCATAGCACCGCCAACTTCTGCGCCTGTGATGTTCCATGACAGGCAGCCCGCATGCTGTCAACACAGGAGTGAAGAGGGGCCCTTTAAGGGAGCGTCTGGCTGCAGCCCCCAGAAGGGCCTTTCAGCCACATGACCCCATCTGTGGCATTTCCTAGGCTGTTCTTTCAAAAGAACGGCTGGTGCTGTGTGGACGCACTCCTTCAAAAGAGAGGACCAGTCTTTCGAAAGAGCAGATCAGAAGCTCAATCCACTTTTTGACTGGATGAGCTCTTTTGAAAGCCAATCTTCTGGAAAGTAGCGTAGAAGTAGCCCAATTGTTTTAGTCAGAATTAATAGTTACACTGAACAATGCTCTTATGAAAGCATTTTTAGGAATAGCTTGTCTCAAAAATTTTGCTGGGAAATAGTTTTAATATTTGACTTTACAGATCATGATTTTATTAACAGGCTCATAATAAATAACAAAAATATGTTCATTTTACCTTTTACGATTATTCCCATGTTCTGTTTTATAGCCATGACTTTTCTTATTTAAGAGATTTTCTTTGGATCCTTGTGCTTGCATTACAAAACGTTTACCGGCATGCTTCTGGAGTCCAAATCCATTCTAAATTAAAAGTTCTGATTCAAAACACAATATTTGACCATAAAAAGCTTTGGAATTCAGCTAATTTCATGTTATTTTGTAAATGCTCTTTTAAAGTCAAGATTAAAATCATAATGAAAAAATATACCCACTACTATTACTAACAGAAACAAAATTCCATTTGACTCCATAACTTGGAGTTCCTGGAGTGAAGAATAGTGACTTATTCAAGGTGACACAGAAAAGTAATAATATGTTTGTAGGCAATCTTGTTTATTTTTATTTTATTTTGCTTCGTAATAATCTATAGAAAGGCAGGAAGGGACTTAACAAATAAGGTACCTATTTTTATTATTTTAATTTCAGGAATTTAGTTTTTGACAACCCCTTCTTCCCATGGAAGACTCGAAATTTACTACACCACTCTTTGTACTGGCAGAATTGTTTTGATGCCTTGGGGACTGTACCAAATTGAAATTATTTTCTCTACCAATTTAGTTAAACAGCTTCAATTTTACTGTTCCTTTCCTCTCAAAGACCTCTGCAAACCCTAAACATGAAAGCCACCCATATTATATATTATCCGTCTTTCAGATGGTAAATTGAGGTGCAAAGGAATAATGGCCTCAATTTTCACAAGCGGTCTTGGATTCTGGAAGTGTCAAACACCTAATAACAGATTGTGAGAGATGTGGTTGTTTCCGAACTCCAGAAAAAAGTCATTGAGTACTGTGACCGTTCACATACAGCCTTTGAAAGTCATGTTGTAAGTGAATTACATTAAGCAACCAAAAAACTGAGTTACCTCAAATCAGTAGAGCCAGCAGGAAAATAAAAATGAAGCATAAACTGACTTGTGTTAGGTCACTCAGTGTGGAGGAGAAGAAAAATAAGCTCACTATTTTTCTTGTCCTTTTGCTCCATCCATTAGACAAACTTCCTTCCAATCTTCTCTTCCTTTTTGACACTCCAGGAATGAACTGGAATTTCAGCCAAACAATTACAGTCTGAGACAGCTATAAGCACCCAAAAATTATGTCTTATAATGGGAAGTGTAGGGCAACTCCCAACCCCACCCATAATAGATATAAACTCCTCTTTTTATGCCTTCTGATTATAATTGCCACACATTAAAGAATAGCTGGGTCTCCATGCCTGAAGGATAATCATTAATTGTGTTAGGAAAAAAATATCTCAAACACATTCAACAATTAAAAAAATGCCATAAGTAGAACAATGTTTATTTTAGTTCCCGTGGTGTTTAATGGTAATATGCAAATTAATTTTAAACAGTTCCAGTGAATTTTCTGACATGTAAACTTACTGAGTATACTTTTTTCTTCTTTTTATTACAGGAAGCATTTTAATTTAAAAGCTAGCTCTGACTCTAAAGTTTCCTCCAAATTTCCTGTAGTGAATCAGTTCTAATTAAAGTGGCCTCAAAGCTTGATCAGAGTAACCAGAAACATACTGGGTTTGTAAGAGAGAGACTGGTGCACTAAAATCCTTACCATAGCAAGCGTTTTACATTTAATAAATCTAAGTAGCACTGCATTCTTCTATTGCGAGCACTAAGAACGAGAGTACTTCGTATTCTAGGTGTGCATGACAACGCTTTTGTATTGAAATAAGCCAGAAGAAGTAGTAGTAATTAAGAAGCTCATTTTACATTACAACTGACAATTTTAAGTGTGCTGTGCAGTCACAGGAATAGTCCAAGACAATATATACCTCTGCATAATGTAACTGATTTAAGTATTAAGGATTATCTTCTGTCCTTCATTTTTGCAGTAGGTAGGCATCTAGAATTTGAGTGAAGGTCTCCCATACAAACAAACAAACTTATTCGGATGGCAGAGGGCCAAAGTCATCCTGCATTTATACTTGCACAATTTTACCAGACAAAGTTCAACACAGGCAAAACCATTTGTGGTCACTGGAATTGTGTGTGCTCACACCAGCAGCAGGCTGCTGAGAGATAACAAGAGCAGAAATTGATTCATAGGGTTTTAGTATTCCTTAGGCAGCAAATGGAAAGTTTGTGTTTTCATAGTAGTGAGGCTGTTATGTAACTGTGTTGTCACAAGTTGAACTGTGTTTATGAATGTTTATGCAATGCTTTGAAAATTCAGCAATTAACATAGCACAAATACAATAGGTAACACAAATGGTGTGTTGCAGGGCCTGGGGAACAGTTCAGTACGAATATGTCCAGACAGTTTGGCTGTTTTCCTCACTGTGCTACAATCTACTATTCCTTGAGAGTTTAAGATAACTGACCCCTTCAAATTTTAGAATATGGAAAATATTCATTACAGGATATTTATTATTTTTAAAATAACTTTTGCTACCACTGATTTAACACTCTTTTTAGGATACTTATTTTGAACAGAAATGCTCTTTGCATGCACTCAGGGTCAAATTTATTACACTCATTGACTCTGTCCAGCAGAAGATTTAGCAGCTATATATTTAATCAGATAGGATGGACTGTTAATAATACAGTTATTTCATTTGGTGGAACTAGCAAAATAGCATCTGGTTGTGTGCTGGCAAATTCTCAATCCAGTCCTGAATTCCTTATGTACCTCAATCTCAATAGGTATTCGACCACAAATCAGCAGATGTTTTCAATGCAGAAAAAGTGCAGAAGTAATTTAATATTAAAGGACAAATTAAAAGGAGCTGTACTTGAACAAACGGGCAGAATTTGGCTCTAGTTACTTGCTCCTTGCCTCAGGGCCTGCTCCACCTTTTGGCACTGCTGCTCACCGCCTGCTAGTCTCAGATCCTGCTCTGTCATTTTGAGCAAAATTAACCTCCATACAAAGGACCTATAGAAAGCTCTGAAAACCACTTAAGGGTTTAGGTCATTTGGGGTGGGGAAGTACAGGTCCTCTGCACTAGAATAAATTCTACAAGTCACAAATTTATTACAAATTAAACAAAAATCCAAATATTTATGATCTGATCCAGAATATAATCTTCATGTACCCGGGGCTTCATATGCTCCCATATGGGCTCTGTGATAGTTGGATCAATCTATTAAAGAGGAACGGTCAGTATTCTGCTGATGTAGCTCTTGAAGAGAAGAATTCCAGCCGTATGGCAGGGAATTATAGGGGAACATGCTGGAACAGATGCAAGTTAGCACTTTGCTTCTTGGCAACTGCAAGCTCCCAATTCTCTTTCCTGAGTTTCTTCCCAAAACTGGAGCTCATGTGGAGTGTTTACAGCCTTAGGATTCGCATACCCGCAGGCATAGGCACAAGTGGTCAAAGCATGACATCTGAGAATTTAAAAAAATACTTGGGACACATTTGTAGTTTTTCCAATGGTGAGTTGTTTCCTATCCTGTTGCTGTTTTTTATGGGCAGACATATTACTTGAGCAGGATAGCCCTCATTTACTTTATTCTGTCTGGCTGTGCCTCCGAACATCTATAACCCCGAGAGCCAATTTAGGATTACTGCTTTTTTTAAAAGTTCTTCTCTTCCTGGCTGACAGTCAGCCTGGAAATAACCAGCCCCCTAATAACAGTCCTGTAAGTCTGATTAACATGTATGACTGGACTTGCCAGAGTCTGTAACCTATTTCCAACAACTGCTACTACAGAAGTCGAAAAAATGTTACCCTAGTGATCTACAGCTTTAGAGGGAAAAGTCTGCGAAACACAGAAGTGTTTGGAGTACTAGCATTACTACTACTTGCTGCTCTGAGATTCTTTTTAAAGGGCAGACTTGTATAACATCACCATTATTATAATTTACAAGCATGCACCCACTGACATGTTATTATTGGAAACTTCCATGACCCAGGTGTTTCTCACACATTTCCAGGAATTTCACTGAGAACTAGTCAGAAACTGATACACAAAGCAAGTAAGGAACTGAGCATAAGAGAAGTCACTACATTACAAATGCATGGGTAATGCTTACAGAACGCAAAAGTCAAAACAGATATTCGTAACTACCCTGCAGAGGTTTTTCACTTTTTTAAAAGTCCCATTTTAAGTAAAGCTATATGCATTATGTTGCGAGCATCATTTTTGGTAAGGTCTCTGAATGTACATATGCAGTATATTAAAACAAAAAGCAGTCAAGTAGCACTTTAAAGACTAGCAAAATAGTTTATTAGGTGAGCTTTCGTGGGACAGACCCACTTCTTCATGCCATAGCCAGACCAGAACAGACTCAATATTTAAGACACAGAGAACCAAAAACAGTAAGCAAACAGGACAAAATCAGAGAGTGGAGGAGTGGGGTGGGGGGGGGAAGATCAAGAATTAGGTTGAGTCAAGTATGCAGACGAGCCCCTGTAGTGACTCAGAAAGTTCCCATCACGATTTAAACCATGCGTTAATGTTCCAAATTTGAATATAAAGGTCAGTTCGTCCACTTCTCTTTCTAAGACGGAGTGATAAATTTCTCTTCAGTAACACACATACCTTGAGGTCATTGACAGAATGCCCCATTCCATTGAAATGTTGAAATGTTGACTAACTGGTTTGTGGATCTGGAGTGTTTTGATGTCTGTTTTGTGCCCGTTGACCCTTTGTCTAAGGGAGTTAGAAGTCTGTCCAATATACAAAGCATCTGGGCATTGTTGGCACATGATGGCATATATGATGTTAGTGGAGGAGCATGAGAAAGCGCCCGTGATTCTGTGAGTAACCTGGTTAGGTCCAGTGATGGTATTTCCAGAGAAGATATGTGGACAAAGCTGGCAGCGGGCTTTGTTGCAGGGAAAGGTTCCAGGACTGGTGTTCCTGGGGTATAGACTGTGGCTGTTAGTAAGGATCCTCATGAGGTTGGGAGGTTGTCTGTAGGACTAACAGCCACAGTCTATACTGTCTGACTCAACCTAATTCTTGATCTTCTCCCCTCCACCCCTCCACTCTCTGATTTTGTCCTCCTTGCTTACTGTTTTTGGTTCTCTGTGTCTTAAATGTTGAGTCTGTTCTGGTCTGGCTATGGTCTGAAGAAGTGGGTCTGTGCCACGAAAGCTCACCTAATAAACTATTTTGCTAGTCTTTAAAGTGCTACTTGACTGCTTTTTGTTTTGATAGTGTATAGACTAGCACAGCCTCCTCTGTTACTATTCAACATACAGTATATTAGAGTTACTACTAGTCTCCAAATACATTGTAATAGTGGTATCCTATTGGTGAGCTCAACTGGGAAAAAAGAGTACAAGTTCATAAGATAGCACAACAACTTCTAAAAATAAAAGTTGATCAAAAGGGGCTCAAAATGGGACAGGACCAGGGCTTTTTTCTGCCAGAGTGGCATTCCAGCACCTTTTTTCAAAAGCTGGTTGAGCAGCTGCATCCAAGCCGCATTTGACTCCTTAGAAGCCCTTTGCAGTTCCAGACATAACTGCCTCAGCTGACTCCTCCCCCGCTCCCTGAAATGCAGGCAGCCATGTGGAAGAGGCAGGACAAGGCACCAGAGGTCGGGGGTGAGATGGGGAGGCATGAGGCAACAAGCCTGGGTGGGCTAAGCCACTGGGGGGGTTGGGCCCCCTGGGGGCAGTTAATGTGCCAGGAGTCTGTTTGGGCCCCCAGGATGGTGGTTAAGCTGCTGGGAGGGGGCAGCTAGGGCCTAGCACAGGGCTGATTAGGCTGTGTGCAGGGGAGCAGTTAAGCCACTGGGGAGCTATTTGGGCCCAGGGGTGGTTAAGTCACCAGGGCTGTTAGGAAACCCCAGGGGGGACAGCTTGGGCCCCACACACTGTGGTTTGGGCTCTGCCAGCAGGGTTAAGCTGCAGTGGGAGGGTTGGGCCTTGGGGCGGGGAGGGAGGCACAGTTGGGGGCTTGAGTTCCGCCATTGTTTTTTCTAGAAAAAAAAAAGCACTAGACAGGATGGTTGATTAGTCTACATAAACAGGCCTAACAGTATAGTTTGAGGACTGTGTTAAGATGTTTTTTGTTAAACAAAATCATGAAAAGAAAATATAAGGAACTAAAATTCATGTATTGGAAACCTGGCCTCATTGGCAGACAAAATAACAAATGGCGGGTTATTCCAGTCACCACTCACTAGTTACTGAGCAAGAATCACCATCACGGCTGCCATGCCACACTAGGCTCTTGGGATTCTAGTGCTACTTAGTCCTGATCAGATTAGGCCAGAGAGAAGGACCCAGACGACATCACCAACTCTAGATGAATCGAACCACCACTTGGAATGTGAGACACACATGTACAGACCCTCCTTTGTGTATTCTTTTCCTTCTCCACCTTGTCTCTTCTTTTCTATCATCCGCCTTTCTCTTTAGGTCCAATAAAAGTTTGGTCTAGTAAACTAAGATGGTATATTTTGCAACACTGCACAAGCTTTGGCCAAAGAAGCAGCCAACTGCAATGCCCTAACCAGCCTGATGCTGGTAAAAATTTCTCAGGTCTTGGCATGGCTGTCCCTGTGTTTTTTGAGCAGCGAGGCTGCTAATGAAAGTCAACACCAGAGAGAGAAAGTGCATTTTCTCTCACTGCTCGTTTCCCTCTTTGCTCTTGTGTGCGTGTTTGATCACCATTCTTAACATCACCAAAAAACATCAAATACTGTAAGGGGATTTTCCTTCTAAAAGCTCATCAGTATAAGGCATGGGGAACAAGGCCTGATGTTAAAATAAAAATATTTTTCATTAACTATTTTTTCCCTTCATTTACCAGACAGTGAAACTGGTTTAATGCTGATTAGTACTGGACAGTTAAGGTCATGATTCTTAGGACTCATATTCTACCTAAATAAATGCAACAGATGCATTTGCCCATACCTCAGAATACTGAAGCACCTACTAGTGCAATCTTATCCAGAGGGTAAGCAGTAGATTGAACAGAAGTATTCTTGTATGGTACTTGGCAACTTTAAGAACACAGATTACCATCTCTGATGCATTCTTATTACCACATCTCTTAGCTCTACTTCATCAAAAGATACCATACGGAAATGTAATCTGTTCTTTAACTGCATCTGTGCACTGCAGACTGTGGGAACCACGTTTGAGGTAAACCTACTGGAATGTAATCTGAGCCTCTGGAGGTATCTTTGAAGAATTATCACTGGTCAGTACACACAGGAGGGCAATAATGTCACAACACTCTTGCTCCCAGATAAGGCTAGTCCTAACTTCCTCTAACTTACTTTCATCCAATGATGTTGCTCAATTGAAGTAACAGGAGGGATTGTAGCAAATCTTACTGATCTGATAATTCTAAGCCAAGCATTTCATCACAGGTCCAAGTATAAGGTTAGGATTTGTATGTGTACTTCCTCATGCACCATGGAGATTCCTAATTCTCTCACAAGAAATAGTATTTCCTGCCCCCCTCAGAAGCAGCTGGAAGTTCAGACTCTTCAAACTCACAGACTCTGCGGCACCCACAACTTTCACCCATGTCCCTCCCTCCATTTCATAGCACAGAGGGACACTTCAGATCACTAGCTGCTCTGCAGCTTCCCTCCGTCCCAACTTCTTAGCATAGTTACTGCAGCTGGTGTGCACAGAAGGACACATCAGACCACTAGCTGCTCTGGAGCCCCACTATTACAGTGTTGCATAGGGCAGACAGGGAACCCATATAAGGTACTGTAAAAATGCATGCAGTAACATGCACTACTTTGTTCCATGAGGTGGGGAGAACTGAGGAGAATGGTTGACATATCCAGTTCCTCTGTAGCCACGAATCTTGGAGAAATCAGGAATGAGAAGAATGCTGTATTCCCTTCCATGTTTCCACCACAACTAGGATCTGAGGGTTTAGGCTGTCTTTTGCTTACCACAGAGTGAGCAACTATATAAGGGAGCTCTCCCCTAATTCATTGTCTGCCCTCATCCCCTCAGTCCAAAAAATTTCCTGTCCCAGAAAGGACTGGCAATGAGCTGTGACAATTCTTACATCGGTTTTGAGATTTTTTATTACCATGGCAACTGTGTGTAGGCTTTTAAACATAGCAACAGACTTTTTATAGAACTTTCTTGGTTGTCAAAGTGGCATGTTCTTTTATTTTCTTAGCAGATGCTCACAAGATAAATATAAAAAGATGATAGTACAATATCTAAACTACACAAGGAAAAAATCTCTTGCAGCTCTGAAATACTTTTGTAACCTTTGAATTATATAAGCTGTCAGAACACATTGTGAATTTCTGTACATTTTTATGGATCATTAGAACAGATGTTTAAAGTAGGGGTGGATGAGTACTGCATAGCTACACACTACAGTAACAAGATATAGTTAATAAAGCAAAAATTAAGCTTAATGGTCCAACTATCATGAATTTTAGAAAGAGGAGGGAAATTCTATTAACTTTGATATTTACTTAAACAGTAGGAGCCTATGACAATCAAAATTCATTGGGGACAGGGCAGACCCTCAACTGATGTAAATTGGCATAGACCTACTGATTTCTGTGGAGCCACATTAATTTACAAGATTTGCCCTACTGTGTCCTTCGGCTCAAACCACCTCACAATTTACACCTTACCATTAGAAAAGTTACTCTTCTTTGGTATGGTATTTTTTCTATCAAGTTCTCAGACTCATTTTTACAACTGGTAAGTGAAAATAAAAACTAATTGGTTTAATATAAAGCAACTTCTGAACCCATTCCAACAATGAAAAGATCAAGAAGTATAATTACACATTTCCTGAGCAATCCTGTGGTGTTATTAACTTTTTTGTTATGATTTTATGTCAGGCTTATATAGGCTGGGGTGGTTGATGCTTGCCATTTTACTGACAGACACTATGCTAGAGCCATTAAACAAGCAATGTGAAAGGCTTTTTAAAATAAGTCAGATTCAACAAGAAATGTCAAAAGTGTCTGATGAGTACAAGGTTTTTAATGTTTCATCCTGTCTTTCCCATTGTTCTGAAATTCACACACTGTGTATCAAATGTTTTACTGTTGTGCTGTATTCAAAAAGTTCCAAACACTTCAAAAAAAGTTTTGCACAGAGGAGTGATATGTACAACTTAAATGCATCCGACTGCATCCATAAGTCTTCTTACCGCACAATGATTACCTGTTTGTTGCCCTGCTTTCTTAGTACTAGTGGAATAGGTACAGTATCAGTGGTCCGTGACTGAGACAGCACAGGTTCCAAAGCTCTCAACATGCCATGCTGAATGTATCCTATAGCCAAGAATTAGCATTTGACAAATCAAAACATACAACTATTTAGTTTCCTAATTCCGCTTTATTGACCACTGTTATTTTGTAAGAGCCAACTCTTCATCTGAAGCAGCTGATAAAGCAATTATGACCACTATCAGTCCTGACGGCAAGATCTGCAGGGAGTTTGTTTAGGCCCCATGCTATGATTTTAACTGGAGCATAAGACCTTTCTTGTGCCAATCCTCGGCCCTGGGGCAAATGCTGTTAATGGTATCTTCACCATGTAGCAGGCTCTATTAGTGCCCATCATCTTGACACTTCTGAAGAGGTTGACGTTTTAACAATGTCTAGGCCTTGTGTAGATCCTCTGCAGTACTATAAATTTCTCCATCTATACTTGTTGCCATTAGGTTTAGCTGCAACCAGTTAAATCATGCCATTTTCATGCATTAACTGAAGTTAACTACATTCATTCACCCTTGAAAAAAGAAAAAATAAGAGCAGTATAGTGGCTAAAATGTCTTCAGTTTATGTCTAGGCTGTGTGTTTATTTTTATCCTTTGTTAAAATATTTCCCTTCCCCCTCCACAAATTCTTCTTTGAGTTATAGTTGAACATTTTATTTTTAATTCCTGTGTATAGCAGTTAGGGGACAGTTCACTGAACATGCTGATAAGTCTCCCAAACAGGAAATGCTAATAAATTTATGCCTCTTATTTTATGCTACCCTCATGAGTACACTCCACTGTTCTAGTTAGCCTATGCCACAGATGAAAAGAAACTGCAAAAACCCTCAGAAAAGGGAACTACTTTGCATTTTCATTGCAGAGTTTGCATTTTAAGTTTTGAAACAGATGTAGAATCACAGGATCCTAGGGTTGGAATGGACCTTAGGAGGTCTTCTAGTCCAGCTGTATCCCCAAAGCACTTTATATACCCTGCTATTCTTTGGTGCAAGGGTGCAAAGCAACATGGATAGAAAACCAAACAAAACAAAACGAAAAAACCCCACAACCTTTGTTCTTGGCCAAACTCACAGATTTCAGGCTCTTACTTCCTTTGAAATGTCATAACCTCCCTCTGTTGCATTCATAAAAGGGCAGCTGCTGCTCCATTGATCTCAGAGTTTTGCTGTTGAAATCAATAGTACAGGACTGGAACCACAGATTCTAAATATAATGCCAGTATTGCAGAATCATTTGCATAATTACATAAGCACCAACAACTTTATTGTTAAGACAAGTCCATGGCCCAAAGCATACACAGTTGTCCTCCTACACATGGGGTACAAAACACAATGTACCTGCATATTTCTATATGCTGGCTCTGTAACCAATGAAACTATGCAAATTCTAAAAGAAAGACAGCCTCTTCATTGCTGAATATGTCACTACTCAGCACTTCTATTGTTTGAAGAATAGCAGCAGGACCTGGCCAAATGCACTCCACAGGCTATCATGACACAAAGATAACAGTTAAAAACCACATTCCCTATGCACTTTCAGACTTGCATGTAATTTTGGATGAATGCTATGGCATGCAATTCTACCATGCAACTTTCTGCACTGACAAGCCAAAGCAAGACATGCATTTGTAGGTTACTGGTGAATTGTGAGGCATAAAGTCTTTCGACCTTGTGTTTATAGCCTCCTGAGAAATGCAAAAATAGCCCTCTAACACCTGTACAGACGTGCTAAATTGAGCTTCTTCTATTGTAAATTTTATTTTTAGATAAAGTGTCGATCTTTCTTGGGAAGTGGACAGTTATAAAATACATCATTCTACCATGGAGAGACTTCACAGAAGAAAGGTAGGATAAATCAGCAGAGAAAGAGCTCCATCTCCCTCACCCTACTGCGGGAGCAGATTTTGTCTGTTTGTGGGCATGGTTTAACCAAACCAAATCCTGTCAGACTTCTGCTCCTCTCCTTCTCTCCCAACCCTCACTGTGTCCTTTCCCTGAAAGGCTCCTATTTCCACCTGAACTGGATAGTCCTCTTCCCAATCTCATACTCCTCCGCAGAACTGAACACTGCTCTCAGGAGCAGACTGTTGAATGGAAGCAACTCAGGTCAGATTTCAAAACGGTCTTCATAATCAGAGTTCTCCATAATTTATTAAATGCACATGTACTTAATTAACATACTATGACTGGATCATTGTTCATTCATAAGCCCCCATCATTGGCTCCTGAGTAACCTTTCCATCTCTGATAGCCTGTTTGGAAATGAGGTTTCTCAGACCCACTTCCACAGGGGAACAGACATGCAAGCACCAGCAGGAGTTTCTTACTACCAATCCCCACAGAGGCCCTGAAGCTCAGGACAGAGAAAGGAGATGTGAGATTCTTCTTTCTGTCCCACAAACATAAGAAAGAGGCTGACTGCCCACCAGGGGGATAGTCTCTCTCTCTCTCCCCCCGCCCCCCCACTGCCACCTTCCCCACAAACGGTGGTCCTTTGCTTTGCCTGGAAATGCAACAGGTTCTCTTTCTTTCTCACATGCCTGAAACCAGGAGTGGGTGGAGAACAGTGATGAAAAGTGGTTGCAGCCCTTGATTATGTGAACAATTAAACAAAGCAGCAGAAATGCAGCACTTTAAAGACTAACAAAATGATTTATTCAGTGATGAGCTTTCGAGGGACAGTGCCACTTCATCAAATCTCTGTTACTATCAACAATTGGTAAGGGTTCAGATTGCTCTGCTTGTGTAAATACTCTGATACTATAGTAGTGGGCAGTATATAAGCACCTACATAGATGCACACAACAGATAGTGTGAGCATACAGTGGATAGGCAGAATAAAAAAGTACTTATATTGTATTTTCTCAGTCACTCAGCCCCTGCTCTGTCAGCATCTGCTGGGTTTGAGACACACCTTTTCTGGAAAGCTGGGGCTGAAGGGGTAACATGCCACCTTCATATATAAAAGATGTGACTCTAGAAAGTAGATGCTACCACCTTTCTGAACCTTCTTTCTCCATTAGCTCCCCTAATTCCCATTCTCACTAGCTGTCAGCTGGTTTAAATGCTCTGCAGTATTTGCTGAAAAGTTACTAACATTAACAGACTTTCAAGAAGCAGAGTCTAATGGCCCCAACCCTTGGCACCAGCTGCCTTCTGCACTAGCACTGTACAGGATCATTTTCTCTCCCACACCACCCAAATCTTTGGATTTATGGATCCAGCCACCGAGTAGCCATTGCTCCCTGGATTCATGGAACCATGCCCTGGAACTTATGCTACCACCGAGCCCTCCTTTAAAAAAAAATGAAAGGTGCATGGAGATACCACAGAGCTCTAGGAAATGTCCTTGAAGGGACAATGTCAGAGCTTATGCATTAGCTCAAAAAGCAATTAAATAAAGTTACTATATCACAGCTCCCAATAAAAATTATTGTGCATACAGAAGCACAGCCCCAAGTGCATGAATGATACCTGTATTTTATATATGAATACAACAACATTTACGTGGCATTGCTCGCGTTAACTCAATTTTTTTTTTTTTTAATACAATGAAAATGTACATGCTTTCTTTAAATCATTGCTCTTGGGTGGGACTGGGCATGAGGGTTTCAGCATTCAGGATACCTTGAAGAGGAAGGGCTACCCCAGATCTCTCTCACTACAGCTTGGAGCCAGGTGAAAAGCACCTCTGTCTGGTGATTGTTCCTTTTCTGTATGCTTCTCATAAAGCTAATCTTATTCCAGGCACATCCCATTTTCCTGGCACAACCAAACCATTACCTTGCCTTATGTTATAAGAGTAAACTATTCCAAGTTTAGTGTCCTAGTTCTTACTTTTTAGGAGGAGCTCTTCAACAAAAAGCCAGATAAACTCTCTCAAATATATAATAGATTGTTTTTAATGAAATTTATAACAACTATCATAAATGACCCTTATACGTTCTAATAAAATAACTGTCAAATTGCAATGAAATCTGATATTAACAAAAGACACACCTAGGGCAGAGCTAGAGAGGTGAGCACGAGAATTTGTTTAAACTGAAATGTAAATGTTAGTCCAGCCCACATATGAAGTTATAAAGTAAATATGCAATGATCCAAATTCCTGCTGTATGACCTCATCATGTGTTTGTTGTTGTTGTCGTCATCATGTCTTCTGAATGCCACAACTTATGGCCCATGATAGAAGATACAGGTAAACTCAACCGATCAGAATAAGGCCCTTAGACACTGGAATATTCTGAAAATTGGAGTTTCCTTGTATATGTCATTTACTTTTTCTAATATATTGGGTTGTTTCTGAGTTAGTGTCACTCACAATATTTATTTGCATTTTGCAGACTATATTTTGTCATTTTTATTCATGCAAGTAGCTTAATTATAAAGCCTAATAAAGATATTAAATGTACATTTCCAGGAGATTTATTATTTGGGTACTAATTCAAGGTTAATATTATCAATTATTTAAAGTATGATAAACTAGTGTAAAAATAGTCACTAATGAAATTCTCAAATTTCAGAGTAAAATAAAAAAGTGAAGTAAATCATAATATTTGTAACTGGCTCTGACTGTGAAAGCAATTAAGAAACATTTACCACACTCTTGAAACTGGATGTACTGAACTTTCACTTATGGCATACACAGCATCTAACAGTGTCAAACATCAATGTAGCAACCGTTTGCAGGAACTCTATTTATATTCAAAACAAAAATGCTTCTAAATCGCATGCAGCATAAGCTAAACTAACTGAATACTCTGTCCATGTATGTTCAGTAGCACAGGAATTTTTTTTTCTACAAGCTTGGAATCTAAGACGCGAAGGAGCACTTATACTATTAATAGGATTACTGTCCTGAACCGTCATGACCCTGAACAGAATTCTCATTTACATGACATAATAATGCAACATACGTTTACATATTTCTCTGAAAAAAAATACTTATCATGCATATTTTTGATAACAAAAAGTATTTTTAATTTACCAAGTAAAGGAAATTTAACTATCAACAGCTTCGGCACAGATTTATAAAATGAAATTGACATATCAGAAGCCTCAAATACTGTGATTTTTAAAAGAAAAATACTTACTTTGAATTTCAAGATACTTTAATTTGCAGAGTGAGGAGGCTAAGAATAAGAATTGAAAGAGCTGAGTTAATTGTAACTCATCAGCATTTATTTACTCTTATTGGTATGAAAAGCGAATCCACAATACAAAGAAATGATTCCGGTAACATCTTATAAAAGACAGGTCCCAGAGACAACTAGGTAATCTATCAAAATGAGCAACACTGGTGCATACACTGTTAAAAAAGAGTGCATGCAAGGAAGCAGACCATACAACTGTATTCTAAACAAAATGAGTTCATTTCAAACACATCTATTTATCAACATTTAAGGGACTAGCTATCTCAGACACCACAGGACCCTTATCAACAATTGTGAATCAGGGTTACATTTAACTACTGATTTCCTACCTTTCGTTAGCAAACTTCTGTCTAACCAGCCCAGACTTTTCTTTAGCATACTTGGCTGTTCCCAAAACAGTATGCAAAAAGAACAGGGAGTAGTTAAGTACAGTATCTTGCTATACCCATTTTTTCCATACAGTCAATTTAATAGGAAAAAACCTACCTAAGAAAGTTAAGTATCACAACAGTGAGGAACTGTACCTTTAAGGAGGAAGAAAAGTTCCGTTCTAGTTCAAAGCTAAAGGAGACAGCTTATTCCTGGTTATATAGATTACTTACCTAAAACTGGAGTTATTCCTCTTTTCCCCCCGGCAGGCGAGCCTCTCTCACGCTTGGGAGCTTTTACCATTTAAGGTCAATGTTACATCTGGCTCTATTAACTAAGCTGAAGCAGTTTCACTCAGAGACTTAAGACAGTCAGCAGACTAACATTAAGAGTTTCACTTTAAAGTAACTCTTCAGAAAGCTGCTTTCTTGCGACTCCAAGAGAGCAATGAATAAAAGACGCTTTCCCTAGTCTGGCATAAGCCTTTGAGAACAAAAAGACGTAGATACCCTATTAGTATTCCCTGAGTTCATTGCACATGAGGATATAGTTAACTCATTTCTGAATAACGGATTAAAAATGGGCAAGTAAGAAGAAATGATGAAATATGATTATCATCGTAATGCATTAACCCTTACTATGAAGTTTACAGGAATAAACAATTGAAGAAATTTTTCCTTCAGTTACTCAGAGACAGTTTAAATTAGACGAATCACAAAAAAGGCATGTGAGCTTGTAAAGAACATTGGCCTCTTTCCAATACTGGGCCCTATTCCTCCTTCACAGAGTACAACTAACTCCCATGAAAGTCAAAGGGGGTTGCTCATATCCTGGTAGGGAGAGGATTGTGCCCCCACTACAGAATAGTAAACAGTTTTCTTTTCAAAGTTTATATATACAGAGAGAGAAGAATGAAGCACAAGCTTTACAGGTTCTAACTCTGGGACAACCCACAGATTTTCATCCAAATGCTGCACTGCTGATTTTTTACTGTATTTATCATTAAAGCAGCACCTAGTTCAGCATTCAAGTCAGGATTTGGGCCTCATACACAGAGCTATAGAAAAATAAAGCGGGGGCAAGAAGCACAGATTACAGCAGATGAGAAGGTGGTGAGTGGGGAGATACTTGTGACAAAAATGAAAACACAAGATTGTGCACACTAGTTAGGTGTAAAATTTGGAGACTGCATAACTGCAGTCAGTTTACGTGACCTAGAGATAACAATGAATCCCTGTTAGGCCACCTTCCTTGCTGTTATCATACATTAGATAGCCATGTACATCACAGAAGAAGTGGGTCATAAAGAAAGGATTTGAAGAAAGAACAAGGAAGTTTGTGAATTCATTTGGGAAGTATGTTCCACAAAAAAAGGACACCATAAAAGGTGAGAAGATGCTTGAAGATTAAATGGATGATGGTGATCAGATCATGATGGGGGAGTCTATGTGAAGGAAGGACTCCACCTAAACCAAAGTGGAGCCAGCCTACTGGAACTTACTAAAAAGGTCGCAGAGCAGTTTTTAAACTAAGAAATGGGGGAAAGCTGATTGGTGCAGAGGAGCATGTGGATCAGACAGGAACTTCTCTTGGAGGAGAATGTATTGATAGAAATTTTCTAGGTTTCAGTCAGGAGGAGAGGGTGGAAGAGAATAAAGTATGGGCTGGATCAGAAGACAAACAAACAATCTCATGAAAAAGAATCAGGAAAGGGGAGACAAATAATTAGTGACAAGCTTTAAAAAAGTGCTTATACACAAATGCTAGAAGCCTAAATAATCAGATGGGTGAACTAGAGTGCCTTATATCAAAAGGAGGATATTGCAATAATAGGCATCACAGGAACTTGGTGGAAAGAGGACAATCAATGGGACACAATCATACTGTGTTATAAAATATATCGGAAGGACAGAACAGGTAATGCAGGTGGGGGAGTGGCATTATATGTGAAAGAAAATGTAGAATCAAATGAAGTAAAAATCTTAAGTGAATCAACGGGTTCCATAGAATCTCTAAGGATAGAAATTCCATGCTCTAATAAAAATATAGCCGTAGAGATATACTATCAACCATCTGAAACAGACAGTGATAGTGACTATGAAATGTTAAAGGGAGATTAGAGAGGCAATCAAAATAAAAAGCTCATTAATAGTAGGGGATTTCAATTATCCCCATATTGACTGGGTACATGTCATGTCAGGATGAGATGTGCAGATAAAATTTCTTGATACCTTAAATGATTGCTTCTTGGAGCAGATAGTACAGGAACCCACAAGGGAAGAGGCAATTCTTGATTTAGTTCTGCATGGAGTGTAGGATCTGGTCCAAGGAGATAACTAACAGGACCGCTTGGAGACAGTGACCATAATATAACAACATTTAACATTCCTGTGGTGGGAAGACCATCTCAGAAGTCTACCACTGTGGCATTTAATTTCAGAAAGGGGAACTACGCAAAAATGAGAAGGTTAGTTAAATGGAAATGAAAAGGTACAGTGACTAAAGTAAAATCCCTGCAAGCTGCATGGAAACTTTTCAAATACACAACAATAGAGGCCCAATTTAAATGTATACTCCAAATTAAAAACATAGTAAAAGACCCAACAAACAGACACTGTGGCTTAACAATCATATAAAAGAAGTGGCGAGAGATAAAAAGGTATCTTTTAAAACGTGGAAGTCAAATCCTAGTGAGGAAAATAGAAAGGAGCATAAACACTGCCAAATTACATGTAAAAATGCTATAAGAAATGCCAAAAAGGAGTTTCAAGGACAGCTAGCCAAAATCTCAAAAAGGAATGCAACATTTTTTAAAGTACATCAGAAGCAAGAAGGCTGCTAAACAATCAGTGGGACCCCTAGACAATCGAGATACAAAAGGAGCACTCAAAGATGACAAAGTTATTGCGAAGTAACTCAATGAATTCTTTGTTTCAGTCTTCACAACTGAGGATGTTAGGGAGATTCCCAAACCTGAGCCATCCTTTGTAGATGAGAAATCTGAGGAATTGTCCAAGACTGAGGTGTCATTAGAGGTGGTTTTGGAACTGATAGATAAACTTAACTGTAATGAAAGTCACCAGGACCAGATGGCATTCACCCAAAAGTTCTGAAGGAACTCAAATGTGAAATTGCGGAACTGTGAACTGTGGTTTGTAACCTATCCTTTAAATCAGCTTCTGTACACAATGACTGGAAGATAGCTAATGTAACACCAATATTTAAAAAGGCTCTAGAGGTGATCCCGGCAATTACAGACCAGTAAGTCTAATGTCAGTACTGTGCAAATTAGTAGAAACCATAGTCAAGAATAACATTGTCAGACATATAGAAGAACACAATTTGCTGGTCGAAAGTCAAAATGGTCTCTGTAAAGGGAAATCAAGTCTTACTGAACTATTAGATTTCTCTGAAGGGGTCAAACAAACATGTAGATAAAGGGGATCCAGTAGATATATAGTGTACTTGGATTTCCAGAAAGCCTTTGACAAGGTCCCTCAAAGACTGATATAAATTAAGATCCTTTCATGGACTGAGAACTGGTTAAAAAGGCAGGAATAAATGGTAAATTTTCAGAATGGAGAAAGATAACTTGTGGTGTTCCCAAGGGTCAGTGCTAGGACCAATCCTATTCAACTTATTCATAAATGATCTGGAAAAAGGGGTAAACTGTGAGGTGGCAAAGTTTGCAGATGACACCAAACTGCTCAAGATAGTTAAGACCAAAGCAGACTGTGAAGAACTTCAAAAGGATCTCACAAAACTGAGTGATTGGGCAACAAAATGGCAAATGAAATTTAATGTGGATAAATGTAAAGTAATGCACATTGGAAAAATAACCCCAACTATACACATACTCTATAATGGGGGCTAATTTAACTACAGCTCATCAGGAAAGACATTGGAGTCATCATGGATAGTTCTCTGAAAACATCCACAGTGTGCAGCGACAGTCAAAAAACCAAACAGGATGTTAGGAATCACTAAAAAAGGGATAGAGAATAAGATGGACAATATCTTATTGCCCTTATATAAAACCATGGTACACCCACATCTTGAATATGGACTACAGATGTGGTCTCCTCATTTCACAAAAGGTGTATTGGCATTAGAAAAGGTTGGAAAAAGGGCAACTAAAATGATTGGGGGGTTGGAATGGGTCCCATATAAAGCAAGATTAAAGAGACTAGGACTCTTCAGCTTAGTAAAAAGGTGACTAAGGAGGGATATGATAGAGGTATATAAAATTATGAGTGGTGTGGAGAAAGCAAACAAGGAAAAATTATTTACTTGTTCTTGTAGCATCAGAACTAGAGGAGACCAGATTAAATTAATGGGCAGCAGGTTTAAAACAAATAAAAGGAAGTTCTTCACACAGTGCACAGTCAACCTGTGGAACTCCTTGCCAGAGGAAGCAGTGACGTCTAGGACTATAACAGGATTTAAAAAAAAGGGCGAGATTATTCATGGAGGTTAGGTCCATTAATGACTATTAGCCGGGATGGCAAAGAATGGTGTCCCTAGCATCTGTTTGTTAGAAGCTGAAGATGGATGGTAGGAGAGAGATTGCTTGATCGATACCTATTTGGTTCACTCCCTCTGAGGCACCTGGTATTGGCTACTGTTGGCTGAAGGACACTGGGCTGGATGGACCTTTGGTCTGACCCAGTATGTCTGTTCTTATATAGAATAAGAGCTGGAGTGAATGGAATAGATTCTGACACAGTGACAGTTAAGGATGAATAAGTAAGAAGGCACTAAATTATGAAGTGCTTTTTGTCAGAGATAAGACAATTTAACAGAGTAATTATCAAATAAACTACATCTGTGTTGAAACAGCATGATGGACCAAGCACCATGTTTGTAACAGAAGAAAGCTCAATTCTGCTATTTTCTAGGTTCTTTCCTTATTTTTCAGATTTTTTCCCACCTGTTGTCCTCCAGCTTTTCTGTTCCTGTCCATATCCAAAGCCTCTGCCAACCATAACATTACAAAAGCACTAGGTCATCCAGTCCAGCCCTTGCTTGTGTGTGTGTGTTTCTTTTCCATGGTGGGACTCCCAGTCCATGCAGGAACTTGTCCCATTTAGAGATATGAGACAGGGCATGTGATCATGAGCCCCCAACACTTGTTGGGCAATCACCCCCAGGATGACAAAATATGCAACACTACATTCTATAATGCTTGTACATTATAATTCTAAATTAGTTAAAGGATGTGGCTTCCCACCAGTGGCATTGGAACAAGTTTTTATTGTGGGTGTGCTGAAAAACACTGAATAAAACCCTGTATATGATGAAAACCACTTCAAGCCAGGTAGTGCTGTTGCACCCCCAGTGCCCTTAGTTCCTGCACCCATTTTCTGCAGCTTTTGAGGAGAGATTACTTCATCATATTTAGCTTAATAACACACATTTGGTTACTATCATACCACTCCACTGTCATCCTCAGCATAAAGTCACTAACTGCTCCTACTTATATTCCCTCAGCCATATGAAATTATTTCTCTACTTCCTTGTTTTTTAACTACTCAATTTTTAAAAAAAACTTTCAGAAACATTTTTCCTTGGAACAAATAAAAAGCAGTCCTGCTTTGTACCATGGCAGACCTAGCCTTTTCAGTGGGCACTCTATAAAGTAAATGTGGGTAGCAACTTACACAGCAGAAATGATGAGATGGCTAAGTTCAGGATTTTGTTCAAAGAAAAAAGAGCAGCAGAATATAGACCTTTGACTTCAGGAAAGCAAATTTTGACTCCCTCGGGGAACTGATGGGAAGGATCCTCTGGGAAGATAACACAAGGGGGAAAGGAGTCCAGAAGAGCTGGCTGTACTAAGTCCCAGAGAAGGCACAGGAACATACCATTTCAGTGTGCAATAGGAAAAGCAAATATGGTAGGCAATCAGCTGGGCATAATAGAGAAATCTTTGGTGATCTTAAACACAAAAAGGAAGCTTGGAAGAAGTGGAGAACTGGACAGATGACTAGGGGAAGGGTATAAGTATATTGCTCAAACATGCAGGGTGTGCAATCAGGAAGGTCGAAGTGCAATTGGAGATGCAGCTAGCAAGGCATGTGAAAGGCAGCAAGAAAAGTTTTTACAGGCATGTTAGCAATAGTAAGCTGGTCAGGGAAGGTGTGGGGCTGTTACAAAATGGGGAAGGTGACTGAGATGTGGGAAAAACTGAAGTACTCAATGCTTTTTGCCTCTGTCTTCACGGACAAGGGTAGCTCCCAGACTGCTGGATTGGGCAGCCCTCAGTGGAGAAAAAACAGGTTACAAACTATTTGGAAAAGCTGGACATGCACAAATGCATGGGGCTGGATCTAAAGCACCCAAGGGTGTTGTAGCTGTTGGCTGATGTGATTGCAAAGTCATTGGTCATTATCTTTGAAAGCTCATGGGCATTGGTGGAGGTCCTGAATGATTGGAAAAAGGCAAATGTAGTGCCCATCTTTAAAAAAGTAAAGGAGAATCTGAGGACTTACAGATCAGTCAGCCTCACCTCAGTCCCTAGACAAATCATGGAGGGGATCCTCAAGAAATCCCTTCTGAAGCACTTGGAAGAGAGGATAGTGATCAGGAATAGTCAACATGGATTCACCAAAGGCAAATCACGCCTGACCAACCTGATTGCTTTCTACAATGAAGTCACTGGCTCAGTTGATATGGGGAAGTCATTGGATACAATATACCTTGGACTTTAGCAAAGCTTTTGATACAGTCTCACAATATATTTGCCTGCAAGTTAAGGAAGTATGGATTGGACACATGGATTGTAAGGTGGATAGAATGCTGGTTAGATTGTCAGGCTCATTGCGTTGTGATCAATGGCTTCATGTCTGGTTGGTGATCAGTATTAAGTGGGGTCCCCCAACAGTTGGTCCTAGGGCTGGTTTTGTTCAACACCTTCATCAATGACCTAGACAAGGGGATGGATTGTATGTACCCTCAGCAAGTTCACAGATAACACTAAGCTAGCGGGGGAGAGGTAGATATGCTGGAAGGTGGGGATAAGGTCCAGAGTGACTTAGACAAATTGAAAGATTGGTTCAAGAGAAATCTGATGAGGTTCAACAAAAAGTGCAGCGTTCTGCACTTGGGATGGTAGAATCCCAAACACTGTTAAAGGTTGGGACCGACTGGCTAAGCAGCAGTTCTGCAGAAAAGGACCTGCACATTACAGTGGATGAGAACGTGGACATGAGTCAATGAGCCCTTATGGCATATTGGACTGTATTAATAGGAGCATTGCCAGAAGATCTAGGGAAGTGATTATTCCTCTTTATTCGAACCTGGTGAGGCTACATCCAGAATATTGTGCCCAATTTGGGGGGCACCATTACAAAAAGGATGTAGATACATTGGAATGAATCCAGTGGAAGACAACAAAATTAATAGGGGGTTAGAGTATGGACTCATGTGAGGCTGAGAAATTTAGGCTTATTTAGTCTACAGAAGAAGAGAATGAGGGCGGGGGGGTTTGAGAGTAGCCTTCAGCTACCTGAAGGGGATTACCAAGAGGATGGACAGAGGCTGTGGTGACTGAGGGCAGAACAAGAAGTAATGGTCTCAGGTTGTAGTGGACAAAGTCTAGGTTGGATATTAGGAGAAACTGTTTCACCAGGAGGGTGATAAGCACTGGAATAGGTTACCTAAAAAGATGGTGAAATCACCATCCCTACAGGTTCTTAAGTCTGATTTGACAAAGCCCTGACTGGGATGATTTAGTTAGGATTGGTCCTACTTTGAGCGAGAGGTTGGACTTGATGACCTTCTAGGTTTCTTCCAACCCTATGATTCTATTATTCCATACCTCAGACATTTCCTGCTTAATACTCTCTTGGTTTAGGGCAAAATTTCTACTCTGCTCACTAGTGCTCTGAAAGACATAAAACATATCTGGCTACTATATAACTATTCTATTGATGGTCTTTATGGCTGACCCAAAGTTTTTTGAAGTTAGAGAGTTTTTCCCCATTGACTTCAACAGGTTTTGGATAGGCCCTTAGTCCTGTGGGCTTTTGGATGGCTTTCAATCACATTTCCTTGCTCTCCCTTGGATAACTATTTTGTTACACACAAATGCAAGTAAAGCCTGGTGTTGTTTTCTCCAAAAAACAAATTTTACATACTGGTTTTCTTCAAAGTGCAGGCATACCTGCCCCTTTTGAAATATTTGAGGGGAGACCACTCCCAGCAACCTGTGTGAACCTTTTAGTATACCTTATTTCTCTGGATTGAATATTTTCATAGCAGCCTTCTCAGCAATAGTAATAATTATGTCATTAATGCGAATGTATTCTCCAGGACTATTAGCAAATGCTTCATTAGTTTTATTCTGAAATGTTTCATTGGCTAGTTACTTCTTCATGTGCCCTGATCATTATATGCTTCTTCCAATGGATACCCTGAAAGGTAAGGATTCAGTTACCCATGACACTGCCATTATGGTTATATATATCTATTAGATAGATATAGATATATAAAAAGCACTTCTTATAAAGTCAAAGGCCCTCAGTTTTAGATCTGTATGCCTTATGAGGACATGATGCATGAATACTGACTGTTCATGTTTTATTCCAATCTCAGGCACCTAAAGAGAGGAAAAGCTCACAGACAAGCATCTGAATTCAGAAACAAGAGTGAAGTCCTGGCTTTGGAATACATCTATGTGAGTTGCAACACAGGCTACAGTAGAAGCCACATTTCACCCAAGGTTTTTACTTCTTGGAAGCAACTCAACTCTGGGCACAGATTATTTTATGATCAACAATGACTATGTAAGCTGCCATACTTGACTTATACATTGACTATTTATACATTTGACTATTAATTTGTCACTACAGGAATCTGAATCTGCCATTTGAAAAATACTAAACTTCCTGGGAGATGGAAAAAAATGGAACAATTATATAAATTCATCTGAATATTTGATTTATTTCTGTAAAGATGGAAATTCCTCAGTAATATCTGAAAAGTAATTCTTAGAAAAAAAATTTCTGTACTATTTTCAAGACTCTAAAAATAAGGAAGCTGGGCATATGAGGAAGTATTAAATATGCTACTTACTACCTTTTGGCTTGACCTGTCTTCCTGAATCTTCCTCTGTAAAGCTGAGGGTAAAAAATAGACACAAACTGTTTACAACTTGTGAAAGACTTGAACCTATGTTTTGCAAACACAGAACCAAGAACAGAGAAATCTTTCTACTGCAATTAATCTAAGTTTGGGGGTAGTGTAAAATTCTGACATTAAATTGGGATTCTTTTAAATTAATTTGATGTTAGCAAAGTTCTAGGGCCTTTCCCCTACCCTAGTTACTTCCATGTCCTTGGACATCAAAAATACTTCAGGTGTATTCATGTAGTTTTAGAACCTCAATTTTTTGTGTTCTCAATGAGGCTATCAATCAGCATTAATATTTTGGCTACTGGAACTGCTCCAAAAGTTGTCCTATTCTTGCTTTTTGCTAAGTTCTTATAGGAGAGCTCACTTTCTTCTTAACACCATTCTATGCCTTACTTGGGTGTAACACAAAATCAAGATAGCTCACAGCTGGTCATACCAAACATTATAAATGACCTAGCAGTAAAAAAGCCTAATTGGAACTTTACTGAGATGCACACTTGTGCCCACACCTAAAACTACATAGAGGAGCCAGAGGAATTATTTGTACCTGGAAGACACACAGAGGTCCTCCAGTTGTCAGAGGTACTATCACTCACTTTTTAATAATTCTATTACATCCAAGTATATAAAATGAGGAGAAACTCTGTAAAGGCCAGTGTAAAACAATGCAGTGTCAGGAAACAGTTGGGAAATCCAGAAGCAGCACGGAGAAGGGCCAGGGTTAAACAAATATCCACCAACAAAGCAAGGGATAAGCAGGCTTAGGAAACGCAAAAAAGAGCAGAGCTAGTCTTCCGGGTGTAAGCAGTATAAAAGGAGAGGGAACAAACACTTTATATGTTCAGAAAGCAAGGGCAATTATTCAGAAAGAGAACAAAAAGTTAGAACGTCATGGAGGAAGGCCAGGGACAGTCAATGACCCAGACTTTGTAAGAGTGACAGGTTTACCACACAAAGACATGAACAACAGGGAAAAAGCCAAGCACAGTATGAAGAGTCAGAGTCATGCAAAAGAAAAGACAGATACAGCCAGAAAGTACATCAGTTAAAGATTCCATATGATCCCCACAAATAATAATCCAGACCCTCAATGAAATCAGAAACGCCGTGCTTCAATCTGAATGCTGCATTAAACAAATAGCACATGAAAAGAAACAGTCATATAGTTCTCCTACACCAATATTTAAACTTCAAAAAGACCAAGAGCAGTCAATGTTATATTTAATCTGTCCCTTGTGCTATAGAAGGTTTCATCTTCAGGTTGTTTATTTTTAAGTTTCATACAATACAGAAAAGTCTTCACTCTAAACAGATCATTATTTACTTCAATCACAGGCAATCATTTCTACTAAACACTAAAAGCTATGGAAATGTGCAAATTCTCCTCGGTAACAATGTCACCCTCAATTTTGGCAGTCAGCCCTGAGACTTAGCGTGAGTTTTGATCAGAAAACATTTCACACATATATTTTAAGTGCTCAGCAATGAAAGTGTGATAACTAGAAAATTAATCATGATGGTTATGTAATCTCACCATGCAGTTCTACCCAGAAAAATAACTTCACAACTGGCATGAGCAGGGATCAGCAACTTTTGGCTCCAATGCTGCATGCAGCTCTTTACGGATTCATTTGCAGCTCTGGACGCTGCTGCCACTGACTCACCTGTGGCTCTCTAGATGCCCCCAAGACAAGAGGCCCCTGGGCAAGGCCTAGCCACAGAGCTCACCTCAGGTGAGCTCTTTGCTCTGCTGGCTGGTTGCTGACCCCAGGACTATGCGAGAAGTCCAGGGTGTACATGTGCCCAGGCCACATGCGGCTCTCTGAGCAATAAAATGCTTAGAGCTGTTCAGGGCTTTTTTTTCCTGGCAGAACATGCCAGAACAGCATTCCAGCATCTTTTCTTCATTAGAACACCAGAAAACCCCGAGTGGGCCTGGCGAGCCTTGTAGCATGAAAACTGACGCCTCCTTGGTCCCACCTAGCAGTTCAATAGTAACCAACCCAGAAGAGAGGATGAAACCCTGAATTACATAAGGGAGGGCTTTCTTTGAGCGTGACTGGAAGAACACAGGGAACTCTAATCAGTCAGGGCTTCCTATCTAAATTCAAAGAGAAACGCAAAAAGTTATCCGCATAACTGCGCTCAACCTGGCTGCTACACTGGATCCTACTTTCTTAACTCTGCTTCCCTAACTTTCTCCCGGTTCCTTCATTTCAAAGCTGTTCTTGTTCCTGATCCTGGCCCCTGGTTCCCAACTCTAATCTTAGTTTGAGGCCAGGGTCAAAGCTCTAATGCTTTGCTTGACTCCCAACTGATTCCTGCTCCAACCACAAGACCTGTCTGCCTTCGTCCAAGCCCTAACAGTAACAGAATTTGGTGCTGAGTTTAATTACATGATCCTGTGTGGACAGTCATTTATGCAAGATTGAGGCCTAAAATGCTCTAGTTTCAGACAGAGCATTTTTAATTTAAAAACTGTCTTTAACCGGTGCATAAAGTTAAGAAAGTGCTTACGTGTTTGCAAGATTAGATTCTTACAACTTCCATTTTGTCTGAAGCAGGAGAATGAATAGTTCTGTACAGAACACAAACATAGCCCCCGCCGCAAACCCACAAAAGGAATAAGGTTGCAGAGTCTGCAAATATAATATTCCAGTTTGATCCGGTACTGTTTTTCAGAGAAGCCATTACAAAAGTGGATTTAAGTAATTGCTATAATGATCAGAAAGAGGTCAATTAATACAGAGCAAATGGACTATCTTCTTGAGAAATGTAACGATATAGGTCATAGAATCCATGAGCAGATGACTGATGACCTGATTTAAAATGGGGAAAAAAAAAAAACAGACAGATGCTATTCTGGACAAATTGCAATTTATCTTTTTCATTATACATTTACATTTAAATGTAAGCTGTTCATAGGCTTTTGAAAAAAATCATTGTTTATTTTAAAAAGTGAATTTAGTTCTTGAGAGAAGTACTATATTGATAGCTTTCTGGATTCTTGTTTTTCCTTAGAGGAAGAAAAATACTGGCAGCAACAGCACAAGTTTTACCACACCAACGTGTTTCAAACATAACCAAGATTGGACACCTCTGTGCAATAAAAGTAATTAAATTTCCATGCTCCATCAATTATTAGCATCTCTATCGGTGGCTTGTTCGTCATGGATAACTGTGTGCTCAGACCACCAACATATTTCAGGTTAACATCTGAAAGCTGTTAAGTGGTTCGTCTTTCAGTCAATAGTAAGTGGAGCAGAACTTGAGCATCTACATAATCCATTATGAAGTACTTGAAATAACCAGCTCCCTATATAGCAGCTTTTAGGAACAATGACCTGAGTAAAAATTTCCCATAATAAAAAAAACCACTCACAGAAGGAGCTCCTGGGAAAAGAAGACTACACTACCATGAGCTGTCAATCTATGTTATGCAACTTCGTTGAGGTACTTAGATCTATTTACAGTGGTATCTTCACCGTGGTAAGTCAACAGCTGATGTTCTCCTGTCAACTCCCCTTACTCTTCTCATTCTGGTGGAGTACCGGAATTGATGAGAGCGCTCTCAATTTACTGCGTGTCTACTAGAGGTGATAAATCACCACTCCCCCTCACTAGATCAGTCACTGTCAGTCTGGTGGGTAGTAAAGACATGTCTGCAGTCTCCACAAAGAACCCCATCAGAGTTGCTGCCTTACTGCTCTGTGGGGATATGAGAAGAGCTTGGTTAACTGCAACAACCTGCAGAATCCACATGTGCATTTCAAGACAGGTCTTCTGCCTCTCTAGTAGCACTGGCCTCACAGAGAGCTTAGATCCTTTGCAGCTGCAGGTCAAAAGAAGTCCTTTCAGTGCACTCAAGAAGAGTGGGGATGCAATGAAAAGGAAATACAATGCAGGGATGATTTTTCTGGAGCTATTTTTTTACAAAGATAGGGTTTATGTTTAGGTTTTGATTATGTTTAGGTTTGAAATCTAAACTCTGCGTGCCAATTGGCTGAGCGGTAGTCAGAGGGAAGGGATCTCAGGAAGGCCAGAGCTTTTTAAACCCTGCTGGCAAGTGACCAGAGAGCTTGCGATCGGGTGGTTGCTAACAGGAGGGCGTTTTGAGAGGGAGCTAGTTACTTCTACAGGGGTAAGGGGCGGCAAGATAGTTACAGCAGCAGCGTTCCCGACTGCTGGCTGGAGCTGAGGGACCCGCCGCCCCCAGGGTGCAGCATGGGCAGCGGGACACAAGTGGGCTTGGGGGAGTGAGACCGAGGGGTGTCGGTGATGGGCATGTGGTTTGGGGGCGTGTGGTACCGCTGTGCAGATGGTGGCACCCACAGAGGCTGGTGGTGGCACGCCTGGCTCAGACTGCCTGGGCTTCCAGGCCCAGTCCTGCGATCCCTGCATGCGCGTCCTGCAGCAGCTCCGTGGGGCTCCTGGGGCAGCTGCCACCAGAACAAGAGTTGGTAGCTTTGGCGGGGACCCAGGGTACAGCTGGGCCGCGAGATCAGCACCTTCCTGGAGGACGTGGGGCTGCAGCAGCGCGTGGTCAGGTGTGGAGAGGCCGGGGAAAGGGGGACCTGGGGGCGATGAGAGCTGATAGGGGGCAGTGTGGTGAGGTGGGGGGGACATGGGAGTGGGGGAACTGGGGAGGTGCGGAGCTTTAGGGACACGTGGTGCCAGGGAGGTGCAAGAGGTAGTGGGATCGTTACCCACATTCTCCATGCCCCACTGCCTTGTGGGTTATCCTGGGAAGGAGCAAGGCTAAGGGAGTAAACCCTGACAGAAAATCCGGAGGGGAGTCCTAAGGCTGTTCTGTGCCAACTTCTGGCATTGACCCAGCAACTCCTGCAGCTGAGCTGGTACCAGACGTAGAGGTTATCCTCTCCTTTGGATTATGTCAGTAAAGTCGAAAGGGGAATACTGGCGTCTGGGCAGGCCAGGGTCCCAAAAATTGCCCAGGCTCGTGCCTGGAGAGGTACTCCAGCATCGCTTAACAGCACTGAACCAACACGGGAGGTAACAGATACCTGTTACAAGCTCTTGCTCGATTGGCGTAGAGAACGAGCGCCAGCGGTTGCCTTCGATGGTGGGAGAGATCATCGCATCTCACTGGACAGTCACCGCCCGCCTCAAGCTGGGCAGCCCCCAGCCAGTAGGGTACTGTCCCGCCACAGTTCACGTGCCTCACTGGGTGTGTGAGGCTTAAGGTTCCCAAACCTGACAAGTGACTGAAATTTGAGCACCAGACAAACCAATAAGAAAAACCAACAAGAAAAGGAAACCAGAGTTTTAAGCTTGCTTGCTGGAATGTGCAGACCATGCTGACCAGTTTGCCTGAAGATCTTCAGGACATCAGCGACACCCGAAAGACCGCTGTTGTCAATGAGGAACTGAAGAGGTTCCAAGTTGACATTGCTGCTCTGCAACAGACGTGACTCGCAGATTCAGGATCTCTAAAGAAAAAGGACTACACCTTTTTCTGGCAGGGTAAAGCCCAAGAACCCCCCAGGGAGCATGGTGTTGGCTTTGCCATCATAAACACCCTTCTACAGATGGTGGAATTAGTCATGGGCAGATCAGAAAGACTCCTTCAGGTCATACTTCAAACTTGCGCCGGTCCTGTCCACCTGATCAGCGCTTACGCTCCAACCCTGTACGCCACACCGAAGTAAAAGACAAGTTCTATGATGTGCTTAGTGCTGCCATAGCGCAAATACCTGCTCACAAGCAACTGTACATTTTGGGTGACTTCAATGCGAGAGTTGGAGCCGATCGTGACTCATGGCCTTCCTGCTTAGGCCACTTCGGTGTGGGAAAAAATGAATGAAAACGGACAGCGTCTTCTCGAACTTTGCATGTGCCACAATCTGTGCATCACAAACACTTTTCCAAACCAAGCCACAGCAGAGTGTCATGGAGATACCCACACTCGAAACACTGGCATCAGCTAGATGTGGTCATCGCTAGACGTGATAACCTCAAAAACGTCCTTCTGACATGCAGCTATCATAGTGCTGACTGCGATACAGATCACTCGCTAGTTTGCTCCAAACTCAAGGTGATTCCCAAGAAGCTGTACCACTCTAAACCAACTGGAAGGCCCTACATTGATGCCAGAAAGAGAGCAAACTCAGAGAGCCCAAAAGTTCAGTGAGACCCTGGAGGAGAATCTGTGCAGCAGCCTTGTGTGTGCCAATGTGACATCCAAATGGCAGCATCTGAGGGATACAATTTACAACACGGCCTTGTCAGTGTTTGGAAGAAGAGCTAGAAACACAAATGACTGGTTCGAAGCTAACTCCGATGAGATGATTCCAGCCATCGAAAAGAAGTGCGCTGCACTCCTGGAGTACAAACGCTCGCCGAGCCAGAGTACCCTGCAAGCACTCAGAGCAGCCAGAAAAACAGTACAGCAGACAGCCAGGCACTGTTCTAACAACTACTGGCTCGAGCCATGCAGCAGCATCCAGACCAGTGCTGACTTTGGTAATCTCAGGGGAATGTACGAGGGCATCAAGAAGGCATTAGGACCCACCCAGAACAAGATGGCACCTCTGAAATCCAAATCTGGTGAAGTCACCGCTGACAAAGCCAAACAGATGGAGCGCTGGGTCAAGCACTCCTCTGAGCTGTACTCAGATGAGAACATTGTGGTTGATACAGCCCTTGATGCTGTTGAGCTCCTACCAGTAATGGACAAACTGGACCAGGAACCAACTGTGGATGAGCTGAAGAAAGCCATTGACAGCATTGCAGTAGGAAAGGCCCCAGGCCAGGATGGTATACCACCAGAGGTAATCAAGTGTGCCACGGACACTCTCCTGGAACCCCTACATGAGCTACTGTGCCTGTGCTGGGGAGAGGGAGAGGTTCCACAGGATATGCGCGATGCTCACATCGTAACCTTGTAGAAGAACAAAGGAGACAGAAGCGACTGCAACAATTACCGTGGAATCTCCCTCCTAAGCATCACTGGTAAACTGTTCACTTGCGCCATCCTCGGCAGACTCCAGAAGATTGCTGAGCGGGTGTATTCCGAATCACAGTGTGGATTCCGCACAGAGAGATCTACCGTTGACATGGTCTTCTCTCTGAGGCAGCTGCAGGAGAAATGCAGGGAGCAGAGGAAGCCATTCTATATTGCCTTCATCAACCTGACCAAGGCTTTGACTTGGTCAGCAGGGATGGACTGTTCAAACTGCTCCACAAGATAGGCTGTCCGCCACGGTTACTTAAGATTGTCCAGTCCTTCCACAAAGACATGAGAGGAACCATTCAATATGACAACACATTATTGGACGTTTTCAGCATCAGGAGCGGCGTCAAACAAGGATGCGTGCTTGCTCCGACTTGTTCGGGATCTTCTTCATGCTCCTCCTGAAGCACGCCTTTGGATCTTCAACAGAGGGCATCTTTTTGCACACAAGATCTGATGGGAAACTGTTTAACCTTGCAAGGCTGAAAGCTAAATCTAAGGTGCGGGAAGTCCTCAGAGATATGCTGTTCGCAGATGATGCTACTGTAGTGTCACACACAGAAAACCAGCTTCAGAAACTGCTGGATCGGTTCTCCAGAGCATGCAAGGACTTCGGGCTTTCCATCAGCCTAAAGACGACAAATGTACTTGCTCAGGATGTTGCTGAACCTCCATCAATCAGCATTGACAACTATGTTAGAGGTCGTCCACGAGTTCGTTTACCTCGGGTCCATCATCACTGACACCCTGCCATTGGAGTCTGAGCTAAATAGGAGGATTGGAAAAGCAGCCACAACTCTGTCCAGACTCAGCAAGAGAGTGTGGAATAACATCAAGTTGTACACCCACACCAAAATGCAAGTCTACAGAGCCTGCATCCTCAGCACCCTCCTTTTCAGCAGCGAGTCTTGGACCCTGTACCCCGCCAGGAAAAGAGGCTGAACGTCTTCCACTTGCACTGCCTCAGGCGCATCCTTGGAATATCATGGAAGGACAGAGTGTCCAACACCGCCGTCCTTGAGCAAGCTGGAATCCCAACCATGCACACCCTCCTCAGGCAGCAGCGGCTCTGCTGGCTTGGCCATGTCCACAGAATGAATGATGGAAGGATCCCAAAAGACATCCTGTATGGCGAGCTAGCCTCTGGCAAAAGACCTCCAGCATGCCCCCATCTGCGCTACAAAGATATTTGCAAGAGGGACCTCAGGGAGGTAGACATCGAGCCGGACAGCTGGGAGGAGCTGGCAGATGATCGCAGCAGATGGAGGCAGGAACTACACAAGGGTCTTCAGAAGGGTGAGATGAGGATCAGACAGCTAGCAGAGGAGAAATGAGCCCACAGAAAGCACAGTAAGGACCTGCCAGACGCCCATTACACATACAAGAGATACAGCAAGGACTGTCACTCTCGTGTGGGCCTTCACAGTCACAGTCGACGCTGCAAATGACGATCCCAAATGGAACTACGAAGGGCGTGATCCATAGTCTAGGTAGACTGAAGGATGCTGCTACTACTACATTTTACAAAGCTGAAGAGGAGTGACATGTGGCTGCCCTAAATTCTGCCCTCAGTTTGCCTTGGTGAGTTACAGAAAGGAAGGGATGTAGGAAAGAAAATGATGCCACAAGGATGTCTGACTTCCCATCAACATGGAAGGAGATAAAGGGTACTTTTCACATGGCAGTCTACGTACAGACCTGATGGGAGAATACTGCATATTACTCCAGGCCAGTGGATTCTGGAAAAAATATTCATATTTAATTTGGGCACTGCATCATCAGAATATATTTTAATCTTAGTAAAATGAAATTAAAAAAAGTTTCCCTTTTATCTTTTGTAGATTTATGTAAGTTTTCTGAAAAGTAAAAAAGATGCTAGTCTGACAAGTTTTTGCCATCTTTGACCTGATATTCCTTTGCTGGATTAATTCTAACAATGAGGGAAGTTTCATTAATCACTTGCAAAATTTGATACTGAAATCTACACTACACACTTTGATCTAACAAGCTTACAAAATCATTGATGAATGGCCTAAATGTATTTTTAAACTGCTTTGAGGGTAAAAGTACATTTGTTATGGTGAAATATATATATTTAGAAGGAAGTAATATGGGAAGCTTTGTTTAGGAATAGGCTATCTGAAATAAATATCTGACCTCCATTTCTAGAAAGGCAAACAAAAAAATCAGCAGCTGTTAAAGAGCAACTGCTGTTAAGGGCCTACCAGTCGTAAACATTAAGTTTTCACCTTTTACCTTTCCTATTATAACCCTTCTGCCAGAAGAAGTCAGCAGCAACCAGGGCTAGGTTCAATACCTAGGAGTTCCTTTTCATCCATCTTACACAGAACAGGCGTGAGACCCCACCCAGGAGCCTGGGAAATTCACACACCCTGGGCACCTCGAAGAGGCAATGCTTCCCCACTCGCAACCACAGAGTCTGAGTGTAGAAAAGAAACTTTTAATGAAAGAGGCAGAAGAGTCATATGGCATAAGACTGGGAAAATACCACACCCAGAATTCATAACCAATCATCATCAAGTAACTGTCCCAGCCCAAATGGATTGAGCAGTGTCCTTTGCCTCTCTGGCTCACCAACCCAATACAATAACCAGCTAATCCATACACCCAAACTTCCTTCGTACGCCACTTTCAAATGCCCCACTTACTACTCAGTGCAGTCTGCGCAGGCCCTAACACATCAATCTGATGCATTCCCTCACTGAGCCTGAGGCAATGCCACCTTTGTGCTGGTCCAGCATTCTGCTTGTTCCCTGCCAGCTGCCCCACCAGCCGCCCAGAGATCGTCTGCCGGCCACCCGCTGCTTCTCCTACCTGCTACTCCTCCTGCTGGCTGTCCACCAGTCACACCTGCCCTCCATCCGCTGCTCCTCCTACTGGCTGGCTGCCAGTCACCCGCTGCTGTTTTGTGGGCTTTTGCTGTAGGCAAAACCCTGTGATTCCAGCTCTCAATGATTTTGGCTCATAGTGGCATTCAGCTCTAGGCCTAGCCATGGCATCTCAGTATCTACCAAGGTGGGTTCTCACAGAACAAACTATAGACCCTTCTTTAGGTCTACCTTTGAACAAACAGGGGAGAACTAGTCAAGCCAGTCTTACAGCTGTATAGCCAAAAGGCCTCCAGCCAATTGGTTCAACCACTATGCCTCCCCTCTTTTCCCCTCACAATGCTTTGAGGGAGGGGGCCCTCTGCAATCCATATCTTACACAGTAGTGATGGCTGTCCTGTACCCCCACAACAACTTCAAGCATTTTTGAGACTCCACAATTCTTACACTGGGTGATAGCATAAATTGTGACTTTACAACAACATGTTTACATTAGACAAACCGTCATTGCTTTGCCTGCTCCCATCAGTCTTTGTTTACAAGGTATTACATATGCACACCTGTCATGGTTCCTTCCCCACTCTAGCAAGATAAATGCAGAAGTGGGGGCCAGCAAAAGTACCTCCAAAACCTTATCTACCAGGTTTTGGTATAAACTTCCCCCCAAAAATCCTAAAAACCTTAGATTTTGGGGATAAAATTTGCTGCCACCACCCAAGTAATAAGGAAACCAGGGAGAGACTACTTGGGAAATCTCAGCCCCAAAAGTAAAAACCAGGACACAAACATTAACCAATAGCAGGTTAATAAAAAGAAAGAACTTTTATTACAACAATATTTGTGTTGCAAGCCTCATGACTAGATGGAAGAGTCACAAAGTAAAACACATGGGGAGTTATCACCATGGGCCTGGAACTTAGTTACAAGGAGAGTAAAAGAACATTTCTAAAAAGTGCACAGACATCAGATCCCACTTCCCAAACCATAAAACAGTAAAGCCTAACGGACTTATCTAAACTTTACCCTACTTACAGAAGATTGGAGGGCCTGTTCTTGGAGGGAGATATTTTGTCTCTCCCCCCCTCACGGCTGGAAAGAAGAAGGAACAGAGAACAGAAGAGGGAGGAGCCAAAATTTAATTTTTACCTACGTTCCTGTAGGCCAACCCCACCTGGCTAAGGAGGTTAACACTTTTACTCCCAGGCTGCTGGCTAACCCTTATGATCATGACAACACCTTTGCATTTTCATGCAAACGATCTCTGAAGGACACATTCCCCAACCCCTTCGGAAGTATTGAGCTCCTGCTGGCACATTCCTTAAACTACTAAGACAGTGGTTCTCAGACTACCAGTCACAACCCTGCACTGGATCACAGAATATCAAGGCATCGAGTCACCCTGCTGTACGGTGACCAGCGAGGGGATGCTAAAGCCAGCTTTCTGCCTGTCCTGGCACTGCACATCATGCTGTACCCTCGGAAGAGCCCAACAGCAGGTCCAGCTGCTAAGCAAAGAGGTCCACAAGGATCCACATGCTGCCCCCATGCCAAGCACTAGCTCTGCACTCCCACTGGCCATAGTTGGGTGAGGGATGGTGCCTATGGGCGAGAGCCACATGGAGTCACTTGTGCACCTTTGCCTAGTAGGTGGACCTGTTACTGGCCACTTCCAGGACACAGCACCTTCTGTGGTGCCAGGAGAGACAGGAAGCCTGCTTTAGCACCCTTGTTGCACTGATGACTGGGAGCTGCCAGAGGTAAGCCTGCACCCAACAGCACCAACCTCCTGCTGCAGCCCCAGGCACCCCCAAACTTCTGCAAACCTTGAGCCACATCCTGAACCTTAAATGTATCATTCCTGGCCCCAGCCTAGAGCTTGCATCCTCAGATGGAGTTCACATACCCCTGTAGATAGAACTTGATATGGTGTGAATGCAGAACTCTGCACTTGTTAAGCCTCATATTTATTCTGGCCCTAACCCCCAATTTATTGAGATCACTCTGGACCCTATCCCTCCCTCCAATAATATCTACAGGTTCCCCTATCTTACTAACATCTGCAAATTAGCTGAGGGTGCAATCCATCCCTGCATCCAGGTCATTAATTAAGATGTTGAACAACACTGGCTCCAGAACTGATCCTCAGGGCAATCCACTTGAAACTGGCCACCAACCAGACATTGAGCCATTAATCACTTGGGCCCATCCATCAAGCCAGCTATCCATCCATCTTACAGTCTATGTATCCAATCTATACTTCCTTAGCTTGTGGACAAAAACATTGTAGGAGACTGTATCTAAAGCTTTGCTAAAGTCAAGGTACTTTTCATCCATTAACTTCCTCATGTCCACAGAGCCAGTTACCTCATCATAGAGGCTAACAACATTGGTCAGGCACGACTTGCTCTCAGTGAATCCATGTTGACTACTTTTGATCACTTTCCCCTCTTCCAAGTGCTCCAAAATGGATTCCTTGAGGATCCCCTCCATGATTTTTCTGGGGACTGAGGTAAGGCTGACTGGTCTACAGTTCCCTGGATTGTCCTCTTTACCTTTTTTAAAAGATGACAAATGCAGTGCCTTTTTCCAGCACCTCTCCTGATCTCCACAAGTTTTCAAAGATATTTAGGGCAACCATATCTCCCTGTCCCAAATACAGGACAGGAAGATGGCAGGGGAGAGGTGGCTCTGTCCGGCTGCACCAAGCCCCAGGGGAGCAGCAACCCACAGGCACTCCTGCCCCCACTCCCAGTCCCCGAGGGCCTAAATAAGGGACTATTTGTCCCTTTTAAAAAATAAGTTGGGACACGTTTTTGGTGTCCCAAGTATAGGAGTATCCCACCAAATACACGATGGTTGGTCTCCCTAAAGATAATGGCCACAGGCCCTGCAATGACACTTGCCAACTCCCATAAACTAAAGGGCTTGGAAGGCCACAAGAACCAAGCACCGCCAGACAGAGAAGGAAATGTCAATAGTGGGATTACTGATTAGGTGTATGTCTTTATTAGCTATACTGCTGTAAATTGTAAGTGCAAGCAACAGTGATTCAAACCTGTGGAGCTTACTTCAATTTCAATGTGGGTAAGCCCCAGTGCATATTGCTGCTTTTCTTGTCTTGTCTGTTCTTGAGGTTTGTACCAGTGCAGCCACATCAGTAGATGACCCTCCAATGCTGGAATTTTAGCTAAGGCCTTAGATCAGGAGCTGCTCTAAATTAGAGCAATGACTCTTTTCTTTGACCACGGGATCCTTTTCCGGGAAGGACTGCTAGGCAGAGATGGCGTTCACCTTTCTAGGAGGGCGAAGACCATATTCGGACACTGGCTGGCTAACCTAGTGAGGAGGGCTTTAAACTAGGTTTGACGGGGGCAGGGGAGCAAAGCCTGCAGGTAAGTGGAGAGCATGGATACCTGGGAGATGAACTTGAAATGGGAGGGAGTATGGGCTACACTGGGAGAGTAAAAAGAGGGCCAGGGCAAAACTGGGAGGCAAGACCAAATCAATGTCTCAGATGCCTATATACAAATGCAAGAAGTATGGGAAATAAACAAGAAGAACTGGAAGTACTAATAAATGAATACAACTATGATATCGTTGGCATCACAGAAACTTGGTGGGATGATACTCATGATTGGAATGTTGGTATTGAAGGGTACAGCCGGATTAGGAAGGACAGACAGGGAAAGAAGGAAGGAGGTGTTGCCTTGTATATTAAAAATGTACACACTTGGACAGAGGTGGAGATGGACATAGGAGATGGATGGGTTGAAAGTCTCTGGGTTAGACTCAGAGGAATAAAAAACAAGGATGAGGTCCTACTAGGCGTCTACTACAGGCCCCCTAGCCAGGTGGATGAGGCTCTCTTTAAACAGCTAACAAAATCATCCAGGGCCCAGAATTTGATGGTGATGGGGGACTTCAACTATCCAGGTATATGTTGGGAAACTAATACAGCAGGGGACAGACTGTCCAATAAATTCTTGGATTGCATGGCAGACAACTTTTTATTCCAAAAGGTTGGAAAAGCTACCAGGGGGAAGCTGTTCTAGATTTAATTTTAACAAATAGGGATGAAATTATTGAGAATTTGAAAGTGGAAGGATGCTTGGGTGAAAGTGATCATGAAATCAGAGTTCACAATTCTAAGGAAGGGTAGAAGGGAAAACAGTACAATAGAGATAATGGATTTCAGGAAGGCAGATATTGGTAAACTCAGACAGCTGGTAGGTAAGGTCCCATGGGAAGCTAAACTGAGGGGAAAAACGGCTGAGGAGAGTTGGCAGTTTTTCAAAGGGACATTATTAAGGGCCCAAAAGCAAGCTATCCCACTGCGCAGGAAAGATAGAAAACATGGCAAAAGACTGCCTTGGCTTAACCAGGAGATCTTGCATGATCTCAAACTAAAAAGGGAATCGTATAAGAAATGGAAACTAGGACAAATTACAAAGGATGAATATAGGCAAACCACATGAGCATACAGGAGCAAGATTAGAAAGGCTAAGGCACAAAATGAGCTCAAGCTAGCTACAGGCATAAAGGGAAACAAGAAGGCTTTTTACAAATACATTGGTAACAAGAGGAAGACCAAGGAGCGGGTAGGGCCATTGGTCAGTGAGGAGGGAGAAACAGTAACAGGGAATTTGGAAAGGGTAGAGATGTTTAGTGATTTCTTTGTTTCGGTCTTCACTGAGAAATCTGAAGGAATGCCTGACAGAGAATGCTAGTGAAAAAGGGGTAGGTTTAGAAGTTGAAATACGAAAAGAACAAATTAAAATTTACTTAGAAAAATTAGATGTCTGCAAATCACCAGGGCCTGATGAAATGCATCCTAGAATCCTCAAGGAGCTGACAGAGAGGTATCTGAGCCTTTAGCAATTATTTTTGGAAAATCGTGGGAGACGGGAGAGATTCCAGAAGACTGGAAAAGGGCAAATATAGTACCCATTTATAAAAAGGGGAACAAGAATAACCCGGGAAACTACAGGCCAGTCAGCTTAACTTATGTGCCAGGAAAGATAATGGAGAAGGTCATTAAAGAAATCATCTGCAAGCAATTGGAAGGTGGTAAAGGTGCTAGGGAACAGCCAGCATGGTTTTGTTAAAAACAGATCATGTCAAACCAATCTAATAGCTTTCTTTGATAGAATAACGAGCCTTGTGGGTAAGGGAGAAGCGGTGGATGTGATATACCTAGACTTCAGTAAAGCATTTGACATGGTGTCACATAATATACTTATCAATAAACTACTCAAATACAACTTAGATGGGGCTACTATAAGGTGGGTGAACAACTGGCTGGATAACCGTACCCAGAGAGTAGTTATTAATGGTTTTCAATCCTGCTGGGAAAGTATAACTAGTGGGGTTCCACAAGGGTCTGTTTTAGGACCGGTTCTGTTCAATATCTTCATTAACGATTTAGATATTGACATAGAAAGTACACTTAAGTTTGCAGAGGATACCAAGCTGGGAGGGGCTGCAACTTCTTTGGAGGATAGGGTCATAATTCAAAAGGATCTGGATAAACTGGAGAAATGGGCTGAGGTAAACAGGATGAAGTTTAATAAGGACAAATGCAAAGTGCTCCACTTAGGAAGGAACAATCAGTGTCACACATACAGAATGGGAAAGGACTGCCTAGGAATGAGTACAGCAGAAAGGGACCTAAGGGTTATAGTGGACCACAAGCTAAATATGAGTCAACAGTGTGATGCTGTTGCAAAAAAAAGCAAACATGATTCTAGGATGCATTAACAGGTGTGTTGTGAGCAAAACACGAGAAGTCATTCTCCCGCTCTACTCTGCGCTGGTTAGGCCTCAGCTGGAGTATTGTGTCCAGTTCTGGGCACCGCAGTTCAGGAAGGATGTGGAGAAATTGGAGAGGGTCCAGAGGAGAGCAACGAGAATGATCAAAGGTCTAGAGAACATGACCTATGAAGAAAGGCTGAAAGAATTGGGCTTGTTTAGTTTGGAAAAGAGAAGATTGAGGGGGGACATGATAGCAGTTTTCAGGTATCTAAAAGGGTGTCATAAGGCAGAGGGAGGGAACTTGTTCTTCCTTGCCTCTGAGGATAGAACAAGAGGCAATGGACTTAAATTGCAGCAGGGGAGGTTCAGGTTGGACATTAGGAAAAAGTTCCTAACTGTCAGGGTGATCAAACACTGGAACGAATTGCCAAGGGAGGTGGTAGAATCTCCATCACTGGAGATATTTAAGAAGAGGTTAGGTAGATGGCTTTCAGGGATGGTCTAGAAAGTGCTTGGTCCTGCCATGAGGGCAGGGGGCTGGACTCGATGGCCTCTCGAGGTCCCTTCCAGTCCTACTCTTCTATAGTCCCCTTGGACCCAGACCAATAGTGAGGCATCACAACAACGGATAACGAAATGTCCTCTACACCTGTGAAAGACAGCATGCAACGTACAACTGATTTATGCTGCTGAAGAATTTCTCTTCATCAAGGGAAGCCTCAGTAGTTATTTTGAAGCTGCCCCTTGTTCGATTTGCTGTGCTGGAAACAGTGGAACAGTGAAGGAGCTGGGTGCCAACACAAATGTTCCATGTAAACTCAGCACTTGGGTGGCTGCACAGGAAAGATTCAGGTGCCACCCTGTTAATTAGCAGAGCGCCCACCACCATAAGAATATGTTTCTACTGGTGGTGCATATCCCCCTATGCCTTGATGCAAATAAAATTTATTCTGCCCATGGCCAGGAACAATGAGAGGGCACCATTGCCAAGACTGGAGAGGAACCTACAACTCTGGTAAAGTTAAGGAACTGCTGATGTTTATTAACTTCTCTGGGGCTACATTAATTGGCACATCCCTCTGATTTCTTTGTGTATATTACATATAACATCTCATTGATCTCTGCACACAGAGTTTTTATGCTTTCCAAATTGCACTGTATGTCATGGAGATTCATTCATATGATTGGACAAAGAACATGCAGGACTAGAAAAGAAGAATCTTTCTATACTGTGTTAACAGACCTATATCAGAGTGTCAATTACTATCACAGAAATTGACGCACACAGAGAAATGGGAAAGGTGTGGGGGGAATCTATCCATGCCTTTTCAGTTGCAGAGAACTGATTACATGGAATGTCAGTCTGATCATATGAGGCAATAAAGTAAAAACCAACCCCATACCACCCTGAAAAAAAATATCCTTGGAAATACGGCCTGCAGAAAATTCCTTCTGCCAAATCTGGGGTTCAATCAAGCCACACTTTGTGTATATATGCAAGAATCGCCAAAATGAAGCATTTAATTGCAATTTTAACTCAAAGTACTTCTGGATAACCAAATAACCACCCACATTTTCTTGAATCCATGCATAATTAATTCTGACAGGCTCTCTAGAGACTAAGAACACCACCAAATAGAAGGTTGAAAAACTCAGATTATTAAGTTACTTGCTTATAAATCTATTGAAAAGCTTACTGACAAATGAAAATACAGATAGTACCCTGAATTCTTTAGAATACACACCATAAAACACATAATAAAATATTAAATAATATACAATTTTATGCATTGAGATTTTGAAGGTGGGAATTAACTGGATTAAAGTGTAGTTTATTCACTTGTATTCTGGCTCAGAGGAAACATGTGACATGAACAGACTATATTCAGCTGGAAAGTTTAGTCTGTATAAAAAGTTACAATGCCCATACTTGCCTATTAAAGAGCCAAGTCTGCCCTTAAGTGTACTCATCATTCCTATCAACCAGAAGGCACAAGGAACCACATGGCCACCTGTGAGCAGAACAAAGTTATAAAGCCCTTCAATTCATGTCAGATGTTTTTCAGTTTTCAAAGATGAAAAGGGCTTCAGAGTGCTTCAGCATGAGGCTAGAAGGAAGCTAGAACTATGATATGTAAATACAAAGAATGCACTCCCAGTCCCTCCAAATGTCATTTGAACAGAAAGATTTTATTGTTTGTAGCATGGAAAGTACAATTTGAAAAAACAAATCTCAGGGTCTCTCACATGAAACTTGGACTGTCTTTTCACAGTCACAAGGTGAGTTACTAGCTAATAATGCTTTACTTGCATCAGAATAAAATATTTTGCAAAAGGTCACAAACACAAGATCAGTTAGATTGATCACTTTCCCAGGTAACTGGGCCAACAACTGTTGGCCACGTGTTACATTCACAAGCAAGTGAACTGTAAGCATGCCCCAGTCAGGGTTGATTATATTTATTAGAATAAGGTTCTGATGAAACCACATTAGCATGTGACCTGTTTTGTTCTTACTGGAACTCAGATGTGTGTTAACTGCTGTCTATAACATGATTCAAACCTGGGACACCATCATAGTCAAGGACAATACCAGACCTCCACAGCATCAGTTGTGGGAAAGGAGTATATGTAGATCAGTTATCTGGGAAAGTGATCAATCTAATTGGACCAACAACTGATGCTGTGAACCTGTGGAGATATGGTATTGTCCTTGACTACAACGAAGGCATCTCAGGTTCGAAACACACTACAGACAGCAGTTTGTGCACGTCTGATGAGTTCCAATAAGAACGAAATGGGTCACGTGCTAACGTGGTTTCATCGGACCCTTAGTCTAATAAATATAGTCAACCCTGATTGGGGCGTGCTTACAGTGAACTTGCTTGTGAACGTAGCACACGTGTCCAACAGTTGTTGATCCAATTATCTGGGGAAAAGTTCAATCTAACTGATCTATACATACTCCTTCCCCACAGCTAATGCTGTGGAGATATGGTATCATCCTTGACTGTGACAAAGTCATCCCACATTTGAATCTCACCACAGATGGTTTATGCGCATCCAATGAGTTCCAATAAGAATGAAACCAGTCACATGGTTTCATGGGAACCTTATTCTAACAAAGCCAAGTTTTTCTGACCAAAAATAGCATATATTGTGCCAGATTCTCAACCCAGCTTCTATTTTTACTTTTGTAACTTTGCACCTGCAACTATTTAGCCCTGAATTTGTGTGTCCACCATTATTTGCTGGCACACAAATGGAAGTGTTGGTTTTGTCGTCATAGTTAAACTGTGGTTTAAAATAGGAAATAAATTCCAATTTCTCTCTATTTGTGGTTGCTCTTTCTGTGAAAATTTTCACACAGTCCTCATCTTCAGACCCTTTAAATCACCTTCATAGGTTTGGGATTTTTTGGGAGGCGAGGGAGTTGTGCAGTACATTCACAGCAATTGTCCGTCTGGGTTTCTAACATTTTATTGTTTATAGGTATCTTTAAAATAACATCACCTATCTACTCAGATTAGTAGAAATGACGTGTATGGATGCAATGCAAAAAGTAATTTTTTTAAAAAAAGAAATATTTCTGATAGAGAAGGGTCTTTTTGCTGTTCTTCTTAACTGAAAGAATATTAGTCAAACTCCCTGCAGTGAGAATATCACAGACAGGTTGGATATTAGAATCAGTTTTATAGAGGCATATCAACCCTATATATTCCTCCTTAAGTGTCTGCTTTGGTAAATGCCTGTCAATCCTCTCCTTTTAATTTGTCTAGGGTTAGGACACAGGGTTGTCAGTTATCTCTACTGTTTACTTTGGCTATAGAGCTGCTTCCAATAATTGTGATAAATAGGCCAGTGGTAAGGGGCATCAAAACATCTTCTGGATTAGAACCCAAAATAGCATTGTAGGCTGACATGTCTTGCTTAGATTTTCAGGAGCCAGAAGCCTCATTAAAATTTATGGAGCAATTGACTTTGGAAGTCGTGCAAGTATCAGGTTTCCAAATGTATTTGACAAATCTGAAGTTTTAGGAATTAATGTTCCTGAGAGACTTAAAACCAACATCAGCTACATAAATTGAAATAGGTGACAGAATATTTAAAATACATTGTGAAGAAACAGAAATCTTTTAAAGACAAATTACTCTAATACAGAATAAAGGAGGAATGGAACAAACAGGAAATTTCTTGTCTCAGTTGGGTAGCTTTGGGTGATGATTAATGTCCTCCCAAATTTACTACTGTTTCAGAGCATCCCTACTGGTAACCTTGACATGACGACAATTAAAAACATGACAGGATGTGCTATTCAAATTAATACGGAAACCTAAGAGACAAAGAGGGAGTTCTCAAGTTCTGTATAATCATACAGCAGGGCTCAGCAACCTTTTTGCCACGGAGTGCAAAAATTTTACCTTTTGACCTCTATGCATGGTCCAAGTGCAATGATACTTTTGAAAGTCACAAATAGTCCTACTTACAACAGCTTCATTAGTAAATTAAAATGCAGGTGGTAGCTGTTAGCATTAATTGGTCTTTTGTTAATCCACAGGTGGGATGGCTTTGAGCAAGCTCCCAGCTGCTTGGGGGAATAGGCTCAGGACTGAGCTCCTGTTTTGCAGGCCAATGAAAATCAGCTCATGTGCCACTCTTGGCACCCATGCCAGGGGTTGCTGACCCCTGTCCTATCCCATCTGCAATTGTTCCCATTGGGAATGAAAGTCAAGTGTACTCAGGGAAGATGGAGGCCTCCAGTGCTGTAAAGAGGCAAAGAAAAACAGTGCAAGGAGCAGGTAAACATGGCGGGGGTGAGAAGCAGGGAAAATTGGGTGTGCATGAGGTGGGGAGTGTGAATGTATACACCTGTAGAGGCATAGGGACAGCAGGAAGATGATTTTGCGTAGGAGAACAAAAGGAAATGCAGGAGGGAGATAAAGGGGGCACAGCAGAATAGAGGCAAGCGGAAGAGAGACAGGATAGAGAAAGGCTAGCTGTAGAAGATCCAATGCTTAGGTAACTCCATGTGGCTTATTACAGCGATAAGCCCAAGCCTATCATTTCAAGGCTGGGAAAGTCTGGGGATGAAGAAAAGAAAAAAAAAACCAAACAAAAAAAATCAGGCATATAGTGTGGATGTCCAGATGGGTGTGAGACCTAGTGCTCACACACAGATGAGCAAAAACCATTGTGAGAGACTGACATACCTGAACCAGAAGTAGAAGGCTGCATCTACACGAGAGATTTTTCCCAGCAAAACTGGATTTTTGTCGGGAAAAAACGCAGAGCTCCTACACACAAAATATGCTTTGACAGTTTGTCAATAAAACCAGCAGCATTATACCTCTCACTGGTCAGGCATAATGCCCCTCTCAACAGCGTTCTGTTGACAAAACAGCCATGTAGATGCTCTGGGGCCTTTTTCTTGACAGACAGGACTTCTGGTTCACCAGGCATCCCTGTTTGCAGAGCTTCCAGTCAGCCATTCTGTCAAGAGAGGGCCAGACAGTCTGGCTGCTCTCTGTTGACAGTGCAGATTATTCTTTTGACCTGCTTTTATGAGTAGGCACAATTTATCAATGGAAGTTTTGCTGGGAAATCCCATTCAAGAGTGGCTTCTGTCAACAGATGCTTCTTATGTAGACACAGCCTAACAGGCACACCACGAGTCACAACTACAACTGTTATATGCCACCCTCCACAACCTTAACCCTAGTTACTAGAAATGCCAGCCTTCCATCACTCCCCTGAGACACACCAGATTGCTATTCTTAAAAAACTATAATAAATAATACCTGAAGTTATGTTAAGGGTACCTGGAGCACATGCACTTTTAAAAACACTTCTATAGCCTAAATAATTGCCAAGTGCCTTTCCTGATTGTTAGTGTTAATTTATAAGGCTACCTTTTGCTCGTCATATGCCCCTAATAGTTCTCTGGGATGGACTGAGCTGTAGGGACAGATGCAGTTTAGTCTGTGTAAGCAGCATAGCAAATCCTGAGGTCTTCCTTACTCACTTTCCACTTGGTTTTCTTACAGTTTGCTCCAGTCTTATTAATATCCTTAAGGACTCTGCTATGGGTGACTATCCATAATACACTAAAATCCAAAACTTTCTAATATTAACAATTGTGAAGTATTCACTAAGGCTGTGTCTACACTAGCACGTTCTTTGGAAAGAAGGTGCTCTGTCAAAATTACTTGCAGAGCATCTATACACAAAAAGCCTTCTTTCAAAAGTAGTTATGAAGGACCATGGAGCCACTTTCAGGAATGCTCTTCTGCTCCCACTTCAGGAAGAGCAGCTTCTTTCGAAAGATAATTTCAAATGAAAATGTGTAGATTTTGCTCTTGTGAAAGAGCAGTCCTCCATGCTGCTGGCCAGCCATGAGCGTGAAGACTCCCTACCAAGCACTTGCGGAGCTCTATGGTGCCTGTTCTCTGCCATGTTTAAAGCAGCAGTGACACAGAAATCCTTGTAGCAAGAAGCTGAGAGACTGAAAGCAGCGAAGCCTCGAGGCTCCAGCTGACAATCTCAGCCACTTTGTACACTTTTCCCCCACTTTTGGGGAACAATGTCTGAAAGCCAGAAGCAGAGAGCGCTCCAGGGTCCCCCAGTGACCCCTCTGAGGGCTTGTGTCATGGCTCCTTCCACACTCTAGCAAGACAAATGCAGAAGTGGGGGCCAGCAAAAGTACCTCCAAAACCTTATCTACCAGGTTTTGGTATAAACTTCCCCCCCAAAATCCTAAAAGCCTTAGATTTTTGGGGATAAAATTCGCTGCCACCACCCAAGTAATAATAAGGAAACCAGGGAGAGACACTACTTGGGAAATCTCAGCCCCAAAAGTAAAAACCAGGACACAAACATTATCCAATACTAGGTTAATAAAAAGAAAAAAAGAGAACTTTTATTATTACAACAATATTCATGACTAGATGGAAGAGTCACAAAGTAAAACACATGGAGAGTCTCCACCATGGGCCTAGAACTTAGTTACAAGGAGAGTAAAAGAACATTTCTAAAAAGTGCACAGACATTAGACCCCACTTCCCAAACCATAAAACAATAAAGCCTAATGGACTTATCTAAACTTTACCCTACTTACAGAAGATTGGAGGGCCTGTTCTTGGAGGGAGATATTCTGTGTCTGTCTCCCTCATGGCTGGAAAGAAGCAGCAACAGAGGGCAGAAAAAGGGAGGAGCCAAAACATTCAATTCTTACCAACATTCCTATAGGCCAACCCCACCTGGCTAAGGAGGTTAACCCTTTTACTCCCCGGCTGCTGGCCAACCTTCATGATCATGACAGCTTGGAAGACCCTGCCCCAATCAGCAAAAGGAGGGCTCTTTCATGGACAGACCCTGAACTGTAGGAGCTCCTTGGACTTCAGAAAGATAAAGAAGTACTGTGGGCACGAACTGGCAGGTGATGAAATGCCCCAGGCTTTGCCTGCTGCCTAATGGCTTGGCCACCCACAGGCAGCCCCGCCACAACCTGGACCCGGTCTGGAGCAAAGTGAAAGAACTGCAGCAAGCATATGTCCAGGCAAGGGATGCATCCCAAAGATCACGGGGGCTTGTCAGCAAATGTGTCCACGCTATAAAGACCTGCACAAGCTGCTTGGTCTCCAGGATGTGGCCCCTCCAGCCAAGCTCCTGGATTTGGCAGACCTGCAGGCCCAGCCCGAGGAGGAGCAGCAGCAGCTGGGACCATCCACCTGGGCCACCCTCCTGGAGCCATAGCAGACCTCGTCACCACTTTTCCCTCCCCTTCCACGAGCCAGCCGCCCTCAAGCAGGGCCATGCCAGAATTCCTAGAAGGGCCCCAGTAAGTACCTGTCACATTGCTCATCCAGGGGGCGTGGGGAGGGGGCAACCAACTCCGTCATAACGGTCAGTGGGCTTCACATGTGGCCAGGAACAGGGTGGGTGGGTGCTGGACTGTGCCCAGGGCATACAGCACCCCAATTGCACACCTCACAGACTGGTACACCCCAGGGCCATTGGCCCATCACACACAGGGGCCCAGGGAGGTGCCTTCAAGGGAGCCCTGGGGCATGCCCTTAGTGCTGTGCTGTGGTATTAATGGGTCATCCCTTTCTCCCCTTCCATTCCTACAAATGCCACATCTGAGGGATGGGCAAGCCCCATCGTCAACCCAGGGATTCCAGCAGCCATGGGAGAAGGAGCCAGGTGACGCCCTGCACTGGTGCCAGGCCAGGCATATGGCCAAAGATTGAGACGGCAAGGGTGCCATGATGAGGCAGCCACTCATACAGTCACCCTCTGCCAACAGACCACGGTGATCACCACCATTATGACTGAGTGGCTGGAGCACTCAGAGGTGGTCTGGCAGCAGGAAGCATGGGGTGAACTAACAACTGAACCAGACAGTATCTGGCTGGCTGGTCCAGCCTCCTGCTGTCCCCCACTGCCCCAGCTGCTGCCCCCGCACTACACCCCTTGGTGCCCCTGCCCTCACTGCATTCCTCCCAAAGACCTATGCCCCGATGCAATGCGGGAACTGGCTACGTGGCTGGTTGCCAGGGTTAGCCACGCTCAGGCAGCCACACCCACTCCCCTTCCCCCGTCCCTCTGCTGCTCTCCCTCCCCTACACCCTTATCTCGCCATCCAGACCCAGACCCTCCCTGGCCCAGGACTGTTGGGCAGCCCACATCTGCTGTGGGTCATGTCCTCCAGCTCCTGTACAGGAGTGAGGTTCTCCCATCCCCTGTCCCATGCACCCCCATCCAAATTTAGATTCCCTTTACCCCTTTCCCATTTAAATACTTTACTCACTTTCCTAGGTAAATAGTTTCCTCCTTCCCCATGTAAATAGGTATCCCCTTTCCCCTGTACATGGTTCCCCAAGTTCACTATAGCGTGCAAATATTGAAGTTGAGTTGAGTGAAACAGGAAAGTTTTTAATTAACATGTATAGCTTTTTTTGTTAATATGCGTACATTTCAAGAAGTTTTCATTAAGGTTTATTTTGTACCTGTGAATATAACAAATTTTGTTTGTAAACTTCATTTGTAAATAGAAGTAAGCCACAGATTCAAAGTTATTATTTGTACATTTTTTTCCCAATGAGCACATGTCCATCGTGAAGGGTGCTGGGGAAGGGAGAGGTGGATGCACAAAGTGGGTGTGGTGTGTTGGGCTCCTAGGGGATGGTCACTGAGCCTCCCAAGCAAAGGCCTCATAGAGGTCCTGCCTGCTGAGCACCCCATGCCTGTGCACCTGGTGACAGTGCACCAGCTGGCTGCTCATAGTCATCACCTGCCTCAGCAGCCCACCGCTGTACAGAGGGCTCACCCTTGCTTTCCACCACATTGTGCAGAGCACAGCAGGCACCCACGACCACAGGCACATTTGTCAGGCCAACTTTCAGGCACATCAGGAGGCACTGAAAACATCCCTTCGATCTCCTGAACGCATGCTCAATGCTGTTGTGGGCATGGTTCAGCCAGCTGTTGAACAGTTCCTGTGTCTGGTTCAGGTTCCCCATGTAGGGCCCTATTAGTCAAGGTTGCAGAGGTTAGACAGCATCAGCCACCATGCACAGGGGCATGGTGGCACTGCTGATGGGAAGGTCCTACTGGCGATGTAGGTCCCAGCCTCCAATCTGCATCCCAGGCCTGAATTTCTGGATATCTGGGCATCATAGGCCTGGCATGACTGGCCCACACACAGGTCTATAAAGTGTCCTTTTGCCTCTACCAGATCCTGAAGAACCACTGAATGATACCCCACACTTTGATGAAATGCCCCACGCTGTGATCTCGAGCGCAGATAGGGATGCCTCAAGTGTCGCCAACACAGTTGGGTAACCCCAGCATGGCAAATCCCACAACACCCACATCAAGGTCCCCAATGCAGATGACCCTTTGTAGGAGCATGATGTGATTGCTCAGACGACCAACATAGGATAGATAGAGAGCGTGCGCTCATGAGTGCATGGCGGGGTGATCCTGTGCCCCACCCTGCCCTGTCACCATCCTGTCCCTTCAGGGCCTGCGTCTTCCCCATCCCCATCCCTTCCCTTGAAGGCTGCCCTCCTCCCTTGTCCACCATGTCCCCAAGGGTCCCTGAAAGTGAGTTGCCTCAGAGTGGCCACATCTTCTCCCTACACAATGTAGTCCTGGGGCTCAGTCCTCTGTTCAGGCCTCAGTGGGCTGATGCCTGACTCCTTTGGCTGGCCCCATGATTAGTCTAGCTCCAGAGTCAACGGCCTTAGCCTGGGTGCAGGGCAGGTCAACGAACAACTCATCAATATACAAAAGAGGCCCCGGTGCAGGGTGGGGCAGCAAACAACCCATCAATATACAAAGCAGGCCCAGGCCCTGGTGCAGGGTGGGGCCATCGAGGCACATGCCTGGCCTAGTGAGAGAGGGGAGACTGCTACCTACAGGTTAGGGGTGGCAATGGGGACACAGGCCCATCCACTCCACTGTGTCCTGGCCCAAGGCCCTGTTGGCAGCAGTGGTCTGCCACCAGGATCAGTGGGGCTCCAGACCGAAACATGCTGACCCCTGTTATCCTGGGCCACTTCCAGATCTCCCCCCTCATACCTGGTGTAATGCCGGTCAGCTTCTCTAAGTCAGGTGAGGTACCACAGCGAGTGGTTCCTCCTCCAGGTCTTCTGGCAGGGGTCCCAGTGGTCCAGGTCAATCCTCAGCCTCCTGGTTAAACACCTGTTGGGCTCCTCTGGGTTCTGGGGGCTGTGGTGCTTCAGCCACAATGGGGCGCTCCTCCTCAGGGACATCTGGCAGGGCTCCTGGTGGTCCAGGCAGTCCAGGCCAGCCCTCAGCCTCCCAGAGTGAAGGATTCTCCTCCCAGCCCAACAGCTCAGAGCTTTGATTTGGCCTGTCTGGTGGCTGGGCCCCCACTGAGCTCAGGGCTGGGGTTTTTATACTGGTAGCCCTGCCCCTTGCCTTCCAGGCCGGTAAGGGAGCAGGGTTAAATTCCGTTCCCCGGGGTGCAGGGAGGTGTTGTTCCCCTTATGCCTCAGGGACCGGCCACACCTGCTCCTTACAGTCCCTCTTGCCCAGGAGTCCTATCTTGCCTCCCCATGGCATGTGTCATCCACAAGCATTCCTTACCCTCCGTGAGGATGGACCTGACAGTGGCCTTTCCCACACGAAACTGGTGCCCCATCGACTGGCAACTATCTGGGGTGGACAGTTTCCAGATCGCAATGGTGATCTGCTTCTTGACACAGAGCAGGCAGTATGTGGGTGTCACAGTGCTGGAGGGCAGGGGCGAGACAGTAGTACAGTTCCAGAAATGGCCGCTTTGTCATGTGGAGTGATGGAGCCATCTGGCATCATCCCATTTGACCAGAACGAGCTGCTCCCATCACTCTGTGCTGGTGGGATGCCTCCATAGGCACCAGAGCACCTGGAGGAGTGGGTGTGGATGGGGTCTTGTCCACAAGGCCAGCAGGAGCACGGCAGGTGTTTGTGGCTGCTTCAGAAGGTGTATGGTGGTAATGACCACCATGGCCACAAGGCAGACCACAGCATTGAGAAGTTCCTTATTGTGGAGCTGCTGGGCCTCCACTAACTCCACAATGTGTCTATTCCCTGCCTGCACCAGGTCTGCAGGGGGGGTCTGCTGTGCTAGGGAGAGCCTCAGCATGTGCATGGAAGGGCTATTAGGGAGAGGCCCTTTAAGGGAACGGCTGACTGAGGCTCCCAGGAGGGCTTGGCAGCCACGCGACCCCGTCCGCAGCATTTTCTGCTCCCTTCTTTCAAAAGGGTGATCAGACGCACTTTCAAAAGAGTGAATCGAAAGCACAATCCACTTTTTGCGTGGATGCACTCTTTCAAAGGAGTATTTTTCTAATTATAAAAGTCTAAGGAGGTTCTTTGAAAAGACCCCTGTAGAGTAGACACAGCCTAACAGAAAAATGAACTCTTTTCCCCAGATACACTGCGAAGAAATAGGTTTACATTCTGTGCACTTCATTTAAATTTACAACTCACAAGCCTCTGCCGGGTACACCCTAACTACAAAATGGGCTCTGGAATGTAATCACATACTTAAAGGACACAGTATAAACAAGTCTTGTATCGTTCCTGAGAATTTCTAATTTTAAACAGAACTTCGTGGTAGTGACAGATGTTATTCTTAGCCAATTCATGGAAGCCTGGAGATGACTCTTCTGTTCATTAGCAGAAAGTAACTCTTCAGAGAAGAGAGACATGCTTTGCGAAAGAATGTTACATAGAAGTTGTTCCAAAGAAAAGGTCCACCAGTGTTTTTAACTAACCCAAAACTTTCCTTCTTTTAAATATATGACCTCAAAGAAGCATGTATTTATGGCAACTTTGCTTGAGTAAGGAGTTTAAAATTGGTTTAATGTTTTTTTCATTTTGGTATCATGTTAAAACACTGAAATAAACTGATGAAGAATTAATGAGCTTTGAAAAATAATAAAAAAAATCCCTGGGATTAAATAAATTTGAAGATTTGGGTGATAGGGAAGAGGTTTAGGGGAAACCAAATTTCTAAGTCAGAGACAAACCAGCAACCCCCTAAAGCAAATGTACCAAAATGCAAGTTAACTCAAAGCATATTGAGGATATATTTTATTCTCTCTTTTCCATCAACTAAATGAGATTAAAAAACAAAAATTTATGTTCCAGTACATGAATAGAGACCAATGAAGTTAGCAAAAGCAAGAAAAATCAGAATTAAGCTGGACACACTGACCTGTACAAGTGCAAAATTTGTATTTGCATTTGATCTACAACCCAGAAAACTAGTCTGCAGATATCCATGTATGTGCAGGTGCTACTGACCTGTAATTTGTTGTGTATTTACAATGCTCTATAGAGTTTCCTTCAAAAGGCCTGAGAACTGATCTATTTTATCTATCACATGTCCTACAGTACAAGAATCTTAAACTCCCACCTGCCTTGCAGGAAGGAATCTGTTTTTGCGGGAACTGAGTTTTATTCAATAGAATTTACCAGACAGAGTAAGAAGTTCTTCACAGGACAGATGAAATCTTAAGGCTCTAACAGTAACAGACCTTCCCCCACCCCCCCGGCTTCTACCTCTCTACTCTCTGACTTGCTCACCTTGATCATTTTTTTTCTGATTTGTCCTCCTTGATTACTGTCTTTGGTTCTCTGTGCCTTAAATATTGAGTCTGTTCTGGTCTGGCTATGGTCTGAAGAAGTGGGTCCATCCATGAAAGTTCACCTAATAAATTATTTTGTTAGTCTTTAAAGTGCTACTTGACTGCCTTTTTTTTTTTTTAAAAAGGCTCTAAGACTGTATAATTCTTGCATGACAAAGTGGGTGGAGGATGAAGTTTCAGGATGGATCCTGAATGTCTCTCCTCATATGAGTTCCTCAGGTTTTCCAAAAACTCTATAAAATGTGGGGATTTAATGAAAGTATGTTCATTCTATTATTTGAGTGCACTGATTTAGATTTAACATTAGCTCCGTAAATATCCACCAAAGTAGCTTTTCATGCTTTCAACCTCTTTACCTTACTGGGTTTTTCTTATTTCTTTTCACCTAAATTTAATAATTCATCTACAGAGTAATTTTTATTCTGTTAATGCAACGAAAAAGATAATGTTGTATTTCAAATATAGCAGAACTCATGATTATAAAACAGTATATTTGATCCAGAATTACATGAGAAATGCTGGAACAAAGAAAGAGCATCATCCATACACACTGTGCAGCTAAGTATATAGCATCTGCATTGCCTTTATATATAGCTCAGGCAATAGTAACCTGGCAACTGCATTTTATCAGAAGAAATCTGGGCAATGAAAATGATTAGACCTAGCAACTATTTCTTTTTGTCTTCCTATTCAATGGGCCAAATTTAATCAGAGAAATGATGTTTAAGAAACTGCTGCTTACAATTAAGTAATAAGGGCACCTGGCTCTATACTAATTAATCATTCCTCATGTGGGATCTCTATTTTCTATACATCTGTCCCCTTCATGAGTTTCTTAATGAGACCTTCAGAGCTGCCCCTATAGTTTGAGATATGGAATATTGTTTAGCTATGAAACGCTCAACACAATAGGGTGGATTTCATTGATATTTTACCAATAATCCTGTTGTGTATTTTGATGAATAAAGGTTGAAAGGTTTAAACTCACTGTGGAAGTAAATTCCTTGCTGCATTAATGTCCTTTATCGTGTCCACTTTCTCAAAAATAGTTTACTAAATTCATAATTCCACTAGTTAAATATTTGGCTTCCGCATCGCAGCACCCGTGCAGTCTAAACCCTATTTAGGAGGTGGCAACATTTCTTAGAACAGGTTATAGAACATCAGTTCAGTATTTCACTCTCCTCTCCTGCAGTCAGCACATGAGGTACAGTAGAAGACCTCAAATGTTTACGACAAGGATGACAACTGAATTAGCTTCGTCCTCTAAAATATGCAAACTGGGAGTGAAGGTGGGCAGGAGCCCAGAAGCTAAAGATGATAAATGTTGATCACAGTCAATTTACCCTGATCAAAAAAAGAAGGTGCCAGGAATTAATAGAGGTGGATACAAGAGAGATTTAATCCAGCCTTCTGCATCCAAAATCTTCTTTAAAATTCATCTCTCACTGAACTGGAGTAATAACTAGTTCAATATGGAGGAACAGGCTGAATAATTCTGTAAGGCAGCAGAAAATGGGTCTAGAGCAGCAGTTTTCAAATAGTGGGTCAGGACCCCAAAGTGAATTGTGACTGTGTTTTCAGGGGGTCCAAGGCTGGAGACAGACTTTCTGGAACCTGGGGCTGAATGCTGACCCCACCAACCAAGACCAAATCCCAAGATCAAGCACTTCAGCCCTGGGTGGCTGGGCTCAGGTTACAAGCCAACATCCTGGGGCTGAAGTCCTTGAGCTTTGCCCCTTCCCCGTATCTCCCAAGCCTGGGCAATGAAGCTGATAGGTTCAAGATTCAATTCCCCATCCTGGAGTCCTGTAGTAATTTTTGTCATTAGAAGGGAGCTGTGGTGCAGTGAAGCTTAAGAACCCCTGGTCTAGAGACTGGCAAAGTTTGATGGGGAATAGAAGATAGCTTTGCAAATGCAAGCAGAATGAATGCCATTACCAACTATTTCCTTTGGAATGAAGAATGAAGTTACACACTTCTTTGGAGCTGATTTCCGGCCACCTTTCCACACCACAAGATGCTGAGCCCAGAAGAATGAATGTCATTCAGAGTGAGATCTGAGGGGAGGCTAGGACTGGTGGATCTGCCATCTCAAAGATCCACTGATCATTGCCTATGTGAAAGGCTGAGCTATGGCAGCCTTTGCAATGCTGAGCCTTTGCAACATCTGAGCTATGGCAGCCTTTGCAATGCTGAGTAGCAGCCTTAGAACACCTCAGCTGCTTAGAGCATGTGAGAACCTAGAGACAGAGAACCTCATCCTGATCTCTGGAACACCTGTAGTTAATTGATTAGACTGTCTGCTGGGGATCAATTTCCCTTTGAAATGAAATGCAGCCTTCTATCCTATTTGACATTGGAGACATTGACATTCACACAGGAGAATATTCACTGAGCATAAACAAATGACACAAGTGCACATTAAGGATGTCGAAACTGTTCAAAACTTTATGGTAAGACTAACAATTTATTCCTAGCTGGTCTCTTTCTTCTCAGTTTACCACTTTAGTTTACCCTGCTGTTAAACTCAACTTTTACAGGTGTTGAAATGGACCCACACCAGCTCACATTTCCTGGCAATACTCACTGCAATGAAATGCAAGATATGTTTAGAGATCTCCAAGACTTGGCAGCATTATTCAAACTTAAAGCGAGTGACATTAAATAACAAACTACAAGGTCTCTAGGGCTTAGCCTACCCATAATGTTGGCCACATTAGACACAGAGGGGATGCTATACTAAAGGCTGGAGTATTCCTGGCTGCTACCAAGGACTCCTGATGAAAGTGACCTTCAGTACATCTAGCATCAGCTAGAAAACAAATATAAGTCCCTCCTACCATGAGATTCAGGTATCCAGGAGGAGGTGCAGTCAGAGATTACAAACTTGCTAAGAGTAATTCAGGTTAGCCTTGTATATGCACAGTACAGAACTTCTCTCGCAAGCTTTCTGCTGCCAGCAGTTGCATTCCAGCCATTCTGCCTCTCCACCTGCTATCCCAGCACAAGGCAGGGGAATAGAAGAGGGAAAGCACAGATTGCTAGATGGGTAAGAGGAAGGGGACAGGCTCTGACCCATGGTTCTGACCATGGGAGGTAGGGGTGCTGGGCTGTAGGAATGAGGTTCTGAGCCCAGAGAGAAAAGATTTCTGAGCCCAAGGATTTAGGGTTTGATTCTGAGGGGTAATCTGATTGGAACAAGAATGTTCACAAATGAGTAGGATTAGGGGAGGAAGCTGAGGAGAACTGGGGTGGGCTCTGAGCTGGCAGCAAGACCAACAACAAAGTGTGTGGGTGTTTGAGGAGATAGTTACTTGGGGTGCAAGTGAGAATGTGTGAATGAAGCTGTAAGCCTAGGTGAATGAGTGCTGAGAGAGAGCATGAGTTTATATTTGGGGATGGGTAGAAGAAAGTAGGAATATTAGAGAGGTGGCATGGAAACAGGAGAAGAAACTGACAAAGAGGAAGAAAAAGAGATCAAAGACAGACACTATTACCCCTCCCCTTACCCTTTTCCATGATGTGTCCCTTTCTGGCAGGGAAAGGGGAATGAAAGAGGAATGAGTAGGCTCTTCTTGGTGGGGGGGAGGGGAGAGAGTATGCAAATCATGATACCTACAAAAGAAAACAGCATAAAGGAGTGCATGTGTGAAATCTAAGGGCTCTTGTAGTGCTGCAACACTTGGGGGGGGGGCGGGAGTCTCAGACTTTCACGTGATGAACAGATCATATTAGCCCTGTATAAAGGTACTGCTGGGAGAACTGTAAGCTATCTCCAGTTGGCACTGTCCAGTGGAAGAGAAGAGAGAGGGGCCCCATGATCATTCTCTGTGTAATCCAAAGGTGTCCCGTTTACACCAGCTAATGCAGGTGAAAATACTAGTTTATCCCTCCTCCCTCAGCATCCTTCTAAATAACAGCACAACCAGTCACACAGTAGCTGCCTCCTGCATAGATGCCCTGGAAGAAAGAGGCTCTTTGAACCACCTCTCACCCTCAGCACACCTGTGCAGAGCCAGCTTTAATTTAACTCAAAGTATCTTAAAGCTTTGTCTTTTTCAGATTTAAAATTATTTTTATGCATTTCATTATAAAAAAATCCTGGTGCATTGGGAGTTACTGATCCTTTGCAAACCAATCAGATACTACCTCTTTGCAGATCTGTGGACTGAATAAATTCAGTTTCAAGCACTTATCCCTACCAACAGATATATGGTAACTAAATTGAGATGGTTCCTATTTTCAGTAACAAGGGCAACAGAAAACAGAAAATAATATGATCTTGCCAGGGACTCGTGTAACTAAAGGTGTGTGATTCTGAACTGAAGAACATATCTGATATCTTCTGTCCTGTGCCTGAACACACACTGCACACAGAATGAGGTACAATACATATGTCATCAGTATGTAGGCAGGGAACTTTTTAGTGTGTGCATACAGGGTTAGCACAACAAAGCTCCAGTCTTGATTGCAGCTGTCATAGGATACTATACTTTGGGACACATTTGTACATGCCAGGTTGCCTGGAGCCTTTTAAAACTGGCTTGCTCATAATCACGTGCCTTATGAGAAGTCATTCATAAGGCTTCCTGTCTTCTAGATTGATAGGAGATATCCTGGGTTGGGGAAAGACAGGCTGTACCCAATAGGTGGAAAGAACTACCACAAAGGGAAGCTGTAAAAATAGGAAAGGCCCCTATTCTTAAGTGTTTTGTACCATCTTCAGCTTTTATATAATTTGTTGCCTAAACAGTCTTCCTGGAAAAAAAGTCGTGGAACTAAAATTTGAGCGATGATTGCTTAAGATGGTGCACTTGGTCATTGCTTGTTGGACCACTGGTCACTATGACAATGTAAATATATTACGAGTACTGAGAGCTCAGGTGAAGCTTTTTGAATGTCAAAAACTGATTAAAAACCCAATACCCAGATACTTAACAACATGGATATTTTGGGCAGTTCAAGTGTTTGTGTCATGCAGTTGTGCTCCAGAAAAAGTACAAAAAAGTCAAACACACACCGTTTTGAAATGACTGTAAATGTTCACCATGCTAACTTCTCCAGGCAGCTGCATCAGACAATGACAAGCAAAACACTTCGCACTGCTCAAGGCAGCAGCTATAGTATAGGAGTATTGCTATCGTTATATATTAGCAGTACAGCATTTCTCCGTAACCAAAGAGAACCTTCAACCACAGCTCTGCTATTTCTGGCTATTTCTACACTTATGGCCATATGTAGCGCACAGACCTCGTATGCCCAGCAAGCATGAGTGAGAACACCAGTATAGACAGGAGGTTTAGGTGAGTAGAGTGTCCCATATCTCTGAACCCTTTCAGCAGTGCTCAGCAACCATTATCACCTTGTGGCACACTTCAGCACGCATTATAATGTCATAGCACACCCAGTATATATACCCTAATCCCCTCCCCTTCCCTCAGAACCAGGCACCCCCAGCCCCCCCCCCAACCCAATTCCCCACTTGCCCACAGCTAGGCACCCTCAGCTCCCCACTATAACCCAGCTCTTTCCCCTCCCCAAGAGCCAGCACCCCTGGTACTCCTTCCCCAATTCAATACTGGCGACTCACCAGAGCTACTGCCATGTGCTTCTCCCACCAAGCAGTGGTGCGTGTGTGCAGAGTGACGGATGGCACTTGGCTCTGAGGCATGCTAAGCACTGCTTCATGGCACACCAGTTGTGGATGAATACTACGCTGCTCTGCACACATCCAACCAGCACCTCACAGATCAAGATTACTATTTTAGCAGCATAGTGTCCTACTGTCTCCCTCTTGCTGGAGCCTTTCCCGAACACAAGCAAAGATTCTAGCAAATGAAAACAGTCTGGCAACTGCTTGATCCTTTCCTGGGAATCTCCTCCCTACTGGAACCATTCACTGTCACATGAAAGCATACACTACCCTAAGCAGGAATGCCCCCACCCTTTTAAAGTGGCGAGCCCTATTAAGGACATAAGAACAGCCATAGTGGGTCAGACCATAGGCCCATCGAGCCCAGTATCCTGTTGTCCGACAGTGGCCAATGCTAGGCGCCCCAGAGGGACTGAACAGAACAGGTAATCATCAAGTGATCGATTCCCTGTCACCCATTTCCAGCCTCTTGCAAACAGAGGCTAGGGACACCCTCCATGCTCATCCGGGCTAATAGCCATTGATGGACCTTTCCCCCATGAATTTATCTAGTTCTTTTTTAAACTCTGCTGTAGTCTTGGTCCCTACAACGTTATTCACCAGCCCAAGTGCAGACAAGGTCTCTGACATCACCCATTCACCACATTATTAGGAACCTGCAAATGCAGCTCTTAAAAAACTGCTTCTCACCTCTAACATTTTCCAGTGCCCTGTTGAAATAATTTTTTGTGCTTTTCTTTCAGTCACTACATTTGCCTCCCCCATGGGTTTAACAACACTCTTTACAAAATAGAGCAGCAGACCTTCTTGTATGTTTCCTCACCTGCATTCTCACAAACCTTCAATTAACATAACTTCTTACACACCTGGTCCACTCCCCCCCCACCCCACCCTGGGAGGCCAATTTGACTAATGGTTAGATCATCAAGTAGGTGGGGAAGAAAAGGAGGAAGGCTGGCCCCCTTCTCCCCAGCCCAGGGGCTCTATGCCATTCCCTATCAAAATCCTTAAGTTTTGGGTGTGGGCCCAAGAGACCAGATTCCCTTTAGGTGAGATTTCTCAACATGTTTCACATTTTTGCCCAGAAGAACAGAGATTAGTATTCCCTGTACACTTGTGTAGCTGCATGAGAGAGATTCAGTGCCATCCAGCTGATTAGCAGAGCACCTACAGTCAGAGGTTTTGTTTCCACTGGTCAGGCACATTCACACATACCTCAATACACATAAAAATTAATCTGCACCCAGACAGGAAAAAAACAAACAAACAGTGGATGGAAAAGATTAGAGGGAACATTGGTAGGAGTAGGGGCTTACTTGCTCCCATGACTTCTGAGCTGGTAGGCACTAGCTCATGCCATCAGATGATCCAAACAAAACTCCCATCTGCTCACTAGTCAGTCCCACACTGAGCCAGGCTCCTTCCTTTTCTCCCCTTTCCAGGTCTCGCATTGGCTGCAGGTAAAGCAGGGTGGGGCTAGCTGGGCCCCCGGAGGCTTTCTTTAACTCCGCGGGTGCCAGGCATCCTGTTCTTTGATCTCTCACAACACCTTTCAAAGCATATTTTAAGTAATCTCTGATCCCCACACAGTAGGTGCAAAGGGCTGTATACCTGTGGATTAAACACTCCAAAACACATTTTGGTGCAGGGAGACTTTGTTGCAAACCCAGAATATTTAAGTCCCTTTTTTATGGGGAGAATTGTCTAGTTTTGGCAGGAAAGGGCGGGGAAACCTCCCCCAAACCAGACAAAAACATGAAAAAATTAAATTTTTCACAGGAAAGAATGCCAAGAAAAAACATCCTTTTGGGAGAATCAAAGTGCTAGGTGTTTGTTTGTTTTTGGTGCCTCTGGGCTGGCCAGATAGCCGCTATAGTTATTTTCATGGGCTTTCCACTCCAGTTGTCAGAAAGACAAAGGGCTGGGAGTGTTTCTCCTTTCTGGCAGCTGGAGGTGTAGGTGGTGAGGCAGAGAAGCCATATTTCTCTGTCTTGCTACCAGCTAGAGGTAAGAGGGAGGCAGAGGCTGGCTTCTCTGGCTCCAGAAATTGGGGGTAAGAGAGAAGTCAGGGAAAAGGAGAGAGAGAAGGGCTAAGAGCCAGCATTTTTGTCAATTTCACTCTCTAAGGCAGATAGTGAAATTGATAACAGTCTTCTAGGCAGGCTTGTCTAGAGCTGCCATTTCAACTTTTCCAGAAAAAAAAATCAGTTTTGCAAAAAAAGAGATATTTTGCTCAGAAAATCACATGAATCAAAAATACCTGAGCCTCTCTACTTCACTGCAAGAGGTGTGAAAGTCTACTAAATGTATCGACCCAACATAGGATTTTCATTTCTTGCACCACAATTTCACAATAGTCAACTCATTTTGTGGCAAAATGCAATAGGCAGTCCATACTAGGGTCACAGGATGCAAGTGGGCAGGGCCTGGGGCAGTCACCCACCAGCATCCAGGCTGGGAGGAACAGCTCAGTGGTTTGAGCAGTAGGCTGCTAAGCCCCAGATTGTGAGCTCAATCCTTGAGGGGGCCATTTAGGGATATGGGGCAAATACTTTTTTTTTTTTGGTCTCCCACAACATTCTTGTCCATAAGTGAAGGAAATATGGATTGGATCCTTGGACTATAAGATGGATAGAAAGCTGGCTTGATGGTCGGGCCAAGGGGTAGTGGTCAATGGCTCAATATCTGGATGGCGGTCAGTTTCAAGCAGAGTGCCGCAAGGCGCGGTTCTGGGGCCGGTGTTGTGCAACATCTTTATTAATGACCTGGATGAGGGACTGGATTGCACCCTCAGCAAGTCTGTGGATGACACAAAACTAGGGGGAGAGGTAGACACATTGGCGAATAGAGAGAGAATCCAGAATGACCTGGATAAATTGGAGGACTGGGCCAAAAGAAATCTGATGAAGTTCAACAAGGAGAAGTGTAGAGTCCCGCACCTGGGGCAGAAGAATCCCAAGCATTGTTATAGGCTGGGTACCTACTGGCTCAGAAGCAGTATGAGGAGAAAAGGACCTAGGGATTATGGTGGATGAAAGGCTGGATATGAGTAAACAGTGTGCCCTTGTAACTAAGAAGGCTAATGGCACACTAGGAGGAGCATTTCGAGCAGATCTAGAGAAGTAGTTATTCCCCTCTATTCGGCACTGGTGAGGCCGCATCTGGAATATTTTGGACCCCCGCCAGTATAAAAAGGATGTGGATGTGCTGCAGCAGGTTCAGCGGAGGGCAACAAAAATGACTAAGGGGCTGGAGCACAAGACCTATGAGGATAGGCTGAGGGATTTGGGCTTGTTTAGTTTAAAGAAGAGAAGACTAAGGGGTGATTTAATAGCAGCCTTCAACTTCCTGAAGGGGAGATCTACAGAGGAGGGTGAGAAACTGATCTCAGTGGTGTCAGATGGCAGAACAAGGAGTAATGGTCTGAAGCTGAAGCTGAAGCTGAAGAGGTGTAGGTTAGATATTAGGAAAAACTACTTCACCAGGCGGGTGGTGAAGCAGTGGAATGCGTTGCCTAGAGAGGTGGTGGATTCGCCGTCCCTTGAGGTTTTTAAGTCCCGGCTGGACAAGGTCCTGGCTGGGATGACTTAGTGGGGGTTGATCCTGCTTCAGGCAGGGGGCTGGACTAGATGACCTCCTGAGGTCCCTTCCAGCCCTAGGATTCTGTGATTCTGTGAAGTGTGGGCTTCAGGGCAACACCACGTGCAACCCAGGCCCTACCCCCTTACCCAGCAAGGGGACTGGGGGAGGGGTTACCTGGGGCCAAGGGATGCATGTAGCAGTGGTAAGAGCAGCAGGGAGTCACCTCCCCTGCCCCACTCACCACACAAGTGGTGGGAGTGACAATCTGCTCCACAGTGCTTCCTATTGCTGGGCTGGTGGGGGGTGGGGGTGGAACAGAGCAGGCTGTGCTCCCGTCGCCTGTGTGTTGAGCGAGGGCAGGGAGGGGGAGGTGAGCCTCTGCGGCTGCCACCCCCAGTGCATGACTCCAGTAGTGTTCCCTCTAATTTTTTCCATCCATGGGCAGAATAAATTTTTTCTGTGCACTAAGGCATGTGTGGACGTGCACCACCAATAGAAACACACGCTGCTGGCTGTGGGTGCTCAGTTGGGTGGCACCTGAATCTCTCCTGGGCAGCTGCCTGAGTGCTCAGTTTACAGGAAACACTGAACCCCAACAACAAGTAATCCCCCAGCTGGATTCTGACCCCAGGTAATCCTGCCCCTCCCATCCACAGGACAGCTGAGTCTGCTGCTACAGGCTCCCAAAAGTGCAGGGCCTGGGTCAGGACCAGATTCCACAGTTAAGATTTTAACTTTCATAAAATCATAGACTTCTAAGGCTGGAAGGGACCTCAGGAGGTCGTCTAGTCCAGCCCCCTGCCTAAAGCGGGATCACCCCTAACTCAATCATCCCAGCCAGGACCTTGTCAAGCCAGGACTTAAAAACCTCAAGGGATGGAGATTCCACCACCTCTCTTGGTAACACATTCCAGTGCTTCATCTCCCACCTGGTGAAACAGTTTTTCCTAATATCCAACCTACACCTCTCCCACTGTGATTTCAGACCATTGCACCTTGCTCTGTCATCTGTCATCACTGAGAACAGCCTCTCTCCATCCTCTTTAGACCCCCTTTCAGGAAGCTGAAGCCTGCTATTAAATCACCTCTCAGTCTTCTCTTCTGCAAACTAAATAAGATCAAATCCCTCAGTCTTTTCTCATAGATCATGTGCTCCAGACCCCTAATAATTTCCAGTGCTCTCTGCTGGACACGCTCCAATGCATTCCCATCCTTTCTGTCCTGGGGGGCCCAGAAATGGATGCAATACGCCAGATGAGGCCTCACCAGAGCTGAAGGGAAGGGAATAATAACTTGTCTAGATCAGCTGGAAATGCTCCTCCTAATGCACCCCAATATGCCATTAGCTTTCTTGGTTAGAAGGGCACAATGTTGACTCTTATCCAGCCTCTCATCCACTGTAATCCCCAGGTCCTTTTCTGCTGCACTACTACATAGCCAGTCGGTCCTCAACCTGTAACAGTGCTTGGAATTCTTCCATCCCAAGTGCGGGACTCTGCACTTCATCTCATTGAACCTCATCAGATTACTTTTGGCCCAATTCTAAAGTTCATCTAGGTCACTCTGGACCCTATCCCTACCCTCCAATGTATCTACCTGTTCCCCTAGTTTAGTGTTATCCGCAAATTTGCTGAGGGTGCAATTCATCCCCTCATCTAAGTCATTAATAAAGATGTTGAACAGTACTGGCACCAGAACTGATCCTTGGGACACTCCATTTGAAACGACTACCAACCAGACATTGAGCCTGGCCATCTAGCCAGATTTCTATCCACCTTACCTTCCATTTATCCAATCCATATTTCCTTACCTTATGGGCAAAAATGTTGTGGGAGACTGTATCAAAAGCTTTGCTGAAGTCAATGTATATCACATCCTTTGACTTCCCAATGTCTACAAAGCCTTCTACCTCATCAAAGAAGCTATTAAACTTAGAAAGTCTTTAGGTATCTGCTGCTTTAATTTCCTTCAGCTGAAAGTTGGCAATTTAAAAAACAAACAAAAAAAGAATAACACTGAACTGGTACAGCCACTTTTGTATAAAATCAGAGCACGATGAAAAGATGGAATACTTTTCTTTGTCATAATGCAGCAAAACCAAACTAATCAATAATTTAACAGCCATCTATTTCTCTAGGCATCTTTAAAATGTAACTGCTTAGTAAATCCAAGCCCTAAACCCAAACTCACAAACAGGGCTGAGTGAGGGATTAGGAACATCATGGGATCAACATCTGAGGGAAGATTTTCAAAGGCCCAAACAGGAAATAAGCTCTCAGCTCTCACTGAACTTCAATGACAGTTGAGCACCTAATTCCCCTTTGTGCTGCTGGAAGTCTTTCTGTGTCACTACACACGGCCATGTCTTGTTGCTTACATGAAGTAAATACAAAATTGAAAATTAAAGCCATCCTTTAAAATGAATCAACTGCCATTTTCAATATTTAAGCCATGCTTTGATTATTGAATAGTAGATGGTACGCCCAGCCCTAATGCCATCTTTGTATGAAGCAGGTCTGTAAAACAAGCATAATGTGCCTGGCTCCTATCCGTGCTGTAGGGAACTACCAATAAACAACCTCCCTGTAGCCTTGGGCAAGTTGGGAAACTCTTCACTTCAGGTTTCCTCAAAAATGAAGTAAAGATAACAGTACACCATTTCAATTAATCCTATTAGACAGGGCCACTTTGTGGATTCATTGGCGAATATTTTAAAGAGTTTTGAAGAAGAAAAAAAGCTGTGTGAGTGCTCAGAACTACAGGCAAAGCCAACAATGCCCCCCTGTAATTAAAGCTACCCAAGTGTTTCCATGATAAGATCATATTTCAATTGCTATAACTCTGACAAGTTTTAACAGTTTGGGCTGAAATACTCCATGCCAGGCATCTGGCTCCTAAACATTTTTGGAAAGTTTCAGTTACCAGGGTTCAGCCATTTGACAGAAGCGAGGCATAGAAGAATATGTTGTTTTGCCAATGTTAAAAAGCGTCCACTTATTCTTTTTTTCAGAGACCCTTGCCTTGGTTAATCCACAGAGTGGACAGCGCTTGGGGAGTTAATCAAAGTTCCACAGTGTGTACTTAAACAGCGCAGGTGACCAGATTTCCCTGCGCTGAATATGGGTGAGCAGGTAAAATTACCTGTATTCCAGCAACTTCAACAGCAATCCATCAGGACTTGTACACACGTCCAAATTAACATAAAATTGTAGGGTCACCCACATACTCTCTCCCACACCTCTCCCACACATAGGGTAACTGACAGACTCTCCTCTCACTGCCCAACGCTCACTACCCTCCATGCCTGGCTGGACCACTGGGACAGACCTGCCTCTCCTGGTACTTGGTGCCACGTCTTCTGAGGCAACACATGACGGGGAAAGGGGGGTGCCATGCAGGGTCACATGCGCCCCCTCTCCAGATTCCTGCCAGGGTTCACAAGAGATTGTAGCCAGCAGCAGACTTTTGGCACTATGTGGCTGTGTCTACACTAGTGAGTATTTTTGAAAAATCACGGGCTTTTTCAAAAGGTCCCACAGAGCATCTACACACAAAACACAGTCTTTTGAAAGTAAATCAAAAGAACACGGGCCTTCTTTTGGAGGTGCTCTTCCTCTCCCACATCGGGAAAAGTGCCTTTTTTTATAAGAATCTTTTGGGGGGAAAAAAAAGCATGTGTAGACATTCAGTGGGCCCTTCTTTCGAAAGAAGAATCCTCCCTGGCTCCAGCCAACTGTGGTGCAGAGACAGCCTGTCCAGCACTCCCAGAGCTCTATGCTCTATGCGTCTGTCCGTCTTAAAGGCACAGGGAGCCCCGGAGCCCCGGTGGCAGGAAGCTGAGATAGTGGTGGCAGCAAGCAGATGAGCCACTGAGACCCACACTCTCTCAGCCACCATGTAGAAATCGGAGCTAGCATGGCCAAGAGCCAGCCTCTGCGCGACCCCCGCAGGAGCACCCTACAAGCCAGCAGAGGGGTCCCAGGAGCTGGCACCCCTTGCGAAAAGGAGGGCCCCCTCCTGTACTGACCCAGAGCTCAGAGACCTGCTGGGCCTCTAGCAGGAGGAGGACTGCCTCTGGACAACTGGTGGGAAGAGGCACAATACTTCCACCTCTGGCCAGTGGACCGCGTGCCCCTGGACACACAAGGCACACCTTGGAGCAGGTACGCGCCAAGGAGAAGGAGCTGCACCAGGGCCATGTTTGAGCAAGGGACACAGCCAGGCATTCAGGGGTGGGGGCCGGCCACCTGCCCTTTCTACAGGGAGCTCCATGCAATCCTCAAGGGCAAGGCAGCTCCCTCCTCCCCAGCACCACTGACACTGTGGTGGAGGAGTCCCTCTGTGGCATCCAAGGAGAAGCCAGGGCCACCAGACCAGCTAGGACCATCCAACCAAACCAGCCACTGGACGCCAAGACCAAGGACCCATTGGACGACAATGAGTCAACCCATGGGACCTTGGTCATCACCGTCCCATCATGGTCCTCCAGACAGGTGACACTCAGCACCCACCCCCGTAGACAGTGCCTCGGGCCTCACGTGTGTGTGTGTGTGTTGAGGGGGCTGGAAAAGGCCAGGCTGCATCCTGCTCACCTGCCACCCATGCTGGGACCCCTCTGTGGCCAGACACACCCCCTTGGCTGCCAGCCCATTTCACAAGGGAGGGTGTGTGTGGGGTCTGCAACAGTCAGCCCCATCCACAAGGTATCGCAGGGTTCATCTGCAGCAGGGCCAGCCCTGCAGGGCACACAAAGACACTGCTCCCGGGACATCCCCATCCCTTGGCCCGGGAGTGGGGGGTTGCTGCCCATGGGGGGACATGGCTCTTGGGGCTGGGCTGCGGAACTGACCATCTCTCTCTCTGCCTTTCCAACCCTACAGCTGAGCTGTCCGAGGGCTGGGAAAGCCCCATCTCATCCTAGAGCTGGCCAGACCCATCCCTAACATCAGGCCAGGAAGCCCAGGACTGGCACCCTCACCACCACTGCCCAGGTGAGCCCAAGGCTGGAGAGACCATTGTCATGGCTGGCACATGGAGGCTGTGGCGTACACTGGTGCCCTCCGTGAGCAGAACCTGATCCTGTGGGAGCAGTTGATGCTGGACTGGGCTGACCTGGACTGGCAGCGGGAGGCATGGGAAGAGGTCGCGCTGACTCTGCGCAGCTCCAGCAGGGACCTCGGTGATCAGCCGGTCCCCCCTGCTGCCCCCACATGCTCACTGCCACCCCCCATGCCCCACTGCAGGCCCCATCCCCCATTCCTCTGTTCCCCTGCCCTCCCCCGCCAAGCCTGAGCCCACTGTCCCCCCAATGTCCCTACCTTCCTGTGATCCCTACTCCATCCCATTCCTGAGAGGGACACTGCACCTGGGGCAGGAGGGGCTCCCACATCCACCATGGCTCACAGCCCTCCATCCCTCAAATGACTAAGGCCCTGCCCCCCGCTCCAAGTTCAGGTGCCCCCACCCCGCCACAAGCCCCCTCCCGTTGTATATAGTTCCACCCCCTGTAAATAGTTGTGAGGTTGTTTTACATGTTTGTAAAGTTTGAGTTTATTGCAGTAAACCATTTATTTTTCCACCACTCCCCAGTGTCTATCATTGTTGGGGTGAATGTGTGGGAAGGTTTGTCAGGGAATGGAGTGCGGCTGTGGGCTGTGGGAGCCTGCCAGGGTTAGCCGGGGGTGGGATAACTTGGGGCCCGCAGGTGCAGGCCTCACGGATGCAGAGCTCGTTGCGGTGGGCGTGGTGGTCAGGGGCTGTGGCAGGCTGCTCGTACCCAGGGCTGGCCTTGACTGCCCACCCCTGGAAGAAGGTCTCCCCCTTCGCCTTGACCAGGTTGTGGAGGGCACAGCACACCCCATAACCTGGGGAACGTTCTTCACCACAACATCAAGGTATGTGAGGAGGCATCTAAACTCCCCTTCAAGTGCCCGAATTCACACTTGGCCGGGTAGTGTGCCTGGGCGAGACGGTGGTTGAACGTCTCCTAGAAGAGGGTGGAGTGGCCTGTGTACTGCCACATGAGCCAGGGCTGCAGGGATAGGCCAGGTTGCCCACCATGCACTGTGGCATGGTGACATCCGAGCACAAGCAGAGCGTGGACTTGCAGAAGACCCGTGTGTTATGGGACCGACCCAACCAGCCCACACAGATGGCCATGAACTGGCCCCAATGGTCCTCTGAGACCTGCAGCACCACTGAATGGTAGCCCCTGTGGTTGATGTACTGACCAGCGCTGTGCTCCAGGGCTCACATGGCAATGTGTGTGCCATTGATCATGCCAAAGCAGTGGCGGAAGCCGAGAGCGTGAACCCTGCAGTGGCTGCATCTGGGTCCCCCATAAGCAGGAGCCTCTGGAGCAGCACCTGGCTGATCACTGTCATGACCTGTGGGGGATGGAGAGCAAGCACACTTGTAAGTGTGTACAGGTGCGCCCCTGCGTCCTCCCAGCCTCCTGTGCCCCCCCATGGCCACCCCTTCAGCACGAGGACTGTATGATGGTGGGGCATCATGGTCCCCTGGGGCTATCCCTCCCTGCCCCCTCACTCCTCTGACCCCCAAAAGTCCCCTTTGCCCAGCATCCCCTTTCCCCCTCCTCATGATGCGCCAGTGAGTGGTGTGTGCCTTACCTCCATGAGGACGGCCCTGACAGTGGACTAGACCACCTCAAACTGCTGTCCCAAGGAGCGGTAGCTGTCTGGGGTGGTGAGTTTCCAGATCATGAAGGCCACATGCTTCAGGGCGGCCTGCATCTGGGTGTCCTGGCATCGAAGGGCGGGGTCGAGCCAGCTGCAGAGCTCCATGAAGGTGTGTTTCTTCGAGTGAAAGTTCTGCAGCCAGCACTCATTGTTCCACTCGGACAGGATGAGCCGGTCCCACCAGTCGGAACTTGTGGGGTAGCTCCAGAGGTGCCAGGTGGCTTGGGGCAGGGGCATGGCCAGGTCCATGGTGCACTGGGGGCCTCAGGGACAGGGATCAGCCACCAGGACAGGTGGAGGGCAACTGCAAGGAGAGTGGCCAGCAGCCCAGCCAGGGTACACAGGTGGGTCTGGGGCTGCTGTGGGTCCACGGCTCTGAGGGCTGAGCATGCAGCAGGGCAGGCCTCAGAGTGTGCAGGGAGTGGGTGTTCGGGAGTGGCTGTTTAAGGGGGCGCGTGGCTGGCGCTCCTGGAAGGGCTCACCGGCCATGTGACCCTGTTCGCGGTGTCTCCCGGCCCACTCTTTTGAATAAGAAGTTGGGGCCGTGCGGCTTCTCTCCTTTGAGACCAGACTGATCATCTGATCTGCTTTCTGTGTGTGGATGCCATCTCTGGAAAGATGATCTTCGTGTTCTGAAAGATCACTGTAGCGTAGACGCAGCTTGTGGGAGGGAAGGGCTGGGAGCTGCAAGGAGGGGGCAGATGATTTGGCCCATGTCTTTGCAAAGATCATGCCTCTCTCCTCCTTCCCCACACCTGAAAGCAGCCTTATCCCTTTCTGCCTGCAGTGTTGAAAGGAAGCTAATACTTCCAGGCTGCTGCTAGCCACCGACATAACCCAGCCCCCTCCTATTCCCCCAGATACAGCGCCAACAAGAAGGAATTAGGACCTCAGGTGCGTGGTGAACCAGGGAACCAGACTGCGGGGGCTTCAGTGAATGCAGCCAGAGAGACGGCTCAAAAGGCAAAGATGTCCAGGGGAGAATGCCATCCCATGGTACCTGGACCAGGGTGTGTGTCCATGTGTGCTCCCTGTGGGCTGCTGTGGAACATGCATGTTTGGGGCATGAACAGAGTGGAAATCACTTGCCCCACCCTCCCACCTTACCAGACCTTAGCTGAGGAGCAGACAGGCTTCCCCATGCCAGCACTGTGCTGGCTGTGGTACATGCAGGACTTGGCTCCTCCTGGCCAGGGGCCCGGGCACGAGAGTCTTGGGCTTTCCTGGGGTGCTGGCCCAGCCAGAGGCAATGAGGGAAGGCAGGAGACTGCTGGCCAAGCACGGCTCTAGGAGTGGGACCCATCCTGCTGGGAGGGACTTGGAAGAGCAAGAGGGCTGGGGGTGAAGGGGCAAAGCAGGAGAAGTCGCAAGTAAAGGGACAATAGATGGGCAGCAGAGGCAACAAGTAACTGCCCACCGCCTGTCTCCACTCACCAGCCACTGCAGCTTCCAGCATGCTGTAATGGGCAATGGGAGAGGGCAGGGCCTCACTGGCTAAGAGCCAGCGCACAGCAGAGGTTGTCCTGACAAACCAGCAGGGGTTGCACCTGGAGACACATGCTGTACCTTTGCCCTGATGACTGCCTTGCACACCCACCCTTACCGCTGGCCACTGGACCCTGCCCCTCCCACTCACCGCTGGGGAGCAGGGAACCATCCAGCAGCAGGACCTGCTGGTATTGATTGGGGGGCGGGTGTGTGGGACAGAAGAGATGGGAGAAATGCCATGTGGGGGAAGGTCAAGGGACCAGCAGCTAGTTCATCCAGCTTTCCCAGGTCCTCCACTTTGGGGGCCTGCAAGTCCCAGGGTGGCCCAAGGGACTAGTGTGAGGCCTGACATAGGCTTCAGCACTCAAGTAGGCCCCCACACTCATTGGCAGCAGTGGGAAGCCCCAGGCTGCTCTGTTCCCCTGACTCCCAGCGCATCTGTCAGGGGAAGAGGCTTGGTGAGGGGGAGGAAGGGCGGAACTGCCCCCCACACTCACTGGCTGCAGCAAGCAGAGTAATGTGGCTGAGAACTGGGGAAGCAGAATGGGCTGGGGCTAAGGCATTCTACCCCCAACCCCATGACCGCCAGTGAGTCCCAGGGCCTGGCCCAGCCCCTGAAGCCTGCACCAGGCCCCTGCTAGTTCCCCAGGCCACGTCATTTGTGGGAGGGAACTGGGGGGGAAGCGAAGAGAGCAGGGGCAGGAAATGGTGGGGAGGGGACAGAGCAAGGTAGGTCTTGAGGGTAGGGATGGAGTTGGGGGCAGGAATAAACAGGGCCTTTCTCTGAGCTAGGGATGATGTGGGGAGGATTCATGTGAAAGGAGTGGTCATGTGGTCAGGACCCTCTTCGTGTCCTTCTCCAGTAGTTGCCACTGATTAGAAGAAATACTGCCTAAGGACTCATCCAATAAATGATGCCAGGGTCTCAGGGGAAAAGAGAAAGTAGCATATGATCACATAGTTCAAGGCTGCATCATAATGCATGCATACAATGGGGCCTAATTAAAGTTGCCTAGAAAATACCAGATGTAAGGTTGCCTAACTTTTCAGTGCTTGACTTTGCAACCTTTATGTTCTTTAAACATACATTTTTGGATATAATTATTATTATGCATGTACAACACTGTAGACAAAACCCTTTCCCACACTGTTACTACCTTCTTGGATTTCTTCCAAAGGGAAGCCTTGCAACCACTTTAAAAATCTTGAAATGTTTCCATTTTAAATGTTTCATATGGAATTTAGCCTGCATAATCATAATTGTCATGTTTTAAATGGAGCGGATAGAACTACTCCTAGTGAAGAAATCTATTTGCAACTTGTACACATATCTACATGTCCAGTGGTTTCTTCATACACATTTATATGATAAATGTATTACCGGACAGGTTAGCTCTTTAGCTGCTCAGTTGTTTGTTGTGTATATCACAGGGAGATATTTATAATTTGATGTTCAACTTGTATCACGTGGTATTCATTCCATTTCCTAAAACAGTAGAAAAGACTGAAGAGGTCACTGGCCCTTTGATTCTCACAGAAGGACTAAATCCTGGTCCCAGAGAGGTCCAATTAGAGTTTTCTGATTGACTTCAATGGCAACATGGATTTTGTGTTTTAAAAATGTACTACAATGTTTTGAATAGACAAATATAGTCAACTCCAGTTGCCTTCAGCAGGAGCTCTACCTGAACAAATGAGAGCAATAGTTGGTCCCAAAGGTGAACTAGTTAGCAATGTCAATGCACTCATCCTTCATCTCTTGGAGGCCAGAACTCAGTTTTGGCTGGCATCACAAACAACTGTCCTACTCTAAATTCCAGCAGACAAAGTGGGAGAGAGTAAAGTGCATTGATGCTTGTGGAAGACCCAGCTATATTATCATTGGAACAGGATTTTAATCAAAGTGCTTTAAAATTATTTAGTTTAGTTACAAACACCTGGTTTACATACACTACCTGCTTGACAGTTGTTCTGCTTCCTTTTTTGTTTAGTTTTGTTTATTTCCTTTGGGTATATTGGAAGCGGTGTGGTTCTTGCAGCATCAGGAAAAGCATAGCTGAACTGCCTGCAGCATTTGCAGAACACTTGAAGTTAATAAATCAGTTTCCAATATATTGTTCCAGAGAGCTCTCAGAATCCTAAATGCAGATCATTTCTGTTATTTAATGTTCAAAAATAGATGATAGGGGCCAGAGATATTTATTGTTTTCATAGAAACATAGAATCCTAGGGCTGGCAGGGATCTCAGGAGGTCATCTAGTCCAGCCCCCTGCCTAAAGCAGGATCAACCCCGACTAATTCATTCAAGCCAGGACCTTGTCAAGCCAGGACTTAAAAACCTACAGAGATGGCGATTCCAACATCTCTCTAGGTAATGCATTCCAGTGCTTCACCACTCTTCTAGTGAAATAGTTTTTCATAATATCCAACCTACACCTCTCCTGCTGTAACTTCAGACCACTGCTCCTTGTTTTCCCATCCGTCACTACTGAGAACAGCCTCTCTCCATCCTCTTTAGAGCACCCCTTTCAGGAAGTTGAAGGCTGTTATCAAATGGACCCTCACTTTTCTCTTCTGCAAACTAAATAACCCCAAATCCCTCAGCGTCGTGTCATAGGTCATGTGCTCCAGTCCTTTAATCATTTTTGTTGCCCTCCACTGGAGCCACTCCAATGCATCGTCATCCTTTCTATACTGGAGGGCCCAGAACTGGACACAATATTCCAGATGTGGCCTCACCAGTGCCAAATTGAGGGGAACAACAACTTCTCTAGATCTGGAAATGCTCCTCCTAATGTGCCCCAATATGCCATTAGCCTTCTTGGCTACAAGAGAACACTGTTCACACATATCCAGCATTTCATCCACCATAATCCCTAGTCCCTTTCTGCTGTATTGCTGCTTAGCCAGTTGGTCCCCAGCCTATAACAATGCTTGGGATTCTTCCGTCCCAAGTGCAGGACTCTACGCTTCTTGTTGAGCTGCATCAGATTTCTTTTGGCCCAATCCTCCAATTTATCCAGATCACTCTAGATCTTATCTCTACCCTCCAACATTATCTACCTCTGCCCCTAGCTTGGTTTCATCCACAAACTTGCTGAGGGTACAATCCAGTCCCTCATCCAAGTCATTAATAAAGATGTTGAACAACACTGGCCCAAGAACCGAGCCTGGGGCACTCTACTTGAAACTGTCCACCATTCAGTTATTGAGCCATTGACCACTACCTGTTGGGCCCAACCGCCAAGCCAGTTTTCTATCCGTCTTCTAGTCCATGTATCCAATCCATACTTCCTTAACTTATGGGCAAGAATGTTGTGGGAGACTGTATCAAAAGCTTTGCTGAAGTCAAGGTATATCACATCCACTGACTTCCTCATGTCCACAGAGGCAATTACCTCATCATACAAGCTAATCAGATTGGTCAGGCTTGACTTGCCCTAGGTGAATCTTACTTATGATCACTTTCCCCTCTTCCAAGTGTTCCAAAATGGATTCCTTGAGGATCCCCTCCATTATTTTTTCCAGGGACTGAGGTAATGCTGACTGGTCTATAATTTCCTGGATTGTCCTTCTTTCCTTTTTTAAAGATGGGCACTACATGTGCCTTTTTCCAGTCATCAGGGATCTCTCCTGATCTCCAAGATTCTTCAAAGATAATGACCAAAGGCTCAGAAATGATGTCTGCCAATTCCCTCAGTACCCTTGGGCACATTAATTCCAGACCCATGGATTTGTGTACATCTAGTTTTTCTAAGTAGCTATTAACTCATTCCTTTTCCACTGATGGCTGCCCTCCACCTTCTCATAATGCTGCTTTATTAGTCTCCTAACAGATGTCTGAGTGGTTAAAGTCTCCCATGAGAACCAGGGCCTGTGATTTGGAAGCTTCTATTGGCTGTCTGAAGAAATCCTCATCTCCCTGATCTGGTGGTCCATAGCAGACACCAACTACAACTTCACCTGTATTGCTTTTGCCTCTATGCTTAACCCAAAGACACTCAACTGGCTTTTCTTCCTCCTTATACTGGAGCTCTGAGCAATCATAATGCTCCATCACATAGAGTGCAACTCCTCCTCCTTTTTCCCCTACCTGTCCTTCCTAAACAGTTTATATCCTTCCATGACCGTGCTCCAGTTATGGGAATCATCCCGCCAAGTCTCCTTCTCATACTTCTTTGACTGTGCCGGGTCCTCTAATTCTTCCTGTTTGGTTCCCAGGCTTCTTGCATTTGTGTACAAACACTCTAGAGAAGTGGCTGATTGACCCACTTTCTCCTCTTCACCCAGGAATCCTACTTTGTTCCCTACTCTTTCCTCACTTACCTCCATCCCTTTACTTCCCCATGTCCAGAGAGCCAGTTAGCTCATCATAGAAGCTAATCAGATTGGTCAGGCACAACTTGCCCTTGCTGAATCCATGTTCATTACCCTTGATTTACTTTCTGTAGCTTTAATTTTTTCCAGTTTCTCCCAGCCCTTTTCTTTTTGTCTTCTGTCAAATGCTTTGTGATTTCCAATATAGCTTCCTTTTTATTGTTTTAGGTTTTCCTTCTGCTTCTATTAATTTTTGCCAAGTCTGAAACAATGTTCACATTTGATCTGTAGCTTTGTCTTCAGGTTTGAGATAGCTTTTATCTGGCGAGCAAAAAGTTATTTTCCATGATATTATTTCAACTGCCTTCTTGTGGTGACTAATTTTGACCGTCTTTGTGAACTCCTTTTTCTTTCTTATTGTACTTTTAATGGTGGTGTATCTTTCTGCTTCTGCTGTATTTTGCTCTGACTGCTTTATTTGTCACCTGATTCTTCCCAAAGAACCTTCTGTCCTTCAGGATCTCGGGTACTATCAATATGGAGTATTAATTTTTCTTACTAATCTTGTTAATTTTTCTCCTTAAAATAAGGAATTTGCTTTATATCAGAGGTCTAGAACATTTACTTTGCTCATTGCTTTACATCACTTTACTATAAAGTGGTTGATTGATAGCTTTAAATCAATGCTGATTTTAAAGTCTTTATTTGTTTAGGCCCTTGGTCTACAAATAATAAAGACAAATTCTATTCCAGAGCTGAGAAAGTTTACATTGGAATGCACTTCCTCCTCTTTTGGGCAACAGAAATGCTGAGGATAGGAGCAAGCAGATATTTTCTGGATCATCTCAGTGAATTATCTTATACTTGCCTAGTCTATTTATTGTCTTATAGTTAGACTGTACAATCTTCAGCACATGAACCGTTCCTTTGCTATTTGTACTGTTCTAAAAACCACGAGGTCAGTATCTTTAGGCACTTCTGTAATCTGTCAGTGCTGTTTGTTCAAAAACGCCTCTTAAATTGTAAGAGCTACAACCATGAAATTGGGTATGCAGCTTCCTCTTACTCTAACTTAAACCAAGATCAGGGATTGGTTGTGCCTGGGAATTGGAAAATGCCTGAAATCCCAGGATTTCCCAGAACATGGAAAGGGAAGTGCACCAACGGGGGGGGTGAAATAGTTCAGTCTCACCACTAGGGGCAGCGAGCACAGGGAACAGCCATACTGCAAAGTAATCACAGGGGGCAGACACAGCAGCAAAACAGTGGCCATGTAGGTACACGGATGTCTGCCCTGTCCAGTGAGGTAAGTGCCCCTCCATCCCAACTCCTGCCACTCGTGCACAGCCACAGCTCCAGGCAAGGGGAGCTCCGCTTCCCCCTCTGCCACAACTGCCCCACGTAATTAGCACCTCCCCAAGAGACTGCAGTCAGAAACCCTGGCCCTGCCCCAACCCAAGCTCATGCTGGACCAAGGCCGGAAAAAATGCTGCGGTCACAGCCCTGGCCCTCCCACTCCTACTGGGCTGGGAAAGAAGCTGTGGCTGTGGACCCAGCTCTGGCTTTGACCCTGATCCCCTGTTGCTGTTGGGCTAGGGAAAAAAACCCACACCCCGTCCTCCAGCCCCCCTGCTGCTGCTGTGACAGTGCTGGAGAAAAGAGCCCTACCGTCAACTGTGGCCTGTCCCCCCTGACTTCACATCCCTGCTGTAAGCCCCTGGCTTTGCGACTCCCCACCCCCTGTCTGGTCTCCCCATCGCATTCTATGCCCCTAGCCCCTGCCCTGACTCCACTACCTTCTACCTCTACCCTGAATCCCCCCAATAAAACCCCTGCTTTGAAATCTGCACATCCCAGCACCCCCGACTCCTGGACTGAGCCCCCCACCCAACCCCCTGCCCTCACTTCTCCACGGCCCCCCCCCCCATATCCTCAGCCCCACCGTGCAACAAGCCCTCTGCCCTTACCCCCTACCACACGCACTCGCTGCAGCACCCTCCATCCCCTATCCCCCTGCCAACTCTCCCAGCCCCCTGGTCTTACTTCTACATCACCCACCACCTAACCTCAGCCCCCCCACATCATAAGAACATAAGAACATAAGAATGGCCATACTGGGTCAGACCAAAGGTCCATCCAGCCCAGTAACCCATCTGCTGACAGTGGCCAATGCCAGGTGCCCCAGAGGAGGAGAACAGAAGACAATGATCAAGTGATTTATCTCCTGCCATCCATCTCCTGACCTTGTTCTGAAGGCTAGGGCACCATACTTTACCCCTGGCTAATAGCCATTTATGGACCTAACCTGCAAAAATTTATCAAGCTCTTTTTTAAACCCTAATAGAGTCCTGGCCTTCACAGTCTCCTCGGGCAAGGAGTTCCACAGGTTGACTGTGCGCTGTGTGAAGAAAAATTTCCTTTTATTAGTTTTGAACCTACTACCCATCAATTTCATTTGGTGTCCCCTAGTTCTTGTATTATGGGAAAAGGTAAATAATTTTTCTATATTCACTTTCTCCACACCATTCATGATTTTATATACCTCTATCATATTGCCCCTCAATCGCCTCTTTTCCAAACTGAAAAGTCCCAGTCTCTCTAGCCTCTCCCCATATGGGACCCGTTCCAAGCCCCTAATCATCTTAGTCGCCCTTTTCTGAACCTTTTCTAATGCCAATATATCTTTTTTGAGGTGAGGAGACCACATCTGCACGCAGTACTCAAGATGTGGGCGTACCATAGTTTTATATAGGGGAAGTATGATATCTTTTGTCTTATTATCGATCCCTTTTTTAATAATTCCTAACATCCTATTTGCCTTACTAACTGCCGCTGCACACTGCGTGGATGTCTTCAGAGAACTATCCACTATAACTCCAAGATCCCAACATCCCGGCACTCCCCTCTGTTTCTCCCAGCAAAAGACAGGAAAACTGCAAGTGTTGTCTACCAACAAACTCCATGTCAGCTTTGAATCACTCTCAGACTTTTCTTAAGGCAACCTTTTTTCCTTCACTTTCCAAAAATACAATAATTTACATAAACCATATCCATTTTCTTGTTATTCTGCAAACAGAACAAAAAACCCCCCCAAACTTTATTTCATTTAAATACGCCAGCAATGCTGGTTCAATTTGCTAGTCTGTCTGTCTATTTATATTGTAGAGTGTGCCTGTCAGGGCTATAGAACTCCTGGAGCCTGGACCAGGGAAAACCTGCACTCCGTGGGAGGCCACTGGAGTGGCGCACACACAGAGGGGCTGATGAAGGGTGGGATGACTCTCAGAGCCTGCCCCCAGACAGCATCCAGGTTATGGGGACAGGGAGCCTGATGGAGGCTAGGGGCAGCCTCTATGGCCTTTCCTCTACTTCAGAAGCTTACAGGCTTTGTGAGGGAAGGGGTCTGAAGAAGGGAAGGGCAGCCCCCCAGAGTCTGTTCCCCCCTGACAGCCTGTAGGCCAGAAGGGCACCTGGGGGTGGGGAGCAGCCCCCAAAGCCTGGTCAGCCCCTGGAATGCCCCACCACGCAGGCTGCAGGATGGAGGGGGCCAGTGGGGGCTGGGGTAGCCCTACAAAGCACTGCACCCCATAGAGTAGTGCAAGGCCAGGGAGAGGGGCTGACTCTGGGTGCCACAGACTGCTGCCCCACCTCCAATAGGCTGCTGGATGGGGTGTCTGCTTCCCCAAGCAGAGACCCTCTGGAGAAACCACAGGCTTGGGGGGCAGCAGTAGGCTGAGGTCTGTCCCCAGAGTGTTGCCCTTCCACAGGTTGCAGGGTGGGGGGCAGCTGGACGCCAGGGCCAACCCACAGCACCCCAGTCCCCACCCAAGAAACATTCAGCCCTGGGCCTCTGGGACAAGCTGCCACCATAGAAGCGATGTCACCTTCACTGCCCAGTACCTCCCCACTTCCCAGCCCCCCTCCCATAATACCCCTGCCTTAACTGCTGCACCTGCACCTGCCTTAAATTCTGCACCCCCAGCCTCACATTGAGCCTCCTTGCCTTGAGCCCCTCACCAACTCTCTGCCGTAAGGCACCCACCCCCGCCTCTCCTCACCCCAAACCCTCACTCCAGCCTTCATATTTCTTTATTTTTGAAAAATACTACAATTGAAAACAGCATGTACATTTTTTTCTCTTTTTTCCCCTCAAAATGTATTTCAGTTTAAAGAGCTGAGCAACACTGGGTACATCTGCTAGTGCAAATTAAATAAAGACAACCCCATTGAAGAAAATGGAGCTGCATGGGCACAATTGTGGCCAGAATTAAGCCCTTGGCCTTTTTTTCATATTTGCTGTCTGTTTCCCCCTTCATTGTTTATAAATATTAAATTTTTAAACTCTAAAGAAAAATTTAAAAAAAAGTCTAAATACACATCTCCCCTGCCTCTCCCCCAAACGGACTGGAGAACAATCTTACATAGAATAAAGAATAAAGGCTGATCAGGACTAGAGCTATTTTTGGCTGAACTTAACACATCAGAACCTGCAATTTTATAACATCGTTCAATCAGAGATGTCTGCAGACAAAGATTGTAGTGATTATCATGAAATATGGTAAAATATAGCTAGTCAATTCAGACAGGACTGGCCACTCCTTGTAATTTTCTTTGATGTTTCCCTTCAAAATTAAGAGAGGATCCATATGTGGCCTTTCACTAGAAGGAAATGCTTTAGGGCACGTCTTAAATGAAAAGATCCTCCTGTGTCAGCTGTCATTCAGTACCTACATAAGTGTATGGAGGGAGGTTATGACTAAATATGTCTTTATGTACTAGAAGGCCAATCCTACAAGTAAATGAGATCAATACAGGTTCATGGGAGTGCAAAGTGTGACTCACATGGATATCATCATAGGATTTAAGCCTGTTATAGCTACAGCATGCTGAGTGGGGAAAAATGCTTTCAAGATGTAAACCAGTCATTTTCACAGAACCCCTGGGAGGCAGAAAAGCAAAGCTATGTCTACACTCCGAGATAAGTTCAAATTTAAGGCAATTAGCTTGATATTACCACATGACTGTCTTTACTGTAAATACCATTAGCTTGATTTTGGGAGCATTAGTATCAAGATTACAATGTCGTCATTACCTGATGGGTATAGCACCAAGTTCGACTTCAAAAGTTCAATTAAAGCACCACATCTTAAACTCAAATTTATTCGCCTCCAGAGGAGTCCCGTGTGTACCTCACAATACCCTCCCGGTGCTCTGCTCTGGCTGCTGCTCTCCAGGTGCTCCAGAATTATGTAACAGGAAGACCGTGAATTTCAAATTGTGACCAGGAAGCCCAGGTTGGGGGAACTACTTCAACTACATAAATATTTCAACCTCCTCTGCAGTCGCAGTCCACAGCACCCTAACTGCCAAAAATATTTTGGGGCTTCTTGTCCATTGTAGACACCTGCTGGTTTGATATTTCCGTTATAAAATCTTTTTCCTAACATTCCTATCTGTTTTCATGCTTTGACCCCTGCAAAAGACACAGCGGGGAGGGCAAGCTGAGAATCCTGTTTCCATTATAAGCTCAGAGTATGATGTTTCACTGAGATCCCACATGTTGACAATGTCTGTGTAGCAGAAAGGAAGTCAAAAATCTTTTTTCCTAGACTTTTCTATCCTCTTTCTTCTAACTTAGAGAATAAAGTCAGGGTCTGTATTATTTTCAGGGATCAGATACAATCATGGGAGGGGGGACACTCGGAGGATGGCCACTGAGAACACAGCCTGTGCACAGAAGCCTTACAGTGCACTGGAAAGCCAAAGACCCTCCCCTAAGCAACTCTCTCTTTTCCAAAACTTTCTTATTTTCTCTCTCTTTCTTCAAGCTTTTCAGGCTCACTGTATTATTTTCCGGGGTTGGATGCAATCATGGGAGGTGGCACACTCAGTCCATGACCAGTTGAGGATTCAGCTACAGACGAAAGACATTTCTGTAAACTTTTTTGCCATCTCTGTGGATGCCCTACTTTTCCTTCCTTCCAATGGGAAAAATGGGTCTTTGTTTACCATGAGAGAGGAATGAGGAAAATGCAATGTGGGAAGATGATGTCAGAGACCAGCGAGTGTACCCAAAATGCTCCGGGGGTGAGGGAACTGAGGTATAGGTTCCCATAATGCACTGCTGCAACAGTCGATGTTTGCCAACTGAGTGTGGAAGCAATAAATTAACTTTGTGAGGCGCACATGGGGAGGTGAGGATAGTGAAAGCCAAATTTATAAATTTGAGAATTATAAAATCAATATTAAGGAATTCAAATTTATCTCGTAGTGTAGACACAGACCAAGTATTACCATGCTTCTCACCCCTTTACAGGTGAGGAAATAGACATAGTAAGGTAAAGAAACTCAAAAGCCTCTTGGACACTATGATCTGGCCTCACAGGAATCAGGATGAGAAACCCTGACTCTTTACTAAACTAAACTAAAAAGGTACTGAGTCTTTTAGATCTGTACAGTGTTCATTGGAAAACACCGCCTGTCAACATAGTTGTAGCAAGAAGGAACACCTACATTTCTTACTAAATATTTGGGCGGTTCTCTCTTACAAAGCTTTAGATCCAGGAATGTTACAGTTAAGTGTAATACAGCAAACTGCCAGAACCTAAGACGAGAGAGTACCTTTCTTTTTGTAACTGTTAGCTACTGAGATCAACTTTTGTTTATCTTATTCTTCCACTGTCTTGGTTACGATGACTTATTTTCTCCTCTAACAAGAAGTAAATGAGGTCAAATAGCGAATTCAAGTTTATCATTACCACTCAGGATGCTATATTTTCTTAAAATCAAATTGCTTAGTTCATTTAGAAAAATACAAATAGGGACATTAAATTAACGTGTGTGAGAGAGAAAAGACCTACAATAAGAAGTGGGTCTGTCCCATGAAAGCTCATCGCCTAATAAATTATTTTGTTAGTCTTTAAAGTGCAACTGGACTGCTTTTTTGTTTTGATAAGAAGACAGTTTAGTCTGCCCAACAGACATGCCACTAAAACTGAAATGGATTTGTTACAATACTATCATCATCATCCCATAACCCTGCTTACACAGCAGCAAAACATTTCTAATATGCTGGTACTGAGTTACACAAAGAAGTGTCCTTCTACTGGCATCAAGTACAAGAAAAGATTATTTCATGGCTATTTATTCCTAAAAACCCTTGCCATAATTTGACAATATATGGCTTCTAAACTTTCATTTAGTTTACTTATTTCTGTCTTTAATTTCCAGTTGTTGCTGAATGGAGAGAGAAATTCTTAGAGCCACTTTTTACTCTCAGTTACAAACATGTAACTCATTGTAGTTAATGGAGTTGAACACACTGAACAGAGTGGAATCTGGCATGATCCTGCAAAGCATTACTTTTATAAGTAATTACGCCAACTCCAAACAGGACTCCTATGCAAAATGCTTTGCATGAGTGGAATCAGAATATCAAGTTCAGTTTTGGCTCTCAGTTGTATTAGTGAGACCCCAGTGATGACAATGGAACTGTGTCTAATTACACTAAGGTAGATATATTTTTTTTGGTGCTCTTCAGTAACTGTGACAGTGTGTGTGGGAGTGTTCAAGCCCCTCCCCTTGTAACTCACCAGCATGTAGGAAGGACCAAGGAGAGAAGGCTTTAAAGGTCAGAGGCCAAGAGACCAGCAGGAGCTTGTGACCAGCAGGGGGCTGGTAACAGGAGAGTTTGAGAGGGTGTTTATAAGAGGGAGTTTGAGGGAGTCCTATTAAGGTCAGGAAAACTTGCATCACCTGTGCCAACTTTGCTCCTGTCTTCTCCACCTGTGTCTGTAGCCAGACAGATCAACTAACCATGGCTGTCTCTACCTAGACCCTGGTGTGGTTTTGAAGAGCCTGTGGATCACATTTCCCACTTACAGAAATCCAGGCTGAGGGGAGCATCCAATGTGAAAGGTGCCTGCTGGTGGCATCTCTCAGGCAGCAGGTGGTAGAGCTGCAGGAGGAAGTGGCTAGGCTGAGGAGCATCTGAGACCATGAGGAATTTCTGGAGAGTATCCATGTGGAGACCTATAAGGCTGAGCAGTCTATTCAGCTACAGAGGACTGCTGGTGCACAACTAGTGGAGGAGGGGATGGCTCTGTCTCCAAGTGGGCACTGGCAGCTGCTTACTTCTTGCAGCTGACAGCACTCAACTCCATCACGGCTCCCAACCTTCTTCTTGTGGCTCTGGCCTACCATTATGCTGCCCTGGATACAAGAGCCAAGGTATCATCCCCAAAGGAGGAGGAGGAGACACCATGCATCTTCAAGGCTGGGAGGTCTGCAACCACCTTTCTGAGGAGGAAACACAAGGTAGAGGTGCTTGAAGACTCTCTTCTAAGAAGAACAGAGGTACTCATCTGTCACCCTGACCTGATGTCCCAGGAGGTAGGCTGCCTGCCAGGGACCCATATCTGAGACATTACAGAGGGATTGTTGAGGATCATCTGGCCCTCTGACTACTACCCCAAGCTACTCATCCATTTAGGCATGAAAGATACTGCAAGGTGTAACCTTGAGCAGATCAAGAGTGACTACAGGGCTCTGGAGGTGAGGGAGTCTGGAGTACAGGTGGTGTTCCCCTCAATCCTTCGTATCAGAGGAGATAAGGAAATAGGAAGGAAGATCAGTGTAGATGGGCTCAAACTAGAGAACACAGAGAAGTTCGTGCGTCTGGGAAGCAACATAACATATGATCTAGACTGTGAGAAGGAAATAGCGAGTACAATAGCAGAAGCAAGAGTGAGTTTGAAGGTGATGGATAAGATCTGGAAAAGCAAAGCAATTAGCTTAGGAATGAAATTGAACATCTTGAAAATGTGTGTATTCAGCAACATGTTGTGCAGATGTGAGACACGGGTGATAATGAAAGATTGGAAGAGAAGAATATTGGCATTTGAGAGTAGTTGTTTATAGAAAGATCCTCAGAATAGAAAGGATGTAGAAGGTCACCAACGAAGAATTATATATGAAGATACAGCTGAAAGAGAACCTACTGCAGAAGGTTCTACAAACACAAGTTACAGCTATTTGGGCATATCTGCAGAATGAACAACAAACGAAAAGTCAAGACCCTGGTATTTGGGTAGTGGTTCGAATAGGAGAGGCAGACCCCACAGAGAATGGGTAGATGATATAGTAGATTGGTGTGGAGCTAATCCACGAAAACTAAGCCACTCCACACTGGATGGGGAAAGATGGAAGGAAATGTTGAGGCAGGCGTCAGACACCAATGGGCACTGAGACAATGGTTGTTGATGGTGATGAACTAGTAAAAATAAATAAGCATTATACCAGAGCAAACCAAGTGCTAATGAGAGGAGAAGCAATTCCCTGGTGTTCACACATCCACTACTCCAGTTGTGTTCTAAGCAATGCTTTTCTACCAGCTGAACAGCAAATTTACTTACTACTTCCTTTGTGTGGGGAGGTGGGGAATTACACTAGTTCAGCAGAACCTAACTCCAGCCCCCCTCGAAAATACGCTTTGCTCAGATTGAGAAACCTTAGCTTTCCCCAGCATTCCATGCACACCAGTGTGCATTATTCCATGCAGCAAATGAACTGATGCTACCAACATGGTGTAAATCTTAAATAGGCAGAGATAAGAGCAATGAGTTCGCCTGTTTGTGTAAAGAGTGTTAAAAGACTGGGCATCCAAGATAGATTGAACTTATCCCTAGCACAGTACCTTTTCTAAATATATCATTCCGTTTTACAGGAACAGAGAGGTAGCATTGTTTGTCTGTATTCTTTCAAAACAAACCAGTAGTCATGTAGCACTTTAAGGACCAACAGAATTATTTTGTGCAACAGACCCACTTCTTCAGCTCTATCAGATCTGCTTGTTTTATAGGGTCACGGTCTGGCCATGCAGTCTATGCATTAATAGCTATATGCTGGAAAAGCCAGAGGCAGAATCATCAGTATGAGACTTAAAAACAACTAATGAAACTCAAACAAAAAACAAAAGAAAAACAAAAAACCCTTCCTCTTCAACTCTGGCATAGACAGAAGCATCCACCACCAAGAAGATGGAAGCAGCCTTACAGTATTCTAGACTGTATGGAAGAAAAAAATGAAATAGAGACATTTTTTGGGAACTTTTCAGCTAAACAACTGACATACCTGGTCAAGTCTGTTGAAAATTCTGGACATTCCAGAAGTATTGTTTTCTATCGGTTTATGACTTTGTTCCAGCTTTCTGTGAATGAGTAGAAATTGAATGAATGAATGAAAATTTTCAGGAAGAAGGGGCCTCCGGAAGACCCCCGGGGGCCGCACTTCTACATGCCATTTTGGAGTCCGGAAGAGTCTTCTGGACTCCAAATCACGTGACCTTATGCTAATGAGGTGCCAGGGATTTACATATGCACCTCATTAGCACATTTCAGGCTGTTTATTAGCATGCCACATTCAGAGAAAGTGGCATGTGTAGAAACAGCCTAAGAGAAGACTTGTTTCTTGAACCCAATGAGATAAATTGTTAGTTTATGTAAATTGTTTAAAGAAAGGTCAGAAGTACTTTAGCATGCCACAAGTGTCAGTAAACTCCCTATGAGAACATTAGGCTTAGTATTATAATAAGCAATGATTTCCCACATTAAGAATTTGTTACTTCACCTACATTATCGTTGCTTGGGCTATGTCTAGACTAGAGGGATTTGTTGGCAGAAATTTTTGTCAGAAGATCTTTTCTGACAAAACTTCTGTTGACATATCACAGCCAGACCACCAAAGTGAATCAAAAGAGTGATTCACCCTGTTGACAGATAGTGGCCAGACTGCCCAGCCACTCTATCGGCAAAACAGCCAATTGGAAGCACCACAGACAGGGTTGCCCAGTGTCCCAGAAGCCCTTTCCATTGACAGAAGGGCCTCCAGAATGTCCATACTGACTTTTTGTTCACTCATCTCTGTTGGCAAAGGCATTCTTCATTGTGACGAGTGGGGTACAGCTGCCAACAAAAGTGCTACGTTCTGTCAACTTACTGTCAACAGAACACCCGTGGGAATTTGGACACTGTGGGTTTTGTTGACAAAACCCTCTAGTTTAGACATAGCCTTGGAAAAAAAACTCCAGAAGACCCACACAAGAAACTACAAGGCTGGGTCTACATGAGCCCCTTCCTTTCGAAAGGGGCATGTTAATGAGCGGGTTCGAAAGATGCTAATGAGGTGCTGCAATGAATATGCAGTGTGTCATTAGCATAATGGTGGCCACAGCGATTCGGAAGTGTGGCTTTTCGAATCGCATGCTGCCCTTGGAGATGGGACCTTCCGAAAGGACCCCCCCGAGTTTTTGAAAGCCCTTCTTCCTATCTGGTGTTAGGAAAAAGGGCTTTCGAAAACTGGGGGGGTGGTCCTTTCGGAAGGTCCTGTCTCCACGGGCGACGCACGATTCGAAAAGCCACAGTTTTGAATCGCTGTGGCTGCCATTATGCTAATGAGGTGCTGCATATTCATTGCAGCACCTCATTAGCATCTTTTGAACCTGCTTATTAACATTCCCCTTTTGGAAGGAAGGGGCTCGTGTAGACACAGGGCAAGAATATGCTCTGGCCCACAAAACAAACTTCAGCCACTAAGAGCAAACTAACAGAAAAAAAAAAAAAATTATTTTGCTGAGATAGAAGTGGCAAATTTGGCTCCATATTGTATATAAAGGTCATTTTATTAATTGTGCTTGAGTATTTGGATGAATGTCTGTTATTCTTGAAAAAGTTCCTAAATTCTAAATGTGTCAGGTATTTATCACAATGATTATTTATTTGAATATTTGTTTCCAGTAGTACCATGTTCACTAATTTTTCATTCTTATATGTTTCAATCATCCAATAAGGAAGCAAAAATAATACACTGACATAGCTGATCACATTACTATGAATCATAAACCATAAATCATATAAGCTAAAAAAAATCAGAAAAGACACACACGTCCAGGAACTAGGATGTGCACATGGGGAGATATACTGGGATACAGATATTGGTAAATTTCCACTGTAAACAAGCCCTAAGAGAGAAAAGGCTGTCTGCAGCCAGGTGTTTTTGTTCAAACTTTAATTGTATAGAACTGTTCTAATGCATATGTATACCTGCATTCATATAGGGAGGCTCTTGGTCCACCTGTGAACTGACACAGGCAGCTGGAAGGAGCCCGCCAGCACTATGGCCAGCAAGCTGCCTACAGTTCATGCCATCTGTAGTGCTGCCATAGGTGGCACAGGAACTCTACTGTTGTTTGAGCACCCTTCCCAGTCTTCATTCTAGTCCTCCTCTTTGATAGGCGACTGCTTGGCGAGAGCCCTTCCAATGTTATGAGAATGGGGATGAAAATGCAGGAATGGAGGTTTTTTCTTAAAGCCCCAACTGCTGGAATTATATTAATACGTGAAAACTTCAACTTTAAGAATACATTTTTAACCTTTATGGCTGTGAAGAACATCTAGAAAATACGATGCTTTAAGGGTCCCAGTAGAAGGCACATCTCAAACTGTATTAATAGTCATAAGATTTAAAAATAAGCACATGGAGTTAGTAAACATGGAATCTATCCTTCTCCAACATTTCTGCTTCCAGTTACTCCATGGCTGTGTCTACACTAGAGAATTTTGTAGACAAACCTGGGGTTTTGCAGACAAAACTTGTGGAGTGACTACATGTAAAACGTGTTTTGTCAACAGAAACTATTGACAAAAAGCTGTGTAGATGGTCCAGGGGGCCCTTCTGTCGACAGAGTGGATCTAAAGATTGATCCGCTTTTAAATGTAGACACGATCTATTGACAGAAGTTTAATTGGAACATATCTTCTAACAGTAACTTCTGTAGAAAGATGCTTCTCATGTAGCTGTAGCCTATATGACTTCAAGGCTACGTCTACACTAGCCCCAAACTTCGAAATGGCCACGCAAATGGCCATTTCAAAGTTTGCTAATGAAGCACTGAAATGCACATTCAGCGCCTCATTAGCATGCAGGTGGCTGCGGCACTTCAAAATTGACACGCCTCGCCGCCGCGCGGCTCGTCCCGACGGGGCTCCTTTCCAAAAGGACCCCACCTACTTCGAAGTCCCCTTATTCTCATCAGCTCATGGGAATAAGGGGACTTCGAAGTAGGCGGGATCCTTTCAAAAAGGAGCCCTGTTGGGACGAGCCACGCGGCGGCGAGGCACGTCAATTTCGAAGTGCCGCGGCCGCCCGCATGCTAACGAAGTGCTGAATATGCATTTCAGTGCTTCATTAGTAAACTTCGAAATAGCCATTTGCGTGGCCATTTTGAAGTTTGGGGCTAGTGTAGACGTAGCCATAGACTAACAGAAATGTATGAGCATAAGCTTTCGTGGGCAAAGACCCACTTCGTCAGATGTAGGTAGTGGAAATTTGCAGAGGCAGGTATAAATAGGCAGGCCAGAGCAAGGGTTATCTCAGTCAGGGAGGGTGAGGCCTACTACCTGCAGCTGATCTGGAGGTGTGAATACCAAGAGAGGAGAAACGGCTTTTGTATTTAGCTAGCCATTCACAGTCTTTGTTTAATTCTGAGCTGAGGGTGTCAAATTTGCGGATGGAAATGCAGCTCAGCAGTTTCTCTTTGGACTCTGGTTTTAAAATTTTTTGCTGTAGGATAACTACTTTTAAATCTGTTACTGTGTGTCCTGGGAGACTGAAGTGCTCTCCTACAGGCTTTTGTACATTGCCATTTCTGATATCTGACTTGTGTGCATTTATTCTTTTCCATAGGGACAGTCCAGTTTGTCCAATGTATATAGTAGAGGGGCACTGCTGGCACATGATGGCATATATTACATCGGTAGATGTACAGCTGAATGAACCTGTGATGATGTGACTGACCTGGTTAGATCCTGTGATGGTGTTGCTGGTGTAGATATGTGGGCAGAGCTGGCACCGAGGTTTGTTGCATGGGTAGATTACTGAGTTAGAGTTGCTGTGGTGTAGTGTATAGTTGCTGATGAGAATTTGCTTCAGGTTGGCAGGTTGTCTGTGGGCAAGGACTGGCCTGCCTCCCAAGGCCTGTGAAAGTTGGGGATCATTGTGCAGGATGGGTGGTAAATCACTGATGATGCACTGGAGAGGTTTTAGCTGAGGACTGTAGGTGATGGCCAGTGGTGTTCTGTTGGTTTCTTTCTTGGGCTTGTCCTCTAGTAGGAATCTTCTGGGTACACGTCTGTCTCTGTTGATCTGTTACTTCCTCGGGCGGGTATTGTAGTTTCAAGAATGCTTAGTAAAGATCCTGTAGGTGTTTGTCTCTGTCAGAGGGGTTGGAGCAAATGTGGTTGTATCTTAGTGCTTGGCTGTAGACAATGGATTGTGTGGTGTGTCTGGGATGGAAGCTGGAGGCATGAAGGTAGGCGTCGCGGTCAGTGGGCTTATGGTATAGGGTGGTGTTTATGCGGCTGTTGCGTATTTGCACCGTGGTGTCCAGGAAGTGGATCTCCCGTGTAGACTGGTCCAGGCTGAGGCTGATTGTGAGGTGGCAGTTGTTAAAATTCTGGAGGAATTCCACCAGGGTCTCCTTCCCATGGGCCCAGATGATGAAGATATCATCAATGTAGCATAGGTAGAGATGGGGTGTAAGTGGATGAGAGTTGAGGAAACACTGTTCCAGGTCAGCCATAAAAATGTTGGCATACTGAGGGGCCACGTGGGTGCCCATAGCTGTCCCACTGATTTGGAGGTATATATTGTCACCAAATCTGAAATAGTTCTGTGTGAGGATAAAGTTCCAGAGCTCAGCCACCAGTTAGGTCCTGTGATGATGTGGTATTAGGTCCTGTGATGATGTGATGATGATGTTAAGTCCCCATCATCACAGGGCCTAACATCAACTATACCAGCAGGGGCTCCTTTACCTGCACATCTACTAATATAATATATGCCATCATGTGCCAGCAATGCCCCACTGCAATTTACATTGGCCAAACTGGACAGTCTCTCTGTAAAAGAATAAATGGACATAAATCAGACATCAGGAACAGTAATGTACAGAAGCCTGTGGGAGAACACTTCAATCTCCCTGGACACACAGTAGCAGATTTAAGGGTGAGAGTCCTGAAACAAAAAAATTTCAAAAATCCAATGGAGAGAGAAATCTCTGAGCTGCAATTTATTTGCAAATTTGACTGCATTAACCATGGATTTAACAGAGACTGGGAGTGGCTCACAGTTTACAAAGGCAGTTTCTCTGCTCTGGGTGTTAATATCTCTGACAAAGGCTCACGTCCCCTGTCTGATCTGACTTGTTTTTAACTCTTTTGATAAGTACTGTTGATACTGGGCCATTTCCACCTTGCTGAATAGACCTTGTCAGCTCTGGCCCCCCCACCTTACTGGGACCCCACTCTTTAAATACCCCTCTGAAATACCACTCATGCATCTGATGAAGTGGGTCTTTGCCCACGAAAGCTTATGCTCCAAAAGATCTGTTAGTCTATAAGGTGCCGCAAGACTTCTTGTTGTTCATAAACGTCTGAAGAGTTTTGCATTTCAGCATAGGACACCAGTCAGCTGACTTGTGAATGCTGATATAACAGGATTCTCTAGGGGAAACATTTTCAACCCTACTTATGAAGGAACTACAGTCCTAGCTGCTGTTATATTGCAAGTGAGAATCTACAGAAATTATTATGTTCAGAAGAGAAAACTGGAAACCTGCCAGCCCTGCAGATGAAGCAGTTTTTTAAAAAAAGCCACCTTTATGAACAATTTAATACTGCCCTCTGCTGGGCTTTTTAGGTTGTATGGAAGATAATGTCTCTTCCAGAACTAAGACATGACAAATTTGTTAAATGTTGTAACAGATCTTCTTGCATCTTACATTCAGGTCAGTCTATTTAATGGAATCCCTTGGTTTATTTGGATTCTTTAACTCGTATTTTTAAGACAGTGCACACTAAAGATGAAACAGGCATCAACAGCCTCACTCAGCTCCATTTAGGGAAGCTCTGCATTTGCTGGGTAACAGGCAGAGAAGCATGCCCTGCTTCAGATGCACTCTCAGTCATGACTTCAGGCAGACTAGCAGTTCCAACACAGCCACACAAAAGCTTTCTGGATTTGAGAGCAGATTAACAAAATGCAGATCATTTTAAAAGGGAAGCAAACGAGTAGTGTGTCGTAGAATTATAGGGTTGGAAGAGAGGTCAGGAGGTCAAACCTACTGCTCAGAGGAGGACCATTCCGAACTAAATCCTCGAAGTCAGGGCTTTGTCAAGCCAGGGCTTAGAAGCCTCTAGGGATGGAGATTTCATCATCTCTCTAGGGCTACGTCTACACTAGCCCCAAACTTCGAAATGGCCACGCAAATGGCCATTTTGAAGTTTACTAATGAAGCTCTGAAATGCATATTCAGCACTTCATTAGCATGCGGGCGGCTGTGGCACTTTGAAATTGATGCGCCTCGCTGCCACACGGCTCGTCCCGACGGGGCTCCTTTTCTAAAGGACCCCGCCTACTTCAAAGTCCCCTTATTCCCATGAGCAGATGGGAATAAGGGGACTTCGAAGTAGGCAGGGTCCTTTCAAAAAGGAGCCCCGACAAGACGAGCCGCATGGCAGCGAGGCGTGTCAATTTCAAAGTGCCGCGGCCGCCCACATGCTAATGAAGTGCTCAATATGCATTTCAGCGCTTCATTAGTAAACTTCAAAATGGCCATTTGTGTGGCCATTTCGAAGTTTGGGGCTAGTGTAGACACGGCCTAGGTAACCTATTCCAGTGCTTTGCCAACCTCCTAGTGAAATAGTTTTTTTTCCCTAATATCCAACCAAGACTTTTCCCACTGCAGCTTGAGACCATTGCTCCTTGTTCTGATAGCTGTCACCGCTGAAACAGTCTCTCTTCATTCTCTTTGTAACCCCCCTTCAGGCAGTTGAAGGCTGCTACCAAATCTGCCCCCCCACCTCCCCTCCACTTGTCTCTTCTGCAGATTAAGTAAGCCTAAATCCCTCAGCCTCTCGTAAGTCATGTGCTCATTTTTGCTGTCCTCCGCTGGACTCTCTCCAATGCATCCACATCCTTTCCATACTGCGGGGGGCGGGGCAGAATTAGACACAATATTCCAGATGTGGCCTCAACAGTGTTGAATAAAGGGGAATAATCACTTCATTAGATCTGCTGGCAATGATCCTACTAATGCACCCCAATATGCCATTAGCCTTCTTGGCTACAAGGGCACATTGTTGACTCATGTCCAGCTTCTCATTCACTGTAATGTCCAGCTTGTTTTCAGCAGAACTGCCGATCAGATGAAGTGGGTCTGTCCCATGAAAGATCATCACCAAATACATAATTTTGTTAGTCTTTAAAGTGTTCCATTTCTACTGGTTTGTTTTGCTGCTTATCTAGCTGGCCCACAACCTGTAGTGGTAGATTCTTATGCCTGATGTGCAGAACTCAGCACTTCTCCTTATTAAACCTCATCACATTTTTCTTGGGCCCATCTTCCAATTGGTCTAGGTCATTCTGGACCTTATCCTTACCTTCCAGCATATCCACCTCTCCCCCTAGTTTAGTGTTATTTGCAAACTAGCTGAGGGTGCAATCCAGTCCCTCATCAAGGTCATTCATGAAGATGTTGAACAAAACTGGTCCAGGGACCGAGCCTTGCGGGACTGTCATTGACAACCAGACATTGAGCCATTGATCACAACCCATTGAGCCCAACATTCTAACCAGCTTTCTATCTACCTTAAGGTCCACTTATTCAATCCATACTTCTTTAACTTGCTGGTAAGAATACTGTGAGAGACCATATCAAAAGGTTTGCTAAAGTCCAGGTCCACTGCCTTCCCCATATTTGCTGAGCCAGTTATTTCATCATAGAAGGCAATCGGATTGGTCAGGCATGACTTGCCCTTGGTGAATCCATGTTGACTATTCCTGACCACTTTTCTCTCTTCCAATTGCTTCAAAATGGATTCCTTGAGGATCCCCTCCATGATTTTTCCGGGGACTGAGGTAGGGCTCACAAGTCAGTAGATCGCTGAATTCTCCTTCTTCCCTTCTTTTAAAGATGGGCACTACCTTTGCTTTTTTTCAATTTTCCAGAACCTCCCCCCAGTCATCAGAAGCTTTCAAAGATAATGGCCAATGGCTCTGCAATCACATCAGCCAGCAGCCTCAACACCCTGGTATGCAGTAGTTCCAGCCCCATGGATCTGTGTATGTCCATTTTTCCTAAATAGTTCTTAATGCATCCTTTCTCCACTGAGGGCTGCTCTCTTCCTCCACATACTGAGCTGCCCAATGCAACAGTCTGGGAGCTGACCTTGTCTGTGAAGACAGAGGCAAAAAAAACACTGAGTATTTCAGCTTTTTCAACATTATCTGCCACTAGGTCACCTTCCCCACTCAGTAGTGGTCCTGCACCTTCCTTGACCAATATCTGGCTCTATCAATCTGTTTCTTCACTTCCTTAGATGGGTATTGTAGTTTCAGGAAAGCTTGGTAAAGGTCTTGTAGGTTTTGTCTCTGTCTGAGGGATTGGAGCAAATGTGGTTGTACCTTAGTGCTTGGCTGTACACAGTGGATTGTTTGGAGTGCCCTGGATGGAAGCTGGAAGCATCTAGGTAAGCATGGTGGTCTGTGGGTTTCTAGTATAGGATGGTGTTTATGTGACCATCACTTATTTGCACAATAGTGTCCAGGAAGTGGATCTCTTGTGTGGACTGGTCCAGGCTGAGGTTGATGGTGGGCTGGAAACTGTTGAAATCATGGTGGAACTCCTCAGGATCCTCCTTCCATGGGTCCAGAGGGTTTTGTCAATAAACGTGGAGTTTTGTCGACAAAAGTTGCAGAGTGTCCACATTCCAAGGTGATTTGTCAACAGTAAAATCGACAGAACATGGCACTTTGTTGACAGCATTATCCTGCTCCCCACAAAATCCGTGACTATACTTGCCCCGCCTTTTGAAAGGGGTATGCTAATGAGCCACTTTAGCAGATGCTAATGAGGCACTTCCCCACCATTAGCATAATGGGAGCCACGTGCATTACGAAACTGCTACTTTTGAAACGCACGCTGCTCCTGTAGACAGTGACCTTTCGAAAAGATTTGAAAGACCCTTCTTCCCAAAACCAAACATTTGAGGCATAAAGGACAGGTGACAGAGGGGGGTTTAGCTGGCAGAGGCACGTCCACATGGCCTCTGCAGTGCTGGCACCCCCTTCTGCCGACGCCAAACTCTCGCAGGGCTATGGCAATGAAATTCATGAGTATGCAAACGGCATGCCATTTGCAATCCTGAGAAGCTCATTTTGCACAGTGCTGCTGGCAGCAGCGCTGGGCAGAGTGCTGTGTAGACACAGCCTGCAAGTTTTGGGGAGGGGGGCTTCTGTTGACGGAAGAGGCTTCCAGGGCACCACACAGGCAAAACTCACAATACAGTGGACAGGTGGCTGGCAAGAGAGGCCAGTAGGAGAAGCTGGGGGCATCAAGCAGGGTGGCTGGTGGGGAAGCTGGCAGGAGCAAGCAGGACACTGGACCAGCCTGAAGGTGGCATTGCCTCAGGCTCAATGATGGAATGCATCAGGGTGATTGTCAGGGCCTGCATGGACTGGACAGAGTTGTAAATGAGACATGTGAAGTGGGATATAGAGAAAGTTTGGGTATGTGAATGGGACTGTAATGACCTTGACCCGCAGCAGTGCCCTTTTCCAGGCCGCGCGGGCCAATGCAGCTTGCCCCGCCTTGTCCCCTTTACGGGACGGCTGGAGGCAAGCCACAGGTAGAAAGCCTGGCCGTCAGTTCAGGGCTGGGCAGCAGGCGGATAGGCAATTTAGAGGCCCAGCCCTTGGTTCAGGGCAGGGCAGCAGCCAAACCACTGTGTGGAAGCTCAGCCCTTGGGCCGCAGGCAAACAAACAGTTTGGGACCTCAGCTCTCAGTTCATGGCAGGGCAGCAGTCACACAAACAGTTTGGGAGCCCAGCCCTCGGTTCAGGGCAGGGCCACCAGTAAGCAGCTATCCACCAAACAGGGTGGCTTAGGAGAGGAGAGGGGTCGCCCCTCCAGGGAGGTGGGGTAGGGAGACACAGGCCCTCCCACTCCACTGCATCCCGGCCCAGGGCCCTACTGATCACTCGCACACTGAGCTTGGTCATGGAGATTCAGATGGCAACACACCACCATGGGCTCAAGGGGAGCATCCCCCAGGCCACTTCCTACCTTGACCTCAACCGGCGCTGGGTCCCAGTCGGCTTGGTCTGCAGGTCCAGGCTAGTGGGTCTCTTCCGGGTATGTCTGGCCGGTCAGACACCTCGATGTCGTTCAGGCAGTCCTCCGGTGGCAGGACTGGGGGCTCTGGAAGGTCAGAGGCCTCAGCGCTGCGGGCGTCAGGCAGGACTCCAGGACTGCGCTCCTCCTGAACCCCAGGGTAACTAGCCACGGGCTGTCTCTCTGGTCCTGGCAGGGCCTTGGGGAGGGGAACTGCCACCGGTGTGAGGGCCCTGGTAGATCCGGGAAGTCAGGGTAGTGGCCCAACTTGGCTGCGGCTGCCCAGGCTGGTCTGGATTGCTGGGGGGCAGCTCTCGCTGGTGGGCCAGTCAGCAGGGGGTCCCCCAGTCCCAGCACCCAGGAGCCTGGTCAGAGCCCTCCACCCTGTTTGGCAGCCAGGACTTTAATGAGCCTCGAGCCCCCCCTCTGCTCCTTCTGGCTTCAAGCTCCGCCCTCTGAGGGGCGCGGCACAGGTGTTCCAACTCTGGGCTCACCCACCAGGGTCTCTGAGCGGCCTCCTCCACCTCTGAGTTGGGGATGCCACAGCACCTCGCTACAGCGACCCTTACAGTACTGGACTGGTGAGCCTGAGAGGCAAAGGGCACTGCACAATCCATTTGAGCTGGGACAGTTACTCGAGGGTTGGTTATGAACTCTGGGTGTGGTATTTTCCCAAGCTAATGTCATGTGACTTCTCTGCCTCTTTCATTAAAAGTTTCTTTCCTACACTCAGACTCTGTGCGTGCGAGTGGGGAAGCACTGCCTCTCCGAGGTGCCAAGGGGTGTGTGAATTTCCCAGGCTACTGGGTGGGGGCTCGAGCTGGTTCCGTGTGAGATGGATTAAAGGAAGCCTTAATATTGAACCTGGCACTAGTTGCTGCTGACTCCTTCCGGCAGAAGGGTTACTTCTCTAGTGCCTGCCTCTGGCCATTTTTAAAGCCACAGGGAGCCCAGGAAACCTTGTGGCAGGAAGCCGAGAGCCTGAAAGCAGCAGGGCTACAGGCAGTAGTCCCCCATGCCCTTACAGCCACTTCTTGCACTAGAGCTGTCACAGACGGCACACAGCCAGCTACCCTGAGACCCTCTCTGGGGCTGTCAAGGGACCAGCCAGAGGGGTCCCAGGACACACCCTGGGGCACCACAAGGTGGGCCCCTTCCTGGACTGAGGTCGAGGTCCAGGCCCTCCTAGGCTGGCAGCACGCTGGTGCCTGTGCCCAGGGGCTGCCTGAGGGCCCTCCTAGACCTGTGGGGGAAGGAAGAGACCCCCCTCAACTGCAAGACGAAGCAGCACAATGCTCCCACGTACGCTCGGCTGGCCACTGCCCTAGTGTCATAGGGCCACACCACCCACACCATGGAGCATGTGCAGGCCAACACAAAAGAGCTCCAGCAGAGCTACACCCAGGCCCATGATGCCAGCTGGAGATTTGGGGCAGGACCCATGACCTGCCCCTATTTCTGGGAGCTGCACCAGTTCCTGGGGCTAGACTGCACTTTTCCACCAACCTTTCCCATCAATATGGCGCAGGAGTCCCCCTTCTCCCATGCAGCTGGAGCCCAAAGAGAAGGAGGAACAGCACCTTGGGACTCAACCCCTGCTGGAGCCCAAGGTGGGCACAGGATTTGAGGCAAGCAACAGCATGATGGTCATCACCCTGGAGTCAGTCTCCATCTGCCAGGCCAATTCCAACGTGCTTCACAGCTGGGCAAGAGTTCCTCTGGTCAGTACCCCTCGCATTGCAACCCTCAGGCAGGGGAGGTGGGAACAGATGGGGCATGATTTGAGCATCGCAAGGCTGGTTCAGGTGGGACTTTGTGCTGTGGTCCCTGCACATGGAACCTTGTGCAAGGCAGCATGTCTTCCCCCCCACCCCGGCAGCAGGGCTGTGTGAGGGTGGGACAGCACATTCCCCTGGGTGAGAGACTTCCCCTCCCCTTGAACTCCCAATCAAGCTTACCAAGGGTCCCCCTTTGGCGGGACACCCCACCCACTTGCAGGGACTGCAGCCCAAGGGTGCCTCACCTCCAGGATGAGGGCCTTGCCAGTGGACTTCCTCACAACAAACTGTTTTCCCATGGAGCTGTAGCTGTCGGGGGTCGAGAGCTTCCAGAGGGTGATGGCAGCCCAGTTCTGTACAGGGACAGCAGGCCACAGTCAGGTGTCCTGTCTCCAGAGGGCTGGGGCGAGCCAGGCACACAGCTCCAGGAAGGTGGCATGCAGAAGCTCTGTAGCCACTGCTGGTCATCCCACTACCTCATGATGAGCTGGTCTCATCCATCAGAACTGGGGCGGTGCATCCAGATCCTCCTATGCACCAGGGGTGGGGTGGGGGAAGCGAGGGGATACAGGTGGGACTGTGGCAGCAATGGCACATTCCTCAAAACGGGTGTCAGGATCACTCTTTGTGAGGAAGAGGAGGATGGCCATGAGGATGTGCAGCAGGTGCTGAGGCCCCTCTGGGTGGTGCCAGTTCAAGGCCAGGGGCTGCTGTGGCACCATAGCTAGCTTGAAAGCTCTGTGCCTCTCAGCAAGTGTTGAAGCCCTGCTGTAGCAGCCGTGCGGTTCCTCATGGAGATAGGCAAGTCTCAGCATGGGCAGAAAATGGGCACCGGGGGGGGCACTTTAAGGGCATGTCTCACTGGGGTTCTCGGAAGGAACTGCAGCCGAGCAACCCTGTGTGATTGTGTTCCGGGGGCTGCACTGTTGAGACAGTGGCCAGGCAGTCCGGCCACTCTCGGTTGACAGAGCAGATCTCTTTTTCAGTCCACTTTGCTGTCTTGCTGCAATCTGCAGACAGATATTTTGTCCGAAGATATCTTCTGACAGTACCTTCTGTCAACAGATCGCTCTAGCCTAGACAAAGCAACAGACAAGACTACGACTGTGAAACAACTGGAGGATCAAGCCCTTAATGGGTAGGGATGAAACAGTTGCTTTGGTGAGAGCTAAACTAAACTAACCTGGAACTCTCCTGGTATTTCTAAATATAAGCATGCTTGACTCTTGTTATTAAAGTATCAGAGAGGTAGGTATTCTGATTGCAAGACCTAATTTCAAATAAAGAAATGAGAAAGACATATAAAACATTCATTTTATTGGCCTTCAAGATAGAATGACTAGTAGAGTTGCTGACAGTCTCATTCATCAGGGCCAGGACTACGCTATTCTTCTGAGATTTTATTTCCTGAAATAAATCCTGAAAATATTCCCTGGCTTCTTCAACTGACAACACTTCATGCACAGCTGATTCATGGAATTCAAAAGAACAGTGAACTAAGAAAGATATTCAGTGCCCTGAAAGGAATATGATACACATTAAGGAGTACAAAACAAATCACGAGAGAAACAACACTGCACAATAAAACAAAATTCAGAGAATGTTTTTTCTACTGTAATTCACATTATTCTGACCCTCATTTTAAGGAAGCCATATTCATTCATCATACACAGTATCCATGTCCAGTCTCTAATGTTACTAAGTGGAGAAAGCTGGCACAAATTGAAGTCATAACAGGAAGATGCCCATATTGAAAATCGCTTCTTGACTCAAAAGGGCTGAATTCTGAATGCGTACAAGGTCAGATCTTCTTACCCAACTAACAAAAACCAAGGTTTTTATTCTTCTCCCTGCCAAAGCAACAGAACTCTGGGGCTACGTCGCAGTTTGGAAAGGATCCCTTTCAAAATTCACTTTTAGAAAAAAACGGCTTTCAAAATTACGTGTCCATGCACACAGAGCCATGATCCCTTCTTTCAAAGGAGCGGCCCAGCATTTTGAAAGGGAGCATCTACACAGCCATGGCCGCTATTTCGAAATAAGGGACCGCGAAACACCGCAGGCGGGATTGCATTGCTGCCAAACCCTTCTGGGGTCCACAGCCAGCCACGCCCTTACAGGGCCTCTCCCAAGACATACTCTGCAGGCACTCTGGACTGCCAGGCTTGCCACAGCACTGCAGACCCTGTGTAGGGACCTGAGTTCTAGCAGGGACACTATACCTCCCAGCAGCTCCCTGGGGGGGCAGTTCATCTGGGCTGTGGCCAGCCTGCTGGCCATGCTGTTTGCAGCTGTCCTCCAGCAGCACCAGAGGACCAGTCACACAGGCCCCCTCCTGTGGGCTGTCTGCCAGGGGCAATTTCAGTGCCCTCTGACCCTGCTGATCCAGCAACACTGGATCTACCCCCCAGCACTGAGTGGTAGGACCACCTCATGCTGGGGGGATGGGATGAAAACCAGTGGCTAAAAAAACTTGAGGATGACCAGGCACACCTTCAAGGAGCTCTGCAGCTGGCTCGCCCCAGCCTGCCAGCATCATGACACCAGGATGCGGCCTGCATGCTTTCTGCAGAAGAGAGTAGCAATAGCCATCTGGCAGCTGGACATTCCAGACAGCCATTGGTCTATCGGCCACCAGTTTGGGGTACGCAAGGCCGTGGTCGAGGCAGTCTTGCTTGAGGTAAGCCCGGCTTGGGCCATACACCCACTGTGCAGAGGGGGCCACTAAACAAGGGGGGGGCCTGCAGAGGGTTGAGGAGGGGGGCCTGGGGAGGGGGCCGTGAGAGGGGCCAGGGAAGGGAGTCTGGGGAGAGGGACACTGAAGAGGTCCAGGGACCCTCTGGCCACACACTCATGGATGTGTCTGTCTTCCACCCCATGCAGGTCGTCTGGCCGATAAACAACATTCTCCTTCACTGGGTCATCACTGTCAAGGATCTGGAAGTCGCCCTTCCTGGCTTTGTGAAGCTGGGCTTCCTGAACTGTTTTGGCGTGCTGGATTGAATGCACATTGCGGTCTGGGCCCCAGACCACAGCACGGGTGCTTTTGTCAACAGAAAGGGATACCGCTGTGTGGTCCTCCACGTTCTTGTCGATGTCAAGGGTCAGTTCATGGACATGTGTGTGGGCTGGTCAGGCAGTGCCCATGATGCCCGGGTGTTTAGCAACTCATGGCTGGGGCTCAGGATACAGGAGGGGACCTACATACCCTCACTGGAGCGCCCGATGGCTGATGCTGTGTACCCCCTGCACCCATGGCTCATGAGGCCCTACACAGGACACACCAAACTGTCCCAAGACCTTTTTAACGCATGTCTAAACCAGACCAGGCACACTGTTGAGTGGGCATTCGGGCTTCTGACAAGGTGCTTTCACTGCCTCCTCATGAGGTTGGAGGTCATAGAATCATGGAATTCTAGGGCTGGAAGGGACCTCAGGAGGTCATCTAGTCCAGCTCCCTGCCTAAAGCAGGATCAACCCCAACTAAATCATCCCATTTTAATGTTCGCTATTTTCTTCTGAATGTAGAAATTACTCTAGTAAAGAACAGGAGTAAATTGGTGTTTTTGAGATGATCTTTTCAGAATTCTGTGGGCCCAGCTTATTTCTTCTTTCCCACAAATGGTATGTCATTATTGCCAGTTGAGGTATGAATGCAGCTCAGGTAGACATAGGCTGGTTCTACACTCTCACTCTGCCATCAGAGGTGGCATGGTAATAAGGAAATTCGAAGCAGGGTAATGAGGTACTAATGTGCATATTCAGCACCTCATTAGCATGATGGTGGCCATGCAGATTTCAAAGTGCAGTCCTCGAATTGCAGATTGACAGTGAAGATGGGGGCAACTTCAAAATAAGCATCCCATTTCAACATTCCCTTACTCCGATCTATTTCTGTGCTATGGCCACCATTATGCTAATGAGGCGCTGCATATTCATTACAGCGCCTCATTAGCATATCCCAAAGTGTCTCATTAGCATCCCCTTTTCAAAAGGCAGGGGCTAATGTAGACATAGCCCACAGGAAACTAGGCCACACCCTTGGTAAGTGGTCATCTGGCTAGCTGGATGAGAGAGAGAGATCTGGGTTAGAGTGATTCAACCTGTAACACTAACAAATTCCAGCTTGTCTAACTTATCAAGTTACTTCACAAACTGAAATCTTCATTGTCAGTGACAGTAAAATCTCAATAGCTTCAAAGACTGTTGTGATGTAATAGTCCATCTATTTTATAAAAGTGTGTTTATCATATAAATGTCATAACTCAGACATGCTTGATGCAATATGGCTCATGTAACATGTCTGTGCCAAGGTTGTAATTTACTGAATATGTTTGTGCCATTTGTATGCGTTTATTAGGTCTATTGATTTGTGTATCTGTAATTTCATATTTGCTGCTTTGGGTTGCATCCACTTCAGATACAGTCCGGATGATGAACTGTAGGGCCATGTCTACACTAGCAATGAATTTCGAAAATAATTTCGAAGGACAGGCCCCTTTTGAAAAACACCATAGAGCATCTACACACATAATGCCTTATTTTGAAATTGATTTCAAGGGAACGTGGCCTACATTTCGAAGTCGTTCTTCCATTCCCATATTAGAAGAAGTGCCCTGTTTCAAAGTCAAATTTTGAAAGAGGATATATGTAGATGCTCCATGGTCTGTTCTTTCAAAAGAGCAGGTCTGCCATGGCACCGTCTGATAGGAGCGCGGAGACACCCTGGCCAGCCCAAGCAGGGCTCTATGGTTACTGCCGGCTGCGTTTGAAGACTCAGAAACCCTGTGGCAGGAAGCTGAGAGCGTGTTGCCAGCAGGGGAGCACAAGCTCCCTGCAGCACACCCACCATAGCCATCAATGGGTCCCCAAACTACTGCATACAGCCATGGTCAGTGGCCAGGAGCCTCGTGCCTCCCGGGGATCCCATGGTGAGACAAACCAGGGCTCCCAGGGACCGAGCCAGGGCCCTTGAAAAAGGGGTCTGTCCTGGACAGAGGCCGAATTGAAGGACCTCTTCAGACTTTGTGGGGAAGAGGAGGTCCTCTTGCAAAATGGGGTCTGGCACTGGAATTCCACCACATTTGTTCTGCTCTCCAATGGCCTCACTGCTTGGGGAGCACCCCAGCCGCACTCCAGACCAAGTGCACTCTAAAGTGAAAGAACCCTGGCAGGTGTATGCTGCACCCGGGATACAGACAGCCAATCGGGGGCATTGGCTACCCTGTGCCCTTAATATGAGGAGCTGGACCACCTCCTTGGCCTGAAGCAGGTGGCGCTCCTGAACCACATCATGGACACAGAGCTAGAGCCAGAGTTGCCCAGTGAAGAGGAGCCAGGACCTTCGGGTTTGCGGGGTAGGGGCTGACCGAACCCAGTGTGAGCCACACCATTAATGAACACTTCCACAACCAGTATCCCATGGGGCCTCAGGCCATTGGACATGGGGGGCGGGATGGGGGCCACAGGAGTGGGGGCCTGGGCCCCTGGTGTCAGGATGCAGGACTAATGGGCCGTCCCTCTGTCCTCTTCTGTCTTCACAGGTCTGCTGCCTCCAGCTGCCAAGGGACAGAGTCACCACCAGGACAGACACTGTCGCCAACAGGGGATGAGGAGGCGGTGGTGAACCAGGCTGTCATGCGGGACATGATGGCCTTGCTCTGGGGCTGGCTGGTGATGGAGCAGGAGGTGTGGGCGAGGGTGACAGACAGCCTGGAAACCCTCACTCGGGCTGTGGCCACCCGCCTCAACCAACCACCATTCCCTGACCAGCCCACCCACAGTCCCTCGGGGTCAGGATGCTGTCCGACTCTTCCCTTCTTGTCTCCCAAGGTCCACTGTCCAGGGGCCAGCTGAGCCCCATCCAAGGCCAGGGCATGGGAGCTGAGGGCAAGGAGGCTGAGAACCCACCCTGTCCTGTGCTTATGTGGAGCTGTCACTGGAACGTCTGCCATTGCCAATGAGGGGGAGGAGGAGTAGGCAGCTGCCAACACAGCCGCCCTGTGGAACATGACGGCCATGTTGTGGGACTGGGTGGCGATGGAGCGGGAGGTGTGGGTGTGGGTGGCAGACAGCCTAGACACCCTCACCCAGGCTGTGGCCACCCACCTCACCTCTCCCTCTCCCTCTCCAGCTCGCCCCTTATCCCCTTCTCCCACAGTTCCCAACCTTGCTGCCCTACTCCTGCCTGCCTTCCCACCCACTGCCCAGGAGGCACTTGGCCAGTGGCAGGTGGCCAGGAGCACCCAGGGCGAGCTGGTCCCTCCCATCCCACCTACCCCACTTCCCCCCATGCACCCTGCCATCCCTGAGCCTGCCGTACACCACCCGCACCCCATCTACCTATGGTCCCAGCCTCATCCCAGCCACAATGGGGACCTTGGATCAAAGGCTGCAGGGGTTCCTGCAGCTGGCACAGCTCCTGGTCCACCCATCACCACCCAGGATCCTCCTCCAAGTTTGGCTGCCTGCACCCCCACACCAGGACCCCTGTTGTAAATAATTCTCCCCCATTCCTCCTTGTAAATAGTTTAAGGTTCATGTTGCACTGTTTCATATCACTTTCACTATTGTGGTTCACTAAAGGGTTTATGACTCAGCACCACTCCTGTGTCCCTGGTGTCTGATGGGGGAGTGGTGAGGGGTTGGGGTGCGCAAGGGGGTTTGTTGGGGTGGAGTGGTGAAGGGTGGGGGTTCAGGAGAGAGTGGAGGGAGGGTCACTGTGGCCCCTGTGCAAAGGCCTCTCTCAGAGCTTCCCTGATCCACACCCTGTCCCATTGTGCCTGGTGGCATGGGGCAGCAGGTGGCTGCTCATACCTGGCACCAGTCTTGCCAGCCCACCCCGGATGAAGGGCTCCTGTTTGCTCCCCACAATATTGTGGAAAGTGCAGCAGGCTGCCACCACCGTGGGCAAGTTGGCTAGGCTGGCGTCCAACATGACAAGGAGGCAGCAAAAATACCCCTTCAGATGCTAGAATGCCTGCTCAACGGTGTTCCTGGCCTGGTTCAGATGTGTGTTAAAAAGGTCCTGGGATGGGTCTGTGTGTCCTAAGTTGAGCTGGGTGAGCCATGGGTGCAGGGGGTAGGCAGAGTCAGCCATGATGCAGGGGGTCATGGCTGTGTCCCCAGCCAGGAGCTCCCATGAAGGGATGTAGGTGCCCTCCTGCATCCTACTCCTGAGCCATGAGTTCCTAAACACCCAGGCATCATGGGCCCTGCCCACCCAGCCCACACATATGGCCATGAACTGGCCTTTTGCATACACAAGGGCCTGGAGGACCACTGAGTGGTACCCCTTTTGGTTGCTAAAAGCACCCACTCTGTAGTACGGGGTCCAGCTAGCAATGTGCATCCCATCCATTGTGTCAAAACAGGTGGGGAAGCCTGGATCTGTGAATCCCATGAAGGCGATGTCCAGGTCCCCAACAGAGACAAACCAGTGAAGGAGGAGCGTGTTTATTGCCCTGGTGACCTGCATGGGGTGGAAGACAGACATGTCCATGACCTCATGGCCAGGTGCTCCCCAACTCCTTGCAGGGTCCCCTCCCTGGCTCTTGCAGGGCCTGCCTTGCCTGGTAACCTCTTCACTCTTACCCATGGGGTTTGTGTGACCTGAACTTGGCTTACCTCCATGAGGATGACCTCAGTGGTGGCCTTGGCCACCCTGAACTGGTGGCCAACTAACTGGTGGTTGTCCAGGGTGGCCGGCTTCCAGATTGCAATCACTACCCTTTTCTTCAAAGGGAGCATAAGCTGTATGTTGGTGCTGGAGGGCTGGGGCCAGCCAGTGACAGAGCTCCTAAAGAGTCTGCTTTGCCATCCGAGTCCCCCAGCATAAGGTGTTCCCACCACTTGGTGCTAGTGGGGTAGTCCCACCATCGCAGGATTGCCAGGGTGAGGGGTTGTGGATGTAGTCCCTGCCAGATGGCCTTCAGGATGGAACCTGTGTTTGGCCCTCTGATGCTGCTGGGTGGACAGCCACAAGCAGTGCAGCCAGCAGGCTGATGATGGCTTGGAGGAATTCTCCCTTGGGAAGCTGCTGGAGAGCCATGAGGTCTCTGCTAGACTTCAGGTCCTTGCATATGCAGGGTGAGGGTGTTCGGAGGGGCCTTTAAAGGAGTGGTTGGTTGCATCCTCTGGAAGGGCTTGGTAGCCATGCGATCCTGTCTGCTGCATTTCCTGGCCCGTTATTTGAAAAGAGTGGCCATGGCGGTATAGATGCTCCCTTTCGAAATGTTGGACTGATCTTTAAAAATAGCGGATTGTTACCTTGATCCGCATTGCGTGTGTGTACGTGGAATTTTGAAAGGTGTTCTTTCAAAAGGTAGCTTTCGAAAGGGCGCATTTTGAAAATGTGTTATAGTTTAGACATAGCCTAGAAAAAATTAACTTTCCTGAGAACATGTGGGTCAGCCAGTGAAAAATGGCTACAGGGACACGTGATCATGGCAGCCGATACAGGAACTCCTCTTGATTTTTAGTTTCCCATGAGAAGCTGGGAGGGGGCTAAACTTGAAATATGGGACTCCCGCCTTATGTAAATCCTCTTTAAGGGTGAGGAAAGAGTAGTCCTGGTCATCAGTTTTCCCTAGCTATCTCACCCCAGGTGATTGCTGGAAACAACTAACCCTGAACTGGGCTTAGGCTGGAAGGGTGTCTGGCCTGTGAAGGTTATTAGAATCACATTTAGGAAGAGGTCTTATATATAATTAGTTTCTGTAGTTTATTAAGCTTAGCTTGTGTGTTTATTTTGCTCAGTGACTTTGTTGTGTCTGCTACCTCTTAAAACCAGTAAAATCCCTTTTGTTTCGTAATATACCCAATGTAAGTAATTACTTCTGGAGGAGCAAAGAACCTGTGACTACCTCTTTTCTCATTAAGAGGGTTTATTTCATGACCTTAAACCGCAGATATCTCTGCAATAGACTGTTTATCTGTTTTTTGGATCGATATAAACAAAAATACGCTTCCTGGCTTCAGAGAACTCAAACTTTCTCAAGGTTTTCTTGAGGTTTGTTAAAAATAGAGGTGGAAAAAGTACCCAAAAAGTTACTTGAGTAAAAGTGCAGCTGCTTTAATTTCTGAGTGCTTGAGTACAATAAAGGTGTGATGTGTGGGTTGTGCATGTACTTTTTCTTGTGTAGTTTTCCAGAGGGACTGGTGACTCCCCAAGCAGCTATACTTTTACTCAAGTAACCTTTTGGGTACTTTTTCCACCCCTGGTTAAAAATGTAAGTTATTGACCAGTAATTCTGTAGACATTTATATCTTGAAGGAAAGAATGACTTACATTTTTTGGTAGTTATTTACTTTACTTTTATGATTTCCGAAGAATATATCAAAGTTGTTGCTAATTTGAGCCTGATCCTGCAAACCCTTTCGCAAACAAATTACCTCATCAGTTCCCAAGAGGTACCTCTGTAATGGTTTTCAAGATCAGACCCTTTATTTTCTGCTTGAAATTATAGGAAATCATGTGTTCCACAAGTAGACTGGAACTGCTTCTCAGGAAATCATACAGAAAAAAGACAAACTCACCAAATCAAGTAGTCTTCATAATTGAATGTTAAAAGAGACTAAAGTGAGATGAGCCAGAAAAGTAGGATGAACCTGGACTAGGACTGCTTCTCATTAAACCTTACAGAAATGGTAAAGCAGAGAAATTTGTAGTAGTGCCCTGTTTTTGCGACAGCTAAATCAATGCTTAAAGTTTGAAAACTAGAAGAAAATGTTATTGAGAACAAAATTGACCAGATAGTCTTCTATTACTAAAACAATGAATAAGAGTTTATAGGTCTGAAGGAAAAAACACACTTGATGGAATTCCCATTTTTTTTTTTAAAAATTAACTATCCCTTTTTAAAGAAATCTGAAAAATTAACTTGATAAAAATAAAACTATTTTTCAAAACTACATAATTTAAATAGGGCTTTTTTCCTTTTTATTTAAAAAAATTGAGTTAAGGACCCAAGCAACTCTGGGTAAATCTGTGTGTATGTATAGATAGAGTTGTCATGCAGTTCTATCACTTTTGCAGTGGGATTATACAAGCATAACTATAAGTGCATCACTGATTGTTATGATTCTCACGTCAGTACAATAGTAATTTCATTCCTCGTCATCATGTTCTTTCAATACAGCTTCAAAAGCACTAGCTGCTTTTTCATAGTAAATTATCATCCACTCAATACTGAAAATCCAGTGCCTTTGTTGTCACACTGAGCTGATCCTACAGCTGTAAATGAGGCAAAATACCAGTTTAAGAGACCAATCCTGCAATTTGTTCTTCACAGATGGATTCATGCATTTTTATGGACCAAAGGGCTCCACAGAGCTTGACAATACAGGTGGGAGAATCAGGGCCTAAGTAAATGTGTATTTTGCCAGAAGAACTACCATTACTTGCTACTTAAACCCTTGTACCACTAGTGGAGCATAGGTCATCTACAAGTTTCCTCCATTTCATCCTGTCTTGTGACAAAACCTCCAGCTGACTCCAGGAGTACTCCAGTTGTTGTCCATCAGTCTCAGTCGATCTTCTCCACTTTGTCCAATGTTTTCTTCTTTTTGCATTTTCCTTGCGGGTTCCATTTGAGAGCTGAATGGACTATGCAGGATGATGGTTTTCTGAGGCTGTGGCCTAGCCATCCCCCCTTTCTCCTTGGCTGGGTCTACATAGAGCTCTGCCCAGTGCTGCTGCCGGCAGAGCAATGCCAAGAGAGCTCCTCGGCATTGCAAATGGCTGCTCATTTGCATACTGCCTAAGCTCATTACCATAGCCACGCGAGAGTTCAGTGCCTGCAGCGGGGGTGTTGGCACTGCAGAGGCTGTGTGGACATGCCTCTGCCGCCTACACCCTGCCTCTGTCACCAGTCGTCCACACGGCCTCTGCAGTGCCGACACCCCGTTCTGCCAGCACCGACCTCTTGTGTGGCTATGGTAATGAGCTTAGGGAGTATGCAGATGGGCAGCCCTTTGCAATCCTGAGAAGCTCACTTTGCATAGCTCTGCCAGCAGCAGTGCTGGGCAGAGCTCCATGCAGACATAGACCTCTTGATTTGAATGTCAAGTGGTTCTTGTCCTGCTCTGTTCCAAAGCTCCTCACTGTGACAAAGTCTTGCCATTTGATATGAAGGATGTACCTCAGGCATCCATTTACGCATGTCTGTAGCTTGTGATTTGAAGACTTTTTCGTATGCCAGGTCTCACATCCATACAAGAGCACACTCTTCACATCTATATTGAAGATCAGCAGTTTTGTCTTCGCAGATATTATTTGTGAACTCCATATGGGATGGAGAGTCTTGAATGCAGCTGTTGCTTTCCCTATCTTGGCACTGATATCCTCATCTGTTCCTCCATCTCTGCCCATAATACTCCCCAACTAGGTGAACTGCTTCACATTTTCCAAGACATCCATTCCCAGTGTGATGGTGGTGGTGTTGGATAAGTTGATTTTTATTGTCTTGGTCTTTCCCTTGTGAATGCTCAGTCCAGTCAGTGAGGCAGTTTTGTCTAATGTTGTGACCCTTTCTTCCATGCTTTCATGTTGCTGTGAAAGGAGGACGACACCATCAGCAGAGTCAAAGTCCTCTAGGTGTTTGAAAAGTGTCCACCAAACGCCTCATTGATGGCTATCTGTTATCCTGTTCATAATCCAGTCCATTGTGATCAAGAACAGGAAAGGTGAACCTAGACACCCTTGTCACACTCCTGAGAGGATGCTGAAGGATTCCGTCCTATTGTGAACAACTTTGCACGTTGAGTGATTGTACATTGAATTGACCAGGTTAATAATTTTGGATGGGATGCCACAGTGTTGCATCAGGTTCTGATGACAGAGGAGGTCAAAAGATGGAGCTGCTGTTATGCGTGGACGCGGTCGGTCACCAGTCCTTTTATTGGACCATCTCTTCTGACAGTACGGTCTGCAGACAGGAGCTGCTAGTGGAGCCGTAGCCCCGTGGGACCAGGCTGAGCGGGAAGCCACAGGCGGCTCCGGGAGCCGCCGAGCTCGTCAGCAGAGCTCAGGGCTCTGGCAGAAGCCTGCAGCCTAGACACGGCCTAGTCGCCAGGGCTCTTACTGGCAGCGACAGCCGGCATAACACACACGACCCCAACCGCACGCACGTGAGCGCCCGCGCAGCGGTTTCCGGCGGACGCCCGCGGCCCGGCCCCAGCCAAGCTGAGGACCCCGAAGACGGCTCCCTGCGCGAACACGCCCATTGGGCGTGCAGGAGCGACACCCCACGGCGCGGCCTCGCCTGGAACCGAGGCGAGAACGCACCAAGGGGGGGCGGGGGAGAGTATTCTAGGGCGGCCGGGCTATGCTCACCGCCCCGTCCTGGACTAGGGGCGGGGCCGGAAGGGGAGAAACTTAGAGGAGGCTGCCGTTGATTGGCTGGTTGGATCGCTTCCGCCCGACCTCTTCCGGGGTTAGGGGCCCGTTGGTGAGGGGGGCTGGGAGCGCGGAGTAGAGGGGAGGGTGTTGGCTGTCCGGGGGCTCGCAGCGGCAGAGCGGGGGAGCGACGCGCTCCAGGCGGCACCGCCACCATGTCACGCGGCTCCATCGAGATCCCCCTCCGGGACACTGACGAGGTGAGGGGGATTTGTACGTGGGGCGGGGACAGCCAGTCGCTCCGGGGGGTGTAATCTGGGGTTACCCCCGGTCCCGCCGTGCGCTCCGCTGGTCCCCTGCGGCGCAGCCATAAGCTGCCCAGGACAGTGTGTGAAGTGTCATCTGGCCCCATCATTCTGAACGGTTCCCTCTCCCCCGCCCCCGACACCCATCCACCGACCCACCCACCGGCCTGTGGCTCGCCCCTTGGGGTCTGCGGGATTGTGTATTTCGGGTTATCATGGGGAGGCAAAGCTGCTGCTAATGGGGCTCCGGGCTGCAGCTCCCACGGTTGGTGTTTTCACATATGCCCCATAAAGGAGCGAGTGATGGCCTCGTTCCCCAGTATAAGCTTCATTAATAAAAATGTAAGAAGCTTACAGTGACAGTGCTTAGTCTGAACTCCTTTGAGGACTAGTGTCTTTCATTTGATCATGTGTTATTCTGCTGTAGCATGGAGCGATTAAACTTTGTGTTGTGTACACACAAAATCACATTGGATTAACTAAAGGATGTTTTTCTTTCAGTAGGTGTTGTATGTGTATAAGTATTACTCTTTCCTCCGAAACTACTTTCACCAGGGTTGCCCACAAAGATAAGAACGGTAAACCCTCAAAATGCACTTTTGAGTTGGTTAACTCTCATTAATACGAATTCAGTGCCACTCAAAATCCAGTTCCCGCACCCCAATCTCTGGCTCAATGGCCATGGCCCACGTGGTCCTGGTTTAGCACCCCCAGCCCGTGTGGTCCTGGTTCTGCACCCCAGCCCACGTGGTCCCAGTTCAACCCCCCAGCCTGCACAGTCCCAGTTCAAACCCCTCATCTTCAGCCTGCGCAATCACTTCCCCTTGCAGAGCGGTTAAGCTCCAGCTCATTCATCCTGCGTGGCTCTGGCTGAAACCCCCTGCGCATGGTTCTGGCTCACCTTCACCCACCTGCAGCCCTAACCAATTGCTGGGCTTAACCCTCCCCAGTTGCCTCCCTCAGTCCTAGGATTTACCTTTCCAAAGGAGCTCTCGGTGCTCTTATTGCTTCCCTGGCTGCAGAGCGCATGTTCTGCTGGGGTAGAAAAAGCTTCCCCTCTGACTTATATGAAATGTGAGTTATCCAAGTGTTGCATTCCCACGGATGTTCGCATAACTCGAGAGGCTACTGTAATCTTAGTATTGGTCATTGAAATAATGTCCATCTGTGCTTCTGATGTGAGACAAAATTACTTTTCTTCCCACCTGGAATGCTGTTCTGTGCATTAATCTCCACAGACTGCATTAAGAGTACAATTTACAGTTTTTCTTCTATAGCTTCATTTGGTCACCACCTAAGCCCACCTATATGCAATGAAGGATTATAAGGAAGATGAGGGGTTTTTTTTCCTGCCCCCCCTTTAGTTCACCGGTTGCAATAAAGTGCCTTAATCTAGCCCTCCCCCCAGCCCTGCAAAAAAAAAAAAATAGGCTTAACAAGTTCAAATAGTTGGAAGCTGAAGGAAGACACACATTCTGATAGCAACGAATCGACAGGGCCAGACATACACCCAGACCAGCTGCTCCAAGATAGGTCCAAAAAAGCTAAGAACAGAACACCTCTGGTCATTACCTACAGCCCCCAATTCAAACCACTGCAATGCATTATTAAAGACCTACAACCTATCCTTAATCAGGATGCTGCACTCCAGAAGGCCCTAGGTGACAGGCCTGTTGTTTCCTGCAGACAACTCCAAACCTTATGAGGATTCTCACCCACAACCACAGTCTGTATCTCAGGAACACCAGTCCTGGAACTTTTCCTTGCAACAAAGCCTGTTGCCAACTTTGTCCACTTATCTATTCTGGACATACCATCACTGGACCTAGCCAGGTTATTCGCAGAATCACGGGCACATTCTCATGTTCCTCAGCTAACATCGTATATGCCATCATGTGCCAACAATGCTCAGATGCTTTGTATATTGGACAGACTTCAAACTCTCTCAGACAAAGAGTTAATGGGCACAAAACACTCCTGATCCACCAACCTGTCAGCCAGCATTTTAATGGAGTGGGCCATTCTGTTAATGACTTAAAAGTTTGCATCTTACTGAAGAGGAATTTTCACGACAGTCTTGAAAGAGAGGCTGCTGAACTCTCTTTCATATTCAAATTCAACACATTAACACATGGTTTGAACCAGGATGCGAATTTTCTGGGTCATCATAGGGGCTCTCTTGCAAACTTGGCTTAATCTAATTCTTGACTTCTCACCCCCCCCAACCCTTCTACTCTCTGATTTGCTCATCTTGATAATTTTTTTTTCTGATTTTCAACCTTGATTACTATTTTTGGTTCTCTGTGCCTTAAATATTGAGTCTGTTCTGGTATGGCTGTGGTCTGAAGAAGTGAGTCTGTCCCACGAAAGCTCACCTAATAAATTATTTGTTAGTCTTTAAAGTACTACTTGACTGCTTTTTTGTTTTTATTCTGCCAGCAAGAGTGATCACTGGAAAAGTTCACCTTAGGGTGTGGTGAATTTTTCATGACTTGTCTTCAAAATCAAACTTTATTCTCATTCCAAAAGAGTTGTGATGGTTTAAATAGGTAGTTAGGACTAGGTAATGTATTTTAATGTATGTATTTATTGTTACAAAGCATTATCTCTGTTAATAAGATTGCTAAATAGTGCTGGGGACAGCATGATTCATGGTATAGTGCCAGGACTTGGAGTCCATCTCTTCAGCTGACTTTCATTGTGACTGGGCAAATCATCAGTCTTTGTGTCTCTGGCTGTAAAGTGGAGACCTGTTAGTCAGTGAAAAATGATATTTAATTGCAAAATATTATTCTTCTTTTATGGTACCATTTTCTTGCTTAATGATACTGCAGTACTCAATATTCAAATCAAAATCCAGTTTCTGCAACTTAATGAGGTGGAGAATTGTCAACAGAAATTGTCAACAGAAAAGCTGTGTAGAGGCTCCAGAGCAGATCAAAAGGTTGATGCATCCGCTTGTATGTGTAGATGCAATCTGCTGATAGAAGTTTTGTTGGAACATCTCTTCCGACAGTAACTTCTGTAGACAGATCACTGTAGTGTAACTGTAGCCTTATAGTACTGGCTAAGGTGTTAGTCTGGGTTTCCGTGATTCTCAGGCTAACACTTTATCCATTTGACAATCTTCCCCACCATCTGTCTGTCCTCTGGATCATAACCTTTTTGAAAGAGACTCATTTTATGTCTTACGTTGCTGAGCACATTCATTGCATGTAAATGATAGAGACAGATTTCTTTCTTCCTTTGTCCACAGACTGCAAAAACAGGGATTATTTTCTGTGCTGTGAAATATGTCCCATTCCTACTGATCTCAGTGGTCACTTGTGCTCTGAGAGCAGTATTTGCTCCCAATCCTATAGATATTTACCCGCTATGTACTTACAGGGTAGTGGTAGTGGAGAAAAACTCTTCAGTTGGAAAATCCACACCCTTTAGAGTATTTAATTTCTTGCATACTGGAGAAAGTAAGTATTAGATGTTCTGTTGAGTTTCTATTATAAATATTGCAATTACAGACTTCAAATGAAATTTTGAAAAAGTAAATAAGATGAGTTAACACTTTAATATTATATTATATTGCTGTTTTTAGGTCATTGAGCTTGACTTCGATCAGTTACCGGAGGGGGATGAAGTTATAAGTATCCTGAAACAGGAACATACTCAACTGCACATATGGATTGCCTTAGCGGTCAGTATTTACACAAATATTTACGCTAGCAATAGTCACATAGCTACGCTATCCAGTTCATGCTGCCTGTAAGGGAGGTCTGAACAGTTCCCAGGGGAGTGCTTTGATAAATAAGAAGAGAGTGAATGGAAGGACAATTGCCATAAAAGACTCTGAATACATAAAAGACTCAACAACATGGACTTTTAGGATTAAATGGTACAAACAGTTTGCTTGTAAAGTTCAACTTCTGTATGCTTTGGCTGAATTTCCAAATATGTTTTAAACCACACTATGTACTTTTGGAACACTATAAATGTAAGATTATATGTCACATTTTGAGAGCCAGTTTAGATACAGCTTTTTCCATGGCTGCATAACCAAATATGTCTGTTCCACTTCAATAGAAGAAACCTCATTACTTCTCAATTTTTTCACTTCCTTGTCCTAAACAAAGTTAATTTATCCAGTCCTTAATGCGGTGTTTTCAATTTTGAATGTGTAAAACTCTTGTCTGATGTTTATACTGTCTTGTTGTATTGATAGTTAGCAATGTAAGTGAAGTTGAAATTTGGTGTCCTGGACATTTTCCGTGTAAAGTAACATTTCATTTTGATTAAAAGGCCTCACTTGCTAAATCTGATGTGCATGTTTTGTTACTGCCATCTTCCTAATGTGTATATATAGCCTGTGTCCATTAGATGGAGTATTGAATTATATTGGTAGGTGCTTTCTTCTGTACCAGAAAATTGTAGGGTTGAAGTCTTACATGAAGAGGCTCACTTACTTCTGACTACTGTATATAAATTACTAGATTCTGCAATCTCGGAAGCAAGCAGGCTTCAAACTGATATTTTTGTTTGTTTTGCTTAGTCTCTGGTAGTCCAATTGGACGCTTAAGGCTCCCAGAGCTCTTTTGGACAGGAGTAGCAGATAACTTGTGTGCTGTTCAACACTTTCATTTTTGAATAATTTTGTGTGAGACGGTGAGCAGGAGAGAGAGTGAATGAATTACTGTTAAGAGCAGAGCATGTGCTCTAATAACCACGGTACTTGTATACATAATTTGTCAGTGGAAAGAGGGAGTACTTCTTCTTAGTACAAAAGGAGCTATATTGAAACATGTTGCAAATATCATGTAAGTGAATATCTGTAGTTTAACTGGAAAAAATATCATGGAGGACAGTGTATGAAAGTATTTAAAATGTTTGTTTTTATAGTTGGAATATTACAAACAAGGAAAAACAGAAGATTTTGTGAAGCTGTTGGAAGCTGCACGAATAGATGGTAACTTGGATTATAGAGACCACGAAAAAGATCAGATGACATGCTTGGATACTCTGGCAGCATACTATGTACAGCAGGCACGGAAGGAAAAAAATAAAGACAACAAGAAGGAGCTCATTACACAAGCTACCTTGCTGTACACTATGGCTGACAAAATTATCATGTATGATCAGGTAAAAAAAGACTGTATCCATTTATACAAAGAAACGTAGCCCTAAACTGTCATTAACCATACTTTACAGCTTTGCTATAGTTTACATACTCGAACTGTGCATTCAAAGTATATGTTTTTGAAAGGAACCAAATATCTAATTATTGTACCTTTTGAAGCAAAAGTTGCCTCTGATGATATAATATGCTTATAATCCTGAATTCTGTATAATATCCGTGTGTATTACACCACTGATTTCATAAACATTTGGATTAAATTGGCACATACATAACACTGCCATAGAATACAGGTAGTCCCAGACTTACGAACCTATCAACTTGCAACCATTCATACTTAACGGCCAACCTCCAGCTCACCCCTACCCCAAGCACATGCAGGGCTCCAGCTGTCATCCACTGCAGGTGCATGAGGCTCTACCCTGCCCTGGTTCATCCTGTTCAAACTCTCCCAATCCCCCACAGCCCCAGCTCACATTCTCTGGCATGCGGGGCTCCGGCTTCAACCCCCCTACCCATCACCCTTGCAGCCCTGGCTCCAACCCCCCTGGCTGAGCTCAACCCCCTGCAAGCCCTGTTCAACTGCACCCTCCCACCACCCCTGCTGCCCTAACTCACCTCAGGCTTAGCCGCTGGCCCCTTCCCAGGCCCCCAACCCAAGCCCTCCCCGACTTACATGAAATTCAGTGTATGCCAGGGTTGCATGGAACACAATCCTCACATACCTCGAGGGATTACAGTGTAAGGGTATTTCCAGTTTATGACCAAACTGAGTTACGGCCAGGTATTCAGGGACTATCTGTAAGTGATCGTAGCTCAAGCTTTTTGATTTACAAATGCCTGTGTGTTCCTTTTTTGTTGCTTAACAAAACAGAAGGAAATACTGTGCTTGATACACCTTCCTACATTGGTGGTATGAGATTTATAGAAATTAGTAGTGAGAAGCTACAGTCTCAACATTGGTATTGCCACAAACCTTGATGCAGGAGAATCAAGTTAATCATAACAAAACAAGGTTTAAGGTAGTATATTAGTGTAACTGGTGCCCCTTGCGGGTCTGGTGTGCTGTCTCCTCTAGAGACCACTTACATAGAGGCACTGAGACTACTTACAGGCAGACTAAGAAGTCTGTTCTACAGTCTTAGCTAAGAGTGAGCTGGCTTTTAGGTCACATGGTAGAAGCTTATGTTCTGTGCTCCAGAAGTCCCAGGTTCAATTCTTCTTGTCCATGTTACATTAGCACTGTTTTGTCTAATTTTACTTCTTTGCTAATACAGCTTCTTCAAGGAGCACCCAAGTATAAAATCCTAGTATTGGTTTTGAAATGCAAAGCAATACCTTAGAAATCTGTTTCTCATCTAGAATCACTTGTTGGGAAGAGCCTGCTTCTGTCTGCTGGAGGGAGATAAAATGGACCAGGCTGACGCACAGTTTCATTTTGTGCTCAACCAGTCTCCAAATAATATTCCAGCCCTTCTTGGTAAGAATTTTGTGAATATCTCTGCAAAACACCCATCTCTCCCGCGCAGTGTGGGAATGGTAGAAAATGCATGTTCACGCTCTGTTCCAATTCTCAGAGCCATTTGTGGGCCTTGCAATAAAGAAGGGCAATCTCAGTCTAGGGCATGATGCCTTAAGATTCTGAGATAAATTTAGGAAGTGCTTGCAGAATGGAAAGCTGTGGTGTTTGGAAGCATGAGCATTAGCAGCGGGTTTATGCTAATGCTTGCATGGCTATGTCTGTGTGGAAGGCAACCTTCTCTCAGGATGCCCGCTTGTAGCATGGCTTGATTCTTCAGGTTTACTGCCTTTTCTTCCCACGTTGTCTAGTTCTTGCAAGAAGTCGCTCCCCGGCCAAAATGTTTTAAAATGAGATTTGTCATGTTTTAATAGATCCTTTACAGTGTGTCAGTTAGTTTTTATCCCTTGAAGTCAAGTCCTTGTTCCTTCGGAGTCAGGATTCCCACATCCCTCCTTGTGGGCTTGTGTATGAATGTTCCCATAGATCAGTGGTTCTCAAACTTTTCAGTAACATGGCACACTTCAGTGAGGAGAAGCAATTCCACGGCACGCCCAGTTTTTACAGATGAATTGATTGCTTATAAATGCGGAGCCACAGCAGTGGGGAGGGAGAATCGATGACCCTGCATCAGCTGGGCGCTCCTGAGTCCCTGCTGGTGTGGGGTCATCAGTTTCCCTCCCGCAGCTGGTTTGCAAAGCCTCTGTGAGGGGAAGTTGACCAACTCCGTGCCAGCTGGGAATCAGGCAGCCTTGCTGCTTGAGCCCCCAGCTGGTGCAGGGCACAGGATCATCTAAGTGTGTCATGAAATTTCATCAATTTCCCCCTCCCACCTCAGCTCTGCAGACAACTAGGGGGAGAGGAAATTGATGAAGTTTCCACGGCGCACTGAATTGTCATGGCACACCAGTTGAAAACCACTGCCATAGACTATCCTTCTGTAAGTCGAGAATCAAGAGCTCCTGGCATCTGCTGATAACTCAGGCTGACTGCACCATTCACTCAGCTTCTGAGCTGGCCTCTTTTAATCCTGGTTCTTTCCCTCCAGGATTGCAAGAGGTCAGTAGGCTGAAGGGCCAACAGGCAAGTGCACAGTCGTACTTTCACTAGGCAGGTAGGCCTTCTTCAAGCTAACTGCTCATTCTCTACCCATCTGGAGGCTTTGCTTTTATTCCTGGGTTTGGGGATGATTTAATCACAGGACCACCTTTATGTTATCATTTTGCAAATTTGTAGAGGAGAGCTGAGTGAGGCAGACCCTTTACCTCCAAAAGGAACCAATCACCTGTGACAGCTGATCTTACTTATAAGTCTTTTCTCCTGCTGACACTAACGGTACTATATATTCTCCCTGGGGTGAGAATATTTTCAGTAGGTAAGAGTAAGCAAGTAGAAACTCGTTTGGTATTCTAGAATAAAGCTTAAGGCGATTTTCATGCAAACTTCCTAACCAGGAAAGGAAAATGAAAGTAAGGCTCTTAATATTATTTTAAAACCTTACTTTGTTGCCTTTCATTAATTTTAGTTTCTAAGATACTTGACACTTGTAAGTTCAGCATCAAGATGCACAAAGCAGCTATAATTAAATTAATGTTTTTGACCACATGCAGTCCTTCACTAATTCCATTAATTCTGGTACTAACTACTGAAAAAGTCTGAATAGCAAACCTATAGCAACTTCTGTAACTTGCTTGTTGTAACAGGTAAAGCATGCATTTCATTCAACAAGAAAGACTATAGAGGAGCCCTTGCTTACTATAAGAAAGCACTGCGAACCAACCCAGGTTGTCCAGGTAAGGCATAGAAGATAATTGATACTGAAGTGAGTTTATCAAGTTATTTAAACCTACAATTGGTGTGTGTAATTCCTGAAGTTAGAAAGTTGGCTTTATCATCATTCTTTTTTTTTTTTTTCCCCAATTCACAGTGTCACAAATGAAATCCTTATTCTTTTAGGACAGATTTGCTTTCTGCTGGCTATGTAATAGCTATTAATTAAGTACATTTTTTGGGAGTAAGTGCACTTTGAAGTTGCACGGGTACTTTGAAGTGCCCACAGCTACACAGCATGCTGGTGCTTCGAAGTTTGCAACTTTGAAGTTGCCGCATTGAGAATTAGCCTAATGAGGTTCTGCATAGTCATTGCAGTGTTTCATTATTATTCCCCATTCACACTAATTACTGTGCCCCCTTTGAAGAAGGGGGCTAGTGTAGACACAGCCATAGTGAAGTTTGGAGGCTGAAAGAGGGGGTTTGGGGAAGATTTTTTGAGGATGTGTCCCCATTGAGTGTGGGTTGTGATTGTTTTATGGTATCTATAGAGCTTCCAATATGGGGCAATAGGTAGAAAAATAGGGCTGTGCAGTTGAAGGGTTTTTCCCCCTGTACTGAAGCAGTTCTCTCGGGGTATTTGCATGGTGTATTCCATGATGCAATGTAGTTCTCTAGTGGGGTGTCACTGTTTGGCGAAGGCAGTTTTCAAAGTGTTAAAGTATGTATCCCAGACTCAGTGCAGAATATGCTCAGAGAAGAAACTGTGTGTCTGGCTGTAGGTAATTGATTTGGTACTTTTTGTGTGGTTACTGGATCTGTGAAGATAAATGTGACCTGCGGGTTCATTGTGTAGACTTCCACTGTTGAAGCTCATTGTGGTGTCCAGGAAGTTGATGCTGGTGCAGGAGTGTACTAGAGAAAATTTTAAACAGGAGTGACTGAAGTTGCTATGGAAATCTGAAGAAGTCTAGGTTCTCTGTCCTGAAGACAAAAATATGGTGGATGTATCTGACATATAACTGGTTTTGTGGTGCATTTGTCCAGAAATTTTTCTGCTTGGTGTTCCCTGTAGAGGATGGTATATGGGGGAGCTATCCTTCTACCAGTGGCTGTTCCCAAAGTTTGGTTTATGTGTTAGAGGATTGAATGTAAAATTGATATTGGTGAGAAAGAAATGAGTAAGTTTGGTGATGTGTGGGGTGCATATCTCAGTGCTGGCCATACTTTGATGTGAACTAGCATGTCAACAAGAGCACAGCTATGCTATTGGGAGGAGCTGGCCACCTCAAGTATGCCTCAAATCTTAGGCATCTGTGTATTCTGAGTGAGTGAGTGGCTCATGCTGCAGCACCCATGCCCTATTTTTAGTATGTTACCTCAAGAAGAGCTGATGGAGGTATATTTCCTTGAGCTGGGATTTATACTTTCAGTTCAAAGAATAGAAATTCCTTAAGAAAACCTAGTTCAGAGTAGTATTCCATGCGTTTCTGACCAAAAGATTTTTAAAAAGCCATTAGAAAGTGCCAAATGTACAAAGGGGATGTCAGAATGCTACATGAATCAAAAATGTTGTTTAGAAAGGATTACAGAGACTAGCTCTAAGCTTTGTGAATAAGAATTTAGAAAGAGAGGATGATTGAAATACTAGAGTTTTGAATAAAACAAAGGATGTATGTATTAAATTTATCTAAGATGCTGTCAAATGATACAAAAATAGCTGATGAGCTGATAGTTTGTTGTATTGTATGGGATTTTTTTGTTACTAAAATTCTGGAGAAACTACCAAAGGCAGCAGAACTTTTATATGCAGTATTCAGAAGTTAAAATAGTATTTGAAGAGTGTGTCAGGTATTCCTTTTTAATAGAGGAACAAGTGTTTTATAAAACACTGAAAGATGAAAATACATCTACTTGAGCTACTTGGCCATTTTTTGTCCTAAATATGAGTTATAATTAAGGTCATTCAACTCTGTAGTATAATTAGGGTTATTCAACATTGTAGTAGTGCTCATGCTCAGCAATGCTTACAAGGAAAACCTGTAAATTTAAAATGACTATAAACAAACATGGCTCTTTATTCCTGAGTCTGCTGGCAGCCCGAAACAATACGAACTTCTCTCTTTAAATTGAACTGTGTAAGAACATCAATGACTGATAACTTTAGCAACCTTTTGTTAACCCTTTTGCTGCTAATTGTTTTAGAAGAAACTCCTAGCATAACTGCTTATCCCACAATCCCATATCATCTCCTACTCCTGCAGAGGTTCCAGAACTGTCCACTTTCTAGATGATCAAACCTCCTGTTGTCTTGCTTCACAATAGTGTAATACTGTTCTTCCTTCTGCACCACACAGATAATAAGATTATTAACAAGTAGATAAAAAGTTATATCAAATGAACATCAAGACAACACTGACAGACACATCTTTCATAGTTCACTTAATGAAAACAAATTCTGGAACTACTTCAGAAGTATAAACCTGCAGTAGATACTAGGAGCCTTACTATCTGTTAATGTCAGCATTGCTGCTGAGTACAAGGTCATTGTTTATAGCCATTTCTAAATACAGTGTCAATCAAGTAATAAAACTATCAATTCTGTATCAGAGTAAAAAAACGTACATGTAAAGAGTTTTGATTTTTTGACATTGTGAATAACTTGCTTTCGTTTCCTAGCTGAGGTTCGGTTGGGCATGGGCCATTGCTTCGTGAAACTGAACAAGCTGGAAAAAGCTCGTCTGGCATTCAGCAGGGCTCTGGAGCTCAATTCGAAATGTGTAGGGGCTTTGGTTGGATTGGCTGTTCTAGAACTCAATAACAAAGAGGTGGGTGTGAGCTGGGATGGGGAGAGTGTGAAGTGCTGTGTTGCATTAATAGTTAAAGAGTCTCAAAACAGGCTGAAGATCATTCTCATTTTAATACATAATCGCTTCAGTCAGCATCACTGTTGATGCATTTGTTATTCTATTTTGGGGAAGTAAAACCAACTAAAGTGATAGCAGTGTATCTACACAAGGGCTTTTACCTGAAAAACAGCATCAGTAAGAATTTGTTATTAAAATTATAGATCCAAACCGTAATGTTCTAAAACCAGAGCTCATAAATAATTCATTAAACTAAGTCCAGGATATATTGCTGTGATAGCTTTGAAAAGTATTTTTGGAGTATAAAACACTCTTGCACCTTTGATCTGATTGCCTAAAAGCATTTCATGAATATTAATCTTTTCATATAGGTATTTTACCCCTTTTTATGATGGGTAAACGGAGATGTAGAGGATAAAGAAGTGGCCGGAAATTATACATTGAATCAGTGGCAGAGCAGAAATTAGAGTTTAGGTGCCTTGCCTGTGACAATTTCACATATGTTCCAGCTTTCAAGTTACTGCGCTTGTCATGGGTTCTGACTGGCGTAATTTTTAAGGGCAGACTATAAAAGCAAATGCATATCTAATATTTTGTAGTGTAGTACAGGTTCAGCCTCCCTTGGCTGGCACCCTTGGGACCAGGGGACGTCAATTCTGCCCCTGTTCTGGCCTCAGCCCCTGCTGCTAGGCTTCCTGCCTGCGGCTTTCTAACATCCTCTCTTGACACTCAGGATCCCTGCCTGTTGGCTCCCAGCCTCGACTCCCGCTCCCCAGCCGTGGCTTCCCACATAGCCACAGCCATGAGCGGCAAGTTTATCAGCCTGGGCCACTGCTCCCTGCTGCTTCTCCTGGCCCAGGCTCGCTGGTTGCTGCTAGCCACCCCACCACCACACCAGCTGTGGCTGCACTGCTTTGGGCTCCTGACGCTGGTCTGGCTGGCCCCTCCTCCTCCAAAGCCGAGGACTCTCTGGTCCTGCAAGATCCCTAGTCCTGCTGGACAACGAGTGTTCCTGGATGAGAGAATGCTGGATTTGAGAGTTTTAACCTGTAGTGATCAAAATCCCTAGCTGAGCGTGGAGCTCCAAAGTGCTAGTCGCTGTACAAAGACATAGGGACAGAAGGGCTAGAGCTTGCACATTAGAGATAAAAGCTTATTGGGTGGGGATAGGGGTACAACATATTAGCAGAATAGTCAAGATGAGCATGTAAGTTGTTTCCTCTTATTTGTAACTGTGGCCAGAGGATGGGATGAAAGTGGGGGTTGGGGTGGGTAAGGAAATAGGAAAAAGGGAGTTGAATGTGAGGGAAGGTAGCATAGTAGGCAGAGGGAGTACAGCCATGAGAGCGTCTGGAGGATGGAGGGTAGGGGCAAGGCACCAATTAACAGGTACAAAATATTTCCGTCTCAGGACATCCTGTTTTGCCTTTCTCCTACCTATGAAAGTGTTTGGTGCCCTGCCAAAAGGCGTGAGTCTGTGGGGAGTAAAGAGGTTCTGGCTGGATCCCTTTTGGTTCTGATGCAGCTTCTAGCCATCAGTGGGAAGGACCTTCTGAGCCAAAGTTCCTGGGACTTGTGAGAAGAATAGCTGTTATATTAGAAAATATGTTGAGAGAGAGAGAGTGTGCGCTAATATCTATCAATATTTCGTTTAGGCTGATTCCATCAAAAATGGTGTTCAGCTCCTTTCTAGAGCTTACACAATTGATCCCAGTAACCCAATGGTACTGAACCACTTGGCTAATCACTTCTTCTTCAAAAAGGTAAGAAAACACATGAATGAAAAATTCCATAACCTTCTGAACAATAACTGCTCTTACATCAAACTTATTACTGCTTCTGCCTTCCAAAAATCCTTTTAAGTCTTTCATAAAGCAGGGGGCTAAAAGTAAAACTTTAAAAATATGCAGACAAGTTCAATTTTTACGTTCTTTATTAGGCTTTTTCCCCCACAAGACAGACAAGAAAACACACACTTTTTCTTAATTTAAATCTACTTACATTCCTGAAGGCATTTCTTCACTACTATCCTAAAAACTGGGGCCTGGAGAGAACAACGGTAACTTGTAAAACTAAATCTATTGAAGTTAATTTACCAAATGCTACTGCTTATGTTTTTTTGCATGAATCAGTTCAGATCTGTTTCACAAATGTATAAACCTCACCGTAACTGGGTTGGGATTTTTTTCAAACTGAGTTTTATTTTCATAATTCAGGATTATGGTAAAGTCCAGCACTTGGCTCTCCATGCTTTCCATAATACAGAAGTTGAAGCTATGCAAGCAGAAAGTTGCTATCAGCTGGCCCGGTCTTTTCACGTACAGGTAGAATGAATATTTAAAAAATCTTCAAGATTATATCTAGAACATGGTAATATGCAAATATATTCCACATCTAAGAAAACTAAATAAAACTTGTAAGAAAATATAATCCATCTGCTCTTCTTTTCCTTGCTTCTTGTAAATTAGGAAGATTATGACCAAGCTTTCCAGTACTACTACCAAGCCACACAGTTTGCCTCATCCTCCTTTGTATTACCATTTTTTGGATTGGGTCAAATGTACATTTACCGAGGAGACAAAGAGAATGCATCACAATGCTTTGAAAAAGTTTTGAAAGCCTATCCTAATAATTATGAGACTATGAAAATTCTTGGATCTCTTTATGCGGCTTCAGAAGACCAAGACAAACGAGATATTGCAAAAGTATGTTCAATATTTGATGAACTTTGGATCTGTTTGACCTTGATTGTATGTCATTCACTAATTCAAGGGAAAGACTTGGCCCTGAAAATCCTGAGCTATGGTATTACTAGTTTATTTTGCTATGAAAATAGAACTAGGCATGTTACAGTTTTAGTAAGTCAATCACTTTACCTGCTGTTTAAATGGAGAGAAGGTAATGTCATCTGAACGGAAGTGGGACCACTGTAGGAGACCCATTAACCAAGGCTCACAAAACCAGTCTGGTTTCTGTTGCACAGGGAAAAAACAACTTGTTTTCCTCTGCACAGGAAAGGTGATTTTTGTCTATAAGTGACAGCTTGAAGATCAAATTTCAGGGAATAGTCTTGTCTTCCAAGTTTAACATTCTAAAAGGGCATTGTCACATACTGGTGCAACATTTTTTTTTTTTTAAATACCCTGTCTGTTTCCTTTTTCTTATGCTTAGATCGTTTCCTACTGATTTTATTAGTATTTACTCAACACTGTTTCCTCAGACTTTGAATGCCAGTGTAGTAACTTGGCACAACATTGGGGCTGACCTGCCTGAAAATGGTTATGTGGGAAATCAGTAGTTTTGAAGAAGTTTATATTCTTTCTTACAGGAGAAGCCCTGAATATTTAGAAGTGTATTTATAAATGTGGTGGCTGGGTTTGTGCAGAAGGGAAAAATACAAGGTACTTAATGAAGTGGTGATGAACCAGGATGGCTTTGTTGCCTAATATGCTCATTTTGAGGTTTTATACCTTTTACAGGAGAGGCATGTATTGTTTTCAAGTCTAAACAAGTTGACAAAAACAACAGTAGTGCCTTTTGTGGCTGTTTACGTAGGCACTGAAAAGATTAATATAATGTTGGGATTTCCCAGGGTCATTTGAAGAAAGTCACAGAACAGTATCCAGATGATGTAGAAGCGTGGATTGAACTTGCGCAAATCCTTGAGCAGACTGACATACAGGTATTAATGCTGAAGAAATGGAAACAATTTTTAACATATACACTAGCTTTAAGTTACAAAGTGAGGTATGGAACTCATTCTGCTATTTGATTCCCTCGTCAATCTTACAATTGCTCAGGGTGCCCTCTCAGCCTACGGCACAGCAACGCGCATCCTTCAGGAGAAAGTGCAGGCTGATGTCCCACCAGAGATTTTGAATAATGTGGGTGCTCTCCATTTCAGGCTTGGGAACCTAGGCGAAGCGAAGGTACTAACCTATGCTATTACTTTTTGTAATAATGTAATTTTAAGTAATTATTCAAAGTTTGAGTTGACTTTATTTAGTCATGCATGAATTTTTTTAAAGCATATTATTCTTTTCCCTCTCTCTTTTTTTTTCTGTCCTTAGAAATACTTCTTAGCATCTCTGGATCGTGCTAAGGCAGAAGCTGAACATGATGAGCATTACTACAATGCTATCTCAGTAACAACATCCTATAATCTTGCCAGACTATATGAGGCAATGTGTGAATTCCATGAAGCAGAAAAGCTATATAAAAACATATTAAGAGAACATCCTAACTATGTTGACTGTAAGGAATTGTTCTATTTTGGTTCAACAGTCCTCTTCAAACTGAAAGATTTTTGTTTTGAAGCCCTTATCTGCCCCTTTATTGTTTTAAGATTTTTTTCTGTAATAGACCTCATGAGGCTGAGCTCCTTGTCTTGTGTATCCATCTTCCTAGGTATTTTTCTTTCTTCTATTCAGTCCATAGCTAATAATTCAAATCAGAGTGTCTTCATATGTTAACTATTTTAATTAACACTTACAAAAGACAAAGCCAGAAATAGCATAAGTTTTCCAACTCAGAAGCTATTCTTTAGCATAAATAAAACAGTATGGGTGCGTCTACACTAGGAACTAACTTCAAAGTTAACTTCCAAGTTAAGCACTACTTTGAAGTAGCCAGCAGAATCTCTACACGCATTCTCCCTTACTTCGAAGTAGGGAGCCCAACTTCGAAGTCCCTACTCAGTTCCCGGGAATGGAGTAGTGCCCTGCTTCGAAGCTTAGCTTAGTTTCGAAGTAGGGTGTGTGTAGATGCTCAACTTTGAAGTTATTTTTGTAGTGTAGACACAGACTATATGTAATGTGTATCTATGCATAGAAATAAAAATATGGAGATGCTCGATATCCTAAGCATATCAGGAAAAAGGTAAAGCTTCTGAAATCCATGTTTGATCGAGTTTATTCCAGTTTAGCTGACGATTGAAAATCACTTTCTGTTTTTAGGCTATTTGCGCTTAGGAGCTATGGCTAGAGATAAAGGAAATTTTTATGAGGCTTCTGATTGGTTTAAAGAAGCACTTCAGATAAATCAGGTTAGTAAGACCCTTAAATGTTTAATTTAGAAGTGAAATTTCAAATTAGATTCACTGGGTTACTGCCTCTATTTTTTTAAAAAATATGTGGAAGTTATTCAAATTAGGCCTTTCTTCCAGTTAACTTCCTTGTCTCTGTTTTTAGTATGTAAAAATGTAATTCATATCCATATAATGCATATGAAGTAATCCAATGGTAAAGGCTTGTGTTTAGATCTCTAACACAGAAGCGGTCTTTAAGTTATTCATAGTTGAGTTTGTTTCAGGACCATCCAGATGCTTGGTCTTTGATTGGTAATCTTCACTTGGCTAAACAAGAGTGGGGTCCGGGACAGAAGAAATTTGAAAGGATATTGAAACAGCCATCCACCCAAAATGACACTTACTCCATGCTGGCTCTTGGCAATGTGTGGTTGCAAACTTTGCATCAACCCACCAGGGACAGAGAGAAGGTAAATATCACAACTCTTGACGTGCGTTGGGATGCCGTTCTCCAGGCCAAGTATTTTATGTTGTGGGTATGGCAGGTTCATCAGTTGTAAACTATTAGGCATAACTTGTGACACCATGAAGATGAATGATTAGTCTTTTATTTACTTTTTGTAGGAAAAGCGTCATCAAGATCGTGCACTAGCAATCTACAAGCAAGTACTTAGAAATGATCCAAAGAATTTGTATGCTGCTAATGGCATAGGTGATTATTACACTTGGATTCCCTTTAGTTGTTCACTAGTGGTGAGTTTTGGATTTGGCTCTTTTAGGATATAATCTGCAGACCATTTCAAACATCATTTTTGCTTTTTTTTCCCAGGGGCTATATATAATCTTGGCAGGGATGTCTCGCTATATCATGCAGTTAATTGTCTCAATTTTCTATAGTCGGTGCCCTGGGGATGAGGCGGGGAGGAGAAGGGGGCATCAGCTTGACCAGAGCTGAAGCTGGTGCCCAGGGTGGGTGGGGCTGCAAGCCCAGCTGCATCTGGGATCATGGCCAGCACAGGCCAAGGCAGTAGGTAAGGGGGCAGAAGTAGGGGAACCAGTGGGCTGTGGAGCTGCCAGCAGGGCAGGGACTTCCCTCCATCCAGCTAATTCCCTCGTTCAGGGCTGGCCAGATCCCAGGGATGCTGGGTCAGAGAGGTGCAACCTGCAGATAGTATGTAAATCTGGAATCTTACATTGTACATTTAACTTCCCCTTTAGGAGCTGTATTGGCACACAAAGGATACTTCCGTGAGGCCCGTGATGTTTTTGCCCAAGTGAGAGAAGCAACAGCAGATATCAGTGATGTGTGGCTGAATTTGGCGCACATCTACGTAGAACAGAAACAGTACATCAGTGCTGTGCAAATGGTAATCTCTGTAAATTGATCCATTGAAAATACTGGAAAGAGGTAGCAAAGGAATAACTAGAGGTCATTGCTGACAACTTCAGATAATCTGAAGACTGTCCTCTTACCAGGTCACAAAGTCCTGTTAGCTGCCAGGTTATGCCTAGATTTAAAAATAAACTGCTAACTGTGGACAAGAGTAACAGAGGAGCTATCAACTTTGTGTATTTGTCTTATGTTCAATTCCTCTCCTAAACGGAGTTAAAATATAAAGTGGATTGGAGTTTTGATTTACTACAGGGACAGGCAAAATACAGCTCACCAAATTGCTGGATCCAGCCAGCCACTCTCCATAGCCCAGCGGAAGCCTAGGGCAGGCTGTCTGCCTGCTGCACCCCTGCATGCTGCTCAAAGCAGCCAGCAAGGGCCATGCAAGTCTCTGCACACCATATGCCCTGGGAGTTGAGTGGGGGACAGGCTTCGTGCATTGCCCCCAGCAAATCTCGCAGCTCTCATTGGCTTGAGTGCTTGTGGCACAGGCAGCATGAAGAGGCTCACCCTCCCGCTTTGTTCCTGGGTGCCCACAGATGGAGAAGGCCCTTGTGGTGGACTGCTTTGAGCAGTGTGCAGGGGCACAGCAAGCAGGGCTGTTGTCCAGGAGCTGCCTAGGTAAATGTCTCCTGGAGTAAGTAAATAAGTACAGTTTGCTGCTTTTCTTTCTTGGTAAAGTTTTCATAACCATGGCCCAAAATATGTATAACACACTTTAAAGACTATCACAAAAATTCTTGTCACTTCAGCATCACCTTTCAACACATACAGTTGATCCTACTGACTCCTCTGTCCCAGTCCACAAACCCAAGACCCCTACTAAATAATTAAGAAGGAAAATGTCTGTTGTATGCTGGTGATCCGGTAATCTGGTCTGCGCAGAATTGTCTTCAAGAAATATCCATCTGCTGGAGACCTACTGGACCACGTGTGCCCTACAAGTCAATATTAAAATAATAAAAGCAAGCAAAACTTATCTGAAATAATGTTTCAGAGAAGCTCAGAACAAGCTAAAATGTTAGAGATGCGCAAATAGAACTCTCCTTATATTGTATGTACGTGGGCCTTAGAGTAAATACACCCAAGAGCTTCAGAATGGCTATAAAAGCATTACAGGAAACAGCAATGCCCTGTGGCTTCATAGTTCATGTGCCATTAAAAACCTACTAGATAGAATTCTTCATTGAAATTGTAGATAAAATGATTTGATAGCAATATGAGTCGAGTTATCTATATCCAAGTGAGCTTACTTTAACATCCAATTGCACTGATTGGGACAAAAATCTTATTAGAAGCCTTACTTTAACATTTTTGCAGATACCCCATGAGCACTAGAATGTGAGGGAAAAATGGAAGGAGTGGAGGTGGGGAAGCAAGGGCGGGGGTGGGGGGGAAACAGGGTACACCCATATCCTTCTGACCTGTGGAAAAGAATGCTAAAGTTAAGACCAGCTCAGCAACAAGTTCTTCCACTGCAGAGTACAGAGAGATCAAAAGATTGTGTCCTAATAGAAGTGCAGGATCACTCTGTAGGCTTGCCAACAGAAACAGTTCTGCATGGAAATAAAAATGCACAAAGCGCTAGGAGCGCACTAATGTTGATGTCTGCATGAAGACCAAATCAGATATAGCAACTTAGTCTGTTACAGCCACAAATTACTGCGGTAGATGGTGGTCTGTAGAAAATATGCAAAGCTGAGGTAGCTTTCTCAGCAGTTAAAGAATCCTTGGCCATAAACTACAATGGAAAATTAGGAGAGGACAGCACAGTCCAAATCCAGAAAGCAGTGACTCCTGCCAATTTATTAGCGATTGAGATGCTTTCACCACAAATATTTGAAATGGAAGGGAGTTGAAGAGAGCTATTTTCCCTCTAATGGTCAGAAATGATGATTCCAAATTATTAAATAATAATAAAAAAAAAAAAACTGCATAACTTTTTTTTTTGGGTGAACGGGGGCTTGCGGTGGAGGAAGAGAAATGGAATGTTACATGACAGCCTGCCACTGTATCAAGAGAAGGTGATAATGACCAGTGGAAACTGGGACTAAAACTCTAAATGCAGTACAAAGCCCAGTTGTAGGCCAATTGTGCCTGCCTTACACTTCATCAACACTTAGATAAGTTACTATACCAAAGAATATTGAGTTAGCTGGATAGAATGAGCTTGATATGCATTTATTAAAACTGTTCTTTTTCCTCCAAGAATGGAGGTGGGGGGTGAGAGAATGAGAGGAAGATAAGTATATTTCAGATAATGGTAACATTATGTAAATATGAAAAGAGAGAGTTTTGCTAGCTTAAAGAAATGTACTTAAAACTGATCTTTTGTTTGCATCCCCTACTGGTAATTTTTACTCTTCATCCTATAAATCAGTGATTCTCAATCTTTTCAGACTGTTCCCTTTGAGGATCTGATTTGTCCCGTATGTAACCCAAGTTTTACCCTAAAAACTACTTGCTTACAAAATCAGGCATAAAGATACAAGTGTCACAGCACAATATCCCTGAAAAATAGCTTACTTTTCTCATTTTTCCCCCATATAATAAACTGATTGGAATATAAATACTATCCAGGTAGAACCTCTCATCTGGCACTCCCTCATTTGGCATCATCCATAATCCAGCATGATTTTAGTTAGCTGGGTGACCACTTATTCTGGGTGGCCAAATTTTTCATTGTCCCATAAAGTTTGTTTACAGCCACCAGTCCTGGCTCTCAGTGTTCTGTGTTGTTGTTTAGCTCTAATTTACCTCTAAATGTCTTCTAAGAGCCCAGTAAACAGTGGAAGTGCAGGCAATGCTTCTAGACAATATTGACCTCCTGTTGTCTGGCAAATTCTCTCATCCAGCACCAGTCAAGTTCCAGGGGTACAGGACTAGAGAGGTTCAACCTGTACTTACATTTGAGCATGTAATATACACAGCAATATGGAACAAGTCACAGTATGAAATTTTAGTTAGTATTGATTTTTCTAGTGCTTTTTATGTAGCCTGTTGTAAAACTAGCCAAATATCTAGGTAAATTCATGTATGCCTGGAAGTATTGTATCCCTATGGATACACATCCCTCTGGCTGAGAACTATTGCTGTAAAGTGAATAGGACCTGCTTACAATGTTGTCCATTCCAAAAAATGCATAGGATCCTATTGTATTAAGTAAGGACTTGCAGGAGTCCTAAGGGATCTACATATTTTTACAAGAACTGGAACTCAGTATGGTATAAAATAAACGAAATGGAATAGAGGCACGCAACCTGATGTAATTCTTTACAAAAATAAAATCTTGAGTAAATATATTTCATCAAGAGGATCCAAGTTTCGTGTAGTTTTCTGCAACATAAAACTGCTACAGGAATTCTTTAAAACTTCACTATCTCTTTAATAATTTGATCTCTCCATTTCAGTATGAAAACTGCCTGAGAAAGTTTTATAAGCATCAGAATACCGAAGTACTGTTGTACTTGGCCCGAGCACTCTTCAAGTGTGGCAAATTACAAGAATGCAAACAGACTTTGCTGAAGGTAAAAACATGGATGGATACTGCAGTTTTAAAGTAATGTTATTCTTTAATGCACAATGTTTCATATCACTGGGTTATTGTACATGTATTTGTACAGCTCTTTAAATACTATAATCTGGAGTTGAAATAATTACCATCCATATGTCATTGGTGACTTTCTGCTATTTAAAAGATGTGCATTTCATTCACAGGCAAGGCATGTAGCACCCAGTGATACAGTCCTTATGTTTAATGTGGCCCTAGTGCTTCAGAGGTTAGCCACCTCTGTCCTGAAAGATGAAAAAAGTAACTTGAAGGAAGTACTCAATGCTGTGAAAGAACTGGAATTAGCCCACAGGTAACAATATACAATAAAAACGGTGTTCTGACTTTTAAAATTGTTTTAGTATGTTGTAGATAGGTGAAGAGATAAGAAAATACTGTATTCTAGAATAGGAATGAGCACACTTTTTAGGTTGTGCCCCCCTTTTTTGGTCCTCCAGTTAGCTGGTGCAGCCCCAACCTGTGGGAGGACCACAGGAAGAGATGCAGGGGGTGGGGGATGCTTGGGAAGCGGGTGCTGGGCACTTTGCACACACCTACTTTCTAGAAAATACTCAGTGTGGATCTAAAATTTGAATGTTGAGTATAAGTGGCAGAGTTGTCTGTAAAACTCTTGTAACTTTTTTTAAACGCATCTTTCTCACTGCATTCTTAGTGGATGTAGAAAGATTGAACTTGAAGAAATGGAGCCCTGCCAGTCTTTTTGATCCAAAGCCATTTTTTTCTTTTTTTATTTTGTTTTGATGTCATGTGTCCTTATAAGTGAATTAGTTAATCTCAAAACTAGTTCAGATTTTGGTTTCTCTCTCTGTCCTAATGTAATTCATTCTGATGGGAAAAGATCACAAGGAAAGGGGAGAAAATCCATCACAAATCACTGTTCACTAAGGCTGTGTCTACACGAGCCCCCTCCTTTCGAACTCCCTCATTAACATGCCCCTTCCGAAAGATGCTAATGAGGCACTGATATGAATATGCAGAGCCTCATTAGTATAATGGTGGCCACAGTGATTTGAAAGTGCCGCTTTCAAATCACATGCTACTTGTGTAGCTGGGGGCCTTTTGAAACAACCTGCCCAGTCTTCGAAAGCCCCTGCTTCCCATTTGTTCACCCAGGCTGACATTGCTGTCACTCACTTTATAAACAGGGAATATAAGATGAAATGTGAAATGTTGCTATGAAATAGTGGATATCAGCACAACTCTGAAATGTGAGGCAATGCTGCCCCTAGTAGACCTTTTATTTTCAAATATCTATTCTAGAGGGACTTACTTTGACTGAGTCCTTTTGCCCTATGTCCTCATTTCATGCCCATCAGTAGCTTTCTCCCAGTACTGACCAAAATATCTCTTCAGGGTATATGCTTCTAATAACTTTGTGCACAAATTTAAATAAAAATATTTTTATTTATACAAGTACTCACTTCAAAATTGTATTGTGTGCTGTAATGCAAAAATCTAGTCAAACCAATTTTCATTCAGAAATTCTGTAAGAGAAGTTTATTACAGTAAACTTTCATATCCAGCAGCCCCAGGACCAGGAGGCTGCTGAATATTCAAATATTCTGGATAATGGAGAGAGATACCTAGCAATGCATAACACTAAAGAAAAACAAAATTAGATATTAAAAAACAAAAATGTATGCAGAGTATTCTAACCCACAACAGTAATATCGTACACTGTAAACTGATAGTGTATTTATTTGTATTTACTTTCACTATACTGTCCTTGTGGGAAACATAACTAAAATTTACTTATGGTTAAAACGATGATTATTTGAGAGTTCCAGATGATAGAATGCTGGATATGAAAGAATTTACTGTATCTATCTTCTGTAGGAAAATGGCTTGAAATTATGTGACTGAATTTATCACAATTGTGGAATCTTAATTACCCTGCTTGATTGTATTTACTAAAGTATTGCAGGCCTTGTAATATTACCCATAAATTAGGTCGTTTTTTTTTTTAAAGGGTAGTTGATGCCTCTATCTTGGGGAATTCAGACTTCCAGCACGCTTTACTTTTGCTGCTGAATATCAGGATAAATGTGAGGATGCAGCATGAAACTTGTGTCTCATGTGATTTTTTTTCCTTTGCTGTAGAATGCTAGGTCATATTAGCACAGAGAAAAAGATTTGGCATAGCAAAACTTCTTTAATGACACTTCAGAAGATATTGAAAGATAGGGCTGGAAGACACCTCCATGTCACAAAATCCTGCCCTCTTTGATGATGCCAGCCCAAGTAAATCTAGACAATTCCTTGCATGCAGATTGAATAGTGATCTTTAAGGGGGTTGGGAAATCTTTCTCTATTGCATGCTTTCCAGAAGCTATACTTCTAGACCTCAAAACATCTAAAGGTCTCTGCATCATCCCCACTTACCTATATTTCGGCAATTTCCAAGGGTTGTCCTTCTGTCAAGAACGTGAGTTGGGCCAGGACAGAGTTCTAGCAGGAAAAAATGTGTATTTTTTCCATTTTTTTTTCCCCTTTCTCGTCGCAGTTTCAGTCTGAAGTGGAATGGAAAACAGATAAATGTGACTGGTCCAACAACATACTTAGGAACCACTGGAGCAGGGTTTTAAAGAATCCTTTCCTTTGATGCCATTCATAGTCCTTGCTGATGAGAGTTGCGGGATTGGGCTAGGCAGGTGTTGAAGAAGCAGATACTGAGATGCCTGTGAAAGCTCAGGCGAGACTAATCCATAAGGCGGCAGGAGAAGATGATTTTTGAAGTTCTCCCTCAACAAAGCTCTATATTTATGAGATTTAAGTTTCTTGCTGTGGTGAGAACTGCAGTGCATAGGAACTATGTGACACATCTGTATCTAGAGACTAGGCCTGCCTCCAAAATTAGAAGCAGATTAGATGACCATCAGTGGGAATGCTAAGAAAAAAACCAGTTGTTCTTCAGGATGTGTTTCTCATATCTATTCAAAACTAATACTCCTCAGAGTGGCTCATAAGAAGGAACTGAAGGGGATTCGGGTCAACAGGATCATATAGAGGCTCTGCATCTATAGGCACCCTGGGCCGTAAGCACCCTGTGGAGTACACGTTCCTCCCAAATAGGTCCAGGCATCTAATGTCCTTGAGTTTCGGGGCCAGAGCCTGTTGACTCTGATATTCCTTTTCATTAATGGCATCCACCACCAAGGAGAGAGGTCGGGGCTGGGTATATAAGTATACATACCCTTTGACTGGCACAGAGTATTTACAAGCCACCCATGGGAATGGAGGCTGGTGTTTGTCACAGATGGAGGCAACAGACATGATTTGTTAAACAGGAGGGCCACATGGGGTGGACCCTCCAAAGTGAGAATGTCACATGTAGGATCAGTAAACTTCCTTCCCAGGGAAGTTGAGACTAAGTGCCACCTGCCAAAGGAGCTACTGGAGCACTTGGAAGTCTATGGGCAGATGCCTCAAGACCGAGCCCAACACTGCCTTGTTTGGAGGAGGCCAAGGGAGGCATCACCAGTGTCGGGTCCTCTGGCTGATGAGGTGGAGTATGGTAGGCCGCCTCTGGAGGCGTGGAAGGCTGAGCATCTGAAGCGGGGTGGCTGACAGTAGCCTCAGGAGCCCAGGAAGTAGCCAAGTATGTGGCCAAGCAGGAGTAATAGTGCCCTGCACCTCGTGTTACTCCCAGAGCATCCAGAACTGCCACTGTGAAGGAGGCCAGTTGGACGCGCCTGAGTCCTGGTCCAGGCAGAGGTCCCCAAGGACAGAGGTTCAGACATGACCGAAGCCCCCTAAATGGAAGCAGGCACGGTTGAGCAAGAAGGCCATGGCAGAGCCGACCCTGCTGGACCCATTGGTAGAGCATGGCTAGCATTGAGTTGAGAGGGCAAGAGCTCACAGATTGTTGCGGAGAGTGAGATCGGTGCCAGGACTCTGAGCAGTCAGGCTCTGGTGCCTGAATGGGTGCAGCCAGACGTTCAGGATTACCCCTGGAGGTGTCGAGGGACAGGGGCCTCAGTGTGCTCCAGGGAGTTCATCATCTTGGTGAGTCCCCACACTGCCTGGTGCATATCAGGTATAGGCAAAGAGCCAACAGGCACCAGATCACCTCTGGGCAAATCCAGGGGGATTGGGTTTGGTGTGCATGACACTGGGGCATCAGGATCACAGGCCATGTGAGCCTCTGATGCAGTCTCTGCCAAGAGTGATGAAGTCGGTGGAGTTGGTGCCAGTGTCTGAGGCGTCTTGGAGGCATGGACCAGAGAATGAGATTGGAGGTGCTGTGCCGTAGGCTTCGGTCAAGACGAGCCCTTTTTCAGCACCAGGCCTGGAGCAGAGGATAGCATGTTGCGCGCCGAAGGAGGGAGTGCAGAGCTGTGCCGCGGTGGTTGGAGGGCTGACTCCATGAGTAGCTGATGGAGCTGAAAAATCATGCTTCTTGTGAATGCAGGGCTTGAAACCACTGCAGCTATGGCACTTACCTGTTTTTGATGAGCTTCAGCCAAACTATGTAGGCAGTTGAGGGTTGCTCCTTGGCATGGGCTTTAAGCAGGCGCTGCACTGATTAAAGTCTTGAGCCTTTTTATGCTCCTAGGAGAAGGTAGAAGAAGAAGAGCCTTCCCTACCCGAGTACTGCCTAACGCTAACTAGCTAGAAACAGTGGTTATGACAGACTACTGTAGGGGATCGGAGTGGCTGTGACTGAGAGAGACTCAGTTTTTCCCTGGAGCAGGGCCAGCTACTGGGATTGGGCTTCCCGCGGCCTCCCCATGTGAGTCGGATGGTAGCAGGCCAGACTGACCCTGGGGCTCGCCACCTCGCTGGCAATAGAGGGGCCAGAGAGATGATGAGATGCCCTACGTGGGAGCACTAGACACTTGTTCTCCTGTGAGGTTCCTGATTGGCAGCCTGTCCCTGGGCTCCAGTTTCAACTTTGGGTGCTTGCTAGCTGAGGTCAGAGTGGTCTCATGTTCCTTTGGTGTTTCCCAGCCCCCATGCTCCAACGGGGCTCCGTGGAGTCACAGGGATCACTGGAGCCATCTTGGTTGACCGTGCACAGCAGATGGCCCTCAACTCACTACAGCATGATTTGTGCCTTAATAGAGATCATAGCTTCTCTCTTGTAGAAGAGAACTGCAGCTTTCTGTCCTCAGGTTCTGGAGTCTGCAGTTTGTGGTAGGCATCCAGTTGTTGGTTTTAGGAGCGCCAAATACATGAAAGGAAAGAATCTCTGTCTCAGAGAGTACCCTGCCTATTTTTCCACTTGCCTGTGTTGTCTGGTGGGCATGGGGGAGCGGAACTGCATACTGCCTGGCGCATCCCCAGGTGGTGGATAGGAGGGCGCCTCTCCTGAGAGGTTTGCTGCAAATCAAGGGCGCTTTGTCATGCAAATATGCAGCTGTGGACCAGAAGAGGCAACTTTACCAGGGTGTGATGGGGCACTGGTTGGCATCTGTTGTCCCAACTAAAAAAATTACAAGTGCCTGATGACAATGTTGTGGCATGGCAAATGTAGCCCACCATCAAATAAGGCTACCTCCCCCTCATTCTGTATGAGGTGAGGGTCTGGGATAGTTGCGTCCCTGGATTATTCTGAATAATCCAAATCGTGTACGAATCATGATTTGGTCACTGACATCCACGAGAGCATTACTACTTAAGTCACTCCAGTGAAGACAGCCCTGTCAGAAAGTTCCTCACTGCCTTTTGGGTAGGTTTGGGAGACGCAAAGGCTATGGGAGTAAACCCAGACAGAAAATCCCAGAGTGGAGACTTTAAGGCAGCTAGCAGGGAGGATTCATCAAACCTGCTTTCTGGCATCTCCTTGTAGTCACCTCAGTTCCAAACATACTGACTTCTGTCTTGCCTTTGGATTCAGCTGGGGCGGCCAAGAGGTGGATAGTGCTGCTTGGGCAACACACTTGCTCCAAACACTAGCCCAGACAATGCAGCATGTAAGAGGGTGCCAAAGGGAGAGGACACTCCCTCCTTGCTGATAGCATGGAAACAACATGGGAAGTGGCAGTTATGGGTTATAAGCCCTCCTCAACTGGCGAAGAGGAAGATGCCATGGATCGCTTTTGTTGGTGGGAGGAGTTGTCGCACTGCACTGGTCAGCTACAGCCTGCCTCAAGCCAGGCAGCCCCAGGTCAATAAAGTGCTGACCCGCCACATCTGCCTTCCTCTTTGGTTGCATGGGGATAGACCAAAAATTGAAAAATAGATATAAATGATGTACCCACCATGAAACAAAATAGTAAATCAACTTGCCTCCGTCTCAGTAGCTGGAATGTGTGGACCCTGTGTCCAGGACATGAATCTGCCCATGACCTTATGAACATGGACTCAATACACAAAACAGCAATCATAGATCAACAGCTACGCTAACTGAACATTGACATTGCTGCTGTCCAGAAAACTAGGTTGCCAGATGCTGGGTCAGTGAAAGAAACCAACTACACTTTCTTTTGGAAGGACTTGAGTTCAGAGGAACATTGCCTATACGGAGTTGGATTTACTGTTCGGAACAATCTGCTGAAACCTGTCAATGCACCCACAGCTGAATTGGCATGCATTATATCCTTGACGTTCTGCACCAGGTCAGGATAGGTCAACATCATCAGTGCTTATGCACCCACTTTGGCATCATGCACCAAAGACAAGGACTCCTTTTATTATAATCCTCAGAAAGTTATTGACCCCCCTTTTCAACTGGCAAACAACTGTACATCCTTCGCAACTTCATTGCAAGAGTTGGACACAACCATCGGTCCTGGCCTGTCTGCCTTGGTCATCACCGTATTGGGAAAATGAACAAAAATGATCAAAAAGCAGTACAGTAGCACTTTAAAGACTAAAAAAAAATGTATTAGGAGATTAGCTTTTGTGGGACTGCTCTGGAGTCTGTTCTGGTCTGGCTATGGTCTGAAGAAGTGGGTCTGTCCCATGAAAGCTCATCACCTAATAAATTATTTTGTTAGTCTTTAAAGTGCTACTGTACTGCATTTTTGTTTTCATAGCATATAGACTAGCACAGCTATCTCTCTGTTAACTACTGAAAATGGTCAAAGGCTTCTCAAATTCAGCTCTCAGAATTAGCTCTGCATCACTAATGCTTTCTTTAACTTGAGTGTCACAAGGTTTTATGGCGCCACCCCGGATCCGGTCACTGGCATCAAATTGACCTTGTGCTGGTACGCAGGAAACATCTCAATGCTGTTAAACTTACATGAATCTACCACAGCACAGATTGTGACACTGATCACTCCTTGATCATCATCAGAGTGAAAATCATCCCGAAGAAACTCTATGTGACAAAGGAATGCAGTAAGCCAAAGATCAATACCCTCAGTACCATTGATGCACTGAAAGTTCTGTCTTCGCAGATGAGCTCACTCACAAAATGGAATACAAACCTGACCAACAAATCGTAGATGAAACATGGTCCATTCTGAGAAATGCAATATGCAAATATGCCAAATCTGCCTTTGGAACATGTAAATCTCTAACAAAGACTGGATTGATGAAAATACTGACATTCTTAGGCCTCTTCTTCAAGAAAAACCACAAGGCATATCTGAATAACATAAAGAGCCCATCTCAGAGCACAAGAGATCAACTTTGACATGCAAGATCTGCTCTTCAAAGAGAATCCAGGTTGTGTGTGAACAAGTATGGGGTGATCTATGTTCTAATATTCAAAAGGCATATGATTTGGGTGACTTGAAAACTGTGTGTGATGGATTGAAACCAAACATTACCAAAATTGCCCCACTGAAGCGTTTAAATGGACAGGTGATCGCAGACAAAAAGGTGCAGATGGCCAGATGGGTGGAACACTACTCAGGTCTTTATTCCCACGAGCATACAATACAACCTGAGCTTGACAACCTCATCCTAACTCTACCAGAAATGTCAGAGCTAGATGCAGAGCCTACAGAGGAGGAACTTTCTCAAGCTCTTGTTGCTCTCTCCGATGGAAAAGTGCTAGGAAATGACAGAATCCTAGCTGAAGTCCTGAAGGCAAATAAAGCTGCACTTTTCCCCTTCCTCTATGATTTACTCCAAAAATGTTGGAGAGCCGGAGATGTCCCACATGACATGAAGAATGCAAACATCATCACTCTATAAAAACAAAAGTGATGACGGTGACTGCGGCAACTACAGAGGCATCTCGTTACTGAGCATCATGGGGAAAGCATTTGCCTGTGTCATTGTCAATCACCTGTAAAAACTCGCAGATTGAGTCTGTCCAGAAACACAGTGTGGCTAGCAGGTGAACAATTGACATGGTTTTCTCTCTTGAACATCTACGAGAAAAACGCAGAGAACAAGGAAAGCCATTACTCATAGCATTTGTGGACTTAACAAAGGTGTTTGACACAGTAGATCAGGAATATACAGAGTATTAACCAAGATTGGCTGCCCACCGACCCTACACTCAAGCTCGTAACATCCTTTCTTGAAAGCAGCAGTGCAATATGACGGATCTACATCAGATCCGTTTGCAATGAACAGCAGAGTCAAACAAGGGTGTGTTCTTGCCCCTACCCTCTTCAGCATATTCTTCTCAGTTCTACTAAATTGTGCATTTCAAAACTCACACAGAGATGTATTTCTCCACACAAGATTAGCTGGCTCTCTCTCTACAACCTGGCAAGACTCAAGGCCAGAACTAATGTCAAGAAAGCCCTCATTAGGGAACACTTTTGCAGATGATGCGGCTTTTGTTGCTCAGAATGAAGGTATGTAAGTCACTGATCGATTCTCAATCCACCGCATGCAAGTTGTTTTTCCATGAAGAAAACTGTTGTATTCAGTCAACGTATACCTCAGTGACCCAATTGCATTCTGGATAACATCCCATTAGAGCCGCGTCTACACGTGCTGGCTACTTCGAAGTAGCCACGCCAACTTCGAAATAGCGCCCGCCACATCTACACGTGGCGAGCGCTATTTCGAAGTTGAAATCGACATAAGGCGGCCAGACATCGAAGTCGCTATCCTCATGAGGAGATGGGAATAGCGCCCTACTTTGACGTTGAACGTCGAAGTAGGGCACGTGTAGCCGATCCACGTCCCGTAACATCGAAATAGTGGGGTCCGCCATGGCGGCCATCAGCTGAGGGGTCGAGAGACGCTCTCTCCAGCCCCTGCGGGGCTCTATGGTCACCGTGTGCAGCAGCCCTTAGCCCAGGGCTTCTGGCTGCTGCTGCTGCAGCTGGGTCTGCAACCAGTTGTCAGCTCTGTGGATCTTGTGCTGTTTAGTGCAAGTGTGTCTGGGAGCGGCCCTTTAAGGGAGCAGCTTGCTGTTGAGTCTGCCCTGTGACCCTGTCTGCAGCTGTTCCTGGCACCCTTATTTCGATGTGGGCCGCTTTGGTGTGTAGACGCTCCCCTGCAGCGCCTACTTCGATGTAGTGCTGCCCAACGTCAACGTTGAACGTCGACGGCACCAGCCCTGGAGGACGTGTAGACGTTATTCATCGAAATAGCTTATTTCGATGTTGCTACATCGAAATAAGCTATTTCGATGTAACATTCACATGTAGGTGTAGCTTAGATGTGGTTCAACAATTCTGTTTTCTGGGATCTACTGTCGCAACAAACTTATGAAGAAGTGAACATCAGAATCAGAAAGGCAGCTACTATTTTTGTCAGACTTATGAAATGAGCATGGAACAATCCTAAGATGACAGTGAAAACAAAGATTCTAATCTACCAGGCATGTGTAATTGAGCATCCTGCTATACGGTTCTGAGGCATGGGCCACCTATTTGAACCAGGAGAAAAAAAATTGGACAGCTTCCATCTTTGCTGCCTCTGCAGAATTCTGAATATCAACTGGCAAGATAAAGTTTCAAATGCAGATGTCCTGTCAAGATCTGGCATACCCAGCCTCATAGCAATCCTCAACAGCAGAAGACGAGGATGGCTTGGTCATGTGAGAAGAATGGGTGACCAACATCTTCCCAAAGAAATCCTCTTTGGTGAACTGTCATGTGGGTTGAGAACAAGCGAAAGCTAAGATTCAAGGATACATGCAAAAACGCTGTGAAAAAATTCAACATAGATCCAAAATCCTGGGAATCGACATCATCAAATTGAATACCTGGTGGCGATTGCTGTGACAGGGCACATCATCCTTTGATAGTATATGTGCAAGCCATGCAAAGGAACTTTGTTAGAAGAAAAAACTCTGACTCAAGAATTTGGAAATAGACTGACATGCGGTTATTGCAGTCGACCGTGCAAATCCAATATTGGACTGATAAGCCATGAGAGAAGGTGTAGACTCAAACACCGCCCACAGATCCTTACTGCTGTGCTAACCTCCCTCTCTCGAGATGCAAAGGGGGCCATATTTATACAGCTATTTAAACACGAAAAGCTAGGGAGTCCTGCCATAGCAATAGTTACTTAGCCACAATATCAACAGCCTCGCAGACGATAAGAAAGGAACTGGAGGGGAGTCAGGTCAGCAAGATCATATATAGGGTCTGCAGAGGTGCCGTTCCAGGGGGCTCCACAGCCAATTCGAAAACGGTAGTTGCTAGGGAAATTTTTCCAACGCGTGTACACACATGCACAGGTACAAGCAACACATCTCAGAAAGAATTAATTTTTAATTAAAAAGATCAGACTTGATTGCTAATTGTGGTTTAATTTGACTACTTTAAAATTGAATAGAACAAAGCTAACTATGTTGAAAACATACTGTCGCTCCCCCCGACCCCCCCGACCCCCTTCCAGTAATTAGGGCTATTCACCTGAGCTATTACAGCCACATTTCTGTTTACCTGTATTTCCCGGTGGTTTCACTTGGATAAAGTTCAGCCCTGGTCCCCCATACTTCTTGTAAACAGTTTGAAAGTATCAGCAACATTGTAAGGCTAACATGTTCTACTTTTAAAAATTCCTGTGTGCTCAGTGAATCAGTCACTATGAAGTGTTCAGTGAACGTTTTGGATTAAAGGTGGAAAAGGGCAATAATAAACGTAGTGATCATTTTAAGCATTTTATTTTAGGGAACTGTTAATGTAGTACAGGTTGTACCTTCCTGGTCCTGCACCCTCAGGACCTGAGTGGTCCCAAATGAAGGAATTTGGCCTCCACCAGCTCCCAAGGTCCACTTCTGCCGTGGCTCCCTGTCACCACACCACTGGTCAGGGTTCCCAGCTGGACTCTCCTCCCATGTCTCCCCAGTGCAGGCTGCAAGGCTCCCCCTGCCCCAGCCAGCTCCCTGCTGTGGGGCTCCCCTGCCCTGGCAGTCTCTCTGCTGCCACAGAGCTGCCAGTGGGGCTACTTTTCCCACCTGGGCTCCCTGCCACCACAGGGCTTTCAGTAGGGCTCCATGCCCCAGCTGGGCTTCCCAGCCAACTATCTGCCATGGGGCTGCTGGCAGGGCTTACCAGCATGGGCTGGCTCCTCCACCACGGCGGGGTTTCAGGACCCCGGGTTTCCTATCCTTGGCATACTCACAGTGGGCCTTCCCATCCTGCCAGCTCCCTGTGCTGGGGCTGGGGCTCCCCAGAGGAGTCTACCTGCTCTTATTTGTTGGCGGCTCATACTTCTGGGGATCTGACATATTGCAGAGGACTTAAGGGCTCCCTGTCACTATCAGGGCTCCGCTCCAGCACAGTGCAGCTGGAGCTCTCTGGTCCAGGGATGTTGCTGGATGGAAGTTACAAAAGAGTGCTGCAGGTTACTAGAAGGGCCATCAAAAGCCCAAATAGTGTGTACATGTGGAAATTGGTGCCCCACATCTGTAGTTCAGGAAAATTGCAGTGATAATCCCTTTTAGTTTAAGTGAGTGCTTAAGTAAAACAAAACGGAGCGTATAAGATGAAATATGAAATGTTCACTATTTCAATTTGCATTTGTTTTTCATTTTCCATCCAGATACTTCAGTTATTTAAGTAAAGTAGGAGATAAAATGAGATTTGATTTGGCCCTTGCTGCTACTGAAGCCAGGTAACAATTATTCCTTCTTTTTCCTCCCTGATTAAAAGAGTATTTTTCAGAACTAAACTCCAGCAATCTGTTTGTTCTAATGGGAGAACATGGATAACTATAGAAAAGGCTATCAAAACAAAAAGCAGTCAAGTAGCACTTAAAAGACTAGCAAAATAGTTTATTAGGTGAGCTTTCGTGGGACAGACCCACTTTTTCAGACCATAGCCAGACCAGAACAGACTCAATATTTAAGGCACAGAGAACCAAAAACAGTAAGCAAGGAGGACAAATCAGAAAAAGATAATCAAGGTGAGCAAATCGGAGAGTGGAAGGGTAGGGGGGGAGGTCAAGAATTAGATTGAGCCAAGTATGCAGACAAGCCCCTATAGTGACTCAGAAAGTTCCCATCACGATTGAAACCACGTGTTAATGTGCCGAATTTGAATATAAAAGCCAGCTCAGAGGCTGTGTGAGCATTTCCTTTAGATTTTTTTTTCAGTTGCTCATAATTTTCCAAAATTTACTGCTGAGAGGCTAGAATGCGCCAGGCCTCATGTCTGTCCACTGGTGGACTATTTATAAAGTTAAGAAGTTTGAGCAAAATGTTATGAAGATGAGTTGTAGGATGTTGGGTTTTTATTTGTTTGGGTTTTTTGTTTTTGTTTCTTTTTTTCTTTGTTTTTTGTAAATTGCAAATGTCGTCCATTTAAAAAAAATTCTTTGATTTTTTTTTTTTTTTAAAGTGGGGTTTGGCACAGCTAGTTAGCTTTTGTGAAGAAGTGATTTTAAGTGCTCTGCTGTAACCAGTTACAGGGTTTCTGGGACTTCAGAACATGTTTATTCAATAACAAATGCTTTGGATGCAGCTGCTTAGCTGGTTTTATCAGTGCTCCAAATTAAATAATACAACATGAGCCCTTTTAACTTAGGTGTGCAGTAAATAGATATCTGTCAGGTGAATTTTGAATGAAAACACCCTTAGCTCTATTCATTGCACATCTTACAAATGCAGGATTTTCAGATTGTTATGGGAAGACCACAATACCAATAGAAGAGGTTACAGGTATGTCTAAATCTATAGGCAGAAAAATATTTTGTATATGCAAAAATATTTGTGAACATACTATAAAAGGTGGCTTCACAATGAACACCATCTTACAAGGGCCTTGAACTGAAGCACTTCATCATTTCATGATGTTGGAACACTTAGACTGTAAAGGTATTTAGAAAGGGCTGCACTCACCATTACTGTGTCTGATTTGGTTAGGAGCCTAACTCTCATTTTTAAAGTGATTTAGGGCACTTAAGAGCCTAAATCCTATTGACAAGTGATGGAATTTAGGCTCTGTTGCACCTAAGCCACTTTTATCAGAGTGGTAGCCCTGTTAGTCTGTCTCCGCAAAAACAAGTTGTTTAGTCAATCTGACAAAGTGGGCCTTTGCTCGCGAAAGCTTATGCTCCAAAAATCTATTACTCTATAAGGTGCCACAGGACTTCTCATTGTTTAAGCCACTTTTGAATGAGATTCAGAAAATCTGGGCCCTGCCTATACAATATTAACTTCTAAATATATGTTTGGATTAGGTTCATTACAGCTGTTTAAATACAGCAAGCTTTTGTAAGGGGTACTTGTGGAGTTGCACAGATGAGTTAGACTCTGCTTCTTTATATTAAGGATTTTTATTATTGAGCTCGCCAAACTTTTTTAACAAGCAAGGCAGCTTTGAGTAGCTTTCCATGTGGAAACAGTGTGTTCTTCAGGCTTAAATTTAAAAAGCTTGCTGGAAAATCCATATGTCTCAAAAGATGATTGAAGAAACTGAAGTGAAAATCATACCACTATAATGGATTTTAAAAGGAAGAATAATCTATAGAATTATGTAAACACTTCAGTTATGTTCCTTCACACTGCTTGTATTTTGTTCAGTGGTATAAATAACTTTAGTAATTGAAAATACTGAATGTTCTAGGCAATGCTCTGATTTACTGAGTCAGGCTCAGTATCATGTGGCTCGTGCCCGCAAGCAGGATGAAGAGGAGAGAGAGCTGCGTGCCAAGCAAGAGCAAGAAAAGGAGTTGCTCCGCCAAAAATTGCTCAAAGAACAGGTTCGTATTCCCAGTAATAGTGTGTGCGAGCTTCAGTGAGTATATTTGTTTCCATAGCTGTGTGCTGATACCTATAGATGTTTCAGGGCATAATATTCAAAGTGATTTTTGTTAATGTAAGCACTTAACAAAGAGGGGATTAAAATTTAGGACTATGAAATAAGGGTAAAATAGTTTCTTCTACAGAGCCTGCTTATTCGGGATTTGGGGAAGTAAAGGAGAAAGTGGTGTGTGTGGAAAAACAGAATTCACCCCACAGGATTTGTGGTTATAGTGCAGGCCCTCCATTGTCACTAAGTGACCTCTGAACTAGATTAGCACTAGCTGCTTCTCCATACCTCCAGTGCAGGTCCCAGGTAATGGTCAGATTGTTCCTATTCTTTCAGGAAGAAAAACGCCTAAGAGAGAAAGAAGAACAGAAGAAACTTCTTGAACAAAGAGCCCAATATGTGGAGAAGACCAAGAATATTTTGATGTTCACTGGAGAAGTAGAAGGATCAAAGGAGAAGAAACGTGGTGGTGGAAGGGTACGGAAGGGAGTCCTTTTTCTTCTCCCTGCCCTGTATTTTCTATAATTTAGAGTAACTCTGTGACCAGAATTGATACAGGTTGTTAGTACTCATCTGACATTTAGTGAGGCTGTAGAGAGTGCTCATCAGTGAAACTGATGGAAGGTAGATTTAATATATTGTTCCAAGAGTACAGTACAGAAAATAAATACTTTATCTATCAAATAATAGCAGCAGGCAGAATTACATGTTCTAATGTTAATCTTGAGAATCAGTTTAATCAGGTAATGAACAGTTGAGGCATTAAAGTGAAAATGCTTTGGTTCTCCATATGTTGATGACTGGTTGACAGATTTGAAATGATCTGTTACGTTGTGGATTTTTAATTTATTGCAGCGTTCCAAAAAAGGAGGGGAATTTGATGAGTTTGTCAATGACGAGAGTGATGAAGATCTGCCTGTGTCCAGAAAGAAAAAGAGGAGGAAAGGCAGTGGAAGTGAGCAAGATGGTGAAGAAGAAGATGGTGAGAGGAAGAAGAAAAAGAGGAGGAGGTGACTGTGTTTTATGCCTTTTTTATTTTCTTTGTAATTGTGCAGTTTGGGTTTATAGTATGCCTTAGACAAGAGTGTGTAAATGGTGTTTTGTCAGGTAGATTTGCTTTTTTCTCCAACAACTTTTTTTTTTTTTTTTTTTTGAAAAAAAGAAAGGGCGTTCCCTGTTGTAAGTGGCCATGCATATCAATTATAAAAGATAGCTAATTTCTGACTTGATTTATGTGTTTAAGACCCCAGAAAGCAGATGATGGAACTGATGATGAAGAAAATGAAAATGGCCCCAGACCTAAAAAACGACGTCCACCAAAAGCAGAGAAGAAAAAGGCTGTAAGTTTAAAAGTGTAATGCTTTGATAGTTCCTGTTTACATCTAAAAGGTTACAGTGCTATAGCATTCAGCCAAGTGACATTCGCTGTAGGTTAGAAATATGGGAAATACTTCTTGCAGCAGACATGCATTCATCCTCATCATAATATAGCAGTAGTGACAGAAATGTTTGTTAAGCTCTCTGCTTCCATTTTGAAATTTGAACAAATTCTGACCAGAAGATTTACAAATAGCAGTTAAAAATAAGCCTAGTTCTCTGCATCCACCTGTTACAACAGGACAGCTGTACTTCATGCTCACAGTTATTGGTATCAATTTTACTCCAGTCAACAAGCAGTATTAATTTGCATTTTTCCCCATACAGCCCAAACCAGAACGCCTGCCGCCTTCAATGAAGGGAAAGATCAAATCAAAAGCCATAATTTCATCTAGTGACGATTCTTCTGATGAGGATAAACTCAAAATTGCTGATGATGGGTATGAATTTTTATTGATTTTTTGCAAGTCAAATGCTGACTTTTACCTGATGAAAAACTCTTGAGATTGGCTTTCAACCTTTTGCACATTTGGGCGACCCCTCCTATTTAGCTAAGATCCTTCTCTAAATAAGCAATATATAAAGGACAGGTCATGACCCCTTAACATCCAACCCTGGAGGCTGCAAACCCATACTTCAAAACAAAATTAAGTATATTTTAATTCCAAATCTAAATTGACATGCCTTTAGGGTTGATGCAGTCCACACATTAACAAACTTATTATTGTTAAGCAGCCAAAAATTCCACACAGACAGTAGTTTGCAATTCTGTGTCCAGAAAGTGTGTACTTCTGAGGTTTTAACAATATTCTCAGTGAAAGCATATATTCAGGTATTCTTTAGTATGGCTTAGATTGCAATACCCCCCATGCCACCTACGTCCCATATTTCATTATGTCACTGAAGCAGTAAGTCAGGGTTATCATGTTAGTCTGAATGGGTTCTTTGTGTTTTACCTTTCTCTACCGTGTTTCCTTCATGAGCCACACAGTTGTGCCATATGTCTGCTTTCGTAGCAAGACTGGGAATAACTAAGGTGGGAATGTAGTGAGAACTGCACAGTGATACAAGATACCATCCTCCTCTCTGAATTACTTGTGTCCTTTACCCTTCTTCCTTCTCGGTGCGAGTATCAACATCTCAGTGAAATCCAGGATTCTCACTTGATCAAAGTACGCCAATCTTTGATTTGATTATACTGACCATATTTGCTTATACTGCTTTTTCTTTAAAAACAGAAATGCCAGGAACAGCAACAGTGATTCTGATGATGCTGAACAGCAACACAATAAACACATCGTGTCTGACAGTGATTCAGATAACAGAAACAAGTCTGGTAGTGAGGTTGGTAGTCCACGGAGATCCAGTGCTCATCCATCTGATGAGGATTCTGACAGTGACAGGTCAGCCAGAAAGACGAGACGGTCAGATTCCGAACAGTCTGACAATGAGTCTGTGCAATCTGGGAGAAGTCGATCTGTACAGTCAGGAAGAAGCCAGTCCGGTGGCTCGGAGAATGAATCTCATCCAGCTTCTCGCAGTGGTGATTCAGATAGAGATTCTGTGAGAGGATCTGACAACGAGGGCTCTGCTAGAGAGTCTGGCAATGAATCTGAACCAGAGGTGTCCAACGTTGAGGGGTCTGAACGTGGATCGGAAGGTGCATCAGATGATAGTGATTAGATTTAAACTACAGCCATTTTTTAAAAATGTGTTTTGTTTTTTTTTTAAATACTTCAGTTATGAGGAGGAAAATCCAATTTTTATATTTGAAAACGGATTTAAAAAAGCTTAATGTTTTTGTAAAACTGTTGTGAAACTTGCTTCATATTTTTTTTCCTTCCCTATCAAGCTGTACATTACAAGGCATTAATGGATATTTCTCTGTCTTGGTGTATTCTTACACTGAAGTTAACATAACTGAAGATCACAAGTGCTGTACGGTGAGTGGTGGTAACCTCACATAATGAGGATGAGGTGTATATAAATACTGCAGAACTTAAACACCAAGTTCAGAGTTGGTTAAAACTATGATGTATTTGTTCCATGTTTCTATATGCAGAAAAGATACAGGCCAATCTTAGAGATTTTATTGAAAGAGACAAAGAATTTGAGGTATTTATTTCCTTGTGTCATTCTGAATAGAAATAACGGTGACTTTTTCACTTTCTGTTAGAGGATAAGCTTATTGTGATGCGACTCCTAATTTTCAGAAGTTTTTCTATGCCAATTTAAATAAATTAATTAGCTAAGATGCAGATATAAACAAAAGTTTGAGAAATAATGTTACAGGTTTATAGATAAAATGCAAATATATTAAGTTGACAGCTGAAAAAGATGTAGAAAACCATCCATATTCTGATACAGTAGAGTGAAGATATCTGCCATTGTCACAATAATAAAAAATAGTCACTACCATCCTTTTTTTTTAGTGATTTTATTTTACTTCACAGGTCACAGGTTACTGCAAGCCCAGCAGACCCACCCTCTAGATGGGTTTTCGTAAAATCTCAAATCAAATCAAATTTATGGTCACAGCACTTTTCCTCAGAATGCTCCAGGGCCTGAGTTTAGGATATCTAAAAGATCTGAAGACTGTGATCTGGACAGTTATGCTCCTCTGGCACAATGGAACTCTTATTTTTGAGAGTAAAGCTTGTCAGAACAGAGAGTGTTTTCTTAGGTGGCTTTTGGAGACTGCGAAATGGACTCCAGGAAGCAAGGGCTATATTTTGCTCTAAGTACAAGGCACCTTTCTTCAACTTTTGCCTTTTCTGACACACACACACACAGAGAGAGAGAGAGAGAGAGAGAGAGAGAGAGAGTGTGAGTGTGTGTGAGTGTGAGTGAGTGAAGGAAAAAACTCCACTCTTGAGGATGAGACGACGACGTGTGGTGACTTTGCTTAATGCACTGCTGGAAGGCTCTGTGATCCAAAGCTGATGTGTGGCATAAAAACATATGTACAATATAATTACTCCCTTTCATGCTTTTGAACTACTTTGAATGCCTGCATTTTAACTGTTGGAATCTGAGTTAGCACCCTTTGTAATTAATGAAGCATTCCTGTGCCTCTCAAGGATGCTACAGGGTCTGTGCAAATTGCAGTAGATTCTGTCTTCAGTTCTTCAAGCAGCTGCAGCCATGTGAACATTTATCTGTGTGTGCACTGAAGTCTCAGAAGCCAGAGAAGTTTGCCTAGTGGTGCTTGTGGGAAGTGGTGTACTTTAATTTATGTTTTGAATGGTCTCAGAAGGGTGGCTGTGTTAGTCTGTAGCTTCCCAAATAACAAGCAGTCCAGTAGCACTTCAGGGACTAACAAATTTATTATGCCATGTGCTTTCATGGGTAAAACCCACTTCCTCAGATGAAAGCAGCAGAAGCACAGAATCCAGGGTTTAGAAATCCATCCCAGCTATATAAAGCCAGGATTCTATCTTTCCACTCCATTCATTTGAGGAAGTGGGTTTTACCCACAAAAGCTCATGACCTAATTTGTTGGTTTCTTGGCTGTTACAGGACTGCTTGTTTAGGTTTTGAATGGTTTGTTTATATCCATGTCAAACTTTAATTGTTTTTTAAATTACAACTGAGACTCTTTGGAAAATATTTTAGGCGTAACTACTCTCTTGCCTAGCCCTTCATGCCCCATATGGCTCATGCATATTTAGGCGCCTAAGTAATCAACTTTTGATGAATGCTGAGCACCCAGCAGCACTCATTGATTGCTAGATGCTCACTGCTCTCAAAAACCAGGCCACAGTTTTCAATGTATAAATATGGATCTGAACTTTATACAATTTTTTTCTTTTAAAATGGTTGCCTCAGTGTGCATCTCTGCATTGTGTTTTGGATTGAGCTACCTGTGTGTTCTAGAAAGGAACAAAGAGGTAGCCTGTATCTTAACAAAGAGTCTGTATCTTTACAAAACAAAAAAGGAGTCATGCAGCACTTTAAAGACTAATAAAATAATGTATTAGGTGAAGTGCCGAAGGCATGGGTGGACCACGATGATGGGAAACTTGAAGAGGGAGCATAAGAGCTGAGTGAGAGCTTGGTAGCGCTGATCGGGGAGGAATGCCCTGGTTTGCATGGCATTGAGAACTGCCACTATGAGCTCAATTAGCCGAATAGGAGACAGTGAGGACTTTGTCAGGTTGATCAGTAGAACCAGACTGTCCAGAATCTGTCTGGTGAACACCACCTGTGCCTATACCAGATTTTGGAGCCAGTCATCCAGATATAGGTACACTTGGACACCATGGCGGTGGGGGAATGTGGCCACGAGTGCCATACATTTGGCAAACACCTTGAGGGCTGTAAATTGAAGGTGCATGTGGGCCACTGTGAACCTGAGATATTGCCAGTAGGAGGAATGGATGGATAGAAATGTGGAAGTGTCCTTTAGGTTGAGAGCAACATACTAATCCCACAAATCCAGAGAGGGAATGTTGGTGCCCAGAGACACCATGCAGACTTGAGCCACCACAAACTTGTTGAGCCCCTGGAGGTCCAGGCTGGGTTGCAACCAGTAACTGGAAAGAAGTGGGAGTAGAATCCCCAGCTCTGTACGGAGGGATTACTACCTTCTCTACTACGTATGAATCCCTGAGCTACCCTGATGCATGTCAGGTTTTGACAAAGGACTGACTGGCACCAGATAATCTCTGGACAAGTCCAGGAGGACAGGGCATGTAGCTGGGGGAACGCAGGGAGAAGGGGCTCTAAGCCTGTGTGGCAGTAGGCAGGCTAAAAGTCTTCTCCCTGCCTTCCCCCAGTGGCACCCCTGTTAGGCTGACAGCTTGACAGGCATATGACAGTATAGCTCAGAAAGTGACTTGGGAAGCATTGGAGTCATACAGAGGGGATAGCAAACTGATATGGTTGTTGAAGGGTATCAATGACAACGTGAAGGCAGTGGTGAGAATGTGCGGCGAGTTGGAAAGTTCGTTTAGAATGAGTAGAGTTATGAGACAAGGAGATCCGATATCACCAAGTAGCTTCATCATGCACCTGGGGAGAGCAATGGACAAGGTCAAGAAAGAAGTAGAAGGGATATCTATGCACAGGATAAGAATTAACAACTTGAGGTTCATGGATGATATAGTTTATCATTGAGGAAGATGAGGAGAAGCTAGCAAAAACAGTGCAGGTGCTAAATGAGGAAGGGAAGCGGTACGGACTTACTATGAGCATCGATAAAACAAAACCAATGGTATTTGTAGATAAGGAAATAGGAAGAAAGATCAGCGCAGACAGGATCAAACTAGTGAAAGTAGAGAAGTTTACATATCTGGGAAGCAACATAATGTATGATCTAGACTAAGAAGGAAATAGTGACTAGAATAGCAAAAGCAAGAGGAAGTTTGAACGTGAGGGATAAGATCTAGAAAAGCAAAGCAATTAGCTTAGGAATGAAGCTGAGCATCTTGAAAATGTGCATATTCAGCAGCATGTTGTACAGCTGTGAGACAGGTGGTAATGAAAGATTCAAAGTGAAGAATATTGGCATTAAAGAGGAATTGTTATAGAAAGATCCTGAGAATAGGATGGATACAGAAGGTCACCAATGAGGAATCATGTAGGACAGTACAGCCAAAAGACAATTTACTGCAGAAGGTTATACAACAGAAGTTACAACTATTCAGGAATATTTATGGAGTGAACGAAGAACGAAAAATCAAGAGCCTTGTATTTAGCATAATGTAAAATTCGAATAGGAGAGTCAGACCACATAGAGAATGGGTAGATGATTAGCGTGCAGCTAGTCTACAGAAATTAAGCCACTCCGCACTGGACAAGGAAAGAGGATGGAAATAGAGGGGTATCAGACACCAATGGGCACTGAGCCCATGGTGGTTGATGATGAGTGTGATAATAGAGAATGCCAGAAGCCGCATAGGAGGAGGCAATCTTCAACCCTGTCCCTGACTCACCAGGCCCCGTCATGCCAGTCATGTTGTAGTTTTGGTTGAGAGTTGCATGGGCACCAGGTAGAGCCACGCACCATCTTCAGCTCAAGGCTAGCAGCATTCTACCCTGCATGGCAAACCATCCCAAACGACCAATGGATTCTGGAGATCGTGCAAACAGGATATGTGATCCCATTTCCCTTCCCTGTCCCCTTTCAAGGACCCCTCTTGTGAGTTGGTGCTTGTGCAAGAGTCCTAATGGCTACTTTGGTTGGGGGGGTCAAAGAAGAGGTACCCACCAAGAACAGGCCAATGGGACTCTATTCAAGATGCTTCCTCATGGAAAAGAAATCGGGGGCCTGGAGTCCCATATTATACCTCAGGTACCTGAACCCCTACAGTCTCTGTCCAAAATTCAAGATGGTAAAAATAGCCCCTATTATCCCCACTCTGCACAGAGGAGACTGGCTGTTGACTCTCAGCCTACAAGATGCATTCTTCTATATATCTATTCACCCAGCACACAGGAGGTCCCTCAGATTCACCATAGCAAATCAGCATTATCAATACAGGGTGCTCCCCTTCTGCCTATGTACAGCACCAAGGGTCTTTTCAAAGGTCCTGGCAGTGGTCACCACATTCCGGAGAACAAAGGGGGTAACCATCTTTCCCTGTCGAGATGATTGCCTGATAAGGGGTCAGTTCTGGGCTCAGAACGAGCAAGCAATGTTGTTCTCCAGGACTCTTCTCCAACCTTGGCCTGTGCATAAACCTGCCAAAGAGCACCTTTACACCAACCCCAAGACTCAAATTCATAGGTGCACTCCTGGACTAGGCCGCAACTCAATAGGGGATGAGTTCAACATCACATGGAATGCACTTGTACATTCCCACCACCACCCCTCACTCAGAGGGTCATAGCCAAGATAAGGCAGGATGGAGTGCAGATCATCTTTGTAGCACCCAGATGGCCCAGAGAAAGCTAGTTATAGACTTTCGTAGCAGTGCCTCTCTGCTGGCTGCATGCATGCACAGAACACAGGCTTGAGACGCCTATGGCAGCTACTAGGCAGGCAGAGGCAGCCTGTCACCTCTGTTCTTCTCTGATCTGGCCCCTAGGTAGAAATCAGAAGCAGAGGGGAAGTGGGTAGAGGGTGGAGCTCCCACAGGGACAACCATCTTGAAGAACTCCAGTTACTGCACAGGGCTAGTAACCTCTCTTTCTTCTTCGAGTGTCCCTAGGGTGCTGCACCTTAGGTGACTGCAGAGCAGTTCCAATGTTCGGAGGTGGGACCTTTGGATGCTGTGTGGTGGCTAATAATAGTATGGAATGGCCAAACTTGGTTTGAGAGTCTGAGTAGGATTGTATGGCATAGTTACATGTAAAAGTATGTGCAGAGGCCCACATTGGCACTCTGCATATGTCTTCTGTTGATACGCTCTGGAGAAAGGCAGTAGATATAGCCATTGCCCGTGTAGAATGTGCCCAGAGATTCACAGGAGGCTGTTCATTAGCATCAGAGGAGTAGCTGAGTTAATCTGTGTCTTCAAAAACAACAAGAAGTCCTGTGGCACCTTATAGACTAACAGATACTTTGTCCCATGGCATGGGATGAAGAGGGTCTTTGCTCATGAAAGCTTATGCTACAAAATATGTCAGTCTATAAGGTGCCACAGGACTTTTTGTTGTTTATTAGCATTAGCGTAGGCGAGTCTTATGCAGCTAGAAATCTTAAAGCTGCAGGGAGCCCCAGAAATCGTATGGCAGGAAGCTGAGACCATGCAAACTTCAGAGGCACCACACAGGCTGGAAACACTCCCTCCCAGCCACTCCCAGACAAGAAACTGATGGCAAAGGCCTCGCAGGACTTGCCTGAGGGGTTCCAGAACCCACCCTGTGGGGCAAAGATGCAGGGCCCCTCCTGAACCAGTACTGAGCTCCAAGACTCCTGTGCCGAGGAGAACTGTGCTGGACTCCTCAGCCAAGTGCAGCCCTGGCAGAGTGTGAACACCCTGCCGTCACCCTGGAACAGGTGGAGGCCAAAGTAAAAGAACTCCACCAGTGTATGTGTGGGCCCCAGACACACGGCAGAAGTCAGGGGCAGGGACAGCCACTTGCCCGTTCTGCAATGAGCTGCACCAGCTCCTGGGGGGTGAGGACAGTGCCTCCAACCAACAGACTTTTGACACTCTGGAGGAGGCACCCCCAGTGCAGCTGGAGCCAGAGCAGTTGGGAACCCTGCTGGAGACCCAGGTGGAGCCAGAGTTGGTCCCCCAGTCAGGGAACCCTGATAATTGCTGTGGACTTGGGCCTCTTGAGTGTGGCAATGTCCAGGGTGTCTCCAGACCTCTCCAGGGGACTGCTGGGTGATTACCCCATGGGTCACACACCCTGGGGTGTTTGTGGGGGGCACCTGCTCCTGCCATGGCTGAGAACGGGCCAGCCACAGGGGTGATGGCGCAACCTTGGACACACCACCAAGGCGTGTGCCCCTGGCATGTGGGCACACACACAGGTGACAGCATCTGCCCCTGTGGACAGCCCATTGATTTGGCCATTAGCATGGCCATTTTGAAGGGTTTTACTGTACTTGCTCAATGCAATTAGTGTTTTGTCTCAGATTTCTCTTTTCCAACACCAGTACCTTCCCCTATGGGAAAAGGGCAACTGAAATTTTCACTGGTAATATAAATATAAATATGCATAATTTTCAATGCCCTTTCTGGGATGTACAGGACACCTGAGCTAACTGTTTTCTCAACGGCCTTGTCTACACTTACAAAAAACTTCAAAATGGCCATGCTAATGGCCAAATCAAAGAATACTAATGAGGTGCTGAAATGAATATTCAGCACCTCATTAGCATGCCGCTGGAGTGCTGTGGTTCACTTGCCTGTGGCTCGTCTACACAAGGGTCCTTTTCGAAAGGCCCCTGCCAACATTGAAATCCCTTTATTCCTATCATAAATCAGCTGATAGGAATAAGGGGACTTCCATGTTGGCAGGGTCCTTTCAAAAAGGACATGCTGTGTAGATGAGCCACAGGCAAGTGAACCGTGGCACTTTCGAAGTGCCATGACTGGTGGCATGCTTATGAGGCACTGAATACTCATTTCAGTGCCTCATTAGTATTCTTTGATTTGGCCATTAGCATGGCCATTTCAAAGTTTTTTGTAAGTGTAGATGTAGCCAACAAGTTTGAGCAAATTCAATCCCATCAGGGTCAGTGGTTTGGATCTTTATCTTCAGATGAGAGTATGGCAGTCTGATTGGTTTTAATATATATATGGATTTAACTCCCATGGAAATTTTTGAGTGATGTTCCAAAAGCTCCAAACTAAACATTCATATATTTTCTTTGGGTTTGAGGTGTTACCGTAATACAAACAATTATTTTCTCGTGTATTGTAGTTTTGCTGTTCCCTCTAGTCTCTTGTTCAGAATCACGTTTCTAATCTATTTTATTTATTTAACTCTACTGCGAGCACACCCTGCTCATGTTCAAGACAGGACATGTTCGCAGTAGAAGTTTTACAAAAATATGAAAGTACAGATTAGACCAGCTATAGGATAGAATGCTTATGGTACTGAGCATTTTAAATATGAAAACAATATTATTACACACATTCTTAAGTTTTGGGGGCTGGGGGCAGACTTCTTAGCAACTTGCAGAATCAAATTGATATTGCGAAATTCCCCAGTCTGGTCATCAACCCTACGCTAGCCGTAGCCAGCCGTAGGCCTGGTCAAAAAGTGCCAATGCACCTCAGCCAGGGAAGTCGACATCTTTGCCATGCCACTGGACAAAATGCATATGTGGATGGGTGAGAACCACCAGCCCTCAGTGCCACCTGGAGAGTGCTCTGAGGGCACTATAAAGGGTCCAAGGCTCCAGGCACTGCTACTGCCATGGTAGCTGCAGCAGGGGCTGGGAGACCTGTACCCTTTTGAGTCCTTGGGCCCCAGCCCTCCTGTTTCTAGTATAAATAAATTGCTTTGTGGGAGCTTTCCTCTTGAACTGGTGCATCCTTTAAACAAATGATTCCATTTCCTCTGGAGGCTAGCAGTAAAGCCTCTAGTTAGTTGCACAACCATTGAGGATGACAGATGATCACATCTATAAAGTCTGAAGAAGTGGGTTTGTCCCATGAAAGTTGACCTAATAAATTACTTTGTTAGTCTTTAAAGTACTACTTTACTGCTTTTTGGTTTTGATGCTTCTATAAAGTTTGTCAAAGCAGCCAGCTATGACTGATTGCCACATTTTTCAGTAACTTTCCATAAATCTGTTACAGTGATGTAGCTGTTTTTTTCTGGTTCCATCACAAGTTGACTTTGAGAATAAAATATTTTTGGCATTTTTCTCACCCATCTGAAACATGTAAAATAAATTATGTTAAATATATATTTGACAGTCTTCCCTGTACTCAAAGGCCTTTGGAGGTCTATCGCAATGTAAGAAATACATTGAAGAGATCTTATAAACAGGAAAACAAGGCCAAATGGTAAGTAATGGTCATATTTAGGCTAGGACAAAAATCCACTGCCAGTGAAACACCCACCCAGGCCCTCCCAGCAAGTATAACTGAAGAGACAACAAAAATATTATGGAACCCTTTATGGAAGGAAGAGAGAGAGGAACACTGGTGTGAGGAAGTGAGTAAATAGTCCTGAGTCATGGGCTGTCAGTGGAAAAGGCCTTGCCCAATCTGATTAGCTTCTATGATGAGGTAACAGGCTCTGTGAATGTGGGGAAGTCAATGGATGCGATATACCTTGACTTTAGCAAACCTTTTGATGCAGTTTCCCACAACATTTTTGCCCATAGGTTAAGGAAATATGGATTGGATACATGGACTGTAAGATGGATAGAAAGCTGGCTAGATGGTCGGGCCCAACGGGTCGTGATCAATAGGTCAATGTCAGGTTGTCAGATTCAAGTGGGATGCCCTGAGGATCGGTTCTAGGTCCAGTGTTGTTCAACATCTTTATTAAGGACCGGGATGAATGGATGGATTGCACCCTCAGCAAATTTGTGCTGGATATGAAGCTACCAGGAGAGGTAGACATGTTGGAGGGTAGGGATAGGGTCCAGAGTGACCTACATAAATTGGAGGATTGGGCCAAAAGAAATCCAATGAGCTTCAACAAGGGCAAGTGCAGAATCCCAAGAATCCCAAGCATTGTCATAGGCTGGGTGCCAACTAGTTAAATAGCATTGCAACAGAGAAGGACCTGGGGATTATGGTAGATGAAAGCATGGGTGTGAGTTAGTGGTGTGCCCTTGTACCCAAGAAGGCTAGTGGCATATTGAGGTACAGTAGGAGGAGTATTTCCAGCAGATGTAGAGACATTATTCTCCTCTATTCAACACCAGTGAGACCTCATTTGGAGTACTGCATCCAGTTCGGGGGGGCCCCAGTATAGAAATGGTGTGGATGCATTGGAGCAGGTCCAACAGAGGGCAACAAAAATGATTGGAGGGCTGGAGCATATGACATAAAAGGAGAGGCTGAGGGATTTGGGCTTATTTAGTTTGCAGAAGAGAAGACTGAGGGGCAGTTTGATAGCAGCTCTCAACTTTGTGAGGGGGACCATTTTAAAGAGGATGGAGAAAGGCTCTTCTCAGTGATGACAGATGGCAAAACAAGGAACAATGGTCTGAAGTTACAGTGGGAGAGGTGTAGGCTGGATATTAGGCAAAACTATTTCACCAGGAGGTTGGTGAAGCACTGGAATGTTTTACCTAGAGAGGTGGTGGAATCTCCATCCCTAGAGGATTTTAAGCCCACGCTTGACAAAGCCCTGGCTGGGATGATTTCCGTAGGGTTGATCCTGCTTCAGGCAGGGAGCTGACTAGATGACCTCCTAAGGTCCCTTCCAGCCCTAGGATTCTATGATTCTATGATTCCTCTTCAGTGTTTTGGAATTAAGAAGGGTCAGTTTTTCCAGTCCAGTCTGACTCAAAGCAGCATGATCAGCAAAGAATAATGAAAGTGGTAACCCTTAGCATTTAGGGTGAAATTCCTCTTCAGGCAGTGGGCCAGCACAAGGTATTAGGGATCCCAAATCAGCATTATTTTGGAAGCTTTAAGGGATGTACAGGGATTACCAATCATCTGGATGGAGGGGAATTTTACCCTCACAGAACACTTCATTCTTGAATGCCAGCAGCTGAGGATTCTGATCTGGGCACTGGTTCTAAACCAAGATGCATAATCTATTTCATGTGAGTACATCTCTCACTCCAGGACATATGAATACAATCAGAAAATGGAGATTAAAAGGGGGTTGATCACAGTAGTTCCAAGCGTGAAAAAAATGGAAAATTACATGACATGAACAATGGGGACTATTAGTTCTGGATTAATTTTAGGGTAGGAATTGGGCAATTACATCTTCATGAACAGGGATCAGGACAAGTTTTTGACACTACTGAAATCCTGAAAGCTGCTACTGTGAGATTTTGTTCCCTAGATGTTAGAACTAATCATAAGGTTTCTGCCGTCTTAAAAGGGGGGAATCTCACAAACTTTCCACCCCACAGGAGGCAAAGTTTCATGAGACCCTCTCTTTTCAGCAGACTTCCAGCCTATGAAAACCAGAAGATAGGTTTATCTCAACTTGGGAACTGATCTTGTAGGTCAGCAAGGGTTGCCTCCCTGAGTTCAAATATAAATCTTCATGTGCTCAAGGGATACACATTTGAGGTTCCTGATTTCACACATCCATAATCCAAAGAAGAGAAAGGGTAAAACAAACAGATTTCAACAGGGGAAACAAATGCAACAGCTGATGTGGAAGTCGCCAATACTCATTATGTTGCAACCCCAGGATTTTGTGTTTTAAAGCATTATAGTATTGTTGAGCTGGACTCGCAGTTTTAGCTTTCACCACAGAATAAACATCAATTGCTGTAAAATTCAGAAAAATCCTTTTCAGAGGCAGAGAGAGGGAACTTCTTTCTTGTGTTTTTAAAAAAATAATACACCCACTTTTCTCTGATTACATAGATGTCCCTGCTGTGAACTTTAATGATAAATGTTTGGATAGTGATGTCCGGCTGGCTCAAATTAAGCCCTGCGGCAGTATGCTGATCTTCAGAATTGCTCCCTAACTTGGGCAGAAAATGTGTACAGAGGAGCAAGGGAGAATGATAGAACAAAGTTAAACAAACCTCTGCGTAAACAATTAGTACAAAAATACAGGTTTGCCATAACCAGATATAGAGTTGAACAGGCAAAAATTTGAAAGGGCACATAGGTTAGTTACTTGGTCTAATTAGTTTTATCTGTTATCCTGTGTCACCTCTGTACATTGGTGGCCTCAGCTAAATCAACCAGCAAACAAAAGCAACAAATATTCTGTAAGACTTCCTCTGCTGTACACTGATTGTGAGTGGAGGGATTACCCCCCCCCCCCCCCGGGTTAACTACTGCTCAGCACAACAAAGGGTTGTAAACTCAGCTCTTAGATTACTCATAATTAATTATGATTTTTAATATTTACTTTGCCTCAACCAGGGCAGCATGCCATTGTGTGGGAAACTCTATCTATGCACAGTAAATGTCAGTCCCTGTCCCAAAGAACTTGTAGCCTAAAAAAGATGATGTTACACGAGTGAACCAAATCACTGCACAAGGGATGAGATTACAAAACAGCAAGATGTTTTAACACAGGCAAGCATTGTGCACAATTCTTAGCCAATCAGCAGCAGTAATCACTAAATTCCTAATCTGCTACTAGGTTTTACAAGAGATGTCTGCATATAAAATACTAGTAGGCAGTGCCCAAGAATATCCAGCATACCTCTTGGACTTTGTAGGACCAGTAAAATTTTTGATGTGCACTCTCCAAATGGCATCCCCTGTGCAATCTTTTTATAACTCTAAACTGCAGTATTGTGTCCTAAATGACATCAGTGAGAAAGAAAGCAATGCAGAGGCAATTATAATTCATTTACATTCAAATCCACACACTTTGTTTGAAATAAAAAAAAGCCAATCACCTTTTGGAAAAATAAGTGGTACTTTTTCCTATAAGCCTCAAATACATTTCCATATGTGCTCGACTTTTTTATTTTGTTAAACATGTGTTACTTGTCCTAAGGGTTTATTTCAGCACCGAGCCCTCTGATCAATCAGTTAATCCCCTTTTCTTTTGAAGGGCATATTTTCTAAACTTGAAAGCAATTTTGAAATTAAAGCTGTGCAATAAATCTTCCCTACGCTTGAGGAACAGTATGCCATCCTCAGTGTCCAACCAACCTAGTTAAGGCTTTGCCATTTTGCCACAGGCAGAGTAAAGATTTTATCTTAAGAGAAAAAGAAAAGGTAGTTTTTTACCATGTTCTCTGGACCAACTCATCATCATCATCATCATCATCATCAACAACCATGGACTCAACACCCATTGGTGTCCAAGGCCTCCCTCACTATTTCCTTCCACCTTTCCTTGTCTAGTGTGCAGTGGCTTAGTTTTCGTGGACTAGCTCCGCACCAACCTACTATATCATCTACCCATTCATTGTGGGGTCTGCCTCTCCTATTCAAACTGTCCATTATGGCAAAATAGCTGCGACTTCCATTTTATAACCTTCTTCAGTAGGTTCTCTTTCAGCTGTATCTTCCTATATAATTCCTCATTCTTGACCTTCTCATTCATCCTATTCTCAGGATCTTTCTATGACAACTCCTCTCAAATTCCAGTATTCTTCTCTTCGAATCTTTCATTCTTACCCATGTCTCACATCCATACAACATGCTGTTGAATACCCGTTTTCAAGATGCTCAGCTTTGTTCCTAAGCTAATTGCTTTGCTTTTCCAGATCTTACCATTGCCTTCAAACTCACTCTTGCTTTCGCCATTCTAGTCTCCATTTCCTTCTTACAGTCTAAATCATATGTTATGTCATTCCCAAAATACGTGAACTTCTCTATGTTCTCTAGTTCGATTCTATCTACACTGATCTTCCTTCCTATTTCCTTATTTCCAAATACCATTGTTTTTGCTTCATTGATGTTCATAAACAATCAGTACTGCCTCCCTTCCTTGTTTTGCACCGGCACTGTTCTACCTAGCTTCTCTTCATCTTCTTCAATGATAACTATATCAGCCGTGAACCTCAAGTTGCTGATTATCATCCCATGAACAGATATCCCTTCTACCTCTTCCTTGATCTTGTCCATTGCTCTGTCTAGGTGTGTGATGAAGATACTTGGCAATACTGGATCTCCTTTTCTCATACCTCTACTCGTTCTACTTGTTCTAAACCAACTTCCCAACTCTCCGCACATTCTCACCGAGGCCTCCGCATTCTCATTGGTATTCTTCAACAACCATATCAGTCTGTTATCCACTCCGTATGACTCCAAAACAGCTCAAGTCACTTTCTGATCTATACTGTCAAATGCCTTCTGAAAACTGCAAAGAACTCATAGGCTACGTCTACACTAGCCCCAAACTTCGAAATGGCCACGCAAATGGCCATTTTGAAGTTTACTAATGAAGCGCTGAAATACATATTCAGCGCTTCATTAGCATGCGGGCGGCTGCGGCACTTTGAAATTGACGCACCTCGCTGCCACATGGCTCGTCCCAACGGGGCTCCTTTTCGAAAGGACCCCGCCTACTTCGAAGTCCCCTTATTCCCATCAGCTCATGGGAATAAGGGGACTTCGAAGTAGGCGGGGTCCTTTCGAAAAGGAGCCCCGTCGGGACGAGCCGCGCCAATTTCGAAGTGCCGCAGCCACCCACATGCTAATGAAGCACTGAATATGTATTTCAGCGCTTCATTAGTAAACTTCAAAATGGCCATTTGCGTGGCCATTTCGAAGTTTGGGGCTAGTGTAGACACGGCCATAGATATTTTTGTTCTTACATCAAACATTTTCTGCTATCGATCTTAGTGCCAATATCTTCTGTATGGTACTTCTATCTTTCCTGAATCCCACTTGCTCATCCACTAGATGTTCTTCTATCTGCAGTCTCTCCTTCAGTATCATCCTCAACACATTGCCTATGGCAATCATTCTGTAGTTCTTGCACTCAAATACACTTCCTTTCTTGTGTATTGTCACTGGCACAGATCTTGTCCCTTCCTTAGGTGTATGCTATATTACATTGTTGGTGTATTTCCTGGATCATACTTTCTCCACCATATTTTTCATCTCTCCTGTGATCTTATAATTTCCAGGACTTTTGTTGTTCTTTGTTGTTTCACTGCTTTTTCTACTTCCTCCTTAGATATAGTCTCACTTTCAATGCTCAGTAAAGATATCTCTCTCAGTTCTTCAATCAGTCCCTCTGAGTCACTCAGGTCCAACTGTGCTTTGTACGCATGGATGCAATGTCTCGTCCACCCCTTCACAACCTTCCATTTGTTAATGAGCACTTCATTGTTCTCGTCTTTGATCACCATCTGCTTCAGCTGCCATTTCCTATTAATATTCCTGATCATCTCATAGACCTCCCTGGTCTTACACTCGCTGTAATACCTCTCTACATCTTCACACTGCTCCTCTAACCATTTCACCTTATCCATTCTGGCTGCTTTCCTTACCTCATTGCATTTCACTTTGTATTGCTGTTCTGCCCTCTTGGACACATTCCTTCTGATCTTCAGTGCTCTCTTCTCTTGGATGAACTTCAGTGTCTCCTGTGTAATCCACTTCTTCTTGATCTTTTCTTCCAGAAAAGTCTGCTCAATTGCCTCTTCTATCGCTGTGGCTATCCCTTCGACTCTTTTATCTAGGTCTTTCTCTTTTCCTGCGTTCCTAACCTTCTCTTTGAGTGCTGCTCTGTAAACCACTGACAGGAACAGGAAATGCACAGGGGTTCATTGAGCAAATGTAGATGAACTCTTGCATGTCGTCTGTCTCTGATGGCACTAAAGGAAGTCCTGACACTTCCCTTTGAAGCACTGCAAACGGATTCTGGGTTATACCTGGAGAATGTGGTTGCCAAGTGGCTGAATGTGGGTTATGTCATGAAAACCCTCATTGACGGAGTGTTTTCAGTTGAGATGCCTTCCTTTCTCAAGCAGTGGTCTGCGGGATGTTTTCTCTTTCAGTTTTTCAGTTGTTTTGGAGTCCTGATTTAGTACTATTTATGTTGTCTTTGGGATCCCTCACAGCTGAAGCAGAAATGACATGATTCTCAGCAGAAGGCATCTCTGGGGCTTTTGACTCAAAGAGGAGGATTTGCTGTCCCAAGCAGAAGAGGCGGAGTTCCTTGTAGAAGTTCAAGTAGAGAAGCTGCAATGTTGAGACCAAAAGAAGGTGGCCCAGCTTGACACACCACAGCTGAAGAGAAGGGTACAAGTCTCACATCAAGGATACATCGTTTCAGAGAATGTGGGATGTGGAGGGCAGCTGAACTATTACACAGGTTATCAGGCAAGCCTACTGTCCCAGGATCAAATACTGCTCATGTTACTGGTTGGATGAGACCCACAACAGAGTCTGATTTGGAAAATTGCCTGTTGTCCACGCATGGTTCTGGATTGGAATCTAAACAATTTTTGGGCTAGGTTTTGTTTCTTTCTTTAACTGACTTCTCTAAAATCTTATGCTACTGGTTTTTAATTACAAGAAATCCAGACATTATTTACATTTAAAATGGTCAGGTGGTGCAATTTTATGATCAGTCGTTAAAAATTGGTGAGTTAGATACTGCTTTCAACTGTATAGCTGCAAAGCTAGAATGCTGACACAATTAGGGCTTTGGTGGAAAATTTCCCTGAGGTCAACTTATCCCCTACCTGCCAATTGCAAGTTTTCTTTATCCAAAGCAATTTGTATTGGCTATTGTCAAGGTCAAAATCATAAGCTAGATGAGCCACTAATCTGATCCAGCTTTGTAATTCCTATCTTTCTATAGAAAGAGTTCATTGACTTCAAAGGGATTGCTCAGGAAATATATCAGTATAATGGAGAACAAATCTCTAGCTAGTATAACACATTTATAACATCATTAGAGGATTTGTTATGAAAATATTAACATTCTGATGATTACAAGAAGCCTGCCAAACAGTTAGTGGGACAAGTGGATGATCAAAGAGGTAAAGGAAAACTAGGCCATTAAGAAGAAGCTATTTTTTTTATTGGTATTCACAGCACGTGGGGAAGATCACCATCTCTGAGCCATTCATCATAGGTGACAATCTGAGGATCTGTCCCACAGTGAGGTATTGGTAGATGAGATTTTGGAACAAATGGATAAAATACACTGTAGTAAGTACACCAGAATGACAGTACAGCTGAGAGTTCTGAAGGATCTCAAATATGAACTAGCAAAACTACCACCTATAGTACATAATTTAATGTTTAAATCAATCTCTGCACCAAAATTACTAGAGGTTGTCTAATGAACTGCTGATTTTTTAAAAAAGAAAATCTCCAGAAGTGATCCTAGCAAGTACAGCCTGGTAAGATTAACTTTAGCACCAAGCAAATTGGTGAAAATAACAGGAAAAGCCAATCAAATGACACACTGTGTGGTAGAGGAGGCAACGTGGCTTTTATAAAGGCAAATGTACTAGAAATCTTTGAAGAAGTCAACAAACGTGGAAAAGAGTGATCCAGGGGATACAGTGTACTTGGACTTCCAGAAAATAATTGACGAGTTCCCTCACCAAAGGCTCTTGAGCAAAGTAACCAGTCCCAGATCAGTAAGTACTTAAAACATAGGAAAGAGAGGAATGACTAGTCAGTTTTCATTATGTTGAGAAATAAGTAATAAATGTGCTCCTGTGGTGGATGGGTGGGGAGAATACATGAAGGGCTACTCCCCCCACCCCTGATTTCTGCCAGGGTGGGAGTCAGGCTGAGCACAGCTGAGTGGGAGGGACATGCCTGGGAAAGACAGCAGCACCTACTGCTGCTGCTTAGCCCTGCTAGGATACATGTGGCAGCTGCGAGTGCTCCACACTACACTCACCTCCCTCTCCCCTATCCTTCCAGCCCTCCCAGCTGCACAGAGAATGCCATGTGGCGCTTTGGTGGGCATTTAAAGGGCCCAGAGTCTGGCCGCCATTGCCACCACAAGAGCAGTGTCAGTGGCTGGAGCTCCACACCCCTTTGAGTTGGTAGGCCCTGGGACAATTGCCTGCTTTTATTGAACTAACTTCTGTTGGTGAGAGGGACATGTTTTGAATTCTGCAGAATTCTTCAGGTCTGGAAAAGATGGGCTCAAAAATGTCAGATGAAATTCAATGTTAAGTGCAAAGTGACACACACTGAAAAAATAATCCCAGTTATGCATACAAAATGATTGGGTTTAAATTAGTCATTATCGCTCAAGAACAAGATCATGGGGATAGTTCTTGGAAGCATCCATTCAATGTGCAGCAGCCACCAAAAAGTTAAATATTAGGAATCATTAGGAAAGGGACAGATAAAAAGATGGATAATATGGCTATATGACTACAACTTGACCACCACATGCAATTCTGACTGCCCCATCTGAAAAAAAGATGTATTAGAACAGCGGTTCTCAAATGTGGCCACCCAGGGTTTCTTGCAGCCACAGCCTCCTCCACAGTCATTGAAAGGCAGGGATTTTAGCAGAGATTTGGCCCTGCCACCCTCCACATCTAGACATGCCAGAGGAACAGGCATCTTTTCAGTTCCCCACTTTCTTGGGGTGGTGAGACTTAGATTCTGGACCCCATTGGTGGTGGTCCTCAGATTTTGGACCTAATTGGCAGTTAGCAGCAGGCTCTGACTGTGGGGCTTTCAGGCCACAGGTGCCACCCCTCTACCTCTGCATTCACCCTGTCACCTATTTCCCCATCCAGCATCTAATTTGTCTTCAGGCTTGCCAGGGCTGAGTGAGTCTTCTGTGAAAATTCATATTTGTGTATTTGTTTGTATCACTTTTCACAGCCTCCCCAGGTAGCTAGCAAGTTTGCTGTGAAAACTGATACTAGCGAACATACAAATGTTTCTTTTAGCAGCAACAGATTTATTAGCTAGCAAGTCTTAAAAACAACCACCACCACCACCCACAAAAAGCAAAACCAAGACAAACGCTGCCAAACACCTTATCTGTGTTTCTATTCTGTTTAGGTCCAGTAAAGAATAGAGACAACTGTAGATTATTTTTGTCATTGAGGCTGAAATAAGAAACTCTATATAAATAAATTGCAATGATTTGGAGATATATATATGTACATATATTTATTTTTCCTAAAGTTAATTAAGTATTTTAGGAAAAATTGTCAGAGCTGCCAGCAGCAAGAGCGGGCGGCTGCATACTCAGATCATCAAAAATTGTTCCGAGAACCCTTGTACTGGAATTGGAAAAGGTACAGAGAAAGGTAACAAAAATGTTTAGGGTCATGGACAGTGTTCTCTCTATTTTTTCTGTAGGCAGAAAAAATTTTGTTATTTGCACCAAAGAATGTGGAGATATAAACCAATAGAAACACATGCTGCCAGCTCAGGGCACTGTGGGCACGCTGCTCATCAGCGGGGTAGCACCTGACTGTCTCCTAGGTAGCTGCCTAAGTGCTCAGTTTACAGGGACATCGACCATCTTCCACACGAGGAGAGATTTAAAAGAGTGCAACTGTTCAGTTTAGAAAAAAAAGGAGAAAAGGGGAATATAATCAAGAGCTATGAAATCAGGACTGGTTTGGAGCAAACATTTTTTACCTCTTAACGTAATACAAGAAATAGAATCACCCAAAACAATTAAAAAGCAGAAGGTTTAAAACAAATAGAGGAGGAAGAACCCCAATTTTCGATCATCCAACACTCTGTTTTATCCTACATGGTAAGATTAATCCACAAAAGATGGCATGTGCGCAGAAGACATATTCATGACATATTTTCAATCATGCAGACATGCCTGTGGAATTGGATGCATGGCATGCTTACATATTAGTGTGATGGCAAGTGTCCTATATTTTCATAACGAGCACTGTAAAATTTTTAATCAGCATGTCACATGAAAAGAGAAAGAAAGTGGTTGTTTACATGGAACAAAACCCATGAAGCCTTCCAAGGCTAGAAAAAAGGCAAAACTGCAGAAAGTGGTGGCAAAATAGGGTTAGGAGTGTGTTACTGTTGGTGATTGGAAAGAGGAAAAGAAACGAAATTGAAAAATAATGCTCTGCTAGGGCTTCAAATTAAGGTCTGAAAGAAAGACGATGAAAAAATGTGAGTACAAAAAGGTGAGTAAAGCTTTACTTTTGTGGTTCAACAAACTGAGCCTCTTCTAAAAGAAAAAGTGCTGGCTTTTCACCAGAAATTTAATGAAGAAGAATCTGATTTTACCCCTAGTTCAGGCTAGCTAGAGCACTGGAAAAGATGTTATGGAGTGAGGCAGTTCAACATCTGTGGACAAGAATTATCAGTAGATTCAGAATCATTTATAAAATTCAGAGAACAATTTCAGTCTCTTATAGAAAAATGAAGGGTTATCAGATGAACAGATGTGCAATTGTGATGAAATTAGGGTAAATTTTAAAATGCTTTCATCAAAAACTCTGGCTTCCCCTTCAGAATCTTCAGCTCCTGGCTTTAAAATACGCTAAGAAAGAGTGACAGTTCTTGCCTGCAGTAGCACCTCAGGCAACCATAAACTTGAACTTGGTTGTAGGTGTATGTGCCCTCTCTTGTGCCTCTTATTGGAGATTTTTGGTAGCAGTGTTCATTGAGCCCAGGCATGGGCTCTCCCTCCCATGTAGTCTGCCTTGAGGCTATCTAGCACTGAATGGGCAAAAGTCCCTCAGTTCCTTCTCTACTGCAGAGCCCTACAATGAACTCCAAAGTAAAAGGTAAGAGGTTGGGTTGTGAAGCACCCATGGGGGGGGCACATCTCGAAGAATCATCACTACTGCACAAGGTGAATAAATTTGTCTTCTTCTAGTATTGTCCCCATGGTTGCTTCACTGTAGGAGACTCCTAAGATGTACTCAGCACTGGAGATTGGGATTCAGAGTGGAGTCTGCTACGATGTAGATTACTATGGAGTCGAAGATGGCATTAGGAGTCAAACCCTCATTGATCACTTGAATGTGAGTGTGTGGGCAGTGGGTCTAAGTACTACCCTACAGATTTCTGAGACGGGAATATCTGTACGGAATGTGACAAGGTAGAAATTGACCTCAAGGAGCGCGTGTGAACCCAGAATGGGAATGCATTGTGCCCTTTATAACCATGATTAATGCAATCAGAGCCCCTTTTGGATAGTCTTTGAGCCAATATCACAGCTTGGAAATCATTCTATGGATGAAAGGAAGAGTTCAGGGGATTTCCTACCAGCCTTAGTTCTCTGCAAGTCCAATGCTAGTGTTCTTCTAATAGGTAGCATGTGCAGAATCATCTCCTTGTTGTCACAAAGTGCTTTTGGGAAAAAAACTGGGAGAGGGATCTGTTGATTTACCTGGAAATGCAGATAGTGGTGGGAAAAAGTTGAGATATGGGCTCAGATTTTTTTTTAATTAACAGGGCCATGAATTGCAGGTGTGCTATGGCAGGTGCTGTTATTTCTCTTATGCGTCTCATGGAGAAGATGGCAGTCATAAATTGATCATCTCTTGTACATGTGTCATCATAGGCACGTGTGAGAGGACAAGTTGCCATGGACTCAAAGGAAGGTCTAGCCAAAGCCCTGAGAATTAGGTTAACATCTCAGACTGGAAAGGATGGTGTCACAGGTGAGAAGCGATTCTCAATGCACTTAAGGAGTCTATGCATCTAGCTGGTGAGCAAACAGAGTATTTGTCTACCTGGTGGAGGAGGACATTTTCACTGTAAGATGTGCCTTAATAGAGTCAGGTGAAAGTTTTAGCCCTTTGAGATCTAAAATGCAGTGTGAAATTAGAGGGAGGAAAGATGAGGTTAGGTCCATGTGAGTAGATTAGGTATGACTTGGAACAGTTTCCATTTTGTAGGTATGTTGCATAGTAACTTTGGCTCTGTAGTGACACATCTTTCACCTCCTCAGAGATTTCTTCCTCCAAGTCTTGAACTTAAAAGAAGCCACCCCTCTAGACCTAAGACTCACAGATTGGGGTAAAGGAGTGGCTCATTTTTGTGGGAGATCAGGAGAGGAATCAGCTGAAGAGGAACAGGAGGACAGACTGCCATCTGAGTCAGGTATAAAAGCCAGACTTGTCTTGGTGAAAGGGGGGCAATCAGAGTCACTCTCACTTTGTCTTTTTGAAATCCCCTATCAGCTGGTAGGAATAAGGGGATTTCAATATTTTCAGGGTCTTTTCAAAAAGGACCCCCCCCCCCATGAAGACAAGCCACACGTGAGCAAAACGTGGCAGTTTCAAAGCACCATGGTTGGCAGTATGCTAATGAGGTGCTGAATATTTTTTTCAGTGCCCCATTAGTTTTCTTTGATTTTGCCCTTAGCATGGTCATTTTGAAGTTTTTCCTACGTGTAGATGTGGCCCCTGTCATTCTAGCACTGGAATAATGGTTGCTAGCAGGACCATCTTGTCTTCCCATATTGTTTAGTGCCCAAAGATCTAGAATGGGACTCCAACCTTGCTTCAATTTGAAGATCAGAAATAATGGGAGAGAACCTCCTTATGCTCCTGATTTGCATTAGGAATGGTTCAATGACATGAGAAACTACATATTTCTTGATGAAATAGGTACTCAGGAGAAGTGTCCCTGACAGGAAACAGGGAAGGACTGGGGAAGGGATGCACATTGAATTGTGTAACTCTTTGAAATGATCCCTGGACTCCTCTGTCTGAGGCGTGAAACAGGGTCAGGTGACTTCAGACGGTTACAACAAGCGTGTAGCTGGCAGCTAACTTGCAGCATATAATTATTCAGGCCTCTGATCACTACATGAAAAGTGCTTAGAAGAGGTGGTTTGATAGGTAGCAGCTGGGATGTAGGCTGCTTCCACTTTTGAGCCCTGGTCCTCTTAAACTATGACCGTTATTATATTCTGATGGTGGGTACTCAGTGTCTGAGAAGTGTATCTTCTTTTCTGTCCTGCAATGTAGGCTCCCAGGGAGCATAATGTAGTCAAGGAATCCAGGACTGGAGAGAAGGATCTGTTTTCTCTCTGAAGAGTTTGGGCCCTTCATTGTGGAAGTCTTCTCCACCTCTCCAGTCAAACTAGAAAGCTGTAGCCAAAAAGTCTGCCTCAGTACTACTGTCATGAAGACTGGGCAGGCTGTCGTATCAGCTACTTACAGTGTCTAGCCCAATGTGATTATTATCCAGTCCTCTTTAGAATAACCTGTAGAAGGGGATTTTTTTGCTGGTAGAGATAAACTGATGCTTTCTGGAAGGATAGCTTCCCCTTTAACTCCTCCCTGTTCTGGAATGCTTCCTCCAGCCTTGGCTCAGGGGCTCTGGCCAGCCAGTCTGTAAAGTCCTTCTGGTGGACCCCCTCTGAGGCACACTGGATGGCTGTGACAGTGTGGGCCTATTGCCCAAGGGCTACTATAAAACAATGTGTTCCCCATCCCACAACTATGGGTTGACTCAATGGAACAAGGGAGGATCCTTGTATTGTGACAACGGTTCATGAATTCCTCCTGACAGCTGTCCAATTTGTTTCTGGATAGAGAGAGCACTGACTGGCCTATTGGCAGTATACAGCTTGGTGCCAGGAATGATTCTTGGTGTCTGGGTGAGCTCGGTACTAGGGTCCTGGTACCTTGTAATGGGGATTGCCATTCTTACCCAACCATCCAATCTCCAGGGTACCAGAGTTCACGATGTACCCTGGGTTCACTCTCTACCACAGAATGTCCATGATACTTTATTAATACCAGTGTTTGAGAGGGTGAAGAGCACTGGCTAAGATAACAGAGTTCATGTGTTACTATTCGCTCACATGATACTTCAGAGAAGTGTTCATAGTACATTGGGCAATCCCTAGGAGTTTGTTTTTGTTTGGTGCCAGGGGCGGTGAAAGGGAAGAGACCCCCTGCTGCCCGGGCAATAACTGGGAGCTTGTTTTTCTGTGGTGCAGGTGTGGAGGACTGCAGGCAGGGAGGGGGAAATTGCTCTTCTTGCTCATTCATTCATCCTGGTATACACTAGGAGACAAAGTTGAATTTAAGGCGCTATGGACAATTTTAAAAACTTTCCATCTACACCCCATTGCTCAGTAAGTTGATTCTAAGCAGCTGTAACACTATCTTCTGTACTGCTAACTTTCCAATGAAGTTACTCAAAAAATCATATTTGCAATGTCCAGCTAAGACAGTGTAGATTAACCATGGTTAAAATGGATGTTATTAGCCCTAGAAACAGTTCCAGAATGCTCACTCCTGCTGTTCTCCAGGTGAGCCAGAAGTAGGTGGTAGGAAGTGGTGGTCATCAGTCCAGGAATATGATTAGATTTCCTTTCCTTTCTGGCCAGCATGGCAAGCAGATGGGTGGATCACATCTCTCCAGCACACCTAGCACACCTTGTAGCCATGAATTCCCACGATTGCAGAAGGGCCTCAGCATGGAGCCATCAGGACATCTTGGATCTCATTTCAGTGTGGGGAGATGAAGACATTGTGAGCCACCTGCAATCCAGCAAAAGGACTGCTGATACTTATGCAAAAATATTGTGAGGCATGATCACTAAAGGTTACAGCTCAGCAGTGGCACGTGAAGGTCAAGGAGCTGCACCAGAACTACCTGAAATGCAAGACAGTCAATGGTCAGTCTCGGGCATCTCCCCAGAAAGGCCGATACTATGATGAGCTGAACATTACTCCAGTGATAGGCACAACCTATTCTCCCACAAATGGCGTCAACACCTGTGATCGTGGGAAGAATGCTGAAGCATGTGCTGCTGATGAAATGGTGGCTGACAGAGGGACACAGTCCAGCTTAGAATTAGGCCCTGAAAGTCAGGAGCTTTTTATCAAGCTGACGCCAGTAGATCCCATCCCCTTACCCTTAACTCAGAAGGCTGCTTCAGAGGTCAACCCAGATCCTGAAGAGGGCACTTCTTGTCTATGCCCCTTTCCCTTAGAACAGTTTGTTAATGTGCCTGGGAAGAAAAAGCAGATCATGCTTGGACAAAAAGCTGAAGCTCTTAGACAGACACTTGTGGATTTTCATCATGAGATTTTTGGGAAGACCTGACTTATTCCTGCTTCTCCTGTAAGACACCTTACCGTGCCAAGCCACCAGTAAGTAATCTGGAATCGTGGCACCACAGAGCATTCTTGCAAAATTTCCAACATGATAGCAGCATAGAATGAGCAATCTTTCCTTATCCCTTTTTCTTAGTGTAATGAGATTGATGTCTCATTTGGCCACCTAGAACATGTGGAAAGTTTCATGAGTCACTAATGATTTTTTGCTTGGCATCCTAACCAGTGCAGAGCAAACTCATGCATCTCCTGGTGCAGCCACTTTAAAATCCAGGGTGTGTGGGTGATTCCTTCTCCCTTCAGGGCCAGTGGTGATCAGATCCTCTCCTGGTTCCTGTGCATGCCCCCAGTGACTTTTAATGAATTTGTAATTTGTACAACCGCTGCTTTAAGGAACATACCCTTGTTCCCCCATGGTCTGACGTCCCTGGAAGACACTGAACCATCCCCACAAGCTGTGCCACCCCACCCACTTTCCCCCCAACTCCAGCATTGTTTTAAGAAAGTTTTTTTTCCCTGTGAACTGAAGATAGCTTACCACAGTGTTGACTGGAAACCTTTTCTGAAAGAGCTCAAAGCATTCTGCTTGAAATCATGAATTCTTTTGTCTTAAAAGTAACAAAAGTGACCTTGCAGTTGCAGTGTGTTCTTCCATAGAGACAGGCACTTATTATTTCTGTCACTATGGTTATTGTTCTAAGTAAAGATAAAAATGTTGATATTGTTAATGTTTCTAAATTTTTTTTTATCATCAAACAACCCTGGAAAATGACAAAGAACACACAGTTCAGCAGATAACCAGCTGCCTATGATGTGGAGGAAGAAGAAGAGCAGGAATGAGTTATTGGAGAACTATATATAAACAGTTTCAAAAGAAAAAAACTAAAATTTGTGACTGGAGGAAGCAAATGATGGAGGCACAAGAACGATTGCATGAATCAGTCATGAGCTTTATGGGCAAGCAGAGAGAGTTAATTAATTCAGTGCGTGAGAAATCACAAATAGACAGATCCATTCTGTGCAGGCAGATAGAATTAATTATCTCACTGCGTCAGTGATCCACGCATGCCCCCCACTCAAATGCCCCATGACATGTTACCCTAGCCATACACATTACCTTCTCTGTTTAGAGGCACAGCATCCCTAGGTCACTCCAGGCACCACAGAAACATGCCACCCTTACCCCATTCATTCTCCTCCCCTGGATGGGTTACTGCTTCCCCCAGTCAGTCCAGGCAGCATCAGTTTAGACCTCCCTCAACCCAGTCAGGCCAGTTTCCTGATCCTGGTTCAGTATCCCCATTCAATCAATCCTCCCGCCTTCCATACCTCATTCCGCCACACATTCAGCACCCTCCTCTTGTCAGGGATCCAGAATGGGGGGAGGAAGGCCATGGAGAGCCCAGCTTCCTAGCTCCAAAACATTAACACACATCAGAAGGCTAACCTTTGACTAATCATGAACTTATTATTCTTTCAAAAAGTAGAAGTCAGATCCTAGTGAAGAAAATACAGAGGCACAAACACTGCCAAATTAAATGTAAAAAAGTGATAAGAGCCAAAAAGGAGTTTGAAGAACAGCTAGCCAAAAACTCAAAAAGCAATATCAAAATATTTTTAAGTACATCAGAACGAAGAAGCCTGCTGAACAACCAGTGGGGCACCTAAACGATCGAGATACAAAAGGGGCACTCAAAGATGGCAAAGTGATTGCGGAGAAACTTAATTAATTCTTTGCATCAGTCTTCACGACTGAATATATTAGGGAGATTCCCAAACCAGAGCTGTCCTTTGTTGGTGACAGATCTCAGGAATTGTCCAAGACTGAGGTGTCATTAGAGGAGGTTTTGGAACCGACTGATAAACTTAACAGTAACAAGTCACTAGGACCAGATGGCATTCACCCAAGGGTTCTGAAAGAACTCAGATGTGAAATTGCATAATTGTTAACTGTGGTTTGTAACCTACCCTTTAAAGCAGCTTCTGTACCCAGTGACTGGAAGATAGCTAATGTAATGCCAATATTTAAAAAAGGCTATAGAGGCGAGCCCAGCAATTATAGGACAGTAAGTCTAATGCCAGTACCGGGCAAATTAACTGTCTGACACACAGAAGAATAAAAATTTGTTGGGCAAAAAGTCAGGATGGTTTCTGTAAAGGGAAATCATGTCTTACTAATCTGTTAAAGTTTTTAGAAGGGGTCAACAAACAAATGGATAAGGGGGATCCAGTAGATATAGCATACTTGGATTTCCTGAAAGCCTTTGACAAGGTCCCTCACCAAAGGTTGTCAAGTAAATTAAGCTGTCATAGGATAAGCAGGAAGATCCTTTCATGGCGGCAGAACTGGTTAAAAGGTGGGAAACAAAGGGTAGGAATAAATGGTAAATTTTCAGAATGGAGAGGGGTAAATAGTGGTGTTCCCCAAGGGTCAGTCCTGTGACAAATACTATTCAAATTATTCATAAATTATCTGGAGAAAGGGGTAAACTGTAAAGTGGCAAAGTTTGCAGATGACATCAAACTGCTCAAGACAGTTAGGACCAAAGCAGACTGTGAAAATCTTCAAAAGGCTCTGACAAAACTGAGTGACTGGGCTGCAAAATGGCAAATGAAATTTAATGTGGATAAATGTAAAGTAATGCACATTGGAAAAAATAACCCCAACTACACATACAATATGATAGGGAACAATTAAGCTCCAACTAATTGGGACAGAGATCTTGGAGCCATTGTGGATTGTTCTCTGAAAACATCCATTCAGTGTGCAGAGGCAGTCAAAAAAGCAAAGAGGATGTTAAGAATCATTTAAAAAGAGATAGAGAATAAGATGGAGAATATCTTATTGCCCTTATATAAAACCGTGGCACACCCACATCTTGAATACTGCATGCAGATGTGGTCTCTTCATCTCAAAAAGATACACTGGCATTAGAAAAGGTTCAAAAAAGGGCAACTAAAATGATTAGGGGTTTGGAACGGGTCCCATATGAAGTGAGATTAAAGTGACTAGGGCTATGCAGCTTAGAAAAGAGGAGACTAAGTGGGGGATATGATAGAGGTGTATAGAATTATGAGTAGCGTAGAGAAAGTGAACAAGAAAAAATTATTTCCTTGTTCCCAAAATATCTGAACTAGATGACACCAAATGAAATTAATGGGCAGCATGTTTAAAACAAATAAAAGGAAGTTTTTCTTCACACAGCGCACAGTCAACCTGTGGAACTCCTTGCCAGAGACTGTGAAGGCTAGGAGTATAAAAGGGTTTTAAAAAGAGCTAGATAAATTCATGGAGGTTAGGTCCAGTAATGGCTATTACCCAGGATGGATAAGGAATGGCATCCCTAGCCCCCATTTGTCAGAGGCTGGTGATGGATGACAGAAGAGAGATCACTTGATTGTTACGTGTTTGGTCCACTCCCTCAGTGGCACTTGGTATTGCCCATGGTTGGCAGACAGGATATTGGGCTGGATGGACCTTTGGTATGACCCAGCTTGGCTGTTCTTATGTTCTGAAGGGCTCTGGGATGGTCCTTCAGCAGAAGTCCCCTGCAGACTGAAATGTTCTTTCCACAGGGAATTTTAACTTCAGCTCTCAGTTCCTGAGAGACTGACCTTTTTGCTGTGGCAGGTGAGGCACTTTTTGTGGGGCTGAAACAGGCAGCAGACACAGTGAGAGAGTGGTCATTACAGGGATTGCTTGCAAAAAGGCACTTTTGGGAGTAAGGGCATTTCAAAGTTGCACAGATACTTTGAAGTGCCCATGGCTACATGGCTTGCTGGTGCTTCAAAGTTTGCAAGTTCAAAGTTCCCGTGGTGAGAATTAGCCTAATGAGGTGATGCATATGCACAGCAGCACGTCATTGCTATTCTCTGTTCAGGCTCATTTATATGCCCCCTTCAAAGGATGTGGCTAGTGTAGCCCCAGCGGTAAGGGAGTTAAAAAGGGAAACATTAACTAATTTTAGCCCATTAAGGAGAACAAAGAACCTAAAGCCAACTACTCTTTATGCTAATGATGTAGATAAGGACAACTGCAGTGCTAGACAGCCTTGAGGCAGACCAAGTGGGAGGCAGAGCATATGCATGGGCTCAATGCACACTGCTACCAAAAATCTCTGATTAGAGGTGTAGGGGTGCACATACACCTACAGTGGAGCACCTATAGGGATGCTACTTGAAGAACCATGGGCCTTCAAAAATGTAGCTCCTACAGCACGGCTAGTTTGGTATAGGAGCCAAAAAACAAACAAACAAAAACATGAATTAGTTCTGAAACATTTTTAGTAAATTAATTCCTTCAGTAGATAGTTTTTTAAAACTAAAAAAACCCTGCAAAATGAAGATGAACTGAAGAGTGGAGAAATAAGGGTGATTTTTCTCCCACCCAATGTCACCTCAGTGTGTCAACTTATGGACCAAGGTGTCACTGAAGTGTTGAAGAAAACATATTGGTGTAAATTTCTTAAATCATTCATAGAAGGTATTGATGATGAAGATATCATAGTAGAAAAATTGAAAAAAAAACCAACCCCAAAACCTAAAAGATGTCTATTGGAGGTTGGGAAGAAATTGAAGAAAACCCTGCTGGTAAGATCACAGAGAAAGCTACTTACAGAAGATGAAAATGGAAAAAATGAAGTTCAGCCTGTCAAAGAAACAGTGCAAGAAAATTGTGAAAATCTTTTGCCTTTATTGAAACTGATACCAGGCTGTGAAAATGTGAGTAACGGCAACATATAGGAATGGATGGATAAAGAACAACAACAAGAGCTGACTAATAAAGACATAATAGAGCTTGTGAATATGGCAATAATGATGATATGGAAGACGATAACACGAGAGCAGAGAAAATGGATAGAATGAGTCATAGTGAGGGACTGAAGGCTCTAGAAGCAGTACTTGTTTACTTTGAGCACTAAAGGGAAGTGACCATTACAGACGTACTGCTCTTCAGATGCTGGCGTGACCTTGCCACAAAAAAAAGAAAGGAAGCTCGAAACTGAATCCCAATCACTCACAACTTTAAATAAGAACTATTTTATTCACAAGATTATTATAATGCTATTTTTATTTGTGATTTTTATTTTTGCACTTGATGGCTGTGTTGTGTTTTCATTGGAATTAGTAATACTAGATTTGTGTGACTATTCTTTCATTAGTACTCCATATTATCTGATGTTTCCATTATCTGACCATCCTTCAGTCCTGTTTAGGTCCAATATTCGGGGACTGCACTGTTTAAGGCAGGGGTTTGCAACTCCTTGAATGCATGCCAGTCCTGACACATGAGTGATTTAGAGTGGTACATGGTGGGAGGTTAGCCCCACCTCTTCCCCCCATGCTGCATGGGAGGGGGCCAGAGTCCCCACCTGAGCATGGGGCTCAGGCTGGAGCCACCACCGCAGAGCAGGGCCAGAGCATGCAGCCTTAGCTGGAGCATGGGGCTGGAGCTAGGACCCCTACCAGAGCATGGAGCTGGAGGTGGGGACCCCACTGGAGCATGGGGCTGCCGTCAGGGATCCTGCTGGAGCATGGGACTGAAGCCAAAGCTTCCATGGGTGTGACGGATCGACGCCAGGGCTCCTGCTGGAATGCAGGGCCAGGGCCTCCCAACCAGAGAGCGGAGATGGAACACAGTGCCCTCACTGGAGTCAGCACTTTTGTGTACTTGTGGGGAAAAAACCATTTAAGATCCCAGCAAGAAATGGTCCTTTACATTTTTGAATTAATCCTTGATAAAACAATCCTGGGGTCACAAGCAGGCTACTATAACAGTTGTAAAAAGTACCACCAGCTGTCAAATTTCAGCACTCTGCCTCAGAGAGGCTGCTGACCCCTCTGATAGTATAGCCAAGAGTCTTTAGTGGAACAGGGAATTGAACTCAGGTCCCAAGATAATGCCCTAACTACTGCACCAGCTGATCCACCACTTTTGCTGGCTAGCCACCAAATGGCCTGATAGTCAGGTCTTTACTTCAAATTAGTCCAAGGCTGCAGTAAGTGCTGACGGCTCAAGAAGGGAGCAGGCTCAGGATGGTCCAGAGGGCACTGACAGCTGTCTTCCCTGAACCCCACCCCCTTCACCCAAGGCCCTGACCCTTCCAAGAGCATACCCTCAGTGCCCAAGGACCTTGCAATTCTGTCTGCTCTCCTGTTGATTGTTATGTAAACATTGGGAGGAACTGGGTTCTTTTAATGGTGATCTGAAATGCTAACTCCAAAGATGTACAGAGCACATTTAAAATAATGAGTGATCAGATTATATTTGTCTGTTTGATTTGCCTGGAAGGAGAATAAAAAACAAGAAATATCTTGAAAAAGTACAAAGAAGGCATTCAGTGTGTCTCCTTTTTTGTGGTGGTAAGTTAGAAAGAATACATGGTTGTCTATCCACCTTGCTAGTTCTGTTTACTCCTCTGGGGATTTTAACTCCTTTTCTAAAGAATTTGAATGTGAATTAATGCACCAAACACACAATATATGTTGTCATAACTGAACCATCATGGCAGTTTAACACATTGATAATCTGTGAAGTTAACTTATTCTGAATGTAAATGCCCAGATCAAACTAACCAGAGTTAAAATTGGGTTAGCAGCATATTTTCACATATATTAGTCAACTTATATGCAATAGAATTAAATTAAGTGCATTTGCAAATCTTCTGGAGGGAATCTAATTGCATGCTGTATGACTCCTCTAGGTACCTGATCTATTGTACACAGCACCAATTCATGGGATACAGCAAGACAAAAGAGCTTCATTTGCCTGGGCCAGGCACGCCCCCATGTGGATATTTCTAGCTATCCTAAAGAAACTTGCCAGCACTGTGACTGGTAATGATTCTCATCTAACCTTCATCTGCTGTTATTCGTTACACTGCTTTATGCCTGAAAACTGGAAAAATTAAAATTGAGTATAAAATATTTATTTGAACAGCACATGCACAAATGGAAGACCAGATTTTTTGGCAAGAAAAACTGAAGCACAGTTACAGAGCTGGCCTGACTTTCTAATTTTACACACGTTTCAGGAAGGAGGCAAGCCCTGGTGGTTCAATCTCTGCTGCAGAAAATGACTGAAAAGCCAGGAGTGCTGATAGGTAGCATATGACATCTCCATGGAGGTGCTTTCATTTGGAAATGTACAAAGAATTAAATACGTGCACTGTCCAAAACCATGAAAGCATAAATCCATTACCCAACAACACAAATCAATTTTATACCAGTTGCTGAGAAACAGTAAAGACAGGAAAATCAACAAAGAGTCCGGTGGCACCTTAAAAATTAACATTTAATAAGGCGTAAGCTTTTGTGAGATACAACTTCATCAGATGCTTGGAGTGAAAGAGAGCAATACAGAGATGGAAGTGTAACATCAGTGCTAATTAATCTGGGTGGATGTGGCTCACCTCCAACAGTGATGGGAAGGCAAGAGTACCTGAAGGGTAAATTACTTATTGTATGTACATTATTACTCATTGCTGACAGTGGGAGTCAACCAGGGATAAATGAACTAGTGCTGACTGTGATTGACCTGAAGGATAATTATACTTAACAACAGGCTCTGAAAGGGTGCTAAAGCCTGCAGGGTTAGCCTCTGTGAAAGTGATGACCTTCTAGTGCTAGTAGTACATCCCCAAATTGATACACACTGAGATCCCGCAAGCAAACCCAAAAGAGCCAGGGAGCAGCAGGGATGAAAGAGGATTTCTAAGGTTAATTACATTATTTATGCGACAAATGCTTCCTTGCCTGCCCACCCACCTAACCACCCACCTCACCTGACCTGATTAACGGGGACATCTAGTAGATGTCTGTGGATTAGTCTCAATATTGATTTTAGTTCTCCAGTTCATTTTTAAAGATGAGGTGGTAATTGCCAAGGTAACACATATTAAACCCTGAAGTGTATTTCAGATTTACATCCATAGATTCTTGTGCCTCTTCTTTATGTAACTCTCAAATGAGACATAAAGGTTTAGAAAAAAGACATAACCACTTTAGGTATCTCACTGCCAACATAAATATAAGCTAAGTAAAACTAGTCAAAATACTATATTTGTTTTAGTTATAAACTTAAAAATATTCAAAGATCAAAATCAGTCAAATAGTCTATTGCTTTCCTCGCTTACACCCTATATTTATGTCAAGTGTAATTTTGTTGTCATGGCTGCCTAGTCAACTGATTAAAATAACATTTCACTGCTCTCAGGACATCAGATTTATAAAAATTTATCAAAACCAAAGCACATTCATCATGTTTCATAAAAATAATCAGGAATGAAGAATCTATATCACTAGCCACACTGAAAGCTGGACTAGACACTTGTCTCTTAGGGATGATTTAAAAATTATTACATCAATTCTTCCGTGACATAGGGGACAGATGAGATGACTCACTAGGGATCCCTTCTAACCTAATGAATCGGATTCTGCAGCAGTACCACACAGTCTGAGGACTGTTTTTGCTATTCCTTATGATAAACTAATGAGGCTAATTCTTCTCCTATATTAGCTGGATCCCATCCAAAGCACTGAGTAATAAATTATATGTTAAAAATAATCTGTACAAACAACATGAAATATGAATATGAACTTGGGGAAGGATCACAATTTGCTAATAACATGTTCACTTGATAATAAAAGTCCTCCTCGTTTGCCTCAGCAAAAGTGCACTCTCTTTTGCCTTCCCTTGTGGGCAGAAAAAAAAAATCTCAAATCCATAATAAGCCCTTTCCTTTTAAAACTTATGCCTCTACCAATAAGATTCACCCAGGGCTTGATCCAGGTACCATTTAAGTCGACATACTGACTTCAATGGTCTTTTCTTCTGGCCCCCAAGTATACACAAATGCTATTTGTTTGCTTTCTAGGATATTGTACAAATGTGCTGCACCAAGATGAAATCCTGGACCAAATCACTTGTGTGCACTGTGCCTCATTAACCCACATGAGAAACTGCCTGCCGAAAAGGAAAGTAACTTGCTGAATATGTCAGAATATCTGCTGAAGATGAAGGAATGGTTACAAGCAAATATAGCATTTTACACAAGATGGAAAAGATCAAAATGTGAACCTAAAGGCCTCTCAGTGCCACCTGGAAAAGGGTTCACTCTTCAGTCAGCAATTCTATCAGTCCTGACCAACTCACTACATGCAACCTACTTATTTCAGAGTACAGGTTGAGCCTCTCTAGTCCAGCACTGTTTCATCCGGCAACATCTGTAATTCAGCAAGTTAGCTGGATAACCACTTATCCTGGGTGTGGCCAAGTTTCTTATGGTCCTATAAAGTTTGTTTACAGCCACCAGTCCTGGCTCTCAGTGTTCTATGTTGTTATTTACCTCTAATTTACCCATCTTCTAAGAGCCCAGTAAGCAGTGGAAGTGTTGGTCATGCTGCTAGACAATACTGACTTCCGATGGTAAATTCTCTTCTTTGGAACTGGTCAGGTCCTGAGGTTGCCAGAGAAGACATGGTCAACCTGTATTTCCAAAAAATGTCTTGTGAAATAGCAAATGGAAGTTAATGACACAGTGGTGATTTTTTCATATGCAATGTTCGTATATAATGGTATGTGAGGAATTATGTGTATCTACCCCTTTTATACCTTAAGGTCTATAAAAAGGAAAATCAAGTTGTCTTACAGGTAGGAAAGGAAGATTCCTATTTCTCTGTCAAGAGTAAATGTAGTGATATTTTCATCCTCTGGACAGATGGTCTAATATCTATCATAGATTTCTACTGTAACTTCAACTGACATTCAGCCATTAAACTCACTCCAGAACACTCCTGAACAGGATCAGTGTCCTCCCTTGACACCATGCTTTGATAATGGAACCCTATAGACAATAAGACACGGTACAAAAACCCCATGGATCACAGCACCTACTTTCACAGACACGATGAAATCTGTTCTCTATAATTGGTCACACAGATGCCACAAAATATGGTCTTAACAGAAAGTCTAGGATATATACCTTCATATAATTAAAACTACCTTCAAATAAGGCCAGTCCATCAGAGAAGTAGACCACAAGGAAGTAGACCACAAGAGAGCCTAGTCTAATACAGGAAAACACACATACCTAACCATCACTGGCCAACATCCACTGGTGTCTGTACAGGGTCTCACTGAAAAATTACAACCCTTACTCAATGGGAATCACATCCTGAAAGAAATCACTATGATGAGCAATGCATTCCCCCAACACACCTAAGGGGTCCTCCATATGTCTATTACATGTGGTTAACCCCTGTACCGATGTTATGCTTAAAATTCAAAGTTCAAAAGAGAACAAAAAAGAATAAAACTTTCAACTTCAACACTGAGGACCTGTGATGGAAGGGTGTGGGGACTCTAAAGGGAGCAATTGCCCCCGGCCTCTCTGAATTGCCATTGGAGTACTGGAGCACTGCACTGGGTGCCCTTGTGGTAATGGGGGTTGGGGGCACACTGCAGTCTGCGTGATGCTAAAGGCTGGCTCCCATAGCACTGCTGCTTCTGTCCAAGGCTCTGCCCTTTTCAAGGGTACAGAGTGATGCCCCCCCCCCACCCCACATACCTTGCCCCAGAGTTCACAGTGGCTGTTGGACAACTGACTTTATCCCAACTACGTGGGTAAACCAGACAATCACTGCACTCTTGAATGAACTGGCACAGAAAAATGATGAAAGGACAAAAACTTGGTATGCCCCATGGGTAAAACATGTCTCACAAAATGATCTCTCCATGTCTGATCTCTCAATTCTTACTTTCAAAGGAAAACTTCACATCACCTTCCAAAGATTAGTCTATGTGCATAAATTCAGAACTGCTAGAGGCTAAAAATCATGATCATAATAAAGACACGGCAGTTATGGTTTATTACAACACCATTCTCTTAAAGACCTGAGAGTTTGTGTTGAGGAGAAAAGAGAGAATTCTGGAACTAACATTCATATTCAAATTTGACACATTAGCCACGTCTACACGTGCCGGCTACTTTGAAGTAGCCGCGCCAACTTCGAAATAGCGCCCGCCACATCTACACGTGGCGAGCACTATTTCGAAGTTGAAATCGATGTAAGGCGGCGAGACGTCGAAGTCGCTATCCCCATCAGGAGATGGGAATAGTGCCCTACTTCAACGCTGAACGTCGAAGTAGGGCACGTGTAGCCGATCCGCGTCCCGCAACATCGAAAGAGCGGGGTCTGCCATGGCGGCCATCAGCTGAGGGGTTGAGAGACGCTCTCTCCAGCCCCTGAGCTCTATGGTCGCCACGTGCAGCGGCCCCTTAAACCTCCCCGCCCCCTGCGTTCCTGTGCAGGAAGCTGAGAGCGCGTGCAGGCGGCAGCACTGCCACGCGGCCAGCCTGCACGCCTCCCTACAGCCCCAAGCCACCACCCCCGCTGCGATGGACGCCCGTCAGCCCCCGAAGCGCCCACAGGGAACCCCCCACAGGGGAGCCAGGGCTCCCAGCCAGCCAGCCAGCTGGGGAAGAGGCAGCGGGGCCCCTCCTGGATGGAGGCTGAGATCCAGGACCTGCTGGGGCTCTGGGGTGAGGAGGAGGTGCTCCAGGTAATGGGGAGCAAGAGACGGAACGCGGATGCGTTTGCTCGGCTGGCCGAGGGCCTGGCTGCCTGGGGTCACCCTGCCTGCACTCCTGACCATGTCAGGAGTAAGGTTAAGGAGCTGCCGCAGGGTTACGGCCGGGCCCAGGATGCGGCCAGCCGATCTGGGGCCGCCCCCGCCACTTGCCCCTTTTACAGGGAGCTCAGGGCCATCCTGGGCCCCCGGTACACCTCCTCCCTGCCGGCCACTCTTGACACCTTGGCCGACGAGCCCCAGCAGGCCCCAGAGGTGGAGTCCGCCCCGGAGGCAAGCCCCGCACTCCAGGGGCCCCCCCAGGAGCCGGATGGGATGCCGGAGGAGGAGGAGGGGGAATCCTCCTCCAGCGACGGGGGGCTCCACATCGCCATGCCATCCCGGAGCTCCAGCAGGGCGTCCGCCCAGAGGGTGTCCCCCAACCATGGGAGCAGACCGTCAGGTATGTACCCCCCCGGTGCACACCCCCGGGGTTAAGGGGCGGGGACAGGAGACAGGACCATGGCCCCAAGGACAGCAGTGGCATGTCCCTCAGAAGAGTGCATCTGCCCCTGCCCCCCAGCAGGACAGCGACATGCCCCATACCTGGGGATGGGGGAAACAGAACCTAGGGTCCCCCGGGGGGGACACACCCGTCAGCAGCAGCAGCATCTCCCGGGGATGGGGAACCAGCAGCAGAGGGGTGGGGGGACAAGGGCCACGGCTTGGGGCCCAGACTAACGGCTGTCTCCACTCTTCTTCCCGCCCTGCGTTCCGCAGCTGCACCATTGGAGGGCCCGGAGACCGCCGGCGAGGTCTCCATGGTCCCAGAGAGCCCACCGGGGCCATCGGTGCAGGCCAGCCCCTCAGTGGAGCACCGACCAGCCCCAGGATGGGGCCGACAGCGGAGCCACCACCCAAGGATGCCCACGGACCCCCAGCTGCTCGAGACCCTCCGGCGTGAGCTGGAGGTGTCGGAGTGGTGGCTGCAGGTGGAGGAGCAGCGGCTGGAGCTCCAGGAGTGAGCGCTGGCCTGGCGCCAGGAGGCATGGGGGGGCTTCATGCGCACATTCAAGTGCATAGCGGAATACCTGGCCCCCCCATGCCACACCGCCTGCCGCTCTGTCTGCCCTGCCCGTCGCTCCACCCGCTGCTCGGACCGCCGTCCCACCGCCGTCTGCCACCCTGGGGCCTTCCGCCGAGGAGGACCTGGGGCCTGCTGATACCCGCCGGCCATACCTGCCGGTTCGCCCGGCCCCCACCCAGCCTCGGCCAGGGCTCAGGCCGAGGCGAGGGTCGCGCTCTCCAACCCCGGTCACAGGACAGTAGAGGGGTGCGGGGCCCAGGACTTGCCCCCCGCCCCCTTTGTACATATCTTCCATCATATATTTGTATATAGTTTGTGTTAGACCCCTGTTCTTTTATGGTACCTGCCCCCCCCATGTAAATAGTTCCCCCCTTTTGTTCTTACTATATATATATATATATATTTGCAGTTTTAATAATAAGAAAATTCATTGTTTTTTGGTTTCAAAAACAACAGGTCCATTTTTATTTGCAAGAAAAGTGTGTGGGGGGGTGCTCTTGGATGCTCTGTGGTGTGGGCGTGGGGGCAGGGAGTGTTGTGGAGGATGGGGGAGTGCAGTGGGGGGCCTGCCAGCGTTCACCCTGTGGCCTGGTCGAAATGGGCCCGCAGGGCCTCCCGGACCCGGATCCCCTCGGGGTCCACCTGGCAACTGGGGGCAGCAGGTGGCTGCACGTCAGCCCTGCCAGCCTCCACAGCCCAGCCCTGGAAGAATGCCTCCCCCTTGCTCTCGACCAGGTTGTGGAGTGCGCTGCATGCACCCACAACCTGGGGGATGTTGGTGGGGCCTGCATCCAATCAGGTGAGGAGACGCCTCCAGCGCCCTTTGAGACGGCCAAAATTGTGCTCAACCACCTGGCACGCATGGTTCAAGCGTGTGTTGAAGTGCTCCTGGCTGGCTGAGAGATTGTCCGTGTAAGGGTGCACGAGCCAGGGCCGGAAGGGGTACGCCGCATCTGCGACAATGCAGAGGGGCATGGTGGTGTCCCCCACAGGGATCTCCCACTGGGGGATGTAGGTCCCTGCCTTCAGCCAGCGGCACAGGCCTGAATTCCTGAACACCCGCGCGTCGTGGGTGCTGCCAGGCCACCCAACGTAAATGTCCAGGAAGCGGCCCCGGCTGTCCACCAAGGCCTGGAGGACCACCGAATGGTAGCCCTTCCTGTTCACGAAGCGTCCTCCGCTGTGCTCCGGAGCATGGATGGGGATATGGGTCCCATCCAGAGCCCCAAAGCGATTTGGGAAGCCCAGGCTGGCAAACCCTGCGATGGCGGCATCCGGGTCCCCAAGCCGCACAAGCCTGTGGAGGAGCAGGGCATTGATTGTGCGGACGACCTGCAGGGGAAGGACATGAGAGAGCACCAGTGAGGGGTGTACAGGGTGTGTCTGGCCCTCCACCCCAGGCCTCCCTCCCCGCCAGGGCTGCCCTCCACCCCAGGGTCTGGAGTGGCCAGCTCCCAGACAGCGATGCCGACCCGTTTCTTGACCTTGAGGGCACGCTGCATGGAGGTGTCCTGGTGCCTCAGTGCGGGGGTGAGCCACTAGCAGAGCTCCAGGAATGTCTGCTGGCTCGTGCGAAAGTTCTGGAGCCAGCGCTCGTTGTCCCACTCGCCGAGCACCAGCCACTCCCACCAGTTGGTGCTCGTGGGGTAGTTCCACAGCTGGCGGCGTGTGTGGCGGGGGCGGTCGGAGGGCAGCAAGGTCTGGGCCTGCTTCCTCCTCCCCTGGGGGCAGCTCCTCTTCTGTGAATAAAAGGTGGTCAGCTGCCTCCTGAATAGCATTGAGCAGGTCCAGCACTGCTCCTGCAGGGGTGGCTGTGTGGACCTCTGGCGGCTGCTGCTGCTGGGGGTCCATACTGCTTCAATGGCTGTGCGTGCCTGTGGCTCTGCAGACCGTGTGCTGTGCAGGCTGAGTGTGTCTGGGAGGGGCCCTTTAAGGGAGCGGCTAGCTGTTGCCCCAGAAGTGCTAGTCCGCCCTGTGACCCTGTCTGCAGCTGTTCCTGGCACCCTTATTTCGAGGTGGGCCGCTTTGGTGTGTAGACGCTCCCCTGCAGCGCCTACTTCGATGTGGTGTTGCCCAACGTCGACGTTGAACATCAACGGCACCAGCCCTGGAGGACCTGTAGACGCTATTCATCGAAATAGCTATTTCGATGTAGCATACACGTGTAGACGTAGCTATTAACACATGGTTTGAACAGGGACAGCAATACCTGACCCATTGTAAGGACTCTTTCACATACTTTGATGTTTGATCAAACGCTTAACTTTCCCACTCCTCACCCCCCAACTCTCTGCTCTTCTATCTGATTTGCCAACCTTGATCATAATTTTTCTGACTTGTCAACCTTGATAATTTTTGGACCTCTGTGCTTTATATATTGAGCTTGCTCTGGTAAGGCCTGTAGATCTGAACGAGTGGGTCTGTCCCACGAAAGCTCATCACCTAATAAACTATGTTGTTATTCTTCAAAGTGCTACATGACTGCTTTTTTGTTTTGGTGTGTAACCCACTAGATCCCCTTCTTTGCCTTATGACTGCAAAGGGGTTAATTGACCACTTTCCCCTTGAATGGCTTCTCAGTGTGTGTTAGCTATTTATACAAAATGATCTGCTCCACCTTGTATAGGTGCTGAGTATGTGGGTACATCAGGGTTGGAGCAACCAGGAAAAAAAAAGTGTTCAGCACCTACCAGCAGCCATATGGATCAGCTCATCCCCCTTCCCTTGACCCAGCTCTCTTGCTAGCTGTAAACCAGCTGTTCGGTGGAGTGCAGGAGATGTTGGGGGTGGGAGGCAGAAAGAGGTGGGGTAGGAGTGAGGCTTCAAGGAAGAGTTGTAGTGGAGGTGGGACCTAGTGTGGAGAAGGAGTCGAGTCCTCTCAGGGAGCTGGAAAACACGGAGCTGCTATCACTTTGTATTTAGGTGTGATACCTCAAGTACATTTCCCATACCTGAAGAAAGACTCTGTGCAGCATGGAAGCTTGTTTTGTTCATCAACAGAAGTTGGTTCAATAAAGAGAAATTTGTGTCTCAAATGTAAATTCAGCCTGATAAAGGTGATAGGAAGGATAGAAAGGAATCCCCACTTGAATGTAGTTAACAGAAAAAGCAGGTTGACATGGACTTATATGACAATCAACAGAGTTCCAGCACACCAGCAAACAGCAGCGTAAGAGAGTTGTATCTGGGGCTGCACTTCAGAAGAATACATTATAAAGGTTAACAGCTATAAGAGGATGGAAAAAAAACCCTTTCATTACCTATTTATGCCTTACAGGATGCAGGTCAATAATGAAAACCTGGATCCTGATATGACTGAAGGCTAACAAGCTCTGCAGAAAAGGTTTGAGGTGAGAAACTGCTTTAGATAAGCTTAACTTACTGGCGTTATGGTCAGTGGAACGGGAACTATTTTTGTGGTGGGGGTGCTGAACTGCAACCCCACCTCTATTAGACCTGTTGAGATCAGGTTGCCAACTGTTCTGGACTGAACAGAGTGGACTCCATTGATGCAAACTGTACTTCAGTACCAGGACAACTGGCAACCCTCACCACCTCAGGCGGGAGCCACAGCTGGGGTCAGCTGCAGAGCCCATGGCTGACTGTGGGACTCCAAGGGCCAGTGGAGAACATCCTTCACAGGGTGGTACACCGAAGCAAGCTACAACTGGAAGGGACATAGATGAAGTCTGGTGTGTTGCACCATGAGTGTACAAGCCACCATGTGACCCAGTACCCGTTTTCCTTATTCTAACTGCAAAACATTTTAACTGTGTCTTCCCCAGAATTAACTCCTTATTTTAGCTCTGCTCAGTCCAGCCGAATTTTAATCAGTAAAGAGTGATCCCATCTATCAACAGATTTTTGGTGTGTTGGCATTCTGCATTACAGTATGGTCTTGCAGCATCCATCTAGAAATGAGAGAACAAGCAGACTTTCCCACTCTCCATTAGGGTGTTCATTTCCCAGCTCTAAGGCCTGGAGCCACAGCCCACTGATATTATGGGCAGCCTTCCCATAATAAGCTTTGAATGGCTATAGTTTCAAAGGAATTAAGAGCTTAAAGAGGCAGACAGATACCTACAATAAGATCCACAAAGAGGACGTAGGGTTTGGGTTGCCTAATTTTGAGTGTCCTGCTGCCTAGTGGAAATCACAATCCTGAGATAGGGTTTGGGGACTTAGCTACAGATAACAGCGTAGATAAAACACAAATAATATCAGCTCTGACGTCAGAGCTGACTGGGCTCTTGGTCCAGATTCTGAAGTCTGAGGTTTATTGCATTATTGATGCATACATTTCAATGACCATTAGTTTGCTTACTGTACATATCTGCTTTTCATACAGTTGGACCCCTGATCACAATGGCAATTGCATTTAGTGATTGTCATCCAATATCACTTACTTCTCTGATGTCAGAAAAAGGCAATTAACATTCATTGAGAAGAGGCCTTCTGCTGCCAAGATCCAAATGATTCCACGTTTCAGCCACTTTTTCATTTTTTCAGGTAAACTGCTGTTTACTGATGCACCATTCTGTTAAATGGTTATACATTCCTTCACAAAGGCTTTGGAGTGATTTTCATATGCTCATGCAGCTACACTGGAGTGCTAGAGAAAAAGTAATAAAAAGACACCTACAAGAAAAATAGTTCATCCTCCCCTGCCCCCCAATCCAGAAAGCAAGGATTGCACTTGCATGAGGGTGCTTTTATGTGGGAGCTTTGCTGCATGAGAGGTGCATCTGCTTCAGTTTGCCCTCTCAGATTCCTTTACAGACTCTAGTGTTAAATGTCCAGACTTACACTATGTGGGGCTGGATTATTATCCTGCACATTGCGAAGAGCCCTTATACTTTTAAACCACGGTCCACACCAATCCCAGTGCACTTCAGGTACTCCAGTGAGCTGTTTTGGAATTACCACAACCATTCCAAACATCTCTTCTTTCCAGCCTTTAGTAGCCCTTTCCTATGCCTCTCTGGACTTTGCTTGCTCTTTCCCAGTGATCTCCTCCTTGCCATGCCTAATCTTCAACCCTTAAGAACAGCCTACCTATGCAGGGAATACATCTTCTCATGTCCCTGGTTAATGATCAGGAATGGCTGTTCCCAGGCCCTTAAAAGGACAGATCAAATTTTTTTCATTTTCATTGTTAGAAATACAGCTAGGATCAGATTCACAATGGGGTTTAGGCACCAAAGTCCAACAATTAGGCACCACTAACATTCACGGAATCTCTGCTCAGGTGCCACCTAATTGTGGAAGTGCCTAAATTCCTCACAGAACTGCAATTTTGTTGTACAAAATCCCCCAAGCTTCTGCCACTGCTGCCAGGGTACCCCTCTCTCACCCAAGCCCCCTGAGACCATCAAACTAGGCTTTGCCCCACCTCCTATGTCAGTAGGCCCACTGCAGTAGGTGAAGCTGCATTCAGAGTACACCTAACTCCACACAAGACAGCTGGGGAGGACTCTTTTTGACACCTGCTATTGGCCAGCTTAGGCAGCTCAACATGCTGACTTTTTATGACTCTCATTCTTTGTCACACATTTCTCCCTCTGCATTGTATAAAGGCCTTCAGTGCTTAACTCAGGGTTAGTGGATTCAACCTGAGGAAGCTAAACATTTAAAAATTAGGGGCTGGCAACACTGACGTCCTCCTTTGGGAAACCAGGCCCAAGCTGTTCTTTGTTTAAATATAAATTTCCTTATTACTGCTCTTCAGTTTACTGAAATATAAATTGTTAGGGTTATGTGTAGAACTGTGCATGCATGCAAAATATATATCTGGGTCTTCCAACATCTGTAAACATAGTGCACCAATACCCACAGACAAAGTGGTTAGACAAAGATTAGGAGGTCTAGTTATTGACTGAATAGTTGAATCTAACATAGTTGCTAGAATATAGTTTACAGATGACAAGTTTACCCTTCAACAAGAACTAAAATGTTATGTTTGCCATGATTGTGCTGTATTTAAGACCTCTTCTATGAAAACTTAATTGAAGGCCCAAGGTGTTGATTCAAATTTAATCATGTGTATAAACAGATGAACACTCATGAATGTATTATTTTTTAAGAAAATAATCAGACTCCAGGTTCTATTTTAAGATGGTATTTGCCAATTATATCCATACCAAACTTCTACTGTATGTTTCACATGATTTAACAAGACTAACCCTGCAAGGTCCCCCACACCCATTGTCATCTGCATTTTACCATAGATAGTATTATTCTTTCAGCTAGGAATGGAAGTACTTATCTGTTCCTGCTGTTCCAGCATTTGGACTGAGATTAAAAATGCATAGTATTTTTCAATCTTTCAGATGAACTATATTTAGAAACAGGTGATTCATATCTGAAAAATTAATCAAACAGTAAATTGAAACAAGCTTTAGATTTTCAGGCAAAAATTCAAATAGTGCCAGAAGAAATGCATTTATACTTAGAGACTGGAGTGAAATCTTGGCCTACTGAATTCAATGGCTAAACTCCTATTCATTTTAATTGGGCCATCTTATTCAGAACAGCCAAATCTGAAAAAAACATACTGCATTTTTAAAGACAATAAATTTTCAGCTTAAAAACAATATATAATTACAGTACATGTACAATATACACCTCTTATAGGATATTATGTTTGCAAAATTAAGCACTCAAAAGCCAGAATCCAAAAGCATCCTAATGGTGGAGCACCCATGGGGACTCTCAAAGAAGAGGGAGAGGTTACTCGCCCTGTGCAGTAACTGGAGTTCTTTGAGCTGTTGTTCCCATGAGTGCTCCACCTTTAGGTATGTGCCACTATGCCCACGAGCCAAAGACTTGTGCGCAGCAGTGTTTCCCCCACATCCCTCCAGCTGCCTGTGTGCAAGGCACCAGCACACAATGCCTGTGATGCTCAGCATGCATGCATGGTCAGCTGGTCTCTCAATTCTGCTCTGATCTGGAAGATCAGATAGTGTGATAGAGCACCCATGGCGACATCTCAAAGGACTTCAGTTACTGCACAGGGTGAGTAACCTCTCCCTCTTCTTCGAGGGTCCCTGTGGGTGCTCCATTAGGTGATTACAAAGCAGTGTCATTGCTTCAGGGTGGGTCCTTTGGGTGATGTAATCAGTTAATAGCAAAACAGATTGGCCAAATGCAGTCTGTATATCGCAATGCTGAGTGAACATGCGAGCAAATGTCCTCAGTGGACTTCCGAGGAAGGCTGTAGAAGTGGCCGTTGCACATGTGGAGAGGCCACAAATGCTTGTCAGAAGTTCTTTGTTAAACTTATTTTGGGAAGTCTTCTACAGCCTGAGATTCATTTGGACAGCGGGCATGCCAAAGACTTTTCCAGCTAAGGAGACTTCAGAAATAGCTGCATTCTCTGCTGGTAGAAGGATAAGGCCCTATGGAAGTTGGTGATACAATGGCTCTGTCCCTACTGTTGGTATGCAGTTTAGTGAAGATGGTGAGTACAATGGCTTGTTGCACTGGAAAGAGGTAAGTAGTTTTAGGAGGAATTTCTGGGTGGGTGCAGAGGACCAGTTTGTCCTTTTAAAAGTTCATATACAGTGGTTTAGCCATTAGTGCACCAATCCCTTGTGGCTTGTTGCTAGTGTCACAACTGCACTGGCTTGGATGAGGATTTTCTCCCACTTCTCTAAGAAGATATATCAACTGTGTCAGAGACTAATGTGGAAGCAGAGGCTCAAGGAACAGGTGCTTGGAACTGGTCACTTTCTCTGCCAGGGAAACAGACCCTGAGGTGGTATGAGACCTCCTCCTAGCTCCAAGGGATTTCCCTTTATCTCTAGGTCCTGACACCAAAGTCCTGTCAGAGATAACCCACCAGGGGTGGGGGTGTCATTGTGGTCCCTTGGCATGAGAGCCTGCTTCACCTACCAGCTCTAAAGCTATTGCCGCCTTACTCTCCTGACTGTTATGTCAGTTTCTAGAGTGTGGGCTGCTTTCTGTAGCATGGAGCTGACACTGCATGCTAAGGGAGAAGCCACCTAAAACTTTTTTTTTTTTTTAAAAACACAAAAGAAAAAAAGAGAAAAACCACCACAACCCTCACAGCACAGGGAGCCTTGCACACATGAAACTGACAAGAGCTGTGCTATTGTGAGAGCCTCTGAAAACAGCCTAAACCATTTGGGGGACGGGGGGGAAACCAATGGTAGCTTGCTTTTGCTAGTTCCTTGTTTAAAATAGTCACCTGAACAAAAAGTAGGGGGAGGGGGAAACCAAAACTGAGGGAGGACAGTTGACTGCATCAAGCTGGTAGTGATCAGAGAACTGATGGAGCGGCTGCCTGTGCATGCTTAGTAAATATTGCTGGGGGCTCACGCCTCTGCCCCATGTGTGCGATCAACCAGGAGCGAGGGGAAGAATGGGACAACACACACACACAAGTCTTTGGACTGTGGGCACAGTGGTGCTGATGCACCTAAATGGGGGAAGCATCAATGGAGACACCTGAAAAAGCAGAATGTGTGCAGCTGCCCCTCATCTTGCTTCATCCTACAGCCAAGCTGCTCCCAGGACCTTCCTGCTAGTTGTACAGAACAGGAAATGTAGGTGAAAGAAGTGCTCTCTGCAGAGCAGGGGTTCTGAAGAGGACACACATCCCTTGTTTGAAAACAAAAATGGTGAGTGCCTGTCTTAAGCAGTGCACTTTTGATAGATTTCTTCAGCAGCCAGCTCTCTTCCCTCCCCCACCTATATCCCATTTCTGCAGAACAGAGGCCAGGGGAGACAGCAGGACATCTTTCCCTGGCTTAGAGAGCATACCTATCTCAGATGCTTACTCAGCAGCAGCCAGCACATTCATTCATCCACCTAGTCTATGCTGCACCTACCCAGTCAGTGTTGTACACAAAACCTGACCCCCTTGCACATGTCCCCACATCATCTGAGTCTGTGCTGGCTTGCTAAAATTAATGGAATTACCCATGCCCAGTCTACATAAGAAAAATCTGTGCAGTTTCATAATTATTGAAACCAATCCTTGCTAAATCAACAGCTTGTTAAATGTATAGGTGAACATTTTCCAATTTAGCTTAAATTCATTAAGATGCTTAACTGAGTCAAAAACCACTCAAGCTTCATTATACACTTTGTTAAAAACTGGATTTTAAACAAATGTAACATAACAGAGTAACAACCCTCATTTAGGCAAGTCCTCGGCTCTTGACCCCACAATTACATTACCATTTCTATTCTTTTTGACTACATTTGACTGCAATATTTTTACACAATTTGACAGTCAAAGCTCTACTGCCAGGAAACATTCAGAAGCTAGTCAAGTATCACAATGTTTATTGATACAAGTATATAAAATCAGGGCATGAACATGTCTGGATAAATTAAGTAGACTTAATTTCAATACTATAATAAGAGGGACCAATTCAATTTCTCACCATTTTGTTTCACACCCACAAAACCACTTGCAAGGGCATTTAACCACCTTTCTAAACTGATCAGTTTTTGTGCAAGTAAACCATGTTTCTTTTAAAAAGACTTGTGCACTTGCCCAGGCTCAAGGATATTAAAAATCTAGCACATAAAGCCCATTACTAGAGGTAGAATTACAGGCAATATACTATTACGGCAACAACCATCGATTACAGTTAAGGATCCTCTGTAACAACCAAATGGATAATCAAATATTGCAACGACTCAAGTATTACACTGAGCAAAGTGCATTTCTACAGTATTCAGTGTTGCTATTCAGTTTTCTAACTTAACAGCCTATGATAACTGGCAGCAAAGAAAACCCTTGCAATAGACTGCTTCTGCTTGAGAACTTATGATGTAATTATTGCATGCTGCTAATACACTGTTATCTAAACATTAAGATACTCTAAAATATTTTATGGTAGACTATGATTAAGACATACTACAAAAAACCTTATGCAGAAGACGATCCTATTGACATGCTTCTGCTTTAAATATTATGAAACATTACAGCGGAATGAATTTTCGCAGTGGTTAGGTCAAATGCAGTTACATCATAGCAACAGTGTTTGCACACATTTAAGGCTTTGGCTGGTTCTTTAGTCGGCTTCTTCTTCCGATTCTTCTTCTTCAGCAGTTTCCAGCCAGGTCAGCCACTGGTTTACCTGAAATCATATCAACGTAGTTTTAGTGTGCACAGTCTGCTCTCAAGCCTTCTCTCTTTTACGTTTCCCCTTGAAATGATAGCATGGAAAGGATTTCTTCTAGGTAGCACAAATATTCTGGACATTTTCTCCCCCTTCAAAGCACTACCCCCACACTCCTGCACAGTGTTCTGCCTCATTACCTCCATCTGCTCAAATAAATGCCACATTAAGAAAAATACTTATAGACTTCCCTGAACTCCATCAGCACAGCAAAGTGGGCTGTGGCTGGTCAACCAGTTAAGAGACAAAATAGCTGCGGATAGAATGCAAAAAGCCTTGGTTTTATTTTAGTTTTTTTTTTTTTTTTATATAAGAGCTCAATGCCCTCCCCCAGAGCCAGCCACCCTCCTCCACTGAATCCAATCACCCTCCCCCAGAGCCACACATGCTGCAGCACACTCCCCCTCCCCCCCATTATGCCTGGGACACACTGCTGCCATTCCCTTCTCCCTCCAGGAACGGAAGGGTGCACACGCAGAGCAGCAGTGAGCAGTCTGGGTGTGCAGCTCTGAGCAGGAGGTCCACGTGGCTCGGGAGCTGCGGGTTAGCCATCCCTGAACTAGGCAAATGCGTACACTGAAAGATTTACAGTTTCTACTCTAATCATACAGTTTTACCTGGAATAAAGCTTTGCCCTTCCCTGGAAACTCTTGAGTAATATCTTCTTTCCATGCCAAAAAAGCTTCCTCTTCAATAATTTCCATGTCGTAGAAATGAACAAAAAAGCGCAGTAACATGCCTGTAAAACACAGGCTGGGTAAGTCAAATCCGTATTAGGCTTCCCTCAGCTAAGACAGTTCTAAAACCGGACTGACCATTGCATATTAAGTGTTTAGATAACATTTTTACTACGTGGATGCTACAGCACAGTGAAGCCCAGCCCAGTTTGAAAAAAATAGCTGCAGCTGCAATTACAGATCGCCCTTTGACAGAGGCAGGTTTACTTGAAACACATCTTGATATGGATGCCCATTTGATATTGTATTGGGGGGGGGGGGGGGGGGGAGGGAAAGAGAGAGAATGCTTTTTCATACCTTTTGGAAAATTGCTGTTGTAGCAGTGCACCTGAAGTGCATACAGAGCACTCACTTGTAGATCAACATGGTCATGAAGAAACTTCTGCATTACTGGCTTGAAGGAAAGAAGCAGTTGTTTTTCCTGTTCTAACTGCTCTTTAGAAGGAGCAGATGAAGAATCTGGTTCATCATTAGGTGGGCTTACTTCACTTGAAATATACTGCAAGAAACTGGTAATAAAAATTGTACCTTTAAATTTTTCAAACAAACACTTATATTTGTCAGTCTGTTAAATACTCAGTTCTCTCCACCTGCACTCCCCAAAACATTTTTTCAATTGTGCGAAACTTGCCACGCTAAACCCAATGAACAACAAGGTCATATTTAACAAAGTATTCATAAATGACTAGACACGTTACACGTGGACCTCTCTCTGGCTGCAAAGAATCTGTTTCCTTAGACTATTAGAGCACAGAAGGACTGACACGTTCAGGATTTGTTCTCTAGCGTTACTTCCTTCAGTGGTAGTGTTTTAAACGAAGTCTTCAGACTCCTAATTGTGTAGCATCTTGCCTGTGTATCCTCATTCTGCAAGGGGGATACCAGCTATGTGCTTACTTCATAACTTATTTGTGAACAGTCTTAAACACGTCTGAACTACTAGCCAAACTAGGTTTGTTCTGAGTTAATCTTGTTTTCTCACCTGGTCATCAAAATATTCACAAATCCCTTATCTACATGAAGTTTGGGTGAAATGTTGTCTTTAATCCATTTATAGATGGCTTGAGGGGATGGATCCAACTTTATCTGCTTCAAAAGTTCTTTCTCCAGTTTTAGAAGTGGAAACAAGAAACTCAGTCCTTTCCCTTCTAAGATCTCCAGCATACGATCCTTATTCTGATCGATTTCTAAGACAAATGGAAAAAAATTCAACAATTTTACATCAAAATCATGGATCAAAACCAGCTTAGCTGAAAAGGAGGGTTTACTTACACTGTACAGCAACTGAAGTCCATCCAGGATGGGTGCTTCAGGTAAGAATGTACACATGCCTGTACAGACTTGAGAGATGTTCCCTATTAGTAATGCCTATGGACCTGCACTGTAGCCTCCTTATTTTGATACGAGAGCATACACTCCAGTTCCTTCTGAACCGCACATAGTAAGACTCCAAAGCAAAGAAGAAAGGAGGTAATGGCATAGGACTGAAACATCAATAGCATCAACAGCAACGGTATACAAAAGGTTAAACTACTGTAACTGGTGGATTCTCTGAAACTTCAAGTGTTTAAAATCATGTGAAGACTTTAGTAGACCCATAATGTCTCATTATGTTACTGAAGGAGCAGATGGACAAGGTTCTGTGCCCAGGATTGTGCAGATCAGATTAGAGGATCATGATGGGGTTCCTTGTGGCCTTCAAATCTATGGGTCCATATTAAAAGTAACCTCTTCTGGGTGGCTGGCCCCATGGACACCCCACACGAAAGTCTTAAGCAGTACTTTAAACATGGCACAAAGTGCATAGGAAAGGAAGCCTTGTAGAGCATCTCCAAAGGCAGTGTCTGCCCTGAAAACACAGAATATGGCATAATGCTATGGAAGCGTGTTAAGGGAATACAAGATAGCTGATATGCAATTGTCTCTGACGAGAATCTTTCTGAAGAAGGAAATGGAGTAAGATAAACCATTATAGAGTGATCAGAGTTGGTGGAGTAGGAGGGAAGAGGAATGGATTTCACCTCAGAAAGCAATTTGCAGGCACCCTGTATCTACTTCTGGTCTGTTCAGACCAGACTGAGCAACCTACTCCCTCAAATCTCTCCTTTGTCAAGAGTTCTGGGAAAGTCCTCTGAAGGCCTTACTTTGCTAATGACAGAAAACAAGTGCTCATTTTATAACTATGTAAGACTGGTCTCTGAATCATCCCAAGTGCCACTTGTTTGGGGAAGATGGCTGAACTGTCCTGATGTGCAACTCCATTGATACGTTGTTAGAAGTAATTAGTATTGCCCAGGGAAGGTGGGGGGAAGGAGACCCCCCCCCCCCAAATTATAAGTTCATAGGAAGTCTTTCCATTATTCTGGCTCAGCAACTGACAAAAAACCAGAAGTCTTACAAGGATAGATGTTGCAGTGAGCAAGTTGACCATAATGCCACAGGAAGAGGCTCTCAACTGCACGGCAAGTCCCAGGGTAAGTTAAAATCTTATACTGGAAGGATCAGGTTAAGGAAGCCCTTTAAAGAGTCTTGTTGCAGAGTATGCAAAAAAGACAAACCCCTATGAACGACAGCTGGAAAGTCGTGATGGCAAACTAAACAAACTGACAGAGCTGGGAATGAAGATAGTCAACTGCAGGGTTAAACACAAAGGGTAAGGAAGAATGACTGGAAAAGATACCAAATGTTGAGTACACCAGATCTGGAATACCTGTTTCAGATTGACTTCTTGCTATCTGCACACACAACTGGATTTCCAGAAGAACATTCCTGTACTATACCTGTTGCTCAGTTGTTCTTGGGCATAAGTTGGGTCAGTCATTAGGGGAAGAGACAGAGAAGCAGCCCAAATGGGCCAGGAACCATACACCTATGTGTTGTATATAATTTGATTATGAAAAGGATTGTGGTTCTCTCTTGTTTCAGTGTAAGCAAGCTTCATGGATCAGTGAAATTGGAGAGAAGACATTGAAGGAAACAAGAGGGACAAGGGTGCCAGAAGAACATCTTGCAGGAAGTTACAACTGGGAGTCTCATTACTTCCTGCTCAGAAAAGACAACGGCATTTTAAGAAGTTGTAAAGGCACGGAAAAAAGGCAAATCCTTCAAAACAGAAAAGGCACACGCCACATAAGTCAGCTCCAAACTTATGAGCTCTATGGCACAACTACCAAAAAAAAAAAAAAAAAAAAAAGGCACAGTAAATATTTTGATCACTTACCTGGCAACATCTTCTGCATGCTGACTTTACTTTGTTGGAAGAGTTCAGTTAGCCATTCACGATCTTGTAACTTAGCTAACTGCTGAAGGCAAAGCAAGAAGAGGGGGAAGTGGGTGCCACTCTCCAGTGGTTGAGCCAGCTCTGAAATGCTCACCAGTTCTGAAATAATGGCACGAGCTGCAAACTGTGCTAAATAGGATTTCACCAAAGGGATGTCCACCTCCAGTTTGGGACACTGGTCCAATACATTCAGGAATGCCTAAGACAGATTGGGGGGAATATTTAATAGTTGTAGTTGCCCAGACTGTTACTGACAAGGTGAAGAAAATCTTATAAATTTTAAGAACTGCAACCCACCAAGAGTCACCGTGAGTATGAACTACTCTTTCTACAGGATACTAACTACACTACAAATGAAAAATAACCATATTAACTAAAGTAGTGGTTAATTGTTAACCCAGTCACACAGCAAACCTCTCAGTGCAATACCTCCTCCCTTTATATATTAAGGTTGATAATTTAATAGCAGCTGGGAGCTAAGATGGTTACATAGGAACTAGAGTTACAACTTTCAAACTGGAGGCCTCAAATTGTAGGTGATGACCCTGCCACTCTATATGTTACAGGGAAAGCGTTCACAACAGTTTAGTCAGTTTCACTGTTTCCATTTGTGGATCTTGTTGCAGTGTTCACTTACTGTCATACCTAAAATATAGGCATGTAATTTTAAAGCTACAATTGGGACAGAGACTTGCAAGGTCAGCATTCAATTCGCTTTGTTTTTAAGCTGACTGCTCAAATGGGACAACCCCCCCACCCCCAAAAAAATAGAAGATTTAACTCAAAAATAAGTTCCAAGGCTACAACAGAATACCTGCATGAAGTTGTCACTGGTGGCTATTCCTTCTTGTTTGAGTAAACTGATCAAAGCACTCGCTTTCTCTTTATCTTCGTCTGATCGGTCTAGGGACTGAATAATGACTTTGCTCAACATCTCAGGCAGAAAGTGTTTTGGAGCCCTCATTTCTCTCACACCACTGATTGCCTCATTTGCATTTCCACTGTTCAGATACTCCGTCACAACAGCTTCCTGAAACAGAAATGAATGTCTGAGTGGTACCGATTTCTTGCAGTGGCTTTCAGTCCTGCATAGAACAAAGTACATTAACTTACAGTGAGTTTAAGCAATTCTTCCTTAGAAGGTGGTGGCTTTTTAGTGATCTTTGCAGGCTTCTCTTGAATAAGTGGTGGATTTGTTTTGAGACCAAGCTGAGGAGGCTTGAAAAGTGATAAAGTTAAGGTAGTTTCAAATGTTTTTAAATAAAAAACCACAACCAACTGAAACAAGAAATCCTGTATTCTTCTACTTTAATACTGAACTGCAATTTATCTAGGTGCATGTACCAGAACTATGTTGGTTATCAATTCTATATAAACATGCATGCAATTTAGAAAGTTTACAGTAGTCATTATCAAGTAAAGATACCTGTCCCAAAGGTGGTGTCTGAGTGCGTGGTGGTTGAGCACTGGGAGGAATCATAGTTATTTGGGGCTGAAGCTTTGGCACTTGGTTCTTATTCATTAAGAAAGACTGAGCAGGTCTCAGGCTAATCTGTAAAGTGACAAATATTAACTCAATTTGATGAAGTTCCCCGGCAAGTCACTAAATAAATCACAAAAGTGCCACTAAAAGTATTCATGACAAATTTATTTTTTTGTTAGAACTTGCATGAGATCATGATCAGTCTACACTGGTCTTCAATGGGATTATTCCAGAATTTACACTTGTGAAGCTATTCAAGATTAAGCCACATGTGTTCATAGGTATTGCAATACAACAGGATAAAGATTCAAAAGTTGAAGCAAGTTACATACTATTTGCTTTTGTATTCACAGTAACAAAACACAGTATTATTCAGTTCATCATTGCTTTGGTATTTTGATAACTGGAATCTAGGCACAGGATAAAATGGTTTGAAAACAGAGGCATAACTATAGACAAGTCAAGATTTAAAAAGGAAAAAAAAAAAAAAACAAAACGCAAACCTGACCTCTGAGTGACTCAACACATCAAAATGTGAAGTAAACTTTGCATTATGCACATTCAAGGTCAGGTTTTGGATTAGTGTAAATGTTATTTTATTATGGCCCATCCCTCCTAAAGTAGAGCTAAAACTTAAATAAAAATAAAAGATCAAATCAACACATTGTGATCAGATAAGACCTTTTATACATATACAAGAGATATTGGCCTTGCAGTGTGAAAGATTGCCCTCATATCTCAATCTTGCTCACAGGACGCTGGACACCCAAGGAAGGAGTTTAGAATGAAAGTGGAGAAGGAAAAAAAAGAGGAGATGATAAGAAGCAGAGTTCCAGCATTAGTCCTCATAATAACGCGTCTTGCTATAATCATTGGGCAATATATTAAGAATGCTGCAAGTAACAAACGTATATACCTCATCTGCATTAAGCTGTCCTTTCTTAGAAAACCGAGGTGGCATATCCTTCGACTGTCCTTGTTGCTGGGATACCAGTCCCTGATTCTGGTTATGGTAGAGCTGGCTTTGCCCCTATTTCAGAGAGAGAGAGGAAAAAAAACAAAAAAACAAAAAAACAAAAAAAAAAAAAAGGAGAAAGAGCGAGAGAGAAAGAAGTGCAGATGATGGAGGTTGAAAAAATAAAAAACAAAAAACAAAAAAAAAAAACCCAAAACCCCAAACTGGTAGTACCACCAAAAAGGAACTAAAAGATCAATAGAAAATTGCCAAGGAAGAGGAAAAATAGTAAGTATATTCTACTGCTAAAAGCAAGATAAAAAGTCGTCACATTACACACATCTGACTCAATGCCTTCCCTAGCAATAAGCAAAGAGGTCTACCTTGCATCAGTTTAGTTGTCTGGGGGGAGAAAAGGAGTGAGATGAGGAGAACCAGCACACATTATTTGCTTACCAGCTGTTAAAAAGTCTAACACAGAAAACCCATCATCCATCTGGAAGCCCAAGTCTGTCCTGAAGAGATTCGAAAACTAAGTTTTTGATAGACCCAAGTACTAACATAATATTCCCTCACCTGATTTTTCAAAAAAGATTTGCCTAGTTCTCCAAACTGGGATTGAGCAGGAGGCATGAGATGTCCCCCATGGCCATTGAAGAGCTGATTTGATCGATGACGTCCCATGGTGGGTGAAAATCTATCCTGAATAACCCCCGGACCAGTACCAATTCCGCTACCTGTGTACAAGAAAGCGAATGACAACTTAGGTGGCTCTGTACATGTCTGATCAGAGAGTACTACAGCTGTCATCACAGCAACTTTAGTTTACCTGGCATTTGTCCAAACATATCAGCAAGCCCTCCAAGTGGGTCCCTGTCAAGTTTCATCCTGGGTGGCATAAACGGTCCCTCCAGAAAGAAGTCACTTCTCATCCCTTGAGCCATAGGAGCAGGAATAAAGACTCCCAGATCCTTCAAAGACAGATTCAAAAATCTTAGTTCAAGTCCAGAAGACAATCTTAAGTATATGATTAGACTAGATTTTAGCCGAGTCCAGAAGAAGTTTGACCAACCCCTTCATGCAAACATGTCACAGATGACCAATAGTTCACCCCGCAATTTTGTATCAAATGTGCACACAGGTACTTACTTTTACTGCATCTTGACGGATTTGATTTATAGTCTTTGGTCCATTGTCAAGAAAAGCTTTGCGAGGAACCCAGTTGTGTTCTCTCAACTCCACAGTATCCTGGGGCCAGAAAAAGAAAAAGGCTCACATAATAATGGCAAAAAAACCTTCACAGGAAAAATCTGTTGAAGTGACTGTCATGTTACCTGCAGCAGGAAACGAATCCTTGCTGGCAAGTCCTTACTTAACATCAAGGAGCGCATACGGGCAAAGTACTGATCCATTAAGGACTGAGAAGAGAAGGAGAAAGTTTAGTTTAGTTGCTAGAGTTAGTTTCCCCTTTGTCCTCTTTCCCAGTATCATGAGGACAAAAACTGGCATTTAAAATGTCCAAAATTATCTCAAAAATGGAGAAATAGGCTGTTTACACCTTACACCCCACCACCCCTTTCAGGAAGTATCTGGCCTGGACTGCAGTTGAATCCATGGACACTTTTGCCCATGTCACTGAGGCAAAGGTCAAGTATATCAGCTTGATAATCATTCTGACAGTCACCCAGCTACTGAATGTTCCTATTAAGGCAACTCAACCCTAAGAACAGAGGAATGTAGATGAACACAAACAAAGAATTTTAGACAACCCAAATCTAGTTTACTCCAACCAGTTCTAAGATATTATAGTAACACTCATTCCAAAAACATTAATTCAAAGTGGTTAACACCTGTACACCTGGATCAAAAAGATATCTTTTAATACTTCACTTTGAAATACATACCTTGGCTTTTGCATGGTCTAGTCTAGGTCCCACTGTCCTCATTATCTGACAGAGGCACTCCAAATCCTCCCCCATATCCTTGAGTTGGACTCTCTTCTTCTTTTCCAAAAGCTTAAAAAAAACACATTAAAAAGGGATTATTTCTATTAAAATAAGAAAAAGTTGTAGACCATTAGCAGTTAATTCAAAAAACCACCACACAAAACACAGAATGCTCTCCTCTCTACAGAAACTTATCCTGCAACAAAAAGAAAAAGCCTGCATGAAATATACTACTTCTTTGAGACTTTTCATACTAAAACTATGAATAAAGCTATGCAACTACACTGGAAAGCTGCCCCCTTTAGTTTTAAAAGGAGTATTTTGTACTATCAATTTCCCTATTTGCACCCACCCTACATACACTGAGGGCAGTATTGCACTTGAATGTTACAGTAAAGGACTGTTTTACTGAGTTGATACAGACCAAATTTAAGAAAAACAGTCATACTTACTGTTTTGATGCACTTATGAAGGATAGATTCATGAATAAGATCAAGTTTGCCAAGTTCTCCAATGAATTTGATGTTCCCCAGCATCTTGATCTTAGCAATGGCTCTCTGTTCCTCCTCCTCTGGAAGGAGGGGACCATCATGCTTATCATAGACTAGACACAAAAGAAGTCTGTCAACAATACTGTACAAGTAAACATAAAAATGTAATGTTTAGATTTAAACAACTAGTTTTAAAGCTTACTATCAACATTTCTGGTGCGGTTTTCAAATTCATCCTGAAGTTTAGAAATTAAGAGGCGTCTGAATGTCTACAAACAAAATATCATCAGATTTAAGATTAGCGTTATTCGTAGAAGCAAAAGTTTAATTAGAGAGAGGTGTAAGGCACTCACTGTGCTTTGCTTCTGTCCTGGATGACTCTCTGCTGACGGGCCATCAAAGTTGGGTGCATCTTCTGCCAGTCGCAGACATAGTTGAGCATACAGGGAGCTATACTTTGGCTCTTCAAGGGCTTTGTCTACAATCTTAAAAAAAACAACAAAAAAAAAAACCACCACAACCCACAATTCGAACAAACTCACAACATCTCCAATAGAACATTAACTGTAGACATTTGGGGACAAAGTAATCATACAGTAAACACCCAAAATACATGGCTTCAAGGTGGGGGAGCCTGGCAGGTAGACACCGCTGCCGCTGGGGGAAGCAACACCTGACCAGACCTGGTGGGCTGGTTGCTTTCCCAGCTCCTGAAAGCCTAGGGTTTCACTGTACAGTTATGCGAGTCAGTGAGTCTGAGGTGACCACTGATCTACATCTACTCCTGGCATTTCGTGACCTTAAAGAAGTCTCGTGTCCGTGCAGCCTTCGGGGGAAAAAAAAACTGTTAAAAATACCCTTCTCACCCTCCAGAGAATCTACTACAGACATGGCAAATATGCTACAGGATTTAAGACGATCCAGACAATACTCAACTGCACTCATCCCTCGCTATATGAGCACAATTGGTTCTCAACTTTCTGCTCGTAGGTGAAAACTCATAGAGGTACACTAAATTACCATTAAAATACACATAAAAATCTCTGGTTTCTAATGCTCCAAACTCAGGGAAGGAGTGGCAGCATGTGGTGGTGCTGCTGCTTTGGAAAGGTAAGTGAACCTTGCTGGGGTGTGGGGGTTCCAGAGGGTTAAAGACTGAGGCAGTTTGGGGCCATGAATGGGAAGGAGGCTTAAAACCTGGTGGCAGCCCTGGTGGAGGGGGGTGGCGGCTTGTTCCTCCAAGCTGCAGTGCCTGGGGTGGGGGGGGGGGGGGTGGGGGGGCAGGCCAGGTGGGGCTGCGTGTCTCCCCCGCCCCCGGGACAGGGACCCTAAGGTGGCTCATATAATCAGGGGAAGTTCACTAGCTTAGTGAACAATAAGTATGTGTCCCTCGTTTCTGAGTACTTACGACTACTTGCTAAAATGAGGGATGAGCGTACTCATACATCTTTCATGACGATGAGTATATCTGGACCTGATTCAGCACCCGAAGGGGACAGATTGGGATGTGTGGGAACCAAATTAGGTCTCAAAATCCCTGCCAGCCTTACCTTATGTTTTTAAGTTTACCCAGCCATGTTTATTTATTTAGAGTGCCTCGCTGGGTGCTACAGTACAAATTTTTTTTTTGGCGGGTGGGGGGATGGAGACGAGAAGACCACCACCACAAGTAACAATGTTTTCAGACCACCACACTTGGCAGCGCAAGTGCAGAGTCCCATAGTCACCCAAAGAAATTTAATTGTTTGTAGCTATTAAAAAAAAAGAAGTCTTGATTTCTACAGTAGTATACAAGATTGTGTGTATGTTTTCAATATATACACACAAGAGTCAACCTGTTACTTAACCTGCTGCTACTCTAGTTGCAATCCCTAGTATAATGAAGCTGTCTTTTGGGCAAGTTTTCTTTGATTATTTTGCATACAGCATGGCTAAAGGCAAAAGAGATTTTCATTTCAGTATAGTCAGTCTTCCTTGATAATACATTTGTATGTTCATAAGATAAACTTGACTTACCAGCAGTATGATCCCTTTTAGAATGAGCTTAGACTCGACACCCACATTGAGGAGCTCAAGGCATAGCTTGTCAAACTTTTCAGGAGTAAGTTTATTTAATATGCTAGAAAAACAAAAAAAAAAACTAACCAGTTGTTTGTGAAGTGTTCACATTGTTCATACAGTTTAATGTAAATAAATTGGAGGTTAAGATTTGAGTTGGCCTGATCTAACCGGAAGAAAAGGGCAATTTACTTGCACGTCAGCTATAGGAGACTTTTTACAGCACACAAGAAACACACTCCGTAGCAAAAAGGATAGCACCTTTATTGCCCATCGCAAGTTCTCTTATATGATTCAAGATAAATAAGTCATTTTCTACTGCTTGTGCTCCACCAATCCCTTACACAAGGCAGCTACTCAGGAGTATCTAGTCAGTTTTTAAGTTTATGCACACGCATTCTTCTCTCCTCAACCTCGCTTCTATCCCTTTACTTGGGGCCATTTATTTCAACTGCAACCATAAGACATCAGTTTTGAAATTTTCATTTGTAAACCTCTAAAAAGTTTAAGTGTGGACCTCTTGGGAAGCGTTTTCTGTAATCTGGACCCACTGGGGATCTGCAGACTAATACCAGTAATTTCAAAGTGCTGATACATGTTAATATCAAGAGGGAAGAGAAATTTCTCTTTACTCCACTTTGCCAACTGATACTAACTTTAAAGGGAGACCAACTTACCCTCTTACTTTCCTGAAGATTGCATCATGTCGTTCTTTGTCATTTGCGGAGTCGTCATCTCGTCTAGTGCTTCGTGAAGGAATCCATTTCTGAGCGTTTTGCCCTGGGGTTTTCCCCAGGAACTCGCTGAATTGATTAAAAAAAAGTAAGGAACTCAGCTAAGAAAACATCATTTTCCTTTATAATCAAGCTGCTTGTTGCAACATTCCCTCAGATGTAACTGTTTGTAAAATAGGTGCTCCTATAATCTGAAAGGCAATACAGAGACCACAGATTTCTTCAACAGGACTGAAAGTTTTCTAGCATCCCAAGCAACTTTATGCCATGCCCCGAGGCTTCACCTATTTCAGTGAAATAAAAACTACTAGTTACATTAACGTTAACAAAATTAGACTGATCTGTTATAGAAAATAAATAGTCTTCTCTAGCATACTAAGCCAAAAGAAGATTCCATTATCGATTAGGAAACGATGGGACAGGATGATAACCCCACCCCACAGAGTGGATATATATAAAAAAAGTTTAAATCAATTATTTAGCCCTTCAATAGTAAACTTCTCATTTAGCACCAGTTACAATTAAACCTCATCTCAAACCTGCTACACCCACATTTACACTCAAAAACTGAATTAATGATTCTTGTCTGTCCTCAAAAGTTATGGGTTTCAATTTCAATCGTGGCCAGAGACTAACACATGCAAAGACAAACAAGCTGGACAGGACTGTTTTATAGTGGTGGACCTCAGCCAAGCACAGCAAAATTAGTTAAGACATTCTAAAGCCAAAGACAATATATAAGAAAAGACAGAAGCAATACAGCAAGAACAGTGGAATGGACTGGAAGAACCTATTCAGCACACACTGAGCTTATTGTATTCTCATACATTTTTGCCCCAGAAAAAGCATCATGGCAGGGGATTGTGAAAAAAAGATCCCATATAGGGCTGTTTTGAAGCAATTCATTCCTGTGTAAAAATGTGTCAAATGGTCAAATTTAAGCATTTCAAGATGATGTAGGTCCAAAGTAAGAAAAACTGCTTATAGGGAAAAAAAAAATCATGTAAATAAGTGTGTGTCTAAAGAATGTAAACAACTGTGCAATGTATTCTTCAAAACTCTCTCTCTAGGCTTTTTAATGTGGGATTTAACATGTATATTCCTAAGCCGTTTTCTATGTTACATGTTGCGGGGGGGGGGGGGGGGGGGGGGGGGGGGGGAGGAGGAGAATCTGGCTTAGCTAACCCTTCTGATTTGTTTAATCAGATTTAGAACCTCACAAAAACACAAAACTCTAGAAAGCTGCAGTAAGAGAAATCTAGAATTGCCAGTTGCCACTGTCATTTTACTTCACATAACATGCCTCTTAAGGACTGCCACCACCTACCTATACAGGAGACTTCCACAATTGCAAATATTTAACATTATGTACATTTAAGATCGTTTAATAAAAGTACTATTGTGTTCACATAATTTAGTTCTTACCATTCCTAATGTACACTTACTGCATCTGCTATTTAATGCACACAGTAGATACTATGTATTGTTTTTCCTCGATTAATGAAAGTCAAGTTATCTAAACAAATTCCAAAAAGTATACCCCTTTAGATGTTGTAAAATGCAGTACGGAGTTGTAAGCTAAAGTTTTAATCATCAGATTTGCACCACTGTTTGAAGAAATATGTGCAGCAGAATCAGTGGGAAACTGGATATAAAAAAAAAAAAAAAAAATCAATACACTCACATAAAAAAAAAACAACTGACAACACCCATGAGATGGTGTCTTGGAAAAGTCTACAGGTTTGGGATCAGTAATTGTTAAGTCAGTGTGCACACTAATTTATGGGTGTATGCTTTTACCACAACACTAACATAACATACCTGTTGCTGGCAGTCTTGGGATAGTGCTGAGCTGCACCCCTACTACCTCCTCCGCCTGAAGAAGCACTGTTGCGGAGAAGAAAATGCAAGGCTTTTCAAAAATAGTCCAGCCAGTTTAGAGCTAGCTTCAGAATTTTTGTATGGGTTGTTACATTTTTTATATATATATAGTCAAACTACACAAACAGAAACCTAAACTGATACAATTATGTGAATTTTAACATATAAAACTAGGTTAGAATTCTCATAGTATATCCTTACATACTGAGAGAGATATTTTACTTTTGAGTATGTTTTAACAAGTCAGCTGGGGAAAAAGAACTACCTGAAACGAGAAGCACCCCCTTCTGCAATCGCACTCTCCACTTTGGCGGCTTGACAATGAAGAGTCTTCAAAAGAATAATAAATTGACAGGGTTGGGGGAAAAAGACCTAGAACAACAAACCAAGAATTCATTAGTTAGTTGCTTACACTCTTTAATAGTTCCTTCACTTATGTGAAACACTTGATGACATCCACATCAGCAACCTAATGCTACGTAGGGACAAAAATAAGATTTAAATTCTTGTCTGAGAGATTTTCTTCTTACAGCTTAATTTTAAAAAAAAATACACTACACTAGGATGTTGCATTTGCCTCAGAGTTTCTGTCCAGTTTTAAAATGAAGATTTTTACTACTGTGAAGTTTGGGAGTAACAGCTATGCAATAGAAGCAAATATAGGCTTACTGAAGATTGCAACACCACCTAAATCAATTAAATTACAGACCAGCTTTAAATCCCATTTGCTTCATTCTTAGGATCCAAAGACAGTCTGATACTGCCTGCCAACAGGGGTGGCCCTTAAAAAAAACGCAGAGCCCTGCTCATTCATCACGTAGGTGGCTTGATCTGAAAAGCCCGAGCATCTCAAACAGGGAGGTTTTCTCCCCTCCCATAACCTGTTCCAGTAACTCCGCCATTTTAAGCAATTAATGGAGCAAATAAAGGAGGCTGGAGCTAATTTGGCAGACTTCGGGCCGGAGGAGGACAACATAAAACGTGTTTCCTTCCGAGATACTCCCCCACCCTCGCACGCAGGTTTGGCAAGTTAAGGGCCACCTCCTAATCTTCGGAGAGACTTTCCGCTTGAGCGGCGCGCCTTCCAATCCTGCCTGGCAGCTCCACTTCTCCCCAGCAGGCGAGGGAAGGCACCGAGAGGCAGCTGCAGCGAACAAAAGGGCTGCGGCAAGCGCAAGCGGCGGCGCACGCAGCCCCTCCCGCCTCAGCCATCAGCAGGCCCGGACGGCTCTTTGTTTTCGGCGACGGGAGCAGATGCCCCGAGTTCGCCTACGGCAAGGCGATCCCGTCCCTCGCCAGGGCGGCTCCCGCTGCAGGAAAACCAACCCGCTGCCCCTTTCGGAGGGGAACCCGCAAACGAGATTGCCACGTGTGACGGGCGTCCCAAGGAGCGGGCCCGTCAGTCACGGTCCGCAAGACACGTCGCCGCCGTGGGCAGGTGGAGGTCTCGTTGGTCCGCCGCCGCCGCAAACCAGGACCTCTCGCCCTCGCGGGGCGGCGCGTCCCCTCGGCCCTAGAGCCATCAGCGCGCGCCTCCCTGCCAAGGGCATGGCCGGTAACCGGCTCCCTCCGCCGCTCCTCGCCCCTTTTCATCCTGGGGCCCGGCAGCGAGTGCCCCACTTCGCCCACCGGCCGCGGACAAGCCGGTCCCAGCGGCCCAAGCCGCCATTTTGCGATGAAGACGAAAAGAAGATGGCGGCCATTTTCGCGGCGGCCATTTTAGACAACAGAACTCTCCCCCCAGCGTTGTCCGCCGGTACCGGCTTCCTCACCTTCCCTGAGGCCTCGTCAGCTTCCCCGGGTCCCGGCGGCTACCAAGGGCGGGGGAAGAGGCGAGAGAGGGAGGGGGAAAGAGGGAGCCGGGGACCGGGGTAGGGAGGGGGGAAGCGTGCGACACAGGACGAGCCTCCGAGTCACCCAAGCAGCAGTCGCCAAAAGCTTCCTTCTACCACCTCCATAGAGAACCGAGTCGCTGCCGCTTCTAACGCGTATTGAGCCAGCCCCACTAACTTTATTATCCAGCGCGCAACCTACCCCGCCTCAGTGCACCCTCAGCCAATCGCCGCCAGAGACTCCGCCCATCCTGCCAATCACAGCAGAGGAAGGGGGCGGTCATAGAGAGAAGATGGGAGGAGGCGGGAGGAAAGCTTGGTTGAAGAGCAGCACCTCCGCAGTGCAGCATCGGTATGCGCGAAGGTATTTACGCCGACTTGCTTGCGTATCTAACTGCATGAAAGGGGGGCAATTGCGCAAGTGGCGCAGCGTCTGAATGGGGCTGCTTGCTTCTCTCCCCGTGTTGTTTGTTCTTAGGTTCACCGCCAGGCAGTCTCGGGTGCAGGAGGGCGAAGGAGCAGTTAGCAGTTCCCAGGGAATTACATCGGGCTGACCTGCCCCCGCCGAACAAAGAAAGGGAAGATGTGACCTTCTCCTTGACCAGGTTCAAAACACCGTTGCAGACCCCGCAGACTGTTGCCCGGCAATACACAGTTACACACCGTGGCCTGAGCCTGTAAATAGCTGCAGGGGGATCGTTGCCACGGGGACGGAGGAGGTTGCAGGGGGCTGGCGACCTTGGTCCCAGCTGATGGGCTCAGTCGGTGGAGCTGTTCAGTCCGTCGCATGGCACCAGGCAGGTGACCGGAGGTTGATGAGAGTTCCTGAGGCTGGTTCTGACTTGCCTGGTTTGTGCTGTGCGTGATAATCGTTTTGAACATGGTTGTAACTATGGTAGCACAGTTGGATGAACTGCTGTGGCCCAGTACATTTGCACATTTCACAAAAGAGCTAGCAGGCACATGAAAGATTTTCCTTCGATAAAAATCCCGGTTCTATTTATATCTTAAATAAAACGTTTTGGCCCATTATTTTTAGAGTGCAGTCTTGTCAACAGTAACCTTCGTTATGTGTCCTGATTTGGTTTGCACATAGGGTTGCCAGACATCCCCCAATGCATGGGATAGTCTCGAATTCTTCCTACAAGTCCTGCATTTAGGCAGAAATGTCCCACTGGACATTTTTGCGTAAATGGGAGACACGTGACTTGTCATCTGAGGTTGCCAGCTGGGGTCTGGGCTCGACCCTCCACCCGCAGGTGGCGGGAGGAACCGAACCTCCACTGCTGTGAGGTGGCAGGGGGACCCTGACCCCTCCACAGCCACAGTTCCCATGGCTGGGGCTGCTGGCTGGGCTTTGCACCCCAGCCACTTCCCAGCAGCACAGCAATCCAATTTTTGAACATTCTATCTATGCCCTTGACTATTCTGTTTTTCACCCCCTATTCCAAGCATCAGGTGCCTCCCTGACACTCTGCTAATTTCTAACCTGTCCTATCCTTCCGTTGATTGGCTTCTTCTAGTTTCAAAAAGCCATAACTGAATTTCTTTTGAAACTGTTCGGTGTTCCCAGCTGGCCTGGGTGGGTGTATTTCAAAGTGGCATGACTGTAGCTAGAGGCCGTCTGATTTCCTTAATAGGGTTGGAATTTAGGGAAAAAATAAAGTTTGTTATTCCATGAGGTGCAGAACAAAATCTTCCCCACAAACATTTTGTCATGTAGTCATAGAATCATAGAACAATAGAGATGGAAGAGACCTAAAAAGCCATTGAGTCCAGCCCTCTGCTCTAAGCAGGACCAAACCCATCAGATCAGCCCTGCCAGGGCTTTGTCAAGGCGAGACTTAAACACCTCCAGGGATGGAGACTCCACTACTTCCCTGGGTAGACCATTCCAGTGCTTTACCACCCTCCTACTGAAAAAGTTTTTCCTAATGTTCAACCTGGACCTTTCCAACCACAACTTGAGACCATTGTTCCGTGTTCTGCCATCCGTGACCACTGTGAACAGCTTCTCTCCAACCTCTTTGCAGGCTCCCTTCAGTAAGCTGAAGGCTGTTATCAAGTCCCCCCCCTTAGTCTTCTCTTCTGCAGACGAAACAGTCCCAATTCCCTCAACCTTTCTTCATAAGTCATATGCTCCAGCCCCCTAATTATTTTGGTCACCCTCCGCTGGACCCTCTCCAGTGTATCCACATCCTTCGTATAAATGGGGGCCCAGAACTGGACACAGTACTCCAGATGCAGCCTCACCAAAGCATATAAAGAGGAATAATCACTTTTCTGGATCTACTGGCAACGCTCCTCTTGATGCAACCTCATGTGCCATTAGCTTTCTTGGCTACAACAGCACACTGTTGACTCATGTCCACGTTCTTGTCCGCTACGACTCCCAGATCCTTTTCTGGAAAACTACTACTGAGCCAGTCAGACCCCAGCCTGTAACAATGCTTGGGATTCTTTTGGCCCACATGCAGGAGTTGCCCTTATTGAACCTCATCACATTTCTTGCAGCCCAGTCTTCCAATTTGTTTAAGTCAGTCTGGACCCTGTCCTTACCCTCCACCATATCTACCTCTCCCCCTAGCTAAGTCGAGGCCTTAGAGCAGGGGTAGCCGTGGCCAGTCCCCAGCCATCTCAAACTACATGTGGCTCTTTGCCCAGTGAAATGCAGCTCCTGTTCAGAGCTGCTCTGGGCATGTCTGAGTGCTTGTTGGAGGAGACGCGCGTGGTTGTAGACAGCAGCAGCGGCGGCAGTGGTGGTGGCAGCTCAGTGAGACCCAGCAGCCTCCTGGTGGCATTGGGTTAGTGGGGAGTGCCTGTCTCTGTGGGAGTGAGAGGACATTGGGTTAAAGCAGGGAAGCTAGGGTACCTGGCTCTGGGGGAGGGAGCAGAATTGAGGTTAGAGCAGTGGTGTCTGGGTCTGGGGAAATGAAGGGGATTGGGTGAGTGGAGGTGCCTGTCTCTGGGGGAGGAGGAGGAGGAGGAGGAGGGCATTGGGTTAGAGCAGAGAGGCTGGCTTTGGGGGAGGCCCACAGAGGGGGATTGGTGTTAGAGTGGGGGTGTCTAGCTCTGGGGGAGGGTATTGGGTTAAAGCAGGGAAACTGACTCTGGGGAAGGGGAGGAGGATTGGGGTTAGCGTGGGGATGTCTGGTTCTGGGGGAGGGGTAATGATGGGGAGGCTGTCGGTGCCTGTTTCTGGGGGCAAGGAAGGGGATTGGGTTAGAGCAAGGAGCTGGGAGTGCCTCTCTCTGCGGGAGGGGAAGAGGATTTGGTTAGAGTGAGGGTGGCTGGTGGGGTGCATGGCTCTGGAGGAGATGGGGCATTGTCTCTCATAAGTATTCTGGAAATCTGGCAACCCTATTTGCAGACATCTTGGATACACTAATAGACTGCATTTGAGCCTTGGGAACCTCCAAAGGGAGTTGTCAGATTACAAGTTTTTGTTATTCAACTTACAGAGTGCAGTTTATGATATTTCTGATCTCTCAAACTGTTGAATGCATTGAGTGTGTGTCTCACATTTCCTGCATACATCCTCGGCTATCCGGGGCCAATAGAACCAATTGTGGATAATGTCAAGGGTTCTTTCCGTACCCAAATGCCCAAAATCATCATGCAGGGCCCTCATGGCCAGGGCTCTGTACTCTGTTGGTAATATCAGTTGTGTTCATTGATTTTTTGCAATGGATCTGCTGTAACCCAGTGCAGCACGCCTTGTATCAGTCTCAGTTTGTTCCACTCCCTCAATAGCAGTGTACCTCCAGGAGTGAAGGGAACAATGGTTACAGAGTTTTGCCTCTCTCTTTTTGCAAGTAGGGTATCATGGATGTCAGCATCTTGCAATTGGGTTTTTTGCCTGACTTTCAGCTGCCACCACTGACAGGAGCGGGGAACCTGCTCCTGTCAGGGCAGCAGTCATCTGACTCTCGGCTGTCCCCCGTGACAGGAGCATTTTCCCCACTTCTGTCAGGGGTGGCAGTCGCATTGCATGTATCTCGGCGGTGTCCTGTAGTTCACTGGTCAGTCACAGTATGGCTGTTTAGGGTGTGGTAGTCAGTACACATCTGCATTTTTCCATTCTTTTTACAGACCACCACAATGGGCGAGGCGTATGGGTTGCAGGATTCTGTAATGATGCCATTCCCAGCTAGCTCTTGAAGATGCTGTCACACACCTTCCATCTTGGATAAGGCGATCTTCCTAGATCGCTCCTGGAAAGATCAAGAGTTGTGCAGTCTGATGTTGTGCTCAACTCCTTTTGCACATCTTCCATCTCCATCATGCAGTGAAAATACCTTTGATTTCTCACAAAGCTTCTCTCTTAGGCAAATCTTCCAGTCCTCAGACAATGACGAGTCTCCAAAGTCAAATCTCGCCAGATCTATCGTTGGGATCTGAGTGTCACACTGAGGCATTACCACTGATTGAGGCTCAAAGAGGTCTGCTTTCTTTTGCCCTTGCTTCACAAAAACATCATGAGTTGTTTCATTAGCAGTCAGTGTAGTCACCTTTTCCTAGACTTCAGCAGGTAAGACTATGTCTCCGCTGGGGACCATCATTCTTTCAAGAAGTCCTCCTTCAACTTGCTGTTCTACTATGGATAAAGCTCCTCTACTGCCTTTTAGTCAGGTACTCTGTGCAAACACTTCTCTCTCTGTCCTTGCAGGTGCTACTAAAGAAGTTGTGCCCATGTACCTCTGAGCACCCATTGGTAGTTCAGGCAACTCCTGTTTAGCATCCTCAATTTTCTTGTAGACTTCGGCACAAAATGTATGAATCATCAGGGCACTCAAGTATTGGTCCTCGGCCTGTTGTCTGCAGTAGTCCACCAGTACCTTGAAGAGGTTGAAGCTGGTACCCGTTCTTACAGACACATCAGAGATCCCCTTCGAGTCAGGGCATATTAAGGCAGCTGCATCCACCTCCTCTCTTACCCATATCATCTCTTCTGGGAAGTCTAGATGTACTATGATGTATTCCGCATGGGGGAATGTATGCTGAGTCTGCACAGACCAAAGTAGGTCAGTGGTTGAATAGACAAGTGCCTAAGCATTTGTTGATAAAATGGATTATAATAGTCGCTTGACATTCTGCATCAAGCACGGCTCTACATTCAATTTCTTGTATCTTCATGGTGATCTCTGCTCGTGGCCCTGCCAGTCCTTGTAGGATTGCAGTGGTTGCATCTCTTCTAGGGGAACCTTCAATTCCTGAGGGCTTAGGTGGCTCCTTTCCCAGACCCTGTGGCTGTTTCCCAACTTCGCAGGTGATCCTTGGCTTTTGGTAGAGCAGTGTTGGATTTTCTTTATTCCGACACCTTGCAGCAGTGTGCCCATCCTGGCCACATTTGTAGAAGAAGAAGGGTGATCCTTTCCCTTGCTGAACAGTGGAGGGAGTGGTTCTGAACCTGGTCTTTTGGATCAGCACGGCTAGCTGTTCTTCAAGTCCTGGTGTCTGCGCTTGACATACAGTGCCCTGCAGTACAGCGACTCGCGCCATCAGGTCTTGTATTTGCTGGGCCAGTTCCTCTCAGCTGTTCACCATCAGCACCTTCAGTGGTCAGGAGAGGGCTGTACTGTTGGGTTTGGCCAACTGAACATCTCAGACCTCACTAGCAGCCTGTCTCTCTTCCTCTTCTCGGATCTCTTTTATCAGCTGAGAGTAGCTGGGCGGAGTTGCCGGTTGTTCTCTTAACTGAAGGTAGAATAGAATTAGGTGTTGATACTGAGCTCTCCTCACAGTTTGTGCCTGTAGAAGCCTGGGCTACGACAGTGCTCCCCCCTCCCCCCCGGTGGGGCGGCACGGGCTACCACAGCTTGCCCACGGTCCTAGCGGAACCCGGGCTCAGTCTCCTTTAAGGAACTGGCTGGCGGTCGGCCCCAGCTGGGGAGGCTGCCTCTGGCCCGGGCGGGGCGGCACTGGGGGCTCGCCCTTTCCTTAGGGCAAGGTAGCAGTCAGCCCGCAAGTAGTTCGGATGGCCCCAGCCCTTGTGGCAGGGCGTGGCAACAGGTAAGTCTGCAGTTGGGGGAAGCCCAGCCCTTAGTTCAGGGTGGGGCAGCAGTTACACAGAGTTTGGGAGAAAAGCCCAGCCCTCAGTTCAGGCCGGGGCAGCAGTTACACAGAGTCGGCTCTCCCCTACATGGGGTTGGCTTTAGCACGGCGAGGGTTTACCCCGCCAGGGAGGGGGTAGGGGGTCGCAGTCAGCCTGGTCGGCAGGTCCCAGTGGGTAGGTCCCCTCGAAGTCGTCTGCCTTCGGGGGCTCCGACCAGTCCGACATCTCCACGTCATTGGGATAGTCTGGCGGCGGCAGCACGGTGGGTCCAAGGTAATCGGGGGCCTCTGACCTGCAGGGGTCTGGCCAAACTCCAGAGTCGGCCACTTCCGGAGCCTCTGGGTGGCTAGTCCCAGGCCGTCAGTTTGGGCCTGGCGGACCCTCCGGGGAGGTGGGCCTCCACTGGCGTGAGGGCCCTGGTAGATCCGGGGAGTCTGGGTAGGTCCCCTGGGGCATCCGTATCTGTAGCTGCCCAGGCTGTTCTGGGCAGCTGGGGGGTAGCTCTCGTCGACTGGCTGAGCGGCGGTGGACTCCCTGCCCCTGGCCCCCAGGAGCCCGAGCAGGAGCTTCCTCCCAGCACGGCAGCCCACCAGTTAATGGGCCCCGAACCCCACCCCCTGCACTTCTGGCTTTAGGCCCCGCCCTCTGAGGGGCGGGGCACCAGTGTTCCGGCTCAGGGCCTGCCCACCAGGGCCTCTGAGCAGCCTCCTCCACCTCTGAGTCTGGGGAACGCCACAGCGGCTCACTACAGTTCCACTCTAGTTTAATCCATTTGCTCTGCTGTTATTGCTCCCCTCATGATGACCCTCTGTAGTAGTTTCTCCAACATCTGAACATAAACTGACATCTCACCCTTCTGTTGTCAGGTATTAAGGAACTTATTGAGGAGCCTCCTCTGGATCTTCTGTCTTCCCAAGGGCATGACTGAGGGCTGCTAGACAGTCTTTCACACTAATCCCCTGACTATCCAGTTTCAAAGTGGAAATGACATTCAGTGCAGGACTCCAAAAGCTCTCTATCAGTCATCTTCTCTTTTCAACTTCAGGTACTGTCCATTCCAGTAGCATTTCGGTGGTATATTCCAACAAGAGTTGAAACCCTTCTTCCCCTGGTATTGGGACTACACCCTTAGAGAATAAACATAGCTTACGGTATGAACTGGACTCAGGCTGAGGTTGCATAACCTTTTCCAGTGTTTATATTAAAGGTATGGCCCATTCATCAGCAGAGGCTGCAGGGGCAGATGGTTCAAAACCCAGGAAGTTTGACACATCTGCGATAGTCTTTCCTTCCTTCCAAGAAGGATGTTATTTTCTCTTCAAACCCAGCATTTGAGTCAGGGCTCACTGCAGGAGCCCTGGCAACCACAATTTTCCATGTGCTACTGGAAGTTTTTATCTCAATTGGAACCTGCAAGGAGTCCACAGCCACTGCCTGTTCACATGGCAAAAACGTTGTCCTCTTCTCAGAGTCTCTGCACCCATACATGCGACACTTTGTTAGTGAGTCAGTGGCTTTCGTTAGAGTGACCTCAATTAAATTCTCCTCAATGGCCTTGGCTATCCCTAATACTAATAGACAATTCCTAGGGTCAATACTCAGCTCCTCGCACTAGTCTTCGAGCATGCCAACAGCCGTTATGCAAATTCTGACTTCTGTGCTAACAAGACTGTTCTCCCTAATGGTCTAAACAGATGTTATTGCGAGGGGTACTACCCAGTAACAGTATCCCAGATGAGCCCCCACTTATGTAACCCTTCTGTTAATGGTAGATGACCACCAGAAGGGCCGGGTTCTGTTCTTAGGGGATTCCGTCAACTATGCAACCTAACCGGTTTGAGCCCCTACTAACCCTACCTGCTGGGTGCTTATAAGGGCAGTTCTTCCCCTCTTGCAAGCACAGAGTCCAAGGTAGAAACAGCTTGTTTTATAACAGTAGCTGAACATAAATTTACACAGCGATACATGCAGTATTGCAAAACAAAGGAAAGGAGAACCTCATTAAGTGAGGCACTGTCCATGGAATCTGCTGAGCCGAGTCCCTTGCTTAGAGCACACCCCCATTTATAGGGTATATTTCTCACAGCATGGTCTGATCCATATGAACCCAGAGTTCACAGGTACCTCAGCATGGAGTTGCTTGCCCCACAAGGACAAGATCTCCTTCTGGCTGCTTGTCCACTGTGCTCAGCCAGCTGCCCCTGCTGGCTGTCCTTGCTAGCCGCTTGTCTGCTGTGCTCCACCAGCCGCCCTTGCTGGCTGCTTGTCCAGTGTGCTCCACCTGCTGCCCTGCCAGTCACCCGTCCTCTGCATTTTGGGTTTGGCACTAGGTAAAATCCTGTGATTTCAGTTCTCTGTGGCTTCAGCTGTAGTAATTTCAGCTCTCGGTGGCTTCAGCTCTGGGCTTTGTCACAGACTCTCAGTATCCACTAGGGAGAGTTCTCACAAAATAACTACAGACCCCAACACTATTCTGTGTTTTAGTTCTGTCTTTGAATGTGGTTGCAGGGAGCAGGGGATGTAGTCAAACCACACTCACAGCTGTATGGTCAAAAGGCTCCCCACTTGCTGGTTCAATCAGTATTCCTAGCCTTTCTATTCCCAACCCCTTTCTACTTCACAGGGCTCTGCTGAGGGGAGCCCTGTGGGATCCACATTTTACACAGCGATGATAACCACCTTGTACCCCCACAATAATTTCAAGCATTGGTGTTATTCCACAGTTCCTCCCTTGGTTGATAGCTTAATTTGTGACTTTACAAGAAGTTTTTTACAGTAGGTGAAATATGACTACTTTTTCCTGATACCCGGCAGCCTTTGCAAACAAGCAACTATTTACATCTACATACACCCCATTTACATTTACATATACACATCCAAACATCTCTTCCTATTTGCATCTCTAAATAACACATTCCCCAAATTCCTTCAGCAGGATTGAGGTCCTGCCATATTCCTTACATCTATATGCAGCCTGAGCTTTAAGGGACCACACTCTAACCACATAAAATAAACCCCAGAGCTGTGACTATATTAAAAGTTGTGAAAAGTGGTAAACTATGCTTAGCAATAGTGTTACTCTTTTGACATTAGTCTCAGCAAACTGGAAAGTGGTAGCAGAGTTTTAGGACATGGGCTTTGTAGGTCAGCATAGGTAGAGTACACTTCAGTACTCCATCTAGTGGTTACACAGATAAACTTGTTATAGAAAAGTGGTAGTTAAAGATCATAAAGGGTAACAGAGAGTTAGCCGTGTTTGTCAGTACTCCAACAAAACAAAGTAGCAGAAATGTAGCACTTTAAAGAATAACAAAATGATTTATTCGGTGATGAGCTTTCATGGGGCAGACCCACTGATCTGAAGAAGTGGGTCTGTCCTATGAAAGCTCATCACTGAATAAATCATTTTGTTAGTCTTTAAAGTGCTACATTTCTGCTGCTTTATCATAAAGGGTAATCTCTTCCAGAAATAACAGCTCAACTTCAAGGCCTGGTTCTCACAGGGCAACTCTATCTGAACAAAGACAAAGCAGAGAACAAACTCTTCATGTACCACTGCCTCTATCCCAAACTTTGTGTAACCCCAAACGCAACAACAACATGCATAATCCCAAAGCTGAATGTTTGCTTGCACACTAGAAGAACTTGAAAGACTGTAAGAGCACCACTTCATGATATGTACTATAGCAGCATTATCACTTCCTGATGCTTGGCCTGCGTTACAGAGTTAGGTTGACATAAAGCAGCTTGCATCAGCCTTAATTATTTCAGTGTGTACACTAGAATGCTACTTCTGTCAAAATAAGTGGCCTATTACCTTGACATAACTCCAACTCTATGAAAGGCACAGTGCTTATATTGGTTTACCTAGGGCAGCAAAGTGTAGTGTCCAAGCAGAGGCTGTGTTGTTTGTTTTAGCTGTTGGCTGACATTTGTGTCAGTTTCATGGCTCCAGATGTGAGGAACAGGCTGCTGCTCTTGAACAAGAAGCAGCCATGAAGCTGACAACAACCTAAATTGCACTGTTGTTTGTTTCTTTGCTGAGAAATTGAGCCCCTGCAGGGCTCACAGCTGGGGCTGTCCCCCTGAGATGAATAGGGAGCACCAGCTGTGAGTGCCCACCTTTGGCATTATGTGTCATTTAAGCCAGTCCTGTGAAGGGCAGGAGGGCCCACTCATCTGGTTGAAGATAGTGTGAGTAGAGTGTCTCATGTCAGCAAGTTCATACAACATTGCTCAATATCTGAGAATTGTATAGCCTAGTCATGAGTGTTGTCTCCAGCACATAAGTTACTTGAAATAATTTCTATGTTGTTCCACTTTGCTTCAGGCAATCAGCAATATATTAATCTATAGTTACCAGTTTTATTACTGTCTTTTGTTGTCACATGTCCTGCTTCCTTTGTCATAAGCTAGACTTCTCCAAACTACCCTACCCTCACCCCATTAAAATATCTCTTCTTTCTCATAATGTCAGTTCTCCTGAACGCCAGCTACTCAGTGTCTGAAAGAGTACCAGGCCAGGACTGATTTAGCTATACCTCTTTGTATCAGTTACCTCTCTGTAGGTATGGAATAAGTCGCCTCTTTCACAAGCAGTAGTAATTATCCATAGCAGGGTTTCCCAAACTTTATATAGTTGGGACCTGGTTTTTTTCAGTACCTTTTTTGCAGCCCAAAAATATACATATATAAAAAAAGATTGAAAATACATTTTCACTGTTTATTATTTATTCACAATAATAATAGTACATAATATAAATCTTGATATAAATACTTAAGTGCCTAACTTATTGATATTAGCTTAATTACAATTTAACCAGTAGAAGTTTAACAGTTGTAATGTTTATTTATAATTTAATGAGTTGAATATAAGTCATTTATTGTGTGCGCACTTTATAGCTTTTAAATAACTAAAAAGAGAACTAATGGAAAAGATTATGTTGTTTTGCATCACATAGCAACTTTATGTCAGGTGCAAAAGAAGAAGGTTTAATCCTTAAATCTGGTTCAACATTCAATCTATTTCTATAATTATTTTTGAAGAAATCCAAAGACAAGAAACTAGTTTCACACATATGTCATGATGAAAGGCATTAAGAATTTGACTGCTTTCTCAGATAAATATGAATATTCATTTCTACAACTCAACCAAAAATCAGAGTTTATCAGTTCTCTTTTGAGGAAGAGTCACAAGAAAGTTCAATTAATGAATCCACTTCTGATGCATTCAGTTGTAATATTTCTTCATTTTTGGGGTCGACAGTAAATGGGTTCTTAATCCACATTTTACTGGTGTCAATTGTAGGAAAATATTCATTAATGCTTGATGTTAGCCCCAAGAGATGTTCTTTGATTGCTGTAGAAATTGCATCTGAGATACTAATTTTGGCATATTTTTCTTGTAATTCAAAGTACAAAAAGATTTAATGTCTCTGTTGTTAACTTGTTGTGCCCATCAACAAAGTTTTTTAATTGGTGCGTAAACTTTTTCATGAACTTTGAAAACATTCGTTTTTATGCCTTGTAAATTCAGACTTAACTCATTTAAAAGACAAAATATGTCACATAAGTAAGCCATCATTGTTAACCAATCAAATTTATGAAACTTCTCTTTAAATTTAAATATAATGTCTTTTGTTGGTGGAGGGTGTCACTCCAAGAACAATAAAACTTCATCCTTAGCTTCAAAGAGTTGTTTTAAAATGTTTCCTTTTGATAGCTACTGAAACTCACAGTTTAATAAGAGATGCTCATTTTCACTTCCTAATTCTTTGCACAAAGCAATAAAGGTTCTGGAATTCAAAGGACGAGATTTTATATAATTAATAAACTTCACACATTCTTGAAGAGTGAAACTCAAAAGTGATGGCATAGTTTTCACAGCTGGTGCCTCTCTGTGAATACTACAATGCATCCATGCACAGTCTGGCACCACAGCTTGAATCCGTGGGACAAGCCCAGTGTGAGACCCTGCCATTGCTCAAGCCCTGTCACTGCTCAGTCCAACGTGTTTTTTCCAGTCAATATCACTTTGAATAATGAAATTATTGATTAGCTTAAAAATGTCATCAGCTATTGTTCTTGTTGGAATTGGTTTACAAAAAAAGAGATGTTCTTGAATGGAGCTTCCATAATCATAAATAACAAAACATATCAAATTGGCAGCATCCGGTATATCACTGCTTTCATCCACTTGTAATGCAAAAAACTGACTGTTCAGTATTCGACGTAGGAGAGTTTCCTCAATATTTTTTGCCATATCTTTAATTCTGTGTTTCACTGTATGTTTGGATAAAGACGGCAAACCCAACTGATTATGTTTTTTGTCCATCCATAAATATGGAATGAAATAATATGCAATGCAGGAAGTATTAACTTTTTGCTGACAGTAGGTGGATAACCTGTCTTGGCTATTAGTTTTGAAACTTCATATGAAGCCAACACGCAGTTTTCATTTGAAGAACACATATAGGCTACGTCTACACGTGAAGCCTACATCGAAATAGGCTATTTCGATGAGTAACGTCTACACGTCCTCCAGGGCTGGCAACGTCGATGTTCAACTTCGACGTTGCGCGGCACCACATCGAAATAGGCGCTGCGAGGGAATGTCTACATGCCAAAGTAGCACACATTGAAATAGGGGTGCCAGGCACAGCTGCAGACAGGGTCACAGGGCGGACTCACCAGCAAGCTGCTCCCTTAAAGGGCCCCTCCCAGACACAGTTGCACTAAACAACGCAAAATACACAGAGCTGACAACTGGTTGCAGACCCTGTGTCTGCAGCATGGATCCCCAGCTGCCGCAGCAGCAGCCAGAAGCCCTGGGCTAAGGGCTGCTGCCCACGGTGACCATAGAGCCCCGCAGGGGCTCGAGAGAGAGCGTCTCTCAACCCCTCAGCTGATGGTCGCCATGGCGGACCCCGCTATTTCGAAGTTGCGGGACGCGCAACGACTACACGGTCCCTACTTCGACGTTGAACGTCGAAGTAGGGCGCTGTTCCTATCCTCTCATGGGGTTAGCGACTTCGACGTCTCGCCGCCTAACGTCGAAGTTAACTTCGAAATAGCGCCCGGCGTGTGTAGCCGTGACGGGCGCTATTTCGAAGTTAGTGCCGCTACTTCGAAGTAGCGTGCACATGTAGACACGGCTATAAAGTGCACTTTTCATGCCTTTTTTAGTAGAAGATAATTCATTTTTCTTATTTATGAAAAGAATCTATGGACTTACTTGCATATTCCGGATGTTTGCATTCCAAATGGTGTCTCACTGATGGTTTCATGCACTCATTGGGTAGTTCTGCTTGACAGATTATATGTAATGGCAGGTAATTGTCACTACCAACACTTATGAAACCAAATTTCAAATACCTGCTGGAGTACTTGCAGGTCCCAGACGTTTTTATTTTCTTATTCTCACTTGTATGAGGCTGCACATCATTCAAATGTTTGCTAGTTGTATTTCCAGTCACATTCTTCAGCCATTTATCCATATTGAAGATGAAAATATTTAATTGAAAATAAACAAAGAAAACTTAAGCAGTTAACCTAAAAAGATGTACATGTCGCACCATGCAGAAACAAATTGAGACTGCTGTGTCATGTGACATGAAAACCGATGACAGGCTCGGCCGCACAAAAGCACATGTGCATCATGCGGGAATATAGGAAAAGTACCAAATTAATAGGATCGTGCGTGATAATTTTCAAAGGACTGGTATTTTTTTTTAAAGGACTGGTGCCAGGCCTCAGACCACACATTGGGAAACACTGATATAACCTTTATGATCATATATGTTCCACGTTTTGTGCCTTTTCTGTGACAAGTTTTCTTCTTGCTGCTGCTGTTAACACGTGGGTTGTTCTTGAAGGTTGGGTCCACTGCCTTTTTTTTTGGGGGGGGAGGAGGAGAATTAAAGAAAAATGCCTTTTCTAAGACACTGGTATTTACAGCAACCTCCTCCTCCCTACATCTAAAAACATAGATTTCAATATGGACTACTATCTCCCAAAGTCAAAACTCAGGCTGGCCCTCTAGAATCTAAATCCTCTTTCAGAATATACTCATTGTGACTTGATGACTAATCATGGTCGCTAGGACCGTAAGAAATTTGCTTTGCATGTATACACTTATGCCAGTAATGGACATTGTAGGGTGGTGAAGTGGGCTGCATCAGTGACCCACCATCTCAGTGAGTCACAAAGTTGTCATAATCAAGATAGTCTCTCTCCACAGGGTAACTGAACTTGCATGCCTAGAATTTGCAGGGTGAGTCAACTGAACCTATGAGCACTTTGTTTCAATGCAGAGGGAGTGCATGGCTCTCATAGACAATGTTGTGTGCAATCAGCACATGGCTCACATCACATGCCCGTGTTTTACATGCAATAAATTGATTATAAGATTATGTACAAATGTGGACTAAACAAGTGAAAATGTCTTAAGCAAGAGTTAACTGGATAGTGGGAAGGTTGTCAGCTAAAGCAGTGGTTCCCAAACTGTGTGCCACAGCATGTTGGTATGCCACAGAGGGGTTTTAAGTGTGCCATGGAAATTTTGCCACCATGGAGAGAATAGTAAAGTAAATCTTTTATCAATTAATTAGATTCTTTGGATTTCATTTTTTCTTTATATTTTCCTCTGCACCTTAGTACTTTCTGCCTTTTTCAGTCAGAGTGCTCTCATATTGAGCCTCACCTTTGATCGGTCAAAATTTGCACCTTGGAGTAGTTTTGATGACATATTTGCTCACGATTGATGCTGGCTTGACTTGATTTCACAGTACTTGGCTTGATAAGAAAAGTTGATTTCACAGCAAGAGCAGAGGTTTATTTTTCCTTCTAAAAGAAAAGTATTTTGATAACGTGTGAAACAACAGCTACAATCTATATATTGGAGGCCATGTATATATAATTTACTCAAGAAATAGTTTTGTTTCTCTGGATTGGCGGGGCTCATCAGGTTCCTGAGCTGTGCATGCAGTGAGTGTGTGGCCAAGAGCGGTAGATGCATTTCTGCAAGCACAGGGAAAATACCAGCTTTAATGGCAACTTTGAAGCGGTCACAATTCTATTTATTTAGTACCTGTACTACACTCTATTTAATTGGTGTGCGTGATGGCTCATATTTTTTTACTGTGTTTGGTTTTATTCCTTCTTTTAAATTCATATACTTTTTGCCACATTTAAACACTAAACATGCAATTTGTTTACTTTTGTCTGCTATTTGTTTAAATTTTTGAATCCTGTTTTCATGCAGAAATTCACCCACAATAATTGACAAATTTTTGGAAAGCAATATTCCATCCCAGGATCTGGTGGATTTGCAAAACAACAAATTGTAAAAGAGAAGACCAAGATAAAAAACAGACAATCACGATAACTACTTGGCATTTGGATTCACTTGGATTGGTGATCTTACTGCTCCTCTGCCTACATGTTTTATTTGCTGGGTTAAGTTATCAAATGGAGCCGTGGTTCCAAGCAAACCGAGATGACATTGCTCCACAAAGCACCCAACTTATCTCTAGAAGGACATTAATTACTTTAAATGGTTGCAAGAACAAAATGCAAAACAAAGCTGTCTCATGAGAACACGAGTGAAGGTGTCAGATTGTGCATAAAAGACTAGCTTCAGTGTTGCCAGATTGATTGCTAAAGCCAAAAAAGCCTCATACTATTGCTGAGACTCTTATTCTGCCAGCCTGCCAAGAAATTACCCATACAATGATAGGTCTGGAAGCAGCAAATGAGGTAGCAAGAGGGTTTTTTTTTCCAATAATGCCATCAGACCATGCATTGAAGACACGTCAAGGATATAAAAACAACACTGGCTGAGAAAATCAAGCTGTGCACAGCTAATTGCAGTTGTTTGGTTTGCTGAGGACAGCTTGTTATACAAGGAACTTCCACAAAAAACAGTGAGGGAGGAAATATTCGGAGTAACAGATGAATATTTCCAAATAAATGGCATTTCATGGAAGAATTGCATGAGTGTATGCACAGATGATGCGGCAGCAGTGACAGGTAATGTAAGAGGTTTTATGTCCAAAGTACAATGTGAAAATGCAGCCAGATCATTCACTGCTTTCTACACAGGTAGGCTCTCATATCTGATAGCTTGCCAGCTGAGCTGAGAGCCACACCAAGTGAAGTTGTGAAAATGGTCAGTTTGATCAAATCCATACAGTCACACTTTTTTTCTGTTTTATGTAAGGAAATGGGAGCAGAACATCAATCCCTTCTCTTTCATACCTTTATAAGTTTGCTGGTTTTCAAGAGGCAAAGTTCTGTCCAGAGTTTGTGAACTGAGGGAAAAACTGAAGCAATTTATGCACAGTGAGATCCAGCCTGAAAATCTATTGCAAGATAAATACTGGCTGGGAAAACTGGCCTACTTGGCTGATGTACTTGAGCACCTAAATGAACAGAATTGGAAGCTGCAAAGACACTATGAGAACATACTGATATGCACAGACAAGTTAAATTGGTTCCAATCAAAACTTAAACTTTGGAGAGAAGTAGTAGGTCATGGTTCACTCCAGATGTTCAAGTGCACTTCTGGCTCAGACCAAGGTAGAAGTCTAACTCCCACTTGCAGGACAACGTTTGAATTTGCTTCATGACAAGCTTGGGCATTATTTCAGATCATCTGGAATGGAGCGAATTGGATTGGTTTGAATGGATTTGAAATCCTTTTCCATCATCTTCAGAAAAAAATCAACGAGTTTACCTTTGAAGGAAAAGGAAGAATTTTTGGATGTCAGGAATGATCGCACCCTTGAGCTCAAATTTAGAGAGATTATATTCGATCAATATTGGCAAGACATGAATATCCATTGATTTCAAATCAAGCAATAATTGTTCTATTGCCATTTTTGACCACTTACGTTAGTGAATTTTGTTTCTGTTTGTTATCACATACAAAAATGAGAAGAGATCATGTTTAAAAATTTGGATCAGGAGCTCTGTGTAGCTCTTTTCAGCACTGAACCAAATATTAAACAGTTGTGTTCATTAAAACAAGCTCACATTTCACATTAAAATTCTAGTAAAAGTGTGAAGTCAAGTATTATTTTCATTAATATTGTAACATATGTATGTTTCATTTTGAAATAAGAGTTATTTCTTTGAATATTTTAGGTTATTTGTTTAATTTTGGTGTACCATGAAGATTTTGGGATCTTAAAAATATGCTACCAGATGAAAGAGTTTGGAAAGCACTGAATTAAAGGACTTGAGATGCATGTTTCTGTGTACATGAGTATATATTTAATAATCAACAGTCAACATGTTTATCCAGTATGGTTGCAAAGTCATTTGGTCAGGGAATGAAATGAAGCATGAGGCAAGAGGCGGATTCCTTCTTAGCAAAAGAGCTAGAGGAGCATTGTTAGGATACAAACCGGTGAGTGCAAGAATGATGGTAGCAAGATTCAAAGCAAAACCATTGGTCATTCAGGTGTATGCATCCATGTTGGACAATACAGAGGAAGAGATTGAGCTATTTTATAAAGACCTGACAAACACGCAGGAGGAGATACCAAAGAGAGATACGTTGATCATTGGAGGAGATTGGAATGTGAAGGTTGGAACAGATAATGACGGTTGGGAGAGAGTCATGGGAAGGTTTGGATACAGAGAAAGAAACGAACAAGGAGAGAAAATTCTGGTGTTTGCTATGGAGTACAAAATGGTGATCTGCAAAATGAGATGCCAACAAAAGGACTGTAGGATGTGGACATGGAGATCAAATGATGGGAAGTCCAAGAACATGGTGGACATGATTTTGATAAGAAGAAGATGGGTAACATAAAGACAGTAGTGCCAAAGTTTTCAAGGAGCAGATATAGACTTGGACCACAGTCTAGTGATTCAAAAACAATAAGAAGTCCTGTGGCAACTTACAGACTAACAGATATTGTGGAGCCTAAGCTTTCGTGGGCAAAGATCCGCTTCATCAGATGATTGCTAACATCAAGATGAAACTCAAAGTGCAAGACACAATTTAAGAAAAGAAGAGACATGGTGAGGCTAGGTGAGGAAGAAATAGGAAATGTGTATAAAGCAGTTCTCAAAGAGAAGGTTAGGAATATGAACACAGAGAGACCTAGATAAGAGAGTCAAAGGAACAGCCACGGTGACACTGTAGTTGGTACAAGAGAAGAGAGCGTTGCAGATCAGAAGGGATGTTTCCGAGGGGGCGGAACAGCAATATAGAGTAAAATGCAACGAGACAAGGAAAGTATCCAGAAAGGATAAGGGAAAATGGTTAGAGGAGCAGTGTGAAGATACAGAGAGTTATTATGGTGAATGTAAGACCAAGCAGGTGTATAGATGAGTAGGAATATTAATAGAAAGTGGCAGCTGAAGCAGATGGTGATCAAAGATGAGAATGAAGAGGTGCTTATGAACGAGGAGAAGATTGTGCAGTGACGGATCAGATATTGCACCAATCTATACAAAGTACAGTTGAACCCGAGTGTCTCAGAGGGACTGATCAAAGAACTGAAAGAGATATCTCCACTGATCATCAAGAGCAAGACTGATTTTTGAAGGAGAAAGTAGGAAGAGCAGTGAAACAACCAAAGAGCAACAAGAGCCCAGAAAATAAGATCACAGGAGAGATGATTAAATATGGTGGAGAACGCATGATTCATGAAATAACACCGAATATGTAATAGAGCATGGAAAGAAGGGAAGGCACCTAAGCAATGGACAAGATCCGTGCTAGTGACAATATAGAATATTGAAAGGAAGTGCATTGGAGTGCAAGAACTACAGAACCATTGCCCTAGTGAGTCATCTGTGCAAGGTGCTGATGATGGTACTGATGGAGAGACTGAGATCGGAGATAGAAGAACATCTAGCGGATGAGCAAGCAGGTTCAGGAAAGATAGAAGTACCATACAGCAGATATTGGCTCTAAAATTGATAGCGGAGAAAGCTCAATGAAAGAACAAGAACATCTACACTTGCTTTGTCAATTTTCAGAAGGTATTTGACAGTGTAGATTAGAAAGTGACTTAGGCGGTGTTGGAGTCATACGGAGCTGATAGCAGACTGATACAGCTGTTGAAGGATATCTATGACAGTGTGGAAGCAGTGATGAGAAAGTGCGGAGAGTTGGGAAGTTGGTTTAGAACAACTAGAGAGAGCAATGGACAAGATCGAGGAAGAGGTGCATGGGATAAGAATTAACAACTTGAGGTTCATGGATGATATAGTTATCATTAAGGAAGATGAGGAGAAGCTAGCAAAAATGGTACAAGTGCTAAATAAGGAAGGGAAATAGTATGAACTGATTATGAACATTGATAAAACAAAAACAATGGTATTTGGAGATAAGGAAATAGGAAGGAAGATCAGTGTAGACAGGATTGAATTAGAGAATGTAGAAAAGTTCATATATCTGGGGAGCAACATAATGTATGAGCTGGACTGTAAGAAGGAAATAACAAATACAATAGCAGACGCAAGAGCAAGTTTGAAGGTGTTGGATAAGATCTGGAAAAGCAAGCAACTAGCTTAGGAATGAAGCTGAACATCTTGAAAATGTGTGTATTCAGCAGCATGTTGTACAATTGTGAGACATGGATGATAATGAAAGATTCAAAGAGAAGAATATTGGCATTTGAGAGGAATTGTAATAGAAAGATCCTGAGAACAGGATGGATGCAGAAGGTCACCAGCAAGGAATTATAGAGGAAGACAGCTGAAAGAGAATCTGCTGCAGAAGGTTATACAATGGAAGTTACAGCTATTTGAGCATATTCGTAGAATGAACAATGAATGAAAAGTCAAGTCCCTGGTATTTGGCATAATGGATGATTTGAGTAGGGGAGGCAGACCCCAAAGACTAGTGGTTCCCAAACTTTTTAGCATCAACCCCCCCCTTTTGATTTTTGAGAAACCCTCACACCCCCCACCTCCTCTTTACCATCATCCAATCCCCCCTTTAACAAAAAATTCAATTAATAATTTAAAATAAACACAAAAACTTGATATAAAAATGTTATTTAAAATTAAAAATAAGCACAGATAGTTTTTCTTGGCCCCTTAAGGGTGTCTGGTGGAGTCCCAGTTGGCCAGCTGCCTGAGCCCCGTGCCAGGTGCCAGAGCTGTCCATGCCAGCTGCCTGCCCACTTCAGTCCTGTGCTGCCAGAGCCACACACCCAAGGGCTGCACCACCGGGGCTGGCCTCTAGGGCCAGCCGCCCACCCAAGTCCCACACTGTCTAGGCCAGCTGTCTGCCCACCAGCCTAAGCCACCTGAGCCCCACGCTGCTAGGGCCAGCCACTTGCCTGAGCCACCTCAACCCTACAATGCCAGGGCTAGCCGCCCAAGCCCCGTGAATCCTGCAAGCCAACTGGCCACCTGAGCCCCACAAGCCCCACGAGCTGCCTGCCCGAGACCCTCCCTTCCCACAAAGCCAGGCACCACCAGCTCCCCACTCTTACCCCATCCCCCTCCCTCTTACTTGAGCCAGGCACCTCCAGCCCCCCATCTAGCCCCATCCTCCTTCCCCCCCCAACCCACACTGACCTTTGCACGTGGGTCTTCACTGGCTTCCTGCTTTTTATAGTGGCTCTGCCAGGTCACCTGCATAAAATGGCAGGGACTGAGAGCTGGAAGCAAAGGGTGGGGGGAATAATGGGGGGTGTTGAAGCAGAGACTGTCATTTTATGTCACTGCCATTTTGTGTTAAGGTCAAAGCATGTGGTTTATTAGTGTTAAGGTGGAGAACAGCTCCATATATGGTAGCCCGTTGGCTTGCCCTGTCAAGTTCATGTTACCGTGCAGAGTACAAGCATGGAGCCAGCTGATTGGTTGTTTTGTATCTCTTGTGCGTGAACTATATAAGCACTGATACATTCTGTTGGGGGGCGGAACTCATGGCACGGCCTGGCAGAACCCACTGTTAGGCCTGTCTGTCTGTGTGTGTGACTCTCTTTCTTTGCAATGTTGCTGGGAAATAAAACTTGTTTACTTTCTTCGGTAGTCTCCTAAAATCATTGAATCTGCAGTTTTGCTTCGACAGGGGACTGGGTTGCCTCATGCCCCTGCTCCCCCAGAATTTCTTCATGGCCTCCCAGTTTGGGAAAGCATGTCAGAGAGAGTTGGCAGATAATACAGTAGATTGCTGCAGACCTAGTCTACAGAAACTAAGCCACTCTGCACTGGACAGGAAAAGATGGAAGGAAATAAGGAGAGAGGAATCAGACACCAACGAATGCTGAGCTCATGATTGATGGTGATGATGATGATGATGTCTTCAATTCCAGCCAAAGGAGCACACCTCTTTTGGCAAGCAAAGGCTATGTCTACACTTGTCAGAAATGTCGACGGCTACTATGCAATTTTAGGTATGCCAATTGCATACCTAAAATCAATTTTGCAGCTGTCGTCTTTGGTCCCTGTTCTCACTGCAGAATTTTGATGGGAGTGCTTCTCCCATTGATAGTCTTTAATCCTTGTGGCTTATAAGGAGTTCTGGGGTTTAACATTGACAAAATGGCACCCCAGAAGGTCAGCCTTAAGCATTCGATCCTGTGCGGTTAGTGTGGACCTGGCCAAATTTATATTGGGCACCTGCACTTTTACATTATATGTTTATCATGCATTCATGGAAAATGTACTAGTGTATTGGTAGTATATCAGAGGGCTCAGGTTGGGTAAATATGGTGTAAATGAGATGGTAGGTGGGGTGGAGATTTTTAGGGCACTCTGGGAACCTTCTTCTGTAGGACATTTTCTTGAAAATGCCCATTGTTTTGTAGAAATAGATTTCCTTTTCAGAAACATTATATGAATGAGCCCCAGAACTTTCCTGTTCTTTGAATCCAAACTCAATTAAGGAGTGTCTTTTAAACTCCAGTCATAATATTTTGTTGCAAGAAAGCTTCATAGGCACTCTTCTGCCTAATAGGATAAACCAGAAGGCAGCTCACTGATTTCAGTTCAGAAAGGATTATGTATCTAGTTGTTGGGTTCAGCTTCTACTAGAGAGTAATCTTTGTAATATTGGCTAAGAGTGACAGGATGTTCTTTGATGTCATTTTTATTAAGAACCAGTTCATTTTCAGACAGAAAAACCTTCTGGTGTTCGACAATAGAGGAAACTATCTGCAGGACACCTGAATGAAGCTCAGGGACCACTGGCGGTCCATAGACCACAGATTGGAAACCTCTGAAAACTGGGATCTGTATGCATTAGATCAGCAGCTGCTGCCCAGAACCCACACTTCATTCTCTAATCGCATATACTAGTAGTATTTCCCCACCCCCATACACACACATCACCAACTTTTTAGGTACTTGTCTACCAACTAATATTCACTGGATTCCTTGGATTTTACCCTTAGGATTGCATGTGATTTTAGTTGGGTTCTTTGTAAAAATGTGAAGCCCAAAATGAAAACTATCATTGTTTACCCAGGATGATCGGAGCAGGTCCATAGGGTGGGGGTTAGGGTGATGAAAGGAAATGGTCTGGTTTGACCACCACTGCAGTAAGTAAGAGGTCTTAATAGAACTGTTTACGATAGTACCCAGATTTCCACTTCTACCCTCCACCCAGTGGTTATAGCAAAACACTTAAATGCATGTAATTCCTGCCTTGTGTTTACCATGCCCTGGTAGGAAAGCCTTTCTGGTTCCTCACACTGATTTCCTAGTCTTGCCTTTCGTTGAAAAGAGTTATATGTTTCCAGCCAAATTGCTATTCCTCTTTCAGATTGTTACTATATTTAGCTGTCACTGAAGTACTAATTTCAAGGGCAGTCTACTATCAAACTCTTTCCTCAGTGAGAAGTAGCCAAGTATTTATATACTCCATGTTCCCTGTCTTCTAAATAGTCATATAAACCAGCATAGTTTCTCACTTGGTTGTTACCAAGTTTCCTTAAGAGCAGGGCATTGTTGTCCATTGGGTAAAGAACTAAGACTGGGACTGAGAAGTGTTGAATTCTATTCCTGATTCTTCCATTGGTTTGTTAAGTGATTTTGGGGCAAGTCATTTCACTTATCTATGCCTTAGCTTGCTCATCTAAAAAGTGGTGGTGATACTTTAAGTGTTTTGAAGTCTGTGGGTAGAGTTTAGATATTATTAGCCTCTTATAAGAGTGCCATTACAAAGCCCCCTTCCCTTATCAGCACTTCCCATCCCAATTAATGCCCTACCTTTTAATTTTCCCCCCCTCATCATTTTCTCCACCTGCTTGCCCATTGGGCTACATCATGTTATTTTAGCTGATGGTTTTGGAGCATTAAGTAGTCATTTCCAGACCCAGCTATTTTATTAAACTTTAACAGAGCAGAAGCTGGGGAAACTGATTTCATGTACAAACAGCAGTGAATACAGCTTATTTATTTATTTTTTAAATATTGATTTTTAATGCTCATTGGTGAGAAATATTTCCTTGTACATACTTTGCGTGAATGACCTACCTTATGGATTACAATGTTTCAGTCTTACTACACAAAGGCTGGGTCTACACTTGCCCCCAACTTCGATGGGAGATTACTAATGAAGTGCTGTTGTGAATATGCAGCACTTCACTAGGTTAACGCTCTCTGTGACAACTTCAAAGTGTCAAACTTCGAAGTGCTGGCGTGCATGTAGCCGTGGGCACGTGGAAGTGCCTGTGCTACTTTCAGAGTGCCTTTACTCCTACATGCATGCCAGCACTTCAAAGTTTGACACTTCCAAGTTGCCATGGGGGAGAATTAGCCAAATGAAGTGCTGCATATTCACCGGGGCACTTCGTTAGTAATCTCCCAGCACCTTGATTAACATGCTCCCTTCGAAGTTGGGGGCAAATGTAGACAAGCCCAGAATGAAGAATGTTGCTTGTACTTTAACTACAGAATTTCATTATTCAAGTATTAATTTAATGTTCTGAGATACGTGTCCTATAATGTCTAATTTTTTTTTACTTGACTAGTTGGATTGTACTTTAAAAAAGTCTATAAAATTGCTCTATTCTTATTTTTTTGCCCTTAAAAACAAAGTGCTAATGGTCCTTCATTCCGTAACAGCAGTGTACATGGATATATTTATCCATTCTGATAACAGGATACATATGCAATGATTTGCCTCTGCTCACAGGCCATTTTCATGGGCCGCGTCTACACGTACATGCTACTTCGAAGTAGCGGCGCCAACTTTGAAATAGCGCCCATCATGGCTACACGTGTTGGGCGCTATTTCGAAGTTGAAATCGACGTTAGGCGGCGAGACATGGAAGTCGCTAACCCCATGAGGGGATGGGAATAGTGCCCAACTTCGAAGTTGAACGTCGAAGTAGGGCACGTGTAGACGATCCGCATCCTGCAACATCAAAATAGCGGGGTCCGCCATGGCGGCCATCAGCTGAGGGGTTGAGAGACGCTCTCTCTCCAGCCCCTGCGGGGCTCTATGGTCACCGTGTGCAGCAGCCCTTAGCCCAGGGCTTCTGGCTGCTGCAGCTGCAGCTGGGGATCCATGCTGCATGCACAGGGTCTGCAACCAGTTGTTGGCTCTGTGGATCTTGTGTTGTTTAGTGCAACTGTGTCTGGGAGGGGCCCTTTAAGGGAGTGGCTTGCTGTTGAGTCCACCCTGTGACCCTGTTTGCAGCTTGTTCCTGTTATTTCGATGTGTGCTACTTTGGCGTGTAGACGTTCCCTCGCAGCGCCTATTTTGATGTGGTGCTGCCCAACGTTTAAGTTGAACGTCGACATTGCCAGCCCTGGAGGACGTGTAGACGTTATTCATCGAAATAGACTATTTCGATGTCGCTACATTGAAATAAGCTATTTTGATGTAGCGTGCACGTGTAGACATAGCCATGGAGTGCAAAATCAGGTTGGGCAGACAGAACAAAACAGAGCTCAACTGAACGAAAGAAAGAAACTGGCTTGGTACTGGCTATTCAATCATATGTATTGCATCTTTTGTTTTTGTTTAACCAAAAAACAATTTTATTCATATTTAAAAATAAATTTCCATAGACTCAGTTCCAGAAAAAGTAGCCTCAGGAAGGATATGGTTTAAAAGGCTGGCCAATATTTAGTATCTTGACAGGTTAGATATTTTGGCAACTACACAAAAGGAAAATAAAAGGTTTTGCTGCTAGATATCTGGGCAAATTGTGTGGGGTGGGGGCAGAGTTATACTATCCATATTGAAAATAAATAAATGTGTACAATATTTTCCCCTCCATTCCGTTTGTATTTGGTAATTTCTAAAATGGATTGCAAATTGTCAGAGAAGGCTCACTTGTGAAAGTGCAATATTTTTGCATCACTGTCAGGCCTGATCTCACTGCATGCCTGCAGTGACTTTTAATGATTTTTTAAATCCTGAAGCCTGCTTTTAAGTCTAGGTAGTGCTTTACAAAGCCCATGTGGTAAGTCCCCCACCTTCCCTAGACCGGCTGGTGATTGGACATGTGGCACAAGCTCCAGTGTTTAATGCCATGCTCCATCCAAATGGCAGAGGGGACACTTCCACATTATTTTTTCCCGTGAATCAAAGACAGATTACCATTGTCTTCAAGGTAAACATCAGATGCAGAAAAGTTTGAATCCTTCTGGTTGGATTCATGCATTCTTCAACCTTAAGAGTCCACAGAATGGCCTTGCCATAGCCATATATTCTTCCTTACAGACAGACAGCCATTCATTCTGTCAGTATGCTGATTGTTCCGAGTAAAGATAAAAATGTTGCTAAAATAATAAATAAATAAATAATAAAATGAATAAAAATACATAATAAATAGAATGTCAGCTAAACTAACATGATGTCCTTACTATTTCAACATGTTTCTTTAAAAAAAGGAATTGACCTTAGAATCATAGAACCATAGAATCATAAAATCCTAGTGGTGGAAGGGACCCTAGGAGGTCTTCTTGTCCAGAACCCTGCCTAAAGCAAGATCAACATGAATTAAATCATCCCAGTCAGGACTTTGTCAAGCCGGGACTTAAAAAACCAGTGGATTCCACCACCTCTCTCGGTAAAGCATTCCAGTGCTTCACCACCCTTCTGGTGTAATAGTTTTTTCTAATATCCAACCTACACCTCTCCCTCTGTAACTTCAGACCATTTGTCCTTGTTCTGCCATCTGTCACTACTGTGAACAGTCTCTCCATCCTCTTTAGAGCTCTCCTTCAGGAAGTTGAAAACAGCTGTCAAATCATCCCTCACTCTTCTCTTCTGCAAACTGAATAACCCCAAATCCCTCAGCCTCTCCTGGAGTCATATGCTCTAGCCCCCTAATAAATTTTATTGCCCTCTGCTGAACCCACTCCAGTGCATCCACATCCTTTCTGTACTGAGGGCTCCAAAACTGGACACAATGCTCCAGAGGTGGCCTCACCAGTGCCAAGTAGAGGGAAATAATAACTTCTCTAGATCTGCTGAAAATAATTCTCCTCATGCACCCTAATATGTCATTAGACTTCTTGGCTACAAGGCATGCTGTTGAGTCATATCCAGCCTTTCATCCACTGTACTTCCCAGGTCCTTTACTGCTGCACTGCTACTTAGCCAGTCAGTTTCCAGCCTGCAACAACGGTTGGGATTCTTTAGTCCCAAGTGCAGCACTCTGTACTTGTCCTAGTTGAACCTCATCAGATCCTTTTGGCCTAACTCTCCAATTTATCTAGGTCAGTCTGGACCTATGTCTATTCTCCAGTGTATCTACCTCTCCCACTAGCTTAGTGTCATCTGAAAATTTGCTGAGGGTGCAATCCATCCGCTCAGCCAGGTAATTAATAAAGATGTTGAACAATACCGGCCCTAGAACCAATCCTTGGGGCACTTCACGTGACAGTGATTGCCAGCCAGACATAAAGCCATTGATCACTACCCATTGGGCCTGACCACCTAGGCAGTTTTCTATGCATCTTATAGTCCACATATCTAATCCATACTTCCTTAACTTATGGGCAAGAATGTTGTGGGACACTGTATCAAAAGTTTTGTTAAAGTCAAGGTATATCATATGCATTGACTTCCTCATGTCCACAGAGCCAGCTACCTCATCATAGAAGCTAGCTGGATTGGTCAGACATGGCTTGCCCTTGGTGAATCCATGTTACTACTCTTGATCACTTTCCTTTCTTTAAAGTGCTTCAAAATGGATTCCTTGAGGCTCTTCTCCATGATTTTTTTGGTAACTAAGATAAGGCTGACTGGCCTATAGGTCCCTGGATCATTTTTCTTTCCTTTTTTGAAGGTGGGCACTACATTTGCCCTTTCCCAAGCCTTTAGCAGTAGGTCTGTGGAAGTTTGCAATGCCAGCCAACTACCAGTGGGAAATCAATTTGGAGTAGGCAGATCTACAGCGGGGGCCATTGTCATCCAGGTAGCCAAGGTGATTACTAATCTTCTGGGAAAGACGGTGATTCTGGGGAATGTGCAGGACATAGTGGACGGTTCTGCTGCCATGGGGTTCCCTAACTGCTGAGGCTATAAATGGAATGCACATCCACATCCCAGCACCGGACCACCAGGCCTCAGAGTACATAAACTGTACTCATCTAGCATGTTGTAGGTTTGGTGGATCACAAAGGTTATTTCACCAACATCAGTGTGGGGAAGTAAGGAAGGGAGCATAACGCACATATCTTTAGGAATTCTGGTATTTTTAGAAGGCTCCAGAATGGTGTTTTCTTTCCAGAACAGAAGATCAGCATTGGGGACATGGAGATGCCAATAGTGATTCTTTGTGATCTTATTTACCCCTTGCTCCTTTGGCTCATGAAGCTACACACAGGCACTCTGGACCCCAGTAAGGAGCTTTTCAACTACAGGCTGAGCAGGTGCAGAATGGTGATAGAATGTGCCTTTGGCTGTTTAAAAGCCAAGTTCAGGTGCCTTCTGATCCACTTAGATCTCAGTAAAGAATACATTACCCTTGTCTTTGGGGCCTGCTGTATTCTTCAAAACATTTGTGAGGCAAAGGGGGAGAATTTCATGCTAGTGTGAGGTGGGCAGAGGCAGATCTCCTGGAGAGTAATTAGCAATTGGATACAATGGCAATCAAGAAAGCACAAAGAGATGCAGTAATAATCAAGGATGCCTTAAAAAGCAAGTTTATGAATGAGTGTGTAGGGTCCTGCATCCCCTGCTGTTAAATATAATCCCTTCCCCATCCCCACATCCATGCAGTTTCCTTGTCCTTTATGAAACCACCTCCAATCACGTGACACCCCTCACCACCACACCCAGCCCCAAAGCATGGACCCTCAAAGCATGTTAACTAATAAATGAAAGTTTCTTTCTGACCTATAAAGTTTCTATTTTGGGAGCCCTAATGGGAGAGTGGTGGGTATAGGGAAAACTAAAGGATAATAAAGTCATGGTTGCTGGAATGTTATTCTTCTGCTGGGCAGTGATTCCTTGGGAGTGAACTGCAGGGATCTCCAGGACCTTCCCCCTCTCAATCTGAGGCCCTGGGGAGGGGAGGGGAATAACTATGTGGAGGAAGGCCTGAAATTGTGGGTCCTAGATTGCATGGGAGATACAGAGCCCTGATCAGGGGAGGGGACTGAATACGGAAAGTGAGGCATGAGATGGGTTGTAAAGTTAGTTCTTTCAAGTATGTTTTCCATTATCTCTGAGTGCCTGGGTATTAGGGAGAGAACTGTAGTATGTATTTTAGTCTGATTTTGCATCATGCTTTTAATAGAATCATAGAATCCTGGGGTTGGAAGGGACCTTATGGGGTCATCGAGTCCAGCTCCTGCCTAAAGCAGGACCAACCCCAGATAAAGCATCACAGCCAGAACTTTGTCAAGCTGTGACTTAAAAACCTCTGGAGATGGAGATTCCACCACCTCCACAGGTAACGCATTCCAGTGCTTCACCACCTTCCTTGTGAAATAGTTGTACCTAATATCCAATCTAAACCTCCTGCTCTGTAACTTGAGACCATTGCTCCTTATACTGCCATGTGTCACTACTTTTCCTCTGTTCTTTCATCTCCTGTCTTTCCCGGAAGGCCTCCACTCATTCTTTTCCTGCCACTTCAAAGTGCTCAGCCATGAACTCCTGAGAGCTCTTCTTCCTCCTATGCATTTGCAGTAACCTCACTTTGCCAGGGAGGAGGTCACCAGTCCTCTGACTCCTGCCCATGGGATTCTGTTTCAGGAACAAGGATTGTAAGGAAGAGACGGGATCTACCTAATGAAGAGAGAAAAGAGCATGTTTGTGGGAAGGCTTGCAAACCTAGTGAGGAGGGCTTTAAACTAGATTCATGACTGGATGGTGACACAAGCCCTGAGGTAAGTGGGGAAGGAGGAAGGAACAACAAAGAAGGACCCCTCGTTTGAAAGAAGAAAGTAGGCCAATCAGCTAACTATCTAAGGTGTTTGTATACAAAGCAAGAAGCCTGGGAAACAAACAGGAAGAATTAGAGGCCCTGCAACAGTAATGACATATGGCAGGCAATGTAAAAGTGGTGTGAAAAATTCCCTTAGCCATGTCTTTTTTTCAATGGGAAGTGGGAAGTGAGGTGAATACACTGTTAGATGATGACATTAGATACCCAGAACCACTTTTGGTGACTTTTTTCCCAAAAGACACTGGCAGAGAGACCCAAAATGTAATGGTGCTGCAGGGACTTGGGATAGTTGCCCACAATGCACTGTTGCTACAGTCGAACTAGGCAATGTAATGGGGACACACTAAGTCAACTTTATTAGCAGGTGTGGACCCACAACTTTGACTTTATAAAATCTAATTGTTAAAAAGTTGACGAATAAATTCATCTTTATTCCCAAGTGTAGACATAACTGTAGAAGGAAAATCAGCCTTCCTTGGGCAACCAGCCAGGTGCACTGTGGAAGTTGGGTAGTGAAATCTTTTCCCTTTCTATGCTACATCAAGCATTGACCAATGTCAGGTTACGTCAACACTAGGAGATGTAAGGAATGTGGCAGAAGGAATGCAGTGCTGCTGAAGGCTGGGAGGAATGTGTCTCCCAGAGTTCATTTGCATGAGAATGCAAAGGTGTACATGTGTGATACCTTTCAGGCAAAGCCTAATGGGTAGCAAGTAAGCCATGAGATTTTGTCTATTGTAAACACATTGTTGTAAAATCACAATTTATGCTGACACTCAGTGTGGGAGTTGTGGGATCTCACCAATACTCTGGGTTGTTGTGGGGGACAGGGCAGGCACTTAGCTGCATAAGACATTGATTACACAGGGCTCCCTGGTTTAAAGCATTGTATGACGGGACGGGATGGATGGGATTGGATCGGATTGGATTGGCGCAGCGTGGCACCTTGGCCCTGCCGATGCCTTGGCCATATAGCTATTGGCCTGGCTTGACTAGCTCTCCCCACCTGTTGAAAGATAGAGCTGTATATGTATATGAAACTCCACACAGGTGATATTAAAAGCTGAAATCACAGAGTGGCCGCTGAGGCCACACAGAGCTGAAATCACAGGGTTCTGCTTCAGGGCGATTCCCCCAGTAGATGTTGGCGGGCGGCCGGTAAGGGAGCAGCAGTGGACGATAGCGACCGGCTGGTGGCTGGTAAGGGAGCAGCGGCGGCCAACGGTGACCGGCGGGTGGCCGGTAAGGGAGCAGCGGCAGGTGGCCGGTAGGAGAAGCGGCGGACGGCACAACCAGCGGGCAGCATAACCAGCAGGTGGCCGGTAGGAGAAGTAGCTAGCGGCCAGCAGGTGGCAGTCAGTGGGATGCTGCAGACAAGTGGACAGCTAGTACTGCCCCGTGATGTATCTGTGGGCTCTGGGTCTGGGACTGCACTGCAGGAGGTACACCCTGTAACTGTGTGTGGGGTAAAGGCCAAGAGCCCCAGCAAGAACTTGGTTCTATAGCGTATGGGGATGGTGTCTTGTTAAAGGGGTTTGTCTCTCCTTTGCTTAGATATACTGCATATGTCACTGTAAACTTGGGGTAGGTTATGGTCATTATATAATCTGTTTCTGTCTTAGACTCTGTGCTTGAGAGGGGGCGGAGAACTGCCTTGCAGGCACCCAGCAAGTGGGGTGAGATTGTCCCAGGCCACTGGGTGGGGGCTCAAGCCAGTTGGTTGTATCCTTGACAGGAACCCCCTAGGAGCTGAACCCGGCCCTTCTGGCAGGCACCTGACATTAATAGAAGGGTTACAGAGATAAATTTGGATTTCTTAATATTGGTTTTGTAATGCTGGATTTTGTAAATTTGAATTTGACCATCCTCACCTCCCCATGTGCTCCTCATAAAGTTGACTTGTTGCTGCCACACTGAATCAGCAAACATCAACTATTGCAGAAGTGCATTGTGGGAATCTATGCTACAGTTCCTTCATCCCCATAGCATTCTGGGTATTTTTGCTAGTATTTGACATTGTCTTCCCACATTACATTGCCCTCATTCCCCTCCCATGGTAAGCAAACCTCCATTTTTCCAGGTGGAAGGAAGGAGAACTAGTGCATCAACAAAGATCACCAAATGCACAAAAATCTCTTTCTTCTATAACTAAATTGCCTTTTAAAACTGTAGCTGTAACTGAATTATGAAAGATTTTATAAAAATCAGCCAGTGTGTCTTCTCAACTGGCCCTCCACTACTGTCCCCACTCCCTTGATTACGTCTGAGCCCTGAAAATAATACAGGGGCAATGAAAAGCATGAAGAAAGGGTAGATAGTAAAGTTTTTGAAAAAAGAGAGTTTTTGTGTTCCCAGTTCATTACATGTGTTCTGTGTACAGTTCAGAACACAGACTCGGAGCCCTCACTGCACGCAAGCCAGGACATGGTGCTGCCTGGCAGCATGGTCAGCACCAAACAGCAAGCATGTCCTTTTATTGGGTAGGGGGATAGCCACATGAAGTGGTTGGGTGTGGAAAAGACCCCGACTGTGTGGTGTCTGTGGGGGAGGGAAGGGGGGCATGCAGAAATGTAAACTGCTGAGAAGACGTTTCTTGGCCTCTCATACAAGCATGACCCCCCACAACAGCCTTGTTGCCACATGGTGCAGTGCGGCAGCAGCTAATGCCAGGCAGCGCAGAAAAAAATACCAAGTGCTTGGCTTGCAGAGGTAGAGACAGAACCATGAACTCTGTGTTGGGACTATTTGTAATGGGTGGATGCACTCACAGAGCTAATAGCAAAGAAGGAAAGACATTTCTCAGCTTTTCATACAAACATGACCCCACAGCCACAGGCTTGGTGGTCCTGAATAGAAATTCACTATCTTCCTGTTACCTAATTCCTGTGCACCTGGAGAGCAGCAGCCAGAGTGGAGCACTGTGGAGCATTGTTGGGTACATATGGGACACCTCTGGAGGCTAATACATTCAATTCTAAGACGTGGCTCTTCCACATTGGCTTTTATTCAACCTTTTAAATTTGAACTTGATGCTTCACCCAGCTGGTTCCGATGACATCATGATATTGATATTAGTGTTCCCAAAATTGAGCTAATGTTATTTACAGTGAAGACAGTCATGTGGTAATATCAAGCTAACTGCCTTAAATTTGAATTTATGTCATGGTGTAGATGTAGCCTGTGATGCAGTGTCTGGTGCATGATGAGGAGTTGCTGTGATGTGCTAAGTTTAACAGCTTGTCCCCCTCTAACTGCTGTATTAATTGAAAATGGCAAGGTACTATTTCTGTTTCCAAGGAAAATTTCTTTCAAAAGACTATCAGTTTTAGGATTCTTGATATTTGACTGTTTCCCTTTCTTATAAAGAGACATTAAAGTTATCTTATTATTCTGTCATGCTCTCAGGTTTTTCAGGCTCCTCAGCAAGTTAATAGCAAAAGAATGGGAGATTTATATTGAATTTTAATTTCAGCATCTCACTTGTTAATCTGAGTGATTCACTTAAAGCATGGCTCACATGGCTCAGCATGAGATAAAATTGATTTTTGAACAAATGGTGAGTATCATGGAGTTTATAAAATATACACCTGTCAATGCCAGTCATTACAGTGTGTTTTAAATCAGAAAGGCCACGGCTAATTTGTAACTTGTGGCAAAGCTCTCAGTGATGTGGTTGGGGACAGAAAAAGAATAAAGAAATAAAGAACAGAGCTCTTCTACTTACACAATCAGTTACACAGTGAGTTGAAACAATACATTATGTTTTTTCTACCATGCTAAATTAAGAAAAAGTATCTTTGAAATGTTTCAGTGCATTAATAATTATAGTGGCACATGTAATCATCAGGTTCATTGCCCAAAAAATGTTGTTTATTGTAGTATTTCACAAGGGCAGAAGTGAGTGGGGAATAAAACTATGAATTCTTCATGTTTTAATGTATTATTGGGCCCAGTAACCACCACCCTGCCCCAAATAAGAAAGCTAAGGGAGAGTAAACCTTTGAAGTTTCCCCTCATATTATCCCCTTTGGAAAAGAATCTGCCCCAAATCACATAGATGCCCTAGATATATAAGAATCTGCAGGAGGCCAGGACAATTCATGCAAAGGCTGTATGTGTTTGTGCCCGTTCTTTGTTCGTAGTCCCTCCATATTTTCTGACAGCATGGAGCCAATGGGTTTGCCCAGTCTGCAACTGATTTGGGGGTATATGTCAATATGTAGAAAATTGATATAGCTTAGGGTCATATTAGCTATTCCGTGGAATTTCTATGGGACAAGTGTAAGTGGGGACAAGGCACTTGTCCAGGGCCTCCATTCCCTGTTTTTTTATCCTAGGTAAATGAAGTGGTCTTCACAGGGCATAAGGACTTCAGTTGAGTATGCATGTAAAATTCTGCTCCAACAAGTCAACACACAGTTAGTAGGACTAGATATGCTCCCACTATTAGAGGTAAGTCAATTAGTGAATAATATCCAATAAGTAGTGCAGTCAAACATGAATGAAGACTATCGCCATATTTACAATGCAAAAGCAAGTTATTTACTAAGATTCAGATCTGAGAACCCTTACTCAGGTCTTCTCTAACTTAATCTTCTTTCATTGTAGGTAATTATACAACCTCTATTACTATAGTATCTAAACAACTCAAAAATATTAGTAACTTGAAACCCCAGCTCTTTTTATATTGCAAATTACATTTGTAACCAATGTAAAACCCCGTTATACTGCTCTATGTGTAAACAAGAATCATGCCTGAATGGAATTATCCAAAGAACATCCATGGGAGAAAGAAATTGAGGCCCAATTAAAATTCAGATCAACCTAGCTAGGTCATTCAGGTATATGAAAAATATCACACCCAGAGCAGTGCAGTTAAGCCAAACTAACCCACAGAATTCTTCCATCAGCCTAGCTACTGCTGCTCAGGGAACTGGATTATCTACATAGATGGAACTCCCTTCCCCCACTGATGTCTACTCTATAGGTGCTAAGTAGGCCCACTGACTGGGAAGCAGGAGGGGAAAGGGGGCAGTTTCCTCAAGGCCCAGATCTCTGGCTGCCACTGCTGCTGAAGTGGTATTGGCAGCGACTGGAGTTCTGGGCCCCTTTGAAACAATGTAGTAGCACTGTATTGCTGCTTTGTGCATGGCTGTGAAGGAGCATGGGTGGGGGCCAGGGCTGACTACCTTAAACCCCATCCCCTCAGCCCTTAGTCACACCTCTTCTGGGACAGGGATCTGAGGTCCCCCTCCCACCTTGCCCCCCAGGCTCACATTGGCTGTCAGCAACCTTGGTGCTAGGTGGTATGGATGTGCTGCTGAAATGTCCATAGAAGACACAAGACAAGGTTATTTTCTACTTAAAAATGTGAAATTGGGGCACAAAGAGATTAACTGGTTTGCCTTAGATCACACAGAAAGCCTGTGGATTTACTCTGGATTTACACTGTTACTTCTGAGAATAATCTGACCCAAGTTGTCTGCTCCATGAATAGTAATAAAATACAATACAGTATGTAAGATGAACAGGAACAGATAGATGTTGTTAGTGATGAGGTCAGTTTTGGAAAAGGGTCAGTGTTGGAAGACTTTGTGAAATAACAGTTGTTTAAACTAGGACTGGAATAGGGTGTGAGAGTGGTTTCCTACCCTACCTTTGGAATGAATGGTGTAGGGGTTGAGTAGCCTGGGGTGCTGGAGATACTGGCAGACTATCATAAAAGTGGCATTTATTCTTGCCTGGCTGGATCCACTTTCTACTGAGTCAGGCAAGAATACAGCCTATTTACAATGGAATAATAATAATAAAAGGACAGTGCGGGTTCTGCTCCAAAAAGAGGACATTACCACTGTGACTTATTTTTGTAGTATAGGATCCTGGTTTGTCATCTTGCCAGCTGACCCCTTGGTTCTACCAGAATGACACTGACAAAAAAAAGAAAAAAGAAAAAGACTTCAAATACATTAAAAGGCATCAGTAAAAATGTAAAAAGTTGATGTTAAATAAAAAAAAAAAAATGAAGTTCTCCCTCCACAGCAGTGCAGCGAATACCAGCTGAACATTCCATTATATGATGCAATATTTTCCAAGAAAAGAAGTGCCAGAAAGTTCAGGCAGTTTAATTTTCTTTATTTGTACATATAGCACCCAAGCTGTGGGGTTGTACAACGTTAAAACGACAATTAAAATAAAGTCAGGCCAGTTGGCCCAGGGAGAAGCACCCACTCTATTAACAGGAGAAGGACAAATTTAAAAATGTAATCATTTAAGTAACTGAACAGGCTTTGTAATGTTATACAGTGTATTTGCTTTACATCACACACATTGGATAATTTTAACAATACAGAGTTAACTTATTTTAGCCTTGCATTTCCTGCTCTGTATTAGTCTCAATTTTATCTTTTTTGGTTCAGTGCAGAAGGTTGTGTACAGTTTTCGTTAAGTCATTTATATTCTATTTTCTTTACAGTGTTTGTGGGCTTGCAGGCATCATATTATATTGCTAAGCAACTAAACAACAACGAAATCCTTATATTATTCATTTATTGTTTCCATGCCTGACCCTGCATTCACCAGCTTCATAAACTTGATGTAGATGTATGTTAGTACAATGTGTCTTACATTGTACATAGGTATTTTCAATGTGTCCTGAAAAGTAAGTTGTAAAACAACCCATCAGCTTGCAAAAATAGTAGTGAATCGCCCTCTCTTTTAAAAGTGGTTGGCCTCAAATCTTTCTACATTAAATGCATCCCTGGAGCTCGATCTTGCCCCAACTTCAGGGCCACCCATCAGGCTATTATAAGAGAAGCTTATGTAGTATCCAAAATCTATATAATTTCATATCAAGATACGTTGGTATCTTTAGCTAATGCTTTTGTTACTTCATCTATTCATCAATGTAATGCTCTAATTTAAAATTTTTCCAGAGCAAGCCCGTTACATAGAGCAGTGAGCTGAAGTCGTGTTTTTTTAAAAACAAAAAACCTCCAAATTGATAGCTTAGTAAAGGCAATTATGCTGCAATTTAAATCAAATTTAATCATTGAATAATATACTAAGTTCAAATATGTGTTTGACTGTATTTCCAATATCAAGTTAGCTTATCCTGATGAATGCCTAATAAAATTACAAGCCATCAACATCCTTGCATTCTACTACTAATAGTTTATTCATTGTTTCTAAGTGTCATTTTGCAACTCTAACCCAGTGGGGGCCTTTAATTCTGTTCTTGCTTTCATACTTTGGCTTGATCCAATGTTTTTGATAATTAAATTACAAGTCAATTTAAATTGGTTATGTTAATTGTGGATTTGACATATATTATATTTAAGTCTTAATTTTGGTCCAGATTAATTGCCAGATCTGCGTGCATCACTGCCACTGACTTTAATAGGGCTGTCAGTTTACATCTTTGAATGGACAAAATTGGACCTATGTTTTGCAAGGCACATTGTAGAGCTAGATTTTTAAAAGTGACTAACCATGGGCAGTGGGTTTTTTGTGCCAGTACTTGCCAGTACTGAGTAATGGCTCCTTGGCAGCCCCAGTCATGGGATTGGCTGGGACTGGGGGCAGGGAGCTGGCTGTGTACCAGCTCCTCTTTTTATTTATTTATTTTTTTTTTAACAAAAAAAGGCACTGACCATGGGTACAATTTTACCTAGACAAGTGACTGGGTTAGGAAATATTGCCTTTATAAAAATTGATGCATTGAAAAATGTTCTTACAATTTGACCCTCAGGCCCTATAGTGGATCACATACAAAAGGGGAACAGAAGGCCTAGAAAACTCCTTTAGGTCCACATATTGGCATTTCCATAAAAGGCTGAACCCTGAAGAATGATACATTTGCTTGGCCATGGAAGAATAAGATACCACAACTTCCAGCCAGTCTGGGTCTTAGTACTCCCTGGACAATTCATCATCATCATCATCATCATCAGTCAGTTACATCTAAGAGTCATGGGCTTCCTGACTTTATTGTGAATTTGGTGTTTATATTAATTTCATGATTTCTGTGGACTATTTAGGTGGAACTTTTTTGCTATTAAATACTGATTAACCATTTCTCATAAAGCAGTGTGAACAGCACTACTACTATCAAGACATCAAGTATGGGAGGCTTGGGACTTCCAACTCCTGTTCAGGACACATTTCTATGATACTTAAAAATATACTTGACATTTGCTATGTTGATAACTGCTGCATAGCTAAGAAAACAGTTTAAATGTATAGCTTAATATTTGCATTTAAGCCCCACTCATCTATCCAGGTCTCATTATGCTTAGTTCTTTGCAAACACAAAGAGACAGTTCCTCTCCTGAATAGTTTGTAATCTAAATATAAAATGGGATCTAATGGTTGGATACAATAACCAGATGGGGGAGCCTGAGATAACAATAACACAAGTAATCAGCATGTTAAACAGTGGTAATAGCATGCTAATTGCCTATTACCAAATTTTTGTAGGCATCAGGGCAGAAGCATTATAAAAGTGTTGGTTGGAGTGTGCAAGAAATGGAGGACTGGTCTGAGAATAGACACACCACCAAACAGATAGTGGACACCAGTGTAGACTGGTGGGACCCAGTTGTCCTGGAGTTCTGGGGTAAGCAGCAATGAGTCCAGAACTTCAGGATGATGAAGGCCACCTTTCTTGAGCTCTGCGAGTGGCTCACCCTTGCCCCGAGGCTACGGGACATGAGCATGAGGCTCAACATTGCCCTGCAGAAGCGTGTCGCCATTGCTTTCTGGAAACTCACCACACCAGACAGCTACCAATCTGTCGGGAACTAGTTTGGCCTGGGGAGGTTGACCACTGGGCTCCTGCTCATGCAGGTATGTGGCTGTAGTGGGGCAAGTGCACACTACTGCAAGGAAAGGATTAAGGCAAGCTGGAGGGAGCATGCACAGCTCCCCTGCCAATGAGTGAAGGGCTCCTGTAGGGAGCCAATCACAGGGTGGCTTTCTGGAGTAGTCTAGTATACAAGGAACAGAGGTGAGTCAGTTAGGTCCTAGCCAGAGAAGGGACAGGACCAGCTCCCACTTTGAGCAAGCACCTCAGTAGAGCAGTGCTGGATAGGCTAATGGGGATAGAAAGAGGCTCTGGCCAGATGCCTGCCAAACACTGGTCCTGAAAGAGAAGCCCAGAAGGTGCAGAAGAGGCCCAGAAGATAGAATGGATTTCATATCTACTAAGTGCAAGTTGGTTGCCATCTTGGAAGAGAAGGCTAGAGGACTTGAGGTGTAAATCTCAACCCTCTGGTCCATCAGAAAGTGAAGACTTCCTTGACAGAAGGCAGCATTTAATACTACAAGCACAGCAGACTGAGCAGCCAGTGAAGGCTGTGCTAAGCAAGGAAGAATATTAGAAGCATGTAATCTTGAGGAGAAGAAAGCCAAGAAAGCCAGTTCAAGTATCTCTTATTCCGGTGGAGGTAAGCAACTACTTTCAGGCTCTCTACCCTGGTAATTCAGTGGAAAATGCTGTGGTGGAGACCTCACAGAGATGGGATCAGAAGACCCCCACTGATTGGAAGGCATGGGATGCGTATTCCTAGGGATGGGATTTCTACAATGAACCACTCCCAAGAGAAGAAGATGGGGGGTGGTGGTCGGGGACTCCCTCCTAAAAGGGACAGAGTCATCCATCTGCCTATCCAGACCTGGAAACCTGGGAAGTTTGTTGCTTACCAGGAGCTAGAATCCAGGATGCGATGGAATCTCTTCCAAAAATAATCAAACCTGTGGATTATTACCCTTTCCTACTCCTCCATGTAGAAACTAATGACACAGCCAAGAATGACCTTGAGCAGATCTCTGTGGATTATGTAGCTCTGGGAAGAAAGTTAAAGGAATATGGGGCACAAGTGGTGTTCTCATCAATCCTCCCTGTTGAAGGAAGGGGTCCAGGTAGAGATCGTCGAATTGTGGAGGAAAATGCATGGTTGCGCAGGTGATGTTGGAGAGAGGCCTTTTGTTTCTTCAACCACAGGACTCTGTTTTGGGAACAAGGATTGCTAGGAAGAGAAGGGATCCACCTAATGAAGAGAGGAAAGAGCATCTTTGCAGGTAGGCTTGCAAACTTAGTGAGGAGAGCTATCAGCTAGGTTTGTCGGGGTATGGCGACACAAGCCATGAGGTAAGTGGATAAGGAGGAAGGAAGGACAAAGGAGGACCCCTGATTCAAAAGTAGAAGGTAGGCCAACCAGCTAACTAAAGTGTTTGTACACAAATGCAAGAAGCCAGGGAAACAAAGAGGAAGAATTAGAGGTCCTGGCACAGTCGAAGGAGTACAAGGTGATTGGAATAACAGAGACTTGGTGGGATGACTCACATAATTGGAGCACGGTCATGGAAGGGTATAAACTGTTCAGGAAGGACAGGTAGGGCGAAAAAGGAGGAGGAGTTGCTCTGTATGTGAAAGAACAGTACAACTGCTCAGAGCTCCAGTATATGGAGTGAGAAAAACTAGTTGAGAGTCTTGAGCTGAGTTTGGAGATGGAAGTAACAGTGATGATGTTGTGGTTGGTGTCGGCTGTCGACCTCCAGATCAGCTAAATGAGGTAGATGAGGATTTCTTCAAACAAATAAGAGAAGCTTCCAATTCACAGGCTCTGGTTCTCCTGGGAGACTTTAAACACCTGGACATTTGTTGGGAGACCACTAGAACTGTGCACAGACAATCCAAGAAGTTTTTGGAGAATGACAACTTCCTGGTACACGTGCTGAAGAAACGAATTGGGGCCATGTGCAGGTTGAGCTGCTACTCACAAACAGGCAGCAATTAGTAAGAGAAATAGAAGTGGGTGGCAACTTGGGCTGCAGCAACGATGAGAAGGTAGATTTCAGGATCCTGGCAAAAGGAAGAAAGGTGAGCAATAAAATACAGACACTTGATTTCAGAAGATCAGATGTCGACTGTTTGAGAGAACTGATGGGCAGGATACTTTGGGAAACAGATATGAAGGGGAAAGGAGTTGAGGAGAACTGGCAGTATTTTAAAGAAGAGTTATGGAAGGCAGAGGAACAAACCAGCCCAATACACAGTAAGAAAAGAAAATATGGTAGGCAATCAGCTTGGCTTAACAGGAAAATCCTTGTGAGCTCAAACTTAAAAAGCATGAATATAAGTAGTAAAAACTTGGACAGATGAGTAAGGAGGAGTATAAGTATATTGCTGGAGAATGCCGGGGAGTAATCAGGAAAGTGAAAGCACAACTGGAACTGCAGCTGGCAAGGAATGTGAAGGGGAACAAGAAGGGTTTCTGCAGGCATGTTAACAATAGGAGTGTGATCTGAAAGGATGTGGGGCTGTTAATGGATGGGCGAGGTTATCTAGTGACAGATGATACAGGAAAAGCTAAAGTACTCAATGCTTTTTTTCCCTCAGTCTTAATGGACAATATCAGTTCCCAGCCTATGGCACTAGGCAATGCAGTATGGAAAGGAGGTGGGCAGCCCTCAGTGTGGAATGAACAGGTTAAGAGCTATTCAGAAAAGCTAGACACACACAAATCCATGGGTCTGGATTTAATGCATCCAAGGATACTGAGGGAATTGGCAGATGTCACTGCAGAGCCTTTGGACATTATCTTTAAAAACTCATGGAGATGAGAGGTGCTGGATGATTGGAAAAAGGCAAATGTAGTGCCCATTGTTAAAAAAGGAAAGAAGGACAATCCAGGGAACAAAAGACCAGTCAGCGTTACCTCAGTCCCTGGAAAAATCATGGAGAGGATCCTCAAGGAATCCGTTTTGGAGCACTTGGAAGAGGGGAAAGTGATCAAGAGTAGTCAACATGGATTCAGCCAGGGTACGTCATGCATGACCAATCTGATTGGCTTCTGTGATGAGGTAACTGGCTCTGTGGACACAGGGAAGTCAATGGATGCGATATACCTTGACTTTAATAAAGCTTTTGATATAGTGTCCCACAACATTCTTGCCCATATATTAAGGAAGTATGGCTTGGATACATGGACTATCAGATGGATTGAAAGGTGGCTTGACTGATGGGCCCAGTGGATAGTGGTCAATGGCTCAGTGTCTGGTTGGCAGGAATGCCCCAAGGATCGGTTCTAGGACCAGTATTGTTCAACATCTTTGTTAATGACCTGGATGAGTGTATGCATTGCACCTTCAGCAAATATGCAGATGGTACCAAGGTAGGGGGTCAGGTAGATACATTGGAGGGTAGGGATAGGGTCCAGAGTGACCTGAATAAATTGGAGGATTGGACCATAAGAAATCTGATGAGGTTCAATAAGGAGAAGTGCAGAGTCCTACACTTGGGACAGGAGAATCCCAAGCACTGTTACAGGCGGGGGGCTGACTGGCTAAGTAGCAGTGCAGCAGAAGAGGACCTGGGGATTACAGTGGATGAGAGGCTGGATATGAGTCAACAGTGTGCCCCTGTAGGCAAGAAGGCTAATGGTACATTGGGGTGCATTAGGAGAAGCATTTCCAGTAGATCTAGAGAAGTTATTATTTCCCTTTACTTGGCACTGGCGAAGCCACATCTGGAGTATCAAATTTAGTTCTGGGCCCCGCAGTATTGAAAGAATGTGGATGTATTGGGAAGGGTTCAGTGGAAGGCAACGAAAATGATTAAGGGGCTAGAGCACATAACCTATGAGAAGAGACTGATAGATTTGGGCTCATTTAGTTTGCAGAAGAGTGAGGGCAGATTTGATAGCAGCCTTCAACTTCCTGAAAGGGGACTCTAGAGAGGATGGAGAGAGACTGTTCTCAATGGTGACAGATGGCAATAAAAGGAGCAATGGTCTGAAATTACAGAGAGAGAGGAATAGTTTGGATATTAGGGAAAACTATCTCACCAGAGCTGTGTCTACATTAGCTGGCTATTCAAAATAGCCGGGCCAACTTCGAAATAGTGCCCGGCGTGTCTACACATGCCATGCGCTATTTCGAAGTTGAAATCAACGTAAGTTGGTGAGATGTCGAAATTGCTATCCCTATCAGAAGATGGGAATAGCGCCCTACTTCGACATCCAAGGTTGAAGTAGGGCATGTGTCGACGATCCGTGTCCCGCTATGTCGAAATAGCGGGGTCCTCCAGGGTGGCCATCAGCTGAGGGGTTGAGAGGCGCTCTGTCCAGCCCCTGAGCTCTATGGTTGCCATGTGCAGCAGCCCCTTAAAGCTCCATGCCCCCTGATTTCCTGTGGCAGGAAGCTGAGAGTGTGCAGGCAGCACCACAGACACATGCACAGCCTGCATGCCCTCCAGATGCCCCGATCCCCCACCCAGCACCTATGGCAGCCAGCCAGCACCCCAAGCACCCACAGGGCACCCCCCCAAAGTGACCCAGGGCTCCCAGCCGTCCAGCAAGTGGGGGGAAGTGGCAGCAGGGCCCCTCCTGGTCGGATGCTGAGATCCAGGACTTGCTGGGGTTTTGGGGCAAGGAGGAGGTGCTCCAGGTAATGGGGAGCAAGCGGCAGAACACAGACACGTTTGCCTGGCTGCTCGGGGTCACCCTGTCCGCACTCCTGACAATGTCTGGAGTAAGGTCAAGGAGCTGTGGCAGGGTTAGGCCCGGGCCCAGGACATGGACAGCCAGTCTGGGGCCACCCCCGCCGCTTGCCTTTTTTACAGGGAGCTCAGGGAGATCCTGGACCCCCTGTACACCTCCCCCATCCCCGACCACCGTTGACACCTCATCCGACGAGCCCCAGCAGGCCCCGGAGCCAGAGTCTGGCCTAGAGGCCAGCCCGGCACCCCAGGGGCCCTCAGAGGAGCCCACCCCTGGGACAGTGGTGGAGGAGGAGGAGGAGGAGGAGGGCTTCAGCGATGGGCGCCTCCTGATCGGCCTCCCTTCCTGCAGCTCCAGCAGGGCGTCCACCCACCAGGTGTCCCCTGACCGTGGGAGCGGATCATCAGGTATGTACCCCAGGTGCAAAATCCCGGGTTAAGGGGCGGGGGCAAGGGACATGACCAGGGCCCTCCACACACCCAGCTGACCCTGGCCCACCATGGCCCAGCCAGACCACTGCCCCAGGACAGCAGTGGCACGTCCCTCAGAGCCCGTCAGCACCTGCTTCCGAGGACAGTGCCATGCCCCATCCCTGGGGATGGGGGGAGCAGAACCCCTGAAGGGGGTCACCCACGGGGGGGAGACACCACACTTATTATCGCTGGGGGACAGGTGATGGGGAACAAGCAGTGGAGGGGAGCGGGGGCATGGGCCACTGGTCAGGGCCCAGACTAACGGCTGTCTCCCCCCTTCCTTGCTCGATTCCACAGCTGCACCATCTGAAGGCCTTGACAGCATGGGCACTGCATCCATTGTGCCGGACAGCCCACTGGGGCCATCACATCAGGGCAGCCAGGTGGCAGAGCAGGGACCAGCCCTGGGATGAGCCTGCCACCGCCAGAGCCAGCCATGGGTGGCTGCTGACCCCCAGCTCCTTGCCACCCTCCGGCGTCAGATGGAGGTTTCAGAGCGCTGCCTGCAATTGGAGGAGTGCTGGCTCCACTTCCAGGAGAGAGCACTGGCCTGGCACCAGGAGGCTTGGGGGGTTCTTCATGAGGACCTTTGAGTGTCTCGCTGAGCAGATGGCACCCCCTGCACAGTGGGCACGGTGGCAGGACAGGGCTGTTCATCAGATGGTCCCTGGTCTGGGACTCAGAATAGTGGGCAGGACTGATTTCCTCCTCTTCCCCTTTGTAATGCACACCAGAGTGCCCCTAATGGACTGTAGTCTGCTCCTGAGGTAAGAGGCTAGACTGAGCATGCCCTGATTAGAACCCTGACTGCTGATTCCCCAGGAAAGTGCCACACGCTGAAGGGCAATGTGGGTCCAGAGGGATGAGGGTGTACAGAGAACAGGCAGCAGACAACACACTTACCAGATGGAGGCACTGAACTGGACACCAGCAGGAGGTGCTGCGGTGATGAGTTGGCCCCATTACAGGGGCTCTCGGACCACTGGCCCACAATGGTGTGAGAGAATGGGGAATTGGGGAGTAGGGTGGGGATGATGTGAGCCTTCTCCCCAGGAGGGGCCCCTCTATCCTGCCCCAGGGGTGGGCATGAGTGCAGGGGGTTGCTATTGGTGAAGAGGGCAGACTGGGGAAGTGGGGCCTGGCAAGCGCTCTGGCACCCGGCTGAGTCCTGCTTTGTCCCTTCCCCTACAGGTGGTCAGGGCCACCAACTACATCCTGCTGCACAAAGTCATGTGTCTGGCATATGTGGATGCTGTCATCGAGGGGTTGGACATTCTGGGCTTCCCCAACTGTGGGTTCTTTGAGATGAGTGTCCCTGTGGGTGCTCCACTCCAGGCATTGGTGCACGCCTGCACTTTCACATGGAGATTTTTGCAGCAGTGTCCCTCTGGCTCACTTGTGTGCATACACACACATGCTTGAGCATGTCTCTCACTACCCGTTCCCCTCCATTTAAAGAGCTATGCATGGGACTTAGAACCTTTAGGTCCCTTTCTGCTGTGGAGCTGCTGAACTCCGAAGTAGAGGGAGGAGGGTGGGTAGTGGAGCACCCACGGGGACACTCATCTCAAAGAACCTCAGTTACTTCACAGGTGAGTAACCTTCATTTCTTCTTTGAGAGTTGTCCCCCGGGGTGCTCCACTCCAGGCAGCTTGGTAGCAGTGTTCTGAGGTGTGTGGGTGGTGGAATAGTTATGTGTGAAAATATGTTAGGATGTCCATGTCACTGCCTTGCATGTGTCAGTCAATGACACATTGCACAGGAATGCTACCAAAGTGGCCACCGCTCTGGTGGAATGTGTGTGCAGTGGCTGTGGTGGCTGCACTGCTTGTAGTTGGTAACAGAGTCTGATGCATCCCGAAGTCCAGTGAGAGAGTCTTTGTGTGGATATAGGGTTGCCCTTGGAACATTCCACTATTAAAACTAAAAGTTTCACTGGGGCCCAGAATGGCTTAGTTCTTTCCAAATAGAATGCCAATGCTCGTCTGACATCAAGAGTGGATGCAAGTTGGATTGTCATGCTCTAGCATGCGGTTTTGGTAAAAATACTGGGAAATGTATGGGTTGGTTAATATGAAAAGACATACAAACCTTAGGGAGAAACTTCAGGTGAGTTCTCCGTGTAACTTTGTCCTTGAAAATTATAGTATATGGAAGGTTTGCCATGAGTGCTCCCAGCTCTCCCACACATCTGGCAGAAGTAATCACTACTATGAATGAGACTTTCATAGATAGGTGAAATAATGAGCAGGTGGCTAGTGGTTCAACTGGTTTTTGAATTAGAATTGTGAGGACTTTGTGAGGACTAGATTCAGGTTCCAGGGAGGGAGAGGGGATGATACATCAGGACAGAGTGTGGTGATACCCTTTAAGAAGCATCTACCAATAGGGTGAGTAAACACAGTGTCATTGTCTATTTTGACATGGAATGCAGTGATAGTGGCTAAATCTACCCTGACGGAACTAAGAGAAAGGCCAGTTTGTTTTAACATCCAGAGGAGGTAGGGATACCATGTCTGTCTGGACCATGCTGGGGCTATTAAGATTACTGTTGCTCGATTGAACCAGATGGTGTGGGTTACCCTATGTAGGAATGGTATAGGTGTGAAAGCATAGGCCCAGTATGTGTGCCAGTTGAGGAGAAGGACATCGCCCATTGAGTTCTTGCCTAGGCCCACCATGGAACAATATTTCATGCACTTCTTGTTATTGTCCATGGTAAAGAGGTCTGTGGTCGGGTAACCCCATTGGTCGAATATGGCTTGTAGGATCCCATAATTCATTTCCAACTCGTGGGGAATCGTCTGTTGAGTTTGTCTGCTGTTGTGTTCAGGGAGCCAGGTACGTATGGTGCAGAAAGGTGAATACTGTGATGGATACATCAGTTCCACAGCTTGATGGCCTTGGCAAAAAGAGGGGAAGGGAGCTCTGCCCTGTCTGTTTATGTTATACATGCATGGCATGTTGTCTGAGAACCCAAATCATAGTGCCCACAATGTGTCAAAGGAAACAGAGGCAAGTGTATTGGACTGCGTGGAGTTCTGGTACATTTGTGAAAATTCCACTCAGTCATGGACCAGAGACTCTGTGCCGTATGACGTCATAAATGAGCTCCCCCCAGTGGAGGAGGCATCCATGGTAAGAATCTTGAAGTGAAGCCTGAACAAATGGGATTCCTGACCATAGGTTGTGTTTACAAAATAAGAGTCTTTCACGTTGGCAGGAATTGTGAGTGGTAGTCTCAAAGTATGTTTGTGTGGCTTGTAAACAGCAGCAAGCCAACCTTGCAAACTGTGCATGTGTAGTCACATGTCTGACTGCAAAGGTGTACGCAGACATGTAGCCTAGTATTAGTAAGCATTGCTGAGCTGTGTTGTGTGGGGCAATTAATAAGGAGGTTACCAGGTTGGTGATGGCTTGGAAGCGATGGTATGGGTGAGAGGCAGTAGCTGTAGTGGCATTGAGGTGAACCCCAATGAATTTCAGATGCTGCATAGGTTGTGTTATTGATTTTTGTGTGCTTATTTGCAGGCCCAAGGGTTGAAAGCATTTTATTGTCATGATAGTATCGTGAGTGGCTTTCTCCCATGTTGGTGCTTTGAGAAGATAATCATCCAAGTGAGAAAAGGTGACCATTCTTTGTTTTCTGAGGTGTGCGGTCACTCCTGCAAATAGTTTGGAAAATACTCTGGGGGCTGTGGAGGGTCCAAAGGGCAGAAGTTTGTGCTGGTAGTGGGCAGTTCCTTCTGTAAATCTCAGAAAACATCTGTGGGCTGGGTGTATGGTGATATGAAAGTAAGCATCTGGCAAGTTGAGAGTTGAAAACCAGTACCCCTGTTCTAGTGCTGTGATTATTGTTGGGAGGGTGATATTTTGAATCTCTGTTTCTTTACAAATTTGTTTATGCCTCTTAGGTTAAGAATTGGTCTCCATTCTCCATTCTTTTTGGGTATTAAAAATAGAGGGAATAAAAACGTTTCCTTGTGTGATGATGGGGAAGAGGATCAATGGTGCACAAGTTGGGGAGATGGTCTCCCTCCTGACATAACATTTGTTCATGAGAGTGGTCCCTGAAAAGGGATGGAGAAGGAGGGTAGGTGAAGGGCATAGAAAGAAAGGGGATAGTGTAGCCAGATCTGATGATCTCTCATGCCCATTTGTTGGTGGTGTGATGAAGTCCCAAGCAGTTCCTCCTGGGTCCAGGCTCACTGTGTCCCTTTACTCAGCCTCTTGTTTTCCAGAGACCTGGGTCAAAGCTTACCAAGCCATTCTCATAATTGGCACTGTCAATAATGAGGGAGACCTCACTTGTGTGTCAGGTCTCCTCTTGCCCCTTCAGAGCTGAGGGTGGTCTGGAGGGAATCTGGTCCCCTCCCATGCCTTCCAGGTTCTGGCCTAGGGACCCTATGTAGCCACTGCGGAGGGGCTGTCTCCCTTGGCACTTGGTGCAGCAGCTTTTTCCCTGGGCCACTTTCCCAGATGCTTCTCCCAGTACCTTCTCCAGGTAGCTGCAGCAAGCCTTAGTTCCTGAAAACTCTCCCTCACAGACTTCGCCTTCTTGGCCCATCCCCTTTCTCCTTCTCCTTTCCTTACCCAAGCGAAAGCTTTTTGAAGGCTCAGCAGTCCTTAACTGGAGGCAGGTGCTTGGGAAACAAATGTGTGGCCCTTGATAATGCTGGATAGCCTCTGACACTGGTGTTCCGGTAGTGCTGGGACAAGTTTCTGCAATCTGGAATAGTTCTGGAAGTCATAATCAGCCAGCATGGCCGTAGTTGGTGGCACAAAGTAGCAGCACGCCAGATGAGTACACCTTATGGTCCATGATGTCCCATTTTTTACTGTTCTTATCCTGGGGCATGGACCTAAATGACTTCATTTTGTTTTGGACTGCATCCATCACCAGGGAATTGGGAGATGGATGGATGAGTAAGAACTCAGCATCCTCGGGTGCAACAAAACATTTCTTACCCTACATTTGTTAGTAGGTGCAATAGAAGCTGGTGTTTGCCACAGGGTCATAGTTGGGTCCATGATGGCCTCATCCATAAGTAGCACCACCTATGAGGATGATGGGGGTTGTACCACGTGGGGAAGTCTATATTGTTTTACTGGGACCTCATGGGTGTCCTTTTCCAAGGACTGTGCAAAGCAATGAAAGAGGTCCTGAAATGATTTGGCATTGTTATTGGAAGGGAGTGACAAGGTGAGCGCTGCATCATCTGGTGACGAAGATGATGGATGCAAGGGGGAGGCCCCCTCCCTTTCAGAGAAAGAGCCTTCAGTGCCAGGGTGCTCTGATGGAGGGTATCGCGCCATTGTTGGTCACAGCAATAGCAAGCACGACTCCGACACTGAAGACAGTGCTGACTGAGTATGTTGGTGCCACTTTAGTTCAAACCAAAAGGCCCACTGTTGCTATGGCTGGGAGTAATGAAGGGAGAAGGGTGGAGGAGGAGGATAGTATGGCCCAGTGGCTGGGACCTGGAGGACGCATCCTGCCATAGGTGAACACGGCTAGAATGTTGTGATGAGAAGATACTGGCACCGTCGAATCTGGCACCAGATGTCAGTAGTCTAGCTTACGAGGCAAACAAGGATGCAGAATGCTGGGATTGGTATAGTGAAGCTGGCAGCCGAAGTGACAAACAATGCTGGTGAAACTATGCCAGATCGTGTCACTGACTGACATTGGCGTTGAGTATCCCAGTGGCAGTCCCTGCAGCATGGAGGGAGTCGATGATGCCTTGCACCTATGGTGGTGCTGTGCCATCTCCCCGGTGATCTGGAGCGGTGAGGGGTGTCCACTCTGGTCTTGCTCAAAGCTTTCCATTGCAGGGTGTGCAAGCAGTGCTGCTTTTTATAGGGTGCAGCAGTAGGTGCGGATGCAGATGTGGTCTGCTTCATCTTGGCCATCGGAAGGCTTACCGGTGCCAAGGGTGTTACCAGTGCTGAAGGCGTTGCCAGTGCTGTCGATGCTGATGGTGCTGAAGAAGTTGATGCTGCAGATTTTTTTCAGCACCAAATACATCGGTTTTGGTGGCACCAGCATGGAGAGTGCCAGGGAGCCTGGGATGGTTCTCCCTTCTGAGGTAGCTCGTACAGATGGAGCTGGAGACTAGGAATGGGCTGCAGACGGACCTGGACCAACTGCAGGAGACCCTTTAGAGGCCCCGGATATTTGGGGTCCTCACCGTTGGCCATTGATTTATCCACTGGCATGTCTGAGGCTGGTGGCTGTAAAGAAATCTTATATAGGAAAGTGTTGAGCCAATTAGCTTGGCTCTAGCCGTCAGACTCGAGCAGTGAACTCTAGATTTCGTATGGTGGTCTTCACTGAGGCACTTAATGCATGACGTATGGCCTTCCAAGGCGGGCATTGTGTTGTTGCGTGTGGCATACCACTTGAAACCAGGGGAGCCAGGCATGGCAGCGACAGTCAAAATTTAACTCATACAAACTACAATTTTTTTTTTTTTTTTTTGTAAAATGGAAGAACGGATGAGAACTTGGACTAGGGTAATGGCTAAGGATACTAGTAAACTAACTCACTCACTCAACTTTGGTCTCTTTGAAGAGAATAAGAAGGCTCTATCTGCAGCTGAGGATGGTGGAGAGGGAACACAGGAGTCCACGCACATGCCAGATAGCACAAGAAGGCACTGCTGTGCATGCATGGCACAGGAAACCATGACTGTGGACGAATCTCTGAGTGCTGGCATCAGGATGCACCGACACCCACACTGGAGCACCCACAGGGACACTGCTCGAAGAAGAATTGCAAGTCTCTGTGCCGAGTATAAGCCTGATTGTACCAGCAGAAGAACTGTAACCTGAGCTGACAGAGCAACAGTGTGCTCCACAGATGGGGAGTGATGAGCGCTTGACTTGGCACCAAGCTGCTGCATTGAGCAGATTGGCTGTCGGCTCGAGTCTGTCTGAGTTGCCGACTGGGCTGTGAAAGTGACAGAGTGCAGCTGCATTAGCTTCAGTGCTGATGCTGCCTGAGGTGCCTGGAGCACTGGCAGAGCTCACTCTCTTGGGGGCAGCAGAGATTTTGTTGGAGAGCATTTTTTTTCTCGTGTATGATCTATGGAGAAGGTGCCTGCTGCTTTCTTGCTACTTTCAGTGGCTTTTGGGCCTTGCGAGGGATAGTGTTGGGGATCCCTATCCTGGGTCAGAGGCTGGTCAGAAACTTCTCCATTAGAAGGAGTTTCAGCTTCAGTCTCTGAGTGCCCTGGATTTCATTCTGGCACAGTAGGCACATTTTTTTGGGATATGCCCCTCACCCAAACAGCAGACACACTGGCTGTGTCCATCAGAGATGGGCATAGCCTCCCTGAAAGAGGCACATCTCTTTAAGCTTGGGGAGCCAGGCATTTACAGCTGAAGCATTTTCTTCTTCTTTTCCTTCTTCTTCCAACAACAGTAAATAATTAACTTACTAACTGATAAAACTGTGAGGGGAGCGCTGATAGCATGATTGCTGCACTCCATGTTCCGCGGCTTTTTAAATGGAGGGGAGGGGAATGCAAGAGACAGGCTCACACCATGTGTGCATGTGCACGCTCATAACCCGGAGGGACACTGATGCAAAAATCTCTGTGGGAGGGCACAGGGCGCACCAATGCCTGAAGTGGAGCACCTATGGGGACAACTCTGGAAGAAGGGATGCTTCTTGGTGGGTCTGCAAGCCATGACCAACCACTAAGGCCAGTTCATGGACATCTTTGTCAGGTAATCAAGGAAGGAACGCGACACTTGCATGTTCTGCAACTCCAGCCCGTTCCAGAGACTGCTCCTATGCCCTGACTGCACCATTTGGTTTGGGAACGTGGACATGCCAGTGTACCTGGCGGGGGATGCAGCCTATTTTCTCATGCCCTGGCTCATGGAGCTATACACTGGCCACCTCTAATCCTCCTCGGAGGCATTCAACACCTGGCTGGCCAGGGCCCACATGGCAGTCAGAAGCACTTTCATTCATCTCAAAGGACATTTCTGATGCCTCTAACTGCTTGAATCTCAAGCAAAACATCCCACTTGTCGTGTCAAATGTAGACAAACAACAGACAGTATGGTACTACATCAGTGGTATTGTCTCACTGAATTGTGAAAAAACAGGGAAGCCAACACTGCCTCCACAACTTGAAGTTTAAGATCATTTGCCAGGTCATTGACGTGATGTTTCATGGAGTTGTCGGAAAGCAAAATTTCCAATAATGTTTTCTTGATTTCAACATGAAGCACAATATCAGCAGCTTTCAACAAGCAAGACTTCGCAAGAGCTTCTCCCATTATGTGCTCTTTCTTGGCTTTGGTGATGAGGAATGACAGTTCATAAGATGCTTCTGCCGCTTTGGCTGATGCCTGCTGAAAAGCTCCAGTAGCGTCAAGCTTCAAGTATTTCAAATTTTGAAGTTTCGCAACAAAAATCTCTATTGATTTTTCTCTCAAAGTGCTGTGGTTCTTCGTCAAGTGTCGCTAAAGACAACTAAGTCTCAAGGCAACACTGCTGGGAACTGTGTGGCATATTATGCATTGAGGATGATCAATCTCATTTTTTTCCATGACAGTGAAGCCATACTTAATACAGTCTTCATCATACTTCCTTTTCTTAATCACAGCCATAATATATTAATAAAAATATCTGTAAAAATAATTTTCCTGATTAGAATAAATTTAATGGACTCAAGCTATTTTGGTAAGTTATCAGAAATGTTTATTTACTCTTATTATTATGTATAGACGCGTGCTGCCTTTTATATACCCCACCACCAGTAACTGTGCGAGACCAGCTACCTGCTCCCACGATAGAACAGTCCCAAACACTCCTGTGAGCGTGCTAAAAAGTTCAGAAAAGTTCCATTGCCTTCTACATTGTTCTTTAGCCTCCCCACTGACTGAACCAATCAGTAATATTGTTGCTGAAGAAGCCTGTTAATGTACAATAGGCAAGAGCCACTATTAAACACAATATTGAAATCCATAGAAATTTGTGGATTCAGTACAATAAAAATGCTGCTTTTAAAGGTGGAGTGTTAAACTCTGCTGAAAATAGGTCTGTAGGCAAAAAACAAAACAAAAGAAACAAGACACCAGTTAGTCTTGTATCACCTTAAAGGCTAACAAATGTATTTATTAGGTAGTGAGCTTTCATGGCCAATTTTGCTCATGGAGTCTGTGGTGTTGTAATTTGCAATTTGAAAGCAATACAATTTTCATGAACTTGGCAGTCAGTGAGAAGAAAAGCGAAAGGACAAAAGGTAAAAAGAGCTTTGAATAAGAAAAGAAACTAAGAAGAGAGCATGGCAAAACAGAAATAGGACTCAGCCATGCAAATACTTACTTGCATAAACTTACTCACTAAGGCTATGGCTACACTATTGTTGATATTTTGAGATACTAATGTATCCCGAATAGCAACTCTATGGCTAACCATCGTACTCAAAATAGCAGCGCTATTTCTAGTGCAGTATTCTGTTTCCTCTATCCCTCGTCATGAAAGGGGTACTGGAAACTTCAAAATAGACCCTTATTTCAAACTTTGGTGCCATTTGGATGGCACCAAATTTGAAAATAGGTAACTTGAAATAACAACACAATTTACATTATGCAAATTGCATAAGTCATTTTGAGTTACAACTACAGTGTGGCTGTAGCTTAAGTGGTTCCACAGAATTTACCATGATACTTGGTGAGTGAAGTTATTCTTGTGTGTGTTTACTGGAACAACTCTAGAATCATATTCTACTCACTTACATCCACAAAACTGCTACTGATGTCAAAAATCTGCTGTATAAATACAGATAGATGCTGTCTTTAGTTACTTGATCAAATGCCATTTTCCCCCTCAATATTTGCCTTTTTAACCTTAAGGTTGTATTTTGGGTGTAATTTCATATTTTTTAAATTATTGAAGCGAATGTCATCTTATGCAATCATATTGATGTCATTGGCATGGTAAGGTTCTTTAGATCTACAGCTCAAATGGTAGAAGAAGAAAGCTCTTTTCTGTGTGGCCCTACTACTGGAGGGGGATAGAAATGGTTTGCTGCTGAGTTTCACAGCTGTTTGCTAGGCAGCAAAGGAATGTTGAGACTCAGGAATAATGGGTGTATTCCAGGTTCTTTAGAGGGGTGTCCTCTTGTTGTTATGTAACTTCTACCCCTCTCCATGTCCTCTTCAGCTCCTATACCCCCAGCTCCTCTCATTGTCCTCTTCCATCTTAGATCCTTATCCTTCTCCTGTTCCTGCCCCCATCTTCCTTCCTCTACTCATAATTCCTTCCCACCTCCACAATATCTCTCCCCATACCCCAGATTCTGCTGCTGGCTTCCCGTTTGGCTTCTACTTCTAAATCAACATTTTCACTTAATGTGATTCTGAGTAGCAGCAGAATTGTTTTAGCATGGAAAACTTCAGCCTAAATGGTTAAATATAATGTAACGTGTCAGGGAACATTAATCATAGGCATCACTCACCTGTAATGCAGCATGTATTATTCTATGCATGGAATGTGAAACAACAATATTGATTAAGGCAAAAAGCAGTAACTCGGTGATTGCTGCAGTGAAGAGGAGTGACTCAGCTGGGAGATGGTGGGATGGAGAAAGCTGCTGGGATGCTTCACTTCTTGCAGGTACTGCAACCGTAGCGAGTGGCAGGGGGCCCAAATGTTGCTGCCATACTGCTCTAGGCCCTCCCAGGAATCCTCCAGGTCATGTTGTTCAGAGGGGAGCTATGAGAAAGGGGTGAAATGGGAGTGGGAGACTGCACAGCAGGGGCAGGACCTAGGGTGAAGTACTTAAGGAACTAACTGCCTTGAGGCCACCCCCACAACCTCTGCCCTAAGCCACCCACCTTTCCTCACCCTACTCTAACCTTCATTTTTTTTTTCTTTTAAAAAATTACTCTGATGGGAAAAGCAAGTAAAGTTTTGATTGCTATTTAGAAAAGCGAGCAATGCTGGGTACATCTGCTAGTGCTTGTATAAAGGACAGAGGATGGTGAAGACATTTTCCTCTCTGGTATGCAACAACTCCTTTGAAATGGGGACCATCCATCAGCCCACTATGGATGTTGAGTCATCGATGACATTTTCAGGCAGCTTGCTTACTTCATAGGGGCCAGTACAGTGTTTCCATCTGTGGGATAGAGACTGACTAAATAAATGTACACCCCCAAACACATACTACTCCAGACTATACTGAAGTATTTTACCAGATCTCAAACAAACTTTGAAGGGAAACTGTGATGAGATGGTAGAGAAACCCTACAAAACATCTGCTGAACAAGTCAGTAAAATCCTGTTTCAGGCCCCTTCAAGAGACTGCTGAGAGTAGAGAGGACAGCAGTCTCCTGAGGTTTTGGACTCCAGAAGTTACAGCAGCAGGTGTTAGCAGGTGTTCCTTGGGGCAATGTTAACAAGTCCCTTTGGCAGCAGGCCCCTGATTAAGCAGGTGGGGGATATAAACGAGTTGCCTGGAGGAAACCAGGAGATCTGAGCATGGCAGAGTGCCTTGTCTGTAATGCCTGCCTCTATATAACAGAGCACGACTAAAAAAATTGGTTTATGTTGGAATTGTACATTGGCTGATAGAAGCCTTTTTCCTGCTACCTGGACAGCATAGTGAAGAATTTTTCCCCCTTTTTTGCTCTTCATCCTAACTGTTGTCTAGGCCAAACAGGATCAGTTTCTTAGGTGAGAATGAAACTTCGCTGAGCAAACTCTTCCTGCTCCCCCACCCTGCTCCTGCCCCCCAGCATGCACAGAGCTGTGCTTTCTAGTCCATGACAGGAAATATTCTGTAACTTGGTTTCATGGCAAATGGCCCCAAGGTTCTAAAACGTTGTTCTTTCGTTACACACCCCCGCACCTCCAATGTGATTAAAATGTTAATGCATTGTTTGTAGTCTTTTTCTGCTGTTGCAGATAGGACAGGTTCTAGGGGGGTGGCTGTTGCCTAGGGTAGCAGTCTGCCCCTGTGTAACAGCTGGTAGTCATTGACAGCTACTGGGTGTTTTTTTTAGATAATTAAAGAATGATTGATAGAGTCATACTTGCTCTTCCTATCTTTCCTTTGCATCATGATACTTTACAGTTTTACCTTGATAGTCACCTCAGTGAGAAGCAGCCAGCTCTCTTGAACTCCTTTGGGCCTCAGAGTTTCTTCCCATTTACCTCCCAGTTTGTTTAAGTCCATTGTCCTTATTCCACTGATTTCATTCCTTTCTTTCCTTGGAATAATGAAATCTATCATTTCCATGATTGTTTTAACTCAAATTGCCTTCCACTTTCAAATTCACAATTACCCTGTATTGATCAGAATCAACTCTAAGATGGCTGATGCTCCACCCCTCCACATCTTCCTCTTGAAGGCTTGTTTAGGGATCAGGTAAAATACAGTAGACCCTCAAGTTATGCGAGGGTTCCATTCCACGCACGCTTGTGTAACCCAAATTTTGCATAAGTGGGGGTCCAGCTTTTTTCCTGGTGGAACACATGTTCTGCAGCCAGGGAAGCAGCAGAAAGGTAAGTCCTGGGTGGGAGGGCAGTTGTGGGGGGGTGTTAAGCATGGAGGTGGGTTAGGGGGTGGAGTTGAGCTGGAGCTGTGCATGGGGGTGGTGAGCCAGAGTCCTGCTTGGGTGGTGAGCTGGGCCACGGGGGGTTTGAACCTGGGCCACATGCGAGGGGTTTGAACCGGAGTACAGGGGGAGGTGGTTGAGCTTGAGCTGTGTCTAGGGGGTTTGAACCGGTGGTGGGAGGATGGAACTAGAGCTGTGTGCAGAAGGGTTTGAACCAGGGAAGAGGTGTTGAACTGGAGCTGCTCATGTGGGGTGGGGGCTTGAACTAGAGCTGTGCGTGGGGGGTTTGAACTGAGGGAGGAGCATGTAACCAAGGCCACGTGTGGGGGTTTAAAGATCATTGTTCAGGATGGGTTGCAGATCACTGATGATGCATAGGAGAGGCCTTAGGTGGGGGTTGTATGTGATGGTCAGTGGTGTTCTCTTGTTTTCGTAGCGAGGCCTGTCTTGTAGCAGGTGGCTTCTGGGTACCCATCTGGCTCTATCAACCTGTTTTCTCACTTCCTCAGGTGGGTATTGTAGTTTGAGGAAAGCTTGGTAAAGGTCTTGTAGACGTTTGTCTCTGTCTGATGGATCAAAGTAAATATGGTTGTACCTTAGTGCCTGGCTGTAAACAATGGATCGTGTAGGGTGCCCTGGATGGAAGCTGGAGGCGTGTAGGTAAGCACAGCGGTCCGTGGGTTTGCGGTATAGGGTGGTATTTCTGTGATCGTCACTTATCTGCACAGTAGTGTCCAGGAAGTGAATTTCTTGTGTGGACTGGTCCAGGCTAAGTTTGATGGTGGAGTGGAAACTGTTGAAATCACGGTGGAACTCTTCAGGAGCCTCTTTCCCATGCGTCCAGATGAACAATGATCTTTCACTCTCACAGACCTTGGGAGGCAGGCCTGTCCTCACCTACAGACAGCCTGCCAACCTTAAACACATCCTCACCAGCCACTACAAATCACAAACCAGTGACTCTAGGCCTGGAACCAGCCCCTGCAACAGTCCTTGCTGCCAACTCTGCTCACATATCTTCACCAGTGACATCATCACAGGACCTAACATCAACCATACCACGAGGGGCTCCTTTACCTGCACATCTACTAATATAATATATGCCATCATGGGCCAGCAATGCCCCACTGAAATTTACATTGGCCAAACTGGACAGTCTCTCCGTAAAAGAATAAATGGACATAAATCAGACATCAGGAATGGTAATGTACAGAAGCCTGTGGGGGAACACTTCAGTCTCCCTGGACACTCAGTGGCAGATTTAAGGGTGAGAGTCCTGAAACAAAGAAATTTCAAAAATCAAATGGAGAGAGAAATCTCTGAGCTGCAATTTGCAAATTTGACTCCATTAACCAAGGATTAAACAGAGACTGGGAGTGGCTCTCAGCTTACAAAAACAGCTTCTCTGCCCTGGGTGTTAATAGCTCCCCATTAGACTCTGACAAAGGCTCACATCCCCCCTGTCTGATCTAACTTGTTTCTTCCTCTTTTGGTAGGTACTATTGATACTGGGCCATTTCCACCTTGCTGAATAGACCTTGTCAGCTCTGGCCTTTCCTTTTACTGGGACCCCACTCTTTAAATGCTCCTCTGAAACCCCCCCCCCCACTCATGAATCTGTTGAAGCGGGTCTTTGCCCACGAAAGCTTATGCTCCAAAAGATCTGTTAGTCTATAAGGTGCCACCTGACTTCTTGTTGTTCTGGATGGTTAAACTCTCCCATGAGAGCCAGGGCCTGTGGTCTGAAAGCGTCTGTAGAAATCCTCGTCTACCTCATCTACCTGATGTGGTGGCCTATAGCAGACACCAAACATCATCTCTGTTCCTTCTGCTTCTAAGCTTAACCCAAAGACACTCAACTGTCTTTTCTCTTTCTGTATACTGGAGCTCTGAGCAATCATACTGCTCTTTCACATACAGAGCCACTCCTCACTTTCTCCCCTGCCTGTCCTTCCTTAACTGTTTATACGCTTCCAAGACGGTGCTCCAGTTATGTGAGTAAGCTCACCAAGCCTCCATTACTCCAATCACTGCATACTCCTTTGATTGTGCCAGGACCTCTAATTCTTCCTTTGTTTCCCTGGCTTCTTGCATTTGTGTACAAACACCTTAGATAATAAGCTGATTGGCCTACTTTCTCCTTTCAAACCAGGGATCCTCCTTTGTTGTTCCTCCTTTCTTCCCCACTTATCTCAGGGCTTGTGTCACCATCCACTGACAAACCTAGTTTAAAGCACTCTTCCTCACTAGGTTTGCAAGCCTGCCTGCAAAGATTCTCTTTCCTCTCTTCATTAGATGGAGCCCGTCACCTCCTAGCAATCCTTGTTCTTGAAACAGAGTCCCATGGTCGAAGAAACAGAGTCCCTCTGTCTGACACCACCTGCGCATCTATGCATTTATGTCCATGATTTGACACTCTATTTGGATCCCTTCCTTCAAGAGGGAGGATGGACAAGAATGGCACTTGTGCTCCATATTCCCTGACCTTCCTTCCTAGGCTACATCTACCCTAGCCAAAAAGTTCGAAATGGCCATGCAAATGGCCATTTCTAAGTTTACTAATGAAGCGCTGAAACACATATTCAGCGCCTCATTAGCATGCGGGCAGCTGCGGCACTTCGAAGTTGACGCGGCTCACCACCGCACGGCTTGTCCAGAAGGGGCTCCTTTTCGAAAGGACCCCACCTACCTCGAAGTGCTGCAGCCACCCGCATGCTAATGAGGCGCTGAATATGTGTTTCAGCGCTTCATTAGTAAACTTCGACATTTCGAACTTTTTGGCTAGTGTAGACATGGCCCTCGAGTTACATAATCCACTGTGATCTGCTGAAAATCATTCTTTGCTGTGTCATTGGATCCTACACAGAGAAGTAGGAATGGGTAATAATCCGCAGGTTTGATGATTTTTTGAAGTCTCTCTGTCACATCTTGGATTCAGTTCCTGGTAAGCTGCAAACTTCCCAAAATTCCAGGTCTGGATGGCAGATGGATGACACTGTTCCTTTTAGGAGGGATTCCCCAACCACCACCAGTCTTCTTCTCTTGGGGCGGGGGGTGGTGATCGAACTGCCATCCCTAGGGCTATGCATTCTATGTCCTCCAGTCAGTGATCCCTTCTCTGAGCGGTTATGCCACAGCATTCTTCACCATATCACCCATGCAGAGAGCTTGAAAGTGATTGCTCATACAGAACAAGCATACATACTCTTGATGTATAATCTAATACCTTTTTTACTTCACACTTTCCCCCCATTGCATGTCCTTCCTAAACAAATGTATTTGAAAAAAAATCAGTTATCTAAAATTCACCTTACCCATGGGGAAAATTCTCTGTTTTGTATTTATTTCCATGGGAGGGGAATAGGTGTGGGGTGGGGAAAATACTGTTAGCTTCTTCATTATCATGTTTTCTTTTTCACGGAGTCAGAACTGTAATACTGCAGGATAGACTCTGCTCATGATATTTCTTAATTGATCTGGTCAGAAGAAGGAAGCAGGGAAAAATCTTATAACTTGTTCCTGGGGAGATTTTCAGCCCAGTTTTAAAGGCTTGTGAACTTCAGATAGCTTGGCAAAGATTCAGATAATCACTGGAGAGTTTTATTATCCATCTTAAATGATCCTCCAAATATTTAGAGGCCTGTCCATCATTGATAGCTTTACTAAATGGCTCTCTTGCTCTTTTAAATTTTAGCTACTGTCTCTGATTGGATTTGAAACAAGAATATTAAATCAACAAATTCCTAACAGTGGCAGCTGCAGCCCTCTAGCCTGTCCCACAGGTAGAGGGAGATGCATTCCATTTTTATTGCTACCATCACTCACATCTTGTTTACTTCGCATATTTGCCTCAGGTACTGCCAGCTAGTAGTAAGCAAGGGGGAACTGCACTGATGCAGATCACAACAATAGTTGCTCTCTCTCTCCTAGTGCAGTAGGACTGATAATTGGTCACTACAAATTTGAGATCCCACTAATATGCCTGTTCTTTGATCTAACATTATATGATCAGAATCTTGACCTGTTAGCATTAATAACTATGGAAGTGTTATTCTCTTAAACCTTGTCTTTCCTCCTGCCCAAGTGGGGAAATTTTTGAAAAGGGCTTATCATTAATTTTGCTGGTCTTATATTATTCTGCCACATGATGTCCTCCTAACACAGGCTAAAGTCAGAGAGCAAATACCTCAACCTCAGTAATGCAGACAACCATTTCATATGAAAAAAGCATTGATATTACATTGAATATTACCAAACTTCAGCTACCAATACTGACTTCTACTGAGCATTCTGGATTCACTGAGCCTTCTCAGGATTAAACATCTGTTTCCCTCAGCCACCCACAAGAAAAAAAAAAAAAAAAAGCTCCTTCAGCAGGTAACTGCTTCAGTCCAAAAGATCCCGCTGTCTTTTCATGGGCTTACCTGGCTGCTGGCCCAACAGAGAGCCAACTCTCTCTGTGTTTAACCCTTTACAGGCATTCATTTATGACAATCCCATGGTTGAAGAATGAAAAGCCCTCTCTCTGACATCACAGTTGCCCTCCATCACAGGATGACATGGCCCAGGGATATAATCAAGTCACTGCAGCCAACCTCCATCACAAGGTTTTGCCACTTGAGGGACCTGGTCAAGTCACTGAAGATGCCCTCTTTTGCAGTCTGCTGTGGTCAGAGGGAAAATGTTGAGTACAAGCAGACATCTCTTTGGGGTTTAGTTTACAGGTATCCAACTCTCCAAGATGAAGGCTGTTGCGGATTCAGCCAATCTTTCTTTCATAATCTGATAATCTAGAAATGAGTTTACTGGTCTGGCACTGACCCTCCAGATAATTCTCACAATGTTGATGCCCATTTGCTTCTGTGTATTCTTCAACCATGTAGTCACATTTATTGAATGTGGTGAGAGAATTCATCAGTTTTTCAACTGCTGAGTCTTTCACTGTTACATTGCATGCTTCTAACCAGTCAGATGAGTTTCTGGTAGAAAGATAGCAAGCCGTTGCTGGTCTTGTTCACAACCAGTGTTCAACTTCAGGATTAACTAGTGATAATGCCTCCACTTTGTAGTGTGGTATAATTGTTTAAATAGAAAGTTTGTATAAACTGTGCTGTATCTCAAGGATTTTTAACAACCTATTAAATCCTTGTAAAATTGGCTTATAAGACTTTCCACGTGTCCACTTAAACCAGATGCTTCATATTTTGCAGTCTTTTTGTGTCAGTTGGCAATGTTGCTTTTGATGATTAGTCTGGCAAATTGAACTCCACCATTATTACTATAGAAACCCAAGACATCCACATCTTGAAAACTGTATGCTGTTCTGGTCAGCTCATCTCATAAAAGAGGCCTGTCTCTAAACAGTTCACCCTGATTTTTCCCTGTCACCAGTGCCTCCGAAAACCCCTGCATATTATAGTTTCACCTCAAAGAAGCGATATAGTAGTTGAAAAAGTAGGGGAGATCAATGCTTAATTCACCAAGAAAGAGGTAGCAGAGCTCAAGCAAGTTTTTTTACTTTCATAACTGATGTGGCAAGACTAAGTCCTGGGGGTGTGCGCCGCCAAGCCTCAGACCTAGAAGAAGGGCATGACCCTTGGATCAGGACAGGCTAAGTACAGATCTGCTGCCCTTTACTTATACAATAAGGAGACCATTTCATTAACACTGCACTTAACAAGCAGATTTGTAAATCAGTACTGGCCAAAACTTGGGCAACACAGCTTGGTCTGCTGGACACCTAGGCAGAATAGGTGTGTTCATTTAAACACAGCCAGGACCTGAAGCGTCTCTCTCCACCCTGGCCTCTCCCTAGCTGTCACAGGGGACCTCACTCAGACTTTGCTTATAAAGCATCATTTGATATTATTAGGTTGGCCAACATCACTCAAATGAATGTGCCAACATTGTCAAATAAAGCAACAGCTGGGCAAAGAAGCTAATCTTTGGTTGGACCTTTCAAATTTATGCTTTTTCAGGCACATGTATTTTATACTGTACGGGCTATTTAGGTGTGTATTAATGTTTCCATTTGAATTCAGATTTCCTACGAGTGACTAAATGGCTAACATCTATGGACCTATCCACCAAGAATTTCTTTGTTCTTTCTTTGAATCCTGTTAGTGTCTTGGTCTTCACAGCAACTACTGGTAAGGAAGGAAGGGTCCCAACAGGGTCCCCAATTCTTAGTAAATTTACCCCACTCCTCCTTATGTCATTGTCTCATTCACAGTTTCAGATCCTGCAAATCTACCTGTGTAACTGGTCCTCTGTGTAGAACTGGAAGCATTTCAGGAAATCCTAGCGGGAAGGGCCTGAAGACTAAGACACTAATAGGATTCAACCAAAGAACGAAATTCTTGGAGGATAGGTCCATTGATGTTAGCCAGGATGAGTAGGGATGACATCCCTTTTCTATGTTTGTCAGAAGCTGGGAACAGGCAACAGGTGAGGGATAGCTAGACAAGTACGTGGTCTGGTTATTCCCTCTGAAGCACCTGAAGTTTTCCCGTCTGTTCAAACTCTCTGAAGCATCTAGCATTGGCCACTGCCAGATGAGTGGGGTAATGGACTAGCTGGACCTTTGGTCTGATCAGTATGATCCTTGTGTTCGTATGTTCTATTATTGTGTTGCCATGGTAGTCAAGTTCCAGCATCTCTTGTAATCTCGTTGGAGTTTCGCAGATACAGAGGCTCCAACAGCCTTGTGTCATGGTTACTGTTGCCCTGACAACAAAGCTCCTGCATTCCCTGTCCCTGGATACTGTTGCCACGGTAGCTGAGGCCTGAGCAGTGTCCTGCCCTTATCTTCAAAGCCCCTGCCCCTCTGTCTGGATCTACACAGAGCTCTGCTCAGTGCTGTTGCCAGCAGAGCTCTGCAAAGTGAGCTTCTTGTGATTGCAAATGGCCACCTATTTGCATACTCCAGTTCTCCAGAAGTGGCTCATTACCCACACCAGAGGTCGGGGCCAGTAGAAGGGGGTGCCAGCACTGCAGAAGCCATAAGAGACTGGTGACAGAAGCAGGGTTTAGCCGGCAGAGGCACTCCCTTCTGCCGGCACCGAAGTCTCATGCAGCTATGGTAAGGAGCTTCAGGAGTATGCAAACAGGCAGCCATTTGCAAACCCAAGACACTCACTTTGCATAGCTCTGCCAGCAGCGGCACTGAGCAGAGCTCCATGTAGACCCAGCCTCCATGTGCTGGGACCCATCCAGGCCCCAGAAACCAGGGCTCTGCACATCCTATCATCACTTTTAGGGTGGGAGCTGCTGCTGCTAATTGATGCTGAGTGAGTGCAGGCTAGGGAGAGTAGAGATGCTGTGGGTGGGAGAGTATAGTGTCCCCCTGCATGAGAACGTGGGGGAATCCCCTGTGCCTTGGTGCACAGGCTAGCACTAGAGCAGTGTACCCACTCCACCTGCTCCACAGGGAAGCAGGGGAGAGAGGACTCATTGCATCCCAGTGCATGGGCTAGCATGGGAGATGGTGCACCTGCTATCCCAGCTCAATGGGGGAGCCTGGAAGGGGACCCCATGCACTCTGGTGCATGGACTAACCTGGGAGAGGAGAACTGGCCACACTCCTGCTGCATGAACTAGCATGGAAGAAGGGTTTATACAGAACCACTGACAGCAATTCTGAGCCTCGGGGCAGAACAGACAAATGGCCCCCCCCATGACCCGTCTGCCTGGCACCTGGGCAGTACTGCATGTGCACCATCGGCATATTCCCTCTCACTTTTTTAATCCATGTGAGCTATATATTGAGTTAAATGCATTGAGTATGTACAGATGTGCACCGCTAGCAAAAAAACAAACAAAACCCTTGTTATCATGTATATATTTTAAAGCATTGCCATAGGGATAACTAACTCCAGCTAGGACAGGTGAGGCATTTTAGAACTCATTACTCAAAGAATGAAATTTAACGATAAGAGAAATGAAGAGCGCACTTTGCAGGAATACAATTATAGTGTGTGCAATGCAGGAAGTACCAGGGAGCAACAAATAAAACCACTAATGAGTATGTGTTGGGAAGAGAGTGAGACACAGAGCTAGTGTCTCACATGCACATCCATGCACACCAACATACATTGTTACTGGATCTGCGTCACACTCACCTCTCAACACATTTGTGACACAGACAGAACAGATATCGGAGGGGTAGCCGTGTTAGTCTGGATCTGTAACAGCAACGAAGGGTCCTGTGGCACCTTATAGACTAGCAGAAAAGTTTTGAGCATGAGCTTTCGTGAGCACAGACTCACTTCATCAGATGCTGGTCTTGGAAATCTGCAGGGCCAGGTATAAATAAGCCAGAGCAAGGGTGGGGATAACAAGGTTACCTCAGTCAACAAGGATGAGGCTTACTACCAGCAGGTCATCTGGAGGTGTGAACACCAAGGGAGGGGAAGCTGCTTTTGTATTTAGCCAGCCATTCGCAGTCTTTGTTTAAGCCTGAGCTGAGGGCGTTGAATTTGCAGATGAATTGTAGCTCAGAAATTTCTCTTCAGAGTCTGGTCCTGAAATTTCTTTGCTGTAGGATAGCTACTTTTAAGTCTGCTACTGTGTGGCCTGGGAGATTGAAGTGCTCTCCTATGGGTTTTTGTGTATGTTTTGGGGAGGGGGGATTGGCTCAGTTGGGAGGGCTGAGCAGAGGGAAAAGAGTAGGGTGACCACCCATCCTGTATTGGGTGGGACGGTCCCATTTTTGGATGCCAGAAAGGCATCCTGACTTATTTTTTGAAGGGGAGGCTCAAATGTGGAACATTTAGGCCCCCACTGGCCTTTTCTTCCAGCAGCAGGAGCCTTGGGGTCTCCACTTACCAAGCCATTCTCATCACAGGCAAGTCCTGAGCAGGTTGCTGGCTGCTCCTGTTGGTCCAACAGGACAGCCATCCAGAGGAAGGGTGGGACCTGCTCACTACCATGGACTCAATCCCAGGTTCCCTAGGAGAGGGAGACATAGTATCCTCTTCCTGGGCCACTTCACCCACCTTTTTCCCTCTGGAGCCTGCTGCGTTGCATCACTCCTCTCTCAACTCCACCAGCCTTCTTCTCCCTGTGCACCTCCCAACTCCCCTCTGCTACCTAGCAGGAGGCCTTTTATAGGAGGTCCAAAGACCTTAATTAGACACAGGTGCTTGATTAGCCCCCTTTTGCAGGCTGGGTCCTAATGAGACCACAGCTGCCTGCCCTGTTTGCACCAAGTTAGGGAACAGGAAAGCATTAACTCAACTCCCAACATATCTGCCTTTGGTCAGAACTTTGCAGCATGAAGGCTGTGGTCTGCCACAGTTGACTTAACTTCAATGTTCAGGGCATGAAATTTGTCACAACTCTGATCAATGCAGCTAGATTGATTTAGTTTCTAAGTGTAGACCAGGCTGCAACGTAACTATGTGAATGGAGTAAGTTGTGTCAGTGCCAGCGCCAGCCCAGTTTATATTAGTGCAATACATCTACATCAGATTTGTTACACTAGTATAAGTTATAGAGACTGAGGGTACTGTAATATCCCCTTGTTATCCCTACCCTTGCTCTGGCTTATTTATACCTGGCCCTGCAGATTTCCAAGACCAGCATCTGATGAAGTGAGTCTGTGCTCACGAAAGCTCATGCTCAAAACTTTTCTGTTAGTCTATAAGGTGCCACAGGACCCTTCGTTGCTTTTATAGATCCAGACTAACACGGCTACCCCTGCGATACTTGTAATATCTTAATGCATCAACTTCTGTTGGTGGAAGAAACAAGCTTTTGAGCTGTCTTTGGCAAGCCTGCTGTCTTATATCCTAGAACCAATATGGGTACAATGTTGCAAAGAGCTAACTAATACGAACAGGCCTCTAGTTGGATTTTGAATATTCCTTGGTGTATATCAATCCTTTCCGGAAAGAGCTGTGAAATTCGGGATTTTGAGTGATCTCCCTGAAGCCTCTGAAACTTCAGGGCATATGGACCCAGAAATTGGATTTGGACCTGTCTTGCAGGAAAATATGTGCACTGAAGCTTTATTGTAATTGGTTGGTAGTTGAGCCAATGTATTTCAACCCGGGTTGTTTGTTTCTTCACCAATATGGCCCTAGAAGCAAACACATGCTCAGAGTCAGCTGTTAGTGTCAAAACTGGTTTCTTACAGGCCGTGTTTTTAGTCCTGTTGCCTATCATGAAGTCAATTCAGAGACCAACTTTCCACACAGATTCTATGCCATTAGTTAATTTATTCTATTGTGTACTCAGTGAGGGTTCATCTAAAGGCAATCCCTGCCCAGATGTGTGATCAGCAAAAGTACTCAATCTAGAGCAGTGGTTCTCAAACTTTTTGGCATCCCTCCCCCCTTTTGATTTTTGAGAAACCCTCTCGCCCCACCACCTCTACTTTACCATCATCCAACCCCCCTTTTAACAAAAAATTCAATTTGTAATTTACAATAAACACAAACACTTGAAATAAACACATTATTTAAAATTAAAAACAAGCACAAATAATTTTTCTTGGCCCAAACATTTAATAAAAACATAATTTAAAATCAGAAACAAATGAATTTAATGTGAAAGATGCTGTTGCATTTTTTCATAAGTTGGGAATTCTTTTTCATAATTGGTCCAACTATGAATCATCTAAGCTAACCTTGTGGGTGCCTGTAGCAGCCCAACCTGGCCAGCTGCCTGAGCCCCGTGCCAGTTGCCAGCCCACCCAACCCCCCGTGCTGCCAGGGTCAGCCGCCAGCCACGGGCCAGCCTCCTGAGCCACCTGCCTGCCATGGACCAGCTGCCCGAGCCGCGCACCCACCAACCAGTCATGGGCCTGCCACTTGAGCCACCCACCCAAGCCCCTGCACCACTGGAGCTAGCCACCCAAGTTGCCACAGCCAGCCAGCTGGCCAGCCACCTGAGCCCCCATGCTGCTGCGCCCAGGCCCCCATCTGAGGCCCCAGAGCCAGCCATCCGCCTGAGCCCCACACTGCTGAGGCCAGCCGCCCAAGCCGCCCACCCAAGCCCCAGCACTTCTGGAGACAGCTGCCCAAGCCACAGCACTGCCAGGACCAGCCGCTTGAGTTGCCCACAGGCTGCCCTCCCAAGCCGCAGGCGAGCCGCCCCAGACACCTGTGAGCCGTCCACCCAAGCCAGGCACCTCTAGCCCCCCATCTAACCCTATCCTCCTCCTCCCCCCACAACCCACACTCACTCACCTTTGCAGGAGGCAGCTAGCTCCACGTGGGCCTTAGCTGGTTCTTATAGCAGCAGTACTGCAACACCCATGTAAAATGGCAGGAGCTGAGAGCCGATAGCAAGGGCTGGCTCTTTCTTGGGGTGAGGAGAATGACGTGAGGGGCTGGGTCACCTCATGCTCCCCCCCAGAATTTCTTCCTGCCCCCCCAGGGGGACTTTCCCCCAGTTTGGGAAACCATGGTCTAGAGCATCTGTGGTATAAGAAATAAAGAGGGTATTCTCCCTGAGAGGGCCCAGGCCTTCAACTTGCTTCCACGAAGGTTGTACTTATGCCTTGAAATGAGACCAACTTGTGCTGTTTTTAAAGTTGGATGGGGAAGAGAAAGGAGAGCAAGAGAGAGAGAGAGAGAGAAAGAGAGGGAATTAGGAAGGTAGTCAATGGTGTGAAGGGAGACTGTTTCAATTCATCTGGGTTTGGGTTAGAAAATTTGCTGAGGTAATAATGGAGGGGATTCAGATAATGGTCTTGTCATGATCATGAAGGTTGGCCAGCAGCCTGGGAGTAAAAGGGTTAACCTCCTTAGCCAGGTGGGGTTGACCTATAGGAATGTTGGCAAGAATTGAATTTTTTGGCTCCTCCCTTTTTCTGCCCTCTGTTGCTTCTTCTTTCCAGCCATGAGGGAGACAGACACAGAATATCTCCCTCCAAGAACAGGCCCTCCAATCTTCTGTAAGTAGGGTAAAGTTTAGATAAGTCCATTAGGCTTTATTGTTTTATGGTTTGGGAAGTGGGGTCTAATGTCTGTGCACTTTTTAGAAATGTTCTTTTACTCTCCTTGTAACTAAGTTCTAGGCCCATGGTGGAGACTCCCCATGTGTTTTACTTTGTGACTCTTCCATCTAGTCATGAGGCTTGCAACATGAATATTGTTGTAATAATAAAAGTTCTCCCTTTTTCTTTTTATTAACCTGGTATTGGTTAATGTTTGTGTCCTGGTTTTTACTTTCGGGGCTGAGATTTCCCAAGTAGTCTCTCCCTGGTTTCCTTATTATTACTTGGGTGGTGGCAGCGACTTTTATCCCCAAAATCTAAGGTTTTTAGGATTTTGGGGGGGAAGTTTATACCAAAACCTGATAGATAAGGTTTTGGAGGTACTTTTGCTGGCCCCCACTTCTGCATTTGTCTCACTAGAGTGGGGAAGGAACCATGACAGGTGTCTTAATTGATGCCATGTGTACTTAGATCAAATTGATGGATGCCCTTTCCTTCTCTTTACAAATTGATACAAATAAATGGGGACCTATGGGGGATTAATATTATTCATAAGTTCATTTCTTGTGCACGCTTTGTATAGAAGATTCCCTACAGTGCATTTTGAAATAGGTTAAAATCTCTTTAGGCCACCTCCAAGATAATTAAATTATTCCCACACATGCTCGGATAATGGAATCCACTTTTACCGCTTGCCTATATGAGCTAATGTAATTTCCCTATAGTGTGAAATGGGACTTCAGTCAATTTTCTCCCATTTTGTGTGTGGTGTTTGCATCTCATTACAATGACCAGTATGGTCACACAATAATAGGGTGAAATCAGGCAATAGTATAGTGCCCTTTGTGAGTTTTCAGCCTCCAGAACTACCAGAACATAAAGTTCTCTATGATTCTTTAACTACAGAACAATTTTATATCTTCTTACTGTTTTCGTGTGTGAACAGGGTTTTATTTCCTAGAAAAAAAGGCAGTGGAACTCAAGCCCCCTACCCCCATGCAGCAAGAACTCAAACCCCAAACTGCCACCTGCCCCCGTCCCCAAGCTTAAACCAGTAAAAATGCTCTCCCTCAGAGCCAAGGCACCCCCAGGCCCCTGCTCTAATCCAGTCCTCTTCCCCTCCCCCAGACAGACAGCACCCCGAAACTCCTGCTCTTACCCTATCCTCCTCCCCAGGATTAAGGTTAGAGTGCTGGCAGAAAAAAAGCCTGGGTTATACTGGTATGTCTAATTCCAGTTAGGAAGAAGGATAATTTATACTGGTACAAAGCACTTTTATACCAGTGTAACTTTATTCACACTAGGGACGTACTGATCAGTAAAAAACTTACATCCTTAACTGAAGCAAGAATGTATTTTGAAAAGGGTTTATAAAAACTTTCAAGTTTTAATTAACATATTGTTAACCACCACACAGTCCCATGTCAGTCATGTTTAAATTGTGTTAATGGGTCAATTAACCCCATATATTTATCTCGATCTGTAATAAAAATCTGTACACACCGTACTTCATAAAAGTGGTTTGATTGTCACAATAACATATGAAAATGCATAGTATACTCTTTACATTGTCAACAATTCTCAAAAGGATCATTACTGCCACTGGGATGTACACATTACAAGCATATTACTGTGCCTACAAGCTGTTCATCTACCTAAGGTTGCCTGATTACAGAACAGGATTTAGTGTCAAAATGACTAACTAGCAGCAGACAAAAAGCAGTCAGGTAGCACTTTAAAGACTAAAAATAATTTATTAGGTGATGAGCTTTCCTGGGACAGCTTTCATGTATGATCTGAAGAAGTGGGTCTGTCCCAGGAAAGCTGATCACTTCATAAATTATTTTCATAGAATCATAGGGCTGGAACGGATCTCAGGAGGTCATCTAGTCCAGCCCCCTGGCCCCCTGCTTCAAGCAGGATCAATCCCCACTAAGTCATCCCAGCCAGGACCTTGTCAAGCTGGGACTTAAAAACTTCAGGGGATGAAGAATCCATCTCCGCTCTAGGCAATGCATTCCAGTGCTTCACCACCCTCCTGGTGAAGTAGTTTTTTCCCTAATATCCAACCTACACCTCTCCCTCTTTAACTTCAGATCACTACTCCTTGTTCAGCCATCTGACCACTGAGAACAGTTTCTCACCCTTCTCTTTAGAGCTCCCCTTCAGGAAGTTGAAGGCTGCTATTAAATCACCTCTTAGTCTTCTCTTCTGTAAACTAAACAAGCCCAAATCCCTCAGCCTATCTTCATAGGTCTTGTGCTCCAGCCCCTTAATCATTTTTGTTGCCCTCCGCTGAACCTGCTGCAGCACATCCACATCCTTTTTATACTGGGGGACCCAAAACTGGACACAATATTCCAGATGTGGCCTCACCACTGCCAAATAGGAACAACCACTTCTCTAGATCTGCTCAAAATGCTCCTCCTAATGCACCCTGGTATGGCGTTAGCCTTCTTGGCTACAGGGGCACATTGTTTACTCATATCCAGCCTTTCATCCACTGTAATCCCTAGGTCCTTTTCCGCTGTACTGCTGCTTAGCCTGTCTGTCCCCAGCCTATAATGATGTTTGGGATTCTTCCGCCCCATGTGCAGGACGCTACACATCTCCTTGTTGAACTGCATCAGATTTCTTTTGGTCCAATCCTCCATTTTATCCAGGTCACTCTGGAGTCTCTCTCTACCCTCCAATGTATCTGCCTCTCCCCCTAGTTTTGAGTCATCTGCAAACTTGCTGAGGGTGCAATCCAGTCCCTCATCCAGGTCATTAACAAAGATGTTGAACAACACCAGCTCCAGAACTGAGCCTTGTGGTCTTTTGTTAGTCTTTAGGGTGCTACATGACTGCTTTTTTGTTTTGATAGAATACAGACTAACACGACTATCTCTCTGTCACTAGCAGCAGACAGAAGCCCTTCTAATTTCCAGGAGAGCTTTGCTAAGAGCATCCTGCACTCCACCAAGCAGGAACGCCACAACTCATTGCTACAGCTTTAATCTGAAATTAAGCCATTGGACTGAGCTGTCTTGAGGGCTTTGATATATTTTTTCTAGAGTAACTCCTTGCCAAAAGTGGCCAGTGCGTCACACTCCAGAAGGAGTCTGATAAACCAATTGTGCTAATAAACAATGGTGGAAATATCTTCCAATCACAGCAGCATACCGTGTGGCACTAGCATCTTGAGGCAGCATGAAGGACTGGTTGGGGTCTAATCCTTCTTCCTCTTCCCACTCTGGCTAACTGTGCCATGTAAACACAACCCACTCAGTAGTTACGTCTACACATGAATGCTACATCGAAATAGCTTATTTTGATGTAGCAACATCGAAATAAGCCATTTCGATGAATAACGTGTACACGTCCTCCAGGGCTGGTGCCGTTGACGTTCAACGTCAATGTTGGGCAGCACTACATCGAAGTAGGCGCTGCAGGGGAGCGTCTACACACCAAAGCGGCCCACATCGAAATAAGGGTGCCAGGAACAGCTGCAGACAGGGTCACAGGGCGGACTCAACAGCAAGCCGCTCCCTTAAAGGGCCCCTCCCAGACACACCTGCACTAAACAGCACAAGATCCACAGAGCCGACAACTGGTTGCAGACCCTGTGCATGCAGCATGGATCCCCAGCTGCAGCAGCAGCAGCCAGAAGCCCTGGGCTAAGGGCTGCTGCACACGGTGACCATAGAGCCCCTCAGGGGCTGAAGAGAGCATCTCTCAACCCCTCAGCTGATGGCCGCCATGGCGGACCCCGCTATTTCGATGTTGCGAGACGCGGATCGGCTACATGTGCCCTACTTCGATGTTCAGCGTCGAAGTAGGGCGCCATTCCCATCTCCTCATGAGGATAGCGACTTCGACATCTCGCCGTCTTATGTCGATTTCAATTTCGAAATAGCGCTCGCCACGTGTAGACGTGGTGGGCGCTATTTCGAAGTTGGCGCGGCTACTTCGAAGTAGCCGGCATGTGTAGACGCGGCTAGTGTAATTAGAATAGTCCCCCCAGCTCAGAAGGAAATACCAAACCAAGGATTTACATAAAGGGTTCACTGTGTGAGTACTGGAGAATTTGGAGAGTCATGGCCAATGTTCCCTGCAAGCTGAGTTCTTGGGCAGCTGCTTAGCAGAGCGCCCATAGCCAGCAATGTGTGTTTCTCTTGGTGGTGCACATCACATGTCTTGGTTCACACAAAGTTTATTCTGCTCATGTAGCGAAAAAAATTATAGGGAACACCTGCCATGGTGAACGATATTTCACCCTCGTAGGTCCAGTAGCTTCCTTAGGCAGGCAATGTATTTGCCCTTTCTGTTAATGCACTGCAGGATAATTTGGGTCTATAATTTCCAATTTTGTTCATGATTTCCTTCCACATTCCTTACTTCAGTCACTGAAGTGCCTCTCACAGCACAGATCTGTGCACCCTGTGGGGGTGGTTGTGGCAGGGGGTGAGCTGCATTTCTGTGATTCAGTAAGGGTAGTTAAGGTCCTAGGGGGCCTGAGGAATCCTCATTACTGGAAGATTTCTAAGAACAGGCTGGACAAGCATCTGGCAGAGATGGGGACATTCACCAGGTCCTGTCTCTCTGCAGGAGGCTGGACTGACCTCTCCAGGCCCCTTCTCATCCTGTCTTTCTCTGATCCAGAATTTAGCCCATCTGGCCTCAGGGCACCTTTAAAGATGCTCTACAAAGGTTTTGCAGGGGAATCTTTGTAGAGTGGCATGAACAGACCCAAGGGCTTTAGATGGCAGAGAGGAGACAGCAGGCCCTGCACCAGAGAGCACATAACTGCCTCCAGCCACTGGTGAACACACCCTCCTCCCTGCCGATGTGCCAGATCAGCTGGGACTTCCTCCTTTGCCTCGGCCCACAGGAGAGCCTCTTGCCAGTGCCACGCTAGGCACATCTCCAGCCACGTCTCGAGAGGCAGAGGCCCCCACTGCTGGTGCAATGTCTGGGCCAAGTTACACCAATGGCTGTGGCCCAACCCTCATTGCATCAGGTGCTGGCCGCCCTCTTGCAGCACCATTGCTGCAGCCCACCAAAATGGTGGGAGTGGAAAAAGAGGTGCTGGCCCGCCATTCTTCAGTACTCTGGCATAAAAATAACCCTGTTTGTGAAAAATAGCTTTTTAACCATATATTTTCTAAAAAGGTCGGAGGGAGATAATTACTGAAAGGGGCTGGAGAACAGGTCCATTTCTGAATTTGACAGTTTGGCCTTTTCTCTAATCTCAGACCCAAACACACTTCAACTTTGGGATCGGGGTTTGAAGTCTGAAACCAATCTTTGCCAGTGACCAGAGGTTCAGTCCTGCAAATTCTTAATCGTGCTGCATTCTTACTCATAAACCCATGGGACTAAATTCTTTGAGCCAAGGGTTTGGAGGATCAGACTCTGGGTTTGAAATGTTTCCTTTTTGAAACAGTGAATGTTATTAGCTTAAAGGAAAAGCTTCTTTTGGCAAAACAGGAGTTTTGAAGGAAAATGAAGACACTCCTATTCACACTTTATTTCTTAATTAACCCCCCTCTAACCTTTCAAATGATTCAGACCTAGCAATACAGTTTCATAGCTGCATGTACTTCATACCATTACTCCTCCCAATTTTCCTCACCTCTTACTATTCATTGTACCAACTTATTACACCTTATTTTAAATATATTTTAAGGTCTTCGGGACAGGGACCAGAGTTGGTGGAAATTTGAAACTTCCTTGGTTGAAAAATGGTTTTCATAAAAAATGAATATTGTTACCATACACATCTTACATAAAATATTTCATGTTTGTCAAACTATTTCAACCACAAACATTCATTGTTTTCATACTTCTCACAGTTGATGAAAATCTGAAAACTTAAAAAGCAAATTTAAATTTACTTTGATGTTGATCATATTTTGTCACAAATGCCAACTCCCCTTCCCCTCCAAAATCAGCCCATTTCCCAAATAGCTCTACTAGGAACTTATTTCTTCTTGTGTGTGCATAGAGTGCCTGTCATAATGGAGCTCTGAGCCTGAATGCAACTTTTGGGTACTACAGTTACATGGACAGTATTAAAAACCTCCAGAATTTATCACAGAGAGCCTTTACCTTAGTCTGTTAATTATAAGGCAAGTGCTTTGGACCAAGTCTGTTATTACTATTGAGTTCATTTGGTTTTTCTTCAACGAAAAATAATCCAAACTTACTTTTCCTGTGGTGATATTTTCTCCAAAAAGCCTCTGGGACAATGGTTTTGATTTGCATTTTTGTTCTACTAATCACTTTTTGGGAATTCATGTATCTTACAGCAGCTGCTCAACACCATCATTTAACATGCCGTATGCTACTGAGGGGATTTGCAGTGAATTGAACGTGTTTTCCCCTTCTTTCCATTCCATTGTTAGAAGGTTAGCAGCCTGGGTTTTTGCTGTTGTTGAGTCTCCCCTTGTACCAGTGGCTGATTAGTCTTGCTTCTTGTGTTTTTAATTATAATCCTGTTAGACGGCTCAGTCAAATGAATAACTGATAAGCATTCTCCATGAGGTTGCTTTGACAAGACAGGCAATAGCTTTCTGCGTGGTATCAGTCAGTGTGTTTTTGGCCATTTTTCTGATGCACAGAAAAAACTGTCGTGGGAGGAAAGAGATATTTTAAGTGTTCTTCCACTTGTTCTTGTGGAGAACAAATACAGGATCAGCCTTAAGCTTTGTCTGTATTGTAGCAAAAACCACTCTAGCACACCTCCATTTGTGCCACTTAAGGTGACCAGACATCCCAATATTCAGGTGCCTGTAAGCTCCCCATTTTTCATCATTGCTATCTGATCACCCTAATGCCACCCTCTGACTCTCAAAAGAGCAAGTTTGAGTGTGGCACTGAGGATGTGAACACCATTAGGTGAGTTCGGTGTTCTAATTTTTTCCATGCATATGTGTAATAAACTTTCTGTTCACTGAAGTATGAGCAAATGTGCACCACCAGCAGAAACAAAACAAGCTAACTGAGGGCACTCTGTCAAATCAGCTGAGCAACAGTTGAATCTCTCCTGAATGGCTGCACAGGAGCAAACCTTGCAGGGAACACTGGTTGCTTTCACCCCTATTTGGAACAATAACAACAACATCCAATTTTTTCTTTCTGAAGCCGTGTCTACACTAGCCGGCTATTTCGAAGTAGCCGTGCCAACTTTGAAATAGCGCCCGCCGCGTCTACACGCGGTGAGCACTATTTTGAAGTTGAAATCAATGTAAGGCGGTGAGATGTCGAAGTCGATATCCTCATGAGGAGATGGGAATAGTGCCCTACTTTGACGTCGAACGTCGAAGTAGGGTATGTGAAGACGATCTGCGTCCCACAACATCGAAATAGCGGGGTCCTCCATGGTGGCCATCAGCTGAGGGGTTGAGAGACGCTCTCTCCAGCCCCTGAGCTCTATGGTCGCCGCGTGCAGCAGCCTCCACCTCCTTATTTCCTGTGCAGGAAGCTGAGAGCTCGTGCAGGCAGCAGCACAGCCACGTGCCCAGCCTGTTCGTTCCTCCGCAGCCTCAGTCCAGCACCCTGCACCCCATGGCAGCCAGCCAGCCCCTCAAACGCCCACAGGGCACCCCCCCCAAGGCGACCCAGGGCTCCCAGCCTGTCAGCCAGAGGGGGAAGAGGCAGCGGGGCCCCTCCTGGACGAAGGCCGAGATCCGGGACCTGCTGGGGCTCTGGGGCGAGGAGGAGGTGCTCCAGGTAATGGGGAGCAAGAGGCAGAACACGGATGTGTTCGCGTGGCTGGCCGAGGGCCTGGCTGCCCAGGGTCACCCTGCCCGCATTCCTGACCATGTCAGGACTAAGGTAAAGAAGCTGCGGCAGGGTTACGCCCAGGGCTGGGACACGGCCAGCCGATCTGGGGCCGCCCCTGCCGCTTGCCCCTTTTACAGGGAGCTCAGGGAAATCCTGGGCCCCCGGTACACCTCCTCCACCCCAGCCACCCTTGACACATTGGCTGACGAGCCTGAGCAGGCCCCGGAGATGGAGTCTGCCACGGAGGCGAGCCCTGCACCCCAGAGGCCCCCCCAAGAGCCCACCCCTGGGACACTGGAGGAGGAGAAGGAGGAGGAGGAGGGGGCCTCCAGCGACAGGGGGCTCCGGATCGCCCTCCCCTTCTGCAGCTCCAGCAGGGCGTCTGCCCCATGGGTGTCCCCCGACCGTAGGAGCGGAGTTTCAGGTATGTACCCCTCCGGTGCACACCCCTGGGGTTAAGGGGCGGGGACAAGAGACATGACCAGGGCCCTCCACACACCCAGATGACCATGGCCCTGAGGACAGCAGAGGCATGTCCCTCAGAAGAGTCCATAAGCCCCTGCCCCCCAGCAGGACAGCGCCATGCCCCATCCCTGGGGATGGGGGGAGTGGAACCTAGGATCCCCCGGGGGTGGGAGGGGTTGGACACCCATCATCATCATCAGCAGCAGCATCTCCAGGGGACAGGGATGGGGAGCCAGCAGCAGAGGGGTGGGGGGACAAGGGCCACGGGTCAGGGCCCAGACCAACGGCTGTCTCCACTCTTCTTCCCCACTCTGTTCTGCAGCTGCACCATCGGAGGGCCTGGAGAGCACCGGCACGGCGTCTGTCGTCCCGGAGAGCCCACAGGGGCCATCCCACCGGGCCAGCCCCTTGGCAGAGCATGGACCAGCCCCAAGATGAGGCCGACAGCAGCGGGGCCATCTGTGGGCGTCCACGGACCCCCAGCTGCTCGCCACCCTCCGGCGTCAGCTGGAAGTGTCTGAGCGGCACCTGCAGGTAGAGAAGTGGCGGCTCCACCTCCAGGAGCAAGCGCTGGTCTGGCACCAGGAGGCTTGGGGGGCCTTCATGTGCACGTTCCAGGACATTGTGCGGCACTTGGCCGCCCCGCCACTCCACCTGCCGCTCCTCCCGTCGCTCCACCCACCACTCCGCCCGCCGTCCCTCCACCATCGGCTGTCCTGGGGCCTGCCACCGAGGGGGACCATGGGCCTCTGGATACTGCCTGGCCGTATCTACCGGCTCTCCGGGCCCCCACACAGCCTCGACCAGGCCTCCGGCCGAGACGTGGGTCGCGCCCCCCAACACCAGGTGCAGGACAATAGGGGTGTGTGGCCGAGGACATTGCCCCCCAAAGCCCCCTCCTTTGGACTCATTCCCCCCATGTTGGTGTAAATAGTTTTTGTTCTACCCCTGTTTTGTAACTGCCCCCCCATGTACATAGTTCCCCCCTTACTCTTCTGTTTTCATATTATTAATAATACAAAGGGTTGCAGGGTTTTGTTTAAAAAAATTCCATTTTTTTATTGTACACAAGTGTGTAGGGGGGTGCTCTTGGGTTCTCTGTGGTGTGGGCGTGGGGGCAGGGAGTGTTGTGGAGGATGGCGGGGGGTTCAGTGGGTGGCTCACCCACAGCTGGCCCTGCCAGCGTTTACCCCACAGCCTGGTCAAAATGGGCCCGCAGGGCCTCCTGGACCCGGATCCCCTCAGGGTCGACCTGGCGACTGTGGGCAGCGGGTGGCTGGACGTCGGCCCTGCCAGCCTCCACAGCCCAGCCCTGGAAGAAGGCCTCTCCCTTGCTCTCCAGCAGCTTGTGGAGTGCACTGCACGCGCCCACAACCTGGGGGATGTTGGTGAGGCCTGCATCCAGGCGGGTGAGGAGACACCTCCAGCGCCCTTTGAGGTGGCCGAAAGTGCGCTCGACCACCTGGCGCGCATGGTTCAAACGCGTGTTGAACCGCTCCTGGCTGGCTGTAACATGGCCCGTGTAAGGGTGCATGAGCCAGGGCCGGAGGGGGTACACCGCGCCTGCGACGACGCAGAGGGGCATGGTGGTGTCCCCCACAGGGATCTTCCACTGGGGGATGTAGGTCCCCGCCTCCAGCCGGTGGCACAGGCCCGAATTTCTGAACACCCGCGCATCGTGGGTACTGCCAGGCCAGCCAACATAAATGTCCAAGAGGCGGCCCCGGCTGTCCACCAAGGCCTGGAGGACCACAGAATTGTGTCCCTTCCTATTGAGGAAGCGTCCTCCGCTGTGCTCCGGGGCACGGATGGGGATATGGGTCCCATCCAGCGCCCCAAAGCAATTTGGGAAGCCCAGGCTGGCAAACCCCACAATGGCAGCATCCGGGTCCCCAAGCCGCATGAGCCTTTGGAGGAGCAGGGCATTGATTGCGCGGACAACCTGCAGGGGAAGGACATGAGAGAGCACCGGTGAGGGGTGTGCAGGGTGTGTCTCGCCCTCCCCCACAGGGTTCTTCCCCCGGACTCCCCCCCAGGGCTTCCCCTGGGTCCTCTTACCTCCATGAGGACAGCCCCGATGGTGGCCTTGCCCATGCCAAACTGCTGCCCTACGGATTGGTAGCTGTCTGGAGTGGCCAGCTTACAGAGGCTACGTCTACACGTGAAGCCTACATCGAAGTAGCTTATTTTGATGTAGCAACATCGAAATAGGCTATTTCGATGAATAACGTCTACACGTCCTCCAGGGCTGGCAACGTCGATGTTCAACTTCGACGTTGCGCAGCACCACACCGAAATAGGCGCTGCGAGGGAACGTCTACATGCCAAAGTAGCACACATCGAAATAAGGGTGCCAGGCACAGCTGCAGACAGGGTCACAGGGCGGACTCAACAGCAAGCCGCTCCCTTAAAGGGCCCCTCCCAGACACAGTTGCACTAAACAACACAAGATCCACAGAGCCGACAACTGGTTGCAGACCCCAGCTAAGGGCTGCTGCCCACGGTGACCATAGAGCCCCGCAGGGGCTGGAGAGAGAGCGTCTCTCAACCCCTCAGCTGATGGCCGCCATGGAGGACCCCGCTATTTCGAAGTTGCAGGACGCGCAATGACTACACGGTCCCTACTTCGATGTTGAACGTTGAAGTAGGGCGCTATCCCCATCTCCTGATGAGGATAGCGACTTCGACGTCTCGCTGCCTAACGTCGAAGTTAACTTCGAAATAGCGCCCAACGCGTGTAGCCGTGATGGGCGCTATTTCGAAGTTAGTGCCGCTACTTCGAAGTAGTGTGCACGTGTAGACATGGCTAGACAGCGATGCCCACCTGTTTGCGTATGGTGAGGGCACGTCACATGGGGGTGTCCTGGTGCCGTAAGGCAGGGGTGAGCCACTGGCAGAGCTCCAGGAATGTCTGCTGGCTCATTCTGAAGTTCCGGAGCCAGCACTCATTGTCCCACTTGCCGAGCACCAGCTGCTCCCACCAGTCCGTGCTCGTGGGGTATCTCCACAGCTGGCGGCGTGTGTGGTGGGTGGGGCTGGGAGGGCAGCAAGGTCTGGCGCTGCTTCCTCATCCCCCGAGGACAGCTCATCTTCCTGAAATAAAAGATGGTCAGCTGCCACCTCTATGGCACTGAGCAGGGCAACCACTGCTCCTCCAGAGGCAGGTGTGTGGGCCTCTGGCTGCTGCTGCTGCTCCTGCTGGGGGTCCATGCTGCTTACACGGTGCGTGCGTGCCTGTGGCTCTGCAGACCATGTGCTGTGCAGGCTGTGTGTGTCTGGGAGGGGCCCTTGAAGGGAGCGGCTTGCTGTTTTCCCGGAAATGCTAGTCCGCCCTGTGACCCTGTCTGCAGCTGTTCCTGGCACCCTTATTTCGATGTGTGCCGCTTCGGCGTGTAGACGCTCCCCCGCAGCGCCTACTTCGAAGTAGTGCTGTCCAACGTCGACGTTGAACGTTGATGGCACCAGCCCTGGAGGACGTGTAGACGCTATTCATCGAAATAGCTTATTTCGATTTCGCTACATCGAAATAAGCTATTTTGATGTAGCATACCAGTGTAGATGTAGCTTGAGACTGGCATTCCATTCCATTTTCTCAATGAGTGCACACACGTATGCATGTGTCTTGAATCTCAGTACCCTCTTTCCTTTCATCATGATAAAAACATAGGCTGATAGTTTCATGGAATTGTTCACAATAAGCCTCTGATAATTTTGCATATTTAGTACAATTGCTTTATTTACTCCATACTCTCTTCCATAGGTTTGTCCCCAGATATTATGGTATATATTAAATTATGTATTCCTCTTAACATCCAAAGCTACAAAAATGCAAATTCCTTTAACTCTTATGTTCCTTAATGTTCTGTTTCATGCCCCCCACCAAGTTGAGGCTCCAGTCCTTGTATGGAGCTTTGTACTTCTGGCTCTTGTGCCTGTGCAGAGCAAAATGAAGATGACGGGGATCCTTGCGTGACTGGAACCACTTACAGCTTATTTTTGTTGCTACTTTGCACAGAGAGATGGTTCAGAAGCTTTCTTCTATCCCCCTCCGCCAGCCCCTTTAGGCACCATGGAGGACCACTGTAAACCTCTCATATCCCCTAACTGCCTTCAGTATTACTCTGGTCCTTTCAGACGTCATTTCTTATCCCTTCACTTGTTGCTCCATGTCATTCTAACTCTTAAGATCTCATTGGATCTCATGTCACTTATATACTGATTTTACACCCAAGAAACTGCATTGCATTACTCCTGAGTTACAGTGGCATGAGAACAAAATCTGGCCCATATTTTTTGTTGCTCCAGGCCTCTCTAACTCAGTCTGATTTATGGAGCAACCCAAGTGTCTCTGATCCCCAGAACACACCTAGATCCTCTGCCACCTTCTTTTTAGTCCCCTCCACTGGATGGATGAAAGAAGGGCTTTCATTAACTTTTTTCCTAAATGGGTTGGATTATTGGCTGGAATAAATCATCTCAGGTCCTCTTCTCTGAGCTATGATGTTGTTTACCATCCGAGGATCTGGTCTCTATTTTTGCAAGTTTTGATTAAATGGAATTTAATTACAGTTGGCAATGTCTCAAATACAAAGATAGTCTGTGATCATGGAAAGTGCTATACGTGGCTTTTTTAACTGTATATATTAGGAGTTACCCAGTCAGAGTCTATGGGACTACTCACAATAAAGTTGTGCATATGCTTAGTATTTGGAGGGTCAAGACCACCAACTCCGTTCACTTTTCTGTAAAAACACTCACTCCATTATAGAATGCCAATCACAGTTCATTGGTGGAATTCATACTTCTTTAATATTAGAATCACAGGCTTAGAAGGGCAAGTCTACATGAGCCCAGAGCACAGCGCTGTTACCAGCAGCACTATGCTAATGAGGTTTCTAGAAATCTCAAATAGTTCCCCATTTGCATGGCCACACAAGATTTTGCTCTTGGCAGAGGAGACTGCTGACAGTAAAGAGGCTGTGTAGATGTGCCTCTGCTGGCTAAAGCCCCTTCTATCGCCAGTCCCTTATCCCATCCTTTTTACTGCCGGCAGCCCCCTCTGCTGAGGGTGAAATCTTGTGCAGCTATGCAAATGGTTCTCCATTTGCAATTTCTAGAAGCCTCATTAGCACAGTGCTGCTGGCAACAGCACTATGCTCTGGGCCTGTGTAGACATGGCTGAAGGGACCTCTGGAGGTCATCGAGTGCAACCCCCTGCTTAAAGCAGGGCCGATTCCAACTAAATGGTCCTGTCTGGGATGATGTCAGGACTTAAAAACTTCTAGGGATGGAGATTCCACCACCTCCCTAGGTAACTCATTCCAGTGGTTCACCACCTTCTTAGTGAAACAGTGTTTCCTAATACCCAACCTAGACCTCCTGTACTGCAAATTGAGACCATTGTTCCTCTTTCTGTCATCTGTCACAACTGAGAATAGCCTCTCTCCATCCTCTTTGGAACCTCCCTTTGGATAGTTGAAGGCTGGTATCAATTCCTGCCTCACTCTTCTCAACTATAGTCTAAATAAGGATGCTCTCCAGCCTCCTAATAATTTTTGTTGCCTTCCTCTGACCTCTCTCCAATGCACCCACATCCTTTTGTAACAGTACAACCAATATGGTTTTTCTATAACCATATTGAAAGGCCTTCCTCTACAGCCAGAATGAGGAACAGCAGCCGTTAACTGAAGAGCTACAAGTCACAGAGGGTGCATCTACACTTGCATTCTTCTTTCGAAATAGGTATGCAAATGAGGGAAACTGAATATGAAAATGAGGTACATATTTGCATATTTGACACCTCATTGGCATATTATTTCGAAAGAAGAAAACCAGTGTAGACGCTGCTCTTTCAAAAGTAAACCACATCTTCGAAAGAATCCTTTTTCCCTTTATTTAATGGGAAGGAGGATTCTTTCGAAGATGGGGTTTACTTTTGAGAGAGCAGCGACTACACTGGTTTTCTTCTTTCAAAAGAAGCAAATGAAGTGCCAAATAGGCACATACACACCTCATTTGCATTTTCAGTTTCCCTCATTTGCATACCTCTTTCAAAAGAAGAATGCAAGTGTAGACGCACCTATAGTCACATTCTTTCTAAAATCTCATTACAATAACATCACATCAGGCTGTTAGAGGGAGACTGTATTTGAAAGTGCCGCCACCCACCAGACAAAGAAATAGGTCCTGAGATGGGTAAAGAAAACTTGGTTAACAGCATTTCATCTGGCAAGTAATGACTTAGAAATAGCTCAGGCTGTGGAATCACCATTCTATGATGATTGTCCTCACTTTTCTACTGTTTTCTGTCTGATCTCTGTCTGGTTTGTAATTACTCCCGTCTGCTTTATAATTAATTTTGCTAGGTGTAAATCAGTTAAGGTGGTGGGGTTTGAATGGTTAGTAAAATTATACTAAAGTAATTGGTCAAGGTATAGCTAAGCAGTACTCAAGTTTCACTACTTAAACTGGAGTCCAAGGAGGAAAACAGCAGGAAAAGAAAGCAGGAAGAAGCACGGATGGAAGAAGGAACACCTTAAGGGAAGAACCTGGGAGGACTCACCCTGAAGACCAGCTCTGCCAGACCCTGAGGTGCAGCAACCAACATGCCGAGAATGACTTTGCCTGTCCAACAGCGGAAATCTGCCTGCTTATCAGGATTGGTGAGCGTGATACTGTGTGCTTAGCAGGTATTCTGTTTTCTTGGTAGTTGTAAATAAATAGAGAATAAGAATATTACTGTGTAAGGCTTTTTCAGTGGCACAGATCCTGCATTCCTGCAGGGAATTATGCCCTGAGCCCTAGGCATTGGTTAAGGGTGGGAGTTTAAATTAACAGGGTCACGCCTTGAGCCCTATGGATTGGGTTTTGTGTGTCCCTGAAGCATGGAATTGATAAAGAAATTTGTGAGGGTAACACTTTCTGTAGTGGGAACCCCAGAATTGGAAACAATACTCCAGATAATTGGACACAATACTCCAGATAACCTTTCCTGATGTCAGGGTATTGTATTCTCTCCTCTCCAACTTTTCTCTTCTTTTCAATTACAATGTAACTAAGGGTCAAAAGATTTTTCTTAAACAAAGAAAATCCACTACAGACCAAGAACAAACTGATGCTTTCTGTTTCACAATAGACATTTGGAAAAAGCATCAGAATAACTGAAAACTGGGGATTATACATAGTGAGAATAACTTTACAACTCATTGCTCACTTCCAACATACATAATACTTGTGTTATTTTTTAGAATTAGGTCTCCAAGCAGAATCAGAAGTCTCTAACTTTACTCATTGTGTCTATACCAAAGTCACAAATACACAAACCTGTCAGCCATCACTTTAATGGAGTGGGCTACTCTGTTAAAGACAAAAAGCAGTCAAGTAGCACTTTAAAGACTAGCAAAATAGTTTATTAGGTGAGCTTTCGTGGGACAGACCCACTTCTTCAGACCATAGCCAGACCAGAACAGACTCACTGGCTATGGTCTGAAGAAGTGGGTCTGTCCCACGAAAGCTCACCTAATAAACTATTTTGCTAGTCTTTAAAGTGCTACTTGACTGCTTTTTGTTTTGCTAGTGTATAGACTAGCACGGCTTCCTCTCTGTTACTATTCTGTTAAAGACCTGAGAGTTTGTGTTCTGGAGGAAAGAGACTTTAACAACTGTCTACAGAGTGAATGTTCGGAACTAACATTCATATTCAAATTCGACACATTAACACGTGGTTTGAACAGGTACAGCAATTACCTGACCTGTTATAAGGACTCTTCCATTTACTTTGATGTTTGACCTAACACTTAATTTCCCCACCCCACTTTCTGCTCTTCTATGTGATTTGTCAACCTTGATAACAATTTTTGGACCTCTGTGCTTTTTATATTGATCCTGTTCTGGTAAGGCTGTACATCTGAAGAAGTGGATCTGTCCCACAAAAGCTCATCACTGAATAAAACATTTTGTTAGTCTTTAAAGTGCTACATGACTCCTTTTTTGTTTATCCACATTATCTCTGATGTATCAACCAGAACATTTCTCTCAAGTTTTAATATCATCCTTGATTAATGCTGCCACTACTACAGAGGCTATGATTCATCTGCCCGAAGACCAAAGTCCTGCATTCTGGTGTTTTAAATTTGCAATCATTTTCTTGTCTTACTTAAGACCAGGTACTATGGGGCCAGGGTTGGGGGGAGTTGGAGTGAGGGGCAGAAGGGCCATTTGGCCAAGGCTGGCCTCAAGAGACAAAGGGGCCTCAAATTTTGATATTTTCTACCAAGTAATGTCTATTAATTATGCACCTTAATCATAGGAACATAAGAATGGCCATGCTGGGTCAGACCAAAGATCCATCCAGCAGTGTCCTGTCGGCCGACAGTGGCCAATACCAGGTGCCACAGAAGGAGTGGATCGAACAGGTGACAATCAAGCACTCTCTTTCCTGTCATTCACCTTCAGCTTCTGACAAACAGAGGCTAGGGATGCCATTCCTTACCCATCCTGGTTAATAGCCATTAATGGACCGAACCACCATGAATTAATCTAGATCTTTCTTAAACTCATTATAGTCCTAGCCTTCACAGCCTCCTCTGGCAAGGAGTTCCACAGGTTGACTGTGTGCTTTGTGAAGAAGAATTTCCTTTTATTTGTTTTAAACCTGCTGCCCATTAATTTCATTTGGTGTCCTCTTGTGCTGATCTCATGGGGACGAGTAAATAATTCTTCCTTGTTCACTTTCTCCACATTGTTCATAATTGTATATACCTCTATCATATTCCTCCCTTAGTCTTCTCTTTTCTAAGATGAAAACTCCTAGTCTCCTTAATCTCTCTTCATATGGGACCTGTTTCAAACCCCTAATCATTTTAGTTGCCCTTTTTTTGAACCTTTTGTAATGCCAATATATCTTTTTTGAGATGAGAAGACCACATCTGTATGCAGTACTCAAATGTAGGCATACCATGGTTTTATACAAGCGCAATAAGATATTGTCCATCTTATTCTCTATACCTCTTTTAATTATTCTAACATATACTGTTTGCTTTTTGACTGCCACTGCACACTGCATGAATGTTTTTAGAGAACTATCCATGACGACTCCAAAATCTCTTTCCTGATGAGTTGTAGCTAAATTATTCCCCATCACACTGAATGTATGGTTTGTTTTTTTTCCCAATGTGCATTACTTTACATTTATCCACATTAAATGTCATTTGCCATTTTGTTGCCCAATCACTCAGTTTTATGAGATCTTTTTGAAGATCAGAGACACAGAAATGCCAACAATAGCAATAGATGTAGGATTTATGCTTGATTTAGAGACTGTGCAGGCAGAAAATGAGGACTTCGGAGAGAATGTGACGCAAGAGCAAGAATTTATGACTAGCGCAGAAGACAGTGTAACAACCGTGGAATCAGAACCTGACATTGGACTTCTTGATAAAAAACAATGTTGCTCAAATGCAGTTGTTTCTCAAAATTAGTTCTTTTCAGATTCAATGTAACATACCCAAAGGTGCTGAAAATCATGCATTTCTCAATTGCCTGCTGACAAAAGCTCTTCCAAATGGAGAGAGCTACACAAGAAACTGGCTCTACTGGAGCATGCAAAAGCAGGCTCTGCATTGTGTACCCTGTTTCATTTTTAACTGTAATACTTCAGATTCATCAGTACTGTTTGAGCGATCCAGTTGGAGCCTCAGTAAAGATTGGAGGAAGTTGAAAGACCAAATACCTGCACATGAAACTTCAGTATCACATAGACATAACTATGTCATACTGAATTGTTGCATGGGGATGCGGGCTGCAACTGCTTTTGAACACTAAGGAGAGGGGACTCCCTGACAGGAGTGTATAGGGTTTATTAATTACGTTAAGACTGGGAGGGGAAGGGGACTTCAGTCACACTCCCAAGCACACTTACAGTCCCAGGCAGTATGGCAATGCAAGCAGGAGGCAGTTCATGTTACCTTCTCATGGCAACTCCTGAGCTGGTCCACTGGCCAGGTGATCTGAGCAGAGGATACCATCTGAGAGGCTCTCCTTGATGATTGACTCTCGTGGTGGCATTGCTCTCTCTTATATGGATTCTCACTCCATCATTTGCATGTCTGAGTGCCATGTACAGTGCTGTCCTTTCAAGCCTTATGTTTACTCCTGTTATATCACAAATTTTTCCTGGGCTTTATCTTTACCTCAGACATTCTTCTGCACTCACTCAGGGAAGAAGTAGGGAGTTAACAGATAAGAGATGAGAAAGCAGTTAATTTAAAAGCATGAAGGCCAGGCCCAGCGGGTAGTGATTGACAGCTCAACATATCGAGATGGCAGTCGGGTTCTAGTGGAGTGCCCCAAGGTTTGGTTCTGGGTCCTGTTCTGTTCAACATATTTATCAATGACCTGGATGAGGGGTTGGATTGCACCCTCAGTAAGTTTGCGGATGACAATAAGCTAGGGGGAAAGGTAGATACACTGGAGGGTAGAGATGGGGTCCAGAGTGATTTAGACAAATTGGAAGACGGGGCTGCAAGAAATCTGAAGAGGTTCAATAAGGACAAGTGCAGAGTCCTGCACTTGGGCTGGAAGAATCCCAAGCATTGTTACAGGCTGAGGTCCGACTGGCTTGGTAGTAGTTCTGCAGAAAAGGACTTGGGAGTTGTAGTGAACGAGAAGCTGGACAAGAGTCAACAGTTTGCCATTGTAGCCAAGAAGGCTAATGGCATATTAGGTTGCATCAAGAGGAGCGTTGCCAGTAGATCCAGAGAAGTGATTATTCCTCTTTATTCGGCTTTGGTGAGGCCACATCTGGACTGCTGTGTCCAGTTCTGGGCCCCCAATTATAGGAAGGATCTGGATACACTGGAGAGAGTCCAGCGGAGGGCGACCAAAATAATTAGGGGTCTGGAGCATATGACCTATAAAGAAAGGTTGAGGGAATTGGGACTGTTTAGTCTGCAGAAGAGAAGACTGAGGTGGGACTTGATAACAGCCTTCAAGGTACTGAAGGGAGGCTGAAAAGAGGCTGGAGAGAGGCTGTTCACAGTGGTGACAGGTGGCAGAACATGGAACAATGGTCTCAAGTGGTGGGTGGGAAGGTCCAGGTTGAAAATTAGGAGGGTGGTGAAGCATTGGAATGGTCTACCCAGGGAAGTAGTGGAGTCTCCATCCCTGGAGGTGTTTAAGTCTCGCCTTGACAAAACCCTGGCTGGGCTGATCTGATGGGTTTGGTCCTGCCTAGGGCAGGGGGCTGCACTTCCTGGCTGTTTTAGGTCTCTTCCAGGTCTATTGTTCTATGATTCTATGAAAACATTTCCCATTTTAACCCCTTACTTGATCATACTACTCCTTTGTCCCCCAAAAGCAATCAACTAGTAGAGTAGCACTATCTGACAGTTTAGTTAAAAACTTAATCCTGGGTGAAATAAACACAAACTGATAACTGGAAAAAACTCCTTGGCTGTGTCTACACTAGCCAAAAACTTCAAAATGGCCATGCAAATGGCCATTTCGAAGTTTACTAAAGAAGCACTGAAATACATATTCAGCACCTCATTAGCATGCGGGCAACTGCGGCACTTCGAAATTGACGCAGCTCGCCACTGCGCGGCTCATCCAGACAGGGCTCCTTTTCGAAAGGACCCCGGCTACTTCGAAGTCCCCTTATTCCCATCTGCTCATAGGAATAAGGGGACTTCGAAGTTGCCAGGGTCCTTTTGAAAAGGAGCCCCGTCTGGATGAGCCATGCGGCGGCAAGCTGCGGCAATTTCGAAGTGCCATGGCCGCCCGCATGCTAATGAGGCACAAAATATATATTTCAGCGCTTCATTAGTAAACTTCGAAATGGCCATTTGCATGGCCATTTCGAAGTTTTTGGCTAGTGTAGACATAGCCCTTGAGTGCATATTGAATGTCATCTTTTTCCTTCTGAATGAGAATTGGTTTTGTTTGGTTCCAGTCAACATATTGGAGACCCTAAAGATGGAAACTTTCTTGGTATACTTGATCTTTCTTTTAAGTATGACCTGTTTTTTTCAGGCCATATTAAGCATGTTCATAAGTCACAAGACAGAGGAAAATGCATGCAAATGCATTACTCGTCTATCACAAAGTAAAACAAGTTTATTGAGCTCTGTAGGACATTTGTGCAAACAAACATTCTTGAAAAGATACCACATGCAAAGTACTTTTCAATTATTATTGATGAAACTCCAGACTATTTTTATAAAGCACAAATGACCTTGTCTGATATGTTAAAATTGCAGGAAGTTGAAAGGTTTCAGTTGAAGAACAAATTCATTTTGTTAGATACTTTGGAAAAAAAAAATCTACACCCCCTGGAAAAAATTGTATTAGAAATTCTGCAAGGCTCCAAATTAAATTTTCACATCTGCATTTGCCAAGCCTGTGGCAATGGACCCATTGTGGCTGGAAAGAACAATGGAGTACAAGCAGTCTGCTTGAGAAAAATTGAAACTGTATTTTCTCCATTTGTGGCAACCACACACTAAATCTAGGCTTGGCTATGCCAGGAAAATAAGTCAATTTCAGATAAATCAGTTCTAGCTATTCAACTGCTGTAGTTTGAATTGCATATCAGAAATCAACTTATTTTACTGTCTTCACTAAGGAAAGTCAATGGGAGTGTTTCTTCCATTTTCCTCCCTTACTCTTCACAATGGTAGTAAACCCCTGTACTCCTCACTGACCTGAGAGAGATCAATTTCACTCAGCTTTACCAAACAGGTGAAATTGAACTCCAGGTCAATCTTTGTGGAAGTGAAGACAAGTCCCTTGTCAGTGTTAACTGTGTTGAATCATGCAAGAAAGCAGTCACATACTTTGGAACAATCCACTAATTACACAACCTCTTCAGCAGCAGTCCTCAAAAGTGGGAAATTATAAAGCAGCATGTGCCTGTTTCCCTTCACGGCAGGTCGACAATGAGATGGTCGGGATGAACTGATGGCATTAGACAAGTTGCACAGCATTTGGACTTTGTGAGGAGAACTTTAAGTGAGGCTGAATCTCTTACTCTCACAGCACAGGCTTTCACTGAATGTAAGTCAATTCATAAGTATCCATCCAAATTTGGATGCATTTTAATGTCGTCTACATGGATGAAGCTGCTAAAAATGATCCACAAAACTAATCTTGTAATTCAAGAATGGAATTCTACATAAGATGTTGTGATGGATAACATCTTAAAGATGTTCAAAAGATTTGTGATCAATGGGATGCAGCCCTTTTTGAGTCCAAATCAGTAGCACAGGGTACTGACATTTCTTCTGAGTTTTCCACCAATCGCAGCCTAACTTCTCAATCTGATGCAGCAAGGGTCTATTGAGTCAATGTGGGCTTTTTTGTTATTGTTGACTCCATCAAATCTCGTCCTACACATCAATTTGGAGCCTTTTTGGATTCCTTTGGGGGAGTTCAGAGAACTAAGAGATTAAGATCTATATTTAGTGGCCAAACAGTTTCAAGGCACAACAATGAAATTTCAAGAGATCTCTGCGATGCGATTGTTTTCCTAAAGCATATACATTCCATCAACTTTAAAATTGGACTGCGAGCCAAAAATCAGGCAGCAAGGCAAAAGAACTGCTTCAAGAAATATTCAACCATACCCTGTTGACTGTATTTCCTAAAACCACAATTGCATTATGTATTTTTGTTAGTCTTCCTGCTTCAATGGTGAATGCAGATTCAACATATTAAAACAAGAAGCATCATCATTCTACAATAGGATGAAAGCATTTGAGTGGGCTCACAATGCTTAAGATTAACCAAGGTGTTGCATATAAATTAGACTTTTCTTCAATTATAAACGAGTTTGCACACAAAGCAAGAAAAGCATTCCTAAAGCAAAAGGAGTTTTGCTTACAGTAGAAACTCACAATTAAAGTTACATTTTTAAAATACATGCTATTGGTATTACCCATGAAAGCTTATGCTCCAAAAAAATCTGTCTATACGGTGCCACAGGACTTCTCGTTGTTTTTGCAGATAAACAGTAACACAGCTACCCCTATGATGTTATTGCTATAATGACTCAATTCTTAATAAACAAATGTCTCTAGTGTTCATTTTCATATATAGCAGTTCCTCGAGTTATGCAAGGGTTGTGTTCCCATGCACCCTCGCATAACTTGAATTTCGCATAAGTAGGGGAGAGGGTGGCTTTTTCCCCTGGCAGAACACGCATTCTGCCACCAAAGAAGCAGCAGAAGCATCTTGAGCTCCTTTTGAAAGTTAAGTTCTGGGGCTGTGAGGGGCAGTTGGGGAGAATTAAGCCTGGCGGTGGCCTGGGGCTGTGGGAGTTAAGTTAAGCACAACTAGATATAGTGCATTTCAAGGGATTACTGTACTATTTTGATTTTAGTATGACCCTGTCAATGAGACTGATATGGAGGGGGCTTGGGGCCCGTAAAAGAAAGTGGCACAGGCCTCTGTCATTCTCTGAGAGAGCCTGCTCAAGCACCTCTTTTCCAATACAGTAATTAGAAGATTATGTACTTTTCATTTGCAACAAAAGGATCAGTGACTGGTTTGTTTCATTTGTACTCTTCTGTCCTGTGCACCTCTTTTTATATGATGTTATTTGATAAATACATTGCCTGGACCTAACCTCCTTGTAAACCTTTATCTAAAAATTGTCTACGTAATTTTCCTTTTTTAGCAACCAGTATCCTCGCTGCCATGTCACTGGGAAATGAACCTTATTTTTCACAAGACTTGACTTTGCTCTGATTATCCACAGTTCCCAAAACTGCCAAACTGGTACCAGCTGGTTATCTATACATTTATTCACATCCTGAAGATTTGGTTGATGAACATGAAGCGTCCAATTTTTCTCTACAACATCAGGGCTGCGTCCACACTTGGCCAAAACTTCGAAATGGCCATGCTAATGGCTGAATCGAAGAATACTAATGAGGTGCTGAACTGAATATTCAGCTCCTCAGTAGCATTTGCATGCTGCCGGCCACGACGCTTTGAAAGCACTGCTTTCAAATGCATGCAGCTACATGGGGGTCCTTTTCGAAAGGACCCCACCCATTTCAAAATCCCCTTATTCCTATCAGCTTTCGAAGCACTGCAGCCGACAGCATGCAAATGCCAATGAAGCACTGAATATTCAGTTCAGGGCCTCATTAGCGTACTTCAATTTGGCCATTAGCATGGCCATTTCAATGTTTTTACGAAGTGTAGATGTAGCCCAGGAGTCTTAGGCAACTTTAAAAAGAAGTGCATGAAAGTCTACTGACGTGCATGCTCAGGTATGACACTTTCCCTCATAGCTGGCCAGTTAGATACTGGTTTGCACAATAACGTAAATCAAATTTAACTTAGGCTTCAGATTTTGTGGATTTATTTGTGTGCCACCCGGAACTGCTGGGGTTTTGAAAAAGCAGGATCTCTACAGCTACAAGTAACTCAGAAATAAACATTTTAAGAAGTGGCCTTGTGTTCTTTGATTGCCATCTCTTCAGTATAATTTGCCACACTCTGGAACAATTACAACCACCTACATTTCAAGCAAATTAACAGTAGCAAAGGGAAAGACACATGGGTATATTTTTGCAGGAGAATATGCCACAATGAATTTTCACAGAATTGGAGAGAAAATGTAACATTTGAATTAGTAATTTTACATAATTTATAATTATTTCTTGAAAAGATGCATTTGATCATATGAGTTTGTCAGGGTGGTAGGTCCTTATCAGAATTTGTGCAGGAGAAAACTAGGCATTAAAGAATGAATTTACAGGACAAGTGATCATTTCAGCTTTGTATGCCTTGATTTCCCAATCTAAAAAAAAAAATTAATACAGGTTGAACTTCTCTCATCCAGCACCCTGGGGACCTGACTGGTGCTGGATGAGAGAATTTGCTGGACCGGGGAGGTCAATATTGTCTAACAGCATTATCAATACTTCCACTGCTTACTGGGCTCTCAGACGATATTTAGGGGTAAATTACAGCTAAATAATAGCACAGGACTCTGAGGGCAGGCTTGGTGACTGTAAACAAACTTTATGGGACCATGGGAAACTTGGTTACACCCATGATGAGGGGTGTCTGGGTGGCTAAAATCATGCTAGATTATGGATGTTGCTACACAAGAGAGTCTGGATTAGAGAGGTTCAACCTGTAGTAACCATCATTGTAAGTGCTGGAGTATCCTTGGATGAATGAAATATGCCACATGATGGAAAAAAAATATTGTCCTGTATTATGGAACATCGTTGCTTCAGAAGCAAAGAAATGCTGTTGGTAAGAATAACTGGAATGACTGTATTTTTTTAAAATTAATACCACTTAAATTAATAATGAGATACGTTAGCATGTATTACAATGTTAGATATGGTGCTGAACAATATACTTCAGAGGGAGAAGATTCAGAGTGGACCCCATTTGCTGGGATTAAGCAAGGAAGCAGGGTGTAATTTACTTTAGAACATAGAAGATGTAAGAACGTGTGTAAGAAAGAAGATGGCAGAGTGTACAAAGGTGGAGAGAATATAAAGAGATTGAGAATACGAAAGAGGAAAATAATGAGGGAAGAGATTGGAAACTTAGGGTAGGGAAGAATAGAATAGGAAGAGAAAGAGGAAGGATGATAAAGGGAAAGAAGTGAAAATAGATCAGTTATATGATATAGAAAAGTGATTCTGAGGGGAAAATAAACAAAAAAAAAAGGAAAAGGTAAAAAAATAATGAAGGAAATGAGAGGTAAAAGCCAACAAATGTAATGGAGAAAAGTTAAAGAATTTAATAGAAAAGAAAATGTGAAATTTATGCAATTACTTTACAAACTATTTTTAAAGAGGAAAGGAAAAAACATTTGCTGAAGGTAGCCCAGGATAACTACTGTGCCCACCTCTGCCTGGATATATATGGGTGTGTCTACACTTGCATTCTTCTTTCGAAAGAGGTATGCAAATGAGGAGAATCAAAAATGCAAATGAAGTGCATATCTGCATATTTGACACCTCATTTGCGTATTCTTATTTCAAAAGAGCTTCTTTCGAAAGAAGAAAACCAGTGTAGTCGCTGCTCTTTCAAAAGTAAACCCCATCTTCGAAAGAATCCTTCTTCCCATTAAATAAAGGGAAGAAGGATTCTTTCAAAGATGGGGTTTACTTTCAAAAGAGCAGCATCTACACTAGTTTTCTTCTTCCAAAAGAAGCTCTTTTGAAATAAGAATATGCAAATGAGATGCCAAATAAGCAAATATGCACCTCATTTACATTTTTGATTTCCCTCATCTGCATACCTCTTTTGAAAGACGAATGCAAGTGTAGATGCACCCATATATATTTTTTTTAAAAAAGGTTTACTTTCCTGACTTTTTTAAAGAATGTGGTTGCATCTGTAACGTGAATGACATCTGTGAGAGTCATAGACTGGTGGCGCTAGCCAGATTTGAAGTAGCTTCCCTGAGCTGAAAGACTCTGTATATCCTTGTTAATTCTCCAGACTTCCTTTTAGAAAGTCAAAATGAGAACACACACCTTGGGGCTTTGAAACTTTAAAAAAGTTTTTTGGCTTTATGTGAATTCCACAGGCCTGCCTGGAGAACTGTGTAATCTCTTCAGAAGTTTCTTCTTCTATCTTGTTTTCTTCATACCTCCTCCCTAAAGAAGGAGATGAAATAAATACTTCACAATCCTGGCAGGTTTTGTCAGAAAGTGTTGTTTGGAGAAGAGATTTAATCAGTAATGTTTGAACAAATAGAATTAAGCAGGAACCTGCTTACAATTAGGTTTGGCAACTTGCCAAACAATGTCAGTTTTATAGAATATTATGTTGTTTATTTATCAGAGGGGTAGCTGAGTTAGTCTGTAGCTTCAAAAACAAGAAGTCCTGTGGCACTTTATAGACTAAAAGAAATTTTGGAGCATAAGCTTTCGTGGGTAAAGACCCGCTTTGGCTTGCCCACAAAAGCTTATGCTCCAAAATTTCTGCTAGTCTATAAGGAGCCACAGGACTTCTTGTTGTTGTTTATTTAATCATTATTAGGTTTGTGTTAGCAAAGGCACTACTCAAATGCATTGCCTGACTGTAACACGTCCAGTGACGCCCAGCCCCTTGGTCTAGGGCGGGCGGCAACAAAAAGGGGTCAGGGCAACAGCCCGTACTCAGTTCAGGCAGTCAGCGGCTCACCGCTACCACCATGCAGGCCCCGGCCCTCAATCCAGGGCGGGGCAGCAGTTCACAAGAGTTGTATAGTTCTGGGCCCAGCCCTCAGTCCAGGGCAGGGCAGCAGTCCCAAGTAATAATACAGTTCTGGGCCCGGCCCTCAGTCCAGGGCGGGGCAGCAGTTCACCAGAGTTAAGCACCGGCCCAGCCCTCAGTTTGGGGCGGGGGAGCAACTCAAGGGTTAAACACCGGCCCAGCCCTCAGTTTGGGGCGGGGCAGCAACACAAGGGTTAACAGACAGGCTCAGCGTGGGCTGGCCCTGTCAAGGAGGGGGGTAGGGGGTCGCAGGCCCTCCCACTCCACTGCGACCCGGCCCGGGGCCCTGGGGGGTCGCTCACATGCAACCCCGGCAGTGGGGATCCAGACCGCAACACACTGCCATTGGTTCGTGAGCATCGTTCCCCGGGCCACTTCCTACCTCACCCTCTGTTGGCGGCAGGTCCCAGTCCATCTGGTCGAGGGGTCCTCCCAGGTCGGTCTCCTCCGGGTCATCCACCTTCGGGGGCTCCGGCCAATCGTCCATAACAATGTCCTTAGGGTAGTCAGGTGGCGGCAATACAGGAGGCGCAAGGCGATCCTGGGTCTGAGTGCTGTAAGGATCCGCCGGGACTCTGGGGCAGCCCGCTCCCGGGGCCTCTTCCAAGGTGGGGGGTCTCCGCCGGTGGGAAGGTCCTGGTAGGTCCGGGAAGTCCGGATAGTCTCCTTGGGGCATACGGACCCGGGATTGCATGGAGCCTCTGGGGGCCTGCTCCTCTGGCCTGGCCGGGCGGCCGCAGGCCCTCTCCCTTTGGCTCCGAGGAGCTTGTGCAGGCACGTCCTCCCTGCCCGGAGGCCCAGGCCCGAATGGTTCCTGAGTCCCGCCTTTGGCTCTTCTAGCCCCTGGCCCTGCCCTCTGAGGGGCGGGCCTCTGGTCTCCTGACTCTGGCCCTGCCCACCAGGGCCTCTGCATAGCTTCCCCTGCCTCCCGGTCTGCAGGAGGCCATACTGACTCACTACACTGACCCACTGAAGTCAATGGGAGATTTACTATAGACTTCAGCGAGCTTCGGAGTAAGTCCTAGTATCACATATGCCCCACCCCCCACTGTCTTTTCATGGGCTACTACCCAAGGAAGCCCCCCAACCTGTGTGGGGGTTGATAGTGTGGGGTCAAAAGAAAAGGATGGCTTCCACCTACCTGTGAGGCTGCAGCTTTATAGCTAGCTCTGTACTGCTGTTCTATGGATGGGGAATGGTTGTTTTTTCAGTTCTTCTAGTCTAACCCAACCACTCTGTTCCCCACCTTCCATGCTAGGACCCAGAGAGTCTCTATCGGCCACATCTTCATGGCATGCAAAGCTTGTAGATCATCTGTCCTTACACTCGGACCTTAGCAAGGGATATACTGTAGTTTAAAAAAGTGACAGACGTATTGGTTTATATTTTTATTTTGAAAACAAATCTTACTATTAAGCCAAGGTTGGGAGGGGAGGGTTCCTAGTCAGTGAAAAATTGTACCCAGCAGCAGATCTGAACTTCTTCCCCCACAGAGTGCAATTTGATGATAGCAAATATGAATTTAGGTCTTGAGGTGGATAACAACTCAGTTAAACTTCTTATGTGGTGCTAGGAAACCTTGCCAAAGGAAGATCTGAGAGACTTACTAGGCCAGGGCTCAGCAACCAAAATAGTAAGAAGAACCACTTTTTTTCAAATTTGGTATAAAAAAAAACACCTTAATAATTCAAGAGCTGCAAAGCATGTGACTATAAGATGGTCCTTAAAAAATAATGTCAAACCATACTTTTTGTAACCCCTGTTTTAAGAACAGCACACACAATACTTCATTATGTAATATGTTTACTGCAGGAGATTCACAAACTTTTTACATATTCTATTTCCTCACACCTTACAGGGTTGTGTTTGTACCACTGTCTTCCTGACTTTCACTCCCAAACCCACTTTAATTATCCCAATTTTTACTTTGCATTTAATTTCAGTTTTCTTTCTTAAAATGTGTGTTGCCCCTCACAGCAGGAATGCTGCAAGCTTCCTTTTCCTTTTCAAAATCAAGACTATTAGCAACATGATCAAAATACAGGTACAGTATCATATCCCAGAATGCACTGCACATATTAAAGGGGGAGTTACCCAACGTTTCGAGATGACATTGTTTGCTATTTAGATATGAGTTAGGCTCATTGTTGGGATTTTAGACATCCACCTTTTATCAATAATAATCATAATGTTTTTTTTTCTTTGCAATTATAATATTGGGAGCCACAGTGAAGTTCTTAAAGAGACACAAGTGGCTCTGGAACCAGAAGTTGCACACCCCTGCATTAGACCAAAGCACAACAACTTCTAATTTGTCACTCTCTTTGATTTTCATGATGTTAAGAGACGATGAAGGAGTAGCCCAAGGACCGGTGGATTTCAACAGCAGCCCTGGAATTACAAGTTGTGAACTACTAACTGTGGCATGCTGGGAGAACTTCCAGTTCCTGCCAGGATGTGCCCTCTGCCCCAGCAGGGTCTCAGCAGAGACTGAGCTGAAGCAGCATGCAGGCTCAAGACAGAGGAGTTGGGCTGCAGAACTGTGATCCTGTGTTGTGTTTTTCTACAGAATAAAGCCTGTTCTTGGTGGTTTGTCTGAGTGGGTCTGGTCTGAGGTACACACACCTTAATACACAATGCAGAGTACACAAAGGAGCGTCAGACCTAATCTCCCAAGTTATGCGAGAAATCACAAGGCTTCCTCACAATAACTTCACACTGGGCTAGTGAACAGGAGGGGTTACACAGAGAGGGAACAGCACCGAAGATAACTTAAGCAGTCAATCACAACATAGCCTTGAATCACCAGGGCCCCAAGCCATATTCTGCATAGGTGAAATGCCATAAGGCTAGTATAATTCCAAACTCAGGCTGATTATAAAACCAGATAGGAGTCCAGAATTTATCTAACTGGTTGAGTTGTCTCTCATTGAAGCCAGTGAGAATTTTGCCTATTAGTTCAATGGGATCAAGATGTGTTCCCAGTCTTCTCAATTATGTATAAATCAGCTTGTCTCTGCCTTCATTTTTTACAACAACAATTTGTTGATTGATAAATTATTTGGATGAAAGTTGTTTCTGAATAGCATTAAAAAGAGAAAAGAATAGGGACAATATTGCCACTGGATGTCACTCTTAGCTTAGGTCTGGGTTATCCTAAGACTAGTGCATCAACAATAGAAAAATGCTCTTTTTTCTTTAAATATTTAATTCTATAAACCATAGGCTTAAATAAGAATCCTTTTCATATTTAAAAAGAGTTGTTAAAATGTAATAATGAAATGCCACGCAGGTTCTTTTTTGCTTGTGTACCTTGAATAAATATACTTCTGTACAAATTAGTTGATCACCAAAATTTTATTATGATATCCCTCTATGTTCAGAGTGAGATTGATTGTGCATTAAGCCTTGGACTTGACATAGGATCTTGAGTCTGAAACCGTGACACTGCATGTATTTTATATATAGCTAAAGCAAAAATTGTACTATGCAACAAAAACAGCAAATAAGTCTCAATTTGCCCCACACACTGCCATTTAATCTCTTTACACAAAAGTTTTGAAAGCACTAAAAACTGACAAAGTATAAATTCATACTTTGATACATAAATAAGATTGCTCAAACATGGATCACCTTTTTTTTTTTTTTAAAAAAAAAAAGGATGCTTCTATCTGGTAAAATACATTGTGTGCTAAAACTTTACAAAAGCCAGATTACCTTTTGGAAACAAAGGTGTGTGTGGTTATCTATGAGAATGTTTATATTTACTCATTTTATCTTGGGATAAAATAGCATGCAACCAAATTAACCTAAGTATATTCAGATGTCAACAAGACATGAATTATTTTCCAGAAGACTGGAAAAGGGCAAATATAGTGCCCATCTATAAAAAGGGGAATAAGAATAACCCAGGAAACTAGAGGCCAGTCAGCTTAACTTCAGTGCCAGGAAAGATAATGGATCAGGTAATTAAAGAAATCATCTGCAAGCACTTGGAAGGTGGTCAGGTGATGGGGAACAGCCAGCATGGATCTGTAAAGGACAAATCATGTCAAACTAATCTGATAGCTTTCTTTGATAGGATAACAAGCCTTGTGTATAGGGGAGAAGCGGAAGATGTGGTATACCTAGACTTTAGCAAAGCACTTGACACGGTCTCGCATGATATTCTCATAAAAAAACTAGGCAAATACAACTTAGATGAGGCTACTATGAGGTGGGTGCATAACTGGCTGGATAACCGTACCCAGAGAGTAGTTCTTAATGGTTCTCAATCCTGCTGGAAAAGTATAACAAGTGGGGTTCCGCAAGGGTCTGTGTTAGGACGGGTTCTGTTCAATATCTTCATCAATGATTTAGATATTGGCGTAGAAAGTATGCTTATTAAGTTTGCCGATGATACCAAGCTGGGAGGGGTTGCAACTGCTTTGGAGGATAGGGTCATAATTCAAAATGGTCTGGATAAATTGGAGAAATGGGCTGAGGTAAACAGGATGAAGTTTAATAAGGAGAAATGCAAAATGCTCCACTTGGAAAGGAACAGTCAGTTTCACACATACAGAATGAGGAGAGACTGTCTAGGAATGACTACAACAGAAAGGGATCTAGGGGTTATAGTGGACCACAAGCTAAATATGAGTCAACAGAGTGATGCTGTTGCAAAAAAAGCAAACATGATTCTGGGATGCATTAACAGGTGTGTTGTGAACAAGACACGAGAAGTCATTCTTCAGCTCTACTCTGTTCTGGTTAGGCCTCAGCTGGAGTATTGTGTCCAGTTCTGGGCACCGCAGTTCAAGAAAGATGTGGAAAAATTAGAGAGGGTCCAGAAAAGAGCGACAAGAATGATTAAAGGTCTAGAGAATGTGACCTATGAAGAAAGGCTGAAAAAATTGGGCTTGTTTAGTTTGGAAAAGAGAAGATTGAGGGGAGACATGATAGCGATTTTCAGGTATCTAAAAGGCTGTCATAAGGAGGAGGGAGAAAACTTGTTCTTCTTGGCCTCTGAGGATAGAACAAGAGGCAATGGACTTAAACTGCAGCAAGGGAGGTTTAGGTTGAACATGAGGAAAAAGTTCCTAACTGTCAAGGTGGTCAAACAGTGGAATAAATTGCCAAGGGAGGTTGTGGAATCTCCATCGCTGGAGATATTTAAGAACAGGTTAGAGAGATGTCTATCAGGGATGATTTAGACAGTACTTGGTCCTGCCATTGGGGCAGGGGGTGGATGCGATGGCCTCTCGAGGTCTCTTCCAGTCCTAGTGTTCTATGATTCTATGATTCTATTTATTAGAAGTTTAAAATCATCGCCATTAAAATGGGTGGACAAATACTGACCCATGGGCCAGATCCAGTCGCCAAAGTTTGTCCCTGGTGGGCCCTCAGCTTTATATTTACTTGTCTCCACAAGTCGCAAGCAATGGCAGTGTCCCAGTCTGTGCTGATTCCCACCATTCCCATTGGCCAACAATGGCCAGCTGCGGCCAATGAGAGCTGTGATCACCTGCTACCTGCTGAGGCCCAGCTAAATAAGGTGGCAGTGGCCTGTCAGAGATTAATGTTGGCAGGCTGCCACTTTTTTATTGTCCATCTCTGCACTAGAAGACTTGCAGTCCTCCAAAGAAAAACAGAGGAAAAATGTTTTGTGGAATAGTTTTGCTCATACTTCTGAGGAAATGAAAAGTCATAGTTCAAGACTCTTTTTGTTAAGCCCCAAGCCCAAACTCAGAGTACAGGGCCTGTTCCAAAGCACTTCAGGCCAATGAGAAGACTCAAGCAGACTTCAGTGGGCTTTGGCTCAGCCTGATAGAGCACAGAAGCCAGATCTCTGCCCCATTGGAATACATCGAGCAAATCTCATTGTTCTTTCCATGATTGCTCAATGCCCTTCAAACAACAGGGTCACTCTGGAGTGAGGTGGTACTAGAGAACGTTGAGAGCTCAGCTACTGTGTTACGTTTTCATTTGTGATTTCTTCCAGAGGTTCTATATCTCCGTGAAGTTTGGGTGTGGTTGGATGCGCCACTAGTCACTCATTTCCCCAGTGTGAAGGAGTAAAGGATGTATGGGCTTCAGCAGCACCCATCATGGAATAGTTAAGATTCCATTCCTTCCCACCACCACTTCAGCACATAGACCATTTACTGCATGATGGGAAGAGAACTTGACCCTAAGTAAATCACAAATGAAAACTATTTTAGTTTATGCCAATGAGTTAAACTGCACATTAATTGAAATGATACTTGATAATACTCCATGGGACTTGTCTATACCAGCCCTCTCCTTCAAAGGGAGCATGTAAACAAGCCCAAGCGGTGAATAGCAATTAGCCTAATTCTTGCAGTGTGAGCTTTGAAGTTGCTAACTTCGAAGCGCTGGCAAGCTGTGCAGCTGCAAGCTCTTTGATATACCCGCACAACTTTAAAGTTTCCTTACTCCCACCATGTTTCTAATGCGTTTGCTAGATATTTAGCAGGAGAAAATAAAATTCATGTCTGTACAGAAATCTTATGCTAGGGCCCCTTCACTGCTTATGTCCCGTCTTAAGTTGGACTTAAATGGAGACACAGGCCTTGTTTGTAGCTTTTTTTTTTTTTTTTTTTTTTTTACTGAGGAGACTTTTACCTACAGAACACTGAGTCACATATTTGCAACTAGAAACAAAATTACAATATATTCTACAGAGCACCTCAAGAGCTGTATTAAACTGCACGTGTATCAACAATTCAGTAGAACTTAGTACACTCAAACTAGCTCTTTGGGGCAAAGGTACAAGAGGTTTTGCTAGAAATCTATGATTCTATGATCTAGGTCCACTAGCCCCCAAATCAAAATGGCTCTGAGTTTTACCTGAGAACTGCTACTGCAGCATACACTTCCCCAACAACTTATCTTTGTTGTCTTCTAGCTAAAGACAAGGACTGATTTCCACTCCTACCCCACTTACTCATAGGGAGATAGGTGCAGACCACAGAGGGTCACGTCATCCTATCACATGGCTTCAGGGGAATGGTTGCAGCTGAATCAGAACACTGTTCCCCAAATCCTAAGTCACCTTTGGAGAGTGAAAAAGCAACCTGGCTTCTACCAAGCCAGAGTAGCAGGAGTGGGGAGTTTTTGTTATGGCAGTTACTCCAGTAACTACAGTGTACCATCAGCCTTATGCAATTCATACCAAAGTGCATGTTATTTTTTATGTGTTGGTTGCTGAGTTCTTCACGCTGCCTAAGTTTCTTTATTACTGAGCGGGAAACAGCTCTGTCTATGGGTAAAAGGACAATTCAGTCCATAGGTTCATCTATTTTTGATATCTGTGCAGATAAAGGTGTCAGTTGATTTCAGTTATGATGGTAGTTTTGGGGCTGTAGAGTCAGGATCTACATATATACTTCACAATGTGTTGGGCTGGATTCACTTTTGGAGCCTTTGTAACAGTCCGGTAGGGATGTGTTTAGCTGCCAGAAAGACACTGCAGCAGGGTATGGTAAACTAAACTGATTTTCGGCAAACAGATTGTTAGCTTTCTACTTAAATCTCCAACGTGTGTACAGGGCAGTGCCAAGATGCACGTGTAACCCACACACCTATATGTGGTTCACTGACCCCTGTAGTGGTACCTAGAGCAGGTCATACAGAAAGCTGCTGGCCTACAGCTGAAGCTGTAGAGCTGCCTTCCCAAAGTTCCAGGTTTGAGGCTGCCTGGGGGCAGTTACACACATTTGGGGAATGTGATTTCTATTAGGCCCTTTGGCCTCTTCTACACTATCCTATATTGCTTAGGGCTGTGAAAAAATTGTTCCCTGAGCGCTGTAATTACGTCAACCTAATACCCAGAGTGAATACAGATGGAAGTATTCTTCTGTCTACAATAGCTACTGCCTCTTGGGGAGGTGGATTAACTAGATCAACAGAAAATCTGGTATGTCAATGTAGGAAGCATCTATGCTAATGTGCCCCAGTGGCACAAATGCAATGCTAGAGCTGTTTTGCTGTAGTGTATATTCATACTTGGAAATATCTGATTATTTATTGGCAGGAGATAGACCTTTGAGAAAAATGTAGCTCTGTGCCCCATTGCATGCCAGATTTGTGCTTTGGGCTGGTACTTTGCTATTTTGTATGTAGCTATGTAAAGTTGTTCTACTTTGCTTGTGGTAATCAATGTGCTATAAAATATTGAGGACTACAGTTTGCAGACTGGAGAACTCTTCCTTTCTGCTAGCTATTTCTCATTACTCCTCTCTTGAGCTAGTTAGTTCCCCAACAGATTATGTTATATATCATCTTTTATCTTTATCGTCTGTGTTCATTTTGTAAAAAAACATGAGCTTTAAGAATTAAAGGGTGAGTGATCTGCCAAATGTCATTCTATTTTGTTTTATCTGTGGGAAACTTTGTCAAAAAAAAGAGCTATCAGCAGCCAATATTTATACTGGTTCAAATTTCTGACTTTGCAAAGAATCCAGCTCTGAGGTGAGTTTTATCCCCTGCTTTCGCTCATATTCCCTTGCATAAATTCCATCTCTATCTGCTTAAACTTCATGAACTTTGCACAGAATTCATTTAAAAGCGAGTCGTAGAAATAACATAATCTGATCCAAATACAAGATTACTGATGAAAAGAGGACTCCAAAATTTGGTTCTGGTTTAAATGAGAAACAATCTCCCTAAGCTTTTAGGAGGTCAGTCTAATTAGTTATATACTGAAATCATAGACAACATATATTATAACATGTTTTCTTTATTTCATTATATTCTGTTAGACTTAATTGCATTATATAATATAGTGATTTCCTCCTTAGCCAGGAACATTCTAGCATTTTTATTGAAAATCAGTTGTTAATAATTTTAATTGTGTGATAATCATATAAATTCATTCTTTGTACTCTTTGCTGTTGAACTCCAGACAATTTTACAAAAATGAGGGGTTTTTCCCCTTCTTTCCACCCCATGCAAAAAGCAGAGGAGTGAAATGAATGGCATATTATAACTACATATAGAAGTTTTTGTCCTTGCACGTATGCAAAGAGAATCTTACTGTATGATCTAGGTTATATGGGGTACTTGATCCATTACTTGCCTAAAGAAGCCTACTATAAAGTGGATGCACAACTGGTTGAAAAACTGTCCTCAGAGAGTAATCAATGGCTCATAGTCAAATGAGTAGGGCATATTGGATGGTATTGAGTTTTATTTAATATCTTCATAATTGATTTGGAAAACAGCGTAGAGTACATGTATAAAGTATGTGAATTATAACAATCTGGGAGAGGTTGCAAACTATTTGGAAGACAGGATTAGAATTCAAAATGATCTTGGCAAAGCTAGAAACATCATCTGAAATAAACAGAATGAAATTAAGTAAGGATAAATGTACAGTACTTGACTTATGAAGGAGTAATCATTTTGAGAAAATATAAAATGGGAAGTGAGTTCCAAGGAAGGAGTAATGCAGAAAAGGGTCTAGGCAGTTCTAATGGATCACTAAGTAAATATGAGTGGAAAATCAGTTGCGAAAAAGTGAACATCACTCTGGGATGTACTGGTGGAATGCTGTAAGCAAGATCCAAAAAGTGATTCTTCTTCGAGTGTCCCCGTGGGTGCTCCACAATAGGTGTCGGGCTTGCCCGGCGCCGCAGATCGGATCTTCCAAGCAGTTTCTGCCGGACCGCGCATGCGCCGGCGCGCGCCGCTCCCTTGCGCGCTCCTGGCCATGTGCGCGATCCGGTCCCCGCCAGTTCCTCTTAACCGCCGTCGGCTGCAGACGGAATCCGAACTAGGCTAAGGCCAAGTAGCGTATTCAATGACTTTAACTGCTTTTCTTTAAAGTTTTTCAAGTACTTAGGCTACTGCAAAAAAAAAACAAAAAAAAACCAAAAGCAACAAACAAACTACAAGCGGGACAGCTTCAATCCAGTCCCAGTAACAAGCGCCAGAGGCCAGGAGCATAGGGCCATCAGCTCTCCTGCTGCGGCAGGCCATCGGAAGGTGAAAACAGCACAGAGAAGGTGCTAAGTACCCGTTTAACAACTGAAAGACTCACCAACGATGTCCTCTTCAGGATTTAAAAAATGTGAGTCCTGCCAAGAGGCGATGCCAGTGTCCGATGGGCACAGTCTATGCATAAGGTGCCTTGGGGAGTCCCATGTTGCACAGAAATGCTCCTTCTGTGCTAAATTAACAGCCAGAGCAAGGAGAGACAGGGAGATGCGGCTTAAAATGCTGCTTTTTGATAAGGCCCTCCAGCCAGACGTGCTGGAGCGGCCGCAGCAGGAGGGACCCTCCGGGGCCCATAAAAGGAAAGCTGCCTCCCTCAGCCTATCAGCGCAAAAACGGAGGAAAGCCTCCCCAGCCCGATCCCTGCCGGCAGCAACAGCGAGCGGGACGGGAGGAGCGAGCAGCCCCCAGCCGCAGCAACAGCTGATCGGCGGCGGCACGGAGAGCCACGTGGAAGCGGCTCAGCCTCCGATAATCAGCCAGCCGCCCTGCACCGCAGGCAGGGCGGCGGCTAAACAAGCGCCGGTACCGGCGGCACCGCAGGCAGCGGCACCGACCCCCGGGGAACCGGCGGTGCAGAGCGCGCAGGCACGCAGCCTGCAGGCACCGAAGGACACCGCACGTGCGGCACCGCCTTCGAGCGTGCCTAGCACGGTGCGGACGGGGCCGGGATCCCCTGTGCGTCAGGGGGCGGAGTTACCTCCTCCAGGGAGCGGGAAGACTGCACACAAGAGGAGGCATTGCAGCCCCTCTCCGGACAGGGCTGTGGAGTTGCTTTCTCACAGCCCTCCGCTTATGTTGCAGACTCCAACCAGAAGGCAGGGGTCCCCCCTAGCCTACCCGGAGCCCCCTTCTCCATTTTTGCAACCAGCCTCACCCTGGCTGGGACCACCTTCACCCTTCCTGGGGTTTGAACCGCTGGACTATTATGCAAAATCGCTCTCTCCAGTGTCTCGACGATCTCCCTCCCCCAGACGCAGAGGGTATGCACCAAGGGAGTGGTCTAGGTCACCTTCCCAAGAACAGTGCCTATACTGCCATGGTCGCCCCTACCACGCGGGGCATAGACACCATCGGCAATCTACTAGGGAAAGATCCCCACAGACGATCTCGTACCCCCGAGGGCAATTGCGACCGGGGACAGAGACTCAAGCATCTCAGGGAGGACTGGTTATGGAACCCCGAGATTTTCCCTCGCAAACCTCTAGTGAGAGGGTGTACCATCACCAGCAGGAACCGGAAGGGTCCAGAGAGACATACCCCAGCGGTTCCTCGCTCTCCTCCCCGGACGAGGCTACGGCCCCGGGGGACGTCCATCCTCCGGACGATCTCAAACAGTTTCAAGAGCTGTTTAGGAGGGTGGCCTTCACGCAAGGCATCCAGACAGCAGAGGTGCAAGAGAAACACCATAAGCTCCTCAAAAATGTGAGACCTCCGGCCTCCTCCAGAGTAGCAATACCGCTTGATGAAGTGATCTTAGAGTCCGCCACTACGATATGGCAGACCCCTGCGACTATTCCGCCTGTCCAAAAGAGAGCGGATAAGAAATACTTCGTGCCGGCGAAGGGCATGGAGTTCCTGTTCAGCCACCCACAGCCAAATTCCTTGGTGGTGGAGTCGTCGCAACAAAGATCAAAGACATCTCAATTCAGGACAGGGGGAACAGACAAAGATGCCAAGAAGCTAGAGCTGTTCGCCAGAAAGGTCTACTCCTCCTCCACTTTAACGTTGCGAATGGCAAATTACGCAGCGCACTTAGCGAGCCATAATTTCGACAACTATTCCAGGTTAACCTCCCTCATGGACTCACTTCCAGAGGACAAAAAGCCGGTGCTCAAGGCCATACTGCAAGAAGGCTACGCGGCCTCGAGGACAGGAGTTCAGATCGCCCTGGACGTTGCGGACACAGCAGCACGTTCCACAGCAACGGCAGTGGTGATGCGAAGGGAGTCCTGGCTCCAGACTTCGGGTATACCGAGGGATCTGCAGGTGAAGATAGTTGACCTTCCCTTCGACTCGCAGAAGCTGTTTGCTGAATCAACTGACTCGGTCCTTCATTCCAGTAAAGATTCAAGAGCCACACTCAGGACCCTGGGGATTTACACCCCTCCATATACAAAGAAAAGGTACTACCCTCAACACAGACGGTACCAGTACCAGCAACAGCGCCCCCAGTACCACAGGGGTTACGAGCAAGGGCGACATCAACAGCACCAGCAGTACAGAACTCCCAGGCGACGTTCACAACAGAGCCGTGCGTCCTCGGGGCGGGGCCAAAGGCCACAAGTTTGACATACAGATCCAGGGCTGCGCCATCACTACCATCGCACAAGGTCATCCGAAGCGACTATTCCACCATCGCCTCTGACCATTCTACGACCAGTGGCAAAGGATCACCACAGACAAATGGGTGCTGGAGATCATAGCCACGGGGTACGCCATCCCCTTCCAGTCGCTCCCACCATCACGACCTCCACCCAAGCCCCACCTCCAGGAGGCCTCCCATGTAGCGAGGCTCAGGCAGGAGGTGGACCATCTCATGCTCATAGGGGCAGTGGAAAGAGTGCCGGAGCAACTGCAAGGGAAAGGGTTCTACTCCAGGTACTTCCTCACGGAGAAAAAGACAGGAGGCTGGAGGCCCATCTTAGACCTTCGCGGCCTCAACAGGTACCTGCGCAAGCAACGTTTTCGGATGACCACAATCGCCTCCATCCTTACAGCACTGGACGATGGAGACTGGTTCGCAGCCCTCGATTTACAAGACGCGTACTTCCACATAACTATCCATCCGGCTCACCGGCGATTCCTCCGGTTCATGGTAGGCAACGAACACTTCCAATACAAGGTCCTACCATTTGGCCTCTCCTCGGCCCCCAGAGTCTTCACCAAGACCTTGGCAGTGGTGTCAGCCTACCTGCACAGACAGGGGGTATTTATTTTCCCGTATCTGGACGACTGCCTGCTCAAAGGGGCCTCGAAGGGGGAGGTTCTGCGCATGATACGCGTCACAGCAAACACGTTCTCTTCACTCGGCCTGGTTATCAATCTGGCAAAATCAAAAATAGACCCCACACAGGACATAGAGTTAATAGGGGCTCGCATAAACTCGGTTACAGTGAGAGTTTATCGACCAGAGGCTCGCTTTCGGGCCATCGGTTCCCTCGTGCAGGTCATCACCTTCAGCCCTACGGTGCCGGTCTTGACGTGCTTGCAGCTGCTGGGCCACATGGCAGCGGCGACGTTCGTAGTACAGAACGCCAGGTTACACATGCGCAGCATGCAGCACTGGCTGGCGAGTGTATACAAACCGGCAGTACACACCGTTCACAGGGTGGTGTCGCCCACAGCCGGGGTGCGCAAATCCCTACAATGGTGGGTAAACCCCAGGAACCTGCTAACAGGGGTACCCTTCCACCAGCCGCAAATATCGGTTTTTCTCACTACAGATGCCTCCCTCATAGGGTGGGGAGCGCACATGGGCGAAGAGGTGACTCAAGGACTGTGGTCACCCACGGAACAGTCACTACACATAAATATACTGGAGCTCAGAGCAGTGTTCAACGCCTGCAGACACTTTCGAGACCACATACAAGGCAAAGTCGTCGGGATCAGTACAGACAATACCTCCACCATGTTTTATATAAACAGGCAAGGAGGAGCTCGATCCCGTGCCTTATGCGCGGAAGCAATCCGCTTATGGAACTGGTGCATCACCAACAATATAATCTTGAAAGCCTCATACTTGCCGGGTGCGCACAATGTGAAGGCAGACCAGCTGAGCAGGCGTTTTGCACTCACACACGAGTGGCAGATCCGTCCCGATCTGCTATGGCCGATTTTCCATGCATGGGGTTTTCCCCAAATAGACCTGTTTGCCACTCAGCACAACAAGAAGTGCCCACGATTCTGCTCCAGGGCAGGACTGGGATGGGGGTCCCTGGGGGACGCGTTCGCGATCCCGTGGAGGGGCCCCCTGCTTTATGCGTTTCCTCCCACAGTGCTGATCCACAAAGTCTTGCAGAAAGCCAGGAGGGAAAGGGCCCGGATGATCCTGATAGTCCCAACGTGGGATCGACAACAATGGTTCCCCCTACTCCTGCGCATGTCGGACCGTCCACCGATGCCTCTTCTGGTGGCACCGGATCTGCTCACGCAAGCCCAGGGGTCCATAGTGCACCCGCACCCCCAAAGCCTGCGACTGCAAGCGTGGTTAATCCATGGCTCAGCTCCCTAGAGAGCACATGCACAGTGGAAGTACAGCAAGTCCTAGAAAGTAGCAGGAGGACTTCCACCAGGAAGACCTACAAGCAAAAATGGACTCGCTTCACGGCTTGGTGTTCTACCAAACAGCTGGCCCCCCTTTCGGTGCCTATACCTACAATACTAGAGTATTTACTGGACCTCAAGAGAGGAGGACTCTCGCTATCCTCGTTGAAGGTCCACCTTGCCACCATCTCGGCGTTCAGACATGAGGAGGAAGGGCACACGGTGTTCGCCCACCCTGTGGTTACCAGGTTCCTCAAAGGGTTGGTAAACCTATACCCCCCTCGGAAACCGATTCCACCTTCGTGGAACTTGGACCTGGTGCTTACCACGCTAATGGGACCACCGTTCGAGCCCTTGGCCACGGTTCCCCTCCGCCTCCTTACAATAAAGACGATCTTTCTTCTTGCAATTACGTCAGCTCGTAGGGTGAGCGAGCTCGCGGCAGTCATGGCAACGCCACCCTGCACTGTTTTTTCCAAGGAGGCGGTAACCATACGGCTGCATCCAGCCTTTGTTCCCAAAGTTTCTTCCGAGTTTCACATTAACGAACCTATTGTTCTACTCTCGTTTTATCCAAAGCCTCATAACTCCAACGAAGAGGTGCGCCTACACCTCCTGGACGTGAGGAGGGTGCTAGCCTTCTACGTAGACAGGACCAAGTCCTTCCGGAAAACGGATAGACTCCTAGTCTCCCTCGCTCCCAAATTGAAAGGAGAAGGTCTCTCCTTGCAGAGAATCTCAAAGCACATTGTATCCTGCATAAAAATGTGCTACGAGCTCAAAAAGACTCCTTTATCGGCCACTCCCAGGGCTCATTCCACTAGGGCGGTGGCAGCATCAACAGCCTTTTTCAAGGGCGTTGCGTTAAAAGACATTTGCAGAGCGGCGACCTGGTCATCCTACGACACCTTCGCCAAACATTACGCCCTTCACAGGGTATTCCAAGAGGATACCCGTCTCTCTGCAGCGGTCCTCTTGGGGACAAGCTGCACATAATCCGATTACCCACCTCCTATCTTGGGTTACTGCTGGGTAGTCACCTATTGTGGAGCACCCACGGGGACACTCGAAGAAGAAAGAGAAGTTACTCACCGTAGTAACGGTGGTTCTTCGAGATGTGTCCCTGTGGGTGCTCCACTACCCGCCCATCCTCCCCGCTTCAGATCTCTGTTAGTGTTTTGCAGGGGCACCCGAGGTGGTTGGTCGAGGAACTGGCGGGGACCGGATCGCGCACATGGCCAGGAGCGCGCAAGGGAGCGGCGCGCGCCGGCGCATGCGCGGTCCGGCAGAAACTGCTTGGAAGATCTGATCTGCGGCGCCGGGCAAGCCCGACACCTATTGTGGAGCACCCACGGGGACACATCTCGAAGAACCACTGTTACTACGGTGAGTAACTTCTCTTTCTTCTACTCTGCTCAGCACTGGTCAGGCCTCAAATGTTCAATTCTGGGTATCACAGTGCAAGAAGTCAAGAGTACAGCAATAAAATGACTAAAGATCTAGAAAGATTGTAAAAATTGGGATTTATTAGTCTGGACAATGGAAGAGTGAGGCAGAGAGCATAAGTCTTAAAATATATAAAGTATTGCTGTAAAGAGAAGGATGACAATTTGTTCTCCTTATCCACTGGGGCCAGGATAAAAAGTGATGGTCTTAGGCCGTTTCTACACATGCCACTTTCTTTGAAAGATGCAAATTCCCCATGCCTCATTAGCATAAGGTCACATGGTTTGGAGCCCAGAAGACGTTCTTCCAGACTCCAAAACGCTGTTTAGAAGCGCGGCCCCCGGGGGGGGTCTTCCAGAGGACAGGGCCTCCAGAAGAAGGACCTCCTTCCAGAAGATCCCTGGGGGCTGTGCTTCTAAACAGCATTTTGGAGTCCAGAAGAACGTCTTCCAGACTCCAAACCACATGACCTTATGCTAATGAGGTGCGAGGAATTTGCATCCATGCTTCATGAGCATATTTTGGGCCATTTATTAGCATGCCGCATGTGCAGAAATGGCCCTAAATTGTGGCATGGAGGTTTTAATTTAGACCAGTAGTTCTGCATGGAGGTTTAAGACTGAATAGGCAAATGTGTGAGGGACATTCTGTAATACTTAATCTTGCTTAAGATTAAAAATACCAAAGAAGCCTGGCAGTCACACACCACCATACTGGCAATAACCCATAACGTGCTTGATGTAAATATCCCGGGACCACCTGATGGCATCAGACACCATCAGCCTGCGCGTGAGTCAGGCGTAGCAATGGCCGATGTCGCAAGCCTCCAGTACTCTGTCATTCAGGGGGTCCCAGGCACCCAACGCCCCCACAAGCAACACATGAACCTCCACCGAGTAACCCCGGGCCTGCAAGATGTCTGCCAACGGGGCATACTTCTGTAGCTTCGTGCCCGAGTGTCGCAAAAGGCCACCATGCGGTTCTCAAAAGGCACTGTTACATCCACAATGAGGACCTTCTTAGACCACTCATCCATCACAACAATGTCCGGCCGCAGCAGGCTATCAGTACCGGGCATGGAAGAGTCCACGGTAACGCATCCAAGGGTCAGCGGAAGTACTTTCACCAAGTGATCCTGGATGGCGTTATAGCGGCATTGCCAGGCCGTGGAATGCACCGTACAGCCGCAGAGGATGTGGGGAAGGGTCTCTAATGGATATCTGCAATGCCTACACCTTTTATCGCGGCACCCATGGTGGATTAGATGACCCACTGAAATCTCTTCCAGTCCTACATTTGTATGATTCCATGATAATTCAGTAAGTTTTTGTAAACAACGCTACATTTTAAAGATTAGTCCTGCTTTTCTAATATCTTATACTGAAGACAAAATCTCACAGAATTGTCAATAAAAGTGATGCATTGTAAAGATAACACTGCAGATTGTGTTTAGTAGTTACTTCTGTCGTGAAATAGCACCACTTAATGTGTGCATGCTGTCTGAAACTTGCTTTAGGGAAGTACAAGAGCCTCATGGAATGATGTTTAGCCATAGATTCAGTGTGCTTTCCAGTAAATAACTCATTTAATAAATGTATTTGCTACACAATTTTTAGTTACAGTGTGCTTCAGCAGCTGTGTCTTACGTACTTTCATTAGATTGCTATTGTTGGTTGTTTAAATAGGTAGAAATTGAATTGTTTGCCCCCCCCCCTTTTTTTTTTTTTACACCTGGAAATCAATGTTTTACAGTTTCTTTGGAGCCTGTGAATTCAGCTGTAGATATATCAACACTGCACTGTGGTTCTGTATGGATGTTAAAGGAGATGAAATACTTAAATGCAAGTAGTTATCTGATACAGCTTCACTTCATTGTAACTAAATAAAAGCACAATAGGAAAAAAATGGAGGAGATCTTAAAAATCCAGATTTAACTCATTTCCCCAATAGTAAGGAAAGCCTGATCCTTTTGATGTAGTGACAAAACTCTCACCAACTGCAATGGGGACAGGATTTTGAAATGGGATTTAGAATGCCACATCAAGAGCCTTGAAGTAGAAAATTTCCATGTTGGCTAATTTTGATCACCGTTTTGCATGGAGTGGTGTGGGGGGCAGGCCCGAGTGCTGCAGTCTGAGTGGTGCAGAGGACTCACTGACCTAGGCCATGACCCTTCCAGGGCTGGGATACAGTCCCCATCCCATCTTGCCCCAGGTCTGCGGTGGTTGCTGGCCCTGGTGCCCAAAGACGGGATTTTTAAAACAATTTCACTTGGGTCTAACTTGACTGCCACATAAGTCCGTGGTAAAATTCCTTTGTGGTGGAGGTAGAGCGAAGTTGATGCTAAATATTTCTGAAAAACCCTCTCTGTGTGGGATTTATTTTATTTACCACTGTTTCCAGCAGTATAGGACCTACAGGTACTTCTTTTGTTGTTCTGTATACCCCTCTTTGTCATTTTCCACTCAGACTCATCTGATGAAGTGGGGTTTACCCATAAAAGCTTATGCCCTAATAGATCTGTTGGGCTGTGTCTACACTATCCCCTCCTTTTGGAGGGGGCATGTTAATGAGGGATTTAGGAAGCTGCTAATGAGGCACTGCCATGAATATGCAGTGCCTCATTAGCATAATGGCAGACATGCATGATTTGAAAGTGCCGCTTTTGAAATGCATGCTACCTGTGTAGCTGGGGGCCTTTCAGAACCAAATGGGAAGAAGGGTCTTTTGAAATCAGGGGGTCCTTTCGAAAGGCCCCCGGCTACACAGGTGGCGTGCGTTTCTAAAGCAGCACTTTCGACTCATGCGTGGCCGCCATTATGCTAGTGAGGAACTGCATATTCATGGCAGTGCCACATTTACCATCTGCTAAAATCCGTCATTAACATGTCCCTTCTGAAAGGAGGGGACTAGGGTGGCCACAACCTTGGTCACCAAGGCTACATGTACACTGTAGAGTTATTTCAAAATCACTTTGAGCATCTACCTGCCATTTTGAAATAGCTGATGTTATTCTGAAATTGGTAAACCTCATTGCAGGAGGAATAATGCCTATTTTGAAATCCCTATTTCGAAATAGGTGCTGTTAAGATGCAAAATAGCGTTATTTCAAAATAAGCCATAATGGCATCCAATGAAACAATATATTTGGGTGATATTTGATAGTATGAAACATTTTAAAAGTGAACATTAATTTCTCATCATGATGTCTAATGGGCACAAGGGGATGTCTTCTGAGATGTGACTAAAGGGGTGGGATTAAGGTAAAAGTTTGTCTTCTGAACGATCACCTGCTATAGACCCATTAGGTAGAGGCAAACTTCTGGGCTATATCTACACTAGCATTCCCCCCCTTTTGAAAGAGGGATGCTAATAAGGCACTTCCATGAATATGCAGTGCCTCATTAGCACAATACCAGCTGCAGCAGTTCAAAAGTGCCACTTTCGTATCACACACCACTAGTGTAGCTGAGGGCCTTTCGAAAGGACTCCCTGGTCTTCAAAAGCCCCTTCTTCCTATTTTGGTTTTAGGAAGAAGGGGCTGTCGAAGTCCAGGGGGTCCTTTCAAAAGGCCCCCCGTCTACATGGGCAGCGCGTGATTTGAAAGAAGCACTTTCGAATTGCTACGGCCAGCATTATGCTAAGGAGGCACTGCATATTCATGGTAGTGCCTCATTAGCTTCCCTCTTTCGGAAGGTGGAGCTAGCATAGACACAACCCTGAAGAGTAATCTACTGGCAATCATGGGCCCCGTTCGCATACTTGAGTATTGAAGTTAGCATACACATTTTTTATTAGCTGGCCAGAGAGGGAATGGGACAAACTTTGTAATTATTTTTTTGTGCAAAGAATGAGTCCATTTTTTCACTGAAGTATTCTGAAATGTTTCAAGTAGCTAGTCTTCTGTTTAGGGTGATCATCCATCCTGTTTTGGCCAGGACAGTCCCATATTTGAGGTGTCAGGAGGGCATCCCAACTTATTTTAACAAAAGGGCTAATTGCCCATGTTCACGCTCCCTGCTGAGCAGCTGCAGGTACCAGCTGCTGGCTGCACAGCACATGTAGCACATACTGACTGGCCAGGTGTGCAGCAGCAGCAGAAGAGAGAGTCACAAGGACCCCTGCCATAGGTAAGGCAGGGTATATTGGGCCTGGGAGTAGTGTGTCCCCCCCACAACGCTGTTTAAGATATTAATGGGACCTGGTGCCCCAGGCAGCTGCCACTCAAGTCCAGGAGACCCTCCACCCCACACAAGGTGGTGCTGCAGCCCTGTTCCTGGCTCCATGCAGCTAGGGACAGCCAGAAATCACACCCCTGGGGGCTGCAGCGCCTTTCCTGGCTCCCTATGGTGTGGGGCAGCCGGGAGCAACACACACAGGGCTGTAGCCCCATTCACGGCTACACACAGCTTGGGGCAGCTGGGAGCTGTACCCACAGCTTGGGGCACACAAAAGCTACACCTACAGGGCTGCAGCCCTGTTCGTGGCTCCCCAGGGCTTGGGGCAGCCAAGAGCAGCACCCAGGAGCCAGGAGGGTGCCCCACCTGTGGGGTAGTAACTGCCACACGGAAAACCCCGCTGGATCTTGGGAGCTTCCCCGCAGGACGGCAGCCCCAGTTACTGGCAGCACAGGGCAGCCAGGGAGCTCCCCTGCAGCAGGGAGGCAGCCATTTCCCAGCACTCCACAATGTGGAACAGCCGGGGTGCCCTTTGGTGCAGGGCTGCAGTGGAGAAGCCCTCCCCCATCCTCCTTGGGGCAGCAGCTCCATTTTTTGGGACAGCTCCCTGCAGCCAGCCCTCCTCTCTGCTGGTCTGCATTCCTGGTGCCCCATGGCTGGGCAGCCACTACCTACCCCACCACTAGGGAGGAACCCCACAGGCCTGCAGGCTGCAGCCTTCATCCCTGGGGTCCCCTCCCCCCACTGGAAAGCTGCAGCCCCTGTGCCCAGGGCCACCACTGCAGGGCAGGAGCCCCCTTGTCCAGTGTCCCACTGGGGGGCAACAGCTGGGAGTGGCAAGGCTCAATCCTGCATTCCCCATGTGCTCCCTGTGGAGGAGAAGCCTCAGGAGCCCCTGAGGCAGAGTCAGGCCAGACTGACGTCTGTGGGCCTGGAGCCCAACTCTTTATGTGGGCCTTTAGGGGGGCAGTGGAGCATGGCGCAGACCTGAGCCACCTCTCCTGCTTGCAGTCCCATTCTGTGAGCTGTGATTTCACACCCAGCTGGGTCCCCTTCCCCTCCCACAGTGTCACGGAGTGTGGGGTGTCACAGGGCCCTGAACCCCAATCTACAGTTAGATGTGATTCTCAGCCAGCAGGGAGAGCAGAGAGTTCTCTTTGTGCACAAGGGTACAGCATAAAAGAGACTTGTCAGCCCAGGAACCACGGACAGTCAATACAACTGATGTTGGAGAGAGGGGGCCCAGGGTTAGGACCCTCCCTGTACCCCAAGCCAGTCCAGACTGACACAGCAGCCTCCCTTTCTCCCTCCAGCCAGAACCTCCTCTGTCTTTGGTCTCTTTCCTGGACAAAAGGTGTCACTCCCTGCTCAGGTTAGGAAGGGCATTATCAGCTACTGTCTACATGGGACAGCGTCAGTGAGTGAGAGTCACACCCCACATTCCCACCACTATCGAGATATGTGATGCAGTGCCTGGGGCAGCTGAGGTACGTACACACAGGGACTACAACAGGGCAATAAAATACAGTTCACAAGAACCAGTCCATACCAGAGGACGGCAAGATGAAGACAAGGCAGGCCATTCTAAAGAGCAGTAACCATGTACTTGTAAATATACGTTTTAAATTTTTTTTACCTATTTTTAGCTATAAAAATGTAGTATGTCTTTATAATGGATGCTCAGTAAACACTGTTATTTTGAATATTTTTACTGCACAGGTCTGGTGGATTTCCATTGAACTCGCTGAAGTCTGAACAATTTTACCAAGTGTCCCGTATTTGGCCTATGGAAATATAGTCAGTCTACTTCTGGTACACAAACACATAAATGTTTTAGGTACCTAAATATGGATCTGAGCATCCAAGTGCAGCATCTGGATGCCAGATAACTGCCAAGATTGCCACTTGGGCCTACAGTTTTCAAAAGACACTCTCATCAGACCTCTGTGTCGTTTCTGACGTGTTCGGTTGGCTCTCTGATGGAAGAGTAAACATGCCGTCAGACTTTACGTTACAACTTGCTCATCAATACATTTTTTTTATCCTTCAAAAAGCTCATTTTAATTTGCTTTTACAAAGCACCATCCCTGATATCTATTCGTCCCAATCCCTAAATGGCCTCCTCAAGGATTGAGCTCACAAGCCTGGGTTTAGCAGGCTAATGCTCAAACCACTGAGCTATTTTAATACACTTCACTTCAATGCCATTCATAAAAATGTGCTTAAATATGTGCAGCCAATCCTGCAGTGTCTGAACGTACTGGACCTATGTATTCTTTCATTAAACCATGCATATTTTGTTTCTTTAGCATGTGCTGGGATGAGAGAAGAAATACAGCAGCCTGCTGATATCATGAGATGAAAAAAAATGCAGTCTGTTTTAACTGGAAAAGGGGGATTGACAGACTTCCAATGCAAATGTCTATTCCACTGCAAATAAACTTTAACTGGAGACATTCAGGCAAAGGCAAATATTAAATGATAATAACAGCATATTGCCTTTACTAATCCAACCCATGTGTTGCCTGCTTTTACATAATGGACCATCACCACTGCCTACTGTGTCATTCAATCTCAAGATAGCATTAGGAAAATCATTCTTTTCATGCAGATGAAGGGTGTCATTGTGAGAAATTTCTCACACTGGCTTTCTGGGTAAAATGCAGGATGACTACATCTTTTACAGACTAATTGCATTTAGTAAAGTCTCCTTTTTTGTAATAATTTATTAAAGAAAAATAAAGGTTACTACTTCCTGAGCTGAATGGTGACTCTTAAACTTCTGCAATAATTTTTGCCTGTTGTGTTGTTAAGACAGTGACTATTCATATGAGTCTATACCACACAGTTTTGTTTTTCTTACTACAGTCTCTTAGGCAAATGCTTTTTTTCTCTTTTTGATGCATTTTCTGAGCTTGTTTTAGTACAATGGTTACTTGAGTTGAACCTCTCTAGTCTGGCACCCTCGGGACCTGACTGGCGCTGAATGAGAGAATTTGCCAACTGTGGACTGGAGAGGATCAACCTGTAGTTGCTACATTACTAATATCATTTAGAGGCCATTATTGGTAAACTCCTCTCAACAGTAAATGTCTAGTGATCTAAATACAGTGGAAGACTGGGCCAAAAGAAATCTGATGAGGTTCAAGAAGGACAAGGGCAGAGTCAGGGAATCCTAAGCATTGTTACAGACTGGGGACCAACTGGCTAAGTAGCAGTGCAGCAGAAAAAGACCTGAGGATTATGGTGGATGAGAGGCTGTTTATGAGTCAACAGTGTGCCCTTGTAGTCTAGAAGGCTAATGGCATATTGGGGTGCATTAGGAGAAGCATTTCCAGCAGATCTAGAGAAGTTATTGTTCCCCTCTATTGAGTACTGGTGAGGCCATGTCTGAAGTATTGTGTTCAGTTCTGCCTATACCCCCCTTCCCCCCACCCCAGTATAGAAAGGATGTGGATGCATTGGAGAGGGTTCAGTGAAAGGCAACAAAGATGATTAAGGGGCTGGAGTACATGACTTAGGAGGAGAGGCTGAGGGGTTTGGGATTTGTTTGCAGAAGAGAAGAGTGACGGGCAATTTGATAGCAGCTTTCAACGTCTTGAAGGGGGCTTTGAAAGAGGATGAAGAGAGGCTGTTCTCAGTAATGATGGATGGCAGAACAGAAAGCAATGGTCTGAAGATACAGAGGGAGAGGCGTAGGTTGGATATTAGGAAAAACTATTTCAGCAGGAGGGCGGTGAAGCACTGGAATGCTTTATCTAGAGAGGTGGTGGAATCTCCATCCCTAGAGGTTTTTAGGTCCTGGCTTGACAAAGTCCTGGCTGGGATGATTGAGTTAGGGTTGATCCTGCTTCAGGTATGGGGCTATGCTTGATGACCTCCTGAGTTCACTTCCAACCCTAGGATTCTGTGATTCCATGACTATCTAGATTCATATCTAGGTGCCTTCCAGCCCTGGGATTCTATGGAATTGTCCAATATGGATGCTTCAGACTAGGCACTAAAAACCTTGTTTACGTATTTGAACTGTTTTGTGCTCATTGCCTTTACAAATTTCAGTTGCCTTCCATAACTTTATAGAAGTGATCTATTTCATATATTCTGTTGTGACAAGGCAATGTCTAGTAGGTGTCATATCCATGGTTAATTGATGGCATGCATTTTTGAAACATATATATATATACATTATTTGTCATGTCTTTGTGAAAGCTCAGTTCTTAAGAGTACCCCTCACACCAAAAAGATGGATTTGGATTAGCAGGAGAAGAGCTTCACACTAGAACAGATAATCATACTGTTTTGCTCAGAATACTGCTGGGAATATAAATATATTTCTTCAATCTACAGCGCTACAGTCACTGCCATTAAAAGTAGGAATGTGAAGTAGCATTATATAAACATTCATGCTGATTTTGCCCATAAAAGACCCAGTAGGTTCAAAAGCATGGACTGCTAAAATTGCTACCTTGGGGTCCCAGTAGAATTGATGAAATGGGATGTTTGCATGGTGCTTCACTGCTTGGTGGCATGCCATGACAGTTTTATTTCACTTCTCCAGGTTCTTGGCCAAACATAGGAAACCATTTGTCGACTTGCACCATTAAGGAATGTATCTTGCCCACAGCAGAGTCCATAACACATAAAAAGAGAAGTGCTGAAACACTGAGTTTATCAGGTATATCAATGGTTTGAAAGACCATTGGGCTTTTAGTATCAGAGGAGATAGCTCTGCCAGTCAAGGAATTAAATGTTATCTCTGCAACTGCTACAATGTTGTTGAGTCCAATTACAGCACTAAGATTACCTAAAATGTGCTCTTTTTCATTCAGTGCTGCAGTAATCAGAGGGACAGAAGATTTTCGAAAGTCACAGGTGAAAGCAGAAATACTGTATTTTGCAAAATGCGTTCTCCACACTCCACTCAAAGATACATCCAGAGCAACTAGTGCTGTTCCTTCCATAGGTGAGCCAAAGCTTGTGGAAATATACCACATCAAACAAACGAGCCTGAGTGCTCAGCTAGGCTTTCGAGTGCAAATGGCACTGCAAACATGCACCAAATTTTGGCATATCCCGATCTGCATTTAGAGGAGAGTTACTCTGGGCCTCACTCATTGACCTGAGTGTGACATCTTCTGTTATGTACCTTTATCTGACATCCTCACAGTTGGGATGACAGTAAATCCAGATGCTCATAGTTAGACTTGCAAAGTAAAGTCATCCAAAGCTGTGTTTGAGGAACTTGAGTTATTAAAGTTTAATTTATTGCTTGGCTTATCAAAGCATATGAATAAATACAAAATGTTACACACATCACAGCACTCAGTTCAAGTTTTAGTTCTGTTTAGAGCTAAAACATCCAAGGACACCTTAAAAACCACACATGACAACTTATCTGAATAAAAATCCAATTTTAACACCTCCTGACTGAGCTATTAGGGATAGCATTTTTCACGTCATTCTTTGAGGCTGGTAAAGCTGACACTGGTGCATTGTACGTGGGTAGGGTGACCATATCTCCCCCTCCCAAATATGGGACAAGGGAAATGATGCCGTCCCGACCAAAACAGGAAGGATGCTCATCCTATCTGGGAGTCAGGAGGTGGCTACCCTGTGTGGGGGCTCATCCTCCCAGTGAAGCACCCTGGTACATAATGCAGCCTTCGGTTAAACCCCTTCTAGACTGTGCTGTTATTCAGGAGACAGGAGGCAGTTGGGTTATGGTGGTGACCAGAAGCAGCCTAGAGGTGTTAGCTGCTTTTTCCACTGTCTGCAGACAGGAAGGGACAAGCTGCTTCCAGCCACAGGCAATGGTGGGGAGCAAAGAGGAGCTCTGCAAAGACATGAGCTAGTCATCCCTTATCCCCTTCCCCCACATCCTTTGGCTGGAAGCAGCTTCTTTCCCTTTCCTCCTGCACAGTGCAGAAAGTTCACACGGTCTGGTGTGAACCCTGACAGAAATCTGGGGAGCGCATATGATTCGGAGCGAGGGAGGCTCCCCAGCTTTGCTTCGGAAAGGCGTGGAACCAAGTACCATGAGAGGCAATATACATTCATATCTCAATTTTGAAAAGATGGAAATCAAATATCTTTATTTTTCTACAGAGACTCTCTGAAAGCACGAAACGTCTGAAACCTTCTGATCCCTTCATAATTATTTTACTTTCTTTTTTAAGAGAATAAAAACTTACTCATGTAAAGCTATGTGGTTCTCAGGACTGGGGTCTGAGATAAGATCAGAGGAATTTTCTTTATATTGTGCAAATAGCATAAAGTCTTCATGTGACGGACTGCTTGGTATTCAAAATGCTCTTTTGAAGGAGCTTTTAAAAATGTCTCCTTGAGTAATTTGGTTTTGAAACTTCAGCTTCCTTTAGATGTACAAATACAAAAGATGCACTAGGGTACAGAGCCACAACGCTACTGGCATTTTAGAACAGCTATTCAGAGAACAATTACTAATTCCACCCTTGCTTGTCTGCTAAAGCAAAATGTTATTCCATGCATGTGGTGTACGGACCTCTCTATCTATTCATCTCTGTCTCTGGGTATCTCTGTCTCTGGGTATGATAAGTTATTTAAACCCTGGAATTTTAATTAACCAAGTTACAAATGTGTGGTTTCTTGTCGATTTGCATTTCGGTAGAGCAATCTTATTGAGATGCACAACTTGCATCAGTGTCACCAGTGTCAATTCAAAAAGATGGTAATTTATCACAATATTATAGATAAGGAAACAGGATAAAGGGGAAGAAACACTATTCATGTGTGTGGGGGTGAGTGGTTGTGGTGGGCTCTCCAGCCCCACGCCTCTTCGGAGGACTTCCCCACTGTCCTCAGACCCCTGTAACCTCATCTGTATTCCCTTAGTCAGGCCTCAGCGGCCTAGTTGGTGTTCACATGCCCAATTGGTGTACACAGGCCCCAGTGACCCAGTCAGTGCTCCCCCTCAGAGTCACATGGGGTGGGGTAGGGGAGTTTGGGCCTTCCCTCTCCACCAAGCTCCAGCCCAGAGCCCTGTCAGTGGTGGGGGTGTCTTCCCAGCCACCAGCTCAGTCGGGGTCCCACACTGTAACACTCTGAGCTCCCGGGTTACTTCTTGGTTCCCTGCCTGGGGATGCTTCCTACCCCATCTCAGATGAGGTGCATTGCTCCAGCTCCGGTTGCTCCTTCCCAGACTATTGCTATTGCTATTGCTGCTCCTTCTCCTCCTCAGATGGCTGCAGCAGCTGCTGCCACATTCTAGCAGGAGCTCCTTCCCCTCTGCTGGCCAGCCCCAACTGACTGGCCTCTCTGGCTTTTATACCTGGGCTGCAGTTGGAGCATGCCCAGTAGGGCTGTGGGAGAGAGGCCTTTTCCACCTGGCAAGCCTGGCCCCTACCCCTCTGACTAGTGCAGGGTTGGTACACCCTCTCACATACCCTCCCACTTAAGAAAGGTTTCCCAGGATTTTTCCTCCTCCTCCTCCTCCTCAAGGCTGAGGCAGGAAAAGAAGTCAGCATTAGTATGCGCCTTCCCTGGTTGGTGCACCACTTGAAATGAATATGGCTGTAGGGACAAATACCCACGTATAATCTGTGCATTTCAGTCCTTCATTGTATGCAGCCACTTAAATGGTACATGGTCTGTCATTACGATAAAAGAGCTGCCCAACAGGTAATATGAAAGGGCCTCAATGCCAGCACTTCCCCTTCTATTGTGGAGTACCTGGTCTCTCAGGGAAACAGCTGGCGGGTTAAATAGAGGATAGGGTGTTCCATTCCATCCACCTCCTGGGACAATATGACGCCAAGGCCCATTTTGGAAGCATCTGTCTGCAGGACAAGCTGCCTGTTGAAGTCCGGCTGGGTGAGGATGCGCTCCCAGGTTAATTGGTCTCATAGTGTTCGAAACACTGCCTCACATCACTCAGACCATTCCACTCTTCAGGGTTGTTGGTTCTTAGTCATATCAGTGAGGGGAGCAGCTAAGAGGAAAAGTTATGGCTGAACGGATGGTAATATCCCGTTAGACCCAGGAGTTGTCGCACCTGGCATTTCATGGTGGACTTGGGTAGTCCCAGAGGTCCTGCACTTTATCGATTAGTGGCCACATCTTCCCCTTTCCCACCGTATAACCCAGTTATGTCACTCTTGTTGGCCCATTTGACACTTGGTAGGATTCACCATGAATCCAGCCTCCCCCGGTGCTCATAGCACCTTCTCCAGGTGGCGTAGGATTTCTTCCCATGTCCTGTTGTACACAGTGATGTTGTTGATGTATGCAGCCGTGTACCCATCATGCAGGCCCAGCACCTGGTTCATAAGGCACTAAAACATAGCTGCCACCCCCTGAAATCCAAAAGGCATCATTGTGAAGTGGTCCAGCCCAAACAGAGTCAGGAATGCAGTTTTTCCCTTTGCTGAGGTGCTCAAAGGAATTTGCCAGTATTCCTTGGTGAGGTCTAGTGTTGAGATGAACTCAGGTTGCCCCAACCACTCCAGAAGTTCATCCACCTGGGGTATGCATCAAACCTCAAGATGGCATTCACTTTGCGGAACTCAATACAGAACCTCACTGTTCCATCTGGTTTGGGGACTAATACGATGGGGCTGCATCACTCACTTTTTGACTCTTCAGCCACCCCCAGTGCCTGCATCTCATCCAGCTCCTTGCTAACAGTGTCCTACATTTTCCTGTGGAGGGGGTGTTTGTTATCACTTACCTTTTGGCCTGGGGTGGTAGTGATGTGATGGCTGATTAATCTGGTCCTCCCTGGCTTTTCTGACAAGACCCGCATGAATTGGGCAATCAATTCTTGCAGCTGTTCCCACTGTTTCAACCCTAAGTCAGGTCCACCAGCTGAGTCCATGTCTTTAAGAGGTTCACATGATAAACACGGGTCTCTTTAAGCAGCTCCAACAGCTGCACTTCATAGTCTACAGGTCCCACTCTGCATGTCACTTTGAATGGGCCTTGACATTTTACTAGCAGTTTATACTCTGTGGAGGATCATAGAGGCAGCACCTGATCCCTGGGTTGAAAGGTCCTCACCTTCGGTCCTCGGTTTCATGCCTGGTCCTCCTGTGCCTTCTGCAGGTTGTCACAGGCCAGCTGGCCCAGTTCCTTCAGCTGTTCCCTTAGCTGTAGCACATAGGTGTGGGTCTCCTGCTCTTCACACACCTCCCTCAGTAGGTCTAGGATCCCCCGGGGGTAGTGCCCATACAGCAGTTCAAAGGGGGCAAGCCCAGTGGAGGCCTGGGGCACCTCTCTCATGGCAAAAAGGATGGCCAGTAACCATTTATCCCACAGCCACAGATCATCTTCCATGAACCGCGTAACATAGCTTTGAGAGTCCTGTTAAAATGCTCAACCAACCTATCCGTCTGGGGGTGCTATCTGGAGATCTTTAGGGTGTGAATATTCAGTGGGCAGCACAGCTCAGCTGTGCTTAGAAGTTATGTTGGTCCCTTGGTCTGTCAGGATCTCTTTTGGAAGTCCAACCATCGCAAACACCTTCAGGCTCATCCACGATGGCCCAGGCTGTCATAACTCGTAATGGGATTGCCTTCAGGTAACAGGTGGCATAGTCCACAATAACCAAAAGATATTTTTTCCCACTCATGCTCTGCCCAAGTGAGCTCACCAAGTCCAGGTCTATGAATTTGAATGGCTTCCCCACCACTGGTAGAAGTACCAATGGCGCCCATGGGGTGCTGGCCAGCTGGTCTTCTGGCACTTCTGGCGTGAGGCGCAATAGTCACTGACCTTTCGCAGGATCCCTAGCCAGAAGAATCACAGGGCCGCCCTATGCAGCATCTTTTCGCAGACCAGGTGTCTGGCTCATAGCATGGCGTAGGCTAGTTGGAGTAATGCCTGCTGGAATCACTGGGGCACAAGTAGCTGGCAAATCTCCTCTTTGGTTTGAGGATCTTGCACCAACCAATATAACCAGTCATTCTGGATCTTGAACCGGGGTCCCTGAGCCCTGTGCTGTGATGGGGCCTCCTCTGGGTGGGGTTCCCCAGCCTGCTCCCAGGCCCAGCTGAGAATCATGTCACTTCTTTGCTCTTCCAAGAAATTCCCTTCCCACAGATGGGCCTGGACCTGGAGGTCAATGGGTGGTGCTGCCTCTCAGATCTGAGGTCCTTCCCTGCCAGAGGACCCAGGGGAAGGAACCTTGGGGACCTGCAGTGGCTCCCATCTGGCCTGTGCTGACTGTCAGGGATGGGGCTCCATACTTTGGCAGGTTCCAGTGGTTTCATCTTGCAGGAGATTTACAAAGTGTGGCCACCCTCAGCCTAACACTACTAGGTATGCTAGCTTCAGGACCACTAACACGGTAGAGCATTCCTCATGGGCCCCTGCTGTCAGCACCACCCCAGTCATGGGGTACACCCTCATGTCCCCATGGAAGCCCTGTAACTTCATCATTGTGCCCCTCCAGGCTGGCCTGGCAGTCAGTCCCTCCGGGATAAAGGTTTGGCTGCACCTAGAATCAACTAAGGCCAGTCTCTACCCCATTCACCCTGACTGGAACCACTGTCTTGGACTGGTTTCTATTTCAGACTCAGGACCCTGCCACCAGCACCTGCCCATAACTGCAGTTCATGAACGGGCATTCCTGCTTGAAACGACCCTCCTGTCCGCACTTGTAACAGTGGTTTCTGCTTGAACCAGCTGGTGGTGAATCCTTGGGAAGGGTTTGCTGCTCCTGGGTTGGCTAAGCTCCCTCCCATACAGAGGACTCCCAGCTGGGGCCTCTGGATGGGCTGTTCTTAAGGGACCTTGATATTACCAGGGGAGACATGGATCCCTTTTTTTTTTGTGGTACCACTGGACACCTGGCCATGCCCCTTTCCTGGTGGTCCTGGGTTATGTGGGGGTTGTGGCTCGGCCACTGGGGGCACCTCCACTGCCATGTAGTTTTCCACTAGGGAGACCATTCAGGCCGGGGTCTCAGGTTGGTGCTGTTGCACCCACTCCTTCCCCCTGCTGGGTAGGATTTGTACAAACTGTTCCAGCTCTGCCAGTTCAGCTGCCTGGGCAGCGGTCCTCTGTTCTGGTTCCAACCATCACCAGCATTGGTTCCTGACTCGCTGGGCCACTGCCTGGGATCTCGCCCTTGTGGGGTACTGTTCTCATTGCATCTGCCGGCAGTACGTCTCTGTATTTATCCCTGTTTGGCCCAGTATGGCCTCCTTCACCCATGAATACTCCCTCGCCTGGAGGCGGGGGGGTCCACATTGCGGTATGCCAACTGGGCTGGCCCTGTCGGGTAGGGGGCCAGTTAGGTGGCCCAATGTTCTGAGGCCCAGCCTGTGGCAGACACAACCTGCTCAAATGTTACTAGATATCCCTTGGGCACATTGTGGGGGTCCCATTTTTGTGAGCCTCAGTGGTAATCTGACCACTCCCCTGCTGTCACCTCCTTTGGTGGTGTCTGGGGTTGCTGGGGGGTGGAGGGTCACCTTCCACAGTGAGGCCATCTGTTGCACCAAGTATTGTTGCTGGGCTTGTTGCTGGCTGGTGAGCTCCTTCAGCAGCTGCTTTTGTTGCTCTAGCTATCAGGTGGCCTGCAACTGTTGCTGATTCACCACAGCCTGGAGCGATTGGTTCTGCAGATGTTGTTGCTCAACTGCCTGTCTTCTGCTGGTCATCAGCCATTCAAACAGCTTGGCGGAGTTCATCATGGCAGAATGTCTGGTCCGCCTACACTCTCAGTCTATATGTAGGGGAGCGCGCGCACACACACACACACACACACAAAATCTCTCTCTCTCTCTTTTTTTTTTCTTTAAAGGGCCTCCCTCTCAGGTCCCTAGCCTCACCCCTAGTCCTGGGGGTGGGGAGATCAGTTAAAAAAATGTCCCATTCTCCACCAGTTGTGTAGTAACAGAGAGGGAGATGTGCTAGTCTATACACTATCAAAACGAAAAAGCAGTAAAGTAGCACTTTAAAGACTAACAAAATAATTTTAGGTGAGCTTTCGTGGGACAGACCCACTTCTTCAGACCATAGCCAGACCAGAACAGACTCAATATTTAAGGCACAGAGAACCAAAAATAGCAATCAAGGAGGACAAATCAGAAAAACATGATCATTACTGTGCCTTAAATATTGAGTGTGTTCTGGTCTGGCTGTGGTCTGAAGAAGTGGGTCTGTCCCACGGAAGCTCATCACCTAATACATTATTTTGTTAGTCTTTAAAGTGCTACTTCACTGCTTTTTGTTTCTACCAGGTGTGGTGGGGCTGCCAGCCCTGCGCTATGCTAGAGTACTTTCCGGCTGGTCTGAGGCCCCTGTGACCTAATCCATATCACCTCAGTCAGGTCCAGCAGCCTATTCAGGCCTCAGCAGCCTAGTCAATTTTCGCAGGCCCAGTGGCGTAGTCAGGTCTCAGTGGCCCAGTCAATGCTGCCCCATCCTCGGGGTCATAAGGGGTGGGATGGGGAGCTCGGGGGCTTCTTCTCCACCAAGCTCCATCCAGGGGCCCTGTCAGCGGTGGGGGGTCTTCTCAGCCACCAGCTCAGTGGGGATTCCCGCTGCAACACACTGAGCTCCTCGGTTACCTGCTGGCTCCCTGCCCTGAATTGCGTCCTACCCTGTCTCAGATGAGGTCTGCTGCTCCAGCTCTGGCTGCTCCTTTCTGGACTACTGCTGCTGCTCCTTCTCCTCGGGCAGCAGCTGCTGCTGCCGCTGTCGCCACCACAAAGGTCTAGCAGGAACTCCTTCCCCTCTTCTGGCCAGTCCCCACTGACTGGCCTCTCGGGGCTTATACCTGGGCTGCAGTTGGAGGAGGGGCCTTTTCCACCCAGCAAGCCTGGCCCCCACCCCACTGACTACTGCAGGGTGGGTACACCCCGTCACAGGGGTATATTAATAAAAACAGATAATCACATGTCCATAAAACAGTTTGAATGGAAAATACCTCTCAGCTTTTGCTTGTAAGTTACATTAGTGAATGAACTCAATGTTGGAACATTTTGTTTGTAACTTTAGCTCATCTCTTGGTACCTGCATCCAGCTGTTTCTTTGGCACATAAGATAGTGACCTAAGCAGGGACTAGACTGGCTGCTGGCCAGAGTCTACTAGTTAAGCCACAAGATTTGTGTTTAATATCCAACATTAAATAAAAATGCATACTTGTGGCTCATTCTTTTTGATATGTTTAATATGATATTCTCTCCCACAATGAAAGATATTTTATCTTCAGAGTCAAAGGCTATGGTTCAAGATTAGATACATTCTGTTCAAACCACAGGTTTAGATTTCAGTCATTTTATAATAAATATTTAGCTTCCCTGTGGGTTGAAGACTGATGGTGATGTATTGCATGTTCAAGTGAAGGTTGAGGAAGGTTAGCTTATTCTGCCTAGGATATGTGCTATACAGCAGGGGTGGTCAACTTGTGGCTTTTGAGCCTCATGTGGCTCTTTGATCAATGAAATGTGGCTCTTACTCCTCTGCGCATGCATCCCAGTGCCTGTTGGGAGAAGTGCCTGGCAGTGGCTCAGGTGAGTCCCAGGCACTATGTGAAAGTCAGGGTTGGGGGAAGGACTGGGGGTGCCTGGCTCTGGTGGAGCGGGAGGGCATTGAGCCATGTATTATAAATAAAAACATATATATATATTTTGTGGCTTTTTGCACTCTATCCCCAGCTATTTAGGCTCCTCGCCTCTAACTGGCTGGCCACCCTTGCTGAACAGCCATGTTCCTCTCATTTCTTGACATACGGGAGAGTGAAGATGGAATACAATATCCTTACTCATCCCTCCTGAGTATTCCCATATTCCAGGAGTAAGGGTCTGGAACGCAGAGGGGCAGTGCTGGAACTTCATAGCGTATATCACGTTAGCTGATGTGCAGGGTGTATCAGAAGTCCCTAGGTTGCATTAGTGCAATCCCGTTAGAAGGGTATTTCATGAATATCCTAGGAATCTTCAGGCTAGTGCCCACATCATCCCTACGAGGGAGCTGGCCCACCAGCACTTCACATGCTGCTATTCACACCCCGCCCTCCCCATCTGAACTGCACAGACCGTAGCAGATGAGACCCACAAGAGATCTGTAAGTGCTTGAAGTGTAGAAGCTTAGTTTCCTGGTACCCAGATCAGCACTGTGTTCACTAGACTGCGGTTGGTATTGCTGTGTCTCGATAGCTGTTGTGCACTCCTTATAGGAAATGTTGCTATAGGCTTTCGTAGCAGATACAGACTGATTACAGTGCTTACGTCTAAGACAGATGCATGCAGATGTGTTCACTGTCTGATCCTTTAGTGCTATGCCAAGCCTGGTAGAAGTTAGCTTAAATAAGGCATTTCACAAACAGTGTTGCCTAGTGGCCAAACTGTGTATTTAGAGTAGCATCCTATTACAGTGCATTCCTGTGGATGGGGCCTTAGTCAATTTCACATATTTATATAGGTCTTTCACACTGCAACAAGGGGGAGAGAAATGCTTTAGAAGAAGAACAATAGGGGACTAAAAATACAAAGATTAGGTGAGACTTTCTGTGCAAATGAAGATTTTGAAACTATTTTTAAATCACTTTTTGAATTTGACTAGAAATGAGGCTGGGGGGGGCATTCCTGAAAAATCACAGGAAGGAAAAAGTTTCCCAAACTTGAACTATTTTTGTGAACCTGAAGACTATTGTTGTGGCTGGGGTCACGGAGGATACCATCCTGCATTGTCTTACCAGTTCTTCTTCATGGTGTGTGAGGAAGATTTTAATTTTTTAAGAAATGTGATGATAGTTTTAAAATTCAGTGGTTCTTTGAGAGAGGCTGTGACCCATAGCAGAGGGTTTACTCTCTGTTATAGTCTCTTTGTTCGGAGAAAATTCTTTGGGGAAGAGTAGTTCCTTGCAATCTTGGAAGTGCTGCAGGGGCTGAGGTTTGTAGAAGTAAATGTAGCCTCCCTGGTGTTTGTGACTGCTTCCATTTTAGGATAGATGCTCCCTTTCCAGGACTCTGAGGCTGTGAACAAAGTGATGCTTAAAGTATACTTAGATTGCGTCACTGATTTCTCTTCTGGGAAGCTAAAATCAGGTCTGCAGCTAGGATCCTTGAGTTCTGAAGGGCAAACTTTTAAAATGAAGGGAATTAATTAGGGAAATGGACTGGACTGATGCACTGAGGGATCAGAGGAGGCTGGTAATTACTTGAAGTCAGAGTTGCAGAAACAATCTCATCCTGCATCCCAAACAAGTGGGCGAAATTCATATGGAAAGCTTGTAGACCAGGCTGGATGAACAAGCAACTCAAATAGTTTGTTACAAGAGAAGATCCTAAGCAATGGAGCATGGGATGGATCAGTAAGGAAAACTACCCCTTAGAGGTCAGAAAGTGCCAGGGGGGAAACAAAGTGAAAACAGTCAAAACCAAACGCATATGGACCTTGCAAGGAAATTAAGATAAATAGTAAAATATTTTTCAGCCATATTTAAAAAGAAAATGGCAAGTGCCAGCAATATGGTTCCATTTTGGTTTATGTGGAGTCCATCTTTCCTGTATAGGCTTCCTCTCCCCCAAGTTTCCCCAGTTCCTGACAAATCTAAAACCCTTCCTCCCTACACCATTATCTCATCCGTTCACTGAGACTCTGAAGTTCTGCCTGTCTACCTGGCCCTGCACGTGGAATTGAAAACATTTCAGAGAATGCTACCATTGAGGTCTTGGATTTCAATCTCTTTCCTGTCAGCCTAAATCTGGCCTTTCTCCTACCCTTCCCTATGTCACTGGTACCATGTACCATGACCACTGGCTCCTCCCTAGCACTTACCCATAAGTCTATTTAGATATCTCAAGAGATCTGCAACTTTCGCAACAGACAGGCAAGTCACCATACAATTCTCTGGTCATCACAAATCCAGCTGTCTATGTTTCTAATGATTGAATCCCCCATTATTAACACCTGACCTTTCCTAATGACTTCAGTTCCCTTCCCCAGAGAGGTATCCTCAGTGTGAGAGGATACCACAACATCATCTGTAAGGTGGGTTCCAACAATGGGATCATTCCCCTCTTCTCCTGATGAATGTTCTCCTTCCCTAAGACTTTCACTATCCTCAACAGCACAGGGGCTGTCTGACTGGAGCTGAGACTGTTCTAAGTTGCCCCAGAAGGCCTTATATATGTACTTCTCTGCCTCCTTTCGCTCCACCAATTCATCCAGCCTGGTCTCCAAAGACCAAATGCGTTTTCTGAGCTCCTTGCATACATATGCCTCCTGTCCATAGGGCAGATAAATGGGATAATCCCCGTTCTGCTGCTGGGTTTCTGTCTGCATTTTCTCCAAATGATGATTAACTTCTTGAGAGGGTTTTTATTGAAATCACACGGTTAAGTTTCAGTTTAGTTTGAGAAGTTTTACAGAATGCCAAGTGTATTTATCTCCTTCCAATTCCCCCCTCTAAACTCCCACATGAAACTCCCTGTTCACTAAGCTCCCTATTTGCTTACTAGCAGGTTTTACATAGCCCTGCCACATGGTGAATGCTTGATGAATGAACAAAGGATTAGGTTTCAAAGCCCCATTAAGAAGCTCACATCTTCCACCCGCTAGCCTCATTAGCACATATAGAACTACAGATTCATACATGATATTTTTAATTTCACATATAGGAATGATACATGCACAAAAATAGGATATACAAATTCAGCAGATTGTAACTGCAAAAATGTTACATGACCTGTTTTGCATAAAGCCTATTTAAGTTAAGAATATTCATATCCATAAGACAATTTTCATGAAGCATAGAGGGGGACCATGACAACCTTGTCACTAGAGTGGGAGTATGCTAATAGAATTTGTAAATGACACAAAGTTGGGAGCTAGTCCTGACATGAAAGAGGATAGGAAGATACAAAAAAAAAAAAAAAAAGCGGGGGGGCTTGAAAAGTGGAGTAATAAAATGGGATTAAATTTAATAATGCAAAATACAAGGTCATGCACTTAGGAGTTTACAAGAATTTCACTATAGGTTAAGGGACATATCAGTTGGAAGCCACAGGGAAGGGGAAAGACCAGGAATATTTGTCGACCATAGGATGGCTATGAGCAACCAATGTGATATGGCTGTGAAAAAGTCCCAGCATGCATCAGGTGAAATATTTCCCATAGAGACAAGAAGATGTTATTACCATCATTGGTGAGACTTCTGCAGTTCCGGTCTCCCTTGTTTAAGAAAAATGAATTCAAACTGGTATAAATGCAGATAACTTCTATTAAGTTCTCTGTGCCTCTGACCATCCTATCGTTAGCCTAAGAAAATGGAGGTTGAGGGGAGATATGATAGGTGTCTAAATATGTCAGAGGGATAAACACAGGGCAGGGAGAAGAGTTATGTAAATTAATGGCTAATATTAACACAAGAACAAATGGATTTGCACTGGCCATCATGAAGTTTAGGTTTGATATTGGACGAAGGTTTCTAACCATCAGTGGAGTGAATTTCAGGAAAAGACTTTCAATGTTAGAAATGGGAGCAAAAAAACTAAATTGCTGAGATTATTATTATTTCAAAGTGAACTTGATAAATTTATGGAGAGGATGGTATGATGTGATTACCTACACTGGCCCATCTGCTACTGCTATTAACAAATAGGTGCAACAGCTGGAGACTGGACACTAGGTAGGAAAAGCTCTGATTTACCATGGAGAATTTTTTCTCAAATGTCTGGCTAGTGGGTCACACTGGCACAAACTGATCATTTTATTTGGGGTCAGGAAGAAATTTTCCCTTAGGTTATACTGACAGAAATCCTGTCTTTTTTCCCCTTCTCCTGTGGGTCACTTATTGGTTTGGATTGGTTTAAATGGTGCATTCTCTGTGACTTGAAGTCACTTTCCGAAGATCTCAGTTAACTTATCCTCTGGCTTTAAAGTCTCTTCAAATTCAAATTAAAATCTTCCCAGGTTAGATAAACTTAGCTCCCTAAGATTTCTGGTGTGTGGATATTTTACAAGACCTTAAAAACTGGGTACATTTCTGCTGTGCATAGACATTCAACATTCCATGACACTTTTTATAAGAGTACAGTTTTACCATTATCCCCTGTCTCCTTTTTATTGAGCAGTGCAATGTGTCCTCATTCCCTTATCTACCAGGTGCCCTCTGTCTTGGAGGTGGCTGCATGCCAGTGGCACTGTATGTGACCTGTAGTAAGAAATTTGTAGAGACTTTTATAGTCTGCATGTAAATTGAATATACTATTTGTACTTCATAGTTTTTTTCTCAGTAGACTAATTACGAAAGGCAGTAAGAAAAGGAGCAGAAAGTTTAATCAATAATCTCAGCAATACCAATTTATTACATTCAGGCTGTGTCTACACGTGCCCCAAACTTCGAAATGGCCATGCAAATGGCCATTTCGAAGTTTACTAATGAAGCGCTGAAATGCATATTCAGTGCTTCATTAGCATGCGGGCGGCAGCGGTGCTTCAAAATTGATGAGCCTTGCCGCCGCGCGGCGCGTCCAGATGGGGCTCCTTTTCGAAAGCGCCCCGCCTACTTCGAAGTCCCCTTATTCCCATGAGCTCATGGGAATAAGGGGATTTCGAAGAAGGTGGCATCCTTTCGAAAAGGAGCCCCGCCTGGACGCGCCGCGCGGCAGCAAGGCTCATCAATTTTGAAGCACCGCTGCCGCCCGCATGCTAATGAAGCGCTGAATATGCATTTCAGCGCTTCATTAGTAAACTTCGAAATGGCCATTTGCATGGCCATTTCGAAGTTTGGGGCACGTGTAGACGTAGCCTAAGTGTAACAACTCAGTCTGCTTCAAAACTCTGTCTCTTGGCAGTCACTTGATAATGAGTAGGATGTCTTCATGTCACCCTTTTATTTGTGATCAGCCCAGTTCTGGAACCGCAGCTCTTATCACAGAAGAGGAAGGTGGAGTGCAGGGCAGTTTTTGACCCGCTTTTCTTCTTTGCTTCTTCTCGTCTGCACTGTGGTGGGTCCTCTCAAATTGCACCACCCCCTCATGGATTACCACTCTCCACTGGGGATTGGCAAGGTTCTCCCAAGTGTCGACACCGATGCTGTACTTTTGCACATGTGCCTTCAGCATGTCCTTATGTGGCTTCTGCTGGCCCCCAACGGTCCTCTGTCCTTCCTCCAACTCGGAAAACAGAATCTGTTTTGGGAGGTGCTGATCACACATCTGACCCATATGACCAGTTCAATAAATTTGTTGATGCATGATAATGGCTTCCATGCTGGTCATGTTCGACTCTTCCAGTGTTCATGCACATATCCTCCCAAGAGATATTTAGGATTCTCCTGAGGCAGCATTGAAGTGCCTTCAAATTATACTTGTATTGATGTCCAGGTTTCACATGCAGATAGTAGTGTTGGAACAACCACTGCACAGTATACAAGGAGCTTTGTCTTGGGATAGATGTCCCGATTCTCAAAGACCCTTTGTCTAAGGCAGGCGAAAGCAGAGTTTGCACAGCTCAGACAATGGTGGATTTCAGCATCGATGTCAACTTTAGCAGAAAGATGACTTCCAAGGTATGGGAAGTGCTCCACATTTCCCAGCAGCTCTCCACTGACTTCAATAGAAGGTGCATGAGATTGTCGCGTTGGTGAAGATTGGTGAAGCACCCTTGTGTTTTTGATGTTCAGTGTGAGACTGAGATTCTTGTATGCTTCAGCAAAGGCACTTTTAAGATGGTCTGAAGGGCTCTGGGAGAAAGAGCAGCAGCCATGTTGTTATCCACTTACTGGAGCTCTATGATCGAGGTTGTGGAGGTCTTGCTTTTAGCCTTCGGTCTCATGAGATTGAAAAGCTTCCCATTCATTCTAGAGACAATCTTCACACCATCTGAAAGCTTGCCATCAATGAGGTGAAGGGTCATGGCGATGAAGATGCAGAACTGTGAAGAGGCAATGATGCAGCCTTGCTTGACTCCCATTTTGACCTCAAAGGGGTTGCTTTGGGGCTATTGTTGCTCAGTACTGTGGCAGTCATTTTGTCCTGAAGCAGCTTTAAAAGGTGAATTAATTTTTGAGGCAGCTGATCTTTGAGAGGATGGTCCATAGTGTGCTACTTTTGACTGAGTTGAATACTGTGGTCAGGTTGATGAAACTCATATATAAGGCTTAGTTGTGTTCACATTTCTCTTGCAGTTGTTGGGCAGTGAAGATCATGTCTGCTGTTCCTTGGAATGGTCAGAAGCCTCACTGGGATTTTAGGAGAATTTCGTCTGAGAGTAGCGGGTATTGGTTTGCAAGGATTCGAGCTAAGATTTTCCCTGCTGTTGCCAGGAGAGAGATGCCACCATAGTTTCCACAGTCCAACTTGTCTCCCTTCTTGAAAAGACTCTCCAGAATAGGACAGCTTTGCAGATATATGTTTGTCTGCACTGAGGTCTGTTGGTGCTCTACACTGTGTCACTGACAAATGCCCCAAGTCTTGACTCCTTACATGGAGCTGTAAAACAGATGCTTCAAATTCTAATGGAACCTTTTTCTTGTGCTTTGAGCAGAATGGTAGATGTGCTGCTGTAGTTTTGGGCAATCCAGTTTCTTTGGGAAAATAATTATGTTGCTTCCACCTTTCTGCAGGTATGTGTGCTTTTTTTTGCCTTCCTTATCAGGAAGCCAACCTGCTGACTTTCACATGCCTAACCTGTCACACCATATGATATCTGACACTTATGTGTGAGTGGAGAGGAGCAAAGAATTAATAGAAATGTTGGACAGGCTTGCTGTGCTGGGTGCTTCTATTGTGCTGGGAGCTATTAACACAATATCTGAATCTTCTGAGAAATACACTCCACTTGGCAATGGTATAATATGGCATACAGGCTTCAAAAAATGACCATAGTAAGAGGTATTCTCCTGTCTGAGGAGAAGCCAAGCAGTCAGGTGTTAGGAACCAGATGATTCAGCTAAGCTGCTGGCAGTGATTAGCTCCAATTCCTAAGCAGAGGATATGAGTGGGGCACGTAGGAGAGACACTTTCCTGAGCAGCAGCAGAAAGCTGTACAAGGGCAAAGAAGCCCAGGAGTCTCCCTGAGGCTAAAGGAAGGCTTGAGGTAGGATGGTTGAGGATGCTACAGTGTCAGTTCAGATCAGGACTATCACTATCTCAGGTAGCCCAGACCATGCTGGTAGGAGTATGAACTTCATGACTTCTGCACGTGAAGTGTGGGTCAGGTGATGCCTCTTAATGTGACACTGATATTAGACATCTTAAGGTAAGTGATATGACAAGCCCTATTTACATGTTCTCTGCAAATAGCTCTCAATAGGCAAAATGTTTATATACAGACCAAAATTTTGAAAATTGGGCGCCTAAAGTCAGGCACTGCAAACAGAGTGCCCAATGAAAGTGGGCTTAGTTTCAAAGGAAGCAAGCATCTGCAATAACCCCTAACATGGGTAGGAGCTGAGGCTGCTGTGCACCTTACAACATGAAGTCATTTGTATTTAGTAGCTAGTTTTAAGCATGCAAGTTTAAATATGTTACCCAGACTGTTTAATCAACTCTTAACGAGTTTCATGTGCTTTGTGTATATCACACAGAATGTATAGTATACCCCTGTAATTACTTCCTCCGATGTGCCTGTCACTTCCATTTTTGCCCTGGGCGATGGAGGCTGGATTGTATTATTTGCTAAAAAAAGAATCTTAATATTTCCCTTATTATCTTAGGGGAGTTTCCTAAGGCATATCAAAACATGATTAAATTTCTCTTCTGAAAATATTTAATCTTTGTGGTCTTGTACATTATAAATTTTTGATGTCCTTCGAATCTGAGTGTTCCAGCTATTGCTGCTGGCTTATGACTCCCGCCCCCGCTTTCTCAGACTGCTTTTAGTTTTATTGTTCTTTCAATATGGGAACTGTTAACGTTAGATTTGGTTCAGGTGGAAAGTTGTACAGTCAGAAACTGCCAAATTTCACACCATTACAATGGGAGGGATCAAGCTTTAGAGGATATTGGTCTTGACATTGTTACAGCAGACTTAGGTATCAGAGGTTCTCTTTCTGATCATTGTTCTGTTACTGCATAGTTATTTCCTCAAGATATGCTGTTGACTGTGTATGGAAGATCATTTTATTTATGACCATATGTAAATAAAATAAATGTTTCTTCTGTAATTGCTTCTGAATATCCAGTGAATGGAGAATTTTCCTTTTGCAAACAAACAGCTGAACTATGCATCACATTTGATTTAGATGGGGTTCACTTTTTATTCTAACTCAGCTATTCTTGAAGTTCCAGGCAAATGATCTCATCAGGTAGGAATGCTCGTAGGAATTTTGTATCTGTACAATCACACTTGTTCACACGACCAATCTTTGCCTTTAATGCAAGTTCAGGCCTGTACGCTTATGAAGATTCCAGTTGTCTAAACAAAGTACAGAAACAATACCATGTAACTGGAAAGAGAGAAGGTCTGAATATTGCATTAAGGACACTAAGGTTGGATCGTCACTAGCATATTCTTTTGAAAGATCCTGTTGAGTGCTGCACACAAAAAAGTGTCCTTTCGAAATCACTCTTCCGTTCCCTCTTCAGGAAGAGCCCCTTCTTTTGAAAGCTTTCGAAAGAAGGCATGTGTAGATGCCCCGCAGGCCGCTCTTTTGCAAGAGCAGTCCTCCATGGCACCAGTCAGCTGGTGTGTGGAGATACCTCTGACAGCACAAGCAGGGCTCTCTGGTTGGCACATCTGGCTGCATTTAAAGACACAGGGACCCAGAAACCCCATGGCAGGAAGCTATGTGTGTGCTGGCTGCGGGAACCCCAGGAGTCTCCAGTAGTATGCTTGCCCGGAGATGCCATAGCACAGCAAGGCACCCCACTGGCCCCATGGGCAGCTCACAGAACCCCCGTGCTCCTCAGCGGGCCCCCACCAGAGGGATTCCCGGAGGCCAGCCAGGGTCCAATGAAGAGGGTCCCTCACGGAGAGAGGGAGAGTTTAGAGACTTGCTGGGACTGTGGGGGGATGAGGAGGTGCTCCTCCACCACCAGTGGTTGGTGCCAGAATGCTGCAGCCTTCGTCCGGGTGTCATCGGGACTAAGGAGATGGGGCTGCAGCCCCCACATGGCCAACCAGGTCAAGTGAAAAGTAAAGGAGCTGCAGCAGATATACACCTGGGCCCAGGACCAGGTTAGCTGCTCAGGAGCTGCACCCAATGGCTGCCCCCACTATAAAGCCCTCAATCAGCTGCTGGGGCTGAAGGACACCACTGAGCCGGAGGCTGTGCTGGACAAGGTGGAACCCAAGGCAGAGCCCCAGCTGGTGCCAGATGACCAGCCCGGAGCCACAGCCAGGACCTGGGGCCAGGAGCTGGAGACATCCTCAGACAAGAAGAGGGTCCTGGTTGTAGCTATATTCTCCCTCTCCACCCAGGCCACCCCTGAAGTCCTTGAGGGACCCTCAGGTGAGTAACCAGCTAATCAGACACCCCCAGCTAGGAGTAGGGCCATTCCAGCACAGGCAGCAGTGGGCTGGCCGCACGGCTGCCAGTCCTGTCCCACACATCCCGGCTGGCCATGGCCTCCAGGCCATGGAGTGGCCCACTCATGGCACTCAGCACCCCCTGCTGTGAACAGCACCACAACCTGCAAGCCTGGGGAGGGGAACCGGGGAGGAGCCAAACTCACCCAGTGTGTGGCCCACACATGCAGAGACCCCAGGTCCCTGATTGCTGGACTGATGGGTTATCCTCCCACCTTCCGTCTCCATAGCAGCACCATGTGAGGGCCAAGTGAGTCCCATCCAGGGCTGGGGAGACCCCCGCCTCAAGTTCTGAGGGGGCTGGGCCATTGCAACCCCCACCACCCGGGCAGGCCTGCACCCAGAGGCTGCTCTGCCACAGCCACGAGGAGGAGGAGGAGGAGGAGGCCATCTTTCAGATCGCAGCATCTGGGAGCAAATCATTGTGCTCTGGCGGTGGCTGGCGCTAGAGAAGGCAGACATGGGGTGGTGGTGGGAGGCCTGGTGTGAGGTCGCCATGGTCCTCTGGGCCCTCACCTGGGTTGTTGTCCAGTGTCCACTCCCGCCACCTGCCATCACCCCTGCTGTCCCCCGATCCCCGCTGTGACCCCACTGCCGCCTCTCCCTCTAACCTCCCTCCAGCTGCCCTGTTGGAAATGGCACAGCTGCTCACAGCCAGGGTAGGTCATGCTGGGCTGGCTCCCCCCAACACCTCCAGCCCCTAACCCCCACCACACTGTACATAGTTCCCTCATCCATCCCTGTATATAGCGCCCCCATTTGTGTTGTTGTTCAAAGAATGTTCATTTTGAGAGTTAACATGTTTATTTGCAAACACCCCCAGGTTCCATGTAAAGGGAAGGGGTGAGGGGTGCATGGGTGGGGGAAGTGGTGCGGCATGTGTGGGGGGTTTGTGGTGGTGGGTGCCTCGGTGCACCTCAGGAAAGGCTGCCCTGAGGGCATCCCTGACCCTCACCCCATCCTGGTTCGCCTGATGGCATGAGGGCATGAGCTCACCTCTGTACAAATCACTTGTGCTTTCTCTCCACAATATTGAGGAGAGTGCAGCATGCACTCACCACTGCAGGCACATTTCAGAAGCTGACCTCCAGCTGCATGAGGGGCATCAAAAGTGCTTCTTCAAGTGGATGAAGCCCTAATCCACCATGCCCCAGGCCTGATTCAGGTGCTAATTGAACTGCTCCTGGGTGGGGTCAGTTTGTCCTGTGTAGGGCTGCAAAAGCCACTGGTGCAGTGGGTAGGCAGCATCGGCCACAGTGCCAGGGAGCAGGGTGGTGTCCCCAACTGGGAGGTCCTGTGGGTGTCCCCTCCTACATCCTGTGCCTGAGCCAGGAGTTGTGGAAAATCCAGGCTTCTTGGGCTCACCCAGACCATCCCACGCAGACCTCCATGAACCAGCCCTGGGCATCCATGAGGACCTGGAGTACCATGGAGTGGCACCTCTTTCTATTGATATATAGCCCCATGCTGTGGTCCAGGGCCTGGATGGGAATATGGGTCCCATCCAGGACTCTGAAGTAGCTGGACAAGCCCAGGCCAGCAAATCCCTTCATTGCACCACCTAGGTCCCCAGGTTGGATGACCCTCCACAGGAGGATAGTATTGATCACTTGGACTACCTGCATTCAATGGAGAATGTGTGTATTAAGTATGTGTTGCGGTGCCCTGGCCCCCTGTGCCACTCCCCTGTCTCTCCCAGGGCCGCTGCCCATCCCCGATGGTCCCCCTTGCCCAGGAGCCCCCATCCCCCCCGTGGTGGGTGTGTCACCTGAACATGGTTTACCTCCAGGAGGATGGCCCCAGTGGTCGCCTTGTCCACCGCAAAACTGGTGGTCAGCTGAGCAGTGGCTGTCCGGGGTGGCCAGCTTCCATATGGCCATCACAGCTCTTTTCTCCAGAGGGAGCATGGGCTTCATCCATGTGTCCTGGTGCTGGAGGACATGGGCCAGCTAGTAGCATAGCTCCAGGAATGTTGCCTTCCTCATCTGGATGTTCCACTCAAGCTTCACCACCTGGTCCCACCACTCAGCACTTGTGGGGTAGCGTGAACGGTGCCCCATGGTGAGAGCCTGCAGGACTGGGATGAGTAGGGAGGGGAGTCCACTGGAGGAGACAGAGGACTGCAATGATGATTGTGCCCAGCAGTCTGACCCAGTTGTTGGTGGTGTCCCCATCAGAGAGCTGAACGGGATCCATGGGTGTCTGCAGGATCCTGGTTTAGCTCCAGGCACAGGGTCTGTGGTGCTGTGTCTTGCAGAGGAGCCCTCGGGGGAGGGGGGTGGGAGGGGCCCTTTAAGTGAGCAGCTACCTGTGGGGCCCAGAAGGGCTTGTCTGCCATTCAACGCCATCTGCAGCATTTCCTGGCTCATTCTTTCGAACGGACGCCCGTTGCTGTGTGGACATTCCCTTTCAAAAGAGTGCCTCAAAAGCGTGCTGTAGAGTAGACACAGCCTAAATGGTTTTGGTGAAATACTCACTACATTGTAGTCAGAAGGAAAATTTCCAGTGATTTAACAAGGACTAAATACTTTGAATAATCCATCACCTTTCATGGACATTTTTTCCCACTCTGTTGTAAACCAAGAAATTAAAAATTATGATTAAAATACTTATTTGCCATTGAAGTGGGACTGGGTGGTTCAGAGAACTCCCAACATGTTATGGAAGTTTGTACTTTTAGGTCCTAAGTTGGAATATAGATTAGATTGGTAATGAAGTTTTTCGTAGACTTCCACTATGATGGCCTTTGAATGACATGCGTGAAATAAGTGTGTGGTCCCAGTCTAGCACTAGCTAAACCACATTATAGATACATCTTTGTTAGCAGCATCAGAGGAGAGATTACCCTGGGCAATGGAGTTTCCCTCAAAGCTAGGTTTAACAAAATTTTGGAAAACTCCACACTGCCTGAATATGTTCCATTGTACATTTTCTGTAGTCAGTGCATTTTAAAACTCTCAGGTCTATTGTTTGTCTATCAAATGGTGGGGAACGTGAAGTAAGCTTTTTAAAATGCTCTGCTTGAATATATGCTGTCAAATTTGTTTCCTCTGATTTCAGTGGTGTTCCTTTCCAATACACTATTCTAACACTGCATAGAATATGTATCATTAAAGATGATAGATGTATTTGTGACATATCAGTCTTCAGAGGTGTCTAATAGACACAATGGCCAAATGGGTGGGGGTGGGGTGTCAAAATTATCAACATATAACTGACTGTCCCTGAATTCAGGGAAACTTCCTAATTTTCCTGACTTCTGCGAGGGGATATTTGATACAGAGGAAGACTGCAGATGTTTTACAAGAACAGAGGTTTAGTAACATATAGGACATTTTCATAATTTCATACCCAATAGTCACACATGCATTTAATAAAGTACTGTTCTAGGGTTACAGCTTCTCCGATAGTACCTTCTCAAACGTATTTTGTACAAGATTTATCACAATTTTGTAACATCGGTGACACTACTGATGTAGATGGCCACTTTCTTTTTTTGTACAACATGACAGTGGACAAGAGAGGGTCTTTTATAAGAGAGACTGATGTCCATCCATCTAAAAAAAGCTTCTTATTTGCTTTACTGTCAAATTCTATCCGCTGTAAAACTTTCCCATAACTATGGGAAGGCACACAACCCTAAGTTACTTGAAAGAAATTAAACATACCACCTTGCTTAGCTGTTTGAGTACATTTACTTGATCATTGAAGGCCTAATTTTGCCCTCCTCACTCATTTCACTGCCTTAATTGGTGTAGTCAGGCCATCACTTCTCAAAACAGGTCCTGTTCTCTCAATTGAAAGAAGGGTACCATAACATAAGAGGATAACAGAAGCAGTATATAAGTACTTGCTGAACAATAACTTAAACAAGTACAATATTGAAATTGACACTTGGGAGACACTCACCAAGGCTTGCTCAAAATGGAGAGAATTTGCCCGCCGACAACCAGAAGAGGACAAGAGGCGAGGGAGGAAGGAGAGACTGGCTTTTGTTCATGGTCAGTCTCTTGCCCTACCTGGAAACATCCATCCTCACTGTAATAGAACTTGTGGTTCAAGGATAGATTTTACACTTCACATGAAAGATGGTCCTACTCAGCAACAAGGAATCATCATCATCCAAATAGATCTGGAAACATCCAGCGTCATGTACTAGTGTGAACAAGGGTGGCAAAATGGGTCAATAAAAGGGATGCCATTTCTAAAATGTTTTTTTTCCTAGCTCTTACCTTTTTATTTACCTATTTATTATGCTGGTTTTTATTTGGCTAAGTCTTATTAGATTATTTCTGAAAACATTTAATTAATAACTAACTACAGGCAATAAATTTGCTTGACCATTATTGCTACTTTTGTTTGAGTGATGCCCAGAAGTCCCTTTCAGGATAGGTGTGCTAGGTGATCTGCAAACACATAACAAAAGACAGCTATTGCCTGAGAGATTGTAACTTATAGAACTCTGATTCTGCAATCAGAGCCATACACGTAGCCCCTTTTACCATAGACACTGACTTCTTATTAGGGTGTGTTTGATTCCCTTCCTCTGTTCCAGGCCCTGCCCCCAATCCACCCCTTCACCTAAGCCTCTGTCCCGCCCCTTGCCACCATGGTCCACCCTGTCCTGCCTCTTCCATGCCTGCTCCTCTTTGTATGTCTTATCCTCACTCCTTACCCTTCCTCCCAGAGCCTAAACACCTTGAATCAGCTGTTTGCAGCAGTTTAGAGGTGCTGGGAGGGTGCGGAAGGAATTAGTCAGCACAAGGTCACCAGCATGTAAGATGCACTAAGGGAAGGGACAGAAGAGGGTGTTTGGGGCCGGGGGTGCACTGAACCACATTTTTCCCCATGGCGTCCCACTGATGTCAGTGGGGTTATGCACAGTCACTAGTGTCAGGCTGCACAGATCTGGTTTCAGATGCAACAAATTAATGTAGCAAACAAAAGGAGGGAATGGGCAGCAGAAGATGGCCAATTTGATAAGAGTGCATTGTTATAGGGTCCAGCTAGTTCTGAGTAATTAAAAACAGTCTAGGTAACCACACAATCTTGACACTGTATTTCTTGCTGGGGACAACCTAAGGCATTATCAGCTGGCTACTCATACAGGAATCCTGGAAGAATTGGAATTTGAGGACTGATAAAAGATAAGAGGCTAGTGGTTTTACAGACTACTCTGGGATGAGAAACCTGTTAATGGATAACAGAAATGTTAACAATACCACCACCAACAAACGGGAAAACTTCAAGAAAAAGAAATCTAATGCCAAAGCCCATTCAGTTTCACAAACATAACTGACTTCAAACATCAACACTGATAAAAGCTAGAACATCTGCAGTATTGTAATATTTTGTTTGTCCTCAGAACTCTAAATGGCACACACAACCTGTATTCAGGATTCAATTAAATGAAACGTAACGTGAAGGTGGAAGGGGAACAGACAATAAGAGTTGGCCAATGAACTCTTCTAACAATAAGTGCACACGGTGCATGCTGTCTTATGGATTGTTTGTGGTGGAAAGTTTGTGAACTAGAACTGGAGAAATAGAGCAGGCTTTTTACATCTTTTTCTTATGTTAGACTGAATGTTTGTGGTAGATCATTCAATTACACATGCTTTCTTTTCCTAATATGAGCTTGAGGTAGCAAATCACTTGACTACTCTTCATGGCAATATGGGACATGAAAGATAATGACGCCTATACTTTCATATGAAAAAAGACAAGAACAGTAAAACATGTTGATTGTGAAGGCCCATATATATATATTTTAAAAAGGGAATATGTACCATGAAACAATGAACAAAGGGTTTAAAAAACAAACACCCACCCACTCAGTATTTCTACTAATATTACTACAGGAGATGTGGCATCAAAAAGCTACTTTTACTTTGTGCTGAATAGGTTTTCAGATGTGTCTATTGCTACAAATGTTTTTTCACTTCTTGACAGTAGTTCTTTAGCTTTATATTTTAATGGCCACATTAAAAAAGGAAAAAATCTCTTTCATACGTGTATGTTCAGCACTCATGTTTGATCATTAAAAATGGAATGTATGCATACAAATTTGGTAGGTAGATTTGAATACTCTAAACTGCATGGAAATATTATGTAAATCTGTAACTGCAATTGAAGGATAAGATGAGACCACTTTATCGCTGTTTCTAAATGTACAAGGCTACATATTTAGCAGCAATAAGTCAGCGTAGCTTCACTGATTACAGAAGAGCTGTGCTTAGGTACAACAACTGAGGATTATGGTCATGATATTAATTCTAAAGGTACTTTGTTTTTTCAGTCAGTATGTTTCTGTTTCCCTTGCAACTGTGTTGCCTCATTTGCATACATCCAAACATCTAAAATACTGAATGGTGTGATTACTTATTTACTGTAAATAATAAAATGTCCGAGGCTTGGAAAGAGAAATAAGAGTCAATATAGGAGAAAGGTTCTGCTCTAGATATAAAGAATGAAATTAAGTATGAAGTGTGGAAGAGGAGAAGATGTAACAGTAAGTCCTGGATATAAAACGAAATAAATGAAAAATTTGTCTGACTGTGAAGCTGCCTAAGGGGAAAAACAAAGCAAAAATAGAACATAGTAATAGATTTGGAGCACATAATAGAAAAAAGTAAAATGGGTTCAAAGGAGAAATTACTAAAGAACAAGGGAAAGTGATGAAGCTTCATCTCTGCCAAAAGAAATGTGTGTCCTTGAGACAGTTATTAATTTTGGGAAAATACAGTTTTATTGAGCTGTATATCCTTGTTAGCCTGAGTGTGGTATAAAGACCACTTACATAAGAAAATGTACAGCAGGAGATTCAACATGAATCCTGAAAGGAAAAAATATGGATTTTTTATGTTAATACAATTTAGCATTAACTTTTAGTATTTAGTATTTACTTTAGTCTTTCCCAAATAGGCCTCAGTATTACTTCAAATGACCTGCACAACCTCTGGTGTATTTTAAACGATCCAGGACTCTGTCTGCTGCTTCTGCCATGGTAGTGGAAGTGGCAGCCCACATCCCTGGGCTCTTTTAAATTGCCAGGCTCTTGGGTAGCTTCCCCTTTGCCCACCCAACACTCCCCATCAGCAGCCCTGGTCTTTAGTCAACACAGGAAAGTTTCTCGTAATGATCTTCTTAAAAAAAAAAAGGATCCATTTCAATCTGTATCTCCAGTTAGCTAAGTTTTATAGGTGTCATTTCAACATCCAGGGCTTTAATTCTGCAGTATCAGAGGCCATTTCTACACATGCCACTTTCACACTAATAAATGGCCTGAAATATGCTAATGAGGTGTGGCTGTAAATTCCTGACACCTCGTTAGCATAGGGTCAACATGATTTGGGAAAGCCCCTTCTTCCTGAACATTTTTGATAGAGACACTTTGTGGAAACTGCTGCAATGCTGCATTGCCATCACTTCTCAAAACAGGTCCCCAACAGGTCCCCCAACATCCTCAAAACCCCCAACATGCCAAGTCGTTCACAAAGGTGTCTTGACAGAATCCTTCAGCCTTTTGTCATCTTTCCTGTTCTTGATCACAGTGGACTAGATTCTGAGCAGGACAAGAGATGGCCATCAGCATGGCATCCAGTGGACACTTTTCAAACAGCTAGAGGACGTTGACTTGCTGACAATATTGTCCTCCTTCCACACCAACATGAAAGCATGGATGAAAAGCTTGCAGTGCTAGAAAAAACAGCCTCAGTGACTGGACTGAGCATTAACAAGTGAAAGACCAAGACAATGAGGATAAACCAGTCCAACAACAACACCATTACAATGGGAGGGGACGACCTGGAACATGTGGAGCAATTCACCTACTTGGGGAGTATTATGGGCAGAGATGGAGGAACAGACAAGGGTATCAATGCCAGGACAGGGAAAGCAAGAGCTGCATTCAAGACTCTCGGTCCCATAAGGAGTTAACAAATAATATCTGCAAAGACAAAACTGCAGATCTTCAACACAAATGTGAAGAGTTTGTTCTTGTATGCATGCAAGACCTGGCATACTAAAAAGTCTTCAAATCACAAGCTGCAGAGATTCATATACAGCTGCCTGAGATATATCCTTCCCATCAAATAGCAAGACTTTGTCACAAACAAGTAGCTTTGGAACAGAGCAGGACAAGAACCACTTGACATTCAAATCAAGAGAAGAAAGTGGGAGCTAGGCCACACTTTCAGAAAACATCACCCAACCTAGTCCATCAAGCTCTCACATGGAACCCTCAAGGAAAACACAAGAGAGGAAGAGCTTAGACAACGTGGAAAGGATCTATTGAGAGTGAAGGATATCAACTGGGATACCCGTGGAATCAACTAGAAGTTTTGTCTTGAGAGAGAGTGCAGTGGAGGATACTTGTAGATGACCTATTCTCTACTTGGAGTGCAAGGGTTTAAGTCAAGTTTCAGAATGGAGCATGGTAAATAGTGGTATCCATACTGGGAACAGTCCTTTTCAACCAATTTATAAATGATCTAGAAAAAGGGGTAAACAATGAAGCAGCAAAATTTGCAAATGATACCAAACTGGTCAAGATAGTTAAGAAAAAAAGCAGTCTGTGAAGAGCTTCAGAAGTCACAAAACTAATTTATTAGGCTAAAACAAAATGGCAAATGAATTTTAATGTTGATAAATTTAAAGTAATGCACATGAGAAAAAATAATCCCAACTACACATCCCAAAAGTTGGGGACTAATTTAGCTGTAACCACTCAAGAGAGATCTTTGTGGATCACTGTGGATAGTTCTCTGAAAACATCTGAAAACAGCAGCAGTCAAAAAAACAAACAGAATTTTAGGGATCATTACAAAAGGGTTAGAGTACAAAACAGAGTATCTTACTGCCTCTGTATAAATTCATGTTATGCCCACATCTTGAATACTGTGTACAGGTGTGGTTGCCTCATCTCAAAAAAAGATATATTGGCACTGGAAATGATTCATATAAAGGCAACACAATGATTAGGGGTTTGAATTGGGTGCCATATGAAGAAAGATTAAGAAGACTGGGACTTTTCATCTTTAAAAAGTTGAGCCCACGCAAGGGGAGGGCATGATAGGTCATAAAATCATGACAGATAGGGAAAAAGTGAATAAGGAAAAGTTGTTTACTTGTTCTCATAACGTAAGGAGCAAGGGGTCACCAAATGGAATTAATGGGTAGTAGGTATAAAACTAACAAAAGGAAGTTTTTCTTCATGCTGTGAACAGTAAGACAGTGGAACTCCTTGTGTATGGTGACCATTTAGCTGGGACTGTCCCTTTTCTTAGGTCTCTGGAGAGCATCCCAACTTTTTTTTTTTTAAAAAGAACAGGCTAATTGTCCCATGTGTTGCAGAGCAGGGACCTGAATTTTAAAGAGACAGCTCCTTAAGCAACAGGGGTTCTCTGTTTAAAGAGTTAGCTGGAAAGGCTGGAGGAGGTAGGTGGGATCTTTAAACAGATTGTTCAAATACTCTGTTGCCAGTAGCCCCCGGGCTGAGGGGAAAGAAATGGTAGAGGGGCAAGAGAGTCAGGCTGCTGTGCACTCTTTACTCCTCTGCATGAGAAGGACGGAGGAGGCTGTCTCAGGTATCCCCCCACAGCCAACATTGCTGGTAGGTAATAGGATTGTGGGAGAGAGGATAGGGCCCGATGCTGGGGAATGTGGAGGGCAGCCACTTGGGGGGGTAAGAGTGGACAGCTGCTGGGGGTTGCACTTAGCTTGGTAGCACACAGGCAGCAACAAACAGGCAAGTATCTGGAGTAAAGGGCAGCTTGCTCCATGCCAGGGGTTAGATGGGGGAATCGTGTGTTTGGAGAAGTCTCATGAAGGGTTCGGGACAGGGCTCAGAAGGGAGCAGAGACCGGAAGAAGAGCACAAAGAAGGTGAAGCAGAGAGGTGGGCTGGTAGGGCTGGATGCTTCAGGCTGAGCCAGAAGACTGGTGTGTGAGATGGGTTGAGGGTGCCCCAGCTAGGAATACATGTTCTGAGATTAAGCCTAGGATGAAGGGTTTGGGGTTCAGGAGGGGCTCCAGGCTGGGGCCCAGGGGTATGGAGTGTGGGAGGGGACTCAGCCCGGCCCACTGATGAATGGGGAGGTGCCCAGGACCCCAGGCAATTTAAAAGTGTCTGTGAGCCTTGGACACATTTAAAGTGCTCAGGCAGTTATGGCAGGTGGAACTCCCCCCGGCCCTTTGGGAGGGTAACCCCCTGCTCCCTTCTTTCTGCCTGTGCATTCTTCAAAGGGGAGAGCACCAGCTCCTGCCCACTCTTCTAGAGGACGTGAAAAAGGTGAGGTGGTGGGAGAAATAGGCTGGGGGTAGGGAGTTTGGCTGCCCCACTTTGCATAGGTGTTAAAGGCTTAGAAAGGAAAGTGCTCTTTTTACAACAGTATCAGAGAGGTGACCGTGTTAGTCTGTAGCTTCGAGAACAACAAGACGTCCTGTGGCACCTTAGAGACTAACAGATATTTTGGAGCGTAAGCTTTCGTGGGCAAAGACCCACTTCATCAGATGCATGAGTGGGGGAGGATTGTTTTTTTACAACAGAACTCTTCAGGAGTTTTGTAACGACCTGAAAACTGATCAATATTTAGAAAAATCCTGTGTTACTTTAGTAATTGATGCATGTTAAATTAAAAACTGAAAGAACTTTACTATAGATCCTGTTTGTTTGACTTTGCAGTTGGAATTCCAGATAAGTGATTTCCATCAAGTTTTAGCATTTGTTTAGGAAGAGGTATTTGAACCATTAGGCTGTAGCCCTTATCTTAATCTGGCCCTGCCCTGGGGCATGGGGGAGCTTGCTAGGCCAAGACTACAGAGCCAGGGAGGAAAGGATCGCAGGGGTAGCCATGTTAGTCTGGATCTGTAACAGCAACGAAGGGTCCCGTGGCACCTTACAGACTAACAGAAAAGTTTTGAGCATGAGCTTTCGTGAGCACAGACTCACTTCATCAGATGTTAGTCTATAAGGTGCCACAGGACCCTTCATTGCTGTTAGGGAGGAAAGGGTGGCCCAAAGGCAGTAACTAGGAAACAAACAGGCACCATAATTTATCTGTTGTAATTCCACCAGTGCCAGTGAAATTTAAATGGTGATATGTGTGTGTGTGTTAAATTGGCCTAGTAGGTTTCATTCTCTTTTTATACTGCTGCAAAAATATCAAATGGCTACGTTGTTCCAGAGCCCAGACCCAGGGTTCCTCCCAGCCTCCTGTCCAGATTCCATCCCCCTATACCTGACTCCTGCCCTCCTGCACACACCCAGTCCTGATTTCTAGCAGCTCACTCACACAACCTAGCCCTCCCCCTCATAGCCCCAGCCCCCTGCTCTGGCTTCTCTACCTCTCTCTTTCTAACTACCAGCCCTCACACTAGCAACCCACACTCCAGAGAACAGCAAGATGAGGACAAGGCAGGCACTTCTTCAGAGCAATAACCACTTGTAGGCATAGATTTTTTAAATTTTTACTTATTTTCGTCACAATAATGCAGTATATCATTTAAATGGCGGCTCAGTCAGCTTAATGTTATTTGGAATGTTTGAACTGCATAGTTCTAATGGATTGCCATTGAACTCACTTAACTCCAAGCAATTTTGCCAGGTGTCCCATATTTCACATAGGGAAATATGGTCACCCTATCCTTTGCAGAGGATGTTGTGAAGACCACAACTTTAACAGGGTTGAAAAAAGAGCTAGATAAATTCACGGAGGTTAGGTCATGATGGGTAGGAATGAGCCATGATGGGTAGGAATGACATCCCTAGCTTCTATCAAAACAAAAAGCAGTGAAGTAGCACTTTAAAGACTAGCAAAATAGTTTATTAGGTGAGCTTTCGTGGGACAGACCCACTTCTTCAGACCGTAGCCAGACCAGAACAGAACTGGTCTGGCTATGGTCTGAAGAAGTGGGCCTGTCCCAGGAAAGCTCACCTAATAAACTCTTTTGCTAGTCTTTAAAGTGCTACTTGACTGCTTTTTGTTTTGATAGTGTATAGACTAGCACGGCCTCCTCTCTGTTACTATCCCTAGCTTCTGTTTGTCAAAGGTTGGAAATGGGTGACAGTGGAGAGATCGCTCAGTGACGACCAGTTTTGTTCACTCCCTCTGGGGCATCTGGCACTGGCCACCATTGGAAGACAGGACACTGGGCGAGTTGGACCTTTGGTTTGACCCAGTATGGCTGTTCTTATGATCGAGGTCTGAAATCTTCCCCTTATTCCTCAAAGAAAAAAAAGTTTGAGGAAGTTTTCAGTACAGTGTAGCAGTTTGGCCTCATTTCTAGCCCTCCAGGCTGAAGATTTTATCTTTGTCATACTGTGTACTGTAATATAAAAAACAATTTTTTGATTAATGCTATGTAAGTAATCTGTATCCTAAATACCTGATCCTGTATGAGAGGTTGTAATATTTTACTGTGACATTATATAGAACCTTATAGAGATAGATATGTCTAGTGAGGCTTGCTGAAACAGTGAAAAGGGCCAGGAAAACTGTAAGGTTTCTCTTTTCGGCATACATTAGCATTATCAATGTATCATAAGATTAACAGCCTCATCGTTTGCAGAATTCAAGTGGCCTGAAGCACAGAGACCCAATCATTCTGTTTTCTTATAAAGCCTAGCGCTTGTAAAAAGCATTGGCAAAGTAATGAGATTTTTCCCTTCACAATATAGGTTGGTACTATATTCTGAAGTTTAATAAATATTTTGATTAAAACCAGACCAGCTATCTCAATTATTTTCCCTTGGGGTTATTGTCATTGTATTTTTTTTGTGTGTTTGCAGCTTTAGCTATTTCATTCTAAAATAGAACAGGCTTCTTAAGAATGTGACAGTGATTTTTGTGTGCTTCCGAGTGATTAACTTCTCTGATTTAGGAGCTTGATCCCAAATATGTGCCACATACAATTATATAACCTGGAAAACAGTCTAGTTCAAATATATGCTTAAGAGAACTAGCAAATTGTCTAATACTTGTTGCAATATACATTCGAGGGTCCATAAACTTATGGACCTGATCTTCAACTGGTATAAATGGGCAACTCCATTGACTTCAACAAATTACATTGGTTCAGAACCTGGTCCTACCACTCAACTAATAAAATTAATTCAACTGAAGTTATTTTTTTGAGGAATTTGGACAGGAGAAAGTTATATGTGTTGAGCTATGCCTACATGGAGCTTCAAACTTTGTTTTAAAAGGGAACGGTTTTGTTTAATTTGGGTTGCAGTTCTGAGTGCCAGTGACTTCATTTTAGGAGATTCTGTTGGGTGAAGTTGGTGTGAAATGGGGTTGCCCATGTTTTTTCTTTAAGCCTGGGCTTTCTGCAGGAGATAAAAATGAGAGGCTGCTCCTGCAGTAGTAGTGTTAATTGAACAGTGCTAATCTTAGCTTGGTCAAGTCCTGCATTACAAATCTCAACATTAGAATGGATTCAGGGGAACAAGCTACTGTTTAGAGTAGGAGCTCTCAAACTTCATTGACCTGAGACCCCCTTCTGGCAACAGACAACACCAGAAGTCAGGATGGAAGCCTGAGCCTGCCTATGCTCTGCCATCCTGGGTAGGGGAGACTCAAGCCTAAGCCCTGCCATCCAAGGCAGGGGGCCCCAAAATGAAGCCCAGCTTCAGCCCAGGGCAGTGGATAAGGAACCAGAACCTCACCACCCAGGGTTGAAGCCAGAGCCTGAGTCTCACCACCCAGTCCAGCTGGTGTGACTCTGGCTTCAGCTTCAGCTCTAGGCCATGTGGCAAGGCACTGATGACAGGGTGGATGTGCTGCACAAGGCTGAGGAGAACCAGCTGACACACTCCTTGCCTGAAGCTGACTGGTGCTGTCAGGGTCTAGTTGAACTTGACCAAACACTCTGAGGCAGCATACAGCATCCGGAGCAAACCCACAAACTGGGGTCCAAAGCCCTGCAGAGTGCCCATGGTCCACCCTATTGAATGCCTTCTCCTGATCCAAGGACAAGAGGGCAAATGACACACCATCTCTACACCCTAGCTCTAACAGATCCCAGACCAAATAGAGGTTGTCAAAGATGGTGCAGCCTAGGATGGTGCAGGTCTGGTCTGGGCGGACCACATCCGCCAGCACGGACTGTAAGCAAAGGGAGTTGGCTTTGGCAATGACCTTGTTGTCCGTGCAGAGGAGCAAGATGGGATGCCAGTTCCTGAGGTCGCGGGGGTCCTCCTTTTAGGTAGCAAGGACTAAGGACTGCTTAGTAAGGACTCTGCCCAGACGCTGATGAGATCTGGGCCAAGGGCATCCCAAAACACACAGTAAAACTTCATGGTCAGCCCATCCATGCCCAAGGATTTGTTGCTGGGCACGAGACGGAGGGCTTCAGAGAACTCTGCCAGAGTGAGAGGTAGCTCCAGCTGGTCCTGGTCTCCCACACTGACCATTGAGAGTTGGCCCCAGAGCAATCTTTAGGTGTCAGCATCTGTCAGATGCAGGGAGAAAAGAGTGGTGTAGAAGGCGTGAGCTTTCTTGTGCATCTCCACTGGATCTGTAAGGGGGGGTGCCATCCTCTGTGGGCAGGCAGAGGATGTGCTTTTTTGCCCCTTCTTTTACTCCAGGGCTCAGAAGAAGCCAGAGCTTTGATCCATCTCTCAAAAAAGGTGGATGCATGATCTCACAAAAGCGCCCCAGGTCCAAAGATCGTCGAGGGCTGTAGCTCCTCCTCCTTCTCCTGGTACACGCCGCAGAGGGATGGATCCCTGGGGCTGGTGGCCAGATTCCTCTCTAGCTCCAGGACCTTCCTTTCCAGTGGCCCTATCTCTGCATCCCACCACTGGCAGGCCCCCTGGGTATAGTCATGGCAGACAAGCTGCATGCACACCTTTCCCAGATCCCACCACTGCCGCACTGAGGGAAAGGCATGCTGCTGCCAGTGCCAGGCCAGACAGAACTCCTGAAAGGACGTCATGAAGTCCACATCCTCCAGCAGGCTGTTGTTAAAGTGCCAGTAGAATGGCCCCAGCTTCACTCAGGAGAGGGAAACCTTCACTGCCACCAGGTGGTGGTCTGAGAAAGGGGCTGGCCGCATGCTGGAGAGTGGGCCCATGAGAGATGATGATGAGACATGTAGATGTGGTCCAACTGGTAGTGCGATGACCATTGACTCATCACCCTGACAAAGGTGAACGCTGAGTCCTTGTCCAGGTGGTGGCTGTGCCAGATGTCCACCAGAAAGGAATGGTCTGTTAGCTCCCGGAGGACACCCTTGGTGGCCTGGCACTGCTCAGTCTCCATAAGAATCTGTTTTTTTGAGGGTGCAGTTGAAGTCCCCACACAGGGCCCCACACTCACGAAGATCCATGGTGTTGAGGGAAGGTGATGCTGCCCAGCTGTATACTCCGGCCATCGAACTCTTCCTCCTTCACCTTCATAGAAGATTGATGGGGTTGGTGCTCGATGAGCCAGAGATGCAGCTGGTCCTGTTGGTGTATGTCGATGATGTGCTCCTCCTGGTCCAGGACCCAGGTGACCTGGAAAGGGTGGAGGCTTGCCAAGTGATCGACCTCAGTGGCTTCCTCCATCTGGGTCAACTGTGTCAAGAGCTCTGGCCTGGTGGTAGGGGCTGGGTGACAGGTGAGCTGCCTCCCACCTGCACTTCAGGCATCTGGTGGATCATGGTTCCGTTGCTCTATCTTGGCATCTTTCTTTCTGTCATGCATCCCTCTCTGCCAGAGAACGGGAAGGGTGGCTGAGCAGTTGGAGGTGGACAGGACTACTCCAGTACCTTTCCCTGCAAGGGAGGGGACTGGTGCTCAACCATCTGGTCCTGTCCATGATCTGGCACCATCTCAACACCCTGGTCCCACACCTGGAGTTCCTGGTCAACCTCCAGAAGTTGATTGGGAGGAGAACACTGCTCTTTGTTACCCTCTCATATTTAGTAGTTAAGTACCTGTCTCTGAGGCTGTGTCTACACTATGGCTGCGTCTACACTATGAGCTAAAATAGAATGTATTAAAATCAATTTCTTAACACTGGGTTTTAGCTATTCAATTTTGAGCATCTTCACCTTCCCACATGCTCCCTACAAAATCAACATATTGCTGACACACACAAGTAGCTTAAATTGAACTTAAATGGAGTGCTGCAGCAGTGTATTGTGGGAACCTCTCCCACGGTTCGCTGAGCCCAGTAGCATTCTGGCTATTTTCACTGGTGCTGCATGGGGGAAAAAAATGCCCCGCAAGTAGATGTGGGTATCTGACAACATCTTCCCACATTTCATTCCCCTCTTTCCTCTGCTGTGTTAAACAAATGTCCCTTTTTCCAGACGGGGTCTGGCTTGCCTTTAGAAGAGATGTGCTTTTTATAATCGAGGGGAGTGGAGGGGAGGGATAGGAAACCTGTCCCAACTGACAGGTTTTTGAAAATGGGATGCAAAAGCACTGGATCTTTGCAGGTCTGGATCTGGATTTAGACCACCTGGCAAAAAAAGACCCTTATAAGAAGAATAAGTAGACACTGGTGCTACACTGAAACTCAAATGAATCATTGAAACAGTAATGGCTCAGGGCAGCTAAAAGACAGAGGATGTTTGACAGCCCTGAAAACTGAGACCGCCCAGGGAGATGCTTTCCTTATGTTTGGACCTGAATCTGGATTTTGGCCTACTGCCAAAAAAGACCCTTAAAAATATGTTTAAGTAGACACGGTTCCCGCACTGAAACTCAAATGAATCATTGAACCAGTTACAGTTCAGGCCAACTAAAAGACACCTGGCTGCAGCCCCAGCGCCCAAAAATAGCATCCACCAAGGAAGACTTTCCCCAGGTGGCTAAAAGACCCGCCCCCCCGACTATAGCCAGCCCCTTGGATAAAGCCCATACAAAAATTTTGGTCTCCGAGGACAGCCATTCTAGCATCAAAGTATTTTCTTCTATTGACCAAAAATCATGGCTGCTGAGGGAGACTTCCCCCCAGGCGACTAAAAGAACCCAGATTACAGCAAACCCCCCGAAAATCATGACTATGGAGGGAGATATCTTCTGGGCAGCTAAAAGAACCCAGACTACAGCCAGCACCCAAAAGTCATTACTGCTGAGAGAGACTTACCCAGGGTGGCCAAAAGACCCCTGGCTACAGCCAGCACCCGAAAATCATGACCCTCACTGCATGCAAGCTGCCTGACACTTTGCACAGCAGGTCCTTTTCTTGATTCGGGGTCAAGCTACATGATGCAGCTGCGCGTGAGAAAGTGTGATGCCTCGGGGGGGGAAGGGCAGGGAGGGGATGTGGGGGGGTGACAGCAAAATGTAAGTGGCTAAAAAGAAGTTTCTCATCCAAGCACACCCCACCCCCACCCATAGATTAACTGCCATGTGATGCAGGTGAGGGAAAGTTCCAGAATGTGTGGCACCTCTCAGGGAGGGAGGGAGGGGATGTGAGGAGCAGGAGAAAATGAAAATGGCTGAAAAGAAGTTTCTCATCCAATCAGACAAGCACGACCCCCCACCCACAGCTTAGCTGACGTGGTGCAGGTGGGCAGTGGCTGGCACGAGACAGTGCAGGAAAAGCAGCTAGCAGGGGTATACAGAAAATCACAGACACCACAGCTGCACTACTAGTAATGAAAAAGGCTGTATGTACTCTATCAAGTACTTTAGAAAAATCTTTTGAAAGAAGCGGCCCTTTTGAAACAGAGTGTCTACACACAAAATGTGGTTTTTCAAAAGTATTGTCAAAGAAACACAGCCCACCTTTCAAAAGCACTCTTCCATTCCTGTGTCAGGAAGAAAGCCTTCTTTCGACATACTCCTTTGAAAGAAAATGTGTGTGGATGCACCACATGCTGCTCTTTCGAAAGAGCAGTCCTCCATGGTGCTGGCCAGCTGGACCATGGAGACGCCCCTGCCAACACCAGAGGGACTCCATGGTGTCTGCAGCCAGCCATGTTAAAAGACACAGGGACTCAGAAACCCTATGAAAGGAAGCCGAGAGTGTGCTAGCATCAGGGAGAACATGAGCCTACTACAGCACACCCTCCCGTTGACACTCCAGCTCCATGAGGCACCTCATAGCACACATGGCCAGTACCCAGGAGCCCAGTGCCTCCCAGGGCCCCCCTCCAAGCTGTCCCAGGGCTCCCAGGAGCCCAGCCAGGATCAAAAGAAGAGGGTCCCTTCATGGACTGAGGCTGAGGTGAAGGACCTCCTCTGACTGTGGAGGGATGAGGAGTTTCCCCTCCAGACTAACAAGAAGCCTTGTGGCACCTTACAGACTAACAGATATTTTGGAGCATAAGTTTTTGTGGGCAAGGACCCGCTTCATGAGATGCGTCTGATGAAGCAGGTCTTTGCCCACAAAAACTTATGCTCCAAAATATCTGTTAGTTTATAAGGTGCCACAAGACTTCCTCTTGTTCTCGAAGCTACAGACTAATACGGCCACCTCTCTGACTACTCCCCTTCAGACTGGTGGTCAGTGCAGGAACACATGGCATTCATCCACCGCTTCATGAGCCTGAGTCCCTGGGAGCATGCCACCCGCATGCCATACCAAGTCCACTCCAACGTGAAGGAGACAAGGCAGGCCTTCTGCCAGGCCCAAGATGTGGCCAGCTGCTCTGTGGCTGTGCCCACCAGCTGCCTGCACTATGAGGAGCTGGACCACCTCCTTGGTGCAAAGGAGGCAGCATCCCCCGCCCCACCAGCAATGGTGCTCAACACTGTGGGGTTGAAGTCGGGTCTGGATCCCAAGATGGAGACAGAGACTCCCAGCAAGGACAATGGCGCCAGTGATTAGATGCTTGTCACTGCCATCCCTTACAGGTTCTCAGGCCAGGTGCCCTCCCCCGGGCCTCCCCTGAGTTCCTCAAGGGACCTGCAAGGTAGGTACGAGGCATTTTGGACACCCTCTGGTGTGTGGATGGGGTGCCCATCTCTGCCGCAGCTGGCAGCAGACCACCCACATGGCCGCTGGCCCCAGTCCAGATGCACCCTGGATGGTTGCCTCCCCTGGGCCCTGGAGAGGGCAGTGCATGCCACTCAGCACCTGCTCCCATGGACAGCACCACAGGCTGCAAGCCCAGGGAGGGAATGATGGACTGGACCATACCCAGCGTGAGCCCCACCTATGCAGGCACCCTTCAGCATCTGAGATCCCCCAGGTCCATGGGCCATTGGACATGGGGGCAAGCCATGGGTTATGGCCCCCGGGGCCAGGTCGGCGGGGGGGCTAAGGGTCATGTCTCGCTCCCCTTCTGTCCCCGCAGCTCTGCCATCTGGGGGCTGGTGAGCCCTGTTCATGGGCAGGGGAACCTTGCAACAGCCACCGAAGGGGCTGGGGCATCCCCACCTCAGGCATTCATGTGGGGCTGCAGCAGGGGTCTACACCAGTGCCACCACAAGGAGGAGGCCACCACTGCCCATATAGCCACCTTCTGGGAGCAAAACGTTCTCCTGTGGAAGTGGCTGGTAATGGAGCAGGAGGCCTGGGGGTGGGGTGCCCTTCATGCCTTCACCCTGGCCATGGGTGCCCACCTGTTCCAGCCTCCTGCTTCCTTGCTAGGCACTCCTGCAGCTCCATCTCCATAGCCCCTGCCCTTTCTGCCCTGGTCTCACCCAACCTCCCCTCAGCTGCCTGACTGGAACTTGGCCACTGGCTTGTGGCCAGTGCATCTCCCACTGAGACAGCCCTGCCTTCTCCCCCCACTCCCCTGCCACGGCTGAGCTTGCTGAACCCCTCCCATCCCTCTTCCTCCCTGTAGTCCCAAACCTGTCTCAGCCCTGCTGTGAGGTCCTGGAGTCAGTGTGGCTCATGCCCCCTATCCCCAAAGACAAGTAAGGTCCCCCCATTCCTGGCCCAGGACCCCCCCCTAAGTTCAGTTCCTCCCACCCCCGACCCAGGACCCCACAATGTACATAGTTCCCCCCCCAGCTCCCCCTGGATATAGTTCCCTATATAAGACATGCTCAATATTTGGTTAAATGGTTTAATGTTCACCACCCCTGTGTCCCACGTGATTGGTGGGATGGATGTCTGAGGGGAGGTGTGGTGGTGTAGGTCATGGTGGAGGGTCCCTGACGGGGGGGTCATTGGGGCCCCCTAGCAGAGGCCTCCCAGAGGGCCTCCCTGATCCCACCCTGTTCTGGTACTCCTGGTGGCATAGGGCATGGGCTTCATAGTCAGGGCAGGTGTCAGCAGCCCACCCTTACATGAATACCTTGTGCTTTCTCTCCACAATTCTGTGGAGAGTGCAGTATGCCCCCACCATGGTTGGTACATTGTGGAGGCTGACCTCCAACTGCATGAGGAGGCACCGAGAACGCCTTGTCAAACATTCAAGTGCCTGCTCAATGGTGTTGTGGGCCTGGTTGTGGCAGGCATTGATCAAGTCCTGGCTAGGGTCCATGTGGTCTGTGACATAGCTCCAGAAACATCCACTTCATCATGTAGACGTTCTGGAGCCAGCGGTTACTGTCCCACTTCCCCATTACGAGCTGGTCCCACCACTCAGCTCTGGTGGGATACCACCACAGGTGCCATATGACCCAGGGGAGGAAGCATGAACGTTGCCACATGGAGGTGGCATGCAGGAAGGCAGCAAGCCCACTAGAGGTGCTGGAGGATGAGGATGAGCACCGTGGCCAGCAGACGGACCAGAGCTTTGAAGAGTCCTCCATCAGGGACTTGCTGGGGTCTCCGCAGGGGCTCTGCTCCTTGCTCAGGGTCTACCGTGCTGCAGACAGCCTGGGAGCCCCCAGTGAGTGCAGGGTGAGAGTGTCAGGGAGGGACCATTTAAGGGAGCAGCTGGCTGTGGCCCCCAGAAGGGCTTGTCAGTCAAGCGACCTCTATACACACTGTTTCCTGGCCCATTTTTTCGAAAAGAGCACTCGGAGCTGTGTAGACATGTTCTATAGGAAGAGCAGACTGGTCTTTTGAAGGAGCAGATTGAAAGCTCAATCCACTTTCTGAGTGTAGACGTGCTCTTTTGAATGGTGATCTTCCAGAGTATCAGAGAGGTAGCCATGTTAGGCTGTAGCTTTGAGAACAACAAAAAGTCTTGTGGCACCTTATAGAGTAACAGATATATGGGACGATAAGCTTTCGTGGGCAAAGACCCGCTTCATCAGATGCATGGCGGGGGGGGTTGGTTTCAGAGGGGTATTTAAGAGTGGGGTCCCAGTAAAGGCAGAGGGCCAGAACTGACAAGGTCTATTCAGCAAGGTGGAAATCCATGTATCAACAGTACTAATGGGGAGATGCTCCCCATTAGACGCTGACAGTGGCTCACATCCCCCGTCTGATCTGACTTGGTTTTTCCTCTTTTGATAAGTACTGTTGATACTGGGCCATTTCCACCTTGCTGAATAGACTTTGTCAGCTCTGGCCCTCCCTCTTACTGGACCCCATTCTTTAAATACCCTTCTGAAACCACCCCCCGCCCCCGACTCGTGCATCTGATGAAGTGGGTCTTTGCCCACAAAAGCTTATGCTCCAAAATATCTGTTAGTCTATAAGGTGCCACAAGACTTTGTTCCTCTGGAATAGAGCCTTTCGAAAGAACACTGTAGTGTGGACGTAGCTTAGTGTTTAAACAGGTACCTGACCATGTCTCCACCCAAATAGGCAGAGACTCAGAAGATATGCAGAACTGGAATTGTTCAGTGCAGATGTCCAGAACTGGAAAACAAAGTTTCTGTATAGTTCAATGAGTTATGCTGGCAGAGCCATGCAGGAAAGCTTTCAGACTGCTTGCAAGGACTGCGTTAATCTCTGGTATAACTGTTTACTTCCATGGATTTAGAACCAACCTTATCAAACAATGTCCAGCTGCAGTTAGTGCATTTACGCCTGATCCAAAATTGACTGAAGTCAGTGGGACTCCTTCCATTGACGCTAATGGATCAGGCCCTTAGTCCTTGGCTTTTGGGAGCAAGAGACTGTAACAGAAGAACACACTTTCTTAATGCAGAATCATGGAGAAGAGATGCACAGGTACATTCTCAATTATACTGTACATGATGGTGTAATCCATAACATAATTGCAGGCAACCACTTCTGAATTTGTAATAGAAGATTGAAAATAATTGTAACAAACTGCAAGTTGTCAAAAAAAATAAAAAAATCCACAGTTGTGCTTCATCTTGAATATAAAATGAGTCCCATTTCTGTAATATTTATTGTACTGGGTGTCTTGGCTCTTTGATTAATTCTACTTATGACATCCAAGTCTTTTTCTTGCTTTAGCACATTTGGGGTGTGCCTACACTAGCCCCATGTTTTGAAATCTATTTTGAAAGGGGGACCAATTTTGAAAGAGGCTGTGGAGCATCCACATGCTTAATAGCCTCTTTCAAAACTGTTTTTGGCAAAAAGGATTGTGCATTTCGAAATCACTCTTCCCATCCAATTTCAGAAAGAGCAGACCCTTTCAAAATTGAATTTCGAAATAGGGCATGTGTAGATGCTCCAAGGCCGCTATTTGAAAACAGCAGGTCCTCCATGGTGGCAGCCGCAGTTAGTGCAGAGACGCTCTACCATGCCCCAGAGGGGCTCTATGGTCTCCAGGGCCACCCTCTTAGAGCTGCACAGCCCCAGAAACCCTGTGCAGGAAGGTGAGAGCGTGCTCAGAGCCTCAGGAGCATGAGCTCTGCCCGGCACACAATCCAACAGCACAGACACGGCAGCCACACAGCCCACAGGTAGGATGGCAAGCCCCCGACACCCCAGAGACCCCCCAGGAGGCCCCCTCCTCCCAGCCTGAGGGGTTGCTGGAGGCAAGCCAGGGCTAGAAGAAGAGGAGCCCCTCCTGGACAGGGGCCGAGATTAAAGATCTTCTTGGCCTCAGGCAGATGAAAAAGTGCTAGTGCACAGCACCGGGCAGCGCTGAAATGCTGTGGCCTTCAAGCAGCTGTCACCGGGGCTGTGGAAGCGGGGCCGTCCCCAGTGCACAGCCGACCACGTGCACTTGAAGAAGAAGGAGATGAGGCAGACCTACAGCCAGTCCAGGTATGCCCACAGGTGATTGGAGTGTGGGCAGGGGCCGCCCCCAAGGTGCCCACACTACAGCTAGCTGGACCAGCTCCTTGGCCCGAAAGAAGCCTGCTCGCCAGTAGCTGTGGTCAACACAGCTGGTCCTGACTCGGTCCTCAAGGCAGAAGTGCCTGACCTGCCAGGACCATCAGGCTGGATCAGGGCAGTGGAGACGGTGAGCGGCTCGGAGGAAAAAGGCCCCCCTCATCACAGGTGTCGGCTCTGGCACCTCCAGCCAGGCTCCCTCAAGATAGGTGTCGCTGGATCTGTACTCCAGAGCCCCAAGTAATGGGTGGATCGGGCAGCCTGGGGGGGCGGGGGTGGGGGACGCACCCTCTCCTTCCTCCCCTGGCCATGTCCCAGACCCAGGCATGGTGACATTCAGCACTCCAACCCTCTCGAACAGGAAGGGATAGGGTGGCGGCTGGACCACAGCTGGTGGGCACCCCATGGATGTGGCCCCCCCCACCAGCCGCACAGGACCCCGGGGCGGGGGTAGGGTGAGTGGATGCTGCATCAGGGGATGGTCGAGGGGATGGTGGGGGGAGGCTAGGTGGGTCCCCCAGGGCCGGGTGGCAGCACTGACAGGTGGTCCCTTCTCCCACTTGTGTCTCCACAGTGTCATCCTCCGAGGGCCGGGCCAGTCCCATCCCAGGCACCAAACATGTGCTCCGCCATCTGACAGAGCTGGGGAACCCTCATCTCTGCTGCCCAGGCCGCTGTTTGCCCAGCCCTGGAGGGCCCGCCATAGCCATCGCTTTGACCCAGAGGAGGCTGCAGTGGCCTACACTGCTGCTAGCTGTAAAGAGATGACCATCCTCCGGGAGTGGCTCCAGATGGAGCAGGAAGATAGGGCCTGGCAGTGGGAGGTCTGGGATGAGGTGGCCGTGGCCCTCTGGTGACTTGCCCCCCCGCCTGGCCCCCCCACCTCGTCCCCATCCCTGCTGCCCCTGAACTCACTGTCCTTATCCCAGCCACCCTCTTCCTGGCCTCCCAGATCTCACAGGGCTGCTGGCTCATCATCAGTGCAGGCCAGGAGGAGCCTGCCCCACCCCTCCCAGCACCCCCAACCCCTCTGCTGGGGCAGTGCGCCCTGCCCTTGCCCGAGCCTACCTCTCCATCATCCCAACCCGATCCCCGCCTGACGGGGCCCCCACACCTGGGGCAGCAGGGGCCCCTGCACCCAGCAAGAGTCCCGCCCCTCCACGGGACCTCCCATGGCCCCATGTACACACCCTTTGTACATAGTTCTCGCCTATATCTAGCTCCCAGTTATGGCCACCTCACACCACTTTTTATTCATGTGCACTTTATTTAGATGTTGTTTGTTGGGTGAGCGATGTTCAGTAAACGGTTGTGCTGTGCAGCCCGGTGATCCCTGTGCATGTGCAGGCTGTGATGCGGTGTGGGTGTGTGGACAGATCTGATGCAGGATGGGTGTGGGCCGGAGGGTGCTGGGGGAGGGTCAGCAAGGCTCCCGGTCAAAAGCCTCCCAGAGGGCCTTCTAGACCCTAACCCCATCCCTACATGCCTGGCAGCACGGAGCCAGGGGTCGCTGCTCATACCCCAGGCTGCTGTCCACAGCCCACCCCTGCACAAAACGCTTGTGCTTGCCCTCCACTATGTTGTACAGAGCACAACAGATTGAGACCACCCCAGGGACATTGGGTAGGCTGAGGTTTAGCTGAGCGTCAGGCATCGGAAGCACCCCTAGGTGTCCCAAGGCTTGCTCAATGGTATTGTGGGCATGGTTGAAGCAGTGATTAAAAGCATCCTGGCTCGCGGTGGTGTGCCATGTGTAGGGGTACATCAGCCATGGCTGCAATAGGTACACCCCGTTGGCCACTATGCTTGGTGTCATTGTGGTGTCCCCCATGGGGAGCTGCTGGGCAGGGACTTACATGCCCTCCTCCATGTGGTGCCCCAGCCAGGAGTTCTGCAGTACCTGGGTGTTGTTAGTTTACCTGGACCAACCTACGCAGAGGTTGCAGAACTGGCACCCAGCATCAACAAGGGCTTGCAGCACCACTGAGTGGTACTCTTTGCAGTTTATGTAGCGTCCTGCTCTGTGGTCTGGGGTACAGAATGCTATGTGGGTGCCATCGAGGGCACTAAAGCTGTTGGAAAACGCTATGGCTGTGAATCCCTCCATGGTATCAGCCAGGTCCCCAAGGCAGACGGCCCTCTGCAGGATCATGTGGTTGATTGCTTGGACCACCTGTGCGAGGGGAGGCATTGACATGAGGGCCTGTACAGCGGGAAGCCCTGTGGCCCTCCATACCCTGGCCCCATCCCTGCCTCTGTAAGGCTCCGCCACCCAGGGTCCCACTTCCTGGAGTGGGTGTGGGGGCCTGGCCTGGTTTACCTTGCCCACCCTGACTTGGTGTCCTACTGAACCGTGACTCTCTGGGGTCACCAGCTTCCACAGCGCAATCCCCGTGCATTTCTTGATGGGGAGTGCAGGCTGCACGCAGGTGTTCACGTGCTGCAGGGTGGGTGTGAGCCACTGGCACAGCTCCATGAATGTCCACCTCAACATTCAGAAGTTTTGGAGCCACTTTTTATCATCCTGCTGGCCCAGTACCAGCCTCTCCCACAGTCCCTGCTGCTGGGGTGGCTCCAGAGGCACCGTAGGGGATGGGGAATGGGGTGTGGCAGATGCCCTGTGTCCAGGGCCTGCAGCACACCAGTGGGGTGCGGGGGTGGGGCGGTTCATGGGCTTCAGGGCTTCCACTTTGCCCAGGATGGCCATATGGGCCCTGTGTCATTGCAGGCCTCAACCTTGGGAAGCTGCTGGTGCTCCATGCGCAGCGACTTTCCCAGAGCATGCTCCCCGCAGTGCTGTCTGTTGCTCTGCAATGCTCTGTGTGCGCAGGGTGGCTGCACCTTACTTCCCCTCCCAGGCCCTTCTCATGCCCCCAAACATTCAAGTCCATCTACTCTACAGATCATTTGAGCTGCGTCTACACGTGCACGCCACTTCGAAGTAGCGGCACCAACTTCGAAATAGCGCCCGTCGCGGCTACACGCGTCGGGCGCTATTTCGAAGTTAACTTCGACGTTAGGCGGCGAGACGTCGAAGTCGCTAACCTCATGAGGAGATAGGAATAGCGCCCTACTTCGACATTCAACGTCGAAGTAGGGACCGTGTAGACGATCCGCGTCCCGCAACGTCGAAATTGCTGGGTCCTCCATGGCGGCCATCAGCTGGGGGGTTGAGAGATGCTCTCTCTCCAGCCCCTGCGGGGCTCTATGGTCACCGTGGGCAGCAGCCCTTAGCCCAGGGCTTCTGGCTGCTTCTGCGGCAGCTGGGGATCTATGCTGCAGGCACAGGGTCTGCAACCAGTTGTCAGCTCTGTGGATCTTGTGTTGTTTAGTGCAACTGTGTCTGGGAGGGGCCCTTTAAGGGAGCGGCTTGCTGTTGAGTCCGCCCTGTGACCCTGTCTGCAGCTGTGCCTGGCATCCCTATTTCGATGTGTGCTACTTTGACGTGTAGACGTTCCCTCGCTGCGCCTATTTCGATGTTGGGCTGAGCAACGTCGAAGTTGAACATAGACGTTGCTGGCCCTATAGGACGTGTAGACGTTATTCATCGAAATAGACTATTTCGATGTCGCAACATCGAAATAAGCTATTTCGATGTTGGCTGCACGTGTAGACGTAGCCTTGGAATGCCACCTCTTTCTGTCTGTGTGAACCTCTTTCTCCTTATGTCAATCGTTCACATCCACTATGGTGCCCCTTTACTCTTGGCATCAGTATCCCATCCTTGCTTTGGAGTATTATGCATGTTGGGTGACCATTTTCCCTGTCCCTTCTTCATCTTCTTGAGCTGGACAGATGGTTAGCTCCCCATCATTTGGAGAAGCAAAGATTTGAGCAGCTAGAACAAATGGTCCTCACCTTCCTGCCCCAAAGTAAAGCATAAGTAGCAATCTAAAACAGTACCTCTTGTTTAAAAGTAGCACAGTCCTTGCCAGCAACAATTTCAGAATATCACTGTCACAATAGTTCTGAGCAACTCACTGTATGTGACTGAGGTCACCTGCTTCTGAAAATATCCCCAGGAACTTAACAAAAAACTCTTGAAAGGAAGAATGCCAATTTTAGTTTCTACTAGAAATCTATTGCGTGAGGTTCTCTGCATCATATAAACAATAATTGTGGGGATTAAAGGGAATTGATAGGACCAGTTATTGTAAGCTAAAAATGAGTAGAGTGGAATTGAAATCCTTGTGATGTGAAGTAGTGTTTGTGTTACTGAAGCCCTATGTTCTAGTCATCCACATCCTGAAATTGAATATTATGGGAATGAATAATCTGTTTGGTGCAACCAAACTCCATAAAGCTGGCTTTGAATACACATTGTAATTCAGCCGTGTCATGTTTTACTTATTGTTCTTCAACTAAACCATAAAGATCATAACAACTTACTTCTGCTGCCAAATAAACTTTACTGCAAGTGGTAGAATCTTGTGCCTTTCGTATCTGAAGGTCTAGGCAATAAATCTTGTTGATTGGCTCCAAAGTATTCACACTAAAGAAAAAAACCAAAACCTAAAACTGGTCCTGGCGTTCAGTTCACAAGTAATTAATAGATCATCCTGAGCTTTCTATTCAGAGAAAATGTTGGAAACAAATTCTCAGCACTGTGTAAGGAGATGTGGAATTCCATTGTCGTACATCGCCTTTACAGAAAGGGTGCGCAAGGGGGTGGGGTGTGACAGTTTGCAAGGGGAGTGCAGCGCAGTTGGTTCCCCGCCACCAGCTTCCACTGCATCTGCTTTCTCCTGCACAGCTTCTGCCACTGTGTCACCAAGGGAACACTGCCCCCCCCCGCCCCACAGCATCTGTCCCTGCCCACCCTTCCTCTGTGCTGAGCAGAGTACACACAGGTCCTTAGACAAGCAGTGGAGGAAGCCAGTGACTTCCCAGATTGATGAGGTACCCTCCTGGGGGGTCCCTCCTGTGGTTCCCACCCTGAGCACCCCTTCTCCTTTGGTGCATTTCCTGCAGCCGCCCAACAGCCCCCTCCTAAGAGTCCCACCCACTTTCTGAGCACCCCCCGGCCACATCCCATCCTGTCATCTTCCCACAGGTTTGCAGGGGTGGGGGCAGCTTACTGCAGGGCTGAAAAATATGTGGATGAGACATAAAAAGTTCGCTCACCCCGGGTTACAGTATCTGCATATATCTCGCCATCTTTTATTTAGTCAATTATCCTTACGTAGTAATTCATAATGTGAGAGGGAAAGAGAAGGGTATTAATAACAGGTATGCAAAATTTTACGCTTTCTGCTGCAATAATGCAAGCCAACAAAATAAGCATTGATTTTCATCTCCCATGAATGAGCAGGCAGACAGGCAGGCTCCATTAGTATTAATTTTCCTCTTTTCCCACCTCATTAAAATCATTTATTTATTTTCAACCAGCATCAACTGCTTTGATCAGAAGTTTTTTGCTCCAGTGCCTCAGTTGTTATGCTGTAATGTTCATTGGAGGCATTTCTCTCAGACATTTTATCTTGTCCATCATGCCATAGCCCCGCCCCCGCCCCCCCTGTAGAGCTGGGAAAAGGCTTTTTGTGACAGAACGTAATTTCCTGCATCTCTGTGGGAGACATTACTTAAGTAGGTGTAAGTATCTTCAGGGTCTGTTGCATTAAATACCAGGTTGATGTGTTATTGTGGGCCAGGTTTGTATGCAACATCTTCAGGTTGTAGATGTGATGTGAGGTATGGGATTTCAGAGGACTCTGTTGACCATCTGGCAGACAAGAATGGACTTTTGGGCTTATAAGGATTGGGGGAGGTTAATACAAATTCCACACCCCTGCATTTTACAGAAATCTAGCCTTTTGAAGCTACATGCTGCGTAGAGGGTCTCTATTTGCTGATTGCTTGCTATGAAAGATAGAACTAAAAGGGCCAGGCTATATAAATAATTGGCTGAGCTGGTCAACCTTGGTTCGGAATATGAGATTGTTATAAACTTGTAAGCACAAGGAAAATCCTGTTTTCAGTTTTGAAGGCCTGATAGCACTAAGTGTACAAGCTTCGAGCTTGGGGAGCCCTCTTGTAAGTTTTTTGTATACATATACATTCTTTTTATTATTTTTGATGTGTTTTTCCTCAGTATTGTTTTTAACTTAAGCAAGGTAATGTTTAAGGACACATGAATGCAAAATGTATACCTCTGGTAGATCCTGGGACTAGGGAAATACAGGTACATGTACCCACCAAATGCAGACTGTTGATGCCAATCAAATGCACTGGAGATGACTAAAACACACAACATGTCAGGAATTTCAAGATGAATTCCAGACTGAGGTAAACGGTGAAGAGTACATGCACAAAGCCCTTTCATCACTCATACCCTTCAACGGGATTTTAAATAGTTAATTTGTGTTGTGTATTCCCTCTCTCAGAAAAGCAATGAGTCTTACACTGAGGCTTCTGAAGTAGGTAACTTTGAAAATCCCTGAAATATCCCAATTTTTCATAAAATAATCTGAAAATAACAACTAAGTTTTTGAGGCTTCTGTTGGGGCTTCTCTTCTTCTATAACATGGGATGAACTATCAAGGCAAAAAAAAAAAGCCATTTTTTTTCCTGCACAGTTAAAGTAAGAGCTTGAAAATTAAATTCTGATCTCTATTGGAATGTCTTAGAAAGAGTTGTATTAGTTCAGGGTTATTCAGAGAGTGACAGGGTCCACTTAGAGTGACAGGGTCCACACGTGTCTCCTGGCCCCCAGCCCTCTGCTCAGTCCACAGTCCCATAGCATGAGGCCTGGTTGCCCTTGCCAAGGTCGGTCTTTGTACCCAGTCCCCTTAGCCTTTGGCTGAGCCCTCGATTTAGCTGCTGGAGCCACTCACCACCTCTGCCGTCTCTGGTGTTCCTTTTAGTTGTCTGCAGCACATTCCTTCCTTGCTTGCTTGACTCTCCAACCTCCTCTCTCTCTCTCTCTCTCTCCCCTGACCCTACTGGGGGAAGGTTGTTTTTAAAAAGCAGTCTCAAGTAGGCCCAGATGATCCCCTACCATCCCACATTAATGTCAGAGGAAATAACCTTTGTGATCTACCAATGCCTGCAGTACCATCGAGAAGTAGCACTTTCTGTTTATGGCCGTGTCTACATGTGCCCCAAACTCCGAAATGGCCACACAAATGGCCATTTTGAAGTTTACTAATGAAGCGCTGAAATGCATATTCAGTGCTTCGTTAGCATGCGGGCTGCCACGGTGCTTCAAAATTGATGCGCCTTGCCGCCGCGCGGCGCTTCCAGACGGGGCTCCTTTTCGAAAGGACCCCGCCTACTTCGAAGGGGAGCTCATGGGAAAAAGGGGACTTCGAAGTAGGTGGGGTCCTTTCGAAAAGGAGCCCCATCTGGACGCGCCGCGTGGCGGCAAGGCGCATCAAATTTCGAAGCGCCGCAGCAGCCCGCATGCTAATGAAGCACTGAATATGCATTTCAGCGCTTCATTAGTAAACTTCGAAATGGCCATTTGTGTGGCCATTTCAAAGTTTGGGGCATGTGTAGACGTTGCCTATATGTTTAGAGGCCAAATGGTGCAGGGCCATGATGCGGATGTGTGTGTCATACTGCAGTTAGGAAATCCCTGGCAGCAAAGCCATCCATTGTTTCCTTACATATCCCAGGGTCCTGGTCTTCCTCAGGAGATGTCGACAGATTGGACTGGCTACCTGCATCACCATGGCTCCCACTATGGATCTGCCCACCCTGAACTGATTTGCCACTGACTGGTAACTGTCAGGCATTGCAAATTTCCACAGTGCAATTGCCACTTGCTTCTGAACCATTCTAGCCAGCTTGTGCTGCTGCACTTTAGGGTGGGGGTCAGCACATCACTAACTTCTATAAAGGTGGAAAGTTCTGCAGCCTCTGCTGGTCATCCCAGGACTTAAGAACAATGTGGTCCCACCACTCTGTGCTGATCTCACAAGTCCAAACCTACTGCGCCACTCTGAGCAATGCACCCAGGGCAGCCAGCAGCTAAGAGTTCTTGGACTGCAGCTGACCAATTTCTTCTTCAAAATTCTTCATCCTCCTCCTCCTCAACCATCATCTCCCTTTGTAGCCAAATGAAAAGGTGCACGACATTCTGGGAAGTTGCCATAATGGTCTGCACAATGACTTGTAGCATTCAAGGATCCATGCTTGTGCTGGAGAAATTGGGGTGATCGCCCATTTATTTTCACAGGGTTAGTGGGCGCTTTGCATTCTGGGACAGTGACATCAAACACCCACAAATTTCCCCCCCACAATTCTGTGGTACAAACCCCCAGAATGCAATAGGGCTAAGGCACAGTGGGATAGGTATCCACAATGCATTGCTCATTCAGTTGAACTTGGATAAGAATATGGAGACACAGTAACTCAACATGGAGAAATGGTGGTCAAATTTCTGGTACATATGAGCACGCTTACATTCAAATTCATAAGAATGATGTTAAAAATTGAAGTTATTAAGGGCAATTTTCTCTTGTAGTGTAGATGTAGCCTAAGGCTGCCAATATTGTCTTCCAAAATGACAGGTTGTGCATGATGATGGGGTGACTGGGCCAAATTTGGGTGGCAGTGAGACCTGATACACAGGTTGCGTTGCTTGGCCACCCATCAATCATGGAGTGTCCTGCAAATTTAGCTCAGCTTCCCCTTTGCTTAGCATGAGGGAGGAATGACCAGGTCAAATCTAAGTGGCACTGCAAAAGCCTATGCTAAATTGCAGCTCTGTTCAGCTTGTCTGGGCTGCTCCTTCATCAGTATTCTAAAGGAGTATTGGACACCTTTTATCCCATTTTCCAGAAAACGGAGTAAGGCTGCTGGATCAAAGCCCAGATTACTGTGGCACCACTTTGCCCTGGTTGCAAAAAGAATGAAGAAAAAATCCATATGAACAGGCATAGGCATTTTTTTCATTCATACAAAAAGTGTCCCTTATATGGGACTGCGGGCAACCTGACGTGAAGTTAGGTTTGCAAACTTTTAATTGCATAAAACTGAACAGCCCTGCCCCTCTCCTTCCCTCAGGGCCTCCCCCTTCTTCAGTCCATCAATCTGCCCATCTTCCTCCTGCCATCACTTGCTATACCCCACTTTCGCTGGGCTGGGGCTGAAGGTTGAAGAAGGGATGAAGACCTCAGCTGTAGACGTGGGCTCTGGGGAAGAGCCAGAAATGAGGGGTTCATGGTGTGGGGGGCGGGGTTCTGAGGTGCAGCAGAGAATTGGGGTGCGGGAAGTGGCGCAGGCTCCCAGTAGCTACTCAGAGCTGTGGCAGGAGTACAGCCTCTGAGAGGGAGGTAGGGGGTGAGAGGGAGGTGCTGGAGGCAGGCTCCATGAGAGAGAGTTATGGTATGGGGGAGGTTCCGGCCTGGGGTGGTGATGTGGTGCAGAAGAAGGCTCAGGGCAGAGGGTTTAGCAGGGGGGTGCTTACCTCAGGCAGATACTAGGTGTTGCCTTGGTGTGGCTAAGGAAGGCTCTCTGTGGGTCCTGAAAGCAAATGCCTGTCTGACTCTGAGCAGAGGGCCAGGGGGTTGTGCTCACCACCTGTGCCCATACGAACCATCTCTGAAGCTCCCATTGGCTATAGTTCCTGCCCAATAGGAGCAGTGGATCTGGTGCTGAGTGTGGTGGCAGTAAAGGGAGCTTCCCTGATAGCTCCTCTGCCCATGGGCCAACTTCAGTTGACACAGGAGGAAAGTTTTTCACTGGGACCTATAAACTCTCTATATAATGTAACTTGAAATCTGCTTAACAAAATATGGCCTTGTTTGCAAATCTTTTCGCTGAAGGTTAATTTATAAGTAGGTGTTGATGTAGCATGGGACTCCTGCCTATAAAGCCACACATAGAATAACCTAGCAGTCATGAAAAATCTCAATCTTTCCGCCCCTAATCCTAATATTTTAAAAATGTTATTTAAGCAACGGGAAATGCATCTTATCGACAATGTCCATAATCAAAGGACCAGTGAAGTTGCTTGAACTAAACCATCCTATCTCCTGAGCTGCTGAAATTTACCTGCATCTCTGGTCCCTTCCTATGCTTCAAGGTGAGGTTCATGGGTGTGATACAAACACGCTAATAAAAACCTTCCTTTATAAAGAGAACTGTACTTATAGGGGATCCATCTCTAATTATACAGTGTTTGTATTTTATGATGTCTGTTCTTTTGGCAGCTTTTTCAGTGTACCCACAGTTATCATGTGCTGTTACTAAACTGAGGTATGACAGAGTTTAGGGTGGAATTTTCAGAATTGCGTAAGTGACCTAGGGCCTAGGTCCCAAAGACTTTTCAATGACGTCTGTGCTCCTTAGTCATTTTAGGATATATGTACACTGAAAATAGTCTCAAGGCCTGTGTCACTTGACTTGGACTCCTGGGGATGGGCTGCAGGGCTAAAGAGATAGGGAAGTCTGTTCCAGGGCGTGCTCGACAAAGTTGAAATGCTAGGTAACAGAGAAAAGAGGAAAAAGCATCCTTCCAGCCTCAATTTCTTTTGTTGGCAGATGCTATGTTTACACTATGGCAGGAGTTCCCAAACTTTTTGCCCACATGACCCAACTTTAAATTATACTGATTCCCACAACCCCCATGGAGCAACATAGCGACTGAGAAATCAATGACATTAAAAGTGAAGTATGCTATTAAATATGCTCACCATCTCTAATGTGAAATATGGGCTTGTAAATCCTGACACAGCTTCTCTGAGTCTGGTGTTGTGGTGGAAATTACACTTCTCATCACTGAATTGACATCCATGGGAGATTGATATGCAGATATGATGGACACGAGTGCACTGAATCCAGCTTCACACAAGTATGTGCTGTTGAATGGCACCCATCCATGCCACAGCACTTATTGCGAGTGCAGAATGTTCCGTTTTGCCTGTGAATGAAAGCTCCAAGAGGAAGTTGGGCGCAGTGCACTGCATGAAATTGTGATGAGTCGTTCAACTTCAGCTGCTGGTAACTCCATGGTGTCAGGCTGAATCATACTTTGTCACATCCAAATGGAAAGAAACAAGAGTGTGCACTGTGTCTTCAGCTGGCTGATGTGCTCGTCCCTCACCTCTGTTGGAGACTGCATAATGCCATTATTGGCCAGGAACCTGCAAAGCCGAGGGACAGAATCAAATTCCCTTCAATAGATTACTCTTCCAGAACACATTTTTTTCCTGAATACTGAGATTTGATCATTCAGCTGAGAGATTTGGAGTATTTTTTTTCTTGCAGACTTGGGTTCTGTTAATTCAGTTTCCCAAATTTGCTCTTGATGTAATCAAGAAGCCACAGCTTCTCCTGTTCACGTGGAAAATCAGTTAATTCATTCTTCATGCAGTCAATTCCATAAGCATGCAGCTTGTGTCTGAGTTCGAAAAGTCATCCTAGTACTTTTCTTCGCAAGACACAACAAAGAGCACACATGCAGATGCTCAGTCTAAATGTAATTCACAGTGGATGAGATCTGCTGCAAGTCTTCACCTTCCTCTGGACATGGAGAACTAGATGCCAGTCTTAGTCATGCAGTTAGTCCACAGAGGAACTTTTTTTGATCTGCTTTGTGGCCTCCCATGAATGCAGCTCCATCTGAGCAAAATGATAAAACAGTTACTTTTATTCTTCATATAGCCCTTCAATACATGAAGCATTCCTTTGCTGTCTAATGCCCAGAAAAATGGAGACAGAATGGAATGTCTTCGAGAATTATGGCCTCTTGTATGTACGGCATGAAATCAAAAAAATGTGCATCGCAACCTGCAGTGTGCACAGCAATTTGAAGAGCCTTCACTTTAGTGTGATGTTGGAAACTAGTATTGCCTGACGTTGTTTGTCTTATTTCCTCACATACCTTATCTTCAGAATATGGATTGCTTTTGACGAAACCAAAGTCTTTCCAGACATTTGAGGCCCATGCAATGTGGGTAACTCATCTCAAATTACGTTGGTTGTAGACAGACGTGGCATTTGTAGAGAAAAAAAATACCCTTTTTGCAGTTCCTTGGTTTTCTTGTGTATTCCTTGTGAAAGTTTTCCAGGCAGTGTTTGTTTCATTAGACTTCTTACTTTCACCACGTAACATGGTGCGACATAGTCTTTGTTGGTTCTTAACAAAAACACTGGTGAAGCCATGCTTAAGGAAAATCTTGTCATATTTGCAGGCATGTTTCTTGCACTCTTGTTTCATTCTTAACTACATCACTAGACTCACTTCTGGAGGCTAAACACAATACTGTTTGTAACAATGGGTTGATTGTGCCTTTTCTATCACAAATCAGAATAAGGAATTAGTGGTAACAACAATTAAAAATTAGCACACATGTTAAATAAATTAAGCCAAGATTTAGGAAAGACCTGTGTGGTGATACTAGGACAGTGCAAGCTATGTCAACCTATGTCTGCACTACCATGGCAAGTCAACCTAGGTACACAGCTATGTTAATAATGTAGCTGAAACAGATGTACATTAGGTCGAGTTACTTTGGGGTGTAGACTGTAGGGTTATCAATGGGAGAGAGTAACGGCGTGGGGGGGGTCAACCGAAGAGTGAGCAGCATCCTATCCTGCAGATCTTCACTAGACCCCTCTAAATCGACTACCAGTAGATCGATTTCAGGGTGTCAGTCCCTGCTATAGACTAGATGTAGACTTAGTCTTGGAGACAGAAAGAATTACAGGGTGTCTCTTGTGTTCTGCAGCTTCAGTGAAGAAACCCCTTCATATTCATTATTTCTCAGTCCTGTCTATCCTCAATCATGAGTGGTGTGGCATAAAAACTTCTATTCTTTCCAGACTGGGTTTTACCAACTGGAAACCAAAAAGATTTCATTATCAGCTTACCATCCTGTCTTAAAAACAATTCAGTTTATCAAAACATTTTGAACAACTTTATAGCCATGTACAAAACAACCAGCAAGTCCTATGATTATTTACCATGGGCACATGGAAGAAGACATGGACACCACCATAAAGAGCTTACTAGTCTCTCCATTTTCTCACCTCAGAAGAACTCAGCACAAGTGGCTATGTTTTCAAGCAGATAGAATACTTTCTTGATGAGACTACTGACCAGAGATCTGGGTTCAAGACTTAGCAGAATGTTTGCACCACCTTTGGATAATCTGTATCATGCAAATAGAAAAATTGGGTTGTTGATCCAATGGACCACATTTCTCATGTGAGACCATTCCAAATGCAGCTGGACCCTCTCCTCAAATGCCAACAGGGGGAGGGGAGGCCACTTTGTAGCTCAAAATTGTTTGTGGAGGATGCTCAGAAACATTTTTTTGGAGTAGACAAAATCATCTCACGGACTGAATCTGGCCCATTGAGCCCATGATCGCATTTACTGATGGTGTGCCCTCACATGGAGTTGTAACACCCAGTTTGGGACCTGCTGTTGTACGGAGTTCTGGCAGAAGCTTTCACGTATAGCTTAGCCCTTTATAGACTTAATTTCAGGAGCAAGAACTTGGCCCTTCTTACTCAACTTAGCCTCGTTTGAAACGATCATAGAATCATAGAATTCTAGGGCTGGAAGGGACTCTGGAGGTCATCTAATCCAGCTCCCTACCTAAAGCAGGATCAACCCCAACTAAATCATCCCAGACGTGACATTTTGTTCTTTTAGTTATTTCACTAGTCTTTCTACTTCCTCCTTCAAAATATTGGTCTTGTTCTTAATGCTCAGTGGTGATATGTCTTGTGGTTCTTCAATCAGTCCCTTGGAGAAACTTGGGTCAAACTGTGCTTTGTACAGGTCAGTGCAATATCTCATCCATCATTGCACAACCTTTTCCTTGTTCATGAGCTCCTCATCATTCTTGTCTTTGATCATCCTCCGCATTGGCTGCCATTTCGTATTAATATTCCTGATCATTTTACACACCTCTCAAATCTTACACACTGTAATACCGCACTACATCTTCCCACTGCTCTTCTGACCATTTCAACTTATCTTTTCTGGCACCTTTCCTTACCTGATTGCATTTCACTCTATATTGCTTTTCTGCCTTCCGGAAACAGCTCTTCTGATCTTCAACACTCTTGGACTTCTGATCATTCACTCATCATGCCCACTTCCTACAGTCCTTTGATTGGAATCTCTTGTTGTAGATCACCATCTCATGCTTCGTAACAAATTCTAATAGCCTTGTTCTTTCTTTCTCCATATGTAAACTTTGCCATGATTCTCTCCCAACCTTCATTATCTGTTCTGACCTTCGCATTCAGATCTCCTCTGATGATCAACACCTCTTGCTTCATAATCTACTCCAGTGTTTCTGTCAAGTCTTTATGGGATAGCTGGGTCTCTTCCTTTGCACTGTCCAACGTGGGTGCATACACCTAAATGATTGAGATGTTGAACGGTTTTGCTTTGAATCTTGCTACCATTATTCTTGTACTCCCCGCTTTGTACCCGAACAATGCTCCTCCAGCACTTTTCCTAAGAAGGAATCCAACTCCTGCCTCATGCATGGTTTCATTCCCTGACCAAATGAATTCACAACTGCACATCCAACGCATCTCCACCAATATAGTTATATTGCATCAGTATCTCTCCATCTAATTTCAAGCACCTCTCACTTTCCAGTTGTCCACAGTATTTGGATGTTCCATGTTCCAATTTATAGTATAGGTATTAGGTATTCTTTCAGTGCCAACTTATTGACCCAACCCCAATCACTTGTTTGGTGCTGTGAACCTTGTTTATATGGGCGACATCTGAGCTGGCTTCTTATATCATTTAGTTGTACTGGTATCAGATTTTTATTTATATTGTTGTTTCACAATCATGGCCTTGACATTTATCTGACCAACCCTCCTCCTTTATCCAGGGTTGGGACTGGCATGGAACACCCAGAGGCTTCATGGTGGCGTTCACTACAGTAATGCAAAAGGAAATTTGTGAAGTAAATGAGTTGTTTTTCAGAATTATTCATGGCTTTTGCATTTCTTTCCTTGATTTCCTTGATCCTGGAAGGAAGTAAACTAGAATTTCTTCTACAGCCACCCTTGGTTTATTGCAGTAATGGGAATGTTGTACCAGTAACTATAGTTTTACTAATTATACTTGCTCATTTGCTTAATCTTCATCAAACGAATATTATTTAAGCCTGGCATTCCCTTTGAGACAGTAGTTGAATTATGAATTATAAGTAGAAAAGAAGTAGAAAGTCAGTTTATCTGATCTTATCTGTCTTTCTGTATCATAGATGAGTTCCACTTCCAGATCGTTACCTGACTCCTGTGTTTTTCCTTCGTGAGCTAGGTTATTTTAATATATTTTGAAATATTGTAGGTTCAAGAAAACATGTTTAATGGCTTTAGGTTTCTGGAGTTTCTTGTGAACTACTTTGATGTTTAATTCATGCACAATCAGACTAGCTAACAGTGTATAAGGCAAAGGGCAAATAATTATTCACTGTCATGTCTAATTAAGTAAAGTTCAGTGAATTCTATTAATTCCTAAGAAATGCAGTCTCACTACATGGCAAAGAATTTGTATCTAGTGAATAAAATGGACTGCTTGAATTAAAAATAGGCACATTTCTATGCCTGTAAGGCTGTGCGTGTGTGCGCATGTGTGAGTGAGAGCACAAGACAGAGAGTATTATGGGTGTTCACTGATTGAATTTTATTAATGTGAAGACTTCTATTGAAGGTGGCAGGAAAAGGTACCAAGGAAGCAAAATGAATAAATCTTCAGTCCACTCTGGTGCCCAATGTAGATACTTGAGATGAAAGAATCTCTGTAGTAAATTGCAAACACTAAGATGTTTCAATTTTTAATTGCCAGTAAGCAAGTCTGAAGAAAGCAAATACTTTACAGAGGCGAGCTTTTTTATTACATGACAACATAGCTCAGATCCTCAGATCCACATAGTGGTAGAATTTGGTGCAACTCCATTGGGGTCAATGAAGCCTTGCTAACTTACACCAGCAGAGATTCTGGCCCCAAAACTCTACTAGAATGAAAATGTCTCTGGAGGTTTTTAAGTCCTGGAAGGGACTCTCTAGTTGCCTGCATTCACATCTGGATGGACTTTTTCTTTTTTTTTAAAAGCTAACCTGCCCCCAACCCTTGCTAGGCGCCCCCCTCCCCTAACACACACAGAGATTGAGCTCACAACCTTAGGTTTACAAGGCCAATGCAACAAAGTCCTGGCTGGGATGATTTAATTGGGGTTGATCCTGCTTTAGGCAGGGATCAGGACTCGATGACCTCCTGAGGTCCCTTCTAGCACTAGGATTCTATAATAATAAGCCACTTTATGATTTTCCTGCAGAGAAAATGATTTATTGATATAGGACAATTTAACAATAAAATAAAGAAATTTGTCTTTTGATTGATGAGCTGAGACAGTATTAGAAAATGAAAACAGTTCTTATCCACTTGGTGAAAACAGAACATAAGGGAGTGTACTGTTCATAGTTTCATAGCACACAATAACCATACTTATGAAGTTTTCAAGGCTGCCTCTCATGACTCATTGCTTTAATACTCCAACTGATTTGTAAGTGAAGAGACAGGTAGTCTCCTATTATTCTCAGCAGGAATTTTGCTGCTTTAAAAAAAAAACAGGCTGAGTGAGCATTGGGTTGCTTGTGCCCTGCCAATTTGCTATCATAATTCACATCTTCATACTTCAGTGTTTGGGCACTGCAGTTATCCATTTGCTTATTTTAAAATGGAAGACATTTGTATGGGGAAATGCTTCTTGCAGTGACTTTAGGACATTTTCTCCCTTCATTTTCTTTGTATATGATTTATCTGTCTTGTTAATGCTTATTGCTTATATAGTTTCAACCTTGTCTGCAAAAAGACTTTTCTGAAGCTTTTTTGTTAAGGGTGCCTGTTGTTAAAATTCATTTAATCTCGTTTTCAGATGGGAATGTAATTTTAGTCTTTCAAATTACTTTCTTCTGACTTCATGGCCATTGGCACATCATGAATAATTAGACAGGGGGTTGCCAGTCCAGTGTGGACAAGCATGCATCATCTTGTCAAGTGCACTGACCAGACTGGGCATGTTGAAAACCAACAGAATACTGGGGATGGTTTGGCAGGTTTGGGGTTGAGAGGGGGTTAAGCATGGGAGTGGGGTGCAGGGTGAAGCTTATGGACTCGGGGGGTGGGGCGGGAGCAGAGAGTGTGGATGCGAACATCACTCTTTCCTGCTTAGGAGCCTAGCCCCAGGTGCAGCTTTTTCCATGTCTTCTTTTGCTCACCAAGCCAGGGATGAAAGTAACTCAGAATTTCTAACTGGTATGACTCAGTGTGTGTGTGAGCTGTTATTAAAATAAGGGTTACAACAAGTAGGGTTTCATGTTATTTATTAAGGACTGTCTCATATTCACGTGCATTGTGGCTCTTGAAGTATTGATTTTGCAACTGAATTTGAAAAATTTGCTTTTCTCACTATTTCGGTTGCAGACCCCCTGGCCTAGCCTAATAATACTATCTGTGTGAGATACTCCCATTTCACCCAGGGAAAGTCCAAGGAAGAGACGTTAAGTGATTTGCTCAAAATCGTAACACCAGTCAGAACTGAGTTTAGAATTTCTGAGGGCCTGTGTCTCTTTCCTGATCTCCGACTGCCAGAACGTGCCTCGCCTTGCAGTTCTGCAACAGGCTTCTGTGCTGTTTTACTGGCACTAATGCAGCACCTAAGAGCGGGTGGGTGTGGAAATACCTCCAGCTGAAGAATGTGTCACAGATTGCTTTCTGGAATATGTGTTTCCCTGAATATCTCTGCCAAAAATGCATTTGAAATATGAACTATAGATGTCTGCAAACTGCCTTCACATAAATAATTGTGGATTTGTTTTATTTTTAATGGAATGAATTCTCATAAGCTACTGGACTTTGTGTCTGTGCTGTTCTTTTGCAGACAGGAGACTCAAAGTGAGGCAGCTTGATTTTAAGATTATTGCTTGATAAAATATACAGTAACATCAGCTCCTGGGGAAAATTAGGAAAAGATTCCTCAGCTACAATCACTGTGATTGCATAGCTTTTCTTTATGACTGAGATGATACTTCTCCTCCATAACAATACCGAATTAAAGAGGTACCCCAACAGTTCTGCAAAGAGAGCTTTCGCCAAGATGATCTGCACTCCTTAGCTAGCTCTCTTGATTTGGAGCTGTAGGTACATAGTTATGTATTGTTTTACCTTTTGATCTGTGCGTTATGAAATCTTCAATAGATGAAAGAATGCTCCAAAATGCTTCCTGCCTCACTTTGAGTCTTCTGTCTGCAAAAGTACAGCACAAACACAAAGCTCAGCATCTTATGAGAATTCATTCCAATAAAAATAAAACAAATCAACAATGCTTCCTGGTGTGAAATACAAGTACTATATTGGAATGTGGCAAGTTCACGGGAATATAAGGGATCCTACTCCAGCCTTGCTTTTTATGTGGATGACATATCATTGAGTGTTATGCACAAAGACTGAAATGTAAGGGAAAAAGCTATATGGATTGTGGTTCTTTTTTTTCCTCCCCTTTTCTTTTTATTTCTTTCTACTGTACTATCAAAGTCCCATTCTTAATGTTCTTTTATTTAGGTCTCTGGTCAGTGACAACCACCTCGTAGTTCCAATAAATGAAATAAATACAACACTCTGAAGCATCACTTTATTTCTGCAAGTTCTATTGCTCCAGAATGTGGTAATTGCTCCTGGAGCTGTAGCTTATACTAGAGAGTGACTACAGCAACGCAACCTCCCACATCTTCAGCATACTTTATCCTCTGTACCTCGTTAGCTGCCACCTAGTCATCTTGTTTCCCATCTGTGGGCTCTACACTTCCATCCAGTGTAGAAAGATCTCCCACATCTCTTCCATGTAAAGGCAGAGAACAATGTAATGATGTTTATATACTGGTATTAGGTATTTGAGCCAGTATTGCACATTGAAGTCACTAGAACTTTGCTGTGGACACACATGAGTGTTTTGCCATTGGTTGAGGAAAGTAATATATTTTTTCTGCCCCTGGTGCCAAAAATGTTATGATGAGACACAGAGTTATCTTCCATGTGCTTTTCAGTTGTGGCTTTGGGGTGGCAGGACTGCTTTGCACCCTTCCTAACCCTATCTCTACTGAGAGAGCTGCTGCCATTCTGAGTGATCTCCCAGCATCAGCTGTATTTGTGTTGTCTCTACATTGTCAATGTACAATGTCTTCAGCTGGTCAAAATGCGTCAGTCATACTGGAAATTACCTGCACACTCGGGTCAACTTAGGGAGTTTCAAGGCGTGTCTTTTGTTTTTGTATGTGCTGTGCAAAATAGGCTCCTGGTCCAAGACAGGAGTGCCTAGTTGCTAAAATAATACAAATATTTAATAAGTTTTTGGAGCTGGCATGTACTGTGTGCAGAGGAGAAGAAGGCCTAAGGGATGACCTCTGAGATGAGAGAGGAAGAAAAAAGACTTGTTTTCCCATAGCAGGAGACCAATGTCACTTCTCAAGGTTGATGAGGTGGAGCCCTTAGACACCTCCCTAGCACAGAACATCAGCCAGACAGAAAGACATCCAACGTGCAACTATTTAACTGGGTCTGGAAAATGGCTTTTAATGGAAGCCAGGTTAGGGTTCACCAAACCCTCCCTAAAGGAGCAAAACTACATGGCCAGTTTCTCACAAGCTCTAATTGCTCCCAATTCTTGATTCTCTTCTCTATCTTCTGCTGTCCTGCACTAAATTCCATTTTCCTCTCAAGTCTTCTGTGCTTGGCACATCTGCATAGCTCTTCTTGTGTCTTCCAGCAGGGGAAGAAACAAATCTCTCACAGGTAATGTCCTATCACACACGTGCCTCCCACCTTGCTGGGGGGGGGAGGGGCTTTCAGGGCAGGGGGCAGAAGAGTTGCAACTTTCACTTGTGGTGCTATGCTATACCCTTGCTTCCTGCATATTCTCTCCTATGTGGCATTTCTTTATGCCACCTCCTATACACAGATTCTCTGCCTGTGAGTGTGTACATGCATGGTCTTTGATGATTATGTCCCCTTAAAGATTCTGCAAGATATGGACCTGTCAACTCCTGGCCATTTGCAAGTGATTCAGATGGCTGAACAAGCTTCAAAAGAAATTTCACACAAGAATTTCCCTGAAACAGGATTATTATAAGTAACTCACTGATTGATCATTAATGCTGATGACATCTCAAGAGAAATTATATAACATGAAAGGTGGAAAAGTAAACTATATAGGAAAAAATGAAGATGTCAGAGAGCTAAAACTCATAACATTATAGCAGATAAAAGGCTTAAGAAGCCTGCCTAATGTTCAATTTAGGAAGCAAGGGGTCATTAGCAAAGTGCAAAAACAAAACCAGGAAAGATGAGGGGTTTCTTTTAATTATTATATTCTTATAGTGAAGGTGGTGATGTTGAAAGATACCACATTTGACAACTGAGGCGTCTGAAGTTCTTCCTTTATTCATGGAACTGGAGCATCCTGACAGTGAGAGTTTTCTAACCTCCTCCCCACCACTATGCCAAAGCACCAGGCGGAAGAGGCCAGTTCAGTCTCCACGCTCCTCCTGGGGCAGATGCTACTGAAGAAGGAGGAGAGTGAAGAATCAAGCCCTCAAGTTTGATTATCTCTTTTGATATTGCCAAAAAGGCTGTCAAGTATTAATATATCAGGTATTGTAAATATTCCCTCCACACCCGGGGCTCTGCCATATTTTACCAAGATTTTAAAATGTGGTTATTTGTTCTGAATGTTTCACCATGAACGGTCAACAATAGCAGAGGAACTACAATCTTCTGAAGTGTGGTGTTATAGAATTAGCATGAAAATATCATGGGATCTCAATCTTGCTGTAGTCTATAGATTCTAGAAACAATGAAAAAGTATTGGAGATTATTGGAATGCAGCATGATTGGTGTTAGAAATCTTACAAAAAGAGAGGAGCTATCTGGAAATAGCATCTAAAGAGGATGCATGTTTGTAGGGACTGGAAAGAAAAGCTGATGGCAAAAGAGTATGAGGCAGAAAAAGATGATCTTGGATGGTGAAATTGGCATTGGGGTGGATCAGGATAATTCATCCACAAAGAGATGAGTAGAGTGTCTACAGAATGGACTACAATGGTTGCAAATCTCCAGTAATGTAGATGTCACAAGAAAGACGATCAAGCTGAGACGCTTTGAGGAGGCTTGAACTCTCAGAATGTTCTGAGCATGTGCCCTTATTAAAAAAAAAGGCCCTTTCAAGGTGCATTCTGTTGGGCACCCCAAATCATTTATCAGCCAAGTAATTCCAGCAGCATTACCTCACGTATGGGAATTTCATCTGACTGGCTGAAAAAAAGCTGTGAGAACCTGCTTAAGATCGTGAACCTTCTGGGCTACTTTCTGGGGCTGGCAAACTTTAATTTTGCATAATTACATCCTTCCTCATGGTTTTAAACTCCTGGTTTCCGCTCCCCAATTTAAAACAGATGCACACTTGCATTTCTTTACTTCGTGGGAAGTGTGTGCTGTCCCATGCCAGAGCTTCTGACACAGAGCAAAAGAGCCATTTGCTAAGACAATTTGTGTGCTTAAGTTCCTAGGTAAACAAGAGGAATAAATTAAAAGGCGGTCATGGAAGGAGGAAGATAGAAAGAGCCTAGATTTGAATAGTAATCCTCTCCTGGCATCTGAAAGATCTCATAAATTTGCTTAGATATTGAGCAGTTACATCCCAGTAAAGAGAAACAAACAATTTCCTCCTGCTAGCCTGTTACTATGTGAGCAAATGTCAAAGGCAAAGGAAAGATTAATGCTCATCTCATGTTTATTTAAACTAACCTGTTAGGTCTTATCAGGCAATAAGAATGAACTCATCATGAGCTTGATTTGTTTGTCAGTTTTAAGGTTCTGACCCTATACTAGCACAGGCAGACTACTTCGGTTATATAGAGCTCATTTCAGGAATGGGATCGCAAGTGTCACATTGGCTTTAAAAACAATAGCAATAAATGGTTTAAAAATTGTTACAAAAATTTGAAAAGTGAAAAATTTTGCTTAGCAAAATGTTCTCAAATTTGCCAACATGGACACTATTTCCCACCTTCGAGAAATAGTTCTTTATATTTTACCCACTTTTACCAAGAGACTAAGAGGTTTTTAAATACGATGTAGTCACCCATTTCATATCGTGTGTTGTGCGTACCAGGGCTCCATGCATTCCTCCAAAGCACCACTCCTCTAGCACAATGACTTCTATAACTCCCCCATCTCCTCCACTATTCCAGGGTCTCTGTGTGCCCCCTCCCCACCCCATACCAGGTCTCCCCAATATCCCCCTGTTGGTAGATGTTCTGCATAGCTCCCATTTCCTTCTCAGGTTCTTCTATTCTCTGCCTTTCTGCCAGACATAGCGGGGTTCTATATGTGCCACATTCTTTCCATATCAGTGTTGCACATTCTCCCTCATGCTGGGGGTGGGGGAGGGGGGGATGTCTGCCTCCTCCCTCCTTCCTGCCCCACACCACTATTTTGTGTTCTTGCCATCTGGCTGATAAGCCATCTAGGTTTCAAGGTGTTAAACTATATTAGGAGGATGAGGAGATAGGTGAGGTGGAATGCAGTGCTGGAAGGCATGGATAGGTGCCGTCAATCAGCTATTTGAGCTAAATACAATTGCACAGATGATTGAAGAAGTGACTATGATAAACACGCACGGGTCTCCACCCCCCCTCTGCACCTTTGCATCCAATCAAAAGGGTTCTGACCACTGATACCAAACGCATTCCTGGAAATTCTGGAACTGATTGGATGCCATGGTCAAAAGATACCATGTTACATACAGACAAACTGACATAGGCCATTAAATTGACTATAGAACCTTAACAAGAATGACCAATTAGTTAAACCTCACTAGTCACCCATCTACTATAGATGGTAGCCCTGCTGGGCCCATTTAACAGATAAATACACAAAAGGACAGCCTGTCCATAAAGGTCTAGCTCAGGGGCGGGTAATAATTTTTGATGGGGGAGCCACGCCAAGATTTTGGTAATTGGTCAAGAGATTCCCTTTCCTATGGAGGAGTGTGAGGTTTGGGATGGAGGTTGGGTGCAGGTGGGAGATTGGGGTATGGGACAGGAGTGCAGGAGAGGATGTTTGGGTAAAGGAGTCAAGTATCAGAGGGGTAGCCGTGTTAACCTGGATCTGCAAAAGCAATGCATGGGCGGTCACGTAGCACCTTTTTGACTAACAGAAAAGTATGAACATAAGCTTTTGTGTTGCCACAGGATCCCTCCTTGCTTTTGGGTAAAGGAGAGGATTGTGATCCAGGGCAGGGGATTGTGGTTCAGTTTCAAGGCGGGGGTGCAGGGCCTGGAAGGGGTGCAGCAGGTTTGGGTTGTGACCTAGGGCACAGGGATGTGCTGCTCAGGGAGGCCTGTGTTATCAGAGGTGGGCTCTGGCAAGGATGCATTTCCCTAGGTGGCTCCCTGCCAGCAGTCCAGCAGGCGCCTCAGGCAGGATCCTTGCATGCAGCAGCTCCAGGCCTCTCAATATGGCTGGCTGCTCCATTGGTTTCCAGACAATAGAAGATGAGCGATTATGCTGGGGGAGGAGGGAGTATTCAAGATGTCCCCCACAACCCTTGCACATGGCGCAGAGCCTCATGGAACTGTTAGGTGGAAGAACCGAAAAGCGAAACTCTTGCAATACAAGTTCTCGCCTCTACCCAAGGGAATAAAGCTTATTGAAAAGAAACATTTCTTTTTATCATTAATGAGGTTTGGCGTCAGTCTGGGTTTCTTAAGAAAGCTCTCTGTACCCTGAACGAGGAAGCCTTAACAAAGTCTAACAGCTACAGAAAGTATCAGAGCGGTAGCTGTTTTGAGCCCTGAAATTGCTCTGAGCCTGAGGTCCTGGCTGGGTGGGCTGCGGGCCATATGGAGAGGCTTGGAGGGCTGGATCTGGCCTTTGGGCCATATTTTGCCTACCCCGGTCTATCTGGAAGTTGTGTATCATGTTTATAGCAACAGAGTCTGGAACGCTGACTTTGTTACATGCCAATTACTCTCTACGTGTGTGTGTGCACGCATGCGCGCGCACATATAACCTTTTACAGAGTTGACGATTTTGCAGAGATTGTGCTGGGTTTTGATTGGTGGGATCACCTGAGTCACCCTTAACTTAGATCTTGGAATCTGTGTTTTGGTCTGTAGTTTTACTAATTCTTTCTCTACACAGCATATGACGTTGTCCTTCGTATGCTTGACTTGAGCCTGTTTCGACTTTTATTGAAGTTCAGTAAGAGTCTTCTAGTCAATTTCAATGGATTGGACCCATGGCCCCTCAGCACGTGCTCAATTTAGGCTTGCGAGTAATCCTACTGAAAGCAAGGTTACACAGAAACAAAGGTTATACAGAAGCTACCATCTAAGTGGGTGGAAGAAAGTCTGGACAGTGTGCATGAAGCAAGCAGGAGGGTTTATTACATACATGGCGCTGTTGGAGCCTCACTTTGCTTGCAGGCTAGTGGATACTGCCAAACAACAGGTTACAATTGAGTATACAGAATCTTGATGCGTGGAGATTGAAGCAATGGTGGTGGGGGCGGGGAGAACCTTGAATAGAAGGCAACCGCAAAGGAAATTAGCACAAATAGCTCACAATCTAAGAAGGTTACAATAGTGCTCTCCACCCTTACCTTACAGAAAGTTCTTTGACCAAAGCAAAGGTTAATTGACAATAAGGTGTATAAAGTGGTGATGCGTACGTCTGCGACACAATGTTAGCCTCACAAGGTTATGACCATTCGTGTTACAGCTAAAGAATCAAAGCAGAAGGTAATGAAGGTACATAACAATGAAGCATTTGTTCCAGCCCCTCCAATGAGACATCCTAAGGCTCGCTTCCTGGAATGTGGTTGCGAGGGTGTCTATCGCTCTTTGTTCTGGCCAGAATGGCCTTCCAGGTGAGCTCAGTGGCGGTGTGGGATCTCATGCTGTGGGCGTAGACTTAGTTTCCAGACCCAAATTTAGATCAGTGGGTTTTAGCAGAATATCAGGGCTTGTCTAGGAATTTTACCCTATCCTAGTTCTTTTTTACCATCAGCTTATATCACATAATCATATTTTTGGAAACAGATTAACGTGGCTGAATTTATTGTGTCTTGTGTCAGTAGCCCAATTTACTGATTGCCCCCATTTTCCTTATTCACTAAAGAACTGTCACTCTTCAAATTTAACCTAATTTCCCCCCATGTGAACATATCCATCCAGTCTGCAAAATGAATTGCATTATTCATATATTTTGTAGCAACAGGAATGACAATTTGGTTCTAGACCTAAATTTTTCCAAAATTCAAGGATGTCACCTTACGCCAAAGTTTTAGGACCAGCTTTGTCGCTAAATATGTAGATTTTTTTCAGAGCTGTCCTGTACAGGAGAGAGCTGGGGCAGCCCATGTACAGGACAGCCTCCCATACAGTGATTAGCCGACAGAGCCCAGGGCAGCCTTGTGGATTATTTGGGAGGTGCTTGGCATGCAGGGGTTGGGGAAGCAGTAATTTACTATGGCAGGAAGAGCTGTGGGAAGCTGTGGGAAGCAGAGTGACCCAGCAGCCTCTTCCAATCCACTGCCACCTCCCAGCAGGGAGCAGAGTGCCTCAGCTCACTCCGCAGGCCTGCGGGAGCAGAGCAGATGGGCGGGGCACTTTGCTTCCCACTGTTAGGGTGAAGCAGAATCACTTGGCTGTGATATGGCGGCAGAGTGGAGCAGGGTGCTGGCTCGTTCTGCTCCCCACAGCGCCTGCTGCCATGGCAACTATGGGAGGGACACGCCTGCTGGCGGTCCCCACACCAGGCCCCCTCACTACTCTGCCCGATTACCTCTTTCAAGAGAGGGAGTGTTATGGGGGCAGAAAGGAGAGCAGGGCGCAAGCCTTGGTGGAAGGGGGTACAGTGGTGGGCAAAGCAGGGGTGGAAAGAAATGGGTGTTGGAGAGACGAGGAATGGTAGAAAAGAGGGTAACTAAGAGTGTACAGCTACGTAACCCATGCCCACCTGGTATGGTGCTGTCTTCCCTTAGTGGCATCTAGACCAGTTGGCAGTGGCTGGGTCTCAAACCCCCGGGGTTAATGAAGCTTAGTGTATGCATCTCTACGGCAACAGCTCAAAGACATGGGCCACTGTAGCACTTGTCAGTCTCTAGATGGTCTAGGTGCCACTGGAGAGGTGGATGGAGCGCAGTACCAAGGAGGCATGGGTTACAGATGCATGTGGGGAGAGGTGATGTCATTATATTCATCGATTACGATAGATCTTAAAAACTCCTATGAGAAAAATATCAAATGAATCGCTCTAAATTCTGTGCCCCAGAAATGAGCCTATGTGCTGGGGTTCATGCAAAAAGAAGTTCATGCTTCTCTTGTGCAGAATTAACCATAAGCTGACTTGCAAACGATACAACATATGTGCTCTTGAAGTCCAGCTAAAGAGCCTGAGAGGCTTTTATTGTTCAGATCACTTTTTCCGTTGTTTTGCCTCTCTTCCTAATTCGCCTAGTCACTTTCTCCATAGAGTTGTGATTTGGACTCTGTAATCTGAACAGGTTCATAGCGCTTTCGCCAAAGTCGCTGGCCTAGATCAAACACCAAAATTAATTTATTAACTGGAGAAAGACTGATTTTAATAAGACATTTTGGAGTAGATTAGAATTCCCCAGAAAAGAAAAGAAAATAGCAAATCTGCAGACTTCTAACTCCTAAATCTTACCAGGCTAAAATATTTCTAAAAGCCAGGCAGCTAAGCAGAAGAAATGGGCTGGCTGGGGGTATGCTGAAGAAGGTGAATGCACTCCCAGCCATGCTCCTGGGGGTGGGAGGCATCTGTGCCCACCCCTGGCCTGCTGCCCAGCTGTTGCCCTCTGGCTGGATAGCAACTGCCCCGGTTCCACTCCCACAGGAGACATTTAAGGAGGAGCAGAGGAGCTGTGTGCTTTTGTCTCGATCCTTGAGAGTGACTGGAAGGGGAAGTGTTTGGGTACAAATCTCGGGGGCAGGGAGCAAGGGTCTTCAGCCCACTGGCACTTCCTAAATAGTGCCCTTGCTCCTCTGCACATTCGCCTACACACAAGCACCTCAGCCTGATTGCCCTGACTTCTGCACCCAGTGAACCCAGCCCTGACTCCAACACCCCCTGACATGCCCTTCCTTAGCCCCTCACACCCACATGCACTCCAACTACCTTCCCAGAGTCCAATGTGTAGCATGACAGTATCTGTAAGAATTTGTTATTTTGACCCCTGCCTACATCTTCCAGTTAGGTCCAGCCCCTCACAAATTCTCAATGGAGAGTTCTTTGTTCTTCAGCCAGCCTTGGTTCCTTGCGTACGGATGGAAGAAAGAGGCAGGTTTTTGGGGATGTCACTGTCTCTTTGTTTACATGTTTCTCTGGATACTAGAAGCAGCTTAGGCTTCCCCATCATGTAGGTCCGCGGTGGGGACCCTACAGCCTGCAAGCTGGATCCATCCTCTGGCTTCACTCAGTGCAGCCTGTGGTGAGGCTCAGGGCTTCCCTTTGCCTCCATCTCCCTGATTTACCTCAACCCTCACTGCCCCCTGGGGATGGAGCATTTGTGCCAGCTCACATCAGGCAGACTAGGAGGGAAGGGAAGCCCTGAGCCTGGCTGCAGGCTATGAAGCTGAGGGACAGATCTGACCCTGTGGGGCTAGAGCAGAAGAGAGCCCTGCCCCCACCCCCCGAGTGTGTCCTTTTCCCCCTCCAGGGCCAGAACGCTGAGTTTTGTTTATTTTCGTTTTGGGGTTTGTGGGGGAGTGTTTGTATCTTGGGGTGACCGCCAGAATTTGTGCCTGGACAGTCTAACAATTCTCTTTTTGGGTATCAGTTCTCCCACCGCACTGCCACAGACCACAGCGGAGTAGACAGCTCCCAGCCCATTGCAGCACGCATCACAAAGGGGGACTAAGCCTGCCTTCTCCTTACCCTCACTCTGACTGTGTCATTCGCCATGTGCTGGCGGGGGAGGGGAAAGAGCGTGCCTTCACTTGGTGCTCGCCCCCTGTGAAGAAATGGGTGAGACGAGGGCATAGAGGAGCAGGCCATGTATGCAGCACAGAGTTTGCTGCTCTATAAGCAGGAGTGAAGCAGCACAGGTGTGAGCAAAAGCGGGGGGACCCCTTGAGATGGAGTGAGATTTTGAAAGCGGGTGGCACAGCATGATTGGCTGCTGGGTCTCAGGCTCATCCATCCCATTAAAATTCTTGAAATATGTTGCTGTTTTTATGACTATTCACATCTACGTACCATTTAATAAGGTTTTTACATGAGGCAGACTTATTTTCTTTCTTGTGCCAAGAAGTTTTTTTTGTGTCAACACAACCAAAATTTCCATCGGTTTGGATTGTATTAGACAGGTTAGGAGGGGGCCCTGCTAATTGCAGGGTTGAAAAGTGGGGCCCAACATATAAAGTTTGCTCACCACTGAAGTAGCACAATCTTCCTCTGATGGGAGGTGGGGCACCAAGAGCAGGGATAGCACCTCCGACTCTCAGCTGAGTCCCTGGTTTGCTCCTTGGGTGATGTAGTTAGATACTGCTCCATACACGGCCAAAACTGTGACGTTACAACTGCTTATTCCACAGCAAGGACATTATTTTGCATTCTTCTGGGGTAGGTGCAGGGTTTGCCCAGTGTCTTCCTTCGTTCCGAATGAGCTTGCTTGCGGCTATTATGTCTGTGGTATAAACATACAGAAGTAAAGATTTTAAAAAAATGATTAATCTTGAGCTCAAGTACAGTGCTTAACATCCTAAGTGGCGGAGTGGGGCTTAGTCTCAGAGAAGAACCATCTTGCTTGTTTTTAATTGCAGGTTTAACCTTTACCAACTTACATTCTGGAGTAAGAGTGCCTCCACATATATAGGCTCATCAAACTATTTCATGCCTCATTGAGTCTGACAAGGTTTGAGCCTCAGTATAATTGAAGGTTAAAACTACAGACAAACAAGCTTAATATGTTGAAGTGGTACAACATTGAGGGTTAGAGCAATACAGTAGCTTACTATTAAATAATTATCAAGAAAATGCTTTAATTTAAATATCAGCTGTTTTAGCATCCATTACTCCTGTGAAGAATTTAACCTGTTAATCCACCAAGCTGTATTAATCTATACTTATTTCATTAGAAATGGTTTAGGAAGTTGGATCTCACTGGTTGGTTGCATTTGCATATCATGGTCATGTTTGCTGCCCAGTAAATCATACTCTTGTTTCCCTTTTTTCATAATAGATTATCAAGAATGTGTAGGAAATAAGAATAAAACTCAAGCTCTTTTGGAGGTTTTAAAATATTTTGATTTGCTTTTTACCCACCTTGTTTTTCTGTGGCTGTCCACTCTCTGAATTGCCTGATGACCCCAGGAAAACCACCAAAAGACTTGTGTGACAAAAGACTCTGCTCCCTAGACAATCATACAATCCTAGGGCTGGAAGGATCCTCAGGAGGTCATTGAGTCTAGTGCTCTGCCTAAACCCACTTTAATCATCCGAGACATGACTATGTCAAGCTGAGACATGAAAAGCTCTAGGTATGGAGATTCCATCCCCTCTGTAGTTAATGCAGTCCAGTGCTTCAGCACCCTTCTGGTGAAATAGTTTTTCCTACTATCCAACCCACACTTTGTCCTCTGTAACTTCAGACCATTGCTCCTTGTTCTGCCATCTGTCACCATTGAGAACAGCCTTTCTCCATCCTCTTTAGAACCTCTTTTCAAGAAGGTGATGGCTCCTCCAGAGTCACCCCCCACCCCAGTCTTCTCTTCTGAAAACTAAATAAGCCCAAATCCCTCAGTCTCTTCTCATAGGTCATGTGTTCCAACCCCTTAATAATTTTTGCTGTCCTCTGCTGAACTCTCTCCAATGCGTCCACATCCTTTATATACTGGGTGTCCAGAACTGGACGCAATACTCCACATGCAGCTTCACTAGCGTGAGTAGGGGGGAACAATCACTTCTCTAGAGCCACTGGAAATGCTTCTCCCAATGCACTCCAATATGCCATTAACCTTCTTGGCTACAAGGGCACAGTGTTAACTTATATCCAGCCTTTCATCAATTGTAATCCCCTGGTCCTTTTCTGCTGTACTGCTACTTAGTAAATTCCCAGGCTGTAAAAAAGGTTGGGATATTTTCGTCCCAAATGCAGACACTTAACAATACTGGCCCCAGAACTGAGTGGCTTGTGGTAGATTGAAGGCAGGGGCCAGGAGACTGAGGCTTTATTGTGGGCGGGGCGGGGGGGGGACGCGCTTAGAAGCAGTGTTGAGTGTGGGGGTGAAGGACCACAGGGGTTAGGAGGGTGTGGTGCCTTAGTGGAAGGGAAGGGGTTAGTGTGGTGAGGCTAGGGGATGAGGAGGAGGGCAGACTATTTGGTATATGCAGGAGGGTCAGGGCACAAAGTTGGGGTGCAGACATAAAAGAAGAAGGTTTTGTGGGGGGTGGTGTGGGTTCAGAGCTGGAGCCAGGACCACAAGCACAGCTTTTTTCCTGCCCCAGCCTTCTAAGATCTGGGAGAGCAAAGATGTTTTTCCCCCACAGCACAGTGGTTGAGGTTCTGGTGCTATTTTCCCCAGCCCAAGCATGAGTTTGGGGAGCCAGGCCTGTGGTTTGTGGCTGCAGCCTCTTCAGAGACACTAACTAGCTTGCCTGATGGGCCCAAAGGATTGTGGTCAATGGCTCAATTTTCTGGTTGGTGTCTGGTTTCAAGTGGACAGCCCAAAGGACTGGTCCTATGGCCAATATTGTTCAATACATTTATTAATGACCTGGTAAGAGGATGGATTGCATCCTGAGCAAATGTGCAGGTGACCCTAGGCTAAGCAGGCAGACAGATGCGTTGGAAGGGTGGAGGGTCGAGAGTGACCTAGTTAAATTGGAGGATTGGGCCAAAAGTAATCTGATCAGCTCCAACAAGGAGAAGTGCGGAGTACTGCACTTCAGACCAAAGAATCTCAAACATTGTTACAGCTTGGGGACTGACTGGCTAAACAGCAGTGCAGCAGAAAAGGACCTGGGGACTACAGTGGATGAAAGGCTAGATATGAGTCAATGGTGTGCCCTTGTAGCCAGGAAGGCTGGACACATGACCCATTATGAGGAGAGGCTGAGGGATTTGAGCTAATTTAGTTTGCAGAAGCGAATAGTGAGGGGAATTTTAATAGCAGCCTTCAACTTCCTGAAAGGGCTCTAAAGAAGAGGGAAAGAGACCGTTCTAAAATGTGACAGATGGCAGAACAAGCAGTAATGGGCTGAAGTTACAAGGGAGAAGTGTGGGTTGAATATTAGGAAAAACTATTTCACCGGAGGTGGGGTATGGGAGGGGGTAAACCACTGGAATGAGTTGCCAAGAGAGTAGGTGGAATCCCCATTCCTATAGGGTTTTTAAGTCCCGGCTTGACAAGGTCCTGGCTGGGATGACTTAGTATGGGGTTGATCTTGCTTGAAGCAGGGGGCTGGACTAGATGAGGTCCTGAGGTTCCTTCCAGCCATAGAATTCAAGATTCTATGATTGTGTGGGCATGTTGCAGGGGACCAGCAAGCAGGACTCCCCTTGCACGGTGTGGCCCTGCACCACGGGTGTGGGTTGAGATAGCGGGGCTTGTACCTCTTCTGGCAGAGTCGACGGCCCTTTCTCTAGGGCCACGTCTACACTTACTAAAAACTTCGAAATAACCATGATAAGGGCCAAATCAAAGACTAGTAATGAGGTGCTGAAATGCATATTCAGCACCTCATTGGCATGCCGCCGACCACAGCACAGCGAAAGCATTGCAGTTTGCTTGTCTACATGAAGGTCCTTTTCTAAAGGCTTCCGCCAATTTCGAAATCCCCGTATTCTTATCAGCTCATTTATTTATTCCTATCAGCTGATAGGAATAAAGGGATTGTGATAGTGGCAGGCTCCTGTGAAAAAGGCCCCTCGTATCGACAAGTCTCAGGTGAGTGAACCAATGTGCCGTGGCCGGTGGCATGCTAATGAGGCACTGAATATGCATTTCAGTGCCTCACTAGTATTCTTTGATTTGGCCATTAGCAAGGCCATTTTGAAGCTTTTAGTAAGTGTAACCAAAGCCTATGTGGCCACTGTTTTCCTGCTAGAGCTGCCCCAGTGGTCATGCTGCAGTATGGCTGTTCTCTGTGTTTGTTGCCCCCTACTGATGACTCTAAAATATGTAGTCCCTCCTGTCAGTACCCCTCCCTTTCCATGTTCTGGGAAATCCTGGGATTTCAAACATGTTCCAATAATCAGGCACAACCAATCCATGACTTAGGTTTAAATTGGAGTAAGAGAAAGCTGTACACCAAATTTCATGGCTCTAATGCTTACAATTTAAGAGGCCTTCCAGAAGCACCAATAGACACATGCTAAAACGTGCAGCAGACTGATGTTAAGACTGAATCCAGTGTTTCTAAAAATGTCTATGTACTGAATTGTATGACCTTTACATTTTAGTATAGACAAGTGAAACGGTATTATGAATCTTTATGAGGTACATGAAGGAATGTTCACCCATGCTATATGTAGCACGTACAGTTTGGGGTTAACAGGTTCATTCTTCAGTATGAAGAATGCTTTAATTCTTTAATTAAGAATGAATTAATGCTTCGGTGACACACAAAAAGCCAATGTTTTCTGTAGCTGAGATATGGTTAAAAACAATCTCCCTAGATAAAAAAAAGACCAATCATTCTAACAATTCTGCTGACACAAAGTAAAACAAATCAAAAGTTTTTGAATTCTGGTTGTCTGCCATTTGTTGTTAAATTTAAACGCCTGCCATAATCTGTATAATGGACATAAAACGTATTTTCTTAACAAGTGTGTAAGTGTATGGAACTCAGGAGTTCTGGGTTGCAAGACAAGAGCATATTCTACTCTAGGTCATATGTCCCTTACAGAACTGTCTTTTCCTATTTCTATAGTAGTCACGTCTTCTCTACCTCCCACATTCATACAGCTCCACTTACATATAGTTTGTGCAACGGTGAGGAATAATTGCCCTCCCGGCCCTTGAGTGATCTGTGAGACTTCTTCCTACATGTACCTCTAGGGACATATATTACCTCACTGTCATCTCCATCATCCCCTTAGTCTGCTTGGTATTTTAGGCTCCTGAGAGAGAGCAGAGGGGAGGAAGAACACAAGTGACCCCCTCCCTCCCTGTGTGCAGGCATTCAGTCACTTGTATGCAGGGGCTAAGAATTGAAAAAATGGTTTCTGTCAATACCAAACAGGAGAATTTGCCGAATGACAGAAGGTCAATATTTTCGAGCAGCATTACCAACACTTCCACTGCTTCATGGATGCTTAGAAGACATTTGGTATCCTTGGTAGTCCATCGTGTCTGATGGTGACATCTTGAACTTGCACAGACTCCTTAGTTGTGGACTTGCATGTGGCTGAGGAGTCCAAGCCTTGAACAGCATGGGCGTTCATAGTAGGAGCAAGGGAATTGTCCTGCCTCTGTCCATGCAGTTGCTTTCCTCCTCTCACAAGCATCAAAGGGGCATATGAGTCACTGCTCTTCTAAGTTGTCATATACATGTTGTACAAGAGCACATCAGCCCGTTGGGTCTTCTGCATGCTGCTGTAGCTGCATTGGCTTTAATTCAGCATGAGCAATGTTGGCTTTAACGCGGTCTTTATACCTCTTGTGAGGCCTACTTTGATGCCTTTTGCCCTGGGAGAGTTCACCATAGAGGAGTTGTTTAGGGATGCTTGACTCCTCTGTTCGTATGAAGTGCCCTGTCCAGCAGGCTGGGCTTTCAGAATCATGGCTTCAATGCTTGTACTTCCTGCTCTGTGAAGGACATCCAAGTTCGTGACTGCCCTGCCATCGAATGTGCAGTATTGATTTGTGTGGAAGCACTTCGGTAGTTTCACTTTTTTTCTGTACAAGGTCCAGGTTTCACAGCCACACAGGAGACTGGTCAGGACTAGAGCCTTGTACTCTTTCAGTTTAGTGGACTGTTGGATATTGTGCTGGTTCACCACTCATGCTTTCAAAATTGGTTGGCCTGGCAGATCCTGGCATTGATTTCTTTGTCAAGGGCGCCATCATTGGCTATCACGCTGCTTAGGTACTTGAGCTCCTGTACTGTTTCTAACTCTGTTCCTTCAATAGATATTGAAGCGGGGAGAGCAGCGGATCCTGGAACAGGTTGAAACAGCACCTCGGTCTTTCCTAGGCCGATGGTCAAATCAAACAGGCAAGTGGCTTCAGCAAATTTGTTGACAATGAGCTGGAGATCAGATTCCTTGTGTGCCATAAGTGCACAGTCATCAGCAAAAAGGGCTTCAAGGATGAGCCTTTTAAGCATTTTGGTTTTAGCATTCAAATGACGAAGTTCGAAAATGACCCATCAAGCCTGCACTTTATGTGGAGTCCATGTCCAGATTCCTAACTGCATGGCTGATGACGCACTTGAAAAAGCGGTTGACTAACACTGAGGCCAGCATACACCCTCGCTTCACACCATTGGCTAGCATAAATGGATCTGGAGATTCACCATTCAAAAGAACAAAGCAAGTCATGTCATCATGGAACAGGCGTATGAAGTTAACAAATCTTCTCGGGCAGCCGAATTTTGACAAAGGGTTTCACTGTTGATGGTGTCAAATGCCTTGGTCAGGGTTATAAAGACAGTGTATAGATCCAAGTTCTGCTCGATGCACTTTTTCTGGACCTGACGAACAGCAAAGATTATGTCAATGGTGCTGTGTCCTGGGCGGAAACCACACTGTGCCTCTGGTAGGGTTTCCTCTGAGATGCTAGTGATTAGACAATTGAGGATGACATGAGCCAAGATCTTACCATCAGTAGAGAGAAGGAAGATGCCACAGTAAATTCCACAGTCAGCTTTGTTGCCCATGTTCCTGAGGAGTGAGACGATTGTGGAATTCCTAAAGTTTTTGGGCATATCTTCTTCTTCCCAGATGCTCGTCAAAATGCTGTGAAAGACTTCAAGTTACACTGTTTCTGCTGCATTGAAAATTTCTGCAAGGACACTGTCATTCCCAGAGGCTTTGCCAGAGCTGGTCTGGCTGATCGCCCTTTTGACCTCATCCATTGTGGCTTTCTGAGGGATCTGGTCTAAGACCGCAGGGTTGACAATGGAGGGCCCGTTGTAAAAGTTGCTGAAGTGCTCTCTCCACCTATCATTGATGCTACTCTTCTCCCCCAGGAGGGTCATGCCATCTGCAGACAGGAGAGATGCAATACTTGGCTTTGAAAGTCCATATACAGCTTTGATAGCACTGAAGAACATCTTGGAGTTCTGGTGTCAGTATAGTATTGGACTTCATGAGTTTTTTTTCTCCCACCACTCAGCTTGCACTTTGTGAAGTACAGTCTGCATCTGACTCTGAAGGTGCTCGAAATGGTCATGTTTGGAGATTAAGGACTAATCATGCTGCCGTAATAGAAATGTGTTCTGTGTTTCCTCTAAGATCTTCGTGTTAATCTCATCATTTTCGTCAAGCCTGTCCTGGTGAACTCTCTTTTTCAGTCCTAGTATCAACTTGGCTGACTCAGTCACGAGGGTTTTAAACTGGTCCCACTTTTGTGTCGGGTCTCAGGTCAGAGGTCCACAGGACAACAGACGTTGTTAAGGCAGGCTGCAAATTATTCAAGATGATAAGTATGTTGAAGCTTCCCGATGTTGAAGGAGGGTCTGACAACCTTGGGCTTCTTGCGGTGCAGTATTGTGATGTGCAGCATAAGAACATATCTGACGAGTCTACGATCAGTCCAGTACTCAGCTCCCTGCATGGCCCTGGTGATGTTAACATGACGAATGTGCTGCCTGTGACTGATGACGTAGTCAGTCAGACGCAATTGTTTCGATCTCGGGTTCATCCATGTGGTCTTGTATTTATTGGCCTGCATGAAGAGAGTGTTGAGCATCATCAGGTCATTTTCTGCAGACAAGCTCACCAGAAGCAGGCTATTGGCATTCATGTTACCAACACCATGATGCCCCAGCATCCCCCTTTCAAGTTCCTACAGTCTTTGCCAACTCTGGTGTTGAAGTTATCCAGCATGAGAAACTTGTCACTAGGATCGGAGGGGTAGACGTGTTAGTCTGGATCTGTAACAGCAACGAAGGGTCCTGTGGCACCTTATAGACTAACAGAAAAGTTTTCAGCATGAGCTTTCGTGAGCACAGACTCACTTCATCAGATGCCACAGGACCCTTTGTTGTTGTCACTAGGCGGAGTTGCTTTCACGAGATGGGCAAGGTCTTCATAGGAACTCTGTTTTGCTTTTATTGCTGCTTATCAGAGTGGGAATGTAAGCACTGATGGCTGTAACTTGGCAAGAAGGGTTGGGGGGAAGTAGAGCTTAATCAAATGTTCTCTGATGCAAGTTGGTAGGTCAGGAAGCTGGCAGAGAGGCAACAGATGTCTGATGGCAAGTCCCACTCCATGCATTCTGTCTTCATTTTCTGGCCTGCCTTTTCAGAAGAAGGCGTAACCACCTTTTGGTTCACAGGGGGATCATTCCTCTACATATCTGGTTTTGCTTAAGGTGATATCAATGGCTCTGCTGCTCAGTGGTTAGGGCACTGGTTTTGTAACTCAGGGGGTTTGAGTTTGATCCTTGCAGGGCCCTCACATGCTACATCTAGGCGTAAATTAGAGCTAAGTAACAGCACAGAACACTTGGAAACAGGTTTGGTGGCTGGACACATATTTTATGGCACCTGGGAAATGTGGCCACACACAATAAGTGGTCATCTCGATACCTAAAATCATGCCAGCTTATGGTTTTGCCAGATGAGAGCATTCCCCACAGGAGATGTTCAGCTTGTATAAATTTCAGGAAGTTGCTATATTTATAGTCTTAAATAGTCTAAGCATAACTCAAGATACTTTGACTGTCTGTGCACGCCCTCTGAAGATATTTTAACCGTTAATCTCTGATAGAGAATTAGAACTTAATTTTCATGCATTGTAATTTTGACTTAGCCATCTTAGCCATATATCTTAGCATCTTAGCCATACCCTTAGTCATAAATTTCATTTAATGTGTTTAGAGCATTTTCAATCGATTTACAAACCCTTGATGGATTGGTTTGAAGCACATTGATGGTGGAATTCAAAGTTCTAGAGCTTTACTCTATTTTTCTTCCCTAAGACATTTTCTTTTTGTGAAGATATTGTTAGGCAAACCTGATAAAACACGAAAGGGGTCCTTAATAAGTAGAGGGCCTTTAGCTCTAGCCTGGTGGACTTCATGCACTAAATTTACTGTGTTTTAATGTCAATTTGAAAATGATGACAAAGAACTGCTCTGTCCTAGTTGGTCACTGCAAAATCCCACCTTACTTTGAACTTCAATAGTGCCATTTATTTCGATAAAAATCATTTTGGAACAATTAAATGTAATTTGACTTAGTAAAGTTGGTAACAGGTGCCCAGTGTAGGTGAAGGGTAAAAAGCTGCATTTTGGAGAACAAATAAATGACTTAGCCTAGGAGACTCATTTTTAAATGTGACATAAGGACCCAGGATGGAGTCTTAATCCCATTGACTTTCTATGTCTAAATATTATGTTGCATTTGAAAATGAATCATTTTTGACATTTTTATGTGATGTGTTTCTATTCTTTTTTCATTGGCTCCCTTGGTCCTCAACATTCAATGATTTTTGTCTGGTATTTTAAAAATATTTTAATATTTTTAATTCTAGTCTCTTTTTAATAGCAGCAGATGAAATATTTGTGGAGAACCTGTACGAAAGTATTTTGTACACTACCTGTCATATAGTTTCCCTAAGCCCTAGTGTTAAATAGCCCAGTTACAAGGTAAAAAATTTTAAAAATGGTGGGGAGAGAGAGCATGAGAGAATCTTAGGAAAAGGAGTAAAGGGATAGTGTTCAAATGCGATGTGAAGGAAGATAGAAGATAGAGCCACAGAATCCTAGGGCTGGAAGGGACCTTAGCAGGAGCAACACTAACTCATCCCAGTTAGGACTTTGTCAAGCTGGGACTTGAAAACCTCTAAGGATGGAGATTCCACCACCTCTCTAGATAAAACATTCCAGTGCCTCATCACCCTTCTGGTAAAATATGTTTTTCCAAATTTCCAACTTAGACGTCTCTCTGTGTAACTTCAGACCATTTTTCCTTGTTCTCCCATCCTCACTACTGAGAACAGATGCTCTCCCTCCTCTTTAGAGCCCACTTTCAGGAAGTTGAAGGTCGCTATCAAATCACCCCTCACTCTTCTCTTCCGCAAACAATGCAACCCAAAATCCCTCAGCCCCTCCTCCCAGGTCAAGTGCTCCAGCCCCCATTTTTGTTGCCCTCTCCGGAAGACACTCCAATGCATCCACATCCTTTCTAAACATGGCAGTCCCCAGAACTGAATACAGTACTCCAGATGAGGCCTTACCAGTGCCAAACAGAGGGGAATAATAACATTCTAGATCTTCTGGAAATGCTTCTCCTAGTGCACCTCAATATGCTATTAGCCTTCGTGGCTACTGGGGCACATTGTTGATTCACACCCAGCTTGTCATCCACTTGAAACCCACTTATTGGGAACCAGCCATTGAGCCATTGATCACTACCCATTGGGCCTGTCCATCAAACCAGTTTTCTATCCATTGTACAGGCTATATATCTAATGCATACTTTCTTGTGGGAAAGAATGTTGTGGGAAAAGTCACATCCATTTACTCTCCTATGTCCACTGTGCCAGTTACCTCATCATAGAAGATAATCAGATTGGTCAGACAGGGCTTACCCTTCACGAGTCCATGTGGCCTACTCTTGATCACTTTTCCCTCTTCCACGTGCTTCAAAATGGATTCTTTACAGACTTTCTACTCCCATGATTCTTCAGGAGATTAAGGTAAGGCTGACTGATCTATTGCCCCCTGGATTGTCATTTCTTAAAGATGGGCAGGAATTTGCCTTTTCTGATAACCTGGGACTTCTCCCGATCTCCACGAGTTTTTCAAAGGTAATGGCCAAAGGCTCGGCAATGACATCTGCCATTTCCCTCAGTACTGTTGAGTGCATTGAGTCTGAACCCATGGATTTGTGAGCATCTAGCTTTCCAAATAGCGCTTAACCTGTTTTTTCCCCACGGAGGACTGCCCACCTCCTTTTCATACTGCTTTGCCTTGTGCCCTAGTCTGGGAGTTGAGCTTGTCCATGAAGACTAAGGCAAAAAAAGCATTCAGTACTTGAGCCTTTCCCACAACATCTGTCACTATGGTACCTTCCTCATCCATTCACACGCTCCCTGATAATCCTTGTATTGTTAACGTGCCTGTAGAAACCCTTCTTGTTGCCCTTCGCATACCTTGATAGTTGGAATTCCAATTGTGCTTTTGCTTTCCTCATGGAATCATAGAACACTAGAACTGCAAGGGACCTCAAGAGGCCATCAAGTCCAGTTGCCGGCCCTTATGACAGGACCAAACTCTGTCTAACCTGCTCTTAAAGATCTCTAGTGACAGAGTTTCCACAGCTTTCCTAGGTATTTTAATAAATTGCTTAGCCACCCTGACAGGAGTTTTTTCCTAATTTCCAACCTACTCCTCCCTTGCTGCAGTTTAGGCCCATTGCTTGTAGTCCTCTCCTCAGAGGCCAAGGAGAACATTTTTTTACCCTGCCTCCTTGTAATTCTTTTATGGGTACTTACAAACTGCTACCTAGCCCTTCTCAGTCTTTCATAAACTGAACAAGCCCAGTTTTTCAGTCTTCCCTCATGGCTCATGTTCTCTAGCACTTTAATCATTCTTGTTGCTCTTCTCTGGACCATCTCTAATTTCCCCACATCTTTCTTGAAATGTGATGCCAAAACTGCACACAATAGTCCATTTGAGGCCTAATGAACACTGAGTAGACCAAAACAATGCCCGCCTCACAACACTCCCATTTATGTGTCCCACAATCATGTTTGCTTTTTCTTTTTTTTGCAACAGCATCACACTGGTTAGTTTTGGTCCACTATGACTGCTATAACCCTTTCCACGGTACTCTTTCCTAGACAGTCACTTCCCATTCTATATGTATGAAGAGGAATGTTCTGTGGGAATATTTGGATTCTGTCAGAAGACTGGACAGAGAACAGGAAGGTGGGCTGGCTGGCATGATACCAGACAGGTCTTCTCACCTTGCTGGTTCATCAAGTTGACAGGATCCTTGCCTGCTGAGGTGGTAAGATGCCTGGCTTACTGAGCTTCTCAACTACCTGGCTACGTGGATGGCCTGGCTTGCTGTCACCTTGATGGACAGGTTCTTGGGCTCTCTGTCAGGGAGGCAGGCTGCCTGCTGGCCTGCTTGTGGGTGGGCTGTCCAGTGAAACGTTTTTTTCTGAAATTTCCTTTTCTGGCCAGCTTTACTGAGTATGCAAAGTGGATGCTGCCAAAACAGGAAGAACAAGACTTGGAACAAAGTAAAATTAATGTTCGGTATAAAAAAACAGATAGCATGAGATTAATTGGAAAGAAATGAAAATGAATCTACACAATTCCTTAGTTTTAGTCAATTTAGAATACTTGAAATAGCTATGATGAAATTTGAGCGTTTCGGCAGTACATTTATTTTTCTGATAGTTTCAGGCTTTCTGCATCAGCAGACCCTGCATGGAGGAATCAGGGTTACACAGACAGTTGTTCAGACAAGGTCATGAATAAGTTCCTTGAAATCAATGGGTTTACACATGTACTTAAAGTTGTACACATGTGTAAGTACTTTGTTGTGTTAGGGCCAGAGTACAGAAATGGCAGAGCAGAGAAATCTGTCAGTTCTTGTAAGCTGACAGGCTTGTCCATTTAATGCTACAGCACAGCGGGATCTAAGACATTTACCTTGTTATTTTGTCTGTTTTACTGCTGTTTTCATTATCAATGCAGATGGCTCATACTCAAAATATGAAAACAAACTGAATTCACTTATTGCCATATAAAAACGTCCTCATAGATATAAAATGTCTGGTTAAGTGTTTTTGTGGTTAATTCTCACCTACGGCGCTCCAGGGCAAGGCAAAAAAATTTTATAAAATAAAGTGTTTCTTGCATAAAGAAATAGCTATACATAAGTACTCTTTATAGGATTAGCTTGCAAAGAACATTTGTTTGTGCTCACTTTTAAACATACAAAGTGGAGTGATGGATTTCTTACTGCTCTAGTAGTCAAAGAACCTGAATATAAGAACAAACTATTGCTTATAGTAGGCTATCAAAATTGTAAACACTGAGTATATTTCCTTTTCTTTTTGTAGAAATCAGAAGTTTATTAAATGAAAAAGTTCTGGAATAACGATAGCTAGGAATGCCTGCCGTGTGTTAACAGTCTAGGTGAGGCAGAAAAGTAGGATGGCAGCTGCTAAGAAAAAAGTGAAAGGTCACCCAACCTCCCATTCTGTACAGCCTAGCTCTGATGAGTATTGAAATGAAACTTCTGAAGAGCAGCAAAAGAAAATGTGAGCTAAAAAGCGCCTCTTATGTTTCCCTTATCACGAAAGAAGCAGGAAGTCATAAATACTTCTCTACAATTACGTCGTCATCTCTTACTATCAGTATTTGATTTTACTTAGACCTTGTCAAAAGTATAAAAATTAGGTACACATGTATATTTTTACCTAAAGATAGTAGAGAGGCAAAGGCAGTGAGCTAATCTTTTTAGTAAACAAGTTGTAAGCTTACACAGTTCTGACATGAAGTTTCAAAGCTTGTCTCTCTCTGTCTCACCATCAGATAATGAGCGCATAAAAACATTACCTCACCCACTTTTTTACTCTAAAAAAATCCAAGGACCAGTGTCGCTACAGCACTGCATCTCATTTTCAAAACTGCAAGTTTTACATATATATATATATATATATATATAATATACACGTCTGTATTTTTCTTGTACTTTCAATTATCACTAGTCCATGAGCAAATCAAGTAATTATGCATGAAAATAAATAAGCACATTAGAAATTACTTGGTCTGATAAATATGCTCATTTGAGAGAAATTATGCACATGAATCAAGCTGAAATAATACTATAGTACGACCTCTTTTTGTCTTGAGAAACGACCCTATGAGGTTGCAGGGATAATAGAAAAGGAACGTCTAATGAAAACATGCTTAACAATGATTGGCCATAAATAACCAATCAAAAATCAACTATTAGTTAGGGTCACGCAAAAGACGATATAAAGACAGGTCTTAGAGCACTTTTATTAAAAACCTACTGAGCATTGACAACGTTACCTTGAGTGGTAACAAAACTTTTGCAATTGCCAAGCTCGGTGAACATTTGAACATCAGGTACTCAGTACACAGGCCTGGTAGATTAGAATCTTTGTTTTCAGGGTCAGATTCAGATTGTTCCATGCTCCTTTTGTAAGTCTGCCGAAAATAGTAGCTGCCTGCCTGATTCTGATAGTCAGTTCTTCATCCATGGATAGGTTTGTGGTAGCAGTAGATCCCCAAGATAACAGAATTGTTGACGCACATCTAATGGGCTGTTATCCTGAATGACATTGGACGTTGAGTGAATACAACAGTTTTCTTCATGCTTACGTCAAGGGAAAACAACTTGCAGGCTCTGGACAGCGAATCCATCAGTGACTGTAGTGAGTCTTCATTATGAGCGATGAGCGCTGCATCATCTGTGAAGAGGAAGTCCCTAATGAGGACTTTCTTGACCATAGTTCTGGCCTTGAGTGTTGCCAGTTTGGAGAGAGAGCCAGTTAATCTTTTGTGGAGAAATATAGCTCTGCATGAGTTTTGACATGCAATTTATTAGAACTGTGAAGAATATGCTGAAGAGGGTAAGGGCTGTGCAAAATAACCTGGTGACCCCTAAGTGACCAGCCATGCTTGGGTATGTTAGGGTGAATTGCATGGGCACCTGAATAACACAGTGAAGTACGTGGGATGGAGGCAGGGTGCAGAGACCCTTTTAAAATACTATAAAGAAACATGCCTCAGCACAAAATGACTAAAACATTAACCCCAGGGCAAGAATAGAGTAACCAAGTAAATTGGGCAAGTCTAAACCAGTTAGCACTGGGATTTACTGAATTGCATAGAGCCTGCATTAACAACAGTATGTAACTTCAGAAGCAGCTATATCCTCTTGGCCTAAATTGAAAAACAAGAAAGACCATGGCCTCTGACCCATCAACCCAGGGCGCCAGCTGCGTACTTGTGAAAAAAATGATATATATAGTTGTATAAAATGGGCTGGGGGTGCTGCAAGTGAAGAGAACCAAAGCAACCAGGCTGTGATGTGTCAAGCCTCGGGTGGAGCCAGCAAACGACAGACTTATAAAGGGGGACACTACAACATAAGGAGGACGAGGAACTCCCAAATCCTGGAGAGACCACACGCTCTCTGTGACAAGGCCTGATCACTCTGTGCCGCTCCCCCTGCCCCCACTCTCGAATTAGACAGAGTAGGGTGTGACTACCTAACTGTACCATGAGTATCTGTATTAGTACTATAGCTAGCTGAAGTAACATGATGCAATGGTGTGCCTTATTCCTATATCTGCTTAACTGTGTAAGTATATGCTTTCAGTAAATGCTCTCATTAACTCTATTTGCATTCTGTCTGTATCCTGTACTGTGGCAAGTCTGTCTATATGTTTGTTTCATGAGCATATGAGGGTCATGTGTAGGGCTGAGGCAAAGACACCCCAGAACCCCCAAAAGGGCTTTGACCCAATGACCAGGAAGTTCTGAAAGCAAGTGCCTCATCTGGGGAGCATGAGCTGCTGCACCTCCATGTTCTACAGGACAGAGTGTCGTTTGTGTCTGCATGGCATACCATCCGATTAACCCCTTAAGTAGTCCCATGCCCTGACTCTCGAAACTCACACTTCTTGGGGGATAGATAGCACTTAGAAATTGGGATAGATAACAGCCAATGATTTCCGTCAACCCATGGGCTGTTTTAGAGATAACTACTGAGCATTAGAAAAACCCAGGGAGTGCTTCTCTTTCTTTTGGGCATAACCCTATTCCTCCTGTTAGTAGTGTGGTGTAAGCCACGGCTATAACTACACCAGTTTTGTAATATAGAGTCAATATCAGTGTTGCGGGTCATCACACCGAGGAGCAGCCCTCCTTTTTTTCCCAGTTCAATGCACCCCCATTTAAGACTTCGAGCACAGCTTATTTTCTCCTCAGGGGCAAGAACACACTGTTGTTTGACTCCGCTGTTCATTCCAAACGGTTCTGATGTAGCTACATATGTTGCCCTGTGGCTTTCATGTCAGTGGGCAGCCAATCTTGGTAAATACTCTGTAGTTTCCTGATCTACTGTGTCAAACGCCTTTGTTAAGTCCAAAAAATGCTATGAATAATGGCTTTCCATGTTCCCTGCATTTTTCCTTCTGTTGTTGAAGAGAGAAAAGTACCCACCAGCCCTGAAGACACAATATGTTTCTGCTTAGACTCAATTCACGAATTTTTTTTTTGGGCACTTGAGAATGATAGGGGCAGATGCTTTTCCTGTGATGCTTAGTAAGGAGATGCCTCTGTTGTCCTAGTCACTTTTGTCACCTTTTTTTTTTTTTGCAGAGAGTGATGATGTTTGCCTCCTTCTTGTTATGTGGGACATCTGCTCGCCAACATTTTAGGAGACTTCAGCTTGGATTCTCAGGAAAATCTGTCAAGTTGTTTTATACACTTGCAGGAATAAGGACTTGATGAGCTGTTTTGGGGCCAGTGTTACTTAACATCATTATTAATGACTGCACCTTTAGCAAATTTGCGGCTGACCTACCAAGCTAGGGGGAGAGGTAGATACATTGGAGGGTAGAGATAGGCTCCAGAGTGACCTGGATAAATTGGAGGATTTGGCCAAAAGAAATCCGATAAGTTCAACAAGGAAAAGCATAGAATCCTGCACTTGGGATGGAAGAATCCCAAGAGTTGTTTTAGGTTGGGGACCGACTGCCTACGTAGTAGAACAGCAGAAAGGGACCTAGAGATGAAAGGCTGGATATGAGTGAACAGTGTGCCCTTGTAGCCAAGAAGGCCAATGGCATATTTGGGTGCATTAGGAGGAGCATTTTGAGCAGATCTAGAGACATTGTTTTTACCCTCTAGTTTGCACTGGTGAGGCTACATCTGGAGTACTGCATCCAGTTTTGGGCCCACAAGGATAGCTAGGATGTGGATGTGCTGGAGTGGGTTCAGCCAAGTTCAATGAAAATGATTAAGGGACTGAAGCACAAGACATATGAGGAGAGGCTGAGCGATTTGGGCTTGTTACTTTGCAGAAGAAAAGACTGAGAGGCGATTTAACAGCTGCCTTCAACTTGCTGAAGGGGAGCTCTAAAGAGGATGGAGAGAAACTTTTCTGAGTGGTGAGAGACAGCAGAGCAAGGAGTAATGGCCTGAACTTACAGAGGGAGAGGAGTAGGTAGGATAGTAGGAAAAACTAGTTCACAAGGAGAGTGTGGTAAAGCATTGGAATATGTAGCCGCAAGAGGTGGTGGAATCTCCATCTGTAGAGGTTTTCAAGTCCTGTCTTGACATAGTCAAAGCTGCAATGACTTAGTGGGGTTGATCAGGCAGGGGCTGGACTTGATAACCTCTTGAGGTCTTTTCCAGCTCTATGATTCTATGATAAGTCCTTCTGGGCCTAAGTTCATAGAAAAGATATTTCTAAAGTGACACATTGTAGTAAATATAAAATTGAAGAGTTTTTAAAGGCTCTCTTTATACAAATCTTGCCCACGTAGAGGGACCTCCATAGGTCTCACTGTGTGTGTAAGCATTTGCAAGATGGAGTCTGTCACATGAGCAGATGATTTGTCCAAGTCCTTTTTAGGCAAGCAGCCAGTGCCTATCAGCTGGATTACATGTTTACAGCCCAGTTCCTCAGATGTGGATTGGCACCTCATAAAACCCTTTATCTTTCATGTACTGATTCGCCTGACTAGAAACCCTTTCACAATAGAATACCAAACTTTATGTTAGGATCGTCTAGGAACAAACATTTGAAATGCAGTACAGCGGCAATACTTATAACTTCAGAAATAAAAATAATACGTACATATAAGCAGCAAGAAACAGAATAAGTGAGTCATAAACTTTAAATAGCCACTTCAATTGGCCCACTTTGCACAAGATTTGGTGCAAACAGAGACTAGTGGTTACACTACTGTTTTGCATATTCATCTCATAGCATCTTCACTTCACAAAGATCTTTTGAACTCCAACAAGACTTTTAGAATTTGGCCTGGGAAGAGCTTGACGTTTGTAATGACAGCTGGAACAATAAGACTCAAATGTTGGCCTTGTTAGAAAACTGTGAAATAAGAGCTTTGTGCCAACTCTACCCACAACCAAAAGTTTTGTTTGTAAAAAGATGTGAATGTATTTAAATCCGGTAGTTCACAGATGCACATTTAAACATATATGTAATTCGTAGAAACCAACTGAAAATAGCTAAGCACTGCACAAACACACCATGAGAGACCGTCCTTGCTTGGAAGTTCTTACAAGCTAAATACATACGACATATTTTAAGCAAGAGAAAGAGAGGTAACATAGAAGCAGAGTGAACAATGAAATGGCACCAAACATCATGTTACTGTAATAGTTTCTTTGATTTAAATCCTCTCAGTGGGGTTAATGTTTGTAGAAGATCAGCGAGATGGAAAAACGAAGGAAAGGAGGCAGGTGTTAGGAAGGTTGGAGCAAACAACTAATCAGCATAAGGGAGTAAACGTTTGTAGTGAAATCTACAGAAAGCAGTCTGATATAATCTCTGTCTACATATCGCCGCTTGAACTGTTTTCTGCTGCTGCTACAGTCTCTGGATGGCTCTTCCCTTCAGTGGGCTGTATGTGTGTGAATGCACCTGCTCACCCCAAGCCCACCCACAGCTAACAGTGCCCCTCTTGTGGGTGTCTTCCTTGTGTGAGTCTGAGGCCAGAGGGTACCCTGGGATTTTTATTGAATTTTGTTATTTTATTATTTTACATAGTGTAAAACAAAATACGCCAGACTAAAACGTGATCAATACATTCACTGTGAAGAAAAAATTTAAAGTGAAATAGTAATTTTTGTTTCACTAACTTTCTCAACTTACGTTTCATGTAGGAGTCAGGATTTTTGAAAGCCAGTAAAAGCATATTCTATTTCAAAGGAGAGGGTAGGAAAAAAAGGCAGTAAAATCTTTAATAATTTTAATTAAGTCAAACAACAAGGAGGATTAAACACCTGCAAAGAGTTTCAAAGGAACTTGTATCTAACTGTTCCATTGTTCCGTCTGTGTCTATATGAGGAATGAGATAGTTGCCAAATTTATGACAATTTAAAAACTGTTGCAAGCTGAAGATATCGCTTCAGACTTTAAGAGTAGCTGCTGAAGACTCTTTGGAACCATGAGCCATTATGAATGTCAAGTACGTGAGGTAAAGAAGTTCATAAATACATAAAGTGGCAAATATTTATCTAGTGTAATGCAGTTTTTATAAACCAATAAGCATTCACAATTCTTTTCTGCCATCCGCAATGCAGATCTCACTTGCATAGTCTCTATGAGCACATGAAGAATAGTACTTAGCTCTTCTGTAGTGCTTTATAGCTTCTAATTGCATTTTAAACACTAACAAATTAATTGACATAATTCCCCTGGGAGATTAAGCAGACATCTATTATACGTTTCCCGTAACCCCAGTTTTTCTTCTTTGGTTTTGCTTTTTGTTTTTGTTGAGAGGAAAACTTAGCCGAAGAGGTAAAGTCACCTAGCCAAGGGCAAAAAGAGAACCAATGTCAGGATGTAGAAGCTTGTGAATGAAGGTGGGTGATCAGACCAGAATAAAATCTGAATAATTTAATAGCATTTATCAGGAAAATATCTCGGTTTATTCTGCATCATCTTGGGCCTTCTGCCACTTCTGTTTGAAGGTTTTTTTATGTGTATGGTGGGGGTGTTTTAAGATAAGTAATTTTTTTATTCATTTTAAGCAAAACCGGACTTGCTTCTGAATGAAAATACGTCTGTTTTCTGAGAAGTTGTACACTTCCACAAATAGATAAATAAATGGCTGCTGGTTTGTCATCACAACATTTTTAGAATGAAAATTGGCTTTTCATCAAGTTTTTTTTTTTTATCAATCCTGCACGTTCTCCTCAGAAAAGCCAGTGGACTGTAACACACTTATCATTCCATGTTAGCGTACCTTATCCAGTGCCTCAAATGCCCCAATCACAGCAACGTGGCTCAAACTATGCAATGTCTACGCTCTCGAAAGAACTCACACAGAAAAATTATAACAGACAAAAGACAGCGTATCACCTGTGGGCAAGCTCTTTTCAGAATACCATCATTCCCTGTCTGATCTTTCAGAGCTTGTTCTCAAAGGAAACCCGCCCAACACCTACAGAATACAAGTCTTGGAAGTGAAATTCATAGCTGCGCTAGCCACCAGCAACCATAGCCTTAACAGGGACACTGCTTTTATGGCTTATTACAATCTGTCACGTGCTTCACTGCCTGCTTCCCTTAACTGTCCATTTCAAACCCCTAACAGTCTGCCCTCCAGATGACTATTTCAAGTGACCTCCCACATGCATTACGTCTCATGTGTAGCAAGCTGTCCCAGTCTGGAGTGAGCTTAGCCATGCTGCCCTAGCCTTTGCCAATGGGACTGAGGGAGGAAAAGCCTGCAGGCCCTTCAACTAGTTTCCTGGTAGAGCGCAGCCATCTCCCCAGTGTGGAGGGGGAAAGGTCGCACGCAGAGCCACTTCTCCCTGCACCAGGCAGAGCCTCTGGGGCAAGGGGCTTTACTGCCTGCTCCCTTGTGCTTCCCCTGCTGCAGGGGTTGAGGAAGATCTGCAAACGTCATGGGCCAGATCAAGAGAAGCTTAAGGCCATAGGTTTCCCATCCCTGTGAGAGGCACTCATGGAGCTGGTAACATGACCTCTAACACTTTGTACTCCTTTCTAAATGTGCCAGTTTCAGTGTACTTATCTCAACCATAGTTTATCAACGGGCCAATAAACATAGACATCTTGGCTGCACAACACGGGTGTATGATCAGTTACTTTACTGTGTGGCAAAGAGATTTTTCACTATCCTGAGATAGCTCATTCTCATAAGGACAGATGCCAATTTGCTGGTCCTGCCATCGACTTGCGAGCGATCAAATGGTCCACTGCTGTGTTTTCAAACAGCTCTGACTGCCTCAAGCCATTGAACGAAATATTACAAGCCTGGAAAACCATGAGAAAGTGTCTGAATTTTTGTCCGAATACCATGAAAGTGTTCCTCTGAATTGCAAAAACCTTGAGGAATATGGGGGGACATCCTGAAAACATTTTTGGACATGGCGTGTGGTATGACCGCTGAAGGAAATAGGATAAGTTCTATAAGAATGAACCCATAATATGACCTTTCTCAAACTCAGACAAGGATTCAGTGCTAGCAAGGCTGCACCACATCAAACAAAGCAGACTGTTCAAATCCAGAGTTTGGCAAATGAAAAGAAAATAGTTGTGGGGAAACATAGCAGCAGAGTTACAACTAGAACCAGGATGCAAACAAGCCAGAAGGCTTCTTCTGGTGGGCTTCAGACTGTGTATAGCCTTTGTGCAATAGGATGCCTCCTGTATGCACAATTGATGGCAAATAAATCTTAATTGACAATAAAGAAATACTTGATCCATTGATGGATCATTTCGGTTAGTTTCTTGTCACCCTTTAGTCATTTCTGAGGAAGCAATTAATGCTTTTCGAGAATATCCATTAAAAGAAGAACTTACCTTGGTCCTTGTTGTAAAAGACCATAATAGCAATCAAGGAGATATGACATGGAAAAGCACTTTGTTGACAGCATTCCAGTAGAGAGAGAGCTCTAAACAAAATGATTACCACACTCAAAAACAGTGTACATATTTTTTCCCTGTTCTCTGAGAGGAAGCAGCCCCCACGCTGGGGATGGTGGTGGCTGTGGTAGGTTACGCCAGTCCCCCACCTGGAGATGCGGCTAGTGGGGAAAGGGAGGGAGAACAGGTGTCGGGGACCCCTCTGCCAAGTGGTGGATGGGCTGGGTGCAGCCATGCCCTCTGGGTTCCCTGGTGCATGCATGTGGCTTGTGGCACTGCCCAGTGGGGCGGGTGAGAGATGCCATCTGCATGCACGCCCGCTAGCCATGGGCGTGTCCTCGGGGTGGGCCATTCAGGGCAGGCCATTGTCCGTGTGGCCAGGGGCCTCCATGCCCCCCGGGGGGTTGGGGGGGGGCTGACATGACGGGTACCTACCAGAGGGTCCCTCAAACACATATGGGGATGTCCAGCCCGAGGACGCCCAGCTGTAGGAGTCAGAGGGGACCTCTTTCACCAGGGACCCCTCGGGTGCTGGCCTGGTTGGAGGGTCTGCCTCTTCCTCGCTGGGTCCCATCTGCCCCTACCTGGCCAGTGGTATCTCCAGGGCTGCTGGGTGGTGAGCTGTCCTCGCCTATGAGGAGCTCCTGTAGCTGCCTGTAAAAAAGGCAGCAGCCCACAGTCTGCATGGACCACCTGGTACTGTCCTGGGCCTGCATGTACCCCGCCATAGCTCTTTGACTTTACGGAGGACCTTTTTGGAAGTCCAGGCAGAGTTGCCTCAGGTCCATTGGCCAGGCAGACAAACGTGGGGCTGTTGCAGTAGTGGATGGTGGTGTCCTGCAGGACCTTCTCCTGTCAGAGCCACCAGGTGGTATTGGAGCTCTGTCTCAGTCCAGGAGAAAGCCCTGTGCTTGGTACCTCAGCCAGCCTCCTGTCTGCCCTCCGCTGGCTCCCTGGGCGGAGCTCTCCTTGCACTGGGGTGGCCGGTTGCTGGCCAGTGGGGCTTCTTGGTGCCTCTGAGATATCTGTGGGGCATGTCTGTCATGCACCGTGAGCAGTCCCCAAGCTACCATGACCTCCTTATGCCCTCTGGTTGCTACACTACCTTGCCCCCCCCCATGCCCTTCCTGCCTAGGCTCTTCTCAGCCTGGCCTGCCCTTCCCAGGTACCATGGACACGGGGGTGACAGCTTCTTGAGTGGGGTTTACATATGTTGCTGTGATGACCTTTTTGGACCACTGGGTACTGTAGGCAACTTACATCACTCTTTGTATGAAATAAATAACGATGCTGAAACAGGCACACCAGGGTCGGGCTGTGCCATTCCCTCCCACATATGCACAGGGGTGCTCTGTCTACACTGGGGGAAGCGTAGAGTGGGAATGAGGGCCTATTGGCGGGGTCATGCAGAGGCTGCAGCCTGGGCTCCCATCGGGGGTTGGAAGGGCAGCGATCCTCCCAGTCCTTGGATGGTATGGCTGGCCGGGTAAGGGGAGATGGTGCATCGGTCAGGCAGCTGGGCATGGGTGTGTATGCCCCCTGGCCCCCCGGGAAACAGGCTGGAGGGCAGTGGGGGGAGTTGCCTGGATACAGGGGTCCCTGTGTGCATGGAGTGTGGGCTGTGTTGCCAGTCCATTCCCACTTCACTACCTTTGGATATGTGACATGCAGCATTGTCTTCGGATGCGGGTTCTGGCTGTCACATGTGGGCAGGCCCACAAGCTAGGGTGGCACTGCTGTGTGTGAAACCTGCGGTCATGGTGTGGCTGCATGGCTGGCCTTTTGGGGAAGTGGAGTTTACTGTGAGTCTAAACCTGTTTCCCTGAATGGCTTCTCCCTGTGTTGCGTCTGTGGTGTGCTGTCCATGGGCATGAGTGGGTGTGGGGAAGCGTGTGCACCCAGGCCTTGTCCCTGCTTATGTGGAGCTGTTGTCTTGGTGCGTCAGGGTCTGTGGGACTCACTGCCCCTTTAAGTGTGGCTGGAGCACCAGCCCATAGAGCGCTGCTGGAGGTGAGTAAAGTGTCACCACACTACCTGCAGCCAGAGCCATGACAGGCTGTTCTTTCGGAAGAGCATCTACACGTGCTTTCTTCCAGCAGACTCTTCCAGAAAAGGACACTCTTCCTGAAACAGGAGTGGAGTCCAGAACCTGGAAGAGCTGCCACATTCTTCAAGAGTCCTTCCAGAAGAACAGCTTTTGTGTGTAAATGTTCCTGTGATCTTCCAGAAGAGCGCCGCCCTCTTCTGGGTGAATTTGCCAGTGTAGATGCGGCCTTTGACTCCATCCCTGAGACCTGCATTGCTCATCTGTTCACGGTTACCACCCCCGCCCCCCCCACAGTGCTACAGCCCTCTGGCCATGCCAGTTCAGTTCCTCCCCACTTCTAGAGGATCTACATTCCTCACTCCAGCTGCTTGCCTTGGTGGCAAACTGCAGTTTCTGGTTTCACCACTCATTTCCGTGACATGCTGCAGATAATCCACTGGTCACCCTGTCAGTGGAAAATAGGGAGTGGGGTAGGGAGGAGAAGTCATGAGCCCACCTACTTCTCAAGGCCCCAACTCATGGACCTTATAGCTGGAGGACACACGCTGTCACTCCTACAATTCCCCACACCTGTGTCCCATAGCACCAGCACCTTCCCAGCCCTTCGTATTGTGGCCTCAGTCAGCAGCCGCCTTACAACAGGGTCTCTCAAAATTTGTGTTCTTCTTTGGCTGTCCAGTAAAGTTTATTTCTGCCATTCTCTGCTTCCATAATAGATTGACAGGCAGAATAGTGGGAAAATATCGGACCCCGTTTTGGTCAGCAGCAATATCAAAGAAGGTACATGCTGGCTCCAAGATTCTTTCCCATCCCTTGTTTGAAGCATATGTGTTGCTTCATCTCATGACATGGACCGGGAGTATATCCTGTTCTGTGGTGATGGAAAGCTATTCAGTTTACAACGTTTCCATGGTCATACAAACATGATGGCTTTACTTATTAATGAGCACTTATTTGCTGTGAATGGGTTGCCTATCCTATTACCAACATTCTATTTATAATCCATCACTTGTGCTGTCAATCATTTTGGTACTATACCAGCCTGTGCTGGAGGATGCACATATGTACCATCTGGAAATAGGCATGATTAGTTGGCCCATTGCTAGAACCCTGGTCAGCTAAAGCAGGATACCATTCTCAGAGCTGTCATTATAAACAATATAAAGATACACTGAAGTCAGACTTGAAAGCATGACTTCTTGACCTCAGCACCTGTGAAGTAACAGCTCACAACAAAGTGGCAGTAGATATTCAGATCACTGTTACGTGTCTCGGGGAAGCCACTTTCCCCTGGGGAACAGTACTCCCCAAAGGTCCGAGGCTGGAGGTCAAAGCAGTGAGGCAGGAGAGAGATCCAAAAGGAAAATTTATTTGCATATATGCAGGCTGCCAGCTTCCAGAGAAGTGGGAGCCCTGAGAATCAGTTTTCAGGCCTTTTTATACAGTTTGTTTAGATAGTTTGGTAATTAATTGTCTTCTTTAACAAACCAAAGTCTCAGCCAAGTTATCCTGAGATCTGTCTGCAAACACCAGCTCTGCTGACTTCAGTTTACCCTACAAAGGTACATGATGACCAAAACAAAGGAGTCTTCAGGGTAAATTGTTTCTAAGTGACAAGGTAACAACTTCAAAGAGGTGCAGATGACCCCCTAATTTCCTCTTACAGAGTGGGGTCTGGTTATTGTGGAAAAGTAAAAATTTTAACCCCTACAGCAGTTTTTCTTTTTCCTTTTTCCCCCACACGTGCTTTGAAGCAAGCATATTAATGCTTTGTGTAAAAATTGCCAAGAGTGCAAACAAAGGCTGCAGCTGTCTGAAATGGCTATGGACTATCATGTCTGTCCCACAAGTTTTGGTAATTGCATTGATCTGAACTTGCATGTATGTGTTCAACTGGTAAATCCATGAACATTGATATTAATGTGCAATGCCATCATAAATTATCATTATCCTCATTCTTTCTTTGCATAATAATAAATGTTACTGTAAGTCTCTCTCTCTCTAGCGTTTTATTTTTATTTAATACAAAAGCAGCAGGAAGAATGGGGTATAGAAAACAGGAAAGAAGAGAGAGAAACCTATATTAGGTGATAACTGTCACTTGCTTAACTTTACTCCCGTTGGAACTCATGTAAAGCTAAGCATGCACACAAACATTTGCAGTCTCAGGACCTTATTGTCAGCAGAAATCATGCATACGTGATACAGTTCCCCTTCCTTGCTTGTGCAGTAAGCAACTCTCACTGAAGTCATCTGAGGACAGAATAGGACCTTAAAAGGGAGAGCAAAGAAGCAGATTTTGAATTTTTAACCTGTCAAAAAGTTTATAGAGAAATTATTCCACTCCTTTCTACTGTTCATAAAGGGGAAGCAGCTTATAACTTTATAACAAGATAATTTTAAACCCAATGAAGTAGAAAAGCTATGAAATCAGCCCTACATTTAAAAAGGACATTTACAAAAGCAGAATATCAATAAAATTAGGTTTAGTTTAAGTTAATGGTGGATTTTTTGTGTTTATACTCTTTCGATGAAAGATATAAATATCCACCCATGACACAGGAAAAAAATTGAAAGTCCAATATTATGAGACTGTTTCTGTATTGTCATTTGAAATCATCTTTCCTTCAATTGCCAAGCACATGCCTAATCCCCAACATTGTCCTTCAAGTGAGACACTTCATCTTGTGTTTCAATATTTCCATTTGTAAAACAGGTTGGAGGAAAATGGTATTTACCATAGGTTAATTTGAGCTATGTGCAGGCTATAAGATATCCAGTGATGATATTATTCCCATTTTGCATACAGGGAAACAGAAATGCAGAGAGGATGAGATAAAGTTGAGCCTTTGCCAACCGTGCCCTGACTTCCATGCAATTTTTTTTCCCAAATATTGTCCAGTACTAATTCAGGGATAAGCTTTTGGATAGTGCTCTGAGACAGGATTAAGGCGACCTGAGTCAATTCCCAGGGCTGTCGCTGAAAGTCTGTGCTCTTTGGCCAAACTCTTAGGCTATGTCTACATTTGCCCCCTTACTTGAAGAAGGCATGGTACTCAGCGTGATGGGAGAGTACTAGTGAAGTGCTGCAATGCCTATGCAGCACCCTGGCTATGTCCACACTAGCCCAAACCTTCGAAATGACCATGCAAATGGCCGTTTCGAAGTTTACTAATGAAGCGCTGAAATACATATTCAGAGCCTCATTAGCATGCGGGCAGCCGCGACACTTCGAAATTGACGCGGCTCGCCACCGCGCAGCTCTTGCAGGCGGGGCTCCTTTTCTATCTGCTCATAGGAATAAGGGGACTTAGAAGTAGGAGGGGGTCCTTTCAAAAAGCAGCCCCGCCTGGATGAGCCGCGTGGTGGCGAGCCGCGTCAATTTCGAGTGCTGCAGCTGCCCGCATGCTAATAAGGCGCTGAATATGTATTTCAGTGCTTCATTAATAAACTTCGAAATGGCCATTTGTATGACCATTTCAAAGTTTTGGGCTAGTGTAGACATGGCCTAGATTTTTATAAAGTTGATGGTGCATGCCCACACGTTTAGAAAGCTAACATAATGTGTCCCCATTACCTTTGCTAAGTTTGACTGTGTAAGCAATGCATTGTGGTGTAAGCAATGCATTGTGCATCTATCCCACAGTTCCTGCACCCCGCCATTGCATTCTGGCTTTCTCTGCTGGTGTGTTTTTGGAAAAAATGTGCCACAAGGGATTGTGGGTATCTCACTCCCATTGAAAACAAATTGCTAAATGCATTTTTGTGTACTTTTTCTACAGCCTGGCCCTGGCACTTATTGTTTCAAGGCTAGTGGGCCAGTCCTGAGAAATGTAAAATGCAGACATAAAATTCTGAAAAGTTTCAATGTTTAGCTATTGAAAAGTTGTTTTTTGGTATTGTTGAAATGGTTCATTTTGATAGCGTTATTTTGATTCAGACCCAGCAGGTTTGTGGTGACGGGGCAGTTGCGTGGTGCTAGTTGTTTCCTACTTTCCACGCACCTGGGCTCTGACTACACCAGTGAATTTTACCAAAACTAGCAGTGAAAGTGCGCGCACGCATGCACGCACGCACAAACACACAATGCGTTTTGTCCACACAACTCAAGCACTTTTCCTGGCAGCGTTCTGCCTCTCAGCCATGAGGCGTAATGCTGCCGTCAACATAAAAGCTGTGTGGATACTCTGGGTGCCTTCACTCAACAGACAGGGCATCCTCAATAATGGCTAGCCCTGTCTGCTGTGTTTCCAGGTAGCTGTCTGTTGAGAGAGCAGCCGGGCAGTCCAGCTGCACTGTCGACTGAGTCAAGCACTCTTCTGATTGGCTTTTGTGTATGGCTGCATTATTTATGACTATGGGCTGAAAATAATGAGTCCTAAACAGCCAGAAAACCATCACAAAATCTTTCAGCCAAGGCACTGAAGTGTTGAATTATGAATGGACATACAGATAACTGGAAGATGCACATAATTCATTGTTTATTTGATGAGTTCTCAGATAATTATGATACTTTCCACAAATTTGGTGCCTTTAATTCAAAGGTTTTAAGATATTTTAGAAATATGAAAGCTGACTATTGACTGGCAGATGTTATTACATCAGTTTTACAGATGGTTAAACTAGGCATAAAAAGGTTATTTCAAAAAGAACGTCACTTGCAGAGCCAGAGGGAGAACCCAGGAGTCCTCATTTTCAGGGTCATATTCCAGCTGTTGGAGAACACATCTTCCCTGAACATCTGCTGCATCTTCCCTAGTCATTGAAGAGTTATAGATCTTCAAAGTATGGAGGGAATTATATACTCAAATGGGCTATAGAAAAGGACAGATGGAGGGTCATAGAGCAGGAAGGGGTTGCTGACTTGCCGTTGTTCCTGACTTCTCTGCAGTTTTAAAACATCTTTTTTGATTCAAAATAAATAGCTCCACTGTTCTTTCCTGGCTCACGGCTAAAGAGCGGAATGCACATGACCATTTCATTAATTTCAGTGGAAGATATATAATTTTATCCTATGTACTGAAAAAAGGACAGAGGCATTAATACTACTGACTTAGATAACTATTGCCAAATATCTTTACAATAAAGATGTGTGGTTTTTTTTCTCTCTAAAATTTGTCTATGTTCATCTGTGGTCCTTGATTTATAATCTCTACATTGCACAGAGTGAAAGGGCAGGGAAGACAATTGAAATGTACAATGTGTTCATGGAGATGATAGTGTGGAATTAAAAGCTGATTACCTTAATTGCCTGCAGGATATTATATTTCCTGTGCTCTGGGGAAAATTTGGTCAAATTAGCCTTGATATAACCAAGTGTCATTATTACTAACTTCAGCGAAAGTTAGATCATATTATGTCATGATTGACCCTATTATCTCTTTGCTTCCTCCAACTGTGTTAGTTCCAGTTAACATTACACTGGGCCTTTAAAATGATAGGACATGTCTTTGCCTTAAAAAAGCATGTATTGTCCTCATCGCCAGAGTATTTGAGCCTCTGAAAATGTTCACGTATTTATAGAGTAAACACCGATGAGGTAGGACAATGTTATTATTCCCATTTTACAGAACCGAAATGAAGGCCAGAGTGAGTAAGGGTTGTAGTTCAGATTATGGGGGGGGCAGGGGGGTTAAGTGTGGAATACGCATATTTTGCGCTAATTGCCTGTGTGGATGCTGCATGATGCAAACTGAAAGCTGCCTCACTTGTGTTACCGTCATTCTATCTGAAAGCGTTTTGCACTGCTACTGCTCTGGGGAAACAAGTGGAGCGTCAGTGACTCAGATTATGGCTCACTTTGGTCCAGTCCTGGTTTTACGCAACCATATTAACAAAAAGACATCTCAAATTAAAATATTATAATTAAAACTTATATTTATACTCTCATATTTAGATAAATTTGTGCTGTTGTGCGTGTATTGCTTTTGTTCTCTGGGGCTGCAGTTTCTACAGAACAGAAAGCTTTCAAGAAAAATCTCTTCTGGAAGATCTTTTTGAAAAAATCTCTTTTGAAAGAGTGCATCCACAGTCAAAGGCTGTTTCTACACAGGCCACTTTCTTTGAAAGTGGCATGGTACTACATGGGCCAAAATATGCTAATGAGGCACGGATGCAAATTCCTCATGCCTCATTAGCATACAGTCACATGATTTGGAGTCCGGAAGACCGTTCTTCCGGACTCCAAAACTCTGTTTAGAAGAGCCGCCCTGGGAGCGCTTCCGGAAGGAAGTCTTCTTCTGGAGGCCATTTCCCAAAAATTTTCAGGAATTTAGCATATTTTTGGCCATGTATTACCATGCCACTTCTGAAGAAAGTGGCCTGTCTAGAAATGGCCAAAAAGGGAATCAAAAGAGTGATCAGCTCTTTCAAAAGAGAGAGTCCATACAGCCCCTGCTCTTTCGAAAGAATGGGCGCTGCAGAACATCTATACACATTTTCGTTTGAAAGAAGCTTTCAAAAGGGTGCTGTTCCTGAAGTGGGACGATCTGGCCATGTCTACACTAGACCCAAACTTCAAAATTGCCACGCAAATGGCCATTTCAAAGTTTACTAATGAAGTGCTGAAATGCATATTCAGCGCTTGATTAGCATGTGGGTGGATGCGGTGCTTCGAAATTGATGCGGCTTGCTGCTGCGTGGCTCGTCCCGACGGGGCTCCTTTTCGAAAGGACCCCACTTACTTCGAAGTCCCCTTATGGGATGAGCCACGCGGCAGTAAGCTGCATCAATTTCGAAGCACCGCAGAAGCCCGCATGCTAATGAAGCACTAAATATGCATTTCAGCACTTCATTAGTAAACTTCAAAATGGCCATTTGCCTGGCCATTTCAAAGTTTGGGGGTAGTGTAGATGTAGCCAATGAAAGGAATTCCACATTCTTTCAGTATACGTTCGAAAGAATGCTTTTTGTGTGTGTACATGCTCCATGGACTCTTTCAAAAGAGCTCTTGTTTTTGAAAAAAATCTTTTGAAAGAGCTTGAGAGTGCCGACACAGCCTTACTGAATCATGGAAATAGCACAGTACCAATTTTTATTCTATAGTGGTGTCTTCTACTACAGCTGCTGTTTTTGATGTGCTGGTCAGGTATGTAAGACATCATAGGACTGTGGTACAAGATGGGACCTTGAAAAGTCATCAAGTCACTGTGTCAGGACCAAGTAAATGTAGACCATTCCTGATGGTGTTTTATTCAGTTTGTTTTTAAAATCTTCCAAGGAGGAGGTCTCTATGACCTTCCATAGGTTAAGCAGCCTCATAAGTAGAAAAATTTCCGAAGCACCTAACCAATTTCCCTTGCCACAGATGAAGCCCATTACTACTTCTACCTAAAAGCACTTTAGATATCGGGTGACTGTTTTCAGGTCAACCTCAGTCTTCTTTTCTCAAGACTAAGCATTCCAGTTTTGTCAACCTTTCTTCATAGGTCAGGTTATGTGAGAAGTGTGGGAAACAAGCATGAAGAATTCACAATGCTAGTAAAGAAATACAAGTATGGCATAATGGGGAACAACTCTCTGGCTGTGTCTGCACTACCACCCTTCTTTAAAGGAAGGATGGTAATTAGGGAGTCTACTAATGAAGTGCTGCCATCGTGCATAGGCAGCACTTCATTACGCAAACACCCCCCCTCCCCCGGAAATGCCCAAGTTTTAAACGTCGAAGTACCGGCACGCCTCTAGATGCAGCTCACCCACCAGTGCTTTGCCGTGCCGGGGCAAATTCAAAGTCCCCTTATGCCTTAAAAAGGAGACTTTGAAGTACCAGCAGGTGCGCCGTGACTAGATACGTGCCAGCACTTCGAAGTTTAAAACTTCAGAGTTGCTGCTGGGGCGGGGGTTGCTTAATGAAGCGCTGCCTATGCACTGCAGCACTTCATTAGTAAACTCCCAACACACTAATTCCCTTCCTTCCTTGGAAGGAAGGTGGTAGTTTAGGCAAGCCTTCTGGGAATTGTGACATATTTGACAACACAGAGACTTGGTGGAATAATAAGCATGGCTGGGATATTTGTAAAGAGGGGTACAACTGATCAGGAAGAATAATCGGGGGAAAAGGGAGCCACTGGATGCGCTATGGCTTGTTTCAAAATAGGATCTATTCCCTGTCTACACAACCCCTATTTTGAAATAGTTATTTAGAAATAGGTGTTATTTCTTGCGCAATAAGGTTTACCGATTTTGAAATAAGCCTAATGCTATTTCAAAATTGTTTTCAAATAGCAGTTGTGTTGTGTAGACTCAAACAAAGTTATTTCAACATAACAGCTACAATTTTCATACTGATGTTTATCATTTAACAAATGGTAAATAAACTGAATGCTGACCTAAAAATATCAAAATTGTCATAAAACCTGTGAGCAGGATTTAATCAGCCTAGCTTTGTCTACACTAGTACGTTATGTCAAACTAGAGTATTTCAATATCGAGACATTGAAATAAGCAATGTCAACACATAGGCCGTGTCTACACTAGCCAAAAACTTCAAAATGGCCATGAAAGTGGCCATTTCGAAGTTTACTAATGAAGCGCTGAAATACATATTCAGCTCATCATTAGCATGTGGGTGGCTGCGACACTTCAAAATTGACGTGACTCGCCACCGCACGGCTCGTCCAGGCTGGGCTCCTTTTCAAAAGGACCCCGGCTACTTTGAAGGCCCGTTATTCCTATGAGCAGATGGGACTAAGGGGACTTCGAAGTAGGCAGGGTCCTTTCAAAAAGGAGCCCCGTCTGGATGAGCAGCGTGGTGGCGAATCATGTCAATGTCGAAGTGCCGCGGCCGCCTGCATGCTAATGAGGCACTATATATGTATTTCAGTGCTCCATTAGTAAACTTTGAAATGGCCATTTTCATGGCCATTTCGAAGTTTCTGGCTAGTGTAGACATGGCCACACTGTCTACACATCCTCTGGGGTTGGCACAGTCAATGCTCAATACAGATGTAGCAATATGCAACAGCGAAAGGAGCCTCCTGGGAGCTTCTACACACAAAAGCATCTCCTCTCGAAATGAGGGGCCAGGAAAGTTGATGGATGGGGGGGTCACAGGGCACACTAGCCCTTCTGGGGCAACAGCAAACCACTCCGTTAAAGGGCTCATCCCAAACACATTCAGCCTGCACATCACGGGGCCTGCGGAGCTGACACCAGACTTGTAGACCCAGTGCACACAGCTATGGACACCCCAGCAGCAGCATCATGAGCAGCCAGAAGCCCTCAGGGCTGTCACTGAGGTAGGAGGCCACCCAGCACCTCCTGTAAGGTGATGAAGGGGTAGCCCCACACAATGGGGCCCTCCTGGTCTTTCCCGGCTGGGTGCTCCACCGGCTATGGCACTACTCGACCACAGCAGAGTGGTTGGAGTGCCTGTACATGGCAGAGTGGGACAATGACCACTGGCTCCAGAATTTCCCCCCACCCCCACCCTGAGGCACCATGACACGCGCATGTGGCGTGCCCTCACTTTTGCGAAATGGGTCAGCATTGGTGTCTGGAAGCTTGCCACCCCAGACAGCTATTGACTGTAGGACACCAGTTCAATGTGGGCAAGGCAACTGCTGGGGCCATTTATTTATTTATTTATTTATTTGCGGGGTAGCTGTGTTAGTCTGGATCTGTAACAGCAACGAAGGGTCCTGTGGAACCTTGTTGGGGCCATTGTCGTGGAGGTAAGAGGCCTGGGTGGGAACACATGGGGTGGGGGGGTCCAGGGAAAGGGTCTGGAGAGGTGGCCTTGGGGGAGGCCAGGGGAGGGTGCCTGGAGAGAGGAAGCCCAGGAAGGGTGCGTGCCCATGTCCTCTCCCACACATTGCTTCTGCCACCTGTACACTTCCCCCACGCCCTAAAGAGCACACAACACAACATTTTTAAAAATAAACCTGTGAATATAGTGTTTAAGGACCATATGTGTAAACAAATGCTTTAAAGGAATGAATGTCCATGGGGAAACTATGTGCAGACAGGGGTGGAAAGCTATCTAAAGGGGGACAAATAACTATTTACAACAGAGGCATGAGGGGAACTATGTACAGTGGGGGGGGGCCTTGTGTGGCCCCGTCCTTGGCCCCTCATTGCCCCACATCTGGTGTGGAGGGACACAACCCCCCGCTGGGTCCAGATTGCCACCCCACCCCCTTCTCCAGGGTCCCTGTCTTGGCTGGGTGGGGGCTTGGGGGCCCAGCAAATACAGCCAGGCCAGCTGCAGAGCCCTGCCATCGTCCTCAATGGGCTCCACTGCAGGGGTCGTCTGGGAGGGACAGCGGTGGGGGGGTGAAAGCCAGACAGCAATCCTCTTGTGGATCCTGGCGATGTGTTCAAATATCTGCATGAAGGACCCCCAGGCCTCCTTGTGCCAGGCCAGTGCCCGCTTTTCCAATTGGAGGCAGTGTTCCACCACCTCCATCTGAACCCAGAGGGTGATGAGGACCTGGTGGTGTGCACCCTGTGGGGTACATACCTGAAGGTCCACTCCCATGGTTGGGGGGACACCTGTCAGGTGGATGCCCAGCTGGAGCTCTGGGAGGGGAGGATGAGGAGGAGTTCCCCATGACTGGAGCCCTCCTTTGTGGTCCCAGGGGCCCTGGGGTTATGGGGCTGGCCTCCAGGTCAGACCCCTGGTCCAAGGCCAACTGGGGATCCTCAACTACAATGTCAAGTGCGGCTGGGGGTGGGGGGGGAGGAGTGCTGGAGGCCCAGGATTTCCCTGAGCTCCCTGTAATAGGGGAAAGTGGCAGGGGCGGCCCCAGACCAGCTGGCTGTGTCCTGGGCCGAGGCATAACCCTGCTGCAATTCCTTGACTTTATTCCTGATGTGGCTCAGGTGTGGGAGCAGGGTGACCCCGGGTGACCAGGCCCTGGACCAGCCAGGCAAATGCTTCTGCTTTCTTCCGCTTTCTCCCCATTACCTGGAGTACCTCCTCCTTGTCCCAGAGCCCCAGCAGTTCCAGGAGCTTGGCATTGGTCCGAGAGGGGCCCCACCACCTCTCCCCCCATGGCTGGATGCCTGGGAGTCCTGGTTCCCCTTGAAGAGTGGCCCTGGGGGTGCTCAGTGGCTGGCTGGCTGGCATGGGTGGTAGGTAAGTAGCTCAGGGCCTCTGGAGGGCATGCAGGGCAAATAGGTGCCTGTGCTGCTGCCTGCACACTCTTAGCTTCCTGCCACAGGAAATCCGGCTTCGTGGTTCTTTAAGGGCTGCTGCATGTGGTGACCATGGAGCCCTGCAGGGGGGCTGGACACCATGTTCCAACCCCTCAGCTGATTGCCACCGTGGAGGACCCCACTATTTCGAAGTTCTGTGATGCGGCTCATCTACACACGCCCTAGTTTGAAGTTAAATGCCGAATTGGGGGCACTATTCCCATCTTCTGATGGGGATAGCAATTTCGACGTCTCGCCACCTAATGTCAGTTTCAACTTCGAAGTAGTGTACGGCGTCTGTAGACATGATTTGCTCTAATTCGAAGTTGGGCCAGCTACTTCGAAATAGTTGGCTAGCGTGACTTAGGTCCTGTGACCACACAGCCCTTGTTTGGACTCCAGTTGTGGCTTGTGGTGCCACCACTCTACCTTATGCACCATTGTTAGCTAAATATGCTGCCAGGAACAATTTATATGCTGATCAGTCCTAATCTGCAGAATTGCCTGAGAGTGAATTTTCTTTCGAGGCTGCTTTAATTGGCTCATTCATGAACATCATTCAAATGACACTGTCATTAAATGAGAGCCCAGCCACTTCTATCCCAGTGCTGTGCAGTTTGCTGCTTTTGTTATATCTTGTCCATCCTACTAATGAGGATCAACAAAGATTTCTGTAAGGAAAAAATAATGACCAAGAAACAGAGAGGGAAGTATCTGAATGTATCTCTTTTTGAAACGTTCCCTTTATTCTCCAGGAATCACACATAATCTTCAGAGTCTTGATGATAATTATTGGGGCTGTTTATGTGCCTGGCTTGGATTCTAGTTTATGCAAAACTAATGTTTTTTTCCCCTGCATGCTTACCTCAGAAATTATATAGCTGAGAATTGGACCAGCCTGTGAGTGGAAATAGAATGGAATATCCAGCTCTTCCAAGTTCTTTCATATCAATAGCAGAGCTCATGGGGATTGAAAGACTGGGATCTGGTTCTGGAGATACCTGTCCAGAAGGATTTCCATGAAAAGACTAATTCTTTGGATGAGACCAATTTACCTGTGAGGTTGGGAAGGTAGGAAAAGAGTAAAGGGAGAATATAAAATCGGTTACAGTGACTATGGAATTTATAAACAAGCACTCTCCTCTCCAATATAAGGTGAACAATATGGCCACAGTACTTTGTGGTGACCTTATTTGAGAGCCGCCCCCCCCCCAGCACCAGAGCATAGGGCGGTACTTAAGACTGATGGAGACAAAAAAACTATAGTAGGAGGAGGCACAATGGCAGTAGAACCCGCCAACATTGTTGTATGGTTTCTAGCTTGTGATGGGTTGTCAATGACTTTTTAAAAGAAGAATTGTGCTAACTATTGACATTTTTGTTCATGGTGGTTGTGTGCCATTTTTAATGACCTTTATTGAAACTGTTCTGAAAATAATTCTTAACTATTTAGTTATGGAAAAATTGAAGACGTAAAGTAACATTTTCGCTGCTCTGCTGTGACCTTTGGTGAGATACGGTTCCAATGTCTGCAAGTCAAGAAAGATATTAATAAATTGGAGAGAGTGCAGCAAAGAGTCAGGAGAATCATTAAAGGATTAGAAGATATGCTTATTATGATAGATTGAGTGCCTGAATTCTATTTAGTTTGACAAAGAGAATGTTAAGGTGTGATTTGATCGCCGTCTGCAAGGAGCTGCATGGTGATCATGCTCTTTTTTGGTCTAGTAGACAAAGATATAGTAAAAATTCAGCGATGATTTCTCACTCCTTCCACTTTCATCCTGGAGGCCAACAGCTTCAGAGTCTCTAGGTATGTTAGTCTTGATCCTGATCCCATCTAAAGTCAGTATCCCTTTTGACCTCAGTGGTGCAAAATTCACTCTTTAGTCATCACAAAGAGAGAGCAACTCTCACATTTAAAAGTGATGTGACATCAGGCAGACCCCTTTTTCCTTACTGGCCCGATTCTACAAGAGAATAAGAAAAGAAGGACTACACTTGTGAAAGTTAGTATTGAATAATTATATTGACAATTAATACTAAAGCTAGTGAAAAAATACAATCCATTTTCAAGTCTTGATCAATCTTCAGATAATTTTAGTTAATATCAGACTTGCCATTATACTTTAAAGCAATCATGCTATTAATTTGATATAGTTTGTTTTTTTATCATTCAAGGCTCATCAACCTTAGTTGAATTAATTTTCTCCTATTTTCCTTCTGATTATATTTGTCTCAGTAACTTAGACTTTGATAGGCTCACATTTTGCAAGCATTTAGAGTTCTGGCAAACTGTCTCTAAGAATAAAGGTCAGCTACATTAGTTTCCTTTAGCACAGCAAGTATGCCATAATGACCTCCATTAGTGTCCTTCCTGAGTGTGCACTGCAGGAATAAGTACACACCCAATACAGTGGAATACTGAGCAGACTGGCATGTAGCAGAGCTGAATGGAAGAAGCAGAAGAGAGGTGTAGCACAACTCACCCCTCTACTGTTCTATTTATTCCAATGCTATAAAAAGGCTGATAATTGACTGAAAAAAAAAATCTGCTGCTAAATCACGCCATTTTGATTTCCGTCTTCTCCCTGCCTTGGGTGTGCTGAAATCAGGCAATCCGCACACATGGCAAATGTGCCTTGGGAACAAAATTAATCTAATCAAAGTGGTGAAAATATATCATTGTAATATGCATTTCTGTTTATTCCCTCAGATGGCTCTACATTCTGCTTGAATGTGCCGTTCAAGACTATTATGCCTATGAAATTGTAATTACAGATGTATCACACTTTTCCCCCCACTTTTTTCCTTTTGAGACTTAGTTGTCTGATAAGACATTTAAGTTTGTGTGCGGCTGGACTTCTTTAGCTGTGCTAGTTTTTATGACGTCTGGCTTAGTCATTGGTAAGGTATCTGCTCATCTTCCCTAGCTTTCTTCCCACCTGAAGATAACCATTTTGAATTTGTTTTAGAGTGTGACATTTTAGTAGTGTACCACTCACAATAGGGGAGCACAACCTTTCAGCTTTCTGGCTGCCTTATTTCATGTATTGGTACAGATTGAACTTGGACTCCCCGGTCCAGCAGTATCCCGCCTGGCAGGATCACAGGTATTGCTGGATTGCAGCGCTCCAGTGGCTGGGAACCTGGCTAGGGCTGAAGATGGATGCAGAATTGGGGGTCAGGTGGGGGGGTTCAGCTGAGGCTAGAAGCCTGGTCTAGGAGTGGCACTGGGCCAATGGCCAGGAGTACAACCAGGGAGAGGGCCCAGTGAATGTCAGGAAGTCAGCTGGAACTGGCTGCTGAACCATGCCAACAGCCAGGACGCCAGCCAGAGTAGGGAGCAAATCCAGTGTGGCACCTGGAAACAGAGCCCGATTACCAGGGCTGACAGCGGGACTGGCGGCCATGAGGGGACCCGGGGAGCCAGGTCTCATGGCCAGGAGGGGAGCCTGGCCAGGAAGCTTGCTTCCCCAGGGGCTTCCAGAGGTCAGTAGCAAAAGAGCTAGACAGAGCTGAGCCGGGGAGGTCAATGTAAATATTCATTTAGCGAGAAATAATCAGAATGAAGCCTTAATACTTGTCTTAGCTCCTTGCTCTTATGCCTTGGAATTCCTAGGTTCCCAAGTCTGATGTAGCGCACAAACTACAGACCCGATGAGCTCAGGCTTCATTTCACCAATTTTGAATCTGGGAACTAGATTCTTTAATCTGCTATGGACAGTTTATATCACGCAGCACAAAGTGACCATACTCTGGTTAGAGATGCCGGAGGAGAATTCCTTCCTTGTGTGGGGAATTTTGTACTCCCATAAAGTTGGGAAGGCTAATGTTGGTCATCTTCAGTGTCAAGGGCATGTCAAGGTAAGGTACTGGTTTTGTGGAAGATGGGGTGCGTAAGGAAATGGGGGGGTGTAATGGAGGTGAACTCCACCCTGCTTGTTACTCACAAGTGTGCAATAAAATCACTTAATGACATTTCCCTAGTGACATGAATTAAAGCAGCTGCTTTATCTTACATTGAGTTGCACATGATCAGAATGCTGGGAGCAGCACCTGCCCCTGGTACAAACCAAGTTTGTCCTCAGGATAGAATCTACTCGTGTATTTCCAGCCTGGAGCATCATTAAAATGCCTTCAGCTTTATGTCTTTTCAGCTTCTTTGTTGGTTTTTTTTGTTTCCTTGCTTGCAATATAGCAGTGGGACACAACAATTCAGTAACTATCATGGCTACGTCTACACGTGAAGCCTACATCGAAATAGCTTATAGGCGCTGCGAGGGAACGTCTACACGCCAAAGTAGCACACATCGAAATAAGGGTGCCAGGCACAGCTGCAGACAGGGTCACAGGGCGGACTGAACAGCAAGCCGCTCCCTTAAAGGGCCCCTCCCAGACACAGTTGTACTAAACAACACAAGATCCACAGAGCCGACAACTGGTTGCAGACCCTGTGCCTGCAGCATGGATCCCCAGCTGCAGCAGCAGCAGCCAGAAGCCCTGGGCTAAGGGCTGCTGCCCACGGTGACCATAGAGCTCCGCAGGGGCTGGAGAGAGAGCATCTCTCAACCCCCCAGCTGATGGCTGCCATGGAGGACCCGGCAATTTCGACGTTGCGGGACGCAGATCGTCTACACGGTCCCTACTTCGATGTTGAACGTCGAAGTAGGGCGCTATTCCGATCCCCTCATGAGGTTAGGGACTTCGATGTCTTGCCGCCTAACGTCAAAGTTAACTTCGAAATAGCGCCCGATGCGTGTAGCTGCGACGGGCACTATTTCGAAGTTAGTGCCGCTACTTCGAAGTAGCGTGCACGTGTAGACACAGCTAGTAGGTGCCTGCTGAGCTGAGGCGTAACTAGGAACAAGGCACTTGAGACAGAACATCCAATTGGACAATCAGACACTGACTGATTCCCACTCAGAGATTTTGTACATAAGTTTGAGCCCTGCTTTTGACTTTCAGGGTTTGTCACCTGTTTAAAGTTGAAGCTTACTATGTCTTCACATGTGGTCTCATCAAAATAAACAGCAGTTTTTTTCATTTGGCTTTATTGGGAGCAAGCTTTTGGTCCTATGTATAACAGTACTGCATGTGCCCCTCTGCGTGAAACAGAGCTGAAAGTCATTGCCTTTTTTCAAAAGTATAGTAGCAAACAATGGAACATATGTATGTCTTTGGTCTTCATACACTTTACAATGATGAATTAATCTTCACAACATCTATCAAAATACAGTTCAGGCTGAATGCAGGGCATCTTTAAGTAACCCACACTATTAAGCCACCATTTATATCCTATGGTTCCCTGGACAACTATGGTCAACCTCTAAGGTGACTTTTACGTTATTTTTTTTCGGTTTCATTGTTTTTTTTTCCTTGTCACTGATTTAGAAGTTTGGGGTAGAAGCAGGAAAACTAATGAAACTACATTTACCACGATTTTCAGATGTCTTTTTAAAAATATTTTTGAAGTTACTTTTTTATATGACACAGAATATCTCCAAAAAGTGTAGAGTCATCAAAGTCAGCTCTGTGTGTGTGTGTGTGGAGTTGTTCATCCCAATCCAGCACTTCCATCACAAGGCCTTTCTTTCTCTCTTAACTAGATCACTGTCAGACAGATCTCTGTTATCAGAGAGTGAAAAATATGGCTCAAGGCAAAGAACTTTTTCTCTGTTTAGAAAGTGTCTGGACAAGGGAAGGACAACTGTTGGAGTAGGAATTCCATTCAATTTTCCAGATCATTTTTTTTGGCACACCCTAGCTCAGCTCCACCTAGGCTATCCAGCACCAGCGAGAAGAGGGAAGGGTTCTGTGGAAGGAGGGCCCTGCCTGCATATGTGTGTGCATCACATGATTCAGTGGCAACAGCCAACTGCGTGGAGCAGGGAGCCACATCTAAGGTTGCCAACTAATCACAGAAACCCATACGCCCTGGCTTGATGTCTTCCAGAGGCCACACCTTTTCCCTGCCTTCTCTTTGAGGCCCCCCCATTCACTCCAGCACCCTTCTCTTCTTTGTTCATTCTCCCCCGCCCCCAACCCTCATTCACTTTCACTGGGTTGGAACAAGGTGTTGGGGTGAGAGCTCCATGTTTGGGGCTCAGGGTTGGAGGAGGAGCTGGAGGTGTGGGAGGGGGTGCAGCGTGTGGACTCTGGCCAGGCTTCATTAACCTTGTTTGTCTCCTGGTGTGCAGTACAGTTAGGCAAATGCAGGCTCTGTGCCGTTCCTAGACACAGCTATGGCCTGCAGAAATGTACTGGCTGCTTCTGGGAGTGGAGCAGGTCCAGGGCAGGCAGAAAGCCCACCTTAGTCCTGCTGTACAACCTGATTTCTAGTGGTTGAAAACATCCTGCATTGGCTTCAGTAGCCTCCAAAAGAGTGAGCCCAGTTCAGGGAGCCTCCCAGTGAAACCAGGAAGTTGTAACCCTCGCCAAATGCCAACCCACTGGACAGCAGCAGCAGCTGTGGAGTGAGCTCAGGGCAGGCTGGCTCTCCAACCAACTTGTTTGGCGCTCTACATCAGACTTCCATAACAGTCTTTGGATTCAGTAAATAACAAACCAGTGAGTGAGAAAGAAATAAAAATTCAATACCGCAAACTGGAGTGCATCTCTGGTGAGCCACTGTTCTCAGCCATGGGGGTTTCCAGGTCATATCTCCAAATTCTCACACTTCCAGCTCCATGCTTCTTTCATGAGGTAATAGCTCCAAATCATAATATTTCATAAATATCTGTCTACTCCCCGTGGCCCAGCAGACAGGTATGGTGCCTCGACGATATTAATTTCCCACCTTGGTGTAAAACAGTGGTTCCCAACCTTTTCACTATTGTGGACCCCAGTCACTCCCCCAAACCATTCACAGATCCCCAATCATCCCGCCACACCATTTGCAGACCCCACGAAAACCAATTTTAGCTACTACGTCCACTTCATTAAATGAAAAAGGAAACTACAACATAGATTTTTGAACCGCAATTAATAATATTGGCAGGTATTTAAGTTAAAATAATAATTGATTGCAACTTTGCACTTCATGTGAAACTTTTTTGTAATTATCATTATTATGTACCTTTTTTTTTTTAAATTAACCTTGTTTTTTATGGACTTCAGGTTGGGACCCACTGCTCTAGGACAGTGTTCCCCAAACTTAAAACATTTGCATACCACTTTTGGGACATCGGCCTTAATTGGCCCCCCCGCCACCAATGCCGTCCCAGTACTTATCTCCTTATTTTTTAGTAATTAGTTTTCTGCTATGTACCCCCTTGAAATCCTTTTGCGTGCCACACATTCCACACTTTGGGAAACACGGGTCTAGAACACTGAGGATGATAAATGATAAATAAAAACACCAGCAATGTACAGCTAGTGGTATAATGTAAAGCTGTGTAATTAAAGCTACCACTTTATTTCTGCAGATTTCTTGCTAGGTAGATTTTAAATAAATCCAAATACAATATTTTCAAGTGTGGTTACCAACAGAGGGTTAAAAGACAGGAGGAAAAGGCAGCCAATTACTACTCACTAACTACTATTCCTACATCTTTACAATGGAATTACGAAGTTATTACACGGTGATTTATGGCTGTAAAGCACAATGAAGCAAGATATGTCTGGTCCTTGTTCTCTGAGTAAAAGCTGGTAGAAATGTTGTGCATTTTTAACCACTGCAGCCTGGCATTTATTGAAGATTTTATTTTCATGTGGGGGGAGGAGGAAGGTGATATAAAATGAGGTTTTGAAGTGGTTGCTTTTACGAGTCAGACTGAGAGTGTAAGAAAAATTACTTTTAATTTCTTGTATCAGTTTCAAGGATTTATATTGAAACTTCTTTTTAAAAAAATGCTGCTAATACCTTGTGATGAGTCATTTGTTTAGTCATTCTCCTCTTTGACTTGAGGTGAAAGTGAGGGATTGATTCCCAGCTACATTTATAAGGCACAGTGACAATATTAAAACTTCTTTGTGCTGCCAGAGTGATGTAAAATGGCAATAGGATTCAGGCCTGGAAGTATTCCTCAGTGGCTTTGGTGAATGCTGGCTCTTGGATGCTCTGATGTGCCAGCAGAGGAAACACATAATCAAGGACTTGAAGGTGCAAGTCCTCCCTGAGTACACAATTCAGAAAACTAGCATTTCCTTTTAACTGTCTAACAGGTGCGAGTACGGTAAAGCTGTGGAGAGACATGCCAGGTCTGTTTGTTATATCTAGTCTGAATTCCGCACAGCACTCAGAAGTTCTTTACTGACATTTTGGATGAAATGGATCAGACAAAGAATAAGCTCTATAATACTCAGAACTCACCTGTAAGACCAAAAAAAAAAATCACCTTGTTCTGGGATGCTTACTTTGCATGTGTCAAACTTATTTAGTAATAATTTGCATGGTTGTGAAACTGAACATATTTCCCTAGTGTCCCTTTTACCTTCAGAATTCTTCTACCATAGCCATGTTAAAGATCTATGAATGCAAACCTTGCATTTTTGAAAGCTGAAACTTGTTGAGGGTGTCCACCTGATCAGGTTCAATTTCAAACATAATGTTCTTTTCCAGTCAAAGAGTGGATGGTGACACTTACATACACGAATAAATAGAAGTAATGACATTGCTCAATGACTGAGGCAGGGGCTTTGAGCTCTTGTTTCATCCCAGGAACCCTTTTGCTGTGATTTTTTTTCAGGATTGTGCTTTTTCTTAGTTCAAATGTTTAGTCAGAAAACAATTTTCAAAGGTTCTTGATAGCAAAACTGGTTGCTTCTTGAATGCTTTGAGGCTCTTTTCTTCAGTGAAGGTTCCTTCTACACCACATTTAATCTTTACTGTCCTCAGCTATTTTATCTCCAGAAACTCCTGTTCCAAACCACATTTTAAAAAGGGAAAATGTATTTTATATGCTCCTTGTGCCCAATGATGCCATACTGTTTTGTTAAGACTTTTCAAATACAGTTGGCCACTAGGCAGAGACCAAGCCTACAAACTTTCATCCCCCAAAAGTGTCTTTTTTTTTCAAAACAATTGAGGGAAGGAGCAGAAAACAGAGTTTGAATAGGTGTTTATTTAACCTTAATGATAGTGGTGGCCACTTCCACTCCTACTATAAAATATTGTTTTCTGTAACTTCCTCTGGAAAGAGACACACACAGATCCTTGAAATGTTTATGCATATAAGTAATTTACATATGTAGATAATCCTGTAAGCTTTGGTAGGACTATTCACACAGGTATTTCCAGGCTCATCAAGGTCATACCAAAATAAGATCCACATGTAAACAGATGATGGGAAGGATTAGATTTTTTTGACAAATGTTGCTTTCACTGTAGGCACCAAAAATCAATGAAAAAAATATTCACATGGATGATCACTAAAATTTGCAGATGGGCTAAGTAAGAAAAGTTCTGCTTGAAGTGATGAGTTTAAACCCTCAAAGGGTTTAAATTAGTTAGAATGAAAGTTGCATAAATCACTTATTTATGCTCTTCTAAAACAGCTAGTTTATGGAGCTGTGGTGGCTTGAACCTTAGTGTAATAATAAATAATTGTCTGATTAAATAATTGTCTGGTTGGCAGAATAGTTGTCTGACACGCCCAACCTCTTATTTCCTGCCCCTTTGGAAATTTAAATTTGGAACAAATAGATAAATGGAATGTTAACAAATCCCCAGGAACAGACGGCATTCACCCAAGGGTTCTGAAAAGAACGCAAATGGGAAATTGCAGAACTATTAATACTTGCTTATAAGCTGTGCTTTGGCTCAGCTTCTGTATCAAATGACTGGAAGATAGCTAATGTGACACCAATATTTAAAAAGGGCTCTAGAGGTGACCCTGGCAATTACAGACTGGTAAGTTTAATGTCAGTTCCGTGCAAATTAGTTGAAACAATGGTTAAAAAATAAAATTGTCAGGCACGTAGAAGAACATATTTTCATGGGCAAAACTCAACATGGTTTCTGCAGAGGGAAATCGTGTCTGACTAATATGCTAGAGTTCTTTGAAGGGGTTAACAAACAAGCTGACAGGGGAGATCCAGTGGCTATAGTATACTTAGATTTCCAGAAAGCCTTTACAAGGCAGCTCATCAAAAGTTCTTATGTAAATTAAGTTGTCCTGGGATAAGAGGGAAGGTCCCTTCATGGATTGAGAACTGGTTAAAAGGTAGGCAACAGAGGGTAGGCATAAATGGTAGATTTTTTTCCTGAATGGAATGGGGTAACTAGTGCTGTACCCCAAGGTTCAATCCTAGGACAATCCTGTTCAATTTAGTCATAAATGATCTGGAGAAGGGGGTGAGCAGTGAGGTGGCAAAGTCTGCAGGTGACACTAAACTGTTCAAGAGAGTCAAGACAAAGGCAGACTGTGAAGAACTTCAAAAAGATGCAGTCACACTGAGTGACTGGGCAACAAAATGGCAAATGAAATTTAATGTGGGTAAGTGTAAGGTAATGCGCGTTGGAAAAAATAACCCCAAACTATACTTACAATATGATGGGGGCTAATTTAGCTATAACTAATCAGGAAAGAGATCTTGGAGTTATTGTGGATAGTTCCTTGCAAGCACTCACACGGTGTGCTGAGGGAGTCGAAAAGGCAAAAGGATGTTAGCTGTCATTACAGATGTGTACAGATGTGGTCTCCTCACCTAAAAAAAGGTGTCCTGGCACTGGAAAAGGTTCAGAAAAGGGCAACTAAATTGATTGGGGGCTTGGAACAGTGCTCGTGTAAGGAAAGGCTAAAAAGAGTGGGACTTTTCAGTTTAGAAAAGAGGAGACTGAAGGTGGGTGTGGGGGGCATCATAGAGGTTTATAAAATTATGACAGGTGCGGAGAGGGTGAATAAAGAGAAGTTATTTACTCGTGCCCATAGTACAAGAACTAGCAGACACCAAATGAAATTAATGCGTAGCAGGTTCAAAACTAATAAAAGAAAGTTCTTCTTCACTCAGTGCATAGTTAACAGGTGGAACTCCTTGCCAGAGGAGACTGTGAAGGCTAAGACTAAAACAGAAGTAAAGCAAGAGCTAGATAAATTCACCGATGTTAGGTCCATACAAGGCTATAAGCCAAGGGTAGGAATGGTGTCCCTGGCCTCTGATTGTCAGAGGCTGAAGAGGGATGACAGAAGACAAATCGCTTGGTCATTGTCTTCAGGCCATCCCCTCTAGGGCACCTGGCATGGGCCACTGTTGGCAGACAGGCTACTGGGCTGGATGGACTTTTGAGCTGACTCAGTGTGGCCATTCTTATGTTTTTATGCTCTTAAATGGATAAAATTGGAAATATTGTGTTAAGCCATTTATTTCTTGCCACTGTGCAAATTTAAATATATAAGTAAAAATGTTTTTAAATGCATTACTATTGTTCGTCAAAATTATATTAAAAATCAAATTCAGCCAAGACTCTGTAAATCCAATTTTGCTTGTGTTGGGACAGTAGGACTGAGATAAGGCTAGGTTTTTAGGACTCTGTATTAGAAAAAGAGAGGAAACAGTGCCGAGTCTGAGCAGCGTACCTGTACAGTCCCTCTGAAAATTAGTTACGAGTAGCATAGCAATGAAAGCAGTACCATGTAAATGTTTAGGTATATTCAAATCTTTTCTGTGGCATGCAAAAATGGAGTCTAGTAGTGAGTGCACAGGTGAACCTTTTTTTAGCCAGCCTGAGTTCTGGTATTTCCCTAAATCTCTAATTTCCAATTGGACTAAGTGTCCATAGTCTTACAGTAGGAGCTTGATTATCCAGCATCCCTGGGGTTGCCAGATAGTTAAATTTTCTAGTCAGTCAAGAGCCACATTTTCCCTTTTTTAAGGACACATGGAACATGACAGGTACCAAACAATCCGGCAGTATGCTATGGAGAATATTACAATGCACCTACCATAATTAAATCCAGGTGTCAATTAAACTTGCTCAAATCTTTATACATTAAATAAGGCAAAAATATGGGATTCCATTTATGATTTCTCAGTTATACTCAAATGTGTTCAAGTTTCTGGGTGACGTAGGACAAGATGAAGTTATTGCAGAGATTATAATAATTCCTTAATGCTGAGTTTGGGATATACAGCACATTGTACCTTGTGGCACTACAGGAAAGTCTTGATGGTGTAGGAATAAGGAGCAACAGAACAGAGTAAGAATCAGAGGACTCTACCCTCTGCATAGGATTGATAAGGCAGATCTAATGGGAGAACTAATTTTCCCATGATAGAAACAAATATCAAAAATCTACTCAGAATGTTCTCAAGATCTGTGTGGAAGGAATAACTCTCTTTCAGAAGGCCCTTGGGGGCCACCTAAAGGAGCAATAATGATGGGAACACGAGAAGATGCTGTGTCAGAGTTAGTATGCTGTGCGTGCCATCCTACTAAACAGAGCACAGAGCTGTAGTATTTCCTATAGAAAAATCCTTTCAAAATCAACGTGCTTTTGTATATTTGCAGCAATTGGAGGCACCAGTTTATAGTACTGTGGAGCTTAAACGAGTGTCCATGGTGCCTACTGTCTGAGCCAGCTGCTTTTTTGGTTCACTAGTTCAAGAAATTAATAAATTAATAATAAATTAATTAAATGAATAAATTAAATTAATTTACTGCACACAACCATTTGCCTTGATGATGGTGCATGTGGTACTTCCAATCCTTAGAACAGCAAATGCTACAGTATAAACCCTGTAAGATGAAGGAAGCTTAGGAAACACTATGTTGATCCTGTATGGAGATTAATTTTAGGTCACTTACAAAAATTCTGAACATCTTAGTTGTAAAATATGAAAGCCCAAATTAATCCCGAGGCTTGCGTTGGGAGACATTAGTCAATACTTGACTTAAACCCTTTGGTTTTTAGGAGCATATGTTTGTGGGGTGCAGTAGTTAGTGAATGGTCCAGCCTGATGTATCAATTCTATAGTCACTTAAAATGCAAATGAAAAAATGGGGTATGGTTAGTATGGTAAACTAGGCTAGGCAATAGTGAAAGAGGATCACGTGGTCATGTAGTACTGGTTGTAGCCTTTAATTTTCAGCTTTTTAAATATTTGTTGCTGTTTTTTTTTTTTAAGCTTTAGGTTTTTGTTTTTTTTAAATAAATGACGCATATGTACTGTGTTTGGCCTCTTCTGAAACACACTCTGAAACAGTCTTATTTTTAACAAAATTATTAATTTGTGAATGATTTATTCATTCTCATTTTACATCAGTGTGGATATGAATGCAATATTTGTAAATGTTGCTTTTATTATAGCTGCTCACTGCTGTTGTACATCAAATCGCTAACATCTGAGTAATGTTCCAGGTGCACCAAAGTTTGAAAGCCACTATTGATCGTACAGGCCTAGAGCCCCAGATGCCCTTTGCTGCTCACACTTGTTGGTGTTCAGGCCAATATCAGTTAACGGTATCAAAATAGGATCCATCTGCACCAGTTCTCTGCCTAGCTGCTGCTGTTCCCCCACAAATGCCACACATACAGAACACGGAATCAAAGTCCAAGAATTGCATTTAGTTGAACATAAGCTCCCCAGTTCCTGCTGCAGCCTGCACCACATATCACGCTTCTTTGGTCTCCTCTGTCTCCAGCTTCCCCGCTGTTCCTTACTTGCTATGCTGCCACGGCTTCCTTACATGCTGGCTCTCTTCCCACATTGGGCCTTTTCCATAGCGATTCGTCCCTCTTCATGTACCTAGCCAGGGGAAGATGTTTCTGTGTGACACTGAAAGTTCATGGATCTGTGGGAAGAAGGTTGGTGTGAAGGGCACCTCCCTGCTAAGCACTTTCATCATGTATAGGCCCCCGCCCCCACCTTAAGTATGTCTCTCTTTTTCTTTCCCAGGTATTTCCTGCCACTTCAATTTGGACTGACTCTGCCCCATCTATGCACATGTTGGGATTTTTTGAGCAGTGAAGGAAAGGGTGTTTGGTACCTCCACAAAAAGAGGACCCTAGCTGTGTGGAATATGCAGGGGTGCTGTCCTTTGAGGAATCATGATAATACTTCAAGCTAGAAAAGAAATTAAAGGTCGGTAAAAGGGGACAATAAAATAAATAAAACAAGCACCAGAGAAGCATGCCAAACAAACATGCTAAAGGTATTGAAAAGCATGAAAGTGTGGGGAAATATATGGAGAACAGGAAATTTGGCTCTTGGGAAAGAAAGCTTAAAGCTGACTACTGATAAATAACCGATTCCCCACTGCCTGTGCTCAGAAACTCATTTAAAAACAACCCCCCACGCCTTCTTGAAGGCTATAGTTTAGCCAGATTTTCTTTCCTGAGATCGAGCATTGCAATGTTGTGGCACTGGACTGCTTAAAAAAGCCACCTTGTTTTTCTTTGCACATGGGTTGGGCTAGGTTCTCTCCTGACTCCAAATGGGCTCATTGATTTCCCTGGTCTAGAAGCCTTCAGAAGTAACCAAGTGGGGATGGGTTGGATCTCTTGCTCTCAGTAGCTGTTGGTCACTGTAGTGCTGGAGCCATCTATTCCTAAAGCTAGAGTCTCCAGCAGTAAGAAGCCTTTGGGAGGAAAGAAACATTTAATCCCTTGAGCCCCATTCTTCCCCAACTTTCCCCAGAATAAATTATCTGGCTTGTCACATTCTAGTGCATCTTCCATAACTGGTTCCAGAAAAAGTGTTCTATTTACACCTCCAGTCCTCATTTCAGTCATGCTGGGCTAGGGATCTGAGGGCTTTGGCAGCTGTTATAATTGTAGTCATTTTGACAGAGACTAGAGACTCCAACCCAAATATTAGGAACAGGAAAACCCTTTCTAGGAGATATATATAAATTCTTCCTGCCTTGTGTTAACCAAAAATCACCCTTTGCTAATTCTATTCAATCCTTCACAATGCGGTTCCCAGAGTGACTTACTAAAGTAATATTCTCTGTCCAATCATAAGCATCTTAGCATCTTCTTGAACCATCAGGTGCAAAATCTCTCTCTCTTAGCTACTATGCACCTGTTTCAGGGAACTTGCTGAGCAACTACCTTTCCTGCATAGTAATTATCAAGGTCAGAAGATGCTAATGAGGGGCTTCCATGAATATGCAGCACCTCATTAGCATAATGGCAGCCGAGGCAATTTGTAAGTGCTGCTTTCGAATCACGTGCCACCCATGTAGATGGGGCCCTTTCAAAAGCGCCAACTGGACTTTGAAAGCCCCTTATTCCAATTTGGAATTAGGAAGACAGGGCTTTGGGAGACTGGGGAATCCTTTCGAAAGGCTTCTGTCTATATGGGCAGTGCACAATTTGAAAGCAGCACTTTTGAATCGCTGTGGCTGCCATTATGCTAATGTAGTAGTAGCAGCATCCTTCAGTCTACGTAGACTATGGATCGCGCCCTTCGTAGTTCCATTTGGGATCATCATTTGCAGTGTCGACTGTGACTATGAAGGCCCACATGAGAGTGACAGTCCTTGCCGCCTCTATTACATGTGTAATGGGTGTCTGGCAGGTCCTTACTGTGCTTTCTGTGGACTCACTTCTCCTCTGCTAGCTGTCTGATCCTCATCTCACCCTTCTGGAGGCCCTTGTGTCGTTCCTGCCTCCATCTGCTGTGATTGTCTGCCAGCTCCGCCCAGCTGTCCAGTTCGAAGTCTACCTCCCTGAGGTCCCTCTTGCAAACATCTTTGTAGCGCCACGGGGGGGCGTGTCCGAGGAGGGTCTTTTGCCAGAGGCTAGCTCACCATACAGGATGTCTTTTGGGATCCTTCCATCATTCATGCTGTGGATGTGGCCAAGCCAGCGGAGCCGCCGCTGCCTGAGGAGGGTGTGCATGGTTGGGATTCCAGCTCGGTCAAGAACGCAGGTGTTGGACACTCTGTCCTTCCACAATATTCCAAGGATACACCTGAGGCAGTGCAAGTGGAAGACATTCAGCCTCTTTTCCTGGCAGGCGTACAGGGTCCAAGACTCGCTGCCATAAAGGAGGGTGCTGAGGATGCAGGCTCTGTAGACTTGCATCTTGGTGTGGGTGTACAACTTAATGTTATTCCACACTCTCTCACTGTGTCTGGACGGAGTTGTGCTGCTTTTCCGATCCTCCTATTTAGCTCAGTCTTCAACGACAGGGTGTCAGTGATGGTGGACCCGAGGTAAACGAACTCATGGACGACCTCTAACGTATAGTTGTCAATGCTGATTGATGGAGGGTCAGCAATGTCCTGAGCAAGTACATTTGTCTTCTTCAGCCTGATGGAAAGCCCGAAGTCCTTGCATGCTTTGGAGAACTGAGCCAGCAGTTTCTGAAGCTGGTCTTCTGTATGTGACACTACAGCAGCATCATCTGCGAACAGCATATCTCTGATGAGGACTTCCTGCACCTTAGATTTAGCTTTCAGCCTTGCAAGACTAAACAGTTTCCCATCAGATCTTGTGTGCAAAAAGATGCCCTCTGTTGAAGATCCAAAGGCATGCTTCAGGAGGAGCGCGAAGAAGATCCCGATCAATGTCGGAGCAAGGCCGCAGCCTTGTTTGACGCCGCTCCTGATGCTGAAAACATCCGATAATGTGCTGTCATATTGGATGGTTTCTCTCATGTCTTCGTGGATCCACATCCTTTTCGTAATGGTGGCCCCCAAATAGGACACAATATTCTGGATGTAGCCTCACCAGTGTCAAATAAAGGGGAATAATCACTTCCCTAGATCTTCTGGCAATGCTCCTATTAATACAGTCCAATATGCCATTAGCCTTCTTGGCTATAAGGGCTCATTGTTGACTCATGTCCAGGTTCTCATCCGCTGTAATGTGCAGGTCCTTTTCTGCAGAACTGCTGCTTAGCCAGTCGGTCCCAACCTTTAACAGTGTTTGGGATTCTACCATCCCAAGTGCAGAACGCTGCACTTTTTGTTGACCCTCATCATATTTCTCTTGGACCAATCTTTCAATTTGCGTAAGTCACTCTGGACCTTCCAGCATATCTACCTCTCCCCACCCGCTAGCTTAGTGTTATCTGTGAACTTGCTGAGGGTACGTACAATCCATCCCCTTGTCTAGGTCATTAATGAAGGTGTTGAACAAAACGAGCCCTAGGACCAACTGTTCAAGGACCCCACTTGATACTGATCACCAACCAGACATGAAGCCATTGATCACAACGCAATGAGCCTGACAATCTAACCAGCATTCTATCCACCTTACAATCCATGTGTCCAATCCATACTTCCTTAACTTGCAGGCAAGTATATTGCTAATGAGGTGCTGCATAGTCATGAAAGTGCCTCATTAGCATCTTCCAACCTCGCTTGTTACCATGCACCTTCCAAAAGGAAGGTGATAGTGTAGATGTGGCTTTTGGGTATAAATTGGGGTATTTCGGTTTACCTGGAGAAATGAAGTGCAAACATGCAGAATTGTATTGCAAGTATTTCATATAAAAGGAACAAAGCCCACAAGCTTTGCTTTTGTAAAGTCCTTGTGGTCAGGCAAACCTGCCTATAGCATTTGCTCAGGAATACTGCTGTATGTAAAACATGGGTTTCATCAGCCTTTCAGAAGCAAAATTGGCTTCTGACTACATCTTTCCCCAGTGCTTGTTCCATGAAGAGAAATCAGTTTTTTGCCATGTTAAAAGTGTGCATATACTTTAAAAAATGATGCCACCTGCAGGCTCATACCACTGGAACACATATAAAGGTGCAATTCTATCTTGCTTTGCCAGCATGCAACCCATTAGCGGAAATTATGATACCCAGAAGCTGCGTCTATACTAGACTGTTCTTTCAAAAGTGCAGGCCTCAGTTCGAAGTAGCATGCAGCATGTGTACACACACGAAGTCCTCTTTCGAAGATGAAATCGCTGTTAGGTGCTGCAGGACTTGAAACTGCTCTTCCAAAGAGAAAATAGGAAGAAACTGCTCTTTTTCGAAAAAACGACGTGTGTCGATGATCCACGTCCCACTTTTTCGAAAGAGCGGGGTCCCCCATGGCGACAGTCAGCTGTTAGGTGGAGACGTGCTGCCCAGCCCCTGTGGGACAGCTGGGTCTGTGCGTGCAGCAGCTCTTAAAGCCACATGGGCCAGGCAACCCCGTCACAGGGAGCTGAGAGTGTGCAGGCAGCATCTGCTACACGTGCTGCCCCTGCATGCCTCGGTGAGACCATGAGCAGCCCCCTGCTCATGATGGCCACCAGCCAGCCACGCAAGGAGCCTCAGGGCACCTGCTCCGAGCACAACCAGGGCTCTCACGGGTCCAGCCAATGGGGGGAAAAAGCACACTGCCTTCTGGATGCACCACGAGCTCCGGGACCTGCTGGGGCTCTGGCATAAGGAGGAGGTGCTCCAGGTGATGAGGAGAAAGCAGCAGAACATGGCTGCCTTTGCCCAGCTGGGCAAGGGCCTGAGTACCCGTTTTCATCCTGTCCACACTCGTGACCACGTCGGAGTAAGGTCAACGAGCTGTGGCTGGGTTGTGCCCAGGTTTGGGATTCAGCCAGCTGGCCAAGGGAGGGCCACGCCCACCTCATACCCCTAATACAGGGAGCTCTGGACCATTCTGGGCCCCCAAGACTCCTCCTCCCTGCCAGCTCTCCTGGACACCTTGACTGAGGAGCCCCAGCCAGTGAAGAGCAGAAGCCAGGGCTGCTGGCCAGCCCTGCACCACCAGGGCCAGAGACAGAGCTGGGCGCAGCAGCACACTGGTCCAGCAAGGAGGGGGAACGTAGTTATTGACCTCCTCTCCCACACCTCCAGCCACCCATTGGCCAAATGGCCATCCCCCAACCTCGGCAGTGGACCCTCAGGTACGAAGTCAACAGGGCACACCCCCTGGATCATGAGGCAGGGCACCATACATGACTGGGGGCCCTCCACATGCCTGTCAGATGATGGCCCCAGGACAGCAGCATGGCTGCCAGAGCCCATCAGCATGTGCTCTCTCAGACAGTGCCATGGTCTGCCCTGGGGGGGGTGGTAGTTGGGGGTGGACTGCACAAAGGGGCTGCCCACAGGGCCACTGCACCCACAGATGAGGGACAGGGGACGGGGACCTGGCACCCACAGGGGATGGGGGAATGTGGGCCACAAGGCAGGGGTTGGTACTCCCAGCCTGTTCCTCTCTTCCCCCCATTTCTGCAGCTGCACCATTAGAGGGCCAGGAGAGCCTTGCACCATTCTTCGTCCTGGACAGCAAGGTATGGTGATTGGCTGGAGCCACCACCAGCGCCAGGATAGGCTTGGTTTGCAGTAGACCCAGAGGCAGCTGGCAGAGGACCCTCACCTCACTGCCTCCATCCAGCACCAGGTGGACCTGGTCGAGCGCCAGCTTCAGTTTGAGGAAGGAGAGACCCGCACTCCCCAGTGCCGAGTGGCCTGGGGGGAGTTTCTCTCTACATTTAGGGACATAGAAGCCACATGCCAGGAGCTGCTGGCCTGGCTGCCCCCTCCTGCTGTCCCCCCAGTCCTCCCTGCTGCCCTTCTCACCATGCCCCTCCCCCACCAGCCCCATGGAAGACAACCCCGTGGCCCAGACCGCCAGCCTGAGGCCAATCCCTGGCCCTACCTTCCCGTACTCCCCACACCCTTCCAGTCCCACTGGGGATTCCAGATGGGGGGGTCATGGGACATGGGGCGGGAGAGGGTTGCACCCCCTCCACCCCCTGCTCTGGAGTGATGGCTTGCCAAGGAACTGGGTGAAAGCCTCCCAAGGTATCTCAGCTCCCGACTGCGTCTGGAAGCAGCAGGCACTGAGCTTCGGGGCTCATCTCCCAGTGGGCTCGTCTCCCACTCATGAATCTGATGAAGTGGGTCTTTGCCCACAAAAGCTTATACTCCAAAATATCTGTCTATAGGGTGCCACAGGACTTCTTCTTGTTCTCTGTTGGACATTTTGTTACGTTTAGCGTGAAGGATTATCCACTTGTTTTTTGTACTTAATAATACACCCATTTATTTTTCCAAAACCCCTGTGTGCTGTGTGCTCGCTGGGTGAGGGAGGTGGGGATAGTGTGTGGTAGGCCTGCCGGGGCAGCCTGAGTGGTGCTCACTGGGGCCCCTAGCCAAAATAACAGTGCAGGGCCTCCTGGATGTGGCTCCCATCCTAGTGGGCCTGGTGGCTAGGGGGCGGCAGCTGGCTGGGGGTAGCCCAGGCTAGCTTCGACCACCTGCACAAAGGCCTCCCCCTTACTCTCTATAATATTACACAGAGTGCAGCAGGTACCCACCGCCCAGGGGACATTGAGGACACCCACCTCCAGTCAGGTGAGGTGGCAGCGCTACCTCCACTTCAAGCGGCTGAAGGTGCACTCAACTACTTGGCAGGCACGGTTGAGCTGGCTGTTGAAGTGCTCCTGGATGGGGGTAGGGTGGCCCATATAGGGCTGCATGAGCCAGGGTTGGAGTGGGTATGCTGCATCGGCCACCGTGCAGCGGGACACAGTGGTGTCCCCCAGTGGGCGCTCCCTCTAGGGGATGTAGATTCCTGCCTCCAGCCGGTGGCACAAGCCTGAGCTCCGGAACACCTGTGCATGATGGTTACAGCTGGGCCAGCTGACATATATGTCCTAGAACCAGCCCCAGCTGTCCACCATGGCCTGCAGGACTGCAGAATGGTAGTTCTTCTTGTCGATGAACTGTCCTCCGCTGTGCTCCAGGGTTTGGATAGGAATGTGGGCCCCGCCAAGGGCCCCAAAGCAATTCAGGAACCCCAGTTCTGTGAAGTCCATGATGGCTGCATCTAAGTCCCTGATGCGGATGACCCCCTGGAAGAGCATGGCATTTAGGGCACGTACCACGTCCAGGGATGGGGCGGGGGGGCATAGACATCCATGAGCGTATGTCTGCCCCCTCACCACTACCCCAGCCCCACCCTGGGCCTCCCCTGGGTCCTCCACCCAGCAGGGGGGTGCGTGCCTGGGCCTCCTTACCTCCATCATGATGGCCCCAGCTATGGCCTTGCCCACACCAAATTGGTGTCCCATGGAGCAGTAGCTGTCTGGAGTGGCCAGCTTTCAGACAGCTATCGCACCCTCTTCTCCACAGGGAGGGTGTGCCACATCTGGGTGTCCTGGGGTCTCAGGGTAGGGGGACAGCCACTGGCACAGCTCCAGGAAGGCCTGCTGCCACACCTGGAAATTCTGGAGCCACTGGTCATTGTGCCACTGCCCCATGACCAGTTGCTCCCACCACTTGGAGCTGGTGGGGTAGTTCCAGAGCCAGTGGCGCATCCGGGGGCGAAGGGGGCCCACAGGACCCCATGGTCTGGGGCATCCCCTTCTCTCCTGGGTGGGGGATCCTGGCAGCAGCTTCTGGGTGGCCACCAGTGCTGCGGCCAGCAGGGTGCCCACTCCACTGGTGGCAGCCATCTGGGTTTCCAGATGCTGTTGGTCCATGCTTGTTTCTGCAGGCGCTGCATCTGCGGGGCTTGTAGTAGCTCCGCAAGCCTCATGTTGTGCAGGCCGAGGCTGTTCAAGGAGCGGCTTGCTGCGGCCCCAGAAGGGTTTGGCTGTCCTGTGACCCTGGCCGTGGTGTTCCCTGCCCCATTCTTTTGAAAGATGGCATGGATGTGTGTGGCTGCTCTCTTTTGACAGCCTGACTGGCTCCTTTCAGTGTGGCCTGTGGCCCTTGCGATGGCACTTGCTGACAGTGCCAGCCCCACACCTTGTGTAGACGCTGCCCTTTGAAAGGCTCCCTTTCGAAAGAGCAATCTAGCATAGACATAGCTAGAGAGACAGTAGAGGTTTCTGTTCATACTGATGGATATTCAGGAAATAAGTTAGTCTTTTGCACACCCTCATAGTTCATGCTGTAACATTATAGTGCCTGTGATGGCAAATGACACAGGCAAAACTATCAATGAAAACAATAAACTAAACTGTCTTAAGTCAATAGCATTATGCCAGGAACAAACTTGGCCAATTGAGCCCCAGTATTGACAGGCAACACCAAATAGTCTGTAGTGAAGAAAAGACTAAAATAAATCTTCACACCATCTATTTTAGTGCTCCCTGTTGATCTAATCCATGATTTACATTTGACTGGGGTCTCACTGAATGGAGGAATGGTACACCTGGCAAAATCTCTTCAAAACTCATTTATTCAGTTTGTGATCTTCGAAAACCACCCTAAGCTATCTATGGCCAGATGGTAGCCCAGACAGTATGATAGGCTATGGGGATTTGTCAGAAGAACTCTTTGTCGGAAGACATCTCCCAAGAAAACTTTTGTTGCCAGCAAAGCGGATCGAAAGAGTGATCCGCTCTGTTGACAGAGAGAGAGAGGCCGGGGTGCCTGGCTGCTCTCTTGGCAAAATGGACAACTGGAAGCACAGCAGAAAGAATTATGTGGTGCCAACAAAACCCTCTAGTCTAGGCATAGCCCCTAGGTGCAAAGCAGCATCAGATACTCCTTGTTCCTCGCCTTAGTTTACCCTTACCACAGGGAGCAACACAATGGGGAAAGCAGACTCTGGAGTTGGTTCAGCCTCTCTGAATATGTGGGTCGGAGTGTATGCAAAAAGGCTGGAGCCTTGGCTCTGTCCTCCAAACTAGCACATCTGGGGGCATCAGACTCACTAGCTAAAAAATCCCCTTGCTCCTGTCTTTGGAGAAAACTTGGAAAACAGATTGGGATGTTGAGGCTCAAGCTGGTTGCTATTCTGCTACTTGAGCATTGTAGCTACAACCCACACAGCTACACAAGTGGTTTTAGTGGGCCAATGAAACACATGTTTTGCTTACAGCAGAATTTCTGAACAAATGATATAGTTTAATTTAGTCCTGCTGCCTTCAAGACTTTTTTGCATTCCAACTCCCACTAAAGTCAATGGATAGGGTCTGGAATAAGGATTGCAGGATTTGTCCAACTACACAATGTCTCTGAAACAGGGTTTCACAAACATAATAATAAGCAGAATTGAGCTGCAGAAGAAACGTGATGGTGGTGTTCTATTCTGTCTCCCACATAACATGGAGACAAAGGGAGAGTCAGGCAGGTTTTATTTTTCTTTGGCCACGGTAATCAGCAATGGTATTAACAGGCAACATAGAATCAGAGAAGGGGCCACAAGGATCATCTAACCTAATTCCCAGCCAAGGTGCAGGATTTACTGTATTTAAATCATCTAAAACAGATGGCTATCAAGTCTCCTTTTGAAAATTTCTTGCAAAGGAGCTTCCACAGCCTCCACAGGCAGTCATCTGGAAGTCATATTGAGTACCCCAGGAATTCTGCAGAAGTATATGGCATTTCCATGAGCTTGTGTTCCACTGGCTCAGTGGCTGTCCAGCTTTGACAACGCCAGCTGGCAGTACCTTCTGTGACTGGGCAAGGACTAGTTTGTTTGCGAATTATTAATATATTATCTTTGTACTGAAGGATGATGAATGCTGCACAAACGCTTCTCTTTGCATGAATTTTAAAATTTTGTTTCCTTTCAATCTTTTCATTCCCCTCTTGTTTATGAATGAACAGACTCTTTTGGGAGTTGCTGGACAAATAGAATAGTTCAGCCTGCCACAGTGTGAGTTAGGCCTGGGCACAGTTCTCTGTTCAGCTGTCTATGCGTCTCCTTTCTGACATATGAGACCCACTCTGACTACATTCCAGGGCTGCCCTTTGATTGTCCCACAACGGAAATGCCAGGCAGTTTTGTGCTGTACATGGATGAGGAGACAAGGAGAATAGCCACAAAATAAATCATAGTCAAAAGCAACAAGAAGTCCTCTGACACCTTACAGATAATTTGGAGCATAAGCTTTTGTGGGCAAAGACCCTCTTCGTCAGATGCACGAGCCAAAAGATTAGTTTTTGTTCTTAGGACAGTCTTGTTTATTTTGATTGGCGGTGTGCTGTGGTCCAACACTAAAGAGATGCTTTGTTCTGCAGAGAAACTGTACTGTAATGTACTATACAGGAGTTGCTTCTGCATTTATTACATTATTTGGGTGAACTTATTCAAGTGATTTAGAGCATAAAATGATGCACTTTGGCAGAGCAGCAATGGATAGTGGTAAATTATATTCAGCTGGTTTAATCATGTTGCAGTTGAATCTGAAGTCAAGCCTTATTCCTCACATTTTAAACTTCAAAATATAGGGACTTTTGGAAAAGAGTGTGGCCATAAAACTGTTTATCCAGCTGTATTTCACATTCCAGAAAATTTGCAGTCCTATTCAGCACTACAGAGAACAGATTAAAAACGTGCTGTAAACGAGCTTTGTTGTTGGCTTAGTCAATTGCATCCTGCTCTTTAACAGAATATGTGCCTCTAGAGAAGTGAAGGTTGCATCCATTTGGAAACATGTTTACATCCTTCAGAAAGCAATGAAAAACATTTTCTACAAAACTAACATATACTACATGGTTTGTTTTAGACCTGTGTAAAACATATCATCGCTTGCTGAGACCTTCTAAATGAGGAAGGATGGTTTGTAATTTGCTTTTCAAGAGACACTAAGGAAATGCAATGCAACCTTGTTTATATAGGTTTTAATTGTGTTGACAAAGGTACTAGATTTAAAAGCCTCTTGAATGCACCTGAAGTAAACTATATACATACAAAATATAATTTTACCTTCACACATTGCCTTATTTTTATATCCCACTACATTTCCAAGTGATATTGTGACAGATGTTATACTAAACAGTTCTGACAGATGCTATCCACTTTTTACTATTACCATTTTTAGTCATATTATACCAACTGAATTTATCAGGTGCCTCGGTCCAATAATTTAAGAAATGTATTCTGTGGCTTACAGGCATCTGTAGTTAAATCTCTCTTTCTCTTTCTCTCTCTCGCTCTCTCTCTCTCACACACAGCATTGGGTTTTTAGGGCTGTCCAAACTGTGACCTTGTTAAATATGGCCTATGCTCAGAAGTTGAACACATGCAGGTTTTTCCATCATCTCTGTGCCTTTCCCATCTGATTGGAAAAAACCGCCTGAGATGGATAAGGAGCATGAATGAGAGCAAGTGAAAGGTAAAAAGCGGGGGGATTTAATATTGCTACTGTTCTTAATAATTCATGTTGAGACTGAGCATCTGGGGCCTCTTCCAGGTCAGGGCCCTACCCTGCTAGGCGCTGGAGATAAATATAATAAATGACAGCCCTGCTCCAAAGCATAGATGAGACAGATCAGGAACAAGAAATAGACAAAAGGGTTCTAATGGGAGTTAGGACAAGGTAATGAAAGTAATGGGGTGTTTTATCATAGACTAGCTGTGTATGCAATTCTTAGCTAATGGATAGTGATAAATGCAACTCACCACCTGCGAATAGATAGGAGACAATGATTCTTCATTTTTCAAGATGAGTAATTAACAGCTTTTTGGACATCAGTTCTGCGATCACAGGTAACATTGAATATTGCCCCTCGACTTACAAAATAAAATTGGAGTGTGGTTGCTGGTTTTTTTTCCTGCCACCTATTAGAGTCTTTCAAGTATATACAAAAGAGTCATGAAGGTTACTGGAGAGTAAGTGTAGGTTTCTGGCTATCTGGAAATGTCAGCTTAAACTCCAGGAAGTGAAATTAAACATTTTTATTTCCATCTGGATTTGCAGCTGTGTTTTCCATATGTTGTTGGATACTTCATGCGAAGGCAAAGTACAGGTCTCTGTTTTCCAAAAGTGAGATGTTGAACCTATGAAAAGCTTTTGTTATAGCTGTTACCTCTGCTATCTAAAATGACCAAGGCAGATGCAATTATTTTATCTGATAAATATTCTGCGTTAGCATGACAAATATTCTCTACTAGTACTGAACCAGATTATTTAGCAATGTGAAAGATTATTAAAGTATTGAATCTACTCTCTGCAATTATTCTGGATCTGGCCAACACTTACATAATGAGAAACCAGGCAAGATTAGGTTGGTGCAATATTTCACACTCATGCTGTATATACATGAACAATCTACTTAACTGGCTGGAGCTTTGTGATTTTTTTTCTCTAGAACTAAAAAATAACACTCTATTGGCCGCGTCTACATGTGCACGCTACTTCGAAGTAGCGGCGCCAACTTCGAAATAGCGCCCGTCATGGCTACACATGTTGGGCGCTATTTCGAAGTTGAAATCGACGTTAGGCGGTGAGACGTCGAAGTCGCTAACCCCATGAGGGGATGGGAATAGCGCCCTACTTCGAAGTTGAACATCAAAGTAGGGCACGTGTAGACGATCCGCGTCCCGCAACATCGAAATAGCGGGGTCCTCCATGGTGGCCATCAGCTGAGGGGTTGAGAGACGCTCTCTCTCCAGCCCCTGCGGGGCTCTATGGTCACCGTGTGCAGCAGCCCTTAACCCGGGGCTTCTGGCTGCTGCTGCGGCAGCTGGGGATCCATGCTGCATGCACAGGGTCTGCAACCAGTTGTCGGCTCTGTGGATCTTGTGTTGTTTAGTGCAACTGTGTCTGGGAGGGGCCCTTTAAGGGAGCGGCTTGCTGTTGAGTCCGCCCTGTGACCCTGTCTGCAGCTGTTCCTGGCACCCTTATTTCGATGTGTGCTACTGTGACATGTAGACGTTCCCTCGCAGCGCCTATTTCAATGTGGTGCTGCCCAACGTCGAAGTTGAACGTCGACGTTGCCAGCCCTGGAGGATGTGTAGACGTTATTCATCGAAATAGCCTATTTCAATGTCACTACATCAAAATAAGCTATTTCGAAGTAGCGTGCACGTGTAGACGTATGATCGTCAGAATCAAGGTATCTGCCTTAGTTCTATAAAACAAAACACTACATGCAAACCGTAACAATATAACTGAAATCACACACATTGACTTTAACATTAGTGAGACAAAGCACAGGCCAAAATCTTCAGGTTTTACATGGTTGATTTATCTGTAGTGTCAATCCAAAGTAGTTAAACATCATCAACCAAGGTCCAAAATGTCATGAGAGGTTTCTAAGATAAATTATGGGTCTTTTTATTTTGTTTTGTGCAGGGCTTTTTCTAGAAAAAAGGTGCCTTAACTCTGCCCCAAACCACACCCAACCCACAGGCTAAACCCCTCACAAACCCACACTGTCCCCTCTCCCACCCCCCAGGCTTAAGCCCTCTTAGCCCCAAAGCCATCCACCCCCATCCCAAGATTTACCTGCCTGAGAAGACAGCTCAGTATGCCGCCCACCTCTCCTGGCTGCTGAGGTATGAGGATTCAGTTCAGGGCCAGTGCCCACACCGCCCCCCCTTGCAGTGCAGGCAGATGGTGCAGTCTGGGCAGCAGCAGCGCTAGCGCTGGGTGCTGCGAGTGGGCACTTCCAAGCTGGTGGTGATGGCAGCAGGGGACGGGGGGGAGCAAATTGCTTCTCTTCCCTCTTTAGCTGAGGATCCCTGCTGCACCTGGAGCTTAGCTGCCCACACTCGCCCTGGGCAGCACCAGCCAGCCGGGCAGGAGCAGGGTGGTGAGGCCTCTCATGCTGGGAGCAGAGCAAGCGGCACTGGCCGGGGGGTGAGCTGGTGCTTTCTTACCCCATCTCCCTGGCATGGTTGTGGAGTGCCCACCTGCAGCTCCTGGCAGTGGCTGGTGGGCATTGAGATGCTTGGAAGGCAGGTGAGCTGGGTTCCTGCTCTACTCCTCCACACCACCACCTCTCTCCCACTGTCCCCCCCACCTCTTCCTTCTCAGTGCAACTCCGGCAGGGTCAGGAGCAGGCTCAGCCGCCCCTCACCCCAGCTCTCCTGCAGGCTCAGCCCGCCCCCCCCACGCAGAGTGTGCGGACAGCTCCCTGCGCTGTCAACTTCCTCTTCCAGGGCTTCCTGCTGCTGCTGACTGCTCAGCGGCTCTGGAGGCTGCCACCTCTTACACAAAAAAACCAAATTTGGTTTTAACCGTGAGCATTATTTAGCAGTGGCAGCCTCCAGAGCAGCAAGTGGAGTCAGCAGTGCCAGCTCATGGAGCCACAAGTGGCTTCTTAAAGAGCTGCATGTCGCACCAGACCCCCAGGTTGCCAACCTCTGCACATGCAGCTTGGAGATTCCAAAAAGGCCTTGGAACACCATATCTGTGCATTGCACCAGAAAAAAGCCCTGCTTCTGTGAATTTTGAGCCTTCAGAATGGATTATGCTCATGATTTCAAGCTGTTTTCTCTAACAAAGTATATCAGCTTAGCTTTCTTTTTTTAAGTGAGCTTCTCACATATAATCACTTATAGAATCATAGTACACTAAGACTGGAAGGGACCTTGAGAGGCTGTCGAGTCCAGCCCCCTGCCCCAATGGCAGGACCAAGTACTGTCTAAACCACCCCGATAGACATCTATCTAACCTGTTCTTAAATATCTCCAGCGATGGAGATTCCACAACCTCCCTTGGCAATTTATTCCACTGTGTGACTGCCCTGACAGTTAGGAACTTTTTCCTAATGTCCTGCCTAAACCTCCCTTGATGCAGTTTAAGCCCATTGCCTTTTGTCCTATCCTCAGAGGCTAAGAAGAAAAAGTTTTCTCCCTCCTCTTTATGACACCCTTTTAGATACCTGAAAACTCTATCATGCCCCTCCCCCTTAATCTTCTCTTTTCCAAACTAAACAAGCCCAATTCTTTCAGCCTTTCTTCATAGGTCACATTCTCTAGACCTTTAATCATTCTTGTCGCTCTCCTCTGGACCTTCTCTAATTTCGCCACATCTTTCTTGAACTGCGGTGCCCAGAACTGGACACAATACTCCAGCTGAGGCCTAACCGGCATAGAGTAGAGCAGGAGAATGACTTCCCGTGTCTTGCTCACAACACACCTGTTGATGCATCCCAGAATCATGTTTGCTTTTTTGGCAACAGCATCACACTGTTGACTCATATGTAGCTTGTGGTCCACTATAACCCCTAGATCCCTTTCTGCTGTAGTCATTCCTAGACAGTCTCTCCCCATTCTGTGTGTGTGAAACTGATTGTTCCTTCTCAAGTGGAGCACTTTGCATTTGTCCTTATTAAACCTCATCCTGTTTACCTCAGCCCATTTCTCCAATTTATCCAGATCATGTTGAAGTGGTGATTTTGTTGTGACTGTTACTCTTTATGCAGCAGCCCTAATATGAAGGAGCCATACAGGCACCGAGAGCTCCAAATAACAATGTTTTCTAGACACATGCAACATACAGAGCCCAGATTCATAGGTACACTGCTGTTCTGGTGGCTTCTGAAACGCAGAAGACAGTATGGGTCATTAGGAGGATCACAGAGGATTCACTGTAGATATTTCACTATTATTATATAATATATTAATATAGATATTACCATTTTTTTAAGGAAAACATCAGCTCCTGAAACCTGCTGCAAAATTGTGAGCATTGGAGACACTGCAACCAGGATTTGGCAACAAATACACGTTGACCGGCCATTGACGGTCACAGCAGTGGAACCTCAATATAGCCAACCCTGTGAAGCCAGCAGATGTGAGACGGGACTAACATTAATGTGATTGCTATTGAATTATTATTATTTTAAAAAGGAATAAATAATGGAGTTTGGCCAGTTCTTCTGGATGTCCTCAATCTAGCCCGCACACGTGAGCAATGATTATGGGCGGAACATTTCACCAGAAATGAACACAATGCACCTGCACACAAATGTGGGTGCTGCCTTTCTTGTGCTTCTGCTCCTCAGCTTCCTCCTCTTCCCAGCTGCCCAGAACCCTCCCTTCAACAGGTCAAAATTTAGATACAATTGTTAAATGTGACATGATGCACTGACCGTACTTGACAATCACTGCAACTTCGGTTCCCAAGGCCTCTTTTCCAAGGCTGACAATGAATCAACCTCTGCAGAACAGAAGCTATAACTTTTCTAGACCACTTAATTGTGGACATAGTAACACCCCAGTGGCTAAAGGGGTGGGTGGGAGTTTGAAACAAAACCCTGTAAAATGTAAACTGCAGAGGAAAAGAAACTTTCTTTGGCATCTTTTGCCTGTGCAGGACAAAAGCCATTTAAAGCAGGCAAAGACCACGCTGGACATGATGGTGTTTGGAAGTGGGGTCCGCACAGCCCAGAAGATGTATGATGCGGGGAGAGATCAAGCCTACTGGCTGCATGGTGGGCTGGGGGTAGAGGCAGCCCTGTAATATATCAAACATGGGAAAAATCTTTTTTGGCATCTCCTCCTAAATTCTGTGCAGGGAAAAAGCCCTTTGAAGCAGTGAAAGCCCACTCTGGACATGCTGGTGTCTGGAAGCAGGGTTCACACAGCTTGGCAGATGTATGATGGAGAGAAGGGATTGAGCCCATTGGCTGCATGGAGGGCTGGGGTTGGGGGTAACCCTGTGAAATGTACCATGTAGAAAAATACTTTGTTGGTGGGCTCCTCATAAATCCTTCTCAACTGGGTGGTTGTGATGCAGAACCCACCAGCAGCATGGGAGGAAAGGAGGGAGCCAGGATAGCCCACTAGCCCCTCAGAGTGGGGATACAGAGAACCCGCCAGCTATGTGGTGTTGCAGGGCAGTCCTGGGAAATTTAAAAAGGCCAGGGAGAATTGCGATAATGTTAAAGGGACAAACTTTAATGAACCTTCCCATGTTGCTTCTGCATTGCAAAAAAGAGATATCTGCCTCCTAAGAATAACAGACAGTGGAAAAAATATGCCCATACTGTACGAGCACAGGGCTGGAAAATTTGCCAGAATGCTGTGCGGAGCCATGATGCCAGATTACTTACTGGTTGCCTGGTGTGGCCAAGTGCGCTCTCATGGGACCTGGAATAAATCAGGCCTCCTTGAAAAGCTTGTGTGTAAAATAAGAGTAGCTGGTTGATAACTTTATGGAGAGCACTGAAAAGGATACCCCCCCCCCAACGAAATAGTAACAAGCTATTTTAGGGGCATAGACTCACCTCACCCCAACCACAACCTTCTTGTAGCAGTTTAAAAAAGGATGCTCAACAGAAGAGCTCTCTCCAGCATTGCTGGACCTCCGGAGCATCGGGTGCCTATGAGGGGACTGTCCACAGGGGCTACGTCTACACGTGCACCCAACTTCGAAATAGCTTATTTCGATGTTGCGACATCGAAATAGGCTATTTCGATGAATAACGTCTACACGTCCTCCAGGGCTGGCAACGTCGATGTTCAACTTCGACGTTGCTCAGCCCAACATCGAAATAGGCACAGCGAGGGAACGTCTACACGCCAAAGTAGCACACATCGAAATAAGGGAGCCAGGCACAGCTGCAGACAGGGTCACGGGGCGGACTCAACAGCAAGTCGCTCCCTTAAAGGGCCCCTCCCAGACACACTTTCATTAAACAGTGCAAGATACACAGAGCCAACAACTAGTTGCAGACCCTGTATATGCAGCACGGACCCCCAGCTGCAGCAGCAGCAGCCAGAAGCCCTGGGCTAAGGGCTGCTGCCCACGGTGACCACAGAGCCCCGCAAGGGCTGGAGAGAGAGTATCTCTCAACCCCCCAGCTGATGGCCGCCATGGAGGACCCCGCTATTTCGATGTTGCGGGACGCGGATCGTCTACACGTCCCTACTTCGATGTTGAACGTCGAAGTAGGGCGCTATTCTCATCCCCTCATGGGGTTAGCGACTTCGACGTCTCGCCGCCTAACGTCGATTTCAACTTCGAAATAGCGCCCAACACGTGTAGACGTGACGGGCGCTATTTCGAAGTTACTGCCGCTACTTCGAAGTAGCGTGCACGTGTAGACGCAGCCAGGGTGACAAAGAGCTCCTGGTTGTCAGGATCAGCTTCCTCAGGTGTCTGCTGACAGGTGGCATCTTCTTCCTTATTGGCCTCTGTCTCTTTTCACCCTTGCTGCTCTCACTGGAGAGCTGAACATGGTCTCCTGAGTCATCCAGTCAATTCTTGGCAGCCACGGTTGGGTCCTTCCCAAGAATTGCCCTGAGCTGCTTGTAAAAGTAGCTTGTTTTGCGTGACGTTCCAGATCAGCCATTAGCTTCTTTCATCTTCTGATAATTCTGCCTGAGCTCCTTGAGTTTGACCCGGCATTGCTGAGCATCCCTGGCGTACCCTTTCTCCATCATGCCCTGGGAAATCGTCTCATAAATGTCTGAATTTCTTCTGCTAGTTCAGTTTGCTCAGCACAGATTCATCACCCCACACAGAAGTGAGATCCTGCATCTCCTGATGGCTCCACGCTGGGGCTCTTTTCTGACCATGAGAATTCTGATCAGAACTGGAACTCTGAGAACTCATGGCTAGATGTGGTTACTCCTGAGGTGTGCTATCCACGATGGTCAGAAAGAAAATAAATGCAAATTCCTGGGCTTCCTGCTACCTACTTCCTCTGCATCTGGAGAACAGCAGAAGTGAATGCAGCCAGAATGGACACCAGTTGAAGCAGTGCAGGATACTTCTGGGATACTTCTAGAGACCAGAGTGTGGTTCAATGGCTCAAAGCAGTGGGGAACATGCACCCAGGGTTTTTATCCTGACTCTGAAGTGAGAGTGGGCCTATGGCTACACTATGAGATAAATTCAATTTCATTAAGTTTGGGTTTTATAAATTTGAATTTGAGTAGCCTCACCTCCCCACAAAGTTCCCACAAGGTTGAGTTAGTGCTGCCACACTAAATCAGCAAACTTTCATTGTTGCTGTGATGCATTGTGGGAACCCATCCCACAGTTCCCTCAGCTCTGTGGCATGCTGTTTTCTTTTTTTTTTTTTTTGCTGGGGCATTATGGGAAAAAAATTCCTCACAAGCGGTTGTAGGTATGTGATGTCTTCAGCCCACATCGCATTGCCTGCATTGCCCTCATTCCCCTTCCATGGAAAGCAAATGGCTATTTTGCAGAGGAAAAATAGGGAAATCCAGGCCGAAAAAAAAAAATTACCCACCAAGGCTGGCTTCAGAAGGCAATTGAACCATGTAAACTGGTTGCTCAGCTGCTTTTCCCCAGATGAAAGAACAACATTGCATTAATCCCTTTAGGTGCAACTTTTGCCAACTAGTGTAGCAGGCAAGGGATAGTCATACCCACATGCCAGAATGACTCTGTACCTTGCGATCACCCAGGTGACTGTGTCATGTCAACTGGTCCCTCCGCTACTTTTCCTGCCCTGAAATTACAGTGTGGTATGAACTGTCTTAAGGAAGCCATTTGATAAGGAATTTGCCAAAAGGCGTGAAGATTGGAAAGAAAGCAGCGACAAAGATAGCCAAATTAATTGAAATCTATTGCTTTATAACTGAATTATCAAAGATTTTACAAAAAGCAGGTGAAACAACATCTCTGAATATGTTATGGGAACAGATTGCATCTTGTGATATCCTTCTTCCATCATTTATTAAAGCTTTTGAGGAAAAGCAATAGTCCTCATTTAAACACATCTTGGTTTCCCGAGAGTTATTGGTCGAAAGAAAACAATGGACTAACTGCTAATCCAACTTCGAATCACATTCTGCCGATTCAGTGGTTGAACTGCAAATAATAATGGAACCAATTCAGTTCACCAAAAACAAGAAGTGCTTTCCGGAACGGGAGCTAACTTTCTGAAGCTTCCTTTGGTATGATGGTTCACTCTACAGGGTGGTGGTGGAAGCTGAGTGACCAGTTGATGTGGTCTTTTCAGGAGCTTTCTCTGGCATGGGGGCCAGCCCCAAATATAACTGACTGCAGGGGCTGGCTGCCCCAAATATATTGATGGATGGGGGTTGTAGCTGAGGGACCAACTGGCACAGTCCTTTCAGGGGATTTCTTCCAGCCTCATGGTGCATGTTGTCCCGCTGAAAACACAACAAAGACCAAGCTCCCTGGCTTGTGTTGCCTATGAGGGGCCACCCAGGCTCACTGGCTCTCCCCAGTCACAGCCAGCCCCCAGAAATCATTGCCGTGGAGGAAGACTTCCCTCCTGTGACAGCCAGCCCCTGAAAACCTTTTACACCTTTAGAGTCTTCACCACGCACAAGCCAGGACATGGTGCTTTCTGGAAGCACGGGCTACACTGCACAGCAGGTATGTGCTTTTATTGGGGCAGGGACTAGCCACATGATATAGCTGGGCAGGAGATAGAGTCCCAACTGCATGGCACCTACAGGGGATGGGAGACCGACCCTGTACAAATCTGAACTGCAGAAAAGAAGTTTCTTGGCCTCTCATACAAGCATGACCCCCACAGCCTAGCTGCCATGTGGTGTGGTGGGGTGGGGAGGGGGCTGGTGCCAGGACAAGCTCAGGCCCTTCTGTTGTATCTCGTGCAGGGGAGAAGCCATCACCCCGTGCTGGGGCTATGTTTTCATGTCTCGATGTGATTGCTGTGCTGCTCATAAAAAAAGGATTCCAAAATTGGCCCAGGTGATTTTAAATTGGATTAACAGTTAGTCCATCATTTTCACTGAAGGTCTGATACGTGCTTGTAGAGAATTTTCTTTTTTTAGTGTAAGCTCTTACGTGCTGCTAGATTGCTAAGTATTAATGTATATGTAATTAGGTCTAACGCCTAATATATTAATACAGACTATGTTCCATAGATAAAAATGCAGCTATTGTTTTACTTGATACCCTGCTTCTAAGAAAGTACTGAATCCTATGTAAGGGCCAGATTTTTCAGGTACTCGGGACCCACAATTGTATCCAGATTTCAGAGCTTCCATTGTGACACCTTTAGCCCCATGTTCAAGATCCATGCTGGGAATGCAATACACATTCACAAAACCAAAAAAGTTGGCTGGGAGAATTAAGTTAATCTAAATGTTGTTGAACAAAATGTATGTAAGGACATTTGCTTTCAAAACAAATCCCACAGAAATATGAGCAGATATTTAGGCAGATTCAGGAAATATAAACCAAACTATAAGGCATGGCTGCATCCAAACAAGAAACCTCTGTCTACAGACGTCACTGTCAGAAGGAATTTCCTGGCAAAACTTCTGTTGACAGGTTGCATCTACACATAAAAACATATTGAAAAAGCAATCTGGTCTCTAGACAGAGAGCAGCCAAACTGCCCAGCCCTCTCTCGACAGAATGGCTGACCAGAAGCTCTGCAAAAACTGCCCAGTGACCTGGAAGCCTGAACTGTCGAAAAAAGAGCCCTGGAGAATCTACACAGCTGGTTTGTTGACAGAACACTGTTGAGAGAGGTGTTATACCTGAATGGAGAGGAGTATAACTGTGCCAACAGATGTGCCAGGTTTTGTTGACAAACTGTCGACAAAGCTTATTTTGTGTTTAGATGCTCTGCAGATTTTTCTGACAAAAGCCAGTTTTGCCAGGAAGAGCCTCTCATATAGATGTAGCCTACATGTAAAAATAGAGCTAGCAAATAAGACTTTGAAAAATAATTGGCATAACAAATTGCAGAGATACAAAAACTATAAAAAGAGCAGGCTTTTTATTCCAGCAGAACTATATTCAATAAAAAAGGACATTATCTCTACAGAAATTCTATATGCAGATAGTATAGTAGAGAAGAAACAGCTTGGACTGATGTAAAAAGATGGATTAAAAAACGATAGCACAAACCTTGAGCAATATGAGAGGAAAGAGCAGGATGTGTTTATGCATATTTCAAAGCCTGTAAAAGGGATAAAAGCACAGATCATGTGCTATCTCAATTAGCCTCACAGTGACTCAGGTAAGAACTATAGAATGGCAAAGGATGTACTTAGGTTTCTAGATATAGCATGGGCAGTTTCCTTGGAAACCCAACAAGATCAAATGCAAGTTCAGGCTTTGGTCTCGCAGTACAGAGTTCCAGGAGGGTGGGTTAGGATACCTACACTATGTGACTACAAGCTTTGGTATCTTAAGTACTTTGCTGATGAGGGATGGATTTAAGCATGTTCTTAAATTAAACTCGTGCTTTACTGTATTCAGGCCAAAGTTACCGAAGAATGTGACTGTACAACATACATCATAAAATATTCTGTTACACTGAACAGTGTGTGGGAGCCAGGCTTTAGATCTGACCAAACCTGAGCAGCATCAACAATTTCTGGCCGTGGATGTGGCCAGAGTGAGGGGGCCCCCACCGGAGCACAGGGCTTTAGCTGGGCCCCCCCACTGGAGCACAGGGTGGGAATGCAAGGCTACCTCTGGAGTGTGGGGCTGCAGCTGGGCCCCTGGTGGAGCACAGGGCTGGACCTGGGCCCCCCACCAGAGTGTGGGGTCCCCATCAGAGTAAGGGTCCCACACCAGCATCAGCACTTTTGTGTAATTGTGGGGAAAAAGTATTTCAGATCCCAGCAAGAAATGGCCTTATACTTTTAAACTAATCCTTGATTAAAAAAATTAAAAATGCTGGCATCACAAGGAGGCTACTCTGCCAAATGTAAGAAGGACTGTTAGTGACTGTACATAGACGTCAAAAGGTTAAATTTCGGCACTCTGCCTTGGAAAGGTTGCTGACCCCTGCTGCACAGTGCTGGCAAAGGAAGTTAGTTGAGGCACTAGGCTTAATTTGGTAAAATATATGGAAAGAATTGGGACAAGCTATGGCAGAGTAGAGGACATTTGATAAAGAGGCAATGATATCTACCTTATTCCTCGCCACCTGAAAATGGCAGAACAGTCCTGTACTTCACATGTCAGGCTTGTGCCAAAATATCTGCTTTCATACCAGACAGCAAGGGTGAAAAAGAGATGCTTCTGCAATTTTAAAACTGTTCTAGTTCATTTATTAATGTATAATCACTGCAGTGTCTGGACATGCGTAGGGCTATTATACATTTACACGTGCACGCTACATCGAAATAGCTTATTTCAATGTAGCGACTTCGAAATAGTCTATTTCGATGAATAACGTCTACACGTCCTCCAGGGCTGGCAACGTCGACGTTCAACTTCGATGTTGGGCAGCACCACATCGAAATAGGCGCTGCGAGGGAACGTCTACACACCAAAGTAGCACACATCGAAATAAGGGTGCCAGGAACAGCTGCAGACAGGGTCACGGGGCAGACTCAACAGCAAGCCACTCCCTTAAAGGGCCCCTCCCAGACACAGTTGCACTAAACAACACAAGATCCACAGAGCCGACAACTGGTTGCAGACCCTGTGCATGCAGCATGGATCCCCAGCTGCAGCAGCAGCAGCCAGAAGCCCTGGGCTAAAGGCTGCTGCACACGATGACCATAGAGCCCCGCAGGGGCTGGAGAGAGAGCATCTCTCAACCCCTCAGCTGATGGCCGCCATGGCTGACCCCGCTATTTCGATGGTGCGGGACGCAGATCGTCTACACGTGCCCTACTTCGACGTTCAACTTCGAAGTAGGGCGCTATTCCCATCCCCTCATGGGGTTAGCGACTTCGACATCTCGCCACCTAACGTCGATTTCAACTTCGAAATAGCGCCCAACATGTGTAGCCGTGACGGGCGCTATTTTGAAGTTGACGCCGCTACTTCGAAGTAGCGTGCACATGTAGACACGGCCATTTTGTGATACATATATTTATAGGTATGTATCAATAGAATTTACAGTCCCAATAAATCAGTTACCAGGAGCTCAAGGAAGCTGTTCCAACTGCAGTTCAGAACAACTATGCTCCCCTTTCGAAACAGTGACGTAATCACTGACAGCTGTCACCATGAAGGAAGGAAGATTTGAGGAGGTGATGAATACAGATCGTATGTAATATCACAAGGATAACAGCAACTGGCTAGATTAAAAACAGCCTAGATGAAAAGGCAAAGGTTTGGAATCTCTAAAAAGTGGCCATGGAATGGAATGTCCATAGAGCTTCATGTTTTAATCCAGGCTTTCGTGTCCTTAGTTGAATGCTGCAAATCAGGTCTTTTTAAAGTGTCTCCAGCTGGGTAGTCAAAAACTGAAGCAGCCACAAGCACTTGAGCTGTGTCTGCACGACAGCGCCCTTTCAAAAGATAACGTTGAAAGTGTAGCCCTTCAAAAAAGCATGAGTACAGACAAAAAGTGACTCGAACCGTTCTTTTGAAAGGGAGCATCCACACGGCTCCAGGCGCTCTTTAGAAAGAACAGAGCAGGGAACTGTGTGGATGGGATCGTATGGCAGACAAGCTCTTCTGGAGGCTGCATCCAGGAGCTTGCTTAAAGGACCCCTCCCCAACTTCCTCACCCTGAGCATGCTGAGGCCTGCTGAGCTGCCACAAGCCAAGCAGAGCCTGTACAGTAACCAGAGGGCTAGTGTGCAGCCCAATGGAACCCAAGTAGCTTCTCCTGACATTGGACTCGGCTATCCTGGACACTGTGCTAGCCATGCTGTGGACAGTTGTCGCAGCTGCCCCCCCGACCTCCTCATGTAGCTGAGCTGCCCCCCTCTCAAGGCCCTGGAGTTCCCTGGCCTGAATCCCACCAGTGCTGCTCCCAGGTGCCCCAGGACTTCTTGAGCCACCCTAGCAGTTTGGACTGGTGGGCGCAGTTGCTCTTGGGGGATTGGGATGATGCCAGATGGCTGCAGAACTTGTGGATGAGCAGGCAGAACTTCTAGGAGCTCTGCCACTGGCTTGCCCCTGCACTCAGACACCAGGACACCTCCATGTGGCCTGCCATTCCCTCAAAAAGAGGGTCACCATAGCCATATGGAAGCTGGCCACCCCAAATAGCTATCGCTCCATTGGGCACCAGTTTGGGGCGGGCAAGGCCGCTGTCACCATGGTGTGCCAGGGCCTCAGCTGACCAGGATGTGTCTGAGCCAGGATGACTGGGCATGTGCATGACCAGCTGGCAGCTTTGTCACCCTCAGCCCACACGCCAGGTGTGTGCTCCACCAAGAACTTACCAGATGGTCCCTTGCTGAGGTCCGGCAATGCCCAGCTCCCAGTCACCTGGCTGGACAACTGGGAGGGCACGTCGATGATTAGGTCCCCCTCATCGCTGGACCACTCCATGGAGGGGTGTGCCTCCTGGTCCTGGCTCATTGGTCCTAGCTCCTCCTGGTCCTCTGGCTCTAGTTGCTCTGCTGAGGGTGACGGGTGGCAGGGAGCTGTCCCACGGTCCCAGGATGGCCTGGAGCTCCCTCTAGTAGGGGCAGGTTGTGGGACCCGCACCTGAGCAGCCTGTCTCATCCTGGGCCCTGCTACAGCCCTTCCAGAGTCCTTTACCTTGCTCCAGATTTGATCCAGAGTCTGCCTGGGGAGTCCCTGGGTGGACAGGTCATGGGCCAGGTGGCCAAATGCTGTGGCATTGCCCCACTTTACCTCCCTCTTCCGGAGCACCTCCTCCTCCTTCCACAGTCCCAGGAGGTCTCTGAGCTCTGGCTCAGCCCAGGAGAGGGCTCATTTTTTCTTTCAGGCCGTGGCTCCTGCAATCCCTGCGCAGGCTCTGAGGGGGGCCCTAGGGCTCCTGCAGTGGGTGGTTACTGGCCATTGCAGCGCTTTCAATTTTGGGAGGTGGGTGCAAGGGTGTGCTGAAAGCATCTTATGGCTGGGCTGCTGGCACGCTCTCAGCTTCCTCCCATGGGGTTTCTGGGTCCATACAGCTTCCAGGGCAGTCAGACCCAGAGATCATAAAGCCCCACTGCTGTGGGCCAGGGCATCTACATGCTCCAGCTGGCTGGCTCCATGGAGGACTCATCTTTCGAAAGACTGAGCCATGGAGAGTCTACACGTGTCTTCTTTTGAAAAGAGTCTTGGGAATGGGGACACTTCCTAATATGGGATCGGGGTAGGGAGTTCGATTTCTGCACCACGTTCCTTCGATTTCTTTTAAAAATAACTCATTTTGTGTGTAGACGCACCTCACGTTCTTTTGAAAGAGAGCCAGAAATTTCGAACACACTTGAACGTGTAGATCCAGCTTTGGTGTATAATTTTCAGAAGCAGTTAAGTCTCATCTTCAAAACTGAGTTACTTAGGAGCTCAAGTCCTGTTGACTTTCATGGAGGCTAAGAGTTCTAAGCGCTAGGTTTTCAAAAGTATTTGGGCATGTACAGATGCAGATAGATGACTAGTAAGAGTTACAAAAGGCATTTAAGCAGGTTACTTGTCTAAATTCTATTTGATATTAGGTGCCGTACCTGCATAGGAGGTTCTGAAGATCCCACAAGGTCTGTGTTTAAATGTGTAGGTGCCTAAATACTTTTGAACATCTGACAGTAAATTCCCAAATCACCTTTGAGCACTGGAGTTAGACTCGTAATGTAATTCTGGTGCTTTAAAAATATTGCTTCCTAGGTACTTCTGTGAATCTTGTCCAGAACTTCCAAGATTGGGGATGATACTAAACTCAAAGGAAGACTGAACGCAACTCTGGGAAAAGGGGAGGGTTGTGGTGGAGGAGGGAAACAAACAAACCAGCCCAATAACAATCTTCCATTAGTTAGGTGTGTAAACTAATGAATGGTAATGGTAGTGCAAGACAAATTAACGTTAACTAATGAATTTGCAAATGAGAGCTCTGAAGAGAAGGAAGTGCTATAGCATACGGCATTGCAGGCCTTCTCAGAGGTCGAGAGAGGCAGGGACACTTCTGGGTTTTGAGGTCCCTGGCCATAATAAAAGTTAAAAATGCCAACACGTAAACACAAAATAAAGCACTGATAAGAAAGAGTTAAACATAATATGAATATTTTTAAATTAACAACTGCTTTTCTAGACATTTTCTGTGCAAATGCACTAATTATTGAGGGATGTGCATCAAAACAAGTTGCAAAACTTATCAAATGCCAAAATATTAACGTCTCTAAATCTGAGGCCCCTATGGACTTGAGGCCAAAGCCACATGTCCCTTCCTCCCCACCCCCTTCCATGATTGGACCTACTGAGTAGAAAAGAGTATTATGTATTTTTGTAAGAAGTTCTGTAGTGACTCCAGGGCAATTTCACATATGGCTTCAGTGAAAGTAGGATTTACTGTTGTCATAGTTCTGCTTACACAAAAGCATAAAAGTCAGAAGAACTGCTGCATTCTGTGTATGGCTAGATGTCACATAGAACAACCTGCATACTGAACAGGAGTACAGCCTAAAGCATCCCAACATAAATAATTTCAGAGACTTTTCTTCTGTTTAGTCTCCCAAAGCTCACCTGTCTCCAATTTAAATGAAAAAAAAAGTTGCAATGTGGTAAAATAGCTAAAGGGGTGAATAAAGCAAATAATGCCTTGTGATAAAGGACAGAAGTGGTTACTAAGGCCCCAATTTTTCAATCAGATCTGTATACACAGATCTTTATGCCCATGCAAAGTTTTAGGGAAGATAATGAGGCAATGCGGCGTCACATGAACTGTGTTCAAAAACTGACCCTCAGTTATCTCTATGACTCTAGAGGGTTGATTCATGAAAAGATTTGGAGACAATGAATTTGGAAAAATGTACTGAGTCTAATGCTGAATCCAGTGCAATGTATTGGATGCCAAGTTCGGAATCCATTTTGTACAATTTTTGCTTTATATCTTGCCCTAGGAGAGTAAAGTTTAATCATACTTTGTGCTATTTTTACACAAAAATATATCCACTTAATACATTATAAGTAAAAAAAAAAAAAATCCAATAATTGACTTTTCCTTTAATTGTCCTTCATGACCTATCCTCAACCTAATTATTAGCTCTTATTCAATACTGAGAAGTGAACTCCCAGATCCAGCTGGCCCACAACGCCAGCCTCTGTCACCCACTCCATTAAATTTGCTGACACCTTAATGATTTCTCCCACACTATTCTCACTTAGAAAGAGAACCCCATAAACATCTAAAAAAGCCACTTTATTTTCCTTTAGAGCTGTTTTAAAAATCCTCCTTTGCTATGATGCCTACAAAACTTGATAACAGTTAGGCTGTTAGTGCATGGAGGGGTATCGGGGGTAGCCATATTAGTCCATATCCACAAAAACAATGAGAAGTCCTGTGGCGCCTTATAGACTAACAAATTTTTTTGGAGTTTAAGCTTCCGTGGGCAAAGACAAAGTGGGTCAAAAAAGTTGTTAGTCTATAAGGTGCCATGGGACTTCTAGTTGTTCCTGTGTGGAGACTGTTGCTTATCATAAGCTGTGTCTACACGTGCACGCTACTTCGAAGTAGCGGCACTAACTTCGAAATAGCGTCCGTCGCGGCTACACGCGTCGGGCGCTATTTCAAAGTTAACTTCGACGTTAGGCGGTGAGACGTCGAAGTCGCTAACCTCATGAGGGGATCGGAATAGCGCCCTACTTCGACGTTCAACGTCGAAGTAGGGACCGTGTAGACGATCCGCGTCCCGCAACTTCGAAATTGTGGGGTCCTCCATGGCAGCCATCAGCTGGGGGGTTGAGAGACGCTGTCTCTCCAGCCCGTGCGGGGCTCTATGGTCACCGTGTGCAGCAGGCCTTAGCCCAGAGCTTCTGGCTGCTGCTGCTGCAGCGGGGAATTCATGCTGCATGCACAGGGTCTGCAACTCGTTGTCGGCTCTGTGTATCTTGTGCTGTTTAGTGCAAGTGTGTCTGGGAGGGGCCCTTTAAGGGAGCGGCTGGCTGTTGAGTCTGCCCTGTGACCCTGTCTGCAGCTGTGCCTGGCACCCTTATTTCGATGTGTGCTACTGTGGCGTGTAGACGTTCCCTCGCTGCGCCTATTTCGATGTGGTGCTGCGCAACGTCGATGTTGAACATCGACGTTGCCAGCCCTGGAGGACGTGTAGACGTTATTCATCGAAATAGCCTATTTTGATGTCGCCACATCGAAATAGGCTACTTCGATGTAGGCTTCACGTGTAGCCGTAGCCATATTGACCAGTATTGTTTGACTGGTACCTTGCACTGGTCCATTACTAGGGTGTCTACTGTAATGGAAACAGTAAATAATATAAAATTTTAATCTGAGTTTAGGTTAATTTGTGAGCATAGGAATTATAAATGAAATAAATAAAAGCAAAGAACTGTCACTCACTGATACCTTCAGTTGTGACTTTCCATACTGTTAGCTGTTCTTTAATTAGGCTATGGTGTGATGGTATAGGACCCCCACAATGTCACCTAAACTGCTAAAGATACCACAGAGCCTGCCTTTTTCTGCCAGCCTGGGTGTCCTTGAACTCTATCTTGTTGAGCCAGTATCTTAAGTCTGCTCCAGCACACATACATACACTCACAACTGCAGAATGACATAGATACTGAGCTTGTTTCTGGGAGGACTCAGCTTAAATGACTCATAAGAACATAAGAACGGCCATACTGGATCAGACCAAAGGTCCATCTAGTCCAGTATCCTGTCTGCCGACAGTAGCCAATGCCAGGTGCCCCAGAGGAGGTGAACCAAAGACAATGATCAAGCGATTTGTCTCCTGCCATCCCTCTCCCACTTTCGACAAAAGGCTGGGCACCACACCTTACCTCTTGCTAATAGCCATCTATGGCCCTAACCTCCAAATATTTATCGAGCTCTTTTTTATACTCTGTTAGAGTCGTGGCCTTCACAGTGTCCTCTGGCAAGGAGTTCCACAGGTTGACTGTGCGCTGTGTGAAGAAAAACTTTCTTTTATTAGTTTTGAACCTGCTAGGCATTAATTTCATTTGGTGTCCTCTAGTTCTTATATTATGGGAACAAGTAAATAACTTTTCTGTATTCACTTTCTCCACAACATTCATGATTTTATATACCTCTATCATATCGCCCCTCAGTCTCCTCTTTTCTAGACTGAAAAGTCCCAGTCTCTCTAGCCTCTCCTCATATGGGACCCGTTCCAAACCCTTAATCATTTTAGTTGCCCTTTTCTGAGCCTTTTCTAACGCCAATATATCTTTTTTGAGGTGAGGAGACCACATCTGTACGCAGTACTCAAGATGTGGGTGTACCATAGTTTTATATAGGGGAAGTAAGATATTCTTCATCTTATTTTCTATCCCCTTTTTAATTATTCCTAACATCCTATTTGCTTTACTTACTGCCACTGCATGGATGTTTTCAGAGAACTATCCACTATACTTCCAAGATCCCTTTCCTGATCTGTTGTAGCTAAATTTGCCCCCATCATATTGTATGTATAATTGGGGTTATTTTTCCCAATGTGCGTTACCTTACACTTACCCACATTGAATTTCATTTGCCATTTTGCTACCCAATCACTCAGTTTGCTGAGCTCTTTTTGAGACTCACTACAGAACCCAGATGTTCACACACACACCTTTGGGTTACACACCCAAAGTTATATGAAGGTCTTCCTCAATGTGGAGGAAGCTGTCTGCAGCTGCTCACCTCTCCCGGCCACACCATTAGAATGTACATAAGCTTGGTTACATTATAAACCAGAAATAAGTTTATTAGCTATGAAAGGTTGCATTTTAAATGGTTAAAGGGGTAGAACATAGACCAAAGTTGATTACTAAGAAACTAAAACAAGGCACACAAGCTAAGCTAGATTCATTAAAGAAACTGGTTACAAATAACCCCTCACTCTAGACATTGTTTTAGGTAGGGTCCATCACAGGACAGAGGTATCTTTTCTAACCTGAATCCAGCAGCTCTCCCTCTCACCTCCCTGCAGTTACAGGCCTTTTGTTTCCAAGGTTCTCACGTATTTCTTTGGGGTGGGATGACAGAGGTGAAGCAAACTCAAGGCAATCATTGTTTTCCTCCCCCACCTCACTTAGAATTTCCAGAAGGTAGGAATCCTTTGCTTCCCCACCCCCAAGTGGAAAAGTGCAGCAGCTCACGATTGAGGTTAGTATCAGATGACCATGCCACCTGACTTTGTGGCGTCCCAGCACTCATGAGTCAGAAGCAGTATGGACCTGCGCAGGAAGACCATGCCTTTTCACAGCCTGGTGCTGATTGACCACAAACTGATCAGACTTTTTCACTGTTGTACCTGAAAGTAGCACAGATGAAATACTATGTTCCCGCTAATCTCTCTATTCATGTGTGGATTTTTTCCATCCATGTGTGGAACAATTTTACTGTGTGCACCTGGGCATGTGCAAAAGTGCACCACCAGTACAAACAAAAATAAAAACTTAGTTAGGATGGCTCTGCTAATCAGCAATTGAGTCTTTCTTGAGTGGCTGCACAAGTGAACAGCTTATAAGGAAATCAGGCTCCTGAGAGATGTTAATTCTGTGCTTAACCATGGGTTTTTCCTCACGTAGCCATTGACTGCAGCGGGACAGCTTAGAGTCAGGCCATAGAAGTGATCAGGAATTTTCCACCTAATATTTTTTCAGTAGAAAATGTGGTTTCTGCAAAATCAAAATTTTCCTTTGAAAAAGTTGGCTTAGCTGAAACTTTGATTTCTGATTAGGAAAATTCAATTATAAGTTTTGCTCAGACCAGTGTGAAATTGTACTGCAGCTACTCAGCCACCAGAGAGAACATGAAGGGGAAGGAGAGAGATTATGTTGCTGGGGAGCACGGCCTGTAAGTGAGAATCAGTGCATTAACAATCTGGACTGCAACCTCCAAGAGGAACTACAGTTGCTTGAGGAGACACAATAATAGAAAACTGACTGTTTATGGAATGCATTGCATGGTTTTACAAGATGAAACACAAAAATGTTTGGATCTGAGAATTTCAGAACATTTTATTTCAATTTTAGAATATCAAAATACATTGTTTCGTTAGCTACAAACAGAGATTTTTCTGAAAATTTTGTGCCACAAAATGTTCTTCTGTATTTTGACTTTTGACCCTAGTTTCAGATTAAAACAAATACAGAAACATCAGAATTACCCACAGAATGAAAATTACCTTTTTCTCTCTAGGGGTGCATCTACACTAGCCGGCTACTTCGAAGTAGCTGGCACAACGTCGAAATAGCACCCGTTGCATCTACACATGCCGTGTGCTATTTCGACGTTGAAATCGACATTAGGCGGCGAGACGTCGAAATCACTATTCCCATCCGAAGATGGGAATAGTGCCCTACTTCAACGTTGAACGTCGAAGTAGGGCGTGCGTAGATGATCCACGTCCCACTACTTCGAAATAGTGGGGTCCTCCATGGCATCCATCAGCTGAGGGGTTGAGATGCTCTGTCCAGCCCCTGCGGGGCTTTATTGTCCATGGGCGCAGCAGCCTTTAAAGCACCACGGACCTGAATTTCCTATGGCAGGAAGCTGAGAGCGTGCAAGCAGCAGCACACGCACGTGCTAACCATGCATGCCCTCTACAGGCCCCAACCCATCTGCCCACCACCATGGCCTCGAGCCAGCCCCCTGAGTGCCCCCAGGGCTCCCCTCCTGAGGGGACCCAGGCACCCCCAGCAGCCAAGTGGGGGGCCAAAAAGAGGCGGGGCCCCTCCTGGTTGGAGGCCGAGCTCTGAGACCTGCTGAGGCTCTGGGGTGAAGAGGAGGTGCTCCACGTGATAGGGAGCAAGCGGCGGAACGCAGAAGCGTTTGCCCAACTGGCCGAGGGCCTGGCTGCCCAGGGTCACCCTACCAGCACTTCGGATCACGTCCGGAGTAAGGTGAAGGAGTTGCGGAAGGGGTACACCTGGGCCCGGGACTTGGCCAGCTGGTCTGGGGCTGCCCTTGCTGCTTGTCCCTATTACAAGGAGCTCAGAGCCATCCTGGGCTCCCGGGACACCTCATCCCCACTGGCCACCCTTGACACCACAGCCGACGAGCCCCAGCAGGCCTCGGAGCTGGAGTCCAGCCTGGAGGCCGCCCCACACTCCGGGGCCCACCCGAGGAGCCCCCCATCAGGACAGCAGAGGAGGGGTCCAGCAGCAAGGGGGGCGGGCTCCTCATTGACCTCCCCTCCTGGAGCACCAGCTGGGCATCCACCCACTGGGCTTCCCCCGACCGTGGCAATGGATGGTCAGGTACGTACCCCCACGGGGCACACACCCACGGGTCATGGAGCTGGGGCACCCGTCATGACCAGGAGCCTCACACACCCCCAGTGGACCCCAGCCTGCAACCACCCAGCCACAGCATGGTCCCTGGATAGTGGCATGGCCATCAGTGCCCTTCAGCACCTGCACCCATGGACAGCACTGTGCCCTAACCCTGGGGGTAGGGGGACAATGCTATGGGGACAGCCGATGGGAACAGCACACCCACCGATGGGGATGGAGACCCAGCACCCAAGGGTGGGTGCGGTGAACGGGCCACAGGCCAGGGCATGGAACTAACAGCCTTCCCCTCCCTCTCTGCAGCTGTACCCTCTATCGTCCTCAACAGCCCGCCGTAGGTCAGCCACTGCCAGCACCCAGAGACACCCCCAAGGCCAGCGGGATGGTCCCGCCACTGCTGGACCCTGGGGATGGCCCCTGTGGACCCCAAGCTCCTGGCAGCTCTCTGGTGGCAGACAGAAGTGGTGGAGGAGAGACTCTGCTTCGACAGGAAGGAGTCCACCTGGCGGTGGGTGGTGTGGGAGGACTTCAGGGGGGTCTTCCAGGACATAGCTGGGTCGATCCGGGAGGACATCGCCTGGCTACCACCCCTCTGGGCCACCCTCCCTACCACTCCACCTGTTGCCCCCCCCCGGCCTCACTGCCTGCTTTGCTGCCTGCTGCCCCACATGCCACCCCACCCGCCTCACCACCTGCTGGCCCACCTGCCATGCCGCCTGCAAGCTCCCCAGGACCAGACCCCACTGGGGCTGAAGACCGGCCAGTGGAGGCATCCCGGCCATACTAGCCGGTCCGCCCAGCCCCAGCTGGCCACGCCAGGGACTGTGGACATGGGGAGCATCGCGAGCCGAACCCGCTGGGGGTCACGCCCCTCTACACTCTACCCCGGACTGATGGGCCAATGGTCGAGCCATCCGCCGGGCCCCCATGTGTATAGTTGTCCCCCTTTGTATATTGGTTGCAGTTTCCGTTGTGCACAAAACAAAGTTAGCAGTTTTCCAAAAAAAAAGGTTTTATTTTCCAAATAACTGGAGGTGTGTGCTTGTTGGGGGGGGTGTGTGTGTGGCGTGCAGGTGTTGGGGTTGGTGTGTGGGCTGTGTGTATGGGTGGTCCTCTGGGAAAGGCCAGGGAGGTGCTCAGGGGTCTCCCTGATCGAAGTGGGCCCACAGGGCCCAGCAGACCTGTACCCCCTCATGGCAGGCCTGGTGGCTGGGTGCAGCAGCCGGCTGGGGGACGCCTGTGCTGGCGTCGACCGCCCACCCCAAACGAAAGCCTTCCCCTTGCTCTCGACAATGTTGTGGAGCGTGCAGCACGTGCCCACAACCTGGGGGATGTTCTGGAGGCTGACGTCCAGTCAGGCAAGGAGGCACCTCCAGCAGCCCTTCAGACGTCTGAAGGTCCTCTGCACCACCTGGTGGGAGTGGTTCAGGCAGGGGCTGAACAGCTCCTGACTGGTGTTGAGGTGGCCGGTGTACGGGTGCATGAGCCAGGGCTGGAGGAGGTAGGCTGCATCTGCCACGAGGCAGAGGGGCACGGTGGTGTCCCCCAGAGGGATCTCCCTCTGGGGGATGTAGGTTCCCACCTCCAGCCGGCGGCACAGGCCCAAGTTCCTAAAAACACTGGCATTGTGTTTGCAGCCTGGCCAGCCCACATACATGTCCTGGAAGTGGCCCTAACTGTCCACCATGGCCTGCAGAACCACGGAGCGGCAGCCCCTGCCGTTTATGTATCTTCCTCTGTTGTGGTCTGGGGCGCAGAGGGGGATGTGGGCTCCATCCAGGGCCCCGAAGCAGGTCGGGAACCCCATGGCAGCGAATCCAGCAACAGCTGCATCCAGGTCCCCGAGTCGGACGACCCTCTGGAGCAGCATGGCATTGAGCACATGGACCACCTGTGGAGAGGGAACACAGGCACCCATGAGGGTGTGCAGGGTGCCCCAGGGCCCTCCCCGCAGGCCCCCCCCCGGGGACCTCCCCAGGTACCCCCCACACTCAGCCCCACCCTCCCTGGCTCCCCTCCCTCCCCAGCCCCACCCCCGGCCCCCCCACCCCCCAATAGATGCGTGCCCGGGCCTCCTTACCTCCATGATGACAGCCCCGACTGTGGCCTTTCCCACTCCAAACTGGTGTCCCACGGAGCGGTAGCTGTCTGGAGTGGCCAGCTTCCAGATGGCTATTGCGACCCTCCTCTCGACGGGGAGGGGGCGCCACACCCAGGTGTCCTGGTGCCTCAGTGCTGGGGTGAGCCACTGGCAGAGCTCCAGGAAGGTCTGCCAGCGCACGTAGAAATTCTGTAGCCACATGTTGTCGTCCCACTCCCGCATGACCAGCTGCTGTCACCACTCAGAGCTGCTGGGGTAGCTCCAGAGGCAGGGGAGCAGCCAGCGGGGGGAGGAAGAGGGGAGCCCGGTGGTCAGGGGCATCCCCATCTGCCCCTGGGGAGGGCTCCTCTGGCAGGAACCACTGAGCGGCTTCCCGGGCAGCACCTAGCAGGGCGCTTGCCCCCGGATGACTACCTGGAGGGCCTTCTCTTCCTGCTGCTGCTGCTGCTGCTGCTGGTGGGGGTCCATATCTGCTGTGACTTGGTCTGTGAGAGTGTGGAGAGTACTCTGCGGACCTTGTGCTGTGCAGGTCAGGTGTGTCTGGGAGGGGCCCTTTCAAGGAGTGGCTTGCTGTTGACCTGGAAGGGCTAGTCCAGCCTGTGACCCAGTCTGCAGGCTTTCCTGGCCCCTTATTTTGACGGAGAGCGCTTGTGTGTGGACGCTCCGCATTTCCTTCCAGGGTGGCTCCTTTCTACATTCCCCATCGCTACTTCGACGTTGAACATCGATGGCACGAGCCCTGGAGGATGTGTAGATGACACACGTTGAAATAGCCTATTTCGATGTTCTTACGTCGAAATAGGCAACTTTGACGTAATGTGCTAGTGTAGCCATAGCTTAGGTCTAGTAAGTATCTTGTTGAATTATGTCCATTGACTTGGGCTATATGAGGATATTTTCATGCTTAAAATAAGTCAAATACTCGTGTGCCTTGCCGTACTGGGATACAGAAGCTGAAAATTAAGTTTTTAAGCTAAGTGTTTGCAGAATAATGGCCTTAATTGTTGCCTGAGCTATTGATTGATACATGGCAATTGGAACCCCCAATTTAACGTTCTGTGGTTTGGCAGTTTTTTTTCCCTCAAGATCAGAGTTGTTATTGTAACAGCATTGATGTGTGTAGTACAGGCACACTTAGGGATAGCATTATGGTTTTGTAATACCTTTATTATCCTCATTAACAAAGTCTCCAAACACTCCAACCCAGCTAAACGGTAGAGGTAATACAAAATGAGCATTTAAGCATGCATAAGGTCACACCTGCATTTATGAAAAACCCTTGTTAGTCGTCAAACTCATCATCTTCACCACCACCACTGTCATCATTACTGCCAGTGGTTGTCATCTCCCCAAGCACAGAGGCCGGGAAACAGCTTTTATTTTGTGTTACATTAACTTCCACTTTGCCTATATTTCCTCATTCTCCTGATGTTGGGGGGGGTACCCTGTCCTCATAGCATAGTAGGCCTTCCTTGCACCTCAAGCTTATTAGCATATATAGCCGTTAGTTACAAGGTGACCATCCATCTTGTTTTGGCAAGGGCAGTCCCATATTTCAGGTGCCACCCTGGTATCCTGATTTTTTTTGCCCAAGGGGCTAATTGCCTCATATTCCAGGGTTTTTTTATGAGCACAGGTGACTGCCCCCTGGTTCTGGCTCCCCACAGCTGTTGCCAGGCTTCCCCTGACTGGGAGAACCAGACTGGCGTACCGCTGCAGGGCTTCCCCTGGTTGGGGGAGATGGGAGACGGACCCATATGCAGGTGCTCCTTCTGCCCAGCTTCCCCCAGCAGGGGGGAGCTGGGAGCTGGACACGGGTATCTGCGTGTCTGTCACCAGACTTCTTCCAACTGCAGGGAGCCAGAAGCCAGACAGGCACAGCTCCTGCCCAGCTTCCCCCAGGTGCAGCTTTTGGTGCAGCTTTTGCCTGGCTTCGTGCAACTGGTGGAAGCCAGAAGCTTCACTGGTGGGGCAGCAGCCCTGTTCCTGGTACCCCAAGTCATAGGACAGCTGGAGCCACTGCTGCCCCCTGCAACACCCCCCCAGCAGGGTGGCAGCCGCCACAGGGCAGCCACCATGTGACTCCCAGATAGGGCGACCATCCACCCCACTTTGGCTAGGATGGCGTCATTCCCCCATGTCCCATATCTGTCTCCGGGGAAGATGTGGTCTAGTTAGTCAGTACGCCTAGTTAGTCACTATGGCATTCTTGTGGTCAGACAACTGCTGCTGTTCTGAACTTAAAATATCTAAATCTGATATCAGCTGGCATTTTGTGATCAGTTGTCAGCAACTGAGTCATACTTGTGCATTACATTCGTTCTTAAGATAGCTTCTGATCTAGGTTACCTCTGGTTAACGGCTTATTCTGAGGCTTTTGGAGTGTGATGATCCAATTAGTTTAGCTAAGCTATTGTCTTAAGGCTTTGAGTCTTGCAGGATCATTGTGTTACTGTCTTAATGTACACATGTGCCTTACCTAGGAAATACCTATACCTATAAGCTACATACTGACAAGTGCAGAGTCCTGCACTTGGGATGGAAGAATCGCAAGCATTGTTACAGGCGGGGGAGTGACTGACTAAGGTAGCAGTGCAGCAGAAAAGGACCTGGGGATTACAGTGGATGAGAAGCTGGATATGAGTCAACAGTGTGCCCTTGTATCCAAGAAGGCTAATGGCATATTGGGGTGAATTAGGAGAAGCATTTCCAGCAGATCTAGAGAAGTTATTATTTCCCTCTACTTGGCACTGTTGAGGCCACATCTGTCATATTCTGTCCAGTTCTGGGCCCCCAGTATAGGAAGGATGTGGATTCATTGGAGCAGGTTCAGCAGAGCACAACAAAAATGATTAGGGGTCTGGAGCATATGACCTATGAAGAGAGGCTGAGAGATCTGGGCTTATTTAGTTTGCAGAAGAGAAGACTGAGGGGTGATTTGATGGCAGTCTTCAACTTTTCGAAACAGGCCTATAAAGAGGATGGAGAGAGACAGATGGTGGCAGATGGCAGAACAAGGAGCAAAGGTCTGAAGTTACAGAGGGGGAGGGGGAGGTTGAATATTAGGAAAAAATATTTCACAGGGGGGCGTTGATGCCCTGGAATGCGTTGCCAAGAGAGATAATGGAATCTCCATCCCTAGAGGTCTGAGTCCTGCCATGACATAGTCACAGCTGGGATGATTTAGATGGGGTTGATCCTTCTTTAGGCAGGGGACTGGACTAGATGACTTCCTGAAGTCCCTTCTAGCCTTAAAATTCTATGATTCTAAGATATCTCTCTATACACAGAGGAAAAATCTGGAACTTCACGTTTTCTGCTATTTTTACCATTTGCACATTCCTTCTTGGACTGAATTTTTTTACATTTGCTTTGTCTGGATTTACATTGTTTTTTGTTTGTTTGTTTGTTTGTTGTTTTCAAAAATTGGAGCCAAATCAGTTGAGCGATCTTAATTTTATTTTGATACACAAATATATCACTGATGATGATCTGATGAAGAACAAGCTGTAAGCTCACAAATCTCTCTCTCAACAGCAGAAACTGGTTAAATAGAAGGTATCTCACCCACTTTGCCACTACTACAGAACGTCAATCGTTGTTTTTGGAAATCACCGAAACCGCTGAAATCTTGGTCTCTGGAGTTAGTTCGCCGCAGCTCCTGAGTCCTGACTTGTGTGAAATGTTCCAGGTGGTTCTCTGGAACTCTTGGATGATATGCCAAAATCCAGGCTAATTAAAGCTGCTCTCTTCACATATCTGTCTGCACTTCATTCCCTATCTCTTTCCAGATCTGAATTGTCCCTGTCTTCATCATCTTCTTATAGTTATTACTTTGTTAGAATTTGTTTTCTATACCAGTAGCCAAATTCTTCTCTCACCAAGTGGAATTTTTCAGCATGATACCTTGTTTAAATAGTATCACATTTAGGACTTCAGCTTTTCAGAATTAAAAGTAAAAGATTATGCTAAACAATTAAACCCTCGGCTTGTGAATAATATAAATTTTCTGCATTGGTTAGAGGCAATGATTATTTCAACCAGTGAAATGTAAAAAGCACGCAATTGAATTAATCTAAAATATATTTAAATGTCCTCTATAAGGATATAATCTCAGGATTCCTTCTGATAGATTTTTTGTTTGAACAATAAAAGTAATAAATTGTCACATTTTATCTGAACATTCCAGTTCTTTCTCTAGATGTGAAAAGAAAAATAAGCACAGATTAGTAAAGTAATGACAAAGAGCTCAGCGTGTTAAGTAATTAGAAAATGATAAAAAACAGAGGATCAGGTCACAAGGAAACATAAAAAGGGGAGGGGATGACTCAAAGATTGCTAATGGACAATGGAGCCTTGTACCTTTAAGGCACACACGTGTATCTACCTCTGGCTTGTAGTGACTGAAAATTGCTGCATCTGGAGTGTGTGCAGAAGGGAGAGATGCAATAAAATCATTGATTCTAACAAGAACTTAAGTGAACTGCATGTCTGAGTGCTTCTACTCACAAATTTCTCTAGCAAAAAACAAAGTGACAGAGTACTATAACAAAGAATACCAAGTTTAAAGCACTGTATTAGTAGAACCTGGTTCTTACCCAGTGTATCCCCTAATTCTTTCCATTCATGGGCAGAATAAATTTTGTTATGTGCACCGAAGCATGTGCAGATGTACACCACAAAGAGAAACATGTGCTGCTGGCTGTGGGTGCTCTGTTAATCAGCTGAGTGGCATATGAATCTCTCCTAGGTGGCTGCCCACACACTCAGCTTACAGGGAACCGTGGTCTTACCCAATAGCTTCACAGCAAGGCAAGATGTCACCGTGATTAAGAGTCTGGCCTGGAACCCAGGATGTGAGAGTTTCATTCCTAACTCTGAAAGAGATTTTTTCTTGTGCCACCTGAGAAATAATTCAGGCTCTGTGTGCCTCAGTTCACGGTCTGTAAAAAGGGATAATTATAATTCTATTCACTTAGTGTGTGTCCACCTTGCCTATTGAAACCTATTCTTTACTGCAGTGGTGGAAAATATGTACAGCACCTAAAAAAATGGGCCCTGAATCACTTGCGGTATTTACTGTCTACTGTAATAATACAAATCATTGTCTTCGGTCCTTGATCATTGTCTTTGGTCCACCCCCTCTGGGGCACCTGGCACTGGCCACCGTCAGCAGACAGGCTACTGGGCTGGATGGACCTTTGGTCTGACACAGTATGGCTGTTCTTATGTTCTAAATACACTTGAACCTCCATACTCTGATTGTCCCTAATCCATCTGAGGCACTAGCAACACAGCAATGTGCTTCTCTGGAGGTTTTTCCCAGCTGCTCCCATAGTGGCACATTGCCCTGGATCAACAGGAAGCATGGAGCCTCATGTGCGCCCAGGAACAGTGCCCCACGCCCATTCCCCTCAGGCTCCCTCCTGTCCTCTATGGTCCAAAAAATTCCTTAATCCATCATACCCTTCTCACATAGATTTATGTTGTCTGTCCAGTTCCAAGTGGACAGATGTCCCTGTCAAAAAGGCCACAAATTTGCACTAATTCTCCCTCACCCCCATTGTTTACATGCTCAACAGAGAGATCAATGATTTGTAAGGGGACCGGACTAGGAGACCTCTCGAGGTTTCTTCCAGTCCTATGATTCTATGGTTTACAGTTGAGCCATACTGATGCCTGCATTGTCATTTCTTACTTTGTGGTGAAAGTGAAGACTCATATATCAAGGTATTTTACTATCGTGAATTTCAGCCACACTAAAACCACTGGAAAGAAAAGAAATCTGTGAGTACAAAGTATTAATTTGAAAGAGGATCCCAAATCCACATTCTACTAGTATAATTCAGCTTGGAGGATTTTTGGAAACAAAGAATCAGGTAATGAGTTACATTTTCAGTCTTCTTTTTTTATTCTGCTATTCACAGAAGTAAAATGTATTATTTTTCTTTTCTGAAGCTGGACAAAATATCAAAGACAGGATCAGTGACAAAATTGAAGCACGTGATACTAGTTTTCGTACTTTTCACATTTTTCCTGTTGCAACTAGTATGCCTTACAGGTGAATCATAAGCCAGCCATCCCACAAGTGCATTTTTCATGCTTTTAGGCTGACAGACTACAGTGCAAAATGAGACAACACATTGGAAAATTTCCTATTTCTAGTTTTTCATATACTTGTCATCTGTGAATTTGATAACTAGAATTACAGTCAAACTTAACAGCACCCAGGGAAATATTATCCAGCAATGACTGGGGTAGCTGTGGGCTCTTAACAAAATAGAACGAATTTTCACTTTTCTTAAAGACAAATCTGAAAAGAAGAAGGCTGCAGCTCATGTACTGTGGAAAAGCCAAACCCTGTGGACATTTAAACACATGGCTACTTTTACACAAGGCTGGTCCCCTTGACATCAGCAGGATTCACTTGTTTATGTACAAGTAGCCAATGTACTCAATTTTCTGCAGGGGAAATCATAGGCACTATTTTTCTTTGTCTACCTTTGTCTATTTTACCGGCTAAATTGACAGACCATGATCAATCCAGCAGGGGTAGATTTATCAAGTCTCGTATAGACACAGTAACTGCCAATCACTCTGGCATCAGCTTGGGTACTCTACCTCAAAGAGATGTGCAAGGGGAGTTTTCAGAAGAGCATCTCCCATTGACACACTGCACTGAAGACAAATAAGTAGATCTAAGCACATCAGCTTCAGCAGTTTTATTCAAGGAGCTGAAGTTGTGTAACTTAAATCCATCTTCCACGGTGGTGTGGACTGGCTCTTGGTTGCTGGGGAGTGCTCAAACCCCCGCTCTATTCCCCTGGCCCCCCTCCACTCCTTCCCTGAAGTCCCTACCCCCACTTCACTTCTTCCTTCCCCAGTGCAAACACTCCCGCCCCACCCCCGCCACAAGTGCATCCTTCCCTTGCTCTGCCTCTTTTAGGCACTCAGCGGGGTGGGGTAAGCACTGATGTGGGGGCTGCGGTTAGGTATTTTGCATCCTCTATTTTTTCCTGAGTGTTCTGAGCATCCATGGACTTGGCTCCAATCATAATTCCAGTTGATTTTATATCATCCTAATAGCTGAATTAGCAAAATAGCTTCCTCTCACCATTATGGGCAACTAATTAGAAAATCTCCATACCAAATCTTTGTTTTGCCTTTGATTTTTTCCCTTCATCTTTATTTCTGTTTGTTGTGACAAATTGGGGCCCATGTGTCTGTACTCCCCAGTACTGATTTCTGGATGATATTAGGAAGTTGTATTATGAAAAAATAATATATTCTGGATAGTAACAGAGAGATAGCCAAGCTAGTCTATATACTATCAAAACAAAAAAGCAGTCCAGTAGCACTTTATAGACTAACAAAATAATTTATTAGATGATGAGCTTTCATGGGACAGACCCACTTCTTCAGACCATAGCCATACCAGAAGAGACTCAATATTTAAGGCACAGAGAACCAAAAATAGTAATCAAGGTTGACAAACCAGAAAAATATTATCAAGGTGAGCAAATCAGAGAGTAGAGGGGCGGTAGGGCGTGTCAAGAATTAGATTAAGCCAAGTATGCAAAAGAGCCCCTATAATGACACAGAAAATTCCCTTTGCAGTTCAAACCATGTGTTAATATGTTGAATTTGAATATAAAAGGGAGTTCAGCAGCCTCTGTTTCCAAACTGTTGTGAAAATTCCTCTTGTTCACATACCTATTCTGAAGATACCATCACTGGACCTAACCAGGTTATTCACAGAATCATTGGAACATTCTCACGTTCTTCATCTAACATCATATTTGCCATCATGTGCCAACAATGCCCAGATGCTTTGTATATTGGACAGACTTCAAACTCACTTAGACAAAGAATTAATGGGCACAAAACAGACATAAAAACACTCCTCATTAACAAACCAGTCAGTCAGCACTTTAATGGAGTGGGCCATTCTGTAACTGACCTGAAAGTTTGCGTCTTACTGAAGAGGAATTTTCACAACAATTTGGAAAGAGAGGCTGCTGAACTCTTTTTTATATTCAAATTCCACACATTAACACATGGTTTGAACCAGGATGGGAATTTTCTGGGTCATTATAGGGGCTGTTTTGCATACTTGGCTTAATCTAATTCTTGACTCCCTTCCGCCACCCCCGCCCCTCTACTCTCTGATTTGCTCACCTTGATAATATTTTTCTGATTTGTCAACCTTGATTACTATTTTTGGTTCTCTGTACTTTAAATAATGAGTCTGTTCTGGTATGGTTATGATCTGAAGGAGTATGTTCTGCTATGGCTATGATCTGAAAAAGTTGGTCTGTCCCACGAAAGCTCATCACCTAATAAATTATTTTGTTACTCTTTAAAGTGCCACTGAATTGCTTTTTTGTTTTGATAATATATTCTGAGTATTTATGTATATGTGGATCAACCGCTGCTGACAGGTCATGTAGAAAATACAGGTCACACAGGGACAACGGGAAATTCTTAGGGTTAATTACAGAACTTTAGCTACATGAGGTAATCCTGACAGCGGCTGCATTTTTGGAAATGCAGTTTAGTTGACTCTTCAGAAGGGAGAATAAAAAGTAGGAGCAATGGAAAGTTACCCAAAGGAAGACTGGCAGGGTGGAGGGGTTTAAAGTGTGAGCCTCATAGGAACGCACTAAAGAAAGCCAGACATGAAGAGAAAGCTTTAGCCCAGCAAGATCACATCATCCAACATGTAACAACTTCAGGGTGGGGAAGGGCAAAGGCCTCTGGACAACCCAAGATGCTCTGACCCCAGACCACAGCATGTCCTAGATGCAGGGAAAATGAGACAGGAACGGTCGTGTAATATTTATTGCTTTGTTTGCTCTGTACTCTCATGCTTTGTATGAGTAAGAAGAAAACGTGTTAGATGCTGCATGAAGTAGTTTATTATTTGTTACCTGCTTCACAACTGCCACATGTCCCTGAGACTTAAATTAAACCAGAATCTGCGCATCTTTCACGTGGAGCTGTGGGAAGGGGGGATGTTTAAGTTCCTTTGAGACTCCTGACTCGCAGATACTCTGAAGGGCCAGTGTTGCACTCAGAAGGGCTAGGCAGCTGGACAGGGGGTGCTAGGTGGCAGGCTTGTGCCCTAAGAATGTGCACAATGGGACCCAGAGTTGAGGTAATGGCACAGGGACTTACAACACCTCAGGGGTCCAGAGACATAGAGGCCTGGATATCCTTCAAAGCAGTCAGGGGGCACCTCGTCATATCTGTGAAATTATCAGCTACACCTTTGAAATGTTGGTGAAAAAATTCTACGAGGTATGTAAAGTTAAAACCAAAAATATTTTTGATTGCTTATACAAAGTGTTGTGTATAGAGATGGAGATAGATGAGCTAATTAATCATCACAGAGTATAAAATACAGTGTTCTAAAAGTTATTGCGGGCCATCAAGAAAGTGCGCCAAGTCCTCCTTAGGAAATAATTATGCAGCTGAAATCACAAGATTGTAGAGCATTTCCATATACTTGGGGCATGTCAGGATCAGATGCACAAATTAATCTTTAAAAGAAGGATCTGGCATTACCAGCAGCCAGCAACTGTAAAGCACTGCCCAGTAGTAGAATGCTAGTTTTCCTCATGGGTTTTTGTGCTATTCCTGTGGTAAGGGGAGTGGAGAGGCTAGCTGGGTCCCTGGGCAAGGTATGTGCAGGGGTGGCTCTATTTTCCTGAAAAGGGAGGGGCCTTGGGTGAAAGAGGTGGGACTGGGAGGAAACCATCTCTCAGGCACAACCAGAGCGCACTGTGTGTGGCTCCAGCAGCGAATTAACAGGCCTGAGGCACCAACTGCTGCCACTCCTGTGGTATTATCCAGGAGCTCTGGGACTGTTTGAACCACCAGGCCCAGGGGCAACTGCCCCTATCTCCCTCTCCGCCGTTAGCAGGCCTGCCTGTGGTTGGAGAGTTTCTAAGAGTATGTCTATGCTTAAAATACTACAGAACAGATGTTCATTAGAGTGATGGGTGGAGCTCTCCCATGGCTGTAGTTAATCTGTCTCCTCAAGAGACAGCAGCTAGGCAGAGAAATAATTCTTTCATCAGCATAGCACTTTCCACACTGGGGTTAGATCAGCTTAGAGGTGTGGATAGTTTATCCCCTGACAGACATAGCTATGTCAATGCAAGTTTTCAATGTACACCATTTCTGAGGCTCTGAACCTCCCTAAAGGGTCAGAACCATTAAAGAACAAATATTTGTATGGCCTGCGTATTTTATGAATTTGTGGGTTCCAAGCATTAGCTTCAGCAAGCATATTGCATTCAGGGTGTACCAGAACAGGAAAATCTGAATGGTAGCCTTTACACCTTTATTAATTTAATTGTGGGTTTTTCTGGAAAAGAGATATCAATTGCACTAAAGAGCATAACACTCTGAGATGTGATCAAATGTCCTGCAGGGAGCATGGCTGTGAACATGAGGACCTCAATCACTCATCTGCATCTGCAGGAGCTATCTCCCACAGCTCTCAGTAGGGCTTGGTGAGTATGCTACACACAGTAATTATAAACGTGCAACTGGCCCATGCCAGCTGACACAGCCTCATGGAGCTTGAGTAGATGGGCTGTTTAACTGGCCCAAATTGGAGAGCCCCAGGGCTTTGGCCATAGCCAAAGCCCAAATCTCTGCACCATAATTAAGCAGCCTCTTAGCCTAAGCCCAGATGAGCTGGCACAGGCCAGACACAGGTGGCTATATGCAGTGTCATTTCCCTGTTGTCTCAGCCAGGAATTGAATTCCAGTCTACAGGGATAAAGAAAGAGCATGCCCCCCACCCCCACCAAAGTATCTAATCCACTCCAGTGAACTCTCCTTACATTGCCTTGCACGTCACCTTTTTGTTGCCTTTGTTTAGGTCTTCCCTCACCTGTAAGAAAATTAAATGCTTTTAATGAGAGTGACACATCCAAATACAGAAAAGACCAAGAGTGTCCTACCCTGTTTTTAGATGATATAGTTATGGGTGCTGGGCATAAGAAGAAAAGAGGTAATGTCTCCCATGGGTCTTTGTGCTCCACCTCTCCCCTTCTTTCTATCCATATTCTGATAGGATCATAAAATCACAAAATCCTAGGGCTGGAAGGTAACTCAGGCAGCCATCGCTTCCAGCCCCCTGCCCAAAGCAGGATCAACCCCAACTGAATCCTCCCAGACAGGACCATGTCAAGCTGGGACTTAAAAACCTCCAAGGATGGAGATTCCACAACTCTCTCGGTAACACATTCCAGTGTTTCACCACCCTCCTGGTGAAATAGATTTTCCTAATATTTAACCTACACCTCTCCCACTGTAACTTCAGACCATTGCTCCTTTTTCTGCCACCTGTCACTACTGTGAACAGTCTCTCCTCTTCAGAGTTCCCTTTCAGGAAGTTGAAGGCCATTATCAAATTGCCCCTCACTCTTCTCTTCTGCAAACTAAACAAGCCCAAATCTCTCAGCATCTCCTTATAGGTTTTGTGCCCCAGACCCTTAATCATTTGTGTTGACCTCTGCTGAACCTGCTCCAATGAATTCACATCATTTCTATAATGGTGGGCCCAGAACTGGAGGCAGTACTCTAGATGTGGCCTCACCATTGCTGCATAGAGGGGAACAATAACTCTCAAGATCTTCTGGAAATGCTTCCTCTAATGCACTCCAAAATGCCATTAGCCTTTTTGGTTACAAGGGCACACTGTTGACCCATATCCAGCCTCTCATCCGCTGTAATCTCCAGGTCCTTTTCTGCTGCACTACTACTTAGCCAGTCAGTCCCCCACCTATACAATCTTTGAGATTCTTTTGGCCGAAGTAGAGGACTCTGCACTTGTCTGTGTTGAACCTCATCAAATTTATTGTGGCCCAATCCTCCAATTTGTCTAGGTCACTCTGGACCCTATCCAATGTATTTACCTGACCCTCCAATGTATTTACCTGACCCTCTAAGCTGACAGTGCCTGAAGTCTCCCACAGCAGGATTTTGCAGTTTGCAGACTTATGACTCTTCCCTGGAGTGGATCTGTTAATTTAAGAGTCAAAAGAATTCCAGTTTGTCAGAACTGTTAGCATAACACTGAACAAGTAAAAGACCCATTAACTGGGTAATGAAGCTATTTAATGGGCATGTATCTACTTGGAATTTACTGACAAAAACTATTGTGTATTGCTATGTCCACAGGAGCCTAGCTTAAAATTTGCTTTAAATATTTTATTACTTTGTGGCTGACGCTTAAAAAAATCCCATTTCTAAAAAAGCCTTGCATATATATTTAGATCCACAATCTGAGTATTCAGCTTTAGCTTTAAAAGTTTGGGCCTGCAGACATAGTTCTTTTTAATGAATTCCTCAAAAGACCACCCTGATCAATTTTAATTACTATAGTACAAAAACTTGCTTCCAAACTCATTTTGTCCTTGATATCCATCCTTTCTGCCTTTCACCCTCCTTGTTGACAAGAACCCTTTAACAGACAACATTTCTATTCTTCCAGATAGCTGGACAAACAACTTTCCCTTTTACTTCTGACTATTTGATGAACTTGTTTTAAGAGAACCCTCCTCCAAAATCAGTATCTTACTACATTACAAAACCCCTTGGTATGCCTAAAATCTTTGGAAACATATTTTAACATACAGTGAAATTTCATAAATATGTCTTGTTATGAAAATTACACAAAACAAATTAGCAATGAACTTTGTTATGAACACACTAAAGTGCTCTTACTGGTTAAATTAAAATAATGTCTTTGTTTCAGTAGTTTAAATACGTAGTAATCTGGAATGATTTCTTTATGAAGAATTTAAGAGTATATTTAAAATATGAAATCAGCTGAGAAATACTGTTGAAGAAAATGCAAAACAGAGAAGGACAGCATCATATATTGGATAATATTTAATGTTGTATTCAGCAGGGCAGCTGACCTGCCCTTACTACGGAATCTTCACACACAAATCTCTGACAAACTTCAGGGTATATCAAAAAACCTCTGACGAACATTTCTGATTCCCAAATTTGGTGCTTTTAATTAATTACCTTTTACATGTCCAGTCTTCACAATCTGGCATGCAGTGGAAAACATGCTATGTTTTCTTCAGAAAGAAATTGTGTAAGAGGCTTTTTTTTGTTTTTTTTTCTCTTCCAAATGTTCTTTGCTACATTTTGGTTCATGAATTTGGCTGAAATGGGTGAGGAGGGAGAAGAGGGAGACAGTCAGTGGGGTGCAGGGTCTAGGGCAGGCAGCAGAGAGGTGGAGTATGGACAGGGCCACAGGAGTCATGTGCTCACTAGAGGATTTTGTCGAACAAACCTAGAGCTTTGTTGACAAAACATAGGGATCATCCAGATTCCCAAGGTGTTCTGTCAACAGTAAATCAACAGAATGCAGCACTTTTGTTGACAGTCTTACCCTGCTCCTCACAAGACATAAAGCCTCTCTCCAGAGAAATCTGGCAACAGAACGCCAGTGTGGACATTCTGGGGTGGCCTCTGTTGACACACAGGGCTTCCGGGACACTGTTGTACTTCCAGTTGGCCATTTGGTCGAGAGAGTAGCCGGGCAGTACGGCCACTCTCTGCCAACAGAGCACATTGCTCTTGCGATTTGCTTTGCAATTGGCTGCAATCTGTTGGCAGAAGTTTTGCTGAAAGATGTCTTCCAACAGAAACTTCTGTCAACAAATTGCTGTAATCTAGACGTAGCCAGGCTGGGGAGCTTGCCTCCCTGAGCAGCCACTTCACCAACCATCCACAGGTATAGTTTCTTCTAATGAAAACTTCCCCGGTATGAGAAATACCTCAAGATTTCAGACTCTCAGTAAATAAGGTAATCTATCAAACAGATGTTTCCGATTGCTCTTTTATGTTAAATTTGAGAATCAGTCTTTCCACTCCCTACTAAGATGCTTGTAATAAATCAAATGTCTGTTTTTAAAAACAGCAATCAACAAAATGAGAAGGTGATTTATAAGAAATTCTGAAATAGAGTCAGCCTCCATAATTCAATTAAAGGCAGCAATAAGTCAAATCTCTCTCTGATCATCTGGGAAAAGGGGAAAAATGTCAGTTTCAGTTATTTCTAAACAATAAATTGTTCCTTAAGAGATGCAGCAAATCAATTATTCACAGGATGAGAAAAGAGTAACTCATTTGCAAGATGTACTTTTATGAAAGAGTTGAAAAAACATCTCCATTTCCATGGGCAAAAGAGAATTTGAAGATTTTTGGTTACTTTCCAAAAACATGAAAAGAAAAATAAGCAGAAATAATTCCTAAAATGATGGCAGAGCATGAAAGAAAACATAACCAGAAAATGAAAGAAAGAAAGAAAGAAAGAAAAGAGTTTCTGACATAAGGAACATGCAGTAAAAGCAAATGATACTATTTTCCTGTCCATTTTAGCACATGGTATTCAAGGCTGGATATCATATTTTCTAATTCCAAATATTACTTGCCAGTTTGGAAAATATTCCTTTTGATGTATTCAGTGTGCAAGCCCATACATTACACCACACTTACTGATACATATCTGTCTGCCTGTCTGTATCTCTCTCTGAATATATCAATAAACCCCAATTATTGTTAGATATATCAACGCAGACACAGAATAATTCCATTAATTTAACCAGAGGTACTCCAGAAGTGCATTCTCATTAATAAGTTTGCAACCTTTTATAACTTTCAGAGTCATTGTTCGCTGTGATATTTGATTTCTCTTTTTAATTAAATGTTTCTGGAGAGTACGTGAGACTCATTTTAGGGAATCTGTATTTTAAAATTAAGATCTGCATTTTCAGTATTTGTCATAACAGTTAAAAACATGAGAAAAGTTTGCTTTACAGGTGGAATTATATTTTGTTATTCTACTGGTCACCTTCTTGTCATTCTGTCCCTGAAATAGCCGAAATGAGTGTCCACTGGCTCCTGTTACTTGCAAGAACACGTGTGGGTTCTAGAAGTTCTAACCAGGTATATTAATGGACTAACTAAAGGAGTAATGATAGAAGACTTTTAACAAAAGGGTCTGCCCTTACTTATCGGGGGCAGATCCTCAGCTGGTGTCGATTGTGTTGGCTCCACAATAAACTCCACTGAGTGGTGCCTTTTACTCTATGGATAGTCCTAAAGATTCCAATATTTACTGGATACTCTGGAAACCATGCCCACTTCAGGTGTTAATTTTAAGTTGCAAACCTTGGGTCATGATTTTAATTAAGAGGGAATACCTATTCTGGGATGCACACGAGTTTTAGAGACACATTTACAGCCATACATAGAAATTTATTTTTGTGTTCTGAGGCAAAGTACACTAAGGACTTTTATTCTGATCTATGAGCATATGGAAGTAGACTCTAAAATAAATATAATAATCAATGGTTTATTTTAGAACAGTAGATAGTACACTTGGATATTTCTTGGGTTCTATTAAGTTGGTGAATGCATTGCACAGTAGTTAATTATTTTCGTGTGAGTTTTGCCATGGGCTCTAAATAATGTGACATTAAGAGCTAAGTGAACAGCATACACCAGATCTTCAAAAACAGTCAGCACCAAACAGGCTTCATTGTGCCACCTCTAGACAAATTTTCATGAATGTCTAGCAGCTAGCTGAGCTCTTCTGAACAGCCAGCCATTTGACGCCTAAGTGGGAGCTGAGCAATTCTGAAATTCTGTCTCCCCTTTATGGGTGCTGACGTTTCTAAAAATTTTGCTCTAAATCCTTTAAGGGACTAAGTATGGATCTGACCATTCTACGGGTTCATAAAAAAAAACACAGGACTAAAAGTGCATCCTAATAGCACATACAATAGGACTGAACAAAGTAATGAGGACAAATTTAGTCCTAAACAGGTGTTGGAGTGACAGAGGAGCCTACTTTGAAAGTAGTGGAACCAGTCATGGAAAATAACAGGTTTCAACTGTGCAGGCCATGGATAGCTGGAAAAGAATGTCTGCTGTGCTTCTGGTTGGCCGTTCTGTTGACAGAGCAGAGCGATCCACTTGCATGTATGGCTGTGATCTGTCAACAGAAGTTTTGTCAGAAGATCTCTTCTGACAGCAACTTCTGTCAACTGATCACTCTAGGGTAGACATATCCACAGAGTCTGGTTGCACCTCACATCTACAGATGAAACTAAAGAACGTTACAGGGACAAGAGATACTTACTAATTTTAAATGCTCAGCTTACTGATGAAGCAGGTCTTTGCCCACAAAAGCTTGTGCTCCAAATTATCTGTTAGTCTGCGAGGTTCCACAGGACTTCGTATTGTTACTGACCGTGGAGTCACTTCGGAGTGCAAAGTAGACCATTTTTCCTTCCAAAGGTTCCATGTGTACTGTCACTCCTTCTCCTCCCCCTCCCCACTCTTTCCAATACGTATTTTCAGATGAGGTTGCAGGAGGGCTATAGAAAGAGAAAGTAAACTTGGGTGATTCTGAAATTTGGCTTCTGTATATGCTTCTTGTGCTTGGAATAGAGTTCAGTCTTCTTTCTTTCTTCATTTCATTACTGTACAGATTTTTCACAACCTTTGCCACCAGGTATCTTAAAGAAAAGTGAGTGGCATTCCTTCATTAAAGTGCTGGCTGAAAAAACCCCTCACATTATGGCTGAAGATTTCTGTTGTTTTATTGTAATTTCCAAATTGTTATACTTTATGAGGTGGAGTTTGAAATTTGGAGGAAAGGCCCCAAGTGTCAGCTCACCTCAGTACTCAGTGTGCTGGCCATCTGTATCACCATAGGAACTGCTGGTTGCTGAGCACTTTTGGAAACCTAATTCTTCACTCACTGCTTAAATGGGATCTTACCTTCTTTTGATAATCTGATTTCCATTTTGGATACTGAGGATTTGAAAATATGACCCTCAGGTCCTTTGGAAAATCTAACCCTAAATAACCAGTATACATTACCTCATCAGTTGAATCATTTGAGTTCATATTGTCTTTTGAGCGTATGCACAATGTACTTCATGTAGCACCAGACCAGGTTTCATCACCAAATTTAGCTTGCTGGTTGGATTATTAGGCCAGGTACTACTGGCGGGGGGCGGGGGAGCGGGGAGCAACATTAATGCTGATCTAATTACACACACACTTCATAAGGTGAAAACGAGGGAAGCATTGAGCTTTTAGATCTAAATCTGAACTTTGCTGAGTTGTTTGTATGTACGATTTTGATTTTTTAGTTCTGCCTCACTTAATTTCAAAGCTCTAAACCAAAGTCACTTTTATTAGGAATTAACAGGATAATTGTAGGCTTCATTAAAGGGCACCATGATATGAAAACACCATGCTTCCAGTCCTGGGCTGTGGCTGGGGAGGACACAACAGTAAGGTAGGGTAGAGATTGTATTTCTATTCCTCCCATTCTAAGGATGCTGATTATTGAGTTGGTAAGAGCAGACTGTTGGTGACTGAAAATTGCTCCATGTGCAAGTAGCCAAAACATTATCTAGCTTTGGCTGGGCACAGGGTATCCCTAACCAAATACTTCTTGATCTGACCACATCCCATACACTGGGGGAAGGTATACACATTTCATACAACCAGAAGGGACCTTGAGAGGGCATTCAGTCCAGTCCCCTATCCTCTCAGCAAACCAAGCATCATCCCTAAGAGATTTTTTTTAATCTATTTGCCTCATACCCCTAAACAGCTTCCTTAAGGATTGAACTCACACAACCCCACATGTAGAAGACCAATATGCTAACCACTGAGCTATTCCTCCACAACTGCTCCTGGAGGGTGCCCCTATTCAGGGTTGATTCTCCATGGAGTTGTACTGGACACAAAATTGAGCCATGCATGTTTATAGAGTTCTATACTCTAATAGGTATTACATCTTTTACCCGTGCATTCATGAAACAGAGATAAAATCGTGCTGAAGTATGGCAAAAAAGTAGTGTGAGAAGGCGCTACAACAGAGGCAACTGGTGAGGAGGGACCTGGGGATCAAGGGCCATGTGACCACCTCCCAACACCAGGGAAGGGCCAGGACAACTCCTTTCTGTCTTTGCCCCGCCTTTACTCTGCCGCTCCTTGCCCTTGTTCTGCTCCACCTTGCCTCTTCCCCGAGCAATGCAGCCCAAGGGACTAACAGGGCTGTGAATCCAGCATTGGCAGTGGTGGGCTGGTCCCCCCTTCGCTAATTGGCCCCATCGCTCTGCTTCCTGTTGGTGAGTGCAGTGGTGGTATCCTCCCGCAAAGTGATGCAACTAGAGGAGTGAAGTGACCTTGAGCCATGTTGCTCCACTTTTCCCACTGCTGCTGGTGAGTGCAGGAGGACTGAGCCCTACTGCAGGCATCACACCCACCCACCCTATCCCCCCAGCTGCTGCCAGCCTCTTGCTCCTCCTGTCCACAGTGTTTAGAGGGCACATGACCCCTCATGCCCTTCCCTGTGTGTCAATCTTGGTCTACAATAATTATTCAGGTCCTTTTAAATAATGATTCATCCACACAAATACACATACAAAATTCCAAATATGACTTGACAGAGGGAAAATAATTAATTTGCCATGTGAGCAGTTAAGTGTCCAAAGAGAAACATATTTGGCATCTGGCCAAATTGCTAGTAGCAGATTAGCTTTCCTAGCACTTTGTATTCTAAACAAAATGGATTTTTCTTGTTACAGATGGCAAAGAAAAATAAATTATGCACGTGTATGTAATATGCTGCTTATTATTTTATGAAAACTGAAAGGGGCGTAGGGTTTGAGCTATAACTAGCTACAGGTTGAAATATATTTATGCCTTCAGAAACCAAAAATCCTTGGTAGTATTACATTGCTGTGGCATGGGGTTTGACTCACTACTACATTTTGGCTACTTCTGTTCCTCCCCCCACTGGAACCCACATGGGTTCTGATCTTCAGCACCTGCCTTGGGGTACAGCCCCAGTAATATTACCCCCTTCCCACGGGAGCAGGAACCCCCTGTTCCGTCACTCACCTCAGGTGCACACTGCTGTCCTCAGTCTAGCCTCTTACTCCAGAGGCAAACTGCAGTCTATCCTGGCCACATTCATCACTGGCAAATGTAGGGAGGTACGATAAGGTTTCCCCACATTAAAAAAGAAGGGGAAATAGTTTTGGGAGAGGGCTGTGCCTGAATCTAATCAGGAGAGGGAATGGAGCAACCCGTCAGGGCCCACTGGGGCTGAATAAAATGGATGCTCATCTGAGGGAGCTGTGTCTCTCCAGTTTTGGAAAGAGAAGAACTGAGCCACCTGCTAGGGCAAACCTGGGACACAGCAACACAAAGGAAGGCCAGTGGAGCCAAGGAAGCTCTGGCTTGACCAGCTCCTAAACAGAGGGTCTGATATGGGGCTTCTTGCTGGAGGGAGCACTATAAAGAGCCCTTGAACTGCCCTCCACTGTGGTCATACAATCCCTTGGCCAAATATCTCAGCACCTGCCTAGGGCTGATATTGCAACATTTCCTTCCCTGCGTGAGGTACAAGCTGCCATCAAAGCAATCAAGTACAACAAGGCAACTAAATTAGATAGAATCCCTACCAAAACCTCCACAGAAGGCTGGCTAGAGCTCCACAAATAACTCCACCTGCTGATTCTCAAGATCTGGAATAGGGAGCAGATGCCACAAGAGTTCACAGATACCCTGATCATCAATCGCTTCAAGAAGGGCAACAAATCAGACTATGGAAACTATCATGTCATCTCCCTCCTTGGAATGGCAGAGAAAATCCTAGCTCAAATCCTTGAAAACTGACTCCTGCCACTTGCAGAAGAATTTCTTCCAAAATCCCAGTGTTGGTTCTGACCATTCTGAGGAACAGCAGACATCATCTTCGCCGCCCAGCAACTGCAAGAAAAATGTTGTGAACAAAACCAAGTTTTACACATGAGCTTTTTTGACTTGACCAAAGAGTTCAACTCAATTGATTGTAGCACCCTGTGGATCATCCTCTCAGAAATTGGTTGCCCCAAAAAAATCACTAGCATCTTGAGTCTCCTTCATGACAACATGACTGTCACAGTATAGAACAACAATGGACCTCAAATGACCACTGAGCGGTCAAAAGAGGAGTCAAACAAAGCAATGTAATTGCCTCAGCGCTGTTCTGCATCTTCATTGCCATGACTCTTTGCCTTATTGAAGGCAAGCTTCCAAACGGTGTTAAGATTGTCTATAGAACAAACTGGAAGCTTTTCAATCTCAGGAGACTAAAGGCTAAAAGTTAGACCTTCATGACCTCAGTTATGGAGCTCCAGTGCACAGATGACAACATGTTTGCTCCTCTTTCTCCCATAGCTGTTCAGACCATCTTAAGCACCTTTGCCAAAGCGTATGAGACTCTCAGCCGCACACTGAACATCAAAAAGACCAAGGTGCTCCACCAGACCTCTCCAACTGGACAGTCTCATGTATCTGGTATGTCATCTTTCTACTAAAGTCGACATTGACATGGAAATCCAGCATCACTTGAGCTGTGTAAGCTCTGCTTTTGCCTGCCTGAAACAAATGGTCTTTGAGAACATGAACATCTGTGCCAAAACAAAGTTCCTGTACCATTCATTGATTTTTCCACGGTTACGGTATGCATATGAGAACTGGAAAACATACAAGGATCATTCGAAGTCACTTGAACAATATCATTAGCACTGCCTAAGCAGAATCCTAAATATCCTTTGGGAGGATAACTGCATAAACACCAGCATCCAGGAAGAGCCGAACAAGACCCTCATTAAGCCATTATCATTCACCAACATGATCTGGTCATGTGGTCCAGATGTCCGATCAGCACCTCCCTAAAACAGATTCCTTTTTCCAAGTTGAAGGAAGGACTGAGGCGCATTGGGGGCCAGAGGAAGCAATATAAGGACATGCTGAAGGCACATGAAAAAGTTGCAGCATCAGTGTTGACACTTGGTAGAACCTTGTCCAGGACCATCCTCAGCGGAGAGTGGTAATCTATGAGGGGGTAGCACAATTCGAGAAGTCCTGCCCCAGTGCAGACAAGGAGAGGCAGGCAAGGAGAAAAGAGTGGCAAAAACTGCCCCATGTCCCTCCAACAGCTACCAGCACTTGAGCCTTATAAGGCTTGTGGCTCCAGAAGTGGGCTGATCAGCCATCAACGGACTCACAAATAGGAGGGTGATATAAAGACGTCTTATTTATCAAGTGACTGCCAAGAGAAGAGGAGAGGGGCTGTGTGGGCTAGATGACCCATCCCATGCTGTCTGTCTTGACTACTACTTTGAGAATACAGGGTAGGATTATGGTTGTAGCACAAAGTCATGGGACCTGGAAGCTGAAGAGTCTGGATTTTAGTTCACACTTAAATTCCCGAAATGAGCGTACTGACTGCATGCTATATTATTCCCTCATATCAGTAGAGTATGTTGAGTATGGTCTTTTACAAAAGCTTGTAGTGTTTTGAACTTGATGGTCATTTGAAGATATTTGTATGGACTATGGTTATGAATGCATGTATGCATACAGAAAACATTGCTCAGAATATGTACTTTAGCTTCAACTAGCCAGGTGTTTACATGAAACAGATTCCAAATAACCATCCATTGTCCAGCCCTGAAAAAGATGACGGTGGTCCATTAGTGTCTGTGGGAAGACATTGTGACAATGCTTTCAAGCAATGAGAGAATCTACCACTCTGAATACCCATGAGTCACTATGCAAGGAGAGGGAACAGAAGGAAAGAAAAAAAGGAGGTTTGTCATCCAGAAGGTAGGAGACAGTAGCCAGGTGGAAAGTTGTCCAGGAATGCTAACTCCCTCATAGATAAGCCGTGCACTTGGGGTGGTATTCAAAGTCAACAGCTAACTTATATTACTGTGTGGGGGGCGTTATCCGATATGTAAATATAAGGCTTGAAGTTTTGTCTTTATATTTATCTGCGTAACTTTTCTATGTATGCTTGGCCCTTAGTATTTCATCTTTGAATCTGTGAATCTTCTGTTTTTCTTTATTTTTATAATAAGCAAGAGCCTATTGTTCAAACAAGGTGATGTGCAAGTGTAAAAGTAAACTGGCATCTGGAGGTCTGGATTCACACTTTAAGGGGCAACAATCCAAAAGGAACAGTCTGATTGTTTGCTACTTTAAAAGGGTGAATGATGGATTTGGGATGACTCTGAGATTGGTGTAACCCTGGAAGGATATATTAGATTTGTGAGAGCCAGGGTGGGACATTATACTTGTGGGCTGACTCTTAGGCCATTTCTACACATGCCACTTTCGGAGTGGCATGGTAATAAATGACCCAAAAATGCTAATGAGGCATGGATGTAAATTTCTGGCACCTCATTAGCATAGGGTCACATGATTTGGAGTCCGGAAGAGGCTCTTCCTTCCCAGAAGGAAGCCCTCCTTCCAGAAGCCCTTTCTTCCTGAAAATTTTCAGGAAAAAGGGGCTTCCTTCCAGGAGATCCCCGAGGCTGCACCTCTACGTGCTGTTTTGGGGTCCAGAAGAGCTTCTGGACTCCAAATCATGTGACCCTATGCTTTACCTCATTAGCATTTTTGGGCCATTTATTAGCATGCCACTTTCAGAGAAAGTGGCAAGTGTAGAAACATCCCTAGTGTCACGTACATGTGCTTTAGCTACACAGCATAAGGAGGCCCTGAGGTTACAAGGCAGGTAGTGACAGAGCTTAGGTAGCCTCACAAAAGTCACAGGTGCTTAGTAACTGCAGCCAATCAAAAATTCTCTGTTGAAAAAAATGACAAAATACTAGTCTTTGGATGAGATTAAAATGTTAGCAGAATGCGCCTGCTTTTCTCAGAAAGTAGAAATCAAATTTTCATCAGAAGATTGAAATGATATAAACCAAAAATATTTTAGCAATAAAATCAAAGTATTTTCTCAGTTTCAATTTGTTGAGCAGTTCAGGAAGATCTTGTGTAACATATGTAAGCTTGGCCCAAAGTAGCGAGTTCTGGAAGTCTAACACTATAAGGATTATACCTCACATTTATCAATGAAATAATTGCAGATATTTCCATAGCGTTATCCTTTTGAGGATATCAAGGAATTTGCCAAGGGTGTACTGATTTAGTACGGGCTCATTGCTTAAAAGTAGTTGGGCAATTCTTCACTCCCCACCCCCACACTTTCTTTGCAGCCTAAATAACTTTAAAGAAGGACAAAAGACATATGGGTGGAGTATTTACTACCTCGAATTTCTAGTAATGGGTGCCAGAGAGGTAATTGAGATATTATGGAATTAATTGTCAGAATCCCAGTGGTTTCCAAAAGAGTGGCAACCATCTGTCTTGAAAAATGATGTTGTAAGTGCCAAAATAGTTCACTTTATGTTTGGCTGCAACATGGCTAAAAAAACCCAAATTCTTGAGGAAACACAAGAATTTGACACAAATGGTGTAGTCATAAAGTACAGAGCCAGAGGAAGAAGCAGAGGCTGTACTAGGGCTTGAGGCCTGCAACGATTTCTTCTCCCTCACCTTTCTCTCTTCAATCTCTTTGACTTTCTGCCGTAGAAGAGACCTCCAGTGTAGTCTGTTGCTAGCTATATCTTCCCAGCTTACAGTGTTGATATTGAAATTTTTTCAAATTGCTGTTGAAAATGTCTTTGTAGGTTTTTCCAGTGGCCTTGGAGTATCCTTGAGTTCTCCATGCAGGAGCATCTTTAGAATGCCTCACTCATTTGGTGTAGATGACCAAGGCAAAAGAAACATCAGTGCTTGAAAATAGTGATTATATGTCTTGCTTTTACTCTCTCAAGTAACTCAGTGTCAGGAACATTGGTTTCCCATGCTGAAGAGGGTCTGGAAGATATTTAGTTTTCTCTCATGCCTGCTATAATTGGAAAAGGTATGTTCATTATACAATGGTATCCTCAAAATGTACATCTGGTAGACCTGCACCTTGGTGTTCATTGTTAGTTCCCTGTTGTCCGACACATGCTTGGTCAATAGTCATATATGGTAGCTTCCTTTCCTAAGTAGAATTAAGTTCCTCATTAAAAAATATACTGTTGATCCCAGATAAAGAACTTAAGCAGTCAACAGACATTGCACCATAATAATTGTTCCTTTAGACTGTGTTTATTCCACATACATCACAATGTAATGCAAAGCTATTTCAGTGTTGCTGAACCTCCCCTTCACTGTGTGAATTGAGCACTGCCTCATTGGCAAAAAGAAATTCTCTTATCAATGGGTGTTTGACTTTGCTTTTTGCTTTTCAACATACGATGTTGAAGAGTCTTCCATCTGACCTTTTATGGAGATGTACTCCCTCAGTACCCTGGGAGAAGGCATGACAAAGTAGCAAGTTGAAGAACGTACTGAAGAGTTCTGGCACCAAAATACCTCCCTGTTTGAGACCACTGTGGATTTCAAAGCTGTTGTACTGATCACCATCATTCTGGACTTAGCCTTTGTAACATTATGGAAAAATCAATCAGACTTAAGAGTATGGGGGGGATGAGCAAACAGTTCTCTTTAGAAATTTAAAAAGACCCTTTCTGAAATCATTCAGGGTTTCCTAAAAATTAGATGATAAAAGATGTAGGATTTCTCCATTGTAAGATCCTGGGGCTGTTTTGTAAGCACCACTGTATCTTCATCCATTAATTACATTGTGCTGTATCAGTGCTATCCAAAGAAACAGCATGAACACAAAATTACTGACCAAGCATAAAAGCAGAGAATCAAACAAATGTTTCCATGAAAAAAAATTTTTTGACGATGCAAGCAATAGTCTAGCACTTACAGTTAATAGAGCACATGTTTCTGGGCAATAAATTAATACGGATGTACATTGGCAATTCATATTTTATTCTGGAAAACCCTATTGTAATGAGGCAAAAGATTGTAAAAATGAATAAACAGACGCTATTGCAGATTGCACTATAAAAATAATTTCCTTGGGCTGCCAATAATGTAAATGTACATGTATGTAGACTTCCCCAACTCATTTTCAGTGATTAGTTCTGGTAGAATCTTTTTGAATTGCCAGCTGTTAGCGTTAGAATTAATTGCAAAGACCATACTTTATGGTCACAAATACAAATGGAGAGAGGCAATGTGGTCTAATGGGTAGATCACTGGACTATGGCTTAGGAAGCCTGGGTTCTACTGATTAACAGACTGGCTGTGTGTCTCTGGGCATCACTTTATGCTCCCCTTTTGTCTTTCCCCCCGCACCCTCCAAATCAAGCTGAGCCAAGCAAACTAAAGCAAATAACAGGCTGTGGGCCAAAAGTGAAGACTGAGGTAATAACTCCATCAAATGTTCAGTCCAGGTTGAACTTGCTACTGATTGTAGCTGAGTCATCTCATCAATACCCCCCACTAACTTCTTCAGTAGCACCCCTTCCCATTCCTGAATAGTAACAAAGAGGAAGCTGTGCTAGTCTATACACTATCAAAACAAAAAGCAGTCAAGTAGCACTTTAAAGACTAGCAAAATGGTTTATTAGGTGAGCTTTCGTGGGACAGACCCACTTCTTCAGACCATAGCCAGACCAGAACAGACTCAATATTTAAGGCACAGAGAACCAAAAACAGTAAGCAAGGAGGACAAATCAGAAAAAGATAATCAAGGTGAGCAAATCAGACAGTCCCCCCCACCCCTCCACTCTCTGATTTGCTCACCTTGATTATCTTTTTCTGATTTGTCCTCCTTGCTTACTGTTTTTGGTTCTCTGTGCCTTAAATATTGAGTCTGTTCTGGTCTGGCTATGGTCTGAAGAAGTGGGTCTGTCCCACGAAAGCTCACCTAATAAACTATTTTGCTAGTCTTTAAAGTGCTACTTGACTGCTTTTTCCCATTCCTGCTTCTCTTTGGTTTTGAGTTCATTCCTTCTGCTTACTAAGCCCTCCTCTGCTATGCAAACCTACGTCTACATCCACATTACATGATAAAGTCAATTTTAAGACAGTTAGTTCGATTTTATAATGTCACTGTGAATATCATTAGATCAATTTTAGGGAGCACTATGGTCAATATTATTACACCAACCATGTGAGTTGGCAAAGTGCCAAGTTCAAATATAAAGATCAGATTAATGCTAGTGTAGAAATGGCATTTATTTAAATTGATTTTATTGAGCTTCAAAGGTGTCCTGTATGTATTCCACAATGCCCTACAGTTGTCTGCTCTGGCCGCTTCCATCTCTGCTGTTTTCCAGGTGAGCAGGAAGTACGTAACAGTAAGCCTGCAAATTTGAATTTGGCACCAGGAAGCCTGGGAAATTGAAGTGGGCATGGGGCCCATTTTGAATTCCTTTCTTTATGATCAGAGCGGCAATTGCATCTAGCCATGAAAATACTGCCCCAGCCCGGGGTGATGGCTTCTTCCCTGCACAGGATGTAGCAGGAGTGGCTGAGATTGTTTTCAGCGCCGGCACCAGCTGCCGCTCCACCACACCACGTGGTGGCTAGGCTGTGGGAGTCATCCTTATATGAGAGGCCAAGACACTTCTTTTCTGCAGTTCAGATTTGTACAGGGGAACCCCCTCCTCTCCCATAGGTACCATGCAGTCAGGGGTCTATCCCCTGCCCAAGCTCACCACGTGACTAGCCCCTGACCCAATAAAATAATGTGCCTGCAGTGCAAGGCAGACCGTGGTTCCAGACAGCATCATGTCCTGACTTGCACACAGCGAAGGCTACAAAGGCAGGAAAGATATTCGGAGGCTGGTTTTCACCAGGGGAACGCTGGTGCCCGCACCCTGCTAACAGGAGCCTTTCTGGGGCTGGATGGCACCTCAAAGACAACACAAGCCAGGGAACTTGGTCTTTGCTATGTTTTCAGTGGGGCAGCATGTGCTGGGGGTTGGCAGAAAGACCCTAAAGGGGCCATGTCAACTGGCCCCTCAGCTACAATACCCACCCATCAATGTATAGGGGAACCAGCCTCTGCAGTCAATGATAGTCAGGGCTGTCCCCTCCTCCACCCTGATGGAGAAAGCCCCTGAAGGGCCCAGATCAACTGGTCCATCAGCTTCAACCTCCGCCCATCAATGTATGCGGGGATGGGGCAGCCCCTGCAGTAGATAATATTTCGGGTCTAGCCTCACTGCCAGAGAAAGCCCCAGAAGGGGCCTGTCCCCTGAAGGGACCATGTCAGCTGGTCCCTCAGCTTCCACTCCCACCCTATAGAGTGAACCTTCATACCAAACCAAGCTTCGGAAAGTTGGCTCCCTGTCCAGAAAGAACTTCTTGGTTTTGGTGAACTGAAAAAGAAACCGCAGAGCTGCAGTTCATTTGCAAATTTGACACCATCAACAGGGATTGAACAAGAGACTGGGAGTGGCTGACCAGTTACAAAAGCAGTTTCTCCTCTCTTGATGTTCACAACTCCACATTAGCTGCTGATAATGGGCCACATCTTCCATGACTGAACTGACCTTGTCAGCTCTAGCCCTCCTAGTGACTGGGACTCCCTCCTTTTCATGACCCTATAAATTTAGACCCTCCTCTGGAACCCCGCACTCCTGCATCTGATGAAGTGGGTCTTTGCCCATGAAAACTTATGCTCCAAAATATGTTAGTCTATAAGGTGCCAAATGACTTCTTGTTGTTTTTGAAGATACAGAATAACTCAGCTGCCCTTCTGAATTGTTTCCACTATTATTTGCAGTTCAATCACTGAATCTACAGAATGTGATATTAAGTTGGATTAACAGTTAGTTCATAGCTTTCTTTCAACCAGTAACTCCTGGGAAATCAAGATGTGTTTATTTGATCACCCTTGCTTTTCCTCAAAAGCTTTAATAAATGATGGAAGAAGGCTATCACAAGCTATAACCTGTTCCCATTATACTTTCAGAGATGATGTTTCATCTGCTTTTTGCAAAATCTTTGGTAATTCAGTTATAAAGCAATAAATTTCAGTTAATTTGGTGATCTTTGTTGCTGCTTTCTTTCCAATCTTCACTTTTGGCAAATTCCTTTTCAAATGGCTTCCTTAAAACAGGTCATACTATACTGTGGTTTCAAGGGAGGAAAAGTAGCTGAGGGACCAGTTGACATGGCACAGTCACCTGAGTGATCCCAAAGCACATACACCTTGTGATTCCCTACTTGTCCTTCTTTCCTTCTGGAAAAATAGCTATTCGTTTTCCACAGAAGAGGAATGAGGACAGTGCAATGTGGGAAGATTACATCACATGCCTACAACCACTTGCAGGGCCTTTTTTCTTCTCATACAGCACCAGAATGAAAAAACAGAATGCTACAGGGCTGAGGGAACTGTGAAATAGCTTCCCACAATGCATTGCTGTAACAGTTGATATTTGGCAATTGCGTGTGGCAGCACTAACTCAACTTTGTAGGGACTTGGTGGGGAGATGAAGATACTCTAATTCGATTTATAAAATCCAGTGTTACAAAATCAAATTTAATAAAATTGAATTTATCTCATAGTGTAGCTGTAGCTTACAGCATGATAACTGCGTTGCTCAGGCATGATATAATTACTGACTTCTGGTGTAAACAACGTTAGGTCAATGAGAGGGCTTCTTCCATCAACATCACTACTGCCTCTGGGGGACAGAGTATCTTTGCACTTCATTTAACAAAACCTTGTATATATCATCCCTCACTACAACCACAGGAAAAAGACCTGATAGTTACATCATCTATTTTAACATATGAACTCAAATGGTTCTCTCACCATATCCATCCCCACCTTTACTGGTAACATTTTCCCATTCATCCTCCCTGGGATTCTATTCTTGTTGTGAAAAATGGTGCTCGCTTTCCTTTGTTAGGTGTAAAATAATCTCTTCCCATACTTCAAAGTTCCGATCCATGTGCGTTCTCTTCCTTACTCTGCATTTGCACTGTCACTCACCGTTGCTCACCTCATCCTAGCAAAGTTTTCCCTCTCTTTCACCTCTTGTTTTGTCTCTTCATGAAGAAAAACAGATTATTTCTGTATGTGGTGGGGGAGGGTTTAATTGAAGTGAAAACCAAGGAAGGAATACTTATATTTTCCCACTTTGGGGTAATTTTATAAAACATTTTTGGTTTGGTATTTCCACTGTTGCCCTCAGATTGGTCCTTCCAATGCCTCCTAGGCTGTGTCTACACTACCCCAAACTTTGAAATGGCCACACAAATGGCCATTTCGAAGTTTATTAATGAAGCGCTGAAATGCATATTCAGTGCTTCATTAGCATGCGGGCGGCCGCAGCACTTCGAAATTGACATGCCTCGCCGCCGCGCGTCTCGTCCCGACGGGGCTCTTTTTTGAAAGGACCCCGCCTACTTTGAAGTTCCCTTATTCCCATCAGCTCATGGGAATAAGGAGACTTCGAAGTAGGAGGGGTCCTTTCGAAAAGGAGCCCCGTCGGGACGAGACGCGCGGTGGCGAGGCGCGTCAATTTTGAAGTTCTGTGGCCACCCGCATACTAATGAAGCGCTGAATATGCATTTCACCGCTTCATTAGTAAACTTCGAAATGGCGATTTGCGTGGCCATTTCGAAGTTTGAGGCTAGTGTAGACGTAGCCCTACTGTGACAATGATTACTGGCATTACAAGAGTAAGATTCACAAATGACCAAGCTGAGCTCTTAACCTTCTCTCTCCTGCTGTGATACACAACTCTTATTTGAAAAACAAAATCAGTTTCTACTGGCAAATCCTTCCATGCAAGAAAAAGTTATGATCAGTGGTAAAATGGCAGTGAAAAATGATTTTCCACTTTAAATTCACCCTTAACCACACAGCTGTCAAAAAAATTCCATATTTGTGCTTTAGTAATTACTTTTGTCTAACATATTGTGTGATGAACTTTAAATGTCCTGAAGGCTCTGTAAAGTGCTCTCAGTCATCTCTATTTCCCAACTTTCGTAAGTGAGGGTTTCTTCCCCTTTTTGTCTGCAACCAAATGATAATGAAATTTGCATTATGCAGGAATCAGTGTGTACCTTCACTTTTCTACCAACCTACTTCTGTCCCAAATAAACAAGACTGATTTGCCTTGATTTGCTGTTTCAGAAACAGGTAGAATGAAAATTCTTGACTTTTATTTGCCAACAGTAATCTAGTTATTTCCATTTGTTATTTCTGACTACTCAAAGAGAACTGTGATAGAAAGCTGCTTTTAAATATCTGTTTAATATTTCAGCAGCTCTCTCTGTTACAGCCATGTCTGCTATGTATATTTGATGTTAAGATTGCTTCCACTGTTCTTAGCAATGTCTGTATTCTGAACTTTGGGGCCTTTACCTGTTAATAGAGACAATTGATTCAGTATTATCACTCTTCGGCCGTGTCTACACTAGCCCCAAACTTCGAAATTGCCATGCAAATGGCCATTTCGAAGTTTACTAATGAAGCGCTGAAATACATATTCAGCGCTTCATTAGCATGCGGGCGGCCGCAGCACTTCGAAATTGATGCGCCTTGCCGCCGTGAGGCTTGTCCCGACGGGGCTCCTTTTCAAAAGAACCCCGCTTACTTCGAAGTCCCCTTCACTATAACTCAGGTTTTGATGAGAAAGATAACAAAGTTGGGAATGAGAGATAGAAAATGGGTCATTTGATGATTATCTGTTCTGTTCATTCCCTCTGGGATACCTGGCATTGGACACTGTCAGAAGCCAGTATATTGGGCTAGATGGATCACTGATCTGACCCAGTATAGCCATTCATATGTTCCAATGTAATTCTGAGTCCCTGCCATTTGCTATTAAATTTACTCAACTGTGATTTTAAACCATGATTTTTATATACACCATTGTAGCTCTTGAGACAAAATATATAGACCCTGACATCTTTCCTTTTTTAATTTCTTTCCTTTTTTCTTTTGTTTATATACTTCTTTGTCCAAAGTTTTCATGTTTTAAAGTGGGTTGCTTCTTTAAGCTTCTCTTTCAATGTCTCTGTTACAAAATCAGCAATAATTAATAGAAGGCAGTAGTTGAATAATATTACAAAAGCATACATCCAAAGGCTGCGCAATCAATCATTGCAGAGGCATGGTGATTGTTCTGTACTGTGCTGCCTGGATTTTTCTTGTAGCTATTATAAACTGAAATTTATAAATAAAATTAGCGATCAATGAACCTCAGAGTTCGGAGAAAGAGGCAAAAATTTATCCAAAAACCCTCTACCTCAGATACAGCTGTGTGGAAAATGGTTTTCCTGGGCTTTGAGCAGTTGAAAAATGTTTCTATCCTGAATCACAGGACAAAATGTTGAAATCTCAAAAAAAAAAAAAAGAAAAAGAAAACTCTCTACCTTTTAAAGGGCCTGATTTGATTACCGTGATTTACATGTGTGTGAAAATGAAGCTTTTTAAAAAATATCTCTTTGAAAGGGGACAAAATTATGGCAGTAACCTGTTCCCTGTAGCATGGAAGAATGGCAAGGGAGAGGGTGGGGTTTCCTTAAGTGTTACAAAACTTAAGGACAGGAAGGGATACAGTTTCCCCCTTTGCTCCTGGCAATGGGGAGGGGAATAAGTAATTCACCAAAGTGGTTGAGGGCCCCCAGCTTTCTTTCTCCCTCACTCTTAGTCAATGACTCTGACCAGAAAAGATGGAGGAAGGGGAAAACAGGGCCAAGATTCTTCCCAAACCTCACTTCTCTTCATTCTTTCCCCAACTACGTGATTGCTGAATGGGCAAGCAAAGAGCCAGGGGCTGCATTCTTCACCAGAGAAGATCAGGAAAGTTGTAGTTAGCAGAGCAGGGGCGGAATCCTTGAGCATTGTGAAGGCACACTCTAGCCCTGTGCTGCACGTACTATTCTGCTCACCCACGTAGCCTCTTTGGACTTCAGTTTCTGTAAATGGGGAGATTAATACTTTCCTGCTTACAAGAGTGTTCTGAAGGTTAATGAATGCTTGTAAAGGCAGTTGCTGATGAACAAAGTTGCTCCCGCACAGACTTCTGTGATTGCCCAGGCAGGTGCAGCATGGCTGAACAATGTTCCGGCTTGTTTTGCTGGCAGTCAAAATAATTTTTGCTGCTCAGTGGAGGAAAACGTTGCATACCCTTACTGTCAAAGGGCTGGGCTGGGTTGTGCCTTTAGGCTTGACTGTGAGCAAGAAGTGGCAGGAGGGAGATGATGCATGAACTGCATTATCCCAGGGGACTAGTGCTGACAAGCACAGCACAAGGACGTACTCCTGGCTCTGAGGAACACTTTCTCCCCAGCTCCCTGGTGCTCTGGGAGGGAGTAGGAATTAGCTTCTGGCTTATATCCGTTGTAATTAATGAGCCTGTCTAAAGTACTGAAAGGCGGAGAGTTCATTCCCTTCTATGGCACTGCTACATGCTCTGGGACGAGCGGATAGGCAGGAGTGCTGTTTCTATTTACTCCTGCACGCCCCCAGGTCCAAAGTCCACTTAGACCAAGCAGGAGTAAGAGGGGATCCTTGTGCCCTTGCATGGATTCTGCAGTTTATAATCCAGCCAAAAGTGACTCACACGTATTTGGGACATATTAGTCATGGAGAAGTTTACTGTGTGGTGGGATTTATTACATAGATTATGCCACATTGCCTACGGTCAGATTCCAGACTGTGCTGAGATACCATCTGTCCTGACTAAGTTAGCACCTCTTCATTCTTTTATAACATCCTTGCAGGACCATTGCAATGGATTTCATTTCATTGCTGAAAACAGACTGGGGGCTTGCAGTGCAGGATCCAAACAGCCATGCTTGCTACTGTCCATACTTCTCTGGAAATATATGTTGTGATTACTGTAGAATATTCCAGTCATTACTATGTTACTTAGTCATATGGATTTAATGCAGTATTTTACTACTCTTCTTGAGAGTAGGGTGAAAGTTTTATAAGTGCAAAAGGATGTTTTATATTCCAAAATGTGTCATGGCCTTTTTAAAATGGATATTTCATGATATTTTATTGTGTATATGTCAGTTCTGTTTTCACACTGACACTTCATTTTAACATTATAGCTCCATCTGCATTAAACCTTCAGGTGTGGAAAGGAGATCAAATAAATCTCTGATTCTTCATTACACATTTTTGTCACGTGCCCACTTTCCATGGTAAAATTTAGGAACTCTTTAGCAAACAAACAAAAACAAACAAAGCCAGTTTTAACAGGCGACCTGTGAATTATTACGATCTATTAAAAGCAAGGAAAATGCTCATGATTGATATTTGTGTTTTTGTGGGGAAAATTTTCAAAACTTTTCTGACTGAGAAGTAAATGTCACATTTTGGGTCTTGAAATGTCACCTGATAAAAATGTACACTCATCCCTCATTAAACGAAGACTTCATTTACGAGTACGTGCTTAAACGAGGGACATGCTTACCTACCTTAGTTCACTCTGGGAGTGAACTTCCCCTGCTCATACGAGCCTTACTACCCTCCCCATGGCTCCAACCCCCCAAGTCTGTCCCCCCCGCCAGCCCCACAGCCCCAACGTGCTGCAGCCTGAACCCCTGCTGGCCCCATAGCCTGACACCCCACTGCTGCCTGCCCTCCCCGTGGCCCTCCAGTCCCAAACCGCAGCAGCCTGATGCCCCTGCTGGCCCTTCGGCCAGACCCACCCCACCCTGCTGCCTGACACCACCTACTATATCCCTAAACCGCACTGGCCCCACAACCTGAACCCTCACACCTGCCTGTACTCCCTGGGGCCCTGCACCCCGCACCCCTCCCCAACGACCACCTGTACGCCCCATAGCCAGACACCCCTGCCGGCCTTGTCACCAGACCCCACCCCCACGGCCACCTGTAAACCCCCTGCAGCCAGATCCCCCTGCGGCCCCACGGCCAGATCCCCCCTGCCACGTGTAACCCCCGCCACCAGACCCCCCTGCAGCCCTGCAGCCTGACGCTCCTGACACCCATATCCCCCAAGGCCTGACCCCCGCCTCCACCTGTAACCCCTGTGGCCCTGCGGCCAGACCCCCCACTCTGCTTGTAACCCCTGCAACCCTTTGGCCAGACCCCCACAGCCCCAAACCATGGCAACCAGACAGCCAGACGCCTCCTGCCCCCTGCTCCCTGCTGCCCGCAGCCTGACCCTTCCCCCACCGGCCCCAAACCATGGCAGCCTGAACCCCCCTGCAACCCACCACCAGATTTTAACCCTTCTTCTTGCTCACAGCCCCAAACTACCCCCCAGCCGTTAACCCTCCCCAACCCAAGGTTCACTTACCTTTCAAAAGCAGCGTCACCTGCTGCCACTCCTTCCCCCAGTTGGGAGCCCTAGGAACTAATCAGAGTCTTTTACATGTAATTTAATAGGAATTTAGTGTCCTGCCTACGAGCAGAAAGTTGGGAACCAATTGTGCTCCTAAAGTGAGGGATGAGTGTATATACAGTCAAGTACCTTAGGGCTGGGTCCACACGGTGCTCGGCCCAGTGCCGCTGCCAGCAGAGCTAAGCAAAATAAGTTTAAATGTTCAAAGCATAAAGGGACTGGCTACAGAGGGGGATTTAGCTGGCAGAACTAAATGCTGAATGTCCTCCTGCCAATGCCGAACTCTCGCAGGGATATGGTAATGAGCTTCGGCAGTATGCAAATGGCACACCATTTGCCATCCCAAGCAGCTCATTTTGCACAGCTCTGCCGGTAGCAGCGTTGGGCGGAGCGCCAAGTAGATGTAGCCTACAAGTTGTAAATAAAGAGGAAACCCATTAGTATACTGACTTATTGGCATTTATAGAAGATCATTAATCATAATTTCTTTTCGACTTTCTTTGCTTCTGAAATTCTTAGTGGAATCACAAAGTGTTCTCAGATATATTAGATAATTTACTGACAGATGTTTGGTGGATACCAAGCTTTTAGAGCAACCTGTTCCTCTGGACTATCGCCTACTTAATTATCTATTAACAGAAATTGCTATTTTGCATGCGAAGCTGGAAGGTGACATTCTTGGCACCGCTGACATATGTAAGTGCTTTGCTCAGATAAAACATGACAGACAACACCTCAGATACCAGTCTTTTGTTCTGCTATCCGGAAGGGCAAGAAAAAGTTCTGAGCTCCAATAATTTACAATTACTAGTTTAATTGGAACTAGAAATGCATTGGCACATAATGTATGCTCAACTCTCACAGTGACATCCACATGAGTCATTCTGTGTGCAGCAGCATATTGATGTCCTGGTCCAGAAATACAATCTATTTCAAAATAATGAGCTGAGGGCTTTCTAAGGAAATCATTTAAAAAACAAAACAAATACACATGACTTAAAAATGTAAGATTTTCTATATTCTGTTTGGATCAATGCTCCATCTAATCCAATATCTTCCCTCTGGCAGTGGTGTATAACTGATATTTCAGAAGAAGGTATTTGTTTTAAAAAAAGTTCTGTTCATATCAGCCAGGACCAAATACTGAGAGGTGGAACTTCTGCACCTCTCATTGAAATTCATGGACACTGTGGATGTTTAGCATTTCGTGGAATCAATTATCAGAGAGGTAGCCGTGTTAGTCTGTATCTTCAAAAACAACAAGAAGTCCTGTAGCACCTTATAGACTAACAGATATTTTGGAGCATGAGCTTTTGTGGGCAAAGACCTGCTTCATCAGATGCACAAGTGGGACATTTAAGCCGAAGACTTCTCATGAATCTATGCAATTACATGGTGGCTATGTCTAGACTTGCATTCCTCTTTTGAAAGAGGAATGCAAATGAGGGAAATCAAAAATGCGAATTAAGTGCTTATTTGCATGTCCCACACTTCATTTGCATAATCTCTTTTTGGAAGGGATTCTTTCAAAAGAAAAAAAGCGGTGTAGACAGGGCTTTTTCAAAAATAAACCCTATTTTGTTTCAGGAAGAAGGGTTCTTTCGAAGACAGGGTTTATTTTCAAAAGATTGCTATTTATACTCCTTTTTTTCTTTTGAAAGAATCTCTTTTGAAAAGAGGTTATGCAAATGAAACATGAGATATGTAAATCAGCATGTGCATTTTCCATTTCCCTTATATGCATTCCTCTTTCAAAAGAGGAATGCGAGTGTAGACGTAGCCGGTATGTGTTTATGTAACCCACCCACCTAGGGGAGTGACTCCCTGTTCCATGTAGAGGCACTTAGACCACTTGCACAGAGAGAAAGAATGAGTCTCTTCAACAGCCTTAGCTGTGAATCATAGAATCTTAGGGCTTCAAGCAGGATCAACCCCAACTAAATTATCTCAGCCATGACTATGTCAAGCCAGGACTTAAAAACCTCTGAGGATGGAGATTCCACCATGCATTCCAGTGCTTCACCCTCCTGGTGGAATAGTTTTCCCCGATATCCAACCTACGCCTCTCCCTATGTAACTTCAGACCATTGCTCCTTGTTCTGGTCACCTTTGAGAACAATCTGTCTCCATCCTCTTTAAAGGCCCCTTTCAGAAAGCTGAAGGCTGCTATCAAACTGCCCCTCAGTCTTCTCTTCTGCAAACTAAATAGGCCCAAATCTCTCAGCCTCTCCTCATTGGTCATGTGCTCCAGAACCCTAATCATTTTTGTTGCCCTCCACTGAACCCTCTCCAATGTGTTAAACATTCTTTCTGTACTGGGGGGCCCAGAACTGGATGCAGTACTTCAGATGAAGCCTCAACAGAGCTGAGTAGAGGGGAATAATAACGTCTCTAGATCTGCTGGAAATCCTTCTCCTAATGCACCCTAATGTGCCATTAGCCTTCTTGGCTAGAAGAAGGCTTACTGCTTACTCATATCCACTACAATCCAGAGGTTCTTTTCTGCTGTACTGCTACTTAGCCAGTTGGACCTCATTCTGTAACAGTGCTTGGGATTCTTCCGTCCCAAGTGCAGGACTCTGCACTTTTCCTTGTTCAACTTCATCAAATTTTTTGACTGAATCCTCCAATTTGTCTAGGTTAATCTGGAACCTATCCCTACCTTCCAGTGTATCTACCTGACCTCCTATCTTAGTGTCATCTGCAAATTTGCTGAGGGTGCAATCCATCCCCACATCTAGGTCATTAATAAAGATCTTGAACAGTACTGTCCCTAGAGCTGATCCTTGGGGCACTCCACTTAAAACCAGCTGCCAACCAGACAGTGAGCCATTGACCACTACCCATTGGGCCCATCTGTCAAGCCAGTTTTCTATCCATCTTACAGTCCATGTATCCAATCCATATTTCCTTAACTTATGGGCAAGAATATTGTGGGAGACCATATCAAAAGCTTTGCTAAAGTCAAGGTATATCACATCCATTGACATCCCCATGTCCACGTAGCCAGTTACCCCATCATAGAAGCTAATCAGATTGGTCAGGTATGATTTGCCCTGGATGAATCCATGTTGACTACTCTTGATCACTTTCCCCTCTTCTTGGTGCTCCAAAATAGATTCCTTGAGGATTCCCTCCATGATTTTTCTGGGGACTGAGGTGAGGCTGACTAGTCTATAATTCCCTGGATTGTTCTTCTTTCCATTTTTAAAGATGGGCACTACATTTGCCTTTTTCCAATCATCTGGCACCTCTCCCAATCTCTAGGAATTTTCATAGATAATAACCAAAGGCTCTGCAATGACATCTGTTAATTCCCTCAATACTCTTGGATGCATTAAATCCAGACCCATGGGTTTGTGTGTATCTAGCTTTTCTAAATAGCTTTTAACCTGTTCTTTCCCCACCGAGGAATGCCCTCCTCCTTCTCATATTGCATTGCCTAGTGCTGTAGTCTGGGAGCTGACCATGTCTGTAAAGATCAAGGCAAAAGAAGCATTCAGTACTCCACCCTTTCCCACATCATCTGGCACCAGGTTACCTCCCTCACCCAGTAACGGCCCCCTACCTTCCCTGATAACTCTCTTACTGCTTACCGGCCCATAGAAACCCTTCTTGTTGCCCTTCACATTCCTTGTTGGCTACAGTTCCAATTGTGCTTTCACCTTTCCGATTACTCCCTGGCATTCTCCAGACATGTATTTATACCCCCCCTTAGTCATCTGTCAAAGTTTCCATTTCTCTTACACACCCTTTTTGACTTTAAGCTCACCCAAGGATTTCCCTTGTAAGCCAAGCTGGTTGCCTACCACATTTGCTTTTCTTACTGTGCATCAGGATGGTTTGTTCCCGTGCCTTCCATAAGACCTCTTCAAAATACTGCCAGTTCTCCTGAACTTCATATTAGCTTCCTAGGGGATCCTGCCCAGCAGTTCTCTCTGAGAGTTGAAGTCTGATCTTCTGAAATCAAGGATGTGTATTTTACTGCTCCCCTTTCTTCATTTTGTGGGAATCCTGAAATCTACCATCTTATGATCACTGCAGCCCAGATTGCCACCCACTTCTATTTTTCCTACTAGTTCTTCCCTGTTTGTGAGCAGCAGATCAAACTGCACATGAACCCTGCTTGCTTTTTTCAGCACTTGTACCAGAAAGGTATCCCCAACATTCTTCAAAAACTTCCTGGATTGTTTGTGTGCTGCTGTATTAGTGCCCCTAAAAAGTCTGGGTTATTAAAGTCTCCCATGAGAAGCAGCACCTGTGATTTGGAGGCTTCTCTGAGTTGTCTGAAGAAATTCTCATCTACCTGATCTGGTGGCCTATAGCAAACACCAAACACAACATCAGCTCTGTTGCTTCCTCTTCTAAGCTTAACCCAAAGACACTCAACTGTCTCTTCTCCTGCCATAAACTGGAGTTTTGAAGTATCATACTGCTCTCTCACATAAATCCTTACTCCTACTCCTTTTCTCCCCACCTGTCCTTCCTGAACAGGTTTTACCCTTCCATGACAGTGTTCCATCTGGATTTACATCAAAGTCCAGTGGCTCATGCATTAAGCGCTGGGTATCATTACTTCAAGTCTGCCTTGGGTAGCTACATTCATTCTTGCAATGGAACAGTGATCTGTACTAAACATGGTGCTGCTGTTGTTACCTTGTGACGGGTTTTCCTGGACATGACCTCTATTTTGATCTTCTGCCTTTGGTCCAGACAGAATCAAATAAGAAGAAATGTCTGTGCGACTTTTGCAGAATAGGCATTGCAGCTCAGAGTGGCCTCTGTGCCCTGACTGGTCCCTTCTCTGCAGCTGCTGGATCCCACCCACTCAGATCCTGGCTCCTTTTGTGATGCGTTGTCCTAGTGATAGATCTGATTGTTGTCATAGTAACTAAGTAAGATCATTAGGGGTCAGCCCAGGCAGTTTTGGTTGGTTCTAGCTTGTAGTGTGAGATAGAATAAATTGGAAAGCGGCTTTCTGTGTAAAAGCAATTTCTTCCTAAAGTTGGTATCTCCAAACAACATAACTGCTCCCAGTTCCAGGGAGGGAGATGCTGGCAGGCTGGTGCTGCGTGCTGAACCTGCGCCATCTACACTGCTACGATGACAGGGAATGATGCCCTGGTGAAAGAAACTTAAATTTCTTACAGGAGCTGTTGCCTCACACTCTCCCCTCCCCCTCACTCTTGGGGATGGGGCAGTGTGCTGGTGGGGGTGTGGTTACCGTAGCACTGTATTTGTAACACATGAAAGTGTAGGATGGAGTGCAGGTTCTCAGGCCTCTGTGCTCCCAGCTGCTCTGGTTGGCCAGCATGGTAAGAACTGTGTCGCCCAGCCAGATGAGCACTGGGGCTGGAGCCAGGGTGTTCTGGGGCCACACAGCCAAGGGTGCCGGCAGCAACCAAAGCCCCGCCCCCAGCAGGCTAGCCTCTTCAGCTGTGTTTACACTGCAGAGCTATTTTGGGACACCTAGGTATCCCAAAATAGCTACTCCATGTCTGTGAAACACACCAGGCATTTCAAAATACTGGTGGTGCTATTTCAGCATCCCTCTGCCCCTCATTGCAGGAGGAGTAAGGGTTGCTTTGAAATATTGTATTGCATAGTATTTTGACATTTGGTGCTGTGTAGACAGCACCAAATGCCAAAATAGCCTATTTCTAAATTAACTCAAAATGGTATACGCAGTTTGCATATCTTATTTTGAGTTGGGGCAAGGTGTAAATGTAGTCTTACTAATGCCCCAGCTTACTTTGGCAACACCCTCCCCCACCTTAAGAATGAGGCTGTAGATACTCCCTCCAGCATCCCCCAACCACCCGCCTGGCAAGTACACCCTCTTCCCATACCCCTCAGATATCTTTCCAGGATCCCGAAATACCAATGTGTGCACACTTCCAGCATCCCCCAAACACTCCCTCCCAGGACACATATGGACTCCTCCCGTAATCATCCATTCCAGCTCCCCTCAACAGTACCCCCCTTCAGCAGTGTGCTATTTTTGGGAACCCAAAATGTGATAACCCTACCTTGTAATTAATTCTTTTCTAGAGCTGTGAAAAAGCAGTTTTTGAAGCTGACAGCTGCAGCCTGCCACATATGAATTGCGTTATGTAGCAACTTTCATGAAAACTCAGATGAGTGTAAGGTCAGCCACTCTACAATGTGTTCTGATTAGATTTCCACTGTCCTATAAAAAGAGTTCACATCTGGCCCAAGAGAGAAGCCCATTGTGCCAGACTCGTAATAGAATAGGTGTTATTTTGCACCTTCCATCTATGAGGGATAATGGCATGGGAAATTCATTCTCTTCTGTTCCTTAGTAATTTTCCCGTCTGTTATTGTAGTTTGTGGAAGTGGAAACAAAAGCTAATCACAAACCTCTACTTTAAAAGAGCTTCTTTGTTAGCTCCCATGTCAATGTTAACTTGTAAACAATGGAATGTTGCATACAGAGCAGAAGGGTAGATCTCTTGCAATGCAAATGTAGAATATAGTTTGGCTTTGTATACTAAATCTGGTTATTAGCATGACAAGCTCGTTGCTAGGAAGCTTCAGCTCTTTTTTATTACTGTGAAGTATTTTTTTTTTATAAATTCCATTTGTATCCTGCAGTCCCTTGAAGAGCCTTAACCAAACTTGGAACAAATGCTGGCTGTACACATTCATGCAGCCTTATAGTCCTCAAGTAAGAGTAGACTCTGGTTCATTGAACTCATTGGCATTCCGTCAGGGTTGAAACTGATGGAAACATTACGCTTAGCATTGTAGTTGCTTCAGGCCTGATTCTGTCCTCAGATATATGCATGCGTAATTCCCAGACATGCTGTCCCTGAATGCAAAACTGTGTTCTTAATATTCACAATCACTGCTGAAATGGGGATGAATCTGAGTCTGGGATAAATTCTATCCAAAATGTCGCTGCAGGTCTTTTGTTGTGGAGCACTATCACATGATTCTGCACATGTTAGCAGCTGCTGCAGGGTAATACAGAAATGCCCAGGTGATGGGGTGGAATCACAGAAGTGCCCTTTCACTTGTCCCCTGGTGTGCTGATCAAGCCACTGACACCCAACTTCTTACTCTTTGGGGCTCCCCTCACTGTGATGTAGGGCCCAAGCTGGTGGTCTCCTCCAGATAAGGCACTGAGGTGGGGTTACTGCCCCACCCCCCAAAAGTAACACAGACATTGAACCTGTTCAGTTCTGGGAGGACTTGGTTCTAAGAGCTCAGCACCCAGGAAACAAACCCCAAAAGGGACCAAAACCCCAAATGACATCTGGGCCCTTTACTGGACTTCTTAAGAAGATGTATGCCAAGCAGGCTAAGCACGTTCATCTTTGCATTGCACATTTAATTCCTTCCCTTGGGATTACTTAGTTTACTTTCCTTGACAGTTTAAAAGTGAAAAATCCAATAGGACTTGCCAAAGGAGTGGCCTCTGTTAGGGCAGATTTATAAGAGGCCCTTTACCTCAGTTTTTCCATTTTCATTTCCTCAGTAAACTCAAAAGAAGCTTTTATGAGTCCATTAACAACAGCTCACCATGGGGATTGATTTATTAACTTGAATTCAAAAATAAATACCAAACTCTTCAGCCCCCAAAACCCCCCTATTATCTCAGGGTTTTCCCTGAGTTGAAGAGTCTTCCCTGCAGGAGCCTTTCTCTATCTTCATAGTTTCCTGAGCTTTCCTCTTCCTCTAAAACTTTCTCCTCTACTTTAAAAGGAACAGTTGATCCCTCTTTGATGTGTATTCTCAATAACAGGGGCACCTGAGTCTAGGCCTATAAAGGGGCATGTCCCCCGATAGAGGGACTTATACTAGTATCAGAAAACAATGTTTTGCCTTCCCTAGAAGCTACAGTTTACTAGAAGAACAGATGTTCACCATATTTCAGTTTTGTATTGTATTTATCACCAGGAGAAATGGAAGAATTGTCATTGGATTAAAAAATACATAGACATCATATATGAAATATACTAATGGGGAAGGGGGAGGAATCTGTTAGTTAATTCCAAAACTCTGGATGCAAATAACTGGATGTATTCTTTGGGGTTTCTGTCTTAGCTTTGAGCCCAGGCTTGCTCCAGATGAAATCCTGAAGCATAGAATTATGGGCTTTTCAGATCACAAGTAGGAGGAGAACATACTTATGATTGCTGAGTAGAGCCGTGGATGTTTTTAACCTGCTAAACTGATGTGCACTAGCTAAAGTGCAGAGAGGCTATACCTTGCCATGCCTTAATATTGCTGAATTCACAAAAGCAGCCCAGGCCGGTCAAGGAAATTATCACTTTTCTTGTTCACTCATTCTCAAGAGCAGCATGTTGTTCTTCTAACCTCTCTGGGGTGATAAATATTTTAAGGCAGATAAACTAACATGGCATAACTTACTGGAAAACTTGGTCTATATTGACGCTAGCACAGTGTGGGCTTATGTTAATGGGTGTTAAAAGCACCCAGTAGTGACGTCCTACTGCGAGGAATATCACTATACACTAGCAGGGACTGGTGGGTGGTGGGTAGATAGTCATCTGGTAATAGAGCTGGTTGATCAGCCTGTAGACAAGTCATCCCTTCTCCTACTAATGTAAAGTGTGAGTATTTCCAGCAAGAAAATCTTGGCATTGCTCTGACAGTGAGACTAAAGTTTTGTCTTTACTATGGGCGGGGGGGGTGCATGGATCTAAGTTTTGCTATTGCAGCTATAACGAGAAGTCATGCATCTGATGAAGTGGGTCTTTGCCCACAAAAGCTTATGCTCCAAAATAGCTGTTAGTCTATAAGGTGCCATAGGACTTCTTGTTGTTTTTGAAGATACAGGCTAACACGGCTACCTCTCTGATACTATTTCAGCTATGTGAAAAAACGTAACTAAGTCCTGGTCTACACTAGGGAGCAAAGTTGATCCCAGATACACAATTCTAGCTACGCCATTAGCAAAGCTAGAATCAACATATCAGGGTTGACTTTGATCCCTGGTGTAGACTGGGGTTCTTCAGGCTCGTGCTGATGTCCCTTATTCCATGTGATAGCATGGAGTTCCAGGATCGATGTCCGAGTCCAGAGAGATTGATTTTGCTGTGTTTTCATAGATTCAGCAAAACTGAACTCCAGAGGCTCGATCATGGCATGTTGAACACGTGGTGAGTATAGACAAACCCTTAGGTTGACTTACCATGGTGTCTTTACTGGACTGCAGCAGCAGAAAGTGCTCTGCAGTCAACTTACCTTACTCTTTTCAGGGAGATAGGGTACTGGAGTTGACTGGTGAGTGCTCTCCTGACAATTTAGTGGGTCTTCACCATACCTGTTAACGTTGACACCTGCTGCATCTATTGCTTAAGTATTGACCTCCCCAGTAGTGAGGACAAGCCCTAAGATTCTGCTGTTAGGAACAGAGAACACTGAGAAATTTTCACTTTTGACATCTGATTCACAGGCAGTTTATTTTGGCAACACAGGGAAATGGAAAATAACAGCAATCCAAAAGCCTTTATGCAGTGAAATATTGGCTATTTGAAAGCCATGAATGTACATGGAATAGAGGTTTTCAGTATTGCCTTTCCAAAACATGTAGACTACATCTACACTAAGAGGTTGTCTACACTACTTCCCTACTTCGAAGGGAGGATGGTAAGTAGGGTGTCGGGAGTTCATTAATGAAGTGTTGCGCTGCATATGAAGCACTTCATTAAGCAAATACCCCTGCCGGCAACTTTGAAGTGCCGGCTTGTGTCTAGCTGTGCCTCATCCGCCAGTACTTTGAAGTGCCTGGAGTACTTCGAAGTCCCTTTACTCCTCAAAATGTTGAGTAAAGTTAAAGTAATGTTGAAAATAAAAGTAAAGTTTAAAACTTTGAAGTTGCCACGGTGGGGAATTTGCTTAATGAAGTGCTGCATATGCTCCGCAGCACTTCATTAATAAACTGCAAACACCCTCATTACCATCCTTCCTTCGAAGTAGGGAGGTAGTGTAGACAAGTCCTGAGAGAAATCTTTGAAATAGCCACGCTAATGGCCATTTCGAAGAATACTAATGAGGTGCTGAAATGCCTATTCAGCGCCTCATTAGCATGCCGCCAGCCGTGGCTCTTCGAAATTGCTGCTTTTCGTTCATGTGCAGCTCATCCAGTGCCACCTTCAAAATCCCCTTATTCCTATTCCTCTTCCCAAAACCAAATGGGAATAAGGGGATTTCAAAGTTGGCAGGGTCCTTTCGAAAAGGACCCACGTCTGGACAAGCTGCGCGGGAGCGAAAAGCGGCAATTTCAAAGTGCCGCGGCTGGCAGCATGCTAATGAGGCACTGAATATGCATTTCAGCGTCTCATTAGTATTCTTTGAAATGGCCATTCTCATAGCTATTTTGAAGATACCTCTTAGTGTAGAAATGGCCGGATTGTTTTTGATGCACATTTTCATATATTAGTGTACAAAAAACTCCTGAGCTTCTAGCTTGATAAACTCAATTTTCATAAGAGCCAAACCCTTGCAACTTTGACTCAATGGGTATAGTGGACTACTAAACTATATTATACTATAATGTTATTGAATGAATATTGTTGAGTATTATACTGTTTTGCAACTATGTGGCACTGTGTGTACGATACATTATTTAAAGCTAATCTAAGCCTTATGTGGAAAATCATTAAGGAACCTCATGATGAACAAAGATGAAGTGTATGGGCTAGATCTATGGCCAGACCATACCTGGAATGGGAACATGACATGATGTCAGAAGTAAATTAGTACCAGAAAGAGAAGGAAGAAACCAATAAAGTTGCAGGAATTCATCAACCAGCCACTTTTCAATGCCCTGGAGAACTCTCGTTTTAATAAACCTTCAGAATGGATAGTTTGAAAACAATATTTTTCAAAATGTCACACTGCTATCCAGCTGAACTAAAATTTGGAACTACACAAGTAGGCCTTGACTACACTAGCCCCCACCTTTCAAAAGGGGGGTGCTAATGAGCCACTTTGGCAGATGCTAATAAGGTGCTGCCATGAACATGCAGTGCCTCATTAACATAATGATGGCTGTGTGCATTTCTAAAGTGCCACTTTCGAAGCGCATGCTACTCGTGTAGACAGGGGCTTTTTGAAAGGACCCCACCCCAGACTTCGAAAGCCCCTTCTTCACAGTTGGTTTTGGGAAGAAGGGGCTTTTGAAGTCAGGGTTAGGGTCCTTTTGAAAGGCCCCTGCATACACGAGCAGCATGCGTTTTGAAAACGGCACTTTTGTGATGTGTGCAGCTGCTATTATGCTAATAAGGTGCTGCATATTCAAAGACAGCGCCTCATTAGCATCTGCCAAAGAGGTTCATTAACATCACCCTTTCGAAAGGCAGGGGCTAGAGTAGCCATGGCCATATTGTTTTAATTTAGGCTGTAAGGCAGCAGGCAAAATATATCTTTAAATCCTTTGTCTTTACTGAAGACAGTCACAAAAATTACTCTGAAAGGGTGCTAGCTATGTTTGATTCATACTTTATACCTCAGAGAAATATAAAAGACTGTATTTCCACAAGAGGATTCAACACCCAGGGGGAAATGTTGAATATTTTATAAAAGCACTGCATAGATTGGCTGAAAACTGTGATTTTTGGAAAGGCAGAACATGAAAATATCAGAGACTGACTGATTATTGATTTGACAGATAAAATTTTTTCACAGCAGCTACAATCTAAGAGAGAGATTTAACCCTATCTACATCTGCACAGGGAACAAAACAGTCTTAGCTGAGGAGACAACAAAACTTAGAGCAACTTGACAAACTTAAAAAAATTCAAACTATAAATAGGCATTTGAGTGTTAAAACTCATTATCATAAAACCCCGGAGGTAAGGAGAGAGAACTCCTAGGCTAACAGGGACAAATTCCAGTTTACGTCATATTCCAAGAGATGGTGTGCGTTTAGCCAGTGGCTCATAATGTAACACATGTAGGAAACAGGCACATGCACCAAAGCAGTCAGGAAACTGAATCAAATTAGAGACAGCTAAGAGCCACCACTTCTGGTATTTATCATTTGTGATGCAATAGACCCAGTCTGCCTGCCTGGAGAGAGAAATTGAAAATTCATGGCAAGCCTATTGACTTTTAAATTTATTTAAAAGTATACTTTGTTGTCATCTCAGAAGGGACTTAGGATCTTACAAAACCTTCAAACCTTCCCAGATCTGAAGTCACCTGTCACAGCTGTGATTGGCCCTGCATGTATTCTAATCTGTGTACCAGATCACCACAGGGACAACTTACGAAAACAAAAGCTGCATTCAGAGCGCATGTGATCGAAAGACCGTGAAGCAACAGCCCGCTCAACCCACAGCGTGGTGGGCCTAGTGAAAAACATGGAAGAACTCAGTGGAATACTTGGTGATCTATTTGATTTCTAAAAAGAGATTTAGTACAACGATTCTTAAGAGAGAGCGATGGCTCATATGGCTTACACGCATCTAGCAGGATTCCTTTCCATGATGTCATAAAGTAGTGACTGAGTTAAGGAGAATGGAGTGGATTGGCATAATGCAGAAAAGCTCTGAGCCAATAGAATGATTTGCTCCCATGGTACGTGTTATAAAGAAAAAATAGAATTTGTGTGAGTCTTAAAAGTCTTAATTAAGTAGTTATGAGAAAAAATATATTCTCTCAACACTAGGAGACTTCATCACCAAAGTGAAAGAATTGATGGCATTCTTTAAGGCCTGGTCTACGCTAGGTATTAAAGTTGAATTTAAGACTCTAGTGTTGATTTTATAAACTCTCCATCTACACCTTAGTGTCAATAAATTGATTCTAAGCAGCTGTACTGCTGACTTCCCAACAAAGTTAATTGAAAAATCAAATTTGCAATGTTGAGCTAAAATAGTGCAGCTAAAACAAGTTTAAAATTGATTTTATTAGCCCTGGGAACTATCCCACAATGCCCCTCAAGGTATCCTTTCCGGTCATTGCCCCCACTGCTCTCCAGGTAAGCTGGAAGTAGGTGACAGGAAGTTGTGTTCATCAGCCTGAGAATTTTGATTAGATTTCCTTTCCCTTCTGGCCAGCATGGTGAGCAGAGGTGTGGATTGCAGCACACCTAGCATAACTTGTAGCCATAAATTCCCAGGATTGCAAAAGAGCCTAAGGATAGAGACATCGGGAGATCTTGGACCTCTTTTTAGTGTAGGGCAAAGAAGCTATTGTGAGCCAGCTCAAATTCAGCAAAAGGAATGCTGATATTTATGGTAACATATCACAAGGCATGATCAAGAAAGGTTACGACGGGGACACTCAGCAGTGCAGTGCAAAGATCAAAGAGTTGCACCAGAATTACCAGAATTAAAAGATGGCCAACAGTCATTCTGGGGCATCTCAGAAATGTCAATACTATGATGAACTGCATGCTATTCTGGCAACATATGCAACCTCTTCCCCTAAAAGTGGGATTGACAGCTCTGGTGGCAGGGAAAGTTCTGAAGCGTGTGATGCTGAGGTGGGGTGAAGTTCAGCTAAGACTTATGCCCCAAAAAGCCAGGAGCTTTTCACTGAGCTGGATCTGGTAGATCCAGTCCCCATTCCCTTAACTAAGGAGGTGGCTTCAGAGGCCAACCTGGATCCTGGAGAGGGCAATTCTAGTAACTAGGCTTTTTTTCTCTGATAATAGCATGTTGCAACCATGTTGTGGAGGGACTATGCCCCTGTCCCTTAGAACAGCTTGTTAATGTGCCTGGGGTGGAGCACAGATCCTACTTGGTCAAAAAGTTTGGACAGACACTTGTGGATTTCCATCACGAGATTTTTGGGGAGGCCTGACTTATTCCTGCTTCCACAGTAAGACACCACACCATGCCACACCACCAGTAAGTGATCTAGAACCATAACACCACAGAACATTCTTCAAATTTTCCAATATGATAGCAGGATAGAAAGAGCAATCCTTTATCCCATTTCCTTAGTGTCATCAGGATAATGTCTTTGGCCACCCTAGAATGCATGGAAAGTTTCATGAGTCACTAATGATATTTTGCCTAGCATACTACCCAGTGCAGAACAGACTCATGCATTTCCTGGTTCAGCTATTTTCAAATCCAGGGTGAGCATGCTATTGTATATGTGGCAGCCCCCTCCAGCCTGATCTGTCAGGTGATTGGACATTCTCCTGGTTCACGTGTGCACAACCATTGACTTTTAATGACTTTTTCAGTCATTCAGCAGAAGCTTGGAAATATAAAATCCAGGCACTGCTTTAAGCAGCGTATGCTCACTCCCTCATGGTCCAAAGTCCCTACACACCATGCCACCCCTCCCCTCCAAGCCCTGGCATTGCTTTAATAAAGTTTTTTCCCATGAACTGAGAAACTGAGGACAGCCTACCACAGTGTTGGCCAAAATCTCTTTCGTGGATGAGCTCAAAGTGCTCTGCTTGGAGTTATGCATTCTTCTGTCTTACAAGTAACAAGAGCGACCTCGCAGTTGCAATATATTCTTCAATACAGACAGGCAGCCACGATTTCTGTGACTATGGTCATTGTTCTGAGTAAAGATAAAAATGTTGCTATTGCTAATGCATATTTCTAAATTTGTTTTATCAGCAAACAACCCTTGAAAAAGACGACGAGTGCACAGATCAGCAGATAGCCATCTGCCTTCAATTTGGAGGAAGAAGACCAAGCATGATGTGTTGGAGAACTATATGGCAGCAGTTTCAAAAGAAAATAATGAAATTAATGATTGGAGGAAGCAAATGATGGAGTCACGATAACGAATGCATGAATCAATCATGTCCTTTATGGGCAAGAGGACAGAGTTACTGCATTCAGTTGTAGAGAAATCACTATCAGACAGAACTATTATGAGCAGGCAGACAGAATTAATTACCTTGCTGCTAGATTCATGCACCTCTCGTTCCCCACAAATGCCCCATGACATGCCCCCCCACCGATACACATTACCTTCCCCTTTTAGAGGCACAGCATCATCCCCCGTCCACTCCAGGCACCACCGACACATGCCACCTTTATTCCATTCATTCTCCTCCCCTGGATGCGGCACTACATCCCCCAGCCGCTCCAGGCATCTTCATTTTAGATCTTCTTCAACCCAGTCAGCCCACTTCCCTGCTCCTTGCTCAGTATCCCCCATCCAATCAATCCCCCCTTGACTTCCATACGTCATCCGTCCATACATTTGGCTCCCTCCATTCATCAGGAACCCAGAATGAAGGGAGGAAAGCCATGGAGAGCCCAGCTTCCTACCCCCAAAACCTCAACACTGAAGAGAAGGATTACCAGAAAATTAACACTGAGGGAGTGGAAATGTTTTTGAGACACCATGACCTTGGTACCTTTTTTTCCTCTGTACCCTCCATTCTTCTTTTAGCGCCCCCTAAATAAAATCATTATATTTTGGAAAAAGAGTTTCATTTATTGATTACCTGCTTCTTGGTTTGATGGGAAGCAATTGCTGTGTCACAGTTTATGGGTGGTTTCATAAAGGGAAAGGAAACAGCATGATGGGGGCAATGCTCATTCACAAACAGGGTTTTCAAGGCATCACTGATTTTCAGTTAATCTTTCTGGGCTTTCCTGTTTTCTCATGGGGTCAGCTGCTGATAATTTCTTGACAAGACTGATGTCTCAGCTCCCCATGCAGGCATGAAACTTTCCTCCCTGCCTCATACATGTTACGCAGAATACAGCAGGCCTCAATGAACATGGTAGTGTTCACTCAACTGAGGTCTAAGCAGCTCACAGGGCACCTAAACCTCGCTTTTAAATGGCAAAAAGCACATTCTACCACCATTCCACACTTGCTCAGCCTGTAGTTAAAGAGTTTCTTACTGGAGTCCAGGGTGCCAGTGTAGGGCTTCATGAGCCAAGGGAACAAGGGGCAAGCAGGATCACCCAAAACCACTATAGGCATTTCCACTCCCTCAATGTTAATTTTCTGGTCTGGGAAGAAAGTATCACTGTGGAGCCTTCTAAACAGACCAGAATTCCTAAAGATTCACATATCATGCACCCTTCCTGACCACCCCACATTGATATTGGTGAAACGACTTTTGTGTTCCTTTGTTGACCTGCAACACCATAGAGAAATACCCCTTGAGGTTAATGCACTCTGAGGCTTGAGGGTCAGGTGCCAGGATGGAATTTGCTTTCCATGTCTGGCTTCACCACATTTAGGACACCTCATGGCAGCAAATCCATCCACTGTGTCCTGCACATTCCCCAGAGTCACTGTCTTCTGAAAGAGAAGCATGTTGATCGCCTTGGCTACCTAAATGACTACGGTCCCCCACTGTAGATTTGCCCACTTCAACTTGATTGTCCACTGACCAGCAGCTGTCTGGCATTGCAAACTTCAAAAGAGCAATTGCAACACACTTCTGAACTGTCAACATAGGTATAATATTCTGGTATCTCTGCACTTCAGGGCAGGAGACACCAGATCACAGTTCCTTGAAAGTGGCCTCATGCATGTGGAAGTTTTGTGGCTGCTGCTGATCATGTCATGACTGCGAAACTATGTGATCCCAACACACTGTACTGGTGTTGCATCTCCAAAACCTCCATTCCACACTGTACTGTGATTCCAGTGCTGCCAGAAAATCTGCAGTTTTTCTCTCCAGAGATGCATGTGCATTAATAGCTCTGTAATAATGATTTTGTTTTGCACGGGCAGTATGTTCAGAAGATACTGCATCATAGTGTGTGAACTGAGTACAAAACATTGCATCGAACTTTGAAACGTATCGGGATCCATGTTAGCGTCTGTAATGGAGACTGACAGTCAAAACAAAAAGTGCGTGAAATGCAATTATTTTCCAGGCAGAAGTGAGAGGTGAGGAAAATGAATTCTGGGATGGTGGCATCAGAAACCCAGAAACACTTGTGACATGTGTATGTGGGTGGGGAGGGACTGTGGGAGAGGTGCCCAGAATGCACTGCGTCCACAGTTGGACACATGCACCCTTGTGGGGACAAATTAAATCAACTTTCTTAGCTGCTAAGGACACTCACCTCAACTTTATAAAATCCAGAGTTAAAAATCTGACTTTAACAAATTCAACTTTATTCCCAAGTGTAGACATACCCGAAGCCAAAGAAAGTACTAACCTAATGGCATTTATTTCACCTTTTGGGACATTTTGTGTTTGAAGGTTACTTTTTGGGGATTGCCAATCCACTTACAATTTTCTGAAGAAAAATGGCAAAAGTCTCAGTGAACACAAATGGAGTTGTAGATTTCTTAAAAGGTATTCTGATACCTCTATGTGGATTATCAATGAAAGAGCACAACAAAAAACCCAGCAAATCCCTAATTTTATATACAGTCAGTCTGGACTGGACAAAGGAAGGAAGGAAGGAAGGAAAAATGGGTTTTCCACCTACCCCAAATCAAGTTTTTTTGGAACAGACAGCAAACCCGAAGCGGTCAGTGCAGGTGTAGGCAGTCATGTAATTTGGATCATGTAATTGGAAACCAGTACCATCCAGAGACACAGCAGACCGATACGCACTGAACTCTGAAGATTGCATGATCACCTAATATTGTAAATGGTAGAAAAACAGAACTTTAACAGGGGGATGGGGTGGAATCTGAAACTGTTACACTGCTCTGCCATGAGGGGGATTGATATGTGCAAGACTTTATTTAAAGCTGACCTTAGTCGTGCCTGGCAGAGTATTATAAAATGTTCTGATGACCATGTCTGATGACTATAAGCAAACTCTGTGACCAGCCCATTTTTGGTACAGGAATAGGACAATGATTCCGGAGTCTCTGGAAATCAGTCCCTATATGAGTTGAATGGACTGGATGAAACCTTCATATCTGGAATGTGGGATCTCTGATACACTACTACATGGCGAATAGGGAGCAATAATTACTTCCACTCTGCCTAGACAGAGTGAAGGGGGGAGGTTAGTTTCCCCTTTAAATAAACTCATAGCCAATTTGTGAGGGGGAAAGGGATGGCTTTAGTTCTGTATTGCAGATATATTTATATTTTATTCTTTCATTTTGCATGCTTAAAGATGGTAGTCTAATTAATGGGTGCCTATGCTATAAATAGGTGAATACCATAAAAGGTGGTTTGTGGACAATCCAGAGGCTGAAAAAATTCCACAGAACTATTTAGCAAATACGTACAAACAGTACTGTAACTAGTTAATTTTGCATCTGAGGCAAGAATGTAAAACTGCTCCCCCTTGTGTTTATATATTCTTAGTAGTTATTTTATAGGAAAAGGGAAAATAAATAAATAGTAATAATAACATAATAACATAACATTTATTTATTATAATTATTATTTTATTATTATAATTAACAATCTGAGTTCTGGTGGGGGAAAGACATTTAATTGGATCAGTCATTTAAAATACAGAGAAATCCTTGATCCACAAGTTTGTTAACTCAGTGACAAGTCTGAAAAGAAATTCACTTAAGCACATTTGGGCTAAATCTAGGGAATTGTTGTCTAAAATATCACAAGAAGCTGAAGTTACATGCCTTATCAAACTCAGCTAAACCTAAATGAACACCTCCCAGCTTCAGTGAAAATGTACCTTAGAGCTCCACAACAAACTCATTTTTAGTTCTTAAGCAGACTCTCACAATGACATCTTTCCAGCCTAAATGAGGGGGGGAATGAGAAGAAGCTTTTTCTGTACCAATAAGCTAAACTACCAGAATAAAGGTATCCATGGAGAGCATATCTAAAAATCTGAAGTCAGAGTCTGGGTTGTGCATTGAAGTGGAACTGGATGAGAACAACATGATTTGCTATAAATGAGAATTGAAAGTACTATTTGTTTGGAGCTGAAGAGTCTGAATGTGCTTGGGCAGTAAAATGGGTGATCTGATGCGGATATAGGTCTTAGGTTGCTTTAAATGATAATTACACTATTTTTAGTAAGTGTATAGGATGGATGAAATGTACTTGAGCAATCTTAGCTCAAGCATACTCGATTTCTAGTGTGTTTACTCAAAGCCCAGAACTACATAGCCCTGATGTTTTTTCTTTAAATAGGTTGTCTTTTACTATTTGTTTTTGATGAGTTAAAAACAAATTGGGAAATCGAAGCGTAACTATATTGCACTTTTATTCCTTGCTTTTTCCCATTCTGTGATAAAGTTTTCCAACAACATGTAGTCATTGTTTGGGGTGACCTAAAATGGCCATTGGAACATCGTCAGCACTGCTGCATATTACTGTAGGAAAAAGAAGTAAGAGAATAACATCTCCAATTAATGATCTGAGAAATTCAGGAACCAGCTCACTAATTATGCATATTGGAAACATATTGGGATAGATGCCACTGTACTTTTGAGTTAAGGAGACTATGACATTAAAGACCAGCTTTTACGTCTCATCTGGAAGACTACTTCCAGCAGCACAGTGGCTTTCTAGTAGACTTTTTCCAGTTGTTCACATGGTAGCCATGTCTACGGCCACGTCTACACGTGCACGCTACTTCGAAGTAGCGGCACCAACTTCAAAATAGCGCCCGTCACGGCTACACGTGTTGGGCGCTATTTCGACGTTAACATTGACGTTAGGCGGCGAGATGTCGAAGCCACTAACCCCATGAGGGGATGGGAATAGCGCCCTACTTCGAAGTTGAACGTCGAAGTAGGGCACGTGTAGACAATCCGCGTCCCGCAACATCGAAATAGCGGGGTCCGCCATGGTGGCCATCAGCTGAGGGGTTGAGAGACGCTCTCTCTCCAGCCCCTGCGGGGCTCTATGGTCACCGTGGGCAGCAGCCCTTAGCCCAGGGCTTCTGGCTGCTGCTGCTGCAGCTGGGGATCCATGCTGCATGCACAGGGTCTGCAACCAGTTGTCGGCTCTGTGGATCTTGTGTTGTTTAGTGCAACTGTGTCTGGGAGAGGCCCTTTAAGGGAGCGGCTTGCTGTTGAGTCTGCCCTGTGACCCTGTCTGCAGCTGTGCCTGGCACCCTTATTTCTATGTGTGCTACTTTGGTGTGTAGACGTTCCCTCGCAGTGCCTATTTCGATGTGGTGCTGCGCAACGTCAATGTTGAACGTCGACGTTGCCAGCCCTGGAGGACGTGTAGACTTTATTCATCGAAATAGCCTATTTCAATGTCTCCACATCAAAATAGGCTACTTCGAAGTAGGCTTCACGTGTAGACGTAGCTGGTGTGAGCAGTCCAACAAAGTTGATGAATGATAATGACTTGCATGCTGGTCATGTTCAGCTCTTCCAGGATGCTAGTGTTGTACACTTATCGTCCCATATTTAGGATTCTCCTGATGATACTGTTCAAGTGCCTTCAAATGATGCTTGTATGTTGTCCAGGCTTCACATGCATATAGTAGTGTTGGAACAGCTACTGCATGGTATACAAGGAGCTTTGTCTTGGGATAGATGTCCCGGTTCTCGAAGACCATTTATCTCAGGTGGGCGAAAGCAGGGCTTGCACAGCTCAGATGATGCTGGATTTCTGCATCTATGTCAACTTTAGCGGAAAGATGACTTCCAAGGTACGGGAAGTGGTCCACATTTTCCAGCCGTTCTGCATTGCCTGCAATAGAAGGTGCATGAGATTGTCCCGTTGGTGAAGGTTGGTGGAGCACCTTGGTCTTTTTCATGTTCAGTGTGAGACCAAGATTCTCATATGCTTCAGCGAAGGCACCTAAGATAGTCTGAAGGGCTGTGGGAGAAAGAGCAACAACCATATTTTCATCCGTACACTGGAGCACCATGATCGAGGTTGTGGAGGCCTTGCTTTTAGCCTTCAGTCTCCTGAGATTGAAGAGCTTCCCGTTCATTCTATAGACAATCTTCATACCATCTAGAAGCTTCCCATCAATGAGGTAAAGGGTCATGGTGATGAAGATGCAGAGCAGTGATGGGGTAATGATGCAATCTTGCTTGACTCCCTTTTTGACCTCGAAGGGGTCACTTTGGGGTCCATTGTTGTTCAGTACTTTGGAAACCATGCTGTCATGAAGCAGCCTTAAAATGCTAATGAATTTTTTGGGGCAGACGATCTTTGAGAGGATGATCCACAGGGCCCATAACTACCAGTATATTTCATGACCACCCTGTCCCACCAGTCAGAGCTGGTGGGGTATTTCCACACCCACCTAATCACCTGGGGGGGGAGGGTGCAGATGGGGCACTGGGGCACATAGGTTGTGCTCCTCGCTCCCGCTGGCATGTCTGTCCCACAGGTGGAGGGGGTTGCTATCACACTGAGTAGCAGTCCTCCAATGATGTGGGTCTGGAGCGAGGCCAGGGTCTGCTGTGTGTCCATGGCTACCTGGCAGGGTCATTTTCTCTGCCCAGCAGCTTTTGGGCCCTGCACTGGCTCTGCTTTGCTTCATACAGCTAGACACACCTCAACATATGCAGAAAACTGGTGTTTGGGAGGGGGCCTTTAAGGGCGTGCCTGGCCAAGGCTCCCAGAAGGGCTTGCCAGCCATGTGATCCTGTCCGTGGCATTTCCTTGCCCATTCTGTTGGGATAGTGGCCAGCGCAATGTGGTCACTCTCTGTCGACAGAGTAGATTGCTTTGTCAGTCCACTTCCATGTGTGGATGAAATCTGTCAACAGAAGTTTTGTCAGACGCTCTCTTTCAATAAAAGTTCCATCGATAGATTGCTGTAGTGTAGCCCTAGCCAAAGTGTGGGTGCATTATTCTGGAATAGCTTAATTTGGAATAACTCCTGAATAAGTTATTCCAGAATAACTCTGTAATGTAGATGTACCCTTAGGGTATCATTAATTAGAGTGGTGTGTTGACAGAAGTCACTGTTGGAAGAAATTTCCCACAAAACTTCTGTTGACAGAGTGGGGTCACACACAAAAGCCAATCAGAAGAGTACTCGGCTTGGTCGACAGAGTGGCCAGACTGCCTGACTGCTTTCTCGACAAAACAGGCACGTAGAAGCACAACAGACAGGGCTGCCCATTGTTCTGGATGTCCTGTCTGTCAAGAGAAGGCCCCCAGAGCATCCCCACAAATTTTTTGTTGACAGAATCTGTCAACAGCAGCCTTATGCCTCATGACTGAGAGGCAGAATGCTGCTTGTGAAACTGCTGAGTTTTGTTGACAAACTGTCTACAAAATGCCTTTTGTGTGTGGACTATCCACCGGTTTTGTCAATAAAACTGGGGTTTTGTCTGCAAAACTCACTAATGTAACAGGGGCCGTGAGTTTGATTGCTTCCTCTGCTTCAGACTTCCTGCCTGGTCCTGGGCAAGTCACTTTATTGCCCTGTATCTCAGTTCCTCATCTGTATTATAGAGTCTTTACCATTTCCCTACCCCATAAAGGGTTTCTGAGGATAAATACGTTGAGCATTGTAAGGTACACAGATACTTGTCATTGTGGGGGATAGCAGTGTTTTAGAGGGTATGTGGCCAGTGCCCCATCATGTCAGCAGTGATTGATGGTGAGACTGGACTGAAGTTGTGGGATTCAGGGCCCTTTGTGAACTTAACTCCTGCCCAAGTCAGGCTTAGCACAAGTTTCACCACTATTAGTCATCAATATTCAATTTATAGGGGATTTTAATAATTTCTAGTGTGATAGATACACTGGACAACTTAGAACAGTACATCTCACTCAGGCCCCAATCCTAGGTTGTACCTGTCAATTGGCACAGCTTGATGGAGAAGGAGTCAAAGGGTCTCTGTGTTACTTTAGATCCTCTGGGATTGTGTAGCTGCCTCTTGTGCATGTGGGTGTGTGCATGTGTGTGCACGCACACACACACAGAGTAGAGTGTGCCAGAGAGAAAGCATTCAGGGATGCTCCAACTTATGTGTGTCTGAAACAAGGTTCTTTTTGGCAGTTGAGAATCGCTAAAACATAGTGGGTCCTGTCCCTCCCCTCAGACATCTCTTTTCAACACTGGGCCCATCCTGCAAACAGGAGCTGCCTGAGGGGCATTTCTGATTAAGAAAATCCAGCCGCTTTCTGGGCCCTGGATACAGAAGACAGATGCTATAAAAAAGCCAAGTATGGGGCCAAGAACAGGGGCAGTCATACATCTTTTCCTACAAGGAGGAAGTCAATGTTACACTGAGGAGAGAAGTCAGCTCTGGTATCATGGGCTCTTATATTTTGCTATTCTAGAGAATCCACTGCAGGAATGATCGGTTCTGAAAATCTATAAACCATTCTACATATTGAAGCGGGAAATGGAGGGCTGCATGAGGTTTTTCTCAGTGAATGTGCAGTAGGTCTCTATAATTATCCATCTATCACACAGGCAGCTGGTTTGTAGAATTTCTGGGTAATATATATTGCTGAAAAAAATCACAGTTTGACACCTCCTATCTTTCCCAGATACACCAGTTTTTGTAACGTAGTGATAGATCATGATTCAAAATACATTTGCAGCAAATTGCCAGTGCGTTATCTGGAAAGGATGATAATAACATCCCCCAGAGGTAACCCCAGAATTCTCTTGCTAAACCCTTGGTGCCAGCAGTCCAAACTACTGAGAGCTGCTGCATGTTACATTCAATGGTACAGTCCAAAAATCTTGCCCCTTGTTCCAAAAGCAAAGGAGTTATTTCTTCATGGATGGTCCAATTTCTTAAATTCCCTCATTCAACTATATTCATTGATTTATCCCTGCCATAGCAAGCTGACCCACTTAGTCTGTATATATCCTTTTTGTTAAAACTCCTGTTACACAAGCAAAATGTCTGTAATTGCGTGTAAGCAGTTGGTACTTTATTAGTATTTCATTGTAATTAAAGAGATGAAATACACAGAAATATTATTCAGTTACATTTTTAGAATTATATTCATCTAATCATGGGCTAGGCAGGTGCTCTAAAGACAACAACGCAATCCACTGGGCATGCAGGGATTCAAGCTCAAGTCATGTGCAAATTTATAGCTTCCTAGATGGAGACAGCACACTTCCCTGCAGAGAGGGGATACTGCTGTGTTAGCCTTGTCTGCATGGAAATTTCCCAGCTATAGCAGACTAAATATTCCACTATTACTATTCTGCTATAGTTCTCCCATGTGGCTTCTGAAATAAAAGTGATTCCAAAACTGAGTAATTATTGTAACATCACATTGATTCTGGAAGACAGTGTGCCACTGGGGAGTTATTTCACAATAGTTAGATTACTCAGCTGTTGCTATGCCAGGAAAGTTGCTCTGTGCAGAGAAGGCCTTGCTTTACAATTATAACACCCTCCTCTGGCCTGGTCAGGGGACCTATGTCTACACTAGACAGTCCACACTACAAATGCATTCTGTTGACAGTAAAACAGCAGAATGTGATGCTACCATTGGCATCCTTCCACCTCTCCCCAACAAAGCAAAACAACTTTCTTGGCAGAATCTGTCAACAGAAAGGCAGTGTGGACATTCCAGGAGGGCCTTCTGTAGACAGGTAAGTCCTCCATGGTACTGGACAGCTGGCCTGGAGGGACGATGCCCTGTCTACAGCTATCACAGCTCTATTCTCCCTTCCTCCAGCCAATCGTAAAAGCACAGGGAGCCATGGAAACTTCATGTAAGCAAGTGGAGAGCAGAGAAGCAGCCCTGCGGCATGCTGCTTGCCCCTAACTTCCACAGGCACTCCATGTATCTGAGGTGAGCTATGTGGCATGAGCCAGCCACCCTGCAATCCCCTGGGGCCCACCAGGGAGCCACCAGAGGTGTCCCAGGAGCCTCCCCAGGGCACAAAATGCTGGGTCTGTTCATGGACTGGGCCAGAGATAAAGGACCTCCTCAGCCTCTGGGCCAAGGGAAAGATACTATTGGATCCCTCAGCAAAGGGGCGCAACACCCTGGTATATGCCCGGCTGGCCTCCAGCCTTGTGGACTGGGGCCATACCCAGGCCTGGGACAGTCACCTGAGGTCAGGGGCAGGCCCACAACCTTTCCCTACTTTGAGGAGCTCCACCACCTCCTGAGGGGATAGGACATCTCTCCCCAGCTGCTGTTGTGGACATGGCCGAGGAGGTGCTCCCCACTTCTGCTGGAGCCAGAAGAGGAGGAGGAGGAAGAGGAGCACCTTGGAACCTAGCCAAAGCTGGAGCTGGACACTGGGTCTGAACATGGGTGCCTTGAGCCAGGCCACCTCCAAGGTATCCCTGGACCTCTTTGAGAGATCCTCCAGTAAGTATCCCATGCATCACACACCCCAAGGGGTGGGAGGTGGGTGCAGAGGGGGCCTGTGGCAAGGCTCACCAGGCCACCTTGGGTGGGACCTCATGCTGTGGTCCCATCACATGTAACCATGTGCAAGGAATCATGTCCCACCTGGACCCAGCAGGTGGCCTCTGGGCAGAGGTGCCAGCCCCCTGCAAAGCCCCAGGGCCTGGGGATGAGGGGCCTTCCAGACACACAGGCACCAGCCCTACCCTAGACACACTGAGGAATGTGGCTCCCAGCGTGCAGACATGCCCACTGATGGACAGCACCACAAGATGCATGGGTGTGTGGTGACCCCTGTAAGGGCCAGGAGGTGGGAACACCTCTGTGGCTGGACACATCCCTTGGCTGCTAGCCCATCAGAATGGGAGGTGGAGCAGTCAGCCCAGTGCCCAAAGCACTGCAGGGTCCCATGAGACAGGGTCTGTCATGCAGGGTACATATGTTTGTGCTCCCAGGACATCCCCATCCCCTGGCCCAGGAGCTGGTGGTTGCTGCCCATGGTGGGTGGGAGGCAGAGCCTTAGGGGCTGTGTTGCATGGATGACTCACCATGTCTCCTCCTTGTCTTCCTTACAGATGCACCATCCAGGAACCAGCCCAGCCCTATCTCCACACCAGGGCCAAGCAGCCCCATCCTGGCACCAGAGTAAGCCAGCCTGGAACTGGGTCCAGAGCAAGCTGGCACCCCTCCACCATAAGGGTGGGCCTGCAGCTGGAAGGGCCATTGCCAGACAGATGAGGACCTCCTGCATACCTACACCACTACCCTTCAGAGACTCACAGACCTCCTGGAGTGGCAGCTGCAGGATGACTGGGATAGGCTGGTGTGGGAATGGGAGTGGCAGACACAGGCCTGAGACCAAATGATGGCCTGCTTTAACACTGCCACCAGTGTCTGGAAGTCCCAGTTGGCCCAGGCACCCACAGCTGCCATCCCCATTCCCTCTGCCAGAATCTGTCAACCGAAAGGCACTGTGGACACTCCAGGAGGGCCTTTTATAGACAGATAAGTCCTCCATGGTACTGGCTAGCTGGCCTGGCGGGATGCCTCGTCCACAGCAATCACAGCTCAATTCTCATTCCTCAGCCATCACTGCCACTTCCTGTGTCCCTGCTCCCCTGGCCTCACTGTCATGCACTGAGACCTGCTGCAGTGGGTAATGCCCTGCTGCTCCCCAGGCACCCCCTTACCATGCCCACCCCCCTGCCATGCCTGACCTCCCTGCTCCCTGCTTCTTGGGGTCCTGCTCCACCACAGGATTGCGGCCCCCACACCCTCCTGGGTCTGATGCCCCCCATGCCCTGTCTCAAGCCTCCTAGCCAAGTTCACTTCTCCCCACTTCTTGTCCCAAGCCACCTATCTCACTGTATATAGTTATACTTCATTGTACTTTGTCAATAGTTTTTTTTATGGTGTTTATTTTGCAAAGATTTTCTATCTTAAAGTAAAAAAGGTTTTGGTTCACTACCCCATGTCCTTCTTTATTGGGGAGGGGTTAGAAAGGGGTGAAGAGAAGGGTCATGGCAGAGAGAAGGTAGGGCTGCAGGCCTGAGGCTCTCAGTAGGAATGCCCTGGGGAGGGTCACTGGGGGCCACAGGATAACCTGTCCCATATGGCCTCCTGGATCTGCACACCATCCCTGTGGTCTTGAAAGGATGGAGCCGTGCCTGGCTGTTCATAGGTGTGGCCAGCATCCGCCCCCCTACTCTGTAAGGAAGACCTCCCTCTTCACCTCCACAGGGTTGTGGAGGGCACAGCATTCAGCCACTACGTGTGGGACATTGTGTTCCCCCATGTCCAGGTGGGTGAGGAGGTACCTAAAACGTGCCTTGAGGTGGCCAAAGACACACTGGGCCTAAGAAACATTTGACCTGGTTAAATACCCAGTTTAGGAAGGCATTAAACAGGTCCTGGGATGGGTCCAGGTGTCTGGTGTATGGCATGAGGAGTAGGCCATGTCCCCCACAATGCACAATGGCACATTCACATCCCTAACTGCCAGCTCCCAGTAGGGGATGTAGGTGTCAGCCTCCACCCTCTGGCACAGGCCAGAGTTGCAAAACACCCTCGCATCCTGTGCTTGGCCTGACTGTTCAACATAAATGTCAAGGAACTGTCCCTGGTGGTCAATCAGGGCCTGCAGCATAATGGAGTGGTATCCCTTATGATTGATGAACTGGGCTGCACTGTGGTCTGAGGCACTGATGGGGAAGTGGGTCCTGTCCGTCACCCTGTTGCAGTTGGGGAACTCTAGAGTGGCGAATCCAGCCATGACTGCATCCATGTATGTGAGGCAGATGACCCTCCAGAGGGTCTCATCTTTTTGCTTATCCAGGAAAATCAGATCCTAACCTCCCACTGACAGCACTGAAATCCTTCAGCAAGAGTATGACTACATCATGACCTGCAAGTGGAGGAGACCAAAAACACATCAGAGACTGAAGGAGGGAGGCTCTGGGTCCCTGGGGCTTCTCCTGCCCCCTCCTGTTCCCTCCCATGGACTCTCCGGGTTCCCCCCCGTGAGGCAGCCCCCAGGCAGCAAGTCTATGTGAAGTTGGAATAGCAAGGTACCCCAGGGATGAGGCATCCCCCACCCAGCCCACTCCTGACCCCACCTCCTGAGGGTCCCCCTTGGTCAGGACACCTCCCTCCCCTTCCATGCAGGGCCTGCACCCAGAAAATTCCTTACCTGCATGAGGATAGTTCTGACAGTGGATTTCCCCATGTAGAACTGGTTCCCAACAAAGCAGTAACTGTCTGGGGTGGTGAGCTTCCATGTGGTGGTGGTGACCCACTTCTCCAGTGGTGTGGTGGGCTGCATCCAGCTGTGTTGTCTGTGAAGGGTGAGAAGCAAGCCAGGTACAGAGCTCCAGAAAGCTCTCCTTTCTCATTCTGAAATTCTGGAGCCACTGCTGGTCATCCCACTGCCCCATGAGTCTTTGGGGGAACAGGATTTCCTCTACCCCTTGCAAATTAATACCTATATTTTGTCCCATTTGATTTTGAGTTACCTTTGCTCTAATAATGGCATCTTTGTAAGTGGACGAGTTATTCAATAACAAAATAGTACAAGCAATATTTAACTCCTGTAGATCACATTTCATCGCTAGAGCTGCGTCTACACGTGCACGCTACTTCGAAGTAGCGGCAGTAACTTCGAAATAGCGCCCGTAACGTCTACACGTGTTGGGCGCTATTTCGAAGTTGAAATCGACGTTAGGCGGCGAGACGTCGAAGTCGCTAACCCCATGAGGGGATGGGAATAGTGCCCTACTTCGACGTTCAACATCGAAGTAGGGACGTGTAGACGATCCGCGTCCCGCAACATCGAAATAGCGGGGTCCTCCATGGCGGCCATCAGCTGCGGGGTTGAGACATGCTCTCTCTCCAGCCCTTGCGGGGCTCTGTGGTCACCGTGGGCAGCAGCCCTTAGCCCAGGGCTTCTGGCTGCTGCTGCTGCAGCTGGGGGTCCGTGCTGCATATACAGGGTCTGCAACTAGTTGTTGGCTCTGTGTATCTTGCACTGTTTAATGAAAGTGTGTCTGGGAGGGGCCCTTTAAGGGAGCGACTTGCTGTTGAGTCCGCCCCGTGACCCTGTCTGCAGCTGTGCCTGGCTCCCTTATTTCGATGTGTGCTACTTTGGCGTGTAGACGTTCCCTCGCTGTGCCTATTTCGATGTTGGGCTGAGCAACGTCGAAGTTGAACATCGACGTTGCCAGCCCTGGAGGACGTGTAGACGTTATTCATCGAAATAGCCTATTTCGATGTCGCAACATCGAAATAAGCTATTTCGAAGTTGGGTGCACGTGTAGACGTAGCCTAGATCTCAAAGCACTTTGCAAAAGTATCTGACATTTTGCTAATGGGAAAATACAAGGTTTAAAAGGGGAAGTAAATCAACTGCATTCAGCCCGCAGGTCAGTGGCAGAACTGTGAATGGAGCCCAGGCCTCTAGAGTCCCCATGAAGTGCCTCTAGAGTCCCCATGAAGTGCCTGAGCGACAAAATTGTGCTAGTTCCCTTGGGCAACATAATGTAATTATAAAATTACATGGGCATGAATGCTAATATGGCTTCACCAAACGAGTGACACTAAAGGACATGTCAACACAGAACCATGTCAAGCAGGCTTTGACATCCATTGTGCTCCCAAAGAAGGGTTTCATTGTTTTGTGTATCCAGGAAAATCAAATGTTAACCTCCTACAGACATCATTTAAATCCTTCAGTGATAGTATTACTACACCTGTATCGATATCACAGAACAAAGGCAGGAAGAACAATTTATCTGTCACCTAGCATGGCTGATATTCTTAATGCCTTAATAACTCTCATGCTAATCAAGCGTAATCTTCCTGGAAGAGGAGTGTGATTACTTGAAAATCGTTCTAATCTTTTTTTAATTCTGTGCTTTCAAGGGGCAGGAAATAGGAGCGACTTCATAACCAGATGCTTATTCTGGAGCCATATTGATGTTAGTGACGAGCATGCCAATTGTTTCTGGGCAACGGAATTTAGAGAGAGGCAAAAATCATTTATGCTGTAGTTACTGGTGCCTTTTGCTATATGAATTTTTAGTAAAACTCACTGCAAGAAAAATTGTTTGTGATAATGTATTTGCTGGTTCACATTTAAAAGACACTAGAGACAGACTATTTTCATCCTGACATTATATATTTTGTCAGAGTAATTGTCAGTCACCACCATCAGCAAACAGTCTCTTTTAAACACCACACATATGCTGTGTCTACATGTGCCACTTCTTATGGAAGCAGCATGGTAATGAGCCATTCAGAAGATGCTGATGAGGTGCCAATGTAATTTTCCCACACCTCATTATCATATGGTCATGTGGTTTGGAGTTCAGAAAAAGCTTTTCAGGACTCCGAAATACATGTGCAGATGTGCGGTCTGCAAGGATCTTCCAGAAGGAAACCCTCCTTCTGGAAACCCCCTCTTCCTCCAGATTTTGGGGCTTCTAGGAAGAGGGTTTCCTTCTGAAAGATCCCTAGAGGCCCATGCATCTGCACGTATATTTTGAAGTCCAGAAGAGTTTCTTCTGGACTTTGAACCACATGCTATTGAGGAGTGGGAAATTTACATCTGTATCTCCTTAGCAACCTCCAGATGGCTCATTATTATGCCACTTCCGGAAGAAGCACATGTAGACACAGCCTATATAGTCATGGAATGAGGCTTAGTAATTCAATACCATGTAGCTCTATCCTACGTAGGAAGAAAACTGCATGATTTATAGTTAACTAGACAATTACCCACTGGGGGGCTGGTATTTCAATTACTACCGAAAGAACAAATGTGTAATTAAATGACCAGAGAAGTAAGTGTAGGTTAGATATTAGGAAAAAAAACTATTTCACCAGCAGGGTGGTGAAGCATTGGCCTGGGTTACCTAGACAGATGGTGGAATCTCCATCTCTTGAGGTTTTTAAGTCCTGGCTTGACAAAATCCTGACTGGGATGATTTAGTTAGGGTTGATTGTACTTTGGGCAGGTGGCTGGATTCAACCTCCTCAGGTCTCTTCCAGCCCTAGGATTCCATAATTCTATGATATCCATAGGTGAGACATTCCTAATACTCGCATTCTGTGCTAGCTTTAGCTTATAAATGGATTTAAGTTGTAGCCCCAAGTAATGAACATTATATTGGCCTTGCCCTCAGGGGACAAAGACATGCCTTGCTGGAGGCGGGGGAGAAGGAGTTTAAAAACATGGGTTGAAATTATGACACCACTGAAGTCGGTAAAGCTAGTATTCCGCCATAGGTGGCAAAGATTGCATGGCTACTGTTCATACCATATTTTTTCTGTCACTAAGACAAGATTTCAGTATTCAGAACTATTAATCTGCAGTCTGCCTCAGCTCTGAACTCTCTCTCTCAAACACACACACACACACACAAACACAGAGCAAGGGTTTTGGTGGAGTTTTTGAAATTATTATACAAAGTAGTAACTATGTCCTTTTATATAGATATATCTTCCAGAGTCTTGGGTATTGTTTGATCTTCCTTGGAGATAAATTTTTAATGTGATGGCAAACAGGAATCCCTGTTGTGTATGCATTTCACAGCAGCTTTTTCATAGAATTATAGAATCATAGAATCACAGAGCTGGAAGGGACCTCAAGGGGTCACCAAGTCCAGCCTCCTATCCCAAGCAGGATCAACCCCAACTAAGTCATCCCAGCCATGACCATGTCAAGCCAGGGCCTCAAAACCTCCAGGGATGAAGATTGCACAACCTCCTTAGGCAATGCATTCCAGTGCTTCACCACCCTCCCGGTGAAGTAGTTTTTCCTAATATCCAACCTCCTCCTCTCCTTCTGTAACTTCAGCCCATTATCCCTTGTTCTGCTGTCTGTCACCACTGAGAACAATTTCTCTCCATCCTTTTTAGAGCACCCTTCAGAAAGCTGAAGGCTGCTATTAAATCACCCCTCACTCTTTTCTTCTGCAAGCTAAATAAGCCCGGTCATGTGATCTAGCCCCTTAATCATTTTCGTTGCCCTCCACTGAACCTGCTCCAGTACATCCACATCCTTTCTATACTGGGGGCCCCAAAACTGGATGCAATACTCCAGATGACGCCTCACCAGTGCCAAATAGAGGGGAACAATCTCTCTAGATCAGCTCAAAATGCTCATCCTAATGCACCCCAATATGCCACTGGCCTTCTTGGCTACAACAGCATACTGTTTAGTCATATCGAGCCTTTCATTCACTATAATCCCTAGGTCTCTTTCCACTATACTGCTGCTTGGCCAGTCAGTCCCCAGCCTATAACAATGCTTACGATTCTTCCATCCCAGATGCAGGACTCTACACTTGCCCTTGTTAAACTGCATCAGATTTCTTTTGGCCCAATCCTCCAATTTATTCAGGTCACTCTGGATCCTATCTCTACCCTCCAACATATCTACCTCTCCCCCTAGCTTGGTGTCATCTGCGAAGTTGCTGAGGGTGCAATCCAGTCCCTCATCCAGGTCATTAATAAAGATGTTGAACAACACCAGCCCCAGAGCCCAGCTTACAGGCACTCCACTTGAAAGTGACTGCCATCCAGATATTGAACCATTGACCACTACCTGTTGGGCCTGACCATCAAGCCATCTTTCTATCCATTTTATAGTCCATGTATCCAGTACATACTTCCTTAACTTATAGGCAAGAATGCTGTGGGAAATTGTATCAAAAGCTTCACTGAAGTCAAGGTATATCACGTCCACTGACTTCCCCATGCTAACTACTCTTGATCACTTTTACCTCTTCCCAGGGCTCCAAATGGATTCCTTGAGGATGCCTTCCATTGTTTTCCCAGGTACTGAGAGAAGACTGACCAATCTATAGTTTCCTGGATTGTCCTTTCCTGTTTTTAAGGATGGGCACTACATTTGCCTTTTTCCAATCATCTGTAATCTCTCCCTATCTCCAAGAGTCTTCAAAGATAATGGCCAAAGGCTCAGCAATGATGGGTGCATAAAATCCAGACCCACGGATTTGTGTACGTCTAGTTTTTCTAAATAGCTGTCTCTCAAACAATTTAAATGTTCATTGTTGTTGTTAAGTGTTTTTTTCCCAGTCCTGAACAAACAGCTAGAGTTGTGTGTGCTTACACACTTTTTAAGGTACTTGGCCTTTGATACCTTATTTATATGAACAGATCAAACATGCATCTCTATTTATTTACATGCCTTGAAGGACTTCTTAGTCTCTTGAATATAATTCAGTCTAAGTGCTTTAAAATATGTTCAAGAAAATAGCTTCATTCCCTTCAGAATTATCCAACTATAATCATATACTACAAATCTTTGTGTGTTCTGTTCACATTTTAATTGTAGCAAAAATTCAACGGCACATATGTTGTCCTTGTCAATGTCTGACCAATTAGTTATTTATGCATTTGTTTTAGACGTTATTTTCCCAGAGGAAACAGACATTCTCTGTAATAATATGTTGACAGGTCAGTGGTGGAACTAAACTTCCCTGAGCTTGTGACATGTCAGGAATATACTGATTAGTGGTGGGCTTTGTCACCCATTCCCTGTAGTCTTGGATGCCTTACGATGCCTTGCTGTAGTAATGAATACCTGTTGTATAAAGCCTTTGCTCAACCCAGTACAATATACATGTAAGTCCTGTAACTTTCTGTAAGTTTTCCAACATTTCATTGTCTGTATAGGCCTTAAGTTTTATAACAATAACTTTGCTGTATAGATTTAGCTTTGTTCTAAATAGTTATATTTTGCTTCATAAGTTTTGTTATGTAGCAACTGTTATATTAACCATTACAAGTTAGTAAGAAATTGTTTATAGATACCTTAAGTCTGTAAAAAATCCTGGTGGCTCCTTTGTAAAAGAAGTCACTTTTCCTGAAGTTAGCTTTCCTTTGTGTGAGTGAGGAAAGTGTGAATGTGGGTGTGTGTGCAATGGAATCAGTCCCCAAAGCCAGCCTGTCTGGAGAAGCAGCTGCCAGCAGCACCTTGATGGCCCGAGAATAATGGGAGCTGAGCCTTGCAAGAGAATCCACCCAAGAAAGAGAAAGTGGCCCCATCATGAGAAGATCAAAGTCCCATCTACTGTTAGCTCATGACTCATGGTCAAACAGAGTCCTGGGCCAGTGGGGCAGGACAAGAGCTATGGACTGAAACATAGAGGTTACATCCACACTAGAGAATTGTGTCAACAAAACTCGCAGAGCGTCTACACAAAACTCTGTCAACGAAACTCTGCACTTCCTCTGTGATGAAGAATACAGCTCTGTGAACAGGTTCTGTTGACAGAAAGACATGTAGAGGCTCTGGTGGGCCCTCTGTCAATAGACGGGGCTTCTGATTCACTGGGCAGCCCTGTTTGCTGAGCTTTCAGTTGACTGTTCTGTCACGAAAGCAGCCAGGCAGTTTGGCTGCTCTCTGGCGACAGAGCAGATTGCTCTTTCGAGCCATTTTTGTATGTGAATGTGATCTGTTGACAGACGTTTTGTTGGAAGGTCTCTTCTGACAGTAACTTCTGTCAACAGATCCCTGTAGCGTAGACGTAGCCAAAAAGATGGGTGCGAAGCTATAGGAGTTCTGCTTGCCACCATCACTCTGCAGGAGGTAGTCTGGGGAGGCAGGAGGAGGCCGATGGCACTGGCCCTGATCTCCTCTCCATGTGCCAAGGATGGGTGGAACTGACTGCTCCCAAGTACCACAGCTGACATGAGAGCAAGCTGACAAGAGCATCATACAAACAGCTTGCCACCTGGGATTCATGGCTGCAGCCAGACACATTGGACCCATTATACCTTGGCATCCTCCACTGTCCCTGTGTAACTCTTCACTTGCATGAGTTTGCCTGTGTTACTGTACGAGTGCAGTAGGGTACGTCTGTGGGTGTGTGCTTCGAAGCTAGTTTTCCTTTTCCTTTAATCCAGTAGTGACATGTAATAGAAGATGCATGAGTGTAACACTAGGGTGGTCTTTAGTGTAAAACAAGGTAACAACACCCACTTAGATGTTCACAAACAGCCTTCTAGAATGCAAGCCACATTCTGGATGTCTGTGTGTAATGGAAGCCTGCCAGCTACACCCTGATTATATTGCAGGAATACCCCAACACACTGCCAATATTGGATCTTCACCCAGAAATGTATATTGTGTACTGTCAAGCCCTCTCCTGGACAGGATGTTCAGCAAGTTCACAGATGACACTAAGCTAGCTAGGTAGATGCACTGGAGGGTAGGGATAGTGTTCATACAAGTTGGAGGATTGCACCAAAAGTAATCTGATGAGGTTCAACAAGTACAAGTGCAGAGTCCTGTACTTAGGCCAGAAGAATCCCAAACATTATGTAGGCTGGGGACTGAGTGGCTAAGTACAAGTGCAGCAGAATAGGACCTGGGGATTACAGTGGGTGAGAGGCTGGATATGAGTCAACAGTGTGCCCTTCTAGCCAAGAAAGCTAATGGAAGTGCATTGGGAGGAGCGTTTCCAGCAGATCTAGAAATGTTATTTTTCCCCTTTATTTGGCACTCATGCGGCCACATCTGGAGTATAGTAGGGTCTCAATATTCATGAACCTAAGATTTGTGAATTCAATTATTTGCAAGTGGCCAGAGCGGTTGCTTCCCTGGGGCCCTGAGCAGGCAGTGCTGGCAGCCACCGCTTCCCCTGGGGCTTTAGGCAGGAGCACTGGCAGCTGCTGCTTCTTTTAGGGTTCTGGGCAGCAGCGCCAGCAGCTGCCATTCCCTGGGAGCCCAGGCAGGGAGCTCCAGCAGGCAGGGCTGCCATATTCGTGCAATTCAACGTTCGTGAGGGTTCGCAACATGGAAACCTTGTGAATGTTGAGACCCTATTGTATTGAATCCAGTTCTCCTCCCCCGCGACCTCCCCAGTATAGAAAAGATGCATTGGAGTGGGTCCAGCAGAGGGCAACAAATTGATTATGGGTCTGGAGCACATGACCTATGAGGAGAGGCTGAGGGATTTGGGCGTATTTAGTTTGCAGAAGAGAAGACTGAGGGATGATTTGACAGTAGCCTTCAACTTCCTGAAGGTGGGTTCTAAATGGGTTAGAGAGAAACTGTTCTCAGTAGTGACTGATGGCAGAACAAGGAGCATTGGTCTCAAATTACAGAGCTGGAGGTGCAGGTTGGATATTAGGAAAAAAACTATTTCACCAGGAAGGTTGTGAAGCACTGGAATGAATTACCCATAGAGAGGGTGGATTGCCATCCTGAGAGGTTTTTAAGTCCCTGCTTGACATAGTCCTGTCTGGGATGATTTAGTTGGGGTTGATCCTGCTTTGGGCAGGGGGCCTCCTCTGGTCCATTCTAGCCCTAGGATTCTATGAATGTATGAAACCTTATCTTTGAGAAAGGCAACCGGTTTTGATGTGAAGAGAGCAGGAGATGAAGAATCCACCACTTTCCTTGGCAATTTGTTCCAATTGTTAATTATCTTTGCAGTTAAAAAAGTGCCAAATTCCTAATTTGAATTTTTGTCTGGCTTCAGTTTACAGCCATTGTTTCTTGTTAGTCTCTTCACTGCTAGATGAAATATCCTTTTTGTACCTCGTATTTCCTTTCCATGATTGTACAGGCACCAACAGTGTAATCAATTTACCTTTTAATCATTTCTTTGATAAATCAAGCTCACTGAACTCTTTTCGTGTAAGGCATTTTCTCTAGCTTTGAATCATTTTTGTGGCTTCTTTCTGTGCTCTTGCTAAAATTTAAAGATCACATATATTTTGCTGCATCCTTTACACAAGCTCTGGGATTAGACCTCAGACACTTCAATGTCATAAACCCAGGCTAGACCATTAAACCTCAAGACTTGCTGTGTGAAAATGTGGTGAACAAGCAGCCAAAGATGGGAGATCAGAATGACCCTTTAGGCCAGTTCATTCCAAAGGGCACAAGGTAATTGGTGTGAGGTTAGCTGTTGCTGAAATTCCTTTTCCTCCCACCATAATACCTGTAACAGTTTCACTATGAAACGGCTGTAATCAACATTTTACTGTATTCTAGAAAATGCTGGACACATTTGTCTACATCATTGAATCAAAGATTTAAAAGTGTATTTGGCCTATCTAACACTGAATTGGAGTAAAGACAGACAATGAACCTTGATAATAAAATGCTTCTTTGTATATTTCAGCTGTATTCTCTGATTACATAGCTAAGGGTGCTGTGGAGCTGGCCTGCTAAACAGCTTGGGTCACTTTCTTGGAAAGTTAGACAGCTAGAGTGCCCCCAGGAACACCCTAGACACAGTCATCTGGAGGAAGACAGACTACAAAGGTACCTTTCTAGTATCTCTTCAGAACTCTGGTAAATTTGAAACAGGACATAAAACAACTTACCAGCAAAACCACTAACAGAGGCAAAATTAACTGTGAAAGAGAGAAAGGTGTTGAGTTTTCAGGGAAAGTTAGGAACTGCACTTTTTCCCCAACAAGACAGTGAGGGAGAAGACTTGAGAGAGGAGCAAGGCCAGGTGAAGACAAGGTGAAAAAAGCCACAGGACCCCTGTATGAAGCCCCAAGGGTGGTTCTGTAGAAAACAGTAAAGTTCCACGCCATGTCTACACTACCAAGTTCTTTCAAAAAACATGGCCCTTTTTCGAAAGAGCGCATGGACCACCTACACACAAAATGTGCTCTTTTGATCGGAAACTGAAAGAAAGTGGCTCTTCTGGAGACACCCTTCCAGTCCCAGATCAGGAAGAGCATCTTCTTTCGAAAGATTCTTTTGAAAAAAAGCATGTGTAGATGCTCCACAGGCCCTTCTTTCAAAAGAGGGGTCCTCCATGGTGCTGGCCAGCTGGAGCGTGGAGACACCCTGTACATCACTAGCTTAGCTCTATGCTCCCTGAGTCCATCTGCCTTAAAGGCACAAGAAATCCTGTGGCAGGAAGTGAGAGCATGGTGACAGTGAACACATGAGCTGCTGACACCCCGGTACTCTCAGCCATCCCTGCAGCAACTGGAGCTAGCATGGCTGAGAGCCAGCTGCCGTGCAACCCAGGACCCCCTAAGGAGCCAGCCAAGGGGTCCCAGCAGCCCACCCTAGCCATGAAAAGGAGGGCCCCCTCAGGGACTGAGCCTGAAATCCAGGGCCTCCTGGGCCTCTGTGAAGACAAAGAGGTTCTGAGGGAGACTGGCCGGAGAAGCGCAATGCCCCCACTTATAGTCAGCTGGCCACAAGACTAACAGCCCAAGGACACCCCACCTCACCTGCCAACCATGTGGAGACCCCTGTGTGCGTGGACACACACCCCTTGCCCACTAACCCATTCCTTGCTGGGGGTGAGGCGGCCCAAAGCGGTCAGCTCCACCCCCAAGGCATCATGGAGTCCTTGTGCGGCAGGACCCACTGTGTGGGGCACATACATGCCACTGTTCCCAGCACATCGTTGGCTTAGGGGTGGGGGCTGCTGCCCACAGGGGGTTGGGAGCATGGTCCTCAGGGCTGGGCTGTGGGACTAAAGTACCCATCTCTCTCTCCCCATCCATCTTTACAGCTGCGATGTCCGAGGGCTGGGTGAGCCCCAGCATACCCCCGGAACAGGCCAGCCCCATCCAGGGATGGGAGCCAGGAAGCCTAAAACCAGCAGTGGAGAGGTCCAGGGCACCCGCACCACCAGTTTCTGGGTGGGCATGTGGCTGGAGGTACCGCCGCCACGTCCGAGACATGGAGGCTGATGCATAAAAAGCCACCCTCTGCAAACAGCTGCCCCCACAAACTTTACCCCACCGCCTTTTGCCAACCAACCTGCTGGCCCCCCAAATGCCCCACCACTGCCCTGCTCCTGCCCTCCATCCCCCCACCCCATACAGGGCCTTGCCAAATGGCTCATGGCCAGGGTGGATCCCGCTATGGCAGCCATCCTGCACCCCTGCCTCCCTGCCCCTCCACCTCCCCCCACTGGGGCCAAGCCTGCTGTCCTCTCTATGTCCCTATCTCCCTGTGATCCTGACCCTATCCCAGCCCTGACAGGGATCCCACACTCAGGGTGGGAGGGGATGTCACTGTCACTGTGGCTTGCAGCCCTCCAGCCCCTCAGAGGACTAAGGCCCAACCACGTCCTGTCCCTGGCTCTCCTCCAAGTTCTTGTCCCCCCAACCTCTTCTCCCAACCCCCCCCATTGTGTATAGTTCCCCCCATATATAGTTGCGATAATTTTTCTGGTTGCAAAAGTTTTAGGTTGTTTGAAATGTTGTTTATTTTTTCAACCCCTCCATGTCCCTCATTATTGGTGGTGGATGGGCAGGAGGGGTCATAGTGGGGGCGGTGAGTGGTGGATGGGTGTGAGTGGTGGGGAGTGTAGAGAGACTAGGTGGGGCTGCGGGCTGGAGGAGCCTGGAGGGAGTTCCAGGGGAAGGGTCAATGGGGCCTGCAGGAAAAGCCTCCTGGTGGGCCTCCTGAATGCAGAGCCTGTTGCAGTGTACCTGATGTTTGGGAGCTGTTGTGGGCTGCTCATCACCAGGTCCGGCCTTGAATGCCCACCCCTCAAGGAAGGTCTCCTCCATGGTCTTGATGGGGACTAGTTTAGTTATAACGACTCAAGACAGATATCTTGGTGTAATTGTGGATAGTTCTCTGAAAACTTCCATTCAATATGCAGCAGCTGTCAAAAAAGCAAATAGAATGCTAGGAATCATTTTAAAAGGGTAGGGAATAAGACAGAGAATGCCTCATTGCTTCTGTATAAACCCATGGTACGCCCACGTCTTCCATCTTGAATACTGTGTACAGATGTGGTTGCCTCATTTCAAAAAGATATGTTGACATTGGAAAAGGTTCAGAAAAAGGCAACAAACATTATTAGGGATTTGGAATGGGTTCCACGTGAAGAAAGATTAAAAAGACTGAGACTTTTCATCTTAGAAAAAAGGAGACGGGGGGGATATGATAGAGGTGTATAAAATTGGTGTGGAAAAAGCGAGTAAGGAAAAGTTATTTGTTTCCACAGTATAAGCACCAGGGGACACCAAATGCAATTAATGGGTAGCAGGTTTAAAACTAACAAAATGAAGTTTTCTGCTTTTTCAGCCGTGAGCCTGTTCTGGTAAGGCTGTAGATCTGAAGAAGTGGGTCTGTCCCACAAAAGCTCATCACCTAATAAATCATCTTGTTAATCTTTAAAGTGCTACATGACTGCTTTTTTGGTTTATGACTTGATTACACTACAATAGTGCTCCCCTTTAACAAAGCAGTTACTATTTCTTCCCCCTTTGCAAGTGTGAATGCAATTAAAGTGGTATAAAGTATTATGGCTTGTTCTGGTAAAAGAAGGGGAATAACAATACCAATTTAAGATATGGAAAGGGTTATAAATATACGTGTATAATGCACATTTAATTGATATATCTGCGTTCACACTAGGTTTTTCTACAGCAACTCTATAGGCAAAACATCACAACGATAACTGATTTAGTTATACAAGTATAACTTTCAGGTGGAGACCAGGCCATGAGTAATATGGGGTGCCTTTTCAGAAATTCACTCTTGGTGAATTAATTTCATTGGCACAAGGAGAAAAAAGTTAGAGCTTGGCCTGAATTTATTTGTTCCCTTGCATTGCTTCAATGAGGTTTAACCTTCATAACATGAAGGCAGGTGCTCAAATAGCATTTGGCAACCACCTCTCAAATATAAGGCTCATAATGTAGGAAACTCAAATACCTTGAATATGAAGCTCAGGTCTATCTTTAGTGAGTTATGGATCATTTCTTTAGTACAGGAAATGAATTTTATTATTCCACTGGCCACTGATTTGCATTATGTATTTATTTTTCAATTCAGAGGGGTCAAGGAGAGTATCAGTATATGATGAAAACAGCTCTTAAAACTGTATTAATCTTTAGGTACAAGAGAGCAGAATTTCATTTTCCAGAAACAGCTTAAAGTTTGCATGTGTTTAGGAGAAAGAAAGGAGGCTAGATAGATTTAAAAAATGACACTAGGATTTTGCAGTGTTGCAATATTAATGCTCTGAATGCCTTTATATGCATATTGCTGAAAAGCTATAGCTTTACTGCTTCTGTCACCTGTTACTTTAAAATTGAAAATCATTGTTTTATTTTTTATGTCAAAGCTATTACAAACTTATGTAACGTTATGTGTTTAATCAGCAGTACTTTGGATGATACCATAACTAAGCTGTCTGAGCTCACTTTGGCTCAACTAATGTTTTGCAAAGTATATATTAATGTGTCTGCTTATTCAAAGTCACTTGCAAACTAAGACATATAATTATAGTCAGTGTGGAAACTCTTGATAAGAAAATAGAAAAAATATATCAGCAAAATCCACGAATTACCTGAGTTAATCCTAAATTAGCTCTGAAGTATGGTTAGCAAAATGCTTTAATTATTTCTGGAGGTTACAAAAAACAGTATGCTCTTGAGCCATTGGTTATTTTTAAATGAAAGTGCATCTTTATATTAATTTATGCATAACATAAGTGATTGATGAGTAATTCCTATCTTAAGTGAAAGGGAATACAGATGTCATTTGCAGAAGGTTACCTTTGCTTGTGGAGGTTAGATAGTTTGGTTACTCTTCACATCATCAGAGCTTTTTGTATTCCTTCATAAAGCTGATTCAGAAACTCCATTAAAGAATGTAATGTAAGATGGATGCGCAAAACAGAATTACATCCTTATACTTATGTGTTTAGCGTGAGTTTTTCCATGCTGAGTTCAGGGAGGTGTTGTCACTCCTTAATGTCAGAGATTTTGGTGGAAAATGGTTGTAGAAAGATTTCAAAGCACTTAAGAGAGCAGATTTTGGATACTTATGAAATACCTCCCAGGTTAGTTTTCTGCAGTTGGACTTTACACTCATAGGCCACGTCTACACGTGTATGCTACATCAAAATAGGCTATTTCGATGAATAACATCTACACGTCCTCCAGGGCTGGTGCCGTCGATGTTCAACGTCGACGTTGGGCAGCACCACATCGAAGTAGGCGCTGCGAGGGAACGTCTACACACCAAAGTAGCACACATCGAAATAAGGGTGCCAGGAACAGCTGCAGACAGGGTCACAGGGCGGACTAGCGCTTCCGGGGCAACAGCTAGCCGCTCCCTTAAAGGGCCCCTCCCAGACACACTCAGCCTGCACAGCACGCGGTCTGCAGAGCCATAGGCATGCACACCTCGAGCGACGCAGTCATGGACCCCCAGCAGCAGCAGCAGCAGCAGCCAGAGGTCCACACAGATACCCCTGTAGGAGCAGTGCTCGCCCTGCTCAATGCCATGCAGGAGGCAGCTGAGCACATCCTAGCCACAGAGGAGGAGCTGCCTGCAGGGGAGGAGGAAGCGACCCCCAACCCTGCAGCCCCCCGCCCCCTCCCGCCTCACACGCCACCGGCTGTGGAGCTACCCTACGAGCACTGACTGGTGGGAGTGGCTGGTGCTCGGAGAGTGGGACGACAACCGCTGGCTCAGGAACTTTCGCAAGAGCCGGCAGACATTTCTGGAGCTATGCCAGTGGCTCACCCCCGCACTGAGGCACCAGGACACCTTCATGCGGCGTGCCCTCAGCATCGAGAAACGGGTCGGCATCGCTGTCTAGAAGCTGGCCACTCCAGACAGCTACCGATCCATGGGGCAGCAGTTTGGCATCAGCAAGGCCACCGTCGAGGCTGTCCTCATGGAGGTAAGAGGACCCATGGGGGGAGGGGGAGGCAGCCCTGGCCGGGGAGGGGAGGGGAGGGCAGGGGAGGGGAGCCCTGGCAGGGGAGGGCCACACACACCCTGCACACCCCTCACTGGTGCTCTCCCATGTGCTTCCCCTGCAGGTCGTCCGCGCCATCAATGCCCTGCTCCTCCACAGGCTCGTGAGGCTTGGGGACCCGGATGCTTCCCCAGTTGCTTCGGGGCTCTGGATGGGACCCACATCCCCATCCGTGCCCCAGAGCACAGTGGAGGACACTACCTAAACAGGAAGGGCTACCACACAGTAGTCCTCCAGGCCTTGGTGGACAGCCGGGGCCGCTTCCTGGACATATATGTGGGCTGGCCTGGCAGCACCCATGACGCCCGGGTATTCCGGAACTCGGGCCTGTGCCGCCGGCTGGAGATCCCTGTGGGGGACACCACCATGCCCTTCTGAGTCATCACAGATGCGGCATACCCCCACCGGCTCTGGCTCATGCACCCTTACACGGGCCACCTGTCAGCCAGCCACGCGCACCAGGTGGTGGAGCGCACATTTGGCCGCCTCAAGGTGTCTCCTCAGCATCCTTGATGCGGGCCCCACCAACATCCCCCAGATTGTGGGCACGTGCAGCAGCCTCCACAACCTCGTCGAAAGCAAGGGGGAGGCCTTCTTTCAGGGCTGGGCTGTGGAGGCCGGCAGGGCCGATGTGCAGCCACCCGCTGTCCCCAGTCGCCAGGTGGACCCCGAAGAGACCTGGATCCTGGAGGCCCTGGGGGCCCAGTTCGACAAGGCCACAGGGTGAATGCTGGCAGGCCCCCCACTGCCGCCCCCATCCTCCACAACACTCCCGGCCCCTACGCCCACACCACAGAGCACCCAAGAGCACACCCCCCTCCCACTTTTCTTGTAAATAAAAACAGACGTTTTTCGTCAAACCAGAATATATATCTTGAACTCTTCTTCTTATATTATAACTATGTACAGCCAAAATAAATATTATATATATACGTATTATAAGATGAAAGGCAAAAAAAGGGGAGAACTATTTACATGGGGGGGGCAGGTATCATCATAACATAACAGAACAGGTGTCTAATACAAACTATTTACAAAACATAGGTGAGAGGGATATATACAAAGGGGGAGGGGGGGTCACTTCCTGGGCCCCACACCCCCTAATGTCCAGCGCTGGGGGTGGGCGACCCGCGGCTTGACCGCAGCCCATGCCGGGGCTGGCTGGGGGCCGGACGGACCAGGAGATAAGGGTGTCAGCTGGCCCCAGGTCCCCCTCAGCGGATGGGCCCTTGGTGGCGGACGGCGGTGCAACAGTGGGTGGAGCAGCGGGTGGAGCGGCAGGTGGAGCGGTCAGGGCGGGCAGAGCGGCAGCCGGCGCGGCATGGGGGGGCCAGGTAGTCCGCTATGCGTTCAAAAGTGCGCATAAAGGCCCCCCCATGCCTCCTGGCGCCAAACCAGCGCCCGCTCTTGGAGCTGGAGGTGCTGCTCCTCCACCTGCAGACGCTGCTCGGAGACCTCCAGCTGCCGACGAAGGATGGCCAGCAGCTGGGGGTCCCTCACCTTCTGGGGCTGGTGCTGGCTCTGCCGTCGTCCCCGCCCTGGGGCTGGTCGGTCCTCCGCCGAAGGGCTGGCCTGGACTGATGGCACCGGTGGGCTCTCCGGGACCACTGACACCTCGCCGGGGCTCTCCGGTCCTTCCGATGGTGCAGCTGCGGAGCACGGGGGGAAGAAGAGTGGAGACAGCCGTTAGTGTGGGCCCCGAGCCGTGGCCCTTGTCCCCCCACCCCTCTGCTGCTGGTTCCCCATTCCCATCCCCGGGAGATGCTGCTGCTGATGGGTGTCCCACCCCCTCCCCCCGGGGAACCCTAGGTTCCACTCCCCCCATCCCCAGGGATGGGGCATGGCACTGTCATGCTGGGGGGGCATGGGCTGATGCACTCTTCTGAGGGACATGCCACTGCTGTCCTTGGGGCCATGGTCATCTGGGCATGGGGAGGGCCCTGGTTATATCTGTTACTCCCGCCCTTCAACCCCGGGGGTGTGCACCGGGGGGGTACATACCTGATGGTCTACTCCCACGGTCAGGGGACACCCAGTGGGCGGACGCCTTGCTAGAGCTCTGTGATGGCAGGATTATTTGGAGCCCCCTGTCACTGGAGGAGGACTCCCCCTCCTCCTCCTCCTCCGGTGCCCCAGGGGTGGGCTCCTGGGGGGGGCCCTGGGGTGCGGGGCTTACCTCCAGGGCGGACTCTGCCTCTGGGGCCTGCTGGGTCTCGTCGGCCGAGGTATCAAGAGTGGCTGGAGGGGAGGAGGTGTGCCGGGGGCCCAGGATGGCCCTGAGCTCCCTGTAAAAGGGGCAAGTGATGGGGGTGGCCCCAGATCGGCCGGCCGCATCCTGGGCCCGGGCATAACCCTGCTGCAGCTCCTTGACCTTACTCCTGATGTGGTCAGGAGTGCAGACAGGGTGACCCTGGGCGGCCAGGCCCTCGGCCAGCCAAGCAAACGCATCTGCGTTCCGCCTCTTGCTCCCCATTACCTGGAGCACCTCCTCCTCACTCCAGAGCCCCAGCAGGTCCCGAAGCTCGGCCTCTATCCGGGAGGGGCCCCGCTGCCACTTCCCAGCCTGGCTGCCAGTCTGAGAGCCCTGGCTCCCCTTGTGGGGGGTGCCCTGAGGGTGCTTAGGGGGCTGGGGGGTGGCCATCTCAGCACTGGGGGGTTGTTCTGGCTGCAGAGGAGTGTGCAGGCTGGCCGCATGGCTGTGCTGCCGCCTGCACGCTCTCTCAGCTTCCTGTCAGGAAGGCAGGGGGCAGGGAGCTTTAAGGGGCCACTGCATGCTGCGACCATCGAGCTCAGGGGCTGGAGAGAGCGTCTCTCAACCCCTCAGCTGATGGCCGCCATGGCGGACCCCGCTATTTCGATGTTGTGGGACGCGCAACGGCTACACGTTCCCCCTCCTGATGGGGATAGTGACTTCGACGTCTCGCCGCCTTACATCGATGTCAACTTTGAAATAGCGCCGCCATGTGTAGCCGTGACAGGCGCTATTTCGAAGTTGGCGCGGCTACTTCGAAGTAGCCGGCACGTGTAGACGCGGCCATAAAGACTTTATTGCATATGATACAAAGAGAGCCCTGATTCCTCAATGGACAATATGCAGATGCAGCAGTCTTCCCATGCATTGTATGTTGCAGGATTGGTGTCTAAATCTGCATTTGTACTTTAAGTCAAGGGCTAGGATCTGCTTTCTAATACACAGTATACTCCAGTATAGTCGAAAAGCTATTGCTTTTATAGAGACAACTGTTAATGGGCACCTGCATAATGAAGTGTGAGGTCTTTCCTTCAAATTCACAAGAACAATAACATTCAAAATTAGGAAAAAAAGAAAGGCTGACAATTTGTCCATAAGTGATACCTTCATACCAAAAAGGTCATTGAATATGAAGTGTTATATCCAGTTTCAGCTTTAAGAACCAACATACTGGGAAATTGGTGTGTTTAATTCATAACTCCTTATTGTCTACATATTTTAAAACTTTCATTTTCTTTCATTTAAAAATGTTTTAAAATATTTTTTGTGTTCATGCTAAATGAATTGAAATTAATTTGTGTTCATGCTAAATTAACTGAGATTGATTTAGGTGATGAATTGAGTGCTGCTTTACTGTTTCATAAAATCAGATCAAATCTGTTTTGATGAAACTTTTTGCAGGAATATTAATTTCAACAATTTCTGTAGGAAGAAGTTGAAAGATTTCATATTGACAATGTCAAAAATATTTAAATTATTGCCATTATGTTACATTAAAATATTAAATCTATCATATTTTGTGTAACTAACATACAAGTACAATGAACTGAAACATAAAAGTCAAAATGAAACTTGTTGACACTATCAAAGTTATATTTTCATTTTGTGGGAAATTTTGGCTTTGCAATCAGCTTTGGATTTATTGATTTTTTAAAATATCAGAACTTCCCGTAGAACAGAAACTTCCATTCCAAACAGCCCCATTTTTTTTTTTACTGTATTGCCGAACTGGAACAAAAAAAGACATTCAGGATTTGAATTTTCAGTGAAAATTTTGTCTGCTGTTCTAGATTTAGGTAAATAAAATGTGTTGATATCAAACACCAAAATGGATAACATTTTCAGTAAAAATCCTGTGGAAAATGAGTTTGTATACAATATTATGAACAGAAATAAATTGGATATTTTTCATAATTTTCACTGTCTTCAGTGGTTTAAGGTTTTGTTGAGTAGACCATTAAAAGTCCTGTTGGCAGTGCAGCAGGGCTATGGCAAGCTTCTTGCCTGCCCTAACTCTGCACAGCTTCTGGACGTGGCCAGAATGTCTCTGAGGCCTGTAGGTGGAGGGGCAGTCAGGGCGGCTCATTGCATTTTCCTGTCCCAAATGCTGGTTCTGCAGCTCCAGTTGGCTGGAAACTGAAGCCAAGAGGAGCTGAGGGAAGGTGCTTGTAGGTGAGGGAAGTGTGAGGAGCCACCTGGCTGCACCTCCACCTAAGGAGCAGCACATGCCAGTAATTTCCAGTAGCTGCCTAAGGTAAGCACTGCCAGCCCAGGGCCCATATCCTAACTCCCTGCACCAGCCCTGAGCCTTCTCTCACACCTAAGTGCTCTCAGATCCCTCACCTCCTGCTATACTCTAAACTTGTCAGCCTCAGAACCACATCTCCCTCATCTACCCAAAATCTTCACTTCAGCCCCACACCAGAACAAAGGTTTCCAGGCATCTGGTTTTCAACCAAAACACCCAGTCACAAAGGGATTCTAAAGGCTCCAGTCAGCACCGGTAACTGGGGCATTAAAGCTGTGTCTACACGTGCACGCTACTTCGAAGTAACGGCACTAACTTCGACATAGCGCCCGTCGCGGCTACACGTGTCGGGCGCTATTTCGAAGTTAACTTCGACGTTAGGCGGCGAGACGTCGAAGTCGCTAACATCATGAGGGGATCGGAATAGCGCCCTACTTCGACGCTCAACATCGAAGTAGGGACCGTGTAGACGATCCGCCTCCCGCAACGTCGAAATTGCCGGGTCCTCCATGGCGGCCATCAGCTGGGGGGTTGAGAGATGCTCTCTCTCCAGCCCCTGCGGAGCTCTATGGTCACCGTGGGCAGCAGCCCTTAGCCCAGGGCTTCTGGCTGCTTCTGCGGCAGCTGGGGATCCATGCTGCAGGCACAGGGTCTGCAACCAGTTGTCGGCTCTGTGTATCTTGTGTTGTTTAGTGCAACTGTGTCTGGGAGGGGCCCTTTAAGGGAGCGGCTGGCTGTTGAGTCCGCCCTGTGACCCTGTCTGCAGCTGTGCCTGGCACCCTTATTTCGATGTGTGCTACTTTGGCGTGTAGACGTTCCCTCGCTGCGCCTATTTCGATGCGGTGCCGAGCGACGTCGAAGTTGAACATCGACGTTGCCAGCCCTGGAGGACGTGTCGACGTTACTCATCGAAATAGCCTATTTTGATGTTGCTACATCGAAATTGGCTTCACGTGTAGACGTAGCCTAAAAGTCCAGTTGGCAGCACAGCAGAGCTAAGCAGGCTGTCTGCCTGCCCTGGCTCCACACAGCTCCCCAAAGTGGCTGGCCTGTCCCTGCACCCCCTCACTGGAGGGGAGATCAGCAAGCTGTGGGAGTGGCACCTGAGGACATGGGCAGCATAGGCTTCTTCTAAGAGTCTCCAAGAATCAGGGCAGGCAGGGAGCCTGCCTTGGCCCTGCTGCACTGCTGACCAGAAGCTGCTGAAGTAAGTGCTGCCTGGCTGGAACCCAGACCGTGACTCCCTTCTCACACCTCAACCCCCTGCCTCAGATGAGAACCTCTTCTTATACCCCATCCCCTTCCTAGGGCCTGCATCCCAACTCCTGCCACACCCCTAAGCCCCTCTTGCACTCAAGCTCCCTTCTGGAGCCTGCACCCTGCATCCACCCACATGCCACAGCTTCCTCCCAGGGCCTGCATCTCTGCCCCAGGCCTGAACCTCCCTCCCAGAGACTGCACCCTGCACCCCCTTTTGCAACCCAAGTCCCAGCCCCAGCCCAGCAAAAGGGAGGGAGGGCAGGGGAGAGTGAGTTACAGTGATGGGAGAGGAGAGGGAGGGAGTGGGGGGTAGGGCCTCTGAGAATGGGTGGGTGGGGGCAGGGTGTTGGGGGACGGTGAGAGTGGGGGTGTTCAGTTTTGTGTAATTAGAAACTTGGCAACCCCAGCCAGAGCCTGTAGCCCAGCTGGAGTCCTTACCTCCACCCGGGCCACCCCCGAAGTCGTAGAGGGACCATCAGGTATGCGACCACGAAATTGGACACCCTGGGCCGGGAGCGTGGCCTGGCCTCACCTGGCTGCCCACCCCATCCTGACACATTCCGGCCAGCTGTAGCCCATGGGGTGGCCTGCGCCTGGCACTCAGCACCCTGTGCCACGGAGAGCACCACAACCCACAAGCCCAGAGGGGGACCCGCCCAGTACGTGGCCCACCCATGTGGGGACCCCTGGTGCTCAGGTTCCACCAGAGCCCACTGGCTGCCAGCATGGGGGGGCTGCCCAGGGAGGGTGGAGGGCACGGCCCCTGGGGACAGAGCAAGGGGCTAACGGGTCACCTCTCTGCTCTTGTCTCCATAGCACCACTGGCTGAGGGACAGGTGAGCCTTGTTCAGGGCTGGGACACCACCTCCCCGAGTGCTAAGGGGGCAGGGCCATTGGGCCACCCACTGCCCATGTGGGCCCATGCATGGAGGCCATGCTGCTGCCATGAGGATGAGGATGAGGATGAGGATGAGGATGAGGAGGCTGCCTCCCAGGTGGCAGTGATTCAGAAGCAGACAGCTGTGCTCCAACCGTGGCTCAACCTTGAGGAGGCGGACATGGGGCATGTGGCCAGGGGCAAGGTCACTGGGGCATTACGGGCCTTCTCCAAAGACTGGCACCTGGCCCTGCCACCTGCCACCTTTTTAAACAAAAGCTGCATTTAGATATTAATTCATTTTTAATAAGACAGACTAGCATTTTGATTTTATTCCCTTGAAGCTGGAGTAAGAAGCTTTATTTTTAAAGAACAGGAGTTTATTTTGGCTTTATTTTCTTTTTTGTTGCAACAGAGGAGGGTTTAAAGCCATATGGCCACATACTAACTTGATAATCAGCAGTGTACAATGTGGGCCATGACCCTACTTAAATGGGGTTGTCAGGGCTGGCCTCAGACTGTCCAAAGTGGATGCTCCACCACGCAAGTCACAAGCCAACGCCTAAGTGCTTCTGCCTTCAGCAGCAGGGCACAGGTTACAGGCCCCCTGCCTGTGGTGATGGGACTTGGGCTCTGCCTCCCACTTTCCATGAGGCTTAGGTAGTATCAGGGTTTGGTCCCACTTCCTGGGGCCCTGTTGTAATATTTGTTGTCAAAATGGAGTTGCAGTGGGGACAGATTAATTTCAGTTTCAAAGGTACCATCAGCAGATATCAAACCAAGAGCTGCCAGGGATCTGTAAGTCAGGGAGCTAGCTACTGCAAAGTAAGCTGTGGTTTAGTGACAAGAAACTTGAAGATGCAGCTGACCCCTAAAACTATGGGACTCATTTTGTTCTTGGTTACACTGGCACAAATGTGGAAGACCTCTTGTGAATCCAGTGGAGTTAGGTTAGTGTAAAACCAATTTAGGTCACATTATGGTATTACAATTTTAAACAAGATTTGTAACAAACATGTCACACCTGGGCTAGGTTTTAGCTGTATCTGAGATCATTGCTGCACCCGAGGGCAAACTGTGCTAAATTAGTTGGTCTTTCAACTAAGTTTGTATTTCTTATCTTAAACACAGTAAAACTTGATAGATTTGGCTGCCTTTGAAATGGGGTAGTATAAACACTCCAGAACTTAGATTTAAATTCATACTTCTTACATAGGCAAAATTAGGTTGGAACAATTTTGAGAAAGAGCTTTCTTGTGGCATGTTTTGTTCCACAAACATTTTGGGTACCTTTATAACTTTATTTTATTACTGCTTTGTTAATGCTGTGTTTGTATAGCTTTAGCTTGCACCAGAAAATGTCTTGCTTCAACATCTCAGCCATGCTGAGTGGCCGTCCATTCGAAATAAAATTTGTTAGCACGATTTCTGAATCCTTCCAGTGCCATCAGCTGTTATACTGGGCACGAACAACACTTCACCGTGCCTGTTCATGGCCACTCCTTACATGTCCTTTTTGTTGTTAAGTCCCAGAAGTTTTCCCTCTCTGAGGACTGTTGGATGCAGAGATCCTTTTTGCCAGACCTTTTAGTGTGTTTCTGCAGATGCCCAGTGCCATCTCTCAAATGGCTGATGCTTTGGTTTCATTTTTAACCCATGTCCTATCTTCTTTTCTAGCTAATCTTAGAGACAGAAGGGGGCATTGAATTCTTGAGCCTCTGCATTGGTTATAAATTCATTCTATTTCATAAGTAGTCCTTGTCTATGGCATTTGCTTTCAAAAGAATTTAAAAGTGTGTTGGTACTTTTATGGATTTAATTTGATAAATTTATAAAAAACTGAATTTTGGGAAAGAAATACAGTACAGTGTTTTGGCCCGTTTGTAACAAACAGGAACAGTTCCCACAGTCCCACAGAAAAAGTGGTCTTGAACATGGGTGGTGGATAACATAAGCAAGGGGAGACATTGCCTTCTCAAAGTTGCCCATACTCCCGCTGCCTGGGAGGGCAGGGGTCACAGTGCAGTTGGCTGGGAAGGGTTGGGCTGGGGCATAACTGACCAGTTTTCTGGCCACAAGGGAGGTCTGGGGCTGCAATGTGGCTGCCCAGTTTTTCTGCTGCCAGGTGCTTAGCCTGTCCAGGAAGTGTGGGGCTGGGCCATTCTCTGGGATGGGCAAGACTAAAGGGTCTGCGAACAATAAGCTGGGATGGGGGCTGTGCTTGACTCCATGAGGGGAGGGAGGTGGTGGAAGGAGTGGGTCCATGGGCAGGATGATGGGGCTGGGGCTTGGCTTCCCCAACATGGCATTCACCCACTGCCCACCATCTTGGATTGTAAAAATTTACCTATTCTTTAAGTGTGGACAGAAATTCTACAAAAAATTGCCTACACAGAGGGCATTTGATCTTAGAATTGCCAAGGGATTTGAATAAATAAGCCTGCCTTATGGTATCTCCCTGAAACAGATTTTGCTGTGTATATATTATGACTTTTGTTTTCCATGTGCTGACTCTCAAAATGCTAGCCTTTAAGGATATAAAGTATCACATTATATGCTGAGATGTAAAAGACTGCAGATAGTAAAAGAAAAGAGACTATTTTTGGATAAATCCCCTAGCATTCATCGTTATCCAGTTTGAAATGAAGCTGCCAGATGAAAATGGAGCAAATATCTGTGTATTTACAGTATTTGTTCTCAGAGCTATTGAATTGTTTTCAAGTATTTCAGTACGTCTCTCCAATAATTAGGCAGGCAGATTTGATCTTCCCTCATAAAATGCATGCACTGAAAACTAACGAGTAACAATCAATAACATGTTTGTTAGCACAAATGCTCCTAAGGTAATTACTTTGGAGGGATAGAGGGATTTTGTTCAAGAGTATCATCTTTATTAGTGTACCTGTTTAAAAGACAGTAGTGAATAGGAAGGATGCTGATCTATTTCGAATATAGCTCAATGGGTGATTTTGTTTTTAATGATTTCTTTCCTGACAATTTATTACCAGTGCTCCTCCTCATTGTTTGTCTCCTGTGATTTGCTGGTTCACAAAGATGAAAACATGAATTGAAACTTATGGGTAATCGGTACTCCCTCCCACATGCACCCTTTCAAGACTCCGTTCATCCAGGTTTTATTATATTAGAATGTAGGGCTACTGGAAGTTACAAGAATACAAATGTCAGCCAGTCAAGAATCAAATTAAGACAGTATTATAGGGAGAAAGCAGTTCCTACTCCATTGCTAAAATCCCTTTCTCTCCCTGACTTGGGGAAACCACAACCCGTAGACACTGGCAAACCATAGTGTGACAGCAGAAAACAAAAAACTGTTGATTGCCCCCTGCACCCCTTACCCCATGAAGGAGAGATATGTATATGAACTCATCCCATCAATCTGAACTCCGGGAAAAGGGAATAAAGATCCCTGACAAGAAGAAAATGCATCTTTTTGGCTGCTGGGACTCTGAAGGTCCAGAGCCTCTAAACAAAAGCTAGAGATCACTGAGGCAGCCTCCTGAGGGGTCACTGTAACCTTGACCCTCTTAGGATTTAGATGGTAATTTATTTGTATGTATAGGTTTGCTTGCTTAAACTTGTTCCTAGTTACTAAACCAATAGAGAGTCTACAGGCATTGCCTTTGGTGCAAGATCTAGGCTACCAAGTGTAGGGGGTGCTAAGTGACTGATCTCTGGGGACTAGAAGCAAACTGAATAAGGTGTGAGGTTGGGGTTTTTTTATTTTTTTTTTGGTGGGGGTGGGAGTAGGGGGCATACGTGCCCATTATCACTAAGTTCTTTTGGCTGGGTGGCAAGACAGACTGGAGAATCTAAGGGGACTGTCTGTGACTCAGTGGTAAGACTGGTACAGTGATACAGAGGTTTACATTTGTTATGGATTTGACTAAATGTATTTATACAGTGCACCATTCATTAGGGCACAGGTTCAGTCCTGGTTTTTGAGAGTCTGGGCTGAGGGGTATGAACCACTTCGGACAGCATGACACCAAGAACTATGCTACTGGCACCTTTTCTAGGAATGGACTAGTCACACATTGAGATAAACACTCTGTTAACAAATGGGAGGAAAGTAGCACAAGAACATCACCATGCTTTCCCTGACTGCTACTTGTTGAAAGGTTAGCCCATCCATCACAGGTTTGCTGTAAGAATCCCACTGAGGAATGTAATCCCTGATCCATCTTAGTACTCTGTGAATGCTTTGGTGCCTGGAGAGAAGTAAGGTGAGAGTGAGTCCATAGCTCCTTCCCCTTTGGCACTTGCCCTCTCTTCTAGGATGGTGTAGCTGCTGAGTCCAGCTGCTGTATCACTGGTGAAATGACCTCAAAACAGTACCACATGCCAGGCTCTGAAGTGACACATGCAGCTTGAGAATCTGAGGATAGCTTGTCTTTTGTCACTAACCCAAACACAATACCTCTCCTGTATGTCAGGTCCAGTGTAGGTGAGGAAAATGTAAAGGTATTAACTGAGCAGTAGCCAAGTACAACCCTCAGCTCCAGCTGCTACTAGTGCAAGGGGATCTCTTTGGCAAAAATACTTCATGGTTGAAACCAGAAAACTCCTCATAAGGATTCAAATCATCGAGCTCCTTTTTCTCCGTGGAAGGTCTATAGATAGAGCTGCTGTGGCCAAAGAATTAGAATGGTGATACCTTGTTTACCTTGGTACATTTTGATTAGTGTGGAAAGAAAGACAAGCAGTTCAATAAGCTTAATTAAAAAGTTTATTGAAAGGAAAATTACTTGCACAATAATGGATTTTTTAATGGAGAAGGTAGGGGAGAAAAATAAATCAATGAGGCAGAATACTGTCTTTCACAGATTGGGGCATCACGTTACTAGAAGAACCTTGATGTTTCTTCCACCTCTTTGGCTGATCCCCAGCTCCACTTGCTACAGAATTTTGAAAGGCCAAATAATATTGCATTAGTGTGTAATTGATGCAATGAGAGATCCACACATTTATTCGCCCCTATGCACAACTGAGCACCTTCCAAGATGGGCTTGATTCTGCTGTCACAGCAGCGTAAACTAGGAGACATGCTGCTGAAATCAGCCAGCACCCATTTGGGTGTATATTCTAATCAGACTGCATCCTGCAACATTCAATTGTTATGCAGAACTATTCAGATAATAGAATTTATATTTTGTGGGAAATTATAATAATTTAACATTGTTTATTATACAGAAAAGGATGGAATGCTGAAAAAAATTCATAGCTGCCCCCACCCACAGTCCTGCCGCGAGGCTCAGCAAGTCTGTCAGTCTTCCTTGGTGGTGTGTAGGTGCTAACATAATAGAAATAATCAATTAATAGTAGTCAATGGAATGTATACCAATGTTTATTCACGGGACAGGATCTGATCAGTCTTAACAGAGCTTCTGAATTAACATCTCTAAAGTAGTGCAAGTAACTAGTCTGAATAACTGTCTTCCTATTGTTCTATTAACATTGTTTGGACCAAAAGGTGATGTATGTTTCAAAAGCACTTTAGATATACCTCTGGTGTAGGCACAGAAGGTTTAATACATTATGCCTATATCTACAGGAGAGGATTTTGTCCGCATGGCAAATGCACTCTGTCAGGAATTTTCCAGCAAGTGGGCACATATGATGACTGTGTTATACCTTTCCCCGCTGATGCTGTGTAGATGGTCTGAGACCCCTTCTGTCAGAGGGCTCCTCCTGGCGCCGGTCTGCTGGAGCCAGGAGGTGTTCTACCCACCCCAGGCACAGCTGTATGGTCTGTGCCTTTGGCCATGCTTAAAGGGCAGGTAGTCCCAGAAGCCCCGAGCAGGAAGCTGGAAGCATAGCTCCAGCCCTGTTGCACAAGGCATGTCCCATGCCCTGACAGCCACTCCTAGCTGCCTTTAAAGATGTTGCAGGCTGCCCGAGACCCTTCTGGCCCCTCCCAGGCTGCAGGAGAGGGATCCCAGGATGCACCAAGGGGCACCAGGAAGCGGTGTCCATCCTGGAAAGGAAAGAAGGACAATCCAGGGAACTATAGACTAGTCAGCCTTACCTTAGTCCCCAGAAAAATTAAAGAGGGGATCCTCAAGGAATCCATTTTGAAGCACTTGGAAGATGTGAAAGTGATCAAGTGTAGTCAATATGTATTCACCAAGAGCAAGTCATGCCTGACCAATCTTATTAGCTTCTATGAGGAGGTAACTGGCTCTGTGGACATGGGGAAGTCAATGGATATGATGTACCTTGACTTTAGCAAAGCTTTGGATAGAGCCTCCCACAACATTCTTGCCCATAGTTAAGGAAGTATGGATTGGATACATGGGCTGTAAGATGGATAGAAAGCTGGCTAGGTGATCAGGTCCAATGGATAGTGATCAATAGCTCAGTGTCTGGCTGGTGGTCAGTTTCATGTGGAGTGCTCCAAGGATCGGTACTAGGGTCAGTATTTGCTCACCATCTTTATTAAAGACCTGGATGAGGGGATAGATTGAACCCTCAGCAAATATGTAGATGACACTAAGTTAGGGGGCAGACATACATTGGAGGGAAGGGATAGGGTCTAGCGTGACCTACATGAATTGGGGGATTGGGCCAAAAGTAATATGATGACATTCAACAAGAAGTGCAGAGTCCTGCACTCGGGATGGAAGAATCCCAAGCATTTTTACAGGCTGGGTGCTGACTGACTAAGGAGCAGTGCAGCGGAAAAGGACCTGGGGATTATGGCGGAAGAGAGACTAGATCCGAGTCAACAGAGTGCCCTTATAACCAAGAAGGCTAATGGCATGTTGGAGTGTATTAGGAGAAGCACTTCTAGCAGATCTAAAGAAGTTATTATTCCCCTCTATTCAGCACTGGTGACACCTCATCTGGCATATTTCATCCAGTTCTGCTCGTGCCTCCCCCAGTATAGAAAGGATACGGATGCACAGGAGCAGGTTCAGCAAAGGGGGCTGGAGCACATGACCTATGAGGAGCAGCTGAGGGACTTGGGCTTATTTAGTTTGCAGAAGAGGAGTGTGAGGGGCGATTTGATAGCAGCCTTTAACTTCCTGGTGGAAGGGTTCTATGGAAGATGGAGAGAGGCTGTTCTCAGTAGTGACAGATGGCAAAACAAACAGCAATGGTCTGAAGTTACAGAGGGAGAGGTGTAGGTGGATATTAGGAAAAACTATTTCACCAGGAGAGTAGTGAAGCACTGAAATGCTTTACCTAGAAAGTTGATGGAATCTGCATCCCTAGAAGTTTTTAAGTCCCAGCTTGACAAAGTCATGACTGGGATCATTTAGTTGGGATTGATCCTGCTTCAGGAAGGGGGCTGGACTAGCTGGCCTCCTAAGTTCACTTCCAGCCCTAGAATTCTATGATTCCTTTGAAACTTACCCTCTAGTGTCAGAGAAATTTTAATTGGAAGCTAGTGATGTTTGGAGTTTATTTTGAATTTGGACACATTTCATACATCCAGAGATCCAAAAGTTTGCCTGAATAACATTAATTCCTCTTCCTAAAAAATGTACAAAATTAGTTAATTTTCTTTGTAAGATTAGATGTGATATCACATCTGGGGCCATGCTATACATCAATTTTAAACAATTATTGGGGAAAAACAGTGAGGAGTCCTGCAGAACCAGAGAGACTAACATATCAGAGGGGTAGCTATATTAGTCTGTATCCACAAAAATGAGAAGTCGTGTGGCACTTTAAAGACTAACAGATTTTTCTGAAGCATAAGCTTTTGTGGGCAAAGACCCACTTCAGAGACTAATGGATTTATTAGGGCATAAGCTTTTGTGGGTTTTACTCTAAATATACCCTAAATATTCATAAAATTTATGATGGTGAGCTTTATATCAGCAAAAGAATTCTTTCAGAATTAGTCCATAGGTTTTAGTCTAGTGTCTAATATTTCATGGTGGATCCAAGCAGGATTGGAGAGCAAAAATCTTGTGACTCAAACTCCCCATCATAAAGCTTAAGAACTGAGACAAAAATAACCAGTTTCCAAGGGTCTTTGCACAGTTTTCCAGCAGCTTCTTGACCATGTAGTCCAAAGTGAATAATAGGCAGCCATGGAGACCATCATATAGACATATCTCCCAAGATTCATCACAATTAGCTATACAGATTAGCATAAGACAAATGTCTCTGTCAGAGATGATTTGCTATACACTTGAAAGAGAGATGAACACAGTATAGACTGATGCCTGTGGCGGGGGTCTCCTGCCCCACCCCACTGCTGAGGATTCCTGTCTCACCCTCAGAGCTCCACAGCCCAACCCAGCCTCACAGCCCAATCAGGCAGTAGCAGCCCAGTCCCAGTACACCGGGTCTTACAGTCTACTTAGGCCTCTGCAACCTAGTCACAGTTTGCAGGCCTTATCGCCTCGTCAGGCCTCTGCATCCTAGGTCCTCCTGGCCTTAGGCTCACAGAGTGGTGAGGGTAGGGGAGCCTGGGCCCACCCACTGCACCAAGCTCCAGCCCAGGGCCCTGTTGGTGGTAGGTTTGGAAACCCAGGTACCAGCTCAGCAGGCATCCTCACTGCAACACTCTGAGCTCACTGGTAACTGTCCCCCACCCTGGGCTACTTCCTACCCTATTCCTGATGTGGTCCTCTGTCTCTGTTGGGCTGGGCTTCCTCCAGCTGTGGACTGCTCCTCCGATGGGGTCTACCACCCCATCACTGCTGTTCTCAGGAAGGAAGACTTGGTAAACTCAGAGCTGGTAGGTCAGGTGCCATGGGAAGTTAGACAATCAAGGATGGTATAGATGTTGCTTGGGCCTGCCCTGAGGGCGGGGGACTGGACTCAATGACCTCTTGAGGTTCCTTCCCATTCTAGTGTTCTATGATTCTGTGACATTAGACACATCTTGTTGCAGGGCTTTTGCACTCCTCTGTCGTCTGCCTTGACAGAATAATTTTTTCTGTCACTCCCTTGGACTTCAAGGTTAATACATCCTGGAATGTGTATTACCTTTCCATCAAGCAATATCTGAAATATGTCATTATACTAATGAAGGTGAGGGATGATTGCTTCAATATGGGTGTAAATTGACTGTCAGAAGCATGATGTGGGAAAAATCAGAGGTACAGCGACCTGAAAATCAGAAATCCTACAACTGCAATATTACACAACTCTTGTGGCAGGTAAACAAAAATTGTTAAAATTGACTATCTGTAAAATTTTTATTTTGCAAACCTACAATAATGTGCTATGAGTTTGGGCTCTGTCTCCCCCTGAATTCAAATGATGTACAGCAGATGCAGTTAAAGAACATTAGCAGGGTGAGCAGATGTAGGAAACAATATTTTACATTCTGTGGAAGTCCCATGTCCCCTGGAGAAGGCAACAATCCATAATGTGAGACAGAATTCACTCTAGGAATGCCTAATGACAAACAAACTCATAACCCATTTATGCTTAGGATGAAATCAATACCCTCAGCAAAAAGGCTAGACGGTTTTTCAGGAAAAACAAAGCAGGGACCTACATAGCCCTTGTCACTAATATTCAAAAGTATCCCCTATGCAGAGTATGAGACAAGTAGGCTCTGGCCGGCGGTTCACCTAGGGTGGCCATATTTCCCTATGCCAAATATAGGACACCCGGTAAAATTGCTTGCACTTCAGTGAGTTCAATGGCAATCCGTCAGACCTGTGCAATACAAACATTCAAAATAACATTGCTCACTGAGCACTCATTAAAAAGACATACAGTAGACCCTCGAGCTACTTGAGGGTTCCGTTACATGCACCCTCGTGTAACCCTGATTTCACGTAAGTGGGGTCCGGCTTTTTCCCCAGCGGAAAACATGATTTGCAGCTGGGCAAGCAGCAGAAAAGGAAGTCATGGGGTTGGGGGGGGCAGTTGGGGAGGGTTAAGGCCATGTGAGGCAAAGCCTGGGGTGAGTTAGGGCTGCAAGGGGGCAATGGGTGGAGATGAGCCAGAGCTGTACATGGGGGTGGTGAGCCAGGCTGTGGTAGGTTTGAACCAGTGCCGCGTGTGGGGAGTTTGAAGCAGGGCAGGGGTGTTGAACCAGAACCCCATGTGGGGGGATGGGGGGGAGTCACATACTCTGTGTTTCATACTCTGAGACTTTACTGCACTACATTTTTATAATTAATAGGTTGTAACTAATAGGTTAGTGTCCTTTAGGATGGCCTGCCTTGTCTTCATCTTGCCATCCTCTGGTGTGGGATGCTTCTTGTGGACTGTATTTTACTGCCCTATTACAATCCCTGTGTGTGCGCACCTCAGATTCCCCAGGTACTGCACCACATATCTAGATACTGGTGGGAATTTGGGATGTGACTTTCACTCTCTGAGGCTGCCCCAGCAGCCTCCCATGTAGACAATAGCTGATAATGGCGCATGCCCTTCCTAAACTGAGCAGAGAATGACACCTATCGCCTAGGAAAGAGAACAAAGAAAGAGAGGGGCAGGCTGGAGGAGGAAAGGGAAGGTGCTGATCATGTGGGTCAGTCTGGACTGACTTGGGGTGCAGGAAGGGTCTTAACCCTGGGCCCCCTCATTCCAACGTGAATTGTATTGACAGTCCTTGGTTCCTGGGCTGAAAAGTCTCCTTTATGCTGTACCCTTGTGCACAAAGAGAACTCTCTGTTCTCCCTGCTGGCTGAGAATCACATCTGACTGTAGATGGGGTGCAGGGCCCTGTGACACCCCACACTCTGTGACAGTGTAAGCGGGGCTGGAGACAGGGAACGGGACCCAGCTAGGTGTGAAATCCCAGATCCCAGAATGGAACTGTGAGCAGGAGGAGAGGTGGCTCAGGCCTGCTTCATTGCCCCCCTAAACACCCACATAAAGAGTTGGGCTCCAGACCCACAGGACGTCAATCTGGCCTGACTCTGCAACTTCCCAGTGGTGGCAGGGAACCCTGGAGAATGAAGCATGCAGCCAGCACCTGGAAGGCAGCCCAGCAGAGAAGGGGGCTGGCAGCAGGGGAGCAATGGGGCTGCTGCCCCAGGGTGGAGGAGGGAGGGCTCCTTCACAGCAGCCAAACACCAAAGAGTGCCCTAGCTGTTCTGCTCTGTGGGGTGCTGGGAAATGGCTTCCTCCTTGCTGCAAGGGAACTCCCTGGCTGCCCTGGGCTGCTGGCTACTGAGACTGCCATCCTGAAGGGGAGCTCCCAGGCTCCAGAGGTGTTTGCTCTGCAGGCACTAACCCAGCTGTCCCATGCCATGTGGCACCAGCAATGGGGTCGCAGTCCCCAAGGTGCAGCTCCAAGCTGTGGAGAGCAGGGAACAGAGCTGCAGCCCTGCCTTGGATGTATGGGGTGGTGTCTCCCTGGCTGGAGAGGCAGCTTCCCAGGACACCAGATCACATTAAAATCTTTAAAAGGATTGTGGGGGACACTTTACCCCCCCACCGCAACATACTCTGCCTTGCCTATGGCACATGCCCTTGCTGGCTCCCTCCTCTGCTGCTGCATACCTAGCCAGTCAGTACCTGCTACACTCACTGTCCAACCAGTAGCTGGTACATGCAGCTGCTCAGCAGTGGGTGTGAATACAGGACTGTGAGCAGTTCGCACCCAGGACCAGATGTCCTAGTGGCTAGGCCCCCTGGCCAGGGCCTGTTAGGTGGGTCTTCAGCCCCACCCAAGAGTTTATGGGTTAAGTTTGGGGCATGGCCCCAAGGATCTAGTTCCCCTTTTGGCAGGAGAGGTGTACCCTGGTGGGGGGAGGGCTCCCCACTCCCCTCAGTACCTGGGGGAGGGTCCTGGGCTGTGCCCTCCAGCAGCTGACCAGTTGGCAGCTGCAGCCTGGGGCATTCTGTCTCAGAGCCAGCTCCTGCCTCTTGGCTGGTCAGCCTCAAACTGGGCTGGCTTCCTTCCTTTTACACCCCTCCAGGCCTGACACTGGCCACAGGTGAACCAGGGTGGGGCTGACTGGGCCAACAGGCCTTGTTTAACCCCTGCCTTGCCTGGCCTCCCTCTCACACCCCTACAAGGACAATAAGCCCTTTTGTTAAAATAAGTCAGGACACCTTCCTGACACCTGAAGTATGGGACTGTCCTGGCCAAAACTGGATGGCTGGTCACCCTTACGTTCAGGCCTATAATGCACTAGGCCAGGGGACTGCAATCTGTGGCTCTTTAAGGATTTCTTTGTGGCTATCAACACTATAGTTGCAAACTCAACACTATGGCTATGTCTACACTAGCCCAAAACTTCAAAATGGCCATGCAAATGGCCATTTCGAAATTTGCTAATGAAGCGCTGAAATACATGTTCAGTGCCTCATTAGCATGTGGGTGGCCGCGGCACTTCAAAATTGAAGCGGCTCGCCGCCACACGGCTTGTCCAGACAGGGTTTTTTTTCGAAACAACTTGGCAACTTCGAAATCCCCTTATTCCCATCTGCTCATAGGAATAAGGGGATCTTGAAGTTGGTGGGGTCCTTTCGAAAAGGAGCCCTGTCTGGACGAGCTGCGTGGTGGTGAGCCACGTCAATTTCGAAGTGCCACGGCCGCCCGCATGCTAATGAGGTGCTGAATATGTATTTCAGCGCTTCATTAGTAAACTTCAAAATGGCCATTTGCATGGTCATTTCAAAGGTTTTGGCTAGTGTAGACATGGCCAATATGTGATCTCAGAACATGGAACAACTCCCCTCTTTAATATGATAATATAACTCCCCCTTTATGGGTTACGATAATGTATCTGTGTTTTGATCGTGTTGCTAATAAAGTCTTGATTTTGAAAAGCTGTGAAGGTCAATGTACGTTTTAAGAAAGAAAACTGAAATTAAACATGAAGTAAAATTGACATAATTAAAGTGGGGTTGGAAGGGCTTCAAAGAGAGGAAAATCAAAGATGAAGACAGAATTTCAAATGGAATGGACCCAATCCTTTGCATTTATAATGAGCTCGGCCGGGCTTCCTGTATGCCTCCTTTGCAATGAGAAAGCAACAAAAAAATGCAACCTCGAGAAGCATTTTCTCAAAAAGAACGCACTACCTTTGCCAAACAGTACCCAGATGTCGATGTCAGAAAAAAAGTTAGGGAGGAGCTGCCACACAAAGTAAGAATATGTTCATTAAATGGTGAAATCACCAAGTAGCATAAATGTGGCTAGTTCTGTGACAACTCAAGAGGTTGTGCAAGTAGGAAAGCTGTTCATGGACGGCGCATATATGAAAAAGCGCTTTATCAAAGTGTCACAGCTGCTGTACAGTGATTTCCAAAACAAAAATGAAATTGTACAAAAAATTAGAGATCTGCTGTTGTCTGCAAAAGCACTGGGGGAGAGAACTCTAAAATTGGCCACAGGTATCATCAGCCAGCAGACTAAGGACATTAATACTGTTCCAGGCTTCTCTCTTGCTTGTGACAAGATGAGTGATGTTGATGACGTTGCAGAAGTTGCCCTTCTCCGCAGGTACATGAATTCTGAAGGAATCCAAGAAGAGCTTATTAAGTTGCTGCTGCTCAAAGGCCAAACTAAGGGGGAAGATTTTTTTCAGCTGTTGTCAACTGCCTAAAAATGAAAGAAATAAACAGCAGACACATCATCTCTGTTGCAACTGATGGGGCACAAAGTGTGAAAGGGGCACACACACCAGGGGTTTTTTGTTTCTCTGTTGCAGAAAACGCTGGATCATAAGGTGATATCATTTCACTGCATAATTCATCAAGCAGCACTCTGTGCACAAACATTTCCACCTGAGATCACAGAAGGGATGGCCCTGGTCATGCAGATCATCAGCAAAATAATGGCTTGAACCACCGGCAGTTCTGTGCACTTCGGGAAGAGATCACCTGTCAGTGTTCCAACAAGTACACAAGGCATGGTTGCTTTCCAGGGGAAACGTGCTTGCGCATTTTGCAGCCCATCTGGAAGAAGTGCAGCTGTTCATGCAATAAAAGGGGAGTGAGTATGCAGAGTTAACAGAGCCTATGTGGCTACAGAAATTTCACTTCATGGTGGACATCCTCTCACATTTTAATGGCCTTATCAGAAAGCTACAGGGAAAGGCAAACACAGCTCTTTCTCTTGTAGAAGAATCAGAGAGGTAGCCATGTTAGTCTGTAGCTTCGAGACCAACAAGAAGTCTTGTGGCACCCTATAGACTAACAGTTATTTTGGAGCATAAGCTTTTGTGGGGCAAAGACCCACTTCATCAGATGCAATACCCCTTTTAGAAGAGGTACTATAATTTGAGTGAAAACTAACTTTGTTTCTGAGACATTGAGACTGGTTCACTGTTTCATTTCCTCTCACTGAAGCAATTCAAAGAGGCAACAAAGTAGCCTCTTAACACTGAGAACCTAAAATATGTGATACTGAAAATGCAAGAAGTCTTCGCGGCCCCATTCTTTCAAAATTGATTTCGAAAGACACAATTAGGTATAGATGCTCAACAGCAAATTTTGAAATGTCCCCTACTTTCGAAGTTCTGTCAGAAATTCATCTCTAGTGTAGCCACAGCCTTAGGCTATGTCTACACATCAGCATTATTTTGAAATAAGCCGTACTGCAACAGCTTATTTCAAAATAACACAGCTATAGACAAGAATGCATTTTGAAATAGTATCTACCTTTTTCAAAATAGCATGCTCAGACACATAGGCTATGTCTACACTAGTGTTCCTCTTTCCTAAGAGGCATGCGAATGAGAGAAATAGAAAATGCAAATGAGGCACAGATTTCCATATCAGGAAATAAGTGGGTGGGAAGCTTTAAGGGGCCGCTGTAAATGGCGACCATAGAGCTCAGGGGCAGGACAGAGCGTCTCTCAACCACTCAGCTGATGGCTACCATGCAGGGCCCCACTATTTCGATGTAGCAGGATGCAGATCGTCTACACATGCCCTACTTTGACGTTGGACGTCAAAGTAGGGTGCTATTCCCATCTTCTGATGAGGATAGCGATTTCGAAATCTCACCGCCTTATGTCAATTTCAACTCCAAAATAGCGCTTGGCACATGCAGACGTGCCAGGAGCTATTTCGAAGTTGGCCCGGCTATTTTGAAATAGCCGGCTAGTGTAGATGTGGCTGTAGTGTCCCAGTGTAGACATAGCTATAGATATTAGCCTTTTGGAAATGATGTTTATAGCTGCTAGCTAAGTACCTACAGGATTTCCAAAGTTTATTTAAAATTTCAAACAAGTCTATATTATTCATTTGATCCCTGATTAAAATAAAAGATGACCTTTCTTTGAATGCTAATTTTATAGAATAATGTAGTTCAAACTACACGGAGTTGCGACTTCTATCAGTCCACCTGAGACTACCTAGCCCAGTTTTCTCTATTTCATGTTGTGAATCAGAGATACATACCATAGACTCTTACTGGCACCAAAAAGTGGAGAAAATCATTGTGAATTGCTTTTTAATACACTGGAAAGTAGAAACAATTTACTGTTAACTGAATACAGTGGACAATGAACTCATCCTCCAGGCAAACTAATGACGCTTCTCTGAAAGTACAAAGTCGATCAGGTAACTCTTAGGATATGGCTAAATAACAATAACCAGTTTTACCTCATAACTATTATCACCAGTTTAATACTTGTATGGGTCACTTACTAAAATATAAAATTAAAATACTCCTAAAATATGCTGAAATCTTATAAAAACAAAGTAACTTTGAAAATGAATTCTACTGGCACAAAGTGTTACCTTTTCAGTAATAGAAGCAAACACCGACAAGGTCAGTGAAAGTGCAGGAGGACCACATAAAAACAAACCACTATCAACTGAAGTCCGTATAGATTGGAAGCCCTTCCTGTGCGGGGGCCATCTATACTCTGGGTTTTATGGTGCCTTGCGTTTATCATTGGACCATGCACACTACCATAATAAACATGATTAATGAAAATAACAACGGTAACAAGCTTTTGATGGAATTAAATGAAGTGATGATACTGTGGTTACAGCCTTCAAATGAAAACATGCTAATGCAGCCCTTCAAAGTAGAAATGAACTTGCCGCTGAAAATGAAGTGAAGCAATGAAAGTGACTGTACATTACTGTCAAAACTGGAGAAAATATCAGCTCAGGTTCTCAGCTACTCCAGAGTCCTAAGAAATTCTGGTGCTTATAGTTTGAATTCATCCTGGAGAGGAACTAAGTCCATAAATTCAGTCTGCATCTGAAAGTCTGAGAGGCTCTACATAACATTGCAAGGATGGTGTTTAGACAGGTAAGTGGTGCTACTTGCTGGATAGAGTAGGAGGATTTGGGGAATGAACATTAGTTCTATTATTGCTCTATTACTCTACCCCATCCACACCTAGACATCTACCCAGCAATGGAACAGCCCTGCAGCCTGAGTTCCAGTCAGCTTTCTTTGCCGCAGAGGCGTAGGCAATGTGCTTGACCTACCGATTTGGATTTTGGTACAGTCCTGTGCAGGAGCTGCCACTTCATATGTCGTGAAAAAACAAGAAGGTACTGAGTGTAATGAAATTCTTAGCCTTTTCATGTGACAGCTCAGGATAATATTAACCCATAGAGCTTTCTCTTTCAGAGATATGCTTTGCTATTATTGCTGAATGCATAGAAGAGGAATCCTAATTATCAATCCATTTGGGCTGTTCGAAAAGGAATCATTACTGAGCTCCATGCTCTCAAAGGTCACCCATCAGTTTTCTTTTCAAGACATTGATAGAGATATGTCTTTAAAATATTTTTAAAAATTGATTTCAGGAGGAAATGTCAATTGAGTCTTAAGCCAACCCCTGCCAAATCTCCAAAGACAGCCTTCCATGTAATGACCAAGATAAGGACCAATAGCCAACAACAAAATAAAAAGAGGAAAACTTCAAGTTTTTGTTCACTTTTTGGGGCCTTTTACAGTCAAATGTGGAGGGAGTGTAAAATGAAATAGTGGGGTAGAGAAGATGGGGAAGTGCTGCAGAAATCCAGAACTTAGGGAGGCCAAATATTTATGTCTTAACCTAATTATTTTGGATCACCCCTTCCTCTAGGAACCACATGTTACATGAAGAGCTATGTGCTGTTGGGGTAAATCTGTCCATTGGTCAGGACACACAGGTAAACAGACAACAGATGTGTGGGATGAATGTAAGTAGTAGGCTGCAACTTTGTTTAATACTGGAAGGAGCATTATGCTCCCCTCCTCCGTCTCTATCACACCATGGGTGCGTCTACACTAGCCGGCTACTTCGAAGTAGCTGGCACAACATCAAAATAGCATGCGTCACGTCTACACATGCCGTGAACTATTTCGATGTTGAAATCGACGTTAGGCAGTGAGACATCGAAATTGCTATTCCTATCCAAAGATGGGAATAGCGCCCTACTTCTACGTTCAATGTCGAAATAGGGCACGTGTAGAGGATCCACGAACCACTATGTCAAAATAACGGGGTCCTCCATGGCAGCCACCAGCTGAGGGGTTGAGAGATGCTCTGTCCAGCCCCTGAGGGGCTTTATGGTCGCCACATGCAGCAGCCCTTAGCCCAGGGCTTCTGGCTGCTGCTGCTACAGCTGGGGGTCCATGCTGCATGCATGGGGTCTGCAACCAGTTGTCAGCTCTGTGAATCTTGTGCTGTGCAGGCTGTGTGTGTCTGGGAGGGGCCCTTTAAGGGCGTGGCTTAGGGCTTTGCTGGCCGCTTATTTCAACGGGGAGCGCTTGTGTGTGTGGACGCTCAGCATTTCCTTCCTGGGCGGCTCCTTTCGACATTCTCCATCGCTACTTCGAAGTTGAACATCGAAGGCACCAGCCCTGGAGGACATGTAGCCATGTCTACACATGCACGCTACTTCGACATAGCGGCACTAACTTCGAAATAGCTCTCGTCACGGCTACACATGTTGGGCGCTATTTCGATGTGAACATCAACATGAGGCGGCGAGACGTCGAAGCCGCTATCCTCATCAGGAGATAGGAATAGCGCCCTACTTCAACGTTCAACATCGAAGTAGGGACCGTGTAGTCATTGCGTGTCCCGCAACATCGAAATTGCGGGGTCCTCCATGGCGGCCATCAGCTGAGGGGTTGAGAGACGCTCTCTCCAGCCCCTCAGCTCAATGGTGGCCACGTGGAGCGGCCCCTTAAAGGTCCCCTCCCCCTCCCTTCCTGTGCAGGAAGCTGAGGGAATGTGCAGGCAGCAGCTCAGACACGCGGCCAGCCTGCATGTCCCTCAGCAGCCACAGGAATCTCAATGGCTGCCCAGCAGCCCCCCCAGTGCCCTCAGGGGACCCCCCCAAGGGGAGCCAGGGCAGCCAGTCCAGCCAGGCAGGCAGCCAGGCTGGCAAGCGGCAGCGGGGCCCCTCCTGGACGGAGGCCGAGCTGCGGGACCTGCTGGGGCTCTGGAGCGAGGAGGAGGTGCTCCAGGTAATGGGGAGCAAGAGGCGGAATGCAGATGCGTTCGCTCGGCTGGCCAAGGGCCTGGCCGCCCGGGGTCACCCTGCCTGCACTCCTGATCACGTCAGGAGTAAGGTGAAGGAGCTGCGGCAGGGTTACTCCCGGGCCCGGGATGCGGCCGGCCGATCTGGGGCCGCCCCCATCACTTGCCCCTTTTACAGGGAGCTCAGGGACATCCTGGGCCCCCGGCACACCTCCTCCCCTCTGGCCACCCTTGATACTTCGGCCGACGAGCCCCAGCAGGCCCTTCAGCTGGAGTCCGCCCCGGAGGTAAGCCCCGGGCCCACCCCCGGGCCATCGCAGCAGGAGGAGGAGGAGGAGGAGGAGGAGCGGGGCTCCTCCTCCGCAGAATCCGGGCTGCAGATCCTCCTCCTGCCATCCCGGAGCAGCAGCCGGGCCTCCACCCCCCGGGCATCTCCGGACCGTGGGAGTGGACCGACAGGTATGTACCCCCCTCTGGTGTACACCCCTGGGCTTGAGGGGCGGGGGTAATAGATATGTGTCCAGGGCCCCCCACATGCTCACATGGCCATGGCCCCAAGGACAGCAGTGCCATGTCCCTCACAGGAGTGCATCAGCCCCTGCCCCCCCAACCCCGCACGACAGTGCCATGCCCCATCCCCAGGGCAGGAGGGAGTGGAACCTCGAGGGTCCCCCGGGAGGAGGGGGTGGGACACCCCGCAGCAGCAGCAGCAGCAACAGCAGCAGCAGCAGCATGTGATGGAGTGGGGGGAGTGCAAAAGGGAGACTCAGGCTAGATATGAGCAACAAGAGCCGAATAGCTCCCAGGGGCAAAGGAGGATCCTGGGGCTACAGCTGGCAGGTGACACCTCTGCCCTGAACAAAGAGGAGGGAGGAGCCGAGCTGTCTTTGAATCGGGGGGCGGGGCGGGGGCTGCAGGTAGAGGCTAGGGGAAGGGAGAGCTGGAAGGCAGCCAGCCTGAGGAGGGGGAAAGCTACATCCCAGAAGGGCACCCCTTGGGGTCTTTTCCCCAGGACGGGTTGGAAGGACTGTCTCTTCTGACAGCTGGTGCTGTCACTCCTGGGAGAAACTGGGCATCTGTGGCCTAAGAAACCTCTCCTGTCAGACCCTGCGGAGTGAAGTGAGAGTCGCTCCCACCAGGGGACGGGGTGCAGGGCAGGGGGACCCCTGAACCCCATCCATCACAGCAGCATCTCCCGGGGACGGGGATGGGGAACCTGCAGCACAGGGCTGGGGGGACAAAGGCCATGGCTCGGGGCCCACACTAACGCCTGTCTCCATTCTTCTTCCCGCCCCTCCTCTCCTGTGTCCCGCAGCTGCACCATCAGAAGGGCCGGAAGAGAGCACCGGCGAGGCATCAGTGGTCCCGGAGACCCCTCCGGGGCCATTGCTCCAGGCAAGCCCCTCGGCCGAGGACTGACTGGCCCCACGGCGGGCTAGACGGTGGACCCCGCACCACCACCAGCCGACGGCGATGGACCCCCCAGCTGCTGGCCATCCACCGTCGGCAGCTGGAGGTGGCGGAGCAGCGCCTGCGGGTGGAGCAACGCCGCCTCGAACTGCAGGAGTGTGCGCTGGCCTGGCGCCAAGAGGCATGGGGGGCCTACATGGACACTTTCAACCGCCTTGTGGACTATCTGGCCCCCCATGCCGCGCCGGCCGCCGCAGTGCCCGCCCTGACTGCTCCACCCGCTGCACCAGCTGCTGCTCCGCTCATCACCGTCCACCAGCAAGGGCCAGACCGCCGAGGGACCCCTGGAGCCAGCTGAGACTCGCCGGGCATATCTTCCGGTCCACCCCACCCCCAGCCAGCCCTGGACAGGGCTGCAGCTGCGGCGGGGCTCCCGGCTGCCCACCCCCAGTGCCGGACTTTAGGGGCGTGGGGCCCGGGACGTGGCCCCCCCCCCTTGTATATAGTTGATGTTTAATAAAGGACTATGATGGACAGTTATAGTTCTCTTTATTACTATTGTTTTCTTTGTACACATTACTTTTGTTACACACATCTTGTATATAGTTTGTTCTTGTTTTAATTCTAGTTCCAAAAAAACAAAGTTCTCAAAGAAAAACCAGTTTAAGTTCAGCCACAAGTGCATGCTGTCATTTGTCCAGGAAAAGTGTCGGGGGGGTGCGGTTGGGTGCTCCATGGTGTGGGTGTTGGGGCAGGGAGTGTTGTGGAGGAAGGGGTGGGCAGTGGGGGGCCTGGCAGAGTTCACCCCGCGGCCTCATCATCGAAGTGGGCCCGCACGGCCTCCCGGACCCGGGTCCCTTCGGGGGTCCACCTGCCGACTGGGGGCAGTGGGTGGCTGCATGTCGGCCCTGCCGGCCTCCACAGCCCAGCCCTGAAAAAAGGCCTCCCCCTTGCTCTCCACCAAATTGTGCAGGGCGCAGCAGGCACCCACAATCAGGGGGATGTTGTTGGGGCCCGCATCCAGGCGGGTCAGGAGACATCTCCAGCGTCCTTTCAGGCAGCCAAATGAGCGTTCCACCACCTGGCGCACGTGGTTCAGGTGCTGGTTGAAGCGCTCCTGGCTAGCGGAGAGATGGCCCGTGTACGGGTGCATGAGCCAGGGCCGGAGGGGGTATGCCGCATCTGCGATGACGCAGAGGGGCATGGTGGTGTCCCCCAGAGGGATCTCCCGCTGGGGGATGTAGGTCCTCGCCTCCAGCCGGCGGCACAGGCCCAAGTTCCGGAAAACCCGGGCGTCGTGGGTGCTGCCTGGCCAGCCCACATAAACGTCCTGGAAACAGCCCCGGCTGTCCACCAAGGCCTGGAGGACCACAGAATGGTAGCCCTTGCGATTGATGTAGCGTCCTCCACTGTGATGCGGGGCGCGGATGGGGATGTGAGTCCCATCCAGAGCCCCGAAGCAATTGGGGAAGCCCAGGGTGGCAAAGCCCGCGATGGTGGCATCTGGGTCCCCCAGCCTCATGAGCCTGTGCAGGAGCATGGCATTGATGGCACGCACAACCTGCAGGGAAAGCACATGGGACAGCACCAATGAGGGGTGAGCAGGGTGTGCGTGGCCCTGCCCTGCCCTGCCCTGCCCTCCCCTCCTGTGCCCTCCTCTGCCTGGGCCCCCCTCCCCTGCCCTGCCCTCCCCCCGTGGGTCCTCTTACCTCCATGAGGACAGCCCCGACGGTGGCCTTGCCGACACCAAACTGCTGTCCCACAGATCGGTAGCTGTCTGGAGTGGCCAGCTTCCGGACAGCGATGCCGACCCATTTCTCCAGAGGGAGGGCACGCCGCATGGCAGTGTCCTGGTGCCTGAGTGCGGGGGTGAGCCACTGGCACAGCTCCATAAATGTCTGCTGGCTCATCCTGAAGTTTCTGAGCCAGCGGTCATCGTCCCACTCCTCAAGCACCAGCCGCTCCCACCAGTCGGTGTTGGTGGGGTAGCTCCACAGCCGCCGGCATGTGAGGCGGGGGGGGTCGGGGTGCTGCAGGGTTGGGGGTTGAGCCCTGCTGCCCTGGGGGCAGCTCCTCCTCCAGTGTAGCAAGGAGGTGCTCAGCTGCCTCCCGCATGGCATGGGTCAGGGCGAGCCCTGCTCCTGCCGGAAGGGCTGGGTGGACTTCTGGCTGCTGCTGCTGCTGCTGCTGGGGGTCCATGCCTGCGTCGCCCAAGGTCTGTGTGCCTATGGCTCCTCAGACTGCGTGCTGTGCAGGCTGTGTGTGTCTGGGAGGGGCCCTTTAAGGGATCAGCTAGCTGTTGCTCCGGAAGCGCTAGTCCGCCCTGTGACCCTGTCTGCAGCTGTGCCTGGCATCCCTATTTCGATGTGTGCTACTTTGGCGTGTAGATGTTCCCTCACAGCGCCCTATTTCGATGTGGTGCTGCGCAACATCGAAGTTGAACGTCGACGTTGCCAGCCCTGGAAGACGTGTAGACGTTATTAATCGAAATAGACTATTTCGATGTCGCTACATCGAAATAAGCTATTTCGATGTAGGCTTCACGTGTAGACGTAGACGTAGATGTTACGCGTCAAAGTAGCCTATTTTGATGTTCTTACGTCGAAATACACTACTTCAACGTAGTGTGCTAGTGTAGACACAGCCCGGCTACGTCTACACATGAACGCTACATCAATGACATCGAAATAGGCTACTTCGATGAATAATGTCTACAGCCGTGTCTACACGTGCACGCTACTTCGAAGTAGCGGAACTAACTTCGAAATAGCGCCCGTCACGGCTACACGTGCCGGGCGCTATTTCCAAGTTAACTTCGACATTAGGCGGCGAGACGTCGAAGTCACTAACCCCATGAGGGGATAGGAATAGCGCCCTACTTCGACGTTCAACGTCGAAGTAGGGACCGTGTAGTCGTTGCGCGACCCGCAACTTCGAAATAGCGGGGTCCGCCATGGTGACTATCAGCTGAGGGGTTGAGAGACGCTCTCTCTCCAGCCCCTGCGGGGCTCTATGGTCACCGTGGGCAGCAACCCTTAGCCCAGGGGTTCTGGCTGCTGCTGCGGCAGCTGGGGATCCATGCTGCAGGCACAGGGTCTGCAACCAGTTGTCAGCTCTGTGTATTTTGTGTTGTTTAGTTCAACTGTGTCTGGGAGGGGCCCTTTAAGGGAGCGGCTTGCTGTTCAGTTCATCCTGTGACCCTGTCTGCAGCTGTGCCTGGCACCCTTATTTCGATGTGTGCTACTTTGGCATGTAGACGTTCCCTCGCAGCGCCTATTTCGATGTGGTGCCGCGCAACGTCGAAGTTGAACATCGACGTTGCCAGCCCTGGAGGACGTGTAGACTTTATTCATCGAAATAGCCTATTTTGATGTCGCTACATCGAAATAAGCTACTTCGATGTAGGCTTCACGTGTAGACGTAGCCTACACGTCCTCCAGGGTTGGCAACGTTGACGTTCAACATCGATGTTGTGCAGCACCACATCGAAATAGGCGCTGCGAGGGAACGTCTACACGCCACAGTAGCACACATCGAAATAAGGGTGCCAGGCACAGCTGCAGACAGGGTCACAGGGTGGACTCAACAGCAAGCCGCTCCCTTAAAGGGCCCCTCCCAGATACAGTTGCACTAAACAACACAAGATCCACAGAGCCGACAACTGGTTGCAGACCCTGTGCATGCAGCATGGATCCCCAGCTGCAGCAGCAGCAGCCAGAAGCCCTGAGCTAAGGACTGCTGCACACGGTGACCATAGAGCCCCGCAGGGGCTAGAGAGAGAGCGTCTCTCAACCCCTCAGCTGATGGCCTCCATGGCGGACCCCACAATTTCGATGTTGCAGGATGCGCAATGAGTACACGGTCCCTACTTCGACGTTGAACGTCAAAGTAGGGCGCTATTCCGATCCCCTCATGGGGTTAGTGGCTTCGACATCTCGCCACTTAACGTCGATGTTAACATCGAAATAGCGCCCAACACATGCAGCCGTGACGGGCGCTATTTCGAAGTTAGTGCCACTACTTCGAAGTAGCGTGCACGTGTAGACACGGCTCCCATGTGTTAGATCTACACAGTGGGTTCCCAAGCTGGTGACTCAGCCCCTGCATTATTCCCCACCCCTCAACTCCAAGAAAGAGCCTGCACTAGCCTTACCTCCGGCAAAAATGGAGGTAGCACCAGCTTCCTGCGGTGTGGAGGGGAAGCGCTGCATCTCTATGCCACAGCTGGCATCTCAGGAAGAGCGTGCACTGCTTCCCCTCGCGACAGCTGATACATTTCCTGAAAAGCTGGGTCTGTTGCCTGCTGGCAACTTCCTTCCACCTGCTGCCTTCCTGCTTGGGGGGCAGGGAGGGTAGTAGGAATCCCAGGTCCATGCCAGCTCCAAATGCTCAGGCAGTGTGTGCCCTGCTCCTCACTCCCCATGGTACCCACATGCTGCCTGAGCAGTTGGAGCTGGCATGGACCTGGACTCCTGCTGCCCCCCACCCCTCACGCAGGAATGCAGGAGGCAGAAGGAAGTTACTGGCAGGCAACAGACCCAGTTTTTCAGGAAACAAGCCAGCTGTTTGTGGCAGGGAAGCAGTGCATGGCCCTTCCTGAGCCCCCGGACCTGGTGTGCAGCTGTGGGACCCCAAGGTAGCAGCTGAGCTGTCTCCTCCCCTCGCCCAGACCCCTACGAGTACCCTGCCCCCCTGCACAGACCCCCATGAGTACCCTGCTCAGACACCCACAAGTACCCTGACCCCTGCCCAGACCACCATTAGTATCCTGCCCAGGGCTCAGGTCCCCACCAGCATTCCACTCCCACCCTCTACCTCCTAGCCAGACACCTACCCCCTGCTTGCTCCTGTACCCAATTTTCCACCCAGATTCTGCACGCCATCCATATCCCACACACCGGCAGTCCTGTCCCACACATTGGATCCCTCATTTTTGTCCCCACCTCAGAGTGTAGAAGGGCCCACAAATTCCACTAACCCTAGAACCCCAGAAGAATTAATCTGGCCTGGGGCTTTAAACCTCAGTCCTACCTACCCTTCCCCCATGGGGCTGAGGTGCCAGGAGAGGGAGGTGTCTCAGTTGGGGCCACATCAGTCGGGTTTGTAAGGGTTAGGAGGGGCTTCTTTGGCTTTTGGTTTTTGGGTTTTGGGCTTTTTTTTTTGTTTTGTTTTTTGGTAGTTTTTTTTTTTTTTTGCACCTCACTTGTGTGGTCCCTAACTTATTTTTCTGTGGGTCAGTAACCACTGACCCAAAACAGGTTCCTCATCCCGCCCATAAATAAAGACAGTGCTGAAAGGTTTGTGTTGGACATATTTTATTTAAAAATGAAATCTGGCCAACAAGTCCCCAGTTGGGGCCAAGCCCCCAAGTGGCCACAGCATCATAACACCCCTGCATCCCCACTCACACCTCAATCCTGAGCCTATCATACACCGGAACCCCCTGTCCTGAACCTCTCACATCCCCAGTCTTCTGCCACAACACTACTGCACAATCTGCACACTGCAAGTCTGTGTCCTGAGCCCATCATACTCCCAATCTCCCTACCCTAAGCCCCTCATATACCCCTACCTGAACTCCTGCACCCTCATATCCACAAGCCTGTGGTTTGCTCAGCACCCCAACACTACACTTGACCCCATCACTCTCCAGCCTGGAGCCCCTTCCCTGAGCCAGCAGCACCTTCTCCACCTCTTCCTGAACCCAGATTTCCTCCCAGAGCTTGCACCTTTCACCCCTTCCCACCTCCAAGTCCCTCATTCCCATCCCAGAGCGCATACCTCCTGTCTCAACCCAGTGAGTGTGAGTAAGGGCTGAGGATAGCAAATGATGGAGAGGAGGGGAATTGAGAGGGCAGGGCCTCAAGTATCTTCATCACACATCTAGAGAGAGCAATTGTCATGATCATGAGGGTTAGCCAGCAGCCTGGGAGTAAAAGGGTTAACCTCCTTAGCCAGGTGGGGTTGGCCTATGGGAATGTAGGTAAGAATTGAATTTTGGCTCCTCCCTCTTCTGTTCTCTGTCTTTGCTTCTTTTTTCCAGCCATGAGGGAGACAGACACAGAATATCTCCCTCCAAGAACAGGCCCTCCAACCTTCTGTAAGTAGGGTAAAGTTTAGATAGATCCGTTAGGCTTTATTGTTTTATGGTTTGGGAAGCGGGATCTGATGTCTGTGCACTTTTTAGAAATGTTCTTTTACTCTCCTTGTAACTAAGTTCTAGGCCCATGGTGGAGACTCCCCATGTGTTTTACTTTGTGACTCTTCCATCTAGTCATGAGGCTTGCAACATGAATACTGTTGTAATAATAAAAGTTCTCCCTTTTTCTTTTTATTAACCTGGTATTGGTTAATGTTTGTGGCCTGGTTTTTACTTTTGGGGCTGAGATTTACCAAGTAGTTTCTCCCTGGTTTCCTTATTATTACTTGGGTGGTGGCAGCGAATTTTATCTCCAAAACCTAAGGTTTTTAGGATTTTGGGGGAGAAGTTTATATCAAAACCTGGTAGATAAGGTATTGGAGGTACTTTTGCTGGCCCCCACTTCTGCATTTATCTTGCTAGAGTGGGGAAGGAGCCATGACAGCAATGGACAAGATCAGGGAAGAGGTGGAAGAGATATCTGTGCATTGGAAAAGAATTTACAACTTGAGTTTCGCAGATGATAGTTATTGAGGAAGATGAAGAGAAGCTAGCGAGAATGGTGCAGGTGCTACATGAGAAAGGGAAGCGGTGCAGACTGATTATGAACATGGATAAAACAAAAACAATGGTATTTGGAGATAAGGAAACAGGAAGGAAGATCAGTGTAGTTGGCATTAGACTATAGAATGTAGAGAAGTTCACATATCTGGGAGCTACATAACATATGATCTAGACTGTAAGAAGAAAATAGCAACTAGCACAGTGAAAGCAAGAGTGAGTTTGAAGGTGATGGATAAGATCTGGAGAAGCAAAGTGATTAGCTTAGGAATGAAGCTGAGTGTCTTGAAAAAGTGTGGATTCAGTAGCATTTTGTACAGATGTGAGACATGGGTGATAATGAAAGAGTCAAAGAGAAGAATGTAGACTTTCGAGAGGAGTTGTTATAGAAAGATCCTGAGAATAGGATGGATGCAGAAGGTCACCAATAAGGAATTATATAGGAAGATACAGCTGAAAGGGAACCTTCTGCAGAGGGTTATACAACGAAGTTACAGCTATTTGGGCATATTTGCAGAATGAACAACGAATGAAAAATCAAGACCCTGGTATTCAGCATAATGGAGGGTTTGAATAGGAGAGGCAGACCCCATAGAGAATGGGTAGATTATACGTAGACTGGTGCAGAGCTAATCTACAGAAATTAAGCCACCCACACTGGACAGAGAAAGATGGAAGGAAATACTGAGAGAGGCATTAGACACCAACGAGCACTGAGCCCATGCTTGTTTTTGATGATGATGACGATGATAATGATGGTGGTGATGGGTATATATATAAGGATGCACACATCCTTACGTAATAGTAGTAGTAGTAAATAAATGCCATACCTTATCAAAGTAACTATCATCCATTAAATTTATTCTAATCACAAAAATTGTTTTTATAGATTTTTTATTAATATATTATGGCCATGATTAAGAAAAAGAACGATGAAGACTACATTAAATATGGCTTCACTGTCATGGAAAGAAACGGGATCACTCATCTTCAATGCATAGTATGCCACACAGTTCTCAGCAATGACACCTTGAGACCTAGTCATCTTGAGCAATATTTGACTAAGAACCACAGTGCTTTGACAGACAAACCAAAAGAGTTTTTCTTGTTGCTAAACTTCAAATTTTGGAACTTATGAAGCTGGACACTACTGAAGCTTTTCATCAAGCATCATCCAAAATGGCAGAAGCATCTTATGAGCTGTCATTGCTCATCACTTCATGAGAGAAACTCTTGTGAAGCCTTGCTTGTTCAAAGCAGTTGAGAATGTGCTTGGTGTCGAAAGTGAGAAAATATTGTTGGAAATTTTACTTTCCGACAATTCTGTGAAACATCACATCAATGACCTGGCGAAAGATCTTAAACTTCAAATTGTGGAGGCAGTGTTGGATTCTCCATTTGTTGCAATTTCAGTGTGACGATACCACTCATGCAGCACAGTGCTCTCAATTGCTTGTCTGTTTGAGTCATTAACAATGAAACTGTGAAAGAGGAACTGCTTTTTAGGAAGGAATTGATGACCACATCAAAGGCTCAGGACTGGTCCTAACTAATTGACAGCCTCGGGTAAATGGGGCCCGCTGCACAGTAGATGGCAACAGGTGTACCCTCCCAGCTGTTGTGCTGTCCCTTGGGGGCGGGGCAGCAGGTGCACCCTTCCAGCTGCTGCATCCTCCCACTGGGCCCTGCTGCACCCCTGACCACCCACAGTATGCCCCAACCACCAGGCCACTCAGCTGTGGCCCTGTCCCTCCCCTGTCCCCAAGCAGCAAGCACCTGCTGATTCTGGCCCCACATGGGCGGGTCCATTTCAGAAGCCCCTTGAAATTGGCAGCCCTGGGCGACAGCCCAGCCTGCCCACTCCTGGGACAGGCTCTACAAAGTCTTCTGATGTCATGAAAAAGATTTTTAACTTTTTTGAAGAAAATAGACTTTCCTGGGGGAAACTGGTTGGTGTATGCACAGAAGGTGCTCCAGCAATGCTTGGCTCTTGCTCTGGATTTGTACTATGGGTGAAAGAAAAAAAAACCCAGCCCTAACTATCACTCACTGTATCATGCACCACAGACAAGCATTGGATGCTAAAACCCTTCCAAATGACCTGCAAGACTCATAGAATTTGGCCACCAAAAATGTCAGTTTTATGAAGAATCGTGCTTTAAATATGAGACTTTTTTCTGCTCTTTGCATGGATTTGGGAGAGGATCATAAAACTCTTTTGCTTCCAAAGGAGGTATGATGGCTTTCCAAGGGGAACATGCTTTTGAGATTATTCAAAATGGAAGATAAAATGGACATTTTTCTCAAGCAACTGAAGAAAGAAGAGTTATATCATGCATTTACAGACCAAACATTTCAACTTTCAGTGGTGTACCTTGTGGACATTTTTGAACAACCTCAGTCTGAAACTGCAAGGAAACAACACTGCAAACATTGTAGAGCACCATGATGCTATCAAAGTATTTATGGGAAAAAATCCAGCTTTGGAAACATCAAACACAAGCTCAGACACCTAATTTTTCATCTTTTCTGACATTTTCATCACTTTCTGAAAATGAAGGTTTCCAAAAACTTTGCAAAGAGGATGTGAAGAACAAAATAGTGTTTCACTGGATTTCCTTGCTGATGAAATCATCCGCTATTTTCCAAATAACTTTTCTGGCAACCCCATTCATAAATTAGTACACAATCCCTTCAGCGTTGATTCATTGTCAGAAGTATTGCGAGAACAAGCACTCAAAATAAAATATGATCCAAGTGCCAAAGATAATTTCAAAAACTTAAGATTGGAGGAATTTTGGATAAAATATTTCCTAATGTATTCGAAAGTTGGAGAAGAAGCACTATGTATTATACTTCCATTTTCGTCACTGTACCTCTGTGAGAAAAGCTTTTCAAGTTTAGTCACATTAAAAACGAAATAGAGAAATCGACTGGATGTCAAAAACTATTTGCATTTTACACTTTCATCGTTCAAACCTAGGATTTCCCAATTTGTGAAGAAAATTCAGGAGCATCTGTCACATTAAATTTGTTTTGTTTCTGCTATTTCTGATGTTAAATTACATTTGTATTCAATCTTTAGGCCAAGAAAAACTATTTGTGTTTATTTTTAATTTTAAATAAATTTTATATCAACTTTTGTGTATATTTTAAATTTTAAATTATGAATTGATTTTTTTGTTAAAAGGGGGTCAGATGATGGCAAAGAAGATGTAGGGGGGGCAACGAGGGTTTCACAAAAATGAAGACGGGGGGCGTGATGCCCAAAAGTTTGGGAATCACTGATCTAGACCCAGCAGAGAGAGAGAGAGAGAGAGAGAGAGGCAGAGAGACAGAGAATCACAGACGCAGAGGGAGCTGATGGAAGCCTAGTTATCCTCTCTGAAGGCTTTATGTTGCTGGCAGCAAAACTGAAATGAACAGGAAAGTGAGTCTTTGCACTGGGGAAAGAAGAGTACTCAAAACATTTAAGTGAGTCATTGCACTGGGGAGGGAGGAGTGTCAAAAGCCTTCAATTCTACCAAATGACCCTTGAAATCTGTTTAAAAGGACATCGTACCGTGTATTTCAGTGGATCCACTGTAGTGTTCAGGATTTCCATCATACGACCCAGTTACACAAAAACCAACCACTTAATCCAAACACCAAGACTGAAATCACTGCTCAATCCTGTCCATCTTCCCCAACAGGAGATGTGATTGAGTAGATCTGTCCACCAAGACTTAAGGTCTCCTCTTTCTCCAAAGGCAAAGGGCAAATTGGTCAATATCAGGTCATATTTATTTCTGGGAACTATTCTGTTTTATCCATATCCACTTTGTAGACTGCAACAGACTAAAACAGTTTTTCATTTACTAGTGTTAAGCCATTTAAAATCTAAATAGTATAACTTAACTACACTCCCCCAGTGATGCAGGGAAAGCTGCCCCTAAAAAATCAGAAACCCTCACTAGAACCATCTGGTTCTGAATCCCAACCCTGTGGCTGGTCTTGAGCACTAACTGTGTGCACCAGAATCCTGTATCTAAAGAAATTCACCCTAGAGGATGTTTCAAGTGGAGTTCTTTGAGCATAATTCTTGTGTCACTTTAGATATGTCCAGGCATGCAGACAGACTTGCTGGGCAAAATGGGGAGGGATGGAAAAGGTGGGGCGAGGACAGCTGGCCCTCAGCTCTGCCCAGATTCCCCCACTCCTAAAGCTGTCTGAAGTGTGCCACCATCCAGGGATCTGAGGTGCATCACACAGTGCTCCAGCAGTGATTTAAAGGGCCCAGGGCTCTGGCTGTTGTCATGGTAGCAATGGCAGCGGTCAAGGCCCAAGGCCCTTTGTATTGCCAGACTCTGGGGCAACTGCCTTCTTAATCTTTCTGCCCACCCCTCACCAACAGGTATGTCCCTAAAATCTGTACTGTAGGGAATATTGTAATGACACTCTGCAGATTGTAAGCCCTTTGTCACACAGTAGAGGATTTAATGATTTAAAATAACTTCTGCCAAAAATAAAATAAGAATAAACTTATAAAGTTTGAACGGATGTACCAGTTGTGGTGTATAGTAAGTGGGACTGCAAAATGAAACACGTCTTGCTCTATACTATCCCTTTCAGGCAGTTACATCCTTTAAAGGCTGCTAGTTTGATCTTGACGTAGTTTCTCGGAATTCCAGATGTGCTTGGCCATTTCTGTGCTGTAGTTATAGCTGAGATAATTATTGAATGGCTATAGTTATTCAGGCTGACATTTTTCATTTGAACAGTAAATGCTTTCACTTTTAAACGCTACATGTGAATTTGTTTCTGACACTGTAGCTCCTCTCTGTGATGCTCCCCAGGGGGACTCAGCACAGTAGAGAAGCTTGCTACTAACTGCCCTTAGCATGAAGCAGTCTTGTCTTTGCTTGCTGGGCTTTAGCTCCCCTGCAGCCAACAGCTTCTGTCTCTATAAGCACTGTCTTCCAGGTCTCTGCAGACCTCACCCTCTCTTGCACAAGCTAGTGACACACATGCTGTGAAAAAAATAATAGATAAAAATCAGTTATCCTATTTTCTGACAGCTATGTTCTGTATCTATCATGCATTTCTGTTATAGAGGCAGGAATTACTGGGTAAAATTCTTTGACCTGTGTCATCTAGTAGTCCTGATTACATGACCATAATGGATCTAAATGGATTTTGGGGCCTTAAAATGCATAAATCTATTGCCATTTCTACTTTACGCTGGTCTAAAATGTATTTATTAGTTGATATAGGTTTGTTAGCGGAGATGGTCTCAAGCTTCAGACGTGGATGTTAATTTTGATCTCTACAAAATTTGGGGATATTCTCTGATAAAGGTCACTTGCAAATTTCAAATCCTGCTCTGGGGTCAGCCTTCAGATACCCTTTTCTGCTTTTTTGCCGTGGTGTGTAGCAACACATACTTTAAACGCCACCACCTGTGGGGTGAAGCATAGCCATACTCAAAGACAGTGGTTCCCAACCTTTTCACTAGTGTGGACCTCCAACCACCCCCACCGCCAAACCATTTGTGGACCCCATCAAAGCCAGTTCTAGCAATTCTTATTTATCCATTTTTTCTCACAGATCCCCTGCAATAGCCTCAAGGACCCCCAGGGGTCCGTGGGCTCCAGCTCGAGAAACACTGCCCTAAGAGATAGAGCCAAATCAAATACGTGCATCTGAACACCACTGTTCCATCTTGTATAGTATGTCCACGCAGCACCCCACTAGTGGTGGTGTGTGAAGCAGAAATCGCTATGTGCCACAGCAAAAAGTAGACTGTGTCCACACTGCCGTGGAGAGCAACATGTGATACAGCTGGTACTGCAGGAAGGCAGTGGGACTCTACACAGCTAATAACAGCGGGCTAGATGAGGGAGGCCCTGCCTGGCGAGCTGGGTAAATACTCTATAGTTCTGATAAAACTGTACTCCACTCCAAAGATGATTCAGTGCTTCATCATCTTTACTGCTATTCATACCTGTGCGTCTGAACACTCCATGCTGCCATAGAGAGAGTGCAGTGAAGGGCACCCTTAGATGTATCTTGTAATATTTGGAAGACAATAATCAAGAGCAAACACATTTGATATAGTAATATTTGGCCCAGTAAAGAGGCAACTCTGGAACTGTTGCAGCACTGCAAGTTAATAGGCAAGTGTCCTGCACCATTTGAGCAGGGATGAGACAATTGGGGAAGATGATGCTACGAGGAAGGCCAGCACTGGAGCAATTGCCCCAGAAGTGAATGGGAAGCGGCAGAGGGGGATACATATTTGGGATATGGATTTATCAGGGCAAGAATGAAGGGAAGCAATGCAGAAAATAGGGACAATTTTAGAAGATGGGGAGATTTGTGCTGATGAGTGCAATTAAAGGATAAGAGAATAATAATGGGTGAAGAGGTGATAAAACTGCAGAAGAGTGGTAATATCATTTTAAAATTAAAATTCAACCTTACCTCAGTGACCTCTGCATATGCATAATTCCTACTGAAGTCAATGGAAGTCTGGTGTGTGGAAAGACTTCAGTATTGGACTTGTCTTGTGGGATGCTAATGCTTTATGAAGTGAAGGCTTTTGTGCATCAAGCTTTCTGTATTTCATCAGAATTCATTTTGACGCAACTCACGATAGAGCAGAATATGGCATCTGACAGGAGGTTATGTATGGCAAGATATGTACTTCCAGAGCTTTCTTTTTAATCAGATCAGACAAGGAACACTGAATACTCTTTTTATTTTGCCAAAAACTGTAATTTGTTGAGAGTTTGGTTAGAAAAACAACTTGCTCAGATTTAGGGACAAGTCAATGAGTTCAGTCACTTGAATATATTCCCACATGGGAACAGATGAGAAAAGTAGTTTACACTGCCTTTCTCTTTTCGGTCAATGGGATTACTCTGGATTGTACTCTAATGGAAATGAGAGCAATGTAAAAGCCAATATGCTTGGTCAGACAGGCAAGCTTACAATCTAGGAACAATCCACAATTTGCTGCATCTTGACATGTGTTTAAGTTCTGACTTGTCACACTTTAGAGGTTCCAATTGTTAGGCCATGGAAGTTGGAGTTTCAAATTGAGCAAAGCAAGTGAACAGGTGTGTGTGTGTGTGTGTGTGTGGTGGTAGTAGGGGAGGGGGACAGGGGATCAAAAGTCATTTGAACCTACAAACATGTAATGAAGAATTGTTATTGGAAGTAAGATGCTTTTCCCTAAGCTAGGACTCAAGTGTAGCTAAGTGAAGTCTGGATTCATGGTGCCAGTGGCTCCATGGCACCATGCCTAAGATCAGATGGGGCCCAAATCATTTATTTTTCACCTCTTTCAGCACTGTGGGAGCATGCAACTGTGATCAGCATGGTAGCCAAGAGCCAAAGGGATCCTGGAAGGTGTAGTTCCTTGGCCAGCTCCCTGCCTAGACAGCTGGCCCTGAAGCAGAGAAGGGACTATATTTCACAGCATCCCCTCGGCAACTAGCAGCAGAGAGGGAGAAGGGAAGTTGTGAGACCCAAACATAGCAGCTTGCTGTGAATGGAAAGCTGGCTGCTAGAAGAGGGTGGCACTGTGAATGGGGAACACGTATGCCCAAAGAGTAGAAGCCTTTGGTGCAGATCTCACCCTTTGAAAACTTTCCCAGACTGGATTAGGGATGCTTGTGGCCTCAGCTTTCAGCCCACAAGAAGGAACTGGGAGGACTGAGTGGGCAATGAACCTCTATCTGAAGCCGGCAAGAGAGGTACATGGACCCCAAGCGGAGAAGTTAAAATGATAAGTTATTGAGGGAAAGCTCCACTAGATAGCCTGAGCAGCTTTAAGCCCATTAAAAGCAATGAAAAATCTCCCACATACTTCAACGGGCATGGGGACAAACTGGTTATACACATGGTAATGCCGCTGTTTACTTTGGGCCCCTATCCCAGAGCAGAGGGACACTGTGAACTTATTGCAAAGTTCTGCTCAGCGATGGGGGGCATCCTGGTACCCCAGCCTCCAAAACCATTCAGACTGCAGTTTCTGCGTAACTGTGTGCTAGCTGAGGGGTACCTGGGAATTGGGAGTCCCTCTTGGAAGGACTAGAGGAAGAAAACTCATTTCCTGGGCCGCTTGTTTGAATTTGAATTTCAGTTACTGATCAGTCTCAGTTACTTGTGGGTGAGTTTGATCGCTAGGTTGATTGTTTTAATTTGAATTTCAGTTTTCACAAATTCTGTGTGAATTTGAATTTGAATTTCTGAATCTGAATTTCAGTTACTGATAGAGCTCAGTTACTGTGGCATTTAGTGTGCATAAGTGATTGAGCCCCTCCTGCTGTGACTCATCTGGGGCTGGGGGGACCAAAGGAGAGAAGAATTCACAAGCCAGAGGTTAGTGACCAGCGGGAGCATGACCAGCTGGGAGGTGCAAACAGGGGGCTGCTAACAGGGAAGTTTGCCTGGGAGTTCACCTTGGCCGCATCTACACTAGCCAAAAACTTCGAAATGGCCACGCAAACGGCCGTTTCGAAGTATACTAATGAAGCGCTGAAATACATATTCAGCGCCTCATTAGCATGCGGGCGGCCGCGGCACTTCGAAATTGACGTGGCTCGCCGCCGCGCGGCTCATCCAGACGGGGCTCCTTTTTCGAAAGGACCCCACCTACTTCAAATTCCCCTTATTCCCATCTGCTCATAGGCATTAGGGGACTTCGAAGTAGCTGGGGTCCTTTCAAAAAAGGAGCCCCGTCGGGACGAGCCGTGCGGCGGCGAGCCGTGTCAATTTCGAAGTGCCGTGGCCGCCCGCATGCTAATGAGGTGCTGAATATGTATTTCAGTGCTTCATTAGTATACTTCGAAATGGCCGTTTGCATGGCCATTTAGAAGTTTTTGGCTCATGTACACATGGCCCTTGAGGGGAGCTCCATATTATTTGGTCTTTAAAGTGTTGTTTCTCTTCCACCCTTCAAGGCAGCACTAATATCATCTGAAGGAATTCTCTGAGGAAAGGAAAAAATGGATAGTGACAAGTCTACTGACAGATCAGCTGTTGTGACCTGACCCTCATGTGCTATGTTTGTTTTCCTCCCTGAAGACAGAAGGGATTTCATATGTACCAAGTGCAAACTGGTCACCATTATGGAAGAAAAGATTAGAGAACTTGAGGTGCAAATTTAAACCCTCCAATCCATCACAGAAGGGGAAGACTTCCCCAACAGAAGGCAGCATCTAGTACAGCAGGCTGAGCAACCAATGAGGGCAGCACAGAACAAGGAAGAAAACTGGCAGCATGTGACCTCCAGGAGAAGAAAACCAATTCAGGTATCTCCAATTCTGGTGGAGGCAAGCGACTGCTTTCAGGCTACCTGCAAGTGTGATACGGTCGAGAATGTTGTGGCAGAAAGCTCTCAGGGAAAGGATCAGAAGAAGACCTCACTGACTGGAAGTCATGGGATGTATAGTCCTGAGGATGGGAGTTCTACTACCAGCACCCCCAAGAGAAGAAGACAGGTGGTGGTGGTCAGGGACTCCTTCCTACTAGGGATGGAGTCATCCATCTGCTGTCCAGACCAAGAATCTCGTGAAGTTTGCTGCTTACAAGGAGCTAGAATCCAGGATGTGACAGAAAGACTTCTGAAAATCATCAAACCTGTGATTATTACCCTTTCCTATTTCTCCATGTAGGAATTAATGACACAGCAAAGAATGACCTTGAGCAGATCCCTGCAGATTATGAAACTGTGGGAAGGAATATGGAGCACAAGTGATGTTTTCCCTGTCCTCGTGTCCAAACAGATATGATAAATCTATCGCTGGTGGATTGATCTCTGCAGCATCTATCCACCATGTTATGAAGACAAGCTCTAAGGCTCATCTCTGGCAGCTGGCCCCATGGCTGTTGCCAGAGAAGTTACAGGTGGCTCTTTGCTTATGGGGAGTCATTAAGCTATTGGCAGATAAAAAACAATTGGAGTTAACATCAAGGAGCCAAGGTAACCAATAGGAAAAGGACTGGCAGGTGGCGCAGGGAAAGAGGGAACAGGTGAGGCTTGCAGGGGTAGAACCCCAGCTGGGTGGGAAGCACGTCCAAGGTAGAAGGGAAACAAGCATTGGGAGAGGTGGTGATGACAGGTAATAGACTAGCACAGTGTTTCCCAATTTTATTTAGCCACAGAACCATTTTAAACTTGAAAGAATCTTGCAGAACCCCATTTCCATTCTCTACACCCCTCAACCCCCAAACCTACCCCCCATCTCCAGGCTTTACCTGCCTCAGCCCCCAAATCCACCCCCCGATCCCTAAACTTTACACCCATCCTCCAGATGTGTCCCCCATCACCAGACATAACACTTCTCAGTCCCAAACCTACCCCCTATCTCCAGAATTAACCCACCTCAGCCCCAAACTAGCTCCCCGTGACTAACCCATCTAGGGCTCTGGCTGGGGAGCCTACGCTGGGTGGCCATGTGTGCCCAGCAGAAGAAAGGCTGGCGTGGAGGTGTTCTGCTGGTGGTGGTGAGCTGAGCCACACCCACTGGAGGGGTGTGGCCTCTCAGGTAGCAGGGCAAGTGAGGGACTCTCTATGGCTCCCTGGTCTTCCCCCACTGAAATAACAGAACAAAATTCAGTTGCTTTAACAGTCAGATCCCTCCCACCACTCTGCTAACCTGTTAAACCAATTAAATTTATTTCTACTGTTTTAGTGGCAGCAGGGCAGGGAGCCACAGAGGAGTCAGCTATAGTAATGGAATTTTCTCACAGAACCCTTAGTTTCACTTTGCAGAACACCGTTTGGGAAACAATGGATTAGCATGAAGATGGGAGCAGAGGAGGAAAGACCCTGAGAACCTGAAGTCATTAGTCCAAGTCCTCACTTTGAGGAAATAGTGTTTGTAAGTGCATTGCTCAGATGGCAAGATGGCTGGAGGCAGGGGGAGGTGTGGAACTTTATTGAGTTGAGACCAGGACCGCATATAGCGAATATATATGGTGAAACAGGATGGTACAGGAGACATGTCTACAGGCTGTCTGAATGAGGAGGCAATAAATCTATGGGGAACTTCCCCTGGTCACTGTGAAATTGCTGTTCACTGTGGACAGTGGTGAATCCAGATGTGTGTATGGCTCAGTAAGAAAAACCAAGAGCTGAGGAAGCTCTGTTTAGCAGTACATATGCTCACGCAGAGGTGTGTGAACAAAATGAGAAATGTCTCTGAGATTCAGTACCAGGTATACTCTGGCACCAATGGCACTGCCACACTATGCCCACACTTGGAAGAGAACGATTATGAAAACTTGAGTCCCCACAAATATGTTTGGCACTGGGCCCACAAAACATTAATCTGGCCCTGCTCGATTCAGCAAGATGTTAATGTTTATTCCTCACTTTAGGTGCACAGGTAGTCCCACTAAAGTCAGCTGAAGTCCTTTTTGTATCAGGACTCAAACCCTGTGTCTGCACGTGCCCCTTCCTTTGGAAAGGGGCATGTTTATGAGCGGTTTTGAAAGATGTTAATGAAGTGCTGCAATGAATATGCAGCACCTCATTAGCATAATGGCAGCCGCGGCAATTCAAAAGTGCGGCTTTTCGAATTGAGTGCCACCCATGGAGCTGGGAGCTTCCGAAAGACCCTCCCAGTTTTTGAAAGCCCTTCTTCCTATCAGCAGATATCACCAGATAGGAAGAAGGGCTTTTGAAAACTGGGGCAGTCCTTTCAGAAGGTCCCATCTCCACGGGCAGCGTGCGATTCGAAAAGCTGTACTTTCAAATCACCACAGCTGCCATTATGCTAATGAGGCACTGCATTTTAATTGTAGCACCTCATTAGCATCTTTCGAAGCCGCTCATTAACATACAACTTTCCAAAGGAAGGGGCACGTGTGGACCCAGCCAAACTGTGCAGTGTCTTTCATTTTCCAGCATCTGAGCTACAAGTACCAGAGACAGACACTGCAGATTCCAATCCTTTGTTTCTCTCTCTTTCTTTTGTTTTGCTTTATGGGCACTGGATGGGTTTTGTTTTGAAAAGAAAGAACATAATATTTTAATAACAAAATATCAAAGCTACCACCTGAAACTGACTTTCCTTTTCTTAGAATGGGATTTGTTGTCACTCAAAATGCTGGCAAGTAAATAATGGGACAGGAGATAAAGAAGATTGGTGCAATGAAAAGAAATGGAGGAAGTGTTTGGGAGTTTTTGGACTTTTAAATATGTTAATTCTCTCTTTTCTTTTGACTATAGAAGTTGGAGATATTTTAACTTTAGATCAAAAAGCCTGACAACAGAAACTTGAACGCAGATTATTATTGTTGCTTTGGTAGTACAAAATTGTATTAAAATTAGCATTTTAGTAATCCTTTCTCAATTTACAACAGGCTTGTTGATCTCAAGGAATCCATTTTAAAGCACTTGGAAGAGGAGAAAGTTATCAAGGGTAGTTAACCTCATCAGCTTCTATGATGAGAAAACTAGCTCAGTGGACACGGGCAAGTCAATGGATGTGATATACCTGGAGTTTAACAAAGCTTTTGATACAGTTTCCCACAATATTCTTGCCCATCAGTTAAGAAGTATGGATTGGATAAATGGACTGTAAGATGGATAGACAGCTGGCTAGATGGTTGGGCCCAGCATGTAGTGATCAATGGCTCAATGCCTGGTTGGCAGTCAGTTTCAAGCGGTGTGCCCCAAGGATCGAATCTAGGGCAGGTATTGTTCAATATCTTTATTAATGACCTAGATGAGGGGATGGATTGTGCCCTCAGCAAATATACAGGTAACCCTAAGCTAGCGGGACAGACAGATGCATTGGCGGGGAGGAGGGTCCTGAGTGACCAAGGTAAATTGGAGGAATGAGCCAAAAGTAATCTGATGAGGTTCAACAAGGAGAAGAGCAGAGTCCTGCACTAGGGATGGAAGAATCCCAATTATTGTTACTGGCTGGGTGCCGACTGGCTAAGTAGCAGTGCAGCAGAAAAGGACCTGAGGATTACAGAGGATGAGAAGCTGGGTATGCTGGATATGGATCGTCAACAGTGTGCCCTTGTAGCAAAGAAGGTTAATGACATACTGGGATGCATTAGGAGGTACATTTCCAGCAGATTTAGAGAAGTCATTATTCCCCTCTATTCAGTACTGGTGAGGCCTCATCTGGAGGATTGTGTACAGTTCTGGGCCCCCCAGTGTAGAAAGGATGTGGATGCATTGAAGCAGGTCCAGAGGTGAGCAACGAGAATGATTATGAGGCTGGCACACGTGACCTATGAGGAGAGGCTGACGGATTTGGTCTTATTTAGTTTGCAGAAGTGAAGAGTGGAGGCTGAATTGATAGCAGCCGTCAACTTCTTAAAGAGGGGCTTTAAAGAGGATGGAGAGAGGCAGTTCTCAGTAGTAACAGATCCAGAAGAAGAAGCCATAGTCTCAAGTTACAGAGAGGGGAGGTGTAGTTTGAATATTAGGAAAAACTATTTCACCAGGAGAGTGGTGAAGCACTGGAATGCATTACCTAGAGAGGTGATGGACTCTCCATCCTTGGAGGTTTTTAAATCCCGGCTTGACAAAATCCTGGCTGGGATGATTTAAATAGGGTTGATCCTGCTTAATACAGGTTGCTGGACTGAATGACCTCCTAAGATCCCTTCCAGCCCTAGGATTCTATAATTCTAATGTGTAGTGGAGCTATCAGGCAACTAGGATGTAGAACTAAATTTCCTTTATATCAACCTCAGCGTCACACTTTCTGCCTTTCCTTGTCACCAACAAGCTTTCTTTTTTATAACATATTTTCCCTGGTATAATCTCTGTCACCTTTATAATTGATAACCCTTCTCTTTGCAGGATTTGTCTTATCTGGTCTTTTCTGTCTTCTACTATATTGTTGGTTTAGTCTATGTTTTCATAGTATGTTATAAGGGTGCTGTTCAGTGCTTTGAGAGTTGGTGTTTTATAAAGACAATTATGATTAGGTTAAAATAATAAGGTCCTTTTCTTTCAGTCCTAATAAAATGGGAATGAATTCACTGAGGTGTAGGCATAAATCTGGAAAGAATACCTGAAATTTTCCGTTTTGTTTTATTCACCCATTGTCCCTCTTCCCTACTCCCTGCTCCCCTCTCCCTGTCTTCTCTTGTGCCATGTCCTGAATTGAAAGCAGATCAGGGGAGTGGACCTGATAATTTGGACTATGTAGAACTAAGAGCAGGATTTAGGGCTGTTTGACATGTAGGCTGCCCCACTGAACCCGAGACACTTGATGGATATGTTAGTGAATCAAAGGAAGAAAGTAAAGTACAGAGTTTCCTGCAGTAGCTGATATACAGTCTGTTAGCCCTTTGAGATAAAGAACAGTCTCTTCTGTTCAATGTCTGATACTGCATCTGATTTCCATAAATAGTTGGGAGGTGGCTGATTAGCTAGCTAACGTTGAAGCTACTCTCCACTATGGGATGGATGGACACATTGGCGACCAAGTCACCAGGAGTCGATTTAGTGATCGAGTGAAGACCTGCTAAACTGATCACAGATCACTTGCCTGTTGACTCCAGTATGCTGCAGAATTAGATGAATGAGTGGAATTGACAGAAGTTTCTTGATCCAGCTCAGTATGGACCCTGTGGTAAATAGATCTAAGCTAAGTAAATTTGAGTTACACCACTAATGTAACTCAAATTGCATTGCCTAGGTCAACCTGTCCCAGTAGTGCAGACTTGCCCCAATACTGACTGAAACGCTTCTGTGTCTGACTCCATATGCACGTTATATACACTGTCAGTGCTGACCCATGAGAAAGAGAATATTGTATAGATAAGGAGCTTTCCACCTTCTCAGTGCTTTAATTTTCGTGCCTCTCCTTTCGATTCCTCCGTTGTCTTATCTCCTACTTTAAATGGCACCAGCACTGAGTGCTTATGAGACAATGACTTTGTGCAACATCGCTCATTTTTAAGTAATTTCCTTGGGAATCTGACATTAAGCCTGAATTTTTGGAGGCACAAGGCACAGCAGTGCTGAGTGCTGTTCCCATGGGCCCTACCATAATATCTATAGTGTCATTATCTTGCAAAAACAAGAACATTATTTCCTGTGCCATACATGGAGGCTCTGTAAAAATATGCCCAACAAGGTATCTTTATAGCTGAAATCCCTTAAATCAACTGTTGACTGCTAACCATTCAGTTTTAGTCATACTCTGCATATGTCTTTTAACTTGGTTATTGCTCATTTTTATGCATTACCCAAGCCATAAATGCACCTTCTGGTTTGTCAGGAGAGTTGGCAGTTAATATTTGGGTTTATGTATGACAAACATTTTCATAAACAAATTTTTACATCACCACCTATCTTCTATTATGTTTTGAAATACATATATTTCTTATGCAGTATTTATATAACTGCTTTTTAGAAGACCTTAGTTAGGGAACCAAATGCTGCAGGGAAGAATAAAGGAAAAAAACAGCAAAACATAACAGTTTTACCCAAATATAGCTGTTGCCATTCTGAAAATGGAAAATAAATTCACTTAAGAGCTATATCTGCACTACAGCATGTTACGAAAGGGCACCTTTCAAAAATGATGAATCAAAAGATGCTCTTTCAAAATATAATGTCCGCACACGAGCAGGGGCTGGTGTTGCCAATCTGCTCTTTTGAAAGGGCCATCCGCTCTTTCAAACGCAAGCGTCTACACTGTCCCAAGTGCTCTTTCAAAAGAAAGTGCCAGGAAACGCTATGGATGGGGGGCAGGGACAAGCTCATCTGGGGCCGCAGCCAGCTGCTCCTTTAAAGGGCCCCTCCCCAGCTCCCTCACCCTGTACAGCATGAGCTCGGCGGAGATGCCACAAGCACAGCAGATGCTAGTACTCACAAGACAAAACATGGAGCAGCAGCAGCAGCTGGAGATACTTCTGGCCACCTCCAATAAGCAGTCACCCTGCTGTCCACAGCAGAGATGGCTGCCCTGCACCTCCTGCTGAAGGCCACTCCCCCAGCATGGCCATCAGCAATGTCCTCCTCTGCCAGCTTCTCGACATCAAGGACCTTGACATTGCCCTCCCAGGATTTAAGGAGTTGGGCTTCCCCAACTGCTTCAGGGCACTGGATGGCACCCACAGCGCCATCTGGGCCCCAGAGCACAGAGGCAGGGCCTACATAAACCACAAGGGCTACCACTCTATGGTGCTGCAGGCACTCATTGACGCAAAGGGCAGGTTCATGGACATATGCATGAGCTTGTTGGGACATGCCCATGATGCTCAGCTCTTCCGGACCTCATGGCTTGGCCACAGGATGGTCAATGATACATCCCCCAGTAGGAGCTCCCCAGCAGGGACACGACGATGGCCCCCTTTATTGTGGCTGATGCCACCTACCCTCTGCAGCAATGGCTCAAGGAGCTGTACATGGGACACATGCAGCCCAAACAGGACATTTTTAACAAGCAACTCAACCATGCCCTTAATACAGTTGAGTGGCCATTAGGCCATCTCAAGGGGAGCTTCTGCTGCCTCCTAGTGAGGCTGGAGATGGGCCTCCCCCATGTGCCAGCAGTGGTCAGGGCATGCTGCACCCTGCACAACCTTGTGGAGGCCAAGAATGAGCCCTTCTTGCAGGGCCGGGCAGGAGGGGGCACTGCTGAGGCCCAGACACAGCTAGAAGCAGCCAGCTGCCACCCTGTGCCACCAGGCACATGAGATGGGGTGCAGGAAAGGGAGGCCCTGCATGAAGCCTTTGCCCAGGATCCCCAACAATCCCCACCCAATGTACTACCTCCACCATCACTCCCATGCACACACCACCCACCAACACACACACTCCAATACCCCAATGTAAACACACCCCACCATCACCCCCACACATACACAGGGGACATGGGGATAACCACAAATAAATGGTTTACTGGGCCTATAACACAAAAGTCTGGCTCTTCATAACATTATAAATTATTTACAGGGGGTGCAGGGAACTATGTACAAGGGGGCCCAGGGTTGTGGGGTGGGCACGAAAGCTTGCGGGGAAGAGAATCCCTTAATCCCTGACTGGGGTCGAGGGACAGGATCCCCTTCCACCGTGTGAGTCCATACCACCCATGCCTGGGGTCCCCATCAGGGCCGGGATGGGTCTGGGAGCATGGGGAGGTAGGGCATCACTTGGTTGCAGTATTCATGGGGTCACCAGGGTCCACACAGGAGGAGGGAGAGGCAGCGTGGCTGCCTCCACACAGCCAGCTCTGACCATTATCAAGTTAGACAGTTGTAGGAGGCCAGCTGGGGGTAGGTCGTGTGTGATCAGGGCAGTGAGGTTGGGGTCAGTGGGGGACCCTGATTCTGGGGGAGCTGGTAGATGGGGAGAGGTGGAAGGGGAGGCTGGTATGGAGAAAGGGTGAAGGGGGGCCAGTTGCCAGGAGGACTGGTGAAGGGGAGACGTGCAGGAGCGACTCATGAGGGGGCAGCAGGTGGGGCCAGGTGGGTGGTCACAGCCTGGATGACAGCATCCAGCCTGGCTGGCACCCAGTCCCAGGCCTGCTGCTCCATGACTAACCACTCCCCCCAGCATGCTGATGAGGTCCCACAGGGCTGTGGTGTGTGCAGGGTCTCCTGCATCCTCTTCCCTATCCTGGTGGTGCTGGTGCATGGCCCGACAGTGATGCCATGCCATCCCCAGCTGAGGTATGGGCTGTGTCCACTCACCCTCTGTAGTGGGGCTCCCTGGCCTGTGGCCACGGCTCAGCTGACTCCTGGGTGCTGGAGCTGTGGAGACAGAAGGGGACAGAGGAATGGGCTATCAGTCCCATGTGTTGGCTCCTGTGTCCCTGCTCCTCTCTCCACTGTCCTGGGGACCCTGTGGCATCCAGATTCTGAGGGTCCCCTCATGGGTGGAGCAAGCACAGGCTTCTGTCTAACCCCCACCCACCGGTCCTTCCATGGCTGTGCGGCACATGGTGCTGTCCTGGATATCTGGTGCTGAATGCAGCATGCAACCTCTTCTGGGGCCCTGGGAATATGGCCATCCAGGATACATCTGGACCGGTGCCAGGAGCCATGTGGGTAGTTGGTGGCCACCTCCAGCAAGACTGAGTGCCCCCTTCCCAGGTTCCTGGGCTGCCAGGACACATGATATCTACCTGAAGGTCTCTCCAGGAACTCTGGTGAGGCCTGGGTGGTGAAGGCTCAGCTGGATGGACAGGAGGAGATGCCAATGACGAGGGGTCCCTCATTGGAGCCCTCATCATCGGTGGCAGTCTCTGACTGCAGGACAGTCCACTGGTGCCTGGAGGTGGCTGGTGGTCTTGGGTGGCCCTCAACATCTATCCCTGGCTCTGGCTCCAGCTAGGTCATACTGAGGACTACAGGAAGAGGTGTCAACTCCTTGGGTCCAAGGAAGTGACTCAGTTCTTTAAAGTAGGGGCAGCAGGTGGGTGCTGCCCCTGACAGTCTGGCTGCATCACTGGCCTTACAGTAGCCCTGATGGAGCTCCTGTACCTTGGAGCGTACCTGGTCCACAGTGTGGTTGGAGTGGCCCCAGCTGATGAAAGCCTTTGACATCTGCTCAAATGCAGCTGCGTTCCTGTGCCAGGCCCCTGCCTGGTGCAGGATCTCCTCATCCTACCAGAAGGACAGAAGGTCCCAGAGAAAGGCCTACATCCTGGAGGGGGCCCTTCTTGGGGGGGCCTGGCTCCCCTCTGTCTCTGTGGGGTCCGTGGGACAGGGAATGAGGGTCTGGGGTGCTGGCCATGGGTCCAGGGAGCGGGTTCATGTGCCTCAGGTGTCTCTTGAGGGAGCTTGCAGCTGTGCAGTGTGTGCTCCCTGCTACCAGCATGCACTCAGCTTCCTGCCTAGGATTTTGTGGGAGCCTGCGTCTTTAAACACAGCTGGATCCAGAAGCCATAGAGCTCAGCTTGTGCCATCACTGGCGTCTCTGCCCACCAGCTGATCGGCCCCATGGAGGACTCCATCTTTTGAAATAGGGGTCCGCTGAGCGTCTACCCACTCTCTCTTTTGAAAGAGTCTTTTGAAAGATGGTGGTCTTCCTAACATGGGAATGGAGGACCGATTTCAAAGGACTGGCCCTGTCCTTTTGAAGACAATTTTGAAAGGGGATGGATTGTGTGTAGATGTTCCCTTCTTTCCAAGTTCCTTTTGAAAGTACTTGCTAGTGTACACATGGCCTCGAAGAAAAACTGGATAACATTTTTCATTCAAACCATTTTCAGCAAAAATATACTGACAACATCAGAAATTTTATGAATTCATGTTGCTTTTCCCAAATTATTTATTTTGTATTTGACACAAAGTTGTTTCAAATCAAATAATGGAACCATTTTATTGCAAAAATGTCAAAATGAAAGATTTTAACTTTTCTGGATTTTAGACAAAAATAAAATTAAACTCCCTAAAATATTTCCAAAATTGAAATGAAACATTGTTTGAGGTCCAATAAATGTTTCAGTCAATCTGAAACCATTTTTCAATTTTGATTTGCTGAAAAATTCATGATTGGTGGTCATAGATTTTCATAGTCATATTTCTCAAGCAGTATAACAGTATGTAGGTTGAATCTCTCTAGTCCAGAACTCTCTGGTCTGGCAACCTGTATGGTCCAGCACGATTTTACTTTTCCGGATGTCTGCTTATTGTGGGTAAAGCCAAGTTTCCCATGGTCCTGTAAAGTCTGACAGCCACCAGTCCTAGCTCTCTGTGTTTTGTTGTGTTTCTTATCTCTAAATTACTCCTAAATGTCTTCAAAGAGAACAGCAAGCAGTGGAAGTACTGGTAATGCTGATAAACACATTTTTATGCTTTATCTACCTATTTCTTTGTGCCAGTACAGTAAAATTGTGTAACAGCACTAACACTGTGTTATGAAGAGAGCTGATAAGCCTTGTGTAGGTTTAGGCTTATGGAGCATGCATCAGTACAGTCATACGTTATAAAGAAGCCAGGAAAGCATTGTTCCATTTATTCGCCTTGGTGAAATAAAACTAGAGACCCAGTCATTACAATATTGACCTCCTGTGGTTTGGTTTGGCACTGGTAAGGTCCTCAGGGTTCCTGACAAGAGACGTTCAACCTGTACAATTATATTCTGAAAGTATAGATCCAAATTTTTAACTAAAGAAACTATTGCTGTTTCTGTTTGTGGAAAAACATAAATCTCCTTGGTGGTAAAGTGGTTAGTTATATTAGTTGACTGTCAAAACAAGACTTGATTGACCTTATAGGTCTCCTTCACCCAAACACTAGAGTATTCAGGACATGTCAGTGACATCTGAGAGGCCCCACACCATCTCCTGGCTTGCTGTGCTTTGCCCTACGCTTTGGATTTCGTCTTAGGCGTTGAGTACGTGTGAGGTTAGGTGCAAGGAGAGCTCAAGGGACAGAGAGGACTGGGGACTAAGTTCAGGGCAGCCAGGAGAAGAGGACTGGTGGGAGAATCCTAGGCTTGGGGACTGGAGATCATACAGGGAGCTCTGCTCCTGCTTGACTCAAAGTTCAACAGTTGCCATTCACTCACCCTGAATTTTATGAGCCCCGGAAGAGGGGTTCTAAGGGTGACAACTTCTAGAGGGCCTTATGTATTTTGTACTCTCTTTGCATCCAAGCCTATCAAGTCTACCCTGTATTATCTCCCTGGCAAGCTGCTTGCCAGAGGAGCAGAGTGGCTGTTGGCCGTGTGGAAAACATGGGGTATGCATTTATGCTGCATCTAGCAATACTACGTCAGTGGTTTAATTGGGCGCATGTTGGTTCCCCCTAAAAACGTTCCTGTTTCCTCTCTTGCTAGAAAACATTATTTGCAACATTCCTCACACAACCCTTATCCTAAAGTTGTCTCTATAACTGCAAAGAGCACCACGGGCCAGACTTTCAGCGAAGGCAACAGACCTGCACCTTAGGCACCCAGGTCCGATTATAAGGAGCAGTCTTCAGGAATGGGATCAAAATGGCTGTTACTTTCCCATCTGTCCCTTACACGTCCATAAAGCTCCACGGGGCAGCTGTGGGCTATCTGAAAGTTGGGCTGGAAAGAGAAAGAAGGGTATGCTCTGTTAGATGCTCTGCCCCCAACCCCACGGCATGTGGAAGTATATGTTCATCTCATTGTATCATGGTTGAGCCCCTTTGCATCTCACAGCAAGGTGGAGCAAGTGGCTCGTTAAAACACTTATTTGACAAAGCTCTCTGTGTTGTAAAAGTAGACTTGGTGAGCATACCATACCTGATTTTTCAAGCATATCACTGTGCCAAACGGTCTCAGGGGAAAGAGCTACACATATTCAAGAGTTAATGCCTTCATGAGAGGATCCAGGCTTCTGTTCATGGTCAGTGAAAAGTTATTTTATGACTTTTGATTAATAAAAGCAAATGTCTCTTCAGAACTGACACATCTGTACCACTGTGTGGTGACTTATGATGCTTAGGACTTTTGCAATAATTTATTTTAGTAGTTGATAATTAAATTTACCGTACCGAAGCAATTGCATGATGGCAAAAATTGAAAAAGCCAAAGTTTAGATCAAATTAAAAGAAGATACCTGGCCATGCTATCCATAAGATATTTCAGTTATTCTGCTGATACACTTCCCTTCATAGGATGATCCTATTTACTCATGGTCAAGTCCTATTCATTATCTACTTGACAAAACTCCCAATGATTTCAACAAGGACATGAGTCAGTTAAAACTAAATGTCATGATATATGGAGCTAAAGTCCTCTTTACAGCACAAGAATTTATTGGGAAGAATAGCAGCAGGCTGTAAACACAATAAACTACATCCTTCCGTCTTTGCCTGTACCTATAGAGCCTCTTCTGAGTCCTTTGGGACCCTGGGAACAATGCAGAGACCTCTATTGGCCAAATGTCATATATCTGCAGTTATGTCAACACTGGAACTTCATCATTCAGCCCTAAAGGCATGCCTACACTGAGAGCTCAGGTGTGACATCCAACTCAAAAAGACTACAATACCTCAGATCAAGCTCATGTGCTAAAAATAGAATGTAGCTGTGGCAGCATGAGCTGCAGGAAGAGCTAGCTACCTTGAGCAGGTATCTGTCAAAGACCAGCGGCATGTACACAAGGTGGCTGGCCGGTCCCAACGCTTGTATCGCCATGGCTACCCTCTATTTTTATCAAGCTAGTGCGAATATATTTTCTGCAAGCTGAGAGTCAAATCCCCAGCTCCAGGTACAGACGTATCCTACGCTTCTCAGACAGGTTCGGTGCAGCTACATGGATTTACAGTAAGGTCTCAGAGTACGCGAACTCAGAGTAGGCGACCCTGCTCTTACGCATCTGACCCTGGCCCCACCTCCCTGCCTGGTTTAAACCACCTGCAAGCAGCTCTGGTTCAAGCCGCCCCCACTGCCCCACACAGCTCTGGCACAACCCCAGTGCCAGCTCACAAGCTGCCTGCCTGCCTGCCTGCCCCCTCCGCCCCATGCAGCTTGGGTGCAGCCCCCCTGCTGGCTCACAAGCTGCCCTTCCACCACCATCCCGCCATCCTGCGTGGCTCTGGTGCAATCCCCCCTGCCGGCTCACCACCCAGACACAGCTCTGGTTCTGGCTCAACTCTTCCCCCCACTCCCCACAGCCCAGCTTACCACCCATGCTCAACTCCATCTCTCACCCCCCTGCAGCGCTAAACCGCCCCAAGCTTAGCACCCCCCCCCCGCCCGCCTGCCTCCCACAGCCCCAGCCCACCTCCAGGCTTAACCCTCCCCAGCTACCAGCCCCAGCCCAGGACTTACCTTTCCGCTGCTTCCCCGGCCGCAGAACATGCGTCCTGCTGGGAAAAAAGCCAGATGCCAACTTGAGCGAAATGCAGGTGTACGTGGAACGGAGCCCTCACATACTCTGAGACCTTCTTCACAGTGTAATCCTTGAGCTTACTAATTTCATCCATCTTGACATGTTTGTGGCATGATTGTGACATGAATATCATTTAGCAAGAGAGAGAGTGAACACAAGCCATCCATAACAGTGGCAGAGACAACTCAGCCATAAAGATAGAACAGATGGCAAGCTATGGCAACAAAACACTTGAGTGTCTTTTTTATCTCGGATGACTACAAGTTTGGTAAGATGCCAATGTTTTCTGGTTTGCCTAGGGCTGCATTTCTCCAGATCTGACCTTTTCCCCTTTCAGTCTGGCCAAGGTTTTCATCTGCAAACAACACTAGAGGATTTTTCAGTGTGTGAATATCCAGCTTGAGCAAGCTTAAAGGTCCTGATTTTGTTATTTGTTGTGCATGCCTGTAAACTGAGAAATTCCAATATACATTCATAGGGTGGGCCTATTTGGGACAGTTTCTATGTAAGAGAAGGAGACAACTGAAGAGGCAGTTCACATACAGGAGGTGTTGTCTTCTAATGGTACTCTACTCATGAGTAAACTCTACTTGTGGAGTTTGGGGTTGCAGGAATAAGCCTATAGTCACATACAATATGGCTGAAACCATGCTATACTTCCCAAGGCCACATGGATTCCAGCATCTTTCTCCTCAAAACATATAGCTACAGTTTCCCTTCTTCTGCAACACTTTTTAACTCTGACCCTAAATATGAAATTGTAATAAAAAGCTGTAATTTATTTAACTACAGCTGATATCAAATGGTAACATTCATTAAGATTTCTCTCTTCCACTTGTTATCAAGTCATATTTCAAAGGTCATTTACCTTTAAGCAGTATTTTACTGTACTAAATGACTATAGACTGGAAATAAATTAAAATATTGATTAATTTTTAATATGCTCCCAAAATCTCTAGGCCTTATATAAATCAATATGCCCCTGGAAGGGCTAAGTTCAATATCTGAAAAGTATCCTGGTAATTACTGTCAGGATTGTATCACTGCTGAAACAGACCTGATTGTCACAGGCGCTGCTCTAGTACAACATCAAATAGAACCTTTCATCTTATTTAAAGTAGCTAACCTCTTAGATACATCTGTGCAGAGCAAAAAGCAATATACGGCACATGGAAAATTTCATTACACAGGTCTGTGTCAGCATTGTACAAAGCTCTGTGAAATCTTTGCCATCTTGTGGTTCTTCTTTTATGTCCATGGCTTCATATCAATGTTTGGTGTAAAGTTAATTTAATTCTGACCTATTTTTCTGGTTTTTATAAAGAGCACTTCAAAATCAGCTCAATGTAGCAAGAGTGTATGTGCATTTGTCAGGTAGCTTATATGCACTTTAATTACAGGAGCACTTTTAGAGAGGGGGGAAATAAATTATTATCATTATATTTTCTTAATGTGATATCAAATTCTGTCACAATTAATTACAGAAAAGAATTAGTAGCTTATTGTCCTGTTCCAGAGTACTGGCATGTCTTCTGAGTGTCCTGATTTAGGTGGATTTTGAAGGCCACTGCATGACAGTTGAGGGGAAAATTCTTGGGTAGTTCATTTTTCCACCTTTTTGAAGAAAGCATCAAGTGTAAGCTGAACCGTCTTCTTACAGAGGCCTTTTTGTAGCTCTCAATATGGTGCAGTAATTCACTGAAGCCTCATCTGAAGGTCAGGCTCCCTTCCATGAAGGGGTTGAGTTCCAACATGCGATCACTCACGTCTGAAGCTTGGGCAAAGAATCATTAAGATTAGCTAGATTCTGCTGCATTTGTGGTCCCAAATGCTCTTGCTCTTCACTTTCATCATCACAATATGTTGCTGTGAGTCCTTGCATATCTTTCTCTGTTAAATCCTGAGAGTTAGTCAATCAGGTAGGCAACTTCATCAGACTCTGGCTACGTCTACACGTGCAGCCAACATCGAAATAGTCTATTTCGATGAATAACGTCTACACGTCCTCCAGGGCCGGCAACGTCGATGTTCAACTTCGACGTTGCTCAGCCCAACATCGAAATAGGCGCAGCGAGGGAACGTCTACACGTCAAAGTAGCACACATTGAAATAGGGATGCCAAGCACAGCTGCAGACAGGGTCACAGGGCGGACTCAACAGCCAGCCGCTCCCTTAAAGGGCCCCTCCCAGACACAGTTGCACTAAACAACACAAGATCCACAGAGCTGACAACTGGTTGCAGACCCTGTGCCTGCAGCATAGATCCCCAGCTGCCGCAGAAGCAGCCAGAAGCCCTGGGCTAAGGGCTGCTGCCCATGGTGACCATAGAGCCCCGCAGGGGCTGGAGAGAGAGCATCTCTCAACCCCCCAGCTGATGGACGCCATGGAGGACCCAGCAATTTCGATGTTGCGGGACGCGGATCGTCTACACGGTCCCTACTTCGACGTTGAATGTCGAAGTAGGGCGCTATTCCTATCTCCTCATGAGGTTAGCGACTTCGACGTCTCGCCGCCTAACGTCGAAGTTAACTTCGAAATAGCGCCCAACGCGTGTAGACGCGACGGGCGCTATTTCGAAGTTGGTGCCGCTACTTCGAAGTAGCGTGCACGTGTAGACGCAGCTTCTATGTCCTCAAAGCCTTTACCACCCAAATGTTTTGCAGTTGCTACAATTTTTTAAATTTCACCCTTACCTTCAGGAACACCAGTGAAATTATTCACTGCCTCCTTCTAGAGTTTCCACCATGCAGCTTTAAATGTAGACTGTTTTATGTCATCTGGGGATTCTTTTATTATGGTTATTGCAGCTGCAATGATGTGCCTTTTCCACGCATCTTTCACCATAAGCTGTGGATTTTTTTCAATGCTCTCTTCAGTGTGGTCAAACATATGGCTGGTGTAATAACTCTTGAATGTTTTTATGACACCCTAATGCAGGTGATGGCAAAGTGATGTGGTGTTGGGGCAGAGGAGGAAAGAACCTCAGTGTTAGGGTGAGCCAACAGTTAGGGTTAGCAACAGCAATGAGTTTGGGTGACTGGGTGCATTGCCACGAATCCATAACACTTGAAATACAAGATTTTTTTGTTAGATAATGTTCATTTTCATGGACAAAGCAATTGTGAAATTGGTCTAAAAAGAGTTCAGCAGTTACCCATGCTCTTCTACTAGCTCTCCAAAAACCAGGAAGGTGTTTTTTATTTTTTCCCTTAAGAATACGTGGATTAAGGGCTTGGTAAAGAAGCATGTTTTTATTATGCAGCCAGCTAAAGCATTTGCACAAAATAAAAGAGCCTCTGCTTGGTTGCCTTAAAACTTGGGGTGAATCTTTCTTCCACTGAAAGAAATGTGCATTCAAGCACATACTTCCAAAACAGGTCAGTTTCATCTGCACTGAAAGCTTGTTCTGGCAAATAGCCCTTCCCATCAATCAGTTCCTTGATTGTAGTTAGGAAACTGAGCCACGGCTTCATGAACAGCTGATGTTGCCTATCCCACCAACTTCCTTGGGCGCCACACCTCTAGGGGTGCAGTTAGCTGGCTGGGCAGCTACATCCAAGCTGCATGTGGTTCTTGCTGTTCTGCTGCTGCTGCTGCTGCTGCTGCTGCTGCTGCGAGGGCAGCTGCCGCTCTGTTTGGGTGGGATGGGGGAGTTTGAGTTGGGGGCCACCAGCTGCAGCCACCTTTGTCCCTGCAGCAGCAGCAGGCAGCAAGGTTCTGGGGCAGGTTAGCTTAAAAAAAAGTGTGTCTTGGACAGTGATAGGTCCTGCTGTGAGCAAGGAACTGGACTTGATCACCTTTCAAGTTCTCTTCCAGTTCTATGAGATATGTATATCTCCTTTAAGGGGTTTTCTTTGGGAGTGAGAGAGGACATGGATCAACCAGATCCAGCAGACCTACAGAAGTTTTTATTCCCCTTTACTTGACACTGGTCAGGTCACATCTGGAGTATTGTGGTCAGTTCTGGACCCCCCCAGTATAGAAAGGATATGGAATCACTGGAGCAGGGTCAGGCAACGAAAATGATTAATGGGCTGGAGCACATGACCTATGAGGAGAGGCTGAGGGATTTGGGCTTATTTAGTTTGCAGAAGAGAAGACTGAGGGATGATTTGATAGCAGCCTTCAACTTCCTGAAGGGGAGCTCTAAAGAGGAGGGTGGGAAACTGCTCTCAGTGGTGACAATTGGCAGAACAAGGAGCAATGGTCTGGGGGAGGTGTAGGTTGGAAGTTAGGAAAAACTATTTCACCAAGAGGGTGGTGAAGCACTGGAATGCATTGCCCAGACAGGTGGTGGCATCTCCATCCCTGGAGGTTTTGAAGTCCCAGCTTGACATAGTCCTGGCTGGGATGATTTAGTTGAGGTTGTTCCTGCTTTGGGCAGGGGAATGGACTTGATGGCTTTCTGAGGTCCCTTCCAGTCCTAGGATTCTATAATTCTGTGGTATGGCTGAGCTACCAGCCCATCCTCCCCTAAAACAGGAGATACTGAGAAAAGTGTGGTTTCATGTCATTTGATTGTTAAGAACTGTCTTGTGTTCCCATGTATTGTGGCTCTTGACGTACAGTACGGTCACGACATTCATGAGGGTTTGGTGTTGAGAACCCTCACAAATGTTTAATTTTCTCAAATACCTGCTGGGGCTCAGAAGGAAATGCCCTAGGCCTGCTGCAGGTCCCTACCCTAGAGGTCCCTGGCTCCCAGAGCTGCTGTCAGTGGCACTCAGCATCACTGTCTCCCCACAGGCACAGGCAGCCGGGGATGTGAGTGTGGACCCCAGTGAGGAGGATGAGCACCCGGAAGCTTTTCAGGTAGCTCCTATCCAGCATGATGCAAGGTACCCACGAGCTAATGGGGGACTGAGCTGCGTTGGCGGGGGAGGGGGGCTGCTCTTGAGTTTGCTGGGGACTCTCATGTGCACTGGAGGAGCTGCCTCCATTCTGCCCCTCAGCGGCTCCTCCGGGCTACTCCTCTGGAAGGAGGAGATCCCGCCAGCTCCAGAGCTCCCCAATGTGCTGGGCGGGAAGGGAGCGGGGCCATGTTCAGGGTGCAGCCCTGTGGCAGTGAGGAGAGGAGCGTACAGAGCACTCGTCGATAGGCTGCAGCCCTCTGGAGATGGTGGGGGCGGGGACTTGCCCACCTGAGAGAGTGCAGCAGCCCTTCCAGAGCGGGCCTGCCCAGACAGGGGCCGAGTGCACAAGGAGCCATGGGATGAGGGGCAAAGGACTGGGGCAGCCCTGCGGATGGCAGTGATGTAGGAGCAGGAGGGAGCCCTCTAGGGAGCCGGGAGCATGCTGGCTGCTGCCATCCCCAGCCCCAGGCATCTCTAGAGCTGTGTGCAAAGTGTGCAGGAAACTCCCCCCTTCCTCCACCCTTTGTTTTCTCTTCTCTTCTCCTGTGAACAAAGTTTGGTACCTCTTCCACAGCTGGCGCGAGTGCCTCCCTGTGCCCTCCCAGGCAGCCAAGGGCACTCTAGCCACTGGCATGGCAGGACTCCACAGGGTCTGTCAGGTGGGGCAGACTGGCTCAAGGGAGCAGGTCGAGGTAGCAGAAAATACATGTGACGAAGACCTGGAAGGAAGAGACCCGTAGCCATGGCCAGCAGGCTGGGAGAAGGGCTGGTCAGAAGCTCACTCTGCCCACCCGCTGAGCCTGGCACAGGAAAGTGAAACTGACTCCCCCAGCTGCTGATGAACAATTAAATTTGCATATGTTGCAACCTTCCTGTATTGATTTTGTAATTGAATTTGAAAAAAATGGCTGTTCTCGCTATTTCAGCTGCAGATCCCTCTTCTAGGCTCGGGGGTGGGTAATGCCCCCCTCACTGGACCCAACACGCAGATGACAGTCTTACATTCCTGCCCAGGGGGCCACCTGGGAACAGAGCTCAATCCCTTCCCTGCCTGAATCCCTCAGCAAATGATCTGTCCCAGTAATTACTCATGGCAGGGTCATTCTGATAGGCAGTGTGTCCAATCTGCTGTCTCCCCACCTGGATAATGTACTTTCTCTGCAACTGTAATCCCTGCCAGCCAGCTCGCTTGGTGCTTAGTGTGCCTCCTGCCCTAACCATGTCTCCTGGGCAGGCCGGGTGCTCTCCTCAACTGCAGCTGCTTTGGAATGTTTTGCACTTACTTTTTAACCTCCAGACAGATTTTATACAGCTGGTATCTTCAGGTTCTGGGCAGGCAGGAGGCCCTCATAACTACAGTAAAAAAACTTTTTTGTTATAATTTATTATTTATTATTTCCACTTTTTCTATGATATAACTACTATGAACTTATAAATGCAAGGGGGTGCAATTTTATATTCTTGCCTCAAGCGCAAAATTAGCTAGTTATGGTGCTGAATTTCATATTATGTGTCACCCACATACATTTCTTTATTCCTTCCACACTTCAGGGACACACACATCTTTACCCGATTCCTAGGGCTCAGGGCACAACTTCCTGCAGGTAAGCGGGCTCTTTGCCACTGAAGAAGCCTTACACAGTAATATTCTTATTCTCTCTTGACAATTATCAAGCAAGCAGAATACATGCAAGCAGAATACATACATTTTTTTGCACCCCTGTATTATGTACCAGGGTCTGGACTGGAAATTGTATAGATCTGAGGAAGTGGGTCTGTCCCACAAAAGCTCATCACCTAATCAACTCTAAAGTGATCCATGAGGGCTGTTTTGTTTTGTTAGAATACCAATTAACCACAGCTACCTCTCCGTTACTATTCATCTTGAAATCTGTTTCTTTGTCTGGTGACAGTGGGTGTCATTAGGATGGGGTCTCCTTCTTACCAGCCTGGTGGGACACTACTGTGATGAAATTTAGATGGAATGTGAGTACGTGACTCCTAGCTTTTCAGTTAATGGCTGCTGCTTTTCATTTTGGCTACAAAGGAAGGCTTTAAGTTTCTTAGTATGGTACTAGAAAAAACATATTTGCTATACTCTTACGTATGCTAATTATAGCGTTTTTTAAATTTATCAGATCAACCTTTGCTGGCCTAAAACTTTTCTGCACCTAACTCCCTTGCACTTTCAAGGAGATGCTTGTAAATTTGTTTGGTTTTTTACGAATGACGTTTACTGACAGACATTTTTTTCTGGCTCCGGTCCTCCATCCAAATGTTTAATGTCTTTTCCATTTTTTCTACAAGTGGATCACGTGGCATGCAAGATGCTTTCAGAAGTGCTGGTGTGCCACTCACTACAGTGGCCCTAATAGCAATCTCATCTTTCTTTATTTTATGTATTTTAGATTTGTTAACACTAAAGACCCACCTAAAGTACAATTACTTTCACCTTGGCCAATCTTCTCAAGAACTTTAAATTTGTCTTCAAAAGACATCACACTTCTTGTCCTCTGGGCAATAGTGGAAGCACTTTCACTGCTCACATGCTTGTTCACATGCTTTTAAAATTATTTATTCAATTAATCACTATATTCATTAATTATTCAGTTATCAGTGGTTTGCATACAAAATGAAATATAAAAAATGCACAAATACCGTAACGCGTGAAGCACAAAGATGAAATGCAAGTTTCTATGGCTGACTGCTATGGCAGCCAAGTGAAGCAGAAAGGAGAAGAAAGTGGCTTCTCACATCCGGGCACATCAACCATTTGCAGCACAGTGGCAGTGGCTATAAACATGAATGTTTGGGTTGTGACGGCTCATGTACCCTCAAGGCAGTTGGCCTCACATATGTAGGACAGGTCTACGGAACAAGATTCATGTGTACTCAAATCTCATGCTTGAGGGACTCACAGTTGAGGAGGGGTTGCTGTACAGTTGTCATATGTCTATGTATTTTGCATCCAGATGCTTTGTGTTTGGCTCCTTTGGCTTGTATGATCTACGCTTAGTGACCACTCCTGCCTCGTCTTTCACAACTTTGGCGAGACCCCAGTTGCACAAGGGAGAGGCAGAATTGGAAACACTAACATCTGTCTCCAGTACTAATCTTTCTTGGTTCTTTGGAGATTATTTGTTCATGTGCTAACAAGTCTCTCATCATATGCTATTTCCACTACCCATTATACTGTAAACTCACTCTCTGGATCATCACCTTGTCACGATGCGTGGGCTTGCGTTTTCCAATGAACATGAGAGTGATGCCATAGGGAGTCTCATATTCCCAGAAGTACTGCAGAAGAAGTAGTTTTTATTCTCTAGCATTGCTATGATAATAGGCTGAAACTTGGTGATTTTCCCTCTTTCATTTCTCTTTCATTTAATTTCTAGGGCTGTTTCTTAGTCTGTTAGCTGCCAGTCAGATGTGCTAGATAGAACAAAAGAACATTAGTAATTAGAAGAGATACCCAGCTAGGTACCATGGTGCAGACACTTAAAGGCCATGTCTACACTAGCCCCAAACTTCGAAATGGCTACAAAAATGGCCATTTCGAAGTTTACTAATGAAACGTTGAAATGCATATTCAGCGCCTCATTAGCATGCGGGCGGCCACGGCACTTCAAAATTGATGCAGCTCGCCACCGCGCGTCTCGTCCCGATGGGGCTCTTTTTGAAAAGGACCCCACCTACTTCGAAGTCCCCTTATTCCCATCTGCTCATAGGAATAAGGGGACTTCAAAGTAGGCGGGGTTCTTTCAAAAAGGAGCCCCGTCAGCAAAAGCCACGCAGCAGCGAGCTGCATCAATTTCGAAGTGCCGTGGCCGCCTGCATGCTACTGAAGCACTGAATATGCATTTCAGCGCTTCATTAGTAAACTTCGAAATGGCCATTTGCATGGTCATTTCAAAGTTTGGGGCTAGTGTAGACACGGCCAAAGTGTCAGAACTCCATTGGCTTTAATGAAGATCTGACCATTTTTACCCCATACCGCAGATATCATTAACAGCAGTGACTCACTGTCTGTAGAAGCAGATCTGCGGTATTAAAATTCACACAGTGTAATGTGTCAGCACAATGTGTATGTGTCACTTAATTCCCACTTCAGTGATGCTGGGTTTACTTGGGACTTCAGTGATGCAGCAGCTTTATGTAGGCTATCTGTAGACATGTGACTGTCACCACTTGTTATATGAGTCATTGAAGATAGCAGAGTAAATAGCTAGGGTATATGCTAGATTTAGGTGCAAACTGTTTAAGGTTTCTGAGAAAATCATGACAACAGCACAAAAAAAGAGGGAAGGTGTGTGGGCAGCAGAGCAGGAGAGGCAGTAAGACAAGGTAGTCAGGGGTTTCTCTGCTAGGAATGCTGTTTTAATAATTTCTCTTCAGTTCCAGTATTTTTAAAAAATCAATTAAGATAAAGGCTGGGGCTAGTGATTTCCTGCATTTGTGATGTCAGTGACCATAACTTTGTTTCATTTTTATGTTCCCTCCCATAGATCAAGGTAACTTGATCATGTTCTGTAAGTTATACTTGTGCTGTAAAAATCACGATAGTGTTATGGTATTTAAATACTTATTGATGTTGATCTCTGGGTGCTGAATAGAGTATTATACAGAATGGGGTAAAAATACCATGAGCCTTGGGAAGTTTGTGTATCTCTGAATATCCTTCAGTTTACTCAGTGACTCGTATCTGGAGCAGAAACCTAAAATACACAGGTCTGTGTCCATGCCACTTCTTTGGGGGTTACATTGTCCTAACACCCAATGGATTAGAATGGATCCCAAACAATTTCCAGGCAGGCCCTGCCTGTTCTCTTCTATGCTAGTTGCTCTCAGCATGCAGAGACTGCTGGTACATAAAAGACACTTTGTGCCAGGATAGGGAACCTGTTGAGGATACTACAGCTCATATGCCACCTGAAGTTTCCCTCACGCAGTAGAGATTCAAGTTTTCTTTGTAGCACCAAAACAGAGTCAGTGCCTTGATCTTCTGTGACGTCTACAAATGGCTAAAGGAAAATACAGTTATTAACCATACGTGTGGTAAAGTGTGGGAGGATATTATTTCTATAATAGGGAAGCTTGAGAACCAAATTTTCTCCTTGCTCACTCATAGTTAAGGCATATGCAGATCACCATCTGCTATGATTAGATATGTCCTATTGTAACAGCCAGTAGTATAATTATAGTAGGGGACCACATTCAGCCAGGATATAACTGGTGCCGTAAGTTATACTTTTCTTATTACCTTGTAGAAATTATACAAGCCATTTCTCGCCTGGTCTCACCTTCTTCACCTCCCAGTTTTGTGCAGTTGAACAATTTCTTTTAATCTCAATCTCATTCTCTCCAGTTCCTTGTTTTAACCAATATTTTCAATTTTTGCTAAACTGCCTTATGTATATTCATTAGCAATACATTTTTTATTTAATCAACCAATTCTCACAAGGCCCTAGAATTTTCCCTAACTTACATCCTATTTCTCACATCCAGTCTGTTCTCCAGGAATGAGACCTATATAACATCTGATCGTTTTGATCAACAAAGCATGCAGAACAGTTCTGTATTACATTTAGAAACATAAAATCAAAGGCATTCCACAGTTCCCACTTGAATTTATTTCAGGGTGATTGAAATCCTTACTAGATCCAATATTATAGCTTCTTTAAAAGACTGTTATCCATATAAACTTTGTTGGATTTGCATTTTCATCATGCCCTGGAGGTCTGTAATTACTTTTCGTTATCTTTTTGACTATTTCCATTTGTAACCTTAATCCAAATTATCTGCTGCATTAGCTGATATACATAAGCCACCTTTGTATTCATATATTAATGCCACCCCTTACTTAAACTGCAACTTTCTCTTTTTTCAGCCAATCCTGCTTTTCAGTAATGTATACTGAAATTGGAATATCATAGCCAGTTTTCCAATTTTAGATTTAAATAATTAAATACATTCTCTGGCAATGGAAATTTTGCCACTGCAGATATGGCCCTCAATGAGTCAACCATGATTTTCAAAGCAGGTCTTTTATGGGTTAATCATTAGACAGCCCTGGAGACTGAACAAATGAGGAAGAAGGGTGCTTTCAGAAGCTGGGCTTCCTTTTGAAGGAACCCCATCAACACTGCTAGTTTGCTAACAGCACTCACAAATTGGCTACATCCTTTTATAAGCAGTCTTATCATCCCCTCCACTCCACAAACTTATCAAGCTCAGTCTAGAAGCTACTTGGACTTTTTTTTTGCCCCACTTCTCCCCTTCACAGAATCATAGGGCTGAAAGGGACCTCAGGAGGACATCTAGTCCAGCCCCCTGCTTCAAGCAGGATCAACCTCCACTAAGTCATCCCAGACAGCACCTTGTCCAGCTGGGACTTAAAAACGTTGTGGGGTGGAGAATCCACCACCTCTCTAGGCAATGCATTCCAGTGCTTCACCACCTTCCCGGTGAAGTAGTTTTTCCTAATATCTAACCTACACCTCTCCCTCTTCAACTTCAGACCATTACTCCTTGTTCTGTCATCTGACACCACTGAGAACAGTTTCTCACCCTCTTCTACAGAGCTCCCCTTCAGTAAGCTGAAGGCTGCTTAACACCTTGGAATGCTCTTCCAGAGCTTTACTACTCTGACAGTGAGAAACCTTTCTCTAATGTCTAGCTTAAACTTGTTGATGGCCAGTTTAGATCCATCTTTTGCCATATTGACATTGTCCTTTAACTTAAATAACTTCTCTCCCTCATCGGTATTGCTCCCTTCTGATGAACCCTATTCCATTATTTCTCATATCTCTCACAGCCTTCATTTGGTTAGACTGAAGTCAAACTCTTTGGCTACACTGCCCCTCACTGCAGAAAAGGTCAGAAGAGGGTGGAAGCATCCAAAATGAATGAGAATTTAACATGGCTTCAGATTTAAAAAAAACCAACAACCTCCCACTTGGCTATGTTTTTGTTTTTTGTTTTCTATTCCTGTGTCCATTTATCAGCTGTATTACTGTCTGGGGAAAAAGGTAATACTTCTACAATGCAGACATTAGATTGACTCATTGGTTTGTTTCTGCATTTATCCGCCCCACCAACAAAACTGAAGAATCTAATACAATAAATAGTGATATCATTTCAAGTGCTAGCAGAAAGCCACAACTCCACCGGGGGCTGTGAAAGTTGGAAGCTAATAAGATTCCAATTACATCTTAAGCTCTTAACTCCCACCATAAACCATTCCCCCCCATATAAAATCCTCCTCTATCTTTTGAGAATAATCAGCAGCTTTATGGTGCATAAACTATTGGGATTGGTTTAAATATTTTTCACAGTGGCACAGAGGAATAATGAAATGAACAGAGCAGTTCTATTCATCCAATTCAATAATTTAGGAAAACTAAGCCATGAGTACTGGGCAAAGTACTTTCCACCCAGGCGGGAAGAAGCTGAGCTCGGGACAGAAGCTTCCACTTTCCTGGCAGAATTCTTTCATGCTGTGCAGTAATCCATTTGCATGCTAGGGGAACAGCATGGTCAAATATATCCAAGGCCAGAGGTGTCACACATCCAGCACGTACTTATCCATGTGTGTGGTTTGCAGGGAAAATACAAAACCTATGATTCCATTAAAATTAAAATAAAGTTTCTAGCCATCACAAAATTCCCCTTTTAAATGTGAAGAGATCACATGACAAATCATCAATCATTTTCTCACTTTTGGGTTTATCAAACAGTCTGGGAACTAGGCTGTCAGCGACACCCATGGATGGAGAATTGGGAATTGCTGCGGCGAAGGAAATGCAGATGGAAGAAATGAAAGAAGACAAAGACAGCCAAGAAAAAGATAGGGAAGGTGTGATGCAGGACAGAGTAGTGTTGAACCAAAAGGCAGCCATATTTCCCCACCTAGTGAAGCTGAATGTGACTTTCACTATAGTAGTGATTAATTATATGTATTGCAGTAGCACTTACATGTAGTAGTCATAGACCAGGATCCCATTGTGTTAAGAGCTGTACAAACATGGTACTAAGAGGTAATGACAATGAAAAGTGCAGTCACTACATAATGACCATACTTTACTGCTTATCTTGGTGTAGACTTCTAATTGACATCAGCAGGAGATCCACTGAGGCAGTACAAGAATCATAAGTCAAAGCAGAATTTGGTCCATTCCCAGAATGAATTTGGCATTCCTTCCGTAAACTATTTTTTACATTACAAACCTCACTCTGGTGAAGGAGCTGCATTTACATTTATGTGTGTTCCAGTAAGCATCTGAACTTTTCAGTACTTATCTGATACAAATCTGTAAACAAGAAATGGTCCGGAACTCTACAGGCAGGAATGTGAACTTTGCCTCCAAACTTTAAATAAATCCAGATCTGGTTCTGCACTTTACACTACAAAGAATCCCAGAATGCACATGAAAACTAAACATCCAAATTTGGGCTAAGTGTGAATCAAAATCCAAACTTCATTGCCAGTTTCATCTTTTTAACACTTCAAATTGAACAAAAGAGGTGGAAAAATGTAGTTGTGTGTTTTCACTGATCACAGATAGATACAGTTTTAAATAGGGCACTGCTGTAGGAAAATACATAAGTTCTTGACTTTAAATTGTTTCAATTAAATAAAGTAAAGCTTAAGCTTGTGTTTAAGTACTGTCATAAATAAAGATTATTTCCTAGATCAAGGCATAAGTACTTGGTAGGAACAGAGATAATACTCCAGGAATTCTTTTGGGGCTGGACTTCAGTAATTGAACATTGTCCTGTAGAATGTGATTTCTCATGAGTATATTGCACTTTCTGGATTTGTTTTGTTTGGGGTACAGATGAATCATAGTTGCTGTTCTCACTTTTTTAAAATGTCCTGTTTCTCCTGTTTCTTTCAGGAGATTTGTTTGCTTAAGTCTGTGCATGTGCTGCTGTAATCACCCTTATCATTGATAGACCTGCCATGAAGAAACATTGCACATGCCTTACCTGAAGGTTACACGCTTCCGTCTGCTAAATGGTTGTACTAGGTATGAATCCTTCTGTTTGAGATTATATATTCTTGGTGTCTTGGCAAGGAACAGGCCAGAGGGCATGCCCTATCCTGCCTGTCCATCAGTTAGAACTGCAGAAGATCTGCTTCCTTAGTTTTCCTATTTGTCTTTCTCCTTTGGCACTCCTGCTTAGAAAATAGAGGAAATCAAAGAGAAAAAAAATGCATGAGAACATGAAGATCCTCACTGAAAGGCAGCTTGGTCTGTTAAGTGCTGTGGAATGTCATTGCTGTGTTAATGCTATTAAGGCTGCTAAGCTGTTACAGCTTCTCTGTGCTGTTGTTTTTGGAGCTCTAGTTTAGCTTGCATGAACAGAGACCTCAGCCTGCAAATTCTGCAGACCTCAATGTTACTCATGAAAAAAAACAAAACAAAATACAGGCTTGATTCAGTGCCAAAGCACTGCAAGCCTGAGAGACCTAACCATTAACAACCCTAACCACTGTCTCTGAAGCCCTACAGGCACCAGGCCTAACAAACTCCTGGGAACCCTAATCTTTAATAACTCTGGCCCATACAACTCAGCTGGGGCCAAGCTCACCCCAAATCAAAGGTGCCTACCTTTTAGTAACCTTAATGCTGACCTAGAGAGCACTATACATAGTAAATTTCAACCTTTTCTGGGAAGATACATACTTGGTCATCCTAGCCTGAGGATGGGGAACCCTACTGTCAGTTGCAGGGTGTAAAGGGCTTTAAAGGCTATGTGCACACATAGTTGCAAAATCCATGGGTGCTCAGGGGCTGAAGCACCCCTGAGAAAAAAAATTGCAGGTACTTAGCACCCACCAGCAGGTGAAGTCCCCCTCTGCACATCTCTCCCCTGCCCCGGTGCCTCGTATCTGCTGGCAGCCCCACTGATCCACTCCTCCCCTTCCCTCCCAGTGCCTCCCACTGTGGGTTTGCAGAGTTCTGAGGCTGCAGAAGGGAGGAGGAGTGAGGGTGTGGCATACCGGTGAGAGGTTGGAAAGTGATGGGGGAAAAGGTTAGGTTATGGAAAGGAGGAAGGACGGTAGACTGGGGGAAGAGATGGAGAAGAGGTGGAACCAAAGCGAAAGCGAGAGGCCAAGCACATCTGCTAGATTGAAAGTTGATGTCAGTGTGTGCAACCCCAACCTGAAGAGGTCAGTACTGCGAAACCATTCAGAGACAGACTACTCCCAAAAAACAAATCTAACCTGGCAGTCCCTATCTTTGGCAACCCAAATGCTAGAGTATGGAGCAGAGTACACCCAAGTCCACCAGAAAGTGGGTAACACCATGGAACCATAACCCTAGTTTTTGGGCCCTTAGGAGGAGCCCTGAAAATCCATGGCTGTCCCCATATTATCTGCAGATATGTGCATCCACAGATGTGGACCATTGTTGAAGATGAGGCTGTGGGTACCAATTTCATAGCCATGCAGTGTTCTACCCATAGCAGCTCAAACCTGAAGGCAGAGAGTCTTAACCCTAGGACTGCTGACCCTAACACCAAAAGGACTCTAAACCTAACTCCAAGTGGTGCACCAAAAATCACCCTAACCATAGGTGGGCAGCCCTACCCAAAGAAACCCTAACCTTAGTCTCGGGAGCCCTGCCCACAGCAACCCTAACTCTCGGCCTGGAAGACCTACCTCTAGGAACCCAAACCCTAATTCCAAGTGGCATACCAATAGGAACTCTAACCATAAGGAAGGGAGCCCTACCCAGAGGAATCGTAACCCTAGGATAGAAATGTTATCCTTAGGAACCATAACCTTAGGATGGAGAGCACTACCCCTAGCACCCTAGTTCTAACTCCAAGAGGCATACTCAGAGGAACTGTAAACTTGGGGCTGGAAACTCTACCCATAAGAACATGAACATTAACTCCAAGAGTGGTGCTATATGAACCTTTTCCCCTATGGTGGACAGCCCTACCCATGGGAACCCTAACAGTATGGTGGGGAGCCTTACCCATGGGAAACCTAACTCTATCTCCATACCCATTGGAATAATAACCCTAGGGCAGAAAACCCTATTCCAGGGTAAGGAGCCCTACCCTGGGAACCCTAACCTTAGGAAAGGGAGCCATACCCATGGGAAACCTAATCCTACAGCCAGGAGCCCTAGCAATGGAAACACTAACCCTAAAGCAGGGAGCCATACCTACATAAACCCGAACCCAAGGGTAGAGAGCCTTATCCATGGGAACCCTAACCCTACAGTTGGCAGCCCTGTTCATGGGAACACTATCATTAGGGCAGGGAATGATATCCATGGGAATCCTAGTCATCGGGTGTGGTTCCCTACTCCTACAAACCCTATCCCAAAGGCAAGAAGCCCTAACCATAAGAATCCCAACCCTGTCTTCTAGTAGTGTACCCAGGGTAACCTTAACACTAGGGTGGGGAATCCTACCAGTAGGAACCCTAACCCTAGCACGAGTGTTATATGAACCATAACACTCGGAGGATTCTGTACCCATTCAGACCCTAATCCTAGGGTGGGAAGCCCTAACCTTGGGAAGCCTAACTCTAACTCTAAGTAGCCTAGCCAGAGGAACACTAATCCTTGGCTAAGCAGCTTCCCTCCCTTGGCTGGGGAGCCATGCCTCTAGGGCATGGAGCTCCACCTACAGAAACCCTAATCCTAGGGTAGGGAACACTACCAGCAGCAACCCTAACCCGAGGACTGAGAGCCCTACCCATGGGAACCCTAATATTAGGACAGGAGACCCTGTCATGGCAACCCTAACCCTAACTCCAAGTGTCATACCCACAGGAAAAGGCAGCCCTACCCTTAACGAATCCTGACCATAGGAATCCTAATCTAGGCCAGGGAGCCATACCCCTAGGAAACCTATCTTTTTAGGACTGGGAACACTACCCACAGGAACCCTAACCTTATGGTGGGATCCATAGCCACAGGAACTCTAACCCTGGAGCAGAGAGCCCTAACCAAAGAACCCTCTCTGGGCCAGGGAGCCCTTCCCACAGGAACCCTGACCCTACCTCCAGGTGGCATAACCAGAAGAACCCTAAACCTAGGATGGAGACCAATAAACATAAGAACTCTAACCCAAAGGCATGGAGCCCTATCCATAGAAACCCTATTCCTAACTCCAAGAAGCATAATCATAAGAACTCTAACCCTAGAGTAGGGAGCTCTACCCATAGGAACCCTAACTCTAGAGCATGGACCTCACCTATAGGTACCCTAACCATAAGATGCACAATCATACCCATGGGAATCCTTACTCTAAGGTGGGGCCTCTACCCATAGGAACACTTACTCTAACTCCAAATGGCATACCCATAGAACCTCTAACCCCAGGCCAGAGGTTCTTACCCATAGGTACTCTAACCATTGGGCAGGCAGTCCTATGCACAGGAGTTCTAAGGCTAGGATTGGGAACACTATCAATAGGAACCTTGATGCTACCTACAAATGGTGTACCCATAGGAATCCTAAACCAGGCTCCAAGTGACATATTCATACCCTAACCCTAATTCATAAGCCATAAGCATTTCAGCAGGCAGAAGAAAATTGTGTGACGTTTGTCTAGATTTGTCTGTCCCTGCTTCTCGCACAGGGTCTGCATGACATACATGCATCTGGTTTTTACATCATCTGGTTTATACTTCATCATCACAGACCACAGACCTTATTCAATCTTTCAACTTATCTTCTTCTTGCCCTTTGTCTTTGTATTTTTAACCATATTTTGCCCATTTTGCTGGCAGCACACAACTGTTGACTTGGCTTAGTCTTAAAATGGCATTTCAGCATGGCTTAACTGTAACATATGTCTTTGAATGGCTATGTCTTCTTTTTTGAATGGGGGGGATAAGGGATTCTTAAATTCTGGTCATGTGCATCTCACTGAAGAGATATACACAGCTTTCTTTTCTCCTTCTAATATGCACAAAATGAAAGAGATATTTTCAAAGGTGCTTCAATGTACCTTATAAATTTACACCTACAATTTTGTGTGGTAAATTTGAAAAGGACAGTGTTATGCTTTTTGTGCTTCAGCTAATTGTTAGCACAAAATTACAAGCTCAAAGTTAGAGCATTTGGAAAACGTGGCAGAAAAAAATTAAAAATGGATTTAAATGTATGTCAAGCTTCACGTATTCATATCAAAATTATTTTCAAGAAAGATCTTTTCTTACTACTCCCAAACCCATTGTGCAGCTTTCCATTTCCAAGCCCTTTAGTGGGTCACCTCTATGATAGGACAGGGTTTCTGGACACAGCTAGAGAAATCAATCCAGGGTACCTGTGCTTAAAGTCCGGGCTACTTACAGCCCCAAGCTGGGATTTCCTTCTTGCTAAGGCAAATCCAACCAGCCATCACAGCACTTCTGCCAGCCCCATTGGCCATCCAGAAGCCACACAAGAAAAACCCATAGATGTCTCAGCTGCTGTACCAGCCCAGACCAACAACCTCCATATTCAGGTGAGCAGTAATTAAACCTGTTTCACCCAATACCTCACAGATTCTTCTGGACCCCAAAGAGTCCGGCCCCAGACCTCGGTCAATATATACTTGGATCTTACCTAAAACAACATGCCCACCAATTCTTTAGATCTAAATATCTAAAGATTATTAATAAAACAGAAAGAACAGGGTTAGAAAGAAGAATTGTTAAAGCAATACTTGACATGCATCAACGATAACTACTGATGCAGGCCAGTGATGTTATTTGCTGATTCTTGAAAGTCTCTGAAAGTTCATTTCAGGTTACATAGATTCAGTCATTGGAGCATTGTAGATCCGGCCCACAGGGGTCCACATGCTGGGACATTGACCCTTGGCGACCACAAAAGATCCAAGATGGACACTGCTAAGTCCACACCATTGTTCTCCCTCCTCCTTGTGTTCAAGGCCAAAGCCCTTTCTTCTTCTCATTGTCCCTTGAGGGTCTGTCCCCACCTGACTCACGTGGGCTGTTGTGGAAAACTGCCATTGGATGAATCTCAACAGACAGACTCAAATTTCTGAAATGGACCTGTTCCTTTGTCTCAGCTCGGGTCACTTGACCAGTGGGCTGCATCTCATTGACAAGTCCCAAGCCTCTGGGATGTGGATTCAACATCTGAGCACTTGTTTATAGTCCATTCATCCTGTCAGGGGCTGAATTCACACTTCCTGTTGTGAATTGTAGTACTCAAGCATTTTCTAATACAAAAACGCAGTCAAGCAGCACTTTAAAGACTAGTAGGCATCCTTCGGTCTGCATAGACTATGGATCGCGCCCTTTATAGTTTCAATTGAGGACTTCATTTACAGCGTCTACTGTGACTATGAAGACCCACACGAGAGTGACAGTCCTTGCTGCATCTCTTGCAGATGTGGTGGGTGTCTGGCAACTCCTTAGTGTGCTTTCTGTGCGCTTGCTTCTCCTCTGCTAGCTGTCTGATCTTCATCTCGCCCTTCTGAAGGCCCTTGTGTAACCCCTGCCTCCATCTGCTGTGGTCATCTGCTAGTTCTTCCCAGTTGTCCAGCTCGATGTCTACCTCTCTGAGGTCTCTCTTGCAGACATCTTTGTAGCACAACTGGGAGCGTCCAGGAGGTCTTTTGCCAGAGGCTAGCTCACCATACAGGATGTCTTTTGGAATCCTTCCATCATTCATCCTGTGGACGTGGCCAAGCCAGCGGAGTCGACGGTGCCTGAGGAGGGTGTGCATGGTTGGGATTCCAGCTTGCTCGAGGACGGCGATGTTGGTCACTCTGTCCTTCCATGATATTCCAAGGATGTGCCTGAGGCAGCGCAAGTGGAAGACGTTCAGCCTCTTTTCCTGGCGGGCATACAGGGTCCAAGTCTTGCTGCCATAAAGGAGGGTGCTGAGGATGCAGGCTCTGTAGGCTTGCATTTTGGTGTGAGTGTACAGTTTGGTGTTATTCCACACTCTCTTGCTGAGTCTGGACAGAGTTGCAGCTGCTTTTCCGATCCTCCTATTTAGCTCAGTGTCCAACGACAGGGTGTCAGTCATGGTGGACCCGAGGTAAACAAACTCGTGGACGACCTCTAACGTAGAGTTGTCAATGTTGATTGATGGGGATTCAGCAACATCCTGACGGAGTACGTTTGTCTTCTTTAGGCTGATGGTAAGCCCAAAGCCCTTGCACACTTTAGAGAACTGATCCAGCAGTTTTTGAAGCTGGTCTTCTGTGTGAGACACTACAGCAGCATCGTCTGCGAACAGCATGTCTCTGATGAGGACTTCCCGCACCTTAAACTTAGCTTTCAGCCTTACAAGATTAAACAGTTTCCCCATCAGATCTTGTGTGCAGCAAGATGCCTTCTGTTGAAGGTGCAAAGGCATGCTTCAGGAGGAGTGCGAAGAAGATCCCGAACAATGTCGGAGCAAGCAGGCATCCTTGTTTGACACCGCTCCTGATTCTGAAAGCATCCAATAATGTGCCGTCATATTGGATGGTTCCTCTCATGTCTTCGTGGAACGACTGGATCATCTTGAATAACCATGAAGGACAGCTTATCTTGTGGAGCAGTTTGAACAGACCATCCCTGCTGACCAAGTCAAAGGCCTTGGTCAGGTCGATGAAGGCTATGTAGAGTGGCTTCCTCTGCTCCCTGCACTTCTCCTGCAGCTGCCTTAGAGAGAAGACCATGTCAACGGTAGACCTCTCTGCACGGAATCTGCACTGCAATTTGGGGTACACCCTCTCAGCAATCTTCTGGAGTCTGCCAAGGATGACGTGAGCGAATAGTTTACCAGTGACACTTAGGAGGGAGATTCCACGGTAGTTGTTGCAGTCGCTTGTCTCCTTTGTTCTTATACAACGTTACAATGTTAGCGTCGCGCATATCCTGTGGAACCTCACCCTCTTTCCAGCACAGGCACAGTAGCTCATGTAGGGGTTCCAGGAGTGTGTCCGCAGCACACTTGATTACCTCTGGTGGTATACCATCCTGACCAGGGGCTTTTCCAGCTGCAATGCTGTTGATGGCTCTCTTCAGTTCATCCACAGTCGGTTCCTGATCCAGTTCATCCAGTACCAGTAGGAGCTCGACAGCATCGAGGGCTGCGTCAACCACAACGTTCTCACGTGAGTACAGCTCAGAGTAGTGCTCAACCCAGCGCTCCATCTGTTTGGTTTTGTCAGCGATGACTTCACCAGATTTGGATTTCAGAGGTGCCATCTTGTTCTGGGTCGGTCCTACTGCCTTCTTCATGCCCTCGTACATTCCTCTGAGATTACCAAAGTCAGCACAGGTCTGGATGCTGCTGCATAGCTGGAGCCAGTGGTTGTTGGCACAGCGCCTGGCTGTCTGCTGTACTGTTCTTCTGGCCACTCTGGCTGCGTCTACACGTGCACGCTACTTCGAAGTAGCGGCAGTAACTTCGAAATAGCGCCCGTCACGTCTACACGTGTTGGGCGCTATTTCGAAGTTGAAATCGACGTTAGGCGGCGAGACGTCGAAGTCGCTAATCCCATGAGGGGATGGGAATAGCGCCCTACTTCGACGTTCAACATCGAAGTAGGGACGTGTAGACGATCTGCGTCCCGCAACATCGAAATAGCGGGGTCCTCCATGGCGGCCATCAGCTGGGGGGTTGAGAGATACTCTCTCTCCAGCCCTTGCGGGGCTCTGTGGTCACCGTGGGCAGCAGCCCTTAGCCCAGGGCTTCTGGCTGCTGCTGCTGCAGCTGGGGGTCCGTGCTGCATATACAGGGTCTGCAACTAGTTGTTGGCTCTGTGTATCTTGCACTGTTTAATGAAAGTGTGTCTGGGAGGGGCCCTTTAAGGGAGCGACTTGCTGTTGAGTCCGCCCTGTGACCCTGTCTGCAGCTGTGCCTGGCTCCCTTATTTCGATGTGTGCTACTTTGGCGTGTAGACGTTCCCTCGCTGTGCCTATTTCGATGTTGGGCTGAGCAACGTCGAAGTTGAACATCGACGTTGCCAGCCCTGGAGGACGTGTAGACGTTATTCATCGAAATAGCCTATTTCGATGTCGCAACATCGAAGTAAGCTATTTCGAAGTTGGGTGCACGTGTAGACGTAGCCTCTAAGTGCTTGCTGGCTACTCTGGCTCGGTGAGCATTTGTACTCCAGGAGTGCAGCGCGCTTCTTTTCAATAACTGGAATCATCTCATCGGAGTTAGCTTCGAACCAGTCGTTCGTGTTTCTAGCTCTTCTTCCAAACACCGACAAGGCCATGTTGTAAACTGTATCCCTCAGATGCTGCCATTTGGATGTCACATCGGCGCCCCCAGGGCCACTGCGCAGATTTTCCTGGAGGGTGTCTCTGAACTTTTCAGCTTTCTCCGAGTTTGCTGTCTTTCTGGCGTCAATGCGGGGCCTTCCAGCAGGTTTAGAGCGGTACAGCTTCTTGGGTCTCAGCTTGAGCTTGGAGCAAACTAGCGAGTGATCTGTATCACAGTCAGCACTATGATAGCTGCATGTCAGAAGGACGTTTTTGAGGATATTACGCCTAGCGATGACCATGTCTAGTTGATGCCAGTGCTTCGAGCGTGGGTGTCTCCACGACACTCTGTGCTGTGGCTTCGTTTGGAAGAATGTGTTTGTGATGCACAGACTGTGGTACGTGCACAGTTCAAGCAGACGCTGTCCATTGTCATTCATTTTTCCCACACCGAAGTGTCCTAAGCAGGAAGGCCATGAGGCCCAATCAGCTCCAACTCTTGCATTGAAGTCACCCAAAATGTACAGTTGTTCACGAGCAGGTATCTACGCTACAGCAGCACTAAGCATGTCATAGAACTTGTCTTTTACTTCTGGTGTGGTGTACAGGGTTGGAGCATAAGCGCTAATCAGGTGGACGGGACCGGCGCAAGTTTGAAGCGTGATCCGAAGAAGTCTTTCTGATTCGCCCATGACTAATTTCACCATTTGTAGAAGGGTGTTTCTGACAGCAAAGCCAACACCATGTTCTCTGGGTTCTTCTTGGGCTTTACCCTGCCAGAAAAAGGTGTAGTCCTTTTCCTTTTGAGATCCCAAATCTGCAAGTCGCATCTCTTGCAGTGCAGCGATATCAACTCGGAGTCTCTTCAATTCCTTGTTGATGACAGGGGTCTTTCGGGTGTCACTGATGGCCTGAAGATCTTCAGTCAAGCCGGTCAGCATGGTCCGCACATCCCAGCAAGCAAGCTTAAATTGTTGATATTTCTCATTTCTTGTTGATTTTCTTATTGGTTTGCCTGGTTCCCAAATTTCAGTCACTTGGCAGGTTCAGGAACCTTAAGCCTCACGCACCCAGCGAGGCAGGTGAACTGTGGCGGGACAGTACCCTATTGGCTGGGGGCGGGCGGTGACTGTCCAGTGAGATGCGAGGATCTCTCCCACCGTCAAAGGCACACCCTGGCGCTCGTTCTCTACGCCAATCGAGCAAGAGCTTATAACCGGTATCTGTTGCCTCCCATGTTGATGCAACGCTGTTCAGCGATGCCAGAGTACCTCTCCGGGCGTGAGCCTGGGCACTTATTATGGAGACTCTGGGCTGCCCGGACACCAGTGTCCCCCTCTCGGCTTTACTGATATAGTCCAAAGGAGAGCATAACCTCCACGTCTGGTACCACCTCAGCTGCAGGAGTTGCCGGGACAGTGCCAGAAGTTGACACCGAACCGCCTTCGGACTCCACTCCGGATTTTCTGTCAGGGTTTACTCCCTTAGCCTTGCTCCTTCCCAGGATAACCCACAAGGCAGTGGGGTGTAGAGAATGTGGTTAAGGATCCCACTACTTCATACCTCCCTGTCACCACGAGTCACCATAGCTCCCTGTGGAGCAATGACCTCATATCCCCGTGACCCTCCTCCCCACCTTTTGCTCCCCCCCAGCTACCATCACCATAGGACCCTCCCCAACCCACTACCCCCATCTGCTCCCATGTCGGCCCTCCTCACTGCACTGGCCCCTCTCCCCTCAGCTGCTCTCAGTGCCCCCAGGTCCACCTTCCCCCATCGCTCTTCAGGCTCTTCTCTTCAGAGACTCCTTTTCCTGATAGTGCTGCCTTGCAGGGCACAGGTGGAACACCATACCCAAGCTCCTCTCTAAAGACTAACAAAATAATTTATTAGGTGAGCTTTCGTGGGACAGACCCACTTCTTCAGACCATAGCCATACCAGAAAAAGACTCAATATTTAAGGCACAGAGAACCAAAAACAGAAATCAAGGTTGACAAATCAGAAAAAATTTATCAAGGTGAGCAAATCAGAGAGCAGAGGGGTGGGGGGGGAAGAGTCAAGAATTAGATTAAGCCAAGTATACAAAAGAACCCCTATAATGTCCCAGAAAATTTGCATCCCAGTTCAAACCACAAGTTAATGTGTCGAATTTGAATATGAAAAAGAGTTCATCAGTTTCTCTTTCCAAAGCAGACTGAAAATTCTTCTTCAATAAGACACAAACTCTTAAGTCATTAACAGAATGGCCCACTCCATTAAAATGTAAACTAACTGGTTTGTGAATCAGGAATGTTTTGACAGAGTTTGAAGTCTGTCCACTATACAAAGCATGTGGGCATTGTTGGCACATGATGGCATATACGATGTTAGCTGAGGAACATGAGAATGTGCCTGTGATTCTGTGAATAATCTGGTTAGGTCCAGTGATGGTATCGCCAGAATAGATATGTGGACAAAGCTGGCAGGGGGCTTTGTTGCAAGGAAAAGTCCCAGGACTGGTATTCCTGTGGTATAGACTGTGGCTATTGGTTAGAATCCTCATAAGGTTGGGAAGCTGTCTGTAGGAAACAGGCCTGTCACCTAGGGCTTTCTGGAGTGTGGCATCCTGATTAAGGATAGGTTGTTGGTCTTTAAGAATGTGTTGCAATGGTTTGAGTTGGGGGCTGTGGGTGATGACCAGTGATGTTCTGTACTTCACTTTTTTGGGCCTATCTGGAGTAGCTGGTCTCTGGGTATTCGTTTGCCCTGTCGATTTGTTGTTTTATTTCTCCTGGTGGGTAATTCAAGTTTATGAATATTTGGTAGAGATCTTGTAGTTTTTGGTCTCTGTCAGTTGAATCAGAGCAAATGCGATTGTACCTAAGGGCTTGACTGTAAACAATGGATCTAGTTATGGGTTCAGGATGGAAGATAGAAGGGTGTAGGTAAGTATAGTGATCACTGGGTTTCTGGTACAGTGTGGTACTGATCAGGTCATCCTTGATTTGTACTGTAGTGTCCAGGAAATGTATCTCTTGCGTGGAGTAATAGAGGCATAAATTGATGGTGGGGTGCAGATTGTTAAAGTCTCTGTGTAATTCTTCTAGATTCTCTGTACCATGGGTCCAAATTATAAAGATGTCATCAATGTATCTTAAGTAGAGGAGGGGCAATAGGGGAAGAGAGCTGAGGAATAGTTGTTTCAGGTCAGCCACAAATATATTAGCATATTGTGGGGCCATGCAGGTACCCATAGCAGTTCCACTAATCTGGAGGTATAAATTGTCCCCAAATTGGAAATAATTGTGTGTGAGAACAAAGTCACAGAGGTCAAACACCAGATTGGTGTCTTGACTCCCGCTCCCCTCGCCCGTCTGCTCTCTGATTTGCTCACCTTGATAATTTTTTTCTGATTTGTCCACCTTGATTACTGTTTTTGGTTCTCTATGCCTTAAATATTGAGTCTGTTCTGTTCTGGCTATGGTCTGAAGAAGTGGGTCTGTCCCACGAAAGCTCATCACCTAATAAATTATTTTGTTAGTCTTTAAGGTGCTACTTGACTGCTTTTTTGTTTTGGTAGTATATAGACTAGCACGGCTCCCTCTCTGTTACTATTTTCTAATACAGCTACATAGCTAAAATCTGTAATTTTACCTACATACATGGTACAGACATGTGAGTAGCATACATAGATTCAGAGCATCATCAGCTTTCATTAAACACCTCATACACTTCCCTCTTCCTCTCCCCACAGTACAATATCTGGGGCCAATAGCCACTTTGGGCATTAAAACAGCTTCTAGACTCAATATAAAAATCTGGTCATGTGACTACCTCATAGAATAGTTCTTCATCTATCTTCAAAACATGTGAAAATTATAACCCAACAACATGAGATATTACGTAACATAAATAATGTCAGGTTCTCTTTGGCGAGAAAAAACATCTTTTTTTTTTTTCCATTGCTTGGATTCTGCCATTCTTACAAAAATGAAATAGAGCTTTACTTCACCTCCAGGCTAAGTGTGGAGTTTTTTACCAAATAAAAAAAAAAAAGTCTCTTCTAACTATTGTGGTTGCTCACACCTGGCTTAGGACGATGCTTAGTCTCATTACAAAGAATTACTATTAAATTTGTTTCAATTAGTATATTAGTTTACAAATTAATATATTAGTTAAGAATTAGTCTGCATGATTTAGAAGCTGCAGTTGAAATTAAAGGTTGAACCTCTCTAGCTCAGTACCCTGGGACCTTACTGGTGCCAAACAAGAGAATTTGATGAACCATGGGAGATCAATATTGTCTAGCACATTAATAAACTTCCACTGCTTACTGGGATCTTAGAAGACACTTAGGGATAAATTACAGCTAAACAACAGCACAGAACACTGAAAGCCAGGACTCATGGCTGACAACAAAGTTTATGGGACCACGGGAAACATGGCCATACCCATGATAAGATGTTGTCCAGTTAACTGAAATCTTGCTGGATTGTGGATGTTGCCAGACAAGAGAGTTCCCAATTAGAGAGGTTCAACCTGTAGTTTCATTGCAAGTAGCATGGAACAAATATCTGGAAAAGAACTCTGAGAGGCAGATAATACCAGGCCTGCTCCTATCTGGGAGAAGGACTCCTAATATTTCAGACTGGGCTGTAACACCCCCGGGCTGACCCCTCATCACCCTCTAACCATCTAGGTTTGTACTACCAGAAAGGAAAGAGAATCGAATATATTAAGTAAAGTCAGGCGTCTGTCAATGCACTTGCCTTCTTGACCACTTCTTGTAGTTCCTGGACCACACTCAAGAGGCTACACTGGCTTGTCCAGGGTTGCCATAGCTATGCACTGACTTCAGCTGTTTTCCTGCCCTGCTGTGGTTGTGTAACAGTGATGCAGGCAACTCATGGTGGAAGAGTATCCAATCTCCCATGTGGGAGACATCTTAAAATGCTTTGTTTCCCTTCATACAGAGGCTGCCCTCTGATTGTGGAACAGGGCCACTAAGCTCTGATGTCTGCATGCAAGATGCGAATTATTTCTATTAGCTTGTGGCTAGAGTCCTCACCTGGATCCAGGCTCCATGGCAGTTGTCACACAGATACTGAGAGCCCCTACCCAGAGGTGTGTACAACCTAAGCACACAAAATAGATGAAAGATAAGAGAAAGACAGGATTAGAATCTCCAGTTTACATGCCGAAAATAGGCCAAGATAGGATCCCAACTCTCACTTTAGTAAGTGGTTATTCTCTAAAGTCATCACAGTAACTCCAGTGGGATTATTTGAATGTTTACGTGCTCACTAAAGAGTGTAAGGAGTGAAAAGTCTAGTCAAGGTCACAAAGGAAGTCTGTGGCAGTCAGGAGTTTAAATCTCTTCTAATTTCTAACCCAATGCATTAATCACAAGCCTGTCTTTGAGCTATGAACTATTCCAGCTATGAAATATACCTGGTGGATATCCTTCTTCTTCTTAGAATCATAGAACCATAGAATCCTAGGGCTGAAATGGACCTCAGGAGGTTATCAAGTCCAGCCCCCTGCTTCAAGCAGGATCAACCCCAGCTAAGTCATCCCAGTCAGGACTTAGTCAAGCCAGGACTTAAAAACCTTTATGGGTGGAGATTCCACCACCTTGCTATGCAACACATTCCAGTGCTTCACCACACCCTCCTGGTGAAATAGTTTTTCCTAATATCCAACCTTCTCCTCTTCTTCTGTAACTTGAGACCATTACTCCTTGTTCTGCCATCTGTCACCACTGACAACAGTTTCTCTCCCTCCTTTTTAGAGGTCTGACTAGTTGAGAGGAAAATCTACTGTATTAACTAGGAAAGGTAACTGTTGATAAATGAAGACATAGGATTGCATTTCAATATTATCCTTACTCATGATCTGTTAACCTTGGACAATAAATTTATGATAGTTCCACAATTCATTAACAAGCTGTAATATTGTAAGAAACTGATGCTGAATTATGCCACTCAAGTTGTGTGTACACAGTCTGTTTGGGGACAGTTTAACTGGTACTTTCTTAGTATCCAGTGATGGGCAGGGGATGCTTCAGAGAGGCCTTGGGAATGGATGTACACTTATTGTTATTTGCATGGTAAAGTAAGGACAGGGATAGTTTTGCAGTGGTGTGAGGTGTCAGGTAAGCTCAAAGCTTTGTTGATCTCAGTTGTCACATCATGGCTACGTCTACATGTGCACCCAACTTCGAAATAGCTTATTTCGATGTTGCGACATCGAAATAGGCTATTTCGATGAATAACGTCTACACGTCCTCCAGGGCTGGCAACGTCGATGTTCAACTTCGACGTTGCTCAGCCCAACATCGAAATAGGCACAGCGAGGGAACGTCTACACGCCAAAGTAGCACACATCGAAATAAGGGAGCCAGGCACAGCTGCAGACAGGGTCACGGGGCGGACTCAACAGCAAGTCGCTCCCTTAAAGGGCCCCTCCCAGACACACTTTCATTAAACAGTGCAAGATACACAGAGCCAACAACTAGTTGCAGACCCTGTATATGCAGCACGGACCCCCAGCTGCAGCAGCAGCAGCCAGAAGCCCTGGGCTAAGGGCTGCTGCCCACGGTGACCACAGAGCCCCGCAAGGGCTGGAGAGAGAGTATCTCTCAACCCCCCAGCTGATGGCCGCCATGGAGGACCCCGCTATTTCGATGTTGCGGGACGCGGATCGTCTACACGTCCCTACTTCGATGTTGAACGTCGAAGTAGGGCGCTATTCCCATCCCCTCATGGGGTTAGCGACTTCGACGTCTCGCCGCCTAACGTCGATTTCAACTTCGAAATAGCGCCCGACGCGTGTAGACGTGACGGGCGCTATTTCGAAGTTAGTGCCGCTACTTCGAAGTAGCGTGCACGTGTAGACGCAGCTCATGTGTCCACTGAAGTCATAAGCTCAGGACACTTTAGGCACTGAATGAATGAATGAATGAATAAATGAATAGCAATTCCTACAAATATTTGCAAACCATTCAGTGTATTCCAATAGCAGAAAGTAAAGTATAACCTGTAAGACACAGTACTATTAGGCGAATAGGCAGCTGAGTTTCAAAATTTGGACATGTATAATGACTATTTACAACCCATAGCAGAGGGTTTGGTGTGTAGTAAAACAAAATCAAAAAACAACAAACAAACGAACAAACACCACCCCCTTCAAGTGGCCTTATCAAATTCTTTCGTCTTCATACGTGGCCCTCCAGTGGAATATGCTTTAAGAGTGGACAGGTTTCCCAGCATGCATCAAAAACAGTGCATGACTCTAAACTAGTCTATAAGTGGAACTCCTCTCATGTGCTCAAAGCAGTCACATTTTTACTATTGACTTCCTTCTCCCAGCGCTGTCCTTTTCAATGTACATTCAAACGTCATCAAAAACCTCTGGAGAATTTAAAGTTAGGTTGAACAAATCCTTCCTGTAAGTTCCAAGCCAAAATTTGGTGTTTTTTCTCATAACAGACTTGGAACGTCTCCATTTTCGGGTTACCATAACTTCTCAATTAGCTAAAAAGCCCAAAGGTATGAAACAAATCTCTAATATTTTGACAACTTCAAAGTGAGGGATATTGCTAAAGCAACAGGCGGAGAAGATTGGAATGATGTGGGCTTTCACTTTTTAAACAGCATATGAAGTTTTCTATTATCTTAACTTCATGATTCAGAACATACTAGCATGACATTAATTTATAATCCTAAACAGTGAAATAATCGAAGGAGTGTAAGGGACAAAGATAATTTGCAGCCAGAATGGAGTGAGGCATGTATTTTAATCAATGGGGATTTGTAGGCTGTCATGGCTTGAGTTCTTAGTGGAATTCTTGTGCAAGCAGATAACGTAGTATTGATATTTATCCTATTGACCTTGTTATTTTCTAATAGTAAATTGGGTATAAGAAATCTTTGAGTCATTGAGTAATTTGGGTTTATTGAACCACACTGTGTAAAGAAGCAAAAATCTTATTTAGCCCATAAATTAAAATTACTGTTGGAAGCAGTTTCCAAATCATTATTCTGGGTTGTGTTTAGTTAAATATTTAGTTTATTAGAATGAGTACAGGACTAAACTTTGTAGGACCTGTTAATGAATTATGACAGAATTATATATCCCCTCTTTGGTGATGATTTCTGTTTGTTTTATCCTAATTAAAAGATTGCAGTATGACAATAGGAGCATATTACTTATGCACTTAGCTAAGAAAACTCTATAAAATACTCCTGGGTGAATTCTGCACCACTGGCTATACCCAGAATTTCCTTGCCCCTTTCCAGAAATGGACTCAGTGGTCTTGACTATCACAGAATCACAGGGCTGGAAGGGACCTCAGGGGTAATGAAAGCAGGGGAGCCCACCTCACAAAGAGGAGACACTAGCCAGAGAGCTGAGAGGGCTCTCAATAGTTACAGTACCCAGCACATCCTGAATAAAGAAGGTGGCATGCAGGAAAATCCACATAATACTGGGTCCCAACCTCAGTCTGTTTCTCCTTCTGAATCCTGGGCATGGGGGAGAAGGGGACTGCAGCTGTGCTTTTAAAGGAAAGAAATGTTATCTCAGAGAAATGAAGGGCCCCTCAGAGGTCATTGAGTCTAGTCACCTGCCCTCACAACAGGCCCTATCACCATCCCTGACATTTTGTTAAGCTATTTTTCCCCTGATTCCTAAATGGCCCCCTCAAGAATCAAGCTCAGAATGCCAGATGGATGAGGCCAACACTCAAAACACTGATCTACCACTTCCTGTAACTGTAGGTGCACCTAACCCACTGGGGAAGTAGTGGGTGGATACAAGTTTCTGCCCTGGAAAGCATCGTGTGACTGACTTTTGGGAAATCGGTGGTGCATATTCTGGGGGTGCCCAGAAACTGGGGGATGGCTTGCAGCTGTTCTCTGGAGAAGTGGGGAGTGAGTGTCTGGCCTCCCTGATAGGCTTGGAGGAGAGGGGGCAGAGAAACAGAAATTTGGTTGTCATAGGGATTTTTTAACTCTCTAGGACTATGTCTACATTGGCACACATCTTCGAAACAGACATGCTAATGGCCATTTCGAAGATTACTAATGAGGCACTGAACTGAATATTCAGCACCTCATTAACATTAGGATGCTTCCGGATGCAGCGCTTCGAAAGAGTTGCTTTCCATTGCCTGTGGCTCGGCTTGGCTACATGGGGGTCCTTTTTGAAAGGACCCCGCACAATTCGAAATCCCCTTATTCTGCTCAGCTGAACGGAATAAAGGGATTTTGAAATGTGTGGGGTCCTTTCGAAAAGGACCCCCGTGTAGCTGCGCTGAGCTGAGGGTGTTTGAAAACAGCACTTTCGAAGTGCCATGGCCAGAAGCGTCCTAATGCTAATGAGGCACTGAATATTCAATTCAGAGCCTCATTAGTAATCTTATAAATAGCCATTAGCATGGCTATTTTGAAGATTTGTGCCAGTGTAGACACAGCCTAATTCTATGGCAGGGGATAATACATTTTGGGTCTATATTGTTACAGGCATAGTTATTGATTAGTATTTTGAAATAAATTACCACAATAATTAAAATTAGTGAGATTATATAGCATTATTTTGACAAATAAAATATGTAGAATGTGGGTGAATTTTAAAAGATTGTGCCCAATTTTTTCCCCCATGCAAGAATCCCTCAAGAGTAGAGAACAGCACACATTATTTCTACCCATTCTTCTCTCGATTATGGACATGACTCTGAAAGCGTGGTTAAGCATGTTTAACTTTCAGCACACTGAGGCAGAATATGTCACAGAATCCTAGGGCTGGAAAGGACCTCAGGAAGTCAACAAGTCCAGCCCCCTGCTTCAAGCAGGATCAACCCTAAGTCATCCCAGCCAGGACTTTGTCAAGCTGGGACTTAAAAACCTCTATGGATGGAGATTTCACCACCTGTAGGCAATGTATTCCAGTGCTTCACCAGCCCCCTGTGAAGTTGCTTTTCCTAATATCCAATCTACTCCTCTCCTTCTGTAACTTCAGACCCTTGTTTTGCCATCTGTCACCACTGAGAACAGTTTCTCTCCATCCTCTTTAGAGCTCCCCTGCAGGAAGTTGAAAGCTGCTATTAAATCACCCCTCAGTCTTCTCTTTTGCAAACTAAACAAGCCCAGATCCCTCAGCCTCTCCTCACAGGTCTTGTGCTCCAGCCCCTTAATCATTTTCATTGCCCTCCGCTGAACTTGCTCCAGCACATCCACATCCTTTCTATATTGGGCTGCCCAAAACTAGACACAACTCTCCAGATGTGGCCTCACCAGTGCTGAATAGAGGGAACAACTTCTCTGGATCTACTTGAAATGCTTCTCCAAATGCACTCCAATATGCCATTAGACTTCTTGGCTACAAGGGTGCAGTGTTTATTCACATCCAGCCTTTCATCCACCATAATCCCTTAGGTCCCTTTCTGCTGTACTGCTGCTTAGCCAGTCAGTCCACAGCCTATAACAATGCTTGGGATTCTTCCGTCCCAGGTGCAGGACTCTACACCTCTCCTTGTTGAACTACATCAGATTTCTTTTGGCCCAATCCTCCAATTTATCCAGGTCACTCTGGATCCTATCTCTAACCTCCAACGTATCTACCTCTCCCCCTACCACGGCGTCATCTGCAAACTTGCGGAGGGTGCAATCCAGTCCCTCAGCCAGGTCATTAATAAAAATGTTGAACAACAATGGCCCCAGAACCAAGCATTGGGGTAATCCATTTGAAACTGACCCCCATCCAGTATTTGCCTTTTTTCAGTCGTCCAGGACCTCTCCCAATTGACAAGAGTCTTCAAAGATAATGGCTAAAAGTTCAGCAATGACATCTGCCAATTCCCTCAGCTTTAAATCCAGACCCATGGGTTTGTGTACATCTAGTTTTTCTAAGTAGCTCTTTACTTCCCCACTGAGGGATGTCCTCCCTTTCCCTACTGCATTGTCTATCACCATACTGTTGGAGCTGTCCTTCTCCATGAAGACTGAGGCAATTGAGTACTTTAGCTTTTCTTACATCATTTGTCACTAGGTTATCTCTTTCATCCAGTAACGGCTTCACACCTTCCCTGATAACCCTCCTATTGTTATCCTTCAAATCTTTTGCCAGCTCCAGTTCCAACTGTGCTTTCACTTTCCTGATTACTGCCCAGCATTCTCCAGCCATATATTTATTCTCCAGCCATATATCTATACTCTTCCTTAGTCAACTATCCACATTTCCACTTCTTATATGCATCTTTTTTGAGTTTAAGTTGACCAAGGATAGCCCTGTTAAGCCAAGCTGCTTGCCTACCATATTTGCCTTTCTTACTATGCAGCAAGATATATATTCAACCCTGACTCTGAAAGAATTACTGTGGGTCTGTGAAGCCTAATTAAACATATATGGCTGCACCTGGAGGGTGGACTAGGCCTAATTAAAGATGAAGCCCAACTGGAGAAGAAACAGATTGGTGATTGTAAAGAAAGAAAGTTCCGAATAGAAGGGACAGAGGGGAACAGAGCTACAATTATTCTCTGTGACTAAATGAGTGGAGAGTCTAGAAAGGTCAAAGAGCAAGATGAGAGGAAATCTGCTTGGAGGCCAGAAGTGACACAGAGTAGCTGCAGGAGATGATACAGGCTCTAATGATGAAGGACCTTGAAAATAGGGTGGATCTCTTCCACGGAGAGAGTCTTGGGAGAAATCATGTAATGTGGTAAATGTCGAATTTGAGGAGGGTGTAAATGGGTTTGTTTTCACTTCGTGAGGGGATTTTAAGGGATAGCCTGCTAGTCCTGACCCTCAACAGTGAGTCTACTTTTCCACAACACACAACATGCTCCCAAATGTTATCAAGCCCATTTAGGGATGGATGTATTAAATTTTTGGAAGATGTCTTAGCTAGCAGTTAGCACACTGGATTAGGACTCAGAGCGCCTGGCCCCTAGTGTGCAGATCCTTTCGTGGTCAGGAATATTTTTTTCATTCTCATTTGCATTTCCCAGCTTCTGGTGCTTGAGGGGAAACTGATATGGTGAAATTCCTTAATGTATCTGTGGCCTTTGAGTCAGTCTGTTGCCAGTTAGATTGGCTGATCTCCATTCTTGACTTTATTCAAGAATGGGCTGCAAGGTCTCAGATGGGAGACGCTGACATTTCTGACACTGTATTTATTTTTAGGAGCATGGATTGCAGCTGTCAAACATGTTATATTCAAATCCTATTTGAATAACACTGTGCTGAAGATTTAAAACTGGTGTAGTCTGGAATTAAAACACACTAACTGTGCCTACACATGTGCAAAATGTCAAGGTATGTGGCTCTCTTTCGAAAAAATGGGAGGAGCATCTACATGTGCAACACTGTATTTTGAAAGAAAATCGAAGGAACAGGGCACAGACGTTGAAATCTGAACTCTGATATCGAATCCGGAAGATCATCCCCTTTCGAAAAACTAAATTGAAAGAATACATGTGTGCTCCACATCCCACTTTTTCAAAAGAGCAGTCCACCATGGCACTGGTCAGCTGGAGCTCTGGGTTGCTCCAGCCAGCAGCAGCAGGGCTCTATGATTCCTGTGTCCAGCCACCTTAAAGCAGCACGCATGCAGGAACCCCATGGCAGGAAGCTAGCAGCATCCTCCACATGTGCTCCAGCCTCACACTCTGACCACCAAAACCCTGGCCAGTAGCCAGTCCCCACGCAAGCCCCATGGCCCCCTCTCTGGGTCCCAAGGTTCTGCCAGGGGGCGGGGAGGAAAGAAAAGGGCCCCTCCTGGACAGAGCGGGAGCAGCAGGACCTCCTGGGCCTCTGGAGAGAGGAGGAAGTCCTCCATGAGATGGGGGTGAAGTGGCACAATGCCACAGCATTCGCCCGCCTGGCCCAGGGCCTCCTCACAAGGGGCCTCTTGGAGCATACTGTGGAATAGGTGTGCTCCAAGGTAAAGAAGCCGTGGCAGAGCTACACCCAGGCCCGGGACCTGTCCCGACACTCCGGGGCAGCCCCACCAACCTGCCCCTACTTCTGGGAGCTCTGGGGCATTCTAGGACCCCAAGACAACTCCCCACCTCTGGCACTCCTGGGCTGGCAGTTGGTTCTGACAGGTGACTGAATTCAACGCCCTCCCAAGGTACCTTCCAGCTCTATGAGAGATGTAAGCAGGTGCATGCAGGTGCTGGCAGGGCTTGTGCCTACCATCCCTGCCCCAGAATGAGATCCCATCCTCCCTCCAGGTTAGGTGTCCCTCCCCTCCACATCATATCTCCCCCCACCTGTACATAGTTCCACATACCATCGTGTTCTTGGTAAACATTAATTTTCTATACACCTCCTTCTGTGCTCCTCAGGGAGGGATGGTGGGTGGCAGATGTGCGGGTGGGGTGGGGTGGTGAAGGTGGGTGGCAGATGTGCATGGGGGCTGGGTGTAGGTGCGGGTGACAGGTGGCCATCTGCAAAGGCCTGCCTGAGGGCCTCCCTTATGCAGAGGCCATCCTGGTGGGCCTAGGCAAGGGAGGTGGTGTCCAGCTGCTCGTAGCCAGCACTGGCTGCATCACCTCCACCCTCCGTGGACATAGGCATCCCCTTTCCCCAGCAGGCACCCACCACCTGAGGCAAGTTGAGGACTCTGACTTCCAACCACGCGTGGAGGTACCTCAACCGCCCCTTAAGGCACCCAAAGGCCCCCTCCACGACATTGCGGGTGTGGTTGACATGCTGGTCGAATGCTTCCTGGGTGGTGTTCTGTGCACAGCTGCATGGGCCACAGATGGAGTGGGTACGCCACGTCTGCCACCATACAGAGCAGCATGGTGACATTGCCCACCACTGGGCTCTCTCACTGCAAGACATACATGCTGGCCCCCATGTGCTGGCAGAGCCCGGAGTTCCAGAAGACCTGGGTGTCATGGGTGCAGCTGGCCCAGCCCAATTAGATGTCCATAAACCAGCCCCCTAGCATCCAGCAGGGCCTGGAGCACCACCGAATGGTAGCCCTTCCTGTTGACGTGCTGGCCAGCGCTGTGTGGTGGGGCATGGATGGGGATGTGGGTGCCATCCAAAGCATCAAAGCAATTCTGGAAGCCCAGGTCTTGGAAGCCAGTGACAGTGGTATCCGGATCCTCCAGGCAAACAACCCTGTGTAGCAACATTATGTTGATGGCTCTGACGACCTGCATGGTGGGCAGGAGGGGGACATGCTCCAGTGCAGGTGTGGTGGGCCATCCCCCTGACTCCCAGCCCCAGCCTGCCCCCTCCCACATGCCCCCTCCCATCCTGTCCCCTCCTGTCCTGCACCCTGCAGCCGGGGGTTCCCCTTGCTCCAGCCTCACCCACCCACTCACGTGGGGTATGTGAGCCAGGCCTGCTGTACCTCCATTAGTACAGCCCCACTGGTGGCCTTGCCCACCCCAAGCTGCTGTCCCACGGAGTGGTAGGAGTCCTGGGTGGCCAGTTTGCAGATGGCGATAGTGACCCATTTCTCCAGGGTGAGAGCAGGTTGCATGCAGGTGTCCTGGTGCCGCAGTGCAGGGGTGAGCCAGTGGCCAATCTCCTCAAAGGTCTGCCTGGACATGCGCGAGCTCCGCAGCCGTCTTTTGTTGTCCCACTTCCCCAGCACCAGGCACTCGGTGCTGCTGGAGTGGGTCCAGATGCTCCAGAGCACCCAGGGGGAACCCAGCAGCGCCCTTGGCGGGGCGGTCCCAGGCTCAAGGGGACCGCCCAGCCACCCGATGAGATTGGGTGCAGCTGCGGCAATGGTGCAGAGCACTGACTGCCCAGTATTCAGCAGGGTCCTTCTGGAGAAGCTGCGGCTGTGCGTCCATCCTGGAGCGTGAGTGGGCTCTGCTGGGCTGGGGCCAGCTGGGCAGCGCTCAACTCGTGTGGAGTGGAGAGTGGAGGGAGGGGCCCTTTAAGGGAGCGGCTGGCTGTGGCCCAGGAAGGGTTGTCGACCATGGGACCCCGTCCGCGGCTTTTCCTGCCTCTTTTCTTTTGAAGGAGAGCTTGGAGCCATGTGGGCGCTCCCTTTCCAGAGACTGCAGCAGACCACTGAAAGGGCCAGTCAGCCCATCGATCCGCTATTGGCATGCAGTCGGTCCCTTTTGACGGGCACTATTTCGACTGCTGAATGTTGATTTTCACCCTTTCGAGAGGGTGGTCACATGTAGACCCAGCCATTATAGTCAATAATACCTCTTGGTCCAAGGCTCACTAAATGTTCACTTGCCTGCTTTGAAAAGTTGGAAGATTTTGCTGTTTTAAGCTGGAAAAGAAGCGATGATTCCTGACAGGAGGCTACAGTAATTGTCTTGATTGAAGTTGCTGCACTATTTAGGCATATTGCTTGACCAGGTTATACTTGGAAATGTGTTTTTAAGCTTAATTAACCTGCTCTGTTAACAAATATGTGACTTGAGCAGCATAATTTATTTTTATTTATCTAGCTTTCGAGCCAGTCCCACTGACAAGATTCAGCTCTTTGCTGTAGGATTTTCAAAATAATTTAATATTGGCATAAATCTGCTTCCATTGAAGACAATGTAAGGTTGACCATGGACCTCAGTCAGAACAGAGTTAGGCTCACATGCAGTGCTGCTAAAAATTCATTATCTGTTCCAAAGCCTCTGAATAATGGAGAATTTATAGACATTGGTGACTGGCTGTCTTCAAATGTTTATTTGTTTTCAGATTTTGTTCCTGCTGCTTAAGACCCTTCCACCCAACCCAGACTTTTTGTTCTACATATTTTCATTAGTAACAGATTAATTAGTATTAATTAATTAGTAATTAGTAGGGTCTGTAATTGGTATGGTCCGAAGAAGTGGGTCTGTCCCACGAAAGCTCACCTGATAAATTATTTTGTTAGTCTTTAAAGTGCTACTTGACTGCTTTTTTGTTTTGATTTTTTCATTAGTACCCACTGAATAAAGGCTGCTGGGTGGTTGACTGGCTGGCAATTCAGTTAACAGAGCGAAAGGCCATTTTACCAAGTGGAAAACTTGGGCCAGAATTAAGGCAAACAGAAAATGTAATCTTTGCAACAGCCAAGTGATGCTGGCACCAAAACTGACAGGGATTACAGTAGGGACTGAGCTGTAGCTTAACTGAGTACACAAGGCCCATTTCCTTTCTGAAAGCATAAGACTTCTCAGTAGCTGTACATGGTGCTTAGGCCAAGAGCTAAAACAGCTACTTAACTATATTTGCATTATGGTAGGAAAGTAGAGGTTCTAATCATGAGTCCCCACAAACTTACTCTTGCAAGTGATACAGAAAAAGAGAAACCCAACAACTTTATTTATAGTGGCTCTTTATAATGTAGGAATATTATGCAAAAGACTTCTTCAGCTTTCTTAGCTTCTCTATGTTCAGAAATACCAGTATGCCACTTCTGTTACTGAAGATCCTTGGCAAGCTACTCAGAGTATCTGAATTATGACATTATATGCAACCGCCACTCCCCTAAGAGAGGGACAAGGGTGCTAGTTTTCAGACTGTCATTAATATAGACTTAGATATAGATAGATACCTGCAAGGATATGCTGCACAGAAGAAAAAGAATACCCCTCCACTCAATTTTTGTTATTGTTTATGAGGTTTTTCTTCATGCATAACAAAAGAAGAAAACCATTGTGTTGGAGTTTTACTTCACTCTTCACCTTTAACTTCTTAAGGTGATTTTTGGTAGGCACTGTGGAGCAATGCAGTACCCTCTATGCCAACTGCAGTAGGCTAAGGGAGAAGGTTTTATGTGCACAATAAATCTTTTTCTTTTTTTTAATCAGAGCTTTCACAACTGCTTGTGATGGAGTCAAGCCATGATTAGTGGAAGATCAGCTGCCAAGTTTTATGCATCTCTGAAGACTTGTAGACTGCATCTACACAGCCCCCTCCTTTCCAGAAGGGGCATGGTAATGAGCAAAGGAGAATAGTCAAATGAGGCACAGATTTAAAACCATGCACCTCATTTGCATAGTCCCATGAGATTTCGCTTCTGGAAGAGACCCTTTCAGAACCTACAGAGCCAGGGAGACAGGGCCCTTCCAGAAGAACCTCCCCACTTCCAAAAGCCCCCTTATTCCTCAAACGTTTGATATTTAAATCTGAACCTCATTTGAATATTCATCTTTGCTCATTACCATGACCCTTCTGGAAGGGAGGGGGCTGTATAGGTGCAACTGTAGTGGTAGCCTGCTGTCTGGCAAACCAAGCCTGTGCTATTGGTTTTTTGAAAACATCATCCAGGCCACCATGGATGTAGAGGCCCTTTACACCAATATCCTACATGAAGATGGACTCCAAGCTGTTAGGAACATTATTCCTGATGAGACCGAGGCACAAATGGTGGCGGAGCTTTGTGACTGTGTCCTCACCCACAACTATTTCAGATTTGGGGACAAATTATACCTTCAAATCAGTAACATAGAGGAGGCTGTGCTAGTCTATACACTATCAAAACAAAAAGCAGTCAAGTAGCGCTTTAAAGACTAGCAAAATAGTTTATTAGGTGAGCTTTCGTGGGACAGACCCACTTCTTCAGACCATAGCCAGACCAGAACAGTGGTCTTCTTTCTTTCTTCAAATCAGTGGTACTGCTATGGGCACTCGCATGGCCCCACAATATGCCAACGTTTTTGTGTCTGACCTGGAACAACGCTTCCTCAGTTCTCGTCCCCTAGCGCCCCTCCTCTACCTGTGCTACACTGATGACATCTGCATCATCTGGACCCATGGGAAGGAGGATCTTGAAGAGTTCCACTGTGATTTCAACAGTTTCCACCCCACCATCAACCTTTGCCTGGACCAGTCCACACAAAAAATTCACTTCCTGGACACTACTGTGCAGATAAGTGATGGTCACATAAATACCACCCGATACCGAAAACCCACAGACCGCTATGCTTATCTACACGCCTCCAGCTTCCATCCAGGGCACCCTACACGATCCGTTGTTTACAGCCAGGCTCTAAGGTACAACCGTATTTGCTCTGATCCATCAGACAGAGACAAACATCTACAAGACCTTTACCAAGCTGTCCTCAAACTACAATACCCACCTAAGGAAGTGAGGAAACAGATTGATAGAGCCAGACGGGTACCCAGAAGCCACCTGCTACAAGACAGGCCTCACAAGGAAAACAAGAGAACACCACTGACCGACACATACAGCCCCCACCTAAGGCCTCTCCAGAGCATCATCAGTGATCTGCAACCCATCCTGAACAATGATCTTTCACTCTCACAGACCTTGGGAGGCAGGCCTGTCTTCGCCTACAGGCAGCCTGCCAACCTTAAACACATCCTCACCAGCCACTACAAATCACAAACCAGTGACTCTAGGCCTGGAACCAGCCCCTGCAACAGTCCTCGCTGCCAACTCTGCTCACATATCTTCACCAGTGACATCGTCACAGGGCCTAACATCAACCATACCATGAGGGGCTCCTTTACCTGCACATCTACTAATATAATATATGCCATCATGGGCCAGCAATGCCCCACTGAAATTTACATTGGCCAAACTGGACAGTCTCTCTGTAAAAGAATAAATGGACATAAATCAGACATCGGGAAGGGTAATGTACAGAAGCCCTTGGGGGAACGCTTCAATCTTCCTGGACACTCAGTGGCCGACTTAAGGGTAACAGTTCTGAAACAAAAAAATTTAAAAATCAAGTGGAGAGAGAAATCTCTGAGCTGCAATTTATTTGCAAATTTGACTCCATTAACCATGGATTAAACAGAGACTGGGAGTGGCTCGCAGCTTACAAAGGAAGTTTCTCTGCTCTGGGTGCTAATAGCTCCCCATGAGACTCTGACAAAGGCTCATATCCCCCTGTCTGATCTGATTTGTTTTTTCCTCTTTTGATAAGTACTGTTGACACTGGGCCATGTCCACCTTGCTGAATAGACCTTGTCAGCTCTGGCCCTCCCTCTTACTGGGACCCCACTCTTTAAATACCCTTCTGAAACCACCCCCATCCCCACTCATGCATCTGATGAAGCAGGTCTTTGCCCACAAAAGCTTATGCCCAAAAATATCTGTTAGTTTATAAGGTGCCACAAGACTTCTTGTTGTTCTTGAAGCTACAGACTAACATGGCTACCTCTCTGATACTTGTGCTATTGTTATCCTTGAACTGGAATGGGAAAAATATATGTTCATTCCATTGACTTTACCATTTCAATGAAATATAAATTTGCGTCTAACATGAGAGATGGTCCGAACCTTGGATTCAGAAAAACACAAAGTATGGAGTGAAGTTGATTTGGAAAACAAATACAAATTTTGTGGCTGACTCATATACAAAATCAACACCCCAAGCTCTCTGAAGGTGGTTAGGAGGTATGTGATAGTAACATAGTCAGACTGGGATACTAGATTTAGGGAGGGCAGGTGGGAGGGCAGGTGCCATCAGGACCTCCTCTCCCCACCATCACTGCCCTAATGCAATAGATGCGCTGGCCAGGGGCCCTGAAAAAATGGAGGGATTTAAAGAAAAATGCCCCATCTCTGCTGTTCCCCCACCTCTCCCTGCAGCCAGAAGTGGGGTTGGAGCTTGTCCCAAAGCTGCCTGCCATTCCCTCTGGGAAGTGGGGTTGGGGCAGTGGGGCCTGCCCCGCTCCACCAGGGTGAAGTGGCGTGGGGGCTTGCCCACCTCTGCCAAGTGCTCCCACAGGACACTGGAGCTTGGCCTGCTCCCCCACCTGGTGCTTCTGTCAGGAACTGGGTTAAGGCATGAGGACTTACCCTGCTCTGGCTCCACAGCTGGGGAGTAAGAGTTGGAGACTTACAAGGCCCCATTCGCCAATCCCGCTCCAGCAAGAGGTCTGGGCAGGCGCAGCAGTATAAGGCCCTGGCTAGGCTACTTGACTGAAACACCATATAGGCAGAGCTGGGCACGCCCTGTGCCCTGACCCTGGTTCTCAGAAGGTACACCAGGTGGGTGGAGCTGGACAGTACCCCATGCCCTGACCCTGCTCCTTGGCAAGCACACCAGACCAGCAGAGCAGGGAAGGCACTGAGGCACAAGTGGGTAGGACTGGATGGCAAATGGCTGGGCCCGCTCAGGCCCATCTGTGGCTATGTCTTTAGTATGTAAAGATATAATTGTAAACCTGTTTCTGTTTGCTTCAACTTTAAATCTTTCGTTGTCTGCTAAGGCCGGCAGCCCTTTTGCTTTGCACTGCCAGCCCTAGAATCATGAACGTGTATCATTTCATGTTCACTCTCCTGCAAAATGCCACCCACTTTCAAATGACCAAGAATCTGTAAACATCATGGAATGCAGGCAAAGCGGAAGACAGCTGTAATATTTCCTCATGAGTTCCAGGGCAGGAGGAATGCTGGTGGCAGGGCTCAGGATAGGACTGCAGGGCTCAGCATAGGATTGCAAAGCTGCTTTCACTCAAGCATTCATCTAGGAGCTGGACCCTCCTTAATCCCACTACCTCTGGGTTGGATTTTTTTGTGTGGTCTAACCCTTAATGATGCAGCAAAGTGTGTGTGTGTGTGTGTGTGTGTATTATATTTTTCCTAAAAGAATTCTTATGAAAGGACTCCCACGTGAGACCTGTAGAAAATTACTTGTCACATAATTCCCAGAATTTGAATACCCTTTTTGAGATCGGATATTTTGGGTATCTGAGAATTTTACCCCACATTGTCTTTTCAAGGGTGAGTCATGTTCTATACTAAAGAGATACACAGTGGAAAATAAATGATTGAGAGAAAAGACCTCGTGATTAACTGAACATTTTAACTACATCTGCACTAGAGCTCTCTTTCAAAACGTGAACATTCAAATGATTCCATTAGATCTCATTTGAAAGATCATCCTTCAAAAGAGTGCATCCACACACAGAAAGCAGCTCAAGCCCATGTTCTGCTTTTTTGAGAGCTCTTTCAAAAGGGAGAGTCCACACATCCACATGAGTTCTTTCAAAGAGCTGAGTGGGAAACTGCACGGATGCGGTCACATGGCAGACAAGCCCTTCTGGGGTTCGCAGCCAGCTGCTCCCTTAAAGGATGCCTCTCAAATTCCTATGCTCTGCATTCACTCAGGCTCGCAGAGGTTTCACAAGCCTCTGCATGGACCATATGGTGCTTGGCAGCCTGTCACTGATGGATCCCCAGCATCAGCTCCATTTGTTGGAGCTGGACATCCTCCATGCCCTGGTTGGCCACCTGTCCATGGTGGTCACTGCTGCTCTCCAACTCCTTGTGTGGTTGACCCCCGATGCCAGGGCCCTGGAGTTGCTTGACCTGGGATGGTACTGGTGTTCCCACTGTGGGACCCGGTGCCTCTGGAGGCACCAAAGCATCTGCAACTAGTGGGAGCAGCTCGTGCCAGGGGACTGGGATAATGCTCGATGGTTGCAGAGTTTGAGAATGAGCAAGCAGATGTTCCAGCAGTTCTGCCACTGGCTCACCCCCAGCTTGGCTCACCAGGACACCCACATGAAGCCCATTCTCCCTCTTGAAAAATGGGTCACATTTGCCATCTGGAAGCTGGCCACCCCAGACAGCTACCTGTCTGTAGGTCAACAGTTTGGAGTGGGCAAAGCCAATGTCAGGGCTGTAATCATGGAGGTTAGGCATGCTTGGCTCATGCACTCACCACAGGAAGTGCGGGGTCATATCCCAGGAAAAGGGGAACCTTGGCAGAAGGGGGAAGGGGGCCAGGGTCATGGGGGTGGTGGGGAGAAGGGGGATGGGGACTGAGAATGCCTCCTGAAGCCTTTATGACACCACATGCTCTTCCTTTTATGCAGGGGGGTCATTAAGGGAAAGGATAAGGACTGCTTGGGAGGGTGTGCAGCATGGGGGACCTCGATGGGAGCAGGTGCAGCAAGTGGGTGGGGGGCAGGATTTGTGCTCCCTCAGTGACATCCCTGAGGTGCCCCACCAGGTCTGCTCATGCCTCCCTCTGCCAGGTATACTGACCACGGTCCATTTGGAGGTTCTGCTCAGCAACCTTCATGAGCCAAGGGGGTGCTTCTGTGGTATTGGCTTGTCATCTCGACCTCCATCCAAGAGCTCATCTTCCGGGTTCGGGGGGGTGACCATTTCCCATCCTCTTCTTCATGGACATAGAGCACCACAGTGTCGAGGGTCTCCTGGCTCTCCTCTGGTGTGTCTGCAAGGATGGATAGAAAGACAGTCAGTCCCTTATTGATGTCTGGAGGGCCGTGCCCCACACCCCTCTATGGGCATCAGCACCCCTCCAGCTTCAGGCGTCCTTGGTCCTTTGTGGTCCAGCCCCACACCCAACTCCCCATGCATGAGGCTCGAGGTTCTGTCCCAGGGGAACCTGTGTTGTGTCTGGCAGGGGTGCGCTGGGCATGCTAGCAGCTGGGGTGCCACCACCCAATCCGCTTAGATGTGTGCCCCATCTGGTACTTTCCAGAGAGATGCTCAACATGAAGACTGCTATTTTGGAAAAAAGGGCCCTTGGGGTGTCTAAACATGTCTTGTTTTGGTTTTTTTTTTCTGAAAGACTCTCAGAAAAAGGCACTCTTCCTCATCTGGAAGAGGAAGATGGCTGCTGGAAAGAGTGCTGTGTTCTTCCGATTTAATATCAAAATGCCCCAAACTTCGAAATGGCCACGCAAATGGCCATATCGAAGTTTACTAATGAAGCGCTGAAATGCATATTCAGCGCTTCATTAGCATGCGGGCGGCTGCGGCACTTCAAAATTGACGCAGCTCGCTGCCGCGCGTCTCGTCCCGACGGGGCTCCTTTTCGAAAGGACCCCGCCTACTTCAAAGTCCCCTTATTCCTATGAGCAGATGGGAATAAGGGGACTTGGAAGTAGGCGGGGTCCTTTCGAAAAGGAGCCCCATTGGGATGAGCCATGTGGCAGTGAGCTGCATCAATTTCAATGTGCCGCAACCGCCCACATGCTAATGAAGCGCTGAATATGTATTTCAGCGCTTCATCAGTAAACTTTGAAATGGCCATTTGCATGGCAATTTCGAAGTTTTGAGCTAGTGTAGACATGGCCCTAAAGAATCCTTCTTCCCATAAAAAAGGGAAGGATTCTTTCGAAGACAGGTTTTACTTTCAAAAGAGCAGTGTCTACACTGATTTTCTTCTTTCAAAAGAAGCTATTTTGGAACAGAGATTTGCAAATGAGGTGCCAGATATGCAAATCTGGCCTCCTTTGCATTTCAATTTCCCTCATTTGCATACCTCTTTCAAAAGAAGAGTGAAAGTATAGACACAGCCTGGCCGTGTCTACACTAGCCAAACACTTTGAAATGGCCATGCAAATGGCCATTTTGAAGTTTACTAATGAAGCACTGAAATACATATTCAGCGCCTCATTAGCACACGGGTGGCCGCATCACTTTGAAATTGACATGGCTCGCAGCTGCACGGCTCGTCCAGACGGAGCTCCTTTTCGAAAGGACCCAGCCCACTTCAAAGTCCCCTTATTCCCATCTGCTCATAGGAATAAGGGGACTTAGAAGTAGGAGGGGTCCTTTCAAAAAGGAGCCCCATCTGGATGAGCCGCGCGGCTGCGAGCCACGTCAATTTCGAAGTGCCGCAGCCGCCCGCATGCTAATGAGGCGCTGAATATGTATTTCAGTGCTTCATTAGTAAACTTCAAAATGGCCATTTGCGTGGCCATTTCGAAGTTTTTGTCTAGTGTAGACGTAGCCCCTGAGTGTTTTAGTTAGAATTCAATAGGCTCTGGAAAAGGGAGAGAAGGGTGCAGGAGTCAGAGCTGGGGGTGAGGAAGGGTTCCACTGGTATGCCGTGTACTGAAATTGGCTGGTACCATGGGATGATTAGAATGTGTACTGGTGATTGACAAAAGTTACGAGCCCCAGAAAGCTGATCCTTAGATGAATGAGATCTGTTGTTTCAGTTCACATCCTGCAACCTTAAGATCTTCAATCTCTATTACCCAAACACAGTTGGGAATGATTTCTTCCTTATATGTTATATATATATATATATATCAACAGTGGTTAACATCAGCATGACTTACGAGTTTTGTCAAACCTAGCAGTTTAAAGCAGTGCATCATGCTAGCAGTTTATTAGTAGGTTTCTCATAGACTAAGCCAAAGTATGCCTGGTTCTGACTGTAGTTTGGTTTTGCTTTGTTTTTTAAACAAACAAATTGATTGAGTAAACAGCAGTTTCCCAAACTTTGACACATCTTACACCTTTGTAGTTGACTGGAATTTCCTATCAACAGCTCTGATAATACTACCTGAACTGAAGTCAGTGAAGCATCCATTGCTTTCCATGTAGCTAGAGTAGGTAATTAAGGAAACATGTAAATTTTCCTGTACCTTGTTGAAAGCTCAATGTTTTTGCTCTTAAATAAAAGTAGATAATTTCACAACGGCAAATTCTTCGAAGAAATTAGAGACATTGTTATTCATTAACTCATTTGCTCTGCTTTTAGCTCACAACTCACTTTTTTCTACTATATGTTTGAGAGAGTTTGTGTGATGTTTTATCTCGTCTTGTTTGTTCAAGAACTCCTCTTAGATGGCAAGAGCTAGGACCATCAAAATCGGTACGCAGCTTCTTCTTATCAAAACTTAATGAAAGGTCAGGTTTTTGTTGTGCCCGGACAATGGGATGTGCCTGGAATGAGATTATTTTTCATCAAAGAGAAAGTCAGGCCGGGGGAGGGGGAGGGCTCTGATAGCAGGCAGAGTTATCCTCCAGAATGAGCACAGGAGAGCAACAAGTAAGTAAGCACAGTCCTTGATGACCCAACAGTTCCAGAGAGTGGCAGAGCAGGCCCCTGCCAGTCTGCCCCAGCCAGCCCAGGGGATAGGTCCCCACAGCCCTAACAGCTTCTGCTGGTTGTTGAGCAGCCAACAGCCCCTGTGCCACCCCTCACCTCCCAACCTCCTCCCCGGACTGCTGTACCCCCACTTCCTTTTCTCATCCTGCAACCCCACCTCCTCCACCATCCATCCCGCCAGCACCCTGCCCTAAGCTTCCCCCACCCGAAGGCCTTGCCCTGACTCCTGAAGCTCCCACATACCCAGTCCCCTGTCCTGAATGTCCCAAGCAACACCAGGTAAATCTTCTCGTACTAAATAAAGTACACTTTGAACATTCATGTTAAGAAAAATACCAATGTCATTATCTTACATCCTTGATGTTACTGTCATGTTGAAAAAAATCACACCGTTGATGCAGAAGCTCACCTATGATGGTTAAGTTAACACTGGCTGAACAAACCTGTTATGATGGGTATGAAGGAGCGAGTGGAACCAACAACCTGTATAGTTCAACCTGATCACAATAAACTTTGTCATGGAGCAAGTCTTGGCAAAGGTAAGACAGGCCTCAGAGCACTGTTAAAAGAAACGCGGAAACAACAGCTAACTATTTCAAACTAAAAACCTAAAGTCACCCCAGCTGTAGGACTGATCCATGTGTTATTTACATAGACTGCATCGCATAGGCTTAAATCTGGTAGTAAATATAAAGACATGCTGTTAATGCACATTTTGATAATTTTCAGTTGAGAATAGCTAGGAAAAAAGAAATTAGCTCAAATGCCAGAAGAGTGAACTCAAAAAAATTCTTTTCACTATGAATTCATCACTCTGTTCAAGGTCACATGTGACTCTTGCTACGTGCCTGCACAGGGCTTGTAAGGGCTCTTCTTGATTGTGTACAGTGTGTGTGTGTGTGTGAGATGTAGATATAAAAACTGAAAACAGTTGTTTACATGGAGATATTAGGGCTATGACAACATCTGTAGCAAATCTGCGGCACAGTGATATAAAACCCTATGTTGGGCATATTTAGTCTTGTGTCCAAGCATTCAACTGCTAAAATCAGACAACTCTGTGGGAGAACTATTAGCTTAATAGAGGAGCACAGCTGTACAAAACATGGAGACCATCAGCTGCAGTTAACAGGCCAAGGAGACCTAAACTTTCCAGAAGGGGATAGAAAGAGAGGGGTAAGATTAGGGAGAAAAGTGTACAGCTCACATCCACGTCAGTAGGAAATCTCTGAGGCTGATAATAAATGTGACTGTTTCTAGGACACTGAGACACAATGGCTACGTCTACACGTGAAGCCAACATCGAAATAGCTTATTTCGATGTAGCAACATCGAAATAGGCTATTTCGATGAATAACGTCTACACGTCCTCCAGGGCTGGCAACGTCGATGTTCAACTTCGACGTTGAGCGGCACCACATCGAAATAGGCGCTGCGAGGGTACGTCTACACGCCAAAGTAGCACACATCGAAATAAGGGCGCCAGGCACAGCTGCAGACAGGGTCACAGGGCGGACTCAACAGCAAGCCGCTCCCTTAAAGGGCCCCTCCCAGACACAGTTGCACTAAACAACACAAGATACACAGAGCTGACAACTGGTTGCAGACCCTGTGCCTGCAGCATGGATCCCCAGCTGCCGCAGCAGCAGCCAGAAGCCCTGGGCTAAGGGCTGCTGCACACGGTGACCATAGAGCCCCGCAGGGGCTGGAGAGAGAGCATCTCTCAACCCCCCAGCTGATGGCCGCCATGGAGGACCCGGCAATTTCGACGTTGCGGGACGCGGATCGTCTACACGGTCCCTACTTCGACGTTGAACGTCGAAGTAGGGCGCTATTCCGATCCCCTCATGAGGTTAGCGACTTCGACGTCTCGCTGCCTAACGTCGAAGTTAACTTCGAAATAGCGCCCGACGCGTGTAGCCGCGACGGGCGCTATTTCGAAGTTAGTGCCGCTACTTCGAAGTAGCATGCACGTGTAGACACAGCTAATAAGATTGTTGCAGAAGTTCTGAAAAGAGAAAAAGGCCAAAATCTTTTAAACTAACTACAAAAAAAAATAGATAGTGGATTTTGGTTTTATAATAGCCTGTCTCTTATAACCCCTTTCTGGGACTTTACATCTGAAGACTTTAGAAAATTCCTATGCAGTGACCCTTATAGAGAGAAAGCCAGACCTATCGTACATTTATAAAACAGAAACACTGAAGGAAGATTTACCCAATGGCAGTGTGATTTAAAACTGCAATATCCAGTGAGAGAGAAATATAGAAATTAGAGATGGAAAAGACATCCTGGGTCATCTGCAGTGCTGTAATAAGCTAATTTTGAGCCTCCTCATACATTCATAGTAGTTATTTCATAGAAAGAGGGAAAATACACAACAGCAACAGCAACAGCAATAATAATAATAATAAAACACCACCACACTGGCTTGGTGGGGGGGGGGCTGTGTCTGTTTTCTCCTGGCTCGCTGGTGGGGTGGCTGTGTGTGGTGGATCTGCCCTGCCCCCATCTTTCCCACCTCAGAGGGGCCCACACTCCTAGAAGTTGCTCGCGACGGGCTGTGGCGGGGCCACACAGGAAGTGGGGGAGCGCAGGGGGTGGGTGGGTGTGCTGACTGGACTGGGTGCAAAGCCAAGATAGTAATGTGGGAGGTGGTATGTTGTGTAGGGCCAAGTGTGTGCGCGGAGGTGCTGGTAGTGCTGTATGCAAGCAGTGTGTGTGTAGCTGTGCCTATGGAGCAGTGTGTGTGTGTATGTGTGAGTGAGTGTGTAAGCACTGCTAGTGCTGTGTACAGGGTGTGTTGGTGGCACTGTGTGTCAGGACAGATGTGTAATGATGCTGTGTGAAGGGGCAGGGTGTGGGTGTGTGTGTAAGCACCGCTAATGCTGTGTGCAGGGGCAGGAGCGAGTGTGGTGCTGTGCACAGGGGCAGGGTGTTTGGAGGTGGCTCTGTGGGCAGGGTATCTGTGGTAGTGTTGTGTGTAGAATGAGCAGGGAGCGTAAGTGGTGCTGTGCGCAGGAGCTGGTTTGTTTGGTGCTCTGCGCAGGGGCTGGGGGGTGGCACCGTTTGCAGGGGGATGGTGTATGTAATAGTATTGTGTACGGGGCAGGGACAGGGAGTGTGAGTGGTTCTGTGCACCCCCATTCTCCTGCTCTAACCCCAGCCCATCCCCCTCCCACCCGAGCTAGGCACCCCAGGCCACCCCTAGCTGTATATTCTAGCAACTCACCGATGGAGCCGGGGCCGAAGGCACCACACCAGGCTGCAGGGGCCGTCCCAGGGAAATGGCGCAGACAGGGGCTGCCACCACAGCTGCCACCATGTTCTAGACCCACCATGTGCTGGGGCACATGAATGCAGCGGCAGAAGGGGCGCCCCATATGCGCACGGCTCTCCTGTGCATGGCGACAGGTGCACAGCTGGATGGCGCTTGGCTGGCCCAGCACAGGCTCCGAGCAAACGCAGGGCTCAGGCTCCCACCACCTCTGCTGCCTGCCCCCAGCCCGCTCCCACTACCCTGCTGGGACCTAACACATGGCCCCATGACTCAAAGCAGCCTGAGGCAGCGTAACAAGGGTGAGGAGAGTGAGGCACCCACCTCAGGTGGCAGGAACTCCTTGGGGCTCCCAAACAGCATCCTGTGCCCTCTCAGCCCTGTGCCTGAGGCGAGTGCCTCACTGCTCTCACCCTTGTTACAGCCCTGATCATCTGCCCTGCCATCTAAATATAGAACAAATAATGGACATTATTGGACGGTGCTGCATAGCCCCAGGATCTGTGTGATATGTGGATCTTGTTGATATCATGAGTTTTGTTTCCTAGATGCTCTGGTGTCATAAAGCACCTTAATTACTCTACTTAATTGATTAATTACTGTACTTAATTGATTGAGGTATGGGGGAAAAGTTGAATGGTGTAGAGCTGCTATACCAGCTCCTATATCTTCCTTCAACTTAGTAAGACCCAAGTGCAGGAGGCATGACTTGGAAAAATTTGGTGTGGTAGTCTTCAAGGAGCTCTCACTTACACTGGTGCCAGAACTGGGTCAATGAAATCAATGGCAGTGAAGTGTCTGTGCCTTTGTCTCTTACAGGTGCCACATTTACACACATGTTCTCTCCCTCTCTCCCCTCCCCACACCAAGCAGTACCGTTTGCATTTCATCTTAAAGGAGAAAGTCTATAGTTTGCCTATGACCACAAAAGAATGTTTGATCTTTACCCTCTTGGAAATGTATCGATATGTTGAACTACAGAGTGCGTGTGACTTGACAAGAACTCTGTTATATACAAGTCCATACACAGGAGAGGTGTGAAGGGGTGAACAAACCTGCCCCCTTTGTTGGCTTTTTCTCCCTTCCTCTCTGCTGCGCTGTGCAGAGGGAGCCTGCAGGGCATGACAGAGGAAATCAAGGAAATCAAAGCAGCTGTATTTCCCTGGCCAGCTCCCTGCTTAGAGATCGGCGCCTGGAGCAGGAAAGGGACTACATTTTCCAGCATGCCTTTGTCCAGCAGCAACAGGGTTTGTTGTTTCCTAAAATCTATTTCATTACTACTAGCCTATATGTAGTCTTAACTGAAAACTCTGAAAATCAAGACTGGAATATTTTGGATTTTTTTTTCACTTATGTCTTTACAGCAACATCCTAGAAGGTAACTTCTATAAAACCTTTATTACTAGGGCTGTCAAGTGATTTCAAACATTAACCATTTATAGCACTTTGGTAATCAAGTCCTGCCTGACTAATCTGATTAGCTTCTATGACAAGGTAACAAGCTCTGTGGACACTGGGAAGTCAGTGCATGTGATATATCTTGACTTCAGCAAGGTTTTTGATACGGTCTCCCACAACATTCTTGTCCATAAGTTAAGGAAATATGGATTGGATCCTTGGACTATAAGATGGATAGAAAGCTGGATTGACGGTCAGGCCCAATGGGTAGTGGTCAATGGCTCAATATCTGGATGGTGGTCTGTTTCAAGTGGAGTGCCGCAAGGCTCAGTTCTGGGGCCTGTTATTCAACATCTTTATTAATGACCTGAATGAGGGACTGGGTTGCACCCTCAGTGAGTTTGCGGATGACACAAAACTAGGGGGAGAGGTAGATTCGTTGGAGGGTAGAGAGAGAATCCAGAGTGACCTGGATAAATTGGAGGACTGGGCCAAAAGAAATCTGATGTGGTTCAATAAGGAGAAGTGTAGAGTCCTGCACCTGAGGCAGAAGAATCCCAAGCATTGTTACAGGCTGGGGACCTACTGGCTCAGCAGCAGTACGATGGAAAGGGACCTAGGGGTTATGGTGGATGAAAGGCTGGATATGAGTAAACAGTGTGCCCTTGTAGCCAAGAAAGCTAACGGCATACTAGGGTGCATTAGAAGAAGCATTTCGAGCAGATCTAGAGAAATAATTATTCCTCTTTATTTGGCACTGGTGAGGCCACGTCTGGAATATTGTGTCCACTTTTGGGCCCCCCAGTATAGAAAGGATGTGGATTTGCTGGAGCAGGTTCAGTGAAGGGCAACAAAAATGATTAATGGTCTGGAGCACAAGACCTGTGAGAATATGCTGAGGGATTTGGGCTTGTTTAGTTTACAGAAGAGAAGACTTAGAGGTGATTTCATAGCAGCCTTCAACTTCCCGAAGGGGAGCTCTATAAAGGAGGGTGAGAAACTGTTCTCAGTGGTGTCAGATGGCAGAACAAGGAGTAATGGTCTGAAGTTGAAGAGGGAGAGGTGTAGGTTAGATATTAGGAAAAATTACTTCACCAGGCGGGTGGTGAAGCATTGGAATGCGTTGCCTAGAGAGGTGGTGGATTCTCCACCCCTTGAGGTTTTTAAGTCACGGCTGGACAAGGTCCTGGCTAGGATGACTTAGTGGGGATTGATCCTGCTTGAAGTAGGGGGCTGGACTAGATGACCTCCTGAGGTCCCTTCCAGCCCTGTGATTCTGTGATTCTGTGATATAATTGCACAATTAATCGCTGGACTGCCAGGGTTCCTGTGTCTGCAGGGCTCTTTGCAGAGCTCTGTGCCCAGCCAGAGCCCAGCCATGGGGCTGCCGGGGTTCCCCTGGCCCCACAACTGGGAGCCTGTTGGGGAACAGAGCCCCTCTGTCAGCCCTGCATCTGCAGGACCCTGGCCTGGATGGGGCACTCTGGCAGCCCTGCAGCTGTGAGTAGCTGGGGCATGGAGCCCCACCAGCAGCCCCAGCTGTCAATTAAGATGCATTAAGTCTGCAATTAACACATTAATTTTTAACACATTAAGTCTGCCCTGCATTAATTGCAGCTGTTAAAGTGCATCAGTTGATGGCCCTGTATAATTTTTAGTACCTTATAACTAAATCGTTTTACCAATCACTGTTTCCACTCAAATTTTTCATTACTCTCTCTCATGCACACTTGTATAACTATTTTGAATTCATTTGTATTTAAAAAAATTGTGGTCCACATATACAAGAAAGCATACATTTCACCCTCTCCCTCCAAAACTCCTGCATACGGACCTGATATATATTTGTATTGGTAGTAAAATATTCATTGCTGCAACTTTCTTAGACACCTGCTTTTTAACAGTTGGGCCTCTCTGGTGTTTGGCATTGGTAGCATGTAATTTCCTTCTTAGAAACACCATCTATTGCTTACTAAAATTACCAAAAGTAAGAGGAAGCCATATGGCAGTTCACAATTTGTGATAGTCTAAATTCCACTTACTTGGTAGTGAAAGTCTATGAAAGGGAGAATGTGAAGGGTTTCTTCCCCTTTAAAAGACTGTGGAAAAACCTCCCTTTATTAGTGCACAGAAATGGCTGCTCAATCTACCAAGCTAATTTTACGATTTACTATTAAAAGGTATTTCATTGACTTGGGGCATTTTTAAATGTTCCAAATATTTTTAAATATAATAGAAGGAAATTACTGAATAATTTTGAACTAAAACAATTATTTCATTTCTAAAATATGAAAATGGAATATGTGGACTATATCAGATGTTTTTTGAGGAGGTTGGGAGGCAACTAACATGAACAACTCTGTGTAACTGAGACAAATTCATTAAATGTTTTGCCATCATTGACTCCGTCTTTTTGCATTTCAGCTGAAATAGTTTACCCACCTCTCTCAGGTACCAGCCAATGTTCAGTATGATGGGCACAGATAGTTCTAAGATGTCTTGACTAATTTAAAGCAGTATAAAGGTAGTACATTTATAGCACGTGGGTAATTTTTCAAATTGCTGTGCTCAAAGGATAATTGTACTTTATTTGTACTCTGACATGCATTATTTTATAGCGCTCAGAAAAGTTGCTAGATGTTTCATAAATTTAGCTCAGATTAAGTTATGATGATTCAGTGACACTAACCGCAATGGCATCTGAGAGATTTAAACAAGCCAGCATATAAGCAGTAGACACAAGGTGAAAAACTAGGAGGTGTTTCTATAAGAAATTTTGCACCTTTCATTCTGGATGTCTTTGCACACTCCACATTGTACTTGCCTGAAAAACTTGGTGAAATGACTGCTTTTTGCTTCAAAAACAGCACCTTTCATATTTCAAACCTATCTTTTGTGCTGAATGTGCATGATTTCACTAAGGAAGTGAGTACTTTAAATGGGAACAGGGGCATCTTAGTAGAAACTGAACATTAAATCAATTTTTAAGTTTAAATTAACATGGAAGGACTAAACTTTCAATATTAGTTAGCTGTAGAAGCCACTTCAAAGAAGTCAATGGTAAAATTTCATCATCTTTTGTACAGTTTGTTGCAGAGTTCTGTCCAATTAGAATTTGAACTTGGGATTTTAATGGTTTTTACAGTTATATACCATTCTGTGAGTGCCATAATGTACCTGAACTGATTTACATTGGCAAGCTCCTTCACAGAGTATAAAATATCAGTATATGCATTGTTAGTGATGCAACAGATATATAGCAGATATAAGCTGTGTCTACACGTGCACGCTACTTCGAAGTAGCGGCACTAACTTCGAAATAGCGCCCGTCGTGGCTACACGCGTCGGGCGCTATTTCGAAGTTAACTTCGACGTTAGGTGGAGAGACGTCGAAGTTGCTAACCTCATGAGGGGATCGGAATAGCGCCCTACTTCGATGTTCGACGTTGAAGTAGGGACCGTGTAGACAATCTGCGTCCCGCAATGTCGAAATTGTGGGGTCCTCCATGGCAGCCATCAGCTGGGGGGTTGAGAGACGCTGTCTCTCCAGCCCGTGCGGGACTCTATGGTCACCGTGTGCAGCAGCCCTTAGCCCAGGGCTTCTGGCTGCTGCTGCTGCAGTGGGGGATTCATGCTGCATGCACAGGGTCTGCAACTCGTTGTCGGCTCTGTGTATCTTGTGCTGTTTAGTGCAAGTGTGTCTGGGAGGGGCCCTTTAAGGGAGCGGCTGGCTGTTGAGTCCGCCTTGTGACCCTGTCTGCAGCTGTGCCTGGCACCCTTATTTCGATGTGTGCTACTGTGGCATGTAGACGTTCCCTCGCTGCGCCTATTTCAATGTGGTTCAATGTGGTTCAATGTTGAACATCGACGTTGCCAGCCCTGGAGGACGTGTAGACGTTATTCATCGAAATAGCCTATTTTGATGTCACCACATCGAAATAGGCTACTTCGATGTAGGCTTCACGTGTAGACATAGCCATACTACGTCTACACGTGAAGCCTACATTGAAGTAGCCTATTTCGATGTGGCAACATCAAAATAGGCTATTTCGATGAATAACGTCTACACGTCCTCCAGGGCTGGCAACGTCGATGTTCAACATCGACGTTGCGCAGCACCACGTCGAAATAGGCGTAGCGAGGGAACGTCTACATGCCACAGTAGCACACATCGAAATAAGGGTGCCAGGCACAGCTGAAGACAGGGTCACAAGGCGGACTCAACAGCCAGCCGCTCCCTTAAAGGGCCCCTCCCAGACACACTTGCACTAAACAGCACAAGATACACAGAGCCGACAACGAGTTGCAGACCCTGTGCATGCAGCATGAATCCCCCGCTGCAGCAGCAGCAGCCAGAAGCCCTGGGCTAAGGGCTGCTGCACACGGTGACCATAGAGCCCCGCACGGGCTGGAGAGACAGCGTCTCTCAACCCCCCAGCTGATGGCTGCCATGGAGGACCCCACAATTTCGACATTGCGGGACGCGGATTGTCTACACGGTCCCTACTTCGACGTTGAACATCGAAGTAGGGCGCTATTCCGATCCCCTCATGAGGTTAGCGACTTCGACGTCTCGCCGCCTAACATCGAAGTTAACTTCGAAATAGCGCCCGACGCGTGTAGCCGCGACGGGCGCTATTTCGAAGTTAGTGCCGCTACTTCGAAGTAGCGTGCACGTGTAGACACAGCTAATGTGTCCCACTGTGTTGGGAAGTTGATTCCTTGGCTGAGCATGTTGTGACCAGTGGTGGAGCCAGCTTTTGCAACCTGTGGGAACAACATATCGTTGCCAGAGAGCAAACCCACCCACCCTCACTGACACATGATGGGTTCCCCCTCAGAGGAGAAGCCCAACTCCCCACTCCAGATGTTGCAACCTGGTGCACAAAGTTCCATCACTATTGAGGCTTGGCCCAGGTCTCCCTCTATCATGAATGAATGGCATTGTAACATGGTCCACATGATGTGGTGCCCAGAGCAGGGAGCTTGGGTGAGCCCTGTTCCACAGGGTAGAGATGCCACTACCAAGTGATGTGGAGAGTGCTCATTGTCCAGCTGCAGGAGAAAATTCACATTTATACACCCCCTTTTGTGCTTAAAGATGCGGATGTTGAGAGAACACTTATCCTGATAGGCTCCACCACTGGTGGTCAGTCAGTAGCCCCGGGACAGTTGTGTGGGTGGAGATTTGGAATTATCCAAAAGATTCCATCTTCTTCACTAACGTTATTGAATTGATTATCTGATAAACAGAACTTATTTTAATTTGTTTCGGGACTCTCTTCCAAACACAACTGATTATGCTGGAATTCCAGCATGCTAGAGTAAATGAGCTAAATGCACAAAGCAAGGCTAGAAGATGACTGATTACAAAACCCCCAAAGTGTGAAGGACTAATATCCAGGGATTAGCATATGGGCCAGGAGAGGTATTCAGAAGATAAATGATTAACCTTCAGAGTAAAATAAAATCTAATAGTGAGGAAGTTTCTCTTTCATTGAGGAATATGTTGAAAGACTGCGCGATGGACGCTCACAAACTCCTGGTGCACTGGTGGAAGAGGAATATGTTTTCACACCTCAGTCAAAATAAGTTATTTGAACTGTACAATTTTAAATATAACTTTTATATGATTCAGAAGTAATTTTAGAAGACTTGGAAAAATATCACAAACAAACCCTTTTGATAGGGAATCAAAAGTAAATGAAGGAACTCTTTACAATTTTCAAAATAATGATACAATAAACCCTCGAAATATGCAGGAGTTGCATTTTTGCAACCACAGCGTAACTCAAATTTTTGTGCAAGTTGAGGGGAGAAGGGAATCAGGCTGCAGCTTGGTTCCCAGCTCCCCTGGACTTCCAGGAGCTGTGAAACTGACCAGACCAGCAGGACTGGTCTATTTCCTGGCTCCCAGAGTGGCAGAGAGCCAGGAACCAGGAGGCAGCCTGGCACCCGTCTCTACGCTGCTTGCCGCTTGTGGGACCTGGGAAATTGACCAGCTGGTCAGGTTCTTGGGTCCCACAAGGGGCAGGGAGATGGGAATCAGACAGCAGTTTCCTAGTTCCAGCCAGTGGAGGGGAGCTGGAAACCAGGCTCCAGGCTCCCAGCTCCCCTCTGCTCCTTGCAGCCAGAAAACTAACCAGGGCTGCTGCCCTGCTCAGCTTCCTGACTCTGCAAGCAGAGGGGGACCAGGAGCCAGGCTGCCGCCTGGTTCCCAGCTCTTCGCCACTCCAGAGATCCGGAAACCGCTTCTGTCAGGGGCAGCAGCCTGACTCGCGGCTCTGCCCCTGACAGCAGCAGTTTCCTGTCGGGGTAGCAGCTGTGAGTCAAGCTGCCATCCTTGACAGGAGCAGGGAAAAACCGCTCGTGTCAGGGGCAGCAGTCGCATTAACCCAAGACACGTGCAACTTGGCTGCATGTATCTCAAGGGTTTACTGTACTGAGAATTAAAGCTGGGTATAAAGCCCTGGAAATGACAAGATCACTTTGAGAGGGAATTCTGTTGCCAAGTAAGCAACGTCAAGGTAGGCTTCAGAGTCTAAGATATCCTCTTCTCCACAGAAATGAATAAATGTTGATTAATGAATATATTTAATAGATAGCAAACAAAGTTATTAAGACATCTCCATTATGTCAAAGTCCAGATGAAATATTTCATATACATCTTCAAATCCATTGTGAAGTGAAAATCTTTAAGATGAACCCAGCAATAAGGAACCAAATGCCTACAGAGGCAAATGCTCCCAGCTCATAAATGATGAAAGAATCAAAGAATAATACACAGGTATTGATAGAGAGATTAAAGATTTCTCTAGCTGTTGTATAAAACTGGTGATGAAACCAGCTAAAATTGTCAGGAAACAGAGGACTCAGGCAGCCTCCTATTGATTATACAATAAGTCGGTTAATGAGGTAGGAATTATCATAGTGACTGCCATTCTAGCACTCCACCTTGTCCCCTATTCTGTCTCCGAGTGGAGAGCAGCAGATGCTTTAGGAGAAAGTGGAAGAAATCCCACAGCAGGCTGCTATAGTATAATCTGTCCCAGGCAGGCCCACTAACAAAGGAGGCAATTGTACCAGGACATGGCATTTCAACAGGGCCCGGAGCTCCAACTGCTGCCACGGCTACTTTGTCAGTAGTGGCTGGAGCATCGAGGCCCTTAACTTTCTCTTGCTTTTGCATCTTCTTCTGTGGTGTGCTTCTTGCTGCCCTACTAAAATAATGCCCAGTTAAACTCTTGTGTCCATGTGTTCCTTTGTTTGGCAATGACGTGACATCATTTTATTTCAACTGCCTTGTTTCATAAAGGAGCTTAATAGCTTCTTACAGCTTCCATAAATGAAGGATTGCAGTTACATCCAAGTCATAACAAAACAGTTCTTTGTCAGCCAACTAAGTTCATAGGATCATAGAATCTTAGGGAGGGACCTTAGGAGGTCATCGAGTGCAGACCCCTGCCTAAAACATGATCAACCCCAACTAAGTCATCCCAACCAGGATTTTGTCAAGCCAGGAATTAAAAACGTCTAGGGATGGAGTTTCCACCACGTGAAGCATTCCAGTGCTTCACTACCCTCCTGGTGAAATAGCTTTTCCTAATATCTAACCTACACCTGCCTTTCTGAAACATCAGACCTTTCCTCCTTGTTCTGCCATCCACCACTACTGAGAACAGCCTCTCTCCATCCTCTTTAGCATCCCCTTCCAGGAAGTTGAAGGCTGCAAATCACTCCCCCCACCAGTCTTCTGTTCTGAAAACTAAATAAGACCAAATCCCTCAGCCTCTCATTGTAGGTCATGTACTCTAGCCCCTTAATTGTTTTGGTTGCCACCCACTGGAATCTCACCAATGTATCCACATTCTTTCTATACTGGGGGGAGAGAACTTGATGTAATACTCCAGATGTGGCCTCACTAGTGCCCAACATGCTATCGGCCTTCTTGGCTACAACAATACAATGTTTATTCATAACCAGCTTTTCATTCACCATAATACCTAGGTCCTTTTCTGCTCCACTGCTGTTTAGCCAGTTGGTTCCCAGCCTTTAACAGTGCTTGGGACTCTTACATCATAAGTGCAGGACTCTGTACTTGTTCTTGTGGAACCTCATCAAATTTCTTTTGACTCAATCCTCTAATTTGTCTAGATCACTCTGGACCCTGTCCATACCATCCAACATATCTACCTCTCCCTGTAGCTTAGTGTCATCTGCAAATTTGCTGAGGGTGCAATCCATCCCCTCATCTTGGTCATTGATAAAGATGTTGAACAATACTGGCCCTTGGGGCATTCCTCTTCAAACCAATCACCAACTGAACATCGAGCCATTCATCACCATTATCCATCTAGCCAGTTTTCTATCCACCTTATAGTCTATACATCTTATCCAATCCATACTTCCTTAACTTGCAGGCAAGAATATTGTGGGAGACTGTATCAAAAGCTTTGCTAAACTCAAGGTATATCAGACCCATTGAGCCAGTTACCTCATCATTGGAGCTAATCAGATTGGTCAGGCATGACTTGCCCTTGGTGAATCCATTTTGACTGTTCCTGACTACTTTTCCCTTTTCCAAGTGCTTCAAAATGGATTCCTGAGGAACCCCTCCACGGTTTTTCTGGGACTGATGTAAGGTTGACCAGTCTATAGTCAAACAGCAGAAATGGAGCACTTTAAACATGAACAAATGATTTATTTGGTGATGAGCTTTCATGGGACAAACTCACTTCGTCAGATACTTCAGGTGTAGCCTCACTTGCGGGAAAGAATATTGTGGGAGACTGATGAAGTGGGTCTGTCCCACAAAAATTCATCATTGAATAAATCATTTTGTTAGTCTTCAAAGTGCTATTTCTTCTATTTTGTTCTGTTGGGCTACGTCTACACGTGCACCCAACTTCGAAATAGCTTATTTCGATGTTGCGACATCGAAATAGGCTATTTCGATGAATAACGTCTACACGTCCTCCAGGGCTGGCAACGTCGATGTTCAACTTCGACGTTGCTCAGCCCAACATCGAAATAGGCACAGCGAGGGAACGTCTACACGCCAAAGTAGCACACATCGAAATAAGGGAGCCAGGCACAGCTGCAGACAGGGTCACGGGACGGACTCAACAGCAAGTCGCTCCCTTAAAGGGCCCCTCCCAGACACACTTTCATTAAACAGTGCAAGATACACAGAGCCAACAACTAGTTGCAGACCCTGTATATGCAGCACGGACCCCCAGCTGCAGCAGCAGCAGCCAGAAGCCCTGGGCTAAGGGCTGCTGCCCACAGTGACCACAGAGCCCCGCAAGGGCTGGAGAGAGAGTATCTCTCAACCCCCCAGCTGATGGCCGCCATGGAGGACCCCGCTATTTCGATGTTGCGGGACGCGGATCGTCTACACGTCCCTACTTCGATGTTGAACGTCGAAGTAGGGCGCTATTCCCATCCCCTCATGGGGTTAGCGACTTCGACGTCTCGCCGCCTAACGTCGATTTCAACTTCGAAATAGCGCCCAACACGTGTAGACGTGACGGGCGCTATTTCGAAGTTACTGCCGCTACTTCGAAGTAGCGTGCACGTGTAGACGCAGCTTTGGAGGACAGACTAACATGGCTACCTCTCTGTTACCAGTCCATAGTTAGACTATACAAAACTATCGAAACAAAAAAGCAGTCCAGTAGCAATTTTAAGACTAACAAAATAATTTATTAGGTGATGAGCTTTCGTGGGACAGACCCGCTTCTTCAGATCATAGCCTTACCAGAACAGACTCAATGTTTAAGGCACAGAGAACCAAAAATAGTAATCAAGGCTGATAAATTAGAAAAATTATTCTCAAGGTGAGCAAATCAGAGAGCAGAGGGGCAGAAGTGGAACAAAGGGAGTCAAGAATTAGATAAAGCAAAGTAAGTAAAAGAGACCCTATAATGAGCTAGAAAATTGCCATCCTGGTTCAAACCACACGTTAATGTGTCAAATTTGAATATAAAAGAGAGTTCAGCAGTCTCTTTTTCCAAACAGCTGTGAAAGTTCCTTTTCAGTAAAACACAGAGTTTCAGGTCATTAACAGAATGGCCCACTCCATTAAAGTGCTGGCTGACAGGTTTGTGAATCAAGAGTGTTTTTATATCTGTTTTATGCCCGTTAATTCTTTGTCTAAGAGAGTTTGAAGTCTGTCCAATATACAAAGTATCTGGGCATTGTTGGCATATGACAGCATACACGATGTTAGCTGAGGAACATGAGAATGTGCCCGTGATTCTGTGAATAACCTGGTTAGGTCCAGCGATGGTATCTCCAGAATAGATATGTGGACAAAGTCAGCAATGGGCCTTGTTGCAAGGAAAAGTTCCAGGATTGGCATTCCTGTGGTATAGTCTGTGGCAGTTGGTGAGACTTCTCATAAGGTTGGGAGGTTGTCTGTAGGAGAGAACAGACCTGTCACCTAGGGCCTTCTGGAGTGTGGCATCTTGATTAAGGATAGGTTGTAGGTCTTTATTAATGCGTTGCAGTGGTTTTAGTTGGGAGCTGTAGGTAATGACCAGTGGTGTTCTGTTCTTGGCTTTTTGGGGCCTATCTTGGAGAATCCGGTCTCTGGGTATTCGTCTGGTCCTGTCGATTTGTTTTTTTATTTCTCCTGTTGGTAATTCAAGTTTATGAATATTTGGTAGAGATCTTCTAGTTTTCAGTCTCCGTCAGTAGGATCAGAGCAAATGTGATTGTACCTAAGGGCTTGACTGTAAACAATGGATCTAGTTGTGTGTGCAGGATGGAAGCTAGACGTGTGTAAGTAAGTATAGTGATCTGTGCGTTTCCAGTAGAGTGTGGTACTGATTAGGCCATCCTTGATTTGTACTGTAGTGTCCAGGAAATGTATGTCTCACATGGACTAGTCAAGCCATAAGTTGATGGTGGGGTGCAGATTGTTAAAGTCTCTGTGGAGTTCTTCTAGAGTCTCTGTACCATGGGTCCAAATCATAAAGATGTCATCAATGTATCATAAGTAGAGGAGGGGTAATAGAGGATGAGAGCCGAGGAATTGATGTTCCAGGTCAGCCATAAATATATTAGCATACTGTGGGGCCATGCGGGTGCCCATAGCAGTTCCACTAATCTGGAAGTATAAATTGTCCCCAAATCAGAAATAATTGTGGGTGAGAACAAAGTTACAGAGGTCAGACACCAGATTGGCTGTGGCGACATCAGGGATGGTATTCCTGATCATTTCTAATCCATCTTCGTGTGGGATATTAGTGTATAGAGCCTCTACATCCATGGTGGCAAGAATGGTGTTGTCAGGATCTTTTCCGATGTTTTGTAATTTCCTCAGGAAGTCAGTGGTCTCTCGGAGATAGCCGGGAGTGTTGGTGGCATAGAATTTGAGGCGGGAGTCCACGTAACTGGATAGTCCAGTGGTAAGGGTGCCAATATCCAAAATGATAGGATGTCTGGGGTTTCCAGGTTTGTGGATTTGGACTTTGGGAAGTAAATAGAATAATCCAGGTTGGGGCTGAGATGGTGTGTCTGAGTGAATAAGGTCCTGAGTAGCAGCAGAGAGCTCCTTAAGTAGTTGTAATTTCTTCTGGAACTCCAAAGTGGGATCAGAGGAGAGAGGTCTGTAAAATTTGGTGCTGGGGAGTTGTCCGGCTGCCTCCTGTTCACAGTCTGACTTATTCATGATGACAACACTACCCCCCATTGTCACCAGGTTTGGTCATAATGTCTGGGTTATTTTTGAGACTCTGGACTGCATAGCATTCAGCATAGTTGAGATTGTGTCTCATTTGGTATTGTTTGTGTATACAATACAGATAAGGAAAATTTTGTTATGTTGGCTTTAACTTCTGGCTTAATATTGTAAACATTTTAAGGGGTAAGCACCAAGGAGGTGTTATCCCCAGTAATACAAGAAAATGAAGTAGGGAAACAATGGATTTTTCAGTTCGCTGGTAATTCCAGAAAGAAATAAAATACTTGGTATTAACTGTTTTTAAAGTTTGCTGACTCAAACAAATTATTTTGTGTTGATTTAGAACATTTAAAGCGTTCAGAATTTTCTTTCTTATTTTTTTTAAGTTAAACAAGTTCTTTTCTATTGCAGGATTTCTTTTTTACCAAAACAATTCAACAAAATCAGTATGAATTTGCCGAATGTTTCAGGGTTACTGGCTTTGCATATTTCAAAAGTATTTTACCATCTCCAAGGAGTTTTAATAAGTCATAGGATAAATTAAAAATGGGGGTGGGGAGAATTAAATACTAGGACCTGTCAGTGACATCTATTTAGATGTAACATATTATCTTTAGGGAAGGGCTGAGATTTCCATTACTTTGGACTTTTAAAATTAGATGGAACAGAAAGCAAGGCAATACACTCTAGAGCAGGGGTGATCAAACTTATTTATGCCAGGCTCCCCTTTTCAGCCCTGTTTTAGCCGGGACCACCCAACCTGTCCAATAAAATCAAAACCAGTGGAAATTTCAGTTATGTTCACATAAAAAAAAAGCTTTCAGCAAGTACAGGTATAAGAAAATAAGTATGTAGGACGTAGAAAACTTTATTAAACAGTATATAAATGTGCATACAGAGACATAAAAACAGTAACATATTGCAAAATTTATAATGAGACCAAGAGTGCTTTATATACATAAAAACTCATTATCTTGAGGTTTCAAAAGCCACACTCTCTCCAGTTTTGGGGAAAAAATCCCCAAAACAAACAACCAACAGCTCCCTGTTGTTTGAAGAGCCCGTTCCGCTTCCCCGCCTTCCACCTACACACACTTCTCCAGCCCTCCCGGGAAAAGTTAAACAAAAGAACAAAGCAAAAGATTAATATAATTATACTTGGAAAAAAAATAGCCTGAACTCTCCCAGTAGATACTTACTCCCACTCAGCTGCCTCTGCTACACGTGCCTCCCAGTTTGCTTGAGACTTGAAATGATTCCAGTGCTCCCAGGGGACGGTGGCCCCCTATGGGGCAGGAGGGCTGGCAGCAAAGATCAGCCTGGCCCAGAGAGGCTGCAGCAAGGCTGCCAGGGAGAAGGTGGGGGACCAGAAATGGAGCCGGCAGACAGAGAGAGGGAGGCAGGCAATTAGGCAGCACTGCACAGGGCAGCACCGCTGAGCCGACAGAGGCTGCGGTGAGGCAGCTGTGGGCCCCTGTGGGGGAGATATCGTGCGCCCCCCACATTTTGCACACACCTGCTCTAGAGAACAATTCTGCACTGACAGTGGTATGAACTAACGGAGCTTCTCCGTCTCTTACTTCTGTGACTCCGTTATAAAAGTTTTAGTTTTCTGTCATATTGTCCTATGACTTAAATTTTCGCCCATGAAACTACTCCTGATAAGTATAAAATAAATAGTCACTGAGCTTCAAATAACCTCTCACAAATGGAAGCGACCTTGTTATAAAAATCTATCAGCGTCCAGCCTAAGAGATGTACGTGGCTAATAAGCATCTTACCAATATTTTGTAAAAGAAAACATTATTCCTTTTGCATGATGAGGGATAATAAACCATAATCTTTTCAGAAGGTTTGAGTCTTTATCCAAAGTTTAGATCATTTATCCTCATTAGAGATGTAAAACCTATGGAACGACACCTACTTAAAAGGAAGGAAAAAATGGGTTCTCTCTTGTTGTTCTTGCCTGGAAACCACTGTATTTCATCCCTTTGTGTGAGGCACCAAGGTTACACGATACTGATTTTCATTCATTAGGGATTTTACTTATGCTTAAGGCTGTTTCTGTCATGGATGCCGTGACTTTTCAGGCTCTCTGTGAGTTCCTCTAGAGCAGGGCTGGAGCAGCTGTCAGCCCCAGGGCTCATGGAGCAGCGGCTGCCAGAACAGCCAACCAGTGGCCAGAAGTCACCCGTCTTCTAGAGCAGCAGTAGTGGAGCTGGAGCTGCTGCAAGCCCTGGCAGTGCTCTGTTTGTCCCCTCCTTGCCCCATCATCACCACCACCACCACTTGCCCAGGCTAGTTTTAGTAAAAGTCAGGGACAAATTGCAGTTCTGAGAATTTTTGTTCATTGCCTATGATCTGTCTGTGACTTTTACTAAAAATACCCGTGACTAAGCGTTATCTATGCTGCACTAGGAATATATGTGGGCCCAGTGCTGGATTAAGAAAGGGGCTTCAGGGGCTGCAGCCAAGGCCTCTGCAAAAAAATCTCCATGCCACCAAAATCCAGACTTTATGGCAAGGCCCCTTTAGCCTGGGGCCCTGGGATGCAGGCATAAAAGCCAATCTAACCCCACCCAGCTCCACACACTGCCATTCCCTCTTGCTGAGCCGGAGTCATATCACTGAGAGGAAGCTCCATCCCCACACTGCTCTCACCTGCAGGATCTGCCCCCACAGCTCCAACTGCCCAGGAATCATGGCCAATGGCAGGTGAGAAGGACGGTGCATGCAGGGCACTGTGGACTGCAACTAGGACATCTGTTTCCCACCATCAACAGGGCACTCCCTCAGGTAAGCACCCTGCACCTACCCTTCTGCCCCAGCCCTCTGCCAGACCCTGTGCTCTAACCCCTGCCCAGGCCAGAGTTCTGCTTCTACCCTAAGTCCTTAGCTCCGTCTTAGATGGTCTTGGAGGGCGTTAGGGACTTAGACTGCAGGAGAGGCTCAGGGTCTGGGAGGGAGTTAGGATGCCAAGATCCCATAGCCTTACACTGAGCCTGCTCCAGCACCCTAATTCCCACCCAGACCTGTCACCCCCACCCCAACCTGTGTCCTGAGCCCACTTCTGCACCCCAAGCCAGTGCCTCATCCCCAGCCCACCCCAGAGCCCACAAGCCAAGTCAGATTCTTCACCCCATCCTATGCACAGCTTCCTGCCTCAGCCACAGCACTCTCCCACACCCTGAACCCCTCATGTTTGGTCCCACCCCAGAGCCTCAGGGGCCTCGCAAGAGTTAATAAAGCCCTGCATGGTCCCAGTTCATCTACTGCACTGTATAAATCCACAGTAATTTGGCCCAAAATGTAGAACATTCTTCCTTTGTGCACTGAAAGGTGCTTATTTTTCCTTCCCTTCTCGAATGCAGGCTAAGGTCATGGTATTAATAAGGTTCTTGTGCTTGGTTTCATTAATCAGACTGTATCATTGCTGCTAACTAAATATCATTCACACACTTGACATAATACATTATTAGTCGGGCTCATTAATTAAGCACACCAGTTTGTTTATAATTAACTCAAGAAATTTATGGCTTTAGAAAAACAATTACAGTAGCTGAAATAAACACATTAGATAATGATCACGATGACAAGTTTAATTGCTTCAGAGAAGAATTACTGTTATTAATATTACAATCATCACTAGTTATATTTGACAGCTTTATGTAAGTATACCAATTATTAGTTTTAGGCTTCAACTTTTAAATCTACCTTAAATATCAACTTATGTACTTTTAATTTATTTTCTAAGATCTTGATGCCAACTAGGTCCTAGCTTCCAGACACAAGACTTTGCAGCACAAAATACAAATGCAAAATCGACAAAACAAAATAAATAATGCATGAAAATAAAGTACAAAATAATGCAAATCTCTCAGACGTTCCTACTGTGGTCAAATTAAAGAGAAACACTTGAATTTATCTCACCTAAGCACATTTTGAAATTATAAGCAAAATGGCTACTCATGGCAAAATGATCCAGAATAGTTAAAAAGATGAATGAAAAAATAAATCACTATAAATTAGTTTATCAATCTGTCAGTTCCCTCAATTTATACAGCTATGAATTTCAATGGACAGCAATATTAAGGTATATGCTGATGTTGAAGCCCAAACTTACTTGTCTACTGTCCAATTTGTGGGCTCATGCCAATGCTGTGTATAAGATTTCATGCATTTCATTTCCCTTCGTCTGATTTTTCTCAGATGTTTTGAGTGCCTGTTCCCATTTATTCCAAGCAGGGTTGCCAGCTGGGGTGGGAACTGAGGTGGGCCTCAGCCCTCCTTGTCCACAAGGTGCAGCCCCTCTCAGTCCTCCTGATCCAATCATCCTCTTGTCGTCTGACTCCCCAGTTCCTGGCTAGGTGAGAAGCTGAGCAGGCTATAGCAAGAGATACCCAGGTAGCCTAGGCCACATTGTAGAGGCCCAGACCATCCATCTGCCCTAGGCTAGGGTGTCCAAGAACTGCCCCAATTTCATGGCCCTGTACCCCAGCATGTACCACCCATGGCCCCGGGGTTGGGGGAACTCTTAATCTCTGTGGCATCCCCAGGATGGGCAATGCTCTTCCCGTCTCGGGGCTGTCATGGGGTGGGAGCTGAATGAAAGGAGTGAGGAGGTACTGGGGTCACAAAGAAAGGGGCAGAATAGGGCAGTGGTGTTGGTGGAGTGGGAGTCAGGCTCCAAGGGATGGAGTCCAAACAGGCCCTTGGGTCTGGCTGTAGGCACGAGGCAGAACAGCAGCAAGGCCACCTCAAAGGGTTCGATCCTTGGTAAGGTGAATAGTCTCACTGAAGTGGCTGGCTAAATTAAAAGCTAACTGCCTAAGCTTAGGCAGCCAGACATGAAAATGATGGACTCTACTTTTAATCATAACATGCTGCAAGAAAGTCATGTGGAAACTCCTGTGCAGAATGGTAGGTACTCCCTTGTCTTCGAATCAATATGGCATGGACAGTATGCGTTGTAATGGGTTATATAGCTTATACTGGCATTAAGAGGGTTAATTGGTGCTAGCTAGGTCAATTAAGTCATCTGAAAGAGTGGACTGTGCCTAGTTAAATATAAGGTCCAGTTGGATAGTGGAGTTGTAGGAAGCGGTATAGGAAGCTGAGAATCAAAGAAGGAAGCTCATACACAAAGGAGATTGTAAGGGAAGAGCGCTATGGTGCCCCGCTGGCAGCTAGCAGGTGAACAAAGGGAGGCCAAGAGAGGCAGATATACGATAAGAACTGGGAAGGAAAGTGGGAAACAGCATGAAGGAAAGATAGGATAGAAAGAAATACAGAAAGGCAGTGAACAGTTCAGGAGAGTAAACGTGTCAGCTTGCTCCAGAATCCTTGGACTGCATCACAGAGTAAAGGGAGAGCCTCACTTTACTAAAGGTCACTGGGAAAAGGTGTTGCATAATATTATAGAATCATAGACTCACAGAATTCAAGGGCTGGAAGGGACCTCAGGAGGTCGTCCAGTCCAGCCCCCTGTTTCAAGCAGGATCAGCCCCACCTAAATCATCCCAGCCATGACTATGTCAAGCCCGGACTTAAAATGTGTAGGGATGGAGATTCCACCACCTCTTTAGGCAACACATTCCAGTACTTCACCACCCTCCTGGTGAAATAGTTTTTCCTAATATCTAACCTACACCTCTCCCTGTTCAACTTCAGACCGTTGCTCCTTGTTCTGCCATCTGTCATCACAGAGAATAGTCTCTCTCCATCCTCTTTAGAGCCTCCTTTCAGGAAGTTGAAGGCTGCTATCAAATTGCCCCTCCGTCTGTTCTTCTGCAAACTAAACAAGCCCAAATCCCTCAGCCTCTCCTCATAGGTCTTGTGCTCCAGACTCCTAATCATTTTTGTTGCCCTCCACTGAACCCTCTCCAATGCATAAACATCCTTTCTATATTGGGGGCCCAGAACTGGACACAATACTCCAGATGAGGCCTCACCAGAGCTGAATAAAGGGGAATAATAACATCTCTAGATCTGCTGAAAATGCTTCTCCTAATGCACCCCAATATGCCATTAGCCTTCTTGGCTACAAGGGCACACTGTTGACTCATATCCAGCCTCTCTTCCACTATAATTCCCAGGCCTTTTTCTGATGCACTACTACTTAACCAGTCAGTCCCCAGCCTGTAACAATGTTTGGGATTCTTCCGTCCCAAGTGCAGGACTCTGCTTTTGTCCTTGTTGAACCTCATCAAATTTCTTTTGGCCCAATCCTCCAATTTGTCCAGGTCACTCTGGACCCTATCCTTACCCTCCAATGTATCTACCTGACCCGCTACTTTAGTGTAACCTGCAAATTTGCTGAGGGTGCAATTCATCCCCTCATGCAGGTCATTGATAAAGATGTTGAACAGTACTCGCCATAGAACTGATCTTTGGGGCACTCCACTTGAAACCAACCACCAACCTGACACTGAGCCATTGACCACTACCCATTAGGTCCATCTGTCAAGACAGTTTTCTTTCTATATCCTGATCTCAGGGAGAAGGAATGCTGAATCTGGAGCCAGACCTTCCAGGAGAAAGTCCTTGGAGATGGTGGTCTGTACAAGAGCAGGAGAACAGCACTATAAAGCCCAGAAAGGTTCAGCAACTTCTTAAAACACATGCCCCACTTTGTGAGATACTGGCATTGATAAGTAGATGTGGAAACAGTTTCTTTAAAATCTTGTTCATTTCTTCTGTCGTTAGCTGTGATTAGTGCCAACTATCTGGCTAAAAAGATCAAAGGCAGCCTTGTGAGGTTAAAAATGCTTTTATCCTTCTCTTCTCTTTTATCCTTCTCTGTTGGCTAGTTTGTATTCTCTCAATTCAAGGAGGAGAAGCTGCTATACTTTGGAAAACCAAGTAGCTCTGTTATGGCAAAAGTTTTCTCATATGCCTGCACAGCCAAACAGTTTAATTAACTATGTCCCAGAAGTCCTGGATCTGATCTAGGTGACCCAGCCTTGGGGTGACCATCCAGGGCAAAGCAGTTCCTCCAGTGATAGAGTTCACTGCCACCTTCCTCTCCACTGACTGTGTAAGGAGCATTGGCAGAGGAAAGAGGGCAGGGCTGCAGTGTTCCCAGCTGACACTTAGGGCAGGGGTGAGCAAACATTATACATTGGGTGCCACCTTAGTCCCTGCAGTTAGCAGGGGCCTCCCCAGCCTGTGGGAGGACCCCAGGAAGGGATGAGGGTGCTCAAGAAAGGGGTGCTGCAGGGTTCTAGGGAGTGTCCTGAAGGGGAGAGGGATACTCAGGTGGAGGACCCCAGGAGGGGATGTGGGGAACTCAAGAGGTACTCTGAAGGAGGAGTGGTGCTTGGGTGGGGATGCCTCGAAAAGGGGGACCCTGGGGGCTCAGCTGCATCACCAGCTTCACCTCATAGAGATTGACCTTGCTGTGCTGCAGGCCATGTAACTTGGTGGTGGTTACCCATGTTGGTGGGCGGTGGCAGCACCAGGCTGGCAGTGGCTCCACACCCCCACCCTCAAGCAGTAGCACTCACTCTGCACCAGCATCCAGGGGGCAGGAGAGTCTCTGGGCACCAGTGTGACATGGGTTGCGGGAACCAGTCTTGCCACCTTACCAGCAGCTGGGACTTCACCGGCGGCCCCTGCCACCTGGTTCAGGGCCTCTGCACATTCTGACTGGACCAGTGGGCACTGCAGCAGGCAGGACGCCACTCCCGTTGATCACCGTGCTCACTCGATAATGGCGGCAGTGGAGGCCACAGGGACAGTGGGGAGGTAGCAGAAGCTGCAGTGTAGAAGGGACACCTCTTTGTGTACTCCTGCCTTAGGCTATTAACATCCAGCTGCTGCAACTTGCTCCTGGTGAGCTGTCTTGCACAGAATACCTATAGGATCAGGAGAATGCAAAGGTGAACTAGACTCCACTTTTGCATCTTTTCTTGCTGTCCACTCCAAACTGTGGCTCTTTGGCAACAGCTAAGATTATGGCCCAATACCTTTAGCTGCATTTTCAATAGTTTGAAAAATAACCGTAACACACTCATCTGCATTCCAGTGGAACCCTGGGCTGTCCCTTTATAACAACCTTCCAGTTCTTCTGCAGCGCCTCAGCAAAGGGCTGAGGATCTAGCCCACAGTGTCAGCTAGGAATGTTCTTTGCTCCCTTCTTTTGTGCAAACAGCCATGATGTAGAGGTTGTGCTAGTCAAGAAACTGTTCACTATTCCTCCCAGGATAGAGCAAATTGCCACCTCCTGTGCAATTACCCCCATTCTTTTGTGGGCAGATGCAGAGCGGCTGCACCTTGGCTCAGTCTTGCTTCATTCCCACTTGAGAATCTTGTGGTCAGGGTGGGGCAACAAGGAGAAAGCAGCAGACCCCGTGTTCATTAAAGTGGGAGTACAGTCACTGGAAAACTTTACGTAGCTACCCCAGTGATAGAGTGAAGCTTCCTTAATGCCCCACCAAACCTGTGTGCCCATAGTTATACTACTCCCAAATAAGCCCTGAATTGGGGTGAGCACAGCTATGCCCTTTATATATAAATTTACCTCCGCAAAGGCTGCCTCAGAACTGAGTTTGGCATTGTGAGCTATTTTCTTCACTGTTAGCAGCAATATAACCCTGTACTTCTCTGGAAGTACATATGGCTAAACAACAAAAGGTCTTCCTACATTTAGGATGACAGAAGTAGTGTCTGATATTTCTTCACGCTTTCAAAAGCAATTGTTGAACCTGATGTGAACTTGCGTCTTATTTAGGTGTTAGGTACAGCAGATCTGACTCCATTTGAGAATGGTTCTAGTGATCAGAAGACAAAAGTGCACTCTTTGCTGTGATATGGGCCTTTTGATATTACTATTTCCTCATCATCAACAACAACCATGGGTTCATGCCTCCTTCACTATTTCCTTCCATCTTTCCCTGTCCAGTGTGAACTGACTTAGTTTCTGGTGACTCTCTCCACACCAATCTAATATATCATTTACCCATTCTCTGTGGGGAACATCTACATCTACAAGAACACCTATAATTGCTCCATGGATTTTTGGAAGGCATTTGACAGTATAGATCAGAAAGTGACTTGGGCAGTGTTGGAGTCATATAGAGTGGATAGCAGATTGATACAGTTGTTGAAGCATATCAGTGGCGATGAAGAGGCAGTGGTGAGAACATGAAGAGAATTGGGAAGTTGGTTAGAATGTGTAGCGGTATGAGACAAGGTGATCTGATATCGCTGAGTATCTTCATCACGCACCTAGAGAGAGTGATGGACAAGATCAAGGAAAAGGTAGAAGGGATATCAGTGCCTGGGATGAGAATTAACAACTTGAGGTTCGTGGATGATATAGTTATCATTGAAGCAGATGAAGAGAAGTTAGCGAGAATAGTGCAGGTGCTAAACGAGAAAGGAAAGTAGTACTGACTGACTATGAACATCAATAAAACAAATACAATGCTATTTGGAAATAAGGAAATTGGAAGGAAGATTAGTATATATAGGATTCAACTAGAGAACATAGAGAAGTTCACATACCTGGGCAGCAACATGGTGTATGATATAGATCGTAAGAAGGAAATAGCAACTAGAACAGCGAAAGCAAGAGTGAGTTTGAAGGCAGTGGATAAGATCTGGAAAAGGAGTTGTTAGAGAAAGATCCTGAGAATAGGATGGATGCAGAAGGTCACTGATGAGGAATTATGTACAAAGATACAGCCGAAAGAGAGCCTACTGCAGCAACTCAGACATATCTGCAGAATGGATGATGAGCGAAAAGTCAAGACCCTGGTATTAGGCATAATGGGGGGGCTTGAATAAGAGAGGTGAACCCTACAGAGAATGGGTAGATGACATTGTTGATTGGTGCAGAACTAGTCTACAGAAGCTCACTCCACACCGGACAGGGAAAGATGGAAGGAAATAGTGAAAAATGCACTGAGCCCATGGTTATTGGTGATGATGATGAACAATAAGTTTGGTCATCAGACCAGCTAGGAAAGATTCTGGATATTATTGGAGCTGCCACAATGATCTCTAAGACACCTTCTCTTTTAGAACTTTAAGGCAGCTCATGTTTCCCTAAGCAATACGCTTCCTGGGCCCTTGGCTCTTGCATATGCAATGATGCTATTCTGTCTACACAATGTTTTTTTTTTAATTGGGACTGATTCAATTAACCTATAAATAGCTCTTAGTGTCTAAACCTAAACTAGCAATTCCCCTTCACTGGTGTATGTATGTCCCTAGGCTAATTGTTCATTCAGTATGTTGGTCTCGTTCAATCAGTTTTAAAATTAGGTAGAACATTTTCTTAATTTCATATTCTTTAATCTGCGGCCAACATTAATTATTGCCAGGTGGCGCATCAGCCTGTCAAAGTAGGAAATAAACTCATCTCAAGGGAAGTGCTGCCAAGTCAGTCTTCAGAGAAGTTGTATGAAGCTTGTAAGAGATGTGCTTTCCATTGCAGACTGAAAGTTGTAAGGCAATATCCCAGTTGTGGGCCTAGTGAGAATGTCTACACTTTTACCTTATTGTCCCACTCAGGCTATCTAGAGCCTGGATCCAGAGAGGTAGTCCGCTGAATTTTTGTCCTTAAGATACAAGTCCATCTGTTTTGCGTGCATGCCATTCCTCTTCTCTAAAGTGATGGATTACAGTCAGGCTTGATTTAGATCAGTATATCAGATATGAGCATCTCTGTATAATAGAGTAGAACCCCAAGATACGTGCACTTGAGTTGCGTGTATCTCGGATTAACATGACTGAGTGGCAGAGAGCTGGTACCTGGCTCTTGGCTGCCTGCCACTCATAAGAGACAGGAAACTGATCAGCACTGTGGGCTGGCCAGTTTCCTGGCTCCCCTAAGTTATGCAAAATTTGACTTACTCTGCGTTGTGCAAGAACATAACCTCCATGTAAGTCAGGGACCTACTGTATATCATAATCATGGCTTATTTACAAATAGCCTATTGAGCACTGCATGGAAATAATTCACTAAATAGGTTATTCACAAGTCTGGCAGCTCTAGTAATTTCTCAATTTTGCCGTTGATTGTCATTGTTGCAACGTTCCACAAAATCTTACCCTGAGACATCATTTATCATTCCAAAATAAACAAACCATGAAAGCAAAACCAAACAGGAAAATGGCATTAATCTCCTAACAGTTTACTATGTACTTGGAAAACTAGGGTTAGGCTGACAAAGAACTTAGGCTCAGCATTGCAACAGATAACTTAGGGCAGGGGTGGCCAACCAGAGATCAAGAGCCAAAATAGAGGTGGATACAGTGCAAAGAGCCATATATGGTAGATAGATAGATAGATAGATAGATAGACAGATAGTATGACAAGGTAAGGCTGGGAGGAGGTAAGAATGAGAGGGAAAAGCAGGGCAGGCAAACAGGCAGAGTGTGAGCAGCTGGGGAAGAAGCTGCCCAGGGCCAATTGGGGCCAGCTGGTCCCACTTAAGCCTGCTTTTAAAAGAACCCTTGCCCAGTAGGCAGGGGGGGAGAGAGGAGAGTGATAGTAGAGGAGAGGTGAAGAGAAAAGAAAGCAAGAGGAAAGGAGTGCTCAGCTGCAAGGGGCTAAGGCCCTGAGAGCTGGTGTGAGGCCAAGCAGGCTGATCACACAGGAGGGGGAACAGGCTGCTGCTGCTGCTGCCGCCATTACCACTACCTGAAGGAGGTATAAGGGGGAGGAATCGTCTGGGGAAGTGACCCAGGGAAGAGCTGCGGTGTTTATAATGAGGGAGCCCTCCCGCACCTCCAGCAGCCACACAGGGTCCCTGGGCTGGAACCCAGAACAGGTGGGTGGGGTCTGGGTTCCCCCCAGACCACCATCCCCCTGACTGTCTCAAGAAGGACAATGGTATTCTGGCTGTGGGGTTACTGGGCTAAACAGAGGCCCAGAGCCCAGGAGCGAGGCTAGCCTTGCCACAATAGATAGCTAGATAGATCCTAGCCCCTCCTCCGCTCTAAATGAATGCCCCCTGCCCCTGAGAGCCAGGAAATCCCCAGCGTAATTCCATGCCGGGAAGCTGTCGCCATTGGAGCCGCTGCTGCTTTTGCTGCCACTTGCTCTCCCACCAAGCAGTGGGGCGCATGTGCAGAGGAGGCAGCCATCACTCCCAAAGTGAGGCTCCGAGGAGGAGCAGCTGCTGCCACACACTTCACCCACTAAGTGGTGGGGTGCACCTGCAGAGCAGGTGTGGCACTTTCGGCGCACAGCTATGCGGAGCCACATTTAAAGGCTCAGGGACCTGGGGGTTGGCCACCCCTGCCTTAGGGCATCCTGCTGCCCTGTAGACTTCAGCCCCCTATTAGCCGTCCACACTGACTATACAATGTATGAAGAGAGTTAGCTGGCCAAGTATATAGAAGTCAGTGTGCTAAGTTGGAAGCCACCTGAGCTAACCAGTGGGAAATTAAAAGGAGGCGTGTGGGCCCTAAGCCCCTCCTTTCAAATGGCAAACTCTGGGCTGAAGGTACAATACCTATCTAGACTCAGTGCTGAGGCCTCTCCTGGAATTAAGGCCGAAGCCAGGTAAACGCTTTCTTACCACCTCACCCTCCCACACACACCCCTCAGAAAAAGAGGGGAAAGAGGTACCATATCCCAGCACTCACCTGGATCTGGGGTACCAAGATTCAAATACTCACTGTGCCTGATGTTGCGCAGGGAGTTGAACTCTACTCTCTCACCTTCTTAAATGGTCATTGAGTGAGAGGCTGAGGATTAATAGTTTAGGATTAGCATGCTTTCCTGGGAGATTGGAGTTCTCTGAAACCAGGATGCTTTCACTGAGGGACTTGATCCAAACTCCACTCAACACAACCCAAATCTGTGCACAGAGCCTAAGGCTATGATCGTATAAAGATTTTTACCAGCTGTTCACTACCGATGCTGACTTAAAAGTGAAACCCTCTACAAGGAGATTCAGGAGCCGAGCATTAGACACTCCAGATCTGAAAATTTTGGCCTATGTTTTCAAAATTTATCATAAATAATTTGCATTGGTTGCTTTCAATGTCATTGTTTTAAAATTCTTTTTAAAAAATATAATACGTAATGATGTCATGGACATGAATTTTCTAAATTGAAATAAAAACAAATGTGCAAGACTCTATCCTCCATACGATTAAAATAATGCGGTATTGTTAAAAGTAATCTTCATGGATGGAGCTTGTAGGGCTAATAGTGCTATTTTCAATTATTTTCAATCTTGTATTTCAGAGTGATAAAAACTGTTATACCCTTTCTGATTAAAATGTGAATCTCTGAGAGAGCAGGGTACAAGCAGATGACCACAAAGATAGAAAGGATCATATATAATGGAAATTGTGTTCATATATCTAAAAACAAGATGCTCCTATCTGAATATAACTCTACAGTCCCCAAAACTGTTCTACAGTGTTACATTAAAGATGTATTGTTTTTCTTTAACAAATAGGATAGATACAATTGTAGTAAAATAAAGCCTCTTTTTGTTATGTTTTCTCTGTGCAAAAGTAAACTTTCACTTTCTGTATAAATTTTGGTTTTAGATTGTAGAAAAACTTTTGAGAAAGCCATATATTAACTTTACCACTGACACAGAATTCTACAGAACGGTTGAAAAAAATCCCTGTAGAAGATAATCCTCAATTTCACTGTATAGATTTTACAGTAAATCATATGGAACACTATTCTATTTTTACAGAACACTGTTGCTTTTGTCCACTAAATTTTGCAGGACACTTCTAAAAAGGCAACAGCAAAACCAAGAAAGAGCAGTTTGTCTCCATGGGAGAGCCCTCTGAGTACCACCTCTATAACATGTCGTTTCAACTGTTTTATAACACAGCTGGAACTGCCACAAACAACTGAGTCTGATATATTATAAAAGTCCACTACTATACAATGAAAACAATTTCTGAACTGCCAACCTTTGGCATTCAAAAAGTATGGTGTAAGCCTAAAAATATCATTAAATTTTGAAGCCTAATAAATTTGGGTTTCTTTTTATTTGCTCTCAGGTTGCTGAGGGTATATTCCAATCACATTTTTCAAGATTTTCTCTATAACTATGTGGAACAGTCACTGTTTTTTAAATGAAAACTGACATTCCCACAAAATCATGATTCCAGAAACTGGGGCATTAAGTAAAACAATATCATGAGATTCGCAACTAACTTTCATTAAAATTACAACAGTTACATAGTATGGTGCCAAGTATTGGAGAGGGAGCCACGTTAGTCTGTATCTTTAAAAACAACAAGAAATCCTGTAGCACCTTATAGACTAACAGATGTTTTGGAGCATAAGCTTTCATGGGCAAAGACCTGCTTCATCAGCTTCATGGGTTTCAGAGAAGGATTTAAGAAGAGGGGGTCTCAGTAAAGGGGAGGGCCAGAGCTGACAAGGTCTATTCAGTCAGGGTGGAAATGGCCCACTAACGGCAGACAATGTGAAGCAGTGAATGTCAAGGTAGGAGAAAACAAGTCAGTTCAGTCAGGGAGGATGTGGCCCATTGTCAGAGGCTAAAGTGGAGGTGTGAGCATCAAGAGTGGAGAAACTGCTTTAGTCTCTGTTTAATCCAGGGTTGATGGAGTCAAACTTGCAAATGAATTATAGCTCAGAAATTTCTCTCTCCATTTTATTCTTGAAATTTTTTTGTTGTAGGACTGCTACCTTTAAATCTGTTACTGACTGTCCAGGGAGATTGAAGTATTCTCCTACAGGCTTCTGTACATTACCATTCCTGATGTCTGATTTATGTCCATTTATTCTTTTATGTAGAGACTGTCCAGTTTGGCCATTGTAAATTGCAGCGAGGCATTGCTGGCACATGATGGCATATATTATATTAGTAGATGGGCAGGTGAAAGAGTCCCTGATGGTGTGGTTGATGTTAGGTCCTGTGAGGATATCGCTGGTGTAGATATGAGAGCAGAGTTGGCACCGAGGTTTGTTGCAGGGATTGGTTCCAGGTTTAGAGTTACTGTGGTGTGGTCTATAGTTGCTGGTGAGGATTTGTTTAAGGTTGGCAGGCTGTCTGTAGGCGAGGACAGGCGTGCCCCCTCAAGGTCTGTGAAAGTGAAGGATTGTTGTCCATGATGGGTTGCAGATCACTGAGGATGCGCTGGAGAGGCTTTAGCTGGAGGCTGTATGGTGCCATTACCCTTTCCCTCCACCCTTCTAAAAGCTTAATGGGGGATCAGAAAAGCTTCAGATAGAAGAAACATTCTTTGATTTATTTTCCTCTTTTTTTTTCTCTGATCTGAAACATGGTAACTGGGAAACTGGTCACGATCATTCTGCTCTGCCTACTATACAGTTTCTGTCATATAGGAATGGAATTCTAGACAAGCATATGGATATAAAGGTAGGGAAGACACTTGGTATATTCTCCACAGCCTACCCATTACTCATTCAAAGCCCAAAATAATGGATGAGTGAGCATTATGTGTCTGGCTTTGTGACTTTTTTCAAATGTACTGTTTTATGCTTTAACTACACTAACTTTGTTAGTGAGAGAAACTGTATCTAATGTGTGCCACTGAAAATAAAGCTATCAGCCAAAACCTTGATCCTTAATCAGCTGCTATTCTGTTTTTACTTGTGCAAAATTCCCATCGAGTAAGGATTGTAAGATCTGGTCCATTGTTGACAGTAAGTAGTAAGGTTGTTCCTACAGATAGCAACCTAGGCTACGTCTACACTTACAAAAAATTTCAAAATGGCCATTCTGATGGCCAAATCAAAGACTACTAATGAGGTGCTGAAATGAATATTCAGTGCCTCATTAGCATGCTGCCAGCCGCAGCACTTTGAAAGTTCCGTGGTTCGTTTGCCTGCTGCTCATCTACATGGGGGTCCTTTTTGAAAGGACCCTGACAATATCGAAATCAGATGATAGGAATAAGGGGACTTCGATGTTGGCAGGGTCCTTTCTAAAAGGACCCCCACTTAGACAAGCCATGGGCGAGCAAACCAAGGCACTTTCAAAGTGCGGCGGCTGGCGGCATGCTAATGAGGTGCTGAATATTCATTTCAGTGCCTCATTAGTACTGCTCGGTTTGACCATTAGCATGGCCATTTCGCAGCTTTTTGTAAGTGTAAACACGGCCCGAGCAAAATAAAGTAACTACCATACAACAGAAATAGCGCATTCTAGGAGTGAGATCATGGCCTACTGGGTTCTAAGGCAGACTGTCCTACTGAGGCCAGCAACTAGATTTCACTTTCTATGCTCCCTCAGAGATGAGTTTGTCTGCCTTCTGTTCATAATTTTATCCAAGTTCATCCCATAGATTGCTCTTTTGTACTCCAAATTGATGTGGACTCTCATTATGGTGAGCATAGTAAACTATCAAAAATATTCAGAGCTCACATTAAGAACTGGCTTTGTTTTAAAGAGTCATTTTCTTTGAAAAGGAAATAAAATATTAATTGAATCTGAATGCTCTCCTACATTTGAAAACTATTTACTCTAGCCAGTTATAGCAAGCCACTATAGTCCACTCTCACACCAGTATTGCAGATGATTTTGAAAACCCATATAAAAGCTGCGAAAGTCTTCATTTCTCAGAATACATAATACAGGGATGATGTGCCCATGAAATGTCAAAACATTGTAAAAACACTTCAGGTTTTCTGAGTCTTTCAACTGTTTCTTAGAAATGCTAATGGCATGTAATTTATCTGAAGTTATGGCAGAAGATTTTTTGTGACTTGTTTGCTACTTCCAAGAGTACCTGTGGTATGTTTTATCCTGAAAAGCAAAAATAAAACGCAATGCAAGCTAGATGACCCTCCACAGACAGTGAAGCTGTATTTACTTAAACTACCTACTAAAGCACAGGTGGGCAAACCTTTTGGCTTGAGAGCCCTATCTGGGCTGGGAAGTTGCATGGTGAGCCATGAATGTAGGGCTGGGACAGGGGGCTGTGGTATAGCTGGCTTCAAAGGTTGGAGTACACTTGCACATCTGCCAAGGCTCTTGGAGAGGCATCCAGCTTTGTACACTTCCCTCCCATGCAGGCACTGCCCCTGCAGCTTCCATTGGTTGTGGTTCCTGGTTTCCAACCAATGGGAGCTGTGGGGACAGCGTCTGCCAGTGAGGTCAGTGCATGGAGCCTTTCACTCCCTTCCCCAGAAGCCACAGGGACACACCTTCCTGGGTGAGGGGCTGGATTGCACCATCAGCAAATTTGCAGATAACACTAAGTTAGGGGGTCAGGTAGATACATTAGAGGGGAGGGAAAGGATCCAGCTTGACATAGACAAATTGGAGGAATGGGCAAAAAGAAATCTGAGGTTCAACAAGAAGACATGCAGAGTCCTGCACTTGGGACAGAAGAATCCCAAGCATTGTTACAGGCTGGGGATTGACTGGCTAAGTAGCAGTGCAGCAGAAAAGGACCTAGGGATTACAGTGGATGAGAAGATATGAGACAACAGTGTGCCCTGGTAGACAAGAAGGCTAACGTCATATTGGGAGTGCGTTAGGAGAAGCATTTCCAGCAGATCTAGAGAAATTATTATTCCCCTCTACTTGGCACTGTTGAGGCCACATCTAGACTACTGCATCCAGTTCTGGGTCCCCCAGTAGAGAAAGGACGTGAACACATTGGAGTGTGTGCAGAGGAGGGCAACGAAAATGATTAGAGGCTGGAGCACATGACCTATGAGGAGAGGCTGAGGGATTTGGGCTTATTTAGTTTGCACAAGAGAAGACTGAGGGATGATTTGATAGCAGACTTCAACTTCCTGAAAGAGGTCTCTAAAGAGGTTGGAGAGAGGCTGTTCTTTGTAGTGACAGATGTCAGAACAAGGACCAATGATCCGAAGTTACAGAGGGAGAAGTGTAGGCTGTATAGTAGGAAAAACTATTTCAGCAGGAGGTTGGTGAAGCACTGGAATGTGTTACCTAGAGAGGTGGTGGAATCTCCATCCATAGAGGTTTTGAAGTCCCAGATTGACATGGTCCTGGCTGGGATGATTTAGTTAGGGTTGATCCTGCTTCGAGGAGGGGGCTGGACTAGACGACCTCCTGAGGCCCCTTCCAGCCCTGGGATTCTATGATTCTTAGCCACACTGTGCTGCCAGACTGGTGATGCCAAAGATCAGACTAAAGGCCTTGACAGGACAGATGGAGCTCTCTGATTATATTGGGATATTTGGATTTTTAGCAAAGGAGTGGTCCATAGTCTGCCCACTCCTGTCAAAGTCAAAATATAATCATGGCTTCTCTTGGTTTTTTATGGGAAGTTCTGTGGCATGACACTGAAGCAAGGATTCTTCATTGAAGTGTCTTTTTAATTACAGCAGAAGGAGCTATATACTCTTTTATATTCTACACACAGCTTAAGACAATGCTGGCTTGAGGCACATTGTGCAGCAATGTCCAGATTGGAAACCACTTATTGCCTACAAAAAATCTGAGGCTCTTGCACAGCGATGACTCTTGAATACAGCAGTGGAGACATTCTTCACAGTCCAAGTGTAAAGTGTCAAAAACTAATCTCCAGGTAAAGATGGCATTCCAGTCGGTTTATCAGCAGGCAGCTAGCTAGCTCCAGGATACATATGACAGCCAAGAGCGTCAGGTACCAAATTTAGCTCTGATGCAACTCAGTTCTAACTAGTGGATCCTTGTCTGCTTGCTCTGCAGCTGAATTTTGCTTTTCTATATAAGAGGCAAAATTATTATTAAAATGCCAGCAATGAGCTTAGTACTGCATGATGTGGAGACTCAAGCCGTGCTGTCATCAGGAGTATACAGTCAAGGAGGAAACGTCCAAGTAAAATAAGAAGTTTCTTGGCAACTACATTGGCTGAGTCAGTTGTCTGGAAGGAAGTAACGCTAAACCAAGGCACCTGAAAGTGTGCAGCCTAGAATGACCAGATGGCAAAGGACAATATGATGGGAATCTTGCATATAAAGCAATAATATTAAGCAAAATGAAAAGCTATTTAACACATGATTGGCACTGCAGATTGGTATTATAATGTTCTCATTGTGGCTCTTAACACACAAGTACAGTCTTAAATATCTAGCAAAGTCCACAAATGTGGAACAATCAAACAGCTGTGTAGCACTGCGGAGATCAACACATCACCTGTGACTTGACTCTGTAATGCTTTCCATCCCCTGTATTCAGGGAGCCCCCTAATGTCTGTCTGTGTCAGTTTAGCAGTTACCCGCACAATGGACATTTTTCATTGCAATAACATTTGTAGAATGGCACTCATGTGGCAAGCAGCCTGCAATATAAATGCAAATCTCACTGAGCCGCTGCCTTGCAATGCAGGCTCTTCTTTCAGATATTGAGCTACTGGTGCACAACACTAGTCCCCATCTCGGATTGTCAAGGAGGGCAGCCTTTATTACAAAGTATTTAATATCATATTCTTGGGAGTTCATTTTGAGGGGGAATCCTCTGATGCATGTCTTGTCAGGTTTTTCAGGTACCTGACTTATTACTCTTTGCATTAGTATGCTCTACTGCTGTAAAAAGTTTGAAATTGTTTGGGCATCATGCTAGCTAGGGATCATTGTCAGGATCGGAAGTTTCTGAAGTGTGAGTTGTAAAGCTGACTGAAGAGCAATTAGCTATTTTTGAAAAATCAAGAAACACGGGAATGATTCCAGACAACTGGGGAAAAAAGGCACTCTATGGCCCTGTCTACGCTACCCCCTCCTTTTGGAGGGGGCAGGTTAAAGAGGGATTTTGGCAAATGTTAATGAGGCGCTGCCATGAATATGCAGTGCTTCATAGGCATAATGGTGGCCATGCGATTCTGAAGAGCTGCTTTTAAAAAGCATGCCACGTGTGTACCTGGGGGCCTTTCAAAAGGACACGGGCAGCTTGCGTTTCAAAAGCGGCACTTTTGAATCATGCGCAGCTGCCATTATGCTAATGAGGTGCTGCATATTCATGACAATGCCTCATTAGCATTTGGCGAATTCCCTCATTACCATGCCCCTTCCGAAAGGAGGAGGCTAGTGCAGACATGGCCTATACGTCTGCCTATAGAAATGGGGGCAGGGTGGACAGCCCAGGGAATTAGACAGCTTAACTTCTGTACCAGGAAAGATAATGGAACAAATAATTATGTTTGGAAACATCTAGAAGACAACGTGATGAGTAACCTGACCATGGTAAAGTCATGCCAACTCAGCATGGACTTGTCAAGAGCAAATCTTGTCAAACCAATCTCATAGCTTTTTTCTTTTTTAAACAAGCCTTGTGGATGAGGGAAGCAGTAGATGTGGTGACGTGGTACATCTAGAATTTAGTAAAGCTTTTGATATAATCTTGAATGGGAGGGGTTTTTGTGTTTGTTTTGGTTTTTGGGTGTTTATTTTTTTAAAAGAGAGAGAGAGGCCTGTACAGGTCCCCAAACCCCTCACCCTCCATTCCCTGCCAGTGTTTCATTGCTGGGGCTCTGGTTCCCAGGCTGCTCTCCTGTGACCAGTGGGAGCTCCATCTCCCAGCCCCACATGACTGCAGGGCCAGGGAGGGGGGGTACCCTGCAATGCCGTGGCTGGGAGCCAGCTGGGATGTGGCTCTGTCAGCAGCCTGTGGGATTCCCAACTGCAGGGGAACATTGGTGCTGAGGGGCCAGTACTCTGTACCTGCACTTAATGCCACAAAAAAGCCCTGGTCTTGCATGATCTTCTCCTTAACTAACTATGGAAATACATCTTAGATGGAGTTATTAGAAGAGGGCTACATACCTACTCTCTGGGAACAGTTATCCGTGGTTCACAGTCATGCTGGAAGGCTATAATGAGTGGGGTTCCACAGGGATTAGTTTTGGGACTCATTCTGTTCAATATACTCATCAAGGATTTAGATAATGGCATAGACAGTATGCTGATAAGGTTTACCAATGATGCCAGCCTGGGAGGGTTGTCCATGCTTTGGAGGATTAGATTATAGAACCATAGAACATTAGAACTAGAAGGGACCTCAAGAAGTCAAGTCCAGTTCCTTGGCCCACCTTCTATATAATCTCTGTTAAGTATTTATTTAACCTGTCCTTGAATATCTCCAATGATGGAGATTCTACAAAGACCCTAGGCAATTTATTCCAGTACTTAACCACCCTGACAGTTGGGATAAGTCAAAATGATCTAGACAAACTGGATAAATGGCCTGAGGTAAATAGAATGAAATTCGATAAAGACAAATGCAAAGTACTCCCATAGGAATGAACAATCAGTTGTACACCTACAAAATGGGAAATGGTTGCCTCTGAAAGAGTATTGAGAAAATGGATCTTGAGGTCATAGTGGACCAGCAACTAAATATGAGTTATCAGTGTAACAATGTTGTGGAGAAAAAGCAAACATCTTTCTAGGATGTATTAAACAAAATGGTGTGAGTAAGGTGTGAGAAGTAATTCTTCATCTCTGCTCTATATTGATTAGGCCTCCATTGGTGTTCTGGGCAACACGTTTCAGGGAAGATGTGGACAAAATGGAAAAAGGGAAGACTGAAAGAACTGGAACTAGTGTGGGTGAAAAAAGGAGGGGGAACATAACTTTCAAGTACCTAAAAGGTTGTTACAACGAGAAAGGAGAAAAATTACTCTCCTTAACCTTAGATGTTAGGACAAGAAGCAATGGGCTTAAATTGCGAAAAGGGAGGTTTGGGGGGGACGTGAAGAAAAACTTCCTGTCTCACATTAAACCACTGGAATAAATTGCTGAGGGAGGTTGTGCAGCTAAAGCAAGTTAAAAGCCAAATTAATATGTTTTCACTGCTAAATTAATCTTAGATGGTTAATGTGAGTTTGCCCAACTCAAGTTCATACACCTTTTATAATGGAGACACATCCTTAGAGATGTACAGGCCAGATAGTTCCTTTTTTCCAGAGCCTGAAGTGCACTTGTACCACTCCCCACACCCCCTTTTCTTGATTCTTGGGAATAATGCCCATATGGTTTGGACAAGCAAATGTCAGGAGAGGTCTTACTAGTACAGCGTTTTATCATTTTATACACACATTTTGCAGGTTTTGTGAGAAATGTGTGGAAGTAATAGGAATAACTGGAACGGGAAGGAAGGTCGTCTTGCCAGAACATAATCACACGCAGGAATTCACTCATGTCTTATACAACACAGAAATGTAAATTTACATTTTGGGGCCTATTATAAGACATTCAAAATAAAATGGTATTTAATATGCACAAATTCTCTACTTGTGCTACTAATACCTTCCTAGATAGATAATGAATTTTAAAAGGTTATTCTTTTCACAAGCTACTAATTCACCAGGGTTGTGTCTACATTAGCAAGTTCTTTCAACAGAGTTTTTGAAAGAAGGGGGCTCTTTCAAAAGATCCCACAGGGCATCTACACACAAAAAGCGTTCTTCCAAAAGTAAATCAACAGTACACAGCACTCCTTCCAAAAGTGCTCTTCCACTCTCATTTCAGGAAGTGCCTTCTTTCAAAAGAAAATGTGTGTAGACGCTCTGCAGGGACCATCTTTCGAAAGAGCAGTCCTCATGGCACCTGGTTTTTCGATCCTGTCTTGTTCTTTCAAAAGAGTGGGGGTTGTTTCGATGCTCTCTTTCAAAAGAGCAGATCACTCTTTTGATCCACTTTTTTGTGCATGGACACACTCTTTTGAAAGAGCAGTAACATTTTTCCAGCACACCTATGAACAACAGTCTGACTCTCTCAACCCCCACCCCCGCCACCAACAACAAAAGAAGAAGAACTCTATGTGGACTCCCCCTGAAGGTCATAGTGAAAGTCTGGATTTCTACGTACATTGCTTCTGCAACCGTGCTCAGGCTGATATTATACACAAACAATGCCAAATGAGACACAATCTCAACTATGCTGAATGCCATGCTGTCCAGAGTCTCAAAAATAACCCAGACATCATAATCAAACCAGCTGACACAGGGGTTCTGTTGTCATCATGAATAAGTCAGACTATGAACAGGAGGCAGCCAGACAACTCTCCAACACCACATTTTACAGACCTCTTTCCACTGACCCCACTTTGGAATTCCAAAGGAAATTACAACAACTACTTAAGGAACTCCCTGCTGCTACTCAGGACCTCAGTCACTCAGACACACCATCTGAGCCGCAGCCTGGATTATTCTATTTGCTTCCCAAAATCCACAAACCTGGAAACCCCAGAAGCCCTGTCATTTCGAGTATTGGCACTCTTACCACCGGACTATCCAGTTACGTGGACTCCCTCCTCAAACCCTATGCCACCAACACTCCCAGCTATCTCTGAGATACCACTGACTTCCTGAGGAAATTGCAAAACATTGGAAAAGTTCATGATAACGTCATCCTTGCCACAATGGATGTAGAGGCTCTGTACACTAATATTCCACATAAAGACAGATTACAAGCAATCAGGAATACCATCCCTGGTGTAACCACAGCCAATCTGGTGTCTGACCTCTGTAACTTTGTTCTCACACACAATCATTTCCGTTTTGGGGACAATTTATACCTCCAGATTAGTGGAACTGCTATGGGCACCCACATGGCCCCACAATATGCTAATATATTTATGGCTGACCTGGAACAACGATTCCTCAGCTCTCATCCCCTATTACCACTCCTCTACTTAAGATACATTGATGACATCTTTATGATTTGGACCCATGGTACAGAGGCTCTAGAAGAATTCCACAGAGACTTTAACAATCTACACCCCACCATCAACTTATGCCTCGATTACAACATGCAAGAGATACATTTCCTGGACACTACAGTACTAATCAAGGATGGCCTGATCAGTACCACACTGTACTGAAAACCTACTGATCGCTATACTTATCTACACCCTTCTAGTTTCCATCCTGCTCACGTGACTAGATCCATTGTTTAAAGTCAAGCTCTTAGGTAGAATCGCATTTGCTCTGATCCAACTGACAGAGACCAAAAACTACAAGAACTTTACCAAATATTCATAAACCTGAATTACCCATCAGGAGAAGTAAAAAAAATAAATCGACAGGGCCAGACGAATACCCAGAGACCAGCTACTACAAGATCGGCCCAAAAAAGCCAAGAACAGAACACCACTGGTCATCACCTACAGCCCCCAACTCAGACCACTGCAACGAATTATTAAAGACCTACAACCTATCCTTAATCAGGATGCCACACTCCAGAAGGCCCTGGGTGACATGCCTGTTCTCTCCTACAGACAACCTCCCAACCTCATGAAGATCCTCACTAACAGCCACAGTCTATACCCCAGCAACACGAGTCCTGGAACCTGTCCCTGCAACAAAGCCCACTGCCAGCTTTGTCCACATATCTTCTCTGGGAATACCATCACTGGACCTAACCAGGTTACTCACAGAATCACGGGCACTTTCTCATGCTCCTCTACTAACATCATATATGCCATCATGTGCCAACAATGCCCAGATGCTTTGTATATTGGACAGACTTCTAACTCCCTTAGACAAAGGGTCAACGGGCACAAAACAGACATCAAAACACTCCAGATCCACAAACCAGTTAGTCAACATTTTAATGGAATGGGGCATTCTGTCAATGACCTAAAGGTATGTGTGTTACTGAAGAAGAATTATTGCACCATTCTGGAAAGAGAAGCAGCCGAGCTGGCTTTTATATTCAAATTCGGCACATTAACACATGGTTTAAATCATGATGGGAACTTTCTGAGTCACTATAGGGGCTCGTCTGCATATTTGGCTCAATCTAATTCTTGACCTTCCCCCCCACCCCTCCACTCTCTGATTTGCCCACCTTGATTATCTTTTTCTGATTTGTCCTCCTTGCTTACTGTTTTCGGTTCTCTGTGTCTTAAATATTGAGTCTGTTCTGGTCTGGCTATGGTCTGAAGAAGTGGGTCTGTCCCACAAAAGCTCACCTAATAAACTATTTTGCTAGTCTTTAAAGTGGTACTTGACTGCTTTTTGTTTTCATATATGCCATCATGTGCCAACAATGCCCAGATGCTTTGTATATTGGACAGACTTCTAACTCCCTTAGACAAAGGGTTAATGGGCACAAAACAGACATCAAAACACTCCAGATCCACAAACCAGTTAGTCAACATTTTAATGGAATGGGGCATTCTGTTAAAATCTTATGACTATGCGTGTTCCTGAAAAAAACTTTTGCATCGCTATTCAAAGGGAAGCAGCTTAGCTGGCTTTTATATTCAAATTTGGCACATTAACAAGTGGTTTGAACTGGGATGGCAATTTCCTGAGTCACTATAGGGGCTCATCTGCATACTTGGATTAATCTAATTCTTGACCTTTCCCTCCCCCTGCCCCACTTCTGATTTGCTCACCTTGATCATTTTTTTCTGATTTGTCCTCCTTGATTACTGTTTTTGGTTCTCTGTGCCTTAAATATTGAGTCTGTTCTGGTCTGGCTATGGTCTGAAGAAGTGGGTCTGTCCCACAAAAGCTCACCTAATAAACTATTGTGCTAGTCTTTAAAGTGCTACTTGACTGCTTTTTGTTTTGAAAGAAGTTCTTTTGGAAGACATCTTCTGGAAGGGTTTCTTTCAAATGAGAGGAAGGGCACAAGCAGAGAGATGTAAGGGTCTGCTCTGGTTCTTTGAAAGAAACTTTTTCAAATTAAAGTCTCCTTTCCTCATTCCTTGATGCTCACTCAAGACAGCTTTGGTTCAAACGAAAACTCTGGGGGCATGGGAAAGAAGTCTTTTGCAGTGACTGGTACAGACGTGAGGCTGCCCCAGCTGCTGCTTTCCTGTTCAGCAGACCTCAACAGCCAGTGGCTCCACACAGCAGCAGCAAAGTCCACCCTGCTCCTTCTAACTCTGCTCGCATGTAGATGTACCTGGGCCCTGTCATGCATGGTGTGCAGCTCATATGTGGGCTCTAGGAATATAGCTAGGCCACATACCCACCCCACAGCTTCAGTCCTCTGTATCTAGGTCTTCTGTAGCCCTGTGTGTGGAAATCCTGAAGTGCAGAGATATCTAGAAGCAGAAAACAGAAAAAAGAAAATAAGCAGACTAAGTGGGGGTGGGGGAGAACCAAAGGACAATGGAGTTAAAAATAGAAACAGGAGATGATGAAATGATACAAATGCCCGGAGCCAAAACTCAAGAAGTACCTTGCATGTCCCTACATACTCTCCTCAGGGCAGGGTCACTTGGTTATATAACCTTTCTCCCATGCTTGCCTGGGTCTCTCCCTTTAATAACATCTTGTCAAGAAGCCAGCCATGGCCCTAGAGTAGCCGTTACACAGCTGGTAGCTGCTGGTAGCTGCCAGGTGTGTGTTCCTGCCTTCCCCCATCACCGTGTATATAGTTATATATCACTGTTATGTTGTTACTGAGATGGCTGAGCATTCTCCTACAGGAACAGGAAGGAGACAGCGATATGGAAAAAACACTGGAAACATTTTAGATTAGTGACTTTGATAAATACTCATTTTCTCCTGGGTTTGATGGGGAGGGGTTGATTTTGTTTTATTCCCTGACAGATCCTTTGTAGCTGTGAGTTTTATGACAGAATATGACAATGTTGTTGCTCAAACTCAGTCACCAACAATATTCTTCATGCTCTCCAGAAAATAAAATTGTGCTGAATATTGGGCAAATTGGCCATTATATAAAAATTTAGAAATCCTGGCCATCTGTGGTACACGTACAAAAACAACTCTGACAGAATATTATCACAAACAGATGGCTCCCACTTTTCCTTTTTTTACAGTTGATAAGCACCTGCAAATCTATTGCAGTATTTCTGACCGTGTGTGTGTTTTAGCACTTCACTGCAGAACATTAAAGCACTGGCCCGTCACGTGAGAAGTCAGTTTCATCACCCCATCAGAAGTTTCAACTTTGTTTATGTGCCAAGGGCCTCTGACCACCCGTGGAAAAAGTGCTACATCAGTGACAGTACCAAGGAGGCGGCAGTAGGAATTGCCAGAGAATGAGGTGGCCAGAAAAGAAGTCAGAGATAAATGAGTGATTAGCAACTGATGGTTGAAGTTACAGTGTAATGTGGGGGCTAGGAGCTGACTTGGTTTCACACGTGCAGAAGACTTACGTGAGTTCTTTTTTTAAAAAAAAAATCTCTCACCAGATCGATGATGCCTTCCTAGAGGCCCTTCAGAGATTGCACATCAGTAGTCCTGCGGGGGTAAATCTATCTTGCACTAGCTATTTTTGCTCATGTCTGAGACACAGATCTCGAGAACAAAAGGACAAAATGGGAGAATGAATCAGCTTGGACTCCTTATTGCAGGGTAGTGTCATGGCGCCCATTTTGCAGATGGCTTTAAAAAGGCGTGTTAAACCAGGCTTAACTTGATTAAATTTGTTACTGTATACATGTCCCCTTCATACTTGTAACATCTTTTACTAGCTCACGTAATGGTCATGTCTACGCTGACGTCACTGTTAAAAAATATATCATACTCCTGGGGAAGTTGGGAGCTTTGGCAGCGTGAACCCTCCGTTTCAAGCAGCCAAAAAGCACAGTAAAACTTTGAATAGAAACCAGGTAGCATCTTGGCTTTCAACCAGGACACTTATGCTTTACACAAACCTGCTTGAATATGTTTTAAAAGAAACAAGGCTGTTGTCTCAGGTGTGGGTGCACAACGGCAGGCAGATTCGGTGGATATGCACTGGTTCTCCAAACACAGCAGGAGTTTTAAGTACATTTTAACAACGATAGATATTCTCTGGCAGAATTTTGTCGACAGAACCTCTGTTGGCAGAGTGCATCTACACCTAAAAGTGGCTTGGCTAAGCGAACTGCTCTGTAGACAGCGTGTGTCCACATCAGGGCCTCTCTGTCAACAGAGGGGGACCCAGCAGCCAGGAAATCGGGGTCACATGGCTGGCAAGCCCTTCCAGGTCAGCCAGGCACACGCGCCCTTAAAGGGCTCTTCCCCCCAACAGCCACACTTTGCAGCCTGTAGCCTGTGCAGCTGGGAGGAACAACACAGGCAGCAGCTGCAACAGCAAAACTTCCAAGGCAGTCCCCAGCCCTGTGCATCAAGCCATGGACCAGAACCAGGTATCAGAAATGCCCTGGACTCCAGAGAAGCTGCAGCGGCTCCTGCTAATCCTGGCCACAGCAGTCACACTCCTGTTCCAGAGGCCACCGCCCCGCCCCCATCAGTGGCCCTGCACTGAGGTTCCCTCCCCTCAATCTCCCTGCCTAGCTCCTTAGGAGGATATGGCAGTACCCAACCAGCGGTGACTGATGGGATCAGGTCATCCTGCGTGAATGGGATGACTAGCACTGGGTCCAGAATTTTCAGATGGGCAAAGCCATGTTTCTCAAGTGCTGCACCTGCCCTATGCCTGGAGGACACGTGGCTGTGACACTACATCCCCATTGAGAAACGTGTGGCCATGGCTCTATGGAAGCTTGCCACACCAGAGAGTTACCACTTGGTCAGGAATCAGTTTGGGGTGGGCAGGTCCACTTGTTGGGACTGTGGTCATGCAGGTAAGGCACTATTGGTCCCCTACTGTCACTTAGGGGGGCAGGTGTGTGGCTCCCCATGGGGGAACCCCCAGGAGGTGGTGAGGGAAAGGGGTGGGGGCCAAGAGGGGAGCCCCATCTCTGAGGGAAAGTGCTGTCTCACCTTAGCACATGCCTATCATAGGTGGTGGCCCTGGGGAGGAAGGAGGACCACAGGGGGATGGGGGACCATGGGACAGCCTGCTGAGCCTCTCACAAGTGTAAGCCGTCTCTGTCCCTTGCAGATCGTCAGGGCCATCAACCATGTCCTGCTGCAGAGGGCTGTCTGGCTCAGGGATGTGGAGGCAGTCACAGCTGGCTTCGAGAACCTTGGATTCTTGAACTGTGTTGGTGCACTCGATGCACATTCCAATCCATGCCTCAGACCACAGTGCAGGCTGATTCTTGATCTGCAAGGGATAACACTCAGTTGTCATGCAGGCCCTGGTGGACCAACTTGGACGCTTCACCAATGTGTATGTTAGCTGATAGGTAGGGCCCAGGAGTTTTTAGGAATTCAAGCCTCTGCCAAAGGCTGGAGGACAGAACCTTTGGCAAAGTGATTGTGAAGCTGCACCTGCATACCTGGAGACAGCGAGGTTTCTTTAAAAAAAAAAAAAGTAAAACACTGTTATGGTGATTCTAAAAAATTATGGCACCCTGAAAGTCTACAGCCACTATTAATATGCCCTTCCTGGCTATCATGGGGCCCAGGTGATACACTGGGCTGGCATGGATGGAGTATTCTGTAGCTTCTTTTGAAAAGCTGTGCTACATTTTTGCAAAAGGGGCTAGAAATTATTAAACCTCGTGTAAAAACAGAAATTCAAAACGTAGCTGGAGATGTAGTAGGCTACATTTTCCGTGCTGTACTAAAGAAGGTGGGGAATCCAACTGCACAGGAGAGGACAAGGCTAGTGTATATTCAAAGAAGGAAGTGAAAGAGAAATGCATCACACCGTGATGCACAGGGCCCCCAAAACCCTTTAAAAGGAGGGGTTTTGACACGCAGGGCCTGCCATAAGTGAAAGTCCAAGAGGAAGCCAGGCTGAAAGAGGCGATGCTCTCTACCTGGTAAAAAAAACCTATTTTAATCAACATGGTTTCATTCACTGCGGGTCTGAAGAGTGCACCAAACCCAAAGTAGACTTGTTTCAAATGGCCCCTATGCAGACCAGCATTGAGAAAAGCATCTATGTTTAGGTGCTGTGTCTGTCGACTGTTACTGAGGCTGCCCCGTGGACTCTTTTACAGCAGGGAATAGTATAGATTACATGGATTTAAAAAACACACTGCTGTACCTTTATTGCAAGATTGTAAAAGAGGATGGAACTGATCTCCCCAAGGATGCTAAAGCAGGGCTGGTGAATTGTCCGAGGGGGAACGTAAGTGCCGAACCTATGCAGAAACCGAGCAGTGGGAAACGTGCACCCACATTGATGATGAGAGGGCCATCCTGGGGACATGGTACACAGTGGAATTGATCGTGGCCACAGCAAAGGGGTACACAGTGGCTAAAATCTATAAAATCTGGCATACTAATGAAAACAAATGGTTAGTTAAATTTGGGCTCATTAAACATAACTGAAAATGATCAGGGCCTACCCTTCTGTTAATGTCATCAAAAACTAACAGTATGCCCCATGTATGGCTTCCACAGACTTCTGAACTGAATTTATTCATTCAAGAGTAACTATGAATTCCTCACCATGTATTGCCCCTCCAAATCTACGTAATTATGCTGTCAACTTCCCACTCTCTCCATGTACACCTCTGCATTTTCGGGGTTACTTGGGGGTTCCTCCATGGGCCCATTATCAGCATCTTCTACTTCACATGCTATTGGAAAGTCAAGCCCAGAGGGATCATCAGTAGTAGCCAGGGTCTCATCTATCAAGTCTTTTAAATCATTTTCAGACAAACTGGTCTGAGAGCCTCCAGTAGGGGCCATTTCTTTGGGAGCTTTTTTCCTCATTACCCCATTAGCTTTTTTTAAAAAAATTTGCAGAGATTCTGGCCTGAAACTTTTTGGCAGCCATCCGTTTATCCATCAAATGCTGTCTCTCCTTTTACTTACATCTTAGCTGGTGGGAACCTTTGAGGATGCCCCTTTCCGTAACTTGTTGTGCCTGCTTAAAAACACCCTCTAGAAACGTAAAGCTTTTTTCCAAGTTAATCATTAATGGTTTTGCCCTCTTGATATTTTTCTAGCCATCCTTTCTCTTACACCTGCTGATCTTAAAGGTCCCTAGAGGTCTGCACATGAAGCAGTATATTTTTTCAAAATATTTTCATAATTATGAACAGCTGTGCTAAGCTTATGGAGCCCTGAGACTAATACATAATAAAGATCAGTTTCTTCATGAAGAGTAACCCTGTCATGGTTGGCACTGTCAGTTCTTGTTTTTTTTATTTACAATCCCTCTAATGCATTCTCTGGGTTTCTGAATGTGGACATTTTCGCTCACAGTTTCCTCAAGGGTCAGTGTGGTGTTGACTGCTGAGGAACTGGAGGTGTGTTTGTGTGGTTGCAATTACCCTGCATAGCAGGAGCTGTCCGTTCTTGTATTTTTATTCACATCCCCTCGAGCGTGTGCTCTGGGTTTATGAATGTGGCCATTTGCACTCACAGTTTCCTCAAGTGTCAGTGTGGTGTTGACAACTGGAGTGTGGTTGCTTTTTACCCATCTTTTGGTATGAGTTTTGGACTGTTCTGACGCTTCATCTGTGCTTTTGTGCCAGTTTGCAGGGCCATTGTTGTTGCTGATGGTCTCTGAGTAGATTCCTGGTTCTTTAGTGGTTCTGGTGGAGATATCCCTGTCGCCCTGACTATAGCTTTGTCAGGAGAGCTGCACATTCCTAATGAGGTGGGAGTTAAAACCAGAGATGTTACAAAACTTAACTTTACCATGTTTCTCACCCACATCTATGTATTTACTTTAAAAAAAAAAACCTGTAAATTAACAGCAACGAAGGGTCCTGTGGCACCTTACAGACTAACACAAAAGTTTTGAGCATGAGCTTTTGTGAGCAAAGACTCATTTCATCAGATGCTGGTCTTTGCTCACGAAAGCTCATGCTCAAAACTTTTCTGTTAGTCTATAAGGTGCCACAGGACCCTTCCTTGCTGTTATGGATCCAGACTAACACGGCTACCCCTCTGATACTTGACACCTCTAAATTAACTAAACCAATAACCAAATATATATTTAGTGGGCTTCATACATCTGTAAGTCCTCAAAGTTGGTAAATTTTCCTTTCCCGATGTCTCTTTCCTTTTTCTTTTGAGTTTGTTTGCCCTCTGGTCCAGGGGTCTCTCATTTTGGACCTTAACTATGCAACATTATTATAAAACACATGAAACAGTTTTCTAAACTTAAAAGTAAAATACTCATCAGGGTGCTTTTCCTCTGTTTAAAAGGTCATAGCTTTAGACAAAATAATCCATTTCAGGCTGCAAAAAAACAAAGGTGTGGGTTTATTTCTGCCACTTTTTTAAAATAGTCAAGCAACCCATTTTTAATAACACATTACATTTTTGTAAAATACAAACTAAATTGCTTTGAAACAAAAATACTTGTAGCATAGGTCCCCAGCTCAAAACCAAACATTTATTTTTCACAGAATAAGAAACCCGCCAAACACTCTAAACCTGCAGTCTGTAACCATATACTTTAAAAAAACAAAACTCCCATAAACATATCTGTATACTTACCCACACCTATGACTCGCAGAGTCTCCAGCTCAAGCTGAACATCACAACTAATTAAAAGAAATAAATAAAACATATTTAAAAAAATAGTTACAGAAAGTTACCTTCCACCACAGTGCAAAAGCATGGTGGCACAGGCCCGTTCTGTTTTTCCCCAGGTGTATTTGGCCTATGAAATAAAGGACAAGCAAACAGTATTATTCCACAAAATACAGCAAAGCTTTCTGCTACCTGTTAATCAAAAAAAAAAATTAACAGTACTAAGCATCACTATAGTTAAAAATTAGCTTTATCTTGGTTTGTTGAAATACAGGTTGAAGTTGCTGGTCCCAAGCTGAACAGAACACACTGCAAAAAAAAAAAAAAAAAGAGATAGGCACTTTAGTAAGGATAGTATGGACACAGTGACAATATAGAATATAAATTTTCAGATTTAAAAACAAGCCACGTACCTGGTCTTGAGGTCCAATAGCTCAAGATGGTAAGTCTCCTCCACACATACAAAACTAGGTCAGTTCCTAGTCCCCAGCCCCATTACATCCCAACTTCACTTGCTAATTGTTCATTTACCTCTTTGACTTCTTTTCTGGCCACCTCATTCTCTGAGTCCTGAGAGCCACGGTCACCTTCCTCCACGGGGTGGACAATGAGGCCAACTAGCTTGTTGGGCTGCCTCTAGAATCATTGGGGTTGGATTCCGGAGCATCCGTCAATGGCTGGACCAAAGGGCTCCCCTTGGCTACCACCTCCTCCTCAGAATTGGCACTGCCGTAGCACTTTTTCCATGGGCATTCAAAGGTCTTCAGCACATAAACAAAGTCCAGGCTTGTGACAGGGGTGATGAAGGTGTCCATGTTTCCTCTCAGCTCTTCCATGATTCCTGAAACATGCATTGTTGGAAAAATATGGCCTCTTTTTGTGTGGTGCTGGAACTTCTGGGGGAAGTGCTACTGTCTGATTGGTAGAGGGGAGCTCTTAGAGGGGCTTATGACCCACTTCTGGGCAGGTCACTCCCCCCACCCAACCTGCTTTATTTGGTCACACCCATTCTCACGGACATCCTATGGAGGTGAAACCCCTCCTGATTGGTAGAGGGTGCGGGGGAATGTCTTAGAGGCATTACATGATCCACTTCAGAATGAGTCAACCTGTCCCAGAACTGCCATCTGACTGGTCAAATCTATGCTTGGGGTGATCCTGCAGGGTCCAAACCCATCCTGATTGGTGGAGGGTGGTGGGAGGAATTCTTAGAGGAGTCACACGATACCTTTGTTTCCAGTCATGTGTCCAGCTGGACCACAGAACTACGAGCCCCAGAGGTGGGGCTTCCAGTAACAGTTGGGGGTGGCCTAAGGGGTCAGTGAGAGTGACCTAAGGGGTCAGTGGGAGGGGCTAATAGTAGACCCTCCCACCCCAGAAGTACTACCATGGCGGGTTGGACTTCTGGTGACAGGTAGGTAGGTGGGGCCTTGAGGTCAGTGGGTGGGGCTAACATTTGATTGATGGGATGCCCCTTATACTACTACAGGCTCATCTATACAGTGCAGTGATGGGACTAGAGTACTTCTTCATTCTCTAAAACAGGATCTACATGGCATAATTAAAGTGCAGCAGGTGAGAGCTCTCTGCAAAGTATATCACTGTGCAGACAATCCTGAAGAGTATACTTCTGTCATTCTAGGGGATTTGTCCCTTTAGCTCAAAGAGAAGTGTCTTGTGCTTTTAGAGCTTTGGGCCTTGGTTCAATCTCCACAGATGACCTGTCCAGCACTTGCAACTTTCATTGATTAAAAAAAGAGCTGTAGGTTTTAAAAACAACTTCCTTATTGACTTGTTACAATTTATATACTGCTTCCAAGGCTTGCCAGAGAGCATCGCATTATAGAATAGAAATGAAAAGTGAGTCCTGATGATTACATCTTTTGTGACTCAGGTGGTTACCCTTTGATAAGGATGTGCGGTGTTATTGTTGTTATTTTTCAGCTAGTACCCATGGTTTTCCTGTATTTATTCTCATTACCACAGGATCTGGAAGCAGGTAGAGCAACAGTTGTATTAACTCCCAACTCTTTGGAAAACATGCCAACGTGTTTTGTGTTAAATTCTCTATTACCTTTATTTACAATTTATGGTCCAGTGAGGACCTGCTTTATATCTAGTCCTCTAGCTCAATTACTTGAGCTAAAAAGGAGGTTTGGCCAAGGCTACCTGAGCCAGTGACTCACTGAAGACTAAATATCAATATGACCTTGGCTTTTAAATCCTTTACTTTCAATTAATAGGAAAAAAAAACCACATCCTCGTAAAAGAGATACTCTAGTTCAGTTCTTGACTAGTAACCACTGGTTGGATGCAAGAATCAGTGAATGAAATTTTGCGATCAGACTAGACCACAGCAGTCATTTCAGAAGTTAAAGTGCACTCTTAATGCATGAGTTTTCCCTGTGAAGCACCAGCATTTTCTCTGAACAGCTCATCCCTGGAACCTGTAAAAAATATTAACGCCTCAAATGATTTTGAATGGACTTCCTACTGTTCTGTCAGCAGGCATAACACATGAGCATAATTAGCATTATGTGGTGTATAAAGCCGGGACTGACAATGGTACCAGGATAATGATACGGGCATAGACATGAGATGGGAATTAAATATGGAGAGACTGACAATATTAGGATAGCTTAGGCTGTATGGGTAAAGAAAGGCATAGCCAAAAATCATCAGAGATTCAGTTTACCTTATCACATAATCTAAAAACAAGGGGTAATTTTCCACATAGGCTCTTCATTGCTCCTCTCATTTGTGATGTCATATTTTTCTGTGGTGCAAAAGCCACTAGCTCACTTTTTGTCTCTGTATGTATCTAGTGGCATTACTACTACTTCCCTGAGAGTCAGTGGCCATTTCTACACATGCCACATATTCTGGCAGATGATCCTCTATGCAGCAAACAGGCCCCGAAAGAGCCGCCCCTTCGTCTGGAATAGCACTTCTACACACACACACTGGTGCTCTTCTGGAAGAACAGGGCAGGAAACGGCGCGGACGGGGTCGCACAGCCCCTCAGAGGGCGCCACCCAAATAGCCCCTTCCTGCACACGCTGCTGAGGCCTGCCGCATCTGTGCCTCGCAAGCCAGACCCAGGTGCCTGTCCAGCGCCGGCCAACCAGCAGGCATGGACCCCAGCAGCCGCAGGACAGCAGGCTTGCCCTCACCCACGGGTTAGCCATCCTCCTGGCCACCCTCCTTGGCCTCCTGTGGAGACAAAGGCCCAGGCCTGTGGGTTCTGAACCTCCACCGCCCCTGACAGGCCCCCTCTGGACTGTCCAACACATCTGGACCCACTCCACCAGCACAGACTGGTGGGACAGGGTCATCGTTGGGGAGTGGGACAATGACCGCTCGCTGCAGAACCTGTGGATGAAGAAAGAGACCTTCCTTGAGATCTGCAGCTGGCTCACCCCCATGTTATGACACCAGGCTACCTGGATGTGGCCAGCCCTCTCCCAGGAGAAGTGCATGGCCATTGCCATATGGAAATTGGCCACTCCGGACAGCTACTGGTCCATCAGGCAGCAGTTTGGGGAGGGCACATCCACCATCGGGGCATCGTCCTCCAGGTAAGCCCTACACCAGGCTCAGGCCCAGGCCTAGGCCCAGCCCTACCAGGGGGAGGTAAGGAGGGGGCCAGCGGGCTCAGGGGACCCTGGGGCTGATTGGGAGGGGGCTGGGCTGGGGCCTAGCCCAGAGGGGATACCACATGGCTGCCACTGGAGGGGGGATCCAGTGGGGGGGTGGAAGGGGAAGGGGGGCAGGGGCCCCCCACCTACACCCACAAGTGCGCCTGTTCGCATTCCTCTGCAGGTCATGAGGGCCATCAAACGTGCTGGTGCAGTGGCTGGTGCACGTTGAGGGCTTTTCTGTGCTTGGGTTCCCCCAGTGCTTCAGGGTGATCGACAGGACACACATCCCCATCAGGGCCCCGGACCACAGTGGCAGCCGATACATCAACCGAAAGGGGTACCACTCCATCATGCTCCAGGCAGTGGTGGATGCCCGTGGGAAGTTCATGGACATTTATGTCAGCTGCCCAGGCAGGGCACACGATGTACGGATCCTGCATAATTCTGCCCTGTTCTACAGGATGAGGCTGGGACATTTGTGCCCCAATGGGAGCATGTTGTCAGGGATGTCGCGATGCCCCTCTGCCTCGTGGGTGACCCCGCCTACCCACTCCAGCCCTGGTTGATGCACCCATACACAGGCCACCTCACACCCTCCCAGGAGCTGTTTAATACCTGGCACACATGGGCCTGCTATCCCGGCGAGTGCGCCTTCGGCCGTCTGAAGGTGAAGTTCAGGTGTCTCCTCACAAGCCTCAATGTGGGAGCGGAGAACGTCCCACAGGTTGTGCCCACCTGCTGCGCACTCCACAACCTCATTGAGGCATGTGAGGGGACTCTGCCCTAGGGCTGGATGGCAGAGCTCTCCCCCTGCTACCAGCAGCCTGCTGCTGCCCCCAACAGACATCTCAACCACAAGGGGCTCCGGAGCTGGGAGGCGCTCTGCGAGGCATTCACCCAGACAGACTACTAACCCCCGCCCCCAAACTTCCCCACACGCACACCCTACACACACCCCCATGTACACACCCCACACCACCCCAACCCCCCCCCACCTTCCCCAACAATGATCAGGGACACAGGGGCCGTGTCTACACTAGCCCCAAACTTCGAAATGGCCACACAAATGGCCATTTCGAAGTTTACTAATGAAGCAATGAAATGCATATTCAGCGCTTCATTAGCATGCGGGCAGCTGTGGCACTTCGAAATTGATGCGCCTCACCGCCGCACGTCTTGACCCGATGGGGCTCCTTTTCAAAAGGACCCCACCTACTTCGAAGTCCCCTTATTCCCATGAGCTGATGGGAATAATGGGACTTCGAAGTAGGTGGGGTCCTTTTGAAAAGGAGCCCTGTCGGGACGAGCTGCGCAGCAGCGAGATGCGTCAATTTCGAAGTGCCGCAGCTGCCTGCATGCTAATGAAGCGCTGAATATGCATTTCAGCGCTTCATTAGTAAACATCGAAATGGCCATTTGTGTGGCCATTTCGAAGTTTGGGGCTAGTGTAGACGTAGCCAGGGAGTGCAAAGTATAAACATGTACTTAACCTTCAACAGATAACAATGTACATATTAGATAGGGAACAATAAAGATAACTACTAAAACCTTTACGGAGTGAACTATATACATGAGGGTAAGGGGGCAGGGGCATTTGAACTTGGAAGGGAACAAGGAGAGGAAAGGTGGGGGTTCCTTTCATGGGATGGGGTGGAAGGCCATGAGTCCCAGTGCCAGCGGATGCCTCTCCCACCCTAGGAGCGTGGTCCTCTGCGGGGCACTGATGGGGCTGGGAGCACTGGCAGGTAGGACAGGTTGGCACCTGGCCCAGCCTCAGTGGAGAGGCTGGGGAGGCTGGGTCGTGGTTCAGGGGACTCTTCACAGGGACCACCATGGCCACAAGCCATGCTGCGAGGTCCATCAGTGCAGCTGTCGGCAGGCCAGGGGGCAGTAGGGCAGCCAGGGCCTCGAGATCATGGGTTGGGGGCACAGGAGCAGCTGAGGGGCCAGTGTGGGGAACAGCAGGGGGGCAGCAAGGTGGCCTTGGGGGGGACAGTGGGGGGCAGTGGAGGGGGGCTGGGTGCTGGCCTGCAAGGACCCCGCACACGGTCCAGAGCATCCCACCACCTCCCCCAATATGTCCCACCTCCACCGCAGCTCGGCCTCGTCGAGGGCCAGCCGCCTCTCAGCAACAGCATTCTGGTGGCGGAGGGCTGCGGTGTAGGCAACTACCTTGTCCTTGCAGTGGCTGTGCCTGGTCCGGCGCACCCGTGGCTGCTGGCCTGTAGGGGGTGGTCTGGGCCAAGCTGGTGAGCTGCTTGGTCTCTGGCCCAGACAGGGCTGGCAGGCCCCGGGCTCCTTGTCCGGCTGCCCCAACCCTTGGATGGTGCCGCTGGGAGAGAGAGGGTGAGGGGAGAGGGGGAAGTCAGTGCCACATCTGGAACCTCGGTGGTTTGGCCCCAGTGCCCCTGGGAGGTTGCCCGCTCCCCAGACCCACAAGACGGCTGTGTGCCAGGGGATGCTGCCATGTGGACCTGCGTGCACTTGCCATGGTGGCCCCTGAGGCTTAGGGCTGGGGCGCTGTCTGTGGTGGCGCACTCTGGCAATGAGCCTGTGGGCAGGGGGAGCACAGCTGTCAGGGGGCTCTGGGCACAGCCGTACTGCCTAAGGGGCCCTCGGCATGCGCGGGGGACGCTCCATGGGGGAGGGAGCCGGGTGTTGCCCACAGGCATGGGTGTGCCCTGGGCCCCACCTGCGGAAGGGCTGTGGGTCTTTAGGGCCCAGGGCTGGGACCTGGGTGTCCCCATCTTCCCATGGGGCTTTGCCACGGTGTGCACACACGGAGGTGGCCTCGTATATGCTGGGTGATGCCCAACTGGAGGGGGCCTGGCTGCTGTCAGTGGAGGGCAGCTCAATGATGACGGACCCATCTGTGGACTCCCTATCAGATTCGACGTCCAAGTGGCGGGTCCCTCCTCTTCCTCCGGTGGAGCAGGGGGCTTGGGTACAGCTGTCTCCACGGTGGTGTGGACTAGCGAGGTGTCATCCACACCCGGGAGGTCTCAAAGCTCCCAGTAGAAGGGGCAGCTGGCAGGGGCGTGACCGGATCTGCAGGCACTGTCCTGGGCCCGCATGTACCCCTGCCACATCTCCTTCACCTTGCACCTGACTTGCTCCAGCGTCCAGGAGGGGTGGCCACAGGCAGCCAGGCCCTGGGCAAGGCAGGCGAAGGCTGGGGCATTCCTCCAGTGCCCACTGGTGTCCTGGAGTTCCTCCTCTTTGTGCCAGAGCCCCAAAAGGTCCTGGAGCTCTGGCTTAGTCCAGGAGGGGGCCCTCCATTTTGAAGCCTGGTCAGGGTATTGGCTGCCCTCATCCAGGTTCCTGGGGCTCCCCTGAGCAGTGCGGGGTGCTGGCCATCTCTGCAGGTCGGGGCTCACTGGGTGCTGCAGGGCCTCGGGGGAGTGTGGCAGGCAGCTCTGCATGTGCTGCCTGTCTCACACTCAGCTTCTTGCCATGGGGTCTCCGGGTCCTTTAAAAGATGCAGGACCTGGAGACCATAGAGGCCCGCTGGGGTTGCCTAGAGCATCCCCACTCACCGGTGGCCTGCCACCATGGCGGACTCTTTCTTTCAGAAGAAGCGGTCTGGGAGCATCTACACATGCCTTCTTCTGGAAGAATCTTCCAGAAGAAGGCCTTCTTCCTGATTCCGCAGCGGAGTATGGCATATGGCTCCTTCTTCCAGATTTCTTCCAGAAGAGTGCCTTATGTGTGTAGATGCTCTGTGGATCTTCTGGAAGAGGGCGCCGTTCTTCTGGAAGATCCTGCCTGTGTAGAAACAGCCAGTGTGTTTCCCCATGTCACAAAATGATACACACGACAAAGAAAGTAAATCTCCATTCAATTGGATGAGCATGGGGCACTGAATCAACTTCATAAATGAGATGGGACCACACAAAAATTGCGCTTTCTGACTAAATGTTGGGAAAGTTAATAGCTGAACGTGAAATCCAGCTCAGAAATTCTAATTTATTCTCTGACAGAAATGGGCCAAACACCCTCTTGACCTTTTTGCAAATTTTGGATTCTTTGCATTTTACATTTTCCCTAGATAGTGCTCTAAGTGTTAATTATTCACTGGATTTTGTAAATAAATATATCCCTTACAAAGCATATAAGGAACTGGACAAGAGTTCCAGTGCAAATTTGGGTGGAGAAATGACAACACGAGGCACAATTTTTTTCAATCCAACACATACCCAGTATGCAGCTTGTCCTTCTACTTGAAGGCCATCTTTCTTCAGTCATAGAATCTTCAAATACTAAGGCTGGAAGGGACCTCAGCAGGTCACTGAGTCCAGCCACCTGCCTAAAGCAGGGTACTCTTTTGTAGATCTTCTAGGATCTTTAGTAAGGATGGTGGGGTAGTAGTTCTGGGATGGGGGGAGGTCTACCATTAGCCACCCCTCGGATCTTTCAAGATCTTGCAGGATCTTCTAGGAAGAAAAGAAATATTGTGACCAAATCCCCTGTATCCAAAGACCAGAGGAGGTGCCAGAAGTCTCTGAGGGAAAAATTTTCAGTGGCCCAGGGTGCTCCTTTGTAGATGCTACTGCCATCCTGAGGCTGTAGTAATCCGTCTCCTTTTATGGACAGGTGAAAAAACATGCATAGCAGCAGACCCACTGTCATCCACTCCCATATATACAACCTCTGTATGGGCCTGGATGTGTAACTGAACAGCTGATGTCTGCCTGAAGGTGAGCATATAAAACACCCTTCCTCCCTAAAGCTTAACCTTCAATACTCTTATTTACATAGAGAAGAGAGAATGCGGCATTCCTGGCTGGATGATTCCTTCATGGGAGCAAAGAGGGAAGACGTAACTGCTTCACTTCTCTGGAGGCTGGGGGAAGAGGGGAGAGATGTAGGAATTCCCTTATTGCTGTTTCCAGGGTAGCGAAGAAAATATCTCTGGTGGCTGACTTCCAAGTACTGGGGACCAAGTATCTTTTAGGCAGGCCTCCTTCTATTGGGCTTCAGAACAATGAGCACAACATTTTGTCTTCCATACTTTTCCTTCCAGGCTCTTCCAGGAAGAAAATAAATATTGTGACCAAATACTCTGTATCCAAAGGAGCTGCCAGAAGTCTCTGAGGGAAAAATAGTCAGTGGCTCAGGGTGCTCTGTTGTAGATACTACTGCCATCGTGAGGCTGTAGTAATCCTTCTCCTTTTATGGACAGGTGAAAAAATATGCATAGCGGCAGACTCAATGCAGTTCACGCATATATATACAACCTCTGTATGGGCCTGGGTGTGCAACTGGAGAGCTAATTTTTTTCCAACTGTGGGTAGAATAAATTTTGTGTTGCCAAGGCTTGTGCAGATGTAAACCACCATAGAAACACATGGTGCTGGCTTTTGGCTGTCTGCTCATCAGCTGGGCAGTACCTGAATCTTTCTCGGGCAGCTACCAAAATGCTCAGCTAACATGGAACACTACCCAGTAGCAGAGGTACAGTTGGGTCAGGAAAGAGGTGTCCACATTACATGCAGCCTAATGTTTATGTCTGCTATGGGAGGGAGCATAAGGAATATGAGTGTTTCCTGAGTAATTGCATGAAAGCATCATGTGAATACAAATAGAAGTTTGTTCCCTCATTATTTGTCTGGAAATATTTACTTCTTCTACACACATCATTTAGAGCTCTTCCTTTGGTTTTGCTGTGAGCACTAATCTAAAATGGACTACTGTCCACAGAACTAATGTCCAGAGAACTTTGCGGTCCAGAGAACTAATCATTGGGATTTTTGACATTAAAGTCTTCCAAAATGACCATTTCTAAAAATATTCCTTAACTGACCTTCAGCAGGTTTATATTTGTTAAAATAGCAGATCCTTTAATTTTTTTGGAACTTTTGAACGTAAGAATATTCATCAGTAGACATTGTAGGAAGGCACAAGGTGGGCGAGGCAGATGTAATGAAGTCTCTTTTTTGAAACAAAGAGGTAGATTGGTTGCTGTCCTTTGCTGCTTTGAGATAGTGCTGATGATGCACCTTTAAATCCAATACTGTTGCAAATTAAGTGGCACACGATTTTCTGAAATCCATATGAACCCAATTAGAGAACAAAAATGACAAACACTGCCCGGAATTATAGCTCTGACTATCTTCAATCTGCAGAATAAGTAAAATGTTTGACAGCAAGATATACTGGCAATGTTGTTTGATCTATGTTTAAAAAAGTCCTTTGATGCCTCATAGAAGCCTTTGAAAAGCATTCTGTTTCCAGATCCATCCACAGCCAGTCATCTGGTTTGATTTGCATTTATGTTTCTGTCAGTTTTTTTTAGGGGGAGGTTGTTTTTATTTTAGTTTTTGTTTTGGGGCTAGGGTGATTTGCCGAGAAGTAGGATGTGTTTCTGAATTCATGTGTTCTTTTTTACATCTTTGCCTGAAGCCTTTATCCTCACAGATGACTGCTAGTAGATATCATAAGTTTATTGCAGAAGAAGACCTAAAAACTTACCGTCTTGAGCCTGCGATTGACTCAATAGAAAAAAAGTCTCTTAATTCAGTGGGGCATGTTCTGAAACCTTACCCATAGAAAATAACCTCCCTGACTTCAGCAGACCTATTTGAAGAATAGGAGAGCTCCTATTCTGAAATATACGTATAACAGTAATTTATGTAAAGCCATATATATATATATATATATATATATATATATATATATATATGAATGAATGAATGAATGAATGAATGATAACACACTTTGGCCAGGTCTACACTACAAAAATAACTTCAAAGTTAATTACGTTGAAGTACAGCTTTGAAATAACAGACTTTAAAGTTGAGCATCTACACACACCCTACTTTGAAGTTAAACTTCAAAGTAGGGCACTACTCCATTCCTGGGAATGGAGTAAGGACTTGAATTTGGGCTCCCTTACTTAGAAGTTCACTGGTGTAGACTCTCTGTTGGCTACTTTGAAGTAGCGCCTAACTTTGAAGTTAGTTCCTAGTGTAGATGCACCTTTTAAAGTCTTGTGTAAACAGGGCACACTGCCTTTTAATCTTTACAAAAACAGTAAGGTCAAAGCGTCTGGAAGAGTCTGCAGTGGTGAGGTTTATTTTAGTTCTGGATTGCCAGCCCTGGGGCAGGAAGTCCTCAATTATTCTTCATAGAAGAATCAAAAGCCTCCCCCTCACTGCCTCAAGCCAGTGCCAACAGGGGCATCTTCAGCAGCAGTCAGGATGTTCTGTCTCTGTATTGAGTCCTTGTGTGTCTCCATCAAATCTATCTACAATAACATTAGTAAAAACTTCCAGAATTACTGTTGCACTCATGCAACTAGGTATTACTATCTAGTTCGCATTAAAATGTTGAAGAGTAATATAAGTATAGCCAAAATACTGATCTCCAGAATTCCTAAAACAGATAATGTCCTTCTAATTCAATGACAAAAATACTCTCAATTCCTTGAACATTCTATATAATTTCTCACTGAGAACTGGGCTTTGAAAGGCAGAACATGCTGTCATATTTTAAAATAAACCATCATTTTAAATGTTCCTTTTAAAATAAAAACCACTTTATGTCAAAGTTTTCAGCATTTTTATTAGCCCTGCTTTCACAGAGATTTGCCTGATTTGAAGCTGGATAAATGATTATTCTTTTGACAGATAACTGACAGGTTTTATACTCTCTAATCTGAAGAGCTATAGAACTAACCCATTTTGAAAAAAAACTATTGGAAAGGCAACTTATTTGGCAAGTATTTCCCTTGATTTGTGTTGGTGAGAATAAAAACCTCACTGCTCTCCTCCTCCTAAATTTGCAGATTCAGGCATTGAAGTCACAATCCAGTGGCAAAGCTTTACCTTGCAGAGGTTGTGGAAAGTATGTTTAAGCCATTGGTTAGATCGCTGTTACTTTTTAACACATGATACAGCAGTGAGAATTAGAGTAAGGATGGTGGGAAATACAGACTGGTGGGCTGACAAAAGCACTGAACCCAGCAGCTGCGTCTACACGTGCACGCTACTTCGAAGTAGCGGCACCAACTTCGAAATAGCGCCCGTCGCGTCTACACGCGTCGGGCGCTATTTCGAATTTAACTTCAACGTTAGGCGGCGAGACGTCGAAGTTGCTAACCTCATGAGGAGATAGGAATAGCGCCCTACTTCGACGTTCAACGTCGAAGTAGGGACCGTGTAGACGATCCGCGTCCCGCAACGTCGAAATTGCTGGGTCCTCCATGGCGGCCATCAGCTGGGGGGTTGAGAGATGCTCTCTCTCCAGCCCCTGCGGGGCTCTATGGTCACCGTGGGCAGCAGCCCTTAGCCCAGGGCTTCTGGCTGCTTCTGCGGCAGCTGGGGATCTATGCTGCAGGCACAGGGTCTGCAACCAGTTGTCAGCTCTGTGGATCTTGTGTTGTTTAGTGCAACTGTGTCTGGGAGGGGCCCTTTAAGGGAGCGGCTGGCTGTTGAGTCCGCCCTGTGACCCTGTCTGCAGCTGTGCCTGGCATCCCTATTTCGATGTGTGCTACTTTGACGTGTAGACGTTCCCTCACTGCGCCTATTTCGATGTTGGGCTGAGCAACGTCGAAGTTGAACATCGACGTTGCTGGCCCTGGAGGACGTGTAGACGTTATTCATCGAAATAGACTATTTCGATGTCGCAAAATCGAAATAAGCTATTTCGATGTTGGCTGCACGTGTAGACGTAGCCAGCATGTGTCAAGTGACATCATGTGAGAGATTTTTTTTCCTTCAATCTCTTGAAGCCGTGTGTCCAGCTTAACTTGCTTTCCTTGTTTTCTGAGTATGGTCTTTAAGGCATTCTAGCGTGAGCTGTCACAGTGTGACTCGATATTTTCACGGGAAAAAAAGCAGTCATGCAGCACTTTAAAGGCTAATGAAATAATTTATTAGGTGATGAGCTTTCATGGGGCAGATCAGGTCTGGAATAGTGCTGAAAATGAACTGGTATGACAATATAGATAACAGAGCTTGAAAACAAAAAAATGAAAGGAAATGAAAACTGACAAATCTGCTGGGGGTGGGGGTGAAGGGTAAGAAGGAAGTTACTTACTGCCAGTGTCTATTAAGTGACTTGCCTGAGATCACTACAAATATCAAAGAAGGGGAAGCTGTTTTTGTAACACACAAGGTAATTGCTATGTCTATTAAGGCCAAGGTGCAAAGTGTTGAATTTGAGAATATATTCAAGTTCAGATGTCTCCTTTGTAAGCTGGTGTTAAAGTCTCTTTGTTGTAGGGTGCAGATTCTCCGGTCTTTAATACTATGGCCTACTCTGTTGAAATGCTCACAGACAGGTTTATGTGTATTCAGATTCCTAATGTCTGATTTGATTCATTCTTTGGTGAAGTGATTGTCCAGTCTGTCCAATATGCATAGCAGAGGGGCATTGCTGGCACATGATGGCATAGATAACATTCATGGAGGCACAGAAATATGAGCCCCTGATTGTGTAACTGGAGTGGTTTGGTCCAGTTATGGCATCTCCAGAGTAAATATGTGAGCAAAATTGGCAGAAGGGTTTGTTGCAAGGAAAGTTTCAGGATTAGTATTACTGTGGTGCGGTGTGTGGTTGCAAGTGAGAATTTTGCTGAGGTTAGGTGGTTGTCTGTAGGACAGCACATGCCTCTCACCCAGAGCCCCTCAGAGTGTAGCATCATGTTCCAGTACAGGTTGTACGTTGTTGATAATGTTCAAACCCCTTCAGCGCGTTATCATTATCATTGTGCAAATTTCAGTGCATTCCAGAGAAGACAGAAGGCTCTACACAAATTCTGTACAAACACCGGGCACCTGGCACATACACATTGGCTTTCCTGCTCGCTATCAGCAACCTGTGAGATCAAGCAATTGGTGACGAGAAGAAGAAGGAGTAAATTCTTGCCAAGTGGCAATGTCCCGGACGCAGGGGATGAGCATTCCTTTCCTGGCTTTGCCTCAGACTTCCGTTGTGACCTTTAGCAAATAACTTCATCTCTTTGCCTCACTACCTCACATTATGGGCACAGAGTGATTTGGAATATTTTGTAAGGTGTGCAAGGAAGAGGGCGACCATATTTCCCTGTCCCAAATACGGGACAGGGAGATATGGGTGGGGGAGGAGCAGCTCCTCCTGGCTGCACCCCACCCCAGCCCCAGGGAAGCAGCAGCCCTTCCCCTCAGGAGCCCTGGAAAAGCAGGAGCTGTGGGTCCTCCCGGTCCCAGAGTCCTGGGGAAGCAGTGGCTGTGGGCACTCCTAGTCCTGGAGCCCTGGGAAAGTGTCAGCTGCAGGAAGTCCCCACCCAGAACCCCAGGAAAGTGGTGGCCGTGGGTGCTCCTTGCCCAGAGTCCTGGGGAAGTGGCAGCTGCGGGATGCTTTTTTGGCATCCCAAATATGGGACCATCCCACCCGATATGGAACGGTTGGTCACCTGGCAAGGAAACAATACACATTTTAATACATGCATCTAGGAATAAAAAATGTGGGCTATACTTACAGGGTGGGGGAGCAGTGCTATCTTAGGAAGCAGTGCCTCTTAGAAAAAAGATTGGGAGATTCTGTTAGAAAATCATCTGAACAGAAACTTCCAGTGCTGTGGCCAAAACAGCTAAAGTAATTCTTTGATGCAGAAATGGTGGACGCTTTGGCAGAGGTGAAATTAACCTTTACAGTTCTGTACTTGGCACTTTGGGGAGCACTGCTGGAATATTGTGTCCTCTTTGTCAACAATTCAAAAATTATGGTGACAAATTGGAGGAATCCCAGAGAGAGTCCACAATAATGTGTTAGAGGTTTTGAAAACATGGCTTACGGTAACAGATTTTAAGAGCTTAATGCATTCATCTTAAAGCAAAGGTTTAAGGTTGAGTTGATTACAGTCTAGAAGTACCTACATAGGAAAAAAATATTAGATAATGCACTTTTAAACCTAGCAAAGAGCAAGAACGTATGATCCAGTGGCTAGAAGTTAAAGCTAGATAAATTCAGGCTGGAAATTCAGGCTTCTTTAGAAGCAGTGATAACTACTAAGACAATTTGTCAGGGTCATGTCATGGTGACTTCGCAATCACTGATTTAAAAGCAAGATGTATATTTTCTAGGAATTTTGGGGGGAAGCTAAAATGTGTGTCTTACTGGTCAGACTAGATTATTACAATTGTCCCTTCTGCCCTTTGAATCTGAGTTTGTGAAATACTTTCCTACATCATAACTGAGACTCACGTGTTAGTGTGCAGGGCATCACGTAAGACTTGAAATATATGGATTTAAATAAAGATGTGTGCAACCTGTGAAAGTGGAATAACATTTATATTTCAAGAATACTTCAACATACTTTTAGTAATATATGTTCATAAAAAAGAACTTCAGCTTTTCCTGCTCTGTGACATCATCTTTCTCTACTTTGGATTGGGTCTTAATATTTCCTGCATTGCATCAGATGTTCTGTACTGGTATTTCCACATGTCTGTTAAAACTATGCTCTCACTGGACTGCATATCACGTTGAATTGTTTGGTACATTTGTTTGAATTCCCACTTCATTTAATTGTAAATCATGCTACTTCCTGTGAAGCGACTTAGTTTAGCTACTAAATATATTCATAGAATATTCCTAGTTCTGTATACTTGGACTTTATTTCCATTGGACTTCACCCTTCAGTAAAGTTATTTCTGAACTTTCTGGTTGCAATTAAAAATTGTGTGTTGCCCTCAGGAGTGCTCCGAGGAGGCTATCTGAGGAGGTTGGGTAATGATAGCCCACCTGCAGCATACTAAAATGGAAAAAGAATAAACTGAATACTTATTTAGGGCTCTTCTTCTACAGGTCTCAAGGGGTTACTAGCCAAATGTTACTAACAAGGACACTGAAATACAGATGTATTAAATAATATACTGACACAGTGGGGTTCTGAACCTGTAATAAACATGTCTGTATCCTTAGTATTTTTGGAACTTGAGCACTGCTGATATTTTCTGCAGCTCACTAATTGGCATATTAAGATTGTACCAAATTGGAACCACTGGTCCTCTTCTGGAAGAAAATGGACTGTTCCCTCCTTAAGAAGGGGAGCAGCTACTCTTAACAGACACATTTAAGCAGGGTCGTCTCTAGAGGTGTGTGGGGCCCAGGGAAGCCCCCACCCCCTCCTACTTCCATTGCATTCCTTCCCCAAAGCCACCTGCCCACAGAGATGTGACCCAGGGTGATTACTGGGGGGCTTGGCGCAGGGGAGTAGCAGGGGTTGGCTCCTTCAGTGGCAGCGGCTGCTGCTGCTGCATTGAATGCGGAATTGGAGCAAGCCACTGGGTTGCTCCACGCTGCTGCCCATTTCCCACCTGGGTCAGTCTGCTTTGCTGCAGTGGCAGGAGATAGAGTGCCTGAGCCCCAGTCACTCTACTCTGCTCCCCTGCATGGTGTCCCTCAGTAGAGTGGAACTGACTGGGATATGGCAGCAGAGCAGAACGCACCACTGCATCACTTTGCTTCCTGTGGCTCTTGCTGCCATACTCAGTGCAGGAAAGACCAATCCCTGCTGCTGTCCTGCACCCTCAGGTCATCACCCAAGCTGCCCTGGACCGCATGGACTGAACTCAGCATGTGTTCCCCCTCCCCACCAAAGCGCAGGGCCTAAGGATGGCATGGCTCTGAGTTCAAGTATCTAGGGTCTTGTTCAGGAGGGTGGTAAGCAGGAGAGTGAGATTGGCTGGTGGATTGGTATGGTGGCAGCAGTGATGGTGGTGTGGTGGGAGATGAATTCTCAGACAATGCTCTATGTCCCCATCCTCAACTGTGGTTATGGATTTTAGACAGTACCAACCAAAAGGATGAGACTGCAGGAGCAAGTTGTGGAAATGAGGTTTCTCTGTACAGTGGCTGGGCTTACTCTCTGGGACAGGAACTCTGTCAGGAACATCCCGTTGTGAGGAGGCCCTGAGGCTGACTCAGGACATGCTGGACAAATTACATCTCCCAGCTGGCCTGGGCACACTGGGTGCATCTACACTAGCTGGCTACTTCGAAGTAGCTGGCACAACGTCGAAATAGTACACGTCACGTCTATACCTGCCGTGAGCTATTTCGATGTTGAAATCAACATTAGGCGTCGAGACATCAAAATCGCTATTCCTATCCGAAGATGGGAATAGCGCCCTACTTTGACATTCATCGTCGAAGTAGGGTATGTGTAGACGATCCATGTCCCTCTGCATCAAAATAGCGGGGTCCTCCATGGCGGCCATCAGCTGAGGGGTTGAGAGACGCTCTGTCCAGCCCCTGTGGGGCTCTATGGTCACCGTGTGCAGCAGCCCTTAGCCCAGGGCTTCTGGCTGCTGCTGCTGCTGCAGCTGGAGGTCCCTGCTGCATGCACAGGGTCTGCAACCTCTTGTCGGCTCTGTGGATCTCTCGCTGTGCAGGGCGAGTGTGTCTGGGAGGGGCCCTTTAAGGGAGTGTCTTGGGGCTTTGCTGGCCCCTTATTTCGACGGGGAGCGCTTGTGTGTGTGGACCCTCCGCATTTCCTTCCAGGGCGGCTCCTTTCGACGTTCTCCATCACTACTTCAAGGTTAAATGTCCATGGCACCAGCCCTGGAGGATGTGTAGACAATACATGTCGAAGTAGCCTATTTCAATGCTCTTACGTCCTGAGGGATATCCCCACAGGAGCTGGAAGGAGGAAAGGGAGGCCTGGTTTTCCCTATTCTCCACAAAATTGCCACAACTCTGACAGAAAAAGCAGCATAAAGGGAAAAGATGTATTTGCCTCTGTTTGCTATCCCCTAGTCATACAGAAGTGAAGTCTTCTGACTCACTCCTGCATCCTGTCCACTGTCACACACCAATTCAATAGATAAACAGAAAGACACAGACATTCATAGACATTCCCATTTCACTTTTCTGGGCTCAGCTTCTGTCATGCTTTATATTTAATTATTCTTTACTGATCTGGTTCAGTGCAAATTAAGCAAAAAGGAATCAGATTACATCTGTACTTGCAACAGTGCCCCGAGCAACTACCTGCCTATGTACAGTTATAATGAATAGTCAGTGATGCCATTATAGCAACACAATGGAAAATAATAATAAACTATCCCTCATGTTGCAGGGGAGGGGTGGTGGTGGTGAGAGCTAGCACAAATAGGTTAGTTTAATTAAGTCCTAAGACACATACTCCCCCCTTATTCTAGGTTTTTCTCATATTCTCTCTTCTATATTTTTCCCTTTCTCTAGAGATGCAGATTTTCTCTCTGACTGTCTCCTGGGATTCATCCAATGGCAGTTTGCCACAACAGCCCACCTGAGCCAGGTGGGGGCGGACCCTTAAGGGGCTATAGAAAGAAGAAAGGACTTTGTCCCTGAAGAGAAGAGACAATAAGAAGACGTCCATGCTGTGGACTTAGCAATTTCCAGCTTGGATCCTTTGTCTTTTGGTCTGCAAGGGTCCATGTGCCAGCATGTGGACCCCAGCAGACCGGATCTACAATGCTTTGATAACCAAATCTATGTAACCTGAAATGAACTTACAGAGACTTTTAAGAATCAGCAAATAACTTCACTGGCCTGCATCAGTAGTTATGGTTGATGCATTTAAAGTATTGGTTTAACAATTCTTCTCTCCAATCCTGTTCTTTGTTTTGTATTAATAAATCTTTAGATATGAGATCTAAAGAATGGGTGGGCGTGTTGTTGGATAAGATCCAAGTATATGTTGACCAAAGTCTGGGGCTGGGCCCTTTGGGGTCCAGAAGGATCTGTGCAGTGTTGGGTGAAACAGGCTTAAGAACCTCTCACCTGAATTTCAAGGTTGTTGATCTGCATTGGTGCAGCAGCTGAGAAGTATGTGGGTTTGCTTGTGTGGCTTCTGGCTGGCCAGAGGGACTGGCAGAGGTGCTGTGGTGACTGGCTGGATTTGCCTTAGTGACAAGGAAATCCCAGCCTGGGGCTGTAAGTAGCCCAGATTTTAAACAAAGGTACCCTCTAGCTGTGCCCAGAGACCCCATCCTAGAACAGGTGGTATGGCAGAACAGTGCCACACAGTGAGCAATGAAGATAAAACAAAACTTTGAATAGCTGCTCATTATGTGAGTGCTACTGCCCTGAACACTTGGATAGCTCAGGAGATCCTCTGTAAATAGCATCTGATCTTGTAATTAAAGACTATCATACTATGTGTGTACACACAAAGTACACTGTGTACTGTACACTGTTTCGCTGTACATCAAAGGGAAAAGATAATAATCTATATGCAGTGGGTATCCTTAAGGTCACTAGTCACATTTACAATACCAGCATTATCTCCCTCTCCAAAGGATGTAACCTTTGATCTTTGCCGTAAATTTCAGTTCAAATTCATTTCTCACAATGAGCCTGGGTCAAAGTGAAATGTCTGAAAAACTGCTATGGACTTTGGTGGACTTTGGATCAGTTCCTGGATGAGCAGCAGTTCCTCAAAGAAACACACGATCAGGTCCAACTGGAAAAATCCATCCTCTTTGGATTCACCGTGAGCACTTTCTCTTTCATTTAACCCCAAAATACAGTACCAGTTGACATAGTACAAAATGCTTGCGAATTGGCAAGATTGACAGGGTGAAATATCAGAAGGATTTGCTTCTGGGTGCAGTAGCCTTGCAATGGTCTTGTTTAAGAAAGAATCTCCAGAATCTTTTCTGTGAATTCTGAATGGTTTATTCGACGTTTCATTGCATATCTCGATCCTTCTGGTTAGCAGTTGAAACAGCTAATGGCATTTTAGCTCTTTCCTGAGCACATTTTTTGTTGTAACAGTAAGTACAAGCTAAGAACAGCAGCTATATTTATCAAGCTAAGTGGGCAACGGCTCGGGAGCTGCTGCATGATTGTGCCCATCACTGATTTTGGAAATACTATTTCCTGAGACTAACTTTGGGTATGCATTGAATCCAAATGTCAGTAGACCAGCAGTTTATATGTAGCTTTGAGATGTTAAGTGGCTTAATCTTTGTCATCATTTGTGTCCTTATTTCCTAGTAAATAGTATCTCCAGCTAAGCTGACTTTCAGTTATTGCAACATGTGGTATGTGAAAGTCAGTGCTGCATATATTCAGCTTACATAAAATTGCTGTGATATCACAGCACCAAATTCGGTGATTAGGCTAAACAGCTTTGCAGCTTGTGCCATGCTACCCTGAGACTTTCTATCCTAATGCCATTAGAAACTGGCTTGGTAAAACAATAGAGAATTAGAAAAACCTATGCACAGATTCTTACAATATGTGAGGGCAGACAAAGTGTTACTCTATTGTAGTGGTGAACAACCTGTGGCCCACTGGGGTTCCACCAACAGTCCATACACCCCCTGTCTTCCTCATCCCCCATGCACCTGGTGTACTGGGGTCCCACATTTTGTTCTCCTTCCCTACCCTCCCAGCACTTTTGAGCTGTGTCTACACGTGCACGCTACTTTGAAGTAGCGGCACTAACTTCAAAATAGCGCCCGTCGCGGCTACACGCGTCGGGCGCTATTTCGAAGTTAACTTCGACGTTAGGCGGCGAGACGTCGAAGTCGCTAACCTCATGAGGGGATCAGCATAGCACCCTACTTCGACGTTCAACATCGAAGTAGGGACTGTGTAGACGATCCGTGTCCCGCAACGTCGAAATTGCCGGGTCCTCCATGGCGGCCATAAGCTGGGGGGTTGAGAGATGCTCTCTCTCCAGCCCCTGCGGGGCTCTATGGTCACCGTGGGCAGCAGCCCTTAGCCCAGGGCTTCTGGCTGCTGCTGCGGCAGCTGGGGATCCATGCTGCATGCACAGGGTCTGCAACCAGTTGTCGGCTCTGTGTATCTTGTGTTGTTTAGTGCAACTGTGTCTGGGAGGGGCCCTTTAAGGGATCGGCTTGCTGTTGAGTCCGCCCTGTGACCCTGTCTGCAGCTGTGCCTGGCACCCTTATTTCGAAGTGTGCTACTTTGGCGTGTAGACGTTCCCTCGCTGCGCCTATTTCGATGTGGTGCTGCGCAACGTCTAAGTTGAACATCGACGTTGCCAGCCCTGGAGGACGTGTAGACGTTATTCATCAAAATAGCCTATCTCGATGTTGCTACATCGAAATAAGCTATTTCGATGTTGGCTTCACATGTAGACGTAGCCTTGGAGTGCAATGAATCTGCTGATCTGTGCTCCGTCCCTGCTCGTCCCCACATTTTCCAGAGGTTGAACAGCTAATTTGTGGCATTCATGCGCTGAAAGGAAGGAAGAGGCATGGGGCCTGTGTGCGAATCAGCACATTCATGGAGCTCGAAAGTGCTAGAAGGGAGGGAGAGGACAAGGAGATGCCGGCCTCCAATGCCCTAGTGCACGGGAGGGCTGTAGGAGGAAAGGACAAGGGTGCACAGCCTGTAGGTGGAACTCCATTCAGCCCACTGAGTTTAGTCTTGGTTGCCAAGCACTGCTCTATGCTACCCATATCTCTGGAATGGTAGCGCTTCTCCTGGGGCTGAAGCCAGACACATATCTGTGGGGCAGGGGCTGGGGCCACAGCCGGAGCTCCTGCAGTCCCCTCTGCAGCATGGAGCTGGGGCTTCAGACCCAACTGCAGCTCTGGGCTGAGGCTGGGGCCAAAGCCAGAGCCCCCACTGGCCACACTGCAGCATAGGGCTGGGACTCTGTGGAACCCCAGGGAACCTGGAGTCCCAGGAGAATGGGAGGCTGAGTCTGCTGGGGCAGAAGCCCCAGACCTCCCCTGGTCCAGCAAATTCTCTTGTTCAGGACCTATCAGGCCCCAACCCTGATGGGCCAGGGAGGTGCAAACTACTGTGTTGGTTTGACTCCTGCTACATGGCTCAGGAATAGCAATGCAGTGCCCTTTGCATGTGAATGGCTAACGCCCCACAGGAAGTGTGCTGCCTTCTAAAAATAAAGAAACAGTTCTTTGGTGAGATGAGCTCATGACTGTTAGATGTTTCCTAATTCCCCTCCTAAAGGGGACTATTTGTGACTTTAAAAAGTCTGACTGGCACTCAGATGTCAAAAGGTCAAATTTCAGCACTTTGCCACAGAAAGGCTGACCTAGATCATCCCCAAGAGATACCTATCCAACCTGCTCTTAAATATGTCCAGTGCTAGAGATTCCACAGCGTCCCTAGGCAACATATTCCAGTGTTTAACCACCCTGACAGTTAAACATTTTTTTCCTAATTCTCAACCTAAACCTCCCTTGCTGAAATTTGCTTCATCTCCTATCATCAGAGATGAAGGAGAAGAATTTTTCTCCCTCCTCCTTTTAATACCCTTTTAGGTATTTGAAAGCTGCCACCAAACCTCCCCTCAGCTAAACTAACCTAATTTTTTTAGTCTTCCCTCAGAGATCATGTTTTCTAGACCTTTAAGCATTATTGTTGATTTTTTTCTGGATCCTCCCCAATTTCTCCACATCTTTCTTGAAGTATGGTGCCCAGAACAGGCTGCAATACTCCAACAGAGGCATAATCCCAGCAAGTAGAGCGGAAGAATAACTTCTCGTGTCTGTCGCAACATTCATTTTATTGCATCCCAGAATCATGTTTGTTTTTTCTTGCCACAGTGGCACACTGTTGACTCATGTTTAGTTTGTTGTCCACAGAGATCCCTTTCTTCCAGATTTCTTCACAGGTAATAATTTCTCATTTTGTATGTCTGAAACTGATTGTTCCCTCCCTCGCAAAGTACTTTGCATTTGTCCTTATTGTGATGGGTGTTGTTAAATTTTGTTTATGGGAACTTTTAACTTAAAATTTGTAGTTCAGTGTCTTAAGTACAGTGAGTAACAGCTCCTGATACTAGATTTAGAGTGGAAATGGGCTCAAGTGATAAAATGTGACTCCAGTTCTAGCTCAGATCAGCCTGAAATGCTGATGTGCTCAAAATCTCAAACACGAATTCTGCAGCTTGAGCTCATCCCTTGGTTTACCATTGCTTAGATAAATTTTCTTGTAAATCAAGGGATTTGCCATGTCCTGCAAATCAAAATCAATAAATCACCCTGTGCATTGTCCCTAATGACTACACATTTTTCCTGCTGGGTAATGATAGACAGCTGTAACTGTTCACTTGTCTGGTGGAAAGTATCCATCTTTATTGTGCATGTGAAGTGTCTTTACATTTCTTGTCTCTGGCTCAGCAGTTGGACAAATTGCTGTGAATGCTCCCCTCATAGCCAGGCAATTGTCAATTCTGAGGCTAATTTTCCCAAGGAGTTGGGATGCAGCCATAGATAAAACAGGCTCTCCTTTTCACTATGACTCCATAACTCCCAAGTCAAGGACAAGAGGAAACTCTCCATTAAAATCTTTCAATGATAAAAAGAAATACACATGGAAACAACTCATAATTAAGCTCTAGAACTCACTGGCACAAGATTTTGTTGAAGCAGATAGCTGAATAGATCATATAATACTAGGGCTGGAAGGGACCTTAGGAAGTCATCTAGTCCAGCCCCCTGCCTAAAGCAGGATCAGTCCTAACTAAGGCTGTGTCTACACCTTGGCCGTGTCTACACTAGCCAAAAACTTCGAAATGGCCATTCAAATGGCCATTTCAAAGTTTACTAATGAAGCGCTGAAATACATATTCAGCACCTCATTAGCATGCGGGCGGCCGCGGCACTTCAAAATTGATGCGCCTCGCCGCCACACGTCTCGTCCTGACAGGGCTCCTTTTCGAAAGGACCCTGCCAACTTCGAAGTCCCCTTATTCCCATCAGCTCATGGGAATAAGGGGACTTCGAAGTAGGTGGGGTCCTTTCGAAAAGGAGCCCCGTCTGGATGCGACGCGCGGCGGCGAGGCGCATCAATTTCAAAGTGCCGCGGCCGCCCGCATGCTAATGAGGTGATGAATATGCATTTCAGCACTTCGTGAGTAAACTTCAAAATGGCCATTTGCGTGGCCATTTTGAAGTTTGGGGCTAGTGTAGACGTAGCCTCTGAGATAAATACAAATTTAAGGCAGTTAGCTTGATGTTACCACGTCTTCACTGTAAATACCATTAGCTCAATTTAGGGAGCACCAATATTGACACCATACCATTGTTGGACCTGGCTGTGTGTAGCATCAAGTTCAGATTTAAAAGTTCAAATAAAGGCCAGTGTGGAAGCACCATGTCTTAAAATCAAATTTATTACCCTCTAGAGGTGTCCCATATGTACCCCCACAATGCTCCACTCTGGCTGCTTCCATCTTCACTGCTCTCCAGGTGCTCAGGAATTAGGTAACAGGACGACTGTGAAGTTCAAATCGGGACCAGGAAGCCTGTGGCTGTGGGCTCGTGTTTGTATGAGAGCCTGAGAAATGTCTTTCTTTCTTTGCTATTAGCGCTGTGAGTGCGTCTACCCGTTGCAAATAGCCTCAGCACAGAGTTTGTGGTTCTGTCTCTACCTCTGGTAGCTGAAAACTAGTGGGGGAGGGGGGGGGGTTCTGCAATGGCACCAGCCGCTGCAACGCTGCACCTCATGGCAGCCAGGCTGTTGGTGGAGTTGTGCTTGTACGAGAGGCCACAAAACGTCTTCTCAGCAGTTTACATTTGTGCACAGCCCCTCCCTCCCCCACAGGCACCACGCAGTCGGGGTCTTTCCCACGCCCAGCCACATCACATGGGTCGCCCCGGACCCAAGAAAAGGACGTGCTTGCTGTTTGGTGCCGACCGTGCTGCCAGGCAGCACCATGTCCTGGCTTGTGCGCAGCTAGGGCTCCAAGGGCGGGAAAGAGTTTCAAGGGCTTGAAGCTGCCTGGGGAAAGTCTCTTCCAGCAGCTAAGAATTTCAGGGGCATGCTGCTGCCAGGGAGATTGCTTCAACTGGCCCCCACCAAAAATAGTTTGATGGGCTTGCTGCTGCCAGGGGAAGTCTCCCCCGTCGGCTAAGATTTTCGGGGCCTTGCTGCTGCTTTGGGGACTGCTTCAACTGGTCTCCCCCACTCAACCCCCCCATACACCCCTGCCGCAACAAGGACACTGGGGCTAGCTGTCACCAGGGGGAAGTCTCCCCCAGCAGCTACAAATTATGGGGCCTGTCTGCTACCCAGGGGGTACAGTTATAATGGCCTTTGAGCCATAGACCCCCTCACCCAACTGCCAAAAGAGATTTTTGGGACCATGTCAACAGGCCATTCAACTTCCCAAATATCAACCCTCCCCCACAATACCAATGAAATTTCACGAGTCCCATCCCCCGTGTTGGCGATGTCTGTGTAGTGAAGAGGGAAGGCAAAAATCTTTGTTCCTGTCCTTTTCTATTGTATTTCTTTTAACTTTGGACCCCTTCAGGCAGGGGAGAGTGGGTGGAGGGCTGGCTGAGAATGCAGACTGTGCACAGAAGCTGAATAATGACCTGGGAAGCCAACAATCCTCCCCCAATAAATCTCTTTTTTCAAAACCTTTACTAGCTACTCTTTCTTCTAGCTTTGCATTGTCCCTGTATTATTTTCAGGGACCAGATGTAATCAAGGGAGCGGGGAACTTGGGATGAAGGCCAGCTGAGAAGACACACACACCTGCTGCTTTTTATAAAATCTTTGATAATTGAGTTACAGCTACATTTTTTACAAACAATTCAGTTACAGAAGAGATTTTTGTTAATTTGGTGACCTGGCTTGATGCACTACTTTTCCTCCTTCCACCTGGAAAAATGGATGCTTGCTTACCACAAGAAGGGAATGAGGGCAGTGCAATATGGGAAGATGATGTCAAATACTTACAATCATCTGTGGCAAATTTTTTTTCCAATATGCATTAGCAAACATACCCAGAATGCTACAGAGATGAGGGAACTGTGGGATAGTTTCCCACAATGCACTGCTGCAACAGTCAATGTTTGACGATTGAGTGTGGCAGCAATAGATCAACTTTGTGGAGAGCATGTGGGGAGGTGAGGAGAGTCAAATTTGAATTTATAAAATCCAGTGTTACAACTTCAATAGTAATACATTTGAATTTATCTCGTAGCGTAGATGCAGCCTAAATCATCCCAGCCAGGACTTTGTCAAGTCAGGACTTAAAAACCTCTAGGGATGGAGATTCCACCACCTCTCTAGGTAAAGATTTCCAGTGCTCCACCACTCTCGTGGTGAAAAAGTATTTCCTAATATCCAACCTATACCTCCACTTCTGTAGCTTCAGACAATTGCTCCTTGTTCTGCCATCTGTCACCACTGTCTCTCTCCATCCACTTCACAGCCCCCCTTTCAGGAAGTTGAAGGCTGCTACCAAATTGCCCCGTTTCTCTTCTGCAAACAAAATAAGCCTTGATACCTCTGCCTCTCCAATACTTGCAACACTCCAGATGAAGCCTCACTAGCGCTGAATAGAAGGGAATAATACATTTTCTAGATCTACTGGAAATGCTTCTCCTAATGCACCCCAATATGCCATTAGCCTTCTTGGCTACAGGGCCACAATGTTGACTCATATCCAGCCTCTCATCCACTATAAGTCCCAGGTCCTTTTCTGATGCACTGCTACAGGTCTTCAGCCTGTAACAATGCTTGGAATTCTTCTGTCCCAAATGCAGGACTCTGCACTTGTCCTTGTTGAAACTCATCAGATTTCTTTTGGTGCAATCCTCCAGTTTATCTAGGTCACTCTAGACCCTATCCCTATCCTCCAACATACCTCCCTGTCCCCCTAGCTTAGTATCATCCAAACATTTGCTGAGGGTGCAATCCAGCCCCTCATCCAGGCCATTAATAAAGATGTTGAACAGTATTGGCCCTAAAACCAATCCTTGGGGCACCTCACTTGAAACTGACCACCAGACATTGAGCCTTTGGTCACTACCAGTCGGGCCCAACCATCTAGCCAGCTTTCTATCCATCTTACAGTCCATGTAGCCAATCCATACTTCCCTAACTTATGGGCAAGAAGGTTGTGGGAGACTGTATCAAAAGCTTTGCTAAAGTCAAGCTATATCACTTCCATTGACTTCCCCATCTCCACAGAGCAATTTACTGCGTCACAGAAGCTAATCAGATTGGTCAGGCATGATTTGCCCTTGGTGAATCCATGTCGACTACTCTTGATAACTTTCCCCTCTTCCAAGTGCTTCAAAAAGGAAGACTTCCTCAACAGAAAGCAACATTTAGTACTGCAGGCTGTGAAACCAGTGAGGGCAATACAAAACAAGGAAGAAAACTGGAAGCATGTAACCTTGCAGGAGAAGAAAGCCAATTCAGGTATCTCCAGTTCCAGTGGAGGTAAGCAACCACTTTCCAGCTCTCTGCATGAGTGGTACAGCGGAGAATTCTGTGGCAGAGACTGCTCAGGGAGGAAATCAGAAGACCCCCATTGACTGGACGGCCTGGGTTGTGTAGTCTGAGGAATGGAAGTTCTACGACGACCACACCCCAGACAAGAAGACGGGGAGTCAGCCATCTGCCGTCCAGACCTGGAATCTCAGGAAGTGTGTTGCTTACCAGGAGCTAGAATCCAAGACATAACAGAGAGTCTTCCAAAAATCATCAAGCCTGTGGATTATTACCCCTTCCTACTTCTCCATGTAGGAACTAATGACACAAGAAAGAACAACCTTGAGCAGATCTCTGCAGTTTATGTAACTCTGGGAAGGAAGACCAAGGAATGTGGAGCACAAGTGGTGTTCTCATCCCTTCTCCCTGTTTAATTAAGGGCTCCAGGTAAAGATTATTGTACCATGGAAGTAAATGTGTATTTGCACAGGTGCTGTCAGAGAGAGGGGTTTGGTTTCTTCAACCATGGGATTCTGTTTCAGGAACAAGGATTGCTAGAAAGAGATGGGCTCCACTGAACAAAGAGAGGAAAGAGCATCTTTGCAAGCAGGCTTGCAAACCTAGTGAGGAGGGCTTTAAAATAGGTTCATTGGAGGTTAGTGACATAAGCCCTGAGGTAAGTAGGGAAGGGGGAAAGAACAAGAAAGGAGGGCTCTGGGTTTAAAAGGAGAAAGTAGGCCAAGTGGGTAATTATCTAATATTTTTGTACACAAATGCAAGAAGCCTGAGAAACAAACAGGAAGAATACAGGCCCTGGCACAGTCAACGAAGTACGAGGTGATTGGAATAATGGAGAGTTGGTGAGATGACTTGCATATCTGGAGCGCTGTCATGGAAGAGTATAAACTGTTCAATAAGGACAAGCAGGGTAGAAAAGGAAGAGGAGTTGAGATGTGTGTAAAAGAGCAGCATGATTGCTCAGAGCTCCATTACATGGATGGAGAAAACCTAGTTGAGAGCGTCTTTGGGTTAAGCTTAAAGGCGGAAGCAACAGAAGTGTTGATTTGGTTGGTGTCTGCTCTAGACCACCAGATCAGGTAGATGAGATAAATGAGCATTTCTTCAGACTACTAAGACAAGCTTCCAATCACAGGCCCTGGTTCTCATGGAAAACTTTAATCATGTTGACATTTTTTGGGAAACCAATACAAAACCACACAGACAATCCGAAGTATTTGGAGAATGTTGGGAGTAACTTCCTGGCATGAATGCTGAAGGAACAGACCAGGGGTTGTGCACATCTTGACCTGCTGCTCACGAACAGGGAAGAACTAGTACGAGAAATAGAAGTGGGTGGCAACCTGGGCTGCAGCAATCATGAGATGGTAGATTTCAGGATTCTGACAAAAGGAAAAAAGGTGAGCAGAAAAATACAGACCCTGCATATCAGAAGAGCAGACTTTGACTCCCTGAGAGAACTGATGGGCAGGATCTCCTGGGAAACTAATATGAAAGGAAAGGAGTTCAGGAGAAGTGGCAGTGTTTTAAAGTCTTATTGAAGGCATAGGAATAAACCATCCCTATGTGCACTACGAAAAGCAATTATGGTAGGCAACCAGCTTGACTTATCAGGTAAATCCTTGGTGAGCTTAAACTCAAAAAGAATGCATATAAGAAGTGGAATAAAATTTACAAAAGGATTTGCAGATTAGACTAAAATCTGCAAAGATATCGAGATCAAAATTACTGGAACTGTCACTCTTCATGTGTTCACTGAGATGGCTCAGGAAGGGATTCATCCCACTCCTACCAGACAGCATTACACAATTGCCCTGTGAATGGGTTTTGCCTTCCTCTGAAGCATTCTTTTGCTGTGGGAGACTAAATATTGGCATATGTGACTTAATTGTCTTGTTTCAGTGTGGTGACTTGTCTTGTTTCAGTGACTTTTGTTACAGATGCAACCTTCTCCCTTCTGGTCTCCCATTTGCAACAATTTGAGACTTTAGGCAACTCAGCCACTTTCTTCTGGGGCAACGTGAGAGGTTGTAGTTTAATAGCTGAAGAAAATGGAGGCATATGCACCCAAATATTTTTAGTACTGTAGGTCTGAAAGGGATTGCTCAGCCAATTTAGTCTCTCTGACCTATGTGTTCCTTTAACGTTCCTAGTGAATTAGGAGGGCCAGTAATTTCCATAGAATGTAATGCGTTACAGCTAGCAAACTAACAAACACCTATTTTAAGCAAATATTTATCGTTTATAAACCAGATGTTTTTAAGCAGGAAAAATAGAAGTGATTCTTTCTGTCATAATGCCAGAGTCAGCAGCACTGCTGTCAAATGTAGACCAGAAATAACTTTTCTATTTTATTACTGTCTTGTGTAATTGCTTTCCACATCAAAATGCCTATGGGCTATAGTCAAAGGGGTTTCTTAAATAAGCATAGGCTTTTCATTTCATGTCTTGGGAAGCTTTCGTTAGAAAGTGTACATTTTTGGACTAACAGCTCACTCAAAACAAACTCGAAGTAGGTCTTTGCCCATGAAAGTTTATGCTCCAAAAAATCTGTTAGCCTATAAGGTGCCACAGGATTTCTTGTTGTTTTTGAAGACAGACTAACACAGCTACCTCTCTAACACTTATTGAAGTTTAGAGGGCAGTATGGGCAACCTACAGCGCAGTGATATGGTCTACTGTGATAAGTAGGAGAATCGACCTTCAGAGATCTGACTCTATCCATGTAAGCTGGCTCATATTGGTTTGAAGCCCAGCCCAGTGGCAGGCAAAACTCGTTTGGAAGGGATGGCTTGGCAATGGTTAGGTGACCAAAAGCATTCATTGAAATCCGAAGATGACTCAATCCACGCACGACTGAAGGAGAGTCATAGCTATGTGGCTTACCATGGTCATCAAAGTGCAGATCTTTACTTTTTTGCTTGTGCAGGCGTGATGTTACTGTATTTTTACAATAGTGTAAACCTTCTGTTGGAAGGAGTTGGCAGCAGTCAGGGCCGGGTTCAATATCTAAGGGTTCCTTTTCGTCCATCTCACACAGAACCAGCTCGAGCCCCCAGTCAGTAGCCTGGGAAATTCACACACCCCTTGGCACCTCAGAGAGGCAATGCTTCCCCACTCGCATGCACAGTCTGAGTATACAAAAGAAAGTTTTAATGACAGAGACAGAAAAGTCATATGGTATAAACTGAGGAAAATACCACACCCAGAGTTCATAACCAATCATCCAGCAACTGTCCCAGCCCAAATGGATTGAGCAGTGTATTTTGCCTCTTCTACTTCTCCTTCCGCCCACCTGCCAGTTGTACCTGCTGGTTGCCCACTGCTCCTCTTAGTAGCTGTCTGCTGGTCATACCTGCTGTTCCTCGTACCAACCATCTGCTACTGTCTTCAGAGTTTTTGCTGTAGGCAAATCCTGTGATTTTAGCTCTCAATAGCTACGTCTACACGGGGATGCTACATCAAAATAGTAGTAATAAAACCACTTCTGTGATCATTATTATGTTAAGTTTTCACCAAATCTTGTGCCATGTGAGCCAAGTGAGGTGTCTAATGAAAGCTGGTAATTCACTGAATCTGTTTATGCTACTTGTATATCTGTGCCATGTAAAGTTATAGATATTGGCTTTATACCTGCATTCAGAATATTTTTGTGTCAAGATTCACAATGGAAGGTGTGATCACCTCTCTAGTCAGGTGACATGGCCTGAACCCAGACTTTGAATCCACATTAACTGAGACATGCTGTCTAACCCAGCGACCAATGGCAGAATGCCAAGCAGGCAACCTGATCCATTGCCTATGTGAAGAAAGGGTTTTTCCCTCCACAGGGCAAGTCTGTAAGTCTGACCCTGGCAGTGACCATTTTGTTCTTGTTCTTCAGTCATCATGAACTGAGCCTGCATGGCTTTGCTATGAACCCCTCCCTCACAGAATGTATTTTCAGAGACTCTCAAGATTAGCAGCCGATAATATCACTGTAACCTCCATCAATAGCTTTAACTGATGTAGGTAATGTACCACTTCAACAATTTTTCTCTCACCCTGTTCTTTCTTTCTCTTTGCCTATGTCTACACTAGCCCCAAACTTCGAAATGGCCACGCAAATGGCCATTTCGAAGTTTACTAATGAAGTGCTGAAATACATATTCAGCGCCTCATTAGCACGCGGGCAGCCGCAGCACTTCGAAATTGACACGGCTCACCGCCACGCTGCTCGTCCCGACAGGGCTCCTTTTCGACAGGACCTCGCCTACTTCGAAGTCCCCTTATTCCCATCTGCTCATAGGAATAAGGGGACTTTGAAGTAGGCGGTGTCATTTCGAAAAGGAGCCCCGTCTGGACGAGCCGCACTGCAGCGAGCTGCGTCAATTTCGAAGTGCCGCGGCAGCCCGCATGCTAATGAGGTGCTGAATATGTATTTCAGTGCTTCATTAGTAAACTTCAAAATGGCCATTTGTGTGGCCATTTTAACTTTGGGGCTAGTGTGGACATGGCCTTTCTCTTTCTTTTTTTCCTTTCCCCCCTCCCTTTCTCTTTCTTTTCTTTAGATTTTAGATTCTAAAGAATTGACACCGTGTGCTGTTTTGGGTAAGATATATTGGCCTGAGAAAGTGGCTAGACCATTTGGGGTCTGGAAGAATCTGGGTGGAGTGGGAGAAATAGGTTTTCATAGCTGCGCACCTGAATAAAGAGGGCTGCTGGTTTGAACTTTAGGAGCAGATAGAGACTCTGGGGGTTTGTTGTGTAGCTTCTGGCTGGCCAGTGGGGCTGGCAGAGGTATTTTTGTGGCTTGCCTGCTCTGCCTTAATGAGAAGGAAACCTCAGCCTGGGCTAGAAGTGGCCCAGTTTTAAGCAATTTGCCCAGGGCTGGTTCTCTCAACCTGGCCCAGAACCCCTCATAATATTACAGTATGCAATTAACTTTATTTGCTCTAAGACTATGGTGCTTTGGGGAAGAAAAAAATCATTCAAATGAAACAGTTTAATGTGATGTGATGTATATATTCTTTTCCATGTTCCTGATTCTGAAGCCGTCTTAGGAGCTAAACTTTGATTGAAGAGTCTTAGAGATGACAGTGCTGTCAGAGGAAAATGTGTGCGTTTTAAATTCTGCCAGTATTGCAAAGCTGCCAACTCCAGTAATGTAGGGGATTACAACTTGTCAATATTGCAGAATTGCAGAACAGCCCTTATACTCCAAGGCAATGAAATCCATGTCTGGGAGACTATAGAGACTTTGTAAGTGCAGAAATGCCACCAAGTTTCTTTGCCATTTATAATTTTTAAAGGGGAGGGAGAAAGCTCTTCCTTATAAAAATGAGTGGAAATTAACAGTCCTTCCCTGTTCATTATTGACCTGTACTGACACTTCCAAAAGCTGCTTTGCGGCAGAGCACAGTACACTTAGATGCTTCCTGTTCTAATATCTGACCCAGGCTTGTCATATTTTCTTTTGCCATAGGTCTTCTAACTTAGTAGGGTATGCTACAGACTCCCCCTCTGAGCTGATCCACAGAGGATGAGTTGCTGCAATCACAAGCTTTGGCACAAGGCCTAGCAACTCAGACAATGATAGGTCTGCAAGCCTCCAGCTCCATCCCTGGAGTGTCAGCTATGGGGTGGCCATCCCATGATCAAAAAACAATTAAGGCAGGAACAAAATTTCTTGGAGGCTAACAAGATATTTCAATTTCCAAGACATCTGTCTGAGACTCAGGACTATGGTCTGTGTCATGATACATGATCACAACTGTCCCTTTTGACCTTAAAACTTAAGTTCTACAACATTCTGCCATTTCTTCAACATACGGGATGTATTTTGATTTTGTATTGAATAGCTAAAAAGAAAAAAAATTCAGAAGCTCAAGACCCTAGGTGCACTGATTCAGCAATTCTTCTCAGCCAGTGGTACGTATCCCCTGGGGATACACAGAAGTCTTCCAGGGGATACATCAACTTATCCTAGATATTTGCCTAGGTTTTACACTGGGCTGCATAAAAAGCACTAGCAAAGTCAGAGCAAACTAAAATTTTATACAGACAGTAATTTGTTGAGACTGCTTTATACACTAGAGTTTGCAAAGTACAATATTTCATATTCCAATTTGATAATTATATGGTAAAAATGTGAAAGTCAGCAATAGTGTGGTGCAACACTTTCTTGTATTTTATGTCTAATTTCATAAAGTAGCTTTTAAGTGAGGTGAGCTTTTTGGGGTGCACAAGACTAATCAGAATCCCGAACTGGCTATAGTTATCTGGAAAGGCTAAGAGCACTTTTCTAACATGCCGTTAGCAGTACATTTGCCATATGTGGGTTCAAGATGGAATTTTCCTTTTCCTGAATGACCTTGTGGTTCAGTTCGCTGTCCTCCACCGTAAGGGAGAAGGTCACCTGGCAGAATCATCTGAGTATGTCTTCATCAAATCCCTGACACTCCAGAGGCCTGGAGCATTGGTAAACACCAGTATCTCCCATTCTCTGTGGCACATCTTAGTTTAGCCTTCTGTGGGCTGTAACACTTTTGGTCTAACTTGGTTGTAAGGTTGATTGTACGAGTGGTAGTTGTGGTTTGTGAGATACAGGAGTTCAGGATAGAGGATCTGGTCCTTTCTGCTCTTAAAAGTCATTTCAGCAGCATAAAAATAGTGGACTAAATAGAACTAGCCAGGCACTTACAAAGGCAACTTTTTTGCATTTCTATGTTTAATTTCATAAGTAAGTGGTTCAGAAGGCACTTCAGATTCCTGAAAAGACCTATAGCCAGTCACCCCATCTTTGTCCAGGAACCAAACAGAAATGTGCAGAAAACAATGCTCTGCATACTATCCTACCGGTTAGTCTTCAAGTTTGATCTACGGCAGATTTGGTCAGGGAGGGATGAAAAATGAAAAGAGAGAGGAGGAACAAAGTAACTGGCATGATGGATCAAAGGGCATAGATTCAGAAAGCAAGCAGGAGATTTCGGTAGCACTGAACATAAAGCTGGAACCCTGGGAAGTCCATAAGGCTGCGTCTACACTACAGCCCCCTTTCGAAAGGACGGCTTTCAAAACAGAACATCGAAAGCCGTTCTTTTGAAAGGGAGCGTCCACACAGAAAAACAGAGACTGACGGTGCAATCTGCTCTTTCGAAAGTCCCGGAGTGCAATTTTGAAAATGAGCGTCCACACTATGCAGGGTGCTCTTTCGAAAGTACAGGCGCAGGAAGTCCTGTGGGCAGGGTCGCATGGGGGATGAGCCCTTCTGGGACCGCAGCCCGCCGTCCCCTTAAAGGCCGCCCCATCCCATACGTCAGCCCGCACGCATCAAGGGCCAGCCACCTGTCCCCAGGCTCGCACACCAAGGATCAGAGGAGGCACCCCGGGCCCTCATGGAACCCGAGCATCCCCCCATCCCCATCGAGGCCATGGCCAGTGCACTGGCTGTGGTCCTGGGCAGCCAGCCTACTAGCCACCCTCCTTGAAGTCATCCAGAGGGCATGACATCCCCAGCCGGTCCCCCAGGGCATCCGCCGCCTGTGGAGCTTCCCCACAAGCAGCGACTGGTGGGACCGGCTGGTGCTGGATGACTGGGGTGACGACCGGGGGCTACAGAACTTCCGGATGACCAAGGAGACATTCCTAGAGCTGTGCCACTGGCTCGCCTCAGCCCTCCAGCACAAGGACACCCGCATGAGGCCAGCGCTTCCGCTCCAGAAAAGGGTGGCCATCGCTCTCTGGAAACTGGCCACTCCAGACAGTCACCAATCTGTCGGCCATCAGTTCGGGGTGGCCAGGGCCACCTTTGGGGGCTGTCCTCAATGAGGTAAGACATGCGCATGTGGGGGCCAAGGGATGGGGGCACTCCAGCATGGGGCACCATCGAGGACCACAGGGCAGCCCCCACTGGGGATGGGACAGGGGCCCCAGGGAGGCCTGCCCTGCAGGGGACAGGTATGGTCGGGCACGCTACACCCCACCCCATGCTCATGAGTGCATCCTCCTCCTGCTCCTGCAGGTCATCTGGGCCATCAACAGGGTTCTCCTGCGGCAGCTGGTGCGTGTGAGGGACTTGGACAATACCATCTTGGGCTTTGGGGTGCTGGGTTTCCCAAACTGCTTCGGGGCCCTGGACAGCACACACATTGCCATCCGGGCGCCAGAGCACAGCGGCGGGGCTTTCATAAACTGGAAGGGCTACCACTCCATGGTCCTGCAAGCACTCATCGATGCCAACGGTCGGTTCCAGGACATCTGTGTGGGCTAGTCTGGCCATGCCCATGACGCCAGGGTGTTCCAGAACTCGGGGCTGGGCCACCGCATGGCTGAGGGGACCTTCATCCCCCAGCAGGAGCTCCCCACTGGGGACACCACAATGCCACTCTACATCATGGCAGACATGGCCTATCCCGTGCAGGTCTGGTTCATGAGGCCATTCACGGGACACACACAGCCCAGCCAGGACGTTTTTAACGAGCAGCTGAACCGGGCTCGTTACACAGTGGAGCGGGCATTTGGCTGCTTGAAAGGGCACTTCAGATGCCTCCTCACCAAGCTGGAAGTTGGCCTCCCCAGTGTTCCAGCAGTGGTTGGGGCCTGCTGTGTCCTGCACAACCTTGTGGAGGCAAAGCACGAGCCATTCATGCATGGGTGGGCCGTTGAGGCAGGTTCGAGCATCACCCTGCTGCCCGGCCCAACAGGATGGGGTGCGGGTACAGGAGGCCCTGTGCCAGGCCTTTCAGCGGCAACCACAGTAACCACCCCACCCCCATTCACACCCTACCACCCCCATGCACTTGCTGTCTTTCGAAATTATCTTTCGAAGGAGGGCGCTCTTCCCATCCCAGGAATGGAGGACTGACGTCGAAAGAACGCAGGAGTTCTTTTGAAGTTACTTTCGAAAGGGCGCGGGGGTGGGGTGTGGACACTCCATGGGTTCTTTCGAAAGAGCTCGGTCTTCCGATCCTAATTTCAAATGTATTTGCTCATGTAGATGCGGCCTGAATGTATCATGATGATTCCAGATGGCAATGAGCCTGTCTTATAAAAGGGAAGAGATGAAATAATCCATGCTAAAAGTTAGCTGAATTTAATTGTGCCTTCCAGGATTGGGGCCTCTTTTAGCTTAAACAGCTGCAAAATTTAACAGTGGTGGTCACAATCCAGGCCTCTATGCCTGCTTTAGTTCTGGCTTTTCCAAACACACAAGGGTGTGCATGTGTGGGCGTGTTGGGGTCTGCATGGGTTGGGGTGTGCAAGGGTTTTATTTCCCTTTTGGAGGTGGGGGTGGGGAAATCATCACAGTTATCAAGTAGCTGCCAATGTTTGGTGACCTTCTGCACCAGTGTTCCTGTGTGCTGGAAACTGAAGTTGGTTTTCCCTCTTTTAATGTGCATATCTAGTCCATATCGCTCTCTCCCTCCTCACAGTGAGCAGAGGCAACAGAGCAAGGCATGGGTAGGAAGTGCAAGCAGCAGACTTGATGACAGTGCACAGTACGTGAATGAGCTACAGACAGGGCCTGTCTCAGTTCACTATATATTAAAGGCGTTTTTTTTTTTTTCTTCTTCTGGTGCTCAAATCAGCTTGGTAAAGTCTGTGGTAAGGAAAAAAAAACACCACTGGTTTAGAGTGAAGAGAGAGGTACCCCCTACAGGTTTTTTTTTTTTATTTTTCAAGGGGAGTCCATAGAGAAAAGTGAAGGATTTCAAGTGTTAGCATTTTAAAAGGTTGTTGCAGCTCCTAAAGTGGCCCTGAATATTTTTTCAAGCATATGGGTAAATTTTCTAAAGCACCAAGTCCCATTTTCTATAGCAATTTAAGTTTTGGAACTGAGAGAGACCCTCATGGTTCACAGCAAACCTGCGTCTTACTGAACAGAATGTGGATGGAGCTTGTTCCATGGCCTTGTTATTCTTTCAGGGTCCAGAGAGTGTGTCTTGCACCTTTTCCTGAAACAGCTGTCAGTACCCACTATGGCCGTGTCTACACTAGCACACCCCTTTTGACACAGAGATGCTAATGAGCCACTTTGGCAGATGCTAACGAAGGCGCTGCCATTCTTATGCAGCGCGTCATTAGCATAACGGTGGCCACATGCATTTCAAAAGTGCCGCTTTCAAAACGTGCGCCACCGATGTAGATGGGGCCTTTCGAAAGGACCCCCTGGGTTTTGAAAGCCCCTTTTTCCCATTTGGTTTTGCATCTGCTGAAGTGGCTCATTAGCATTGCCCTTTCGAAAGGGGGGTGCTAGTGTGGCCACGGCCTAAGAGAGAGACAGGCTAGTGGCATATCTCTTGGCCTTTCACTTTGCATGTTATATTGCTTTTGAAAACTGTGCCCTACATCAAGAAAGATCCATTTTATCAGGAACCTTGTGAAATGCGCTACTGGCCAAGCCTTTCTAAATCTGGAATAAAATTAGACAGATGATGCACACTTCAAACCCATCAGCTGTTGATTTTTTTTCCCCACTGGTTTTGAGACAAGTGGCAGAATTTCTATTGTGTTGGCCTAACCCTAAGGCAATATATATTTCCCATTTTAGGCACATACAATACTTTGGATAATAGTTCCCCAGTCTGATGAATCTTCTGTTAATATCACTAGAACATTACATATAGCATTTGAAATGTTTGTTTTCATGGTTCCTTTAGCAGAAGCATGCATTGGTTTGCTCTGATGGGGTTTTGTTTTGTTTTGCTTTGGTTTGTTTAACTGGACTTAAAATAAACCAGAAAGACTTATGAGACTTCTTTGCAGTGCATCACAACTGAAGGTCAAATGTAAATCACACTTGTATGTTACTAATGGTTTTTTTTTTCTGATGGAAACATTCTGTGAATTTGCTGTTTTCAAAAACATCCAGAGTCTGAATGGCCTTGTCGGGGTGTCCGTTCTGTACCTAAAATGAAGAATAAATTCCTAACATTAATATATTCATGAAGAATCTTCCCTGTTTTTATTTTCTGCACAGCTGTTGTTTCTTCTTGAACTCTGGTCTAGGAGCATGAGTGGAAGATATTGCTATACCAGTGCACAAAGACCTCAATAGAGGGAAATTTATTTAGCCTGTTAGCTAAAAGCCAACTAAAACAAAATTATGAAGGTTCATAAATGTCTGTTCAGAGTCTTAACCTTATTTGAGAAGGCTGCATAATCGTTGAGTGTTAGAGCACCCATCTTAGCACAAATAAATAAGACTCTTCCAGTAAGAGGAAGGATTTTTCAATAACATTTTCCGGGAATAGTGTGTTAACCTATAAGTATGGAAAAGCACAATCAAAATGCAATTATCTAAAAGCTTTGTAATAGTTTGCATTCTCCAGGATCTATGACAGTCGGCCAGGAACAGACACAAGCTTCCTTTCCTCATTGTCTTGAGTCTATTTTAGGGCAAAGGTAGGAAAGGCTACATACAATAGTGTAGTCATGCATATTCAGTCAGAGCTAACGTAGAATTGCAGAGAGTTGGAAAAGCATCAAGAAGATGTTCTGATTTTCTCCAGTGGCTGTGCTTCCTGATATTTTAATGTTGTCCATCCCTAGTGAAAATAAATAGTGGGCTTTGTGGCCTGGCTTCCAATCAAGTGTGCCTTGGATGTTTGAAGCTTTAGATGCCTGCTCATGCAGCTGGACATGGCTTGCAGAATGTTTCATAGGTGGTGGGTTCTTGCTGTGCTCTCCACTATATAGTGGAGAGCAAACACGAGGACTTCCTCAAGGGCTGGCTGTCCAACGCCATCCCTGAGTATGAAGAACCAGGTGCAGCAGCCAATCATCAGGCCCACTGGGCCTGGGCTTTGTGACCAGTACTATACCTCAGCAAGGAGTGAATATCCCCTGAAGAATAACTGTCTAAATTATACTTTGTCCTGCTTGGCCTAGCTGCTTATAAATTACAGTCCTGAAGTGGAAAAACTATATTAAGCGCCAGTAAATTACTGATCCCGTTTTGCAGAAGTGGAAACAGGCAGATAAAAGACAATCATGAGTCAGTGAAGGTGCCACTTAAACTATGAAAAAAGTAGCTATGGTCATATTGGCATATGAAGAAGTATTATCCCATTCTGGCGGTGTCTACACTACAGATTTTGTTGACAGAAGGGTCCTTCTGTCAATATGTCTGTGTCTAGATTCAGTCTGGCTGTCTGTAGCATGAAGCAAATGAGGGTTCATGACATTGCAAATGGCCACCTATTTGCACAATTGTGTGGCTCATTTGCATATTTCTGGCAGAAAACACGCACTGTAGATGTGGGTCTGTTCTATTGAATACAATGTCATCCACCTCTTTCTCTCAGATTGGATCATTTGGTATCTGATCAGACAATGCATTAAAAAAACACCAATAAAACTGACAATTTGAGATAGAAAAATATGCTTGCATTAATTCTGGATCATACTCACATTCAGATCAATTGAAAGATGTCCATTGGCTTCAATGAGAGTTTAATCAAACCTTCAAATACACAAAGAAAACATGAACCCCAAATTATTCTTAGTAAATGTAGTGAATGAGAAAACAGAGAAAAAATTTGGTAGGAAAGTGATTTTCTTTTAGGATCACTGGAGGAGAGGTCATCAGTTACATAAGACTCGTTCTCCATTATTGAGGTGTCTCCATATACCTCTGTAAAAACAAGGTTCTATGTAGCTTTGTACAATTTGTTCACAAATTTTAGATGAAAGGTTTTCTATAATGTGTGAGAAACATATTTCTCTAATACGGAGACAAGTGAAGTGTGAAGATACAGGCCTTTTATCATTCAGAAAATCTCCTGTTTTTTCAAAAATTAATCACCTTAGTATTTTTCTAAATTATCTTTTTGACTTAAATAATCCCAGTAAAGTCAGAGTAAAATCATGTTTGGGCACATGATGCTGTTTGGAATGAGTACTTTATAATGGCCATTTTATTTTTGGTGATAGAGAGTTTCCATAGAAAATTATGAAAATAAACTTTTGTGTTTCTGTAGGCTGAAAGCATTGACCACCATCCCGGATGGAGCCAGGGCAAGTCATGTGCTGGTGGCCAGAAAACAGGGGACTTACAAGATAAGTTTGCATTTGTGCTCAAAGCAATTCCCCATTTGGCCTGTACCTATTGTACATGTCTACCTGTAAATGTGTCGTGTGTTTTATATCATTGGAGATATGCATCTCCCAGAACTGGAAGGGACCTCAGGAGGTCATCTAGTCCAGTCCCCTGTCCTCTTACCAGGACCAAGTGCTATCCCTGACATCTGTTTGCCCCCAGTCCCTAAATGGCCTCCTCAAGGACTGAGCTGACAACCCTGGGTTTAACAGGCCAATACTCAAGCCACTGAGCGATCCCTCCCCTCTAAGACAGAACTTTAAGACAGAACTTGTTTTTGGAATTTTTCAATGGAAGACAATGTGCCAATATCACAGAGTACCTAGGTGACCACTAGGTTTCCAGCACCAGCACCTCTTCTGCTCTGACACCAGGTAAACTGCTCCCCACTCCCATAATGTCCCACAAAAATCCCCTTCCTGTTTTCTTGACATGGGCTCACTTATGTGGTCATGTGACAATGTATGCTCCACAGAGCAAACTATTTCCTATTTGCAGCAGTGCTGAGCTACTGGAGTTGATCAGTGTTTGGAGTGGGGGCGGGGCTGGGCAGAGACTCGGGAACACCCGCTCACCCGACCCCAGCACACGAGGAGTATGGTCATAATGGAAATAACTAAGCAGAGGGATAGATGCCCTTTGGGCACTGATCTCATTGTCAATGGAAATGCTGCAAATGCAAACCTCTGACATCTATGGACGTAAGTGAATACATAAGGCTGTGCTTTTCTTTCACTGGTTCAATACAAGCCACAGATGAGTAACCACAGATGAGTGCCCCACACACTTATCATCTGGGCCCATTCACCCCCTTCCCACCCCATCCACCTTCTGCTCCTGCCCCAGAGCTCATCCTGCTCTGCCCACCCAAAACTCCAGATCATTGGGCAACAGGGTTCGTCTGGCTCCACTGCCTGGAGCTCCACCGCCTGGAGCCTGGAGCTGGCTGGGGTTGGGGCAAAGGGCAATCAGCTAGTTCCCCACCCTGCCTGGTGCTCCAGTGCCCTACCCTACTCCCCAGCAGGGTGAAGCTGGGCATGTCCCTGCTCTTGCTTCCCCAGAGCCGTGCTGAACAGGGCAGCAATGCAGGTGGGAGTGCACATTTTTTTCAGCCCACCTCGCTTTTGCAGGGCCCTGGACCCAAGCAGTTATTGCCCATTTTGGGGCTGGAGGGGCAGAGGGTGGCCCTGATGGTTCCTACCACCACCCTTCTGTCATTGCTCTCCCAGCCCAAGTATGGCAGTCTGCCTACGTCACTGCTATCACCAGTGAAACAAGCAGCACAAGTGTAGCTCAGCAAAAAAGCAGTCCAGTAGCACTTTAAAGACTAACAAAATAATTTATTAGGTGGTGGGGGAGCTTTCGTGGGACAGACCCACTTCTTCAGACCATAGCGGTACCAGAACAGACTCAATATTTAAGGCACAGAGAACCAAAAATTGTTGTCAAGGTAGACAAATCAGAAAAGGTGTAATCAAGATGGGCAAATCAGAAGAGAAGAGGGGCTCTGAGTCTTGACTTGCCCCCCTCCTACTACCCCTCTGCTCTTCTGATTTGCCCACCTTCTTTACAATTTTTCTGATTTGTCTACCTTGATAACAATTTTTGGTTCTCTGTGCCTTAAATACTGAGTCTGTTCTGGTCTGGCTATGGTCTGAAGAAGTGGGTCTGTCCCACGAAAGCTCACCTAATAAACTATTTTGCTAGTCTTTAAAGTGCTACTGGACTGCTTTTTTGTTTTGATAGAATATAGACTAGCATGTCTCTCTCTCTATTACTATTCCACAAGTGTAGCTGTAACCTTATACTCCTCTCTTTGTGGGAGAGTGGATACGGGACCATGGACAACTTCCCTAGTTAGTTACTTATTCCCCTTCCCCCACCCATCTGCAAAACATGTAATTAGCTTGCTTGCAGAGGGATATTGGTGATCAGTTCATTGTTGATGATGAAATGCTTTGAGATTTTTCTAATAGAAAGACATGGCGAGCTCCTCAACTGGATTAAATCACTGTAACACTTTGATAGGAGTGGAGCTGCTTTAGTTTGCCCCTGCTCAGGACCTGGCTTTCAAAATCATATTTTCTATGTCAGACACATCAGGCGTTATGAGACTTCGCAACAGCAGTAAGGAACTTTATTTTTATAGAACCATAGGATTAGAAGGCACCTTAAGGCTTGTCTAGTCTAACATTTGCCAAACTGAAGCATTTAGTGTGCCTAATCAGAGTGAAACTGTACTTTTGCCATGGACTTTGGGGGCAAGATTTCAACACCGGGCTGCTGTGGAGAAAGATGAAGTAATGCTGAGCGCTGGAAAAAGAAAAGTACTGGTGACTTCAGTAAAATAAGAGTATTTGCCAGTGCTTCAATATGCAGTAGAAGGACGTCTACTTTTATTATAACTTTGACATAATAAAACTGTTTCCCTCCAGCTACTTGTACCCACCATCAACATTTTCTTAAGGTATTTCCACAGCACTAGAGGATGTCAAGGCAGGGGCACTTACGTGGATTTCTGCAGCAACATCTGTAACAAGGGAATTGAGTAAAATAATTCCAGTCATTGGAATTCAAATTTATTTTTAGAGGGCTTAATTTGAAAAACCAAAAAAACTAGGGCTCAGGTCATAGAAATTTCAGAATAGAAGATTGCACAGTAAGACAGTGGTGTGAAACTTCTGCATGTGACTACGTCCTACATTCTGACCATGCGGTTAAGTCCAGGATTTGCTGTAATCACAAAACAAAAGATAAAGAAAGGCTGATCTAGAGAAATGTACAGCACTTAAGTCTGGGGAGGTAACTACATGCGAATCAATGTATCTATTATGCAGCTTTGGGGGCACCATGTTTTGTAAAAGATCATCCGTTTTGAGCCCTTGATTTATAGGTAACTTAAGAGTTGGCCATGGATTCAAACAGAAAGCTCACACTAGGGCATGGAAACAATAGTAATGGCAAAGAGCAAAAAGATTCCTGAAAAAGACTGAAAGGACATTGCAGAGACTGTAATGAAAGATTCTGTTCTGGATTAATTAAGTGGAGGAAATGTCATTTTTAGCCAAGCACAGGCACCCTTCTATTTCCTAATAATCTTATGAAGGTGCTTATTGAAGGACAAATCCTGCATGTGCGCAGTCATGGATGGATACTGTGTCTTGATTTGTGTCAACTTTGCTCAGTGTTTTTGTATTCAAAGGGTTGCTAAGAATTCAGAACCCAATCATGTTCTCAAAAAGTAGTTTCATTCAATGGTATTAGTTTTCAATCAAAGATGCTTCTATTTTTAAACCACAGTAACTAACTCTAGCTTCAACAATGACCCAAGCTTCCTTTTCTATTCAAAGTTTTTCCAAGAGTGGATAGAGAGGTTCCTTGTGAATTTTTCTTTTTTGGAAAACAAAGATTAACAATTTGGCAGTTTCAGGAGGGGCTCTGCTTATATGTTGGAGACCCATAGGAGCTATTGGATTTTTGAGAATTACTTTCCCCTCTATTTTTCAAAAAAATTACTCTTGCTATTAAGTAATTTTAAACACAGTGAACCAGATTCACAGCCGCTGTAGATATGCATTGCTATAGAATGTTAAATGGTTGTTTTAACTGATTCTACTTAAAATATCAAACTCTATTTCTACTATTCTAATGCCTTTGATCTCATTTCACTGTGAACTCTAATGACCAAGAATCAGTAAAGCCGTGTCTACACGTGCATGCTACTTCAAAGTAGCGGCACTAACTTCGAAATAGCGCCTTTCACGGCTACACGTGTCGGGCGCTATTTCGAAGTTAACATCGACGTTAAGCGGCGAGACGTCGAAGCCGCTAACCCCATGAGGGGATGGGAATAGCGCCCTACTTCGATGTTCAACGTCGAAGTAGGGACCGTATAATCGTTGCACGTCCCGCAACATCGAAATTGCGGGGTCATCCATGGCGGCCATCAGCTGAGGGGTTGAGAGACGCTCTCCCCAGCCCCTCAGCTCAATGGTGGCCGCGTGGAGCGGCCCCTTAAAGGTCCCCTCCCCCTCTCTTCCTGTGCAGGAAGCTGAGGGAACGTGCAGGCGGCAGCCCAGACACGCGACCAGCCTGCACGTCCCTCAGCCACCCAGAACAGGGCCAGCACCTGCCATGGCTGCCCGGCAGCCCCCCCAGCGCCCCAAGAGGACCCCCCCAAGGGGAGCCAGAGCAGCCAGGCCAGCCAGGCAGGCAGCCAGGCTAGGAAGCGGCAGCGGGGCCCCTCCTGGACAGAGGCCGAGCTGCGGGACCTGCTGGGATTCTGGAGCGAGGAGCAGGTGCTCCAGGAAATGGGGAGCAAGAGGCGGAACACGGATGCGTTCGCTCGGCTGGCTGAGGGCCTGGCCGCCCGGAGTCACCCTGCCCGCACTCCTGACCACGTCAGGACTAAGGTTAAGGAGCTGCCGCAGGGTAACACCCAGGCCTGGGATGCGGCCGGCCGATCTGGGGCCGCCCCCATCACTTGCCCCTTTTACAGGGAGCTCAGGGACATCCTGGGCCCCCGGCATACCTCCTCCCCTCCGGCCACCCTTGACACCTCGGCCGACGAGCCCCAGCAGGCCCTGCAGCCAGAGTCCGCCCCGGAGGTAAGCCCCGCACCCTGGGGGCCCCCCCTGGAGCCCACCCCCAGGCCATCGTGGCAGGAGGAGGAGGAGGGGGGGGGGCTCCTCCTCTGCAGAGTCCAGGCTGCAGATCCTCCTCCTGCCCTCCCGGAGCAGCAGCCGGGTGTCTGCCCCCCGGGGATCTCCGGACCGTGGGAGTGGACCGACAGGTATGTACCTCCCTCTGGAGTACACCCCCGGGGTTGAGGGGCGGGGGTAATAGATATGTGCCCAGGGCCCCCCACATGGCCATGGCCCCAAGGACAGCAGGGCCATGTCCCTCACAGAAGTGCATCAGCCCCTCCTCCCCCCAGCACGACAGTGCCATGCCCCATCCCCGGGGCAGGGGGGAGCGGAACCTCGAGGGTCCCCCGGGAGGAGTGGGTGGGACACCCCGCAGCAGCAGCAGCATGTGATGGAGTCGGGGGAGTGCAAAAGGGAGACTCAGGCTAGATATGAGCAACAAGCTGAATAGCTCCCAGGGGCAAAGGATGATCCAGGGGCTACAGCTGGCAGGTGACACCTCAGCCCTGAACAAAGAGGAGGGAGGAGCCGAGCTGGCTTTGAATCGGGGCGGAGGCAGCAGGTAGAGGCTAGGGGAAGGGGGAGCTGGAAGGCAGCCAGCCTGAGGAGGGGGAAAGCTACATCCCAGAGGGGCCCCCCTTCGGGTCTTCTCCCCATGACGGGTTGGAAGGACTGTCTCTGACTGCTGTGCTGTCACTCCTGGGAGAAACTGGGCATCTGTGGCCTAAGAAACCTCTCCTATCAGACCCTGCTGAGTGAAGTGAGAGTCACTCCCGCCAGGGGACGGGGTGCAGTGCAGGGGGACCCCTGAACCCCATCCATCACAGCAGCATCTCCCGGGGACGGGGATGGGGAACCTGCAGCACAGGGGTGGGGGGACAAGGGCCACGGCTCGGGGCCCACGCTAACGCATGTCTCCATTCTTCTTCCCCCCCCTCCTCCTGTGTTCCGCAGCTGCACCATCGGAAGGACCGGAACAGAGCGCCGGCGAGGCATCAGTGGAACCGGAGACCCCTCCAGGGCCATCGCTCCAGGCAAGCCCCTCGGCTGAGGACCGACCAGCCCCACGGCAGGCTAGACGGCGGACCCAGCAACAACACCCAACGGCGACAGACCCCCAGCTGCTGGCCATCCATCATTGGCAGCTGGAGGTTGCAGAGCAGCGCCTGCAGATGGAGCAACGCTGCCTGGACCTGCAGGCGCGGGCGCTGGCCTGGCGCCAAGAGGCATGGGGGGCCTACATGGACACATTCAACCGCCTGGTGGACTACTTGGCCCCCCCATGCCGTGCCGGCCGCCGCAGCGCCCGCCCTGCCTGCTCCACCCGCCGCACCACCTGCTGCTCCGCACGTCGCCGTCCCGTCCGCCGTCGCCCCGCCACCCACCACCGAGGGCTGGACCGCCGAGGAACACCTGGGGCCGGCTGAGACTTGCCGGACATATCTTCCGGTCCGCACGGCCCCCAGCCAGCACCGGACAGGGCTGCGGCCGAGGCAGGGCTCCCGGCTGCCCACCCCCAGTGCCGGACTTCAGGGGCGTGGGGCCCGGGACGTGCCCCCTCCCCCCTTGTATATAGTTAATTTCCACAAAAGGACTATGATGAACAGTTTCATTTATATTTGTGCCCCCCTTTGCCCCGTCCCCCCCATGTAAATAGTTCTCCCCTTCCTTATCATCCCTGGTTTTCTTTTTATTGAACAACAGACCCATATTATTATATGCAAACTTTTTTATTATTATTGTTTTATTTGTAGACATTACTTTTGTTAAAGAAGTCTTGTATATAGTTTGTTCTTGTTTTAATTATAGTTCCAAAAAAACAGTTCTAAAAGAAAAACCAGTTTAATTTTAGCCATAAGTGCGTGCTGTCATTTGTACAGGAGAAGTGGGGGGGGGTGTGCTGTTGGGAGCTCCGTGGTGTGGGCGTAGGGGCAGGGAGTGTTGTGGAGGAAGGGGGGGGCGCAGTGGGGGGCCTGGCAGAGTTCACCCCGCGGCCTCCTCAAAGTGGGCCCGCAGGGCCTCCCGGACCCGGGTCCCTTCGGGGTCCACCTGCCGACTGGGGGCAGCGGGTGGCTGCACGTCGCCCGTGCCGGCTTCCACAGCCCAGCCCTGAAAAAAGGCCTCCCCCTTGCTCTCCACCAAATTGTGCAGGGCGCAGTAGGCTCCCACAATCTGGGGGATGTTGTTGGGGCCCACATCCAGGCGGGTCAGGAGACATCTCCAGTGCCCTTTGAGGCGGCCAAATGAGCGCTCCACCATCTGGCGCGCGTGGTTCAGGCGCTGGTTGAACCGCTCCTGGCTGGCAGAGAGATGCCCCATGTACGGGTGCATGAGCCAGGGCCGGAGGGGGTAGGCCGCATCTGCGATGACGCAGAGGGGCATGGTGGTGTCCCCCACAGGGATCTCCCGCTGGGGGTTATAGGTCCCCGCCTCCAGCCGGAGGCATAGGCCCAAGTTCCAGAAAACCTGGGCGTCGTGGGTGCTGCCAGGCCAGCCCACATAAACGTCCTGGAAACAGCCCCAGCTGTCCACCAAGGCCTGGAGGACCACTGAGTGGTAGCCCTTGTGGTTGATGTACCGTCCTCCACTGTGTTGTGGGGCGGGGATGGGGATGTGCGTCCCGTCCAGAGCCCCGAAGCAATTGGGGAAGCCCAGTGTGGCAAAGCCCACGATGGTGGCATCTGGGTTCCCCAGCCAGGTTCCACGAGCCTGTGGAGGAGCATGGCATTGGTGGCATGCACGACCTGCAGGGAAAGCACATGGGAGAGCACCAATGAGGGGTGAGCAGGGTGTGCGTGGCCCAGCCCTGCCCTGCCCTGCCAGGGCCCCCCTGCCCTACCCCCACCGTGGGTCCTCTTACCTCCATAAGGACAGCCCCGACGGTGGCCTTGCTGACACCAAACTGCTGGCCCACGGATCGGTAGCTGTCTGGAGTGGCCAACTTCCAGACAGCAATGCCGACCCGTTTCTCCACGATGAGGGCATGCCGCATGGCAGTCCCCTGGTGCCTGAGTGCGGGGGTGAGCCACTGGCACAGCTCCATAAATGTCTGCCGGCTCATCCTGAAGTTCTTGAGCCAGTGGTCGTCGTCCCACTCCTCAAGCACCAGCTGCTCCCACCAGTCAGTGCTGGTGGGGTAGCTCCACAGGCGGCGGCGTGTGAGGCGGGGGCGGGGGTCGGGGTGCTGCAGGGTTGGGGGTTGAGCCCTGCTTCCCTGAGGGCTGCTCCTCCTCCGGTGTGGCAAGGAGGTGCTCAGCTGCCTCCCGCATGGCATGGATCAGGGCGAGCCCTGCTCCTGCCGGAAGGGCTGGGTGGACCTCTGGCTGCTGCTGCTGCTGCTGCTGGGGGTCCATGCCTGCGTCGCCCGAGGTCTGTGTGCCTATGGCTCTGCAGACCGCGTGCTGTGCAGGCTGAGTGTGTCTGGGAGGGGCCCTTTAAGGGAGCGGCTAGCTGTTGCCCCGGAAGCGCTAGTCCGCCCTGTGACCCTGTCTGCAGCTGTGCCTGGCATCCCTATTTCGATGTGTGCTACTTTGGCATGTAGACGTTCCCTCGCAGCGCCTATTTCGATGTGGTGCTGCACAACGTCGAAGTTGAACATTGACGTTGCCAGCCCTGGAGGACGTGTAGACATTATTCATCGAAATAGACTATTTCGATGTCGCTACATCGAAATAAGCTACTTTGAAGTAGGCTTCACGTGTAGACGTAGCCCTAGTCAGGCAATGCAAATCTACTGCCCCATAGACAGTTATAACACGACCGTATAGTGCAGAACAAATGAGCTTGAATACATCTCTGTAAACAATTTACTTGTAAATACCAGAAAGCCTAAATTTGCACAGACTGAATCAGCGTGACAACTGTTGATAAGCTGAATTATTATAAGCATTTAGATTTTGCAGCTATAATAAACAGTAATGATACTTTAGGAAACATGATTCTTTGTGATAGCCTGGAGATTATAAAATTTAGGAATGGAGCACTCAGCAGACGTTAAAGAGCTAATTGCATAGGGGAGATTGCCATTAGACCAAAATAGTTACAGAGAACAAAAAATGAAAGCATCTAACTGATAATGTATGTATTCACTACCCATATACTCCATGCCTACCCATCTCCCAGCTTCATTTATATATGGCTCTTTAAAAGGAAAAGAAAATTTTAAAAACTTGAGTGCACAGATGAATTAATCATACCCCTGTCTCATGTTCTCTAGTATTTGGTGTTTTATTCCTATGACAAAAAAAGCCTGCTTTTTGGACAAAAACTTAAATAGGCTGGGCATGAAGATATTCTGCCTTTCTGAAACCAAACTGGGATACGGTGGGGTGATGGGTGGGTAGAGCTCAGGAAAGGACACAACTAAAGACCTCATAAAGAGGAATCTGAAGGTGTAGCCCATATCTGTGCGTATGCTTCAATCTGAAATTTCTGTCCTGTGGCTCTTGCCTGGCAGTGCAGAACAGCATAATAAATGTGGATGTGCAGTGCTTGAAGATTCTGCTTTGTTGCATTCCTGCAACTGGCAATAGCAGAGAACATGAAAAATAAAGCCCAGAAACTATTTCTTCTCTGTAAGTTCTAATTTATTAGTTCTGGTATCCAAGTTTAGATTTAGATGCACAAAACAGGGTTCCAGCATTGAGCTCTGACTGCACTCTGTACTCTTTGAAACATAAATCCCACACAAATAATTATAACAATGATATCCCGTATGTTGAGGATTGTCTGTGCATTGCAGAAAAATCTTACTAAATCTTCTTTTCACCTCAGAAGTGTAGGATGAATGTGTAGTATGTTATACCCGCTGCTTAATGAAAGCTTTCCTCCTGGTTCCATAATTGCTTGTGGAAAATGTTCACATTAAGTGGAAAAAATCCAATTTTCTGGGACACAGGTGACAGGGAAATGCTACTGTTATTATTGCTTAATTAGAATCTGCTGTAAAACTCTATAATACACAGAGGCTATGGCTACACTGTATATTGTATATCAAGATGTATTTGTATCCCAAAATAGAAACAGCTTGGCCAAACACCATGCTCATATTTCCATACTACTGAGTGTGGTATTTAGTTCCCTGTAGCCCTCATAGCATGAAGGTTACCGGGAAACTCAAACTAGCTCATGATTTCAAACCCCATTGCAGTGTAGCCTGCACAAGTTTTGAAATAAGCTAGCTCAGGTTGTGTAAATTATTTTGAGCTAGGGCTACAGTGTGTTTTGAGCTAGGGCTAGCCTGAGTGTGTGTTTTTATTTAAGATAGTCATGCAATATTGAGGTAGCACACTTAAGAGTAAACAGCTTGAAGCACTTCATTCCAGCACTCACTCACCCGTCAAAATCCATAATCCAGCTTAATTTTAGTTATCTTGATGCCCACTTATCATAGGTGTGCCCATTTCCTTTAGTCCCATGAAGGTTGATTAATAACCATAGCTGTGTCTACACGTGCACGCTACTTCGAAGTAGCGGCACTAACTTCGAAATAGCGCCCGTCGTGGCTACACGCGTCGGGCGCTATTTCGAAGTTAACTTCGACGTTAGGCGGCGAGACGTCGAAGTCGCTAACCTCATGAGGGGATCGGAATAGCGCCCTACTTCGACGTACAACGTCGAAGTAGGGACCGTGTCGACGATCCGCGTCCCGCAACGTCGAAATTGCTGGGTCCTCCATGGAGGCCATCAGCTGGGGGGTTGAGAGATGCTCTCTCTCCAGCTCCTGCGGGGCTCTATGGTCACCGTGGGCAGCAGCCCTTAGCCCAGGGCTTCTGGCTGCTTCTGCGGCAGCTGGGGATCCATGCTGCAGGCACAGGGTCTGCAACCAGTTGTCAGCTCTGTGGATCTTGTGTTGTTTAGTGCAACTGTGTCTGGGAGGGGCCCTTTAAGGGAGTGGCTTGCTGTTGAGTCCTCCCTCTGACCCTGTCTGCAGCTGTGCCTGGCACCCTTATTTCGATGTGTGCTACTTTGGCGTGTAGATGTACCCTCGCAGCGCCTATTTCGATGTGGTGCCACGCAACGTCGAAGTTGAACATCGACGTTGCCAGCCCTGGAGGACGTGTAGACGTTATTAATCGAAATAGCCTATTTCGATGTTGGCTTCACGTGTAGACGTAGCCCATGAGTCCTGGCTGTCAGTGTTCTGTGATTTTATTTAGTACTAATTAACCCCTAAATATTTTCTAAGAGCCAAGTAAGCCATGGACGTGTTAGTAATGCTATTAGACAGTATGCACAGAATCACGGAATCACAGGGCTGGAAGGGACCTCAGGAGGTCATCTAGTCCAGCCCCCCTGCTTCAAGCAAGATCAACCCCCACGAAGTCATCCCAGACAGGACTTTGTCCAGCCGGCACTTAAAAACCTCAAGGGATGGAGAATCCATCACCTCTCTAGGCAACGCATTCCAATGCTTCACCACCCGCCTGGTGAAGTAGTTTTTCCTAATATCTAACCTACACCTTTCCTTCTTCTGCCATCTGACACCACTGAGAACAGTTTCTCACCCTCCTTTTTTAGAGCTCCCCTTCAGGAAGTTGAAGGCTGCTATTAAATCACCTCTAAGTCTTCTCTGCTGGAAACTAAACAAGCCCAAATCCCTCAGCCTATCCTCACAGGTCTTGCGCTCCAGACCCTTAATCATTTTTGTTGCCCTTCGCTGAACCTGCTCCAGCAAATCCATATTCTTTTTATACTGGGGGGGCCAAAACTGGACACAATATTCCAGATGTGGCCTCACCAGTGCCGAATAAAGAGGAATAATTACGTCTCTAGATCTGCTCAAAATGTTCCTCCTAATGCACCCTAGTATGCCATTAGCCTTCTTGGCTACAAGGGCACACTGTTTACTCATATCCAGCCTTTCACCACCATAACCTCTAGGTCCCTTTCCATCATACTGCTGCTGAGCCAGTCGGTCCCCAGCCTGTAACAATGCTTGGGATTCTTCCACCCCAGGTGCAGGACTCTACACTTCTCCTTATTGAACCACATCAGATTTCTTTTGGCCCAGTCATCCAATTTATCCAGGTCCCTCTGGATTCTCTCTCTACCCTCCAACGAATCTACCTCTCCCCCTAGTTTTGTGTCATCTGCAAACTTGCTGAGGGTGCAATCCAGTCCCTCATCCAGGTCATTAATAAAGATGTTGAATAACACCAGCCCAGAACCGAGCCTTGCGGCATGGTTCTTGAAACAGACCGCCATCCAGATATTGAGCCATTGACCACTACCCGTTGGGCCCGACCATCAAGCCAGCTTTCTATCCATTTTATAGTCCAAGGATCCAATCCATATTTCCTTAACTTATGGACAAGAATGTTGTGGGAGACCATATCAAAAGCCTTGCTGAAGTCAAGGTATATCACATCCACTTACTTCCCCATGTCCACAGAGCTTGTTACCTCATCGTAGAAGCTAATCAGATTAGTCAGGCAGGACTTGCCCCTGGTGAATCCATGTTGGCTACTTTTGATCACTTTCCCCTCTTCCAAGTGCTCCAAAATGGATTCCTTGAGGATTCCCTCCATTATTTTCCCAGGGATTGAGGTAAGGCTGACGGGTCTACAGTTCCCTGTATTGTCCTTCTTTCCTTTCTTAAAGATGGGCACTATGTTTGCCTTCTTCCAGTCATCCGGTATCTTCCCTGATCTCCAAGAGTCGTCAAGGATAATGGCCAAAGGTTCAGCAATGACCTCTGCCAATTCCCTCAGTACCCTGGGGTGCATTAAATCCAGACCCATGGACTTCTGCACATCTAGTTTTTCTAGATAGCTCAGAACTTGTTCCTTCCCCACAGATGGCTGCCCTCCACCTTCCCATACTGCATCGTCCAGTACCGTCATGGGGAAGCTGACTTTGTCCGTGAAGACTCAGGCAAAAAAAGCATTGAGTACTTCAGCTTTTCCTGCATCATCTGTCTCTAGGTTACCTCCCTCATCCAGTAACGGCCCCACACCTTCTCTGATAACCTGTTTATTGTTCACATGCCTGTAGAAACCCTTCTTGTTACTCTTCACATCCCTTGCTAGCTGCAGTTCCAATTGTGCTTTCGCTTTCCTAATTACTGCCCGGCATTCTCCAGCCGTATGTTTATACTCCTCCTTAGTCAAGTGTCTACGTTTCCATTTCTTGTATGCATCCTTTTTGAATTTAAGCTGACTAAGGATTTCCTTGTTAAGCCAAGCTGGTTGCCTACCATGTTTGCATTTCTTACTATGCAGTGGGATTGTTTGTTCCTGTGCCTTCAGTAAGACTTCTTTAAAATACTTCCCATGTTATTTTGTTATTGACCTCCCATGGTCCAACAAATGCTCTCATTCAATATCAGTCAGGTCCCAGGAGTGCTGGACTAGAGAGATTCAACATGCAGTAACACTCATGGATGCAATAACAATGATTATGTTTATGTTACATACATTAGGCTATGAAATGACCTAACTCTTTATTAGTAGCAGTTATGAGTTACGATATATATTCAGGAGCCATCGCACCACACAAGGCTCACTGGCACATCAATTGCTCTGATAATGCCCTCTTTTTTCACCCTCCCATATGTTTCCTATGCCAGGGTGCTTTGTAGCCAGCCCACCACCTAGCTGAGGGGAATACTAGGCTACCCCTTTATGGTTTATGGCCTCATTGAATGACATAGGCCATGTCTACACTAGCCCAAACCTTTGAAATGGCCATGGAAATGGCCATTTCGAAGATTACTAACGAGGCGCTGAACTACATATTCAGCACCTCATTAGCATGCCAGTGGCTGCGGCTCTTCAAAATTGAGGCGTCTCGCTCCCAGCTGGCTCGTCCAGAAGGGGTCCTTTCCGAAAGGACCCCAGGAACTTCGAAATCCCCATATTCCTATCGACAGACAGAACATCCAGAACAATGGGCAGCCCAGTCTGCTGTGCTTCCAGGTGCCTATTTTGCTGGGAGAGCGGCTTCTATGGAATATACCTTAACTAGGGTCCCATTGCATTCTGCCTGTGTCCTCGTCCGTTTCACAGCCAAAGTAGTCCAGCCACTCTGTCAACAGAGCAGGATGCTCTTCCAATTGGCTTTTGTGTGTGGCTGCACTCTGACAGAAATTTTGTCCGGAAATTGTTTCTGATAGCGACTTCTGTTGGCAGATCACTGTAGTGTGACCATAGCCAGAGGTGTCAGTTAAAGTTTACAGGCCCCAAAACTAAATGGCATCTTTTAACTCAGATCAATTTTGGGACTGAAATTACATAGCTGTTAATAAAATGACCTGGAGTTTAATTTTGAAATTGCAATTAGTTGTTACGCTTGAAATGCTCAGGTTTCAATTGACATTTCTGGTGTATGTTAAAAAGGAACACAAGTTTCTGAGGTTCCTTTTAAATCAAAATGAGCAGAGTTTGCTTCTTAATGCAGTCTGCAATGGTACATTGACTTCCTGTCTGCAAATCACTATCACAGAATGGAAACTTCAGAATGAGGAGTTACCTCTGATTTCTTTTGTTACGGAAAATTAGAAGGTGTTACTGAGGTCTAACAGATGTGCTATCATCCCGGTTCTCTTCTGGCACTACAGTATGAAGTTTCACTGGAAAGATGGGGCCCCTTGAAAGTGAATTTAAAAAACACAGTCTTCAGGATTCTTTTAGTGCATACATAACTCCAGTGTCCAGAGGAGACCACTGCCTCCTGGGTTCCATTTTGCTTTGAGATTCTCTATGAAAGACACTAGCCTATATAAAAGCAAGGTTTAGTTACAAATCTAGCTTTAGCATTAAAGACAGACTATAAAAAAGTAATTTTTTATATTGTATTTTCACCTTCAGACCCAGTTGAGCGCTGAGTCTATGTGTAAAGCACTACACATTTCTAGAAGAGGTCTCCAAGAATTTCAGTTGAAATACAGCACATGGACAAATTGGGGGATATGCAGACAATATATGATTATGTCCAATTTACAGATAGGAAACTAAATCACAGGGCCATTAAGACACAGATCCTCAAAGATGTCTATATACCTTTAATTCCCATCGAAATTCATTTGTAGGGCTTAAATCACGATGAGGCAAATGTGGCCTGCAGACCATATCTGAACACCAAATTGCTAGATCTGGCCCTGGGAGCTTCATATGGCTCCTGGACTGCCCCACCACCACTCAGAACTCATGAAAACTGGCTTGAAGGGCTGCTAACCACACCCCACATAACCCAAACCTGCTGCCCCCACTCCTGCGCCTAGCCCTCTCCCAGACACTGCATTCCATCCTTCACTCTGCTCCAGGTTACAACCCCCTCTCACACCCTGCACCCCAAGCCCCTACCCCTGGTCACAACCCGTGTCCCTGCACCCTCTCCTGAACTCCTGTCCAAGGTTACCACCCTCTCTCAGACCCTGGCCAGAAACCTCTCCCCGACCTGGCACTCCACTCCCCTGCACGAGGTCACAGCCCAGACCCCTGCATCCCCACCCGGTCACATCTTGCTCCCAGATGCTGCATCTCTTTTCCACCCCTTCACCAGGTCAGAATCATCTCCTGCAGCCACACCCCTCCTCAACTCTGTTCCCACTCCTGCACCCTAGTCCCTTGTCCCAGGTCATAATCCTCTCCTTTACCCAAACTTCCCCCACATTCCATACACTCTTCTGCACCCCAGTCTCTTACCCCAAGCTTCCTTCTGCACCCTACTTCCATCCCAGACCCCATGCCATGTCAACATCATGGAAGAGTGTGGGCCTTGACCACCTTGAGTGACACCCCCGACATCAAGAATTATTGCCCACCCTGTTTTAAAGTCCTCTTGAGTCAGCCAGAGCATAAATATGATCATTATGATTTCAAACCTGCAGAAGGTCCTGGGCAGAAGCTCTGGCCAAAAGGCACCCCCTCACCCCAACCCTCCACTGGACTAAAGCCTCCCTTGAAGCCCAGAGCCCCAAATGGGAGAGGACATGATGGGGTGGCTCTGGGAAATCGTCCCTGTCAATGGGAGTTAGGTGCTTAAAAATGTTTGAGGATTTGGGGTTAAGTGACTTCTCAATTGAGACAAACCAACTGCTAGTTACAACCCAAAAGACTATGCAATATTCTGGGCAGGGTGTGTCAGAATTTTCCATAGCCCTTGTAAGTGTCCAGGGATGGGGAGGAAATGGCGCAAGAAGACTTCTTAAGGGTACAGCAAATCTTTTCTCTCCCTGGCTTACCCATACCGCCTTCTGGAGCACCCCTGCAGGTGCTGTGAGATTCCGCTGTCCTACATACCAGACCTTTGGCTCTTGTGAGATTTCTCAGGTCCCGGGCCTCCATAATCTCAGGAGACTGCCCACTGGCTTGATAGGCGCTGGTTCAGGCACTTAGTGCTGAAACTTAAAGGGGGCATTGGACAGAAAAGAGTTGTGTTATTTTAACTTCCTTCTACAGCTTCCATCTAAAAGAAAAATTAATTAATTCATATGTAAATAGTTAACAACTCCCTAATAACACATTTCTTAGATTCTCCACCCAGCTAATACATTTCTGCACACCCAATGCATCAACTATTCAGCAAGGAGAAGTTCTCAATACATCATTCTCTCGTGAATCTTTACTGTTCACTTTCCTCAAATACCCCTTCTCCTGGCAGATTAGTAAGTGTCTCTGAGTTGTGCAGGATGTTTGATCACCTACTCTGATCTTCTCATTGCCAGCCTTCCATTAGTGTCTGAGTTCTTCTCTCATTCCTTGGCAGTATCTCCTTTGTGTTTTGAAAAAGGACCCATCAGATGGGAAATGCCAGGCCACATCACTTGCCAGCGTGTGGGGACTTTCTGAGATTAATTTTAAATCTCTTTGCTTACATTGAGGTATGCCCCCTGGCTGTTTGAACTGCATAAAGCCTTTGCTGAAGCTTTTATTTAACAGTATCTCTTTGGCCGCAAGTATTGGAGCGTGCCTGAAGAGTTGTGCCTCTTTCGCCTGGTTAAAAGTTGGGAGATCATAGGTCCTTTTGCCAAAATAATATTTCTGATTCCATTTCTGATTTTCCTTCACTCTCCAAGTGGTTTCATTGTTATGAAGTTTTGGCAAGTTATGAGCAATTGGTACATGACATCTGATCTTTCTTCCCATAACAGCTAAGCTGAAGAAAAGCCATTTTTCAGAGGTATACACTTCAGTAAACCAATAAAGCGTTATACAGATCACTGTCAAATATCTTTTTCACAAGGTTCCCTACTGCCTCTATAGGCCTTTCTACATTTGATTAAGATAATTTGGACTCAGTGATTTGTGATGAAAATCCCAATCCAGGGCAAATTGCCTAGACTCAGCACCAAAAATTTATTTCATCTGGAATTCCATGTCAGGAGAAGATTCTCTTCATGCCAGCTGTCATTGACTTTCTGTTAGTACTGCGCAGTGTGCAAACTTCTGAGTAAAGAGAATAATAATCTGAATATTTTGATTGTCAGGAGGTTTTTGGAGCTGGGTAAGGTCTCATTGGCTCCACTTGATGGCATGGCTTGCATTTCAAGAAGGAAAAGGAGTTTACTAGCACCCAAGTAATGTAGTGATTGATCTATGGCTAATACAACACCACTCAAGTCTGTTGTTGCAATCACAAGTGTTAGTACAGGTTGACTCACTCTAGTTCAGCACCCTCAGGAACTTACAGGTGCTGGGCCAGAGATTTCCCAGACCACACACAGGTGGTCAATATTGTGTAGCAGAATTACCAACACTCCTGGAAGACATTTAAGATAAATTAGCACTAAATACCAGCACAGAACACAGAACAAGGAGTGGTGGCTGTAAACAAACTTCATGTGTCTGCTGGAAACATGGCCATCCCCATGATACGTAGACATCCACCCAATTAAAATCATACCAGACCATGGATGTTGCCTGACCAGAGAGTGCCAGACCATTGAGGTTCAATCTGTACGTCTCAATTCTTAAGTGACCCTTATGGATTTTCTGTAGCAGTTCTTTTCAGAGGCTCACTGGAATTACAAACTTTCTGCCCTTGAAAATCACCCCATCTATCACAGTAAATTTATGTCTGCAGCTCCAGTGGTCTCTTATACTTGGCTATCAACTGCTGATTTCTTCAAGTCACCCTTGAATTATCACTTCTTATGGATTCCCAGTCATTCATCTTTCTCTGTTTCCTTTCTTTACCACAGTTCCCCGTTACATGTGGGAATTGACTTTGCAATCAAATCTGCGTAGGCTTGCATCTCTGTCTTCCCTGGGTTTGCAGGAGCCATTGCTCTGGAAAGTGCATCCGCAGTGAACGTGAATCTGCCTGGTACGTAGGTCCCAACCAGATCCATATTTTTGAAGCTTTATCATCATCCTTTGAATCCTTAGGATACAGGCCTTTTGCCAACTGCCAAATGACACCATCAGGGACTTGTGGAATGGTCCAACTGGCATTGTCACACCATAAATATTTTTATTAAAAATGATATCCCTAAAGGCTCCTTTTTTATCTGTGTGTATCTGCTTTCTGCCTCAGTAACTGAATGACCCTGGCTGTCAACAAGCCTCATGCTTCTGTAAAATCATTGCATCTAACCCAGGCTGCATCCATACTACAAGATAAAATCAATTTTAAGTCAGTTTCCAAGTGCCTGTCTTCACTGTAAATTCCATGAGCTCGACTTATGGACCACTAAAATCGACATAATATTGAAATCCTAAAATCGTAGTAAACTGACAGGTGTAGCATTCAGTTGGAATGTAAGATGCTGAATGGAGGGTAGTGAAGATGCACCATGTCTTTAAATCAAATTCATTAGCCTCCACAGTTGTCCTGCATGTGCCCCACAATATCCCACAGTTCTTTGTTCTGGCCTCTGACATCTCCACTGCTCTCAGGTGTGGAGGAATAAGGCAAAAGTGAGACCGTTTCAATTCAGCACTGGAAGCCCGTGGCTGTAGGGTCATGAGAGGCTGAAAAATCTTCTTTCTTTTTCTTCTCTAGTAGCACAGCTGTGGGGTCTGTGGTTCTGCATATACCCCTGCTGGCTGCCTTTTTTTCGGCGCTGCCTGGTGCCCCCACACCATGTGTCAGCTAGGCTGAGGTGTGGGGGGGTGCAAGTCATGCTGGTCTGGTAGGATGAGAAACTTCTTTTCAGCCATTTACATGTTGTCCTGATCCCCATATCCCCTCCCTACCCTGCCCCCTGGAGGTGCCACACAGTCTGGAAAATTCCAGCGCCCAGCCGCTTCACGTGGCTTGACCCCAAACCACCTGAGGCAAGTCTCCCCTGGTGGTCACAATTTTTGGGAGCTGGATGTAGCTGGAGTTCTTTTATCCACCCAGAGAAAGTGTCCCTCGGTGGTCATGGTTTTGGGGGCTGGCTGTAACCAGGGGTCTTTTAGCTGCTCCGAGCCATAACCATTTCAATGAATCATTTGAGTGTCAGTGTAGCAACTGTGTCTACTTAAACATAAGGGTCGTCTTTTGTAGGGGGACTAAATCTGATTCAAGTTCCTGAAAGGGTCTCTGTGAGGGGTTATGATTTTTGTGGCTGTCTAAAGTCTACTGGCTGTTAGCTGCCCCAAGCCATTACTGATGATTCATTTCATTTTCAACGTAGCACCCATGTCTACTTGGAGTCCTCTTTCTCAGGGGGCCTAAATCAATATCCAAGCCCAAAATAAAGCCTAGGCATGCAGTTCATAGGGGAAGGTGGTGGGTCTCCCTGGGCAGTCATGATTTTTGGGGCTGTCAAATGTCATGATTTTTTCGGGTGCTGGTTGTAGCTGGGGATCTTTTACCATGCCAAGCCATACATGTTTCAATAAAGGCAATATAGTAGCTCTACAGTTACTTCATTTCTAAAGCAAGGCTTGCAGCAGGGAATATTCTTGTCCTAAGGGTCTTTTTTTTTTTTTTTTTTTTGCAGGTCCAAACCTGGCTGTAGTCTGAGGTCTTTTAGCCGCCCCAAGCCGTAATTATGAATGATTCATTCGAGTTCCAGTGTAGCACCCGTGCCTACTTAAACATACTTAACATGGCAAGGGGAATGAAATGGGGGACGATGTCATCATATACTCACATCTACTTGTGGGGCCAGAATGCAACGAGGCTTAGGGAACTGTGGGATAGGTTCCCACGATAGACTGCTGCAGAACTCAATTTAAGCTACTTGTGTGTGGCAGCAGTAAGTCAATTTTGTGGGTAGTGTATGGGAAGGTGAAGATGCTCAATTTTGAATGGATAAAACCCAGTGTTAAGCAATCGATTTTAATAAAATCGATTTTATCTCATAGTGTAGACGCCTCATAGTGTAGACGCAGTCTCTGAAGCATCTGCTAAGATTTTAATATGGCTTTCTGTTGCATAAAACTGCAACATTCTTTGTTGTATCAGCTATTGTTCCAAACCTTCCCATGATTCCTCTTGTTCTGCACCTCAATACCATTCAATACTGCAGACCTGAGGGAGGAGTTCTTGGCCCTTTTGCAGGTGAGTAAAGCAGCATCAGAAATTTGCCTGCAGGTGGCTGTGGGTGATGCGGCAACCTGGTCTAGCACCTTGGGCATCGCCTTGCACCATGTGGCCTGGCTACAACCATCGGGCCTTCCACCAGCAGTCCAGCAAAAAATTCAAGGCCCCCCCCATTGATTGTGGGGGGTTATTCATACAGAAAACTGATTCCCACCTTCTTAGCTTGAAGCACTCTGGCAGTTCCATGAAGTCCTTGGGCATGCACACCCTGGTTACATAGTGAAAACCCTTCAAGCCACAGCAACAGCAACAAAAGTCCAGGCCCTTCCAACCCCATGGGTGCTCAGACTTCTACCAGCACAACGAATTCTACGCTTGCCGCAAGCCTCCTCGTCAACAGTCTGGGGCCATGGTGCATGTTGGACAGGAGTACATGTACCCTAGTTGGCCTTTACATCAGACCAAAGGGTC